>NC_090931.1:1077414350-1082414350 GCF_040938575.1 Ambystoma mexicanum
AAGTAGGTCAATTCTCCTGAGGTCAATTGTGAAAAGGTCAATTAGTGTACAACCGCTTTTAAAGTTAGCCTAAAGCATTTGGAAGATCCTCCGGACTCCCATGAAGTAGGAACGGCCGAGCCTGACCCCCCCTCAGCCGAGTGTGGGATCCCAGAAGCCAGGACAGTCCACCTTGACAGCCAGGAACCGCAGTGTTGCCGTTGCGGAAACGCGAAACAGCCACTGAAAGTGAAGTTTGGCGGTTGCAAGTTTTGACCATCCCAGTCCAGTGCAGGAGTCCCCCGACGTCCTCCCACTTGACCCCGCGACTGAGGTCCAGGAACAGCGAGATCTGCAGAGCTGCACAGGAACAGAGGTCATCAGCTGCATCGTGTTCTTCATTGTAAGGTACTTTAAAACAAGACAGAGAACTTACTTCTCACTGTAAAAGTGCTTGAAACTTCTTCAACTCACACGTCTAATCAGCTTGTGGCCCTACATTTAATTCTTTTCTTCAAAGACTCCCAAGAACTTGTATAAAGAATTTTCCATTTACTTATCAGAAGTGCTTTATCCTATACAAGACTTTAGCTCATTGACTTTGGCCTAGCCTATTGCATTGAATGACTCTTCTAGTGAACTCTAAAAGTATTTGCACTGCTTATGAATATTTGTGGTCTCTTGTATTCTAAATATTCTTTACCCTTTTACCAATTGCTAACAGTATTCTGAATGCCAACAGTGAGATATTAATGTCCCCAGCCTCCTTGTTACTAAAGTCACCTGTGGGTGTAGGTTGTGTCTATGGGCCATCCCAAAAGGGTCTTTTCGGATTCAGAAACTAAGAGTGTACAGTATTAAAGTATAATTGAGTGTTACTATATTTTTGCTCCCTTCTAAGGAAGGCTTTATAACTGACTGATAAACACATTGATAATTGTTTATGCAAGAAACCTTGAGTGTAAGAGTTTATTTGAACATCTGTAACTGTGAACCTCTGTGTAACTCCACTACTGTTCACATTTCCCCTCTTGAGATAAACCTGGCTGCTCAACAAGCTACCAAAACTGTGTAGTACAGACTTATACCAAAGGTTGGTTTGCCTATACCTGTAGTCATAGTTGTTTGTAGTGTTCCCAGAGGGTACTGCATTCAAACTTTGCCTAACAGTGCTAAATAGTGCCCAGCAACTGTGGTCAGTGAATTGATATGAATAGCAATTTACCTGAAAACTATCATAGTTATGGTGACAATATTTATCACAGCAATGTCCATCACTCAATTCTTTCACTCAATCCATTGTAATCGATTCTATGTGAAAACATTATAAAGCAGTGTCTTTTTACAAACCACAGGACTATTTGTTTGAGGGTTGATTTCTGGAGTGTGTATACATTCGAACACAAATAAGGATGCAGAGCAAACAGAGTGCTTGGCAATCTGCCAGACATTATTAAGTCTATACATTGAGAATCCTCTTCAATGATAGGTCTACAAAAACAAACATTTGCAAATCTACAAAAACAACACAAGGAGCGCATTGCAATAGTCGATTCTGGAGAGAATCGCTGCTCTGGCCAAGGTTTTGCAGTTCCTCTCAGAAACAAATGGTTTAACATGCCTGAGCAGCTTCAGGTGGTATTGTGTAGTTTTTACTAAATCATTAACTTGTGTATCGGAGCTCAGGGAGGAATCCAAGTAGGTATTTAGTGTTTTCACCTTGCTCTGTGTCAGGATTTTACGGGGTCTAGTTTGGATCTGGTGTGAGGTGGACCGAAAAGTAAGTGCTTGGTTTTGTAATTGTTGAGGAATTTCTGGTGCATAGTCATCCACTGCTTAACAGTTTGAAAGATGGTGCTGAATTTGATGGAATCTGCATCATTTTCACCATCCACATTGAGTAGTAATTGTGTATCATCTGTGTGTTTTGAAAATTGGCAGCCAAAATCAGATAGCAGGTCACACAGAGGCTTTGTATACACATTAAAGAGTGCCGGAGGCAGACCCTTTCTACTGTAAGTAGGAGGATATCATGGTCGAGCAGCACCAATAATCTGCACCTGCTTTTATCGACCATTTCAGGCATGTTGGCATGAAGGTCCAATAGAGTACTCTTGCTGCTGCTGTGAGCCCTAAAGCCTGACTGCCTGGGGTGCAAGATGGAGTTTTAGTCCAGGAAACTTTGGAACTGCCTGGTAGCCATTGTATCCACTATCCTCAAAAGGAAGAAAGAGTTGGTAATTGGTTTGAGGTTAGCGGTATCTTCTGGACTGAGACCTGCTTTCTTGAATAGGGGCATAACAGTCACTGCTTTAATGCTGTCAGGGACAGTATTATGCTGAAAGGATGCGTTTACAAAGCGGGTAAGGAATGGGGCAAAGAGTATTTTGTTGTCCAGGATAGGTTTAGAGGGTAGAATATCCCCAGGGCAGGAGATGGGTGGGATGCATGCCCTTAAGAGCTTCTACCAACTCTGGGGTGGTTACAGCCCTGAAAAAAAGGCTTGGTGTTCCATTACTTGCTCTTGTCCTGCTAACCCATAGGGGCTGCAAGTGGGGTGAGCTGGAAAAACTTTAGAATTGACAGGGGGATTGGCTTTTATCTTATCTCACGCGACCACAATTTTATCGGCAAAAACTTGTATCCTGGAGCAGTCTTCTTTTGATGGCACAAAGGTCTGTGATTCGACTTTTGGATTCTCCAACATTCTTAGGATTTTAAAGAGTTGTTGGGGCAATTATTGGATTTAGTTATTTGCTCGTCCAAAAAATTCTTCTTTGCATCATGAAAGGCTGATTTAACACAACATTTTTCGTGGGCCTTCCAGACTGCTTTGTGGAAGTCAGTTTGCCTCTAGTTCTTTTCTAGTTCTGGTCATGTGCAATGTGTAAGATGCTACTAGGGAGTCAGGGCAATTGTCATCGGTGGTATCACTAAGTAGGACTGTTGTCCACTTGACAAGGTTGGTGGTTGTAATTATTTTGTGGTTTCTACTCAGGACTTTCTTTAATGGCTTAGTCTGTTTTATTTTTAACTGCTGCGAGGGGTAAGCTAGGAATTTAACGAAAGAAAGGATTGGACCAAATGCATGGGCTTGTTCCTGAGATCATAACATCCAAGTTCCGACTGATCACCCAATCTAGTATTTTGCCCTTGATATGCGTGAGATCATGATTTAGGACAGTGAGTTCAGTACTATTTAGGCTTTGTTCAAGGTGGATTGCTTCACTGTCTAAGGTGTCTCCACATCAGTGGTTAAGGTCTCCAAAGACTAGGGTAGCGCTGCCTGATTTGTTCAATGGTTGTAGTAGCTGGATGAACTCGTTGTTAAAATTAGGCATATGTTCAGGAGGGTGATAGATGAGAAGGATATTTCTACAACTAGTGTGATTGGGTTTGCACTTGAGGTGGACAATTTCACAACCCAAAGAGGCAATAGAAATTTCAAAGAGTTGTGGCTCTTCCCTGACTATAATTGCCTCACCCCCTCCTTTTCCAGCTGCTCGATTTTGTAAGAAGAGCTTGAAGTTGTAAGGTACTGCCAGGTCAATTATTGGCCCAATTGAATCTTGGAGCCATGTCTCAGTGAGATATAGTAAGTCGATATTATGTTCTAGAATGTAATCGTAGATGTTGACTGCATGGGGATAAGAGATGACATGTTTAGGAGGGAGGCTCTGATAACTTGGTTGCTCTGTATGTTAGCCAATGAGTAAAGCTTGTTTGGTGTTTTTAAGTGTCCAGTAGATTCTATAAGCAGATTCTCCTCATGGGGTTAAAGAATCAGACGGGTGGCTATTTAAGAAACAGAGTCATAGTCAAGTGTAGGCGACATGGTAGTTATCGCTTTGATCTGTTTGTTTTCTAGCGGGAAGTGGTAGGTTGGTATGCTATGTTTTGGGATGAGCTTTTTTGGTGCGAGCCGTTTTGGTGCAGCTGCATTGGTGCAAAAGCCAATTCGGCTCTGGTTACTTGGATCAACTGTCGTTTAGACGCAGCTCACATTGCAGCCTATGTCTAAACAGCTCTTGTGCCAAATGGGCCCTCGGCCACCCATTGTACACATTTTACCCATGTAATTGGGACCCCATGTCCTGGTGCACATGTCGATTGACAGGAATGCGAACCCCAGCATATGATTTTAAACATATATGTATTTATGAAACAAAGGGCTGGTAGGGATGGTTAGCTCTGATGAGTTGAACACAGCAGCACTAATGCTTAAAAAGTGAGTGACAGATTCCAAGATGGCCGCCACACCGTGAGGAAGATCGTGCGTGCATGCGTGAGCTCCGCCTCAAGGTAGTAAGAATAATCAGGTGGATGACCTGCCTGTGACCGCATTATGGGCAAAATTTGACTCCAAATCTATTCCGGAAATCCGCAGCGTTATCAATGGGGCCGTTGGTGCAGCATGTTAGGAGCTGGGAGAAGACACCTGGTAGGGAACAGATTCTGGGAGGCGGGGTGGTACAGATATTCAATCCCAGTCCCGTAGCATTGCCTAGTTTGAGCAGCGTCCCTATCGTGTGGGGATCTCTACCTCCATCGCAGTATCCGGACTGGGAGCTACACGGCAGAGGGGAAGTGGGCTGGCCACAGTGGGACGCGGAGGAGCCGCCTCCCCCGCTTACATGGTGAACGCCCTTCTCGTTACATAAGGACATAGCTGGAACTGTGGGGAGCGTGGTGTGCTGAAGGTGCCCCTCTGCTGGTTGATTGGACATGCATTGTAGTGGAGGCCTGCAAGCCCTCGTTTGCGGCATGTAGATTTCCTTTTGGTGGCAGACTGAGCGCCAGAGACTTTCCATGACTTTGATTGTTCGGGGCACACCGGATATAAAATTGCATTACAGCCTGGGCTGCAGAGAGAAGATTGGGATTTTCTTGGCAGCTATAAGGTACCAGTTGGAATTGGGACTTGGGTGTGGTCTCACTATGGCTTAAGGGGGTTGCAGATGGGAGTGCCCCTTGATTGATTGATTGATATTTTATTTCTATCGCGCTCGTACACAAGTGTCCCTTGGAGGATATATGCCGCACGAAAAGCTGGTGAAGTATTTGTAGAGGGGAGAATGTTGTAGCGAAAAACAAATATGCCCCTTCTGTTTGGTGGGCAATAAAGGCTTTTAATGGCGGAGGCCTAGAATCTTTTACTGCTGAAGCAAGGTCTCATCTTAGCGAACTGGCGCTGGAATTGACATGCTCAAAATTATTGGTTTGAGTGCTATTCCACGCACATACAGAGAGGCAGGAAAAAGCACACCCCGTCAGGTCATACCCAAGCTCACCAAACGGTGGAAAAACCTTTGCAGAAGCTTAGGGCAAAAGACTCTTTGAAGTTAGCAAGCCAAGGCATTCCAGTGCTCACCCGACTCTAGAACTACTCAACGTGGTCTCAGGCATGGCAGCGTCAAAAGAGGACTTTGCGAAGAGCTTTCAGGACAGACTTTCTGAATACTTTCAACTTCAATTCTCCACATTTACGTCTGAAATTCAGATCTTATTAGTGGACTTTGTCAAAGAAATATCATCCCTGGGAGAACAGGTTAATTCAAATGAAAGGCCTATACAGGAACTCACACAGGATTGCAAGCAATCAGACCTTGCTGTGGACTATTAAATTACTGCGACTCTAGGATGTCGCCCGGGACTAAAACTGCGCATTTGGACAGTAATAAAATGCTGACCCCCATTATTGCAACAAATCAAAGCAGGGTTGTCCCGCTCCTTTTAGTTGTGGCAATGGGAGTGCGGGGGGGGGGGTCGGTGGTGGCAGGGGTTGTGGGGGTTTCTCCCGCTTCCGGTAAACAGAGAGGGGGGGACAAGAAAGATCTAAGTAAAGAAAAAAAAAGGGACCCTGCAGAGCCAGTGCAGACCCGCGTAAGTGGGTGGGAGTGACACTGCAGGATCGAGGGAAGTCAGCTGCACACTTCCTGTGTCCCGCGGTTAGGGTAAGTGGCAGGGGGGGAGCCGGGTAGGCGGGTGTGGGCCACAGTGAGCTTTCTGATCACTACTGTGCTGCGCCATAATGGTTGTCGACATTTTCATTGGTGGAATTACGGGTGGCGCAGTGATATCATAGATTCATCAGGGTGATGCACAATCTTGAAATACGCTATGAGGACCTAGAAAACAGGTTTAGGCGGTGTAATTGTTCAATTAAAAACCTCCCTGAGACCATAATGGACACAGAATTAAAGGACACAGTTTTGCACATCTTTGCAGATCTAATTGCAGAAGAGATCAGTAATATTCCCCTAAACCGGGTCCATAGGATGGGAACAAGAAGATCTGAACCGGGAGGCCACACTCAAGATGTGTTGGTGGCATATGCACAATACCCGCAAAAAGAACTAATCCGCAGGGAAGCGAGGAACTAGACGTCAGCGGGTCCGAAATCCAGTTATATCAGGACCTCTCGCAAGTTACCCTATAGAAGCACAGAGATATGAAAGTGGAAGTAAAAACATTATAGTCATGTGGGATCAAATACAAATGGGCGTTTCCATTTGGCCTATCCTTTCCCTTAGACGGTCGATAGCATAGAATAACTTCCAGAGAGTCAGGAATCGCTATACTCCAGAAAGAAAAGGATGCAGCAGCGGGACCGTCGGAGGGGGCGAATACCCGAGTCCACAAGGCAAACTAATCCCTGGGAATGGTTTTTACGTGATCGACAAGGGCGCAGAAATAGGGGTATGCAGAAAGAAGAATGGAAAAGTCGCCTAAGAGGTCCATATCCTAAACAAATGCAGAGGGGGAAGAAATGGCGCAATGCAGGTCAAAAACAAAAGAAAAAAGGCTGATCCACATTTTGTAGTGGGACGGAGCTCGACATCTTGGATCTTATCTGTTCAGGTAACAGATGGGGGTTTTAGGAGACCCCCGCACTTTACCCTGGGGAAAATAATGACCCACAGCTGAGGGTTTTAACCCAGGCTACATTAGGTACTGTGGCTCACACCAGGGGACTTTGGAAGGGTGGAAATGGGGGTTCAAAGTTGGGGAAGTTAAAGTGTGGGGCAAGGGGCCAGGGGAGGGGGGAACCGCAGTGCGTGGAGTGTAAGGGTGCTGGTTAAGCATATAAGCTTAAGCCGGACCAGTCACTGGTGTATTGTATTGAAGGCCCGTTGTCATCAAGCTAATTCAAGTGCCTTACGTTGAATATTAAGGGCCTGAACACCCCAGTTAAGCGGAGAAAATTGGAGTTTTCTGGCGCGTTACCAACTGGACTTGGTGGAGCTTCAGGAGACTCACAAACGCTGTGTGGCTAGACATAAACTCTGCTTACGAAGTTTTCGCCGTAGTGAAAGTGGGTGCCTTGATAATAACAGTGGTTTCCATTTATGCCCCCAACGTTGCCCAGGAGAGCTTGTTGAAAATGACCCTTGCGAATTTGGAAGCTTTCAGGAAAGGTGAAATAATTCTTCTAGGTGATTTTAACATGGCTGGGATCCTATTCGAGATCTGAGCACGGCCACACGGTACGCCAAATCCACCCCTTCTAATACACTAAAACAGAAATGTCCTTGTATGTCCCTGTTGGATGTTTGGCCTGTGCTTAGAGGATCAGAGAAAGGATACACTTTCGATTCACACGTCCACTGCTCATTCTCATGGATAGATTATGCTTGGACTTCCATCCCACTCTTAGGCTATGTCACGCAAATCTTATACTATACTATAGTGTTGTCAAACCATGCTCTGATCTCTATAGACCTGGATATCCCACAATGGAAAAGAAGTTCATGGGCCTGGCGATTTCCGCTAGAGATCAACTTGGGGATCAAGTGATTAGAGAGAAGATTAACAAGCGGATTGGGGAGTTTTTTGTACTTGAATCCAGTCGGGGAGACAGGGATGAATGTTACATGGGATGCTTTCAAAGCTACCTTACGGGGGATGTTGATAGCAGAAGGGGCCACTGCACTTAAAAAGGTCCCTTGAATTAGAATTAGAAGAATATCTTTGATAACGTCCGAGGAAAGTAGGGAGCTGTTAGAAGGAGATATCACACAGGAAGGGTCTTCCATTAAACAAATCACCAGGCCCAGATAGATACTCGGCCCAGTTTTCTAAAATGTTTCAGAATACACTGGTACCTATATTAACACATTTATATAATTCTTTTAGACATTCAGGTTGCATTTCCCCCACTATGGAGGATGTGTTAGAATATAATAATAATATGCATTTTCTTAACCCTAAACTAATCCCTTTTTGCGATCAAAACACTGTTCTCTCAGTAATGTTCAAAATTGGGTCGCATAAAACTAAACGGAAATGTGTTTGTGGCTTTTTTCTGTCAGTCATTACAAGAAAAGACTGGGTCCATGAAGAGTGCCTGTTTTAGCCGCCTGTCCTTCACTGATGAACCTAGTTTAAATAATATTAAAGGCAGATCCTCCCATTCAGCAAAGTATGAAAAGCTGTTTCAATATGTTTTCATTCTCTTAGCTAAATACTATGTAAGGACAGACTGCACTAAACAGAGGTTAGTTACATTCTGCGTTATAGTGTTGGGAACTGGTCCAGTTGGCTAATGACATTGAGCAAGCGTTCAACGTCAAAAGCGTAGAGCTGCGCGCGCTCAGGCTGATGACAACGCAGAACCGTTACATGCTCGATCTGCTGACAGCAATGGAGTTCATGTTGCACATTCATAACTTCCAAAGATTCTGAAAATGGAACATTGTCACACGTTATTGCTGCAGTGCATGATCTTGGGGCGAAGATGAAAAAGGAAGCTGGGGTCGAAGAAGAAGATTGGTTCTCACTTGCGTTCAGTTGGGCCCAATCCTGGCTCGGAACAAAGTGAAAGTGATGGTGCCCAACATCGTGTTTGTTCTGGTGATCTTTTACACGTGCCAACTGAGTCTCCGATGTTGTGCCAAAGCAGTGCCTAATAGAGCAATGAAGATGGTCTCTATTGGTGCTCCAAAAGTACCTTGTGATACAAAAGAAGTAGTAGTACAGACTAATCATCCAATTCCTCACATAGTCCCTATTCCCTGCAGGGATGTATTTGACAAACTGAATCACACAACCATCGTTCCTCCCGCTGACCCTAAAAATGACAAGAAGTATGGGTTGACCTGGCGGGATGGGGGCTGCATTTATACGACATGTACATCCGAGTAGTATGCGTGAGCAGGAGAAAATCTATGACGTGTGTGTAGGGCCTGAATGCCGATAAAGGGAACACCCCCCTATGAGGCTGCAGTGAGGCGAGAAAATGAGCACAAATATGGGGAAGAATGTTACTGTAGAAGTAACGAAAAGGGGGAATGTTGGGATGGAAATGAGTCTATCTCACCCCCCTAGTCACTTTAAGGCGAGGCAAATCCCATATGAAGTTGTGTAGTGTGCAACGGGGAAGGACCAGGCTAAAACTCGGCACAGATATAATATAGCGGGAACGATAGATGCATAGGCCCAGTGCGCTCATAGAAAGGAACACTGTTTTGTAGTTAGGATAGATGCACAGTCTTACATGGCCACGTGGCATAACTTTAGCGCATTGGAAGAACTCGGCTACACCCAGATCATTCAGACGGGATGAGCTCGCACAGCCAGTTCTCATGGAAGTTTCCCTGGTCTCTCCATTTTTGCAATTACTCAGTATCACTGGGAGGAATGCGCCCTGCAAGGTCGTGAGACAACACCAGGCTCCTCTCAGTGCCCATTCATCACAGCTGAACTGCCAGCAGACCTCTAACCCCCACCCAGCCTATCCAGAGCCATGGCCCACACCACTGCCCCAACCCCCACACCCCTACATTCTATGATAGTGAGTGACCCCAGCCCCAACCAAAAACCAACTGGCCATAAAAGATCTAAGCATGAGTGACAGTTTCACCTCCCCACATAAATACATGCTTTGTAACACGAGGTACAAGGAAGGATAAATTATAGATCAAAACGAGGGTGGAGGCCTTGGGTGCGAGGAGTCCGATATCAACAAAGCACAGAATGTGGGTGTCAGCGTGACTATTTCCTCCTCCCCTTCCCCATGGCACCAGTTCCTGAACCTCCCAGGTGCATGCCATAGTGATATTGTATTAGGTTTAGTTTATCAAAGCCGTTTTTATATTGTAACTTATGAGAGACCTGACCTTTACTCCACAGAGAGATGAGACCAGCTGACCCAAGTGGGAATTGACAGATGGTGGAAATGTGAACCAGTTGTAGTCTGGCATCCCCCACACAGCAGGCCCATGTATATGGTCTCACCAATCAGTGGCACTAGTTTTTACTGTATTTGATGATGCCACCCAGCATTTTAAGCTTATGCTTGTACTATTAACCAGAACGTTCTCAAGCAGCATCGTTGTTTGCTAATAACTTTTGTATTCTGTACAATTAAACCTTGTTATCCTTGCACGCCATCTCTTGGTCTCTTTCCTTAGAGGGTTGTATTCATTTTGGTGTGAGCGTAAACGGGAACTTGCCTTCACCTTTGTAAAAGATGCATCATATGCCTTCTAAGTAATATGAGGAAAATTGTCCTGGCTACACTAGGAGCACAGTCACCTCCCTACGGCCCGTTTATAAACCTCCAAGTGAACTTCCTTCAACTGCCCTGTTGCGACAGTTTCTAATATGTATTAGTCATCATTCATATTTTTCTGTCTGGATCAAGGCCTATACATGCAGATGAGCAGATGTTATAACTGAAAAGGAAATTCTCATCAGATAAATTATATCAACGTTGGAGTCCCTATCACCATAAATAGTGACCAGGGGACTCATTTTATGAATCATGTCATCAAATATCTACTGACTGCCCTTGATGTACAGCATAATCTCCATTGCCTCCACCATCCACAGTCCACGGGGCAGCCAGAATGGCATCATTAATAATAGACTTTAAAGGTTGTGCCAAGAGACTGTTTTGAAATGGCTCAAAGCGCTTCCTTTAGTTCTGCCCACCATCCGTTGTACACCAAAGCGCAAGACAGGGATGAGTATGCATGAGATTCTTTTTAGACGACTAATAAGACTGCCTTTTCCCCCACCTGTTCAACTTTGTGACCAATCACGGGATCTCATCACTTCTCCCCAGAGGGGAGCCATTCCCTATGAGGCTAGGGAGATGAGCCTGCTAGGTAACATTCCCCCTACAGGTGGCAGCAAGTGGGACCTCACAGGGAGAGACTACCTTACTGTGGTTAGGGACTTCCGTTCTGTGAAGGAAATCCCTAGAACCCTTTTTTCTGGACCAACTTTAACTTTGGGGCTTCATGTGATTTCCATTGTTTTATAAAAAGGCTGAAGGATGCCATTGGAGCAGCTCAAACTTAGAGAAAGGAATGCAGGCACAAGATTAACAAAATATAGGCAGATACATGGACTTGGGGCAATTACAAGAACAGAAGTAGAGGACAGATGTAAACCAGTGGGGAATTGAGTAAATTAACAGAAGTACAAAGTTATCAAGGTATATGAAAATGCTACGGCTAGAGTCACAGAATTTGTAAGCAGTCTTCTGTTTGAGCAGCACCTAAATCAGGTTCCATGTATGTGGCGATATTATTACCTGTTACCCTAAATCAGTAGTACAGAGCGGGTTCCATGTGTATGAGGACTTTTTTTAATTGTGTACCTAAAATACAGATAAATTGAATAATTGACCAGCAATGGCCATGACAATGAATTCTCTGAATGGTTGAAGGGAAAAGGTAAGATGTTTAGAGAGAAGGACTAGCAACTGCTTGGCTGCGAGGTTTGTGTTTTGGGTAAGATGAACTACTAGAAGAGAGGGCACCATAAGGAAAGGGGGAGAGAAACCAGGGAAACAGGATCACCCCATCTTAAAGAGAGGGGAGCATATAATCTGAAAGAAAAGGACTTTGAAGCAAGGGCATATGAGGTGGGGAGCAGAGGGGGGTCTCACCCACCCCCACAAAAAAGGAAGGAGTACAAAAGAAGCAAAACATTAGACATAGGGCTAACTAATGTTTAATGATAAAAAAAAGAAAACATCAAGAAATGTGTCAAAAGAATTTTGAAAAGCGCCATAAAAGACTGCAAAAAGGTTAAAATGAAAGGGGGCAGGAGGAGAGGAAGCAGCAGAGGCCGGAGCAGTAGCCCGGTGGGGCTCGGGCCCCATTCAGCCCTCCTGGTGACCTCACATGTGGGTGCTGGGGACACCGGTTTGGAAATCAGAGCCAGGATCATAGGGGTGGCAGGTGGCAGGGTGTTGTCAATCCAGCACCCCACCTCCATTCAGCTCCCTTTCCTCCAGAACATACAGGTGGGTATAGGGTGCAGAGGGTACCTTCTTCGTTCCACCTGAAATCGGTGTCCCGCTGGATGGCTCATGACTGGCTTCCACAAGCAGATCGTCAATCCAACTGCTGGACTGCTCACGGCTGGCTGGCTTCCAAAAGCGAATCGTCAGTCCTGCTGATGGACGGCTCACGGCTGGAATCCAAAAGCAGCCACCGACAGTGAGAGGAACCCTTTTGTCCCCCAGCAGCTGCGTGGAACTTGAAAAAATGTTAGCATAGTATTACATAACGTACGTACGTAAGAGTCAGCACCTGCTGTCGCTACTCGTTTAGGTCTCCTCAGAGCAATCGCGCCTGCCCTAGGACAGTCGTGCCCCCCAGAGCAATTCCAACCCGCCCAGGGTGGGAATTTGTGCCCCCTGGTGAAATTGCACCACGGCCCAAAAAAACAAGCATGCCTGTGGGAGCACCACCACCACACCCAGTGGGACAGATATGTAGAAATTGCTGTGAATATTTAAAAGGTTTAACATGTTTAAATATCCATAACCAGACAAAACCTTTACAAGGGACCATCAATGATGAAAAGGGCAAAAGAGCGTGAAACTTCCATACTTACTTATCATATGTCCTTGAGCAGTACGAAAAGAAGACTGGAATCGGTGGTAGGAGCACTCAGTTTCCAACTGGCAAAGGCACATTTCTAAAGGAAGGTCAAATAAGGTAAAGTTCTAAATTAATTTAATTCTACATATTTTATTTATTGCATTTGTTATACGCCCAAACCCAGGGGTATCATGGTGTAGGTTAGAGGAATACAGTGTCACTTGTCTGGTTACAAAGGATGAAGTGGTTACAGGTATCAAAGGAGACAAGTCACCTTACTTTAAGAACATGGGGCATGAAAAAGCATAAAATTAGAGCAATGCGTTGCAAGAGGGATGAAGCAATGATGTTCCTTGGGCATAGGGACATATTTGGGTGGTGGTATTTACATAAGCTCTGTATTATAAATTAATATATTCTAAACCCTTTCCCTTCCCTGCACTAATATATCATCCCTTCTTTTTCAGTGTCAAAAACCACAAAATATGCAGAAGACATCCATCTAATTAAAAAAACAGTTAAAAACTGAAAAGGGCAGTTATCAACTAAAGAAACTAAAAATATACTTTTTCAGTGAAGTATACTTACTTCAACTAATATGTTTTATGATATTATTTATAATAGAAACATATACTGGTATGTTTGTCCCCCTAATGAGCCAATAGAGTGTCGAAACACACATAGAGGATAAGGATTATTGAGGATAAAAACTATTTTCATATAAAATTAACTAAGTGAAAAGGACCAAAAGTGAAAATGTATGATTCAATCATTTGAATTTGATGAAAAGCATTGTACCACTCTGAAATTGAAATAATAAGCGGTGAGTTCATAACTGAAACAGCAGAAATTATTGCTTTTGAATTATGGCAATATTTGCACTTGGATTCTCACAACGGCTACTTGTGTAATAAAAATGTCTTAACTAAGTCTGCCTTCGGCCAGTTGATATTTGTACTTGCACCAAAGTCCTGTTAAAAAATAAGCACTGACAAAGCCAATATGTTTTTGCTTTTGTGTAGGCATTTTCCAGGCACCGGTATCCTATGCCTACGTAAACTCCATGTTCACGGCGCTACCATCTTATGGCTGGTACCAATTATGGCAGTGCCTGACAAATGTCCATTCCATACCTGCACAAAATGGTTGGCTTTGTCGATGCTTGTTTTTCTCATTCAGATTCCCCAGAACCAAGAACCACAGATTTCCCTTCAGGAATTGTATGTTGCATTTGCAAAGTGGGACTTGCCTCCAACACGAATATGACTGGAAAGAGGGTTAATAAACAGGAAACCCTCCACCCCTCTTGTGTAGGGGAGAGTCCGGGCTCTGGTGAGTGCGCTGATGCCGTTACTCGCAGATGCGAGTTGTGCTTGGTGTGCTGCTGCTTCTGTCTGTTCGTGCAAGGCTGAGACACTGCTCTTGAGTCAGAGGCGCCACCGAGGTGCGCGCAGCCAATCGTCCATACAAGGGATGGCTCCCGAACAGTGCCGTGGAGCAAGGAATACACACAGCTATGCGATACCAAATATTGCACAACATCGGAGCGGAGGTTTGCCCTTCAAATATGGCCGCATGCATTATCTAGGGCTAGAGATAGGTTCACTTGGAGTGGGCCTCCAGAGCACAGCGGGAGCCCTTTTCTCCAGCCCCAGTTACTGGGGGGACTCTCCGTTGGTGCCTCATACCTCTGGTAGCTGCTCTTCCTTTTGCCCTGATGGCATCTAAGACACTGCCTGCACGGAAGTGTCCTGCGGTCGGCAGAAGGCCAGGTAATGATTTTCGCCTGTACTGTTGCATGGAGCATGGTGTATTCCCACAGATTCCCCCCCGCCCGCCCCATAGGGCTCCCCCCAAGTTCTACACCGGCAGGTACACCCCAGACGCAAGTGTCGGAGGGGTGAGGGGTTTATGGGAGAGGGACACTTTAGGGGGGAACCATGCGAGCCACAGATTTCCTGGCGTCACCACTGGAGCCTTTGCGGCAGGGATGTCTGGAGAAGGAGGGGCAGAGTTGAGTGGCCTGGGCTCCATTACACCCATCCGGTTAGCCAGTGAGTTACCTTTTAAGTGTCTGCAGACTCCCTATATCCCCTGGGGTCTCTTACGCGTGCACGCATTCGATGCAAATGCCTGGGTGCTCATACGTATGCAGAATATATTGTTCAAAAAGTTTTCATTTAAAGCAGTTGACAGCTTGCTCCTCCATTTGTACCATTGCATTGCGATTTTCATTTGGGAATTAAGTGCTTTGCATTTAATCACGGGGGCTTGATGTGGGTTGTTTTGTGAACTGTTGTCTGTGCAATCTGTTTTTATTTGATGTTCTTTATGGGATTTCGGTTATAAACAAACCCTTGTTTAACAACTATGTCCTGTGCCAGGTAGAACGTTTTACAAACTGAACACAACAGTATGTAACTTGCAAGTTTATCGAAACACAAATCCCTTTTGACACGGTAGGGTAACCTATCCAAGTCAAAAAGGAAGATCTTCCTGGAGTCATTCTTGAGTCATCAGGTGACTCCATCCTAGAGTCATCCGTGGTTAGTTCAGGGAGATCATCCTAAACCACCCTGAAGTATGTGTATAGGCCGAAATATTCAAATGAGATGACTCTAGAGTTATCACAGAAACTACTCCAAGAGGAGTTCTGATTACTTCCAGTGATGATCTTGTATTACTCCAGGATGGCCCCATGACAACTTCAGGATGGTGGGGATTACTCCAGGATGACTTCATGACAACTTTAGGATGGGTGGGGATTAGTCCAGGAGGACCCCATGACAACTTCACGATGGGTGGGGTGCGGGGGTTTGCTCCCCTGTGACAACTTTAGGATGGGTTTGAAATTGTGAACGATTATTGCAGACAACTTCAGGAGGATGTTGCTTTCAAACGATTTAGGAAAAGGGTTTTGATTCCTTGCGTGTAAGACGGGTGGTATTACTTTAGGGTTAGACTTATGGATCGTGTACTGGAAAACATGGAATTGCAGCCGCTACTTGCCATCTTTGCTACAGCACGCAAGTGTCATTAACCAAGGATTGCTGATTTAGTATTCAAAACTACAAATCCACCCCACAATGTCATGAACCAACCTCTAAACTCCCTCATTTCATTTCTCGCCTCTTTTCGTTTCTCACCTCTAGCTAACATGGCATCACACCCAATGAACTCCCACAATTACAAATCACTGCACTAAAATAAACACTAACCATAACAGAATCTGTTAAAGGTATACCTGCATAACAAGACTGCCCATCACTTCACCCAATTTCACTATGAGCAGCTAGCAATTAGACCATTTACCACACCCAAGAAAACATTAGCTGACCCCGAACAGAAATCCAATAGCACAAAAATATGTACCATTTACAAGTTGGCACCAACCTACAAATTCACCAGATCAACTATAATGATCAACTATAATAGTTCTACACACAAGAGCACTTGCATTGTCAGTTTCACAGAGCAGCATGTGAGCTACAATTACGTTGTAGATTAGTAGCAAGGGCTGACGTAGCATCCAAACTCGGTTGTGGGGGTGTTCCAATTCCTTTGTTTTTAAAAAAACGTAATCTAAAAGATTGCGCAGGTGTGTGGTAACGTGTAGGTGTCACTTCACTGTCTAAACAGGCATGACCGTCATACTGTAAAAAGAACACACTGTTGAGAAGACGTGGTGATAGAGTTGAGCTTGTCAAATTAGATCTGACGAAACATCTGTAGCAGACAATTGACGGGTTACTTTATAGTCCAATATTCTGCAGTTGTTGCACAGCTATATCTTTGGGAACTGCAACATAACACAAACATCTGCCGATTTAATGCTGTATCTATAAATTGTCCAGGTGAAGTAAGAGGCAGGTTCTGAGGAAGGAATGTAGGAGGAATGAAGAACACTAGCCATCCCTGACAAAAGACTTATGTTTTCCAGATTTTGTTAACAGCCATTAATACATTTTGCAATAGTCCGTTTTCACTCATCAGCTTTTACAATATAATTCTCTTGTTTTTTCACTGCATCTTCTTTCTCCAGATTCCACCAGTAGCTGCTTTTTCTCCTATACATTTCTGTTTAAAGCATCAATTATAGGTTTTCATTATTTCATCAAATGTTCCTGTGTCTTAATACTGTTTCTTGGCTGCGGGTATGAAAAAGGCAAGTTGAAACTTCATAATGTGACTACCAATACAACAAACGTTTTGCCCTAGTTGTACACTGGGGTGATTTGCCTTAAGCGCGATCCTATTCGCCCTCTTGGAGTTTTGCTTATTCTTGCTCTCCTTGGTGCTTTCCCTCCCTTCCCATGCAGCTACCCACAGCTCAGTCTAGCTGCACACATAAAAGTGTGTATGGGTACATACCCTTGGGAGTGCGCTGTGACCACTATAATTTGTAAACAGTGGCAAGCTGAGTCACCAATTCCACAAGGTCTACGCATAAAGACCTTGAATGAATAGGACAGAAAACGGATTTGTATTTGCAAGTCGCGCTGTACCTTGGACATCCTAGATTGGATCCCCAACCCATGCACTACATTTTCAGGATTGCATCTAAGGTAAAAAAAAATCAAAAAAGATAATTTAGGAATTTCGATTTGGGGAACCAATCCAGCATGTCCAAGCACCACGAAAGACTTTTAGCACAATGTGCCAGCCATTGACAGTTCTCTCGGGACTCAACCCTTTTATCATCAAGTACTATCAGAAAATTGTTTCAAGATATTTTCACAATCAACTTCCAAACATGGTCACCATACCAAGTGTTCAATTTCAAGGCCTTGAAGACGGCTAAGGTCGAAACACGTGTCGGCTGTCTTTATGGGAAATAATTCACCTACAGATGAATAACCCGATGATATTGTTTTACTTTCATTGTAAAAGACTGTATACCTAACTTTAAGGAAGTAGAGTGCGATTCGCCAATACCAATCCATTCTCTGTCCTAGCTGCACACATTCTCTGACCTGGACTATGGTCCCCGAGGGCGTTCAACCCATAGCGCTTTGCCAATAGCATAAGAGAAATCAGTAGACCATCTATACTTTAGAGAGTTACTCTACAGGAAAGAGATGCTGTAAATGAGAGGTGGGCATTGTGCAGCATCCATCTGTATGTGTGAAAAAAGGGAACAACTCTGCATAGGGACGTCAGATGTACCCTCCTCCCCCAAACATCAAATAGATGAACGAAAAAAAAATACATTGCTTACATAACTAGAAAAGCAGGACTGTCTTGAAATCCTTTTCTTCGCGTATTTCTCTTCTATCATCGATAACCTCTACCAGCAATTTACAATTAATTTCACCAGGAATCGCAAAGGCTCAAATTCCCCATCCTTTCAAATGCACAGAGAATTGTCGGAATCAAAAAGTGCGATGATTTGAGTTATTGTCTAATAGAAGAAATAGAAAAAGTAAATTTAGTATGCGCCAAGTATTTGTGAACCAGGTCTGTACACAAAACCATTAATTTATAGTGGGCTTGCTATGGATGTTCCTGCCTGATGTGTCCCGATTTATGAGTGAAGTGTCTCTTGGTGAACTTCCTCCAAGACTTCCAACCATTGTGGCTTTAACTAGTTGCATCTGCTCTCAAAATTAGAGATGGGTGTTCGGGAGAGGCAATACGTTCTTAACTGCAGAGCTCTTGTATCTAAAATGATGCAGTCATTTTGTGTGTGTCCTATAAAAGACAAGCACCTGTTTCAGTTTCTTAAATGTAAATATCAACCATAGAGAGGCACAGCTTGCAGACAGCAACATGTATAGGAAATATGAGGGTACGCAGGGACAGAACCCATGACCAAAGGGATCTTTACTGGGGGAACAAAGTAAATATTACACCTTAGCAGGAAGGCCTTTGCTAAACCGGTGGTTGCTTTCAAACGCAGTACAAATATTAAAGAATACATCACCAGGAATGACATCACCACCAGAACTGAACAGCATAGAAGCATTACAGAGATCTGTAATATGCCTCCTATTACTGGTCATTTCCCTTGTGGTTATTGCATATATTTTAACTCCACCAAAAGAAGTACAGAAGTCAATTTGGGCCTGAGCTTCCCTTGGAAGCAAACCAAACATGCTAATGGCAACACCAGTATGGTCATTTACACCATCTGGTGTCCTTGCAAAATATTCTACATTGGGAAAACGGACAGAAAGGTGAAACTAAGGATAGGCGAGCATAAGAGCTGTCTCAGAATAGAACTGCAAACGCTCCATTGGTAGATCATTGGATTGAGTTTGGACACAAAACCGATGACTTACAATGGACGGTTATATATAAACTAACGCCTAGTCCTGATACCAACAGAGATAAACGACTGTTTTTTAGAAAAGAACAACAACTTATTTTCTTAACTAAAGGTGCGATCACAGGCCTCAATGAGAAAATGTATTGGCTTAATATCTGACATCTTATTGGCGAGAGGGAGAAGTGCCTTTTGTGATTGTGATCCACTGTACCATTGCGATATAGCAGAATGTGCAATAATCAACACACAATGACCCAGACAACCGGCTGCCTCGTGTTCCGCAATTGCTTCATCCAATGGGTGTATGGGTATAACTACTTCAGCTGCCAGTCTACTAGATCACTACAATTTATCATTGGAAGAGGTGACCGTTCCCTCCTAATCGCTAATAATCTGAAGTGGCGCAATGCATGTAAAACGGCGCTGGTTCTATCACTACAACACGTGTACGTAATAATATGTAATATGGACCTACCTATGCGGGAGGCGATCACATTTGATTGTCTACCAACAAAACAATACGGGACGCAGCATAGAATTCCGATTGGTCCCTTAGCGTCTACACGTCTCTTCACCACGTGATTGATCACATGATGGGGTTATTCTATTCGTTAGAGGAACGTAGCGACACCTTCCGTATTTAAACGAGCATAGGTTGTGCTTGAACACATGCTTCCAACTACGCCCACATTCGTATCGGGAGGCGGCGCCGAACGAGGAGAGGAGAGACCATGTTAAGGTAAACGGCGGCTTCCAGCCACAAGATCTCGTGTTTAAGGGCATCTAGTTAGTGTGGAGGTAACCCGCGTCTCTTTACTTGTTTTTCTCCAGCGTTGCGTTATTGTAATACCGCTACGCACGATAGACCGTGAAGTCAGAAATACGAGGCGAGGAGCAGCCTTTTGTGTAAGGGAATCCCGTCTACACGTCGGATCCCGCACGGAGGCAATCCGAGTACATCGAAACAAGAAGTTTTTCGTTTTGAGGTAATTTCTCAACATTTGTTGAAGAGTAAGCCCTATATTCACTTCCGGATTAGACCTAACGCAGTGCTGCATGTTGTGATTCTGTTTTTCAGAATAATCCACCGCCCCCAATATGGGGCTCGGGTGGACTAACAGCCCGCAGTGAGGATCCCAAGACTTGGTACCTTCTTACCCTTGGAGCATAATTGGGTGTTCTGGCTTTCTTGACCTCCTGGACCATCCAATGGATGGTAAGCAATTGCATGCATCCATTAGTTTTACGCAGATAACACTAAAGTATGCTAAGTCCAACGGAGGAGGGATAGAGATTTTTGCTTAAGAGTTATGAGATGTAGCTAGAGATAGAGGGGGCCAGGGTGTGCTTTGGACCCCTGAGACTGCCATTATGCCGGCTTTATGTGTTGATTTAAAGACATGTTGAATGAAATTAGCCAAATGGAGTTAGCTATTGCACTCGCTACTGGTAAACTGTATACTGGTTAATGTTGGATAGGACATGAGGACAATTGTTCTAATTGTCCTTTCTTGTTTTTTTCTTTTTCCATAGGTGTCAAGTGGATTCAACTAATTGGTTGTTTTTGGATACATATTCCATTGAAATACTAAAAGTGGCACATTGATTTCACACCATTGTGTATATTTCTGTCTAGTTAGAGCTGAAATATTACAGACCCAATTAACGTGTTGGTCTTTGTGTTTTATCTTTAATAGCGCTTAGGGACGCTATACAGTGCCCCTCCTGTAGACATGGACGCAACAATTCCCTGACGAATTTCCATTGTCTGTGTTTTCACCCCTTCAATTTTTGTGGTGTGATTGATGGAATGAAACATGTTGGATGAGTGTATGTTGAGAAGGGTGTATGTGTATAATGTTGAATGATAGAATGCCATTTTGTTTGAGTTAAACTCTGTTTTACCAAAATTATTGCATATTTTGCACCTGCACTTAGACACTTTGAGTACAAAGTACCTCAAACTTTGGAGGACAGTTACCCTGCTCTGCCCCCCACACTCTGGACAAACTGGTTGTTGTTGTTCTTATTCTATGTTGTTGCACTGACATTCTTTTTCTATTTTTTAAAACCAATTGTTGATTGTCTTTACATATGTAATTTTTATGATTGACTTTCCCCTTATCAAAAAAAAAGTATTTATATATTTGTCCTAAGACCTGCCTGCTAACTTGATGAAATTGGGTAGTTCACAACCACGTTGTTGATCCTATGGTTACCTTTGTGGAAAACAAACAAGATGCCTGTTTGACCTCATTGTCAAGTATTAAAGTTTGTTGACCTTCATGAGGGTGGTCAATTATGGGATTTCTTTCCCTTGTACCACCTGTTGTGTTTGTGGCTTTGCTAATATGAGCCAGACATTATCCTCCAGAAGGTTGTTGGGAAGGGGCCTAGTGCTTTCCTACATTTTCAAACTGTCCAAGCGCTTTACAAATGAGGCAAGACTTCTCTAAGCACTATAGCACTGAGAAAGCTTTTTATATACAAACATAATCACACACAGGCATGGCCAATCACTAAATATAGATAGGTAGTATTTAAAATATAATGTGCAAATAAATTAGTTGAAAAACACGTGCAAACATTATTCTGTGTAGTTTTAAAAATCAAATCTTAAAGCACAGTAAAGAGCAGGCTCAATGTGCTTGCGCTAAGAATAGATCGCAGAGCTTGTGTGCAGTGTTCCGTCACTGAGGCCAAGGCTTGAAGAGCGAACAAAGTGGTTGAGCAAATCTTCCTGTCAATCACAAGCCAATTGAGACTAGGATTCAGCACGACAGAGGACTAAAAAACCAAGTGTTTTTGTTAGGAATTATTGGACCACATCTAATATAATTTTATGGAGTAAGTGCTGAGATAATGGCGGGAAGATGTGTTTATGTATGAATGTTTATAACATAGTAAATTATGCTAAACAAAAGCGACAAAGTATTCCTGCTAATACAGCATTATGTTAAGTAGGGAACATGAACATGCAACGCTGGAGCCTTTGCAACATACCTTGTATGGCAAGAAGGACAAGTTTGGAAGAGCTCTGCTGGTATCCAGTGACCAAGTCAAGAGTACTTAAGCCCCAGGCACAGCAACAGTATTCAGGACCTGGGAGTCAGAGATGGACCCTGTCTGAAATGGCAGGCCCTCTACCATTTCCTCAATCCCCATGATCTGTAAAGATTAAAGTCTTTTTATCACCTGCAAGATAGACTCGTGGTTTTGATTCCCTAGAGGGGTGCATTTTCTCTGGTTTATGGTGATTATGGGTCCCCTGTATTTAAGGGGTGCCCCTGCAAATTGGGGCCCGCTTTCAAGGGTCAGAAGGCGTTCCCCCCAGCCCCATAAGCATCACTAATGTGGTGCAATAAATTATGCACTACAGCTGAACTAGTGCAGCGCTCATAGCAGTGAAAAAATCCTGCAAATAAGCAAACCAAGCCGTGGGTAAACTGCAGAGGCATGGTTTCTCACACATGCACTGTGGCTGGATACATGTAGATAACCTATTATGTAGAAGGTCGGTTGCACCTATCTGAGGAAGGAATTGACTATTTGTGTGGAACATTGTGGGGGCATTGGAACAGCAACAGCATTAAAGCCAGAAAGGGGCAGCCAGTAGGAGCATTTATCCCCTACTTGGCGACAGTTTGAAAGCAATCAGCCTGATCAGTAGAACAATCATTGTGTGGAACTGGGAAGGAGTTTCCCCACCCACGAATAGGGGGCCTCTGTATGCTGAACAGCTAGGGTGCCTTACGGCAGAGGCCTTCACACTGGGGGGCCCAAAGGATGCTAGATGGTGGGGGCTTGAAGTATTATGGTGACTTTTTAATAGAAAATAAGCATTTGTGGCGCGGGGGGCAGAAACTATTTTACTCAAGGGGGGGCTCAGCATAAAAAGGCTTGCAGACCACTGCCTTAAGGGAATAAAGTGACCTCCCACTTTCAAATAGCAAAGCAATTAACAGCATTCCTTTCAGGCCAGGTCAGAAAACTCCTACTACCGCGCTAGTCCTCTGATACACAAGACTGCTGAAAAATCCAGGCAAGCAAAAAAATAGCTCCAAGTTCAACATAATTTAACGAGAATTAACTGGTCCCATCATTAGAGAAAAAGAAAAAAAACATAAAAAGCATTAATCCCAGATCATCATAAACAATGATCAAAAAGATATTTTCAAAATTAACCCTTTAAGTGCCTTGGGTATTTCCCCCCCCCAGTGCCAAATCCTTTTTTGGTGATTTCGGTATGTGGCCATTCAATGACTTGTAACTTTTTTGTTACATGAGATATCTCGGACAAATTTAGCCCCTTTTTTTCCCACATTGAGGCGGTCGTAACGCCACCCAGGAATCCTAGGTTGCTGTAGGGAGGTGAGAGAAAACCAAAAAGGGCGAAATATTTTGTTTTTTCAAAAAATGCGAATAAAATTATGTACAAAGAAGCCTGTGGTTTTTTCCTTGTACGAGCTAGGAACAAATGGTTTGCTGTGCTGAATTCCCCTATTTTCTGCCTTTTAAGAACAGGTTGAGTGAAAACGAAAGAAAAATATTTTGATGTGGTTATCAACCGTTTTGTGAGAGGTAAGCGATTTTGGCTATTTTTGCCAATTGGACATGCATGGACGGAATGGAAGAAAAGGGTTGTAAAGCCGAATTGGAGGACAGAAAGGCATGCATTTCTGAAAAGTAGATAAAGTTTAGGAAGGGGTGATTTACGCAGGTCGGGCAACAACTAGATAGGGGAAAATGCTGTAGATTAGGGAAAAAGCAGGAAAATGACCAAAACAAAGGTATGTGGTGGATATGGTTGGCTTGGTATGGCAATGGCTTCTACGAATTTTGAGAAAAGCAATGCTCCGCTACATTCCCCCGACTCTTGCAGTTAGGAAAGCACACATTTTTTGTAGTGTTTCACAAAACAAGCAATACCACAAGCCAAACACTGAGCCATGGTACACAGGAGTTTTATGCTTATGGCCTGAACAGACATACTTAGCATGTGTAAATCAGGAAAACCAATGTGGTGAGGAACGGCAAGCATACATTTTCTGAGAGAGCACAAGCAGACCTTTTCAAGGGTAGGTGACTTGTGCAGGTTACAAAAGTGTATGATGCCTAAAGCAGCGACTAAATGTAGGGCACATTTGGGAAATGAAAGGGTTGTGTGACAAAGGGCACCAGCAAATGGGTCAAAACGTTATGAAAACCACACAAACACAACAAATGTCATACCTTCCTGCGTCCCCACACGTGTCCCGATGAAAACGGTACCTCACATGTGTGGGTGCACCTACCGGGGGCGCAAAAAGAAAAGGGTAACCCACTGGTAATCCCAACCCTTTCGGCACAGCACATTTTGTTCATATGGGCAACTTACAGATTTGGGCCTAGGGTGTCGAAACCAGCAAGGAAAACAGGGAACCCCGTGCATTTTCCAAAAGAGGACACCCGTGGGAATCCACAGAGGTCTGACTTACACAAATCGGCCCAGAATGTATTACCCAGAATCCCTGGCAAAGACCCACATGGGAGAAGGATGCCCAAGGCCAGGGATATTACCGCCGATCTTGCTGGAACCCTGGCTGCCCTGCGTTACAGCTTCTCCCCACCAGGGAGTCTCGCAGTGTGCCAATATCTCCCCGAAGGAAAAAGCTGTAATGCAGCCCAGCCGAAACACCAGGACGGTTGGAGGTGATGTCCCTGGCCTTGGACACCCATGTCCCCTAAGCACAGCAGCAGCTCCAGGGAGTCCCGGCAGGATCCCCATTCCTCCCCGGAGGTGACATCTGTAATGTAGCACAGCCAGAGGTGGAGCCTGGGATTGCAAACGGACAACCCACATGGGAGGGATCCGCTCCCAGGGAAACACCAATGTTCAGCTGGCATGGGGGCAATTTGTGGCCTGCCCCTGCAATTGTGCCCCAGCCCACCAACATATCTGCCCAGACGGCCCATTCCCACCCACACCACCAACAATCCAGCCCCAGTCTCACCCACCCCACTGACAGTGGGCCCTAACCATAGAATAATAAAAAACAGTATTCACATAACGTTGCAGTTGCTTGCGTAGAAAAAGCTGTAAACAAAACAAAAAACATGTGTTACCTACGGTCACACCAGCAAAAACAAATAATTTTCAAGCATGCCCCACCCCTTGCAAGCCATTCCTGGTGGTCTACTGAATCTCACGCCCCTACTGAAAACCCATTTGCCCCTTCCTACGGGCAGATATCTGCCTGCAGGGAGGCCTGCATGAGGTACCCCTGTCACCTGTTTTGGGTGAGGGCGGGAGAGGGCCCCCAAAAATTGTGGGACAGGCCACCCAGTGGGTAGGGCAGTAAGGTTTGGGCACCCGGGGCCAGATTGGCACACCAATGTGCCCCTCTCCGCCAAGGCAAGTTTCGTAAACAAAGCAAAAAATGGAAAATGGTAGACTACACTTTAGGACGGGCTGAGGGGCACCCTAAACCGCCAAGTAATTTTCTAATGTAATGTGGGGTGACCCTCTCCCCCCCACACCAAATGCAGGGGCATCTCATTCAGCCCTTCCTGGGGGCAGGTAAGAGGGGGGCATCCCATGCAGCCCTCCCTGGGGTCAGATGCCCATTCCTAGGAGCAGATATTTGCCCCCAGGGAGGGCTACAAGGAGTGCCCCCATTTCCCCTTGGGGTAAGGGGGAGAGAGCCACCCTCCTTTTCTGTAAAATAAATCCCTGGTGGCTAGTCGCCCCCCCACTCCCACCCAAAATTCCCTTTTGTATTTTTTTTTAATTTTGCCCCCTTCCCTGGGGGCAGATGATCATCCATCTGCCCCCGAGGGGGCCTAACCTGCAGGGTAGGGCCTTTGGTGGGCCTGCACACGTATTCCTGGTGCCCACCCAATTGGATGGGTGGGCCATCTCATGTACTCCTACATGGGGGCATAAATCTGCCCCCAGGGAGGGCTACAAGGGGTGCCCCCCTTTCCACTTGGTGTTGGAGGGGGAGGGCCACCACCGTTTCAGGGGGGCTAAAAAAATGGCTGCTGCGGTGAAAATTACTTTCACTTTCACGTTGGCGTGCTTTATGCACGCCGATGTGAAACTGAAGGTAATCCAGCCCCCTGGCAGTGAGGGGGGACCTCCCCTCACATAACCAGAGGTTGGATTACAGTTTTGAGCGATCCCTGCTTTACAGGGACCGCTCAAAATGGAGTGCCAAAAAAAGACGAGCTATCTCATCCTTGGCACTGCGGAAGTAATTCCAAGGACGAGATAGCTCGTCCTTGACACTGAAGGGGTTAATGACAGGGATCACTATCCCTAGCAAGCATTCAATAAAGTTTACAGGCAAACTATCTTCAAATTAACTGCTCAGGTAAAGTGGTTAAAAAAAAACAACCGTATTGAAGGGGCAATAAAATCTACGGGAACCTCATCAACCTATATAGAGAATGTGACACAAGTATAATTAGAACATGCACTAATACCAAAGCCCAAGGCACCCTTTGCCACCAGAAGGAGGAATGCAGGAATCAAATAACTCGTTCATCAGAGCTTTTCAACCATCCCCAGCCTGAGACTACACCTGGCGGTGTGTGCAGCATACCCCGTAACACACAGCGGCTCAAACAGTCTACCACACACTTCAAAACCTAGCCAGCCTTCATGCCAGCTAAACAAAACTTTGCCACTTGGCACCATGCTTCAGAATTAAGCAATATTAAAGATGCTGCGAAAGTCACACGCTTCCCACAAGCCACACATCAACAATCCCCAGACAAGGGAAATCTATGCCAGCTGGAGTCTGCAGTGGCATGCAGCTGTCTGGGCAACTTATTGAAAATTACAAGCACTGTGCCCTCTATAAACAATAGACACATTCTCACTGGGGCTATTCGACACTGCAATGTTCTTAAGCAGACGACAGTCAAATCTTGAGTATCGCTAGGTCTGTGCAACTTTTTCCTTCACAGTAAAGCATGCGAATGATTTTGCTTGTACCCACTGAAGGTGCGGTCATGCGTACGAGTTGTATATGCATCGCACCGGACACATAGCAACGTCGCACACAAGGGCACAGCAAGCACGTGGATAATGGACCACTTAAAGCAACCAGGGATTTTGCAAAGGTTTGTTTAGCACATTAAGCTTCTGCCGTTCAAGCCCACATGTGCACTGTCCCCTAGGGGCTAGGGAGGCTAAGTGCTCATCCAAACTAGCAATCAAAATATATGTTAACATATAGCGGCGCCAGCAAGATAACAAATAGTGGCGCCAGCAAGATAGCAATTAGTTTTTTTTTCCTTTTTAAAAAATAAAAAAAAAGTTCTCTTGATAACAAGATAGTCACTTGAAGTAGTGTTCTTCAAATTTGTTTGACCGCCGAGCCATCCCTAAGAAAATGGTACCTGGCTTGGGCCCCTCTATACACATGGACTAAAAATGTTTATCTGGTGTAGAACGGTGCCAAATGGAGGTGTGGGTGCCAAACAACATTCTTGCAAATCACTGCTTGCAATAACTCAAATTAATTAAGAGGGCAAATATTTGTAAACACAGCATTCAGAATGTTTTGCTACAGGGGACTTGACTAAAAGTAGGGTTGGATATTTATTTCCTATAGTAACGTGGGACATACTTATGTACAACAACTTGATTACTATCAATGCAGTCACTTGCAAGTTGGACAGTGGCATACTGCAGAACTAATGTGAAGGGTGGGCCTGCCTTTCAGCAGCCAGCCATCACTATTGGGTTCAATTTTTTGCAATAGCCAACCATAGGTTTTCTTCCAGCTTTGACCGACATTTAGTCTTTAGGACTGCAAGTGCTAAAAATCCAATCTTGCAAAGGTATGAAGTGCTGAAAGGTAACAGTACATTATCCAAATGCACAGTCAAAGTAAGAAACTGCATTTTGCCAAAATCCACCAAAGGACAATTTTTTTAATTAGCTCTCCAGTAGGCGGTCACTATGAAGTTTCATAAGTTCCTCCGGGAGGTGTATTGGGAGGTGGGCGGGCCCCTACGCCTGCTAGGAAAGGCTGAACCACTCAGTCATTGATGCTACAATTGTCCTCTGGAAAGTACTTTTGAGAGTGGTTCTGAGATGGTTTTCCATTAGTTCAGCAACACATGAAAAGATCATATGAAAAGACATTAACCCTCCTCCTCCAAAGCTCCAGCTTCTTCTTGAATGCTGACATGTTTGCGTTCACAGCCAATGATGTGGTTTCTTTTCTGTGCCTTGCAGAGAGAGGTTTAGAAAATGTAGCTTTCCAAAGAGGTCGCCATAGTAAGGGAACAGTACAAGCCAGTGTGAATCACACAGAGGCTCTTCTTTCGTCTGGTCTAAACCCAGGAGAAAGTGTCTCACTTTGTTTCCGAGTTCCTAAACACAATTTAAAACCTTTCCCCCTGGAGAGCAACCTGATCTCCATGTGAAACAAAGCATCATGTTCAGCTCCCATTTCTGCACATAATGTGGCAAACAAACAGACTGGCTCTTGTGCGGTGCATCTTAATAAAATGCACAATCTTTACAACAGAAGTCAGCACCTCTGAGAGTCCATTCCCCATATTGCGCACAGGCAAAGCTTCCCGGGGAATCATGCAGTGTGTCCACAATATACGTGGAGCTACTACCAACACTTTTGCTTTTAACCCAGTTCTAGCACCAGACATTGAAGGAGCACCATCCAAGCAAATACTAACACACACCTCCCACTTTAGGCAGTGGTGTGATGCTGGAAATGCACTGGAGTGACAGGGACTCTCTGTCTTTGTCCTGTAGTCCTTTTTCATATGTATTCTGTGATATTTTCTGCACAGGAGTCCATGTGGGACTCCTGGCAGTGCAGCTGTAACGCTCACCTGACTCCCACGGGGGCGCTGACCTGGTTCGCGCTGCTGTGACCTCGTCTAAGGTGATGCGCAGGGTTCGGAAGACGGACTGGACCGGGCCCCAGATCTGGCTTGTCTGACTCGCAGAAGTATCCTTCTGTAGGTGAGAATAGGGGGTTAACTGTCTGCGGGGTAATGCAATCGGCCTCCCACTTACCCCTCTCACCCTCCTCAAAACCCTTCTGTGCTTCCCCGTAGCGTCTCACCTTAGGGTCTGGAAGGATGAGCTCTCCATCCTGCTTCTGATGCAGGGGCGCGTTGGTATCCAGTTACGTCACTGGAATTTCGGATGGGTGAGAACCAAACTTGCTTGGCTTCCAGGTAAGTTTTTCTATAAGTGGTTCCCCTTGTGTCCATGCATTAATGTTCTAATGCTAGGGTCTTTTTCCGCATAGGGGCCGGGGTACGGAATGCGGGGAACAGGCACCGGCCCGAGGTGAGCGGTGAAATCCTTGTGGAAATCAGGTAAGTCTTTAATGAGTTTTTTGGTAATGTCTTTTCATTCACTCATTAACGCTGATGTCTTTTTCCCCTGAGGGGCCGGGGTCCGAAAATGCCTGGATGCGGCGCGGACCCGAAATGAAAAGGGAATGACCCAACAGGTAAGTCTTGACATGGAGTTTTAGCTTCCCTTTTCCCTTCTTTCTCTCACCTTTGTTCTTGTTTTTTTCTCCCTAGGCGCGGGGGCGCGACTGCGAATACGGATGGTCGCTGCTGAACATGGAGGCGCCCTGTAAAGGTGAGTAGAATGCGGCGCTGCAGCGATCGATGCGATGTGCTTTTAAAAATAAATGTCTTCCTTTTCAGGATTGTCGGCGAAATGTCTCTGGGATGCAGATTTAGCAGGTGAGGCCTTTTCCTTCTTCTGTTCTCTTGTTCCCTTCCTTTGCAGGTGATTCAGGATGCTGGCAGGTGTGGCAGAAGTCAAGATGCAGGAGCAGACACGGTGAGCGTCCAGCTGCTAGATGCAGAACAACGCGAAGCACGTGTGGCTGATCGGGTGTGGTTTAAATAGCCTTGGAAGAAGTTCCTAGAATGTGTCCTTCCTCCAATCAGGTATGTATCCTTCCCCGACCACGCCCGGGTGGTAAATGAGTCCCACAGGTAAAGTAGTTCCTTTCAGGCCTCAAGGAGGCCGGGGTTCTGCAGCATGGTCTGCATCAGGTAAGTACACCCAAACACTTTCATAATGAGCCTGGCGCCTATGGCGCCAGGACTGACGTTTTCTATGAGCCTGGCGCCATAGGCGCCAGGACGCTGTCCAAAGGGCCCCTCTAAGGGGTTGCTGGGATCTTCCCCGGGGACTTGATGTCCGCTTTCGGGGACGCAGGGCCTGAGCCGGCTCCCCGGGAGCGGGCATCGTGACAGCAACTCTTTTTTGTTTGGTGAACAGACCCATGGGATAACCTTATGGCATGCAGGAGTGGGGGGGGGGTACAACCCTGTGCCTCTAGTGTATGTTTTTGGGCACCTATGTGTGGCCCAAAGAGCAGGGTATGGGCTGGTGGCAGCTCCATGCTGAATTTGACAGGTGCTCTGAGAATCCTCCATTTTGGGATACCCAGACCCTGCCATTGCAATTAGTTGATTCCTGATAGGTAACAAGCTGGCCCCGTGGCCTCTTGCTTTCTATTGCCTGTTACCTTGTATTCCCAAAGTCCTGGGAAGCCCTGACACCGTCCCTTCCCCCTGACTGGCTGTTGGGTGGAAGTTCCCTATATGGTAGTGCCCCCTGGCCGGCTGTTGGGTGGAAGCTCCATATATGGTATTGTGGGGAAGTCCAGGCCAGACTGGCTGGAGCCTTCCCAGTGACTGTATGTTGTGGGTACACCCTGTGGGTGGGACCTGGGTGAATGAAGTGTGTGACCAATATGCACTTCTTGTTGTGGATGTCTAGTTTCTGGTATGTGACACAAAGACTGAGACAGCCCTGCCCGAAACTGGCATGAATGCAGTGTGTAGTGTTGAATGGCTGGGTACTTCTCCCAATCCACATTCTTTGTTTTGAGTGTCTGAAAGGGAGGAGAATGGCCTGAATGCACTGTGCCCCCGATTGGCTGCCTGAATGCCCTTCTGAATGATTGGCTGCTGAGCTTGGCCCAGCAGTGTGAATGAGAGACAGAACAGTATATCTGGGGACCTCACACTACTGGAAATTGTTCAGAGGCTGAAGTGGAAACTTTGAAACTGCTTATCCTTGCATCCCAGCTGGAAGAAGAACTGCTGCTGCATTTGCTTTGACCCGATCCGAAAGCTGTAGAGTATGTCGAGGACTGATCCGAGAGAGGAGCGGCGACAGACACCTCTCCCTGAGCTACGAAGGAACATCGTGCAGACCGCCAATCTTCGCCAAAGCGCCCTGGAAGCCAGCCCTCGAAGGACTGTCGACCGGAGACCCCCGAGGAGAAAGAAGTGAAGCACCCGGGCATCAGCACCGCTGAAGTCCATTGCCGTTGACCAGGGTTCGGAGAATCACAGTGACTCCTGGAGCCCTGTTGAGTCGTGTTGGCCAGAAGCGGGGACAGCTTGATGTCGTTCCGCTGACGACCGGAGCCGCAACGCTCCACCTTTGCCTAAGAAACATTTGAATCCAAGGACTCCCTTGTCCGCACAGTCAACTGCGTTGTCCCGCAGAGAAAGTCAAGGCTGCCGACGTGCTGAGGAGAATCCACCGGTGGGTTTCCTGCCACCTGACGACCACAGAGACTCCGACGACCTGACGCCCATGCTGGGCCAAAGTTCTTCAGTAACTCTTTGTGGTCCCGAACTAACAATGCCAAGGTGCCCCGCACACCTCATCCTCGCAGGACATCCCAGACAGATCGCTGACGAGCACCGCCTGGATCGACGCCACTGCCTCAGCGCCATCGAACTTTCCATCGAGGTTCATCGCCACCAAGTTCACCTTCTTCGACGCCTATCGACGATCCATGGCTCCTGCTTTAAAGGGGGCCACTCAAGAAGGATCCATCGACGCCGCATCAAAGAACTCTGCTCTTCCAGGTACATGGGGTTGGGAGGATAGAAAACTTATAGAAGGAAATAAGATTAATTGAACAATATTTTGACTGGGCTTGTAGTGTAACTTTATGGATCTCCACACAGAACGGTGTCTAGGTATCAGGGCCAGTATTATGCCTATTGTTTCGACCAACCTGCTTTCCTCCTATGTGTATTGTTGGTTACCTTTATTAAGTGATGTGTGACATTTGACCACAGTACAGTTGATGCACTTTAATGAAATCTGATAATAATTGTGGTGCCACTTAGAACTGTATATATTTGCCATTACAAATTTCACTGAGCACAAAACGAGTTAATGTGATTGTGTATATAACCTTGAATCTTAATTATATAAAGTCTGTGTTTTAACTAATACAGTGTGTGGACATTCCTTTGTGGGGGCTTGGGGACTACAGTGTACTTAAGAACCTGCCTGCATCACCTCCTGAGAAGCTACGCCTTGATTGCTCGACCATAGCTACCCTATAGAGAATCCTGACTGTGGTCCTCTGTGCCTCTCCTCTGCCATATAGAGAGCAGGAGTACAGACACGCCCCTCCAGTCTTTACAAGTGGGAACTTAGGAAATAGTTAACAATGTCAATGAGTATAGATGCAGTTGCTCTGCCCTGAATCGGTTTACAAAATATTTCTCCAATATTTCAAGCACAATATCAATTCTGTACTGATATAAGAGGTCAGTGATGCGGCAGAAAATTGTGGTGTCAGACATAAGGATACTTTTGCATTTCTCCGCTGCACTGTCACTAAGCATTACCCGGTTGACAGCAAGAATTTTGGGCAGAATTACTCTCAGTATCTGTAAAGGGCCTTTGTTTCCCCCAGATAATGTGGTAAGAAGCTTTCAAAGCATTTGCAAGTACTGAGGCCACGTTTTAGTAGTCGCTTTTTGCAGCTACCGTACAAACAAATCGCTGGTCTTTTTTTGCTAATGTTTTGTTTCCAAATGCCACCTTAATAGTGTTGGCATCAGACTTGCTAACGTAGCGACACAAACCACACAGAGTAAACTTGTCAGCAACTGCGATCCATGTGAACCCAAAATGCAAAAAAGACATATTTCAGTGTTTTTGTATTTCTCGTGTCCGTTTCCACCTCTCCTTCTGCTTTTTTCGTTTGAGATTCCTACCTTCTTTGGACACTAGGAAACGATCCCGTTCTATGGGCCTCATTACAAGTACTCCGGTCTGGAATTAACACTGCCGGTAAAACCATACCGGCACCGTTTCCATGTCCGCCCAATCATGACCCGCAGCCCCGGTAATAGCACCACCCTCAACCGCCACTGCGGAAATAGGGGTCCCGTTAAGTCCGTCTGCACGGAAACCCCTCCGTTACCCTCAACACGAAACACCGTGAGCATCACAACTAGCGCGGACACGGAAATACCGGCAAAAAAATGGCGTAAATACTGTGATCACGGTTGCGGAACCGCCACCACCGCGAACATGGCGTTATACAATGCCTGCTGAACTGAATCAGGGCACAGGTGCACCAAATCAGCCCAGCTGGACCTAGCAGGCCACTGGGAGCCTACAAAAGGGCCACACCCAGCCAAACACAACACAGAACCATGCAGGCAGCAGGTCTAGTAGCACTGGGACTGGGCCTACTCAACCAACAGGCAACACTGCACATGGTGGCAGTAATGGCGCAGAGGAGGAGGCGTAGGCGGAGGAGGCGCAGGCGGCAACCAGCCAACCCTGCAGCTATGGCAAACCCCATTGCCCAGCCAGCCCGACCCTGCCGCCAGCCAGCAACACCACGCATCAGAGCCTCACCCTGGAACCTCTCCCCAGGACAGATCCACACACTATACCGGCTGGACCGTGCAACAATCCTGCACATCACCGCCATGATTGAGGACAACATCAGCAGCCAAATTGACACCCCCACCGCCACCCCCCCCTCTTGAAGGTTGTCTCAGTACTGCATTTCCTTGGCACTGGCACCTATCAACACACGGTTGGTGAGCTGCACGGCATATCACAACCCTGTTTCTCAAAAATCCTGGTACAGGTACTGGATGCCCTGTTGCGCCATGTGTCGGAACACATAGCCCTACCCCGCACCCTCCCCGAGGTCATTGCCACCAAGTTGGCCTTCCATGCCATAGCAGGCATGCCAAATTGCATAGGCACAGTTGACTGCACCCACGTTGAGCTGACAGTACCACGTGCAATTGAGGTGGTGTTCCGCAATAGGAAACAGTATCTGTTACACCTTTCCAACTCTGGTCCATGGTCTATAGGAGAAAAATGCTTCATTCTACAAGACGGAGGGCTGCAGAACCCGGCAGAATGAGCCTTAGCGCTCTAGTTGATTCACGCTGTCAATGCACGCCGGCAGAGAGTCACGTGACCCTATTAAAGGATCGTCTATACTCGCCTCTAAGTGTCGCTACTGTTGCCAGAGATGCTCCGTAAGTTCGAATCTAGGGTGAAACCATTCCTAACCAACTTTCTCTCTATCGCTGCTCACTCTCTCTCTCTTGTTTTCCTCTTCCCAGAGACTTTGTTCCAGGTTTCCTCACTATCAATCCTCCCACATGTCAGACTCTCCCACGCTTCTCTATCCGTTATGCTCGTTCAAGTGTACGGTGTTCGGTAGGACCCAGAGCCCCTCTCATACAGTGAGTGTCTCTTTCTTGGGTTTCGGGTTTCTCCTCAAATTCCCATACTTACTCATTCAGTCTTTTCAGGATTTCCCCCCCGGCGCTACGAGAACCAGGCTCACGAGCAGATCCTTACGCCACGCTCACCCTCTCTGTCACTAACGACCGTTCAAGCCAGACTCCCGTAAGGATTCTCCTTTCCTCTCCTTTCATAGTTTTCTCACTATCCATCATCCATCACTTACCTGTCCAATTTTCTCCCGTATGGCTTGTGCCTCAACCCATTGAAGATGCACATGTGAAGGGATTCCATCCATCCGAGAAGCCTCCATCTGCTTCATCAGGGTTTTTTCCCCCAGAGGGTTTCCCTGGGGTTCGTGCCTCCCCTCCGTGGGTATTCGAGCTGCGGTGGAGGTGCAGGCTCCTCCGGGAGATTCTTGCTTTCTGCAGTTGCTGTTCCCGTGTTGGCCGTCTGACCAGGTTAGTGTGATTGTGAGTTACTTAATATTAACAGATAGTGACGCCTGTAAAGATCCTGGTTACGATCGCGAACATGGAACAGCAAATGCAGCAGCTCATGGCAGCGATGCAAGCTATGACTTTAGAAATGCAGACTCTCAAACATGATAATGCTCAGTTAAAACTACAAGTTGCCCGTGTGTTTTCTGAAACCCCCCCAGTCTCTCTGCCTACTGGCAAATTCGACGGAGACCCACACAAACTGAAAGAATTTTTGGACAGCTGTACAATCCAATTTACATTTAAGTCCCGCTTTTTCCCAACTGATAAGGACAAAGTAGGGTTTCTGATTTCTCATCTTACAGGTCCGGCCCTTGCTTGGGCTACCCTTTTGGTTACTTCAGGAAATGCCATCTTAGACTCATACCAGGCTTTCTCTAACAGTCTCAGATCAATGTTTAGCCGTCAAGAGATCTCGGTATCCACACAGGAAAGACTCCTGGACCTTAAACAGGGAAATAAGGCTCTCATTACATACATTACTCAGTTCAAACAATTGTCCTCAGAAGTAGGCTGGCCTGATGACGGTTTACTGACTCTCTTTCGACGGGGGCTTAATGAGGAATTAAAAGATGAGGTGTCGAAGGTTCCACGACCAGCTAACTTGGCCGAGATGATAACCCTAACTATGCAAATCGATTATCGTTTGCAAGAGCGCTCTCAAGAAAAGAGAAAGGGTAAAGGACATCGCTCGCATTTAGATCCGGTATCGATCCCTAGTAAACCTTGCTCAGGTTAAGAACCTATGCAGATAGGCTCTGTCAGAGGACCATTATCTGCTACAGAAAGAGAGAGAAGAAGGTCCTTAGGGCTGTGTATGTACTGTGGGTCTTCCTCCCACGTGTTACGCGATTGTCCCATAGTTCCTCCCCGTAAGTCCAGACCTCCTCAGTCGGGAAATGAGAAATCCCTGCCGTAAAGGGAACCACGGCAGGAGATCAGCATCAAGGTTCCCCTATCATTATCAAATCTTCTCTTGAACCATCTTCTAACCAACACCCCATGATTGTACTTTCCTTGACTCTTGTCTTGCATGATCAAACTATTCAAGGGGTTCCTGCTTTGCTAGATAGTGGAGCAGCAGGTAACTTCATTGATGATCAATGGGCAGCAAAAAATGGGTTGGCTAGAATCACTAAGACAGTTTCCACCCCCATTCAAGGAGTTGATGGTTCTCCTTTGAGTTCAGGACCTATTCGGGAACAAACCCAACCTGTAACTTGTGTGATTGCCTCTCATCAAGAAACATTAGTCTTTGATTTTTTGATTTGATCAGAGCCGCTCATTTTCCGGTCATCTTGGGCCTTCCATGGTTGTGCCTCCATAATCCTTATATAAATTGGAAGGCTGGAACCCTTTTTTGGGCTCTGAATATTGTGTCTCCCATTGCATGTTCCAACACACTGTAGGTCTTTACCTTCCCGCAGTGATTTCAGATACTCCTGCTGTACCCTACATAGGTCAGTTAGGGAAGGTTCCAGAATGTCACCAATCATTTCATAGAGTCTTCTCGACACCCCAGTATCCAACTCTTCCTCCCCATCGTAGAGACGACTGTCACATAGACCTTCTGCCTGACCAACCTATTCCGTTTGGACGCATGTACGTTCTTTCTCAACGAGAGAAGAGTGCGCTCAAGGAATATCTTCAAGCCAACCTCCAGAATGGTCTCATCACTGAGTCCAAATCCCCGGCTGGAGCCTCTTTATTCTTTATCCCGAAGAAGGACACAGAGGAACTAAGACCATGCATTGACTACAGAGGACTCAATAAGATCACCATACCAGACAAATATCCTATGCCTTTAATAAAGGACATTCTAGAAGCTGTTCGGGGAGCTACGTTCTATACTAAATTGGATCTTAGAGGGGCATATCACCTCATCAGAATTGCTCCCAACGACGAATGGAAAACTGCCTTTCGCACACCATTTGGTCATTTCCAATACCGCGTAATGCCATTCGGTCTGGTTAATGTGCCTGCTGTGTTCCAGCGATTTATGGACCATCTATTTTCTGATCTCCTTCTTCATTTTGTCATCGTGTACTTAGATGATATTCTGATTTTCTCCACAACTTTAAAGGAACACATTGAGCATGTCAACCTTGTGTTAAGGCGTCTGCAAGACAATCAGTTATACTGTAAAGCAGAAAAATGCGAATTCCATCAAACACAAATCACGTATCTAGGATTCGTCCTTTCCAAGAAGGGAATTTCCATGGACCCCCGAAAGGTGTCTGCAGTCTTAGAATTGCCTTCCCCAACTACAATCAAAGAGGTACAAAGATTCCTTGGATTTGCAAATTTTTATCGTAAATTTATCCCCTGTTACTCAGAAATTATACTCCCCATTACCCGTTTACTTAAAAAAGGAACAGTCTTTTCTTGGGATCCACCAGCGCAACAAGCTTTCGAAACCTTAAAAGAGTTGTTTACCTCAGCCTCTATCCTGCTCAATCCAGACCAATCCAAACCCTTTATCTTAGAAACGGATGCCTCTCAACATGCATTGGGAGCTGTCCGCCTCCAAATAACGGAACAAGGAGTAGAACGACCTGTGGCCTACCTATCGAAAACTTTCTCTTCCGCTGAAGAACACTATTCAGTTTTAGAGAAAGAACTGTTGGCTATAAAAAGGTCCTTTGAGGAATGGCTGCATCTGTTGCTTGGGTCCCCCTTGGCAATAGAAGTTCGCACGGATCATCAAAATCTTAAGGCCTTGCAACATGCACAAACTACTAATAGCAGACAAGCAAGATGGGCCCATTTTTTCCTACCTTACCGGATTGAATTTACCTTCCTGCCAGGGAATCAAAATTTGAGGGCGGATGCTTTATCTCGGAAGAGACCTCACCCTTCCCGGTTTTGTTCTGAAAAGATGTTTCCCACAGCTACTTTTATCGCAGTCATTTCTGATTTCCTACAACTTCTCAAACAAGAAACAACCAGAGGTCAACGCCTATGCGAGGATCTCGCTCTTACTCATCACCTTAGTAAGAATCAAGAATTATACTTTCACGCGGATCAAGTTCTAATGCCATCAACATTCCTTCAAACAGAAGTGCTTCGAATGTGCCATGACTCTAAGGCTGCTGGACATCGGGGTGTCCAGTCCACTTTAGAACTTGTGAAAAGATATTTTTGGTGGCCTACAGTTCAATCAGATGTTCAAGACTATGTTAAAGCATGCACTACTTGTATCCAGTCCAAAACCCCATGATCCCCTCCTTACGGGCTGCTCGCCCGAATGCCTATCCCAGAGAGACCTTGGCAAATGATTTCTATTGACTTCATAGTCGATCTTCTGCCTTCCTCTCAGTACACGGCCATTATGGTCACCATTGACTACTTGACAAAACTCGCGCACTTCACTCCTTTAGTTAAGATTCCCGGAGCGGTTCAGATGGCTTCAATATTTCTATCAGAAGTGTTTTCTCGTCACGGTTTACCCGAGGTCATAGTATCAGACAGAGGACCTCAATATACCTCACGGTTTTGGAAGAGGGTATGTCACGTTCTCGGCATTAAGAGAGCCCTTACTTCAGGATACCATCCCCAGACCAACGGGCAGACTGAACGCCTCAATCAGACCTTGGAAGGCTACTTACGCTGTTTTGTGTCTGCAGCTCAAGATGATTGGAAGGAACTGTTACCGTTCGCTGAGTTTGCCTACAATAACGCTAAGCATTCTTCCCTCAAAACTAGTCCCTTCTACTGCTCATATGGCTACCACCCATCCTTTGTGCCTACTGTCTCTTCAACCTCATCTAGTTTCCCCGGTGTCGATGGTCTCGTAGCCGATATTCAGAAAGGACATAGTCTCGCCCGTCTAGCTCTCCAAAATGCCTAAGACCGGGCCAAAAGGTATGCGGACAAACATCGCAGTGATATGCCAGAATTACACGTAGGGAACTATGTGTGGTTGTCCTCTCGATTCCTCCCAAGACATTTGGTTCCTTCCAAATTATCTCCTCGGTTTTTCGGGCCCTTCAAAATACTAACCTTGGTAGGATCTACTGCGGTTCGATTGGCCCTACCACCCTCTTGGTCTAAGATTCATCCAGTTTTTCATTTTTCTCAAGTAAAACTAGCCATTAGGGACCGGTTTTTACGGTCCTCCAAACCATTACCTCCCCCAGTGGTTACTAATACTGGGACTGAATACGAAGTGGCCAACATTTGCGACTCACGTTATTATAGAGGTCGCCTCCAATTCCTCATCGACTGGAAGGGTTATTCTCCAGCAGAAAGGACTTGGGAACCAGCCCCTGGGGTTCATGCTCCCCTCCTGGTGCGGCGTTTTTTTTATTGCATCCATGGAAGCCGGGTTCTCTACCCAGGAGGAGGGGGCATACTGTTACACCTTTCCAATGCTGGTCCATGGTCTACAGGAGAAAAATGCTTCATTCTACAAGACGGAGGGCTGCAGAACCCGGCAGAATGAGCCTTAGTGCTCTAGTTGATTCACGCTGTTGATGCACGCCGGCAGAGAGTCACGTGACCCTATTAAAGGATCGTCTATACTCGCCTCTAAGCGTCGCTACTGTTGCCAGAGACGCTCCGTAAGTTCGAATCTAGGGTGAAACAATTCCTAACCAACTTTCTGTCTATCGCTGCTCACTCTCTCTCTCTTGTTTTCCTCTTCCCAGAGACTTTGTTCCAGGTTTCCTCACTATCAATCCTCCCACACGTCAGACTCTCCCGTGCTTCTCTATCCGTTACGCTCGTTCAAGTGTACGGTGTTCGGTAGGACCCAGAGCCCCTCTCATACAGTGAGTGTCTCTTTCTTGGGTTTCGGGTTTCTCCTCAAATTCCCATACTTACTCATTCAGTCCTTTCAGGATTTCCCCCCCGGCGCTACGAGAACCAGGCTCACAAGCAGATCCTTACGCCACGCTCACCCTCTATGTCACTAACGACTGTTCAAGCCAGACTCCTGTAAGGATTCTCCTTTCCTCTCCTTTCATAGTTTTCTCAGTACCCATCATCCATCACTTACCTGTCCAATTTTCTCCCGTAGGGCTTGTGCCTCAACCCATTGAAGATGCACATGTGAAGGGATTCCATCCATCCGATAAGCCTCCATCTGCTTCATCAGGGTTTTTTCCCCCAGAGAGTTTCCCTGGGGTTCGTGCCTCCCCTCCGTGGGTACTCGAGCTGCGGTGGGGGTGCAGGCTCCTCCGGGAGATTCTTGCTTTCTGCAGTTGCTGTTCCCGTGTTGGCCGTCTGACCAGGTTAGTGTGATTGTGAGTTACTTAATATTAACAGTATCACTCTTTGAATGTCCAGATGGTTTGTGATGCCATGCAACTGATTACACACTGCTGCGCACGTTTCCCAGGCTCATCACATGACTCAATGGTACTGCGGAATTCCACGTTGCCACGGTACATGGAACGCTATGCCGGACAAAGCACATGGCTATTGGGTGAGTACAGCTGACAATGCTACAACCCTGTCGAAGTGGTGTGTGTGTGTCCAGGCCAATGAGCATTGTGAGTGTGCCGCTGTGACCGCACATGCATCACCCCCCCTTCCATCTACCAAATACACAGCGGATGCCAAACATCATGAAGGAAGACATGACAGGGCACCACAATGTGCGCGTGCACACGCTGGCACAGCCAATCCCGTCACTGTCCCACGAACCTTGTGCCACTGCAGACACCCACCCTCAATTGAAACACTGCCTCAAAAGGCACGAGAGGCGTGTAAATGAGATGACGTGTATTTACATGTATTTCCGTACAGTGGAGTCACTCTGCCATGTGTGGACAGCACTGCACCGTGACATGCTCACAATCAAATGTCACCCGCAGGGCACAGTAAACATGCAAGTCAATGTGTAGGCCCATATCCAGTTAGCGACATACATCGTGATGCCCAAAACATACCTCCATACACTGCATGGTACATATGCATGAATGAATGATGATACAAGATTGCACAGCAGCAGATGAGGACATGATGCCACAAACACTGACATGTTCCCCCATCTACATCCCATGTAGGTGATGCGGGATATGCACTCACGCCATGGATGATGACACCTGTACGGAGACCAAGGAACAGGCATGAAGAGGCATACAATAGGGCACATATCCGCACACATGGAATGATTGAGGGGACATTTGGACTGCTGAAGGCCCGTTTCCGCTGTCTGAGCAGATCTGGCGGATCACTGCTGTACAGCCCAGTGAAGACGGGTAAAATCACGCTCGTATGTGCCATGCTGCACGATATATGCCTGCGCAGGAACATCCCAATGCCACCAGATGCAGATGAGGAAGATGGGGATGGGGATGTGGATGGGGATGGGGATGGGGATGGAGATGGGGATGGGATGGTACCGCCTCCCCCTGGGGGTCCACATGATGACCAGAGAGCACAGGATGCCCTGATTCGCATTTACTTTTGAGTCACAGCACATTCACAGAAATGCACGAACATGGTGACGACAATGAATTAATAGTTGCACTGCAAAATAAATGATCAATGTCCACACATGTATGTCTTGATTCGAAATGGTGATGTATTGATGTAATAACAACAGGGAAGGAGGTGCATTGGTTAGGGAAGCTGTACACCCGGGGCCACCCATCACCCAAACGTGCCCACCCCCACCCAGGCCCCATTGTTCAAACCCCCAAAACTACCTACCCCACCACCCAAACGTGCCCACCCCCACCCAGGCCCCATTGTTCAAACCCCCAAAACTACCTACCCCACCACCCAAACATGCCCACCCCTCTCACACCCTTGTAGTCCACATGTGTCCTGCACTGCCCCACACACATGCCATCACTTCCGTGTGCACTTCTGTGCCTGTGCAACCTTGCCCGAGGGACCCGTTAGCCTACTCGAGCGCCTCCTTGGACTGGCAGTAGTGGAGCTGGATGGGGTGGTTGTGTTTGATTGTGCAGAATCTGGGATTGAGGGCATCCGTGCCAGATTTGCCTGTTGGCCAACCAACATGGCCTCTACAAGCCTGGAGGTGTGGTCGTTGCCCTCCCGCACATGGCGTGCAAGGGTTACTATAGTGCTTGCAAAGCGTCCGATGGACCTCGACAGGCGACGCACTGAGGCGCTGTAGCTCTCCCTCTGCAGCCTGGATTCCTCTAGCTGCCTCTCCACCTCTCCGTGGCAGTCCTTCACGCTCCTCACTGCCCGCATGCAGCTGCTCCTCCATCCGCTGCATGCGGGCATTCCGTTCGGCCATGGATGGGGTGGGCGACCTCATGGGACTCCTCAGTGATGTGGGGCTGAACTCCAGCTCATGGAAGGAGCCCAGGTCTTCCAATGTGGGCATCTCCCCCTGTGGCCCCGTCTCTGAGTGCTCTTGCGGGGCACTGTAATCACTGCAGGCCGCCCCCTCTGCAGTGCTGCTGCCTTCGGTGTTGTGTTGGGTGGCCATGATAGGTTCCCGTGGCACCTGTCTAGACTCAGGCAGTGTGGAGACGGTGGGGATGTCGGTGGTGGTGGTGGGCGGCACATCTGTAGTGGCTGGTAATGTGGCCAGAGGTGCAGAACTGCCGGCAGCATCCTCCTGTGTGGTGGCGGTGGCTTGTGTACTTGCCGGTGCAGACTGGCTGGCCTGTTGTGCAGTATCACTGTCACTTGAAACGGCTGTGGGGACAAAAAGGGCATGCAATTAGTGTTGTTGTGGTGGCAGATGGGTGCATCACATGCGTCATTAAGATTGTACATTGAATAGTGTTAGTCACATGCATCTGATTGTTGGTGTATGCATTCTGTGATATTGGTTGCCATACGGATCATGATGGGTCCTTTGGCCCACTCATGCACTGCCTGGGAGGGGGGGGGGTTGTTAATGGGTCCTTTGGCCCACACATGCACTGCCTGGGGGGGTTGTTAATGGGTCCTTTGACCCACACATGCACTGCCTGGGGTGGGGGGGTTGTTAATGGGTCCTTTGGCCCACACATGCACTGCCTGGGGGAGGTTGTTAATGGGTCCTTTGGCCCACACATGCACTGCCTGGGGGGCGGGGGTTGTTAATGGGTCCTTTGGCCCACACATGCACTGCCTGGGGGGGGGTTGTTAATGGGTCCTTTGGCCCACACATGCACTGCCTGGGGGGGTTGTTAATGGGTCCTTTGGCCCACACATGCACTGCCTGGGGGGGTTGTTAATGGGTCCTTTGGCCCAGTACTCACAACTGCATATTTTCATGTGGCATTCATGTTTGGGCACTTACCGGCATCTGCAGGTGGGCTCACTCCTGCCTCAGCCTCCCGGATCCTATGCATTGCCTCAAGGTGGAGGACGCTGCTGCAACGCTCCTCCCATGCTTGCAGCCTCAGTGGGGAAGAGGGTCCTCCGCCTGTCCCACTACTGCGTTGGCGGTGCGTGGAAATGAGGTTTCGTACCCTCAGCCTCAGGTCGTCCCACCGCTTGTGGCAGTCCTTCACGCTCCTCACTGTCACACCCACAGCGGTGAACTTGCATGCAGCTTCGGCCCACACCTCCTTCCTCCGCTGCTGTGTGGCACGCCGTTGGTCGGCGCTGAACAGCATCTCCGCATTGTCCACAATGTGCTCCACCAAGACGGTTAGCTCCGCCTCGCTGAAGCACTGTTTGCGCTGCCTCTGAGCAGGAATCCTGGCAGAAATGCTGGTGGTCCCTTTTGGCTTCTCAGTGTTAGGATTGTGCTTGTGCTGACTCTGGATGGCAATGGATTGTGCTTTTATATGATAGCCGCCTCTCTGTTTCCTGTTTTGGCGATCATGGTATTTCCGGTTCCGTGTCCGTGGCGGCGGAGGCGGACACGGGTTTTGCACTACTTGTGGCTGCGTTATTTCCATTTCCGTGGGGTTTTCCGTGACGGCGGTAACAACGTTTCCGAGTCCGTGTGGTGCGCGCGACCGACAGCGTGTAATCGGATGGTTTTTCCGCAACCTTGCGGACACGGAAACGTTTTTACCGCCGTCACGGATTTTTCACGTCCCGGACTGGCAGGTTGTAATGAGGCCCTATGTGTTATTTCTGAATTTTAAAGCCCAAACCGTTTTTGTATTGGCTTTAAGTACGGAAATCACCTACTGCCCCCCTCCTCTGCCACCCGCTCATTAACTCGTCAACAGGGGGGGCCCAAACCCCCAATTCACGCATCCTACCCACATGTACACACACACATACAGTCCAAAACTCACTTCGGCCTCCTGTGACGACTCTGCTGGAGCTCACAGTGTGCGGTAGGGGTTTTACAAGTATGATCGTTTGATTTAGAAAGAGCGCTCTCTGACCGCACCCCCGACCCATCGGTACAGTGAAAAAGATATTTTCACTTAGTACCAACGATCCATCTAAAAAAGGAGTCTGACTCTGAAAACATTGCAAACCCCCATGTTAATGTATGTCACGTTATTTTTTCAAAAATGCTTTAAAAGATTTAAATTGACAAACACCACATTAGATTTAAAACAAACCCCGTGAAAAGGCTGGGGGAGAAAAAAAAAGTCCCCCAAACAAAACCATGTGAACAGCTTGGGGGAAAAAATACTCAGCAGAAATCGGTCAGAAATGCTGCTTTGATTAAAAAAACACCACATTGATACAAGTCTCAGAAGAGTCCCTGTTCAGATTGTGAAGTTCTAGCTCGAATTTTTTGTTGAAGTGTGGTCCGGGACTAGGCAACAGATTGGCGGCGAAAACCACACCTGGGTGCACATTGCACAGGGCTGATATAAACCTTCAGCACTTCTACTCAACCAGTGTTACATAGGGAAAAGAAATACTTACCTGCCTGCGTGACAGGGTCAAGTGCTTCACTGGATGTTTCTTGCTGGGACACAGGTTGTTCGGTTGACACCGACGCTTGGAGCGCTACTGCTGCAACAAAAACAGTCAAGGATACATGGGTCTACCTGAGACTTCAAAAATGAGCAGGGGTTAAAACCAGCTCTTGGGTGTTAGGCATGAGCTAGTAAGCAGGACGTAATGCTAGGAAACCAGGAGAGAGTACACAGTGCAAGAACAGCCTCAGAAATAGGTTTGAAATCCCCGATTGTGACTCATACTATACCTTTAAACCTTTACCACCATCACCCACAGCGAAATACAGTCGTTTTAAAAAAAAGACATGATTACCTTTGAAGGCGAGTGTCCCCCAAATAGCACGATCCTCCCCACAATGAGAGACAATAATGGACTCTCCCAGGATGGGAATAAGGCCTGGACAAAGTGCGGGTGAGCTTAAATGGGAGTTTATCAATCAGAATAGGGCATGCAAAGAACTCTGCAAACTCCGAGAGTGCTCTGTCCGACAATAGCAAAGACAGGCGTATATATTTACAAAAAGCGTCATAAAAACCTACATGCTATAGGGGGCACAAGTTCGTGGGGATTGGGTGGCGACGACTAACTATAGGTGCTGCTGCGATGTGGTTTGTCGTGGCTGGAGGACGTCACTGGTTACCCTCGTGGGTTGGGCTGGGCCTGGCAGGTCAGCTGGGCTCATCCGGACGGTGTTGTTGTGCCTACTTTGAACAGTGTCAGAGATTAATATCTTTCCTGACTTTCTGCCCTAGGGCCACGCACACTGCAGTCATTCAACATTGCAATATTATCTTCCCTGGTAAATCTTCCAATAGGTTATTCTACATGTTAATGCAACACAGGAGAAATGCACCTAGAGTGGGGTCCTTTGGCAATGCATCAATAGATGGTTACCATTGTCCTGTTGACCGGGTATCATAGGTCGCGGGGTTGGGTCTCAGGGCATGGGACAGGCGGTCCGCGTTATCATGTCTCGTTAGAAGTCATTATGGATGTGTTCCTGCAGTGTTGCCATAATATTGGGTGTCCTAATTTTACAGGGGCCATTAACCTAAGGTGAGCCGGTGGGTCGTAGAGCCTAAGAAAGGGCGCCTTTGGATCTGTGTTTTAAGGCTGGGGTTTACTGCTGGGTTGTAAATAATTCAGGTGGCAGGCCGTGGCCTTGGGTGCTGCGGGGGAATGTGAATGTTTGAAGCGGCTCCAGCCGAATTGGGGGAGGTGGAGCAGAGCAGCACAGGCCTCTGCTTTTTCGTCTGACAGGCTTCACTGGGGGAAGGGGGAATGGCCTTGCATGTGCTCTCAAGGGTATTTTCCTCTTGTGTTGCAGATTTAGGTGGAAGAGACATAAACATTTACATAATATACAATACTCATTGAGTCTTTTCAAAGCTCACGTTTTTGACATTGCTAGTGCCATCCATGTGGCCAATTCGAACATATTACTTATACGCTAAGTTTTTAACAACTACAACATTTTGTTACATGTCTATACATGTGCGGTAAGTGAGGTAGTAGTAAAGTTGGTGGAGCACGCAGGAACAACCCGCCAGTGAGACTGACGGCAGTGGCACATGGTGAGCTTGGCCATACATATGGTGCATTTTCATGCACCCCTTACGCGAGTTCTCAATATGGTTGCATTTGTCTTCCTTTGCACTCTAGCAGCATTAGTTCATTTATGGCGCGGGACCGTGGGGTGCAATCTTCTTGCTGAAACACATAACACGAAAAACCCCCGGGACACTTTTACTATTTGCGCATAGCTACAGGGATGCGGGTGCTTCATCCCTAATGTCATATAAGCGCACATTCTGCCATTTTTATGGAGTTTACAGGTTTTTAGTCAGAGGGGTCGTGGAGAGAAAAGTTTCACCACAGGTGGTTTGCTCATTAGTATTTGGGGACTTTGTTTTTGTCAGGGGATCGTCTTACAGTTCTTTTCCACCCAGGCCCTGCTGGCCGGGTCATGCTGGAAACAGCGATACACTACGGAAGGTGAAATGTTACAGTGTTGGTATCTAACACTAGCTCATGTCCATCTGTTCGTGGGAACAGGCTCTCAGCGGATCTGCCAGAGAGCTGCGGCCCCAGGGATAATTGAAACACTCCAAGGGTGGGGGCCGCGCTGCGGTGCACAGGGCTTAACCCATCTTTATTTCACAAAATGGTTTCCAGGGCCTAGCTAAATTCAGCAGGTTTGGTCAATGTCTTCAGTCAGTGGCCGACCCACCACCTGGGCCCTGGTGGCAGGGGGGGACCCCTGACGAGCCATGGACTTCACCAGGGGAGAGGATGCAGGGGAGGGGGGGTCTCTTGGACCAATCCTCCCATACATTTCCCCCCTTTCGTTACTTAAGTAACAAATACTTTAAATCCTCCAATCTCCTGCACTCCTCCTCGTCAATTATAGCGTCATCCCATGCGGGGGTGCCTTTTATGAGCATCCATGCCCTGCACACCCCTCGCAAACTCTCTCCTAGCATATTCATCTGGGGTGCAGGTCAGGTATATACATCCGCTCTCCCCTTCCAAGTCCACCCACACCTCCTCGTACCATTCCAGTATATGGGGCTCTTTAATTGTAGTATGCCATAATTTATCTACTATATCCTTGTCGTGGTACCTGGGCACCATCTGGTATCTTGACGTGTCATCTGTTCCTGTTTGTACCTGTACTTCCTGCGTAGTTTGTATTGTACCGCGGGCGTTGCCCATTGTCACCATCATCATTGCACCATTCGGCACTGCGTTAGCACAACATCGAAGACCCACCTGGCACAGGCAAAAAATAAAAAGGAGGAACACTACAGCCGGCATCAGAAATTTGACTGTCATTCCCAGCCACGATGGGACCCAGGAGAAGATATTGTCGAACCATGTGCTTTCTTCTGCTCCACCTTCCATTTTCATTCTTACTCCTAGGTTATGTACTGCTTCGTTCACGTGGGACAGGGAGCCGTTATCTGCGTCTTCGGAAGGTCCAAGACATACCTGTTTTGCATGGTCATTAGCCGCAGTGCTCGCAGTTCCACTTTTATTACGTTAAACCCTTCTTCAATATCATTTGCCAACTGGATCAGCTCCCAACGTGTGATTTGGAGCCACTTTGCGTTTGCTTGCGCCTGGATGCTTGGGATGAGTGAGGCAAAGAACGTTTCTGCAGAGCTGAATAATCGATATCTATCCGGGATCTGTGCCAGCAGTTCTGATGATGCTTTTGATATGTAGTTCGATGATCGTTTGTTTCGGGACACCACCCCTTCCTTGTTCCCGGAAGACAGGACATATACTTGCGACTCTGCAGTTGGCTGGGCCTCATTCTGCTGAGGGTTTTTTCGCGTTTTCTTGCTCCCATCAATGTGGCTTTCCGGGATTACCATTAGTGCGGAGTGTAGGGTGGCCAATGAACAGCTGCCACCCCAGGATTGTGGGAGGTGTAAGTATGCCTGGTTGCCACATACCCAATAAGTGTCCATTAGGGCCGCTGTCCCTTTTCTCTTATCTGGGATGGTTTTTGTTTACCCCCATGGTGGTTCTCCCGTTTCCCTTGAAACACAATTCATAGTTTATTTCTTTCTGTAGCTTGAAGGGTTTTTCAATGGCCGTTACCCAAGTCAATTTTGAGATATGTTCCTTCCATACTGGTGTGCACGTCTCTTCTATCCATTGCAGTTTCTCTGGTGCCACACCTGGCAGTACTTCAGCCTTACAGATTATCTCTTCGTCTTTCCACTTATTTTATGAAAAAAGTGTCCCTTGTATTATAAAAAATGGCTCCTCCAAACATACTACTCCCACCGCCTTCGGATAGCAGGTCTTCTCATTCTGCAGCATTTTAAAAGTCACTTCATGTGCCTGGAAGGTGTTCTTAATCCTGCACAACGTGGGATGAAGGAGACATTGGGCATCGACAATAGGCAACTCTTTGGGTAACAATACTTTGGGTGTACCTGAAGCATGGGGAATGAAGGAGCAGACATAACAGCTCTCATTTGTTGTTCGCTTAGCTGTTGCACTCATGTCCGCATACCATTTATTTGTCTGGTGGGGGTGTCGTGGGTCTTCCATTTTGTCCAATCCCAACCCATAATATTCATCATATTTCCTCCTCCCTGCCTCCCTTTTCCGTCTGTTATTTCTTTTTCTAAGGTATTTCCCAGCTTCATGGGCGATGGACAGTGTGGGCCCCCCTTTCTCCCTCTCCCCCCTTTGCCCAGTCATCATATAACGCTTCATATTCCACTGTAATTTTTTCATTCTCTTTCTTCGTACTATCTAGCAGTGGGTTTTCTGTTGCAGGGGTGGGCGCGCTGGTGGGGGTGTTGTATAACCATGGTATAACAGAGGGGTTCCGATCATTTAGGCTATGGGCATTGTAATTAGATACTTTCGGCTGGGACGGTGTGCTGTTTCGCATTTTGTCTTGCAAGCTTTCATTTGGCGAGATAGCAACGTTGGGTGGTGTCGTGTAATATCCCCATACCCGCTTTGATCCGTCCCATACCAGAAAATCACCTTCTTTAGTATTTACAATTGCTGTTTCATTTGTCACATTAATCCCGGTAATCCCTCCCCCCTCGTTCATCTCGATAGAGATGAACGCTATAAACCAATACGTAACCAGGCCAAACAAAATTGTAAAAAATAATGTAATGCATACAGACAATCCACACTCATACGAATATCTACATCTCTCAGCTAAAAATTCTCTATATCTAATAAATCTATCCGTGGCAGGCTGCCCGTTAGTTGCCATGGTAGTTCCTGTTTGAGATATAAAAGTGCATTAAGTGCATGTATGTAAAAACAGGTAATTGAAGGGAGATGGGTTTGGGTAGGGGAGGGGGGTTGGGATGTACAGAGAAGGGAGCAGACAATATACATAATTTTCACGTTATTATTTACACATAACAAATATATATATATTTTTTAATCTTTTATCTTTATCAATAACCTGTAATAAAATGTTTCTCGTTAACAATTTTATCTGTCAGTTACACTCCTCCATTCACATATTCATGTTCACTCATCATTTTCATTTGTATTGTTTGCTGTTGTCTGTGCCTCCTCATCCATCTCTTCCTGCACACTATTATATGCCTTTCGCACATCCGTCAAATGTATCCAGTATTTGAGCCCCTTAACTTTTACAGCTGTAGGGGTACAAAATACCACTTGATATGGTCCGTGGAACTGTGGTGCATTCCACCGGCGTACAAATCTTCGGACATAAATGAACTCTCCTGGCATTCATTGTCCCTGTACTTCATGTTCTACCTGTGATCCTGTTGTGTTTCCTTCTTCCGTTGTGAATGGTGGAGAGAGCTGCTTTGAGATTGCGCGCGCTGCCCTAGTTAGCTTCTTCAGATATTCTGTGAACTCTTCTCCCAATATCGTGGCGCTTCTGTGTGCGTCTAATTGTTGGCGTAGTGGGGAGTGTGCAGTGTGCATCTGTCTCCCTGTCACGATTTCATGCGGGGACAAATGGTGGTACTAGCTCAGCTGATTCCTCAGCTCAAACAGCGCAAAGGGCAGACAGTAGATCCTGTTTTTCTTTAAAGAAAAACACAATTTGGACAGTCTCCATTTTAACAGTCCATTCATTTTTTCTACCACGCCATTACTTTGAGGATGATAAATCAAGCACAAGTTATGTTTTATTCCCAATAATGCGGTCACTTCTTTGAAGAGCTCATTCACAAAGTGAGTGCCGTTGTCTGAGCGAATTATGTCGCAAATTCCCCAACGCGGGAACACTTCCCTTACTAGGAACTTTGCAGCGCTTTTAGCGTCAGGTCGTGCACATGGGCCTGCTTCCACCCACCTCGAAAATGGGCATACAACCACAATCATGTAGCGTGCCCCATTACACCTTTCCCCCATATCCGCGTAGTCAATGTGCAGTTCTCTGAAGGGCCCTATCGGTTTTGGAATTGTTCCCCTGAGTGTACGTAACGTCATTCCAGAGTTGTATACCTGGCACGTTGTGCACTCCATTGTCAATCTCGATATGTGCTCCTGGAGACAGGGCACGAACCAGTCTTCTTGTATGTCGGCTGCAATGTGTTGTTTGGTGTTGTGTGCTGGAAAGTGTAATTGCTGAAATGCTATCTCTAATAGCTTGACCGGCATTACTTATTTCCCTGAGTTATTTTGTCTCCATAGTAAGTCTGTTGCCGATTGGCTGCACCCTCGTTTTTCCCACAACATCTTTTCATCACCACTTGCCCCTTCCTGCAGCTCTAGTATTTGTGATATGGGCATGGCATTGTATCCTCCTGGGAGCTCTTCGCTTGTCTTGTGCTGTAACACGTACTCGCCTGTTTCATGTTTCACAAAGTACGAGGCTTCCTTGGCAGCAGCGTCCGTTGCCGCGTTCCCCAAAGACACAACGTCTGTGTTGGACGTATGTGCTTGGCACTTCACTATTGCTACCATTGTTGGATCTTTTAGGGCCTCAATCAACTCCTTCAATAGTTCTGCATGCTGCAATGGGGTCCCATCTGCTCTTCGAAACCCTCTTCGCCCCCATCTTGCTAGACCTCCATGTACTGTTGTCGTCATGTAAGCTGAATCTGTGTATATTGTTACCGCACACCCTTTAGCTGCATGCAATGCTTCTATTAGGGCAATAAGTTTGGCTGTTTGTGCTGAGAAATGTGATGGAAGGCGATACTGCACTAGTGTCTCATACTCCCCTTCTTCTAATCTCACCACTGCCAATCCCACATGTTTCTCTCCTGTGTCCATGTCAATCGATGCTGACCCATCCACAAAGTACACCTCCCCCTCGCTCAAGGCATTCTCGCACACCACCGTGTCCTCCCCTCTTTCCCCTGTGTAAGTTGCACAATTGTCTTCCTGCATGTCCTCCAGTGTGCATGCTTCTGTGATGAATGTTGCCGGATTTGCTGTCCTGCACCGTACCACGTGGATATTGCCGCTGGACAGTATTATTTCATAGGCAGTTGCTCGCTGTGTGGTCAGTGTACTTTTTGATCTCTCAAGTATCGCAAATAATGAGTGTTCCACGAACAACGTGATAGGGCACCCCATTACTATTGTGGCACTTTTCTCAATGGCGAACGCGGCGGCGGCGAGAGATTGCTCGCACGTGAAATGTCCTTGCATCACCGCATCCAATGTGCCACTATAGTAAGCCAAGGGTTTGTGTCCTAGGGAAGTCTTTTGTGTCAGTACAGCTGTCATGAGTGTTCCCTTACAATGTGAGAACAGGTAAAATTTGTGTTCATAATCAGGATTGGCGAGTACTGGAGCACTCGAAATCAATTCTTTTAGTGACTTACATGAGTAAACCGGCCCTCCCTAATGCATGATTTCTCCGCTCCTGAATCCACCATGAATATGAACTGCTTGTCTCCTATCTGCGCCCCTACCAATGGTTCCTCTGCTGCATCGTAGGTTGTAGATAGAACAGGACACGCAAATGTTCTCTGTGGGCTGTCCTATGCTGGGTGTCTCATTGCCCCCCTGGTTGAATACACTCCCTGAAACTACTGATACACCACTATAGGGGGCTGGTGCTGGGGCTCCATTTGCTGTCATTGCAAAAGGGTTGCCTGGCGTGTAGTGCATAGTGTTGTTGTTCTGTGGGTGATTCTGTGTTCTGTAGTGATGTCCCTGCCTTTGCTCAGTGTACCCCTGCTCTGACTCCCTTTGTTGTTGCCCCATTGGAAGACCATATGGGCTTCCCGGGTGGGGGTGTCCATAGTGTTCTGTCTCTGGGAATCCGTTGTATGTTCTACTCCTACATTCTCTAGAAAAGTGCCCCTACCTCCCGCAGTTCCAACAATTTCCTTGCGCACCTCTGGGGCCCTGCCATCCGTTTCCTCCCATTGCCCCGTACCCTTGTCCACCCTCCTCTTTGACCCCTGTACCCACCTCATCCCCCTCGAGGGGCCCACTCTTGCCACTGCGGACCTCCGCTCTGCTCCTGTTTGTTCCACTGCCGTTGCCCTGCTCCTGCCCAACTCGTTGCCATCCTTCCTTGTATTGCTACCAGCCCCTCCTCCTCCTCTTCTCCCTCCCTGCTGTGTGGGAGTGCGGCTACTGCTGCGGCGACCTTCACCAGCTTTGTTTGTACTAGTTTTGCCTCGTCTGCGCTATCTCCTTTTCCCTCTCTTTTATTCGTTTACATTGGTGAACTATTATGCTCTGTATTTCGGGCCATCCTTTTGCTTCAATACCTGCTATTTTGTCAAGTGCTTTTTGCACCTCTTTTGGGAGCCCCCTTTTTATTATGAAGTAGAATAATGATGTTGATTGATACCACGGTGTGCCCGTTTCGGCTCTCCACATCTCTTTGACCCGAAAAATGTAATCCATAGCATCTTCCCCGTCATTCATTGTACATTGCATTACTGACTGCAAATCTGGGGTATCTGGAAACGTCTCCCGTAAGGCGTCCCACACCCTGGCACGTACTGTGTTGAAAGAGGCGCCATCATGGCGATCGCAGTCTAATGTTACTCCCGGGAAGCCAGCCTTTACCCATACTCTGTCAGCTTGATCCCCAACTGCTGATACTAGCAAACTCTTCACATCACCTATTGCTAGAGGCACCCTGGGTGTGTGTTTCTCGAATGCATATATCCACTTGCTTGCCCCTCCTGATAGCGGGGGCAATAACTTTAACAAATTTGCCTTATCCATCTGAGCCCAGGGTATGTAATTTGGCCTCCCTCCTCCCCTGTGTATTAGTGGGAGTTGTAGCCTCCCCTTTGTCGGTGTATCTGCACTCGTATTCGTTCCCGTTTTTCCTAATGGTGCCATTTTCCCCAACCTATTCCTCAGTCGTCCTGTCCACTCTTCGTCCATCGTTCTCCCTGAACATGCACCATCCAACCCCTCGCTTTCCCCTCCCATTGCCATGCTTAGTCTTTCACTTTCCTCTAAATCTTCTCCTATATCACACAGTAGCTCCTCTCTACCTCCTGTAGTCCTTATCTCATCATCAGTGCACCCCTCTCTTCCCTCTAGTTCAACTATTCGGGTCGGTTCTTCTTGTATCCTAAACAGTATCTCTCCTTTTTTCCACCGTTCTTCAATTGTTTTATTCTCACTCTGCGCTCTTGATGCAGGCTCTGACCTAGCAGTATTGAGTGCAGTCCGCTCACATATGCTTTTTATTCTCGAGAGCTCGTCTTTGGCTATAGAGAGCCTGGACTCTAGGTCTCCTGTTAATTTCTCTATGTTCACCATTGGTGTACTTACCTGGTCTCGCTCTCTATGACTCTCATATGGTGGGGGTGCTGTCGGCCCTTGGGTGGTAGTGGTCGTTGTTGGGGGTACATATGTTGGGTCACTGTATCCTTCTGCGGGCACTGGCTTATTTAGTATTGGGTACAACCTAGTTACCTCTACCGGTGGCTCCCCTTCTGGCAACACCTTGTCATCTTTTGGTATCAGTAATGGATTGTCAGTGGTAGATGGCAGATCAGTACCTAATTCCCATTTCTTAGGCGGGGTATTTCTTCAAACAGTCTCCATAGGTTTAATATTTCTCTCCTATTGTGTAGCTGCTTCCCCTTGTATTTCAAACAAATGCAGTAGCTACCATATCTAGGACACTCTTGTCAAATGATCCCCCTTCGGGCCATATCTGAGACAATCCTTCTCCCTTCAGCTCTGTGATCCACTGATCATGATATTTCTTAATACGTTCAGCGTACCCAGGTAGACTCTTGCAAATATGCGATAAGGGTGTTTCTGCCCCTATACTTCGTGGTTACTTGATACGGACGTATATGTGTATATATCTTAATATAGATGTATCACCAGATGAGTCTACGTATTTGTGTCTTACTGAGCGTGGGAACCTGCGTGTTTCTCCGCCACCTGTACAGTATGTGAATGGCTGCGCACAGCCTCTACTCTATACACGTTGGGGGGCACGTACAAGAGCAAACCGTCAATAACTTCACCAATTTTGCCCAACAAATCAAAGAAATAAACACTCACTTTACCACATTACACTCTTCTTTGTGATATTTCTTCTGGTCACACTTACCATAACCATACCATAATTATGCATTTCTGACCACCTTTACACACTCATTATAACAAATATGTTCTGACACATACGATGCTTACACACTCATAGACAACACTCTATTCATAGCCCAGTTTGTCCTCTCTTTCCTCCTTTGCCAGCTGTCCCTTTCCGTTTTGCTCTGATACGTATTCATCTTCTAGTTGTCTTTCTGGCTAGATTATCTCTTTGTTTGTACTAACCCTGTTTTTTTCCCGTACCCAGAGAGAAGAATAGAAAAAATAGCAGTCACTAATGTATTCTCCGTGTCTTCCTTTACCAGACACCTTTATCTCATTTTCCACTTCTTCATATATTCCCAGTACTAGTCAAGATAGCACTATGCGGCTCCGCCTTCTACCCCTTCGCAGAGCTAGGTTCCCGTCTCTTTATCTCTTTTCACCTCTTAATCCTAATGGCCATATGCAAAGAAAAAGCAAAGAAAGTTTAGAGTGGTCCTTAGTAGACCCAAAGTATCCCCTTTCAACCAGCCTCGTTCCCTGTCCTATATTTTCCTCCCCTTCTCCCTTTATGGTCGCTCGCACTCAATACTCATGTGCCCGTCTTGAACCGAGAGTCTCCGAAACTGGGTCCGTCCAGGCAGTGTTGCCGTACGCTCAACGGTCAGCCCCGGCGAGCGGTACTCAAAGGGGATTTTTCAACCGGGATCCCGTACCCTCTCTCTGTTGAGTGCGCACTTCTGAGCGTACCGGTCGCCGTTGGCGGGCAGCCTTCCGGAGCCGGCGCACCGTGCGTATCCCTTTTCGACCGGAGATTTTCGTGCCAGAGGGGACGGTAGGGATATATATATATATATATGTTAGTAGAAAAATAATAATCACGCTTTCGGGGTCACCACTGAAGGCGAGCGTCCCCCAAATAGCACGATCCTCCCCACAATGAGAGACAATAATGGACTCTCCCAGGATGGGAATAAGGCCAGGACAAAGTGCGGGTGAGCTTAAATGGGAGTTTATCAATGAGAATAGGGCATGCAAAGAACTCTGCAAACTCTGAGAGTGCTCTGTCCGACAATAGCAAAGACAGGCGTATATATTTACAAAAAGCGTCATAAAAACCTACATGCTATAGGGGGCACAAGTTCGTGGGGATTAGGTGGCGACGACTAACTATAGGTGCTGTGATGTGGTTTGCCGTGGCTGGAGGACGTCACTGGTTACCCTCGTGGGTTTGGCTGGGCCTGGCAGGTCAGCTAGGCTCATCCGGACGGTGTTGTTGTGCCAACCGTGACCAGTGTCAGAGATGAATGTCTTTCCTGACTTTCTGCCCTAGGGCCACGCACACCGCAGTCATTCAAAATTGCAATATTATCTTCCCTGGTAAATCTTGCAATAGGTTATTCTACAGGTTAATGCAACAAAGGAGAAATGCACCTAGAGTGGGGTCCTTTGGCAATACATCAATACATGGTTACCATCGTCCTGTTGACCGGGTATCATAGGTCGCGGGGTTGGGTCTCAGGGCATGGGACAGGCGGTCCGCGTTATCATGTCTCGTTAGAAGTCATTATGGATGTGTTCCTGCAGTGTTGCCATAATATTGGGTGTCCTAATTTTACAGGGGCCATTAACCTAAGGTGAGCCGGTGGGTCGTAGAGCCTAAGAAAGGGCGCCTTTGGATCTGTGTTTTAAGGCCGGGGTTTACTGCTGGGTTGTAAATAATTCAGGTCGCAGTCCGTGGCCTTGGGTGCTGCGGGGGAATGTGAATGTTTGAGGCGGCTCCAGCCGAATTGGGGGAGGTGGAGCAGAGCAGCACAGGCCTCTGCTTTTTCGTCTGACAGGCTTCACTGGGGGAAGGGGGAATGGCCTTACATGTGCTCTCAAGGGTATTTTCCTCTTGTGTTGCAGATTTAGGTGGAAGAGACATAAACATTTACATAATATACAATACTCATTGAGTCTTTTCAAAGCTCACGTTTTTGACATTGCTAGTGCCATCCATGTGGCCAATTCGAACATATTACTTATACGCTAAGTTTTTAACAACTACAACATTTTGTTACATGTCTATACATGTGCGGTAAGTGAGGTAGTAGTAAAGTTGGTGGAGCACGCAGGAACAACCCGCCAGTGAGACTGACGGCAGTGGCACATGGTGAGCTTGGCCATACATATGGTGCATTTTCATGCACCCCTTACGCGAGTTCTCAATATGGTTGCATTTGTCTTCCTTTGCACTCTAGCAGCATTAGTTCATTTATGGCGCGGGACCGTGGGGTGCAATCTTCTTGATGAAACACATAACACGAAAAACCCCCGGGACACTTTTACTATTTGCGCATAGCTACAGGGATGCGGGTGCTTCATCCCTAATGTCATATAAGCGCACATTCTGCCATTTTTATGGAGTTTACAGGTTTTTAGTCAGAGGGGTCATGGAGAGAAAAGTTTCACCACAGGTGGTTTGCTCATTAGTATTTGGGGACTTTGTTTTTGTCAGGGGATCGTCTTACAGTTCTTTTCCACCCAGGCCCTGCTGGCCGGGTCATGCTGGAAACAGCGATACACTGCAGAAGGTGAAATGTTACAGTGTTGGTATCTAACACTAGCTCATGTCCGTCTGTTCGTGGGAACGAGCTCTCAGCAGATCTGCCAGAGAGCTGCGGCCACAGGGATAATTGAAACTCTCCAAGGGTGGGGGCCGCGCTGCGGTGCACAGGGCTTAACCCATCTTTATTTCACAAAATGGTTTCCAGGCCCTAGCTAAATTCAGCAGGTTTGGTCAATGTCTTCAGCCAGTGGCCCACCCACCACCTGGGCCCTGGTGGCAGGGGGGGGACCCCTGACGAGCCATGGACTTCACCGGGGGAGAGGATGCAGGGGAGGGGGGTCTCTTGGACCAATCCTCCCATACACCGTCGCCAAGTCATAATACAGATGTCAGGATTTTTTAAGGTGCCATTGCTGCTGGGGACTTTGCTGTCCAAGATGGGATGATTGAGCCAATTTGTGTTCCTGCAATTGAAAAAGTACAATAAAAAAAATATTATAGACGTACCAGATTGACCATACCAATATTTACGCACTGCACTCTGCCAGTCGGCACACATCCCCCCCGACACACAAAATTAGCCTAGGGTGCAAGGTCCAACCGGGAAATCTCCAAAGTTCTCTCTAGGCCACTCCACCCAAGCTGGCAGAGAGCAGTCAGAGCACATAGCTGAAAACGTGACACATACTCACAGAGACAAAAAAATAATAAGAGCGAGCGAGAGAAAGAGCATCAGCCTGTTTTATTTTACCCTTACCCTTTCTATTCCCTGCCTAGAACAGTTGAGAAGTCTAGCCTGCTGGCATTTCAATCATTCATCTACATAGCTTACATAGAAAACAACACAGTAGTTTTTAACTCACCGAGCTAACTTTCGGCAACATCTTCGAATAATAGCCATGTAGCTTATACTGCAGTTAGGTGACAGCACTGACGTAGCAGCAGACTGCCATGGCTGCCATGCCAGACACGAGGGCTCCTGGCTTCTCTGCAACATATGGTGCAAGAGCAGGATGATATACATGAACTCCACTTTAAAATCACTTCTATGGCAGCATTGCACCCAAAGTACTGTTGGTAATGCAGTGATTTTAGAACATCAACGGATGCATAGACTTGCTCTATAGTAGATGGCTCCCGGGGTAGCTCAGCAGGTTGACAGATCATTGCTGAGACTATGTTTAAGGTTTAATTTAACCAAAACAATAAAAAACAAAAAAATCTATGCACAACTTGTTAATCAAATGACTTTTTGAAATTACTTATAAAAAAAAAGGAAGTGCTATAAAATGTGTTTGGCCAAGGGATGGTTTGGGATATTTCTAACTCTGTTTGGCACCCATGAACCTAGTTTCATTTCCTAATAACTGCTGTCAGCACAACGGAAGCATTTTATAACCTGTGATAAAACACAAAGCAAGGGGCACACAAATTTTAAAAAAGGAGTATTGGTGTGGTGCTCAGAAAGAAAAAGCTCAAAGAAAACTAGTGAACGCAAGTTTCTGCAAGGTTTTTGAGTTTGGAAATTACTTTTTTCCTTTGAATGTGTAAAACGCACATGTGAACAATAATGTGTCCAGCATGTAGAATCACTGCTTCCAACAGTGACCACCCTCCTCCCCGCCACAGTCATGTTCATGGCCCATTGATTTCTTTGGTCTCCCTTTCAGGGCAGAAAAAACAAACGGGATGAGCAAACTGAGCCAGGAAATGCGTGAGTGATGACTGGGGAAAGGAGTACTGCTTAGATTAGGCCACTGAGCCCCCAGCTTCCCTCTGCAAAGCAGGGGGCTTGGTAAAGCCTGGCCATGGCTGAGGCAGGCTGGGTCCCAAGATCCGGCCAGACATCTGATGCCGGATCTTGGACCCAGCCAGTGCCGTCCCATTGCCCAGAGGTTGACGAGGCAGAGGGACAGTCAAAGCGGGGACACCGGTGCTGTTTGATATCTGGCTCCTCCACGGCAGATTGCTGGAGAGCCCAGCAATATGCTGTGGGGGAAGCCAGATATCATATAACACTGGCAGTGCGTGCTTCCGTCGCCGCTCGCCTCTTCTTCCCCCATGGCCAAGCAAAGTGGGGCACAGAGAAGGAGGGGCGCATGGGGGAACCAGCATTGCAGTGACACGGGCCCCCCTGCTCACCTTTCCCCATGCATTAGTCTTCTTGGGTCCAAAGGGGGAAGAGGGACGCAGAGGGACCGACAAAGGCCTGAAACGCTTGATTCCCGGTACTCCCTCAACTGTGGTGTGGCAGTCTGAGTCGAGAAGCGGCATCCCTTACCAGGCAATAAGACGCTGGCGGCACCAGCAGGAAGCAACAACGCAGCGTGGACATGCGATCCAAATGCAGGAAAGCGCAGCGCATGACCAGGCTGCATTTATTTCCGGCCCCCTCATCACGTTGCACTGACTGAGCATATGGGGCAAAAAAGTATTTTCTCCTTTCTCAGTGTCCTGGATCACACACCCCACAGATTGAAGACCTCTGCCTACAGTATGGATAATATTTAGGGCTAAATACTCAATTGTTATTTTGCTGGCAAGACTACATAGGAGTTTGCATTTTCACTGTATACTAGCAAAGCAACATGCAGGCACCTACTCAGTGAGACAACGCAGGTAGATCAAGGAAGTTGCAGGGAAATCGGTCCTCTACAGAGAAATAAATATGGGGCGGTCCAAGAAAGACATCTTGTGGTACAGACTCTGGCCGGTACTGCTCAATGCACTGCCTGGCAGCACTGAGCAGTAAAGTCAGGCACATCTCCCTGCAATGTTCAGAACCCCTCACCTCGTAAAGGCAGTAAAGTTACAGAAATCATACCAAGGGAGGTGCATGCTGTCGTAGTGAGCTCATTGGTGTTTTAACAGTGAAAGCCGTGTTGCGCAGATAAGGGCAGTGCTGGACATTGGGCTGGCTCTCGCCGGATCCGAGATCTGGCCCCAGCTGTGTAGCCGGATCATGGGATCCAGCCAGAGTCAGCCGCTGCAAACCCCAAACCCATGCTCTGCGCTGGTTCACTTTGGAAAAAAAAGAAAAAAGCGCCCGCAACGGCACAGAGTACGGGGGGCGAAGCAGCTCATTGCCGCCATGCGCACTCTACTGGCTCCGCCCCCCCCTACGTGTACACAGCAAGACTTTGATACAGGTCACAGCTGCAAGAAAAACAAACTAACTTCCTCTGGTGACCCCGTACAGGTTGCACGGGGTCACCAGAGGAAGTTACAGTCCTCAGCCACGACCCGGTTTATGCATGCAATGTTTACATGAATAAATAAATACCCTTATTAACATTGAAACTATACCACACGATGCAGCCACCCAACTGCTTTCAGAGAGGATCTGCAGGAGCTGTGCCGGGTATGGTTCAAGTAAAAGAAAATGTTGCTTATGGCGAACAGAAATCAGCAGGTTTTAAGAATGAGGCTGCAGGACAATCCCTTGGTTTAAACCAGGATTTCCCCACAGATTATCTACTCTTTCACCATTAGCTAGAGTAATTGCTCTTCTTATTGATTCTTTCAGTCTACTTAAACTACTCCTCTGCATGAGCTCAGATAACAGTGTAGACTAACATTGCTGTTGGTAGTTTAGGTGCCAGTACGGTTTGCTCCATGTGCGGGTCGGACTGGGCCATAAAATTGTCTCGGGCACCAATGAAAAAGTGGCCCATAGTTGTAAATGGCAATTCATTCCTTTTTTTTACCCTGTTTGAATAGTACCCAAGAGGGAGTTTTTTTTATAAAATGGGATGCAAATTGTGCATTTTAAAGACTATTTACTCAGCAGCACTGGTCAAAACTATTATCCACATAGTGAAGTAACATCACCAGTGTCATGTAAGTGGTTTAAAGTGGAATTCATATATAGTTTGTAAAAGAAGCAGCATGAAAGAAGTTGCAGCGTTTTAAACTATTATTTTGGACATTTCCTTTGATCGGAGGTGAACTGCCAGCTCTGCCCCGCCAACCCTGCCTCTTTGGGCACCACCCCTTCAACTCCGCCCCCACCCCGGCCTTTGTGGGACCCCACCCCCCGCCAATCCAAAGTGTTTCCATTTCCACCACCAGTGTTGTCAACTTGGCAACTTTCTCACGTGCTATATTTAGTGAGAAAGCACGGCCCCCCTGGCACTTTTTAGAAAAAGCGGCTAGCGAGAAATCTAGCAAGTTTTTTTCTATTGGTTTGGAGACTTGCGTCATTTACACAAGTTTCCAAACCAATATAAATAAGCGGGGCTGTGCTTTCTCGCTAATTACAGAGAAAGTCTCCAAGTTGACAACACTGGTCATATGCCCGTGCATATGTGCAATGGCTGCCTGTTATTGCTTCGGCTTATCTTGAAGGCTGACCACTCTGACCAATAGGAGAATGTCCTTGCCTGCACCTTACTCTGCATTGATGGATTTATCTGGTATGTTTTTCTTTGTCTAATAATAAATACAATTTCTCTAGAGTTGTCAAACGAATGTAATATTGTGACAATGTGTTTACATATATAGAAAAGCTGGATTATAAAATACTAGCATATTAAAAATGGCAGTACACGTTTAAGAAGCTACAGCAGAACGTGCAATACATTATATTAATAACAGCCAACCTAATCAATGTGGGGTTTAATTAAATACTACTGCATTTGCATGTCCATGTATGCATATAGATGTAATGAGTTTGCAATTGTGAATTCACAACTTTTATTACAAAAAAGGGGTGGGCTCAATGAGTGGCTATAACAACCATGACCTCGGCAATCGCCCATCATGGACCTGGCCAATTATACAAACTAGGCAATGGCGTAATTTAGCTACTTTTAGCTACTTTTATGACAGCCAATAGCTACTTTCCTTACTGAGGAGTTGGCAACACTGTCCACCACTGGATTAGGATGAAGATGGCGTACAATCTGATTTGGTGCTGGCAGCGGAATCTGCCCTGAAATTCCTTCAGCGTGAGCGGCACGGCCATAAACCACTTCTGTTTTGGGGTGTGGGGGGCCGAGGATACCAGCCAAGAAGACACACAAAGATCCACTGTTGGTGCAACTAAAACCAAATAGGAAAAACAAAGCCATCAGTGTTTTGTTCTCCCCTGTTCCCTTCCCTTGCCGCGCTCTGAAACACCTGTACATGAAAATGCCATTATTATCAAATATACCTGGCACCCGAGATGAATAAGTGCATTATAAATAATAATACCTGCCCGTGCATATCGTGGAGTGCTCCTGCCTCCGCGATCCTCTTCCTAAGCACGTAGACGTCCCACGTGAAAACGTCACAACGACTTAACAGAAACATGTCATTACGCCGTAAAGACATTTCAGAAAGTATCTGCAAACTTTTAAACAAACACACAATGCTATAGGGTGTTATAGGGACTTTAAATGTGGGATTGATAATGAAAACAATACAAGGCCTCAGGTTAGCCTTCTCTGCCACACATTGCAAAAGGGCAAATGAACAAACCCCCTCCGCGGCAAATGTGACATAATCAGAGTATGTACCCCAGACTCTGGTACATTAGTTGATATGTTTATTGACTTCCTCACTGGCATACTCCCAGTAAAAGACCTGTTTGTCACCAAGGAACGACTCATAGTAAGAGGAGCTTGGATCGTCATACCTGCAAACCTGCAAGACAGAGTCATTGCGCTGGCTCACGAAGGTCACCAAGGCATGGTCAGGAGCAAAGCCAGGATCAGGCACTGAGTATGGTTCCCGCACATCGACACCAAGGTAGAACAACTCATAACAGCATGCCCCCCCGTGTCAGATCACAAGCTCACCACCGAACCCCGAACCCTAACAAGCGGCAGAGCGGGGGTCCTCAAGATGGGACACGATCAGCATTGACTTCTGCACGGTCCAAGCAGGCAGGTATCTGTTAGTGGCCACTGATGACCACTCAAGATATCCCGAGGTGGAAATCGTGTCATCGACCTCCGCAGACATGGTGATGCCGGCTCTGGAGAAGATCTTTGCCACCCATGGGCTACCTCGTCGCATCCGGAGCGAGAACGGGCCACCCTTCCAAGGTGCGGAAATCAAAAAATACCTGGATGATCTGAACATCCAATTCCACCACATCACGCCGAGATGGCCCCAAGCCAATGGAGACACATAGAGGTTCATGCGTACCCTCAACAAGGTGCTACCCCTATCCCGGGCGCACTCCAGCCCATGCAGGGTAGACCTGTACCGATTCCTAAGGAACTACAGAGTGACACCCCACAGCACTACAGGAATACCACCGGCAGACATCATGTATGGGACAGTGATAAATTCATCCATTCCACACCATCCAAGCAGGGGCACAGATGCCTACGACAGCGAACGCACAAATCAAAGAAGGATCACGGCAAATGAGCACCAAGAGACATGCAAAGGAATCCAGACACCAAGACGGCGATCAAGTGCTGGTGAAACGGAACACCTCGAAAACGAAGCTGGATACTCAGTACGACATGGTTCCCTGGACTATAACTCGACGACGAGGAACCATGATAACGGCTACACGAGGGCAGGGACAAATCACCAGGAACACATCATGGTTCAAAGGAGTGCCACGACAAATGTGGACTGACGGGGAGCAGCGGCCCTCGGATGAAACAGGGTCGCCGCTGGAAGACGGGTACCAACAACCCGAGGAGGAGTCAACCAAGGAGCACGGGACAGACGGTATGCTGGAGGAACCGAGGAAGGCATCTCCAAATAAGGCAGGTGAGTCGCAACAGGACACGAGTGGGGAACAGCCCCTAGATGTAGGCGCTATGCCCTAAGGACTGCACCGAGAGTCCCAGAAAAATTAAGAGACTCTGTGCCTGATCACGACTTTGGCGGTAATGCCGGCGGTATTACCGCCGGCAGTATTAGCCCTACCGCCGAACTCCCCGGCGCTAATAGCGCTGGATCACGAGTTTGGCGGTAATGTTAATCCCAATTCCCCATTGAGCCCATTCGGGAATGCCCCATTCCCCATTGGGCTCAATGGGGAATTTTCGCGCTCTTACCACCGGCGGATTTGCCGCTGGCGGTAATAGCGTGAATTTTCGGCGGATTTCCCCCCAGCTCAGAGCTGGGGCGAAATCCGCCAAAGCCCTGATTTGGCGGACCCTTAAATCCGGCGGTAATAGCGCGACCGCCGGATTTAAGGGTTACCGGCAAAGTCGTGATGAGGCCCTATGAGTGGTAGGACTATAGGTTGTGCTGGACTAGAATGCATAGTAGAGTTAAGTTGAATCAGGTTGACATGATCATATTTAGTGGGAGAAGGGGGGTTCGTTCCTGGCTATCTTGCTTAGGGGTTTCAAAGAATTGCTCTTACACGTTGTAGACTGCAATGTAATTTCGTTTTTATTTGTGCAAGTGGTTGGTTTATCTTATCATATACATTTAGCGCATTGGGGGGGGGGGGGTTTCTGCATCCCCTTGTTGTCAGCCGACACGTGTTTCAACCCGAGGGTCTTTATCAAGGCCGATTCATTATTCAAAACCATGTGTTGTGAAATTCGTGACAATTGTTGTGACATACATCATGAGCGTACATGTAAGGTGAGTGGTGTTTGGTGATAGTGAAGTTTAAAAAATCATCATATCAAAATATTAAACAGCAATACAATAGGAGCCGGTGTGGCGGCAGAGGGAAGAAGAGGAGGGAGGAAGGAGAGACACAGGTAAGTCAAAAGTCTTTGGGGGTCCTGTAGGTATGTGTTAGGTTAGGATGGGTATGTCCTCTTACCTATTGGTACTGTCTTCTAGCCCCCTGTGGGGTCCTGATGAAAGGTCTTGTGCTTGCGCTGCGGTTGCAGTGGCTCCAGTTGGGCCCTGGAACAGAAAAAGTTCAGATGTGTGGTTGCATCCTGTTGAATCCGTGTGAGACTGTAGGGTGTGACAGTGGCTGGTGGTGATGGGCCCTGGTTAAGGGCAGTGCTCCTGTGTGGTCTGGGGGGCAAGGCTAGGCATCCCAGATGGGAGAGGAGGAAAAAGTGCATGGTGCCTGACCCATGGGTGCTGGGAGAACTGGCGGGGACAGATAATGCAGGTGGGTGATGGACCCTGGTTGTGGCATGGTGGATTGCGGGTGTGGGCCCGCATGGAGTAGGGGTGCTGCTGGGCTTTTCCGTTGGGAGAGAAGGTTGTGGAGTGGGAGAGGAGGAAAAAGGTATGGTGCCTGGTCGCTGTTCCATGGGTGGGCTGCTAGGAGAGCGGGATGGGGCAGGTAATGCAGGTTGGGGATGGACCCTGATTAGGGCATGGTGACGTGCGGGTGGGGGCCTGCATGGTAAGGGTGCGCTGGGCATCCCTGTTGGGAAATAAGATGAAGAGGTGCCTGGTGGTTGTCCCCGGAGGGGCTGCTGGGAGAGCTGGCCGGGATGAATCAAGGTGGGAGAGAGGGGGCAGTGGTGTGCCGGAGCACTAGTTGTGCGAAGCGACTGGGGGGGGTGTGGGGATTGAGGGAGCAGCTATGGAGCGAGGCTGGGAGCCTGTTTGTGGGAGGCAATGGTGGGCCGGTGCCGGTGGCTGGGTCGAGTGGGGCTGCTGGGATGTATGGTGGGGGCAGACCCGTGTCCTGGAGGGAGCGTGGTCTGGCCTCCGTAAAAAGCTGCGTGCACCTGAAGTTCGGCAGCTTGAGGAAAGTAACGGGCAACGTGCGGTGGGATGCTGTGCGTGGTGGGGCTGGCCCAGGAGTGATGTGGGGTCCGTTGGTGTATAGCGCCTAATTGGAAACTTACTTGTTGTGCCCGCGATGGGCGTCCTAGGATGTCCATACTGCTGGGTGGACCTGGCACTATTGTTTATAATTGCGCAGGTGTGCTGCTGAGTCAGAGTGACTAAACTGCGCATGTGCGCGGAGAGTAGTGAAGGCATCTATATAATGCGCATGCTCATGCGTGTAGTGGTGTGTCCCTCTGCGCATGTGCCTCGGGGGTAGGAAAGTTGCCTGCGCATGTGTGGTCCGGAGAAGGCTGGCTCTTGGAGTTGGTGGTCAATTACCATAGATTAATAATGAGAAGGAATTAAGAAGTGCCTTGTGGATGTGGCTGGGGAAGTACACAGAGGTGCCCAGTGGGCTGAGCGATGGCAAGGGTGGACTGGATTTGGGGTGGTGTCCACTGGAAGGGGGGCTGTATGACCTGGATGGCCTAATCATGGATGGAAAGGTGCCTGTTGCAGGTGAAAGCTTGTCAACTGTGCCAGGAGGGCCTGGAAGGGTGGGCTTGTGCTCGTGGCATCCCATGGAGTGGATGCGGGTGGTGGAGTCTGGTAACCTGCGGTGGCTGGGATAAGGGTCCGCTGCGGGGTTATAGTGGGGATGATGGTCCCTGGGTGGGTGAAGCTGGCGAGCCTCTGGCGTGGGTTGGTTGGGTGCCTGATGCACCGATCACGACTGGACGGGAGGTAGATGGAGGACCTGGATAGGTGTATAGTCGCCCAAAGCATCCCTTGAGATTGTGGATGTGGGGGGGGGGCTGTGGGCCGTTGTCAAACAGAGTGTAGCACAAAAACACATTGAATTCTTGATCATTGTTGGAGCTGACATGGGTCAACAGGGAAAATAATTTTTACAGAAAAACATTGAAATTATGATCCGTGTTTATGTCATTCTCGACACATCTGAAGTAGCAGATGAGTCTTGCTTCTTCTTCACGAAGTCTTTGTACTCTGTTGCCTCCTCTTGCTCCCATCTTGACCGTTTTGAGTCCAATGTATCGAATCTGACTTATCTTCCATCTGGTGTTTTTTTTGCCAATGGTTGGCTAATGGTAGCTTTGTATCCTGGGAGTGGATACTGTTGAGGTGTTCTCTTATCCGAGTGCGTACTTCTCGGATGGTACTCCCTATGTACATTTTGTCACACACAAACAAGTGCATAGATTACATATTTAGTTTTACAGTTTGTGTTCCATGATTTTGAATTGTGGACAGCTTTTGAATTTACCACATTTGGTTTGCATGGTGTATTTGCACATGGAACAAGTTCTGCATTTGGTGAGTTGTGGTTTAATTTGTTGGGGAAAAGGAGGAATGTTGTGTACGCCTTACAGCGTGTTGATGACAGCGTGTTGAATAAAAGCCCCGCCACGAGGAGGCAGTTCTGGCCAGAACACGAGCCATGTGTGTGTGCCTACTTCATTTCGCTCCACAGCTATGCCTCAGCCCGCGGGGCCACACAAATCCTCCAAACCCCTCCAGCGGGGAAGATAACTAACTGTTCGGTGTACTATCCGCTCGTACAGTGGTAGTCCCATTGAGAAGGGAGGAACGTGTTGTGCCCAGCCCCACTCTGTAAAACACCACCTCCAAATCGCACGTCTGCCTGAGAAAACCCCAAAACGAACTGAATCCACCTGCACTTCAAGTAAATCTCACCCGATGCACATTACAAACCACCAAAATACACAGAATACCCCTCTCCAACATTGTCTCACCCCTGTGATGCACATTACGTAGCCCCAAAATACAATGAAATAACGAAAAAACTAAACTGAATCCGCCTGCACTTTAAATAAATCTCACCCAATGCACATTACAAACCATCAAAATACACAGAAATACACCTTCGTAAGATTGACGCTCTATTAAAGCAACAATCAACATGAGATAACTTTAAGACGTAGCAGAAACCAAATAACAATCAGCTATCTGAAATGTGCTTTGCAACCGAAGAATAACTACGCAACGCATTGCACTCCCGCTCGTGCGAAAAAGATGACGAAGTGAACGTTCAAAGTAAACCCACGCAATGCAGAGCAACCCACGTGATGAAGTGGAAGTTGAATCCCACGTGATGCAGAAAAGCCCACGTGATGAAGTGGAGGTGGGCCTTGCTTGGTCCGTTCCTCGGTCGGGAACTAGACACTACCCTTTACGAAACGCGCATGTCCAGTTTCCAGGCAGCATAAGGTGAGTGTATGCGCTCCAGCTCTTGTAGTGCATTTTATATGCATTTCTTTTAGCAGCTGTTAACTTAGACGTTCTCACCTCTTTGTTTTATTGTTAAGAGGGGCCCTTTTGCAACCTCTGGAAAGGCACGTTGAATATGTATTCCTTGTTCATCTACAGCACGTAATCGTAATATGTCTGTAGGGTGTTTGTTCAGCAACCTGATGTTTAGGAGAGCGATTGCTGTGTTTTTTTTTAACGTGGCGGGATCCAAGGTTTTGTCCTGGAATTGATCAAGAGCCTTTGTGGGATCAACCCTGTCCCTTTCTGCTGTGTCTTTCCATTAAAGAGTGGCCAAAAGCTTGTTACCTATGCACACATCGGATTTGCTCCGAGTTTCTAATTGGGCCGCTATAGCTGTGTGCCTCTGCGCGTGTTGGTATCACTGCTTGGATCACCCAATTGGACACATACTTTGCTCCCTCTGCCCCCCCCCCGCCCCCCGCCACCCATGAATGAGGCAGATCTGTTCCGCTACAGGTCTCCCTCACTAAAAGTGGAGGCGTAATACCTACTCCCGTGTGGTTGTACTTGTATGGGTCCGTTTTGGCGAGGTCACACTGGTGGTAGATTCTGGGTTTCTGGCTTGATCTGTCATTCACTTTGGTCCATATTTGGTTTGCCTGTGATTTGTGTCTTTGGCCACCAAGTAGTATGCTACAAATGTGAGTATGTTTTCTGTCGCTTTGTACTTGTGCTGCGTCCCCGGAATGGTTCCCGAATGGAAGACTAATTAATACCCGTTCTTGTATATGGTTTCCCACATTTTCAATGGCAGGGGGCAGCCACCGTGCCGTTGTAGTATTCTGGCTAACTTTTGTAGGGTTTGTTTATTTGGTCCTGTAGTGCAGGGTCTTTGGGTCTCTCTTTTTTTTCTATTCTGGCACCCCAATTCAAAGAGGCGCTCCTAGCCTTCGAGCAGCAGACATAATATAGTACCTGGTAACGGAACTGGAGGTTCCGGGTTTCCATTAGTATAGATTGCCCAGTCTCTTTACTACTTTTTTTAATGCTGGAACACAGACTTTACTCCCATGCAGTAGGACCAGATGCATTGTTCTCGAAGGCCATCATTTTAGCCTGTTTGTGGTTTTACCTTTTTGTGCCCATGTCTTGTGGAATTCATCGTGAAAGTTTGGGTTGTGCTAGAGTAATTCTTTGTTGCATACTAGAATAACGTTTTAGGACATTTACATTTGGGTTCAAAAGCAATTACTACTGTGCTTAGAAACCTTAGTAATCTGCCATGAAGTGTTCACACTATGGGACCAGTGGTGGCAATGTAGGCAGCGATTTCGAGCAAACTCATATGATATAGACCAGAAGTATGCAGGCTCTGCTTTTCAATGTCTGAAGTGTATTAGTTTCAACTGGGGCCGCTAAACTGGAGATATGTTTGTCTTGGGTATAATGATGCATGCCAACGGGGAGATGGATGACGTGCATCAAAGTGATAAAACCCACATCTGTTCAAATTTGTTTTATTGCTGTCTACTATTGCAATAACACAGGGTGTAGTAAAGTATTGCAATTTTGTTAAATGCTGAATATAGCTTTTGGGATTTGTAATTGTGCGGGCTCCTCAACTTGCACCAGAAAATGACGAAGCAGGTCCATGATAACTGGGTGCTTGCTGAACGGCGTCTGCCCAATGCAGAATATATGGATTGACAATTGCACTTAGCCAATGGTGAGCAATTTGTCTTTTGGCGAGTAAGAAATGGTGTGCTTTGTGTGGGCAAGTGACTTTTTATACCTGGCTAGTAGCTTGCAACTCGAAATATTTACTCCTGTTTGGTAGTGCTACTGTATTACTGAAACCTGAATCTATTTGTGGACTGTGATGGCAGCCCAACACGAACTATGCCCAAGTGGAGCATATTTAATAGGAGACCTTTCGCTAAAAAATACAGTTGAGTCTAATTGAATCGCAGACGTAGGGGATTTATATATGGTATACAAGGAGTAAAATCGCGGGGTGCTATTTTGCTCCCGCTTGTAGCCTAGAAGAACCTAGCTAGCTTGACCCCAACAGCTACCAGGAACTTCCTCCGGCCAACTCAGTCCAAACAAACATAACTGTGTGACAAAGTGTCTATTTGTTGGGGGCTGGAGGGCAGACATACACCAACACAACATTTACAAGGATAATGGATCCTACAGAATGGACAACATTGTACAGTTTTTATCTCCTGTCGAAAGCAAGATTGCTAGACTGTCGTATCCACAGATGTATAGTATCGACGGCTTACAGGGTGATTCCTGACACACGGGCACTTTTTATTGTGTTATGTTTAGCCATTGCTCATCAAATCCCTGATGGGAGGTAACGGGAGGGACTACCCTATTAGTGGAAGGATTATGGGCTCACGGTACAGGCAACAAGGGGTTATCCTACAACATGGCTTTAATAACTTTTTATTGTACAAAAAATGTCGAATTCAATTCATATAGTCTGAAAGCTTTAAACAAATTAGCTCTTGTCACATTAGTTCTTGTCACCCACTCTCTGAAGTGTTTTGGATTTGTAGGGTCAGTCTGCAAACATACACGAAAGTATTTGGTTTGTCTATTCAGCTTTATTGAATTGGTTGTCAGCTTTTATCATTATTTCATTTTTTCACTTTGTTTGCACTAAAACAATGTACAAACTAACATGATCCTTGATACATACTAACATATAGACACACGGGTATTTAGTACAATACAAAAAGTAACGTATAAAGTACAGAGACCATCATTGTTGATCCGGTATGAAATGGCATTTATAACCAGTTGAAGATGGTCTACTTCGAAGATTTTTGCCAGAGCTACTTGGTTTTGCTCTGACTCTGATTGTGTGACACAGGGCCCTGTGCGTGTGTTCTAATTCAAAACCTAACATAAAATGGAAGCAAGAGATGACCAATCCATATGTCTACGCCTGCGCGGTGTGCGCCCTCAGTGTGTAGTGGACTTCTCAGCAAAGGAGGTGCTAGGTCCAATGGTGTTTTGGCTCTTCATAGATGTGCCTTCTTCTGGGCCTCAGAAAAGTGTTTCTCTTGGGGGTGTTCTGGACTCCAGGTGGTGGCAGACATTTCGGGGACCAGTTTGTGTGTCCTCCTCCTGGATGGCCGCTGGTTGCATTAAAGTTCTGTATGGTTAGAGTAACTGTGCTCTGTCAGCCCTGGGTCATAGGGCGGGCATTCTGCTTAATTGCTTTTTCTTGCCAATGTCAAAATGCAGACTGATGGGTGCTGCTGAAGTCGCTGGTCGTCACGAAGGGCAGGATTCTGTTCTTCTGCGGCCCACATGGAGGCTAGGGAGTGTGCTCTGGGGCCCTGAATATCCAATGGTCCATCTGCGTCTTGTGATGCACGGCTTCCTGGGGCTCCATGGATTGGTCATCTTGTGCTTCTATTTTATGTTAGGTTTTGAATTAGGGGGCACACACGCACACGTGCGCGCCCTCTGGCAAAAATCTTTGCTTTCAAATGTTAAAATGTTTGAAGTAGACCATCTTCAACTCACAGTAATGGTCTCTGCCCTTTATACGTTACTTTTTGTATTGCGCTAAATACCTGCTTGTCTTTATGTATGTATGTTTCAAGGATCATGTTAGTTTGTACATTGATGGCACTGTATCTTTATATAAAACAAAGTGGAAAAATGAAATTGCGATGGACAGCCAATTCAAGAAAGCTGTTTAGACAGAAACAAAATGCTTTTGTGTATGATTGCAGACTGACCCTGCCAATCCAAAACACTTCAGAGATTGGGTGAAAGAGCTAATTTGTTTAAAGCTATCAGACTATATGAATTGAATTCAACATTTTCTGAACAATAAAAAGTAATTAAAGCCATGTGGGAGGATAACCCATTGTTGCATACATCAAATCCCTGATGACTGCTACTTTTTAATCTTCTGCACATCCGAGCTAAATTATAATACTTGTATGTCTTAGTCAGTCTGGTGGCATGTACATCCATACTTTTAAGCCATGCCTAGTGGTGGCATGGTGACTGCTGAGCGTGTACAATTATACAGCCACAGCAGTTTGACATCCCACTAGTGTCTGCTCTTTGAGCCAGTCTGCAGCTGTGACATGAATGATGTGTATTAAGAACCACAATAATAATTCACCTGGACCCCTGTTGGGGGATACAGTCTCCCAAAGCCCTCTGCCAGGAAGGTGAAAGCAGAAGGTTTCCAAGGAGCAAGCTGTCCTGTAATCATCCCCAGGGTGTTGGATCAAGGCCTCATTGCTGGCTGCACTGGAACCAGGACCCTGTTCACTGAAAGTGAAGGATCCCTGTAGATGCCAACTAAATTCCTGGGATCGTAGTGCAGAACCAAAAGGATTTACCTTCTCTTGGAGCCCCTGGATTAGGACTTGCGGATACTCTAGAACCAAGGAGGTGATTCCTGGAATCTCCATATTGGCTTGATATCTCCAACTGCTGCATGGGAACAGCTGGAGCCATTCTTGGCCTCAAAGTCCAGCAGCCTCTTCATTTCTGAGTTTGTTCAATGCTGATGCTGTGCCGTCTCTGCAGTTGAGACGCACCTGGCCACCAGCTTCTTGCAGCTCCCAACTGATGCTGCCGCCTGCCACCTGCTGTGCCCTGGTCCTCTGTGGAACCAGAAGAGCTACTCTCCTCCGAAGGCAAGTCTCTGCTTCTCCGTCCCAGAGGTCTGTTTCCGGTGCTGCCGACACAGCACCACTGCCATTTCCCTTTTGTGGTTAGATCAAGCTTAACATGCATACTGTCTTTCCCCTGCTGTAAAGGCATGGCAGGCTGAAAAACAATGGTCTCGGGCAGGGGTATGCATCCTTTTGGCTCTCCAGATGTTGTTTTGTACTACAACTCTCAATTGCTCTAGCCAGCATAAATCGATGGAGAGGGATCATGCGTGTTGTAGTCCAAAACATTTGGAGAGACGCAGGTTATCTCGGCGAGTCCTAGTCGCTGCCGTTATCGCCTCCTGAGAGACGATCGGAGAGGACACAGATACTTTGGCAGATTCTACACTGGGTCCCCTGCCAGATCCACTACGTGGGGAAACAAGTGATAATAACGGAGATCAAAATTGCTTGTAGCTATTTAACTCCTGGATATGGCCTAAATGAGCCTGGCTAGCTTAACACCAACAGCTACCAGGAGCTCCTCATGGCTCCCCTGGCCAAATGGTGCAACACAAATAGTTCTATCCGGCATTAACGCGGTCTGTGAATATTCATAAAAAGGTACATTAGTAAATTTCTTGAGGACATGTAAAGAATTAACGTTCTTATGTACTGATCGCAAATACATAGTTGCTTCTCTATTAGTGCCTCATTCTGCAGTAGAGAGCGGTCAACGTCACATCACAGAAAAAGAGCTGTCAGCAGAGATTAAAATGTTGCTGTAAAGAGACAGTAATGGAGATTAATGCAGTAACGGATGTCGTGATGTTCTGATGTGGTGAAGATGCGTAATGACTAAATGAGAGGTAGTGGCAAGATTGACAAACTGACAAAAAATTGATATATAAAGAATTGAAAGGGAAAGCAATTTAAAGAGAATATCTAAAGTGATGACCTGTAAGCAGTATGGCCAGAGACCGAGAATTCAACCAAAACAGTGAGCACTAACATGCAGTACTGGTTCTAGACGTACATTTTTGGGTGCATGGCAGTCTGGACCAAACGGACCCTTTTACAACAAAGGACTGGAATACCTGCACCAGGGTTTGAAATTGACGGGTGCTGGGTGCTATTTGGCTCCTGCTTGTAGCCTACCTGGTTATCTTTAAATCCATAGGTACCAGGAACTACTTTTGGCTCCCCTGGCAAACTGATGTCAAACACATCTATGTGATTTTAATTCTGCATTTGGGAATCTATAAACATTAGGACACCTCTATATGACATTTTAAGCATACGCGGTCGTAAATAATGGCCAAAATTAAATGGTTTGTAATTTGTATGGAATTTAGATTTTTGGAAGGCTATGTACTATCTTCCTGTTCCCCAGTGGCAGCTCGTGGTCACTGGTTAATGCTGGATACCCAAAAGCTGCTTTGAGCTCCTGTTTATCCAATCTTAATTTCGATCCCTGCTGCAGCATACATTTTACATGCTACAGGCCTAACGGAAACCTCATCAGGCTCAGCTCCTCTGCTGGTCATCCTAGTGACACAATCAACCCTTATGAGGGTGTGGGAGGGGGGGGGGGGTTCCTCCTTCTCAGTACAAGCGCTCGCCATCTGGATCCCCCTCCCATTAACTATTCACCGCATAGAGGACCGCCTCACCTTCAGGAAGGCACTCAAAACCTGGCTGTTCCCTCAGCACCCTCGCACACTTAGTCTGGATATCATGATCAACTCGAGCGCTAAGTATCACCCAGCCTCCCTCGTGGGGAATTGGGCGCACCAGAGGAGTCAATTAGGTGGAACATAGCACTCCTACCCATGCCTCTCCAATACGTACTGCATGACTAAACCTAGTATGCTTCAGACCTTCTTCTCCAGACCCTCGTCTGCTGCATCGCACAGAGTGCAGCTGGGTCCCACAAAGAATTCGGTCCAGCTGTTCACACAGCCGCTCACCTGTTGATGCATATGCTATTTGACAGATACCTTGCCCTAAATATAGTAAACCCTCAACCCCGAGCACTCAACCCCGAGCACTATGACCCATAGAATACAGAAGAGTGCCGTGCAAAATTCGGTCCAGCTGTTCACATTGTTCTGACCTTTGCCATATGGGCTGCTGTGTTAGACCTAGCCATTCTCTACCTACCTTCAATTTGGTAATAAATGCACATGCACACATTTTACCACTCCTTTCTATCCATTTCAACACAGACTACAATCTTACAATGGGCGTTCATCCACACACTACTTCGCGGTCATACCAGTGGCAGTAGGTACCACCCAGGCCTTGTAAATTATTAAATATCCCATTAGACCTATAGAGTGAGTTCCTTAGTTTACATGCTCGACCTAAGAGAAATCCACTCGCCCTAAGGTGACTGGTGACAAAATAATTACCAGTGCTTTTTGTAAAATGGTGCATGTCACCATAAGCATACTTCATATTTGGTGCCATGCTGTCAAGCATGCAAAGCAGCGTTCATTTGCCAGTTACTGCAAACAAAGTGTGTTTGCAGTAAATGCAAAATATATTTCTAATATCCCCATACTCGCCAGCAGAGTATCCTGTAAATGGTGTTCGCCCTTCATTAAAACCATTTGCCAATGCAGGTGGACTAGTAGATTTTGCGAGCCCTGCCACCTAACCATAAGTAAGTTCCCCGACCTTCCAGGCACTTCATTCGTGAGACTGGAATGTAATAGCTCCTGGAGGAAATTTCTGACAATAAAGAGCTACTTTTAGCTCCTGCTCATGAATTCCAATTTTGACCCCTGCAATAGGATCCAACCCTGTAGAATCCGTTCTGACCGGTTATCTCTTGTTTTTCCTCAATATTGTGTGGAATTGGAGAATCTGAGGGAATATGCAAATGCCAGATTATCAGCGTTTGTTTCTGCCTTCCATGGCCCCTAAAATAAAAAAATGAAAAACTCTGGACATTCCGATGGGATCCTAGAACTGCAGTGTGGTAGTAGACATCCTGGATGTTGCTGTCAGCCAGGAAGGCCTCTGTCTTGACCAAATGGATTATCTTCTGTACAGGCTGCATTATCGAACTGGTATATGACCATATACTGGTTGAGGTTCTTCAAATCTAGTACCATTCAAACTAGCCTGATATCTGGGGTGACTAGGAATATAATGGCATAGAACCCCATCCCATACTTCCACTGAGTATTTTCTTTTCTTTTAAATTTTTTTTTTAACAGCAATTTCTGGATGCGTAAATGAAGACTAAGCCTCGTAGATGTAGACCTTTAGCCCCGCCCCTTTACCCAAACTAGGCCCAACTCTAAAATTAGTGAGTGTGCCTTTTTGTCTATAAAGCAAGTTTATTGTATAACGGACGGGAGGTGGCTTAGATGTCATCTTAGAGCAAACTAACCCTGGTCTCTCTGAACCATACAAAGAACACACATTATATACAATTTTAAACAGTTAATATACTCTCCCCCCCCCCCCCCCAGATAGCGTTTTACCCCACCTCCAACATGATTGGTTGTCCTGTACAGAGAAAACTAAAACCCACACAATTCATTGGACACAGTCATTATAACACAATCCCCTAAAAACATATAATTACAAGGTTTACATTTTCAACACACCCCTTCCGAAAAGCTCCTTCATGTTTGGTGACAGCCTTGCCTCTTAGTTACAACAGAATTGCTATCAATGACGCACACAGACCTACCCCGAAAATACCTAAGCGCACAAGGACGAGAGAATAACACATAGATTCCCTTTTGACCTATTCATGTTTGCTAATCGCATCGCCCAGATCTGTCCGGTGTCTGATTTTTATGACTTATACATGGCTGACCTTTTTCTATTTACATGAGTTCCTCCCACTCTCTGACAACACAACCCTTCTCCTAAAATGTATTACTACTCGTCTGTGCAAGTGCACCAGGAGAAGCCACCTGCTTCAAACAACCCCATGAATTCAGCAATTCACAAGATGTCCATCTCTTACAACAAATGAGCTCTCCAGTTCACCAGAGATCATATCTTCCCTTGCACTTTAGCCATCTGTAAACTGACTGCAGCTACCCCATTGATCAACTTGAAAATCCTGTTCCCCCAACTGCTGAAAAAGCCTTTGCAAACCTTTGCCTTGATGGCAAAAACACCCTTTTGATTCACAATGCGGAGATCCATAATACAGAGCAATCCCACCTCATATATTTCATATATTTTACTAAATTTTAGAAAAACACTTCCCATACATGTATAACATTGTGTACATTTTATACCTATTATGATCTCGTATCATGAGTGCCGTTCAGACAGCTAAACTCCATGTGCACTTATTGATCACATGCTTTACCTGAGTGTGGAGGGGCCCTCTGTCTGACAATGTTTCATTATGTTTCTGCGTGCATGCAAATCTACAAATGTATCACCTCTACACAAAATAACATAACACAAATTAATCTAAATGTAAAACTTATCCCATTTACCATAAATATTGTAATATTTGTAGCAATGTGTGTGTGACAAATTACGATGGTGACATGTGCCAACCCTCCCCAAACCCCTTCCCGCATTAGTGGTATGGCACGCGAAGTTCAAACTTTTCCAATTTGCCAACCTCCCCCTTTAGTTAATCCATTAACTAACAAACCTTTTTTTATGGAACAAATCTTTGCATCCGTTATTTTCCATAATCCTCCTCTAGTTGACACCAATTTGACTCCTCACTAGTTCTGCAATCTACCTATTGTTTACACATTCATTCCAACCTGTGGAAGGACGCAAACCCCCCCACTGTTCAATTGTTCCAAAATCAGTTTTGAGTGCCCATGTGAAGAGAATTGGTCCTATACCTAGCCTTAGACAGGGTTACAAGAAACATGGCAATGCTCCTAGGCATCTCAGTCGAGCAGCAGCGAAGACCTAACCGACGAGAACAAAAAACTGCTATAGAAAAAATCAAAACGGTTGAAAGTACTTTAAAGATTATGTTAATCCATGACGGCATCCAAAAGAAATGAGAGTCCACAAAAGTATTGTCAGTAATTCCCGCCTCCCTCTCCATTGTCCCCTTCAGAGTTTGAAGTTCAGTAATTGTTGAGCCAAATTTCCGTTATCCGAGTCATTAGGAGGCACATACGTGCAGCAAGTCTTGGCCAATTTATGGCATACCCCACCCTCTATAGCTGTTAGGAGGTCCAGGATATAACGATTCTGCAGGGCTACACGATGCAAAGCCCCAAGTTCTTCTTCAATAGCACTGAACGCTAACACAGAGGAATTCACAAATAATTGCAACTCGTAACAGGTTATCTAAAGCCATTTTGCATTGACAGAGGATTGCACACCTGGGCCCAATAGAGAGGAGAAAAAAGTTTCAGTACGGCTAAACAAACGATCAGGAATGTTCCTTATAGCCTCAGAAGATGCTGCTGGCACATAGTTAGATTTTTTTTTTATCTCCTCAAAAAGTCCGTTTCTCCAGTGTCCTGCAAAGTTTGTAGATTGTCCATGTCTGATGACACAAGGGATGCAGCGGGACAAAGGGGGCACGAATGTGGATTCAGACAGTGTCAGGTGGCTCCGCGGAACCATGAGGATGGGCATGTGCAAAGTAGTGATTCTGCATACACCTCTCCAGGCTGGAGGCAATTGTTTGTACAAAAAGGGCCCACATGACCAGAACAAATTGAGAATTGCAACCGTACTTCCAGCCAAATCAGGAATACGTAGAGTTGTGCCACAGTTTTGATTTATGCCCACAGGTACTATGCCATCACCCTTAAAAGAAAGAAAAAAAGTGCAAATAAACAGATTGTAACAGGTTTTTCAGGCTCAGCCATGTCAAGATATTCACATATTTTCTCTAAACCTTTCCATATGCCAAATTAGTTTTCGCCACCCCTTCTTTAGAGAGTCCCACCATCCCTCCAGCCTTGCAACTCATTACCCCTTGCTCTCGTTTGCTTGCGAGTAGGTGAAGCTGCACTCTTTGCGTACAACAAACATTTTTACGATCTTCCCCAGTTGAATTTGAACATTCTTCATCGTCATCGATCAGAAGGACAGAAGCTGCTACAGATTGTCCCTGAAACTGCACCAGACAACGTGCATCTGCCATTTCTACCTCATCAGGAATAAATAAATCTAGGAACACCAGAGGCATGGGTAATGAGGGAGCAAATGTAACATGACTCAGTTACTCTCTCCCTTCCCACGCTCTTGATGTGCTGGTACCATATATTATCAGCTGTAAAACTGTGTGCCTCATTTACAATTTCTTAAGTCTCATCAGATGCAAAATCAATTTTGAAACTTTGCATCCATTGTACCCAAATGTCCCAATGTCTCCTCCCCTGTACACATTGTATGTTCAACACGTGACCCAAAAAGAAAGGAACTCTATAAATAGCTGAACACGTTATCCTTCTACAACCATGTTCTGCTAAAGCAAATTTTAAAACCATTTAAAAGACAACTTATTAAAACAGTTCTTAGGTTGTGTATGCTCTCCTCCACCCTGTCAGCTGGAACGAACTGTGATTCCGTAGATTCTACTTAACTTAATTAGTCGACTCCTGTTCTCAGGCGTCAGTGGTGGCATACCGGTGTCCCTCCGAAGATCGTAGAGATGCACCCAAGATTTGATGCCTTCCATTCTCACAGCCATAGGATTGGAGAAGATGACATTATGGGATCTGTGGCATTTATGGTCGTTCCAGCGACAGACAAGAGTGAATGATGACCAATGGATGCTGATGCTTGTTTGTTCCCACACCGCCTTGTTTTGCTGAAGAAATGCAGTAACCTATGAGGAAACAATTCTGATGCTCTTGGTTAAAGTCTTAAGTTCGTCCCTGTGATGCTGGAAATGCATCAGAGGGACAGGCCTCCGTATCCTTGTCCTTTACTGCTTTTTATCGTGTGTTCTGTCATGTTTTCCACACAGGAGTTCATGTGGGACTCCTGGCGGTGCAGCTCTCTCTCTTTTGGTTTGGTGAACAGACCCATGGGATACCCTTATGTCACCCATGGGTAGGGGTGCAACCCTGCGCCCCTAGTGTATGTTTTTGGGCACCTGTGGGTGACCCACAGAGCAGGGTACGGGCTGGTGGCAGCTGCGTGCTGAAATGCCTGGTGCCCTGAGTGTCCTCCATTTTGGGATGCCCAGGCCCTGTCATTGGAATCGGTAGATTCCGGATGGAGACAAAATGGCCCCCATTGCCTCTTGCCTTCCATCACCTGTTACCTTGATCTTCCCGAAGTCCCGGGAAGCCCTGCCTCTGTCCCTTCCCCCTGACTGGCTGTTGGGTGGAAGTTCCATATATGGTAGTGTGGGGAAGTGCCAACCAGACTGGCTGGAGCCTTCTCAACGACCGTATGGTGTGGGTACGCCTATGGGTGGGACCTGGGTGAATGGAGTGTATGACGAATATACATTCTATGTTGTGACTGTCTAATTTCTGGTGGTTGACTCAATGGTTGAGACAGCCCTGCCCGAAACTGGTATGAATGCAGCTTGGAGTGTTGAATATCTCGGTACTTGTTCCAATACACCTAACTTGTTGCGAGTGTCTGGAGAGAAGTGAATGGCCTGAATGCTCTGTGTGCCTGATTGCCTGCCTGCCTGAATGCCTGCGTGCCTGAATGACCGTAGTCGTCATTGGATGCTTGAGTGTGACCCAGCAGAATGAATGGGAGATCAACAGTATATCTGGGGACCTCTCACTGCTAGGAATCGTGTTCAGAATCTGAAGTCCACTACGACGAGTAACTGAAGCTTGATCTTGAAACCCTGCTGGACGAGAAGAATTGCTGTTGCTCTCCTTCGCAATCTGAAAGCTGCTGTGCCTCAAGAACTGACCAATAGAGGACCTGGTAAGGCTCCCTCTTCCCGAGCTACGAGGGACCATCGTGCACAGCTGATCTTTGCCTGTACTCCCTGGTAGACAGACCTTCGACAGGCTGCCAACCCGATGCGGGGATTGCTGCGGAAGGAGAAGCGCCCGGACTGTTGTCCGCCACTGTCTACGACCGCCGTCGCCGACTGGAGCCGCCGTACTCCCGTTGCCTAAGAACTTCATTGATTCAAGGACGCTCTCGTCTGCATCGTCGCTGCTGTATCCTGCTGGAGAAGTCCTGACCGTCGACGCGCTGAGGAGCATCCACCGGGGGGTTTCTCGCCACCCAAAGACCACAGAGATGCAGACTACTCAATGCCCTTGCTGGGCCACAGTTCTTCAGCTCTTTGCGGTCCAGAACTATCGAAACCGAGGTGCCCTGCACGCCTCTTCCTGGCAGGACGTTTACGCTTCCCCCGTCAATGAGCACCGCTAGGAACGACGCAGCCACTTCACCGTCGTAGCTCGATCTGTTCTCCGTCGACCGTTCGACCCGTAACTCCTGCCTGAAAGGGAGGACACTCGAGAAGAGCTGTCGATTCCCCGACGCGGAACGCTACAACACCAAGGTACTTTGGGGTTGCAGAACTATTGGAAAGTCTAGTGTGAACAATATATGGACTGGGCTTATATCTTTCTTCTACAGGTTGCCCAGGTGGGGGGGGGGATCTCCACACAGAACTGTGTCTAGTGGTACGGGGCCAGTATTCTGCCAATTGTTCAACCAGCTTGCTTTCCTTCCTCTCTCTACTGCTGGTTTCCTCTTTATTGTAATCTGTGTGTCATTCTGACCATAGGCACTTTAATAAGATCTAATAACGTTAGTGGTACCACTTTAGAAACAGTATATATTTACCATTGCTGATTTTCGGAGTACAAAGTAAGTTATTGTGATATTGTATATATCTTTTGAACATTAATTATATAAAGACTGTGTTGTAACCTATAGTGTGTGGACATTCCTTTGTGGGTGCTTGGACTACTGTACTTAAGAACCAGCTTGCATCACCTCCTGAGAAGCTAGGCCTTGATTGCTCGACTACGTTACCAATAAGAGAGAATCTTGGCAGGGGTCTCTGTGCCTCCCCTCTACCATAGAGAGCGGAAGTGCAGACCCCCCCTCCGGTCTTTACAGTCCCCAAATTAATTTCCCAGAATTTCTGCTGACTTATGTGCATCCGTAACGATCTTTGTGGGTGAGAGAGGTGTAAACATTCTATGACCCATCACCATCTCATGGGGACTAAGGTGCTAATCTTTTCCAAGCTTATTCCATAAACAAAATAGTGCTAAGGGAAGGCAGTACAGCCATGACTTATGCAAATCAGAAAATATTTTTGACAATTGAGTTTTCAACAAGACATTGAGATGATCCACAATCTCAGTGGCCTGAGGGTCGTACACCGAGCACAACCTGTGCTGTATCCCCCAAAAGTGAAGTAATTTCAGTGAACAAAGCATTAAAAAAGTGAGTCCCAATCGGATCTTAACACTTCACAAATACCTCCCTTACCAAGAATCTGGCTGCTGATTTGGCATCCGGGTGCACGCAGGGTCAAGCCTCCAGGAAAATGGACACATAACCACAATTAAATACCGATGGGTGCTGCAACTTTGTAACATATGAATTAAATCAACATGTAATTCCTTTAAAAGGACCTTAAGGTCGGGGTATAACCTCTCTTACCGCCCTCCTAGTATTTCCTGGATTGCATTCCTTACAGTGTGTGCAATTGCCAATAAACCCACTCGCCTGCTCAGAGAGGTTGGGCACAAACCAATCCTCCTGAAGTTCTGCTGCAGATTTGTCGCTGAGGAGTATGTGCCGGGAAACGCAATTGCTCCAATGCCACAAGAAGCAACGGTACAAGCATCACTACCTTCCCAGTCAGGCCCTGCCTCCACAACAAATCTGTGGGCGAGAGTTTGGTTTGGTTTTTTATTTGTATAGCGCAGCAAAACCCGGGGGCAGCTAGGTACTTTAGCTTAAGAATATGATTACAGTAAGTGCGGTAGACAGACAGAGTTACAGTAATTGCAAGTCGAGTATCCATTGGGCCTGGGTAGTGCAGGGAAATGCATACATGGACAGGTCTAGCTTCATATTGCTAGGAACTACATGAAGTATATATAAGACATAATAGGTGCATAGATTATATACTAGGGAGAGCTTGCCTCTTTTTGCAGGGAGCTACATCAGGTACATATGAGACATAATAGGTGCATAGAATGTATACTAGGGAAAGCTCATAAGCTAATAGTCCACAGTTGGTGAGTGAGGATCAATCTAAAATCACATCGCTTGAACTAATCAGTAGTTCCATGTTTAAAGGTGTGAAGGCAGGCGCTCAGTTACCAGTCTTTAGCTTCTCCTCCTAACGCACATTTTCATGACTTCATCAATCTTCAGGGAGACTGTGTTTCTTTTTTCAGGCGGGTCTGCATTTCTGTTTCAGGTCCAACAAGTTAATTGGAGGATTCTGGTACTTGTATTTTTCGCACTTGATTTTGCTGGCAGGCGACTGGAAACCACTCCCCCCATAGCACAAATCTACCCCTTGATGGGGGGAGGGGGAAAGCCATGGTTGTGGCTCTCCAATATAAGGCATGATGGCCCTGCTGCTACTACCTTGTGAGCCCGGGACTCCTGGAACAATGAATCGGTAGTTCCATCCTGCCAAAACCGACAAATATCTTTGAGCTATTTGCACCAAACACTAATATCTGAACCTTGCCAACTCCGGCCATCAAAGGCCAGAAGAAGGTGGCCTAAAAAAATCTAATCTTAAAAATCATTCCATAAAGCCGGAAGAGAAAGGACGCAAATACATAAAGGCCCATGTGAGAACAGTGAAGAACATGCTAGTTTTTGACACACCTGTTTTAGCGCCTCCAGGAGCAATATCTTACAAATCACTAGAGGATTTAGTAGCACTCACTACACAATTAGCCCCCGAGAATGTTGCGCCTACTACTTTAAATTCGAGTCAAATCATTGCACCATCAGCTAATTTAAACAGGATCATTGAGACTAATCATGTGAATTCTGGTACCTCATCGAGCTCCTTGGACATTGGAACTACATCGATTCAGGCGACCATTGAGTGTCTTCGAGTGGAGATTAGAGCCCCTATTAAGGCGTACCAGTCACAGCAAATAACATAATTTCCACTACGAGATTCTTCACAAGAGATTGTTACCAGGTCTACCGCTTTAGTGGAAGTAACTAATCCCTCTCGCTCCTCAGACATGATCAATAGGCAAACACCTGGGTCATCCTCTGCGATGGCATTAAGTCCATGTTTCCAGAACAAAACAAAGGCATTACGGCAGTATCACTGTCTGAAGCATTGTAATGTCAAGTGCAGTCTGTCCAAAAAGCTATGAACACTCCAATAAGTAGTAGCGAACCACCAGCTCAAGCCATCTTGTGCACACAAGATTTAAGAGAAATGATTAAGTTATCGGTCGACTCTTTCTTAACAAAGTCACAAAATCACATTGCAAGTTCAAACTTACCGACAAGCATGGCATTTCCAGATCTGAGACCATTGATCCAAGGGCCCTTGACAACAAATAGCCAACAAAATGAGCATCTAGACACTAATTATTATCTTCCCACCCAAGTGCAACAATCCCTACTGGCATTATCTAATCTAAATCAATCGACTGCATCCATCCCAGCCAAACAGTCAGGCTCTTATTGCCTGAATCTTTTAGTGCAGAGCTTTGCCCTTTCCGAGATATGTTCTCAATCGAAAAAGTGTCCTCAACATATGCACAGAGGTGCCAACATTAAGAGAGCTGACTACAACTGACATTGACCTAGTCAAGTTTGTGAACCAAGAAGACGCATCTGAAGCAATATATATGTGCCATCTGGCCTGCTGTATAATATGCTGTGGCAGGCCAAAATGAACTTATTTGATCTAGGTTTTACATTGCTCCAGGTCACTCTTCCGATCTGTCGTCAACCAGAACAATCCCAAATAAAAATATATAGACCTGGCAAAAATGTACCATCGGCACACAGCTATGGAGCGAGCCCATAACAGACAGCTGCACAGGACATAATCGCCCTTGTCTCCTGGAACACTACAGGTCACAATCACTTTATTTTATAAATTCAACTGTGAGTTACATTGACAGTTCAGATATCATTGCACTTCAGGAGACGTGGCTCACTGAGACCCCCATATGGGAATCGCATGTAGTCTTTAATACATTGGCTGTAAAAAATCAAAGGACCGTCCATCTGGTGGTCTTCTACTAGCAGTTAAAAAACTTGTGGTTTTATAGGTGTGGAGTACCCGTCCCCTTATCCCCCCCCCTACTTTCAAGTTGTGAACCTTATTAGAGCTAGCGCTGGTATTGCCGCTATTAATATATAGTGGAGCAAGTCAAATTTGACATCCGATTTATTTTTCGCACATCTATTGTGGCTTCTGGATAAGGTAGCCTTGGAGAATTATGTTCCAAGCATATTTATAGTAGGCGTTCTAAATCTACATCTGCTCTCCGATACCAACGTAACCCAGACAAATGATGAGAGCATCTGGATTAAACATGAAAGATGGGGGCTTCGTTATGATAATGCATGCAATGGACACACTCCAGCTAGTGTCACCTGGCAAAGAGGCCCCCAGTGTGTCATACTTGATTATATTTGTGAATAACTAATTCCTTTCCCAGGTACAGTCACTGCATGTGATGCCATCATCTGCCAGTGACCACAAGAAATTAATTATGTCCTTTAAATTCCCACCTGGATGGCAGACTTGGTATAGAAATTCACATCCATTGTATATCAACATAGATGATAGTGGCACTCACTTGAGATGGAATCCACAGAAGCTAAGCCAATTTAGAAATGGCCTCAATACAATGTTTAATCCTTCCTCAACTAACGTGCTGGACTGTTATGTCCAAAAAAGGCAGATATTCAAACAAACCATCATTCCTGATTTTGACTGTCAGGCACAAGCATCGACATGTGTTTGATGCTGACATTCAACAAGCAAAGGCTGATCGAAGACGTGCTTTACGAAACCTGATGCACTATCCTTCCGGTATTCGATCATATATGAAAAAGAACTTGAGACTTGGCTACACACGATGGCTGAAAGATCGAAAAATGTGTCATTATCAGGAAAATGGTGAAGAAATACTGAAACGACTAATTAATAAATCCAAGAGTGGCATTTGGGCATGTTTGAATGGAGCCACCTTGAAGACCCAAGAAACAGCACTAATTAATCCAATAGCGAACGAAGAGTGGAAAGTGTACTTCAGGCATTTATATCGCTCTCCCTTTTCAGACTTAGTCTGGCCCTCTCATTTATCATCCATGCCCTACTCTCTTCCGATAGCTATCGATGACATCTTGTGTTGCATTAGGACTTTGAGTCGATCACAAGCTAGTGGCCCGGATGCACGACACAATGGCATGCTTAAGGACTATCCTCAAGAATGGGCGTTGATTCTGCTACAGATTTTCAAGAATATATTTGCGACGGGACAAATTCCAAAAACCTGGAAGCGATTGATAATAGTGCCAATTTTCAAGAAGGGCAATAGGAGTGATCCAAAGGCCTATTTATTGCCCTTATAGACTGCCCTGGCAGGATTTTTGCACGCCTGATTCTGAAACAATTCAACTCATGGCTAAACACAAACTGCTTACGGGACACATTTCAAACTGGCTTTCTACCAGAATTGGGTACTGCAATAAACATCATTACCCTAAATGGCATCATCTACCAGCCTCACGAGCAGAAACAAGTCATATATGTGGCCTTTATTGATTTCTGCATGGTTTTGACGCTGTCCCGCGTGAATTGCTATATAAGAAATTAATGGATAGTGGTTGCCCATGGTTCATATTAAAATGGATCATTGATTTTCATACTGACACCACTATTCAAATCAGGCTAGACAACAACGGCCTGCTTTCTGAGTTCATTGATACTGCACGAGGCCTAAAACAAGGATGTCTGTTGGCATCTACGTTATATCATTTTTTCATTTCAGACATAAGTTTCCAATTTAAATTAACTGTGACCGACTCACCAAAAATCAACGGTGTTCAAATCCAACATCTACTCTATGCAGGTGATATGGGTTTATTCTCTAAAGCACCTAATGGACTAAGAGCCTTGTTGAAGGCCTTGGAGGTATACTGTATAAGCAATTGTATACCAGTTAACATTGCCAAAAGAAAAGTAATTCAATTTGGTACTTTAAAAGAGCGGTCCAAAATTCATTGATGGCCTCTGCAGTCAGAAACTCTGAACCCAGTCTCATAGTATATTTACTTGGGTACATTGATAACGCAGCAAGTGGGCACTCGAGAGCAGGACATTCACCTGAAGCAAAACGTTCTAAGAGTGTCCCAGGCCCGCTTAATTAAAGCCAAGTACTGTAAATTCTCGCTGATGCCCATCATTTATTACAAGCAAAAATGTATTCCTGTGGTCACATATGATACTGAAGCCTTCAGAATCAAGTCATATGAATATTGGACATTAATAGAGGGGCACTACTGGAAACGAATCTTGAATCTACCTGTATCTGAACCTATATGCATACTGAGACATGAATTGGGACTGCTGTCTTTGTATGCTTCCTATAAATACAAGATCTTTTCACTCTACAGGAAATGTTTAATGGCTTTCATTGGTACTGGCATTCTGGACATTCTAGCCGATTACCTGCTAAAATCAACGGATGTTTTCCCAACACTCTGGAGGACAAAAGCGCAAGGAATCCTCAATGACCTAGATATGTCTATATCAACATTACTTGACAATCCTGATAATGTCAAAAAGCATATATGAAAAAATGATTGGATTCGAACAAGGTGTGCATGCCTTACATATTGTATATTTAAAGACAATCCGTTTAATATAAAACGGTATGGCACAATTGAATTTTATCTAACTATATTTCCAAACTCGCGTCAAATGGATGACTTCTTGCGCTTTCGTCTGAACATATGGCCAACAAATGAGATTTTGTGTAGAAGAAAAATGCTACCAGTTAATTAATTATCCTGTCCATTTTTGTAAATCTACTCCCGAAACGTTGAGACACTTGTGCACTGAGTGCCTGAAACTGCTTCCTCAAAGAATTTTGATCTTCAAACCTTTATTCCAAGGATCTTGCATTATGACTAGTGCAGAATTGTGGAATTTGTTGTTTCATACCACGAGGAAATCAGTTAGATATGCTATTCTAAATTTTTTATACAGTTTAAAACTGGTCGACAAAATGTCAAACAACAGTAAACTGTAATCTCTCTAAAGCCAATCAAGGGGTAGCAAATTGGAAATTACCTATCAAAGAAGTATTCAAATTTTAACTCCAATTTCAAAATAATAGTTTTGTGCAATATTTTACTTTGTGTGGTTTTTTATTCTTATGTGTTAAATCTATCATTTTCTGGTATTGTTTCTTTTTTATATATTGTTGTATGTTGAAAAATCAAGTTTCCTGATTTTAAAACAATAAAAAAAAATACTAGGGAAAGCCCACCTCTTGTTGCGGGGAGCTACATCAGGTACATATGAGACATAATGGGTGCATAGCATATATACTGGGGAAAGCTCCCCTTATTGCGGGGAGCGACATCAGGTACATATGAGATCACTCGGGTGTAGTGAAAGTGCAGGAAAAAGCTTGCCTCTTGATATGGAAAACTGTATCCAGTACATGGTAGGTCGTAATAAAGTACAGCGAGTGGAGAGATGTCTTTAGAGTGCAAGCACAGCGTAACGGAGGCTTATGTCTAGCAGGAGTGAGAGGTGCAGAGAGGCTATGTCACACAAATATGCAAACGCATTAAGAAAGAGGTGGCTAGGTGTTACTAACTTTACATTACATCTGTCAGTAGCATATGTGACAGGAGTATAGCTAAAGGTACTACATTTCAAACCGTGGTAATAAATCATTTACGAAGAAGATTGCTATAGTAACTTGTGACATGCTCATAGTTCAAGAGTCCAACAGACCTAGACAATGTGACTGGCAACAGTTTGACAATTGTAATGGTAGTGGCTGATGACTAAAGAGCAAGATGGGAAGTTAACAGATTGTGAATATCCTAAGAGAGGCTTAAGGGTTTCTTCCGCGGCATATTGGCAGCAATTGGTGATGCATGGTAAGGAACAGACGATGAGAAGTCGATTGTGTATAATCATTATAGAAACAATGTCAACTAGTTGTGAATCACAAAGGTGCAGAGGGATTGGCCAGACAACATAGTTCAGTTCAGCGCCGAAAGTTTAAACATTAATCCAAGTGAGATCAGGATTCTAGTAAAAGTGTAATGAACGGAGTGTGAAAGTCAATGGAGACGGACAGTGAGAGGTAGCCATGATACTCTTATGGGAGGGTCAGGACGTCGGCAAGTGTTGGGGCCAGGGTACGCTGCTCAGAGCACGCTTGGTAGGCACAGGTTCACATCTTGCTTGAGGTGTTATCGGGAGAGGCCAGAATCGTGAGGCCGATACCATGGGCATACATTGGGCAGTCAAATGTAATTCCATCTACTCCTGGGCAAGGACAGGGTAAAGACAGGTTTGTTCTTAAAATCACGTGTGCACCCCCTCTTCACCCATAGCTCCTTTTCTTCCTGTGGTGCTTTTCCCTGCAGTTCAACAATTTGTAACAAGGGGACTGCAGTATACGGGACCGGCAATTGTGCCTGTTGGGATATCATTTCAATTTTTGGGATATCTGGGAGGGGCAAAAAAGCTGCAGCCTTTGCCGATCAGTCTGCGGCATCGGTACCAAGTGCTACAAAATCCGTTTCACTAGTATGCGCAATGCATTTACCCCTACCTCAACAGGCAATTTTAGCGCGTCAATTAATTGTGAAAGCAGCACAGCATGATGGACAAAGGTCCCATCAGATCTTCTAAACCCTCTTCTCTGTCATCTAGATAGCCCAGAATGGATTGTTGTGGTAACATATGCAGAGTCAGAGTAGATGGTACTGCCTTCCCCTTACTCGTTTCCAGCACCTCAGTAAGCGCCACCAGCTTGGCTGCTTGCGCGGAGTAATGTAATGGCAAACGCTTCTCCACCTCCATCCGGTATTCGCCACCCACTAGACTTTTAACTGCTGCTCCTGTATGTCTCTCACCAGTGCCCTGATCAATCATTGATGATCCATCAACAAAACGGTTTCCTCCTGTCTCCAAAGCATCTTCTTTAATACTTGTACTTTTTCCCTTCATCTCCCTCGTAGGTTGCACAATCGTGAACGTCATCACCAGGCTGCACTGGGTCAGCCCAAAAAAGCCGCTGGGTTTACTACAACACCTCACTGGTTGTATGCAAGCATTTGACAAAATAACCTTGTACCCAGAAACTCTTTGAATTAGTCAAAGTTGATTTCGACTTCTCCAAAATTGCAAAAACTGAATGCTCCACATATATTGTCACCGGGCAGCCCATAATAATGGCTGAGGACTTTTGTATTGCAAAGGCCGCTGCCGCAAGAGATTGCTCACATGGAAAGTGACCCTGTATAGCTGAGTCTATGAACCTACTATAATAGGCCAAGGGTTTGTGACCTAATGATTTTTTCTGTCTTAGGACCGCTGTCATTACCTTCCCATCTGTATGTGAAAAATCTGTTCTCATTTCATCTTGCCACTCGATTTGACTCTTCTCTTTCTGTGCTTCGCTGAGAGCTTGCAGCAGGGGCCTCGTGTAACTAGAGTAGTCGAAAATCTAAGACCTACAATAGTTACAGAACCCCAAAAACTGTTGCATCTGTTTTAGCATAGTTGATTGAAGCGTGTTCTGAACTGTGGTGGCTCTCTCAGGCATTATCCTTCTCCCTGTGGATGATGGTACCTGTCCCAAATACACTACTTCTGTTTGACAATTATTGCAGTTTTTCCTTTTCCAATTTGTACCCCTTCTCTGCGAGCATGGTGAGGAGTCTGACAGAGTCTCCTGTACACTGTCCCTCTGAAGCACTACAAATAAGTACATTGTCCACGTATGAATTACAGTATGAAAAATCATGAGCGCCATTCATACAGCTAAACTCCATGTGCACATATTAATCACCTGCTTTACCGGAATGTGGAGGGGTCCTCTGTGTGACAATGTTTTGTTATGTTTCTGCGTGCATGCAGATCTACAAAGGTATCACCTCTGCACAAAATAACACAAAGTAAACTAAATGTAACACTTATCCCATTTACTATATTGTAATATTTGTAGCAATTTGCGAGTGACGGAAATGGCGATGACGTGTCCCCCCCCTAACCCCGAACCCCTTCCCGCATCAGTGGTATGGCGTGCGAAGTTCAAACTTTTCAGATTACCCAACAGCCCCTTTATCTTGCCCATATTTAACAGTTATGATGGCCCTGATCGAGGGGGAGACTTGAACTCTGTTTTAGCCCAATTTCACTCGATTAGTACAAGAATCAGATGTGCAGAAATAGGAGTTTGACCCCTCCCCCCCCACCATCCTTCACCACCGGGACTTGCTTTCTGCCAATTTTACAGTTCTGTGGAGACACCGCCTTAGCTCTTCTGTATGTCCTGGATCTTCGAGGAAGAGCGTGGCTTCACATGTAGTAGTACCTTGCATCTCTGGATTTCAAATGAGCCATAACCCTCCTTTTGAGCTTATCGACATGCTGGTCTGCCTCAAAGACCGGAGTACTTTTTTTCTTCATTAGATGCCCATACAGCATAGTGGCCTCAATGCTGTTCTTTTCTGTGATCCCTGTGTGCCAGTCCCAGATATGCAACAAATATTGTAGCACCCATTGCTGTGGCTGAACCTTGCACACCATTATCGGGCAACAACTCAACATGCTGCTTCTTATCCCACAATCGCACAGTCGGGCCCCCCCTTCTCAATGGCACTTTTCTGCTTCTGCACTGTCAGACAATATACAATGCATAGGTACTTCACCGTTATTACAGATGGACTGCAGCAGTGTCTGGCCTCCAGTTAAGTGGATCCCTTAACACTACCTGGTCCTCTGCCATAAAAGAACTGGCCACCAGACTGCAAGTATGGGATTAATCTCCACAGCTGTCATCGTAGTCTTCTCTCCCGTCAACCAACGCCCTCCCCCCAAGGGATACAACTATGATTGAAAACTTGACACAGATAACCCTTCGGTGTCTTTCCCCTCTGGCAGTAACTTGTCTGAAATGGGGGCATTCCAAGTTTCAGATCCACTTTAAATTGTCTCACTCTGGAATCCCCCGCTTTCCTAGATGTGTTTTTTAGATCTGCACCAGCACCTTAGCCATGGCTTCTTTATCTAAATAGCTGTGAGAATCCAGTCTCTGGATGAAGATGAGCCGGGTGACTAGGAAGATAATGCATAAGATGAGCTTGTCTCCTTCCTCCTCCTCGTTTTATGTGTCTAAGCATCTCATGAGGGCCTGTCTCACTGTTTCCTGAAACTCTGTCAGAAACAGCCAGGCATTTCCTCTGCTTCTTGTGGCCTAATCCTCCCGCCCCCCTTAACAGGATGTAGAGAAAGAAGAATCTGATTTCTCTGTAGAATTAATAACCACAAGTTTGCGCTTACTGTTAACATTATTTATAAAGCCCTCCTTTGTTGTCAGGCTCGTTGTTGCTGAACTGACCTGTCTCACCTTGTATGTTGCCAGTCTTGGAAGAGGTGGATTTTGAACAGTTTCCAAAATATGAGTTGATCTCTGGTTTCTGAGGGGAGTGTTTTCCAGAGTGAGGGGAGAGCATGGAGAATACTCTGCTTGTTACTACTTTAGCTGATATTGTATTGCACCCGTGAGAGTGCTGCTTGCGGTGTGAAGGCACGAGTAGCCACATACTACTTACAAGATTATTTGAATTCCAGGCCAGTTCTGAGGAGCACCCAATGGACCACACAACGTCCTCGGACGCCATTGCAACACTTCCAGTGCAGGGACCTTGTGGCTGGACCTTGTCTTCTATTAATCCCCCTGGAGGGTTCTGCAGTCCCTGAAGGCTTCAAAGAAAATATTTTAGTAGGGCGACATAGATATCGTTTGCGTAGTCCAGTCCAAGTGTAACTGAATCAGTGCCAGCACTGCTTTTATGCGAGCAGTCTGTGTTTGGGAAAGGAAAGCTCCTTTTCAGTGTTTGGAATTAAAAAGGCCAGCTTGTACTAACTGGGGAATTTACGGACCCGAAGTTAGTTGTTGATTAAAATAATTCCCATGCTCCAAAATAATTCCCACGCTCTTAACCGAATGAGGTGCAGGGGGACCGTCGCCTAGCGTAGCTGACCAAAATAATACCCCGTCTGGCACAGGAATACCTACAGCCATTAGCTCTGTTTTAATTGGAATGAGCTTAAGAAAATTCTCATTCATTCAGGTATTAGAGGCAATTGCAATGTTTTCCATCAGAGGCCGCCTCCATTTGCAGGAGAGAAATTGGGCCGGAACGCGCATTCTGTCGATGTGTCTTTGCTGGAACAATGAATTGTGCAGGACTGAGGCTCAAACCTCCAAGTAGGTTGTAGATGAAGCTTTCTACCCCTAACTGCAGTTTCTACTGTGAGAATATTTGCTCTTTCTCTCTGCTCGCCAGAACTGCCCAAGCCCAAAGTGGTCCAAATGAATATGTATAACTCGCAGCCTGCAGCCATTTTACTATTGTGATTGATGACCGGAGTTCATATTAAGGATTTCTTGCTTTAATTACTCTCGCAGACATATTTGTCGAATCGGCAGTCCTTCTTATGTTCCCAAAATGCCCATTGATTTCAGCCACTGTCACATAGTTCTGCCCCTCAGCCCCGCCCACATCACTGACCAATTCCACTCTACCATTCCAAGGAAGGCGAAGGGTTTCCCACCGTAACTTTTGTCGATTTCCAGCACTGAGTCCACTGACCATACTCAATGGAGCGATTTCCAAAATGATGCGAGTGTGGTATGCGTAGGTTTGAAATGAAAGCCAACTTTCTGATTATAAGTCTTTGGGCACTCATGCATTTAACTGGCAAGGGGTTAGAAGCATAGTACAGTAATTCGTTGCCCTTTGGTACTATGCAAGCGAGTACTGTGACGAGGGAGAGGGACGAGGGGGGAGGTAATGCATCATGGCAGAGCTGCAGGACACCCAAAGGAATGGGATTCGAGCGCGGCTATACTTCAGTGCAGTTTCACAGACTGGGCCTCTGGAAACAAATGATTACAAGCCACTTTAAACAAACAAAATCCGTGGGAGAGCAGTGTGCCCGATGCACTAGAAAGCAACACTGCGACTTGGAAGTGATTACTCTGGAATTGAAAGTTCACCAGGCTCTTTAGGAAGTCAGTGCAATGTTTACCAGAAAGGGAAGCGATTAAAGGGTCATAAGGAAGTAAAATGTTCAGCGGAAGTAACAGTTGCTCAATCCGATTTAAATTAACCAAGCGGTCAAATAAGTACAGGCTGTGCAGTTTGTCACTGCGAAGATGTAATGGGTGGCAAGACGTGTACTTGTTATGCAGATTGGGGTTTTGCAGCAGTGTTGTGAGGCACACACCAGTTGGGAGGGAGTGTCTGGGCTGCACAGCCTGTCTCTGGCAATGATTTCCTAGGCCGCTGGACATGGAATGCAGACAGATCCTCCCGATAAGCAGGCGTTCGCTTTCTGCTTCAGTCCCAGAAGCCGCGTACGTAAGAAGCGACGCAAAGCAGCTTTCCAGGCACAACTAAAACGAGGATGGACTAAGCTTGCTTAACACAGTTCTTCCATGGGTTGTGAGGGCTCGTTTTCTAAGACTGGAGGGTGGACAGGACAGGGAAGTATGTCCAGGCCGCCTGAACGAGCTGTGCATATGCTATACATTGTTACACAGCCTGGTACAAATGCTACAGGAAGTCCAGCTCTGGTTGAGTTGTGTAAGACCTGAACAAACAGAAAGGCATTTCCATTTTTCCACCTATTGTCATCTAATTTTTGAGTGCTGTAATTACTCCACCCCAATGTATGTTACTGAGTTCTCGTAGACAAACATTTTTTAATGAGGGGAATGTACAGCCTCAATGAGTGCAGAGTACAGCCTGCAGTGCTATCCTGTCGTAAACTCCTTGAATTCTAGGGGGTCTTTTCCATTTGTTACCATGATGCACTGCCCGATAGCTACCTGTATTACCTGGGTTCTTTTATGTTCCCTAGTATTTGTCAAGACTTGTGATATGTACACAACCTTGTGGTTCTTATGATCTTTTTGTGTGATCACTGAATACTAAACTGTTGGGCAAAACAAGAGTTTGAGGGGGAAAAAGGAAGGCGCACTGGGGGGGTGTTCAGAGGCATCGATGACAAAATGTTTGCATCAGTACAGGAAGGAGTAGTAGGTAAATCGCCTCTTCAGTCCCACAGTACCGCTAGGCTAGCAGTGATCGCAATTGTAAAGGTGAAAAGTGCCCAGCCCCATAGATATCTCTCCTTGGCCTTTTTTTAGTGCAAGCAGGGGGCAGGCTAAAGCTTCAAGAGGCATGTGAGCTGATATAGTTGCAACACAGACAACAATAATATAGTGGTACGAAATGAAAGCATGTCCAACCAAGGTTCTAGAAAAATCAATTCTATGACAAGACAGGAGGCTCGCATTATGCTTTACTTTTTTTATTACTGCCACGACAGCTTTTCAACTTTAACTTTCGAAATACAACATGTATAACTTTTTTTTCTGTCCATTTGGAACACAAAAATGTGTAAATGTGAATTTTAAAGTTCTCTACAACCAGGAAAGTTCTAGAGTCCTGCTGAAACTACCGAACCCATGACCCTTCGGGTCTATGTAGTCCTGACCTCCCAACCTGCAGACCTCCCAACCTGCACCTATCAGCCTGCAGGTCATCCTATAAGAACCCCTCTCTCCAGGTCCTTTCCTCTTTCTTTTTGCTGCCCATGACGAGATAAGTACTTTGTAGTGTTAAATGCCTATGTCGAGCGTAATTGGTTTTCGTTTTGTTACATACAGTATAAGATTAGCGTGCACATACATTATAAGATTAGTGCGGGGGTAAGATATACTTTGTTCTAGTGTGCAGATAGTAAGTAGGATTGTTACCCGTAACAGCGTGTGATTGCCAAGCGCGTTTCTTCGACGTAGTCGAGGTGACGCGCTCGCCTCAGGCAGTCGGCCCCTCTCCTTCTCATATTGTGAGGCCGCGCCGGCGGGCTTCAAGACCCAGCTGAGCGATAGAGCTTAAGCTTCTCCCAGCATTCCCTGCGTGTGTAACGCACGCGCACACATATTTGACAGTGCGATCGCGGAGCAAGTTGATTTTACACACCTCCAGTGAATTTGAAAAAGAAAAAAATGAAAAAAGACTTCTTGAGGTGGACCATAGCCTGCCAAGCTGACAGAACACAAGACAAGGCAGTAGCTAGTCCAATCCCCTTGGCTAACATTACAGATTTGACACTGCCAACTTTAAGATATGCCTCAATGAAACCGCCCTGGTCAGACTCCGTCCACTTCACCGGAGTGGTCTCGAGGAGTGGGAAGAGGGACCTTATCAACAGGAGGAATACCTCTCCCAAAGTTTTAAGCATGTACTGGGAGACTCGCTCACCAAAGCAGTTTCTCAAGGTGTCCAGCCTATCGCACAAAGATTGGAAGTCCTGGAGGCTATTATGGCGGAACAGCAAGCGTGCCTTGCCAGCAAAAGAAGAGTAGATAGCCACAGAGAGGGCACGTCAGCCAGACACCCCGATGGGGTTGATTATGAGGGGCGTAAGGTAGCTCGGAAGATCAAGAACTCTTTGACCCCCCCGAGCAACTTGGAAAGGGAGGATACTGCTCCCCAAGGAACAAGCGACCCTGTCGCCAGGCTAAAAAGAGCCTTCCTGGGGAAAGAAAAAAGAATGCCAGGACAGACCCCCGGCCCCAGGGGTGAATAATCCAGGGGACAATGATGAAGGCTACATGCCTGTTGATGAGGGAGAAGAGGAGATAGACTCCTGTCAACAGATCGATGAGGAGATCGACCCTCAAGAGGGATATAACACTGCTGACATGTTTGACCCGGAAGCCATCCGGCACCCGAAATCCTCGGAGTGGGTGCCATCCCCCAGAGTAGCGACGGACATGGCACAGCACATACGAAAACCGCTAGAGCGAGAAGTGCGATCTCGGGACCGGACGACAGAGGGGTCGTGCGTCCGGCCGTTTCAATTACAACCGCAGACCCCAGGGGCCGCGCGCCCTGTACTGGGAAGGGAAACAAGACCCCTTCTTCCCGACCAGATCCAGGTTCCCCAGGGGCCGTAGAGGAAGAGGATCCTACCGCCAACCTAGTGCATCAGGAGGTGAGTGCAGTGTGCATGCGAGTAGGAGGGAGAACACTTCATTTTCTGGATGCATGGAAAGCGTTGTCGCACGATTCATGGGTGTTGCAAGCAGTAGCAGGGCTTCGGCTAGAATTTGTGGGAACTCCTTTTCAGAGTTCAGAGCCACGTCCCATTCACATGGCAAGCGAAGAGTCATTACTTTTGCACAGCAAACTGCTCAAACTGAAAGACAAAAACGCTATAGAGCGAGAGTGGCAGGGAGAACCAGGGTTCCTCAGCAACATGTTCCTCGTACACAGAGGGGACAAGATACGACCAGTAATAAATTTGAACGAGTGGCTAGTATACAACCACTTCAAGATGGAGGGTATCCATTTGCTCCAGGATCTACTTCGTACGGGAGATCGGTTAGTGCGCCTCGATTCCAAGGACGCCTACCTAGCGATTCCGATAGCTCAGGAATATCGGCAGTATCTCGGATTCCGATGGAACGGCAAAACACGTTGCTTCTCATGTCTACCGTTCGGCCTGGCATCGGCTCCCTGGGCATTCACGAAAGTGATGAAACCCGTGCCAGCGGCCATAAGAGAGAGAGGTATCCGTATTATAATTCACCTAGACGATATCCTCGTCCTAGGTGCGGACAGAATGTCTCGCACCAGGAGCGTCCAGTGGATCTTCGCGCTCCTGTCATCACTAGGATTAGTAGTGAACCTGGACAAATCCCAATTGATACCCGTCCAGATCATAGAATTCCTGGGGTTCAACATAAATACTCGCAACGCAACGCTCTAACTTCCACAGTGCAAAGTAAGAGCTATAAAGAGGGAGCTCAAGCTTGCGATAGCGAAGAAAGTGATTTCGCTCAGGAACCTGGCCAGAGTAGTGGGTCTGCTTGCAGCCTCTATTCAGGCCATATATATATATATATATATTTTTTTTCCCCCGGTCCCCTTCACTATCGAGCCCTTCAGAGGCTAAAAATAAGGCACCTACAAGGAGGACTGGTTTATCCTCAATTGGTGACGCTAGACGCCGAAGCCATTACAGAGCTGCACTGATGGCTCCAGAATATGGAAGCTTAGAACGGCCAGGCTATTTTCGGAGACTCCCCAGACCTCATAGTCCGATGCGAGCAGATCAGGCTGGGGAGCCCGATGCGAGAACATAGAGACAGGAGGGAAATGGTCAGAACCTGAACTGCGCCTCCACATAAATTGTCTCAAGCTGTTAGCAGGCTCCTTCGCGATCTGTGCTTTCACGAAGGACAGAGTAAAGTGTTGCGTGCTGCTCAAGAGGGACAACATCTCGACAGTACGGTATATCAACAAATTAGGGGGAACGAAGTCCAAACTCCTCGCAGAATTGGCAAAGGACTTCTGGCATTATTGCCTCCTGAATCAGATATCAGCCGAATACCTACCAGGCGCGCTCAACGAAGTGGCGGACTGGATCAGCGACTGGATGCTACATCCTCGAATATTCAAGGAGCTGCAGGATCTTTGGGGTCCCTTTTCATATAGCTCTATTTGCGTCCAGACTGAACGCACAGATTCCGATTTACTTCAGCTGGAGAATAGACTCGGGTGCATCTGGCACAAATGCGTTCCTTCAGCCATGGCACAGAGCAATACACTATGCCTGCCCTCCGTTTCTCATGATCACAAGGGCATTAGCGAAGATCCGCAGAGAACAGGCGCAAGTAGTGATCATACCCCCCCATTTGGAGAACCCAGCCCTGGTTTCCAGTAGCGATGGAACTTTCTACGGATTTTCCGAGGACAGTTCCCCATCGACCGGGATCTGCTCAACCCAGCCGGACAGAGCCACCCGCAAATAACAGAAGGCAAGTTGAAGCTGATGGCCTGCAAGGTTTCAGGAGAAAATGGGACTTTCCAGGCATTTCGCAACTCGCTGCAGATTGCATCAGAGACTCCAGGGCGACTTCCACCGGCATGAGCTGCAATGCCGCTTGGAATAGTTGGACCCAGTGTTGTTTAGAGCAGAGTCTGGATCCCGTTTCTGCCCCTGTAGTGCAGATACTCAATTTCTTAGCGAAAGAATTTCAGGAAGGTAGCGCCTTTAGAACCATGGGCGTATTCAGATCAGCTATTTCAGCAGGACACAACAGAATAGAGAATGTCGCTGTTGGCAAGCACCCCACAGTACTGCGATTATTGAAAGGAATGAAGCTCAAAAGGCCTCCCGAACCAAAATTTGCAGTACTGTGGGACGTCGGGGATGTTTTTCTCTCTGTTCCTCGCATGGCCCAAGAACGAGCACCTTTCTCGATCCCAGTTGTCAGGGAAATTGGTCATGCTGTTAAGCCTCCCGGCGTGTCGTAGAGTTTCCGATGTCAAAGCACTAGAGATATATAGTAAAGGCTGCTCCCTCTGGGTAGAATATTCTCCTATCGCTAAACGAACAAAAACAGATTCTAAAGTTATATCCTATCCTGAAGCTGTGCGTAGCGCAATGCATTAAGGATTATGAAACCGCGACAGCGCATTTAAGACCTAGGGGAGTTAGCCAGTTCCTAATAGCGCGTAGGAAGCCTTTCCATGCAGTAGCAACCGTGACAATTGCCAGATGGGTGCGAGAGATCATGCATTGAGCAGGAATAGACCTAACCCTCTTTGGCGCACATTCTGCTAGGGGGGCAATGGCTTCCAAGGCCTTTTCAGCAGGGGTGCCCCTTGAAGATATCATGAAATCAGCGGATTGGTCCTCCGAGTCCACCTTTAAGACCTTTTATTTCAAACCAGTGTCAGACATAACTAATAGAGTGGTGGCGAGCTTTGAACAAGCATAATGCCAGCCTCATGTCTTGTCATAGAATAAAGATTGCCCACGCTTACAGCTCAGGAAGTCTTCATTCTATTAAAGACAAGGAGGCAAGCATTCTATCCCACCCAAAGTATAGACAAAAGTTGAATTTATATGTGATGCTTGACCTGTTAATCTTTGTCCACTACCCTCCCTGATGTATTATTATATGTTCCTCGCAGGAGACAACCAAAAGGCGACCTGATCAGAAGCTAATGATTGGGACGAGTGCATCCGTCAGTAGTTCGAGAGGTTCCGAGACAAGTCTGCCGGAGGCCCAGTCACGGTTCTGTTGAAAAGACTTTTGTTGATGGACATTAAGGTTGTTCAAGTTCTTTTCGAAGTTGTATGGAAAAAGAAAGCGGAAAGGACCTGGAGAGAGGGATTCTTATAGGATGACCTGCAGGCTGATAGGTGCAGGTTGGGAGGTCAGGACTACATAGACCCAAAGGATCGTGGGTTCGGTAGTTTCAGCAGGACTCTAGAACTTTCCTGGTGGTTTTAGAGAACTTTAAAATTCAAATTTACACATTTTTGTGTTCCAAATGGACAGAAAAAAGTTATAAATGTTGTATTTCAAAAGTTATAGTTGAAAAGCTGTTGTGGCAGTAATAAAGAAAGTAAAGCATAATCCTCGTCTCCTTGTCTTTAATAGAATGAAGACTTCCTGAGCTGTAAGCGTGGGCAATCTTCATTCTTTAATAAAACTATGAATGCACACAACTAATTACAAACATTACAGACCCGCCCATGTAGAAAACGCACAGAATGCAGACTTTGAGGAAAAAGTAAAATATAGGTTGATGGGTAGGGTTATTTAGGCAAAAGATCTCAGCAGCAGTCCCAATGTTGACGGTTCTGTCTTCACGGATCGTAATTAAGATTGGATGAGCAGGAGCTAAAAGCAGTTCCTGGGTATCCAGTGACAATGAGCTACCACTGGGGAAATAAGAACTCGTACAAAGCATTCTGAAATTGTAACTTAAGATGCAGACGTATCATTGTGTCCATTAATTAAGATACCCTTGTCTTTAAATGTTGTATGTGTTTGCCCTAATCCCTTATGCTTTAAATGTATCCTAGATTTGACCTAATGCTTATCGATTGTCCTAAATGCACAGTTAAATACACACAGGAGAGATGAGTTGGGGGCACGAAGGGAGATATGGGTGTATGGGTGGGGGGGGGCGCTATTTTAAATTACAATATGAAAAAAAAGTAGACATTCAAGAGTATCTTGAAGACCAACTTGAAGACCATCAACTAACGGTGGTCGATGGAATCTAATAAGACAATATGGTACTTTAAAGCAGACCATGGGTGGAGTGGCCTTTTCTTGCTTTGTCTTGGGTGCTCGACAGCATAGAGCTGGGCTTCTGGGGGCATTATAGCAGTTGAGTTGCATGGATATAATTGCAAGTCCATCTTTGAGACCGGCATGTTGCTCGGTTCTAGCAGATTGAGTCACGTCAAGACGATGCTTGTGTTTGGTTCAGTTGGCTCTCAGTATGCAGTGAGTCCAGGGCTTCCACAGCAGGGAGTTAGCTGATGGTATTCAGTGCTGATGTGTTTCGTAGGGTCGGTGGTGAGACAGCTTGACTAAACAGGCAAGCGGTTTGAAGTTCTTAAACACTGAGTCATGTGTCCTGTAGTGCCTCGAAGTGAGTTGAGCTGGCTTTGAGAGGTCTCAAGGTGGTAATTTCAGCATACTTCTGGGTTGCTGGGAGGCCCAATCAGCAGCCCTACTGTAAGAGGTGGATCTGCCACGTTTCCTCCCTAAAAAATAGGCAAATACTCCCAAAAATAAAAAACTGGAGTAGAAATACTCGTAACAAAAAAGCTCTATGGATATGTTTGGACCAGTATTGCACGTAGTACCACAAGAAGGCCTGATCGAAAGGAGTAAACCTGTATCTTTTTAATGTGCTTGAATAACTAGGTGCAAAGAACCGATTATCACAAAAATATTTGTTTCCCAGCTAAAACCTATTTTTACATGCGTATAAAAAAAAAAATACTCTCATGGGCAATTGGACTTTCATTTACTCCCAACTTAAAAAAAATAATAAAAAAAAAAAATACTCCCACTTCCAAATCTTATCTGAAGCACTGCCGATCAGGGGTTCCAGAGACGAGCTGAATCCTTAGTTCTTCACTTCTAGGAAGACTGTCTGGCACCTCCAGTGAGCAGTGCACAGGCAGCAGAGAGGCCTTGGTCCACAGCATTGTCACAACCAATGTTATTTGTGAGTGGTTAGCGTGCAGAGAATTCCTCTGCCTTGGAGCTCTCTGCCTTCACCTGTATGGCAGAGGTCTTCAGAGTTCCAGTAAATCCTTCTTGTCTTGAAGTCCAAAGATGAATCAACAAAGCAAACAATGTCCTGTCTTTCTATAGGCAGCAATCCTCACCATCCCTGCTACGGTTTAGGCACTAGTCACTAAGCTGACACAAATGCTGTGTCTGTGTGTGATCCTGCTATCTACCATGTCCTAACCAGACATGGATTCTATTTGAAGTTTAACATGCCTCCAGGCTGATAAGGTACTCAATTTCTATGTTTTGATGTTGGTGTTTCAACAGCTTTAAGGAACACACACATGGAACCTTTTTGAGCCTGCCTTGCTGCACTGCAGGGCTTGTGCTGGGGTTGTCCGAAAACTGTCCCAGCAAAGGCACATGCGTGCACTATATTTTTGGCATTGCGCATTATGGAAGGGGCTTTGATTATCTGTCCTCCCTTTTTGAGAAAAAGAATTGCTTGCATCAAATTTATTAATAAAAATTAAAGCTCCGGCTATCCCATCCTAACCAAATGATATTCTGTCACAGATCCTCTTCTAGTACTGGTTTGCTGAGAGGTGTGTGGTTGTGTTTTTGTGTGTGATTGGTTGGGTATGATCATACGGTGGTGTCAGATATGGGTGTATGGTTTATGTGGGGATCCCATATGACCTTTCCTGCTAAAGTGTGGTAGCCAGCTTGCTCTTAAACAGGCAGTGAATTTGTTCAGTATATGCAATTGCAAAAAGGAGCAGGAAAACTATACTCTAGACCAGAGTATTACCATAATTCACAAATCTGAAGAAATTGTCCAGAGAGCGGATTATATTTATCACAAAAGAATCCACATTTTTATTCAACATGATACAAAAGATTTCAAAAAGTCAGTTAATGACATATTAATTTACACTACATTATTATATTGCATAACAGGACAGCAAGGTTATACATAAAAACTGGCTAAAAATAGTCCACCACAATAGACATTCATAGTGCAGCATTCAGACCATGCATAACACTCGGTGACATTCAACCATACAACAATCACTAAAAAACATGGCAAAATTGATTGGGAATAGGAAGTGGGATGTACAAACTTTCCTCACATCCAATCTAATTATTTTAAATTTTTTCAAAAGCAGCAATAGAAATAATTAAAATCAATCTGGCGCGAAGGTGGATCTAGAAAGAAAAGTATTGTGTAGATCACATCCCTGTAGAGTTGGCTCAACCGGTTTTGACCTAGAATGTACTTCAGACAATGTCTTTATCAGGAGAAAGATGTCATAAAAACTGCAAGACCGAGACTGCATACATATGCGGCAATGCCCTACCCAAAACTGTACTCTAGTAGCAAGAGTATCTACACCACTTGCCTCCTGTCCAGTGAAAATAACATATTTCAGACCATGTGTTTAAAAATTGAAATAAAATTAATTAAATTGGGGAGTCAAAAAGAGATCAGGAACAGCCCAAAGCAGCAGGGTTTAAGGCCCGGAGCAAGGAAATGAAGCCCAGAAGCACCGTGCTGAGGGTCATAGATGGAATGCACCACGGAGAAAACTGCCATACAGAAAGTTTAATGTAAGAAAAAAAATTTTTACACTTGGAAAATGAATTATGAATTAAAGGGTAACTGTAAACAAAAAAGGTGAACAAATATGCAGCAAAACTGACCTCTTATCTATGGGAGTACGTGGCCAGGGTGAAAATGGATGCAATGGCTGCCATTCGTCCCCAGGAGAGCCACTGAAGTCTTGAGTCAGATAAATGAAGGGAGAAGGGAGAGAACAGTTAGGCGTGTGAAGGTGCTGGAATTAACTGCTATGGGCCGAGGTGTCCTGTGTTGTGCAATGCAAAGTTGCTCACCTCCACCTTGGGTCTCACTGCTATGGACGGTACCCTTCAGAAGTAGGCATCTAGATCTGTACACTTAATGAATAGTGCAGCAAAACACTGCTTGTCAGCATGAGGTAACCTAGTTCACTGTAAAACAAAAATCAACCAACATAAATCTAAATACCCCAAACTAATGTGGGCAAAGAATGGTGCTATTGAACTAGCCTAGACTCCCCAGAGGCACACGCCTCATGTCGGAGAGTGGCGTCGTCCTGGCTAATTTGGTACAGAGTTAGCTAACATCCATGTTGAAAAATGCCAGGGGCACGCCACATTAGTGTCAAATGTGCTGGCCTAATAAACATGAAAAGCTGTGAATTGTAGAGATAATAAACACGAAAAAAATGAAAGGCCAAACTTTTTATAAAAGATTTTAACAGACAGGCCACAGCATTAAGTATAATTTCAGCTTAGTTAATTCAGTTATAAAATCTGGTAAACTCAACCCAGACGCCTACCCTCTACACAATTATCCATATGGGATCTGCACTAAGTGTGCTAAAAGTGCCAGGCTGAGTGCCCGTGCCCGCTGTCTGCTGCTGTAAAGCAAGATGAAGGATTTACATGGATACCAGTGCATACGTGACAGAGTGCGGCGGATCCAATTTCACGGTCGTCTCACGCGGGAAGCACAAATGACATGCTACACCGGCGGCATAACTTCAGTAGACTGAAATATCCTGACAGTCACGTGCTGAACGTGATAGTTGCGGCAATATGTCAAACCGCTATGGTGCCCCGTGATGTGTGTGACCGGTACGGCAGCGCGAATTGATGCTTGAAGGTAAATATACGTCGAGGGCAAAGAAAGAAGCCTGAGAACTAGGCCTAAATGCCAGATACACAAAAAAAGTCACTTAAGCAGGTGGCCATGCATCAATGTCATTTTTTTTAAAAAAATGGCTCGGCTAATAAGGCATGGGCCAATTTTGAAGCTGTAATAACCTGAAAAACTCATAAAATATTCAATTTAAGGAAATATGGGCTTAATGCAAGATAATTGAAATATAAATGTAAAAGATAAGTATTAGAAATGAAATAAATGCAATAAGGGAATACACTGGGACTGGCTACCTGGCATTGAATTCCCATGATTCCAAATAGTTAAGGCCTTTGTGGAGAGTTCTTAAATTAACGGTCCACATTTGTTCTTTATAGGCTAATTTATTCGCTGTTTGCACTGACCCACTTGCTGAATTCTTTTCAATACAGAACCATGTCAGTTTGTCATGACCCATCTCAACAAAATGAGAAACCAATGATCTTTGAACAGTGTTCGTTGATGCGCACATGGATCTCCCTTGAGGTCTTGCCTACATACAACTGCTGACGCGGGCATTGGATAGCGTACACTACATTCTTGCTTTTTACATGTAGTGAAGGTATGCAATCCCCAGCTCCTTTCGTCATTGGAAAACTGTCATTTTTTTTAGAGAATTTACATGCCGTGCACGAGGTACAGGGATAATGCCCTATCACATGTGTAAAGTTAATGTATCTAACCAAGTTCCGTTGTAAAGGTAATTTATTAGCTCGTGTGAGTTTTTGCTTTCAAAAAGAGCAAATGTCTGGCACAAAGTGGCTTTTGCTACTTTAGACCAGTGGAGTTCAAAATCCTCCAATTCTTTAGGATAATACCTTTTTAATAGTCTCGCTGTATTTACAAAATGTAGAGACACAGACTATCTGTTCTTAATCGGTACTTTTGGGTTTTGCAATAAGTAAGGCATCCCGATTGGTGTATCAGACTCTTTTCCTGGAATGTTTAATCCATTTTTTAGGGTACCCTCGTAGTAAAAGCTTAGCTTGTAGCATGTTTATTAAAGTGGGCGATACTTGAACAGTTTCGCCGTAGCTGTAAGAACATGACATACGGAAGATTCCGTAGTAGGCTTTTTGGGTGTTGACTCTCAAATTGTAGGGTAGTATTACGTCTGTGGGTTTTCTATACAGCTCTGTTTGTAAACGCCCCTCTTCAACAAAAATTGATACATCAAGAAAGGATATCCTAGAACTGGAAAATTTAAAAGTGAATTTTATATTCGGGTCCACCTGATTAAGTCAGGTCATAAATCTTTCCAATGTAGCAGAATCCCCTTCCCAAAGCAAGAAGATGTCTATGTATCGACGATACAGCTTGATGTGTTTGGCAAAGGGATTAGTGTCATTCAGCACATTATATTCCTCGAACAAAGACCTAAAAATAATCGCCAGATTGGGGGCAAAAGTACAGCCCATCGCTGTTCCTCTAGTTTGTAGAAAATAATGTAATGTAAATGTCCTTAAACTTAAAGAAACTATTAGCCAGGACTAATACAGCACACTTAGTAAGGAATTCATTCGGGACATTGTGTGGAAGAGGGCGTCTGTCTAGCATGACACGCACACTTGAAACTGCTTTATCCTGGGGGATGTTCGTATAAAGGGCCTCAATATCTAAAGAGACCAATATTTGCTTTGAGGAATCAAAAGAGCGGCCTTCCACTAGATTAATCACATCCCTAAAATCTAACAGGAATGTGGAGGTAGCCATTGCTAATGGTTTGATGAAAACATCTATGTATTTAGTCAAAGGTTCTAAAATGGAACTACAGCCAGAAACATTTGTCCGGCCCGGTGGTCTCATAATATCTTTGTGAAATTTTGGAATGATGTCAGAGGGGTTCTTTCTTCTGAGAAATTGATGAAATCAAACTCCTTACTAGACAAGAAGCCCTCTTGAATCGCCCTTCCACTAATTACAAGTATATTCTTTTTTATTGATGCAGAAGGGTCACTATTAATTTTATGGTAATGACCAGGCGTATTGAGTAGCCCGAGAGCCTCTTGATCGCAAAGCTCAGCATCCCAGACCACAATCCACCCGCCCTTATCAGCAGCCTTAATCACTATATTGGGGTCCTGAGTCAGAGAATCAATCCCGTGAAATTCTGTGAGTTTTAGATTAGGTCTCATGTATTTCTTGGGTTTTCATACATTTGTTCAACTCCTTTAGGACTATTGTTTCGAAAATACGAACTTCCGGTTGAAGCTCGGCTGAATTTGACGTGAAAACGGAAGATTTCGCCAGTCCAGAGTTATTAATTTCATTAATATTCTCTTTGTTGGAAAAAAATACTTTCAATCTAATTTTTCTCAAACTATGAGGATCTCACTAGTGAGGTGCATCGCACTGGGTGTTTGTGTGGGGACAAATGAAAGTCCTCGTTTTAATATAGCCAATTCGGGTTTGGTAAGGACTCAGTTCAGTATATGGTCTGTACATGGCTAGATGCATCCCTGTGCACTAATGGAGCTATCAGGGTGCAATGAGAGCTTACATTACGAATATTGAAGGGGGTGTTATTTGCAATGTAAACCATGTACTGCAAGCTAATAAGACCGTCTGGTATAGCTTCAGCGCTTGAGCTCAGTCTTTCACTTTGTGTGAGCTTTGGTAGAGTGATACCTTGAATTCTATCTTCTGTCACTTTGTAATGATTCTGTTTTTCCACTTCGGTATGGCTGCTCAATCCTCGGTGGGGTACTCGGGATGTTTGGCTGGTGTCTTCACTGACTTGTGGACACGGTCCAGCCCTTCAGTTTGCTAATTTGCTGGAGTCTCTTTCAATGGCTTTATTTCTGTAAAATGGGAAATGATTACGACTTGCCTATCTGCTTCTGGGGCTTCGGGGCTGGTGTTCTTGCATGCTTCTTCGAGCTCATGTGGTTGTAATTTTACATTTTGCCTTTCTTTTGCTCTGTCTGTCAAACTTGCATGGACCAGCATTGCAACGTTGCAGCACTTCCAGTTTCAAAAATAGTGTTAATACACATTGTTGACTAAGGGATCATACTGTGTTACCTCCCATGAAGTATATATTTTTCAGGCGTTTTCTCATGGGCAACCTTTGGGATCTTGTTTAGATCACTGGTGATGCACTTTGCATCTCTGCTTACTTGAGGTCAAGCACAGTGGTTTTTGTCCCCAGTTTGCCAGATATGATGGGAATTCTTTCCTGGAGCAGTTCTGTCCTTTTGTCTTCATTTTCAGTGTTATTGCTTAGTGTGGTTTTGTTGTCTCTACTTTCTGTACTACTGCTTCAACCATTGTGTAAATCACCACCAGTAACTACGTAGAGATGGCAACATAAAGATATCTATGATTATTCCAAGCTTGAGCCCTCCCCTCCCCTTTCACCTTCACCATAGAGCTGAAATATTTCTATTTTATCCCCCTTCACCTATGGCCAGCACTCTTGTTCTTGGGTTCCATTGGACAGTGACTGCTTGTCCAATGGGTGCATAGGTCTTTGATTTCTTCCACCAGGCTATCGACTCGTAGAACAAGACTTGCATCCTGTAGTTGCACTTTGATCTTCACCATTCCTTGATTCCCTCCACTGTTGATCAAGAGTGTGACCCTTTAAGCACACGAGGAGGGTACAACTGTTTGTGTTACTTTCAGCTTTAGTCTGTCTGTCCTTTGACTTTGAGAGTTCCCCATAGATGTTAGCCAGCATGTGAATTGTGGCTTTCACCACGGGATTCGTGTGTTCTATTGTCTTGACACCATGACCTCCATAACTCTTTGTAGGCACTCGTCACATTCCGTTGTCTATGCTCTGTCCCCGATATGCAGTTCTTTGGCTGTTGTCATTTCTCTGATCCTCCTTGCAGGATCCCCTCCTTCCACCCTGCTAGGCTACAGGGCCTGTATATAAAGTTAACCTGTTAGTTGGCATATGGGGGATGTTAGAGCATGGAGTATCGATGCAACAACATCATCCACTTCTCAGTGCGGGTAAGGTTGTTTTTGATGTCTTTCCTTGGAATGTGGGGACGAGTGCCCAGAGGTATCTGATGGACATTTTTGTTCTACATAAAGTGCTTGTTTTATGTATGTGTGCTTGCTACTATTTATTTGCTGAATGACAACTTTGCTAGGAATGATGGGTTATCTTTTTACCACAAACAGCAGGTGGCTACCCCTGCACACACTCTCCCCCCCCCCCCCCCCCCCCCTTCTACCTTCACCCGCTCCATTATATACCGTCCCACATAACTGTTAGTGGCTAAAAAAAAAAAGCAATCTGCAAAACCGAATTCGGTAAAGTTGCTAGTCGGTAAAAGTGATGTGTACCAATGTTGCATACCTTCGAACTTGGTAATAGCCTCCCGTTCTTTTTGGTAGCATGACCTCTCCGTTGGACTAAGTGCCTTGCCTGCTTCCACTGTATTGGTTTATCCTCGTGTGATGATTTGGGTGAGCATCAACTGCAGTCCACATTTGCTCAGTCAACCATTATTTCACTATTGTGGTACTCTTGCTTATGTCAGAACATGTCATGGTGGTGTTAGCCAGCAGTGCATTCATTTGTTTCTTGGGGGGTCCACTTTGTGAATCTGTCAATTCCCACTGTGAGCCCTTGCTCGTATCAAGAACTAACTTGGCCAACTGTTTTTAACCTGTGCATGAAATGGACAGTGGTTGGCCATTCTGAGGAAACTCCAATTCTCCTACTGATGAGGCGGAGAGGCCTAAGGAAACTCGCGTTATTCTTGTATGCCATGTGACCATCATAATTGAATGCATTGGAAGAATTCAAGTTTGTCCTAGAAGTTCTCAATTAAATGATCAGTCCACATTCGGTTAGCCCTTGTGCCATATCCCTCATCCTCCTTTTAGGATTTCCTTCCTGGTTGAGTGCATACCATGATGTTGCTGAGATGTATCCCTCCATCCATGCTGACCAGGCACCTCTTATGATGTCCTAAAACACATCAGGAGCAGCTTGTGCTATAGAGCACGTTTTTTGTTTTATTGTTCTTCTGGTAATAGCATTCTACTTTTAGATCCAGTTTGTAGAAACCCTTGACCCCCCACGTCCCCCCAATGTTAACAGTGATATGGATTGTGATGCAACTTCCTCTCTTTATGGTCTGATTGGGTAAGTGCCTGTCCGTGTAGATCCATGCTTAGCTGGACTGCTTTTCTTCTTGGCACGCAATTCTATGTCAAGACCGGAGGCAAACATTCTGCTTCTCTTTCTTTCTTTAAATAATTAAAGAAAGCTCAGCAGCGAGAAATTCTCAGTGCACCTGAGTGTCATAAGTCATATGTGCGTAGCAAAGGTGCACAGAAAATATGTAACACTAATAAAACTGACAAAAACATCAAAATATGTTCTGAAATAACATAAAAACTTCATTTCCCAGGAGACCTGTGGAAAGTTCAACATGAGGTCACTAACATGTGTCCTGGATCCTCCAATGAGTAACCAAGTCCCCACATAAACAGTCTTGAATAAGATGCCACTTCCTCTTTCTTTGCTGCTCACAGCAAGAGATAAGTGCATCATATTATTGATCTGTTGCTTTTATCTATTTGTAATCTTCATGGTTTATTTGTAATACTTTATAATGTATGCCTTTTTATTAGCGCAGCGTTCGCCACACATTTTTTTCGAAGGGTTAACTTTTCGTTTTGTTTACCTTCCGATGCACTAGGTGTCTTCCGACACCGTGACTGAATTCTCTCCGTCTCTCCGACGCCAGCTGTTTCATGCAGGCGTCGGAGTGTACTGCGTGTGTTGTCATTTCCTTATTCAGCTTTAATAAGCTGAATTTCCTGAAATCACGAGGGCCTGCCTTTACGGACCCTCTCGTATGCTTTTCGATTCGCTTCCCCGTTGCAGCTCACTTTTGTGAGCCCGGCGAAGCAACAGCTACAAGCTCCGTGTGACCGCGGTTCCGCCCGCGGTCACCAGAATGACCACCTGCTGTAGCGGGTCCTTTTTTCAGCTTTCTGGCGCTCGCGAGCGCAGTGGATTTTGCGATCGCTGGCGCCAGAGGCTGATTCTGATACATCTCTTCATTTCAGAAGCATTTGAAAAAGAAAAAAAAAAGAGAGAGAGAAAAGCTGGAAGCTAATTTGCCATATTGGAAACCAGGGCTCTACAGACTCCCCATTACAATACTTTGGGCTTGAGAGAAGGCGGTCTGTGCCCACAGACTTGAAAAAGAAAAAAAATAAATATATGAATATATATTTGAATAATTATAATTGAATAAAAAAATAAAGATAAAGGGAGATTAGAAAGGTGCAAATTCAACATGGCAGCCCAGTGCTTTCCTCATGAGGGCCAAGATTGGTCAGAATATGAGGAAGATACTTTTGATATAGACGAAGTGGCAATGGCTAACAGTCTGGAAAAGGTGCTGGGTTCCACAGTGGAGACCAGCATCAAAAAGATGTGACAGAAATGCTCCTGCATATCCAGCAGCGCCTGGACAACATGGAGGAGCACCTACAAGAGAACTCCCTTCCAAGAAAAAAGACTCAAAAGAGAAAGCACCTTTCAGATGGGGGATGTATACTGGCTTGCCTGGGTATAGACTCTATGACCTCCTCCGCCCCCAAGCCAGCCAGAAGCAGTCACTGCTGCCCTTTCAGACGCCTTCTCCAGGCTGAAAAAGGTCTTTTTGAATAGGAAGGAACCCTCTTACCCCAAGGAAGAAAACAGGGGTACCAGACTCTCAAGCCCGGAGGGATAACAGGGCTTTGACCAAGAAGGATATGACTTTAACAGTCATCTCCCGTCTCCTCAGACGAAGACACACAGACAATAGGGTCACAACCCTCAACCTCGGGGATTGCGGCACCCCATCCCTAAGAATTCAGCCAAGGAATCACCCCTGCTAAGGGGATGTTTACTCCAGAAGATTTGGTGAATCCTTGATCTACAGACTGGGAACCATCTTCAAGAACAACAGAGTATGTTAAGGACAGGCTACGCAAGCCATTAGACAAAGGGGTCTGAGCGAGACTTAAAGTAGAATGCTCACGCCTGGGGATACCAGACAAGGTAGCCCTGACACCGGATTTAGACTCCAAAATGATTACTTTCTTAGGAAAGAATGCCAAAGATCCACGTAAGGGCATAGATCGTGCCTGGAGGGCCTGTCAAGACGGAGTACTGGACGTCACTGGTCCACTGGCAAAGATGATGGACCTGGCTGAAGTAGCCATAGCCACAGGTGAACCCATCGACCCAGTGATACTCTCGGCTGGGCTCAAAGAGCCATTTGTTTGCTGGGGAACGCCAGCTGTGCCATATCAGCTGAGCGACGTAAGGGTATCCTTTACAAAATAGACGCCAAGCTAAATGAGTTAGCAGATATTGATTCCGGGGCGGCTGCCCAAGGTCTGCTTTTCGGCGACTCCTTCATGAAGGAAATGTCCAAGTTTGTTGGCACCTTCACTGCGCTAGACAAAGCGCAATCCTCCATCGGAAGAGGTTTTTTTTCTTCAAAAATGTTCACAAGGGCCGGACGAGGCAGAGGTCGCTCTTCCGGCCAATACTCTTTTAATAGAAGACCTTAACAATCCAGAGATCTGTCTGACCTGGAATATCAATGGTCTAGGTAACAGCCTGAAAAGGTGACTGGTGCGACAGCTGTTGAACAGGCATGGCCCAGGCATAGTCTTCCTAACGGAAACTCACTTGGCAGGCACATCCAACGCACTGTTCGACCGCTCAAACTACCGCACAGCAGCACAGGCAGGCTTCACGATGGGAGCCAGAGGAGTACTGATACTTGTACATAAAAGATTGCCACTCACCCTCACAAAAATAACGCAGGATACCGGGGGCAGATTCGCATATGCCACAGGCACTGTGGAATAAATCTCTATCCCTACTGGCGATCTACGCCCCGCCCGCTCTGCATGCAATCCTGCTTGAGGACATAACACCTCTGACATCTGACGACGCCTCCGATATCCTGATCCTTGGGGGTGACTTTAACGATGTCATAAGTAACACAGAGGATCGCACACATCTACGCAGCAGAGACCCCACCCGCCAAACCAACCTGGCCTCATTTGTGGAGGCACTTGACGTCAGGGATGTGTGGCGCGACCTGCATCCCGGGGAGCGACAATACTCCTATCATTCCGGGGTACACGCATCGTTATCATGCCTAGACTACTTCTTTGTACCCACAGCAATAATACACACAGCAACACAAGCGGAATACCTCCCAAGAGGCATCTCGGACCACTCCCCTCATATCAATAACAACATATAAACCGAAACCCCAGTCTGCGTGGAGACTGAACAGTTATCACCTAGGCTCTCCTGAATTGGTGGAACGCCTACAAGAAGCTAGCACGACATACTTTGAGCTAAACGAAGGATCGGTAGACTGCCCTATCACACTATGGGAAGCCTATAAACCGGTGATACGAGGAGAAATTATCTCCTGGATTACAACACAAAGGAAACAACACCTAGAATCAATAAAGGAGGCGGAAGCAAATGTGGAGCAAGCAGAGGCAGCGCATCTACGCCAAGACTGCGCTGACACGAACAGGGCATTAACCCTGGTGCAGAAAAAAACTCCAAAACATTGCACTGGACAATGCAAAACAAGCGCATAATGCAATGAAAGCCAAAATCTACGAAGCGGGTGACAAAGCAGGGAAGATGCTTGCCTGGCTCGAATGGGAGAGACGAAGGACACAGCCAAGTGATCACATCCCAACAAGCGGAACCATGCCTGACGGATGCAGAGATAGCTGAAGAGTTTGCAAGGTACTATGAGGAATTATATAGAGCACCAGCACCTGCCCCCGAGACCTCTATGTTGGAACAGATCTCTCTCACCTCCTTAAATGCTAAACAGATTGCTACCTTAGAAAAAGAAATCACAGAAGATGAAATCATAGCTGCCATGATGCAACTCCAATCTGGGAAAACACCCGGGCCGAATGGCTTTCCCATTGAGGCATGGAAGAAGATAGGAGGTAACGAACTGGCTCCTCATCTACTCAAAATGTACCAGCAAGCTCGAATCACAGGCAGCCTACCGGCGGACCTCAGAAAGGCCACCATAATTGTAATGGCCAAAGCAAATAAGCCCCCAGATAAGTGCAGCTCATATAGACCAATCTCCTTTATAAGCACCGAGGCGAAGATACTGGCCAAACTGTTAGCTACACGCCTGCAACGGGTCATAACATCTCTGATTCACCCAGACCAGTGTGGCTTTATGCCTGGCAGATCTATGAGAATGAATATCCGAAGACTACATTTAGCCATTGAACGTGACCAGACCCTGGACATTCCCTTAGGAGTTCTTGCAATTGACTTCAAAAAAGCATTCGACTCTGTCCGCTGGGAGGCACTCTGGGAGATCATGCGCAAAATGGGGTTCGGGGAGCAATTCTTATCCTGGGTTCAACTACTATACAACGCACCGATGGCTGAGGTCCGAGTGAACGGTTGGACATCTCGATCCTTCCCCTTGGGAAAAGGGACGCGACAAGGCTGTCCCCTATAGGCCCTCCTCTTTGCATTGGCCATGGAACCACTTACCCAGCTCCTGAGGGACGCACCCACATAGAGAGGGATCGCGGGTGGACTAGACTGGGAGGATAGGGTGTCATTATATGCAGACGACCTGTTGATATATATATATGCACGACCCCAGGTCAGCATGTGCAGTGGCGACGCAACTGCTCCAGAAATATGGGGCCTTCACTGGCCTGAGGGTGAACTGGTCCAAATCTACGTTATTCGCACTAAACCAGCTAGGCATGGAACCCCCAGAGCCCTGCCCATATAGAATGCCCCCGGACCACTTTCAGTACCTGGGTATCAAGATCACAAGGAACCTTAAGGAATACACGTCCAATAATTTACAACCCATTACAGACCAGTTTGGGGGGGGGGGGATGTGCAACATTGGAAATCTCTGCCATTGACCCTTTTAGGTCGCGCAGCACTATTTAAAATGCTAACACTACCCCGATACTTATACATTCTCCAAAACGCCCCACTCCACATACCGGGGAAAACGTTCCAGAAAATAGATTGCATACTCAGAACACTTCTATGGGGAGGTGGACGACCAAGAATAGCTCTCCGGACATTACAAAGATCGATATGGGAAGGCGGCATTGGCCTACCAAGGCTACAATCCTACTATTGGGCTGGCCAAATGTCGGTGATAAACGACGCACTGCATGCAGAACCCACACTATCACACGTGAGAGCGTCTCCCCCCCCCCCCCCCCCCCCCCCCGAGGTTATATGCTGCAACACCCAGAGTAGGCCCCGGGAACATGGCTACGCAGGCACCTCGAATCTGGAGGGAATCGCATGCTTTTATGAGGTGGGACGACAAGGTCACACCACTACAGCCCCTATGGCACAATAGGAACCTCCCCGAGATAACCAAACTGCCAGAATGGCCCACATGGATGAGGTGTGAAATAGGAAAAGTGGGAGACATCGTAGAAAACGACAACATTAGACCCTATGAAGATCTGGCTTTGTCCTTTAACCTTCCAGAGTCAGAACGATACCACTACACACAGCTGCGACACGCACTACAACAACATCTCCCTGCCCTTTCCAACATGCCGGATAGTACCCCACTAGAACGTAACATAATTGAAGATCGAATCTAAGCAAAGGTCAACACAGTGATGTACAACTTTATGACCTCCTTTGCCACACCAGAACTGACACGGCTGAAAACAAAGTGGGAAGAGGACGTTGGGGCAATCATGCCAGAAGACTGGGTCCAAATTCTCATGCACCCCTGTGAAACCGCCATCTCAACTAGACGAAGACTGGTACAGCTTAAAATACTCCACAGGGTCTATTACCCGAGAGTAGCCCTGTACAATTGGGGCAAAATAACGGAACCTAACTGTTTGCGCTGTCGTGAAGAAGTAGGAACTTTCTTTCATATACTGTGGGAATGCCCGCATATCAGTCACTACTGGCAACAGTGCTGCAATATCCTTACAAAGGTCCTGCGGCAAACAATCCCCAGAGATCCTAAACTGATGCTACTAGGAGCAGACAGCGAAATTGATCTGCCCAGGTATGAAAAACTATGCTTCATGACCACGACTGCGATAATCAAAAGAAATATAGCCCAGCTCTGGGGTGCAGCACAACCGCCACAGGTAAACCAGTGGATCAGACGTACAAATCTGCATAGCCATTGAAAGAAGAGTATATAGAGCCAGGGGATGTCCCGAAAAAGCAGAAAAGATTTGGCAACGCTGGGAAGACAAAAGTATGAACCCTTGAACCACATGGCCTTGCTAACAGAAGTTACGAGATCCGAATACATGCAGCGGAGATCTCAACATGTGAAATGATATGCAATGTATGCAATCTATTTGAGCATGTATACCATCAAATGTTAATGTTGTTGTAATGTTATGTTCTGGCCTGACTAGGACCAGCGGATCTTGTGTTGTAAAACCAATAAAATATGTTATCAAAAAAAAAAACAATCCAGAGATCAACACCTGGCAATATCTCAGAGATACCTTCTTCCCTTCGAGAGGAAGAGGTAGCGGTTGGAGGAGAGCCGCCCGCTACCCAGCACAGCAACAAACCACAGGTCAGTCTACCCATCGCAGCGCCAGCATCGCAAACGCCTATAGGAGGGAGGATAGCTCCTTTTGCGCATGCTTGGGATTCCTTATCAGGGGATGCATGAGTCAGAGCCACCGTTTGCGGCATGCACCTAGAGTTCTTCGCAAAACCCTTTCAAATAGGTCTTCCCATTTCAATGTCCAAAGAGGATTCAAGTAGCGCTGGACAAGGAGATTTGCAGTTTAGCGATGAAACGAGCAATTCGCCCCTGCACAAGCCAAGGCAGTTTCTTCGGCCCAATATTTCTGGTACGCAGAAAACAAAAAGTGCGTCCAGTGATAAACCTGAAGGCTCTCAACGATTTTATCATTTACCCTCACTTCAAAATGGAGGGTATTTACATGCTCAGCGACCTACTGAGACCCAACGACTGGTTTATGCGTTTAGATCGGAAAGATGCGTGCCTTGCGGTGTCCATACATCAGGCTCATGCAAGCTATCTAAGCTTCTCCTGGAATCGCCAGGATTTGGAGTTAACAAGCCTGCCATTCGGTCTCTATTCAGCTCCTTGGGCTTTCACCAAGCTCCTGAGACCGGTAGTAGCACATCTAAGAGAACAAGGTGTTCGTCTGATAATATATTTGGATGACATTATCTTCATGGCACAATCTCGAGAGCTGGTAGAACAACAGACCAAGCTTGACATAGACATACTACATAGTCTCGGATTCCTCATAAATTGGGAAAAATCTATCCTTCACCCATCCAGAAACCTAGAGTTTCTAGGATTTGTAGTAGACACCGAATTGTCTCAACTCCGTCTCCCGACAGCCAAGATTCACTCCACCAAACGGGAGATCGGCAGACTCCTACAGAGGGACTAAATCTCTTTGCGACCTGGCGAGGATAATGGGACTTCTCTCCTCCTCCTCTATCCAAGCTATTTTTCCCAGACCTCTACACTACCTACCAAGAGTTGGAGACTGAAGGGACAACATTTAAGACGTAGTCCCTCTTACTCACAGAGATTGACACTATAACCAGAAGCAAGAACAGAACTCAACTAGTGGCTCACTCACATGGAGGCCTGGAACGCCAGAGCAATCTTAGGGTCTGCCCCAGACATTGTGATAGTCAGACGCCAGCCGTTCCGGCTGGGGAGCGAGATGCGGTCCAGTAGCCACAGGAGGGACATGGTCACCTCAGGAACTCGAGATGCATATAAACTGCCTGGAGCTCCTAGTGGGTTCCTTCGCAGTACTCTCCTTTGCCAAAGACGGAGTGAGCTGTTGTATCTTACTGAAAATGGACAAGGTTTCTGCAGTAAGATTTCATAAATCATCTGGGTGGCACCAAATCTCGGCCTCTCGCGGAATTAGCCAAAGATTTTGGGCATTTCTGCCTAGAACACCAGATTTCAGTCACAACAGAGTATCTACAAGGCCTTACGAATGTAGTGGCAGACTGGTACTCCCGGCATATGACCGATTACAGCGACTGGAGACTCGACAGAGAAGTCTTTCTTCGAATTCACCAAGTGTGGGGTCCCATGTCACGCCTGAACACTCAACTACCAGTGTTCTTTAGCTGGAATCCAGATCCAGCAGTGACGGCGACTGATGCTTTCCTTCAACATTGGACCGAAGGGGTTTACTATGCCTTACCCCCCCCCCCTTCAACATCATTGCGAGGACCCTGGCGAAGGCCCGTCAGGAACGAACAGAACTGGTTCTTATAGCCCCGGTCTGGACCTCTCAGACCTGATATCCAGTTCTTCTGGAAATTTCTTCGGATTTTCCAATCCTTCTACCCGATTTCAAGATCTTCTATTGGATCCAGCGGGGAAGCGTCACCCTCTACTCCTCCACAGATCCCGGATCCTAGCAGCCTGGAGGATTTCAGGTCAAGGTGGAGAGTTCCAGGCATGTCCCACACAGCAGTCAGCCTCATTGAAGAGAGTTGGGCTCCAGCCACTCTCAAAAGTTACTGTAACTCATGGAAAGCCTGGAGAAACTGGTGTCAAGACAAAGGTTTACATTCAGTTTCGGCACCTATAGAGGAAATTCTGAATTTCCTAGCATCTTTAGTGGAAAGAGGTCTGGCCTACAGGACAGTGAATGCATACCGCTCTGCCATTTCAGCAGGCCACGACCCTGTAGAAGGGATCCCAGCAGGCGAGCACCACCCGGTTTGCAGACTACTTAAAGGCGTCAGACTTACAGTCCCACCATAATAGGCTTTGGGACGTTAACAAAGTGCTAAACCTTTTTCTATCCTGGCCAGATAACAAGGATCTATCCCGCACTGCCCTATCCGGCAAACTCGCTACACTACTTTGCCTTGTCTCCTGCAGGAGAGTTTCTGATGCCAGAGCTTTAGACCTAGTGGGCAGAACCTTCTCCCCGATGGCATAGTGTTCCACATACATGGGAGGATGAAGAGCAATTCAAGAGTGATTTCTTATCCTGCTTTCAAGGACCAGCCCAAACTCTGCTTAGTCAGATGCCTGAAGGCTTACGAAGAGGTTACTGCTCTTCTTAGAACCTCTCCTAATGGGCAACTATTGATAGCCTTAGGCAAACCTCACAAAGCAGTTTCCACCCCAACTCTAGCATGCTGGGTGCGGTGGACCTTAACCCAAGCAGGTATAGATACCTTGTACTTCGAAGCCCACTCCGTGAGAGGAGCCATGGCTTCTAAGGCTTTCCAAGTCTGGATTCGACTGGATGATATCATGAAAATGGCAGACTGGGCAAGTGAATCTGTGTTTAAGCAATTCTACCTGAAACCGGTAGAACAGCCGGCATCCATTGTGGCAAGCAAGCTTTAAAGGAGCATAATGGGAGCCTCCGGTCTTGACATTGAATAAAGATTTTCCATAATAACTTACTAGAAAGTCTTAATTCTATTAAAGACACAGAGGCGAACATTATCCCACCTGGCGAGAAATTGAAAATATCACGCTTAATTATATGTACATTGTAGATTGTTACATGATTTTGAATGCAGGATTGCTCCTCAAAATAACACAACGTATTTCTCTCCCACCCCTCTAAGGGAACTAGGGTTGTAATATACACAAACTAATTACAATTCTCTATCTCTCTCTCTCTCTTGACAGGGTCTACAGACATCCACCTAATCCTCGGCACATTCTCTTCTCTACTAAGGAGACGACTTGGATTCCAATTCTTCCATCGCACAAGTTTGCAGCTTCGAAAGAGGAAGTGGCATCATATTCAAGACTGTTTATGTGGGGACTTGGTTACTCATTGGAGGATCCAGGTCACATGTTAGTGACCTCATGTTGAACTTTCCACAGGTCTCCTGGGAAATTAAGTTTTTATGTTATTTCAGAACATATTTTGATGTTTTTGTCAGTTTTATTAGTGTTACATATTTTCTGTGCACCTTCTCTACGTACATATGACTTATGACACTAAGGTGCACTGGGAAAATGTCTTGCTGCTGAGCTTTCTTTAATTATTTAAATAAAGAAAGAGAAGCATAATGTTTGCCTCTGTGTCTTTAATAGAATGAAGACTTTCTAGTAAGTTATTATGGAAAATCTTGATTGTACACACCACTGAGTGGGTCCCTTCACCTTTTCAGGTGCAACTGCTTTCTCCGGCATGACCAGATCCTCATCTTAAAGCACGTGCAGCAGCACTCTTGATTTGTTATGCTTCTCAGAGGTGCCCTGCCTTGCTTACGGCAGCTTGATGGACCACCCTCTCAAGAGTCTAATTCCTTAAAATGCCGTCATGCGCCATTCTACTAAGTCTTGTGGGCCCAATGCATACATGTTGACTCGACTCATGTTGTCTGAGATCTCTATCTTAATTTCAGTTTTTCACAATTGGGGGGGGGGATGGAGGGAATTGGGAATTGGGGGTGGGTTGATGGGGAGGAGGGGGTCATCTTTCCTTGGCTACTTTGATGGAATAGATGAAGATTTATTTTCTTTGTTGCTAGTTCTGGTTCTTTATCGCTGCCTTTTTGAGGTCTTTCAAACAAATTGCTGATTGCACCATGCCTGCTCTTGCTCCCGTTGGAGTATAACTTGATAAAAATGGGTTCTGTTCTGACGGGCGTATCCTCGGTTGCAACAATTTTATGGTGTGAACACTTCTCTGACATAATTTTATTTTAACCTTGAACAACTGACTCTTTCGGTCTTCATGTTTTTGTGCTGGTGATGTGGGGCAATTACTGTGTGAGATTTTAGTGGTGACCCATTTGCCCACGTAGTGATCAGATAATTGACCGTTGGTTAGTATTTCTTTCTTTCTTCAACTATTCAGAGTTGTTGTAGGATGTGTGTTCTCACTTTGGCCAACTTGCATAGTTCTATGACCTGGGCCTGACTTGGTCCCCACATGTCAGTCTTGAGCATGAAAGGCAATCAGTGATTTTAGCTGCTAGTCTTGCCGTATGTTTCTCAATTTCGCTTTGTTTGGCTGACACTGGTAGCCTGTGCTTCGTTGTAGTTACTTTGCCCACTGTGCTGAATAGTGTTTTCATCTCGTCGGCACTTATTTTGACACGCTATTTGAGAACGCTGCCTACATTACAATAATTTTTCCTAACTGTTCACTGCCTTGCTCATTCATGATTGTAAATGTATTTTATGTACTGTTACTCTTCTGGCATTTAGAAGCGACTGCATCAGTGACATGGGGTTCCTGATGATGAATATTGAATAATTCAACCTTGAGTAGAAATGCTTTTGACGTTCTCGCCAACAAGATGCAAAGATGGGTTTTTCAACTCTGGGATTGTGCTCCCTAGTCACTGGAAGGAATTACTCAACCAAGCTTGTTCTTCTTGGGCCACTTTGTGAATAAAAGTCCTCCCCAAAAACTAACTCTACCAAACCTCACTAAATCTCGTTGAAATTGGCCAGTCATTCTCAAAAGAATTAAAATAAATCCAGAATACTTGAAAATGTTGATTGTGAGCTACATGTAGAATATCAGTTTGCCATGGCAAAGCATGTCTACGGTGATGTCCTTTAAAATCAGTTGCCTAACCTTCCTCTATACCTGTTAACGAGCTTTGGAACCTGCTTCTAGCCAGGCATTTCAGCACTCTTGCAGCCCGTGTGCCACATGTTGCTTCATGTTCAACTTTTCATTCCACCTACATCCAATCTCTATTGTCCTGGTGAACGTATGTGGCATTGTCTGTACACTGCGACTTGTACATCGCTATGCTTGCCACTTCTCCCTATCCGCCTCCTTACTCCTCTTGCTCTCTAACAACACCAGATGATGTTTATAGACCAGTCTGACTTATGAAAGTGTCATCCAACCAGGTGCTCCCCTGCTTCTCCAGAACCATCAAGGACCACATTGACACCCTCGCTCCAGCCTTGCCTGATTTCTGCAATTGCTTTTTCGCCAATGGATCCTTTCCCTCCTCAAGCACTCCCTTGTGCACCCCCTCTTTGAAAAGCCTTTTGGCGACCCTACCTTTTCTGCAAACTATCGCCTGATCTCTATTGCTCCTTTCCTCATCAAACACCTGGAAAAGCTTGCAGTCTCTCAGCTTACACTCCACACTGATTCTTTTGGTTGTCTCTATGACCATCAGTCTGGCTTCAGAGCAGCCAGAGGCTTGGAAACTGCTCTCTTGAACACACGTGATGATCTGCACTTTAATCTTGACTCCATCCTTCCTTCTGTCCTCGTCCTCCTTGACCTTTCCTCTGCTTCTGACACAGCCATTCACGCCATCCTGATAAATTGACTCCGCAAGAACCTGGGCATCATGGATCAGGCCCTGGAGTGGTTGACCTCCTTCCTCCTGGACCGACCCTGCCAGGTCCAAGTTTTCTCTCTCTCTTTCTCTCTCTCTTTCTCTCTCTCTTTCTCTCTCTCTCTCTCTCTCTCTCTCTTCTCTCTCTTTCTCTCTCTTTCTCTCTCTTTCTCTCTCTTTCTCTCTCTTTCTCTCTCTTTCCCTCTCTTTCCCTCTCTTTCCCTCTCTTTCCCTCTCTTTCCCTCTCTTTCCCTCTCTTTCCCTCTCTTTCCCTCTCTTTCCCTCTCTTTCCCTCTCTTTCCCTCTCTTTCCCTCTCTTTCCCTCTCTTTCCCTCTCTTTCCCTCTCTTTCCCTCTCTTTCCCTCTCTTTCCCTCTCTTTCCCTCTCTTTCCCTCTCTTTCCCTCTCTTTCCCTCTCTTTCCCTCTCTTTCCCTCTCTTTCCCTCTCTTTCCCTCTCTTTCCCTCTCTTTCCCTCTCTTTCTCTCTCTTTCTCTCTCTCTCTCATTTTCCCTGGGGCTCTATCCTCTCACCCTGGTTCCTCCAACTTTCAGTGCTAAGCAGATGATACACCGCTTTCTTTCAGGCTCCCCTCTCGCTTATTCCTGACTGTCTATCTGGGATTCAGGATTGGTGCGCCTCCAACGATCTCTGCCTTAATGCCAGTAAGACAGAGATCCTTCGCATTGTTAGCCCTGTTCCCGCTTTCCCTCACTCTGGTCGCCGTCCTTGGGCCCTCTTCCTTTGTCTTCCTTTGGTGCCCTCTTCGATCCCACTCTCTCCTCACGTCACAGACCTTGCCAAGAAGGCCCACTACCAACTGCACCTCCTGATGGGTATTCTTCATTTTCCCCAGAAGCTCACACTGTCCAGAGCCTTGAATCACCCTAGGCTGGACCACTGCAACAGCCTCTTTCTCAATTTGCCTTCCTCTACTCTCCACAACTAATCCAGAACAGGACTACAAGACTTAACCTTGGCCTCAAGCCCAGGGACTGTGTCTCTCCAGATCTGAAATCTCTCCACTGGCTGCAAGGATCAAGTGCAAGACCCTCTGCATTGTCCACAATGCTTTCTGGGGCCAGGGCTGCACTACATCCAACTCTCTCTTCCAAAATACCTTCTTTCTTGAGCCCTTCTTCGCTCAGCTACCTGTGGGTCAGACACTTTTCCAGTCAGATTGGGGAGTAGATCTCCCTCTCTCTCTCCTCTACAGGTGCTTCCCTCTGAAATTGCCTCCCTGCCCCTTTCAGACTTCAGCCGGACCACCTGAAGTTCTGGATACTACTCAAGACCTTCCTTGTCATCCTCTGCTTTCTCTCACCCCTGCTAACCTACTGGTCTGCTGCGCCGACTGGTTGCTTGGCTTCCCCCAGAGTCTCGCTGGGTACCAGGTACCTCCATGATCAGTATCCCCTGCACTGCTTCTGGGCCTACCGCACCTTGGGGGCTGTAACTGCTACAGCCCCCTGCCTCCTTGCACTTACCCAAAGCCGCGCTGCCCTGGCTGCACTCACTCAGAACACTGTTGTCCTGATTGCACTTCCCCTTTCCCTCTCCCTGTGACTGCCCCCCCCCTGCAGTTTGGCTCTGTCTCACTTGCATGATCTGAATGACACAAGGCCTAGTAAAATGGTTTGTCTTGTCCTCCCTCTGCCCCCCCCCCCCCCCCAACCCCGTTTGTCTTGTTGCTCCTAGAAACACTTGTGTACAGGCGTGTTATGAATGACATGACATATATCAAATGATGTATCATAAGTGTAAGAGACGAGGCCTCGTATGTGGCGAGTCCCTGGAGTGTTTAAGGCAGCCATCAAAGCCTCTATGTGATACTGCATAGTGTGTACTTGCCTAGCACAGAAAGGTTTTGGCGAGGCTCTGATCAGAACGCCATTGTGTCCAGATGAATAGAGGACCTGCAGCATGTACCAAAAGTGGAGGTTTTGATGGTTGGTGGTGGTGATTTGTCTGGAAGACGGTCGATCTTTCGTAGGTAGCAGTCATGGCATAATGCACGTGCGCTTTTACAGTGATTACGAGAGGGTGGGAAATGCACAAAACAATGAATACAATTCTTTTACATTGTTAAAATATATTTACAATTCCCAACTCTACAATTTCCAGAAAACAAGAGACCCCTGCAATTTTCTGAAATGAGAGCAAATCTGTCATAGAAGTGCTGCTTCCATTAGTTGTTTCTGTTCTCCCCATATCACACGACTTGTGTGTGTGTGTGTGTGTGTGTGTGTGTGTGTGTGTGTGTGTGTGTATTTGTATTTGTATATTTGTATATTTGTATTTGGCTGACAACGGCTGGCTTAGGGCTGGCCAGGCTCTGGTAGAGAAGCAACCCTGGTGGTGGTGGTGGTGGTGCCACGTTTTGTCATAGTCCTTGCTGTGTACTGATAGCCGTTTTTTGTGGCATTGATGGCTTTTTGTTAGGGCGCCTGCTCAGATACTTGTCTTCTGCTGGTATTGCAGCTGTGATAAAACAGTTAGCAGCAGTGACATTCTATGCTCCTACTGTTCATCCCAGGAGGCACACTGGTTCTGCTTCTAGGTTCTTCTCAGTGGGTTGAGTGCCGAGTCTACCCAGATATCGAACGGTTAATGATCGTTTTAAGTAGGTACCTTTGCCAGGGCTGTCTATCCTATGGTTCATATTTGCGCACTACCTGCCTATCCCACCCATTCCTTCTTGAGCGATGCTGGTCTTGATTTGCCCCCTCCCCCCAATATGGTGGTGCACAGGGGGCCCCGACCTGGCCTGCTGGTTCGAGATATGGCCATGGCAGCCCTACTTCACATGAATTCCCTGCAGAACATCCCCATCTGTACAATTGTGGTGGAGTTGGTGTGTTCTCACACCACTGTGCTTCTACCACTATTGTTGTGGTAAGCCTGTTTTCTGTACTTGCCTGGTGCAGGCATTCATCAATCATGTGATATTACATATGGGTGCTGTGAATCAGCTAGCAGCGCTTGATGGGAGGCAGGGTCATGATATGTGTGTGTTCGGGCCGCCGCAAACAGTCTAGTGTGGAGGTTGGTGACGCCATGAACACAGAGGCCACTGCCTGGGGAGACTGTTCATATAGTCAAGATGTGAAGTTTTAGGGGGTTTTCAGGTTAATGCCTTAAAGAGGCCGTTTTGAGGGCTTTTGGTGCACCAGATGTGCAGAGGAAGAGTGTTCCAGATGGTGGGCGCAAAGGTTGAGAAAGCCAAGCTGCCACCTCTGGAGGAGTTGTGCAGTGAAATAGTCAGGATTTTAGCTGAACCCGATTTTATTTCTGGGGGCTGGCAGTGGATGATTTTGTTCTGAAAGAACTCTGGTCCCGTATTACAGAGGGCTCGGTGTGTTATGCAAATGGATTTGAAGATTGCTCTTAGGCTGACCGGGAGCCAGTGCAAAATTCTGAGTGCATGTGTTCTCTGGGTGAGGGCACAAGCAGCAGTCTGGGTGCTGCGTTTTGGATATGTTCAAGTTTCCAGAGCTAGCGTGCAGGGACGCTGAGATGGAGGGAGTAGGTGTAGTCTAGTGGGAGATGATCATGGCCAGTATAGCGGAGGCTCTTTGAGGGTAAGGGAGGTAAGGAAAGATTAGTGTTAGGATCTGCAGGTGAAAGTGGCAGGTTCTGGCAGAGTTGATGTGCTTGGAGAGGGATACTTCTGTGTTATGGTGCATCCAAGATTTTTTGACGCAGGTATAGGTCGGGAGGTGGGGTTCCAAGAGCGGCCGGCCATAGTAAAGGTTGGGGGATAAGAGCTTGCCACATATTAGAATCTCTGATTTGCTCGGGTTGAGGATTAGGTGGTTGTGAGTCATCCAAAGGTAGAGGTCCAAAGGCATGGTCGGGAGGTGGGGAGACTTCGATCTTGGGGATTTGGAAAATGATCTGCATATGTGTGCTTAGTTATCACAGATAAGGTTGTGTGAGCAAATGAGAGCTGGCAGATGGTTTAGGGCTTGGGAAGAGGTTGAACAGTAGTGATGAAAGGGAGGCTCCTTGCGGCACTACTTTTGTGACTGGGCAGGGGTTGGAGGAGAACAGAGAAGGAGAACGATTTGTGAACGATTAGAAATAAAGGAGTTGAGCCAATTAAGGTCAGAGTCTTTGATGCCTAGTGTGACCTGCCTGTTCTTCAGTGTGTGGTCGAATTGTATCAAAGGCTGCATATAGATCCAGGAGGATGAGTGGCACACCCTTCTGAGTCATCAGTTCTTTATAGGTCGTCCCAGATGGAGACCAGAGAGGATTCAGTTCCACAGAGGGGTTGGAACTCCGATTGTGCTGGATCGAGGAGACTATTGGCTTCTGTGAAAAGGCCAAGTTGCTTATATGCCGCGCGGTCAATTAGTATGACAGTGAAGCAGGTATTGGAGATTGGGCGGTAGCTTGATGGAGAGAGTGGGTTGATGCTGGACTTTTTGAGAAGCGGTTTTACATGAGAGATTTTGAAGGTCTCTGGGAAAGTGCCTGATGCAAACGAGTTATTTGCAATGGAGCGGTCTACGCTGCTAGCACAGGAGGCAGCAAGGATCTTTTTTAGAATGGGCAGTGAGCAATGGTCTCTAGGCGAGCCCAAGGGTCAGTTAAGTGCTAGTAGGTTGCTAAAATCTGCCTGGAGAAGCGGGGTGAAAGAAGTGAAAATAGTTTGGGAGGGTCAGTGAGGGTTTGGGTTTATGGAGGGTCTGGATGTCGATGGCAGGATCTAAGCTAGTTTTGAGGTTATGGTAAGGTATCTTTGGAGCGCAATGTTATGAAAGTGGTTGGAAAGTAAATCACTGAGGGCTTGTGATTCGGCGGGGGTGGTGGATTATGCAGCTGTAGAAATTGAATTTCCCCTATGATTTTGTGGAATTTCCTGCATCGATTTTTGGAGTTGGAGATTGTTTCCATAAGGTTTTTTTTTAGCTTTCTTGATTTCGAACAAGTAGTCCCTGTTCAGTCTTCCAAGGGCCGTTGTGTTAAGAGGAGTGAGGGCGGTCCTCCAGGCAATGCTTGATGGTTTTGAGCACTTTGAGGGACTGGGTGTAGCCCTTTTGGTGTGCGGTTGATTGTCTGGAGGGGTGACTGGTCAGAGTGAAAGGGTTGTAGCTTTGCAGAGCCATTGGTCAAAGAGATCGTGGAGGGGTGTCCTTATTTTGGGATAGTGTCCTGATTAATAGGCTTGTTGTTGTCAAGAAAACACCTTTTGGGCTGGCTCACTTGGCAAATATAGCGCCTCTTGACCCTGAATGCAGCAAGCCTGAAAGGTAAAGTGTCATAGACAAAGTTTTTGTTTTGCTCCTTCCAGGGCAAGGAGACTGATGTTGAGTGGATGTCTTGGTTTATTAAAGATGGGGTACCAACACACGGTTATCTCTGTGGCCTATTTCTGTGCATTCCAATTTGGGGAATAATCTGTAAGGAAGAACATAAAGAAAAAGGCCGGCGTTGTCTGCTTTCATATCTCACTACTTGATAAAGAAAAACCTTTTATCCCACCTAATCTTCTCAGTGGTTCACGATCGGATCTAGACACCGATTTATAGTGGAAATGGGAGTTTGATGGGGCTTCTGCATTTCATGCTGCTGCCTGATGGATCGTAGGGGTGTATGATTCTCCCACTCTGAGTAACTGACATTAGTTGCTTCTTGTGGCCACAATTCAATTTTAAATTGGGCCGCATGGCGTACAAAGCAGTGCAGTGCTTAAAACATCATTTTTTGGTGTTGAAGGTAGATGTACCGTCCAGATTAAGCCAGTCCATGGACGATAGTCCCAGTGTGAAGGTCTTCACAGCCAATCCGGCCATCTCGGTGGTGATCCTGCGCTTCTGGAGTTCCTCTCTCACTAGTCCCCTCTCTACTGATCTTTCCCTCTAAACCTTATGCTCTGGTTGCGTTTTAATTTTGTGATATTTTTTTTTCCCTCTTAGGTCATTTCAGAGCTATGCGGCCACCGTACACACTCTATTAAGAGCTGAAAATTAAATCAACCAGCCTGTATTGTTGTCATATGATATGATATGATAGATTATTTATAACGTGCTTAATACCCAGAGGTTTCTAAGCGCCGGCCCGGGCATCGAACCTGTGTTGCTCCATGTCGTCTTGCTTCCAAGGCTAGCGTGTTGCCCCTGAGCTATCCTCCCGAGACCTGCTCCCTTCCTTGTTGCAGTATTCTTTTCTATGCTTAGTGCGGTGCATTGCATTGCTGCCTATCGGCCCAGGTGACTGCTGCTTGCGCTTCAGTACTGTACACCTCCTGAGTCCTGCGGTGCATCGGGTGGAAGTGCTACGGTAATTATGTGAAGTTGTTCTGACAAATTCACGGATTTCAGCATAAACCTGCCCCTCGGAAGAGCACGCTTAAGCATCCAGGCTTTTCCGGATGCACCGTGTGTTTGCTGTTTTTGTTCCGTAGTACACTTGATTCCTGAAACATTGGCTGCTGCTGCTGTTTGCCAGCACAGTCCTACGATACCCCCAGCGCTCAGGCCCCCTGCCACATACGGCTGCTGCTTCCTCCTGCCTGACCCTTGGAGAAGCGCCCGCACGCGAAAGTTGCACGTAGGTTTTATCACACGGTGTCCATTTGCTTTCTGTGGCCTTTTTTGTTTCTTGCCCGTTACCCTTATCATATGTTATACTAATTATTTGATTTCAGAAGACCAGGACCCCAAGGAAGAACTTTTTGAAGAAACAAACCATGCATTTTTTTTTCTTGGTCTGCTAATACAATTTCGCTAAGGGAAATATCAATATCAAAGCATTTAAAAGGCACGTGTTGTGCCATTGCAGTGCTCACGGCGAGATTTCCATTCCGCGTACGCGGTGGTAAAATTAGGAAATATAGGCCGCTTTTTATCAGAAGGAAGGACGTGTTAAGTGTAAAACATGTCGAGGTATAGGAGAGAATGGTTCCCGGCTGATGAGCCAGAAGCGAGCCCTGCACCCTGGAGCGGAGACTGCGAGCCCTGCACCCTGGAGCGGAGACTGCGAGCTGCTTTAATGTAACCTTTCCCAGGCCTGCATTCCTGGCTCCCGCAGACGGTGTCAGCGTCTATCACTTCAAAGTCTGGAATGCAAGATCTGATCTTCTCGATCCCACAATGCAGACGCGCTTCCAGATGTTGCTGGGTGGGTATCGCCGTGCCTGCTTGAACCCCCTCCTCGCTACACTCGCTCGAGACGCCCGCACACTATATTTTGATATTTGTTTAATTTCGCTTTTACGGTTGTGCAGCAAAGTGTGTTCTTTGTGCCTTCTCGTAAATGCCTCCACGATCGCCGGTTTGGGCGCCCCTTTGTGATGCAGAACTGCCTGTGCACGGGGCGCCCGTCTCCCTGTGTCTTTCCCTTTCCTCCCTCCCCTCCCCCCTTTTCCCCTCTCCCCCCGTGGTTACTGTGAGGAGTGGTCATAGTATGTAGTCTGAGCCAATGTAATTGTGCGCACTGTAGCCGGGCGTCGCAGGATACTAGTTGTAAGACTAAAAATGTGACACGGCGGCTTGCCAGCTATCCTTCTTTACTAACCGCCCTTTGCAGCCACCCGCCACTGCAAATCTCAGGCCCGGCGGCCTCATTACTGTTACCACATGCGGTACCGTTCATTTCCCACAGTATTTAGAGTTGACGTTATTCCCCATGTTGGTTGATGACATGCGCCAGTTCTGTAGGAGTTAATACCATCAAACCTATATATCAGTAGTTTTGTGCAGTAGGTAAAACGGACGCTGTTCTGCGATCCTGTTTTACCTTTACGGCACAGTTCCCAACGAAGGTGGTGCCTGGTTGCATTTATTAACGCGGCTGCGCGAAGAACCTTCCTTCCCAGCAGGTGTATGTATGTCTTCGCTTTGCCCCTGGATTCCTGCTCGCACCTCCACCCAGTTTGATCTTCATTGCGCCTGGTTCTGTGTGGGCCTGTGACTGCTCTTGCTGCATGCCTGCTCACCTTCCGGAGCCGCTGGATGCTGCCTCATTTCCCGGATCTGTCTTCCCAAGCCCCTGACCAGGTCGGCAATTCCAATATCCTTTGGCTGTTCTCCACAGTGGTTAGATCTAAGCTGCTTCATCTTTTCTACATCCTCCTCTCAAAGCTAGGTTTGATTTTCTCTCCAGCTTGACGTTAGACTGTAAGGAATACCCACTTCTCTATTTCTTTGCCTCTGCTTTGCGCAGGCTGAACCAATGCTTTCGTGCTTTACCATTCTTTAATCCTGCAATTCCGCCCGGTTTCAGGCACTTTGAATTGCTGTTTGAATGTGCGTGTGGATTGGGCATCCTTTTTCTTTTAACCAGCGTTATTCGTGGACAGAGCAAAGTAAATTACTTCGCCACAGTACTAATGTATTTCGTCTGAGCTCCTTGTTCGCAAGGGATAGTACAAATGAACGAACAATGCATTGAGAACTGCACTGAGTATTCCCAAAAGGGAACACATCTCCCAGGCCAGGAGAGAGGCCCATTGGCTACCAATAAAAGAACGCATCCTTTTCAAAATCATGGCCATCACACATAGATTCCTCTCCGATGATGCCCCTCCCTATCCAAAAGGATCATCCTAAACTCGTCCACCAGACCCACTAGGTCACATCTGACCAACCAGATCTACTTACCCACTTTCAAAACAAGCAAAGCCGGCGGGTCCAGCTTTCAACACTTATTTATTTGTATTGCGCTGGTAGCTCTCGAGCTTCGGGGCACAGAGACAAGAACACAAAGACAAATAGTAAGACAATAAGACATGTAGCACGAGACATTAGAGCTGCATAGGTAGGTGGGCAGATTGTAGTATATGTATCACTTGAAGATGTGGGTTTTCAGCTGTTTGCGAAAGCGTTGGTAAAGGGCTTCCATCCTTAACTGGCCAGGGAGGTTGTTCCAAAGGCCTGCTGCGGTTATATGGAAGGATTTACCTGCCCCGTTTTTAAGTCTGAAAGGAGCTACCACAATCAGACCTTGTTCGGCTGATCTTAGCTCTCGTAGGTTTGTAAGGAATGATTTTAGTTTTCAGGTATGCAGGGGCTTTGTCAAAAATACATCTATGCGTGAGCGTGGGGGATTTAAATTGGACTCTCTTCAATTTTTAGCCAGTGAAGTTCCTTCCTGGCTTCGCTGATGTGCTGATTCCTGTTTTTTTGCTTAATGATTCTCACTGCATTGTTTTGCAGAACTTGGTAGTTGTGGTAGCAGTTTTTATTAGATCCTAGAATTGGGGCATTGCCAAAGTCTAGGCGAGATAAGATGGTAGCTCTTGCGACCGTGGCGCTATTTTCCTCAGATAAGTAGGGTCTTATGGCTTTTAGTAGGTGCAGGTGGTATGAGCACGTTTTTTTTAACTTAAAGGGTTTGGGCATCTGATCCCAGGGATGCTTCTAGCATCAACCCCAAGGTTTTAACCTTGTTTAGGACCTTAATTTGGGTATTTTTGATGGTGAAGGTATTGTATGCAGGATGGAGCTTAGATCTGACAAGATTGGAGCCAAAGACCATAAGCTCTGTTTTGTTGCTGTTTAGGCACATCTAATTTTGTTCCATCCATTGCTCTTCTGCGTTGTAAACTAGGCTTAGCTTTTTGTTGTCCTTTTGATGGTCTCCACTTAGTTCAATTACAAGCTGAGTGACGTCAGCGTACTTGGTAAAGAACATGTTGATGTTGTCGAGGACTATACAGAGAAACCTAAGGTATAGGTTAATAGGAGTGGGGACATGCTGGCACCCTGTGGGACTCCACAGGTGATTTTCTTTTTCTATTGAGAATAGGTTTCCCCAATGAAGTCTAGATGTTCCTTTTTGTAGGAAAGACATGATCCAGCTTATTGCTTCATCTGAGCAGTTTGCTGTGTTTTTTTTTTTTTAGCGCTGTCTTGAGTAGGTTGTGATCTAATAGGTCGAAAGCAGCGCTCAGGTCCAAGAGAATGATCAAGCCTGCTTTCCCTGATCAATGATGTTGAGCATCTTAGTCTGTAGATCCAGCATAGCTGTTTCTGTGCTATGCGCTGGTTGAAAACCAGACTGTTGGTGGTGGAGGAGGTCTGAGCTTTCTACGTATTCTTGGAGCTGTGTGGTGGCAATCTTGTCCATTATTTTAAGTATAAAGTTGCAATTGGTTATGGGCCCTTAGGTTGTTTGGGTCCGTTTGGTCTAGATTCAGTTTTTTAACAAGGGGGGGGAGGGGTGACTGTACCCCTTTTTATACTTTTAGGCACAATTAAATCGCAGAAAGATGAGTTTATCACTTTGGTTAAGGCTGGTGCAAAGATGTCAGGGTGGTCTAAGATGATGCTGGCCGGGAGTATGTGTTGGGTTTCATGGCTGCCAGGGCTTTTATCATGTTGTTTGCAGTAATGGGCTTGAACCTAAATTGGGTCGTCTGGTGAGTAAGTTCCTCTGGTAAGTCTTGAGTGGGTGACTTAGTAGCCGCTTGGGATTTGGCTATAATATTCCTGGCCTTATCAATTTAGTTAAAAAATGCTATCCGAGTTGCGTCACATTCTTCTTGGGTGGGGGAGAATGTGTTTGGTTTATCAATAGATTTCAATATATTGAAGAGTTTGCTGGTGGAGTTGGCTGCCGCTGAGATCTGTTTGTCATAGTAGTTCTTTTTTGCCTCAATTATCATTTCTTTATAGGTTTTCTCACTGATTTTCCAAAGTGTTTTCTTGTCCGGTGTGGGTTCTTTTTTCCACTCATTTTCCCTTTTTCTTTTGAGTTTTTTTCTGTTCGAGGAGTTCCTCTGTGAACCACTCTTGTTTTTTGTCCTGAGGCCTAGATGTTTTTGTTAGGAGTGGAGCTTCTAGGTCCACTAGGACCTGTGGGTGGCTAAGTAAGTTGGATAGGGTAGCCTCTCATGTGTCTTCGTTATTTCCCTGTGTTTCAAATGTGTCTAGACATTGCATCAGATGCTCTTTGCTGATGTTTTTATAATTCTGCAGTGATTTTTTTTAACAGGGAGGTTGGGAGGTTTGGGTTTTTGAGTGGGGTGGGGGTGGAAGATAGGAAGGTCACACTGTAGTGGTCCAACCATATGCATGGGTCAGTTTTATAGTCTTGGGATAAGAGGTTGTTAGTAACAACCCAATCTAGTAGATGACAATTGTCCAGGGTGGGATCAGTGTTCACTTGATAGTCTGTTATTCAAGAGTTTCTCCAGTTTAATGGCCTCTTTGTCTTTGGGGTCTCCCAGCCACCGATTGAGATCTCCTAGGAGTAGAGTGGCGGTGTTGGGTCGTTTAATCATGTTGAGTTGGTGTGTTATTTCTTCATTAAAGTTGGGCATGGAGGTAGGTGCTCTGTAAACAACAATTAAGTTGAGGCTACTATTATTGATTTGGAGGTGTTTAAGGTGAGGATTTCAGTACCATTGCATTGTATTTTAGTCTGGAGCCGTTGAATGGTGCCTTTGGCAATAACTGCCACACCACCCCCGTTGTCCTGATTCTCTGTTGGTGTAGTATATGGTGTAGCCCTCGGTGACCGCTAGGTCGCAGGTGGGGCCGACTGGCTCTTTTAGCCAGGTCTCGGTGATACACATGATATCGATATTTTCCACAGATATCTTATCATGAACACTTAGCACCGAATAGTTGGAAAGCTCTACCCACTGCATTAATAAATGAAAATTCCTACACTGCATTCTGAAAACAGCTGAAAACCATTCTGTTGAACTAACCGGTCTCCTCACCTTTCCTTTACATATTTACTGTATGCAATGTAATGAATGTACTTACCGGCTGTAATGTATTCCTGTACCAAGTGAGCATACTGTAACAGCGCCACGAAGCCCCTGGGCAGATGTCCGCTATACAAATTCAAATAAATAAAACTGGTGGTTTTGCTGGACCTGTACAGGCTATGGTGGACTTTTTCATGAAAAAAGTGCCCTAAAGAATTTCTCCACAATGGTATTGATGGCTTGTGATTTAGAAGCAGAATGGACACATGGGCTAATCCAGTGCTAAAGCCTTCAAAATGACAGCCGGTGTTTCATTATCACATGAGATGGAACCAAAGCAGTGATTGCTGGTGGAGGTTGTGTCTTGGAAGCCTTCAATAACTAGTGTCAAAATCTTCAAGTGACAAGCTACTAGCCCAGATCTAATTCCATGAACCCCCCCTTCCTGTGAAGGCTAGATAACCACATGCACACACCATTTCTTACTCACCGTGAGGGAATTTTTAGTGGCTCATTGCGAGTGCACATCATTTTTGGTCCGCAATATGCATCTGCCTACATAAAGGCCTTTATCGGTGTCTAGTTGTGGCAACTACTGGACTGTAATAAGAAATGACGACAACCAGGGGAAACCACTTCAGGCTGGAAGGTAATTTGCCCTGCATAGTCACTCGCCACCTCAATCTTCCCGTGCACGTAGCACATTATTTCTTACTCGCCAAGAGTCTATTATCACTTGCTAATGGCAAATGTAAATTTTGAGGCTTGACCACACTATTAAATTGTAATAACTTTTAAAATTGAGTCGCTCCCTGTTGAACAGCAACTGTCTCTTAAAATCAGATGTGTGGCTACCGTTTCAAATTCCCTTACTTTCAACTCTCTGAAAATGTATGGCCATTAGATGGTAAAGGCATTTAGAGGTTTTTTTTTCTTCTTACTGCTAAATTGTGTAGGCTGTTCAGAACAGGTTGTCCAGTAATCCATATTTGTTTTATGGATATGAACATGTGGTGAGATTGATTTTTGATGGCCTTGCGCTTAAGCATATCTGCTAATAGGTGACCTGTAACTTACTAATGATAGGCTTCTAATGCTTTCGCAAAAAGCAGAAAACCACTTTTAGAAAATAAAGGACCCATGTTTTAACCTCTTTAAATCTTACAAAAGCTAGGAAAGGAGGAAAATGATACAATCCTATAAATTACTGAAAAAAAGGGAATATGGACTGTTGAAAGGGTGGCGATTTATCATGCATGCTGGAGAGATTTAAGGTAGTTCAAGAGCAGTTTCTGTAGGGATGGCCTGTTCCAGAGGAGTGGCTGCAGCCCCAATTGCAGAATCCAAATGTTTTTATGTAGGATCTCCCCTTTCCAGTGTGGCCCAGGGTGAAAATGTGGTCCCTGTGAAAATAAGATGGTGGTCGTTTGCTTGGTTTTTCTACCTAGCCGTCCAGAAGATAGTCCTCTCTTTGAATCAGTCCTGGTTCCTGGGGCTCTTTTGCTTGTCCACAGCTGGTTATACGGATTGGAGTTTGGTCTATTAAATCACTGTGAACTACTCAATTGCTGAGTGTAGTCTATAACAGTCTGCTTATCTTTGTCGGCTAACGGAAGCTAATTTTCAGTCCCTAGACCATCTGATGATGCTATAGAGACTTACCGTTGTGACATTGTGCGTTTAGGAATGTGTATAAAGCAGCATTAGGACACCTCTAGAAGACCAAATGAGTGAACCGTATATAAGTGATGGCTTGCATCCTTGTCTCCCAGGGGTAGCTCCTGCACTAGTGGGGCTGCTTATTACCCATGCGTTGTGCTTAACCCCTGCTTGTCAGATCTATTTTCCAGTTCCTACTGTTCTGAAAACAGTCATTGAGGGATTTTTGCTGTTCAATTCTGTGAATTGTGCTCTGTGAATTGTGCTCTATTGGTGCCCAAATTAAATCAATGTGGGATTCCCAGCGCTATAGATTTTAGAGCTACTTTGTTCTTGAATGATCCAAAACTTAAATTCTGTTCTGGGGCAGGTGTAGATTGTAAGTATAATTGGTGGGTAAATGAAGTTGGATACTTATGTTATGTGGTCTATTCAGATTGAAAATGCGCCAACATCTTGTTGCAATTTTCAATGAGCACACCTGTCCTGGGCAAGTGAAGGGCTAAATATGCCTAGCTGATCTTGAGTTTGGGTTTAACGCCTTAACAATACTTACTTGAAATTCCCCCGAAGACCTTTTGACTTTCAAATGAGAGTAAGTTGGATGGAGCTTTCTTGTATGAAGAACGATTTGGGAGTCCGAGTAATAAAGATAACCTCCTTTGCTTAATCTGCTGTTTTACATTGGGGATCCCTGAGCATGTACTAATGGCATCCTTGATGATGAGTCCGACCAAATAAAATGGGTAACTTTAAACCAGCTAATGTAGCAAGTAGGCATTTGCCTTTTTAAATAATCTATGTTGGTGTATTTAGTGTGGTACAGACGTTTATGCTAAAATTGGAGAATCCGAGTCCATTATTTTACATTCATTTTTTGCTTCCTGCTTTAGGCTGTATTGACAGCGCCAGTTCATTTTTTCCTGCAATGATTGGGAACCTTTCAATGAACTGTGATTATGAACGGAGTGCAGTATTGTTTGTATGCATTTTTAATCTGCCTATCTAATAACTGTCAATCCCTTGCTTGAACAAAAACAAACAAATATGGTTTATAGATGTGTGCTGAACTTTTAAATATAATTGTAACAAATTAAAAGCTGCTTATAAGTGGATTTCTTCCTGCAGGCCAGGTGTATGTGTTCTTCGTACCCACAGGTAGCATCGGAAGAAGTGAGACACCAAGTATAGAGGCTTGAGTGGGGGTCTTTAGAGGGAGTAACGAGGATTTGAGGCATTAGGAGTTAAATCTTGGGAAGACATTACAAGTCACCCTGCAGTGCGATTCATTATACAATCTGTCTGCATTCCTATTCTTCTAGATTTTCAGAATATACTTCGTTTATGATAAAATAAACGAAAATAGTGATGTCAGGATATTGCATTTTGCTATTGTGTCAACAAAGTCAATTAGAATTTGAGATTTTCGGCATCGAGATTTTGACGCTCTTGACCTGTGAGACACTGTGTTCCACAGGAGAGGCCCAGGGCACCGACTATTGGTTTTCCAGGGGAAGCAAGTGGGGCGTGGCAAACCGCCTGCCGCCCATTCTAAGAATAGAGACTTAAATGAAAATAGCGTTTCCCTGGGCGGTGCCTGGTAGAGGCAGATGTGTTCTAAGGAACAGGCCACTTTAAAAAATAACTGATTGCTCAGAAAGCAAGAGCTGGTTGAACTTGGCTAAATGTCTCAATGATCAGGCTGTTGTTACTTTGACGTCTAGGATCTGCAACACTCCATGATGAGTGCTTAGTTGTGCTGAAAACAAAAAATAAACCCCGCACATCCCAAAAACTTATTTTGAAGATGTTCTATTTTATGCTCGCTTGATCAAAATTAAGAGTTTATGAGCAGAAGCTCCTGGGTGTCGGGCATCACCTGGTAGGCACAGTAATCTCTGGGGATGGAGAGCTAGTACAGAAGAGTGTATGGCATTCTGCAAATCAGACTTCCACATAAGACGCAACCTTAACACCTGCTCCATTTTATATATGATGCGTTGACACGATTTATTAGGTGGTCACTCTCAACTCAGGGAGTTCCTTTCCCCACCAAGCAAGGTGGAGCGCACCCAAAGTTCTTATCCAGACTCCACTTTAGTGAGACCTCCAACCTATATCGCACCACCCCAGCAAATGCGCTCTACCACAAATGAGCTAGAAACCAGGCTGGTCTATAGAAAGAATATAGATTTATTTAAGATTTGACCAAGAACAATAAAGCACCCAAAACATCAGCCACCAACGCTACGGCACAACCATAATCATAATTTCAGATTACTTGCACCAATTGACTGACTTGTATTTCTAATGAATTTAGGTAAAATTTAGAGACTTTACATCAAAACACACACAGAGGATTTATTGCACATTTCAAATTCATGAAATTTGAAATGACCCCAAGTGATTGCTTGGGGTTATCACAATGGTCTTCTCTCACAACAACCCCCACCACAGGCATCAGTTATATATGACCCCTTAATTTGAAGACAAGGTACAGGGAGTCGGAATACAGTTGCAAATCATTTTGCTTTTTATTAAAAAGGCAGGGATTGAAAAATGAACACAATCAAAAAAAACTTTTTTGCCTTTTTATTTGAATTGAATGCAAGTAACTATATTGGAAATTTCATTTTGCACAGTCTACATTCACTTGAATGGCAGCCTTTTAGGGTTACTTAGTTTGGGATTATGGACACCCCCCTTCTGTACAGTCACCCACATATGTTATTGTCTATAACTGCTCTTACATACTGGGCATGGACTTTGTTAGTTTCGAACTCTAACGACACTCATCCCATGATTTTCTAGATGGGAATTATTTGATTTAACTTCAATTCAATGCGCTAAGGATCTACACAGCTTCCTCCTCCCCACAATTTAATGGAAAGGATTAAGGCAGGCAGTCCCCAACACAATTCAATTGAAATGGATAGTTTGATTTTCTATAGTGGAATTAATTTGCGTTAGATTTAATAAAATGTGCCAACGGTCTTCCTAGTCTGTTCCCTCCACTCCCCGAGATGGAGATTAAGGCTGGCAGAATCCCCCCACTCTTTTTGTTGGCATTTGGATTAATCTACTTACATCGGAGGCCTTGGTTATGGGGCATCCAGGTAAACAGCAGGGCTCCTCTGAGGACAGCACAGATCTGCTCAAAGGCTGCTTCAGTTAAGGGTTGTCCCCAGCACCCAGATTTCCTCTAGCTCCTCAAATGGCAGGCCCAGCTAGCTTCTAGATTTCAGTCTCCATCTCCCATGCGCTGTTTAAGACCTGGGAAGCTCTGTCTCTGTGTTAGTTGTTACTTGTAAGAGTCCAGAAGTAGACTACCTCCAGCAATAGAGTTGGAAAGTCCAAGAAAAAAATCAGAAGTCCAAAGAAAGGTACCAAAAGTCAAAGAAATATCCCTCTCAGATTGAAAAGTGATCTTATAGTGCTGGGGACACTCGATTGATATGATGTGGCATTTATAACGCGGATGTACACAAGTGTTTCTAGGCGCGACAAGACGAGGAGGGGGAAACAAAGGGAGGACAACATTACGATCTTACTAGGCCTTGTGTCATTCAGATCACGCATGTGCGGGGAAGAGGAAAGTGAAGGAGTGGCGGGGGGAAGGTGGAAGTGCAGTTAACTCCCAAGTGCAGCCAGCAGGAAGCGCATAAGTGCAGGGAAAAGGGACTGTAGGGTTGCAGGTACAGACCCTTAAGTGCTAGGGAGCCCAGGGGCAGTGCAAGAGCAACTGGACATGCAGGAGCCTGGACCAAAGTTCAGAGGCTGACCAGGTGACCAGTGCTCAGAGCTGTGGGTGCAGCAGGGTAGAGTAAGTGAGAAATCAGAAGCGAAAAGCAAGGTCTTGAGTTATTCCGGGACCAGAGGTGGGTCTGCTAAAGTTTGAGAGAGGCAGGGAGGCTGTTCCAGCGGGAGGCCCCAGCCGAAGAGATAGCTCTGCTCCCAAATCTCTGCTTGAAGAAGCATCTGACCCTCGGAGAGTTCAAGGTGGATGAGTGGAGAGCTCGTGGAAGGAATGTGGGGTGAAATAGCCCTGGATGCAAGAAGTAAAAAAAAAAAGAGGCCAGAGTCAATTATGAGAACTCCCCAAATTCCCAGGCCTGTACCGAAATAATGTGGAAATGAGGCCATTCACTTTTAAGGTAAAAAGGAGTGAAATTGAGCCTCAAAACATTGAGAGGCATAACAATGCAAATTGCCTAGCACAAGGGAAAGACACATTGCAAGATTTGCCTAATTATTGGAGAGCTGAAGTCACCTCCTCAAACAGCAGTGCCCAGAATATTAAATGGAAATGCCGAGATGTATCTCAAGCCTACGCAGCCAAATGAGGCATTTTACTGTGGAAGACAAAAATGCATGTAAAATCTGTTTTTCCCCTTGGACTAAAATAATGCTCATCAAAATGTGTGTAAGATTTGTAAAAACATGAACCTGGTTCCTGTCCCTCATGAGCCCATCGCATATGAAACAAACCATGCACAGCATCTATAAGGGGATGTTAAACTGCAGTAAAATGAAGGCTGTTCACGGCTGAAAGCAACACAATGGGGCTCATTACAAGGTTGGCGGTAAGGGGCTAATGGTGCCGGTAAAAGTGCCGGTGCCGTTGACCCCTTACCGCTGCATTACGAGGTCCTTTAGCGGGTCCCGCTAAGGGCACCTGGTGAGAGCCGCTAAAGGACCAGCATGCTAACAACGGGCCTGTTGTTATTCTGGTCCCCATTCCCATTGAACCCTATGGGGGCTCGAATGGGAATGGGAATGGGGATGGGTTCCCTGAATGGGGAAATACCCGGTCCTCCAAGGTTGGAATGGCCCGGTAATTCCCCATTCAGGGAACCTGGACCCGGTATGCGGTAAGGGGGTAGCCATGGCGCTAACAGTTCCATGGCTACCTCCAACCTCGTAATGACCCCCAATGTCTTTTCGATTTTGCTTCAAAGTGACACTTTGTAAAGCTGGAATTACACCAAAGCATTAAAACATTTAATTATGATGGCGTAAAGTACCCCCTGTATGCAGGAAACAACGTTGCAATAACATTTATCCATGTTAAAAGAGTGTGCCATTCAAGAGTCATTTTTTAAGTGAACATGCAAGCTAAAAGGTAATGTTGGCTAAATGGGTTGCTTGCCATTGGTTTCGTTTCTCTCTGTTTGTGACTTCTGCAAATGTGAAACTAAATTCCTTCCTTGGTCGTCCTAGAAACCTAGAGGGGCCTGTAACTTAAAAATACAAAGAATAGGAGTCATAGAGATGGGATTCACGTTGGACAAGATAAGGGCAGGTCTGTTCTCCAGTCTTTATTGCCTCGGGTTCCCCAAGCTGGAGTAACAACTTGCAAGCTAATCTCAAAATAGAGCCCCTCTTGACGTCACAGCAAGGAACAGGGACCTGCAAGAGTGGAGGGGGAGGGCAGGAGTCAACGAGGGAGTCGACTGCCCATTGTGTAAATGGGAGATATGACTTTCATTGTGTAATATTCATGGCATTAATCCCACAATAGTCATTCTAGATTTCTGAAAAGGTGTTGGACAGGCACTTCTGATCAACCAAAAACTATTTAGGTGGGGCCTACACAACCCACGTTATGTATAAAAACATCATAGCGCCCTCCCTGTGTAAATGAGAGATATGAACATTTGATAAAACATGTAAAATATAATTCCTTCCACCGAGCATCATATTTTTCACTGCTATACTTCTGGTGTAAATGTGGAAACTGTAGCTCTGCACAGGAATCACCTACAAACTTCTAAGTAGTGTAATTTGACTCGCAGTGAAATCTGTTACGCTCACCTGGCTCCCACAGGGGCGTCGGTCAGACCAGGACGGCTGCGGTCTCCACCCACGTGATGCGTAGTGCAGCGATGACTGACTGGATCTGCCCTCCTAACTAATCTTGTCTGCTTAACCCGTAGAAATTCCCCTGCAAGTGGAGAGATGGATTTAGCCACTTGTGGATTCAAGTGATGGCACCCCATAGTCGTCCTCAACTAATCACCTCCGAAATGCCCTCACCGCAATCTCACCTTATATTCTTGAAAGATGAGCTCTCCATCCTGCGTGGATTTGCAGGGGTGCGTCGATTCCAGTTACTTCACTGGTTTGAAGGCTCGGGAGAGTTCCGGAGAGTATCGACTGAGGTTCCTGCTGAGGACCAGTAAGTATTAAGTTCATAGAGTTCAATATGTCCAATGTTCACTCTTGTTCCCCCCCCCCCTTCCTTTCTTGTCTTGCAGCTGGCTCGTGAAAAGATGCTCTTGTGGCAGCTGGTGGCGCTCAGGTAAGAGTTTGTATTACCCGGCGCTGTCCGGTAAATGTTGCACGTGGAAAACGCGTTTGCGGCACGTGAAAATATGGAGAGTCACAAAAGGAGGCCTCCGGTGGTAAATCAGGTAAGTCTATGGTGGTAAGAATTATATTTGTTGGTTCCCTCGGCTCACCTTGTGGTTTTCTTTTGTCTCCTAGGTGCCGAAGTTCGGCGAAGAAATGATGGAGGCAGCGCCGACCCGAAGGATGCTGTGAAGACTGGTGAGTATGGCGCGGCACTGCAGCTGGAGGTGCGACGGGTGCAGAAATGATGCTCTTTACAGGTCCGGTGACGAGATGGATCCAGAATCAGGTGTGGAATAGAAATAAGTTTGTTTTCTAACCTTGTCCCTTTCTTTCCTCTTTGTTTTAGGAGCTCCGGATTCGAGGCAGGCGTGGCAGAAGACTGGATGCAGGCTGCAGGCACGGTGAGCGTTACGCTGCTGGATGCAGAATAACGCGAAGCATATGTTGCTGGTCGGGCGTGGTTTAAATAGCCTCAAAAGTAGTGCCAGGTAAGAAGTCCCTAGAACCACACCCAAGTAAAAAATAGTCTCTGTAGAAAAATAGTCCCTTTCAGGCTTCATGTTGGATTGGAGTCATTTGCAGCATGGTCTGCCTGAGGTAAGTAATGACTATGAGCCTGGTGCCTTAGGCGCCAGGACTGATTTCTACTATGAGCCTGGCGCCAGGACTGAACCCAGATAGCCCCTAGCCGGGGCTGCTGAGGTTTTACTAAATGTCTATATGCCTGCTCCCGGGGCTGATGAGCTTGGTCCGGATGCCTGGGGGTAGGCATCATGACAAATCTAGTGTTAAAAAAGGTTTTCATATGTGCCAAAATATGAAGATTAAGGGCATTTGTCATGCAGTGAGATTTCTATGTTCCCAAACCAGACCAAGCCCCGGGAGCTGGGGTGTCCTCCCCTGGTGTCCTAAAACATTCCCACATTTTCTAGACCTAGCAGCACACAGGTGGGTGTGGAAGACGGGACATTAACCAATCCCTTCTGCAGGAACTCTGACACATTATTGATGTCATTTGCTCTTGAACTAGGTAACACTGCCTCAAATTGGGACGCTTCCCACTAAATCCTGAGGTGAGCAGCTGGCGAAATCTTGAACATCTCAGCATAGGGATGCCTAACTTGCAGTGGAGCCAGGAGGTTTAGTAGCTGACTTGGGACCCCTTGGAGGAAAGGGGGAATCCTTGACAGACCCCCTTGACTGTCCCTGCAGTGATGCTCTGACGCTCTCCGATGTCCAACATAGCCCTTTCCTTTATGTATCAATAACCCAAGCCATAGATTGCATAAGCAGTCTATTCTTTCAGCATTGCCATAGGGATTCCCCATGGAAAAATCCCTTTCCTTATTTGCCTTTGTATTTTAGTAATTTTTTATTGAAGAATCCCCGTTTGCCCGTGTAGATCCTTAGTATATTTTTAGAAGTAAATCAATTAATTTCCCCTTTTATTTCACAGGATTTGCAGAGTTGGAATTTGAAACCAACCATCTCTTCCCAGTGCTTTGTGAATTGTTAGTTATAAAAGTTCTGCTCAAAAGAATTGGTCCCATTGTGACCTGAAAAACGAATTTGTCCCTGTGTTAAAATTGTGCCCTGCTAAATGAATTTCCATCTGCACTGTATTTTCCCTGTGTTCTGCCGTCCTAACCCAAAACCTATTTGTCTTGTGAGCTACCCTATTTCCCAGAGCTTCCCTGTCATTTTAAGCATCTCTGAAAACAAATTCCCATTTGCATTTTTCTTCCCCATTGCCCATGTGTTGAATCGCCTACAAATCTCCCCTTGTGTGCTGATTAGTATTCTGTAAAGCCCTGCCTGTCTTTTAAGTTTGAGCAGTATGAATTCTCTTCTGTTCTTCCCCAAAGCGAAAACCCTGTTCTTTCTTTGTACTAAAACTAATTGTCCCATTTGTTGCTTGTTCCCCATATTGTTTCTGTGAGCACCACGCAAAAACAGATTTTATTTTCTCCCTGTATTCCTACTCCCTGCCACTACCTTCCATTCAAAGTAATCCAGTCCAATTGATGTTTGGTGGTTGAATGTCGCAGGGGGGGTTGCTTATTGTGCTATCGTTGTGCATTGTTCTTCTGTTTTGTCATTAAAAAGGAAGTATTTGTGGCAGTATATCTTTACCCGGTCGCTTTCTAGAAGTCGTTGCTTTTTTTGTGTTGCCACAACATTGGTGCCTGTTGTAACATGCTGATTCTAAATTGCCATTAAATAATAAAGTAATAAAAATATTGTATTGATACACACCAGCCTAGTCCATTGTGACATGAGGTGCTGGTGGAGGGTGGGTGTGAGACAGGTGAGAATCCTCAAGTAGAATCTGAAATTGTAGAAAAAGGTGTTTTTGTTGTGCACCACATTCATTGTGGGGGGAATGAGATCCCTGACTTGCTTGTGCCGTGTAATAAAACCATGACAGGAAGATGTTTTGGAAGAGAAAGTTGGAGGTAGAGGAGTCCCAGGCCCCAGATAGCCTTGTGGGCGATGCAGAGAGTCTTGAAGTTGCTCCTTCAGCCACAGGGTGCCAGTGAAGGGATTTCAGAGCTGGAGAGATTATCATTCCCAATGCTACGGATTGGCTAGCTCTTTGCCTCCCCTGCCCCCAATACGCCACTGCCTGTTGATTGGACAAGTAGTTGAAGGTGTGAATGATGAAGGCTGAGGGAGGAGAAAGATTCACCATCCCAAAATGACAAGTGGGTTTAATTTTTAGTGTTCCTAAAAATCTAACAACATGGCCGCTAATAATTGTCTTTATAACTCAACTTGTATTCATAACACAGGATTCATAGTTGCATGATACCGACGGGCGTCTTATCCCATGAGTCGGGATTTGCTCACTGGGACATAACGATTCTTTTAATTTAAGAAAAGGTGGCCCAATGTTAATCGTATGGCAAGGCATCACTGATTTTTTTGATCCATACTTCAGAAAATAGTTTTAAATCGACAAGACATGCTTGCATGTACGATTATAGCATTATATCTGGGCATGTTGTTTAAACTACAATCTTTCTTGACATTTGGTTGGACAGATGTAAGTTCACTTTAGGTATTCTATACACATAGGCCATAGCTGCATAGAAAATCCAAAAAGTTAGCTTTTCCATTTGAATCTGTTTATTTGTGAAAAGGAAGTCTCTCAGAAATATGTCACTTGGCCTCAATTTTGATATGTATGGCACAATTCCTTGTTGTTTTTCACATGCCTATCCTTTCAAGGTATCTTTTCCCATGTGTACTTGCAAAACTGTGTTGCAGTTTTGAATCTGTCAACAGGTGCCTTTTTCCAGTTTACACAAAGTCGGCATCTACAGCCCCACATGTTATTTCTTATTCATTGGGCATATCTATCAGTTTTAAGCTCTCAGGGAGCTTCTCCTTCACTTGCGCACCTGTCCATTTTAGTGCAGTTGGCTAGGCCAATTTCTTTCCATTTCACTAGGCCTTATGTCGGTATTCACTGTTTTGTACTGGATTTTATATTTTAATGGAACGCCACATTATCCAGCTTCACTCTCACAATAGGGGCCTAGCATGGCCTCTCCAACTCTGGAGCTGTATTTAAACCCCACAGCATCATACTTTATACATATTCCCAAACCTACACATTTTAATATCCCACATGGGTTTTGTGTGACACCAGTTGCCCTGGGGATTCAAAATTCATATCTAACTCACTAGGCACTCCTAGGCTACAAGGGGGCACTAAATGGCTCCTATCAATTTTTAATCCTACGTACATCACCACCTATGTTTCTTAGTAAAGTAATTGCGTTTCAAATGGTGCTGTTGACCATCTAGTGCAGGTAGCGTTTCTGCACAAGTCAGATGGACTGGTATGGGAGGAAGGCAACATTTGTGGTTTTTGAGCGTGCACCAAAATGTGTAAATGGGAGTGAGCACCACAAGTGAAGAAAACATATACATGTGCGAACTTGTGAACTCATTGGAGCACTGCAGTGACCCCAAATGGTACACTTGGGGTAACAGTAAGTTAACATGAAATGTTGACTTGGGTACTGTGAGCTCATACAATAGGTTATAAATAACCAATCAGAATTGGAGGGGAATTCTTGGCAATGAACAACTCTTATTTTAACACAGAAGTGGTTTATAACATTGTCCAATGCATTTCAGAAAGCGCATGGAGTGTTTGGGGAACCCTCAGTGTTTATTAGAGCAAACACTTTGTTGGCCGGGGGAGGGAGCTAGGATTAAGAGCAATGGTGAAGCTGCTAGTAACTTACTTGCTGGCATTTGTTGACATGGCCGCTGTGTACGTCGCCACTTTTGGAAGCTAAAGAAATGTTTGAGTTGCTGTATCTTTAATATATGTTTTCATGATGTGACACGTAAAGTGTTATAAAATGGGTGCACATTTGAATGCCTATATTAATAATCCTAACAATTGTTAACCCCTTTGTCTTATTTTTGGGATCTTGTTGAGGGCGCTGTAATGACAAGTGTGCAATTGTAGCTCCTCAAAGCTGCATAGTTGAGGATCAAAAGCTATACTTGGATATATGCCTAAAATGCTCTTTAGTCCGAGGTACGTACGTACGTACGTACGTACGTACGTACGTACGTACGTACGTACGTACGTGTGTGTGTGTGTGTGTGTGTGTGTATATATATATAAGGGGTGTTGCGGTATTCGTTTGCGGTATTCGTTTTATGATGATACGATAACCTTCTTGCCAAATGACGGTATATCATGGTTATCGCGGTATGGCAGGTGGAGTGAACTAATTTTAACACATATTTTCTAAAAGGTCATAAATTGTCAGATTTATCATCACAAGCAAAACCAGGCACCAAGGGCCAGAATTGGGCTTTTCAACATACTTTCCACTGAAATGCCACCCTTTGCTTCCACCAAACACACGTGTAGAGAGGAGGAGGAGGAGGAGGAGGGGGGGGAGCCCTTCTGCGACTGGCAACAAAAACTGAATAGCTTTTCTTAAGTGGTCATTTAGGCTTTTAGCTCCCCCACTGGCTACTTGTGAAGATGAACATGTTGCCATCTTGATAACCTGCATGCCACAGATCAATGGAGTCTGATGGTAGTATACGCTTGTGCGCATACACATACACAGGCATACACACTCTCTCTTTATGTTACAGCCTTTAGTTTACTTGCGGGCCAAAAGGTGATCAGTAATCACGGACATGCTACCCTTTGGTATGGCAGCAGGGAATACCCACAGAGATGAGTGAATTTCGTAGTGTGACTTGTATGTAAATTCAATGATGGAACCAGGGAAATCCCCCATTGTCATGTGTTTGCCATTATCCATAATAAATATATAAACTCCAAAGCCACCATCCCAAAGTAAACCCTTTTCCTTCTTGGCACGGTATTTATTCTTCCTATTGCTAACATAATGATTTTGTGTCGGGCACGTGTGGTTTATGGAATGGCATTAAAAACTGCTTCAACTGAAAATACTTGGCAGATGGCACATCCAACAGTGCAATACCAAGAAGGCGCAGCCCTTGCTTACTGCAGCCTTTCCAAATCAGATTGAAAAGCACACTTAACGGTATAAACGGTATACCGGTATAAACAATGTGATGGTTATTATTGTTCAATAAAGTGGTTCATGGTATCTTTAACGGTATACCGTTATACCGTTACAAATCTCGCCCTTTGTAGGATAGTGCATAATGGTGTATAGGTTCATTTTGAAATTCGGGGGTAAAAATTGCCACAACTTGCCAAGTTAAATATTTCCTTCATAATGCTTTTGGATGAAACCATGCTACAAAGAAAACTCATACATGCTCAAGGTTGGCCTATGATGTATGTCTTTGCAGGATTGCGCATTTATGGTTTATTAATTATAGACTACAGGAGGTAACATTTCAAGTTACAAGCTACTAGTCGGGCATATAAAGTTCATTCACCACCTAAATTCTTACACATTCAGACAGCACACCATTTGGAACCCGGCAAGAGTCAATTACTAATAGCCAGTAGTGAGTACACATTTTAGGCCCCGTTACATTTGAAACAAACTCAACAGGAGTGTAGCGCTTTACAACAGGAGGGTACCACCATTGGAATTGCTGTTTTGTACAGTAGCACAGTACTTTTGCTGTGTGGGCAGCAGGGGATTTTTATTCATCCGGCAGGTATTTGTAAAAGAGCCACTCGTTCAGTGTTTTGTGTAACTGCATGATTGGAGGATTGGGGGGGAGGAGGCATCTCAAGCTGCTGCTGGGCTATAGTTCCAGATGGCCGAGACTCCAAACTTTGGTAGATTTGCCAGGAGAGGTGCAAGGAACCTCCAGAGGTGTGGTGTTCGGCCAGCAAGTATGTTGATGTTCCATTTGAGACTGTTTAGTAGGTGATGCATGATATGATATATTTGTAACGCGCCTATACACAAGTGTTTCAAGGCGCGACGAGGCGGGGGCGGGGAACACGGGGAGACAGACAACGATCCTACTAGGCCAGGTGTCATTCAGACCGTGCAAGGGTAGAGGGGACTGGGAAAGTGCAGGGGGAAGGGGAGAGGGGGAAAGTGCTGTACATGGTTTGTAGAATACAAGATAAATAGGGCCTGCTGGTGGCAAGTGCAAGGAAAGTGCAGTAAAGGTTAGTAGAATACAAAATAAATAATAGGGCCAGCTGGTGGCAAGTGCAAGGAAAGTGCCGGGAGAAGGCTGTGGGATACAGAGACAGTCCCATGGTGCAGGTAGGCAGTGCAAGGGAAGAGTGGCTGGGCCAAGGACCGAGATCGGTGAGTGGTCCAGTAGCAGATTCGGTGCAGGTTCAGTGGTTTTAGCAGGGGAGAGAGGGAGAGAAAGCAGAGGCAAAGAGGAACGTTTTGAGGTGCTTCCGGAACCTGAGATGGTTCTCAACTTTCAGGGAGGCAGGAAGGCTGTTCCAGAGGGAGGCCCCTACTGAGGAGCGAGATCTACCCCCAGCTCGTTGCTTGGATAAGCGGCTGACCCTGAGCTAGTTGGAGGTGGATGAGCGAAGAGCTCGAGAAGGAGGATCTTTTGGAAGAGAGAGTTGGAAGGTATTTTGGCCCAAGGCCCCAGAAGGCCTTGTGGACAATACAGAGGGTTTTGAACTTAATCCTCGCAGCCACTGGGAGCCAGTGCAGTGATTTCAGTCCTGGAGAGATACGGTCCTTAGGCTTGAGGCCAAGGACAAGTCTTGCAGTCCTGTTCTGGATGAGTTGCAAAGGGCGAAGAGTAGAGGCAGGAAGATTTAGATAGAGGCTGTTGCAGTAGTCCAGCTTTCAGAGAACCAGGGCTCTGGAGACAGTGAGCTTCTGGGGGAAGGAGAGGAAAGGAAGGATCCCTCTGAGGAGTTGTAGCTGGCAGTGTGACTTCGAAGATGACCTCAAGGTTTTTTGCCTTGCAGGTAGGCACAGAAATAGGGCCAAGGGAGGCTGGCCAGAGAGCTGCAGGGAAGGAGGGAGTGAGTGTGCCGATAAGTAGAATCTCAGTCTTGCTGGCATTAAGGCAAAGGTCGTTGGCGGCACACCATTCCTGGATAGCAGAGAGACATTCAGAGATGAGGGAAGGGGAAGAGGAGGCCGAGGGTAGCCTGAAAATGAGCTGGGTATCATCCGCGTAGCACTGAAAGTAGGGACAGAGAGCGGCTATGCGGTGAGCAAGAAGTGCCAGATATTGGTTGAACAGCCAGGGGGAGAGGTTAGAACCCTGTGGTCACCACAGGTAGAGAAAAAGATGTCAGAGAGGAGGAACCCAGTTGGACCTGGGAGGGTTGATTGGAGAGGAAGGCGGTCCGCCACGCCAGAGCCTGACCAGTGATACCCAGGTTATCACAGAGACGGTTGAGCAGGATGGTGTGGTTGACGGTGTCAAAGGCAGAAGAGAGGTCGAGCAAAATGAGAACACAAGGGGTGTTAGAGTCAAGGCTAGAGAGCAGGTCCTGCATGTAATTTTGAATAGAATCTTGATGGAGAGGGTCAACCAGTGAAGCTTGCTCAGTGTTGGAGAGATATGGTTGATTTTGTAGGCACCTGTAATGAGGCGTGCTGTGCACTTGGGGGTGGGGGGAGGGCGGGGGACGCGTTGGGGGATGGAGGTGATGTGCATCTAGAAGCCCAGTATTTTTATTGCATATTATAAAGCTTGTCTTTCAACGAAACAATAAAGTACATTCCTGTTTCGTACTCGCATTGTTCCTGCGTCCTGGCTGTCCATCTTGTGGTCCTGCATACTACAGACAGCAAACCCGTATCAACTTGAGGACCATCAAGAGTTTATCTAAGCTGGTATGCAGGAAGTGGGGCTGGGCTTCCGTCACTGAATGTTTAAAGAAAGAAACATTCTAATGCTGTTCTTCATAGGCTGTCGAGTGTTGAGCCACAATGTAATATATGGTTTATAGTCATTTGGTCGAAAACAAAAATGTCGAAATTCATAATGTTGAAAATAAAATGTCGAAAAAAAGTCAATTTTTTTTTCAATACGTTTTTTATTCGAAAAGGGGGGAGATTCCCCCCAGCCCCCTTTTTTTTTTACTTTACCCATTTTTATACTTACCAAACCCAAAAAATACATATAAATTAAAAAAATATATATTCAACTTTTTTTTCGAAATCTTTGTCATTCGACATTTTTTTTCGACATTATGACTGCACACCGTAATATATATTAAAGACTCAGAGTAGGCTTTTAATGAACTGGTCAGTTCGGCGACATTAGTTGAAGCAGAGCTACATTCTATTTTTCAGTACTTCCGCAACGTTATTTGTGTCTGTCGCGTCCTACCTGTCCGTTGTGGTGAAAAAAGCCCGATAAATCGCCAAGAGATATCAATTTAAATGGTTGCTCACACATAAGATATGCGATTATCAACGAGGGCTAACAATATGTATCGCAAAATAATAAATATATAAAAAGAACACTTGGATGTACATTTTATGGTGCATATCTTGTGTCTGAGCAACCATTTAAACACAATGTAATATAACTTGCCAGCGAGCGAGGAATAGCCTGCGGGCACTTCTCCGATTGAAAGGGGTTGGGATTGGATATTCTTGGTCATTGGCAGCCAGTAAAAGATGTACATGTCCCGGAGAAAGTGCAAACCGTTTGCTAATCCAGACAGGTAGCGATTTAATTAAGTGGTCACTGTAACCTTGTCTGATGTATACCCTACTAAGGCCATTGAGTAAGTAGAAATCTGAGCCAACAATATTGTCTAACTGTAAATTTGGCGTTCACAAGAGCCTCAATTTCCTATTTCTGTCTTATGCCTATACTGAACAAAAAAAAGTGCTTGATCAGCGAATATCCAAAAACCCAACCCTCCTCTGGTTTGCCAGCATTCAACCTTCGCTGGTTAACTCCCATACATGGCTTGAAGCCCTAGGCATGCTTGCAGTCTGTTAGCATAGATATCGGGTCATCAGGAAATGGCAAGCATGATCTGTGGGTCGTTAGTGCAAGTGTAATGGAAAATCAATAGACTGCTACCCGTGGACAGAAACTGCTACAGGGGGCCCCCTTCTGGAGGTCTTGAGTGACATGATTATTGATTTGGTGGCACTATTGGTAAGGTGATCGCCCGTGACAAGTGATTGAATCTTCTTTGTAACTACCCTCCATAGTAGTTTCATCAGATGAAGTAGACTACATGTAAGATGTCCACTGTTTGTATTGGCCAGGACAAGTTCAGGGTTTTCAATGCCGGTTTAATGACTGCACGCTTAAGGCCAGACTGAAACCTGCCTGGTCTGAATTTCTGTCTAGAGTTTAGGCAAGTAACTGCTGAATATTTTGGGCAGCACAGGTCTAAAGGTGATTTTGGACTGAAGCTCTTATTCGGGCGATATATAACCAGTGGTGACAGGGCAAACCTGCTGGTAACAGCGTACTGCAGTGAGGTCATTTCAACATGTACACCATGTCTGGTTTTTGAAAACCAGCAAATAAGATACTTGCATTGGTTATCTGCAATGCTGTCCATGTCATTGCAAGCCCATTAACAGTGTTGGCTATTTTGACATAACACTGAAAGGAGCAGCTTTTCATATACAACTTAAAGGTATGTTTTTATTTCCTTTTTTTTATTTTACATTTTAAAAAGCTTGAAGCACCTGCGTCCTGTCAGCGTGGGTGTTGTTAGTCATGCGAGTGGGGGGTGGAGCCTTGTGGTGCGCGTGAGGCTGCTCAGCCGGGCTGGCGAGCAAAGTGCGTGAGAATGCATGCTTGTATCGCTTAATAAAGCTTGTTTTCTTGTATCCGATTGGCTTTGCACAGCCAGCAGGGTGTTAATAATTTGCATCACGTATGTGTGACGCGAATGAAAAATATATAGTTTGCATTCTTTGTGTACTTGTTTTACATGGGAGTTGTGTGCATTCTTTTTAATATTCCGTTAGCCACATTTTACAGCTGCTTTATTTTTAATCCTATTCAAAATAAAAAATACTATGAGCTCATCTTGCCAAAGGCCCGCCACTATGTAAATTTGGTTCAATTCAAATACTTATATTGTTCTGCTTTCTATACATTGAGATGTTGAAATGCTTTACTTTGTTTGACCAAATTCTGTGGCTCTTGATACAAGTGGTGCCTAAGCTTCTTCCCTAAAATGTGTGCCCTTTTCTTTTTGCTGCTCTGGACCCTGCTCTGGACAAAAGTACTATATATCGATTTGATACTAGGATTACAAATGTAAATTTGCATTGTCTGGAGAATTTCTATATTCCTTGCCAGGCTTGCCTAATGTTTGCTAAATGAACCCGGACACACAATTGCTTGAGTAACATGTCTCCATTGGACTCCCCCACCAAAAAAAAAACACACCTTCTGCTCTACCCATTCCCATCTGCGTGTGCTTGCTCCCACTCTAGTGCATTGTTGCTTTGCTTCACAGCTAGGCCCCCAACTATAGGAATCCCTATCCATGCATGCAAGCAATGCCTGTAATATTTACCACCCAATAAAATATTGATGCAAGGGTAAAGCCAGGCTTAAAAAGTCACTCTCCGCCTCTATACGGTACATCCCCATAGCACATTATTTCTCACTTGCCAAGAGTCAATTGTTTGCAAACCTGATATCCTGCTGAATCGACTCCTGTTAGCTACTTCAGCGGCTGGCACTGCGAGTCCAGGGGGACTCTTGCCTTCTCAGCCCGCGCTCGCTTCCTGGAGGAGGCGGAACCCATCGGCGGTCACGTGACCTATCACGTGACTTGATCACATCTTAAAAAGCAGCCCTGATCGTTCGAGCGGCGCTTTTGTTTTATTCAAACCTGATATCCTGCTGAATCGACTCCTGTTAGCTGCAACATCAGCGGCTGGCACTGCGAGTCCAGGGGGACTCTTGCCTTCTCAGCCCGCGCTCGCTTCCTGGAGGAGGCGGAGCCCATCGGCGGTCACGTGACCTATCACGTGACTTGATCACATCTTAAAAAGCAACCCCGCTCACCCTTGCGGCGTTAAGCCCGGTGCGGAGTAAAGGGCGTTGCCTTCTTATTTTTACAAGAACTGTGTTGCTGCTGTTCGGCTCTGAGAGGCATAGACATCGAGTTCCGTCACACAGTCAAACTCGCTGCACTTCCCGCCACCTGGAAACAAGGTATCTTGATAATTGAATAAACTGTGAATTTTTTAGTCCTTGACTCGGATGAGCTAGTAGAAGTAAGTGAGCCTGTTATTAACTATTTTTAATTAAAATCATACAACAAGGTACTCATTCTAAAAGTTCTATCTAAAAACTACTCTATACTTAAAAGTGATGAAACTTCGTAGCAATCCGACTGAAAATGATCTGAAGACACCTGAATGGGAAGAGCCTATTATATCAACCATGATATCTGATGATACACCGATGAGCACACAACTAGATTTTGCCCCATCATCTTCCTCTAATGTAGTGCCTCCACAAACCACAGCACACATTCATTTAGAGTCGCCTATTTTAACTCCTAATAGAGCACACGCAACTCATGAAGCTTGTCCTCCCCTAACTGAAAACTGGAAAAGAGGACTCGAATTCACTGTTACAACATCAAAGATACAGAAAAAAATTGACGATCACTTCGGTGGAAAAATAATTCTCAAAGAAGCTGCCCCGGTGATCATTCATGGTGAATCCGCATCCACTAAAGCCGTTCCTGCTCCAATATCACCAATTTCTGATACAACCATCCATCCCCTCGAGAAGATGAATCTATCAAATTCTGATGGGAGTTCAGACTCTTTATCCTCTGACCAAGATATCAATTTACTAATGCCTCATACCCCGTCTGAAGTTCAAATTTTGCAGGACGAGCCTCTTCAAAGTCCACCTGGTCCTTCTGCACATACTCTACATGCTCTTAGTTATGTTCTAAATTCCTTAGTCTCTGTCTTTGAATTGCTAAAGGGTGAAGTTCAATCACAGACAGGCTCCCTTATTGAATTAACTAAAGAAGTTGCTGTTCTGGATGGTGCGATGGTAGGTTGTTGCAATCTTATTAACAACAATCTTTTGCAACAAATTCAAGAACTCAAAGTAGAATCAACAAAACAAGGAATGGATCTCTCTGCCATTCAGAGATCCATGGCTCTTAAAAATACATTAGAAGAATCCAATAAAAATTCACTTCAGGAGCTTCTCAATCATATACAAAATTCTGCCATCAAAGCTCCGTCTTTACTCACTTAAGCCACTAATAATGACATATGCCAGCCTTTAGACGATACTCCCTTGTCTGAGTCAATTCTCGATGAATTTCGAAGACTGGCTAATGTAAGTATTGAGTGTGAAAATTAGAATATTTTAAACACACATATAACAATTGATCCGGTCCCCATCAATGAAGAGCAATGTGTGGTGCATACTTCATGTCCACAACAACCTTCGTCATCAGGAGGAAAGAAACAAAGAAAAAAAGAAGCGAGAAGGAAAAAAAGATTACGTGACCAAGGCATCAACATGAAACACAAGAAAAAGCACACCTCTCAAAAAATTGTTAAGAGCAGTACTACAATCAATAAACAAAATCAAGAGGTAGTTCTTTCAAATGATATGGAGAGGGTAAAGAAAACAACATTGATGACGTCAACAAGTTCGCAGGCCACCAAAGTGACCTTTGATCAATCCACAGGATCTTCTACATCATCTCCACAGAAGACTTTAAAAATAGCTCCAATTTTCCTTCGGAAAAGTTTTTTAAAAAATGTTTTATCATCTCCACCTAGTAGTACTGTTAATCAAACCAAAGAGGCCCCGCGGACCATTGCCCCCATATTTCTAAAAAATCATCATCATGGTCAAAATCAATCATCAATACTTGATCATGAGATAGAAATAAAACTTGGCACTGGTAAATTTAAAACTCTACCTCCATTTGGCTCAAATGAAGTATATGTTGCAAACGCAAGCCAAAGACCAGATGCGATCTCAATATCATTCACTCATGAGAGAGAACCTGTTGTCTCTAATTCTCGTACAACCCTTGATTCAAACAAAAGTATAACTTCTTTTCAGACAAGAAAGAAACAAAAAACATGGTCCACCCAAAAAATTGCGGTATCTCTATGGCGAAGCGATCGATCAAGTCCACAGTCACTTCGCAGAAACGCATAGTTTTGGCATCAAAAGCAATCTCTAAAAAATACCATTTACAGACTTTAGCACGTCAAGACAATGTTAATAACGATCAAGGGAAAACCACCATTGCTGCTAAACATCATGTAAAATCCAATCTAGACAGCCTGGCTATCACTGTGGATAGTTCAGAGTACACTCCACCGTCTACACAAAATAAATCTGAAAAGCAAATCAATCATAATCTTCTTTCACACGGATCATCCCAGCAGACTTTAGAAGAACATAGAAAGGAGATTCGGTGTGCAGTTGACGCATATATGTCAGCACAACCAGCCCAAAAATACTTTAGACACTACGACCCAACTAGCAACTTCTCTCTCCATGGTCAAGAAACCTCTATTCCAAGACTAGAAATCTCTCGTCAAGCTTGTGAGGCTGAAATTGGGACTGTTAAGACTCAACTCGTATCCCAGCATTCTCTTGGACTTAACTGCATTAAGGCAAACAAATCAAACCTCCATAGTCGATCCACCACTAATGGAAAAAACAATGCCTGATATAAACAATGCGCTACAAGAAAAACATCTTTTAACAGCACTGGGACCACAACTACAACGACTAATTGAAACAACCATAGCAAATTCTCTAGACAAACACGTCTCACCAGAATCGATTCCAGCTAAGTCTGACCCTGTTCTGTTACAGAACAAAAGATTATTCAAAAATGATCCCAAACGACCAGCATTGCATTCATTGATCATTGCTTGTCGTCAACCCCCAAATGTGCAATATGATCTAAATCGCAGCTCCATACTTACCATCTTTGCTGAAATTCCTGAACTAGAAGATATACACTCAAATGACATTCAGTTGGTAGAGTTTGAAGATGCCCAGATTCTCACTTCAGTAAAACTGTGGATAAACTCTAGAGTGGTTGTCAATACCATATGGTCAGCTAAGAATCATCTATATGATTTAGGTTTTGTCGTCGAAGTCAGTCATCTCTCATCTAAAACTCTGACGACAAAGTCCTCGCCTCTAAATGACACTCATGAGAAGAACATTGAAACAACTACCACCCAGGACTCCTCAGTTGTCTTTAGAAAGTCTTGCAATTGCCAGTTAACTCATAATGAGCACTAGCTAGTTACATCTAAGCCTCGAACTCATGTCTCTCTAACTAGTTGGAATACGAGAGGGTTTCGTCATTTATTGAATACTGTTGAATTAAGCCTTGATGACGTTGATATAGCCACGCTTCAAGAAACTTGTCTTACTAGTGCCCCAACTTGGGACAATTATAATATACACACAAATTCAGCCCATAAATCAAATCATGGACGACCGACGTCAGGGCTTCTTATAGCTGTTAAACAAAATCCTCTCATTGAATCTGAACATTGGTCATCTCCAAATTGTTTCCAGCAAATGATAAAACTTAAGATTGGTGAATCAATATATGCCTTAATAAACGTATATTGGAACCCTGCTAATATTTCCGACCACTTATTCATGAGAGACATGAATTCTTTAATGCATTTGGTGAGTCTTGACAACACTATAAAACATATTATTATAACAGGGGATCTAAATTTGCATTACTTTGATCGTCATAAATCTTGTAATAGATTGATATTATGGAACCACTTCATCGAGGCACATAATCTTCAAATGCTAAATGGATCATTTATAGATGACATTCCCCCACAGCCAACGTGGCATAGAGGTCAGTCCTTAGCAATTATTGATTACATTTATGTAAGCCAATCTCTCATCTCACAAGTTTCTAAGTTCGAAGTAAATCCCTCAACTTTGAGTGATCACAATTGCCTCTCTATGCACTGGAATATAACTGATTCGATAAGCGTTCAGGCCACTAATAACACCCTAGATTTCGTAACTGTCAATTATGGTGGTAATCGCCTATGCTGGAGTGACACCTCTCTAAAAAGATTTAATCACTTCTATGCCAGATTAACATCTGAAGCTAATATACACTCCATGATACAAACGCCTTACCATAAAGTAATGCAACTTTTTCAACATAAAGCTAAAAAATGTATGTTGTCTAGCACTCGCACTATGCATGTTTCCGATAGGGTCGTGGAAGCTGCAAAAACACTATATCGCTCGAAAAAGCGACAAGCTTTGAAACTGCCGCCCAATTTAAGAAATATTGTCAATTCTCAACTAAGGACAAACTATAAAAATTGGCTAAGATCACACCGAGCGATTCTATATCAAAATGACAGCTCCAACATGCTAAACATGATAGCAGGAAAGAATACTTCACAAATTTGGTCGATAATTAATAAGGTGACTACAAATCACCAAATAACAACAATCTAACAATGTGTCTGAACAAGCATGGATTAAGCACTTTTCAAATTTATACATGCCATGTTCAAACATAAATAGACAAAACCTGCCAGAATTAACAAACCATTTTACTTTAACTTTTGATAAAGAAGATATACTATTTTTTATAAATAAAGCAAGCGCTTCTCGAGCTCCGGGTCCTGATGGGCTTTCGAATTTTACGTTAAAGCAACACCCCGAAATTTGGTCTGAGATATTATACAATAGGTTTTCAAATATAATTCAGACACAACTAATCCCGGATTCATGGAAGCGTTCAATTATTCTTCCAATTTACAAAAAAGGAAATAGATCTGATCCAGCAAGTTACAGACCCATCGCCTTGTTGGATGCCCCGGGAAAGATTTTCAATCGCATTGTACTCCGGGACCTAAATAATTGGGCTTCTAATTTAAAAATGAGAGATCCCTTTCAAGCGGGTTTTGTGGCAGGTTTAGGAACAGCCCCAAACATCATGACCTTAAATATGTTGAAATCACAGTGCATAGTTCGAAATAGCCTGCTATATTTGGCCTTCATCGATTTCAGGGTTGCTTTTGACTCTATTGACCGTCATTTGCTTTATCAAAAATTAATTCGCTTTTCATGTCCCTCTTCTTTAATCTCCATTATAAAACAACTTCATACTAATACCTCGATCCAAGTTCGCCTCACCATGGAAGGCCTGCTCTCTAAATTAATTCTTACTGGCCGAGGCCTTAAGCAAGGCTGTATTCTGGCATCCTTTTTATTCAACTTGTTTATTCTTGATCTTGGTGAATCTTTTGTAGACATAATTAGTGATGCACCAAAATTGGGCCTTCAACGCATAGCCTGGTTGTTATATGCGGATGACTTAGTCCTCTTATCCCAAACCCCTAAAGGGTTACAGAATCTATTAGATAAACTATATGCATACTCAACGGAAAATAATCTTATAATTAATCTAGAGAAAACACAAGTAGTTGTTTGTCAAAAAGTTAACAACAGCTCTAGTGCGAAAAAATATAAATGGCATTTAAATAAGGTCACCTTAATGAATGTTGAAAACTATAAATATCTAGGCTTGACCATTTATAACACACAAAGTGAAAAAGCCTATGTTATCACCCTCAATTCCAAACTCGACACATTGAAATCACAAGCCAATATACTTGTGCATCGTTATGGTAAGTTTTCATACACTCACATCATGACCTTTTATCAAACGAAAGTAGTTCCGATTTTATTATATGGAGTTGACACCAAACTCCCTATTAGAAGCAACATATGGGACTTATGTGAAGCACGGTTTTGGAGATCTGTATTAAAACTACCGAATTGTGCCCCACTCCCCATGATTCGTTTTGAAATGGGTTTGATATCACTATTTTCACAATTAATATGGAAAATGTGCGCACTATTCAGGAAATGTTTGTTAGGGTTGGCTAAAAATAACATCTTAAGCACCGTAGCGTTTTATCTTGTTAACTCCCAAGCTCTTTTTCCAATTAGATGGCGAACTTGTGTGTTAAACGCCCTAGCAGATGCAAGTATATCGCTTGAGACACTCCTCACAAACCCTGATCGAGCCAAGTTAAAGCTATTCCAATATGATTGGATACGCAATACGGCCAAATGCTGTGCATACAAAGATTTTAATGAACAATGGTTTGGACAAAAAAAGCTGCGCACTATGGCAGACTACTTAGTCAAATTTCCAGCGCCACATACGAGACAACAATATTTACGATTTAGGTTTAATTTACTACCGACAAGAGAAATAATGGCAAGGAGAGGGCTGATTTCAAAACATTTAAATTATTGTCGTTTTTGTGAAAACTCAGACGCTTCTGAGACTTTACAGCACCTGTTAGTGACCTGCCCAGCTTTAATATTAATAAGAAATCTTTTTTTTTCTAATTTATTGTGTGCTTATGTCCCTATGGATGAAAATGAAATTTGGATTAGATTATTCAGGAGCACAAAATTATCTATTAGAGTTGCAATAACACAATTCTTAAATGCTATTTTATCTAATGATATCGAATGAGCCCCTTTTTTTTTTTTTTACTCATGTTTTCAATTTGTTATATATATTGTGAAATTCAGGTGATCAAATAATTTTACATTTTTATGATTAATGATCTAATATGGAAGTGTAATTGTATATTGTTAATTGTGTTTTCATATATTTGAAAGGTTGATTTTATCAGCTATACCAAATAAAAAAAAAAAAAAAAAAAATTGTTTGCAAATGGCTAGTGCAACATTTGTGGGAAATGGTATTACATTCCTTGAAGTTCTAAAACATTTGTGTTAATTTAATTCTTATGTTTGTCTTTCATTTTCATATAAGCGATTGCAGGAAATGATTTGTGTTTGAGATGATTGGGGTGGAAGGTTAGTAGGGGTGGTGAGAGAATGAGGTAGCAGTTGCTGCAGTGTTGTTGCATGCAAAGAAACCAGGCTTTGTCTGGGTAAGCTTTTACTTGCAAGCTACTAGCCTTGCCTAAAGTCACTCACCCACGCCACTCAATTCTTCACATACACACAAACACCATTTATTAGGGGCAGTTCTCACTAGCACATGGCTAGCGGTTAGTGCAAATTAAGTGTAGTTGAAAGTATATTCCCGGATGCTCCGAATGTTCAGATGAATAGAAGACGTATATTGGGATTATTTAGGGATATTTTATCACCGAGGGTCATTATCTTTGAAAATTGTTACGGAATTCCCTGACCTGCACAAAACATAATGTGAGGGATGTTATAATAAAAAGAGCATGTCTTTGGCTAACTATCACAATTAAAAGGACACTCACCAGACTGTGCAATTGTTCTTTATCATGTGCAAAGAAGACCATTACATGTTTTCTTTGTCATGTGTGAATTCCAGATCCCAAAACATCAAGCACAGGATATTATTATGCATTTGGAGTGTAGCTTTATACCGAGAAAAATGCATTTGTTGTAAGTGACTTTCTTTATTTGAGTGAAACTCAAGTATAGAAGACTATGGAAGGCATATTATTGTGTAATAGCACTCCTCCTTTCACCCATTGGTCTCAATTCAGTTATTTGTAACCTCCTACCCACCTCTTCTCCCTTCCCTCTCCCCCTCCACCTCAGTAAATTGTTCTACATACTGTCTCACTGGTTTGCTTCATGTTTGTATATATGCTTCTTTCTTTATTGTACCTTGTTTTTATCCTGTGAAGCGCTTTGGATTAAAGCGCTATATAAACCCAATAAACATAAACATCAAAGTTATATAGATTTAATTTAAACATACAGAGGCTGAAATAACAAAATGGAATCGAAATTGTAAGCTTGAATTCTCACTGAAAGGCACACTGGGGAACCCACAGAGGATCCAGTCTGGTTGGAAGCAGTTGGAAAATTATTGCATGCAATGGTCAGGCCAGATGGCTTGTAGACCACACCTAAATGCTCATCCATTGTATGCACGGTTAGATGTTTAAACTATATGCACATAATAAATTCACTTTAGGCACTCGCCAATGGGGATACTGCTTCAATTACAAAAGAGAATTTGTTACCCAGTTCACCATCCATCAATGTCAAAAATGCATTAGTTATGAGAGGTCAACTGAGAAGGTCCATGACATTCAGATGCACTGCGACCAAACCTCTGCCTTGTAGCAATCAAGGTGAAAAGTCATTAAGCATATGTACTTAAAGACACTTTACTTTGAATAGTGATAACCTGGAAAGGGAATATTTAGGTGATGCATCACCCCTACCTTTCTGTGGGGGTGGGGACAGCTTCAAGTGTATACCAAGGAAATACATTAATTTAAAATAAAGAGAAAAATGTGGTCATCGCATCAAAAGCTCCAATGTATTTGAACTTTGGATAGGTTATAGATGAGAGTAGTAAAATTAAATTGACTGAAAAGTAACATTTTACTTTCAGATTATCAGAATGCAATCCTCCAACATCTTGAAATGTTTGCCCCAAATATATAAGTTTTATCAAGGTAGCACAGATGAGTGAGAAATTAGAGTATAGAAACGTACTGTTTATTCAGAAGTACAGAACCCCTTCCAGAAATGTTAGTCGGGTGGTTGGAAAACCACACATCTGAAAAACTAGGGGGTGGGGTTGGAGGGAAATCTGGGATAGCCATAGAAGAGAAGGATGGAATATGGATTTGGGTGATGAAGATTGAGAAGGGAAATCATCTGGAGATTGGAGAGCAGAAGGACTAACTTACCCAGTGGGAAGAACGGTCCATTGAGATAAGGCTAGCCTATAGAAGGTAGACCATTCAGTGCAAGAGGATTGATTTCCAAATAAGATATCTGAATTGAGAGTTTGCTGTAGGAATGATGTCCGACCGTCTGGGCCCCTGGCTGGTTTTCCCAGAACTGGAAACTGCATTTTAAAATGTAAACACATTAAAAGAAACATCTGCAAATTCCCTAGATTGTACAACATGATCAGGGTTCAATATGGGAAGGTAACAGGACTGGAAATGAGGGGAGGAGAAATTCAAAAATCTGTATAGTGGCTAACATCCAAATATTCTGTGATCCTTGCATATATCAAATATAAAGTGAGGTGTGGTTTCTTGAAGGCCCACTTTGCAGTGAAAAACGAAATCCAAATCTGAAACCATTTTGACTGCAACGTTAAAATGGGATTGTCTTTGTAAAGTTAAGTATTGTTTGTGAATATAAGTAGTGGTTTAAACTGGTGGAAGGTTCTTTGGGCCATGATATCGTAAGTACCACCACCTAGAGAGGTGTGCATTTTATGCAGCCGGGGAGAGCCATCATATATAATGGATGTTGTGCAAGGAAATGCAGTGAAACCGAATTAATTTATATTCATGAAGAATTGTGCAAATTGCAATTCTTTGCATTCCTCTGTCTTTCAATGCTCAGTTGAGTGTAATCTGGGAGGCAGGAGGGTTTTCAATTAAGTATCTTTTACTGGAGAATAGTACATCTCCAACCCAGAGATATAAAGAGATAAAGCATTACATCCAGGCCCCTGCATGCATCTACAGTGAAAGGAATACATTTGTGTTCAAGTAAAGCCACAAACATTCCTCCATATATGTACAGATTGCAAGCAGAACAAATCCATGTTTAATGAAAGCCACATACACTTGCATGTAGAGCTGCACCCACACCTTCAGAAAATGTTGGATAGGTGTGGACTGAAAATATATATATTCCTGATAACATTACTTGTGAATTCAAACTTGGATGAGCCAATGCAAACAAGCACCTTTTGCTTGTACATGGCTTAACGCATAAAGAATGACCGGCTCGCAAAGGACCATTTGCCAAGTGGCATTTACATTACCTATCTCGCGCCTAATATAGAGGGGCTGTGAGTAAAAAAGCCTGAGTGCTATTTTATTTCTTTAACTCTCTCTGGTACCATGCATGTCTTAATGCTGGGGGAAATCAAATGTTAAACCATATTTGCATCATGTAAAATGTTCTAGTGAGGTTAACAAAATGAAACGCCTAGCAGACATGTTATGCCTAGAGTCTTTGGAGATGATCAGAATATTTAGAGGAAGACTTTGCGATTGAAAGTCAATACCCTTGTGGACTTGTGATCGAGAGATTCCAATAGGCAGGTACAATTTTGTTTCTATTGATCATTGTTTCAAGTACATGTATATTGTAGTGGTCTCCAGGGTAACCAGGACAACCTTTGATTTAAGTTGCTTCAATGTTTTAAATACATTTTGATGTTTTACTACCTCACTGCCTGTTCTTTGGCCCTGAAGTGTGGGGATGGGATTATATAGATGGGAGCATGAGATTGGTCTGTCATATCTGCATCCCCTACATTAAAAGATATACACTTTCTCAACAGTAACTAGCTCAAATGTTATTTAACTAAAATAATGTAGTAGATCAGGTTCAGAGGTAGCAAGGCACCTTGGTAGCCACATATTCTGGTTTTTCCCTATGCCTACATTAGGGAAAATTGGAATCACTAAATGAACAAAGGCAATGGGAGTGCCCAAAATTGAAGAATAATCATAGTGTGTGTAAGGGGTGCGGGGGTACAATGATCTGTGAGGTAGGGCTTCACGAGAAGAGTCATGAAGAAGGCTGACTGGGTGCACTAAAGAAGGCCCTGCCTACTGGAGTTTGCCAGAGCACTGCAACCTAGAACTTAAGTATATTCCTAACATGGTGTCCACTCCAGTTGCCCTCCTACGCTTGGTTTGAAGAATTTTGAGTAATAGACCTTTCTTTCATTTTTGTAATGGGTCCTGATGTTCTTTTATTGCAGGAGGCATGGCTCACTGAAACACTTTTCGTCGGCCGGAAGACCCTGCTAATGCAGCCCGCGACAAAGAGGTAGACCTAAAGGTGGGTTAATCGTAGTGTAACTGATATGTTTGGTTTCAAAGCATTTAGACAAATAATTTGTTGGCGGCCAAATCAATTTTGCCCTTGGGGGTGGGCAAGAGCGAGGTGAAAGACAGTAACATTTTGATTAACGTTTAGAACCCCTCAGGCATTGTCAAAACCAACAAAATAATGAAAGTGGCAAGGGATAATTTGGTCAAATGGCACAGTAAAGGAAGGTCATGAATGGCAGTTTTAGGCGGGAACCTCAATGCAAAAAGCCTTTTGGGGTATTCAATTATTACTCTTGGTCAGAATTTTGATTAAATTGGAACATGTTTCTCCATCTCTAGGTTAATGATACAGGACTACAGTGGAGCTGTCTCTTGAATCGTTGTGGGGGCGGCTGGTGATGTTAATGGTAGAACTGAACAAATATACATGGGAGGGGCACGCTTCTAGGGCTAACTTGCAGCAATATTTTTTTTTATCTGCCAAACAACTTCGCATTGAGACTATATAATAATGGTAAAAGGCGCTATACAAATGACGAGTGCAATAAACTGAAGTCCAAATATTAGTGCTAACTGTGCTAGTGACAATGCTACCTTAGTCTTAGAAATGCATTTGAGGAGTGTGCTGTAAGATGCCCACAATTGAACAGGAGCGATTGAAGAGAAGATTAGCCTAAATATTTTCTCAAGAAGGCACATTTAAGAAAATGAGTCCCATCTGATTGTTATTAAGCATTACAGGAAAATGCTGATTGAACGGAACCAGGACTCATTTTCTGATGGGATTTAGGTAATGCACAGTTACTTACAATGGTCACTGGCCACAGAGCATCTTCTCTTTACCCTATGGGGACTTTTAGTTGAAACACTAAAATTGCACAAAAAAAATCAAGATCTAAATAAACAATTCACTATGCAGTGAATAATCCTGTGACAAGGGAATTAGAAATAATGTTTTTAGTCAATTTCTGTAGTGTTTTAAATGTAAGCCGCAACATGGTGATTTAAATGGAGTGCTTCAAATTATATAAAACAATCAAACTAATAGATTTTGAGGTGACTTGAACAAAAGGGGCTATTGTGACGAAAGTACACAAATTAAACCCCTCCATTGTAGGGGCTTGGTTCGAGTGTTTTAAACAGATTTGTACAACCATTTGGGCAAGTACCAGTCAGAGCAACCGAATTGCCCAATTGTGAAGGTTTGTTTAATGTGGTTGAGATTAAGACTTCAGCCTTTCAGACCACTGGGTTCTGATGGGATATCTAGTGTTCTAAAAGCTGACCACATTAAGTGGTCACATTTTCTGTTAAAATTATTCAAAAACATTTAAAGCTTCACATTTACCAGCAATTTGCATCACTATGAATTGGCGAGGTGGGATGGCTCAGGGGTAACGCGTTTGCCTTGTAAGCAAGATAACGCAGCTCAACACAGGTTCAAATACGGATCCCGTGCTTGGAAACCAATCTCTGGTATTAAGTGTGTTATAAAAGTACAATTGTAATTAGATTCCCAATGCTTTTTCCTAGACTTGATACATTGAGAGACATATTTGCCTTCTTTTGAAAGGGCAATTTTGGTTCCGAAAATATTCTACATATCTTCCAGACGGATTGGGTCAGAAATGTGTAGGACACACTCTTGATCAACGTATTAGAAGGGAGGTACTTGTGTGGACAAGGCCGTACCTTTGTGAAAATTAGTGTCATTAGATGTAGAGAACGGTTTAAAAATGTGTTTTGAGTGGATTGTGTCCTCGAACGTATTCCTCATCTTAGATTTATTCCATCCAGCTTAGTTTAGCTGCCTTTTGGAAATGTTTTTTGGCAGAGGGCGCCGTGCATCGATTTCGTCAAGTCGATGGTCCCTCGAAGGCCTCCGTTGAGGGTGACGTCATCGGGTATATAAGTAGCATGCGCGGCGCCCCTTGGCCTCGGTTCCGTTTTTCCGAAGTATACCTTTGTTCGGAGATTCGGCGCGCCTCGAGTTCTGTGAAGATAGTAAATAACGAATATGTCCTCGTCATCGACGCCGACCCCGAGATCGGGTTTCAAAAAGTGCAAGTCGTGCGGTTAAAATCACAGACCCGCACCGAGTGTGTGTTTGGTGCCTCGGAGAAGGCCACTACATAGAGGCCTGTACGAAGTATCAGTCAATGACGCGTAAGGTCTTGCGAGAAAGGAGTGGAAAACTACAGGTAGGTCACAAATCCGACCGTAAGGCCGCTAGCATCGAGTCGAGGTCCCGTGAGAAGAAATCTCGACGCGAAAGGCATCGGTCCAGGTCCCGAAGCGATTCCCATCGCTCGTCGTTTTCGATGAAAAGTTTCGAAGAAACGATGCCACAGTTCCCCCTCCACCTCTTCCTCAGACAAGTCCCCAAAAAGGATGAAATGCCTCACGAAACATTCGTCCTCCGAAGAGTGGGAAGCATTCAGGGTCAAAATGATGGAGGTGTTTGAGAAAGCGAAGCCTCTGTCCGCGCCTTCTTCGGAAGTCAGCCTGGAGCGTCATCGCTCCAACACTCGCGCGCCCTCGATCCCGGGTACTTGAAAAAGGAAGGATAGAGAACCTTCCAGGACGCCGAGCGAAAAAGACAGCTCGAGTCGACCGCTCGAGGTCACCGACGCCGTCCAAGACCCAACGCACCTCGAAGGGCAAATCTTCGAAGATCGCCACAACGCCCTCGAAGCAGGCTTCGTCGACGACCACGATTGCGTTGACACCATCAACGCTTTTGTCGACCCCGAGGCCCTCGGCGCCAAAGGCTCCAGCTAAGCCAGGCCAGCCAGAAAAAGGGAAAGACAGGGTTACAAAACCTGTAATACCCTCAGAGCCCTGTAATACACCTCTTCCTCCTCCTCTCCCAGAGAAGGTTTTCAAGCCTCTCCCTAGAAAGGAGTATTTTAAGTCCCTGACCTCAACTTTTGAGGAACAGGAAAGATCTGATGAGAATGTACCTTTTGGGCTAGAATATGGCACCCCAAATGTCCCAGAATGCCTGATTTCAGAAGAAAGCAGAATGAGGGACCTGGTGGAATCATTACACAATGCAAGTAGCATTGACACATCTCCTGAAAATGAATTTGGCAGACCAGAACCAGGAGAGCATGCCAGTCCATCATACCGTCAGTTAATGATGAAGTTAGTAGATTACTTAGGATGGGCTAGACCATCAGCCCAATTCATCCAGGATGATTTGACAGATATATTGGACCATGGTCCCACCGAAGACCCAGTACTACCCTTTCATGTAGCCTTGCAAAATAGGGTGGCCAAGAATTGGTAGACTCCGAATTCTATTCCTCTGGTAAATAAATCCCTCACCTCAAAATACTGCCTTGCCAGTAGCGACCCCGGCTATCTGTCCAAACATCCCACTTCCGAGAGTCTGGTCATACAGGCAGCCACAGCTTCTAACAAACTTGCGTACCCTTCTATCCCTCCAGACAGGGATGATAAGCGTGTGGATGGCTGGGCACGGAAGGTATTTTCAGATGGGAGTATGGCTTTAAAATCTGCCAACCCCACATGTGCCTTAGCAAAGTTTTCGTACACTGTGTGGGAGTGCATTGCAATGCGGCGAAGCACATACCAGAAGGGGACGAAAGGGAAGGGTTCCTAGCCATCGTTGGAGACGGAAAGGAAGCCATGCTGGAATCCCTTCAATCTGGCTTGGACACTGCGGATAGTGTAAGCAGGTCCATGGGCACTAGCGCGGTAATGCACAGATTTGCGTGGTTACGGAAGTCTGATTTCACACCGGACGTACAGAACCGCCTTCTGAACATGCCCTTTGACAGGACCTATCTTTTTGGTAGCAAGGCTGACGAGAGCCTTGAAGTTGCAGACCTCAAAAGCAGCTGCCAAATCTTTAGGGGGTGCTATTAGGCAACCTCAGCCTTTTCGTGCACCAGGACAATCGTGGAGGGGATGATCCTATCGTTACTACTCCTCATATGGAAAGGCGAGAGGAATGGCCAGTCAAAGGGGCCAGAGAAAGGCCACTCGCGGTGGACAAGCAAAATGTGCAAAGCCAGCTCCAGCTGCAGCCTCTTTGCCATCAGCGGCTGCAACAACCGCCACAAAACCACTTTGAGGACTTGCATCACAAAACACCTGTAGGAGGCAGGCTGTCGCAGCATCTGCAAGAATGACGAGCCATTACTTCAGATGTTTGGGCTCTACAAATAATAGCCCATGGTTACTGCCTTCCTTTTCTAACGCAACCTCAAAGCAATCCACCAGGGAGACACCCTTTGAAGTTTCCAGACCTGCTCCTACAGCAGGAAGTTCTAACCCAGCTGGAGAAAGGTGCTGTAGAACCAGTACCTGCAGCAGAGAAGAACAAGGGATGGTACTCCCCATATTTTTTGATCCCCAAAAAGGACGGAGGACTGAGACCCATCTTGGACTTTAAACTTGAACAAGTTCCTCAGGAAGGACAAGTTCAAGATGGTTACCCTTTCTCAGATCCTTCAGGCCCTTCAACTTCAGGACTGGTTGGTGGCATTGGACCTCCAGGATGCTTATTTTCATGTGCCGATTCATCTCGAGCACAGAAAATGCCTGAGGTTCGTAGTTGGCGACTCACACTATCAGTTTCGAGTCCTGCCATTCGGATTGACCTCCGTCCAAGGGTCTTCACCAAGTTAATGGTAGTGGTAGCAGTGCACCTCAGGAGAGGGGGGGGATTCACGTCTACCCCTACCTGGACTATTGGTTGATCAGGGCCCGTTCTGCCGAACAAGCACTGGATCATCTGAAAGTCACCTGCCACTTCCTCCACAGACTGGGCTTTTCCATACATTTCTAGAAGTCTCAAATGACACCTTCCCAACAGCTCCAATACATAGGAGCTGTATTAGACACATCCTTGGGAAAGAGCTTGCCTCCTAAGTCGAGGACTCAACACATTCTTCCGATGGTTTCCAAATTCCAAAATGCCCAAAATCTCCAGGCCTACGACTTCTTAAGGTTGCTCGGCCTCGTGGCATCCTGCATCTTCCTGGTGCTGGAGGCCTGTTTGAGGATGAGATCCCTTCAATGGGCTCTAAAGAATCAGTGGTCCCGGTTCTCAGATCTTCTATGGTGGACTTGTACAGAGAACATTCTAGAAGGAGAATATTTTTGGCAACCATGGCCAGAGATCACAGTAGTGACGGACGCCTCACTCATGGGGTGGGGAACTCATGCCAACGATCTGACAATCAGCGGTCGTTGGTTTCCATCGGAGTCCAAACTACACATCAACCTGTTAGAGCTGAGAGCAATCGGACTAGCGCTGAAAGCTTTCCTGCCATCTGTCGGGGGAAAAATGTCCTGATAATGACGGACAGCACAGTGGCCATGCATTATCTAAACAACAGAGGTGGTGTAGGGTCACTACCTCTATGCAGAGAGGAAATGCAGCTCTGGTATTGGCCAATTCATAAAGGAATCTCTTTAACGGCAGTTCCTCTAGCCGGGGAGGAGAATATAACGGCAGATGCTCTCAGCAGGCAGAGCATGGTGTCCCATGAATGGGAACTGGCTCAAGAAGTCATTCAAGAGATCTTCGCCCTTTGGGGAACCCCTCAAGTAGACCTATTTGCGAATGGAATCAACCGGAAGTGCGAAAGGTATTGCTCAAGGGAATTTCCCCCGAGAGGAGCCCTGGGAGACGCATTCGTGGTGGAGTGGAATTTCCCACTATTGTATGCGTTCCCACCGGTTCCCATCATTCCTCAGGTCATCAGGAGACTGAGACGGTTCAGGAACCGCACAATCCTAATTGCCCCGGATTGGGCCAGGAGAAAGTGGTACTCGGACCTTCTAGACATGTCCATCTGTCCCCCAGTATGTCTTCCTCAGGGGACCTTCTCTCACAAATGGAGGGTCAGGTTCTCTATCCAGGGGTCAAAACTCTCAACCTTCACGCTTGGTATCTGAAAGGTTGAGATGCAAGGATTGGGACCTTCCAGATGACCTCCTGGAGGTGTTGCTTTCAGCAAGAAGGCCAGCAACAAAATCTCTATACCGTTGCCGTTGGAGGACGTTTTGCAACTGGTGCAGAGAAAAGAATGTTGATCCTTTTCTATGTTCTATTCCGGAAGTACTGTCCTTCCTCTTGTCCCTAGCGCAAAGAGGGCTAAAATGTTGGTACCATTAAAGGTTATCTTGCAGCGCTTTCCATCTTCAAGCGCTCGTCGGAAGAATGCCCCTATTTCAAAATTCCTTTGGTAGTGCAATTCTTAAAGGGACTCACTAATTTGTTTCCTCCTTACCCATTCCAAGTGCCAATTTGGGATCTCAATCTGGTTGTGCTCCTTTTGAGCCTTTGATAACTTGTCCATTTAAGATTACTGACATGCAAAACTGCTTTCCTAGTTGCTTTAACATCTGCAAGAAGAGTGAGCGAATTGCAGGCACTGTCTTCTGGGCCACCCTATACTGTGTTCCATAAGGACAGAGTTGTGTTGAGGGTTAAACCCTCATTTTTATCTAAAGTAGTATCTGATTTTCATTTAAGTCAGAAAATTGTTTTACCCGCATTCTATCCTCCACCTCATCCTACTAAGAAGGAGTAAAGATTACACAGGTTGGATCCAAGAAGAGCTTTTACATCTCTAGACTTTCCAAGCTTAGAGTGGACAACCAACTGTTTATCGGTTACACCGGAAGGAAATTGACAAAACGGACAATATCACGCTGGATTGTGCTTTGCATTTCAGAATGCTACTGATTAGCACAAAAAGACCCACCAGAAGGGTTAAGGGCTCATTCCACCAGAGGCATCGCCTCTTCGACAGCCCTTCAAATAGGTGTTCCAATAACGTCCATTTGTGAAGCAGCAACTTGGTCTTCACTTCACACCTTTTCAAAATTCTATTGTCTGGATGCTTCTGAGTCTAAGGAGCTGAATTTTGGTAAAGCAGTACTATATTCAGCCATCTAAGCAGACCACCCAGCTTATGGCGATTTTGCGATTTGCAAAAAAAACGCAAAATTTGCCTTTTCCCGCTATGGCCGCTATAAATCATTAAATGAGCGCAAAAAAGACACATTAGCTTTATGTATCTTTTTCACGCTCATTTAATGATTTATAGCATCCACAGAGGGGTTGCCAATTGCAGCAGCTCAAAGGTTAACAACTCCACTGAGCAAAAAGCAAATAAACCTTGGGGCTTCAGTTCAAAGGTGTGAACCAGGGTTGACACCTTTGAATTCAAGCCCCTCCATGGAGCTGATCGAGCTGTAGCCCTCTCCCCCCTCCACACCCCAAAATGTTAGGCTGTGGTGACTCAGCCTGGCTGTCCTAAAGAGCGTGGCCAGACAGAACGGGACACAAATGACAAAGGCCTTGCAATTAATTACCATAGCAGCAGCTGGCAATTCCTATACACAGTTATGGTAAAATCAAGTCAATACTGTTGGATTTGCAAATGCTTGTTTTTAGCAGGACTTCAGTGAAGGACACTCATAGAAACTATCTTGGGGAAGGAACCCACGTTTTGTGTTTGGCAGAGGTACTGGACCTGATTAAGTGTAACAGAGTTATTCTAGGGAGGGTCTGCACTGACACCAAGCTTGCCGAGACCAAGCTTTGGCAACAGCAGTATCCCATATCCTCTTCAAATGGCAGCAAGCTCCTGTAAAACGCATTGCTGCCACAGCTGTGCTGTGACCCTCACCAGTGATGTGGCCTGTCCACCGCACTAAATGACTTAAAGGATTTAAGGTGCCAGGAAACCTGGCAGGATTACTGGCAAGAGCGCTTACTGGATCCCTTGAGCTTAAGAAGCATCTTGAGGGACCCCTTCCCCAAATAACACAGTGTTGCTGTGGAGGATTAAGGCTTTGGGAGCAACTCACAGAACACTAGTAGCGATGGACCGACTGTGGAAGCACCTCAGAGTGTTATGCGGTTTCGAGAGTGCTTCCAGAGGAGCAGGCAGTGAATCTGGTAGAAAGCTGGCAGGTGACCCACAGTGAAGACTAAGAGCTAAAGGAATTACATAAATGCCCTGATTTATGCAAAACAATTCTAGCAGTGTGCAGCAACGGACTGGGAGTATAGATCTTGGGGACGAATGCTGGCGAGGGAAGTGCCTTCAGCCTTGGAGGCAAGCCAGATGGCCTGCAGAGGATGCTCCTGTCCTCCGCTGAAGGGAGGATTCTCATGGCTCATTTGGATGGGAGACTGAGTCTTTTTGAGATTATCGTATCAACGTTGTCATCTTTAATTAAGATACACCTTCCATTTACTTTTATAGGGATCCCACCACCCCATGCCATCTTTGGATTTCCTCTTTCTTCACTGCACTCACCCACTATCTATACCCAACGCTTCACTCCCCAGTCTTTTAAAATTTTCGATTTTGGTACTTATCTGCCAATTTAGGCTTTGAGGGTGTTTAGCTCCACTTCAATGTCATTGTTTTGAAATGTGTGGACCTAACCCCGGAGGACTGCCCGTACATATTGGGTTCACATGCCATGACTAAAGAGTGGTAGTGAAGCAGTGATGGGCTTCCATATATGTACCATAAGGGTTACCTTAACTAGGGACAGGTGTGCCTGGACGCACCTGTGTGAGAGGATCTCAGTAGGGGGATAGCAGAAGGGGCGCATTTTAGAATTTAGGTAGATCAGCAGAGCTGGGTGCGTGTGTGCCTGTATGTGTCTACATCCCAGTACTGAAAATGCAGGGGTTATAGCTGGGCAGCATTATGAAGGTACCAAAGCAGGAGTTGCGTAGAGTGCTGAAAGTCAGGACTGAGGTCGACTGGTAGAGCTATATTTAGGAACCCACAGAATAAAAGAGGAGCTGCAAGTCAGGACTGATGTGATTAGGGGAGATGGGATTGAGACCAAGTACTGAAACTGATGTAGCTCAGGAATGGACGGGGGTGCTCAGAAAGCTACGCAATCAGTGCCATTATAGTGCTTATAAATCAAGTGGCAGAAGGCATTAACTCAGAAGACTGCTTTGAAAAAACAATGACGGGCATTTCAGGCTCACAGTTTGATGCTATTGCTCGAAAAAGTTAGCTCAAAGGTTTGTTAAAAGTTCTCCACATCACCTCAAACATTCCTGTTTCAATGTGCAACACTCTGTACTGTTCAAGTTCTCTGTTTTTGGATAAAAAAGATGTTAAATGATGTATTTTTCGACAATAAATAATGCCGCAAAAAATGCAGTTGTGTGCCGCAATTTTTTCTTTTTTGTGCCGCAAAATTTTCCATTTCATGCCGCAATATCCTGGAGGGTCTGTCTAAGGGTATTGAAAAATCTAACCCCTCCCCCAGAGAAATTATCCATACTGCTTTGGGAGTCTATCTAAGATGAGGAATACGTTGGAGGACACAATCCACTCGAAGACCAAGTTACTTACCAACTGGTAACATTCTTTTCGATTGGATGTTCCTCCAACGTATTTCTCATCGCCCTCCCAGCCTACCCCTCTGTAGATTTTTCTAACATGAGTAATACGTTGGAGGAACATCCAATCGAAAGAACGTTACCAGTTGGTAAGTAACTTGTTCTTTGCATGACATCCTCTTTAAGAGGCTGTATGAAAAGGTCCAGAATCATGTCAACCTTCATATAGCCATATCGAGACCAGAACTGTGCATGCTAGCTCCACTCTTGTGTATATAACACAATCAAAGGAGGCTTTGATGGGTGACCAAAACTTTCCCCAACAAATTGGCAATCGGAAAGGTACATAATATGGCTTATGCTGATGATAGACTGTTGCTAAATGTAACACCCTCTGGGCTGCAAAGTGGCCTGGAGGCCACAGATTATTTACATGGTCTAGCTATGATCAATAGTAAGAAGAACATTTAAAAGTTTTAAAAGGAGATTGACCACATAGGAAATGGCAGTGGCGGAAGACTTTGCGTATCTAGATTTTCATGTTAATAAATTAAGAATAAACAGTGATGGAACTAAACCAAAGCAAATTAAGAATAGTGGGTGCAATTAGAACGTTTAGTCTAGAGTACGGGGAGCTATTCTCTGATGCTAGTCTTAAGAACTTCTAATCAAAAAGTGGCCCGAAAGCTTTTTATGTAAAGGGAATACACTTGGACAATTACTATGTTGAGTTATACTGCTTAGGGTCAAGTTTGGAAATGACTGTTGGGTTTACCAAGCAGAACACCACTACTAATTCTAGACAAACTTGTATTATTGTACCTTAAGACAAATGTATGTTACACTTCTTCTTTAATTTTGTTTTTTAAAATAATGAAGGCTGCGTGTAATATGCTGTTCCACACAAAGAATGAATTTAAAAGCATGATAACAATTGATGATGTTTTTATTATTGAATGGAAATTTATGGAGCCTGAAATGTATTTGACTCTAACAATACACTTAATTGGAGAGATTTATTTTGAAAAGAAAGCTATCCAATTAGTGCATGTAAGTGGTAAAAAGCTGCAAAAGTACACACATTGTTACCTGATATTCAGGAAAAAAAACAGAAAATGCGTTCCACTTTCCAGATAGGCATCTGAGCAGATTTTCTATGCTGTGTAGATATTATAGATGAAACACAATGGAAGTTATACGTCCAGGTAATTTCCGGACATTGTAGGTTGTGACATTCAAAGTGTAGAAACCTTGACGCATTTAATAGTTGAATCCCTTGAAATTGACAGTTGTACGATTTGATTTTAGCAATTGGGATTTGTAAGAACCAATGTATCCTGCTATAGAATTTTAAACCAGCAACACATTTTGCTAACTTTGTCTGTTTTACGTTTTAAGTAATAATTTGATGTTTTAATTTGCAACTTTCAATAGGATGTAAACGGAAGCACTTGCTGAAACAGTGTTTGGCATTTTAATTGTAGAATGTTACCTTGTAAATTAAATATTTATATATAATGTGTAAGACAAGAATTGAATAGTGCAGATTTTTGTGTTGGTATTTTGTTTAAGGAGAGGCTGATTGATTGCTGTGAAAGGTTTGTTGAACCCTCAGGGTTCAATGAGTTGTTGGGGGGGGGGGGGGGGGGGAGCAGCATAGCCCAAAATAAAAGCAATGGAGTATGGCGACCCTCATCACTCCATTATTTATTAATAATCTCTGAGCTAAAAGGGATGTGGTCTTCTCTTCTACCCTTCTTTATTCCATTGTCTGAGTAAAGATAGAAAGTTCAAGCTCTTTTGTAGAAGTTCTTCTCAGCAGCTGGGGGTTAGGGCCGTGCGGGGGGAGGAGTAGTGTGTAAACCAGCCAGTTGGTGCCCTTGGATTGCAGTGCAGACAGAATTGGGTGAATGCCTGCATCCAAAGGGAGCTAAAGGCTCCCCAACCATGCACTGCTGCCTGTCCCTCCTTGGCCCACTGTACCTCAGTTGCCTCTTGACCCTTCCCGCTTCATTCGCTAACCCTGCACTTGCCTGTACACTGGCCTCCAGTCATCACATGTTTCTGCTCAGCCCTTTTGACTCAGCCAACTCCTAGCATGGAAAGCTATTTGGTTGTCCTTCCTTTAAAAGAAATGACGCGTGACTGCATACACCTTTTAAAAAAAATAGTGACCTAACGGCCCTAAGCCTTTGGTATGACATTGGATTAGTGGGCCATTACAACCATAGCTTCACAGCAGCCAATGATACAGAAATAGAACTTTCATGTTTGATTGGGAAAATTAACGCTTTGTGGCAGTCCTAGAGTACAGTGACTGATCTTTGATATTGTTGTTGAAGAAATCCTTTATATGATTCCCATTTTGGGCATGTTGGCCTCTAACCTTCTTGCTGCAAAACACTCTAGACTAGGAATGAACTATACTTGTGTGTAGCATCTAAAATACTATTGATGTTGGGTTTCGACTAAAAGCTCACATAAATGAAAAACGGAGATTACCTGCAAGGAATTTTTACGGTAGAGTCCTGTTCAGCAGTGGCATTAATCATGGTATGTTCTACCTGTCCCCTGACCAGGACTTGTGTAATTAACTGTTAGTCAAGGGAGGGGAGTGTTTGGACAGAGTGAAGAGCTGGGTTTCCTTGAGCTCTTCCTTGAGTTATAGGATTTTTTGTTGTTGTTGTTTTTTTTTATTTCATGCCTTTTCATTTGTCTGTGAAACTAGAATTTATGAACCATGCTTATCTATGGCATAGTTTTGAATATTCCCATAATAGCTTTTTTATGATCTTAGGAACGCCCATGACCTTGCAATTATTTTGTTCTATATGATCAAATGGTCCTTGGTATATGCCAAGAATGTTTAGAAATGGTTGGCAACTGACTCATCTGGTGGTGTATTCACCAGTGAGCATTTTTACTGCTCATGAAATGCATGGTTATTTTCATTTTGTTTGGTCATGTTTTTCAAAATGACAAACATTCGAATTAATTTGGGACTTGTACCCTTGCTTTGCTGGTTATTTTTATTTTGTTAACCTCTATCTCACTCCATTTCTCTGCCGTGTAATTTACCCAAGAATTAAAGTGTTGGGAAATATTGACTTGAAGATTACTTTCAAATAGGTTGAGCCTTTGTATTCGGGAAATAGTACATTTGGACTTAGTTTGTTCCTGGAGATTTCTAAACTTTATATTATAACTCTTAAGGTTTTTTCCCCCTCACTAATTCCCCCCCTTTTTTTTGTTGTTGCATGGTTGCTCATTTTGTTTCCCGATATTTATAAGTAGTGATTTTAGTGATATTGTTTGTGCTGGCTGTTTATGCATGCCTGTTTTGATTGTCTGTTTGTGTGCAGAGTTAGTTAAACGGGTCTATCCCTTCATTTTCTGTTAACAGGGGGTGTGTGTTGAACAGGGATAAGTAATATCAAAAAATAACAACCAACACACACAACCCTCACCCCCTTTTGTTATAATTTCAACCAGTTAACTCATGAGCGTTGTAGCTTTTAAACCTTTATCACTACACCTGGGACTCCACATTGTTGTAAGAAAATATGACTCGCAACATGTATACATTGTTTTTCTCCTTTGAACAGTTTATCATAAAATCACAGTACATATAATACACATTTTAATTTGTGCAAAATCGGGTTATTAAATGTGCTGCTTTTACCCCAATTCGTACTTTTAAATATTCCAGTTTGTAACCACGAGCTCCGAAGGGGAGTGTGATATTTTTTAATTCTTGACTTTAACAATTCAAAAGAGAGGCGTGTTTATTTGTTTTTCAGTCCATCTTTTAAGAACCACTCTCAATTTTTTGTAATTGTTTTAATGAAATCATATCTTGTAACTTCCCTAGAGATAAGTTATTTCACCCTACCTCTGTTTAATTAAAAGTGACAAAACATGGATTGGATAAAAACAATGTTGACCGAAGCGTTTCGGCCCTTTACAACAAGATCAGTTCACCCACCATAGTCTTTTGGTGATTGGTATCTTGGGCCTTTGGTAGGGCAATAGTTGATGTGTCTCTTGATCAAATCTCTCAAACCCCTTGGCTATTTCATTGGGTGTTATTTATTTCATGACTGGAGCTCAACCTTTTTCTTTATTGCTGCATAATTTGTATTTAGTGCTTACCTGTTTTTGTGGAGTAAGAAGTGGTTTATCTGTTGGCTCAATCTGCATATTTTACTTGTACATATGCATTTTCCAAGCATATTGTTTGTATCTGTTGTGTGTCAATGTGTATGCCTATTCTACAGATGTACAATTCAGACCTAGTGGTTTTAGTGAATTTGTATGGTGGAGAGTGTGCAAAGTGTATTTGTGAAGTGTCTGGGTGTTTGTGGCCGCAGGAATCCTATTCCGAGCAGATCGTTTGTTGTGCAGTTAACATGCACGCATATGCAGAAATGCATTATTTTGGGTATCCATATTTAGTGTACATGTGTATTTGTCTTTTTTTTTTCCTCCCTCCACACATGTGTATTTCACAACAAATTAGTGGCAGCATGTGCCACACATACCTCTACTCCTGCCTGATCTGAACGGGACTGTCAGAAAACCAATGAAATAGAGAATAAGTGCACTCAAATACCACAAATTGAGTAAAATACTGACCTCTTTTTCTCTACCTGTGGTGTCCCCCAGGTGTCCCCCAGGGATCTAACCTCTCCCCCTGGCTGTGCAACCAGTACCTGGCATTTCTTGCTCACCGCATTGCTGCTCTCTGTCCCAACTTTCAGTGCTATGCGGATGATACCCAGCTCATTTTCAGGCTACCCTCGGCCTCCTCTTCCCCTTCCCTCATCTCCAACTGTCTTTCTGCTATCTAGGAATTTTGTGCCGCCAACGACCTCTGCCTTAATGCCAGTAAGACTGAGATTCTGCTTATCAGCACACCCACTCCCTCCTTCCCTGCAGCTCTCTGGCCGGCCTCCCTTGGCCCTCTTCCTGCTCCTACCTGCAAGGCAAAAAACCTCGGGGTCATCTTCGACTCCACACTCTTTTTCTCCTCACATATCGGACATCTCTAAGAAGTCACACTACCAGCTACACCTCCTCAGAGGTATCCTTCCTTTCCTCTCCTTTCCCCAGAAGCTCACTGTCTCCAGAGCCCTGGTTCTCTCGAAGCTAGACTACTGTAACAGCCTCTATCTAAATCTTCCTGCCTCTACTCTGCGCCCTTTGCAACTCATCCAGAACAGAACTGTGAGACTTGTCCTTGCCCTCAAGCCCAGGGACCGTATCTCTCCAGGACTGAAATCGCTACACTGGCTCCCAGGGGCTGCGAGTATTATGTTCAAAACCGTCTGCATTGTCCGCAAGGCCTTCTGGGGCCTTGGGCCAAAATACCTTCAACTCTCTCATCCTAAATATCTTCCTTCCCGAGCTCTTTGCTCATCCACCTCCAACTACCTCAGGGTCAGCCGCTTCTCCAAGCAACGAGCTGGGGGTAGATCTCTCTCTGCAGCAGGGGCCTCCCTCTGGAACAGCCTTCCTGCCTCCCTGAAACTTGAGGAGAACCATCTCCGGTTCCGGGAGCATCTCAAAACCTTCCTCTTTGCCTCCGCTTTCTCTCCCTCTCGCCCCTGCTAAAATCACTGAATCTGCAACTGGCCACTCGCCGATCTCGGTCCTTGGCCCAGCCACTCTTCCCTGCACTGCCTAGCTGCACTACGGGACTGTCTCTGTATCCTACAGCCACTTCTCCCGGCACTTACCTTGCACTTGCCACCAGCTGGCCCTATTATTTATCTTGTATTCTACTAACCATGTACTGCACTCTCCTTGCACTTGCCACCAGCTGGCCCTATTACTTATCTTGTATTCTACTAACCATGTACTGCACTTCCCCTCTCCCCTTGCAATTTTCCCAGTCCCCCTACCCTTGCGCGATCTGAATGACACCTGGCCTAGTAGGATCGTTGTCTGTTCTCCCCTTGTTTCCCCCCCCGCCTCGTCGCGCCTTGAAACACTTGTGTATAGGCGCGTTACAAATGCCATATATCATATCATATATCATATCACCTTGGCGTCCGGTCAACTTAGAGCTTGTTACAGTATTTGAGTTTGGGTTTATTCAAACTTCTGCAGGAAAGGTACAGTGAAACGCTTGTTTACGGGATCTAGAGAAGGGCTTCTTGGGTGACTTTATTTATTAAGCCTACAAATTAGCCGAGATGGAAGTGATATCAAGATTTTGTACTGTAGGTTTGCTCTAGAGGGCGCATTGAAAGCTGATGGTCTGGACAATTAAGTGTCCGGTAGTCTTCCTTACCTAACCACGTGATTTCTGTTTTTGTGTTTTCAAGGAACAGGTTCCTTTCATTCTTCCTACTATGGATGTGCAAGAGGAAATCAGTAAATTCTATATGCATCGGGGGGGTGGTGGGGGGGTCATCAATTATGTACTCACTACACTCTCTACTCTCCATAATAGTCACTTTGAAAGGGATGGCGAGTGTACTGCCACTTTTCAAAATCATAACCATGTAATCCAAATTTACTTCTTGTTAGTATAAGGGAGATCTGATTACTGTGCTTTAACTTTTCTTGCAGCAGCAAATATATATTTCAGATTTAAACTAAATTTCTCAGGAACCTTGGCCCAGTAATATTTTGATGCAAATCAGTCCACCGATCTAGTCACTGAATGTCCCTATAACCTCACTTCTTGCAATGAAAAGAAGTTCTTTCTTTGATGCCAGATGCATAATACAAAACTCCTGAACCCAAATTCCTTGAAAGCCAATGTCGGTGGCCACCAAAAGTTGGTAATTGTGATGTCAACAGAACAGTCATCAAAACTGTAAAACACTGAGCAGCTCTTTGGTGGCAATAGGGCACAAACAACCAAGCTGCTTCACCTTCGCTCCTGAGCGGGGGAAAATATTAAAGATGATTACGAACGGGACAGCACTAGTCGGTTATTAGAGTGCAACACACATCAATTGGACTGATTTTATGGTATAATATCCCTGTTTTAGTCTAGTACTGGTATGACAAAGTTCTGGTGAGGCGGGCAGGAAGAGCCTTTGAAAGTCATGGGTGGAACAATGCACTCCTGTGTCTTTTTTTAATTAAAATTAGAACTCCTCTTATTCCCCTGCAAATCATGGAGGTGAATATTATGCTTGTCCATAGCGTACTTGCTTCCAGTGCAGTCACTTACTGTGTAGGTTTAAAGTAGAATTCCTTAAAACTGGCATCACCTTCTCATTGGGTTGCTTTCATGACATATAGTCTAGCTCCCAAACAAAAGGCCTGTGAGACCAACCCAGCGGGCCAACCTGGGCACCAACACCAGACTGAAAGGCTTTTGGAGGGCCAAGAGCAACTGATTCAATGCTGCTGCTCTGTATGGGGCTGTAGTGCATTCCACAAAAGTTTTTTTTTTTGTTTTGTTTTTAAACCTTTTTATTATTTTATCAACAACACAACAAACATTACAAACCATAAGGACATTCTCATTTATGCTACACATCGTTATGTTACAAATTAACATTTTAGTCCTCCCCCTCCCATCCTATGAACTTGAGCCGCCATTTACCTGTCCTCGCCTACTTATCTCCAGGCATATCTACTTCAATTATCTCTTCCGTACCATCTTCACTATGGTTGGCCTGGGAGAGTCCTATCATTGAGGCCACCAGTTGCCTCCATGCTATCAGGCCCCCCCCCTCCCCTGCTGACAGGTTCGTACCATGCAGCCGTTTCTGCCTCTGCCCATTTCATGAGGTCCGCCCACCACATCTCAATTCTAGGCCTTTGGGCTGCCTTCCAGCCCATTGCAATTCTCTGCTTGGCCAGAATGTAGGCCAGGTCCTTCATCTTACTGATGTGCTTCAGGTTACGTGGTCTAGTAAAGCTCCCCGGCATGCATGTCCAAGCTGACTCCACCTCCAAAGTGATGCCTTTCTCCTTGAGGCACATCTTCAGCTCTATCTCCCTGCACCGTGGGAATTTTTGTGCTGTCGGCCCTCCAAACTTGGCCATTTTACTGGGGGTCATTTATGCCCTATGAGTGACATACAATTGAATCTGCTGAAGCCTCGCATTTCGGGACACCTTATGATACCTTTGGGCTCTATCCCATTGTCCATCCAACACGGGTTCTCCCACTTCTTCCTCCCAATGTCGCCTCAGTTGGAGCGGCTCTTTTCCCACCCTAGTCCCCAGCAGCTCATATAGACGAGATATTACATGCCCACCCTCCGAAACATCATACATCGTCTCAACGGGTTCATCGGGTTGTTCCATGAGCACTGCTTCGGGCCAACTTTTTCGCACCCGATTAATAATCCTGGTATAAGTAATATGTTGCCCTTTATGTACCCCGGTATCCTCTACTAGTTTCATAAAGTCCAGTGCGACCCCCTCCTGCCATGTATCCCGAGGGTCGCCAAGCTCATCGGTTCCCAGTATCTGCGGATCCCTTTTTATCATTTGGAGGTCCCCCCGCATAGCGCCACTAAGTGCACCTGCAGGGAGAATGGGGCTGGGTTTCCAACCATCTGCCATGCCCTGCGCCTCATTTCCCAGCCTAGCACCAGCAATCTCGCCATTCCTAGCACCTTTTGGTTTCGGCAGCGGCAGCCACACTGTCTTTCTAAGGAAGAAAGGGGCAGGGTCCTTGTACAATAGTCTAGCTTCAGCCGTTTCCTCCTCAGCCACCTAGCCACAAATTGCAACTGTCCCGCCAGATAATATAACTCAAAGTTCGGCAGGTTTATACCCCCTCTGTCACACGAATTTTGTAGTTTCCAAAGGGCAACCATGTTCCTGGAGTTGTGCCATAAGAAACCCCTGCACAAGCTGTGGAGTTTAATGAAAAAACGTTTGGGGATCGCATATGGAATATTTGCAAAAAACTTTAACAGTCTAGGCAGGACTACCATCTTGATAAAGACCGCTCTACCCATCATGGCCAAGGGCAGTCTGGACCAGAATCCCATGATATTCCTAATACCGTCCACTGCCTTCACTGTATTGTTTGTGTTCCTGCTCAGGCGAGTGGTATATGTTGATTCCTAGATACCGGAACGTCTCGGTCTGCCAAGGTACTGGCAAGACCGGTAGGCTCCTGGGCAGGGCACATCTGTACCTCCCCAGGGCGAACATGCTTGATTTCTTGGGGTTCACCGCTATGCCCGAGAGGATGGCGTAATGTTCCATCACCTCCAGGACATATTGTAGGTTTTCCTCTGGGAAGCGAAGATACAAGAGTATATCATCGGCGTACAATGATATGAGATGCAAACCCCCCTCGGTATGGATCCCCATCTCCTCGTATTGTTGTCTAAGGCAGATTGCCAGTGGTTCCAAAGCAAGGATATACAGCATGGGCGACCATGGACAGCCCTGTCTAGTGCCCCTGCTAAATTGCCATTTGTCTGAGATTGTGGCGCCCGTTTTAACCCTGGCAATTGGAGAGCTATATAGCATTTTAATCCACCTTGGATACCTCGGCCCCATCCCGTATTCTCTGTCGCCAGCAGCCAGGGCCATCTCACTGAGTCGAAAGCCTTAATGGCATCCAGCGAGACTATTGCCAGTTCACCGGGGTCCTCCTCTGTTTGGTCAATAATATGGTGGAGTCTCCTATGATTGTCGGTTATGTTCCTGCCAGGAACGTAGCCTGTTTGGTTGGGGTGTATCAATTTGCCAATGCCTCGCTTGAGCCTGTTCGCTAGCACTGCTGTGGGGATTTTGCTGTCCTGATTAAGCATTGATAGGGGTCTGTATGACCCACAGTCTGTGCTTGGCTTGCCCGGTTTTAAGAGCGGGATGACCACCGCTTCCCGTAGGGACTTCGGCAACCTGCTGTGCTCAAACACCTCATTAAGCATGGCCAACAACGGGGGGAGCACCTCCTGTTTGTAAGTTTTATAGAATTCACTGGGGAGCCCGTCCGACCGCGGGGCTTTGCACGTCGGCAGGTGCTGAACCGCTATCTCCAATTCCTCTAGCGCGATTGGGGCGTCCAGGTCCTCTCGATCATCTAATTTGGGCAGGCCTATGTCCTCCAGTGTTTCCTAAATCTCTTGATCCATTCCTTCCCCTGCATCTCCATACAGACTCTTGTAATATCTAAGGAACCCCTCATTAAGTCCCTCTTGGGTGTCCCAGCAATGACCATCGTCCCCTCTAATTTCCCTGATCGCTGGCCGTGGTGTTTCATTTTGATATAACCAGGCTAACAGCCTACCCGGCTTTTCTCCACTTGCGTGTTGCCTTTCGACATATTTCTTGTCACTCAGCTTGCATAATCTATCCCAATGCTCACTGCTGGCTTGGTGTAACAGCTTTTGTCCTTTCCACATCCTCCAGTGCGGTGCCTCCTTACGCATGATGTCTTCCAGTTCCCTCTCTGTTTCTTGCAACTCCCCCTCTATGCCCTCTTGGAGCCCTCTAGATTTTGATGTGCCTACACCCCGTATTACTACTTTGAATGCCTCCCACAAGGTTCCCTCCGATTGAACACTACCAGTGTTAGTGTCAAAGTACTCCGTGATCGCCTCCCTCAAGTCCTCCCGGAATCCTGAGTCTTGCAGGGCCTCAGCTCTGAGCTTCCACGTCGGCATTCTCGCTCTTGGGGGCTGATGTCGCCACTCCAAAACCAAGGGGGAGTGGTCCGAGAGAACACTGTCCTTGTATTGTGCACCCGTCATCTCACCTACCAGCTCCGAAGCAACGAAAATATAATCCAGCCTCGTGTGCAGGTTGTGTGGGGCCGCATAATGTGAGTACTGCCTATGTACTGGGTGTAACTGTCTCCAGACATCTGAGTTCCAAGTCTCTCAGTAGGGCCGGTAATGCCCTTGCTGCCGGAGTGGGCCTGTCTGGTTTGCCATCTGATCTGTCCATTTTAGGGGTCAATATACACCTAAAATCTCCTCCCCATAAGATCACGCCACCCAATAGGGGGCCAGGTTTGCCATGCAGGGTCCTAAAGTAGGCCGCTGTATCTTGGTTAGGGGTGTATAAGTTTATGATGCTCACTTCCCTGTTTTCCAGCATCCCCCTCATCACTGTCATTCTGCCTTCTGGGAATGTCGTGGTCTGAAGCAGTTGAAATGTACATGCGGTGCCACCCACGTGATGACCCACCCCTCGCGTAAGCTGACTATGTGGCTCCCGTGGTACACCCTCTCCACTTTCTCTGGACCACCTCCAGCTTCTCCCTAGTGAGATGGGTTTCCTGTAGTAGTGCTATATCAATCTTCAGCCTTCTCAGGTACATCATTACCTTATTCCGCTTCAAATAGCTGTTGAAGCTCCTCACGTTCCAGGTCACCACCCTAAGGCTACCCGACACCATCAATGGGTTGTCTCGCCTCCCCTTCCAGTTTCTCCCTCCCGCCTCATTTGACACATGATTGGGCTTGTTCCCCTCCAGTTCCCAACAAAAACTCCACAACTAACCTCCCCCCCCCCCGCTGCCCAACTACCAACACTGCACACAGCGCCTCCCTCAGCCCCCCTACCCAACCACAACAAGTGCCCAGCTCCATCCCGGGATCTCAGGCATATGCCCAGCTCCATCCCTGGATCTCAGGCTCACCCGCGTTTAGTCCTGCCTTGGAATGCCTAGGACAGGAACTCGGCGGGGTGTCACCGGACTACCGGTGACCTAACTAATCTACTCGATATGGGGGTATGAGGGTTGATTCCGTAAGGCTCCCTGCTGTTATCTGAGCTTCTTGTGCTCCCGGATCATGCTCACATGTATAGCCCTAATTGCACTCTCCCGAAGGCTATCACATATAGTATATTCAAGTCCCAGTGTCTTGGGCTGTGCCATCCCTGGAGCCGTAGTTACATGTTACCTATCTGCGCCTTCTCCTGTCTGACCAATAACTGGGCGGAAAAAAACAATCTGAGGGACCTCGACGTGTGAGGGGTTGTGGGTACACTGCACGTCACTATAGGGATAGTGTTACAGATACGCCTTGTTGACGTCCCCTTTTCGACTACGAAAAACAAAATGTAATACTCCGCAGTGACCACTGGATATCGGACTATGCACAGCATGTGAATTTAAGCAGATACAACCATCAGAAATGCTTTTACGGTAAGTAATGCATTGTCTTCTGCTCTTGTGGAACACTTTCAGTTTTGCAGGGTAGATCCGCATGTACTTGTGGCCTGCTTCACGCAGTCTTCTTTTTACTGCCCCAAAGTTCATGCGTCGGCGTTGCACCTGCAGGGTATAATCCGGGTACGCGGTTCTGTTTGCCGACGCTCTTTGTATCGTTCCACCCTTCCGAAAATGTTCGAGGATTTTCTCCCGGTCGCAATAGTTCAGGATCTTAGTAATCACCGGCCTGGGGGGGGATTCCGGGGGTGGCTTCATCATCAGGGCCCTATGCGCCCTTTCCACAGTGAAACCCTGAGTCAGCACACCTCCGGTTATCTCCTGCAGCAGCATCGATTCGATGTACTACACAGGAGTCCCTTGGCTCCTTCAGGCAATCCAACGATCCGTATGTTATTCCTGCGGGCGCGTCCTTCCGCCTCCTCCGCTCTACTTTCTAGGTTGCCCACTCGTACCAGGGCATGAAGTTCGGATTTGTGGGCCGCACACGCCGCTGAATTCGGGGCCACCTCTTTTTCCAGGTCACCTGTGCGTTCTGCCAGCGACCTGACATCTTGCTGGAGAAGATTCACCTCCTCCTGTACTGCCCCGACTTTGAGCTCTAATGCTGCTTTCAGCTCATTCATGGCCAAACCTAGTTTGGTTTCCCAGACCACCTTTAGGTCCGCAATCGCAGCAAGGATCGCCTGGTCTTTGCTCATAGTGTCTGTGCCTCCAGCCAGGGATTTATCTTTGCTTCTGGCCCCTTCCGCCCCTGGCGATGCCCTGGTGAATTCAAGTGTGGGTTGCTTGTCCTTTGTTCTAGGAAGTTTGGTAGTCGTCATGGTGTGCCGGGGCTGTGTGTTCAGACACTACTACGTATAGCCTCTGGTCTTCGACCGGTTAAATTGCTGCTTGTGTCACAGCCCAGGCAGGCCGTATCAAGAGTGCCCCCCCCACTGCCGGTCTTGCTCCTGGAGTGGACTGTGTCCTACGCGATTGTTATTAAGCTGTGCAATCTTTCCAAGAATCAAGCCCCAAGCTGTTGTTGATCTGGGTCGGTGAGCTCACACCCCAGTACTTATGGGGCTCCCAGGGTGCGCACGACCACCCAGCGCGCGTCTTCCGTGAACCACCCCGGTTGCCGTAACTTTCTCCACAAAAGTGGTGATTATTGTGGAGCTTCCATCAGACACGCTTCACTGTGTTCCTATGTTCGTCCCTGCGTAGGGGGTGTCTCTTCCAGCCTGATTAGGGTAGTAATGTTCGTACCTTTGACTTAAGGTGGCCCAATGCTATTTTCTCACTGCCTATTTTGCAGGTCCCTTGTTTGCAGGTGCCTGTGTCTTGTCTGCCTATTTCTGGTGTTTTCTTCTCTCATGCGCAGTTACTTGGTGCTGGGCCCTGCCACATAGGCCAGCCCCACTTCTTCACGTGGGTATGGCAGTCTCTTTCCACCTCCAGGGGACTCCACAATTGTCAGCCCGTGTCCTGTACATGCCACTCTGCCTTCCGCTCCGCACCAGTCTTATTTTACTCTGGGTTACCCTTTCAAATCAAGGCCACCGTTGGCCTCGTGATCATTGCCCGGCTGAGTGCTGGGCTGCATACATGGGATTGGGAATGCTTCTGTTTGTATGAGGCCAGTCTGCGCTCCTGTCCCCAGCTCTCTCCGTCTACTGCAGCCTGACACTGTCTGTGTGCGCTTTCCTCCGCGCCCGGGCCCCCTCCCTTCGGCCGCTTCGCCTCCTGTAGCCGTGGCTGATATTTGTCCTGTGCCCCTCTGCGAGTTTGCAGTGCTCATGTACCTCGCCTGGGCTCCCACCGCAGCGAGCAGCCCGCCCTTATGGATTGTTTTGCTTACGTATTGTGACCGAATGCCTCCTTCTTGCTGCAATGTCAGTTTCACCTACAGTGTTCGTACAGGCCTGCTCCTTCCTTCCAGAGCCGGCTACACTGTTGCCTCTCTTTGTATCCGTTCTCGAGTAATCGGGTTCATTCGTCTGACTTGATTCTCCGCCACCTGGGTGCCCAGCACAGCAGCTGATTCTGAGGGCCATCCACATACACGTATATCGGTCGGTGACTACGTGGATACTAGCGACCCCCACTCACTCGTGACTCTGTTCCGCTCTCCAGCATACGGTCCAATGGCTCCTCCAAGCCCTGCAGTCATCTGGGCGTACCGCAGTTGCTTTCCTTGTCACTTCCACTGTGCCCATCTCTGTGTTTCATGCACATTACTTTCCAGACTTCTGCTTTCAATGTGGTCTCCTCCGCTCGGCGTAGCCTGCTTCCCGGCACCTGGCAGATTTGCCTGCAACCGCCATCTTTCCCCCCCAAATGTTTGCCGTGTTCTGGATATTCCGCTTACGAGCGGGTTACAGTATTCGGCTTCCCACTACCTCTGTACTTGGCTGAGCGGCTGTGCTTGGTGCGATCCTTTGTTTGTGAGGCGCCATTTTGTTTCTATTTGCGTCCTGAGCTCTTCTCACTTCGTCGGCTTGCGACTTGTTCTTGCTGCTAATTTCACTGATCCTTTGATCGCTGCATACTTAGTATATTCATGCTTCCATAGGGCTTTGTTGCCACTTTACAGCTATCTCCAAACGCCTCTTATTCCAGGATCGTTCACGGCTCTGCAGGAGCTCACAGGAATCGCGACCTACTCCGTGGCAATGTAGCCACGCCCCCATTCCACAAAGATTGGGGCTTTCTGGAAAGGTAGGGTAGGAGAAAGACCTAAGGTTAGTCTTAATGCATCAGAAAACTGCAAAAGTGACCATGACAAGCACATTTGCGCGATTTGTCTTGTTCTCTAGCATATGCAACCCTTTCTTAGGATTTTCGACATGTGCTCTGAAGGACAAGTTCTCATTGGTGCCACATGATTTCAGGAAATGGAAAATAGCTTTGACATCCCATAGGGAGGAGGAATGAGTAGTGAGTGAAGTAATCGCCTTACAAGAGGTTGGAGACCAACAGATGGTCTTGTCCACAAAATTGTGATCTGCCATAGATGACTGTGGTGTGCTTTTCTGCTGTCTGGTTGCCCTGCTGGAAACATTTAGTGCTGTTAAGACCGGGGCTGAAATCAGTCGGACCATACTGCCCAGACTAACGTTTTAGCATTGGAAGGAACCCATGGCTGTGAGAGCCGTGGTCGAAAGGCCCGGGACAATCACACAAACCTGAATGTTTCCAGGTCTGGAGGGAGGGGTGAGGTGGGGGGGGAAGAGAACAGTCCCTCCCATTTCTGGAAATGGAAATGATTTACTGGGGGGGGGGATACCCTCTCCTCCTTGTAGGGGTGGGGCTGTAGGAAGGAGGGGGCAGGGCTGAGGGGCGTGGCCCCAAGCCAGGTAACACAACATTATCTCTTAGAACCTGATCCTGTTGATTTGCATAAAAGTAACACACATTATGGGCCCCTAAGAATGCAGTGTTCGAAACTGCCAGGAGCTAGAAGGGATTTACCTCCAGGTTATAGGCAAGGGGAAGCCTGGTTAGATTGGCACCAACTGCTAGTAGGAGCTACACGTGACTCCTTGGTTAGTGGTGCCAAACAAACAGATCTATGTGATATTGATTGTGTAGTTTTGGGAATGTGTTTGCAGGACAATAAAGGGGACGTCTAAGGAACATTTAAAGAATATTTTGTAATGTGCATATAGACAACAAGTTAAAGTTTGACTCTTGCATTCATGTTACATTTGTTGAAACATCTGTTAATTGTTTTCAACACTAAAAACGGTGGTCCAGGAGAACATCTCCCCCACCCCTGCCCGTGTCCATCAGCCAAGGCAGGAAGAGACTGGGAACCACAGTGCTTGTACAGGTAATATACGCATACCAAATAATAAAGCACCAAATAGGTGATTAGTAGTGATGCTACAGCAGGTGATTGTGTTTGGTCGTGCGATCCCTGCCCAGGACTACACCACTTGAAGAATTAGATAAATGAGACACACGCACACAATGCGCATGTTCACCAACAGTCATTTATACTGATGACAGCTGATTAGCCTCAAAGTATTTTCGCGTGCTAATCCGCTGTCATCAGACTGCGTTTCTGCAGTAGCGAGGAAATATACTTTTGCAGTATGAAGATAAGGTAATCAGTTGTTTTGAAACCATATATGAATTGACATAGTCTTTACTTATGAGTTGGCGCGTCTGGATACTTGAGCCTTCGAAGAAGAGCTGTGCTGGAAACTTGTGTTGACTGAAACCAATTGACTCATTTCGTCTACATAAAAAAAACTGTGTGTGTGTCTGATTCCAAAACATACACTGGTGCCCTCTCCACATATTTGCCAAGGGCCCCCCTTCATTCCCAGGCCCACTCTCGTCCTCACCCGCTTCGATTGCCTTCAATCAGTTTGTCACTCATTCTTTCATGTTATCCCTTCCTTGCGGTGCGATCATGCCTCACCGTAGTGTGAAATAAAGTATTGTTCATACGGATTCCAAATTTCCTTACGCCGAGCACCAGTAGGAATCGTCATGCCATATTTTGACTCCATCTCGTTACAGTATAAAATATCCTCCTTCCACTGTCGCTGGGTATGGCGTCGCCCCCTTCCCCACACCGTTAGCACCCTATTTTTTGCCAAAAGTAGTAATACTGCCAACCTCCTCTCCCGGTTAGTAATCTCCTTTTGTATATCCCAATAAAGCTACCACTGGTGATGGAGCCACCTGTTCCCTTATTATGTCACTCCATGTCCGAAATCCTCCCCCCAGAAATGAGACACTGTGAGACAGCTCCATGCCATGAGGAGAAAATCTGCTGGCGTAGTTGTACATCGAGCACATTGATCCGGGTTATCAAGAAAAAAACCTTTGTAAACCTGTGGGAGTATAGTAAAATTGATGGATATATATTTAAAATGTTTCAATTTAAATCTGTTGTTCAAAGCGATTTTCTAACTTCTGCACAGCAGTATTTCCACATCTCCTCAGTGATGGTCACCAAAAGTGTGGCCTCCTTTTTTTTATCCCTTGCTGTCTCTGCCCACCCCACTCGCGTCTCCAATACTTTGATATAAAGGTTGGACACAATTCTTAGGGTACCCTTCATCCCCATCACTCCATCTAATATAAGGGCTGTTCCCAGTGCTTCGGCAATGTAGAGAACAATTCCTTCAAGGATTCCCGTAACCTAAAGTATAAAAACACATCCAGTGATGTAACATTCCCCCTACCTTTCCACCCATCCAGTGTAAGGAACAGTCTCTCCGGGAATAGGTCTCGAAAGCTTGCGATACCTAACCTCTGCTTACAATTCACATACCAAAGCTGGCCTGTGACCGGTAATCCAGGGATGTGCTTAACCGGTAGTTTAGGGGAGTGAAGAACTTCCCCTCTCGCTTCAATAGTAGCCCAAGCTCTACAAGTCCACTCCACCATATTTTTTGATTTTAACCGATCTATCAGGGGCTGTCAGTATGACCACCTCAAGGAGAAACGGAGTAGTGAGGGCTCGCTCCATCTCCAGATGCCTCCTATCTGTACCCACATGAAACCAGTGCACCAAGAAACCAGCTTGGGCTACCTCATAATATATCTCAAAATCTGGCAGTGCCAACTGGCCCCCCCAAAATTTCCAACGGCACAATCAATTTCGTCCATGCTACACACGCTTGTTTACCTGCCAAAATAAACTGGGAGATCACTGATTGCACTTCACGAAAAGAAGAACGAGGTGCCACGATGGACACATTCAGAAACCCACACAAAAATCGAGGTAGACCATTTTTACCAGCGAAATCCTCCCATATAGATTAAGGGGAAGCCCCACCCAATGTCGCACAACTACCTTAGTCCGTTTCAACACCTCCCTGTATTTATGTTGGTATGAAACCTCTGGGGGGCGCGCTGCATCCACCCATAAGTACTGAGTGCAAGCCGTATGCCACTGAAACACAAATCCATCATTAAATTGCTTGTGCGATCAGTGAGTGGGAAAAGTACCGATTTCATGGTGTTAATTTTCAAACCCGAGAATTCACCAAAGCGCAGCACATCCATCATGATCAGCCCCAGGTTATCCTGAGTGTCTTTAATATAAATTACCATATGATCTGCGTAAAGCGATACCACCACTTTGTGTCTATACAGTTGCATTTCCCCCCATCGATGCGCCTGTCCCTCAGCAATTCCGCCAGCGGTTCAATCCCCAAGGCAAACTGCAAAGGCGAAAGGGGATCCCCTGCCTTGTGCCCCTCCCCAGTGGGGCGACTGGTGTAAGTTGGCCATTCACCCTAATTTTAGCCGTAGGCGATGCATAGAGCAGCAAAATCATAGATAGAAATTCCTCACCCTTCCCCATCCTTCTTAACACCTCAAAAAGCAAGGGCCACTCAAATGGCTTCTCAGTATCTAATAACTCTGTCCCCATAAGGTCCTCCCGGCTGATCGCTGACATTAACCCAAACATTTGCTGCAATTCATAGGATGTAGAGCACCCCGGATAAAACCTGACTGATCCGATTTAACACACCTATGCATCAGAGGTGCAAGCCTCTTTGCCAGCAGTTTTGCCAGAATGTTGTTGTCTAAATTAATAGGAGAAATTAGGCAGTACAAAGAACAGTCATCCGCTGCCTTCCAGGGCTTAACAATACTGTAATCCCTGCTTCCCTCATGGTTTCTGGTAACAGTCCCTCCCACAGAGCCTGCCTATACATCTAAAGATGTGGGGCCAGTTTTAATGCAAAGTGCTGATTAAACTCAGACTTAAAACTGTTTGGCCCCAGAGCTCCCGGGTGACAATTCCCTAATCGCCTGTATTATTTCCTGCTCGGTAATTGGGTGATGCAGCCATTCCCGCTCTTCTGTTGTACACCAATTGACCGCCACCTGATCAAGGAAGTTGCATATCTCAATCTGTGAAGTATGAACCTGCGAGGAGTAAAGACTGGTATACAACGCAAAGAATTCCTGAATAAGGTTCCTATCTGCAAACGGTTCCCTTGCTCATCTCTAACAGATGCAACCTATATCCTCGGAGCATCGACTTTGGCTGCCTGCACAGGTAATCTACGTCGGCGCTGCCCATCCTCATATTGCTTAGCAGCCGCCTTCCTCAGCAAGAATTTCACTTCCCTGTAGGCCGCATCACAAAATTTCTCCAATGCCTCTTTAGCCTCCTTTTGATTCGAGAGGTCGTTAAGACAGTCCGCCTCTGCTTGTAGCACCTGGATACGTGACTCGCAAGCAGCTAGCTCACTCCAAATTGACTTAAATTTCCCATATTCCTTTGAAATACACTCTCCTTGCACTATACACTTAAAGAATTCCCACGCCAGGGGACCACTCCGGTGATGATAGTGCGCGGCACAAATATCCTTTAACAATACCATATTCGAAGGGACCGACCCCACATTTTTGGAAAATAAATAGCCAATAACTTGTGAAATCCGTTACCGGAATTCCGCATCAGACAAACTGTCACTTTTAAACACCCATGGTGGTTTCCCTCCCTGTCTCCCAGGTACCTCCAGCACCATCACCACTGGTGCATGTTCTGATATCGTGCGTGCCAAGATGTCGACTCCTTCCATCCACCTGGTGACCTTATATGATATTAAGAAATAATCCAGTCAGGACGCCGATTGGTGAACCGTGGAGCTAAACATGTAGCCTTGTTCCCCCTCATACCTGGTCCTCCAAATATCATTCAGCTCCCATGTACAGCTTAGCTTCTTTAACTTAAAGGTCAATTTCGAGGCTGTACTCCCAATCCTATCTACTACCAGCTGCATCACTGCATTGAAGTCCCCTGCCCACACATTCACACCAGTTGAGCACTTTTCAAGCTGTTCAGCTATCCACTCCAATGTTTCTACTGTATCTTGATTGGGACCATAGTAATTAATCAAGATAACCATGTGACTGTGCATAACCCACCACTAACAATGCCCGTCCTTCCTGATCCCTAATCACCTCCGTCTGGCGAAACCCAGCTGTACCTTGAATCAATATGGAAACCCTCCCCTGAGAGTATGAAGAGTAGAAGAAGTAGTGATGGCACCCCATCCCTGTCCAAAGCGTGGGGCCCCCATTGGAGTTAATGTGTCTTTTGCAGAAACGCTATGCCAATATGATGACGTTTCATATGTAGTAACACCTTACGAGTCTAGGAGGAACAATTCAGACCTTTGATATTCCATGTCATGCATTTCAGGCACATAGTCATTCCTCTGCCTATCCCCATCTGATGTCCTGTGTTTTTCATTATACCAATCATTATCCACTCTGCTGTAGAACAATTCTGCATTTCTCTGCCCCAATGCGGTCCATGCACCCAGAAAGAGAGTCCCAATTGCCAAATGAAGGAAATCCCTCAAACCACTGTCCCTCCAACAAACCCCCCCACCCCCTAAAACGCTCACTATTCTGATGTTACATTTGATGGACGCTATGGACTGACTTTGTTCCCCAGAGGTAGCTCCAGCCTTACTGGTGATGCTGGATACACAGAAGCTGCTTTTTGCTCCTGGTCCATCCCAATTTCAACCCCTGGAACGCCCACAATTTAAAATTTGAAATAGGTTTTGTAATTCAGTAAGGAGCCCAATGGAGTGAATAATGGAAGTTTGACTCTGTGGTTTTGATTGGTCACAATACTCGCCCTAACAAATCTGTAAATTGCAGGATATATATCAGTTGTGTTTTTTTTTTACATTTTATTTATTTATTTGCAAAACTTGCAGTGTACATGTGGTATCTACATACTGTAGTAGTATAGTGCGAAGTATAACATTCATCCATCTTCACCTTTACGGAATTAAGTTATCAATAACCATGCAGAGCGATTAGTCATCAGAGAGGTTGGAGAGGGAATTTGAAACTCAGCCCATACATTCCTGGAGCGGGAGTGTGGAGTCAATAAGTTCACATATTCCACCTCACAGGTTTGAGTCCAAGTAAGTGCAGCCAGCCACGTTTTGAAGATAGGGGGCATGATTGCTTCCATTGCTGGAGAAAGCATCTTTTGGCTACAACGCAGCTTATATTTAGAAAGGGCAACATTTTTTTTTTATTCACAATATCTTTCCATTCACCAAACGCCCCCAATGGATCGGATTCAATGGTAGATCCCACGATTTCAGTAAGTGCCTGGAAAAACCTCTTTACATAAATTATGGATCCTGGTTCATGTCCAGAACGTATGTATATGATCGCCCTCCTCAGCCTGGCCTCTTGGGCAGGTATGGAGTGATTGCTGGGTGAATCGGTTAAGCTTGTGAGGGGTATAATACAGCCTGTTCAGAAGTTTGGACTGTATGCAGCAAAATCTAAAATTTAGGAAGACTTTGCGTGTGTGGGAGCACACAGATTTCCATAGAGTGTCTGAGATGTCCAGATAGAGCTTGCTCCCCCAAGCAGCATGCACCCCAGGGGTAATGTCGGTGGTTTTCCCCAGCAGCATCTTATACAGGGAGGAGACTATCCCACGAGCCCCGCATGTATTGGCAATATATTGTAATTTCTGAGTATCGTGGAGTTCACCGGGAAGCATGACCACATAGATTGGATTGATGCACAGAGCCTAAAATATTGCAATGTCTCTAATCCTTGACCTGAATGGCCATCTCGCCACGTCTGGGGCATGATGAACTTCCCACCGGGGAATGCCCTGTACCCCAGCCCATTGTCATGACCACTGTGAGGGGGGACAAGTTGTGCCACAAGCAGGCTCCCACCAGAACCCTGAGGGCCTTACAACCCCTGCAAAAGGGCTCCTGGAGCCAGTCCTGGTGCCTTTGGCACCAGGCTCATATGTAGGAAGGAAGGGCTGTTCAAATTAGGTCCCATTTATGTACATGGGCCTTTAAATCCAACATGGAAGCACCCACACAGTCTAGTTCTAAGAACCAGGCAATGCGGTTTAGTATTTTTGGTGTGGCAGGCCTGGAACTGCTTTCCCTGTTACTACTTTACCTGGGCTATATAAACCACACCCTGACTGCAGAACACGCTTTGTGTTATTCTGCAACCCGCAGCATGACGCTCACCATGTCCAGCTCCTGGTCTTCAGAATCTTCCTGTAATCCTACAAGAACAAGGCTATGCTGTCTTAACTGAGAAAACGCCATCCAGCACTCTGTGGAAACCGAGAGGAGAAGAAGAAACATACCTCACCTGGGAGTACTAGCATAAGGACTTCCGTCAAACCACTACCACAGCTGCAGTTCGAACCTTGCGGCCTGCAATATCGAGAAGGGGAAAAACAATATTAGAACGCGCGCTTCCAAAACATCTAATTCCATCAGTCTTACCTGAATTCCATCGCGCTACGCCACGCTTCCATCCGGAGCACCACAGCAACATCTGCAAAGGAAAAGGGACATATTCAGGTTCGCTTCAATATTAAACAACCACACAGCACTGTACTTGCGTTAATGGATTCCGGGGCAATGTTTTTCATTGCGCTGTCATCCACTCGCTGTACCACAGCGGCCTGTGAGGAAAAGAGGAAGAACACACAAGTTTGCTTTAAAAGACAATAAAGGCCCTGCGCTTTCTCTTACCTAGAAAACGTGCCTCTCCATCCAGCACGCCAGCATCAAGATCTTCGCACCTGAAAAGGAGATAAAGACATTAACAAATTCCCACCATAAACGGAACAAAGACTTACAATTAACAAACCTACTTGCCTACAAGCAGATTCCCTCTGGACTCTGGACTCTTTCGCGACCTCTGCGACTCTCTCTCACTCTCTATTCTCCCGTCTGGGCCGACTCATTCTGCAGGGCACACTCTTGATGCTCTGATCTCTTCTGACCTTCCCCTCTCTGTCCCTCTCTCCACTCCTCTCTCCTGGAGTGATCACTTTCTCTTATCCTCCCACCTCACCTACCCTACCCCACAGGCAATGCCACCCTCATCACTGCCACCCTCCTTCTCGGTCATCCGACCCATGAAGCGCGTGTCAGTTGAGGCTTTCGCTGCCACCTTCTCGCCCCCTTCCCCTTCGGCTGACTCCCACCCTGACGCAGCCCTCTCCACGCTTCACTCTGCTATATCTGATACTCTTGATATCCTTGCCCCTGTCATGAGAATCCGCCTGAAGCCCAAAGCCAAATGTAACTCCTGGTATGACTCGGATCTCGTCACCCTTAAACGCAAGTGCAGGGTGGCAGAGAGGAAATGGCATGCCTCATGTGCATCCTCTGACAAACTGGCCTGCCGCCTGCTCCAAAGGCCATACCGACTCTCCGTTCTCACCAAGAAGAGAGCCCTTATCCAAGCCCGCATTTCTGCGGCATCTAACAATTCGGCCGAACTCTTTAAAATCTGCAAGGAGCTGGCCAACCCTGCTGCAGTCTCTACCGCTCCTGTCCCCTCCCAGGCCCCCTGCATGGCACTGGCCTCTCACTTCATTTCAAAAACTCAGGACATCCTGTCCTCACTCTCCTCCTATCACCTCCCCCCCTCTATTCCCTGCTCTTCCTCTGGCCCTTCTGCAGCCGCCCCGCCTCCCCCCCTTCTCTGCCTTTCCCCTTTTTTCTGCTGACGAGGTTTCGAGACAAGTCCGATCTATGAAAGTCGCGTCAAAACAGGTCCACCCATGCCCCTCCAAAACTATCAAGGACCACATTGGCTCCTTGGCTCTTGCCCTGGCTGACTTCTGCAATCACTCCTTCGCCTCTGGAGTCTTCCCATCCCCCCCTCAAGCACTCCCTTGTGCACCCCTTTCTTAAGAAACCCTCTTCCGACCCCTCTTGCCCGGCTAACTATCGCCCAATCTCGATCACTCCCTTCCTGGGCAAGCTCCTGGAGAAGCTGGCCATCTCCCAGCTTAATCTCCATGCTGAATCTGTTGGTAGTCTTCACGACCATCAGTCTGGCTTCAGAGCTGCCAGAAGCACGGAAACTGCTCTCCTGAACATCCGTGAGGACCTGCTCTCGAACCTTGACTGTAATACTCCATGTGTTCTCATTTTACCTGATCTCTCTTCTGCCTTTGATACTGTCAATCATACCATCCTGCTCAACCGTCTCCGTGATAACCTGGGTATCACTGGTCAGGCTCTGGCGTGGCTGACCTCTTTACTCTCCAATCGACCCTCCCAGGTCCAACTGGGGTACTTCCTCTCTGACATCTTTTTCTCCTACCTGTGGTGTCCCCCAGGGATCTAACCTCTCTCCCTGGCTGTTTAACCAGTACCTGCTCTCTGCCCCAATTTTCAGTGCTATGCGGATGACAGCCAGCTCATTTTCAGGCTACCCTCGGCCTCCTCTTCTCCTTCCCTCATCTCTGACTGTCTTTCTGCTATCCAGGAATGGTGTGCCGCCAATGACCTCTGTCTTAATGCCAGTAATACTGAGATTCTACTCATCGGTACACCCACTCCCTCCTTCCCTGCAGCTCTCTGGCCGGCCTCTCTTGGCCCTCTTCCTGCTCCTACCTGCAAGGCAAAAAACCTCGGGGTCATCTTCGACTCCACACTCTCCTTCTCTCCTCACATATGTGACGTCTCTAAGAAGTCACACTACCAGCTACACCTCCTCAGAGGTATCCTTCCTTTCTTCTCCTTCCCCAGAAGCTCATCTCTAGATCCCTGGTTCTCTCGAAGCTGGACTACTGTAACAGCCTCTATCTAAATCTGCCTGCCTCTACTCTGCGCCCTTTACAACTCATCTAGAACAGGACTGCAAGACTTGTCCTTGGCCTCAAGCCCAGGGACCGTATCTCTCCAGGACTGAAATCGCTACACTGGCTCCCAGTGCCTGCGAGGATTAAGTTCAAAACCCTCTGCATTGTCCAGAAGGCCTTCTGGGGCCTTGGGCCAAAATACCTTCAACTCTCTCTTCCAAAGTATCTTCCTTCTCAAGCTCTCCGCTCATCCGCCTCCAACTCCCTCAGGGTCCGCCGCTTCTCCAAGCAACGAGTTGGGGGGTAGATCTCTCTCCGCAGCAGGGGCCTCCCTCTGGAACAGCCTTCCTGCCTCCCTGAAACTTGAGGAGAACCATCTACGGTTCCGGAAGCACCTCAAAACCTTCCTCTTTGCCTCAGCTTTCTCTCCCCCTCTCCCCTGCTAAAATTACTGAAAATCCACTGCATCTGCTACTGGGCCACCCACCGAACTGTGTCCTTGGCCCAGCCACTCTCCCCTGCACTGCCTCCCTGGCAACCCCTGCACTGTGGGACTGTCTCTGTATCCCTACAGCCCCCCTTCCCAGCACTTGTCTGCACTTACCTTGCACTTGCCACCAGCTGGCCCTTATTATTCTATTCTACTAACCTTATACTGCACTTCCCCTCTCCCTTTCCCCCTTGTACTTTTCCCCCTCCCCTCTACCCTTGCACTTGCGCAATCTGAATGACACCTGGCCTAGTAGGATTGTTGTCCGTCTCCCCTTGCCCCCCCGCCTCGTCGCGCCTTGAAACACTTGTGTATAGGCGCGTTATAAATGTCATATATCATATCATATATCATTTGGGGTCACAGCAGGCCTGGGCCCAAGGAAGGCGTACTGCACCAGTGGAGCAACTCAGGCAGCTTGCCAACAAACGTCAAGCGCCCATGCACAAGAAACGCAGGACGGATAGCTCATCCTACAAATAACTAAGATTAACTATTCAGCACTGGGCAACTACGCATCCAGGGTTCCGGATCTCAGAACCTTCCAGACGCCCCCCGGGGATATCAGGTGAGCGTAACACCTGTGCCAGTACTGCGCAAGCGCTATATCGTGTGTGGGTTCAAGCCCAGGGATTTTCCAGATGGGAAACCATTCATAGTAGGGACGTATCTCGCTCAGTAATGGAAGTACCCGGCGCCAGGCCATAAACCCAGCAGCAGTAGGGTCCAATGGAGAGTAGTCTTTATAGGTCAGGTTCAAGATTAATGTTTTAAGGTCAGCATCGCCCGGTGCCAACTGTTCTAGTTTCACATGGGGTGGATGACCAGATTCACAATACCAGTAGGAAACATACTGGGCTTGCCTTGCTATCCAATACAGCTTGAGGTTGTGGGCAGTGAAGCCCCTCTCTCGTAGGGTAGGGTCATATCGGCCCATTGCCATAGGGATTGTGCACATAGACCATGAAGCTTAGCAAAGTATTGCTTCCCAGGCCAAATGGGAACATTAGCGAAAATGTATAGAAGTTTTGACACAAGGATCATCTTTACTAGGGGTAGTCTGCTTGCCATGGTGATGGAGTGGGCATCATCTTGTTGATTTGGTCTCTATGTACTGTTCCACAGAAGCGTAAATGTTAGTCAGGAGCGTAGGTTTGGTCCTGGATATCTGGATCCCCAAATTTCTGATTCCGTCAGGTGACCAGCGAAGTGGAAACTGTCTATCCGGATTACATCCCGCAGTATCGGATCAAGGTTCGTGGACGAGTCTCTGATGTACAGCAGCACATCATCTTTATATAATGATATCTCCGGTTGGTCCTTCAGCAGGACTCCCCTCCGGACGTGTCGCGCCCTGATTATGTCAGCCATCGGTTCTATAACCACAGCAAAGAGGATAGGGGAGAGTGGGCAACCCTGCTGAGTGCCCCTGTTTAGTGTGAAAGGGGGAGATAAGAGAGTTAACCAGTACATTCGCAGTAGGGTAAGTGTATAATAATTTGATGTATCTAATCATTGTTGACCAGATGCCCATCCTCTCCAGGACCGCCCACATGTAGTGCCATGAGACCATGTCAAAGGCCTTCTGAGCATCAAGTGTTACTGCCAATGCCTCCGTATATGGCTCGATTCTGGACATTACATTGAATAGCCTTCTGATATTCAGCAATGTTGATCTGCCAGGAACAAACCCCCCCCCCTCTCCCCCCCCCTAGTTATAGTGTACCAGGTAGGGCATGAGTAGTAGGAACGTATTTGCTAAGGTTTTTGCAAAGATTTTAGTATCTATGTTCTTAAGAGAAAGAGGCCTGTACGATCCACACGCTGTACTAGGCTTGCCAGGCTTCAAGAGAATAGTTATGGTGGCATCTCGCAGTGAGTGGGGCAGAATAGATTGACAGTCTTTCATTCCAAACCTCAAGTAGGTGCGGGGAGAGCAATGTTCTAGGAGTGAGCCCATCTGGACCCGGGGCCTTACCTTTCAGTAATTCAGTTATGACCCTCACTATTACATCTTGGGTGGTTGGGCTTTCAAGCTCGTCTCTGGTTTATGAGCTAACTGAGGTCATGGGAATTTCATCTAGGAGGCTACGAATTGTATGTGTACCGTGTGGTTGACCCGCTGCATACAAGGTGCTATAGAACTTGGAAAGGACATTAAGGATCTCACGATCAGTCTATTGCTGGACGCCATGCTCGTCAATAATGCACGCTACTTGGGTCTGCTCGCCTTCCAATCTAGTTAGCCTGGCCAATGTCCTACCCGGTCTTTCTCCCGCCCCTTTTCTATTTGCAGCCGGTGGGCGTGTGAAGTAGCATATTTCCCTAAGGGCGTGCGATTAAAAAAAACCTTCAATTCGGCACGTATCTGAGCTACTTTATCAGGGCTTCACAGTACTGGACACTCTTGCTCTAGGCGCTTGAGTTTGGTTTCAGAGTGCTGGAGGTCATTCCTAATCACTTTCAGTATAAAAGCTTCTCTGGATATGGACATGCCCTGTATATTGTAAGAGGATTCAATTCAGCACTACAGCCAAGTCAACGCCTCGTCTAGAATACTGAATGAAAACCCTTATTGATATATCTTTATGTCCAGTTCATGCGTTCTGGATGACTACCCCTATATAACACCCCTCTCTTGGAATCCTCCTGACCCCACTGAGCCAAGAAGTAGTTCTGTTTTGCAAATTAAAAGGTTTATTTGAGAAGTAAAGCAATATATATCTATCACACTTTATAATAAATTAATAATTGAATATCACACTTAATCTGATATGATAAAGATTAACAACGGAGAATCTGGCACTAGCACACTTCTTATAATCACTAAGGAGTTGACATGAAATGGATAAGATAGCACACTGGTAAATAGGGACAGAAGAATAATGTGGAAGACAATGTTTTATAGGGTTCAAGGAAATGCAAGGTTGAATGAATGAAATGCAGTATAGAAAATACTCAATATGATTTCAACAAAACAATGTAATCACTTTTCTCTGGCAATTCACCCCCCCTTTTATGCAATGCAAGGAAATGGAGGGAAGGCACACAGTTCTCAGAAATGCAATTAAATGTGATTCAGTTCACCCCAGCAACTTAGACTACAGAAGTTGAAAACACAGGCAAAATGCTTTTAAATGTGCTGGAAATGAAGAAAAAAATATGCTAAAATGCTTTTAATTCCCTTTAGAGGTTCAGGGTGAGTGAAATCAAGTTAATATTAGCTCAGGCTCACTCTAGCAGTGATACAGGGATAGTTTTTATGAGGCAAACGATTTTTTTTCAGAGGAAAGCAAAAGCAGCTATCTTTTTGCAAGTGGAGAAATTTTCAAATCGCGGTAAAATTCGCGAATGCGTCTGGTGCGATTACAGAGGAACTACAAGGGCTAGCAATATCGTTTTGGGGTCCTAGGAAAGCCTAGGATCTCAGCTTCCAGATGAAAGTTACTGCAAGTCTCTAGCACAAACGGTCACGGAGATATGAGCGATTAAATAAAGGTCGTTTTTCAGATTTGATATTTTAAAGTTCAGAAAGACAAGTGCAGCTTGCAACTAGAAAATGACAAGTGACAGCTTTACAAATGACAGGTGACAGTTAGGAGATAGTTCTACTTAGATTAAACTAGATTGAATTATATTATTTTAACTAGGAGATTGGTTCTGCACAGTTTTCTAGGTACTCACACTATATTCTTCAGTGAAATGGGCCACGCCACGGATCTGGTCAGGTTTTAGACTCGCCTCTGGTCTCTGCACTTCACAGTGATCTGGGTCAGCTCTCTCTGGTTCTGCTAACAGTGATCTGGGTCAGCTCTGCTCTCTCTCTGGTTCTGGAAATTTGATAGATTTGAAGTCTCTATGTCTGCTCTCTGAAGGTTGAGGGAGGTAAAGTATGGATTTTCCGGCAGAGCTTCCAGCTGCAAATGGATTTGAAGGTCCCTATCTGTCCTGTCTCTCTGCTTTTATGTGTTTAGAATGTGGGTGTGTTCTAGCATCACTGACCCTACCTCTCTCTCAGCTTCTAATTGGTCAAACTTCCATTTCTCACTTGATTGGGGGAGCTAAGTTGTGTCAGAGTGATGTCATTTTACAGCCTGCAGAAAGTCCACTCCTCCTGTCAACTTACACACAAATCTAGATTTGAACCCAAATACATATTTGCAGAGGTACATGTTGTTTTAAAATCATCTGCACCCCTCACATATCACAGGAGGTATCTCCTGTTCAAACTCTGCTCTTCCTGGGAGCTTGCATTCAGAAATGGCAATATTTTGCACTTTTTAACTGGTTTGCAATTCCGGACATTACCCCAAATGTACACACATGTGCGCAAGGAGTATGGACATTAATTGATGAAGTGTCAGATTTTTCACATGCACACATTTGGAGTAATATCCTCTTTTCCGCTAAAACCCCCCTGAACATACCACCGGGTCCTAGCACGTCTTAAAATGTGGGCAGAAAAATCACAAGAATTATGGTGTCATTTAAATAATTTTCACAAGTCCGTACTATGAGTTATTCATCTTTTTCTAAAACCATATTCTGGCTATAGAGGTGTGTCTTTTCAGGTCACATGGTACAGAAACCAGTCTTTCCAGTTTCTGGCAAGCTCAGAGATCCTGCCCCTCCCAGCTTCTGCCAAGAGGAAGCTCCATGTACGACTCCCGCCAATAAAACATTTGCCTGAGTCAGGACAGGGCTTTGTTCAATTTCCTGCAGAGCCCAGGTAATTCAATCAGGGAAGTGTCATATCCCTTTTGGTGTGAGCAGCAAAAGGGCAGCTAGGCCTGGGAACACAGCTGTGACTCAAGTTTCACTCCTGATGGGGGTAGTTGCCAGGCAGAATTCAGTTCCTTAAGCCAGGTTACAGATAAAATGTCACTTTTTGTTTCCCAGTTTAAGTCAAGACAATTTTTTTTACATATGCAGCTAGAATGCTGATTCTAAGTTTAAAGGAGAGTTCCGGGACTTTTTTTTTATTGTCCCTACGGGTCGGCCATGTGTTTGTAAGCATAAATCGGTAGATCGTAGGAAACTTTCCTATGGACCTTACCCGACTTTTCGCCCCTTATCGCACTCGAAATCAGCCTCCATTTTGTGATAATCCTATCATTCCGCCGCATCGACCTGGCTCACCTGCCTTTGCGGCACTAAATCAAATCCCCCGCCCCTGAGCCTGACATCAGCAGACGCGTACTGCCCATTTCAAGCACGTCTCGTGTCAACAATCGCTGCGCCTCAGCTATTGACGTGTTGCCATGGAAATGGCAGGACGCCTCTTTCCCCAATAAGTATAAACAGACCGTTTCACAACATACAGCAGCAGATTTTCGATTCCATTCCTCTCTCTGTGTTACTTTGAGTATTCTGTGACTCGTTTCAGTGCTCTGGTCAGCTACCTTCGCCGCTTGTAGCCCGTGTGAACAGATACCAGTACCACCGCTATAAATTATTTTACTATCTTTACCGCACAATGGCCACAATAATGCCGTATATGTACGAGCCCGAGTACACCGAGGAAGAACTACTGGAAAGGCAAGCACGCGAAAACGATGGGGATTCGGACGGCAGTTGGGAGGACCAGTCAACGGATGAAGAGCCTGGACCATGTCGCATGGACGGCGTCTCCACCTGGTGCACGTGCAATCGGTGCGAGCTAATGCCAACTGAGGAGGAGAACTGCTGCTGCCGTGAAAATTCCGGGTGCTTGGCCTACATTTCGGAAAGCGAGCAAAGTCAGCAGGAAGGCGAGCAAAGTCCGCAATGCATCACCGAGCTGCCAGAGTTCAGGGAAGCCTGCCTCTCACGGACAGTGTTGAGGATGATGATGGTGCTTATGCACGAACTTCGTGGCACTGTTCGTCCGCGTAATCCGAGTAACGAGTAAGTATACTCTGTTTGTGATGTCAGTGATGCCACCACTATTTCATGGTCGTCTCCCACATATAAAATTACATTTACATATCATTGGAACGCATGTAAATTGGTTCCATATAGTGCATTTTCTAGATATAATTTTTTTCTAAGAAAAATGACATGTGTTACCTGAATCGACATTGATAAGAAAGTTTGGTCAGTTTAATACAGTTTGCATCTTTTTTTTTCACAGGTGGTACAGGCTGGTGGCCTATCGTTGCTTCACTTGGTGGCTTCACGGGAGGCTCGGACACCGCGTTCGGAGAGTAATACCTGCCTGTGCGGTACTTGCCATTAGACAACATTTCCCCAGTGACAGTGGACAATACCGCGGATTTTCCCTCGATGTGCTGCAACCTCAACTTTACAATGTGTAATGTTTATTATTTATGTTTAATTAAAATCTAAAATAAAGCCCAACATATATTTTAACAATGGTTGTTTTGATTTTTTAAATGAATCTAGTGTATATTCTCCTGGGAGGGTGAGGTATTTATAAACTCACCCCCCTGCCTTCCATGTAGTAGATCCTGCAGCCATCCTCTTACATTCAGTTAGATGGCCTCTCCTTGGTGAGGCCCTGCGGCAAACGGGTCTTGTCTGCACGACCACCGCCCCGATCCACCCCCCGCCCTATCAAAGGCAGTTCGCACCGGGGTACTTGAGCTGCTGGCAAGTGGAGCTGTCAGGGAGCGATAAAGGCCAAGAGGTGCCAAAGACCATGTACACTTCAAAGTGGTCTATAGAGCATGGGTTTGTTGTTCCCATGTCTACCTCCAGACCCCGTGTCTCCTGCCAAGCATCCCCCTCACGCTGGACGGCCCCCTGCAATCCACATAAGTGTGTCTCCATTCACGAGTCTTCCTGTGTCTTGTCTGCACGACCACCGCCCCGATCCACCCCCCGCCCTATCAAAGGCAGTTCGCACCGGGGTACTTGAGCTGCTGGCAAGTGGAGCTGTCAGGGAGCGATAAAGGCCAAGAGGTGCCAAAGACCATGTACACTTCAAAGTGGTCTATAGAGCATGGGTTTGTTGTTCCCATGTCTACCTCCAGACCCCGTGTCTCCTGCCAAGCATCCCCCTCACGCTGGACGGCCCCCTGCAATCCACATAAGTGTGTCTCCATTCACGAGTCTTCCTGTGTCTTGTCTGCACGACCACCGCCCCGATCCACCCCCCGCCCTATCAAAGGCAGTTCGCACCGGGGTACTTGAGCTGCTGGCAAGTGGAGCTGTCAGGGAGCGATAAAGGCCAAGAGGTGCCAAAGACCATGTACACTTCAAAGTGGTCTATAGAGCATGGGTTTGTTGTTCCCATGTCTACCTCCAGACCCCGTGTCTCCTGCCAAGCATCCCCCTCACGCTGGACGGCCCCCTGCAATCCACATAAGTGTGTCTCCATTCACGAGTCTTCCTGTGTCTTGTCTGCACGACCACCGCCCCGATCCACCCCCCGCCCTATCAAAGGCAGTTCGCACCGGGGTACTTGAGCTGCTGGCAAGTGGAGCTGTCAGGGAGCGATAAAGGCCAAGAGGTGCCAAAGACCATGTACACTTCAAAGTGGTCTATAGAGCATGGGTTTGTTGTTCCCATGTCTACCTCCAGACCCCGTGTCTCCTGCCAAGCATCCCCCTCACGCTGGACGGCCCCCTGCAATCCACATAAGTGTGTCTCCATTCACGAGTCTTCCTGTGTCTTGTCTGCACGACCACCGCCCCGATCCACCCCCCGCCCTATCAAAGGCAGTTCGCACCGGGGTACTTGAGCTGCTGGCAAGTGGAGCTGTCAGGGAGCGATAAAGGCCAAGAGGTGCCAAAGACCATGTACACTTCAAAGTGGTCTATAGAGCATGGGTTTGTTGTTCCCATGTCTACCTCCAGACCCCGTGTCTCCTGCCAAGCATCCCCCTCACGCTGGACGGCCCCCTGCAATCCACATAATGCCACGACATATACACGTCATTCATTCACAAACACACCCCTGGTTCGAATTCTTTATAACCCACCTCATATTTCTAATGAGAACTTCTTTGCGCTTTGCTAGTCAACCCGTGAAGGTGCTGGTTATCTGCTCTTCGTCTCTGTGAACTTCCGTGACCACTTTGAGCAAACTCGTCAGTTTGCAACCTGTGAACTGCTCCCTGTTCTACGACAAGAAACTACTCTGATCCCTGCATCTAACTGTTTGTTCGTCAAGGTAAGTCCATGTACCATAATCATTTTGCGTCCAATTTTTTAATTTATATCTATTTGCTAGTAGTCATCAAATTGCATCCATGTTTTCTTTTCGTTCACGACAGTACATGCAAGGAACTAGTCACATGTTCTGAGTTTAGTCAAATTACTTTTTCTATTTTTTGAAAGTTATTGAAATACTTATCCGCATGTGAATAACGTGTATAGTTCCAAGAACCAAAACGGACCTTGCATTGAACCTTTTATGTGTCATTTACTGTTTTAACACATTGGTATTCATAGAGAATTGTTGATCTTTACTTTTCAGAACTTTCCATAATGCCTGCCTGTTCCATTGGCGGTTGCCCTTCGAAGACCCATAACAAATCTGAAGGTACTATAATGCATGTTTTCCCTAAGACAATAGATCAGATAAGAGGATGGGTCCGATATTGCGGATATCCAGCCTCTGAGCTAGAAAGTAGAGTCCTAGAAGTCTTTGCGGACAAGAGGGGTGATCGATACCGCATCTGCAGCAGGCACTTTAGCCCAGACATGTACTCCACATCATTGCTAATAAAGAAGAAAACACCGCGAGCGAGGCGAAAATTGCTCTCAACCGCTATTCCCACTCTATTCGTCCACATGCCTCCACTGGTGAGTCAAGTTTACGGATCTAGTTCTCGGCCTTGCGGTAGTGTGTAGCAGTAGCTAACAATAATTTCCCCATTTATGTATCCACTCAATATGAAGGCGGAAGATTCTCCATCCGTGTCGTTATTGCAGTCATCAGCCACTTCAAGCGCCTATCGGGTAATCTTACTTAGCTATTCTGACACTGACTTGTTTTAGGCATGTAAATCAATAGTTTTAATTGATCGTGTAATTATTTTACCTAATGGTACACCCTTGTACTCGTCCTCTAGTCTTTGTTTTCAGTTATAATTATTGTTATCCAAAATAATGCAAGTACTGTCTTTCAGGGAGATGCTGAGGAGTCCAACGCATTGACGACAACCGTAGATGTCACTCAGATGCTCGAGGTACGTTTCTTTCGTTTTTAGCCATTGATATGTCCTTCTGTCGTCGCCCTCCTATTTGTCTTCTTTTTTCAATATTGTGTTCATTACTAATGAAAGTCCTATGTTTCAGGGAGTCGATGGAGCATTAGTCCAAGTAGAAGGGGGAGCATGCAGTTACGGGTCGGCGCAACAGCTTGCAGAAGTGTGCACCGCAGTTACATCGTCCCTTGATGTTCTTATGCATTTCGAGGTATGGATACTGACAGTTCGATCAAGCGAAATCATATGACGTGATTACATCCGCTATACTTCCTTCTTTATTAACGCAAGTACTATGTTTCAGGGAGATGACGGAGCTTCTTCTACAAGAACATCACCCCTAGTAGTTGATGCAGATCTCTGGGTGGTGACACTTCCAACGATCGAGCAAATCGAATCATATTTACATATCCATTATTTATTTTAGACAACTGATCATTTGTGCAGGTCTATTTAGATGAGCCGTTGACGCCTGCTCAAAGTTTATGTTCTTTTTAACAAAATAGAAAAGCATACTAATGCAATTACTGTGTTTCAGGGAGTTGCTGAAGCGTCATCTTCAATAATATCATCAATGGAAGTCTATGCGGAGCCCGAGGTATGGATCTTGACAGTTCAATCTAACTAGATCAACAATGCGTGAACTATTGTCGTTTGAATGTTCTACACAATGCGTTCATTCGTGTTTTGCTATTGAGATGTACGTATGGGTATTGGTCCCCAAGTACATTTTGTGTTTTCAATATTATTATACATACTAATGAAAGTTCTATGTTTCAGGGAGTCGATGGAGCCTCAGTGAGTGATGGATGTGCTTATCATGAAAATATAGTCGTTGCAGCGCGAGAGGAAGTGGAGACATGCACACACGAGTCGGAGCAACAGCGTCCAGATGTTGAAGTTCGAGGCAAGAAAGTTTCAAAGAAAAGAAAGCAAAAGAAGGTTAGTGTCCTGTTCACTATATTATGTTGTCTTTCACTGTCAATAGTTCAATACTGTAAGTTGTGTTTAAACTGAACATCCCTTTTCTAATCTGTCCTCTAGTTGCGAGTGGGTGTAAGAACTAAATCTACACAGACAGTGAAGCGAACGAGAGATGTTGCTTGTCAAACCTTTTGGCAGGGACTTGAGACTGGAGATGCATCGTGCCAATGGGAAGAATATGAAGTGATTGACAACGGAGCTATACCACCACCAGCCATTGATAGTGAATGTCCTCCTGGTAGTTTGGATGCAGTCGGAGATCAATTCACAGAATCCACACCCGCAAAAAATAAGAGCGCGCGAAAGTTGAAGACATTGTTTTTTTCTCCCATCTCCGGACAAGGAACAGATGTTGCAATGGAAGAGAATGACGTGGACGACAATGAAACACCATCAATATCACTCAGCATAGCGGAAGACGATATCAGAGATTGTACCTTTCATGCGAGTGACATGTCCTCAACGTTACAGGCCGAACCAGCTGGGATGCAGAGTGAAAGTATAAGGAAAGAGGCCAAATTCATTGTATTCGATAGCTGTTTGATGGATATTATTATGATGATGAAATGTGGGCATTCGGTTGGTGGGGAAGTATGTGGGGAGCCATTGATTAATGTGACTCGTGCAATTCGAGGCACTAACCTTAAAATACATGCCACCTGTACACAATATCATCCGTTCGCATGGTCTGCACAACCCATGCTGGGGCAACTGCCAGCAGGCAATCTACTTTGTGCAGCGGCCGCACTTTTTAGTGGTTCAAGTTTTAAAAAGTTACAGTATTTCTTTCAGTTTGTGGGAATCCATTTCATTGCGAAAAGTCAGTTCTACAAATACCAAACCGATTATCTATTTCCAGCCATCAGCGAAGCTTGGAGAATGGAAAAAATGTCAATGGAAAGTACATTCGCGGGCAAACGCTTCAGGCTAGCCGGTGATGGACAGTGCGACAGCCCAGGATTTTCAGCCAAGTACTGCACCTACCACTTTCAGGACATGGAAAGTAAGAAAATTGTGAGTTCGGTGGTCGTGCAGGTGTCACAAAGTACATCCTCAGTGGCCATGGAGAAAGTTGGCTTTGTAGCATCATTGCAAGAACTACAATCGCGGGGAATGGTGATCGACCTGATAGCCACGGACAGACACGTTTCAATTGCCAAGACAATGAGAGAACAGTACAAAAATATAAATCACCAATTTGACGTTTGGCATCTTGCAAAATCAATCAATAAAAAATTGTCTGCTGCAGGTAAAAAAAAAGAATTGCAAGGTATTTCACAGTGGTCCAAGTCAATCAGCAACCATCTTTGGTGGAGCTCAAAAACATGTGAAGGGTCGTTGGAAATTCTACTGGAAAAATGGCGGTCAGTAATGTTGCACTGTAGCAACGTACATCGATGGTCGACAAATGAGCATTTCCACAAATGTGAACATGGCCATTTGTCCACAGAGGAGGCACGGAAGAAGAAGTGGTTGATTCCTTCATCACCCACTCACAAAGCCATTGAAAAGATTGTATTTGATAAAACTATAACAAAAGCTTTGAGGGGACTCACGGAATTCTGCCACACAGGAGATTTGGAGGTGTTCCACAATATGTGCCTCAAGTACAGGCCCAAAAGATTGCATTTTGGCATGGAAGGCATGATAAATCGGACTCTTTTAGCGGTCTTGGCACATAACCATAATGTTGGCCGTCAACAAAGTAGGACGACCGGAACTTTAGGGACGCTTCGCTACAATAAGGCCTTCACTAAAAGAAGTAAACAATGGGTGATCAAACCAGTGTTTGAGGATATGCAATATGAGTTTATTGAGAGACTTATCGTAGATGTCCTCGATAGGCACATACATGGAGTGGTGAACGAACCTATGCAGGGGACAACTGCATTGCCACCCAACATTGCCTCTGTTCCATGTCCACCTAAAGCAGAGCTCATTGAGAAATACACATCACGGTTTAAATGATTGTAATTTGATTGTCTGTTCTCTCGAGTCTCCTCATGTTGCAGGCCCATTGCAATTAAACCAAACAGTAATATAAATCATTTTTACAAAAATTATAGAATGTTTCCGTATTGCAAAAACATGGCCGACCCATAGGGACAATAAAAAAAAAGGCACGCAGACAAGATGTCCCTAAAACTAACTGCAGCTAACTAGAAATGTGTGCTCGCTCAAAGTGAAGGTCAGCTGCTTTGATGTTTTGCTCGGGTGGCGGAACGGCCCACGACCCAATATAAGGTTCTATTGTGATTTGACCTTGACAGGCCGGGACCATCCTGAAAGACTAAGAAAAGATAATGAATAAAATTTCAGAAACGAAACGATGAGCCACGTTCATTAGAAGAAGTAACGTCGGCAAAGAAGGAGTGGTGTTTCGGGTCTGCCCTACACAGAGACACAATGGAAAATGCAAATATAATGTAAGTAACTTTTGATGAGTTTATACCGCAATTTCATTACTATACAGTGGCTTTAAAGACGGGTTCAGTTGTACTTGTTCGTTCTATGTGGCATATTGTTTTCTACCGCGCACTATCTTGAGGAGAAACATCTGCTTTTACTGAAGCACCTCAAAACCTTCCTCTTTGCTTCTGCTTTCTCTCTCCCTCTCCCCTGCTACAACTGGTCCACTGTCTGCGACCTCAGTCCTGGGCCCTTCCACTCTCCACCTGCACTCCCCCCCCCCTCCATGCCTCGCCACGCCTTTAAACACTTGTGTACACCCAGTAGCGCTGTCCTCGCTATGAAATGAATAATTTTAATAAGGATCTGATGGTGAGACTAATTTCATTTTTTATGTTTTTAGGTACATCATTCACTACTGTCTGTGTCACGAGTACCAGACACCGGCGGACGGCTTCTACAGCCGCCAGTTGCTTCTCCGCGTGAACAACGTTACCACCCTGACCATTTTATGGGACGATCGCCAAGTACAAGTATGCCCTTACGCGGTACTAACGGTTAGATGCAACATACCTACCATTGTGGTGGCCTAGCGCCTCGTTGTTGGAACAGCCATGCGATTATCAGTGCGACAGAAGAGCTTATTTTTATCGTAAACCAACACCCTGTGTACTGCACACGAACATCGCTTCCCTCAAGACGAACTAATTTGGATCGAGAGCAAAGAAAAATGCAAATCGCTGAATATTCTCTAAACATTTGATGTCCAATAAACGTACTTTGCCAAATGTACAATCTTGCCGTTTGCTTTTAAACCACGGTTTCACATTCCGAATTGTGGTGCTGTATTGTGAGATGCTCTAAGACCCTGTGTACAGCAAAGGACCATCGCGTTCCTCAATACGAACTTTTTGGAACATGAGCAAATAAAAATGCAAATCGCTGAATATTCTCTAAACATTTGATGTCAAATAAATGTACTTTACCACATTTACAATCTTGCGGTTTGATTTCAAAGTACAGTTTCATATTCCGAATTGTGGTGCGCTGTATTGTGAGCTGATCTGTGTTGATTTCCGGGGTCTGTGTGGAGTCGCGTAGAAGACGCCTGGGCGCGTTTGCCTACGCAGCACAGTCACGTCACGGATAGAGGCGGGGAATATGAATGTTTTGATAAAGTCTGTTTCAGGGGCGGGGGATTTGATTTAGTGCCGCAAAGGCAGGTGAGCCAGGTCGATGCGGCGGAATGATAGGATTATCACAAAATGGAGGCTGATTTCGAGTGCGATAAGGGGCGAAAAGTCGGGTAAGGTCCATAGGAAAGTTTCCTACGATCTACCGATTTATGCTTACAAACACATGGCCGACCCGTAGGGACAATAAAAAAAAAGTCCCGGAACTCTCCTTTAAAACTGACATTTAAACAATTTCAACCTATGTGACACTCAAAAGTAGGTCACTCAGTCAATTTGAACATTTAGATTTGTAGTGTCTTTCAGTCCAAATTTACTTAAACTGCTGAAATCCCCACCTCAGCCAGTCTTGTTATACACCTTCAAGTCGCTTCAGAATATAACTTTACATTGGATCCACCTCTCAGTAAGTCTTTCTTTGGCTTGCTTTGGGTTCATTTATTCAGTTTTCTACATAATCTGGTGGTTTTAAAACGCCGGCTTTTGGATAGTGGTGAGTACTGGTACTGCACCCCTTTTTGGGATTTAAGAAAATGAATTCCCAACAGTTATGGGTTTGCTTTTGGCAATCAGCATTGCCATTCCCAATGGTTTCAGACTACTGTGTGGGTAGTCCAATGGTGGTTTTAGGCAGTGTCCTTCTGTGCCCATAACATCGGCAAAAATGGGTGGCAGCCTATTCTTCATGCATTTCCCTGCGCATTTTCTGGGAAGCTCTGGCCATCATGATGTTTTCCATGTCAGTACTGCACAGTTTTGAGGTAGGGCTCGGATGCATGGGTAAATACATCCCACAAGCCCCCCTCTTGCGATGGCCATTCGGTTTCACTGATGGGACTCGCAAGATCTGGGATATTTCTTCATCTTCTTCCAATAGATGGCACAGTTCAGCATCTTTTCCTCCATCCGGTCGGATCGATCGGTTCTCCTCGCCGGTCCTGATGGGAATATTGGGCGGTACCCCGGGCCCGTTGCGTCTCTGCTCCCGGTCTCCGGATCATCCTCCTTGGCCCGTCTCCAGGTTTTCTTACTCCTAGGACGACAAAGGAAGAGCGGCAATACCTATTCATAGACATTTTTCCACCACTGTTGAGATAGTGGGGTGGCATATGCATTTCATCATAACGAAACATTACATTCTTATTTTGAAAAAAAAACAGTATAACTAAGAGACAGTTTCATGCAAATCACAATATTTTAGAGACTAGATGTGGTATGTTTTATGGTTGGAACTGAATTAGTCTGAGACAGTACCCGCTAGGATTCCAGAGGATTCCTCCAGTTGTTGCAGAGTGTGCCTGGGATGGCAACACTTCAACTGGTTTATGTGGACCCACTTGTCTTCCCCCGCTGCCAAAGGACCTTTGGGGATGTGGCTTTTGTAGGCCACAGGAGAGATCTTGTTGATGATCTCAAAGGGTCCCTTCCATGTAGGCAAAAATTTGCGCTGCTTGGCCTGGTTCCTTTGGAAGTTGTATAGATAGACCCGGTCTCCCACCTGATATTCTTTCCTGGAAGTTTTCAGGTCATAGTGGGTCTTCATGCTATCAGCCGATCTTTCTAGATTCCGCTGAGCGTAAGCAAAAGCATGTTGGAGGTGTTTCCTTAAATTCTCCACATACTCATGAGTTGTGGAGGCATTTATCAGTGTCTGCTCTTGGGCCCTATAGAGCAAATGCTGCGGAAGCACCATCTTGCGTCCAGTCATCAACTCAAATGGTGACATTTTGGTTGCAGATGAAGGGGTAGATCTGATGGTCATTAGGACCAGAGGTAATCGGATATCCCAACTTGGCCCAGAATCTGCCACAAACTTTTTTAACATGCTCACAATGGTTCGGTTATATCTCTCTACTGCCCCAGAAGAAGCTGGCCTGTAAGCAATATGCAACTTCCTTTTGACCCCCAGTATCTCCCACATCTTTGTCATTACTTCACTGGTGAAGTGGCTACCCCTGTCTGACTCAATCCTTTGAGGTAGACCAAAACGAGAAAAGATGTGGTTAATCATCAAGGCAGCTGCCGTTTCTGCCTTGCAATTTGGGGCTGGGAGACATTCCACCCACTTGCACAGTCAACATGTACTTATTCCCCCTAGCAGAGCGAATCACAGGGCCTACAAAGTCGATTTGTAAATCTGACCATGGCAGTGTCATCCCCCTCTTTTGGTTAGGCGCACGGTGCGTGAGGGATGATGGCTGAAATTGTGCACACACCAGACACCCCTTCAAGTATTGGTCGAGGTCCTGCCCCATGTGTGGCCAGTATGCAACCTCTCTTAAGATTTCCAATGTTGTGTGAAACCCCCTATGACCGGCGGTGGCCGCATCATGGGCGTGACTTATCAGGCTTCGGAATGAGGTAGGAACCACCCACTGATCGTGGCCAGCTTTGGATTTCCTTACCAACAAACCGTCTTGGATCCGGAACATTTTTGGACATTTCATCAACACTCTTAGGTCCTCTTTCCCAATGTGATCGGTATCCGTCAGGGGAAAGTTCTCAGGGTCCTCAAGGTGTTGGTAAAACTTACCAATAACTGGATCCCCCTTCTGAGCTGTAATCAAATCAGCATCAGGGGTCTCCTTACTCCATTGTGCAATTGAAAGGTCGTTGTGAGCATTTGTCTGGGACCTAGTGATAGCAGTGACCTGGATTTCCCCCAACAGGGACTCAATCTCAATTAGATCCCCTTGGATGGCCCCGGTTTTGGCCAGCTGATCAGCTAAGTCATTTCCAGTTTTGTCTGGTCCCTCTACTTTGGAATGACCCTTGATCTTTTTCCAATAGATGGTCATCTCATTCGAGGTGACCAGATCATCGATGTTTTGGATCAACTTCCCATGTTTCAAGGGTTTGTTGTTAGCACATAACATGCCTCTGGTTTTCCAATTAACCAGGTGCTCCACGAACCCGTTCCGTACATAATCCGAATCTGTGATTATGACCAGTTCGCGGAGTTGATGCTGGACAGCAGTGAGGATGGCCTGATGCACAGCCATCAATTCTGCCACCTGACTACTTCGGGGACCAATTTTGTATCCAGCGGAGGGTTCTGGGGACTCATTCACCCATGCATTCCCTACGCCGGCCACCAGTTCTTTCTCCCCGTTGTTGTCAACATGGTAAGAGCATCCATCCACATAGACAGTGGGCATTCCCTCACACTTGTCCTCTTCAAAGACTTTGTGTGGGGAATTAAGGTATGCCTCCATGTTGTCCTTGATTTTTAGACTTTCGTCCTCGAGACAGTTTTCTCTGGCACAATCATGCAAGTCAGCCAGACCTTGCGCGAGGGGACTCTTCTTGTTTTGGCCATATCTGACCTCCACAGGAAAGCCTTGCATTGACAGAATCCAGGAAGTAATTCGGGAATTACTCACATTTCCGGCCCGGATTCTGTCACTTTGGAGATATTGCAGAGGCTGGTGTGGAGTCTCCACTATGATGTGTTCCCCCTGGATAAACGGGCGGTAATTCTTCAATGCCCACACCGTTGCCAGGAGTGCCTTCTCACAATCGTTGAATTTTTCCTCCACAGAGGATAAAGTTTTGCTCGCATAGGAGATTACTTTATTGACCTTGTCATGCTTTTGGTATAATACTGCCGTCAAGCACGTATTAGAGAACCCCGTCTCCAGGAAGAACTCCTTGTTTCTGACAGGGTAAGCTAGGCAAGGCGCTTGTGAGAGGCTTCTTTTGAGTTGTCTTACTGCCTCGGCTTGTTCTGGACCCCATTCCCACTTGACCCCCCCCTTCAGGAGATGAATCAGGGGTCTGGTGATCTCTGCGTAGCCCTCAATGAACTTTCTGCTGTAATTAGTCAGTCCAAGGAGGCTCCTTAGTTCCCGCAGAGTTGTGGGGTCTTTCAGTTTCTGAAGTGCTTCCACTTTCTTTTCCTGGGGACAGAGACCCTGAGGAGTAATCTCATGCCCCAAGAAATTAACACGGGTTCTACACCACTGTGCTTTCTGAAAGGAAGGTTTTGCTCCGGCGGCCCTCAACTGTGTTAGAACATAACGGATCTCCGCTATGTGTTCCTCAACAGTTGAGCTTTTGATGAGGACATCATCTACATAAGCCAGGTTACCCCTCGCACCCAGGTCGGGCATGGCCTTATGTAGGAAAATATTGAACTCATTACCGGAGTTCAGGTATCCGAAGGGAGTCCGGGTCCATGTGTACTGCTGGCCCCCAAAGGTAAAAGCCAGCTTGTTATTGGTCCTCCCTACTGACAGGCACAGTCCAGTATCCATTGGTCAGGTCTATTGCTGTGAATACCTGTGACCCCTGGATCTGGGCCAGCCCTTGGTCAATGTAGGGCAGAGGCCATCGGGAATTATGGACCCGTTTGTTGAGCTCCCTGAGGTCAGCACAGAGTCTCCACTGGCCGTTCGGCTTCAATATTCCCAGCACCGGATTATTGAAGGTGCTGTGGACTGGACGGATTATTCCCCGGGACTCAAGGTTCTTAATTATTTCAGTAAGGGACTCCATGGATGCGAGAGGCAAGCGATATTGCTTCACAAACACTGGGGTCATGCCAGGGTCCGTGGGGATTGTTGTTGTGTGGATGTCAGTGCGACCACAGTCATATGAGTCTACCGCAAAGAGATCTTGGAAATCCAAGAAAACTTGTTTCAACTTTTGCTTTTGTTCCAGAGTCACACAGGCATCAGCTAGGTTGACTCTCTTCCACCATCTGCCTGAAGCCTGGAAAGACTTCTAGTTTGGCTATCTCCGCGGCCTCCTCCAGCTGGGTGGAGAAGTCCCTGGTCAGAGTGCTGATTTGGACCGGAGGCTTCAGGTGGGAAAGGCAGCCCTCATGGACCTGGAAAATCACCTCATCCCTCCTGAAGTCACAAGTCACATCTTCCTTACCATAAGGGCAGGAAGTGTACACCAGGAAGTTCCCCCCATGCCGGGTAAAAATCCTGTCTGGTGTTGTATTGTCATCCCTGTCACTGTCAAAACAGTCCTTGGGGATTGGTCCTAACAGTTCATTTCCAAGATCAATGGAGAAATGTCGGTCATCAACCGCCATTCCAATAATGGTGCCTGCGGCTAGAGTAATACTCTTTAAGTCGCTGTTATCCACCTCTATTGGAATGGTGTCATGTTCTATGTTGACTCATGGAGTTGGGTTTACCCCCAACCCTTGCTGTTGGAGAGAAGCATTTAGATGTATGTAAGCATCAGGGTTTTTCAACTCTTGTCCCCTTTTAACTTTCACTTCCAGGGAGAATTGTCGGGTCCTTTCTGGGATGGTGACTTCCTCTTTAACCTGAATTTCAACTGCATAAGGTAGCAATTGAGCTGACCTAAATGCTTTTTCTGGATCATCAAAGCCCATGGGATTATCCGCTAATCGGGACCAAGCTTTGAAGTTTATTAGGTCCAAACTAATGGCAAAGCCAGACCCTCCAGGATATTGCGGTATGAAATGGAAAATTTTGCGGCACAAAAAAGAAAAAATTGCGGCACACAACTGCATTTTTTGCGGCATTATTTATTGTCGAAAAATACATCATTTAACATCTTTTTTATCCAAAAACAGAGAACTTGAACAGTACAGAGTGTTGCACATTGAAACAGGAATGTTTGAGGTGATGTGGAGAACTTTTAACAAACCTTTGAGCTTACTTTTTCGAGCAATAGCATCAAACTGTGAGCCTGAAATGCCCGTCATTGTTTTTTCAAAGCAGTCTTCTGAGTTAATGCCTTCTGCCACTTGATTTATAAGCACTATAATGGCACTGATTGCGTAGCTTTCTGAGCACCCCCGTCCATTCCTGAGCTACATCAGTTTCAGTACTTGGTCTCAATCCCATCTCCCCTAATCACATCAGTCCTGACTTGCAGCTCCTCTTTTATTCTGTGGGTTCCTAAATATAGCTCTACCAGTCGACCTCAGTCCTGACTTTCAGCACTCTACGCAACTCCTGCTTTGGTACCTTCATAATGCTGCCCAACTATAACCCCTGCATTTTCAGTACTGGGATGTAGACACATACAGGCACACACGCACCCAGCTCTGCTGATCTACCTAAATTCTAAAATGCGCCCCTTCTGCTATCCCCCTACTGAGATCCTTTCACACAGGTGCGTCCAGGCACACCTGTCCCTAGTTAAGGTAACCCTTATGGTACATATCTGGAAGCCCATCACTGCTTCACTACCACTCTTTAGTCATGGCATGTGAACCCAATATGTACGGGCAGTCCTCCGGGGTTAGGTCCACACATTTCAAAACAATGACATTGAAGTGGAGCTAAACACCCTCAAAGCCTAAATTGGCAGATAAGTACCAAAATCGAAAATTTTAAAAGACTGGGGAGTGAAGCGTTGGGTATAGATAGTGGGTGAGTGCAGTGAAGAAAGAGGAAATCCAAAGATGGCATGGGGGTGGTGGGATCCCTATAAAAGTAAATGGAAGGTGTATCTTAATTAAAGATGACAACGTTGATACGATAATCTCAAAAAGACTCAGTCTCCCATCCAAATGAGCCATGAGAATCCTCCCTTCAGCGGAGGACAGGAGCATCCTCTGCAGGCCATCTGGCTTGCCTCCAAGGCTGAAGGCACTTCCCTCGCCAGCATTCGTCCCCAAGATCTATACTCCCAGTCCGTTGCTGCACACTGCTAGAATTGTTTTGCATAAATCATGGCATTTATGTAATTCCTTTAGCTCTTAGTCTTCACTGTGGGTCACCTGCCAGCTTTCTACCAGATTCACTGCCTGCTCCTCTGGAAGCACTCTCGAAACCGCATAACACTCTGAGGTGCTTCCACAGTCGGTCCATCGCTACTAGTGTTCTGTGAGTTGCTCCCAAAGCCTTAATCCTCCACAGCAGCACTGTGTTATTTGGGGAAGGGGTCCCTCAAGATGCTTCTTAAGCTCAAGGGATCCAGTAAGCGCTCTTGCCAGTAATCCTGCCAGGTTTCCTGGCACCTTAAATCCTTTAAGTCATTTAGTGCGGTGGACAGGCCACATCACTGGTGAGGGTCACAGCACAGCTGTGGCAGCAATGCGTTTTACAGGAGCTTGCTGCCATTTGAAGAGGATATGGGATACTGCTGTTGCCAAAGCTTGGTCTCGGCAAGCTTGGTGTCAGTGCAGACCCTCCCTAGAATAACTCTGTTACACTTAATCAGGTCCAGTACCTCTGCCAAACACAAAACGTGGGTTCCTTCCCCAAGATAGTTTCTATGAGTGTCCTTCACTGAAGTCCTGCTAAAAACAAGCATTTGCAAATCCAACAGTATTGACTTGATTTTAACATAACTGTGTATAGGAATTGCCAGCTGCTGCTATGTTAATTAATTGCAAGGCCTTTGTCATTTGTGTCCCGTTCTGTCTGGCCACGCTCTTTAGGACAGCCAGGCTGAGTCACCACAGCCTAACATTTTGGGGTGTGGAGGGGGGAGAGGGCTACAGCTCGATCAGCTCCATGGAGGGGCTTGAATTCAAAGGTGTCAACCCTGGTTCACACCTTTGAACTGAAGCCCCAAGGTTTATTTGCTTTTTGCTCAGTGGAGTTGTTAACCTTTGAGCTGCTGCAATTGGCAACCCCTCTGTGGATGCTATAAATCATTAAATGAGCGTGAAAAAGATACATAAAGCTAATGTGTCTTTTTTGCGCTCATTTAATGATTTATAGCGGCCATAGCGGGAAAAGGCAAATTTTGCGTTTTTTTTTGCAAATCGCAAAATCGCCATAAGCTGGGTGGTCTGCAAAGCGATTGAGAATGTCACTGCCTAAGTAAAAGGCGGCAGTGACGTCTCGCACGACCCAACAATTATGGACTATGCTCTTGTTGCCAATGGAGATTTTGAGCATACACCTGCTTGGCAGGAGATGTTTGGAATTAGGTGCTTCCAGGTCCATTTCCCATTTGTCTATCAGTTTGAAGGTGGGAATGGCTGGATCTTTTGGGAGTTGGCGAAACATGGCTTCGCTGATGAAGCTCTTACCGTTGTTCACACACACTCGAGCGAGAACATAGTCCTTCCCATCATTTAACTGAATAGGGATGAACAACTGCTCTCCAATTTGCTGAATATCAGCCAGGCTTTGAGCTGATTTAACATATTCCTGGACTATAGGAGTGGGAGTTTCTGATTGTGGATTAGTATAGAATTTCAGGGTGTTTCCTTCCAGCGTGGAGTACCACTTTAAACTGGAAGGAAGGTTGATTTTCAGAAACAGAGAGGACCCCCCCATCACCAGTCTGTTGTCCTACTGCTATTACTGTCACGTCTGGAATTTGGCTATTCTGGAAGTGAAATTCTACTCGGTCAGGTTTTTGTTCAACCATGTGGCAGGTGCCGTTTAAACTAACATGGTTGACACTCTGTTTTAATTTTATTGGTCGGCTAGTCTGGGTCCAGAGGACCTTGTTTACGCAATCTATTAGGGGTGACAACCTTCTCAGGAGGTCATTCCCTAGTAAACAAGGGGTGCCCTCTGGGGTCACAACTATGACCGGGTGTTTCAACTTGTGTCGCCCAATTTTAATGTCCAAGTCTGCAGTCCCCTCGACAGGAATTTCCTTCCCGTCAAAGTTCTGGAGTTGTCCAGGAAGAGAGGTGAGAGGAATTTGGTAATTCTCTCCCCTTCATGCATTTAGTTCGTCAAATGCCCTTCTGGACAGAAGGGTAGCTTGAGATCCAGTGTCCACCAGTGCCAAGATTGTACCCTGCCCCTGTACTTGTACCGGGGCATAATATCTTCCCTCCTTCTCCTCAAGGGGGCACAGATAATGCACATTTTTGGACAACGGGTGGGCTAACTTTCTGGTTTTGGACATTGCAAGAGAAGAAATTTGGGCAGAATTTTGTGCAGAGCCTTGGGAATCTGAAAGAAAAATTTGGCAACTGGAGATCAGAGCCATTGTGGGTTCCCCTGGTTCCGGTTCTGGGCCGCCCCCCCCCTTTTTGGAGGCAGTCCCCAGGGTGGGTTTGAACCAGGGGATTTTCTTGCTGTTGGTTCTGGGATGAGATAGTGGGCGGCGGTAGCTCAGTCTCCACATCTCCCCAGTCTGGATTTGCATCCCTAGGGACCCATTTTTCTTTGGGAGGAGTTCCCCCCCTCTCTGAAGGAGAAGATCCTTTTCCCAGGATCCTCTGAGGATCCCTCTCCCTCAAATTGGAAGACCTGTACCTCCTCCTCAAACTGAGTCTGTTTGGGTCTTTTGTTTCTCCTACCTCCTCTCTGCTCCTTAGGAGGCAGACTTTCAGGGGCAAGAGATTTTGTTTCCGGTTCCTGGGTTTCCAGGGGCTGTTTACAAGTGAGGAAGGAAGCTTCCTCCAAGGCTTTACACCCCCCTTCCCTTTGTGCCTCCTCCCTGGGAACCGGTGAGTTATCGGGGTGCTGACCCGTCATTGTTCTGGGGCACGAGGTCCAGAGTTGGGTGCGTTCTGCGCCGGCATGCCGATCTGAGGGTTCTGCTGAGCCCTCAGTATGTGACCCAGATCCCGCGCCATGTTTTGAACCTGGCGCTCTAACTGGGAAACCCGCTCAGGCTGATACGGGGCCCTGTTTTCTCCCCTGGGCTGATCCCGGGAAGGGTAGCTGTCCCTCCTCTGGTAATACCCCGGGTTGGGAAGATTTGGGTACCCCTCCACCCTTGGCCTCCCCTCTCCCGGATTCAGTGGTCTGGGCTCAGGGAATTGGGGAAAGAAGGATGGATGGTTTTGGGGCTGAAAGTCGGGTGGATATCTGGGGAAAAAGTTCTGCCCAGGGTTTGGTAAATTTCTGCCCTCCTGTGGGAAGTTTGGAGGGAAGTTCCCTGGGTTAGGTGCTTGGCTGGATCTCCCCCCTTGGGCTGGAGGAGTCCACACATAACCCAGGGTGGGTCTGTTTCCCTTGTAACGGGGGCTTACATAATCAGGAGAGCGAGGGACCCCATTTGTGGGGCTGCCTCCCTGGCTCCCTGTCTGTGACTGGCCCGAGGACCTTCTGGGCCTAGCATTATTAGGTGCAGGTAGGTTTTTAGGCCCCCCATCTCCAAATCCAAAACGGGGGTGACCTTTACCTCTGCCACCTTGGCAGCAGCAGGGGTGCTGTTGGCTTTGGGGTTTTTCTGGGCATTACTTTTGCTATCTACCGGTTTCTGCACCTCATAGATCCGGGTAGCCTGTTCAATGACCCAGTCTAAAGATCTTTTCTCGTGAAAATCCCTCACGAGCTGGGTCATGATATATTTGGGCAAGGCATGGAAAAACGTATTCATAAATTCTCTGCTATCCGTGCGCACCCTTCTTGTGGTCTGTGCAAAAGCACGCTTTAACTCCTGCACAAATTCTTGTGGGGCCTGATCCTCCCCACATTGCAAATTGTAGGCTGCCTTGCGAGCCTCTTGAGGGTTTCTGTGAACAGAAAAATGTTTCAAGATGGCCGCCTTATAGGTGGACCATCTTAAATGATTTTGGTCCTCCAGCCCCGCAAAGAAACTGGAGTATTCCGGGGAGAAGGTCCACTTTACATATTGAATACAGCTTTGGCTGTCCTTCAAATGGAAAGTCTCCATCATTTGTTCAAACAACTCTAAGTGCTCCCAAACAGAATACTTAGCGTTCTTATGGTAAGGCGTGATGACGCTCCTGATCGCCTTAATCTGCTTTAAGGGGTCCTTAAGCAAGGCCCTTTTTGCCTTATTGGCCTTTTTGGTTCGGGTAACCCTTGTCCATTTGTCCTCGGACTCAGAGGCACTGCTCCCAGAGGTTCCCGTCTGTTCTTCCAGGTTTTCCCAGATTCTGCGAGCCTGGGAATGGCTGGCAGAATGTGGGGACCTGGTCTCCTGTGTCCTGCGCAGTTCAGAGGAGTCTTCAGATTCCTCCTTGCTGCCAGGATTTGATGGGTACCCCCTCCACTGACCTAACTGGGCAGAGGTTTTCAGGATGCCCTTAATGGGCCTACTCTCCTGGGGTTCCCCATTGAACTGTACTGTACTTGGGTGCCCATACCCGGATGCCAACCCCTCCATTCCTGAGTGGTACTGGCCTATGAGCCCCATACTCTTAGCTGGATAGTAATCTGCCATCCCTGTGGCCCTGTGCTCATGTGCGCCAGGGGACATGGGGGTGGTAGAGTCCAGGGACTGGGGGAGATGAAGGCCCCTGGTGTTAGGGCTCTTGCGGTTATGGTCAGGAATCTCTCTTTCCCAGCGGACCTCATCTCTATCCGCCCCTGCTCCCTGTTGCAATGCAAGAGCCTGCATTTGTGCTTTCAGTTCCTCTGTTAAGGCCTTGCTCGACTCTATCAGTTTCTCCTGCATCGCTACCTGTTGCTGGAGCCTCTCATTGTGCTGGTTGGTCCTGGAGAACTGGGCCAGTCTTTGCTGCAGGAGGTTTACCTCCTGAGCTGTGTCCCTATTGGCCTGCTCCTTTCTTGCTAGAGCATCCTCCACCCTTCTGGTGTGCTCTACCAAGTTCTGGTTTTCTTTTTGGAGGTCACCCAGCCCCTGGAGGGCCAGGTGATTTTCTTCAATTCCCTTTTTTAAGTGGCAGACTTCCTGGCCTAAAGTGTCTCTTTCCTGACTGAGAGCCTGCATCTGTGCTGCCAGGTCGTCCCTCTGCCTTTGAAGGGCACCAGCTTTCCGGCGCTCTTCATCAAACTCTGCCTGGGTATCCAGGTCTTTCAGAATCAGTTTATTGCTTTCTGCCTTTTCCCTATCTAGGTGGCCTTGCAGGGTGACTACCTGCTCAGCACATACCCTGTTGAAGTCCAGTTGTTGCTCCAGCTTTTTCTGGCTTTGCAGTAGGGAGTCCAAACCTTCTTGGTGTTCCTTCTGCAAGGCCAGAAATCTGGTATCCTGTTCTGACTTTTCCTTTTGCAGCACATCCATATCGTCCTTTATTTTAGTGATGTACTGCCTGGTCTCATTTTCTGACTCCTGGCTCCTGTGCAGCCTTTGCTCAGAAGAGTCCAGATCAGATTGGGCCTTCTCTAACACCATCTGTTGTCTTTTTGCCAGATCATGGCCTTCAGCACATTTATTCTGTATGGCTCCCATATATAAATATAAATATGCCGCTATCCTAACAATCTTGTCGTGTTCATCTTTGGCCTTAGGAGCCATATATAGTTCACTCAGGGCCACATGTAATGGACCCTGATCTCTCCATAAGTCTGACCCTGTTTCAGTGACCTGTCGCGTGATGGCCTGCAACCAGGCATCCTGGCCCTGCTCAGCCCATTCACCTCTCACAAATAGTTTATGTAAGAAGTGCTCTCTGGCTATTTTCATATCTACCAAGGTTGTCATTCTAGAGATTGGTCTCTGTCCTGACTTACAGAAGTTTGTATTTTATTTTTGCAGAACACAACTTTTCTTGGAGTGTCCCTTTTGAGGAATGCTTCACAGCGTAATGCAGCGTGGTGATCCGACTGGATATGTGTATCTGGTCCCACTGAGCCAAGAAGTAGTTCTGTTTTGCAAATTAAAAGGTTTATTTGAGAAGTAAAGCAATATATATCTATCACACTTTATAATAAATTAATAATTGAATATCACACTTAATCTGATATGATAAAGATTAACAACGGAGAATCTGGCACTAGCACACTTCTTATAATCACTAAGGAGTTGACATGAAATGGATAAGATAGCACACTGGTAAATAGGCACAGAAGAATAATGTGGAAGAGCATGTTTTATAGGGTTCAAGGAAATGCAAGGTTGAATGAATGAAATGCAGTATAGAAAATACTCAATATGATTTCAACAAAACAATGTAATCACTTTTCTCTGGCAATTCACCCCCCCTTTTATGCAATGCAAGGAAATGGAGGGAAGGCACACAGTTCTCAGAAATGCAATTAAATGTGATTCAGTTCACCCCAGCAACTTAGACTACAGAAGTTGAAAACACAGGCAAAATGCTTTTAAATGTGCTGGAAATGAAGAAAAAAAATGCTAAAATGCTTTTAATTCCCTTTAGAGGTTCAGGGTGAGTGAAATCAAGTTAATATTAGCTCAGGCTCACTCTAGCAGTGATGCAGGGATAGTTTTTATGAGGCAAACGATTTTTTTTCAGAGGAAAGCAAAAGCAGCTATCTTTTTGCAAGTGGAGAAATTTTCAAATCGCGGTAAAATTCGTGAATGCGTCTGGTGCGATTACAGAGGAACTACAAGGGCTAGCAATATCGTTTTGCGGTCTAGGCCTAGGATCTCAGCTTCCAGATGAAAGTTACTGCAAGTATCTAGCACAAACGGTCACGGAGATATGAGCGATTAAATAAAGGTCGTTTTTCAGATTTGAAATTTTAAAGTTCAGAAAGATAAGTGCAGCTTGCAACTAGAAAATGACAAGTGACAGCTTTACAAATGACAGGTGACAGTTAGGAGATAGTTCTACTTAGATTAAACTAAATTGAATTATATTATTTTAACTAGGAGATTGGTTCTGCACAGTTTTCTAGGTACTCACACTATATTCTTGAGTGAAATGGGCCACGCCACGGATCTGGTCAGGTTTTAGACTCGCCTCTGGTCTCTGCACTTCACAGTGATCTGGGTCAGCTCTCTCTGGTTCTGCTAACAGTGATCTGGGTCAGCTCTGCTCTCTCTCTGGTTCTGGAAATTTGATAGATTTGAAGTCTCTATGTCTGCTCTCTGAAGGTTGAGGGAGGTAAAGTATGGATTTTCCGGCAGAGCTTCCAGCTGCAAATGGATTTGAAGGTCCCTATCTGTCCTGTCTCTCTGCTTTTATGTGTTTAGAATGTGGGTGTGTTCTAGCATCACTGACCCTACCTCTCTCTCAGCTTCTAATTGGTCAAACTTCCATTTCTCACTTGATTGGGGGAGCTAAGTTGTGTCAGAGTGATGTCATTTTACAGCCTGCAGAAAGTCCACTCCTCCTGTCAACTTACACACAAATCTAGATTTGAACCCAAATACATATTTGCAGAGGTACATGTTGTTTTAAAATCATCTGCACCCCTCACATATCACAGGAGGTATCTCCTGTTCAAACTCTGCTCTTCCTGGGAGCTTGCATTCAGAAATGGCAATATTTTGCACTTTTTAACTGGTTTGCAATTCCGGACATTACCCCAAATTTACACACATGTGCGCAAGGAGTATGGACATTAATTGATGAAGTGTCAGATTTTTCACATGCACACATTTGGAGTAATATCCTCTTTTCCGCTAAAACCCCCCTGAACATACCACCGGGTCCTAGCACGTCTTAAAATGTGGGCAGAAAAATCACAAGAATTATGGTGTCATTTAAATAATTTTCACAAGTCCGTACTATGAGTTATTCATCTTTTTCTAAAACCATATTCTGGCTATAGAGGTGTGTCTTTTCAGGTCACATGGTACAGAAACCAGTCTTTCCAGTTTCTGGCAAGCTCAGAGATCCTGCCCCTCCCAGCTTCTGCCAAGAGGAAGCTCCATTTACGACTCCCGCCAATAAAACATTTGCCTGAGTCAGGACAGGGCTTTGTTCAATTTCCTGCAGAGCCCAGGTAATTCAATCAGGGAAGTGTCATATCCCTTTTGGTGTGAGCAGCAAAAGGGCAGCTAGGCCTGGGAACACAGCTGTGACTCAAGTTTCACTCCTGATGGGGGTAGTTGCCAGGCAGAATTCAGTTCCTTAAGCCAGGTTACAGATAAAATGTCACTTTTTGTTTCCCAGTTTAAGTCAAGACAATTTTTTTTACATATGCAGCTAGAATGCTGATTCTAAGTTTAAAACTATGACATTTAAACAATTTCAACCTATGTGACACTCAAAAGTAGGTTACTCAGTCAATTTGAACATTTAGATTTGTAGTGTCTTTCAGTCCAAATTTACTTAAACTGCTGAAATCCCCACCTCAGCCAGTCTTGTTATACACCTTCAAGTCGCTTCAGAATATAACTTTACATTGGATCCACCTCTCAGTAAGTCTTTCTTTGGCTTGCTTTGGGTTCATTTATTCAGTTTTCTACAAAATCTGGTGGTTTTAAAACGCCGGCTTTTGGATAGTGGTGAGTACTGGTACTGCACCCCTTTTTGGGATTTAAGAAAATGAATTCCCAACAGTTATGGGTTTGCTTTTGGCAATCAGCATTGCCATTCCCAATGGTTTCAGACTACTGTGTGGGTAGTCCAATGGTGGTTTTAGGCAGTGTCCTTCTGTGCCCATAACATCGGCAAAAATGGGTGGCAGCCTATTCTTCATGCATTTCCCTGTGCATTTTCTGGGAAGCTCTGGCCATCATGATGTTTTCCATGTCAGTACTGCACAGTTTTGAGGTAGGGCTCGGATGCATGGGTAAATACATCCCACAATATGCCTCCCAGTACACCTACAGTGATGTGATATGCTGGCCATTGCCGGCGTAAAATGTTTCGATATTAGATCAGAGCTCTGCCTTGAAAACAATGTCAGATAGAGCCTTGGATTTAAAACACCAGGTGCTGCGTGGTACCGGTGACACCAATGCCAGAGTTGCTGGAGAATGGTCGGACAATGTGCAAGCGTGTATTTCAGCATTCTTAACCCTTCCTACCAGAGTGCCTGTTACCAGGAACATGTCGATCCATGACGAACTATCTGTACAGAGGAATAGTATGAATATTGCCTTTCTTGCACAAGTGGGATTCTCCAAACATCTCGTAACCCCAACGTTGTTGGCCATCCCTGTTCTGTCCCGGCCAGCATCAAGAATCTGGTTCATGTCCCCCCCCCACCCCTTGTCTCCCCCAATTGATTGTGATCCCAATATATCCCTTCAAAATGGTTACTATGGCGTCAAAGAATTCCAGGGTTTCAACATTAGGACAGTATGTGTTTACCAACAGATATTCCACACCTGTAATTATACAATGTAAAATCACGTGTCTACCCTCAGGGTCTATATAGCTCTTTTTTTAGGGTTAACTTAACTGATTTATGAACCAGCATCAGAACCCCCCCCCCTCGATGACTAGGTAGTAAAAAATGTGTTCCACCCACACCCCGTTTTACTTGCCCCCACCCCAACTTGCATTCCCTCCCCCACTCCCCCCCCCCAACCACACAGTGTAAGCACCCACTCTTAACCCCCCCCACCCCCCTCCCTAGTCGGCCTACCCCAACCTGGCCTCCATTCTGGCCCTTCAACCAACATAACAATAGCAACTGCTGTGGGGTAAACTGTTAGTGCCCAGACCCGCTATGTGAATATAACTAAATAGCATACTATTGCACCGTTTTTCGTACAGCGTCGTATAACCTATATTTTCACAGGTTTAGTAGGATAAAACATGATTTGATTTGGAAGTATCATTTTCAGTTCGTGGTGGATCAATTTCAGCCTGATCACGGTTGTCCGGCATCAGAATATGTGCCTCAATAAATGTAACTGCTTTCCATGAAACTTATTAAGTCTGGTCGGGAACAACATGGCATATTGAATGTTACGGCGGTGGAGCAGTTTTTTGACCTCAGTAAATTGGCGTCTTTCTTTCTGCACTGCTATGGAGAAGTCCGGGAAGATTTGGATTATTTGGGATCCTAAGCATAACTCCTTTTCCCTGGCAAGGGCGAAGGAGATGGTCACTTTCTCTGTAACTGAGAATTTTAGCTATGATGGGGCATGGGAAATCTCCACGTTTCGGTCGTGGCCCAACGCTCAATGTGCACGTTTGACGACAGCAAAAAAGGGGGACAAGGACGGTGACCCCAGGAGATCCCTAAGCAGTTCTTCTATTGCTTGCTCCATGCCCCCAGTGAGCACATCTTCCGGGACTCCAACTATCCTAAGTTGTTCCTTCTGGAGCGGGTTTCTAAACCATCGTATTTAGACTTCATGTCCTTCACCAGAGACGAGACGGTGCTCTGAAGGCCTTGTATGGTATCTTCTGTTGCCCCAATTCGTAGCTTGGCCTCCGTTATCGGTCCGGATTCTCTGGCTAGCTGGGCCCTCATGGAAGCAGCATTGGCCGTGATGTCATCCAGTTTCTAATGGACAGGTGTGAAACCTTTTGCCATGGCCTCCATAATATGTGAGATCAGCAGGTGGCAGTGATATCTCCTGTGAACGATATTTTAGGGAGAATTCTCATTATATGGCTACTTTCCCTCACCTAGTGAGTTCCCCAGCAGCTTTGCTGGATTTCTGGAGTTTGTTTTTTCCACTTGGTAAGAATGTGCCTCTTTTATTATATTGGCCTCAAACATAAACCCGCTTGACCAAATACTCCTTCTTTTGGCTCCGGTCCGGTTTATTCGCCATTTCTTTGTTAGTCATTCTTGTGTTTTACTTTGCGTGGCAAACTAGGTTTGCCTTCTTTGTTCACTGTCTTTTGGTGGGCTTCTGCCAAGAAGCCCTCCTCCAGGCACCTGGCTGTCTAGGTGGGCTGAATGTGAGGGAGGGGTGTAGTCACCCCCTGCACGGGGTATCCTAGGAAACCTAAGTCGCACTTTGCCATGATTGGCTAAGGTGGTTGTCCGTGCTGAACAACCCCCCTGCTGCGTGATTGACAACCAGGCTGTGTGAATGGGGGATTTTCGCATAAAAGGCAGGACTCTTGGGCTCGAAGTCAGAGTCGCCACTGGAACTACAAGGAAACGAAGAGAAGCAGAGAAGAAGACGGCTGCTGCAACTACCCCGTCCCGGTGAAGCCCTGCTGCAGTCCCGAGCTATCTACCCTTCGACAACCAGAGAAGATCCAATCCGGAGTCTTCTTCCCTTGAGCCTGGTGGGGATAACCAGCTCATCTTCCACAGCCAGAGGATCCTCTTCGTGGTTGAAATCGCTGCACACTGCTGTAGTGGTCCGGATAGCCATCTGAAGAGCCTCTCCTGTTTTTAAGGCGCGCACCTTTTATCACCGTCGCTGCTGCCGGCTTCATCCCTGTGTGGTGCAGACCCCTCCAGACGACGTCCTTCTTGGCGAAGCTCCAGGAACCGTGGGTCTGCAGGAAACTACCAGGAACAACTGCCGTGGCACCAACTTCTTCATTGAATAAGGTACTGTGTTCTGCTTGAGGAATTAGGGTGAATCTCTTTTCTCCTCCTACAAGGCTTGCCCTTATCTTCCCTCCTTATAACTTTTGCTTCCTCTGTTTACAATATCTAAGTACTCCCGGTAACGTCTTTTGGTTCACAACACTGGTCCGTTAAAACATAGGGTACTTACCTTGTTATACTGTACTAAGTGAACTGGTTGGTTGTAGTGTATTTTACATGTGGTTTTGAATTAATAGAAGTGTTGTGTTTATAACAAATGGTTTAAAAATAAATGTACTTGTATTTTTTACCTGAAACCTTCAGTCAGTGTTTGCTTGAGTCACAGTAATTGTTGTCCCTTTGTGTAATCTCTGCTACTGATCATATACTCTTGAGATAAACCTGGCTGCTCCGCTACTGCTACCACTTTAACATAGTAGTACAGGCTTGTCCCAAAGGTGAACTTGTATTACCACCTGTAGTCTTAATTGTGTGTAGTGGTCCCTAAGGGCACTGCACAGGATTCTGCCTAACACGATCCATGTCCAAGGAAAATTCAGCCTCTGAGGTCGCCCTGGCACCGGCAGTTGTGTATCTGGCCATAGCTCCAGATTCCTTCCCGCTGCCCGCGCCCTTGGGCATGGCGTCGCAAGCAGGGAGTGTGGGCTTTACCGGTTGGCGACAGAGAGAATATTTCAAGGTTGAGGTCCAGCATGTTGATGGGGCTTAGGTTGCCAGCTCTCACGTTGCAAGCATCTGCCGCGGCAGCACTACCCGACAGGCGACCTACAGCAGGACATTTCCCCCCTTACAATGCTCTTACTTCTCCCACTGGTACAATAATTAGCTCCCTGGTTGTCGTGGTTTCCCAGAACATGCTACGACCGCAGCGTCACTGATCCCAAACTGGGGCCAAGCACTGATGAGTCGATGCCCTGGGCACATCCCACTACAGGGGGCACCAGGGCTCATAGGCCTCCAGGGTCAGCATAGGATGGACCAGAATTTAGAGTCTCACCTGAGAGATAAGAGTAGTTCCCAGCCGCATGGAGTGCTGGGTCTTTAGTGCCAGGTTGCCAAAAGCAGATCAGTGCCATTCGCAGTGTAGCCCAGGCAGAAGAGTCTTTACGGTATGTAATGATGTCAGGGCTGCCAGAAAGGATGTTTACTTTTGCTGGGGTGAGGCCATCCTCACCCCAGCAAAAGTATCCAGTAGTAAGGGCGCAGGAATTTCAGTCACTGCCGCAATTGTAGTGGGGCAGACGGAAGGCCCCGACCACTAGCATGAGGGTGTTGCCCAACAACCCCGTCGCCGGACGATGATCAGCCAAGGCTCATAGTTCTTCCCACATCTGCCCCCCCAATACGGGTGTCAAAATCGCAACCCAGCCTTTTATGGGCAGCAGCACAGCAGAGCCACAGACAGCTGGGCACCCTGCAACCCAGGTTGCAGTAAGAAAGTTAGGATCAGTAGTTGAGGGCCAGATTCGTAGCCGCATCAGGAGAGTGATCACCATGGAAGGGAGGCGCTGCGGGGTCCTCCAGTGCGCCACCAGCATCCAGCCAAGAATACACGAGGGAGGCCCCGTACTCCCATCTGTGTCGGTACCGGCCCCTGAGTAACTGCAAAAGCCGAGCCCCGGTTCCACTCCAATGCCCTGCAGGACTGCTCTATGCAGCTGATTGGATCGTCGCTACGACCTGGCCAATCGACCCCAGGGTCTGCCCACCCGGCAGCATCCAGTGGGCCCCATCGCTTAGGAGGGGCCTGCTCAATCAAGCCAAGTATAGGAGCCTGTTGTGCTACTCACCCACGTCTCTGGCATCGGGTCGATACGTGTAATGCCCCCCCCCCCCTCTCGAAGACCCACCTCGTTACCAGATGATGGGGCCTCCCAGGTTCAGGACCGATATATCCCTCCGAAAGTGGCGTCACTGACCTCCTCACACGTAGGGCACAGCGTTCAATGGCATTGGGGGAGCCGCACGCACAGCAGGCCCGATGTGTGCAGCGCACCCCAGTTGCAGATGCCGTGGCTGCCATGGCCAGGGGATCCCCACAGGTGCGGTCCGCCAGCACAAATCTCCAAATCGGCTGCTCTTCTTGTTTACTGCCTAATTTCTCCCTCCGGTATCGGTCGATATCGTCTGGATCACAGCACACCTCCACTGTAGCGCAGCCGTCCCTCGCTTAGATGCGTTCTCCCTCTCCTTCTGCAATGGCACAGTCACAGAGCCGCTCCTCCCCAGAACTGCAGAACTGGAGTTTCCCGGCACCGATTTTAGCCAGCATAGCTGGGGAAAGAAGCTCTAGCCTTCTGATTACTGCGACAGATGATGAGGAAATGAGAAGATTCATTTTAAGGGCAGATATTATAAGAATCGCGTGGGTCTGATGCGGAGCGATGCTGGTTCAAACCTTCATCAGCTCACTGCTCAACAGTGCCCCCGGATATATACCAGTTTGTACCGCTGCAGCAACTATTTGTGAGGCTTTGGTTGTTTCTGTATTCAGTTTGACATGCTGAATCTTATGAAAACCGTGGGTTTGCTTGGGCATACAGTAAATCTGCTTCAGAACAGATCTTGGTGGGAGTGTCCTGCGCTAGCCCCTCGGCCTGGGACATAGCTGTTCTGAAGCAGAGTTATCGCACTCATGAGCAACCTGCTCTTCAAGGAGCAGACCTCTTTCAGAAGACTCAGTAAGACTCGCTGCCAAGCAGACCTCTTTCAGAAGACTCAATGCAGTCTTTCCGGGCAATAAGTCCGCTTCAGAAGAGATCTCGGAATGTTATGCACTAGCCCTTGGACCTGGGGACAGGGCAGTGCACCAGCATGACAAATATTGCCTGAATGCTGCCCTGTCTTGTTACTGTCCAATTCCTGTGCTTTTCTCTCTCCCCAACAGATATCCCCCCACTCATCCAGGGTCGACGGAAAGATAGGATTCTAGGTAAGTTGGATTCAATGATCAGATGAAAGCTCCAAGAGCTGGAAACCATAACTGCAATGTCCAGAGTAGCATAACCAATACTTCTTACCACCACCTGTTGGTCAACACCCTTACAATCATTCTGAAGGAAAGGGAAGGCACAATTCATAAGCCTAGAAGTGGCATGGTGCAGGGAAGCGAAATAATGAGCAGGTAGGTGTAGCTAGTGACCAATCCATCCCTCCCCTGACATATCATGAATTGGTAATAAACGCAATGGGAAAGAAGGTAAGGTGGGAAAAGATTAGGCTGTAAGCTCTATAACACAAAACCATAACCAAGATACATATCACAAGAAAAAATGTTTTTGGAGACCAGGGATCAGGTCAGTGGGGGCCCTGCTCCATCGTAGGGCCAACTCTAGGCTGCTCCCTTCAGCCCTTTAACAATTTTCGACAAATCATGCCCAGCGTTCCTGCTGTGCTCTTCTCTTTTATGATATGCGTGTCCTTTATAGTAGACCAACCTATCATGCCCAGCGTTCCTGCTGTGCTCTTCTCTTATGTTATGACTTACTTGCTATGCCTGGCGTTCCACCGTGCTCTTCCCTTTCCCCATCTCCTTTCTTATGAATGTGTATTTTTCACCTTGCTGGGTGACCCTTTTAAACCTTTTTTGGGTGTGCAGTAAGGGTTTCTGCGAGGCTTGTGCCACCGAGGCGGAAACGTAGGAAGCTCCCTCTTCCGGGCCAAAGCCGGCCTGCGGGCATCTGAGCAGCTCATGTTTTTTCTTTTGGCACGACCTGGCCCCAACACTACCCTGGGTGGCCGTCCTTTGGTCTTTTTCCGCCACGACGCCAGGTCCGTTTCGCAGGTATTTGTCACCTGTAGTGCAGCTCCTTATTCCCGGCCAGGAAGCCTGTGAGTCTGGTGACTCCATTGTTGTGATCGGCCCTCTCCCTGCACACCTTGGTGCGAAGGGGAGATGGGCCACTTGTTTTCCGGCTGAACCTCTTCTCCCCCTTTGTTAGGGGGGCTGCGGGGAGGAGGGAGGAGGAGGCAACTTCCTAACTTCATGGCTCCTCTAGGCATATGTGCCTGGGTCTTCCACCTCTGGGGCCCAGCGTAATTCCCGAACTCACTGTTGCAGAATCTCATCAGCGGCCACCACATAGGGCCCAAGCTCCATCTTAAAATCGAGGAAGGTTTGTATTTAGGCAGAAAGCAAAAGGGGTCCGCCTGGAATGAACCCTATGTGATCAGTGGGGGGAGGGGGGGCAAAGATTGGGGCCAGCTTTCAATCGTCCGTTGGATACCTAGAGTTCCAGACCTGGAATTTGTGTTTTTTTTTGCTGCTGAAAGAAAAGTAAATGATGTTGAAACTTAATACTCTCCTCTGTCTTGACATTTGTGTATCGTGACCTACATTTGCATGTACTGTACAATTAAAAGCAAGCTATTCTCCTTCCATTGCTGATATTTCTGGTTTTGTCAGCTGGAAATAACATTCTGCATTTGGCAGGGCATGACTAAAACAAAAAGGCAGTTTCCTGCATCCCACAACCATAAACTGTGTAATGTGTCCACAGAGAGCAATGCGTTATCAAAATGAGCATTCCTTTGTTGAGAGGCCATTGCTTAGCACAATAGCAGTAAGGCTGCTAGACGCAGCTGACGCAGGGTGGGGACAATGGGCAGGGAGGCGGGGGAGGCTGGGTAGCTAGACTGGGAAGGAAAGTAAGTGCTTACTCAAAGCACCGCTGAGAGGATCGGGTTACACAGCACAGTCATTAACAGCAGACACACCCGGCTAAAGATACTGCTCATGTCTGAAAAGGAGTCTGCGGCTCAGACAGGAGGTGTTTTACATATAACGAGGACAAAAATAATCAATTGTGCATTTTGCATACTTTGCTAGCCATCCAAGATGGATTGTAAAATTAGTATATGAAGATCATTGCAGCGGTAGGCAAAGACATCAGTTTACTTCATCTCGTCGCTCGTTTTTAAAATTGATTTGCAGCTCGTTTGTCTCGTGCAGGTATATTTTGCTTCTAGTACTGAAAAGACTTCTGGCACCATGGTAACTTTATATTTGACTTAAATTGAAATTATGCATTCATAACAATACCACTCCTATACCCCCACATATGTTGTATCAAGGGTATTTGAGTCTAGGTGGCAGTAGCAGGCTTGGAGGTTGTGCACGTTTCCCCAAATGAACAAGTGCATTTTGCTGCTTTCGGTTATGCTCACGAAAGGTAAGCAGCAGAATTTGCATTGGGTTGGGGCTTGCCAGCTGAAATTCTTTAACAAAGCAGTACTTTGGGGATGAAATATTGGAATCTTGTGTCCGATTTTTAAACGGGGCAATATGATTTGTCTGGTTGAAGAAAGACTGTGTACAGCTGACCTGTTTCAAGGCCTCCTGTGGTCTTGGAAGCATGCTTTGGTGTCTTATCGAGTCTCAGCACTCACTGACACTTGGCTGTTAATTGACACTGGCGACAGCTGTCTGTCGCTGCATGACCGGATACCCTGTATGTTTGCTTATGTTCCCGGGACTTCTGTTAATTCACGGTTGAACGTGTTATTTAACATTGACAAATAAAACATGGTGACTGTTGCGTTTAAGCAAGCCTAATGGCAATTGTGTATGCCAACTAGTTGGATCATTGGTTTCTGCGTGTTTTTTGTTTAGTTTCATGCAAGTTTGTAGTCGCTGGTATTTTGACGTGGATTATCTGCTAGCAGTACTTTCTTTGCTAGATTGTGCTTTGCATGTTCGCTAGAGCATGGGAAAGTGTGCTATTTTATGGATGACGGGAAAACGCGGCTTGTTGGTTCTTTTCCAGCAGGATAATGTAAGATGATGTAAAGTAGTCTTTTCAAATAGCTTGAGCGTAGGTGCGTGGTTCTGAAAGAAAGTGGATGTGATGGAGGGGCATGGTAAGATAAGGGGTGGTTGGGGAGAAACAAAAATGATATGGGTGAAAATATCTTTTTATTTCTCTAACTCTCAGGAGTTGAGAATAATTGCCCATTAGGACTACAGGTTCAGCAAAAAGGAACACTGGCCTGAATGTTTTCCACCAATATGGAAGAGGAAGACCAAATCGACCCATGGCTTTCTGGGGCAGGGAAGGGTCCTCGCCACTGAGAACATTTTATAAAAAATTGGTTAAAAGGGTGCATTTTATTGCACCCCTTTTGTGTAAAATTGGGCAAAAATCCTGTTTTGAACTGTTGTTTTTAGTATAGCACATGGAAAAATCCTGTAGTCCCAAGCAGCGCACAGGAGCATTTTCCAACACCTTTTCTTCATGTCTGTCTGCAATATATGGCAGTATAAAAACATGTTCATGCTGGCTGCACACACATACGCCAGTTTTCGGGTATAAGAACATACTAATGTTTCCTTTGCCCTTCATGTCAGTAAAAATGCTATAAGAAAACATGTCCGTGCTTGCTCTGCCAATATATGCCAGTATTCACACATAAGAAAATACTCAGCTGGCTTTGCCAGTAAACAAATGCCATGCCACTGTAACAAAACATTTCCAGGATATCTACACCAATGTAGGGCAATATGGCCACGTAATTACGCTCCCCATGTCGGCATTGCCCTTTATGCTAGTACAGGAAATGCCATTCCAAAGCACTCTGGACATGTATTCTTTCTAAACATGATGCCTTAGTAAGAACATGTCAAGTATGGTGCACCAGTGCGGCCACGTCAAGAACACATGTTGGTTTTACACTTGATGCCTGTAAGAATGTTATGCTACAGTAAGAAAATATGACTGGACTGACTGTTCGTATATGGGGGGTAATAATGATGCACTATCCACTCACTTTGTTTTAGCTCATTATTCCAGCAACATTCATATTACTGGAATAATGTGCAAAAATAAAGTGAGTGTTGTATACTAGTCTCTCACTCTGTGATGACTGATTCAACAGCTTCTATTAAAACAAACACACACAGAGACACACACAGTGTGTGAGTGCCTGCACTCATATTACACGTTCACACACGATTACAACACTCTTGTATGCTATGGCACACACTCGTTCGTCATTTCGCTTACCTTCAGCGTCGATATCATCGGCACAGGTTTAGCAGCAGGTCACTCTCATTCACTACTCCTTCCTGCTCTGAAAACGACCAGGGTCAAATCTCTTCCTACTGACCGCGCCCTCAGCCTGAGACCGACATGGGGGAGAGAGGGCATTTGGTTCCTTTCACAGGATGGTTTTCCAGTGCCCCATGCAGGAAAGCAAATTCGGGGAAAACTAGTGATGTTGCCTTAATGTCTTTATTAGGGCTGTATATGCAAGTGCAGGCCGCTCCTACCCTGCCCGTTGGCAGTCTTTAAATAATACAATAGGAAGTGAGAACGCAACCAGTTGTTGCTTTTGCAAATAATCAAAATGTTTATGTAAATATTTATTGATACTTTGCAAATGCAAAACCTATATTTTCCTTCCAAAATGTTTTATTTTTCTGCAGAGGGTTCCATAGATTAATGAGGGTGGCACAAGAACACCCCAATCTACTATCTGTCCCCGGTCTACCCTTCTTGACTTTGGCCTAAAATACAGTGTCTGAATGACACACACATGTGTTTGGGTTTACCTGCCACGGGGTTAGAGTTTGCCCAGAATCTCTAAGGACACGATATAGCACCCATCCTATTCTTTTCTTGCGACTCACTGGGGATGTAGTGCTCTGCCACCTCATAGCCATAGGACAGTCTCAGGTGGGTGAGGGGAGATGGGGATAGCAGACAGCTGCCTCTTTGCTAATGTTCTTTCCAGGGTTATAGTTCTTTCCCTCCATTTGTAGACCACACCAGAATGATATTGTCTGGTAAACTGCTTCCTGATCCATGATTATATACCCCTTTTCACTGTGAGGCTTAGGATGCCCTTCTTTCTCCCTTAGTAAGGTCTTGCAGCCCGGTCTATCTGCTGGTCTCCCTCACCCCGTTCACTTTTCTGCATAGCTCTGTTAGGAATCTAGTTCCCTTCCCACTATAGTTTTCTTGCTTATTTTTTACTTAAGAACTCTAGTGCACTTCGCTCTCCGGAGGGATATGGTTCCCTTGACACCAGTGTGTGTTGAAGTTGTGAGGAGGGCCCAGGTCTGCTGGCTTCGTAGACACTTGATGTCCTTCTGTCCAGTGACTTCAATGTTCTCCAGTTGCCCCTTCTATGCACTTATCCTCTCCTTGCATTGACCTTCTCAAGTTTCCTGGGAGCACACTTCTGCAACTGCACTCCTCATTTCCACAATCTGCCTCGGGGTCCTGTCTCCTTGGTACTCTACCTCTGGTCACAGTTGGCTCTTCTGGTCCCACTGCAGTAGCCCTCCTCTGTGCCTACCTTTTTATAAGCAAAACTCACTTTCCACTCTCTTCCTGTTATGATTGATCGAATGTGAAATCCTGTGATTCCGCCCCAGTGGCTCATGATTCCAGAGTTAATAAAATGGCTGTAGGTAATTTGGAATCCTACCCAATGTCTCCTCTCCCTGCTCTGCACCCTGCTGGCTTCTGCGTTTCCTGGGCGTCTGTGCCTTCCTTTCACTGCCCTTTCAGCATGCCAGTTGGTTGGTGATTCTTTAAGTTTGTAGTTCCCACAGTAAAGTTTGTGTGCTGAATCCTGCACTCCTCATCTTCCTTTAGAGCTCCCTTCTCCTCCCCTAGCAGCATTGCTCAAAAGAACACGTCGGGCATTGCTAATTCGAGCATTGCTTTTGGGCTGGCCTTCAATCCGGTTTTTTTCCCTCTAATTCTCCACTCTTGAATAGTGGCGCTTCTCTGGGAGAGATTGACATTTGGGCTTGCCGACCTTCATCAACTACATCATGCCCGATGTTGAGGAGTACTTCTCTATCAAAATTCATTTAGTCTGATTATATACCCCCATCGACCCATCAGTAGTGATATCCGCATTACACCATACATCGTTGTATTCATCGTTTTCTTTTCGCTGAACTTAAATATCAAACCATTACTATCTGTGAATCGCACCTGTTCCCATCCGCCATCTTGTGGGAATGTAATCTGCAGCACAATCAGCTGAAGGTCCGGTGCCCTGGCACAATAAATCGTAGCATTAACCCTACCTTCTGAAATCAGCTGCTGTATCTGCTAAACAACTCCCCTGGTTGTGACGTTTCTGCACGATGTCACCAAGCGTGTTGTACACATTTTTGTTATCCTGTTTCTCCATGCAGACCTTGAAGACCCTTCCTCATGCAATGCATACCCAACTTTATTTTTTTCACTGTGTTCGCACAAAGAAGTTTTCTTTTATTATGAGAAATTAAAGGACCAGAGGCTTTAATATATGTGGATGGTTTGTGTTAAAAATAAATTGTGATATGGATAGATTGGAGGTATTCAAACGGTGTACGGGCAACACACTGTGCAAACATTGATTTAGACAATAACGTGGCACAACTCCAAGAACCTATGTCCAACTATACAATAGTTTTCTTTGTTGGAGTAGGGTATTCCCTCTTCATTTGAATATTTTTCGTACATGTTGTTTCCCTCCAAAAGCGATGCAGAATCTCCAGTTGTCACGCCATATGTCTCAATCCAACCTCCCTATCCCTATGAGACCATTTACTTTTTTACATTTGTGGGGATGCAGCTTTCAAAAGTTGTTTGTAATGCTCCATAAAACCATATTCAAATCCACCTCTCTCGGCTGTGTCTTCCCATTGTGGGTGAAAGCAGCCCATTTTATGGTCGTCGAATGAGAGCCCATTGACGCATGGCCGACAGCCCCCAAAATCTTGTAGTTGATGGGAATGCCACATTATCTTTCTTACAGTACGCTTTGAATGGGTGCATTGCTTTTGATAGACGTGACAGCGAACGAGCACGCCTCTCCTGTCCTGCTCTGTCTTTTCGTATATTTTTAAGATGCGACCATTGGGGAGTATTACATTTGCAAGTCCGCTGTAGAAACTGTTAGCTGGAATAGAAGTTTTGTGTCAACGATAGGTTAGGCAGATGTACCAGTTGGTTGTTAAGGAAAATGTTATATTCTGCCCTTACGAATAAACCTTACATTATTTGTTATTTTATTATTTGTTATTTTATTTGTTTAATGTAATCTGTTTTTAAACATGCTAAATAGATTTCATAAAGCCAATAAAAAATAAATCCTGCACAGCTTACTTTCCTCGCCCTTGTCGTTCTCGTGAATCCGTAGTAAATGAAAAACTTTCCCAACCTAGAATGCAATGTGGTTCTCTTAAAACAAAGAACACCTTATTCTAAATGGGATAGTTTGGAACTTTTTGCATGCTAAACTTCCCTGTGTGTTTTCATGGTGGTTTTCGAGTGATTTTCTTTGATGACTGATAAAGGTCATCATTGGCTGTACAAGGACTTTTTTTTTTTCTTTTTTCTTCAAACTTCACATTTTTTTTACAAGCTGAAATTACTAAGTAATAGCAATCGTTCTGTATTGTAGCCTCTTTTATGCATTAGTTTTAAAAAAAATAATTGTATGTCCACTGACCATACGATTGATAGCCTAGTCTGCTAACCACTTGCCTAATGACCATACACAATGAAAACTGTTATTCGTTCAGTGTGCCTTTCAATTAATTTTAGTGGAACAAATGCATGCGAGTAAAGTCACACCTATAACAAATGAGGTAAACTTTATTTAAATCGTATATTGCACATGATCTTTGTGTACGTCATTACTTCCTTGTCCCGATACTTACTTTTGATGTCATAAACCCCCTTAAAATAATTAACAAACTTAATGAATGTGATTTAAAGAAAAGTGAACCATGGTGTTCTTTAAGATTTTAATGCACTGTCCACATTTTAACAGTAATTTCCTAATTGCTTTAGAATTCGTCCGTGAGCCAAAGGCCCCTCCTGTCTGCCCCTCAGCTCACTCTACACTCGGGCAGGAGCCCTGCTGGAGCCCCGCTCGCATCACGAACACTCGATCGTGCTCGGAGGCACATCGATTCGCCCATGCTGCAGGAGCAGCTGGGACACGGATCCGCTGCCATTTCCTACCATCCCGAGCGCACTCTCACTTGCAGCATCTGACTGCCTGCACCCGTAGTGCACGGTGCACCCCTGGCCATAGACCTGGCCTCAACACCGACGAGGCAACGCGAAACCGACAAGATCCTGGCCACAAGATGGCCGCCGCACAGTTCGTCTCCCCGACGCTCCCTATGGTTGCCTAGCAACCCTCATCTGCATATCGACAGCGCCTGGCGACCGGAGGCGGAAGCCGGCCCTAGCTGCCTAAGGCCCGTGAGCCAAAGGCCCCTCCTGTCTGCCCCTGTCCGCACCTAGCGGCACGGCGCGGAACACTGCTTCGCTTCCCATATTGCGACCCGTAGGAACCCTAGCTGCTTCCGGAACAATGCGTACGTGCTGCCCTCCGCAAAGCAGGCTTTGTCTGGCGACAGCATCGTGAACACCCTGGTAGGATTTGTGCCTTTACTCTTGCACACTTACAAAGCCCCTCCTGTGTCTATGTCCCCCGCTCATAACACGCGGATGGCACATCCGTCTATCACATGTTGGTCGATCGGGGCCTGACGCAAACTCTTTGCCAGGGCAGTCCCAGCTCATGGCCAGTAATGTTAGATGTATTACGGTCGCCTATCTGACTACATTCACTACTCTGTTGTGCCTTTAGGTCGCCTATCTGACTACATTCACTACTGTGTTGTGCCTTTTGGTCGCCTATTTGACTTCATTTACTACTGTGCTGTGCCTTTTGGTCGCCTATTTGACTACATTCACTACTGTGTTGTGCCTTTTGGTCGCCTATTTGACTACATTCACTACTGTATTGTGCCTTTTGGTCGCCTATCTGACCACATTTTACCACTGTGTTGTGCCTTTTGGTCGCCTATCTGACCACATTTACCACTGTGTTGTGCCTTTAGGTCGCCTATCCGACTACATTCACTAGTGTGTTGCGCCTTCTGGTCGCCTCTCAGACCGCATCTACAATTGCTGTGCATTGGTCATCCCCGTCGCCCTGTGTACCAGCATCACCTTAAACATCATGTATTGGTACATATCAACGCTCATCCATCTACTGTATACTTATAGTAGTTATTGGGCTAGTCAGTCTATACACCATAAACAATATACCCTCACCAGACTAGGTATGGCACCCACCACATCCTCCCTGAGACCTAGCACCATGACCCCCGCAAATTTATGCTTGGACGATCCAGCACTCTGGTTACTCCACTCTGCCACCAAACCAACACCTAACCAGCCCTGTACTATCTCCATCAGAAATTCCAGACTGAACTCCAGAACTAGACCACCCACTCACCTAGGTTCGATCCACCTTAACACTCTGAAGAGAAATACTAATCTAAACATCCGAACCAGTCCTTCTACCCCCCCATATTCTCACCACCCCAGTATATTAAACAGGAACACTAGACTAAGGGCCCGGACTATGAAACACTTGCATCTTGCCCATAACCACATTGCTCCCCTCTCTGACGCCAATAATCCAGCCCATAACCCACCGCCTACATCTGAAAAAAATATCAAAAAAGATACTCATCAAAGCAGCATTTGTGAATGCCAGGTCCATTCCTGCCCATGCTCTCGACATTGCTGACTTTATAACCTTTGAAAACCTTGATATCCTCGCAGTCACGGAAACCTGGCTAAATGCCGCATCCGGACCATCTCTGGCACTCGCAATACCTAACGATTATGCCATTATAAGATCTGACAGAAACACTACTCAAACAAAGGGAGGCAGACTTGCCTTCATATATAGAAATACATTCGACATCAAAATCATCCAATCCCGTCTGCCGAATCCCTGTCAATCAAGTTACCTCTCTCACCCAACCACACGGCCACCGTGCACCTCATTTATCGACCACCAGGACCCATCTCCTCTTTCACTGAGGACATTGCATCACTTATATCTATAAATACCAAACCCAACTCGCAAACTATCTTACTTGGGGACTTTAACCTCGGTTTCAACGATCCCAAAGACATCAACGCCCTTGACTTAGCTAATTCTCTATCCGATCTGGGTCACACACACATTATCCATGAACCCACCCATATCAGAGGTAGAACCCTAGACTGGCTCTCACACAGCAACTGCTCTATCGACCTCCTATCTAATGACCCATGCATCTGGTCGGACCACCACAAACTAACCTTCTCTATTAAAGCTAAATCTACTCACCTTGCACCTATCATCGCCTCTGCCATCCGCACGCGAAACAAGAAAGATATTACTCCTGACAAACTTCTACCTATTCTACTCCCTATTCTGAATAATATTGATTCAAACGCAGACCCAACAGCTCTAGTGGACACTTATAACCAGGCTATACTTAAAGCCCTGGACTCCACTGCCCCTCTAAAACTGCGGAAACCGAAACCACAGCGTCACCTCGACTCATGGTTCTCGCCACAGTTAAGAGAATTACGTAAAAGCCAAAATAACCGCTGAGGCACTATGGAAAAAATACCCCACAGCTCCTAACAAAGCTGAACTAACCCTAGTATCCTCTAGCTACAAAGCAGCCATACTCGCAGCCAAAAAAGACTCCTATAACACAAGGATTACTCAAGCTGAATCCAACACTAAAGAACTTTTCAAAATACTCAAAGAATTAGAATCACCTATTGCCCCAAGTGACAAAGGTATAACTGACGCACTATGGTGTAGCAACATCCAGAAAGCCTTATTAGATAAAATAGCTCGCCTACAATCCAAAATTACCGCTAAAAATCCCTGTTATCTGCTGACCCCAACTACAAACAACCTCCCAACATACCTCCAACCTCTCAGACGAATTGTAAACCTTTCAGCTTCTCGCCCCTCTCAACATGGGAAGTAGAAAACATCATCAGGAAACTAAAACCTTCAAACTGCCAAGGGGATGCCTGCCCCGCCCCGATTGTTAAAGCAGCAGCACACGATCTGGCGCCATTCATCACCAACTTCATAAATGCCTCTTTCACATCCGGAATAGTCCCTGACAATCTTAAAGACGCCTGGGTCATTCCACTCCTCAAAAAACCTACGCTTGACCCAGCCAACCCGTCTAACTACAGACCAATAACGACAGTACCATTCCTATTAAAAATACTGGACAGAGCAGCCTATCTACAAATACAGGATTATCTAGAAGCCAATAATCTCCTAGGGCTCAGGCAATCAGGCTTCCGACCAAGACACGGTACGGAAACCGCACTTATTGACCTCACCATCCAGATCCAAACCTTGAATGACCAAGGCAAACTAGCACTCCTTCTGCTGCTTGACCTGTCAGCAGCGTTTGATTTGGTTAACCATCAAACACTCTGTCAACACCTGAAATCTGCAGCCCACTTTTCAGATGCAGCCACGGCATGGATCAGCTCCTTCCTGGCGAACAGAACCATGAGGGTCTTCTCTCCCACAGATTCCGCCGAGCCGGCCCCAGTACCCTGTGGTGTCCCGCAAGGCTCCTGCGTGTCCCCGACACTTTATAATATATTCACGAAACCCCTCTTCGATATCCTAGACTATCTGGGTGTTACGTATACCAACTATGCGGACGACACCCAGATACTCTTTCCTATCACGGGTGACTATGAAACTGACAGCACAACCCTCAATGAAATCTACTCAGTTATACAAGCATAGATGGCACACCATGGCTTGTGTCTCAATGACGATAAAACTGAGCTGATCATCCTGGGCACACCCGCCAAACTTAAAAATCTCAATCCTTCCTTCAAAGCCTTTACCATAGATGGCAACCTCATTTCAGTCTCCAACAATACTAAAACTCTTGGTATTTACATCGATGCTACCTTATCCTTCTCTAAACAAACTAACGCAGTAGCAGCATCAGCTGCCTACACTTGCAAGCTTATTACAGCATGTAGACCATTCTTATCCGCTCCCAACTGTATCACTCTCGCGAGAGCTTTAGTCCTATCCAAAATAGACTACTGTAACGCCCTTTACTTGGGCACCAGCCACAAAAATATCAATAAATTACAAGTAGTCCAAAATAATGCAATCAGAGCTGCCCTTAACATCCCCAAAAAAGCACACATATCTGAGACCAGACGCAACCTGCATTGGCTCCCAGTCAAGCACAGAATATCCCTGAAAACGCTTGCCCTCACACACAAAGTTAGAGCTAACCTTGCTCCAGCATACCTCACTAACCATTTTACACCACACTCTGCCTCGAGACCTCTTAGAGCAGCCCAAACTAACACCTTGACCACCCCGAGATTTAAACTCCACAATTCGGGTGGAGCTAGCTTCCCGGTACAAGCTTCTAAACTATGGAACACCATCCCCCCACATCTACGTGCAGAACCATCATTTAACCGATTCAAATATAGCACGAAGTGTTGGCTCCATAACATGGACTCATGACAGCTTAAACCTTAACCTACTGATTAGGTTAAGATTCACTCGGAATATGCACTTGTCTTACGACGCCAGCTCCTACCTGTAACCATTTTTGGAACCTGGTTGTCTGTATTGTTGTTATTGCATACTTATGTAACTGTAACCTTCCTGCAAATGTAACTGTAACGTAACTCATTTAACTATTCCTTGTAACCAGCTCCACATTTACGCGCCCTTATGCCCCCGGGCCTGGCTGCGCTTTATAAATAAAATAAATACAAATACAAATACAAATGAATATACAATGCATAATGTACACTTTTATTGTGCTTTGAAGGGACTACAGTAAGTTGATGCAGCTGCTGCTTAAATATCAGTGTAAGAAGAAAGCAATAGCTTAGAGTGTTGGTGATAAAACAATTAGAATAACATTTCCACTATGTTGACTTTCATGTAGATCACACATCACTGTCATAAGGTGGGATAAGAAAGACATTACAGTTGCTCTAATCCCTTATTTGGAAGGCCTCTTTCTTTGCAACATGCAGCGGTGGTCAAGGCTAGTTCCACCAAGTTACCTGAATGGTGGAAGAGGGGGATATGCCGGTGTGAAGAATCGTCACTAACCATGAGGAGAGTTTGCTACCACCATTCCACTTGTACAAGCTTGACAATTAGTAGACCACAAGGACAAATGAGTGACGCTGAAATGTGAATGTGCTATTTGGGTTCACACAGTTGATATTCACGACTGAGTAGTATACCTGACACAAGTTATTTATACCATACTGTTGCTTTACTATGTGATTTGCCCTTTTACACCTACTTCTTCCAACAGTGTTTCCTCCGTGTCATACTTTCAATTACAGCTTTAATGAAATGATACACTATTGTTGGTAGGCACTTTACTTTCCCTTGCTTTCTTGGCTGAAAAGGCGAATGATGAATTTTCAATGTTCCGTCTTTGTAGATGGTAATGCACATGCTTAAATGGTATTTTAAAAAGTTGGAAATGGCCATGAGGAAATACGTCCACCCTAGCTAGAGGAATGATTTCTCTATTGTTAAATCGAGATGATCATTCAGGGGCTACATAATGGCTCAAGAATTGTCTTTGTAGCAAACCAATTCTAGTGCAAACTGAGCACGTTCATTTATGCTTCTCTTGGAAGGACGAATACAGATACTTTTTGACGCAATAGAAACATGCGCACAAGTTGGAACACTAAAGTTCACTCATGAAATATTGCTAGTTCTAGGGACATTTAACATCAGACAAAGATGATACCAGACAGTTTTCAACCATTATCTCCTCCACCATTAATACCTCCTATTAACCAACACTTACAATTCTTAAATACTAACAAATAACTGATTCTTCTACAGAGTGGAACATTTGCACTCTCCACTTGCCATGATCTAGTGAGAACTGGCTCTTGGCGAGTACGGAATGTTGTGCTGTGTATGTGTACAATTGAGGTGTTTAGTGTCTTTTTATGGGTGACTAGTAGCTTACACTTTACCCCGCTTACTGATCTGTTAAAAGCCTATGATATGTGAACAAAACAGAACCCTTGATTACAGATAAAAAGCACATTTTATTTTATTCCTTTCAATTACTTTTTTTTTTTTAAACCTGCGTTGTTAACAATATAAAAACATTTTGAGCACCCACTTCAAATGATCAATTCACACAGTTTTTAAAATTCCATAAAGCAAAGTTTTAAAAAGAACGAGTACAACAAGAATGTCATAATGTGACCACTGGTGCTACTTGCGTTGTCTCGTGTGATCCTGAATGCACACTCGCCATCACGCTCTGATCCAGCTGTAAAAGGAATGAAATAGCAGTATGTGAGAATAGGACACAAATACAGGGTACGACACTATGGGCATAGATGGACAACTGTGACATCAAAATATATCTGTATATCAAGAGCCAACATTTAAAATTGCAGGCTTATCGGCAGACTTACGAAGTCACTCGCCATCACAATACTACTCATACCCACAGCACACCACTTCTTACTCACAGAGAGTTAATTATCAGTAGCCATTCGCTAGTGGCAAGTGTACATTTTGAGCCCTGCATGTATACATTTCCACCCCAAAAACACAATTTCAGTATGCCTGTTCTCTTTGTTTGTGTCGGGTTCTACATAAAGGTAGACTCCTTTTGGGATCTGAAAAGATAAACCAAGTGAAAAAAACACACTATTATAGCAGACAAAAGGCAAGCCTATATGCATAGTGGTGTTCAAATGGAGAAAGTAATAACTTTCACTTGTGATATGGTTGCCTTCACAAGCCTAGAAACCCTACCCTGGATATGCACAAAACAAATACTAGCAACATACCTGTTCTCGTTTGGTGTTGTCGTACGTTGCATAAAGAAGACTGCCATTCACATGTTCCTGCTTCGGAACAAGAATGGAATAGATAAGTGAACAAAAGCTAAATTAAGAAGTACCCACAATGCCTTGCTGCTAGGAATTCCAGTCAAAGTATGGAGACAAAATGTTAATTGTTTTTTGACAGTATTGGTTACACTTCTCAATTTCTATACTTTTTGACATCCAAGCGATGATCAAAATATATTCCTTCTTACCTTCATTGATGCCATATTGCCCCATCATAAAAGTAAGCACAGCTGTTTGCTCCTGCAGGACTAAATAAAACCTAATGTTTACAAATAGAGAAGGGTTGATATCCATCAATCAGTTTCTAGAAACTACAAACGCATACATTGGGGAAATGCATGGAGATTACAGTAACCAATGAAGGGAAAACCCACAAAGTGAAATGCGTACCTATGCACCCCAGTTTGTGCCTGTTGAAACGGATAACTGAGCAGATTTAATGGTATCATCCTCATGAAATGTAACATGGACTAGACTCGTTAACGCATTGATTACACCAGCAAACTATATTGGCAAATACATTTTAATCAGGCAGCACATTATAATGACAGAATACATTTATGCCTGATTTATTTTGATCTACAAATGAAAAATGTAACGTCCACACTCGTGATAAAAGCATCTATGTATTATTCGGTGACACACGACATCATATGGCACAATAAGTATTTTTTATGCAAGATGAGGAGCAGAGTTATTCATTTGTGAAAAGTTTCAAATATTGAGCAATCCAATTTGATGCCCACCCAAAATATAATTTGTCCCCAAAAGCAAGGAAAATATTGATGACCTATATCCAGCTACTAAATAGCAGAAAGGATCAATACAAAATACAGTGTCCTACCTGTGTGTTCTGAATGGTTGCAGTGATGTATGCAGAGAGTATGGCTGTCACCTGTGCAAGATGGACCTCATGGCCTTCTCCTGTATCATAAACATTGTAATGAAAATATAAAAATGAACATTTTTGCTTGGAGGTTGCTTTATGTTCTAATATCTTCTAATTTGAAGACACAAAACCATAGGACTAGTTAAATTGACATCACCGAATTTTTCTTTTTTTTTAAAAAAAGTATAGCGCCTGTAGTCCCACGTGTATAGTGGTTGTGAATACACAATCACACTTTCACAAATCTAATCCACCATGACTACAACATAATTTTATCAAAAGAGAAAACCGAATAGCATCAAGTATAGCACTGGACCTGTATTGATGGGAGTTTCAACATTCAGAAAGCTGTAAAAAAATAATTAAAACAAATAATTATTAACCCTGTTAATGTGACATAGCATACTGAACCACCAAGAGTTGTCTGTGGATTCAGGTAAAGTACTAGATGTCGCGCTTTTGGGCTCTGATGACCATATATAAAAATTGGTCATGTGACATTGCAAATGATACTACAACAGCTACAGCATAGAGAACAGCCAATTCCAAAGGTGTATTCTTTTTATTTCTGTCTTTTTAATAACTTTTGTTGTTGCAACATACAAGAGAAGTATATCATAAATAGTTCAACAGTCCAATTTCGCCCTCTCGCTTCCCCATCCCTGGCGAAAAGTGAGTTTATCTTCCTCAGTTCAGATTCTATTAAGTTCGCATTATGTCCAGGATTCTGATTTTGTGTGGGCACCATTGTGCCATATAGTCGCTTTGTAGGTAGGTTATTTCTGTACCCCAATCCTGTTTGAATGTGTCCTGATCCCCCTGGATTTTGTTTCATCCATTCTAGTCCTAAGAAATTCCAGACTTTTTGCAGCCAGTCTTGGATCATTGGTGCTGATTGTTGGTTCCATTTTTGCGCGATTGCCAGCCATGCTGCTATCACCAGGATCATCGGTCCTCGTTTTTGTAGATGTTTTCGAGCCTGAATCCCACATTCTACACAACCAAATCTTGTCCCCCATTTGGTTTGTTCCCTGATACATCCCTTGCATTTGGTTCTTAACTTCCCACCAGAGCGGTTGTATCACTGGGCATTGTCCCCAAATGTGCAGCCAGCTTCCCACCGCCTTAAATCCCCTTCAACACTGATCTGATGCTTGGGGAAACATTGCGTGGATCTTTTGTGGTCCATATTGCCATTGTTGAAGAACTTTGATCCACATTTCCCTTAGCTGAATGGAGCGTGTTAGTTTTGGGATCTCTCCCATAGGCATTCCCACTCTCTTTTTTGAGGTGTCTTCCCCCAGTGTTTTCTCCCATTTCCTCATGTAATTCCATTGAACTTGCTCTACTTGATCGTTCAAGAATATGTAGAGGGTGGAGACAAGGCGTTTTGAGCCTGTATGGGTGGTATTGTATTGTTCAAAGGGTGTTAATTGTGTTGTGGCTGCCTCCTTGATGGTTTGGGTGTTTAACCAGTGTTTGAGTTGGTTGTATTTAAATCGGTCCCTCTCCGTCAGACCTATGTCCCGGACAACATTCCTCGAATGATTTAATAGTTTGTCCTTGGTACATGTCCTGTATCTTTTTGCATCCCACCTTTTCCCCATTTTCTGAATGCGACTTTTTCCATCCCTCATTGGAAATCCGAATTCCCATACATCGGATAGAATGGAGATGACTTCACCATCATTGCCCCCCACCCCCTTCTGTTGCCCTGTCCCACACTTCCCCCACAATCCCTAGTATCTCACTGATCCTAACTTTTGGGTGGCACGTTTATTTAGCCACATAATCCTGCCAGAGATGTTCTTGCTACCGGCCCATCTTGTCGTGCCCATATTTTGAGTTGATCTCTGGTCAGCCATTCTCTTAAAAACCCGCAACTGGGCTGCCTCATAGTATTTATAGAAGTGAGGGAAAGCAAGACCTCCCTTATTTTTTGGGGATGTAAGTGTGGACATCGCTACCCTAGGGGGTCTTTTATCCATATGTGTGATGATAAAGCTTTGTTAAGGGATCTGAAGATTTTTGGGATCCTGATGGGTAGTGCCTGAAAGTAATATAAAAGTCTCCTCAGTACCACCATTTTTATTGTCGTCATTGTTCCCCACCAAACAATTGAAAGGGGGTTCCATTTCATGAGATCCTCTTACCTTCTCTAGCAGCTGAGGGTAGTTTTCTCGATACATTTGTTCTATTTTCTTGTGTGTTATACCTAGATACGTTATACCTCTTTCGGACAGTTTTAACCCCTTAAGTGCCAATAACGAGGTATCTCGTCCTTTTTGGAACCTTGTTTTGAGCGATCCCTACAAAGCAGGGCTCAAAACAGTAATCCAACCCCCGGGCAGGGGGCTGGATTACCTTCAGTTTCACGTTGGCGTGCATAAAGCACGCCAACGTGAAAGTGAAAGTAATTTTCACTGCAGCAGCCATTTCTACTACCCAGAACCCCCGGCAAAGTCAAAATTTGCGGGTAAAAAACACAATTTCCAGATATTTCACTCTGCTCACCCACCAAAACACGCCGCCAAAAACAGATGTCATAGGTAGGCCATGTGTTCTTGGCGGTGTGTTTCGGTGGGTGGCCAGAGAATAGTCTTCATTTCCAGCCAATTTCAGACACATTTCCCTGTATCCACTCACTGAAACACATCGCCACCAACAGATGTCGTACCTTCTCGCGTTCCCACAGGTGTCCCAACGAAAAAGGTACCTCACATGTGTGGGTTCACCAATCTAGCCACAAAGGGAAAAGGCTAACCCACTGGTAACCACAAAACGGTTTGGGGAGATAACCTACAGATTTGGGCCTAGGTTGTCCAACTTTCTGAAAAGAGGGCACCAGTGGGAATCCACAGAGGTCCAACTTGCGCGAAGCGGACCAGAATGTTTTACCCAGAACCCCCGACAAAGTGAAAAATGATTTTTTTTTTTTTTTGTTGGCACAGTTCAGACTTTGCCAGGGCTTCTTGGTAATAAATTATGGGCCCATTTGCACAAATCGTACATTTGCGGATTCCCACGGGTGTCTTCTTTTTGGAAATGCATGGGGTTCCCTGTGTTCCTTGGTGGCTTGGACACCCGAGGACAAGGGGGAGACTTCTTTGGCCAAGGGGCCGAGAGATTGGAGAGAGTTCTTCTAAAATTGCACCCTCATAGCATCTGGGGGTGTGCTGGAGAGATAGTTCATGATCCCCACCCCCCCGCCCTCCATCCCTTACTTTACACGGATCCTCCACACACCCAACCCCTCGGACTGTTTTTCCGGAGGAGCACCGTGTTCACGTGTTCTGCGGCACGTTCTACGGGCGATAGAGCACACTCTCCCCGCACGTACCCACACCACTCCACGCTACGCGGTCACGACGCCAGCGTACATCACGTGACGCGAGTGTGGAGCGCGCTTTTCCCATTCTTTAGAGGCGGTTGGCCTCGTTTTTACATCAAGCTCATTCCGAGCTTCAGCAGTTGCCGCGAGCGGACGCCCACAGGCAGACGGATACCAGGTACTGCCCTTGCTGCCCCTGTACTCCAGATTAGCTGGCTCGCTTTCAGTTTTTTTACTTACCTATGCTAACAGCACCTTACCTCTTGTCTTCCAGAGTGACTGATCTGGCAGCACCAGCCCAGTCTGACTAAAGGTACTCATGTTACTAGTAGCTTTTCTACTCTTCATACTCACGCCCTAGCTCCCTTCTTTTTTACCTCCTTCCCTCCGCCCATTCCCTCCCACCTGCCATGTTGAGACACTGTATTACACACCGGTGACCAGGCACTCCAACCATCCTGTTACTTTGCACCTCCAATTTACATTGGTGAGACTCACAAGGTTCCCTCTTACTCATTTGGGCTTGGTGTCCATCAAGCAAGCACTTCTCAATGATAGAGTGTTCAAACCTTCATGCTCTCCTCTTGTGTTTCTCCCCCCCTCCCCTTTTGTATCCTTACAATACAGCAATTGTCCTGGTTTCAGCCTCCTGAAACCCCGATTTACTCCTTATTTTGAACTACGGTCCTGAAGAAGATGGTTTAAATTACTACTAGCCATCGAAACCGGTCGACCCCATAGGTCATGAGGGCTCTCATGACCTTCAGCAAATATCTCAATTGGAAGGAATAAGATATTGCGTGAACTACCTCTCCAGCACACCCCCAGATGCTATGAGGGTGCAATTTTAGAAGAGCTCTCTCCAATTTCTCGGCCCCTTGGCCAAAGAAGTCATGAACTATCTCTCCAGCACACCCCCAGATGCTATGAGGGTGCAATTTTAGAAGAACTCTCTCCAATCTCTCGGCCCCTTGGCCAAAGAAGTCTCCCCCTTGTTTTAACTTTGTGCATCTCCAAACGGTCAACACTTCTGATTCTCTGTTACCTATGGGAACCATTAAAGAAACAACACAGAATACAGAAAACGAATAGCCACCCCGATCTAGATCGGACCACCAGCTTACAGTTCCAGAATCTAATCCCCAGTTCTGAACACTAAAGCTCTTACCCTCTTTGGAGCTGCACCCCCCTGAATTTCCTTGCCCTTGTGAACTAGAGGCGATCCACCTTTAGTTTTTTTGCCTCAGAATTTTTTTCAAGTATTAAAAATATTATTTCCTACAAAACCGTTTTTTGTGCTACCATCCTTGATTTATATTTTACGGTTCAAAGGAATCCAACGGCTTGTCCGTGTTCTCCTTCTATTGTTTATCTCAACAACATACCCTGTTTGTTACTACATTGGACACCCGAGGCCCATATCTGTATGGTGTGCCCGTCTGCAGAAAGTGTGAAATTCAGGTGTGAAAACAGACTTGGGGTTACCTGTGTTTTAGGCTTTCCCCTTGGCGCCCAGGTAGGTGCACCCACACATGTAAGGTACCGTTTTCATCAGGACACCTGTGGGAAAGCGGGAAGGTATAACATTTGTTGTGTGTGTGGTTTTCATAATGTTTTGACCCATTTGCTGGTGCCCTTTGTCACACAACCCTTTAATTTCCCAAATGTGCCCTACATTTAGTCGCTGCTTTAGGCACCATACACTTTTGTAACCTGCACAAGGCACCTACCCTTAAAAAGGTCTGCCTGTGCTCTTTCAAAAAAAAGTATGCTTGCCGTTCCTCACCACATTGGTTTTCCTGATTTACACATGCTAAGTGCGTCTGTTCAGGCCGTAAGCATAAAACAAAAAATGTGTGCTTTCCTACCTGCAAGAGTACCAAACCAACCATGTCTGCCACATACCTTTTTTTTTCGGTAATTTTCCAGCTTTTCCCCCAATCTATGGCATTTTCCCCTACCTAGTTGTTGCCTGACCTATGCAAATCACCCCTTCCTAAACTTGGAATTTTGTCTACTTTTCAGAAATATGTCTTTCTGTCCTCCAATTCGGCTTTTCTACCCTTTCCTTCCATTCCGTCCATGCATGTCCAATTGACAAAAATGGCCAAAATCGCCTACCTCTCAAAAAATGGTTGATAACCACATCAAAATAATTTCTTTTAGTTTCCACTCTACCTGTTCTTGAAAGCCCGGAAATTGGGGAATTCAGCAAAGCAAACCATTTGTTCCTAGCTCTTACCAGGAAATAAACCACAGCCTTCTTTGTACATTTTATTGGCATTCCCCACAAAGCAACCTAGGATTTCTGGGTGGCGTTACGACCGTCCACATGTGGGGGAAAAAAGGAGCCAAATTTGCCAGAGTTATCTCAGTTACAAGCCATTGAATGGCCACATACCGAAATCACCAAAAAAGGCCTTCGCACTGGGGGGGGGGAAATACCCATGGCACTTAAAGGGTTAATTGCATTCCCTTTCCCGGTTCATCACTTCGGGTATCACCGTTGAGTTTAAGATTTCTGCCTAATGTCTCCAATCCGTTCATCAATATCGGGAACGATCTTTCTTGGTCTGATAACGCTAACATTTGTCTTCAATTGCTTTATGCGGCACCCCTGGCATTGCTATTCCCATCAGTCGTTCCATTCCACAAATTCAAATTAGTAGTGGTTCTAGATATATTGCATATAGCAGCAGGGTTAGTGGGCAGCCTTGTTTCGTGCCCTGCCCTAAGGTTACTTTTTCTGAGATTACTCCATTGAGGGTTGCCTGCACCATCAGTAGGAATTTCATGACCATCCCCATGTTTTAATGTGTGGAATAGCTTGGAGCATTCTACTCTGTCGATTGCTTTTTCTCGATCCAAAGATACTAGTATTGTAGGGTCTTGTTATCCCCATTTTTTCTATTAGGTGGCCTATTCTCCGGGTATTGTCGAATGTTTGCTTTGGTGGAAAAAAGACTGATTGGTCTTGCCCGATTAGTTTCGGTAGTAGATGAGTTAACGTGGTTGCTAATGTTTTGGTGTATAATTTAACGTCTAGATTTATCAACGCTATTGGACGGTATGAAACCTGGCAGTGTGGGGTCCTTTCCCTGTTTGTGGAACTTATTTTTGCGTCATTCATTGAGGGCGTGATTGCCCACTTTATTTTGAATATGTTAAATACATTCATAAGAATCAGGTTCAGTATAGTCTCTAAACTACTTATAGAAGATTGCCGGGTACCCATCTGGCCTCGGAGCCTTGTTATTTGGTAAATGTGCTATGGCCTTGTGTACTTCCTGTTCTGTTATTTCCCTATCCAGATATATCTTCTTCTGATATCTACAGGAGAGGGTGCCTCTCTAAGTATTCCTTTTTGTTTACTTTACGATGGGTTATCTGTCTTATATAATGTCTGCTAATATTCTCTAAATATTTCCCCCATTTCCTCATTTGTCGTCCTAGCCTGGCCTTGGCTATTTCAGAGTTTAATGATTGTTCGAGTCCCCTACCTTTCTTTTAGTTGTCTGGAAAGGTGTCTGTCTGCTTTGTTGGATTCCACATAATGCCATTGTTTTAGGTATTGAAGTGCCGGTACGGCCCTTTTCGTTTTATGGGTCTTCAATTGTCCCTGAACTTGTCTTAATGCCCTTCTCAGCTTATTGTTTGGGCTTTTTAGTATTTCCCCTTGTATGTCTCTCAACATCCCTTCCAATTCTACTTCCCACTGCCATCTTTCGTCTGTCCCTTCTTGCCTTTAGTGCTGGGATGTGTTTTAAAGCATTATTTACTTCTTGTGATATGTCCTCAGTTACATTGTCCCTGAAATATTGTTCTATCTTTTCCATGATTGTTTCAACCTGTACCGGGTCGTGTAGTATGTCTGTGGGGAACTTAAGGTCGATAGCCCTCCCTCCCTGTTTCCCACCTTAATGATCATCCATATTGGGGTGTGATTTGATAGGGTGATGGATCCTAGCGCTATATTTCTTTTTACCCTCGAGGCCTTTGGATGTCCAGATATAGTCTATCCGCGAGATTGTGGTGTGTACATGCGAATAGTGGGTATAGCCCTGCTCTTCCCCTCTTATTGCCCTCCAGACATCTTTGAGGGCCATATGGCCATTTTCTGCCGTAATGCTTTGGATGGGGCTTGTGCTCCTTGTACTGTGTTCCTGCCTCTATCCTCTCTGGGAACCCATGCCATGTTAAAATCTCCTGCTAGGATGATTTCCCCTTTTGCAAAGTTCTCTAGTTTCGCCAGAGTATCCCTCAAGAAGCCGCCCTGTTCCACATGGCGTATATATGGCGTATATAATGCCAGTGTGACCGTTTGGCCTCCGATGGATGCATTTAGAAATGTATTCCTTCCTTCCTTATCCGATATGGAGTCTCGTTTGTGCTCCCAACCGATAATGTAGTGCAATCAGTACCCCAGCTTTCTTTTCTCCTGCATTTGCCTGATATATCCGTGTGTATCCTTTAATTTTAAGTTCTACTTGTCTGTTTGGCGCATGTGTGTCTCTTGATACATGAGAATATCTACTTGTTCTCCCCGCAGATATCGTTCCACCTTTTTCCCTTTTTATTGGGGTGTTGAGTCCCCTAACATTGAACGTTAATACTAAGATCCTTCATCTTGGTGTCTGCCTTTCCTTTTCTCCTTGACCCTCTGTTCCTTGCCCCTTTGATTCCCCAACTCTGGCTCTCCTCTCCCCCCAACCCATTCTGTTGCCCCTCCCCCACCCCTCTATGCCCCCCCCCCAAATGTTAACAAACTCCCAACTTGAACACCACCCCCCTCCAACCCTCCCTTCCCCAGAGGAGGGTCCAGGTTCCTATGATCGCTCGGACGATGTGTCCGCCTGGGCCTTGTACCATCCTAGGGATAACATTATGGGAATTACTAAGCCCTACTAAGAGCTCCAGTTGCCCACTCCCTTCCCAGTCCCATGGGCCGCAAACTTATGTTACGTGATATCGTCTTACCCCTTACTCCGGGGTGTGTCTTATGGTCATTTCTCCTCCTGTTGTAGGTCCCTTCCCATCCGAAGGTCTCGTTCTCGGCCTCTTTCTCTTGCTTCTTTCATTTCTTACTACCACCATTGCCCTTTTTCTGCATTGTTTTCCATTCCCATGGTTTCCTGCGTCTTTAATTCTTTCATCCCCCCTACTTTGTTCTCCATTGTTTAGCGCCTTGATGCATGTGGGCTGTAGTGTGCTCTAGAAATCCAAAAAATAAATAAAATAATGTTCTCTCCTTTTAGGTTCAGTATACGCTCTCCCTCCTCACAGGTCGTGATCCTCTATTGTCGTCCATCCCATGTGAAGAATAGACCAAAGAGGAATGTCCACTTATACCTTATTTGTGTATCATCAGGAACTTGATCACAGGTCCCATCAGCCTTCTGTTTTGGAACGTGGGCTGTGCGGGATCCTGGTACAGTTGCATCTCTTCTCCATTTATTCGCACTTGCCCTGCTTAGCTCGCTTTTCGTAAAATCTGCTCCTTCTGGCCGTATGATGTGACTGCCACTAGAACATACCTTGGACGTGTGCCCGGCTCTCCTGCTCTACATGGACCCACTCGATGTATTCAGTCTACCTGAATTATTTCTTTCTTGTCTATTGCCAGTATTTCTGCAAACAGTTGTTGGGCTGTATCTTTCAGCTCCTTGTCCTCCACAGTTTGAGAGGTTTTTATTAGAATATTTGATCGCCTTGAGCGATTTTCAAGGTCTTTGCATTGGATCTCTAGATTCTGTATTAAACGTGCTAATTGGTATATTGTTTCATCGCTTTTTTGTATGTCCTCTTCTAGGCTTTGCACTGATTTCTCTAGTGTGTCCGTTCTTTCTTGTAATTTTGCTACGTTGACTTTAAATTATTTCATTGCATGCTTAATTTCGTCTTTCAGCATTTCAAATTGTGACTGGAAGGAGGCCATGAATTGACTTTGAAACTCCTTGAACCAGCTTTGCATGTCTGCTTTGCAAGCCATGGCTCCCTCTTCTCTGCCCATTGGTGTGAGAGGGTCCTGGCTGCTTTCACCTCTCCTGGGGTGCGATGTGATTCCTGAGCTCGACAGTTGCTTAATCCTTGTTTTGTGCTTTCCCTGGGATGTCTGTTGGGTTGGTGGCACTGTTTTCCCCCTTGTCTCGGACACATAGGCGTTAAAGTGGTCCCTTTTTAATGTTTCTCTGCTCCCTGTTTTCGTGCCCCGCTGCAGTGCTCTTGTTGTAGGGATCACTCTGTGCCTGCTAGCCACTTTTGTAGATCCTTTCTATATTATTGTCCTTTTCCTTGGGGTTTTCGTTATGGGTAGCACTCTTCCCCCAACTGTTCCTACTTTCAACCTCTCGGGGGTCTTTTTTTGTTTTTTTATTGGAGGGGGGAATCCAATGAGATTTGCCCTATTTCCCCCCTTTCTCCAGTTTCTGTGTCCTGGGTCCTTCTTTGTGTGGGTCTGCTCGCTTCCTCTCTCCCCTCTCCCTCACTATACTTCCTGTTGGGGTTTCCTTCTTCCCTGCTTCCCCCAAACTGTTGTTGGTATTGCTATGGCTTTCCCTTCGATTTGATATAGCAGCAGCGTCCTATGCCGTGCATGGTTGGCGGGAGGGTACAGCGGCGTATCTCCCTCCATTGTGGCGTGATGTTTCTCTGCTTTTTATCCGGCGGCCATCCGCCGGTTGTCTTCTTAGCGCTGGTCCTGACTCCAGGGTGTTCAGTCTGCTCCTTGCCTGCGGCAGACTGGCTGTCCCTCACTCGGCACTGGCCTCTTCTCTTGGTCACTCGATGGGCTGGGCATCCTCGTTCCCTAAATGCCACGCCGCGCTGGGGGTGTCCTCGCCTTCGTGCTGCCTCAGAGGATCTCTGCCTCGACTCCACTGGCCTTTCATCCGGGTGTGAGTCTTGCTTGCAGGGTGTTCTGGCTGTTCTTCGCGTGCGACGGGCTGCATCTCCCTCGCTCCACAGGTTCCTTTTCTTCTTGTCGCCCACTGGATCGAGCGCCTGTGCTTCTCGATTCTGTCTGTTTTTACAGCAGAGGTAGCTTTATTGCCTTCTTTTTTTTCCTTGCGTCGCTTTTTGTAAGCTTTTTGTTGCGGACCGGCGGGGAGAGACGTTCACCCATGTCCTTCTATGCCAGCCACCTTCTTGGAATCCCCAAACAGTATTTTTCAGTAAATTGAAAGGACTTTCTGCAAACACCACCAAACACACACAAATATATTGGATTTCCTTAGGATGAAACCAAGTGTCTGTTCACCTACAATACTTGAAAGCCCTTTCATGTCTTTGATAGTAAAGTAGCCAACAGGAAGCTATGACCGGTAACACTTCAACCTATTTACCATGAATCTCGAAAAAGGATACCGACATTGAAAAGCTTAAATATGAGTAAAATGACGCGATCATGGCAATGGAGGCATGCAATATTACAAATGGCAGTGAATCCCAAGATTTCCTCAAAACGCTTTTAAAGATTATAAGGTAATTTGTGGGTGGGGATCACATGGATTCTTCACGAAATATAAAAAAGGAAATTCGACAAAATACAAGTTGAAACATGTAGAATAGAAATGGAGAAGGCATAATACACAACATATTCTTATTGATATTAATTTCACCGTGTGTACGATGAAAGATAGTGGGAACAACATTTGCCAGTGACCAATGATTCTGTCTCAGAAGCCCCCTTTTCGTGAAATGAGAAGACTTGTATATCTCAGTGGAAAAATGCTTGCTATACACATGCAAACTATTGCCTCTTAAATCTGCCAATTGTCAACTTCGAAATCTGGAAAGTCACAGTTGGGCAACCATTGCCATATCAGCGACACGTCTTGGGAAATTGTGGCATAGCATACTAGGTGTTTTAGCATGAGTGAAGTTGGGTCATCACACAGCAATACTGAAAAGCATTTATTTGAGTATTTATTTATTCGGATTTGTAAAGCGCACATCAGCCCTGGGGCATCACGGCGCTTGTTACATACATAACTTGGTTGCAAATAATATGAGCATATATAAAGTTAAAGGCAAGGTGATATTGTACATATTTACAGTGATCGCTATGATTAGCAAGTAGTTGCACTTTACATTGCGAGGAGTGAAAGCTTGAGTTTTCTCCAAAAAGCAGAGAGTGAGTTTTCTGCTCTGATGTCTGTAGGTAGTGCGTTCCAGGATTTGGCAGCAATATATGGGAAGCCTAGGCCGCCGGCTTTGGCTCTATTGATGCGTAGGATGTTAAGTTGATTAATGTATTGTGACCTGGTGGGGCGTGTAGTGGAGAATTTGGAGATGGTCTCAGATAAGTATGAGGGTGCAGAGAGTGAGAGGCATTTATGTGTAAGAGTGAGGATTATGAAAGTGATACGCTCTTTGACCGGGAGCCAATGAGCTGCTTGTCTGGCTAGGGAGATATGCACGCTTCTAGGGATGCTTGGTGCTGCACGGAGGGCATTGTTCTGCATGACTTGTAGTCTGTTTAGGCTTTTAGCTGTAGTGCCTGCTAGAAGGGCATTGCAATAGTCTAGTTTGGTGCCAATGGTTGCTCTAGCTATTGAGAGGCAGTTGGGTTTGGATAGGTAAGGTTTTATGGCGTTTATAAGTTTGGTGGTATGTGCAGAGGAGGATGCGATTGCGCTGACCTGACCTGTCATGGTTAGTGAGGAGTCTAAGTAAACTCCCAACGTCTTGACGGCTGTGGCTACAGGGATAATGGAGTTGTCAATGGTGAAGTTGGCATACAATTTGTCGAGTTTGGCTAGGGTGTTCTTTTGGCCTAGTATCATAATTTCTGTCTTGTCCCCATTGAGGCATAGGCCATTAACCGCCATCCATGCCTGGATGGTGGAGTAGATTGTGTGAAGTGTCTTGGCATCTTCATAGTATGATCCACAGAGCGGTAGAAGTACTTGTGTATCGTCGGCGTAGTTCATGTACGTGATACCAAGTGAGTCAAGCTTGTCGAAGAGAGGCTTTGTGAACAAGTTTTATAGTGTGGGTGCTGTGCAAGAACCCTTAGGCACTCCGCAGTGGATTGTGGTGAGTGTAGCGCTTGCTATATCTGAAAAGACTTTCATGGCTCTTCCTTCTAGGAAGGAGGTGACCCAGAGCGCTGCTTCTTTGGAGAAATTAGCAGAGTGTGTGAGGTGTGAAGTTAGTGTTATAGTCAACAAGATCAAAGGCTGCTGAGAGGTCTAAGAGGAGCAGCAGGGCTGGCTTGCCTTTGTCCATGATTGGGGTGATGTTATTTTTTTAGATCAACCAGGGCTGTTTCAGTGCCGTGTCCTTTTCAGAAGCCTTATTGCCTGACCCCTAAAATGGAGTGGGTTTCCAGGAAGTGTTGGATTTGGCTAGGAGCCGCTTTGTCCAGTAATTTAAGGAGGAATGGTACCGTGGTTATCTGTCTGTAGTTATTAGGTTGTAGAGGGTCGAGAGACCATTTTATTTTAGTAGAGGGCGGACCCAGGCCTCTTTGAGGCTGTCGGGGATGATGCATGATTGGAAAGATGCATTAATGAATGCTGTGAAAAGCGGTGCAAATTTGTCAGTGCAATCGTTGATGAGTTTAGGTTGGCATAAGTCCCCTTTACATGGGGGTGGTTTGAGGTTTTTAAGTAGTTTTATAACTTCTTGTTCAGTGATGTCCCTGAAAGAGAAATTAGGTTTGGTGGCGTTGGTTGAGGCAGGAGTAGCATTGGTAGGTTTGGTCCACAGCTGCGGTGGAAGGGCTTTGTAGTGGTCCTCAATTTTTTTTTTTGTAGGCGGTCAATTTTGTGTAACGTGGCAGATTGGATACTGGTACACCATGCTTCGTCTTTGACTATTTAATCAGGTGAGTTGGGTGGGGAGGTGAGCTCATTGAAGATGGAGAAGATTTCATTAGATTGCGATTTAGCATTGGCAATGCGTGTGTTAAAAGTGTTTGCTTTGGCTGTGGTGATGGCTGCTTTGTATTTGAGGGAGATTCAGTTGAACTCGTTTTTGGCACTGTCACCTGGATTGGTTTGCCAGATTTTCAGTGCTGTTCGTTTGCACGAGCGCAGTCACTGAAGTTCTTCAGTGAACCAAGAGTTGGCGTGTTGTGATTTCTTCTCTTTTTTTGCATTCGAGTGGTGCTATCTCGTTAATGGCTTTCGTGATAACATCCTTGTAGATGTCTGCTAGGGTGTTAGGGTCATTGGCGAAGGGGGTTGCTAGTTCAGGGATATTGCGGTAGGGGCGCAGGTTGTCCTCGTTGAGCTTCTTGGAGCTTCTCACTTGCGCTCCGGTAGCAGGGGTGAGAATTTTGTGGGTTTTGGTGATGGGTAAAAGGAATTCGATACAGTTGTGATCGGTCCAGGGCAGCGTGGTGTTAGAGGTGATAGTTGAGTGGCAGTTATGATCTGCGATCCAATCTAGGATGCAGCCTTTTGAGTGTGTGGGACTTAACACTTTTTGGGTGAATCCTAGATCGTTGAGTTATTGTGAAAGGAATCGGCAGGTTTGTCTTTGTCATCATTGAACCCTAAGTTGAGGTCTCCTAACCGGAGGGTCTTGGTGGAGCTTTTGAGGTTATTGAAGTATTTGTAGGAGGTCTTCCTGAGAGTCTGTGGGGACGCCTGGGGGGGCGGTACAAAACATGAATGTTGATGGTGCTGTTGGGAGAGAGCGCAAGTTTGGCAGATAGGTCAGAGTTGCTGGTCCAGGGGTGACTGATAAGGCGAAGGTGGAGGCTCTCTTTGTAGATGAGAGCAACTCTGCCTCCTACTCGTGCAAGTCTATCTTGCCTGAGGATGGTGAAACCTGATGGTAGAGCAAGCCCGATAGCGGGGCCAGAAGCTTCGTGCAGCCAGGTTTCTGTGATGGCTAGTAGGTCAATGTTGTCGGTTATAAGGTTGTGAATCTCGTGTATGCGCTGGGAGGGAGTGTACATTGATAGTGCATTTAACGTGGGTGTATGTAGGTTTTTAGTGGAGCTGTAGGTGGGGGTGGAGTTAGGTGGGTTGTGTGTAGTGGCAGTGTAGGGTGTGAGGTGGTTGATGGGTAACTGCTTGCATTTGTTTGTGGGTTTGAGGCGAGGGGGGAGATTGTGTGTAGAGCGGGAGCCTAGTCTATGGTTTCTGCGTGCTGTAGGAATGAGTTGAGTGCTGTGTTCAGCAATCAGTGTACGAGCTCTGAGTCTTTCCAGTCTACACATCGTTGTGCGGTAAGTTGGTGAAGAGGATTTGGCTGCTAGTGATGGGTGATTTAGTAGTGATGTATCAATGGTAATGAGTTGAGAGGTAGTGGTGGCCGGGCTAAGCAGTGTTTGTTTGGGATGGGGGAGTGCAGTGATTAGTGAGATGTCGGAGAGTATGATAAGGGAGGAAAGCCACGTGGTGAGAGAGGTGGAGATCTTACTGAGCATCATTGTATGCAGCGTGGCTTAAAAAAGAGTCGGGCAGATTCGATTTTGCAAAGGAGGCCTAAAATCAACAGTGGGCAGGTAATCTCAAAAGTAATCTGGTACAGGCTGCAATATATCTCATTAGACTGGTTCCGACCTGGCAGTGGGCAAGTTTGTCAATAGTAGGTTATTGCAAGCTGCGGTAAGTAACACAGAGTTAGTTCATACATAGCAATGGGCAGGTAAAAAACAATAGGCTAATTAAACGTTAAGGTGGCGGCATAGGGCTAAGGTAAGGCCGACCTAGGGTGGACGTTACAGTACAAAGTATGCAGCAATAGTATAGAATTCAGAGCGTGCCAGCGATCTAGGTAAAGTGTGCAGTGGCATATTACATAGGGCATATAAGAGGTTGTGTTAGTGAGGTAACGAGGAATAAAGTAACAATGCATAGAGGTGGACAGGCAGTAAATGGGTCAGAGAGTAGTAGTCATGATATGGTGGGTCTAAACCAGATAGGTTGCAGACTGGGCAAAAAAAAAAGTCAGCGGAGTTCGTATTAGTGAAGGCAAGGATTCACTGTGAGGGCAGCTAATACCTACTTCTGATATGTATGATCAGATGGAAGCGCGTCCTCACGCTCCGCTCCTGCGAACCGGCGCAAACGGGGCCTTTTCATCGCGGGCCTTCGCAGGAGTGGGCCGGCTTCCGCCTTCCGGCGGTGTTCTGGGTGATGTGATATCGGCCTCATTCTCGTGCCAAGAAATACACGGCGGTCATTGTTAAGCAATGAAGTTCTAGGAAAGCAAGCATGAAAATTAAACACACCGTGGCCTGAATATAATAAACTTAAAAAAAAGAAAAACAAGAAATTCAAACTCTGTGATTTCATAAGAATGAAATTGTTACATAGCTAAACATACAATATTATTTGTCCTATCAGAAGGAAAAATGTAGAGATTTTTTGTTTGTAGAAATAAAATACAAAAGATATGTTTATCCATGGTATATCATTACAACATCAATGAAGAAATGATTTTACCTGTGTGGTGAAGATCGTAGAAAGTATTCAGAATTTAAGACCATGATGGATTGCAATATTTTTAGAAGTACAAAGTAGAGCAATTCTCCTATTGAATTTTAAGATAAGTATATGTGGTGGCATTCAACATGGGCTGTTATTTGAATAGGTATCCGTAGGTGCAGGGACAACAGTTATGTAGAAGGCAATATGCTATGTCTAAAGTTAGATGTGGAAGTTGTATCACAATTTATTTTCTTGATTTGCTGTATGTTTTGTTGATCATATGTCCTGCACTTGCGCAATCTCAATGTCACTGGGCCTAGGAAGATCGTTGTCTTGTTCCCCTTTGTTCCCTTCCCCATGCCTCGTCGCGCCTTGAAACACTTGTGTATAGGCGCGCTATAAAGAAAATCTATCATTTGATTGAACCATTTGCTTGTGGACCGCATCATAGTTCACATTTCATACTTAAAATCAAGACATATTCAATGAATTAGCAAGAGAGAACCTGTTTGTGCAGTGTTTGGGAATGTAAGGGAAGCCAGTATTTTTTTCCTCTCTTGAATGTCGAGAGGACAGCTGTTTTCAGTAGGACTAGTGGCACAGCCACCATGTAAAATCCTTGATAAACTGAATCTACAACGTGAATTTGGCGATGCTGTCAATATGAGTTGAGGAGACCTGCTTTGAGTGGCCAACAAGACTGATGACTTATGTTTCTTTGGTGTGACTGTTTGCAAAAGGACTACTTCTGGACACCATGTCTGTGGAGGCCAATAGGCCAATGGCATGTAAACCTCTATTCCTTTTTGTTCTATATTGACTGTGAAAGGATGGCCTTTCTCACTCCAGCACCAGTAGCCCACCCACCTTGTTTGATAGTTTGAAATAGAATTGTATTCTGTACTCTATAGTATAAGATAAGTAGGTGGTCTCTAAAAGATTTCAAGCGGACATATGCCTGCAACGGACATGGCGGGTGAGCTTTGTTCTGAAGAGTACTTTATTTAATGTGATCATTAACTAGCCGATGAACCAAAGCATTGTAGTCTATCTGATTTTTGATTCTTCATTATGGGTAACTTTTTTAATCATTTCTAGAGCAAACACACAACGCTTAGTGGATTTCAGAAACTGGATACTCTCTAACTGCCCAAATCGACACCACAGATTTTACATCAGCATCTTCTTCATACAGAGCCACATTCCTGAGAGAACCTATAGTTGCAGAAGGGTGCAACGTCTATCGCTTTTGATAGGTTATATGAAGCCAATTAGACCATAGAGGTCCAGTGGTATCCTAAAAGATATATTTGGATATGACTGTCACTGGGAATATAGCGAACATGCAAATGGTACCATTTATCATGTTCCTTTCTTCTTAAAATGCGCACATTTTGAACGAAGTATGTTAATTTCTTTCGTAACATTTGTGTACATGCGTGCTTATACAGCCTAGTCATGAAACGACATATCCAAATAAAAACATCTCTATTGACTTTTTAAATGGTGTCATTTAGTTTTATCCAACTCTAAACTTGTTGACTTCAGGATATTTGGATTTGAAAAGTCATAAATTGATGAGGCAACATGTTTATGGTGGCCCCATTTTGTCATAAATTGGGGATCGTTGTCCCATAATCCCCAAAATTCTTCTGAGCAGATTAGAACAATCTCACTGGAGTAAAAGCAATTGGATCTCAAATGCCGTCTTTATGGTTGTGCTTCGTATTGTAGTATGTTCAAATAGGTATAAACAGTCCCTATAATAACATCCTACTCTACTGACAGGGATATCAATATGTATAATACAATAAAGAGTAAGATAACACGTCTTGTTTTACTTACATCCAACCCCCTTTACACGGGAACTCTATAAGGTTTTCCGGCATCACTAGTCCTGAAAAAATGGACCGTCTGCTATGATTGATTAAAAAATGTGTATAACAAATTTTTATTCAAATAATTCGAACTGAATTTAAACATAAAACACTACCCTCACCTAACACAGTGTACTAAACACTAAAAAACAGTTACTAAAACATGAAATACAAAGTTCACTTATTTGCATGACACAAAAGATATCACATAACATAACACAAAAAAATCCCAATGTGTCTCTAAAACAACAACCATCCCAACATGTTTCTGTTCTTCACTGCCCAGTTCGGGCAAACATTCTTCAGGGGAAATTTTTTTTAAAAAAGCATCCACTAATCTCTTCAACACCGTGCTGAAAGGGTAGATTCAAACTTCTATACAGGCAAAGGAAGGAAAGAACCTCCGAGCCTGTAAGAGTAAAAGGAAAAACTAATGAGTTCCAAAAAGAGGGAAAGGAAGTACTACAAAATGTAGAAAAAGAACATGGCATAGAGGTTATGCCACACTCACACGGGTCCCAACAGGGCACCCACAAATTTACCTTTAAATGGTGAAACTTCAAAGCGCGTCACAGGATGACAAATTCGCTGGTTTCTCGCCAAATGAGAGACCACTACTTCACAAAAGCGTCATAGTCTGCTAAAGTATCGCCACACCTAAATGAGACAGAACCAATACACAGAGACCACATGCTCTGTTATATCCAGAAAGGGGCTTCAAAATGCAATTACACATGAAAACAGGGCTCCAAATATCATAAAATAAATTACCTTCACAGATGTAGGGATCAAGACTGTAACAAGCAAAGCAGCAATCAACGTGTTTGCAAAGGAGAAATCCACACAGTCAAGCCGTAAAGTATCAATCTGGAAAACAATGGATGCATGGCAATGAACACCATATGTCTGGCATCACCCTTCAACATGTACCGATGGGAGTGCTTTTATTTCACCCTCGTGATTAAGACTAAGTGCCCGTACAATATATAGAATGCAGAAAAAACTTCCATGCTGTCCATCCTACACAACGTGGGAAACCCATGGCAAAAGATAACCAAACTACCCGACGCGTATTGTGAAATGTCCATGTATACAATAGCCTTCAACAAATAATTGTAGAATTGTACACCATGAGTTATCCCACTGTTACTTTGTTTTATAGTTTTTAGAAAGAAATCATGGGTCCACTACAGAATTACAATGCCCACATCACTGGTGTATACTGCGGCGAAGAATGGGGCAATATGTTGGGACAGTAATAATTGGAAAGACAATGGCATGTTTGTACATATAAGCAATTCAAACAAGCATTTTAAAATGTATTTCACTTGGTTAAAGCAACCCGAAAATTAAATTCAGATTTCTTTTTTCACAAAAAACCCAATATGCTGCTTGATTTTGTTTGGCCTCCTATGTCAACAGATCCTCTGTATTCATCAGACATACTTCGAAACTCATCCCTAATGGCCCGCACAACATATGCTGGTATAACTATGGACTCTGACTCCGAAGTCATCTGTGAATCCACCAAGAATTGGCTCTATACCAGTGTGTACCATCTGTTTAAAAAAACATTAAAAAAATTGTCACATCATCACAAGAGAAATATAAAGTTATATTTTTTAGAATTTCTTTTTTTATTTTGAACTCTGGTAGAAGTAGGCAAGACCATCAGGATTCAGTAATAAATTGATATGATATAAGAAAGGCATATAATTCAGCTGGGGACAGTATAAAAAGGAATATATTTTTCTGAATTGTATTTTGGCCTTTTTGGTTGTGAACAAACTTTGTAAGCTTATTGTGCAAAAAGGAGCATGCTAACAATGATGGGTAGGGTGCAATAAACAAGTGATATTAGGTACCAAAGGTAGAACAAACTTGAATGTCGTTTTATCAGTGAAATAAATCGACACCAAACTCATTAATTACTGGGAATAAAGAGAGGAACAGTGGCAGGAAGTTGAATCTTCTTGTGCTTTTCCATGACGACACATTAATGAATTGCTTAGACAGGACGTTTAGGTGCGTCCTCTGCTCACGTCATGACCAGGAGTGTGATTGATATATATATATAGTTGTGGCAGAGGCAGCTGACACGTGCACTAGGACCTTGGGTTGATCGCTCTACAGATTACCTTATCACAAGATGGTGGATAGAAGCAGGCGTGGCTGACTAATATTAATCCTTCTAATCGGGGCTCGAAACTGCCAAGAGCCGGGAGCTATTTAGCTCCTGGTTAGCTTGACACCATCGGTTACCAGGAGATACACTGCACTCATCAGGGAAAGTGAAGCCAAGCATACACATGAACTGTGTAGTCTTTGGGAATGTGTTTACAGGACAATAAAGGACACGACTAAGTAACATTTAAAGAAAATTGTAAAAAATTGACAAGTCCAAGTTTGCATCTTGCGCTCATGTTACATTGACTGCATGCTATGGGCTGACCCCTGGTTCCCCAGAGGTAACTCCTGCCTAACCGGAGCTGCTTTCTGCTCCTGGTAATGTAATCCACAATATATGGTGCCATGCGGATGCCTTTGATTCGTCGAATTTAACACGCGAGTGAACCTTCCTTTAATAAACTAGTTGGATGACAGATTCCCCTTGGATATACATGACATGACACATGACAGGGCTAGGCCGACTGCTGAGGCTCTGATTGTAACAAAGATGTTTCATCAAAGGTGGCGCATCCAGACTGAATCCCCAGTTAGTTTCCTGCTAGTCAACCTTTGCAGAGTGTGGGTTTGGGTTTTGTGAGGGTGGGTAATAAGGGTGCAGAGCGTGCTCTGAGGAGGTCTGCGGGGGTTGATGTTGAACAGGGGAGGCATTTGGGGGAGAGGAGATCTAAGGGGTGAGAGTGGAAAAGGTGAAGAATTACACGCCTACTGCCTAAGGCAGTTATATGGCCAGGGGGTATATTTTAAATGTGATCATGTCTAGGTGGCAAGAGACTGGCTTGAGAAACTGAAACAAAAAACATCAAAAGCAGGAGGAAAGCCGAAGGCCGGAGGTAACTAGAGCGGGGTAGAGGAGTTGTGGGCGTGCCAATAGATGCATGTAAAAACAGAAAAAGCTCAAGAAGGCTGGGAGGAGTGAACATGCAGTTTACATCGATGCCAGTAAGTAAGCTTACAAAGAGAAGGTGACTGACTATGCCATGAAGGTGGATGAGGGGTTTGGGGGTCCAGAAGCCGCCATAGCTGGCACTTGTGCTGCATGCCCAAGATGTGACTGGAGGGACAATGTAAGAGTGGGGGACACAAGAAGCAAGTTTGACTAGCCGAATACACTTGGTGTGGTGTGAGGAGGGTTGGCTGCAGCAGTTTATACTCTGGCCACAGGAAGAACCGAGTTCTGTTAGAAGGCATTCGTACTGCACCCTTAACCACTGTAGTGGTTTTATGCCACCTAAACCTTGTCTGACAATGTAATCTGACCCTTAGGGACAAGTAGAAGATGGATTAAGATGACTAGAAGGAGGGACAACAAAATTGAGGACACAGGGTAATAAGAGGGAGAGGCAAATTAAAAAAAAAATTCTGAGGAGCAAGACACAAGGTAAGAGGGTGGTCGGATATGGTTGTGTGGGTACATGGGTGATAACTGAAAGGGATTCAGGTATGTGCAGTTCTATTTGCAGTGATTGCATGATCTAGGCCAGTTAAGTCTGTGTACTTAATTAAATTTGTGATTGGTTGTGTGTTGGAACCGAGAGATGCTGAAGTGGACCCTAGTATTGTGGGTGCTTTTACTTGGTTGGTTTGTAACCCCACCCTTGTGCTGGGTAGAACCCTGGATTTGCCAAGCCGGGTGAATTAAAAGTCTGCACCAAGGCTAGGACATGTACAGATGAATGCATGTGGAAAACATTAGGGATGTGGCGACAATCTGGTAATCTGGAAGTTCAGTTCAATAATTGTTTCAAGCATCAGCCTTCATTAAGGGTTTAATAGAAAAGGAAGCTATGCAGCCATCCTTAATCTCCTTAAAAAGTTGAATTATTGTGAGGTAAGGAAAGCCTTTTGAAGATTTGTACTGAGCGGTAAAAACATTGGTGTCATAACATTTATATAATTATTTTCATACCCCTTGGCCCTCTTGAAATATGTATTTAGACTTTACACCTAGATTTCTTGAAAGAAACGGTCCATATGAACTTAGCACCACAAACTTTAGGGTTGACCTCCTGCACTTGTTTCAGTCAGACATGGCACTGTTTTGAATTTGGAAACAACCATGTAGTTTTATAACTGCAAAAACAAGAAGGGACTTTCTCCTACTTGGATTTAATCAACTGGACGTGACAGGGCTTGACCTACAGCTCTTTGCCATTTGTATTTTCTTTTTAATTTATTGGTTTGGCTGACAAATCAAACTTTCAACATGAATAAAATACATTATTACAACATTTTACTTAATATATTCCATAATCATGATTTACAGTTCCCTTTGATAAAAACTACATACTAAATTATCTTCAGTTTGTCCCTGCATTTAATTCACACTAAAATCCCTCTAGATAAGAACCTACCTAATTACAATATTCCTGGATTTAAATTTGCCTAAGGATTCCCTATCGCAAGTGCTTCTATAAATCTAATCGTAGATAAAACCAATGGGACACATTTACCACAGAAAATTGCCCAGGCTTTCTCCTCTGATATATCTTTAAAAGCTGTATTGCCAACACCAGGGATCTGTTGTCGGCCTAGAACATAGGACTCAATTTAAGGAAACACAGCGCCAGATGGGTAGTCCACTTTCCTCTTTATTCTCTCCCGTTCTACTCTTCCCTCCCCCTTGACGACAACTCCTTCCTGGGTCACTCAGTTCCCTCCTTCTTAAAGGAGCCACCATTCTTTCCAATACACAACAAAGAATCTTCAATTTTTGCTCATAAAAAGTGGACTCTTCAGAGCACATTTACGTGATGGCACCCTTTTTTGATAAATATTGTAAGTTAAATCTAGTTGAATGCTTAAGGGCCAGGCACCGCTTTGAGCTGGTCAGCGATGGAGTGTCTCTTTAAGGGGGAAGACTCTTTTAATTGTCTGGGCTGTCAGTCTTTGCTAACTTGGGTATGTTGGCATTTAAGTGTACCCCATGGAATTAAAATGTTTAAGGGGTTCACTTACAGATTTTATTTCAGTGATCTCCCCTCGGTCTCGGGAGGGTAGCTCAGGTGCAGCGTGCTCGCCTTGGAAGCAAGATGACACGGAGCAAAACAGGTTCGGTCCACGCCCTGGGTATTAAGCGTGTTATAAATAACCCATCATATCATATCCCCCCAGACTTTAATAAGACAGGTCGTTTTTGCACTTTTTGTGGGAGGGGAAACCTCACTCTGGGCAGGGATTAGCCTTAAAAGGGCAGGGTCCTCTGCCTTGCATAAGAGTTCTATGCAGATCAGGGTTGTTAAGGCATCATGTACTATCGGGCAGTTAGTGTGAAGCTGCAAACGTGTTATTTTTTGTAGTACCTAGGAACATTTTAACTGGATTTTATTATCTGATATAAGTTTTTTGATTGAAAAAATAATTTAATAAGACCATTCGTGCAACTGTAGAATTTGTTGAAAAGTTATTCAAGTGTTGCATAGCTGTTCTACTGGTTTTCTTTTATGATGCGCTAATTTTGTATAATGTATCTGCCAAACATTAAACTAATCAGACCAGCCTCTCTTACCCAACTCCATTGCCGTCCCACACATCCATTTCTCGTAGGATGACACTTTCTAGTACGTAAATGGGCATCTTCTAAGCCTTTTGGAATTATGGCAACAAAAATGACATGTCCAAATCACCTAGAATCTCTCTAGCAAATTAAGGGATACTCTGAATCTGCTTTCATCAGCATGCCAGGTTTCACACCTTGCTTCGCCCTCTGCTTCTGTTAATCTACCTCCCCACCCTTCTTACTGAATCTAGCACCAGATAGCCACCATAACTGTCCTATGACATGCTATACAAAACTCAGTTAAATGTTCCTTTACAATTTTACCTGGGCCACCCATTTTCTCTCTACCAAATCGCATCTCGTTCTTTATCACTTAATTTCATGTGTCGTCACCTTCTCTACACGAAGCATCTCTGCTTACCTGAAAACATTGTACATTTAATAATGCTCTTAAATTGGATATACCCCCACTACCTCTTTGGTGGGGATCTTTCGCTCAGGGGATATAAAGAAAGTCCTGAGTTGACATATTCTGGGCCTTTCACGACTTCCTGCGTCGCACTCTTGCATGCTCCACTCCGTTAATTTGTTATTACCGTCCCATCTATCTGTTGTTCAATGTTTTTGCACCTTTTCTGTAATGATAGACTGCCCCGTGAAAAGGGGTGGGGTTGGACAGTACAAGCCTTGCTCCACATACCAACAGGTTGAGTAATGGGACAAAGCACGAAGGTGCTTGCAGATGGTGACCTTTATTGTGCATATGACTATGGGGTCTCAATAGCTCTGCACTGTAATAGTTACTGATCTCTTTAAATCCAAACTATGTTTTTGCTCCTCGACTCGGAGTTTGTCCTGCCACACCCCCCACACGTTTTTCAAAAGGCCCCATTGATTTTGATGGCCTCAATGGCTGGTGGATAATGCAGACCCGTTTTTAGTTAATGGTGTCTTTTGCAGTCCCTTTGGGAGGTGAACACAGCTTCCTGTTTGTTAGACTGCCAGACTTTCCAAATAGACCATGTGAGCAGTGACTGAGGTTAAGCGGCTGGTCCAAGTAGAGCAGCCATCCAGCTGGATGCTTAGGTTGATGCATCCTTGTTGCAAGTAGCCAAAGCAGTGTTTCCTCAAGGATACTACTGCTGGATTTTGGAATGTCCTCAAGGATTCCTGGAAAATAACCAGCTGTTGCTTTGCAGGTCTTCACAGCTAATAAACAAGTTCGCACCACATGGCAGTTATTCGGGCACCCTTCTTTAAACTTCTTTTTCAAGTCTTGAAGAATTTCTGCACCAAAATGCGCCATAGAATTCCAGACCTGAGATTCTGCGTTATGGGCAGACGAAAGGCTGGTCATTTTCAGAGTTGCTCCAGGTAACCTATGATGACCTTGACAAAGAACTTCATTCATGCTCGTATTTATATTTGATTTATTCAATTATCTTACATTTATTGCAAAGTCTTAATTGTTGTTTTATCACGATTTGGGTTTTCTGAGAGAAAAGCTGATGCAGATTTTGCACATTTATCAAGCTTTTCCAAGGCTTGTAGTTAAAAATGAAATTATGAAGGTGCATTGTCCCCCAAAGGAGCCAAATGTTTCCCGATTACCAATTTTCTAGGTACTTTTTTATGTATTGTTTGGAGTTCAGTTTAAGCAGACTGTCTTGTAATGCAACGTTTCTTGGTTGGAACTGCTGTATGATGCCGGAGACCTATACATATTTTCACCTTTTAGATGTTTCCTTGAATTGGGGTTCTCTTCATAAAATATAGCTTTTAATAGTGTTGGGAAACGAGAAATATATTCCACTATTGCCATTGTTGAAGGATACTGGAAGTTCAAAAGGGGTTGTCACAGACTAAACTGGCTCCTCTTTGACAAAAAAGACAAAAATTGTCAAATCCCCAACACTTCTGGCTTTCTTTGCCTTTCTCTCTGAACTTCGTTTTTCTCCACTGGATGCAGCATGGGGACAGGATGCCTTTTTAAAGGAGATTTTGTTTTGCTGAAATGGCACTTCTAGTTCTCCAGCATGGCGTCTGGCATGGATTCACATGCTCATGAATATTCCCCATCGTCAGGCTGGGAATCCTTGATAAAGAAAAAATCAGTTTCAGTTTCGTTTCTGAACTGTCTTTCTACTCATAACCAATCACTGGTCTCTGTGTCATACTGCCCCCAGCCAATGACTGCCCTCAACCTAAGCCCTTCCTCTGGCAGCCATCTTCAGATTTTTACCGCACGTTCAAGTGTTGGGAGTCCTTGTGCTGTAGCTCTCGAGCTTTTACTGCGTATTGCTTTTTTTCAAAGAGTTTACAATTGAGCCTCAAGCTCCACCGATTCATCATCCGATCAACGGGGACCCGTTTCAGAATTTTCTACGCCCCTAAAGAGCGAATTTCCGTTGAGTTTTCAAGATCTTTGAGGTATACCCCGCGTGGTCATGACCCAGGACAAAGGAGACACAACGCCTGTTGAATCCAAGCTGTTTATGATCTGCCCTGGATGTGGATTACAGAATGTCTTCAAGGAAGACGAGTACTCCCGGTGTCTCTACTGCCTTCATGACGACAAATTGCACGTGGAGAAGGACTGTGCGTTCTGTAAGAACATGTCCGTTCGGACAATGAAGGACGGTCGTATTCGGCTCACTAACTGGCTGGAGGGGAAGAGCCCAGCAGCAGATGAGAAGAAGTCCGAGCGGTCTTCTAAGACCTTTTGAGGGCGCTCCACTGACACGGTGCTTAGCCTTTTGTTGGGCCCCTGAGTCTGCGGGCACCGGGAGCGCCGTTGGTTCCCGCTCGTCGGCTGCCAGGCAGGGCGCAATGTCACTGATGCCATCATCCACGAGCCAACGCTCTGGCTGGTGAAAAGGAAGTCGGGGAACCCGGGTAAGCTTCGGGAGAAGCCCCGGTCAATCCCGACAGAGACAGCCAAGGGGGAGTGAGGCAGTGACCCTCCACCCACGGTGAAGGCTTCAAAGGTCGTGAAGGCTCAGATTCACCCGGCTAAGGCCTCGATTGAAGGTGTTGTGGCATCCCTGGTGCAGCCTGCGCAGGCTTCCCCAGTGGAGACAACCTCTGGGCCTAGAGGTTCCCTGCCACCCAGGAGGGAAACATCTTTCCAGCCTATCAATAAGACCCCAGTGAAACCCCGGGATGAGAAAGAGGGTGGGGCACGGTAGCCCTAACTGACACAGATACCACCTCCGAGGATGAGCTGGCTGGCGTCAAAAAGATCCTGGACAAGAAGTTCGAGGAGCCCAGAGCCCACGGAAGGGTTCCTGACGAGGTGGACGTATTGAGTAACGGTGGGGCCGACGAGGAACCGCGGACCGTCGAAGTGGAGGAACCTGCGCCCCAGCCTTCGCTCCCATCGCAACTGATGCCACAAGACAAATCGGGGACAATCTTGATAGCTTTGCAGACCCTGTGTATGGAGATAAGGACAAGGTTGCCCTTAACACCAGCGGACGATCCAGCGGCGCCTGGACCGTAGGGGAGCCCGCCAAACAAGCGAAGGCGAGTGCATCCTCCATCTTCCTTCCAGCCCCCATCCCTCTGAGGGATGAGACTGGGACAGAGACGGCGACGACGGGAGATTGACGGTGGTGGCGACGGGACGGATCTCCCATCACCCCCTGCCTGGGCCTCCCCCGACAAAAAATTGGCTCCTTTCACGACATGATCGCCAGGGCATCGGAGCTGTTCCAGCTATGCCCCGGAGAGCAGAAGGAGGAAGGATTCCTCTACCAATGACGGAGGCCAAGAGGAAGACTGTCCTCTCAGTCCCCTTACTGGACGACAAAGGATTGTCCCTTCTGAAGAACCCTTCCACGGCCCCGACGAAGAGGGACCGGTACGAGAATAAGTACCTGGTCCCGGGCTCGGCTCTTATGTGCCTCAGGGCACAGCCGTCCCCGGATTCGGTGGTCTCTACGGCGGCCAAGAAGAAATCGGCTGGGGTGACGGCATCAACTTCCACTTCCCCGCCGAGGGGAAGAAGCTGGATGCCATGGGTTGACGGGTCATCTCGTCGGCAGCGACGACTATCAAGGCGGCCAATGCCCTTGCGAATGTGGCACGCTACGACAGGGAGCTGTGGTTCAAGATTGTTTCCATCCTGGACTTCCTCCCAGATGACTAGAGGGCAGAAGCCCTTGAAATCCTGCAGGAAGGTGAGGTGGCATCGGACCATGCCATCACGGTGGCCACGGACATCGGCGACACCGGCTTTCGCCAGATGGGCAACAGCGTTTGCCTTTGCAGGCGCGGTTGGCTCAGGGCCACTGATTTCCATCAGGACTTGCAGACGAGGGTACTGGACATGCCCTTTGACGGGAACAACCTGTTCGGCAAGGCAGTGGACGAGTCACTGCAGGCCATCAAGGCGGACTCTGAGACGGCCCGAGCCTTGGGTTCTCTCCATCAGCGAGGGCCATCCTTTCGGACCTCCGGAGGCAAGCCACAAGGTGCCTCCAAAGGATTTGGCGGCTGTGCTTCGTCGTACTGCCAGGCAGCCCGCTCCTCATCGCAGGAAGCCTAAAGAGGCCGCAACAAGACAGGAGGACATCGTGATCGTCACCAGGGAGGCCAAGGTGGCAAGGCCTCGGCGTAGCAAGACTGAACCGGCCGTGACGTCGGGCCCCCACCCAAGCACTCCAGTGAGGCCGGCTGGCGAAATTCATCAGTGTGTGGGAGTCCATCTCCGACCGTTGGCTGCTGGACACACTGGCAAACGGGCACTCCCTGGAGTTCTAAAGAAAGTGTCCCCGTTTCCCACCTGTGGCCAGGAAGGAAAACCATGTGCCACAGCTGCTTCTGGAGGTACGAGCAATGTTGAGAAAGGGCGCAATAGAACTCGTCCCAAAGTGGTTCGGGAGCTCCGGAGTATACTCGCGGTACTTCCTTGTCATAAAGAAGACCGACAGCTGGTGACCCATCCTAGAACTTCGCCGCCTCAACAAATACATCAAGTACCAGAAGTTCTGGATGGTCACCCTTCAACACGTGCGGGGACAATTGGAGGAAGGGGACTTCCTGTCATCGCTGCACTTGGAGGACGCTTACTTCCACATCCCCATATGAAAAGGACATCGAAAGTTCCTATGGTTCGTGGTCCAAGGGCGGCACTACCAGTTCAAGGCCCTACCCTTCGGGTTGAAGTCGGTCCCAAGGGTCTTCACCAAGTGCCTGGCACTGGCACCGGTGGCGGCGCGGCTGCGCCTGCAGGGGATCCACATATAGCTCTATCTGGACAATTGGCTCCTCAGAGCAAAGTCAAGAGAACTCGCCGTCGATCATACAGCGAAGACCGTCCACCTGCTCACTGAACTGGGATTCTCGATCAACTTCGCAAAGTCCCACTTGGTACAGTCGCAGGACGCCCTGTTCCTGGGAGCCATACTCTACACAGTGGCATGGCTGGCTTCACGGTGGGAGGAGAGGATGAAAGCCATCCTGGGCAAAGTACAACGGCTGTTGACCATGGAAGTGGCCAGGGTCAAGTCCCTTCTTGGGATGATGTCATCGTGCATCTCCCTCGTGCGTCTGTTCAGGCTGCGGATGCGGCCACTGCAGGAGTTCCTCGACGCCCGTTGGATGCAAGCAGCTGGCAGCTTCGAAGACAAGATCTCCCTCAACAAGACTTTCTGCCAAGCGATCCGGTGGTGGGGCAACCGCGCGCATATAGCGGCAGGTATGGACTTCCAGACCCCCGGCACATCAGCAAACTGTGACGACGGACGCCTCCCTGGAAGGATGGGGAGCGCAGAACCGGAGATCTCCACGCAGGAGGCCTTTGGCTCCCGGAGGAGAGGTCACTACACATAAACGTCCTGGAGCTCCGAGCCGTGTTCTGGGCCCTCAGGCCGTTCCTCCCGTCCCTCAAGGACAAGGTGGTGAGGGTCTTAACCGACAACACCACCACGATGTTCTACATCCGGAAGCAGCGGAGCACCAGATCCTCAGCCCTATCTAAGGAAGCACAGGTTCTGTGGCACTGGGCCGTTGCCCACGGGATGTTCCTGGTACCCTTCCACCTGGCAGGAATAAAGAATACCATCGCCGACTCACTCAGCAGGGAGCTGCGCTCTTGCCACGAGTGGGAGCTTCGGCAGAATCAAGTGGATCTCCTGTTCCGACGATGCGGCAATCCCCAGATCGATCTATTCGCGACGGCGACAAACACCAAGTGCCGGAGGTTTGCTAGCCGGTTTCCCTAGCTGGGGAGCATGGGCGATGCATTCTTATTCCCCTGGGACGGCCTGTTCCTGTATGCGTTCCTGCCGTTGTTGCGGCGACTCTTCACTCAACTCAGACGGTCCCGGTGCAGGATGATCCTCATCGCACCGGCATGGCCGAGGCAGATCTGGTTCCCGGACCTTCTGGACACGTCAGCATCCCCCCCAGTCAAACTGCCGACGGACGTGGATCTTCTCACCAGGGAAGGAGGCACCATCCTCCACCACGACCCAAGATTGCTGATCCTGCAGGCCTGGCTCCTGCAGTACTAGAGTTTGGGGGGGGGGGTATGATATCCCGGTGGACTGCAAGGAGGTGCTTGCAAAGGCCAGGGCGTCCTCGACTCTTAAGTGCTATGGACACAAATGGAAGAGGTTCTGTCTGGTGGCATGCACAGAAGATCAACCCTCTGTGGATTACTACCCCTCAAGTACTGCCGTACTCGTTGTTGCTGGCCAAGGCGGGGCTGGCATACGCCTCCATCAAAATCTGGCGGCGATCTCCCGCTACACCAGAACACCGGGGCGGTCATCTCTGTGGTCTCATCGCCTGGTGTAGGAGTTCATGAAAGGACTGTTCCGCTCGTTCCCGCGGTGAAGGCTCCGGCCCCGGCGTGGGAGCTCAACGTGGTGCTGACCAGGCTCATGGCCCCGCCATTCAAGCCTCTGCAATCGGTACCGTTGAGGTTCCTATCGTGGAAGACAGCACTTCTTGTGGCCATCACCTCCGCACGACGAGTGGGAGAGATCCAGGCCCTCTCCTGTAAACCTCCATATCTGACATTCCACGAGACTGGGGTAGTGCTGAGGACGCACCCCTCCTTCATGCCCAAGGTGCCGTCAGACTTCCACCTCAACAAGCCCTTGGTGTTAACTGTTTTCGTCCCATTGCCTTCGTCTCTGGCTGAGAGGACTTTGCACTCGCTGGATGTGGCTAGAGCGCTGAATTTCTATGTGGACCGCACAAAGTCTTCGGAAGACATCACAGCTGAGGATTCCATTTCCAAATGTCTCTCCGGCTGCATCATGCACTGTCACCGGTTGGCAAACCGACCGTCTGAGAGCACCTTCAACCAGAGCGATCGCTGCTACCCTGGCGTTCCTTTCTGGTGTACCCCTGCTGGACATCTGCAGGGCTGCTACGTGGAGGTCGACACACACCTTCACGAGATTCTACTGCGTTGACTGGGATTCCAGGGAGGAGTCCAGAGTCCGCCAGGCAGTGCTGCACAACCTGTTCGCTTGAAGGGGAGTCTGGTGAGGAGGTAAGAGATGCTTAATGTTGAGCCTTGCCACCTCCCGTGGTTGTGCATTTGTGTACTGCTATGAATTCTTGTATTCATGAGCATGTGAATCCATGCCATACCCCATGCTGGAGAAGCAACAAGTTACTTACCTGTAACTGTTGTTCTCCAGCATGGATCTGACATGGATTCACATGCGAACCCTCCCGCCAACCCCTCTGCGGCTCTTCTCTTGGTCCTACTGCCACTTTAAGTGCTACCAAATCTGAAGATGGCTGCCAGAGGGGCTTAGGTTGAGGGCAGTCGTTGGCTGGGGGCAGTATGACCCATAGACCAGTGATTGCTTATGAGTAGAAAGACCATTCAGAAACGAAACTGAAACTGATTTTTTCTTTACCAAGGATTCCCAGCCAGATGATAGGGAATATGCATGAGCATGTGAATCTATGCTGGAGAACAGTTACAGGTAAGTAACTTGTTCCTTAAGTTCCATATAAAGGGAGTAGTGTGCATTGCTACATCACTTTTCTTTTGTCCATTTAAAATAGTGCAAATAATCAGAAAATGTATCTAATTATTCCACAGCCCGCCAACAGAGTTTTCCCCTTTTGCCAGTGGCACCAGAGCACCACGAAACGCCCTCTTAACCGAGTTGATGGTTTCTGCATCAGTAAGAGGAAATTGCTACTTCAGCCGTAAGTGTTGTTTAAATGTCACATGCACCACAGTGATGCTCACTTAAATAGCAGGGTGCTTCAAGGTTTGAGCTGTGTTGCATTCGTCAATTCTAGCCTTTACCATAAGTACAGAAGAAATCCAAATCCAAGCTGGGAAATAATGGTGCAGTTACTCCACTTGGGGTGAGACCATATGAGAATCAGTGAAGGTAAATAGGCACACTGAGACTGCTACGGAAAGCTACATTCTTGACTTGGGCATGCAGACCCCAGTAAGGCGCTTAATGGCATTTTTCTGTCTTCTTTGTAAAAAGCTTCTTCGGACTTAGTTTCTTATCTGTTATTGCGTTCATTATGCTTTCTGGGTATTTCAGTAGGTGGAAAAGGAACAACAAAATACAACTTTTCAAAATGGGCAAGTGACCAGGATTACATTTGCCTAGGCATATATCGAAAATGACGCCGGGACAAAAAAGTAAATTGGGACAAGTGGGTTGCAGTGGAGTAACTTTGCTGAAAATGTTGGAGGGGGACATTGATATTGATATTTTATTTCTATCGCGCTCGTACACAAGTGTTTCAGACTTGTTACGTGATGTTACATGACAACTGAAAGAAAGGGGCAGCGTGGAGGAAGGGCGGATGTTGGCTTTGAGGGTTAACACTAAACTACTACACCACAAGAGTCCATTGCCGACACTGTTACAACTTTCATAAGACTGGTGGCATATCTTTAAAAATCAATTCTAAAGGCACGCCAGTCTTCTGAAACATGTAACACCAGAGTTGGTCTTTAGAATTCACTGCTTTGACGACAGTAAAAAAGCCTACACCCCCTCTACCTAAAGAGGGCCTGCAAGCAGGCTGAAGTGAGCTTGTGTTCGATTATTGCCACCAGGGCACTGACTCAAACAAGCATATAGACATAATACAAAATGAATGCCTGCAAGATTTTAAAACAGCGCATTAGGTTTCTTATTCTGATTTCATTAATTACTTGCAACTTTCTGACTCATTAAAATCAAGGTATGTTTTTCTTTGTTCAAATGACACCAAGCACTAGCGTACTAAGAAGGCGGCCAGACTGGGACATTTGTCAGTGGGAGGGCACTCCCGTTTGGCACCTCCAAAGAGGGTGCCCAACGGGAAAGGTGTCCCACTGGCAGTCCTGCTCAGCACGCTTATTGTTCTGGCAGCAGGGCACCTTACCCTATCCGAATGGTAGAGGTGTCCTGGTGCCAGGACAATGTCCCAAGGAGGTCCAAGAAGCAGAGGGTCCTCGCGATTCTCTGTGTCAACAGAGCATTAGACTGGAAGCCATTAGGCACCGATGGGAGGGAGGGGGCGAATATTAGCAGGGACTTTTCTCCCTTTAGAAATATGTATGGGATGGAGTGATCAGAAGTGAGCGGGGTGCATAATGTTGCATGCTTTATGAAATAATGACTATGGCTTTAAAACCCAAGTAGGATTTGTTAGGCTCACATTAATTTGCATGATACTTTTGTGATTTTGCATGCAGGATGAGGAGAATAAAACTAAAGGAATACTCTCATTCCTCAACATATTTCTCTGACAATGTATATGGTGTACAGTTAGTCTACTATGAAAGGCTAGCGTATTATGTAATGTGGTTTGCTTCCAAGGCACTGATATAAATAATTATTTAAGCACATGAAATTTAAAGCAAAACCTTAATAAATATCTATATCAACTAAACCTGGGAAGATGTGCGCAGTTGCTTATTTTAACCAAAGCGTGTGATCCAGGGCAATTCATTTAATCTCACGGTGTCTCATCTGAAGTGAATCAGAATCACGTACAGAGCTTCAAAGCTTACCTTAATATATCATGCTATTATAACAAAGCCTGATGACTATACATAACAATAGTGCATTTTGGGTATTTTGCACCACAAACTTATTTGCCACTTGGCTTACTTATGGCAACTTATTCTGAAGTCACTACCATGGTGCCTCCAAGTATCAGACTGATGATGCTCCTTGCAATGTCCTTTTCTGTGAAGTCACTTCTGTTGGTGCAATTCATATGCAAATTAGGAGGTTTCCATATATACTCCTATGTCCTTTCCCCTTTCCTCCATGCTTATGGACATCTCTCCGTCCTGTGGGACGGGACCGGAGCACTTTGTAAAAAGCATCCACATTTTTTTCTAAAATTTGTCCCTCATCTCTTTCCTGCGCGGGGCCTGGCACGCGGCCGTAAACCCACCCACCTTGGCTCCGCATCGCCCATCAGTCCTTTTCTCCGCACGATCGGGGCCGGAAGCACTTGCATCCTCTGAAGATTTTCTTCCTTGTTTTTTCCCTCTCTGGCTCTCGCTATCGTTCGTTTACTAGTCTGTCTGTCTTTTAAACTAGATTTTCCAGACTGTTCATCGTGTCACCGTCGCTTCGCGACGGTGGATCCCCATCCTCTTTGTTTAGAGTGTTTGGGTCCGGAACACCGTTGGGACTCCTCTTTTTACGGTGACTCCCTTTCGGTCCGGGCACTTCAACGTCGGTTGGAGCGGTGGGAGGTGGTGTTCGGACGGACTCCTCCTTCTCATTTTCAGGTGTTCATCGACGAGAAGAAAAAACGCCCGGTCAGTTCTTTAATTTTCAGAGCACCCCGGCCGGGGGATACCTTCCCCGGTTCCTCTCAAGCCGGGAGGGGCGTTGATCGCTCTGTTACCAGGGTTCGCCCTGAGGTGCCTGTCGGGCCTAATAATTCTACTGGAGTTTTCTCCAAGGGTCTCCATAAGGGGCCTGTGATCACCTGAGTACACTCCGAGGCCCCTCCTGCGGGGGCTGTGTAGACCCAGTTCTACTGAGTCGTGGGGTACCGGAGCTTGCTCTGAGGCCGCTCTTTCGGCTTCCCTCAAAAACAAAACCGGGGTACGCCCGAGGTCTTGGCTGGGCTTGAGGTTACCGAACGGATGTTCGAGGCCCGTGCCGATAAGGCTTCTACCGGGCCTAGGTCTGAGGTCCCTCATACTGAGGCTAAGGATACCAACAGTTCTGAGGGGCCGGGCAAGGCCCTGTCGGTGACAGCGCACTGTTCCCGCTCTTGTGGTGACACCAGATCTGTTGAGGGGGCAAAGAAGAAAGTTTCTTCTTTTACCGGCAGTGCCGAGGCTCTTCCTTCGAAGGCTCAGTTGGCGGTTGGTATGTCACAGAAACATTCCAGGCCTCATAGTACCGGCTCGGCCAAGGTTCCTTACGTTAAGGCTAAAATTAAGACCCCTGATCCATCGACGTGGACCCCTGCCTCACTTCCTCACGTGCCGCAGTTCCCCTCAGATGATGGACAAAATGGCAGCCGTTCCCGCCACGACCACGGTGGCCATTTTAGGTACTACCCCTACAACTACGCAATCGGCCCCTGGTGTAGGGTTCGGTCCTTCGGGTGAACCTAAGGTCCCTTGTGCGCATCCTTACCAGCCGGTTTATGATTGGAATAATCGGATGCCTCTTCCGCACAATGTTTCGTTGCCCGCGGGGTCGGCTCCCTTGATTTATGTGGATACGTTGGCAGAGGGGCCGGTGTGGCACCCTTCCCGTTACGTCCCTGGATTTGTCCACCTCATGAGGCCTCCTCAGGTTCCAAAACAATCTCCTGAGGACGCCTTTTTCGGTAAATGTCAAGCCCTTATGCGCACCGACCCCATGAGGGAATATTTCAAGGGGCTTTTCAAGGAGATCTGTCCACCCGCGCCTCCGGCTCCACCCGTTCCGACGGTGGTTCTGCCGGCGCCTCCCTTGCCCATGGTGCCTCCCCCTGTGCTTCCGCCTGTGCCACCATTGTCCCCAGTGGATAAGGCAGTGCCTGACACGGCTCAGCAGGATCCGGACCTGTCAGATGACCCTCAAGGCGATCAGGACAACGAGGACCTGCCCCGCTCTACCAGAGCTTTCCATGACCAGGTACTGGACATGAGCTTCTTAGATGTTCTGGTGCCCGAGGCACCTGCTCTGCAGGAGGGCGTGCTTTCTGGGGCGTTCACCTTGTCTCCTTTGGAGCGTACCGGCCTGTTCTTGCAGAAGGACGTTCTGGCCGAGGTCCGAAGAGTTTGGGAAAAGCCACACTCGGGACTTTTTGTCAATAAAAAGATTGACGCGAGGTACAGGCTACATTCCTCGGAAGAAGTGGCCTTGTCGTCTTGTCCGCCTCCCTCCTCCACAGTGGTGGCTGCGGCCACGTTGCAATCCAGACTTGCAGCTTCCTCCTCCGCGACAGCGACTCAGGTCTTGGGAAAGGAGGACAAGCTCCTGGACTCCCTACGGAGGAAAATCTTTGCCATTTCGGTCTTGCAGCTCAGGCAGGCCAATGCTGAATTGATTTTGGCGGAAGCTAACATGCGGATGTGGAGAGGTCTGTCGGAGTTTGAGGAGCACATTCCGGTCGAGAAGCTGGAGGATTTCAGAGGAGGCCTTTCCGATGCCAGGGTCTTGGCCCAGGATCTCCTGGAGGCTGCGGTTCATCAGACACCTCGGCTCGGGGTCTGATGCTAGGGGTTGATGCCTCCCGGCAAGCATGGCTACATGCCACTAAGTTCTCGAAGGAGGTGTAAGACAAGGTTCTGGACCTTCCATTTGATGGTAAGGAGCTTTTTCACTCTTCTACTGATGTAGAGCTCACCAAAACCAAAGACAGCACTCAGACAGCCAAATCATTGTCTGTTCTGGTTAAAGCTCCCTTCAAGGCTCAAAGGCCGTTGTCGCAAGGTCGACCTTCCTCTGGTTTTAGGGGCTTCCTCGACTGCAGAAATCGCAGAGTGGATGCTCCTGCGGGGAATAACCGCTGTAGACAACAGCGTACGCGGTATTTCTCCCGCTCCTCAGCCTCCTCATCAGGTTCAGGGGCACCGCCACCGATAAACCTGCCAAATGAGGGTTTTCCGCGCTGGCACGAGACCCCGGTGGGAGGACGCATTGCGTCTCATTGGGAGGCGTGGCAGACCATCACAGAAGACAGATGGGTCTTGTCAGTCGCTCGAGCGGGCTTCCGCTAACCTTTACCCCCTACCCCACTCCTCAACCCTCCTTTTCAGCTGTCGGGCTCACCCTCCTTCAAGGCCGAGGTTCAGAAACTTCTGCTCCTCAGAGCTGTGGAACCTGTTCCCCTTGGGGAGCGAGGGGAGGGCTTCTACTCCGGCTGTTTATGGTGCCCAAACCCAACCAGGCTGGCCTGCGCACCATCCTAGACCTTTACCAGTTCAATCTTTCCCTACCCCAAGAGAAATTCAAGATGATCACGCCCGGCCAGATTCGCTCCTCGTTGCAGGCGGGCGATTGGCTCAGCGTGGTGGATCTTCAGGATGCGTACATGCATATCCTGATTTGGAACCCACACAGGAGATACCTCCGCTTCTCTTTCGGAGAGGAGCACCAGTTTCGGGTGCTTCCTTTTGGCCTCAGTTCGGCGCCATGTGTCTTCAGGAAGATGTCGGTGATCGCGGCCCATCTTCGGTATCCATGTGTATCCCTATTTGGACGACTAGCTCCTACGCAGCCCTTGCCCGTTGGCAGCAGCGGGCAACCTCCAGTCTCTCCTTCAGCTCCTGTTCCATCCTGGGCTGTCGGTGAACTGGCGGAAATCCTCCATGACGGTCTCACAGGACCTGACTTTCCTGGGTTTTCGTTGGAACACGATAGACTGCCGAGTGTATCTGACCGGGGACAGAATGGCGGATCTGTTGGCCACGTGTCAGATGTTTACGCTGTCGGAGAGCATGTCGGCCTGGTGGTTCCAGAGGCTTCTGGGCCTCATGGCCTCGTGTGTACTGGCTCTTCCTCTTGTTCGTCTCAAAAGGAGACAGACCCAGATGGCTCTTCGGAGTTCCTGGCGTCCGGCTGTGGACCCGGATTCCAAACGGATAATGATTCCGGATTCCATGAGAGTGGACCTGGACTGGTGGTCTTCTCTCAGCAACCTGTCAGTGGGCGTGGGGTTCCAGGACCCAGCCCTCATGGTGACGATCACGACAGACTCTTCCCTTTTCGGGTGGGGTGCGACGTTAGATCTTCTTCAGGTCTCGGACCTCTGGTCACCTTAGGACAAGCTCCTGCACATAAATCAATTTGAGCTTCTGGCGATTTTTCTGGCGCTCAAGGCGTTCAGACCTCTCATTGTCAACAAGGTGGTCCCCATAAGCACGGACAATGCGGTGTCAATGTACTACATAAACGAGCAAAGGGGAACAAAGTCTCCCCCTCGCGTGGATCTGTCCATCCAGATTTGGGAGTGGGCCGTGCTTCATGGGGTCTGGCTGCTTGCAGTGCACATCCCAGGCCGGCTGAATGTCACCGCGGATGCCCTCAGCCGGCGGACAGTGGTCAGTTACGAGTGGGAGTTGAAGGCGGAGATCCTGTCATGGATTTTCTCGCGTTGGGGCACACTGGAGGTGGACCACTTCGCCACGGCGGTAAACAAGAAGCTTCCTCAGTACGCCTCCAGAGGGGGGCTGGGAGCCTCCTCTCTGGGGGACGCACTCGAGATCCCATGGCACAACATGAGGGCTTACGCCTTCCCGCCTCCTCTGGTTCATCGAGCAGTTTGGAAGTTGAAGAGTTCTGTCAACTGTTCTCTTCTACTGATAGCTCCGTGGTGGCTGGCCAGGTTTTGGTTCTCAGAACTTGAACACCTGTCGGTGTGTCCGCCGATCAGGTAACCACTAACTCCCGATCTTCTTCACCAAGGGGAACAGCAGATGTGGCACCCCTCCCCACAATCGCTGAACTTGGCGGCATGGTGCCTGAGTTCACGGCTCTAGAGCCTTTGGGTTTGTCTGCAGATAACATGCGCATTATCCAGGCAGCCAGGCGGAAAGGGTTCTTCACTGCCTGGATGTCCGAAGAGCTCTTAAGTTCTACCTGGACAGGACTGCCGAGCTTCGGAGCTCTTCTCAACTGTTTGTGACCTTCGGCAAACCCCAGGGCAGGCCGGCGTCTAAGGCATCCATTTCCAGATGGATTGCTGCCTGTATCACGGTATCTTTCACCGTTCAAAAGCTGAAACCTCCTAAAGGTATCCATGCACATCAGGTGCGAGGCAAGGCAGCCGCGGTTGCTTTTCAGAAGTATGTTCCCTGGGAGTCCATCGCTAGAGCAGCTACTTGGGCCTCCCCATCTGCTTTCTGTAAGCATTACTGCCTCGATATGAGCTCTAGAGCTGACGCTCAGTTCGGCCAGGCTGTGCTGAAGAACCTGTTTCAGTAAGGGGTATTTCCATCCACCCATAGTTCCTGTAAGGAGTGCTTGGGAATCTCCCATAAGTATGGAGGAAAGGGGACGGGACGTAGGAGTATTACCAGGTTACTCACCGTAGTGAACACCTTACTCCTAGTCCATAGTCCCCTTTCCACCATACGCCCGCCAGCCGTCCCCTCTAATAAGGTTCCTATGTTATTGCTAATGGGTCTTTGACCCTGCGATAGAAAAGGACTGATGGGCGATGCACGGGGCGGAGCCAAGGTGGGTGGGGTTACGGCCGCGTGCCGGGCCCCGCGCTGGAAAGAGAGGAGGGACAACATTTTGAAAAAAATTTGGATGCTTTTTACAAAGTGCTCCGGTCCCGTCCCACAGGACGGAGAGATGTCCATAAGTATGGAGGAAAGGGGACTATGGACTAGGAATAAGGTGGTCACTACGGTGAGTAACCTGGTAATTTCACCCAGAGTGCCGGACAGAGCTCTACTAGATGGGGTTCCTGCATCTGCAATGATCATGCAGTTTTATGTGTAAAAATGCCATCTGCCACTAATGTTACCAAAAACGTACATTGGTGGAGGGGTGGGTGGTTTGGAGGTGTGAATGAGACTATTACACGCACTGCATTCATGGCTCACCTCACCCCCCACTCTTGCAATGCTAAATACACCCCTGACCCCAAATGTGATTGTCCAAATGTGACCCCTCACTAGGGTCAGCCTGCAGCCCTGCCTGCCTGCCTTCCAGCAAACATACACGCAACTGAGCTCAACTCAGCATTATGTAACGTGACCGCGCAAGCCACAATTCTCCCCCCACCCCCGGTTCTCTCCACCAAAAGATGGGTGGGGGGGGGGGACCTGTCCCCTCCTATAATTTCGCCCATGGTGGGTTGCCCCATTTTCTGGCATATAACATGGATGTGGTAATGTGGAAGAGCATCACAGTATGGCAAGCTCTTTTTAGAGAGATGACCTGAAGGGGGGAAACCTTGAAAATTGAAATATCCCTGTACCATTTTTTCACCTGGCCACTTGCACTGCTGGTTCTGCCTGACAGTTAAGATCATCGCAACTGGTTCCTATCCTAGCTAGACGTGTAAGCAGATGTCTGCCACATGGATTGTTGGCATGGCATGGCTGCGTTCCAACCCTGCGTCTTCATCTTTTCCCTGCAAGCGGAGGAGCTGCAGTGTCGGTGGGCGCTCTGTGCTAACGTCCTCCTGGCAAGTGGAATTTGTGATTTATGCCAATCTCTTCTCTCCTTCTGCTATTTGTGCAGTCCTCTGCTCTCGATGCTATGTTGCATGCTCGCACAGGGCACCCCATAGCATTGTGGAGGTGTTCGAATGGGGAGTGGTGTAAAATACATGGCTGATTTAGCATTGCTTCCATCATACAACCTATAATTGACCTACTCCTACCCCCCCATCGATGTGTAATTGCCCATACAATCTGCATATCGTTTATTTGCCGAGTGACTTTGACTTGTTTCGGGAAAGCTGGTGTTGAGCAGTGATTTGTCATCGCAAAAATACAGATTTATTTAAGCACACGCTCTTATTTTAGAGAAGAGCGAGCCACCCATGTAGTACACACATTTCACATAACTAATCAAGAATACTTTAGAAGTGTCGTTTTAATCTATTTTACATAAGCAGTTACCTTATGGCGGTACGATGCAATTGTTGTTGCTGGAACTTCAGTAAGCGTGGATTACTCCACCGATTCCTTCTGGGTGTCTGGTATCCCTTCCAGGCACACACACTTCTGGTTTAGAAGTCGCTTGCGGAAGAATTCCTTCTTGGTCCTAGTCATACTGGCTCCCTTGCCATTCCACAGCTTACTTGCATTCAGATGCCCTCTCGCCACTTTCTTGTTGAGTGCTATTGCTTTAATCCCAATTCTTTGCCATGCCCCTGGGGTATTAAATCACAGCTACCTCCTGTTGGTAGCTGCGCACCTAGCCTCTGAGTTACTATTGCCTTGTAATTCTGCTAAAAAGTGTATTGGGATATTGATTGTTTCCGGCTCTTTGCTTTTAACCCAGCGTAACAAAAATCCCCATATGATGCAGGTGAATTTTGCCACTTCAGTGGTTTCCTATTACACCAGTGAATGCCCCCTTGACTTGTCATTTATACATTGCAGTAGCTTATCATACCCTAACAGTACTGCAACCCAAACTGTCTAGGCCCCTAGACTATGTACTGTGCTTGCAAACCTGCCAAATGGGGCCAGGAGAATTTGTGAATCCCTTCATAATAGGATGAATGCTACCCTTTTTATGGGCCTGAGTTCCGGCGAAGGACTAGAGGACGTGGCAGCTTTGTCAAATTCTTTTAAACCTTTCTTCAGAGCTTGAGAGCACCTGCTAATCCAGGACTCTAAAATAAGATTGGATAAACAGGAGCTAAAGGCAACTCATGGGTATCTACTATTAATCAGTGAGCAGGAGCTACCATTGCGGAACAAGGAGACGGTACATCGCATTCAGCAAATCTAACTTTCAAATAAGATGCATACATTCTTTTGTATGACTGTATGCTTTAAATGTCATATAGATGTCACAATGTTTATTTATAGATTGGCCCAAATGCAAAGAGTTATGTTCACAAAGGTGTATTTGTTAGGCATCAGTTGACATGGGGGGTCAAAAGTAGCTCCTGGTAGCTGTTGTTGTTAAGCTAACCAGGCTCTTCTAGGCTACAAGCAGGAGCTAAATGGCTCCCAGTTCCTTTCAATTTTGAACCCTGCCAATTTAGATAAACCAGGTTTCACGCAAGCTCTGCTGGACTAATTAACGGTAGTTGGGGTCTAGCAGAAAAGGTAAACGTTTGAGGTGTAGTAGGCTGACTGAGGTACAGTGTAACGCAATATTATTGATACTTACAATGACGGAATGTGCACACAGATTTTATACAAGTATTCTGTGCTTTGGAGAAAAAGGGTAAGGGGTGGGCACTAAGTTCTATTATGCTGTTCACTGGAGGATGGCATCTCCTATCAAAGCTGGCTAATCCTCTGGCCATACCCGTCTCCCTAAAGTCAATTCGAAAGGAATCAAAGCACTCCTCCCCCCCAACCCCCTCCCCTTATTGGCGAATTCTAGTGCAGCTAACAATCTTCTCCCGGGATACAAATGAGTACTTTAAACGTCATTCTGGGTTCATGAGGTTTTGGGTCCAATCTGGGGACTTTTGTAAGTATATTGACCGCCCCCACCCCCTGTGCTGGCCACTAATGCCTTGCTGGTGTTGGCAAAGATAATGGGAGGAGCATGGCCCCGTCTTGCTTGCTACCTTATTGGCTATAACTTTTGCCGTGGACGCACCATCTGCTTTCAAACTAGGTGTCTGCGAAGGTGGGCGAGGGGCAGGGTATTGTTGGCTCAGGGTGGAGGGATATTGTTGGCTCAGGGTGGGGCCATGGCCATTTGATGCTGATGGGTGGGGCAATGTCCCTTTGCCACTCAGGGCGCTTATGGTTTTGGTGCTTTCTCTGCTTCTACTGGCATGCCCTCTTCCACTCTGTGCGGCTTTATTATTGTTAGAGGTGGCTAGGAAAAGTGCCATTGATACTTTTGGGGCCCTTTTCACCCCAGTTAGGCTTTTTGTCCCCCCCCCAAACCCTCCCCTCCTTGTTCAATCCTTTCTCAGTTACTTCAAACAGGGATAGGACTAGGTTCTTCAGCATCAACAGATCTGATTGGTCAAGGAGTGCAAATGCAACATTGTTCTCTGGGAACCCCTCGCCAATCTGACCAGGAATACACTTTGCAGCTTGCTAGATGAGGGATGGTGGGTGGAATGGACGATTGCCCATTTGAGGCTTGCTAAATGCCCCTGTTGGTATGGCCAGCATCTGCTCAGTCACATTTCCCCTGTTTTCTCCCCCCATCTGCGCACCAATCCGGAGGTTGCTGTTCTCAGTGTCTGTGCTTGGCAGGCAGAAATGTCTCTTCACGGCCAGCGGTCTTTGATATCATTGTCCTCTCCCCCATTTAATACCAGTCTCGGGTGGTGTCTGGGGTTGGTGGCCAACCAGCTTGCAGTGACTGTCTAGACTGCAGAGGCTGTGGGGGTCATGATAGTCTCCTTGGTCGTATCGCGTGCATGATCACTGAGGCTGCCTGTGGCCATACACGGGTTGAGTCCAGTAACAGTTGAGGGCATGCTACAGTGTGCCCTCCCCCCCCCGGGGGATGTTTGGTTAGCAGTGTACTTGGTCTTGTCATCCGCAGCTTGGTGGCCAGTGCGGCACACGTCATCAGCGCCTTTGTTCGGTGAGTTTGGGGCATTATCAGGTTTGGTGTCGACCTTAGTGTCTTGTGCAGTGTTTTTGCCTCCCATAGATCTAGCCTTACAGGGAGATTAAATGAGCCGAGAAACTGATAGATTTCGCTGATCGAGGTATAAGCCTCCCCAGAGGTCTTGCGGGGCTGATTGATTTATTTTTGGCGGTGCTCTGTGGAGGTAGTGGAAGGGGTGCTGGTTGAATTTATTTTCCTTTTAGCAGTGAGCATTGACCCTGTGGGATATTTTGACCCACTCAGCTGTGCTATGCTACATCACTTTACTGCATTGGTGCAAGAAACAACACAAAATGGCCGGGCTGACTCCTGTGCACGCCAAGACCTCTAAACTGCGTCTCAGAGGAACCGGGCCTCATTTGAATGACCGCTCCTGTCAAAAGTATCTTTGGAAAAGCAACCAGGGACTGTGTTATTCGTTTTACACGGGAAACACAAACATGGCTAAAACTTTGCAAGTGTATCTAAAGAATCTACTGTAAGAGAGACTCTAAACAGATGCCTGATACATGTATCCATGCTGCAAACAACTCAGCACTCAAGGAAAGAACTAGAGCTGTACAAAGTGTATATTTGCTGCAGATGAAAACTGAATTTAAAGAAATAAGTGAAATGTGCTTTTTCCTGAATAAAGAGTAAAATCGCCTATTCAAAAGTACATTGTTGTGTAAAGGCATGCTCATTTAGAAATGTAAAAATATTTCTTGCTGGTAAAAGTACTCCTATAAACTGTTTTGATTCCATAGGTTTTAGTCAAGATTTAAAATGAGAAAATAAAAGCTAAACCCAGGATAAGTTGGTAAAATATATATTTTTTAAAAAACTTGCTCTGCCAGTGCAAGCCCTGAGAAAGGGTGACACCTCATAAACTGCTGGCACAGGAAAGGCTAATTGTTAGCTTGGAGGCCTTTGAATACAAGGACAAAAGGGGACTTCGAGGGGATTGGGTCCTCCGACGTATTCCATATCTATGACAGTAATCACCACAGCTGTGTTGCTTCGGAAAATCTTTTGGCGTCTGCGTCCTGTGTCGATGACGTTTATACACCGCCATCGAGGACCTGCGCCGACGTCACTGGATGTTATAAGTAGTAGCACGACGCCGGTAGCCACAGTTCCGTTTTGTCCGCGAACGTGTTCGCTTCGGAGTTCTCCGCGCGCCTCGACTCTTTGGAGTTTCTGTTCTTTATCGGTTCTTCAAACCTGTTCATTTGTGAAGTTATCCTTCGTGATGTCTACCTCGTCTTCCACCCCGCGTCCGGGATTTAAGAAGTGCGGGGACTGTGGGTCCAAGATGTTGGTGACGGACTCGCTCGACGCCTGCCTCTGGTGCCTCGGGAGGCCCATGACACGGATGATTGTGTCGACTGCCTGTCACTTACGTCCAAAGCCATGTGGGAGCGCAAGAAGAAACTGTCTTTAGGTAAGGCCACATAAGTCGAGGTCTGCGGGGCTTTCGACGGACGATTCGAGGGGCGATTCTCTGCATCGTCGTCGGAAGTCCAGTGGGTCTCGGTCCCGGAGTAGGCCCCGCCACTCCTCTGCCTCTTTGAGGCACTACCGGAAGCGCCGTCATCGGTCGTCTTCCCCGTCCTCCTCCGAGGACTCCGCCCGTCGGCGGGGTCGCTTATCCTACCAAGCATGCGACGCCGGAGGAATGGGCTTCCTTCGATAAGAAAATGCTAGTGATTCTTGAATCGCAGGGCACTGGTCCGTCCGCGCCTCCGAGTGGGGTCGGTCGTGATCGGTCGAGAGACACCGCTCGTACGCCTTCGGGCTCAGGTGGTCGGCACGATTCGTGGGAAAGGTCCGGCTCTGACAAGGGGAATCGTTTTCGTCATGCCCGTTCCAGGTCCCGGTCCTCAACGCGCTCGAGACCGTGTGCACCTGTGATGTCTTCGAGGAAGACGTCGACACCTGTGGCGCCGAGGTCGTCGACGGACTCTGAGGCTCCGCCTCCGAAGAAGTTGTCGATGCCATCGGCGCCCAGGCTGTCGAAGGACACGCTCGTGGCTCAGGCCTCGAGGCCTGTGTCGACGCCGTCGATGCTCTTGGCGCCATGTTCAGCGTCAACGCTGATTCACTCAACGCCTTTCGAGGCTGTTTCGACGGGGTTGCCCCGGGGCATGGTGGAACCCCCTAGAAAGGCTCTGGCCAAGGTCAAGCATGGCTTTGTTCCCCATTCTGTGCCCTCTTACCGCCATCTTGAGTACATTTCAGAGGTGCATGAGGGCTCTGATGATGGCATGGTTCCTGATACGGTGCCAGATGAGATTCTCTCGGGCTATAGCCAAATTGAGGACCTGCATCAGTCCCTCCACAACGCCAGTGGTCTGGACACCTCTCCAGAGGTGGAGTTTTGTAGACCTGTGTCATGATGTCTGCCCCCGGGAAACCAGACCAGGCCCAGCAGTCCCGGAAGCAGGCATCATGCCATTTGGAGCATGCCCAAAAGCCCCAGTTAGGGGCTGTTTGGGTGCAGTCCTGGCGCATTTGGCGCCAGGCTCATAAGAACAAAGTCAGTCCTGGCGCCATAGGCGCCAGGCTCATTTATGATAACTTACCTAAAGCAGACCATGCTGCTTACTCACCCGATGCAGACCATGCTGCATGAAGACGTAAGCCAAATGAGGCTTAGGAGGGACTATTTTAATGCAGAGACTATTTTCTTACCTGGGTGGGGCAGTGGAAGAATACTTACCTGGGACTTCTTCCAAAGCTATTTAAGCCACGCCCGGACAGCCACACGTGCTTCGCGTTATTCTGCAGTTGCAGTGTAACGCTCACCGTGCCTGCAGCAGCTTCCAGTCTTCTGCCACGCCCGTCTACACCTACCGGAGCTCCTGAACCCTGCAAGGAAAGCGGAAGGAAAGGTTAGAGCAATAGTTTATTCATACTCGCCTGAATCCTGCATCTTCCCGACTTGGACCTGGAAGAAAGAATCCATTAGTCGCTCTTGCCGCGCCTCCTGCAACGCTGCGCTGAACTCACCTGTTGCCATTTTCAGCATTCCATCACGCGCATCTTCAGTTCGCGGCCGCTCTTCATCCCCTATGGACATAATAACAAGGTGAGCAACAGAGAGTTATCTAAGACAACAAAGGCAAATATTAAGACTTACTTGAGATCACCGGGGATACTCACCTATTCGAGGGGATTGGGTCCTCCGACGTATTCCATATCTATGACATGTAATCACCACAGCTGTGCTGCTTCGGAAACTTTTTTCTGCGTCCTGCGTCGATGACGTCGATGCGCCGTCGTCGAGGGCCTCCTCCGACGTCATCCGATGTGATAAGTAGGACGCACGACGCCCGTAGCCTCAGTTCTGTTTTTTCCGCGAACGTGTTGCTTCGTGATTCTCGGTTCACGCCTCGACTCTTTGGAGTGCTGTTCTTCATGGTTCTTCGAACCTGTTCATTTTGTGTAAATCCTTCGTGTGAAGATGTCTTCTACTTCGTCTTCGACCCCGCGTCCGGGTTTCAAGAAGTGCGGGGAGTGTGGGTCCAAGATGTCGGTGACGGATTCGCACAACGCCTGCCTCTGGTGCCTCGGGGAGGCCCACGACACGGATGACTGTATCGACTGCCAGTCGCTCACGTCCAAAGCCTTACGTGAACGTAAGAAGAAGTTGTCGGTAGGTCGGGTGTCCAAGCCCCGGAAGTCGAAGTCTGCGGGGCTTTCGACGGATGATTCGAGGGGTGACTCTCCGCGTCATCGTCGGAAGTCTCGTGGGTCTCCTTCTAGGAGTCGGTCTCGCCACTCCTCAGCCTCTTTGAGGCATTCTCGGAAGCGCCGACACCGGTCGTCTTCCAGGTCCTCTTCGGAGGACTCTGCCCGGCACGCCGCTTACCCCACCAGCCGTGCGACGCCGGAGGAATGGGCTTCCTTCGGGAAGAAAATGCTGGCGATTCTTGAGTCGCAGGGTACTAAGCCGTCCGCGCCCCCGAGTGGGGTCGGTCGTGAGAGGTCGAGAGACACCGCTCGCAAGAGTGGTCGGCGCGAGTCACGGGAGAGGTCCCGTTCAGACAAGGGGGCTCGTTCTCGACGTACCCGTTCCAGGTCCCGGTACTCGACGCGTTCGAGACCGTGTGCACCTGTGAGGTCTTCGAGGAAGACATCGACGTCTGAGGCGTCGAGGGCGTCGACAGGCTTTCTCGAGGCTCCGGCTCCGAGGAAGTCTTCGAAGCCGTCGACGCTCAAGTCGTCGAGGGACACGCTCGGGGCTCCGGCCTCGAGGGCTGTGTCGACGCCGCCGATGCTGGAGGCGCTGCATCTGACGTCGACGCCGATTTCCTCGACGCCGACGCCGATCCTCTCGGCGCTAATGCCGGTTCTCTCGACGCCTTTCGTGTCGGAGGTACCCTGTGGCACGGGAGAACCCCCTAGGAAAGCTCTGGTTAAGAGCAAGCACTCTCGGGTTCCTTCTTTTCGCCACCTGGACTATATTTCAGAGGCGGATGAGGATTCTGATGGCCTTGTTCCTAGTCAGGTTCCAGATGAAATTGTCTCGGGCCATAGTCAGTTTGACGATTTGAGACAGTCACTGCATGATGCCTGTGGACTGGACACCTCTCCAGAGGTGGAGTTTTGTAGGCCTGAGCCTGGCTCTCGTGCCGATTCCTCGTACCAGCGCCTTATGGCTAGGGTTTCTGAGTACTTGGGATGGTCTGCTCCCCCAGGGGAGTTTGTGCAGGATGATCTGACTGACATCCTTGATGTTGGTCCCCCAACTGATCCGGTACTGCCGTTCCATATGGCTTTACAGAGAAGGGTGGCGGCGGCTTGGACTGCTCCGGAGAGTCTCCCTGCGGTGGGCAGATCCTTGTCGCGGAAATACCGTCCAGCCACTAGCGACCCCTGCTACTTGACCAGGCACCCCACTCCGGAGAGTTTGGTGGTGCAGGCGGCCACGGCCCCGGCAAAGCAGGCGTCGTACCCTACCATCCCTCCTGATAGGGACGACAAACGTTTTGATGGCGGGGCGAAGAAAGTGTTTTCTTCTGGTGGTATGGCGCTTCAGGCGGCCAACTCCATTTGTGCCTTGTCTCGTTTCACACACACTCTGTGGAACTGTGTTGCGTTAGCGGCTGAACATATTCCCGAAGGGGACGAACGGGATGGTTTCCTTGCTATGGTCCAGGATGGTAAGGATGCCGTGTGAGAGTCCGTTCAGTCGGGTTTGGACTTAGCTGAATGCGTCAGTAGGTCCATGGCGGCGAGCACCGTGATACGCAGGTTTGCGTGGTTGCCGAAGTCGGGGTTTGCTCCTGATGTGCAGTCTCGGCTCCTCAACATGCCCTTTGACGGTGAACACCTTTTTGGCAGCAAGGCTGACTAGAGCCTTGAGAGGTTGCAGACCTCGAAAGCTGCAGCGAAGTAGTTGGGCGCTGCAGTTCGCCAACCTCCGCCTTTTCGTCCTAGGGGACAGCAGTGGAGGGGTGGTTCCTTTCGCTATTACTCGTCCTTCAGTAAAGCGAGAGGAGCTGGCAGTCAAAGAGGCCAACGCAGGGGTACCAGAGGTGGACGACAGGGTACCTGTGGTGCCAAGGCCGCTCGGGCAGTTGCCTCTTTGCCCTCAGGTAACGCCGCGGCCGCTCCCTCTCAGTCATGAGGCCATGTCCCATGGTTCGCCGGTTGGGGGAAGGCTGGCGCAGCATCTTGTAGAGTGGCGTGCCATTACTTCAGATGTGTGGGTTCTGGAGATCATAGCCCACGGCTACTGTCTTCCCTTTCGGCACAGGCCTCGCGACAATCCACCGGGGAACATCTCTTTGCAGAGTCCGGATCCGCTCCTTGCGCAGGAAATTCAAGCCCTGCTGGAGAAAGGCGCCATAGAACTGGTGCCTGTAGCGGAGAGGAACAAGGGATGGTATTCCCCTTATTTTTTGATTTCGAAGAAAGACGGGGGATTGAGACCCATCATGGACTTGCGCGGTTTGAACAAACTCCTCAGGAAGGACAAGTTCAAGATGGTTACTCTCTCTCAAGTCCTCCAGGCCCTTCAGCTTCAGGACTGGTTGGTGTCACTCGACCTCAAGGATGCTTACTTCCATGTGCCGATCCATCCCAAGCACAAGAAGTACCCGAGGTTCGCGGTTGGCGACTCGCACTTTCAGTTTCGGGTCCTGCCGTTCGGATTGACCTCCGCCCAAAGGTTTTCACCAAGCTCATGGTGGTGGTGGCAGCGCATCTCAGGCAAGGGGGGGATTCACGTCTACCCCTACCTCGACGATTGGTTGATCAGGGGGAGCTCTCCCGAGCAAGTCCTGGATCATCTGTCCGTCACCTGCCACTCCCTTCACAGGCTGGGCTTCTCCCTCAATTTAAAGAAGTCCCATTTGACGCCAACAAAGCGGCTCCAGTACATCGGAGCAGTGCTCGACACTTCCCTGGGGCAGTGTTTTCCTCCCCAGGTGAGGGCTCTTCACATTCAGCAGATGGTGCACAAGTTCCAGCATGCCCAGACGCTCCCAGCGTTCGAGTTCTTGAGGTTGCTTGGCCTCATGGCATCCTGCATTCTTCTGGTGCCAGAGGCTCGCCTGCGGATGAGATCCTTGCAGTGGGCGTTCAAGACGCAATGGTCGCAGTCGTCCGGCAGGATGTCGGACCCGGTTCAGGTGCCGCCCTCGGTCGCCCGGGACCTTCTGTGGTGGGCCGTCGAAGGCAACTTGATGAAGGGGGCTCCATTTTGGCTTCCCTGGCCGGAGGTGACGATCGTGACGGATGCATCCCTCACGGGATGGGGAGCTCATGCCAACGGGCTGACAGTCAGCGGTCGTTGGTCTCCGTCGGAGTCCAGACTCCATATCAATCTGTTGGAGCTGAGGGCCGCCAGGCTAGCCCTGAAGGCTTTTCTGCCGACTGTGCGAGGAAAGAGTGTCCTGATCCTGACGGACAACACAGTGGCCATGCACTACCTCAACAAAAAGGGGGGCAGGGTCACTTCCTCTGTGCAGGGAGGCGATGCAGCTCGAGTTCTGGGCCATCCAGCAGGAAGTTTCGATCTCGGCAGTTCATCTGGCCGGAGACGAAAACATGACGGCGGACGCTCTGAGCAGGCAGAGCGCGATCTCTCACGAGTGGGAGTTGGCTCAGGAGATTCTCCTGGAGATCTTTGCCCTTTGGGGGACCCCTCAAGTGGATCTCTTCTCCTCCAGTGTCAACCGGAAGTGCGATAGGTTTTGCTTGCGGGAATTTCCTCCAAAAGGAGCCTTAGGAGATGCGTTCGTGGTGGAGTGGTCCTTTCCGCTGCTGTACGCGTTTCCCCCAGTCCCCGTCATCCCGCAAGTGCTGTGGAGGTTACGGAAGTTCGGTTCCCGGATGATCCTCATTGCCCCGGCGTGGGCTCGGAGGACGTGGTACCCGGACCTTCTCGACTTGTCCATCTGCCATCCATGTCGTCTTCCCTACCGAAACGATCTGCTCTCACGGGATGGGGGTCAGGTTCTCCATCCAGAGGTCAGATCCCTCAACCTTCACGCTTGGCTTCTGAAAGGTTGAGGTATAAGGATTGGGACCTCCCTGAAGACGTGATGGAGGTGTTGCTTTCGGCCCGAAGGCCAGCAACAAAGTCTCTGTACCGTTGCCGTTGGCGTAAGTTCTGCGACTGGTGCAGAGTTCAGAATGTGGATCCTTTTGCATGTGACATCCCCATGGTTCTGTCCTTTTTACTTTCTTTGGCCCACAGGGGTTTGCAAGTGGGTACCATTAAAGGTTACCTGGCGGCGCTGTCCATCTTTAAGTGCTCGTCTGAAGAGTGTTCTTACTTTAAAATCCCTTTAATTTCACAGTTTCTGAAAGGGCTCACTAATGTGTTCCCTCCGTCACCTTTCCTGGTGCCCGGTTGGGATTTAAACCTTGTTCTTAAGTTTCTTACGGGTGCTCCGTTTGAGCCTTTACATTCTTGCCCTTTGAGGCTGTTAGCTCTGAAAACTGTGTTTTTAGTTGCGGTTACTTCCGAGTGAGTGAGTTACAGGCACTTTCAGTTAAGCCACCCTTCACTGTATTTCACAAGGACAGGGTTGTCCTTAGAGTTCGTCCTTCTTTTCTTCCGAAGGTAGTGACGGAATTTCATTTGGCCCAGAAGGTTGTTCTTCCGGCATTCTATCCTCCTCCGCATCCTGGTAAGGAAGAGGAGAGGCTCCATAGGCTTGATCCTAGGAGAGCTTTAAGCTTTTATGTTTCACGCATGTCCCGGATCAGAGTGGACGATCAACTCTTTATTGGTTACGCTGGAAAGCGTTTGGGGCAAGCTGTGACGAAACAGACTGTCTCGCTGGATTATTTTGGCCATCTCGGAGTGTTACCGCTTGGCGGGTAAGGACCCACCGGCTGGCTTGCGGGCCCATTCTACCAGGGGTATGGCTGCATCTACTGCCCTGCAGAGGGGTGTTCCTATTCGCAACATCTGTGATGCAGCCACCTGGGCTTCAGTACATACATTTGTACGGAACTATTCCCTCGATTCCATCCAAGGACAGGATCTGGCCTTTGGCAAGGCGGTCCTTTGCTCTGCTATTTGATTGGCTATTCTAAATTTTGATTCTAAATTCTTTCCCTCCTCCTTGCTCTGGTACTGCTTTGGGAGTCTGTCATAGATCTGGAATACGTCGGAGGACCCAATCCCCTCGAAGAACAAGTTACTTTGTTACCTGGTAACGTTCTTTCGATGGGATGGTCCGACGACGTATTCCATATCGCTCCCGCCCTGCCTTCCCCGCTGCAGAATTTCCTTTGCGATTGCAGCTTACGTTCCGCAAGGCTTTGTGTTTGACTGGCAGTTGACTAATGTCACACGTTCTGGGGGAAAAAACTACAACTGAGGCTACGGGCGTCGTGCGTCCTACTTATCACATCGGATGACGTTGGACGTCGGAGGAGGTCCTCGACGACGGCGCATCGACGTCATCGACGCAGGACGCAGACGCCGAAAAAAGTTTCTGAAGCAGCACAGCTGTGGTGATTACATGTCATAGATATGGAATACGTCGTTGGACCATCCCATCGAAAGAACGTTACCAGGTAAGAAAGTAACTTGTTCTTCTTGATTGTAGGCGCACCCCTGATCGCGTGCCTTGCTAAAGGAAGGCTGTTATAGTTACTCGCAGACGAATGCGGGCCGTCACTGAAGCCTTTGATTTAGCACGCAACACCATACTGGTGGAAGTGAATGGGCTACGAGAGGCAGCAATGATGACACGATTCAGGAAAGCGCACAAGCAAGCGCAGCCCATCATGACTCCGTTCGACAAGGAACTATGGCAGCTAGTGAGTTGGGTCAAGGAATGAGGCAGCTCGCTTCCAGAGCATTGGCTGGGAGCGCATGAATTCGATACAAGGCTAACTTCGATACTTTCATGGAGAACACCAAACATCTTGGGGGGGGGGGGGGGGTGGGGGGTTAGCGCGGAATAGGGGGTCGACTGTTTTGTGCTCTGGGCCAAGGGGGCGGGCAAATCAAGATCATGGCTGGCAGGGCACCTCAACACAGTGGCATTTCATAGCCAGCTGGCGGGCCGGCATGACCCAACAAAGGGCTTTCTGGCAAGAGCCGCACTGAAAGGTTGGGACAGGGGCAGGGGGGCCACGGTGCCAACTTCAGTGAGGAGGCCCATTGATTTTGAGCTATTACAGAAGGTCATGACAGCAACTACGGGGGTGTGCTACTCGCAATACAAGAGCACCATGTTTAAAGCATGCTTTGCATTGGCTTTTTTTGGGGCCCTACGGATCAGTGAGCTAGTGGCAAAAGCAAAGAATAACCAGAGCTTCAGAGCCCTATTATGGGAAGATGTATGGCATAAGGGAGGGGAGATATCGGTCACCATCAGGATATCTAAAACCGACCAGCAGGCCAAGGGATGCGAGCTAGTGTTGGCCAGACTGGGACAGGAAGCGTTCTGCCCAGTTGATAACATGATAGCATATTTTGCGATCAGGGGAGGAGAGTCGGGTTATTTGTTCCGACACAAGGACGGAACCCCACTTACTGAGTTCCAATTCAGGCGAGTCTTGGAGGGGGCCCTGGCAAGTTCCGGCGTGAATCCGGTGGAATATTCAACCCACTCGTTCCGCATAGGTGCTTCAACGACGGCAAGCAGGGAAGGCCTGGGGGAGGACAGGGTCAAAAAGATAGGGAGATGGGTATCCGACAAATACAAATTATATGTACGCTAACCAGGCCAAGGCGGCCCGGAGGGGGGGGGGGGCAAGGGCCCCCGTGTGGCGCCGTGGGCACCACCTATGCCACATATCTAATATGACCTATCATGTCTCCACAGAAACAACCAGGGTATGGGTCGTGGGCCACTCCTTCGTGGCCAGGGCAGCTGCCAGAGCATGGACGGCGTTTTGGGACGGTAACCTGGGCCTCCGGAATACACAGATCAGTTGGATCTTCAAGGGAGGCTTAAAAAGCGCGTTCTTGTGGGAGACACTGGAACATGCAGCTCAGCAACACCCTTCACCTGACATTATCTTGATACATATCGGGGGCGATGATCTTGTGACAAAAGGGAGGAAGGATTTGACAGAGCTATTAAGAACTCTACTAACCAGAATAGGGAGGGCATTCAGGGAGTGCGAGGTGATGTGGTTTGAGATAATTCCAAGGCAGGAATGGAGGGGTGCGTTAAGCCACGGGGCCATAGAGGAGGGGAGGAGGAAGACGAACAGTCGGATGGGGGGTTTCCTAAAAAGTAGGGGGATGGTATGGATCCGGCACCTCCTAATTACCTTAAAGCAGTGGTCTTCAAACTTTTTTGGCCAGGGCCCCCCTGAGCAAAATTTGGGCAGGTCCCCCCAGAAATGCCAAATGGACAGTATATATTGCGCGCCGTCACCTGCTCCCATCAAAGTCGCTGGGCTCCCTCATCCCACTCCTACCCAGTCGCTGGTCTCTCCCCACCCCATCACACACCCAGGGCTCTCCCCACTCTGCTCCCATCACTATCCCATGGTTCCCGCCCATTGTGCTCCCACCATAGTCCCTCGGTTCCCCCATCCCGTTCCCAACACAGTCTGAGGGCCAGTGGCGGCTGGTGAATCTTTTTTAAGTGGAGGGGCATTAAGGGGAGGTTCGGGGGGGTTTCCCCCTGTGAATTTTTTTTTAAATAATAGGTTAAAATGTTGCATTGTAGAGCATACTTTTAACAAAAAATGGGTAAATAGCCAAACAGTTTGCAATTGTTGCTGGGAGTCCAGGGGGCAGGCATTGATATTTTATTTCTATCGCGCTCGTACACAAGTGTTTCAGAGCGTGACAAGGCAAGGGAGGGGAACAGAGGAGAATAAAACAGCGATCTTACTAGGCCCAGTGACATTGAGAACGCGCAAGTGTGAGGGGAAAAGTGCATGGAAGGGGGGAGAAGTGGAAAGTGCGAAGCAGAGGAGAAACAGATAAATAACAATAAATAAATAATAAAGGCAACAAACAGTGGTAGTGCAGCCAGCAATTTGCAAGTGCTACGTTTAAGGCAGCAGACAGGGTAGGTCTGATAAGTGCAGGAAGAAAGATGGTGTTCTCCAAGTTTTAGAGTGGCAGGGCGCTGTTCCAGAGGGAGGCCCCAGCCGAAGACGGAGATCTACCCCCAGCTCGTTTCTTTGATAAACGACTGACCCTGAGGGAGTTGGAGGTAGAGGAGTGAAGAGCTCGAGAGGGGAGGTATTTGCGGAGGAATAGCTGAAGGTATTTTGGACCCAGGCCCCAGAAAGCCTTGTGGACAAGGCAGAGGGTTTTGAATGATAGATGTCCGGTAAAAAGATACCATCCCTGTCCCCTGGGCCCCACTGGTCCTAACACAATGAACATGATTATGTGTATATGCAAGGCGCTGCACATTCATACAGCAATCACTCTCATTCACATGAGCATCCATCACCATACACTCACAACGCATCCATACACATGTTTAAATAAAAACAATGAACATAAACGTACCTTCTGCATTGGCCTGTGTGTGGGTGCTGAAACGGCCTGCTCCAGCTGCTCTGTCCGTATGTGCGAGGAGGCGCAGGAGCTCCCCCTCGGACATACAGACATGCAGTGCCCCAGCCAGCATTTCCAATGAGCTATGCAATGCTGGCGAAGCAAAACGCCCCAGCACTTGCATGGCTCAGTGAGCATGTGTGGCTGGGGAACTAAACTGAACTGTCAAAGGGAAACAGTGTTTCCCTTTGACAGTTCAGCCAGCCCAGGAGCACTCCATTAGCTGGATAAAGCAGCTGAGGGAGTGCTCACTGTTTCACTCGGCTGGCTCCTTAGCTCCTCCATAATGGGTGAGGGGCCGCTGGGTGGGCGCCTCTTGCCATTATGGATGAGCCGCCAGGCTCGGACAGGCCTATAGGGCAATGCCTGTACCAAAAATGTAAAATGCTAGTTTGGGCCAATCAAAATGGGCCACCATTTTGGCCAATGTGGACCATTTTGATGAGTTACTTAACTATGCAGTTAGTAATGTTGACCATTGTTGCTGAATATATCACAATTTACTTACATTTTAACACAAAGCACCCCTTTGGGTACTATTGAAACAGTGGGCTTCATAACTACTCTGGCGGTAGCTGTGCCGGTAAAACCGGCACGGCTGCCACTGGAGTTGCATCCGGGTCTGGCACCCGCGAATGGGCAATTACTAGGTCATGCCGAGTTAGGCGGACATGATAATTGCCCTTTCGAAGGTGCCGGTAGATCCCCATTCCCATTTGAGCCCCATATGGCTCAAATGGGAATGGGGAGCTCGGATGCACCGGCACCGTTAATAACGGTGCTGGTGCATCCGACGAGCTGAGGTCAGACCTGGCGGGGGCTGTCAAGCACCCACGAGCACAACTCTTACTATGGCGGAACGGTAGCAACGGTGCCGGTAGCTTACCAGCAGCGTTGTTACTGGTCCGCCATAGTAGTAATGAGGCCCAGTCTGTGACTAAAGGAATGAATATCCATTTACAACTGTGGGCCACTTTTTCATTGTTGCCTGAGACTGTTTCATGCTTCAGCCCGCCCATGTGGGCCACCCCTGCCCATTTCTTCCAATCTTAAAAAAAAAAAAAAAAAAAAAAAAAAAATCTTTTTTCATGCTGAGCTCTCAGGGCCCCCCTGGGATGCACCCGCGGACCCCTAGGGGGTCGCGACCAACAGTTTGAATACCACTGCCTTAAAGGTACCTGGTTATTTCGATAGGGACAAAACGCACCTGTCCGAGGTGGGCACAGCAATAATGTCCTTAGAATGGAGGACCGCGCTAAAAAACGCGGGATGCACATGCTGGGGTACAGATCAAACAGATCAAAGGGGCAAGGGTGAGGGGTAGGTGGTAAAGGGGAGGCAATTCCCCTTCTTACCCCCCCCCTTGGCCCCCATTCCATGCTCCCCTCTCCCCGCCCCCCCAACACATCCACACGAATGAGCAGTAGTGGAGGCGCGGGGCCACGCTAGGGCAAAATCGAATACTAAGAGGGGAGTGCCCTGTACAGGCTGGGGGAAACTCTCCGCCGCCGGCAGCCAGCAGAGAGTCTTGGAGGTGTCACAGGCCAATCCCTTTAACGAAGCACTGGCAGACCCAAAGGGGAATGATCAGCTAACAGATTAGATTTACGGCGCCCCAAGAGTGATAGGCTCGGGGGAGGCCCTGGGAAAAAGGGGAGGGATGTAGGGGACTTGGGAGCCAATTCCAAGCCTAAAATTGCAGGGGGGGGGGGGGGGACGAATAACAAACTCACAAACAAGGCCACCAAGGGAAGTCGGTCGGTCGGTCGGGGGGGGGGGGAGCAAGAGGAGTCTACGGGGGGGGGGTCAGAGAACGGTGACAAAATAACAGCAAGGGGAAGTCTTCACAGAAGGAGGGGGCATGAGGGGGAGGGAGGTGGGGGATCCAAGACAAGGCGGCAAGGCGAATAGAGGGAACAGGGGGGAGGAAGCCAGTCCCAGGGAATAAGGGGGGGGGCAAGGACCAAAAGCTGGGGGGACAAGGAGACTGGGTACGGAAGAACAGGTCGGGGAAGTCTGCCTCTGGGGGGAAATTAAATGGAGCTAGGATATGGAGGGGCAGAAATGACAGGGAGGGGGGGGTTTTTGGCGGGACCCAAAAAACTGGGGACCTGGGGAGTGGAGGGGCAAGCTTGGGTAATAAGGAAGGAAGGAGAAGGGATAGGGTACCCGGAAGAGATATGACGATGGCAGGGGGGCACTGGGTCAGACTTTACTTGGAGGCCTTGGGGGAGAGGGAACTGGGAAGTTCTTAGGGGCTCGGCAAGACGGAAGGGAGACATGGGGGGCAGCATAGTTAGGATTGGGCTTACAGTACAAGCGGCAATTGGGGGACGAAGGGGGGACAGAATAGAGTAGAAAGGTCTCAAATAGACGGGCATCGCCAAGCGATGACCATATAGGCAGGCAGAAAGGTGTGGGCCGGCACCGGAGGGCGGTGTCTGCCTTAACGACGGATGTGGGATATGTGTAGCGTTGGGGCACTTGTGGTGGTGCCGGTATAGGAACCTGAACACTAGCGAGGCACCGCGTGGCTGCCGGTTTTACCCAGACCCAGGACACTGGGTAAGTGTCACGGTAGGAGGGGGGGTGCAGGGCATTCCCAACAAAGACCTGGAGCAAAAGGGGGCGGGGCATGTGTAAAAACTCGGGCATGGAAAATCCACAAACGGCCAGGGGTAGAGAGAGGTTATTAGCAAGGGCCGGGCTCAACCTGAGGCGTCCACCGGACGAGGACGGTAAGGGAGAGAGGGGGGGCAAGGGATACCTAGGTAGCCACACACAGAGTAGTATACCTGTGGTGGTGAATTACGGATCGCCTGTAAGATAACTCCAAGACTTTATGCAAAATAAAGCTGCTGAGGCATGTTAATCTTCCAACTTTACAAAGTGTCTGAGTTGTTTTTTCCAACGTGTAATGTATGACATATGTCGGGTTGCTCAAGGGGAGGAGAGGGGGGGGCGAGGGGCCAGGGCATGGAGGAGGGGGGGGCAGGACAAGGCACTGGGGTGCCCACGCTATGGCCTCTGATACAGTTCATGGAGATGAACCCATTGGTTCCTGTGGGACAGTCTATTTCTCTATCTTTGATGGACATTCTGTGCTGTACTCTACTCCCTGCAGCAGCCAGTTTCCTGTGACCCTCAATGTGCATTGGCTGGGGGCATTGTGAACATTGGTCCATTTGTATTGGGCTGCTCTGTCCAGATCCTGCAATTTCTATGCCACCTGTGAGTCTTACTCCTGGCATGCAGCATAGTACTCATGAAGTTATGTAGCTTTTATTCTCCAGGAAGATCACATTGCAGCAAGCCTTTTTGTTTGTGAACAGGTCACTTCAGTTCTATACAAATTAAATAATGTGCAGCTTCACTTACCAGAAATGCAGCTGTAGAAATCCCTCTTGTATCGGGTTTACTTAATAGGTGCTTATGCGCGCCATTATCATGAGTTCCATTGTGCTTGTTCAAGCACCTAAATCCCACATGGACTTTCAACCTTATAAACAAATTATTTGGTCTAGATAATTTCAGTGCTAGCCATCATTGCATCAGCGTCTCTTCCAATGACTTGTTGATGTAGTGTTCGCTTCTTGAAATTGCTTTTTTTTAATCATTAATATGTCCGTACAAATGGTCCTAGTAAGATGCCTTTTCGTTTGCTGTTAAAGTTAATCGTCGCATCAGGTTGTTATAATTGCAGAACCTTCTCGTGGTATTCTGCTGTTACCACTGATTCACCTGCACCGTGGTGGTGGTGGTGGTGGTGGTGGTGGTGGTGGTGGTGATGATGATGATGATGATGATGATGATGATGATGATGATGATGAGGATGTGGAGCAGGGGCAGTGTCTGATGTCGGTTTCTAATTTTCTCTATTTGAACATTCCCCCCTCCCTATTTTTGTGGGGTGGCGAGAAGTGAATGCCTGTTTTTACGAAGTACAAGTGTCTGGTATTCTGCTATCTGTCGGTCTGGGTGCACCTCCTCAAGACTACATGCGATGAAGTAATAGGAAACCGGATGGAAAATGGCACCATTTTCCAGTCTACAGAGGGACTGCCCCCTATGTCAATAATTGCAAAGGTCTAATGTCTTGCCTGCTGAACGTCTCCATTTCGTATGCAGGAAGTGCAGGGTGTCCTCGCAATGTATTCTTCTGTTTTGTTGAGCTCTGAAGAGTCATTGTTCAGGTATCGGTAAAAGCTGGATACTTTGACAGTGCGGGTTTAGCTCGGAGTTCGAATAGACCACCAACTTGGTTCTGCCGATGAAACCATTTTGTAAAGCTCTGGGTTCCCAATGATGACTCTGACATCTCTTGATGTTCTAGTTGCTCCTTTAATGAGTTTTCAGTACATCTTTTATGTTTCATAAGTCAAGTTAATCAGAGCTCTAGGCAACATGCACCGGCATCTTCCCAGGTAGGCTACATCTCACCAACTCTCTCACTCAGAACTCCCAAACATGCAACAACATTCTCACCTGCAAGATTCCATGTCACTCACTCAGCATTCTACTCATTCTGCAAAGACAACATGGAAACCTAAATCACTACATATCTCCCACACACACTCCAACACATGCGCGTGCATCTCAACCACATAAACTATCACCACACCTGTACAACCTGAATGTGTCACCAGTTCAAATGGTACCATAACACAATACTAACGATGCCACTCCCCTTTTCTACACAGTAAAGGAAGGACACCTACCAATGAAAATTGTACCACTAGCAATCAATCTTCAACAGCTCAGGTATCTCTCTAACCTCTCTCCTCCTCTACCACACAAAAACTATAACCAATATTGACCTCATAGCCACACCACAAACACAACTCCGAGCTGTGCACCACACACACCAAAGAACAAGGCTGGGCATTCCCAACACCAGAGTGAAATGACACAATAACACATTGCACCCTAAGGTACCTATGCCGCCACCCCCACTTCATCGCCTCTGTCCTAAAGATCCAAATAAAGACCAAACACAACTATGAGAAAGCATCGTCACACACAACATATAAATAAATGCATCACTTTCACCAGAACAAAAGTACTCTTTTTACACTCAGCCACCCATAACTTCACAGCCAAATAAATACACACCACTATGATATGCACCTCACACTCAAAGAACCAGGTTGGACGTTCCAAACGTCTGAGTGAAACAACATCCAAACAGCACAAACAGTGCGATATTGTCACCCCTTATCCGTCACCTGTGTTGCTTAAAACAAACAAAACCAACACCACTGCTGCGAAGAACCACTTAGAACACACCAGGCACTAGCCCACCAAGCACACAACTACAAAAATCACCAAAATGCTAAAACTCTAGCATACCACAAAGATTCCCACATGCAGATCACCACACTGCAACAAGCTAACACTGCTTAAAATTAATAACATTTCTGCAAAACTCTAACAAATCTTAAAGCTCTAACTAAGCTTCTTAGCTCTCATCAAACTTATAGTCCCACCTGCAAAGAAGAAAATTAGTAAGCATGTTCCATTTATCACATTTTCTGTTCCATGTACTATAACTATATCAGTCCACTTTGCCTATTGCATTGAAAAGTCCATCTGTGGAAAGAACATGCGTTAAACACTACTGCTTCAAAAAACTAACATTGCTCACATCAAATATATGTCTCTCAACAAAGGCCACGACACTACACTCTCCCATCCAGTGTACATTCTCTCATAAATGCTCATGTTGCAATTATAGTGTCAAAATATCACCACCATCACAGGCCTCGCATGACAATTAAAACACAACATGTTAACTTAAACTCTGCTGCATGCTATCTAATGCACCCATATAACCAAAAGTAATTCTGTAGCCATGTTCCTTCTCCTGCAAAGACAATCTGTAGCCATGTTCCTTCTCCTGCCATCTCCATCAATAGGAAAACGTACCTTAAGGGACATGGCTCCAATTTGCAATGGGCTCTAAACTCCACCTAAGTCACCTTTGACTCTCATAGAAACCCAGTTCTCATTGTGGGCACCTAGCCCCTCTGCCAGAGAGCAGTGGTCCCCTAGTCACTCCTAGGCGCAGCTCAGGCTCAAAGCCTCTCCCAATGCTGCTGTCTTGGGCTCCAAACCCCTCAGTTGCACAGCATGACCTCCGGATTCTTCAATCCCCAGGTGCAGCTTAGGCTCCAAGCCTCTGCTATTGCTGCTGCCCTGGGCTCCAAGCTCCTCAGCTGCACAACACGACTTCCGGATTCTTCAATCCCCAGGTACCGCTTAGGCTCCAAGCCTCTCCTATTGCTGCTGCCATGGTCTCCAAGCCCCTCAACTGAGCAACATGGCTTCCCAGTTTTCCAGGCGTAGCACAGACTCCAAGCCTCTTCACTTGTTACTGCCATGGGCTTCCAGCCCTCCATGTCGCAGCTTTGGGTTCCCAAACCCCTTCAAGACAGTCAATGGGCCCTCAGCCCTGCCACTGTTGCTCTGCCAGTCTCTTGGCCCTCTGAGTTTAACCTGTCCAACTTCTGGTTAGACAGGCCAACCCAGATGCCTCTTGCTTGACGCTGATCACTAGATCCTGCGCCAGCGGCCCCAGCGCTAGGGCCTACTGCGCCTAAATCCAATAAGCGCTCACCCTACCTGGGAGGGTCTTCTTGGGTTGGGGGGCGGTGCATGTGCCATCCTCAGTGCTGTCCCCCCCCAGCACAGCCAGCATCCTCGTCGCCAATGTAAAGCTCTGGGTTCCCAATGATGACTCTGACATCTCTTGATGTTCTAGTTGCTCCTTTAATGAGTTTTCAGTACATCTTTTATGTTTCATAAGTCAAGTTAATCAGAGCTCTAGGCAACATGCACCGGCATCTTCCCAGGTAGGCTACATCTCACCAACTCTCTCTCTCAGAACTCCCAAACATGCAACAACATTCTCACCAGCAAGATTCCATGTCACTTACTCAGCATTCTACTCATTCTGCAAAGATAACATGGAAACCTAAATCACTACACATTTCCCATCCGCCCCTAATGCAAATAGGCCACTGGCAGAAATGCAGTGATGTTTCCAGTCCAGCTCATGAAAATAATTGAGCCAAGCTGTATCTTTTTTTTTCTTCTTTTTTTGCTGAGCTCACCGCATAAAGTGGACTTTTGTGAAAAAGGCCAATAACATTTAGAAGGAGCCGACTGCATGTGGATTCAATAGTTATTAGTTTTCTACTGGGCATATAAAAGAAACCCATCTTCTGTGCCACTCGACGTGTGTGTTCTCCGGACCGTTGTCATGCTGCCATTGCCAACAAAAGAAGTGCACGGAAAAGGGACTGGGCCAGTGGGGGATATTCAAGTACATACAAATGCTTCAATCACGACTGCTTTGTTTCGTCAGCTGCGGTATAAGTAACACCATTTCTTTGCTGCAGTTATAGTTTTTAGAAACTTTATAATGGACATTGGAACGGAGCACTGGTACATCTCGTTTTGTCACCATTGTGCCAGTAAGTCCAATTGGTGGTTATGTATTTGCCCTCTTGGTTACTGTTCGTTATAATTGGGTTACATACTTTGCAGAACGGTGTGTGCATATACACCTCTTCAATTCAATAAACTGTCTAAAACAACCCATTTCAGATTACTTTTTAAATAATTGATTTCATTATTTACAGATATCCTGGATTTATTTCAAGTTGAATGGTACATATTTAATTTCCAAATACATATACAAAAGCTTTTACGGTCAGCATTTAGAAGTCTTTCACTGCATTTGATACCCAGTGAACGTGTCTTGATTGATTTACTTGTACTTAAGTAACAGCCTGTGCTGGTACATCTGACCTGGAGGCGCAGCTCAAGGTTGGGGTTCGTGTGGCCCTTCACTGAGGAGGCATGTGCACTTGTAGAAACACTTGTGTACAGACGCGATATAAATGCCATATCATATATAGTATACATGGGGATTGCTTTCATCCAGAGATCTTTGAACACCTACACTAATTGCCAAAGGAGCGAAAGTCGGAGTCGTTCATGATTTTAGACAATTATATAATGTTTCATTTTGTTAAACCATACATGTTTTCTTTGGTTTCTCATCCTATTTTTCTGCGCTGTTTTATCCTCCTGTTGTCAAAGGAATTCTGCTTGATTAAACTAGTTGATTTCATGTTCCATAGCTTCCGATGTACCAAGTACTGTCGCACATAGTTGTCAATTCGTGTGAACTTCTTGCTGGTATGTTGACTGCGAGAGTCTCTTCTCTTTACCCATTCTATTTTGCTAATGCCTGACTTTGTGTCTTGAACAGCTTTAAAGTCCAATTTTCTTCCGCACGTTTCTCATGATGCGAATCGTGCTCTTTTTGATGATGACTCTTCCAATATAAGACGTTTAAAATCATATACTAACGTTTGTTTTTTGACACTTTTTGCCTCCTTTTGATTATGATGTAAACAGTTTAATACAATCTACGGTTCAGTACTCCTATGTGTGCAGCAAATGCTCAAAGCTGCTTCCGTCTTTTATTCTGAAGTATATATCCTACTCTAACAATGTAATAGTTTCATCTATTTTAAGGTCATGCTTTGATTTTTATATCCATAACTGATCTTCTTTTGGTCTATGCAACCATGCATGTACTTCCAAAAAAAGGAAATTGTGAAAGTCCAATTATAACACTTAACTTGGTTGTCAATATTTGTGGTTTCCATTGACTTTACAAATGGATATACTTTGGGAGCACGATATGACCATGCAATTATTTTTAAACCATGCATGTATATATCGGACTTGAATAGCGCAGAACAATGTACATGTAGAGGAAACAGTATCTGTCCTCAATAGTTTGTACTTCTATGTCCCGCCCTCCGTACTTTCTTGAATTTCTATACATGGGCGCGCAACTGAAGCAATTTTTCTAGCAGAACATTCCTTGCATTTAAATTTAACAAACACGTCCATACCCCTCAGTCACGACCAGTGGCCTCGTCCCGTCGGTGCCTTTCTTTGCGGTGGACTTACTTGACTTCATGGTAGCGCAGAGTTCACGCTTGCACGCTGTAGTTTTTTCCTTAAATTTCATTGCCGTGCACACTTTTTGTCAATCCACGTATGCTGTATAAGAGATTTCGGTAGCATTTACTTTATTTTATTTATATAGCGCAAACCTTGTCATAAGAAATGATATACAGAGAACTTTCAAGACAAATACAATTCAATAAACATTAAAAAAGACACTTTCAGATAAGTCTAGTCAAGCCTAATAAGATCCATAAAAACAGATTCAATTAATAGAGAAAAAAATAAGTTTTGAATAAGTAGGCTGATGCAGACGGATCCCTTCTTTAGTCTCTCATTCTCTCTGCCTTGAGTGTTTTTGACCAGATCATTGTTAAGACCGTTGTTGGGCTTGCGACCTGCTCTGTGAGCTTACGTGACAAGGAGATTGCAACAATGGGAGGACACATTTTCTAGGCTGCCTCCTTCACAAATTTAGGAATTCTGGGAATCCCATCGCCGGCAATAGGTAAGTGACCTTCCCTCATTTAGGAGCACCCAGGCGGAGGGACTACTTTCGTGTGTCATTCTTTACGGGACAGATTGTATCTGTATTCGTGGTTCCGGGGCTGTTCCAGCTCTGGTGGTTAAGCCATATTCATGTTGGGGGGGGATTCCCTCGTGTGGGCAAGGCCAGTACATCCAGGACCGGGCCGGAGTATTCTCACGGGCATGTGTCAGCTATTTGCCGAGAATCCCCATCAGGGGGGCAATCTGCCCTTTCTCTGCTGCTTTGAGATAGTGCTGGTTGGCATATCCAGATAATGGTATTACTCAATTTCACCAAATTACACTTTTGTCTAATTTGTGTTTTTTTTTTTTAACTTTATTTTTACTAACATCTTGAATGTACAAACAGGTACCCAGGCAGCCCCTGGCACTAGGACATCCACCGAGAAAACAATGTTAACTTATTTTTTTTTCATTAATAATAATGGCGCATAGCGGGGATACATTTTTCAACATCTTGGACAGAGTAGTGGGGGGGGATGCCAAGAGTGGAGTATCTTAAAGCTGTTTTCCATGGCCGAGGTGTACAATGACCCTGTGAAGATGGTTTTGAAAATTGCCCTCCATGTTGTGTCCTCCAAAGCCATGCCCAGCCTCCCTTCCCATATTTGCTTAAAAGGCTGCCTACCTTCCAAATCCATTGTGACCAATGAATTATAGATCTTGGAAAGGGAGCTCTTCCTGGTTGGGGATTCGACAAAAAAATTTTCAAAGGGAGAGAGAGGACGATTCAACTCAGAGACCCACCTAGAGTGGGTGAGAATCCCTTTCAAGCGTAAATATTCAAAGACAGAGGTAGAATTATCTCCCAACACTTTGGACAATTGACCATATTCGATAAAAACACCCTGCCGGAAGAGTTGGGCCGCACTCTCCAAACCCTTATCCAACCACACCTGAGTGTCACGGAAGTCCCTGGACCCCAGATTGAAAGGGAGACCCAGAGAGACGATAGGGGGATGGCCAGGAGGAAAGCTGTTTGTTAACCTTATCTGGCTTCCAGGATGCCCACAGAATGGCAAGAGTAGGGTGCCTTTTGAGGTGAGAGGGAAGAGATTTGGGAGGGGCCCACAGTAGATCCCTAATTTTCTTCAGGTGAGAGTGAACGTCCTCAGTGTAGGTCCAATACTTCCCCAAATCATCTCTCCTGTGCTCCAACATCACTCAAAGCTGGGCCGCCTTATAGTATAGCCTAAAGTCAGAGTGGCCGAAACCTCCACAAAACTTTGATAGGGGTAAAGTCGCAAGCTTGACTCTTGCTCTTTTACCATTCCAGATCAATTGGTGGACACGGGATTGCAATACCTCAAAAAGGCCTCAGGAAGCATAACTGGGAGAGCTGTGAAGAGGTAGAGAAGCCAGGGTAAAATATTCATTTTCACCGTGACCTTACGCCAAAACCATGAGAGTAAGGGGAGCCCAGCGTGTAAGGTCCCTACTAATCTTTGCAAGGATCGGGGGGGAAATTTAATTGAAATAATTGTGCTAAATATCTGGGGATAATGACGCCCAAATAAGGAGTGGCATTCCATTCTACTCTCGTAACCTGTATCTCGGTTCTCCCTCCAATTTCACAATCCCTCGTACCCATCGGCATTATACAAGATTTGGAGGCATTCACCTTAAGCCCCGAAAAGAAGCCAAAGAGGCCTACGAGGTCAAACAACCGGGAAGGGAAACCGGAATGTTGGTCAGATAGGCTAGGATGTCATCAGCAAACAAAGTTTGAAATCACAGTTGCCACACCTAACCCAGTGATCTCCTGCTCCACTCTGACAGTGATGGCCAGGGGCTCCATCGCCAGGGCATATAAGAGGGGAGACAGGACCAAAGGAGATGAGGTGCAACAATTGACTAGCATCCGCGCCAGGGGACTGTTGTACAACGCCGAAACCCACCTGCAAAAGTTGTCCCCAAGCCCATTTTTCGGAGTACCTTACCCGTATAAGGCTATTCAACACGGTCGAAAGCCTTTTCTGACTCTAGCTAGAGAAGATGGCCCTCCATATCTTGCTTCGAAACCTTGTGCATGAGATCTAGGGTCTTCCGCACATTATCCGATCCCTGACGACCAGGGATGAAACCAACCTGATCCCCATGCACCAAGGACGGAAGGTGTTTCGCCAATCTATTTGCCAGACGTTTAGTTAGGATCTCAACATCCATGTTGAGGAGGGAAATGGGGTGATATGATTGGCAACGGGAGGGGTCTTTCCCATCCTTGGGGAGAACCTCTGAGGGCAGACATCATGGTGTGCAGGAGGGTACCTAGTCCCAGAGCGGAATTGAGCATTTTGGCCATAAATGGGGCCAACGTGGAGTGTTATGTGTTTTTTTTTTTTTTTTTTTTTATAGAAGCAAACTGTGAAACAATCATTTCCAGGTGAAGCGCCACTCTTAATCTATCTCTCCATCCCTAAGGATAACGCCCTCCCCCCGGGGGTGCAAATTGAGTTAACTCTCCTACTGTTCCTAAGTTCCTGGAGCCTCCATGCTTTTTCCCCTTTCTCCATATTTTCTGTTTAAAAAAAAGATGGCTTCCTTTCCGTCCGTCCTGCAAGAAGAGCTGCAAGTTTAGAACGCAGCTGCTGTAGTTCCTCCCACCTACCTGGGAACATCTGACACTCACTCACATGACACCCGCCTCCCCATTATTATTGTTAGAGAAATAATCTTTGATAGCGGCTAAGAGCGTTTGTCGCACTTCCTTATCCTGCAACAGGAGGTCATTACACCGCCATTGGGTCCCAGCGGGAGTAGGGGGGATGCCTAGTTTGATCTTGACCATGTCATGATCTGACCACGGAATGACTTCTACCCCAGCTTCTGTGACCTCATCCTGAAGTGAGGAGTTTATCAGGATATAGTCAATTTGGGAGAACGTTGCGTGTGATTTAGAATGAGTAAAATACGGGTCCCGACTCCGTTTTGAAGCGCCTGTATCCCACAAAACCAATTCCCCATTAACCCCTTGGAAGGTCGTTGCTAGTTTTTTCTGAAGACTCCTATCGCGCCAGGCAATGGGCGACTTCCTGTCCCTTTCGGGACAAAGGACCAGATTAAAATCCCCTCCCACCAATAGAATGCCTTCCGTGAACGCTATGATTTTCCCCTTCATCCCCTCCCAAAAGCTATCTTGTGCCTCATTCGGGGCGTATACACACACACACCAAGGTAAACAGCCTGCTCCTCACCTCCCCCTTAATCATAATGTACCTACCCTCTGGGTCAGATTTTTGGGCCTTGAGTGTAAAGTGGGCTTTGGGAGAGAACAAGAGGGCGACCCCACGTTTTTTGGCTACAAAGGGGAAGGCGAACACATGCTGTATAGATTTAACCCTAAACTTTGGTTCTTTGCACCTGACCCAATGTGTTTCCTGCAAGAATAGGAAATGGAGCTGAAGCCTCGTGAATTCTCTAACCACCATCAACCTTTTAGTAGGGGAGTTTTTTAATTTCCTTTTATATCGCCATGCTTGTCCTAGACCTAGCTTTGATAAAAAGGCTATTTCTTGTAGTTCACATTCTTCTTTTTTCAAAGTGAAAATATTTGCTCTACAAAGTTATATTTTGGTGTGCAGCCATTAATTAACAATCTGCAAAGTAACCTTGTGCGTGGGGGCCAAGAAATGTCCCTTGGTGCTTCTTACTCATTTAGGCATGTTCACATTCTTATCGATTTCCCTTTTTAAGTCTTCTGACGTAGACCAGTGTTCTCTTACTGGGCCACGTGTTACTAGTTGTTTCTCTTCCTTACTCCCAGGTGTTGGTATGGTGAGGCCGAAACATGTTTGAGGATGCTTGTGGTCTCGTGCAGAAGGATATGACCAAGTAGTCTGGCTGGACTGCCCCTTTTGGGGTGGGACCAAGCCTGATTTGCATATGGTCTTTCCTCTTTTGTAATAGCTTGGCAGGCAAAGAGCAATGTCAGAGATTAAGATTCATTCTAAACCTTCCAGCCATTCCCTCTTGTTTCACTGTTAGTCTGTTATGTGGCATTTGTAGAGGTCTAATCTACCATTGATCTGGCCTCAGGGGATTGCTGACTGTGTAGTGCTGCATAGTTCTGGGTTTCGAGAAGACTGTAACCTGGAATTGTATATAGTGCAGATATTTAAGTTGTGCTGGATTGACCATACAAGAGTCGGGAGAGAATTGCTGTCTAGCGACTGTGTCAACTTTGTGACCCAGGTAACATTGCCATCTGGATAACACTGCATGAAGATCTTGCTTAACGTTGCATTGGCTTAGCGGTCCTTGTCAGCATGGTAATGCTGTAGGTTGTGATATGCAGGTTTCCTGTGCGGCGCAGTATTGTTAGTGCTGGACAATCGACTTGGCGTATTCTTTCATACCAAGTTGTTAGGCTGCCTGAATCTTCCTATTTGGAGTGTGCCCTAGTTTTCAGAAAATGATTAGTGTGGGAGGCAAGTTGCAGTTGACTGATTTTACAGGCTTTGTTCATGCTTGCTGTGACAAATCGTGGGATCATGTCACATCTCCCCTTGGGGAACCCTTCCCCGTGAGCGTAGGGGAAGTGAGGCCGCTACCCGATATTCCCGATAGGGGAAGTAAAAGGCGGAAGGGACTTCCCTCATGGGGATGGTGACTGTGACTCCTTCCATGGTGGAACTTCCTAACCCTCTTACTTTTTGAGTCCCTGAAATCCCTAAGACCTGTAGGAAAAGCCTCTAACAGTACCACTGTATGCTATTGTGACACTCTTCCTTTTCTTCCTTTAAAACCTAATTCAGTGTCTTCTGGAAATACTGTGATGAAGTTTATCAGAGTTATACAAACTACTTTCATGTGACTTCCAAAGTACTCAGAAGAGGTGGCCCTGAAGAGTAAATCATTGATACAGACAAGGGACCTTGACATTGTGCTGGGGAATTCCCAGCTACTGACCATAAAAAGACAAAGGACTGCTTGAAAGGGAACCTGGGAAACTAGAGGGAAGCCAGCGTGAAGACACGCCTGCCTGGGAAGTTCAAACCCGCAGCTAAGTAGCAAGACGGAGAAACCCGTCCTCCATTGAGAGGACGTGGCTGGAATAAGCCTCAGGAGCTGGAAGGCGGCCCGACCAATGCCAAAGTGCTAATCTGGTGAACAGGGGTGGGACCTTGGTGATTGCGGACGAGTAGGTCCCTTACCAACACTGATACCTCTGAACCGGAGGCCCTGCAGAACTGAACTGAACTGGAGTAGAGATAAGTGAGGAAAGAGCAGTGACAAATGACTAACGCAAAAGAGAAGCCCCAACATCGCAGGAGGAATCGGCAACGTGGTCCCAGGAAGAAAGACTTAACCGGAACCAAGATAGACCCGGTAGGGGTTTGCTGGAGGATAACGAAAGTTTCAAGAGGGATCTCCCTAGTTGCAGTAATTGCTGTAAAGATGATCAAAGCATCAGGAGGAGTCTCCCTTGTCAGTGGTTGTGGTGAAGTGTTAAGAGTCATTGTCAGGGAGAAGACCATCAGGAGTGATCTCTGTCGTCTCAGTAACTGTGGTAAAGCTAACAAAAGTCTTGGGAGTAATCGCCCTCGCCTCGGTAACTTTTGTGAATATAATCAAAGCCTCAGGAATGATCTCTCTTGTTTCCTGGAATGTGGCAAAGTCAATCAAAGTGAAATAAACTTCGGGTGTGATCTCCCTCGTCCCACTATTTGTTACAAAGTTTGTCCAAGTGTCATTGAATCACAGAAACCATGAGTATGTTGAACATTTAAACTAAATGTGAGAGAAGCCTGGAGAGAAGCTCAAGGCTTAATACGATTGTTTACCAGCCATCCAAGTGTACCATAAGAGGGGAGGCATTCTCCTGGTTATATTACACAGTTTGCAAACTCAGAAGCCAGAACAGAAGCCTGTAAAGAAGTACATGGATTAATAAGGAGTTGATTCAGATACTAGGGCAGAGGTTGCCAAAGATATTGTCAAAGACACGTTTTGGACCAGGAGGAAACTATTGGACCAGGAGGAGGGAGCCATCCTCCTGATATTCTATATCCTTGTGGAACATTTAATTAAGACTCTTTTAAACACAATCCCCAAGGTGGATACCAGTGAACAAGGAGAAGTGAGCCCAGTCATTCTCCTGGTGTTCTCGGTTTGTGTATATAGTGTTAGGGCTAGAGTTGGGTCGTTTTGGACTGAGGACATGATCTTTTCATTTGGACACCCACCGTGACGATGAGCACCTGAGTTTTCCTTGGGTAGGAAATACCCTTTAGAATAGGGAGAGTTGGGCCTTTTTATTTATTGTTTAATAAAGAAGCGTTTATACCACGCCACCCCTCAGTCCCACTCCTTCTTCCTGCACAAAATATTTAAATCTGGCAGTGGAAAACGGTGCCTCATAACATCGGACATTGCTGCATAACTACTTTGTGATCCAGGTGGAAAATGACGGGCTATATATTACGCAGTTGAATTTCATAGTTTGCCTACATGATGTAGCTGTGGTTTACTTCTCAGCACGGCAATGCTGCGGTTTGCAATGTATTGCGTTTCACTTATTTGCTTTGTGTGTGGCATGCATAACTGTCCACTTTAGCTGTGCGGGTTGGGTGTGTGCTTGCGTTTTGAATGGAAACATTGATCATGGTGGTCCAGTGCAGTTGATTATTGCTGACCAACTTATGCTGCTCACAGGAAAACATCTGTGAATCTCTACCATATGTCGAGTCACTACAAAAGACTGGTTTTAAGTGAGACAGTATAGGACTACATGTCCTATACTACACCGAATTGAGTAACGTTTGTTGGATTGAACAAGTTGATGGCGACAAAGCAAGACAAAAGAAAGTGACATGAGATGACCTAGCATTCATTTCATCACTGGATGCTAGATGACAAGCATTTAGATAACATTGCTAGGGGATATATTGCATATCCTTGCTTCAGAGCTGGCAGTCTGTCACATGTTCTGACTGTATAGAAACAGTGCTTACTGTGATTTGGAAGTGGTGTGATGCCGAAGTATTGGAAAGTAGGAAAGATGATGTAAAGGTTGGAGTGACCATGCACATTGGTTGTGCAACTTTAGGTGGTAGGGGAGTGGAGGCCAGGGTTAGTGTGGGGTAGTTGGGGCAGTGGGTGGAGGTAGAGCTAAAATTATAGTTGGAGGTAGTGGATTGAAGTTGGTTGAGAACCTCTGGGAAAGGAGTGGGTGAGGTAGTGAGAGTTGGGGCAATATGGTAGGTGCAATGATGTAATTGCGAGAGGTGGGGCATAGGCATGATAGATGAGTGAGGTAAGTGTGTGACATTGGGTTGGAAAATAAGGGAGTGAGCCGATAATGGTAGAGGTGGGTTGGTGAGGGAGCAAATGGATATAAAGGTCGGAGGGAAGTGAATTGTATGGTGTAAGGCTATTTATTGGGAAAGATGGAATCCTCAATGGAGGGATGAGCGTGTCAGTGTGTTAGAGATGAGATATGAATGAAAGATGGGGGTGGAGGTGAGAAAAAAGGGGATCAAGGATGGAGAAGTTGAGGAACAAGTGGAAGGGAAGGGTATGTTCAGCCAGAGTATGTTGGTTACCACGTGGACGTAGACGATGAGGGGTCCTTATAGGGCTTTGAAGGTAGGTTGCTTAGGTGGGCTGGTGATAGTTTGCTGAATGTGGTCTGAGAGCTTGAAGATTGCCTTTAATTTCAACCAGAGTTCTTTATTATTATTTTCTTTTCTTCCGCATGTCATCCGTTTGGTTGGTATTGTACAAGCGTTGGTAGGAGTATGACAGAAAGGTGCCAATAGCTTATCAAATGCTCTTCAGGACTTATTTGCGCTGAGGTAAAGAGCATAGGTTTTATTTATTAATTGCACATTTCATTATTTGTAAACTTGATACTTTTACAGTTCAGCAACAAAATGTTACAACCTTCTTGAGGAAAAAAGGTTTTCCTGAAGTTACTTTAACATTTTATGAATGTCATATCACTTCATTTATAAGGATATTGTATAGAACTCAAAACATTTCCTCATACTTAACACTTGTTAATGGCTATGGTATGTTATTGGGCATTTGTATAGCGCTTTTTACCATTGGCATGAATACCAAAGCGCTGTGGGTTGAGTGCCCTCAGGGACCATAGTCCACATCGGTGGAGAGTAGTGTAGTAAATAGTGCTTGGGTGCACTCGGTCTGACAATGTGCAAGCTTCTTGAGGACTTCTATAATTCACGTACTGGGACATGAACAGTAGAAGGAGAAAACAGAAGGAAGAAAGAAGGAAAAAGTAGTAATTTCACTAAACCACGATTAATTCTATTTTATAACTTCTGTCCTGCCAACACCGTACCGCTGCACTCTGTCGAGGAGGAGGAGGTTGCCAGAGTATATTGTTTTCTATATCAAGCAGTGGTAACGTGAACAGTGGGACCTGGGGGAAGTCTGTTTAAAGCAGGACTGTGCTTCTGAAATCTTGATCTATTTAATTTCTTTTACTAGCCTTTTGCAAAATCTATTCTTGCTTACAAGCATACAATTAAGACAGTATTCACTCGCTGTCCATGTACCCAGGCTGGCAGAGTTATTGTGGCTGCCATGCTGCTCCTGTTGTCACAGTTTCCCTCCAGTAATGGAAGGAGCAAACCCTTCATTCCCCACCCCTCTGCTTATCGGGCACAGCATCCTTGTCCCCACCCCCTTATAGTTGTTTCCTCCCATCACTTCAACTTTTGTCTCGGGCTACCTGTTCGACCTCCGCACCCTCCACCCCCAAACCCAGGCAGAGTGATTACATTTTTCAATGCTAAAGTTCTACCTGTGCTGTTTGTGTTTTCATAGAGCACACCCACGTATAGGTGTGCGACTACTAGTATTGTACCCATGCAATGCCTTCTAATGTTCCACCAACATGAGTTGACCATTTGAGCCCCTTCCTCTTGCACTCAGTGCATTGATCTTGAAGGATGTGAAATCAGCCACTTTCGGGAAGATCACTGAAAGGGAATCTGTATGTGTAACCCCACTGTCTCAGCGCTGGCATGTGGCGACGGAGCTTCTGAGGGCTACTTGTTGAGGAGGGGCACAAGTTCCCGGACTTCTTGAAACATTACTACAAGATCTAAGCTATCTGAAATATAGGTACAAGTTTATTCACATGCATTATTAATACACATACATCCCTCTACCATTTCCAAGGACTGGTAGATGCCCTATAATGAGTCACCAGATGTGTATATACAGATTCCTTATAGGCTTTAGGTTAACTAGTAGCCACAACAGCCATGTGGGTGCATAGCCAAATTATTTTGCCAGAGCACTTGTACATAGTTCCGAGTGCAAAGATGCCCCTGAATTCATACGTTTCCACCTTGCAACATTCATGGGTTCTAGCTCAGTACCAGCTGTTCGTTACAAACTGAGGGAAGTACACCAAACAACTGAAAATGCGCTCCTAGTGCCAACGTGTCTGCTACACTGGTGGAAACTTGAGAGACTGCTTTCTATTTCTCATTGATTTTTCAACCAGCGTCTGGTTACCCTTATCTCTTCTAACTTTGCGTGTCTCTGGAAAAACATACATTAATTTGACTTTTGAAGAACTCTGAAGCAGGCTAACTGCATCTCTCCCACCACCCAGCCTTCACCTGAGGAAAATAATGGATTGAATGTATCAATGCTGCGCCTAAGGGAGCACCTCAATGCCAGGTCTGTGGATGACCCTTCAGAATTTCCCAGGTATGCCCTGGGTCCCAGACTAAATGCATACGAGAAGCAAGGCTCGCTTTCTGAGCTGCTGGGCCCTTACCAGGGACAAACCTCAATCATCTGAATGCAGTGCTTTGGGTAATCCGACACACACCATCTATGAACTAACTAAAGAGTTTGCAGAGGGGAAGTATGGCTTTAATTCCCCTTACCTACATCTTTCACTCATCTGCCAATAGCAGCCTTACATGCAGGGTACTGGTGCCAGAGCTTTTCCTGGGCTAATTAAAAACATTCTCCCTTTTATTTGTATTGCATGTTTGGGGATTTCCTCCGACTTGGAAGGATGAGGACCCCAGGGGTTTCAGACGGAGAAACCTCTTAGTCCTGAAACTTACTCATCTATTTATTTAAACACTGTAACTCTTGACATCGGTCCTCACTTCCTCAATCAAAAACCGGCCCACCCTAGTTGAACAACTCCCCTGTTAACATCCTGCCTCCTGAATTGAGGAATGGATCCAATTTAATAAAGTGCTGGAAATGTACCAACTGTGGCAAAGTGCCATTCACAATGGAAAAAGGTACGGAGACCAACGTCTGTCTTTTCTGGGTCTATTGTAATAGGTTCTGTGGCCCCGCAGGCAAGTAAAACTGGAGGAGAAACACATTATAAGGACTTAGTTGCTACTGGAGGTCCAAGCCCTAAACATGCAAGGCTGCTGCAAACTATTTCTGAGCATTGGCAAAGTCAAAGAGCAGTGTGCACTGGGGACAGGAGTAGGCACTGAATATTGACCTATAGCAGACATGGAAGCAGTAAGCTTCTGAGAGAATTCAGAAACCCACATCTACACTAGAAAGGGACCCACCTATAGACATCCTAACTGGGGTGGTGGGAAGTGGAGAAGAAACACAGTTGCAAGTTAAGAGTTTGAATGAATGGTGAGGGCACCAGCAGAGAAGGGGTGAGAGGAGACTATTGCATCAAAGAGCGGGTCTCTAGTCTAAATCATATACCTTTGAGAAGCGGATGTCATGCAGGCTGGGGCAGGAGGACTGTGGACTTCAGATCCAACACCAGGGAGCATTACTACATCTGAGAAGCATAGAGCAAGAATAAGATGAAATAGACCATTTAATGCCAACATGTGGCTTTAGGGAGAAACTCCAGCTGGGGATTAGTAGTTAATAGACCGAATTGATAGTCTGAGATTTGAAGGTCCCTAGCACTTATTGAAAAAAGACTAAATGAACAAAGATTGCATATGGTAAATTGAAGTAAAAGTCCTCACATATACCTAATACAAATCAAAGGTATTCAGATTGCATTTTGAGAGTTGAAGTGCAAGTTCCCAAACCCCTCAGACTGAGCAGAGAACCACAGCATTCTGGGAATTCCAGCTCCTAGATGAACGCAATGAAGATTCTGAAAGGAGAACAATTGCTTGCTGGAAATGGCAAGCTCAAATTCTTGGACCTCTAAGATTTGTGGCCTTTGAGTGGACTAAGTTGAGAGATTCAGACAACCTGACTAACTTAATCTTACAAAAATATTTCAAATGTATGCCTGATATTGCTCCATTTTAAATAATTGCTACACACTATAACCTCTAAAGTTCCCCTTCGGCGCACATCCTTGCACACACCCACAGGCCCCATCTAGCTGCGTTCTTGGGACTTGGTACCCCTATAGGCGTGCACGTCTGCACTTTGGACACTAACTGAACATATAGAAAATAATGTATTTCATTTGTCAATAAATTGTAAACCTAGAGGATTGCACTGAAGTGCAGAAAACCTATTCAGCAGGTTCGCACATAAGAGACTTGGTTGAGTCCTACATCACTCGTTTTCATATTTTCAAAATAGTGACCACACAGCATTGAACCTATGCTTCTGCGTGTCTGTCAACTGTCCTCGTTTCAATAGATGTGTTGAGTCCTTACCCCAATCCTCCAGTGACCTGAGATGCTTTACACATTTATTTGCATAGTGCTTTTGTTAAACCTTTAAACTTGGCCCTTCCAGGCTGTTGTAATGGAACCGAGCCTCATTGCAAGGTTCAAATCGAAAACAAAAAAAACTTTACTGATCAGAAAAATATATTTCAAAATGAAATCCTGAAGCGTTAAATGCCTTTGGAGAGCTAGAACAAAAACTGCCACATTAGGTCATGCTGGTTAAAAATGATGCCTAAAAACATTAGGCATGATGTAGTGATTCTTTCCTGATCTGGCCATAAGTTTTATGATGCCAACTAGGCATGTGGCACAGAGGAGGGAATGAGGGACATAGAGTGCGGGAAAGCAAAGTGAGAGGAAAGCCGGTTTCTGGGAGCTTCTGCATATAGCACTTTTCAGAGTGATCAATAAAGCGGTGTTACCAAGCATGCGTGCATCCAATGAGTTATTGCCCCTCTGCATGCTAGTTATTCTATGTATAGCCTGGACCTAGAACGTGAGAGCGATATGCCAATGCCAGAACATTGAGTGAGCTAGATAAGCGTTAGTTCGGGCTACAGCGAAGAATTGACGAGTTTCCGGTTGCTGCGCATGTTTGCGAATATAGTTAACTAAGTTGCTTTCATGTGCTGGTTATGGAGGCTAAAAATAATCCTGACTATGGTTGTAGTTGCTCTTGTCTTTTATTTGAAGACATATGCTGCATAATTTTGTTATTGTTTCAGTGATGTAGATTTCTTCATTAAACAATCATTCACTCTCTCAATTTACAACTTTTGAAAATACTGAAAGACTGAAGAGAATGACCTTGCTAAACTGGAAAAATAAGTTGCTTTAAAATTTGCCAAGAATGTGAGATCCCCTCTTCTGAGAACGAAGATGGTCAAATCTTTTTTTCATTTTCAGAAATGGTCAATAAAACAGAATGAGATTACAGCACTACCCATGCTAACAACCAAATCCAGATATCAAAACATGTATCGACATTACAAGGGTTGCAGGTCAATTGGTCGAATCGAAATGGTCGACACCAAAAGGTCGACAGGTCAAATTATCGAATTTTCTTTTGTTTTTTCATTTTTTGGGGGGGGGGGGATCCCCCCAACCCCTTTTTTTGTTGCTAAAAAACCCTTTTTTCCCTAAATGAAAAAATATATAAATAATAAAAAAAATTGATAATTTGTCCTGTCGACCAAATTGTGTCGACCATTTGTCTGTCGACCATTTGACTAGACACCCATTACAAGCCATAAGCCATGATTGCAACTCTTGACTTCTCGTAGTCAATGTGTTACATAAGGGAACAGGGTTGGAAGGATGACCGAAGTTAAATCCCCACAATTTCTATACAATGCCTTGTGAGACAAGATTTTGGTGGGCGAGGGCCAAAAGGTGAAAAGTAGAAATAAGGAAAGAACAGGTACAACTGGGACCACTTATTCGATACCCAAACATAATCACAACCTCTAAAATCACATGGTCCTAAAGTACAGATAAGAGCGGCACTTGGCATAAACAAAAGAATACTCATCTCCATCAGACGCCAACACAAATTGCTTGCCACTGACCAGAAAATGCAGCTAAAAATGATCTCCTTGGTGCACAAAGCTCTTAATAACCCTGTCCCTAGCTACCTCATGGATAAATTAACTAGAAGAACATCAATTAGACTGACAAGAATGGCTAATACAAATTGCCTTGTAGTCCCTCGATATAGACCAAATAAGATTGGCGGCAATAGTTTTCCTGTGAAGGCTGCCAAATTGTGGAACGCCATGCCTCATAAACTGAGATTAGACCAACCCTACCTAATCCTTAGAAAGAATTACATTAAATATATCACTTCTAACTATCACTAGACACCTCCTCCACATCTAGTATCAATGCTGTTTTCCACCTAGTACCAACGTTGTTTTAGACTATTAGTCTAAGTTCCATTTGTATATTTCCTCATAGATTGTATATTTCCTGTATATTCCCTGTATAGTTTGAACCGGCATTGTAGCACTGCTACATTACTGTATTATCTACATTGATTGTGAAACTATTTGTGCCCTATTCTGTAACATGTAAAATTTGTAAACTGTAAGCCTTGCATCTTCTTACTGCGGCGCCCTCCTACCCTCATGTTTTGGTGCGCATTAAAAATAAACAAGCAAACAGATAACATGTTAAAGTGCATTGAATCAGGACCACAGTGATTTTATGCACAACCTTTTCTCTGGCAGAAAGCATTGTCATTCTTATAACCTTGTCTTCCATTCTCTGCTTCGAAGATGTTTCACTAGTGCATGGTGTAGCCATTTTTGTTGTACTTAGACGGAGAAACGGTGGGGCCAAAACCAGTAGGGTCACTAATGGATCTTGTGGTGCTAACAAGGATGGTATTAAGTGTGCCCCGTTTATCACTTTGAAACAGAACTCTTGACACAGGACCATAGCATGTGAAGAATGGTACCCTCTTCCTTCTTGCAGTACCAAAAGAGATTTGTATTCATAAGCCTAATGTTAAGCACCTTTTACGGTGTCCATTACTGACGGAAAGTTATGTGCTATTGAGTGAGCCTAGACACAAGGACCTTTTAATCTTCAGACTGTTCTCAGATGACCTCCATTAATAATCATCAATGACCATTCAAGAGAATTTTCCCTTGTAATTTGAAAGTCAGAGTTGTCAGGTGGTAGCCCAGTTAGTCTGTATGGGGTGAACGCAGACAGTGTTAGAGGATCGCAACAGTGTCAAGTGTGGGGAGATTCATATATGAAAACCATGATTGGAGAGAAGTGAGTTTACTACTCTTCAGTTGAATGACATTAGGACAGTGTTTCTCGTGCAACCTTTATTTAAATCCAATTGGTTCAAAGGGAGACAATCTTACCAGCATTCTAGACCTCTTTCAAATGGGTTACCTTGGCTTTCCCTTCTTCCAATTCAGCACATTATTGTTAAACATAATAGCAGGGTTGTCCAGGTGACAGCTTCTCTATGCAGTAGGTAGTTTCCTTCCTTAAGGTGAATAAGCTTGCACCAAGTCTGTACCAGTGCGGAGATAGTCTTACTAATTTATAGTTTATTCTCGTTTATTAAGAGTATAAAAGCATACGAAGGACTGAATCTCTCTATGTGCAACCAGTTATGGGAGTCGGATGACTGTTGTGAAAGACAAGTACGGAGGGCTTCAACACCAATGCCCGATGTTAGCACTTAACATCAAGAAAGTCAAATCCCCCTGACTCAACAAGCGTGTTAAGGACACATGATTTTGGGGTATTGTTCCCACTCTGGAGGAATCCTGCAAATGCATTCCGAATATGGTCTGCCTCTTTTTGTCGCAGAGTATGCAGGAGCATACTAAACCTTTTATAGGAACTTCTGGAGGCGTGTTCTCTTAATGCTAGCAATCTTCCCCCACAAGGTAAAGTTTAATTTAGACCATCTATGCACGTCAAATCTATTCTATGGTAAGGTGATCATTAGTCGCGTTGTAGCTGTTTGTGCATAGCTAGAGGATAGTCATTTGCACATCTTTGTAATATGCTAATAAATAGTTCTTCGAAGGGATTGTGTCCTCCGATGTATTCCTTATCTTCGATATCTCTTTCCAGCTTTGCTGGCCTCGGAAATTTTTTCTCTCTAGAGGGCGCTGCGCATCGACGTCCGCCGAGTTGATGTCCCTCGACAGCCGCCGTATCGACGTCATCCTGCCTATAAAGGCCACGTGCAGCGTCCGTTGCTCAGTTCCGTTTTTCCGCGCTTACTCAGTGCCTCGGAATATCGTTGCTCAGTTTCGTAGATATATTCCATTTTCCTCGAGATATTCGATCCATACTCTATGGCTTCCTCGTCTGAACCGACTACCCCTCGGTCCGGCTTAAAAAAATGCCTAGACTGTGGAAAAAAGATGTCGATAACGGACCCTCACAGGGTCTGTCTGTGGTGTTTGGGAGCTGAACACCATTGTTCGGAGTGTGAGGACTTGTATGTCCATGACAGCTAAAGCCCTGAAGGAGCGTAGGGGGAAGCTGGAAAAAGGTAAGACTTCTAAAGCTTCTTCTTCCTCGACGAAGTCGAGACATTCGTCTCCTCGTCACCATTCGCGCTCCAGGTCTCGAAGCGGGTCCCATCACTCCTAGAGATCGAAGCACTCGAAAAGGAGACGCCGAAGATCCCCTTCTTCGTCCTCCTCTTACTCTGTTTCACCTAAGAGAATCCCTTGCCCCACGAAGCATAGTTCCCGGGCTGAATGGGAGGAATTCCGAAAAAATATGATGAGCGTCTTCGAGAAAGCGGCCTCGACCCCCTCGAAGACTGCCGAGAGCGATGCTCTGGTCGAAAGACCCGAAGGTCCAAAACGCCACGAGTCGCAGCACCCGGCGAAGGAAGCTTCTCGAGCGCGTCATGAACCCTCGAGTAAAGCAAAGACCTCGAATCCTTCTTCGAAGGTTCCGTCAACGCCGAGGTCGGTGTCTTCGACGCCGTTGTCGAAGGGACCTTCGACACACGGGTCTGTCGACTCAACGCCATCCTCAACACTGGCGTCGACGCCAAGGAAAGTCACGATTGCGGCGCACCCAGTGGCTATTCCCAGGTCTTCGATGTTGATGTCGTTGAGATTTTCGATATCCTCGAGCAGAATTCCGATTCTATCGAAGAGCTCGAGGCCTCTACCTTTGTTTTCGATGCCACTTTCGAAGCCTTCGACGTCGACGACATCGACGTTTTCGAGGCCGATTACGACAAATTTGGCACCCTCTGCTTTGGAGAGGGGTTTCACACCCTTTGTGAGCTCAGACCAATTGAGAACAATGTCTTCAATTTTGGAAGAGGGAGAACTGTCTGATCAAGAAGAGCCATTTGAGTTGCAGGGATCTGCAACCCCAGTTCAAGAGGAGTTATCCTCAGAGGAACGCAGATTAAAGGAACTCCATGATTCCTTACATGAGGCAAGTGGTTTAGACACTTCCCCAGAGGTGGAGTTCGCTAGGCCAGACCCGGGGGAGCATGCTGAAACCCCTTATAGAGCCTTAATGGCCAGGATTACAGAATTTATGGGGTGGTCAACACCTTAACCGGCTTTCCAACAGGATGACCTCACGGATATTCTTGATAAAGGTCCACAGGAGGATCCTGTAGTACCTTTTCATAAAGCTCTTCAAAGAAAAATAATGACGAACTGGGAAACCCCAGATGTCGTCGCGGCAGTAAATAAAAAACTGTCTGCTAAATACAGGGTATCTTCTGCAGACCCAGAGTTTTTGTCAAACACCCATCCCCAGAAAGTCTGGTGGTACAGGCAGCATCTTCTACTGACATCAAGACTGCTTATCCTACCGTCCCACAGGACAGGGACGATAAGAAATACGATGCTATGGCTAAGAAAGTATTTTCGGCATGTAGCATGGCGTTAAAATCTATTAATGCTACTTGCACCCTTGCTAGATTTAGCCATACACTTTGGGAGTGTGCTTCTACAGCGGCTGACTGCATCCCGGAGGGAGAAGAAAGGGAGGCGTTCCTAAATATCATAAGGGACGGTAAAGACGCTATGTGCGAATCCCTCCAGACGGGCATTGACTCGGCTGACAGTATAAGCAGAGCAATGGCGGCAAGTACAACAACCAGGAGATTTGCTTGGTTGAGAAAGTCTGGTTTTGCCCCAGATGTGCAAGCCAGGCTCTTGAACATGCCATTTGATGACTCTTCTTTGTTTGGGAAAAAGGCGGATGACAGTTTAGAAAAACGGCAAACATCAAAGGCAGCAGCAAAATCCCTAGGCGCTGCAATCCGTCAGACACCTTTTCGTCCCACAGGAACCTCTGCGAGAGGCAAGTCTTTTCGCTTCTACACCGCATTCGGAAGAGGTAGAGGACGACCGGCTCAAAGGGGACAAAGAAAAACTACCCGAGGTGGACGGGGTAGATATTCAAAGGCCGCAGCAACAGCAGGTGCCCCTTTACCATCGGCATCTGCATCAGCCGCCCCTAAACCACTCTGAGGACTTCCCTCACAAGACACCTGTAGGAGGCAGGTTAACTCAACATCTGGCGGAATGGCAGGCTATCACGTCAGATGCTTGGGCATTGGAGACAGTTGCACAAGGTTACTGCCTGCCTCTCCTACGCATACCTCAGAGTCATCCACTGGGGATCAGCTCTCAAAAAGCTCCAGATCGCTCCTCTTGCAGGAAATTTTAGACCTGCTAGAGAAGGGTGCCATAGAACCGGTACCTGTAGCGGAGAGGAACAAGGGCTGGTACTCCCCTTACTTTCTCATACCAAAGAAAGACAGAGGACTGAGACCCATCTTGGACTTGCGGGAATTGAACAAATTCCTCAGGAAAGACAAATTCAAGATGTTAACTCTCTCTCAGATCCTTCAGGCCCTTCAGTTCCAGGACTGGTTGGTATCTCTGGACCTTCAGGACGCTTATTTCCATGTGCCAATCCATCTCAAACACAGGAAATACCTGAGGTTCGCAATTGGCAACTCTCACTATCAATTTCGAGTTCTGCCATTTGGGCTGACCTCCGCCCGAGGGTCTTCACCAAGTCAATGTCAGTAGTGGCTGCAAGTCTAAGGAGGGAAGGGATTCACGTCTACCCCTACCTGGACGATTGGTTGATCAGAGCTGTATCTTCGGAACAAGCTCAGATCCAGCTAGATTATGTTTGCCACTCCCTTCACAGACTGGGCTTCTCCCTCAATTTAAAGAAGTCACAAATGATACCATCACAGAGACTCCAGTTCATCGGAGCGATCCTGGACACTTCCCTGGGAAAAGCCTCGCCACCAGAGGTGAGGGCTCAAGATATTCTACAGATGGTCACCAAGTTTCATAATGCCCAACGTCTCCCAGCCTTCGACTTTTTGAGGTTGCTAGGACTCATGGCATCCTGCATTTTCCTAGTGCCAGAGGCTCGCCTGAGAATGAGATCTCTCCAGTGGGCACTGAGAACTCAGTGGTCACAATTTTCAGGGAGAATGACAGATCTTCTTCAGGTTCCCGACAGGGTGGCTCGAGACCTTCAGTGGTGGGCCTGTCAGGAGAACATTATGAAAGGAGAGCAGTTTTGGCAACCTTGGCCGGAGATAACAGTAGTCACGGATGCCTCACTTACGGGGTTGGGCCGCCCACGCCAACGACTTGACGATCAGCGGTCATTGGTCTCCATCGGAGTCCAGACTACATATCAACCTGTTAGAGCTGAGGGCCATCAGACTTGCGCTGAAGGCTTTTCTGCCATCTGTACAAGGAAAGAATGTCCTGATAATGACGGACAACACAGTGGCCATGCATTACCTCAACAAAAGAGGAGGCGTAGGATCACTACCACTGTGCAGAGAGGCGATGCAGCTCTGGTTTTGGGCAATCCAAGAAGGAATCTCTCTATCGGCAGTTCACCTAGCCGGAGAGAAGAACTTGACAGCGGATGCTCTGAGCAGGCAGAGCACAGTCTCCCACGAGTGGGAACTAGCTCAGGAAGTCCTTCAAGAGATCTTCGCCCTTTGGGGAACCCCTCAGGTGGATCTGTTCGCCACCAGTGTCAACAGGAAGTGCGATCTGTTCTGTTCAAGGGAATTTCCCCCGAGAGGAGCTCTGGGAGACGCGTTCATAGTGGACTGGGAGTTTCCACTCCTGTACGCGTTTCCACCAGTCCCTGTCATTCCTCAAATGATCAGGAGGTTGAGAAGATTCCGGAAAACCATGATCCTAATTGCCCCGGATTGGGCCAGGAGAACGTGGTACCCGGACCTTCTAGACTTGTCCATCTGCCCTCCAATTCGACTTCCACTCAGAGAGAATCTGCTCTCACAGAAGGGAGGTCAGGTTCTCCATCCAGACATCAAAACCCTCAACCTTCATGCTTGGCTTCTGAAAGGCTGAGGTACAAGGATTGGGACATCCCTGATGAGGTTATGGAGGAGTTGCTTTCGGCAAGAAGGCCAGCAACAAAATCTTTATACCGCTGCAGTTGGAACAGATTTTGCAGCTGGTGTAGGGAAAAGAATATCGATCCCTTTTCATGTGGTACACCAATGGTTTTGTCCTTCCTACTTTATTTAGCGAATTCAGGCCTTCAAGTTGGTACCATCAAGGGCTATCTCGCAGCGCTATCCATCTTTAAGCGCACTGCGGAAGAACCATCCTATTTCAAGTTACCCTTGGTAATACAGTTTCTAAAGGGGTTAACTAACGTTTATCCCCCAAGACCATTCCAGGTTCCCCTATGGGATTTAAATTTAGTCCTAACTTTCCTGATGGGCACACCTTTCGAACCACTCCACTCTTGTTCGTTAAGGTTTCTTACCCTTAAGACTGTTTTATTAGTAGCACTTACATCTGCTAGAAGGGTGAGCGAGTTACAAGCTCTTTCTTGTAAACCCCCTCATACAATCTTTCACAAAGACAAAGTTGGTCTGCAAGTGAAGCCTAATTTCCTCCCAAAGGTGGTTTCTGAATGTCATATCACACAGATTACCCTTCCATCTTTCTATCCTCCTCCCCATCCGGGGAAAGAGGAAGAGAGGTTACACAGGCTGGACCCAAGAAGGGCTTTAAGTTTTTACATTAGTAGACTGGCTAGGATAAGACAAGCAGACCAGCTGTTTGTAGGCTACGCAGGTCACAAGTTAGGGCTACCGATAACTAAGCAGACCATTTCCAGATGGATTATTTTAGCCATTTTGGAATGTTATAAACTGGCAGGAAAAGAGCCCTCTCAAAATCTTAGGGCTCATTCGACCAGAGGTATCGCGGCTTCATCGGCCCTCAAAAGAGGAGTGCCAGTTCGAGAAATATGTGCGGCTGCCACATGGTCGTCCGTCCATACCTTTACACGTTTTTACAACTTGGATTCCTCCTCCAGTCAGGAAACTAGGTTTGGAAGGGCAGTATTGCACTCTATTCATCAATAAGAGGAAGCATGAAGTCAGTACTCCCACCTCCAATAACAGAATACTGCTATGGGAGCCTATCTAAAATGAGGAATACGTCGGAGGACACAATCCCTTCGAAGAACAAGTTACTTCTTACCTTGTAACGTTCTTTCGATGGGATGTTCCTCCGACGTATTCCTTATCGACCCTCCCATCCATCCCTGCAGTACTACTTCCCTTGTTGTTGCAGCTTACGCGCCTTCAGGGTGATTAGTCTAGTCCAGAAAGAATTATTGTGGGCTACAAAACGGAACTGAGCAACGGCCGCTGTGCGCTGCCTTTATAGGCATGATGACGTCGATACGGCGGCTGTCGAGGGACCTCGACTCGAGGGACATCGACTCGGCGGACGTCGACGCGCAGCACCCTCTAGAGAGAAAACATTTCTGAGGCCAGCAAAGCTGGAAAGAGATATCTAAGATAAGGAATACGTCGGAGGAACATCCCATCGAAAGAACGTTACAAGGTAAGAAGTAACTTGTTCTTCTCTGGTAATGCACAGTACGCTGTTTTCTTTTCTTTTTTTTTTTTTTTAAGAGATCCTGTGTTGTATTTTGCCATTTAAACACCAACCTTCTCAAAGATCTGATTCTGTTTACATTGATAGTATTGGAAACCATTGTGCATCCCTTTTCTGATAAGGTTGCAAACTCTACCAAATTCCTCTCTCTCTGTCTCTCTCTCTCTCATGCTTTTTCTCCCTTTCTCTCTCTGACTCTTGTCCTTCTTAAACCAAAGCTCATATATTTGCTTTCTTGTTTCTGCCATTTAGACAAACAGCTGCGTGTGTCATACCACAATTATTGCATGATTCTGGGATTCAGCAATGAGGATGACAAAACACACTGGTGGCTGAGTAATAGAAGGATACATTGAGCATGTGTCAGTGGGAGAAGCCAGCTCATAGCTATAGACGGCAGGATTTATTTTGTTGCCTTGGCAAGTAATGGGTGTGTTGGTAACAATCTAGTTTTGCCACGAAAAGAAAACCTGGTTATTCTCTTGTAATATTGAGGACCTAAATGATATGTGCAAATAAAGTGTGATCTAATAATATTTAAATAAATACCATGGCTCTGGGAGATGATCCGCGAATTAATAAAGCCTTTTGCAGCTGTTTATGGCTGCATTCGCTAACTTCACTGCAACTCTATGGTTTGCAAGATTAAAAAGGAAACCCTAAGTGGATGTGTATGGCTTATCTTTGCCCCCTTTTTTGGGCTTTGAAAGATTCTTGAAACACGCCGATTTGTGGTTGCATTAGCTGTGCATTTGCATTAAAGCAGCACCCTCAACCTTTTTCATACTTTTCTTTGCTAGTTGTAGGTCTACTGTAAAATTGCTGATCACTTGATTGCCCATATTTCTGCTTCATTTTGCTTATGTTCCCATTACTGTCAGTTGATAGTTATTGATAACATTTTGCTTTATAGGTCTATATATTAAAGTTAATGTCTTCCCTTTTAGATGTTGGCTGTCGTATAGTGACGGCAGAGCAAGAACTAGCCAAGGCCAACATATATGTGCCTTTTTGGGGGGGGGGGGGGAGGGCTGTGTACAGGATGGGCCAAAATAAGTTGGAACTGAACATCAACTCTACTCCCATGGTCTATGCCTCCTGGGATGGCCTCCTTTGGGTTTGGGCCCCGTTTCCCTCTGTGCTGACACCCTCGATAGTTTCTTAGTCTCTACTAGTTGTGGGTTATGGAGTTCCTGAACCCCTCCTGTGTCTTTGCAGTGTTCCTGTACTGCTCTTTCCTGCACTCTTTCTCGGTTTTCCTGGAGGGAGTCTGGAAAAAGGAACTTCTACAGAACAGGGTCCCTCAGCTCCTGATCTTTGACTTTTTTTCCTTTGCCTACCTGAACCTAACATAAACTACCTTGAAGGCACTCCTTCCTCTTCCAACCCCCAAAACCCTCCTTGAACCAATCGGGCCTCTGGGGTCCTTACTGCTCTAACTCAGTGTTGGGTATTCCTACCAAGACTACCTTTTGAAATATTGCTTTCCCCTTGTTACTCTTCGCCCCAACCTCTGATGTCCTCTGTCAATCGCCTGATCTACTTCACCAGCCTCCTGAGATTCAAGCAGTTATGCATTCTCACACTCACTGCTTCATGATGATCCACCCAGTGCTCCAGATGAGAGTGAGTATTTTACTCCCTACTTTTTTAAAGTTGAGAGTAAAATGATTTTTTAGGTAGTAAAAATGTAAGCCCAATTCCCAATGGGAGTATTTTTATAAGCGAGTAAAAAATGTTTAATCGGTAAACGAAAATGTTTTTGTAATAATTATTTCTTTGCACCTATTTATTCATACACACATTGTTTACTTCTTCCGATCAGGCAATAATAGCAATTTCTTCCTCTGGTACTATGTGCACTGCTGGTCCAAAACATATCCATGGAGCTGTGAGCGTGAAAGAATGGGCACCAGGTCATATGTGTCTATTTCCCATTTTTTGTCGGTAATATTTTTACTCCCTAAATTTATTTTTCGGGAGTATGTACCTATTTTAGGGAGGTAAAACAGCTGATACACCCCTTATCTGTAGGGATGGATCCACCTACTAAGATCATTCACCTCTTTATCGCCTTTTTAAAATGTTACTCCTCCTAAAGTCCTCCAGTCCCCACCTTGCAATGTTACACAGCCTCCTTTTTGTCTCCGGCCACCTACATGAGATGTAGCTCCTCCACCTCCTGACTTATTTCTCCCACTACCTATTCTCCCCCTCCGGCCTCCAACCTCTCCTCCTGCTTCATCTGTAGTCTCTCTGCATTTGCCACGCTCTTCTCCAATTCCAAACTACCACACTAAGTGACTGCAAGCCTAGATTTATATAGCTTTGTGACCTATATTCAGGGCTAGACTGTGGGTGATTATCTCCAGCCGTGTCTGTAGCAGTTATGGAGATCATGGTGATCCCAGGAGAGGGACACCAATTCCCCTGCACACCTTTAGACTGGAATAAGCCAGTCGTAATGTGTTTTTAGATAGTTGTCCGAAAAGTATTCAGACTTATTCAGCCTAAACTCTGTGCGGTTTGAATATCGCTTCCCTTCATCAGTAGCAACAGAATTATCTGTAAATAATACAAAGATAATTATTTTTTTGTAATTTTTGTATTGGTTTTCTTATTGTAGTACATCATCTTGACATTTTAACAAACAAACAAACCCCCCCAAAACCCTCACACCCTCGCCTCCAGAAGTATAGTCTCTCTTTCCAAATGAGTGTCTTGGTCTCAGGATCCCACAATGTCCAATATTCTAATCTTATGTGGGCACCATTGAATCCTGTACTCACTTTGGCGGTAGTTCAATACTGACCCCCAGTCCTGCTTGAATCCCTCTTGATCTCCCTGGAATTTGTTACCCATTACATTGATGTAAAAGTCCACATTTTCTGCAGCCAGTCTTGGAGAGTTGTTGTTTCCATCTTTGCGCAATCACCAGCCATGCTGCTATTAAGATCATGAACCCATGTTTCAGTGTTTTGGTTGGAACGTTTGACATGGGTGGGTTCCCACATACCACACAACCATACCTTTTCCTAGAGCTGTCCTACACCCTGATACATCCCTTACATTTGAGTTTTCATCCTGTCACAGAATGTCTGTAATACCGGGCATTCCCTCCATGTGTGTTTCCAGTTCCCCACTTTCTTGCATCCACTCCAGCACCGATCTGATGCCTGTGGGAACATTCCATGTTATGTTATGTTATGAAATTTTCGAAGCTGTGAACGTTCACCCAGGGGCATCTTCACGCTGAGAGAGAGACAGTTCTATGAAGGCATCAGAACAAGAAGAAAGGGGTCCTCTTTTCAGAAAAGCTACTTTTTCATCGCCTTCCTGAAGACAAGATGATTGGATAATTATTTTATGGAATATGGTAGTTCATTCCATGCAATGGCCGTGGCTACAGAGAAGGCCCAACCTCCTATCTGCGTTCGGCGGTAGGATGGTACAATGAGTAGCTCTGCAGTGGCAGATCGCAGCTGACGAATAGGAACATAACGTGCACATTTTACTTGCAGAAACTCTGCTCCCAGATTATGCACAGCCTGGTGAAAGATGCACATGGCTTTAAACCTATGTTGAGTCACAGGCAGCCAGTGGAGGGACCGTAGGACAGGGGAGATATGGGCTCCATAAGGGGAGCCTGTGGCCATCCTTGCAGACAGATTTTGTAGACGCTGCAGTCTCTGAATAAGCCCCTTATAAATAGATACAATAGTCCAAGCGTGATGGTATACGAGCCGCTACGACCGCTGGACAGAGGGGCTCTGGAATTAGAGGGAGTACTTTCTTCAGGACTCTGAGCTGGAAGTGGCAAGCTTGACAGACGGCCATGTTCTGACTTTCCATAGACAGAGAAGCTGACAGAATTACACCCAGGTTTTTCACCTTCCCAGTGGGAGTGGGGCAGTTACCAAAGGAAATAGGCCAGAAAGAAGACACCTAAAGTGAGGGATCAGGGGGACATCCCACCACCAGGACTTCCGTCTTGTCTCCGTTCAATTTGAGCCAGTTGTCGTTCATCCACTTACCAACAGCCATCGGGCATCTTTGCAGGCACAATGCCATCTCAGCATGTTCATGATCGACATAATGGGATCCGAGTGGCGTCTGCATACGAAAAACACCTGATGCCGAAGGAGCGGATGAGACCGTCAAGTGCCCAAATATAGATGTTAAAAAGGATCCTCTCTGGGGTGTAATGCCTTTGTAAGAGGATTTTGATCCACATGTCTCTCACCTGTATGGCTCGAGTTAATTGTGGTATGGCCCCCCACAAGTATTCACAGTGGTTCTTTGAGATTGTCCCCCCCCCTAGGGTTTTTTCCCATTTTTTTCATATTCCATTGAATTATTTTGTCTTGGTTCATCAGGAATCTAGAGGTTTGAGACCAGGTTCTTTGACCCTGAGTGGGTTATGTATGTTTCAAATGGTGTTGTTAGTGGTCTTGTTGCCGCTTTATTATTTGGGGAGGTCAGTCATTGTTTCAGCAGTTCATATTTAAACCTGTCTTTTCCTTTTAGGTAAAGATCCTGTGTACATCCCTCGAATGACTTAATAGTTTGTCCCTCGTACATGTCTCGTATCTTTATACAGCCTGCTTCCTCCCGTTTCTTATATACCCCTTTTTCCATCCCTGGTTGGAAATCTGGGTTCCCAAACATCGGACAGAATGTTCACCGTAAGAACCCCTCTTTCTGCTGACAGAGTCCCATACATCCACCCCTACCCCCATTACTTTGCTGATCTTTAGATTAGGGTGTCTGTGTTGTTTTTATTTAACCACATCAACACAGAGAGGTGATCCTGCTACCGCTCCATCCTGTCTAGCCCATATCTTGCGTAGACCTTCCACTGACCATTCTCTCATGACCCGTATCTGTACTGCCTGATAGTATGTATAAAAATGTGGGAGGCCCCCCTTATTTTTTGGGGCTTTTAACATATTCATTTCTACTCTGCGGGGGGTCTTTTTTTCCAAATATGCAATGAATTGGCTTATTGAGGGATTTAAAAAATGTCTTTGGAACTCTGATAGGCAAAGCCTGAAAGTAATAAAAAATGTGGTAAAACATTCATTTTTATCGAAGTCAACCTCCCCGACCATATCATAAGAGGATGCCAATTGCTCTCCGTTTTTGTAGTGTGATAAAGTTGTATTTCCTCGCCATTCATTCTGATTTGGCCTGCCGTCCTCGCTTTTCCTAGTATTTGTTCTTTCTGGGAATATGAGGTGAGTGTTACCAATACATCCCTTCGGCGTGTGCCCTGCTCTCCTGTTCTTCGTCGGCCCACGTGGTGCAGTTGGTCCAGATGAATCTCTTCTTCCCCGTTGCTTGCTAAAATATCTGAAGTCTTGTTGGGCCGCACCTTTTAGGTCCTTGTCCTCCACTGTTTCCACAAGGTTTTTAATTCTAATGTTGGACCTTCGAGAGTGGTTTTCAAGATGCTTGCATTGAATCTCTAGATTTTGTGAGGCGTGCCAGGTGTACCAGGGTTTCCCTGCTTTGTTGTGCTGCTTCCATGTTTTGTACCACTTTTTCCAGCGTGTCAGTTCCTTCTTCCAGTTTTGTGACCTCCACCATGAATTCCTACACTGATAGTTTAATTTCTTCTTTTAATGTTTCAAATTGGTTGTGAAAGGAGGACATAAACTGTTCTTGGAACTCCTTGAATCATGTTTGCATATCTTCTTTGGTTGCCGCCATTGTGCCTTCTAGTCGTGTTTCTGGCATTTGTGGTTTTTAACCTGGCTCCCCGCTTCTCGAGTGTGTTGAAGTTTCGCTGCTCCACAGCTAGCTGCTTAATACTGGGTTCTTGTCTAGCTTGGGGATTATGTGGAGTCGCCTGTGCCGCTTTCCCCCTTGTCTTGGACATGTGGACTCTATCGGGGGTCCTGTCGTGTCCATGTTGTATTGTCTCGTGTTGCTTTTTGCCTAGGTATGGGGGATTCGCTCTGTGTTGGCGTGTGATGTTATTTCGCTCTCCGTCCCCTTCTTAACTTGGAGTTATGTTCTTCATTCCTTGGGTTCCACCCACTTTAGTCGTGATCTTCTCTGTCGGGATCTGCAACTGATTGCGTTTTCTGGGACTTCTGTCCTTATTTGTGGGGCCTGTCTGTTTGGATTGCTCTCTTAATTCCCCTGTGCTTTCTTCATAGGGGACTATCTGTGAATTGGTCTTTCTATTGTTTTCCTCTTGCCTATCTCCCCCCCCCCACTCACTTATATGGTGGCGTTTGGCAGGGGAGGTAGAGTTCTCTGTGTGCGCTGCAGATTGACCTTTGTTGTGTAGCTTGTTGCCGTCCTTTTTCTTGTTTGAGACAAGGCTATCCCCTCTGCTATGCTGTCATATTTTATTAGCTGTGTCTCCTTAGATAGGATTTCTCCCTGGCCAATAAATCCCTCACGTAAGCTATAATGCTTCTGGGGGCTATATATTGGATTTATTTGCTGCCTCATTGGAACACCCCCCTGTCTCCACCCCTTTGCCCCAATCTGGCCATAAATGTTATCTAGGTAGCGCTGGTGCTATTGATCAACTTAAGGGTTGCAAGTTTACCCTCTTGGCTCTTCTTCCCGTGATCTCATCGGAGTATAGAGGTGTTTGTTTAGGGCTGGCTTACTTGGAGCCGTGGTCCAGTGGCAATCCTTCGATCCACTGCTCGGCTGTTCCTGGTTCGCCTCCTGGGTGTTGTTCTTACAGCCTGTTAACTTTTCCACACTCTCTGCCTCTTTTGGAGATCTGTGGGCCTGCCTCAAGCTCCTTATGATCTCCCTCACTCGGTCTCTGGTTGATCGCGGCCCTATTGTTGGGCTCGCCCGATTGGTCCTACGTTGCAGGTCCTCTCAGCCCCTGCCTTGTTCGGCTTCGTCACGGTTCTCACGTCTCCGTATAATTCAATGATGAAACTTGAGAAATACCTTAAATCACACTCAAAATTCCTAATCACTCTACTGATGGGTCAATGATTTGATAACCAAGAAAATCTGAATCATTCAGTCAATGTAAACTATCAAAATAAATTAAATGTTAGCCCATGAAAATCCTAGAAGTTATTCTGTGCCCAATTCCATAATCATTTGATATACCTGGTAGTCGGAATCAGTAATGTACTGGAGAAAACCAAGGAATACATCTGGGTAGAAGCATGAAGACAATGTTTTTCTTGAAGAAATTTTCTATACCAAAAGTTATAACCAAATATATATATAATTTGTGAAAGTTTGTTTGCATGTTCGCGGTTGACTCCAGCCCCATGTTAGTGGTCTGAGATTTTGGCCTATGGTTGGCATACCAGTCTGGGGTGAACTGGCGATAGTGAAATTCGACCAACCCCATCCATTCGACCTGCCCATGGTGGGGTGGCCCTGTGCTATCAGTATAGGTGATTCAGGAGATTGACGATTATGCGATTTACCATAAATAGGAAGTTAGGACACAATATAACTTACACAAGGCTATAGCAGACCCCCATCTGCATGTCGGCTACAGACCCGGGCAAGGCCAGGTGGATACTGCTAGTTGTGAAATAAACAAAAAAGGCACCTTCAATAGTATGAGGAAAATTCCCAGATGTTCTCAAAAGCAGTAAGAAAAATAAACACAAGAGTCCGGTTCTTGTAGATTTCACCAGAATTCAGATGCCAAAACGGCCCACCGTGTGTAAACCAGCTATAAATTGCCAAAATGGCCGAAAGATAATGTAGAGTGTGATGGCCTCATCGTGCTGTCATCTGACTGATGACATCATGGCACCCCATGAATAAACTCATTATTATAGATTAGCGCAGCCATATGTAAAGGGTATTGATTGTACTCTGGTATAGTTGGTATAGAGGTAAAGACCTCTAATAGAGTGTGCAGATAATTGTGAACCTAAAATGTGAATAATATTTAAATGGGAGGGGAGGTGAATCAAAAGCAAAGGGATAATAAAGAAGATTAAGAAAACAAAGTAAAAAATTGACTTTTAAAATGTATTCAACATATTCAAAGTTAATGCAAATTATATAAAAGCCAAACTTGTACTACTGTACATGAATAACTTGCATCATAATCATTTACAATCTGAGGATTTGATCAGGATATCGTGGAGGAGATTAACGCCACATTAATACGTGTATTCAATGAAACGTAGTGTTAAAATGACAACTAGTCAATGGTAGAGGCCAACATTACTTCAGTCAAGAGATTCACAGAAAATGACAATGATTGTGTGGAACATTACAATCGCAATTGTATACATCATTCACAACTGTTGGTCTATATACAAGAACATGATCAATATCAAGTTTATATAGGATACTGTCAAATTTAGGGTCAATCAGTTAAATCCAGAGTTGTATCCCGATAAGGGGAGATAACCAAAGCTGTTCAGTAAACAGCAATAATATCATACATAGCAACCTACATTATATTCTTCATTCATGCCTTTTGGCATATGGGTAACAAGTCGTTCTATCCAAAAGAGCTCTCGTTGGGATCGTTTTTTCATTACATCTCCTCCTCTTTGGAGATTAATGACTACTTCTAGTACAGTACATCTAATCTGTGACATGTTATGAGCCTCTTCAATCAAATAACAAGCTATCAGGGATTTCAAGTTTCGTCTTCTGATATTAGACTTTTGTTCTACCCATCTCTCCCCCTCGCTTTACTTGTTGTTTGCAAGTCACATTTGCATTTGATAGCATAATTTACATTTAGCAAAATCTTTCAGTTTAATCTTTTAGCCAGAGTAAGAATTTTGTATAGAGTTACCCTGCAAGACATTGTTGCAGTTACTACAATTAAGACTGGGAAAAGTTCCTATCTTAGACTTCAAAAGGGTCCTCTGTGAAGGCTTAGGTGGTTTTGCAGCCTTGACTAAAAAGCTGCATAGGTTAAGCCCTCTTTTGAAGGCCATTGTTGGTGGTTTAGGGAATAGACGTTGGAGTTGATAATCTATTATTTAATTGTAGAGCTCTCCAATTCTCATTAATGATCCTTGAGATCTGATGGCACTGATAAGAGTAAGTAGTAACATCTACCAATGTTGTATTAGTAATGTCCTTTACTGAACTCAAGAGATGGTCTGTCAGTTGCATGTGCTTTGGGTTATATTCAAGAGCTTCCTTGGGTAACCTCTAGTGATAGAACCATCCGTTAAGTTGTCGCATTGTAGTTTTCAAATATCACAGGCTCATTAATAAAGCCTCTTAGTCACAGAAATTGACTAAATGGAACTTCCTAAGCATTGGTTTACGATGAAGGCTATTGAAATGTAATGTATTGTTGACATCAATGTCCTTAGGAAAAATTCAACATCCAAACAACGTACCTTAGGTGTACCAAACTCTAGAGTAAATTTGATCCTGGAATGGATTGTGTTCAGGAAATGTAAAAAGCGCTTAAGATCTTCGTTTGATCCATTTCATATGCCAAAGAAGTAATCTATATATCCCTTCCAAATTACAATTTTGTCAATCCATAAGGGGGTTATTCAGTACATGTGACTTCAAAATATGCATGAAAATGATGTAAATGGTATGTTCCTACACGACTGAAGAATTTGTGAAAAAGGATAGTGTGTACGAGTTTGATCACAAACTGTTTATTGGCAGGGAAAATGTTCTCCTTCAATTATATCCATTCAATAGCTTCTAATCCCTCATTATGAGGCATCGAAGTATACAGGCTTTGTGCATCCATTGTAAAAAGGATGAGATTACAAGATCTAATCTTCACTTTCTATACAGTTAAGAAAATCAGTAATGTCTTGCAAATATGTACTAGTAAATTGGACAATGGGTTGTAGAAGATTGCTAAAGGGTCAAAAAGTCTATTTATACCAGCCACAATCATTCTAATTGGGGGGGGAGGGAGTGTCATGTTCTTGTGGATTTTTGGGAGAGCATAAAACACCAGTGTAATGGGGAAATATGTTCATGAGGAAATTCTTGGTGGGTATTCTAATCCATTCTTGATCAACGGCAACCTCTAGAATATTTTTGATGAATAGACATTTCTTAAATTGTATCAGTGTCGAGTTTAATGCAAGTCAAATCGTCCGTGAGTAATTGCAAACAGCTCTCATGATAGAAGTTGGTATCCATTACAACAATAGAACCACCTTATCCGCTCGTTTGAAAGTCAAGGTGGGATCATTATCTAGATTATGTATCAATGCCAGTTGCTGTTTCTTCAGATTAGATCTCCTTTTTTAAATTCTAATTAATGTGGGTCAGGTGGTTTAGAACATTTGACTCAAACATATTAAGTGCAATATTATTGTGAGAATTGAAATTGCTCTTGGGACTTATTTCTAGATGATCCATACTGATTGATTGGTCAGATTCAAAAGGATTCATGTTAAAAACCTCTAAGTGCATTTTGCATAGCAATCTAAAAAAAAATCTCTTTTCAGAAAAGGGGTTTGTATTGCATGTTGTAACAAATGATAAACCTCTATTGAGAACCTTAAATTGTGTGGTATTCTAAGATTTACTAGAGAAATTCCCCCTTGTGGTATCTGGTGTTAATAATTCGAATTGGAATGTAACTTTCTTTTTTCATCAAGTCGTCTTTTGTTCTCTAAAAAAGTAGATGTTGAAGAGAGAGGGTTGTGTATACTCGTTGGTATGTGGTACTGTTTTGGTTGTGGAACATTCTGTCTCTTTTCATTGGAGTATCACTACCACTCTTACTAGCATCACTAGATAGTTTACAGTCTGCTATTATCCTGTTTCCTATTATTGGATCTATTAAACATAGGGTTGTTAGTCTGATGGTGTTCTCGCCAAGTATAACTAGATCATGCAAGTAATCCAAAATATCTCCCCCAAAGTTGCAGATTTTCCTTTGTTTGATATCTTTTTGTTTGAGCCCAATTATCATCCAGAGTCTGTTGGAATTTTCCCGACTATATTTTTAAATCTGTGATGCAGTGGTCCAATGTGGTAATAGATTTAGATAGTTTCTTTTTTATTGTTAACAGTATAAAATGAAGGAAGGCATGGTATCAATAGTAAGACAGACACAAGTGACCAGTTCAAGTGTGTTTATTGAACTTCAACAAGGGTATGATGAACGCGTATCTAATCCTAAATCTACAGATGAGAGCAAGCTACGACCATCAAATAATAATAGTCATAGTCGAGCTTTGATAAAATAAAAGGGCCTATACTAAAAAACCTATTGCCAATCCTTACTCTAAATACAAATAGCTTAGGGAATAATGTAAAGAAAAAGTGTTCCAAATGGTATGTCGGGCTGTTCAGGCCGTTGGCCTCCCTTCCCCCCATTTTCAGCACGGGACAAGGCAGGTCACTCGATCGTAGCGCACTCTAGCTGCTTCGGCACGAGGATACAGTTCAATTACCAGCATCTGGATCTCCTGTGCCCAAGTCTCTTTACTTATAAAAGTCTCAGGGCCTGATGTACCAAACAAATGAAGTTCTTTTCATCTTACAAGTACTCAATTCCAGTGATTCACTCTGCATCCTGAATCCCCCCCCCCACCCCCTCTTCAGGGCTCAGATCCCCTTTTACGATGTTCAGAGACTAGTCTTTCTCGGGTGACTCCCGGTTCACCCTGCATCCCCCTACGCTGGGCTCAGATCCTTCTCTTACACAATTGTCTCCCTCAGTTGTTCGGACCAAATATCAGTTCGTATCAACTATTCGAATGTGCACATGGCTTAGCTTGTCCCGTTGCAGGTCCACTTCGATTTCACAATTCCTTTTCACATTTGCCACCTCTCAGTTGGATACCTAATGGAGCCCTTCGAATGAGGAACCAGGTGGCGCTGGACCACTCTGTTTACTGCATATATCTTGGCTTCAAAAGTTCAGTGACTCATCTGCGATTCTATATTATTTGCGTTGTTCATCACATATGTTTCACACACTGTTCTCTTCAGATTTCTTCTTTCAATGTTGCCACTTGCAACCTTAGCTCTAAAACAGACTGGTCTTATGTCGGTCTCCCCGACTCGCTGACTTTATTGGCACTGCTTTGTTGTAGGAGCTAAGGACAGTACCACTGCGGCAAATGCTCCTCCCCGACTTGGCTATCGATGCAGAAGAGCCCCGGGTACCTCTGACACACCATGCAGGTTTTTCCAGCTTTCTTATTCTCGAAGGTTTATGAAAGTAACAGACTTTCTCTGAAAAGGTCAAGGGCACATCCCTCCTTGCAACCTTCTGGTTTTACCATCTTTCTCCTTGTATTAAACTGCTATCTTGAAACTGCTGCTTCCTTGTATGTTTTGCCTTGCTCAGAGTGTGCTTTTGTGCTCCGCCTTATATCTCTGTGGGGGAAGTGTGATGGAAGTTAGGTGCGTGTAATGATCAGTAATTGCCTGACCATTGTGCTGGGACATGTCAGGTATACGGCTCGGGTGTTAGTCTGTTTTCTCTCACAGTGAGCTGTCTGTGAGAAAGTGGTTGTGTTGGGAAGGGGGGGGTTGGAGAGGGGAGGAGTTCCTAAGGGACCTACTTGATAGGATGGGGAAAAGGTGTTCTAATGAAGGGGATACTGCGTCTCACCATCCAGTGTCCCACTTCCAGTCCTCGAAGACCCCTCATCCAGTGATCCTCCCGCACTGATCCACCCCCAGGAACTGGATCCAAAAACGATGGCCATGTCTTGGCCACCTGGATGACAGATGCCCGGGGACTAGCAGGTGTCTCACTCAGACAAATCTAATTAGTATTGGTTAATGGTCTGTTCCCATTTCTTAACAAATTCTGATCGTTCTTTACATGGAGTAGGTCGTAGATAAATTCTAATGCCTGTAGGGTTTCTATGATGTTTGAAATATCGAGCTAGGGTGGATACGTGTAATTTCGAAGATTGTATTTCTAATGAGGTGTTGTGAAAGGACCTTCGATGAAGAAATGGTTGATTTATCAATGTGACTAATTGGAGACGGGATTCTCTGTGCTTCATCATTTAAAAATGCTAATGCTTTGGCATGCTTTTCAGTTAGTTCATTAATTTTGGAGAATGGCACAGTTCGTATAACGGGTGCAAAATCACAAAGTTGTGCACAGCAGGAATCCAAACGCATAAAGTTGGTCAGTGATCTACAATGAATGCATTCTGGTATGCAGATTTCAAAACATGCCTTTGCAAAATCAATAGTTCAGACTTACTGGGCATTTCCAGGCACCGATAGCATATGCACAGGTACTCTCATCATGTTCAAACTGTTGCCAGGGTCAGACTGGGGCATACATTTGGATCGTCTGCAGTGGAAAAGTTGTCCCACTGTCATGAATGGCAGTAGATTCTTTTTGCATATGCCTACATATGCCCGCAAAAAAAAAAAATCCAAAACGGTTGGCTTTGCCAATGCTTGTTGTCAAAGTCCTTGTGACCACCTTAGGCATAGAACGGGAGTATGGCACACTCGGGTAATCTTTCTTGAGGATGAGCAGATTCACTAAATATAAAAAAGGGCATGTTTTTCATGTTTCATATTCTAAACCTCAGGCAGACGTGGTCTGTCTGAAATGCCACAGCCATGATACTAACATGAGTTATCTGTTTGAGTTGCAAAAGCATTGTTATGACCTTTTCAAAGAATACATTGAAGAGTATTTATTGTGCTGTTTTGTTACAGCAACTCGAGCAGAACATGCATGGGACTTGAGGTCCGTCTTCCCATGGGACATTTTTACCCAGAGTGAGCCCTGATCTTCCGCCCTAGCCAAAGCAAAGCTGCACTTGGAGTTATGTGGGACTGCCGCTGAAAGGTCAGCTGGATGCTGGCACGTCGCCAGCTGGCCGCAGCGCTGGCTTGAACAGAGGAGTTGGCTGCGGAGTACCGTGGCTAGGTTTATTTCTAGAGCCCTGAAATAGCCACGCCTGAGACGGGAGTACCTTCTTGAAAACTTACTGCTGTTTGTACAGAACTTTGTAGTGGTTGGGGTCGAAACAGAGTTCATATTTAAATACATTTTATAATAAAGTACGGCCATTCGTAAGGCTATTATGTCAATGAGTTACTTGAATGTAAAGGAGCACCTTCCTGCAAGGTTGAAAACCTCAGATGTCTTGTGATATTCTTTTTAAAATATGCTACCACCAACTACCCCCTACAATGTATGGTCCTGCAGTACTGCCTTTAAAGACTTGGTTGCTTGCTCATTCTGGGCGCTTCCATCCAGTTACTGATTTGCAGATTTAATATAGCCTGTTCTGTTGGAACAGGTACAATCAATACCAAAAACAAAGAGGTGATGGCTGGAATATTTAGAATGAATCTTAACCACTGGCATTGCTCTGGGCAACCCTCCAGACCATCGTTCTTCGCCTGCCAAGCCATTACAGAAGGGGAAAGACCATATGCAAATCAGGCTTGGCCCCACCCCAAAAGGGGCAGTCCAGCCCGAACTGCTAGGTCACATCCCTTCTGCACGAGACCACAAGCATCCCCAAACATGTTTCGGCCTTGTTGGGCCTCATCGGTAAGGAGTAGCTTGGGTCTCTGACAGAATTTTGGCAACTGTGGCATAGATCCCTGAGTCCCAGAACAATCTGGGTGTCATCGGCATAATTTGTGAAAATGACACCCAGCTTGTCTAGGAGGGTGCAGAGCGATCTGATGTAAAGATTAAATAACACAGGGGAGATGGAAGCCTCCTGAGTCACACCACAGTGGATTGACGCAGCTGGAGAGAAAACAGCCCCCCCGTGTGGTTGGTTGAGGATTCAATTTGAGCATTAAAGTAATTTTTTTTTTTGGTTTCCTTAATAGCTCAGCGGGTTGAGCGCTCGCTGCTGCGATCTGAGCGGGATCTGTAGTTCGCAGGTTCGAATCCCGGCAAGGCCAACTCCGCCTTTCATCCTTCCGAGGTCCATAAATGAGTACCAATTTTGGTTGGGTGATATTGTATGTAAATATGTGCTCTGTAAAAGTGCTTTGGATTAAGGCGCTATATAAATAATGCATCATTATCATTAAATGTTTTTGGATTTATCCACTACCTTTCAGGCCAATCTAGATTCTTTAGATTGTTTGAGCCAGCGTAATTCGAAGGCTGTTTTCTGTTTCTTCAGCGATCAGTCTGGGGTGAACCAGGATTGGTGGCTTGGATCATCCATCACCAGTTTAGATTTGATAGGGGCTGCTAGATCCAACATTTCAGTAAATAGCCTTGAAAAAGTAGAAACCATGCTATCAGAGGGGTCGTTGGGCCTTACCTTTGACATGACCAAGTGTACATCCAAATTCTTTTTAAAGTTTCTGCCAATTACTGTTTTTGTAGGGTTGGGGGTCTTATGGGAAGGCTGGGGGTTTGTGATGTTAAAGGTGATAGCGAAATGGTGCAGACCATACACAAGGAGTAGTGGAGATGATTTTAGCTGGGAGGTTCCTTGTCACAATCCAGTCAAGGATGTTTCCATGTGCAGAGGGGTAGGATCGTTATTTAGGGCTTCAAGGCCAATGCTGATTAGGGAGGTCTCTAGATCAGTCGCTTCTTTATCCTCCGAATTCCCTCTCAATCTGTTCAAATTGCCCAGAAAAAGGGTGGCCGAATTGGAGCTGTACAAATTGTTTAGTATGTTGGTGATTTCATTATTAAACTCAGGCATAGAATTGGGCAGCCTATAGATGAGGACGATGTTGATACTGTCATTTCGAGTAGGAGTCCTGTTGACATGCAAAATTTCGCAACCAGAGCAAGAAATGGGAGTTGGAAACAATCCTAAGTCTGATCTCGCGATAATGGCCACTCCGCCACCAAAACCCCTACTGCGATTAGCCCCAAAAAAGGAGAAACATTTTGGTACTGTTAGTGTAATGGAAGGCCCACTTGTGTCCCAAATCCATGTTTCCGTAATGTATAGAATGTCCAAGTTGTTCTCGGTTATCATGCCATGAATGTCGCAAGCATGACTGATCAATGATCTTGTATTGAGCAGCACAATTTTCAGAGTGGTTTCTTTGCATAGGGAATGTGTGATTGACTGTTTTGAGTCCTCAGTAAGAACGGTATGGTGGGACTGTGTTGTGGCTGGTGGGGAGGGGGCGGTAGAGATAGCATCTGCTTCAGACAACACTGTATTCGCTTATTTTGAAAGATGAGAACCTTGGAGGCTGAAATGTGGGTTCAGGAAATCATGAGGCGGAAAATTGGGAGTAGGTAGGGGAGTAGTTGGAAGGGGGACCCGGAGGTCGAGAAACTCTTGAGCAAGGGCAGCGATCTCCAATGGAGGAGGGGCGTCCTCCGACCATGCTTTGAGTGTGCAAGTAGTAATAGGCTGAAAGGTGGACTGATGGTTGTCAAGTTTAGTTGGTTTTAGTTTGTTAATATATGCAAGACGGTTAACTCATAGTACCGCTAGAGATAAAGGTAGCCCAGGGGGAGTAACCCATACCTATGCAGTTTGAACGGCACAAGAGTTAAATAATACAATTGGTCATTACATGGGCAGCGTAGATGGCTCTAACGCCGTGAACGCTGATGACCGGCGAAGACCAGTTTGTCGCTGAAGTGCCTGACGTCTCAGTAAATGGAACCCAAGTCAGTCTGGAAAATGTAGTTTTAGGAGCGTAAATGAACGCGCTCTCAAAACAGCAAAGTAACACGTGTATTAAACGCCAATTCAGATGTACTTGCTGTTCGAACGTGATGGTGCTTTTCTCTCTGCCAGTAAGAGTAAGTAAATGATTACAAAAGCATGGCAGCAACTGGAAAGAAACATGCTCTCCGGCAATAGCTAATTAATCAGGTGACTAGTTAACAAATCGCAATGCTTATTTCAGCTGTACAAAATTCGCAATTACACACGGTCTAAATAACTTGGATGAGCCTGCAGTAAGTACAACAAGCAGCTTAACCAACCTTAAATTGGTTAAGAAGACGGGCATCTGCAGGCTAGACATCCCTTAAAATGAGATGCTTCAGTAGCAGCTGTTGTGATGTCATAATCCTGCTGTTATCCAGTTGTATAGTGATAGTATACTATGCGTCTACCACAACAGAATCGCTAAGGTTACATTTACATGGTAAAATGTTTTCTCTAGCGTTCACCAAATTTGGCTAGTAATTGGCCTCATTCAAACAATTTTTTTCAAAAAGGGTTTCACTCTCCACACAAACCTCTTTACCTAAAAATGAACATTATACAATGCATGTTTTGCTGCGTGGTAACGCTTCGATGGTGCTGCAGCCCTCGGTAATGGCCCTCATGATAGTTTCCATGTATTGTAAAGGCACAGGCTGAAGACTAGTAAACGTGTTACATTTTGGTCAGCTTGTTGCACCTCTCAAAACCTAGTCACTGTATGACTTTCACCCATGTTTTTTTTGCTTTTACAATTCAAACTATACGTTTGAAATTCCTGCTGCTGTAACATTTATTATTGCATACTTCAATAGATCCAATAGATCCAGGTGTTGTATAGCATGTTTTTTTTTTTTTAGGACTCCATAGTTACTGTAGGCATGCTGCTGCAACCCAATAATTAATTCCTTGACTATCGTGAATGGTAGCAAGCATCTACAATCTTTACTACATTAAAAGCACAAATAAGTTAATTAGAACATTTTGTGAGTGGGATACCTAAAGTCACACAGGAGTTTTCTCTCCACAAAGGGCAACCAATCTGTTTTTCCTTGTGCTATCAGTATCGTGTATGGAAAGTGGCACGTTTGCCACTTCAGTAAATGTGTGTGTATATATACCCGCAGATCCAAGTTCGTTTAAGGGTAGGACTTGGGCCAAACGTTTTTCATGCTGCATCAATACTGCACCTTGGGGAGCAAACATTATTTTATTCCCCCCCCCCCACCTTTTGTCCTCTCTTGCAAGTTCTAATTTGGAATGGCCACATACAGAAAGTCTTGCCTAGATAGTATAACAGGAGCAGCCAGGATAGTGACAAAGGATTAAGTAGCTTGGTCTTCTCTGTTAGTATGTGTGGGTCTCTGGGGTGGTGATGAGGTTACAAAAAGTAGATAATATATTCAGGTTTTTGTTGACGGGCCCATTCTTGAAATGGTACCTGTCATAATCTGTGTGGGATTGATTATGGCTATTAGTGTTGTGGTGAAGGGCGGTGATGTCACTGACATTCTAGGTGGAATGTTGGTGTGGGGATGTCACTGGGACTCTAGGTGGAATGTTGGTGTAGGTTTGATTGAAGGTTCTACTGATGGCAGTTAGACCTAAGATACTGGACCAGATGGATGTCCCAGTGCTTCCTCTACTTACCAACTAAAAGAATAAAACCTACATGTAAACTACTTACCTTCTGGTGTTCCTGATTTGTGAAGGAGGCTTAGTTTATGTCAGTACGCTCACACACATTTAATTGTAATCGTATTTTGGACCGTGCAACCATACACTTTAAATGTCAACGCAGCCATCCTCTGGGATGTGTTCCTCTTCAATAGTCGTTCATAAAAGGCCCCACAAACCACTGCTGTCCGTCGGGTTGTGAAGAGGAACTGAACTTGCTTATTGTTGGGTCTTATCATATGAATTGTTTACACTGTGTATTTTATTTTTATCTCGTTGGATATCTTTACCGGAGTGAAAGGAATTGAAGCATTGCCGCTTCTGCGCTTTAGGTATGACCCGTTACTATTCATGCTTAAGCTTGTTACCATGTTCTAGGCAACCAGACCGCTTCAAAACAGGAATAAGAAATGGATGTCATTTTAAAATGTGCAACCACTTCTGCAATAGAGTAATCCTTTCTGTTCTGTTAATGTTAAAGGACATTTGTACCGTGCACTATCACCACCGCAGTGGTCCCCTGGCGCTCTGGCGTCTCTGAAAGAGGAGGGGAAGTTGAGTTAGTGGGAGGAGGCAGGAAAAGTGCAAGAGAGCAGTGATGTGCTGTTGGCGGCCTCAGCCCGGTGGGTCCGTTGGCTGGGCCTGGGGTGTTTGCGGCCGGTAGTCGTGTAATGTTGTGCAAGACTATGCATGTTTTTGTTTTGTTGTTGCAATGTAGTGAAGTTTGTGCGGTTTGCTGTGCTGTAGATTTTGGTTTGGAGTTTGAGAGGTGTATGCAGAAAGGGAAATTGTTAGTAGGGTTGGTTAGTTTGCGTCTCTATGCTGAATTCAGGCGCTCGGCTTGCGCAGTCTCCCCTGGTGCGGCTCTGTCCTGATCTGGGTCCGACTGGCATACAAGGTTCCTTACTGCTCTGGCCCCCACCTCTAACATGCTCTCTCATAGCTCCCCTTATCCTCCCTTCATACTCCTGTGGCGAGTGCACCTGCCAATGTCAACCTCTCAGGTAGAGTGGTGATTGCCAATATCTCGACAATTCCACACCACTGTGGTACCTGGCAGTAACTAAGGGACGGGCGAAAGTGTTGGTGGGATTGTCTGGGGGAGTTGGCTCAGTCTTCGTGCCCGTCGCCTGTGTCCCAGTCTATCCGGTGTCACCCGTCCAGGTGCCGTGGGAGCTACCCTCTCGGGTCGGGGATGTCTGTGTCCTTTCCGGATTAGTCATCTTTTTTCCAGTTTCGGTTTCCAAATTTAGTCTGTGGTGTTGAAGAGCCAGGTTTTTAGTGATTTCCTGAATTTTAGGTGATCTTCAGCGTTTATTTCTTTTGGGATGTTGTTCCAGGTTTTTACGGCCAAGTGGTAGAAGGAGGTACCTCCAGGTTTTTTCTTAAGGTATGGTTTGAGTTCCAGGCGGATTTCGTTGCTTGATCGGAGGGGTCTCGTTGGTTTGTAGACTGTTATTTTTTTTTGTAGGAATTCTGCTCCTTGTCCACTGATTGCCCTGTGCGTTATGCACATTGGTTTGAAGGTGATGCAAAGTTTTACTGGGAGCCAGTGTAATGTTTTTAGGGCTGGAGTGATGTGGTCTCTTCTGGATAGTTTGGGGAGTAGAAGGAATGGAATGTTTAAAGGTAACACATAAATGGGTTTTAAAGGGTTGGGTTGAAAGGAAAAAAATTGACGATAGAGACACTTATTTTTCAAAGGAAACTCATTCAGTTTTATATTACAGGCGTGGAGAAAGAGAACCCTATATATACCTGGAGAATTGGCGGCACTCGATCCTATGAGCAGAGGGAAGGGTCAACGGACCTAACCAGATGCCCATACACAAATGTGTCCGCTGTGCAGTTTTGACAGTGGACAAACTCCTGTGAAAACTCCCATATCGTTGAATGGACTAAGTGGACTACGCAGTGAAAGTTCCAGGAACTTGCTGCAAAGCATGCCTAAAAAGAGGACAAATACGACCGGACAGACGATCTATGGAGTCCAAACCAAGATGATTCAGGTGGAAGAAATACACAATGAATAAAGAAGAGAGGGAAAATAAACGTGTACAAATACAAATGGGGAACCAGGAAATATTATGGGATGGGAGCGATGGAACAAATGTGGAGTATAAGCCACACGAGAATAAAGTGTGACAAACGGGCTGGTGGGTTACCTCAAAGCGTGATCATCTTTCAAATTCTCATAGTGGCTGTAAAATTATCTGAGGGATATAGTTAGTTTAAAGTTAACTGGATAATAGTGGTGGGATTTAGATAAAAGTAAACAAAGGTATTCTTTAGGGACACACACATGTTTAGACTAGGAGAATATAATGTGTTAGTACTGACATTGTAGAAATGTTGTAGGATACCTCCCATATTAAAAATTATATCACAGAATAGGTGATTATATTTTTATAATATAAAAAAGATAAAAAATAAAACATAACATTTGTAAGTTCAATTACAAATGCATATGTCATCCATCATAAAAGTAAGAAAAATGACACCTAAAAACAAAATACAGTGATTCCAATGCATTTGTTGATATCTTAACACCATGATTACAAGCTATTTCCTTAAACTGTATAAAGTATAAGACAGAGCACATAATTTCCCACCGGCAGCAGATCATGCCATTTTTCCCAATTTCAAAATTTCTAACAAAACATACTGATAGTTGTTTGGATCAATGCCACTGGAAGCCCATGATTTCGACTTAGTGGATCTTGCACATGTATAGAGAAAATGCAAATTATATCTACTTCAGTTCTAGTTCATTGGTGTTCAAGGCCAGAGCCATCAAGAAGTTTGCAGTTGCAATTCTAATGCTGATGGAAGGTGAGGCACGCCTCAAGTGGAGGAAGCCTGAATTGGTGGTGTCTTTTCCAAGACACAAGTAAATTGGGTGTTGAATGAATCGAGAGGCTGTGGGTCACTTTGTAGGAAAGATGGGCATTTCAGGAAATCACTCGATCTCCCAATATTTTTTCTTTGTTTGATACAAAGCAAAGCAAGGCTGTAGGCAGAGGGCTGGCTTTGAAGGGCATTGGGGACAGTACACCCGACTATCCCTCCTCCTTCCTTGTTTTGTACACACCTTACATCTTCTGTATGGTTGTGTCTTCCTGGGGGTGGCAGGCACATAATCAGCAAAGTGTCGTTCTTGCAATCTGGCTACATCCTCTACTTCTGCAAAGTTAGTTCAAGTTAGTATGTCTTGTTTTGTTAGCAGATTCGTTTTCAGGGAACGAGTTCTAAAAAACAAACCCAGCATTGGCAAAGCCAACAGTTTAGGCTTTTGTTTAAGTATGGGAGATACATTTTCTAGGCACTGCTGTAATAATACTTGGCCATAAGATTCACAAAAGATGGCAAATGATGGTAGAAACTGCATTTTATGGCCGTTCCTGGTTCCAATGCTATAATTTTTAACAGGAATTCCGATGCAAAGACTTACACAAAACGTATTAAGTGTGCCTTCGCTCATTTGATTAATGAGGGGTACTACGAGAGGAGCTGCAATTAAGCTATTACCTTTCAGAAGGCTGCTCAGAAAGCACAGAGCTAGACTGCTAGATGCCAAGCACGTGTGTTTTAGGCAGGAGGAGCAGATAGAGGGTAGGAATGGTCATAATAATTATCAGTACCCGGCGAGGGGGGTGCAGCAGTCTCCCAGCCAATGTGGAGGCTCAGAAAACGGGCGTTACCAAACGGTAATCCCGCTGTCCTGAGATTCCTCGGTGCTGGCATCCACCATCTCCCATCGCTGGGGGAATGAGGTAAGTCTTGTAACCTCCCCTCTTTCCCACATTCCCCCCCACACCTCCCTGCTTTTTGGGCGCAAACATGCTGGAAACATTTTTGCCCCTAGCGCGTCTGCTCCCGATCTGTGACAGGCCGACATGGAAAGGAAGATGTAGTCCCTTCTATCCTTTCCATGAGGGCCATTTTGTTTGTTTACTTTTGTTTTCAGTGGCCACTGTGGAAAGGGGAAACAGACTTTGTGTTCCCTTCTCTGGCCATTTTTTTTAAACTATTTTCAAAAAAATGTTAAAGCGTTAAAGAATAGACATAAAATGCTTTTAGTTTCCTGGTTTTACGGGTGGGGGGGGTACTAATAGCAATAAGACCCTCACAGAGAGGTCATTACCACATTAGTGGTAATATCCCCCCCACCCCTTTGCCCATTGCTTATTGCTTAAATATTACCATGGCCGGTCAATGGTGCTGGTAAGTAACCGAACCTAGACTGCATCACTTTTTGCTGCTGTGTTTTCGCAGACTGCTTTTTCCACAAGGAAAATCAATAAGAATGGGGACTGATCAGAGGCATGTTCAACATGTAAAAAATAAAACTAAAAAAGTTGGAGGTCATGGGGTAAAAGAAAACCTGAAAGGGCTGGACATGTTTTCTGCTGTACAGTGGTATTTGTATGAAAAGTAACTGCTGGGGAGGAAATGCTGTATTCCAATGCAGATTGAAATGTTGACAAGGTTCTGCCCGCTTTTCTCACCTAATAAAAAACCTTTTATTGACCTTTTTTCACGCTTATTTAAAAATAATTTACAGACTGTAAGCGATTATCTTCACGCTCTGGCTTTCAGCGCCTGTCATTTTGAATTCATGTAGTCTGTGTAGTGTGGTTTTGGAAGTGTAGGACTTTGCATACCAAAATCCAGTAAGCTTTATTGCAAGGCTATCTAAACCACACCTGACAAGGGTGTAAAGGATTGCCATATGGCAAGGGTGCAGAACCCGTGGCATTATTTGTATTAATACAATGATGCAGGTAATTTATTCCTGTAAGGTCGATCTGCTTAACAGGCCCCTGTTTTAGAAAGCTCCATGTCACAAGCATAGTGTACAGTACACCAGTGTACTGCTGCATCAGTCTGACTTGGTGGCACAGAGCAGGTTTAAAGGTTGCATGTGCCCAGTTTGACAGCTGCTGTGATAGCAAAGCCACTTCAAACAGGGGCTGCTTTTAAACCTGCACCTCTGTTCCAAAAAACATAATAATTATGAAAAACTATTAGTATGGTGGCAGGGTATTCTCTAATAAGCCATTACCTGGCTTTTGGTATGGTGACAGATGGTTCTCGCAATTATTATAGCAACATCGGGTTTGTATCACACACATGTTAACCCTGTCCTATGTACAGGCTATGTGGATTCTAGTCAGACTGCCTTTATCTGCTTAGCCAGCATGAAAATGAGCAGGTAGGTTGTCTTTCTTTAGATCCTTTGGGGGTTGGTTGGCAACTCTCTAGCCCAGTAAACTCCTAGCAGGGGACTCCTGGGAACCAAGCTTCCAAGAGGCACACCCACAACAAATGGGCCAGCCTCACACCAGTGTGTTGCATACCAAAGGTCCTTTGGAACTGCAGAGTTAGGATAGTTGGACAGACCAGGAGGGCTGGAGGAAGGTTTAATCAACCTTGATTTTCTGTGTTCTTCTTTCCTTCCTGTCACCTACACATCCTACAGAGCAAAGCCCTTTGTGTATGATGCATGAAGGCACTCCTCTTGTTTATTCTAACAGTGTTTGGAGTCCTTAAAGCAGGTTTTCTTTTATCCAAACACATTTACTTTTGCAAGGAAGGGGTCTCTAACTCCTTCTTTGTTTCATCTTGGACTCCTAACGACAGAAGAATTTGTTTGTACCCTGGTGAGCGAGAACGGTCATTTCCAAAGCCTTCTGCCAGAGATATGAAGAAAGGTCGTCCAAGGCAGAGTTGAGCTCTGCTCCCTACCCATTGCCTACCAGCCGCAGGGAACATTGGGAGGTGACCTGCCATTGGACGAAGACCTGCACACGCGGCCAACTGCACTGGCACCCATGCTCTTAACTAGAAGGGAAGGACACCTACAGGTGCCAGCTAGCCTCATGCAAATGGCAGAGGAGAGAATCTGGACCAATCTTGTCCTTGAGCCCTGGATTGGGACTCTCTGCACCAGTAGAAGTAAAGCAGCCTGATACCTTCTAATCTGAGTCGACCACATTCAAATACCTTCTGACCATCCGGATCTGTGGTGCTGCTTTTGACACTTCGAACCTCTATTGCTGCATTAAATGAACCATCACAACGCTGCGTCGTACCAAGCAGAGCATGTCATCTGTTTGGCTTGATCAACCAGCTTGCTTCTGTGGATGACTTTGAACCGCTGGCTCTTCGAACATTGCATCAGACCACAAGGATCACAGCTTGGAAGCTCATGCAAATCTGGTGCGACCCACAAAGACAGCATCCGAAGCCTTGGTCCACTTTACGGATCCCAGTGACTGATAAGCCATCCATTTGCACCTTTTTATAAAGACTTGTCCTTTTTGGTGACATTGTTTGCAGTTTCTTGCCTTTTACCCCTACTACATTACCCAATGTGCTTGCATCTACATTCTGCACATTGTGTTCTTTTAACAGGGGTGGGTTTTTTGTTAGTGTTTTTATAGACGGTTATTATTGCATATTGGTGGGTTTTAATAAGGAAAAAAAAATATATATATATATATATCTATATATCTTGCCTTTTTGTATATTCTTGGAACATGTTTTCTTCCATACCTTCTGCGATTACTAGACACTGCAATAGACACGGTGCTAATAATATAGTAGTGCTTTTTTGCACTTTGACTGTTGCTAATGAGTTAGGTCATTTAATCAACATGGCAATTGGTATAAAATAACACAAGGCAAGATGCACTACAATTGTAGACAAGTTGAAATTCCTGTAGAAATGTGCTCCGATATATTGCATTGGGAGTCAACATTAGCTGTAATCATTCATATGCACTCACCCACCGTGTGGGTTTTGTCGCACTGAACGGTAATTTTATTTCCACAACAGTGCAGTGACCATTATTTTACTAGCACACTGGTGTGACGATCGTGTTTATTTATATTTGTATTAGTGAGGCAAAGTGGTGGGCAAAAGCCTTGGCTAAAGTATGCACGCATTTTATTAGCTTTGTAATTCGAAGCAAATTTTATCTGTTCTTTGAACATATAATTGTAATTATACACTTCTGCATGGTTAGCCATTATGAGATTTAAATATCATCTGGATGTTGGTGGCAATGAAACCAAGCAAATGTATTTCTTTACAACCGAAATCCTGTCCAGTCATTAAGGACAAAACGAGGACATACTAAAAGAATGTCTACATTGAATGACAGTTGACAGGAAAGGTTTTGAACTCATGACTGTTTCCATTTACTTTATTTTATTTGCCTTCAGCATGTACTGGTAGGTAAAGGTCTGACCTCTTAAACCCCATTTTCACAACAGCATTTCATTAGCATGAATTGTCCTAAGACTGTCACCCAAATTCCTATAAAAGTTAAGCTGAATCCAAATCGCCCGACTCCAGTAAAAGCTTGGTGATTCTGACACATTTATTTACCTAGGCTTATTTATTCACTAACAGCTCTACTGTTTAATTTCTTACTTAAACTTAATCTTGCCTGCAGGTTTGATTAATGGTATGTTTTGTGATATATTATGATCTGTTTAGATATTTTGCTTTTTGAAAGACTGATTTTTACATGATGCTCTCTGTTATCTGAATCTTTAAAATGTTCATGAAACACTGGGCTAAACGCTGAAACCCCTCATGAATCCAGACTATACATTTACAATCTCATAATTTTCATCTCACTCATTCTTCCCATCCTCCTTTCTTTGCCTCGTCCATCTCTAATCCCTTATTTTCATTTTCCTCCAGCAGACCAAAGTCTGGTAATCCCAGGTTGGGAACGCAGTACATTCTAAAATCTCAGACAAGGATACACAATTTGAGACCACTATGATGGTTTGATGCAGCATAAAACCTCAATCAAAAAAGTTAAAAGGAAAATATTTTTTTAACAAGCAATCATGGACTCAGAATAAACTGCTTTAAACTACTTATTAATTTTATTTTGTTTTTCGTTTCATGAATGTAGGTAAACATCAGACTGCCAGTTGTGGGTAGTGTGGTATTTTGTAGTTTGGATGCTGTTGTACAAATAACAAACTCTATGCCAAGTTAGCCGAGGCAGCTTGATGGATAAATGAAGCCCAGTATGAGACTGGTGGGTTGCTCTGCTCCGCTCCACAGGTTCACACTTAACACCCTGCCCGCCTATCTATCCTAAGTTGGTATACCCTGTTGCCCTAGAAATAGGAGGCACGCTGTCCACTATCACAGCATAGTTAAAAAAAAATGTTTTTTTTTTTTTTTAATTTGCATTTGGTTCAAAATACATGACAATTCATGTAGAACCTTTACAAAGTTTAAAATCTTACAGATAATCACTTAATCAATCATTACAGTTTAGAAAATAACTCTAATTCATTTTCAATGTGCTTACAAAAATTTGCCACTTCATATATTAAGGGTTTAAAAATGTTTTAAATGTTGCTAAGAATTCCAGAGGGCAGATAGACATATTAAATGAGGGGGAAACAGAACTTACCCTGGCTTGAAACGTCAGTGTAGGTGCAAGGCCACCAATCTAATGGTGGAAGGGACACTGATTGCAAACTGCCTGTCGGGAAGTCCCTACACCATTTGCGAGAGAAATCTGTGGGCTGTATTTCCACAAAACCCTTCTAGCAGAGTAGCATGGCACACTCTCAAAGGCCGCCAAGAGAGACCATGGGAAAATGGCTACTGTGTCCACATGATCAAAGGCAAGCCTTTTGTTGCTCAGCTACTTTGAGTTTTCTTGTAGTTTTTCAATTGGATTAAATACTAATTGTGTGCCTCAAGGGAATAGTCTTGGCACCAGGCTCTTTGATAAACCCACAGCTCGACATTTATGCATCGTTCAAAACACTGGACCAAAACATTGTTGTTAGACGGCTCAAATGCTTGGTCAGACGGTCAAAAAATTCCTCTGCTTGAATTTAATCCTTTCTGGCTAACCGATCTCAAAAAGTACAACTCTGCCCTTATGTTCAATGTATTCCTCACTTTGTCCCACAGAGTTCTCCTTTTTTCTCCCTTTCTGTTTAATACATGCATTCAACCTCTTTATTTAAACAGATATATGCTATATTACCATTTCTTAAGCAGACGACTGACACTTTTATTTTCGGATCGCCAACTGAACTGAGAGTCGGACAATCTTGCCATTTGTAAGTCCGAAGTTCAAAACCGGATTGACAAAATGGACTTAAAACTCCAACAAAATGGAAATAATCTTGGTCCTAAAAATACCTTTAATGACCCATTAATCCTTCTTAGACAGCCTTGTGTATTTGACCTTCCTTTGTCCTATGTAGGCATGGTGAAAAACATGGACAGCATTTGGCAAGCAGACTTGGGATTACGTTCTTACTTCGGTGAGACAGTTAAATCTGTATTTTATACACTAAATCTTCTGAAAAAGATGTTATCTTTCATTCCAGAAGACTAACATGCAGGGATAGTTGGGACTCTTCCAATGCTAATGGTCTGTTAATTGGCCTTCCTGCAAATCAAATCTAGAACGCAGCTCTCAGGCTTATTTTTAAACTAACAAAATCTACCCAGATAGGATTACTGCCATTCACTACACTGATTACCAGTCTACAAATGCATCCAGTATAAAACCCTTTGAATATTTTTGAAATGCTTACCCGAGTTGTCACCACCTTATCTTGCCACAAGAATAAATATACACCCCCAACCCATGTTACACAACCCACTAGTCGCAACCTTCTGACAATGCTCCCGGCTCCCCTTCCTCTGGTTCAGGTCTAGAGGAGAAAAGTAAAGCGCAGTGGTCTGTGGGATGGGTCACTGGAAAAATCCATGTCAAAAGTGTCTGACATGAATTGGACAGTTGCCAAATGTGCAAAAAGAGGTATGTTTCCAGATTTGTAGTAGAATTCTGTTGGACACTATTGACCTCCTCATCCAAGCAAATTATAATCTGAAAAAACAGTAACCTGTTCATATCAGTGATTAGTGTTGCTAATGGAGCAGATAATTCTTGCAAAGTAGTGGTAGCACCTTGTGTATGATTTGCAGAAATTGGAAAGTGCGGCAACTGCTCACAGATGAACCAAACCATAGTAAGTGCTTCAGATGAGTTCTAGAGAATCCTACTCAGTGGCGGGTAGCAGAAATGTTGTTTGTAAATTAACCACTCATCTTTTGTTGACAATTCAGAGAGTAGTTTGTAGTTCTGGATTAGTTAGCTTGCTGTTTGTTTGTTTTATTACTGCACAGAATCACCACTGTAGTAGTTTGAAAGCTTTGAAACCTTGTTCATGGCATAGAATACCCCCCGCCTGGGGAAACAAGACCTTTGTGTGCTGGGAATGATATGTTTATATTGCGTTTATAGTATACGCTGTCACTAGTGTGGCATGACTAGTTCCCACACCTTGCCTCTACACCATGAAAAGTTCTTCGATGCCATGAACTATGGCAGTAGGCTCTATACAAAGATAACACCCCCACACATACAGTCAACACCCCACAATTCTGGGAATGGAAAAATCACATTTATTTAAAATGAATCAAATCCAAACAAAGCTGGTCTCCAGCTTTATGCCAGCAAATTAACTACAATGTTATAGGTACATAAACAATTTGTCAGCAAACAGAATATTGGCTGCCTACATGGATCTTACTAATTCACACACACTTGTATATCCACAAGAAAAAAGCAACTGTGCACACAGTCTACTTCCCAGGTGATTTGTGTCAACTGCTAAAGGAGAGACCCGGCACTCAGATTATTTGAAAAAGTGCCAAATTTAAGTTTATTGACCCTTTCGATAAACCATGGTAATACTCATTAGTAACATTGACTATGAAGTGTAAGTACCCGAAACAGCGGGTGAAATCTTTGCCACGCGTTCCGTCCTATACAGGACTCCTTCCATCCAAGAGCCCGGTGAGTGCGGATTCTACAAGGTACGCCTGACTTGTGAGCATTTTTGCCATTAAACCAGCGGAATCGAGTCTGCCTAGCGAGCCCCGTGCTCTCCTTCCCTGCCAACCCGCTTCCTGATCCACCTCCCTCGCGCCTCCCAACCCGCCCACAGGCCTTCCTATTGGCCATCCCCCATCGTGTTTTGAGTCTACTGACTCGCGTGCCCCCGCCGGCTCTCCTTCCATCCAAGAGTCCGGTGAGTGCCAATTCTACAAGGTACGCCTGACTTGTGAGCATTTTTGCCATTAAACCAGCGGAATTGAGTCTGCCTAGCGAGCCCCGTGCTCTCCTTCCCTGCCAATCCGCTTCCTGATCCACCTCCCTCCCGCCTCCCAACCCGCCCACAGGCCTTCCTATTGGCCATCCGCCATCGTGTTTTGAGTCTACTGACTCCCGTGCCCCCGCCGGCTCTCCTTCCATCCAAGAGCCCGGTGAGTGCGGATTCTACAAGGTACGCCTGACTTGTGAGCATTTTTGCCATTAAAAGGTGAACTCAGTAAAATGTAACATCTAAAACGGTGACAAATAATCTAATACCCCCTCAAAGTAAATTGTTTCTAGAGACTGACCGAATATCTTCTCGGTGTACAGGTGAACTCAGAAACGTACCTAATAACCTAATATCTTCCGCCGACAATTGTATCTAGAGAGCATCAAATAGTCTAATATCGTCAAAGACCAGTTAAACCTAAAGTGTGCCTAAACGCGTGGCACCCCTGATCCTAGAACTACAATCAGAAAACCCTCCTAAATCAACCTAAAGCCAACAACAAACATGAGCGCACCCACTCCACCAGAGTCCGCCAGAAACGACCCCTGTGGACCACCCCCACTCTCTGATCTGCCATCCCTCCCGCCCCACCCCTCCCAAATCACCCCACCGTCCACCACACCCGCTACCACTCCCCTCTCCAAACACCAAGCCAGAGGTGCACAATGGCGAGCCACTCGCCCTAAGACCGCTCATCCCCAGAACCCCACCCCGACCCGCCAGCATTGCCCACACCCGCTCCCCTCACTATCAGACCTGGCACACCACACCCCGAAATCACCCACCCACCGCCCAGCCCTCATACCCCTGCCACCTTCCCCCCACGACCGCACCCTTTCCCCTCCCTAAAAACTGCACGCCTCGCCCTTGCACGAACCGTGGCCTCTTCCCTCTCCCCCTCTGACCCCCCCACCCTCTCCCACACACCAGTCGCAGCAAAGAAACCAAAGAGGAAACGCTCTTGGTCCCCCTCAATCTCTCAACACTCCTCGCCCTCCCTGTCTAGACCCACCACCTCTCTCCCGCATTCGTCACCTTCCCCCGTGGCCTCCCCCTTCCTGAAACCCCTCTCCCTCGATTTCTCATCTGCAACTGAAACTCCCAACCACCCACACCCCTCCCCCAAATCCCCTAACCCAAACCCGATCATCCTATCGCACCGAACCACCCAGCCCCGCCCGAAACCTACCAAGCTCTCTGCCCGCCCGCTATTCCCTTCTAGCATCACCCACCTTACCCCCCCACCTCCACTCTCTCCGCCACCGCCCCATCCCACCCCTGCACCAAGACCTACCTTGCTTGCCAATGTGAACTGTATCCTATTTAACGCCCGTTCCGTAGCAAAAAACAGACATTGCATCTATGACCTCCTCACCTCTGTCAATCCAGACCTAGTTTTCATCACTGAAACCTGGTTCTCTGATGATTTCGGCCCAATCGCTAGTGAAGCCTTTCCCCCTGACTACTCCCTCATCCCACTGAACCGTCCGTCCAGAGGAGGTGGGATAGCATTCGTGTTCAAATCTCTCTTCCGCGCCTCAATCATCGACAACCAACCTGCCACCCCATCCTGCGAATCTCTCCTCGTTAAACTTTCCCTCTCCCCATCGCTCTCTCACATCTTCCTAATAATCTACAGACCCCCTGGCTACAATAGACAATTCGCAAACAACCTTTGCGACTCAATCGCAACCCTCCAACTAAACCATCCCAACCTCACCCTCCTTGGTGACTTCAACATATGGCTCGACATCCCCACCAACCCTATGACACACTCCCTGATTGACGGCCTAGATGCAATTAATCTCCATCCCCACATAAACGGCCCGACCCACTACAAAGGACACACTCTTGATGCCATCTTTAGCTCCAACACCCTGATTCATTTAACGCCTCCCACCCCAATCATCTGGTCAGATCACTTCATTCTCTCGTTTGCCATCCACTCACCCGACCCCCTTCCCTTACTTGCATCCGAGCCTCCGAATTTACACAAATGCTGGAAAAAACTAATGATCACCCCGGACCTAGCCGAGGCACTCCTCCAATCTCCGCCACCCACCTGCCATCCCAACAACCAACTAACCCCCGAGGCCTTCGACTCGTGGCTCAACGAATCTCTCCTGCGACTCACCCCCCCCATGCAAACCATCAACACGCCGTGGCCCTTTCCCCAGATGGTTCACTCCTGAGTTGAAGACCACTAAACGACTTTACAAATACCTAGAACGCAAATGGCAGAAAGAGAAAACCCACGAGAGCAAAACCACCTTGGCTCGACACCTATATCAATACAAGGCCGAAATCCGAAAAGCAAAAAAAGCCCACTACAACACCCGAATCCTAAACTGCAAAAACCCAAGCAAAGAACTCCACAAAATCATCTCCGAATTAACCTATCCGGCCTGTAATACAACCATCCCGACCGCCTCACAATCACTGTGCGACTCACTCTCCCTCCACTTTTACAACACGGCAATCCTCAGCCCGTACCAGCCAGCCCTTCAGCCGCGACCTCTACGCAACCAACGTTTGAATCCTTTAGTCCAATATCTCCAGAACAGTTTCTCAAACTTCTATTAGCCCGCAAACCATTTGGATCACCACTTGACCCCTGCCCAGCCACAACCCTTAAAGAAATCTTTGCTTCCACCTGCGCAGGAGACCACGCAAGATCTATCATAAATTCCTCCCTCTCCTCCGGTATCTTTCCCGACGCATTCAAAATGGTGCACGTCAAACCTCTAATTAAAAAACCTTCGCTTGACCCTCTCGAGCCCAAAAACTACCGCCCAATCTCAAACACCAGGTTCCTTGCCAAACTCATTGACCGAACCGCCTACTCCCAACTAAATGCCTTTGTCGAAACCAACAATCTCCTAGACCCCGCCCAATCAGGTTTCAGATCACGTCACGGAACTGAAACCACCCTAACCTCGATCTGGGATGACCTTAAAATGACTCTGCAGGATGCGCCGCACTAATCCTCCTCGACCTATCGGCCGCTTTTGACATGATCAATCACTCAATTCTCCTAGACCGACTCCACTCCCTAGGAATTCGTGGAACCGCCCTTAAATGGATAGCTTCATTTCTAAAAGACATACACCAAATAACAACACTCTCCAGATTTACCTCACAAGCCCGACCAGTCGACACGAGAGTCCCTCAAGGAGCTTGTCTATCCACCCTCCTATACCTGATCACCCTCCCACCAATAATTCGATCACACAACATCCTATGTTACAACTACGCCGACGACACTCAACTAATTCTAAAATTCCTGAACTCAAAACCCGACTCCCGACCTGACCTGGCATCCTGCCTCCTTAACATAGAACTCTGGATGACCCAAAGCCACCTCCTATTAAACCCCTCCAAAACAGAAATCGTGGTCTGCGGCAACTCCGATCTTCTTCCGCACCCACTACCCTGACCACCCGCCATGGGCAACTCACCGACACTCTCCAACACAGTGAAAAATCTTGGATGCACCCTGGACTCCGACCTAACACTCTCGCGCCAAGTCAACAATGTCTCAAAATCCTGCCACTACCGCCTCAAAAACCTTAGGCGCATCCTTCCATAACTCTCATTTCCCAACAGAGTCTCCGCGGTCCAATCAATCGTCATATCAAGACTGGACTACGGAAACCCCCTATACCTCGGAATCCATGCCTACCAACTAAACAAACTCCAAAGAGCACAAAACGCGGCAGCCAAAATGCTACTTGCGCTCGGTCCAAGAGACCACGTATCCCCAGCCCTTAAGACACTGCACTGGCTTCCAGTAGCCTGTAGGGTGGCCTTCAAAACCTTATGCTTCTCCCATTGAGCACTGCATAAAACTGGACCGCAATATCTTCAAGACAAGCTAATACCTTATCTCCCCACTCGCACCCCAAGATCAAGCTCAGCGGGCCTCCTAGTAATTCCTAAGACAAACTCAGTCAGGTTAGGCGGATCATCATTCTCAGCCCTAGCCCCAACCCTGTGGAACTCGCTCCCACCCCACATCCGCCTAACTGAAGACCTAACGGCCTTCCGCAAACTACTGAAAACCTGTCTCTTCCCCTAACACTAACCAGTTCCATACTAGCCTCATCACAATAACACCGACCCAGCAACCGACCTGAAGCAATAAATGTACAACTAAATAAACTCGAAAGTAAACTACAAAGACAAACAGCACTAGACGAGTAAGGTAGATCAAAACAGTGAAATGTATAATAGGAATAAAGCATCAGAAAACTAAGAGATCTGAACCGATGAAATGAACATAATGAAAGAGGAGAGAACGTAATGACTAACATAGATGAAATACTCAGAATAGATGAAGCGTATAGAACAGAAGAACACACTAAACGGAAGGGTGCGAGAGTGGAAGAACGGACGACTAGAAAGATCAAATGAATATAGAGATCAGAAGAAGTAGATGAACTTACTAGAGCCAAGGAGTATGCAGAGTGGTTATGTGTGTAGTGTGGACGTGCGAGTAGAGTTGATGAGCACGTATAGAGTTGACGAGAACACAAAAACAGAAAAGCATACATAACACCGGAGGGCGTAGAACAGTCGACTGCTCTGAACGGACGAACGTATAGACTAGATGGACATTCGACCAGACGAACGTGTAAGAGTGAACGAGTATGTAGAGCGGATGAGTGTGGAGAGCGGATGAGTGTGGAGAGCGGATGAGTGTGGAGAGCGGATGAGTGTGGCGAGCAGACAAGCGTGGAGAGCGAATGAGTATGGAGAATGCATGGGTGTAGAGCGTCGAGCACGGATGAGCGTGGAAAGCGGATGAGTATAGAGAAGGGATGGTTGTGAAGAGCAGACGAGTCTGGAAAGCGTACGAGTGTGGAGAGAACGGATGAGTGTGGAGAGAACGGAGTATGGAGAGCGGACGGGTGGGAAGCGGGGAGCACGGATGAGCGTTGGAGAGTGGATGAGTATGGAGAGCGGATGGGTCTGGAAAAACGTACGAGTGTAGGGTGAACGGATGAGTGTAGGGTGAACGGATGAGTGTAGGGTGAACGGATGAGTGTAGGGTGAACGGATGAGTGTAGGGTGAACGGATGAGTGTGGGGTGAACGGATGAGTGTGGGGTGAACGGATGAGTGTGGGGTGAACGGATGAGTGTGGGGTGAACGAATGAGTGTGGGGTGAACGAATGAGTGTAGAAAGCGTCCAGGACGAAAGCAGTTAACGGACAAGTGTGGAGAGCCAACAAGTGTGGAGGGCGGATGAGTGTGGACAGCGGATGAGTATGGAGAACGGATGAGTATGGAGAGCGGTTGAATGTGGAGAGCGGTTAAGTGTGGAGAACAGAGGACCGTGGAGAACGGAATGAGAGTGGAGAACGGATGAGCTTGCAAAGCGGAAAAACGTGCAGAGCGGCTGAGTGTGGAGAGCGGCTGAGTGTGGAGAGCGGCTGAGTGCGTAAATGTGTAGTGCGATCTTGAATGCCTGAAATGACCAAAAACGCATAGAACGGACCTGACCGCTCAGAAATGCGTGACGTACACAGTATGCCTTGGAATGCATGGAACCTTTGAAAGAGCATACTTCATACCACACCCCACGCTTACTCTCTCCTTACACCACCACTCAACTAGAACACAGATACTATGACACCATTCGGTATATCTGTTCTCGTACCAACATCTGCCGCTCTCTTCCCATCACTCTAAGTAAACATCGCTGGTCTCACACCCCCAGCCAAGCGTTCTCCTCAGGCTTAACGCAGCCACTCTCAATCTGGATAATTCCGGCCAGAGCGAACACATACTCCTGATCTCTCAACCACCACACCTACCGCTAAGAAGCAGCTACCACATGAACTCCACACCAGCTGCACACATACCCGGTGCGCACACGCACCTTGGACTCTCTCTAATCTTTCTACTTACCCGAACTTCGGTTCCCAAGGGCGTTCAACCTACCAGCACCTTCAGACCATACCAATGGTATATAAGGCGCTATGTAAATGCAAAATAACATAACATAACTTCCTCAAGGTGTGATTAAAAGAAAAGTAGCTTGGCATTTATATTTAAACAGCGAGCCTCGCAAACAAACTTTCTCACGTGATGGTCACCCTGAGGATGAGTGTGAATGAAAATATGGCGTTCATTTTAGACTCGTCATTACCAACTATATAATGCCATACAAAAATAGATATAAACAAGATGTAGATATTAACTGTTCAAAATTGACATAATTTGTTGTGATTGTTTGCATTCGACACATTTCTATGATTTTGCTGAGTGAAGTGTTTAGTGCTAGTTTCAATTGGTGCATAAGTTACATAGAAATCATGATTTACGGGTACATGCTACAAAACAGACCAAAGCAGCATAATCGGAAAATGTGCAAATAGCACAATCAACTAAATAGTTTAAAACTATAATGTAAGACTTTATAATGAGTAATGCGCTAATTAAAACCAAGTGGTCTTGTAACTTTGGCTCATTTATCGGGCAACATGGTCTGAGGCTGCCCCCTTCCTCACTTTGAAGCTAAGCAGGGTCTGTCCTGGTTATTGCATGAATAGGAGAACTGGATGGCAATCGTGTCACTGGCTAGTGATTTTTCACCCCCAACATCATTATAGCTGTAAAAAAATTTCTGATGCTTGTGAATCTGCTTGGAATCACATGCTGTGCATATAGTCTGACATCTAGTGGTAACCGCAGAGTATTGCATCTTGTCTTTCGAGGATCGAAAGGGTATGTCGGCATAGGCGTATCTGTAACACTATCCCTAACGTGACGTGTAGTGTACCCAGAAATCCTCACGCATCGAGGTCCCTCAGATAGTTTTTTTCCACCCAGCTAGCTGGTTGCCTTTATGCGGGGCTCACACCTAATTGCAAATTTGTATAATTCCCGACCTTTGATCGTTTATGTAATATTCGTCCCCTCTTCGATTACTAGACCGCCGCCGAAGACAGAACAGACTTGGATGGCTGGCGTTCCGTTCAACGCTGTCGACCGCGTGGCCAAGCCTTCTGGCCGGCCTTCACAGTAGGGAGAGTGGGATCTGGGGGTTCTATTTTCAAGAATGTCTGTCCTTCTCCCCTCTCTTTGCCCCTTTGGTTTTGTTGTCGCTTTAAAACACCTGAGCTATGGACAGGACTCCGTTTTCATTTTGCCCTTGTAAGGGTAAATGTCCCTAGAAGACCAGCACCTTCGGTGCAATAAGTGTCTTCCCCCTCAATCATGAAAAGGCGTCCTGTTGGCACTTAAGCTCCTACGTCCGAAGACCATAAAGGAGCATTGTGTTAAACGATGGGCGGCCTATGCTATGATGCAGGCTGAGCGTAGTTCCACCGTGACACAACCGCTGAAAGTGATGAGGCCCTTGGCGACGACCATGGCCCCGAAACGGATGCCATTGACCTGACATCTGAGCATACTCGCTCCAAGACGTCCTTCCCTGGCCCTTCTAGGCACAATGCAAGTCCTGCTATGGGGAAGATGCACCCAGCGACGAGGACGCACCCACTTCATATGGGACTGATACACAACCCCTGGTACCACTGTGGCCTCTCAGTCGAAGCGGACCAAGGCACCAACAGTTGCTTCGGGTTCCTCGATGGAACCCGCCGATTGGCGTGATCGGCAGCCCTCCCCGCAACCGCGGCAGCGGAATGCGCCCGGCACTCTAAGTAAGGGCGCCAGCACCAAATCCCTCAAGGCCGTCGACGCGCCTCCCAAGAGCACGTCGATGCGCCTTCCAAGAGCGCGTCGACGCTTAAAGCTCCGGTTGCGCCAAAATCTTCTACGCAACCACCCTCCCAGCCTAAACACCTCCCCATAACGCCGAGCATCAGTGAAAGCCTCGCAAAGATTTCCTCGGCAGCTATTAAACACAGGGACAGGCCCAAAAATACATCCGAGGAGACGTCAGAACATCCGGAAGGACTTTACAGAGAGTCCCCAGTCTTTGTCTAAGACTCCTAGTGAACAATCTCGATGTTCTAGGCTGCAGGATCCACTAGAGGAGCCCAAGCCACCTTTAGACACCTCTGGGTCATCTATTTGAACTAGGGAGAAATTTGAGGTTTGTATGAACCGGCTAGAAAAATGTGGTGATGTACCTACAATAACTAAATACCAGAGAACCTCAGACCCTCTCCATGAGGAGGCCTTTGGCCTCACAGATCCAGAAGAGGTTCCTCTTGACCTTCTGCACAGGGGGGATGATCCCTTCGAGGATCCTCTTGATCACACCCCGGATTGGGAAGATGAACAGCCAATGGATGAGAACACACCTTGGCTATCCCCTACCCATACCCCGGACTCAGATGCCATTTGCCTTGACCCTCCCTCGTCTCCTCCTCTGCGTCAGGCCTCTCCTGTGGACAACCAAATGGCATTTAACGCCATTCTTAGGAAGGCGGCTGAGCACTTCCAGATAGCTACACAGGAGGCGGTCCTAGACTCAGATTTTGTAGAGGACATTTTAAAGGAAAAGCCTCTGGCTAGCCCAGCTATTCCTTTACTTTCTTCCATCAAGAGGTGCATCGCCCCTTCCTTATTAACACCCTCTCAAACCAGAGTTGTAAATCCTAGGGTAGAAAAACTTTATTGACCCTCCCCAACTGACCCCCTATATATTAGGGGCCATGCCACCCCAGATTCCCTCATGGTCACGTTGACAAGGAAAAGAGCAGGGGTCCCCTTGCCTAGAGGGTAATCGCCGCCAGACGAGGAATGTAAAACGTATGCATAGGGGAAAAGGATTACCACTGCCGCGGTATACTCCACACGCATATCCAATAATACCACGCTCTTAGCTAGCTATTCTGATGTCCAATGGAACCTACTGCATGAAGGACTTTCAAGAGGTCTGGCAATCGTGTTGGAGGGTAAACCAGTCAGTCACAACATCCTCAAGAACACCTTGGATGCTGCTAAGACGGCTGGTCGTACCCTGGAACAAGGTACCCTTTTAAAAGACCATGCCTGGTTGAAGAACTCTGGGTTCAAACCCAAAACCCAAGCGTCATTGATCAACAAACCTTTGGAAGATTCCAACCTGTTTGGAAAGGCAGTTGATGAGGCACAAGAGACTGCCAAGAAGGAACACCAGACTCCCAAGTCTTTGAATCAGATTATTCAAAGACTTTTTCAACAGAGGGGGAAGTTCTTGCTGCTCCTTTTGGCAGTCAGTCCTATCCACGTTCCCCACATAATCAATATGGCCCAAGGAACAATTGGGCCTCAGGACAAGGGTCTACCACCCCCAGTAATTATCCTCCCAGAGGACATCATTGGGTAAAGGGAAGGGGTCGCAATGCCACCGTTGGAGGCTCCCCGGCCTCTGGTCAAAAATGAATATCGAATCCGGGTCCCCTCCCATGCCTCCCCGGTCGGTGGACAGTTAATCATTCCTGCGTGCATGGGAGGGGATTACATCAGACCAGTGGGTGCTCAAGACCGTCACCCACGGGTACTGTATCTAGTTCAGCCGGCCACCTCGATACAGACCTCCAAGATCAAGGTGCCTAACACCGGAACATCGCAAGATCCTACTACAAGAGGTCAAGATCCTGCAGGAAAAGGGCACTATCGAAGTCGTCCCCATTCTGCAGGTAAACAAGAGCATTTATTTAGTGTACTTCCTTGTACCCAAAAAGGATCTAACCATGCGCCCTGTTCTAGACTTGCTCCAAGCGAACAAGTTTGTCAAACCCCCAAAGTTTTATATGGTGATGCTGCAAGAAGTAATACTTCTAATTAAGGGGGATTACATTGCAACGTTGGACATGAAGGATGCATACTTTCATATTTCAATGTTGCCGGCACACAGAAAATACCTAAGGTTCATGATAGAGGACAAGCTGTATCAGTTCAGAGTCCTTCCCTTCAGCATTTTCTCAGCCCCAAGGGTATTTACAAAAGTACTGGCAGTGGCAGCAGCTAACCTGCACAGGCAATCCATTCCAGTTTATCCTTACCTCGACGACTGGCTCATAACAATGGACTCCTACCAAACATGCCTGTCAAATACACAGATGGTCGACCTCTTATTCAGTCTGGGCCTCTCCATAAACGAGAAGAAATCCAGCCTCGACCCCAGAAAAGTCAAGCAGTTTCTAGGGGCTCTTATTCAGTAGAAGACAGTCTTGTCTTCCCCTCCAATGAGAGGGTTCAAAACATGCTGTTTCAAATCCCTCAGTATGTAGCCAGTTACTTGATTCCTCACGTGTGTTTGTGCATGCGCCCCATGCAAGAGTGGCTAAACAGCCAATGGTGTCAGGCCAGCAGACAATGGGACAGTCTAGTGGTTGTCTCGGCTGCCCTTGTTCTCTCTCTGCTGTGGTGGTCGAGGGAAAACCTTCACCACCCCCGCAGTAGAAGCCACTCTCACGATGGACGCATCCCTCACGGGGTGGGGGGCTCATCTTCTTCAACAGACGGCGCACAGGGTTTGGCCCCCAGCCATAGCTTCAAACCACATAAACCGGTTGGAACTGTTTGCGGTGTTGAAAGCACTGAAAGCTTTTCAGACGCAACTACCGAGAAAGACGGTACTGGTCCTCTCGGACAGCACAACAGCTATGTACTGCCTGAATAAGCAGGGGGCACTTATTCTCCAGGGCTGTCCAAACTATCTAAGAACATTTGGAAGTGGGCTCTCAAACACAGGATGTTTTTCGATTGTCTCAACATGTTCCAGGGGAAATCAATCTTCTAGCAGACATGCTCAGCTGAGACTTCCCACTGCCCTTACAATACGAATGGCGACTACACAAAGACAGTGTCTCCAAGGTTTTTGCAGAATGGGTATTCCCAGAGATCGACTTGTTCGCAACTCTGGAGAACTCATAATGCCCACATTACGCCTCCAGGTACCCTCAGAACCAATCCAAGGGGGAACGGTCTCTGGTTAACATGGTCAGGGAGATTTGTCTATTCGCCCCGATCCCCCCCCCCCCCAACTCCCCTACTCAACAAGATTGTGCACAAGATGCACCAGGAACCAGTTACTATGATATTGGTGGCCCCATTGTGGGTTTGCCAGCCATGGTTCTCCCATCGGATGGAAATCGCTTTCCTCCATCAAACTGCCCTGCCCTTACAACATGTTGACCCAGGACAGGGGGAAACACTCCTAGAGTTTGGACATCTCCAGCTTCCTCAGATGCATGGATATACTTAGAGAAGCAAGAAAACCTAACACCAGACATTGCTACTCCAATAAATGGAAACGCTTTGTTATATGGCGTAACCCCAAGGGCATCAATCCCATTGAATGTTCTCCTACACATATTGTGTTACACCTGACTCACCTGCTGGACTCCGGTCTGGTGTTCAATTCCCTGAAGGTCCACTTAGCTGCACTTTCAGCCTATAATAGGTCCCAGCAAAAAGTGTCATGGTGGAAGATCCCAATAATTAAGGCTTTTATGGAAGGGGTTAAGAAAATGTATCCTCCTATTTCCAACCCGGCTCCCGGATGTGGTATTAACCAGGCTTAGGGGCTCTCCCTTTGAACCTATGCACAAGGCAAGCCTCAAAGCACTCACTTGCAAGACTGCCTTCCTAGTGGCAGTCACTTCAATACGGAGAGTCAGTGAACTACAGGCCCTTTCTGTTCTAGACCCTTTTGTCACAATTCACAGAGATGGTGATTCTGCACACTTACCCACGGTTTGCGCCGAAATTAATTTCAAAGTTCCACATGAACCAGTCTAAAGAACTGCCTAAATTCTTCTAGAACCCCACCAATGTGGCAGAAAGAAGCCTACACACACTGGATGTGTGCAGGGCAGGCATGTACTATCTGGAAAGAACTAAACCACCAAGAAAAACAAACCAGTTTTTTGTTTCAGTGGCAGCTGTTAGGGAAGGGGACCCTGTCTCTAAATCAGCCATCTCAAAGTGGATTGTCCACTGCATCACACTCTGCTACACTCTTGCCAAGAGAGAACTGCCCTTCAAGCCTAGAGCGCACTCTACACGGGGCACTGACTGGGGCGTCCATAGCATTCATTGAAAATGTTCCCCTCGAGTCCATTTGCAAAGCGGCAACCTGGAGTTCTGCACACACCTTTACAAAACACTATTGCCTAGATAATCATTCTAGGTCTGATTCTCAGGTGGGGCAAGCAGCACTAAGACATCTTTTCACTACTGTCCGTTCTCACATCCCACCTCCAGCTCTGGGTACTGCTCGCTAGTCTATGCACAGCATGTGATTCTAAGCAGATTCACAAGCATCAGAAGACCTGCATTACTTACTGTAATAGCATTTCTGGTGATTGTATCTGCTTAGATTCACATGTGCCCCTTCCTCCCCACTCGGATGGAAGAAACAGACGTGTTACTACTTTCTCTCTTTTCTGTACTCTCTCACGATAGTCCTAAGGATCCCTCATGGCAGAGAAAATACAATCGGAGGGACCTCGACGCATGACGATTTCTGGGTACACTACACGTCACGGATAGTATTACAGACACACCTATGCTGACGTCCCCTGTCGATCTTCGAAAGACAAGATGCAGTACTCTGAGTTTACTACTAGATGTCAAACTATATGTACAGCTTGTGAATCTAAGCAGATACAATCAGAAATGCTATTACAGTAAGTAATGCATGACATATATTTTTTTTAAACGAACCGCGGGCTCTTAACTACACAGGTTACCCGAAGTCCTTTATAGCCTCAAATATAGCCACGAATATGGGGAAAGCTGCCAGAAAAAAGGCTTTCCTGCACCCCCCCAGGCCCTCACCAAGTGACACCCCTCATCTGTGCAAGCGGCTGTCACTCCCCAGATGCCTCCTCGCTTCCCCTTCTCTCTCCCTTTCCTCGACAACGCATGTTTCTGTGATGCTGTTTGTTTTGAGATGCTGGCTATTCGAGGCTATAGCCGAGGCTACAGAAGCTTTGTGTTGCAAACTCAGTCCCTAGACTCCACCCCCCTCCAACTCCCAAATTTCACTTAGTGCCCTATAGCCACCACCCACCTCTAGCCTGATGGCATTTGCGTGTTTTTGACCTGCAAATAGCTTTTTTCCTCAGTCATGTTCCCATGACCTAGACTATAGCCACTGTTATCTCTCGCATTGAGAGAAAAACAAGATGGCGGTCCTATCATTTCTAAAAAGAAATACCTGGTTTTGGGTAAATCCCAGAGATATAGTTATCTATTTTTGGGAATGGGGCACCCTCTTCCCTGTCAAATATTTAAATAACTACTGCACGGAATAACCCCCAAACCAATCATTGATCGCGTGTCAAGTTGTTTCAGACCTGGTCCAATCTGTCAAGCAGTTTGGGCTGTGCGCTTTGGAAAGAATTGACCTTTATGTGAAAATTAGTGGGAAGTAGGCCGCAGTTTTGGAAAAAAATATATTTGTCTTCTTAATAACTTTATTTTTAAATCGAGGTTTACAAAACTTTGCATTCTGGGGCAGCCTACAAGTCCTTAATCACTTTAGAAATTCTGGTCAAATACTTTACTCGAATCAAATGTTATTGACAATAGAATTTTTATGGGGTTCCTATGGGAGTCCGACTCACTTTAACTATCGCCCTTTATATTGCTGCCCTATAATCTATACACATTAAGATGAGCAATAAATTGTAACAAAGCCTTTGAAACTCAGGGAAAAAAACATTAGTTGCAGGGACGTTCAACATTAAAGTAAGAATTTAAAGCAACAAAATACCTGACATTCGCCATACAATTCAGGCAAAGCCACCGTAACTTGCCACACCCTGTTGCGCAGCATATGACCACAATGATGACATCAGCGAATACATCACTGATGACATCATTAATTCCATCATAATAGAATCTATACATCAGGACAGACCATTCAAGATGCTACACGCCTCTAATATATTTTTGGAGATATTCATTTTTCATATTTAATTGTCCCCAATTTGAATTTGGCATTGGCTGAAAGAAATCTTGTTTATCTATAAAGCACGATTTGTCTCAAATTCTTTTTATCTTCCACTCTAAAGTCATCACTTTACATGTTTCTTTAGGTTAAAATACAACACACAGAATATTTTTCTCAGCTGAAGAAGAAATGCATGTTTGGTATCTGCAGATGTCACTGGTGGTGCATTGAAAATTCGTTATTTTCATGATACTAATACATGCCCATGCTTGTTTCATTTTACTTGCACAGAACATCTGATAAACAGTCCCATGACTTCATTTACATTTAAAAAAAAAAAAAATTATCAAGGGCTACCAGTTGATTGATTGAGTGATATAACAGCTCTTTTGTATTCTGGCATCTGGCAAAGTTTGTTGGACCTGCCAAATTTTATCTTGTCATTTTGATGAACAAATCTTCTTGGAGTTCTCTATTTTACACGTGCACCAACATTCTGCCTGAATTTGAAACTGTTTAACATATTTTTCTGTTTATTTTCTGCTTTATCCACCTTCTATACCATGAGTTCCCCAAGGCTTGGGGCTGCATTGAAGTGAATCCTAAATCACTCAAATCAGCACCATGGAGGAGAGAAATTAACTTGTTTTCCCACTTACAAAATACAGTGTTCTGGAAAGTAATGCAACCTCAAATGGTGTTAGATTTCCTGCATTTAAACTTTCAATATTTTCTTTAAATATAATACATTTCAAGATACAATAGTTGAAAACAAAAGACTTAAGAAATGCATTTTTCTTCTGTGCTTTGGACCCAGGAGCATTTAACTTCGATGAAATACTGTCTCTAAAGCTCCAAAATGTGTTTTCAGGGGCTTGTTTTCTATTGTTGGTAAACGCACTTTCGAATGGATTGTGTCCTCCCAACGCATTCCACATCTTTTGACATGTAATGTCCACAGCTGTGCAATTCGGAAACTTTTTCGGCAGAGGGTGTCCTGCGTCTATGGCGTCTGGTCATGTCCCTCGGGGTCTCCATCGGGGACGACGTCACAGAATGTTATAAATGGGACGCACAGCAACCGTAGCCTCAGTTCTGTTATTTCTGCGAACGTGTTAACTTCGTGAGACTCGCCGTGCCTCATGTGTTTTCTTCATTGAAGAGGTCTTTCTCTTCGACCCCTCCGACTCCGTGGTCCGGTTTCAAGACCTGCCGGGACTGCAAGTCTAAGATGTCCCTCACTGACCCCCCCACTGCATTTGTTTGTGGTGCCTCAGTGAGTCGCACAACACCGACGACTGCTCGAAAGGCCAGCCGCTGAATGCAAAGGCCTTGCAGGAGCCGAAGGGGAAGCTCCAGGTAGGTAGGGGTTCGAAGCCTGTTAAGTCCCCGACTTCCAAGTCCAAGGGAGTTTCCACCAATGACTTGAGGTGCGACTCTCCGCGTCAGAAGGAATCCCGCGGATCTTGTTCCTGGTGTGGTTCCCGCCACTAGTCTTCCTCGTCGCGGCACCTGCAGAAGCGCCGTTACCGGTCGCCTTCCCCGTCCTTCACAGAGGATGGTGCCTCGAGGAGGCTTACATGCCTTATGAAGTCCTCGACTCCGGAGGAATGGGCATCGTTCAAGAAATCTATGATGGCAATTTTTTTTTCAATCGCAGGACACTAGTCCAGTCGCGCCTTCTAACGACACGCATCGGGATCCGTTGAGGTCCTGCACGAATAAGGTTTCGAAAGGTCGCAAGAGACGTGTCTCTAGGTCTCAGTCCTCAGCGAGACCGCAGCAACCTATTGAGGGATCTGGCCCGGCGTCGACTCGTTCGACACCATGTCAGTCCGATTCAGACATCGACGCCTTGCTGTCGTATCAGCCCACGGCACTGTCGGCACCTGTGTCGAAGCCTTCGGCGATCTCGACGTCGAGGTTTTCGTCGTTCTCGACATCAAAGCTATCAGCGCCTTCAAGAATTTTTTCTCGAAATTTGCATTGGGGTACCCAGACATTGTGGATCCTCCAAGAAAGGCTACATGGAAGTCGGTGAGGCCGGTTTTGGCCTGCAGGCCCTCTTCTGTCCCCAGACCTGGGTTTCAACCTCCTCTGGATGATATTTTTGAGGAGGAAAGGTCTGAGGTTGAGGAACCTGGTGACTGTGATGATGCTCCTATTTTTTCTGGGGACAGTCAGTTGAAGGAGTTTAGACAGACCCTCCATGATGCAAATGGACTGGACACTTCCCCGGAAGTGGAGTTTGGTAGACCTGAGCCTGGGGCTCATGCAGAGTCTTCTTGTAGGAGACTCATGGCACGAGTCTCGGAGTATCTGGGCTGGTCTAGTCCTCCAGAAGACTTTTGTGCAAGATCTGACGGAGATCTTGGATCAAGGTCCGTCCTCTGACCCTGTTTTGCCATTTCATTCTACCTTGCAGAAAAGGGTTGCAGTTGCTTGGCAGTCCCTGTATCTCTTCCGGCTGTGAATAAAAAATCTTACTAAGAAATACGGCCCTTCTGTTAGCGACCCCAGCTATTTTTCTACTCGCCGCACTCCTGAGAGTTTGGTGGTTCAGGCGGCTACAGACACCTCGAGGCAGGCAGCGTACCCTACCATCCCTCCGGATAGGGATGACAAGCGCTTAGATGGTTGGGCACAGAAGGTGTTTTCTGCTGGAAGCATGGCTTTGAAATTGGCCAACTCCACGTGCCCCTTGGCAAGGTTTACACACAATCTGTGGTCTTGTGTTGCTTTTGCGGCTGAGCGTATTCCTGAGGGGGAAGAAAGGGATGGTTTCCTTGCTATCGTGCAGGATGGCAAGGATGCCATGTGTGAGGCCGTTTAGTCGGGTTTGGATACAGCTGACAGTGTGAGCCTGTCCATGGCTGTGAGCACCGTTCTACGCAGATTTGCGTTGTTGCGGAAGTCAGGGTTTGCTCCGGATGTGCAAGCCTGTCGTCTGAACATGCCCTTTGATGATGCACATTTATTTGGCAGCAAAGCTGACGAGAGCCTTGATAGGTTGCAGACCTCAAAAGCTGCAGCAAAGTCTTTAAGCGCTGTGGTGCGTCAACCTCTGCCTTTTCATCCTAGGGGACAGCAGAGGAGAGTAGGTTCCTTTCGTTTCTACTCCTCCTTTGGTAGAACGAGAGGGGCCGCCAGTCAAAGGGGCCAGCGAAAAAGTACCCGCGGTGGTCGGGGAAATCATGGTGCCAAAGCTGCTCAGGCAGCTGCCTCTTTGTTTGGTTGCCGCAGCCGCTTCCAAACAGTCGTGAGGCCATGTCCCATGGTTCGCCGGTTGGGGGCAGACTGTCTCAGCATCTCGAAGAATGGCGTGCCATTACTTCAGATGCGTGAGTTCTGGATACCATAGCCCACGGCTACAGCCTTCCCTTCCTTCAGCGGCTTCACGACAATCCACCGGGAAAACACTCTTCAAAGAGTCCGGATCCGCTCCTTGCTCAGGAAATCGTGTCCCTGCTGGAGAAAGGTGCCATAGAACTGGTGCCTGTAGCGTAGAGGAACAATGGTTGGTATTCCCCTTATTTATTTTTTTTATCCCAAAGAAAGACGGGGGATTGAGACCCATCATGGACTTGCATTGGTTGAACAAACTTCTCAGGAAGGACAAGTTCAAGAGGGTTACTTTTTCTCAAGTCCTCCAGGCCCTTCAACTTCAGGATTGGTTGGTGTCTCTGGACCTCAAGGATGCATACTTCCATGTGCCGATTCATCCCACGCACAGGAAGTACCTGAGGTTTGCAGCTGGCGACTCGCACTTTGTTTCGGGTCCTGCCATTCGGATTGACCTCCGCCCGAGGGTCTTCATCAAGCTTGTGGTGGTGGTGGCAGCGTACCACAGACGAGGGGGGTAGGGATTCACGTCTACCCCTACCTGGACGACTGGCTGATCCGAGCACACTCTCCTGAGCTAGCTTTGGATCATCTGTGTCCCCTGCCGCACCCTCCACAGGCTGGGCTTATCCCTGAATTTAAAGACCTGACACCTTCCCAACAGCTTTAGTACATCGGTGCTGTTGGACACGTCCTTGGGGAAGTGTTCGCCTCCCAAGGTAAGGGCTCATCACATTGTGCAGATGGTCGACAAGTTTCGACATGCCCAGTGTCTCCCGGCTCAAGATCTTAAGGTTGCTCGGCCTCATGGCTTCCTGCATTTTTCAGGTGCCAGAGACCAGGCTGCGGATGAGATCCCTGCAATGGGTCCTCAAGATGCAGTGGTCGCAGTTCTCCGGCAAGATGACGGATCCTGTTCCGATCCCACACTCGGTCTCCCAGGACCTTCTGTGGTGGTTGAACGAAGGGAACCTGATGAAGGGGGAACCGTTTTGGCAACCATGGCCGGAGGTGACTGTAGTGACGGAAGCTTCCCGCACAGGATGGGGCGCTCATGCCAACAACTTTACCGCCAGCGGTCGTTGGTCTCGGTCAGAGTCCAGAATCCACATCGATCTGTTAGAGCTGAGAGCCATCAGGCTAGCCCTGAAGGCTTTTCTACCCTTGGTACGGGGAAAGAGTGTCCTGGTCATGATGGACAACACAGTGGCCATGCATTACCTCGACAAAAAACGGGAGTCAGGGTCACTCCCGTTGTGCAGAGAGGAAATGCAGCTCTGGTTCTGGGCCATCCAGCAGGAAATTTCGATCTCAGCAGTTCACCTGGCCGGCAACGAAAATGCAGCGACAGACCCTCTGAGCAGGCGGAGCAGTCTCTCACGCGTGGGAGTTGGCTCAGGAAGTTCTTCAGGAGATCTTCGCCATTTGGGGAACCCCGCAAGTGGATCTCTTTGTCGCCAGTGTCAACCGGAAGTGCGAGAGGTTCTGCTCGAGAATTTCCTCCAAGAGGAGCCTTAGGAGACGCCTTCGTGGTGGATTGGTCATTCACACTGCTGTACACGTTTCCTCCAGTCCCCGTCATTCCTCAAGTGTTACGGAGGTTCAGTTCCCACATGATCCTCATTGCTCCAGATTAGGCCAGGAGAGCGTGGTACCTGGACCATCTGGAAATGTCCATCTGCCCTCCACGCCGTCTTCCCCACCGAGAGGAGCTGCTTGCTTGAGGGGGGGGGGATGTTGGGTTCTCCATCCAGAGGTCAAGACTCTCAACCTTCACGCTTGGTATCTGAAAGGTTGAGGTATAAGGATTGGGACCACTCGGATGATGTTATGGAGGTGTTGCTTTCGGCCAGGCGGCCTGCAACAAAATCCCTGTACCGTTGCCATAAGTTCTGCGACTGGTGCAGGGATCACAATGTTGATCCTTTTCAGTGCTCCATTCCTATGGTTTTGTCTTTCTTGCTTTCTTTGGCCCACAGGGGCCTTCAAGTGGGTACCATTAAAGGTTACCTGGCAGCGCTGTCTATCTTTAAGTGCTTGTCTGAAGAATGCTCTTACTTTAAGATTCCTTTGATTTCTCAGTTTCTTAAAGGACTGACTAATGTATTCCCACCGTCCCCTTTCCAGGTGCTGGTTTGGGATTTGAATTTGGTTTTGAGATTTCTCATGGGTTCTCCGTTTGAACCCTTGCACTCTTGTCCTTTTGAGATTACTGTCCTTCAAGACTGTGTTCTTGGTTGCGGGGACCTCCGCTGACAGAATGAGTGAATTGCAGGCATTTTCAGCTAAGCCACCCTTTACTGTGTTTCACAAGGACAGGGTTGTACTGTGTGTATGTCCTTCTTTTCTACCTAAGGTAGTCTCTGAATATCATTTGAGTCAGAAGGTGGTTCTTCCATCTTTCTACCCTCCTCCTAGGAAGGAAGAGGAGTGTCTCCATCGGTTAGATCCTAGGAGAGCTCTTTGCTTTTACATTTCTAGGATGTCCAGGGTCAGAGTGGACAATCAACTCTTTGTAGGATATGCTGGACACCGATTGGGCCAGGCTGTTAAACAGACCTTGTCTAGGTGGATTATCCTTACCATTACGGAGTATTACCGGTTGGCGGGTAAAGACCCTCCAGAAGGGTTGAGAGCTCATTCCACTAGGGGCGTGGCTACTTCCACCGCTCTCCAGCGGGGTGTTCCTATTAGGAATATTTGTGATGCTGCTACTTGGGCTTCAATCCATACATTTGTAAAACATTATTTCCTGGATACAATCCATGGTCGGGATATGGCCTTTGGGAAGGCGGTTCTTTATTCCGCAATCTAATTGGGTATTCTAAATTCTTTTCCCTTCTCCATTTACTGGTACTGCTTTGGGAGTCTGTCAAAGATGTGGAATGCGTTGGAGGACACAATCCATTCGAAGAACAAGTTACTTACCAACTGGTAACATTCTTTTGACTGGATGTTCCTCCAACGCATTCCACATCACACTCCGAGCCTGCCCCTCTGGCGAATTTCCTATGCGATTGCAGCTTTCCGTTTCTGCAAGGCTAAATGTGGTGTCACATGTTCTGGGGGAAAAAACTTAAACTGAGGCTACGGACGCCGTGCGTCCTATTTATAACATCCTGTGACGCCGTCCTTGTCGGAGGCACTCGAGGGACATGGACCCGACGCCATTGACGCAGGATGCCCTCTGCCGAAATTTTCCAAAGTGCACAGCTGTGGACATTACATGTCTAAGATGTGGAATGCGTTGGAGGAACATCCAGTCGAAAGAACGTTACCAGTTGGTAAGTAACTTGTTCCTCTGCATGTCGTTAGCATCGACAACCCAGTCTCTGAATGTAATGTATTGAAAGACCGTTGAAATGGTTATAGTTATGTGAGATAATTTTTTACTTTGAATTATGTCCTTTGGGTGTACACGTAGTTATTCATATTTTGCAGGTGTACCCATTCTAACATGCCAGCGAGTAAGAGGTGAAATCCGAAAGGAAGTATCATTTAGCAAAATGGCACCTCTTTCGCTCTATAGACGCTCTGGTCCCAGTTTCTTCCATGGGAATGCTCTCTCGCTCCAAAGATCGCCACAGAAGGAGAGCATGAGCAAGGGTGAAGCAAGAGGACAGATTGAATAGTGCCATATGAATGGCGGGTTGGTAGTTTGGCATCCTCTTTGAGCGATGGTCATGTAAGAAATCGTAGGTCAGAGGTCCCCTATTAGGAAAAGACGTATTTCAGTGTTTAATAGTAAAGTTAGCATTGATTTCTATCGCATTACATAAGGGTGTTTGCGGGTGTGAATTGCAAACACAGACCAAGATTTGCCAGATGCCCTATTCCACTGCTTTGCCAATGTTGATAGGGGTCAAGGAGCACAAGTCCATCTTTGTGTTACCAATTCACCTACATCTCTTTTGTTCACACGCAGAAAGGTATGTGCTCTGGGTAGTTGTCTTTTACTGCTGGTTTGTCAGTTTACAAAACAATTCTAGGCTTGTCTAGAGCAGAATCGAACCTGTAGCTACAGATGGTAGCTAAGCAGAATCAAACACGTAGGTACCGCTAGTACATAGTCTCTAAAGGAAGTGCTTCACTGAGCTAGATTTCCAGCAGAAAATGTCAATGCATCCTGTTCTACTGTTGTATTCTGCGGACACAGGAGCCACCGCTGCCATCAACAGGTGGGGCGGGGGGGTATTGGTGTCAATTGACACTGAAGCAGACAAACATTAAACTGATGGATTGGCATGCCTGAGTAATGACAATGACAAAGAAAACTGGTTTTGCATGTAGGATGCAATGACATTCAGCAGTGACCAAATGCTTACATAGTTCTGTGGTATAGTCGCTTCTATTTAGCTGGAGTTTAAACCTCAGTTTTCTCTCAATATCGCAGTGGACTCCTGATGTCTTTGCTCGGCTGGTTCCATCCCCCAGGGGAGTAGAAGTGCACACCTCTGCTTCCGCACTAGCTTGAGCACATCCAGCTGCTGATGATTATCGACACTATTGCAGCTGCTGATGGAGATCAGTAGAGTGCTCCTGGTAGGAGTCGCAGGTGTGCTTTTTCTGGGCAGAAGGCTTAATCCATCGTCATTGGTAGGGACTATTTTAAATTTCACATGTTACTCCACATGAGATCCACTGCAGTTAGTACTACAAAAATTGTTTCTTCTTAATCGGTTACAGGATCCAAGTTCACACAGAAGATAGTCTTGAATTTGAGACACTATGAAATCCACTGGACGATCCTGTCTTCATCCAGCCAGTTTGATCTACGGTCTTCCTAAGTTCATCCAGAACATGCACCCAATATTACAGATCGCCGTGCATGACGACCAGCACAGTACATCATCTTTCCGTCAGCATGCAGCCATTTTACAAAGGGACAAGCTATAAGAAATCTTCCTTCTTTGCATCACAACGAACACACTAACCATGATGCAGGACAATGCAGCGTTTTTTGTTAGAGACCCCGGGTCTGTGTCTACTGTCAACTAGAATACTGCTCTCCCAACCCCAATAACCCCTATATCCCTGTGAATATAAGGCTTCCGCGCAGTGGCTCTAATAGTGCAGGGATAGGAAGGAGACCACTTGAAATGTGGAATTGAGAGCCTTAGGTAGGCACTGCTACAGTAGTTACACCACAAAGGCTCTTACCACTGCAAGGTCAACCCGTAGATGGGTGTGGAGGCCAACATTGTCAAACTATAAAATGCACATAAAAGAAATGGAGATTTTAAGTCGTGTGTAAAACTGGAGACCATCTGGGCTACAGATGCTTCAGATGGCGAACTATCTGCGTTTCCCGTTTGGGCATCGATTTGAAAGGTTGCATTGGGAGGATGGAATTTCTTTGAGGCAGTGTTGGGGATAGTTTTTGCAAGAACAGCCATTAGAATATACATTGCGTTTTGAGGAAAAGTGCATGTCCTATATAACAGCATATTTTTAGTTAAAGCAAAAGTATGTCTACTTTCCGTAGTGGGGTGGGTGGGTGTAAGAATGTCTTTCTTTGCTGGTGCCATTTAAAAATGTGGATTCTGGCGTGTTGTCAGGGTTATCCGCGTAGCTGGAAAATGTAATCGGCCGCATTAGATTACAAGGCTGTCGCTGGGAAACTAATGTAAAATCATCAGGCCTGCAACTAGAAGCTGGATTGTGCATTTGGGCTTTATCGCAGGATAGGTCTGAAGTGAAGGAACATTCAAATGGAAAATGACAGTTTATCTTACAGGCTTAATTTTTGGACAGCTGCTACAGTTTTATTATTGAGCTCCAAATGTCAGAGGACTGTCTTCCAGCACACTGAAGCACAGAGCCGCTTTCTGTTTTTACTCATCGCTTTTGATGAAATGCACTATTTGTTACAGGCGCCCAAGAGGCGCGGCCCTTTGCATGCTCTTGTCGAAGCCTGCGGAGATTAGAAATGGGCTCATGAAGGTTTTTTTCTGAGATAGAAGTGAGCGAACACGGAGCGTAACGCTGAGCAAACTGGCAACCCTCCAAAGAATCGTACATCTCTTCTGAAGTTGTTGGCAGGGCAGTATCTAGCCCATTTGGTGCCCAGAGCGAAACACTAGGAATGTGCCCCCAACCCCGCACAGCACTCCCACTGTACCCCACACGCCAGTCCCACCGCACCTCACGCGTCACTCCCGAAGTCCATATAATACTGCTAAACAAATGAAATCGATTTTTATTTATTTTCAAATTTGTTTATTGGCATTTATTATTTGCAGCTGTACATGACATTTAAATGCACCATTTACTTGCAGTATTCATTTAAAAACAGTAACATTCTGAACAAAACAACATTAACTGTCTCCTTGTTTTTGTCCTTGTGTATCAGTACTTTATTTCTCATGGGGGGTGGGGGGGGCGGGTAGCAAGGCGCCGGTGTGGGTGGGGGGCCACTAGGGGTCCATGCTGGTTTGCACTGGTCTCGTCTTGGTTATTTTTGCTTAGGTTGTAGGCTAGCGTTGTTTGGGACATTTAGTTCATGGGGGTTTATCTGATGGATGGATGGAACATGTTTCTTGTGATTTCTTTCCGTGCCTCTAGTATCATACTTGAGTCATCAGTAGATCTGGCGACAACGTTCTCCCATGCCTTTGTTTCGGCGCTCACCCATCGCTCCAGTTCTCTGTACCATATGTTGTATTGTGGTCCTGCAGGTTTTTTCCAAGACATTGCTATAGTTCTTTTGGCCAGTTTGCACGTTATATTCATAAGTCTTACCACATGTTTGAGTTTGGCTAGTCTAGGGTAAGTTCCCAGTAAGCATTCTTCCAGGTCCACTTATACCTGGTCATGCCCGCATTTTCGCATGTCTCTTATTTTATCCCATAGGTACTATGTCTTGGTGCATTCCCACAGCATATGAATCAAGTCTGCCTTCTCCGCCCTGCACCAGACGCAATTGGGTTGTATTTGCTTGTTGAATTGCGCCATTCTGCATGGGGTTAGATATGTGCGGTGCAATATGTTCAGCTGTATCAGTCGGAATCTATGATTTCTGGGTACCTCTTTAGGAGACGTAAGCGCTCTGCTCCATTCCCCATCCGTCATTTCCCGTCCAATGTCTGCCTCCCACCTTTCTTTCATTTCCACGCTTCGGGTGTTGGGAATGTCACTCAGGTGGCTGTATATTTGAGATACCGGTTTCCATCCCTTTCCCAGGTTCTACAGCAGTGTCGTGAAGGGGTCCGTGTCTCGTTCCCCTGGCCAGGTGTCCGATTTGTTTCGAGATGTTTTGCAGACCCTTTGGTAACATAAGAATTGACCGGTGTGGATGTCTTCTTTTTCCTGTAATGAATGAAATCGGTTTTTATTACATCACGATTCAATAACTTTGAAGTAACTCCTTGGACAAAGCAGAGTACACAAACAGTATATTCTACTTTTAAAGTTTTGTGGCAACTTTTAGTCTCTGTTAAGGGCACTCTCCTTGACTTTGCTGCTGCAAAAGCATGTATTGCTCCTGCATAATCAATGTTTTCAACAAGTTCACTCTCAATTGAAAGTATTGTAAGAGCTGATAGCCTTTCCTCTGCCATTGTGGAGCTCAAGTATGTCTATCAGTTTCAATTTACTAAAGCTCCTCTCACCACTTGCCACTGTAATTTGAATTGCTAGTAAGATCCTTATGTCGATTTACTAAAGCTCCTCTCACCCCTTGCCACTGTAATTGGAATTGCTAGTAAGATCCTTATGGCAACCCACACGTTTGGAAACAGCCAATGTGTTTTTGAACGATGAATGTGCTGCAAAACCTCAGGGGGCGTAATAGAACTCTTCTGAAGTGATGGCTGGGTATGTCTCAGTTCCTCAGCCAACTGGAAACCATCTATATCAGATTCTGGTACACTATCACCACCCTTTGCTACCAATTGCTCCAGGTGCTTGCACATTTGTATCAGTTGTTCTTTTCCAGGCAAGAGTTTTATGTTGTACAGGAAACCCCAGTTTGTATTGTGCACAGACAACTGGGACAAGCGCCTTTCAAAGGAAGCAGTTATGGCGTCAATCAGGGTATAAAATACGGTTACTTTAAAGTTCTTCTTCATTCTCAGGTGTCTCGTCCCGAGTCACATATGCAAACATTTTCTTTTTTTACCTATGCTGTTTAGTTGCCTTAAAAGTAGGGTCAACATCTAAAAATAAGGCCATCTCTTTTGCTGTTACAGCAGACTCAAAACCAACACTCCTTTACGTTTTGACAAAGGCAATGCAGTTCTTAAGCAGGTCATTGCAGGCCGGTAAATCAATTTGTTTGGACTGCATGGATTTGCGCTTACAATGTTCACTTGAAATAGGTCATACCACCATACCACAACTAAAGTACAAATAAAACTGAAATCTTCCAAGTATAAAGCAAGGGACTTAGCCTCCGAGGACAATGTTGGGTCACTGACTTTTTCCTCAATGCTCATGAGTGCTGTGTGTATCTCAACAAATTGATACCGCACAGCTCTCAAGCTTTCGATTCTACATTCCCTTTGTGTTTCAGACCTTTTTCAAGGAAACATTTTTTACATGATCCCTGGGAATGCTCCAGCGTTTGGTAGAAGCTGCAAACAAATTAGAGAGTCTCTGAAGTACACCAAAAAGAGAAACAGATTTCACAGAGGATTTGGAAGCATAGCCAACCACCAAATTTAAACTGTGGCAGCCACATGGGTTAAACAATGCATGGGGGTATTGCTCGAGAACTCGTGCTTGGACTCCTTTGTTTACCAGAATAATGTTTGCCCCATTATCATACCCCTGACCATGGCAGTTGTCCATCTCTAGACCGCATTCTGACATTTCGGAATACAGAAGGGTTGCAAGTCCTTCACCAGATGTGTCTTCTGCAGGGCGACACCCTATAAAATATTCTTTCACAGAAATGGGTTTGACTGTAATATCTACAATTATTACAGTGTACGACAGTTGCTCAGTGTGGCTGATATCTGGAGTACAATCCAAAATAACAGAGAAATATTTTGCAGCCTTCACCCTTTGTAAAATTGCATTCTTTACTTGCGACCCCATTAAACTAATTTCCTTCTGAATGACATTTCCGCATTAGTGACTGTGGATCTCTTGTGAGGTCACTCGATGCAAATGATCCATCATGATCGGATCAAATTTCCCGAGTAGTTCAACAAGGCCTAAGAAATTTCCATTGTTTGGAGTAAGTAACGTGTTTGAAGAACCACGAAATGCCAAATTATTTTTTGGACAGAAAGACAACAACTGTCATTCTTTCAAGCGCAGCCCGTCAACGCTTGGTCTCTGTCTGTATTTGATCCTGCATGCGAGAATCAATACCAACATGTCCGGTGAGGCACCTTTCAGCATCCACCCACTTGCCACTGGAAATGACATGTTCAGGAGACCCTTCGTGCATTTTCAAATAGTCACCAATATGCTTCCAGTTATTAATGACATCACTACCAAGTTTTGATTTCGGCATAGGGTCCAAAAGCATACAGCAAAAACAGTAGACTCTATCCGTTAAAATGGAACATTGAAACCATGGCCTGAAGACTGTTTCTTTGTTCGGTTAAACCCTGAGCACATATGAATTAGAAAAGTCCCTATTTTTGTCATCCTTTGGGTATGCATAACTAGGAGGTGGCAAAGCCTTTGGCCCTTCCATTACAATTTGGTCACGCACATGTCCAGGCATTGATTTAGGCCATAAGGAAATGTCTTCAAACCAAAACGTATTAGTGCCTTGTTCCTGTTGGTCATCATTGCCTTCTAGTGCTTGGGTTCTTGTCTCATCTCTTGAAACTTGTGGCATGACCACAGGCAGTACCGTTTCCTCAGGAATGCCTGTTGCCTTGCCTTGGGGAGGGCGCTTATCTACTTCTTTTGAAGTCTTCTCTTCCCTTTGGAAAAATGAAGACAGTTCTTTGGTACTTCTGATACCTTGCGCCACTTCTGGTTTTTTTTCTCTGCCGGTTCTGTGCTCCTGAAGGTCTTATTGGTTTCTACATTGCCAGTACATTCAAAGACTGAAGTAAAAGACATAGCCAAAAAATATGGCTCAACTATAACATATTGCAATATTCTTGCTAGGAATAATGCAAACTCCTCAAAAACGTTTTTTTAAAAAGGCTTTTCAGTTTAAATGATGCATTGATTGCCAAGCAAAGAGGCGGTAAGGAGGCTCCTTTCCAATTGTGCATTCCTGCCTGCCAGCTAAGAAGACTTACCTACTACAAAAAAACTGGGACCACTGCAGTTTTCAATGGGAACATAATCTTGAGAAAGGGGGACAAAGTATCAGTCATGCCTTCCACATCACATCCGATGCTAACCTTGAGAATTTCAAAGAGGTCAAGACATGTTTGCGCAGAGACTTTCAGCACAAATCAACGATGCAGAATTAGTTGCTGCCTGACAAGGGAGCTGGCATGTGAAATTGAATGTTTGGAGACATGAAACCTAGGCTTTAAAATCAGGTTACAAAAGGTTCTGTTGAAAATAAATGAAATGATGTATGTCTGGCACGTCTTGCCCTTCAAGTAGGTACCCAATGATGGTAAGGTAGGTTTCAACGTTTATAGTTTATATTCTGAAGAAAACAGTCAAAGGAATGCCTGGATGAGCGGGCAGAATATCATCGGCCAGGTTGGTGCCATGCAAGTGTGCTTATCGCACATATTTGTCTGCCTAAATCAGACTGATATTACTCGCACTATTTACAAAAGTTAATCAATGTTGATGCACACACAGCATTCATGTCTCACATTATGTCATGCATAACAGGAGGTTGCTGAACAAAATGTAGGCTGCATGTAAACAGAGCTGGCGGTGAAGTTGCTCCCAAAAGCAGGCAAAAGGAAAAGTGATCCTGGCGTGGCCTCAGCAAGTGTGACTTGTAGAAACATCAAGCCCAGCATGAGAGCATGGATGATCCCAGTGGACATAGACGCACTGTGGCAATTGTATGCACGTCAATAATGAGTGATCACATAAACAGTGTGAGCAATGGCTGTATATCCCTAGGGAGTCTTACTCGCTGGCGGACACATAGCCAGTGTATTAGGCGGGTACGTATGATGAGGAGTGACTGGCAGGCGCATTTTCAGTGTGATTGGTGGATATATAGCAATATTGGAGTCCCCAGAATTCCTGCATTTGGCACCTACTCAACTAAACTGAAACGTGTGGGTCTTCAACAAAGTAGGAAGCTGCCTGTGGTGCAGCATTGCAAGGGGCACTGCAAATTCTAAACTAATTAATGGCCTAATTGGGCAGTGACTGAGGACAGATGCCTGCTCTGGCCGGTCTGTTTCAATGCCCCCACCTCTGTAAGCAGCACAAACATTGTTCATCAACCATCACAAAAATGAGAGCCTCTGTTAGTTTAAATCTACCTTACTTTGGATGGGGAAGGGGTGACCATTAACCCCCTGTCCCCCAATTCCCCGGGGAGAAGGTTGAGAAGCCGCTAATAAAAACAAATGGGGCAGATAATGGCAACAAAAGCCCACTAAGCCGTAAAGAAATGCAAATGGAGATGGGTATGGTGGCAGGTAGGAGACTGGGGGTTGAGGGTCAGGAGAAGGTTGGGGAGGGAAAGAGGAGTGAAAGACAGTAACGAAAAGTTTAGAGAAAAGGAAAAGCAAAATGAAAACCGATATAGCAAGTAGAACAGAATACATAAAAAGAAAGGGATATAGGAAAAAAGATAAGGGGTGGAAAGGCAAAAGATAAAAAAGGGAGAGCAAAATGAGTGTCACACAAGAAAGAAGGGAATAAGAGCAAACAAAAGTAGGGTATTACACGAACAAAGGAGGGAAGATGAGAATAAAGAAACAGAAATGCAGAGAAAATGTCACAGAATGAAGTGGAAGGGCCAGGAGAATGCAGCCAGTGGACAGAGAACCAGAAGATGAGTGCTGAAGGGAAGGAAATGCATAGATAGGGGAGGGCATGTGGTTGATCTAAAAGGGAATAGGGAAGAGTGCAGGAGTAAAGTGGCGAAATACACACAATGACAAAACGAGTCACTAAAAGTCGCATACAATGGTGATCTGTGGCTGCAAGGGGAGTTTGCCGTTGCAATCAGCGTTCTCATTGTGAAACTGCCCCAATGCAATATGCTGACACACACACATACTACTCACACTGGAGTACACTACAATTCATGACATAACTTGAAACACACACTCTCATACTTTCGCGCTGACACGAACACACACTCCGTACAAGCACACGAAAGCGATCGTGCACAGTACGGCTCCGGCAGGGAAGTCTTCATAAATATTGTTGTTGGAAACACAAAGGCGTCAAGGGCTTGGAAAGGACTGAGCCACTTAGAACAAAGTATAATAAAACAAACCTGGCAAACATCGGGCTGTACCTACCTTCTTTCTGATGAAACTGTACACACAAACGAGTCCGGGATGCAATTAAGTCTTCTTTCTTTGCAGGCTCCGGGAAGCCAGGAACGCAGAAGGGAAAGCAGTGACGTCTTCCTTCTTCGTCGGGTCAGACACCGGTAAGCCAGGAACGCAGAAAGGAAGCAGCCGTCCCGAGTACAGGATACAGCAAAGGTGGGCAGCCAGCAGAGGTGCCCTTTTATGCCCCCAACCCAGCCCACCACCACCCCAAATGGCGTGAAAGTCAAGCGTTCGGAGGGAGCCTGCTCTGACTTCCATAATGTAACGTAGTACTTACGTACTACGTGACATTACAGTTGGAAGAGGCAGCGCCAGCACCTGCTGTGGCGCTGCCGAACTCTGCCCACGGCAATCGCGTCGCCCGACAAACCCAGAGTCAACCCCTGCAAGGACCGGGGCAATTGCGTACCGGGCAGCCACCCGCCTCGCCTGGGCTAAGAAAAGGGCCTGGTTGTTGGCAGGGTTTAAACTATATTTAAACGCTTCTCATTAGCCAGCTTTCGGAGGAAACAATATTTGTTTGCGTAATGCATGGCTTGTCACCAAACCTCTCTACAAGAGTGTTATGTCCAAGCTATTAATGGCCATGTTCCTGAACAGTGACTTATTTCTGCGTGGGTTGTGCCTATCGTTTGCATGCAGACATCACTGGTGTTTACCAATAGCCCTATCCCCCACCTTCCTTTAATGGTAAATCTGCATTTTATATGAGACATGCTTGTTCCATTTGGAGACATCCTTTTTAATGCAGTCAGCGGCATAAAATATAAACCATGCACATTCATAAAATATACCAGACATTAAATGCTCCTCCCTCCGCCTCCTGCTCTCGCCCTGTTCCTAAAGGGGTCTCACAGTGAGCCGCCCCTCCTCTTCAATATCTACTTTAAACCACTCCCTGCACGCATCCACTATGATAATCTTATCTGCTATAATAATGTGGATGACACCCAGATCTTTCCTAAAACGCCAGCCCCCCCACCCCCCAACCCGCCCCGCCCTGCCCTGACATCTCCGCCTGCCTCCCTGAAATCGTCCACTGGATGACGGCTAACCACCTCCTCAACCCAGGAAAAACGGAAATCCTAATATGCGACAAATCCTCACTCCTTCTCCCCTGGCCACAAACCCTAGGACCCACTCTTGCAAGATCCATTTCTGTAAAAAAAAATCTCGGGTGTATGCTGGTCTCAAATCCATCACTCTCCCACCACATCAATTCTCTGTCCATAATTGTCTGTGTCTTTGAAAATGGATAAGTGCTAACATTTCTAATTCTCTTATTGATTTTTATATTTGATAATACACAATTTTGCCTGTTTTTGTTTGTGCAACATCATCTTTGTAATCAAGAGACCTTCCTTGATTGTGGTCATCACTTTGAAATCAACCTTTTACTCTTCCCCAAAAATCAATCTCCTTATACTGGTCTTACAAAGTATGTCTTTGTAATGGAATAGTTCAGTACTTGAACATGTCTTATGATTGTTTGCCTCTGAGTACCAGCACATGTTTAAAGGATCTCGTGTATGGTACCAAATTTGAATGGACGTGCAGGGGTGTTTTTTGTGTGATATGGAAAATAGTTATTTTATTTAAATTTCATACCTTGCTGATTTGTTGTGATTAAGACTTGTATTTATAATTATCTTATGCTCTGTCCTTTAAAGTCGTCTGATTTTGTTTCTAGAATCTGAAAATTCTTTAGACAAGATATTTTCACCATCGAACGACTCTTAAATAGAAATGGTGAGCGCTCAGCTACAATTGCAAGATAATTTTTACTGTCGGGCATATCCGGAATGTAAATAGTTTTAATGGTAGCCACTACTTTCTTTGCACCTATAGTTTTAGGAGCATGCATGTCTCAACATCAAGGAACTTGCAATATTACGTTTTTGAAAAATTAGTCTTGCCACTGTTTTCCGACAGCCGCAATCACTTTGTACACGGTTGCATTCAACCACACACACCTTGGACCTAGCTCATCACATCGTAGGCACCTACTTCTAAATATGCCCTGTACTTTTTTCCACACCTTGAAATTGTGTGCTGAACATGCTCCTCTTCTCTGCTCTCTGACGAGATCTGGCCTCGCATCCTAAACTCTGTACCTCTTCAACTGCTAATTGTCAGTTGCTACACTGACCCCAAAGAGCCCAAAGTGTCAGTCGAAATAAATAGATGAAAATTCCAGTGAACTACCCGCAAAAGCTCAGAAGGCAGTTCTCCCTGGGATTCTGTGGTTCCAGAACTAATACTAATTCTGAGCTCTGCTTATTTTTTTTAAAGTACTTGCCCCCACTTTAACTTTCCTAAACAAACGTGCTGTTTTTGATTATTGGATTTTGATTGCTTTCTTTTGTTGGCCAGTCCACTTCACATTTCTCTTGAATGTATCTGTAGAGCATCTTTGCCATTGGATTTATGATCAAAATTAAAAGATCTCATACTTGTACTATGCATTTTGATCTGTCTGACAGTTCCATCTACAGGCATATAGTTAGCTGCCTTATTGCTGGAGCCAGGATGTGCTTTCTGGTTGTTATTCCATGTGTAATAGTATAACGCTGTTTAATTGGGACTTTGGAGCACAGCATGGAGCTTTGATGATTCTGTGGGAAATGTGTGCACAGATTTGGACTACAAAGTTAAGAATTATACTCAAAAATATAGTTTAATTATGAGGCCACATCGTCTGGGTTTCTGTCACTTTTTGTTTGGTTCACCTTTTCATAGTCCATTTATTAAAAATCCACTGTAGTCGATCTTTGTTAGTTATGCCTGTGAGTGCAACTCTTAGAGATACTTGTGATATGTTGTAATAGAGTGAAGATATTTTATGGGTGAATTGTGCCAGGAGTCCAGAGTCCGTGTTGGGAACAGGACTCGGTGCACCCGATAGGCTGCACCCTTGGGAAACACTCACAGAGAATAAAACGAGAAGTTGAAACCAAGTAATATAGGCAGTCCAATGAAGGAATGATGGATCTTGCACTCCACGTTTTTTTTTTAAACAATTATTTTTTATATATCAAAACAACTTTCAGACATTGCATTATAGAAAACATCACAACACAGTACAAATTTCGTCTGTTTGTTAGCAAGTTCGCCCAACTGCCCCGGCCTACCTAGCACCACAGAATTCCACCACCCATCTGCTTATATTCCACCAACAACTAGACCCTCCTGTGCAGGATTGTGTTCCAATTCTGACATCCTGTGTGGAAGTGACCAAATCCGTAATAAACTGTCTCCACGCTTCCATCCATCCCTCCCTCTTCCTGGTCAGAGTTCCTACCTACTGCCTCTTGCCACACCACTGTTTCCGCATTCACCCATTTTAGCAGGTCCTTCCACCATACTTGCACTTGAGGCCTTGTCTGTGCTTTCCATCCCATCGCTATTCTATGTTTCGCTAATATATATATGCTAGATCCTTCAGCTTACTCGCATGTTTAGCTCTCTTAGGCCTTGCAAATCTCCCCCCCAGCAAACAGGCTAGGGGGGAATCTGATGTCCAAGGTGATATCCGCTTTCACTAATGTTTGAGCCACCTCCTCCCAGAATCTCCCTATCGCCCTATCTCTATGCAGGCCCAGAACATATGGACCAGATCGGCATCCACCTCCCCACACTTCGGGCATGATTGTATCGCTGCTTGGTTAAACTTTGCTATTCCATTCCGGGTTAGATGAGCTCTGTGGGTTATATACAGTTGAATCTGTTGGAGGCTAGCGTTCCTGGATACCTTTTTGTTGTACGCCATTGCTCTGTTCCACACTCCGTCTGACATTGGTTCTTCCAAGTCTGCCTCCCATTGCTGTCTCTCGTCTGCCCCAGCTCTTTCCCCAATTTAGACATTGACAGCTCGTATTTTATTTATTTTTTTATTTATGCATTTAGTTTATATTCAGTCACAAACACACTTTTGCACATTAAAAAACATAACAAAAATTTAAAAATTTCCCCTTCTACCTAAAATCAAAAACACAAAATAAGCAATCACAAATATATAAACATTCCTATGTTCACTAAGTTCCTATGTTGAGCATGTTGTGTCTTTTTACCATATCTTATGAAGACCAATATCAAATGGTTATCTAGTCAGTCCCCATATGTAGAAAGCTGCAGCATTATGTACTACAGATTCCGCCCCTATCCGGTCTGACCAGAATTGGTCCCTGTTTATGAACTCTATAGATGACCCAATACCCCCATATCCTTTAATATACAGGGGTTTCAGTGCAGCACATGCTGTTAGATGTCGACTAGTTTCAACTTCTGTAGAGCAATGCCTACACATTACGTCTTGGACCGCATGGGCTGTTCTATTCCACTTGTTCTTATATTCTTTTGAGCCAAGGATGTTAAACCTCAGTTGCATCGTAAATCTCCTAAGTGATGCATTGGGCCATTTTATTAAGTAGCTTTTGGGTTTACCAATCTTAAAACCTTGATGTGTTTACTCTCTGTATCTTGGGAGCTTACTCAGTCTATGTCCACTGTCATGTCTCTCTCCCTTGATTTCTTTTTAATCACTTTACACGTTGTCCGGTCGCTCCGGTATTGTGTCCAATTTAAGACTCAAATTGCACAGGTACTCTTCTGTGAAACTGCACAGCTCCTTCATGAAATAGTTTTTTTTTTAAAAAATATTTTATTGATTTTATATTTTAGAAAAACAAACACACACCACAATACAACTGTTAATTATTTACAGAAACCACAAAAGAAAATACGAGAAAGGAAAAAGAGAAAAAAACGAAAAAAAAAGGAAAAGAAAGGGAAAACTCCCCCCACCCCCCATCAAGCCAGAGCCGGCTCCCTTGCATCCTCAGTCGGGGCACCGTCAGGAGAAACATTGTCCGTAGGCACATCTTCAGAATTCACAGAGTCGTCCAAGCCCTGTTGTGGGTTGGTCATAGAGGCCACCAATTGCCGCCAGGCCAGCAAGGGCCCGATCTCCTCCTCGCCCCCTCTAGTGACCGCTTCAAACCAGACCACGGATTCAGCCTCCGCCCACTTCATAATGTCCGCCCACCATAGTTCCACTCTCGGCCTGCTACCCGATTTCCAGTTCATGGCAATACTGCGTTTGGCCAGAACATATGCCAGGTCCCTCAGCTTGCTCAAATGCCTAAAGTGTCTGGGCCTGGGGAAGATCCCAAGCATACATGACCAGGCAGATCCCACGTCCAACACCACTCCCCCACTTGCAAGCTTCATCTTGACCTCCTCCCAAAATCTATACACTTCCGGGCAGGCCCAAAACATATGTAGCAACCCAGCTTCCACCTCCCCACACCTGGGGCATTTTTGAGTAATCGAGCCTCCGAACCGTGCGATCCTCTGGGGAGTCAGGTAGGCCCTGTGAGTAATGTAAAACTGGAGTTGTTGGAGCCGTGCATTTCTGGACACCTTTTTATGATATCCCAGGACCCTCTTCCACTGACCCTCCGTCATGAGTTCACCCATCTCCTCTTCCCATTCATGCCTCAGTTGGGGCAACTCTTTCCCAGCCTTCGTTCTGAGGAGTTCGTATATTCGTGATATTTCATGCCCACCCTCTGAGACATCATACATAGTTTCAAGGGTGGCATCAGGATCATCTGCCAGTGCCGTCTCCGGCCATCTCTTTCTTACACGTTTTACTAGCCTAGCATGGGTGATGTACTGGCCTCTGTGCACCCCCGTCTCATCCTGCAACTTTTGAAAGTCCAGCGCCTCCCCCTCTCTCCATATGTCCCCAAGCGTGGCCAGGCCCACCGGCTCCCAATGCCTGCGGACAGAGTGAAACAGTTGGGTGTCGTTTTCACACAGGGCCACCAGCGGGACCTGCCAAGATAGTGGTTCTGACTCCCCCATCAATTTCCATGTTCTGTGCCAGACCTCCCATCCCAACCTCAATAGCCACCCTCTTCCCGTCAGTTTATTCCTTTGTAGCCACACCACCTCTCTCAGGAAATATGGGGCAGCATCATCACGCAGCAACCTAGATTCCACCGAACCTTCATCAGACAACCACCTGGCCACATACAACAGTTGTCCCACCAGATAATATAGTTAGAAGTTGGGCAAGCCTATACCCCCCTTCTCGTACGGGTTCTGAAGCTTCCACAGGGCCACCCTATTCCTGGAGTTACCCCACACGAAGCCCCTACACATACTATGAAGTCGTACAAATAGGCTTTTAGGGATCAAATACGGGACGTTCACGAAGAAGTGCAGGAGTCTGGGAAGGACCACCATTTTCAGCAAAGCCGCCCTCCCCATCATGGACAGGGGCAATCTGGACCAGAATGTCATGCTGTTCTTGACCCCCTCTATGGCTTTCTCTGTGTTATGCTTGTGCACCGCCTCAGTCCGGTGGTAAATATTTACCCCCAGGTACCTAAACGTGTCGGTCCGCCATGGTATTGGCAATACAGGCAGCCTCTCCAACGGGACGTCCTTGTACCCGCCCAAAGGGAACAGGCTAGACTTCCTGGGGTTCACTGATATGCCCGAGAGGACAGCGTAATGATCCAGTACTTCCAGTACGTACTGCAGGTTCTCCTCCGGGTAGCGGAGGTACAACAGCATATCGTCCGCATAGAGAGATGTTAAGTGGCTGCCGCTGGCAGTGTTAATGCCCACCTCACCGTATTGTTGCCGCAGGCATATCGCCAGCGGTTCCAGCGCAAGTATATATAGCATGGGTGACCAAGGGCATCCCTGCCTGGTCCCCCTGCTAAGCTGCCAGGCATCCGAGACTGTGGCCCCAGTCTTGACTCTAGCCACCGGGCTGCTATATAACAACTGGACCCATCTGATATAACCAGCGCCCACGCCGTATCCCTGCAGGGCTGCTTTCAGCCAAGGCCATCTCACTGAATCGAAGGCCTTGACCGCATCCAGCGACACTACCGCCATCTCGCCCGTGTCATTCTTAGTATGGTCGATAACATGGTGCAGCCTCCTATGGTTATCACTGATATTCCTGCCTGGGACATATCCCGTTTGATCCGGGTGGATCAGCTTGCCAATCACTTTCTTCAACCTGTTGGCCAGCACTGCCGTGAGTATTTTGCTGTCCTGGTTTAGCAAGGACAGAGGTCTATAAGATCCACAAACAACAGCCGGCCTGCTGGTTTCAGTAATGGGACAATCATGGCCTCACGGAGGGACAACGGGAGTTCTCCCTGTTCGTATGCCTCGTTAAACAAGGCCAGCAGAGGCTGCAGCAGCTCCTGCACGTACACCTTGTAAAACTCACCAGGCAGGCCATCCGCCCCAGGTGCCTTGCACGTGGGGAGGCCCCGGATCACCACCTCCAGCTCATCAGAAGTGATAGGGGCGTCCAGTTCCTCCCGCTCCAGGTCGTCTAGGGTGGGCAGACCAATGTCTTCCAGTGTGTTCAGGATGTCCTGGCTCCTGTCCTCCCCAGTGTCCTCATACAAACGTTTGTAGAACCTGAGGAATTCCTCGTTCACCCCATCCTGAGTGTTGCGAAGACCACCGTCCTCACCACGGATCTCGTGGATAACCACTCGGGGGGACTCACTCTTGTACAGCCAGGCCAACAGTCTGCCTGGCTTGTCGCCCCCCGCGTGCAGCCTCTCTGTGTATTTCCTATGGTTCAGTCTACATAGTCGGTCCCAAAGAGCGCTGCACGCCACCTGAAGGTCTCTCATCCTAGTCTTGTCTACCTGAGTGGCATTCTCAAGACGAGCCAGGCTCTCCAGTTCCCTTTCGGTGTACTGAAGCTCCCTCTCGATACCCCCTTGAAGTCCCTTGGATTTGGAGATCGCCACTCCGCGCACCACTACCTTAAAGGCCTCCCACAGAGTTCCCGCAGAACGCACACTACCCGTGTTTATCTCGAAGTATTCCCCGATGGCAACCCTCAGGTCCTCCCGGAAACCCTCATCCTGCAGTGCTTCCGCCCGGAGTCTCCATGTGGGGACCCGAGGCCTAGGGGGTTGGTGTCGCCACTCTACCACCAGGGGCGAATGGTCCGACAATACTCGAGCTTTGTATTCCGCCTCCACTATTTCGCCCGCTATCTCGGCAGTTCCAAACACATAATCCAATCTCGTATATGAGTCGTATGGCGCCGCATAATGCGAATACTGCCTCTCCGTGGGGTGGAGTCTCCTCCACACATCCACCAGTCTCAAGTCTCTTAGCAATGTCCCGAGCGCCTTGGCCGCCGGCGACATTTTCCCTTTGGTGTCTGCGGACCGGTCCATTTTGGGATCTAAGGCACAATTGAAGTCCCCTCCCCACACCATCGCGCCCCCTACCAAGGGGCCAGGTTTGCCATAGAGGGATCTAAAGTAGGCTGCAGTATCATGATTGGGGGCATACAGGTTGAGGATGTGTACTTCCCTGTTCTCCAGGAGTCCTGTTATCGCCACCATTCTACCCTCCGGGTCCACTATCGAGTCGAGCACCCGGAACGGTACATGCGGCGCCACCCAGGTGATGACCCCTCTAGCATACGCCGAGTACGTGGCACCCACTACCTTTCCCTTCCACTTCCTCGTAACCACCTCCAATTTCTCCCTGGTGAGGTGGGTCTCTTGTAGCAGGGCTATGTCTTTCCGCATCCTCTTCAGGTATAGCATGACTTTGTTTCGCTTGAGGTAACTATTGAGGCCTCGGACATTCCAGGTAACTATGCGGAGACTATCCGATGCCATCGGTTTGGTCTGTATTCAGCCCCGCCCTCCCCACAATACCCCCTTGGTCTAACACTCCGCCGGCTCTTCCGCCCCTGATCCCCATCCCCCCTCCCTGTTTCCCAACTACACACCACAGCAAACAACCCCTCCCATCCCAACAAAAGCCCAGCTCCATCCCTGGATCTCAGGCCCACCCGCGTCTGGTCTTATCCCGTTTACAAGGAATAGGACCCCGCGGGGCATCGCCGATCTAACAGCGACCTAACTAACTAGATATGTTACTATTGGGGACAACGGAAGCCTCTTGGAGCTCCCAATCAAGTGACCACGGGTGGGCACGCCCCACGGGCCAGCCAGTCTGTACCACATCATACGCATCACATATCGTACAAATGACTATATTCAAGTCCCAATGTCTCGGCCCCGTTGCCCCAGGCGGCCCAGCCATAAGCTACTTATCTTCAGTAGTCTCTGCCTGGATGCCTGATTCTTGAGGACTGCCCAGCGCGTCTAGCCAGTCCATCGCCTCAGTTGGTGTTTCGAAAAACAGGGATCTGCTTCTGTAGAAGACTTTCAATTTGGCCGGGTAGAGTAGCATATAGCGATGGCCAGCTTCACGAAGTCTCCTTTTCACCGCTCCGAAGTGCATCCGACTCCGCTGTACTTGTAGCGTGTAGTCCGGGTAGGCCGTAATCTTGGCCGATCCTCTGTCAATCGTTCCCCCTTTTCGAAAGAATTCAAGAATCTTTTCGCGATCACGGTAATTCAGAATTTTCGCGATCACCGGCCGCGGGGGGGGCCCCGGGAGGCGGCCTCCTGGTTAGGGCCCTATGAGCTCTCAACTGCAAACCCCTGGGTCAGTACCCCGCCGGTAATCTCCTGCAAAAGCATGGATTCCACAAATTCCGTAGGGTCTGGCCCTTCAGTTCCTTCAGGTAGGCCACGATACGGATATTGTTGCGTCTGGCACGTCCCTCCGCCTGCTCCGCTCTGTCCTCCAGGTTGCCCACCCGTTGCACAAGGGCGTGTAGCTCCTTTTTATGAGCAGCGCAATCTGCTGTGTTCGTGGCCGTCTCCTTCTCGATGGCCCCCGCGCGTTCCGAGACCGCCCTCACATCCAGCCTAAGCAGATTCACCTCCTCCTGGACGGCACCGATCTTGAGATTTAAGCCTTCCTGTAGCTCTTTCATGGCGAGGCCCAGCTTGGTCTCCCATGACACTTTTGTCCGCAATCGCCGCCAGCACCTCCTGTATCGTGCTAGGTGACTCCGCGGTCGTCACAGGGGTCTCTTTGATCTTGCCTCCTTCCGCCCCTGGGGGGGACTTGGCATAAGCCTCCATCGTGGGCTGTTTGGCCTTGGGTTTCACACCTCTCGTGGTCATAATGTTGTATGAGTCGGGCAGGGGCCCGTGCCGCCAGTCACCGAGGGGGAGTCACGCCACCCGACGTCCAAAGCCTGACCCACCACACCATGGGGCATCCAACACGCCCGGAGCACTCCGACCACCAGGCCCACGGTCCTATCGTTTCAGCCACATCCGTTCGGCACTCCCGCTCGTTGGGCCACCGTGCGTCCTAGGAGGCGCTCATGTGTTTTAGTCTCCGAGCAAAGGGACGCAAAGGTCTAGCACTCGAGATCGCGACACTGACTTCATGATCCTCGGTGTTCGCAACGTGTCGCCGCCTTTTTGTCTTGTCCGCATGCTCCGGGCTCGTCCCAGTCAATCACAATTATTTCGGTTTCTAAGCCTTCTGAACGTCCCAAACTTTCACAGGATGTGGTGGTGGCATTCACACACCTGGACATCGATTTCCAACGTCGGCCGGCCCCCGTGGACGTACCCCTCCATCAGGATCAAAACAGGATCAGCGGAGCTCCTCCAGAGTGCGACCTCTTACATGGCCGTCCAAGCCACGCCCCCCCTTCATGAAATAGTTGGAACTACTGCCCTTTATCACTTTACCCAGTAGCTGTAAGAGATGGTTTATTCCTGCTACCGTTATATCCATTTTTTAGATACAGGAGTTTTTTATGAAAGCAATGGCTGTAACCCTTACTCTAGGCGAAGAGCTTCCACTGGTACTCCCCTAGGCATATTCATTATGAAACGGAGTAGTTTTCCTTCCAATTTCTGGAAGCACACAACCTCCTTTTGTGACAGCTTGTTTATACGCGAGACTTCATGCCCACCTTCCGACACATCATAAAATGTCTCAATCGTTTCATCTAGCTGCAATGGAGCTTCGGTCTCTGGCCATCTGCTCCTTTGATTTCTCAGTAGGCTGGAGTATGTAAGGTATTATCCTGGGTGCACTCCAGTTACGTCTATCTATCAATTCCTCTAACTCCTTAGCACACCCTCCTTTATCGAGCCCCCCACTGTCGCCACCCCTTTAGGTTCCCAGTATTTTCTCACATTCAACCGCAATTTATCACTCACCCCTTCTAACGCCACCAGTGGAATCTGCAGGGAATACAGTACGATGTTGCCTATCAATTGACAGGCTCTACGCCACATTACACACCCCAATCTCATCAACCTAGGCGAGCGGGTTGTGCGAGAGTCTGCTATCCATATAACTTGGTTTAGAAAAAACGGAGTCCTTGTTGTACGTAACATCTGCGACTCATGAGTTTGTTCGTCTGACCGTCATTTGGCTGCAAATTGCAACTGGCTAACAAAATATACCACAAAGTTGGGTAGTTTTATTCCCCCCGAGTTCATATGGATTTTGGAGCTTTCAAAGTGCTACCCTGCATCTTGAGTTGTGCCACAGGAAGTTCCTACATATACTATGCAGTCTCGGTATTGCAAACGGGACATTTGTGAAGAAGTGAAGGAGTCTCGGGAGCAACGCCATCTCCAGCAGCGCTGCCTGTCCCATCATGTATAATGGCAGTCTAGCCCAGAAAGATATGGAATTTTCAATTCCGTTCACTGTTCTCACTGTGTTCAGTGTATGTTCTGACAAAGCAGCATATCGCTCCATCACGTCTCGAATATATTGCAGATTTTTCTTGGGATTTTGCAAGTAAAGAAGCATATTTATCAGCGTACAATGATATCAAATGCCTTTCTCCCGGCGTATCTATCCCCGCCTCCCCATATTCATCCCGCAGATAAATCGCAAGTGGCTCCAATGCCAATTTAAAGAGCACCAGAGACCACAGACATCCTTGTCTTGTACCCTTACTTAACTGCCATTGCTCTGAGATGATTGTGCTGTTTTTACCCTAGCCACTGGTTCGCTATACAACAGTCGCACCCGTTTAATATATGTCTGGCCCCATACCAAACCTTTCCAAAACAGAAAACGGACAGCAGCCATGGCCAGTCGACCGAATCGAATGCCTTGACTGCATCTAGTGATGCCAGCACACATTGTTGTGTATCTCCTTAAGGACAATATATTACGTGGTGCCATCTGCGCAAATTAATGGTAATATTCCTATGCAGGACGTATCTTGTCTGATCCGAGGTGTATAAGCTTGGCTATGACCTGTTTGAGCCTGAATGCCATCACTGATGTAAGTATCTTCCCATCTTGATTCAATAAGGAAAGGGGTCTATACGAGCCACAGTCTGTATCTGGCTTATTTGGTTTCAGAATGGGGACTATCAACGACTCCCTAAAGAATCCGGGCAATCTGCCTGTTTCCAGTGATGCATGAAGCACTTCCAACAATGGAGTTAGGATATCTGTCATGTATTCTTTATAGAATTCACTGGGGATCCGGTCCGCCCCTGGGAGTTTTGCCCGTCGCCAGTTCTTTGATCACATACTCTAATTCCTCTATTGTAATGGGAACCTCCAATCTGTCTCATTCTCCCGTCATTGGCTTGGGTAGCCTAATCTCGGACAGTGCTTCTTGTATCTCTGCCACGTCACACTCTGAGGTTTCATCGTTCAATTGCTTATAATATTCATAAAAGCATTTTATTTACTCCTTCTTGTGACTCGTGCAACTCTTTATCCATTCCTACAACTGCTCTCACTGTGTCCCGTTTGCTTTTGCTTTTGTAGTGCCAGGCTAACAATCGCCCCGGCTAGTCCCCGTGTTGTGTCTCAGTGTATCTCCTATGATTCTAAGTGATCCGGCCGCGGCTGATTTTGCCGCGGCTGGTATGTTTGCATGAGAAAGGTGCGAACTACCAAAAGTTTGCACCTTTCTCATGCAAACACACAAACATAAAACGGGGGCTGCTGGGGTGTCCCCTGCAACCCATGCTCACTATACTGTAAAGTATATGCCACACACTATAGTGAGCGGGGTGTAGCCTGTCTGCGCAATAGCTTCTAACCTGCCCTCCGCCACCTGTAAATCTCGTAAAATAACATCTTGTATTCCCTTTCAGTGCGATATGGCCACTCCTCTCGCCACTAATTTAAAAGCATCCCACAGTGTACCTGCTGATTTCACACTGCCCTTGTTATGCTGAAAGTATTCCTTCACCTCCTCCCTTAAATGTTCCCAAAACCCTGTATCTCTCAGTGCTTCCACCCTGAGTCTCCATGTTGGAATCTTGGCTTGGAGGAGGGTGGGTATTGGGGGGAGAGCCTGCCATGTGACAACCAGAGGAGCATGGCTTTGTATTCTGCTCGTATGAACTCCCCTAGTAATTCTCGACCCACAAGCACGTAATCCAACCTTGTGTAGAGATTCGTGTGAGCATTATAATGGAAATATACCCTTTCCTGCTGATGCATTGTTCTCCACATGTCTTCTAAATTGAATGTGTGTAGCAACGTGTTTAAAGCTTTCGCTGCAGGGGCTGGGTGAACACATTTACCATCTGATCTGTCCATTACCAGGTTGAGCGTACAATTAAAATCTCCTCCCCATATTAGCGCTCCATCCCTGTATGGGTTTACCTTGGTATAGAAGGATCGGAAATGTGTAGCTGTCATGATTTGGGGCAGATGTGTTGATAACGCATATTTCTCTGTTTTCCAATGTCCCCTGCAGTATGATCATCCTACCATCCGTATCTAAGTAGGTCTGGAGGACCCTGAATGGGACTGTCGGTGCCACCCATATCAGCACCCCCCTGACATATGCTGAGTATGTAGAACCCAAGGTCACCCCACCCCACTTCCGTGCCAAGGTGTCCTGTCTGTCTTTGGTCTGACGCGTCTCTTGCACTAGGGCTATATCATTTTTTTGGCGTTCCAAATATGCCATTACTCTGTTTCGTTTGATGTAACTTTTCAAACCTCCAAAATTCCAGGTTGCTATCTTGAGTTCCTCCATCTTATTTTAAACATTTCCGCCTTCACCCTCCTATTGCTTCCTCCACCCTCTTCCTGCTGTGCATGTCGGTAGGCCAACTTCTCTCTAACTATCACAACTTCCCCTCCCTCCCACTCCCCAACTGTTCCCAACATTTGCCCAGCTTTGAAATCTAAGCTCAGGCATCCCCGCATCTCGCCCCGATTCCGGCTCACTGCCGGTATTCTGAGTGCAGCAGGAGTATACTGAACTACTAGTATTCTAACTAATCTACTCTAATGAGGGTGATAGTGTGATCCTGGCGCCGTCTGGTACTAAGCGGCACCGGTGCTTCCTGTATTTAGCCAATTGTAAATTACTAGAAAATGTTCTAACTCGAATGTCATTGTTTGATCATTCCTCAATGGCCAGTGAACGGTTCAAATGAACAATATTCAAGCAATACAGGTTCTCTTACCACTTCCACTTTTCGTCTGTCTCCGACAGAAAGTATAACGCATCCATCCATTTATTCACATCATCCAGAGTCTCAAAGAAAACTGCTCTCTTTGTGTAAGACCTTCATCTTTGCCGGTTATAGCGGTATAGCAGCATGTATTTAAGATTAGCTGTGTGCAACCTCCTCTTGACCGACACATTTCATTCTTTGCTTCTGCAGCAAGAAAGTATAATCTGGGTACGCCGTGACGGTTGCCGATGCTCTGCTTATCGTTCTACCTTTTCGAAAGTGTTCCAGGATCCTTTCACTGTCTTTATAGTTTAGTATCTTGGCTATGATCGGCTGAGGTGGGACCCAGGGTGGCGGCCTTCTTGCCAGGGCCCTGTGCACTCTTTCAACTGTGAACCCCTGGGTGAGTGACTAGGCACGTATCTCTTGCACTAACAGGTTTTCGATTAAATATGTTGGGTCTGAGCCTTCCTCTCCTTCCGGGAGCCCCGCAATGCGTACATTATTTCTGCGTGCCCGATCTTCCGCCTCTTCTGCCCTGCTCTCCAGATTCTGCACCTACTGGAGACCTCCTTGGAGTTTGCGTTGCAACTGCTCGTGTTAGCCTTCATCTCTTTCTTTAGCACTCCTGTACGTTCTGCCAATACTGATGGCGTCAATTTTAAGTTCCAATGATGACTTCAACTATGATATGGCGTCCAGGATCTGCTGATCACTCTGCCTGGGGAAGGCTTCTCCCTGTGCGTCGTGCTCTGTGTGTGCTCTTGTGTTAAGCAGTCCCCGGGGTTACAGGCTACTTATGATTTTTCCTTGCAATATTGTTCTTGTATCGAGCTCTGGTGCAGATGCAGAGTCTCCCCGGCTTTTCTGCCTGCACACCCCTCCTCTGTTTTACTCTTGCCAGTCTTTACTTAGATGCTTGCAGGAGCTCTCATGCACAACAGCGCTGTGCAGCCTACAGTCTTGTTGTTTGCAGTCTCACAGTCCGATAAGACAGGAGGGGACTGTGCTGAGCTTTACTGTCGGTTTCGGCCACTCTCCCTTCTTACTCGTGGTCCATCAGTAGATCTTTTTGTTCTCACCAGGTCGCCATTTTGTTGCGGCTGCCGACGAGATGCTGCCGCCCTTCTTCAGCTTCCGTTATACTGACCATGTCATTATTCACTTCTAGAGTCTGCTCATGTTGTTCCCAGTATATTCATACATCCGTGGTATCACGTTTTTTTGTCGAAGCTGATTCAAAGCATAACTTTCTCACCAGGATCATCCAGGAACAGCAGGAGCACCACAGGTTCAATAACTATTGGCTGTGTAGCCACACCCCCTATGTAGTCCAAGTTGTATGTAAATCGTGAAGTCCAAAGGCAAAGGTATGGATTCACATCTGTACAAAATACATTTTTGTGGATTCTGGAGTAATATCTAAGTATGAGCAAATCCACGTGGAAGAGACCGAACAGAGCAGAGCTTAAGAGGCAGAGCAGAAAAGTGCAGAGCATGAAAGGCAGCGTGGAGTCTTGGAACGCTTCACGGAGTTGGCAAAGGCAGTGCAGAGAAAAATATAGCTGCACAGAGATTCTTAAGGGTAGCACACAGTAAACGAAGCACTGTGTGTAAGCAAAGGGGCACAACCGTCTCAAAAGGAGAAACGGAATTACGTGAGCACATAGGAGCAAGAAATGTCAGAGAATAGGACAAGCGGCAGAGAAGGTTTGCCAAGGATCGACAAGGTAACAACGCACCAAACTAACCTGTTCCTCAGTAAAAAAAAGCTCTGGGGAAAAACGTCAGGCGCCATCTCAGAAAACACGAACGCTCACTGGAGATATGAAATGGTATGAAGCAGTCACCATCTTGAGTGAAGTCTATAAGAAAGTGGATGGCACTTTCTCCATTTATTCCATGAAGAGTGAGCTGTTTGTTTCCTAACAGCAACTCAGAAAAAATGTGGAAAATTCAGATTTCAAGACTAGGCTGGTTTAAGCGGAAATTGAATTGTAGACGTCTACTATCAGTGTGTACTTTTCAAAGAGACTGTGTCCGGTCATGTATTCCTCATCTTTGATATACTCGTAAGTCTACTTGCAGCTTTGGAAAAGCTTTTATAATATTGAGCGCAGTGTGTTGTTGAGTCGTGGCCTGTGACGGCAACAGTTGTGTCCTCGGCCTTGACATTCATATAAGTAGCTTGAGCTGAGACCGTTTTTTCTGCATGCTCAGCAGGCTTTGGACAGTTCTTTACCTCAGCGAATTCTTTCTGCGTATTTTCTACAAAGTCAAATATGCCTACGCTGAAGATTGGTTTCAAGCTTTGTTCCGATTATAATGTCCAGTGCAGAACCACAGCGGATCAGTTTGTGGTGTCTGGGTGTGGACCACAGACTCGATGACTGCGACTCCTGGCAGCCGATGGCAGTGAAATTCTTGAGGGAGAGGAAGGGGAAATTTGTGGCAGGTGTAGACCCCTTTCAAAATCCCCTTCTACTACCCCTTCAAAAAGGAGGTTGTTGGACAATTCCAGGGATGTTTCCCCTGAAAAGAAAACACTTCAAACACTTGTTCTAGATCTCGTCCTCTCACAAGAAGCGAAGAAGCAATGCCATAGATCGCGGTCGTCTTTGTCGTGCTGCTTGCCTGACAGACTAGTTAATTTCCCAAGCAAGTCAGCATCTTCTGCTGACTGGGAAAATGTAGTCTTCAAATGCTGGAGGTTTTTTAGAAGGCGGCTTCAAGTGCCCCTCCTAAAGAGCCCAAGGATACTTCAGAGCCCAATACATCTGGTAGGACCGTAAGGGTATCTACTGAGACCACTACTCTCACGCCAAAGAGCCTGGGCGGTAGGTATTCTCAGCATTTGTTGAAGGAATCTTTGTCTCGACACTGGCAAAAATCAAATCCTTCCTGCTCGAATCCTGTAAAGGACCAGGTGCTTGGCACTTCGAAGACAGTAACTTTTGTCAAAGCCTTTTTGGTCGAGGTAGCAAAGTCTTTCAAGCCTTTGCCAAAAGCTGATTTCTTTAGGACCCATGGGTTCCATATTTGAAGGGGAGCAAGGGGAGAATGTACCTTTTTGGTTATGTATGTCGTACTCCAAATGTGCCTGAAGAATTGGTTTCAGTAGAATGCAAAATCTGTTTGACACTCTGAAGGAGGCTAGTGGCTTGGACACCTCACCAGAGACAGACCTTGCCACTCCTGATGTTTCAGGTAATTCTGACTCCTCATACAGAGCAGTGATGGGGAAAAGTCACTAAATATCTGGGCCGGGGAAAGCCAGTAGCAATACTGGAAAATGATGGTCTGACATCCTTCACAGCTGACCTCCAAGAGAGCCAGTATTACTATTCCACACTGCCTTTAAGGACTAGGGTGTTAGAAACTGGTTAAAACCAGAAACTTCCCTGGTGAGCAACAAGAATTTGACCATAACTTACAGGGATGACTCTATAGACCCTGAAAAGACACCCCACCGCTGAGTTTGCTGGCATAGGCAGCAACATCAACTTCGAAGGCGGCAGCCTACGCAACTATTCCCCCCACACCCTACCCGGATAGAGACGGACGACAAAAGGTTTGATGCCTTAAGTAAAGGGTCCTTTCTGCAGGCAGCATGGCCCTCAAATCCATAAATGCAACTTGTGCCCTGGCCAAGTACACTCACACTTTATTGGACGTTATAGCTTTGGCAGTGGACCATATCCCTGTGGGGGTAGGAGAGAGGGTTTCTTAACCTGGTGCAGGATGGCAAAGATGCCATGTGCCAGTGTCTCCAATCTGGACTGGATTTGGCAGACTGTTAGCAGGGCTATGGCGGCGAGGACTGTTTTCTTGACTCAGGAAGTCTGGGTTTGCACATGATCAATCGTTTTCAGGACATGCCATTTGATGGTTCACAACTTTTCGGCTCAAAGGCCAATAAGAGCCTAGAAAAATTACAAGCATCCAAGGCAGCAGCGAAGTTCCTGGGAGCAGCGATTTGCCAACCTAATCGATCCCTGTGGTCTTCCCATGGATGGGAGGGGTTGGCCCTTTTTGTTTTTACTCCTCTATTTCAAGGGGACGAGGCATCTTTTCACAGAGGGGCCAAAGAGCTCCCTGTGGTTCCAAGGGAGGGACAGCTTCTCTCTCTCTGCCTCTACTTCTTTGCCCTCAGCTTTAGCAACAACTCAAAAACCCATAAGAGGCCTTTTTTCACAGGGCTGTGGTGGTGGGGGAGGGGGTGGTGGGGTCAGGCTGACTCATGTGGAGAGTTGGCGGGGCATAACCTCCGATACTTGGGCACTGCAAACAGTGGCCCATTACTACTGCCTCCTCTTTTTAAGACGACCCCAAGATTATCCTCCGGTAGGCCAATCCTTGAGGGAGCCGGATCTGCTCCTCCTACAGGAGATCTTTACTGTGTTAGAGAAAGGTTCTTCTTCTTTCTCTCACTTCTCGATTCCATCTCCTCTTCTCTTTCCTCTTTAGGTTGGCTCCCGTTTCACTCCCATCTCAAATTCAAGATCCTCTGTCTTGTCTTCAAATCCGTCCATGGTCTTGCCCCCCCCCAATCTCTCCTCCCTTTTAACTTTCTATACCCTGTCTCGTTCTCAATCTTTTCCTACTCTCTCCTCCACCACCTCCCTGTGCCCCCTCCCGCTTCCGATCTTTCCAACTCCTTGCTCCCTTCCACTGGAACTGCAACCCCCTTCACATCCGCTCTTCCCCCTCCTTCCCTTCCTTTCGCTCTTCTCTCAAATCTTACCTTTTTCACTCACCTCCCTAGCGCACCCTTCGTTTCTTCTTGTCCTTCTCCCTCACCTTCATTCCTCACCTCCTACCACTGCTCTTACTTCCCCTCTCTACCTCCTCCTCCCCACCCCCTGCTCTCATATATTCCCACTCTTTCCTCTCCTCTTCCTCACTCACCCTTACATTCCATATTCTCCCACTCCTACCCCCACTAACTCCTTCATTTCCCTCGCTGACCCTGCCCCTCCCTACGCCCTCCTCACCTCTCCAATGTTGTAAATTGTTCTTTAAACTGTTTTTGTATTATGATTCATTTACCATCTCATGCTTGTTGTATTTTGCCTGTTCTTATGTAAAGCACTTTGGATTAAAGGGCTATATAACTTCAATAAAATAAAAATAAATACAAAGGAGCGATAGAGTAGGTACTTGCATCAGAGAGGAATTGGGGTTGGTACTCTTCCCTATTTTTTAATCCCCAAGAAGGAGGGAGGATTGCGACCCATCTTGCACTGGGAGACGCTTGAAAAAGTTCCTCATGAAGGGAAAGTTCAAGATAGTAACTGTCACAGATCTTTCGGCTCCAGGATTGGTTGGTGTTATTGGACCTTCAGGATGCTTACTTTTATGTGCCTACTCATCTCAAACACAAAGTACCTGAGGTTTGAGGTTGGCGGTTCTCATTAGTTTCGAGTTCTGCCATTCAGGCTCACCTCTGCCCTCAGGGTCTTCACCAAGCTTATGGTGGTGGTGTCAGCAAGTCTAAGGAGGGAGGGGATTCAAATCTACACCTACCTAGACGATTGGCTGATCAGAGCTCAGAATCAGCTCAGTCCGACTTGCCATTTCCTCCACAAGCTGGGCTTCTTCCAGAATTTCAAGAAGCCCCACTTGACACCTTCACAGAAGCTTCAATTTATTAGTGGTCCTGGACTCGTCCTCTGGGAAAGTCTTGCCCCTGAGTTGAGGGCTGAACATTTTACAGGCATGCTGCATTTTCCTGCTGCCAGAAGCCAGTCTGAGAATGAGCACCCTCAGATCCCAGTGGTCTCAGTCCTCTGGCAGAATGAGGCACCTTCTTCAGGTCCCAATCAAGGTCGCCCAGATCTCCTGTGGTGGGTCTGTCGAGAGAACGTGATGAAAGGAGGACCTTTTTGGTAACTGTGGCCGGAGATGACCATTATAACAGATGCCTCCCTCACAGGGTGGAGAGCCCATATGAATGACCTTTGTCAGCCATCAATGGTCTCCATCGGAGTACAGACTTCACATCAACCTTTTAGAGCTCGGATCAGTCAGACTACCACTGATGATTTTTCTGCCCTCTTGTGTGGGGAAAGACTGTCCTGATAATGACAGACAATACAGTGCTATGTACTACCTCAACAAGAGACAGGGTGTAGGATCACTGCCTCTGTGCAGAGAAGCGGTGTAGCTCTGGTTTTGGGCACTAAAAGATGTAATCTCTCTGCTTGCAGTTCATCTAGCCAGAAAAGATAACCTAGCAGTGCACCCTCTGAACAGGCAGAGCATCATCTCCCATGAGTGGGAGTTGGTTCAGAAAGTCCTTCTAGAGATCTTCGTCCTTTGGATAACCCAAAGGTGGATCTGTTCACCTACAGTGTCAACAGGTATCTGTTCTGCTCCAGGGAATTTCCTCAGTGGAGCTCTAGGGGACGCGTTTGTAGTGGACTGGGAATGTACACTTCTGTACGCATTTCCACCAGTCTGTTATTCCTCACATCATCAAGGTTCCATATAGTAATGTCCCCTCAAAAATATCGCCATGCAGAAAAATCGTGGAAAGTTGGCTGTTTTTTTGAGGGGACATTGTTACATGGAACATGCGGGGGACACCTCTGCAACCCCCAAAACCTTTTCTTTTGTTCAAGTGGGAGCAGAGGACACCCCTGCAACCCCGCTCCCCCTGTCCCTATATATATGGTGCCCTATATATATGGTGCCCTATATAATGCCGCCAAAACCTTTTCCCGGCGACATATATATATTTCCAGAAGATGTAATGGAGGTGTTGCTTTCAGCCAGAAGGCCAGTAACAAAATCTCTGTACTGCTCGTGTTGGAACAGGAATTGCAGCTGGTGCCGATGCAAGACTACTACATAATTGTCTTTTTTGCTTCACCTGGCCCATCTAGGGCTTCATGTCTCCACCATAAAGGGTTATTTGGTGGCGCTTTCTGTTTTTAAGCGTTCGCCTGATGAGGGTTCTTATTTCAAGGTCCCTATTGTAGATCAGTTCTTGAAAGGGTTAACTATCATCTTTTCCCCCGGTCCCATTTATTGTACCAGTTTGGGACTTTAATTTGATGTTAAGGTACCTGATGGGGCACCTTGTGAACCCTTCTTGTCCACTCAGAATGTTAACTCTTAAGAGTATCTTTTTGACGGCAATAACAACAACCCGCATAGCTTTAAGCTCTTTCTGCTTAACCACCTTTCACTACCTTTTTTAATGACAAGGTGGTTTTGAGGGTACAATCCTTCTTTGTTACCAGAAGTGGTATCTTGAGTTCCACTTGGCACCGCAAATGTTACCTGCCTTTTATCCACCTCCTCATCCTTCCAAGGAGGAGGGAAATTTGCATTGCTTAGACCCTAGGAGGACCTTAAGCTTTTACATTTCCAGAATGTCCAAGGTCTAGCAGGATGACTAGCTCTTTGTGAGCTATTCAGGTCACAAATTAGGACAAGCTGTCGCCAAACAAACCACCTCACGCTGGGTAATCCTATGCAATTCTGAATGCTACTCATTAGCTGGCAAAGATTTGCCCCATGGTTTAAGAGCATATGCCACCCGAGGTGTGGCTACTGCTTTGGCTCCTCAAAGAGGGGTACCCATGCACGACATCTGTAGTGCGGCAACTTGGTTCTTTTTGCGTTAATTCAACAAATACTAATGTTTGGACTTTGGAGGCCAGATTTGGCAAGGTTGTACTTCATAGCATTAATCAACAGTACATTCTCAGTGCCCACCTCCTTCATACGACTTTGGGAGTGTATCAAAGATGGGGAATACGTGGGAGATCACAATCCATTCAAAGAACACATTAATTATCCCTGGTAATTTTTTTCGACTGGATGTTCCTCCCACTTATTCCTCAATGCCCTCCCATCCATTCCCTATTACTTGCCGAGAATTTTCGCATTTTTACACCTTCCTTTCTTTCAACGTCTGGGTCACCCTTTTAAGACGGCTGATCATTGGGAGGAAGAAACTAGAACTGAGGAACGCTTGCTGCGTGAGCTACTTATACCAACGTCAATGTCCCGGCAAGGGCATGACGGAGACCGTCTAGAGCCACGACTCGACGACGCAAAGCGCCCAATACTATATAAAATGTTCTGATGCTGCAAGCAGACTTAAGCGTACATCAAAGATATGGAATACGTGGGAGGAACATCCAGTCGAAAAATATTACCAGGGGTAAGTAATTTGTTCTTCTGTTGCTTCTCCAGCTGGGTACCTGATTTCCGAGAACTAACCATATTTCAGTTTCAGAGAATCATATTGCAGCATTTTATTCATAGGTACTGTCCTTGGAAGAACTTTAACTTGAGTACCCCAAATTGTCCTTTTTGTGTCATAAATTGCCATATATTAAGCGATTGTAACCTCCACACTTGCTTGATAAGCCCAAATTGTATGGTGGTTGATTTTGAAGTCTGGAAATCATGCCTTTGCTAATTTTGTTAAGCTGTTGAGCTGTGGCTTTTTATGGTAAATGTGTGTGTTTACACCCATCCTAGAAGAGAATGAATATCTTGCCCTCCCTACTGTTAAGCTAGAATAATTATGCTGCCTTTATCCGGCTCTTCTAGCAAGGACACTAACATGTTATGCGTTAGCGAAGCTTTTCCCTGTGTTTGGTTTATTACTATGACAAAAGCATCCACCATCTTTTATTTTTTTTTTATAACCTGCCTAATACAATACCTGAGTTCGGTGTCTAAGCGTGGATCTGGGATTTGGACAGGTACTGTTCTTTTGGGATGGAAGGACCCGTTTAGGATAAAAAATCCGTCGGTTTAGGAATACAAGGTCTTTTGCATCCTATAAGCACAGCAGGCAATTCTATTGAATTTACCTGTGACATTAATTCTGGCTTGCACTAGATTAATGTATTGACTCTGCCTTTCTATAGAGGTTTGTTTTAAAATGTAATATTTTTTTTAAAAAAGAATTTTAAAGAAGCATACTTGTGCTTTATGTCTGCAATTATTACACCATTGCATACTAGTGCCGTGGCTGCCAGAAGCCCAAGGGGGAGACTCGTAAGCTTGAGAGAAAATAGCATACAAAAAGCAGATTACGTCCTCTCGCATCATTGGATGGGGAAGCAGCCATTCGGACCTCTGGGGATTGCAATCGGTTACATATAATGTAGGTTTTCTAGGTGTTTTAAACCGCTAGTAAGTCCACTATGGGAGGTGCAGTCAATACAGTCTAGTTCGAAGTTTCTAAACCACACCATGGGAAATGCAGAAGTGTATGTAGGCAAGAGAACACTTCACAATTGACTCTGAACATGCATTCTAGGCCTCGGCTGGTCTTCAGATATCGCCCCCTAGTGTTCGACTGATGGGATGGTGCAAATGACTGCCTAAGCTCTTTGAATCCTCTTCCAGTAGCAGTAATGATACTATGGTGGTGGTCTGAATAATTGGAGCTATGTAAAGCCAAAAATGCCACTAAATAAGATCCCACCCTAAGTAAGAGGTACTGATTTGCAATTAAAACCCAATTACTCTTGTTTGAATGCATGTTTACACTTGGCAATGGCAAAGCGTTACAGAATAATTGCTTAATGATTATGGTTTGGCTACCCACTGTCATGCTGTTGTCTCATGACATCTCACCAAACCTATGCATCGTGCAGCTTTTCCCTGTTCTTGGAGTACAAAAGGAGGACCGCTGCTCAACGCTCTTGCTTGCTTTTCGGCAGGGCTTCAGAGTTTGGTGGTTATTACAACAGATTTGCATCAAGTAAACATCTAGCTGCACTCGTCTGTATGTTAGGGGCAGTTCTGTTTCATTAAAATAAGCCTACAGATCTATTGAAGTGAAGCTAACTCCAGTACAGTTCTTTTAACTTTAGTTAAATAACCGAATAATATTTTTTAACATAAGGGCTCTACCATTTGGAGAGTGGTCATCAGTCGCCAAATTGCCATGGGTTTATCCGTAACAGAAGGGTTAAATATAATCTATTTGAACCGCTTACTTGCAACTGAAAAGTTTTAGGACGTTGAGCGGTTTTTGTGAAGGAAAAACCATTCGAAACTGGAGCGTTGCATGCAGGATTGCATAGTTGAAGATCAATTGGATTACTTTGCATGATTGGTAATGTTATTTGACTTGAACCACTATTTTCACGCAGGTTTAGATCATGGTTTCATTTTAAGTTGTACTCCTAAAGCTTTTCACCAATAAAATGATAATGATTTGTTATCTATATAGTGCCTTAATCCAAAGCGCTTTAAAGAGCACATATTTACGTACAATATCACCCAACCGAAAAGGCGGCCTTGTTCATTTGATTTTATGTAATAAGCTATATAGCTCCTGTGACATTTCAAAGTTGATGCCTTTGCAAGTTTGTCTCCAGAGACTAGATGAACATGTTGAGTTTTACAAAGGTATCTTTTTTTGTTTCGTTTCTGCAGTTTTACAATGGTAGATGGAGTTATGCTTCTTCCTTTATTGGTGATGATGATTTTTCCCTCGTCCAGCATGGAAGGTGAGTAATCAGTATAGTGCTTTAATTTCACATGCTAAGAAACCAGATTCGAAGCAGATAGGAGACCGACTCTTCCTGTAGGATTTGTGTTGCTGGACACTCGCATACTGATGCCCTGCACCATTATGACTCGGTGATGATTTAACCATTTCAGTTCCTCATCTGGCATTGTTCATAGTATCTGCTTAGAGAATGACCATGTTTAAGTTTCCATCAGTGCATCAGAAGGAGACTATTGATGCATCTTCTGAAAAGCCACCATGTATGTGTAAAACAGCAATGGTGCTGGGCATGTAAACGGGCGTGTAATCCTGCTGAAAGTCCAGCTCTAATCCTGGCATGTGATTAATGAACAGTAATGCTTTTTTCCAATTAAATTGCATTTTCTGAAATTGATACATTCAATTGACCCAGAATTAAACATTACTCTAACCTTTACAGAGTACCATGTTGTTAATTTACTGTATTCTGCAAATTCACGATCATCAGTGTATGATGTAAAAGAAATAATTTTAAGCCTGCAGGTTACTTGAAAACAAAACATCCCGATAAAGGGATAATCTGAAGAGGAGTATTACTGATGGCTTGTATCCATGACTGTGACAGCTGTCCGTTTAGACAAAAAAAAAAGTATTGTGTTTAAAATTCCAATATGTAGTTGCATAAATCTCATCTCTGTCCGTCTGTGAAAATCAACAGTATGCATCTTTGGCTTATTATCGTCTGTCCACAAAGTGCAGGACATTGGTTAGAATTCAAGTGACCAACTACCTTACCTTCACCTTTCATAACGTTGATACATTGAATTGGTGATAATTACTGTTGGCAGTGCTACATGAACACAGCACTGCTTTTAGGAAAGCTGTATGCAAAACAAGTTATTTATTCAACATTCGTTGGTCGACGGACCTCGGAGCCGAGATAGACCAAATCCATTCATAACAAGAACGCGGTGTAGTGATTCAGAGTCTGCAATCTGAATTCTACCAACATCACAAGAACGCGAAAAAACGTGCTCAAAATATGTATTCACGAATAATGAGAATGTAGTCTCTTGATGAATAATGTTAACCTCAGCGCCTAAAATCCAGCAGGTCATGGGATAGGGACAGAAACAAACTCTATACACACCACTACAACTCTACAAAGCAGTGCTCCCATCTCACAGACTTTGGGTTTTATTTCACCAACCCCCATCCCAGTTGACAACCAAAAGGTAATGGCTGGGCAGAGCATCAATCTTATAAAAAAAATGCATCCCTCTTAACTTCGGCTAAGGCTCTGTGCCCCACCCCCAGTCTGGTAACAAGCACTGCTCCACCACAAGACAACGCGTTGAACAGCATGGCTTGTACATCTTATGGAAAGACACGAAACCACTCCAAAAAGCAACAACCAGCAATTTGAACAAACAGCCGAATGAATCTCTTACAACAGGAAGGGTTTAAAGAGCATCCAAACCCTTCAACGGCAGTCAATAAGAGCAGGTGTCATACAAGCTTGCCCCTGAAAACATTGATGCACTAATAAGCAAGCGGTCTATCATGAGGTTAAAGGGCTTTGGATAGGCATGACCAACGAATGTTGAATAAGTAACTTGTTTTGCATACAGCTTTCCTAAAAGCAGTGCTGTGTTCATGTAGCACTGCCAACAGTAATTGTGAAGGCTTCCTTCAAAAAAGCCCACACTTTGTAATCTTTAAGTCTATCGCTGCTGATCATAAAATAGCAGTCCTGGCCACTTGGAGTGACTGGTTACTTGGAATTATGTAGGTACATGTAATGTGTATATATTGAAAGGGTATCACATACAGCCTTTAAACAATTACAGGGAGCACAGGTGCATTTGCCACAAACGGATTCCTGTAAAAATGTAGTAACAGACAATAAGTGGTCAGAGTCCCATTATTCCGGCATCCCATGGTTATAGCAAATATTAACATCCGCCTCTGCATCATGGATTCTTGTAAAGTTGTGTTCCACTGTGGACTTTAGAGTTTACAATGACTTGCAGTGAGGCCAAAATAACACTGTTAACCTCTTCTGGCTTTTAAGGAAGCTATCCGTTTCAGAGGGTCATGCTTGCTTCTAGCTCAGTGATTTTACAAATGTATTGTGACTACATAATGAACTTTGTTAAGCCTAATAATTTACAAAGACCATTTTATGAACGTTGAATGGTTTTTTTACTGGTACCATTACATTGTAATCATTGGTGATCATGACTTTTATTGCACTAATTTGGTAGTAAATCTGCAGAATTACCACCAGAATAATTACTGTTCTGATGCTTGTTAATCTGCTTAGAATCACATGCTGTGCATATGGTCCGACATCCGGTGGTAACCGCAGAGTATTGCATCTTGTCTTTCGGGGGACCGAAAGGGGACGTCGGCATAGGCGTGTCTGAAACACTATTCCTATCGTGATGTGTGTAGTACCCATAATCCCTCACGTGCCGAGGTCCCTCAGATTGTTTTTTTCCGCCCAGATAACTGGTCGCCCTATAGCGGAGCTCTTCATGAGACATTGTTTATCTTACTGAATTGTCTGTTTAATCCCCGTTAAGTCACTTTGTCTATCAAGAACATCTTCGACGAAGACTACGGGGAAACCGCCTATGGCTGTGGATTCCGGCACCTAAGATCCGGTGTTCGAACCTCCACGTGGTCGGGCCTTCTGGCCGGCCTACACAGTAGGGAGACTGGGCTCGGGGTTTGCCATACTGCTATAAAATGTCTTTCCTCTTTTCCACTTCTTTCCTTTTTGGTCTGGTCACCCTTTCCTTCTGCTATGGAAAGGACTCCATTTAGATTCTGCCCTCTGTGAAGGATCAGATATCTGTCGAAAGACGAGCACACTTCGTGTACGCTTGTCTCCCCCTAGAGCACTAAAGCAGTGTTCGGTGTATAAACTCCTAAACCTAATCCCTTAAGGAGCGCCGGTTGAAGCGGTGGGCTGCAGACGGTATGTCACGCGTGGAGCCTCCCTCCCCTGCCGCGACACCAGCCGAGAGTGACGGGGGTACATCGGATGACCAAACGTCCAACGCGGACGTTGTAGATCTTGAGGCGGACGATTCTAGAGCCGCCACGCCCGACCCTTCTAGTCTCGACTCGGTCTTGCTACAGGGACCACACCCGGTGACAGGGGCGTACAATCGCACCACACAAAACACACAACCCAAGCGCCCTCCTCGACGACGTCAAAGGCTCAAGCGCATTGGATCGATCTGATCCGAAGCCTTCCCCGCATCCGCAGCAGCGCATGACGACTGGGCTTAATAAACTTAAGAAAGGCGCTACTCCCCAAACTACACACGCCAAAGTTTCTGAACAAGAAACTTCGACGACTTTCAAGGTTTCCAAGGCTCGTGCAGGCCCGAAAACTACGAGTAGGCCTCTACCCGGGAAGCCATCATCGGAGGCGTTGTCCCCCGAAGATTCGGTAACTATCAGTAAGAGCCTCAATAGGATTGCTACGGCGGCGGGCCTTGTACCGGTTTCGCCCATAATTATGGGCCAATCCGCCGAAAGGTTTTCCACGGTTTTGGAAGACGATCCTGAGGACTCTTACGAAGAGAGCCAGGTACCCCTCTCAAGCACCCTGAGGAGATCCTCTGAATGCCTTAGGGCGGAGGACCCGGTTCCTGCTCAGCTGGGTCCATTTGGTTCATCCAAGTGGACCACGGAGCAATTTGAGGGGTATATGGATCGGCTGCAGCAGGTTTTCGGTGTTTCTGATCAACCTTAGCCGAACAAAGCTCGGGTAGACCCTAACCCTCATACACAAGTTGCCCAACACCTAGATGTTCAACACTGTGTTGATTATCAAGAAGATGTCCAGAAGGACACGTATAGAGACATCTATACAGAACAAGAGGAGACTTCTTTTCTGGACAATTATGGGGAAGATCAAGCCGCAACGGACAACTGGGAGGACACCCAGCAGGACGATCACAATTCTGATATAGTTTGCCTCGACTCTCCCCCATCCACATTGGTTAGGCAGGCTCTCCCGGTGGATGATCAAATGGCTTTCAACAACACGTTGAAAAAAGCAGCGGAATTCTTTAAAATTGCCACGCTTGAGGCATTGCCTGAACAGGATTTTGCGGAAAACATTAATGACAAGCCTCCGGCTAGCCAGTCTATCCCCCTCTTGAGCTCTGTAAAGAGACGGCTGGCCCCTTCTTTACTCACACCCGCTCAGACGAGGGCTGTGAACCCAAGGGTCAAAAATCTCTTCCGGCCCTCCCCCACCGACCCGCTTTACATCAAAGGGCACGCAATCCCAGACTCGCTGGAGAGCAGGGGTTCCCCTTGCCACGGGAGTCACCCCAGGACAAGGAGTCCAAAAGATTATATGCCTTAGGCAAACGGGTCATGTCGGCGGCTGCGTATACCGTCCGGATTGCCAATAACACAATGTTACTGGCAAGCTACGTCGATGCCCAATTGAACCTACTCCGGGAAGGCCTCCAGGAGGTTCTGGAACCAACCAGAGCCACGCTTCTCGCCATTGTCTCGGAGGGTACATTTGCCAATCAAAATGTTGTAAAGAATAGCCTGGACTCAGCAGAGACAGCAGGCAGGTCTCTCGCACAGGGTACTCTCCTAAAGAGACGCGCATGGCTGCGCACGTCGGGTTTCAGGCCTGAGACCCAGTCATCCATCATCAATAAACCCATAGAAGAGGCCAACCTCTTCGGGAAGGCGGTAGACGATGCGTTGGAGACAGCCAAGAAGGAGCATGAGACTATTAAGTTGCTGCACCAAATTTCCCAAAAACCCTGTTCAGAGGGGCAGCAATTCTCAGCGGTCCTTTCGAGGACAAGCCCGCGCTGCTCAAAATAATTTCGCGGGCAACTTCAACGCAAAACAACCGGCTGCAAGCCCCACTTAATACCCCCAGAGGGGTCAGAAGCGTGGAAAGAATAGAGCCAGAGGCTCCAATCCCAGAGGTGCATCAACCTCGGATCAGAAATGACGACCAAGTTCAGGTCCCCTCCTATGTCTCCCCGGTCGGGGGGCGATTAACATCTTTCCTCAAGGCATGGGAGGGGATAACTTCAGGCCAGTGGGTATTAAAGACGGTCGCCCACGGTTATTGCGTGGAATTCGCCCGACCCCCACAGTTCAGACCGCCGAAGCATCGACGCCTTTCACCGGAACACCTGCAGATCCTGGTCCAAGAGGTGGAGGCGCTGCTGGGAAAGGACGCCATAGAAGCCGTCCCGATTCTTCAGGTAAACAAGGGTATTTATGCAATATACTTCCTTGTACCCAAAAAAGGATCTCACCATGCGTCCTGTTCTAGACCTGCGTCCAGCGAACAAGTTCATAACGCCCCAGAGGTTTTGCATGGTAACACTTCAAGAGGTGATCCCATTGCTAAAACAAGGGGACTTCATGACAACATTGGATATGAAAGATGCATACTTTCATATTTCAATGCTGCCAGCGCACAGAAAATTCCTAAGGTTCGTGATTCAGGACAAACACTACCAGTTCAAGGTACTCCCCTTCGGCATAACCTTGGCGCCACGGGTGTTTACCAAGGTCCTGGCAGTGGCAGCAGCACACCTGCGCAGACTTTCAGTTCCAGTTTACCCTTACCTCGACGATTGGCTCATCATGGGGGACTCGTTCGACATTTGTTTTTCAAACACCCGAAAGACAGTAGACCTACTGTTCAGCCTAGGATTTTCTATCAACGAAAAGAAAGCCAGCTTTGTCCCCAGCCAGGTAAAACAGTTCCTGGGGGCTCTAATTCGCACGGAAGACGGTCTAGTCTTCCCTTCCAGAGAGAGGGTTCAGAACATGCTCTCTCAAGTTCCTCAGTATGTAGCCATTCGGAAGGTGACCATACGCAAAGCTATGCGTTTGCTAGGGATGATGGCGTCCTGCATATACTTGGTCCCCCACGCGCGGCTGCGCATGCGTCCCATGCAGGAGTGGCTCAACAGCCAGTGGTGTCAGGCCAGCGGACAATGGGAAGATCTGTTAGTTGTCTCACCAGCCCTCGTTCTCTCTCTGCAGTGGTGGTCGAGGGAGAACCTCTTGAAGGGGAAAACCTTCACCACCCCTACAGTGGAAGCCACTCTCACGACAGACACATCTCTCACAGGGTGGGGGGGGCTCACCTGCATCAACAAACCGCGCACGGAGTGTGGTCCCCTCAGGTAGCGTCCAACCATATAAACCTACTGGAGCTACTGGCAGTGTTCAAAGCATTGAAGGCCTTTCAGGTGCAACTGCAAGGGAGACAGTGCTGGTCCTAACCGACAGCACAACAGCAATGTATTATCTGAACAAGCAGGGGGGCACTCACTCTCCAGGGCTGTCCAAGCTGTCCCAAAACATCTGGATATGGGCCCTCAAACGCAAGATGTTCCTGATATCCCAACATGTTCCAGGGGAACTCGATCTTCTGGCAGACGTACTCAGCAGAGATTTTCCTCTGCCAGAAGAATACGAATGGCGTCTACACGAAGACATTGTATCCAACGTCTTCGCAGAATGGGGGTTTCCAGAGATCGACTTGTTCGCTACTCAGGAGAACGCCCAATGCCCAGATTACGCCTCCAGGTACCCCCAGAACCGATCCAAGGGGAACGGTCTCTGGATAACTTGGTCGGGGAAATTTGTTTACGCTCCCCCCCCCCCCCCGACTCCCCTTCTGAACAAGATAGTGCACAAGATGCACCAGGAACCAGTCACCATGATTCTGGTGGCTCCCATGTGGGCCTGCCAACCCTGGTTCGCGCACCTGATGGAAATGTCCCTCTCCCCACCAGTCAAGCTGCCCTGCCCGTACAACATGTTGTCTCAGGACAGGGGGGAGACTCTGCACCCATGCCCACAAACTCTGAACTTAGCAGCCTGGCTCCTGAAGTCATAGAGTTTGGACATCTGCAACTCCCTCAAAGATGCATGCTGAGGGAAGAAAGCCTAACACACGTTATTGCTATGCCAGCAAATGGAAATGTTTTGTCATTTGGTGCAGTTCCAAAGGCGTCAATCCCACCGATTGTTCGCCTTCACACATTGTGTTATATCTAACCCATCTGTTGGACTCTGGGTTAGTCTTCAATTCCTTAAAGGTTCACCTAGCGGCGTTGTCAGCCTACACCACGTCACAGCAGAAGGTGTCGTGGTGGAAAATACCTGTGATTAAAGCCTTTAAGGAAGGGGTTAAAAGAATGTATCCCCCCATCACTCACCCAGCCCCTGGGTGGGATCTAAATGTGGTTTTAACTAGGCTCATGGGACCCCCTTTTGAGCCTATGCGTAAAGCTAGTCTGAAAGACCTGACTTACAAGACAGCCTTTCTAGTAGCTATCACTTCTATCAGAAAAGTTAGCGAATTACAGGCTCTCTCGGTCTTGGACCCTTTTGTTACAGTCCACAAAGATAAAGTAGTTCTGCGCACTCATCCCAGATTTGCGCCGAAATTTATTTCGAAGTTCCATGTGAACCAGTCAATCGAACTTCCCACGTTCTTCCAGAGACCTACTAACATGGCCGAAAGAAGCCTTCACACACTAGATGTGTGCAGGGCAGTCATGCTCTACATGGATAGAACTAAACCACTGAGGAAAACTAAACAATTCTTTGTTTCAGTGGCAGCTGGTAGAGAAGGGGACCCTGTCTCTAAATTAGCAATATCAAGGTGGATTGTCCAATGCATCACACTATGTTACACTCTGGCAAAGAGAGAACTGCCTTTGAAGCCCTTCTTAAGTTAAAGATGGGATAGGTTACAGGTTGGGATAGGACAAGGCAATATGTTATGGTTCACTATGATTCCTATTGATACTTAACAGTCCACTTTAATTTAGGATTGTACCGTCAGGGTTTTGGTCATCCGGATCGGGTCTACAGACAGCAGGGCACTTCTGGCGGGATAGGTCAGCTGGGCGGTTCTGGTCAATTGGACTGGCACCTCAGACTGGACTGGATTGGATTGGATTTGCCCTTCTGGTTGCTGGAAACTGTAGATCAGCGGGATGGCGAGTTTCAGCAGGCAAGCATGAATGGTAGCAAGCCAGACTGGATCAGAATTATTTCCCTTAAGTTTTGGGATGCTTTCAGGATTTGGGCATAATTGAAGAAGAGTTCAGCAATGCGGAGGCCTTGGCTTGGTAAGGAAATCTGGAATCAGGAACAAGATATAGAATTCAGGAACAGAGCGCCACGCGGAAATCAGGATGGAGTCAGGAATCATTGTGTGTCTGTGTGTTTTGTGAGGTTCCCTTATTTATCCTGCCAAATGACATCACTAAGTTTATGGTAGGGGCAGACTTACAACCCACACCCACAAGGCTATGATTGGTCAAAGGCACAGTTCCCGTCTTGTTTTTTGCTGGTAGGATGACAGAACGGGTTGTCCTATTTTATGATGTGACTTGGGAACCTCCCACAGTTATTTGGACCAAAATTTAACTTTACCACAAATACACTTTTATATAATTATGCCCTGTAATATAATCGGACACAACGTTATATATTTTGTGGGTTACATTTACATCCAACTCCCAAGTCGGTGGGACTTAGCTTTGTATTTCTGTTGAATTTTGTCAATTTCAATAGTAAAGGTTTGGCCTAACAATTCCTAATTCAGTACATATATGTGCAATCGCCCCTAGAACATGGATACAATATTAGATTTGCAGCCTTAATAGTCTCTGCGTAATTAGTCTTTTTGCATAACTTTTGTTCCTTACGCAATAAGAACTCCTACCAAATCTTCAAATGTCTATCATAAATTCAGATTTCAATGTATGTACTTTTCATCCCTTTACTCAATTTTGCTGCCATGTTAAATGTCATGAAGGTCTGTGGCAAAATAATTAATTTAAACCCGAAATCACAGGTCCGTTTTTTTCTTACTTCCCAAGTGTGAGCAAATGGCCAGTCAGTTGAAGTTCAATGAGAAGCTTCACTCAGCATCTTGCCCCTCCTCTGGGAGGATGAGTGTCCAAGCCTTCTAATGAGGTCATTTGTTATGAGTAGGTGAGGCCTCCAAGCAGCAATTAGGCCTTCCTGCCTGAAGTGTCAACCTTTCCCAGGCTGAGGATGATCAAGGCAGAATTTTTTTTTTTTTAATAGTTAATTAACTCCAAGCTGGGTTACTTTAAGTTACCTTCATCTTTCATTAAAACATATAAAATGAACACAGTTTATAGGTGGATTTTTACATTAGTAATCCTTTGACATTTCTTAAAGAATTAGGCCTTTCAACAAAAACATGAAATGAAATGAAATGATATTTTATTTATATCCCGCTCGTACACAAGTGTTTCAGAGTGCGACCAGGCAAAAAGGGAGGGGAACAAGGGAGAAAAAAAAACAGAAACGGCAATCTTACTAGGCCCAGTGACATTTGGGAAAGCACAAGTGCATTGGAAAGGAAAGGCGGGGGCGTGGAAAGTGCGAAGCAGAGGAGAGAAAACGTAAATAAATATTAAATAGACTAAATAAGGGCTTTAAACCATGGTAGTGCAGCCAGCAAGTGGCAGGTGAAAGTTAGTCTGTGAGGTATATCTGATAAGTGCAGAGGAAACGTGGGAGGGCGACTGTATGGGTACAGATACAGAACCCTAGTGCAGGAGGGTGGCACGGTGAGCAGGTACCTGGGCCCGAAAGAACAGAGGGTGGCCAGGTGCACAATGCCATGAGAAGAAACAAATCAACAGGGGAGAAGGGGGGCAAAGGCAGAGGCAAAGAGGAAGGTCTTGAGAAGTTTCCGGAACTGAAGATGTTTTTGGATCATTGGAGTTGTGGGAAGAGCCATGTTTTTAGTAAATTGCGGAATGACAAATAGTCTTCGCGTGTCGGATGTGAGGTGGAAGTGCGTTCCATAGTGGTGCTTGGCGAAGGTAGATCTACTCAGATTGGGTGTTCTTTTCCGCAATTTGCGTGAAGGGTTCATCCCGGGGGGTGGGTGAGGGATGGTCTGAGAAGCAGTGCTTCGGCAAGGTCAGGGAGGATCTTTAGTTTCTTCCGGCATTTGTGGTGCGGGGGGCTGGTTCGGGGTTGGGCGAGGGGGGCAGGCGAGCGGATGGAGGAAGGGACGATTAAGTGATCAGACCAGATGATGGGGGGCTAGGTGTAGCTGGTCGTGTGAGCTGAAGATGGCATCAGGGTGTGTCCTTTAGAATGAGTTGGGCAGTTTATGTGAAGGGAGAGGTTAAGCGCATCAAGGCAGTCAACCAGAGAGTGGGTCATGGGATTGGTCGGAATGTTTAGCCAGTTATTGAAGTCTCCTAGAACGTTCAGAGAGGGGTGGTTTACTTGGATGGTGGCTACAGAGTCACAGAGGTTGGTTGTGAAATGTCTGTCCTAGCCGGGGGGGGTCTGTAGATGATTAGGAAGCTTTGGGAGAATGTCGGGGGCAGTGAGAGTTAGGGGTATAACGGTATATTGTTATAGATACCATTAACAGCTTAATTGAACTATGTAACCGTCACATTGTTTATACCGGTATACCGTTTTAGGGCCTGCAACTATTAAGTGAGCTTTACAATCTGATTTGAAAAGGCTGCAGTAAGCAAGTGCTGCGCATTCTGGATCTTGCACTGTGCGATTTGGCGTTTGTCAGACAAGAGCATAGGGAAAGTGAGACCACATTAGTAAATGCAGCTTTGATGCTGTGACCGCTCTTTCTCTGTGATCAGTAGAGTTGGGTTAAAGATCAGCCGATTCGTAGTCTTCCCACCAATTTGAAAGATGAGGAACTACATATTCCATAATTCAAAGGGAGGGAATGAACTGGAGGCACTTCTGATGCATGTCCGTAAAAAAAAGTTAGCTCTGTAGTCTGTATGAACACTGGGCCTATCAGTGCTCTGTGCTAGTATATAAACTGGCCCCCGCCCCCACTGTCCTCAGTGTAGATTTACACATTGGCACTAGAGTTGTTGCTTCGCTTGATCCTTCACCTGCCTTCTGCATATGGCACTGAACTCAAGCAGGCAGGACATGTTCTACATTTAATTTGAAGTATCGAGGGCAATGGGCGCGAGATATTTCTCAGGTCAATGCTCTATTTGTGACACCACCCATGAAAGCATTCCTCCGTCTCAACTCGCATGACAAGGGTCCTAATGCTCAGACCTGATGAAAATGGTAATGACGGGCTGTGGTGATATGGTGGTCTAGGCCATATTTGTGCCGATATGTATTTTATCTTTGTGGCACAAAAACCTTTTGAAAATGACAATCTATAAGAAGGTAAATGAACGTGTATTGCAAGAATCAAGAAAGAACTCAACAGCGCCCACTGAACGCTGTCCTGTGAAAGTGATTTCAACCCAGCACTTCACCTAAGTCAGTGCCTAGCGTGGGATGCACAATTGAAACCCTTAATTATATATTTTTGTCTGTTATTTTATTTCTGAATGATGTACCCTTATATCACGCCCCTCTCTTTGAATCCCCCCCAGTCTCACTGAACCAGAAAGCAGGCTGTTTTGTAAAGTTAAGATTTTTTTTATGGATTTGGTGCAGGGTTCAGAATGTGGATCCTTTTGAATGTGACATTCCCATGGTTCTGTCGTTTTTGCTTTCTTTAGCCCACAGGGGCTTGCAAGTGGGGACCATTAAAGGTTACCTGGCGGCGCCGTCCATATTTAAGCGCTCGTCTGAAGAGTGTTCCTATTTTAAGATTCCTTTAATTTCGCAGTTTTTGAAAGGGCTCACTAATGTGTTCCCTCTGTCACCTTTTTTGGTGCCAGGATGGGATTTGAACCTTGTTCTTAAGTTTCTTATGGGTGCTCCGTTTGAGCCTTTACGTTCTTGCCCTTTGAGACTGTTGACTCTGAAAACTGTGTTTTTGGTTGCGGTTACTTCCGCTCTCAGAGTGAGTGAGTTACAGGCACTTTCAGTTAATCCACCCTTCACTGTGTTTCATAGGGACAGGGTTGTCCTTAGGGTTCGTCCTTCTTTTCTTCCGAAGGTGGTTTCAGAATTTCATTTGAGCCAGAAGGTTGTTCTTCCGGCGTTCTATCCTCCTCCACATCCTGGTAAGGAAGAGGAGAGGCTCCATAGGCTTGATCCTCGGAGAGCATTGAGCTTTTATATTTCGCGCATGTCCCGGGTCGAGTGGACGATCAACTTTTCATTGGTTACGCTGGAAAGCGTTTGGGACAAGCTGTGATGAGACAGACTTTCTCGGATTATTTTAGCTATCTCCGAGTGTTACCGCTTGGCGGGTAAGGACCCTCGGGCTGGCTTGCGGGCCCATTCTACCAGAGGAGTGGCTGCGTCTACTGCCCTGCAGAGGGGAGTTCCTATTCGTCACATCTGTGATGCAGCCACCTGGGCTTCAGTACATACTTTTGTATGTCACTATTCCCTTGATTCCATCAGAGGGCAAGATCCGGCCTTTGGCAAGGCAGTTCTCTATTCCGCAATTTCATTGGGCATGCTAAATTTGTATTCTAAATTCTTTCCCACCTCCTTGCTTGGTACTGCTTTGGGAGTCTGTCATAGATATGGAATACGTCGGAGGACCCAATCCCCTCGAAGAACAAGTTAGTTTCTTACCTGGTAACGTTCTTTCGATGGGATGGTCCGACGACGTATTCCATATCGCTCCCTCCCTGCCTTCCCCGCTGCAGAATTTCTTTTGCGATTGCAGTTTGCGTTCCGCAAGGCCTTGTGTGTCTGACTGGCAGAATACTGGTGGCACACGTTCTGGGGAAAAAACTATAACTGAGGCTATGGGCGTCGTGCGTCCTACTTATCACATCGGGTGACGTCGGCCGTCGGAGGAGGTCCTCAGGGACGGCGCATCGACGTCATCGACGCAGACGCCAAAGATTTTCCGAAGCAGCACAGCTGTGGACATTACCTGTCATAGATATGGAATACGTCGTCGGACCATCCCATCGAAAGAACGTTACCAGGTAAGAAAGTAACTTGTTCTTTTCATATAAGGCTGTGGTTTATTGATGCACATCTGTCTGTCCCGCCCCCAAAGTTTTGCTGGGCCAAGAGCAATCCAGGCCTCTCTTCCTGCTGGCAGGGGTTTCTGTTGACACTTCAATTTGCATACCCTTTCAGTCCAGGAAGTCTATTGTCTCTCCCCAGAGAAGCAGGGCAAAATCTCCTCCCCCCTCCATTAACATCCAACTGAGAGTTCCTGGCTTTGCTGAGTAGCAGGAGAGCTGCCTTTGTTGGAGCAAACTGTGGAATGTGCTTTGAAGTCCTCTGGCTGGTATCAGTTCACTTTTAAACCCAACTTGTTTAAATGTATCTTTGATAAAATAAACTTACATTTCAAAATAGGCAAACAGATCTCTAATTCCAGTCTTTTTAAAACAGAGATTAAATAGTGGCAACCTATATTGCTTTTGATGGAAAGTCACTTCTTTTCAACAGTTTGATTTTAATGCACAAGTTTTAAACTCCTAATGCACTTAACTGACAGCTTTGATACCTTCGGCCAGCGGTACTGCGTCCATATTCTGACAGATTTCCACAACAAGCACACCTTTTAATGTGCATATTCTCTGATAGATTCTGCTTTTCCTGACATAGTGCGCTTATGTGGATTCCTTTAATAAGGTGATGGTTAACACCCATCAAGGATGTTGGGTCTTTTCTGATGCTTTGGAACCATTATTGTGCAATTTCAACAGCCAAGGAAAAACGGATTTTAGAGCACTTCTGGTTTTCCTGGCAATTAATCACTGCCTTTTCAGGTAGTTCCATTTCCCTCTGTGGGCAGCCCAATGACCGGTTTTGGCCATGTGGCCTCCTGTTCCCCACTGACACAGGCAAAGTAGATGCGGTTTCACTGCGCACTTTTCAGCGGTTTTAGCACGCACCAGGCTTTTTGGCGGCCATTCTTTTGGTTCTGGTGAAAACAACGCACAGTGATGTTGCAGGGCAGAGCCTAGTGGGTCAATGTATCCCACACCTGTTAGGATTACATGGACAGTGGTGACTCCAACATCAGACCTTTATAATACACCAGACAGATGATATACAAGCTATAGTGATTTGATCAATATCCATTCTTTCGGTGAGTGTGTGTTGGCTATGACATTTTGAAAAAAGAAACACAATGACATGGGCTTTCAGACCTCACATAAGTGTCTTTTCTCCCTTTTAATGGGATGAAGCGTTATCAAAACAAACTTTTATGACTGATTGCAGCAAGGGGCTCATAATGCCCATGCCATGTGGTTCCAAAATAATGCAGGTCGAGGCCGATTTTCAAAGCGATGACCTGTGACTGAGCAGCAAGCTCATTGCTCAAAATGTGCCTTTTAACACTTCCACTGGTCACTCTATCATTCAAGGCGATCAAGAGTGTGCGCCATGAAAGACCAAATATGCAGCCGCCTTAGATTCCTGGAGGATCAGCTAAAAATGTGCAGAGACAAGTTTAAAAATGCTGACAATTTATAACCTTTAAGAAAATATTTGGTAAGATTAGTTAACTCCACCTGCTCTACCGCGATAACCATGATATACCGTCAGTTGACAAAAAGGTTATCATACCGCCATAAAACCAATACCGTGACACCCCTAGTGAGAGTTTATCGAGAAGGGATTCGCAGGATGGAGTGCAAGTCTGGGCGTTAACGAGTGAGACGGAGAAGTGAGATTTGAAACTTACTGCCACTCCGCCTCCTCTAGAGGGTCTGTTGAGTGGGATGAGGGAGTATTCGGGGGGGGGGAGGCTTGGTGAGCAACTGGGGCAAAGTCGTCGGAGAACCAGGTTTCTGTGATAAAGACTAGGTTGGTGTTGTCAGAGGAGAGGAGGTCAAAGATGCTGTGTCTGTTTTTTGCTACAGAGCGGGCATTAAAAAGGACGCATATGACTTCGGAGAGAGGGGTTGTCTTGGAGGTTGTAGGGGTGTGGGTGGTGGGGGTTGCGGTCGTGGGGGGGAGGTGGTGGGTGTGGGTCAGGGTTGGGGAGGGAGGGGTAGGTAGGGGTGGCAGCATGTTCTGGGTGGTAACTGACTGGTTGATTGGGGAAGAGTAGGCGGGTGGAGGACGGGGTTGGGCGGGCGGGTGCGGGTGGGTAGTTGGTCAGAGGGCAGGGAGGGATTAGGGGTTTGGGGATTCGTGTGTGGATCTCATGGGGCAGGGGATGTCCGGTGTGCTGGGCGAGAAGTTGAGGGAGAGGGGTTGGAAGCGGGGTGAGGGGAGGGGGGAGGGGAGAGGGTGATGATGGTGGGCGGTGAGGGATTGTGGGAGTGGGTCGAGGAAGGAGGGGTGAGGAGTAGAGAGAGCTAGAAGGGGACCAGGATCGTTCTCTTTTTCAGGGGTTTTAGTGCAGTCGGTGTGTGAGAGAGGGCGGGGGGGTCAGATGGTGATGAGATGAGGCCACAGTTCTTGCCAGGGCGAGACGTGCAGTATTCAGGGAAGGGATACGGTGGGTGGGGGGGGGTGTTGGTGGGTGTCGACGGGAGGATAGGGTCTGGCGGGCGGCTGGTTCGGTGAAGGGGTAGGAGGTACGGTGGGCGGGGAGTGGGAAGGGTGGACTATGTAGTAATGGGGGTGAGAAGGGGGTGGGGTATGCTTGCATGTGAGTGGGTGTAAGGGATGGAGGAAACAGAGGTCTTTGGATGTCTGGAGCACCAACAGGCTCGTTTGGCTTGGGAGTTGGATAGGGGGCGCAGTGGGTTCATGATGGTGGGTGGTTCGGGATGGTGGGGTTGTTTGGGAAGGGAGGGGGGTTGATTCAAGGGGGGGATGTGAGAGGCACGTCAGAGTGAGGCTCAGAGTTTGGATCTAGATAGGAGGGTTGGGATCATGGTGTGGCGCAGCAGGGATTATGGCTTCATTGTAATATTAAGATGTGGAATTCAACACAGTAGAACTCTAGAGCAAACCCAAATGGTTAGGTTGACACTATCTAGTGTGGAACTTAAGCAAGAAGCTTTGAGCACACTCGGTGCTGCTTTATCATAGCCTTTAGTTGTACAGTGAGGTTTCAAGGCGCGCCCAGGGTTGCTTGTGTACATTAACCTTGCTGTTGAATTCGCCACAGAACAATGGTGTTGGTCATGCTATCTAGATGGAAAATAAATAATAAATAATAATAATAATTTAGCATTTATATAGCGCTACGAATCCTCAGGTATCTGAGCGCTGCTTATTACCCACGGTGTGTGGTGCTCATTTTTCGACCTCGGAAGGATGAAAGGCTGAGTTTGGCCCTACCGGGATTCGAACCTGCGTTAGCAAGCTCTGCACAGATGTCAAAGCGAGCGCTCTACTCGCTGTGCCACTTGACTGGCAAAATCAACACAGTGGTACTTATAGGGCACACTCAAAGGTGTTGGTCACGCTATCTAGATGCAAAATCAATACAGTGGAAATGATTGGGCAGTCAACACAGTGGAACTTATTGGCCACAGTTAAAATGAACATACTCCCTCGGCTTTTATCTTTTCTCGTCCCTTCCATGCATAGTTCCTGACTCTTTTTCCAAATTATTACAATCCCGTCTTCTTCACTTCATTTGGAATGGCAAGAGGGCTAGAGTGAAATATTCCACCCTGACTCTTCCAAAGTCTTACGGTGGCTTTGGCCTCCCTGATTTTAGACTGTACTATAAGGCAGCCCAGCTGCGTGTGATGTTAGAACACCTGAGAGACGACCTAAGGACGTATTGGACTTACGTGGAAGATGTTCAGGTCCACCCGAAAAAAGTCAGGGACTTACTATGGGCTCCCCCAAGATCCCTTCCATTGTCAGTTGGATCACACCCAATCCTGGTTGTCCTGGAAGCCTAATCAGGATAAAAAGCGCCTCTCTTCCTGGCCTTTCCCCCTATCTTCTCTATGGGCCCCCCCCCCCTTCAATCTTGGATCTAGAGGGTTCAGAGAGACACAGTCGTGGTCTGATCAGGGGTTGGAAATAGCTGCCCAACTCTTTCGCCAGGGTGTCTTAGTTGAATATGACAAGTTGTCCGAGGTGCTGAGGGATAAGCCACTCTCTGTTTTTGAATACATGCGGCTCTAGGGAATCCTCACTCAGGCCGGTTGGCTGGCTGACCTGTCTCGTCCCTTAACTCTCTTTGAAAGGATTTTCATGGAAGCCAAGACCAGGAAGGGCTCCCTTTCCAAGACTTATACCGTGCTGGTCACCGCTAATCTAGAAGGCAGACAGTCGTTCAAGCATACCTGGGAGGAGAGTCTAGGCCTCACCCTTGATGACCATACAGGGAAGTTAGTCTTCAAGTCCACTTTTTCTGGGAGGTTGTATACAGTATGCCATGGAGCATAACTTTAAGATTCTTCACTCTTGGCATCAACACCCCCCCCCCCCCCGTCACCCTATCCAGAATGTTTAATAAGGTGTCTCCGATGTGCCCCCCTAGGTTGTGTTCACACTGTGGTACCTGGTTCCACATGTGGTGGGAGTGTCTGGTCATCCAGGTCTTCTGGTCGGAATTGCTCAGTTGGATCAAGGACATACTGGGAACGGACCCCTCCCTTCACCCCCTTGGACGCCCAGGCCTGCTGATAATGAGTCTTTTTCTGTTTCAATGGTGACGGGGGCTATGTTGAGAGCCCTGGCCCAAAAATGGAAGAGTTCCTCAGCCCCCACCAAGGCGGAGTGGCTTAACAAGTTATTAGCTATTTTCACTTATGAGAAATTGTCGGCCATCACCAATAAAACTATGTCTTCTTTCCTGTAGGATTGGACTGTGGTTCTGTTAATTGTGGACTGTGAAGCCTTGAAGCTGTGATCTGCCTGGGTGTCTAATGGTTTTTGAAGTCTGGGCAGGGTTGCCGGTAGCCTTTTCTGTTGCCACATCTCGTAACACCATTTGGGACCTCATTACTATTGTTGCCAATCTGAAAAGTCTTAATTCGTGTCTAGTCCTAACTTTATGCCTCTTGTACCTATTGTTCTGGGAAGCCTGGTATGCCTGCGGTTGGAGTGGGGGGGGTGGGGCAGGTGGGGTGAAAATGGGTATGCATTGGTTTCTGATGTGTGTAATTGTTGGTTAATGTCCGGTGTTGACTGGTGGAATTGTTTGTTGAAAAGCTTAATAAAAACAAAGTGGAAAAAAAACAAACATATGCCGACCCGTATTGAAGTCATTGATTGAACACCATTAAACTTGGGACCTGTGATTCAGCACCTCATACCTTTTGGGTTTACCCATCAGCGGACACACTGAAGTACTTGCTTTAGATATCATACAAACCCCAACCTTTCGAGTCGTTTTAGGATTGCCCTGGCTACAGCAGTAAAAACCCTATATTAATTGGGCTACCCATACCATTCTTTTCTGTGGAGTCCTATGCACTAGTACATGCGGTTCAGTGTCTGGCATCTGCGAAAGAATGCTCCTGGAGCCTCAGTACACCCCACACATCAGGGTTCTACAGGCGCTTCCCGCTCGGTACCAAGATTTCCGTACAGTGTTCTCAGAGCCTGCTCACATCCCAGTACCACCTCATCGTGGATCGATTGCACAATCAAGCTTATTCCTGGATCTCAAGTTCCGCATGGAAAGATGTATTATTTAACCCCACAAGAATATTTAGAACTACGTTGATAACATTGGCGACAACCTAGAAAAAGGATACATTGCTACCTTCAGTTCTCATACAGTCGCGCCCCTGTTCTTGTACCAAAAAGAAGGAACCCTCAGGCAGTGTGTTGATTATAGAGGCCTCAATGACATAACAGAGGAACCTTTACCCACTGCCCCTCATCTGTGATGATATGGATAATATGGAATCATTCTGCACTCCTATGGTATTTACAAAGCTCAATTTGCGGGGGGCATACCATTTGGTACGCATAAAACATGGTGATGAATGGAAGACCGCGTTCAAAATACCTCTTGGGCACTTCGCATATCGGGTTATGCCCTTTGGCTTAAGTAATACCCCCGTGGTCTTCCAGCGTTTTATGGACCATGTCTTTTTTGGGAATCCGATAGGAAGATTGTCAGTCTGGGTGTATCTTGATAAGTTTTTTTTTTTTTTTTTACCAACTTTGAACCAACATGTGCAAGCAGTACTAACCAGATTGGCTTCAAATTCTCCAGACCTTCGACTCCTAGATGCGCTCGCATATCTCGGATTTTGCACTATATTCACTGGCTCCCTGTGACCAAGCGTGTCCAGTTTAAGTCTTGGCCCAGTTCATCTGGCCTTTTATGGCTCGGGCACGGCGTACTTGCAGTCCAAATTCCACCCATATATCCTTATCTGAGCTCTTCATTCTGCCGATGCCTCCCTTGTTTCTGAACCTTTAATTTAAAGCTGCCCATTTTGGTGGCCGTTCCTTTTCAGTGGCTGCAGCACTATTGTGGATTTCTGTGCCCTTCGGCTACTGAGAAACACTTAAAACTTCTAGGGCTCTTAGCCTCACCTAGTCAAGCTAGCTTCAAGATGCCTTTTGGTGAAAGTTGGGCTTTATATTTTGGTGTAACACAACAGTGCACAATGATAATCGCAATCTACAATACATCCGTTCCTTGCAATGCAAGTCAAGCCGACAAGCCAGATGGGCGTTTATATTCGCCCAGTTTGGCTTCTGCATAACTTATATCCCTGGTACCAATAACATATCTGCTGATGCATTCTCCCGTTCCCTGGAGAACAGTGATGCCAAGGAAGAGGCCTTGGGACAAATGATTCCAGCCCGCCATTTCGTTGGCCTGTTGCAATACAATTTAAATATTCAGCAGTAAACTGCAATTGATCCTGCCTTGCCTACTCTGGTCAAACATAGGGGTAACCCCAACAATAATGATCTCCTCTCCTTTTCATTGCCAACCGCCTGCATCTTCCTCCGGCTGCTATGAGTACACAAGCGCTGGCCGAATATCATAGTTTGGATCGCTCTGTTCAAAGGTCAAAAGGCCACTCTGGATCTTCTTGCCAGGCAATATTGGTGGCCTGGTTTGGCCAATTAGGTTGAACAATGTTTCCACTTGCCCTGGGTGTTCCCAGATGAAAGACGATCGACCAGTTGGTTTATTGCATCCTCCAGAACTGCCAGTGATGTCCTCGCTACGATTTTATCACAGACACCTGTATAATGGTAGTAATGGATTGTTTTATGAAAATTGCACATTAGGTGATACATTTCAACAACAAAAACTGCATACATTGTATTTTTCACAATTCTTTCTTCATAGCTGCAGATATGGAGTTCATTAACTTTATTTTTAGCCATGGCTATGAAGGGCCCTGGTGCCGTATTTAAAGCCACAAATAGGTGTGGCAAGTTGAAATTGGCTTTCTCATAGCTGCGGGTACGACCTCCAGTCGTTGCTGAGATTAACCACGCCCCAAATCTCACCAACTTGTTGGTTGCTGCCGTAGCCACGGTTATTACGTGTGTGTGTGTGTGTGTGTATATATATATATATATATATATATATATATATATATATATATATATATATATATATATATATATATATTTCAAAGGGATTGTGTCCTCCGACGTATTCCTTATCTATGATATTTGTATCTCCAGCTTGCTGGCCTTGGAACATTTTTTCCCCAGTAGAGGGCGCTGTGCGTCGACGTCCGTCGAGTAGGTGTTGCTCGACAGCGTCGTCGACATCCTCGCGCAGGATTACGATCCTCTCGAGTTCTTCGAGGCCTCTTCCAGTTTTCTCGACGCCTTTGTCGGCGCCTTCGAGGATTTTTACATCGGCGTCGACGACATCGACCTTTTCAAGGTCACTGATGATGGCTCCCTCTGCTTTAGAGATGGGTTTTATACCATTTCACAGGCCAGAGCATCCCCCCTTAACTTCAATTTATGAAGAAAGGGAAGATTATGATCAAGAAAGGCCTTTTGGGCTGCAGAGGACCACATCACCTGAACCAGAGACATTTGCCTCTGAGGAAAGAAGGTTGAAAGACCTTCAGGATGCATTACAGGAAGCAAGTGGTCTAGACACTTCCCCAGAAGTGGAATTTGTCAATCCAGACCCAGAGGAACATGCTGAAACCCCTTATAGAACCCTAATGTCAAGAATTATGGAGTTCATGGGTTGGTCTGCGCTTGCACCTGTTTTTCAACAGGATGACCGCACAGATATTCTGGATAAGGGTCGACAGGAGGATCCTGTGGTTCCCTTTCATTCTGCGTTACAAAGAAAGATTTTAACTAACTGGGAAACTCCTGAAGTTGTCCCTGCGGTTAACAAGAAGTTGTCAGCGAAATATAGGGTATCTGCTGGTGACCCTGAATACCTATCTAATCATCCTACTCCAGAGAGTCTGGTGGTCCAGGTTGCAACTTCATCAGGCAGTACATCTGCATACCCCACTGCTCCACAGGATAGGGATGATAGAAAATATGATGCCATGGCTAAGAAAGTCTTCTTGGCCTGTATCATGTTTTTAAAATCTATTAATGCGACTTGTACGCTCGCTAGGTTCAGCCACACTCTTTGGGAGTGTGCTTCATCAGCGGCTGACTGCCTCCAGGAAGGAGAAGAAAGGGACGCATTTTTAAATATCATCAGAGATGGTAAAGATGCAATGTGTGAGTCCCTTCAAACTGGCATTGATTCTGCTGACAGTATCAGCAGGGCCATGGCGGCAAGAACCACAATCCGCAGGCATGCGTGGTTGAGAAAGTCTGGCTTTGCTTCTGACGTATAGGCCAGACTTTTAAATATGCCCTTTGACTGCTCTTCCCTGTTTGGTAAAAAGGCGGATGGAAAAACTGCAAACATCTAAAGCAGCAGCCAAGTCACTAGGAGCTGCAATCCGCCAAACTAATTTTCGTCCCTCAGGATCCTCTTGGAGAGGAAGGTCCTTTCGCTATTATTCCTTATGTGGAAGAGGCAAAGGACGTCCGGCTCAGAGGCCAAGGAAAATGTACCCGTGGTGGACGGGGCAGAGGAAAGAAAGCCGCATCAGCAGGAGCAGGAGCCGCTTTACCTTCGGCAACTGCATCAGCCGCTCCCAAACCACTCTGAGGTCTCCCATCACAAGATACCTGTAGGGGGCAGGTTAACTCACCATCTGACGGAATGGCAGACTATTACGTCAGATGCTTGGGCATTGGAGACAGTTGCCCAAGGTTACTGCCTGCCTTTTCTACGCATCCCTCAGAGCCATCCACCGGGGAACAGCTCTCTGAAAGTGCCGGATCCGCTCCTCTTGCAGGAAACTGTAGACCTGCTAGAGAAAGGTGCCATAGAACCGGTACCGGTACCTGTAGCGGACAGGAACAAGGGCTGGTACTCCCCCTACTTTCTCATACCAAAGAAAGACTGAGGACTGAGACCCATCCTGGACTTACGACAATTGAACAAGTTCCTCAGGAAGGACAAGTTCAAGATGGTAACTCTCTCTCAGATCCTTCAGGCCCTCCAGCTTCAGTACTGGTTGGTATCTCTGGACCTTCAGGATGCTTATTTCCATGTGCCAATCCATCCCAAGTACAGGAAGTACCTGAGGTTCGCAATTGGCAACTCTCATTATCAATTTCGAGTTCTGCCATTTGGGCTGACCTCCGCCCCGAGTGTCTTCACCAAGCTAATGTCGGTTGTGGCTGCAAGTCTAAGGAGGGAAGGGATTCACGTCTACCCCTACCTGGACGATTGGTTGATCAGAGCAGTTTCTTCGGAACAAGCTCGGATCCAACTAGATTATGTCTGCCACTTCCTTCACAAGCTGGGCTTCTCCCTCAATTTAAAGAAGTCACAGATGATACCATCACAGAGACTCCAGTTCATTGGAGCAGTCCTGGACACGTCCCTGGGAAAAGCCTCGCCACCAGAGGTGAGGGCTCAAGATATTCTGCAGATGGTCACCAGATTTCAAAATGCCCAACGTCTCCCAGCCTACGACTTTTTGAGGTTGCTAGGCCTCATGGCATCCTGCATATCCCTTGTGCCAGAGGCTCGCCTGAGAATGAGATCCCTTCAGTGGGCCCTGAGGACTCAGTGGTCACAATTCTCAGGGAGGATGACATATCTCCTCCGGAATCCGGACAAGGTAGCCTACGACCTTCAATGGTGGGCCTATCCAGAGAACATCTTGAAAGGAGAACTGTTTTGGCAACCATGGCTGGAGATAACAGTAGTCACAGACGCCTCACTCACGGGGTGGGGAGCCCATGCCAACAACTTGACCATCAGCGGTCGTTGGTCTCCATCGGAGTCCAGACTACACATCAACCTGTTGGAGCTGAGAGCGATCAGACTGGCACTGAAGGCTTTTCTGCCATCAGTATGGGAGAGAAACGTCCTGATAATGACGGACAATACAGTGGCCATGCACTACCTCAACAAAAGAGGCGGCATAGGGTCACTGCCACTGTGCAGAGAGGCGATGCAGCTCTGGTTTTGGGCAATTCAGGAAGGAATCTCTCTATCGGCAATTCACCTAGCCGGAGAGAAGAACTTGACAGCGGATGCTCTGAGCAGGCAGAACACAGTCTCCCACGAGTGGGAGATAGCTCAGGAAGTCCTTCAAGAGATCTTCGCACTTTGGGGAAACCCCTCAAGTGGATCTGTTTGCCACCAGTATCAACAGGAAGTGCGACAGATTTTGCTCAAGGGAATTTCCCCCGAGAGGAGTTCTAGGAGACGCGTTCGTAGTGGACTGGGAGTTCCCACTTCTGTACGCGTTTCCTCCGGTCCCTGTCATTCCTCAAATGATCAGGAGGTTGAGAAGGTTTCGGAAGAACATGATCCTAATTGCCCCGGATTGGGCCAGGAGAACGTGGTACCCGGACCTTCTGGACCTGTCCATCCATCCTCCAATTCGTCTACCGTACAGAGAGAATCTTCTCTCGCAGAAGGGAGGTCAGGTTCTCCATCCAGCCATCAAGACCCTCAACCTTCACGCTTGGTATCTGAAAGGTTGAGGTACAAGGATTGGGACCTTCCCCTTCCAGATGACGTCATGGAGGTGTTGCGTTCGGCCAGAAGGCCAGCAACTAAAACTCTATACCGCTGCCGTTGGAATAAATTTTGCAGCTGGTGCAGAGAAAAGAATATCGAACCCTTTTCATGTGGTACACCTGCGGTGTTATCCTTCTTACTTTATTTGGCAAGTTCAGGCCTTCAAGTTGGCACTATTAAGGGCCATCTCGCAGCGCTATCGATCTTTAAGCGCACTGCAGAGGAGCCATCGTATTTCAAAATTCCATTGGTAATACAATACCTGAAAGGTCTAACTAATGTTTACCCTCCAAGACCATTCCAAGTTCCCTTATGGGACTTAAATCTAGTTTTAAACTTCCTAAAGGGTGATCCATTTGAACCACTCCACTCTTGTTCATTGAAGTTTCTCACCCTCAAAACTGTTTTATTGGTAGCATTAACATCTGCTAGAAGGGTTAGCGAGATACAAGCCCTATCTTGTAAACCTCCTCATACACTTTTTCACAAGGACAAAGTCGTTCTACAGGTGAAGCCTAACTTCCTCCCAAAGGTAGTTTCTGAATTTCACATTACTCAGAAGATTACTTTACCTTCATTCTATCCTCCTCCCCATCCGGGAAAGAGGAAGAGAGACTACACAGGCTGGACCCTAAGCGAGCCTGGAGTTTTTATATCAGTAGACTTGCTAAAATTAGACAAGCAGATCAAATCTTTGTCGGTTACGCAGGACATAAGTTGGGATTACCAATAACCAAACAAACCATCTCCAGATGGATTATTTTAGCCATTCTGGAATGCTACAAACTGGCAGGGAAAGAGCCCCCTCAAAATCTAAGGGCTCATTCGACAAGGGGTATCGCAGCCTCCTCAGCTCTTCAAAGAGGGGTACCAATTAGAGACATATGTGCGGCTGCCACATGGTCGTCCGCACATACCTTTACCAAATGTTATAGCCTGGATTCCTCCTCTAGTCAAGAGACTAGATTTGGCAAAGCTGTGTTACACTCTGTTAATTCTTAAAGAGTAATATGGCATCTCTTACTCCCGCCTCCAATCACATACCGCTGCTATGGGAGTCTATCATAGATAAGGAATATGTCGGAGGACACAATCCCTTCGAAGGACAAGTTACTCCTTACCTAGTAACGTTCTTTCGATGGGATGTTCCTCCGACGTATTCCTTATCGCCCCTCCCATCCATCCCCGCAGTACCATTTCCCTTGTGGTTGCAGCTTACGCTCCTTCAAGGGTAGTAACCATTCATGCAATAACTACCTTACTCTACAAAACGGAACTGAGCAACGGACGCTGCGCGTGGCCATTTATAGGCATGATGACGTCGGCGTTGATACGGTGGCTGTCGAGGAACACCTACTCGACGGACGTCGACGCACAGCACCCTCTACTGGGAAAAAATAATTCCGAGGCCAGCAAGCTGGAGATACAAATATCATAGATAAGGAATACGTCGGAGGAACATCCCATCGAAAGAACGTTACCAGGTAAGGAGTAACTTGTTCATCTGTACGGGAGGAGGTACATATGGTGGTGCAGTTGGATCTCTTACTGGATTGGACTGTCTTTCATTCAACAGTTTATCAATTGGTCTGATGCATGCAAATCTTATGACGGGTAAATCTTCTGCACATCTAATTGGAAAGCCCTATCCATGCCTCTAATGGCTTCCACCTGTTTCTGCTGATCATGTACTAAGACTTTCTCGTCTTTTCATATGTTTGTGTGTGTGCTTGTCTCTACATTAAACCTTCCTCCAATCTCTGACAATATCAAATGCAGCTGGTCTTGCTTTCATCCGTAATAATAGTTTCTAAATGTTCTATTCTAGCCACCTCAAAACTGACCAACTCAGGCCACTGAAGGTCTGGAGTATGTCTGGTTTGTCGATGCCAAATATCATTAAAAACGATAGCGCCTAGGCCATACTTGATGTACATACCATATGCCGGTAACGCCTCAGGTGGCGCCGGCTGACTATGTCAACATGAAATACCCTTTAGCACTTCATTTGCAAACAGAACCCCACCCACAAGGCCTTATTGAGAGCCTCAAATGCCTGGATCTGAAAGCAAGCCATTTACTGCCAAGAGGAGGCAATAAAGAAATTCTTCTTAGACACGAAGTGGCCAAACAGATTAATAAAATAGAGACGTCATATGGGATTAACTCAAGACAATTGTATTTCAGTAATTTAGAGCAACTGCATAATTATCAACAGTACATTTATACTTAAAATGGATTTCAAAAAATGGCATATTCCTTAGTCATTTCGACTGACTGGCTGAAGTGATACCTTAGTTAATTACCAAGGTATTATTATGATAATGGCAGTATAGTATCAATTTAGGATTGCGATAACAATCCATATTAAGATTTAATGTGAGTACACATAATAATCACAACTAGGTATTAAAAACTCTCATAGGAAGTGGCTATCAGGCCAGGAAGTACACACTATCATTAATGTGTATGGTTTGTACAAAGATACAAATACGCTTGGATTAATAATCAATTCAAAGTGTATTGCAAGACCTAATCAGACCAAATTTTAATTTAAAATGTGATCAATAAGGCTGCACCATGACATCATGGTGCAATGCAACAATGTCAATGAAGTTGCTTTAAATAGACACCATTTTGACAAGTGAACATGTGCATTTCTAGTGAAATGGAACGCTAACACAAGAGATAAACAATCTGTTTTAGAAACTTCAACGGAAAAGGTAAATATAAACTCTAATTTCATATTAATTGTTATTTTTTGTTATCACGGTTATTTTGTTCAAAATACTGTAGCTCCAGAAGTCTGTTTATCTTGAACAACATACAAGCTATACAATATTTTAAATCTTAATCTGAGTTATAGCAAGATTACTTGATGTCATCCCCGGCTCCATAGTTACCAGATCAAATGTTTTTCACTCTATTTATAATTTCGATGGGTTTGGGGCCACTCCAATTTTCATAATAAGGAAGAAAACCATTTATAATAAGTCTACATATTTAATAGTGGATTTAATTTGGCTACTCTGTACAACTTTATATTTGGGACATTTATCTTCAGTCAAACTAACATATTAATATTATGAACACAAAAATATTACTGTCAGGTTTGCACAAATGTATAGAGGTTGGTGAATTCAGATTATGTGCATCTTTCATGATTTTGAATATTAAAATCTTTTGTAGTCAAATTAAAGGTCCATTTGATATTTGAGCTCCTAGATTCTTTCCTCCTGGTGAGCAACAAGAAACTGGCAAAACACGTGTTGAGGAATAATATTTAGCGGTCCTTCATCTACTGTAAAATTAAGGATAATAATTGGGGAAGATCAATTTAATATGAAGACACTCAAAAAAATGAGATTAATGATGAGACCACACAAATGAAAATTAACCATCACAAGAATATTAACAAGATGCAACAAATATAATTATTTAAGAATTTATTTCAAGGATATATGTGAAGAAAATGCACAGATTGTGAATATATCCCACAAAGGATAATTCTTATCCCCATGACACAAATACAAAAGCGAAAACATCCATCAGTCAATCTAAAGAAGGATATAAATGCGAACACCCATTCAAACCAACACCAATGTGGATTTTATTTCATATAGACAAATGAGCGACGGCAATAAAATAATATGGATAAAATCCTTTTGAAAATGTAAACCCAAGTATTGCAAGATTTTAAAATCAAGAACTGCTGGAATTCATGAACCTTCATTTCTTCTATCACTATTTTCTTTTGGCGCGTTTTTTTAAATTTCAAAATAAAAGTATTCAGAATTGAGCAGGTGATGAAAAAACATCCAACATGAATCGTAAAGGAAACATTTTGGAGGGTAGTGCTCTACGATGGCACCTTATCATACTTGGCATCTCCTTACATGGTACAATTGCAAGAATCTGGCTAATCTCCTGCCCTTCCATCAGCGTCCTCAAACTGTTCAGATTTACTCTGAACTGGATCTCTTACATATTGACCAAATATTGCAGATCTTAATAAATTTGAACTTTTACCATATAGGTGCCTTGGGATTTCAAACTTGTCTTCTCGGTAATGCCATTTGCTAAGGCTTTGTGTTACCTTTTCATCAGCACCAATTACGTTGAGATTGGATGATTGATTAAATCGAAATAAGGTGCATTGTTACTCCAATGCAAAAGCTTCCGCAGCTGTTTATACTATAACCAATGTAGAATCTGTTCAGAGAAAGACTGTGCATCTTGCTTATAAATTCAGGTCTGATTCCCTTCTTAAAGCTTTTGAACAGGAATTTCCAATGGATGCGGTCAAAAGCCTTTTCAGCTTCTAATAACCCCTCTACTAAGCTTGCAGCCTTCCATCAATGTCAGGCTGAGTATCCTCATGTTTGAAGCACAATGTCTTCCTTTGATGTGCCTCAACTGATTTCGATTCAATCATCTTAGTAAAACTGCATTCCGCTACTCTATTAAAATAAACTGCTTCTATAATGACGAATGGCATTTGGCACCACTACATTTTATAAAACTGTTACTACCTCTTGCAATATCGTTAAGGGGTGATGGAAGAATCCTTGGGTTTAAATTTGGCAGAGTTGAACAGAATTTATGGTAACATGCTGATGATTTGCTACTGGTCCTGCAGGAACTGCCCGGTTCCGTTCCAGCTTTGATGGAATAGATACAGCAGTTTTGATGATTCTACAGGTACAAGATAAACTGGCTTAAATCTAAGGGTATGTACTGTTAATCAGCGTGTAGCAAACCCGAAAGACCCAATTATAGATTCTGATGTTGCACCTCCAAAATGAAACACCTGGGAATTTGGCTAACTAATGACATAAGCCAAATGCTGACAACATGAAGCTGGCCCATGTCAGTCTAAGATTAGACCTGGATAGATGGAATACTCTGAAGTTATCATTCTGGGGCAATGTGAACTGATGACATACTGAGCATGATCCCTCTTCCCACTATCAAAGGCACGTTTGAAGGTGTGGACAGATTCATTCAGGAATTCCTATGGGAAGCATGCTCTCCCAAGAATTAATCTCTGGATATTATAATTACCATGTGATTGGGGTTGAATAATGTACCTACGTTTTCCCGTTACCATCTTGCACACGTCAAGACATATACAACAGTTTATAGACATCTCGGATGAATGGACAAGAGCTGAGGCTAATATGAATGGACCATTGGAACCTGGAGCATTACTTACTATGAGAAATAGACAGAGAATGGAGACCAAAGCATCAATTTCTGAGTGAAACACTTGGTTGAAAATGTCCAAACAACATGGTTAAGACCCGTTGCAGGCTTGCAATGACTCAATTCGGCTCAATCCTGCTAAAAAGAAAGTTGTATTTGCCCAAATGGTATAAGGAGTGAAATGGATAGATTTAATTGAAAATGGAAAATGGTTACCCTTTGAGAAACGTTTACAAAATCAAGACTCTCATGTACTGTACACACTGTGTCGAATTCTGAAAAATGCAATAGACTCTAAAGATATGATTCCTGATATAGGAGACATTTTAAAACATGCAGGCCAACAAAGTCACATGGCTTCTAAGTTGTACAGATTCTTGATTAGCGCGAAGACAGCCAATGCTAAACTACTGGCGTCATGAGATGGGAGAAAATCTTGAATATACTCCTAATGTCTTTTATATGAGCTGAAAGAGCCATGAAACTCAAGCTATTAAATGGGGTTCAGACAAAATGTGTAAACCGGGATTAACTGACTCAAATAGGCACAGAGTAGGCATCTGTGATGAATTGAGGGAATTCATTACTTCTCCCCAAGGGGGAGTGCCCTACCCACCCCCTAGGGAGGTGAGCACACTCTACAACACCCTCCCTATGGGTCGAGAAAAATTGGGATCTCACCGGGAGATTCCCCCGCTCCAACCTCCATTTGGGGGACAAGGACTCCTGTTCCTGTGAGGAATAAGAAACATGATGGCATATATTTGATTGTCAAAGTTATCAAAACAATGTGAAGTATCAAGACAAGGCTGAAGAAGCTAATGGATGCTATTAAGAAGAAGAAAAAGAAACGGTCTCTTTAAACAAAACTTACCAATTAACTTTGAAGAGCAGATTAGAAGATGAGTAATAGTCAGGTAGAGCGAGAGGGAAAGAGAGAGAGAAGGATGATGTGAGGAAAGAGAGGAACGTCTGTCGAAGCAGGGACGGTCCCCCGAGAACGTGAACCTGGGAAGAAGTGGAGCCACAGCAGAATTCATAGCCCTCAAAATCCGAAGTTGCCTGGAAGCGGCACACTGAATGCCGAGAGACCAGAGTAGCAGAGAGCCAGAGAGAAGCAGAGTCAAGTGGGGCTTTAGAGTTGGTGGTGGCGTGACCCGTGAGAATCGTGCTGGGGAGCCTGCCCGCATAACAGTGCTGATACTGCCGTAGGCAAGCCACAGCAAGCGGCGCAGCTCCCCTTTTGAAATAAGGAGAAGCTGAGAGAAGAATGAAGGCCTCTTATGAAGGACGAAGAGGAAAACGGCTTGACAGTGTGGTGGAGTAACGGAACAGAGGAAATACCTGTGAGAACCCCAGAGATGTTCCCTGATAATAAGCAAGATAACGGGGGACGTGGGAGGCACAGGAAGCCAAACGACTATCATTATATGAACCAGAAAACCTGTCTCGGTTTGAATGAGGGAAACATGAAAGTAAACTTGATAAATCTGTGATAAAGGTGAGCAAGAGAATAACATTCCCTGAAAGGGAGATGAAAGGCAGTAGAATATACTTGATAAAGCTGAACTGTGATAACGTGAGACAGAAAATAACGTTCCCTATAAGGGAGGTGAAGTAAAGTGAATATCATTCAAGAATGAACTCAATGAAAGCGAGAAGAGATCAGAACCAACATTAACTAATCTGAATACTTGCAGTAAGAGAAAGCGAATAATGGAGCTAACCAAGGCAGGTATATATCTACCCTGCAAAGAGGTTTAATCAAATCCTTTGTCAAAAGCAGAGAGTGGGAGATGAGAAAGAGTATGCGGAACTGAAAGCTAGGGTAGCCTTTGATAGATGAATGAGTCGAGGAGAGGCATCCCTACAGTGGAAAGTAAATATAACAACCTGAGGAAAGAGTTGCACAAAATTGAGTCTCCAAAGACTACTAAAAAATCATATATTAAGAAGTTCTTTGCAAATAAGACCAGTGCGGAAAGCACCCCGCAGGAGAAAGGGGTCTTTATCCTGCCCTTTTTATTTCTAGAAGTGATGGGGTCAAATGGTATTCCTTTTTGGACATTCAGAGACGACTGACGAGCACCATAGTTAGTAAAATAGGTAGGGCGCACCCACCCCACAGCGACGGGGGGAAAGATGGGCTCTATTATTATTTCTTTAATAGAGACATGGTAACATTCCCTCAGTCTGCATCCTCTTTTTGACCCTCAACACACCCTAGAACATATGTTATTGGAGCGTAGCAAAGTTCCCTGCTTCTGGAAAGAAATAGGAGATCTGCTAAATGAAGTTTTGGGATTAGAAATGAAGAATGTTTGAGACTTTGATTTTGGTTGAATATGAGATGTTTGCCGACTTAACTCATCCACATAAGAATTATTTAGAGCAACTTTAATGGCTACAAAAAATAATTTTAAGAAAATGGAAATTTTAAGAAATGTGTAAATTGTCCCAAATTGAAAAAGTGATCTTGAAACGAAGAATTCATCTTTTTGATTAACATCTGGAGCAGGTTTTTGGAAATGGACATGAGTAAGGACTTGTTCTGTAGAAGATTTGTAGAGAGAGAGAGAGAGAGAGAGAGATTGGGGGGGTGTGGAGGGCAGGTTTGGTTGGTGTTTATTTTTGTTTTCTAACCTGTATCTGTACTGTATACCATAATAACTGGAGTGATTGTTTTTCAATAAATTGTTCTTACAAAATAAATATAACGAATATGCAGCTTGTAAAAAAGTTGCAAAAAAATGAACTCCAGTGCATTTTTGAAAGACGTTTTTAGTGGTTTATAATAAGTGAGGGCAGCATGCAGATATATTTATGTGCTCCTGTGTTCAACTCCAGCAGTGCACAACATAAACATGCTACCAGAAAGAGTTCTTTAGAATTATTGCTGTTAAGTGTCACAGAAGGAAGGAATCGAAGAAGCTAGTCATGGTTTTATTGAAGTGTTCCAGTGGCGGCTCAAGCAGGCGACATAGTTACATAACACCCAAACTGTAATGAGTTACTTTATTGTGATTTCTTTTGACAGGTGAGTAGCGATGTCACTATTATACGGTAATAAGTATATTTTTAAGATTTTGTGCAGATATTCCAGACTGTCATGTAGTATAGTGATGATGACCACTGCATCGCTGCCCTCACAAACATGCAAAAAAGTGACCATATTGTAATTTTTCCCCCCCAGATGAGCAGTATGAATGCGCTTGTGAAGGCGCGTCCTGTGTAAATGGAGATAGTTGCATTGGCCAGCAGTGCTTTTCCTCATTGAGCATCAATGATGGCGTTAAGGTTTACCAGAAAGGTTGCTTTCAAGTCTACGAACAGGGGAAAATGACCTGTAAAACCCCACCATCTCCTGACCAAGCTGTAGAGTGTTGCCAGGCAAACTGGTGCAATGTCAACATCACTGCACGGTTGCCCCTTAAAGGTAAGCCTAATGTTTAAGCACCACACTTTTATTCCCTTGGTCACTAAATTGAGATTTGCTTAATTGACTGGAATGTTGGAGTTCTAAAATGATATATTCTGTCAATGCTGTAGGCCACACAGTTGCTTTTAGCAAGTTTCTCTACGTAACTGAAGACTATCATGGAGTTAGGGCTGGTGGAAGCTTTTATGGTGACTTTGTCAAAGTGCTTTTTTCTTTAGCCCTGCCTCACCTACTTGCCATATGTTATGTTTATAGGGCCATAATAGAACTCCTCCCCAACCCTCTTCTTTCTCACTGCTAGTGACGTTGTAAGCAATGCCTAAGGGTTCAAAATTAAGATTCAATGAGTGGGAGTTAAAACCAGCTTTTGGGTGTGAGGCATAGCCCAGTAGGCAGGAGTTACTGCTGGGGAACCAGTAGCAACTAAACAGTGCATTGCAAATTTCACTTCCACATGAGGTGCACACTTAAACTTTTTACCTATTATGTAAGATCTATTATATTTAAATGTGCCCTAGACGTGTCCTAAATCTTCTGTATGTACATTCTTAAACACTTAATTATTGTCACATATGCAGGTTTGTAAGGAACCAGTTGGCCTGGGAGCCAAAAGTAGCTCCTGGCAACTGTTGGCTTTAAGCTAACCAGGATCGTAGTGTAGAAGCAGGAGCTAGCTCCCGGCAATTCGCATGGATGGAGTGTTTTAGAAAATAATGTAGTGAGCACCTTTTTACCCTGAACCTTTTAAGAACGGCAGTTCAAAATATTTTTGGGAATTTTGTCCCACAGACCATATTAAATTTCTTATCATTTGGGATCCCTTTGAATTCAATCATCTTTCTGCTGCCTCCTTTTTAAACTATTGCCTTGTTAGTCTTCATGCTTGTTTACACATCCGAGACATTACAAAAACCTATGACCTTGTATAATGCACTTGTACTTCGTTGTACCGTAAGTTCACTTGACTGCTCTGCACGCTGAGGATTTTGTTTTCTCTACCTTTTATTTGAATGTATTTTCATTGAAATTATGATTAATCGGGTATTTTAGTTTTTATTTCTTTTATGAAGTAAAACTCTGAAATTGTGTAATTCATGATTGTGAATGTTCTCCCAATGGCTCTTGATTGAAGGGTGTTAATGCTCTATGTTGGTGCAGGTTTATTTGTGCATGGTGAAGTACCCTCACTTTGTGCAGAATTTTGTGAACTTTTAAAATATTTTATTTTTAAAATAAAATATTATTTTGGAGTGTTGTAATCTGCTTAATCCTGGGTGTACCGCTTGAAAGTCAATGTGAGAAAACCGTACAGGCTATTGGATACAATATAGGGGTATGTTTGGGAGAATTCTCAGAAATGTGCTAAATCCCGTCTACCTTAGAGACCCCAAGCTCTTTTGCTGGACTTTAGGAATTTTAATTTTTATCATGGAGAGAGGAAGACCCTTTTCTCACTCTCATGTATATTTCTTGATTTGAACACTTTGTTTCTTTTAGTTTTGGAGTCTGACAAGCTCCATAGGCTTCATATTTTTACAGTGCAGTGGCAAAGGGAAGTCTCTCAGATTTCCCAAAAGGTTTAAATACCTTCTCTTGGTAGAACTACTGTTTACAAGAGCAGTGAAGTGAAATTGACTTTACTTACATTTATAACTTTCTAGACCCAGCTCACACTATCTTACAATAGGGTGCTGGATCGGTTACTTAATAGCCCCTTGGTCTAGTTTCTCATGTAACATTTTTGTTATCCTTTTCTACAATTAGTGGCTGGTGGCAGTGGTCTACTTTTTACTACCATTGAGTGTTTATACTGCGGGCTGCAATTGCAGCTGCAGTAAAGCACCCAATGGTGCCTATTTTGTCAAAATGGCCTGGTCGTCTTTTTTTGACATTTCTTGTTGGAAAGGTCCTTCTTGATGTTTACACTGCGTGCTAAACTAGGTTTTGTCCCTTTGTTTGTTTTGTCTTTGGTGGGATTCACTGGTGAAGCCTCCTCTGGCTCCAGCGTGTCTGGCAGGACTGGAAGCGAGGCAGGTTCCCGAAACTCCCTGTGCTTAGTCTCCTTGGCTACAGGAATGCACCCAAAGGTGATTGGCTGGCTGTCCTTGGAGGACAGCCACCCTGCTGTGTGATTGACAGCTAGGCTGCAAATGAATGGGAGAAACCTGCATAAAAGGTGAGGTCTTTTAGACAGAAGGCAGAGTCAACCACTGGACGTAGGAATCCAAAGATGAACTTGGAAGAGAAGCTTACTGCAACATCTGCACCGTTGGTTTGCCAGGTGAAGCCCTGCTGCAGTGCTGAAGCTCCGAATTCGCCTCGACTAGAGAAGCCCTGCAAAGGACGACTTCTCCCCTTGGGTTGGTGGGACCAATCGGCCCCAAGACCAACTCATCTGGAAACCCCTTCGAAGCTGGCTGTACTTCCATTTGTTGCTGCAGGAACCGAGTGCCAGGGAGAGGAACATCAGAATCGAGGGCATTGTTTTTAAGTCTGACCCGGGCTCCAGGATGATCCTGCGGACTCCGATGAAGCAGGACCAACCAAGCCTGAGCCACCTCAACAGAGTGCTGGACCCCAGAAGCAAGAAAAGTCCTCCAAGTGTCAGAGAACCGTGGTGGTGCTATTCGCGAGAAGCTGAAACCGCGAAGTGCTGCTGATCTGAAGTTTGCCCATTGGTGCAGCCGACCTTCAAACCGTAGTGCAGGAGTCCCCAGACATCCTCCCTCTTGTCCCCATGACTGAGGCCCAGGAACAACAGGATCTGCCATACTACAACAGGAACAGAAGCCAGCTGGAGTCAATTTCTTCGCATCTACGGTACTGTAAACTAAGGGGTACTTGCCTCTTACTGTGTAATTTGCCTTTGTTACCTCTTGGAGAGTTTCTTGCAGCTTTGCCCATCACAAGCCTCAAAGCTTGTTGCCCAACCGTGATTTCTTTTGCAACAAAAACTCTATAACATTGTGCAAGATGTTTTACTTGCCTTCAAGAAGAACCTCAGCTCTCCTAGACTTGGCTAACTTTACATTGGCTGTCCTAGCTCCTGATGGACTCTTCTAACCTCTGACTTTGTGTTTTTATCTGACCAGAAAGTCACACATTCTTTACTTGTGTAGCTGGGAAAGGGTTAATCTACATTGCATTGGGTGGGGGGCCGGGTTCAAAAGTGCTTAGCAGTTTGAGATACTTGACTATCGTTTCTCCCTCTTTTCCTTTTTGACACCAAGCTCAGTATTGCTTTAAATGTACCAGTGATATATTGATGTCCACAGTGTCCTAGTTATTTAAGTCACTTCAGGGTGTAGGAACTGTCTGTGTGCCATCCCAAATGGGTAGCTACTGATTTATTGAAACTGAGAGTGTGTATTTATTGAAGGATATTTCTGTGGTACATAGTTGCTCCCTTCTAAAGAAGGCTTATTCAAACTGACTTAAATAATTGTTTAATCAAGAAACCTTGAGTATAAGTTTTATCTAGATACTTGTCACTGTGAAACTCTGCTACAACCCTACAGCTCACATTGACTTCTCTTGAGATAAGCCTGGCTGCTCAGTCACTCTACCAACTTGTCTAGTACATGCTTATACCAAAGGTTGGGTTGAAGACCAGGCTTGTGCAGTCTCCCACAGGGTACTGCATACAATCGTGCCTAACTGGGTATAATGTAGCGACATGGAAAAAGCAGCATTGGATGTGGTTACACACTCAACATTTACACTTATGATGGTATCCAAGAATCCAATTTAAAGTTGGATTACATAATTTGGGTGGAGATTTTGCTAAATCACCTATAGTTAAAGAATTATGTTTTCAGGTTATTCATATTACAACAAACATAAGGTAGGTGGATTTACATAAATCTGATAACATTTTGCTCAGCCAAAGTAGTAAGATTTGATGTTATCAATAAACAGACAAGTGCCGTTATGGGGCACATGTCTTAGTCTTAATGTGTAAGTGTGATAGTGAAGTCATGGAATGGCATAGGGAAGGATGTTTGTTTATTGAATGAGTGCATTTGCGAGTTAGATCTCGAGTTCATGGAGCCAGAGTTTCACAAACATTTTGCACCTCTTGAGTGTGTATTCTGTTTTTAGGGTTGTGGTTAGGTTGTTCCAAAATTTCAGACCTAATCCTGTGAAGAATATCCTCTGTACTCTTACGTCCAGTCCCCTTTCCTCCATACTGCATGGGCGTCCCTTCCAAGGCACGGGAGACGGAATCTTTTTCACCAGAAAAAAACCTCTTCCCCTTTAAATTTCGAGGTGTGCGTGGGTGCGGCCCTGGGAGCATGCGCTGCCCTGACTCCGCCCTCCGGCGCCACACCTCAGTCCCCTTTTCTGCATCGATGAGAATGGGCCGATTTCACCAGTGCTCCTGGGTTTGGCTTCGGCCATGTAACTACACGCACGGATACTTCTATCTTTTTTGTCTTTTTATCATACAGGTGCTCGGTCCTCAGGCGTCGCGCTCTTCCCTGACGCATGTCGACTTCCACAGGGTTCAGCAGGTGTCCATCCTGCAATGGGCTCTTCCTAACTTCAGACCCCCACACCCTCTGCCTATGTTGCTTTGGGCCAGGTCACGGTTGGCAAGTCTGTACAGCGTGTAACGCCCCGTCATCGAGGTCTCTGAAGAACAGACTAGTCAGGTGGCGGGAGCTCTTTCAGAAATTGCCTCCAGAGGACCTGAAGGACTTTGTTAAACATCGATCCAGGCCAAAGGTGGGGCCTCTGTTCTCCATCGCACCCCGCAAGGGAGACTGCTTCCCATGGACTCGCCAGTGCGGGAGGGACCGCTCAGGTTTTCCTACTAGCACGTGCACCAAGGCTGCTTGCTCCAGCTACCAGCCTACAAGCCGAGGGATCCCCGGATCCTCCCAGTCAGTGTTGAGGGACTGGAAGCTTCTTGTACTGGGTCTTCACCCGAGGGGCTAGGCCCTTGTACCGGCATTATGTCTGAGGGGCCATCCCCTAGTACCGGTAATATGTATGAGGGGGCACCTAAATGCAGCTCTACCGGCCCCTGGGCTGAGGGTGTCATGCCTACCGAGCCTAGGCCTGAGGAGCAGGGTAGGCCTCATGATCCACACTCAAGAGTCCTGGAGGAGGCTGGGCCCAGCGGGCTGAGCGACACGATGCAGGCACATGTGAAGCAGTTCGACAAAATGGCCACCGTGCCAGACATCAGCAAACGCAGACGCCCCATCAGGAGTTCCGCGAAGAACGAGTGTCAAGGTGGGACTGGCCTTAACCAGGTAGGTGGCCTACAGCATATCCTTCATTTGCGCAGGCGGGTTCCTGCGACGTCCTTATGGGCAGGGTATGCAGTGCCTCCAGCAGCTGCCTGCTACCCCATCTATACCCCTACCACCCGCTCCAGCCGGTGAGGACAGGTTCCTTGAGAGGTTTCTCGGACTCATGAAGTCCCCTCGGTTGGGGGTTATCCTCACGGATGCCATCAGTGAGGTCTTCCTTCAATGCCTCCAGCACCTCAGGCGGAGCCCCCGGTGCAGCCTTTTCCTCCGACAATGGCCCCCAGCCGATTCCTCAGGTGGTTCCGTACCAGCCTCTTCCACAGCCTCAGGTCCCTGTGCCTCAGCCTCCGGCTCTCGCTACTCCTCCTCTGGTGCAGGATCCTCCTGACCCCCAGGACACGGACGATGAGGACGCGGACACGCCCTTTTCAGCCACGGCCTTCCATGAACGTCTTGCAGGGCTGGTGGTGTACCTGGTCCTTCCCCAACCCGAGGTCGAGCAACCAGCAGAAGGGATCCTCGCTGAAGTCCTCACGCGACGCCTCTCTGCTAAAACTGGAATTCCATTGCGTACCGATGTAGTTGCCCTGGCCATGAAGGGTTGGCTCAAGCCCCACTCTGTCCAGCCGGTCAAACGATGCCTGGATGCCAAGTAAAGGCAGATGGAGGGGGGATGCACTTTTGTTATCGGCCCATCCTCAGCCACACTCCTTGGTGATCGCTGCAGCATCACTATACTCCAAACTATACTCCAAACATCAGTCGTCCTCAGCTGCCTCCTCTGCCGCGCTGCTAGGCAAGGAGGAGAAGACCTTTGAAGCGTACGGGAAGAATCTGTTTTCCTACATGTCCTTGTATCTTCATCAGGAAAATGCTGATGCCATACTGGCGGGCGCTAACCAGGGGTTATGGTGGGAAATTGCTGATTTCCTCCCAGAACGTCCTACGCAGACCCAATCACGTTTCAAGGCGGGAGTGGCTGAGGCCAAGCTGGTGGCGCAGGACATCATGGAGTCCACCGTGGCCCACATCGATACATTTGCCCGTGCCATCTGCCTCGCCACGGACATGAGAAGAACAGCTTGGCTCCGTGCAACTAAGTTCAACCCAAATGTCCAGTAACACATATTAGACCTGCCGCTCGAGGGGAGTGACCTCTTCCACTCCACCACGGACGAGGAGCTGGACAAAAAGAAAAACAGCTCACAAACGGCCAAGTCTTTATCCATTTTGAGAAAGACCACGCCCAAATCCAGTCACAGCAGCGCTCTGAAAGGGGCGTACATACAGAGGGTTCCGCGGCTTCCACGAACGGAGGTCAGGTAGCTGGACCGCCAGCCAACTACACATCGGCGCAAGCAACAAAAAGGGGGTGGGGCGAGGAAGGGCATTTTCCATTCCCCCTCCTTCGCAACAGCCTCCAAGGGAAAGAAGACATGACACGCCCCACATTTCTCCAGTGGGGAGCAGGCTTGCTCTCCATGCACATTTCTGATGCCAGAGTTTCACGGACCCCTGGATCCTCTGTAGTATCAAGGGGTACCGCCTACCCATCCCATCCCATCTCGGCCTCTCCTCCCTCCTTCACTCCACTCCCTCAAGTTGGGACAGCAACTCTTCTGGCGGAGAGCCTGCCGCTCGTAGAGAACCAGGCTCCGAAGGAAGTCCCAGCCTCCCAGCTAGGCTTGGGCTTCTACTCCAGGATTTTTGCCAATCCAAAAAATAACCAGGCAGGCCTGAGAGTTGTGCTGGACCTTTCCACCCTCAACCTCTCCTTACCTCTACAAAATGGGTACGCCAGCTTTCGTAGCAGAGACACTGTGCAAGGGAGACTGGATGTGCTTCCTGGATCTGAAGGACGCATACTTACACATCTGGGTTTGGCAGCCCCATCATTCTTTCCTACGGTTTAGGATCATGGGCTTCCATTTCCAATACAAGGTCCTTCCTTTTGTCCTCATCTCGGCCCCAGGCTCTTTACCAGACTCAGGAATACAGTGGCGGCCCTCCTCAGGGCCTCCACATCCACCCATACCTTGGCGACTGGCTCGACAGGGCTACATCTCCGGAAGCCATGCACTACACTTCACATGCCCTCATGAACACACTGCACGATCTGGGCTTTTCGCTCAACCTCAAGAAGTCGCAGCTGCATCCCACGCAGACTGATATGCTTGGGTCTCATCTGGGAAACATGCTCCGAGAAAGGGTTCCTTCGGAGGACAAGATCACAGCCATCAAAAGGGCCACTGCTCACTTTCCCGGCTTAGAAGTGACCTTGGCCTGATGGTACCAGCACCTCCTATGTCTCTTGGCAGCGGTCCTTCTAGCCATGCCCCACACGAGACTCCGGATGAGGAGGACACAGCTGCACTTTGCGGCATCCTTGAACCAGGAGCGGGGCTCTCAATCGGAGATGATCAACGTTCTGCCATCTATCCGCTTGGACTTAACAGGGTGGTCCACGGACTTCAACCTGCGGACAGGTAAGCCCTTCCGGCCTCTCAACCCGCATATCACCATCAACACGGACTCCCCTCTCGAGGGATGGGAAGCCACCATGGACGACCACTCGGTCCACAGCATCTGGACGCTACAGAAGCAGGAGTACCACATCAATTGGCTGGAGCTGAATGCCATTGGGCTGGCACTCAAGAGCATTCCTCCTGCTGATCCGGGGCAAGCTTGTTCTCATCCAGACAGACAACTCCACCAGCATGTACTATGCCAACAAGCAGTCGGCATGTGGGAATGGGACCTGGAAAACGACATCTACCTCACAGCAGTCCACCATCTGGAGGAATCCAAACTGGAGGTGGACAGGCTCAGCAGGTTAGAAGCAGACAATTGAGAGTGGCAGCTAAACAACCTCGTTATTCAGGAGATCTTCAGCAGATGGAGTTTCCCCCCAGGTGGATATCTTTGCCACTTGGCCCAACAAGAAGTGCCCTCAGTTCGCCTCCTGGCAAGGACAGGGCCCCGGCTCCCTCGGCCACACATTTCGGATTCAGTGGAATGACATGAAGGCATACGCCTTCCCGCCCACTCCTCTGATTCAGGGAGTCTCGCCAGCTCATCGTCATTCTAATAGCTCCATGGTGGCCAGCCAGGTCATGGTTCTCAGAGCTGCTCAGCCTCTCGGAGATGCCTCAGATTCACCTTCTAACAGGCCCAGCACATCTTCTGGCCCAGCAGGGGGGCAGGGACATCCACCCCTCAGCACAGAAACTAGCCCTCACAGCAGGGTTCCTGAGCAGTTAACTCTGAGGCACTTCAGCCTCTCTCAGGCGAATCTGGAGATCATTCAGGGCGCTAGGTGCAAGGCTACCTGGGCCGAGTATAAAAGTAAATGGACCAGGTTCTGCCACTGGGCAGACTCCAAGGATATCGACCATCTGGCATGTACTTTGGACGACATGCTCTCCTTCTCGGCTCACCTTGCCCACTCAGGCGTGCAGGTTGACACCTGCCGCACTTACCTCGCAGCCATCAGTGCTTACAGGAACTTGGAGGAAGGGGTCTTCTCCTCCAATACCATTGTCAAGAAACATTTGACGGGGCTTGCTAGGCTCTACCTGCCCATCAAGCGGCCCACCCCGTGTGGGACCTGAACATATTCTTGGGCGCCCTGGCCCACAAACCTTTCGAACCAATGGCATCCGCGGACATCAGGCTGGTCGCCATTAAGACGGCCTTACTAGTCTGCCTCACCTCGGCTTGCAGAGTCAGCGAAATCCAGGCGCTGTTCACCTCAGAACCATATACTACCTTTCACAGGGACAAAGTTGCAGACACACCCAGCATTTCTGCCGAAGGTACAGTCTGATTTCTTCCTGAACAAGGAAGTTGTCCTTCCTACATTCTTTGCCGATCCTAAGGACGTGGCACAGAGTTCTGCACTGCCTTGACGTCAGGCGCGCCCTGAAATTCTATCTTGCTTCCGCAAGTCAGATGCCCGTTTGTCACAGTTGGAGGCGCAAGACCAGGCTATCGGCCCTCCAAGGTCTCCATATCCCGCTGGATGGTCTCTGCCATCAAAGAAGCCAATTAGGGGCAGCTCAAGCCTCTTTCGGAAAATATGACACCCACGCAGTGAGGGCCAAGGCAACGGCCATTGCATTCCAGCGTCATGTGCCTTGGCAAGTCATAAGCAGGGCGGCCACTTGGGCCACTCCCTCAGCATTCTGCAAGCAATACTGTTTGGATGCCAACTCTAGATCTGATGCTGCTTTCGGACAGGCGGTTCTCAGGAACCTGTTTCCTTAAGGAAGGTCTCCTCTCCACCCCGGGGATACATTCAGTTGTAATCGCCCATGCAGGATGGAGGAAAGGGGACAGTATGTAAGAGTAATTATAAGTTACTCAACTTAGTGACTAACGTACTCTTAGTCCATGGACCCTTTCCTCTATACGTCCCACCGTCCTCCCCCTAATAATACTGGAGTCATTAGGCAATATTAAATCTATTGTCGACGTGTCTATGGGGACAGAGGTCTGGCGCTGGAGGGCGGAGTCAGGGCAGCGCATGCTCCCAGGGCCACACCCCTGCACACCTCTAAATTTAAAGGGGAAGAAGGGTTTTTCTGGTGAAAAAGGTTCTGTCTCCCGTCCCTTGGAAGGGGTGCCCATGCAGTATGGAAGAAAGGGGACTCTGGTCTAAGAGTATGTTAGTAACTACGGTAAGTAACTTATAATTATTTGTCTTTTGAGCCTGGGTGCAGTTGGATTGTTAACCTGTGATTTTTATTGTTGTTTAAGTATGTATTGGAGGGCTTGTTTGGAAACAAACAGCTGTTAAATGAGGGCGTGCTGAAATATAGATTCTTTTACTGTAGGAGGTTGAAGATGCTGTGTTGGAGAGCGTGAGCGTCATTGAGCACATGCCGGCTCAAACATTGGATGTGGATGTGGGGTCAAAAGAATGTGGGGGAAGGCAAAACTAAAGTAAAAAACAGGTACCCAACCATCTGAGCGAGATTAATATTACAAGTAATCATTTTGTTCGCAAAAGACAGCACAAATTGTCGCTGTAGGGGATCAAATGCATGTCCGATTGCAATTTGGATTGCAATCTGACAAGCAATTTGGACAAGCAAGAGGGTTGCATTGCTCATCACATCGAACAATCAATGCAAAAGCAAACAACTTAAAGTTCTGTCGGGTCTTTTTTGGGGTAACTTAAAGTTGACTAATGCTTTCCATGCCTCAAAATTAAGCCCAACGTCCCTACCATGTATATTTATGGAGTTTCCCCAGGCTGTGGTTTCGGCTACACACCAGCGCTGCATTTCTGTCAGCCATATCTCAAACTGTGGGCCTCTACTTGATAGTCATGTTTATGCACCTCTTGCCTAATACACAAGCTAAGTCCATAAACGTAGAGATATGCTTGTGCTTACTAGTTCTAGAGTACACATAGTATGCATTCAAGTGAGGTCCACTTGTGCTTACTAATCCCTGCACTCACACAAGTTTGCTTAATTCGAGCCCACAACCTTTGTACCAACTCACATTCCCAAAGCATGTGCATTAGGTGAGCATTATCTCTACCCCACCGGGGGCAGTTAGATGGAGCATCGCATTTATATTTAGCGACCCTGGCCGGGGCCATATATGCATGGTGGAGCACATTGACTTGAATCAGTCTAAATCTTGCATTACGCAACACGTTTTTCCCATAACTGAGTGCCCACATCCACTGCCTATCCATGATATCTGCCCCAAGTCTGCCTCCCACTGCGTCTTTAGCTTCATATCGTCGGTGTTTGTGTTAACAATTAGGGCCCTGTACAGTCTGGACACCAACCTCCGTCACTTGCTGGATCATACATGAGCTCTAGCAGCGTGTTCTGTTGTGGTTCGGCAGGCCATTCTGACTAGGTGCGCTTTACCAATTTGGTTATCCTCATGTATCTTAGGAACTTCTGTATGAGGTCAGAGAGTTCTCTATAGATACCATTTTCATACATGTCTCCCCGGGTTGCAATGCCAGTTTCCTCCCAACATCACACTGCCTTTAACACCTCTGGGTCCCACTGTGTGCTAACCAAGATGGGGGCATGAGGAGAATAAGGGTGTTTGAGCTTCAGCAAGCAGTTTGTCCTCAACCAGACCCGTCTCCCCACCGTCTGCAACATCAGTTAAGTTACGTGCTTGCTCCCCGGGTGCAATAGTGCCTCCTTTAACAGTATAGGGGTTATGAGAGTATTAAGCAAAGTATGCTCTGCAGTAGCTTTGTCTGATAGCCATTGGATAACAAAGCTAAGGTGAGCCGCCAGGTAGTAATATTGTAGCCGTGGTAGTTGGACTCCACCCCGTTCAAAGTAGAGCAGCAGAATCAAGGTCGATAGTCTGTTCCTCTGTGGGCCCCATTAAAAAAAATACTCAATTAGCTCTCTAGTTCACGAACAAAAGGGGCGGCAATGTAGAAGGTGACATTTTTAAATCCATACAGAAGTTGGTGTAATATGATAAAGCCACCCTTCCCATAAGCGAGAGTGGCAGTCTGGACCAAAACACCATTGATCTTTAAACACCTTCTACCGTTCTGTGTGTTTAAGGTGTGTGTACGTTCCGGGGTATGGTCAACTCGTATGCCTAAGTATCTAAAGGAGTCATGTTCCCACCTCGGGCCCCAATCCAGCTCAGCAGTCAGCTTAATGTCATTTAGCCCAGCCAGGGCTGGGCTATTGAAGGTGATCCCTGATAACCTTGCAAAGCCATCTAGTGTTTCTAGCAATATGGGTAGGTTATGGAGCGGTTGGCACAGATCTAGCAGTACATCGTCTGCATACAACGATTAAGTGTGTGGTGTCCCCTACGCCTATCCCTGCCTCCTGTTACTCCTGTCTGAGTTATGCAGCTATGCGTTCTAACGCAAGTATGTAAAGCATCAGGGAAAGCAGGCACCCCTGTCTGGTTCCCCTTTCTATGTCCCACTGTTCCATGTATCGCCACGTTCTGACTCTAGCAATGGGGGATTAATACAATATTTTAATCCATCTCATAAAAAAGGCCCCAAAGCCCTGAGGTGCAGCCTTTTTTCACTCCCAATACACTGAATCAAAAGTTTTGACTGCATCCAATGATTTCCCATGTATCGCTCCGGGCGCCGGTTTGTCTGATCAATTATATGCTGCAAGTGGTGCTATGACCAGGCACATACCCTGTTTTGTGTGTATTAGCGCTGCTGTGCACCGACGAAGCCGAGAGGCTAACATTGTGGTTAATAGTTTAACGTCACAATTTTGCGTGGCTAAGGGTCTGCATGAGTCACATGCATCCCCTGGATTCCCAGGCTTAGAATGGGGACCATCCATCTCTCTCGCGCATCGTGCTTGGGAGTTTGCCCGTTTCAAAGGTCTCTTCAAATGCGTCGGGCTAGTGTGGATTGGTAGGCTTCATAAAATTCATCTGAAAGGCCATCTCTGCTGGTGTGTTCTCCGATGTTGATGCAGAGATTGCCTTCTCTAGGTCCTGCTTAGTGAAGGGTTCCTCTATAAGGTCGCGCTGACTGGTAGTAAGGCGCTGGAGTTTGATTTGCGTGAAGACCTCTGCAATGTCATCCAGTGGTGCTTTGGTAGGGGTGTCACGGTATTCGTTTTATGACGGTACGATAACCTTCTTGCCAAATGACGGTATATCATGGTTATCGCGGTATATCAGGTGGAGTTAACTGATCGTAACAAATATTTTTTAAAAGGTCATAAATTGACAGATGTATCATCACAAACAAAACCAGGCACCCAGGGCCATAATTGGGCTTTTCAACATACTTTCCACTGAAATGCGTTGCTTCCACCAAACACACGTGTGGAGAGGAGGGGGTGGGGTGGAGGCCTGCTGCAACTGGCAAAGCAAACTGAATAGCTTTTCTTAAGTGGTCATTTAGGCTTTTTGCTTCCCCACTGGCTACTGGTGAAGATGAACATGTTGCCATCTTGATAACCTGCATGCCACAGATCAATGTAGGCTGATGGTAGTATGTGTGTATATATATGTGTATATATATATATATATATATATATATATATATATATATATACACAGCAGCAGGGGATACCCACAGAGATTAGTGACTTTCGCAGTGTGACTTATTATATGTAAATTCAATGATAGAACTAGGGAAATCCCCCATTGCCATATGTTTAGAGAACATTATCCATTATAAATATATAAACCCCAAAGCCGCCACCCCAAAGTAAACCCTTTTCCTTCTTGGCACTGTATCTATTCTTCCTATTGCTAGCATATTGATTTTGTGTAAGGCACGTGTGGTTTATGGAATGGCATTAAAAACTGCTCCAACTGAAACTACTTGGCAGACGGCACATACAACAGTGCAAAACCAAGACTGCGCAGCAATTGCTTACTGCAGCCTTTCCAAATCAGATTGAAAAGCACACTTAACGATATGAACGGTATAAACAATGTGACGGTTATTATTGTTCAATTAAGTGGTTCACGGTATCTTTAACGGTATACCGTTACATCCCTAGTTATGGCTATACAATGTGGCATAATAAGTGGCGAATATATCGTTAATCGCCATCTGCGCTTTTCAGGGCGCTCTCCAGTTCTCTTCGCATTTGTCTTGTAGCAGTGTAATTGAAGCTTTGGGGTGTTCTTTACGGCACATCCAAGCGAGCAGCTTCCCAGATTGGTCTCCCTTTGTGTGCGTGCTGTACTGGCGACATAATCAAACCTTGAAAACCGTTCTCAAGTGGCCCGGCAGTGGGAACGGCCTCTTCAAGAGCCCGCCCAGCATATGGTGTGTGAGACTGCAGTGACTCTAGTTCTCCAACTCTGGCTTCTAGGACCTCCAGCTCTGCTCTGAGTTGCTTGTGGATGCTCCCAGCTCCAGCAATAATCTTGCCTCTAGTGCCGCCATTTTATCTTCTGTCGTGCATTATGTAGATCGGGATCTTCGTTGTCTTTAATACATGTCAACAGAAAGCAGGAATACTTAGCACAACTCAGATCCTGACAGGAGAGTTCTCCGGTCGTGGTCCCCAAAAAGGAAGAAGAAAGGCAGTAGAACGTTGTGCTGTAGGATCTTTTATCGGATAGCCGGAGCTCAGCTCAAACACAGCCTTCCAGCATTAGCTCCAGGCCAAGCCCCCAGACCAGGGAGAATGGATATGATGAATCTAGGGTGATTTTTGCAGTCGAACGAAGGTCAAAATACAGTGGATTATGAAAACCAGTTGAGTCCACCAACTGATCTTAATAGCAAACAGACACATAATTATACAAACCCATTGAATTTATCAGTAACCACTGAAAGAATGGTTGGACAAGTGAGATGTAAAAGATTGAGGATTGACTCGGATAGTTCACAACTTCACCTTCAATGGGAATCTTGGAAAATAAACATTGGTAAAATATCTTATCAGACAACTAGATCAGTAAGAGATCAAAAAAAACGTCTGAGCACCACTCTACTACAGGAGGCATTAACATCGGCACTTTGGCGACTTTATCTGTTACTTTGGCTCCATTTACAAAACTGTACGAGAGTTCAAATGATCAACTGAAAGACCAAACTAATCTTATAGCGATGCCGCATTCCTAGATGCTACTTGTGAAGGCTTTGTTACAGCGGTTCAGGGAAACCTGGACAAAAACATAGAGCAAAACTACTAACATATTTCATAGCAACATATGGCCAAAGTACGTTGGAAATATTGAAATTGCCTATGCGAGTTACACTTACAATCCTCATTGAGCCAGGAGAGCGTTGTACCCGGACCTTCTGGAATTGGCCATCTGCCCTCCATGCCTTTTTCTTTCCTACCGAGAGGATCTTCTCTCTCTTTCGCGTGAGTCCTCGGGGGGGGGGGGGGGGGGGGTTTATGAGGAGAAGGAGGGGGAAGGGATGGGGTTGGGTGGGTGGGTGGGTGAATTGGGTGGGGTGGGGGTTCTCCATCCAGAGGTCAAGACTCTCAACCTTCACGCTTGGTTTCTGAAAGGTTGAGGTTTAAGGATTGGGACCTCCCGGACGACGTGATGGAGGTGTTTCTTTCGGCCAGGTGGCCGGCGACCAAGTCCCTGTACCGTTGGCGTAAGTTTTGCGACTGGTGCAGGGGACAGAATGTTGATCCTTTTCAGTGTTCCATCCCTATGGTTTTGTCTTTCTTTCATATGCCCACAGGGGCCTTCAAGTAGGTACCATTAAAGGTTACCTGGCGGCGCCCTCTATCTTCAAGCGCTCGTCTGAAGAACATTCTTACTTTAAGATTGCTTTGATTTCGCAATTTCTTAAAGGGCTCACTAATGTGTTCCCACCGTCCCCCTTTCAGGTGCCGGTTTGGGATCTGAATTTGGTTTTGAAATTATTCCTGATGGGTGCTCCGTTTGAGCCTTTGCACTCTTGTCCTTTGAGACTGTTCTCTTTCAAGACAGTGTTCTTGGTTGCGGTTACTTCCGCTCGCAGAGTGAATTGCAGGCACTTTCATCTAAGCCACCCTTTACTGTGTTTCACAAGGATAGGGTTGTATTGAGGGTACGTCCTTCCTTTCTACCAAAGGTAATATCTGAATTTCATTTAAGTCAGAAGGTGGTTATTCCTTCTTTTTATCGTCCTCCGTATCCTGGCAAGGCAGAAGAGCGGCTCCATAGATTGGACCCTAGGAGAGCTCTGAGCTTTTATATTTCTAGGATGTCCAGGGTCAGAGTGGACAATAAACTCTTTGTGGGGTATGCTGTACACCGTTTGGCCCAGGCTGTTTCCAAACAGACCTTGTCCAGGTGGATTATCCTCACCATTTCTGAATGTTACTGATTGGCGGCTAAGGGCCCTCCGGACGGTTTGCGAGCCCATTCCACTTAGGGGTGTGGCTACTTCCACTGCACTGCAGCGGGGAGTTCCTATTAAGAATATTTGTGATGCAGCCACATGGGCTTCTCTCCACACTTCTGCCAAACATTACTCCCTGGATACGCTCCCAGGTCAGGATGTGGCCTTTGGTAAAACGGTTCTTTATTCCGCCATCTAATTGGGTGTTGCAAATTCTTTCCCTCCTCCATTTTCTGGTATTGCTTTGGGAGTCTGTCAAAGATGTGGAATACGTTGGAGGACACAATCCATTCAAAGACCAAGTTACTTACCAAACTGGTAACGTTCTTTCGATTGGATGTTCCTCGAACGTATTCCACATCGCCCTCCCAGCCTACCCCTCTGAGAATTTCTTGTGCTGTTGCAGCTTACGTTCCCTCAAGGCTATGTGCAGTCCAGCAGGCTTGTTATACGGGCATGTCACATGCTATGGGGGGGGAGGGGGAAACAGCAACTGTGGCTATGGGCGCCGTGCGTCCTATATATAACATCCGGTGACTTCGTCCTCGACGGAGGCCCTCGAGGGACATCGGACCGACGCCATCGACGCAGGACACCCTCTGCCGAAAATAGTTTCCGAAGTACACCGCTGTGGACATTACATGTTAAAGATGTGGAATACGTTGGAGGAACATCCAATTGAAAGAATGTTACCAGTTTGGTAAGTAACTTGTTCTGGTTGTTTGGGTGGGGGAGCCTGTGAAGGTTTGCTGCGGTTGAAACCGATAGCCACAGTAATGACTGGTATAGTAGGTATGTCTATGGAATTTGGTGGTGGGTCCGAACCTTTGTAGGATTCCTTGGATGATTTACTTTCCTCCTTGGTGCAGTTGCCTGGGGGATTTACTTGGTTGGTCGCATTTGTTTATATTGCCTAAGTTGGTTAGGGGTAAGGTTCTTTGAAAGTTAGGGGCAAATCAGAGGATATTCCTGTCGTTAAGTAATATGAACATTTTAGGCAGTCTGTCATGAAATGCAATTTAGATCGTTTTTTAGTCAGGAACATAATGTTCCATTATTGTGTTTGTGGCCAGATAGTTTTTGTTCCAGTGTTGTGTTTCAGGGTTTCAGAATTTCTTTGAAAAAGGTTTTATTTGTAAAAATGTAGTGCCTGTGCAGTGGTTTTGTCATGACCAGATTAATTTTTGTTTGAATTATTCATTCCTGCAATAGTGTTTACCCCAGCTCCAGAGCCAATATCAAAGTGCCCACAGAATGGACTTGAGTATCTGTAGGAGTTGGATTGCCTACTGTTTTCAGTCCCTAAATGGAAATCCATATGAGAAACTAAGGCATGGGTTGACATCCTAGTATTTGAGTTATTTCAGCTGTCCTCTGCTGAGGAGCTTGAAAAAACAAACCTGTAGTTAGGAAAGAGTTTGCATCACGTGACTCTTGAAGTCCACAGATGGAGCTGTAATTTTGAAGTCAGACTTCATTCTCTGGAATGGATAGGGGTGTTGTAAAGTAACTGACACAGACTACATTGGTAAATCCTATGATGGACTGCTTCGGTAGTCCGGCCCAAGTAGTCCCATTATAGAGCTGACATTTCTGAATGGCACGGAAAGTACAGTTTGGGGTTCCAGCAATGGCACACACTTCTATACCAGTTGGATAAATGACCCAGAAGCTCAATACTGTACACCAGTGTCCATGTAGGAGGATCCAGGGTGGAAGAGCCAAATGCAGGATCACTCTTCAGAGGAATTGGCAGAGCTTACACTTTAAAGAGTTTTGGTAATAAGTGCAAGCTTCCAGCACAAACATTTAGCACAGCTTCCCCTCCACCTACTCTGTTTCTAGGTAGGATATGGAGAATGTCTCTGGGCACTCTAGCCTGCTCTCGTGCACTCACTGCCTCTCCACTCATGCACACAGTGTCCCCCGCTCTCAAATGCTCAGTCCTCTGTAGATATTTTGCTGTTAGCAAAAACTAAGTCGGGTAGCAAAAAGCCGGCAAAAAGTTAAGGGCTGCCTTTAGAGAACGAGAAACATGTTTACACAGAGCAAAGCTACTTGAAATACCCAAAGTGGGAGAGAAGAGTTGAAAACCTGTTGCCTTGGGAAAAGGGAAATGTCAGCCCAGGTCCCGAGGATGAGAACAAGAATCATTCATTTTAATTGTGGTTTAGTTGAACAGTCAACCTTTCAAACATAGTATCATAACTTGACAATGCAATTAATAGTATAAACGCCAGTGTACAAAACATCACATATAAAATATTCACATGATTTTAATTCAGCTGTCAGTATTAGCCCACTTTACACAAAGATAAATTATCACACACATTATTCCTAAAAAATGTAATTACCATTGCACCTTAACCTACTAAGATCCTAAACAGCTGATATAAACCCATATTACCTTAAAATAAGATCCTTCAGAATGTCTTAATAACATAACTACAATTCATAAGGTTACCATACAAAAAGCATAGTCCTCCACCATTAGTTACTTACCCAACTTTTAACTTTTTAGCATTTGTGAATAAAACAACAAACAATAAAACAAACCTTATATCCCCCCACCCCCCCACCAACCCCTCTGTGAGTCTTTTAGGCATGCAGAGGTGGGCAGTGGATGCCCAGTATTCGCAGTTTCTGCAGGCAATAGGATTCTATATAAATCGTCATGCAGAAATGATAGAACCTGCTCCCAGTCCAATGAGAGCTTCGCCTTCTTTCCTTGCAGTGAGTAGGTCATCTATTCCAGCGCTGTAAAGTTCCAGACTTTTATGAGCCAGTCCTGCTCACTTGGGAGTGAGGGGGGTCTCTCTCAAGTGTTGTGCTATGACCAAAAGTGCTGCTGATTGAGGATTGCATATGCCTTCCTCCTGGGTGTAGGCCTCTGGGCTACATTGACCCACTCAGCAGAATTCCCATTCATGATCAAAATGCACCTCAGCAATAAACCGCAAAATGGCTGCACTGGCTCGTTGGAGCCCCATTGCCCCGCATCCAAAACTGCATTTTGTAACTACAAAATGATGTCTGCAACATCTTGCCAAACAACTATTGGGCAAGTTGTAACAGAGAACACACTGAGAAAGGCCGCCAGCGTGTGTTCTTTTGTGCACCAAAAGAAGCGAATTGAAAAGCAGCGTTGCTCTGCTGCCTGCAAAAAGTTCCCATTGAAAAAGGAATATTTTACACTGAAAAGGATGCTGCCCTGACGCTATTCATCTATTCCACATCATTGTTTTTTTTTCAATAAGGTCCTGCCAGGTCCATCCATATCCAGATTGTGTCCTAGCAGAAGAGAGCATTATTACTGAATGAAAGGCAATATTAGGCCTGACATGGGAAGTCACCAGAAACTTTACATTCAGCCGCACGGGAAAACGCTTATCTTTTGAAGACTTCAAAGAAATCCTAGCTCTATGGGCATATGTCAATTTCAGTGAATTTGTGGCTTGAACAAACTGCTGTATAAAAGAAACTGAATAGGGCTGCAGGTTGTCGGTGGTTGTCGGAAGCGGCTGTAGCGATCCTAAACGATTCGTACAGTGCAGCTTGACGACCCGTGTCTTGCGTGCTCTGCGTGCTGTGTGTAGGGTCCTTTCTTCAGCCCCTACAGCTTGAGACGAGAGACTGCAAACGGCAGGAAGAGCGACGGCAGAACGAGCGAAGGTAGAACGAGACTCAGTATTTACATCTTGTCTATGCCCTGTTTGCATTGCGTGCTTTTGGGCAAAGGATCAGGGAAGAGCTCCAAAGGGTCCGAGGACTAGTGGGAGAACAGAGTCTGCGAGCTGGAGGAAGAGGCCAGGTGTGGACCTCGTAGAGAGAGGTAAGGGCTTGCTCCCGGGCTCCTGGGCCTCGCTGCTTGGGCTTGAGTGTGGAGCCGCAGCGACCTGGAGACAGCCTGGGAGCCAGGGAGTGGAGCTCGACTCTGATCAGCATCTTTTTTTTATTGCACTAACAACAGAGGCCCTTCTCTACCTCTCCCTCCCCTTACCCTTCCCTCCTTCTCCCCTTTTTTCTCCCTCTTGCCTTCCCTCTATCACCCCTCCCTAGTTCCCCCCCGTCCCCCCCACCCTCTTGATACTTAGTGACAAGAGGCTGGCGCGGGTGTGGAACTTACCTTTTGGGGGAGTGCAAGTGAATATTCTAAAGTGATATCTAGGACGGCTCATTCTAACTCTGCCTTGCCCTGCCCTATCGGTGACCACTGGGACCACACCAAGTGAGCGACTGGTGACCCTGTTGAAAAGTTGGGGAGACTCTAAGACTCCCTTGGGCAGGACTGCAGAGTAAATTGTGAACCGAAGCAGAGGGTACCTGACATATAGAAGGACTCAATCTACACGGGTACGGAATCAGCAGTTGCCTCAATACTATTAGGAGACGGCGGGCCCTGTGCCTTTGATCATGATGCGGACTGGAAACGGGTCCTGGTAAACTGTGCATTGTGAACAGAACTCAGTCAACTGAGATTGACAGCCTGTAGGATGCGAAATGCCTAGGAAATTGAATTGGCTTACCATAAGGGGACTATCAATTTGTTGATCCAATGCAATTAGGAAAAGAACGGAATCAAACCATATATAATTTAAGAAAAATCAAGGTGACAACAACAAACCGGAGCCTTGTTAATAAGGAAGGTGAAATGGAAAAAACCAGGCCCAAAAAGAAAGCAAGGAAAACGTCCCCTGCAAACCAAGGTGTGATTACCACATTTTTTCCACTAAACCCACCTCGTGAAATAAATTCCACCACTATTGTGGAAGACTCACCTGCTCACTGCGAAAATGACGCTCTAAGCTCGTTAAATTTTGAAGACATTGATAACAATTCATTACTAGATCTATGCCTAAATATCCAAAGAAGCATGACACCACACCCCGAAACAAGGCCAAGCAACAACAGTGGAATACAGGTAGACAGATTGATGACCACACCTCCAGGGACATCTACTGTGGGAGGAGGTTTGGACAGATTATCATTCTCACCAAACCTAGCAATGGTCTCAATGGAGGATGTTCCCGAAGTTGAAATAGAGTGCTTGGATAAGTCCTACCCAGGGGCAGCAGAAATAGCGGAGATCCAGGCATCAGTAGCATCACTACAATTTGAGTAAGATGTCAGGGCGAATACTGGCCAATACTGAGGCACTTTCCATGGAAAATAAAGGGAGATTGACACCAGTAGACGAGGCAGAAGCAAATCTCTCTGAAGCCATCCACATTGCTAATGAAACTGAAGAGCAACAAAACTTGGAGATTGACCAGGATGTGGGCAGCCCTGATCCATTCTTTTCAAGAAAACAGCAGAGATTAGCAAGAAAGGCTGGAAAGGGCAAAAGAGCCAGTACCACGATACTCCCGACGTCAGAGCATGGCGCGACAGGATTGCCCACCAAAAAGAGCAGGAAAAGATTAGCAAGAGCCAAGAAAAGGAAGGCAGCTAGCGAGGGATACCGTACCAGCTGGCTGCTACCCATACAAGCTGTTGAAAAGGAGCTGGAAGAAGAGATAGAGATCGCGCAGTTCGAGGGGGTGTGCAACATAGAGGCCACCAATATTGGCAAGGAATTAAAATTACCTACAGAGCTGGAAAATCCAGGAACCAAAGTAGCTGTCATCATGGAAAATAAAGGGGAGGTGAGAGGAAGTCTTGGATGTCTGATTAAGAATTTATATCATAGCAAGGACAATAAATGGCTATTGCGCTCTGAACTCTTAACGAGATTAGACTCTGTTCCACAACTGCGGGTCCTTAAATCTGACGACTTTCAATTTGTGGAACCCTTGAAAGGCCCAAACCCCAAAGTATCTGCGCTACATTGTCAGTTCCAGCTGAATTATTAAGAGGAATTAAAATCAGTGGGTGTTGAAGTGGACGCCGATCTAAATGAAATTGATCCGAACTGCCCAATGGAAGAAGCAGACATTCCTTTGGTAACAGTAGATTGCTCAAACTCACCAACGGGATAGAAGGTTGATGCATCAGAAGTTCAACAAGTGCTAAAATGGTTAGTAGATGCACTTCCCGAGATTCTATCCAAACAATGAGATCTAACCATACTATCCTGGAACTGTCGAGGCTTTGCCCATCTCCTATCATCGGAGGGCTCCACAAAGTTACTCGACAAATATAGTTGCTTCTGCTTACAAGAGACATGGGCTATCGAACCCCTAATACTAGATGGTTATGTGTTATACCATTCGGCAGCCAAGAGGTGAAAAAGACAGGCCGTATGGTGGATTAACCATAGGGGTGGTTAATGCATTGGGTTCGAGACAGATTGACTGCAACCTTGAAAGCAATATGATAGCAGTCGAAGTGATTCTTTACTGCAAGGACCCCAAGGGCTCATTTTTGTTGGTGAGCATATATAATCCACCCGGGGCGAAACTAAGCGAACAATTGCAAGACTCTCCAGGCGAATTGGCTGTCTATATCTAGTGAAACAGGAATAATTGTTGTTGGAGACTTTAACTGTCATATGTCAGGGCATGAGTGTAAAATGCAGAACCCTAGATTAAAATATAGGGGAGTCATGGCTCATAACAAAAAAGATCTTGAGGGTGGAGCATGGGAATATTTGTTTGAGTCCTGGGATATGGAAATGCTTAACGGCAGAACAACTAGTGATCATCCTGGGCATCATACATGGTCAAATGGTAGCTTGTATAGCACGTTGGGCTATGTATTTGCATGCCGTAGGATCCAACAACAGGTGGTGGACATGATAGTGATCCCCAATGAATGGAGTGACCATGCTGCCTTGAAATGTGAGATCAGTATTCCCAGAGAGCAGTCCTTGCCTAATAACATAGGTATGGTAAAAACCAATAAAGCGGGTACCAGGATTTTTTGGTCGGACAAAAACATAACCCTCGCCATTGAAACTCTGGGGGTGGCAGATTACAGCAAGCTCCCCAACTTTACAGAGCTGTCAATTGACTGTATAGAGGATGGGATCCATGCTTTCGCAGGAAAGCACGCAGCAACACCTGTGGGGTCAATGATGAGACCTGAGGGGAAAAAATTGCCCTATGACAAAATGATCAGAGATATGAAAAGGAACCTCAGAGCTGAGCTCCGTAAGGCCAAGAAAGATATGGGCCCTGGGGAGAGATATTATGTAAAAGTCAGGGGGATTAAAAACAGATATAGAGCGGCCATTAAAGCGAAAAGAAGGGTGGACACATTATTCGCCTGGCAAAGAGTGGTGAAGACCATATGTGAAGGAAAGACACATAATATATGGTCCCTTCTGGGCGAGGTGCGAGGTGTTCAGAATGGGGCACTAACCAACCCCGTTGAAGCCAGAGTGTGGGTAAAATTCCTGGAAAATCGGAATGCAGAGGACGATAAACTAACAGTATTGGACAGTCCCCCACTAGTAGCTCCGATTGATATATCACATGAACTTGAATAAAATTAAAGAGATAAAATCCTCACGTGCACCGGGCCCTAATGGACTGTCCAACATTGTTATTAAATCGCACCCCGAGTTTTGGGCCAGCCTGCTGGGGATATTATTTGAGAAGATCTTAAAATCTGGTAAAATACCCCGTTCATGGCAAACTGCAATATTAATCCCCGTGTTTAAAAAGGGAAATAGACTCGACCCTAGCAACTATAGATTGCTCTCAATGTTAGATGCCACGGGGAAGATATTTGCCTCACTTCTGCTAAAAGAGCTACAATTATGGGTAGAGGGTTCTGGTGTATTGTCCAAATTTCAAAGCGGGTTTAGACACGGGTACTCCACCTCCCATAACATCATGATCATGGACATTTTACTATCTAGAGCACTAAGAGGGGGGGGCTGCCCCACTGTATGCCTTATATATAGACTTCAGAGCAGCTTTTGATTCCTCCCTAGAAGCCGCTTGTGGTGGAAATTGAAATTAATTGGCTGTCTGGAAGGTTTACTATATTACTTAAGACTCCTACATCAAAATAACTCTTTTAAACTGAAATTAGACCAGGAGGGACACACAACTGCTAAGGTTGCACAAAACGGGCGAGTTAAACAAGGCTGTGTCACAGAACCTCTAATCTACAATTTGTATGTGTATGACATTCCTGAAGCAATATCGGCTGTAAGCAACTGCCCCCCTAAAATTGGCAAAGCCACCTGCCCCGTATTAGCGTACGCTGACGACCTGGTGAACTTCGATTATACCATCAGTGGGATACATAGATCAGCGGCTGCACTGTGGGAGTACGCAGAGGTGAATGGCCTTAGCATTAATTTAGGGAAAACGAAGGTTATGAGATTCACAAATAAGAAAGTATCCCATGTACTACTTACGGTAGGCCTGGTGAATTATCTCCTACGTTCCCCAATATCGATATCTGGTTATTGATTTTGAAGTCACTGGTGACTGTGGCCTGTAAACAAACGCGTACCATTAGAGTGGCGCATCTGACTGCCCTGTTCTACAGGGTCACTGTTAAACAGTGTGGTTTCACAATGTGGGGCACTCGCCAGCTTTATATACAAGCCTTTTCTCCGGCCATAATATACGGGCTGGAAGCCCTTTTGGAAATTGATCTAAAGTGGCTGCAGGTGATCGAAGGAAGATTTTGGCACTGTATTCTTGGCCTACCTCGCTGCATACCAATGGCCATTATTAGACTAGAATTGGGCTCGATTTCTCTAAAGGCATTAGTATGAAGAAGCGGGCCTCATTATACCTAAAAATGACTTGAGATTCTAGTAATGGATTGTTAACAGCTGTCCATAAGGAAATGGCTAGGGAGAATTCGGTTTGCACAACTATTGATCAGATGGCTAAACTGTTCCATGAAATAGGTTGACAATCAAGGGACGGTGGTTATTCAGAAGAAGTACAAAGGAGCTTGAGAAACCATTAATTCGTGCAATACAGACTGTACGGGTTTAAGAAACTGCAGAGATATTTGAACATCTGCCCATCAGCCAGACTCAGACGGTTCATCTTATTCCTCAGATTGGAGCAATTACCCACGATTATGATCACGGGAAGAAAAGATAAGATCGCTGTCAAACTGCGAATATGCCGCCTATGTAAAGCACAAGATCAGCTGGAAACGGCAAAGCACCTTCTGACTGAATGCCCCGAAATGGCTAGTACATTTAATCCCCTTTTGGACAGTTACATCCATGATAATAAGCATATTAAGGACGACCTTTTTGGCACCATTGTATCAATTCCAATAGCATTCGCCTGTTGACGGCCTTATATACCATCTGGTTGAGAGTTGAAGTTAGTTTGGGCATAACACTTTAATTTAATGATCAAGTAATTGCATTCTAATATTGCATAGATAACTGTGAGTTGTACATTTGATTTTATGAAGATGGATTTTTTTATTTTTATGTTATGATTTTGTGTATGTGTATTCGGACTATGTAGTATTAATTTGTTATTCTAAAGGTTTTGTGTAAAGTTTAAACTATATCACAATAAATAAATAAATAGGGCTGCAAAACAATATTATTTCAGTCAGATGGAAGAGAAAACCCGAATTTGAAAGGGAAATCCTAGCAGCATTCACCAAGTGTCAAATGGGCTTTTGCAAACTAAAGAAAAAGAATGCCTGTTTTAAAAGTACAATGTTGAATAAAAACTTGTCCTTGCCTTGAAACGCAAGGGGGTTTGGTTAAAACTATAACATTTATGTTTGATTTCAACAGCCTGGCTTCCTGATTCAGGGAAAACCAAATAAATATACAGATAAATGCATTGGCTGAACAGTGAAAGCTGCAAAACAGGTTTCCTGCTATGGCTCGAGGGGCATTTGGGTGACAACAGGAGTGGCCTAACCCCTGAAAGAATGAGCCACCATAAACTTTTTGGGACACATGTATGATAATTGCTGTCTTGAGAAACTTTGAATAGGACCAGAAGGCCACATTTCACATGCTCATCAGACTTGCGTCTGTGCTCCAGGCTGAGACAATAGATTCTGGGACACTGACGTGTGAAATAGGAAATCACACGTCCCTGCAACTTCAACCAAGGAGATTCAAAGAAAAACTCCATGACAATCCAAAGCTTAACTGACCTTTGGGGGTAGCCTGGAAAGACATGGCCATATTTGGAGGACAAAAGCAACCTCATTTGACTCAAAATACTATTTGATGAATAAACTTGTAAGACTTAATTCTGTAACCGGACAGCGCTGAAATGTAAAAGTTGTACAGTTGAAATGTGATCTCCGTGACTTTCAAAGAAGACATTGTGGCTGTCGATAGCATGTATGGGACACAAACACCAGAAGAATGTGAATCATGGGATTGGACATATGAAGGAACATTAAAAATTAATGGAAAGATGCCTTCGGACCACATGTACACAAAAGTTTAGAATTTTAAGTAATATATTTTGCACCAAAAATCAGGAAAAACACTTAGAAGGGTGAAATAATGTTGCACAGACCTGGGAATTGGACTGCTCTGTGTGAAATATGTAATCTGCCTAGGTAATTTGTTAAAGTGCCACAACTGTACAAATATGTAATTTGTTAAGATTGATTTTTGGCAAAAAGGACTGTGGGAAAGCTTTGCACATCATAAAAGTACAACCCCATGAACTGAGTAGCCTCCTAGAGGAGGCAACCGACATTGATTGACCTAACCTGTGCTTGGGGGTAGGTCTAGCTCAGTTCTGCCCTCCAATAAATCCTATGAGTCACCCGCTTGATAAATAAGAGACGCACACACACTCGCTCACACACACTCGCTCTCACACACATGCACACTCACACACGCACACTCGCTCTCACACACTCGCTCTCACACACTCGCTCTCACACACTCGCTCTCACACACATGCACACTCACACACTCACATTCTCTCTTGTGAATTTCCAGCGCTCATGTATCCTGATATTCTACATTCAACCTTCCAGATTCCACTGCAAGGCCAAAGCATTTCTGACCCTATCTCAGCAAGGCCTAGATCCAGAAAATCCCACCAAAATCCCATTAACCAGGGAAAGCTGTAGTACCTTTAGCATCCTGTGACCAGACTGGCTTGTTTCCCACTAACTACATGCCCGCCATACCCGTGCCATCCAGTGACCAGAATTGCCCAGCTGTTTGCTGTAAGGGGCGCCCGCCGTGCAGTGACCAGACCCGGTTGACTGTCCTAAAATCCCAACTGAAGCATGGACTGTGAGTATTTCCCCATTCCATAGAAACACATAGCCTACCTCATCTTGACCTTTCGGTCTTTGTTTAACTCTCTAAGCAACCCTAACCATGCCTTGGTAACTTGTCCAAAACTGTTAGAATTCTCTGTGTATCTTGTTCTTGTTTTTCTAGTGTTAGCACAATTCTTTCATCCACCTCATCTTGTAACTCCTTAGCGATATTTGGAATAATTTAAATTAATTCCCACATAGACCTGAACGTGGGGTGAAAGGAAGATGCAAATTAACCTTGGATCGTACTGTGTCTTTTTTAAACGAGATTGTTAAAGTAAAACCTGTCTTTTTTCTCAGCTGATTTTTCCCTCTTTCACGGCTCGATTTGACCAAAATCGAACTTCCTTTCATCTTGCAAATCTCATACAGTTCTTCCGCTACAACCTTACTTGCACAAAACAGGGATAATATAGAAGTGAATCTCTCCCATAGCCCAAAAACCGCATTCCGATTTCAATTATTTCACCCGTTTTTCATCGAAACAGTTTGTGACATTTAAAACTGTCTCCGTGTAAAATGCAACTTTCCTACGTGTGATTTCGGCTGTATTGTGTTCTCATTTTCAGCTTGCTTATGAACTTTATGCCTTTGCTGATACCTTGCTTGGTGATTGCCAGTTTTTATAAATTCCTGCCATAGTGAGAAATTCTATTTGCCTCATAGATTAACCACACATTCATTATTTGTCAATTTCCGAGTGTAATTTTATGCCATTGCAAAGGGCTTTAAAATCCGTTTTTGCTTCTTATTTTGTGAGGGAAGGTCGGATTTTGATTGTTTGCTATTTGGAGAGAGGATTGCAGGCGGAAACCTTAACTGAAGTGTTATCTATCCAAAGATAAGTGCTCCTATTCATCTGTGCTTTTGGTATGTTCATGTAGAAGGTTAACCAAGTGTATTTTAGTGGTTTTCATTGTAATTATTACCCCATTGGTGATTGCTGCCCAATATTAAAATGTGTGATTTCTTTGAATTTTGAAATAAAATATTGTATTCCCACCAACTGGCCTGGTTCATGGTCCATTGTGACCCGGCTATTTGAAAAAGGGGGTGAGACAGGTTGTGTGCCATCTCAAATTGAATTCCTGAAAATGAAGAAAAAGCATTCCAATTGAGCGCTACATTCAAGGCTAAGGGCGAGGGTCCTGGTCCGGTGTGTGACGCCCGATTAAAATCATTAACACCCCTGTCTTTCTTCAGGGGATCCCAGGCCGAGAACGCATTCTCTGACACACTCTTTATCTGGCTGCAAAACATTTGCACCATATTCCAAAAGTCTGCCAGTTTCAGACTGGTCCACTATATATGAACCCAATCCCCCCCCCTCCGCCCCCACTCCTGTGGTGTTCCTGTGCCCATTGAGTGTACTGCGCTGGTGCATAGTGGCACTGAGTCATGATCTTGTACCATAATTCTCTCATCTACATGGCCCTTGCAAGCTTAGGAATATCCCGCCACAAATGTTCCCAAGCCTCTGGATCTGTGGGCACCCCAACTACCCGGTCCCATCGGGCCGTATACGCCTTTGTTGCGGTGGGCATGCTAGTCATCAGCAACTTGTATTAATGTAGAGACCAGCTTCTTGTCGCCTGGGCTGGAGGAGATTTCTCTCGAACTGGGTGAAGGGGTCTGGTTGCGGCTACCTTGTTCCCAGGGGCTAGCAGCCAGTGTCTGAGCTGCAAGTATTGTAGCCTATCCCTTCCGCTTAACCTCTGGTCCAATTTACATTGCTCAAATGTTTTAATCTTTTGGCTCACAAACATGTCCCCAATCTTGGTGCAACCCCCTGCCTTCCAGCTGGAGAATGTCCCCCCCCCCCCCCCCCCGGACCATTCCCAGGGAAAATTAGGAATTGTAAAAGAGTGGGGTAAACTGAGTGGGAAATGTTATACCATGCAAGTTTACGGCCCTGACCCATGTGTCTCCTAGCAATCTTGTGATAGCGCTTTTCTGCATATTCTGTGGTCTGTCCCCTTTGTTCAGTCATAGGGCTTTTCTCAGGGATATACCTGCTAGTGCTTGGTCTAGGTGGACACCTATTTTGTTGAGGTTTCCTACAAACCAATCCCTGATTAGCCTTAGCTGAGCTGATGTGGAAATTTGGCAGCCCCAATCCCCCTTGTGTAGCGGTGTCATTAGTGTCTTGACTGCGACCCGCAGGGCATTGTTCCACACAAAAACTGTGAGGATCTGGTTCAGTGAGTGAAAAAACAGTGGGGGATTTGGAATCTGAACTGGTTGGAAGTAATATAGGATAACACCTTGCAGCGCCCACCGAACCGAGATGCATTGTTGCACCCTCGTTTGGGTCGTCCCCTGTAAATGAGAGATTCTGAATTTCTGATTTTGTAATGAATGCCGCAATTCCTTTGTTCCACCCTCCCTCCCGCCTCGACACCCGCCCCCCAATTGGCCAAATATACAAACCTTGTCAGGTGGATACATGGCCGGCTCCCTGCACGCTCTGTTCCATCGTGAACGTGTGCAGGTGAGTCCAGTGACCCCTCGGGTCATGGTTCTGATTATTTAGCCCTTTTTTGCGGCTTCTGACCTGGCCTGCTTCCCTGGATTCCCGCGACTCCTTCGTTCCACTCTCCCTCCCACACCCAGCCCCTGATTAGCCAAATATCCAAACCTTGACCGGTGTATCAACGGCCAGCTCCCTGCACGCTCTGTGGCCACTTCAATCTAGCGTCCCAGACTGTGATCAACCGAGCAGGAGAGATGAGTTGCACCCCAGGGCCATGCCCCAGATGCCACCTGCATAGTTGCAACGCTTTAGAAAAGCAAAAATGTCTACTTAGCGTGCCCGGCCCCCTGTCCACCTTCCCAATGTCTCCTACCTCAGCCAGCCCAATCCCGCCTCCCAACCCTCCCTCGCGCCCTGATTGGCCCCTCCCCTCCATAAAATGAACCTCCCAAGGCAGCCCACTGCCCAGCAGCCCCTTCGTCTAAGGGCTTCGAGGCAAAGGGCGGCTCCTAATTGGCAGCTCCAAGACGTGTTTGCAGGTGTCCGCAGGGGAAGCCAATGAAGCCAGCAGTGAACAGACACCAACTAAAACTGTAAGTGTGGCATAGGTGGGGTGTAGAGCAATTACTCTACTCCAGAAAGCCCCCACCACTCTACCTTATCTTTCCATAACGTAGACTGACATAGACTTAGACCATGCATACTTAGAGATTTGTAACCACCAGCCTAAATCTATTTGTTGCAGGACTGTAAATTGTTGCCTTGCATTACACACTAACTTACTTGCCAATGCTGACTAGCGCCACACCTGGAGGGAACTGTGAAGATTGCCCTGCATTGCATCTAGATAGGATTGTAAATGTTAGCACGTGCCACACTTGGATCGACTTAGATGGAATGTAAATGGAATTGTGAATGTTAGCCTAAATCGCATCGAGATAGAAATATGAATATCAGCATGTGCCACTCTTAGATAGAATCGTGAATATTAGTCTGCGTCGCATCTAGATAGACTGAAATGTTAGCATGCTTCCACAATTAGATGGAATATAGATGGAACTGTGAACATTAGCCGAGTCACATCTAGATAGGATTATGAATGTTAGCATGTGCCACACCTTAGATGGAATTGTAAACTTGGCACGTTCCACACTTACATAGAATTTGTTGAGGGTTCGTAAGTACCACATTAGATAGAATTGTGACCGTTGGCATGCACCACACCTAGAATTGTGAATGTTGGCATGCGCCACACTTAGATGGAATTGTAAACATTAGCCTGAGTCGCATCTAGATGGAATTACGATTGTTAGCATGTGCCACACCTAGATGGAATTTAGAACAGTAGCTTCAGTCGCATCCAGATAGGATTATGAATGTTAGCATGTGACTCACTAAGATGGAATCATGAACATTGGCCCGTGTTGCATCTAGATAGAAATGTCAACACACCCCAATCTTAGATGGAATATAGATGGAATTGCGAATGTTAGCATAAACCGCATCTAGATAGAAATGTGAATTTTAGCATGCGCCACACTTAGATGGAATGTATATGGAACTGTGAATGTTAGCCTGAATCGCTTCTAGATAGAAATGTGAATGTTAGCATGTGCCACACCTAGATGGAATTGTGAAACATTAGCTAAGTCGCATCTAAATAGGATTATGAAGGTTAGCAAGTGACATGCTCGGATGGAATTGTGAATGTTAGTGCCACACCTAGTCAGTACGAGGAAGGCTAGCAAATTCAGAATTTATATAGAATTGTGAACATTGGCCTCTGCGAAACCCAGACAGAATCGTGAATGATAGCAAGTACCACACCTAGACAGAATTATGAATGTTAACATATGCCACACTTTGACAAGATTGTGAACAATAGCCTGCACCACAACTAGATAGGATTGTGAATGTCGGCCAGTTCCACATCTAGATAGAATAGCGATTGTTAGCAATCGCCTTGTCTAAACTGCATTGGTAATACTATCAAGGCCAGATTTAGATAGCAAGGTGAATACTAGCTTGCTTCACATATAGACAGGATTTCGATGGTGGGCCAGTTCCACATTTGGATACAGGTCTGAATATTGCCTGGCGTCATATATAGAAAGGACTGTGTGAATATTAGCCAGTACCGGATCTAGATAGAAATGCTGAGATATCCATGCACCACAGCTGGAAAGAACATAGAAATGTAGGACATCACTTCTAGACAGCGATACCAATAACCAACCCACTAACAATTTCACCCCTCTGCATACGCTTCTCAAACTCTAACCAAACACCACCACAACCCTATAGCACAACAAACCACACAAACTTCACTACACCGCAACAGCAAAACAATCCACACATAGACTTGCACAACGGCACACGACGCTTACCGATCAGAAATCGCCCCAAGCCCAGCCAGCGGTGTTAACCAGGCTGAAGCTGCCAACAAGTGCATCACTGCTCTCTTGCACTTTTCCCGCTCGTTCCCACTAATTCACCTGCCCCTTCCCTTTTCAGAGCCGCCAGAGCACCAGGGGACCACTCCGTTGGTGATAGTGCGCGGTACAAATATCCTTTAACATTAACATGTTGACTTTCAGTCCGGCCACCTCCCCAAATGCCTCCATTTCCCATATCGTTGGTCTCAGGGAATGCTCCTGGTCTGCAAGGGTGAGGAGCATGTCTGCGAAGGCCTTATGCCCCCCCACACTCCTGTGATTCCTGTATTGCCCCTTGTGTTCTAATTCTAGTGAGACACGGTTCTAGGTGAATAGCTTACAGAAGTGGGGTACGGGGGCAGCCCTGTTTGGTACCTTGTCTGAGCCGAATGGGCTATGACAGTTGACCATTGATTTGGAGCTGCACTATTGGGTTATTGTAGTTGGCCCGTATCCTATGTAGAAATGAATCCCCAAAGCCCATTGTCTCCGTCGTGCCAAACATGAAGGACCACTTGACGCAGTCCAATGCTTTTCCTGCATCGAGTGATGGGATGACTGCCGGTTTACACTTCAACCCTATGTTCTCCAGCATGGGTTCTGGCAAGGATTCAAATTTACATTAATATTCACTGAAGTCAGGCTAGGAATCCTTGGTAAAAGAAAAAACAGATTCACTTTCACTTTAAAACTGTGTTTCGTCTCTAAACCAATCACCGTCCTCTTGATCATTCTGCTTCCATGCAATGACAGTCTTCTACCTCAGCTCCACCACTTGTGGCCATCTTCAGATTTTTATTGCACGCTTTAGTTTCGGGAGTCCTCAAGTTACTCTCTGAGCTAAAGTGTTTTTTCAGTTTTTTTATCAAAATAGTGTGAAGTTTGACCAATTTTGGTTAATTCGCTTCGATTAAGGACAGAGGCTGGCAGCGGGGATCTGCTACTGGTGAAGATCTTCATCCACCATCAGATCATCAAAGTTTTGAGTTCCTTTCAACCATGAGTGAAGCAAAGAAGGAAAGTCGAAGGGTGAGCTGTGGTTTCTCAAAGAAAACCAAAAAAGGCTGCTTCAGCAGACTGTCGGCATAGCTCAAGTCGAACAAGGCCACTGACTCAGTCAGGGGCAGAGTCAAGCCTCATGTAGGAGCGGCCAGTCCGAGGAGGTGAACTCCCTCCTGGAGAAGGTAAAGATACTTTGAGGATTCCCCGCTCCTGGGCTCCAAGAGAAGGCCAAGCTCCATGACGCAAGTGCTGTTGGGTTCGCCGTTGATGCAGGTCCCGAGTCGGGCAAAAGGCAATCGCCATCACCATCAGCCTCTATGGTGAGCCTACCAATGAAAGGGTAGTCTTCAAAGAGGAAGTCACCAAACCCAGCAACACTCTGTGTGTTTGCGGATAAGCTGACGAAGGACAAGACCGGAGACGACTCGTCAAAGCTGGCGAAGAGCTCGCAGCATGCCAGGTCAATTGAGGCGACGGTGGCACCGTCAACCAAAGTGGCGACAAGCGAATTATCGACAGTCAATGACGACCACTGCAATAGCGCTGAAGGAGAGTGGGTCCGCCAAGGAGGTGGCACCACTCCACTGGAGTCCTTACCCACGAGGCGAGATACGGTTGCGGAAGCAGGACGAAGGTGGCGGCCACTCCAGGGTCGGGGAAGGACCTGCGATTGCACAGACCGAGCAGCCTCCTGAGAAAGAGAGAGAGAGACTGGCTCTCTGTTGGAACGCCCCTGGTAGATCGACCAGCAGGGTGTTCCAGATCGGCCAGAGCAGATCCATTCGAGTACCGACAAGGACAATGATCTGCAAGACCTCTGCTACATGGTTAATGAGGGGTCTCCTGATCTCAAGAGGCGTGTCAGCCCAGACCCTACACTGCTGGCTCTGTTGACACCTAGACCTAGGCATGTGTATCTGGATATTCTAATGACCCTGCACACACATGCAGGAGCCTCTGAAGCTAAGCTCGCCTCTGCGAAAGAGAAAGGCCAAAGGGGGCACTGGTCCTCGCCATCATCCGACGACTCCACCACCTCATCGCAAAAAGACCCCACCCAGAGCCCTGGACCCAGACCTTGACCCAGCCCCAGCTAACACGCCCACCGACTAGGATGACTATATCACAGCCGACAGGAAGACGCTGCACGCGGACGAGCCCCATAGGCACTCCCCATCAGACAAAGATTGATCCTTTCATTCCGTCAAATCGAGGGCCTCGGAACCCCCGAGGAGATCAAGAAAGAAGGTTTCCTATACCAACAACGTGAGTTGAGAATAAAGACCATGTCTGTTCCCTTCCTGGACGACATCTGGGAGGAAGGCCTGGTGCTAATGAAAAACCTGAGTACCGCCCTGACAAGCGAGGCAGGCTGGAGCAAAAATACAGGGTTCCAGACTCGGCTCCCAATTGCTTAAGGTCTCAGCCCTCACCCAACTCGGTGGTCTCGGCGGCCGCCAGGAAGCGCTCAGCGAACCAGTCGGCAGCCATCGTCCCTCCGGACCAGGAGGGGAAGAAGCTGGATGCTATGGGCAAGATAATAATTTATATGGCATCCTCTACCATGAAGGCAGCTAGTCATCTTGCCCTGATATGACTGGGAACTATGGTTCACGTTGGGTCCTTTTCTGGACTTCCTGCCCCAAGACAAGAAGGTTGAGGCACTGGAACTCATTGAGCAAGGGGAAGTGGCCTCGGATTACACCATCATGGTGGCAGTGGACATTGTGGACACTGGTTTCCGCCAGATGGGGAACGGGGGTGTGACTGCATCATCGGGGTTGGTTGAAGGCAACTAACTTGCACCCAGGCATTCAGACAAAGGTACTGGATATGCCAATCGACAGGGAGAACCTCTTTGGAAAGGCAGTCAATGAGTCTTTGCAAGTGATAAAGACCGACACTGAGATGGCACGCTCCTTGGGAACTTTGCAGCAGCGTCTGTCCTTTCGCTCTTCCAGAGGAAAACCAGGAAGATTCTCCAAAGGTTGTAAAACACTGTACCGACAGCATCCACGCTCCTCCTGTCAAGCATACAGGGGTCTCTCTCAAGGCAGCAGAGGACAGCGGCGCCGCCGCCCGCAGGACAGAGCGCCGACTCCCCAAGCAGGCCCGAACTGGCTGTGGCCTCTGGCCCCCACCTAAGAACCCCGGTGGGATGCTGGCCAGCTGTCAAAGGTTTGTCGACACGGGGGAAAAGATATCAACAGACAGATGGGTGCTGGGCGCTCTCGGACAGGGGCACACCTTGGAGCTCCAGTGCTTGTGTCCTCGTATTCCGTCGATTCAGCGACAAAAACATGGACCACAGCTTCTGCAGGAGGTGCTGGCCATGTTACAGAAGGTGAGGGCGGGAAAAGTGCTAAGTGGGCAAGGCGCCAAGGGGAAGAGGGAGAAGGGGGGGGTGAGTGCAGTGGACAGGGAGGACCAGGTTGGGCTAGCCTGTCTGGTGGTCTCTTTCTGAGAGGTGATAGGTTAAGATCTGGAATGATGCTCCATCCGGGGACAATCTCATACCCCAGTATTCCCCCCCACCCCCCTCCCCCGCCATCTAGAGAGATTGGTCAAATTGGAGTTATTTCTATATTGGGTAATGGAGCCCGAAGGAAAGTGCTGGCAAGGGTTGCTGGGGGGACTGGTAGCGGTTGGTCTGGTCCATGTATTACTCTGAAGGGACCAGGCCCCAGTCGCAGTGGCAGAAGAACTAGCATGGCAGGGGGAAAGGGAAGGAAGAGGAGGAAAAAGTCTTGAGAAGTTTCCGGAATTTAAGATAACCCCGCTCAAGTCTGAAGGGGGCAGGAAGGCCTTTCCAGAAGGAGAACCCAGCCGAGGAGAGGGATCTACCTCCCACTGCTTGGAGAAACGTTTGACCAGCAGAGAGTTGGAGCCAGTACCGAAGGATTCTATCCGGGAGGTATTTAGGGAGGGATAGCTGGATGTAGAGGGGTCCCAGACAGCCTTGTGGGTGATGCAAAGGGTCTTGAATTTGATCCTTGCAGTCACTGGGAGCCAGTGGAGAGATTTTGGGGCTGGAGAGATGTGGTCCTTGGGCTTGAGGCCAAGGATAAGTCTTGCAGGCCTTTTCAGCATTAGTTGAAGGGGGCGAAGGGAGGAAAGAGGTAGATTGAGAAGGAGGCTGTTGCAGTAGTCCAGCCTAGAGAGAACCAGGGCTCTGGAGATGTTGAGGTTCTGGGGAAAGGTGAGAAAAGGTAGTATGCCCCTGAGGAGGTGCAGCTGCAAGTTGGGCATTCATTTATTTTTTAGTTTGGGCTATTAGGTGGCGCAAGCCAAAATTATTGCATTAGAGCACAGATAGGGAGGAATGGTATATGAGCAGGGACAGAAAGGTTGAAGGTGGGTTTTGGTTATTTTCCCACCCATTGACTACCATTAGCCATGCTAATCCCTATGGCCAGTCCCACCCAGTTCCAGCCCCTCCCAAAACACCACCTCATGGGAACTCTCTCTCTTTACTCAAGTCTTACCATCACATTTTTCACTCGACATGCCTGCCAGTATTTTTTCAAAGCAGTCTTTTGAGAGTTAATTACTTAATTGGAGCTGCAAACCCACTAATGGTGTAATACAAATGTATTAACCATATCTGCCTTCTGCCACTCGATTTATTGGCACTATCGGTGTCCTTAACTGAAGTCCTGTTTAAAACCAGCATTGGCAAAGCCAGCAGTTTTGGCTCGCGTGTACGTTTTGGCCATTTGCAAGTCACTGCTATTAGATGCCCAGGTACTCACCCCATTTTGCCCCTGCTACTGTCAGTGGCCAGTTAATACATTTACATCAGTGCCTGACAAGTGCCTTTCCCATGCTTGCATAACATCCCAAACTGTTGGCATTGCCAATTCTTGTTTAACTGTTGTACTAAAGCTGTTTGGGTTGCTAGTCTTATCAGCTCACACCCTCCAGAAGATATGACGTGCCCTCTGTGTACTACCAAATGAGGTGAAGGAGGTATATCTTTTGGACTGTGCCTGCTTTATCTTTGTTTGGGATACCTGCTGGTTTAGTAGTACCGCATGGTTGAGTAGGCAGTAGTAATTTTGTCACACTATGTACGTTATATTTAATTTTTAATGTATATATTCCATTATTTAAAATAAAAACAAAATCAAAGGCTCTCCCGCCCCCCCCCCCTTCAACTATATCATGATTTGGTGGTAAGTGGAATGCTGCAACAAGTGTCAACCCCCCCCCCCCCATCCCATAAAATAAACAGCTACGGACCTGGAAAAAGAGGGTGGATCAGAATGGCACACATTTCCTGGGTTGGCTTGCATTGACAGCGTCCTATTGCTGTACGAAATTGGCAGAGGATTTTTGAATGATGCCCACTACTTGATCAGACACCAAGAGAATGCCCAGTGGGGTCGCGCTACTAATAGCAAAGGGTCCCTTTTGGTGTAAGCTCTGCAATCCGTCTTCACCAATGTTGTGCTGGCTTGGCAGTCTCTCTGGGTATCCTGCATCGACCTCTTCCTGGGAGAGCCTGCTCTACCCAGGAAGCCATCTGGTATTATCTACATCAGGTGACATTTTAACTTTTGATACTTGTAATGGCATGCATTTATAGTGGCCTACCTTGCAGTCTCACGGACGGAAGTGATATCACCGCCCACAACGCAATGTACGTTAATTAAGAATTCCTTAATTTTGAAAATGTCCATGTTTGGTCGGTTTGACAACAGACAGATTATTAAGGGGAGTCCAATTTATTAAAGTTGAGCTGCGTGAATAATTCCAAAAAGGTAGAACTGGACGTAAGAAATGAGTCAAAGCGTTGCATTAAGGTAAAGCGCAGCAAGGCACATGCTTGTGCTTGTTGTGGCCCTGACCATTTCAGAACCTGGCAAATACTGTTCTGGTTTGTCACAGAGTGCAAAGAGGACAGTCATATATTGCAAACGACCTGGAGTTTACCTTAATCTATTGTACCAGTCGGTTCATTAAAGGACCCTGATGGGTAATCTGGCCATTAGCCACATAGATTTTTGAAAATATGCTTACTCTGTCATATTCTTTTAGCCATTATAATTATTGTACAATGTTCAATGGTTTTTTTAATTGAGTGTTTTTTTTTTGTTTTTGAAGGGAAACCAATGAAAGGTGATGCTTTGAATTACAGTGTGCAAACCCTAGCCATTGTTGTTCTTGCTCCTGTGATTGTGCTGATAATTCTTTCGGCGGTTGCTGTTGTCGTCTTCCGAAAAATCCAACAACGCCAGATTGAGCGCCTCAACGCTAGAGATGCCGAGTATGGAACTATAGATGGGCTCATTGCATCTAATGTTGGAGACAGTACTTTAGCCGTAAGTTATATTCGTATGTGGCATACATTAATGAACTGAAACGTAACCGAACAAAAGCACCACTCGCACATACTGTGGCGGCCCAACGAGACACATGATTTTCAACTTTTTTTTGTTAGGATGAGTTTGTGATAAACGCCTACTTCCCATACGCTTTTATCTGCAATTTAAAAGGTTTCTTTATTTTGGAATTGTCTAGACTGAAGGAAACTATAGTAAAAATGTATATTCCTGCATCCCGTCCCCTTTCCTCCATACTTATGTGACATACCTCCATCCTTTGGGACGGGACCGGAGCACTTTGTAAAAAGCATCACATTTTTCAAAAATGTGTCGTCCTCTTTTTACACGGTGTACCGCACGCGGCCGTAAGACTGCCTTCCTTAGCTCCGCCCAGTGCATCGGCCATCAGTCCTTTTCGGGACTGGATGAACTTGCATCTCTAGAAGATTTTTTCCTTCCAGTGTCCTTTGCTCCTGCTCCGGTTTAGCGGTCGCGTGGTAGTCTGTCTATGCCGTTTCGGTTAGATTTTCGTAATTGTTCTTCCTGCGAACGACGCTTCGCTAGGGCGGATCCCCATCTTCTTTGTTTAGAGTGTTTGGGTCCAGACCACAGGTGGGACTCGTGCTTCTATTGCGATTCCCTTTAGGTCCAGCCACTTCAATGTCGTCTGGACCGGTGGGAGGAGGTGTTTCAGCACGTTCCTCCTCTGCATTTTCAGAGTTTCATCGATGAGAAGAAGAGACGCCCTGTAAGTTCTTTAATTTTGAGGGCACCCCGACCGGGCGACTCCTTCCCTGGGTCTTCCCGGTCCGGGAGGGACTTTAAAAGCTCTGTCACCGGGGTTTCCCCTGAGGTGCCTTCTAGGCCCAGGAAAAATACCAGAGTTTTCTCCCAGGGTCTCCATAAGGGGCTTGCTCACACCGGATTGCAATCAGAGGCCCCTCCTGTGGGGGCTATTCAACGGACCAGTTCTACTGAGGCGGTGGATACCGGAGCTAGCTTCGAGGTCTCCTTGTCTGGAGCTTCCCATACTGACACCGGAGCATGCCCCGAGGCCTCTATTGAGGTTTTCTGTACTGAACCAAGGTTTGATGCCCCTCATGAGGGAGCCGATACCGGACTCTGGTCTGAGGTTCCTCTTTTGGAGGCTAAGGTGACCGACAGAACTGAGAGCCCTCTTAAGGTCTTGTCGGTGAGGTGTGTTCCTCATTAGTGTCGCTGTAGTGGGGATACCGGTTCTTTTGAGGGGGCACAGAGTGAGGTCGCTGACCGTAATTTCTCTGTTACAGGCGTTGCCGAGGTTCCTCTTTCAGAGGCTAATTTGGCTGCTAGCATGTCACAGAAACATCCTAGGCCACACAATACCGGCTCTGCCGAGGTTCGTTGTGTCAAGGCTAAAGTCAAGACCCCTGACCGGTCTATGGAGATTCCTGCCTCACACACACACACATGTGACGCATTTCTCCTCAGGCGTTTACAAAATTGTGCCCGTTCCCGCGCGAACTGCGACAGCCATTTGGACTTTTCTCTTACACCTACACCATCGGCATTGGGATGCATCTTTTTGGGTGAACAGCGTTTTTCTGATGCACCCTTTCGTCCAGTTTATGATTGGAGCACTCGGATGCCATTACAACACGCGTTCTCGCTCCCTGCGGCATCTGCACCTTTGATATACGTCAACCCAGCTGGTGAAGGCCCCTATTGGCATCCCTCTCCTTTGCGGCGCTGGAGCTATTCTGCTCAGGAGTGGCTTACTCCTGCCACAGTGTCTAAGCCTTCGACAGAAGATGCCTTCTTCGGAAAATTCCAGAAGTTAATGCATTCCGACCCCATGAAGGAATATTTCGGAGGTCTTTTTAAGGAAATCTGTCCTCCAGGGCCCGGTTCAGTTCCGGCGGTTCCTGTCACAGCACCGGTTGTTCCCGCAGCTGTCCCACCTCTGCCAGTTGGCCCACCTCCAGCCATTCCGCCTACACCACCCTTGTCTCCATTTGACAAGTCTTCGGCGGAACCAGACATGACACACGTCGACCCAGACGCGTTGGGTGATACGCAAGGGGATCAGGATGGCGATGACCAGCCTCTCTCTCTGTTAGGGCGTTTCATGACCGGGTACTGAACATGACTCTTCTGGATGTTCCAGTACCTGAGGCACCCCCCTCCGCAGCAAGGGGTGCTTTCGGTGGCGTTCACCTTGTCGCATTGGGAGCGCACCGGCTTGTTCTTTCAGAAGGACGTTTTGGCCGAGGTCCGCAAAGTCTGGGATAAGCCACACTCTGGACTGCATGTTAACAAAAAGATTTATGCTTGTTATAGGCTCCATCCTTCGGAGGAGGTAGCCTTAGCATCTTGCCCTGTCATGACCACTGTGAGGGGGCACAAGTTGTGCCACAAGCAGGCTTGCACCAGAACCCTGAGTGCCTTAAAACTACTGCAAAAGGGCTCCTGGAGCCAGTCCTGGCGCCTTTGGCACCAGGCTCATATGTAGGAAGGAAGGGTTGTTCAAACTAGGTCACATTTATGTACATGGGCCTTTAAATCCAACATGGAGGCACCCACACAGTCTAGTTCTAAGAACCAAGCCATGCGGTCTAGTGTTTTGGGTGTTGCAGGCCTGGAACTACTTTCCCTGGTACTATTTTACCTGGGCTATATAAACCACACCCTGACTGCAGAACACGATTTGTGTTCTTCTGCAACCAGCAGCGTGACGCTCACCGTGTCCAGCTCCTGTTCTTCAGCATCTTCCTGTAAGCCAACAAGAACAAGATTATTCTGTTTTACCTGAGAAAACACCATCCAGTACTCCGCATCTCAACTGGGCTGCAATCTGTGGAAACCGAGAGAAGAAGAAACATCACTCACCTGTGAGTACTAGCTTAAGGACTTCCGGTGAACCGCTACCACAGCTGCTGTTCGAACATTGCGACCTCCAATAACGAGAAAGGGAAAAACAATATTAGAACGCGCACTTCCAAAACATCGAATTCCATCATTCTTACCTGAATTCCATCGCGCTATGCCACGCTTCCATCCGGAGCACCACAGCAACATCTGCAAAGGAGAAGGGACATAATGAGGATTGCTTTCAATATTAAACAACCGCACAGCGGATTCCGAGGGCCTGTTTTTCATTGCGCTCTCATCCACTTGCAGGGGGGGGGGGGGGGGGGGAGGAGGAGGAGGAGGAGGAGGAGGAGGAACTGCACTTCGCACTTTCTCCTATAAGGTGAGCGTAACATGCCCGCTTCTTTCCTCCACAGAGGTGGCAGCCGCTACTCTTCAGTCCAGCTCGGCTTCAGCGTCATCTACAGCGGCGGCTCAGGATCTGGCTAAAGAGGACAATCTGTTGGACTCTTTGGGAAGGAAGATCTTTGCTAATTCAGCTCTGCAGTTGCGCCAGGCAAACGCAGAGCTTGTTTTAGCGGGGGCAAATATGAAAATGTGGAACAGTCTGTCGGAATTTGAGGAGGAATTCCTGCGGACAAGCTTGATGATTTTAAGGCTGGCTTGTAAGACGCCAGAGATATGCTTGAGGCTGCAGTGCACCATGTCGACACCTCGGCTCGGGCCTTATGGTGGGCGTGGACATGTCTCGTCAGGCTTGGCTTCACGCCACAAAGTTTTCCAAGGAGGTGCAGGATAAGGTTCTGGACCTGCCCTTTGACGGCAAAGAACTGTTTCATTCGTCATCAACAGACGTAGAGCTGACTAAAACTAAAGACATCACCCAGACAGCCAAGTTATTGTCCTTTCTGATGAAACCTCCTTTCAGGGCTCAGAGAACGCCCTCGCAGCCTCGGCCCACCTCTGGTTTTTGGGGGTTTCTAGATCGAAAGACACGCAGAGTTGGTCCTTCAGCTGGAAACTCCTGTCCGCGTCAGCAGTGAGGTCTATTTTTCTCTCGGTCCTCTGTCTCCTCTTCAGGATCTGGGGGTCTCGCCAATGAGAAACCTGCTAAATGAGGTTTTTCAGCGATCGCACAAGACCCCGTGGGAGAGCGCATTGCGTCTCACTGGGAGGCGTGGCAGACCATCACAGAGGATCGGTGGGTCTTGTCCATTGCTCGGGCGGGCTTCCGCTTGCCCCTTCCCCCTACCCCACCCTTCAATCCTCCCTTCCAGCAGTCGGGGACGCCCTCCCTCAGAGCCGAAGTGCAGAAGCTTCTGGATCTCAAGGCGGTGGAACCCGTTCCCCTAGGGCAGCGAGGGGTGGGCTTCTACTCCTGTACATTTACGGTGCCCAAACCCAACAAGGTTGGCCTGCGCACCATCCTAGACCTTTCCCAGTTCAACCTTTCTCTGCCCCAAGAGAAATTAAAGATGATCACCCCCTGTCAGATAAAGTCCTCTCTACAGAAGGGCGACTAGCTCAGCGTGTTGGACCTTCAGGATGCTTATATGCATATCCTCATTTGGAGCCCGCATCGGAAATACCTATGGTTTTCCATGGGGGAGGAACATTTCCAGTTTTGTGTGCTCCCGTTTGGTCTCAGCTTGGCACCGCGTGTCTTTACGAAGATGTCGGTCATCGCAGCTTATCTTCGGCTACAGGGTATCCATGTGTATCCGTATTTGGACGATTGGCTGCTGCGCAGTCCTTGTCCACTGAAAGCCACGAGCAGCCTTCAGTCTCTCCTCCAGCTCCTGTTCCACCTTGGGCTGTCGGTGAACTGGCAGAAATCCTCCATGATGGTCTCTCAGGACTTGATTTTCCTGGGTTTTCGTTGGAACACGATTGATTGCACAGTGTATCTGACTGGGGACAGAATAGCAGATCAGTTCGCCACGTGTCAGGTGTTAATGCAGTCAGAGAGCATGTCAGCTTGGTGATTCCAGAGGCTTCTGGGCCTCATGGCCTCATGGCTTCGTGCGTGCTGGCTCTTCCTCTTGCTTGTCTCAAGATGAGGCGGACGCAGATGGCTCTTTGCTTCAAACAGTGGATCCAGATTCCAAAATGATACTGCTTCCACCTTTCATGAGGACAGAACTCTTGTGGTGGTCGTCTCTCAGCAATCTGTCAGTGGGCGCTCCCTTCCAGGAAATTGACTTGTCACAACGGACTCCTCCCTTTTGGGTTGGGGGGGGGGGCGACGCTAGATCATCTTCAAGTTTCAGATCTCTGGTCGCCACAGGACAGACAGCTTCATATAAATTATCTGGAGCTTCTGGCTAGCATTCAAACCAGGTATTTGTCAACAGAGTGGTCCGTGTCCTCGCGGACAATGCAGTGTTCATGTTCTGTATCAACAAGCGGGGGGGGGTACCAAATCTCCTCCTCTTGTGGATCTTGCCATTCAGATCTGAGCATGGGCAATTCAGCATGGTATCTGGCTGGTAGCGGTTCACATCCGGGGCCAGCTGAATGTCACTGCGGATGCCCTCAGCTGACGGGTAATTGTCAGCTACGAGTGGGAACTGAACACAGTGATCCCCTTGAACATTTTTTCACTGTTGGGGCACTCGAGAAGTGGACCTCTTTGCGACATCTATAAACAAGAAGCTTCACCTGTGTGCCTCCAGGAACGGGCTCGGGGCCTCTTCACTCGGGGATGCTCTCGAAATTCCATGGCACAATACGAAGGCCTACGCCTTTCCGCCTCTCCCTCTGATCCATCGGGTGCTTTGCAAGCTGAGGAACACAGTGAATTGCTGCCTGCTGTTCATAGCCCCTTGTTGGCCAGCCAGGAACTGATTTTCGGAGCTTCAGCATCTATCAGTGTGCCTGCCGCTCAAGCTTCCGCAGGTTCCCGACATGCTTCACCAGAGCGACCAACAACTGTGGCACCCCTCCCCACAATCGTTCAGCTTGGCGGCTTGGTGCCTGAGTTCAGGTCTTTAGAGCGTTTCAACTTGTCCGCGGATAACATGCGCATTATTCAAGCGACCAGGAAGCCCTCCACAAGATCTCAGTATAAGAGTAAATGGCTGCGCTTCCGTCACTGGTGTTTGGACAAGCAGCTAGACCCCAGGGAGGCTACTATCGACATGGTCCTGTTTTTTGTCTCACATTTGGCAGAGTCGGGCATCTGTCTTATCTTGCAGGACATATTTATCGGCTGTTGCCGCTTATTTGTCCACTGACCAGTGTTCTTTTTCCAGTTATTAAAAGACACTTTGCAGACCTGATGCATCTTTATCGTCCTGTTCGCAATCTGCATCGAAGGTGGAATTTGAATGTGGTCCTTACGGTCTTGTGCCATAAGCATTTTGAGCCCAAGACTACGGTCGATTTTAAGTACCTTTCCTGGAAAGTGTCCTTTTTGATTGCTGTGACTTCGGCAAGGCGTGTGAGCTTCAGGCCTGGTCGGTTGAACATCCATTCCTTACTTTTCATAAAGATTAGGTTGTCCTGCAAACTAATCCTGCCTTCCTTCCTAAGGTGGTCTCTGATTTTCATCTGAATCAGCCAATTTCATTGTCTGTATTTTTCCCAGACACAGCCTCAGAGGCCGAAAGGGTTCTGCACTGTCTGGATGTTAGAAGAGCCCTTAAGTTCTATCTGGACAGAACATCTGAGCTCAGGAACTCCTCGCAGGTTTTTTTGACCTTCGGAAATCCACAAGGAAAGCCAGCCACGAAAGCAACCATCTCCCAGTGGATCGCTGCCTCTATTTCTGCGGTGTATACCATTCAGGGTCTTCGGGCCCCAAAGGGAATTCATGCTCATCTTGTGCGGGGCAAGGCGGCTGCTGTTGCCTTCCAAAAATATGTTCCCTGGGAGACAATCGCGAAAGCGGCTACGTGGGCCTCCCCATCTGCTTTTTGTAAGCATTGCTGTCTGGATCTGAGCTCCAGGGCTGATGCTTAGTTTGGATAGGCTGTGCTTAAGGACCTGTTTCAGTAAGGAGTTTCCACCCGTAATTCCTATAAGTTCTTGGGAATCTCCCATAAGTATGGAGGAAAGGGATGGGACGTAGGAGTATAATAAAGGTACTCACCGTAGTGACTGGTATTACCCAAATTGTTTGTTTACAATTGTTCGAATGAACAATTGACCGAATTTAAAGGGTCACAATTGACCTTTTCACAATTGACCATATATATATTTCTGAGGCTTGTGGAATCTGCTTAGATCACATGCTGTGCATAGGCCGACATCTAGTGGAAGCTGCCGAGTATTAGTTTGTTTTTCGAAACTCGAAAATGGGCGTCGACACAGGGCATGCCAGTAATACTATCCCTAGTGTGACGTCCACTGTACCCAAGATCCCTCACGCGTCTAGGATCCTCAGATTGTTTTTTTCCGCCATACTGGTCGGAAGCATTTTGCGGAGTCCCCTGGCCTTAGCCATACTTTTGCTAAAATATTAATTTATTTACATCCTTCCCCATCCCAACGTCTAACTTCAACACTCGACGCCGGCTGGAGAAGAAATAGACCGTCGGCTGCTGCACGACGGATTTGGGCCTCGCAAGGCCTTTGGCCTCGACCCTGCAAGTAGGGAGAGTGGGGGGTTGTACATACTCTACACTCTTGGTATATAGGTACCCCTTTTCAAATCTGCCCCAAGTGCAATCGCAAATACCCTTGGGTCGACAGGCACGCCACGTGCAATCTCTGCTTGCCGAGGGACCACCCCGAAGCGAACTGCAGAACGTGTAGTAGGTGTAAACCTTAGACACTTAAGGACTGTTCGACGAAGCGTTGGGCCCACCACGCCAGGCAAGCAGCCATGGCAGCGGAGGGCGCCTTCAGCGACGGCAGCGAAGCCGTACTTTCGGACGACGAGGGAGTTACGGCGTCGAAAGACAGCCGAGCGCAAGTCCCCGACCTCGGGAGGTCGTCCGGCAGGGCAGCTATGGGGAAGACCCCCGGCGACACAAGTGCTTCACACACCACACACACCACACACACAAAGTCCAACCGAGACTCGACGTCGAGTTCTCGGAAAGAGGCACAAACAGAACGGTCCGATAAGGTGTCCACTGGGCGTTCTCGATCGCCGCATGACTCCAGGCAATCATCCACTCTTGCCAAGAGTGCCTCGCTCCCTAGGCTAACAGAAGTTCGATCGTCGGAGGACGAAGACGACTTCCACCCCCAGGCCGCGCTCCAGGAGTCGGAGCCCGCAGACAAAATCAGCGAGGCCCCACGCTCGAAGGACAGGGACCCTACCCCTGATCCTCGACGCCAGGCGTCGAAAACCTCCGGAGCCACAAAAGGACAGGGAAAACATTTTTCCACTCACGGGGAAGGGGGAAAACAGAAGAAGCAGCCTTTGCACTCTTCCACACCTGTGAAACACACCACTACCCCTAAACAGGCAGACAAGACCAGGTCTGCTGATATGTCTAAAACCAGCAAATCTACTCTAGATAAATCCCCGAGACTTGCTGAGAGTCATTCCCAGTTCCAGAAAATGGTCCAGTGAAGACATAGATAGGGTCATGTCAAGGATGTCTTCTTTGGCTGATTTTTACGATAAAAATCCAGACCATTTCCTTTCGTATGATCCACAAGGGGTGACACCCTCGGGCTCTAATGATCCTATCCCCCCGAGTAAGAAGCCCCGGTTTGAAATACTGAGGAGGTCAACTGACCCCTTCGAGGTACAACCATACTCAAGACCATACTCACTGTATCAAGGAGAGGCTTTCTTTGGTGAGGACCAAGAATTTAGCATGGTAGAAGAGCAAACCGGGACGGGATACTATGGGGAGGAAGAGGAAGACCCTGAAACCTACAGAGTAGATTCCCCGGTTACCGACTCCCCTGTCGATAACCAACCCCCCTAAACGAGGTTTTCGCAGGTGCAGCAGAACATTTCCATATTGACACCCACGGTGTCCAGGAGGAGAGGGACTTCGCAGAGGAGTTAGTGGGAGAAAGGAGGCCTGTTGCCCAGACCATCCCGATCCTTAAGTCCATTCAGCGAAGAATAGACCCGTCCCTGGTGAACCCGAACCTCACCAGAGCAGTCAATCCCAGGGTTGAAAAACTTTTCAGGGCAGCCCAGTCTGACCCTCTCTATATAAGAGGACATCTGAAGCCAGACTCCCTAGTTGTCAATAACACTCGTAAGAGGGCTGGAACACCCTTGTCATCGTCCGAAGCTGCTCCTGACGAGGACAAGAAACTATATGGTTTCGGCAGGAAAGTAGCCTCAATGTCCGCCTATCAAGCAAGGATTGCAAACTCCACCACCCTGTTGGCCAGCTACAACTGCCATCAGTGGGAAGAAGTCGCGGCACTCATAGCCTCTGCTCCTGAACCTTTAAAGGGCCAGTTAGCTCGGATTTCCGCAGAGGGTAGAGCCGTGTCTGGTTGCATTTTGAAAACCACCTTTGACGCCGCGGACAACGCAGGCAGATTGGTAGCAGAAGGCACTGTTATCAAGAGACATGCGTGGTTACGGCAGTCTGGTTTTAAGGCAGAAACCCAGGCATCATTATTGGACAAACTGGTGGAAGCCGATCTGTTGTTTGGTAAGGCGGTCGAAGACGCACTGAAGAATGCCAAGGACGAATACGAGACACTCGAGTCCCTTGGCCAGTTAACCAATAAACCCCCTAACCAGAGGGGGAATAGTAATTTTCGTCGCCCACGCGGCCAAAATTCCCAGAGAGGATCTAACTATTCCCAGGGGCAGGGTACACAGTGGAACAACAGCCAACAGTCTACCCAGGGTTACGGCAGGGGTAATAGGAGAGGTCGTGGTAAAGGCAGAGGCAGCCCCAGCAAGGGAGGCTGCACGCCTCCACAAAAGCAGTGACGCTCAGTTCAGGGTCCCTTCTCACGCAACCCTAGTAGGGGGACGCATTTCCAACTTCACCCAGGCTTGGGAAGGGATCACATCAGACAGATGGTGCTGTCAACAGTAACCACAGGGTACTGTATAGAACTACTGCAGCGTCCCCGGAACCATCCTCCACGACAAAGAGTACACTCTTTAGAACATCAGAAGATTATCCTCGAGGAGATCGCCATTCTGCTAGAAAAGGATGCGATAGAACTCGTCCCGGGACACCAGGTAAAACAAGGGTATTTATTCAACTTACTTCCTTGTGCCAAAGAAAGATTTGACAATGCGCCCAGTATTGGATTTACGGCCTGCCAACAAGTATGTCAAGCCCCAAAAGTTTCGTATGACTACGCTACAAGAGGTAATCCCCCTCCTAAAAAAGGGGGATTACATGGCAACCTTGGATATGAAAGATTATTTTCATATTTCCATGTTCCCAGCGCACAGAAGGTACTTGCGCTTCAAGGTGGACAGTCGACACTACCAATTCAAGGTACTGCCCTTCGGGATAGCTTCAGCACCAAGGGTATTCACCAAGGTACTGGCGGCTGCACACCTACGCAGGGAGGCAATCCCGGTGGACCCTTATCTGGACGACTGGCTCATAACGGGGGAAACCCCAGTAATTTGCAGGACAAACATTCAAAGGACTATCGAACTCCTCCACGAGTTAGGCTTCTCAATCAACGAGAAAAAGTCAAGCCTGGTGCCAAGCACCTCCAAACAGTTCCTAGGAGCAATCCTAGATACTCAAGAGGGGTTGACATTTCCTTCAGAGGAAAGAATTCGGAATATATTACTGCAAATTCCACATTATCAGTCCGGTCGCCAAATAACGGTACGCAAAGCAATGCGTTTACTGGGCATGATGGCGTCATGTATTTACCTGGTCCCCCACGCGCGCCTGCGCATGCGTCCCATGCAGGAATGGTTGGCGAAACAGTGGTCTCAGGCAAGTGGTCAGTGGGACGATCTAGTGGTCGTTTCGCCAACACTTGTACAAAGCCTTCACTGGTGGACAAGAGAGAATCTGTCCAAGGGGAAACCCTTTAACGATCCCGAGATACAGGCGGTAGTCACAACCGATGCATGCCTGACGGGGTGGGGAGCTCACTATCTCCACCACACAGCTCAGGGTCTCTGGTCGCACTCAGTGGCCAAGAATCACATCAACCTGTTAGAGCTTCTGGCAGTATTCAGAGCACTTCAAGCGTTCGAGTCCTACCTGTTAAATCTGTCAGTGCAAATCCGGAAGGACAGCACTACAGCCATGTTCTACCTGAACAAGCAAGGAGGGAATCGGTCGCCAAATTTGTCCCAGCTTGCCCAGAAAATCTGGATATGGGCACTCAGACGGAACATCTTCCTGTCATCACAACATGTTCCAGGGGATCTCAATTCCCTAGCGGATGCTCTGAGCAGAGACCCCCTCCCAGAGGAACACGAATGGTGTCTACACAGAGAAGTCGTACAAGATATCCTCTATCAGTGGGGTTTCCCCACTATAGACCTATTCGCCACAAGCGAAAACAGACAATGCCCAGGATTTGCATCCAGGTTCCCCCAACCAGACTCCCAGGGGAACGCCCTGTGGATGAACTGGTCAGGGATGTTTGCGTACGCTTTTCCACCAACTCCTCTCCAGGAAAGTGGTGAACAAGATGAACAGAGAATCGATGACGCTTGTCCTAGTTGCTCCCATGTGGGCAAGACAACCGTGGTTCCCACACCTACGCAAGATGGCGGTGTGCGAGCCCATCAAACCTCCAGCCTGGTACAACCTACTGTCCCAGCACCAAGGTCAAACAGTGCACCAGCAACCCAACTCAATGAACCTGGCAGCAAGGCTCCTGAGGTCATAGAGTTTGGACATCTCAATTTACCACAAAGGTGTATGGACATCCTAAAGGAATCTAGGAAACCAAACACAAGGCACTGTTACTTTGACAAGTGGAAGAGGTTTTTTATCTGGTGCCAGAGTAGACAAATCAACCCTGTTGATTGCACTCCTTCCACTATTGTTACATACATGCTCCACCTGCTAGATGCAGGATTGGTTTTTAACTCACTGAAAGTACACCTGGCAGCCCTGTCGGCATACACCACTTCCCATAGCAAGGTTTCGTGGTGGAAAGTACCAGTAGTTAAAGCCTTCATGGAAGGAGTAAAGAGACTTCACCCTCCTGTTTCAAACCCACCACCAGGGTGGGACCTTAATGTTGTGTTAGCCAAGCTCATGGGACCCCCTTTGGAGCCCATGCATAAAAGCAGTCTCAAACACCTGACTTATAAAACGGCCTTCTTAGTAGCTATTACTTCTATAAGAAGGGTCAGTGAAATTCAGGCTCTGTCAGTGCAGGATCCCTTCTTTACTGTCCATAAAGACAAACTGGTTTTACGCACACACCCTTGGTTCTCACCTAAATTTATATCAAAATTCCATGTAAACCAGTCCATCGAGCTTCCGGCTTTCTTCCAGGACCCTCATAGCTCGGCTGAGGTGAAACTACACACCCTAGATGTGCGTAGGGCGGTCCTCTACTATGTAAATAAAACCAGACCGCTAAGAAAAACAGATCAACTGTTTGTCTCTGTAGCTACAGGCAGAGGGGGGTCGCGTCTCTAAAGGTGCCATCTCGAAGTGGATTATTAACTGTATCCAGCTGTGTTACTCACTCTCTGAAAGAACTCTGCCTTTCACACCAAGAGCCCACTCTACTAGAGGCATTGGGGCCACTCTGGCTTTCATTGCAAATGTACCCCTTGACACCATTTGCAAAGCAGCTACTTGGAGCTCTATTCACACTTTTACTCAGCATTACTGCATTGACACCCATTCCAAGGCAGATACACAAGTGGGACAAGCGGTTCTAAGACATTTATTTGCTCATGACCCTTCTCACATCCCACCTCCTTCAGGTACTGCTCGCTAATCTATGCACAGCATGTGATCTAAGCAGATTCCACAAGCCTCAGAAGGGATACATTACATTACTCACCGTAATCGTATTTCTGATGCTTGTATCTGCTTAGATTCACATGCGACCCACCCTTCCTCCCCTCTGAGAGAAGGCGCATGGTTGCTTGTAGTCTTACCTTTCTATCTGCTTGGATTATCTGTACTCGCGCTACTCCTCATGCTGCCTCATGTCAGAAAAAATACAATCTGAGGATCCTAGACGCGTGAGGGATCTTGGGTACAGTGGACGTCACACTAGGGATAGTATTACTGGCACGCCCTGTGTCGACGCCCATTTTCGAGTTTCGAAAAACAAATTGTAATACTCCGCAGCTTCCACTAGATGTCGGCCTATGCACAGCATGTGAATCTAAGCAGATAAAAGCATCAGAAATACGATTACGGTGAGTAATGTATCATATATATACATTTTGGGTGGAGGGTTGCGGGGGGTTTCCCCCTGCATATATGTTACAATTGACCTTCACAATTCGGTCAATTGTGAAAAGGTCAATTGTCATTCGAACAGTTGTAATACGAATAATTCGTATACAACCGTAGTGACTACCTTACTCCTAGTCCATAGTCCCCTTTCCTCCATATGCCCGTTCGCCGTCCCCTCTAAAAAGGTTCCTCTGTTATTGCTTAAAGGTCACAGACCTGGCGATAGAAAAGGGCTGATGGGTGATGCGCTGGGTGGAGCTAAGGACAGCGGGGTTTCGGCCGCGTGCGGTACCCCCGCGTAAAAAAAGAGAAGGACCCATTTTTGAAAAATGTGATGCTTTTTACAAAGTTCTCCGGTCCTGTCTCACAGGACGGTGGAATGTCCCAGAAGTATGGAGGAAAGGGGACTATAGACTAGGAGTAAGGTAGTCACTACAGTGAGTAACTTTATTAAAATGGACCCTTTGAGTCCTACAGAAGGTCTGGAAAAGGACCACTTGACCGAGCTTGCACAACATACGCTCACCGCCCAGAGTATCTCTCTCAGAAATCCACTACCATGACCCCCCAGGACGGACACGGCTGGCACATTGAGCTCTGAAAGCAACCGGTTACAGGGGCCTCCAACCGGTAACCAGACACTCATTCCTATCAATATGCTCACTCCACTTTTCATCAACAAACAGAACGCAGCTACACCCTTTGATCAATTGGGCCTAGCTGCACAAATACCTACATTGCTCCTAGAACACTTCATCAGTCTGGTACAGCTATACCCCACGAAAAATCGGCCTAGCTGCACACATAGTCATCTACATAGGCCGCATGGCAGCTAGAATACAAACTCGAAAACCACCCTCCCTGCTGTGCACGTTAAACTAATCTCTCGCAGCCACCGCACCACACATAGCATTAGAATGCAGCCAACCCTGTTCAATCCACTGTGGCTGCACACATACCAAGGGCACCCAAGTACTATATGCTACAATACTTTCTCCACTGACCCAGATCATGGTTCCCAAGGGCGTTCAAACCACAGCGCTTTGAGATCATACCAATGGTATATAAGGTGCTCTACAAATGCACCATAACATAGCGTAACATAACATCATAGGGAGTTTAATATAGTATGGTGGTCCAGATCCGTTGCTGAACCTAGGTTCTTCCTCCTTTCCCATGGATATAGCACCTTGTATGTTCCTTAGCACTTATTTTCTAGTTAGGGCATATGGGGATGAAGGCTTGTGGGACCTATGGGTTCATATACAACTAAAAAGGATGTTCCAATCTTGAAAAGGTCTAGACAAGCGTTTGTCAACCTTTGGCTCTCCAGATGTTTTGCATTTAGATTCCTATGATTCCCCACCATTGATTATACTGGCTAGGGCTGAAGGGGGTTTTAGTCAAAGGTGCATGCAAAGGCAAAGGTTGCAGACTCCAAGTCTAGATAAACAATTGTCAAGAGTTTCCTATCATGCAGGGATCTCTCCTTGTCGGCCTCTCGATCTGTGCTCTGGTTTAGTCTTATGGGTTTAGTGCTCCCCATGTTTTGCCCCAATAACAGTCTCTAGGTAGGAGGACCCAGCTTGCCATTTGTAACCCATCCAGTCTTGCTTACTTTACTTCAAGGAATATAGTGCCCAGTTCACTCTCCAGGGATGTAATGCCCAGCAGTTCACACCTGTGTCAGTGCCAGGACTTTCAGCAGTTTTAGGATTTTAGGATTTCCAACCTTCTAAATCTTTCAGCCTCTTCAGGTCGCTCAGCTCTTTCACTTCTGTCAGCTGGCACAGGCTCACTTTGTTCATTGTTAAAGGTTCTTTGAGTTTTGGCTTGCGTGTTTGCAGTCCTTATAGCGCCTTCATTTTATTTATTTGCTTGTATAGCACCTGGAACCCTTGGGCATCAGGGCGCACAAAGACGCAAGGACTTTTAATAGGCGGGACAGAACATATACAGATGAGATTTCAAAGTTTACCTAGATGGGGCTTATTAACCCATTTTAAACAGTAACGTTTTCAATTGGGTGCGAAAGCTGTTGACATTTTTTTCCAGTCGAAGCTTGCTTGGGAGCGCATTCCACATCGGTACGGCCCTCGTTGGGAAGGCTCTGCCAAATTCTCTGGCCGTTCTGAATCTGTAATGTTATTTCTAGGTGAAGGGTGGAGTCACAGTTCATCCGTTCTAACTGGCAGGTTTCAATTTACAGTCAAAATCTATTCTACTAAACACAAGGTCACTGACTCATTCCAATTAGATGAGGGGAACAAACGCGGAATAGCAGATGGGAAGGCAAAAGAACCTAAAGTGTCAGGAGAAAGCTTGTTTACAGAGCTTTTAAATACTACCAGCGAAGTCCGGCTTGTCCCTGCTGCTCCGGTCTTTGGGCACCTGGTAGCAGGACTGATAGAATGCATGATCTTCGAAGCAATAGACTGCTGGATGACAGAATTGGCTCTGCCTTAATGAACCAAAGACTGAACTGCTATTATTCTGGAGCCCAGGGGCCAGAGCAAAATCGGGTCACGAATACTGACTTTGGCGTATCAAAGATGTGGTCATCACAGTGGCGGACAAAGTTAAGACCCTAGGGATTTTCTTTAATGGAGACATCAACACAGAGGCACAAACTACCTACACTGTAAAAAAACTGCAACTACTATCTGAAACTGATTAGGAATACTTGACCATTCATCTAAAAAAAGAACAGTGCCTCGCTTGGTAGAGCCATTATCTCATCACAAATCGACTACTGTAACTCCCTGCTGATTGGGGCAAAGAGAACATGCATCCAACGGCTGCAAATGCTCCAAAACAATGCAGTCAGGATCATCAGACTGCACATTGTATCGTTGGCTCAAACTCCTAAAGCAAATGATCAATAAAAGGAAGTGCGTACAACAGGTAACAATAGCAGGTGTAATAAAGCAGGGGTGTACTGTCTGAATGTTCTCTTGCTTAAAAGGAGGCCCCAAGAAAGAATCTTAAAGTGCTCAACAGTAGAAAGTTAATTGGAGATTCCAGCTCTCCAGATCTATACAGACCTTGATTGACCTCCTTTGGCCCCGCAGTGGTTGATTTCCTAGTTTGCTTGGAGCTTCCATATAGGTTTGGATATTCGTTTGTGCTGTGGCTTTTTGGTTTTGCTGTTGGCCCCAGTTGTTGCAGGTCTTTGACTCTGAGACTTCAAAAGCTTTGTTGGCAGTTGTTAGATAAAGCAGAAGGCCCACCTTCTGTGTCACACTGTTCTCTGGCTACCTACTGCTCCTCCGTGCAGATCTTTCATGCTGGCAAGTGTCCATGGGGATCCCTTCTGGCATATGTCATCCAAATGTGTGCAACAGTACGCTGTGCAACTTTCTGCCTTGCCAGTGCTTGGGTTGCTCCATGCAGGTGACCCTGCGGCACGAGAGGATTCCTCAAGGGGTTTATGGCCATCACCTTCTGTTCTGAGGGACTCTTTTCAAGGGTGCCTTCTAATGCAGGGTTCGAAATTGAGATTGGATAAGCAGGAGATAAAAGTGGCTACTGGGTATTCCTCATTAACCAGTGACCAGGTGCTACCACTGGGGAAGGAGGAGTCAGTACATAGAATTCCCCAAACCTAACTTTCACATTAGATGCAAATATATTATTTTGTTCACTATTTATTACCTGTAAAGCTTTAAAACCTTTATGGAGGTACCCAAATGTTGATTTATAGATTGTCCCATACGCTCAGTTAAATTCACATAGTGTTTGTTTAGCATCAGTTGCCTGCTCTGGGGGGGTGTGACGAATTCTTGGAAGTTGTCCCTTCTCCCCTGCGGGAGACCCTCCTCATGAGGCCAGCGAGGTGAGGCCGCTACCCGATGGTCCCCCCTGGAGGTGGTACTCGGCAGCAGGATCTTATTGGGAGGGACCCTCCTGTGGGACTAGGGACGACTTTTCGGGGAGAACGCGGTATGTCCACAATACATCCCAACCTCCCTCCGCCTCATCCCCTGGACACAGTACACCAGTCCCCCACACTTCCATATATGTGTGTAAAGTGGATATTCCAACCCTTGTGAGAACCACTGAGACGAGGAAGAGTAGGAACTACTTGCTGAAGTGTGCTGGAAAACTGGGACAAAGATGTGAGGAGCCATAAAGAGTGCCCTATGGAACCCAAGTGAGCATCTCGATTTATGTGGAAATTGTAAGAGTATAAAAACTAATGAACAACCGAAAAGAGAAGAATTGGTACGAGGCACAGAAAAACTCAGAAGTGCAATGTGGAAGCTGGCAAGGTTAAGGTACAGCCGAGAGCAGTCCCCTGTCGGCATTTGCAAAAATACTGGTGCTGGCGAAGTCTGACAGAGAAAGGGAAGCTGCAGGACGATTTTGTGGCTGTCGAGAGTAACGCTGACACAGTTCAAAGAGAAATAGAGCCTGAAAACAAGCAAAGACAGGTAATGGGAGGCAAAGATGCCTCACAACGAAGAAAAAGCAGAAGTGGACCCCAGGAGAAACTGGACGAGCGTCTGACAAACACTAAAGTTAAAGGGCGATGCTCAGGGACTGGTAGGGGCAAGCTAACACAGGAGGCAACGACTCCGTATGGGTATAATGAACCGAAATACCTGCTACCTCGTCAGTCCTTGGTAGGAGAATATCCCAAGTCCATTGAGAATAGAAACCAGGGTCTGGGACCACAACAGAAAAAATAAAAATCGAGAAGTTATTAATTTCCTACAACACAGTACTTGGCAAGAGAGTGCACCAAGTCTGTTCAGAGGGGAAACCAGGGTCCAAGGTCTGGACCCAAACCGAGATGGAGAAATACTGCCAGATATTGATATTGGGATCTGCGGAAGAGTCTGAAATGGGCCTGGGGAAGCAAGTCATTCCCCCCCCCCCCTTCCTGGCACTGCAAGACATTCCCCCTGGTGTTGAATATTGTGAAAGAAGCCAAGAAAAGGGTGTCCTTCTCTTGGCATTGTGAAGCGTCTGAGAAGGGCCACAGGAAGGGAATCGTCCCACCCTGGTTGCTGTGAACATTTTGTGAGAAACCCAGGGAAGTGAGCCATTCCCATGACTCCCTTCCCATGGCCTTGTGACTAACACAAGAGCAACCAGGGAGCACGGGATGAGGGGGTACACTCAAGCTTAGCACAGTCTCTGGCTTCTCTAGCACGAGGATACAGTTCAATCATTAGCATCAGGGCATTCCGTGCCCAAGTCTCTTTGCCTTTCAATGTCTCTTCACCCAGAGGGCCTGATGCGAAAAACAAACCAAATTCTTTTCACTTTTCCATATTTTCACAAGCACTCAATTTCTTAGGCGATTCACTATTCACCTCAGATCCTGAATCCCCCACAGTCTGACTCAGATCTTGGATCCCCCTCAGTCTGGCTCAGATCCCTTAACAGACTCTTCAATTAGTCTCTCTCAGCTGGGCTCGTACAATTTCATATACCTTATTTACCAGCTATCAAAATGCTTTGGAATGTGCACAGGGTTTTGCTTGACCCGTTGCAGGACCACTTCGATTTCACAATTCTTTATCACTCTTCACATTTGCCACCTTTCAGCTGGATACCTAAAGAAACTTTCAAATGAGCACACATGTGGTGCCGGACCACGTTGTCTACGGTATTGTATCTTGGCTTCAAAGTTCTCACACTCATCTGCTGTTTTAAATTGTGTTTGCGTCGCTTGTCACATATGCTGTTCTCTATAGTTTTCACTATACAATGTTGCTGCTTGCAACCTTGACTCCAACACAGGCCGCTCTGCTATCGCCCGCCCCCTATGCTCACGGGCTGTGCTGACTTCACTGCTGCTGCTGCTTTGCTGTAGGAGCCAAGGACAGTACCAAAGCGGCAAATGATTCTCCCCACCTTGACTATCGACGCGGGTGAGCCCTGGGTACCTCTGACACACATGGAGGATTCTTCAGCCTTGATGCCTAGTCTTACGTTTCCTATTCTCGAAGGTTCATGAAAGAAAGTCTTCTGTTGAAAAGGTCACGGGTACGTCCCTCCTTGCAATCCTCTTTGGTTTTGCCGTCTTTCACCTTGTGTTAAACTGCCATCTTGGAACTGCTGCTTTCTCGTGTGCTTTGCCCTGCTCACAGTGTGCTTTTGTGCTCCCGCCTTTTATCCGTGTGTGGAAGTGTAAGGCAAGTCAGGTGTGTGTAATTGTCAGCAGTAATTGCCTGACCATTTTATCGGGACACGTCCGGTATACCCCTTGGGTGTTGGTCCGTTTTCTCTTGTAGTAAGCTCTCTGTGAGGAAATGTTCATGAGGCAGTGCGGGAGGGTGGCAGGTTGATCAGGTACTTGGGCCCGGAGGACAGGTGGTGGTCAGATGCACGGTGCAAAGAGAGAACAGATCAGCAGGCGAGAGGGGGAGTGAAGGCAGAAGAAAAGAGGAAGATCTTGAGGTGCTTCCGGAACCGGAGATGGTTCTCGTGTTTTAGAGTGGCAGGGAGGCTATTCCAGAGGGAGGCCCCAGCCGAAGACCGAGATCTACCCCCAGCTCATTTCTTTGAAAAACGACTGACCCTGAGGGAGTTGAAGGTAGAGGAGGGAAGAGCTCGAGAGGGGAGGTATTTGTGGAGGTATAGCTGAAGATTTTTTGGACCCAGCCCCTAGAAAGCCTTGTGGACAATGCAGAGGGTTTTGAATTTAATACTTGCATCCACTGGGAGCCAATGGAGAGATTTCAGAACTTGAGAGATAGGATCTCATGGCTTGAGGCCAAGCACAAATCTCGCAGTCCTGTTCTGGTTTAGTTGCAGAGGGCGGAGAGTAGAGGCAGGAGATCTAGAAGGATGCTTTTACAATAGTCCAACCTAGAGAGAACCAGAGCTTGGGATACCATGAACTTCTGGGGGAAGAAGAGGAAGGGCAGAGTACCTCTGTGTTACAGGGAAGGAGATGCCATGTCTTGCCATCCGGTGTCCCACTTCCACTCCCCGAAGACCCCTCACCCAGGTGATCCTCCTGCACTGGTCCAACTCCAGGAACGGGATCCAAAAACGATGGCTGTATCCTGGCCACCTGGATCCCTGGGGACTAGCGGGCGAGACACCTTCAGGTATCTCACAGGTGAGAGTGGGATCATTTATGTTCCCATAGGCCACTACGGAAGAACCAGTTCTCCGGCTCTGATAAGGATGCATGTACTGGGAGGGGAAGAATCCAGCGTCCTCCCTATACAACCTATTGGTACACATGGCTCTGGCCCTCAGGCCCTGACTCCCATGACACCTGGGAATGGGATTGGGCACCTAACCTCATCACAATACACAAAACAATGCAAGAGGCATGGTTAATTGCAGTCAACTCACACAATGGTGTTTACAATTTTTATTATGGGTTGAAGTTCAAATATGCAATAGGGCGTTCTTAAGAACATGTTCAGGAGAATTGCAACCTTTCACTGATTTAGTCACGCCAAGCACAGTTTAGGCCTGGTTTTCATAAACTAAACTGCTAGTCTGTTCACCATTGTTCTTGCCATTTTAATGACTGTAAAATGATTTCTGGAGCTTCTGATTTAGATGTGCATGCTTGGCATATTCTGGGGTTTAGTGGTTGGTCTGTAATATTCCCACTTGAAACTAAGGTGGACATCGACAAGGGCATTCCTGTAACATTACCCTTTGCACAGGCTACTGACGATACTCCTCCAAACAGACAGTCTCAGATTGTTTTTTTTTTAATCTATCATTGATTTGATCACAAAACGATTGAGGGGCGGAAAACACAACTGCAGCAAAGTGTGGGACTTCGGCATAATCAACCAGAGATTTCTTAGAGGCAGCATAAGGACAGGTCATGTCTGAATGATGTTTAACCCCAGTGCCTATAGGAGTCATGGAAGGAGGCCTTTAAAAAATTATGTCCCATGTGCAATTGCAAGTTTCCTCTTGATTTGGCACCCTTGACTATGTCATAGATGCTAACCATGAGACCACAAGGAAGAGGCTTACAAGATCTGTACAAATTTGGAACCACAAGAATTAGAGTTGTGCACAACAGTTTTGTGCAGCTTATGCCATGGGTGGCCATACAGTGGAGATATCTGTATCCCCTGTACATGGGGTCAGTCAACAGTTTGGAGTTTTATACACTGGGAGCGGAGGAAGGCCCACATGCGAGTCATAAGAGTCCAAAAACGAGCAGGAGCGTACAATGCTCCACATACAGTGAAGGACACTAGTTTTGCTCATTTGGACACTATGCTTCTTCAATCGGACCCCATCTCTGAAGCAAGACCGGGCCCAGGAAGGAGAAGAGCTTTCATGATGTGCAAAAAGTTGTACATGTCCCTCTGTACCCAAAGAGACACCTACCCCAGAAGAGCAAAACCTCATCCGAGTGCAAGCCACCCGTATGCATGGCACTGAGGCCAAAACCATGTTAACCCCCAACAAAACATTGAGCTGGCAAATATGGCGCAGGGTGCTCACAACATTGGTGACTTAAAAGTATATTATGTTAAAGGTTTTTTATACTGCGCATTATCACTACCTTCGTGGTCCCTTGGCACTATGGTGGATCTGTAAAGGAAGAGGGTAAGGTATGGGGGTAAGTTAGTAGGACTGAGCGGGATAAAGCACAAGAGAGCTGTGATGTGCAGTTTGCAGCTTCAGTTCGGCTTACACCGTTCGCTGAGCGTAGGTGTGCATTTTCGGTCGGTAGCCATCATATGCTGTTGTGCGAGGCTGTGTAGTTTGTTTCGTTGTTGTAGTGAAATGCTTATTGGGATTGGTTGGTGGCAATACCTTATTGTTCCCCCTCAGTGGGATATATGGGATGTGGCATATATCCCTGACCATGTTGTACATTGTGGTGTGCTACGGTTTCTGCTCCTATTTTCTGTGCATAGGTGTGGGTCGTTAACAGGACTATTTAGTGGTGATACCTCCTCCATCCCAAGTTTAGTCTGCGCCAAATATAAACAGGAATGTGATTGTTAGCATATGCCACACTTGGATGGAATTTCAGAAATGTGGTTGTTAGCATATGCCACACTTATATGGAATCCTCAAGTTTAGTCTATGCCAAATCTAGACAGAAATGTGATTGTTAGCATATGCCACACTTAGATGGAATTTCAGAAATGTGATTGTTAGCATATGCCACACTTAGATGGAATTTCAGAAATGTGATTGTTAGCATATGCCACACTTAGATGGAATTCTCAAGTTTAGTCTGCGCCAAATCTAGATAGGAATGTGATTGTTAGCATATGCCACACTTAGATGGAATTTCAGAAATGTAATTGTTAGCATATGCCACACTTAGATGGAATTTCAGAAATGTAATTGTTAGCATATGCCACACTTAGATGGAATTCTCAAGTTTAGTCTGCGCCAAATCTAGACAGGAATGTGATTATTAGCATATGCCACACATAGATGAATCAAGTTTAGTCTGCGCCAAATCTAGACAGAAATGTGATTGTTAGCATATGCCACACTTAGATGGAATTTCTCAAGTTTAGTCTGCGCCGAATCTAGACAGAAATATGACTGTTAGCATATGCCACACCTAGATGGAATTCTTAAGCTTAGCCCGCGTTGCATCTAGATAGAAATATGATTGTTAGCATATGCCACACTTAGATAGAATTTCAGAAATGTGATTGTTAGCATATGTGATTCTTAGCATGCACCACACTTAGAATTCTGAACCTAGCCTGTGTCACATCTAGATAGAAATGTGACTGTTAGCTTGTGCCACACTAGTATGGAATTCTGAACTTTAGCTTGCGCAGCATCTAGATAGTGAACTTTAGCTTGCGCAGCATCTAGATAGAAATGTGACTGTTAGCATGTACCGCACCTAGATGGAATCCCACAATTGCAAGGACAGCAATGCCAACTAATCAACCAACTAACAATTCCATCCCTCTGCAGACACCTCTCAAACTATAACCAAACACAACCACAAGCCTTAAACGCAGCAATCTGCACAAACTTCAAAACAATGCAACAACAAAACAAACCACACATAGACTTGCACAACAGCACGCAACGACTACGGACCCCCAAGCCCAGCCAACGGATCCACCAGGCTGAGGCTGCCAACAGCACATCACTGCTCTCTTGCACATTTCCAGCTTATTCCCACTAACTCACCCCCTCTCCTCCCCTTTTTCAGAGCCGCCAGAGCGCCAAGGGACCACTTTGCTGGTGATAGTGCACGGTACAAATGTCCTTTAACATTAACACCTCCTCTGGTCAGACTAATGGAAGTCTACATCGCTTTAACCCCTGGCACCTCCCGGTGTGCAGCAACCATTGCCTCAATGGGCCCTATGATGGTGGGGTGGGGGGGGGGCACCTCTTCCCTGTGCCCTTGAGCTCCCTGGGCTTTGGGGTCTTTCTGTTTGGTCTCCAATCGTTCCCCTTTAATTCTAATGCCCTCTGTCAGTGGTTCAGATTAGGTCTGTCCCGTCTCTCCTTTGTTTCCTGTAGGGCCTTCTATGGGAACAGGTGCACCTGTCTCCCTCCCATTCGGAGGCCTCTCTACTTCCCTGCACTTTGTCATGGTCTCGCCTAGTCCCCGGTCTTTCCATTTGTGTGTTCATTCCATGGGGGCGTGGGTGTTGCTCATCCGTTTTCGTCCTGTTCTGAGTTGAAGAGCCAGGTTTTTAGAAGTTTCTTGAACTTTAGATGGTCCTTCATGATTTGTCATTTCTCTGGGGAGGGAGTTCCAAAGTTTAACGGCTAGGCAAGAAAATGCAAATCCAAGTTTTTTCCTCGTGTACATTTCAGGTTCCAGGTGGATGACGTCGCTGGATCGGAGTGTTCTGGTCGGCTGGCAAATGGTTATTTTTTTATGTATTCCTCTTCCTGGCCGTGATTGCTCTGTGTTATGCACATTGTTTTGAATGCAATTCTTTTTTTGACTGGCAGTCAATGTAGCATCTTTAGCGCAGGAATGATGTGATCCCTTCGTGAGAGTTTGATGTGTGGCAGCTGTGTTCTGTATATGTTGCAGTTTCTTCAATAAAAAATCTGGTACACCGAGGTAAAGGCTGTTTGCGTAGTCTGTCCTGGACATGATGAGGGAGATGAGTGCCAGTGTTTTGTGAGTGAAGGAGAGGAATGGTAGACTATTTCTGATCGTGTGTAGGTGGAAGAAGCATTTCTTGATTATCGTATTTACCTGAGGTTCTAACGTTGGTTCGTTGTCCATTAGGATTCCAAGACATTTTTGGATGGTGTGGGTGCTTTTCCTTGCTGTGGGCCATGGGATGTACTGGCTGATTGATTGCTTCATGGATATAATCATGATTTCTGTCTTGCCCGGGTTTACTTTGAGGCTGTTAGTGTTCATCCATTCGTAGAGTTCTTTGAGACAGTCTATTAGCGTTGTGTTCTCCTCTTGTACATCTTCGCTTTTGTAGATTTGGGCGTCATCTGCATAGTTGCAGGTGAAGCCATGTCTTTTGATGAGGTTGATTAGTGTGGAGTCATGTAGATGTTGAAGAGTAGTGGGGATAGGGAGAATCCTTGCGGTACTCCACAGGTGGTGTATCGCGGCGCAAATTGAATGGTTTTATCCATTCTGTTTCTGTTCTTTCAGGCAAGAGGATTTAATCCAGAGCAGCACTGTCAGTGATCGCCATTTCTTCCAGTCTCTTGATGAGGATGTTGGGGCTGACTGTGTTGAACGCTACAGAGAGGTTGAGTGGTATCAGTGCTGAGTTTGTGTTGGAGTCTGCGTTAGACTTTAGGTCATCTCAAAAAGATAGAAGTTCCATCTCTGTCCCTTTCATGGGTCTAAAGCAGACTTGTGCCTGGTCTAGTAGCTGGTGGTTTTCTACGTGTTTGTGTTTTTTCATAGACCAATTTCTCTAATAGTGTTGCTGGATAAGGGAATATTTGATATCAGTCTGGAGTTATAGAGGTCTTCCACATCGCCAGTTGTATCCTTGAGGAGTGGTTTGATGCATGCAGATTTGAAAGCCTGCAGTATTCTCCCCCTTGAGAGTGATGGGCTGAAGAGGTTTGTGGTATTCCTATGGTGTGCCCTGTGTAAGGATAGATTTATAGATGAAACAGACATCTCACCTGAAAAATCCTTCATCCCATCATGAAAGAAAGAAGTGGCAATATGGATTACACACCAGGGGTCCATTGGGGGGGCCTGCTTTTTTGCTTTGTTTCACCAGATTGAGGAAATTCTCTCTTGACATTTGGCTTTGAAGCTTGTTCTGTGGTTCCAAGGTAGGTAGGGGATGGTGCACGGTCTTGTTGATTGGCCTAGTTTGTTTGATCCGATACATGTCAGTGATTTTATTTTTAAAGTGGTCTGAGAGAGAGTTTTTGTGAAGGTACAGTGTGTTGTGGCATCCAGGGGGATTTCTCAACTCATTTTCAATGTTGAATAGTTCTTTCTGGGTCTTGGTGGCTTTTGAGATTCAGTAGTAGTAGTAGTAGTATTTCTTTTTGGCCTTGAGAGTTTTTCCTTTTTTATGCTCGGATTTGTTTTTGATAGTTTATTCTTTTGGCTTGGTCGTAGTGTTTCCTCCATTCTAGTTCAAGTTTCAGGTTGTTTTTTTTAAATTGTATTGAGTTGGTGTGTAAACCATCTTGCAACGTCTTTCTTTCATGATGGGATGAAGGATTTTTTCGGGTGAGATGCTGTCTGTTTCATCTATCGATTTCTGGAATATGTCTGCTCTTTTGTCTAGGTCCATTTCGCCCAGGGTTGTGGTAGATGGTTTCCAGGATTCAGTTCTTTTAAGTTACTGCTTTTGATGGGATTTCAGTTTCTTTTCCAGATCGGAGGGAATTTTTGGGGCTGTTTGGGTGCTTTAGATGGTAGTTGGATCACAAACAGTATGATGTGGTCACGCCATAGTATTTGTATTGTTGCGGCAGTTGAGATCATTTATTTGTTGGTGACGATTGCGTTGAGGGTGTGTCTTGCTGTGTGTGTTGCTCCTTTAACTATCTGGCATAGTTTAATTGTCCCAAACTGCTTTATTAGTGATTTTTGTGAGTTTGCACAGTCGAGGAGGGTCTTACGGTCTGATAGTTAGCAGATTGGGTTGAGCGCAGGAATCCTAAAGGTCAGAGTGGGTGTTTTGTGAGTGCATGCCTTAGGTGGCCTTATCCTTTGGGCTGTCTATGTGAAGTCTACATTCCTTGGGTTATTTGGTAATTTGTGGCTGCCTTTCCACTATCTGCTAGCTACCCCTAGATTCTAAAGACAGTGGAGGTGGTGCAGCACCTAAAGTTGGGGCCCCTTACTATCCACAGACTTAGTTCTGGAGTTGTTTCACTCAGAGCACAGCTGTAATACTTGAGACAGACTAGAGCTGAGCCCAGCAAGGCGATGGAGCACCTAGAGCAAGAAATAGTGCTGGATGGAGGGGAGACTGCCGAAGTTCCTGGAAAGAGAGGATAAAAGCCCAAATTGCAAACACAACAGCAAATGCAGAACACCCATCACTCTAATCTTGGTGCACAGAAGTGATGGGAAAATACTAGGTAGTTTGCTAACTTGGTATGCTATGTTCTGTAGGTAAGGAGAGTGCTAGAGCTTTCAGAGTACAGTCATTGCTGTACACCCCACCCAGACCACACTTCGCTTAGTTGCTGCTGGTTAACAGTGGCAAGCTTCCCAGGCGAACACAGGCAAACACAGACTGGAGCTGCTTCTTCGGGAGCTGCCCTTTGCCTTGGGGTCCTTAGCTGATGGGAATGCATGGGCAGAGGGTTGCCCCAGAGTGAAGTGTAATATGGGGCTATGGGCCTATCGGGGTGGGTCAGGAGGCGGGACAAACAGCCGGCAAACAAGGAAACTGGTCGGGAGGGAAGGGGAGAGCAGAGGGATCGAGCAAAAAGGAAAGATGCAAGAAAGGAAAAAAAATTGAGAAATAAGGGCACCTGTCTCACCTCACACCAGGGACATCTGCCAAAAAATGCTTAAGATGTATTTTGACACCTATATATATAATACTTTGATAGTGAGCTTCCACAAGATACAGGAATACTCAGATTTACGTGGGCAGAGAACCTCAGCAACTCTTCTCAGAAAAATGTTACCATAGCAATGTACATTGAGTACATATTTTTCCATAGGACGTAGAAAGAGAGGATGAATGTCCATAAACAGTTTAGATCCAGACATGGTGACAGTGTTCGGTTTGTCAGTTGGATTGCACAGAGCTGTTTTTGTTTGTCCAGGATCTGTTACCCTTGATTTACTCATGAAAGAAAGTGAGATAAAAGACAAAAGGAAGAGCTAAAGTTATCCGCAGAGACCCATCCCACTTGGAGCGTTTCGTTCCAGTGTTCTACAGACACTTGATATGCAGGGTGTAGGTTCACGCTTTGTAGATTAAGTTGAGTAGTCTCAGAAGAGGAACACAGGAAGTGGGAAGATTAGCACATGGTCTCACCAGAGCATAAACCACAAGTGTCCACCTGCCCTATAGAGGATCAATGCGAATATATTTTATTCTTTGGCAGCTGCTGCACAGATCAAAATTGGGACCCAAGAGAGAGAGTATGAAAAAGCTTTGTATGCCAATAATGCAGTCAGTTAATAATCAATTAAAGCACCATGCTGGCAACAACTACTGCTAGATAGGTTAACCAATGTATTGAAAACAAATCTAATCCTGCCCTCATGACCTACTTGATAAAAGGGTGCAGCAAAAAGCTTAGTGGTTATTATAGTCAGAGGAGATGTGGCACACCGGCATCCACATCAGAAACTCCCACAGATGAGCAAACTCATGCACGACCTGGCCAAAAATCTGGCCACCACGGCAGCTTATAACATTTGTATAGCGAAGGTGATGGCACTCCTAGGCCATTGAAAGCAACCAAAGTAGAATGAAAATCCAGCTCTAATAACGCGCCTGAAAGACATAAGAGATCAAGCTTGGGCCTTTGTGCAGAAGGTATAACTAGCCTCCAACAAGACACTAACGAGCTGTCTTGACACTGCAGAAACTAAGGTAGACAAGCTGCTAATGCAACATCAAAATATGTGCTGGGCTGTAAGAGGCATTTCCCTACAGACACAGGTCTGGTTGATCAACATTCCTTCGGCCAGAACCTGCTCTCAGTTGGCCCTTTACTTGGAAGCAGCACATCCCAGACAAGAATCATGTGTAGGACATATAAACACACTGAACAGTAGACTTTTCTAGCCTTTCGGGTCTCTCACGGTAACGTGAACGGCATGGTTACACTCAACCAGTACAAATAGACAGTACCACTCCACTCAAAAGGGTTGGGGTGTGAGGGAGAGGTGGATCCTCAATAGGTGATTATATCACCAGACAGTGATGCAGTACAAGGTGCTCTTCCATACCTTTCCAGTTGAGTGGGGTGGAGAATGTCCATCATGGTCTCAAGTGGGGGGAAATCCACACAGGTAAATGGGTGCTAGACACAGTAAAGTATGGCTCCTGCTTTGGATTTTGTAACTCATCTGTACAATATCTTACCAAGGACATCTATGAGAAAATACCCCCTGTGTTAGGGGTAGAAGTAAAGCGTCCTTTCAAAATGGGGCCATAGAGAAGTTGCCATTGAAGATCAGGATATGCTTATCTGTTCAATATTCTCTCTTGTGCCTAAAAAAGACCCTGTTTACAGAGCTAGGCCTGCAACCTCCCTATGCATTTATCAAACCACAAAGGTTGTCGATGACCATATTGCCAGAAATTAAATCTAGGCCTTTCTCCCACTATCTAGGAATCTAAGACATAGGTGTGCTTATATCTGCCACTCTGTGAAGCCTAGGCCCTTCTCCCACATTCCAGGAATCTCAAATTTAGGAGGTTTTATATCTGCCATTTTGTGAAACCCAGGCCTCACCAACTATCCTGGAACATCCGGCTACCCGCTGAAAGCAACTAACCATAGTTTGATCACTACCCATCTAAGAACCAAGGTCAGTTTGTCCACCTCCCACAACCGACCGATGACCCAACTGCCTACCCTCTCTCCAGCGCTTAATATCCCAACATCACTGCACTTAGACCATCCACCCACAGGAAATCGAAATACGAAATCCAAATCCATTATTTAGGCAGCCACCCGGGAAACCCCCACCAAACTTGCCTGCACCTAGAACAACCAAAGTACAGAATCCCCCAAATATCTAAAAGTATCACTCATACGCAGACACCCCAGCCAATCTACAACAGCCCATTATATCACAACTAGCCCCGGATTATAACTATGTACAAAAGAAGCGAGGCCACATAGTGTACTGCACAATCATAAGGCAAAAGGACAAGTCTCAGCACCAACAAAACCACATGAGACCCTACAGATGGGCTACAGCCCCTGTAAACCCAACCAAAAAGGAAGAAAAATAGAAAATCAACCGCTGGGACCACATAGGACCACGAGATGCCCTGACACAGAACAGGACGCCGCCAAAGAAACACAGAAGAATCCCAATGCAGCCGCTCCCTCTTCCAGTAGAAACTGCCACGAATACAGAACACACCCCTACAAACCCCACGACCAACAGAACAAACGTCATGAAAAGAGAAAAATCCCTATATCCGATAGCATACCTCGCAACTACCTCCACACCACAATGCCACCGGCAGTTCTAGGCAGCCAGAAAACCTATTGGAACCTCACAGGAAAAGAAGAGCATAATCGAGAAGAGAAAGGAATGAAATAGACGCCCTCACTCCCTATTTTACAAAAATACAAGAGCAGTGTCAACAACTGCATGAAAACATAAAAGATGAAGAAGTAGAAGATTTCTGAAACACAGCTATCGGTCTAACAGAATGATTCAACGATGAAGCAAAGCCCACGGAGCACCACTCTTTGTGTAAACAAAACAGAAGCAACAGAACTACTGCAAGACAAACCAGACACAAAATAAAAATTGACATAATGCTGTCAAAGATCCATTGTAACCTAATCAACCCAAGATCAATGTCCAAACATGCCACATATTTGTGACCACCTGTGTGACAGGGGTTTTGACATCCTAATCATAACTGAAACTTGGTTAGACGAATACTACAAAACTCCACTGCCTCCCTGACAACTTCAAGTGTTCACAGGCAAACAGAAAAAACAAGAGGAGGACTTGCAGTAGCTCACAAGGAACAACTGAACATTAAAATGGATGAAGCACTAAGCATCAAACTGTGAATCCCTAATCATTCACCTAACCAACGCAAAGCAAACCTCAAATTTGTTCTAGTTTACAGACAACTGACATGATGCGATCTTCGTGGATGTCTTCACAGAAGCAGTTACCAACCTAGCCATCGAGTAGGAACACCTGATAATCCTGGGAAACTACAACATCTGGTTTGAAGAATAAAGCGCTAACTCACAAAAATCACTAGCAAAACAATTGAAAACAATGAAACTACATCAGCTAGTGAAAGAAGCAACTCACACGGCGGGTCATACACAAGGCAATCTTTGCCAAAAAAAAACATTACCATGGAACCACCAATACAGATCCTCTGGAGCGACCACCGCATCATCCCTTTTGTAATAGAGTAACCCAGGACAACAGCCAAACAAATAGACAAACTGACCACCATTATAAAAAGATGGAGGACCATCAAAGCTAGCAACCTAATAGAATTGGAAATCAACAAACCACTGACAACGGCCCTGGACGATGCTGACCTCGACAAAAAAACAGAACTACTGCACAAGTGAATCACCGAAACAATAGACAACCTCTCCAAGGAAAAACCTTTCACCCCATCACGCAAAAGAGCAACAGTAAAATGGTTTAACCTGCTTCTCAGCGACGTGGAAAGACAAAACAAGATGCTTGTGGAGGAAAAAATAGGGCCAAGCAAAGAAATGACAATTCCAGTGACAAATCCGCTTGTACAAAAAGGCAAACCACAAGCCAAAAAGAAATTCTAAGACAACCGAATCTCCAAAGCTGCCAACACTCAAAAAGAACTGTTTAACATCATAAACGAAATGAGAAACCCCCCTGGCTGCAACAACACACCCATGCCCTCACTGAAACAATGCAATGACCTTGCAGATCACTTCAAGAACAAAATTGGCACCATCGACTAAATCATACAAAGCAGACCAATCTACCACAAAAACGCTGAGGATCGTCAGAACAAACTACAAAGCATTCCCCAAATATCAGCAGAGACATTCGTCAAGCTGGTAAGAAACAGCAACAAAGCCAGCTCCCCCATGTATCACTCCACCCCCCCCAGACATACACAAATCAATCTTCACGCAAGGAGCACCCATGGAATACTACATACACCTTTTCAACCAATCACTATTAACAGGGAAATTACTACGATCATTCAAATCGGCGTACGTCAAGCCGCTCCTCAAAGAAACAGGCAGTGTGGAAGACCGCAACAACTACAGACCCTTCTCAAACATTCCCTATCCAGAAAAACTTCTTAAAACCTACGTATATAAATGAATACAAGAGTACATTGAAGAACACCTTCTGCTGGACCAGGCACAAGTAGGCTTCAGACCGATGAGAGGAACAGAAACAGCAATGCTCTCAATCTGGGACGGCCTGAAGGCTAATGCAGGCTCAGACACAAGCGCAGCTCTACTACTGCTGGATCTCTCGGCAGCATTTGACACAGTCAACCATGACATCCTCATCAGGAGATTGGAAGAAATATGAATTACCGACATTGCTTTACGCTGGATTAAATCTTTTCTAATAGATGGAACACAAACCGTTTGGATCAAACCATTCAAATCCACGCAAAGGGAATCCACCTGTGGAGTACCACAAAGAACCTACCTGTCTCCGCTGTTAACATATACCTGGCTCTGCTAATCAAGTTCATTAAAAGACATGGCCTCACATGCTACAACTACGCTGATGAAACACAGATCTACAAGGTACAAAACACACGCAAAGAAAACACAAACCTGCAAGAATGCCTATGTGAACTCTACGGCTGGATGAACACAACCTCAAACTCAACCCTAGGAAAACAGAAATAATGGTTATATCTAAAAACAGCCACTACATCCCATGGCCAACAGAACTAGGTACAGCACAGACACCATCAACAACAGTAAAGATCCTCTGAGTCCTAATGGATAACAAACTAACACTGGAGCCACACAAGTAAATGCTATAATCAAGAAATGCTTCTTCCTCCTGCACACAGTAAAAATGATCCTACCGTTCCTCTCCTTCACCCACAAAACACTCACCATAATTGCACTCGTGTCCAGAGTAGACTACACCAACAGCCTATACCTAGGAATACCAGACGCCTATTAAATAAACTTCAGCGTACCCAAAACACAGCAGCCAGACTCCTGCTCAAACTACGAAGAGATCACATTAGCCCAGCACTAAAAATACACTATACCAATAAAACCGCGAATAAGGTTCAAAACAATGCGCATTACGCACAGAGCAATCCATGGCCGAGGGGGAGGGTTCCTAAAGAAGAAAACAACCATCTACCATCCACAACGACCACTCAGATCAAGCCACGACATTCGCCTAGAACAAAACCATACAATAAAAGAACATTTGGAGGAGCATCTTTCTGACACCTGGCTCCTAAAACATGGACTTCCCTAGCAAAAAACATAAAGGGATCATCTGGTATTCAGAAAACTACAAAAAACCTGACTCTTCACTGCAAAATCAGAAGGGAATTCTGCAGTGAAAGTAAAGGGGCTGAAATACTGGATACATCTATCAGATGTGTGCAAGGCACATGACGGAAGAAGAGAGAAATGGTGAGGAAAAGACTACACAAACGTATTGTCAAAAAGGATAGAATGAGGTGCCATAGCGAAACTTGCACAAAAGCTAAATTGAAAAAGAGAAATAAGAAAGTGAACTGCAAAGAAATAGAATGAAAAAGAAAACAATTTAAATAAGAGAACATGATATGGATAGAGATATTTATTACATGGCCTTGGTAGCGGCCATGTAGTTATGGTTAAGTTGCTAAACCATAGGAAGAACACTTTTTGGGCGGCTTATAACTTCGCTCCCCCTGGACGAATCCTCACCAAACTTTGCATATGGCCCACTCTGAATTTGAAGTTTGGTGAGGTTTGGTCAAGGGGCGGCAAAGTTATAGGGGGGGTACCAAAATGTATTTTTTCCCCATAGACATAATGGGGAAAAAACTTTGCTTACGCCTACAGCCCAAACCGCTAGATGGATTTTCACCAAATTAATGCAGGAGCAGCGGCTTGGTCCCGAATGCGTGCTTTTGTCAATTTGGTGTAAATCCGTCCAGTAGGTTTTTTTTAAAACGACCAAAATGTAAGTAACAAAAATTAGTGATATTTGTGTCCGCTCTGTGGACACACTTCTTTGTTCGCACCGCGGACAGGACACTGATTGGCCAATTGGCTTACGTCATGTCCACTGACAGACTACCTGCTCGATGATTGGTTGGAGTGAAGCGTGAGGTGCGTCACATTTTCTAGATGCGCCCCCCATCTTAGATTCGCAGACAGCGGCCGTTGTCTGCGGACATCGCAGTAAAAACATATTAAAAAACACAACTTTTCACTTGTCAAACCCATCAAATAATTTTTGCGGAGGTGAGGGGTGTTGAAGATGGGATGGGATATGGCTGCAAGAAGCAAAAAAACAGGTGTTTTTTGCCGCAAAAGCCAGCAAACAGTCCTGTGAAGTTCAGGGACACTTCAGATGTTTGGGGCCAGTTTTTGGATGGTTTATAGCTTTGGCGCTACTTAATGAAAATGCATGTAATTTTGCATTATATTCCTGACCTGATCCTGAATGAGTTTGCAAAGTTTGGTGTTATTCTGTCAAGAGGGGGCAAAACTACAAGGGGGGTCCCAAAATTATGTAAAGGTTTATAAATGAGGTGCCATTTGACGAGTCTACACATAATTTGGCAAACTGATAATACATATACATATAAATGTTTATATGAAGTTTGGTGTGATTTTGTCAAGAGGGGGCAAAATTAGAGCGGTTCCCAAAATATTGTAAAGGCTTATACATGTGGTTCCATTTGACAAATCTACACACTGGTTTGCAAAATGATTATAGATCTAGATATAAATGTTTTCGTAAAGTCTGAATGGATTTTGTCAAGTGGGGGCTTGGTTATATGACGGTTGTATGTGCATACATTTGACACTTTTGAAAAAATATAACATGGGTGGATTTCCAGCAAACTTTTGTAAGGAGCATTGGCAAGGACCTGAAAGCATGGTTTTGCAAATATGCCCGTGTTTTATTTTTTGACAAGTGTCATAATGTAGGTACAAAAAATTGTGATAAATCTTTGGTGACTGAGGTGTAGCCTGTGGCCATGGGCAGTGGCCAGATTGTCCAGGTCATGGAATAATGTCATGATCTGGACAATCTGGCTACTGGCCATGACCACGAGGGACAACACATGGGATTAAAGTGGCCATGTCCACCTGGGACTGGCTTTGTGGTAAGGTTATTCGATAGATTTGAAAGGGAAGAAAAATGTGCTTGTGGTAATAAGGTCATAGAGTTCTCTTTTCGCCTTCTACATGCTTCCATGGAAAGTGAAGAGGGGTCCTGTATGGAACCCCGCCTTCCCTTTCCATGGTGGCCATCTTGGAAAAGGATTTTCCTTCCTACACCGGGATGCCGCAGGAAGGAAAATCCTTTTTTATCAGCACCCTGGGTTCCTGCTTTGGGAACCTAGGGTGCTAATGGCCTTCATCCCCCATTACAGGAGCTGGAATTGGGGGGGGGGGGTAATGGTGCAAAGACCTCGTTATCCACCCTTGCTTCGCTTGGGCTGATAACTTGGGCTGCTGGGCCGGTATCCACCGTGCCAGTCCCTGGAACGGAGGATGAACGCCACAATATTCCCATTAGCATAACACAAAATGCAAATGAAAATGTTGGAAAATCTTAATGAGTATGTACTTTACTGAGAAATAAAAAGTAGATGGAGTCTAAGTTTTTTTATTTTTTTTGTTCTATTTTTTTTAACTGTGAAAGGTGTGCAGGAGAGCTAAGAACAAAATGTGGGGAGGAAATGAGGGAAGAGGCATCAAACACTAATATGGAGGGGTAGGTGGACGGGAAAATGATGCACGTGTTATTTCTAAGGTGGGGGCAGTGTTTCTCATTCTCCTTGATTATAGCAGTGGTGGTGGCTCTTGGGGAGGACGGATGGCATTAGCTGATGCCATTTTAAGATAAATAGCAGTTTTGCTGAAAGTATGTACTGTGTACTAGATTGTTAATGGATAATGAGTAGGAATAGGTGTTTGAGCTGTGCAAGGGAAATTTTGAAGTTGAAAGTTCCTAGATCAGTAGAAAATGCAGTTCCGAACTGTCAGCGAATCACGCACAGAACTTATCGTGAAGTGGGGATGGATTCTCAGGCACGTCATCCTGCTGCGCACCAGTGTATGGTTATCTGGCACTGTCCAGAAAGTCCGCAATGAAGTCAGATGTTCGTAGATGTCCACGGCTGCAAAACTAGTTGAAATAGTTGCAAAAAGTGTATAGAATTGTTAAAAATGATTCCAGAAGGTGGGAAATGGCAGAGTTTTAAGGTGACACTTTGTAAATTGGACACACATATTGCCATATTGGGTAAGTATGATATTAGTAAGTTGTAGGAAAATAGCACACACACTGGTAAAAACCTATGAAATTCAATGCAAAAACTTTGTTAAAGGGAAGTTATGGTTACAAGTAAAATCGAAAACCCCCTGAAATTCGCCAGTTATGGTAAACTAAGCAACCATAACTCGCGCCACCACCTTACACTGCTAAGACTAACACCCAGGACATCAAAGATGACATCACAAATGTCATTGATGACCTCATGGATGACACCACATGTGAGATACATTTTGTTGAAAAGTCCCTATAAGGAGTTGTGTTTATATTGTTGGTAACACGATGTCAGGGGTGATCGGGAGACCTATTGTGAAGTACTTAATCTATTAAAGAATGTACTCATCTAAAATCATTGTATTGGAGTGTTGTTTTTAATACAGAAACCTAATCATATATAAACATCGGTAATGCCTGCACCATGCACCATAGAAGTACACTATTTATAATCTAATAATGTACAATAAAAATGCTACCTTATCAGAATGTTGAGTAATGTTAAACATGTAATAATTAGTAATAATTAGATAACAATTCAATTTGTGATGTCATCTTTGATGGCCGGGGTGTTAATTTTAGCAGTGCACGGTGGTGGCGTGAGTTATGGTTGCTTAGTTTACCATAACTGGCGAATTTCAGGCGGTTTTTGGTTTTAACAAAGGTTTTTCCCATAGAAGTGCAAAAGGCATATAGAAGAAATTGCAAAGGTGCTTTTTGCTCTCTCTCTCGCTATGAGTATGGTTATACGTTAAGAAAAAACAGAATTAATTGGTGTCCTGAAAAATGTTCATACAAAATATATGCAAAGCAAATAGTAAACGACCAAGTGTATGCTTAGTGTATGCTTAACCCAAGTGTATTTCACTCTTATAGGATCACCAATGGCAGAAATGAGGGCCCTCAATGCCAGCGACTCTACAGGAGATGGCAATAGGAGAAATGTTAATACTGTTAGGTTGCACTCTTTTGAATGTGGAATTTGCTTCTCGGCGATTGTGTTCTTTTCACTATTGTTTGGCCTAGTTCTATACTGGGCAATTTCTTTCATATCTATCGATAGAAAAGAGGGGGAGAAGGAGTAAAGTTGATACAAGATGGATCTCATTTAATATGGGATGGTTTCAAGCTAATATGGGCTCACCCTGCCTCTACAAACCTCACCACCCTGCACAAAAATAAAACGGTCAGAGCCCCACTGATGAACTATTCCATAACTGACCACTATGAGCCCGATTTTAATATGTAGCATATGAATTACCCTGACCCTTCTGTTTTCATATTTCCACATGATGGCCCCTACGCTGACGTCAATACAACCGCACAACCTACCTCGAGCAGCGATTATGTGAACGATGGAGATGAGCTTCCCGCTCTGACTTATGATAAATTGTGTGGGGCAGCAGGGTGGTGAATGGGAAACCGGGGCTACAGATGGAATATTTCCAATCCAATAGCAGATATCAGAAGTAATGCAAAGTGGTTCAGGGGGGAACAGAAGGCGGAAAAGGGGGGCGGGATGACAAATATGACGAATACCATGGTTTAGGTCTAGACACAATAGAAGACCCACGACACCCACATCAGTCGAACAAATGGTATGCAGATATGAGCACAATGGCAAAGCAGGCTACCAACGAAAGCTTCGACGTGTGCTCTTTGTTCCCCCATGCCTCAGGAACCCCCAAAGTGTTGATGCCACAGGAGGAGCCTATTGTCGAGGCTTATTGTCTGGTTCATCTTGCACTGTGCAGAATAAAAAACAATTATCAAGCACACACCGTCACATTCCAAATGCTGCAAAATGAAAAAAACATGTTGCCACAAGGAGTTATTTGCATCAAAGAACCTTTTCTGGTAATCAAAGGGACACTGTTTTCTGACAACAAAAGGCAGGAAGAACAAGTAACGTGCAAGGTAGAGGCATTGCGAGGAGTGCCGGACAAGAAACTACAATGGATCGAAAGAACATGGGCTCCAATCTGGTCACAGCACATCACCAAACTAACATGGGTCACAGCTCTCAAGAAACTGATCAAAGTGCAACGTGAAATATCCTATGAACTGTGCTTCCATGGAGAGGGGAAAGTACCCGTGGATGTGAACAGGAACTGTAGTAAAACCATTGTCATCCCGGACATGAAGAAAGGTACAGCAGCTTTAATGGACACTTACTGGGTTTGCGGCAAACAGGCATATTTGCACCTTCCACAGTTATGGAGGGACTCCTGCGCCCTGGCAGCACTGCACCCCGCCCAGATGGTGATACCAGAAAGCCACATCCAAGGGGAGAGGGTTCCATCAAGGAAGTCCCAGGCACCCCCCGTCTACAACCGAAGAACCTCCTTTATATGTTTTATCTGAAGAACAGTTACAAAGCACAGTATCCAGAAAGAAGAGGTCGTCAAACTATATATCTGCAGCATCCTCTGAACTTTTGGCACACATCCCTGATAAATTCAAACTGTTAACGACAGCAGAAACATTTTTTGCGTCCCTCATCCCAAGTATCCAGGCTTGAGCAAATGCCAAATGGCTCCAGATCACATACTGGGAACTCTTCCAGCTGGCCAACGAGACAGCGGGAGGATTCAATGTCATCAAGGTGGAGCTACGAGCCTTGCGGATCATGACCATGCTGAACCGGAACGTCATAGATCTGCTAACTGCAATGGACGGAGTGCAGCCCAGCACATGGTTCGACAACCTGTTCGAATGGGTCCCATCATGGCTCGGGATGACCATAAAACTACTGAAACCCATCATCGTCTTTTTTCTGTTGATTTTTTTTGTGCGCGCCAACTGGGACTCGGGTGCTGCGCAGAATCGATACCTAACAGTGCAATGATGATGGTGGCAATGGGCACGCAGCAGGAGTAGCACAGATAACATATGAGGCACAAGTGCAAACAGGAAACGACTCAGAACCAAAATATAGAATTGCTATCTATAATACAGGGGACATTGTGGATCCACTATGGCACACCACAATTAAGGAGCCCCGGGAATTAGAATGGTATGAAGAAGTATGGGTAGATTTGGAAGGGGATGGTGGCTGCATCTATATGACCTGTACTCCCAATGAATATGCAAAAGCAGGGGAAAACCTAAGGGCAGTGTGTAGGGCATGGATGCCACGAAAGCAAACACCTGCCTGGGACGAAGCAGTAGCAGAAGAAGCCGAACTGAGACGTTTCGGAGAGTTACAATATTCGTTATTTAAGTAACGAAAGGGGGAATGTAAGGGAGGAAGGGTCTCCCATGCCCCCCTTTTATTCCTATCAAAGGCGTACATTATGCTCATTCCGCGGTTGACCATGCACCTCTGGCCAGGGTGTGGGCCACTCACTGAATGACACAACTGTGCATGGCCTACAATCCATGAGACTCCATTTTGTTTAGTTACAGACTCCATTTCCGTATTAGGCCACATGAAAATGCTGAATGCAGACCTGCAACTCTCCCCTCTGCAGCGGCCCTGTTCTCACAGAAGCTTGGGCGTGAAAAGTAACAAACTAAACACTGTATCTCTCGCTTTCCTTTTACATCACTTTCCAGGACCAGAGCCTTGTCCTGGAAAAAACCATCCGTCTCCATAAACCTGCCTCTGCACTAACAGGCCCCAAGCTAGAGAAATATAGGCCGCAAACGCCCCTAAACCTTTACCTCTCTTTATTTAACATTTGCATGCCCCTCCAGTGTGTGCCACTCCAGTTCACCCCCTACCACTAATCCCGTGTGGCCACATATTCTTCTCTGTGCTAATAAACAGTAAAGCTGACTTTATTAGATCTAAAGAAAAAGCTGATGAATGATTCAGTGACATAGTGCATTAAATAAGACGCCTGGACCCTTGTACTCTAATGTTTATTGTTCAGGATGAAAGCCTAATAATGTATACTACAACGTGGACACTGCTTGACCCAACGCGGACACTGCTTGACCCTGCACCCCTCCCAGATGAGCCCAACTGACCCACGTGCTCCACAAAGTTACCATCTGAAGTCAACCAATAAAGAAGCACCACCCGTATGTGCAACATACTAACCAGCCCCCTCTGCCCAATGAACATTACCAATTGTATCCCCTATATTACGCGTCATAGATGAAGCATTGTTGTAATATAATGTGTATGATTTGTGTATTTTGGCAGAGCGCTCTCTGCGTGCCCCATATTTTACTTTATATAAAACTTGTCTTTTACCTCACTCGCACTTGGTCCTAGTCTCATTCCCTATTGTGGTGTGTCCATTTGTGTCTCTTATTTGGAGATTGTATTGTAATTGTGGGGGATGCCACCTTTCCCATACTTCAGCATGACACTCAAAGGTGTCTCTTGTTTTACAGAGACAGACCCGATTTCTGCAGTCCATCTGCAACGATCACTGTTAGGAATTGGGAAAGGGTATCCTTTGGACAGGTTTGTCTGTTGCCGGCTCGGGAGGGTAGCTCAGTGGCAATGCGCTAGCCTTGGTAGCAAGAAGCAAGACTACGTGGAGCAACATAGGTTCAATCCCCGGTCCGAGCTTCAAAACCTCTGGGTATTAAGCGCGTTATAAATAACCAATTACAAAAAAGGCACTATTTAAGTGATTGGCCAGTCTTTTGTTTAACTGCCATTAGATCTCCAAAGTCTCCTCTGCATGTGACCATTGTGCACCGAGCACCTCTTGTATGAAAGGTACCATCATTCCATTTGGCTTCATGACTGTATGCACTGTTGTCTGCTTTGTTGGCCAGGATAGGAGGGCATTTTACAGAAAAGGTTTGAATCATTTTTTGTGAAAAGGTAAATCCCTGACTGGAGCCCAAATTTGCTTCTAGGATATTCTCATGTTGACATTGAATTAGGCTTGAATTGGGTAAATTGAGTGAGAACCCCTGGCAGTACAGTAGTTGATTTGTTATTTGTGTGTGATCGGCCTGTACACTGTAACCAGTGCCAGTCCTCTAGATAAACACATGCCCTGTGTGTTGTAAGGAAGGCCTGGTATCAACAGTAAGACAGACACAACTGAGCACAGTTCAAAGGTGTTTATTGAACTTAAACTAGGGTTTTAAAAACACCCATCTAATTCTAAATCTAGAGATGGGGGCAAACTACCATCTCTTCTATCTCTGTCTCCGCCTGAGGTGAAATAGGTGGGCACACATTCTTGCAAGTGTGGGTCTTAGAGGCATTTGGAGTAAGCCAACATACCCCTACGTGCCTTGTTATGACAGAATGTAGATAGGCTCTGGTGGTGTTGGTGTGTCTCACCCTTTTGGAGACCGTGTTTTTCGTTTGAAAAGTGGTAGTACAAGGAGTAGTTTCATTAGTCAACATAGAATTGTGGTGAGATATCATATTCTGGGTTGCTGCAAAGTTGGGCCATGAGCCGAGCAGGAAGGAATCTGTCTGTACTTGGTATGGGCGTAATGAGTGTAGCAGTATTAAGACGCTCTACCTAAGTAAATCTATTAGCTTTTTACAGAGTTGAGAAGGAGGGACTTCCGACTGCGTTTTGGTGGTTACTACCACAGAAAGCTGTCTTACTAGGAAAACGCGCCTACTACACCGTGGACAGCATTATTTATTAAAGCTACCACGGTAAGCCTACCACAAGAGACTTGTAGCTATTTAGCTGGTTAGCGTGTGAATTGGTAACAGCAATATTTATGGCTTTTTTTTATGCTGTTCCTTATAGGGTCACGGATGAACATAATCACCACGACGAATGAAAATTAACGAATACCTGCATGTCAAATTCTTTTTCTCCCCTGAAGAAGTTCTAATATTTATGTAAATGTATGTTGTAGAACAAAACATGTTGGGCAAGGCTGTTGTCCTGTATTTAGGCAGCACTGACATATAGATTATTAAGTTAAACAGAACCTTGAGTGGCAAGGATTTGCCTAATTAAGACTTTAAGGGTCGAGAGAGAACAACTCAATATTTTGAGAGCTCTCTGTAGTGCGATATTCGATAGGTGTATGTATTTCAGTGGATGGTGTATGAGTCAGACAGCGAATGAATGGTTTGTGGTTTGTAAAAAAGCACTGTTTGCACTTTGTGTGTTGTAATTAATTGGAATATGAATTGTAGGCTACTTGGAGTCCGCAAAAAGTTGTTTTTATCAAGGATGATGTAATACATTTTTAAGAAAATATATTGTCTTATTAAAGTATTTTTTGTACTGCACAAGAAAATGGGTCTACTAGTCAAGTGCTCTTTCCCAATGTCGGAGGGTGATTGAAATCAATGTTGTATGTCCTTTTCTTTCAGCATAAAGGCAACGAGGTTCCTAAGTCAAGTAGCTTTCGCTAGTTATTTAGGGGGGACGAATCTCGAGGCCATTAAATTATTCCCCTCAAACTTTTGATTGTAAATGTGTTTGGGGAGCAAGCTACAACCATCAAATAACACAGTCCTAGTAGTGTCTTGTCAAAATAAAGGGGCCTATACTAATAAACCTATTGCCAATCGTTACCTCTAAAGACAAATAGTGGGGGAAACAATGTTACAAAAAAGAAAAGTGTTCACAAAATGATGCGTCAGGATGTCAGACCGTTGGCCTCCCCTCCCCATGTTTTCAGCACGGGACAAGGCGGTACACACTCAAGCTTAGCACAGTCTCTGGCTTCTCTAGCACAAGGATACAGTTCAATCATTAGCATCAGGGCCTTCCATGCCCAAGTCTTTGCCTTTCAAAGCCTCTTCACTCCGAGGGCTTTTATGCGAAAAATAAACAATAGTTATTTTCCTTTTCCAGACTTTCACAAGTACTCACTTTCTTAGGAGATTCACTATTCACCTTGGATCACCCTAAGCTGGGCTCAGAATATCTCAACACAATGTTTGTAAATTATGTATGCATCCAATTTCTCATAGTATATTCTCTTGCAGGTGACTCCCGGTTCACCCCGGATACCTGTCAGGTTCAGATCTCGGATCCCCCCCTTACCCCCCCTAAACTGGGCTCAGATCTCTCATCCCCGCTCAGCCGGGCGCATATCCCTTTTAACACAATGTTCAACTTTTCGGGTGCATTCCTGTGCATCCTGGATCCCCCTCTGCCAGGCTCAGATCCGCTTTCACATACTGCCCAATTAGTCTCCCTCAGCCGGGCTCGGACCAATTTCATATACCTTATTTATCAGCCATCAAAGACTTTCGAATGTGCATGGGGTTTGCTTGACTTGTTGCAGGACTACTTTGATGTCACAATTCAGGATGACGGGTAAAGTGCATTGGACGTGAATCTCTACAGGACACCTCTCTAACATTGCATTTCCAACGAAGGAGAGGTATAGAGCAATTTATATCTTTTACACTGGAGGTGAATCCGCACAGGGCACTACTGACAATATTTCCGACAATCCATAAAGAACTTATTTGAAAAAGACAATTTGTTGAAACAAGTGTTGGCTGTTTTTGCACAATTTAATCACCAGAAAATAAACTCCACTAGCAACCCACTCAAGACTTTGGGACTTTAACTTTACGGATAACTCCCCCAAAGACATTGTACAATTGTACTGACCAAGCGCGAAGTCTGAGGGGTTTCACCAAACTCACAATTCTTTCAGTCTTTACATTTGCCACCTTTCAGCTGGATACCTAACAGAGACTTTTGAATGAGCACCCACGTGGTGCCGGACCACTGTCTAGGTATCGTATCTTCCCTTCAAAGTTCAATTACTCAATTGCTGTTGACTTTCACACTGTTTCCCCTCAGTCAGAGTTAAACTATTTAGCTTCCACAATTTCTCGGGCTTCCCTCAGTCGGGCTTGAGCCCTTTATCATTCACTATGGTTCCCTTTTGCTCTGGTTTGCAAGCATTGCTTTGTATTTTGTCGTCTCTCGACCTTCATTCACAGACCGGTTTTGTGCATGTTGCCTCCGACGCACCGGCTGTGTTGAAGATTTGGCTCCTTCTTCACAAAGGGTCTCCTTCTTCTGGACTTGGACCCTTCTTCGATTTATGCAAAAACAGAAAAAAATGGCTGAACTTCCAGTCACATAATTCACTTTTGGAAATTTTGCTCCTACGTCAGTAGCTCCCTGAAACGGCATTCTTGTGGTTTCAGGAGCAGCAGGAGCAATCTGGGTGTTTAACTGGGATCAGGGCCTTGCCAGCTGCCCCCCTCACCCCCACCGAGGCCTGGTTTAGGCTTCATGGGGACACAGTTTCCACTCCACACTGCCGCCTGCCCCTGCACCTTCGGGCTCAGTGTCTGGGTAGTCCTTCCTGCTCCAGGCCTTTCAGGTTCCTCTCAGCTCTGTGGGTCTCTCTCTGGCTTTCTGGCACCCTCCAGCATCACCAGCTCACCCACAATGTTGTTTCTGGCTGCTGCTTTTATACTCCCAGCTAGAGTTGATTGGAATCAGGTGAGTAGTGGTCCCTCCCTGCCTGACTCTGCCTGATGGAGGCTGCCCATAGGAATCCATTGCCCATGGATTCCTATGGGTAATCCTCATGACTCCCATCTGCCTCTTCTAATGATGTTAGGTAAGTCTGGAAAATTATTGTTGGAAAAAATGGCATTGTCCTGTTATAGTACACAGGGTGACCAATGTAATTTCCTTCCCCAGTTATCCCCCCTCCTCCTTTCTGAGGTGGTACTTGTTGGAATTGGGGAGGGGGCAACGGGACAGGATTCAGAATAACCTATAGAGGTGGAGGCAGTGTCAGAAAGGGAGGAATATTGCGTCTCACCATCGGAGGTCTCACCCCCATTCTCCCGGGGAGCCCTCACCCAGGTGATCCTCCCACGCTTGTCCACCCGCAGGCTCTGGATCCAAGGACAATGGCTGTGCCCCGGCCACCTGAGATGGATTCCCAGGTTTCTCACAGTGAGACACCCTCTGGTTGCTCAGTGTGCAGGTGTGCTGCAACCTCATACTGCACCTTTGTGAACATGTGATGTTAATGTTAAAGGTTACTTGTACTGCACACTATCACCACCGGAGTGGTCCCCTGGCGGATCTGAAAAAGGACGGTATGAAACAGGGAAGCTGTGGGAGTGATTAGTAGGGTGCAGTCGGAATCTGAAAGTGAGATATGATGTTCAGTTAGCAGCTTCAGTTCGGTTTTCACCGTTCACTGAGCTAAGGTGCGATTTTCGAGTCTGAGCAATTCCATGTGCTATTGTGCATGTTTATGTGTTTGTATGTTGTTGCAGTTTGTGAAGTTTGTGCCATTTGCTGTGCAGAGATGTGGTTGTCTTAGTTGCTGTAGGAGAAGAGTTTGCGGAAAACAGATTTTAGTATTAGGTTAGCAGGGGGGATTCTTACCTCTTTGCTTTGGTTTCTGTGATCAGCATCTATGACAATCATGTGTACTTTGATATTGTTTGTCATCCTAGTCGGCAGGTATGTTGTGGTGTGGTAATCATCTTCGGTAGAAGTCTAGCGGTATGTGGACAAGGGTCATGGAGGTGTGACCCCCGCCATAGGGTTGAGATGGTTAGGAAGGTTATGGGTCTCTCCTTTCTCTTCTAGTGGGGGGCCCCTGCCTACTATGGTATTCCTCTGTAGACTTGGCAGTGTGTGTGCATGAGAGTTCCAAAATGTCCTCCCTATGTCCACAAGTTGGGGATGGTTAGGAAATGGATTGTAGGTCCCTCGGTGTACCTTTGGTCGGTTTATTAATGCAGTCGCTGTGGTTGCTTAATTCGAACAGGGCCAACGGCAAGCAGTACACCCAGTTTTTCTTTAGGGTGTGGCACAATTTGGACAATCTGCTCTTAAGGAGGCAGTTTATTTTTTCCACAAATCCGTTCACTTGCGGTTGATAAATCGAACAGTTTGTGTGTAATACCCAACATTGCAGTTACTGCTTTGAACAGGTCGTTGACGAAATGCGTCCCATTGTCGGAACGTATGACGTCACAGATCCCCCACTGGGGAAACTCCTCTCACTAAAAATGTGGCCGCACATTTCGCATCTGGGTGGGTGCAGGGTCCCACTTCCACCCATTGTGAAAAGTGGCAGACCACCACAATTCGATATTGTGCTCGATTACACCTCTCTCCCATGTCTGCGTAATCAATATGCAGTTCACGGAATGGGCCAATGGGGCGCGGCAATGTTCCTCTGAGTGTCCTCAAAGTCATCCTTGAATTGTATGTCTGCAATGTTGTACATTCTATTGCCTTTCTCGCCACGTGCTCCTGTAATCCTGGTACAAACCAATTGTCCTGAATGTCTGCAGCTATGTGATGCTTTGCATTGTGTGCTGGGAAATGCAATTGCTGGAATGCTATTTCTAATAACTCCACTGGCATTACCACTTTCCCTGTATTGTTTTGTCTCCAGAGGCTATCTGTTGATGACTGGCTGCGCCCCCTTTTTGTCCATAACTCTTCCTCTTCGGATGGGGCTCGTTTTTGTAAGTCAATTATCTGTGGAAATGGCAGTGAGTTGTACCCTTCACCTGGCTCTACTTCCAAATAATTTTCCTTTATTATAAATTCACTGTGCACTTCATTTGTCAAGTACGCCGACTCTTTCACAGCAGAGTCCGCTGCCGTGTTTCCTAATGATATGGTGTCATTGTTATTTGTGTGGGCCTGGTACTTAACCAGGGCCACCACTGTTGGTTCTGTTAACGCTTCTATCAACTCTTTCAGAAGCTCGGCATGTTGTACCGGGTACCCATCTGCTCTTCTAAACCCTCTCCTTCCCCATCGTGACAGCCCCCCGTTAACTGTTGTGGTCATGTAAGCTGAGTCTGTATACTTACTGCGCACCCTTTTGCTGTGTGCAGTGCCTCGATCAGTGCTACCAATTCTGCCGCTTGTGCTGAGAAGTATTTGGGCAATCGCTTTTGCACAATTGTCTCGTATTCTCCTTCTTCCAACCGTACTGCTGCAGCCACCACATGTTTCTCTCTTGTTTCTGAATTTATTGACACTGACCTGTCCACAAAATATACCTCTCCTTCTTTTCATTTGCTTTGGGCATGTTATCATCCTCCCCCTTGTATGTGGTACATTCATGGTTTTGCATATCTTCTATTGTGCATGCCTCAGTGAGAAGTGGTGGCGTTTACTGTCTTGTACCATACTGTGTATGTTAGTACTGTACAGGATGATTTCATATGCTGTAGCTCTGTGTTGTTAATGTAGACTTTGATCTTTCAAGGATAGCAAACAGTGAATGTTCCACAAACTAAGTTACTGAACATCCCATCACAATTGTGGCGCTCTTTTCAATTGTAAACGCGTCGGCTGCGAGAGCCTGTTCGGAGGCTAAATGTCCTTGCATTACCGCGTCAAGTGTCCTACTTTAGTATGCTAGAGGCTTGTGCCTTAGGGACGTTTTTTGTGTTAACACTGCTGGCATCAGTACTCCATTACAATGGGAGAACAGGTAGAACGCTCGGTCATAATCGGGGGTCGCTAGGAGGGCTGCTGTTGAGATCAACTCTTTAAGTGCATCAAAGGCTGCACGCATTTCTGATGTCCATGTCAGTGTTGGGTTTTCCCTCTGTGCCCTTTTAACGTGTGCAATAGGGGTTTTGTGTATGCTGCATAGCCTAATATCCAGGTGCAGCAGTAATTGCACATGCCCAGAAATGTTTGCATTTCTTTTACTGTGTTGAGTTCGCTGACGGCGCGCACTGCTGCCGCCCTGTCTGGTATTATCCGCTTTCCATCTTTTGAAAAGAGTTCGCTCAGATATAGTACTTCTGCTAGACAATACTGCAATTCTTGTTTGTCCACTTTGTACCCCTTGTGTGCAAACAGGGTGAGCAATATTATTGAGTCGCGTCTGCATTACTCCTCATTCTCACCACAAATTAACAGATCATCCACGTACTGAATAATGGTGCTCTTTGTGTCAATGTTCCTGAGATCCTCATGTAATATCCTGTTAAAAATACTTGGGCTTTCACAATATCCCTGGGGCAACCTCCTGTGCTCGTACCTTTTTGCCCCTAGGGTAAATGCAGTTAAATATTATGACTCTGGGTTCAGTGGTATAGAGAAAAACACATTCTTCAGATCGACCACTGTAAAGCATGTTGCCGATTTAGGGATGCTGCACAAAATTGATGCAGGTTTTGGGACAAGTGGGAATTCTTTTTGTATGACATTAGTGAGGGGCCTTAAGTCCTGCATCTTCGGTTTTTTAGTGATGCAGGGCAAATTTGATGGTACGATAATACCTCGTTCTAGTAGGGCATGTATCATTTCTTTTATCCCCCCCTCTGCCTCTCTTGATAGGGGGTACTGTTTCATACGGGGTAGGAGTGCTCCTGGCTTTATCATTACTGGGGTCACCTCTTGCATGAGTCTCACATCGTGGGCGCCCATGGTCCACAGTATCGCTGGTACTTGTTGCATGTCTTCGTTGAAAACTGGTGGCGGCGCACTGACCATGGGCATGAGGGGGGGTTGACACCTGTCTATGTTGGATCATTTTTTCGCATGGGATTGCAATTTCCATAATTATTTCCCCATCAGTGTCACTGTCAGTGAACAGCTCCTCATCTGACATATCGCGCAACGCCACATTGGGGTCTATGCACAGCACTGTCCGCCACTCGCATCCATGCATATCCATTCCTATGACCGTTATTCTCTGTGTGCACAATTGTACACCATGTAGATCTATAGACATAATTGACCCGGGTACCACCTCTGGGGTTGCCACAGGACGAAACACAAATTCTGATGGAACTCGCCACTCCTGGCGTGTGATTGCTGGCACTACTCTCTCCAACACTTGAATCCCCTGCACAAACATCTCTGGGTCAGTGGGTACTCCGCGCACCGTCTGCTTGTTGGCTTGTGTGTGTGTATGAGTAACCTGGCCCTCATGGCACATATGCCTGGTGTTGAACATACTATTCCTCTTTCTGTAAAAGGAGATAGTCATATTGAGCTTGCTAAGTAGGTCCCTCCCTATTAAATTTATGGGCGAGTCTTCATAATATAGCAGGGGTGCTCGCACCGTTCCCCCCCCTAGTGTTACATCCAAGTCTTCAGTGTATGGAACCTCGACCACGCCCCAGAGAATCCCTGCGTTTCCATTTTTCTAGTCAAAAGCGGAAACCGGCCTTGTTTTAGATACCATTTTTCTGCTCCCGAGTCCACCATAAAGATTAATTGTTTGTTTCCTATCTCTGCCCCGACTAGTGGTTCCTCTTCTGTGCGAAGGGTTGTCGATAGTACTGGACATCTCTGTGGGCTGTCTATGCTGGGTGTTTCATTGTTTCATTGTGATCGAAAACATGATCTCCCACTATTGCTGTCCCCCTAAATGGTGTTTGTGCACCATTTGCTGTGGTGACAAATGGGTTGCCGCGTGCAGGTGTCATGTGGTTCTGAGATTGTGGGTGGTGGTGTGCGCTTTGTGGGGGTGCTTTTTGTTCATATGCGTACCGGGGGTCTGCTTGTTCCTCACGTATAAATCCACCCATGGGCAAGCCATATGGGCTACCTGGTGGGGGTGGCCGAACTGTTGTTAATTTTGGTAATTTTGATAAGGGGCCATGGGACGGGTGTGACACTCTTGAAAAATGACCCCACCTCCCACAGTTCAAACATTTTCCTTGCCCTCCTCCCTTTGAACCTTTCCCACCGTAACCTCCTCTCGCCCCTGCTAAACCCACCTCTTCTTCCTCTCCCTTGCCATTTGGGTCCTCCATACTGCTCCTCTCCAGCCCATTGCTCCTGTCTGTTTGATGCCCAATTTGCTGCCATTCTGGCCTGTATAGCTACCAGCCCCTCCTCCTTTCCATGCCACTCTGCGGGGAGGGCAGCAGCTATTTTTGCGATCTTCACCAACTTCGTTTGTACTAGTTTGGCTTCATCGGCCAACCTTTTCTGCACCATCTCCTTTTCCCTCTCCTTGATCCTCCTCCAGTGGTGTACTATGATGCTCTGTATTTCTGGCCAGCCTTTGGCATCTATCCCAGCAATTTTATCAAGTGCCTTCTGTACTTCCTTCGGGAGGCCTCTCTTAATTATGAAGTAAAATAGGGAGGTGGATTGATCCCAAGCCGTCCCTGTCTCTGCCCTCCACATATCCTGCACCCGAAGAATGTAGGCGGAAGCATCCTCGTCGTCCTCCCACGGTGCACTGCATAAGTCGGGTGTGTCGGGGAATGTTCCCCTCAATGCGTCCCACACCCGGGTCCTCAGTGTTAAATGATGCCGTGTCATGGCGGTCACAATCTAATGTTACCCCCGGGAACACCGCCTTTGCCCACACCCTATTAGCTTGATCACCTACTGCAGAAACCAACCGGCTTTTGACATCACCACTGTTTTTCTCGAATGCATATATCCACTAACTCGCCCCTCCGGCCAGTGGGGGCAATGTCTTTAATAGGTTTGCTTTGTCCATTTGTGCCCACGGGACATGAGGCCTTCCCGCCCCCCAGTGGCATCTGTACCTAACTTTTCCCTCTTCCCATACTGGTCTTCCCTCCTTTTCCCCCCACTACCGTTACCTTTCCAGTTCTGTTCCATAATCTCACTTGCCACCCCTCTTCATCTTCCTTCCTGCCGGGTGATGTTCCTATGAACAGTGGTGCCCTGCCTGCCACCCCACCTGTCGCCTCACCTATTCCATTCCCTTCCTCTTCTAGGTCGCTCCAGTACTCTTCTTCCCTTTCAGATGACACACTCTCTGCCCCCATACTCGCCTGTTCTTCTCCATGATCTATTTGTATTCTGGTGGGGGCATTATTAATTCGAAATAGAATCTCCCCCTTTTTCCAATTGTCCCCCACTATGTTTTTGGGGTGTCAGGTGCCTGGGGTGATGGAGTCCGCTCATCTCTCTGCACGGGTGAGCAGCTCTGCTCACATATCTGTTAGTCGTGTTAATTCTGTTTGTGTCATTTTTAACCGTGTTTCTAAATCCTGCGTTAACTGTGCTACATTTAACAGAGGGGTGCACATCTGTCCAAATGACCCTTTTGGGTCGTATGGGGTGGTGCTGGGGCTGTTGCTTTAGTCGTAGGGGGCGGGCTTGGTTTTGATACATATACAGGGTCACTCTATTCCTCTGCTGGTTTTGTTAACATCGGGTATAGCCTCGCAACTTCTATTGGCTCTTCCTTACTCTTCCCTTCCCTCTCACTGTTATTTGTTGCCAGGGAAGACATACTTTGCCCTTTACTCTTACTTCGAGGTACATCTTCAAACAACCTCCACAAGTCCAACACTTCTGTTTTGGAGCTGTTTGCCCTTATACTTAATGAACAAGTATGTTGCTACCATGTCTAATATTGCCCACGTTCGGGCCATTCCTGGGGTATACCTTCCCCTATCTCTGTGCGCCACTGTTCATGATACTTCCTGATTCTTTCGCCATATCCTGGTAAACTCTGACATATATGCATAAGTGGCGTTTCTGCCCCCATCGTGCCTCAATGGTGGCCTGTAGGGCATGTGTGCAAGTATGGGTAGTACAGTAACAATGTCAATCAACCTTTTCAAAGGCAATATCTGTTTCAACCAAATTATTGCAATGCTGTTCAGTCGAGTACTTTTCCGTAATTTTTCGAATACCACTCTTTGTCATTGCTGAACCAAAGTTAAACAAGACGTAACATATGACAGTCAACAGACGGACGCACATAAATCATGCGACATTTAAACAGAACATTATATATAAACGAGAAACATTGAGTCTGCATGCTGTCCCCTATTTTTCCCCCTCCCTCTGCTGCACCCAAACTGTTCCCTCTGTTCTGGCCCCTCTGGATCACCCTCTCAAGAGACTAGATAAAGAAAGCAAGAAAAGGAAAAAAAGCGTTTATAAAAACGACTCCCAATCTTCCCTTTACATGAGACTCCTACTTTGTTACTTTTTCACCATTTAATCCCTGTACTAGTCGAGATAGTACTATGTGGCGCTGCCTTCTACACCCTCGTGGAGTTATGTTCCTGTACCTTGGTTCACCTCTTTATAATATAAACTCCTAATGGCCATATGCGAAAGAATAAGGATAGTGAAGAAAAGTACCCCGTTTCCTGAAAAGTGCCCGGTTTCTTATCTACGCCATGTAGTCCCAGGATACTTTTATCCGATTACCTCCCCCTTTCTTCCCCCCACATCTTCTTTTAGGGTCTCTCGCACTTGATACTCACACATCCATCTTGATCAGAGAGCCTCCGGACCCGGTCTGTCAAGGGGCTGCCCCACACTCCATGCCCACACCCAGCTCTGGCGAGCGGTACGGCCGGGTACTTGCAAAGCCGGGACCCGTGGACCCTTCTTGTCCTAATTGTGTGCACTTCTAATGGTACCAGTTGCCGTAAGTGGGCAGCATTGACGGGGGCGCGCCCTGGATCTCGCCTCTGTTGCCGGGGGACATCTTATGCCAAAAGGACCGAAAGAACGCTCTTGCATCAGGGTCACCAAATGAAAGCTGGCATCCCCCACAATTAGAATACAATCTCCAAATAAGAGACACTAATGGACACACCCCAGTAGGGAATGAGACCAGAACCAAGTGCGAGTGAGGTAAGACACGTTTTATATAAAGTAAAATATGGGGCACTCCGAGGTCGCTCTGCCAAAATACACAAAACATACACATTATATTACAACAACCCGTTATCTATGACGCATATTATAGGGGATACAATTGGTAATGTTCATTGGGCAGAGGGGACTGGTCAGTATGTTGCACATATGGATGGTGCTTCTTGATTGACTTCAGATGGTAACTTTGTGGAGCATGCGGGTCAGCTGGGCTCATCTGGGAGGGGTGCAGGGTCAGGCGGTGTCCACGTTGCTGTGAGTTTGACTAGCTAACATTTGCCCATTTGGCCATAAATATCTTAACTTTACTTATAAATCTCAACATGTATACCTTATTAGGCTTTGATCCTGAACAATAAACATGAGTGCAAAGGTCCAGGCGTCTTATTTAATACACTGTCACTGATGCATTCATCAGCTATTTCTTTAGATCTAATGAAGTCCGCTTTACTGTTTGTTAGCACAGAGAAGAATATATGGCCACACGGTATTAGTGATAGGTGGTGAACTGGAGTAGCATACACTGGAGGGTCATGCAACTGTTACATGAAAGAGGTATTAGGTTAGGGGGGCTTGCGGTCTATACTTCTCTAGACGGAGCCTGTTAGTGCAGAGGCAGGTTTATGGAGACAGATGTTTTTTTCCAGGACCAGGCTCTGGCCCGGTCATTCACAGGGCAGTGATGTAAAAGGAAGGCGAGAGATGCACTGTTTAGTTATTTTTCGCGCCCAAGCTTCCGTGAGAACAGGGCCACTGCAGAGGTGAGCAGGTCTGCATTCAGCGTTTTCATGTGGCCTCATAGGAAAATGGAGTATGTAACAAATAAAAATGGAGTCTCACGGCTTGTAGGCCATGCACAGTTATGTGTCATTCAATGGGTGGCCCACATCTTGGCCAGAGGTGCATAGTGAATCGCGTAATGAGTATAGTGTGCACCTTTGATAGGAATGAAGGGGGGGGCCTGGGAGAACCTTCCTCCCTTACATTTGATAACACAGATATAAGCAAAGAAAAGCAGACCAATCATGAACCCTGAAGATGGTCAAAATGACTGAAATGCATTGGATATGAATGTTTTCCTGTGCCTTGTGATTAAAGAATGTTCTTTATGACTGCGGAAGTTTGTCAAAGTTTGATACTTTAACTGACACATAACATCGTAGTTTCAAATGTTGGTTTCAAACACCTAGGAAGTAAACTAATGTAAAGCTTCTTTGACAAAAAATGTTCTTGTGCAAGTCACACAGGAGGTCCTTCCAATTTCTTGAGGATAGTATACCCAAGAACATTTTGCAATTTGTATTTCTATCCCTCGGTGCAGGAGGGATGCTCTGGCAACAGGACCACATGAAATACCAATAAGCATATCCTATAAAAGTAAGAAATTCTTGAGGTAATCTTGCAGAGAATTGTGGTGCCCACCCCATTGGAGGATTGCTTTCCCAATAGCCCCCTTTTAAGTAAACTTTACAACTAATGATATAATGATGAAGCAGGACCCTCCCCTCCAGTACTACACCATCTAAGGGGTGTGGATGATGCAACAGGGTTGCTAGCAAGAATCCTAGAATTATGCAGCTTCCAGACACAGATAAAGGACCTAAGCAATGTTCAATGTAAACAAACGGGGAGGCACACGCTCCCGTAATCTCTTCCAAATAGTACTGCTAATTTGGCATTGGTGCATTAAGACTGGATTGTCAATAGTATCTGAACATGTGCCATGGACTGAAAAATGTCTAGCAGATAATCCCAGCTTCCATATGCTGTCCTAGGGGCTGGGATGGAAACTGACACATACATTCGAACACATTGAGCAGATGGAAAACAGATTGTTTTATTTGCCAAATGTGCAAACACATAGTGCCAGGTTTTGCGTCTCAGATCACAGAATAGGAGCCAGTAGGCAATTCCCTCTGGATGACATGGTCATGGATATTTGCCTATGCTTTTCTCTCACCACCAGGTTTCCACAGTGGCACAGAAACTGCAAAAGGAGAGTAGCACTTCTACTCCTCACACCAACATGGATGTGCCCAAGCTGGTACCCGCATCTACTACGCTTAGCAGAAGCAACCATAAATCTGAGGCATTGTTAAAACGGTTCTATGTTATTCGATCGCCAGGGTTATTTTCGCAGAGTTTTTGGCTGAAAATATTTGGCTGAATAAACTAATCACATTTTTTTTAAAATATATTTTGGGGGGGGGTCCCCCTCCAAACCCACTTTCCCTATTATATAGCCTATTACCCACACACACCCTACCACTTATATCCCCTGAGTATTAGCTAAATTGCCTACTTGGCCCTTGCACTACTACAGAACAGCAATTCCAATCCTATAGATGAAACCAGCACAGTTGAGCTAGAATTCCTTTACTTTCTTGGTGGTAATGTGAGCCTAGGCCAGGCTATACTCTTAAGAGGGGTGTAAATGTGATGTCAGTAGCAACCCAAATAGTGCAAACAGCCCAAAATACAGGAATGTCCAAACAAGGTTCTATAAAAAAATATATACTTTAGTCAAACACATCAATATACAATATAAATGCACTATGAAAAACCTTGCAAAGACCCATCCCTGTGAAAGAACCCAGAATATGCAGAATGTGCATGATGCAAGCAAGCAAATAATTTAGTAGGGGTAAAAGTCAATTCTAAATCACTAACCATGTCACCAAAAATTAAGTCTTGTGGAAAAAGGTGTAAATGGGTGGCTTGCCAGGCTCCAGAATCGCAAAAGGTGGAAACTCAACAGTATCTTAATGGAATTGAACCAAACTTAAGAATGGTGACTGTGCATGTCGAACCAGGTTTGAATTCAGAAAGTAGTACTGGTTCAAGCAGCAAGATGGCTTTGAACCTGTTCTAAGCAAGAGCGCTGTGTGGTTCGAAGTCCGCATTGGAGTGATTCTGTTTGATGGGCTCACCATGGCTGGGTCAAAGGTCGAGCAAGGAAGAGATATTGGTAAGCGCTGGGTCGAGTTTATGACTTGCTTCCACTGGTTAGAGTCGAAGATCTGGTGGCTAAAGGCGATGTTCGAAGAGTTGTCAATTCAAAGACATTTGCAGCGTAAATGACTTGAAAGGTTATCCTTAATAAACAGAGTTTTGATGGTGCGAAATGGAAAGGGTGATGATACCAGAGTGTATGGACAATGAATTGGTCAGGCTTCTGAATCTGAAATCCATGTGTTTGGCAGACTGAAGCTACTCTCTACTGGATTCTGTGGGAAATTTCATATTCTTGACAACCAACCAGAGTACAGTTCAGAATTCCCATTTAGAAACTTTGACAGATTGCCTGGAACGCTGTACTTTCCCTTTGGTTGACACCTTGGATCTTTCTTGTGTTTTTACATTAAAGGTTCTTGAGGACTTCAGGCCATTCCCTTTCTCAGTAGCTCCCACTTTGCTATCAAGCCCCAGTATGCAGCACATTTTTCTCAGTGGCTTTAGAAGCTATTCAATCAAGTTCCAACATGCAGAGATATGCGATCAATGCTTTCTCTTGCAAATTTCAGTGCGCCACTCTCCCACCTTTCTGTTCTTTCCGTCCGCTGGTTGCTTTGCCACTCTCTGGCTCTACAAATCTCTACAAATTCTCGCCAGCTCTGCTTATGTTGGTATGTCTGTGAGCATGGTTTAGGATTCTTCCCTCACGATCCTCTATCCACTTCACCTTTTTGAGGCCTTCTCACCTCATTCCACTTACTAGGCAAGGCTTTTTTTGTCTGGCATTCAGTGGTGTTCCTCCACCCCATCCCTCCCTCTCTCGTAGGTGTCTTGTGTTGCGTCAGTCTTCAGGTCTTTCCGCTTTTATCCTTACTGCTGTTAACTGGTGCAGTGTCCGTTATCATCCATAGTCGCCTTTCAAGTATGCCTTCATCCAGAGACTGTCCCACCCCTGCTTCCAGACATTGTGTTCATGAACTTAACACAGTTCTCCCTCTCTGCCAGAATCCTGTGATTTTATTTCTCCAGCTGTGCCACAATGCTCTTGCATGATCAGACATTGAAAACAAACTCCTGCAGCTCACATGCTTGAACAGGCATGGAGTGCTCTTCACCACCGTTTCCTTTAACCCACTGAGGGTCGGCACCAAAGCCTCGGTTGTAGAATAACACAGTAGTACTGTTGGCCATCTAGCAAGCATTGTATATGTGCATTGCAAAATTGCCTTTGTTATTTTAGACCAAACTGACTTACCTTCTTTGTTTGTGGTGAACCAGGTGTTAAGGCAGTGTTATTTTCATGTAAGAGTACTTCTCAATAAAGTTCACAGGCTAACACCAAATGCATGTAGAAATTGTTTGTTTGAATCCTTATGGTGGACATACAAACGATCCATAATTTTCGCATTAGAAGGTCCCAGCCATAGACTGCTTCTACTATTCTTGTGCTGCTACACAAGCTAGGATCTGTGGATAGTAGCTGAGTGACCAGAACCTTTATGTCCATTCCAATTATGTGTAGAAATGGATTGTGAGCTTTGAAAAAGTTGTGCTGCCCAACCAGTGCGGGTTACTTAACGGAGGCATGCCCGGTTAAGAGTAAGTTAAATCAGTAGCCCTAAATTGTGTGAACAACCATCATAAGAGAAAGCAATGTGGTGTTTCTTTTAATAGTAGGACATGTTGAGGAGAAATATTGCATAATTGATTCCAAATGCAGATGGAAACTAAGTCACAATCTCCAAAGTCACAGCTTTTGTTCCTCTCAACTGTTGTGGAATAATGGGCTAGGTGGCAATTACTACAACAAATGGTTGCCCATGTTTAATGGGGGTGGAAATCTGTTATTTAAAGAGCTCCAGGTTACCAATGTTTAACTTGAGTTTCCGAGGCACAGTTACATTGCTGAATGTGGTTTAGAAGCTGTGCCTTGCGGCACGCAAAAAAAGGTATGCATGTTGTACATGGATGTAGTCCCAGCAATGCATCAACAACCATTATAGTGTGCTTTTTGGTGCTTGAGAGATGGGACTAAAACATTTTGTTATATAATTAGAAATGTCTTACTATTGTTCTGGTGTTAGGGAAGTTTATCATGTTTATGCTTCATCCCCTCTCCTAGTGAGACCTCAGTACTTTTTGCTGGACTTCTGGACCTTTTTCTTTCTATCCTGAATGAGTGGAGCCTTTTTCCGCTTATTCATTCTCATTTCCTCTGACTTTTTTGAACTCTTGTTCTGTGTTTTTACTTTTACTATGAAGTCTACTTTCCTCCAGGTCTCTTAAGTCATCTGTGTTTAGTTTAACTTTGGCAGCACACAGCTCGTTATGGGCAGTGTTGCTGGGGGAACCCCTTAGGGTTCTCATTTGAGATTCTTTCTTTATCCCCGAGTAACCACAGTTCGTAAGGATAGAGGGTTACTTTGTATCCCTTCTAAAACCTTATACTATTAGAGATTAGCCCACACCCCCTTATGTGGGGTGTTAAGGGGATACCCAGTATCCCCCTTCTCTCTGCTCCTGTGTCTTTATAATCACATAGACATCCCTATATTTATGGCTAGTGGCAGTGGACATTTTCTACCCATCTATTCTGCTGTTTTCTACCACAGACCGTATTCAGTTTCGGGTTGTGCACAATCTGTCACCTATGTTCTAACATGGTGGCTCCTTTCTTTTTTTTTCACCATTTCTATAATGGGTGTCCTTTGTTAGCCCATCTTCTACCATTTTTGGAGGGGGATAGGTCTGTGTGTGTGTTTTTTACCTATGGCGGGAACCCTTGCACCCCCGCTCCTCCTTAGATCCAGTTGGTCTGGGCAGGCAGGAAGTGGGGAGGGGTAGTTTTCCACTCCTCTGCCCTTTGTCTTCCTGAGTGCATGAATGGAACCAGTAACCTAAGGTACCTTGGGGTGAAAGGTATTGCTTACAATGAACTGAGAAGTTGCTCCTGATGAAGTGCGTGAAGAGCTATCCAGGGTGTCCCCTCTAACCTCAGACCCAAGCTGCCGGCTTTTGTCCCTTTAGTGTGTCCTTTCGCAGGGTCTCCAACGTTGTGTTAATTCTTCAAGTATCTTGTCCTAGAGAGTGAAAGTATCCTCAGGAACTTTTGCTGTTCTGCTTCTTCGTAAAACTTTGAGCTCTCTCCTAACTGACGTTTGCATGCAGTTAGGGATCGGACTTAGTTTGCCAAGAAAGTGTCTCTAGAACGTTAAGCTCTGCTACTGTAATACTAACCAATCTTTTTCCTTCCTAAAATACTTTTCTATTATGTGGTTTTGCTAACTAGATACAATTACTGTATATGTTTGTCTTTGCACGAGTGCATGGTTCTACCGATAATACGGTAGAACTGTCATTCGTGTCAAACTCTGTAACAATTGTACCGCAAGCAACTACCAACTAAGCAGTGGCCTTTGAAAAGTAGTAATAAGTATTCTTAAGTGTGTTGGTTATTTTAGCTAAATATACTTTTGACTTCCGTGAGTAAATATAATAAATTACATATTTTAATATAACCCTTTTGATATGTTCGTACTAACTGGGTTCAGTGTACTTACCCACAGCTGACATATTCCTCCTATGATAAGTCAACTGCTGTGCCACTCTACCAAGGTGCCTTGAGTAGTACATACTTGTACTAAGAGTTGGGAACCAGTATACCAAAGGGATAGTTTTATGAAGTCCTTGAAGTGGACTTTAGGAAAACTCCCGTCATCTGGTCATTTCTAAATTTGCTCTATTCATTAACTTCTTGGCTATATAGTCTAAAATTCAGCCTTGCTAAAACAACCCGTACTGGCAAAGTGAACATGTTCCATCCTTATGTACTTTTTTCATGCTCAGTAATGATATACGCATAAAGATCCAGTAATGTAGCCTTCCTCATTGACCCCCAATTTGAAGAACCTATTTCTGCAGGTTTGGACTCCCCTTCCAACTACAAATCGTGTACATCCTATCTGTTGCACAGGGCAATACTAAATCAAGTGTATGGTCCCAGTTCCAAATTTCAAAAGCAGCCCAAAGTGGAGTGTTGGCATCCCAAGCATGCTCACAGGACGTGTGCCCTGAAGGCAAAACTACATGTAGTTTTCATACCAGATAACTATGCCATTTTTTTAGCTTGAGAACCAAATCTCTCAATTTCTAGAATTGTCAGTATGCACTTCGGTAGAAAAATATTTCTTAAAGTGCACCTATTTTAAACAGTAAATGTGCCCTGTGTCTCTTCATGCAGTGTCAATGATTGGGGAAAATGCTAATCTGCTTTATATTTGTGGTCCACAATTTGACTTGTGAACAGTTACAGCGTGCCAATTATAAAAGCTTTAGTTGACGCTATAGCCATTCCATCTCCAAGGTTAAACACTTAATTATTGTGTAAATGGTTTAGACCTGAATTGTAACTTGTCTACATTGGAACGTTTGAAAATAACATAATAGCACATTTTGTGAAGGTGTAGAGAATGAATGGGAAAGATACTTCTGGGAGGTGTACAACAGATCATGCATATCTTACCGGAAAATCTTGTTTACCACTCCCCTCCGCTCCTTGGGTTCTTCTAAACATTGTTGCCACTCTATAGCCATAAATGTGTTTATATAGACACATTTATAATTTCTCTAACAGCCTGGTCATTTTTCTTTACATGCAGGATCTATTGGACCATTCCTGTACCTCTGGCAGTGGCTCTGGTCTTCCGTTTCTGGTGCAAAGAACAGTGGCACGCCAGATCACACTATCGGAATGCGTAGGTGAGTTTTCTTCTCTTGAAACAATATGCTACTATACCCTCCCATATGCACATAGTTCATCACCTTTTAGCTCTCCAAATGAGTTTCTTTAATGAAAACAAACTGACCTTGGAGTACCTTTAAAACTAAATGTGCAAAGGCAACACTGGCTATGAAATCTGTACATGGAAGAGATTACATTTTATTCATGGTTTATGTACACTTTGGTTTCATTTCTCACTCTCCATGAAAACAAGACCTCTCCCTGTTGTAATCTGCTAACCTGCAGTAGTAGGATAGAATAATCCTTAGAAAAAGATAATAAACAAAGAAAGCCCATTGCTACCTTCTCCACAATCCCAATCATATGTCCTGGCACATACTATTCAGACACCTTGGCTCTAGGAACCCATGCCTGCTCACTGGTTGATATTTTGGCTTCACATTCTCTTCCATGGGCAAGTGAAGGAGTTTCCCTTTCATGGATGTCATCTTTGCATCTGCCCATTATTTGAGTGAGGCAGATGTACATTTCTTCTAAGACTTCTGACTAATGTGACTTTAGATAGTATTCTGCAACCTTTGGCTATCCACATTAGAGAATGCAGCTCCCATTAACCCATGCCAGCATATTCAATGGTGTGGGCAAATGGAATTGGTAGTCCAAAACTTCTGGCGAGCCAAAGGTTGCAGACCTCCTCTTTAGATGTTCTAGATCTTTGGGGAAATATTACATTTGCCCATAAATCCACCTATTATCTTTTCATGGATATCCTTCCTTTCTAGATCACAGGTTTCCCACCTTGAGTGAACATATCTTTTAATGCCGGAGAAAGACTGAGCTTTTAACTGTAAGTCAATGTTTAGATGGGATAACCCATCCAACAAGATGTTTTTGCTTGGCACAGGGCAGCATAGACTTCATGCAGTTCAGTGGTTATCCATATTTCTAGGGACACTCTTGAATGAGTCATAAACAGCACCTACTTTTATTTAGTTCAAGACTGGTTAATCTTTCAGAATCCCCTTAACGAACATTAAATCATCAAGTGTTACATGGCATTTTCCTCTTACAGTTCTTTTAAAATACAGGATAACATTCACATTTTTATTATATTTCTGCTAGGGTTCAGTAGGGAAAGATCTAGGTTAGGAAAAGTAACTTTGAATTTCTGGCACTCAGCGATGCAGGCATCTAAGAACATTTCTTTAGACCGCAACCACCCAGATTGGTGGCTCTTTAAAAGTTAAATGGCAAAATGTAAGTCATTTTTTATACCAGATGTCCTAATTGAGTCAAGGTTCCTACATGCAGCTTTTTAGATTTTTCTACACGATTCTTGTGCACGGACACAGTGCCTTTTGTGTATAAAAATAATTTTTACTCCAGCGTCTGTGTAAATGAATGCTTAGGATTTTAATGCAGTATACAATTAAAACAACTGACAAATCGAGAGAATTTGTCCCTTCACCCCAAGGTGGAGCCAATCCCCCTTTGTGGTTGGGGAGGTGAGCCTGCTTCTCAAGACCCTTCCTAGGGCATTGCGCAGGTGGGACCACACTGGGTGAGACTTCCACCTTATGGGAGAAGGACTTCCAAACTCATTCCCTATGGTGGCATACATAGGACTATCTGATGTGAAGAGCAGTTTGAAGTTCAGACACTTGGATGAAGACCAAACTAAACATTCCTGTTAGAAACATAAAAGAAGGTCCGTCTCTTTAATAAGAGACCTTCATTTTACTGAGACGAGGAGGCTAGAAGCAGAGCAGAGAGACTTGTAGGTCAGCAGGGGAAGCCCCCTGACTGCATGGCACCTGAGAGAGGCAGAGCCAAGGAGCACAAAGAGCTGCGACTTTCAAAACTGTTCTGTGAGCTAAAGCAAAACTCTGGAAGACCCACGGGGTACAGAGAGGGAGAGAAGCCAAGCAAAAGGGAGCCTAAATCCCAGTGGCGGCGTAACCACAACGCTTTTGTGGGCAGGGTACCCGCCCAACAGCGCTGAAACCACAACACTGAAACATCAGCAAACGCCTGCTTTCCCACAGTCTTACTTGTCCGCGCAGGGGCAGATGACCAAGAGCGGGATGCCGGCCAAAACGAGAAAGAAAAGAAATGGATGAACTGAAGAGAACCCGAGTGACCCGAGGCCCCTGAGATGTTCCCCTGCAGATTCCAAGTTAACGGGGAGAACGGGAGAAACTTGTCCCAGTGAAATTGATGAGTCATCAACTTTACTGAAACAGAACTATGTGAGAATGTGAGAGTATTAAGCGTGAGGAACAAATACCCTGGCAAGAGAGGAAACTACCACATATGCTAATAACTGAAGAGGGCGTTCAAATCAAGAGAGGGAGAATGCTCTGAGAGAAAAAGAACTGAAGTGACGCCCATAAGCGGAGAGATATACAACTCAATCCAGGAGAGAGGGAACATTACCTACCAAGAAGGCATATCCCGTCTGCGGAAATGTTACTGGAGTACCAAAGACATATCGGTGTCGAGCAAAGATTAAGACAGTTAAAAGGATTCCTGGAATAAAGTCCCTAAAGAGGAGAGAAAGCCCAAAGAACTTGGTGACAGACTATTTAAAGTTAACCTACTAATCAGTCGGAAGCATAGGTGAAACCTTGCAAGAAAAGACTGGTGAAAGGAGACATTTTCCTGACCTTATTTTGTTAGAATAGTGGTAGTATCAGTTAGAATTCGTTTTTGGACATGCAAGAAAACTGGGGGTATTCTCACGACTACTCCCCTAGGATCCCCTGCACACATGGCCAGGGAAAGGCCATCACTATTGCATCCTTACCCGAGGGGTGGAGAAGTGAGGGAGTATCACCTCTGTGGAGGGTCCTTGAGGATTGGGAAACCTTGGGAGAGAAATGATATCGCCCCTTTCCCTATTGACACCCAACCTAACCCTCCCCCAACCTTTAGGGGCAATTATACGCCATTTTCCCTCATTTTTCCACATGTAACATTTAATGGTACTGGGACGAAGAAAAGGCCACTAAGAGCATTGGAGATTATACCTTTTCACCACTTTGGTACTGGGACGATGACAAAGAATTGTGGTCAGGCCGGACTAATTGGACAACCACACCTGCAGCCTGTCGAGGGGCTGCAGGTGTATGAAACATCCCAGCAGAGAAGAGGGCGACATGGGGAGCAACAGGAGGAGCAGAAGACCCTTATGAGGAGGCAGCTGTGATGGGACCAGACACAGAGCCAAGGCGCTGACAATTATCCCGAAAGACTTGTGGAACCCGAAACGAGTGGACTGAGTAATTTGCCCAGGACTGCGAGCCTCAATCTCAAAGTGCGAGCAGCATGAGCTGCTAAAGAGGATCCTGGTGCAGCGAGGATGCCGCACACATCCAGAAAGAAGCCGTGGAGCTGGCGAACAGAGAGAAGCACATGGCTGGCGAGCTGAACTCGCACCAGTGGGGTTTTCCCAACTTCACAATTCAAAAGGTAGTTGGGGAAACCACTGGGAAGGCGGACAACAGGTCGGCGAGTGTCGGGCGTGTCTGTAAGCACTGGGGTGATCATGTGGGACCGCAAGGGAATAAAGGTCCTTGCTTTGAAGCCAATACATGCATATTGAATACCGAACTAAATGGAAATTTAACTTTGAAGCAAATAAGTGCATATTAAATATCGACGGAATGAGATCTTACAATTGAACTACATAAGTGCACATACAACACTAAACAAAGTAAACAATATTAAAAGTATGTTATAGCACGATTTGACTAACTTTAAACCCAAATGCATCAAAGGCTAATGAGAGCCACATAGTGAACGTTTATGAGTGAATGCAGTGCGGCAAGGCCACCGATTGGCAACGTTTATGAGTGAATGCAGTGCGGCAGAGCCACCAGGCTTGGAAGGAGAAGCCAGAGAAGTGCAAGAATACCCATATAGCTGAGAGGCCAATAAAAGGAATTAAGTGAAGTTGACTTGGTGCACAGGAATAAGTGCCAAGGAACCAGGGTGTGTGCTGAGGAGTCCTGGGGTACTGGTTGCGTGACCTGTAATGGATGGAAAATGCGGTCTAACAACTGCGCCTATAGCAGAGAGCCCTGAATGGTGAAAAATAAGGACACCGAGCAACAACCTAATGAAACCACTGCAGAAGAGCTAGTGAAGTAAGCCAGAATGAGGGTCCGGTTGACCTAGTATTTTGTTAAGCCTTTTTGAAAGACTGGAGCAAGTGTTCAGTGGTGACGTCGACCTCATGGGAAAGGGAATTCTGAGACCTGAAGGACCACACTTTTTGTATTGAGAATCGAGTCTTGACCTTTTTGTTTTTGATTGCATTACTTGAAACTTGGGTAAGGGAACCCCAAGGATTGGTTCTTAACTATAGCGCCTTGAACTGGAGAAAGGTAAACTTTAAGACTTTTTCATTGAACTTTCTTATTCTTGGAGAAGGGAGGGGAGCTGAAAGTAAGCTGTGAGCTGGAAGAAGCTCAGAACTTTGAGATGAACACTATTTCTTTTGACTTTGACGTGGCTACAAATTGGTTAATTGTAGTTGTGAGGGCAAGGATAGATTTTGTACACAGACTCTTAAGTTGAACTCTTTGACTCAGATTTTCCTTAGTTATGTTCAGGTAGGGAAATCCAACCTTAGCATAGGCAAGTTAGGCCTTCAACGATCCCGACATTGAAGTTAATAAATATCTTATGTTTGAATTTTAAGTCTGTTGTCTGTATCTTACTTGATGATGCCTTCAAAGACAGCAGACCTTTTTCATTTGACGACTTCCTGACGACCGACAAGCACCTTAGTTATTTATATAGGCATAGCAATATGGAAAGTTAGGCCTTTCTTATTTAATAAATAACGAGTGAAAATGTCAACCCAGTGTATGTGTCGTCATTCTGATCTGCCACAATACCTTTTGTGCAGATTCCTCATAGAATTGCATCTTTTCCATGTCGTCAATTACATAATGCTTAATGAATGACATGCTTCTTATTGAAACAGTTTGGTAAGTTGTTTGAGTTTTCCCTAAAGTTTCTGTTTTGTAGAACCTCTCAAATCTTTGAGGACATAGAACTTCTAAACTTGAATGTTATCTAGGATTTTGAAATTGTATTCATCACACTGCCCCTTCCAAAGGGTTTTGACAGTTAAATATGTGGATCTAGTGGCAGCTTTTAAAGGGCATTGCTTGATGCATCAGGCACTGTTAAGGAGAATTCTCAGAAATGTGCTAATTCCTATCTACCTTAGAGACTGACAGCTCTTTTGCTGGACTCTGGGACTTCTTCATTTTTACCTGGAGAGAGTGAGACCCTTTTTTCCCACAGTCTCATGTATTTTAATGTTATTTTAACTCTGTGTTTCATTTGGTCTTTGGAGTCTGACAAACTCCATAGGCATCTTTTTACATTGTAGCACAATGCACCTTCAGTGCAGTGCTACATGGAAGCCTTTCAGATTACCCCAAAGGTTTAAATACCTTTCCCTTGGATAACTACTGTTTCCAAGAGCAGTAAAGTGAAATTGACTTTACGATTGTAACTTTCTAGACCCAGCACACACTATCGTACAATAGGGTGCTGGAGGGGTTACTTAGTAGCCCCTTTGTCAAACTTTCCATGTACCAATTTTATGTTCCCCTTTCTACGATTAATGGCTGGTGGCAGTGGTTTACTTTTTGCTACCTTCGTGTGTCTTTACCGCGAGCTGCGTTGGCAGCTGCAGTAAAGCACCCTTGGGTGCCATTTTTGTCAAAATGGCCCCAGTCTTTTTTTTGCCATTTCTCTGTGGGAAGGGCCGCCTTGAGATTCATTCTGCGCGCCAAATCAGGTTTGGTCCCTTTGTTCATTTTGTCTTTGGCGGGCTTCACGAGTGAAACCCGCCTCTGGCTCCAGGGTGTGTGGTGGGGGCAGGAAGTGAGGGAGGTGCCCTAAACTCCCTGTGCTTAATCTCCTAGGAGGCAGGAATGCACTCTTAGGTGATTGGCCAGATGGCTGTCTGGCAAGGACAAGCAACCCTGTTGTTTGACTGACAGCTAGGCTGGAATGAATGGGAGAAACCTGCTTAAAAGGCGAGGCTTTTTGGCGTGGAAGGCAGTCGATCACTGGACGAAGGAATCCGAAGAAGAACTTTAAGACGCCTGCTGCAACTCCTGAACTGTTGCTCTGCCTGGTGAAGCCCTGCTGCTGTGCTGAAACCCCCCCTTTTTTTTCGTTTCGACTAGAGAAGCCCTGCAAGGACGACTTCTCCCCTTGAGTTGGTGGGACCAATCAACTCGAAAGTAAGCCACCTGGACATCCTCTCGAAGCTGGTTGCACTTCCACTACAGTTGCTGCTGGAACCGAAGAGCCAGGGAGATGAACACCAGTTTGTGTGCGTTGCTTTTAAGCTGGCCAAGAGCTCCAGGAAGATCCTCCCTGCTCCCAGGAAGCAGGACTGACCGAGCCTGAGCCACCTCAACAGAGTGCTGGATACCAGATGCAAGGAAAGCCCATCCCGACAGCCAGAAACCGCGGTGTTGCTGTTTGCGGTAGACGCGAGGAGCTGAAACACAGAATAGCCACTAGTTTGAAGATTGCCAGTTGCTGTCGGTAACATCTCATTGCAGTGCAGGAGTCCCCAGAAGTCCTCCCTCTTGTCTCCACGACTGAGGCCCAGGAACGCCAGGATCTGCAGAGCTGCACAGGAACAGAAGTCATCTGCTGCATTTTCTTCTAACTAAAGGTACTGTGAAAGTCTAAGACCTTACCTCTTGTTGTAGAATCTTTTACTACTCACAGGTATAACAGCTTGTGGCCCTACATTGATTCTTCTTTTCTTCAGACTTCTAAAACACGGTGCAAAGTCTTTTCGAGGGGATTGGGTCCTCCGATGTATTCCATATCTATGACAGTAATCGCCACAGCTGTGCTGCTTCGGAAAATCTTTCTGCGTCGATGACGTCGATACGTTGTCCTCGAGGGCCTCCGTCGAGCCGATGTCACCAGATGTTATAAGTAGGACGCCCGATGGCCATAGCCTCAGTTCAATTTTTTACGCGAACGTGTTCGCTTCAGAGATCGCGGCGCGCCTCGGTTCTTCTGAATTCTGTTCTTTCGGTTCTTCGAACCTGTTTGTTGTGAAGATTTCCATGATGACTTCCTCGTCTTCCACCCTGCAGCCGGTTTTTAAAGTGTTGGGACTGTGGGTCCAAGATGTTGATGGATTTGCACGACGCCTGCCTCTGGTGCCTCGGTGAGGACCACGACACGGATGACTCTGTAGACTGCTAGTCGCTTACATCGAAGGCCTTGCGGAAGCGTAAGAAGCTTTCTGTAGGTAAGGTGGCCTAGCCCCGGAAGTCTAGATCCATTGGGCTTTCGACTGATGATTCGAGGGGCGACTCTCCGCATCGTCAGCGTAAGTCCGGGGTGTCTCGGTTTAGGAGTAGGTCCCGCCATTCCTCTGCCTCTTAGAGGCACTGACGGAAGCGCCAGCATCGGTCGCCTTCCCCGTCCTCGTCCGAGGACTCCGCCCGTCGGCGGGTGGCTTGTCCCAACAAGCGCTCCACTCCTGCGGAATGGGATTTATTCCGGCAGGAGATGTTGGCGATTTTTCAGTCGCAAGGCTCCGTTCCATCTGCGCCATCGAAAGACGCCGGCCGTGACCATGCTAGAGACACCACTCGCACGCCTTCGGGCTCGAGCGGTCGTCGCGATCACCGGGCACCTTCGAGGTACCGGTCGGACAGGGATGGTCGCTCTAGACCTGCACGCTCCAGGTCCCGTTCCTTGACGTATTCGAGACCGTCGGAGCCTGTGAGGTCTTCGAAGAAGACTTCAGCGCCAAGGTTGTCGAGGGACTCTCTCGAGGCTCCGCCTCCGAGGAAGCCGTCGATGCCTTCGGCGCCCAGGCTGTCGAAGGACATGCTCGGGGCTCCGCCCTCGACGACGCAGATTCCCTTGACGCCTTTCGAGGCTGCTTTGTCGGAGGTGCCCCGTGGCACGGTGGAACCCCCTAGAAAGGCTCTGGCCAAGGCTAAAAATGTCTTTGTCCCTTTTTCTGTGCCCTCATTCCAGCCTCTGGATTATATTTCTCAGGTGGAGGAAGGGTTTGAGGAACGTATGGTTTCTGTGGAGGTACCTGACGAGATGTTGTCTGGTCATAGCCAGATTGAAGACCTGCGGCAGTCGTTGCACGACGCCAGTGGTCTGGACACCTCTCCGGAGGTGGAGTTCTGTAGGCCTGACCGTGGCACCCATGCTGAGTTCCCGTACCAGCGTCTTATGTCTAGGGTCACAGAATACTTTGGGGTGGTCTGCGCCACCAGTGGATTTTCTGCAGGATTACCTGACTGATATCCTCGACCAAGGTCCACCAACTGACCCGGTACTGCCGTTACATATGGCCTTGCAGAGAAGGGTGGCAGCAGCTGGACTGCTCCAGAGAGTCTCCCGGCAGTGAGCAAGTCTTTGCCGTGAAAATACCGCCCAGAAAGTATGGACCCCTGCTACTTGACCACGCACCCCACTCCGGAGAGTTTGGTGGTGCAGGCGGCAATGGCCCCAGCAAAGCAGGCGTCGTACCCTACCATCCCTCCTGATAGGGATGCCAAGCGTTTTGATGGCTGGGCAAAGAAAGTGTTTTCTTCAGGGGGTATGGCTTTACAGGCAGCCAACTCCGTGTGTGCCTTGTCACGTTTCACGCACACTCTGTAGAACTGTATTTCGCTAGCGGCTGATCATATTCCCGAAGGGGAGGCACGGGATGGTGTTCTTGCTATTGTGCAGGATCGCAAGGATGCCATGTGAGTCCGTCAAGTCAGGTCTGGACATGGCAGATTGTGTCAGCCGGTCCATGGCGGCGCGCACCTTAATACGCAGGTTTGCGTGGTTGCGGAAGTCAGGGTTTGCTCCGGATGTGCAAGCCTGGCTCCTCAACATGCCCTTTGATGGTGAACCTCTTTTTGGCAGCAAGGCTGACGAGAGCCTTGAGAGGTTGCAGACCTTCAAAGCTGCAGCGAAGTCATTGAGCGCTGCTGTTCGCCAACCTCCGCCTTTTCGTCCTAGGGGACAGCAATGGAAGGGAGGTTCCTTTCGATATTAATCATCCTTTGGTAAATCGAGAGGAGCTGCAAGTGAAAGGGGCCACCGTAGGAGTACCAGAGGTGCAAAATAGGGTACTAGAGGTGCCAAAGCCACTTGGGCAGTTGCCTCTTTGCCCTCAGACACTGCGCAGCAGCTTCAGCACAGTCATGAGGCCATGTACCATAGTTCGCCGGTTGGGGGAAGGCTGGCGCAGCATCTTGTAGAGTGGTGTGCCATTACTTCAGATGTGTAGGTTCTGGAGATCGCAGCTCATGGTTACTGTATTCCTTTCCGGCAGAGGCCTTGCGACAATCCACCAGGGAATCTCTCTTTGAAGAGTCCGGATCCGCTCCTTGCGCAGGCAATACAATCCCTGCTGGAGAAAGGCGCCATAGAACTGGTGCCTGTAGTGGAGAGTAACCAGGGATGGTATTCCCCTTATTTTTTGATTTTGAAGAAAGACGGGGGATTGAGACCCATCATGGACATGGCGCGGTTTGAACAAGCTCCTCAGGAAGGACAAGTTCAAGATGGTTACTCTTTCTCAAGTTCTCCAGGCCCTTCAACTCCAGGACTGGTTGGTGTCTCTCAACCTCAAGGATGCTTACTTTCATGTGCCGATCCATCCCAAGCACAAGAAGTACCTGAGGTTCGCGGTTGGCGACTCGCACTTTCAGTTTCGGGTCCTGCTGTTTGATTTGACCTCCGTCCTGAGGGTCTTCACCAAGCTCATGGTGGTGGTGGCAGCGTATCTCAGGAAAGGTGGGATTCACGTCTACCCCTACCTGGACGATTGGTTGATCAGGGCGTGCTCTCCCGAGCAAATCCTGGATCATCTGTCCGTCACCTGCCACTCCCTTCACAAGCTGGGCTTCTCCTTCAACTTAAAGAAGTCGCACTTGACGCCGACTCAGCGGCTCCAGTACATCAGAGCAGTGCTCGACATGTCCCTGGGGCAGTGTTTTCCTCCCCAGGTGAGGGCTCATCACATTTAGCAGATGGTGCACAAGTTTCAGCATGCCCAGAGTCTCCCAGCGTTAGAGTTCTTGAGGTTGCTCAGCCTCATGGCATCCTGCATTCTTCTGGTGCCAAAGGCCAGGTTGCAGATGAGATCTCTGCAATGAGCTCTCAAGATGCAGTGGTCGGTCCTCCGGCAGGATGACGGACCCCGTTCAGGTGCCACCCTCGGTCGCCCAGGACCTCCTGTGGTGGGTCGTTGAAGGCAATCTGATGAGGGGGTGCTCCATTTTGGCTGCCCTGGCTGGAGGTGACGATCGTGACGTACGCGTCCCTCACGGGATGGGGAGCTCATGCCAACGAGTTGACAGTCAGCGGTCGTTGGTCTCCGTCGGAATCAAGACTCCATATCAATCTGTTGGCGCTGAGGGCCGTCAGGCTTGCCCTGTAGGCTTTTCTGCCGACCGTGCGAGGGAAGAATGTCCTGATTCTGACTGACAACACAGTGGCCATGTACTACCTCAACAAAAAGGGGGGGCGGGCAGGGTCACTTCCTCTGTGCAGGGAGGCGATGCAGCTCTGGTTCTGGGCCATCCTGCAGGAAGTTTCGATCTCGGCAGTTCATCTGGCCGGAGACGAAAACGAGACGGCGGATGCTCTGAGCAAGCAGAGCGCGATCTCTCACGAATGGGAGCTGGCTCAGGAGATTCTCATGGACATCTTTGCCCTTTGCGGGACCCCTCAAGTGGATCTCTTCGCCTCCAGTGTCAACCGGAAGTGCAAAAGGTTCTGCTCGCGGGAATTTCCTCCAAAAGGGGCCTTAGGAGACGCGTTCGTGGTGGAGTGGTCCTTCCCACTGCTGTATGCGTTTCCTCCAGTCCCCGTCATCCCGCAAGTGCTGTGAGGTTAGAGGTTCGGTTCCCGGATCATCCTCATTGCTCCGGCATGGGCCCGAAGAACGTGGTACCCGGACCTTATAGACTTGTCCATCTGCCCTCCACGTCGTCTTCCCTACCGAGACGATCTGCTCTCACGGGAGGGGGGGGGGGTCAGGTTCTCCATCCAGAGGTCAGATCCCTCAACCTTCACGCTTGGCTTCTGAAAGGTTGAGGTATAAGGATTGGGACTGCCCTGAAGACGTGATGGAGGTGTTGCTTTCGTCCAGACGGCCTGCAACCAAGTCCCTGTACCGTTGCCGTCGGAGAAAGTTCTGCGACTGGTGTAGGGTTAAGAATGTGGATCCTTTTTCATGTGACATTCCTGTGGTTCTGTCTTTTTTTGCTTTTGTTAGCCCACAAGGGCCTGCAAGTGGGTACCATAAAAGGTTACCTAGCGGCACTGTCCATATTTAAGCGCTCGTCTGAGGAGTGTTCTTATTTCAAGATTCCTTTAATTTCTCAGTTTCTCAAAGGGCTCACTAATGTGTTTCCGCCGTCACCTTTCCAGCTGCCCGGTTGGGATTTGAACCTTGTTTTAAAATTCCTAATGGGTGCTCCATTTGAGCCTTTACATTCTTGTCCTTTGAGACTGTTAACCCTTAAAACGGTGTGTTTAGTTGCAGTCACTTCCACTTGCAGAGTGAGTGAGTTGCAGGCACTTTCTGTTAAGCCACCCTTTGCGGTGTTTCATAAGGACAGGGTTGTCCTTGGAGTTTGTTCGTCCGTCCTTTCTTCCGAAAGTTCTCAGAATTTCATTTAAGCCAGAAGGTCATTCTTCTGGCATTTTATCCTCCTTCGCATCCTGGTAAGGAAGAGAAGAGGCTCCATAGGTTGGATCCTCGGAGATCTTTAAGTTTCTACATTTCACGCATGTCCCGGGTCAGAGTGGACAATCAGCTCTTTATGGGTTATGCTGGAAGGCGTTTGGGACAAGCTGTTACTAAGCAGACTTTGTCTAGATGGATTATCTTGGCAATTTCTGAATGTTACCGCTTGGCGGGTAAGGACCCTCCAGTAGGCCTACGGGCCCATTCTACTAGGGGTATGGCTGGCTCTACTGCCCTGCAGAGGGGTGTTCCTTGGGCTTCGGTCCATACTTTTGTACAACACTACTCCCTAGACTCTATCCATGGGCAGGATCTGGCCTTTGGCAAGGCGGTCCTTTTCTCTGCAATTTGATTGGGCATTCTAAATTTCTATATTCTAAAGTCTTTTCCCTCTGTTATAGATATGGAATACGTCGGAGGACCCAATCCCCTCGAAGAACAAGTTAAAGTTAATCTCTTACCTGGTAACGTTCTTTCGATGGGATGGTCCGCCGACGTATTCCATATCGTTCCCTCCCTACCTGCCCCGCTACAGAATTTCTTATGCGATTGCAGCTCACGTTTCCGCAAGGCTTTCTGTAGTCATTCTGGCAGAAGATTGCTGCCACACATTCTGAGGAAAAAACTACAACTGGGGGTACGGGCGTCCTACTTATAACATCCGGTGACGCCGGCTCGACGGAGGCCCTCGAGGACAGCGTATCGATGTCGTTGATGCAGATGCCGAACAATTTTCAGAAGCAGCACAGCTGTGGTGATTACGGTCATAGATATGGAATACGTCATCGGACCATCCCATCGAAAGAACGTTACCAGGTAAGAGTAACTTGTTCTTCTTACTTACCTGCAAGAAGTGCTTCAGCCGCATAGACTTTTGCCCATTGACCTTGTTTTCCTGAAATACTCAAAGTATTTGCCTGCTTATCAATATTTGAGATCTCTTGTTTGTTCTAATAACCTGTTCGTTGACGCTCATCTCAGTACTATTCTAAATACTGACAGTAAAATATCAATGTCCATAGTGTCCTAGCTATTAAAGTCACCTGAGGGTGTCTGTGACATCACATATGGGTGTTTGCTGATTTTTGAACTAAGTGTGTATTTTGAAGGTATTTGTGTGTTGCTAAAATATTGCTCCCTTCTAAAGAAGACTTAATCAACTGACTGGTAAATAATTAGTTGTTTTATCAAGAAACCTTGAGTTTAAGTGTTTGTTTGGATACTTGTCACTGTGAATCTTTGTGTAACCACTCTACAGCTCACATTGACCCCTCTTGAGATGGGCCTGGCTGCTCTACCACACTACCAATCTGTGTAGGTCAGTCTTATACCAAAGGTTGGGTCCTATTGCCAGGAGGCTAAGGTTGTTGTGCAACCAAAGGGTACTACCCCACATCTTTACCTAACACGCACTGTTACCAAGGCATGTGTATCTATGCCTACTGTGTGATCTGCAGTATATAAAATAAACTGCACCCCCTCAGACTCTCCCCTCCCCCTTTCACTTTCTACAACCATTGCGCTTGGCATCATCTCTAAAGTGGTCTTGGGCAGATGCCTTCACAGATGAGCTTTGCGAAATGTATTCCATGTTCTTTATTTAGCAGACTTTTGCACACTGCCTTATCAACACAGAAGTGTCCTGACTGTATACATAAGTGAAAGTCCTCACATTGCAGCTTGATTTTATACACAGTAGGAACTTTTTCCACACTGATTGTGTACATTCTTAAATTTGTATTAGCTGACCACCACCGGCTATTGCTGTTTAAAACATTTTTAGTTATCGCCTACACACCTGTTTTCCATTGTCAGCAGTGGTTTTATTGTGCTTTGCTACTGCTTGTGGTGTTGCCTGGATTTCAAGGATTTTTCATCAATAGAGTATATTAATGTGGAGGATTTTGCACCCATATAGTGTTAGTGTAGAGCAGAATGATTTGCACCCATATAGTGTTAGTGTAGAGCAGAATGATTTACTTAAGCATCGAAGATGGGTTTTCTTGTAGGTGGACACTGTTTACAGATTTGTGCTGCCCAACATCATGGCTGGACAGGTAGTTCTAATGCTGCCTGGAAACTGGGAGGGCCGTGTTGCAATAAGTAAGGAGCATGCTTGTGGCCACACAGGCATGAGGAGTCCAGAACTGCTCTGTAGCCTTAGAGGCTACACCATCTATTGTTGGGGAGCAGGAGTAGAGCTATCCCATGGCTTTGTTTATTGTGCTACTCACGTTGTCGTCTGCTAAAGGGAGTGCTCGACGGTGTAGAAACGCAGCTCCCTATTCAGTCCATGTAGCAGTATTCAAGTTGTTGCCCTCATTTATTGCACTTAGCGCTGCTAATCTCATTGCCTATCCCATACCAATATTGGTATCAAACTGTGCCCTTTCTTGAAACAATACGGTTTGACAGAATAGTGATGTCCATAGCCCCCCTTTGTGATGTGATGCCGTTGTCCCATGTGGACTTGGAGCACCACCTTTCAGTCATAAAGTAAATGTTTGCCCCATCCAATTTGAATTGACGACTGTAGCCTAGTGTACTTCGGAATGTTTCTATATGCCACAGAATGCTTCTAGCACATGCTGTCCTAAATTTACAGTTGCATTCTGTCTCTTCTCTTTGCCGCCACAATCTCGATTTGTTTGCTGTTCGTCTAGCGCACCACAGATTGCCTTTTGCACAAGTGGCCTTATCTGACTGCCGTATTTTCTACCCCTTCTGTTTTGCCGCTACCATCTTGAATGATTGCTTTCGCCTAGTGCACTACAGAATGTCTCTATTTGTTACAGAATGTATCTAGCACATGGTGCTTTAAACTCGCAGCTGCATTTTGTCTCAGCTACCCACCGCCTCCATCTTGAATTGATTATTGATGCCTAGCGTACCATATAATAGCCCTAGCACACCTTGTCCTAAACCAACTGAGATCTGAGTAGCTTCTCGTTATTACTGCTAATTTGATCGAGCATGCCAGCAACCTGTACCTGTTTGTACGCATCATCTAGTGCAATCCTGATCTAGCCTTCCTGCGCTAGTGGCCTTCCTGCCTACTTGACACAAGCCCTTTGGCACCAGATAGTATCTGCCCTATGACCAGCAACTTCAACGAGCCTACTACTCTGCTCTGTCACATAGTATTCTGTGACATCAACTTGGCCATAGTGCATGATCGTGCTACAATCAACTTTGGGACATTATGTTCGCCACTTTGTTAAACTTAGCCTCATTAGGCCCTCTACTCGCACTATATCTAATGCCCAGACTCACCTCATGCACTCATAACATGAAGTCCTCCCACATTATGGCGTGCATCAACCCCTATCTGAACTCCCCAGCCTTATGGCTGGAACACATTTCAACCAAACCCACCCCTAACCAACCATGTGCTCTCCATCTCAGGAATCTTAGATTAGGCTCGAGATTTTGTCAAAAAACTCAACGCCCATACCACCCTATCAATACCAACTCCCACACTCTCCAGGGCAACCCCATAACAAAACCTGAGCCCATAGGGATTACTACCTCGAGTCCTAAAGACACCTTGTATCCTCACGATAACAGTTCCATTATTTCCAAAGATACCTTGATTAAAGGGGCCCTTGTTAATGCTAGGTCCCTCCTAGTTCATGCACTTGATATTGCAGATTTTATTGTAACCCAAGACCTTGATTTCCTAGCCATTACGGAAACGTGGCTACACGCAGCAGCTGGACCTTTACTGTCCTTGTCCATCCCCAATGACTATGCCATCATCAGGTGCGATAGGAACACCAACCAATCCAAAGGGGAGGGGCTGCCTTCATCTTCAAAAGCTCCCTTGAACTTGGACTCATTCCCAATCGGGGACCCCTGCAAAAGATTTAAGACTACAGGTGTTTGGCAGTAAACCCACTTGGTAGCAGTCTGTACCACATAGAGTCACTTGGTAGCTGTGGCTGAGCAGTCAGACTTCCCTGAAGAAGAGTTAGGCAGTATATAGAGTATACACAATAGGTACAGAGATACAGTAGCACAAGCAAACACTGACCAGAGCTTTGGTGTAAAAGTATATAATTATTTATTTAAAGACACACTTGTAAATCACACTAGCATAAAGAGAAATGTAAATTCAGCACAGTCACTATTATATGTATTAAACCCTAATTACTTATTAGACAAGTCTTAGTGAGAAACACCACTTATTTTCAGACAGAGGTGAGCGCTTAACATAAGATGGCCCTCTAAGTTATTAAAAACGGAGGGAAAAAGGGCAGAGTTATGGAAGCACACAAATTTCAATACTTTTAAAAGAACCACAGTAAGGCAGGGGAGGCAGAGTCCTACTGGAGAGCAAGGAAGTCAATTGCAAGGAGAAGGGGTCCAGGTTCACACATTGGGGTTATGCCCAAAGAGTCTTGTAGATAGTTTGCACACAAAGGATGAAATTAAAGTCAGGAAAAGTTAGATAGGGTGTCCCAGGCCAGCCCAGGTTAGAAAGTCGAGGCTTTACTGTCACCCCGAACGATCTGTCGCAAGGGAAGCCAGGCGGGACACAGTACCTTAAGTATGAAGGAAGCTCCAGCGGGGGCAGTTGTTCCTGGCAGCGGGTGCAAGTCGGTGTTTCGTCCAGAGGAAGAGGAGGTCTCGCCGTGGAGGAAAGATGAAGGTCGTTGTACTGCCAGGGAAGAAACCAGCCGCAGAGTTCTTTCGGTTAAAAGGTACTACCCTACTCTTCGCGGTAGTGGTAAGCCGTGGTGTTCCGGTTGCCGGGGTGCTTGGCACGGGCAAGGCCGCCACGAGATGCTCCAGGAAGGTGAAAAGAAGGCAAAACTGGTTATCCCCACCAGTCAAAGGAAGAAGACTCTCCGGACTGGAGATCTCCTCTGTCGGGAAAAGTGGTGAGACGGTCCAGCAGGGCTCCACCGGTGGTGTCACCACTTGGGCCAATCACACAAGAGTGCGACTTGAGTTGCCAAGGCAACTCAGTCCAGGGTGCCTAAACTCCCTCCCACACCCCCTGTGGTACCAAGACAGAGTGGCACCACTTTTGGAGGCTTCTGTGGAGAAGCCCGCCAAAAAGTGGAACAAAGGGCTCGACTTGGGTTGGAGTCACAGAAGAGAACACAAACGCCCTTTTAGAATCGAGTTCTGGCAAAAAATACCAACCGGTGAATTAATAAATAAATAAACCGGCGGTATGTTCGAAGTTGGTAGCCTCGAACAATGGGAGAATCCCATAGAGGTATATTCGCGGTCGAATATAAAAAGTAGTATCCACTGCCACCAGCCAAAACTCGATCAGGTGGGACAGAGACGTGCCCCCTCGAACAACAGACCCCGGGGCAATCGAATTGCCCCGACCAGTACGCCCACAATATGATGGTTTGTACTGGTTTCTGTTCATAATTTGGGACTAGTAAAGCCAATGGTGACTTTACATGCCCTGGGAGACAGTAGACAGTCCCAGGGTATGGAGTCTATGTTGGGGGGTCGCTACGACACCCCTGGGTTACGGCACGCAGGGTGCTGTGTAACCCACATCAAAAACACATGAGACCCTGTGGAGTAAAAGACCCCATAGCCCATAAAACACATGGAAAGACAAAGCAACACCTCAAATCATGTCTAAGAGTGGGAGTAAAAGTGTCTCACTCTTAGAAGGAGAAAAAATAAACCCCAAAAATCCAGCAAAGCTGCTGGGGGACTCACTAGGTTTGGGAAATTAGCCTTTGCAGATAATTCTCCCTAACAGGAACACCAACCAATCCAAAGGGGAGGCGTTGCCTTCATCTTCAAAAGCTCCCTTGAACTTAGACTCATTCCCAATCAGCAGATCACTTCTGCTGAGCGATTATCAGTTAAACTGCCAATATCACCTAATCAAACTGCCACAGTGCATCTTATTTACCGGCCACCAGGACCCATATCCAATTTCATTGATGATATTGCATCCCTCTTTGCAGCCAACACCAAGCCCAACTCCCAAATTATACTACTTGGGGACCTAAATCTTGGCTACCAAGACCCTAATGACCCTAAAGCCCTCGACCTTGCCAGCACACTAACGGACCTAGCATTTACCCATCACATCCAGGAACCCACGCACATTAAAGGCAGAACCCTTGACTGGCTCGCAGATTTGAATTGTAGCATCGACATGGTGTCCAACACACCTTCCATTTGGTCAGATCATCATAAGATAACCGTCTCCATTAAATCCAGCAACCAATGTCCCAAACAAAGCATTGCATCTACTATTTGTACTAGAAACAAGGACATCACAAGTGAGAAACGGCTCCCACTAATCCTTCCCATTTCTAACGCCTCGGTATCTTGCACAGACCCCACAGTCTTAGTAGATATCTTCAACCAAACCATACTAAAAGCACAAAACATCATTGCCCCAATGAAACTACGGAAACCTAAACCACGTGCTCATCTCAACTCTTGATTTACACCACACCTTAGAGAACTACGCAAAGCTAAAAAAACGCTGAGGCACGTTGGAAAAGTCTTACTTCTGATGCCAACAAAAGCACCCTCATCATAGCTCTTCCAATTACAAAGAGGCGATACTTCTAGCTAAAAAAGAAAAAAGACACTTATAATAAGCGTATCTTGCAGGCAGAATCCAATACCAAAGAGCTCTTCGAGATACTTAAAGAACTTGAATCTCCCATAGCCCCCCCTGACAACTGTAACTCTGACACCACATGGTATATTAATATCCAAAAAGCGCTCCTTGATATAATCTCTACTCTAAAAACTAAAATTAATGCCAAAAAATGCAGTCTACTCTTGTACTCACAACCCAACACCTCCACTAGCAAAACCCCCGATTGCACACTCCCTTAAACCATTCAACTTCTCACCTCTGTCCATCACGGAAGTGGAAAATATCAAAAAACTTAAACCATCCAACTGCCAAGGTGACTCATGTTCAGCCTCCGTCATCAAGGAAGCTACCCATGACTTAGCCCCTTTCATCACCACCTTTATAAATGCCTTGTTCAAATCGGGTACTGTCCCTGATAACCTTAAAGATGCGTGGGTTATCCCACTAATCAAAAAAAATGTGTTAGATCCTAGCAACCCGTCCAAATACTGGCCTATTACCACAGTGCCCTTTCTTTTGAAAATCTTGGAACGTGCTGCCTACTTACAAATTCAGGATTATCTAGACTCTAATAAACTCCTTGGCCTGCGACAATCTGGCTTCCGACCCAGGCACCGAACAGAAACCGCCCTCATCGACTTAAAAACGCAAATTGAAGACTTAAAAGATAATGGCAAATTGGCCCTTTTACTTCTGCTTGGCCTCTCGGCAGCATTCGATCTGGTCAACCATCAAATTCTCTACCATCACCTTAAAATCGCCGCCCACTTTTCCGATGAAGCAACCTCCTGGACTAGATCCTTTCTGGCAAACCGAGCCATGAGGGTTTTCTCCCCATCCGCTTCTGCTGAACAATCGCCATTCCCATATGGGGTCCCACAAGGGTCCTGTGTCTCACCCACATTGTACAACGTGTTCACAAAGCCACTCTGTGATATTTTTTACTATTTGGGTGTCACCTACACTAATTATTCGCATGACACCCAGATACTTATCCCTATTGCTGGTGACCACGTGACTGATTCTAACGCCCTAAACGATGTCTATCAGGTCATCCAGGCCTGGATGACACAACATGGGCTCTGTCTAAATGATTAAAAGACAGTTACTCATCATAGGCTCTCACTTCAGACTCAATAAACTGGATTCTGCCTTCAAATGATATGTCATGGACGGCAACACCATCAAGGTTTCCAATGACCTGAAAACTTTAGGTATCTATCTGATTCCACTCTCTCTCACGAGACAAACTAACGCTTTGGTATCTGCATCAGCCTATACATGTAAACTTATTACAGCATGTAGACCTTTCCTTACCGCTGCCAACTGCGTCATCCTTGCCAGAACCCTCATAATGTCTAAAATTGACTTCTGTAATGCCCTTTACCTAGGGACGAGTCAAAGAAACATTAACAAGTTACAGATAGCCCAGAATAATGCCATCAGGGCTGCTCTCCATATTCCCAGGAAACAACATATCTCCGACACCAGACGCAGTCTACACTAGCTCCCTGTTGCTCAAAGAATATCCCTCAAAACCCTTGCACTTGCACATAAGTGCCAGTCTAACCTTGCCCCAGAATATTTGGCCAACCGTTTTACACTCATACCTCCACCTGCCCGCTCAGATCAGCCCAAGCCCACTCCCGGTCTATGCCAAGATTTAAGTTGCTGAAAGCAGATGGGTCCAGCTTCCCAGTCCCCACCACCAAATTATGGAACGCACTCCCTAACCCACTCAGATCAGAACCATCTTATCATGCATTCAAGAGCAAAGCCAAAACCTGGCTCTTTGCGCAAGATCAAGCATCCCCATGCCTACAATAACTTACCCTGCTCGCCGGATATGTGTCCGGCTGGGTCATTCTGAATTTTTTGACTCCTACCTTTATGTGTATCTTGTGTAAATTCACTGCATAACTGATTGTAAATTTTTGTGTAAATCTTGCAATTATACAGTATAAGTCATTGTATTTTTTTTTTTTTGTTGCTATTCATTTGTGCCCCCTACCATTGCATTGAACTGTACACACTGCTTGCTTATTGTATGCTGCCATGGCTTATTGTTACCGACTTACCTGTAATATGTAAACCTCTAAGAAATGCGCCCAGATGCCTTTCGGCCAGGCGCGCAATACAAATAAACAAATATACAAATGCCATGCCCTTTCTGGGAGCCGCACATCTGCTCAAGGGCAATGGAGGTAAATAACTTGACTCTTCAAAGCATGGCAGAGTAAGCAATACAAAAACTGGGCTTTCCTGATCTGGAAACTGCAAGCTGCTGGGACTAAAAGCTGCAGCAGGCTTCTCTGCAAAGGCAGAAACCAAGGCAGCCTTACTTGAGAGATCCAGTGAGCTGCAGGCAGTGTATGCCAAGGTTGAGTAACTAAGCGTGAGTAGTAATGGATCAGTTATTTCATGATCAAATTGTAGTGAAACCTAAATCTGTGTAGGATAGTTAATAGAATCAAATAAATACTAGTACTGGAAATGTAAACAAATATTGTGCAGAAAATAAAATGTATATGTACAACATGTAAATAGATTGGCACAAACCCAGTAATAAACAGTAATGGTGCTACGTTAATGTAGGTTCTAACTTTTGGTAAACTGTTCCTCCCCCTCATTACAGATATAACATTGCAGATCGCCAATGCGATAAATCACTCGTTTCCAGACAAATTCCGTATTCTTTTAAACATGCTTTGGTGTTTCTGCTCATTAAAACATCTCCTCTTGATGCCTCTGTTCCTCAAACTTCTCCTCTTATTTCCCTTCTCCCTTTTCTTATGAAGCTGTTTGAGGTCCTGGTTACCCCACAGCTAAGGACCTTTCTTGAAACCAAGTATTCTCGACCCATTCCAACTAGGATTTCGTCCATTGATAGGCATGGAATCTGTCTTTGTGTTGGTGATTGATGACCTTACAACCATCGGGGACCAAGCTGGTATGGCTGGCCTTATATATCTATTCATTTGTAGAGCGCACCGAACCTGAAGGCATCGGCGCGATAGAACGCAGTGGAGCAAGGGTACCTAAGGTTAAAAACATTACCTCGTCTGAAAGAATTTAAAACATAGAAGGATGCAAAATATACATAATGAGTCAAGAATCTCATCTTACTGTATGTATCTGCTACTTTTGACACCATCAACCATGACACCCTCCTGGCCAGTAGGTGGGAGGCCAGCATCACTGGCACAGTACTTGATTGGTTTTCCACTTTTTTATCTTCATGTTCTCAGTTTCAATTTTTCCTTTAAAATCACCCCCATTCTCTATCACTTGCGGGGTTCCACAGGGAACGGAGCTGTTCTCTTTGCTTTTAATATATATATGCCATGGTATCTGCTTTTACTCTTATGCAGACGATAACCAGCTGCTTCTTAAGCTCAACCTGGAACAGGGGGGAAGCGCCACGCGCCTCAGGTCTTGCCTGGACGCAGTTGGATGAACTTAAACTGGCTTAAATGTAATGCAGATAAGACTAAGGTGTTGGTGGTTGGCTCTCCCAAGTCTTCATCCTTATGGACTCGAGATTTCTGGCCGTCGTCTCTGGGTGCTGTCCCAGTCCTGGTCCAGTCATTTAAGGACATGGGCGTTAAGATCATGGCTTCATTGTCATCTGATGCCCAGATCGGTTCAATTTGTAGCTCTGGCTTTTTTAAATTGAAACTATTGAAGAAAGTGATTCATTTTATTCCATCTAGATGTCATGCCCCAGTCGTTGCAGCCACTATAAATGGCAGCCTTGACTATTGTAATGCAGAACTGCTTGCTCAACTTTCTTATCAGTTAAATCGTCTATATGTTTTGCAAAAGTCCCAGGAGGATAGCTCAGTGGCAGCGTGCTCGACTTGGAAACAAGACGACACGGAGCAACACAGGTTCGATCCCTGGGTCTGCGCTTAGAAACCTCTGGATATTAAGCGCGTTATAAATAACCTATCATATCATATCAAAATGCAGCAGTCCAGTTGGCCTTGGGTATTCCATATGGCCAGCCTATCTTTCTGGCTCATTGCGAATTCCACTGGCTACTGGTTTCGGCACATATTCAGTTCAAGGTGCTTTGCATCATCCACCGGGCTTATTCGCTTCATGAGAAGGTTTTTCCGTACAGTCCATAGTGTGCTCTGCGAACTGCTGGCACAGCTCTTTTTTGGTTCCTCGTTATTGTTTGGAACAGTTTTGGTAGTCGTGCATTCTCTGTCACTGGCCCAAAGCTTTGGAATGCTCTTGCTCAGATTTCAATCTTTGTGAAGACAAACATCTTTTTGTTTGATCCTTCGATTCTTGTTTCACCCTTGCTGTTAGCGCCATTGTACCTCTGGTGAAAGTTTGCCTTTTATAAGATTGAAATAGATAGATGGAACACGAGACCCCAGCATTGTGCTACTCTTCTCCTTAATGCGGCGCTCCAGGATGACCTATTCCACCTAAAACCATCCAAATGTTGCATTTTAAAAAAAGCCGCCACTTTTTCACAAATGTACTACTCCAACCTTAGCCCCTATTTATTGCATGCCTTTATTTTTCTACAACGAACGTTGTGACCGGATATCTGCAGATTGTGTTTATAACGAGGCCTCAGAGAAAGGAGCTGTTCCCGTCTTTAGTCTGTCGAGCATCAGAACATTTGCGGATACGGGTCAGAGGTGTCTATCTGTCCTGTAGAAGGTCCTACCCACTAGGCGGCTGCTTTGCAAATAGAATTTTGGATCACTTAGCGTATGACCTTGACCTTGGACAAGCCATGTAAGCGTCCAGGTTGCGACTTAAAGTGTCTGAGCAATGCATGAGAGAAAACATTACATAAACCAGCACAGTGCTGGGGTCTCCTGTTCCATCCATCCATCCATCCATCTATCTATTTCAATCTTATAAAATGCAAAGTTGCTGCCCAGCATGGTGTGGCTACAATTACTGTCTGCGCTGCTTCCTTTATATCGAATCGCGAGCTAATGGTGTGCCCAGACAGGCATTATTGCAAAACCTTTCCACGCTGCTGGGTTTTGCAAGGCATTAAGTTACTACAGTCAAAAGAACTGTTGTGGCTAGTGCTGGAGGAGGGTATAAAGGGCATCCATTAGTGGAGGGAGCCGCGTGCAGATGGTATCATCTGCCGTTGGTGTTCTTGAGAACACGGGTCCCTTGCGTCGTCTTGTGCAAGAAGGGACTTGTAAAAGTGGATGAGCGTTGCAGATCGTTAACGTTTTACCCATTAAAGTGGCAAGGCAACGCATTTACAAGAAATTTCCGAAGGAGTCTTCTCTTCTAAACATGTACCAGTGCTCTCTGCATTGGTAGCATTTTTCTATTGAGGTTTGGATGATTGTTGTGACTTGTTTGGCCACCGTCTTTTCCCAAACATCAGACCACACCCAAAGTTAATTTTTAAGGCACCTTTTTTATTCTTTCCTGGTGCACGCATTTTGATTGTGTGCCCTTTATTCTTTTTGTTTTCATGCGGTGTTGGTTTAGCCCAGCCACTTCAATCTCTCAGCATAAGCGGAGCAAAAGTCCTTTTTTTATCTTCTGGCATTGGTTTATTTAGTGACAATGTGTGGTAGGGCGCTTACTGCAAAACGAGCACCTCAAAGCGGTACAAAGGGGGAGGGGAGGCAGTAGCAGGGAGATAGCAAAGGAACAGAGGATGGGAGAGTCTGATCATTCGTAGCTTGGTACATTGTAGATCAGGTAACTGCAAAGAGGCATGCATGGGAGTGCAAAATTAATACAAAATCATTAGTTGAAAAGCAAGGTTCATTCAGTCAGTATAAAACGAAGGAGTGGAAGAGTGCAGAGGCGTCGTATGGTGGAGTTTGTGGTGACTAGGGTAAGAGGCATTCCACACCAAGAAGGGGCTGGAAGCTGAATAATAGAACCCCTGGGATGGTGAAAGGTACTTCTTGGCAATGAAAGCGGGGTGCTATCCAACTACAATAATGGATAGTCCTGTGTCAAACGTTTTTCAATGGAAAAGTCTTTAGTTTCTTGCAAAATCTCAAGTGGTTCTCTTCATCACTGTGGGCAATGAGCAGATTGTTGCACAAAGAGGTGTGGTCCTGCCTGCCAACCTTTTCTTTAACTTTATGACTTGGGTAGTAGTGTCATTACTGGCAGACCTGAGGTGCCTATTGTGGGCTCTGATTCTTTCCCAGTACACGCGTCTCATGCCAAGTTTTAAAATCTATTCTTGCATTTACCAGGGGCCAGTGGTGAGATTTTACTGCCGTGGTAATATAACCACAGAGTTTGAATTTTATTTTATTGTTTAAAGCACATACCCAGCTCGAGGGCAGCAGAGCCCTGTACATAGTGTGGGTAGCCAGCATTTGGACTGGCATCTTTTAACAGTAGCGCAGTACTGTGAGTTGAGTACTATGCGTCGGTATGGGCGTCCAATGGAATTAGTCCTTGGTCAGGTGTTCAGCCATGTTTTGAGAGATTTGCAAAACTGGAAATTTACAGGCGTAGAGTATCAGAGGGTGGGTGCGTGACAAGAGGGATTACTTGCGGTTCCTATCTTCTTGGACAAGTTGTGATTCAAGCCAGTTGGTCAATTTGTTGCGCAGAAAGTGTGTGCCACCAGATATGTGGAGCTTAGCCGCCAGGTACATTGGTGTGCTACTCGTGACTGCTCTGTAGAGGATACATGCAGTCTTGAACAGTATCCTGGCCTAGAGCGGAAGCCAATGTAGGACGGGATGATTTGGTCAAATTTCCTTGCATCCGTAATGAGATGTGTTGTAGTGTGGTAGACTGCTTTTAGGGTGCCAAGTGAGCAGAACGTCAGGAGGGCATTTCCCCAATTGATGCGAGAGGCCACAAGGGCCTGCATGATGGTCTGGATCACCTGTGGCGGGAAGAAGGGTTTGATTTTAGCAGAGGGTGTTTGGAGCCAGGCTGTTTAGGCCTTCTTGGCTATGTGTTTCTGGAAGGACAGGCTGCTGTCAGTGGTGAATCTTAAGGATTTTGCTGAGTCCGAGAGTTGTGGATCAAATCCTTCATACCATTGACCCATTGTTGTACAAGTTGTTTAGCGGGCGGGCCGATGAGGAAAAATGTAGTCTTGGATCGGTTTAGTTTCAGTTAATCCAGGACTGGATGATGGTTGGGTGATGGCGGAGTCGAGTGATGTCTCGGGTACTATTTACTCTCGCCTAAAACTGAGTATCTTCTGCCTATTGGTGGATGGCTATATTGGGGTCTTTGAGGAGAGTCACCAGAGGCTCCATGTAAAGGTTAAAAAGGATTGTGGAGGGGATATTGCCTTGGGAGAACTGGAGTCTGTTAGAACGCAACAAGTTGATCTGATCCACCTGCTGCCTTCCCAAGAGGTAGGAGGTAAACCAATTCAGGGCAGTGCCAGTGAATCCCATCCTATTGGCAAGGAGGGAAAGGAGGGTTCATTGGTCGACTGTTGAATTCAGTCAAGAATTCAATGTAGGTGAGGAGGCATGGAGTCCTTATCGATTATTTTGGGGGCATCATCCACCACATGGTTGCTGGCTGTCTCGATGCTAATCTTGGGACAAAACAAACCCTGACTGATAGTCATTTAGTAGGTGAAGTTGTTTGATTCTGGCGAGTAGTTGTGTAGCGACTACTTTTCCAAAGTTTTGCCAATAAACTGGAGGTTCTTAATGGGCACATAGTTGGCCAGGTCGTCTGTCTGGATCTAGGGTTGTTTTTTTTTTTTCAAGCAGTCATAAGACAAGTCTTGAGGGTGACCGGGAATGACTCGACGGTGGGGGAGACATTAATGATGCTGTGGAATGCATTGAGCGCCCGGCCCGCCATTTGTGTAATGATGGATGTTGGGAAGAAATTCTACGAGTAAGAAGTAGGTTCGAGTGAGGCGAACCTTTTCAAAGATATCTGGGGCAGAGGGAAGAGCGAATCCAATCCACAATGGCAGTGTGCATGCCAGAGTGCAGGGGGTGCTAATGCTGTGGGAGGTGGATAGGGGTCTGTTGAGGGTTTGGTACACTGCTTTATTACTACAAGGTGGACTTTGCTACTGTTAGAGGCTGCCACAATGGCGGTGGAGTAGTAAGCAGCTTTGACCTCTGTAATCGGAACCCTACAGTTGGCACATTGAGATTTGAGGTTGGTGAGGTCTCCAGGGATACAGCTTTTGCACCACCGTTTCTCTAGGGCTCTGATTGAGGTTTGGTTTAGGCGAGCTCAGGGATGTACCAATAGGCAGATGGTTTCGTCTTGGCGCAGCTGGTTTTTTAGGGGGACATGAGTGTCCAAGTTTCATAGAGGAGTTGCTGAATAAATGTAGGAGGACTGAGGCATTCCCTGTGGTGGGGAAATCTGTAGTGTTTGCTTCTAGCTCATTGACCGGGAAGGTTTTGAATGAGCAGTGCTGAGTGAGAGGGTGGGGGCGGAGTTAAGCTGGACCTTTTGTGGGCCGTATTAGAGTCAATGACTGATGGTGGTGTGATCCGACTAGTCAAGTGTGATAAAATCCCAGAATTGGTATGGCCTGAATTTGATGGATGCTTTTTGTAGAGACCAAGGACCATATTGTATTTGTCATTTATATAGTGCCCTTTCCCCATTTGTATGGCCTCAATGTGCTTTGTGGTTGGAACGCCTTCAGTGACTGTAGTCCATGTGTAGGCGTTCAAATCAAATGATGCTTGTGTGGATTTTCTGCTGGGTTAGAACTTGGGTGGGCTGGATAGGCTCCAGTAAGCAGCCCAGAGGTCAGGCACGTGGGTGGGTGCTGTTGGTGGTTTAGGATAGAGTTCTAGTGCCAAAGATCTGATGTGTGTCCAGCTAAACCGAATTTCTTTTGTTTGTTGTTGCTGTATACTAATGGCAGAGGTGTTGAGGTACGTCAGGGGTTTGTGTGGACGGCTGTGTGTGCTGCTCGAGCGGAATAGCATAGCCATAGCTGCATTCTAGGGTGCATGGATGGTGTCATGATGCCTACCCCCAGGCATCCAGACCAAGCCCATCAGCCCCGGGAGCAGGCATCTAGACATTTAATAAAACCTCAGCAGCCCCGGCTAGGGGCTATCTGGGTTCAGTCCTGGCTCCTTAGGCGCCAGGCTTATAGTAGGAATCAGTCCTGGCACCTAAGGCGCCAGGCTCATAGTCATTACTTACCTCAGGCAGACCATGCTGCAAATGACTCCAATCCAACATGAAGCCTGAAAGGGACTATTTTTCTACAGGGACTATTTTTTACTCGGGTGTGCTTCTGGGGAACTTCTTACCTGTGACTACTTTGGCAGGCTATTTAAACCACACCCGAACAGCAGCTCATGCTTCGTGTTATTCTGCATCCAGCAGCGTAACACTCATCGTGCCTGCAGCTTGCAGCCTGCATCCAGTCTTCTGCCACGCCCGCCTCGAATCCGGAGCTCCTAAAACAAAGAGGAAAGAAAGGGACAAGGTTAGAAAACGAACTTATTTCTATTCCACACCAGATTCTGGATCCATCTTGTCTCCGGACCTGTAAAGAACACCATTTCTGCACGCGCTGCACCTCCAGCTGCAGCGCTGCGCCATACTCGCCAGTCTTCACAGCATCCTTCGGGTCGGCGCTGCCTCCATCATTTCTTCGCCGAACTTCGGCACCTGGGAGACAAAAGAAAACCACAAGGTGAGCCAAGGGAACCAACAAATATAATTCTTACCACCATAGACTTACCTGATTTACCACCGTATGTATCCTTTTGTGTGACTCCATATTTTCACGTACCGCATCTGAAAAGAGAGACAAAACAACACGTTTTCCTCGTGCAACATTTACCGGACAGCGCTGGGTAATGCAGACTCTTACCTGAGCGCCACCAGCTGCCACAAGAGCATCTTTTCACGAGCCAGCTGCAAGACCAGAAAGGAAGGGGGTATGGGGGGGTTTGGGGGTGTGTGGGGGGGGTTAGGAGTATCCAATGCCTGTTTCATCCAGCAATCCTGTGCAAGTGGTTCTACCAGGGAGCATTCCTTTAGCTCCACCCGAACGTTTTGCTGGGGACCCAAAAAAGTTTGCCGTGTTTATGAACCAATGCCGCTTGCACTTTTTATGCAGACCTGGAGCTTTTTCGAACGACCAAACCAAAGTAGCCTTTGTACTATCATATCTCAGTGGCAGCGCAGCGGATTGGTCAATTCCATTAGTTAACCAGGATGACCCTCATCTTCGGGATTTTCAAGGTTTTCAATTGAGCATGGAAAGACTATTTGCCAGACATTCACAGGGACAGGCCCTGGTTAACAAACTTTTAACGACAAGGTAACCAGGATCTACTAACCTATATCGCCACTTTCAATAGGTTAGTGGTGGAAACCGGATGGCCAGAGGTAAAACGAATTACATTATTTCATCGTGGACTTCGGGGTGAACTCAAAGACGTTTTGGCCCAAGTTGTGAACCCACCTCAGGATTGTGCAGAATATATAGATTTAGTGGTCCAGTTAGACCACCGACTTCAGAATAGAAAGGCTGATCGAGCTAAGTTCGAGAATCGGGTATTGGTTAAACCCAATGTTACCCTCAAAGGAACAGATGTATCAGAACCGATGCAGATCGGGGGGTCAAGGGACCCTTAACTCAAAAGGAAAGAGAAAGAAGACGGCAGATGCAATTGTGACTGTACTGTGGGGCCTCAGGACATTTTCTACGGGATTGCCCTATAAAAACATCTAAAAAAGTAGTCTGAGCAGCTGATAAAAATCAAACAGAGCCTGATTCGGGAAACGACCACGCCCGACAAGCGTAGAGGTCCGCTTGCCGAGCTTGAAGACGGATACTCAGACCTCGCACTTCATCATACCAATGGTCCTTATAGATCCAAGGCAGCCATCACGTATGCACGCAGTGAGGGCATACATTGATAGTGGGGCCATAGGAAACTATGTGGACCACGAGTTGGCTTCTATGATGAATCTCTCTCTCTGCAAAAAGACCACTTCGGATGTCATCACCACAGTCGATGGAACTGAAATTGCCTCTCGGCCTGTAACTCATTCCACCGCAGAGATGACACTATTGGGTCAGGATGGGCATTGAGAGACTATTGTGTTTGATTTAATCAAAGCCCCGCAGTTCTAAATAATACTGGGGATACCTTGGTTGGAAACACATAATCCTTGTATTGATTGGCGAGAGAAGAGAATAACCTTCCCGGATTGTGCACATACTTGTTACCCAAAAAAAACCTTGAACCAAGGCCTGGCCACAGTTGCTACTCCAGTCGTGCAGTTACCTCAGGAATATCAAGAATTCCGGGATGTTTTCCAAAAGGAACAGGCAAACACCCTACCACCTCACAGATCATACAATTGTCAAATCGATCTCATACCCGGTGCACAACCTCCATGTAGTAGGATCTACGCCCTTACGGAACCCGAAAATCTTCACCTACGACAATACTTGGACCAATACCTTGCTAATGGCTTCATTCATTCATCCATCCAAGTCCCCTGCATCTTCAGCTTTGTTCTTCGTGCCTAAAAAGAAGGTGACCTCAGAACGTGCATAGACTACCGCGCATTAATCAGATCACGGTTAAGAACCGATACCCATTGCCTCTGATCCCCGAATTACTAGACCAAGTAAAGGACGCTTACATCTACACTAAATTAGATCTCCGAGGGGCATATCATCTGGTACGTGTAAAGAAAGGCGACGAATGGAAGACTGCTTTTCACACTAAGTACGGGTGTTAGGGAGAATTCTCTCTTTAGGCTGAATTTCCTAACCTAGTGAGTCCCCCAGCAGCTTTGCTGGATTTCTGGAGTTTGTTTTCTTTCTCTTCTCCTGCCAAGAGTGAGACTATTTTTCTCCCACTCTTGGACATGATTTATGGTGTTCCTTTGACTGCTAATGTGTTTTATGGGCTATGGGGTCTTTTACTCCATAGGGTCTCATGTGTTTTTTTCTATGTGTGTTACACAGCACCCTCCGTGCAGTAACACAGGGGTGTCATAGTGACACCCCACCATAGACTCCATACCATGGCACTGACTACTGTCTCCCAGGGCATGTAAAGTCAGCATTGGCTTTGCTAGTCCCAAATTATTAACAGAAACCGGTACAAACCATCATATTGTGGACGTACTGGTCGGGGCAATTCGATTGCCCCGGGGTCTGTTAGTCGAGGGGGCACGTCTCCGTCCCCCCTGATCGAGTTTTGGCTGGTGGCAGTGGATACTACTTTATATTCGACCGCGAATATATTCCTATGGGATTTTCCCATTGTTCGAGGCTACCAACTTTAATTATTTAATTCTCATAGCCTCGAACATACCGCCGGTTTATTTATTTAATATTAATTCGCCGGTTGGTATTTTTTGCCAGGACTCGATTCTAAAATGGCGTTTGTGTTCTCTTCTGTGACTCCAACCCAAGTCAAGCCCTTTGTTCCACTTTTTGGCGGGCTTCTCCACAGAAGTCTCCAAAAGTGGTGCCACTCTGTCTGGGTACCACAGGGGATGCGGGAGGGAGTTTAGGCACCCTGGACTGAGTTACCTTGGTAACTAAAGTCGCACTCTTGTGTGATTGGCCCAAGTGGTGAGCCGACCGGATCACCGCTTAGCATGTTTGATTGACAGCTAGGCTAAGTGAATGGGGGTGTGCTGCATAAAAGCAGGGCTTTGGGGACTGGAACTTCAGAAGTCGCCACAGGACCTGATAATCCGACGAGGGAGAAGCTGAGCTGACCTACCACGACGACACCCCCGGTGGAGCCCTGCGGAACCGACTCACCACTTCCCGACGACAGAGAAGATCTCCCGGCTGGAGAGGCTTCTTCCCCTGACTGGTGGGCACAACCAGTTTACCTTCTTCTCTTCGCACCCCAGACCGGCTTGTGGTCGAATTGCCCGTGCCAAGCACCCTGGCAACCGGATAGCCACTTACCACTGGACCGCGAACTAAAGGACCGTTCCTTTTAACTGAGAACTCCGCGGCTGGTTTCTTCCCTGGCAGTGCAACGGACTCCTGTCTTCCTCCCCGACAAGATCCTCTCTTCCCCGGACGAAGCACCGACTTGCATCCGCTGCCAGGAACAACTGCCCCCGCTGGAGTATTCTCACCACTTTAAGGTACCGTGTCCGACAGGCCTTCCTTTCTAAAGATTGCTACAAGGTAATAATAATCCCTTAACCTTCTGGACTGGGCTGGCCGCCTTGACCTTCTAACTGGTCCCTTTCTTTGGTCCAACTCCTTTTTGAACCGTTAGAAGACTTTTGTGCACTGCAACTGTGTGACCTTGGACACATTTAGTTTTTGATCCTCTTAAAGTGGATCCGGCCTACTGACTCTAAACTCACGGTGTTACTTTGCCTTCCTCTCTTGTTGTGTTCGTGAAAGTGTTTCAATTTATTCTCTGCTTTTCTCTCCCTTTTAAAAACGAACTATTAGAGGGCCATCTACGTTAAGCGCTCACCGCTGTCTGAAAATAAGTGGGGCTTTACTTAAGACTTGTCTAATATTCTTCTAAGGGAGTGTATATCTTTTAGTGACCGTGTTTCTGAATTGCTTACTATTAGTGCTTGTGTGTTTTTCTAGATGTGGTTTTAAATAATTATATCTCTTTTACACCAAGCCCTGGTTAGTGTTTACTTGTTCTACTGTGTTCTTTTGACCTATTGTGAAAACTCTGTATACTGCCTAACTCTTCTTGAGGGATGTCTGACTGCTCAGCCACAGCTACCTAGTGAATATGTGTGGTACAGACTGCTACCAAGTGGGTTTACTGCCAAACACCTGTAGTCTTAAATCTTTTGCAGTGGTCCCAGAGGGAACTGCACAGGTTTCTGCCTAACAACGGGTCATTTGAATACCAGGTGATGCCCTTCGGGTTGTGCAATGCACCAGCAGCCTTCCAGTATTTTATGAACGATGTCCTTCGTGAACTCATTGACGTCTGTGTTGTTGTATACATAGACAATTTTCTAGTGTACTCCTCTTCAGAATCAGACCATGTGAAGCACGTTCGTGCAGTCCTTGAGAAACTACGCCAGCACAAGTTACATGCAAAATTGGAAAAATGCGTTTTTCATGCTACGGAAGTTGAATTCCTTGGATTTATCCTGACTCCAAAAGGAGTCCGATTGGACTCTCGAAAGGTGGACGCAACCCTCAAGTGGCCATCACCCAGTTCAGTTAAAGGGGTACAAAGCATGCTCGGATTTGCTAATTTCTACCGCAGATTAATTCCGAATTTCTTACATGTTGTACACCCTATCACAACACTTTTGCGAAAAAACAAACGCTTCTTGTGGACCGAAGAAGCTGAAAAGGCCTTCCAAGAGCTGAAAGCGAAATTCATGTCTGCACCTGTCTTAAAGCATCCAAGCCCCGAACTTCCATACATAGTTGAAACTGATGCATCCAGTGTAGCCATGGGAGCTGTCCTGTCCCAGAAGGATCCTGAAACCGGTCAACTTCACCCAGTAGCATTTTGGTCCAGAAAGTTCTCGGCACCCAAGTTAAACTATGCGGTTACCGATAAAGAATTATTAGCCATCAAATCCGCCTTCAAGGCTTGGCGGCATTATCTTCTCTGTGCCAGGCATACCATTACGGTAATCACCGATCATCGGAACTTGCAGTATTTAAAAACAGCCAAGGCCTAATCGTCGCGTCAACTTCGATGGCCATTGTTCTTTGCCGAGTTAGATTTCGTGATCACTTATAGACCAGGTTGTAAAAATGGCAAGGCAGATGCCTTATCCCGAATAGGGATGGGAGAAGCATATGCGAACCCGGAACCGGTGCCTATAATTTCAGAACAAAGAATTCTTGGCATAACCACTCTACAGACACTAGAGGATATTCAAGTAAAGATCCAACAACTCTTCGATCCAACAGCCCTGCAGGACTGGGTGAAGAAAGGCCTGGACTACTCAGTCATCAATGACCTACCTTATTATCAAGGGCGACTATTTCTACCACACAAGGAACTACAAGAACTAGTCATCTCCAATTATCATGACACCCTGATGGAAGGACACCCAGGTATCGCAAAAACTGAAGCTAAAATTAAGAGACAATTCTGGTGGCCCACCTGGCGAAAAGACGTAAAGTCATTTGTAATGTCTTGTGGCATTTGCGCCCAAAACAAAAGTCGGAAGAAAAGACCAGCTGGCCTCTTACAACCTTTGGATATTCCACTTACCCCATGGCACACCTTATCGTTAGATTTTATTACAGATCTACCTCCATGTAATGGATTTAACACCATTCTAGTTATTGTAGATCTTTTTTCCAAGATGGCCCTCTTTATTTTTCTAAAGGGATTACCTTCTGCTTCAATTCTGGCCAAGGAGTTCTTCGAAAACATTGTTCGAATACACAGATTTCCTTCTGTATTGGTCTCTGACCGAGGTAGTCAATTCATTTCACATTTTTGGAAGAAATGTTGTCAACTGGCGCAAATCGACGTGAGGTTATCAACCAGTCAACATCCCCAGACCGATGGTCAGACGGAGAGGACCAACCAGACCCTTGAACAGTACCTACGTTGCATGCTACACCAGACCGAAAGTAATTGGAAAGATATTTTATGGATTTCCGAGTATGCATACAATAACTCTGTACATTTAGGAACCGGACAAAGCCCCTTTTATACCATATATGGACATCACCCTCGAACCTCATTACTAAATTCGCCTCAGCATTTAGAAATGCCTGCAGTTAGTCATTTGCATTCTACTATTACACAAGCCTTTAAAGAAGCAACAGAACATTTGAAACAAGCAAAAGAGAAATATAAGTAAAATGCTGATCAACATAGAAGTGAAACTCCACAATACCAGATTGGGAATCAAGTTTGGCTGGCTACAAAACACATACCTCTGAAGGGAACTCAGACTTTTAACCCTAGATATTTGGGACCTTACACTATTTAAGGCCATTATCAACCCGGTAGCCGTCAAATTGGAATTACCCTCTAATATGCGCATTCATCCTGTCTTTCATGTTTCACTTTTAAAACCAGTTCAACCAGGAACAAGATTAACCAAACCACCCGACCCCATCTTGATAGATGGAGAACCTGAATTTGAGGTAAAACATATCCTGGACTCCAAGATGGTTAAATCAAAACTTTATTTAATCAATTGAAAGGGCTACGCACCACAAAAAAAGTTCATGGGAAACTAGTGACCACATCCATGCACCACGGTTGGTGAAAAGATTCCATCGGAACTTCCCAGACAAACCAGGGCCCAGGGGAAGAACAACTTTAGGAGGGGCCTTGGTGGGGGGGGGGGGGAAGGGTGTGCTGTCATGAAGCCTACCCCCAGGCATCCAGACCAAGCCCATCAGCCCTGGGAGCAGGCATCTAGACATTTAATAAAACCTCAGCAGCCCCGGCTAGGGGCTATCTGGGTTCAGTCCTTGCGCCAGGCTCATAGTAGGAATCAGTCCTGGCGCCTAAGGCGCCAGGCTCATAGTCATTACTTACCTTAGGCAGACCATGCTGCACATGATTCCAATCCAACATGAAGCCTTAAAGGGACTATTTTTCTACAGGGACTATTTTTTACTCTGGTGTGGTTCTGGGGAACTTCTTACCTGTGACTACTTTGCAGGCTATTTAAACCACGCCCGAACTGCAGCTCATGCTTCGTGTTATTCTGCATCCAGCAGCGTAACACTCACCGTGCCTGCATCCAGTCTTCTGCCACGCCTGCCTCAAATCCGGAGCTCCTAAAACAAAGAGGAAAGAAAAGGGACAAGGTTAGAAAACGAACTTATTTCTATTACACACCATATTCTAGATCCATCTTGTCTCTGGACCTGTAAAGAACATCATTTCTGCACGCGCCGCACCACCGCGCCATACTCACCAGTCTTCACAGCATCCTTCGGGTCGGCGCTGCCTCCATCATTTCTTCGCCAAACTTCGGCACCTGGGAGACAAAAGAAAACCACAAGGTGAGCCGAGGGAACCAACAAATATAATTCGTACCACCATAGACTTACCTGATTTACCACCGGAGGCATCCTTTTGTGACTCTCCATATTTTCACGTCCCGCTTCTGAAAAGAGAGACAAAACACGTTTTCCTCGTGCAACATTTACCGGACAGCGCCGGGTAATACAGACTCTTACCTGAGCGCCACCAGCTTCCACAAGAGCATCTTTTCACGAGCCAGCTGCAAGACAAGAAAGGAAGGGGGGAACAAGAGTGAACATCGGACATATTGAACTTTATGAACTTAATACTTACTGGTCCTCACCAGGAACCTCAGACTCAATACTCTCCGGAACTCTCCCGAGCCTTCAAACCAGTGAAGTAACTGGAATCGACGCGCCCCTGCAAATCCACGCAGGATGGAGAGCTCATCTTTCAAGAATATAAGGCGAGATTGCTGTGAGGGCATTTCTGAGGTTATTAGTTGGGGAGGACTGTGGGGGTGCCAGCACTTGAATCCACAAGTGGCTAAATCCATCTCTCCACTTGCAGGAGAATATTTCTACGGGTTAAGCAGACAAGATTAGGAGGGCAGATCCAGTCAGTCATCGCTGCACTACGCATCACATGGGTGGAGACCGCAGCTGTCTGGGTCCGACCGACGCCCCTGTGGGAGCAAGGTGAGCTTAACAGATGGGTGGCCCTGCCTGTGGCCTGTGTCCACAGACGTGGTGTAAGGTATATGTACCGTTGGCTTGGATGGAGTTTGACAGCGGTCTTCTTTTTTTTCTTTTCTTGGCCCAATGTGATTGGCTGGTCTCAATATTTGTGGTCTCAATATTCGTGGTCTTCCTGGAATGAAAGTGATTAGTGGGGGAGGGGCCCGGGGGATGTAGAGAGGACGATAGTTTGTCACAGTTTGCCTCTGCGAATGTTGCTGACATCCATGGGGTATTGGTGGGTAGGAGTGTTGTGTTTGGGGGGGACGAGTTTGTCACGGTGTGCCGCTGCTGACATCGGTGGGGTACTGGTGGAATTTTATTGTGTTGGGGTCAGCGTTTCTGTGCACCTATCGGAAGTGTAGAGAGAGGGGAGGGTTTCAAGAGGTGAGAGAAAATCCAGGTTTTGAGGGCTTTTCTGAATGCCAGGTGATTGTCAAAATTTTATGTTATTTGGCATTTGAATAGCACCTTTGGGTTGAACGCCCTTGAGGACCGCAGTCCAGGTCAGTGGAGATAGTAGTGTTATACAACATGCATGGGTGCACTCGTTATGTTTCCAGGTAGAGTGCAATAGGTAATGTGTAGCTGCATACTAGCACTAGCTGGGGTGCAGTGGCTGTGTAAGGGCAGTAGAATGTGTGTAGAAGTAGAAGGGCAATAGACTATGGTATGTACATATTGGCGGCATTAGTGGTTGAGGGTAACGTGTGCAGCTAGGCCGAATTATTCGAGTGGTGTTGCTGCGTACTAATTGTTTGTTGGTGCAGAGGCAAGAGTTGAGTGTCTGTGTGTTTTTCAGGGGGACCTTGTTTCTGTGCAGCTTCCAGTGCCTGTGAAAGGCATGGAATCTTCCTGTATCTTGATGGGTCAAATTGTTTGTTGAAGACTGATGGGTGGTGACAGGGAGATCAGTTCCAAAACTCATGTTCTTACTGCAGAGCTGCTAGCAAATCCTTGTTCAGCAGTTTGTAAAATCAGATCCCTGATGGGTGTTTCTGCTGGGACATACCCAGATAGTCGGGATTAGCAACCGATAAGTGCTAGAATGTTCCTTGCTACAGTTCTTAGGGAATTCCTGATGTGTAGGATTAGCAAGTGCCGGTAGACCATGGTTTGATAGTATAGTGCATATGACTATTCTCCATAATACTATCGAAGTGTGACGCATGGTTAATCTTCTCAATTCTGTGTAAATGTGACCCATAATCACTCTGCTCTTCTGCAATCGAAAAAATGAAGGAAAGGTAGCATTAGTTTCAGCATGTGTAGATGAAAGTGGGATTTTTTTGGAGCCCTTAAGAAGAGAAAACCTTCCCAGATCGAACCTAGGTTTTTTTTTCCACCGAGACAGGTTGCTTTGTTAGGGCTTCTGAGGAGAAGCTGAGGGGTGGTAAGGAGGAGGATAATCAAGTCTGGGAAGCGTACAGGCACAGGCTGGTTATCATTCCGTTTTAGATGGGGTGAGACCGGACTGGAGGTGCTTGTGAGCTAGTGCTGGGCACTTTGATCTGAAAGTGATCATACGTTGGAAATGACAAGGAAAAGAGGTAATCGGGGTGGCTGATGGCTTCATGTAGGAATTCTACAGTTGCTGACGCACACGTGAGAGAAACTGTCCAGACTTTACTTAAAAAGCATCATTGGCAGAAACATGCATAACTAGAGGCACTGAAGAGCACCCACCGGAAATGGACAAAATTGCCCCATGTCTACTTAAGCAATTGGTGCACTCTAAAATGTAGGGAACAGCAACAAATACTTGCTTAAATTTGGTGGAAATGTGGTTTCAGTGTATCATTTCTTACGGAATCGGTTGTGCCCATAATCATCCGCCTCAAGAATCAGAAGTAATTGCAGTTGTAAACTCCATTAACTCTCATAAACGATCATGCAAGTCTATTATTTTTCTGTGTATGAAAATCCGTTTAGCGGGATTGTTAAAGTACTGCAGATCAAAAGAGCATGCAAGTGATTGCCAGTCCTTGACGAAGTGCCGGGCACCACCTCCTCGCTAAAGGCGCAATCGCTAATGCATTTTACATTAACACTGTCGGGAAATACTAATTGCGATGCCAAGAATTTCATAAGTAGACCTGCATTTATATGTCCGTGTTTAACACAAATGGAAACACCCCCCTCCACCCGCCCTCCTTGGGCACATAACCCATGACTCCTGCGCTGTCAGTCGGGCACACTGCATCAGGGTTTCATCTTCATTGTATGATTGTGCTCTCAAGGTTACCTCCACGGTACAATACCGACGTACTTGTTTGTGTGTTCCGTTTACAGCAGTGGGTTATATTTCTGCTCAAGACTGCTGGTTTCAAGGTAGACTGTTTTTGCCAGTTCCCAATTTTTGCTTTTGATCTGTTCTTGTGCATTCACTCTTTAGAACTTTCATAGGCATATAATTGAAAAGGTTTTGGCAGATATTTTACACTGAAATATTGAGGCGTTCATCTTTTGTGCATACATTTGTATCTTGTGGAGCGCTCGTTAGTTGCAGCACATGGATTAATCTATTAATTTAAAATATTTTTTTAATTTCTCCAGCATGGGGTCTGGCATGGATTCACATGCTCATGAATATTCCCCGTCGTCGGGCTGGGAATCCTCGGTAAAGAAAAAAACCAGTATCAGTTTCGTTTCTGATCTGTCTTTCGTAGTAATAACCAATCACTGGTCTCTGCGTCATACTGACCACAGCCAATGACTGCCCTCTACCTAAGCACTGCCTCTGGCAGCCATCTTCAGATTTTTACCGCACGTTCATGTGTTGGGATCCTCGTGCTATTGCTCTCGAGCGTTAGTGCTATTTTTTCACGTTTTTTCTCAAAAACTTCGTTTTTTCGGTCAAAAGAGCCTCAAGCTCCACCGACTCTCCATCCGATCAACGGGGACCCGTGTCGGATTCGTCTGCGCCCCTCAAGGGTGAAGATTTCGTCGAGCTACGCTTTTGGAGGACTCCAGAAGCTTCTCAGGCCCGGACATGGCCCAGGAGAAGGGAAGCTCGACGCCCGGAAAGCTGTTCAGGATCTGCCCTGGATGCCAGCTGCAGAACGTCTTTAAGGAGGACGAACACTCCTTTTGTCTCTACTGCTTACATGAGGACAAGACGCACGTGGAGAAGGACTGCGCGTTTTGCGGCAATATGTCGGAGCGGACCATGAAGGACCGCCATCAACGTCTCGCCAACTGGCTGGAAGGGAAGAGCCCGTCAGGCGAGAAGAAGAGGAAGAAATCCGAGCGGTCTTCTAAGACCTTTGAGGACGCCCCGGCGACGGGGGTCCAAAACAAGGCCAAGCACCGCGAGTCCGCTGGCACCGGGAGCGGCGAACAGTCGGGCTCTACGGGCGCCAGGCAGGGCGCACCCTCCCCGGCACCTTCAGCCACGAGCCAACGCTCTGGGTCGGGTAAGAGGAAGGGCGAGCACCCGGCGAAGCTCCTGGAGAGGCCCCGGTCGAGCTCGAAGGCCCCATCGGAGGGAGAGCGAGGCAGTGTCCCCCCCCCCCTCAAGGATAAGGCGGTGAGCGCACCTAAGGTGGTGAAGGCCTTAATCCATCCGGCCAAGCCCTCTATCGATACTGTTGCGGCGGCCCTGGCTCAGCCTGTGGAGGCTACACCAGTGGTGGCGACCTCGGGGCTCAGAGTCTCCCTGCCACCTCAGAGGGAGTCCTCTTTTGTGCCCATCGATAGGACCCCCATGAAATCCCCGGCGGGGAAGAAAAAGGGGGGGCAGGGCATCGTCGTAGATTCGGCCTCAACCTCGGAGGAAGAGCTGATTGAGGTCTTAAGCCACGGCCTTGGCGTGGAAGAAGACCGGCCCGTCGGGATGGATCCCGACGCAGGTGACGACGACATCGTCGAGGGTGCCGACGGGGCCCCTGATCGCCCGTCGGATTCCCCTCTGCCAGCGCCGCAAGACAACTCGGCGGCCATTTTGTTGGCTATACAGTCCTTATGTTCAGAGATGAGGACGAGACTACCGTTGCCGACGGAGGAACCTCTCCCGTCGGGGGATTCTGAACCGGGACCTTCTGGTGTTCCCCCACCCAAGAAAAGGATTCACCCTCCACCTCCTTTTCAGCCGTCGCGCCCCGTCCAGCCCTCCTCCCCGTCCACCCGAGGGGATGATACGGGGACTGACACGGCAGCGACGGGTACGGACGACGAGGTATACGACGAGGATCTACCGTCGTCACCTCCCACCAGGGCTTCTCCGCCCGACGAGATTGGATCGTTCCACTCCATGATCGCCAGGGCATCCGAGCTTTTCCAACTCTGCCCTGAGGAGAAGAAAAAGGAAAGATTCCTTTATCAACGGCGCAAGGCCAGCTAGAAGAGACCGGTACGAGAAGAAGTACCGGGTCCCGGACGCGGCCCCCCTGTGCCTCCGGGCGCAGCCTACCCCGGACTCCGTCGTCTCCGCGGCGGCCAGGAAGAAAGCGGGGGGGGTGCGGCCTCCACATCGACTTCCCCACCGGACGGCGAGGGAAAGAAATTGGACGCTATGGGACGCAGGGTCATCTCGTCTGCAGCGACGACGATTAAAGCGGCCAACGCCTTGGCTATCGTGGCCCGCTACGACAGGGAGCTATGGTACAAACTGGCTCCCCTGCTGGACTTCCTACCGGACGACAAGAGGGCGGATGCCCTGGAGATCCTACAGGAAGGTGAGGTGGCGTCGGACCACGCCATCACTATTGCGACGGACATTGCCGACACTGGGTTTCGCCAGTTGGGCAACGGCGTGCGCCTTAGGCGGCGTGGATGGCTCAAGGCTACGGACTTCCGTCAAGACGTACAGACCAGAGTCCTGGACATGCCGTTCGATGGGAACAACCTGTTTGGGAAAACAGTGGACGATTCCCTTCAGGCCATTAAAGCGGACACTGAGAGGGCCCGGGCCCTTGGGGTTCTGCAGCAACGACGGACGCCCTTTCGGAGCAGCGGAGGCAAGGGCGCCTCCAAAGGTTCCGGCGGCGGTTTCTCCACCTACCGTCAAGCGGCCCGCTCGTCGTCTCAGGAGGCCTACAGAGGACGAGGCAAGTCTGCCGGACCCCGCCGTCGTCGCCAAGGAGGTCAAGGCGGCAAAGCCTCGTCGAAACAGGATTGAACCGGCCGTGGGGTCGGGCCCCCACCGAAGCACCCCGGTGGGAGGCCGGCTGACTAGCTTCGTCAGCGTGTGGGAGTCCATCTCCACCGACCGTTGGGTGCTGGACGCCTTAGCCCGGGGCCACGCGCTCGAGTTTCAAAGAAGGTGCCCGCGCGTCCCCCCCGTGGCCAGGAAAGAGCTTCACGTCCCTCAGCTTCTCCTGGAGGTAAAGGCGATGCTCAGGAAGGGCGCCATCGAACTCGTCCCAAAGAGGCTTCGGGGCTCCGGAGTTTACCCGAGATACTTCCTCGTGAAGAAGAAGACGGGAGGATGGCGCCCCATCCTAGACCTGCGACGTCTGAACAAGTTCATCAAGGCGCAGAAGTTCCGGATGGTCACCCTCCAGCACGTCCTGGGTCAGCTGGAGGAAGGAGACTTCCTGTCGTCGTTGGATTTGGAGGATGCCTACTTCCATATTCCCATCCTAAAGGGGCACCGAGAATTCCTCAGGTTTGTGGTCCAAGGGCGTCACTACCAGTTCAAAGCCCTCCCCTTCGGACTACGGTCGGCACCCAGGGTATTCACCAAGTGCCTTGCACCGGTGGCGGCGCAGCTGCGCCGCGAGGGGATCCACGTCTACCCCTACCTGGACGACTGGCTCATCCGAGCCAAGACGAGGGAGCTCGCCGAGGAGCACACAGCAAGGACTGTCCAACTTCTCACGGACCTGGGATTCTCCGTGAACTACGCCAAGTCCCACCTGGTACCCGCGCAAAACGCACTGTTTCTGGGAGCGAAGCTCGACACAGTGGCCCTTCTGGCCTCCCCGTCGGAGGAAAGGACCAGGTCCATCCTGGGCAAGGTACAGCGGATGTTGGTTTCCGACGCGGCCAAGGTGAGGTCCATCAAGTCCCTCCTCGGAATGATGTCTTCTTGCATCTACCTCATTCCCATGTGCAGGCTCCGGATGCGCCCGTTGCAGGAGTTCCTGGACGCGCGCTGGATCCAAACGACGGGCGGCTTCGAGGAGAGGATCACACTCGACGAGAGTTTCCGCCGAGCGGTCCGGTGGTGGGGCAACCGCGCGCATCTGACGGCGGGCATGGACTTCCAGACCCCCGGCCACCAGGAGACAGTGACCACGGATGCCTCCCTGGAAGGGTGGGGAGCGCACACCGAAAATCTGCACGCGAGAGGCCTTTGGCTCCCGACGGAGAAGTCCCTCCATATCAACGTCCTGGAGCTCCGTGCAGTGTTCTGGGCCCTCAGGTCCTTCCTTCCGTCCCTCAAGGGCAAGGTGGTGAGGATCTTCACCGACAACACCACCACCATGTTTTACATCAGGAAACAGGGCGGAACCAGGTCCCCAGCACTGTCCAAGGAGGCGCAGGACCTGTGGCATTGGGCCGTCGCCCAAAGGATGTTTCTGGTGCCGTTTCATCTGGCAGGGATAAAAAACACCATCGCCGACTCACTCAGCAGGGAGCTGCGCTCGTGCCACGAGTGGGAACTACGGCAGGATCTAGTGGATCGCCTCTTCCGACGGTGGGGCACACCCCAGATCGACCTGTTCGCGACGGCGACAAACTCCAAGTGCCGGAGGTTCGCCAGCAGGTTTCCCCAGGCGAGGAGCATGGGCGATGCTTTCTCGTTCCCCTGGGAGGGCCTGTTCCTCTACGCGTTCCCTCCTTTGCCACTGCTAATCCGGCTCGTCAACCAGCTCAAGAGGTCACGGTGCAGGATGATCCTCGTCGCACCTGCGTGGCCGAGGCAGATATGGTTCCCGGACCTTCTGGACTTGTCAGCGTCCCCGCCAATCAAGCTGCCGGTGGACGCGGATCTACTCTCCAGGGAAGGAGGCGCCATCCTCCACCACGACCCAAAATCGCTGAACTTGCAGGTTTGGAGGATACGACATACCGGCCGACTGCAGAGAGGTTCTTGCAAAGGCCAGGGCGTCCTCGACTCTTAAATGCTACGGACACAAATGGAAGAGGTTCTCTGTCTGGTGCCACGCACAGAAGATTAACCCTCTATGGATTACGGCTCCCCAGGTACTACCGTACCTGCTGACGCTGGCCAAAGCTGGACTGGCACACGCGTCCATCAAGATTCATCTTGCTGCGATCTCCCGATACACCAGAACCACGGGCCGGACGTCCTTGTGGTCTCATCGTCTGGTGAAAGAGTTCATGAAGGGACTGTTCAGATCGTTCCCGCCGGTGAAGGCTCTGGCCCCGGCGTGGGAGCTCAACGTGGTGCTGACCAAGCTCATGGGACCTCCGTTTGAGCCTCTGCACTCGGCCCCGTTGAAGTTTCTGTCGTGGAAAACAGCGTTTCTTGTGGCCATCACCTCCGCACGACGGGTGGGAGAGATCCAGGCCCTTTCCTGCAAGGCCCCGTACTTGACTTTTCACGACACGAGGGTGGTGCTCAGGACGCACCCCTCCTTCATGCCCAAGGTACCGTCGGACCTCCATCTCAACGAACCCTTGGTGTTGCCTGTGTTCTTCCCGTCGCCTTCGTCGCCGGCTGAGAGGACTTTGCACTCGCTGGATGTGGCTAGAGCGCTGAAGTTCTACGTGGACCGCACAAAGTGTTTTCGGAAGACGTCACAACTCTTTGTGAACTTTGGACCTGTCAATCAGGGGGAAGGCTCTCTCGAAGGCTTCCATTTCCAGATGGCTCTCCGGCTGTATCATGTACTGTCATCGGTTGGCAAACCGACCGCTGCCTGGCCGTCCGAGAGCCCATTCCACCAGAGCGATCGCAGCTACCACAACGTTCCTTTCTGGTGTGCCCCTGCTGGACATATGCAGGGCTGCTACGTGGAGGTCGACGCACACCTTCACGAAATTCTACTGCGTCGATCGGGATTCCAGGGAGGAGTCCAGGGTCGGCCAAGCAGTGCTGCGCAACCTGTTCGCCTGAGGTGAGTCTGGTGAGGAGGTAAGATGCTTAATGTTGAGTTTGATGTACGGCTTAATGTTGAGCCTTTGCCACCTCCCGTGGTTGTGCATGTGTGTACTGCTATGTATTCTTTATTCATGAGCATGTGAATCCATGCCAGACCCCATGCTGGAGAAGGAACAAGTCACTTACCTGTAACTGTTGTTCTCCAGCATGGGTCTGGCATGGATTCACATGCGAACCCTCCCGCCTACCCCTCTGCGGCTCTTCACTTGGTCATACTGCCACTTCACGTGCTTCCAAATCTGAAGATGGCTGCCAGAGGCGGTGCTTAGGTAGAGGGCAGTCATTGGCTGTGGTCAGTATGACGCAGAGACCAGTGATTGGTTATTACTACGAAAGACAGATCAGAAACAAAACTGATACTGGTTTTTTCTTTACCGAGGATTCCCAGCCTGACGACGGGGAATATTCATGAGCATGTGAATCCATGCCAGACCCATGCTGGAGAACAACAGTTACAGGTAAGTAACTTGTTCCTTACTTCACTAATATTTTCACTTGCTTGTTAAATGTCTGTGAGAAACCGGAGGGTGTCCTCACTTCCTTCTCCCCAATATCCTCTGCTCATGTGGCCAGGGATGGGCCAACGCTTTTGGATCCTGACCCTCCCACGCATATCCACCCCCAGGATCACCTGGGTAGAGAAGACTCATAGAATGGAGGGGGTGGACGATGTCTTTGGGTGGGCCACAGTATTCCCCATTTCATGAGCTTCCCGTCCCAGCAGCCTTTATGGGATGTTGTTACCCTCTTCCCTTTTCTTCCTTCCAGGATGACCCTAGAAAATGCCATCAATATAGTAACACTAGCAAGAGGTTAAATAGAAAGATGTCTGGTAGCGAGGCAGAGTATCCCCCTTTCCCTTGAGAGCAAACCTTACCCTCCCTTTATAGGCTGTTGCCAATCACATCTGTTCTTTTCCCCTCATTCATACCACTCTAGTACTTCAACAAGGAAGTGGTGACTAGGAGTGATGCACACTAACATGCCATTACACCACTCTGGTGCTGAGACGAGGAAGTGGCCTGAAGACGGTTGTGAGGGCCAGGCATGTCCAGAGAACACCAGTACCTATGGGCAGGCAAGTGGACGTAAGGGCTTGCACCTGCAACCTGTTAAGTAGTTACGGGTGCATAAAAGGTGGAGCTGACAGTCAGGACGTGGATACCTCCTGTCGAGAGGGAGGTTGCCAACGAGGGTCCTGCCTGGAGGCCAGCAATTACCAAGGAAAGTCTGTGATGCTGAGGCCGGAGCTGGGCTGTGAGAGGGTCACAGCAGTCTAAGCCTCCTTGGTCGGGTGCCCACAGCAGGAGCTGGGGGGCTTGGAAAGGACCCCAGTACTGCAAGCTACTGGCAGCGTCTGCGTGTGACAAGCGGAGCTGCCATCTACCCACAGAGATTTCCAAAGTGCAAGTTCTGCTCGCATTGCCACAGAGACGTGTGCACGGATCAGAGAGTGAGGAAAGAAGGTGCCCGGAGAAGCCGCCAAGTACCTGTGAGTGAATCGGAGGGAACACTTGTACCAGGGTCCTCCTGGGGCTACTACAGGGCAAATGTAATTGCCGGATGAGTGAAAATAAATGTGCAACTAAAAGTGAACCCAAAGTGAGGGGCTGTATTGAACAATATGAGCAAGTTGAACTATAAGTGAAAGAACGTGAAATAAACCTTATTGAATACGGAACTAACAAAGCTTTGCTAAGCTTACAAATGGAATGTAAGCATATGTGAAGCACACATAGTAAATGCTAAAAAAACAAAGAGCGAATCTTATGCAATAAAGTGGAAACCAAGTAATTAACATTACTGAAGAATGTGAACGTAAGGTGGTGAAGGAAAGTGAGCACCACAGAACGAATTGTATGAAAACACACTGTGACAAAGCCAAGAGACTGGCAAGGAGAAACCAATGTGAAATAGAACACCAGGGCAGTGACAGAAAAACCTGTGTGGGCAAGGCAGCCAATGGTGATCGGTTGCGTGACCTGTAATAGGTGGTCCGTGTGGTCTGACAACTGCACCTAGATACCCCTTCTGAGAAAGCCAAGGAACAATACAGATACATCTTCACTTATGAAATGTATTGCTTAAGTGAATATAGAAGATGACAATCTGTGTAAACTACTGCAAAAATCTGAAAGAGTTAAAAGTTGACCTGGATCTGGTTTTGTGTATTCAGAGACTGATTGTGAGTTGGCAAGCTGGACAAGCCAATGTTTTGGGGAAGGGAACACCAAGACCCTTCTGAAACTATATTGTCTTCTCTGGGAAGGGAGCCCCACGCCTTTGTGGAACTATTGTTTTAACTAGGGGAAGGGGAGCTGGAAAGTAAGCCATGAGCTGTAAGAAGCTCAGAACTTTATTTGGAATACTACTTTTTTGTTGACATCCCTACAGATTGTTTAGATTTAGTTGTGAGGGCAGGTATAGGTTCTCGACACAGACTTTTGTTGAATTTACTGACTCAGACTATCCTTAGTTCTTTTGGTAGGTCTGGCTTCATCTGCTGTAATCTGCTTTATTACACCTGTACTTGCACTACACTTCATGCTACCTCAAGTCCGAAACAAAACAATCTGAGGGACCTCGATGCATGAAGGACCATGGGTACAGTAGATGTCACACTAGGGATAGTATTACTGGCACGCCCTGTTGACTTCCCTTTTCGAGTATCGAAAACAACTGTAATACTCCTCAGCTACCACTAAATGTCAGCCTATGCATAGCATATGAATATAAGCAGATACAGGCATCAGAAATACGATTACAGTGAGTATTGTATCCCATATATAAACTTTGTTAAAGGGACGTTATAGTTAAGTTGCACTAATAACCTATGAAATTCACTGAAAAAACGTAATTAAAGGGACACTATTAAAAACCTATGAAACTCGATGAAAAAATATTGTTAAAGGGACGTTATGGTTACAAGTAAAACCGAAAAACCTCAAATTCGCAAAGCAACCATAACTCGCGCCACCACCGTGCACTGCTAAGACTAACACCCAGAACATGAAATATGACATCACAAATGATTAGGCTAGTTTTTTGTTTTTACTGACCATGAGAATTTCCAAAATCTAAAAGGTGCTATATATCCACACATTAACCTTTTTATATGTTCTAAAGGTACTTTCCTTAGAGTTTAATCTGAGCTCATAGTGCACATATAGGGGGCAATAAGCACACCTCAAACACACAATTGGTGTACATGATGATTAACTCTGTCATTTTTTGGTGCTGTTTCTTCCTTACTTTAGTTTCCCTGTATGTGCCTCTAATGTGTATGTAGTGTGCATTATTGTGTTTTTTCTTCGAGCACAAGTGTGTGGTAAGGTTTCAATTATTACCTGTTATTTCATGTTTAACATTAATCAAAACTCTCATAAGGTAGCATTTATTATTTTACTATCGTAAATAACCAGATATTAAAAATAGTTTACTTCTATGGTGCATGCTGCAACCATCGCCTGTATATATGTGTTTGTATCATTAGGTTCCTCTACTAACACTAGACTATGATGATTTGTTTACATGAGAACATTCTTTAATACATTAAATAGTTCATGATAGTTCTCCCAATCACCCCTAACATCTTGTTTTCAACATTATAAACTCAACCCCTTGTAGTGACGGTTTGATGACATTAATTTAATATGTGATGTCATCAGTGTAAGGAAGGCATGGTATCAAACAATGAAGACAGACAAAAGTGATCACAGTTCAAAGGTGTGTTCAACTTCAATGAGTTGGTAGAACACCTATCTAAACCTAAATCTAAAGATGAGAGCAATCTGCAACCATCAAAAATTAATAACGCAGTGCTAGTGGAGTCTGTCAAAATAAAAGGGCTTATTCTAATAAACCTATTGCCAATCCTTACTTTTAAATACAAAATGGTGTGGGATAACAAAGTATGCAAAAGAAAAGTGTTCAAGAAATGACATGTCAGGATAGTTGAGCAGGTATCTTCCCTTCCCCATGTTTTCAGCACAGGGCAGGGCGGCATGTGCGGGCTTGGCACACACTTTGGCTTCTTGGCCACAAGGTTACAGTTCAACACGTAGGCATCAAGGCCTTCCACCAAAGTCTCGCTCGCAATGACAGTCTCTTATTGCAGAAGGCCTGATGTAACTAGCAAAACGCAAAAGTTCCTTTCCACTGTGAGGGTTTTCACTTTCATAAAGTTCAAGATTGGTCTCCCTCCTTCGTGCGCGGACCACGGGTCCCCCTCATCCGGGCTCAGACCCCTTTTCTACAATGTTCACAATTTGGTCTCCCTCATTCGGGCTCCGACCATGGAACCCCCCCACCCCCTCGCCTGGGCTCAGATCCCTCTTGACACCAGAATCGAAGACTTTCGAATGTGCGATGGGTTTTGCTTAAACCGTTGCAAGACTACTTCGATTCACTTCACACAATTTACACTAAACATCAATCTTCTACTTTCGTTTCTTTTGTCAGTATACCGTACAGAGACCTTTGACTGAGCACATTCACAGTGCGGACCACTCTATCATCGATATAGTATCTTTCCTTCTAATGTTCAAATATTCACCAGAAATTAAGCTTCACTAGCGTCTTTCATCACACATGTTTAACAATGTTCGTTCCAGCCCTCGTTTTACAATGTTGCTGCTTGCAACCTTGATTTCAACACAGACAGGTCTAGCATCGGTCTCCCTAACTCACCGGCTGTGGTGTTCTCTGTTGCTTCTTTGTTCTTGGAGCCAAGGACGATACCACAGCGTCTGCTACTCCTCCCCGCCTTGGTCTGTTACGCGGGAGGACCCTCCGTATTGCAGGATTCTTCAGCCCGGTTTCTTGGTCTTAGGTTTTCTGCCTTGAAGGTTTCTTGAAAGTAACCGCTTCCTGCCAACAAGGTCAAGGGTGTTGCTCCACTCGCGAACCGCTCGGGCCTGGTCGTCTTTCTCCCCTTGTTCAGCTGCCGACTCGAAACTGCTGTACCTTTGTGTGTTTTGCCTCGCTAAGAGTGTGCTCTCGTGCTCCGTCTTTTATCTGTGTGGGGAAGGGTTACTGGAAGTCAGGTGTGAGTGATTGTTGATAATTGCCTGACCATAGTATTTGGAAATGTCAGGTACACAGCTCGGGTGTAAGTCTGCTTTCTCCAGAGTGGGCTTGCCATTTAAAAGTGTTCATGCAGGAAAAGGAGGGTGGGGGCGGGAGGGTTGAGTTTAGGATGGGGTAAAGGTGTTACAAGGAAGAGAGGGATACAGCGTCTCACATCCAGTGTCCCGCTCCCACTCCCCAAGAACTCCTCACCCAGGTGATCCTCCTGCACTGGTGCACCCCCAGGGTCTGGATCCAAAGGCGATGGCTGTGCCCTGGCCACCAGAGAGAGAGAGAGATCCGTGGAGACTAGCGGGTGAGACACCTTCTGGTTTCTGACATCAGTGATGTCGTCATGACATTTGTGATGTCATCTTTCACGTCCTAGGTGTTAGTCTTAGCAGTGCACGGTGGCGCCGCCACTTATGGTTGCTTAGCTTACCATAACTGGCAAATTCTTGGTTTTTCGGTTTTACTTGTAACCATAATATCCCTTTAAAGTTTTTTTTTCAATGAATTTGATGTTTTATTAGTGCAACTTAAACATAAAGTCCCTTTAAAACTCTGCCATTCCCCACCTTCTAGCATCATTTTTAACACTTTTATACACTTTTTGCAACTTTTTCCATTGTTTTGTGTTAGTTGACGTCCACAAATGTCTGACGTCTTTGCGGACAGGATCACGTGGCCACACATGCGTGCGGCATGGTGACTTTTCTGTGAACACGTCGGCACTTCACAACGGGTCCGTGCTTCGCAGACAGTTTAGAACTGCATTTCCTGCTGATCTAGGAACATTCAAGCTCAGAATTTACCCTTGCACAGCTGCTACACCTATTCTTACTCGTCCATTAACAATCTAGCACAGAGCACATACTTGGAAGAATATTAGCGAAACTGTTATTTATCTTAAAAATGGCATCCGCTATTACCATGTCTCCTCCCCAAGAGCCACCAGCTGGAGGACCTAGACAACAAAACAAGCGCAGTACTTCCAAAGAAAATGAAGTGGACCAAGAACATGAGGAAGTGCCTACCTCGAGCACCCAGAGACAATCATGGGTGTAGCAGTTCTTTACCACTGTTGGGAATGTACGGAAGGCTAAAGCTACCAAAGTAAAATGTACTGAGTGCAATGCCGTGGACTACCTGCACAGTACTCATACGGGACCACCTCCATGCGTCGCCACACCAAATCCAACCACCGCAATGCTCTCAGAAAGGTTGTTCCTTTCTTAGCAAGTTGTAGGCTGTCTTTCTCCACCTCATCTCCTCAACCAATACTGTAACCACACAGCCTACTTCTTTGGGACCCTAAATCACACCAGCTACCTAACAATCAATGAAAGTGGCTGTTGATACATATCTTTCGAAGACAACAGTACTCTCTATATACTGCAACGCAACACTCTGCAGGGGGAAGCAATTTAGAAGTGCTTTTGAAGCTGTAATCAAGAAGCATGAGAAATACTGCCCCCTACCTTAGATGTAACACACACCAACATCTTCTCCTGTCCACCTGCCCCTGCATATTAGTGATTGGTGACTCTTCCCTCACCCCCCCTTACTTTCTGACCTCTCCTGCAAAAAAAAAAATCATTTAAAAAAAAAAACTTTCATAATTAAACAATAGAACTTAACAAAATAATCTTATAGACTCCATCTACTTTACATTTCTCAATAAAGTAGATGGTCTCAATAAGATTCTCCATTTCCATAGCATTTTGTGTTATGCTAATGGGCGTAATGTGGCTTTCATCCCCTGTTCCAGGGGCTAGAACAGGGGATAACAGCCCGGCAGCCCAAGTTATCGGCCCGAGTGAAGTGAGGTAGGATAACGAGGGCTCTGGGCCGTTATCACCCGTTCCAGCCCCTGCAACAGGGGATGAAGGCCATTAGCACCCCGGGTTGCTAAAACAAAAGTATTTTCCTTCCTATAGCGGGACAGGCGTGGCGTCCCGCTATAGGAAGGAAAATCTTTTTCCAAGATGGCCACCCTGGAAAGGGAAGTGGGGCTCCCGTGGAGCCCCTTTTCCCATTCCATGGTGGCCTGCAGGAGGCGAAGAGAAGGAGCGAATACGGCAGCGGCACCCACTGCGGAACGAAGGTAAGCAGAGGGTGGGGGTGAAAAATAAATGTAAAAAATGGTGCAGAGGTTGGGGGGGGGGAGATGGCGGTGGGGAGAGCCGGTGGCTTAGAACGCAGGCTTGTACCAGCGGTTCAAGCCCGCATTCCTAGCCACCTCATTGGGTGGCTCCACCTCCCAGGTTGCTAATGGACAATTGTATACTAGAGAAAAATATAAAAGGACAAACAATTTTCTGTCCCAAATACTTTTCGCTAGCATACAATAAGGACAATAATCGATGAACCTTTATAACTATCCACAGTCCCCTTTCCAGGCCATGAATCATTAAAAGACCCAGATGGCATGTGCACACCATCGCACAGGGCAGCCCCTCTACCCTTTTTAATTTTATATTTGTAACACTCCCTCAATGCCTGCTTTCAAACAGTTACACATCCATCCACCAATCACTTCCAAAAACTGTACATAACCCCTATGACAATACTACGGTTCCACACACCAACTGCCACTGAACAATCGTCTACAAATATTTTGCATCTCCATTTTCCCCTTATGCTCCTATAAATGCACATATGCATTGTGCAGTGAGAAGTGCATACATAGAAGGGACAGTATGAATGGGCAAATGCTCATGAGCCCAGGTGGGAAATGCCAAGGTGTGGTATGCCACTGAAAACTACTGGAGCAGAGGAGTCCCAAGGGTGGGATGCATCTTAACCGTAACATCCCTTTAACAAAGTTTTTTTCTGTAAAGTTAATAGGTTTTTAGAACTCAGTTTTTCATGGTGTTACATCACTATATATGTTATTAATAATTTCTCTTTTTCATATAATATTATATGACAGAACTATAAACCTCCTTTAAGAAACACATTTTTTGCAACACATACTTGTCTACCGTTATCAGCAGCGCATGCTGGGGATGTAAATCATCGATCAATTGCCTACAGCATAAGGCTCCACCATGACCTCAGCCAAACCACCCCTATTATTCACTGCACCTATCCTGCAACCTTGCTCAGTGTCCACTATACACTGGCATAGCCCCACGCCAGCCTCGGAGGCTCATTTCGCTAGGTGCGCCGTAGCAGCAGTGCACCCCGATCTCCCGCCTTTCACTACCAACTCCAGGTAAGCCCAATGGGGGCTTTCACAGCACGTATAGTGCTTACAGCATCTGGCTCCGACCTAGGGCTTTCCCTGCCTGATATTGCTATACAATCAATGTGATTTGATTAGATCACCCTGCACATGCTTATTTGTGCATTTTGTCGTCCTTGCTTCTTCCGGCACACAGAAGAAAGTCCAGCTCCAAGATGGCCGACGCTGCATTATGAACGAGGCATAGCCTCACTTCAGCCACATCGACCCAATCAGCTGGCAGTGACTATTTCTGCCAATAGGGTGGGCTGGCAGGTGGAAGCCGGCACCCCCACCAAAGGCACCACACACAAGGCGCCTGTCCTGGGCCTGTCCAGGGAGGGACGGACGGACGGACGGACGGACGGACGGACGGACGGACGGACGGACGGACGGACGGACGCGGCACAAATCCATGCCGGATTCAAGCCACGATTACCAGCTAAAGGACATCGAACCTGGTTGCCTCCACTTCAACACTGAACTCTGCCCACCGATATATGCCCTCTCTGATTGGTAAAACATTGCTCCCATCCTAACTGAATAATGCTGTCCCATTGCAAACTACTGACTTCCTGCATTGCATATTAATATCTTATGGATCCACTGCCTTGTTTGTGCCATAGTCCGCTTTCTGCACTCATAGAATTGTCTCGCTACCGACTGGGAATAGCCATCTATCTGTACGTTGCCCACATTAGTATTCTGCACCGCTGCCCTTCTCCCAGCATACTATCATCTTACGCGACCCTACGTCCTTTGCCCGAATAGCATCCAGCCAACTACGTAGGACAGCGCATTGCGTTACGCACAATTAATCGTACAAGCGCCCACTGCACTCAAAGCCTCCACGCTGCCCAAATCGCCTTCACTATATATGCTGCGCAACCTACAGTGCGGAAGTGTTTTGCCAAGTGTTTGCTAATCTTATTGCTCAGCATACTGCTGTAACTAGCATTCACACCTCCTACTCGCCGCACCAACACTGCAGCTCTACTGCGCTGCATCTACCCTGCCAGAGCGCCCGCCCCAATGCAATTATACGCCTTGCCCTGCGTCCGTCCTTGCTCTTCCGCTACCAAGGACCGTCTTAACAATAGGCCTGGCCCTCCACACCTTAGAAACTTGATCCGATGCTACACAGCCCTCTCCTTCAGTTAGATCCTCACCTTACTCAGCACCTCGCAACCTTCCCCGCCAACAACATCACACTCTATATAAATATGCCTGCTTACCAAATAGGCATGATTAACTGTAACTCGGCTTGCTCAAAAGGCGCATTAATTTTTTTCAACTCTGGCCTGGCCCGGCTACACTGCCCCAGACATCACCCCCTACCATACCCCTTTCCTTCCTTGCATTCCAGCCATCACTAACACCAGAACCCCACTTCCAAACCGTTCCGCTACTAGGCAGAACACGCCACACACACACCCCTCCTCCAGAACCACACACATCACCACCCAAACAAGACCCATTACCGCTCCTAAACGCAACGTCAGACTCGCAACATGCACTCACCACCAACACCCCCACACCACAAATCAGCATTTCCCCTCATGCTTCAATACGACACAACGGCCCAGATATCATGTGACTCAGAAGCCCGATATCAACGCTCCGAGAATCACCACCTTTAATAAGACCTTGCAAAAAACACCTGACAACAAAGCCATCCACCCTCAGGCCAACCCAACCATTACTTGGAACTCTCCCAAAACCAGCCAGCCACTTTTGGGAGCCCTACTAAATGTCGGGTCCCTAGGCGCACATGCCATCGATATACACAATAGCATACTAGAACACAAATTAGGTTTCTTAGTGCTCACTGAAACTTGGCTATACACAGCCTCGGGTCCTCGGCTCACACTAGCCATCCAGTCCGAATACACTCTTCTCAGAGCAGACCGCCAAGATGCCATAGGCGGTGGAGTGGCAATCCTATTCAAAACCCCTCTCCAATTCAGGGAATGTAAAATAGAATCACTACCAGGTTACAAACTCCTCTCCCTAAAGCTAACTATTAGCCCTAAGGTAACTATTAACTACTTAATAGTATACAGAACTCCAGAGTTCCTCAAATAATCCAGATATAGACTACCCCTCTTAATCACACCGCTCCTCAAACCCAAAACCAAATGCATCCTCCTAGGAGACCTCAATCTAGGATATAATGACCCAATGGACAACAAAGCTACAGCCTTCTGTAGGGCATTTCAAGAAATGAAATTTACACAAATGGTGAATGCTTCCACCCACTCAAAAGGTAGAACCGTTGACTGGTTGCTCACTTAGAGTGCCGCAGTATGCATAGTAGATATCCTTAAGATGCAATGGACTGACCACTTCTTAATCAAATTCAACATAAACTTTGCAACCGACCCAATAACTAAAACATGTACCCCGGCACCTGTACAGGTCAGAAACTCACGTAAACTCACCCCTGAGAATATTAACCCACTACTTAACGACTTGCTAAATTCCAAACCACTAGACACTACCAATCCTGACAGCATCTCGGATCACTATCACCAATGCTTAAAAAACACTATAGATGAAGTGGCACCGCTAAAAACCAAAATACCTATGCCCAAACGCAGCGCCCCTTGGTTCAACAAGAAACTCATAGGACTCAGAAGGAAAAAAAGAGTCCTAGAACACCTAGCAAGAAAAAAACACACCCCATAACTCTGAATCAAACTCCAACAACTATCCAAAGCCTTAACAAACGCATCGCTAATGCTGCGTCTAATACAAAATAACTATTAACTATCATCAGAGAACTAGAAACTCCCATTGCACCCATCTGCTCAATTACTGCTAGCAAAGCCTGGTGCACCACTATTCAGGATGCTCTGTCCTCTAAAGTGAATACACTCCTAAATAAAATAGCCTTGCAAACAAAGATCCTAGAACTCGCAACCAATTCGCACTGCCCCTCAGGTACAGTGACAAGGCTGAACGTACTTGAATTCCATTTCTCCCAAGTCACCAACGATCAGGTCCTTAAAACAATATCATCTCTTAAGCCATCCAACTGCAAAGGCGGCAGTGTTCCTGCTAAAGTTGTCAAAGCCTGCGCCACCACTCTAGCACCTACTATCACCAAATTTGTCAATTTATCCTTCAACTCCAGCAAAATACCAGCATCTATGAAAGTAGCGTGGGTTACACCCCTACTTAAAAAACCCGCCTTAGACCCGACAATCCCAACAAACTATAGGCCCATCACAACAGTGCCTTTTCTTCTCAAAACTATCGACCAAATAGCCTACACCCCACAAACCCACTTAGAACGGAACCACTTACTAGGGGACAGACAATCGGGCTTCCGTCCAGGACACAGTACTGAGGTCACCCTTCTGGATTAAAAAAAAGCCTGATGGACTCCATCAGCGATTCCGGTAAATTGTCCATCCTACTGCTACTAGGCCTCTTAGCGGCCTTTGATTTAGGCGATCACGACAAACTATGCCAAACCCTAACTGCCAATTTACCCTTCTCCAATAAAGCTACTACATGGATTAAATCCTTCCTCTCCGACCGCACCTCAAGAGTCACCCTAGGTGATGAAGCAGCTTATCCCATCCCAGAACCGCTGGGAGTACCGCAAGGATCCTGCCTCTCACCCACTTTATACAAAGCCTACACAAAGTTACTCTTCGCGGCACTACATGCATGGAAGTAATTTACACTAACTTTGCCGATGACACAAATACGCATACCCATCACAGGTAACCTCGAACAGGACACAGCTTGCATTAACAAAATCTACTCCCTTATCCAAAATTCGATGGCTAACAGTGTTTGCCTCAATGGAGAAAAAACAGAGCTCTTCCGTCGGCTCTCCAGCCAGACTTAGCAAGCTCCACCCGGAATACACCTCCATAGTTAGACGCTAGCCCCATCACCATGTCTCACAAAGTCAAAACCCTAGGTGTATACCTGGATTCTAGTCTGACAATGAAAAATCATATCAATGCGCTTGCTTCCTCCACGGCTCGCACAGCAAAACTCATCACTTTAAGCAGGCCCCTTCTCTCCACTGATAATTGTCTCACACTTGCCAGAGACCTTATCTTAACCAAGATAGACTATTGTAACGTCCTACTGCTAGTTACTTCAAAAAAGAAATTAAATAGCAACTCCTTCAAAACAAAGCCCTTGGAGACGCCAGGGGCATCAATAGAAGAGACCACATATCGCAACACAGAAGAGATGCCCACTGGCTACCAGTCCAAGCAAGAATTCTCCATAAAACTGTCACCATTACTCACAAATGTATATCTGACAATGCCCCCCCATCTACCTCAGCCAATGTATTTCTCGCCAAACTGCAGCCAGAACACTCGGATCCAGCGCCAACAAACATCTCCACATCCCATGTTTCACTACCTCCAGAGCAGGTAACGCCAGCTTCCCCATTGCTGCCCCGCACATCTGGAACTCGCTTCCCACCCACCTAAGCAACGAAACCTCCTTCCCGATGTTTAAGAAGCTACTAAACACCTGGCTATTTAACTAATTCTAACAGTGCTAGACAAACTTCCTATATCTCCTTCAGCTCGAATTGTGTAACCTATTTGTATTGTATACACCCATGCAACTGCTCAAGAAGCCCAAGATGTATGTAACTTTTTAAGATGCCTAAGATGTATGTAACCTACGCCGTTATACCCAAGGGGTTGACGTATACCCAAATGCAATAAATAAATAAAAATACTCTAATAATGTAACCAATGGCCAGTACTCATGACTTGCAGCCATGGCCAGTCTCCAAATCCATGGGGAATGGGCTTCGGCCATGCCGCATTCCCCAATAAGCAAATCGGAGTTCACATTTTCATTTGCCGAGGGCCAGACCCACTACCTACACACCAAATGTATATCACTAGTTTTTCTACTTACATTCTTACACTTTTCAAAAATAAAACACAAGACAGATTTCCAAATACATGATCTCAGCTAATGCTCGTCGCACTTGTTTGTTGTCATCTAGTCCACCACTTCAGGCTGTAACCACAAGCAGAATATTTTTTCCCATTCACACCGCTTCAGCCATGCTGCATGCCCCAATAACCAAATTACAGTACACATTTCTCTTTGCAAACAGCCAGGCCCTTTGCCCAGACACCAATGTTATATCACTGTGTTGTGTACTTGCAGTTTACACTTTTGAAAAAATAAAACACAGGACATATTTGCAAAGCCATGGTTTCAAGTTCTTGCTGACCCTCCTCGTGCATATTCTTGCAATCCAATCCAGCACTTCAACCTGTACCCACAAGCACATTTTTTGCCCATTCAAACCTATCTCAATTTCAAATAACTTTACCACATAGTCTGTCCCTGATGGCCATGCCCATTTTAACCTCATTGCTGGTCCCTGGTGATCATGGCCAGTAGTCGGACAATCTGGCCACTGCCCATGGCCACAGGCTATACCTCAGTCACCAAAGGTCTATTATTATATTTTTGTACCTACATTATGACACTTTTCAAAAAATAAAACGTACACATTTGAAAAACAATGCTTTCAGGTCCTTGCCAATGCTCCTTAGAAGAGTTGGCTGCAAATCTGCCCATGTTTTATTTTTTCAAGTGTCAAAATGTATGTACATACAATAATCATATAACTTAGCCCCCACTTGACAAAATCCATTCAAACTTTGCACAAACATTCAAGGTTGGGTCTGTAATCTTTCTGAAAACGTGTCCACATTCGTAAAACGGCAACAAAGTTATAAGCCATCTAAAAATGTTGAGACCCCCCGCCCCTCCTAAGTTTGCCCCCTCTTGACAAAATCACACCAAACTCTGCAAAAACAATATCTAGGTTTACAATCTTTTTGCAAACTGATGTGCAGATTTGTCAAATGGCACTACATTTATAAGCCTTTAAAATATTTCCCCCCCCACCCCCTTAATTTTGTTCCCCCTTAACACAACAGCACCACACTTTGCCTAATCAGTCAAAGTCCGGTCGAGAAAGAAATTCCAAAATTTCATGCAGTTTCATTGAGTGGCGCCAAAGTTATAAGCCATCCAAATAATGCTCAAGTAATTGTAGATGTGCCGAATATCTACGCGAACATCACAGGACTTGCCCAGACTGTAGGCGACATCAGAGAAGAAAAACGCTAGTTTTTGGGCTTTTTATGGCCATATCCCATCCTCATCACCCCTCACCTCCCCAGAGTTTGTTTCATTAGTTTGACAAGTGCAATTTTGTGTTTTTTAATGTATTTTTACTGCATTGTTTGCAGACAATGGATGATGTCCGCGAATCCATCAGGCGTTTCCCAAAAATAAGACGCACCACACGCTTTTCACCATCCAATCAGCTGGTGCGTCTGATATCCGCGGGCATCATGTTGCCCTCTGGACAAATCGGAGGCCCGTCCACAGACCGAACAGGGAAGTGAGTTTGAGGGCCGAACCCAGATATCACTAATTATGTTGTACCTATTTTTTGCTTGTTTAAAAAAAATAAACTGGTGGGATTTGCACCAAATTTACAAAAGCACGCTTTTGGGACCAAACCGCTGCTGCTGCCGCTAATTTGGTGAAAATCTGTCCAGCGGTTTGGGCTGTAGATGTGAGCAAATTCTTTTTCCCATTGCATCTATAGGAAAAACTACCCAATTTGGGACTCTTCCTATAACTTTGCTCCCTGTTAGGGAGAATTCTCATTTATGGCTAATTTCTCTCACCTAGTGAGTCCCTCAGCAGCTTTGCTGGATTTCAGGGGTTTATTTTTTTCCACCTGGTAAGAGTGTGAGCCTTTTCCCGACTCTTACATGTGTTTTGCCATGTTTAATTCTACCTTTTGTGTGATCTTGGGCTCTGGAGCCACACCACTTCATGAGCCCTTTTTTTCTGTTATATACACAGCACTTTCAGTGCAGTGACACAGGGTTGTCTTTGAGACTTCCCACTAACTCCATTTTACTGGGGCTGACTACTGTCCCCCAGAAACTGGTAAATTTGCTATTAACTTTACATAGTCACTTTAAACTACAGACCCAGTGCACCCGAGTATTGGAAAGGGTTAATTCCTACCCCTTTTTGTCTGTGCCTCTCTGAGCTTTGTTTTGCTCTCTTAACATTAAGACTTGGCTGGTGGCAGTGGTATCTACCCTAACTTTTCTACCGCAATTATACAATATAAACGTGGTACTGTTTTAGGCTATTATATTAGCCTCAAACTAAAACCTGCTTGACCAAATACTTTATTTTTGCTCCGGTCGGGTTTAGTCGCCATTTCTTTTTGTTAGTCCTTCTTGTGTTTTACTTTTCGTGCCAAACCAGGTTTGCCGCCTTTGTTCACCGACCTTTGGCAGGCTTCTGTCCAGAATCCCCCCTTTGGCATCTGGGTGTCTAGGTGGGCTGAAAGTGAGGGAGGGGTTTAGTCACCCCCTGCACAGAGTCTCCTTGGAGACCTAAGTCGCACTTTGTGTCGATTGGCTGAGGTGGTTGTCCGGCCGGACAACCCCTCTGCTGAGTGATTGACAACCAGGCTGTATGAATGGGGGATTTTGGCATAAAAGTCAGGACTCTTGGGCTGGAAGTGAGTCGCCACTGGAACTGCAAAGAATCGAAGAGAATCAGAGAAGAAGACGGCTGTTGCAACTCCCGAGACCCGGTGAAGCTCTGCTGTAGTCCTGAGCTATCTACCCTTCATTGACAAGAGAAGATCCAGTCCAGAGTCTTCTTCCCTTGAGCCTGGTGGGATCAACCAGCTCATCTTCCACAGCCAGAGGATCCTCAGGATCCTCTTTGTGGTCGAAATCGCTGCACACTGCTGTAGTGGTCCGGATAGCCATCTGAAGAACCTCTCCTGTTTTAAAGGAGTGCACCTTTTATTCAATGTTTTGCTGCTGCTGGCCTCATCCCTGGGTAGTGAAGATCGCTCCAGACGTCGTCCTTCTTGTCTCCACGACTGAAGCTCCAGGAACCGTGAGTCTGCAGGAACTACCAGGAACAACTGACGTGGCACCAGCTTTCTTCAAAGAATAAGGTACAGTGTCCGCCTTCGAGGAATTGGGGTGAACCCTTCTTCCTCACCAAAGGCTTGTCCTTTTCTTCCTTCCCTGTTATAACTTTTGCCTCGCTTTTGTGACAATATCCAAGTACTCATGGCAATCTCGAATCGTGAACTGTTCTAACTGTGTGATCCTCTGCAACAGGAACCCTGTTCCACTTGACACTGGCGCAGGCCTATTGACTTTATTCACTTGTTAGAAAGTGTCCTCTGATTCTATCTGCCTTGACAAAAGTATTGCGTATGATTTTTATCCCCAATTTTCTTGTGTGTATTCATGTGCTAAGTGTGTTTCACTTGACTATGGTTACATTTCATTATTTTCAAAAAGTGATCGCGTATGTACTCCCGGTAACGTCTTTGTTTCACACCACCGGTCTGTCAAATCCCAAAGTACTTATCTTGAATTGTTCTGCACAATGGGAATTGGTTGTGTGTAGTATATTTGAAGTCTGGTTTTATTTTAATAGAAGTGAAGTGTTTTGTGGACAGATGGTTTCAAAATAAATGTACCTATATTTTTTTAACCAGAAACCTTGAGTCAGTATTTGCTTGAGTCACAGTAATTGTAGTCCGTTGTGTAATCTCTACTACTGCTTTTTTGCTCTTGAGATAAGTCTGGCTGCTCAGTCATTGCTACCACTTTTTTCTGTGTAGTACAGGCTTGTAACAAAGGTGAAATTGTACTACCACTTGTAGTCTTCATTGTGTAGTGGTCCCTAAGGGCACTGCACAGGATTCTGCCTTACACTCCCCCTTGACAAAACCTCACCAAACTTAGCAGAATCAATCTGACGGGCCAGATACTTGTTTTGCAAAGTTTCTTAAGTAGTCGTCAAGGAGTGGCAAAGTTATAAGCCCCCTGTTAAAAAAATATATATATATATATTTCGAAGGGATTGTGTCCTCCGACGTATTCCTTATCTTAGATAGAAATCCTTCAGCTTTGCTGGCCTCGGAAAATTTTTTCGCCAGAGGGCGCTGCGCGTCGATGATCGCCGAGTCGATGACCCTCGACGGCCTCCGTGCCGACGTCGACGTCATCCTGCCTATAAAGGCCGCGCGCAGCGTCCGTTGTTCAGTTCCGTTTTTCCGCGCTTCGTTGTGCCTCGGAACACCGTTGCTCAGTTCTCGTCAAGATAACGTATATAATAACTACTATTTACCTCGATATCGATGGCATCCTCCTCCGACCCGACGACCCCTCGGTCCGGTTTCAAAAAGTGCCGAGACTGCGGGAAGAAAATGTCGTTGACGGACCCTCACAGGGTCTGTTTGTGGTGTCTGGGAATCACGCACCAGAGTTCGGAGTGTGAGGAATGCCTTTCCATGACGGCGAAAGCCTTGAAGGAGCGTAGGGGGAAGCTCGAGAGAGGTAGGTCAACTTTAACTTCCTCGAAAGCTTCTTCGGTAGAGTCGAGACGTTCGTCTCCTCACCATAAAAAACACTCTCGATCTAGATCACGAAGTGGCTCCCACCACTCGTCGACATCGAGACACTCGAAGAAGAGACGTAGGAGATCCCCTTCGTCATCTTCGTCGAGTTCTCCTGAGAGAGTTCATTGCCCCACAAAACGCAGCTCGCAAGCTGAGTGGGAGGAATTCAGGAAAAAGATGCTAAGCGTCTTCGAGAAAGCGGCCTCGTCCCCCTCGAAGACAGCTGAGGGTGATACCCCGGGTAAAAAACCCAAAAAATCTAAACGCCGCGAGTCGCAGTACCCGGCGGAAAAGTCAACCCGAAAGCGCCTCGAGCCATCGGGAGATAAAGCATCATCGACGCCATCGTCGAAAACTCCTTCGAAACAGAGGTCGGCGCCATCGACGCCGTTGTCGAAGGATTCATCGGCGCATCAGTCGATCGAGTCGACGCCGACGTCGACGCCGATATCGACGCCGGTGAAGGAAAGAACCACGGCTACTCCACAGCCAACGGTTAGACAAAAGACCTCCGACTCGACGCCGAGAACGTCGACGTCGTTCTCGAGCAGGACTCCGATCCTTTCGAGTTCTTCGAGGCCTAGTACACATTTCTCGACGCTTTTCACGGCGCCTTCGAGTACTTTCACGTCGGTGTCGACGACATCGACGTTTTCAAGGCCTGTGATGATGGCTCCTTCTGCATTGGAAATGGGGTTTATACCATTCCAAAAACCAATGTATCCCCCTTTAACCTCGATTTTTGAGGAAAGGGAGGATTCAGACCAAGATATTGATTTACAGAGGACCACATCACCAGAGCCAGAGACTTTCGCCTCTGAGGAAGGAAGATTAAAAAATCTTCAGGATGCACTTCAGGAAGCTAGTGGCTTGGACACTTCTCCTGAAGCAGAATTTATCAAACCAGACCCAGGAGAACATGCGGAGACTCCATATAGAGCTCTGATGTCTAGAATCATAGAATTTATGGGTTGGTCTGCACCTTCTCCTGCCTTTCAGCAGGATGACCTCACTGACATACTGGACAAGGGCCCACAGGAGGATCCTGTGGTTCCATTTCACTCTGCTCTACAGAGAAGGATTTTGACAAACTGGGAAACGCCAGAAATTATCCCGGCAGTAAATAAAAAACTGTCAACAAAATACAGGGTGGCTAGTTCTGACCCTGAATATTTGTCAAAACACCCTACTCCTGAGAGCTTGGTTGTACAGGCTGCAACCTCATCAGGCAGCACATCTGCATACCCCACTGCTCCGCAGGATAGGGATGACAAAAAGTATGATGCCATGGCTAAGAAGGTTTTTTCTGCCTGTAGCATGGCGTTAAAGTCTATTAACGCGACCTGTACGCTCGCTAGGTTCAGCCACACCCTTTGGGAGTGCGCTTCATCAGCGGCTGACTGCCTCCAAGAAGGAGAGGAAAGGGACGCATTTTTAAACATCATCAGGGATGGTAAAGATGCGATGTGCGAGACCCTACAAACTGGCCTAGATTCTGCTGACAGTATCAGCAGGGCCATGGCGGCAAGTACCACAATCCGCAGGCATGCGTGGTTGAGGAAGTCTGGTTTTGCCTCTGACGTGCAGACCAGGCTTTTGAATATGCCCTTTGACGGTTCTACCCTCTTTGGAAAGAAGGCGGATGACAGTTTGGAGAAACTGCAAACGTCCAAGGCAGCAGCCAAGTCATTGGGAGCTGCTATCCGTCAGAATACCTTTCGTCCTTCGGGATCATCGTGGAGAGGACGGTCCTTTCGTTACTATTCCTCATATGGAAGGGGCAGGGGACGACCGGCTCAAAGAGGCCAAGGAAGATTTACCCGTGGTGGACGGGGTAGGGGAAAGAAAGCCGCACCCGCAGGAGCAGGAGCCACTTTACCTTCGGCAACTGCATCAGCCGCTTCAAAACCACTCTGAGGTCTCCCCTCACAGAACACCAGTAGGGGGCAGGTTAACTCACCATCTGACGGAATGGCAGGCTATTACGTCAGATGCTTGGGCTCTGGAGACAGTGGCCCAAGGTTACTGCCTGCCCTTCCTACATATCCCTCAGAGTCATCCACCGGGGAACAACCCTTTGAAGCTTCCAGATCCGCTCCTCTTGCAGGAGGTTTTAGACCTGCTAGAGAAAGGTGCCATAGAACTGGTACCTGTAGCGGAAAGGAACAAGGGTTGGTACTCCCCCTACTTCATAATACCGAAGAAGGACGGAGGACTGAGACCCATCTTAGACTTACGGGAATTGAACAAATTCCTCCGAAAGGACAAGTTCAAGATGGTGACTCTCTCTCAGATCCTTCAGGCCCTCCAGCTTCAGGACTGGTTGGTATCTCTAGACCTCCAGGACGCTTATTTCCATGTGCCGATCCATCCCAGGCACAGGAGATACCTGAGGTTCGCAATTGGCAGCTCTCATTATCAATTTCGAGTTCTGCCATTTGGGCTAACCTCCGCCCCGAGGGTCTTTACCAAGCTAATGTCGGTTGTGGCTGCAAGTCTAAGGAGGGAAGGGATTCATGTCTACCCTTACCTAGACGATTGGTTGATCAGAGCTGTATCTTCGGAACAGGCTCAGAGACAACTAGATTATGTTTGCCACTTCCTTCACAAGCTGGGCTTCTCCCTCAATTTAAAGAAGTCACAGATGATACCATCACAGAGACTCCAATTCATTGGAGCAGTCCTGGACACTTCCCTGGGAAAAGCCTTGCCACCAGAGGTGAGGGCTCGAGATATTCTGCAGATGGTCATCAGATTTCAGAATGCCCAATATCTCCCAGCCTACGACTTTCTGAGGTTGCTAGGCCTCATGGCATCCTGCATATTCCTCGTGCCGGAGGCTCGCCTGAGAATGAGATCCCTCCAGTGGGCACTGAGAACTCAGTGGTCACAGTTCTCAGGAAGGATGACAGATCTCCTTCGGATCCCGGTCAAAGTAGCCCGAGACCTTCAGTGGTGGGCCTGTCGGGAGAACATCCTGAAAGGAGAAATGTTTTGGCAACCATGGCCGGAGATAACAGTAGTCACGGATGCCTCACTCACGGGGTGGGGAGCTCACGCCAACGACTTGACCATCAGCGGTCGTTGGTCTCCATCGGAGTCCAGACTACATATCAACCTGTTGGAGCTGAGAGCCATCAGACTAGCGCTGAAGGCTTTTCTGCCGTCTGTACGGGGAAGAAACGTCCTAATAATGACGGACAATACAGTGGCCATGCACTACCTCAACAAAAGAGGAGGCGTAGGCTCACTACCACTGTGCAGAGAGGCGATGCAGCTCTGTTTTTGGGCAATTCAGGAAGGAATCTCTCTATCGGCAATTCACCTAGCCGGAGAGAAGAACTTGACAGCGGACGCTCTGAGCAGGCAGAGCACAGTCTCTCACGAGTGGGAGATAGCTCAGGAAGTCCTTCAAGAGATCTTCGCCCTTTGGGGAACCCCTCAAGTGGATCTGTTCGCCACCAGTATCAACAGGAAGTGCGACAGATTTTGCTCAAGGGAATTTCCCCCGAGAGGAGCTCTAGGAGATGCGTTCGTAGTGGACTGGGAGTTCCCACTTCTGTACGCGTTCCCTCCGGTCCCTGTCATTCCTCAAATGATCAGGAGGTTGAGAAGGTTTCGGAAGACCATGATCCTAATTGCCCCGGATTGGGCCAGGAGAACGTGGTACCCGGACCTTCTAGACATGTCCATCTGCCCTCCAATTCGACTGCCATACAGAGAGGATCTTCTCTCGCAGAAGGAAGGTCAGGTTCTCCATCCAGCCATCAAGACCCTCAACCTTCACGCTTGGTGTCTGAAAGGTTGAGGTACAAGGATTGGGACCTTCCGGATGATGTTATGGAGGTGTTGCTTTCGGCCAGAAGGCCGGCAACTAAAACTCTATACCGCTGCCGTTGGAACAAATTTTGCAGCTGGTGCAGAGAAAAGAATATTGAACCCTTTTCTTGTGGTACACCTATGGTGTTGTCATTCTTACTTTACCTGGCTAATTCAGGCCTACAGGTTGGCACAATTAAGGGCTATCTCGCAGCGCTATCAATCTTTAAGCGCACTGCAGAGGAGCCTTCATACTTCAAAATTCCATTGGTAATACAATACCTAAAAGGATTAACTAATGTTTATCCCCCGAAACCTTTTCAAGTTCCCTTATGGGATTTAAACCTAATTTTAAACTTCCTAAAGGGTGCCCCTTTTGAACCACTACACTCTTGTTCATTGAAGCTTCTCACCCTCAAAACTGTTTTGCTAATAGCATTGACATCTGCTAGAAGGGTTAGCGAGTTGCAAGCCTTATCGTGTAAACCTCCACATACAATCTTTTACAAGGACAAAGTTGTTCTTCAGGTGAAGCCTAACTTCCTCCCGAAGGTAGTCTCGGAGTTTCACATCACTCAGAAGATTATATTACCTTCTTTCTACCCTCCTCCTCATCCGGGGAAGGAGGAAGAGAGACTGCACAGGCTGGACCCTAAGCGAGCCTTGAGCTTCTATATCAGCAGATTGGCTAAGATCAGACAAGCAGACCAACTCTTTGTAGGTTATGCAGGACATAAGTTGGGCCTTCCAATAACAAAACAAACCATCTCCAGATGGATTATTTTAGCCATTCTGGAGTGCTACAAATTGGCAGGAAAGGAGCCTCCTCAAAATCTAAGGGCTCATTCTACCAGGGGTATCGCAACATCCTCAGCCCTTCAAAGAGGGGTGCCAATTCGAGATATATGTGCGGCTGCCACATGGTCGTCCGCACATACATTTACCAAATTCTATAGCCTGGATTCCTCCTCTAGTCAAGAAACTAGATTCGGCAAGGCTGTGTTACACTCTGTCCATTCTGGAAGGGTAACATAACTTTTATTACTCCCGCCTCCAGTCACAATACCACTGCTATGGGAGTCTATCTAAGATAAGGAATACGTCGGAGGACACAATCCCTTCGAAGAACTAGTTACTCTTACCTTGTAACGTTCTTTCGATGGGATGTTCCTCCGACGTATTCCTTATCGACCCTCCCATCCATCCCCGCAGTATGACTTCCTGTGGGTTTGCAGCCTATGCTCCTTCAAGGTGATTAGTCTAATCCAAAAACATTACTGGGGACTACAAAACGGAACTGAGCAACGGACGCTGCGCGCGGCCTTTATAGGCAGGATGACGTCGACGTCGGCACGGAGGCCGTCGAGGGTCATCGACTCGGCGATCATCGACGCGCAGCGCCCTCTGGCGAAAAAATTTTCCGAGGCCAGCAAAGCTGAAGGATTTCTATCTAAGATAAGGAATACGTCGGAGGAACATCCCATCGAAAGAACGTTACAAGGTAAGAGTAACTAGTTCTTCTGAGGCTTGTGGAATCTGCTTAGATCACATGCTGTGCATAGGCTGACATCTAGTGGAAGCTGCGGAGTATTAGTTTGTTTTTCGGAACTCGAAAAAGGGCATCAACACAGGGCGTGCCACTAATAGTATCCCTAGTGTGAAGTCCACTGTACCCATGATCCCTCACGCGTCTAGGACCCTCAGATTGTTTGTTTTCCGCCATACTAGTCAGAAGCATTTCGCGGAGTTCCCTGGCCTTAGCCATACTTTTGCTAAATATTGTCAAATTTACCCATTTCTCCACCCCAACGTCGAGTCACCGAACTTCCACACTCGACGCCGGCCCGGAGAAGAATTTGACCGTCAACAGCTGCACGACGGATTTGGGCCTCGGAAGGCCTCTGTCCTCGGCCCGGGCCTTGGAAGGCCGCTGGCCTCGGCCCTGCAAGTAGGGAAAGTGGGGGGTGGACATACTCTACACTCTTTTGGTATATAGGTACATTCTTATATATTCCTACACTTACAAGCCCGCTGCCACAAGGTGCGTATGGAGGGCACCCCTTTCCAATTCTGTCCCAAGTGCAACCGCAAGTACCCTTGGGTCGACAGGCATGCCACGTGCAATCTCTGCTTGCCGAGGGACCACCCCGAGGCGAACTGCAGAGCGTGTAGTAGGTTTAAACCCAAAACACTTAAGGACCGTTCGATCAAACGTTGGGCCCACCACGCCAGACGTCAAGAGGCCATGGCAGCGGAGGGCGCCTTCAGCGATGGCAGCGACGGCGTGGTTTCGGACGGCAAGGGCATTATGGCGTCGAAAGACAGCCGAGCGGAAGTCCCCGACCTCGGAAGGTCGTCTGGCAGGGCGGCTATGGGGAAGACCCCCGGCGACACAAGCGCTTCCCACAGCACTTCCACAAAACACATGAAGTCCAACTGGGACTCGATGCGCACGTCGAGTTCTCGGAATGAGGCACATAGAGAACGGTCCGAATCGGCATCCTCTGGGCGTTCTCGATCTAGATCGCCACATGACTCCAGGCAATCATCCACTGTTGCCAAGAGTGCCTCGTTCCCCAAGGTAACGGAAGTTCGATCGTCGGAGGACGAAACCGACTTCCATCCCGAGACCGCACTCCAGGATTCGGCGCCCGCAGACCGCGTTACGGCGGACCCCGAGCCCCTACCTCCACACTCGAAGGATAGGAACACTACCCCCGAACCTCGACGCCAGGCATTGAAAGGCTCCAAAGGGGCAAAAAAACAGGGAAAACACTCTTCTCACGGGCAGGGGGAAAAACAACAAAGGAAGCAGCCTCTGCCTACTTCCACACCTTTAAAACACTCCACTCATAAACAGACAGACAAGTCCAAGTCTTCTGCTATCACAAAGACCCCTGCTCAGACCACCAAGTCTAGTCAGGATAAGTCAGAGAAACTTCCAGAAAGAGTCATTCCCAGTTCTAGAGAATGGTCTAGTGATGACATAGACAGGGTCATGTCAAGGATGTCATCATTGGCAGATTTTTACGCAAAAAACCCTGAACACTTTCTCTTATACTGCCGACGGGTCAGCACCCTCAGGCTCTAAGAATCCTATACCTCCAAGTAAAAAGTCCCGGTTTGAAACACCAACACGGTTTTCGGACCCCTTCTATGTACAGCCCTAATCTCAGTATCAAGGAGAGATCCTTTTGTGAGGATCCAGATTTGGGCATGTTGGAAGAACAAACTGGCACGGGCTACTATGGGGATGATGAGGACCAAGAAGAGGATGAGGACGACCCGGAAACCTACAGAGTAGATTCCCCAGTAGAGAAGGAACCCCCGGTTACCGACTCCCTGTCAACAACCAACCTCTCCTAAATGAAGTTCTGTCTCGAGCAGCTGAACATTTCCACATTGACACCCAGGGTGCTCAATAGGAGAGGGACTTCGCCGAGGAGTTAGTGGGAGAAAGGAGGCCTTTCTCCTTTCTCAGTCCATCCCTATCCTGAAGTCTATTCAGAGAAGAATAGATCCTTCACTCGTAAATCCTAACCTCACCAGGGCAGTTAACCCCAGGATTGAGAAACTTTTCAGGGCAGCTTAATCAGACCCACTGTATATAAGGGGGCATCTGAAGCCGGACTCCCTGGTTGTTACAAACACCCGTAAGAGGGCTGGAACACCCTTGTCATCGTCCGAAGCTCCTCCCGACAAGGAGAGCAAGAAACTGTATGGTTTGGGCAGGAAAGTAGCCTCCACTTCCGCCTACCAGGCAAGGATTGCCAACTCCACCACCCTGTTGGCCAGATACAACTGCCATCAGTGGGGAAAAAGTTGCGGCACTCATAGACTCCGCCTCAGAACCCTTAAAGAGACAGCTGGCACGAGTTTCGGCGGAGGGAAGAGCCGTGTCCGGTTGCATTTTAAAAGCAACCTTTGATGCTGCGGATAACGCTGGCAGATTGATAGCAGTAGGAACTGTTACCAAGAGACACGCTTGGTTACGGCAGTCTGGATTCAAAGCTGAAACCCAAGCATCATTGTTAGATAAACCGGTGGAGCCGGATCTGTTTGGTAAGGCTGTCGAGGACGCGCTAAAAAATGCCAAGGACGAGTATGAAACACTCAAATCCCTAGGCCAACTAACCAATAAACCCCCTAATCAGAGAGGGAATGGCAATTTTTGTCTCCCATGCGGCCAAAATTCCCAGAGAGGGTCTAACTATTCCCAGGGGCAGGGTACACCGTGGAGCAATAATAACCAAGTCTACCCAGGGTTACGGCAGGGTTAATAAGAGTACGTGGAAAAGGTAGAAGCAGCCCCAGTAGAGGAGGCGGCACTCCTCCACCAAAACAGTGACGCTCCGTTCAGGGTCCCTTCTCACGCAACCCCAGTAGGGGGACGCATTTCCAACTTCACCCAAGCTTGGTAAGGGATCACATCAGAAAGACGGGTGCTGTCCACAGTATCCGCAGGGTACTGCATAGAACTGTTAAGAGCGTCCCCGAAACCATCCTCCACGACAAAAAATACATTCTTTGGACCACCAGAAGATCCTCCTCGAGGAGATTGTCAATCTGCTAGCAAAGGACGCGATAGAACTCGTCCCGGGACACCACATAAACAAGGGTATTTATTCAACTTACTTCCTTGTGCCAAAAAAAGATTTGACAATGTGCCCAGTATTGGACTTACGGCCTGCAAACAAGTATGTCAAGCCCCAAAAGTTTTGCATGACTACTCTTCAAGAGGTAATCCCCCTCCTAAAAAAGGGGGATTACATGGCAACATTGGGCATGAAATATGCCTATTTTCATATTTCCATGTTCCCAGCGCACAGCAAGTACTTGCGCTTCAAGGTGGACAGTCGGCACTACAAGTTCAAGGTACTGCCCTTCGGGATAGCTTCGGCTCCAAGGGTATTCACCAAGGTACTGGCGGTGGCGGCAGCACACCTACGCAGGGAGGCAATCCCGGTGTACCCTTACCTGGACGACTGGCTCATTACGGGGAGACCCCAGTAATTTGCAGAGCCAACATTCAAAGGACAATCGACCTCCTCTTCGAATTGGGCTTCTCAATAAACGAGAAAAAGTCAGGTCTGGTGCCAAGCACATCCAAACAGTTCCTAGGAGCTATCCTAGACACTCAAGAGGGGTTGACCTTTCCATCCGAGGAAAGAATTCGGAATATACTGCTGCAAATTCCGCAATATCAGTCCGGTTGCCAGATAACGGTACGCAAAGCAATGCGTTTGCTGGGCATGATGGGGTCATGTGTTTACCTGGTCCCCCACGCGCGCCTGCGCATGCGTCCCATGCAGGAATGGTTGGCGAAACAGTGGTCTCAGGCAAGTGGTCAGTGGGACGATCTAGTGGTCGTTTCGCCAACACTTGTACAAAGCCTTCACTGGTGGACAAGAGAGAATCTGTCCAAGGGGAAACCCTTTAACGATCCCGAGATACAGGCGGTAGTCACAACCGATGCATGCCTGACGGGGTGGGGAGCTCACTATCTCCACCACACAGCTCAGGGTCTCTGGTCGCACTCAGTGGCCAAGAATCACATCAACCTGTTAGAGCTTCTGGCAGTATTCAGAGCACTTCAAGCGTTCGAGTCCTACCTGTTAAATCTGTCAGTGCAAATCCGGAAGGACAGCACTACAGCCATGTTCTACCTGAACAAGCAAGGAGGGAATCGGTCGCCAAATTTGTCCCAGCTTGCCCAGAAAATCTGGATATGGGCACTCAGACGGAACATCTTCCTGTCATCACAACATGTTCCAGGGGATCTCAATTCCCTAGCGGATGCTCTGAGCAGAGACCCCCTCCCAGAGGAACACGAATGGTGTCTACACAGAGAAGTCGTACAAGATATCTTCTCTCAGTGGGGTTTCCCCACTATAGACCTATTCGCCACAAGCGAAAACAGACAATGCCCAGGATTTGCATCCAGGTTCCCCCAACCAGACTCCCAGGGGAACGCCCTATGGACTGGTCAGGAATGTTTGCGTACGCTTTTCCACCAACGCCTCTAATCAGGAAGGTGGTCAACAAGATGAACAGAGAATCGATAACGCTGGTCCTAGTTGCTCCCATGTGGGCAAGACCACCGTGGTTCCCACATTTACGCAGATTGGCGGTGTGCGAACCCATCAAACTTCTGGGCTGGTACAACCTACTATCCCAGCACCAAGGTCAGACAGTGCATCCTCAACCCAACTCAATGAACCTGGCAGCATGGCTCCTGAGGTCATAGAGTTTGGACATCTCAATTTACCACAGAGGTGTATGGACATCCTAGAGGAATCTAGGAAACCTACCACGAGGCGCTGCTACTTTGACAAATGGAAGAGATTAATTATCTGGTGCCAGAATAAACAAATCAACCCAGTTGATTGCACTCCTTCCACTATTGTTACATACATGCTCCACCTACTGGATGCAGGACTGGTTTTAACTCACTGAAGGTACACCTGGCAGCCCTGTCAGCATGCACCACTTCCCATAACAAGGTGTTGTGGTGGAAAGTACCAGTAATTAAAGCCTTCATGGAAGGAGTAAAGAGACTTCACCCTCCTATTTCAAACCCACCACCACGATGGGACCTTAATGTGGTGCTATCTAAGCTCATGGGCCCCCCATTCGAGCCCATGCACAAAAGCAGTCTCAAACACCTGACTTACAAAACGGCCTTCTTAGTAGCCATTTCATCTATAAGAAGAGTCAGTGAAATTCAGGCTCTGTCAGTGCAAGATCCCTTCTTTACTGTCCATAAAGATAAACTGGTTTTGCGCACACACCCTAGGTTCTCACCTAGGTTTATTTCAAAATTTCACGTGAACCAGTCCATCGAGCTTCCGGCTTTCTTCCAAGACCCACAAAGCTCGGCTGAGGTGAAACTACACCCACTAGATGTGCGTAGGGCGGTCCTCTACTAGGTAAACAAGACCAGACCGCTAAGGAAAACAGATCAGCTGTTTGTCTCCGTAGCTACAGGCAGAGAGGGGGATCGTGTCTCTAAAGGTGCCATCTCTAAGTGGATTATTGACTGTATCCAGCTGTGTTACTCACTTTCTGAAAGAACTCTGCCTTTCACGCCTAGGGCCCACTCTACAAGAGGCATTGGGGCCACTCTGGCTTTCATTGCAAATGTACCTCTTGACACTTTTTGCAAAGCAGCTACTTGGAGCTCTATTCACACTTTTACTCAGCACTTCTGCATTGACACTCATTCCAAGACAGATCCACAAGTGGGACAAGTGGTTCTAAGACATTTATTTGCTCATGACGCTTCTCACATCCCACCTCCTTCAGGTACTGCTCGCTAATCTATGCACAGCATGTGATCTAAGCAGATCCCACAAGCCTCAGAAGGGATACTTTACTCACCGTAGTCGTATTTCTGATGCTTTTATCTGCTTAGATTCAAATGCAACCCACCCTTCCTCCCCTCTGAGAGAAGGCACATGGATGCTTGTAGTCTTACCTTTCTATCTTTCTGCTTGGATTATCTGTACTCGCGCTACTCCTCATGCTACCTCTCCTCATGCTACCTCATGTCAGAAAAAATACAATCTGAGGGTCCTAGACGCGTAAGGGATAATGGGTACAGTGGACGTCACACTAGGGATAGTATTACTGGCACGCCCTGTGTCGACGCCCTTTTTCGAGTTTCGAAAAACAAACTAATACTCCGCAGCTTCCACTAGATGTGGGGGCCTATGCACAGCATGTGAATCTAAGCAGATACAAGCATCAGAAATACGATTACGGTGAGCAATGTATCATATATATATATATATATATATATATATATATATATATATATATATATATATATATATATATATATATATAAAATTAACATTTTTTTTTTTTTGCTCCTCTATACTGTATGGCCGTCCCTCGCTAGGCACAGGAAACTGAACCTTCTTCACCAGATCAAATTGTCTGCCCCTTTAAATTTAGATGCGCGCGGCCCGGGGAGCATGCGTTCTCCTGATGCCGCCCACCGAGCCACTCCCTGGTCCTCTTTACTGCGTTGACAGGAACAGACCGCTTTAACCAACGCTCCTGGGGTTATGCCTCCGGCCATGTAATTCCACCTGCTTTTCCCCGGGATATTTTCTTTTCCCTTCTCTCTCATAGCAATTATCAGAGATAATACTCTGTCCTCTGGTGCCACGCTCCTCCTCGACGCATGTCGACGGCGGCGGGTTTCAGCAGGTGTCTGGCCTGCCAGGGTTCCTTCCCCGCGTCAGATCCCCACGCACTTTGCCTCCGGTGCCTTGTCCCTGACCATGGCTGGGACAGCTGTTCTGGACCCGACGCACTGACCCCGTGCTCACTGAAGAATCGTTTAGCAAGGTGGAGTGAGCTGTTCAAAAGATCACCTCCAGAAGACATCAAGATTTGCGTGAGTAGGAAGACCATGTTCTCCTCTGCACCCCAGAAGGGCGACTCCTTCCCTGGGAAGTGTCCAAGCGGGAGGGGCCTTCCAGGTTCTTAGACCAGCAAGGGGACTAAGGCTCCCAGAGCTACCGGCCAACCGGCAGAGGCGTCCCAGGATCCTCCCGGTCCTACTGCTGAGGGGCTGCAAGGCTCTAGTACCGAGGTTCTCCCCAAGGGGCTCTACTGACACCGGGCTCGCTCCAGAGGGCTCCCGAGGGGGGCACATATACGCAGCAGCAGTAGTGGTACCAGCCTAATGGCCGAGGGCACTCCATTCCCCAGCTCTCTACCTGAGGTGCTGGGAAGGTCTGAGCCTTTTCTTCTAAGTGTGCAGGTGGAGACTGGGCCCAGCTAATCAGGCACCACGCAGCAGGCAAGGGGCATGACAAAATGGCCACCAGGTCAGACAAGATGGCTTCGCACCCAGAGCCCCCTCAATCGAGAGAGCAGTCATTGGAACGCACGTTGAGATGGGACTGGACAACGCCAGTTATCTGGTATACGTCATACCCAGGCGCATCGGCACAGGGGCGGTACACGGATCCCAGCTTAGTGCGACAAGGACCGGCAAGAGTGCAGCAGCCACAGGGCCCAGCGCCTACGGAGCCAAGCACTTCACAAGCATGCAGGGATAGGTTCTTCGAAAAGTTCCTTACCCTCATGAAATCGCCTCAGCTGGGCACCATCCTCAGGGGGGTCATCAAGGACATGCTCCCTCCTGTACCACCTTAAACTCTGACAGTGGTCTAGACCTCTGTTCCAGTTCAGACCCTGGTTCCCGCGCTCACACCAGTCGCAGTGGCAATGCCCCAGAGCAGCACCCTCAGCAGCCCCCGACACTGCCAGGCAGCCCGCCACAGCTACCCGCACCCAGCACACCACCGGCAGCTCCTGACCTGTAGAACACAGCGGTTGACACGGACGAGGCGAAGGATCAGGATACTCCCTCAGCTAAGGCTTTCCACAAGAGTCTTAAGGGTGTGGCTGAGTTATTGGGAATCCCGCAGCCACAAATTGAACAACCTGAGGCGGAGGTCTTGGCTGAGGTGCTGACCATTCACCCGTCCACAAGAACTGGCATCCCTCTACAAAAGGATGTAGAATCCAGGCGAAGAAGGGCTGGTTAAAGCCACATTCCACGCAGCCTTTGAACAAGCACCTTGATGCGGAAGGGTACTCGCTCATACCACCAGTGCACCCCCAATCTCATTCCTCTGTTATAGCTGCAGCCTCCATTTACTCTAGGCCGCAGGCTTCTTCATCTGCCCCAATGTCAGCCCTCCTAGGGAAGGAGGAGGAAAAGCTGTTGGAGTAATATGGCAAAAGGATATACTCTAATGCCACGCTCCACCTGCTCCAGGCCAACGCGGATTTCATGTTGGCAGCAGTGAACCAAGAACTATGGTGGGAGATTGCGGACTTCCTCCCAGCGTTCCCTGTGCATAGTCAGGCGCGATTCAGGGCAGGGTTGGCAGAGGGCACCAATAGTTGCCCAGAATATCATGGCGTCCACTGTGACACAAATTGACACCGCGCGCAGAGCGATCTGTGTCGCCACCGATAGGAGGAGGACAGCTTGCCTTAAAGCGACCAAGTTTAACCCTGATGTGCAGGAGCGCTTTCTTGTCCTGCCATTTGTGGGCGGGGGACTTGTTTTACTCGACCACGGATGAGGAACTTGACAAAAAGAAAAATAGCTTGCAAACCGCCAAGTCCTTGTCAATCTTGGCAAAATCTGCACCCAAGGCCTGTAGCTAAAGTCACCAGCACTCTGCTGGAGGTCATACATTTGGCTTCAGGGGCTTTCATGAGTGAGGCACTGGACAGCCCGACAGGTTTCCTAGCCAACACAGGCGCAAGCAACACAAATCTTCTCACAAGGTTTTTTCCAGTCCCCTTCCCAGGCACCAGGCTCAGAGGGTAAAAAACTGACAGTGCCATCCAGATCCACATGTCTCTGGTGGGGGACATGCTTGCCCTTCACATCCATTCCTGACGGGCAATGTTTGTGGACCTATGGATCATCTCTGTAGTTTCCACTGTCTTCCGTCTGCCAGTACCTCAATTTCCTCTTTCCTCTTTCCTCCCCTCCACTCCGACAGATTGGGACGGTAACTCTTCTGGCGGAAATCCGCTCGCTTATTGCGAGTCAGGCAGTGGAGGAGGTTCCAGCTTCACAGCGAGGTTTGGGCTTCTATTCCAGGATATTCGCCGTACAGAAGAAGAACCGGGCTGGCCTGAGAGTTGTTCTAGACCATTCTTCCTTGAACCTTTCCCTACCCCTTCAAAAGTTCAAGATGGTTACTACAGCACTCATTGCGGAGACACTGTGGGGGGGCGGGGGGTTTGGATATGCTCCCTGGATCTGAAGGATGCTTACCTTCACGTCCCTATTTGGGAGTCCCATCGTTCCTTCCTAAGGTTCAGGATCATGGGCTTTCACTTTCAATACAAGGTCCTCCCTTATGGCCTATATTCAGCACTGAGAGTCTTTACAAGGTTAATGAACTCATTAGCAGCCATGCTCGGGGCAGAGGACCACCACCTGTATCCATAACTCGATGACTGGCTCGTCCGAGCGGAGTCGCCTGAGGCAGTACATCGCACAGCTTCAGCACTTAGGCACATGCTATATGATCTGGGGTTCTCTGTCAACCTCAAGAAGTCAGTTACTCCCCACTCAGTCCTTAACATTTCTGGGGCTAATTTTGGATACAAGGGTGGAGAGGATCTTCCCCTCGGCAGACAAGATCATGGCAATCAGGAAGGCCACCGGGCGTTTTCTCAGCAGACCAGTGACCTCAGCATGGTTGTACCAGCACCTGCTTGGAATAATGGCGGCTTGTCTCCTGGCGGTGCCACACACAAGACTCAAAATGGGGAGGCTGCAGTTGCATTTCTCAGCCTCTTAGAATCAGGAGAGGGGCTCCCAGGCAGCTCTAGTTCACATACCACAGCACCTCCACCCGAACCTGGTGTGGTGGAGTACAGAGACCAACCTGTCCAGGCAGGCCATTTTCTGGCAGCCTTTTCCGGAGATCACCATTACTACAGACTCGTCCCTAGAGGGATGGAGGGCTTCACTGGACAACCACAGTATCCACCGAGTATGGTCATGACAGGAACAGCTGGAACACATCAACTGGCTCGAGATAATGCCCATCTGGCTTGCTCTCAAAGCGTTCCTCTCCATTGTCAACAGCAAGTCTGTCTGAATCCAGACAAACCGCTCCACTTGCATGTATTGCATCAACAAGCAGGGATGTACTGTGTCCCCTCCGCTCTGCAGACTGTCAATCGACATTTGGGAGTGGGCACTGTCGAACAACATTTACTTATCAGCAGTCCACCGTCCGGGGAAATCCAACTTAGAGGAGGACAGGCTCAGCAGGCTTGGGATCAACAACTACGAGTGGCACTTAAACAAAGCTGTCCTGAGGGGATCTTCAACAGGTATGGCCACCCTCGGGTAGACCTATTTGTCACCTTGAGCAAAAGGAGATGCCACCAGTTGGCTTCTTGACTGTGGCAAGGCAGGGGACTCTGGGGGACGTGTTGCAAATTTGGTGGAATGACATGAAGGCATACGCTTTTCCTCCCACTGCGCTGATTCACAGGGTCATCTGCAAGGTCAGGGAATCATAGAGCCTTTCGACTCATCTTGATAGCGCCATGGTGGCCGGCAAAACCTTGGTTCTCAGAACTCCTCTGACTGTTGGACCAGCCTCTGGTACACCTCCTGTTGGGTTCCAGCCCACTTACTCACCCAGCAGGGGGGTGGAGCACAGTGGTTCACCCCACTCTTCAGAAGTTATCCCTGGCAGCTTGGTTCCTGAATGGGTCACCCTGAAGCATCTACACTTGTCACAATACAACCTGGCGATCATACAAGGGGCAAGAAGCGACTCCAATCAGTACAGGAGCAAGTGGACAAGGTTCCGTCACTGGGCCAAGACAAACAAGATTGATCCGCTGACATGCTCACTGGACGATGCGTTATCCTTCTATGCGCATCTGGCACACTCAGGTGTACAGGTAGACACCTGATGTACGTATCTGGCGGCCATTGGGGCCTACAAGAACTACTGAGACAACATCACCTCCTCCAATCCGGTGGTAAAAAGGCACTTGGCGGGTGTGACCAGATTATATCCTCCTGTCAAATGTCCACATCTGGTCTGTGACCTTAACGTGCTGCTGGGCGCCCCTGGCACACAAACCCTTTGAACCTATGGTGTCAGCAGACATCAGGCTGGTTACTATTAACTGTCCTACTGGTTGGCCTTGCATCAGCATGCCGGATCAGCAAATATCAGGCCATGGTGGCTTCAGAGCCCTATACCACTTTTCACCAGGACAAGGTGGTGCTTAGGACGCATCCTGCCTTCCTTCCTAAGGTCGTTTCCACTTTTCACCTTAACGAGAATGTTCTCCCAACATTCTTTGCGGATCCAAAGGATAAGGCTCAGAAGGTATTGCAGTGTCTGGATGTCAGGCGTGCTCTAAGATTTTATCTGGACTGGACAAAGGGCTTCCGTAAGTCTGATGCCTTCATCACTTTTGACGGGTCAAAACGAGGCTGTCAAGCCTACAAGGCTTCCATAGCAAGGTGGATAGTGATGGACATCAAGGAGGCATACGAGGGCCAGCACAGAGCTTTGCCAGCAAATATGAACGCCCACGCCATCAGAGCCAAGGCCACGGCTGTGGCTTTCCAAAGACCCGTCCCTGGCAGACGATCAGCAAGGCAGCTAGTCGGACGCAGCATTTGGCCAAACAGTTTTGAACAAGGCATAAAATAAGCGGTGTTGCATAGCAATTTACTATGCAATTCTGTCAGTTTGCTAATCAAATGGACACTTGTGTAGCAAAGATGGCTATTTAAGGTGCCTTCTTCAATGATAGCACAGCACGCCGTCATTACTGTCTTGCCCTCTGTGCTCGCTCCCCCCTCTTTTCTCTGCTCCCCAAGTCCTAATGGAGAGTAAGTGCAGCAGTAATCATCTCCTCCAGTCTTAAGTGGCAAAGGCATGTGTGGGAGTACTAGGCAAGAATTTGTCAAATAATTGCAAACCAGAAATATTTGGGATGCTACTTTTATTAAGCTTTCTATATGATGTCTGGCAAAGACCAGTATGTGTCAACTTTATATATTTTTTTTAAAGGCCAGTCCTGCAATTCCATTCCTAAAATGTAAGTTGTTACATAATGCATGATTAGAGTATTGATACTGTAAAACACTGATCATCTCCATGCTTTACAGTAAAGTTTAGTTTAGTGTATCTAAATACACTAATTGTCAAATACATTTCATTTTGTTGGGGAACGTACAACATATTGACGAGTGAACACTTTTGAAAATGTACATGATCAAATGCTTTTGAGGGCAAACCTAGTTCTGTAATCTGCAGGTTGCATACATCTTGCAACTGGTGTTCAACCCATGCATAAACATGTACTCCTTTACATACTCCTTGACATTCTATATGATCACCCCTTTATACCAGGTACCCTGAAATTGAGATGACCACAAACAATATTCCATCTAGTTTGCGCAGTTCTCGGCCTGCTACGCAATCCACTCTAAGTCTTTCTTTCCTTGTACATAATGAATAAACAAAGCAAACTAAATGCTTACGCAAAGTAGTGATCCATAGTTCCATCCAATCTGTACATCTACAGATCTATTGCAATACCAAATACTGTAGTTGGCCTCCAGAGCTTGCTTCGCTTTATGATTATATTATATATTATCACTTGCAGGAGACAGCTGTCCAACTGTTTTCAAAGCCTTTCTATCATATCTATGTATTTGTGTCCATTCATGCAGCAAACTTTTAACATTTTATAGACACTCAGCTGTGGCCCCCAAAGTGTTTTCGCCCCCACTCGCATTATCTAGCACATTTTATGACGGGCCAGTAGCATTTGCAAGAGATTTGAAACTTTTATGTAACATTTAATTTGTTTGCAGTAAATGTCACAAAAGTTTCACTGTGCATGGCTGGCCTCTGGGTTGCATTGATGTGCAAAACAAAGCGGGTTTGTAGTGACATGCACCATTGTACACTAATCACATTCAAACTTGTTGTCCTCCATTGCTATGGGTCGAGTGCATTTCTATTAGGTTAAATGGGGAAACTAAGTTAGTCAACGTGCAGGTCTAGCTGAATTTGAAAGAATCTGCAAGGCCTGACTCCTCTAGCTAATGTCTTATTTCAGCGGTATGCAAAACTGCTGTATTGTTGCTCAATTCATGTCTTGGGTACTAATAACATCTGACGACATTGACAATATTCGTACAAAATTGCTAATCAAATGGGTCTGATTGCTAAACAAATAATGTTAATTAGCAAACTCTGCTAATCAATTTTGGAAAACTAATTCATGCCTTGTTTGAAGAACTTGTTTTCTAAGAGGGGCAACTCTCATCCTCAGGGCTGCTTTTAGTTGGAATCGCCCATACAGTATGGAGGAAAGGGGACTGGACATAGGAGTAATTATAAGCTACTCGCTGTAGTGACTAACGTACTCCTAGTCCATAGTCTCCTTTCCACCATACGTCCCACCATCCTCCCCCGTAACATCTGTTTCATTAGGCAATCATAATATTGTCGATGCTTCAAGGGGGACTGAGTGGCGCCGGTCGGCGGAGTCAGGGCAGCGCATGGTCCCAGGGGCACGCCCCTGAGCGCGTCTACATTTAAAGGGAAGATAATTTTCTTCTGGTGTAAAAGGATTTGTTTCCCATCCCTAGCGAGGGACGCCCATACAGTATGAAGGAAAGGGGTCTATGGACTAGGAGTACGTTAATCACTACAGTGAGTAACTAATATAGTCTAAAATACTTGTCCCATTAGGCCTGTACATTGATAAAGAGAGTAATAGGTTTCACCTGAGACAAGTTGCTTGCTGGCTGTAAAGACAAATCATTTCCATCAGTTGATTGTTATTTTTGTATCACACAGCCCGCGATAGCAGGCCTGTAGTTATGGTAAGTTGCTAAACTCATAGGAAGAGCATTTTTTCGGCGGCTTATCTTCGCTCCCGGCAGTGGTGTGTATGTGGATTGTTGTACTTGCTGACATGGCGACATGCAGGGTGGCAGTATGTTGCTGTGGGTGTGTTGAAGGCCTATAGTCTAGGCCATGCACTGAAGAGCCTAGGCCATCAGGACATGCACAGCAGTAATGCGTTTTTCAATGTGCAGCAGGTAGAGGGTGGTGACATGTAAGGAATGGTTGTGGAGGACATTTCAGCCGTTATAGGCCAGTGTTGCAAACAGAATGTGGGTAGGTTGGCAGTGGCACAATACTTTGTAAATGGAAGTGGGTACAGCCATAGAATGGGATTGATAGTGCACAGGGGTGCAGGAGACAGTGTTTTGTTTGTACATTATGGTAAGTGCTGCAATTTGTTGCTCCATAGCTCTAGGGCGGTGCGCTGTAGTTGATGTTGCATTGAAAATGCAGGTAGTGTGGGTACTGGGTGCACTGTTTGCATACTGTGAGTATGGTAGAGGGTATGGTTGAAGGACACTTTATATGTGCTTGGGTAGTGTGCTGTGTGCACAATGCTTAAAGTATAGGCAATGTAAACATTTTGTGTGCAACTTGGCAGTGACACAGTACTTGCTGAGTGGAAGTGCGTAAGGCAAAAGTATGGCAATGAAAGACCATAGGGTGCCGGAGACAGTGTAATGTTTATACATTTTGATAACTGTTTCATGTAACGATGTGAATGTCCATTGTGGTGTGGAGGTTGATTAGGAAGGCTGGTGCCAGGGGTGCGTATGTGCATAGTGGTAGTTGGTGACATGCTGACATGCATGGTTGCATTACGGTGCAGGGAATGTGGAAGGAGCACACCCACTGGATTAAGGCAGGTTTAACAGTGCATGAGTCACAGGGTTGTGATCTTTGCAGAATGGGTGTGGAGCACAGTGTCGACGTGGTAGAGCACCACAAGTGATTTGCAAAATGTGCTTTGCATGGCTGTGGTAATAGTTCCAACAAGCTACAGTATTTGGTTTGCGGCAGGAGATCGTGCAGTGAGGTGTGTAGTGTAGCCACAGGGTGTATGTAGTGTGTACCTAATGTAAGTATGGTTGTGATTGAAGTAGGCTTAATGTTTGGTAGCTGTTGTGCATAAGTTGGCTGTGACAATACTTTTTGTGAATGGCAGTGAATAGGGCTGGTGCAGGCTGTGGTATGTTTGTGACGGTGCACAACAGTTGCCAGAGTTTTTTTCCGTGGCACATGGGGATTGCGTTTTGATTCGGGGCTCGACCAGAAGAGAGACCGAGGGAAGAGATTGATTTGGAGAACAATACGGAAGCAGGGGACTTTTCCTGACTCCGCATACATGATCCCTCCAGATTAATGTGTGGTTATCGTGTTCGCCTACGAGGAACTTTGTCTGAGATTGTTAATGCGCTTTTTCTGAAGTAATTACAACAAAAGTGCACAAATCGATCCACGTAATTGAGATACTACAGAGCCTCCTAGACAGGAGCACATTGGTACAACAAAGGGAGATATATTTGTTTGGAATCAACCAGACCAGCCCTTTTTTGGGGGTCCAAACTGGTAGAACGCTTCCAAAACCCGGCACGCTACAGTGAACCAGGCGGGCAAACCATTGCTCATCCTCTACTTCTATTTGGGCTGGAGTATAAAAGACACAGGAACCAACAGTTGAACATGGAGAAATTAAATTGATTACACACCAAATTGTAGTTATTTTTAAGAATGTATTTTTGTATATGTATGTCGTGATGTGGTGCGCTAGTTGGAAATAGTCTTACTGACACGACCAGAGGTCCCACTCCTTCTAGGAGTTGGACTCTACTTGGGTTCAGATAATAGCCTTGTGGCAATTATATATATTTAAAGAAATCTGTTAATATATGCCACCTTTAAAAAACACACTGATGCACTTTGAGACAACAAACATTGTTCAGCGTCTAGAGGTCTATTGGGTTAGACTGGTTGTTCTCTTTTCAGAACATATAACAGAGATTGCGGTTATTTGCACAGGTATGAATGATATTGGTTTGAATGGGGATGGAAGGGTATGAGATGAATGTTTACAGAGATAAGGTCACTGGTTGGTGTGGTGCTTTTTTATAAACTAGATTTTAATGTTTTTTTCAACCAACAATTGTCGTTTTCTGTACACATTTTCTATATTGATGTTGGTTAACATTATGAAAATAAGAAAATAAATTAAATATGTTCACAATGCCATTGTCTATAAATGTATTGGTTATAAGCAGTTGCTTACAGGAAAGGGATTGTTTGGTTTTTATTGTTTGTTATATATTACAAATGCTTAGAGGGTTGCTACTTATCCATTGACATTTGTACCGTTTGTATGATTGTTGTAACTGTGACACGTTTTTCATGAATGGGCGTTTTATGGTGTGGGGGAGTTGGGCGGTAGCGCCGCTACGTATGTAACATTAGTATATAATGTTACGTGCCCACATGGCCGCTTACTTGGATGTATAATGTTGTAGTGGGCTTGGAAAGGGCCGCAATGCTGTGTGTATGGCCAAAGGTGTGCTGGGTGCGGCTTAGGATCCTTGTGGATGCTGCAATTGTGCATTGTTTATCAGAAGTTTTGGTGGAGGGGCTTTAGGAATGAAATTGACCATGTACTGAGGGTGTTTCACGGTAAATATGGAGTGGTGTATGGCAATAACAGTGTGCAATGGAGCGGTTTTGTATGCGATGCTGCATGCGTGTTTTAAAATTTGACAGCACCCAATGGGGGAGTGCTGTAAAAAGTTACTGTGCAAAGGGAAGAAATATTGTCTGAGCTTTACTGGGCCGTGGCCCTCGCTGCCCACCACTCCATCCTACTGTCCCGTCTGGCCCAATTTGGTATATCTGGGCAAGTGCTGTAATGGTTCATGTCATTCCTGGAGGATCGCACTCAGACCTTCTCACATCCGTTGTGGAGTCCATCAGGGCTCCTCTTTATTCCTTATTCTATTTAACATCTATATTTGAGCCCTTGTATGTATGATCCGCTCCTTCGGTGTTGCATGCTACTCTTATGCAGACAACACCCAGATTCTGATTAGATTAGATCTTGATCAGGCTGAGGTGTCGTCGTGCCTGAGGGAGAGTCTGGCAGCTGTGGGAGAATGGATGAACTGCAATTGGCTCAAATTGAATGGGGATAAAACTGAGGTGATGGTGGTGGGCTGTCTTCCTGATCATTCACTTTGGTGTCCTCCTACTGGCCAGATTCCCTGGGTCCCCTGCCATTTCCAGTGAGCAAGGTGAAAAATGTAGGGGTAATTCTTTCAGCCACACTTAATGTGGATAAACAGATTACCACAGTCGGCCAAGCTGGTTATTTCTAGCTCGAAGTCCTTAGGAAGGTTCTTCCTATGATTCCAGTCCCACTTCGTCCCCCGGTGGTAGCTGCACTGGTACTATCACGCCTAGATTACTGCAACTCTATACCTGGCCCAACCTAAGGGACAGATATTACGATTAGAACGTTTGCAGAATCTGGCAGCACAGGTTGCTACTGGCTCCCCTTTCAGTGTGCTGATCACTCTGATACTTCGAGCCCTTCACTGGTTACCTGTGACCTAACGGATCAAGTTCAAAACGGTCTGTATTGTCCATCGCTCCCTTCATGAGCAGGGTGCCGAGTACTTACAAGCTAAGTTTAGCAGGTACTGTCCCAGCCATGACCTTCGTTCAGCTTCTGCAGGTTGTGTAGTGGTACCTAGATATAAACGGGCCCGTATTGGCGGACAAGCCTTTTCCACTGCTGCAGCGATCCTTGAAACGAGCTCCCACTAGCCATAAAAAATACATTAAATTATCTAGCCTTTAGAAAGGCTGCGAAAACCTATCTCTTCTGATCGTTTAGCGCTGTCTGAGTTGCCCTTACTTTCCCTAGTGCCAAGATACCCTCGGGTGGCCGCGCACTTAATAAATACTTATAACATAGCTGTAGATGGGGAAAGCGCACGTGCACATCCTGCCATTATGACCAGGGTGGAAAGAGAAATGGAATTGTGGGAAATGGGCAATTGGGAGTTTAGGGCGTGGTTTACAGGAAGGGGCGGTGCCATTGCGTCCCAATACTGTGTCGTGCGGGTGGTGGACATGGAGAGATGCACAGTGCTTATCGTCTGTGATACCTTTGTGTGCCATCTGCACGGGTGTTGTGTGCAAAGAGGCGTTGCTGGTAATTTCGGCTTGGAAGGAGTGGACACTTTTTGGGTCTCTCAGGGTGACTGCAGTTTCGGCAGGATGGTTCGTCTGTGCAGATATTTGGCGTCCATCATGAACGTTGACTTTTTTGTGGTGCACCATGGAAGTCTGCATTTGGGTTACATGTCGTGTGGCCGATTAGTCACCTGAAGACGTTGCTGACCGCAGTGCTGCATATTTTTCCAACTGCCAAGGTCGTTTTATCACGCATAACCCCAAGAGCAGTATGGCTTCATGACGGTGTAATTTGTCCCCAGCCAGAGGTCGGAAGGTGTGCTATAAACAGAATTATGAGTCAGTTTATGCAGATTGCTGGCATGTTCTCCATGCACTGAGATCATGAGATCACTAAATATGCACTGGTTCCGTAGAAATGGCATTTGAGTGCCATTGGAAATGCTGTTTTCTTTTGCACTGTGCAAGAAGCATTGACCAGAATGTGGTAGACATGTGAGAGGCAAACAGACGCATATAAAGAGAGAGTCCAAAAAAAGTTGCTCGCGGGCACAAAGAAAAAAAGAAGAAAAAAAAGTTACCCATCTACGATGGCAGACTGAATACCCTAACCAGTTGGATATTGGTTGCCCCACCCCCACTCACTATCCCGAAAAGGTAGTGGATTAGGCAATACTGTCAGGATTACACGTGCAATATCCTGGGTGGCTATGTGAATGCAGGTGGATGGAGAAATCATGTATGCTTTCATTGAACTGTGTAGTGGACCTGCTTTGGAATGGCACGACATTTCTAATGTAAATGTGTAACAGTACATTTCAAGTGTTGTATAGGAGTGAACGTGTTGGATGATGGCGGCTTCGATGTGACTAGTGGATGTGTGTGCGCGCCTATTTACGCATAACCCAATGAAGTACAGCTGCAGAGAAAATAGTGTACTAAGGGTGGCTGACATGGCAATTTGCATTGTGTTGACTGTAGGTGATCCCTTTGGCACAGATATGCACAACTATGCCCTACTAAGACACTGACACCAATTTTACTTTTTGGAAAGAGTGGAAGCATTGTGTAACAATGTGTATGAGTGCAATTTTGCCAATAGGCGTGCACTTTGCAAAGACTTTGCCACTTTTCCAGTAGTAGATGTTGTTGTCATCCATTACGGCGGAATGCATATGGGTTACCTGGCTTGCTTAGATTCCTTCCGTAGACTGAGGACATTGCTGGCTGTCGTCTGGACGCTTTCTCCCACCGCCAGGGTGCTTTTCTTATCCATAATACCACAAACAGTATGGTCCACTGGTCATGGATGTTGCTCAGAGCAGGACGCAGGAAGGTATCTTATGAACAGAAGCATGTATGCTTTTATGTCTGCTGCTAGAATGTTCTTCTGGAACAATGACTTCATTAGTTGTGGAAATGCAGGAGTTTTTGGAAGATAATGGCATTTTGTCGTCACCACTTGCCAATGCAGTTTAGTTTGCTAGTCTATAGGATTCGATGAAGAGTTCAGTGTAGTAATGTGAGCACAAGGAAACGCAAACGCTATTAAAAACCGAAAGAAAGGTGTTTCTGTACAAGCATCTACACAGAAAAAAAACCAGGCTCTTTTAAGAGTCGCCCCTTACCACGAACTCCCCCTACCCTGGTTGCAAGTTATTGCGCCATGCCCGCAGGCAGCAAGAAAGCCACATCCGGGGATTTTGTGGGTGGCCGCCATGAAAATGGAACTATGGGGATTGACCATTCAGAAGCTTAAGGTGTGTGCCATTAGGAAGAGGGTTTCTTGCTTAACTGGGGCCGGGGCCGCAACCTACTTGGGGACCCGCATGTGCGGCATTTGGCGCGTCTCACTATGCTGCCCTATGGAAATGGGACTGCAGCGATTGTCTATCAGGTCGTGCGTTACAGGAAAGCGTGCCAATAGGGACAAGGACTGCACCTGCTTCACTAGGGCGCGGCCCTCGCAGTACTTGGAGAAAGGCATGTGCCACATTCTGCGCTTCTCCACATGGTGGCCAATGGAAATGGGACTATGGCCTTTGGCGAATCAGGTGCTCAGGGTGTACGTCACAGGAAAGAGCACCAGTAGGGAGAAGGAGTACTCCTGCTTCACCAAGGTTGGACCTTGCAGTCATTGGGGAACGGCATGTGGAACATTTTGCGCTACTCACCATGGTGGCCAATGGGAATGGGACTATGGCCTTTGGCCAATCAGGTGCTCTGGTTTTGTGTCGCAGGAAAGGGCGCATTCACTTTTCCCATTAATTTGTGTACTGCGGCTGGCAAACCTGGGCGGACGTACAGTTTTCGTCGTGGGTGATGGCTTTGTGGAAGATCTGTGCGTGTATGCCCTCCAAGAAGATTTGTGTGACAATTTTGGTTTTGAGGGAGTGGACGCTTTGTGGTGCAGTGTGGAAGTGTGCTGTTTCGGTGGACTGCTTGTAGAATGTCGACGCGTGGCCTCTTTGGCAACTGTACATTTGGAGCCTTTTTCATGGGTTACATGCCTTGTCCCGTGTGTTCCATAAATTGAAGATTATGATGAAAGCAGTGCAGCGCATTTTTCCTACAGCCAAGGTGTTTTTCTCATGTATCTCCCCCCCCCCCCCCCCCCCCCCCCGAGAATAGTGTAGACTTCTTCCAATGATTACTATCGCCAGCCAGAGGCCGGAAGGGGTCTAATCACTAGAAGTATGTGTGACTTCTTGCGTGCTGCTGGAATGTTCTCCTGTGAGAATGACAACATTGCTTTGTGATACATACACCTTTTCAAGGGAAATGGCATGTTTTTTTCGCACAGTGGCAAAGAAATGTTCCACAATGTACAGACTGTATTGAAGACCCTCTTGTAAGTAGTGAAAACAATATTTGTGTATGAAAACGCCAACAAAAGTGTTTCTAGGGAAGCACCTTAAAAAAGAACCCCCGCCCCAAAGGGTTCTTTTAATAGCCACCAAAACTAACAACGTCCGCTCCCCCGGTTGAAAGTTATTCCCACACTGCCGTGTGTACCCAGCATGAAAGTTCCGGAGATACACAATAGTTGCAGGGTGGCACATGTTCCATATGCCCCTTTGGCAGATGTCCATAAAAATGGGCTTGCAGAGGCTACGGGATTGGCTAATAAAGTTTGTGGGTGTGGTGCGGATGGACAAAGAGTGCTGCACAGTGTATTTGTCAGAAATGCAGAGGGTGCGGTTATGGCTGTGTGTTTCAGGGGCCACAGCATGCGTGTTTCGGGGGATTCCTACATACATTGACTGAAAGTAAATGAAAAACACTGTGCAGTGGCTACTCATTTATAAATATACCATGTGCATGTGTTGTGCTATGGAGTAGCTACAATGAAGTGCCTGATTTTGGTTTGTCGGTGTGACAATTTGGTGACACACAATAATGCCGATATTATTATTATTCATTGTGCAGGGAAATTCCACACCATGCGGCATAACGTTCAGTGCCGTTTGCGATGACGAAGGCACTTGGCGAGTTCATGCGTTTGTTTGCCATCTCTTGCATAACTTTTTATTGCATTATGCAGCCTCTGATGTGCCAGCGTCATTTTCCATTTGGTCCGTGAATGCAGACAGCGCGGTACATTACAAAGAAGTGTATTTGTGGCTTTGTTCGACATGTGCCTATGGCATACTTTGCCCATGGAAATATGATGTTTCACAGCTCGAATGCTTTTCCCCAGCTACAACGTTCATCTTTCTATGCCAGCCATCCCGATTGTTGCACACGGCATGTAAATTGGCTTGGTGCCGTTCGTGACAGTAGTGATATTTTTTAGTACTTACTGTTGCGCTGTGAGACTCTTGAAGCTCTGCAACACGTAAAAAACCTCTTTGTACAGCGACCCCCTTTGTAACCAATTGAACTACAGAGTTCACCACACTGTGACGCCTCCCGCTTTGCATGCGTGCATTGGGAATTCCTTTGTTGATCGGTGAAAGGTGTTTTCATTATTTACCTTTTTTATTTCCCACTTTTCAATTATTATGGTGTTATCACACACGCTACAGAAGAAACGGCAGGAAGGGTCTGGTACAGGGGGGTCAGTAGCTGCCTGGATACTATAGGCGACGTGACGGGAGATGGAACTATTGGGTGGCCCTCATCTACATAGCCGTCAGTAATTGTAATGCTCCCGTAAGGCCCTTTCCCACGCACTTCCAAGTTCCTTCCCTATGCACAGTAGTGCATTGCAGTACATGCACAATACAATGCCCTTTGCCGGGTAAGGGTCTGTAGTGCGGCATATGGTTTGCAAAGGTTGTTTTACAGCTCTGATGCCCTACAGGAGTGCCCCTCTGGTTGCTCTCAGCAGATGTGGGAAATGCTGTACATGAAAGTACACTACGTACTTGTTGGAAGGGCGGGAGCCTGCCCACTGTTACCTTGTGCTTTCATTTCAGTTGTTTCCACATGCAGTACAAACAGTGAATGCTACGGCATTAGTGTTAGGGGTAGCATTCTCAGATATACATACATTGTGGAATACAAGACTGTTTAGAACAATGCAAAACACAGCCTCATTGCGTGCAGCTGGAAAGTATGTATTCTGTGCGACCCATGCAGCTACAGTGCTTTTCTAACCACCATTAAGGTTGTTTGCGCTCTGCTTATTCTGCTGTTTCCTTACTTGCCTTTACATGCAGTAGTATGTGTGTGAGGATGTTGCACCAGCTGTGGCATTTTGCAGACTTTGTACGAACTGTCCCACGTGCTCTTACATTTTTTATTCAACTGTATGACCGGCAGGCAACCGTCATACTTTCCGTGTCACAGCTGAGTGGAGACGCAATGGATCTGTTTAACGGGTTATGGAAAGGCAAGCAGGAAAGAAATGAAAGTAATGCGACATTTAACCCGCCCACGTGACACTGCAGGTTGATTTTCCTTCTTTACCAGTGCCCGTTATACAGTTAGGAGTACTGGTACACACATTGGTAGGTTTGCAGAGCCACCCACGAAGTCGGCGGCAGTACTTTAAATGCGGTAGCCTAGTGCATGAATCTGTAGGGCTGGCGACAAGGGCGGTGTTACGAGTATACACTAGATGACAAATGCATGGGTGTAGGTGTGGTACGGAAACATGCGCGCTTCCACAACTATTTAAAATTGCATTACACGATGTGCACATGCGCCCACTAATGGAGTCTTACAGATACTTGCAGTGCGATTGCACATACACCTCCCAGGTGCAGTGTCCCTAGGAAAAGTCTACATTGCTCATCTGTACTCCTCGTACAGTAGTGTGCGGTACAGATTTATCTGTATGGTTCCTGTCAAGTAATCTGACCTTTCCACTGCCCTCTGCTCTAAACATGTGTGTAAATGTACACAGGAAAATAATAAAGCTGTCATATTTGCAAGATTTTCGTGCGTAAAAAGGCCCATTATGCACCTTATCTGGAGGCCTGACTGCACAGAAACCATAAAGACACCACAAGGGAGTTAAAGCAAGCTGAAAAGGAGCAGAATTACCAGAAAATGTTCATAACATAACTGATTATCTTCATGCACAGAAACCAGTAGTGTGTTTTACGCTTTCCTCTACCCTTATGTGTATGTATGATATGATGTGAGTGAACGGTACCGAAAGTAGTGTAAGAATATATGAGAAGGGTGCCGTACACAAATGTAGAACCTTTTCAATTGTTTGTTCCTGACTGTTGGTAAACAAAAGCATGTACCCTACTTATGGTAGTGAACAAAAGATAGGGAGCCACAAATGTGATATCAATAATGTCATGAATGAGATTTGTGATGTCATAGGTGTTAGTCCCTGCAGTGCACACTGGTGGCAGAAGTTATGGTTGCTTAGCTCACCATAAAAGTCGAATTTCGTTTTTTTTGTTTTACCTGTAACATAACGTCCCAGTAACAATGTTTTTCCATAGAATTTCATAGGTTTCTGCTAGTGCAACTTAACCATAACATCCCTTTAACAATGTTTTTGTTCGTGAATATATATATATTTCGGAGGCTTGTGGAATCTGCTTAGATCACATGCTGTGCATAGGCCGACATCTAGTGGAAGCTGCAGAGTATTAGTTTGTTTTTTGAAACTCGAAAAGGGGCGTTGAACCATGGCGTACCAGTAATACTATCCCAAGTGTGACGTCCCCTGTACCCATGATCCCTTACGCGTGTAGGACCCTCAGATTGTTTTTTTCCACCATACTAGTCAGATGCATATTGTGGAGTTCCCTCGGCTTTAGCTGTTTATACTTAGAATTACTGTTAAAAAACTTCCCCGTTCACTTCCACCCTACGCCGAATATCGACGCTGGTGAAGATCGAGGAAACCAGCTGTCAATGACTGCCACAACGGACTTTGGGATTTGGAAGGCCTCTGGCCTCGCCCCTGTACAGTAGGGAGAGTGGGGGTGGTCATGCAGGCTTCTTTCCACATTTTTTCCTACACTTACCTGCCCGCTGCCATTTTATAACATATGGAAAGTACTCCATTTAAGTTCTGCCCAAAGTGTAACAGGAAGTTTCCCTGGGTAGACAAGCACAATGCGTGCAATCTGTGTCGCCCACGACACCATCCCGAGGCTACCTGTCGAGCTTGCAAGCTCTTCAAGCCGAAAACCCTTAAAGACCGCTCAACTAAACGCTGGGCCCTCTACGCCAGGCAGCTAGAGGCCATGGAAGTGGAGGGGACATTCAGCGATGGCAGCAATTCCGTCGAATCGGATGGCAAGGGCAGAGGGGTGACTTTGGGCACCCACGCGCAGGCCCAGACCCCGAAAGACTGGCCGGCGGCCACTTTGTGGGGACAACACCCGGCGGCAAGAGCGCTACACTTACTACCTCCACTAAGCACATCAGCCCCGGCCGCGACTCGACACGCATGTCGAGCGATCGGCAACAGAGGCCATCAAGAGAGCGGTCCAACGAATGTGTCCTCTGGGCGTTCACGTTCGCCTCATGACAAAGGCCAACCGTCTTCCGTTGACAAGGGTGTCGCACTATCAATAGTCCCAGAGGCCCGATCGGCATCTGACGATTCCGCCCTCTATACTACACAGCCAAGACGCATTGCGTCTACACCCGAGATTCAACATCCTTCCTTGAATACCACATCTGAATCTTGACGCGAGGCATCAAATCCCTCGGAGGCCCCTATAAAAAACTGGGAAAAACTCCTCTAGTCATGGAAAGGGGGATAAACAACTTGAAAAGTCATCCTCAGATCACCATGTTCATAAAGAGAAGCAGAAAGACCCTAAATTTATAGGGAAGTCCAAGGTATCAGATCCTACCACTAAAGTTAAACTAATTCCTCCCACTGCTCATGATTTGGGCACTGATGAGGAACCATAACATGTTGTTGTGATTCCTAGCTCTAAAGACTGGTCCTCGGCTGATAATTATAGGGTAATGAGAAGGATGTCATTCATGGCTGACTTCTATGAAAAGGACCCTAATTATTTTCATAGTTAATACCTAGTTTCTCTCACCCCCCTGCTAAGAAACTCCGTTCCGACGCTCCAATTCAAGGCTTGGTCACAGACTCCTTTATGGTTGATGCTTACCACCCTGATTCATATTGTGATGATACAGAACCACAATTAGTGGATGACCAGACAGTGGTCTCTTATTATGGGGAGGAGGGGTAGGAGGGGGGGATCTCCTCCTCAATGAGGTATTGGCTAAAGCAGCTGCCCGTGAGTAAGAAACTCTGTTCCGACGCTCCAATTCAAGGCTTGGTCACAGACTCCTTTAGGGTTGATGCTTACCACCCTGATTCATATTGTGATGATACAGAACCACAATTAGTGGATGACCAGACAGGGGTCTCTTATTATGGGTAGGAGGGGGGATCTCCTCCTCAATGAGGTACTGGCTAAGGCAGCTGCCTGTGAGTCAAGAAACTGTTCTGGCCTGCACCCTCTGATCCCCTGTACATTAGGGGCCAATTAAAACCGTATTCCCTGGTAGTAAATACCACCAGAAAAAGGGCAGGTACACCGCTGGCTTCTTCGGAAGCACCTCTTGATAAGGAGAGTAAGAGACTGTACGCTTTGGGTAGAAAGGTTGCCTCCACGTCTGCATATCAAGCATGGATCACCAACAGTGCCACCCTTTTGGCAAGCTATAATTGCCATCAGTGGGAAGAGGTATCCGCTTTGGTATCCTCTGCACCCGAACCCTTAAAGAGTCAGCTGGCTCAAATATCAGCAGATGGAAGATCTGTAGCAGGCTGCATGCTAAAGACAAACTTTGATGTAGCAGATAATGCTGGAAGGTTAATCGCTGAAGGCACTGTGATTAAGCGTCATGCTTGGCTGAGGCAATCGGGGTTCAAACCTGAAACCCAAGCAACCCTTATACATATGCCCATAGAGCCGAACGTCCTATTCGACAAGGCAGTGGAGGAAGCTTTAAAGACAGCAAAGGATGAGTACGAGACCCTTAAATCTCTTGGTCAACTCACCAATAAACCCTCTGGACAGAGGGGAAACAATAATTTACGTCACATTCGGGGCCAAGGTTCCCAAAGGGGTTCAAACTATTATCAGAATCAGGGAACCTCATGGGGTACCAATTACTCCCAATCCTCACAAGGTTTCCCCAGAGGGCAGTGCAGGGGACGCACTAGGGGTAGACGCAGCCCCGTCAGAGGTGTTACGTCACCCAACAAAGTGACGTTCCGCTTCAGGTCCCCTCCCATGCATCCCCAGTAGGGGGCGCATTTCCACCTTCACCCACGCATAGGAAGGGATCACTTCGGACAGCTGGGTGCTGTCCACAGTGTCCGGAAGATACTGCATAGAGTTGCTAAGGCGCCCCCATGACCATCCTCTGCGACAGAAAATACACTTGCTGGAACACCAGAAGATCCTCCCCGAGGAGATCGGCGTTCTGCTAGCAAAGAACGCCATAGAAGTCGTCCCAGTCAACCAGGTAAAGAGGGGTATTTATTCAACCTATTTCCTTGTGCCAAAAAAGATCTGACAATGCGCCCAGTATTAGATTTGCGACCTGCAAACAAGTTTGTGAAGCCACAAAAATTCTGCATGACTACTCTACAAGAAGTAATCCCTCTACTAAAAAAGGGGAATTACATGGCAACATTGGATATGAAAGCTGCCTATTTTCATATTTCAATGTTCCCAGCACACAAAAAATTCTTGCATTTCAAGATAGACAACCAGCACTACCAATTCAAGGTGCTGCACTTCGGAATAGCTTTGGCTCCAAGGCTATTCACCAAGGTACTGGCGGCTGGTGGCGGCGCACCTATGCAGGGAGGCAATCCTAGTGTACCCTTATCTGGACGACTGGCTCATTACAGGGGAGTCCCCCTAATTTGCAGACTAAACATCCAAAGAACAATCAACCTCCTGTTCCAATTGGGCTTCTCAATCAACGAGAAAAAGTCAAGCCTGGTGCCAAACACCTCAAAATAGTTCTTAGGAGCTGTCCTAGATACCCAAGAGGGGTTGGTCTTTCCATCGGAGGAAAGAATTTGAAATGTGTTGCTGCAAATTCCTCAATATCAGTCCGGTCGCCAAATAAGGGTGCGCAAAGCTATGAGTTTGCTAGACATGATGGCATCTTGCATTTACCTTGTTCCCCACGCATGCCTGCGCATGCAAACCAGGCAGGAATGGTTGTTGAAACAGTGGTCTCAAGCAAGTGGTCAGTGGTGCGATCTAGTGGTCGTTTCGCCAACATTAGTACAGAGTCTTCGTTGGTGGACAAGAGAAAATCTAACAAAGGGGAAACCCTTCTACGATCTAGAAGTACAGGCTGTAGTCACAACAGACTCCTCTCTGGCAGGGTGGGAGCTCACTATCTTCACCACGCAGCTCGGGGTCTCTGGTCTCACACACTGGCTCAGAACCACAACAATCTGCTAGAACTTCTGGCAGTCTTCAGAACACTTCAGGCATTCAAACCCCTCCTATGCAACCATTCAGTGCAGATCCTAACAGACAGCACAACTGCAATGTTTTACTCAAACAAACAAGGGGGCACTCATTCTCCCAATCTGTCCAAGCTTGCCCAGAACATTAGCAAATGGGTAAATCTTCTGTTTCAGTGCCCATCATCCCAAAATGTTCCAGGGGAACTCAACTCGCTAGCAGATGTTCTGAGCAGGGATCCCCTCCCAGAGGAACACGAGTGGAGACTACACGAAGAGGTCGTAGGAGACCTCTTCTCTCGTGGGGTTTCCTCACTATAGACTTATTCACCACAAACGAAAACAGGCAATGCCCAAACTTCGCATCCAGGTCCCCCAGCCAGGCTCCAAGGGGAACACCCTATGGATGAATTGGTCAGGAATATTTGCCTACGCTTTTCCACCAACCCGCTGATGAGGAAGGTGGTGAACAAGATCCACAGGGAACCGATGACGCTCATCCTGGTTGCTCCTATGTGTGCGACCCCCCCCATCAAACTCGCGTGCCGGTACAACCTACTTTCCCAGCACGAGGGGCTGACAGAGCATCCTCAACCCAACTCGATGAACTTGGCAGCATGGCTCCTGAAGTCATAGAGTTCGGACATCTCAATTTACCTCAAAGCTGTACGGCTATCTTGAAGGAGTCAAGAAAACCAAACCCGAGGCACTGTTACTATGATAAATGGAAATGATTTGTAATTTGGTGCCAGAATAAGCAAATGAACCCTGTTAATTTTACTTCTTCTAGTGTGGTCACCTATATGCTCCACCTACTGGATGCAGGGCTAGTGTTTAACTCAAAGTGCAGCTGGCAGCTTTGATCAGCTTACACCACTTCCCATAACAAGGTGTCATGGTGGAAGGTGCCAGTTGTCAAAGCATTTATGGAAGGGGTAAAAAGACTCTACCCTCCAATTTCTAACCCACCAGGTTGGGACCTTAATGTGGTACTTGCTAAGCTCATGGGACCTCCCTTTGAGCCCATGCACAAATCTATTCTGAAACACCTGACTTATAAAACTGCCTTCTTAGTAGTCATCACGTCCAAAAGAACGGTCAGTGAAATTCAAGCTCTGTCAGTGCAGGATCCTTTCCTTACTACTCATAAGGACAAACTGGTTCATTTCCAAATTCCATGTTAACCAGTCTATTGAGCTACCAGCCTTCTTGCAAGAACCCAAGAGCTCTGCTGAGGTGAAACTCCACACACTAGATCTGAGGAGGGCGGTCCTCTATTATGTAGACAAGATCAGACCACTAAGAAAGACAGATCAGCTGTTCGTCTCCATAGCTCATAGCTCCAGGCAGAAAAGGAGATTGCATCTCTAAGGACGCCATCTCTAGGTGGATAGTCAGATTTATCCAACTGTGCTATTCCCTTTCAGATAAGACACTGCCTTTCACGCCAAGGACCCACTTTACAAGAGGTACTGGAGCTACTCTGGCTTTCTTTGCAAATGTACCCCTTGACAGCATTTGCAAAGCAGCTACATGGAGCTCTATTCACACCTTTACTCAGCACTACTACATTGACACTCATTCCAAGACAGATACTCAAGTGGGCCAAGTGGTTTTAAGACATCTGTTCGCTCATGAACCTTCTCACATCCCACCTCCTTCTAACATGTGAGCTAAGCAGATTCCACAAGCCTCAGAAGGGATACATTACTCACCGTAATCGTATTTCTGATGCCTGTATCTGCTTAGATTCACATGTGCCTGCTCTTCCTCCCCTATGAGAGAAGGCGCATTGATGCTTGTAGTCTTATCTATTTTATCTGCTTGGATATTCTGTACTCGCACTACTCCTCGTGCTACCTCATGTCAGAAAAACACAATCTGGGGGTCCTACACGCGTGAGGGATCATGGAAACAGGGGACGTCACACTAGGGATAGTATTACTGGCATGCCCTTTTCGAGTTTTGAAAAAAAACTAAACTACTCCGCAGCTTCCACTAGATGTCGGCCTATGCACAGCATGTGAATCTAAGCAGATAAAAGCATCAGAAATACGATTACGGTGAGTAATGTATCCCATATTCCTGTGGCTGGTTTGCCATGAACGATGATAAAGCCAGAATTGCAACATCCCAGGCTCAGCAGAAATTGTGGTTGCAATCCTGTTATTGCAATTTGTAAGCCACCTGGCATTTGCAATAGCACAACTCCGAGGGGAAGATATTCTCACATTAAAGTGACCCCATATCCTGAGAACTGTATTTTTCCCTTCGTGCAGTACACAACAGTGCTACCACTATAGTGATTAGGGAAGACCCCGAAGCCTGCAACAGCATAGTGTGACGAATCTGAACAATTCATCACTTCTCTCCAGAGGGGAGCCACCCTTCTGTGAGGCTAGGGAGGTGAACCTGCTAAGACCCTCCCTAGGAGTCTGAGCAAGTGGGACCTCACTGGGAGTGACTCCCCTCTTGGGGACAAGGACTCACATTCCAGGGCAAACCACCTTCTCTAAATATATGGATGTGGAAATGACTATTATTATTATGGTATTTAGTGACCGTGGATCTAGCTTCAAGAAGCAATGGAGAGCTTTACAACGGTATACACAAATACAGATACCCAACCAGAGCACTTTACAGAGGTATACAACAGTACAGATGCATAGCTTTTCAGAGCTAACAGAACATATATACAGTTTGGGGTAGGATACAGAGGGGCACAGAGGAGAGGTGCAGCTGTACAGGGTGGCGGGGAGGAAGGGCAGACGGCGTCTAGTGAGTCATGTGGCGTGTGGGCACTGTGATGGCCTTGGTGTTGAGGAGAGACTTGAGTTATTTTCTGAATTGCAGGAGGGCATGGACGGGTCTGATGCAGATGGGGGGGAGTAGGTTCCATAGTTTTCGAGCGTAGTCGTAGAAGGCTTGTTTTCTGGTTCTTTGCTTTTTACGGCGGCGGATTTCAAGGCTGCATGCGTCCTGGCTTCTGGTGGTGCGCTGTCTGCTGTCTACCAGAGATGTGGAGTTTATCCACAAGGTAGCTGGGTGACTTGAGTGCGACTTATAGATGATGCAGCAAGACTTGAAGGTGGTTTGTGCGTGCAGTGGGAGCCAGTGAAGGCCGAGGAGGGCCGGGGTGATGTGGTCGTATCTGCTTAGACCTTTGATTAGGCATGCAGCCGCGTGTAGGACACTTCTCGGGGGCACAAGGGAGGCTTTCAAGGCTATGAAAGCTACCCAGGTTTACTGGAGTGCACAAATACCCTATGTAAGGGGAAAAGTAAAGGGAAATGAACATTGAATTAGACCTGAGAAAACCATGGAAGCAATAAAAGTCTGATAAGCCAGTGTGGATAGCCGCCCTGTGTGAAATAACTTGGGTGAAAGAAAACAACCTATCTGAGGACTTCGGGACTTAGAGAAAGTCCCAATACCTCGAAGGTGAAACTGTTTAATTCCAAACAATCCTCCTGGAGGGATATAAACGTTTTCACCAAGAGACTGTTTTTTTTATTAAAAGAAGAGACTGAAAGTCACAACTTGATACAAAGACTGGGAAGGATAGCCTACAGTGAAAAGGGAACTTTGAAGACTGAATACAGCACCTGTGCCAGGCAGAAGCCCTACCACAACTAGGAATCACCCAAAAAGACTGTATTTAAAATCCTGAATGGGAGATTTGGACGAATTTCAGCTGTTCGAAAATTCTAAACGGCCAAAAAGTTTGACCAAATCCCCCATATGGTGTCAAACCCCAGAAATGGTAGGCTTAATGCCTAATTGAATTTCTCATTCTTTTTTTTGCTGAGCAAGGGACATATCCGAGCCCACCCATAAACCAAGATTATGTATTTTTGAATAGGTTGGGCAAATAGAACTAAGAGGTAATAGAAGCAGAGAGTGGTAAAATTGCAAATTAGTGTTTTTTTCTTTTTCCATTTACTGACTTGAAGGAACTCCCAAATAAATATTTGTAGTAAGTCTAACGGGACAAAAAGTATTTTGGCTTCGACCCAATTAAGTTGCAAACTACTAGAAGCTATATATAAGATGACGTAGATGTCCCACGTTTAATTTGAAAAATAAATAAGACAGTGGAACTCTGGGTAAAATAAAAACCACATGTTGTAGTTGTAGTATTAGTAGTAGTAGTTTGCGATTTATAAACCGCCTTTATCCCATTAGTATGGCCCCAACACACTTGTGGGGGTGAACGCCCTTGGGGGACAAGAGTCCAATGTATGAAAGTTCTCAGAAGGAATAGAATGCGTGTGCACATTATGCCGAGGTAGGGAGTTGGGTGGGCTGGCTGTACCCCAGTAAACTACCAATGATGATCGGACATATGGCTGGGTGCTGGTAGGTGATCAGGAGAGTGCGGGAGTACATGAGACTCATTGTTTTTAGGAGACCTTAACCTTGGATATAATGATAAACTTGACAAAGAAGCTATCACCCTCACCAGAAACCTCACAGATCTAGGATTCACACAAATAGTCACTGCCCCGACCCACAACAAAGGCCGTATCCTAGATTGGGTAGCTGATCACAACTGTGGCTCCACCCTCAACTCCAACACAGCCCTTCCATGGACTGATCACAACTGCCTTCAATTCTGCATTCCCATAACCTCCTACTCCACACCTCTTATACCAGCACCGGCCATGCTAGCCAGAAGTGCTAAAAAACTTACAGCAGAAAATATACGTCCCCTTCTCAACATCCCTTGCCTAGCGCCACCGTTCTCCTCTGACCCCTGCATACTAGCAGAGATCCTCAAAGACACACTCACCCACGCCATCAATACCGCAGCCCCTCTTGAAAACAAAAAAGCAAAAAAATCGTTTCACTCCAACTCATGGTTCACGGAGGACTTATTAAATCTACGCCAATGCAAACGCCAAGCCCTCAAAACATGGCAGGCCAATCCATGTGACACCACCAAAGTAGACTTTCTCAGTATCTCTAAAAAATACAAACATGCCATATTCCAGGCGAAATCAGAAACCTACAATAAACGTATCCTGGAAGCCAACTCCCACTCAAAAGAGCTCTTCACCATCTTTAAAGAGCTCACCATCCCCCCAATTTGCACAGATGAGATTGTTAAGGATGAGACCTGGTGTAACAGCATTCAAACAGCAATGTTAAATAAAATAGACCTCCTTCAAAATAAAATAGCAGAACACTCTAAGGCACTGCACACCCAGCAGACCCTCTCCGTCAATAACACCAAAGACGAGCACACCTCCAAATTCGATTTCTCCCCAATCACCGAGTCAGACACTCTCCACATCCTCAAACAGCTCAAACCATCTCGATGTAAAGGCGACATATGCCCCCCTAATATCATTAAAGAATGTGCGACCCCCCTCGCACCAATCATCACAGCATTCATTAACGCCTCATTCAAGACTGGCAATGTTCCTGACAGCCTTAAAGAGGCATGGGTACGCCCACTCTTAAAGAAACCAACCCTGGACCCTGCTCAACCTAACAATTATCGGCCTATTACTACGGTTCCATTTCTCTTAAAAATCCTTGATAAAGCTGCACATATGCAGATACAGGCCTACATAGAAAACAACTCTGTCCTAGGTAAAAGGCAGTCTGGATTCCGCAAAGGTCATGGCACCGAAACTGCCCTACTAGATCTTAAGAATCAAATTACCCTGATCCTAGACAAAGGCAAGCCGGCCCTTCTGCTCCTCCTAGACCTCTCAGCGGCATTTGATCTAGTCGACCACGCCATCCTCACCAACCATCTCACACAGGCCGCACATTTCTCTAAACAAGCCACAAATTGGATCACCTCCTTCCTCGAAGGTAGAGTGATGAAAGTGTTTTCCAATACAGCCAACGCAGAGCCTACCACCATCAGGTATGGAGTCCCTCAGGGCTCATGTACGGCTCCTACCCTCTATAATCTTTTCACCAAACCACTCTTTGATAAACTGGACGCACTTGGGATCACATACACCAACTACGCTGACGATACCCAAGTACTCCTCCCGCTCACAGGACTCTACCACCAGGACGCAGCCACCCTCCAGAATATATACGCCACCATCCAAGCATGGATGGCCACAAACGGTCTATGCCTTAACGGAGACAAGACCGAAATCCTCATCCTCGGCCAAAAACCCACCCTCACAAACCTCGACCCCCTCTTCACCAACTTCTGCATTGACAATTGTGTCATCCCAGTTCTACCTTCGGTAAAAACACTAGGAGTCCACATTGACGCATCACTCTCCATGGAGAAGCAAGTCAACTCCATTGTCTCTGCTTCCGCCCTGAGTACCAAGCTTATCAATGCAATCAAACCATTCCTAACTAAAGATAACTGCCTATCCATTGCCAGAGCCACCATTGGAGCCAAACTAGACTATTGTAATGCGCTACTGGCGGGCACTTCCAACTCCAATCTCAATAAACTTCAAATAACACAAAATAATGCACTAAGAGCAGCCCTCAATATACCTAAAAGAGACCACATTGCGAAAGCCAGAAGGGAAGCACATTGGCTACCTGTTAAAGAGCGCATTACATTTAAAATACTTACCACCGCACACAAATGTATTAACCTGACTGCACCTTCATACCTGTCTGACACGCTAGTTAGATCTCACACCAATAGGCCAACAAGACAATGCCACACTAACCTACTTAGGGTCCCTCGCATCAAGCGAGCTAAAGCAGGTGGAATAAGCTTCCCCTACATCGCACCTAAACTATGGAACGCACTACCTAGCACGCTCAGAGCAGAAACCTCTCTCACCACCTTCCGAAAAAAACTGAAAACCACTTTGTTCAACTAATTCCCCCATCATGTGTATGCTCACCCTCTCCTCTCTCTCCTCCTCACCCACAGCTACACACCTATAACTACTACTTTTCTCTTGCATCCAAGTTATGACCTCTATGTATGTATAACAAGTCATGTTCATATCTGCAAACCTTTCTATTGCAACTAAGTTATGACTTCTCGGTATGTACAAGAAGTCATGTTCATATCTGTAACCAGCGCCACGATGCCCTATGGGCTGCCTGTGCGCTTAACAAATACGAATAAATAAATAAATAAATAAATAAATTGTGTCCAGCTAGACCACATTTAATGTCGTAGGTCGTCGCTGAATTGTCCACTGAGTGGTCCTTGACTTCATACCTTGAGGCTCAGTTTGGCGCTTTTCCTTTGGTCTCGGGGGACTGTTGTGAATCGTCCAGTCTGCTCCGAGAATTGCACTTTACCTTGCTCTGTGGCATATACTATGGACACATAGACTGTGATCAGGCCTATGAGTCATGAGGTAGATGAGAGGGAAGTTCTTCAAGTTGCTGTTCGGAATAACCAGGTTTTGAGAGCCTTTCTGAAGGAAAGGTAGTCCTCATTGCATCGGATGTTCAGTGAAAGTGGAGTTACAGAGGGTGGAGCTTGGAGGGAGAAAGAGGATCCTCCAATTCTGGTGGACTTGAAAGGGGGATCACGAGGAGGAGTGCAGAGCCAAATCGAAGGTTTCTGATGGTTTGGTAGTGTGAAAGCTTGTCTTGGAGGAATTCTGGGCCAGTCTTGTGGAGGGCGCAGTGTGTGATGCACATGCCGTTAAAAGTTGCCTGTTGGCTGATAGGAACCCAGTGTAGTACTCTAAGGGCAAGGGTGATGTGTTCTCTGGGTGAGCGGGCAAGGAGGCGTCTAGCTGCAGAGTTTGGGATTTGCTGGAGTTTTCTGAGCTGATGGGAGCGCCCATTTAGAGGGAGGCGTAGTCTAAGTGGGAAAAGATAATGGCTGAGACTCCGTGAGGGTAGGAGAGATGAGGGAAGATTCACTTGAGGATGCGTCGGTGCAAATTACATGGTATGGATACTGTGTTGATGTGATGAAAGTGGAAGGTCCGAGTCCAAGGTGCATCCCAGGTTCTTTAGAGGCAGATGTTGCGGGCGGGGCTCCTAGGGAGGGTGTCCAGGGGGTGCGCTGGGGAAGCAGAGATGTTTTAAAGCAGATTAGGATTTTAAGGTTGAGGAGGTAGTGGTTAGCTATCATCCAGTGGTCGATTTAAGAGCGGCAGGAGGCAAGGCCCGGATGGGGGGAGGTCGGTGACTTGGGAATCTTGAAAACGATCTGGGTTTCATCCACGTAGTTGTAGCAGGTTTGGTTATAAGAACAGATGAGTGTGGGGAGGGGTCTAAGTTAGACTACAGAGAGGGCATAGAGGAGCCCGGGGACAGGGTACCGGGAGTGTGGGGGGTGCACGTGAGAAGCATTATTTGAGAGCAGTTGGAGAGATCCATCTTGGAGTGGTATCCATGATGCCTGAAAAGAGGAGTCAGTCTGTGAGGATGGTGTGGTTTAATGGTGTTGAAGGCAGCAGAGGGGTCAAGGAGAAAAAGTGCAGTACATCCCTCAGAGTCTGCTGTTCTTTTAAAGTCACCCCAAATGGAGACAATGGAGGATTCTGTTCCTCGGTAGGTGTAGGGTCCAGATTGGGAACGAACCCAACACAGAACCACAGCACAAACTCTGAAACTTTCCTGAAATATCAGCAAAGGCATTCGCCTTGTTGGTAAAACACAGCAAGAAAGCAGGATCAATGATGGATCCCTGTCCCCCGGGCATCTTCAAATCAATCCTCGCACAAGGAACGGCAGCAGAATATTACAGAAACCTTCTAAATCTACCACTAGCAACAGGAACTGTACCAAGGACCTTCATATGAGCATATATCAAACCACTTTTAAAAAACACAAGTGCTGACGTAGAAGACCTCTCCAACTACAAGCCTTTTTCAAACATTCCCTACCTAGCAAAACTCGGTGAAACCTACGTATACAAACTAACCCAAGAACACGTAGAAAGACACCACCTGCTAGACCAAGCTCAAGTCTGTTTCAGACCCGCAAGAGGAACAGAAACCGCACTACTATCCATCTGGGACGACCTAAAAACAAATGCAGACTCAAACATAACCTCAGCCCTTATTCTTCTCGACCTCTCTGCAGCCTTCGACACTGTTAGCCATGACACCCTAACCGAAAGACTAGAAGACATAATAGGCATAAAAGACACAGCACTACTCTGGACTAAATCATTCCTAGCAGACAGAACAGAAACCGTATGGATTAAACCCTTCAAATCCACCCCACAAGTTAACAAATGTGGAATGCCACAAGGATCCTCCTCCTCATCATCACCACTGTACTTCAACATCTACTAGACTCCAGTTATCAGAATCTTCAAAAAATACAACATTACATGCTACAACTACAAAATCGAAGACACCCAAGCCAATCACTCAACCATAATCAAGTGTCTAAAAGAAGTCTGGATGAATGCCAACAACCTGAAAATCAACCCAGGAAAGACAGAAATCATGATCATATCCAAAGACCAAGAGAACAAAACCGCCATCCCGTGGCCAACGGAAATGGGAACCGCACCATTACCATCTAAGGTAGTAAAACATCTGGGAGTCCTGATCCACCCTAACCTTAGAACCACAAATAAATGCAACAGTCAAGAAATGCTTTTTCCTCCTCCAGACAGCAAGAAGAATCCTACCTTTCCTCTCCTTCACGCACAAAACACTCACAATCGTCGCCCTCATGTCAAGAATAGACTATGCAAACATCCTCTACCTCGGAATACCAGAATACCTCCTGAAGAAACTACAACTGATCCAAAATACAGCAGCCAGAATACTCCTCAAACTATCCAGAAGAGACTACATCTCTCCTGCCCTAAAAACACTACACTGGTTCCCAGTCAAACATCGCATCACCTTCAAAACAATGCATAAAGCACAGGGCAATCAGTGGACAAGGAACAGAATTCCTACCAAAACAAATAACAATCTACAAGCCAATGAGACTCCTCAGGTCAAGCAACGAAATCCGCCTAGAACTAAAACCATACATTAAAACTTGGAGGCACCTCCTTCTACCACTTATCCGCAAAAACCTGGAACAACATCCCAAAAGAAATAAGAAACACCAAAGGTCACCTAAAATTCAGGAAATTACTAAAAACCTGGCTCTTCAACACCACAGAAAAAAACTGAAACAACGTAAAGGAAAAAGAATGACTAAATTTAGGAGGACACTGACAACGCCCAGAGCCGACTAAGAAACTACCAGCACAGCTAGACATGTAACGCCAAGTCAAATAAAACACAAGCGACGCCCATTAAGACTGAATCAACAACCCAGCCAATTCGAGCCAACTTCCTCACTCACCCATAATGCTACCAAGTTCCACACTGTTATAGAGTTTTCTTTATGTCCACCATCACCACACTCAAACTGAGTTGGTGACTTTAGCAGGTACACTGGCCGGATGAGTAGAAAAGGAAGGCAGGTAAGGTTTATGAAGGAAGTTGATGGAAGGGGAGGCCAGATACGAACGGGGCCGTGTGAATACCGGACAATCCCAGATCAGGACAGAGGCGCAGAAATGCCCCCAGATACCATCTAGGGAGATTACGCAAACCCAGCGTCTCACTTAGAGACAGAAATGCAAACTAACCAATCCACTAACAATTTCCCCCTCTGCTTACACCTCTCAAACTCCAAACCAAACACAACCCTACAGCACAACATAACGCACAAACTTCACTACATTGCAACAACAAAAACACACATAGACTCGCACAACAGTACACGACTACTGGCCGCAAACACCCCAGGCCCAGCCAACTGACCCACCGGGCTGAGGCTGCGAACAGCACATCACTGCTCTCTTGCACTTTTCCAGCTTCCTCCCACTAACTTGCCCTCCCTTTCCCCTCTTTCAGAGCTGCTAGGGGACCACTCCGGTGGTGATAGTGCGCGGTACAAATGTCCTTTAACATTAACATATGATCACCAGTACTTAAATGTGATAAGAGTCCTGTTTTGGGGAATTTTTCATGAAACACGTGGAGACAACCTTATTTTCGTTAAAATTAATGGATTAAAGTCTTCGGCAAGTGAACCTAATATAGAGTTCAAAATGCATAGGGCACTCTCCCTAAACCTGTTTAGACCCATGCACAGTGTATTTTCGCTTCACCTTCAGTATTCTTAAAAATGTCCTGCACTTCTTTTAATGTTTTCCCCATGTGGACACCTAGCAATACTTGCGGCAGTAACATTGTTTAACTTTCTCGGTTGCAAACTAGGAATCCTTTACACAAATAAAAACAAGCAACTTTTGATTGCTGATTGACTATTCAAGATTTACCCAATGCACAACAACCTCTTTGTATCTAAGATTAAGGAACTGAGGGTGAACAGAAAGGAGTTGTGAGGTGCACAGAAGCAGGATGAAGGGAGGAGCCGCAGAAGGAATGAAGCCACTGAATGAGAGAAATGAATGACAGACTTCTCGTTTGCAGCAGTCTCTCTCATTCTTCACTGTCTGTGCAGTCGAAGCCAGTCATTGACAGAATTGTGACTACTCTCACCTCAAAGTCCTCTCCGGTGGTTAACTTACCAGCACTCCACATTATCTCGAAAGGGATAGTTTGCCCATTTAAAGATTGCCTGCACTTGGTGGGAACCATTTTTCTATTTGGAAAATATTAGATTTCACTCTGCAGTAGACCTGTGTCCCAACTGCCCTTTTTTATGAAACAATCAGTAACACAGGGATAGCCCCAAAAAAGTGAGCGACTTATTTAACCATTTGGCTTGAAAAGAAAAATACCCTCACTATAGATGCCTAACATCAATTATAAAGAAAAAACTAACACTAAATGTGAAACCGGTATTCTCTGCGCTTGTATATTTTGGTGTGTAAAATGACTGCTCAGTGTAAGGCTCCAGCTGGTTCACCTTTATAAAAATGAACAACCCTTTAAATGGGAAAATGTTGCACTTGAAACAACCACCTCGGGTTACACGCATGAAAATCTTAAAAATACACAAATGTAGCAATTGTCAACTTTGTATATATACATGAATATATTTGCATGATGTGATCAGGATTGGTTGTTAGTACACAGTTTTGAAAGTGGTGCTTTGTAATAGTCTTCCAGACTGCTGTTTTTACAGATTTGCGCACATAAATATAGACCAATACATTTGTTTCCTGTATGTATTTATACAGAAAACTATTTCTTCCCACGCGATCTGTCATTGCTTGCTGCTAAGGCAGCGCAGACTGGCAGCATGGAAAATGCAAAAAGATGTTATTTTTGTTTTGATTGTAGAGCACTGCTAGTGGCAGAACTGAAGACAGGGGGGACTGCATCCAAATAAGTGATAATTGCCACACTTTATCTCAAAACCTCCTAACCTCTCTCCCCTCCCCCACCCCCAAAAGGTTTAGGGAGGTTTAACATTTTTAGCACTTCAATCTCCTTGACGTCTGCTTGTTAGCACTCCATAACTATGTACTTGCTGTATGAAAGGACTACAAGCTGGTGCCCTTATGAAACGGTGTCTAATACTGTGTGTATTTATCTATGGAACGTACTGAAGATTTGATTTGGGAGCCAAGCCGCTCGTACCTGCAATTTATATGCTTACACCCCTGCTAAATCATGAAAGGAATTATTATTATTTCATTGTTTTGTAATTGCACCAGTGCAATTGTGAACATTTGTCTTGTTTTGTTTGTTGATTTGCAATAGCTGATTAGACCTTTGCTTTCAGATAAACTGTAACAAAATGTTTCCTGCTGTTGTGTTCCCTTACCAGGGAAAGGCCGGTATGGTGAAGTTTGGAGGGGCCAGTGGCAGGGGGAAAGTGTTGCTGTGAAGATTTTTTCTTCTAGAGATGAAAAATCCTGGTTCAGAGAAACGGAGTTGTACAATACAGTATTATTACGACATGACAATATTTTAGGTAAGCAAGCATTTTAAAATTAACAACGATCAAGCATCCTTCACGCGACTGGACATTTGTGGTTTTACTTCAGCCTGCATGACACTTCAGCCTTTCATTGCTGTTTTAATAACTGAAGCTTGTTCTCCTGTTGGGTGATGTCCTGATGGGGACGGATGTTCTGCTGAATTATGAGTTACAAGATGTGCTATTTAGAGATGAGGTGATGGGGCCAGATGTGTACTACTTTCCAGTGATTCCTAAACTGTGGCTAGCATAGCCTTATGGGTACGTGGCTCTCTGTTTGAATGCACCCCAGCAAGGCATGAATCGGAACAGATGTCAGAACGGTAATACTTGGTTGAGAATTGAAGTGTTTGACCCCATCCCACATCTATACACACACACATTTGTTTCTCCTGTTGATCTTCTGCTGAAGCACCAAGATGCAATTATTTGTGGCGAGTGCAGTATAAGAGATGTGGCCAAGATCGGTGGATAACGCAGAACCTGAAGAGGTTCCCATCATGAGACCTCATCATGAATGAGGTTGATTGAAGAAGTCAGTAAGAGAAATGTAGTTACTTCAGTAGCTTGCTCTTGCTTGCACATTTTACCGAATAGTTTCTCTACCATTTACTGCTGATGTACGAGATAAAACATTTGAACAGAGGTCTCATCACATGTAGTGTAGGTTCTCACGAAAGATCTCCCGCTTCAATGAGAACTAACTTTTTGGAGCACTTTAATGTCATGCCAGGAATACGCAAACTGGGGTTTTCTTTTTCCTGGTTTGTTTCACAAGTCTGATCTAATCCTTTATTGAAGCACAGATTTGAACAAATGAAAGTAATACTTCTCTCTTTTCGGATATGGTCATGAAGACCCAAATTTGATTTGGCTAGTCCTGACCCTTTTCTGCTTTTTCTCCAGCTTCTTCAGCACATGAAGCTGATTTGTGTGTTCTTTATTTCCACCCTGTTTGTTGGGCAAATGACCTGTTTAATTTTAGTGGCACGTAATCTTTTATTTGCCTCTTTCTAGGAGAAACCAGCCCATAGTTGGATTCCTGTTAGATTTGGTGCAAAGCATAGCAGCAGATTTCTGACTTCTATGCAACATATGTAGTCTTCATCTCGCGGCCAGGGTGTTGGTTTGTTCTGTTGGCTAGTTGATTAGTTGTCAACTATAGATGTGCACTCTACTCCCAGGCTCTTACAGTGACTGCTGGGGAAATGGTCTCCTCCCACCCCCACCCCCAGTTCTCTCTTATCTGCAAGAAATGTGGGCTTATAAAGCTGGATAAACGTTGGTATAAAACACTATATACCTAGCTGGACATTCTTTAGACTAAGGACCGTGACAGTGTAAGAAATGTATGGGGCCCAACTAACATCACACTTTAGTTTAGCTAGCAATATTCAACTAAGTGCTTTTTCTTCCCATAAATAAATATCATAGACACATTATGCATTTTGAAAGATAGGTTACAATGTAGCTTCTCCAGCATGGGGTCTGGCATGGATTCACATGGTCATGAATATTCCCCGTCGTCAGGCCGGGAATCCTCGGTAAAAGAAAAAGTTTCTTTTTCACTTACAAACTGTCTTGCTCTTATGTCCTGTCCCCTTTCCTCCATACTGTATGGGCGTCCCTCGCGAGGGACGGGAGACGAAAACTTTTTCACAGAAAAATCTTCTTCCCCTTTAAATTTAGAGGCGCGGCCCTGGGAGCATATGCTCGTCTGACTCCGCCCATCGGTGCCACTCCCCAGTCCCCTCTTCTGCGTCGACGAGAACGGGCCGATTTCACCAGTGCTCCTGGGTTTGGCTTTGGCTATGTAATACCACGCGCTCTTCCCCGGATATTCTTCTATCTTGTCTTTTTCTTTTAGATACTTGGTCCTCCGACGCCACGCTCCTCTGCGACGCATGTCGACGTCAGCGGGCTTTGGCAGGTGTCCAGCCTGTGAGGGACTCTTCCCAACATCTGACCCCCATGGTCTTTGCCTCCGCTGCCTGGGCCCCGAACATGGCTTGGAAGGTTGTACCACGTGTGACGCCCTGACTCCACTGGCACTGAAGAACAGGCTAGCTAGGTGGAAGGAGCTCTTCCAGAAGTCACCTCCGGAGGACCTGAAGGACTTGGTTAAACATCGTTCGAGGCCAAAGGTAAGGCCTATATTCACCATTGCATCCCGCAAAGACGACTCCTTTTCGAAGAAGTGCCCAACCGGGAGGAACCTATCGGGTTCTAGCACCAGCACACGTACCGAGGCTAGTCCAGCTACCGGATCCGGATCCTTCCGATACCATTGCTGAGGGACCGCAATGTTCTTCTACCGGGGTTACTCCCGAGGGGCAGCTCCCTAATACCAGCATCATGTCTGAGGGGGCCCTTTACGCAGCACTACCGGCAGCTCTGCCGAGGGCAACACGCCTTCCTTGCCCCAGCCTTAGGTGCAGGATAGGCCTTATGTTACAACACCAGGCATCTTGGATGGGGCTGGCTCCAGCAAGCCTGGCACCACGACTTCGGCACGTGCCATGCAGCTCGACAAAATGGCCACCATGCCAGACAAGATGTCCGTTCGTCCAATACCTCCTCTAGCAGAGCGGGTGGAGGAACGAGTTACAAGGTGGGACTGGTGTCAAACAGGTATGTGACCTACAGTTTTTCCATCAACAGCGCAGGGCAGATTTCTCCTGCACCCCAGGCAGAGTGTGCTCCGGCCCCAGCAGCCGCCTGCCACTCCGTCTATACCACCTCTTCATCTATACCACCTCTTCAGCCTCCGAAGAACAGTTCTTCAAAAGGTTCCTAGCGCGGATGCGAACTCCCCAGATGGGGACCATCCTTCGGGATGCTATCAGGGACATGCCCCCTCAGGCTACCCCACATGTACCCATAGTCATTCCTCCAATGGCTCCGGTGCCACAGGCCCCAGAGCTGCCCACGCCGGCTCCTCTGATTCCGACCCCGCTGCCTCAGGCAGTACAGACGGTTTCACACCAGCCTCCACAACAGCCTCTGGCTCCGGTTTACACACCGCAGCCTACAGCGCCCAGTACTCCCATCGGTTCTGGAGCCTACGAGCACTCAGGCGGACACAGACGAGGAGGCGGACCCTGACACGCCGTCTTCAGCCAAGGCCTTCCACAAATGCCTTGCTGCCCTGGCAGAATACCTGGGCCTTCCTCAACCCGAAGTCGAACAGCCTGAGGAGGAGGTCTTGGCAGAAGTCCTCACCCTAAGGACCCCCTCCAAGACGGGGATCCTGAGGCAGAAGGATGTTGTTGCCCTGGCCAAAAAGGGGTGGCTCAAGCCGCACTCGCCCCAACCTGTCAATCGGCGTCTCGACGCCAAGTACAGGCAGATGAAGGGGGGATACACTCTTGCTTTCGGCTCATCCTCAGCCACACTCATCGGTGTTCGCTGCGACGTCAATCTATTCTAAGCCTCAGACGTCCTTGGCCACCTCGTCCTCGGCGCTGCTAGGCAAGGAGGAGATGATCTTGGAGTCACACAGGAAAAAGCTGTACTCCAATGCCTCCCTGCACCTGGCCAACGCTGATGCCATGCTGGCAGCCGTTAACCAAAGGCTTTGGCAGGAATTGCGGACTTCCTCCCGGAACTTCTCTCACAAAGCCAGGCTCGCTTCAAGGCAGTATTAGGAGAAGCCGGGCTGGTATCGCAGGACATCATGGCAGCAGTAGCCCATATCGATACCTCTGGCCGGGCCTTCTGCATTGCCACAGACATGAGAAGGATGGCTTGGTTCCTGGCTACCAAGTTCAACCCGGTCATCCAGGAACACATATTGGACCTTCCATTGGAGGGTAGTGACCTCTTCCACTCCACCACGGATGAAGAATTAGATGAGAAGAACAGCTCACAAAAAGCCAAGTCTTTATTCTTACGAATAGATAAGGCGTACACCCAGTCACATCAACGCTTTGACAAGGGGCGTGCGTCTCAAGGGTTCTGAGGCTTCCGCATCGGAGGAAACAAAAGGGGTGTGGAAAGCCTTTTTCCAATCCCCCTCCTTCGCAGCTGCCTCGGAGGGAAAGAAGGTATGCCACGCCCCTCCGGGTCCACGTGTCTTTGGTGGGGGACAGGTTTGCTTTCCACATGCAATTTTGGCACCAAATTTTTCGGACCCTTTGATAGTCTCTGTAGTCTCCACTGGGTACCGCCTACCGGTCCCTTCCTCTCTTCCCTCCACCCCTCCTCTCCCAGAGATTGGGACAGGAACTTTGTTGGCGGAGATCCGGTCGGTTTTCAAGAGCCAGGCAGTGGAAGAAGTCCCGGCCTCCCAGAGAGGATTGGGCTTTTATTCCAGGATTTTCACCATACAGAATAACCAGGCTGGCAAGAGAGTTGTTGGAACTTTCCACCCTCAACCTCTCCCTTCCGTTACAAAAATTTGAGATGATTACGCCAGCTCTTATTGCGGAGACACTGAACAGGGGAGACTGTATGTGCTCCCTGTATCTGAAGGACGCGTACTTGCACATCCCTATTTGGCAGCTGCATCGATGCTTTCTGTGGTTCAGGATCATGGGCTGCCACTTTCAATACAAGGTGCTACTCTTCGTCCTCAATTCGGCCCCCAGGATATTTACCAGATTGATGAACGCAGTGGCTGCTCTCCCCAGGGCCACCACGTCTACCCATAACTGGAGGACTGGCTCGTCCAGGCCTCATCTACGGAGGCGGTTCTCCACACCTCCTCCTCACTTATGAACACACTCCATGACCTGGGGTTTACTATCAATCTCAAGAAGTCTCAGCTGCAACCCATGCAGAACCTGACCTTCCTGGGACACCGGCTCCGAGAGGGTCTTCACTTCGGAGCACACCTTCCCAGGTGCCCTCACCTCGATACGGACCAAAGATGCCTAAACCTACTGATCTATCGGCCCCACAACTTATGCCCTGAGTGCACCGGCCACCTAATGCCTATTAGTCCTTACTGCTCTCTATGTATCTGTTACTATGGTACCACCTGACTCTAATCTTGGAATACCCACATGTGACCCCTAGTATCTTTGTAAACTATGTGGCAGTAATCCTGTCTATTTCCTGTACGCACGTACCCATCCACCATGTAAATAAGCTTGAAGTATACTTGTAATGTTTGCGCCCAGCTACCCAAAAGTTTGGTGCGCTGTATCAAATAAACAAGATCACGGCCATCAAGAGAGCCAATACTCTCTTCCTCTGCAGAACTGTGACGTCAGCCTGGTGGTACCAACACCTACTGGGTATTATGGTGGCAGTGCTTTTAGCCGTACCCCACACAAGGCTCCGGATGAGGAGACTGCAGCTGCACTTCGCAGCCTCATGGAATCAGAAGGGCTCACAATCGGAGCCAGTGGACATTCCTACGTCTCTCCACCTGGATCTCACCTGGTGGTCTGTGGACTACAACCTGTGGTGGGGCAAGCCCTTCTAGCAACCTCTCCCTCAGGTCACTGTCACAACGGACACCTCCCTAGAGGGCTGGCCAGCCACAGCATCCATGGAGTCTGGACCCGGCAGGAGCAGGAGCCCCACATCAACTGGCTAGAGTTGAAGGCCATATGGTTGGCCCTCAAAGCCTTCCTCCCTCTCATAGAGGGCAAGATGGTACAGACAACTCTACCAGCATGTACTAGGTCAACCAGCATGTACTATGTCAACCAGTAGGAGGGTACCAGATACCCTCCACTATGCAGCCTAGCCATCAGCATGTGGGAATGGGCCCTGGAGAACAATATCTACCTCACTGTAGTCCACCTCCCATGGGATGCCAACTTGGAGGCAGACAGGCTCAGCAGGCTGGGGTCGCACAATTACGAGTGCCAATTGAACGACCTGGTACTGGAAGAGATCTTCGAGTGGGGGTTTCCCCGAGCGGACCTGTTTGCCTCCCAGGACAACAGGAAAGGCCAGCAGTTCACCTCCTTGAAGCACTGCCACTCCCTGGACAATGCATTCCAGATACCATGGAACTACATGAAGGCATACGCCTTCCCGCCCACACCCCTGGTTCATAGAGTGATCTGCAAGATAAAGCAGTCTTGGCACCTCAGCATCATTCTGATAGCTCCCTGGTGGCCGGTGAGACCATGCTTCTCCGTATTGCTCAGCCTATCGGGCTGTCATGGTGCATGCTCCCAAAACCCTGAAACTGGCGAGCCCATCCCTGCCTCTGGCTTCCTTGGGGACTTTTCAGGCCCCAGCTAGGCTTACCTGGTCTCAGTCCTGGCGCCAGGCTCATGGTAGGTGTTAAACATATGGTCCATATACTTGGCTCTGAGATGCTGAGCCATTCAGTACAGGGTGTGGCTTGGGACTATTTTACCTGAGAGGCAGGATACAGTTCAGGGGACTATTTTCCTGGAACTACTTGCAAGGCTATTTAAACCGCACCCTGCAAACTGAACATGAACTACTCACCTGAACCGGCCACCTCCAGGAAGTCCATCGAGCAGTTCTCCATCATTCTGCATCGCGCCACCACTCGACACCGTCAAACGGTTCTTCTATCTTCCTGGAATTGCGCCGCACCTGCCGAACAGAAAAGACAAAGCAGGTTAGTCGCACACAGCAAAGGAAAGCTAAATAAAGCGAACAATTAGCGCGTCCCGCACAGCGCTATACTTACTGGCAGGAATCCTGCTCATCATTGTCGGAAGAGTCATCCCATCATCCGAAAGCCGCTTAATGCCGCACCTGAAAGACAAGAACGAACATTAGATACCTTGAGCAGAAAGACTTAAAGCAGCTATTTCAAGAAGTTATTGGAATAGAGACTTACCTGCTTACTCCGGTCCTTCCACTTCAGCAACCTCCATCGGATCAGTGAAGTAACTTCATCCCGGAACGACAGAGTAACCGCGCCCCTGCTAGAGTGTGCAGGACGGAGAGCTCACCCATTAAAAAACCAAGGTGAGCCAGAGGAAGAGAAGGAAAATCGGAAGGAGGAGAAAACCAAAACCAGCTCCATTCAGTTGGCTAATATCTTGTTTCGACTTGCAGGCAAACGATCTCCTGAGGCAAGAACGAAGGGAAGACGCAAGCTAGCACCCTCATTTAAGCAGAGCAACACCAGTGCAGACATCCTCCGGACACGAGCACACCCTGTGGAGACCAGGTGAGCGTGACACGGACAGACTGACCATTCACCTACTGCTGGGCCCACATCCGCTCCAGACCCATCAGGGGGCAGGGTACTCCACCCCAGCCCTCACAAACTAGCCCTTGCAGCATGGTTCTTGAGCAGGTCACTCTGAAACACTTGAACCTATTGCAGGCTAACCTGGAGATCACCCAGGTCGCCAGAATCAAAGCTACCAGGAGCCAATATAAGGGCAAATGGTCTGGGTTCTGTCGTTGGGCCAACTCTAAGGAGATTGTGCTCATTGGATGACATGCTCTCCTTCTCAGCACACCTCACCCACTCCGGAGTGCAGGTTGACACATGCCGCACTTACCTGGCAGCCATAGGTACCTACAGGAATTCGGAGGAGGGTCTTTTTTCCTCTAACCTGGATGTCAAGCGACATCTGGCGGGTCTCCACAGACTATACCCGCCTATAAAGAAACCACACCCTGTGTGGGACCTCAATGTAGTGTTGGGCGCTTTGGTGTGCAAACCATTCAAGCCAATGGTGTCTGCGCACATTGGGCTGGTCACCCTAAAAACGGCTCTGCTCTTAGTCCTCACCGCAGCTCGCAGAGTCAGCAAAATCCAGGCTCTCGTGGCATCGGAGCCCTACACCACTTTTCACAAGGATAAGGTGGTCTTCCGGACGCATCCTGCATTCCTACCCAAGGCCGCCGCCTCCTTCGACCTGAACGAGGAGGTAGTCTTACCTACCTTCTTTGCCCGCTGACCCCAAGGAAGAGCCTCAGAGTTTTGCATCGTTTGGATGTCAGACGTGCTCTGAAGTACTACCTGGACGGACCAAGGAATTCTGCAAGTCGGATGACCTCCTGGTCACCTTTGGTGATTTAAGGCCAGGTTATTAGGCTTCCAAGGCCTCCGTTGCAAGGTGGATGGTCGCGGCAGCACAGGCCAGTTCTGGCTAATTTGCATGCCCATTGCATTCCAACGGCATGTACCGTGGTAAGTCATCAGGGCGGCTACCTGGGCCACCCCCTTGGCTTTTTGCAAGCACTACTGTCTGGACGCCGCCTCTAGGTCAGACGTAGCGTTCGGCAGGCGGTTCTAAAAAACATGTTTGCTTAAGGATGGTCTCCTCTCCAGTATGAAGGAAGGGGTCTATGGACTTAAGAGTACATTAGGCACTACGGTGAGTAACTATTAATTTCTCCTCTAAACCGATCGCTGAACTCTGGGTCATAATGACGGCCCGCTCTCTAAGCCCCTCCTCTGGTAGCCATCTTCAGATTTTTACTGCACGTTCAAGTGTTGAGTCCTTGTGTTTTGCTCTGTGAGCTTTTCTATGTTTTTGCTCTTTTTTCGGTAAAAAGTTCTATTTTTGTCAAATAGAGCCTGCATGCTCTTTCGCCCCTTTGACCGGCAAGCTGGGATCCGTTTGTCGGCGTGTTTCACCACCCCTCAAGGGCAAGAATCGTCGAAGTTTCATTGAAGATTCCAGAAGGCCATTGGGCCTACACCGCATGCCGGACCATGTCGGAGGAGAAGGTGCGAGGCTCCCTCTTCAAGCTCTGCTCCAGCTACGGATTGAGGAACGTGTTTGTAGAGGACAATCCAGTCCAGTGCCTCAGTCTCCATCCAGACCACAGGGAAAGCGGATTGTTAGATCTGCCCTTGGTTTTTCCAAGCAGACCGTCGGGGATCGTCACAATAGGTTGGCAGCGTGGCTCAACGCCAAGGCCTCTACCCTGTCCAGCACGCAGGGGCATGCCTCACCTAGGACTGGCCAGTCTGAAGAGCGGGCTTCTAAGTCCTTTGCTGGTGCTCCATCTGTAGGGGCCCAAGACAAGGCCAAGCACTAAGAGTCCGTTTCCATCGGGGTCGCCTCGCAAGTGTGTTCCGCGACAGGCAGGGTGCGCTCATCTTCACCGTCTGCCTCCATCTCTAGTCATTGCTCCAGCTCCTCCTCAAACTGGAAATCGGCTAACCCAGGGAAGCTGCGGGAGAAGCTGGAGAAGACCAAGGCACCGGTAAAGATGTCCGACCTGCACCTGAACGCTCAGGTGGTCCAAGCGAAGTCGTCCTCGACAATCAAGCTGGTGGCGGCCATCCTATCAAATGCAAAAGGGGCTGACCCGGCACAGGGGTCCCCGGCAGCACCCAGAGTATCCCTGCCCCGGAGGTGAGAGGCCACGGCCAAACCGGTGGAGAAGACGCTGGAGAAGAGAATGCCATCCCCTAAACCTGTGACGACGCCTCAGGATGCAAAAATGGAGTGTGGGAGAGGAGGCCTATACCGTGCTCCAGGGCATGGATATTTCTTCCTCGGATGAGCAGGACCTGGTGTCTCTTCACACAATCCCGGATGTGGGGGAACGACGATGATGGCGTAAACGCAGAGGGAGACGACGGTGTAAACGCAGAGGGAGACTGCGACGGCGGGAATGACATGGGCGCTGGTCCCAGCAAGCCTACCCCCTCCGACACCTTGGAGGGATGGATTGTTGCACATCCTCTCAACCCTACACACACTGGTGTCGGAAATCCAGAAGAGGATGCCGACGCCTCTGGCCCCGGTGGCACAGGGCCTGCCTCTGGTGAAAATAGGATGCTGCACCCTACGCATCAGCCTCCGCACATGCTTTTCCCGCCTATGGATACGGGGATGGACACATCAACGATGGAAACGGACGACGGCGTCTCTCCGTCGCCGAGGGCTTCTTTCCTGGACAAAGTGGCGTTGTTCCATGCCATGGTTGCCAGAGCATCTGAACTCTTCCAGCTGACTCCAGAAGAGACCAAGAAGGAAGGTTTTCTTTATCAACGGCGGGAAGCCAAAAGGAAGACGTTCTAGCGGTGCTTCTCCTGGACGACGTTTGGGACAAAGGCCTGGCGCTGATGAGAAACCAGGGCTCGGCCCCGGCGAAGAGGGATAGGCTGGAGAAAAAGGTACCGGGTACCAGAGTCCACACCCAAGTGCCTACGTTCACAGCCTTCCCTGGACTCTGTGGCCTCTGCGGCAGAGTGAGGAAGAAGTGCTCTAACCCCTCATCTTCAGCCTCCGTTCCCCGGACAGCAAAGAGAAGAAGTTGGATGCCATGGGTACTAAAGTGATCTACTCAGCGGCAACAGTAGTCAAGGCAGCTAACATGTTTGCAATCCTGGCCAGATACGACAGGGAGCTGTGTTATAAGATGGTCCCACTGCTGGAGTTTCTACCCGACAAAAAGTGGGTCGAGGGGCTTGAGATCCTCCAGGAGGGTGGGGTGGCATTGGATTATGCCATCAATGTGGACCTGGACATTGTGAACACAGGGTTCCGACAGATGGGGAACGGTGTCTGTCTGTCTGCGTCATCGTGTCTGGTTAAAAGCCACCAAGTTCCTTCAGGAGGTCCAGACGAGGTTGCTGGACATGCCCTTTGACAGGGACAACCTCTTTGGGAAGGGCATCAACGAATCATTGCAGACCATTAAGACAGACACAAAGATGCCCTGAACACTCTTCAGCAGCATCCCCTGTCCTTTCGTGCTTCCGGTGGAAAAACTGGCAGATCGTCGAAAGGCTTTGGTGGGGGAGGGTCCTCTTCATACAGTCAACCTCCACGACCCAGGAGGCCTACAGAGGCTGTTCCAAGGCTTTCGGTGGAGGTGGCCGATGTCGCTCCCAGGGAGGCACGCAGGCTCCACAGCAGGATGGAACCGGCCAGGACGTGGGGGCTCCCACCCATGCACCCCAGTGGGAGGCCGACTCAGCTTCATCAGCGAGTGGGAAAAGATCTCCACCGATTAGGTGCTGGATGCTCTCGCCCACGGACACACCAACAAAAGTGTCCGCGGATACCACCGGTGGCCCGTCAGGAGCAGCACATCCCTCAGCTCCTGCAAGAAGTATTGGCCATGATAAGAAAGGGGGTGATTGAGCTGGATCCAAAGCGACTCCGGGATTCCGGAGTCTACTCCAGATACTTCTTGGTAAAGAACACCGGGTGCTGGCGGCCCATTCTAGGCCTGCGGCGTCTCAACAAATACCTCAAGTCTCAAAAATTCAGGATGGTCGCTTTGCAGCACGTACTCGGCCAACTGGAGGAAGGAGACTTCTTCACATCGCTGGATGTGGAGGATGTGTACTTCCATATCCCCATTCATGAGAAGCATCTGAAGTTCCTGCGCTTCGTAGTACAAGGAAGACACTACCAGTTTAAGGCCCTTCCCTTCGAGCTGAAGTCGGCACCCAGGGTGTTCACGAAGTGTCTGGCGCCAGTGGCGGCTCATCTGCGTCTACAAGGCATACGTGTGTACCCATTCCTCGACGACTGGCTCCTCTGTGCCAATTGGAGGAAAGTAGCTGTCGAACACACAGGGAGGACCATCCGGCTGCTGACGGATCTGGTGTTCTCCATCAACTATCCAAAATCATGCTTGATGCCATTACAAAACGCGCTATTCCTGGGGGCCCGGCTCAACATGGTTTCCTGCCTGGTGGCCCCCTCAGAAGAGATGGATAGCGGCCATGCTGGGCAAGGTGCAACGGCTGTTGGCACTGAAGACCGCCACAGTGCAGACCGCCACAGTGCAGACCATCAAGTCGCTGCTGGGCATGATGTCATGCATTTACCTAATCCGACTCTGCAGGTTGCGGATGCCACCCGTTCAGGAATTGCTGGACGCTCGGTGGATCCAGGTGTCGGGAAGCTTCGCAGAATAAATTGTTCTCGACCAAGAGTTCCGTCAAGCGATAGGGTGGTGTGGCGTGCGCTCCAACATCGCCGGGCACATGGATTTCCAGAGCCCCCGTACCAGGAGACGGTCACCACGGACGCTTCTCTGGAGGGCTGGGGAGCCCACACTGGACGTATCAACGCCAGAGGCCTGTGGCTGCCAGAGGAGAGGGATCTTCCACATCAATGTCCTGAAGCTGCAGGCAGTGTTCTGGGCCCTCAAGTCATTCCTTCCAACCCTCAAGGGCAAGGTGGTGAGGGTCTTCACGGACAATACCACCACAAAGTTCTACATCAGGAAGCAGGGGGGGGGGGGGTAACAGATCCCCGGTGCTCTTGAGAGAGAGAGGTGCAGGACTTATGGCACTGGGACATCGCCCAAAAGATGTTCCTCATTCCTTTTCACCTGGCAGGAGTCAAGAACACAATCGCCGACTCCCTCAGCAGAGAGCTGCGGTCTTACCACAAGTAGAAACTTTGACAGGATTAAGTGCACAGCCTCTTCCCCAGATGGGACGGACCCCAGATCGATCTGTTTGTGACGGCGACTAATTCCAAATGCCAGAAATTCTCCAGCAGGTTCCAACACCTGGTGAGCATGGGGGACGCCTTTTCCTTCATGCAGGAAGGCCTGTTCCTTATCGTGTTCCATCTCCTACTACGAGCCATCAATCAAGTCAAACGGTGCCGATGCAGGATGATCCTAGTCGCCCCAGTGTAGCCGAGGCAGATTTGGTACCCGGAACTTCTCTGCCTGTTAATGGCGCACCCAGTCAAGCTGCCGGTGGTCGCGGATCTACTCACCAGAGTAGGAGGCGCATTCCTGCATCACGGCCCAGGATCGCTGAACCTGAAGGCTTGGCTCCTACAGCCTTGGAGTTCGGAGGGTATGAGCTCCCGCCCGACTGCAGGGAGGTCCTTGCCAGGGCCAGAGCATCATCGACTCTGAAGTGCTACGGGCACAAGTGGAAATGTTTTGTGACGTGGTGCCGGGACGCAGAAGATCAACCCTCAGGGTCACAGCCCCGTAGTGTCTTCTGTACTTGTCCTTGGCCAAGTCGGGGGTGGCGCACGTCTCTATCAAGGTGCATCTTGTGGCTATCTCCCGCTACGCCAGGTCTCCAGGACGGTCTCCTCAAGGAGTTCATCAAAGGACTATTTCGATCGTTCTGCCGGTGAAGGCGCCGGTCCCGGTGTAGGAACTCAACGTGGTACTGACGAGGCTCATGGGGGGGGGCCCACTTCGAGCCTATGCGTCAAGTCCCTCTCAAGTTCCTATCGTGGAAAAATGCTTTCCTCGTGGCCATCGCCTCTGCCAGGAGGGGAGGTGAAATCCAGGCCTGCGCCTGCAAACAGCCATATCTGAATTTTCACGACGCAATGCTGGTGCTGCGGGGACACACCTCCTTCATGCCGAATGGAATTCCAACTCAGCAAGCCTTTGGTGTTGCCTGTGTTCTTTACGAAACATTTGTCGCCGGCTGAAACGACTTGGCACTCGCTGGATGTGGCTCGTGCTCTGAAGTTCTATGTGGCACGCACATAGAGTTCCCGGAAGAAGTCTTCACTTTTCGTGAACTTTTGTCCTGTGACCCATGGGGGAAGGCCTTGTCCAAGGCTTCCCTCTCCAGGTGGCTCTCCGGCTGTATCACTCACTGTCACTGGTGGCAAACGGACCACTACACGGCCGTCCAAGAGCCCATTCCACCAGAGCGATCGCTGCGATGACAGCATTCCTGTCTGGTGTGCCCCTGCTGGACATCTACATGGCTGCTACATGGAGGTCTATGCAAACCTTCACAAGATTCTACTGCATAGACAGGGATTTCAGAGAGGAGTCAAGGGTCGGCTAAGCAGTGCTATGCAACCTGTTCGCTTGAAGGTGAGTCTGTTCTGGGGCTTAGAGTAATTGATTCTGTTGATCCTTGCCACCTTGTGTGGTTATGTAATGTTGTACTGCTATGTATTATTTATTTTAATGAACCGAAAGGGAAGATGGGGATGTTGTCTCTAAGGGATTGATCAAGATGGTGGGAGAGTAATGAAGAAAGTAAACCTCAAGAGCAACTATAGCCAGAAGCTTGGCAGTAGTTTGCTAGCGACTGAGGCAGACCTGCTACCAGTTAAATTAATGGCGAATCATGAAGTGTCCTTTAAGGATCAAGAACAGTAGGATGCTTTGGAAATCCTAAAATCTGTGACTCCTATTTTTAAAACCATGGAGGAACGGAGAAGGTTCTTGATACAGGTAGAGAAAAAAAAAAGGAAAGACTTTAAACCAAAGAAAACGTTTCGAAACCCAGCTTCAAAATAGAAACAGAAAACAACCTGAAAACATTGTGAAGGATGTTCCTTACTTTTGGAAAGGCTTCTGAATATAAATGCTGTCCTAATCCTGAACAGATCAAATGTCTTGAAGCTGCTACACCATCTGCCAAGCTTAAAAGCTATCACTACGTATTATCTAAGTACCATAGATTTTCCTGAAGATCGCTTGAACCGAGTCCTTCGTTTGTCCTCAAGATATATCAAACTTCAGTTATTGGATGAATCCCCCAGTCTCTTAAGGATGGGTTTTGACCGAAGGGAATTATCCATCAGAGAGGGGGCAATCTCGAAAGTCCCCGATGGGAGAGAGTGAATCATAGAAGGGGCCCTGATAACGTGAAAACAGTACATAAGAGCAATAATGGCGAATTTGATGCTGAGGTAATAGAGGAGATCTGTTTGGATGAAGACGTCAAGTCAGAAGTGCCATTACTCAAGATCACATTAGTCAATGATGGCGCTTCTTGTAAAATCCAGAGTGGCGAGCTCCGTGAAGATGAAAATTGGAGCTGTTTGGCAGGTGCACTAGCCTCTACACCGAATAAAGCATAACAGCCCAAGAAAAAGGAGCCAAAGTGGATAGTGATGGGAGTTGGAATACGCAAGGCTTTAAGCATCTGCTTAATCTTGGAGATATTGACCTGGGGATCTGACATTTGTCTCCCAAGGGACATGCATGAGAAGAGCCCCTATTTTTGAAGAATGCACCACCATTTTACCATCTGTTGCTGTGCCATGATTGGCACCTATGTTTTATGTACCACTAATCTCTCATGTAAAGCGCTTTGGATAAAGGTGCTATATATGAAGTACAATACAAATACAAACCCAGCAGAAAAAGGGGAGAAAGGGAGGCCCATCTGATGAAACAGAACATGGCCTTGGAAGTTTTGTTGGCTAGTAGTGTTAATCCGTATATCCAGGTGTTGACTTTAGGCCTGAGGAGTTGCAGGTCGACCCCCTTGAGAAAACTGATCTTGTTTAATCTATATTGGAACTCCTCAGCTCAAGAGTGTATTCAGTTTTTGGAAGATGTGATGGACTTGGTGGATGAAGCATTGGAAGCCTGGCTAGATCCTTTTATCATCATTTGCGGAGATCTAAATTTGCACTGTTTCGATAAACAGAAAAAATGGATCAAATACGACACGTTCAAATGAACGGAAAAGTATTTGAGAAGCCTACGGTGGTGGCATGATCTCCTATTAAGAAACATTCATAAACAACTGAAACATTAAGGGAGATATCCCATCAGGCTTTACATGGAGTAATGGTCGGGAGCAGAACACATTAGATTACTTTTTTGCCTCGGAAAATAGGATGGGCTATGTACAACAGTTCATGGTAATACCAACAAACCAGAGCGATCATAGGATGTTGTGATGTTGTAACTGTCCTGTCTGGTACAGAACACAAGAAGTCGGGGTTATTATCCTATACCCTTAAATCTAAACAATTGCAGAAATCAACTGGTTATCAAGACAACAATTGATTTCTTGATTGGAAGACTGGAAAATGAAGGGCGAAAAACCTGATCAATGCCCGGAGAGCCAGTTAGTGATTTTTGCCAATTGTGCGATTTCGCTGAACAGATGAAAGAAAACTTAAGATCAATTTTTATGCAGATGCACAGCTTTGACAAAATAGTGGCCCACAAGAAGAAATGCCTAAACTCTCTAAAGTGAGGAGATTAAAAAAAAGGTTTGTCGGAAGCACTAGTGATTTGCAGAAAGTTAAAGCAATCTTATCGAAACTGGGTTCATGCACATCAATATTTTCTTATCCAGCGAGATGCAGAAAATATGTTGAGGAATATTGATGCCAAAAATACTCCTCGGATACGGATCACTTTGGGGCTCTGTTTCAGTCGGCGGATCCAGCTTTGATAAAAAGTTGCCCCAGGAGGAGTGAAGGTTGGATCTACGATACATCTAGGGAGGAGATTCTCAGCCTTATCAATAAAGCCAGCAATTCCAGGGCAGCTGGCCCTGATGGGATGTCCAATGCTATGCTTGTTAGGCAGATTTACATGCAGTACCCTCTGGGACCACTACATACAATCCTGACCACAGGTGTAAGCGAAACCAACCTTTGGTATAAGTCTGTACTACACAGTTTTGGTAGCGAGCTGAGCAGCCAGGCTTATCTCAAGAGGGAATTTGAGCAGTAAATGATGTTACATAGAGGCCTTACAATCACAAGTGTTCAGATAAGGACTCTTACTCAAAACACTTCGTAATTTATTACACAGTCAATAAGAAAACATTCACTAGAAGGAGGCAATTAATATCATACACATATACACTGCAGTACTGTACTAAATAAGGTTTTGAGGCATGTAAACTACTTTGAAGTAGGATCAAAATGGCATTCAGGTTTAAAATAGAGCAGTAGAAAGGCAAAGTCTAAATAGAATTGTACAGAGAAAAGATCACAAGTATTCTTGAACAGAGTAGAGGCTTTTGAGGGCACCAGAAGAGTCAATGAGATTCAATGTCTTAGGCCAAAGTTGGTAGGCAAAAGGGCTTGCATAGGATTAAACGGTTCTGGTTATTTCGCATTAAAGTCTCTGTAAAAGTTTTTAGAAGTGGTTTGCGAACAAAAGAAACGTATCGGGGTTTACAAGCTGATCAGGCCCGAAGTTTAAAAAGTTGTACGCACTTTTGCCGTGAGCAACGCGGTTTCTCGATCGGGATGCACAGTACCTTTTTAAATGAAGAAAAAGCAGCAGCTGAAGATGGTGGTTCCTGGCAGGTCCTGCAGATCTCGCTGTTCCTGAGCTTCAGTCGTGGGGACAAAAGGGAAGACGTTGGGAGACTTCTGCGCTGCAACTGGTCGAAAATCTGGCAGTTCTTTCGTTTCGAGTAGCTGTAGATTCAAGCACACAAGTTGGGAGTCCTTCTCCCTGCTTAACCTAACCAGCTCCGAGAATGCTATTTAAGGGGCTTCTCTTTCGAGGGAGTTTCAGGTGATTTGGACCTGCCGCCGGGCTTCACCAGGCAAACCCACGGACCGGGAGTTGCAGCAGTCTTCCTTCAGCTAGTCTTCGGTTCTTTCGTTCCAGTGGTCGACTCTGCCTTCCAAACCTAGAGACTTGCCTTTTATCCAGTTGCCTCCCGTTCATTCCAGCCTAGCTGCCACTCACCCAGCAGCGTGTCTGTCCTTGCGAGCCAGACAGCCAGCCAATCATGCCAAAGTGCATTTGGGTCTCCTAGGAGACTAAGCACAGGGAGTTTCGGGCACCTCCCTCACTTCCTGGCACCGCACACACTCAGACACCAGAGGTGGTCTTCAATCCTGAAGCCCACCAGAGGCAATGGAACAAAGGGACCATACCTGGTTTGGCACGCAGATTCAAACACTAGAAGGACCTTTCCAAAAAGAAATGGCGTAAAAAAGACAACCAGGACCTGTTTAAACAAAGGGGGCTCAGACGCCACCTTGAAAAACATGGCTCTGGTGGATTTTAGCTACCAGAGCTTCTAAAAAGCTTGCGGTCAGGAGGGTAGCATTTGAGTGCTACATGAGTTTTCTGGACACAGGGGATCCTAGGGACCCCCTTCAGCACTCTGTTGTAAGACGGGGTGTGCTGGGTCTAGGAATTTAAAAAGACTAGTAAAGTCAATTTAACTTTACATTCTCTGGGAAACAGTATTTCATCCCCGAGAAGGTATTTAAACCATGGGAGAGCCTGTAAGGCTTCCCTGTGTCACTGCACTGAAGGTGCTGTGTGACACACACACAAAAGATGCCTAAGGCGTTATCTAAAACTCCATAATCAATTAACACAAGTGAAAACGCACATCAAAACACATGAGAGAGTGGAACAAAAGGGTCACACACTGCAGGTAAAAAATTAAACCCCAAAAAAATCCAATGAAGTTTCTGAGGGACTCTAAGGTGAAGGGAATTGGCACATTTATGAGAATTCTCCCTAAGGGACCCAGAGTTGTGGACATTGTTTTTGGGGGTCCTATTTGATCACACCAAGAAGGTGAAGAGGGTACTTGCTTCATTGAAAAATGAAAAGTCCCCATTTTCAAAAAGGGTGACAGGTCTAAGCCGTCTTACTACAGCCCAATTGCCTTCTTGGATGTGGCGGAATATCTTTGCAGCCCTTAATCTACAAGGGGCCTCATTACGAATTTGGAGGTAGCCATGATGCTATTAGCACCATGGCTGCCTCCAAACTCGGTTCGGGTTCCTTGAATGAGGAAATACCGGGCCATTCCAACCTTGGAGGACCTGGTAATTCCTCATTCAAAATACCCATCCCCATTCGAGCCATATAGGGCTCAATGGGAATGGGGAGGGAGCTAATAACGGGCCCGTTAATAACAGGCCCGTTATTAGCTCCCTGGTCCTTTAGCGGCTCCCACTAAGGGACCTCGTAATGCAGCGGTAAGGGGTTAACGGCACCGGCATCCTTACCGGCGCCGTTAACCCCTAACCGCCGCACTCGGAATGAGGCCCAAGGTCTCATGAAGTGGAGCTTGGAAGGAGGACACTATGACATCAGAAAATCTGGCTTTGTGAAAAGTGGGCACGACTCAGAATGTATTTTTGTTAAACATCTTTAAAAATTAGACAAAAGAGAAGAAAAGCCCCAAGATCTACCTAGCCTTTATAGACCTTGCCCAGGCCTTTGACACAATAGATTGTACTAAATTATGGGCCAAATTGGAAAAATTGAAGTGTTCGGTAGATCTCCTTGAACCCATTAAAAATCTCTGGTGCGAGACCTCGCTACAAGTAAAACTGGACATGAAAGGGCTGTTGTCGGACCCAATTCCAACTGGGAAGGGTCTTAAGCAGGGCTGTGCTCTAGCCCCTGCTCTTTTTAACCTGTTCCTATCCGACATCAATAAGGCACTAATGAGTGCAAGAAGCTTTCCACCAAGAATAGCAACTTGTCCCTTGAGCAGTCTACTCTATGCAGACGACCTGGTTCTCATAGATCCGACCCAGGTCAGACTACAAAGACAATTGGAAGCTTTGCAGGCCCATGTTCATAAAAATGCCTTGAAGATCATTACTGAAAAATCTTGCATCCTAGTTTTGGAATCCAGTGGGCCGAAATGTAAAAAGATTGCCTTGTGTTATTTGAATGGGCAAAAGCTAGCACATACTACCTTGATGATCTGCCTGGGGATGTGCGTCAATAATAGTGTTATGGACGCTCCAAGAAGGGTCATCTTAAAGAGCAAGATAAAGATGCCAGCTTCTCAAGCGAGGATTATTAAGAAGAAAATCTGTAAATATACCTTATGCCCAGTAATTCAATTTTACAGAATGAAGGTGGTACCCATAATTACTTACGGTGCTGAAGCTTTTTTTGCCCTCCCAGCAGCAACTTGGCCGTGGCTGGAGGGTCTATTTTAGAAACCTACCATGAGGAATGCCCATACAAGCAGTAAGAGTTGGGGTTAAACTCCTTATACTCAATAGTTGTGTGGAAATCATTGGCACCGTTTCAAAAATGTGTACTACCATCACCCCCAAGAGGTTTTGAGATCTTAAAGAAGGCCATTAAGAATGGAACAGAAGGCGTTCTACGAGAATGGGTAAATACTTGCAGGGTAATTCTGGGGACCCTTGAGGTTATGGAGGACATGTTAATTACTAATCCATGCAATGTAAAAATGAAATTGTGGGCAAAGGACTGGATACAAAGCCAAGATGAAAGATCCTTGTATAAGTGGTATGGGGAAAAACATTTCGAGGCCTGTGCGCTTAAAGGAATAGTGCGCTCAAGTATTATTGTCCCAAGGATTCGGGCATGTGTTTTTAAGCATACGTTGATCGATCGTACAAACATTTCGTATGCACCTTACCGTAGTTTTCCACTTTTGTACACATGCGAAATCGAGCAACAGCGTGTGGCCATTTTGTGATGATCTTGTCCGTTGCTTCATCGCCCAAGCAGGACTGCCCTTGCGGCACTAAATGATATCCCTGAGCCTGACATCACTAGACGCGCACCGCCCATTTCACAACTCCAAAGCACGTCTCGTGTCAACATTCTCTGCGCTTGAGCTAATGACGTGTCGCCATGGAAATGGCAGGACGCCTCTTTACTCCATAAGTATAAACACAGCTCCACAGCAGACATCAGATTTTCTTTTCCATTCCTCTCACTGTATTTCTTTGAGTATTCTGTGCCTCGTTTCTGTGCTCTGGTCAGCTATCTTCGTTGCTTGTAGCCCGTGCGAACAGATACCAGTACCATTACTATAAATTATTTCCGTTTGTTTCCTCCACAATGGCAACAATACAGCCCTACCAGTATGAGCTGGAGTATTCCGAGGTGGAATTACTCGAAACAGAAAGATGCAGAAACAATGGGACTTTGGACGACAGTTGGGAGGACGAATCAACAGATGAAGAGCCTGGTCCTAGTCGCGTGGATGGCGTTTCCACCTGGTGTACCTGAAATCGGTGCGCGCCAATGCCAACCAAGGAGGAAAACTGCTGCTGCCGAGAAAACTCTGGATGCTTGTCCTACATATCGCAAGGCGAGCCACGGCCGCAATGCGTTACCAAGCTGCCATACTTCAGGGCAGCCTGCCTCACACGGTCCGAATGAGGATTTTGATGGTGCTTATGTATGACTTCCCAACAGTTCGCCCTCGGAATCCAAGTAATAAGTAAGTATACTCTGATTGTGATATCACTTAGGCCACTACTATTTCATGGTTGTCTCTATATTGTCGTAACTTCAATACATCATTGTCAAACCAATTTAGTCTTGCAATTCTCTAGTAATATTTGTATAATAGTCGTTCAGTATTGTACAGTGTCTAGGTAGCTTTTGTACGGGCAACAATGTCATTGGATACAAGAATTGTCATTGGCAACTAAGGTTTAATGCACTTATCTTGGTCATTTAAAAATAGTTTGTATCTTTCTCTTTCACAGGTGGTACAGGTTGGTGGCCTATCGTTCATACACATGGTGGCTTCATGGGAGGCTTGGACACTGCGTTCGAGTAATACCCGCCTGTGTCCTTGGTGCCATTAGAGAGACATTCCCCAGTTAGAGCGGGCAATATAGGGGATTTTTCCTCACTGTGCTGCAACCTGAACTTTATAATGTGTAGTACATTTATGCCATAAAATTAAGAAACAAAATAAAGCACAACAGAACTTTTATCAATGGTTGTTTCCGTTTTTCAATGAATCAAGTGTCTCCATTCAGTAGTGTTCCGGCCCTTGTCTGCACGCCTCAGGCCCATCCACCCCCCCCCCTCCATTATCAAAGGCAGTTGGCACCAGTGGATGTGTGCTGCCAAAGGGGGCTGGCAGGGGCGGGAACGGCGAAGGTGCCAAACACCATGTACACTTCAAGGGTATCTTGCGCCCAGGGGCCATTGTACACATGCCCTCCTCAGACCCCATGTCACAGGACCCCCTGAAGTTGGCCACGCCCCTGCAATCCACAAACGTGTGTTTCCATTCAGAAATGTTCCGGCCCTTGTCTGCACGCCTCATGCCCATCCATCCCCCCTCCATTATCAAAGGCAGTTGGCACCAGTGGATGTGCGCTGCCAAAGGGGGCTGGCAGGGGAGGGAATGGCCAAGGTGCCAAACGCCATGTACACTTCAAAGGTATGTTACGCCCAGGGGCCATTATACACATGCCCTCCTCAGACCCTGTGTCTCCAGGCAGGATCCCCTGAAGTAGGCCGCACCCCTGCAATCCACATAAGACCACGACATATACACGTCATTCATTCGTATGCACACCCTCTTTTCTAATTCTTTATAAACCACTTGATATTTATTATGAGAGCATCTTTGAGCACTGCAAGTCAACTCGTGAACGTGCTATCTGAGAACCTCAGTGACCACTACGAGTCAGCTCGTCGTCGTGCTACCTGAGTACTTCTGTGACGACTGCGAGTCAGCTCGTCGTCGTGCTACCTGTGAAGATATCCCTGTTCTCCTGCCACTAACTACCCTGCTTGCTGAATCTAACTGTTTGTTGGTCAAGGTAAGGGCATGTCTCCTAATCATATCTACTTGATCTCTAAATTTCTATCTATTGCGAACAAACGTACCCAGTATTGTTATGTTCATTCCTCTCATTGCCATTGCCTTGAGTTTAATTTGTTATGTTATCAATGTATCAATTGTCATCAGTGTCAATTGGCATTGAATTGCATCCCTAGCGGACCGTGTCTATAATATAAACATATTTCCGTTTGATGCACGATAGTACATTCAAGGGACGAGTAACATGTTCTAATTTTCGTCATATCAAAGAATTTCTTTATGAAAGTTATCCTATAATACACTGGTTTTGCTGTGGTGACCAAAACATACCTTGCACAGAAGAATGTATGGTATAATTCCTTCTTTCTCACGTTTTTATGCAAAGTAATTTTCGAATAATGTTCACCTTTTTTTTGCAGAATTTACAACAATGCCTACATGTGCGATTTTCAGTTGCCCTTCTAAGACTCATGAGAAATCGGAAGGCACTACAATGCATGTATTCCCAAAGACTGTAGATCGAATATCTAACAATAGAATGGGTCAGATATTGCGGATATGCGCCGGCAGAGCTTGAAAGTAGAGTCAAACAAGTCTTGGAGGACAAGAGCGGTGATCGATTCCACATCTGGAGCCTGCAGTTTACCCAAATATGTACGCAAAGAAGAATCAACTCAGAACGACTCGAAAATTGCTCCCAAATGCAATTCCGACTCGATTTGTTCACATGCCGCCTCAGGTGAGTCACGGTTCCGGATTTAGCTGTAGTCCTTGGGGTAGTGAACAGGTAACTAAATGGACGGATTGGTGTTTTGGGTGTAAATGTCCCTTATAATACTTTTCATATTTATAAGATTGTATTGCTTTTTAAATAAAGACCATTTTGCTAAACATCTGTCCTTGGTTTTAGAAGCCTCATCCAAAATTGATTTATGGGCACAGATAACTATGCTATAGTGTCATTTGAAATAAGCATAATGTTTTCATAGTCTGTCTCCCTACATGCCAATTTTTAAGATTAGCATTTCTAAATCAATTGATATTTTCCTTTTACAACTCCATGACTATGCACTGAATATGAAGGCGCAAGATTCAGCATCCATGTCTTGCCTGGAGTCAACAACCACTTCGAGCGCGTATTGGGTAGTCTTACTTAGCTATTTAGTTCCGGAATTGTTTTATGCATGGAATTTGAGATAATCTGATCATATTTACGTATAGTGTCATTCGTTTACACAATGTTTCATTCCTGGTTTGCTATTGATATGTACCAATGTCTGCGTGACAATGTGTGTTCAGTTTCAAATGTTTCATCCATACTAATGCAAGTATTGTGTTTCAGGGAGATGCTGAAGCTTCGACTAAAATTACCTCATCCCTTGTAGTTGACCCACAGCCAGATGCATGTGTACTGACAATTCCATCGAATGAGATAATCTCATCATATTTACATATCATGTCGTTCGTTTACACAATGGGGGTCATTACGAGTGCGGCAGTAAGGGGTTAACGGTGCCAGTAACCCCTTACCGCCGCATTACGAGGTGCCTTAGCGGGAGCCGCTAAAGGACCAGGGAGCAAATAACGGGCCCGTTCTTAACAGGCCCGTTATTAACTCCCTCCTCATTCCTATTGAGCCCTATGGGGGCTTGAATGGGGATGGGGATTTTGAATGGGGATTTACCAGGTCCTCCAAGCTTGGGATGACCTGGTACGTCCCCATTCAAGGAACCCAGACCCGGAAACGAGTTTGGAGGCAGCCTCCAAACTCGTATTGACCCCCAATGTTTCATTCGTGTTTCTTTTATAGATATGTACCATTGTCTCATTCACAATGTCTGTGTTAAATTTCAAATTTTTTCATCCATACTAATACAAGTACTGTGTTACAGGTAGATGATGAAGCTTTGACTACAATTACATCTTCCCTTGTAGTTGATCCAGAGCCAGAGGTATGCGTACTGACAGTTCCCTCGAATGAAAGAAAGTCGGTGCTAGGTCCGATACTATTAGACAGTGACAATATTAGAAACGAGCAGTTTTTGCAAATTTCTTGAGTGCAACATTTCGAAGAGTGTGCTTCGGACAGTCAACTTTGATCGAGTAAACTTAGCCATCAATCAGGTGAAATCCCAAATGTATATTTGGACTTTAATGACGTACACGATGTACAAGTTTATCTATGTAAGCCAAGTGTGCGAAAGAATAATTTGATTTCTAATACAAATGACTTAACAAATGACTTATTTTTAAATAAATGGATACTCTTTTCTAGGGATGTATACAAGATCCAAATATAGAAGAGGAGGCACGTGGATCCGAGTCGGTGGACCAGCTTGCTGTTTGTTGCTGACGTTGCAGTAACGAAGGTTTCAACGAAAAGCAAGAAAGATAAGGTAATTTATAAACAATTTCAATTTTTAACCATTGTTTTGTGCTTGGGCCTTCATAATATGCTTTTTTAAAATGTAAATTGTCCAATACTGTATGTTGGATTTACATTGAACATCTTTTTCCAACCTGTCTTCTAGTTTCCCAATGGTGTACGAACTATGCAGACACAGACGGCGACACAAATGAGAGATGCTTCTTGCCAAATTGCTTTCACCATGGAGCAACTATTAATTGAGGCGCGGCGTGTTCAGACTCGAGATACATTTGACCAATTGCCAGAAAATAAATGTAATGTGACCGGTGAAGCCAGCAAAGGGTTTTTGGACCATTCCTACAATGCGACTGCTCCACTAGATGAAGATGAAACTGAATTTATTGAAGATGCTTTTGAATTAGTCACAGACCACTTGACACAATCCACAACCGCCAAAAAAGGGCCACCCAAAAACCAGTCGACATTGATGTTTTCTCCGATTCACGTTCAAGTAACAGACGCTGAAATGACAGAGACTGAAGCATCAATACAATTGACCGAGGAACTAGACAAAGATCTCGACTACAGTATGTCCAGTTAGGCTGATATGTCAACCACAGTTCAGTCAGAAACAACATTAATGCAGGATAACAGTCTAATAAAGGAGGCCAAATACATAGTATTTGACAGCAGCTTGATGGAGATTATAAAGATGCTGAAATGTGTGCATTCAGTGAGAGGGGAAGTATGTGGGAATCCATTGTTGAATGTGACTCGTCTATCACAAGGCAGTAACCTCAAAATACATGCCACCTCTAAAATGTGCCATGAGAAATGTTCATGGTCCTCTCAACCGATGCTGGGGAAACTGCCAGCTGGCAATATGTGTGCCGCAGCTTTACTTTTCAGTGGCTCTAGTCCAGTTTCTGTCAATTTGTGGGACTCCATTTCATTTCTAAAACGCAGTATTACAAACATCAATGTCAATATCTATTCCCTGCCATTAGTGAAGCTTGGAAAATGGAACAATTGTCTATTCAAAGTACATTCTCTGAAAACAGTTGAGGCTAGCTGGCGATGGACAGTGTGACAGCCCCGGATTTTCAGCAAAGTACTGCACATACCACTTTCAGGACATGGAAAGTAAAACAATTGTGAGTTCAGTGGTTGTACAGGTGTCCGAATGTAAATCCTCAGTGGCCATGGAGACACTTGGTTTTGTAAAATCACTGGAAGATCTACAGTCGAGGGGAATGCAAATCGACCTCATAGCCACGGACAGACAAGTTTCAATAGCCAAGACAATGAGAGAGCAGTTTCCAAATATTCACCATCAATTTGATGTATGGCACGTTGCGACATCCATCAATAAAAAAATCTCAGCTGCAGGAAAAAAAAGGTTCTGAAAGTATTTCAAAGTGGTCCCAGTCTTCCATCACCCATCTTTGGTGGAGGTCCACAACATGTGATGCGTCTGTGGAAATTCTACTAGAAAAATGGCGGTCACTAATGCACCATCTTTCCAACGTTCACTCTTGGACAGAAAACAAACATTTCCACCAATGTGAAAATGGCCCTTTGTCGCCGGAGCAGGAACGGAAGAAGTGGTTGATTCCACATTCACCTCCACACAAAGCCCTTGAGAAGATTTTGTTTGATAAAACTGGATCAAGAGATCTGAAGGGACTCACAGAATCCTGTCACACGGGAGATTTGGAGGTGTTCTACAATATGTGCCTAAAGTGCAGGCCAAAGATTACAATCCGGCATTGAAGGGATGAACTATAGGACATTACTAGAGGTATTAGCGCATAACGAGAATGTAGGCCATGAACAGTCAAGGACTGCAGGAAACTTTGGGATGCTCCGCTACACTATGGCCTTTACGAAATGAAGCAAAAAATTGGTGGTCAAGCCAGTATATGAGGAAATGGAATTCAATTTTGTGAAACATCTTCTTAATGATTTGGAGTTGCATAATCATGGAATTACGCACAATTTTGTTCCGAGTACACATACATTGCCAACCTGCCCTGTCCACCTAAAGCAGAGCTCGTGTAACAGTTCAAATTCAGGTACAAATGATTACCGTCTTCTTTTTTGATCAACAATGTTTTTATGAAGTGTCCAAATAAAGCATCCAATTTCTTTTAAAATGTATCCTTTGTCCATTTTTTTTCAACTAGTACCATGTTTACGATTGCCATACAGTGTAACTCTGTGCTTTCACAGTTCAGTTTCGTCGAGCTACTGTGGGACCTTCACTGATCGTGGGAGGGCCAGATGGATAACCGTGTGAAAGAAACTTTGGGGTTAGGCAGTTGCCTTACCATACAGTTGCCCAAATAGCTGAATAAATGCTCGTCCCACAAAAGGGATGAGACCTAAGATACATAAAATACTCGGCACGCAAGAAGTACTGACTGTGAACAAAACAGCGCATCAAAGTGCGTTGTTGGTGAGAAAAAGAAGCACTCTGACCAATATATTCATGTGGGCATTTGTTGGGGGTTGTTTCTAATGTAAGGAAGGGGTGGGTTGGTTGAGCCCCCGGCCAACATACATTATACGTGAAAGTGGCATCCTGATCTTGCACTCGCGGTGGGCGCCTCCTTTGCCAATCTACTTCCATGGGGAAGGAGGCCGTGACACAAGCAGAGGTGGGGCTATTGCTAGACACAATTTGACTCCATTTTGTGTACCCTCGACTCCAATTTTGGAGTAGGACGCATTCTGTCATTGCCAAGTTCCCCTACCCCTCAGCAGCGCCACGAACAGCGAGCAATGCAGCCCTCACATTTATCCTCCTGTGCCTGTGCTTCAAAATTCCAGTTCTCATGGATGCGGTGAGACAAGATGTTGCAAACTAAGAATGTATCTTCATTCTGAGTGAAGGTCACCAGCTTTGAATTTTTGCTTGCGAGCTGAGGAAGCCCACGCATCACACACACAGTATAAAGTTCAATTGTTTTTTACCTTGAGAGAAAGGGACCATTCCGAAAGGAATTGAATTGAAGGAGGGGTGTAATAACGTAAGAGATGAGGTTCTCCATTCCAAAACTGGACTAAGGAACATGTAAGTTCAGTTCATGAAAAATCGTTGATGCAAACGGAGTGTGCGTTACGGTCTGCATTGCGCCAAGAGAATGGAAATGCCGAATATAATGTAAGTTTGACGATTTTATACCCAAACGAGTCAACTTATTAGCTGACCCTTATTGCTGGGTTACATTGTACTCGTTTGTTCTGTATAGCATATTGCAATGAAACGCAAGCACAACCTTAGTGTGTACTGGTCTTTCTACCGGGCACATGAGTATCGAGATACATGTAGACCACCACTCAGTTCCCCCAGGTTCAACGCTAATATTTCATTAAAATGCCATCTATGTGCACCTCGAATTGTAGCTTCCGCATCGCGTTTAGAGCTGAACATACTACATAGCACTATCCGAGAAAGCAAATTGTGGAGTACCTTCCACGTTGTTTTCTCTCTGTTCACATTGTTTCACGTCTGTGCTAATCGTTAGTTTTATCTCGATGCCGAATTAATAAGTAAAAAAATAAATTGTAATAAAGATCGGCTACTGAGGCACATTTCTATTATGTTTTCCAAACAGGTACATCCTGGTATTCTGCGATTGTCATCGATTCTAGATACCAACTGATGGCTTTTTCAACCGGCAGCTGCAGATACATGTCAATAACTGGATATATTTGACTCTTTTTTTGGGACAATCGCCAAGGGCCGATGTACCCTTATGCGGTACCCGCAATTAGGAGCAACATATCGTCCTTTACGGTGGTCTAGCACCAAGTTGATGCACAAGCCTTGCAATTCACTGTGCGACCAAAACGCTTCTTTTACCCAAATCGAACACCTTGTGTACCCAAAAGGAACACCGCGAGACTCGCGATAAACATTTGCGAATCGGGAGCAAAGAAAATAAATTCCAATTTTATTGAATATGTCAATAGCCGGATGTACTCGGGGTGTTTATTGTGAAATAAAAGTACTTTACAAATTGTACTGTCTTGCTGTGTCCTTTTAAAATACAGTTTTATATTCCCAGTTGTGACACGCTGTGTTGTGAGACGGTGTCTGTTGATTTCTGGGTTCTGCATCACGTCACGTAGGTGATGACTGGGCGCGTTGGCTATGCTGCCCAGTAACGTCACAGAGAAAGGTCGAGAATATCACTAGGTTTGGTGATGTCAGGCTCAGGGTTGGGGGATATGATTTAGTGCCACCAGGGCAGTCCTGCTTGGGCGATGCAGCAACGGATAAGATTATCACAAAATGGCCACGCCCTGTTGCTTGATTGCGCATGTGTACAAAAGTGGAAAACTACGGTAAGGTGCATAGGAAATGTTTGTACGATCGAGCAACGTATGCTTAAAAACACATGCCCGAACCCTTGGGACACTAATATTTCTGAGCGCACTATTCCTTTAACTCCTCGCCAAAATACTTGGTGAAATTCCACAGTGGCTACCATTGCACCCAGTTCATGTGCTTTCATCTCAATGCCTATCCAACAAAGGAAGTTGTCAGTGCCTGGAGGGTTAGGGATGGTGTAGATTATGCACTGAGGGATCATCTATTGAGACTTTGCAGCATTTGGTTCTCACTTGTTCGGCAATAACTGAATTAAGAACGAAATGGCTGGCTATTCATATCAATGACTTACATTCATTGTCTGAGAGCCAATGGTGGGACAAACTGATTGGGGGAGAACATCTGACATTAACTTTGGCACTACTAACCCTCTTAAGAGAGGTTTTTCTCCTCTTGGGTCCAACGGAACTAAGCGCTTTTGTGTAACTAAATTGTTCATCCATACTGATATACTTGGATGACGATTAACATTTGTTGAACGTGAACGATCCTCTTCCTGGTCTGTGCTGTTCCTCCACTTTCTTTTTCTTATCTTGTGCACTTATTCCTTTGATTGGTTTGCGTAGGACATAGGGGAATTTGGCTATTGGTTCTTGTATTATGTAATGCTGAATTCTCCCTCTTTTTTTACAGTAATGAACTATTGTTGTGGATTCAGTTGTTTTTAGTAAAATGTTATCTTTTTAACCTAACACTAATACATTTATTTTAAAAAAGTATTATTTATCCATGAGCATGTGAATCCATGCCAGACCCCATGCTGGTGAAGGAACAAGTTACATACCTGTAACTATTCTTCGCCAGCATGGGTCTGGTTATGGATTCACATTCAACCCCTCCCTCCTGCCCTTCTGTGACTCTTCTTGGTCGTACTGCCACTTTACATGCTACCATATCTGAAGATGGCTGCCAGAGGAGTTGCTTAGGAAGAGGGCTGTCATTGGCTGGTGGCAGTATGACCCAGAGTTCAGAGATTGGTTTAAAGGAGAAAGACGGTTTGTAAGTGAAAGTGAAACTGGTTTTTCTTTTACCGAGGATTCCCGTCCTGATGGGGAATATTCATGAGCATGTGAATTCATGCCAGACCCATGCTGGAAAACATTGGTTACAGGTAAGTAACTTGTTCCTTACCCAACGTAGGCTTATAGCAACTTGTACTTATTGTGGCGTTTTGTACAGCACTGCATGCCGAGACATCTGCTTGAGTGGGGTGGGCTGAGAGTTTACGTCAAGGAAGTAGCAAACCTTCATTTTGCAGTGAGATAAAGGGCTGGTTTCCATAAGATTGGACGACCTGAGGTAGTTTAAAGGCAAAGTGTGGTCTTCCTGAATCCCCCTTATCCCCCAAGCCCCCCCCCCCCCCCCCCCCCGGCACCCTCCCAGGTGTCAACTTTTTCTCTCAATCTTTGGGACTTTTAGAAGTGTGTGGTACATTTGAAGTGTGTCAAATGTACCACACAGTGGTACATTTGAAGTGTGTCACTTCAAATGTACCATTTGAAGTTACACACTTCTTAGATTTTAGGACAAGACAGTGTTGTCTTGAGGTGAAAAACTAGACTAATACTTTAGAAGTAGTATGCAAGACTATTTCAGCTTAGACCTCTGCCAAATAACGTGTGCAATTGGCCACCTCACTTCTTCTGAGGTCTAGGCTTGCCTTTTCTTAACATGCAGATGAAAAGTCCTTTAAAATGGGGTCATTTGAGCAAAGTTCTTGATTTCAAACTGGACTTGTTAGGAATAATGTACCATCTGTGATTAAGCCCTCTGGTTCTGGCACAGTGATTCAAGGGTCCAAGTGCCTTCCTGAGCCAGTGGATGCTGGACCCAGGGTGATAGTGGGAGGATCCACAGGTCACTTGGTGTTGGTCTCCTGGCACAGTCACATGGCCTCAACCTGAGGCATTTACAGGGATTCTGGTCTGGCTGTAACGCTCACCTGAATCCCTCGGAGGCGCTGGTCTGGCTGGGGGTTCTCGGAGTCTTCTAGGGTCACGCGCAGGCCTCGAATGCCACCCTGGAAAAGGCCCTCTCCTCACTGAGATCTTGATCTGAAGGGTGAGGTGTCTGCAATTGGGAGAGCAAGGGGTTAATAGGATATAGAAGCCTGACTGGGCAAGCTGACTCCCCTTCCTGGTACTCCCCACGTAGTTCGTAGGCTAAATGTGCTCACCTTATATAGGTGAAAGCGGAGCTCTCCATCCTGCGTCTGTGCAGGGGCGCCGAAGCCAGTTACTTCACTGGTTAATTGTCCAGCCTCTTGGTTGCAGAGGATGAAGATTTGGAGGTAGGCCGTCGTTAGCAGCACGAACGGCGGTTGCTTGAATGGAGAGCGATGTAAAGGCGAAGGTATTGCAGGCAAGTAAGTAGAAAATGTCAATTCGAAGTTTAAAGCACTTCTTAATGTCTCTTTTCCTTTTTCAGGTTGCAGAAGCAGCTGGGTAGAAAGATAGATGTCGAGGAATGCGCCGAGGAGTGAGAAAGATGAGAGCTGCCCAAAACACGTGCGTATGGATGGAGTTTTGTATTTCTTAATGATGTCCTTTTGTTTTGCAGATGCGAGTAGCAGCGTCGGCGGAGGCGAGAAGAATGCAGCGCAGGTAGGGAAAGTTTCACGATGATTACTAACCAATGTCCTTGCTTCCACAGGGTGCCGAAAAATGGAAAGCTGCAGCCCGTGGCTTGAGATGCACCGATGGATTGGGTAAGTGCTGCGCTGGTTGTTATCTCGTGCTAACCTGGTGTTCTTTTCCCTTCTCAGATGCTGCAGAAGACGAAGATGGTATTTCAGAAGGTAAGATTACGGATTTCTCTTCCCTAGATGCCGAAGTGGAAGATTCTCTGGAGCTGACACGGTGAGCGTCTTGCTGCTATTGCAGAATAACGCGAAGCACGTTGCTCTGATCGGGCGTGGTTTAAATAGTCCTACTGGAGTGCTTAGGTGTCTCCTTCCACAGCAGCCTCGCCCAGGAAAGAAGTCCCAGCTTCCAGAATAGTTCCAGTATCCAGTCCCAGGGAGTGGTGCTGGCCACACCCAGAAGGTAAAGTAGTTCCAGCCATGGATGGATGAGGATTTCATCCTGCAGGGGAGTGAGCAGCATGGTCTGCAGCCGGTAGGTCCACCCAAGCACCATTCCTTACATCATGAGCCCGGCACGTCCTGTGCCGGGACTGGGTCCCCTTATGAGCCTGGCTCCACTGGCGCCAGGACAAGGTCCATAAGGCCCCTATGGGAGCCGATGGGTGCCTGAAAATGAAGTTGTGACCCAGCTTCCGAGGCAGTTGGGCTAAACCTGACTCCTTGGAGGCTGCGGTCATGACACTGGCCCACCCATTGACCCTTCAGGGCACGCCAGCCCCTGTTGTGATACAGAACTTTATAATAGTCTTTGTGATTGGAAAGGCGCCTCCTCCGCAATTGAGCCCAACACCATACTTGCCCAGAATGAAATCTCCAACACTAAAATGAAAGAGAAAACATTTCCATGTAATCAAAAAAGGTAGCAAGAGCAGCCCCATTGTTACAATTTCACCTGACACTCTGTCTGAATGTCGGCATGACCAATGGCGAAAACTCTGCTGTTCTGTGTCTATATCGTTTTGAGTCCCTCACTCTCCGAACACAGAGAAACGTCCATCGAAGGCAGTGCATGCTGGAGAAGCATAATATCACACTCCTTGCACAAACCAGTCTAACCATAAATCAAACTATTTAATGTACTCCTAGCCTTACGGCTTTGTACATACAAAACATATATAATAAAAATATAGCTACACATTAAATAGACAACACATTCCTTAATAACAAAGTTCATCTAAGAGACCTTAAAGTTTAAAACACCAAATTTAACGAAAGCATGTTACATCTAACATTTTTTAAATAAAACAGTCTGAAACTTAAAATCAATGGAACAGACCGTTTCACAATTAATCTGAAATGTCTTTACGCTTCCAATAAAATGTTAGCATATAAAATTTAACTCCTCACCCTCCTATAAATTTCAACGAGATATTACACATCATTACAGTCATGTTTGTTAGTATACAATTTGACAAACCCTTCCCTAATGGAGCATAGACTATCGCAATGGGCTAGAAGATGTTCTAATGATTCTGGAATGTTCTCCCCGTATAGGGGGCACATTCTCCCAACTCTAGGTAGACCAACCTTAGCACTTTTAATCTCAAGAGCATCACAGACATTAGCCTTCAGTAATGGGTATTGCCTAATAATATTACAACTGAGTACACCATGATGTATTGAGGCTTACTTATATGAGCCATTCTATATTGGAGAAAACGTCCACTGTTGGCCTTGGTGGACAAATGTACTAAGTTGTTCTAATATTCTAATAGCTATAGTTTGTCACTTTCAATTTCAGCCTGTGTTTGGTCACATATGCTTGACTTGACATAGGTCTGCTCTCACAACCAACAGACCATTTGTTATATAGCAACAATATTTTTCCCCCATGGTTCCCATGTTAATACATCGGCCTATACTCAAAATGCCTGTATATAACATATAATCATGCCATTGTCTAGTGTCTGCACATTTTCATAGCACATAACTATAAATCGAACTATATAGGTTTTCCAAGCATGTTTACAATCTGTATTGTACGTGCTAGAAACACTATAGCCCTCACCTGAATGTAGACAACCTCAGAGAAGGTTGGAAAAGCAAATCTAGAATCCAAGAATGAGGAGGCATCAGATATAGGCTTGGTCCAAACCCATGAGTCCGGTTAAGCTACCAGTGTAGAAGGGGAGTTGGCCACTCGCAACCTTTGCTCAATCAGTAATCACCATCCTAGCCATCAAACACAATCACCTGATCGTCCTTGGAGATTTCTACATCTGGTTCGAAGAAGAAACCACGACCATACAAAAATCTCTAACCAGCCAACTAGCAGCAATGAATCTACAACTAGTCAAAGGAGCAACCCACTTAGCAGGACATACACTCGATGCAATCTTCGCGAACCAACAACTCCTTACCACGGCACCCCCAATTCAAATACTCTAGAGCGACCACCTCATCATCCACTTTGTGATCAAAATGACCACTCCATCAACCAGACAAACCACCGATCACCATGAAAAGAAACTGGAGAGCCATCAAAAACTCAAACCTTATTGAACTCCTGGAGCTCAGCAAACCACACCCAACATTTATGGAAGATGATGACCTGGACAGAAAAGTAGCCCTACTGCACTCCTGGATTTTAACGACCATAGACAACATCGCCAAAGAAAAACATTTCAATCCTTCTCATAAACGTGCAATGGCAAAATGGTTTAACCCACTACTCAGCACCATGAAAAGGAAAAACCGAAGACTAGAACTTGATTGGAGAAAACAAAACAACATTGCGAATAAGCTGAGATTCCTACAACACAACCGCGCATACAAAAAGGAAATACAAAAAGCAAAGAGAAAACACTACGACAACCGAATCTTTGAAGCACCAAACACCCAAAAAGAACTCTTCTAAATCATAAATGAAATTAAAAATCTCATAGGATGCAACAACACACCAACTTCGTCTACGAAACTATGCAATGCCTTTGCAGACCACTTCAAAAAGAAATTCACCACCATCCAACAAACCATACAAAGCAGACCACCCGATCTGACTATGACCCCCACCTGCACTCAGGAGGAGCACCCAAACAAACTACAAAGCTTCCCAGAAATATCAGTGGAGACATTCGTCAAACTGGTGAATGAAAGAAATAACTCTGGGTCTCCCGGAGACCCGTGCCTGCCAGACATATACAAATCGATTCTTAAACTAGGGACGCCCATCAAATATCACAGGAACATCCTCAACCTTTCAATCACAACGGGGAAAGTGCCACAAACCTTCACATCTGTATACATTAGGCCACTACTCAAAGACTCAGCGGGAAGCATAGAGGACCTTTCAAACTACAGACCCATCTCCAACATCCCGTACACAGCCAAGCTGCTCGAAATATACATATACAAAACGACCCAAGAATTCATAGAAGAGCACAGCCTACTAGACCAGGCACAAGTCGGCTTCAGACCAATGAGAGGAACCGAATCACCCCTTCTCTCAATATGGGACGACCTAAAGATGAACGCAGACTCGGACAACAGCACTGCCTTGATACTCCTAGACCTATCAGCAGCATTTGACACAGTTAAATCACGATACCCTCATGACGAGATTCGAAGGACTTGGAACAACAGACACCGCCCTACTATAGATCAAATCTTTCCTAACAAACAGAATGGAAACAGTATGGCTGAAACCCTTCAAATCCAGCCAGAGAGATTCCACCTGTGGAGTACCACAAGGATCATCCTTATCCCCGCTACTATTCAACAACTACATATATCTACTCATCAGAATCATCAAAAGTCACGGCCTCACCTGCTACAACTACGCCGACGATACACAAATAATCTTCAAAATACAAGACAACCTGGAAATTAACTCAACGCTAGAAAACTGCCTCAAAATCAACCCAGGCAAAACAGAAAGGATTGTGTCAAAAAATGGAGGCGAAAACCACTTCATCCCTTGGCCAAGGGAACTCTGGACAACGCCAGCACCCTCGCCGATTGTAAAAAAAAAGCCTAGGGGTCCTTATGGACAACAATCTGCCGCTAGAGCCACAAGTTAACACTCTTCTCAAGAAAGGTTTCTTCCTCCTGTGAGCATCAAAGAGGATCCTACCGTTCTATCATTCGCCAGTAAAGCAACCACCATCAACGCCCTTGTCATGTCCAGAGTAGACTATGCCAACAGCCTATACTTGGGTATGCCTGAATGACTTTAATACAAACTACAACGCATTCAAAATGCGGCAGCCAGACTGCTACTGAAACTACCCCGAAGAGAACACACCATGCCAGCACTGAAAACACTACACTGGCTACCAATAAAACAACGAATACAATTCAAAACAATATGCATCACGCATAGAGCAGTACACAACCAAGGCGCAGAGTTCCTGATACACAAACTGCATCTACATCAAACAACAAGAACGCTCAGATCAATCATTGACTTCAGCCTGGAACCAAAACACTACAACAAAAGATACCTCGGAGGATCTTCTTTCTCCCACCAAGCGCCAAAAACCTGGAACGACCTTCCAAAGCACATACGTAACACAAGAAACCACCTACTATTCCGGAAATTACTCAAAACTTGGCTCTTCACGTCATAACTAGATGGACCAGCCTCAGGGGCACACTCACAACTAAAACGATGAACGAAGAGACAGACCCGGATCCACACCAAGCAATCTACAGAAAAACCCTAAGGAAGAATCCCAAGACGTACCAAACGACTAACCGAGAGACAGCAATATTAAGACCAAAGACGGAATGCATAGCAAGACGAAGACAGAAACATCAGGACTACTCGTCAGTAGGACCCTTCCCCTAAACTATAACCATTCCCATTAGACCTAACCACAGCAGACAGCTAGGGAACAGGAGCCCATGCACCATTAGCCCAATCCAGAGGCTGAGAAACAGAATAAGCACCCCCTTGACACAGTTTTTTCATGAGATTTGAACTGTTTCTTTTGGTTTTTGGAGTCTGACAAACTCCATAGGCATCTTTTTGCATTTTCTCACACAGCACCTCCAGTGCAGTGGTACAGGGAAGTATTTCAGATTTCCCAAAGGTTTAAATACCTTTCTCTTGGACAGCTAATGTTTCCAAGAGCAGTAAAGTGAAATCAACTTTACTTACATTTTTTTTAAAAAAAAACAATTTTATTGATTTATTCAAACAAAAAAACAATACAAACCAAACACGCAGTGCATATATCAACAGCTCAATTGTTAATTGCTTATTTTCGGTCACTGCTCCCCTTATCCCACCCCCCTTTATGAGCCTATTTATTCCACACACTCCGTATCTGCCTCGCGTGGTGGGGTCTCACTTTCCGTGGATTCTGTCAGATCTTCTATTGTTCCAAACAATTCCGCTATTAATGAATTCCATGCCATCAGGGTTCCCGCCTCCTCCTCCACCCCTACATTGCTCGCCTCTTGCCACACCATGGTTTCTGCCTCAGCCCATTTCTGCAAATCTTTCCACCACACCTCCACTCGTGGCCTGTGACCTGTCTTCCATCCCATGGCAATCCTCCTTGTTGCGAGCACATATGCTAGATCTTTCAGTTTACTAGCATGCTTAAGTTTCTGCGCTCTGCGGAACCCCTCCCAGCAAGCAGGCCCAGGCTGTATCTATAATAATCGTGACCCCCTTTTCCGCTAGTTTCTGCGTTACTTCACCCCAGAAACGCTCAATTACTGGGGATGACCAAAACATATGTACCATGCCAGCCTTTTCTTCGTCGCATTTGGGACATGCTTATCGTCCAGCATTTTCAAATCTAGATATTCTCTGGGGCGTCCTATATGCCCTGTGCGTAATATATAGTTGTATCTGTTTTAGTCTCGCATTCCTTGACACCTTCTTGTGGTACCCCAGGGCACATTCCCACATCCCGTCCTCTATCGGGGCTCCTACTTCAGCTTCCCAGTCTAGTCTTAATTGTGTTAATTCCTTCCCCACCTTAGACATCATTTCGTACAGTCTAGAGATCTCATGCCCCCCCCATCTGTTACATCATATATTATATCTATTATAGCATCTGGTTCTTCCAGTACAGTTTCGGGCCATGTTTTCCTAATTCTCTACACCATTCTGTGATATGTGATATACTGGCCCATGTGTAACCCCACTTCCTCCTCCAGCTCTTCAAAATTTACGATAGTCCCCTCTTGCCAGATATCTCCCATTGTTACTAACACCACCGATTCCCAGTGATTCCTGAGGTTTATAGTCATAATCCCGAATTTAGAAATACTAGATTTTTGGGGATTTACCGCTATACCAGACAGCCACGCATATCTCTCCATCACCTCCAGAATATACTGGAGATTTTCCTCCGGGTGCCTCAAGTACAGCAGCAAGTCGTCCGCATATAAGGAGATCAAGTGTCATTCCCGTCTCACCTCAATACCTATAGTGTCGTATTGTTGTCTAAGGTATATTGCTAGGGGCTCCAGGGCCAGTATATAGAGCATTGGGGACCATGGGCACCCCTGTCTGGTGCCTCTACTAATTTGCCATCTTTCAGATATCACTGATCCTGTTCTGACCCTGGCCAGCGGTTCACTATATAGCATCTTCACCCACCTTATGTATCCAGGCCCCATTCATAGCCCGCCAGGGCCGCCAGCAGCCATGGCCACTTGACCGAATCAAAAGCCTTTACCGCATCCAAGGACACAATTGCCATCTCGTCCTCGCTCCCCCATTCAACAACCCGTTGAAGTCGTCTATGATTATGAGTTATATTTCTATTCGGGACATAGCCCGTCTGGTCGGGGTGTATTAGTTTGCCAATAGCTCTCTGCAGTCTGTTTGCCAAGACAGCCGTCAATATCTTGCTGTCTTGGTTCAACATCGACAAAGGTCTGTAAGAGCCACAACTATGCCCAGGCTTGTTGCGTTTGGGTAGCGGTATTATGATCGCTTCTCTAAGTGACTCTGGCAGTCGTCCCGCCTCAAACGCTTCATTTAACATTTCCAACATTGGGGGGAGCACTTCTGCCCTATATACTTTATAAAATTCGCTTGGGAACCCGTCCGCCCCCGGAGTCTTACTAGTAGGCAGCTGCCTCACCACTTCTTCTAACTCCTCCAAAGTAATCGGTGCATCCAGCTCCTCTCTTTCCTCAGCACTTATCGTAGGCAACCCTATGTCCTCCAGTGTTTATCTCCCCATAGCTTCCCTCCTCATCCCCATATAGTAACCTATAATAATCTGCAAACTCCTGATTAACTCCCTCTTGGGTGTCCGCCACACTTCCATATTCTCTTGTTATCGTTCTAATCGTGGCTTTGGGGGTTTCGCTCTTCTATAACCATGCCAAAAGCCTTCCTGTTTTATCCCGTCCCGCATGCTGTCTCTCTATATATTTTTTATAATTGAGGTTGCACAGTCTTTCCCATTGCTCCGCACATTTCTGCTGGAGTTTAAGTATCAGCTCCATATCTATCTCTGTGTCCCCTCCTCCCCTCAATGCCTTTTCCAGTTCCCTTTCTGTTTCTTGTAGTTCAGCCAAGATCCCACCTTGCAGGCCTTGTGATTTTGCTATGGCTACGCCTCGCATCACCACCTTGAAGGCTTCCCATAATGTGCTCGCCGAGTCCACGCTACCCGTATTCATCTCAAAGTAGTTTGTAATCTCCTCCCTTATATGTTCCCTAAAAAAGGGATCCCTAAGTGCCTCTGCCCGGAGGCGCCATGTCAGAATCCTTGCTCTCGGGGGGCAATATTGCCATCCGAGAACCAGGGGTGAGTGGTCTGAGAGGACCCTCACTTTATATTCTGCCCGTGTAATCTCTGTTGTTACCTCCGACGTAGCAAAGACACAGTCCAGCCTTGTATGCAACTGCTGCGGGGCGGAATAGTGCGAGTACTGCCTTTCTTGGGGGCGTCTCATTCTCCACACATCTGCCAGACCAAAGTCATCTAGTAGTGTCTGCAACGCTTTAGCCGCAGGGGCGGGTCTATCAATCTTTTCGTCTGATCTATCCACCCTGGGGTTTAATACACAGTTAAAATCCTCACCCCAAATCACCGCGCTCCCCATACACATGCTAAGGTTAGTACACAGAGTTCTGAAATATGCTGCCATATTCTGATTGGGGGCGTATGTATTTACAATGCTTATCTCCCTATTCTCCACCAATCCCCTCAGTATGACCATCCTCTCATCCGTTTCCACCATTTCTCGCAACAGTTTAAATGGGACATGCGGCGCCACCCAGATGAGCACTCCTCTAGCATAAGCAGAATATGTCGAGCCCACCTCAACCCCTTTCCATTTCTTCACAACCATCTCCATCTTTTCCCGTGTCAGGTGAGTCTCCTGCAACAGTGCAATGTCTATCTTTTGTCTGCGCAGGTACAACATGACCTTGTTCCTCTTTAGATAACTATTAAGTCCCCTGACATTCCATGTAATTATTTTAAGGTCCCCCATGGCCCATTAGAGTTCCCCTTCCCTTCCCACTGGTGCAGTCCAGATCCTTTTTCTGTCTCAATCTATATAGGCTCGTTCCCCAATTCAAACTTCCCCTAACTACAAACACCCCTACCCCTTCTCCCTCCCCAACTTTACCCACCCCAACTGTTGCCCAGCTCCATCCCTGGATCTCAGGAACCCCCGCATCTAGCTCTTTCTGGCAATAGCCTGTACTCGAAGCTCAGCAGGGTGAGGTCGCCCTAATGGCTATCCTGCTACTTCTACTTCTGCTCAAGGGGTAAGGTGCCCGTGTCCTGTCGCTCCTATTTGCTTCAATTCAATCATGCATCGCTATACAGTTTACTCGTGTGTTATTCCAGTCCGTCAAGTTTCAACAAAATCTAGGATACCATATTATAGCTTCAACACTACCCATCTGTTCCCGTCTAAGTGTCTTTACCAAGTCTCTACTGGGATACCCCGCTATGTGTTACCCCAATGTACATGTAACATCCTAATCACTTATCGTGCTCTTCTTGGGTCTGTTCCGCTTCTCGTTCTGGACAGCCCTGTAGGTCCAGCCATGTCGCGGCTTCCTCTGGGGTGTCAAAGAAGATCATTCTGCTTTTATGCAGTACTTTCAATCTTGCAGGGTACAGAAGCATATATTTGATACCAGCCGTGCGCAGCCTCCTCTTTACCGCCACGTAGCTATACTGCTGCCTCTGAACCAGCATAGTATAATCAGGATACGCTGTTATAGTAGCCGAGGCTCTTTCGATCGTTCCTCCTTTCCGAAAGTACTCCAAAATCTTCTTGCAGTCTTTATAGTTCAATATCTTGGCTATTATTGCGCGGGGAGGGGCTCCAGGCTTCGGTTTTCTCATCAGGGCTCTATGCGCCTGCTCCACTGTGAAGCCCTGCGAGAGTTTGTCGGCCCCTATTTCCTGCAGGATCATGTTCTCAAGATAATCCGTGGGGTCCTGGCCGCCTTCTCCCTCCGGCAGGCCAACCACACGGATGTTATTCCATCTCGCCCTTCCTTCGGCTTCCTCCGCACGATTCTCCAGGTTAGCCACTTGCTGCTTTGGTATGTGGACCTCCTTTGCGTTACTAGTGCTGGTGTCCGTGTTAGTTTTGACCGCACTCTCCAGACTGCTTGTCCTATCCGCCAGCGCCCTGACGTCTTGTCTCAGCAGGTTGACTTCTATCCCCACTGCATCTATTTTAGCCTCCAGGGAGGTTCGCAGGTCTGCCATTGCTATCCCCCATGAGTCTCTTAGCTCTGTTATAATCTGTTGGTTTTCGGTCCCTGGGGAGCTTTCCGTGGGTGCATTTGTACCACTGTCTGACGCCGCCGCTGGGGACTGCTGTGTCTTAGCAAATGCTTCCATCGTGGGTTTTTTGCTTTTGCCCTTGATTACTTTCCCTGCCATCTTGCAATCTTGGTCAAGTATCCGAGGTTGCTTTGTTCCTGGTGTGGCAATTCTGTTTCGCTGTCCCGCCGTGTCGCTTGTGAGGTACTCCAGCTCTGGGCTGTTATCTTTGAAGTACCCCGTATGGATTCACTTGCGCTGCGCTATATCTTCGGTTGGGTTGTGTCCTCCCACGTTTCCGTTTGTCCTTACCGCTTCTTGTAGATTGTTATTGGTCCCGGTCAGACCACCCGTGTCTCAGACTCCTTATACTCTGCGCACCACTGTCTGTTCGCTCAGGCCGCCCCCGCACCATCCGCCATCCAGCTCGGCCCTGAGCCTCGTCCTCTCCAGTATTCGCGCTCAGTGCACGGTCCCCACACTTGTCTGCTTTCCATTCTCAATGGATCCAGTCAGTTGTGCCATGGCTGCGCTGCCAACACCAATTCTAGCTGGCTTGTTCACCTATGTTCAATATGTGCCCCCGCACCCTCGGCGGCGATGCGCACTGGCTTGAGCAGTGCACCCAGTCTCCTCTCCTGGACTGGGCATATTTTCCATGAAATAAAATGTGTTGGCTGCCCTTTGATCTTCCTTTTGTCAGACTGCCACATAGCTTTTAGTCAGTAGAGTGCAGTTAACTCTTGTAATATGGAGAAAATTAGTACTTTTTCCTAAATGTTTTGCTTCAGTAAATTTCTCCTCATACATAGGTGTCGGTCCTCCACGTTTTTAGCTGAAAGGTTACTTGTTGACATGTTTTCCATGCCTTTGAGCCTTCCTAGATTTCGTAGTACTCCTATGTTCCTGTCATGATGCCTACCTCCAAGGAGCCAGGTTCGACCCAGCAACCCCAGAGGCAGGCATCATTTCCCCCAGGGAAGTGCCAGCGGGCCCAAGCTGGGGCCCTTTGGACATAGTCCTGGCGCCTTAGGCGCCAGGCTCATGTTGGACCCCTGTCCTGGCGCCTTAGGCGCCAGGCTCATAAAGCTAGACATGTGTTCAAGTGTTTTAAGGTGCACTTACCTGATGCAGACCATGCTGCTACATCCAGGCCCTCTTGAGGCCTGAATGGAACTACTTTACCTGTGGAACTACTTTCCCCTGGGTGTGGTCGGGGAAGGATACATACCTGATCGGTGGAAGGATACCTGGAACTTCTTCCAAAGCTATTTAAACCACGCCCGATCAGCAACTCACGTTTCGCGTTGTTCTGCTCCTGCATCTGGACTTCAGCCACGCCTGTCAGCATCCTGGGTCACCTGCTAAGAGAGAATTGGAGAGAAAGAAGACCTTACCTGCTAAAGCTGCATCACGGAGACTTCACACCGACGATCCTGAAAGGGAAGACATCATTTTAAAAGCATTTCGCTTCGATCGCTGCAGCGCTGCATTTCACTCACCTTTCCAGGGCATTTCCATCTTCGGCAGCGATCGTCCGGATCCGCAGCCACTTCCCTGAGCCTAGAGAGAAAAAGACAAGAACAAAAGGTGAGAGAAGGAAGGGAATAGGAAAAGCTCAGTTTCCTTCTAAGACTTACCTGTTGAGTCATTCCCATTTCATTTTGGGTCCTGCCGCATCCTGGCATTCCGGACCCCGGCCCCTATGGGGAAAAAAGACAGACATTGAATGAGCGAATGCAAAGACATTACCCGAACGCTCATCCATAACTTACCTGTCATTTACTGGAACTGCACGTTTCACTTCGGGTCGGCGCCATATCTCCGGCATTCCGAACCCCGGCCCCTAAGGGGAAAAAGACATAAGCGTTAGCGCTTGCTGCAATAAGACAAAGAACATTATAATTAAGCTTGAACTTTTGAACTTGCTACAGAAGTCTTACAGCGCCTTACCTGAATAGTCAAGCTTAGTTGAACTCTCATCAAACCTCAATCCAGTGAAGTAACTGGGTTCCAACGCGCCCCTGCATCAGAAGCAGGATGGAGAACTCATCCTTCCAGACCCTAAGGTGAGACTTCACGGGGAATCAAGGAAGGGTATCGTGGAGGGTTGGAAGGGAGTGGGAGACTTGAGCATTGTTCCGTCAGTAGGTAATACTCCCTTTTCATGAACAGGGGAATATTCCTGCGAACCAGTGAGGCCATCTTCAGAGTCCTGCGCTTCATCAGCACTCGAAGCCAGACCAGCGCCTGCGTGGGAATCAGGTGAGCGTGACAGTTCCGTCCCCTTTCCTCCATGCTTATGGGACATTCCGTCCTGTGGGACGCGACCGGAGCACTTTTGTAAAAAAAAAAGCATCACATTTGTAAGAAATTTATCCTTTTTTTACGTGGGGTACTGCAAGTGGCCGTAACCCCACCATTCTGAGCTCCGCCTGCACATCGCCCTTCAGTCCTTTTCTCCGCACGGTCAGGACTGGACACACTTGCATCTTCGGGAAGACTTCTCCTTCCAGTTGTCCTTCTCTCCTGCTTCGATTCTGCAGTCGCGTAGTCCTCCATCTATGCCGGATCGTTTGGGATTTGCTGCTTGTTCTTCTTGCGAACGTCGCTTTGCTAGGGCAGATCCCCATTCTCTCTGCTTGGAGTCGATCACCGTTGGGACTCCTGTTTTTACTGAGAGTCCCTTTCGGTCCGGGCACTTCAGCATGGTCTTCGTCAGTGAGAGGAGGTCTTCCAGCGAGTTCCTCCACTGCATTTTCAGCTCTTCATCGATGAAAAGAAGAGACCCCGTAAGTTCTTTACTTTTTAGGGCACCCTGGCGGGGGAATCCTTCCCGGGGTCCTCCAGGTCCGGGAGGTGCTTCAAAAGCTCTGCTACTAGGGTTTCCCCTGAGGTGCCTCGCAGGCCTAATAGGCGTACCGCGTTTTTCTCTGAGGGCTTCTCTGAGGGGCCTGCCTACACCAGATCACGATCCGAGGTTCACCATCTAGGTGCTAATAACCAGCCCAGTCTTGCTGAGGCTTTCGGTACCGGAGTTCGCTCTGTCGATGCTTTATGTACTGAACCATGGTTCGAGGCCCCTCTCGAGGGAGCTATTAAGACTGGACTCTTTTCCGAGGTTCTTCTTTTTGAGGCTAAGGTTTTTACCGACCGAACTGAGAGACCTGTCAAGGTCTTGTCTGTGAGGTGGATTCCTCAACATTCCCGCGTTCACGGTGACACCGGTTCTGTTGAGGGGGCACAGGGAGAGGTCTCTGGCCATATCTCTTCTGTTACCGGCTCTGCTGAGGTTCCTCTCTTGGAGGCTAATTCTGGCTCTGACGGAATTTCTCAAACATTCTAGGCCACGCAGTATCTGCTCTGCCGAGGATCCTTTTATCAAGGCTAAAGTTTTGATCAAGTCCCCTGACCAGTCTGTGGAGATACCTGCCTCACTCGCACATGTGACGCAGTTCTCCTCAGATGTTGACAAAATGGCGGCCCTTCCCGCGCAGACTACGGTGGCCATTTTGGATTCTTCCCTTACACCCACGCCATCCGCACCGGGTGCTAGTACTTTGTTTGGTGATCATCCATTTCCTAGTGTGAATCCGTTCCGCCCTGTGTATGACAGGAGTGCTCGGATGGCACTACCCCATACGGTCTCGCTTCCTCCTACTTCTGTTCCTTTTGTATATGTAGACCCGGTTGGTGGCAGGCCCTCTTGGCAGCCTTCCTCATTACAGACATGGGGATACACCCCTCATGAGTGGCTTCTGCCCACTACATTACCTAAAGCTTTGGCAAAGGATGCCTTTTTTGGAAAGTTTCAGAGGCTTATGAACTCTGACCCCATGAGGGAGTATTTTAAAGGTATTTTCAGAGAAATCTGCCATACCGATGCCTGCCTCGACAGAGCCAGTTTCGGCTCCTGTCGCCCCGGCAGTGGTACCACCTCTACCTCCTGGCCCGCCTCCAACCATTCCACCTAGAAGACTTTAAAGGCGGCTTGTCGGTCGCCAGAGTTTTGGCACAGAATATACAGGAGGCCGCTGTGCATCATGTTGATACATCGGCTCAAGGCCTCATGTTGGGGGTGGACACCCCTCGTCAAGCTTGGCTTCATGCAACAAAGTTTTCCAAGGAGGTCCAAGATGAAGTTCTGGACCTGCCTTTTAATGGCAAAGAGCTGTTTCATTCTTCAACGGATGATGAGCTTACGAAGACTAAGTCCAGCACCCAGACAGCCAAGTCTCCGTGGTGCTAGTGAAGGCCTCGTTCAAAGCTCAAAGATCTGTCTCCCAGTCTCGGTCCTCCTCCTCAGGTTTCTGAGGGTTCCAGCATCATAAGTCACGCAGAACTGATTCTTCAACTGGTAGCTCCCGTCGTAACCAGCAGAGGGGCCGATTTTTCTCTCAGTCATCAGTCTCCTCTTAAGGGACAAGTAGTCTCTCTGCCGAGAAATCTGCTAAAAGATATATTTCGCCGCTCGCACAAGACTCCGGTGGGAGGACGGATTTTATCTCATCTGGAGGCATGGCACACCATCACCGAAGATCAGTGGGTTTTGTCCATCACTCGGGCGGGCTTCCGCTTGCCTCTCCTCCCTACAACATCCTTCAATTTCCCCTTCCAACAGTCGGGTACGCCCTCCCTCAAAGCTGAGGTCCAGAAGCTTCTAGATCTCAGGGTGGTGGAACCCGTTCCCCTAGCGGAGCGAGGGGAGGGCTTCTACTCTCGTCTGTTCAAGGTGCCCAAACCCAACTAGGCTGGCCTGCGCACCATCCTAGACCTTTTCCAGTTCAATCTTTCTCTTCCCCAAGAGAAATTCAAGATGATCACAGCCTGCCAAATAAAGTCCTCTCTACAGAAGGGCGACTGGCTCAACGCTGTGGATCTTCAGGATGCGTATATGCACATCCGGATCTGGAGACCGCATCGGAAATATCTGCGGTTCTCCTAGGGTGGGGAGCACTTCCAGTTCCGAGTGCTCCCGTTTCATCTCAGCTCGGCGCTGCACGTCTTTACGAAGATGTCGGTCATTGCAGCTTTCCTTCGGCTAAAGGGTTTTCATGTGTATCTGTATCTGGACAACTGGCTTCTGCGCAGTACTTGTCAAGTGCAAGCCTCGAGCAACCTCCAGTCTCCCCTCCAGCTCCTGTTCCACCTTAGGCTGTTGAACTGGTGGAAATCCTCCATGATGTTCTCTCAGGACCCGATATTCCTGGGTTTCCGTTGGAACACGATCGACTGCAGGGTGTACCTGACTGTGGACAGGATAGCGGATCTGTTGTCCACGTGTCAGGTTTTCATTCGGTCACAGAGCATGTCGGCCTGGTGGTTCCAGCGGCTTCTAGGCCTCATAGCCTTGTGCGTGCTTGCTCTTCCCCTTGCGCGTCTCAAGAGGAGGCGGATGCAGATGGTTCTTCGGAGAGCCTGGCTTCTGTCAGTGGATACAGACACCAAAATGATTCCGGTTCCACCCTTCATGATGACAGATCTCCTATCTGTCAGTGGGGGCCCCTTTTCAGGAGCCCTACCCACAAACGACCATTATGACGGACTCCTCCCTTCTGGGATGGGACGCGATGCTGGTTCATCTTCAGGTTTTCGACCTATGGTCGCCACAGGACAGGCAGCTTAATATAAATTATCTGGAGCTTCTGGCGGTTTTCCTGGCGCTCAAAGCGCTCAAGCCAGATATCGTGAACAAGGTGGTCCATGTCTGCATGGATTATGCGGTATACATGTTTTATATCAACAAACAAAGGGTACCAGATCACCTCCCCTTGTGGGTCTAGCCATTCAGATTTGGCAATTGGCCATCCAGCACAGTGTTTGGCTGTTGGGAGTGCACTTTCTGGGCCATCTGAATGTGACTACAGACTCTCTCAGCCGACGAGCGGTGATCAGCTACGAGTGGGAACTGAACACAGAGATCCTCTCTGACATCTTTCGCCATTGGGGCACTCCAGAAGTGGACCTCTTTGCGATATCACAAACAAGAAGCTCGGAGCCCCTTCCCTAGGGGATGCTCTAGAAATTCCGTAGCACAATATGAAGGCCTATGCCTTCCCGCCTCTTCCTCTAATTCATCGGGCACTATGCAAGCTAAGGAACACGAGTTGCGATCTCCTGTTCATAGCCACTTGGTGGCCAGCCAGATTCTGTTTTTTGGAACTTCAGCATCTGTCTGTGTGGCCCCCGATCAGGCTTCTGCTAGTTCCCGATCTGCTTCACCAGAGTGATCAGCAGTTGTGGCTCCCCTCCCCACAATCATTCAGCTTGGCAGCCTGGTGCCTGAGTTCAAATCTTTACAATGTTTCAACTTGTCTGCTGATAACATGCGTATTATCCAGGCGGCCAGAAAACCTTCGACAAGGTCTCAGTATAGGAGCAAATGGCTCAGTTTCTGCCACTGGTGCTTAGCTAAATTGCTAGACCCCAGAGATGCTTCTATCGACACAGTCCTGTCTTTTGTTTCTTATCTGGCAACTTCAGGCATTCATGCCTTGTCTTGTAGGACTTATTTATCAGCTATCGCTACTTACCTGTCCACTGACACTTGCTCCTTTTCACTGATGAATCCTGTCATTAAAAGGCACTTCGCAGGTTTATTACCTTTATCCTCCGGTTCGCAACCCGCATCCAAAGTGAGATTTGAACGTGGTCCTTTCCTCCGTATGCCATAAGCCCTTTGAGCCTATGGCCACGGTGGACTTAAAGTACCTTTCATGGAAAGTGGCCTTTTTGATTGCGGTGACTTCAGCAAGGCGTGTAAGTGAGCTTCAGGCTTTGTCTGTAGAGCATCCTTTCCTCACCTTTCATAGGGATAAGTTTGTCCTCCAAACGAATCCTATCTTCCTTCCGAAGGTGGTATCTGACTTTCATCTGAATCAGTCTATTTCGTTACCTGTCTTCTTTCCAGACCCAGCCTCAGATGCCGAGAGGGTGTTACATTGTCTGGATGTCAGAAGGGCCCTTAAGTTTTATTTGGACAGAACGTCTGATCTTAGGAACTCTTCACAGCTCTTTATGACCTTCGGTGACCCGAAAGGGAGGTCGGCTTCTAAAGCGACTATCTCCCGATGGATTGCTTGCTTACTAGGAAAGGGGTCTATGGACTAGGAGTAAGGTAGTCACTACGGTGAGTAACTTTGTTAAAATAGTACACAAATGATTGCAAGATCATTTGCCTTCAGAATTTCTCAGTAGCTTTCAGGTCGAGATTTGGGGTAGTACCCTTAGGGTGCACTACAACAACCTCTGCCTCCTGGCAGTAGGGACCCAACCTTTGGTACAAGTCTGAACTACACAGGTTGGTAATGTGGCCTAGCAGCCAGGCTTATCTCAAGAGGGGTCAATGTGAGCAGTAGGAGAGTTGCGCAGAGATTCATAGTGACAAGTATTCAAATAAACACTGCTACTTAAGGTTTCTTGATAAAACGATTATTAATTTATTTACCAGTCAGTTAAATAAGCATTCTTCAGAAGGGAACAATATAAAAGCAACACTTAAACACACTTCAGAAATACACACTCTTAGGTTTCTCAGAATTAGTAAAGACCCATTGGGGATGGCACACAGACACTTCCTACACCCTCAGGTGACTTAAATATCTAGGACACTGTGGACATTTATATATTACTGTTGAATTCAGAGTAGGCTTTGAGTGTCAAAAGAAAGAGTTATTAGAATAAACAAGTAATCACAATGATTCTTAAAGCAGGTAAAATACTTCTGGACCCTCCCCCCCTCACCAATGTATAACAGAGGAGAGAAGAGTCATTCAGGGAACCAGGCTAAGCCAATGTCAATGGGCAAAAGTCTATGTAGCTGAAGCACTTCTTGCGGGTGAGTAAAAGTCTTTGCACAATGTTTTTAGAAGTCTTTGGTGTAATAGATAAATCAAATGTAGGGCCACAAGCCGAGAGACTTGTGAAGTAGAAGCAAATCTACACAGTGAGGCAAGTTCTCTCAGACTTTATAGTACCTTTAGGTTGAAGATGACTTATGTTCTGGGCCTCAGTCGGGGGGACAAGAGGGAGAACTTCTGGGGACTCCTGCACTACAACGGGACGGTCACCAATGGCAACCGGCAATTGTCAAACAAGTGGCAGTTCAGTGTTTCAGCTCCTCGTGTCTACCGCAATCAGCAACACTGCGGTTCTTGGCTGTCGCGGTGCGTCTTCCGTGCATCTGGGGTCCCGCACTCTGTTCAGGGGGCTCAGGCTCGGTCAGTCCTGCTTCCAGGGAGTCCAGAGGATCTTCCTGGAGCTCTTGGCCAACGTAAAAGCAATGCACACAAACTGGTGTTCCTCTCCCTGGCTATTTGGTCCCAGCAGCAACTCTGGAAATTCAACCAGCTCCGAGAAGGTTGTCCAGGTGGCTTACTTTGGAGTTGATTGGTCCCACCAAATCAAGGGGCAAAGTCGTCCTTGCAGGGGCTTCTCTGTCAATACGAATTTGCAGCTTCAGCATAGCAGCAGGGCTATACCGGGAATCAGACTCCACAAACCAAAAGAAACTGAGTTAAAATCACATAAAAATAAACGAGGGAGTGGCAAAAAGGGTTTCACTCTCTAGGTAAAAATAAAAAAAGTCCTAGAGTCCAGCAAAAGAGCTGGGGGTCTCTAAGGTAGAGAGGAATTGGCACATTTCTGAGAATTCTCCCTAACGGTAGCCCTATACTCCTGTTTAAATTCTGAAAAGATCATGACACGCAAGTTGCAGGCAGCAAACGTCATGCCTAGTGACCTCTTGTAATGTCATAATCGCCACCTCAACCTAAATTTAAACTGTCCGAATAGGTGGTCTACACTGCACCATCAAGCCAGCGCAAGTGTTGCTAATACTTTAGGGTCTTACATTAACCTTTAATTTTCAACTACTAACTTTGCTTAAGTGTCAGAACCTCAGCCCAGACCCCACCTGTTGCTCTGATACCAACAACAGGCTATCTCCCCTTGTGATCCATGCATGGTCCTCTTACTGGCATACTCCACACATCCTGGCTGCTGTTTAAAGTGGAATAGTTAACTGCTGCTGTCATTATTCCTGCACAGTCCCTGCTTTATCAACTGCAATGTTGGTACCTCCCCCCGCTTTTTGGAAAGGGCTGCTCCTTTATCATTTCCCTGTGTATGTATATAGAGAAATTAGCACAACCTAGCTGGGAAGCAACAGTGTGTTGTACTATGGGGGCACACTCGAGCTACAAGTGTAGCAGGGGAGTTCGGATGGATATTTGAAGCAGCACCGTGGGGAATTAATCGGGGGAGAAATGGGGTTGTGTTGAGCTATCAATGAGATGGTCTTTGAAGGGTGGGATCTCAATTTTCTTCTTGGACTGTAGGATGGATCATTTCTGTGCTAATTCCCTTTAACATTGGAGACCCCCAGCTCTTTTGCTGGACTTTTTAATTTGTCAACTCCTGAGTGAGTGGGACTTTTTACCACTCACTCATACATTTTCTTTGACTTGGGATTTTTCTGATTGTACTATTTTATGGAGTCTGGTAAACTCGATAGGCATCTGCTTTTTGCTTAGTGACACACAACACCCTCTGTGCAGTGCCACTGAGAAGTCCTTTGGACTTCTTCTAAGGTTTAAATACCTGTTCCTGTGAGAACTACAGTTTCCAAGAATACTAGGTTGACATTTGTCTCACCTTTTCTTTTGCGGGTCCAGCAACCACCACCTTATGTGGGGTTGTAATAAAGTATATTGTATGTATTAAAGCTGAGACTCGAGACACAGACCTGCTGTGGAGTCATTGTGTTTGATCCAGGCAGCTTTATTTACATAATTACAAATGTACATCATCCAGTTTCTCTTGAAGGTATTTACAGTAGACAGGAGACAAGACAGTAGAGCAGAGAAAACCCACCGGCCTTCCTTCACACTCCAGCTCAGGCCCCCAACTGACACTCACAGAACTTTCACTCAAGATACACCCAACATTCTCATGAGCTGCATTCATGCATCAACATTCTAACATCAAGCACTCAGGCCAGTGACATAAGACAAGACTACATTATAACATCTCCCTTTCATACCCTGACACAACCATCACAACATCTCCCTTTCATACCCGACTCAACCGCAACATCTCCCTTTCACACGACACAAACCTTCCGACACAACATCCTTCCGTCCAGACCCGCCACATCCGGACACAGAGTCTGCCACACTCTGGCACAAACCAAACCAAGGGGAACATTCCAAACATACAGGAGGGGCATAGGAGGGGGGGACCACGGGTTGACCCGGATGCAACACAAACGGTGAACAGAGCCAACGGAACTTTGTCCTGGGAATCCACAGACTAACATGCAGGAGAGGGGTGTTGCCAGAACCAGACAACGTTTACAGGAGGGATGCATTAATCACGCTCCTTCCACTCTCACAACCAAACCTCAGTCAGCTACAACTGGCTCCCACTTATTGCCACACACACACCCCACAGATCACAACCATATCAAAAGCAAACCAACTTCCAACCATTCCAGCATCAGACAAATGCACACGGCCTCATTCGCTCAGTGCATACTTTTGAAAAATATCGTTATATTTTCCCCATTCTCCACCCCAACGTCCAGTCACCGAACTTCCACACTCGACGCCGGCCCGCAGAAGAAATCGACCGTCGAGAGCTGCACGACAGATTTGGGCCTCGGAAGGCCTCTGGCCTCGGCCGGGGCCTCGGAAGGCCTCTGGCCTCGGCCCTGCAAGTAGGGAGAGTGGGGGGTGGACATACTCTACACTCTTTGGTATATAGGTACATTCTTATATATTCCTACGCTTATCAGCCCGCTGCCACAAGGTGCATATGGAGGGTACCCCTTTCCAATTCTGCCCCAAGTGCAACCGCAAGTATCCTTGGGTTGATAGACACGCCACATGCAATCTCTGCTTGCCGAGGGACCACCCCGAGGCGAACTGCAGAACGTGTAGTAGGTTTAAACCGAAAACACTTAAGGACCGTTCGATCAAGCATTGGGCCCACCACGCCAGGTGTCAGGAGGCCATGGCAGCATAGGGCGCCTTTGGCGATGGCTACAACACCGTGCTTTTGGACGGCGAGGGCAACGTGGCGTCAAGAGACAGCCGAGCGCAAGCCCCCGACCTCGGAAGGTCGTCCGGCAGGGCGGCTAGGGGGAAGACCCCCGGCGACACAAGCGCTACCCACAGCACTTCCACAAAGCACATGAAGTCCAACCGAGACTCGACACGCACGTCGAGTTCTCGGAAAGAGGCACATAGAGAACGATCCGAATCGGTGTCCTCTGGGCGTTCTCGATCTAGATCGCCGCATGACTCCAGGCAATCATCCACTGTTGCCAAGAGTGCCTCGCTCCCCAAGGTTACGGAAGTTCGATCGTCGGAAGACGAAGCCGACTTCCATCCCCAGACCGCACTCCAGGAGTCGGTGCCCGTAGACCGCGTAACGGCGGCTCCCGAATACCTACCTCCACGTTCGAAAGATAGGGACACAACCCCTGAACCTAGACGCCAGGCGTCGGAGGGCTCTGAAGGGGTGAAAAAGCAGGGAAAACACTCTTCCACCCACAGGGAGGGGGGAAAACAACAAAGGAAGCAGTCTCCGCCTCCTTCCACACCTCTAAAACTTTCCACTCCACATAAAGAGACAGACAAGTCTTCTGTTATCCCAAAGACCCCTGCTAAAACCAGAAAGTCTAGTCCGGATAAGGCGGAGAAAGTTCCAGAAAGGGTAATTCCCAGTTCTAGTGAATGGTCTAATGATGACATGACATGACAGGGTTATGTCAAGGATGTCTTCATTGGCAGATTTTTATGCAAAAAACCCTGAACACTTTCTCTTATACGCCCGACGGGTCAGCACCCTCAGGCTCTAAGGATCCAATACCTCCAAGTAAGAAGTCTCGGTTTGAAGCCCCAACACGGTCTTCGGACCCTTTCTATATACAGCTCTACTCTCAATATCAAGGGGATACATCATTTTGTGAGGATCCAGATTTGGGCATGTTGGAAGAGCAAACTGGTACAGGCTACTATGAGGATGATGAGGACCAAGAAGAGGAAGACACTGAAACCTACAGAGTAGATTCCCCGGTAGAGAAAGAACCCCCGGTTACCGACTCCCCTGTCGGCTATCAACCTCTCCTAAATGAAGTTCTGTCCCGAGCGGCAGAACACTTCCACATTGACACCCAGGGTACTCAAAAAGAGAGGGACTTTGCCGAGGAGTTAATAGGAGAAAGGAGACCTGTTGCGCAGGCCATCCCTATCCTTAAGTCTATTCAGAGAAGAATAGACCTTTCACTTGTAAATCCCAACCTCCCCAGGGCAGTGAACCCAAGGATTGAGAAACTTTTCAGGGCAGCCCAATCAGACCCACTATACATAAGGGGGCATCTGAAGCCGGACTCCCTGGTAGTTACAAACACCCGTAAGAGGGCGGGAACACACTTGTCATCGTCCAAAGCTCCTCCAGACAAGGAGAGCAAGAAACTATATGGTTTGGGCAGGAAGGTAGCCTCCACTTCAGCCTACCAGGCAAGGATTGCCAACTCCACCACCCTGTTGGCCAGTTACAACTGCCACCAGTGGGAAGAAGTCGCGGCACTCATAGACTCTGCCCCAGAACCCTTAAAGAGCCAATTGGCACGAGTTTCCACAGAGGGAAGAGCCGCGTCCAGTTGCATTTTAAAAGCAATCTTTGATGCCGGGGATAACCCCGGCAGATTGATAGCAGAAGGGACTGTTATCGAGCGACACGCTTGGTTACGGCAGTCTGGATTCAAAGCTGAAACCCAAGCATCATTGTAAGATAAACCGGTGGAGCCCGATCTGTTTGGTAAGGCGGTCGAGGACGCGCTGAAAAATGCCAAGGACGAGTATGAGACACTCAAATCCCTAGGCCAACTAACCAATAAACCCCCTAATCAGAGAGGGAATGGCAATTTTCGTCGCCCACGCGGACAAAATTCCCAGAGAGGATCTAACTATTCCCAGGGGCAGGGGACACCATGGAACAATAACAACCAGCAGTCTACCCAGGGTTATGGCAGGGGTAATAAGAGGACGTGGTAAAGGTAGAGGCAGCCCCAGGACAGGTGGCGGCACGCCTCCACCAAAACAGTGATGCTCCGTTCAGGGTCCCTTCTCATGCAACCCCGGTAGGGGGACGCATTTCCAACTTCACCCAAGCTTGGGAAGGGATCACATCAGACAGATGGGTGCTGTCCACAGTATCCGCAGAGTACTACATAGAACTGTTAAGAGCGTCCCCGGAACCATCCTCCACGACAAAAAATACATTCTTTGGACCACCAGAAGATCCTCCTCGAGGAGATCGTCAATCTGCTAGCAAAGGACGTGATAGAACTCGTCCCGGGACACCAGGTAAACAAGGGTATTTATTCAACTTACTTCCTTGTGCCAAAAAAAGATTTGACAATGCGCCCAGTATTGGATTTACGGCCTGCAAACAAGTATGTCAAGCCCCAAGCCCCAAAAATTTAGCATGACTACTCTCCAAGAGGTAATACCCCTCCTAAAAAAGGGGGATTACATGGCAACATTGGGCATGAAATATGCCTATTTTCATATTTCCATGTTCCCAGCGCACAGCAAGTACTTGCGCTTCAAGGTGGACAGTCGGCACTACCAGTTCAAGGTACTGCCCTTCGGGATAGCTTCGGCTCCAAGGGTATTCACCAAGGTACTGGCGGTGACAGCAGCACACCTACGCAGGGAGGCAATCCCGGTGTACCCTTACCTGGACGATTGGCTCATCAAGTCTGGTGCCAAGCACCTCCAAACAGTTCCTAGGAGCTATTCTAGACACTCAAGAGGGGTTGACCTTTCCATCCGAGGAAATAATTCGGAATATACTACTGCAAATTCTGCATTATCAGGCCGGTCGCCAGATAACGGTACACAAAGCAGTGCGTTTGCTGGGTATTATGGCGTCATGTATTTACCTGGTCCCCCACGCGCGCCTGCGTCCCATGCAGGAATGGTTGGCGAAACAGTGGTCTCAGGCAAGTGGTCAGTGGGACTATCTAGTGGTCGTTTCGCCAACACTTGTACAAAGCCTTCACTGCTGGACAAGAGAAAATCTGTCCAAGGGGAAACCCTTTTACGATCCCGAGATACACGCGGTAGTCACAACCGATGCATGCCTGACAGGGTGGGGAGCTCACCATCTCCACCACACAGCTCAGGGTGTCTGGTCTCACTCAGTGGCAAGGAATCATATCAACCTACTAGAGCTTCTGGCGGTATTCAGAGCGCTTCAAGCGTTCGAGCCCTACCTGCAGAATCTGTCAGTGCAGATCCGGACGGACAGCACTACAGCCATGTTTTACCTGAACAAGCAAGGGGGGACTTGTTCACCAAATCTGTTCAAGCTTGCCCAGAAAATGTGGATATGGGCACTCAGACGGAACATCTTCCTGTCATCTCAACATGTTCCAGGGGATCTCAATTCTCTGGCGGATGCTTTGAGCGGAGACTCCCTTCCAGAGGAACACGAATGGTGTCTACACAGAGAAATCGTAGAAGATATCTTGTCTGAGTGGGGTTCCCCCACTATAGATTATTCGCCACAAGCGAAAACAGACAATGCCCAGGATTTGCATCCAGGTTCCCCCAACCAGACTCCCAGGGGAACGCCCTGTGGATGAACTGGTCAGGGATGTTTGCGTATGCCTTTCCACCATCTCCCCTCATCAGGAAGGTGGTGAACAAGATGAACAGAGAATCGATGACGCTCGTCCTAGTTGCTCCCATGTGGGCCAGACAACCGTGGTTCCCACACCTACGCAGACTAGCAGTGTGCAAACCCATCAGACTCCCAGGCTGCTACAACCTACTGTCCCAACACCAAGGGCACAAGGTGCATCCTCAACCCAACTCATTGAACCTGGCAGCATGGCTCCTGAGGTCATAGAGTTTGGACATCTCAATTTACCACAGAGATGTATGGACATCCTAAAAGAATCTAGGAGGCCAAACACGAGGCACTGCTACTTTGACAAATGTTATCTGGTGCCAAAATAAGCAAATCAACCTGGTTGATTGCACTCCTTCAACAATTGTCACATACATGCTCCACCTACTGGATGCAGGACTGGCTTTTAACTCACTAAAGGTACACCTGGCAGCTCTGTCAGCATACACCACCTCCCATAACAAGGTGTCGTGGTGGAAAGTACCAGTAGTTAAAGCCTTCATGGAAGGAGTAAAGAGCTTCACCCTCCTATTTCAAACCCACCACCAGGATGGGACCTTAATGTGGTGCTATCTAAGCTTATGGGCCCCCCTTTCGAGTCCAAGCATAAAAGCAGTCTCAAACACCTGACTTATAAAACAGCCTTCTTAGTAGCTATTACATCTAGTCAGGTCAGTGAAATTCAGGCACTGTCAGTGCAAGATCCTTTCTTTACAGTTCATAAAGATAAACTGGTTTTACGCACACACCCTAGGTTCTCACCTAAAAGTTTATTTCTAAATTCCACGTGAACCAGTCCATCGAGCTTCCGGCTTTCTTCCAAGACCCACAGAGCTCGGCTGAGGTGAAACTACACACCCTAGATGTGCGTAGGGCAGTCCTCTACTATGTAAACAAGACCAGACCGCTAAGGAAAACAGACCAACTGTTTGTCTCTGTAGCTACAGGTAGAGAGGGGGATCGCGTCTCTAAAGGTGCCATCTCTAAGTGGATTATTAACTGTATCCCGGCTGTGTTACTCCCTTTCTGAAAAAACTCTGCCTTTCACACCAAGAGCCCACTCTACAAGAGGCATTGGGGCCATCTGGCTTTCATTGCAAATGTACCCCTTGACACCATTTGCAAAGCAGCTACTTGGAGCTCTATTCACACTTTTACTCAGCACTACTGCATTGACACCCATTCCAAGACAGATACCCAAGTGGGACATGCGGTTCTAAGACATGTATTTGCCCATGACCCTTCTCACATCCCACCTCCTTCTTCAGGTACTGCTCGCTAATCTATGCACAGCATGTGATCTAAGCAGATTCCACAAGCCTCAGAAGGGATACATTACTCACCGTAATCGTATTTCTGATGCTTGTATCTGCTTAGATTCACATGCGACCCACCCTTCCTCCCCTATGAGAGAAGGCGCATGGATGCTTGTAGTCTTACCTTTCTTTCTATCTGCTTGGATTATCTGTACTCGCGCTACTCCTCATGCTACCTCCTGTCAGAAAAAATACAATCTGAGGGTCCTACACGCGTGAGGGATCATGGGTACTGTGGACGTCACACTAGGGATAGTATTACTGGCACGCCCTGTGTCGACGCCCATTTTCGAGTTTCGAAAAACAAACTGTAATACTCTGCAGCTTCCACTAGATGTCGGCCTATGCACAGCATGTGAATCTAAGCAGATACAAGCATCAGAAATACGATTACGGTGATATATATATATATATATATATATATATATATATATATACATATATATATATGTATGTATTTTTATATATATATTGCTCCTGGTAGCACTGCAAACTTTAAAGTATGAGCTAAACTTTAAAACAACCTGCAGGAGTTTACACAAGTATACTTTTTCTTTTGTAATTAAATCTAGACATCCGCATGCAATAACATTTTTCCAATTAACCTGAAACCACAAACCTTTATATTGTCATATTTTCCTTGACCCATACACCCCAGCACATTTGTTTGGTAATTTTTCTTTAAACCTCAAAACCCCAAATGTCTTTGTTTGGACTATTACTAAATTTTTTCTTTTTTTAAATTCCACTTGCCATACCTCTTTTTGAGTATACCAGTTACATACTTTTACCTCCTATATTGAGCATACAATTCACCTATTTCAAATATACCGCCTAAGAGAATGTACCAAATAGCCATTATAACATACAACCTGACTTCAAGTATAAACATTGGTGCACAAGTTATACTTGGGATGACAATCATTCACTCTACGTTGGGCCACAAAACTACACACACTTGACAAAACAACGGCCCGACATAACTTTCAGGTTATTTATATAATCCTGTATATCATTTGACATCCAAAACACTATTCTTGAAATACATCATACATAACTGAGGATGTCACCTCCATTGAGTTCAAGTATGACCTTATTAACTTCACAGGCATTTTGCCCGATATACCTCGACAATTTGCATTGTAAAAAAAATAGAACATTTGCATTATCAATTCACCAAATTCAATAACCTTCAAAACTGAGAAACTTAGTCTCTATTATATTCATTTTGCATAGACAGTATTTTTCCTTTGCAAAAATACTTCACTTGTAAAAGTTTGCATTATTCACTAAGCTGTTCCACATGCATCTGCAGTTGTAATTTTACACAAACAATAACACTTTCAATTTTCCTCTAAAATACCAGGTGCTGCATGCTCACCAAAATGTCATATTACCTCGAAAATGTAGTGGCTTCATCAAGGCCACTGCCCAAAACCTATAACTGAAACTCAAACAGCAGCACTGGCATAATTTCTGTGGAAAAACATTGTTAACCACACGATTAATGCATTGTTGCTAAATAAATCCGTCATCAACATTCACCCTTTTATGCACTTCATTATTCCCTTCTTGGTTCAAGAATGTCGTCTTGACTTCCATTTGAATAATTATCAACACACAAAAAAACATTCTTCACTTAGGATCTTTTATCCCACTTCTCATGTAACTTTGTGACTTAAATGACTGGTGGCAGTGATTACTTTTTACTAGCAGGGTACTTGCTAGCAGGCTGATTTCTCAGCTGCAGTACAACACCCATGGGTGGCCATTTTTCTGAAATTGCCCCTGTTCCCTTTTTTTGCCAGTTTTCGTTTGTTAGTTCCTTCTTGGCTTTTACTTTATCGTTTAGACTAGGGTTGAGTGCTTTGTGTGTTTTGCCTTTGGCCGCCCAGGCTCCAGTGTGTCTGGGAAGGCAGGAATTGAAGGAGGAGCCCTGGAAGGACAGCCAGCTAGCCAATCGGGACTGGTTGCATTCAGACATTCCTAGAGACAAAGGACAGGGACGTTTCGGGAACCTCTCACATCCTGCCCTTCCAGACACACTGGAGCCAGAGCCAGAGGCAGGCTTCAGGGCTGAAGGTTGCCAAAGGTAAGATAAAGGACTCAAATCTGCCTCGACGCACAGAGCAAAACCCAAGACGGACCTCGCAAACAGAAAATGGAGAAAAAAGAAGACATCCATTTTGACAAAATGGTCACCCATCGGTGCTGTAATGCAGCTGATGGTTCAGTCTGCGGTAGAAAAGTACAACGGTAGGAAAAGTTAAACCACTACCACCAGCCATTTAAAGTAGTGAGGGTAACATAAAAAAAGTTACAAGAGAGTAGGATAAGGTGCTACTAGGTAACCCCAAGCACTCCACATAAAGATGCTGTGTGCTGGACCTACAAAGAGAAAAGGTAAGTCCATTTCACTTTACTATTCTTGGGAACAGTAGTTCACGCAAGAAAAGGTATTTAAACCTTATGAGAAATCTAAAGAATTTCTCTGTGACACTGCACTGAAGGTGATGTGTCACCATACAAAACGTAGATGCCTATGGAGTTTGTCAGACTCCAAAAACAGTGGAGAAACATAATCCAAATCAGACCAAAACACATGAGAGGGTGAGAAAAAGGTCTCGCACACTCCAAGGTTAAAATTAAAAAGTCCTAAAGCCAGCAAAAGATCTGGGGGTCTCTAAGGTTGAAGGAAATTAGCACAGAAATGCGAATTCTCCACAACAACTACCTACATCTGTCAGGGAGAAGACACTATTCTAACATTTGCTAAAGTGTCTTCTAGCTAACTCTGAAACTTTCCCTCCCAAACTCAATCTGTAAAGGTGTTAAAATGCTATTACTGACTTTTATTGACGACACTTTGTGGGCTGGAACTGTGTAGCATAGAAGAAATTACTCGCCTGCATTATTGATTCTCATATTAATTTAAATCCATCTCCCATTGAATGTGAATGCTTGTTGCTGCCTTTTAGTTGTATTAATGTGCCTTGTGTATATATAAATACATATTTTGATATGTGGAAGTGTTTACTTTCATCCTTGTGTTTACTGATTTCAGTGTACTGCTCTACAGCTCAACGTACCCCTCTTAAGATAAGCCTGGCTGCTCAGCCACTGTACCGACTTGTTTAGTACAGGCCTATATTAAGAGTTCAGTCCCTAATACTAAGAGATAAGTCTTATAAAGTCCCACACAAGTTGGGCTTTAGGGAAAAACTTTAATGGCGCATTATTATCTGCAATGCTTCCCTTTATGTTGAGCCATGAAGCACTGTACCTTCTTGACCATAGGTTTTAGACATGGCTTTCAACAAACTTGTCATTTGGCATATCTTAGTCCCGGTCCCGGTCCCGGACTTAGTGCTATTTGGGAAAATAAGGAATTTGTATTCCTGAATATATCTGCCATTCATTCAAATGTAATGGCGATTACTGCTTGACTCGTTCTTCACTTTTGTTTCCATGTGCTTACAATATATATCTCAATAGTTAATTTCATATTTGTTGAATTGGCAATCTAGGCATGTAACCAAAACATTTTGAAATGACTTACCTTGTCCCTCTCGTTATATGTACTTCATTCATTATGCACTAAATTGAAGACTTGCCCATTTGATTTCTGGGAACATTTCTACACCACTCTAAGCCACTTTTCTGTAATTACTTTGAGTAATTGCTTGTTGCTATAGGTTTTGTTATGGTTTACACTACAGCCGCTTGATGACGGTTACAAAGACCAAAACATGAACAGGTTATCATGTCTGTTCTTGCGAGACTGAACAGGTTATCATGTCTGTTCTTGCGAGAGAGGGGTGCCCGCTACCTTTGTAAAACTATTTTTTAAGGAACCTGGGATTGGTAACCCTAGGTCTCCTGGGGGCAACCAGACGTGGTCTCCCTCTCACTGTGCTTAGAGAGGCATCAGCTTCACCTCACTGATGATCCCCAACAAGGGTGAAACACGTGTATGGGGTTGCTGGTGGTACTCTCGTTCAGATTGGAATTGCCATTGTATTTCGGTGCTGGACTGCCCCTGGGCAGGACAAAGACTGATATGCAAATGGATATTACCCATCTGTGAAAGGCACAGTGAGTAAAAGCAGTGGCTGCGAACTCTCAAGTGGTTAATAACCACTGAACAGGTTATCATGTCTGTTCTTGCGAGAGAGGGGCGCCCGCTACCTTTGTAAAACTATTTTTTAAGGAACCTGGGATTGGTAACCCTAGGTCTCCTGGGGGCAACCAGACGTGGTCTCCCTCTCACTGTGCTTAGAGAGGCATCAGCTTCACCTCACTGATGATCCCCAACAAGGGTGAAACACGTGTATGGGGTTGCTGGTGGTACTCTCGTTCAGATTGGAATTGCCATTGTATTTCGGTGCTGGACTGCCCCTGGGCAGGACAAAGACTGATATGCAAATGGATATTACCCATCTGTGAAAGGCACAGTGAGTAAAAGCAGTGGCTGCAAACTCTCAAGTGGTTAATAACCACTGAACAGGTTATCATGTCTGTTCTTGCGAGAGAGGGGCGCCCGCTACCTTTGTAAAGACCAAAACATGTACATGTAGTGGAAGGTTACACACCTAGCTTGTTAATTTCAGATAACCTAAATGAAACTTTAAGAAAATGGAAATAAAAGTGAAAACATTTGAGCAGTGTTCGCTTTTTTATTTGAATGAATGGCAGATATCATTAGGAAATAGGAATTCCCAGTAAGGCATTAATCAGTATTGGCAAGTGTTAAGATGGATTTCTAAAATCCAGTCCGTGGGGGAATTTTAGGAGGCCACCCTTTTTATGGTAAATCAGGAAGACACCAAGAGGTTATTAGCCAAAACCCAATCAAGGTGTGAGTGATCTAGGGCTACAAGGAGTCCATGCAGAACACCGTTAATTCAAGTTTAGGCATTTAGGAACACACTAAGCATCTAAAAATCACAGGTAAGTAATGTAAATCAGAAACCATATAGAACGCATATATACATTCACCCTTAGAAATGGAACAGTACATGAATTATGACCAGTGTTCAACAGGTGAGAAATCGGACGCAGGAAAAATAGATGGATTAGTTTAAGTAAGCACAAACCAGTTCCCTCTGTCTTACAAAGTCCAGCCCTAGGTTATATGGGGCTGTGTGCCCAAAGGTCACAAGCTCAAACTATGGTTCCTTCAGGGAAGGTTTTTCAGACCTGATGCATTGGCCTGTGGTGGTGCTTTTAAAGTTTCATAAAGTAAGGTAAACATCTACGCCAAATCAGAAAAATCCTTAGTCCAGGGTCGACAACCAAAGGCCAAGCCAGAGGGAGGGATGAGTGCTCTGCACCCAATGTTACCCTATGGAGGACAGGTGTGGGACAGAAACTGGTATATTAATTTACCACCCTTGACTTGATTCTTTTTTTTCTTTACAAGCTTCTTTTAGTAGGTACTGAACAGAAGCGTATGGGAAGCTTACAACATTTCACGTATGTCCAGTTTTCTTTGGCTCCCTTCTTTTTATCATGTAACCATCAATGTCCATAACATTTCAACTTTCGTATCTCCCACTGAACCCCACCATTCCATCCAAGCTTCCAGGTTAAAGGTGAGGTGATAGAGGTCCTTCATTGTTAGTCAGTTCTGGGTTCCCTTAACATTTTGGGCCCATGGTCATTGAGTTTTGGCTGCTTTCAGAAGAGTTTGCGGAGAACCACTGGTCTGACATGGTTCTGCTCCTTATCTGCCACAAATTCATGGAATGGAAGCCAAGTTGCCAAAAACCTTTGATAGGTGCCATTACTAGGGCCGTCACTTTCTCCATCGCCATCACTCCCCACAGTCTGACCCACCCCATAGCCACAATGGGCCCTCATTTTTCCAAGAGTGGGTTAAAGTGATCCTTGCAGCAGACAGCATGTGGGTGATGAGGGTGGCGCTATTTCCAGTGGTGTCATTAACCGCTTCCACCGTGGCACCCAGCAACACCACCACTGGATTTAAAGGCAGTTGAACCTTTGTTACATCTTTAATGTGGCTCAAGATTTCCATCCAATAAACGCTTGCTGTGGGGGACGACCCCACATATGTCCCAAGTCCCCAGTTAAGCCACAGTCACGGCAACATGAAGGAGAGTGGTCAGGATTGATGGAGTGTAGACGGTGTGGTGTCATGTACCACCTGAAGCATATCTTATATGCTGATTCCTTAATTGACACACATTTAGAACTTTTCATTGCACAATGCCAAATCTGACCCCACATTTCCTCCATCATTGGCTCCCCAAGTTCTTGTTCCCATTTCGACATATACGGCAAGATCTCCCCCGAACCTGCACTGTCCTGTAAACTATACAGCCTTGAGACCCCTTTTGTTGCAACCCCCTCCCTTATCTTGAGTTCCAGTCCCATTTGTGCTCTGATGGCCGCTTCTCTGATCGTCCGATTTGAGACCCAGTGTCTAATTTGGACATACTAAAATCATTCCTGTTCCAGGACTTGCAATTTACCTTTACAGTCTTCAATTGTCAACGGGTTCCCTCCTGAGTAGAAGTTCCCCAGTGTCAGTGTATGCTGTCCTACCCAGTGAGTCCAGAATTTGGGATGTTTCCCGGTTGTAAAGGTTGTATTTTCCTACTCTGTAGTGCTTTGTCCCAGTAAAAGTGTTTTTTGTGGTATCTAACAAGGTACCCCCAGCTCCCCTGTGTCTGTCTCAGAAAACCCAGGTACTCCAGAGTAATGTTGGATGTGTCTTTCTATGTTGCTCCACCCTTTTGAACGCTCTTGTCTGGCCCATTGTAGCATCGGGGCAACTTGTGCTGTCACTAGATACCGCCTCATCTCTGGATCTCCCAAGTCACCTAGTGCAAGGGGCCGGAACAACACCCTTTGGGGCACCCTGGGTTTCTTTCCCCTCCCTATGAAGTGCAATATCAGTCGGGGTAACAGGTATCCTTGGCGCATCCCTTTTCTTATGGGGATGCTGTCGGATAGTTTTTTATTCACCAATAACCTAGTGGTCAGGATACAGTAGTTGGATAAGTGCATGCGAGAGAAGATCGTCCCACACCAAAACTTCTCCAGTGTTAATTTTAGGAAATTCCATTCTACTCTATCAAACGCTCTAGTGGCGTCTAATGCCAGCATGGACTGCTTTTATCTGGATCTCCGGCCCCATGATGCAACATTTATCGCTCTCCGGATGTCATCTTGCGTGTGTCGCCCCACTATGAATCCCGCTTGATCCGGGTGAATGATGCCCGGTAAGATCCCCATTAGTCTCTGCGCTAGTATCTTTGCATACAGATTTGCATCCCCATTTACTAGCGAGATTGGGTGATAGTTTGCGCAATTCATCAGATCTTTTCCTGGTTTTAAGAGTAGTACCATGGTGGAGGGTCCCATGTCATGAGTAATTAGCCCTGTTTCTCTTATCTGGTTAGAAAATTTGGTTAGCGGGCCTACCAATATGTTCCTGAAAGTTTTGTAATATACATTCTCAAATCCGTCTGGTCCCGGTGCCTTATTACCCACCATCGACCCTATTGCCCGACCCTCCTCCTCCGGGACAGTCCATGCCTCTCAGAAAAGCATGTTTGGCCTTCCTGTCTAAATTTTCTTTGTCGAGAATCCGTGAGAAGAATGAATGCATTATATCTGCTTTTTCGGATTCCCCTCGTTTAAGTTCGTCCGATAGGTTTTCAAGTTGGTTAATGTAATTTTTGGTCCTTTGTTTTCGCCACAAGGAACCATTTGGCTTTGTCCCCTATTATATAATTTTGTTTTGTCTGTATAAGGAGTTGTGCGGATCTATCCGCAAGGTGTGATTCTAATTTCGCCCTTGCCTTCATGAGCTCTCTCCAGGCCTTCTGTGACACTTTTGCTGTATGTTGTGCCTTCACTTTCCCCACATCCTGTTCCAACCTTTGTTTAGTAATCTTCCTTTCTCTTAAAAATTGTGTGGTTTGGGCGATGAATTCCACCATATTGAGCACCAGTCCATCCACGGCTTGTCGTTCTCATGAAAGTAATTCTTCAAGGTTGTTTCTATGTGATCCCTGAGAGCTAAGTCCCTTTAATACTAGCTCATTTAGCCGCCACGGTTTCCAGGGCCTAGGGGGGAACACTATTGGGTCTGCTTGAAGCGTAACCGGTGTGTGGCCCGTCAAATATCGCACCCCAATTTCTAGCCCAGTGATTTGTAGGATGAATGTGTCCGAGACCAAGATCATGTCTATACGCAAGAAGCCTGTGTGCTGCAGAAGAACCGCCAGGTTTCTATAAGGTGTAGTTCTCTAAGAACGCGTGCTAGTGGTTGCCTGTGTTTGCTGTCATTGAGGGTGGCAGGGAGGTGTCCATCATGTATTTAAAATCTCCCCCAATGAGTCCCAAACACCACCCTGCCAGTTTGCCCAGAAAGTCTGTCAGGAATTGGTCTTGCTTTTCATTTGGCGCGTATATCGAGAACATAGTTACTTGTTGGCCCATCAAATGCCCTCTCAGAACCAGGTAACGTCCCTCTGGGTCTTGATGTAGGAACTGTTTCACGAACCGCACCGCTTTTGCAATCCAAATCCCCACCCGCCTTTTTTTGGTAGCGCTGGAAACCAGAAACTGTGTGGGGAAATGCCCTGTGTCTCAGCCGGGATTTGTCCCCTGGGAGTAAGTGAGTTTCCTGTACCCATACCACCGAGGCTTGCATTTCTGTCAGCCGCCTCATAATCGACTGCCTCTTTATTGGTGAATTTAGACCTTGGGTATTTAATGTGACTCGTTTCATGTCAGCCATAGTCCATAATTAGTTTTGTGCAGTATGTTGGAACCTCAACCATGTCCTTCTTCCAGATCTGTGAGAACTTTTCATCACTCACCCTGCCCACCTCCTGATAAACAGCATAAACCAACTCCCCCCAACTATCAACCTCAACATTGAAACAAAAATGGTACTATTGTACTCCACTGGGTCTTGTCTCCCACCTGCGATAAAGGACCCAATTCCCACTCCCTCCTGTCCCCCCTCGTCTCCCATTCTTTGAATATTGGTAGGCTGATATTACCCCCATGTGCCCCTTGTTTCTGTTCAGGTTGACCCCCCGTTCATATTAACCAATCTTACTTTTGACGATTGCTTGGGTCATTGCAGAGGTCTTGGACCCTCCCAGTCTTTACTGTCTCTCCCGGATCCAGATGGTTCCTGTTTTCTTGCTGCTCGCATGTTTTCCCCAATTGGAGCAGATGGACCCTGGTCAGTACGCCTGGGATCAAGTATGTACTTTACTGATAAGAGGAATATACCCTGTGAGTGCAGTCCAGGACAATCTCCCGTTTACTTGCTGGATCCAGTATGTGATGAAATAAGTCTGTGAAATATTGTTGTAGGTCTGTGTCAGTTATGGATTTGGGGACTCATCGGATGAGTATATTGTTACGCTGAGATCTATTTTCAGTCGCGTCTTGTGTCTTATTGACTAGCTCCACTTGCTGTTCCAGGGAGTTTACTCTTCGGGCTAGTATGATTATGATATGGCATTTATCATAAGTGTTTCAAGGCGTGACGAGGCAAGGGAGGGGGAACAGAGGGAAAACAAAGACAATGATCTTACTAGGCTGGTGACATTGAGATCGTGCAAGTGCATGGGAGGGGGAAAGGGAAAGTGCAGGGGTGAAGGGGCAGTGCAATACATAGCATCAACAGTAAAAGAAAAACAATAGGTAAAAGGTGCGGCCAACTTGTGGCAAGTGCAGGGGTAAATCCAGACTTCAAGTGTCAAGAGCTGGGGGGGACTGTAAGGATACAGAGACAGCCCCCAAGTGAAGGGGTGGCCTGGGAGGCAGTGCGGGTGTGCAGCTGGCATGGGAGGGGACCTGTGCCCGAGATCAGAGGATAGCCAGGTGACCAGTGCAGTTTCAGTCAGCAGTTCAGCAGGGGAGAGGAGGAGAGAAAAGCAAAGAGGACGGTCTTGAGGTGCTTCCGGAACCGGTGATGGTTCACCTCTAGTTTCAGGGAGGCGGTTCCAGAGGGAGGCCCCAGCCGAAGAAAGAGATCTACCACCAACTTGTTGCTTGGAGAAGCCACTGACCCCGAGGGAGTTGGAGGTGGATGAGCGAAGAGCTTGAGAAGGAACATATTTAGGAAGAGAGAGTTGGAGGTATTGAGGCCCCAGGCCCCAGAAGGCCTTGTGGACAATGCAGAGGGTTTTGAACTTAATCCAGTGCAGAGTGTCCAGTCCTGGAGAGATACGATCCCCGAGCTTGATGCCAAGGACAAGTCTCGCAGTCCTATATTGGATGAATGTCCTGATCTTGTCCCTGCTCCATCACCATTTTTTCCACCTCATCCACCCTTCTCTCCACTGCCAGGACATTTCTTTTGCTATCTGAGATTGACTTGGCCAGGTCAGATGCGCTGTCTTTAATGTCCTTTTTGAGTTCCATCAGCATCACCACCGGGACCGACCTCCTGGTTGGTGGGTCCTCATTATCTGAGGACGGTTGGAGAGGTGAGTGTATCATAGCCGCTGTCTGCTGTTGACTGCATTTCAGTCTCTCTGACCCTTGCATGAGAGCTTTGATGTCCCCCGAGATCAGCCCGTTCTGTTTTGCTGCCTGTTTGGAAATCTTCATGTTTGGGGTCCCACCCAGAACAGAGTTATGGTAGTGTGAAACCAAAGGGGTTGTTCCTGTTATGCGTTGGGACCAGGACCATTTACTCCATCAATAATTGATATGAGAATGTCCTCCGTCGTGATCTGGCGCCCACACGTGTGTATATCCTCTCTTCAGTTGCTGCAGCTGCCGTGGGGGCCCTACTTGTCTCTGGGTCCCACTCATTCCCCTGGGTCTGTTATATGATGGGCTCCAGCGTGTCGCTAGTCTGGGTTGCTGCTCTTCTTACCCTGACTGAGCCCAGCTGGTTGCTCCCAGCTCCATTTGTGTGGTTCACCAGAGGTGAGGTGGGAGTCGGTGGATCCAGGTATCTGGCGTGCTGTGATGGGGTAGGGGGGCGGTGGGTGTATGAGGCAGTTAAGGAGATTGCAGAGTGGGCTCTGGGTCCCCTTCCATACTGCAGGCCGTTGCAGCCAGCTCCCTTGCCTACTGTCCAGATTCTACACCAGCCACATATGCCCTGCAGCTCCCTTCCCTCCGGGGGCCTCCACTACTCTTCCATGCCACGGCCAGGATTTATAGCCTTACCAGTGCCCTGGTCGCCCGCAGCCCATCACATCCGCAGCTACCCACGGCCTTGTGGGTCAGGTTCTCCTCTGCTGCTTCATCGCGGTTTTGCTTCTCTTCTTGTGGCACCACCCAGACACACTTTTTCTCTTTCCTCACTGCTGGTGTCGTGGGAGGGGGAGGGGGCAGAGCGAGAGGGAGACGGCGCCTGTCTCTCACCTTGTCCGCTGTCACTGGAGAGGTCTGCGGTCTCGTCCGCCATTTTTTTGCCACCATGCAGGGTGTTTGCACAGCTCGTCAAGTACTCCACCACCATAATTTGCTATTAGTAACCGCTAGATCCCATTTATGGTGGATTCCGAGCCCTGGGAACGGGATCGAGCACTGGAGCTTGCAGCCAAAAGCTTCCTTGGCTAGCCACGCCCTTGGCTCTGATTCTTTCAGGTGACACTGCAGGCCTTTTGGAATTCACTAGGGACGCAATCCTCTTTCCTTGGTTTGGATAAGGGAAGCACAGGGGTTGCAGGTGCAGATGTCACTTTTTGTGTTGGGAGCTGGTCTCCGTTCTCACTTGACTGATCAGTTGGCTTCAAGGCTTCAAGACGAAGACCCTCAGATAACGAAATGATGTAGACTTATGCGGGTCAGACCCTTCAGGACTCCACATGGAAGTTCAGAAAGATTGTTCCAGCGGAGGTCATGATGGTCAGGCTGAGACAGGCAATCGTCAGCGATGAACACAGATGCGTCCTCAGCACAGCTTCCCTTGTAGTGATATGGCTGCAATTGTAAGGACAGGTGACTTTTGGCATAGGCTGAAGATCTTGCAAGTCGGAAGGGTCTGCTCGTAACGACGACTGCCACAATGTAGCCCACAAGTCTTGCTGGTCCAGGGACACTTCCGAAGGCTTTCAAGGCATAGATCAGGCAGGGGAGCAGGGCTTTATGGGCCTATCACTGGAGTCGATGCTAGTCAGCTACAGGGGCCATCCTTGGGTCCTCAGCGTGCTGCAGCTCTTCACAGAAGTCTTGGTTCCAGCAATGATCTGTGCAAGGTTCAGGCTGGGTGCATGCCCAAGCTCACCATTTAGAAGGATCAGAACATTTCAAACATCCCAGGGTTGCCCAATCCTGGAGGTTCACAGGTCATCACATCCGTCCAGCTAACCTTTTGAGCACCAGAGGATGTGGACTGGGGTCAGACAGTGCCAGACCCCTCCTCTCGTTCACACGCACAAAGCAAGCCCATTTGCCTGCAAAAGCAGCAGCTTTCTCTGGGTAAGTGGTTACCGTATTTGGCATTTCCGGACCTGAGAAGTTGGGCAGAAGGCCAAATGACGAGATTGATAAAGAACAAGCAAAGATCTTGTGTCACGGAAACTTCAAGGTGCTAGACACCTTTTAGTAGCCGTTTGTGGTAGATGCAAACGTGCACAAGGAAAATAACAGCAAAATGTAAAAAATCACACAACTGCCACAAGCCTGTCTTAGGTATATCGTCAAAGTAACCAAAAAGCTGTTGGGTTAAAAGGATACAAAGCATCCTAACTGCACTTCACAGTAAGATGCAATTGTCAAAATACAAGAATTCCAAAGGAGAGAAAGTCTTTCAGTACAAATAGTCTTGGGCCTAGTCAGCTGCCCCATAAGAATGAGCACAACAGGCAATGGAAGTAACATATAAAGCTTTACCTACCTCAAAGTCTGGAAAGAGTTACAAATAAGCAAAAAGACTGGTGCCCATAGTAATAAATGGAGGGAAAGGTGCAAAAAGAAAATATTTCCTAACATCAGACACTCCCTTTCTGGAATCCTCCTGTTTTTAATGGAGCCTTGGACCATGCTATGGAATAACGCCTCTATGCTTTGGATTGCCTTGCAGAAGTCCAAAACAAAGTATGTACCAGTGCCCCTGTCCACGAAGGGAAAGGCCTATGATCCTAGATCCTGTTGCACGTTTGCATTCCAGTGCAATCACATACATCTAGAGCACCAATGTTTGGCATGACTGAGATGTCCCTTAAAGAGCCTGAAGTGCTCCCATAAGAGTCAGATTTGCAACTCGTGGTCCCAAAGAGAACGATTGGAGTCAAACTCCTCCTGCTGCACAGCGGCTTGAACTGAATGGGGCTTTCGGAAGAGGAACCATCCAGGTCTTCGATTTGAGCAATTATGTGAGAGCTGGCGAGGCCCTGTGGGGATCTCAGGCAGTTGTCCAGAGCAGATGATGTGCCTGGCAACATGCCAATTTCCTTATACGTCATTACGGTATGGCCAAGGACTGCTTCCAAGAATGATCCAAAAACGTACTCTTTCTGCACCTTTCTTCCTGGACCTGCAATCCAAGATTTATGGGTTCATGGAATAAGACCCATTATCAAATAGCACAGTCCAGGACAGTCAGTTCCACTGCTGTTGTGCTGAATTGTAATTTTTATGCTCTTCTGTTTTGAGTTTGGGAGTTGGGTGCACCACGAACATCTGTGTGTAACCTACACAGCACAGCGCTGAATCCCAGCAGAGTCCATCAAGCTTTTCGTCTTTCTTAAATTGCTAACCTATAAATTGCGTGATGTGAACAACTTTTATTTACTGCTTCAAGAAATGGCAAAAACTGTTGCACCAATCTCAATATACAAAAAATGTATAATTTGCTAGGGACATTCCTTCTTAAAGTAAGGAGCAGGCTAAGTTGAGACTCTAGTCTTGATGCAAATATTGTCCCTCCGTGAGTGGTCCTCCAGGTCAGGTCTTCAAGCGTTTTCAGTAGATCGTGGTTTTGTTGTTAAAGTACTTTCATTGTCACTGTTTCATCTGGACTCATTCCACTAATTACTGCATTTCTAGAATGTGACCTGCCATGTATATTGTGATTTCTCCACTGAATTAATCACATACTTTCTGGAATCTTTTAGCACATTTATCTTTGAAGGCATCCAGACATTTCATTAGGCCATCTCTCAACCAGGGTACAGTACTCTTGAAGGGTAACCGCCATTTTACTTGCAGTTATTGTGTCTTTGTTGTGGGTCTGTGCATGGTTTCCTCATATAGACATTCTTCCAGCACCTCTGCATGTCCCCTTGGCAAATGACATTGATTCATCCCCTTATAGAACACAGGGAAGAATTGGGTTATGCATTGTTTGTTTTCTCAGCATCAAAAGGACAAAATCAAGTTGGGTTCCTGAGCAGACCATGCTCATATTCACGGACTGCTGGCATCTCTGCCAGGAGAGTGGCCCTATGGATGTTTTGCTTACTCATGTGCTCTGTTAATGCATCCCCAGAACTTCTGTTGCACCTCCGAGATGTCCTCTTTCTTTATCCTTAAGAAAGTGTCACAGTGCTCTCCTAGTCTTATCAAGGGACCCAGTAGAACTTTTAAGAAGCTGCTTCCACATTCCTTTCCTACTCTCCCCTCGTCACCATGTGCCAGAGAACAGGTTGCGCTATTCATGTGCATCCTGCAGGCTGAGTCTTCCCACATGAGGTTTGGGGAGTGGAAGAACTAACTCCTGAAAGTCAGTTGGTGCAGCTTTGTGCAGCTTTTACTCCCTCGCTGCCGATTCCTTTGATTTCCCAGTCTACTCTCCCATCCCTGCAATGTCATCTTCCTGTCACCTGCTCCAGTCATTTTCAGTCCCTCTAACTGCTTCCGCAGTAAGGTGGGACCCAGCAGTCTCGCCTGCAGGACAACTTGCAAAGCATAGCTCTGCTCCAGAGACACCCCTCATCCACTTAACTCATTATTGGATCACTGCAATAGTCAGCTATTGAGCCTTTGTGCTTAGGTATTAGCATACGTCATTGAAAAGAAAATTGACCTTTTAAATTTGACCAACTTATTTTGATAGTTTTTTTGGGGAATTTTGGTCAAATTTCATTAAACATAAATATGGGGTGGGGTAAGGGAATAGGTTAAGGTGAGGGGGAAAATGTGGGGCGGGCCCTCATTTTAGTGCACACAAAATACATTTGGTCAGATTGGAAAAGGTCATAGATTTTCGATCAAGTAACCTAAAACTTGTGCTTATGGCCAGACTCTAAAGTGAGCTACAAAACAGTGTGCTGCAACCCTGTCTCTCAAGCACAGTGGCCATTACTTCTTTTGTTTCTATTTGATGTCTAAATGTATGGTGCCTTTTGATCGTTTTTAAGACTATTGTGGGGGAGAACTTGAACTTTGTGCACTCACTTCTTCCATGCTTGGCTGCTAGCCACACCCCGTAATGATACCATATGAAGTAACTGCTGGCCCCAAAATAATAATTATTTTCCCTATTGTCCCAATGGCATTTTACATACAGAATATTTAAGGTGACTCTTGATGTTATGTGAAAGGTTATTATACTGTTCACTGTTGCATCACGCTGGATCTGACTTCTACAGAACAACTTAATTTGTTATGATTATTCGCAAACCCCAATAATCTCTGAACTGCCCTACCATGTGTGTAAATGGGCCAATCCAAGATGTAAAGTTTGCTACCCGTGAGTTTTATTGAGGTTAATAGTTTCATTTTTCAAGTAAACTTTTTTCTGGTTCGTGTGCAGGCCTTCCCTACGTACGTTTTGCAGAAACCCCCATTTCGAAAATAGACTTGTCCCTCATCTAGACCTTTTATTATAGGACTATCCGAAATGTAGTTGAGGACATGATAGTGGACGTTTTGCAAAGATGCTGGATTAGATTGCAGCCCAAACAATGGTACACAGTATTTATGTATTTAAAGTGAAAAATAGTGTTTGTTTAAGCTTTGCTGCAGGCTACGTGCACTTAAACGTCTTGTTTACATCCTCCATACACTGAACTAGGACTACAAACTCTGAACTTCATATTAATATAATGTTATAGTTCTTAATCACTGAGTGGCAGGTCTACTAGCCATTAGTCATCTGGGTCCAAAAATTAGGTGTGATCATTGATGTGACCTACTAAAACAGATATTTTTTTAAACCCTTTATGATTTTTTGGTGGACGGCATCCAGCCGTACCAGATATTGTTTAGCATCCTACCTTTACCCCTAATAGATTACTGTATTCCTGTAGTATCCTTAACAAGGACTTGTAACCCAGGGGTAAAAATGTCAAGCTGCAAGCTATTGGCCAGGCAGGAAGTCACCCCTCCAAATCCCCCCTTAGTTCTCCACATGCAGAGTACACACTCTTTCCTACTTGCCAAGATTAATTCATTCGCCTTTGGCTTGTGGCAAGTGTTAATTTTGAGCCTACATTAACCTAACAAACCATTTGCACAGTGCAGCCAGAAGGATGTAGACTCCACCACTCATGCTTGTTAATTTTATGCAATAGCACCAACAGAACCAGGCGCTGGCTTTGAATGTTATGACCCAGCCATTCTAAAAGTGCAACAAACAGTCAGTGAATTTGCCTTTTTATTCTTTTTTTTTTTTGTCAGCACAGAAAATAAATTCTTTAAACACACAATCAGCACACTTTCTCTGCAGATTTCTTGCAAATAAATTGGACTTTGAATGATGTTGGTTTACTGTAGGCACACTAGGCACTCGTCATGATATACAGTCTGCGAATACTTTTGATCAATGGCATAGCTCGAGTTTGCCCTGCAACTCCCATGCATTGGAAAGGGCACATTTCAGAATGACTGGTTCAGAAACCAAACTCATTGTTGTACTAGTTATCATGTGAACTATATATTGTGGTGGGTTGAGGTGAAGGATTTTTTTCAAGGTGGAATTGATCTTAAATAGTCCAGTCATTATCTAAGAATCCAGCGATAACACCATGCAAGGAAGTTTAAATTGATGAGATATTTCAGCTTTTGTGTCATTATTTTGCTTGTATAATTTTGTTTTTAAACTTCTCTTTAGGTTTTATCGCTTCAGACATGACATCCAGAAACTCAAGCACACAGCTCTGGCTGATCACTCACTACCATGAAATGGGATCTTTATACGATTATCTCCAGATCACAACCCTGGATACTGTGAGCTGCCTGAGAATACTTTTATCTATTGCGAGTGGTCTTGCACATTTGCACGTAGAGATATTTGGAACGCAAGGAAAGCCTGCAATTTCTCATCGAGATTTGAAGAGCAAAAATATCCTTGTTAAGAAGAACGGGCAGTGCTGCATTGCTGATTTAGGTAACTCATTTATTTCCGATGTCCAACACTTTTTAATCTAAAATAACAGTAGATGTGCACAGAGAAATGTATCTATGGAGCATATGACACTGAACAGAACTCATGTATGCTTCTTTCTAGGAAGGTATCTCCATCCCAAACACAGCCAATATTGAGACTAACCCGAATAGTAACACATCTATACCTCCTAATAGCTGTATTATACTATTGAGCAAAATGAATCTGTATTCTTTTCCATGTAAAACGTAATGTTTTACTACGATAGTCAATCTGCCTTGTTTGCTTGCTCTTGTAAAACGTATATGTGGATACATTCCAAGGAATGTACATCTTCCTTGAGTAGGAGTTTGGTCAAAAGTGACATGCAGCTTTACTGTGGCTTCAAAATGCCTGGGTTACTTGCTAGCAATCTTCATTTTGTCAATTCCTATTCTTCCTTATTACAGTGCTTATGAAATGAGGAATGTCTGCTTGGGTAAGCACGTACTGCCACTCATAAACATGAGAGAAATAATAGCTCTCAGTGTTATTTTAGTACTCCTTTCCATATTGCTTTTATTTCCACTTCTTGTGTAAGATCCAAACCCCCACCTACAAGGTAAAGACAGAGAGTAGACACAGGACTGAAGAGTATGTGTAGTAGAAATGAAAATTCAGTAAGTTTCAAAGTATTACCTCCTTGACTCTCTTCGTCAGACCTTATGAAATGAGGCGGCAAAGTCATTGCCCCATAACAAATAAAGCACGTCCCGACTGAACAACCAATGAATACAAGAGTTTAAGATCATGCAGCCAACAGACCCAAAATCTGAATACTGTACCATACTTAAGAGCTTGTAGTGTTTTACGGCAGATTGGAAAGCCCATATAGTAGCATTACAGATGTTTGGTAAGGTGGGCCTTCTGAATTGTGCCCAACAGGCTACCAGGCTAGCGATTGGAGGAACTCTGACAAGGCACCGACGTTCTCATTAGTTGGTTGGAGGTTGTTAGAAGATGTTGATTTTATTTATAGTTTCTGCTTGTGCAACATCCCCGATTTCCCCTCTATGTGCAGTCCCACCCCACAATTCTGGACCGTAAACAGTGCGCTACTCCCAATTCAATATTTATTCAGAAGAATCGATTCAATTTAGACAAAGGTGGTCTCCAGCTTTACACCATGGAGATCTCCACAATGTTAAATGTAAAAAAATAAAAAACAATCGCCATATCTAATTGCCCTGCCGATATGAATCTCGCTATTGGTAGTCATTCAGGCATTCACTCTCAATTCTAAATATATATATATATATTCTACTCTAAAAGATACTAGGCATTTTAAACATTTTCCTGCTTCAATCTAGACAAGAGAATGCTTCAATAACATCATGTCAACATGAGGCTAGATTATGCATTTTTATATGGAAACATTTCAAACCACTTTTCCAAATACTGTTTTTCTCAAGTATGAAGACCAGCACGGTATCAGAGAAATTACATGAACAATCAACATTCAAAGTAAATTTACAATGAGCTTGATTCCCCAAAGGTAGCGAATGTGTAGGCTATGTGTTAGTCATTTAAATGTAGACAATGGCCAGCTTAATTTGGCGTCAGCAGGTTTGAATTGGAATATACTTTTAGGGTTTCGTTTACTCTGTTCTGAACCCATATATGTTTTCAGAGTATTTGGGTGCAGCTTCCTATGAACGTGTATGCGTGCAAGACTGTCACTAAACAGGAGGGTGCTATAGATCTGCCCTTTCTGGTTCCCTTTTGGACAACATGTCCAAATACATTGAAACGTTGTTTCCCTTTGTTTCTTCTCTCCCCTCGTACTATATACGTGACACCACTGATTTTCGTTCTCATGTTGAAGGTATACCATGGACAGCAGTTATATACTGGCTACCATGGACGTAGTGTCCCTATATACATCTATAGGACATGAGTTCGGCTGAAGGGCATGTAAATATTATTTGAATACTCAGTCTCTAAATTATCTACATCACACTATGATGATTCTGGAGATATTAGAGTTGTGCCTAACCAACAATGTGTTTATGTTCAATAATGCATATTTTTGCCAAGTGCAGGGTACTGCGATGGGTATGATCTTCACGCCCGCTTATGCAAACTTGAGGTTTTTGGGAGAAGACATGTGTTTGGACAGAAGAAAACGAGGCCACTACTGAGAACATTGTATTATGGCATGGGTTTGCTTTATTGATGATTTGTTTATTGTATTGAAAGGAACAGAAAGGGGTTGGTTGGATTTTGTAAAGCTACTCAACATGAATCAATACAATCTGAGATTCACGGAAACCCATAGTTATACTTGTCTTACATATCTTGATGTAAAGGGGCATTAGCCCCTAGTGGTAAATCAAAAATTAACCACAGAATTGTACAGAAAACCAACAGGGGCTAATGCCCCCTTACATGCACTTAGTGGGCATCTAAAGAATTTACTATGGAGTGTGCCTTATGGTGAATTCATTTGTTTGCGAATAAACTGTTCGACCCTGGAGGTTTTTGATAAAGAAAGTAGCATCACAGTATGGGGGTTTAAACAGCAAGGGTACCTGAAACAGATTATTGAACGGGCCTACATTAAAGCACAATTTAGTGATAGATTGAATCTTCTTACCACCTCTAGAAGTAAAGAAAAATCTAACACTGAGAAAATGGTCACACGTCTCATTCTTACTTTTAGTACAGAGGCACAATCTATACATCAAATACGAGACGTTGGAAGGTATTGTTGGCGGATGCTGACCTGATGAGTAGTTTCAATGCAAATCCTGATATCGGTTATAGACGTAATACTTCTATTAAGGATAAATTGGTAAGCAGCTACATGAAACCAGTTGAACAGGTGGACACTCGGATGTAGCTACAAGACCAGAGAACAGATTTTTTCAAATACACTAGATGCAGCATGTGTAGATATGCTTTGAACTGTGGTCTCTATACACACCCTGTTTTGGGAGTGAGTATACCCATATTGGATAGGATTACATGTGATTCTCATTATGTGGTGTACGTCTTACAATGTACATGCCAGAAATGGTACATAGGGAGCACCAAGTTAAAAGTATGTATACAACATGTACAAGCCATTAAGAAGAATTATATGAACTATCCAATGGCTAAGCACTTTGCTGACTTCCATAAAGGGTCTCTGGAAGGATTTGAATTTTTTGGAATTCGTAGAATTGAAGTAAACTCACGTCGTGGGGATAGAGAGCAGGCTCTAAGACAACAGGAGACCCGCTGCATTCTAGATTTGGAAAACAAAAACATCAACGAGGAGCTATATACATTTTTAGGACAATAATGGTGATAAGGAGTGGATCTACGTTTTATAGCGAAAGGGCATACATTATGAATTTATTTTGGTCACATCATCATTGAATGTGTTTTTCCGTTTGTTAGATGTCATATGGATGCACATACTGATATCAGTTGTGAAAAGGAGGGGGTTGTTTACTTATTTTTTGACCTGTCCTTTTGTTCTCGTTTTCCTGTTTATCTTTGTTTTCGTTTATTCATAAGTGACGGAGGGTTTCTTTCATATGTGTATGGATAAATTCATTGGTCTTTGATTCTTCTTTTTCCTCTTCTTTCTCATTTCTCTTTCACCTAGGTTATATGATCATATTTTTTATTAGTCACTGGTGGTGTTGGATGATGAGTATTAGTTTTCTCTATCAGAGATTATTGGTTGTCAAAGAAGTGACATATACTCTTTCTTCTTGTTTTTCTTTTTCAGGCTGAAAGTTATTATTGTGACACATTTTTTTTTATTTATATATTTTATTCTCTTCTCTTTTCTGTTAACTTTGATAACTTTGAGTGTGTCTCCATGGTAGGAGGTACTGCAGTTGTGTCTCATTTAGAAGGCTAGATGGTTTTTGTGGAATTGCCATTGATGAAAACATTTGCAATTTACTTTGTTTTGAAAGTGTTTTTGCGCTCCTCAGTTTATGGATAGTAATATGAGCTGCAGTGGTATTTTCCGCCTAGGAGGCTGGATGTTTTTTATGGAACGATTTCTGAAAAGCATTTGCACTTTATATCTGGTATTTAGGGTATTTGCCACTTTTGAGAGTCATTATGTTAATATGAAGTTGTGCACTAGTCACTTTACTGCGATATTTTGCACATTCATGCTGGGAGATTAGATAATATGGTGTCAATATTTTACATTCTCAAGATGAGGACTGCCTCATGAAGTGTACTTACGTTTTGGGTTTACGGTCTGTCTAATGAATGATTAGTGCTTGCTGCTGTGCACCAGTCACCACGCCTTTTTTTTTTTTTTTTTAAACATTTGCTACTTGTGCCTAGCATGTGAAGACATGTAGTTTCTCTTTTAAAAAAAAAAAAAGAACCGGAGAGTGCTGTTGCACATTATTCACCTTATTTGCTAACTTTTCACATTTATGCATACCATGTGAAGAATGTAGATTCTGCGCACTAGTCACTTTTCTTGTTAACCTTGCATACTTAAGCATAGCATGTGAAGACATGTAGTTGCTTTTTTATAAAAAGAATCTGAGATTGCTGCTGCGCACTAGCCACTTCCTTTGCTAACCTTACACATTTATGCATACCGTGTGAAGTATATAGATGAGGTATATTTGCACTTTAATCTCGGATCGGTCAACCTGAGGAGAATGCCTACGAGCACTTGGCCATATGGGTAAACTACACTTAAAACTTAGAGTATTATCCCAAGAGGTTTTGTGAATTCCATGAAAATAAGTTGATAGTGCAACTAGTGCTAAGATCTTGGTGTATTAGAAGTATCAGCACTGAATGGCTTAGCCCCTACACACTGCTGTCTAATTGATTGATTGTTTACTGCAGTTGAGAATTATTCTGCAATTGCTCGGTCCAGTTGTTAGGGAGAATTCTCAGAAATGTGCCAATTCCCTTAGACTCCCTGAGCAACTTTGCTGGTTTGTGAGGACTTGATGATTTTACCTGGAGAGAGTGTGACCCTTTTTCCCACTCTCTCGTGTTTTGATGTGTATTTTACCTCTGGTTCTTTTGGTTATGGAGTCTAACCAACTCCGTAGGCATCATATTTTGCAATTGTCACACAGCACCTTCATTGCAGTGACACAGGGAAGCCTTTCGGGCTTTCCAAAGGTTTAACTACCTTCTCTGGGATAAACTGCTGTTTCCCAGAGTAAGAAAAGTGAAATTGACTTTACAAGTCTTTTAAATTCCTAGACCCAGCATGTCCTTCTCGAGCTTGTGGGCGTTACTTTTATACTGGCCTAAAGCTTTTGGAAGATCATACATACTCCCACGAAGTTGGCCCGACCGAGCCTGACCACCCTCAGCTGAGAGTGGGACCCCGGAAGCCAGGACAGTCCATCTTGATTGCTAGGAACCATGTTTCTGCTGCTGCGGTAGCTGAAACACGGCACATCCACTGAAAGTGAAGTTTGCCAATGTTGAGCTTTGACCGTCCCAGTGCAGTGCAGGAGTCCCCCAATCTCCTCTCTCTTGTCCCCAAGACTAAGGCCCAGGAACAGCGAGATCTGCAGGAACTACCAGAAACAGAAGTCATCAGCTGCATCTTTTTCTTCATTCAAAAGTACTGTAAAATAAGACTGAGAATGTATCGCTAACGATAAGTGCTTGAAACTTTTGCAACTCGCAGGCTTAATTAGCTTGTGACCCAACATATGATTCTTCTTTTTACAAACTACTTCTAAAACTTGTGCAGATACTTTTTCATCTACTTACCAGCACCGCTTTATCCTATACAAGACTTTAGCCCATTGACTTTGGCCTAGCCTATTGCATTGAATGACTCTTCTAGTGAACTTTGAAAGTGAATGCACTGCTTATAAATATTTGTGGTCTTTTATGGTCTAATAATCTATGCCTTTTACCCCTCTTTAAAAGTATTCTGAATGCCAACAGGGTCAGTAAGGGTCTATAAGAAGGGTCAGTGAAATTCAGGCTCTGTCAGTGCAGGATCCTTTCTTGACTATCCACAAAGACAAACTGGTTTTACGCACACACCCTAGGTTCTCACCTAAATTTATATCTAAGTTCCATGTAAACCAGTCCATCGAGCTTCCGGCTTTCTTCCAGAACCCGCAAAGCTCAGCTTAGGTGAAACTACACACCCTTGATGTGCGTAGGGCGGTCCTCTACTATGTAAATAAAACCAGACCGCTAAGGAAAACGGATCAACTGTTTGTCTCCGTAGCTACAGGCAGAGGGGGATCGCGTCTCTAAAGGCGCGATCTCGAAGTGGATTATCAACTGTATACAGCTGTGTTACTCTCTTTCTGAAAAAACTCTGCCTTTTACGCCAAGGGCCCATTCTACTAGAGGCATTGGGGCCACTCTGGCTTTCATTGCAAATGTTCCCCTCGACACCATTTGCAAAGCAGCTACTTGGAGCTCTATTCACACTTTTACTCAGCATTACTGCATTGACACTCATTCCAAGACAGATACACAAGTGGGACAAGCGGTTCTAAGACACCTGTTTGCTCATGACCCTTCTCACATCCCACCTCCTTCTTCTGGTACTGCTCGCTAATCTATGCACAGCATGTGATCTAAGCAGATTCCACAAGCCTCAGAAGGGATACATTACTCACCGTAATCGTATTTCTGATGCTTGTATCTGCTTAGATTCACATGCGACCCACCCTTCCTCCCCTCCGAGAGAAGGCGCATGATTGCTTGTAGTCTTACCTTTCTGTCTATCTGCTTGGATTATCTGTACTCACGCTACTCCTCATGCTTCCTCATGTCAGAAAAAATACAATCTGAGGATCCTAGACGCGTGAGGGGTCTTGGGTACAGTGGACGTCACACTAGGGATAGTATTACTGGCACGCCTGTGTCGACGCCCATTTTCGAGTTTCGAAAAACAAACTGTAATACTCCGCAGCTTCCACTAGATGTCGGCCTATGCACAGCATGTGAATCTAAGCAGATACAAGCATCAGAAATACGATTACGGTGAGTAATGTATCCCATATATTTGGAGCTTGTGGATCTGCTTAGATTCCCATGCTCTACATAATCCGACATCTAGTGGTAGTTGCAGAGTGTTTGTTACAAGATTTGTTTTCGAAACTCAAACAGACGTCGACGGGGCACGTTAGTAATACAATCCCTAATGTGACGTGTACTGTATCCATGGTGTTTCAGGCATCGCGGTCACTCAGATTTGTTTTATTTCCGCCATCGAAGTCTGTCTCAAATGTAGAGTTCTCTTCCAGGCTGATGCCTTTTAATTAGTTGAATGTTTACTAGTAGACTCTTCTTGCTTTCCTTGTTGTTCACTTTTGCCGGACGGCCAACAGACTTGGCTGATCGATGACATGACACGGCCTACACAGCCTCTTCCGGCTTCGGCCCTTACAGTAGGAAGAGAGGGCGGAGGTTCTTCATACTGACCTCTTTAAATTATGCATATTCTGTCTCTCCCTTCCCTTTTTTCTCACCAATCTGCCCTTCAAATACATAATGGACAAAACTCCCTTTACATTTTTCGCTACCTACCACCGAAAATTGCCGTGGAAGGTCACGCACCAAGTGTGCAATTACTGTCTCCTGAGGGATCGCCCCGAAAAAGTTTGCAAATCTTGCAAACTTTTTCGACCTAAAACTCTGATGGATCGGCCCACCAAACACTGGGCCGCTCACGCAATGCAGGCCCAGGTCTCCATCAACGTGACGGGAGACTCCAGCAAGGGCAATATTGGGGTCCTGAGTGACACCGAAGGCGAGCGGGGTTCGGCTGAACACCATGTGCGGGCCCCCAACTCTGATAAGCAGGCCGGCAGCTCTGTGATGGAGAAGACACCCGGCGGCCAGAGCACACATAAGCTCAAGAACTCTAAACGCATACCCCATCGCCGACTTCGACGGTACCGTTGAGGCCCATGCAGTGTCAATGGAAAAAGCCTCCGGTTCTTTCCTGTCCTCTGGGCCATTGCGTACACTTTCGCCTCACGACAGGCCTCCGAAATCAAAGGTCGGTTTGGACACCGCACACAAAAAGCCCTCCTTTCGCGTGCCGAAAAACAGGCGGTGAAAGGTGATTCGTCATCCCCCAAGCAAACGCCGAACATGCAGGAGTTAATCAAGAAAACGGTCAGTGCTACCCTGCTTAAAGCAAGTTCACTGAAAGTTACTAATTTGGACGCCTTTGTGCTCAAAAAGCACGGTCTGTAATTCCCCCCCCCCCTCCCTGTAGACTCTTATAAGGGGCTATGCATCATAAGAACCAGTCTCCCTCCCAGGCCACCCCTGTCATGTCAGGCTTCACACCTTCATGCGATTATACTCCTGAACAGTTTAATAAACTTTTAAGGAGGATGTCGCGTTTTGTGGACTTTATGGACAGACACCCAGATCAACTTTCATCCTGTAGAGATAACTCACAGCCAGGGGCCTCAGCCCACCAGACACCTGCCATAAAAACTTGTCTTGAGCCACAGACTAGCACCCCTGCTCTAGGCACCCCGACCTACCAAGACCCCTCCCGGGACATGTACTATGGCGATCCCTCTGGGTCACAAGACCCGGGGTCTCAAGTGACCTTTATAGTCAGGACCAATTCTATGACGATGATATTTATGTAATAAAGTTGCCAGATCACCAGGATCAGCCGGTAGCAGATTCTCTCATTGATAACTAACTACAATAAAATTAACTTCTAATAAAGGCTGCACAACACTTTAACATCGACACTCAGGAAGCACAAGTCGATAAAGACTTTGTGGAAGACATTCTGGGAGACAAAAGATCTGCCACACAGTTTATTCCACTCCTGCAGTCTGTACAAAGACTCTTCCAGCCCTCCCTACTTGCGCCTAGTCTCACAAGGGTGGTCAACCCTAGAATAGAAGAACTATTCAGGATGGCTCTCACTGACCCTCTATATATTAGGGGCCAGCTTAAACCGGATTCATTCGTGGTCACCACTATCAGAAAGAGGGCAGGCACTCCCCTGGTGTCGGCCGAGGCCCCGCCAGACAAAGAAAGCAAGATAATCTATATTTTCGGGAGAAGGGTCGCCTCCTCAGTGGCATACCAAACCAGAAGCCCCAACAACACTAGCGAGTTACGGCTGCAACAAGTGGAATGACCTGGAACGCCAAGTCAAAGCTGTCCCGGAACCCCTAAAGTCTCAATTGTTAAATACTGTTGCAGAGGGTAAGCAGATATCAAACTGCATCTTGAAAAAGAACCTTGATGCAGCAGATAATGCAGGACGCATCATAGCACAGGGCATGCTCATCAAGCATCACACTTGGCTCAGACAATCCGGGTTTAAGTTGGAAACTAAAGCCACCCTCCTAAACATGCCGGCAGAGCCTAATATTCTGTTCGGGAAAGCCATTGAAGAAGCCCTTAAGAGTGCTAAGGAATAATATGACACTCTCAAATACCTGGCCAGTAACAAACAAGTCCTATGTTCAACGGGGCTCCTCAAACTTTAGAAGATTTCAGGGTGCTCAACGTTCCTTGGGCTATACTCTGGGCAGACAATCCTCATTGTGGGGCCCATCCCAAGGACAAATTTGCTCTTCCAGTTTTCAAAGATGATATAAGAGTGCCAGAAGAAGAGGCAAACCTTCACCTGGGAGAGGCTCCAAACCTCCCAAACAATGACGCACTGCTACATTTCCCCTCCCATACTTTCATATTTCAATGTTCCCTGCGCACAGAGCGAGAGTTCACTACCAGTTCAAGGTACTCCCCTTTGGCATCACCTCCACACCAAGAGTATTCACAGAAGTACTTGCAGTATTGGCAGCACGCTTGCGCAGAAAGTCCATCCCAGCTTACCCTTATCTGGACAACTGGCTAATTACCGGGGAATCAACTAGAATTTACAAACAAAATACTCAAAAGACAAATAGCCCTTTTCAATCTGGGCTGCTCCAGCAACAAAAAGAAATCAAGCCTAGTCCCCAGCCAAATAAAACAATTTATAGGGGCTATTCTAAAAACAGAGGAGCTGGCTTTCCTCTCAAAAGAGAGTACAAAACATGCTGTTTGCTCAGGATGATGGACTCGTGCATTCACTTGATTCCATGCGCACGCCTGCGCATGCACCCAATGCAGGAATGGTTAACCAAACCATGGTCTCAGGGAAGTGGTCATTGGGACGATCTAGTGGTTGTTTCACTAAACCTGGTGCTGGCTCTTCTCTGGTGATCCAGGGACAACCTGCTAAGAGGAAAACCCCTCTGCATTCCTCCAGCACAGGTGATCCGAACTACAGATTCCTCACTCGTCGGATGGGGGTCTCACTTCCTTCACACACAGCCCACCTCCAGTGGACACATGCTACTGCCCAAAGACACATCAACTTCCTAGAACTCTTGACAGTCGGCAACGCTCTTCAGGCCTTGCAGCAACATCTTGCAGGTCAAACAGTGCAGGTCCTCACAGACTGCACCACTGCCATGTTCTACCTGAACAAGCAAGGAGACACACAGTCTCAAAGTCCAAGCTATCCCAAAAAAATATGGAAGTGAGCACTCAAGTGGAACCTGCTCCTAACCTCTCAACATGTTCCAGGGGAACTCCATTCTCTGGCAGATACTCTAAGCAGATACCCTCTACCAGAGAGAACACAAGTGGCAACTCGACAGATATCCTAGACAGAATATTCTCACAATGGGGTCAACAAGCCTAAATGCACAATGCCCAGACTTCGCGTCCAGGTTTCTCCAACCAGGTTTTCAGGGGAACGCCCTGTGGATGAACTGGTCAGGGAAATGTGCTTACTCGTTCCCCTCCCGAAACCACTTCTGAGCAAAATAGTGCACAAGTTGCACCAGGAACAAATAACTCTAATACTGCTTGCTCCTGTGTGGGCGAGACAACCTTGATTTCCACATCTGCTCAAACTGGCGATATGTGACCCAATCAAGCTCTCGTGCCCGTACAAAATGCTAACACAACACAATGGAGCATCCCTCCACCCACAACCTCAATCTATGAACTTGGCAGCCTGGCTCCTGAAGTCATAGAATTTGGGCACTTGAATCTTCCACAAAGGTGTATGGATATCCTAAAAGAAGCACGAGAACCCAACTCCAGACACTACTATTTCAAGAAGTGGAAGTTATTTGTGATATGGTGCATGTCACAAACACTAAACCCAACAGAAAGTTCCTCAGCTAAGATTCTACATTGGATGCTTTCTCCAGCATGGGGTCTGGCATGGATTCACATGCTCATGAATATTCCCCGTCGTCAGGCCGGGAATCCTCGGTAAAGAAAAAAATCATTCGTTTCTGATCTGTCTTACTCTGTAGTAACCAATCACTGGTCTCTGGGTCATACTGCTCCCAGCCAATGACTGCCCTCTACCTAAGCCCCGCCTCTGGCAGCCATCCTCAGATTTGTACTGCACGCTCAGTGTTGGGAGTCCCCTTGTTTAGCTTTCGAGCTTTTGCTGCATTTTCGCGCTTTTTCAAAGAATTTCTAATTTTTCAGTCAAATAGAGCCTCAACCTCCACCGTCTCTACATCCGATTAACTGGTATCCGTGTAGGATTTTTTTCTACGCCCCTCAAGAGTGAAGATTTCATCGAGTTACGCTTCTTGGGGGATTCCAGAAGTTTCTGCGGCCTACCCGAACATGGCCCAGGAGAAAGGAAGCTGAACGCCCGGAAAGCTGTTCAGGGTTTGCCCTGGATGCCAGCTACAGAATGTGTTCAAGGAGGACGAGCATTCGAAATGTCTCTACTGCCTTCATGAGGACAAAACACACGTGGAGAAGGACTGTGCGTTTTGCAGGAACATGTCGGAACGGACCATCAGGGACCGACACCTTTGTCTCTCCAACTGGCTGGAAGGAAGGAGTCCGTCAGGTGAGAAGAAGAAGTAGTCCGAGTGGTCTTCTAAGTCCTGTGAGGTCGCCCCGGCGACGGGGGCCCAACAGAAGGCAAAGTACCGCGGGTCCGTGGGCGCCGAACGGTCGGGCTTTTCGGCTGCCAGGCAGGGCGCGCCTTCCCCAGCACCATCGACCACGAGCCAACACTCTGGTTCGTGGAAGAGGAAATCCGAGAACCCGGGTAAGCTTCTGGAGAGGCCCCAGTCGATCCCAAAGGATTCGGCCGAGGGGGAGCGAGGCAGTGACCCCCCACCCCAAGGTGAAGGCCTCAAGCACGCCTAAGGTGGTGAAGTCCTTGATTCACCCAGTCAAGGCCTCTATCGAGGGAGTCGCGGCGGCCCTGGCGCAGCCTGTGGAGGTTACACCAGTGGAGGTGACCTCGGGGCCCAGAGTCTCCCTGCCTCCGTGGAGGGAAGCCTCTTTCAGACCCATCGAAAAGACCCCTGTGAAGACCCCGGCGGAAAAAGCGGGGGGCCGTTGGCCATTGTGGACACGGACACATCATCCGAGGAGGAGCTGGTAGAAGTCTTAGAGGGCCTCGACGAGGGCGTTGAAGAGGCCCGTCCCCACAGGAAGGATCCCGACGAGGGTGATGACGAGTGTGACGGCAGAACCGGCGAGGGTCCTAGTCGCCCGTCGCTTCTGTAGCCGCAGGATAACTCGGAGGCCATTTTGTTGGCAATACAATCCTTATGTTTGGAGATAAGGACGAGATTGCCCTTACCACCAACGGAGGATCCGGAGCCAGGCTCGACGGAGGAACCAGAGCCGGGCCCAGCGGGATGCCCCCCGAACAAGAGAAGACGGATCCATCCAGCCCCGCCTTCTCAGCCCTCGCGGCCTGCTCGGCCTTTACCCACGTCCCCCGTCCCTGGGGATGACACGGGAACGGACACGGCCACAACGGGTACCGACGATGACGGCGGCTGTGACGACGGGACAGAGCTCCCATCGCCAGCCCGGTCACCCCCGTCCGACGAGATCGGATCTTTCCATGCAATGATCGCCAGGGCATCCAAGCTTTTTCAGCTCTGCCCCGAAGAGGAGGAGGAAGGTTTCCTTTACCAACGGTGCAAGGCCAAGAGGAAGGCAGTCCTCGCCGTGCCTCTGCTGGATGACATCTGGGATGAGGGTCTCACCCTTCTCAAGAACCCGTCTACGATGCCTGCCAAGAGGGATCGGTACGAGAAGAAGTACTGCATCCCCGACGCAGCCTCTTTGTGCCTTAGGGCACAACCGACCCCTGACTCGGTCGTCTCAGCGGCGGCCAAGAAGAAAGTGGGGAGGGCATCGGCCTCAACGTCAACTTCCCTACCTGCCGGCGAAGGGAAGAAGCTGGACGCAATGGGACGGCGATTTATCTCGTCGGCGGCAACAACCATTAAGGCGGCCAACACCTTCGCGATCGTGGCCCGCTACGACGGAGTTATGGTACAAGATCGCCCCCCTGTTGGACTTCCTACCGGATGACAAGAGGGCCGAGGCCCTGGAAATCTTGCAAGAAGGCGAAGTGGCGTCGGACCGCGCCATTACGGTGGCAACAGACATTGCCGACACCGGTTTCTGCCAGCTAGGCAACAGCATTTGCCTTAGACGACCAGGTTGGCTCAAGGCGACGGATTTCCGCCAGGATGTACAAGCCAAGGTGTTGGACATGCCGTTCAACCGGAACAACCTGTTTGGGAAAATGGTGGATGAGTCCCTCCAAGCCGGACACAGAGACAGCTAGGGCCCTAGGCATTCTCCGGCAACGAAGGCCGTCCTTTCGGAGCACCGGAGGCAAGCAGGGTGCCTCCAAGGGATTCGGCGGTGGCTCCTCTACGTACCGCCAAGCTGCCCGTTCTTCATCACAGGAAGCCTATAGAGGACGAGGCAAGTTGGGTGGGCCCCGCCGTCGTCGCCAGGGAGGCCAAGGCGGCAAGGCATCCTCCAAGCAAGATTGAACGGACAGCGGGGTCGGGCCCCCACCGAAGCACCCCGGTGGAAGGCTAGCTGGCAAAGTTCATCAGCGTGTGGGAGTCCAATCTCCACCGACCTTTGGGTGCTGGACGCCCTGGCCCAGGGGCACGGCCTCGAATTTCTAAAGTGCCCCCGCATTCCACCCGTAGTCGGGAAGGAAAATCACGTCCCTCAACTGCTATTGGAGGTAAGGGCGTTGCTCAAAAAAGGTGCCATCGAGCTCGTCCCGAAGAGGCTCCGGAGTATACTCAAGGTACTTCCTAGTGAAAAAGAAGACCGGAGGATGGTGCCCCATCCTGGACCTGCGACGACTGAACAAGTACATCAAGGCACAGAAGTTCGGATGGTCACCCTCCAGCACGTGCTGGGACAGCTGGAGGAGGGCGATTTACTGTCGTCGTTGGATTTGGAGGATGCGTACTTCCACATCCCATCCTGAAAGGACAGCGGAAGTTCCTCAGGTTCGTGGTCCAAGGACGGCACTACCAGTACAAGGCCCTCCCGTTCGGATTGAAGTCGGCACCCAGGGTGTTCACCAAGTGCCTCGCACCGGTGGCGGCGTGGCTGCGCCTGCAGGGGATCCACGTCTACCCCTACCTGGACGACTGGCTCATCCGAGCAAGGACAAGGGAGCTCGCCGTGGATCACACAGCAAAGACCGTCCAGCTGCTCACGGACCTGGGATTCTCCATCAACTTTCCCAAATCCCACCTGATCCTGTCGCAAGTCGCACTGTTCCTGGGAGCCAAGCTCGACACAGTGGTGCGTCTGGCCTCGCCGTCGGAGGAAAGGACATGGCCAGGGTGAGGTCGATCCAAGTCCCTCCTCGGGATGATGTCCTCCTGCATATATCTCGTTTGCCTGTGCAGGCTTCCGATGCGCCCTCTGCAAGAGTTCGACTCCTGCTGGATCCAAGCGACGGGCAGCTTCGAGGACAGGATCCCGCTCAACGAGACCTTCTGACGAGCAATCCGGTGGATGGGCACCCACACTCATCTGACGGCGGGCAGACTTTCAGACCCCATCCCACCAGATAACGGTGACGACGGATGCCTCCCTAGAAGGGTGGGGAGCACACACCGGAGAACTTCACGCGAGAGGCCTTTGGCCCCCGGAGGAGAAGACGCTCCACATCAACATCCTGGAGCTCCGTGCAGTGTTCTGGGCCCTCAGGTCCTTTCTCCCTTCCCTCAAGGGCAAGGTGGTGAGGATCTTCACCGACAACACCACCACGATGTTCTACATCCGGAAGCAGGGAGGAACCAGATCCCCAGCCCTCTCCAAGGAAGCCTAGCATCTGTGGCATTGGGCCGTCGCCCAAGGGATGTTTCTGGTGCCCTTTCATCTGGCAGGGATAAAAAACACCATCGCCGACTCACTCAGCAGGGAGCTGCGCTAGTGCCACGAGTGGGAACTAAGTCAGGATCAAGTGGATCGACTCTTCCGACGATGGGGAAAACCGCGGATCGACCTGTTTGCGACGACGATGAACTCCAAGTGCCAGAGGTTCGCCAACAGGTTTCCCCAGCCGAGGAGCATGGGTGATGCTTTCTCATTCCCCTGGGACGACCTGTTCCTATACGTGTTCCACCCGTTGCCGTTGCTGCTCCGACTCGTCAACCAGCTCAAGAGGTCCCGGTGCAGGATGATCCTAGTTGCATCGGCGTGGCTGAGGCAGATCTGGTTCCTGGACCTTCTGGACTTTTCTGCGTCCCCACCAGTCAAGCTGCCGACGGACGCAGATCTTCTCTCCAGAGAAGGAGGCGCCATACTTCATCACGACCCGGAGTCGCTGAACTTGCAGGCCTGGCTCCTGCAGCACTAGAGTTTGGAGGGTACGATATCCTGGCTGACTGCAGAGAGGTCCTTGCAAAAGCCAGGGCGTCCTCAACTCTCGTGCTACGGACATAAGTGGAAGAGGTTCTCTGTCTGGTGCCGTGCACAGAAGATTAACCCTCTGTGGATCACGGCCCCTCATGTGCTGCCGTACCTACTGTCGCTGGCCAAGGCTGGACTGGCTCACATCACCATCAAGATACATCTGGCTGTGATCTCCCGATACAGCAGAACCACAGGACGGGCGTCCTTGTGGTCCCATCACCTGGTGAAGGAATTTATGAAGGGACTGTTGCGATCGTTCCCGCCGGTGAAGGCCCCTGCCCCGGCGTGGGAGCTCTACGTGGTGCTGACCAGGCTCATGGGGCGCCATTCGAGCCCCTGCATTCGGCACCGTTGAAGTTCCTGTCGTGGAAGACTGCGTTTCTTGTGGCCATCACCTCTGCTCGACGAGTGGGAGAGGCCCTATCCTGCAAGCCTCCATACTTGACTTTTCACGACACGAGGGTGGTGCTGAGGACGCACCCCTCCTTTATGCCCAAGGTGCCGTCGGACTTGCACCTCAACAAGCCCTTGGTGTTACCTGTTTTCTTCCCATCGCCTTCGTCGCCGGCCGAGAGGACTTTGCACTCGCTGGATGTGGCTAGAGCCCTGAAGTTCTACTTGGACCGCACGAAGAGTTTTCGGAAGACATCACAGCTATTTGTGAACTTTGGACCTGTGAACCAAGGGAAGGCTTTCTCGAAGGCTTTCATTTCCAGATGGCTCTCCGGCTGCATCATGCACTGTCATCGGTTGGCAAACCGGCCGTTGCCTGGCCGTCCGAGAGCCCATTTGACCAGAGCTATCGCTGCTACCACGGGGTTCTTGTCTGGTGTGCCCCTGCTGGACATCTGGAGGGCTGCTACGTGGAGGTCGACGGACACCTTCACGAGATTCTACTGCATCGACCGGGATTCCAGGGAGGAGTCCAGGGTCGGCCAAGTAGTGCTGCGCAACCTGTTCGCCTAAGGTGAGCCTGGTGAGGAGGTAAGAATTGCTTAATGTTGAGTTGTTGATGTAATGCTTAATATTGAGCCTTTGCCACCTCCCGTTGGTTATGCATGTTGGTACTGTTGTTCTCCAGCATGGGTCTGTCAAGGATTCACATGCGAACCCTCCCTCCTACCCCTCTGCGGCTCTTCACTTGGTCATACTGCCACTTTGCGTGCTACCAAATCTGAGGATGGCTGCCAGAGGCGGGGCTTAGGGAGAGGGCAGTCATTGGCTGGGGGCAGTATGACCCAGAGACCAGTGATTGGTTACTACTAGGAAAGACAGATCAGAAACGAAACTGATACTGATTTTTTCTTTACCAAGGATTCTTGGCCTGACGACGGGGAATATTCATGAGCATGTGAATCCATGCCAGACCCATGCTGGAGAACAACAGTTACAGGTAAGTAACTTGTTCCTTACCTACTAGACTCTGGCCTAGTATTTAACTCCATCAAAGTGCATCTGGCGGCCCTGTCAGCTTACACCACTCCACAAACAGTGTCCTGGTGGAAAGTTCTTGTCATTAAAGCATCAATGGAAGAGGCTATACCCCCCAATTTCCAACCCTCCTCCGGGATGGGATCTTAATGTTGTGCTCTTCAAACTCATGGGTCCACCCTTTGAGCCCATGCACAAGGCCAGCCTAAAACACCCTGACTTACAAAACTGCATTCCTAGTAGCTATCACCTCTCATAAGAAGAGTCGGTTAGCTACAGGATTTGTCCATACAAGACCCCTTTTTTCATAATACACAAGGGCAAAGTCCTTAGAACGCATCCTGTGTTCTCACCAAAGTTCATTTCTAAGTTCCATGTTAATCCATAGAACTTCCTACCTTCTTTCAAAATCCATCTAACTCAGCAGAAAGAAGCCTCCATACACTTGATATACGGAGGGCGGTCTTGTACTATTTGAACATAACTAAACCTCTAAGGAAAACAGACTGACCATTTGTTTCCATAGCACCTGGAAGAGAAGGCAATCGCATATCCAAGAACGCCATCTCCAGATGGATAGCCAAGTGCATAAAGCTCTGCTATTCCCTATCCAAAAAAGTCTTAAACTTTCACACTGAGGGCTCACTCTACCAGAGGTACAGGAGCTAACTTAGCTTTCATTGCAAACGTCCCTCTAGAGCCATTTGCAAAGCTGCTACATGGAGTTCCATCCATACGTTCACACAGCATTATTGCATTGATACACTCTAAAGCAGATTCACAGGTGGGACAAGCGGCCCTAAACATATCTTTGCTGCTGTACCTTCTCTCTTCCCACCTCCTTCTCCAGATACTGCTTGCAAATCTATGCAGAGCATGTGATCTAAGCAAATCCACAAGCTCCAAAAGGCATACATGACTGACCATAATTGCATTTCTGGTGCTTATATCTGCTTAGATTCACATGCCCCCTCAACCCTCCCGCTCCCCTTGTGGAGTAGAAGGCGTATAGATGTTTTCTTGGTTATCACGGTTTCTGCTTTATCACTTCTATACTCATGCTACACTTCATGCAACCTCATGTCCGAAACAAACCATCTGAGACTCCCTGCTGCATGAAAGAACATGGGTACAGTACAAGTCACACTAGGGATAGTATTACTAACCAGTTTTTGAGTTTCGAAAACAAATATTATAATACTCAGACTACCACTAGATGTTAGACTATGCAGAGCATATGAATTTAAGCAGATGCAAGCAACTGGTCAATTTCCTCACAGTAAAATCATACCAAAGGATAAATGTCCGTACATACAACTTGATCGCATGGAGTGCAGTGCCATTCAAAATGTATTTGCATCACTCTGGCAGAATGGAAATTAATATATATGTAATGAGTGAAAAAAACGCATCGGGGAAATGTTCACAAAATTAAAGGAAGGCTTGCCGGAAACATACAATACAACAGAAACGCGTCGAACATGCTGCAATAAAGGCGATAAACCATGTCTTCCCTACATATGAAATAGAGGGGTGCTATTTCCATTATTCACAAGCATTGTGGCGTTACATGCAAAATCATGGATTGCAAAAGAAATATAGCATGGACAGCGAATTCCAACATCACATACGAAATCTGTGCTCAATAGAATTCTTTCCTAGGGAACGTGTAGTTTCAGCATACATAACTATTGTAAACAGTAGTTACTATCAACAAAACAGGAAGAAAATTGACAATTTTCAGAACTATTATGAGGAAACCTGGCTTGGACCACAAACACGTTTTGGTCGTAAGTTTCCAAAAATTTAAATTGAACTGTGGAATTGTTACAATGGAATATTAACTGGCTCACCCAGGACAAACACCACGTTGGAGGGTGGAATAACGGACTGGGAGTAGCAATGAGCCACTCAAAGCCCTCTGTGGAAGTTCATAAGTGTACTACAAACGGAGGAGGGAATGCAAGAGAGTTCTATAATTCAGCAAATAAGTGGGAAGAATTTACATTTAAAAAAGAAAAACATTTACTAAACATTAAAAAGCTAAGAAGAAATTACTGAAAAATTAATTTGAATACTAAAAACATTGCCATGTATATATTAGAGAGAACATACCATAACCTGGAACAAATATTTGCAATTAACTGATGAATTTTGTAGTAGATGAATAAAAATTGACCAATTTTTCATTTCATAATTTAACAGATTTGTAGAATGAAATCAATTGTTAAATTGTCAGTGAATAAATAAAGACCCTTTGCAGGTATTTGACACTAAATCTCTACAACTTATGATTACATGTAATTAAACCGAAAATAAAATAACGAATGGAAGAAATAACTAAAAGGACATAACTTACCAATGTAGACTTCATGGCTTTTCAAATCCAGTGTAAATAGTTAGGCAATGACAATCAAAATCCCAAGGAAGATCCATTAAAACCAAATAAGCATAAAACAAAAACCAGGAATGTCCACCAACAGAAATCCATGAGAGAAGCACAAAAAAATCCCCCCAAAGATAATCCATTGGCATGCAAAAAAGGAATAATATTTAAAAAGCACTGACGTCGAGCAACACAGAGCATGAAGGTCCACCGACACAAATCCATCAGACACCCAACAAATTCCAAAAGAATGATCCACTGGCACCCAAATATGGAAAAATATTTAAAATCCATTGTCCAGCAGTACAAATCCATCCCAATAAAACACAAAAAGATAATCTATTGGCATCAGAAAAAGGAAATAAATCGAAAATCCAAGATAGTCCTTCAGCACAACCTATGGCATCCATAAGAACAAGAAAATGGTGGATAAGAACTTTGTCACAAACAGAAAAACCATAGTATCTGGCGACACCCAACGGACAAATATAATATTACAACTCCTGTTTATAGTTCATATATGTTAATAGGTCCAAATGTATAGTAAGTCAAATGTTACATGTAAAAGTAGGTCAAACCTTCCACACGATCAAATACATTCGATCAAATTGGTCAAACCCGATACAAGCACCAGAAATACAATTACGGTGAGTAATGTATCTTATATATGCAACTATTCCATCTACATATGCACTGTGACAAACCAGTACTAGTAAGTACTGGTATATAAAATTGTGTTTATTTAAAATAAAAGGAAATCGTCCATCTAGCTCTGCCTCTATGAGGGAAGTTCCCTGCCTAACAAACTAAAACTAATGGTGCTCCTCAAATGTCCCAAATGATGCACTCCTTCATGCAAATCCTATTCATCTAACTGGTCCTATCACTTAAGAAAACTTAAAAGGAGGCCAGAACATCAGCCTCATGTCCTTGGCAGCTGCCTGGCCCAATGGTTTGGATTTCATCTACAAAAAGCAGGTTTTTCAAAGTTTGTCAAGTCCTGGATCTATTTCCTAAAGAAAGTTGCTGAAGATTCATACATTCCTTAAAATATAGTCCTTGCTATGTTCTATATTTCTAGGGCTTTCCCCAAAGTCCTCTTGCCCTTTGGTATATATTCAGCAGGGTCTTGCCTGGTGCCCGCCCACATCACTGTTCGTGTTTATCTGGCTCCCGTAATCCTCTCGGCTTCTCCATTCTCCGAGATTCAAGTCTTGCAGTTTCTCAGGGCTCTCCAAAACCCTCTGATAGGTTTGCTTTATCCTCAGTTTTATCTGGCTCCTGTAACAGTTGTGGCTTCAACAATATCGTGATGGACGGATGTCGAAGAACGGACAATGCGCATGCGCGAGTGTGGAACGCACATATTTAAACTCCTGGATATGCTCGGCTTGAACCAAGGTCACCCCGGAAGTGATTGGTGCAGGAAGCCATCAGAGGAGTTACCGCTCTGAAAGAAGTGGAAACCGGATCCCGATACGAACGGTGAGAACAACGGGGGGGTTAGTTCACTGTTAGAGTTTCGAGATGGGACTTTGCCCGTTTGGTCTACTGTGCTATTGGGCTTCGATAAGTAAGGAAGCGGGTTTAGCTTAACAAATACATACTGGCTGTCTGTTAGATGCCCGTAACAGTGACAGCCTATCCCTGACTTATTAGTAAATACGTCGGATTTTAACGGTCTGTGCTTCCCATTTAGAGACCCCTTCTGTTGGTGATAAAAACCCGGGAATAAGAGTCTGGGGAATGATAGCACCGGAAGAGATTTGACCTCTGCTCCCGAGACAGCCACGTTTCCTCCATCCTCACAGGAAGAGAAAGGAGATAATGCAAAGAACGAAGGTTATAGACCATATTAGATCTACATTGATCAGCTCCTTTGATCTATTCAATGGCCCTGCGACATAGACAGATGCTTAACTGGATTTTCTCATTATCCCCAAGCGATCCAGTTTCCCGCGAGGGCTGAACCAAAGCTCCACAAGAACACACGGGGAAGGAAGCCCAAGGCAACAGAAAGTGATGCCATGTAAACAGTACCTAAGATAAAAGAACACAAATTGACAAGATAAGCCTAAAAGAGGCTAGCCAGTTGAACTGCAGAGTTAACTTGTGAAAATATCACTAATGGACCATTTCTTGGGTTTCTCCGGAAATCTTTCCTTGACTTTCTCTGATTAACAGGGATCTTTTCTCGAACATGTCTAGAGACGGTCTCCAGGACTCTTCGCTCGAACGACACACAGCTTAGAGACTGCCTTTACAATCAAGTCGTGACTCACCGTATTGACGGTGAGAGATTTGACCTAGATACCTTTTTGCCCGCATGTGAGTTCATAAAACAATGTTAATACCACTGAGGTTAGGTATTCCCTCAACCAAGCGCAATACCTAGGTATAGCGGTCACTGCACATGAGGCAGGAAGATGATGCTTTTTATAGGTAGGATGTGATTGGATTCTTGTATTGAGATTACTGTTATTAACTAACAGTTGTCATGAAATTAAGTCGCACATATAGGTTATTGATTATCCTTTTTGTATTGCTCCTTGATAGGTGGAGATTACCTTCCGGGTCGGTTGACCAACAAGGGGAACTATACCCCATGGAGTCAGAATAACACTGCAACTCCAACAAGAACGCTACAAAGGAATTTTTCTTGATTGAACTTTCGCTTTGTTTTTTGTAATGTTGAGTTATATTGTAATATGTTGCATGTCCTACTAACCCCGCACACAAGCCCCTGAAGAATTTCCGGATATTCAACATGAGACACCTTGTACGGAAAGAAACATGTCTGGCACTTTTTATGGTTTTGGAATGAAATTTTGAAAGTGAATGAAGGTAGAATGAATGGAATGTGATTTAGTGAGTTGTGAGTAATGAGGTATGGCCTAGTGCAATTAGCAGCACAGCACACAACACTTTAACGGTTAAGTATCCTAACCACATGCTTACCGCTTTAAGGGGGTCAACACATGCAGAGACAATAACACACGAGTTTTCCTCCATTTTTTTGGTAGAAGACCACACAGGTATTTCAACATTGAGTTTTAACTTTTTGTATGTATTTGACAAATAAAATATGCATATTTTTTGATAATTCGGTTGTCACGCAAATGTTCTTTGTTGTACTATAAGTGAAAATAGCTAGATAATGGAATCCACCTAGACAAGGTAGCAGTTACAAACCACAAGCTCTGTGTTTCAATTTATCAAGGGTTAATCCCTTTAGTTTAAGGGTTCGCTTGTGGTTGTTGTCCGTTAATCTCTCTGTTTGAAATTGTTACAGTTGTGGCTTCCCCAGCCTTGGATGTTGTTTCTAGGATTTCCCAAAGTCCCCCAGCCCTCTCTCAGGCTTGCTTTAGCAGGGCCTCGGTACAGCGTGTTCCCACTCGGGTTTTCTGGGTGCTTCTCTAGCCTTGAACGTCAGTGTCTTTCAGTTTCCCAGGGCTCACCAAAGCCCTATAGCCTTCTGATAGGCTTGCTTTGTCTCTCTTCAGGTTTTTCTGGCTCCCATAACCTTTATGTCCGTCCCAGCCTCGAATCACACTGTTTGCCTCTCTATAGCATTAGCTTTTCTGTAGTTTGTCTTTCTTCCTTTGCTTTGCAGCTAATGCATCTCTTGTGCAGAGCTCAGGGATTTGGTCTCTTTGCTGCACTCTGGTCTTGGCATCGGTTAACGGGCCCAGGCCCACCACTGCTTCCGTGTGGTCGAAACACCAGAAGAGATGTTTGCGTTAACGTCCCCTTCTTGACCCAGGCCTTTTTGCCGTTCAGTACACCAGCCTTCTGGCATCTTGTGAGCATCTGGTTTGTTCTCCACTCTACTTCTGGCTCTGCAGTCTAGAATGCATCCGCCCCTCCACAACGTCTTCCCGTCCGGGGCTCTCCTCTGCATAGGATTCTCGTTCAAAGTTCCTAGTGGTTTTATGTATGTCATGACAAACAAAAGGGGAGGTGTCATTCTTGTTTGTGGTGTTCTGGCAGGATCCAGCATTACCTGAAGGCAAGGAGATTGATTTAATGTATTTGGTGTATCAAAACCAGTGTTAAGTCTTTCCGATTCCAATGTAGGCAGTCAATGTATGCTGGACCGGGAGTTCCATACTGGAATGGGAGTCCTTGTCCCCTAGAGGGGAGTCGCTCCCAGTGAGGTCCCACGTGTCAAGACCCCCTAGGGTGGGTCTTGCTGAGCATGCTCCTCTCCCGAGCCACAAAGGGGACGGCTCCCCTCTGGGTAGAATGGACAAATAGCCTGATTCGTCACAGCACACACAGCTTTTAACGTCCCTGTAGTTTTCAGTCTCCATTAATTTCTGGGCTGGAGATCTACTATTCCCCAGCTACATGTAGAAGGTTAAAACCCTCCTGCCCCCTCCACTTTACACATGGGTCTGCCTGATCATTCTCTCCAAGCTCCCTGGGGTCAGTCCTTCAAAATGGTGTTCACTCTGCTCTTCTTCTGCAGGCAAATATATATTGTTTAACTCTGTTAAGTATTTCAATCAGGCGATGTACCCTGGTCTCAGCCTAGTATGCAGCACACAACCATAATGCTTATTTAATAATATATATAGGTTCAATATTTTGAGTGATGGACCACTCATATCACACCCCTTTTCAAATACCCCGGGTCACGATGGACCATCAATTAGGCTGGTTGGTAAAGGTAATATTTATTTAAAATTCAAATCAAACATATGCTTTTTAATATATGGGGCAGCAATCACCAATGTGGTGACAACAGATAAGAAGGTATAAAACACACTTAATTTCACTCTTTAGCAACACAAATATAAAACACCAGAGAACAGAACACTTTTGGCTTGTTTGGAAAGATAGCACTTAAGTTAGGATTTCCCCCTGCAATATTCCTCAACCCAAAAATAATCAATTCTAAATGGAAGCAGCAGGTAATCAGAAATTCAAATCCAACCTTGCCTCCCCAAACAAGAGAAAAACGGATTTGAAACCTTTACACTGTTTAAAATGACATTCGGAAATGGCTGAATAAAACCATTTTTGCAAAAATCCTTAAATAAGTACACATTTCTATGGGAGCAGTATTGGAAAGATACTAGCAAGCATAAGCAATAGTTTAAGCAAAAGTAAACAATTCGAATTTCAATAGAAGGTTGAAAATAATTTAGAATAAAAATAACACATGTAAAAGTTTGCAAAAATGTTGATTCCCGCCTAAAATTAACAAAACCGTTTTTAATACAAACGGTTGAAATACAGTGATTTTGAGTGTGTCGTTTGGGTTGGGATGTAGCTATAGGTCTTGGGTATAATCCAGATTTGAAATGAGGTCTCTAGCTATTAAACTGAGGGTGATATGCAATGTAGAATGAGAGGCGTTTTTAGAAAAATCGGGTAGTGAAAACAGAAAAACTCAGTTTGGACAAGAAAAAATGTACTATAGTTTTACTCTGGAGTATTCAGGCTTAGAATACCAAAGAGGGACACAGTAAGCTCTGGAATTGATTCATGACTTCAACCCCAGATCCTGAGCGCCCAGTCTGGCGGGACCAGACCGACCACTCGAAATAGGATTGATAGTTTAGGATTTAAACAAGCTAAAAATGACTAAAGAAATGACGGTTGGCAAGATAAATCAAAGACAGGATTGCAATAAGGATTCTGACAAGGTTACAAGTTATTAAGGTAAGGATAGGTTGGTTTAGAGATTGGGATAGGACAAGGCAAGGTATTCTATGGTTTTCTATGATTCCTATTACAGTCCACTTTAATTTAGGATTTTGGACCGTCAAGGGTTCTGGATCACCACATGGATCTGGTCTAGCACAGGACAGCTGGGCAAATCTGGCGGAACAGGATCAGTTGGGCCGTTGTGGTCACCGTACTGCACTGGACTGGTAGTTCTGGTTACTGGATACTAGAGATCAGCGGGGTGGCAAGTTTGCAGGCATGCATCTAGTAGCAGCAAGCCAGGATGGATCAGGATGCTTCCCTTGGGTTTTTTGGGATTTTTAGAATTTGAGGCCTAGCTGAAAAGGGGTTCAGCAATGCATAGGCCTAGGCTTTGTTATGAAAATCTGGAATCGGGGTCAAACAGGAAGAAGAAATCAGGAACAGGAAGCCACGTAGGAATTCAGGAAGAAAGTCAGGAATGTGTGTGTGTGCTGTCAGGGTCCCTTATTTATCATGCCAGATGACATCACTACACTATATGGCAGGGGCAGGCTTACTACTGTAAAGGGATTTCAATCCTGCACACACCCAAGTCTCGCCCAGCATGTAGTGTGCAAATGAAACCCTTATTTATTTTTGTCTATAAATTCAGCATTCTGAATGATATACCACTCATATCACCCCCTTCTCAAAATACCCCCCTGTCACACTGAACCAGGAATCAGGCTAGTTTGGGACGATAATATTTATTTATTTAGAATTGATATCACTATATAGTTTTAATAGGTAACAACAATCGCCAAGGGGTGACAAGAACAATGAATAATATCTTTAATGCACCGGGAATCTGGTAATGAACACAAACATTATGCAGCAAAGAAAAGAATACTTTTGGATTGGTTTGGAACAGATAGCACTGTGGTTAGAGGTTCCCCCTGAAACACCCCTCGACCCACCAATAGGCAATTTAAATAGATGTGAGGAGAGAGCAGGTACTCAGGAATAATACAGATCAAACAGAATATCACTCCCACTGTCCCTCCTTAACCAAATGAAAAACGGATTTGACTTTTCAACTGTCAGAATGGCTTTGAAACTGGCTGAGCAAAAACACTAAATATGGTCAAAATGCTTAAATTATACATTTCTACGGGCGCCGCTTTGAACAGATGCAAGCAATCAACAGCAATGACTTAATAAAAACAAATATTTGGAATCTTAAAGGCAAAGTGGGAATTAATTTAAAGGCAATTCACACGTGTAAAACTTTTGCAAAATGCAAATTGGCAGCAAACTTTTATTATGTGATTTTTGCTAAAAACGGCTCAACCGCACTGTTTGCGATTGTGGATATAGCTAAGGATGTTTGGTATCAGTGGGAATTGAAATGTTGTTTCTATCTTTAAAACTGAGGGAGTTATAGAGGTTTTAGTGAGGTGTTTTCTGAAAATAAAGACATTTATTTGGAAAAGAACTTCAGTTTAAAACCAGAAAATATGGGTTATGCTTTTACTCAAGACTAGAGCATGCAGACTACACAACCAGGTTGGGACGAAGTAAGCTCTGAGACTGATTCATGACTTCATTAACAGATCCCCTGAGCCTTCCCCGGCGGAACCAGTCCAAACACTGAAGTGGGATTTTTGGATTAGAGTTACACAAACAAAGATGACTATGAAAATGACGCTTTAGCAAGTAGACAGAATAAGATAGCACTAAGAATTTGACACATACTGGTTATGAAAGTAAGAATAGTTCAAAGATTGGGGTGGACCAAGATAAAACAAGGTATACAATAGCTCACTAGTGTCCTGTTAATATTCACAATCCACTGGGATTTAAGTTTTTGGCACGTCAAAATTCTGGTCAATGGATCGGGTCTATCAAGGAAGGACAGCACATCAGTCTCAGGACAGGATCAACTAGGCCGGTCGCCGGAACTGCACGGGATCTGCCATTCTTGTTTCTGGATATTTCACATTAGCAGGATGGCTAGTTCATCAGGCAAGCATTTATTGTAGCGAGCCAGATAGTTTCAGGATGCTTCCTTAGACCACAGCGCTACACTGGGTTGTAAGGGTTAGTTAAGGATGAGGCCTAGCTGAAAATGGTTCAGCTACTGCTTGGCCTGGTCATTGGCATCTGGATCGATGTTGAAGGCTGGATGTTGAATGCTGGAATAAAGTGCTTCGCTGGAATCAGAAGAGAGAGTGTCAGTGTTGTCGGATGTCTCTGTTTATCATTTCAAATGACATCACAAAAATGGGTGTATGGGCTGGCTTAACTAAACTTGCCTCTGTGAACTGGGATTGGATCAGAGCCTCATCTCCACCTTGCATCTAAGTGATTGGCTCAAAGTCAGATGTTGTCAAGTTTATGGTTTGGCTTTTACAATGCTTAGAAACCTCCCCTAGCCACTAGTATCAAAATCGAATTTTGTCCTAAATACATATTTATTTATACATTTGTAACCTCTACGAAAATCACATACAAGGATTACATATTTTATGGAGTATCTGTTCATCAAAATCGCACAGCTGTGAGATCTTGTTTGGCCTTTTTGCAGATTTTTGTCCATTTCGCCATGAAATTCTTTTCCAAATTTCCACAAATGTGTTTTTACCATAGGAATGTGTGTGCAAAGTTTAACAATTCTAGCATAAATACAGTTCCCATAAAACCACGTATATTGCCATTCCTGTTCAGAATATGCTACACAGTTCCACCACGTTTTGAAATGTAGGGCCAAAAATTAGAACAACAAATCTGCCCTTTTTATATTTTTCACCACTTCTGATAGCGAGTTGTAAGTCTCTAAAAAATAGTTTTTTTACATATTCTTGGCAGCAAATGGTCCGCCTTTTGTCTGTCTCTGGAGGCAAGGAGCAGCCCCATCTTTAGGATTTCCTTCAAGGAGCAGCCCCCACCTTTGGGATTTCTTTCTGCAAACCTAGTTTACAGCCTTTTCACACGTCCATTTCCTGGCCTGAAGAATCTGCCATTTTTCAGACCTTGATTGCAGACACGTCTGGCCTACCCCACAATTATCGTGTCAGTGAGCATCTGCTGAGAGGAATGACCTCCCCTTGGGTGGAAACTTGTTTTTCAACCTCTTGCAAGCCCAGCCAGCCTAAAACAAACTTGTTGCATCAGATGACATAGAGAAATTGCATTCTTTGATTTAAACCTGTGGGATCAAAACAACTGAGATCTTTGTTCCTTTCAGCAACATTCCTTTTATATTTGCTAATCCGGCAGATCTTTAGTTTTAGACAACTTTAAAATGTAGTCATGAGAGCCCATTTGACAGGGGCTGTCATTCACAGACAATCCAGTTTTGCTCAGAAGGTGTATTGCTCTTCATGTTTCAAGACCTTGTACATTCACAGTGCTTCATTAGATTAACTGAATGTTGGTGCCAAGTAAGATTTTGAGTGTTGGAAAGTGTTTATGTACAGTCATTTTGAAGTTTCAGCAGCAAAGTAAATGTCATTTACAGGCAAATTTTGGAGTTTCACTTGCAAAGCGCTGTTGCTCCCTCTGCACTCTAGGTTCACTTGTCATGGAGCCCACTGGCACTTTTTCTGCATTGCGTGCGCTGTTCCACCACACATGCACCATAGGTGGCAGGTTGTGCAGCCATCTTTTTGTGTGTTGAAACGCAGTTTTGGAGGTTTTGGCGCGTGCACAAGGGTTATGCCGCCATTTTGCTTTTTCTCGCACCATAGATAGCAAAGTGAGGCCGCATAGTATAGCAGAGTGGGTCAATATATTCCACACTAGCCACACCCATAATGCTAGGATTGGGCAAGAGCATAGTTTCCGCCTTGCCCACCGCTGATTGGATCACAGAAAATGTGTGTCATGTTTATGGGGTGACTATTACAATGTCTAGAAACCTCCCCTAGCTACTGGGACCAAAATCTAATTTTTCCACAAATACATATTTATGCAGTTATAACCTCTGAGAAAATCAGATACACAGGTTACATATTTTGTGCGTCATATTTCAATCCAAATCCCAAGTCAGTGGGACCTGGTTTTGCCTTTCTGCTACTTTTTAGTAATTTTAACCATGAATGATTTGGCCTAAAATTCCCCACTTTTGTACACAGATGCGCATTTACCCCTAGGATGTGTGCGCAAAATGTTATGTTCGCAACATGAATACTTTCCCCGTAATCTGTCCTTTTTTACAACTTCTGTTCCTTATGCAGTAATGAGTTCTACCAAGTTTTCAAAGAAAGAGCATAAAATTAGATTTCGAACTACCAACCTTTCATATTGTTCCTAATTCTTGCTGTAAAGTTAAATGTCTTTAAAATTCATTTGCAAAATAACCTTTAAAACCAAATGTCACTTGATCCGTTTTTTTTCCTTCCCCCAGCTGCAAGCAGCTGTCAATTCCTTTGAAACAGAATGAGGGGCTTCTCTCTTGTTTGAAGGTTTTATTGCCCTTCACACTTGACAGGTGAGAGTCTCAGTCTGCTATTGTCCCAGCCTGAAGCATGACGAATGTCTGATGAGCTGGGGAAGCCCCTTGGTCCTGGTCATTCAAAGTCCTCCAATCTAGCAATTAGCGCTTTCCTGTCCCAGAAGTTTGACGGGTCACCCTTTCTCAGGGCTAGCAACTGGCAGAGCAAGTTTATTTTTATATAGTTTGCCAACTTAGCCTATGTGTTTTAGATTTTATTTTCTCATTTTACATCTTGGCTTAAGTCTGTGGAATCAGAATAGTTTATAGGTGTACTTTTACCAGCAACAAATCCTTTTACAATACTAAGTAAGCAGGCCTTTACCCAACAACTTACTTTTAAATAGGCGATTTTATCTCTTCAGTCAGAAAAAGCACATTTTACGATTTCTTTAAATTCGGTTTTCATCACCAGTAAATGCACACTTTCTGCAGCTATAGTTCTTTTCTTGAGTGCTGGAGTTGTTTTGCAACATGGATACATTTACACAGGTATCTATTTAGAGTCTTTCTCTGAACAGCTGATTCTGGATACTTCTGCAAAGAAAATAGATGCGTTTCCCGTGTAAAATGAAAACAAAGCCCCTACTTGATTTTTCAAAGATACTTTTGACAGGAGCTGTCATTCAAATGAGGCCCGGTTCCTCTGAGACACAATGCATGATCCTGGGCATTGCAGGGCCTTTTTAACCACAGTGGTTCATGAGAAGTGTATGAATTTAGCACCAAGCAGCACTTTTAAGGTTGAAAAAGGTGTCGTTTTAAAGAGGCATTTTGGGTTTTCAGCAAAGTAATGCTGCCTCTTTCACTTCACTCCATGCTAAATGTTGCAGAGCACACTGGCAGATTCCTGCAGTGAGTGCCCTGTTCCACCCCACTTGAAATGTGTGTGGCAGGGTGGTGCAGCCATTTTCTGGTTGTTGCAAAAACGCAGTTTAGAGATATTGGCGCGTACATTTTGCTGTTTCTTGCCTCCATTGCAGCAAAGTGATGTAGCATAGCACAGCTGAGTGGGTCAAAATATCCCACAACTCTTCCCAGATCTTGTTACAAAGGTGTGATTTTCGAAGTCCCATGATCCAGAAAAGGTGGTGGACCACTCCTATTGAGAAAATGCCAGTTTCGTTTTGGGACCTTATTTTTTATCTGAACATGTGAGATAAAATACGTTAACATCAGATTCTGTTGATCAGTGCACACAATGAGACGTGCGAATAATTGCGCTGTGATAGAATTTTGAGGAGTTGCATGTTTTTGCCTTTTTTTCCACTAATCTTTGTGTGGTACGATATGTACATTTTACATGATTTGGTAGATCTAACATCTAGCTACAAAATGCAATTAGTTTTTATGTTGATAGGAGATTGCATCAGTGTTGCCATTTTAAGATGAAACTAGTGATTTAAAAATTGCACATAACATTTTCTGTTCATTTTTTAAGTGTGGGTTAAGTGTGGCGTGGGTGTCTGGTTGCTAGAGGTCACTGTTCAAACATTACCTACATACACTCCTTCGCAATATGAATTCCATGTCAATGCAAGTCTTTTTTTTCCGCATGGAAAACAATAACCTCACTTTTGACCTAATTGGTTTTATGAGGCCTGGAGTTTGATGGATGCTGACAAGCCCAGCATTCAAGCCCTTTAGCTGGTAGTGGGTTCATGGGGCTGTTTTCTTAGAAACCACCTTCAGCACAACAGATCAATGATTCTTTGTGGGTTTATTCTTTTTGTTATTGTGAATTTAAGTGGAGCTAAGCCTGGGAAGGTGAATCTTCAAAGGGTTTCACGTCCCCCATTGTACAGTTTCAAATTTCCCTTAAGTGATGGAAATATGTCTGCGCCGTGCTAACTACATGTTTTAAATGTATTGTTACATCACACTGCAGTAGGCCTTACATTTTACATCATTTTGTACTCTAAAATGCATAATAAAGATAGTTGAATACAAATCACAGTTAAACTGCAGACACATTTTCCCTACATTAGGCATGTTCATAATACTTTCCTGCATCTATCGTGTTCTTCCACAAACATTCTGAGCCTGCAGAATTCTTTTGGGAAGTAAGTACACTGCAAAGTTTTGGGCCTTATTTTTTAGATGCAGCATAGTTCTTGTTTGGTTCTCAGCCATGTCCTTCTAAACTGTCCAAGCAGGGGCTAGAAGGAAATATGTAACACATCCCTATTGTCTTTAAAAGTGAAAACCGGCCTCAGAAATGATAGCAGTCCAAATGTTAATTTCACAATATTTACAACGTTGTTGGGTACACATATTTTTATTTACACTTTGTAAGGGCATCCTATTTGAACATTGCAGCAAACAAAATGCACAATCCAATAGGAAGTATAATTTTGTGAATAGCGCCTTGCTTGCTCTATCAGAGGGTTTCCAGCATCCGTTTATTTTAAGCCATCATCCTTCACTCCAAAGTTCTTGCAAGGTACAGATTGCAAGTTGTGTCACAGTGGATCACGCTACCCACAGATGTCACCCCTTGTTTTGATCACCAAGAAGTAACAAAATGGAATGAGATTGCCAAGACACATTACTTCCAGATAAAAGGAAATGGCACTTTAAACATCCAATGGGTGTTACTCTGGAGCTCTTTTGGGGAATGAGTCCTCCAGAAAAGACAGGAAGTGCAATATCCTGCTCTTTGTGATGTCTAGAGGACACCTTGGAAGCATGCAATGAGTCTGTAAATGCCCCTGGGGGGCATGATTTCCTAAAGTCCAAAAGCACACTAAAGGCTGACCTGACATAATGGCAGCCAAGAAGATCACTTTAGCAGATAAAGCGTTGCAAGCATCCTGGATGTGCACAAATCGACCTAGCTAAAGACCCTACTGGATTATCTCGGGTTGAAATCTGAGAATGCAACTCTAGTTTGATTGCCAACGCTATGAAGTAACCTTTTGGTGAGAGCCTCAGAACTGACAACTCCCACAATAAACTCCCTAAAACGAATAGCTGCCCATTCATCACGTAAGGGGAAAACAGATAGATTCAACAAATAAAATCCCTCAAATTCAAGGATCACCACTGGATCACATGGTAATGCGGAAAGGTTATTAAATGAGCACCATATGACAATATTTTCCCTTGCTGGTTATCTACAGAATGTGTCGGTGGCTGGCTGGTTCCTTGAATGTCTTCTCCCACCAGGTGAAGAGCCAGCCCTTTCCTCCAAGTGTAGTTTTCTTAATTGTACTAGCGATAGGATGCGATCAGTGATGACTGGACAAAATGGATCAACCAGGGGTTTTTCATAGCTAGTTATAGATGAAGAGGCTACCAAGGGGGACAAGGTCATAAATAATCTCATATGCAACTTCTGCTTTGTCTGTTTTCAAAAGACCTTACAACATTAATATAATCAGTGGGAAAGCATAAGATATAGTGCTGGAAGCCATTAGAAGGAGAGCCTATCCTACCTTCCCACTCCTGAGGACCAGACGCCTGGACAATATTTTATTTGCTGGCAAATAGATCTATCAGTGCCTCCCAAAGCAATCCATGGTCTGCAAATAACTATCAAGCTCAGGCTAGTGAACCAAGGAAAAGAATTCCATGGTCAGTATATCTGCAGGTAGCCCATTATTCTTCTGTGGCTGGTGGGGTGAAGTAAATGAGCGATTTGACCAGCTCTAGTACCTTTCTTGTGGGCAGTGAAGCCCAGGGACCTCATTCACATAGACCCCTCCCCCCCCCCCCCCCAAACCACCACTCCATCCCCCCTATGGACAATATAAGACTTGGAAACTTGATTGTACATTTGTACCACACTGTCCCATCTTGGAACAATGTTGCAAACATGTGCAGGACCTTCGCTTCTTATCAATTGGATGACCTTTTGACTTCCTCTCGGGAACATTTGCTCTTGAAATGTTTCTTTGAGTGACCCCAGGCTCACTTGGCTGGCAACTTTAGTCATGGCAACTGACCCCACTTTATAGGTTGATCCCCACCAACATCCATTCAGATGAAGGAATTCTGGAGAAACTGTTATTAAAGTCTAGTATTGGCAAAACGAATGCGACCGATGACAAAACAAGTGTTGAACCATTGGATAGAAGTGAAGGTGGTCCCCAAAAACGATGCAAGTTCTTTCTCTGTACATTGGAACATGGAGGTGCGAGTCCTGAGGTTCCAGGGTCACTAGCAAATCATCTTTGTGAACTGGGGAAGTTACGATCTGAAGAGTCAACGTTTATCCTTTACATACAGACTTGCACATGCCTGTTCCCCCCTCCACCCCCACACCCCCACCTCACCACCCAGCGTTGACTGCACTAAGAACAGTAGAAATTAAAAACCCTAATATTCTTCCTAGTGCAGTACTGGAATGATTGTGTCTTTCCACATAAGATGCACCCTTGTTTGGGTGACGCTTGATTCAGAGATGATTGAGGGATGAGGATTCTAATGTTTCAGTGAACAGGCATAGTCTCCTCAAACTCAATTTAATATCCAAATGTCATGGTCTGCAGGACCTACTAGCCTTGAATTGAAAGCATTAATTGGTTGTGGAGGAATTGTAGATGTCTACTCGCAGACTGAGACATCCATGCAGGATTTCAGAGGCTGGAATAGTTCTTCTTTGGTTGCTGTGGTTGAGCTGCCATGGGGTGGGGTCCGGATCAGTCTCAGTATAGGGCCTCCCAAACAGTCCCTCTCTCGGAAGCAATATTTGTATGGAGTCTCCCAAGTTCGAAGCCGCTACTAGAGGATGAAATAATTGTGCCTTATAGGAACAGATAGGAATGCAAGCCGCACTAGCTCTGCTTTTACAACAAAGGCAAACAAAAGCAGATTGGGCAGAGGGAAAATTTCCAGGAATACATCACCCAGCAGTGATCCACCCGTTTTTGATGATGCCAAGCAGGCAGTTTGTGTTTGTTTTTTTTTGTCTGCGCCAATTAGTCAGGGATGGCTGCCCGTTAGGAACTCTAATAGCATCACAGGGGTTAAAATGCAGGAACTGCCCAGGGGCCTTTTATGTCAACGTATTGTGACAATGTATCTGTGCAACCTATTACAAACATGTGACAAAACCTGCCCCCATCATCACTGTCTTTGAAAGGCAGGAACTTGCATAACATATTTTTGGAGTGCTGTTGCAGCATATCAAGACGTAATGGTGCAGGTGAAATAGTAATAAGTTTCAAAAGTATCCAGTGGTCGTTCACATTGATAGCCTTGGTGTAATTTAGAATTTTAATATTGTTTACTTTTCGAGTACTGATGCGTGGTAGGAGTGAAAACTCTTCTGCCATTTAAGTGGATTTTTCTCCTGGGGCCAGGTATTACTAGGTTAGTGCTGTAAAGATCTTTCTGCAGCCTGTATGGCAGCTGGCTTTCATCCTCATGCAGTCAACATTAGTACAATTTAGTTGTATAATAACACTTTATTGTCGGATGGCAGGTCTGGCCATTGTTGTGCCAGCTTGGTTCATGTTTGGCACTTAGGCCAGACCCCCTGACTGTGCTATTACTCCGCTCCTCCCATGGATTATCTGGCTCCCTCACCTCTAGCATACTCTTGTGGTGAAGTATCTTTAGATGGAAAAAAGTTTGCAGAGAGATGGCACGCCAGTGTGTATAACTAATCCACTACCGGAAAGGTCAGTTTGAACCCTTCCAAACAGTATCGTTTCAACTATGGAATGTGGTAAGACTGGCATGTTTCTTTTAATTCAGAAGTACTTTCTTTTTGAAGGGCATCCTCTTTCCCTGGAATGGGCATAGCTGGCATTTTAGGTTTTCTGTGTTCAGGGGCAGAAGGGCGCTCTTCTCACTGCACATATCTGTCCTTTTTAAAAGGTGGAAGGACAGGATTGTCTGCATTAGTGTCCTTGCCTTGGTGTGTAGCAGCCTCATCCTTCAGTGCTGCTATGTTTGCCAAAGCAATCAGTTGTTGAGGTCGGTCCTCCTCAATTGGAATATGCTCCGAACGTTTGGGAACATTTGAGTACTGCTCTGTTTGTACCACAGTAATCCTGGGCCCTGATGTAGAGGGGTACTTTTAATGGGGTCACAGGGGAGATTCCACAGCATTCTAGTCGGGGCTATGAAGCCATCCATCCTAACGGGAAGACTGGGTTCCAACCAAAGGTTAGACCAAACTCTCTTGTCATTGGTAGCTATGGCAGAGTAATGTGGTTGGATAAGGGGGTTAGGGACTCCCATTCCGATGAACTACCTTACCGCCGCACTCAAGAATCCAATGAAGCCATCTGTATGAAACCAGAATCCTCCTACATCTGTTACTGCACTCCCTCTGACAAAGATACATATCGGCTTGATGTTCAGATGAGTAGACACCAAGGGGGGAATACACTGCTGCCTGACACTAGGACGAAGAAACCTAATGAGTCAGGCTGAGTATGGCACAAACAGAAGGAAAGGACTATGGTTGTAAACTGGGGGACGTCTCAGTTCAGCAAAATTAAAAGTTGGAGTAAAACAATTGTGAGAAACCCATGAGTTTCAAACTGGTTCCAGATAATGGGCAGACAGGAACTCTGGAGACCCAAAAAGTCTGAAGGAACAGGTTTCGGGAGAACTGGATGGAAGAAGCCTACCAAGAGGAGATCTTGTCCCAGGAGGGACGTGTCCGCAAGAGGTGGTGGCCACAGAACTGGAGGAGAGGGAAAACCTCTCTGTACCAATACCATCCACAGAGGGGTAACTTGAACGATACCCAAGTACGAAGGGAAGTTAAGAGACATCCTGTACAATGATGGCCAAGAAGAGGAGAACACGAGAAACCCTCTCTGTGCCGATACTGACATAGGTGAAATATGCCAAAACAACATTGGAAGCCGAACGATGGCAAACATGAACCGTCCTGTGGGAAAGAAAATAAGTCCCAGAGTGGAACACCAACCTGGTGACGCAGACCCTAACCCAGGAAGGTAACTGGGAGAGCGGGAGACCCGGGGAGAGGGCACGCTATAGTGGATGGCAAAACGATAATTGGCATACTGACTAGAAGAGTGAGAATAATTACGGGACTCCTCATACGCGTCCAAGTAGTATTGAATACAATAAGCAGAGTGAGAATCCATACAGAACCATTCCCGCTCTACCCAGGGAATTGTACAATCCTGACCAGAGTCAAGTTGACCACTACATACAATACACAGATCCCAGCGAGCCAATAAGCAGACGGCGCAAGAAGTGATCCCAAAGAGGTGGGATGAAAGGTACAAGGAATAGAGACTGTTATTTGATAAAGGCAGAATATAAGAGGATACAGGTGTTGATACCCCACAATACAGAAAGTCAAGAAAGCAAGGATTAACAAAGAAAATAACCTGGAAAAGTCCTCTAGAAGAACTTAGACTTACTACAAGAAATAACCAAAATGCAATTTGAGGGTTCCATACTAAGAAAGAACATATATTGGAAAGCTGTTTCCGTACTAGGAGAATGGAGTCATTCTCATGGTCCTTAGTCGTTGTCTATTAGTGGTTGGGTCAGTATAGCTTAGTTTTGGGACGGAGGACAGACATTTACTTAGGACTTTGACACCGCGACAAGCACCCTTGTAGGTAAGGAAGCCTTTAGATGGTGGAAAGTGGGGCCTTTTCTCTTTATTTCTAATAAATACTGTGAAAGATGGCAAACTCTGGTCTGTCTCATCCTTCTAACCCGCCACATAAGGGGAGAGGATGGTGTGTGGGCACTGCCAATAAATATCCCAAGAGAACACACTGCACAAGTATACTGAAATGTATACTCTATTATAGAATTTCATATAAAGAAACTTCCATTTCAAATATCAAAGGTTAGCCCAAATAAATTGTGGGTATGCATTGTATTACATTCATGCTTCGCTCAAATGAGTGGCGAGGTTGGCGTGCATGTACAGTGAGTCCCAATAGATGTCCCAAGAGAATACACTACACACGTACCCTGAAAACGTACAAATAAAGTAGCTACCAGTTATGTTTCATGCAACACAAACTAAAACAGTGTATGTGTAAGGATTGGGCCTTGGGTCAGACCCTACTGCTCCTGTAAATACTGTGGCCTGTACCTGGTGATAGACTCTAAACTGTATAAGGTGGTGAGAAAAGGGATTCCTAAGCAGACGGTTGAATGCATACATTGAGGAGTCCAGAATAAAAGCCAGACACAAGTTTGCCAAGTTTTTGGTTAAGGACTTTTAGTGGAAGACCAATGGGTTGGGAAAAGGTCTCTCTGACCCGTCTCTTAAGAGGAGTTTCCCTATCTAAAACCAAAAACTAAGGATCTGTCAGTTTCCTGTCAAAATCAAAAATGTCCTTGGGTCCAATTGTTCTGTTCTGGCACTCACACTATAAACCAAACTAGAAGGTGAAAATAAAAAATTCAACGCAAATGTTCTGCAAGGCAAAAGATGGTTGGTTCCAGAGGGTGGCTCCATTCCCCTTAATTCTTCCTTGATGCAAATGATTCTTGATCTAACAGTTAGCCGTGTCTTTCTTGGGCCACAAAATACTGTTATTCACAAAGTTTCTTAGCCTTATGAGTTCTACCTTTCAAAAGTTCCTTCTTGTTTAGCACAGTTCTATATCTTTCTTGGTACTTCTGTAGATTTGCTGTTGCCTGGTATACTCTCCTGCCAGGACTTCTTGTATTCACATACACACCTGCAGCTGCCTGGTCGACTCGTCTGCCTGGACCACTTAAATTCACACATGGTTTTTCTCTTCCACAATTGCAAATACCCCTCTTGGTATCTCACATCTCCTTAATTCATAATTCGATTTGGGATCTCCCCATATTTGCATACCATACATTCATATATGGCGAGGGTCTTTATTTGCAATATGCCTTCTTGGCTTTTAATCAGTTTCTTTATTGTCTTGGTTTCTCTAGCATTACTGATTGTGGTTTGTAATTGGCACGATCACCAAAACACGCAAGAACCCCACTAGGTCTGGGATGACTCACTGGCTTTGCTTGGCGTTCAGTCCTGTTCACGTGGCAATGGTCTGCCACCTGCTTCCTACTCGTGACTTCTCTAGAGTAGCTCCCGTCTCTCTCCTGGCTGTGCTTTCACGGGCCTGCTTACATCCAGGTCCCGTTAGGTAAAACGCTGCCTTTGTCGGTTGCCGAATGCCCAGGAGTCTTCCGCTGGCTACTGGTGTGTCTGCGGTGCATTCCTTCCAATCAGCATTCCTCTGCTTCCTCTTTGACGAGTTGCCCGGCTCCACCACACCGGTTCCTGCTTCCAAGCTCCACAAGCCTCGCGGAGAGGTAAGACTTCTCCGAAACAGCAGCAGCCCTCAAGAGTTTGTTTTCGAGTTTTAAATGTGCCACGGACAGGTGTATTCCGGAAACAACGAACACTCATTGAGCTTGAGTCTCCCTTTGCTCTGCATTGTTTTTTCCTTCTTCGTCCCAGTACTTGGGTGTTTGTGGTGAAAGGTAGTCCATTAATGACGATTGATAAAAGTTAATTGAAAAATCACCCTCCGTAGTTCTGCAAGAGCCAGTTATATAAGGTGGACAATTACAACTGTTAAAGATAGTTTTCGAGTTGTTACATTTCAGACCAGGGATGGAAGTTTGGCCTATAGTATTTTGGGGAAATGTTTCTCTATTTTCCCTACAGGGAGGTGTAGCTGTATGGCAATAGGGCATTGGGTATCCAGTGATTTTTCTTCATGGGCAAATGGGGGGGGATACCATGTCTCATCCAACAAAGTCATGACATCTCCCCAGGGTCAGGATCAGGTAGCAGCTGCCGTTCCCTGGCCACATAGAAGGAGGTTACCGCCTGGAATCAGTGATGACTCCATTGGATTCATCACAATAAACATATCCTGGAATCACCATGCCAGTACATGGGTTGAAAATGTGTACCCCACAATCATTAATAAATTAGGCCTAGAAGGAAAACTGTTATACATATATAATGCTGTACACAAAGGGATTGAAAAGGTTCAACAATTTCAAAACTGGCTCAGAGCGCCATCCAAAAATAGGTGCAATGAATGTTAACACATTTGACTATCTAAATATTAGTTCAGCCTTCTGCTTGGACAGTAACAACAATAGTAACCATCTCTAATAATATCCTATAGGAAAGGCGTGAACAACAGTGATTTTATACATTCAATTACCTATTAAAATCCCTGGTCCTACCGAAGGTCGCCATCTCTGGCAGAGAACTCCATGGACCCAAGAAAATACAAAGTCCGGGTAGGAACCAGTAGTCACTAATTTGTAGGAGTTCAAAGGTTTGAAAAAGTTGTATCCATAGAAAACAATGGGACAAATCCCATACCCAATCCGTGGTTGAGTTATGGCAAAGTACGTACTAATTCTACCACACAGTGCACCTATTGAAGCAACCAACCCAAGGAAACACCATAGGACAACCCTTTAAAGTGCTCCAGTTGCAGATTCAATACCCAGCCAGCTAGAGATGATTTAGGCAAAGGAGCTTTCAGGCCAATGGAAGTCAGTGAATTTGGGTGTGGGGGGCTGCCAAACCCCATTACTCCCAGACACACGGTATCTCAGATGAGGATTTTATTAAAATATCATGACCCACAAACAAGTACTTAAAAGCACCATTCCGTTTGGAGATGATAGGAGAACTCCATTTAGAACAGGGCTGGAACAATGATAGAATGTCCAGGGACTTCAGTCCTGGACCAGCAACAACCCAAACAGGTGAAAAGAAGAGATCTTGTTCCCAGTAGGGTGATCCACCAGCCAGAAGCACAAGCAGCGATGGCACTATGAAGATGGAAGAACCGTACCAAGAAGACATGGGACGCATGAGGGCCAAGACTCGGCAGCCTGTGAACAAAGTGTGTTCCCAGTATGGGGGCAATGGGTGGGGGTGACCCAGGATGGCCCAAGACAGAGCTGAGGTGGAGTAGTGGCGATCCACCACTTTTCTAAGCAAGGGAGGCTCCTGACATAAAGGGCCTTGATCCAGGAGGATTTTGCAGAGGAGCAACAGTAACTACCTAAAATCGGTCCCAGCACGTGACAGCCAGTCCAAGTAAAAAGGACTGGGAGGTCGCAGAAAAGTCCAGCAATAGATTCCAGGGTCAGGAGAAGCCTAGCTGCTGTGTTTTGGACCTCTTGGAGTTTTCGGAGTTGAGAAGCTAGTGCCCTGAGCTATAGGGAGTTGGCATAGTCAAGGCGAGAAAGGCTGATGGTCGTGAATGTGGGCACTCTGTGGGGGGGGGGATCGGTGAGGTAGGGGAAGATGTGTCCGACAATACTTCGGTGTAGATAGTACATATATTTTGTTTAAACTTCATTAGCATTTTCTTAATAGAACAAACGTGTCCGTTATTGATACAATTGTAACACTTCTTCAGACCCTTGAACCCAGCCCCTTCCACCACCCATCCTCCCGCCCCAACTCCATCCCTCCCTCCTATTAGATTGTCAAAAACAGAACGTTTACTGCTGGAGCTACCATATGTCTACTTGTTCTCAGTGCCTGGGAACTGAAGTAGTTGTTGACATCTTCGTCAGCTTTATTATGTCTGGTGACCCCTGGCTTCCCCATACACTTTTGATGCCTCACGTTCCCCGTCACCACCCTTCCCGGAATAGAGTTACCCCCTTGTTGTCAATGAGCTTCCCATCCCCAAGCCTGTTGCACACCGTACCAATTCACTTGGAACGTGCCAGAGTCGTTGTTGATCATGGCGGTCAGTTTGTAAAATGAGAAACATGTTCTTATGTTTTTTCAGCCAATCCTCTTTGGAAGGGGTCGCCGGACTCTTCCATTTCTGCGCCAGGGCCACCTTACCCGCCCTCAACATTGTTTCCCACATTCTTGGGTACCTGTATATTTCCGTTTCCTCGGGGGGAGGGGGGGAGCCCCAACAGCATGGTCAACGGGTTCAGTGGGGGTAGTTCTTCGGTGACCTCTGCAATCCATCCCCTTGCATCCTCTCAAAACGTCTGAACCTTGGGGCAGTGCCACCACATGTGGCCCCTCGTTTCCACCTGGCTACATCCCCTCGGGCATATGGGTGACACCCCCGGGAACATCTTAGACCGTTTCAATGGGGTCCCTATGCCACCCCTGCAGGATTTTAAAATTGTGTTCCATATCTGATGTGAATAGGTTCCCGTGGAATGCTATCTTGAAGATCCTAGACCATGCATCCTCCGAAAGTGTTTCCCCTGCCAAGTAATTCCAGAATGTGTGGAATCCCCTCCTCCCCTGTAAGTTGCTGTTGTTCAATATTTTATACATCTTGGACACCGTCCCCTTCCTTGATGTCGCCGTGTCCAAGAGTTTTCCAAAGGGGGTCAGCTGTCTCCTCAGGTTTTGGCCCCATGACTGATCGCAGAGGATGCCCTTCAGACTAAGGTATTCGAAGACGTAGAGAGATCCCCGCCTAAGAGCCTCCCTCATTTCCTCGTACTCGAGGAACTCTCCCTCTTTAAACATTTTCCCTGCCCATTCCATTCCCATGTCCGACCAGGATTGGGCGTTTCTGTACCCCCGGCTACCCAGCCTGAGAGGGTGGCCCGAAAGTGAGGACATCGGGGAGGGCCATAAGGTAAGTTGCGCAGTCGGGGGGGGCCCTCTTTCCATATCGCCCAGAGTACTCCCAAGGTTGGATGGGTTTTCAGCCTGCTCGGGATGTACTTGGGTGGGCTCCACAGGAGGTCACGTACTTTAAGAGGGTGGGCGTCCATATCTTCCAGGTAGGACCAGTAGGTTCCCATCCCCTGCTTCATGTGTTATAAAAGGACGTGCAATTGGGCGGCCCGATAGTAGAGAAGAAAATCTGGTAACCCAAACCCCCCCCCTCCTCCCTAGGTAGTGTCAGAGTAACCCTGCCAATCCTCGGGGTTCTCCCCTGCCATATGAACTCTCGCACTGCTTTCTTTAGATCCCTAAAGGTTTGGTCGGGGACTTTTGATGGGAGAGCTGTAAAAAGGTACAGGAGTCTCTGCTGGATATTCATTTTTACCGCCGTCATGCGACCATACCAGGACAAGATCAGTAGATAGTATAATTTTGACACAGTTGATGTGATGGTGTCAGATCTGCATCTAAGTTTCTTTACTGTGTGGATTTTGGGTGGTGGGGGGGGGTGGGCAAGGGTGGAGGGCCAAGGGGAGGGTTGGGGGAAGAGGTCACTCTTCCCGCAGATCATAATTTTAGTTTTTCCGAGGTTGAGGATGTTAGCTATCATCAAGTGGTAGATTTCTGTGAGGCATAACGCAAGGTCGGGGGAGGAGTTGGAAGTGTCCTTTCTTATCTTAAAGATGATTTGGGCATCATCTGTGTAGTTCTAGCAAGACTGGACATGTGAACGGATGAGAGCTGTGAGGGTTCTCAAGTAGATGTTAAAGAGCCGGGGTGATGGAGGCGCCCTGTGGTACTCCGTTGGTGACTGGGCGCGGGGTCAAATAGAAAGGAGGTATGTGTGTAACTTTGGATCTGTTGGTGAGGAAGGAGGATATTCACTTCAAAGCGTCATCCCTGATGCCTAGAGAATGGGTTCTGTCTGTGAGGGTGTGGTGGTCGATGGTGTCAAAGTCCACTGAGAGGTCAAGGATACGTGTGGCACAACATTCTGCATCTGAGGTTCTTTTGAGATTATCCTAGATGGAGAATAGGAAAGATTCACTTCCTCGTAGAGGTCTGAAGCCAGACTGGGTGGGGTCGAAGAGCTGGTTTGATTCAGTGACAAGGATTTTTAGGCCTTCTGAATTTCTGCCATGTAGTCTTTGATTTGTTGGGCGTAGGCAAATCTATTATGAGGTAAAGGGTCAGCCTGCTGTCTGCATTCCAGATGTGTTTTGGGATTTTGAGGGTAGGGGCGATCCATCTGGGCGATGGGCCTCATCTGTTGGAGGAGGATCTGATAGGGGTGAAAGGTCTATGAGCTTTGCGAGCCGTTGGTCAAACTGGCTGATGGGGTGCTGACTCACCTGGAGTGGGTGGGAGGGTAGGGAGGCAAGCAGGGAGTTGGCCAAGTCCGGAGTTACTTTTACGTTCCATAGTGGGAGGCAGGTGGATGGTTCTGGGTTTGTCCATGGGGATGGAGGGTCTGCTACTGAGAGTGTAGACGATGGCAGCGTGATCCATTCAGTTAAGTGGTCTGGGAGACGGGGTAGTATGGCGATCGATCAGTTCTGAAGAGCTGATGAGTCTAGGGTGTGGCCTGCAGAGTGTGTGGGGCCTGATACAAGTTGAGTGAGGTGGAGGGTTTCCAGGTTGTCCTGAATTTGTCGTGTTATGTGAGACATCGAACCAAGTGTTGAGATACCCCAGCATGGTGAGGGAGTAGTGAGGAACCATTATGGCTGCAAAGTCGTTGCTGAGAGATTCAGCAAAATTTCTATTGTAGCCATTCGCTCTGTATAAGTAAAAAGCTGTGAATAAGAGTGGGGGTGATAAATTTCACTAGGCGAGATTTGCATTCTGTGTCACAGGCTTGTTCCTCAGTCTGAAATGGTGAGGCAGGGGGTTGTAGAGGATGGCAATTCCACATGCCCTGCTGGTTTTGTTGTGCATGATAAGGGTGTAGCCCGGGGCAAAGGCCTTGTGTGCAATGGGTCGGAGGTCCTGGGAAAGCCAGGTTTCTGTGATGAAAAGGATGTTGGTGCCTTTAGAGGATATAAAGTCATAGATGTCGATTTTTGTTGACCAATTTGGCATTGATCAAAATGCATGGTAATTTGATGGTAAAATGGGTGATTGCTGTGAGGGGGGGATTGTGGGGGTCTATGTGGACAGTGGTGGCTGGCCACAGGTAGGGGGTGCGGAGTTGGGTTGGATGAGGGGTGGGTGAGGGTTAGAGCGGACATCCCCTCTGGGGGGGTGGGGGGCATGGTGTGAAGGGTACGAGGGCCTGGTGAGGCAGGGTGGCAGTTGCTGGGAGGAGAGAGTTTACTATGGGTGAGTCTGTTGTCTCCCACTCTAGAACTCCCTGCCCCTGCCCTTGAGGCTCATGGACGATTATCTTAGGTTTTGTAAAGCTCTAAAGACTCTCCTTTATCCTCGGTGGTCGAGCTGCCGTTGTTTACATTTTTGCAGTTTCCCGACCTAGTGGGGTTATTCTACTTAGAACGCCAAGATAGTTGAACTATACTAAGTGGTGCTAACATAACATCTGTTTTGTGGAGTGGGGAGGGATGAATGGTGTATTGTCGGTGTGTGTGAGAAGAGGGCTCGTGAGGGGATGGTCCTCGGGGAGTTTGGTGTGGCGGTGGAAGGTGGAGTAGGTGCGTGAGGGGGTAGCTTTGTGGAGTCCCTATTCCGAGTTGTTGAGAGGGGTGTGGAAGTTGGGAAAGGGAGGAGGGAGGTAAGAGGTGCAGGCAGCCACTGCTGTAGTTGTGGAGAATTAATGATGTAAGGGAGGGTTCAGGAGGGTGTCTTCTATGGTCGGATACAGGGGTCATTGTGCTGACTTCCAGGAGAGCAGTCCTGGGAATGTCTGGAGTCCGTGCTCTGAGTGTTGTAAGTTAGGCTGAAGAACAACTTCACTGGGTTGGGTGAGTTTGGAGAGACTGTGGGGGGGGGGGGGGGGGGGGTGGGTCATGGGTCTGGAGGAGAGATTGGGTGAGATGTGCACAGATGAAATGGCCATGCAGTGTGGTGTCTGTCTTTTAAGGGATTCTTCAGAGCCAGTGGGGGGGTGGTGTCTGTCTGTCTGTCGGCGGGCTGCTGAATGAGGGGCAATTGCTAGGGTAGCCCAGGCTGTGTTTAGGGATGCAATGGGAGGGACGTGGATGAAATGATGGGGAGAGAGAAGGAGAAAGGTTGTCGGAAGTGGCAGAGCGGCATAGCAGTGGGGAGGGTGTCCCGGAGGCATGCAGGTGGCATGGGAGGGCCTGGTGGGATACCTGTGTGGGAGAGCGGCATAGCAGTGATGGTCTGGGAAGGCTGGGCAGGGTGATGTTCTCCCCGACGGGACCGGATGCAGAGGAGTGTAGGGGTGGGGTCTGGGTGAGGGGGGTGGGCAGGTTTCTGGTTCACCACGGTGTCCCTCTAAAACTTTGGAGCTGCTTGGCTTGACTGAAGATGAGCTGCCTCCGCTCTGAGGGTGGGGCGAGTGAGGGGAGGCAAAGGGGCCCACTAGCCGCCTTAGTTAGGTGTGACATCTGCGCTATCTGTGGGATAGTGTAGTGATTTATTATGTGGTCCACTGTGTATGCTCACGTGCGTATGAGCAGAAGGGCAGTAGTGAGGGTTGAGAGAAGCAGCACCTAATTCCTATGGAGAAAAAGCAGGCCTACGGCACTAACCCCATAAGAGAGGCAGGTAGTAGCACTGAGCAGTCATTTGGTTAAAAGTGACGGACCTGCTATATTAAACACTAGCTGGATTCAGGATTACAGACCTGTCACTATCCCTGTAGGTAAAGGATGCGGGGTTGTGGGGCAGAACAGTAGCTAGGTTCAAAGTACAATTGACATCTATAAATTGCAGAACTACAGCACTATCCCTGTGGGAAAAGAAACAGGGTGGTGGTGGTGTAAATCGGGAGCTAGATTCAAGATTACAAGCCTACAGCAGTACTAAGGGTACAAAGAATTGGTCATCCCTTATTGGAGTGTTGCAGCAGATATAAGCTCTGCATTGGCTGGGGCTCCCAGTGCAAGTGATGGAGGTGTCCTTTGCCTGAACCCTAAGCCAGCTGCTCGGGCATGGCTGCCCTGGGTGACTGCAAGTCAACGCGAAGCAAGGTCAACTGACCCGCTTCCGTGACCCAATCACGGTGGAGGAGGGTGGGCAGTGGGAGAAGAGGAAACCCCGGAAGCCACCGCTGCAGCGTTCAGTTAAATAATAAATGGCCCGTGCGGGAGAGAAGTCCCTCACAACTTACCAAGTTGTTCCAGCCAGCGTAGAGCCCCTACAGGGAGCGTGGTCCGAGTATGAACACAGTTTGCACTTGGAGTTGGTTTCTTGTTGGATTCTTTATGGTGCACTTTTAGGCCTGGTCTGGGACGACTGATTGATATATGTCTGGCCTGCTTATTTTTCGTCCAGTTTTCTTATGAAAAACCTAGGTTTTGAGGAATTTTCTAAAGACTCTGTGGTTCGTTGCTTGTGTACTGTTACCTTGGGATTGAGTTATAGAGCTTGGTGGATAGATGTGAGGAGGATCCTCTGACATTTCTGGTGGAAACGTGGTACTGGTACTAAGGCTATGTTTCTAGATTGAAGCTCATTGGTCGATTTGTAGCGGATGAAAGTAATTTTGGTCAATTCAGGGCCCCTCGATGGAAAGCAGGTTTGCAATACATGATTTGTTTTAATGTATCCTGTGTTTAACCGGGAGCTTTTAGAATGTGGAGGGCTGTGTGATGTTTGTCTTTGAAATTCTAGGAGCAGCCTAGCTGCAGCATTTTGCGCTCTCTTATTAGTATGCCTGGTAACTATTCTGTGAGGCCCAGGTAGAGGTTGATGAGTACCACTAAGATGACTGCAATGGTTCTGTGCTGGCATAATGTAACCTACAGTTTTGACTTGGAACATGCAACTTCTTACAACGGCTTTTACCTGGGATTGAAGTCTAAGGTCATTATCCAAAAGATCTTTGATGGTTGCAGTAGGCCCCTGGCAGTTCCCCTTTCTGCCTGAGGATTAATGCTTGGGTTGGTTGTGGCGACTCAAATCATCATTTCAGTTTTGGGTTGTATAAAGTTTGGGTCAGTTTGTCGTCATCCCAAAGTCTACTTTTGCAAGACAGATGCCAATGTCTGGTTAGTGTGCTTATCTGTAAGTTTGCAGTTGATTTGGTTATAGTCTGCATAGTTGAAGCGGGTGATGAACAGGTTATTAATAAGTTCCAATAGTATGAAGGGTTCCTGTTGATCGCCAATAGCTGCCGATGAAAAAAGACCCTTCTGAGCCCCTTGATTCTGATGCACTGGCCAGGCTCATCACCCGCTCTAGTGATGTTTCACCCAGCTGTAGCAATTTACCCCTATTGGATTACGAATGTGAATCTTTGATCCAAAATAGCCACCTTTTTTATTATTTTCTACTTTTTAATCTGGGAAAATTGCACGCCGATTTTATTATGTTTATAAAACTGCACCCTCTTTTGACTGAAGAGCGGTTTTCTTCAGATCACTGTTGGGGTTAAATAGTTGCTTAGTAGAGAGCAGCTTTTCCAGGAATATGTATGCCACAGCAAGAAGGGCTTGCACTGGAAGAGCACATTGCTGAAATCTTAAGGATATCATCCTACCCCCTCACCAAACTACAGAGTGAACACAAAATTCTTAATCCTATTGTAAAGACACCTTTCTCAGGGACTCTCTCTTTCCTGCTGTCCTCCATTTGCACTTCATTTCTATTCATAGTGGCAGCCTATATTGAACATGTTGTTGGACAAAAAACGAAGGCTACGTATACACGGCAACATTTTTGTAAGCCGATTTCAGTATGTTTGAGGCCTTTGGATGTGCAGAGGATTCTCGAAGACTTGCGTTAATGACATTATGCTTGGGGTAAGTTTCCCCATCGCTGAGCCGTGCGTGTGCGTGTGCGCTCTCGCTCGCTCTTGGTGCTGCAGTAGATGAGATCACGTGTTGGATGTTTATTCTCGCCAAGGCCTGTTCTCGCAGCTTCACTGCACGTCCAGTGTCACTTTGATCTCTTTGACGAGCTGCTGTTTGGGGCCTCCTGCTCGGTTCTGCTGTATGCTTTCGCCTCCTTGAGATGGCTGCGTCCATTCGCCACATGTTTGCTCGTCTCTTTAGTGATGGGTCGACTATGTCGGCCCTTCAGGTTGGTCTTGCCACTGGTATCCCTTTAATTGAATGGGGTGTTGGTCTCAGCGGGTGGCCTCTGCCGGGGCCTAGACCCGCATAATTAGATGTTTGTCCGGCGCAAGCTGCCAAATCCTGAGCGCGCCGCATTTGCATGTCGTTGATGGAAAGGAAGCTGCTTTATGACACCGCCTCGGCATGTATTTAGTGTACCATTCTGAAATCGAACGGAAAATGGATGGTTTTCATTCCAGGCGGCCCTCCCCACCAACCCCTTTGCAGGGGAGGCTTCTTGTGATGCGGTGGCGAGAGTCCGCGGTTTACATCCCAGGCCTGCCAAGGTCGGCCAACACTAGTACAACGCAAGTACGGACGTGATTTAAAGGTTGTTGCGCTAAAGATGAACTGGGGGCCTTTAAACAGCGGCTGCACAAAAAGAACCCATGTGTGCCAGTCCTTCGATACCTCTATTATTAACCAGTGGTGGAAGAGGAAAAACGGAACTTGTGCACTCTGGCTGCATCCAAAAAGGAGGAAGTGGGCTGGTGGGAGGAGTTGAGGGAGAGGTGCGAGTGGGGCAGGGCTAGGCTAGGAGGGGCCAGACGGAGCTTGCCCATTGGTGTGGAATCTACAACGGCTCTTGTTGCTTTGTGGCTAGACTAGACGCTGTCCGGAATAATATTGGGGGGGGGAGGTGGTAGGTGCAGGGAACAGGGGAGAAAAACAACAATAATGGTCCTACTCGGCCTTGCGACATTCGGATCGTGCAAGTGCAGTAACAAGAGGTGCAGGGGGTGGGGCAGATAGGCAAAGGGATGGGGAAGTGGAGGGGGCCTCAGGGGCTGGGTAAGTGCCAAGGGAAGCAGGGGGGAGTAGTCACTATTGTGAGGACCGGGCTGGACCAGGCTCCGTAAGCGAGACAGGGAAGGATGCCCGAGGGCAAGTGCAGATAGTGGTGCAGGGAAACACTGGTTGATGCAGGACAATGGCCGAAGTAAGAACCATATGGACACAGGCAACCAGTTGCTACGCAGGCAGAGATTACCATGGGAAGGGGAGAGGGAAGGAGGAGAAAAGGAAGGTCTTGAGAAGATTCCGGAACTTGAAGAGAACCGGCTCAAGTCCGAGAGGGGCAGGGAGGCCGTTCCAGAGGGAGGCACCTGCCGAAGAAAGAGATCTACCCCCACTCTCTGCTTAGAGAAGCATCTGATATGCAGAGAGTTGGAGCTTGAGGAATGAAGGACTCTAGCAGGGAGGTATTTAGGGAGAGGAAGTTGGATGTAGTGAGATCACCAGCTCCAGAATGCCTTGCGTATGATGCAGAGGGTCTTGAACTTGATGCTTACAGCAACTGGGAGCCAGTGGAGAGATTTTAGGGCTGGAGAGATGCGGCCCCTGGGTTTGAGGCCAAGGATAAGTCTTGCAGTCCTACTCTGGATTAGTTGAAGAGGGCTGAGGGAGGAAATGGGCAGATTGAGGAAGAGGCTGTTGCAGTAGTCCAGCCTGGAGAGAACCAGAGCTCTGGAGACAGCGAGCTTCTGGGGGATGGTGAGGAAAGGGAGATTTCCTCTGTGGATGTGAAGCTGAAAGTGGGACTTTTTGGCGAGGTCAGCGATATAAGGCAAGAAGGAGAGAGGAGTCAAAGATGACACCCATATTTTCTGCCTCACATGAGGGTGAAGGGAGGGGCCCAAGGAGGGTGACCAGAGAGTAGGAGAGTAGGAGGGAAGGATGGGACAGGAGTCCCCATGAGAAGGATCTCAATCTTACTGGCTTTAAGGCAGAGATCATTAGCCGTGCATCTTGTCTGAATAGCAGTCAGTCAGGAATGAGAGGAGAAGAGGAGGGAAGCTTGGAGAGCTGTGTCACTAAGCCCTCCTTAACCAGTCTATACCAGCACCCCTGTCCCCTCCCCCCCAAACTAGCACTGCCCTTCCCTGACTAGCCTGGTAGGTTGGGCATTCCTTCCAAGTCTGGTCTGCCCCATACATCCACTGGCACTTGACCTCTGGGCACCCTCCAGCACTTGCTTAGCCCCTTCGCCTTTCTTCCTCTCCCCTCTGCCTTTTTTTACCCCCTCCGACTCCCCATGCACCCCCGCACTTCTTGTTACGGCACTTTGCACGATCTGAATGTCAGATGGCCTAGTAGGACCATTGTAGTTCATCTCCCATGTTCCCATCCCTCCCCCCCTTTTTCTGTCTTGTTTTGCCTGCAAACACCATTTTGCTGTATAGTGCGCCTTATAAATATTACATAAAAAAAATAAAGCTCAATACACTTTGTAGTTGCCTGTAGTCATCCTAGCTGGTCGCTTCAGTTGAATACAAGCACTGCAAAGACAATGAAAGCAAGACTCCTCCTGAAGGGCTGCTTGGTTGGGTGGGCTGCGGGTGGCAATGGCAGGAGGAGTGGGTGTTGGCAGCAGGGAAACAGCTGCGGCGGCCCGCTTCTGGTTCTAGGAGGTATGGGGCGGTCTCACCAACCAGCAGTCCCCTGGGTGCCTCAGCACGACCATGACAAACAGCGGTTCAGCATGACAGGGGTGTCCTGGGAGGGACCTGCCTCTTTTTACATGGTCTTTGGAGGAATGGGGGTGGGGGGGGGTTTAGAAGTGTATCTGTGGCGGGAAGGGTTGCCATTAAAAGAGCTACCTGAGGAGGGGAGGCTGATTGCATATTTGGCTTGGGAGAAAAAGGTGCATCGAGAACTAGTGCCACTTACACCTTTGCTATTAATCCTTCACATTTAGGGAAGTAAAAATCCCAGAAGTCCTTCTAATCATGAAACACACCAAACCATTGTTATGTAAAGGAGACATTTGCCCAGCCAACCTAATCAAAGATTGTGCCACAGCCTTGGCCCCTTTTGTCACCACCTTCAAGGCCTACTTCGCCACCAGCGCCCTCCCGATCACCCTTAAGGAAGCTTGACCCTGACTCCCCAAACAACTACAGTCCTATTACAGTGCCATTCCTGTTGAAAAGTCTGGATATGGCTGCATATCTACAGATTCAGTCTTACCTGGAAGCACACAACATCCTTGGCAAAAGGCAATCGGGCTTCCACCCCCACCACGGCACCGAGTCAGCCCTACTTGACATCAAGAACCAACTACTTGAAGCCATGGACAAAGGCAAGACTTCACTCCTACTCTTAGATCTCTCGGCGGCCTTTGACTTTGTTGACCACAAGATCCTGTGCAAACACCACCTGGATCACCTCCTTCCTGGATGGTCGAGCTATGAGAGTCTTCTCGGGCCAGGCATCTGCCTGCCATCACCCATTGGTTGTGGAGTACTGCAAGGCTCATGTACCTCCCCTACGTTCTATAGTCTATTCACCCTCCCCCTATTCAGCGACCTAGAAGATTTTGGCATAGCCTTTACAAACTATGCCGATGACACACAAATTATCCTCCATCAGGCAACTATGAGCAAGACCCCAACACTCTCCAAGACACACATGCGTGCATCCAGGCTTGGAGGGTGGCCAATGGCCTATGTCTAAATGGGGGAAAAAACTGAAATACTACTGGTAGGCCCCAAAGAAGCCCTAAAAAGACTGGATGACAAATATAACTCCTTAAGCATTGAAGACGCTGTCATCACAACCTTGGCTGCAATGAAAACCCTTGGCCTCTACCTGGACTCCACCTTATCAATGGATAGGCAAGTCAGCGCCATTTCATCATCAGCAGCACTCACCTCAAAAATCATAAAAGCTGTGAAACCCTACCTATCACCAAAGAACAGCCTCAACATTGCCAGAGCCACAATTGGCTCAAAATTGGACTATTGCAATATCCTCCTCCTTGGCACTAACAAAAACATCAACAGAATGCAAATTGCACAAAACAATGCTCTTAGAGCTGCACTCTGCATCCCCACGAGAGAACACATCTCCCAAGCAAGAATAGATGCCCACTGGCTCCCGGTCAAAGAGCGCATAACATTCAAAGCCCTCACAATCACACACAGATGCCTTGCCCAGACCTCCCCAGCTTACCTAGTAGAAAGAATACACCAGGTGCCAACCCACAGACCAAAACGTGACAAATACTCACACCAACTCTCAGTCCCAGCATTGCTGGCGGACCCAGCTTTGAAGTACTAGCCCCTGAAGCCTGGAACTCGCTTCCGCACAGTTTAAGAAACGAAGAATCCCTCACTATGTTCAGAAAAGTACACAAAGCTGTTCAACTAAACTGTTACCATTATGCACTGCCTCCAAAATTGTTCCTCTGTAACCTCGAAACACCCCTCGACAATGTCATCTATGTCTGTATTTGCCTTTGTAACCAATGTAATACCATGCACTAAGGGAATATTCTTTAACAGCGTCACAGTGCCTCCGGGTTGCTGGGTGCTTTATAAATCCAAATAAATAAATAAATAATAAATAAATTAGCTTTGAAAATACAATCGTTTTTTAAATGTTCTGAAACGTGGCATCCTTATTTTCTTGGGTTACTTGACTGCTGCAAATGTTCTTCGTCTGACTTGCCTGACACAATAGGATATCCCAGGCAGTGAATCAAGGATTGTTCCATTAAAAACAAGCTTAAAACAAACCCCTTTTGGGGAGACCCTTGTTCAAAATGATCGATCGCTACCGCCCCTGGCTGTTGTTATCCTTTTTGAATTTTAAAATACGTTAGTTCTTCTGGAACTTTGTGACCCTTTCTTTAAATAGCAACGCTAGTTTATTTGGATTGTTCATGCAAACTGTGATTTGAACGGATTGCTAGATTTTCTAAACTTCTTTGCACAGTCAAGTTTGGGTCAGTTTTGTTCAGTGACCTGTATTTAACCAGTGACAGTGGAAAGAATGATAACACCCAGACCAGACGTCCCGGTAATGGACCGCCTGTCCCGAGAGGTTTTTTTTAAACCTTGGAAAACCCTGTCCTGGTTTTGGGGAAAGGGCGACAGTCCCGGTGTTTAAATAAACATTTAGATTTTCAGAATTGGCATCTGAGGATGCGCTTGAACGCCCAACCTTCCAGATACCAGCTGTTTGTATTAACTGCTTGTGCCACAGAGACTGGCTGAGAAGCAAGTACATAGCAAGGCATGTAAAGTCAAACAGAGCAACAGCTGCTTTATTTACTTGCTTTTAAAAAAAATACTTTAATGTGTTATAGTTGAGATGCTCAACTTTTCACACTAAATAACAATCAAGTTCATTTTACATGCATCATTAAAATACATGATTCAATCAGTATTACTTACATTGGTACCCGGCGTGGTGAATCCACGGGATACACTTAATGTGAAATGGTACGTTTCCGAGCCATACCACAGTGTAATCCCGTGGTTGCACTTGCGGGCATCGCGCGCCAGGTACACTGTTAAACCTACCTTTACACGCAGCCATTCCCCCGACTACAGCTTTCACACGTACAATGCATTTTGCATGTGTAATAAGCAAATCTGTGAAATATTCATTACTGCAGTTCACATACTACCTTACACGTGCAGGATACATTGCACGTTTTAAAAACATTCCTCCCATTCAAGCGACTGCTTTTTGAAACGGTAAAAGAAATGCTGCTTGAAAAGGTTTCGCCTCAACATTAGTATCACGCGGCTACAAACCCCAGAATACTAATGGCAATAACCGCCTTGGTGGCGAGCATTACAGCCTAAAGATAATGCCCTCGGGGCCACCGTTAAGGCCCTCGCCTCGCTCAGGCCTGTAACTTTGGGCCCCGAGGGCATTCATTACCTTAGGCGTTAATGGCCCGTCGGCTTGGCATTGCTTATTTACGTGCTTTTATCAACAGTAAAAACCACAAAATGTGTCTGCACATACTGTGGGATGGGGGGGGGGAACATGGGACAGAGGGGTCAGAAGGGAGCGGTGAGTGGGTTAGTCTTTCTTTTATGTTGGCCGTCCAGGTTCTTTGTTTTGAAAATCAAGAAACCCTAAATCAGGGCCATCTGCAGGAAGTATGTGGTTAAATTGGCCTCTACTCATCGAAGAAACTGCACAGAAAAAATAGCAATTTGCCAGGCTGTCAGTAAATAAAGCAACACCCGAAAAGTAACCCAGGAGAGGGGAGATTTATCCATTTACGTGTTGGCAAAGCACGCTTTAACCCCACCCTGCAGCAAAATATTATTTGCGTTGCAATGTCCCAGAATTAAACATGCCACACTGGCTGTTCAGCACAAGTTCATATGGGCTAACGGCTAGTGGGTAACTTTCTGGTCGCAGAACCGAACAATCTGTGTTAGACTTGTAAATGACCCTGGCGAAGACAACCTACTAAACGAACCATTAATATACATTGACGGTAGCAATCTATTTTTTTTCAAGACTCCCTGCTTTCAAACACACACACAAGGGGACGTCGTTCGCCCGCTGGAAAAAAGTGGGCAAAAGCCAAATACCAGCGAATACACCTTAGTTTAGTACGAACACGTTTTCTTGTTAGAACAATGTAATACAACCGTATGCCCGCTAGATGGCGACCAAAGCACGGTAGATAGTTGTGTGCTGCTCTAAATTGCTTTTCTTTTCACGCATTTTCTTTGAAACCCTTAAAGAACTACTGGAATCGTTCCGTTTTGAATCACTGCAATCACCTAATTAAAACTGGACATTTTCTCCGCTTAAATGGCCCATTATGGATATCTTTTCGCTTGGCTACATGCAGACCAGGCGCAGTCTGTCTTTTATTTGAGGTTGGTTTATGGTGCTCTGGTGCTCTAGTGCTCGGGCGGGCGTGCCTGATTCTGCACACGGTAAATTGAATGGGACTGTCTGTGGCATCCCGGTTTGTACAGTCATACCCAAAGAAAATGCTATGCCGGTCCGTTTTGTAGGCTGAAGGTATTTTCATGATGTATTTGACGTTGATTTTGTATAGAAGAGTTAAGTTCCAAACATTTCATAGAGATGGGCGGTTTTCTTCGCGGCCTCCAACCACGCGCGGCAGAGGCATCTTTTGGTGCCAGGAGTGGACGGGGGAAACCCAAAGGGCACCTTTGTCATAAATAAGAGGTGCGCTCACCTCACCCCCCCCTTATTAGCATGTTCAGCCAGAAGTATTGAGGGAGCCCGAACAAGCATCAATAAGGTGGTTTGAGGAGGTAGTGGGCGGGGGCTTTGAGTCCCTCAAGATTTTTTTTTAAACAATGGCAAAAAATGTTTCTTAAACACAATGTGTATGAAAACCTGGGCAAAAGGTCAATTTACCATCTATTATGTGTGCTAACACATGAAAGAATTGTAATAGATGGATGCCATGTTGACCAACAGTACGCAGAAGCACTGAATGCACAACATTTTCATGATGCCTCTAGCCACAATATATGCCAGCACTGCCACTGTAAAGCACATGTTCTTTATGCCTCAGTCCACAATACATGCCAGCATGACCCAATAGTGCACTTTCATTATGGTGTCCACAATACATGGCAGCACTGCAACCATGAAGAAAATGTTCTTTATGCAAACTATGCCAGTATTGCTCAGTAAACACCTTTTCATGCTGCCTTTGTCCAAATATGTCACCTTAAATTTGTATAGTGCCGAACTGCCTTAGTCATGGCCTCAAAGCACTACAGGGGTTCTGGGAGTTTAGCAGACCATAGTGTAAACCTACTTGATGAAGAGTACATTGCAAAAGAAGGCAGTTGAATGACACTGTACATTTAATACTGCATGCAAAGGACCATACTTGGCAGCAATGTCTAGTAATGTTATATTTAGCAGTTTTATGTTATGTACGGTTGATGTGTTATTTGCCAAGTCCGTGAATGTGTTTGCTGGCATGGATTGAATGAAGTGTGGGACACCGCCAACTAATATGGTGACGCAGCACAAAAAGGAGAGGGAGGAATGTGTGTAGCCTCCGCTATCTCTTGAGCAACTGATTGCCGTTGAGAGCTTTGGAATAGTTTTCATGCACACTTGCAGGAACATTTGGTAACCATGACTTTCACATTTGTTGAATTTAACATGTTTAAATGGTATTTTATGTGCTTGCATACTTGGAAGACTCAACACCTGTCACAGAATTGAAGGAAAAATGTATGACGTTTGTAACATAAGGCTTGCTATGTTAAAATGACCTTTGCACAGAGCCCAACAACCACCGCCAAGGCCAAAGCACCCCAGGCCACCCAGTAGTTCGGCAGACCGTAGTCTGAACATAGATAATACACATCACATCACGCCGCAGGAGTACTCCACATACATGAAACATTTACAACAGCTTGCAACCGGCATCCCGGATAAGTGCACGATACATTTACTGTTAGAATTCACCACGAGCCAACCCACGCTTAGTGAGTGGAGGTGTCCAGATGTTTAGATGTTGTGGGAACTGCCTAATCTAGAGTTGCTTTCTAAAGGCTAATGGGGAGCAATTCAAGACTAGTGCCAGTAGGATTACCCCACTGTGTAGGCAATGTGGGGGCGGGGGGGGGGAGGCTCCAGAAGGTTCCGATGTATAAACTAGCGTCTTGCATTCTGTGCTTAATACATTAGTGTGTGCCCCAAACACGGCCGTGTGTTTGGTGAAGAGGTTGAACAATGTGTGCTTGGCATGATGTCAATAAAGGGTTACACAGCTCTTCTATTGTAGTTTTCTGCAGTAAGGCGTTTAGAATCTTTGAAAGTGCACCTGTTACAAAGGTGTAAAATTCGCGGGAGCCGGAGAGCAAACAAATGTGTGTGTGAAAAGAAGTCTGAACTGATCCCACTGCACGCGCGCTTCACATTCTGCTGCACTGGGAAGTGCACACTGACTCATGGCGGGGGGGGGGGGGGGGGGCAGATGAAGATGGGAACAGCAGGTTTCTGCTTTTCATTGTGTGCTGCTATGCCCTGAGCTTGTGTGGCAGGTAGCAACGAATGGAGGAAGGCCTTTCAAGTTGCATTACACCATGTGTGAGAAGGTGGGTGACTTAAACGTACTGCCAAAATGACAACATCCGGAAGCCATTGGTTGTGTGTTCATAAAGCACCTTTTTTATTGCCCCCAGACACTTTAATTCTCATCAGCAAATGAAGCGAAAGGCTCGATCCTTTGCTGTACCTTCCTGATGGATACCCGGGTCATCTTTGCCATCTTTGCAATGTGCATACACTCCGATGCCAACTGATCCATGGCCCAGCGATTCAGTAGTTGGGGAGACGTATGCTGAGAGGGATAGAAGCATGAGGAGTAGCAGCTTCAATATGCCAGTGAATCACTGTCTAAAAGAGGGCTCTGTATGTGAATTGCTTTCGGCCCTCTTCCGTTCTGCCCGTAGAATTATGTATTCTATAGAGTACGCCGAGAGGTTCCTCCAGTCTAACGTAATAGATACAGTAGTCCAATTATGCGCAGACAGCTGGCAGTCTAATATTTTAAATGCATTGCTTCGAAAAAATAGACTGGAACCACTGAATGACTTGTATAGAAAACGATAGTTCGGATCACCCAAATACCCAAATGATTTAATCTTTAAAAACTCCAGACTAAGACTGTTTTGGGCGGTTTGTGGTCAAACTGCATGGGGGCGAAGGTAGGACTGTCATGATGCCACATGTGAATTTTGAAGCCACACAAACGAGTTCAATCTCTCTCCCTGCCCCCTCCCTCTCTCTCTCTCTCTCTCTCCGCCCCCCTCTCTCTCTGCCTCTCTCTCTCTCTCTATCTTCCTCTCTTCCTCTCCCCGCCCCATATCTATCTCTCTCTCTCTCTCTCCCTCTCTCTCCCCCTCTCTCTCTCTCTCTCTCTCTCTCTCTTTCTCTCTCTCTCTCTCCCCCTCTCTGCGCCCCCATCTTTCCCCCAGGCCACGGGTCGGAGAAAGGGGGCAAGGAAGCAGGAGTGAGCTTAAAAAATGCCAGGCAGGCTGCACCTAAGCCCCAGACATTGTGTTACTTCATTGCCTTAAATCGGCATGTGCGCACGTCTGGGGTGTGCACCGCAGGATGCACCATCACCGGTGGATAGATAGCACTCAGTGTGGTACAGGAGTGATGAAGGCCCGAGTCACCCTGAAGGCAGTATTTAACCCATGACATGCTCACCTTGGGAACAGGACGATGCAGTGTATATCGCGCGTCACCTATCCTCTGCGATCCCTTAGGACGTCCAAGTAATACACCAGTGGATTCATGTACACCTTGTCCAAGGAGTATCAGTAATGAAAACCCAACAGGCACATGTGCATGATAAATTATTCACGGGCAGTGACTTAAAAAAAAATGGGTGAAGGTGGTCAGTAGGCCTAAAGGTATGCAGTGCACCTACCAAGTTTACCCCCTAATATCAGGCAAGGGCTCGCAGGAAAAAAAGAGAAAATCCTACCATCATACATTAATGCAAGAGCCTGCCACCTGCTTCACATCGCCATCAGAGGCACCAGCAGAGCAGTGCCACAGGGACAGGACCCTGTTCTGAAGAGGAACTTTAAGGGACGCATATTATTTGAATTAATTACCTGGTGAAAAGAAATATGGATTGCAAAAAGATGTCTGTAATGCATTAGTTACTCCCTGAAAAAATGTTTTCACCCCACTTCAAAAAATTGGGAGAACAATGTTCCAGCATAAAATCTTATTTTGGGCCCTGAAAGTCAGCATGTGCCTAGCAGTCCTTCACGTTCCAAGCCTAGGTGCTTTAGCCCCAGACTCTGGCACCACGCCTTGGCCCAGGTGCATCTTACTAGCGTCCATACGAGGATCTGAGAATGTTGATGCGCTTGTATTTGGGGCGATGAATGGTACCTATGCAATTACAATTTGGGTATCTCTCACCACCCTATGCAATGATAAAAAAGAACAGATCAGGAATTGTAAGTAAAGAACGGGATAACACATTAAAATACCTTTTTCATTTCCTGGTCCTCATGTTTGTTTTCCCTCCATCCTCTCCTCATTTTTTTCCCTTCAATCCCCTCAAGGCTGCGGTTTTCTGTTCCAATTCCCGCTTCAGTTGTGTACCCGGATTGGTTGTTTCTACTCTTGTTCTCCCCTCTCCTTCCTGATGTGCCCCCTTTTGTGTTATCAGAACATGCCCTCATCAAACATCCCATAGAATAACATTGCCTAACATTCGCCAGCATATTAGTCATGACATAATGTTATGAAACCTACATTCACATACCTAACGTGATCGAAGGACATCTTAACATACTTTAAAATAAAATCTCATAACATTAACATACCATAACATCACTCACACAGGTGCAGATTCACCTATTCACAAACACGTATTGAAATGCTCACACAACACATTTCATGAACATCATGCATACATCATACACTTTTTTCTTTGCTTTTGAATGTTTTCCACAGTGTGATGCAGGTGCCTGCCTCGCTCTCGCTCTCTATCCACCCCCTTGCTCTGTCCCCCTCTTCCCTCATTTAGCACAGGGATGGGCATAACTGGAGGGTGGGGGGAATCATGGCACAGCAGTGAGTTTAAAAAAATGCTAAGCAGGTAGGCCGCACACACTTAGGCCACAAGTTGTGTTCCTCGTTCATGACATTTAAACAGCTTGTGCTGGCGCAGGCACCCTGACCTCGCAGCCCAAAGTCCACGTAGCAACAAGAAAGACCAGCATCGGCAAAGTCAACAGTTACTTTTATATTGGCATGTGTGAGGAATTGTCATCGGGCAATGGTGTAGAAGTCCTGACTTTTTTGATTTGTATTAAGTAATAAAATGATGCAAAATCCTCAGGGAAAAAATTAAAACATTGACATCACAAATAAGTATTTTGTATAGAAAATATTTTACCTTCTCCTTAATACCCATTATTTAATTTTACCTCTTAAAAATTGAACCATGTCGATTATGTATACTTGATTTATGGATGGGAGAGATGGATCCATTTTTAGACATGATTCAAGGTAAACTGTGGAAAAGTGTATTGGGTTTAGCAACATCTGTTCCCAATGACATCATTCCGCATGAACTTGGTTTATTGCCTCTTTCTGCCAAATGGAATTGGAGAAAATTGAATAATTATAGGAAGATGCTTAGTCCCCCCAGGAGCTCCCTGTATGTGGATCTGAGTAAAATAATAGAACAAAGATCTCTACCCGTTCTATCGGAATTTGTAAAGAAAATGGATGGGATTTTGGAAGCTACAAAAATATTACTATGGAAGATTTTATATTAGGTTTACCAGCTAATAAATGCAAATTCCAACTGTTGATTTGGTGTATGCAATCAGACTGTATAGGAACCATCAAATCATTTAAAGGATACGCATTATTCAGAAAAAAAATGGGCGATTTGCCCAGATACATACACAAATTTCGGTGCTTGGTTGCAAGAAATTTATATATGCGTTTTCGACTCAGTTTTGTACTTACGATCGATCGTATTCATAGCTGGACTGGGAACAGCGTCAAGTCTGGGAATCGAGGCTTGGAATGTCGTTTCTGTCTAATTTCTGGTCCTATTGAATCTTTGCAACATTTGGTGATGTATTGTATATATTTTGAGGAGCTTAGAACTAGACATTTTGGAAGTTATTTGTATTCTGGTACCGAACTTTCGAGGCAAACATTATGGAATCGATGTATGTGGGGGAACAGTATACATTTGCTTATCAGTGTAACTAATTTTCTAGAAGTGCTAGTGAAATCCATTGCAGCACTTAATGAACTGAACTGAATTTATGATTTTAGTTTTGCAAGATATGTTTTAAATTATGTTTGATTCTCTTTGAAAATGTTGTATGTATTTGTAAATTTTAAAGAAAAAAGGAATTCAGAATCTTATATTTCTATTTTTTGTAAATTGTAAAGTTTCAACCAAGAATCAAATACAATAAAAAAATAATGATGCAAGCAATTCCAAATCATTTTAAAATATGCACCCATGTTCCAAAAACTAGATAACTATGAAAATGCTATCCTGGTGGCATGCAAACTGTAAATATAAGCCATACCTGAAAGTGAGGTATAGTGGATAGCATCTCTCATAGTTATCCCAACCACACCAATTTGAAATGTCGCATGGGTCAGCCCTGTGATCCAAACTCAGCTGTTGGATGATTGTGTATTCCCCCAGCCAGGCTGCTTTCAGCAAGACTGTAGCCCTGGTGGTTGTCTTTTTGTTCCTTTGTGAGGGCAGGTAACGCCCTCCCCAGAGAGTCAGCCACTCCAGAGGAAGCTATGATGGGAACAGGATTCGGAGGGAACTCTCATTCACAAAAGGAGTAGCCTCACACCAGAGTGCTGCATACTAAAGGCAACTTTGATTCTATTGAGAAGGGAATGTGGGTTGTTAGTGTAGACAGAGGGAGATCCTTACAGTTGGAGGCAAGTTCCACCATTTTGTTTCTCTACCTCTTACCTTCCTTTACCCCCCCCCCCCTCCCCCACTTCCTGTAGCAAAAAGGACTTTGGTTGTGATGTCAAAAGAGAAAGTTTACTTGTTCCAAGAGAAGTGATTGTACACCAAAAACAGGCTTGCTTTGGTCCGATCACCTGTAGATTTTTGCTTTACAATGAAGTGGTCTCCCACTCCTGCTTTGAATAATCTCTGGACTTCATACCTTCAAAAAGATTTTGTAGCACCCTCTTGGGAGAGCAGTCCTATCAAAGTTCTCCAGTTGTGAGGTGAAGACAGGTAGGCCAAGGCAGAGGCTAGCTTGGTCCCTAACCATCCACATGGCACATTGGCAGTGACCTGCTGCTGGAGCTAGATCTGCACCTCTGCCAGCCACCCTGCTGCTCCTGGATATCACTGTGCTTAAGAACCCCTGCACTTAAGAACCCCTGCAAAGTATGTGCCAGCCTCTGGCATGTTAGGGAACCTGGGAAAAGGATTAATCTTGCCCCTGAGATCCAGGAGTGGCACTCACAGCTCCTGAGAGCCAACACAGCCAGGTTCCTTCTCTTTCAATGTCAAAACCCTGTAAGCTTTGATTTGAGTTTGTTTGAGACTGTTTCAAACTTATGGGGACCTCTGGGGCTGCCTTTGGCACTCACCAACTTTTGAACCACAGTTCTGCCTGTTCGAACCAGTTTTCCCACCGCATCAGCTGAAGCATATTGTTGCTGCGGCTCGAACAAGAAGCATTGCTCCATTTGCATCGCCCAAACAACTGTTCGAGCCACCCATCCCTTTGTTGCCGTTCAAGCTAATTATCAAACTGACCCTGATTTTTCTCCAAACCGCATCAAACAGACTCACCTGTGCATCTCATCAGCCATCCGCCATTGAACCTAGATTGTCAAATTAACCTGGTGACGCTCATTATCTGCATCGTTTCGAAATGCAGCGTTCTTCCATTCAATCCCACCTCAATACCTGCCTGCTGCTGAACTACTCGGACTGCTGCATTTCAAACCACACCTCCAAACGGCACTGAGAAGCCTTGTTTTCCGTTGTTGAACTGCAAAGACGCTGCAAAGGTATTATTGCCTAATAACTGCCCATATCCATTTTGGGCCATAGAGACCGGCTACGTGTCATCCCTTTTTGCAACGCAAGAATATATACATTTTTGAACATTGTGGGTTTTATTGCCTTTCCTTCTTCTGTCTGAATATGCAGAGTGCTGCATCTTTACATATTGCATATTTTGTGTTCTTTGTACAGGGGCAGGCTTTTTGTACTATTTTCTATTTAGTCATTTTTGCAAATGGTGTGTATACATTTTCTTAATAGAACCTTGTTTGGACTTTCCTTTATTTTGGACTGTTATACTTTACTGTTTGGGTTGCTACTGTTTCACGTTTACACGCTTCTTGAGAGTATAGCCTTCCCTCTGCCTGCTTTGCCACAAAAGGCAACAGAGGTAGGACACTTGACTGTGCCGTGTTTCTTTACCTTTATGATTGGATTCACTCTTATTTTGTAGAAGTGTGAGGACTGAGTAGGTGCCTTAGCCCCTGCTCATCCTTGTACTCCTGCAGGGCAGAAGTCAATTTGTCACAGCCTTGGAACAGCGTATTCCATGCACTTTCATAATGTTACTATTTGGCCATAAAATGGCAAATTGTATTAGCCCCTCTTTATATAATGACAGGGCCTGGAAAATGCATACATAATGCCTATACAAGAACCAAAACTATTGCTTTTGCCAATGCTTGTTATTAACAGGCCTGTCAGTGCAAGTAACAAAACAAAGGACACACATTGATTATAAATAGAGTGCCTAAAGGCAAACCTGGTTGCAACATTTTTATTACACGCAGAGCTGGTTTATATTTTGAAGTTAGCCATTATCTAACAGAAGACTACTTAGAAAAGGCTTCCTCTTACAAGCAGTGTTGGAACAAAGCGATGGTGGGAGATGAGTGTTATCGATGGGGAAGGGAAGGCAGTGGTAAAGAATGGTCATGCGGACTAGCATGGCTGTAGGGGGTCAATAAGTGGTTAAACATCCAAACTAATACCTCCTCATAGGCAGTGCTTAAAGCACCACCTACTTGCCAAAACGTAAACGTTGGAAAATCATACCCAAAGTCCTTTACCTCATTATTTTGCTAATTTTTACACTTCTGATTCCAGAGCTCTCAGGTAAAGTGGCCATGCATTAGAAGGCCCTCCCATTCCTTTTATTTTCCCTTTGAATCCTGGGACTTGTAGTTTTTTCTTTCCCATTTGAAATTCAGGAAAACACGTCAGATTTCCAAGGAAACACAAGAACACACCGAGAGGGTTGAGCTTGGACTGCAATGCTACACTGAGCTCAAATGTACGCCACGAAAGCACTTTGATTTGCTCTGTCGGAAAATCAATGGTTAGGTTGGTGTATTGTGGTCTGCCCATAGAACCCCACCACGACCCTCCCTCCAGTCCCCAAAAGAAAAGGAATCCATGTACATCTTTCAGTACCGGTTATGGGAATGCAAAGATAGGACATGTGGAAACTAAAAAAGCAGTCACAGAAAAAGGTGAGCATAGGCTTAGACAAACTAGGAGTGGAGTGCACAACACACATTTGCATTAAACTATGAAATCACAAGTTTGGACTAATAATTAACAGATTTTCATGCAACAAAGGTTATGTCAATAAGACATTTTGATATTTGACTGGATACAGCTTATTTATTGAGGAAAAAGGGATGGCTGCCTAATAAATGACATTCACTGAATCTGTAATGGTGTGCAATGGGCACTGCCACTTTAAAGCTGCTTACAGGCAAACGCACATCAGAACATGCTGTTGTACCCAGCAAACCTGCCTGGGTAAGCACATTTTAAGGCAAGGGAATCTGCCTTATGCAATCAAGTGAAATCTCATCACTGCACATCTCTCCTAACTGCCTGTCGTGAGTAGTCTGAGGAGGTCAGATAAAACTGTTCGCTTTTTAAATGCTTGTTTTTAAAAGGACAGATATGCATCAAGGGCCTGAAGGCACACTTGGTTAAGACCTTGTCATGACCCCAGCGGCACATTTTACAGCTGCAATTAAGCCATTAACTGCAGCAGGCAGCTCAGACATGATACTGGCAGGCCAAAGTTTGATGTTACTGCTTGATTGTGCTCAAAGAGCTCCCGGCTTGGAAAGGAAAGATGTTGGGCGGAAGTGGCCACAGGAAGTAGTATGGCCATGGGCAATCAATGGGTTGGTAAATAACCAAACGCCTACAAGTTGTGTGCCCCTACTCACATACCATCTCTCTCCTAGCTGAACTCCATTGTAATAGTTTTGGCTTATAAGTGGCTCCAGAGCGCCACTTAATAGCCAAAACTAATACAGGTTTTGGCCTTACCAGCTACTGACGACACCAAAGGCCAGGGCTGGGAGCAGTGCTCGGCCAAAAGGAAGTGCTAGGGTGACTCTGTAATCTGAAAGTAAGGTAAGCATTGCAGTTTGTAAAGAAATGCAATTCTGAGACATGTTTGCAGTGCATTTTTACAATGTAACTAAGGTAGGAGGCATGGCGTAGCGAGCGGGCAGTGGGGGATGGCGCTCAGGAAAGTGGAAGGAGCTTCAAAGGGGGCGACTGAATGCTATGCCCCTCCCTAGCTCCAACCCTGCTTTCCTTAGGACAGTTACATACAAACACAATGCATAGTACTTGCTGCTTACAGGTAAGGCTCTGGCGTGTTCAAGACCAGCTCAGAGCTGATCTTCATTTGTTGGCAATAACCACCTTTTTAAGATGTCCTATTCCTGGTGGTAATGCATTTGCCACTGACTGTAATTTTACTACTTGTGGTAAAACAGCAGAGTGGAATTTTCAGACTAGCAGTATTTTCCCCTTCTGTAAGTTGCTAACGTTACCTCTGGCAGTATTTTCCATTTACCAGCGACGGTAGCTTTACACCTCTTTCTAGAATTAGTCTCTTCTACTTCGTAGTTCACCAGTCATTCCGTGATTGCTTATCCCTCATAGCCATGAAGGTGTAAATGGTGCGGGGGGACAAGTTTTATTCTTTCTACGTTGCAAGATTGATAGCAGGGTTCACACTGCGTAATTGAAGCCAAATGTGTTCAACATCCAGCATTACACATCAATTTGCCTGTTTTTGATGAATGTATTAATGCAATTCCTAGTAATGATGACGTGTGTCGCCTTTTAGGTTTGGCGGTGATGCATTCTCAAAGCACCAATCAGCTTGATGTGGGGAATAACCCCCGCGTGGGAACAAAGCGGTACATGGCGCCAGAGGTTCTAGATGAAACCATCCAGTCGGACTGCTTTGACACCTATAAAAGAGTTGACATTTGGGCGTTTGGACTGGTTATTTGGGAAGTAGCCCGGAGGATGGTTAGCAATGGTGAGTACACTTGCTTTTCTTAAAATGTTCTAGCTCGGAGCCGTTAAACATAGAAAAGCATGAGCCGCATGAATGCTTGCTTCGCATTTTTTGGAATCATCTGCAGCCCATGACTGATATGGTGTGAATCGTTGGTCAAAAGAATTATTTTGTAGTAGAAATGCCATTGCTTGTAAATTGAGGCCTAGCAGAAGGGCATACGTTTTCATCTGTCATTTCGCCTGTTTAAATGCTTCTGTTTTGCGACACGCAGGCACTTTTGCTTTCACGTATGTGTTAATCTTGGAGTTAGGGTGGACTTCAGCATAATATCATTAATGGCATTTTCTATCCTTGCCATCGAGACAGTCACTGTGGACCTCTTTCTTGTACGTTGCCTGGCTGTTCGCCATTTTGCATATCCGCGCCAATACACACGCCAAGCAAAAAACTCCAACCCGATTTTGCCACTGAACTTTCAGCAGCCGGGGTGACACCACGATGTCACCATTCCAAACGTGAACTGCTCCTGGCAAATTCATTTGTTTTCCATCATTTTGAATCGTACGGCTGATCTAATGCCATGTTTCCCAAGAGAATATTTTTACCTAAACTATACATGTAATATTTACATATTTTATTTTGCATTTACTTCGATAGACCAGCAGGGATACATTTGACCCATTGGTTTCTCTGGACACACGAATCTTGGTTACTATTTATTCTCCAATGAAGTGTCTGGGATATTTTTCATAAAGTTTCTTCTAATCTCCCTAAATGATAGCTTCTCACATCTTTCCCACCAAGGCCTCAGCAATAGTCCCATATTTACACATTTGCTGTCTCTCCACCAGAATCCTACCGCTCTGTGTTATTCCATCAGCCTCCCACATCACTCTTCAGCCTTGCCATGCAATTACGCTCATCCCCACAATGTTCACATAAACTAAGTATATTTATGAATGCATTACAAAATTCACCCTTAACAGCCGTTTCAATGCATTGCGCGTGCCGCTCTTGATGACCAGATTGTGTCCTATGGCCTCCTGCGTTGAAAGTGCTGGCACGTTTCTGCTGTGCTATTCTGATTTTGGTCACTTTCTAGGAAACCCACAGGGATTGACCAATCCCAAAAGTGACCCATTGCTTATGATTGCCAACATTAGCGCTTGGTTCCTTGGAAGGAGAGGGGTGTTCTATGCCAACAATTAAGATTCCAGAGACAGAACGGGTATATCTTTAATCGCTTGGCATTTCAAGGTATTCACCTGATATTTAATTAAATGTTGAACACTGGAGAGAGGGTCCGCCTAGTTTGTCATGTTTGATCGATACTGAAAAGTCCTAGTTTTACAGACTGTTGTGGTCTATCCCACATATATCATACCTCATGGGCAAGTAACTTATGTTTAAGTTTTACATTCCCTGTCTGACTGGTGTTTGGTGATTCCACCTCACAGTGCACTTGCATAATTTGTCTACATTTCATACCCAAGATGTACTTTTTCTGTACAGATGCAGCTTGTCTTGAACTCACAAATCATGACTTCATATACTGCATCACAATTCAATTCTCCCCCTTCCAAGAAGTGTCAATTGTGGCTCCTTAGTAAATCAGTGCTGCTTTTTAGTTTTTATCTTAATGAATCTATATTCAACTACAATGAAGTCCCTTTTAATATAAATATATTATATATATGTTAAAAAATCAGCCACTCTGGTATAGTCTGCAACTAGCAATAGTTGCAGTGACCCGAGACGGTTATGATCAAAGCAATTAATCTTAGTGTACACAATTTTAGCATTTTAAGGCCAGCATGTGGATATGGGTGTTCCTTTCTTATGCATGGCCCAAGAAAATCTAGTAAAAAAAAAAAGATCAATGTGAAAGCTTGTTGTAGTACTTAAAGTATGTGAAGTTTAGCCTATATTAATGAGCTCACTTGTTCTGGGGAGGAGGGCAAAAGGAGAATTTGGTCAAGTGAGCATGATCTATTTCTGGGCCTAGGTCCTGACCATGGTATTTTATAGTCTGGGTTGGGGCATTGGAGTAAGGTGCATAGCAGGTAGTGCTCTGCAGCTTCCTTTTCCCTGGTCCATTGTCCCCGCAGTAAGATTCCTCTACAGTGGTGGTCTAGCGGTTGGTCCCCTTTGTACATGGGAGCTAATGTTAAAGGCTACCCTCTCACTGTGCCCTTTGTGGTAAGTTACAAACGGGAGATGGACGAGATAATTACTTGGATAAAGGTTTCTTTATTTTGAACCTGTCAAAAACTAAGCTGTCCCTAAATCTCTTTGCCCTAATCTAAAGAAAAGAAATCTAAAATAATGCTTGTCAGGATGTCTTACAAAGTAGACCAGGATGGCAAACTTGAGTTAAACTTCTGTCGCTATCACTTGGTAGAAAGGAAATAGCCTAATTCTTTTAAAAAAAAGGTACAATAGGGGCCATCGCCCAAACAAAGGAATGGTGGCTGGTTTCTGATCCCACAGAAATGTCTTTCTCAAAAGACCAGGTGTTCCTTGCCCCTTGTAGCATTCCAGACAGGACACTGTGAAACCGGAGGGTGTTCTCACTCCTATTCCCTACGGATCCTCTGTGCAGGTGGCCAGGGAAAGGCCATCGCTTTTGGATCCTGACCCTGGGGTGGTGGACAAGTGAGGGAGGCATTACCTGGGTGGAGGGTCTGTAGGGACTGGGAGTAAGATGCCCTTGGGAGAGACCTGGTGTCCCCCTTTCCCTAATAATGACGAAACTAACCCATCTCCTGTCTTTATGGGGGTATTCCAAAACTACCCTGAATAATTCACACATGACCATCAAAAGTACTGAGATGAGGTAGAAGCAACCAAGAGTAGTGAAGGCTAGTCACTTTCACCACTTAGATAATTGGGCGAAGAAGAGGCCTGCTGCGAGCAGTAAAGGTCAGGCATGTCCCTTTAATGATGGCCAGGGAGGGGTGATGGATGTTAAGGATTTTGATCAGGTAACACACCTTGGTCTCAGCCTAGTATGTAGCGCACAATTGAGATGGCTTTTTCTTTATTTTATGCAAATTAAATTTGAGATGCTACACCACTCGTATCACACCCCCTTTTTCAAATACCCCGGGTCACAATTGACCATGAACCAGGCCAGCTGGTGAAAATGCAATATTTATTTATTTAAAAATTAAAAGGAAATCAGTGATGATTACAATGGAAATGGAAGCAATGCACTCGATTAACCAGAGCCTAGAACATATACAAAGCACAATTGAATAGGAGCACTTTTTGTATTGGGAGAGAGCACACAAGTTAAGATGTCCCCCAGCAATGTTCCCTCAACCCACAATTAATCAACTTCTGAGTGGATAGAAAGAAGCAGCAGTTAGTCAGGAATATGTGACAGTAAACAGAATCAAAATCCGACCTTCCCTCACAAAATTTGCAAAGGCCTAAAATGACACTCGGATTTCAACAGATAATTATATGTATTTAAATAATGATATTCATATGTTTTATCACAGTAGCAAGAATATTATATCACTAAACCCTTTTGATTTTAGGAAAGATAGCACTCAAGTTAGAATTTCCCCCTGCCATGTTCCCACAACCCACAAATAATCAATTGTGAGTGGATAAAAAGAAGCAGCAGATAATCAGGAATGACAAATAGGAAACCAAATTGAAATCTGACCTTCCCTCCCCAAATAAGAGAGAAAAACGGATCTCAAACCCTGGCAATGTTAAAAATGACACTCGGACATGGATGAATAAAATAATGAATGTGTGTAACAAAAACCTTGAAGCAAATATAATTCTTCCCTAAAGCAACAATGTAAAGGTACAAACAACCACAAGCAATGGATTAGCAAGAGCACACAGTTCGAAAAATGAGTGGAGGATTTAAAGCAGTTTGCAATCCAAATGACACGTTGGAAACTTTGCAAATATTTGTATTCTCTGTAAATTTACTAAAACAGTTTCTTTGAAAATCGGGTGAATATTTTTAGATAGGGAGATAGATATATATCACAGGTATATTATGGAAGAGAAATTAAGTCTCTAGCTGTTAAACTGAATGAGATGGGCAAGATAGAATGAGGTGCATTTTTGGAAAAATCGGGCAGTGAAAAAGGAAAGGAAATCAGTTTTGACAAGAACAGTTTTACTAAACAGTAGAGTATTTAGGCTAGGCCACCAAAGAGGGACACAATAAACTCCAGGGTTGATTTGTGAGTTCAACCCTAGCTCCGCAGCGCCCACCCTGGCGGAACCAGTCCAATCACTCGAAATATGATTTAATAGCTTAGGATTTCACGAGACAAAATTACTAAAGAGATGGCGCTAGCACTAGAAATCAGTGGCAGGGTGGTAAGAATGATTCTGACAGCATTACAAGTTATCAGGGTGACTTAGAGAGTGGGATGAGGAAAAGACAAAATAGGCTATGGGTTTAGGTGGGGTGGCAATTGATACTTACGGTCCACTTTTTAGTTTTTGGACAGTCCGCGTTGTGGTCACCACATGGATCTGGTCTAACAAAGGACAGCCGGACAAACGCAGTGGGACAGGATCAGCTGGCAGGGACTGGATACCAAAGGATAGTTTTGGTTACCAGGTAGCACTTCTGGACTGGCAATTCTGGTCACTGGATACTACAGGTTAACTGGATGGCAGGATTGCAGCAAGCAGTGAGTGGCAGCAGCATGCAGTGAGTGGGATCAGGCTGCTTCGCTTCCCCAAATCACCACAGCTTTTCCCCTTCTTTATTAGTGAATTTTAGTGGTTTTCAGATTTGAGGCCTTACTGGGAATGGGACCAGCAATGCTTGGGTTTTGCAGTGAACCATGGAGCAGGATCAGCAATGTTTTGGCCTGTAGTTGGAGTCTGGATCTGGAAGATGACTGGTACAGGAATACAGCTTAGGAAATCAGGCATAGTGTCTGTCTAGGGTCTTGTCAGGGACCTATATTTATAGTGCATAATGACATCATCACAGTATGTGCTGGGCAGGGTTAACTAAGCATGGCCCTAAACTACTTGGATTGGGCACGGGTGCTAGTCTCCGCCTTGCTCTCAACTGGTTGGATTTCCAAGAGAATAATGTCAAGTTTATGTGGGAGTTTTACAATATCCAAAAACTCCCACATTTACTTTACTGAAAATCTGATTTTGCCAAAAACATAATTTACACCATTGCAATCTCTTGGCAAATTATACACACAGGTTACATATTATATGCAGCACATATCAGTCCAATCATCAAGTCTGTGGGACCTTGTTTCGTCCTTCTGATACATTTTGGTAATTTTAAACATGAACGATTCAGCCTAAAATTCCACAACTTTATACACATATGCAAATTATCCCAAGGAATGTATATACAAAATGTTATGTTTGCAACATTGATACTTTCTGATTTATCTTCAATATTTTGCCCTTTCTGTCCACAATGTGTCAGTGAGTTCTGCCATGTCCCGAAAGCAAGCACGAAAAATCACTTTTAAACTGCAACATTTTTACAATTTTTCAACCTCTTGTGGCAAAGATAGAAGTCTTTAAAGTTTATCCCTGAAATAGTCTTTGGGAACAAATGGTAGTCTTTGTTCCTGAATCAATTTTTTTTTTCTGTCCTTCCACTGCTGCCAGCTGTCATTTCCTTTAGAGCAGGGTGGTGGCTTCTCCTTTGACTGGAGTTATATTGCCCTCTCCACACCTCAGGCTTCCATCCCTGGGAGCTTAATTGTTTGGGCTCCAGCAGAGACAAAAGTCTGTTCAACACCCCCAGCCCCCCATAATTATCATGGGGTTGTCAGTATCTGCTGAGAGTTTTTATGGTAGTCTCCTTCCCCTTGGGGGAAGTTTCAGCCTGCCATTTGGAATAACCAATTTCTTTTTAGCTTGCAACTTGAGCACAGTTGGTTCAAAATCTTTATTTCCTGATTTTTGGGTCCTGAATTTAAACAAACCTGTGAAAGAAAATAAACCATGTATGTATTTTCACCAGCAACAAAGCCCCTTTACATTGCCAAGTAAGCAGGCTTTCCTCCAACAATTTATTTTTAAACAGCCCATTTTTTTTTTCTTCAGTCAGCTTAAACCCATTTTTACACATGTTGAAAACTGCTAGCATTTTATTTCCTTTAAATTCGGTTTGGCAGCTCCACCAGATTCCCACACTGTTTTTGCAGCTGTAGTCATTTCCTTGAATGCAGGAGTTTTATCTAAAGCATAGATACATTGACACAGACATGGCTCAGAGAGTTATAGTCTCGTAACTTCTGAGATTGGATACTTTTGGAAATAAATAAACGTGTGTTCCTGTGCAAGTGAAAGTGAAGTTTCTTATTGATTTCTCTGAGTTGGTTTGACTGGGCCTGTCACCCAGGAATTATGCCTGGTTTTGGTGAAGCACAGTGAAATATCCTGGGCTTGACGGGGCCTTTTTAATCACAGTGGCTTTAAGGATCAGAGGGAATCAGCGTCACAGCAGCATTTTTTTTAAGTGTGAAAATCTTTCATTTTGAAGGAGAATTTTGGGTTTTGCGCAAAGGAGTGCTTCCTTTCCACTTGATTCCATTTCTATGTTTCAGAACACACTCGCATACTTTTTCAGTGTGTCTCCTTGTTCCATCTTGCCTGAAGTGGGCTAGGCAGGATGGTGCTGATATCTTTTTGTTGCTGCCCAAATGCAGTTTTGAGGTCCTGGTGCACACAGGAGCCAAGCGCAGCCAGGTTGTTGTTTCTTGCACAAATGCAGCATAGTGATGTGGGGCAATGCCATCCAGTGGGTCAATATATCCCCAATATAATTCTAAAACAAGTGCAAAGTTAGAACATGCTGCAGCCAAATTCACACTTTTGAAACTTGCGTTTGTCTTAATTTACGTTTAAAATGACACTAATTTTATGAAAAACGGGTGATCTACTTTGATTTTCAATGCGGTTTTTGGGTTGGGGAATAGATGTACATCACAGGGACAATACAGAAGTGCAAGGGTGTCTCTAGCTACTAAACTGTATGAGATTTGCAAGATAGAAAAAGGTTCGATTTGGGTAAAATGAAGCCATGAAAGAGAAAAAAAATCAGTTGAGAAAAGTACAGGTTTGACTTAAACTAGATTATTAAGACTATATTGATAAAGAGTGACACTGTAAGATCCAAGGTTGATTCGCAACATCAACCTTGTCACCCCAGCGCTCATCTTTACCTGGAAATTAGTTTGATTACTCAAAATATGACTAAGGGCTTACGATCTATTCAGGACAAAAAGGAATAGGAAAGTGGCGCTAATGCTTGGAGATAAATGACAAGATGCACAGAGAATTCTAACAGTTTTAACAAGTTACCAGGGTATGGATAGGGTTGCTTATAGAGTGGATTAAAAAAGAAAGGGTCAAAATGGGGTAGACTGTGTTTCTCTGAGATGGGGAAAATATTCACAGTCCACTTTTGAATCTGGGATTTTGGACAGTCAACCGGTTCTGTTCACAAAAGACTCTGGTCACTGGATAACAGACTATCCTGGCAAAAGACAGCTGGGCACAGGTCTGGTGACCGAATACTAAAGGTCAGCGGGCATGCAGGTAGTGAGCAAGAAGCCGGTCTGGTTTCAGGATACTTCCCAAAAAGGGTACCACAGCTCTTCCCTTTTGGTTATTGGGATTTTAGTGGGTTTTTCTGGATCATTGGCCTTGCTGGGATAGGATCAGCTATGCTTTGGCCTTGCTGAAGTGGGGTCGGCAATGCTTTGGCCTTGGAGTAGAATCTGGAATCAGCAAGATGAATGTAGCAGATCAGGAACGCAGGTGCAAGAAATTCAGGAGAGTGTCTAGAGTTCTGTCAAGGACTCTTATTTATAATGCATGGTGACATCAGATGATGTGGTGGGGCAGGCTTAGCATGCCTCTAAACAACTGGATTGGTCAGGTGTAATTGTTGATGCCTTGCTATCAGCTGGTTGGGTTTTTAAGGGCATGATGTCAGATTTATGCTGTGAGTTTTACAATATTCAAAACCTCCCACAGTTAATTTTGCCACAACAGTTTTGACATAAACGGCACATTTGTACAGTGGTAGCATTTCAACAAATTACATGAGCAGATTAAATATTTTGTGCAGCGCATGTCAGTCCAACTCTACAATTTGTGAGACGGCGTTTCGCCCTTCTAATAATTTTTAGTGTGAAATATTCAGCTTAAAATTCTATGACTTTATATATGGGTGTGGATTATAATTGGGGATGCAAGTATTAATTGTCATGGTGGCATCGTGTACGCATTCCTTAGAATTCCCACTTATCTGCCATTTCTGTTTCCAGTGTGGTAGTAAAGTCTGACATCTTAAATTAAAGGTCATGAAATCAACTTTTCACATTTTTGCGAAGTCCTGTGGCAAAGGTAAGTCTTACAAGTTTCATTAATGACATAGTCTTTGGACGCAAATGTTCAGTATTGTTCCACATACACAGGTATAGCTTCCAAGCTACCCCGCTCAGTCTAGGGTTGTCATGGAATTTTTTTTTTTAAGCTTCTTGTAGAAGTCACTTGGAGGTGTGATTTTCTTTTTCAAGCATTTGTGTCCCAGAATTTCTATAGTGAAAGGCCTCCGCACAGACGAAAGTCTGAGTATGTGAACTTTCTTTGTCTTCGTCAGTCAAAGTTTTCCAACCTATTAATTAATAGCCAAGTGTCCTGGAAGTTTGTGGTGGTTCCTTTTGGGGGGAGCCTTAACTTAGCCAACAGGCAAAACCTGTTCTGAAGCTTGCAAAATCCAGCCAATGCAGTTTACCAGTTTTATTTCCTTTTTATTTTGTCCTGAATAAAAAACAAGCTTGTTAAATAAAACATCCCCTGTATGTTTTCCCAGCAACAAACCCCTTTACATTGCTAGGCACGGACAATCTTTCATTTTACATTGTACTTTTAAAACAGGCATTTTTTTTGTTGGTTTGCAAAAGCCCATTTTGACACATGGTAAATGTTGCTGTGATTTCTCTTCCATCTACTAAAAGCATGTTGAAGGTGTTTCCTTAGATTCACAACCTACTTAGGAGTTGTGGAGGCATTTATCAATGTCTGCTCTTGTGTTCTATATAGCAGATGCTGAGGTAGCACCATCCTTTGTCCAGTTATCAGCTCAAATGGAGACATCTTAGTTGCAGATGGTGTGGATTTGATGGCCATCAGGACAAGCTGCAATCGGATGTCCCAACTTGGCCCAGAATCTGCCACAAACTTTTTTAGAATGCTCACCATTTTTTTATTGTACCTGTCATGATGCCTACCTCCAAGGAGCCAGGCCCAGCCCAGCAACCCCAGAGGCAGACATCATTTTCCCCAAGGACGTCTCAGCGGGCCCAAGTTGGGGCCTTTTGGACGCAGTCCTGGCGCCTTTGGCGCCAGGCTCATTCTGGACCCCAGTCCTGGCGCCTTAGGCGCCAGGCTCATAAAGCAAGACATGTGTGTAAGTGTTTTAATGTGCACTTACCTGAAGCAGACCGTGCTGCTACATCCAGGCCCTCTTGAGGACTGAATGGGACTACTTTATCTTTTGGACAACTTTATCACTCAGGTGTGGTCTGAGGAAGAATAGATACCTGAGTGGAAGGATACATACCTGGAACTACTTTACAGGCTATTTAAACCACACTCGAAGAACAGCACATGCTTCGCGTTGTTCTGCATCTAGCAGCTGGACGCTCACCGTGTTTGCTCCTGCATTCGGACTTCTGCCACGCCTGCCAGCATCCTGATCACCTACAAAGGAAGAGAAAGAGAGAATAGGAGAAGGAAAAGACTTTACCTGCAAGATCCGCACTCCGGAGTCAGCTCGCCGACGATCCTGCAAAGGAAGACACTTAATTTAAAAGCACATCGCATCGACCGCCGCAGCGCCGCATTCCACTCACCTTCACAGGGCGCCTCCATGTTCAGCAGCGATCACCCGGATTCGCAGCCACGCTTCCACGCCTAGGGAGAAAAAGACAAGAGCAAAGGTGAGAGAGAGAAGGGAATGAGGAAACCTAAACCTCCATGTTAAGACTTACCTGTTGGGTCATTCCCTCTTCATTTCGGGTCCGCGCCGCATCCAGGCGTTTCCGGACCCCGGCCCCTATGGGGAAAAAGACATTAGCGTCAATGAGCGAATGAAAAGACATTACCCAAAAACGCTCATCAAGACTTACCTGATTTCTACAGGGATTGCACCTCGCATCTCGGGTCGGTGCCTTTTCCCCGGCATTCCGTACCCCGGCCCCTATGGGGAAAAAGACATTGACATTAGCATATTGATGCAAGGACAAAAGGGGAACCTTTCAAGGATCTTACCTGGAAGCCAAGCAAGTTTGGTTCTCATAAAACCAATAATCCAGTGAAGTAACTGGATACCAACGCGCCCCTGCATCAGAAGCAGGAAGGAGAGCTCGCCCTTCAAGACCATAAGGTGAGACGCCACGGGAAGCACAGAAGGGTTTCGAGGAGGGTGAGAGGGGAAAGGGGGAGGCTGGTAGCATTCCCCTCAGACAGTTAATCCCTTATTCTCGCCTACAGAAGGATACTTTTGCAGGCCGGACAAGCAGGAGTTGGGAGTCCGGTCCAGTCCATCTTCTGAGCCCCGCGCAACACCTTAGAAGAGGTCACAGCAGCACGATCCTGGCCAGCTCCTCCGTGGGAGTCAGGTGAGCGTAACAGAACGCGAAGCCTACCCACAATTTCCCACCCGGGCGCTATGGAGACTTCTGAGACAGACCAGCTGGCCCAGATGTTGGGGGAATTAATGGCAGAGGTACACTCAGCTCGCCAAGAGATTAATGCCCTCAAAAGAGAACTCATTCTCTCCAAGGAACAAACTGATGACCTGGCCAAACGATTGAAACAGAGTTAAGCTGGACAAATTCCTTTACCTAGTCCCGGGGGAATTTCCACTTTGTTGGGTTCGAGTAACCCTGTTCAGATCAATCTGCCGGGATCCATGCCTTTAGCACCGCCTGAACGTTTTGCGGGGGACCCAAAGAAATATGCCATTTTTATGAACCAATGTCGCTTACATTTTATATGCACACCAGGAGCCTTCACTGATGATAGGACCAAAGTGGCCTTCGTGTTATCGTACCTAAGTGGCTGTGCTGCCGATTGGTCTGTTCCCTTGGTGAACCAGAACGATCCAATTCTCCAGGATTTTCAGGGCTTTCAGGCCAGCATGGAAAGGTTGTTCGCTCGACACTCGCAGGGACAGGCCCTTGACAACAAACTGCTATCTCTACGACAAGGTAGTCAAGATCTTTTGTCTTATATAGCCTCCTTTAACAGACTGGTGGTGGAAACCGGATGGCCTGAAAATAAAAGGATCACTTTATTTCACCGGGGTCTGCGCGGAGAGCTAAAAGACATTCTGGCCCAAGTAGTGAATCCACCCCAGGGCTGCGCAGAATATATTTACTTTGTGGTACAACTGGATCACAGACTTCAGAATAGGAAAGCAGATCGGTCCAAGTTTGAAACCCGAGTACCGATCAGAACCCTCGTAAACCCCAGGAATACCGAAGCTTCGGAACCTATGCAAATAGGGGGAGTTAAGGGGCCGTTAACTCAGAAGGAACGCAAGAGAAGGCGACAAAAGCAACTATGCCTCTATTGCGGGGCTTCCGGTCACTTTCTTCGTGATTGTCCGGTAAAACCACCTAGGAAGGTGGTTGGTGCCTCTGACAACAACTTAATGGAACCTGTTTCGGGAAACGACCTGGCTCGACAAGCGTAGAGGTCCGCTTGGCGAGCTTGAAAACAAACTCTCTGACCTCGCATTTTGTCTTGCCAATGGTGCTCGTGGATCCAAAAAAGCCCCAACGGTTGCATGCCATCAAAGCATACGTCGACAGCGGAGCTATCGGAAACTACGTGGACCGCGAATTGGCCTCCAGGATGAACCTTCCTCTGCATCCAAAAATAAGCCAGGATGTCATTACTACGGTTGATGGTACCGAAATAGCCTCTGGGCCGGTAACGCATTCCACCACAGAAGTGACAGTTCTGAGTCTGGATGGACATCGGGAAGCAATAGTGTTTGATATAATCAAGGCTCCACAATTTCAAGTAATCCTCGGAATTCCTTGGTTAGAAACACACAATCCTCGAATAGACTGGCGATCAAAGAGAATAACTTTTCCAGATTGTGGTCCCACTTGTTATCCTAGAAATCCAGCTATTGGTTTAGTCACAGTAACCCCCACCACTGTTCAACTACCGGCAGAATACCTTGAATGCCAGGACGTTTTTCAGAAAGAACAGGCTAACACGCTACCCCCTCATCGTTCTTACGATTGCCAGATCGATCTAGTTCCCAATGCTCAACCGCCGTGTAGTAGGATTTACGCTCTCGCTGAACCTGAAAACCAGCATTTGCGTCAGTATTTGGATCAGTACCTTGCCAATGGCTTTATTCGCCCATCAAAGACCCCGGTCTCTTCCGCTTTGTTCTTCGTGCCTAAAAAAGGAGACCTTAGAACTTGTATTAACTACCGCGCTTTAAATCAGATAACGATAAAGAATCGTTATCCCCTGCCTCTGATCCCTGAACTTCTTGATCAAGTAAAAGATGCTCGTATATACACCAAGTTAGATCTCATGGGAGCTTATCACTTAGTGCAAATAAAAGAAGGTGACGAGTGGAAGACAGCTTTCCGCACCAAATACGGGCTCTTCGAATATCAGGTTATGCCCTTCGGTTTGTGCAACGCGCCTGCAGCTTTTCAATTTTTCATGAACGATGTTCTGCAAGAACTTATCGATGTTTGTGTCATCGTATACATCGACGACATCCTGGTGTACTCATCTTCTGAGTCAGATCATCGAAAACATGTTCGAGCAGTTCTAGAGAAATTGCGCCAGCACAAACTATTTGCCAAGCTGGAAAAGTGTGTCTTTCATACCACTGAGGTTGAATTCCTCGGATTTGTTCTGACTCCTAAAGGAATTCGAATGGATTCACGAAAGGTGGACGCCATCCTCAAATGGCCATCTCCCGGTTCAGTGAAAGGGGTTCAGAGTATGCTTGGCTTTGCCAACTTCTATCGAAGATTCATCCCGGAGTTTTCACGAATAGTCCAACCCATTACTGCTCTTTTACGTAAGAATAAACATTTTGAATGGACTCCAGAGGCCTAACAAGCCTTTCAAGACCTAAAGACCAAATTCACTTCCGCACCTGTGTTGAAGCACCCGCGTCCTGATCTCCCGTATATTGTTGAAACTGACGCATCCAGTTTAGCCATGGGAGCTGTCCTGTCGCAAAGGGATCCGAAAACTAACCAGCTACACCCTGTAGCCTTTTGGTCCAGGAAATTCTCAGCTCCTGAAATTAATTACGCAATTACCGACAAAGCGTTACTGGCCATTAAATCTGCTTTTAAGGCTTGGCGTCATTACCTCCTCGGTGCAAGACACACCATCACTGTAATTACGGATCACAGAAATTTGCAGTATTTAAAGACGGCCAAAGCCCAATCTTCACGACAACTCCGATGGGCTTTATTCTTTGCAGAATTTGATTTTATAATTACCTATCGCCCTGGCTGCAAGAATGGCAAAGCGGACGCCTTATCCCGGATTGGCATGGAAGAACCCAATTCGTGTTTAGAACCTGTGCCGATAATACCTGAACAAAGAATCTTAGGTTTGACTTCATTGCAAACCATCGAGGACGTTGAAACTCGAGTCAAACTACTTTTTGACCCTTCAGCCTTACTGGAATGGACTCAAAAGGGTCCCCACTTCACCGTTAAGGATAACTTACCGTACTTCCAAGAGCGGTTATTTCTGCCAAGTAAGGAATTGCAAGAACTAGTTATTGCTCATTATCATGAATCGTTAATGGAAGGACACCCTGGTATCGCTAAAACGGAAGAAAAGATCAAACACCAATTCTGGTGGCCTTCTTGGAGAAAAGACATAGTCTTTTGTGATGTCTTGCGGCGTTTGCGCCCAAAATAAAGGTCAAAGGAAGGTTGAAGTAGGCCAGCCGGCCTACTTCAACCCTTGGAGATTCCACCGGCACCTTGGCACACCTTGTCTATGGACTTCATTACGGACCTGCCTCCGTGTGGTGGTTACAACACTATCCTAGTAATCGTGGATCTGTTCTCCAAAATGGCCCACTTTATCCCTCTAAAAGGATTGCCTTCAGCTTCCATCCTGGCCAAGGAACTCCTGGAGAATATAGTTTGAATACATGGTTTCCCTTCCGTACTAGTCTCAGATCGTGGAAGTCAATTCATTTCCCATTTTTGGAGGAAGTGTTGCCAACTAGCACAAATAGATGTGCGATTATCCACCAGCCACCACCCCCAGACCGACGGACAAACTGAGAGGACAAATCAGACTCTCGAGCAATATCTTCGGTGCATGTTGCACCAATCTGAGTACAATTGGAAAGACATTCTTTGGATCGCAGAATATGCACAACAATTCTATGCATTCCGGAACCGGTCAAACTCCTTTTTATACTTTGTATGGTCACCATCCTCGAACCTCTGACCTAGATCCACCTCTGACCCTGGAAATGCCCGCAGTAAATCATCTGCATTCCACAATAACCTGAGCCTTCAAAGAAGCTACAACTCATTTACAGCAAGCCAAGAAAAAGTACAAAGAAAACGCTGATTTGCACCGAAGTAAAACACCTCCTTACCAAGTAGGAGACCAGGTTTGGCTAGCAACTAGACTTTTATCTCTCAAGGGCCCACGGACTTTAAATCCCAGATTCATTGGGCCTTACCCCATCAAAGCCATAATCAACCCAGTGGCCTTTAAACTGGATTTGCCTTCCAACATGCGTATTCATCCTGTTTTTCACGCATTACTTTTGAAACCGGTACAACCTGGAACCCGACTGTCCAAGCCTCCAGATCCTATTCAAATTGATGGGGAATTAGAATTCGAAGTGAAAGACATTTTAGACTCCAAAATGTTAAAGTCAAAACTCTTCTATCTTGTTGACTGGAAGGGTTATGGACCTCATGAGAGAGCGTGGGAGCCTAGTAACCATATTCACGTACCTCGATTAATACGAAGGTTCCACCGTAGATTCCCGAACAAGCCAAAACCCCCGGAGGAAACAACCTTGGGAGGGGCCTTGTGGGGGGGTACTGTCATGATGCCTACCTCCAAGGAGCCAGGCCCAGCCCAGCAACCCCAGAGGCAGACATCATTTTCCCCAAGGACGTCTCAGCGGGCCCAAGTTGGGGCCTTTTGGACGCAGTCCTGGCACCTTTGGCGCCAGGCTCATTCTGGACCCCAGTCCTGGCGCCTTAGGCGCCAGGCTCATAAAGCAAGACATGTGTGTAAGTGTTTTAATGTGCACTTACCTGAAGCAGACCGTGCTGCTACATCCAGGCCCTCTTGAGGACTGAATGGGACTACTTTATCTTTTGGACTACTTTATCACTCGGGTGTGGTCTGAGGAAGAATAGATACCTGAGTGGAAGAATACATACCTGGAACTACTTTACAGGCTATTTAAACCACACCCGAAGAACAGCACATGCTTCGCGTTGTTCTGCATCTAGCAGCTGGACGCTCACCGTGTTTGCTCCTGCATTCAGACTTCTGCCACGCCTGCCAGCATCCTGATCACCTACAAAGGAAGAGAAAGAGAGAATAGGAGAAGGAAAAGACTTTACCTGCAAGATCCGCATTCCGGAGTCAGCTCGCCGACGATCCTGCAAAGGAAGACACTTAATTTAAAAGCACATCGCATCGACCGCCGCAGCGCCGCATTCCACTCACCTTCACAGGGCGCCTCCATGTTCAGCAGCGTTCACCCGGATTCGCAGCCACGCTTCCACGCCTAGGGAGAAAAAGACAAGAGCAAAGGTGAGAGAGAGAAGGGAATGAGGAAACCTAAACCTCCATGTTAAGACTTACCTGTTGGGTCATTCCCTCTTCATTTCGGGTCCGTGCCGCATCCAGGCGTTTCCGGACCCCGGCTCCTATGGGGAAAAAGACATTAGCGTCAATGAGCGAATGAAAAGACATTACCCAAAAACGCTCATCAAGACTTACCTGATTTCTACAGGGATTGCACCTCGCATCTCGGGTCGGTGCCTTTTCCCCGGCATTCCGTACCCCGGCCCCTATGGGGAAAAAGACATTGACATTAGCATATTGATGCAAGGACAAAAGGGGAACCTTTCAAGGAACTTACCTGGAAGCCAAGCAAGTTTGGTTCTCATAAAACCAATAATCCAGTGAAGTAACTGGATACCAACGCGCCCCTGCATCAGAAGCAGGAAGGAGAGCTCGCCCTTCAAGACCCTAAGGTGAGACGCCACGGGAAGCACAGAAGGGTTTCGAGGAGGGTGAGAAGGGAAAGGGGGAGGCTGGTAGCATTCCCCGCAGACAGTTAATCCCTTATTCTCGCCTACAGAAGGATACTTTTCCAGGCCGGACAAGCAGGAGTTGGGAGTCCGGTCCAGTCCATCTTCTGAGCCCCGCGCAACACCTTAGAAGAGGTCACAGCAGCACAATCCTGGCCAGCGCCTCCGTGGGAGTCAGGTGAGCGTAACAGTACCTCTCAACTCCCCCACTAGAATATGGTTGGTATACAATGTGAGATACTTTTTACCCCAAGTATGTCCCACACCTTTGTCATCACTTCGCTGATGAAGTGACTACCTTGGTCTGACTCAATCCTTTGGGGTAGGCCAAAACGCGAGATGTGGTTGATCATCAGGGCAGCTGCTGTTCCTGCCTTGCAATTTGGGGCCGGGAGACATTCCACCCATTTGGTAAACAAGCATGTTACGGTTAACATGTACTTTTGCCCCCTATAGGAGCGAATTAAGGGCCTGATGAAATATAAATTAGGCAGTGTCATCCCCCTCTCCGGGAGGGGAGCTCGGTGTGTGAGTGATGTTGGCTGAAATTGTGCACACACAAGACACCCCTTCAAATATTGGTCGAGGTTCTGCCCCATGTGTGGCCAATATGCAAACTCCCTTAAGATTTCTAAAGTAGTGTGAAAACCCTGATGACCGGCTGTGGCTGCGTCATCGGCGTGACTTAGCAACAGGCTTTGGAATGAGATAGGAACCACCCACTGGTCACAGCCAGATATGGATCTCCTTACCAATGAACCGTCTTGGATTCAGAACATTTTTTGGACATTTCATCAACACCCTGAGGTCCTCTTTCCCAATGTAGTTGGTATCCATCAGGGGAAAGTTCTCAGGGTCCTCTCACTGTTGATAACATTTTCCAATAATCGGATCCCCTTTTTGTGCCATGATTAAATCCGCATCTGGGGTCTCCTTACTCCACTGGCCAGTTGTTCATTGTGAGCATTTGTCTGGGACCTAGTGACAGCAGTGACCTGGATTTCCCCCAACAGGGACTCTATCTCAAGGATATCCCCCTTGGATGGCTTCGGTTTTGGACAGCTGATCAGCTAGGTGTTTCCAGTTTTGTCTGACCCCTCTGATCTGGAATGACCCTTGATCTTCTTCCAATAGATGGTCATCCCACTAGAGGTGACCAGATCATCAATATTGTGGATTAGCTTGCCATGTTTAAGCGGTTTGTTAGCACATAGCATGCCTCTGGTTTTCCAATTTACCAGGTGCTCCACGAACCCCTTCTGGACATAATCTGAATCAGTGAATATGACCAGTTTGTGGAGTTGGTGTTGGACGGCAGTGAGGATGCCTTGATGAACTGCCATCAACTCTGCCATCTGACTACTGCGGGAACCGATTTTGTATCCAGCGGAGGGTTGCTGGGCGTCGTCCACCCAAGCATTCCCAACACCGGCCACCAGTTCCTTTTTCCCCCTGGTCAACATGGTAGGAGCACCCGTCCACATAAACTGTAGGAATTCTCTCGCACTTGTCTTCTTCATAGACTTTGTGCAGGGAATTCAGGTACGCCTCCATGTTGTCCAGGGTTTTAAGACTTTCATCCTCGAGACAATTTTCTCTGGCACAATCATGCAAGTCAGCCAGAACCTGCGCAAAAAGGACTCTTCTTGTTTTGGCCATATCTGACCTCCACAGGAAAGCCTTGCATTGACAGAATCCAGGAAGTAATTCTGGAATTACATTTCCGGCCTGGATTCTGCCACTTTGTAGATATTGCAAAGGCTGGTGTGAAGTCTCCACTATGATTTTCATCCCCCTGGATGAACGGGCGCTAATTGTTCAATGCCCACACCGTTGCCAGGAGTGCCTTCTTGAGTTTTTCCTCCACAGAGCATAAAGTCTTACTTGCATAGGAGATTACTTTATTGACCTTGTCATGCTTTTGATATAATAGTGCTGTCAGGCATGTATTTGAGAACCCAGTCTCCAAGAAGAACTCATTGTTGACAGGGTAAGCTAGACAAGGCTCTTGTGAGAGGCTCCTTTTGAGTTGTTTTACTGCCTCGGCTTGTACTGGACCCCACTCCCATTTGACCCCCCCTATACCCCCTTTACATCCCCCTTCAACAGATGGATCAGGGGTCTTGTGAACTATACATAATCCTCAATGAACTTCCTACTGTAATTAGTCAGTCCAAGGAGGCTTCTTAGCTCACGCAGAGTGTTGAGGTCTTTTAGTTTTAGGAGTGCTTCCACTTTCTTTTCCTGGGGACAGAGACCCTCAGGAGTTATTTCATGCCCCAAGAAATTGACACTGGTCCTGCACTACTGTGCCTTTTTGGAAGGACAGTTCTGCTCTGGCAACCCTCAACTGGGTCAGAACATAACTGATTTCCACTATATGTTCCTCCACAGTTGAGCTTTTTATCAAGACATCATCCACATAGGCCAGGTTACCCCTTTCACCCAAGTTGGGCATGGCATTATGTAGAAAGATGTTGAATTTGTTGCTGGAGTTAATATATCCAAAGGGAGTCCTGGTCCACGTGTACTGCTGCCCCCCAAAGGTAAGGGCCAGCTTGTATTGGTCCTCCCTACTGATGGGCACGGTCCAGTACCCATTGGTCAGGTCAATGGCAGTGTATACCTTTGACCCCTAGATCTGGGCCAGTCCTTGTTTAATGTATGCGAGAGGCCATCGGGACATGGGGGGCCCATTTATTTACCTCCCTAAGGTCAGCACAGAGTCTCCACTGGCCGTTCGGTTTTAAAACCCCCAGCATCAGATTATTAAAGGTGCTTTGGACTGGACGAATTACCCCATGGGACCCAGGGTTTTTGATGATTTCTATCAGGGACTCCATGGATGTGAGAGGCAAGCGGTATTGCTTCACAAACACAGGAGTCATTCCAGGGTCCGTGGGAATTGTTGTAGTATGGATTTCGGTGTGACCACGAGTCCACCGCAAAGAGATCTTCAAAATCTAAGAACGCCTGTTTCAACTTTTGCTTTTGCTCTGGAGTCTCACAGGCATCAGCTAGGTTGACTCACTCTTTAACCATTTGCTTGAAGCCTGGAAAGACTTCTGGTTTTGCTATCTCAGCAGCCTCCTCCAATTGGGTGAAGAGGTTTCTGGTTGGAGTATTGACTTGGACAGAGGGTTTCAGGTAGGTGAGGCAGTCATTATGGACCTGGAATATCACCTCATCTTGCCTGATGTCACAGGTCACCTCTTCCTCCCCGTAAGGGCAGGAAGAGTACACCAGGAAATTTCCCCCTTGCCGGGTGAAGATCCTGTCTGGCGGTAAGTCATTTCCACTGTCATTGTCAAAACAGTCATGGGGGATTGGTCCTATCAGTTCATTTCCTAGATACATGGAAAAATTCATCAACCGCCATTCCAATAATGGTGCCTGTGCCAGGTGTGATACTCCTAATGTCGCTGTTATCCATCAATATTGGAATAGTGTTGTCTACATTGACTAATGGTGTTGGGTTTAACACCAACCCCTGCTGTTGGAGATGGGCATTAAGGTGTACATATGCATCTGAATTGTGTAAGTTCTGTCCTCTTTTCATTTTTAATTCAAGTGGGAATAATCGTGTCTGTCCTGGGATGGTGACCCCCCTCTCCAATTTGAACTTCAACTGCATATGGCAGCAATTAGGCTGACAGAAATGCTTTTTCTGAATCGTCAAAGTCCATGGGATTGCCACCTAGTCAGGACCAGGCTTTGTAATTTATCAGGTACAAATTAATAGCAAAATGATTGAGAATGTCACTGCCTAAATAGAATGCAGCAGGGACATCTCGCACGACCCAACAATTATGTTCTATGTCTTTGTTACCTATAGAAAATTTGAGCATACACTTGTAAGGCAGGATGTGTTTTGGAATTGAGTTTCCAGGCCCATTTCCCACTTATTGATCATTGTAAATGTGGGAATGGCTGCATCTTTTGGGAGCTTTCGGAAAATGGCTTTGCTGATGAAGCTCTTACAGTTGTTCGCGCATCCTCGGGCGAGAACAGACTCCTTCCCCTCATTTAACTGAATAGGGATGAACAACTGTTCTCTAATTTTCTGAATGTCAGCTAAACATTGAGCTGGTTTCACATCACTTTTGACTGTAGAGTTGGGATTTTCAGATTGTGAATCCGTATAAAATTTCAAAGTACTTCCTTCCAGGGTGGATGCCACTTGAAACTGGAAGGAAGGTTGATTTTCAGGAATTGAGAAGAGTTCCCATCACCAGTTTGTTGTCCTATAGCAATTACTGTCACATCAGGTATTTGATAAGGAAATGAAACTCAATATGATCAGGTTTTTGTTCAACCATGTGGCATTTAAACTAACATTGTTGACACTATTGGCCTGTTATTCTGTTAGGACCTTGTTCACACAGTCTATTTGAGCGGACAACCTACACAGGATGTCATTCCCGAGTAGACAGGGTGTTGCCTCTGGAGTCATGACTATGACCGGGTGTTTCACTTTGTGTTGCCCAATTTTTATTTCCAAATCTGCAGTCCCCTCGACAGGAATTTAATTCCCGTCGAAGTTCTGGAGTTGTCCAGGAAGAGGGGTGAGGGGGATCTGGTATCTCTCCCCCCTTCCTGAATTTAGCTGCTCAAAGGCCCTTTTTGACAGAAGAGTGGCTTTTGGATCCAATGTCCACCAGTGCTGAAAATGTACATTGCCCGTGGACTTGGACCGGGGCATAAAATCTACCCCCGTCTCCTCAAGCGGACAAAGGTATTGTGCATTTTGGGCAAACTGGGTGGTCAGTTTCTTTATTTTAGGGTCCGACACGGTGGAGTTTTGGACAATTTTCTGTGGCAGTGTCTGGGGATCTGTAATAAAATGTTTGCATCCTGAAATAGTGGAGATTTTGGAATCCCCCGTTTCCTTTAGCTCTGTGCTGCCCCTCGCTTCCCGGGTAGCAGTCTCTACAACCAATTTGTGGGGAGGATCACTCCATTATGATTTTCTTCTCAGGATGACCATTCTGGGGTTCAGGGATGGATGACTCTGAATCAGTCCCTACACCCATCCAGTCTTCATTTAGATCTCTTGGGACCCAATTTTCTTTGGGAGGAATTCCCCTGTCCCTGAAGGAGAAGATTTTTTTTCCCCAGAATCTTTTAAGGATTCTTCCCCTTCAAACTGGAGGACACTAACTTCCTCCACAAAATGGGCCTTTTTACTGTCTTTATTTTCCTACCCCTCCTCTGTTCCCTGGGTTGAAGATTTTCGGGGGCAAAAGATTTTTGTTAAAGTTCCTGGGTGTCCAGGTGCTATTCACGAGTGAGGAAGGAAACTTCCTCTAGGGCTTTACACCCCTCTTCCCCCTGTGCCGCCTCCTCTAGAAACGGTGAGTTTTCAGGGTTCTCTCCCCGTCATTGTTTTGGGGTGCCAGACCTGTGTTTTGTGGGGTTCTGCGCTGCCATGTTCATCTGAGGGTTCTGTTGAACCCTCAACATGCGACCCAGATCCTGGGTAAGGTTCTGGACCTGGCGCTGCAGTTAGGGACACCCATTCCGGCTGGTATGGGGGTCTCTGTTCAAATCTAGGTGGTTCACGGGAAGGGTAACTATGACTTCTTCCGTAGTACCCTGGATATTGTGAATTTTGGTAACCCTCCACCCTTGGCCTCCCATCTCCCGTATTTGGTTGTCTGGGTTCCTGAAAGCAGGGAAAGAAAGGAGGGTTGTCCTGCAGGTTGGGGTTTTGTGGATACCAGGGAAAGAAACTTGGTTATTTGTCCTGAGCAGGCCCTGTTATATGTTAATTGTTGAATCAGCTTCTGCAACCTTTTCCTGACCCTCTTCTTTTAAGGCATCTAGTTGGGCCTCTGTCTACATTATTCTGCTGTTGGAGAGCCAAGTCCTCTTTTAATTTTATAATGTAATTTCCAGATTCTACTTCCAAATCGTGGCTCTTTTGTAATTTATGTTCTGCTTATTTTAGATCAGTCTGGATTTTATTTAATAGTTCAGATTGATTTTTGCGCAATAGTTGTATTTTCCTCTTGCTTTTCCCGCATCACTCCCATATGGAGATGCATGTAGGCTGCGATTCTGACCGTTTTGATTTGCTCCTGTTTTAATTTTTGGAGTCATGTATAACTCGCTCAAAGCTTGATGTAAAAGGCCACCATCCTGCCACATATCCATGTTCATGACGGTGACCTGTTGTGTTATTTCTTCTAGCCAGACTTTTTCATCTTTTTCTGGCTATATACCTCTGACAAATAGCTTGTGCAGAAGGTGCTCCCTAGCCATTTTTATCTCTATCGTGGTCATTTTGGACATGCTCTTTCTTTCTTTATGTAAGGGTAACCTGTATTTTATTGCTTTCTGTCTATTTTGGGGTTGATTAAGTTTGACTTTTATACACAGGCATGGTACTTAGGATATTTGTTTTGGGGAGGCGCTTCTACAGTGTAACCAAGTATTCCAACTATACAAAGTATCACTACCTTGCAGGTTTGTCTGCTGTTAGACTGCCACGTGTGGCAACCAAACTCAATCCCCGGCTGCAAGCCCCCAAATTCGTTAAGGATTTCAATCGGGCAACACACCTTGGTCTCAGCTAGTATGTAGCGCACCATTGAGATGCCTTTTTCTTTATTTTATGCAAATTCAATTTAAGATCACACCCCCTTTTTCAAATACCCCAGGTCACAATGGACCATGAACCAGGCCGGTTGGTGAAAATGCAATAGTTATTTATTTTAAAATTCAAAGGAAATCAGATAATTTTTAATATTGGGCAGCAATCACCAATGGGGTGACAATTACAATGGAAATGGAAGCAATGCACTTGATTAACCTTCTCCTAGAACATATACAAAGCACAATTCAATAGGAGCACTTTTTGAATTGGGAGAGATAGCACCCGAGTTAAAATGTTCCCCAGCAATGTCCCCTCAACCCACAATTAATCAACTTCTGAGTGGATAGAAAGAAGCAGCAGGTAGTCAGGGTGATTAATTGTGTTTAAATCATGGTATACATATGTTTTATCATAGTAGTAAGTATGGTATATCACTAGCAATCACAAGGTAATGGATCAGCTAAATGCATATAATTCAAAAACAAGTGGATAGTTGGAACATGATGCAGCCAAATTGACACGTTAGAAACTTGCATTTTTCTTAATTCCCGTTTAAAATGACACAAGCAAATTTTATGAAAAACAGGTGAAATTCTTGGATTTTCAATGCGGTTTTTGGGTTGGGGAATAGCTGTACATCACAGAGACAATACAGAAGGGCAAGGGTGTCTCTAGCTACTAAACTAAACAGATTTGCAAGATAGAAAAAGGTTCGATTTGGGTAAAAGGAAGCTGTGAAAGAGAAAAAAAATCAGTTGAGAAAAGTACAGGTTTGACTTGAACTAGATACTATATTGAAAAAAAGGGACGCTGTAAGATCCAAGGTTGATTCGCGATGTGAACCTTGTCACTCCAGCGCTCAACTTTACCTGGAATTTAGTTTGATTACTCAAAATATGATTAAGGGTTTATGATCTATGCAGGACAAAAATTAATAGAAAAGTGGCGCTAACGCTTGGAGATAAATGACATGATGCACAGATCATTCTTACAGTTTTAACAAGTTACCAGGGTATGGATAGGGTTGCTTAGAGAGTGGATTAAAGACAAAAGGGTCAAGATGGGGGTAGACTTTGTTTTGCTGGGCTGGGGAAAATATTCACAGTCCACTTTTGAATCTGGGATTTTGGACAGTCAACCAGTTCTGGTCACCGGATAGCAGACTCTCCTGGCAAGACAGCTGGACAAAGGTCTGGTCACTGGAGACTAAAGGTCAGTGGACATGCAGGCAGTGAGCAACAAACCGGTTTTGTTTCAGGATACTTCCCAAAAAAGGGTACCACAGCTCTTCCCTTTTGGTTATTGGGATTTTAGTGGGTTTTTCTGGATCAATGGCTTTGCTGGGATAGGATCGGCTATGCTTTGGTCATTCTGAAGTGGGGTCAGCAATGCTTTGGCCTTGCAGTGGAATCTGGAATCAGCAAGATGAATTGGCAGATCAGGAACTCAGGCACTGGAAATTCAGGAGAGTGTCTAGAGTTCTGTCAAGGACTCTTATTTATAATGCATGGTGACATCATCAGATGATGTGATGGGGCAGGCTTAGCTGAGCACACCTCTAAACAACTGGATTGGTCAGGGGTAATGGTTGACACCTTGCTCTCAGCTGGTTGGGTTTCAGGGGCACGATGTCAGATTTATGATGTGAGGTTTTCAAAGTTCAAAACCTCCCACAGTTAATATTGCCACAACACAGTTTTGACATAAACAGCACATTTGTTACAGTGGTAGCATTTAAACAAATTACATGAGCAGATTACATATTTTGTGCAGAACATGCATGTCCAACTCTACAATTTGTGAGACATTGTTTCGCCTGTCTAATCATTTTTAGTCATTTTTAGTGTGAACTATTCGGCCTAAAATTCTATGACTTTATACATGGGTGTGGATTATCATTAGGTATGTATTAATTTTCATGGTGGCATCGTGTACACATTCCTTAGAATTCCCTCTTCTCTGCCATTTCTGTTTCCCGTGTGGCAGTGAAGTCTATGCAGTCTTAAATTAAAGCCCATAAAATCACATTTACACTGTTAACTTTTCAAATTTCTGCAAAGTCCTGTGGCAAAGATAAGTCTTACAAGTTTTATTAATAACATAGTCTTTGGAGGCAAATGTTCAGTATTTTTCCCCATATATGGGCATAGCTTCCAAGCTACCCCCCTCAGTCCAGGCTTGTCATGGAGTTTTTCTTTGAAGCTTCTTGTAGAAGTCACGGGGAGGTGTGGCTTTCTTTTTCACGCATTCGTGTCCCAGAATTTCTATAGTGAAAGGCCTCTGCACAGACGAATGTCTGAGTATGTGAACTTTCTTTGTCTTGGTCAGTCAAAGTTTTCCAACCTATTAATTATCAGCCAAGTGTCCTGGAAGCTTATTGTGGTTCCTTTTGGGGGAAGCCTTAGCTTAGCCAACAGGTAAAACCTGTTCTGGAGCTTGCAAAATCCATCCAATGCAGTTTAACAGTTTTATTTTCTTTTATTGTGTCCTGAATCAAAAAGAAGCCTGTTGAATAAAACATCCCCTGTATGTTTTCCCAGCAACAAACCCCTTACATTGCTAGGCACGGACACGCTTTCATTCAACATTGTACTTTTAAAACGGGCATTTATTTTTGGTTTGCAAAAGCCCATTTTGACACATGGTAAATGTTGCTGTGATTTCTCTTCCATCTACTTCCCAATGTTGTTCTGTAGCTCTAGCCAGCTTCTTTTACACAACATTCTGTACAAGGCAAAGGTCTTTTGAAATTGACATGTGCACAGAGAGCTATGATTTTCTTTTCAAGCAGTGATTTTTGATGCTTTTGTAGCAAATGCTAAGCCTGTTTTTGTGCAGCTGAAGTAACGCTTTTGTTGATTTTCTCAGATTTGGCTGGCACAGCCTGCCATTCAAGAATAATGCTATTTCCTGTTGAAGCACAATGTGAATATGAATGGGCAGGGCAGAGTCTTACTGATGAACTTAGGGTAATGAAAAACAGAGGAAAAGAGCATCAGAGCAGCATCTTTTTGAAGGTGAAATATTACCTTTTTCAATGGGAACTTTGGGCTTGCAGCAAAGCAGCGCTGCTTTTTCACTCCACTTATTTAATAGAAACAAGAACACACCCTAGTAGCCTTTCTCGGGGTGCTCCCTGTTCCATCTTGCCCAATGGCGCGTGGCAAAACAGTGCAGCCATCCTTTTGTCGCTGCAAAACGCAGTTTGGATGTAATGGTGCTCACAGGAGCCAGCGCAGCCATTTTGCTGGTTCTGCTGAAGTGCAGCCTGATTATTTGGGGAAGTACTGCTGAGTGGGTAAATATATCCCACATGGAGAACTCACACCTGCAACCTGTTACAAGGCTGCAGCTGTGTAAAAAGCCCCGACTAACACGTGTAAGAGAGGGAATGGTGACCAGAGCCGTGGCAGTGAATTTGCAACAGCACAGAGGCCAAGAAGTACAGCAGGGTGCCGTTTGTATTCAACATGCTTTTGTTTCAAGGAAGAGTGGCCCGCAAGCAGGGTCTCTGTGGAACCGACCGAAGTGTGAAAGAGGAGCCGTGCAGGAAGGCTGCCCCTTTTTCCATTGTGCAAGGTGCTCGTTCTCCTGGGGTCAGAATTCCACCCAGGAGTGCCTGAGCGGCAGAAGGTGGAACCCTGAAGCCAGAAGGAGAAGGACGGATGATCTGCGTTGCTCGGACACACATCAAAGCAACCAGTGAGTTTCCAGATAGAAAGCAACCCGGTATGCAAGTGTTTCATGCTGCATGTAAGGATACTTTGTTACAGAGTCGTCGCCTGGATTGAAAGACACTTTGTCGAAAGTCTCTGAATAGAATCCTTAAGAAAACCGACGAACATTAAAGATTTGTTAATTCATGTAAGCCAACTGAATACGTTGTAATGGAGTGGGCGCAGGCAAAATGAAAACCTGTTATCGAAAGTCTCTGCACGATGAGAACAATTTAAAGGCTCAGGAGAATTCTAAAACATAATGAGCTAAACGAGCATGACCACATTACTTGTTCTGAAACCTTGTACATATCACCGGGGTGCTGAATGGCTGAGAATATTCAAGCTATAAAGTCTGCAACATTTTTGCATGCTTCATTTAACAACAAACAGCAGAGAACTTTCAAATGATAAAATGGTATCAATTTGAATACTGCATCTTTTACTTTTGTGAAAATCCTGAGAAGGGAAGCTTTCTCAATACATTTACATAGATCAGATGACAACATTTAAAGTGAAAGAAACTTTACATTGTAATTAACTTTCAACTGTTATTTCTACAAAAGCACTGTATATAAATATAAAGATGTGAAGCCTTCTTTGTACTACAAAGACCAGCAATTTTCAGAGGGCCTCAGAGTGGCACAGAACCTTAACAACATTATGGAAAACACCCTCATCTGAATACCTCACTGAAATTGTCTTGGGAAAAGGATTCCTGAGATTGGAGTGGTTTTTGTCTTGAGGACGGAGCATCAGGGTTTTGTGTTTGAAGCTGAATTTTGAAACCTGGGGAAGGGAACCCCCGATTATTCTTCAACTTTATATCAATTTGGAACTCAAGACAGTCTTTAGTCTTTTTATAACAACTTCTTTATTCTTGGGGGTAGGGGGGTGAGTTAAAGGAATACTACTAGCTTGACCAAGTTCTGAACTTTATATTGCACATTAACTTTCTCGTTCTTGACATCACTACATGTATACAATTAGTTGTGTGGGAAAGTATAAGTTTTGGACACCGACAGATTCTCCTGGTTTTGACTCCATCCATTGTCTCTGGGTTCCCCACCCACCCCCCAAATTGGGGAAGGGGAGGTATATGGTTTCTTTCACCCCGCCTCAGGGTCTCGTTTCTTTCACCCCACCTTGAGGGCTGGTTTCTCACTTCACCTTGTGGTCTGGCTTTCACCCGCCCTTTGGGTCATCTGGGGCCTTTCTGCCCACCGCCCAGTTCCCTGGAGTGAAAGCGTATCTTCTGTGTCTGATTGGTGCTCCTCCTAGCCGGCGTTTCCAGGAGTACGACGCAGCTTGTTTTTCCCAGTTTCCTCCTCGGGTTCCATGTTGCTAGCAGCGTTGGCTGACTTCCTGCTGTGGGGCTTGTGCACCTGCTTCTTGTCATGGTTGCATGAATTCCTGTAAAAGGGATACAGAAGACCCCCATATTCACTTGCAGGTGGCCTGTACTTCTCCGGTCTCCAGAGGGGGTGTGCACCTTCAGCCATCGATTTATAGACTCCTGAAGATCTGTGCACTCTTCTTTTGATCCGAGATATATTGCAAACCTTACATAAAGCTGCACATTGTACCAAGATTGACTCATGAGGGGCTTACCACCTGGGACGGCTTAAGCCTAGTGATGAATGGAAGTCCATATTTGAGAACCTATTGGGCCATTTCAAGTACTGGAGGATGCCCTTTGGGCTCAGTAATGCTCCTGCAGTATTTCAATGCTTCATGGGTTCCATCTTTGCTGATTTACTGAGAATATCTCTTGTCTCTGGATGACATCCTGATGGTCTCCTCCTGTTATGAAGACCATGTCAAGCATATCTCTGATATCCCGGCACGTTTACAGAACCATCACATATATGCTAAGGTGATCAAATACGAATTTCACAAGAACATTATTGAATTCTTGGGACTCATTAAGTAAAGCAGGTATATTTATGGACCCTAAGAAGGTGAAGGCAATAGTGGACTGGTAGAGTCCATGTGATATTCGATGTTGAGGTGTACAGCGATTCTTAGGATTTGCTAATTCTTACTGATGGTTTATTCATGGTTTTGTTCGGCTATGGGCTGCTGTTCTCCCAATTTTACTTTATTACCTGCATAGCTGGAATGCAGACTCCTTGTCCTGCTCCATAGAAACAGAACACCAATGTCATTAAGAAACCATGTTAGTACCTGCAACACACTTCCTCACTGCCATTTTGCCCTACTTTGGAGCAAGTGTGGAAGGATATTTCGGTAGATTCTTCTGTTAGCTCTCTGACCATGACCTAAAGTAAGGACCCACTACTACCTATTGTATCAGAATAGGCTGCACTGTCTACTCATTGCTTTGCAAATGGCGATTCTTCAAGATTTCAATGATTCCAATGTTACAAGCCCCTGAATAAATGAAACTACCCACAAATCGATATTGCATCAGTTCGGGCGGCCTACTATTTATTTATTTTATTTATTGTGCATTTAGTTAATACAAACTTTAAGCTGTTACATAATTACCTTTTCATAAATTAAGTTGCCACTAATATTAAAGAGTTGAATTCAATAGTATTTGCTAAAGATGTTCACTGTACATATTCAATTCTTAACTACATCTCGATTTACGTATGCACGATGTGTCCAAGTTGATAATGTTCAATAATCGTTACATTAACACGGTATAAAAGAAATTATAACCATTGAATGACAGAGTTCCATATATGATGTGCCCCTGCAGTGATAACAGTTGACTCTGCCCGATATGTATTCCAAAATTGATCCGACTCAATACTTTCAATGTGCCCCACATAGTCCCCATAGCCTTTTATTCATAAGGGGTGCAATAAGGAACGCCTAGTCAGAATATGTTGTTGGATTCAATCTCTGAATGACAGATATGACATTGCCGAGCTTCCAGGGGCATGTTCTTCCAGGAACCCATGTATTCTGCTGTGGGCAGCAGGTTAAAACGTACGTAGATAATAAATCTCCTAAGGCCAGATTGGTGAATTTAGTGAGATGGGTACAAGGCCTTTTAAAGAGAAACTTTGGGTGGAAAAAGGATTGTATCTTCGCTTCTGCACATGTTTATCAAGATTTTTACTTTTGTCCCACTGTGTGGCCTTATGTTTCAAGATTTGGTCCCTATTGGGTGCATAGCCAATCAAGGCCATTTCCAAGTCCAGAGATGTCAGTAAATAGTGTTGATTGTTCCAATTTGTAGATTAAACACTTTTTTCTACCTCCATCTTTACCTTTTGCTCAATAGTACATTTGCTCGGCTCAGGGGGTACATCATTTTAAAATAAAGAATGGAGCGCTGTGCCAACCAAGTGGTGGAAAGCACACACATACTAAATTCCATTCTCATGGCCTCTTCCAGCACTGAGTTAAGAAGGTTCATCAGGGAGCGTAATATTTTGGTTTCTTGTTTGTCCAGCCATTTAACCTGGGTCGGGGAAGTACCTGCAGGCCATAAGAGTATTGGAGGTATAATACTCATTCGATAAATGAGAAGGCCTTCCAAGTTGTTGCTCTTCATGTAAATTGAGAGAGGGATTTCGTTTTAAAGAAAAGCCCAGGTAGATATAGGTATCTACCACTACTAGCCTATCCTCTCCCAATTTTCATGTGAAAGGGCATTTGCTAGAAAACCTTCCTGCAAGGCACACAACTTTTGTTTTCTTGGTATTAATCTGCACGTTATTTGCCAGTGCAAGTATACTGAGCGAAGGTACCAAAGGGGTCTCATCGAATAGGACGGTGTCATCCACGTACCCAAGCCAGGGGGACCCCGTTTAATTTAAGAGGGACGTTTTATACTTTCTCCAATGCAATTGCAATGTCTGATATATCATTGCGCCTCAAGGAAACTGCAAATTCCAATATGCTGCCACTAACAGGTGGATTAGCTCAGTGTACAAGCTATCATCCACACATCACAGCCTGTGATGGGGCATCCACAGCACCTTTGGCATGATGTCAACAGCTATCCAGCAGTGGTCGGAAGCTGTCACTCCAAATTCAGTCTCTAGATGAGGGCCTACCGCCATGGAAGGACCACAAGAGGGTTCACAGTGGAGAGAAGATCGAGGAGCCTGCTCGCAAGCAGAGGTCTGTATCCGGCACCACAAGGCTGCCCGGTCTACAGTCAGTTCCGTTGAGTGCAGGCAACAGATCCAACTCAGGATCACAGGTCCCCCTTTAGCCCAGGAGCTGCCCAGGCTTCCCAAACTGGTCCGGGCAGAAGTCTGCCGTAGCAGGAGGTCCACAAGAGGATTTATAGTATAGGAGGAAGAAGGCAGCTTGCCTGCCAGTTTTGGCCTGTGTGGATCCACAGGGCCACACTGAACATTATTGGACTCTTGTTATACCGGGAACAGACACCAGTTCCAGCACAATCCTTCAGGCCATCGGGGCTGCACGGCGAAAAATACCTTGGTCCCGATAAGCCATTTTGAAAGGAATGTCTTCGGCAGTCCGCTGGCTGCCATTCCACAGCACGCCTTCACTGGTGCGATCACCAATGCATTGTCTCACCGAGTTGTCAGCGTTTCCCACAGGGTGGCTTCCAGCACAGTGTACCACAGGCCACTACTCCCAAAGCCAGCCATGGTCACCGCTGGGGCTGTCAGGATTCCCCACCATGCCAACAGGAGCCCACGGGCAATCCACGCACCCACTTGTGGACAGACAGATAGGTCGACAGATGGTTGTTGAGAGGAAAGGAGCCTCAGCAGGGAGCAGTCCTCTTGTTAGCTGCTTTGCAGTGTCACCTTTGCAAGCCTGTGGCCCTGTCAACTGCCCTCAGAGTTCCACCTTTTGTCCGCTAGTGATTCAGGACACAGTGCCAGGTTACTGCCTTGTTCTGCTTTCGTGATGATGGCCCAGGGTGGAATTTCTGCATCTCCATTTTTAGTAGTAGGATGAGCACTCAGTGCCATCATGGACCTGATACATATATCAATCAATCAAACAAGTTTATTCGGAAATATAAAAATTTATTATATCACCCACATGTATTTCAAGTATGCAGCCCCAGTGTTCTGAGCAGCTAGACGAAGCTTTTCAGTAGCATATTCTTTCATCTGTTTTTCTACCCCCTCCTACTTCATCTTGTGCCAACTTTGCCACCTTCCCATACCCCCCACCTTCACTTCTGTTTATTTGCAGATTGCAAACCTTCTCGGTATCTGGGCGCTAGAGGATGGGTAAGTATTGAGCAGTTGGAATCTGTCATCCAATTTGTATAATTAATTGTGTGGTTTGTGTGAAGAGCCAAGTTTTAAGAAGACAATGGAATTTAAGCAGATTTGCTGTAGCCTTAGAAACAAAAGGGAGGGAATTCTACAGCATATGGGCTTGATATGAAAACTACCTTCTGCCCACACGAAAAAGGGAATAGCAGGGACATTTCAACAGCTTATCCATAGGAGCACTGACTCCATGTGAGGAGATGAACCAAGATAATTGTTTTCTCATGAAAACAGGTTTGAAATCAAACATGGCTTTATGAACCAGACAGAGGTATTTGTATGTAATTTCTCTCTTGACCATCAGCCAGTGCAAACGACACAGAGCAGGGGAAATACGATCCCGGGGACCCAAATTTGCAAAGTAGACTTACCACTTGGTTCTACACCTCTTGTAGCTTTTGTGTAGCAGACTCTGGGAGGCAGAGGTAAATTGCTTTGCGGTGATGAAGCCTGTAGGACACTAGGGCATTTACAAGGGTAGTCTGTGCACCTGCAGAGAAGTACTTGAAAATCCTTCCATCAGTCTAAGATGTACAAGAACCTGCTTGCACTACGAAAGAAATCTAGAAGCAAATGGAAATTACAGCATTACATTTTGTTAACAGGTTTTTAACCAGATGTACAGACTTTGCGCAAGGTCCCATACAGGATGACTAGATATCTACAGACCACTGTTTGGGAGAAATATTTACTAGGATTATTCCAATTTTATTACAGTGCTGCTTTCAGCAACTTGCACAAGTCCATCCGTTGATGGCCACCAGGCAGGTTTTGAGCTCTCTCGCGGCTGCTACTATCCGAACATGATCTGAGTGTCATCCATGTAGGTGTAAAAGTGAGGCCCATTAATCAGACTGTAAAAGATCAACTCAGGGTGACAAATCGAGAACAGATAACCGGAGTGATAATTGCAAATCCTGGCGAAGACACTACAGGCCAAAGGGACTTCTTAGGATTTATATTGACCCAAAGCCATCATCTGTGCTTGACCCGGTTTCTATGTATATTCCCTGCAGGCTACGTTTGCAGATAACTGGTTTCCCGGGTCCAGCTTTGACGCTGCTGGGAATAAATGCTCATCCTCCCTAGCCCCTCCTCTGTGCAGAGGGCACCGATGTAGCCACTGCCCAATGGCCCCCACCTTTCTCTTTCACAGGGTACACCCTCCATTCTCCTGCTATGACCGCTCCATGCACCCTGCAATCCCGTCTTTTTTTGCATACTGTGCCTTCCCCCGTACAAAAACCCACCTCCCTCTGCTCTTTTCCCACTCCTTTCACAGGGAGGTCCATCCTCTTTCTACCTCTCCCTGGTGGTAACGTGTGAAAAGAGGGTGTGATATTTTACACAAGCGGTGGGTCGAATATAGCAGCCGGTCAGGAAATGGCATGTGTCAAGAGTAGGCATTACCCTTGGCCAGCCTGGTGCTAATTAGTACAATGCCACGGAGATTGTGCTGGTGAAGTCTATCCAACAGGATCTGATGGTAGTCTTACTGAAGGTCCGGGACAGGTTCTGCGGAACCAGGACCCCCTACTGCCTCAGAAACCTCTTGCGGGACATCCAATACATGGAACAGAACTGACTCTGTGCTGTTTCCATTTAGAAAATGCTTACCTGCTGTTTGTGGAGGATTGCATTGCTTTAGTTTTGCAAAGGCTTGAATCGGAGAGGGTACATCCCTCTCAAGAGGCTTAGCCATATATGGCACTGTGGACATATGGTGAGTTAAACAGGGTTCTAGAACTGTAAGAGGATTCAATTCAACACTACAGCTAAGTCAACGCCTAGTCTATAATACTGAATGAAAACCCTTATTGATATAACTTTATGTCCAGTTCATGCGTTCTGGATGACTACCCCTATATAACACCCCTCCCTTGGAATCCCCCTGACCCCACTGAGCCAAGAAGTAGTTCTGTTTTGCAAGTTTAAAGGTTTATTTGATAACTTAAACAATATATATTATATCACGCTTTATAATAAATTAATAATTGGATATCACACTTAATCTGAGATGATAAAGATTAACAACGGAGAATCTGGCACTAGCACACTTCTTGATAATCACTAAGGAGTTGACATGAAATGGATAAGATAGCAACAATACTTTTATAGTTTCAAATGGATGCAATGTGGAATGAAATGCAGTAAAGAAAATAACTTGATAGGATTTCAGCAAAAGACAATGTAATCACTTTCTTGGACAATTCCCCCCCCCCCCCTTTTATGCAATGCAAGGAAATGGAAGGAAGGCACCCAGTTCTCAGAAATGCAATTAAATGTGATTCAGTTAACCCCAGCAACTGAGACTACAGACGTTGAAAACACAGGCAAAATGCTTTGATATGTGCTGGCAATGGAGTGAAAAATATGCTAAAATGCTTTTAATTCCCTGTAGAGGTTCAGGGTGAGTGGTATCTAGTTAATATTAGTCCAGGCTCACACTAGCAATGATTCAGGGATGATTAGCAGGTTAAACGAATTTCTGGCAAATGGAAGGCAAGCAGCATCAGATTTTTACACATGGAGAAATTTGCAAATCGCGGCAAAATTCGCGAATGCGTGTTCCGCGATTGCGGTAAAACTATAAGGGGTAGGAATGTGGTTCTTGGTGCGATTAAAAGCTAAGATTCTAAGCTTTCAGATGAAAGTTACTGCAAGTCTCTAGCCCAAACGGTTACAGAGTTATGACCGATTTAGTAGAGGTCGTTTTTAGTTTTGCAAATTTTAAACGCAACACTTTTTCAGCTTTAAAAATGATGGCAGAATAACACAATTTCTAAGCTGCAGTTCTACTTAGATTAAAAATGGATTGAATTATATGATTTTAACTAAGAGATGTGTTCTGAGTTTTGCCGAGTACTCACAAGAGATTTTGAACCGGAAAGCGACTTGGTCACGGACTTCAGTCTGGTCAGGTCTTCCCGAGTTCCGCTCACAGCGCCTGGCCTCTGGAACTGCTCACAGCATCGGGGTCAGCACTCTCTCTCTCTGGGTACAGCACTGCTTCTGGATTCTGGAGATTGAGGGATTTGAAGTCTCTGTTTATCTTGGAGTCCAAGTGTTGGCTCTTTGAAGGTTGATGGAGGTAAGTATGGATTTTTCCGGCAGAGCTTCCAGCTGCAGATGGAAATGAAGCTCTCCACCTAAGTTTCAGTGGTCCATTTATATGTTCTGCAAGTGGGTGTGTGTGTTGGTCATAACTAAACTTGCCCCTCTCACTTGTCATTGGTCCAGCTTTCATTTCTCCCCTGATTGGGGGAGCTAAGTTGTGTCAGAGTGATGTCAGCCATTTATGATCTCTTGAAAAAACTCCCCTGTCATCTGTGCACCCAAATCTATATCTGATCAAAATACATATTTCACAGTTACACAGTTGTTTGAAATTACATACCCATGTCACATATCACATGAGGTATACTCTGTCCCAAATCTGCTGTTTCTAAGAGCTTGCATTCAAAAATGGCAACTTTTAGCACTTTTTAATGTGCTAAACAACATTGGATCTTCATTAAATTTTATACAACTGTTCCTCACATATCTACCCACATACCAATGCATTTCCGTTTGTCTAGCTGAAACAGGGAGTCTGTAATAGTAATAAACAGCAGGGTTTTGTCCCAGAATATCCCACAATTTGGAGTTTGGGCTTGAATTAAAGGTACATTTTTTTAATTAAGTCTCTCAAAGTTATACATTTCTGTCATTTGATTACAAAGAGTTATCAGTGTTTTTGTAAAATATATATTTTACTTTCAATTCAGTCCTCAGAGTGTTGGAGTCCGCCTCCAAGACTTGGGTGGGTCAGTCACTTGCATCCTCTGGCAGGCAGGCCTTTGTTGACAGTAAAACAGTAAAAATCAACATATTTCTTTCAGAGGAAAGGATCCTTTGTGTGGTGTCTGGCAAGCTGACATCAGGAGGCCAGGGAGCCACTTTGCATTTAATTAACAGAACCCTGTGATTTCCTGGCTCCTTGTGTTGAGTTCTGAAGTGTCAAGAGTTCTCAGGACAGGCAACCCCTTTGAACTTTTAATGACATGAGACCCCTTTCTTTGCACTTAGACAGTTTTGCAAGACAGCTCTCCTGTCAGAGTTTAGACCGCTAGTGCCGCCTTGAGGATTTTGTTGGTACTGCATGCAATTTTGGGATCTTTCTTGGATTAATGCATTCTAAACAGGAATGGTTCTTACATGGTAGTAAATCCTTGCTTAACATTGTTTTGATGGGGCTCCTTACAGTAAGATGGTTATGTGGAACCCCACAAAAAGGGTTGAATCTTTAAAGTGGTCCAATGAGTCACGATTTCAGCAACTTTTTGACATCAGTAACAGTGGATTTTGTTAACAAAGACCTTTCTTTACACTGGTGGGTGGCAAGTTAGGTAACCATTTTGGTGTGCGCACAACTGCGCAGCTCTCCTGGATTCTGGGATGAAATGATGGGCGGCGACAGCGCATCCCCATCTTTACCCACTCCAATGATTTATTTTTGTTCTGGGGTAAAATGATGGGCAGCGACAGCTTAATGCCCACATTCACCCCGTCTAATGATTCCACATGGGTCAAAACCCTCCACAGAACAGTTTATTCAGCAACGGCCTAATGGCTGCAACCTTTAATTCTGTGGTAACAGCCACGGTCAGTGAGCGGTTTAGAAGATCTGTCTAAGCTATGGGACTGATTGATTGTTTTCAATTTCTTTGCTCTGTGATGATCAAGTTGAGAACCCAAGGCTTTGCCAGATGACAATAGCTTTAGTCTTTAACACTTGCTTGTCATGGGAAGGACATCCCCGGCTAGAGGTGGGGCATATAAAGTGTCTGTGAAAGTAGGCTTAATCGTGGCTATTTTCCTTTTTATTTTTCGTCAAAAAAGTAGCTTATGCAGGGAGAGAGGAGTTTGTGGTAAACCAGAAATTGCTCGGTCAGTGGCAGCAGGGTTACAAACTTACAAAGTTTATTCAGCAATGTAGTAATTTTCTTTGTGACAAACCGTTTTTTGTAATCTGAATAGTTATTCTAGTTGCAATATATCAAGCACTTTTATAATGCCGTAAGACTGCCACAAAGATATATATTTTTTAGCAGAGCCCTAGGAACGTACCCATTCACGTTCATTCTGTTTTAGTTAATGCAATACTTGGTTAATTAAATACGGTGTCCAGTGATGTTACCGACTAGAAAACGGAGAATTACTTTTTTACTGAAACTGAAATATCAAAAAAGATCAGATTTTTTATTAAAACGTGTATGGGGTATGGGGTGTGGGGAAAAGGGGTAAAAACCGGCTGCAAGGGGTTTGTGGAGGGTTTAGAAGCACGGGGAAACGGGTGGTTTGGCAGGAAACCCCAGATTAAAAAAACGATATTTTTGTGTAAAAAGGTATTCTCTGAAATTTCAATTCGATAACATCAAATGGATCCATTAAATACCACTCTTTCACAGTTTTGGAATGGGCAATATTTAGCGGTATGAAAGGGGCAATTTGATCAAGATTGGTAGACAAGTTAGTACTAAAGAGGAGAAGGCATCTCCGAAATTTGGTGTAGGATCTTTAGCCAAAAGTAAACTGACCGGGGCGAGTGAGCGTCTTCTAAACTCTTAATTTCTAATGGTGAAAGTACAGCTGTAAAGGCATTTCGAAATTAAAAACATAATCCCACATTTTACCTGCAAAGTTTAAACACTGCAGTGGGTATTTTTGAGAATTTTATATATCGATGGTTCTTGGAGTGTGTGGCCTCAGTGACCAGCAGTTGTAAACCAACCGAGGCAAGGTTTATCGCACAGAGTGAAATAATTGGTTAGTATGTCAAACCATGCATTTAGATCCCTCACTTTTATGAATTTACAGGATCTATTCAGCCTTAAGGCAAGGACATGGTTTATTCTGCCTGCGCGGGTAGTATAGCTCGGTGCCAACGCGCTCGTCTTGGTTGCAAGATGACGCACAGGAGCATAGGTTTGAATCCCGGGTCCGTGCTAAGAAACCTTTTCGGTTTTAAGCATGTTATAAAAGATTAATTATAATTATTATAGATAGGGATATTTTTGGCTGGCATTATAGCACCAGAAAGTCTAGAGTTGAGTCTTGTAGGGAGGGTCCTGACAGTAAAGCTGCAGAAGATTCAACATTGGGGCAATCTATCTTGTTATGAAAATATATAGCTTAAAGAATTCCTGCCTCCCCTAGATGGGGACTCAGAGTGCAGCATTTTATAACTAAGCAAGAATTGAATCTATAAAATCTCCAAATGAAATTCAGAAAGCCAAGTTTCTATAAGACATAAAATGTCCAGTGAAGAAGCTTCTAGTATATGTAAAATATGACCAGCATTTGCAGTATCAGAGCGAGTGTCCAAAACAGTAACTGTTAGAGGTAGTATGGTGATGCTTCCAAAGAAAGAACTTTGAGCCTTTTTTTGTGAAATAAAAGCTTCCTTATAAGAAATGTTCCCACTGAGGATCAGTATGGGCCATAGTGTTGCTGCTAGGTCCGAAATAGGCTGCAGAATAGATTTTCATAGTTGTAGTGCAGTTAAACATCTGATTTCCACTTCCCTGCTAAAACCAGCTTCCACAAGAGCTATCCATGTGCCTTATGAAAAGCACTACAATCCAGCACAGAGTGAGACTGGGTACATTCAAGGTCATGCAACTCCAGATTTCCTAGTGTTAGGGAGAATTCTCTGTTTAGGCTGAATTTCCTAACCTAGTGAGTCCCCCAGCAGCTTTGCTGGATTTTTTGGGGTTTATTTGTTTCTCCTGCCAAGAGTGAAACTCTTTTACCCTCACTCTTGGACATGATTTGAGTGTGTTTATTTGAATCTAGATGTGTTTAATGGGCTATGGGGTCTTTTACTCCAGAGGGTTTCATGTGTTTTTGTGATGTGTGTTACACAGCACCCTCCGTGCAGTAACAGAGGGGTGTCATAGTGACCCCCCAGTATAGACTCCATACCCTGGGACTGACTACTGTCTCCCAGGGCATGTAAAGTCACCATTGACTTTACTAGTCTTAAATTATGAACTGACCCAGTACAAACGATCATATTGTGGACGTACTGGCTGGGGCAATTCGATTGCCCCAGGGTCTGTTAGTCGAGGGGGCACGTCTCCGTCCCCCCTGATCGAGTTTTGGCTGGTGGCAGTGGATACTACTTTTTATATTTAACCGAGAATATTTTCCTATGGGATTTCCCATTGTTTTAGGCTACTATCTTTATTTAATTATTTAAGGTAGCCTCGAACATACCGCCAGTTTATTTAATTAATATTAATTCTCCGGTTGGTATTTTTTGCCAAAACTTGATTCTAAAATGGAGTTTGTGTTCTCTTCTGTGACTCCAACCCAAGTTGAGCCCTTTGTTCCACTTTTTGGCAGGCTTCTCCACAGAAGCCCTCCAAAGTAGTGCCACTATGTCTGGGGTACTTAGGAGGGGTGGAGGGGAATTTAGGCACCCTGGACTGAGTTGCCTAGGCAACTCAAGTCGCACTCCGTCCTGATTGGCCCAAGTGGTGAGCCGGCCGGCTCACCACTTAGCATGTTTGAGTGACAGCTAGGCTGAGTGAGTGGGGGTTTGCTGCATAAAAGCAGGGCTTTGGGGACTGGAACTTTAGAAGTCGCCACAGGACCTAAGAATCCGACGAGGGAGAAGCTGAGCCGACCTGCCACAACACCACGACCGGTGGAGCCCTGCTGGACCGTCTCACCACTTTTCCCAGAGGAGATCTCCCGCTGGAGAGTCTTCTTCCTTTGACTGGTGGGGATAACCAGTTTCACCGTCTTTTCGCTTTCCCGACGTATCTCGTGGCCGCCTTGCCCGTGCTAAGCACCCCGGCAACCGGGATACCACGTTTTACCACGACCGCGAGATAAAGGTACCACCTTTTTCTGGAAAACTCTGCGGCTGGTTTCTGCCCTGGTAGTGCAACGACCTGCATCTTTCCTCCACGTCGAGATCTTCTCTTCCCCCTGGCCGACGCCGCAACTTGAAACCACTACCAGGAACAACTGCCACTGCTGGAGGATCCTTCCCACTTAAGGTACCGTGTTCCGCCTGGCTTCCCTTGCAACCAACTGTACGGGGTAGATTTAGCCCCTGGCTTTCGAACTTGGGTTAGCCTGGGACACCTGGCTAAACTTTCCTAAGCCTCTCTAAACTCTTCTCTGAACTCTCTGCAAGACTTTCTAAGCCTAGTGTAGCTGTGTGATCTTGGGCGCATTTGTGCTCTGCTACTCTAAGAGTGGGCCCAGCCTTTGGACTTTGGCTCACCAGTGACTTTTTGCTCTCTGCCTTGCTAATAGTGTTCCTGAATCGTAGAGTGGTGTAATCCTGCATAATCTGTCTTTTTCCCTCCCTTTTTCACAACCGTAGTATAGTGCAATCTAGTTAAGCACTCACCTCTGTATGAAAATAAGTGGTGTCTTACTGTGATTTTCTAATAAGGGAAAAGGGGGTGTATATATCATAATAGTAACTGTGTTTGGAATATTTTACGATAAGAGTGCTGGATTGTTTCAACTGTGTGTTTATAAATAAATAATTATATACTTTGATACCAAAGCTCTGGTCAGTATTTGCTAGTATTATTGTATCTGAGTGCCTATTGAGTATACTTTGCATACTGCCTAACTCTTCTTGAGGGAAGTCTGACTGCTCAGCCACAGCTACCAGGTAAATCTGGGTGGTACAGACTGTTACCAAGTGGGTTTACTGCTAACACCTGTAGTCTTAAATCTTTTGCAGTGGTCCCTAAGGGAACTGCACAGGTTTCTGCCTAACACCTGGTAGTTATAACAGCAAGGAAGAGGGGCGCGTCCCTGCTTTAGTCTTTGGATCACACCTGAGAGGAAAAGCAAGAAAACATGCTTTGACACAAAATGGCAACCTCGACTGTCTAGGAAGTATGTGTGGCTAATGCCAGAGCTTTAATGGTCTGTTCATAAAGGCACATTGGGATGATCCAAGCTCTATTAATAAAGGTATGCCAGCTTCCTTAAAAATGGTTTGGCACATTCCCTAGTTAAAACTCTTGATTCAGCAGAAGCAGTGGAGCGGGTCACCATCTGTAGGTAAACCAAATCTCTAGAAGACCTTTTCAATGTCCTGGATCGCCTTCAGGGCACAGTCTTGTTTGTTACCAGCAAGGTTTCACGTTTGGTTCCTCTACAAACAAACCTATTGGGTCTGGGGCGATGGCACCTCCGGAGTACTGTCTGGCTTGTACCAATTGCAAAACAGATACCAGCATTGTGGTAGGGGGCGATGATGCACACCCACCAGAGGTGGTACCCCTTCAACAAAGCAATGGCTCCCCAGGTCAGGCCCCCCCATGTTTCCCCGTAATGGGGGTGGGGGGGTATAATTCATCCACACATGAGGTGATCCGAGCAGTGGGTGTTGAGCACGGTTAAGAGGGGATACTGTATTGAGCTGTTAAAAAGACCTCACAATTTACCACTGCACCATCAAAACTACAATAGGCGCCTTCAGATCCATTCAGTTATTTACGTTAACCAGTAATACCTCTGTTAAAACCAAGGGAATACATGGACCCTGGATATGAATGATGCATACTTTCATATTTCCATTTTCCCCGGTCATTGCTGATACCTCAAGGTTCAAGGTAGACGATCACCATTTTCATTTCAAAGTTCTTCCTTTCGAAATGGCATCCACAACTCCTGTGTTCACAAAGATACTCGCAGTGGTGGCCATGCCCTTCGCCATCAGGGGATACGAGTTTACTCCTATATGGACGGTTGCCTCCTAAGAGCGAACAGCGTCTCTCTTTGTTTTACAAAACCCAAATGAACAGCCAGAAATCAAGGCTAGTCCCCAAGAAAGAAAATCCTGGTGGCAATTCTAAATACAAAATAATGACCTATCCTTCACAGGACGGAGCTCAAGTACCTCTGGCGCAAACAGCCTGGAACAGTTCGGGCAGTAATGGAACTACTGGGAATAATGGCATCCTTAATATACCTCTATCCATTGGCATGTGTACCAATCCAGCCCCTTCAAATGTGGCTTGCTAGGCCATGGCCACAAGTAACGAGGAGCAACCTAGTGGTCGTTTCCTCAAAGGAGGTAAAAGCACTGGTGTGGTGGTCTCTCACACACCTTTTAACAGGCCGACCCTTTGTGAACCTTCCTACCTGTGCAAGAGAGGAGAGCGGCACCAATGTTGGAATGGGTGCTCATTCCCACTCACTCGCGGCACAGGACAGTTGGGCCCCTAAACAGGCATCCCTCGACATAAACATTCTGGATCTGCTGGTGATCAGGCAAGTTATCCACTGTTTCTAAACACTTCTCCCCCAGAAGTGTTATAATAAGCACAGACAGTGTGACAGCCATGTTTTATATAAGCACACAGGTCAGAGTGGGCCTTCCAACCCTGTCATTTCTTGCCTGGCAAATATGGCGTTTGTGCCTAATGACACGTTTGTTCAAGCCCGACATGTTCGGTGGAATCTGGAATCCACAACTGCTGGGCAGGCAGTATAAGAAGGTTGGTGGTCCAAGAGCACAAGCGGGAACTGAACACTAGTACACTCGAGACAGGGACATGCAGACAGACATATTTATGACAAATAAAAATGCAAAATGCCCATTATCGTTTTCAGATACTCTCAACCAGGTTCCCTCTACAACACTCCTTGGATGAGTTGGTCAGGGATATTTGTTCACGTTTTTCCTTCATCCCTCAATTCACTTCCTATGCAAAGTGGTTCAAAGGTTGCTCCAGAACACAGTTAATTGCTCCATCTTGGGCACAAGAAGAGTGGTCGCTTTAACCACTAATCAAATTACACCCTCTACACAACCAGTTAGCACAACAGCATCAACAGATACATTATCACTATACAAAAATATTTTGAACCTGGTAGCCTGGCCCCTGAGGTTAGTTTGATCACTTGGACCTGCCTCCTCATTGTGTGGACATAAATGGCAAGGCCAGAAATCCAAACACAGAAACTGCTATTTCCATAAATGGAAGAGATTTGCCATCTGGTGCAAAAAGAAGCAAATCAATCCTGCTGATTGCGCACTAGCAGTCATTGCCACATACCCGCTTAACTGTTGGACTTTGGATTTTTCTTGAAATCACTTAAGATACAATTTACCTGCTCTGGCAGCATACACTGCATCACAGCCTGTGTCCTAGTGGAAGATGCCTGTGGTTAAAGCCTTCATGTAAGAAGTAACAAGCAGGCGCCCACCCATGGCGCTTCCAGGGCCAAGCTTGGGACATGACCACCATGTTGCTGTTCAAGCCCAAGGGTCCCCCATTTGAGCCAATACATTAATCTTCTCTAGAAGAGCAAGTTGGCTTTCCTTATAGCGATTATGTCTATTGGGCGAATAAGTGAATTCCAAGCATTTTCACTAAATTGCCCTTTGTTTGGAATGCACACCAGTCTTATTCTGAACTCATCCTGGTTTTTCTCCAAAATTGAGTTACCTGCTTTCTTCCATGACACTCACAATCCAGGGGAAGGAGCGCTACAAACACTGATGTATACAGGGCATTTATGTTCCATCTAGATCAAACGTGCACTTCGGAAAACCAGTCGGGTCTTTGTCAAAACAGGATGAAAATGTTCCCATTCACTGAATTTGCAATTAGGTGAATTGCACGATGCACTCAACATTGCTGGATCGCAGCGCACAAACCCCTTTTCACTCATGAAGCTCACTCAACAAGAAGGGCTGGGACAACGTTGACTTTAATTTCATAATTTCCCTTTCACGCTTGAGTTGAGTGAACACTTTCATATGACACTAGTGTGTAGACACACACGCATGGGCAGGCTCGCAGGTAGGGCAGTCTGACTTAAACCTTTACCTCTTTCCACTGTTCCTTCAGCTCACCACGATCACTAGTGAGGATTGGTGAGGTACTGTTCACTAGTCCATGTGACGCATGCAAGTCTAAAGAGATTGACAAAATGCAGAAGGGAGACTTTAATTAGCCAGTACGTTTTTTATGGTGGCTTTGAGCTGTTTAGTCACAAACGCCCACCCTTGGTTCCCACACCGAAGCTGAAGTACACACTCGCCGATTCCTTTGTGTGACAAATTGAGGTTATTCATCCCATCTCCGCAGAGAGACTATTACTGTGTACATAAGATCAGTTTTGTGGTTTGTGAATCTGTTTAGATTGACATGCTTTGCTCAGGCCGCCATCTAGTTGTTGGTATGGTGTATTACATATTGTTTTTCTTTTCAAATTCGAAAAGGGGCATTGACATGGGCATCCACTCACATTATCCCTATTTTATGTATAAAGGTACCCATAATCCTTTATGCATAGACCCCCCTTACTCAGTTTTATTTTCCACTTTTGGTTGGACGCACATATGCAAAATTATAATATATCAAATGTTCCTGCTATCAAAGTTGGCCAGAGAACCCAGGCCGAAGACGAATGACTCTTCGACATTGAGTGAAATGGCCGACCCTACGCGACACATTTGCTCTCAGCGACGCTATGTCAAAATGTACAAAGTAGGGAGATCCTGGGTTAATAAGTTCATACACGTGACCATTTTAAAAAAAAAGCCCCATATCCATTTAACTTTCCATACAACAACTCCCTTGTACTGCTTGTAAATGTTCCTTTGGAAGGACCTGCACCAGGTGCCATAGTATCTTTCAAAGGGACGACAATGAGGTTGGTTGCCAAGCATGTCAGCTGTTTGAACCGAACACCTTAAACGCGCAGAACGAAGCACTGTGCAGCATATGCAATGCAGGCCAACGTTTCTCAGGGCGAGATCATGGCTCCCGTAGGCCTCAATGTTGGAATCACGCATCGGGTTCGAGAACAATACAGTCCAGCTTTACACTGAGGAAGCTGAGCGTATACATGCAGCCAGCCCTCAGCTCCATAGATCATGACCCAAGGCTGCACTAAAAAAACAGAAATGGAGCTGAGCGCAGAACACTCAGTGCTGGCACAGAAAAGTAAAATGCATGAGGCCCGCTCTAAGCCAAGCGCCTAACACTACCTGCCAATCCCATAAATATCAGAGACCAGCAGGCATAAGGATTCGAGCTCAGCTGATGCAGGTAAACACAAAAAAGACACATGCACAAAAAGTAAAACCCAACACAAAAAGGTTCGATCTTGAAACATCAAACTTCATCATAGCCCACAGTCAACCTCTGAAGGCAAAAGGCACACTTTCTGCAATGCTGAAAAAAGGCCTTATAGATTTCTTGGAGTCTGAGGAAGAGGTGAGGGAGGAAACATTCATTAAGACAACTTTAGTGCCTCAAGGTGCAGAACGCAAGAGAAAATGCTCCATGGAGCGAATCCACACTTCAGTGGCCAAAATGGTTTCCTTCATGGAGCAGTATGAACTTGAACACACAGATGAAGCATGCAGGCCAAAAAGGAAAGAATGCAGTTAGAACAACACATTCAAGAGGATCAATATGTAGAGCAAGATGACACCTTTACAGTAGAACAGGTTCTATTAGACGAGTGGGTAGTCTTTGATCCAGGTACTTAGCCATTACCCTCTCCAGAGGTGGGCGAGCCATCCATTACTGAGGATCAGCGTCTATATAGTGATGTACTCAAAAGGGCAGCAGGCCGATTCTTGAATCCAAACTCGTGAATCAGTCATGGATACTTATTTTATTGAGCACATACTTCAGGAAAAGAAACCGGACTCCCAGTCCATCCTGCACCCTAATTCTGTTAAAACTAGGGTAAACCCATCCCTAATCAATACTGTTCTGACCAAACCAGCTAATCATTATATAGAAAAGAATACAAACTAAAGCCAACCTATGGAAGAAAATAGCTACCTCGGCAAAATATGAGGTACGAATCACTAATGCTGCAGCGTTAATGGCAAGGGACAACAGAGCCCAATCGGACGAGATAGATGAACACATTGGAGAGGTCTCAGAGCCACTAAAACGGCCATGGCCAAAGTGATTAATGAGTTTAAGCAGTCTGTGTACGCAGTTATTTAACATTCTCTACACTCAGCAGAAACAGCTTGGCGCCTAGTCGCAAGAGCCACAGTTGGTAAAAGATATGCATGGTTTAGAAGTTCCAGCTTTAAACCTAAAACACGTTAAAATTCCTGGACCGGGCCCGACTGCCGCTATCCATTGTGGGTAAAATAGCCTTGCTCCGAATTATAGTTCTTTTCAAATTCCTATATATCGTCCAAAACATACTGCTATGGCCTGGTGCAGAATTTTTTTAAAGAGCTCGAAGTCCATATCAACAAATATGCTTGGCATTGTGGGGTGGTGGGTGTTAAATGGGGGTTGTGATATTAAGTCCTTTATACTCCCCTCTCTGGTCCAAAGAACCATGTTCATTCGACCCTATGAGTGTGACTGCCTTGGCCTGGCGGACACTTTGAAAACTGTTGGGAGTGTACCATCCTTACCATATAGACTTCCCCCTATGCAACTGTATACCAACCTTTCCCAGAGTAGAGATTGCCATGGAGAGACGTGGGAGCAGAGCGGTTTTAGCCACTTAGGTGACATGTACCATGAAGAGAACTTTTTAGCCGTGTAGAATATTTATTGTGCAACATCGGTCATTGCAGTGGCTTTGGTACATCGGCTTGCGCAGGGCATTCTGGGGACGGTGGACCGGGTTCCCTGTGGAGCCGGACAATGATCCTGTGATAGGCCACTTTATGATTGCATACTGGGCATTTTTTCTACCTTATGCAGCTTAATTCAGAACCGGGTCACAATGTCCTTATATATGCTCTGGTCAAAAAGGCGGCGAGACATGAATCTGTCGAGACCTGGGGAATATGTTCATGCAAACCCGTGCAGTTTTTTTAAATTCCCTATTCTGCTTAATTCAGCTCAAGGTATTGCACAGATATCGCTTTACTCATCTACAGCTATTCTCTCAAACGTGGTGGTGCCCCAGATGTGGGGAAGATGAAGCTGGCTGCTTTCATATGGTGCGGAACTGCCCTAAGCTCGGTTGGTTTTATGTGCTGCGCTTAATGATATGATTGACAGTATATTAGAGGCCATACACTGCCTGTTTCAATGTCTTTGAAGGCCTAGCGGGACCTAGACGTAAACTTGTTAGTATATGCCTAGTTCTTGCGCTGAGGTGTTTGTTACTGTTCTGGCTTAAACCCACCATTTCGACATCTAAACAATGGTTGAGAGCTATCACCTGGGCTAATGATGGCAATGATCAATGGGCATCCATGCCTGCAGTGGACAGCCGCCCTTCCTGCTGTGCACTCAGGGAGCCCATTAAGCAAACAGTTATAGGCTTGCTACTTGATCTCGCTGTACATCCGATTTATTTCTTGACTACTTGCCTTAACTTAACTTTTCCTCCATTTTATTTCTATACTATGTTTAAAACAATATTGTTTACTTTCATATTAACCCTGGAGTGTTTGTAGTAACCTTAATTTTGGCATTTCCTATTTAATAAACTTTACATTTTATCAATAGAAATGTTAACTTTCTTCAGTGTAGGTGCATATTAACATTGTGGTGAGGTTATTGCGTGGAATATGAATCAAAGCTATGACCATTTGTCAGTGGACAACCACAAATGCTGAAATTGTTTTTGCCAATGCTTGTTGTTTTGTGCATTTTTAAATAAGTGATTAATCGTAGTAATTCAAGCGATAACTATTTGTCAATGAATTTCAAGGGGGATGCCATTTGGCCTTGCCAATGCTTGCTATTTTGTAGCAATTGTGTGTACCACTTGCAGCTTTGATCATTTGTCACTGAACTACAAACAGGAAGAGTATTGGCTTTGTCAGTGCTAGTTATTTTTTACATGAGTAATTGATTATAGTTATTACAGCTGTGGCAGTTTGTTCGACAATGTGCTTTCTGCAAACACAGCTTTTTACTTTACACATTTACCGAAGTGATCCTCTCAGCACTTGTATTTGAAATTGTACATCATAGTAAAGGGTGCAATGTGAAATGAATGTGGTGGTCATATATATATTTCAAGGTGTCTCGTATAGAACTCGAACCTTTGTACACATTTTTACACAAGTGATTCTTCATAGGAATTTTATTTGTATTCTCCTTCATAATAAAGGGTGCACTGTGAAGTGAATGTTGCTGTTGTGTACATTTGAATGTTTCTGGCATATATTTTATTTTGTATATTTTCACACTGTACATGTCAAAAGTAGACCTTTTTCCTGAAGTTAATATATCCTGTTAGGCTGGTGCATTTCTTATAAAGAAAAATCGAAGCAGATAACAGAGCCTATTTCTACAAATCCATTTTCCTATGAAGTCTCTCAGTCTAAGCAAATGTAAAAACATGCATATTTGCATGTTATGTTAGATGCTGCCAAAATGTACATCTTTCTTTTTTTGGACTGAGCCGGAAAGGTGGTGAGGGCTACACAAATCAAATACCTGTAGAGCCCTGCATAACCTTGCTAAAGATCGAGCTTCAGCTTTGTCACAGAGGATAGAAAAAAATCCACCTAAGCAATTGTGTATTCCTCTAGCCCCCAGAGGCACATACATATTTTCTTACTCTGAACATCTCGCGCAGTACTGTGATGGATCGAAAAAAATAAATATGAGGGGGAGCACGAGATGCAAACTAACTTTTTGACTCATTATGCTTTAATTTGTTGTAGAGGTTTACGAATGTTTGTTCGTACAAGCGAACACACACAGTTAATGTCAGTTAATGTCACAATGCTATATTGCACCAGTCTGCCTCTGGTGTTCAAATATAGCTCTGTGAGACGTTTGTGTCAAGCAAATCTGGCTTTTTAGGCCACAACAAGAGTAGTATAGGTATCAACTATTTCAACCCCTGGTTATATTTCCATTAACCTTCCCACCTCACCCTGTGGTCTGCAACCTGCGGCTCGCCAGATGTTTTGGACTACAAATCCCATGATTGCTCGCCATTGCGGACTAGATCTGATGGGACATGTAGTGAAAACATCTGGAGAAGGAGACACCTGATCTAGATCATTCAGGTGCAGTTGAAGTGTTCTCAAAACCCTGACTAATTTTAACTTTTGTGATTGCATGTTATTACACTTTTTTATGACCATTTTCCCCATTCTCACACCTGCAATTTGCAAATGCATTCTTGGTAACGCCCACATTTGCTGGTCTACTACTACAGTGTAAGGTTTTGCACATTGTCGTTATTGTACACTAATCATACTGTCGGTTGACTCTTCTAGTTTTTGTTTATTTTTGCAAGTTGGCAGCAAGTACGAATAACCGTTACTCATGCTAGCTTAAGTTACTACCTTTCGCTTGACTTATTGCATGAAGAAGCCTTTTTTTAATCTTTCCGTGTAGTTTGGAGAACTGTTAAACTTTGGATTCTTCGACATTCTGCCAGAGTTTCTCATGATCTTTGTGCGTTTAATGTTTCCAAATCTTCAACTTTGATAATCATTTTGGTGATTCTTTCCTCATTTAGTGATTTACCTACTAAGTCTTACCTTTTTCTTTGTACAGGCTTAAATATGTGTACATATCCCTGTAAAATTGTATCAACATTTTGGAACTCTCCCAGGGCTATGCAACTCATTTTATCAAAAGAAGATGGGCCTTCAGTAGAATCACTTTTCACGTCACCTGTACTTACCACAAATAAACCTATGTAGTCCTGCATTTGGGCATATTTCCCCACCCATGGAATTGCCTCGCTCCTGCCCTTTATGCCATAACCCGCAGACAAACACTGCCATATATTTACTAGCTAGCCCAAACACTTGTTTCTTGAAATTCATAGCACATATTTTAAGATGCTGTTCAACTGATTTCCAGGATTCTACCATGGGCACTCCTATTGGAACAATTTGGAGTTCTATTGGGGTCCTGTTTAACTTTTTAGATGTGGCTTCTCATTTCTGGAGAATCACCTTGGACCCAGACAGTCTGGAATTTCTCCAACTGTACTCTTTTTCAGCTGGCTGCATGGAAACCAATTTTCAACATGTTCATCCTCCTCTGAATAGCTTCTGTCTTCAGTCTGCATGGAGCTACGCCACCCAGATGGGTTCAGTTCTGCTTCCCCTGGCCGCCACCTTCCAGAAAATATCCTTCAATCTCCTTTTCCGAATAATCTAATCCTGTGTGCATGCTATTTTATGTTTTCCATGGTCTAGAAGGGAGGGTTTTAACTCACTCCTAACTGATGGAGAGGCTATTCTTTTCATATAACTGGAATTAAATGTGAAAGCTTACTAACATCTAAATCCCCAGTGCACACAACCACATATGCGACCTGTCTGTGTTGGATGTATATTTCAGAAATAATGGTTTTTCCTAGTTATCTCCAAATGTTTCCATGACACCCCATGCACACTTTACTTCGGGGTGAAAAGACCTATTTTCCATCAACTGTTACCACGTTGATGGGACCTTGCCTCGAAAAGGTATATTTTTTAAATTATTACATTTTCTATTTACAATCCCACCCTCTTGCTTTCTGTCCAGTTTTTAAAATAAAAAGTCAATTTAGCCTACAGATTTCACTGATTCATGGGAAGTTAGCTTTTTTCCATAATGCTGCTATAGACAGTTCAACTGTGCTTTTCTCTTGGAATAAACAAGTTCTCATGACATATGCCTGTGAAAACCACTGTGAACGAGCCTTGCTGCACAGGGTTATTCTTACTTGAAGTATACCAGTCTTGGGTCCATGAGTATGGCCTTTTGACTGCATTCCTAAGGGTGGGGGCTGTTGGTGTGAGGTGAATTATTTGCAGACAGTTTCAATTTACCCCAAGCTACAACAGCAATATATCCATCCGGGCCTGTTCACTTCAAGTTTTCAATACACAGGGTGATTCGAAGTGAAGTAAAAGGATGGCAGAACAAAATTGAATTTTAAATTTAGCTAACATGACACCTATGAAAAATGTGATCATTTAAAACCTACTGCAGGTTTGTAATACATAGGGTTTCCTATACTGGAGCGGCAAGGAAATACTGCTTATGAAATCATTGATTTACATTTGTTTTATGTTCTTCAATGCTTTGTACTCTGCTCAGTTCCTTTGGTGGCAAAGCACCGAAAATTGGGCCTTGTCTGCGGCATTGTTTTTGTTGGGTTCCCTGCCTATTCTTCAGCACTGACGAGCTCTGGGATACATTTACCCACTCAGCAGAATTTCCCTCCATCTCAAAGCTGCCATTCACCAGTTAACAGCAGAATGACTGTGCTGGCTCCTTTGAGCACCATTGCTGCGTTTTGCAGCTGCAAAATGATGGCTGCACTGTCTTGCCAAGCACCATAGGGCAATATGGAACAGGGGGCACACTGAGAAAGGCTGCCAGTGTTTTTTCTTACATGCACCCAAGAAGAAAATGGAAAAGCAGCACTGCTCTGCTGCTAGCTCCACATTCCCTGTGGAAAAAGGAAATATTTGATGTTGATAATAATGGCGCCCTGATGCTCTTTTTCATCTGTTCAACCTTACACAGTTCTGATCCAGGGAGATCTAGCTGTGCCCATCCACATTTAGATTGTGCCAGAAAAAGAAAGCATTATCACAGAATGACAGGCTGTGTCAGGCATGATCTGGGAAGTCACCAGAAACTTTACCTTCAGCCATACAGAAAAGCGCTTGACTTTTTGCTACAACGTGTCAAAAATAAACCCTGCAAAAGAAACCCTAGCTCTCTGTGCATATGTCAATTTCAAGGGACCTTTGCCTTGTGCACACTGTTGTGTGAGAGAAACTGGCTAGCGCTGCAAACAATGTTTGGAATCCAGATGGGAGAGAAAAACGAAATTGAAAGGGACATCCAGCAGAATTAATCACGTGTAAAAATGTGCTTTTGCAAACAAGAATAATGCTTGTTTTAAAAGGGTCATGTTGAATAAATCCCTTTCCTTTCCAAGAAATGTCAGGGAGGGGGAGTGTTTGAAAACCGTTATGGGATGTTTTGTTTCAACAGGCATGATTCTGATGCAAAAAAATAACATAAATAAGTAAAGGCATTGCCTGCATTGTGGAACCAGCCAAGCAGGTTTTCTGCTTGTGGGTGAGGGGTGTGGGGGGGTGCTAACAACAGGAGTGGCCTCAACCCCCCCCCCCCCTGCAAAGGAGCCACAATGGGTTTCTGGTACACCTACATGTTACTTTCTGTCCTTGGAAACTTTGAATGGCCAAAAGGACTAAATATCACACATCCATCAGACTTTGTGGCTGAACGTCAGCTTGGCACAATAGGGTTATGGGACACCTACGTGTTATTGTTGGGAAGTGACACACATTCACTCAAACTGGGAAACCCCATGGCAACCCTGGGCCAGGAAATAAATGGGCCTAGTTGAAGGACAATGGACAGCCCCATTTGGCTCAAAATACTATTTGATGAATACACTTTTAAGATTGTTAATTCTATAATCGGACAGCGCCGTAATGTAAAAGTTCGACAGTTTAAATGTGATTTTCACGGCTTTCAAACAAGATATTGTGGCTGTCCATAGCATGTATGGTACACAAACGCGGGAGAATGTAAATCATGGGCAAAGTACATATGATGGAACGTTAAAAATTAATGGAAGTATACCCTATGATAATATGTATGCACACCTACAATTGTGGGATGTTGGGTGAAGCGATTCCCACAAAAAACCATGAAAAATTATTAGAAGGGTGAAACAATGTCATACGGATCTGGGAGTGGAACACCATGCTCTGTATTAAGTATGTCATTTGCCTATGTAATTTGCAAAAGTGCCACAACTGTATAAATGTGTGATTTATGTTAAGATTGATTTTTGGCAAAAAGGACTGTGGGATGGGATGGCTTTGCATCTCAAAAAACACAACCCCCTAAACTGAATCCCCTCCTTGAGGAGGAGACTAACACAGGCTGACCTATCTGGTTTGTGGGGATAGATCTATCTTAGTTCTGCTCAGCAATAAATCCTGTGATGTCACCATGCCTTATAACAAAGAGAGGCTGACACACACTCTGCACACACTCTCTCCTGAATTTCCAGCACCTGCGTATCCAGACATTCCAGATCCACTTTGCAAGATTCTAGATTCCACTGCCAGGCAGCATAGCTACCCTATCCAGGCAGGGCCTGTATCCAGAACCCCACTAAAAATCCCAATAACCAGGGGGAAAAGCTGTGCTACCCTCTTGGGAGTATCCTGTGACCAGACCGCCTTTTTGCCACTACCTGCATGCCAGCTGTACCCTTGCCATCCAGTGAACAAACAGGCCCAGCTGTTTGCTTTTAAGGAGAGCTTGCTTTGCTGTAACCAGAACCTTGGCTCTCCCAAATTCAAGTGTGGATTGTGAGTATTTCCCCATCCCATAGCCACACACAGTCTACCCCATCTTGATACTTTCTTTGTTCCACTCTTTAAGTAATCCTAGCCATACCATGATAACTTGTTTAAACTGTTAGAATCCTCAATGCATCCTGTCCTTGATCTCCCAGCATTAGCGCAACTTTTCTATTCATTTCTGTCTTGCATACATCCTGATCAAATTAATTCCCACATAAAGTTGAACGCGGGGATGAAAAGGTTGACGTCGTGAATCAACCTTGGAGTGTACCGTGTCTTTCTTTAACAATCTAGTCCTGATAATCTACTTTAAGTAGAACTTGTCCTTTCCTTCTTAAAACCGAATTTCTTTCACCTTGAAAATCTCATCCAATTATTCAGCTATAGTCACTCTTTCACATTCATATTGTCCCTGCGATGTGCATCTATCACCCAGTCTAAAAACCGCATTCCGATTGTGTATTTCACCCGATTTTCTTAAAAAGCGTGTTCACATTTAAAACTACAAAAAGAGAAAAATGCAACTTTTCAACATGTGATTGCCTGCCCTGTGTTTTTACTTTCAAGTTGCTCTTTGAGTTGTATGCCCTTTGTTGATAACTTGCCTTGTAGTTGCTAGTGTTTTAACATTTCTGACCTTGTGATAAATCATGTTTGCTTAATTGATTTAACCACACATTAATTTAATATTTACCAATTCCTATTGTCATTTACTGCAATTGCAATAGTTTTAAAACCCAGTTTTGCCTCCCATTTCGTGATGGGATTTTAATTCTGTTTGCTGCCCAGTGTCCCGAACTCCCTGCTGTTTCCTTCTATCCACTCAGAATTTGATTAATATGGTGTTTGGGAGAGCATTGCAGGGGGAATCTTAACTTCGGTGCAATCTACCCATATTCGTTCCTATTCATCTGTGCTTTGGAAATGTTCTAGTACAAGGTCCACCAAGTGTATTTATTCAGTATACATTGTAATTATCAATCCATTGGTGTTTGCTGCCCGATATTAAAATTGTGATTTCATTTGAATTTTAAAATAAATAAATATTAATTCCCACCAACCGACCTGGTTCATGGTCCATTGTGACCCGGGATATTTGTAAAAGGGGGTGTGGTGTGGGGTGGGTTGGGTTGGGTGCCAGCTCAATCTGAATTCGCAGAAAATAAAGAAAAAAGCATTCCAATTGAGCGCTACATCCAAGGCTAAGGGTGAGGGTCCTGGTCCTGTTCGCGACGCCCGATTGAAATCCTTAACAAAGCCAGTTTCTAAATGTAGTTAAAAAGATCTGGGAAATGCTTGCAGCCTGAAATTCACTCTTAAACTGTTGAAAATGTTCTTAAGCGTGCACATCGATTTACATTTCCTATTTTACATAGGAATCCTTTTCATCATGGCAGCAAGCAAAATGTGCGCTCCAACAGTAAGCATAATTTGCGATTGGTTCCTCTCTCTCTTTCCGAAAGGCTTTTCTCTGTTCGCTTTATTTGAGGCCATTATTTGCGCTACATTTTCTCTGGCAATCGTATTATTCAGAAATGCATTTTCATGCTCGAAAGAAGTAATTCCTTATGATTACTTTTGCAGTATCATTTGTGCTGTACATGAGAGAAATAGTGCAAACATTCCTCAAGAGGTCTAACATGTTGATGAGTAATGTAATGAAGGATTGTTATTTTATAGCGCTTTCACCAAAACGCTGTTTATAGAACATATTTACGTTCATCCAACTGAAGTTAGTACTCATTTTTTTACCTCAGAGGGATTAAAGGCTAAATTAGCCTTGCCCGGAATACAAACCTGCTACCTACAGACGCAGCAGTAAGCGTGCAACTGGCTGAGCTATCTTACCTTGTAAAATAACAAAAAGGAATCAGTTTTGTGAACACCTACAAATGGCTAACAGCGGTCTTGGTGCTTTTATGTGTTTTCCGTATTCCGTAGCACGTTACAAGAAACCAATTAAAATAAAAACCTCTGCAGAACTGCCATATACTATTAACCATAAAACCATACTTCAGGTACCCATTATGTATTAAAAGTATGATAGTTACACAAGTGAAAGAAAGGGTATCATCCACATTTAAACTATTGATTCTCGAGTTCAGGTTTTGGTAGGATGTTAAATGCCACTGTCATAACTCTCTGCTATAACGCTACACACCCAGGAGCTTCATGCACAAATTTGCTAAATTCACTGAGCAGGAAACCTGAACTCCAAATGACTCTTAGTTTTAGAATTACATATAAAGTAGTATACCCGGACAAGGTTTAAGATGCTTGAACTGTCAGAAATAACCGAGAACATTTTCTTAACCATGAAAAGGAAACTGAAACCCCTCCTGTTCTTATAACTGGAACTATGTGCACTGTTAACCCAACTGTGTGATGGGTAAAACAGCTGGATGTTATACAAACTGCTTTGCCCAAGAGGTAACTCTTTGCGTTTTGCAATCCATTTTATTTGTTGCAACACTGAATTTACTGCTGCTTGTTTTTATCTTCCAAGTTATCATATTGAAGCCTGCAGTTTTATAATCTGTCCTTTCAACATAGTGGGCTTTTTTGGCACTTCCTGCGAGCTTTTCGAGATATGCATGCCTCCTCACTGGACTCCCCAACAGCACCCTTGCCCCACTGCAAGCCATACAAAACACAGCAGTCAGACTCATCCTGCAGCTACCCAAACATTCACACATCACCCCCATCCAGCTCCTCTATCTCCCCGTGCCCCAGATAATTGCCTTCAAAGGACCTTGTATCGTTTTCAGTCATCCACCTCACAACTCCATCTTGCCTTTATAGCAAACTCAAACCCATCACCCAGACAAGCCAGCCAACACCACCTCCACATTCCAAACAAGCTTTTACCCACATGACGGACATGAATGGCATGTATGCATGAGTTTCTGTATTTCAAATGCATGGGTATCATTTATCAATGTCATTTCATTTCTCCTAAAAAAAAGTACATGTTCAAGTTGTGCTTTAATGATAGTTACTCGGTAGAATTATGTAAGTAAGGCAGATGTTGCCCAAACATTATTTGACATCTGCTAATGGAGTATGAAAGGCTCATCATTGGTGGGTTTAAAATAACTTACCTCAATGGCAGGGCGAGCTGGTTACTTTACAAAGGCCAAGGGGATTTCGAGTGCTTTGCTGGCATTCTGTCATCTCTGCTTGCAACATATTTCTGTTGCTGGAGTTAAGTGTACATCGTCCTGTGCCATTTAGGAGAAAGGGCATGCTTTCAAAACACTTATTTTCATCCTGTGCGACTATTTTTATAAGCTATCCTGGTTAGCTGCCTTAAACAGCGTACAAGCTTAAAAAAATAAAAGCCTGGATGCAGTAATTTAGCTGACCTTGTCCAAGCAGAACATGTTTTACTTCGCTTTTCTGTGAAGGGTAATATTAACCTATAATTGCACACACTGACTGACTCTAAACATGTACTTAAACACTATGAAAAACTAAAGTGAGTTTTGTAATTTTTCCGCCACAAATAGAATTTGAGTATGTATACCTTCAATGTCTGCTCTACGTTGTGCGGGTCGGTGCTTATAGATTGGCGGTGTCTGCATCGTAGATTTCTAGAACATTCTGCCCACTACTCTCCAATTTTCGTGTACTCGGATTCATCTCTTAGAACGACCGTGTTCTGCTTTCTCCTCGACCATCAGCTCGCCTTTGCCAGAGTTCGTCATCAAGATCAGGTGTCGGTAACCCCTGGTTTCCCGGTTGTTTTGTAAAATAGCCAGCATAGCAGATGTTGAGTCCAAAATATCTGGGGAGTCACAAGTTCCATACCCCCTTATTTAGAGTTTGTTTTCCTTTAGTAACCTTCCCGAAACGAGATGGGACGGCACCACTCCGTGAGTGAGATGTGCACTGCAGTGTAAACAGACAATGTCTAATTTCAGAACCTCAACCTTGGTGTCACTGCACACATACAAGACTGAACTGTGAGTATTTGCAAATAAATATTCCTGATAATCTGACTAGTTCACTGATTATGTCCCTAGTTCTTGGTAGGGAGGCGCAGTGACACATTTGTGGAGAGGTAGACCATATTTTCAGCAAAGATGTTTGTGGTTTGGCAACCTAATTCTCCATACATATATTAGTTGCAAATTAATGCGTAAGAAACTTTGCAATGCTAAACATGTCGCAAGGCGCGGCCACTGCATTGCTTATTGTTGCTATGCGTTCTTTACCAACTTGTTTGTGCTCAAGGCTAGCATCATTGGGTTTCAAAACTGAGCATGTGTTTTCAAAAATAGTTCTCTGTGAACGCTAGTTCTCACAGATTACTGTTTGACATTACCGATATGGTGGTTTCCTTTCCTACAATGTTCAACACAAACTCGACAGAATCTATTTACACGTGGTAAGCAATGTTTGCATGCAAGGAGGCAGGTGGCACGTTTTTTGCACAAGGATACAAATCCAAGACACAACTTACACATCTTAATAAATAAAGCCAGGGTCCACATATATTCCTGCGACAGTTACATAGGGATTGTGATGGCATATTAATAAATAAATGTGTATTTATATACTTTTACAAAACCTGCACCCGTCAGTGTCACCACGAACACAGAGGCTTTTCCTGGAAACAAACATGCTAACTTGATAGTGCAAAGGATATTGGAATGCTGACCACTGGACCGCAGGTCAAGGAAGTCATTGAGCATTTTAAGGGGCCCAGATGGCTTGCTTTCTGAATATTAAAAACCGTGCTATACAGCGCTTCTGCATCATCACTAATTGTTTAATCGCAGACTGGGGTAAAGGGTAACCACAGTCAAGATGCAATAGTAATTCCCAAACCCATTGAAAATCCCACAAATACCTAAATAAGATGATATCGGACAAGGTGCAGAAACCAATGCATCAAAGAGTGCAGAGAGAGCAAGTTGACTTCTAGGCAAACGGGCTAAGTGAGAAGGGCCATGCACATCATACATGCATGCCATAATGTAGAAGGGATCCAAGCTGCGATCTTCCTTAACGTTTAGTAAAGGTGCAGCTGTCAAATTGCCCTTTCTAAAAAGCACACTTCGTAACATGGGTGGAACCAATTCGCCTCACTTCACCAAAAGCCCATATGGAATGGTTAGGCCAGATGCAATGTGCACTGTCCAGAGACCCACAGCAAGGAGGCCCACTTTCAGGCATCCGATTTACTCATGTGTTGGAACCCTTAGCATGAGGATTGAGGTCCAATCCAGAGATAAAGGGACAGCAAATGGGCACTGGAATTAGCAAATACATGTGTGTAGACGACCTACTGGTGGCCAAATAGGACTGGAAAATAGACCTCCCAAATGATTTGGACTGAGCAGCCGAATTTGATACCATGTCAGGATGTAAAATAAACTGGAAAAAGACTTCATAACTGTTACAAGTACAGTTGGTAAGGGCGGGTTGGGCATATTGATCTAAGCCAATGTAACTAGATATTAAAATCAATTTAGAGAAATATCAGCAAGCTAGCTAGTTATTAGGAATTTGCATAGTCTCTTGTAAAAATTTGCACCAAGACCTCAAGAGATAGGCAAGGCATTCCTTGCCTTAATATCCCAGTACATTGTTCTAATTTCAAGGACTTTGAAATCTGTACTGAAGCAACCAAGATCTACATGCCAGCCACTGATGGAGAAAGTTCTAAACATGATTAGCATTAAATCTACGACTATGGAAAAACCCAAATTATGTATACTGTGCTGTTGCCTTTTTGTTCAGAAAGAGACCACCACATAATTCAATTTAGACAGCTAAGTACAAAATACTCTTATACGCCCAAAACACACACTAGAAAATAAAACTATTAGGTAGCAATTTGACACAATACTCCATTATCAAACATGTATACAATCGCCTTTGTTTTTGGGAATGCATAAATAACTTAGACAACTAAAGGAGGGTAAGTAGTGATGCAGTAGAATTAACCAGTTAACAAGAATATCCCCTAACTTATAAATCCAATCCCTATGATTGCTAAGTTTCACCTCTCCATCTCCAACACCCTTGATACCCTTGCCATGGGGATCCACATGAAGCCTACTTCCTAGTGCAATAGTTGGTATGATTCCTAACTTGCCTCGCTGAGACGCAAGTGCAAAGTCGCGGAATGAATTAGTTGGCTTCTAGCACATTCTTGGGCAAACTGTCCTGTCGCCTGCTCCAAAGGCAATACAGACTCTCCATCCCCTCCAAGAAACGGGCCCAAATCCAAGGCCACATCAAACATGGCTGAACTTTTCAAAACCTGTATGGAACGTGCCAAACATACTGCAGCCTCAAGTTCTCCTCTTCCTTGCCAAGCCCTCAACACAGCACTGTCATCACCTTTCACTACCAAAACTCAGGATAGCCTGCCGTCTCTCTCTCTCTCCTCCACGTCCCTCGCTCCTTTGCCTGCATGCCGGCCTCCCCTGCCCACCCTCTCCTCGCCTTCTCACCCATAGCGCTGGATGAGGTCACAAAGACAGTCTGCTCTAGGAAAGTCTCCTTCAAAAGGTGCTTTCCTGCTCCTCCAAAACTATCAAGGATAACATTGCCTCCCTCGCTGAGTTCTGTAACCACTTTCAGCTTCATCTTCTCAGAGGCATTCTGCCTTTCCTCACTTCCCCCAGAAACTCAATGTCTCCAGAACTCTTGTTCCCTCCAGGCTGGATTACTGCAACAGCCTCTTTCTTAATCTGCATCCTTCCTCCATCCGCCCTCTTCAACTAATCCAGAATATGACTGCAAGACTTATCCTTATCCTTGGCCTCAAGCCCAGGGACCTCATCTCTCCACTGGCTCCCGGTGCCTGCAAACATGAAATTCGAGACCCTCTACTTCATCCAAAAGGCTTTCTGAAGCCAGAGTCCTAGCTACATCCAACTCCCTCTCCCTAAATACCTCCTTGCTAGAGTCCTTCGGTCTCTAGAACCAACTCTCTGTAGGTCAGAGTTTTCTCCAAGCAGAGCGTGAAGGATAGAACGCTTTCTTTGGCAGGAGGCTCCCTGGAACTGCCTCCCTGCCCCTCTCTGACTTGAGCCGGATCTCCTTAAGTTCCGGAAGCTTCTCAAGGCCTTACTTTTTTCCTCCTTCCGTCTCCCCTGCTAGTCTCCTCCTCCTCCTCCTCCTGCTGCTGCGACTGGTTGCCTGTTCCCTTATGAGTCTCATTGGGTTCAGGCCCTCCCTTAACCAGTCTTCCCGCCCGCAGCCTTCTTAACAGCACTTGCCCTCGGGCACCCTTCCCTGATTAGCCTACTGAGGTTGGTCCACCCCCCCTTCCTCACACTAGCTGACCCCTACCCCTGTGTCCCCTTGCACTTGCCCTCCTGGACTCCCCTCAGCACTTGCCCAGCCCATGGGCCCCCTCCCTCTTGCACTTCTCCCTCCTCTCCCATCCCACCGTCCTGATCTCCCCCGGCCCCCTGATACTGCACTTGCATGATCAGAGGGTCTAGTAGGACCGTTATTGTTTTCTCCTCTGTCCGCTCTCCCCCTTTTGTCGTGTGGCACCTGGAAACCCTATTTGATGTATAGGCGCCATACAAATGTTCAATACGTTTACATAAATGCACGAGGCCTCATGACCAAAAGTTACAAAGCTTCTTGGGAGATGGGATAAATGTAGGAATAGTTCTTGTGGTCGTGAAAATGTTGCAGAAAATATTTCAACAATGTTACCGGTCAGTAAAATGATATTCGTTTCTTTTAGATACAAGCTTTTACATCTGACGTTCAAAAAGTGATGGAATGAACTAAGGTTTATTCTAAGGAGAACCGGGCGAGGTGAATGCATTGCAATTACACCCCTGATTTTCCCATGTTGTTAGGTATGTCGACTGGGGGAATCGCAGGAGGTAGGTTTTACTGCTGTTGGGTCCATTAAAAGATGCTGAGGAGCTTCTGGTGCAAGGATTCTTGTGGTCGGTTCCAGGGGTAGGGTGCAATACTTTGCGAAGAAGAAATTCAGAAGGCACCGATGCGGACCTCTTCAGGACACTTCACGAGATGGGGTGGGGGGGATCCAGCAAAGGCAACAGCAGGCATCTTTCCAGTCGCGGTTGAAGACCTTCCAGACCAGGATGCCTTGATGCTGGGAAGCTGAAACCTGGTAGGATGGCGACCTGTGACGATCGCCGAACCCCCCACAATTCTACCAAGGTAGCCTCCTGTAGAGCTGGCCAGAGCACCAGAGTGTTTGGTGCCTGGAGAGGAGTCTGCACGATTTTTCCAAATGGTCTGCACTTGGAAGTGTTTTTTCAGGGTTCATTGTTTCAGGAAGTGTAAAGGCAGAGCCATCTTACCAAAACACAGGCACAATACAGAGCGTACGGATTGCCAGAGTGCTTGGTGTGTGGCGGGCTAGGGACAATATCTGCAGTGGAGCGTGACAAGTCATTACCAGTAAGTGTGGGTTTTCTCACTTTGGTGGACAAAAGATCAGTGCCCAAGCGCTGGTGAAGCTGTGGCTGCTAAACATAGATCTCCCCTGTATGGTAACAAGCACTCGCCTAGCATTAATATTGCAGAAAATTCCACCCCAAATAACAAGGTAGTAGCAGCAAAATCTAGATCCTCAACAGTGGCCCAAGTGCATCAAGTGGACGCAATAAAAACAACTATTTTGGACATCAGTCGGAGGGTGCCACTGGCGACTTGATTAAAGGGAGTGATTAACTGGTTAATTCAGCCGGGCTGCTGGAGCTCGGTTCTATAGATAACAATGATTGAATCTGTGTTTATCGTTCCAGAAGGGGTCCCAACAGGGACTCTTGAGGCAAAGCCTCCCGCTGGAAGGAGGAAAAGATACAACTGCCTTAAGTCCCAGCATAAATCTGAGCGATTGCATGCATACCTCAACCTTTCTCTGTGTCTGACTGGCCTCAGAGAGGAAACTACTGCTGGAGCTCATGTAAACACTGCATTAGGAAGTGAACAGGTGGATTCCTTTTCAGGTGAGGAAACTGCTCAGCCTAATATTGACAATGAAGCAACTCATTTTGCCCTTAAAATATTATTAAAATTTAAGTTTTATCGAACCAAGTAACTGAAAACGTCAATTTTGAATCAGATTATGGTATCGATGAAAGATGGAGTTAACACAAAAGTGGGTAACTCGGTCTTCAACCTGGTGCCTACTTTAGGGGCCACAAATACCACTGACGTTATGGTTGGTCGAATCGATGCCGATAACTCGGGAGCAGATGATTGTTTACCAACTCAATGCAACGGATGCTCTGCTTTCCTGCAAAGATAGGAGAAAAATAGCCAAGAGGAGTGCAGTTGTGCAAAAGGGCGCAAAGCAAACAGTGCCTAATGAAGGGAATGATGAAATAATCTCCATAAATATGCAGGCCAGCACACCGCCAACAAATAAGGCCCTGAAGAAAGCAACAAGGCGCGGTCAAAGGCAAAATAACAAAGCTGGTAATTTGACCTCTTGGTTATTGAGTAAATGAGAGCAGAAGACAAGGGTTCAAATGGCTCCTTCAGTGGTGAACAATTCAAATGAAGATGTGTCCTTAAATGCTCATGACTCCCTGGAAGAGTCTTCAGTGTCAGGCCTGTCATCTTTGCCAAATGGGGCGATTGTGTGGGAGGGGGAGAAAGGGAAAAATGCTTTGCCAATCATTGGCTCTGTGGGGTGTGAGCATGGGAGGAAAGTGCGGCCCCATGACGATAGGTTAAAAAAGAACATTGTTTTACCAGCAACAAGCTTTGTAATTTTAAGATTATTTGAAGCCATTGACCTTACGATAAATAGAGGGGCCTTGTTAACGTTATTTGGTCACCTACCAGCACTGAGAGTCCTTCAAAGTAGGGATTTTGACTTTGTAGTACAATTGCAAGGTCTTGATAATGTATGTTCTAATATTCATTGTCGAGGTGCTGAGGTGGTGAACTTGATTAGAAGTAAGCCATTTTACCTCTGAAAGTGGGGCTTTGACTTGGATCAAATTGGTAAGCCAATGATCGCTCAAAAACCAAGGCCAAGCAAACCTATGAAGGTTTCTAATAATGGGGTGACCGTTTGGGGCCTAATGAAGATCAAGAGGCCAAAACACGTTAACAATGGCTGCTGTAATTTTTACCAGTTTACTCCTAAAAAAGTACATTTGTGGAACTCGAGGGGACACTCACACTTATTTGTTGAGAAGGGATCTTTTGAGCATCTTCAGCAGGCTGACATTATTTTAATTAAGGGAATTTGGTTGACGGGCAACGTGTTTTTTGACTGGTATAGAAGTGTTAGCAGTCCTGCCAAGAGGGGAGTAAAAGGTCGAACATATGGGGGATTGTTAACTTTGTGCAAATAGGTACAACGCATATGAACTGAAAGCGAGTGACCAAATGTTTTATTGGTAATGATTGCGGTGTCTGCAGAGTTTCATATTCTATTGATTAATGTAAATGATCAACCATCAAAAAAATGCACTGAGGATATTCATGATGATATTCTTGAAGTAATCTCTGTGCATGGTTTGAATCGGTCAGCAGTGCATGCATTGATGGGTGGAGATCAAGATGCTGTACTATAAGGTTTCAAAGGACATTTGGGAAGCAGGGTAAAATTCAGAAAAAGGGTAAGAATGAGGGAAAAGCCGTAAAATTGATAGATATATATCAGATATTGGATGTTACCATTGTCGGTGGAACTTTTCAGAGAGACATGCCACCCTCAGTGTCATGGAGAATGGGAGAGAGAGCCTCTACCATAGACTTAATTGTATCAAAGAATACTATCCATGTCAATTGGGTTTACAGAGTCTAGTGATCACGGTATATTCACGTTGGAGATACATAGAGGGACATCTCCTGAGGGGTATAATGGAAAGATGGGTGCGATTATAGTGGTAAAACTAGAGTGGGATAGTCTGAGCGTAACTTATTAGCAATAGCAAAACCTATGTCCATTTTGGGCAATGTTTATACAGCTTTTGACTGCCCAAATGAAATGGTGGACTGGATTGGGTCAGTAAACACGCTATTCTTGTTCAGAAACATTACACATAGAGTTAAGGACGCAGACTGGCACTCACCCATATGAGAGTGCTGTCAAGAAAGAGAAGCGTCAATTCAGACGGGAGATAAGAAAAGTTATGGGTAAAACATGGAAGTACGTGAGCAGCAATACGTGATCAGGACTATGAAAAACGTGTAGGACATGGGTGAGATTATACCATAAAGCTCAAAGTATCGGTTTGGTAATAAATTTGTTTCCCTTAGGAAAAATGACATTAAACATCTGTGGTATACATTCAATAACAGATCTGAGCAATCAGATAAAGCACTGAATGTAATACCAGCACAAATATGGGAAGCACATATAGTAGGAAAGTTTAGTGCAGATGAAGTGTCCGTGATACGTGGTGAGGGAAACCTCGAACTGGAGGTCTCGCGCAAAGACATTTTGTTCTTAGTTAAGAAATCTAATCGTGCCCCCGGCCCAACTGTGTTTGTAACTTGGTTATGTTGGCTAACCCGGAGTTGTGGGCAGACACATTGAAAACGTTATCCTACATGGTCCCTGTGTGCAAGCAAGGAAGAAAAGAACCCAAAGAACTCCTCTCTTATCCATTTTGGATGGCTCAGGAAAAATATTCGAAAGTTGCATATTGAGAGAGATTAAGTGGATAGTTAAAGAAAAGATCTTGAGTATGTTTCATGTTGCCTGCAGAACATTTTTATTGTGAGTTATTTGATCCACCAGGCATTGCGGAGATATATTGTATATCGACTTTGCAAGTGCATTTGATACAATTAAGATAAACTCTAGGAAAAACTGAAAAAGATGGAAATGCCAAAGCATCTAGTTTCTGCATGCCAGCTGCTTCATCAGGATACAGAGGCACAGGTGCGGATGAGCAGTTCCGGGGACATGACCTCCCGGATAGCCATAGGGAAGGGTGTCAAGCAAGGATGCGTCCTGTTCAATCTTTACCTGGTGGACCTTCACAATCACCTAATTGGCAAAGAGAAATGTGCACCAAAGTTAGGCAACACACGAATACCTCACCTGGCGTACGGGGATGACTTGGCAATTTTCAACATCACTTATGTTGGTTTTAAGAAAAGTGCTATGGTCGTGTTGAAGGATGCAAAAGCAAATGACCAAAAGATCAACTTTGACAGATCAAAAATGAAAGTTTGGTAAAGCAGGATTTGTTCAGAAAGGTTTAGAGCAAGGTGAGAGTATAATTGAAAATGTTGAGTCCTATAAATATCTTGGATACTACATTAGCTTAGAAAGACAGGACCACATTTTGTTTAAGCATCACCATGCAAAAGCAGCATCTCTTATGCTTGTGTTGAAAATCTATGTAACTAGTAAGCTTGGATACAATTTGATTGGAGTCGTGAACCTATATCGCCGAAAGCTGGCAGCAGCAGTTACCTCTGCTATGGAATGTTCATTTACAAATACTGAGATCTGGGCCGATGGCATAGGACAAATTTGGCGTTAAATCTTGTGCTTGTCAAAAGCTACACTCAGGCAAGCAATTTGTATTGAACTGGGTTTAACTTCATTAAGTTCCATGATAAAGATATTAAAAGGGGGATGTTGTATTTGAACATCATGTATGCAGAAGCCGATACAATCCTTCTGACATTGAAGAAGGACTTGTTAGAGGGGAGAAGTTAAACTTTAGTTGAGTTCCGAGAAATTAAGAATACTTCAGAGAGATTGATTGGATGCCAAATTGGGAAGAAGTTCTGGGTGTGTTAAGAATGTTGTATAAAAAATGTGCAATAGCTTGGAATTGAGTATGTAACCACGAACATGTGGGACGGTTGAAATAATTGCAGGACTATTCAAAACTGTTTCTCATATATGTACCCGCAAAAATATGTTGATCAGTTTGCTGATCTAGTTTTCAGAGAGCTTTTATGATAAGAATGAATACGTTGCCGGTTCTAGTTATTACAGAATCATGGCTGAACATTCCAAGGGAAAACCGACGTTGTAGATTATGTGAGGAACAGAATTTAGAAGAAATGTTAAAACATGTATTAACAGGTTGTCGGGAAATAAGAAAGCATTGCCTACAATTTTATAGATACTTGGCAGAAGTGTTTGAAGAGGTGGAATCTGAGTAGATGTGGCCGCATGGAATCGCAAGGTGGGGCGTAGCCTTGCCGGGGCTATTGCTTTACCCCAAGTTTGCTTTTGAGAAAGAAATTAAGCTATGAAATGAATTGAAATAATAAAATATGCGTTATGTTTATTTTAAATGTGATCAAATGACTACGTTTTTTATATAAACATTTTGTAAAGATGTTAAAGGATTTTATAGATGAAATATATGAATTGTTATATTTTAAATAATGTATTGTGAAAGGTTCAATGAACTGAAACACAAAACATTTTTAAAAGAAAGTAGAGCTGGACAGTCCATCGGGTGGTTCAGAGTCACTTCGCACAGGATACCTCGATCCAACGATATGAAGAAATGGCTGAAGGAGTTCTTATCTAAAACAAGCACACTAGTGATAAGCATCTGCACCATTCAAACAGCCAAATATACAGTTGCTATGCTCTACTTACTGGAACTTGAGGACAAACCCCAACAAATACCAATTTACTTTTCCTGTTAACAGACATGTTAATCAAATCACTATTTAATTTCCACTGCATTCAATCTTACCTCTTTTATCGAGGTGGCAAGTCGACCGGGTGGTCCTGGGTCACTTCCGATGGCTTCACTTCCCTGTAAAAAGTCAGGATAGGTTAAAAAAGAAAATCAAGTTTGGAAGCAAAGTGTTTGTGTTGGAAGAAGAGAGCACTGAGCATCAAAGGAAGATGGCCACGAGAGACTAAAAGGATTGTGGAGTGTTCAAAGGCAATAGTGGACATCTCAAATGTAACAATCAGCAAAGAAGTAAGCCTGATTCTCATTCACAAATTTCTGTTAATAACCAGTGATGGAATCCTTCAGACTCAAAATAATTTGCCATTAATGTGGGAGTACTAACCCCAGTCCCAATACGAGAGCCAGTAAAGATTTTGGGAGCAGCTCATTCTACTAGTGGATAAGTTACAACCGTATCAGAGGGGGGGAATCCCCTTGAAGTCGATACATATCAATGAGTGCAAATTGTGATACAACCAATCGTGCAAAAAGGAGCATCAAGATCGGCGGATTGGAAAACAAAAGAAGGTAGAAAGAAATCGATTAGAAATTCTGAACAAAGCTTGGCTAAGGGCTTGTGCTCTACTATGATCATACATCTGTGAAAAAGACAGCAGTATGCAAAATAAGGCGTCGGAATAAAAGCACCTCTGTGATGGAGATTGCTGCACGGTGCTAGAATCATTCGTCAAAATGACGAGATGTGGTTGGAACAAACTGCCGGGATCCCAATAATGAACAAATAATGAATAGACCTATAATGAACGATATGGATCAACAAACTGACCTCATGGGAAGCCCCAGGACTATGAATTTGATGACACAGAAGAATTAAGTGCCTCAAATTCAAATAGCTGATTAAATTCCATGAAACATCAGATACCTGGGTGTACCTCAGTTGGACAAGATGACCCCCCCCACCCCCTCAAAAGATGAGAGCCAATATTCTACTGTGGGAAAAGAGGCCTGAAAGAACCTGCAGTGGAAAAAAACAATAATGCTGGTCCAATTGTAAACCGATTGGGTCTGGCATTTCTTGGGTCCAGAAACGAGATAAAATCCAGTCCTGTACTATTTACTTCTGCGATCTCAGACAGCAGGCTTATTGCATACAGAGACGATGAGAAAGCAGACACTGGAGTTGTCTGGGTAGAACAACACTATGCTATTTGGTATTCAAAGACAAGGGATTTAACAACTTGCACCAGTAGGAGATCACCTGGTATTGAACAGAAATGCAACATTACAAATTACTAAAGAAATCCTTGAACCTATCTTCTTTCAACCCATGATATTGACTACATCCACTTCGCTTAAGAAGATTGTACTAACATTGTAGAAGTGGGTTTAAAGTCTTGAATAAGGGGCTAATGCGCACCTAGCAGCACAAGCCCATTTTCAGAAATTGGGCTGCGTGATTTCCAGTAACAAGCCGAAGAAAAAAAAGAGGCTGGAATTGATGGCTGTAATAGTGGGTGGGATAGGAAAACTGCTGCAGACTATACCCACTTGGTTGAGAAGAACGTTTGGCAAAGTAGAAAAGGGGGCAAGTTTGAAGTAAATCAGAATTGTGCCCTTTTTGATTGTAAACGCAAAGGGCCTGATTCACAGAAGTGTTTTATAATGGTGCAATCCCGTAGAACAACATTCTGTAAATCGGACCAAAAGCGTGGTCTTTGTTACCTGACATTCTCTCTCAGGTTTTTCAGAAATTAGGGGAGAGTAAAGTGTCTCTTTAGTCAAGCTTGAAATTAATATGCTACATTGGGAAACGTAGGGCCATAGGAGCTTCACAAATAACATCTCAAGAGCTGATATTTTTGGACAGTATGATGTGAATTTGCTGCAGGAGCCCTGGTTAACGTTAGGTTTAAAAATAGATGCCTTCTTTTCCAATATGGAGAAGCCAACATATCATAATGAAGGCCATCCTTCAGGAGTATTAATAATTGCCTCCCGCAAATCGGTAATAACGAAAGCAGAAATATTACAGTTGAATTCACCAGGCATCCTAGCAGTTACATTGTATTATCAGGTCGGGGCTATTACAAAAAGTTCAATACTAATGAACCTCTATTGGAACGCCTCATGCTTCAACTTGGACATTTTTATGGAGAATCTATCTGCCATACTGTTGTAGGTATCATCCTTGGGCGGGCCCCCGAGGATAATGGCGGGTGTTTTAAATTCGTATTGCCTGCCATCTAATCCATTGTTGTGCTAAAAGTCGGTGGCCCGCAACAATGGGAAAAACGGATGGCTTACATCGAAGAGTGGGACTTGCTTCTGGGTAACAGAAGTATTGAGAGGGATCGACAAAACGCACCCACATGGCAAAGTGGCTTGTCCGGCTCAATTGGAGATTATGATCCTGTCAAGAGAGATGTTTGAACATTGTATATTTATGGAGAGAAGTTATACCATAACAGCGATCATATGGTAACCCCAAAGTTCTCTGGCAGAATCAAAGGCTGAGACAGTTATGCAGCAAAGGTTAGCGGTTAACCCAGGGGTAAACAGACTTTCAAAGTTTAGAGCTGGAGGTCACAGATTGAATAAAAATCAGAGCGACATAGTGATCTCGGTCGCGAGACCGACTCCACTTAGTATGTTCCACTTCCAATTTTTTAGATTTTATCTGGGAGCAGGATAAACCCATATACATTGGAAATAAAATCAGATATTCCTTTGACCAAGAAACCACAAATATGCCTTTGAAGAAGAAACCTGGACCTGTAAAAGGGAGTTTAGAGAGGGCATTCAGGCCCTTAATAATGGGCACTTAGCGAAACTAGAAAAAGAAGCTTGTTGTGGAATGCAGTTACTGGGCTAGAGCTAATAGATTCCTCAAGTGTCAAAAACGGGGGAAATTAATGTTAGGCACTCTGGTAACAATTTGTGAACTTTTTGGGCATCAGTAAATCAAGAGGGTGGGAACGCAAGCCCAGTGGCAAAGCTATTCTGTGACTGAGAATGTCTGGACTACCCATTTTAGGGAGCTATATAGGAATTTGGCAGGAGATGCGTGGGAGTGGAATGGCTGTGGGCCTAGGAAGTTAAACCTGACCAGAGAATTAATAAAGAAATGGACTTCAAGAGCGTCTGGGCTGAATGGCTTAACAAATACCATCTTTATATGTGACATATGCCCTCATTATGAGATTTTTGGTAGTACCGGTGACCTACTGGCAAACCTCGGCTTACTGTTTCTCCCAGCCGATAATACCTGGATATTACGGCAAACAGTAAGAAAGAGCTAGAAAAGAGCCTGACATAAGAACCATGCCCAACAACCAGGACACCCCTCAGACACTGCCGCAAAAAATACAAAACAGCCACACGCAATGTCAAAGCCACCCATTCTCCCCAAGAACTCCAATCCACCACCAACCGGACACAAATGCTATTCAACATAGTCCAGTCTATCTCAAAACCACCATCCACTGCAGTATGCAACTCCCTCATGGACTACAACTCAAATATACATAATCAGGACAACTCTCCTCTCTGCTCTCCCAATCTCACCCTGCCCTGAAACATTCCAACACACAGGACACCTTCCACCCCATCGACAGACACCCTCATCATCCTCATTGCCAAAACAAAACCTGCACACTTCTGGATGCTGCATGCCCACCTCCAGCTGCATACAATTGCATCAACCCCCTCGGTCCCCACTGACTCAACATCAACTCCTGTCTCTCACATGGTACTGTCCCCTCTACACTCAAAACTAAACAAATCGCACCCCTCCTCCGAAAACCAACTTTCGACCCCATGTTCCCTGTAAGCTACCACTCAATCACTGTTCTACCAAACATCCCCAGAATCTTGGAACTATGTTCACTACCCAACTGCAACAAGACATCACCACAAACCACCCACTCAACCCATTCCAATCTGGCTTGTGACTTGGACACAGCACCGAGACAGCTTCTCTTCACATCCTTGATTACCTACACAGCATCACAGACAAAGACACAGTATTACTTGTACTCCTCGATCTCTCTGCAGCCTTCAAAACCATCGACCACAGCATTCTACTAAACATCCTAGCCCACAGGATGAAACTCTCCAGCACCATACTCTCCTGGTTCACCTTTCTGACCGAAAACACTTTGTCTCCATGCCTCCGTATCGATCATACCCCTCCCCAGTCAAATATGGGGTCCTGCAAGGCTCCTCCCTGGCTCCCCTCCTCTTCAACCTATATGTTTAATCCCTTGGCAAACACAGCGTTCATTTCCACCAAGACGGCACACAGATATACTTCCAAATTTCATCCCCTTCACAAGTCCACCTCCTTTAAACCTGTCTCTCCACCATCACCAACTGGATGGCCACTGTGGTAGGTCGGAAGAAGGAATCAAACTCTTTGAGGACAAACCAAATATATTTTTTTAAGTAAGAGAATGGCCTAGCTTTCCCTATTCCAAAGGGTTTCCCTACCTATCTAAAGGAACTAAAAGTGCTTGTCTGTCGTCAGGAAGTCCCAAAGAAAGAAAAGTCCTCTGTCCAAATCTAGTTTTACCCTGACCCTACCACTAAAACTAAGCAATCTCGGAAGATTGGCCTGATTCTCCTGATGTACCAGTCTTTTCTGACTGCCTCTTTGTATCAATGTCTTTAATCTTGTTCAACTTATCTAGCAGGATGTTCAATAATAATCTCTTCCCATCTCTTGCATTAGCTCTTGTAATTCCTCTACAACATTCTTGGTTTTGATATTCTCTTTAGCAAAGTATTTATGCCAATCTAGATTGATGAGCTGAGAGATAAGGGCAAGACATCCCTCCTCCTGCTTCTAGATCTCTCAGCTGCATTTGATCTTGTGGATCATAGGGTCCTGTGCAATCACTTGAACTCAGCAGCTCACTTCTCCGCAGATGCCATTAAATGGATCCAATCATTCTTGAGCAAGAGAACCCTGAAGGTCTTCTCACCTTCAGCAGCAGCAGACCCAGGTCCCCATCACATGCAGTGTACCACAGGGCTCCTGTGTCTCCCCCACTCTGTATAACATTTTCACCAAACCTCTGTTCGATGATCTCGACCTTCTGGGTATCACCTACACTAACTATGCAGATGATACACAGATTCTCCTCCCTCTTTCTGGGGATTATGGCAGGGTTTTGGCACTGGTAAACGGGGTATATCTCATCCAGTCATGGATGGCCACACATGGACCATGCCTGAATGGTGAGAAGACGGAGCTGATAATTCTGGGCACCTACTCAAACCTCGGCAAAGTAGACCACAAATATTCCTCATTTTCCATAGATGGAAATATCATCAAGGTATCCAAGGAGGTTAAAACCCTTGGCTTCTATTAGGACACGACTATGTCCTTTGACAAACAAGTGAAGTTACTTGCGTCCACCACTGCTTACGCTTGTAAGCTCACCAGAGCAGGCAAACCATTCCTATCAAATGAAAGTTGTATGATCTTGGCCACTTATTGGTTGGAGGTTTTAGACCTCCCACAATCTATTGATCCATGATCTCTCAGCTTGGCTGGAGTTTCTGCCGCTTGATATTTCCCCACTTATGCATTCTGTTTGTTGCCACTTTCTGTATTTGACAAGTTTGTCTGTCCTTCGCTCTTACAAAACTTTGTCACTGTTTCTTGTCTTGACAGCTTGTTGCTCATATAGTGTTTTCCTTGTATTAGGTTCTGGTTTGGACCCTTCATATACTTCCCAGTCAGGGTTGTTCAATCCCCTCCTCCTGAGCTTTATACAGTTCCAATTACATAGTATTACATTCACTAACTCCTCATGAGTACTGGGACGAGTTCCCCTTCTAGTCCTCAGTTGCCTGAGTGACCTCCCGCCCCTCCCATTATCCACCTTTCCCTCTATGCAGGCTGGGGAACATCACAGGCTCTTGCGTTCGCTCAGGTGCTCTGCTCCAATACGGTTTCTCCTTCCTTGTCAGTCGCGCTCTCGTCGTCTGCTGTTCTTATGCCGTGTATGGAATGGGCAGTTCGGAATCTGCTTGCATTCCCAATTCCTCTCGTTCTTCATGCTTATCGACTTCCTTTTCTCGACTTCCCTTACGCAGTCTACAGGCTTTACTGCTTGGAAGTTGCTCACGCTTCCAGTTGCCGTCTCAAATGGTCTCTGAGTATTTGGTTGGGCGCTCTGACCACCACAGTAGAGACATGGTTATGACACCACCTGCAGCAGGACTCTGCTTTCCTTCGGTACAACAGTTCTCCCGTTGTCGGATACGCTGGGCCTCCAGCATCCCAGACTGGCATTCAGCCGCTCTTTGAAAGTTGCGGGCTCCGCTACTGTTCTTTGATCTGCCTCCTTCAGGCATGCTCACATCAGGGGGCTTCCCTGGAGTAGGATACCCTCTGCCTCTCCAGCTTCCTCCACTCACCCCAATGAAGTATGCATGTTCTCTTCGAGATAGTCTCATTTCCTTCCTCATGCTGGTAGGTTCCAGCATTACCTTCAGCCAAATAAGTATATGGTATAGTAGTCTTTGTAGCAATTAGTCCCATGTATGCTACTAGGTTCTGTAGCTTAGAGAGTTCCTTACAGGAACAGGAGTCCTTCTACCCTAAGGGGGGGGTGAGAGTCTCTCCCTGTGAGGTCACACTTGCCCAGACCCCTAGGGGAAGGTCTTGCAGAGCGTGTCTCACCTACATAACCTCAAAGGGAGAGCCTGCCCCCGGGAGAAGGAACAAATACCTTCAATTCATCACATCACCCACTTTCTCAAACGCAACCCTTCCCAAACGGAATACCTCCCCAGGCACAAACCCAACCTCACCCCCTAGATCCAAGAACTCGCCACTGACCACCCACAAATCCCTCTCCGCATCTGTCAAATCCCTTGGCTTCACCATCAACTCTCACCTTTCCTTCACGCTCCACATAGCCACTGTCCCAAAAACATGCAATCCACAACTACACCTCATATGCAAAATCAGACCTGATAACTTCTGCACTGCAGTCCAAGCACTGGTTCTCGTCAAGCTGAACAGAGGCAATTCTCTCCTCACTGGACTCCCCAACAGTGCCCTTGCACCCCCTGCAAGCCAAACAAAAAGCAGCAGCCAGATACATCCTTCACCTACCCAAACATTCAGATATCAACCCTGCTTTTCAACCAGCTCCGCTAGCTATCCGTACTCCACGGAATTGCCTTCAAAGGAGATTGCATTGTATTACAAATCATCCACCTCAAACCACCTTCACTGTGCCGAACAACGTTGGCTTGATTCCAGGACTGCCATTGACCTAGACTGTCTACTCTTCATTCAACCTACAGTTCCCTACTTTTCACTTTTAAACAACAGTACTTTAACTCACTTTGGCTTCCTTCACTTTCATACTATGATTTCACCAACTATTTTTCTTCAAAATTCTCCATCTTGCAGTCTTCGATTTCTTCTTCTACCACTCTTTCTCCAACTGTTTTTCCTCTTCCATCTTTTTCATCTTGTACTCAAGTGATGGCTTTTCTTTATCCTAGTTCTAATTCTGACATCTCCTCTTTTGGTGCTAAAGCTCATCCCACAGTGGCTCCTGGTGACCGCCTATCTTCTTTAATAGCATTAGTTTACTCCTACCTTCCTTACCTACCTCACTGTCCTCTTCAATCTGTCATTCTCCTCTGCCACCTTTCCTGCCTCCTTTAAGCACGCCTCTCTGCTTCCTATTCTTAAAAAAACCTCCTCTTGATCTTCCCTCTAATTATTGACCCATTTCTCTTCTGCCCTCCTTATTTCAACTATTTGAACGTGTCTGTTCCCAAGTCCCCTCTTTTGTTGATCAACATTCTCTTCTTCCTCCCAATCTGGGTTTTGTCCCAGTCATCCTACTGTGGGATATTTTTACCCATGCTGATGCACCCCACTGCACCCTTTTGCCAATGGGGAAAGAAACAGCCAAAAATGGATGCGCTAACCCCTGTGCGCGCAAAAATCTGTAAGATTGCGCATGGTTCATAAATCACAAAAGGCTGCACACCCCTGCCACACAGTCAAAGTTGGTGTAAGAAAAAAAACAGAACTCGCTACAGAAGAATGCCAGTGTGTGGTGTACATGTAACATGAAGCAAGACCACAGAAGTGGGCTAAAAAACGGAAAATGCCCTTTAAAATACAGCTTCCCCAATCAATTGCAAACATCAAAGTGCTGTTTTGGCACTAAATTCAGTCATTTTCCAAGTGAAACATTGAAATTAAAAGTGTACTGAAGTCACAGATCCTCCAAGTGGCTCGAAGCAACCGGGCCTCGCTGACTGACGGCAGCTAAGAAATGTATTTTATGAAAAACCAGTCCATCAACAGTTTGTTTTTAGTTACACAGGAAAAATGCAGCTAAAAGTGGCAACATATTACAATCCGTCTAATTTTTAGCTGTGCAGAGAAAACTCCAAGCAAAGGCTGAATATTTCCAGATTGCAAACAAAAATCCAGCACTCAAGGACAGAAATGGTGCTGAATAGATGTGTATGCTGCAAAGGAAACTCTGATGTAAAAGACTCCGTTTAAATGTGTTTTTTTTCCCTGAATAAATTGCAAAATTCGCCTATTTAAAAGCATGTTTGTGAAGGGCTTATTTCTTTAAATGTCCAAATACCTTATAAACTGTGTTCAGTTTTATATGTTTTAAATGAAAGACCTTAAAGTGTATTTTAAAGTAACTTAGTTTGGAGTTAACTGGTCAATTCTGACTTGACAGTGCACAGCCTGGGAAAGATGACAATACAGGTTGACATTCCCCTGCTACAGGAAGGCTTAATGATGCTGGAGGTTCTCGCATAATGACAAAAATGAGCTCATCAGACTTTTGTCTCTGGCACAGCCAAGGACAATGGCAGGCTGCCTACTGACCTCTACAGAGGAGCTTCCCACTCAAGGAAGAGGACATCACTCCCTGATCAAATTAATGTGACAGCTGTTGCCTGTTAAAAGGAAAGTAACAAAAAAATAACTGCCCAGAACTTTTGGTGTTAAAATAACTATTTGTGATTAAGTTTTGAAACTCTTTAACTTTGCAACATGAAGGAGGACAAATCTAAAAATTGGTGGTAGTTAATCTAATTTTAGGCCCTTACTTTGAAGACATTAATGAACCCTGTACTACATAAGGAACCAAAGTTACAGGAAAACCCTAATTGTAGCAAAACTATTAATGCTGCAAGTCTAATATTGTATACTCGTGCTCTAGTGATGATCGCCCAGATATCTACTGAATTAGAAATTATTAGGCCAAACCGTTATGATTAAAATTTATAAAATTCCACAGAATGACAGACAGCTCTCACAGAGATGGGAATTGAATGTAAAATAACTCATCAAATATGTAATGTATGTGTCCGATTTTATTAGGGGACATACTTTTAGAAATATACATTTGTGCAAAAGTTAAATTGTGATTCAAATCAATGTGGGAGTTTCCAAATCCCATCAGAAAGATGACCGCTCCTTTCTGACTTCCAACCAGAACAAGGCAAGTGCCTTTGACCACTCACAGCCGTGGGGGTGTGGTTTGAAATTCTGCCCCTACCATAAACTTTGATGTCACTTGGTAGGATAAATATAGGAACTTCACCACACATACACACACTGCTTCCTGACCACATCCTGATTTCCGCTCAGCGCTTTGTTCCAGAACTCTTCATCTTGCAGCTGATTCCAGATTAATTTGCAAAACCAGGCCTCAGAATTTGCTGAACTCTGGCTTGCTACCATTCATGCTTGCCTACGGAACTCGTCATCCTGCTAATCTACCATGTCCAGTGACCAAGAGGGCCAATCCAAATCCAGTCTGAGGTGCTGTCCAAATTGACCAGAACCACACAGATGATCCAATTCCGCCAAAAGTGCCCTGCTACCAGTAGACCCAATCCGTTGACCAGAACCCTGACAGTCCAATCTTAATTACAGTGGACTGTAAGTATCAACAGGTATAATAGTAAACCATAGTGTATTGCCTTGTCCTATCCCAATCTCAACCCATCCTCTCTTTAATTTAAGAACTTGTAGTGTCACACCAGTCTGAAACCGTGCTTTGATTTCTTGTAATAGTAATAATTTCTTGAAAATCCTTTTGTATTTTGAAAATCCCAAACCCCTTAATATCATTCCACGTGTAATCCGACTGAGTCCTCCAAGGCGGACACAGAGGTGCTGGGGTTGGTTTCCGCGGACCACTCTGGGGCTTATTGTGTTTCAAACTGGTAACCAGCCTTGAATACCCTAGTTTAGAGCATAATTGTCATTGTAGAAACTTATTTCTGTTTTAATTTTCACGCCTATTCTTTCAAAAATGCCTCTCACTAAAACTTACATAACTTCTTCAGTTTTATAGATGGAGACCTAATTTCAACTCTCAGTTAATCCTAAGATCTGTAGCTACATCCAGAACTAATAACTGCAACAGAACAGTGTATTTGACCCGTTTTTATTAAAAATCGCATAGTGAAAGTTTGCCGCAAATTTGCATTTGCAAAGGTTTTACACGTGTCTTCCCATCCAAAGTGTGTTCTATTCTGAACTAAAGTGGGTTCTGTTGCTCATCTTGTAGTTCATGTGTGTTGGGACCTGTTTAGTGTTGCTCTCATAAGAATTTCTTTCAATGCAAGCATTTTTGCACATTTCATTGTTTCACAAAGCCATTTTCACCTGTCATTTTAAAAAGTGTCAATTTCCAAAAACTGGTTTCTCTCTTGTTTGGGGAGGGAAGACTTCATTCAAACCCTCTACTCTGTTCTTCATTCCTGAATACCTGCTGCTTACTTACATCTGTGTAGAATTGCTTGTTTGTGCCTTAAGAACTTTTCTGGGGGAAATATTAACCTACACGCTATCTTTTCACAAACCAAAGCTGTTCTTTTTCCTGTGTTTACTATTCTGCATTACTATAAGTGAATTCAATTGCTTTACTTATTTTCTGAATTGTATTGTCACCACTTGATTCCTGGTCCAGCGTGACCTGGGGGGTATTTTGAGACGAGTGTGATATGAGTAGTATATCACTCAGAATATTGAACCTATAGACATAATAAATATTTCATTTGTGCATCACATGCTAGGCGAGACCCGGGTGTGTGCCTGATTGAAATCCCTAACACTACCGAGGCAGCCTTATAGTCTCTTCTTTATTCAGGCTGTGCAAAACACTCCTCTTGGTGCTTCTTGATCCGTCAGTGCCTTTGGATACGGTCGATCACTCTATTCTGCTCCATCATATTTCCCATCTTGGTCTACACAGCTCTGTTTTGAATTAGTTTCAATCTTATCACACCAACCGCACGTTTTCTCTTGGGCTGGCCTTTCCTCACATGTTCTCGCACTTTCCTATGTTGTGTCTCAAGGGTCTGTCCTTGCTCCTCTTCTGTTTTCTCTCTACACTTCCCCTATTGGTTCTATTATTACTTCCTTTGGTTTTTCGTAGCACCTCTGTGGACAACTCAGCAGATCTTTCTTTTCTTCTTACCCATCTCAGACTCTTTTCACTGCTCTTTCAGCCTGCCTGCTAGCTATTCAGCTGTGTATGTCTTCTAATTATATGCATCTGAATCCATCAAAGACAGAAGTTTTTATCTTTTCCTGCTCTCCCCATTCACCCCCCTCCCTTCTATATTCTATTTCTTTTCCCTACTACTTACTCCGTTTCTGTTTTCCGGCTCATAATCTTAGTCATTTTTCCCCCCTGTCTTTTCATTTCACCTTCCTTCCATCTCCTCCTGTCGATTTCAACTTTTCAACATCTGCAAATCCTGTCTTTTCATAACTTTTCATGCTTCCAAAATACGTATTTCGTCCTCGGTTTCTCCTGCTTATTCTATTGTTCTGGTCTTCCTGTTTACCATCTTGTTCCACTCTGCTCCATTTACCACTCTTCGATCTGTGGTATTTGCACTCTGATTCCATTTCCTCTGCTTTGCATTATTTGTAGTGGCCTGACTCCTTTTTCTTTTCTTTGCTTAATATTGGTGTGTCTACAGGCTTGCACTGCTCTATCTCTGCTCCTTAGTTTCTTTCTATTCTTGTTCCCTTCACTACATCTTTTTCGTCCGGTAGTTCCTCATCCTCCGTGCCCTTTTTGTTTTCTTTTTCCCGTCTTGCCCCAAAGCACTGGAATTCCCTCCTTATCTCTATTCGATCTGACTTCACTCTCTCTTTTAAAACTTGTTTAAAAGAGCATTTGCTTGCTAATTGATTCACTGTTATTTCTTATTATTTTACCGTTTTTGGCCTTTGTGAAGTGCTTAGGTGTTAAGCACTGTATAAATAAAAACAGAAACAAATACAAAAAAACTCCATCTTCATGATGAATTCAAACCCATCACGCTTGCAAAGACCTGGCAAGCTAGCCAACACCCTCTACACATTGCACTCTACAAACTCACATGCACACAAAAACAAGCCTTTGGCCACTGGGCACCCAACGAATGGAACACCCTACCTCTTCACATTCGCACTGCACCCTCCATCACCACGTTCAGAAAGCACCCCAAACCCTACCTGTTTTCCCACACATAACCCTGTCCTCTTCCATTGCCACCACTTATCTATAATCGTCCTATCCTTTCCTGAAAACATTTTGTAACTGCTTTTTTTCCAACTTCCTTTTCAAACTTTGAACCGTGTAAGGCGCTCTGAGATCCTCTGGGAAGATAGACCAAGCACTAAACAGAAATTCAAATATAATAATTTTGCCTTGTTGTACAGAGCCCTTCTGCATTCAGGCCGGAGTTGTGCTATATAAGATTATAAAATACAATAGAAAAAAAAATCCAAGATGCCTGCTTGTGCAGCAGTCCGCTATATTCAGCATGAGGCAGCATGCTTTCAGCAGAGATCTATTCCACACTGATGCGTGCCACCAATGCTTATCGCTCTCCACTGCTTGTCAAAATCTGGGTGTCTCAGCATGTTTCCTCCAAGGGATTGCTCCTCCGTGTTATGCACAAGTAATTTATCAGCCTTGCCACAGCAAGCATCAAAGGGACGCTCCTGCCCATCCTGTTCCCTGGTGATCCCCCGCACATCAATGTGCAGGACTTCCTTTTCCAGTCTCCCAAGACTAGCTGACTGCATGAAAAAAGCCTGTGGTCTTCAAGTTGCAGCAACATCAAGCACTGGAGGAATCGGCGGCCAAAAAGCCAGAGAAGTTCTCAAGTCAGGCTGCCATGGACAACTGGCTTAGCGCTGCAACATCAAAACATGACAAATGCAAATGTAGTCACGTAAAAACGTGACTCACCTTGACCCTGCTCCAATAATTTGGTTCGGTTCTTCTTAGATCGCCTTTAGGACTAGTCCGATTTCAATAATTGAGTCTCCCGAAGAGTACTTTAGGACAGTCCCATTTGCATTTTGATTGATTTTTCTAAAGATTACTTTAGGACTGTTAAAATTGTATTTTGATGATTATTAATTGATTTGTTATACCTTAACCTCTGCACAAACACATATGTAATGTATTATGAAACATTGTAGTTTGCTCTTGATATCTTTTCCATCTATATACACATATGCTACCTCTTTAGCATGGTATGTATGTATGTATTTATGGATGTACATATACCATTGTCTAACAATATTATTCAATAAATGATATATTTATGTAGCTGTCTTTCTTGGCTCTTCAAAACATGTGTGTCTTGGATGACCAGGCTCACATTGGTTGTACTTTAAAATAAATGTGTAATCTTTGTGTAAATTAAATTCAACCGGAACACGTTTTGGTGTTTAGTTTTTCTTCCAGTTCCTGTGTGAGTGGGGATCCTTGCCCTAGTGTATAGGAACTGCCCAGTGCCAGTGTGTAGTATCACAGTGATCACATCAACTCAATTTCTGCACATTCAGCATTTGTTTTACCCCGGTTACTGACAATCGCAGCCATTTCACATATTTAGTTTTGAGTTAATGTTGGAAAGAGTTGGGCATCTTGGGGTTAGGCGCCATGTTGGGTGACTAATTGTCACGTCTCTGCGACCAACAATGCTTTACAAGTTCCAGTAGCTTTGCTTCCCTCTTAAGATTGGTGATCCCCCAACACTGACTATCTGCTTTGTAAAAAATCTCTCTTGCTCTTATCCAGAATACATCAAGGAAGTGCAGCTCACACGTATTCTTGCTCATCTGTTAATTCCATGTTTTGAATACTCTTCTTGCTTCATTTGGCATCAAGGAGGACTTGCCACATCTCAACTTTCAGAAGTTTGTTTGATCATGACGGAAACAAATATTTTTTTGTAACTCTTATTTCCCCTTTTCACGCAGTGAGTAGAAACAATTATTAGTTGTCATGAGGGGTTTGCATGGTTGGTGCTAGCAAAATTGAAGACCCTGTGTTGTCTGACAGTTCATGGCATGTGGAGGCCTTTGGAAGGTAGCTTCTCGTGTTTCATTGCAGTTTATTCTGCCTAAACCTTTGTGGCCAGCTAATTTCTCTAGTATCTTGCAAAATGCCACATGGCTCATCAAATTCAGAGCATTTGTATGGTCATGTGCATCTGTCTAACTCTGGGATGGGGGTAGGTATGTGGTATGTGTTGTACAACACTACTCTGGGCTGATGGTAGTGACTATTTCTTATGCCTACAAAGTTCTATGCACTATATGGATTTCTTAAGTGATTGCCCCATACATGTTGGTCAAGATATACATGACCTACTAGCAGAATATTGCTGTTGAAAGTCCATCGGGTGATATCCACTGGCTCTAATTAATGTATAGTGGCTGTGGCTCTCGTTGGGGGATAGAGGACTTGGCTTTAGAGTTGTGCATAGGCGGTGTGAACCGGGTGTTTGACTCAAAGTCCTTTAGCGAGTGGCCTCAAGTGTTGGCTGGAGGTGGTGGGCGAGTGGAAACTTAGTTCGGAACCATACCGAAATGTCGCCACGATTGTGACGACATTACTAATACTGCGCTCGAGCGCTGTACAAAAATCTCAACCCCCATTACTGCGCCCTGGGTTGTGGGGGAGGGGGGGTCCCTTGCTCTCCTTGGTTGCAGTAACGGGAGTCGGTGGTTATTACGGTAAGCGGGGGACACCCCAAAAAAAGGGACCCAGTGGCGTCTGCACCGCCTCACGTAAGTGGGAGGAACTGACTCTGCATGGGTAGAAGGCAGTCAGCGGCGCACACAAGTGTGCTGCAGAAAAGGTAAGTGGGGGAGTGGGGAGGTGTGGGTTGCAGGATTTCCCCAAAAGTTATCTATCGGATCACTGCTGCGCCGTAGTTGTAGTCGACATTTTTGACGGCGGAATTACGGGCAGCGCAGTGATTACATAGATTCCTTAGTCCATATGGTCCAGAGGGGATGTTTGATAGACACAGGACTAGACTGGGGCAACTGGGTTGATGTCGTAACAAATTGTATGGTGAAAATGAAAGGAATATTTGCTGTACACTCTGTTTGCAGCAGTGTTTGGCATATTCATGAAATCAATACAAATCCTCATAGCAAAAATTACTTTCATTGCATAGTAAGTATGAAATAAAAAACTTTGTGGCCTTAGTCAATTCCTCATCTGTCTATGCTGTGGATTTGTGATGTGTCTTGACTTGCTATGCCAATTAGTCTGGTTTTGATGTCAAACCTACTCTCCCTTTACCATATCCGGATTCAAGAGTGGTTAATCATTAGATAAAAATGACTGTTTTATGGTATTTTCCTGATTAGTGTTTGTCTTTTGTCTTGGACATATGGTAATAATCAGAAAGAGAATGCATGGGGGGGCGCTGTTGCGCACAGAGGAAGATGGCCGCTTCTGTGTGAGCTCCGGAGTGAACCAGGGCCGAGCTCCAAATATATCCGCACAACGGGTCCGGTTACACCCGGGCGACGCACGGAGGGTGCGGTGGTGACTGGGCTACCCGGAGGTGAAATTCTGGGCCGAACGCCTGCTGCTATCCTGACTTATCGCGGCTCTGGAGAGCGCCCGCGCCGGGGGCCTTTACGCGGCCGCCTTGAAGAGGGGAGGAGCCCGGGAGAAAGCGAGCGCAATCCGCGGCCTGCTCGCGGAGGAACCTTCATTACTGGCCTCTCCCCACCGCGCTGCTTAACCCGGCTGGATACTGTGGCCCTCATCTCGGCCCCTCGGCATCGCCCCACCGTCCATCGACTGCTACGGCGGAACACGGGAACCTTGCCTGCCTGGCGGGAGCCGACGGCTACATTTCCTAACTGCTAATCGGGCCCCCGACGGCCCTCGCTCCAGAGGCTTGAGGTCTCCTCTACGGCACGGTCTCTTGACCCCCCCCCCTCCCGTGGCTTGACAACGCACGACCTGAACATTGGGGGCCCAGAGTTGGTCCGCTGGGGGTTGCCGAGGAGGGACGACACTCGATCACGCGACCCTGCGCACCGGAGGCATCGGGGACGCCTGTCGGCGGGTGTGCTGAGGGTCGTGGTGGCCTGGGGCGATCAGTCCATACAAATAACAGCGGATAATGCCCAAGAGCCTGGGATCCAAGAAGACTAGGGGGGCCATCGACAAGTACACCACAAATATCCAGAAGGAAACCACCTCGCAGATGGAGCCCCCGGCGCCCACCCCAGATCAACAAACGACACCGCAGGCTCAGATGGACCCCCAAGCGGTGTTCCTCGCTATGCAGCGGGGGTTCGGCGCCCTGAACGACAAACTCGACGGGATCACTGCAAATGTGGCATCCATTAAGGCTAAACTGGATAAAACTACGACGCGCATAGCCGAAGCGGAAACCAGAATATCAGGCGCGGAGGAGGCGCTCGAAAACCTGAAAAGCACGGTGTCCACAATGGCGATTGAACTGGGAACTGTTAAATCTAAATGCGAGGACTTGGAGGCGAGATCAAGACGCAACAACATCCGTATTGTAGGGGTGCCTGAAGATGCGACGAAGGGCTCTATGGAGAAAGGAGTTGAGGCCCTCCTCCGCGACCTGCTGGGCGACCCGGGGTGGTCCCCCATGTTCCTAATAGAGCGTGCACACAGATCTATGGCTCCAAAGCCGAAACCCGGTGCGTACCCGAGACCAATAATCGCACGTGTGCTTAACTACAGGGACAGGGACTTGATATTACGTACGGCAAGAGAGAAGCAGGAGCTGAGATGGAAGGCTAGCGTGATACGGATCTTCCCTGACTTTACACTGGCGGTGCAACAAGAAAGGAAACAATTCACGGGTGTCAAGAAACTGCTAAGGGAACGACAGGTCCAATATGCAATGCTCTACCCGGCGAGACTGAAGATCCTGTACAAGAACAAAGTCCATTTCTTCACCTTCCCTGAGGAGGCCGCCAACTTTGTGGAGACGCACATCCCTACGGTCGTGGGGAGCGCCGAGGACGCTAATCAAGAGTGACTTCCCTGGGGAGGGCCCGGAGAGGTACGGCAATGCATGCCCGCTCCACTTACTTCAACAGTTCTCCCCGGAGGGGGACACTCATTAAGGTGGGAAATCAGTGTCTACGGTTTGTGCTACGTGGGGACTGTCCTTGCCGCCATTAATATGTGTGAGAGTAATGCCGGACCCGATTAAGTGTTTTGTTTTTTTTTCTAAGTCTGAAAGAGCATCGGCCCTGGGGATCTCCGCAGGCCCCCCAATTGCAGGTGCATATGCTAAAAGTTAGTGGGGGGGAGGGGGTTTCTTTAAGCACAGTAGAAGTTCGGGGTGCTGTGAGGGTGGGGGGAGGTGGGATCGGGACGGAAGTGGGGATGTGTTATTGTTATGGGGAGAAAGTTAAAAGCACGAGGTTACAACATACTTGCACGAATGGGAACTATATGAGACACTCTTCTACAGATTCACAATGCATTCACACTGAACGGGATGGCGGGTAGGAGCTCTGAGAATATCAGAATCATGAGTTGGAATGTTCGGGGCCTGGGTTCCAAGGTTAAGAAAAGGAAAATCATGGCCTACATTAACAGACATGCCCCACAAATCCTATTCTTACAGGAGACACACATTGGCCCGCAACACGGGGAACAACTGGCGCCGAAGTGGGGAACCCATCAATACTTCACAACCTACTCGAATAGGGCCAGGGGAGTAGCAATACTGTTACACAGAACCCTCCGATTTACGTGCAAGGAGGTGAGGTGTGATCCAGGGGGCAGGTATGTCTTGGTACATGGCAATTTGCAAGATAGAGAGGTGGTCCTCCTCAATATCTACGGTCCCAACCTGGATGACCCGGTGTTTTACACCGAACTCTTCGGGTTGCTGGCCCACTATCCAACTGCTCGCCTGATTTGCGGGGGGGACTTCAATACCATTTTGAATGTGGACATGGATCGCACCTCAACACAGGTGAGAACTTTGACTAAGGCCGCCCAAGCGATAATGGCTCATATGGCAGACCTGGGGCTAAAAGATGCATGGAGGACATTACACCCATCCGAGAGGGGATACACCTATTACTCCACGGTGCACGACATGCATTCCAGGATAGACATGTGGCTACTAGACAACGTAGTGTTGGCCTGGGTACTCGCAGCACAGATACTGCCCAGGACGTTCTCTGACCACTCACCGATAGTGCTGGACCTCCGAATACCGGGCGAAGCAGTGAATAGACCCCCTTGGAGGTTTAAACCTGCAGCGCTGCGCGACCTGGTCTATAGGAACACGCTGGAACAGCACATACTGGAGTATTTTGCATTTAATGATAATTCTGTGTCTCGCCAGGCGACTTTGTGGCAAGCATTCAAGGTGTGTATTAGAGGCGCCTCTATATCGAGTGAGAGTGGCATCCTCAAAGATATAAGGAATAGGATGCAGCGCCTCGAAACACAAATAGCTGCTACACAGTCACAATATGAGCTTCAACCGACGCCTCAGTTAGCCTTAGACCTAAAAAACGCACTGGACGAATTCAATGAGGCGGCGGATCAAGAGATCCGCTACTTTGACAGACCGGCGGCCGCTCGCCGCTATGGTGAGAGCGAGCGACCGGGGAGGCTGTTGGCCAGAGCGGTAAGGGGGGAGAGGGGTCCGACCGACATTCCATGTATAACAACGGCGGAGGGCACGGTTACTACAGATCAGGGCAATATACGCTCCACGTTTCATAAATTCTACGAGGAGCTATACTCACCCCAGTCAGACGCCACAGAGGGTGAGATCGAGCAGTATCTATCCCGTATCCCGACGACCCTGCTGGCTGCAAACACGAGAGAGGTGTTGGAAAGCCCGATAACTGAGGCGGAAGTGATAAGGGCCATCGAAGCTCTCCCGAACGGGAAGGCCCCGGGTACAGATGGCCTAAGCGCAGAATTTTATAAAGCATTTAAGCTCCTACTGGCACCCAGGTTACTGGCTATGTGGACCGAGGCCCTGGAGGGAGGGGAGCTCCCAGCGTCCACGAGGGAAGCGGTGATAACACTGTTGCTTAAGACTGGTAAACCCCCAGAGGACTGCGGGTCTTATAGACCTCTATCACTAATTAACACAGATGCCAAATTGTTAGCAAAGATACTGGCCACAAGACTGACACCGTGGATGCCATTCATGGTCCACGAAGATCAGGCCGGATTCATCCCCGGCAGGTCAGCAGCTACTAATATTAGGAAATGCCATGAGGTCCTAACCACGACCCCCCCGGATCAGCAGGCGATAGCAGTGTCGCTGGATATGCGCAAAGCATTCGACACGGTGTCCTGGCCATTCCTGTTTGGGGTATTGCGAAATTACGGATTTGGCCCGAACTTCCTGAGATGGGTAAAGTTACTGTACACGTCCCCACAGGCCAGGATTAGAATTAACGGCACCCTAACAGAGCAGATTGAGCTCCGGGGGGGCACGAGACAAGGTTGCCCGCTCTCGCCATTGCTGTTTGCTCTGATAATTGAACCATTAGCAGACGAACTGAGGGCTCTCGCCGGCATCTGTGGGCTAAAAATAGGGGCAACAATGCACATTATAAACCTGTACGCAGACGACATTCTGCTATATTTGAGAGATCCAGACAGAACACTGGGGAGGGTCCTGGCGGTGGTGGAGAGGTTTGGTGGACTCTCGGGACTCAGACTTAACATTAATAAATCAGAAGTGTTCCCTATCACAGGGGCCACAGAGAAGCCACGGGGCCTGCATGGGCTACAGTGGTGCCCGACGCATGTTCTATATCTGGGAGCATGGATTGCTCGGACTGCTCAGCTATCCCGAGCATTGAACTACAACCTGCTTGTGGACTCGTTGTGCCTGAAACTAAAGCGCTGGGGGGCCCTCCCGGTATCCATGATGGGTAAGATCGCACTGGTGAAAATGATAATCCTTCCTAAGCTATTTTACCTATTTAGCACGGTGCCGGTGTGGCCGGGGCGTGTTTTATTCACTAAAATCGCGGGCGCGTGCTCCTCATTTGTATGGGATGGCCATCCGAGAGTGGGCTGGGGGACACTTACAAACGACTACATGTACGGTGGCTTGATGGCCCCAGACTTTGAACTCTACTACCTGAGCGCGCAGGCACAACATGCGAACCAATGGGCGACGACATTTATCAACCCAGCGGGCCCAGTACCTAACCAACTGGAAAAAGAGGCCACACTAGCACTCCACCAAATTACACGGTCAGGTGTTAAGCATTATAACTCCCTGAGACCTTCTAAAGTGGTGATCACTGCGTGGTCCAGGATTGTTGAAATGTACAATACTGAAAGGATATACCACCCTAGTATGCCGCTCTGGGGTATGCCGCAGACTCCTTTTACGTCAGAGGGAGAGACGGCCCGCCACTGGTCTGCTAAGGGCATAACACAATGGGGGCAGATATTTGTGGACGGGCAGTTCATTCGATGGGAGGATATCAGGGAGGAGGTGGGTAACACACCTACGGCTAGGCGACAATACTCTGGTCTGCGGGCAGCTACACAAAATATATGGCCAACCTTCCCTGATGAACCCCCAGTCAACATGGGACTGGGATACATGTTTATGGGGGGACGCCAAAAAATAACAGCTTCCACACTGTACAAGACCATACTCCACACACGCCCACAAGAGCAGCGTCCGGCAAGGGCAAAATGGGAACAGGACCTTGGAGAAGAGGTGGGGGAAGAGGAGTGGTCTCAATACTGTGCACTCGTGAAACAGATATCCTGCAATTCCAAATACAGGCTAATCCACTATAAAATTCTTCAGAGAACACATTACACCCCAGAGAAACTCAAACGCATATACCCAACCATGACAGGGGAATGCCCGAGATGCCATGCGGACAATGCTGGCATTTATCACATGCTTTGGGGGTGCAGTGCACTGAGGGGATACTGGGAAGCTGTATGTCAGACGATAGACGAGATGGCAGACCACCCACTAGAGTGGACCCCACGATTATGCCTGTTGGGGTCAATTGAGAAAATAAGCCCGAGTTGGCGAAAGCTTCTGAATGTAAGTCTGCTCCTCGCCAAAAGGGCGATCCTCCTCAGATGGAAGAGTGCGCACTCCCCTACTAAGGCGGACTGGGAAAGGGACATGGCATGGGCGAACGACATGGAGGAACTGTATATTGATACTGTGCTCCCAGCCTCGCGCCCGAAAAACATTTGGGGCAGGTACAAACAGTATCTCGCCGAGAAAAGCGGACTTGAACAACTTGATGCTGTAATGTGATTCATATTGTAAAATGTAATGTCTATAATTATGATGTCTCTGTAACCAAGTGAAAGTAGTGACCAAGTGCAACAAAAATAAAGGTTTTAAAAAAAAGAAAGAGAATGCATGCATCAATATTTTTGTTGCCGAGCTAAACCAGAAGACTGTCCATATGAAGGCAGAATCGAGATAATATGGCTTAGTGCCAAATGTTATCAAAATATCTATGTGGAGACCTCCCTCCGTAGGATGAGGAAAGTTACCGTAGGGAGATAGAAAGGTCATTATAGCATTTCCTTTTGTTTGAATAACTGTGTCAAGGTTAAACGTTTGTTTTCAGAATCGACAATCTTTTGCTGATTTAAGAAAAGGTGTTTGCTTTTCTAGTTTACTATTAAAGGCTGAAATTGAATGTCTTGGTTATTGCCATAGACAAAAAACACTTTTAGTAAATTGTAAATATATATATCTGTTAAAATGCTCCTCCTTCTGTTGGAATTGTATACCGAACCTCTTCTGTTTGCATGGCCTTGCATGGATTGAAAAAAAGATTTGATGTGTGTCCCGTTGTCCGTCCCTGTTTGGTGGTGTAGGTTGTGTGCCATTGGCATAGGAGCCATATTCTTAGCAGAATAACCCCATCAGGATATATGTCTGTGAGTTGAGGGGTTATTACAGGCTGTCATAGTAATGGAGTATATGTTAGGGGGCAGCCCTGGCAAGGGGATGGGAGCCTAATGTCCCTCACCAAGATGCAGTCTGATTTTGAGGGGTGGTGCTGGTAAGCAGTCAGATTCCGGTAAGCCAATCCTGTCTTCATTCAGGCTTTGTATTACTCAGGGATTCCTTTCAGTCCTGCTATGTTTTTGTGTGTGTGTGTGTGTGTGTGTGTGTGTGTGTGTGTGTGTGTGTGTGTGTGTGTGTGTGTGTGTGTGTGTGTGTGTGAAAATAGGTGGCTGGAGGGAAGAGGGAGGGAGAAAGAGGAAGGAGAATGTGAGATTTCGAGCAGGAAGGGAGTATTCTGTGATATGTAGGTGCATTGCTATGTGCTTAAATGGTGTGTGTGTGTGTGCGCCCTGAGTAGTGTGTGCTGTATTGTCATGTGGTGTGTGTTTGTGTATGGTGCAAAGGCATGTACGACACAAGCGGATCAAGGTGTTTTAGCGAGTATGGGATTTGTGAAGGGCCCCATATAGGTCCATCAGAAAAGTTGAAGGTATTTAGAAGTCACAATTGTGATCAGTCTATTAGCAGGCGAGAAGCCAGAAAAGGTGCAGTCAATAAGCAATATTGTCAACTACAGCATGGAAGGCAACAGACACCAACACGTATGGAAGACTCTGCATTTGTGTGCGCATAGTTAAATTTTGATACTGACTTTTTTGTTACCTGTGTTCAGTTCACTGTTGTGCAGGTATGTTGTGGCATGTGAATGTATGCAATGTGTGTTGGGTGTGGTATTTTCTGCGGGAAGGGCATTATGGGGAATGTGTTGCAACCTTGTTTGTGGTGACTCAGGGTTCGAAATTGAGGGGGTCTACGAGCTGTTTAGCGCCTGCTTCTAGCATAGTAGAGCATGGTTAGCTTGAAATCAACAGCTACTAGGAGCTACTTTGGGCTCCAAGAGCCAACTGGTGCCTTCCAAACATGTAAATGTGACGTTCTTTGTGTATTTGAGAATGTTAAAGAAGAAATGGAACACATCGAATACACATTTAAACACACTGGTTCATATAAAATGGGCAAAAATGTATTAAAGGAGCATCTCTGGTAGCTCCTGGTTCCCCTGCGGTAACTCCTACCTACACAGTGATGCCCAACACCCAGGAGCTGGTATTTGCTCCTGCTCTTTGCATCTCAATTTCGAACCCTGTAAGGTGTGCTTGATGTTTGTGATCTACAACTACAACAATGCAGTACACAGGGTTCCAAAACACATGGAAGGCACAGAGGTACAGAATGCATTGGCAGCACAGGTTTCACAAAAGGTAAGCGCAGCTTGAAATGTCTGGAGTTAGAAAGTATTCACAGGCAAGGATTACACAGGCATGTAACTATTACTAAGTACTAAGGCATGGAGGCATTACAGACACTGAAGGCAATACAAGGCATGGAAAGAAAGAAAGTAATTAATAAGAATAATGCTGGATTTTAAGTGGCTTGGAAAGCACTATTGCAATGATGGCATAGATGCACCAAATGTTGTGCAAGGCACAATGAGATTTTAAAATGCTTGGCACACGTAGACTTCCTTGAGAGGTATACATGCATTTGGTGGCATGAAAGGACTAATGTCATGCAGAGCTTTTAACTGCTTGGAACATATAGATGGGAGCAGGCGACATAGGGCCATCAAGAAGCACCAGAAGGCACAATATGATCCTAATGAGGCTCAACATAAATGGCATGGAAGCATAGTGTGCATACACAGAATGGAAGACATTAAGGCTAGATTGTGAACTTGCACTGATACACCACAGCTCTTCCATGCCAGGGGAGAGCTAGATGGGCCAAAATGTTCAGCCTCCATGTGTCATCCGTATAGGTCCATGTGATTGTTGCCAGGTACATGCTGTCCTGATGACTGTGTATGCTGGCATGGCAGAAGGCACCTCCTACGTCGATAGTGGGCCTAAGGGTTTGTTATGATGGTAACACCTGCACCGTGCCAGTCAGTCAGCCCATTATGACAGAGTCAGGGGATTGATCCTGACGGGGAAAGAGGGGGTGGGAGGATGGCACGGGGAGCACCTCCCAACCTGGGGTAGGTGGCCTATCAAGGTGAACGACACAAACAATCCTTCCACATAGGTGGGAGGGCCTCAGCCCCATGAATGTGCCTCCAGCGACATCCTTGATACGGTGTCCCGTCATAATATCGAATACAAAATTTCGAATGGCAAAAAAGTCGAATCAAAAATGTCGAAAAAAAAGTCGAATTATTTTTTTTTTCGATATTTTTTTTTGGGCTCTAGTTTATATAAAGAAAATAGGTAAAAACAAAAAACAGGGATTGGGGGGGAACCCCCCCATTTCGAAAAAAAACGTCATTAAAAATAAATTCGACATTATTTTTTTCGACATTTTCTTTTCGACTTTTTGACTTTCGAAATTTTTGATTTCGAAATTATGACTATAAACCCCTTGATACCACTGTATGACTTAAAAGCCCATTCTGGACAGTTTTATTTTATTTGTTGCAGGACGGCAAGTACCAGATTGCTGTCCAGTGAACAGAACAAACAGCCAAAAGAAGTCGCCAGCAGTGCTGAAGCCCATGTGCCTCCACTGACAATCAGCCTCTGGAATACAGGAAACCAATTATACCATGAAGATGGCAGCAGAGAATGCTGATTGAACACCAAGCAGAAAGGATTGCAGGGGCCACACAACGACCTGCGTACAGGGCCATAGGGCTAAAGGGGGTTTATGAAGTGTTATGTCAACTGGCCCACCCTTTGGGAGAAGTGCAGGATTAAATTGGCATTCAGTCAGGCATGTCATAGAGCCAGTTGAAGAGGGGGGATGGAGAATGTACACAGGAAGTCCTGGGTACAAAGGACCCACAGAGATAAACCTGAGTGAAAGGTGTTCAGGTTAAAGGTGCAAGTGGTTAGCGACAAAAGGACTTTGTAAGGCGGAACAGAGTTCTGAGGAGTCTGTGATGGTGGTGGATGCATCTACAAGTAAGGTATTGAATGTGAGCGAGTGGTACCAAATGTTAAGAGTGAAGTGGTGAGTGTGTTTATTGCAGGAGAGTGTTTGCGGGAGAGAGGGGTTTGTGAGAAAGAGGGGACTAAGGGGATGACTATAGGAGAGGTGAAAGAAGTTGGAGTCATGTGAGGTGGACCTAGGAAGGTATAATTGGTGGAAGAGGAGGGTTAGGAGCGAGAGAGAATGAATTTGCTAGAGGAACGTGGAGGCTGAAGACCAGAGCGAGTATTCGGTGGAGAAAGGATGAATGCGAGAAGGCCGGAGAGATAGAAGAGGAGAGTTTGAGGGAAAGTAGGATGAGGAAAATGAAATGGGGGGGGGGGAGTTGGACACATTGAGAAGCAACCTAGGAAGAACTAGTAGAGAGATGGAGTAGAACAGTCAGTAGAGCAAGGAGCTAAGCAAATCGGGTAGAGGAGTGAAAGAGAGGGAGAGCGAAAGAGGTAGAACATACGATCCAGGCACAATCTTGAATCATACCGATACCATACTGGGAGAGCTGCTAGAGCAGGGAACTCTTAGAAAGAACCAGAAGGAGTAGGACAGTTAAGGCTTCAGCCTTTAGACTCTTGCCTACTGGCTAGACTAAATAAATAGGGTTACCAATTTCTAGTCTTGAGATTGCTTTGGGTGTTATGGAAGCCCAGGTTAGTGTGGAGGGAGCCCATAAGAGATCAGGAGACCAGGCAGGGAACGCCACTACTTGGGCCAGCTTGCAGCCTAACAAGATCCTCTTAAAGAATTTTGTATTATTTGTCAATAAAAACCCTTGAACCATCCTTTGGATTATGGAGATTGTTGAAGCCATCAGTGCCACAGGACAGACTGGGATCGGATCCAGGAGGGTGTAGGGACCAAACCACTAAGGACTTTTCGGCAGAGCCGGTCAGTTGAGGGCGAACCAAGTGCAGAGCTCGGCAGACTGAATTTAGAGGGCAACATGGATACAAAAACAGAAGCAGCAGAATCCTGAGTGCCGTTCTGGTTCTGTGGGTTGTGCTGGTAACAATTGGATGTGTGTTTATTCAGAAGGGAGAAATAAAGATCTGGTGAATTAGAAAGTTGCAAGTCTAGTTTAATAGTTGGTTTGTGTGGGGGATGTCATGGAGCAGTCCTAGCTTAATGTTGAAGTGGTATGGAAGATAGGCATATGCCTGCTGCTTGCAGTTGGCCAGGGGTATGAGTGTGTGTTGTGTAGGATGGTAGGTGGTTTAGAATGTAGTCAGGTTCATTAATGCATTGGGAGCCACCCAGGAGCGAGATAATCTGGTACTACCCCAGAGTATCATCGTAGAGGTATATTCGTTTCTGGGCAGTATTGGTCAGATTCAATTTTGTTTGCGTGTAACGCAACCCAAATGAGCCAGTTGCCCAATAATCATTTGCTGATGAGTTGCATGTGTGTTTGCAGTATATTTGTATGGGAAGGTCCTGTGGGGTCGATGTTACTGCCAGTGTGGCTCTTTGAAAGTGATTCTGTGCCATTCCCGTGCTGGTGTTTGTTAAATTGTAAGGCATTCAAAGGTGGTTGTCTTCTGTGCAAAGATGTTTGGGCAGAGATTTCCAGAGTTTAGTTCAGGGAGGAGTCGGAAGGTCCTCCATTGCTTTTCTGGTAGAAGCTTGTCAACGTTGCTAGGGCACAATTTCTGGATCGAAGCTCTCTGGATACATATGGCATAACACCCCAAGGCTTGAACTTGGCAAACATTAACTAGAATATTTGGCTCATTTAAAAAGATCACACTGGGTAAGTATGATACAGTTGAAGCAGCTGATAATTGTGCACCCAATGGAGTATCTGATATCATTTGGTAGAATAATATAGAAGTCAGAGCTTCAGATAAGATTTTCATGTGGGAGGTTTTAACCTCCTTTTTTTAAAAAAAATTTTATTTAGTAATTCTTATTCCCAGTTTGGTATTTTCCCATCTAGTAAAAATAAAATGCAACTCTAAAACACGTGCACATATGATTTTGTAATCAATATTCTTTTGCAAATGAAAATTAAAAGCTGCATTTTGAACTTTAAAGCTCCTTTTCATTTTCACTGCTTTGTTGGTCCCTCTGATCTGAACATTTATAACCGTGGTGTGCTGTGTGGGTGGAATGAGGGGATGTGGGCATCCGGTTTGTCAGGTTTTTTTTGTATTTTTTGATGGGAGTATTTTTACTCCCCATTTTCTTTCTTGGCAGTATTTGCATTTTAATGGGAGTAATAGTCGAAGTTTAGGACTGATGGACAGAATCCTCACCAAAAGGCCATTCAAAACAACGGTTCCAAAAATCTGTCTGCCTAACCGCTTCATTTCATCCTCCAAGAAATGTGTAAGTGGTAAATTTATAATTTTTATTTTGGAGGTTTTAAGGTGACAAGAGCCTGTAGGTGTTGGGGAGAATTGGCAAGCCTAAAGAGCCTTTAGTGTTGGAACTAGCATTGCATGGGACTCGACTGGAATAGTAATGATATGTTAAGGCTCAGGTGAATTCATTAAAAAAAAAATCATTTTCAAATTAATGAGCTGTGCATTGTTCAACTCCTAGGCTGCAAAGATTTTTCCCACTACTGATTTCAATTTGATTCTTAGTGTGTTAAGATGCTTCTGAGGAAGGCAAAACCCAGGTTTTGAGGGCCTTGCTGAATGTGAGGTGGTTGTCAATGTGGCGGATGTGGAGAGAGAGTGAGTTCCAGATGGTGGGAGCTTGGATGGAGAAGGAGGATCCCTCCAGTCTGGTGCAGTTCTATTGAGGGATAACTAGGAAAAGTGCTGCATGGGTTCCGAGGGTCCTGGAGGGTCGGCAGAGTGTGTGTTTATCTTGGAGTAATTTGGGACCAGTGTTGTGGATGGCACGGTTAGGAATGCACATGGCTTTAAAGGTAGTCTGTCGACCAATAGGGAGCCAGTGTATAGGACTGAGTGCAGCGCTGATATGTTCTCTAGGTGTGAGGCCACTGAAGCACTTTGAATTCTTTGGCGTTTCCGAAGTTGATACGCCGGTGCGCCTAGATAAACGCAGTTTGCATAGTCTAAGCGGGAGAGAATGATGGTGACAATGGCAGATATTCTATGTGGGTTGGTGAGGTATGGCAAGATTCGCCGATGGGTAGGTGAAAAATGCAGGTTCTGAATACACAGTCGATGTGTTGGGAGAGGGATGGATTAGAGTACAGTGTGTATCTGAGTTTTTTCACCGAAGTAGAGGTTTACGGGGGGAGGCCTAGAGAGTAAGGCCAGAGGTTAGGTTGGGGAAGGAGAGCAAACTAAGATTTCAGTTTTTTTCAGGGTAGAAAATGAGGTGGTTAATCATCCAGTGGTCGATATCTGAGAGGCATGATGAAAGATCCGGACGGGTGGTGCCTGGCGATTTTGGGATTTTGTGGATGATCTGGGTATCATTTGCCTATCATCTGCGTAATTGTAGCAGGTGAGATTATGGAAGTGGATGAGTTCAGGGAGTGGACTGAGATAGATATTGAAGAGGAGGGGAGATAGGGATGCGCCCTGTGGAACCCCTCTCGACACTGGTCGACATGTGAAGGTGAAAGGGTGGAGGATCATGATTTGCGAGTGATTCGGGATGGAGGAGATCCATGTGAGAGCAGTGACCTTGATTCCTAAGGTGCATAGCCTGTCTAGGAGTATGGTGTGGTCAGTAGTATTAAAGGCGACCAAGAAGTCAAAAAGAATGAGCACAGCAAATCCTTCCACGTCCGCTGTTCTTTTTAGGCCATCCCAAACAGACACCAGGGAGGACTCAATTCTTCAGAGGAGGATTGGGCAGGGCCAAGAAGGTGGTTGGATTTAGTGAAGTGGAAGAGCTTCTTGTACGCTGTGCGGTCCATGTGTTTGCAAATGGGCCGGTAGTTCTGGGGAATCAGAAGATCGAGCATTTGCTTTTTGAGGAGGGGTTTGATATAGGAGGTTTTGAAGGCTTCGGGGAAGATTCCCGGTGTGAGGTATTGGTTAAGGTTTGAGCATGCAATGCTGCCTCTGCAGGTTGATGTTAAGATGTATTTAAGGGGTGTGGGCAGGCATGGGTCTTCAGGGGATCCTGACGGGCGGCTTTGTGCTAGGAGCGAGAGGAACTCGTATTGTTAGATTGGGAAGAAAGAGGAGGAGGTTTGCTTCCGAAGGGAGTTGGGACAAGGGATGTGTGGTGGGTGGGGAACGGGCAGGGATAACCTTGCCATTTTAGAGACAATGGCACTATGTCAATCGATAGCGAGATTATGAAAATGCTCTGGGAAAGAGAGTGACTGAATACTACTGCCGCTTCCTCAACACGCATTGCGAACACCACTCTTTTGGCGGCAAGTTACAATGATGTTCAATGGGGGTTACTCCAAAACAATTTGGATACTGTCCCTGAGGCTATAAAGTCTCAATTATAGGAAAGAAGAGTGTCAGAGAAGTTAGGCAAATTACACATAACATCTTAAAGAATAAATACTCTTGACTCTGCAGAAATGGCAGGTAGGATCCTTGCTGAGGGTACTGTATTAAAAAGACACTCATGGCTTTGCAGTTCTGGTTTTAAACCAGAAAATCACGCCACTCTTATTAATAAGCCAGTTGAAAAATTGGTCTTGTTTGGGGAAAGCTCTAGACGATGCCCTGGAAACGGCCAAAAAGGAGCATGACACATTAAATACCTTGAGCCAGATCTCCAATAAACGGTAACGTTCAACGCAGAGTATTCAACACCTGCTGTTCCTTTAGTTCCCAAACATTGTCCAGACCCACTCAATTGGGGTTCTCCTCAGGTTCTTCTCCCTGGTACGTATTCCAGGGTACATCGTTCAATTTCCAAACCTCACAGCTTCAAGGTTTTTGATGATGCAAGGGTAGAGGTAGGAGCGCAGCCACTCGAGGCTACCCTACCAATAAATGACTTGCCCATCAGGGCCCCCTCCCATGTATCTCCAGTAGGAGGTCGAATTACATCATTCACTCACGCATGGGAGGAGATAACTTCAGATCGGTGGGTGTTAACAACAGTAGCCAATGGTTATGCTATAGAGTTCCTTCAAAGACCCCGTTACCATCCGCCAAGATCCAGGAGGATGTCGCAAGACCACAGATTCATCCTACAGGCAGAGGTCGGAAACCTTGCTACAGAAAGGAGTGATCGAACTTTCCCTGTTCTAGAGGTAAACAAGGGTGTCTATTCAGTGTATACGTTCTTGTACCTAAAAAGGACTTAACCATGCGCCCTACATTAGATCTGCATACTGCAAACCAGTATGCCAAGCCTCAAAAATTAAGGATGACAACTATGCAAGTGGTAATTCCTCTTCTGAAACGGGGGGAATTACATAGCAACTTTAGAAAGCAAAGATACATACTTCCCTATTTCAATGTTGCATGCACACAGGACGTTTCTAAGGTTCAAAGTAGGAGACACTCACTACCAATTCAAGGTGCTTCCATTCGGCATAGCATCAGCGCCAAGGGTGTTCACCAAGATTCTGGCAGTGGTGGCAGCCCAACTGCGCAGACAGTCCATTCCAGTGTACCCTTATCTAGACGACTGGCTCATTACAGAAGACACACCTCAGGGGTGTCTAAAACACCCAAGATACAATCGACCTACTGTTCCAACTAGGGTTCTCAATGAGAAAAACATTGTCTTGTTCCCAGCCAAGTAAAACAGTTTCTTGAGGCACTAATTAGGACAAAAGACAGACTTGCCTAGCCCTACGATGAACGCATCCAAAGCATGCTATCTGAAATTCCACAATATGTAGCCGGTCATCAGGTGCGAAATGCCATGAGCCTGCTCGGAATGATGGCTTCCTCCATTTACCTAGTGACCCATGCCCGCCTGCGTCCAATGCAAGAGTGGCTCGCGAAACAGTGGTGTCAAGCAAGTAATCAATGGGATGATCTAGTGGTTGCTAGCAGTCCCTCGTACTATCTCTGCGGTGGTCGACAAAAGAATCTTTTGAAGGGAAAATCATTCACCACCCCCACAGTAGAAGCCACTCTAACCACAGACTCATTCCTGTCAGGGTGGGGGTACACTTTCTCCACCATACAGCGCACGTTATGCGGACTCAGTCGTTAGCAGACAAGCACATCAACCTTTTCGGGGTTCCATGTAATAATGTCGCCACAAAAATCTCACCATGCAAAAATATCGCCGAAAAATGGCCTGTTTTTGTGGCGACATTATTGCATGGAACATGAGGGGGACACCCCCCGCAACTCCCAAACTATTTTTTTTTTGTTGCCCCTGTCCCCATATATATGGTCACCCAAATAATATCGCCACAACCTTTTCCCTGCGATATTATTTACGGCGACCATATATATGGGGATAATATTACCTGATACCCCTTTCGGAACTACTAGCAGTGTTCAAAACCCTGAAGACCTTCAAACACCAGCTGCAAGGGAAAACCGTCCTGGTCCTAACAGGCAGCATAACAGCCATGTTTTCTATAAACAAACAGTGTGGAACACACTCACCAGGTCTGTCCAAACTAGCCAAGAGCATATGGTTTTGGGCAGTGAGTCACAAAATGTTCCTCCTGTCCCAACATGTTCCAGGGGACACAATCTCCTAGCAGATGTGCTCAGAAGAAACGTACAACTTCCCGCATAACACGAATGGCAGTTGCATGCAAACATTTTACACAGCGTCTTCTCAGACTGGGGTAATCCAGAAATTGATCGCTTCGCAACACTGGAGAATGCACAATGCCCAGACTATGCCTCCAGGAGTCCCCAAACAAGATCCAAGGGGAATGCCCTGTGGATTAATTGGTCAGGGAGATTGCTTATGCTGCCACTTAAACCCCCACCCACCCCCCTACTCCTCTCCACAACAAGTTAGTCCACAAGATGCACCAGTAAAAAGTCAAATGTATCCTGATGGCACCAATGTGGGCCTGTCAACCGTAGTTCTTGCATCTAATGACAAAGTCATTCTGCCCTCTAGCCAAACTACTATGCCCTTCCAACATGCAGTCCCAAGATCAGGGGTCAACACTGCATCCATGTCCTCAAACACTGAACCAAGCAGCTTGACTCCTGAGTTCATAGAGTTTGGACATTTAAACCTGCCACAAAGATGCATGGACATCCTTAAGGAGGCACGTAAACCCAATATTAGACACTGTCATTTTAATAAATGGAAACGCTTTGTCATTTGGTGGAATTCACATAGCATAAATCCAATTGACGGCACACCTTCTCATATTGTTATATACCTTCTTTACCTCTTGGACTCAGGACTAGTCTTTAATTCACTTAATGTTCATCTAGCTGTTCTTTCTGCATACACCACCTCTCAAAGTAAAGTTTCATGATGGAAGGTCCCCGTCATTAAAGCATTTTTTAGAACGAGTCAAAAGATTACACCCTCCAATTTCAAATCCAACGCCCGGATGGGACTTCAATGTTGTTTTTTCTAAACTTATGGGCCCTCCTTTTGAGCCAATGCCAATCTTACATGCTTCACTTATAAGACAGCTTTTCGTGGCCATTACATCAGTAAGGAGAGTGAGTGAACTGCAGGCGCTCTCAATTCAAGATCCATTTATCACTCACAAGGACAAAGTGGTTTTGTGCGCACATCCACACTCCACTCCGAAATTAATCTCGAAGTTCCATTTCAATCAGTCATTAGAACTTCCAGCTTTCTTGAGCCGAGAGGAGCTTCCATACATTAGATGTGAGGAGAGCTGTGATGTATTACATCAATAAGTCTAAACCACTGCGGAAAAACAAACCAATTGTTTGTTTCCATAACCACTGGAAGAGACATGGATCCTGTCTCCAAGTAGTCCATTTCAAAATGTATTGTGGAATGCATCCAGATGTGTTCTTTACCTTTCACGCCTAGAGCACTCTACTCGAGGCACAGGGGCTACTTTAGCTTTCATTGCAAATGTACCTTTAGAAGCCATTTGCAGGGCAGCTGCTTGGGAGTTCCATTCACACTTTACACATCATTACTGCTTAGATACACAGTCTAAGAGTGATGCACAGGTGTTGCCAAGACATATTTTTGCTGCTGTGCCTTCAAACAACCCACCACCTTCTGGTACTGCTCACTAGTATATGCACAGCATGCGCTTCTAAGCAGATCCACAAGCCTTAGAAGACCTAAATTCCTTAACGTAATCATATTTCTGATGCTTCAATCTGCTTAGATTCATATGTGCCCACCTTTTCTCCCCTCTTGGAGTTGCAGGTACATAGACACCTTACACCTTGCTTTACTTCCTGTACTCACGCATACACTTTGTGCTATCTCATGTCCGAAACAAAACAATCAAAGGGACCTTGACGCATCAAGGATCATGGGTAGATGTCACACTAGGGATAGTATTCCAAACACGCCCAGTCGACGTCCATATTTCGAACATCGGAAACAAGATGCAATACTCTGTGCACCTACCACTAGATGACTGCCTATGCACAGCGTGTGAATCTAAGCAGATACAACCATCAGATTACGGTAAGTAATGTGTGGCATATAAATGTATTTTTATATTCCTTGAAAAAACTTTAGTTAAGGACAGTTACGGTGATCAAATGTAATGCAAAATAAACCTGAATTTCAGTGGATGTGGGAAATGATCATGTTAACTCGGCATCCCCCACCCCCGCGGTTGATGACCCCTATGATCTAAGGATGTTATTTATATACCCCTTGCGTCTAAGCGCTTTACGTAGAACACATATACTTACAATATCACCCAACCGCAGTTGGTACGCATTTATCGACCTCGGAAGAATGAAAGGCTAAGTTGGCCTTGCCAGAATTTGAAACTATGACCAGCAGATCAAACGCAGATCGCAGCAGCGAGCGCTCAACCCACTAAGCTATATTGCCGGCCTCTAATTGTGTTCGTCATTGTGAATACCATATGTTATGCATGTGCTCATGTATGATCAAGAATAGGCGTCCCCAACCACGTAGACCCAGGGGAGTAACAGAACAAGCAACAAGGAGTGTGGTCACGTGGAGCAAACCACTAGAGAAATCAAGCGGAGTAAATTACTCTCGGTATAGGAGCCCAATGAGGGGATAGGCCAGGTCAAGGATAGTGTAAAATCAATCAATCTTTATTATTCACATATTGCATTACATCATACATAGTGCTGAATCCATGGTAAACAGCATAAAAACAGTCAATATTAAATATATACAATTAAAGTGCATAGTTATCTAATAGACACCCTGCAATGCAGGATGGACATAAAGTGGACAGTGCAAATGCAAATTAGGAGCATAGTGCACAAAAAATAAATCCACCATAAAAAATGTGGCGGAAAAAAAATATACAAAAAAAGAGAGGGGGCAAAATACACCAGGGGTTAAGAAAAAGGAACAATATCCCCTGTAAGGTCCTATTAGTGTCCCCAGTATCAAATTAAATTTAAGAATAATCTGACAAGCTAAAGTGCAATGATGGTAAAAAAACAGGTTGCATCACTTGTCACCATTTTGACCTAAACAGTCAACAACCAGTACCTGGTGCAGCTGCCACCAATCTCATGTGCTACACTGGTATCTATGGGTAGGTGGTTCTAGACTATTTTTTGAAACCTCTAGCAGCTAACACCGATACTTATGTATCGGATACTACAGATACCATTAAACATCTTGAAAATGTACCTTTCAATCTGGAACATGAGATGCTAATAACTTTGGATGTAGAGTCCCTCTACTCTGATATACCCCAAGCTGAGTCCCTACAGATTATCAAAAGCTTTCTGGACAGTCGCCCTGAGACCCAACATATTCCTAGTGAATTTCTGATTCAGTTATTGGAGTTATCTCTTACTAAGAATTATTTCCGATTTAAGAACTCTTATTAATTACAGGTAAAGGGCACAGCGATGGGGGTGTCCTTCGCCCCTTATTACGCAATTTTGTACATGTGGCAGTTAGAGAAGCCTCTCATTTTACATGATTCTAATCCCTTCTTTGCAGCGATACGTCTATATAAGAGATATATAGATGATATAAAAATGGTCTGGGACACAACAAAGGGTGATTACACAACTTTCCTCCCATGGATCAATTTTTTAAATCCTCACCTGAAATTCACTATGGCAACCAGTAACATCTCGCTTCCATTTTTGGACCTTGCCATTTAGATTGACATGGATCACATTTTTGTAGATCTATTTCGTAAAGAATAAGATTGTAACACCATTCTGCGATTTGATAGCTTTCACACGCAGGTCCTCAGGGAGAGTATCCCCTACGGGCAATTTTTGAGAGCAAGGCGTAATTGCACTAAAACCAGTGATTATTCCACACAGACTGGAATCATCTCTACCAGACTAACGGCTAGAGGTTATCCCCCATATTTACTTAAACAGGCTCAGAAGAGAGCCAGATGCCAACACCGCGATATACTACTTACCAGGCAAAATAGACCTGACATTACCAACCAACGAATTGTATGCGTGACTACTTTTAACTCCCACCATAAAGAGATAAAAAAAAATGATCTACAAACACTGGCACCTTCTCCAACTCAATAACCCTGATTTGGAGTGGCCTTTGTTTGCCTTCAAAAAGGGTACAAATCCCCATTTCCCTCCTTCCTTTTCCCTATGCCCCTCCTCCCCACCCACCTCAGTTAATTTAAACCTCCCTGGCCCACCTCCCATTACTTCCTTTCTCTCTTTGCTTCATGTGACGCATCTTGGTTTCTGTACATGTCTATGACTTATTACTGCAGTAATCTCGTGAGATTCTCCCGGTATTCCCCAGATAATGCAAAAACGTCCCAACTGTAACTAGCTCTCTAGACCACCCCCAACTGCACATGATGTTCCCCCTTCCCACCTCTAGCCTGATGAGAGTTCAACCTTTTTCCAGTACCATATAGATTTTTTGCACTTTGTTTTTTGTGTTCCCCCGATATTGCTGCGGTAATCAATCACATTGAGCAAAAAGAAAATAGCGGATTTCCATTTCTGAAAAGTCTCCCTGTTGCAAAGCTCCATGGGAGGTATAGATATATTTTTGGGAGAATGGGGCACCCCCTTCCCAGTTAAATATTTTAAAAACTACTGAATGGAATAACCCCAAACATTTCCCAGAAAGTAAGTCAAAGCTTTGTGCACAAGTTGATTATTTGGTCCAATCCATATCAGCGTTTTTTGCGCTTAGTCTTGATTAAATTTGACGTTTTCTCTATGGGAAAATGAATGGGAGTAGGCCGAAAACAGCTTTTTTTGCTTTCCTAATACATTTTTTTAATCTTTCCCATAATTTCCAGTTGGAGGGAGGGTAGCGGTGAAGGGGAGGGGGTGCGAGACACTTTTTGTTTAGTAAGATATTAGCCAATTCCGTCATGCAAGTCAAAAGTTATTAGCAATAGAATTTTCAGATTTCCTATGACTCATGTCATTCACCTTAACTATAGTGCAGCAACTGACGCACTATAATATATCTAAATGCCTACAAGCTTAATTTTTTGGTCTGCTATTTCTATAAACGCTACATGATCTCCAGGTGTACCTTTGCAACAGTAGTTCTATTTAGTGTCTTGTCAAAAGAGCTCAAGCTCTCTGGCGGAGCTCTTGAAGATGCAGACTAAATGGCCCTGGTGTCAATCTGCTGCAATCTGCTGCTCGCTTTTGTACATCATGGGAAAAGCGTTTACAGTGGCCTACATTTTGTAAGTGCAAGACCAGCTGTTTTTGAGAGAATTGTTGAATGTTCCTTTTAAGAGCTGTTTTATTGCTGTGCTGCTTGGTATAGTGTTCATTAAATTTTTTGGAAAAAGACCATAAATTGGGTGCATACTGGTCATCTCCGGGCAATTTTTGTCATTTGTAATGCGGAGTGCAAAAGGGTGGTTTAAAATGGTGCTAGAAGCGCATTTTCGTCTTTGTTTTGCACTCTGCAGTGCAAAATGAGTAGACTCCACCTGCCATTTACGCACAGCTGGCAGCATTTACAATGGATTCCTATGCAATCTGCCTGCTTTATACTGTTGTAAAAAGCAGACCGATTCCATATGAATCCATTGGTTTTATGCCAAGATGAAAATGCTATGCTGGTGGTGATAAGTCAGCTTTTGAAGGTGGTGGGTAAAAAAGGGAGGTAGAAGGGTAATTCCCTTCCACCGCACCTCTCCACCTTCAAAAAGCACCAAATCGCCAGAGCATGAATGGTGTTAGGATGGGCATAACTCTCTGTGCCAGTTTTTATAACCTCCATTTGCACTCCCCAGACTTCTAAAATGAATCCCATTGTATTTTCATTTTTGTTGTGATCATTATTAAACCGGTCTGTGTGGTTAAATAATGCAACACATGCTTACAACTCATCACTGCCGTCATTATAGCAAGAACTGACTTAATGAATGTGGCCTTTCATGTGTGGATGGTATGATTTGTTTATTGTTTCATAAAGCCCACACATTTGAAAAGTTAGTTCTGTTGGCTTTGCCAGTGCTGCTTGTTCTGTTTGTCTTGGAAGTCTTTATCAAGAAAGGACTCTTCAACCACCACTTTTGTTTGAAGACTCTTGGGTATTTTCCCTGCTATTTTTGTGACCACATGTTATTCCCGAGTCCTCTCATATCCTCCTATCATTTTGTAAGGTCTTATTTTAGGAGCACCCTTCTACTGACAACTGGTTCTGTATTTTTACTTCCTTCTTCTGTATATTTCAATTGTAGATCTTACTCCAGTTGGACATTTAGTATCACTCCGGCTTCAGCACTTTAATACTTCCTATTGGAGTGCGTGGATACCCGGATGGTACAGACAACGGTTTACTTAACCTTTAGCAACCTGACTCTTGTGTTGATGAAAACATGTACAGGCCTGGTTTATTAAACAACATTTTGAATTGCATTTAGAGGGTTCCTCTGGATAAATAAATTCAAGACCATGTGTTCCTTAAGCATGAAAATCTAGTTTAGATTTACATTTTCCTTATCCTAATTATGTACATTTTTTTTTTGATACAAAGCAAACTTTTCTTTGCACTTAAAAACAATGCTGAGGATATGGAGTAAATCATGTCTCCTTTTTCCCCTTACTGTAAAGAAATAGTTATGAAACTTTAATTTTAAGTCCGTTTTCTTTGTTTATGCTTAGAATAACATATCAAATGTGAATACTGGCTCAGAATAATAATTGATCTGCGTTTTCAAGCCAACGTGTTTTTCCATCGTAGGAATTGTTGAAGAATACAAGCCTCCATTCTACGATGTGGTGCCGAATGACCCTAGTTTTGAAGATATGAAGAAAGTGGTCTGCGTAGATCAACAAAGGCCAAACATTCCCAACAGATGGTTTTCAGACATAGTAAGTATGATTACACTCTCAATGTGCATTTCAGCACTAGTTGGTTCCTTTCCAAGTATTGTTTTGTTTGAAAATATTCTTGTGAAAGCTGTGATACATAGTCTGCAAATTGCCAGGTCTTATCACTGTTTGAATTTTTCATTACTCAAATTCAATGATAGAACTCATAATCATGTGGCTAGACAGTAATATGATTATGGCATTCATGCCCACTGAGGAGGGTAGAAATGGCTAAGGCGGTTTGGGCTATGGGACCGTTACGGGCCATGTCAGACCTCCTGAGCAGGCACGAAAGCCATTCGAACCCAGAGTTTGTCCGGGGTGTGAATGGCTGCTATTATTTTTCATCTTGCGCAGCCGATTTGCCAAGGAAAAGAGAAGAAAAATGGCCACCGCCACATGGAAACAGGCATAAGCCCCTTTTCCATGTCTATGGCATCAGCTGGGAGACAGGACGAGTGCTGGGACCGGAGCACAGAGCCCCGGTCCCACAGGTAAGTAGGGATGGAGGGTGGTGGTTGGAAAGGGGATTGGGGTATTTTTGGGGGAGGGTGAGGAGATAAAAGAGAGAGGCTCCCTATTGCCTCCCAACATTAACAAAACAAAAAAAGAATTGATCCACCTGGGGAAGGGCCTCGAGTGGCTGGGACAGCGGCTGGGGGAAATGTGTATTCTCGTCTGCTGTTCAGCCACTTGATTGGCTGAACGCCCTTCCATGGGTGCGAATGCTGTTACTGATGAGATTTCATTTGTTATATTTATCAGCTATTGTACTGCACCAATAACGACGGTAGTGGTGGTAGTGTGTACGCTTATCCAGTGCTGGCCTCTGCAAACTTTCTTGTCACACTTGAGGATTATTTATAATTTTGGGACACACGCATGCAGGCATGCAGGTTAGAAGTAATATCTGTTTAGACTTGCATGCTTTGCATAGACTGTTTAGTGGTTGGGCTGGAATGCTTCCAAGTAAAAAGGGAGTCGTTTATGTACCCATGATGCTCCACCCATAGATGTCCTATTTTTGTTTTTGGGGAAGTCGGTCTATTGATGATTTTGTTTTTCCTCAAAGCATATTGGCCCAATTTTGTTTTTTCTGCTCTCATTCCCCCCAAAAAATGTAGATGGTGGCTTGGGATTAAGGCAGCATTGGTACGTTGGTAGGAGTGTGGAGAGTCTTACCCCACTTCTACAAAAAAGAAAAAAGTGAGCAAATTAGAGCAAAAACAAAATCAATACACAATACAACCTTTTTTGTTGGTCAAGTGAGAGCAGTGCTCCAGATAGGATTTTGAGCCGGGAATATTGTATTCCCTACTTTTAAACTTTGATAGTAAACTTGGTTTCAAGAGAGTAAAAATTAGTTTTCTCCTTTGCAAGAAAGTAAAAAATATGTGAGATCCAGCCAACGTGTGCAAACACTGTATGGAAATCATTACCATGCAGCAGCTTTCTGCATTTGACAGAAAACCAGGTTTCACTCACAATTCGCATATAAAGCACATGGTGCAGTAGCACAAATGCCCTTTCATAAATGAAACAGCCGAGCACTAACACTGAGTTTCCCTTGCATATAAAGAAAGGGTACAACAGCAGTATAAACTTTTTAACGATTCTCACAGAACAGGTCAGCTTGAGTAGGAACCGTGCAGACTTCACCCACAAAAACGGAAAAGGCGAATCAGGGCAACCCCAGTGCAAGCTTTAAATATGTAGAACATGTGGTGATCAGTGCAAGGTGTAAAGCAAAGATGGAAAATGCCCTCACAGAGAATGGATCAGGAATGTGTGTGCGCAGTAAAAGCTCCTCTCATATGAAACGGGTGTAAAGTCGTGCACAATCCACTCCTAATATAGAAAAGGTATTCCATGGATCTCAGTAGATCATGCTTTCCTTTAGAACAGGAATATTGTGAGCCTCAACCATGCAAGATTACCACACTTGGAACAGATAAATTGTGGGTCAAAATAGTATACGTTCCACTTGCATTGAGAAGGAACTGCATGGAATGGATCCATGCAAGCACCCCCACACTGAAGAGGTAAATTAAGGGCATCACCACAGCAGTACAAGCTACACTCGCATATTACTGGAGCATCATAGGCCTCAGTCTAAATTACTGTCACGAAGAGCATGCCCAGCATGTGCCTCACAGATACAGCAGTGGGAGAACCACCCCCATAGAACAGGAACAGTTAATTGCCTCAGCAGTGCAAGATCCTCAAAGATGGCACTAATTTAACATTGATAGCCCCTAGTTAAAATACGCAGGCTAACTCTAATCAGAAAAGCGTTGCATAGCAGGTATTCAATAAACCATAATTAGAAGGAATTCAGCCTTGGAAAAACAAATGAGTTATATACAAATTTTATACCAATTCCCAGCCACTCTGCAGTTCGTTCACTTCCTAAAACATGTTGCAGAAGGGGGTGTTAATCTAATACAGGTTGATAAGTCACTCAATATGCTTTTCATTATTTCTGAGGCCTGCCCATTTGATCTCTTCTGTATCCAATTTAATTTTTAAACTAAAAAAAACGATCCAATTAGACAGTAAAGCAAACTTGAATGGTGGTATGTGTTTTGAGGTTCTGTAGAATTGTCTTTTGATATTTAATGAAAGTCCTCATTTCCTGCAACAACTGCTACTGCCAATGTTATGATACAACAGCGCAAACCAGTAAGGATTAAATTCTATACCTAATTTCATGGTAAATGTTGGCTGGGCAGAGTTCATGATTTGTTATTTATATAGTTCTTTCGGGAAAAGCAATGTACATAGAACATATTTACATACACTTATCACCTAATCAAAGTTTGTATTCATTTATCTACCTCAGGAGTATCAAAGGCTGATACTCCTTTCCTGGGATTCGAATCTGCATATTACAGTTAGATTGCAGCTGTGAGCAATCAACCGGCTGGGCTATCTTATTGGCTCACTTACTTCAGAGGTCGATAAACTGACTATTGACTGAGGTATAATAATCACAGTGCCTAGAAGTTGGATAAACCATGCACGAAGCGCTACATAAAAAAAGCAAGGGCTTTGCTGTCACTGACCGTTTATTGTAATGTACCCCATTGACTGCAAGTTAAAGCTGAATGGATGTAAATTAGAGCTTGCTTACTCATTGTTTTGTAGAGTGTCAATTAAATTATAAGTGTAAAAATGATTTGCCTCCAGTAAGTGTAACAAGTATGCACCAGGCAACCAAACATGACAAAACATGAACATGAATAAGCCCCATTAGAAACAAAACGGTTGTTCAGCAAAGAGGTCTGGTTTCAAGCAATGTATTACATTTGTGGAAAACCTTTTCCTACACAATGAGTATGAACACACTAAACGATGCATCTTGATGATAAATATACACAGCACAGGAACTCTGAAAAATACTTTAGTGCAATACTGGTTTGCTTTCACTGGAGAAAAAAAGCATAATTGGTTACAAAAGATAATTCTCAATTGTAACTCAGTTTTTCTATCTTATTAATTACTAGCTGTACCCGGCCATGCGTTGCTGTGACTCAGTCTGGTTAAATGGAAAAGTGTGGATGCCCCTCGCTTAGCCCCTGAGCCTCAGTGTGGATGCCCCTCTTTTAGCCCCTGAGCCTCAGTGTGGATGCCCCTCTTTTAGCCCCTGAGCCTCAGTGTGGATGCCCCCCTCTCTTAGACCCTGAGCCTCAGTGTGCACGTCCTCCTCTGAGCCCCAGTTGGGGGTATCTGCCCGGCCTCTCTGCCCGAGCGCTGGGTGGGTTCTCTCTCCCTGCGCGTCCGCCTCTTTGCCTGTTTTCCTCCCCAGTGCCAGCCCCTGGCCCTCTCACTCCAGTCCCAGCCGGTATCCTGCCTCTGTAGCGTGTGTTGCTTTTACGTCCAACCGATGGCGCTGTTTTTCAAAACATGCAAAAAAGCAAGTTTTTACCTGTCACATCTATATATGGTAGATACATAAAAACATGTGCGTATTGGAATGCAACGTTGTGTCAAAATTTCAAAGCAATTGGTGAAGAACTTTCGGAGATTTTTGATTTTGAACAAACGAACATTTACATTTTTACTTATATAGATACCATCCTAAAATGCTAGGAAAACAAATATGCACAATGCTTCTGTTTGCTCCATAAGCATCTGCACTCAAAACACAGCAGAAGCTGAACAGAAAGAAACCATTCCTTATATCACGGTGTGTGGTTTCTTTCTAAAAGGCTCGAGAGAAAGAATTCCGTTTCACAGGCTTTTCTCCTTGGCCTGCAATTACATATAAGGAGATACAAATCTAAAGTAGTGTTCTGGCTTCTGTTAAGTAACCTGACCTTTGCACTACCCTCTGCTCTAAACCTGTGCGTAAATGTACACAGGAAAAGAATAAAGCTCTCGTATTTAAAAGATTATAATACTTAAAAAGGCTTGGGCCTACGTGAGAGAGTGCAGAGAAAGTAATTTTGATTTCACGCACCCCTTGATACTGAACGGCACAGACTGTCAGCACCAATCTAATTCTCAACTCCACTGCATGGAGTATCTGCAAATCATTGATTTGAGTCTTGACTCCAGTTGTCTTAAACTGCTGCCCTCTGTAACACAAGGGAGAGTGGAGGGCTAGGGACTCAACATTTTCACCAACATGGAGAGTGCCTACACATCCCCACTACACTTGTGTTGACTTGGTTGCTACATTCCAAATGGAGAATACACTTTTTGCATTTTGCACTTACAATAGTTCAAAGTTCTCTTGGCAGGACACACTGAGTCCGCAGTCGTTGTCTTCCAAGAGACCATACAGAGGAAAATTGTTTAGCATGCACACATTTTATACATAACACAATGCATTATAATACACTGGGCAGCCCACGCCATGCATCCAAACCACAGAACGCTCTAAAACATCCACCTTCGACTTCATTGAAATGAAAAAAACTTGAAGGAAGGGGAAGAGTCGGACACTGAGAAGCCATTAAAAGTGTATACCACAGGGACAACCTCGCAGCCCCCCTGCTCCAGAGACCAGGTAACCGACAGTCTAAAGAAACCCTTTCTGGTGTCCATGAAACTGCAACATGAGCCAAACACAAAACTAAAACACCTTCCAAGCCCTCAAGGGTTGAGAAGCCCGCCCACAATGCTAGAGCCAACATCCCACGATCAGTTCCAAACGCACAGCTGCTGATCAGTGGAAGACACTGTCAAAGTATGGCATGTAAAGTCCTTCACAGAACCCAAAAAAGACCAAGTAGTGCTTGATCCAAACTGTTTTTATTGCTGGAACCTCACGCACATTAAGGGACACCAATACTGAGCTTCCCACATTGAAATCTTTCCCAAAAGCATCAAAGAGAAAAACCTCAATTTCACCAAAGACATCTGTCCACACCCGTTCAGCGCCTGTTGATTTAACACTGAAATCTATCTGGGAAAAAAAATTTGAATTGTAGCCAGGCCAACCTCTATCTTCAGCCTTGCAAGGCAAGAGTTTGCTAGAATTCACTTCCTCGAAAGAGGAGCAATAAGAACACAAAGCAGATTCACATAAGGAAGGAGAGGTGTATAGGATGAGGTTTAGATTCCTAGGGAGACTCCTTCAGTGCCTTCTAGGTCCACGTGGGGTTGGATGGTCCTGGATACACCCCATTGAAGGACTTGAATCCATCCAGATGGCCTAGAAGAGGAGTAGGATGATTAGGCTGAAACCCCTTTTGGGGAAAAGGATCCGTAGGATCCATTAGACTACCCGATGGGCCCTCCTAAAAACTTCAAACCCTCTAAAACCAGTTCGACATGACCTGTCAGGGTTGCATAGGGGACTCCTCCCAACCTGGGGTAGGTGGACTAGCGGGGTGCAGCTATGGCTGATCCTACTCCCAGATGTGGCTTTGGGGAGCACGCAAATGGGGTCCCTCAACTCCAATATCCCTGCCTCAATACCTATGAGCCTATTTCCTGGCTCGGTCCTTTTTCAGAACACCCAACACCCGCAAAGCCGGACTGGAACATTAGACTGGAACTCAGCTCTCAGAATACACCTGGCCTCAACCAGGAAAATCCAGAGCGGAACCAGAGTAATGGAATTGAGACTAGATTTGGAAAGGACACCCACCCAACCTCAGACTGACCCCAGGAGCATGTGGGAATATCAGCAGAAGGACTGGTAGTGGAAAGAGACTGCAGGGGACCAGGGGAATCTCAGACATCCTTCCTAACCCTGGTTGGAAACAAAACTCCCCAAAGTGTAAAGCGAATCCCAAGAAAAATGAGCAGCATGAGCACATGGCTGCCTACACAAGAATGGAGACGGAAAAGGGGCTGGGGCTAGAAGCCTTCTTAAATACTTTCAGGGTGTGTGGGGGGAGTCCCGGTCCCCAGGAGACTAGCTCGGGCAGAGATTGGCAAATGGGAACCAAGAGGAACTTTACAACAAGGGAGTCTGGGCTATAAAAACCCAGCGGATTCAGGGTGGAGTGAAAAGTGTTTGGCTGGGGTCTGGAGCGGAGAACGTGGACCAAGAGACCCATCAGGAGGGTGTTGCAGGTGGAGAAAGATTGTAAGGAGACTATTTGAGAGCTGTACTAGAGTGAAAGTTAGGTGTTGGATCCAGTAGGGTGGTACCAATTGAGTTGATGGTGAATGAAAGATTGACTTCAGGAAAGAGAGACATAAGTGGAGGCAGTTGAGTAGGTGTGACAGGCTCTGTGTAAGAGAGGGAAGTGGGAGTAGGCAGGTGTAGTGGTAGTAGTGAGGGGTTTTTGGGGAGCAGGAAGACTGGGGAGGGGGGAGTTGGCGGGCAGATCTAGGACAGTGGACATAAGGAGACAAGACCAGGAGATGGAATCTGGTGGGAGATCGATAGAGAGTTAGAGAGAGTTAAGAATAGGAAGAGTGGAGTGACCAGTTGGAGAGTGGGGGATTGGATAAGAGTGAGTCCAATCATTGGAAGGAGTGTGAAGAAAGAGACAAAAAGTGGGAAGGATTGAGAGGGAGGAGAGCTAGCATTCACAGGGAAGTGAGATGAATCTGTGAAAGAGCTACCGATCAACCAGGCAAACCATTGGGTCTCTTAGGACTATCCCCAAAGGAGAATGTTGGATAAGGCCACTGGGTTTGGGGTCCCACTTAGGGTAAGGGTCAGATTCAGACAGTAGGAATGGCATTGGCAGTAATCGATCAACATTTGGAGTCATTGTGGGGAATAAGGAAGCCTGGGGTAGGCAGGTGGGAGCCAATTCAGAGGACAAGATATACTGCAGGGATCTGCCCTAATCTTAAAACTTTCAAATAATTTGCAAATATCTATTATTTTTTCCAAATAAAAGTTTAAAATTAGCCACTGTTGTGAGATTCTTGGAGCATAGTATCATAGGGTATCCCTAAAAAGGCCTGCCACTGGGTTCTTTATAACACAAAAGGAGGTTGATTTCCTGGAGATTTCCCTAATCTGACACACTTGGGAGAAACACAAACCTATTGCCCATTGTATCCCACCGCTCCGTTCCCTTTTCCAGCTTCAACTAGGGCAGTGGAACATGTACATTGAGCAAAAGTATAAGCTATTGCCAAATGATCCGGGGGACATTCAGGGCCCTTTAACGCCAGATTCTCTGGTAGTTATAGCATTGTGGAACTGGGGTGCTGCGATGCTGTCTGTCTTGTTCCTCCCCCCGCAAAAGGCAACTCAAAATACTGTAGGTCTTTGGATGTTAGGTGGCAACCTCAGCTGTTTATAGGGTTACAACAGAGCACACTGGGTTTTCCTGCGCTCTTATGCCAGGTGGCCTGGAGGAAAGGGTACAGGCTATAGGTGAGGAGGGTCGGCTTTCAGCTAACACCATAATTAAAAACACTCTGGATTCTGAGAAAACGGCAGGCAGTTGGGTAGTATTAAGTGACCCGCATTGCAAAGGGGTACAGACCTTCGCCCAGAGATACAAACTACGCTAATTGATTAGCACCTGGATCCCTTTATGAGAAAGAGAGCTTGAGACATTAAAAGCACTGGGCCAAGTTGCAGGAAAACCTTTTCATGGTCACAGCATACCTTCAGGTAGTACTCCTTTTCATGGCCAAACTGTTACACGTTTGGTACCTCGCAGTCCTCAAAAACATATTATGGTGGCTGGTATCACAGCACCCCAAGAGGGCTGTCAGGCACCAACCAATATTCAGGCAGATCCAAATGTGTCGTCTTAGAGGAAGAGGTGCAATCACATGAGGTGGCATCTCTTCAACCAAAAAAGGACTCCACAGTTCAGATCCTCTCGCATGTTACGGCCGTAGGGGGAAAACCACTTAATTCCTAAACTCATGCGAGTGGATCACACTAGTGGGTGTTTAGCACAGTCGTGGCAGGTTACTGCATCAAACTGTTAGAAAAGCCATGTGATCTATCACAGACCATCGGAAATTACTAGCGCATCAGCTTTAGCTGCTAGCAGAAGTGGACACAGTTACTAAAGGGGGCCATCAAAGAAGTAGCTTGTCAAGAAAAACACTATTTTCTCTATTTCTTAGTTCTTAAAGACTTTAACAATGAGAACGGTGTTAAACCTGCAGCCTGGCGCACACATTTGTCAATCCATGCAAATTCAGAATGACCATAAGAAGTGAATCCTCTGTTTAAAACAAGGGCATTCCATGGAAACCCTTGACATGAGAGGCATACTTCTAGGTCAGGGTTGTTACCTCCTGTTCAAAGTGGACAAACGTTTCCAGTTCAAGGTCCGTTTGCTGTTGCATTGGCACCTTGTGTTTTCACAAAGGTCCTAGCAGGGGTGGCAGTTCGCCTGCCGTGAGGGAACCAAGTTTATCCCTATATAGTTCATAACCAGGAAAAGGATATTGCTGCAACACCCAGGTGACAATCAATTTGCTGCAGAAGCTGGGGTTATCAAAGCCCAAAAATCGAGCCTACTCTCAAGCCAGATTGGGCCAATTCTCGACACAAGAAAGGCAATGGCTTACCACATAAAGGACAGCACAGACAATTCTGACACAGATTCCTTTTTATCAGGCCAAACAATTGTGCATTAACTTTAATCCATTTTCACTTCTGCACATGCAAACTCTAAAGGAGTGGCTCACAGGCCAGTCGTCAGAAGCAACTGGGGCAATCCAGAGTGATTTTTCAAAAGGTGGTAAAAGCACTAAGTAAATGGTCTCTCACAAGCATGCTGAAAGGAACTCTTTTGTGAATTCTCCAACACTGTTGATACTTGCCGTGCAGATATGGTGTTACATACAGACGTGTTCATTCAAGCCTAACATGTTCAAAGGGTGCACCTCTGTCTGATCAGGTCGCAACGGATTACTAGTTCAATACCATGTATGGCACTTCTGCACAAATACACTCCAACAAATATTCAGAAGGTGAAGCCATCCAAACAATTATTTTGCGACGAGTATAAACGTAAAATGCCTAGACTTCACATCCATGTAACCGCAACCAGGGTCCCCTTACAGCGCTCTATGGATGCATTTGTATCAGATATTTCTTACTGCTTTTCCACAGATGCCTCTTGAGAGCCTGCTACGTGATATTCCCCCTATGGGTGGCAGCAAGTGGGATTTCACACATAGACTCCCCTTTTGGGGACAAGGACGTCCGTTCTGTCAAACTCCCTAACCCCCTTTCATATGAGTCCTCATACCATCAAGATCCTACGACAAATCAGCCTAAACAAACCACTGTTTACTATTGTAATGTTGATCACAACACACCTTGAATCCAAAAATACTAAGAAGATTAAAGAAGGCAGAAATATTGTACACCCACCAACTTACTTGGAGGCCCAAAGACTAATTGATCACCCCCCGGACCTCCCTTTGCCTGCCCCCACCACACCACTGACTGGTCATCACCTGTGGCGCAAGACCCCATGGCTGGGGGACTGGCTCCAAGTCCAGAAACTCCCCACGCACCATCCGGTCCACCCCAAGGTTCCAGACACAATTTCTTGCGCCCCCACCACCACCTCCGGCATTCCTCATCTCCCAACTGATCTCCCAGCTCCCTCTCGTCACAGGTCCCACTATGTACCATTTCGAATCGAGGTTGCACTTATCATGGGCACTGGGATCTCGCCACCAAGTAGGCCAGAAAGGCAACAAGGACTCACAGACCACGTGGCACTGCCAGCTGTTGCCACCCCACATGCACTCCCCAGTAGTGAATCACAGAACCTAAACTCACAATGCGAGCGAACTTACCCGTTCCACCCATCATATCATGTTTTGTTGAATAAGCCTTCCGTCAAGTCCTGCCACGTCCAATCCGGATATCCAGCAGCTGGAAGGCGTTTTGAAATCACCCAAAGCAGCGGTGGAAGCCTCAAGCCCAGTGCAAAGATTCCCCAGGAATTCATGCACCCATCCAAACACATTCATGTGCCCAATGCTTACATCTGCAAAAACAGGTTATTCTAAATCAGGGTTTCACACAGTGCATGTGGCACGAAGCACCAATGTATGAAGTGATAGCGCTGTGCACTGCAACACAGGAAGCTATACATTTGCAGCTGCCCAGTGAGGGAGGAAAGAAGGGACTCTGAGGCCCAGGCTGCACCAGAACCCAACAGATACACCTCATCCATTGTAATGAGATGTGTGCCAAACTAACTAGCACACTTATTGATGAACATCTAGCTTCTAGTGCAGATGAATTCTTATTTTCCCCCATGCACTGCCACAAAAATTGCATGTGCCGACTGCTGGGACAGGCATTTAGCAAAATTGATGTCGGAGTGACTGTGGATAGCTAAGGCCATTTTAGTAGTGACGCTGTAGCACCAATGACTTGCATCTTGTCAGAGGGACAGCATATTACATAATTTTCAACATTTGTATAGCGGAAAAATTACATTTCTTTGTGACATCTTTCACAGGGAGTGACGGTGTTCCTCACTTCAACAGATAGAAAGCGATTAATTCCAGCTGTGCCATAGGGCAATCTGTACTTACATGGTTTAGGTTCTTTAACAAGTACATGGTCACACTGTAAAAAATATGTCAGAAGTGGTCCAGGCTGATGGATTTAAACAAAAATTACTAGCCTGCTCATTTTTGTAAACTGGTGATCCAATTGTCCAATGCAGTTAAAACATTGAAGAGAAACAAGATTAAGTGTGTTTGATAAAAGCTATATAAAACATGCTATTTGATACATATACATTGCTTGCATGTTCTGACTGTATTGTTCAGAGCCATGCCCTGTATATTTGTCACCTATATTGCAATTTGTTTATATTTTATGTTAATCCAAATGCTTGTAGTCCTATAGCTGCCTAACGGAAGAAGAGGTAGCAAGGACTCAGTTTATGGTGTAACCTTCCAGATATGAACCCAAAACCTAATATTTTTTTTTTTAAACTCTTTATTTCTTATTTTCAATAGAAAGTAACAATTCTAACAACAATCACAGCTTAGGTCATTGGACTATAGACAAAATCTTAGTTTAACATAGAATTCAAAGTAAACAGCAACTATGACCTTAGAATCTACAAGATACCCAGACCTAACCCAATACAATGTGCGTTCATTTGACAACACAAACGAATGAAACACACAACAAAACAGACACAACCACCCACCCATCTCAACACACCCATTATATTTAAAAGCAACCAACTCTGCTTCATAGTTTGAGTAGTTCGATTCAGGATCACCCATAAAGTTCAGTGAAACTTCCCCATTGTTCCTAATATTTTAATCGCATGTGGTTTAATTCACCAAAAGTCTTGGTAAAAGAGCTCCACCCATAAACCATCGCCCCCTTATAGTGTATTCCTCAGTTTTGGTCTTCATTGTTCGAATTCCAGGATATTCTGGTGAGCAAGGTGGACAGAGAAGTTGTAAAATCATTGTCTGAAAGCAGCAAAAAATGAAAAGGCATCACCTTACAGCAGTATTCAGTTCATCTGGTAGCAGCTGCCCTCCCCTGGCCACATAGGAGGAGGTCACGGCCAGGGAAACAGTGATGGATTTATTACACAGCCTATCAAATGAAGGCAAGAAGAGGAAGAAAAGGGAGACTCTATGGTGGGATTGTGACTATTTAAGGGGTCCCAAAATTGTAAAATTACGTAAGTGGCTAGGCGTTTGGATGTTCAAATGCAATTGTTTGAATTAACATTTAAAAGGGGTAAACCATTATTTGTTGCAAATATAGATAATAGTCCCACCCACAATTATTAAGGACTATTACCCAGATTAAAATGGAAATTGAAGAATTCTGCTAAATCTTCTGATAAAGATGTAATGTTAATCTGTGGCAGGGAACTGGAATGTCACTGTGAAATGGCCCACCAGAAGATTTATATGACCCAGAGGAAGATTTAATCACTGTGCATGTATGACCCAAAAACCTGCTGGAAGGTATGAAACTTTGGCACTGGCTCACAAAGCTGGCAATGAGATCTGTCAGTGGCAGATTGGCTGATATTCCGGGCTCTGTAACCTATATGAGCACTAGAGTTAGCTAGACTATCGATTATTTTATTTTGGTGACCGTTAATTTATTGCCTTAGATAGAGCAGTTGCATATACAGACAGGTATTTTTAGTGACCATTATGGCCCGGTGTTGTCGGTTACATTGAATTTGGGTGTCTCAACCAGCAATACTATTGAACACCTTGCTGAGATTTCCTGTAAGGGTTACTCCATGAAAAGAGTACAATGGGAAACCATTTTTATTTTTAGATTCAAAATATTTTTTTGCTGTTGAGGTTATGCAAGTCCTATGTATGTTTTCTAAAATGTGTATTGTTTCTTGTATGCATTGTAGATCTAAATAAAGCATTGTTGACTGACTGATTTACATCCAAGCACATGTTACTGGGGCGAACAGCTGCCTAGCACAACCCAAGCTGAGTTTTGCAACAAAATCAGGAGTGGGAGTTGAGCACAGACACGCTCAACTAGATCTTCAAACAATGGGGTCACCCCACAGTGGACCTTTTCGCAACAGCATAAAACCTGAAATGCCCCACCTTCGTATCCAGGAACTCAAAGAAAAGGTCACTGGGGAATGCACTACGGATGAACTGGGCAGGGACATTTGCTTACGCTTCTTCCCCCCCTAACCCCAAGCCCACTACTACTCAAGGTGGTAAACTATTAAACAAACAACTTACCATGATTCTAATTGCATCAATGTGGGCATATGAAAATGGCCATACAGCCCCCCAGCGGGTTTCAGAGCTGGCACAACTTGCAAACAGTACTTCATACTCTGATTTTAGCAGCTTGGCTGGCTCCTGAAATCCTAGTTTGGAAAGACCGCTCCCAAGCAGATGCATGGAAATTCTAAGGGAGGCAAGAAACCACAACACAAGACATTACTATTCCTATAAATGAAAGCAGTTTGTCATTTAGTGTAAAGCAAAGCAGATTCATCCCATCGACTGCACACCAACTGATAATATATTGTGCATTCGGTGCAAGTGCTGTCTCCTACTACCCACTTTGTTAAACTGCTGGAGTTAATTGGAGCACTATCACAGAGCCCGGCGAGACTCGTACATTTCATTGGCTGCTGGCAAAGTACTGCCCTAAGGAGGCCGGAAACTATATTTGTGGCAAGTCGTGCGCATTCGGCGTGAGTGCCATATCTCTATCCCGTCTGTCCGCAGCCAGTTGAGATAGGTTCGTTTCAGGCAGTGTTTTGCTTTGAAAGATGGTAAACATTTATTTTAAACTGTGCCCGGACTCTTACAACTAATATTGATTGTTTCGTGTCATTGCATTTTGTTTAAAGAAATAGTTTATACAGAAAATGCAGCCTAAACCCAAAACAGAAAAGGGCAATATAACCTTCCCAAGGGGAAGGCCCCTGGTGTATCCACTTGAAGCACTTGATCTATGACAACGGTCGAAAATCCTCATGGAACTGAATCGGAAATTTGTAAAAACTTAACGACAAAGGGGAAAATGGCAGCTTTTTTCCCGGTGTAACCTCACGTTACAATCACTGAGATGGGCCCCTTGCTGGTAAAGTCGATGGCAGAGACAAGCGGCAGGGAGCCCGTTGATGATGGTCTAAGAGACAGTGATGGTACAAATGTTGACATTGATAACTCTTTATTGAATGTCTGCTACTCTCTGCGGGACAGTATTGCAGCAGTAACAGATAAATCGTCTCTACGGGGGGGCCAATCAGTGAATCTTGAGACGAATAGAGTTTTGTCAGAAGCAGGCCTTATTAAAGATTTTAACAGATTATCCACATCTCCCAATCTTTCTCCTCAATTAGATTAATCTCCCCTAACTGAAGACGAAAGTATGATTGTAGACCCAATGCCTGAAATCCATTCTTTCATGGTTACAATGCAGTTTGCCATGAAGATTTTATTCAAACTTTGTAGCAAAATCCATGCTGCAGCCTCTTATCACCAATCGAGCGCAGTCTGCGGCAAACTGTTTAATACCATCTCATAAAGTTAACCAAACTAAGGCTGCAGGACATGTTACCTTAATGAGGATGAATTTCCATCAGAATACCCAAATGTTATCTGGGCAGATATTTCTGAAATGTCAGAAATATTTCTTTCATGTAAACAGACTCTTGGCATTACGTAATAGGGAAAGGAGCGAGATGGTCCAACATCATTCTATACATTCCATACCGCAGTCTATGAAAAATTCGAAGAAATCGAGAAAGAAGTTATTGCGTAGGAAAAAGAGACAATCTAAGAAAATTGGAACTTTAACCAGCTGGCCATTGAACAGTGAGAAATATGTAACCAGTGCTAAAAGGTATGAGGTCCCTGACTCGTCTAATCAGGAATTGGAAGAATTGTGGACAAATGGAGGTGCGCTTATAGATCCTACATCTACCCCAGAACATAACTAAAGTGACCGCCTCAAGAGCACAGGTGCAGGTTTGACTTACAAATTACTGTATCTTTGCGGCGAGTGTGTTGCCGTATGCAATACTCTTTTCATTGACAAGCTATCCAGCAGTCTTTTCTTGCCTTTTATTGGAAAGGGAGGCGTCTAATTTACAAAACATGCCCCCATCTGCTAAGCTTAGCGGTGTGCGGCGAGTGTGTTGCTGTGTTTCCATGCTTTGCTGCAGTGTCTGCGCCATCTCATTATCTACTGCTTGACCGCTCTACTGCCTATTTCTCGGATTATGACTTGGATGTAAGTGGGATTGCAAACCACTTGTTTTTGTAAAAGGAGGAAGTAAGCACTGCGTAAAATCCCTCTAACAAGCGGGCTGGCATTAAGGGGACATCCTCTGAGTTAGAACACTGTAAACACCCTTGTCCTCTTATAAAACTGACCCAACATCAATTTAGCCAGTTAACACAGCGCTGAAAACTGGATCGCCTCAATCTGAACTTTCAAAGACTCGAGAAAATGCATTTTCGTGTGCAGCCCCTGTCATCTGTCTTTGCCCTTTGATTAAAAACTTATCTCCGGTGAATATCACTTTGAACCGTTTCTTTGGAGAATACCGGTGGCTCCAGCCTCGGAGCACAGGTGTTTTTTGCACAGTTTGCAGCAGCATTTGGTGGCATACGAACACTGTTTTTCCTTTGTTTTGGATAATCTGATGAAGACTGCTTTGAAAAATTGTTTCGGAGAAGTAGCGTAATCAGCTGACCAGGGTCTGCAAGGAATATGAATGATCTTCTTGGTCAGAGGCCTCTCCACTTAGTGACTGTGGGCCTGGTGTACTCTATCCGGGTCAAAAAACAAATTTATCTTTAACTCTACTTTGTCTCGGTGACTGCGGTCCTAGAGCATTTGAGCTGGGTAGAAAGAATAATCTATACTCCAACTGGGTGACTGTGGGTCTAGTGCCTTTGAGCCACTTGGAAGCACAGAATTTACTCTAATTCGGTGACCGGGCCAGCAGAGCCTTTGCACCAATTAGAGTTCGTATCCACTCTACTTGCTGTATGTAAACTATCTCCAGGAGGATAGGTCATTGTGGACTATAGGCCAGAGCGCTTTAGTAGTCTTTCTCTGAAATCCAAGGAACGTCTCAGATGTATTACCTCAGGAGTGGGCTATTAGATGATGATTTAAGAGCCCCTTAACTAGATGATCAAGTTGTGCATGCAAACCAAGTGACAAAAGCCCTATGCTTAGGAAATAAATGGTTCAACCCTCGCACAAGTATCTTCTGTGCGAGCATGCATATCCGTCGACATCAGAGGTAATGAATGAGATCAATCAAGAGAAAGGTGTGGAGTCCACATCACATCTACTTTAAAACTACCACTACAGAAAGGCCTAGCGTTTAATACTACTACAGAAAGGCCTAGAATTTACCCTAACATCTAGTACCATGAAAGAACTACCAAAAATGTCTTATCTAGAAGGAAATGTCAGAGTGTGGGCGATGTAGATCCTTGTGAGGGAGAAGGCTTCAAGGGTAATTCTTATCCGATGTCTGGGGATAATAGTTACAGAAGGCAAGTCTTGTCGATGACCACATACGTCCCCTTGGTCTTGGGCCTGGTCTTTAGTCCTATACAGACGCCTGCTGGCTCGCAGCCCAATAGTGAGGCTCCAGGCAACAGGAATAGTGATACAAGTTGAGGAAGAGATCGATGAAGACACACAAAAAGGGGCCAATGAAGCCACCTTCCAGCCCAAATCTTTTCCTAAATTCCTTAGTGAACGTCTTTGAGCTTCTAAGGGGCAGGTACAAACACTCTCGGGGTTGCTACTGGAACTCACAAGGGAAGTAGGAGCTTGTGAAAGTTCTATGGTGGGCTTTAAATCGGCCATTAATGAGAACCTGTTTACTCCACTAGCAGACTTAAAACTAGACATCAAGCATCAGTCAAAGGGAATAGAGAAGTTACAAGGGAAATGGTCAACTGCACAAAATGCTATTGATACTTTATCTGCCTCTGTAAAGTTAGTGCTGGATGTAGTCCAAAAAAGGCTGTGCCTGGAGGTAAGGCCAGAAACAAATATTCAGGAGAGGGTATTGTCAGAATTGAATGATACGCCATTCTGTCTATCATGGAGGAATTTACTGCATGGCACACTCCTGCAATCTCCAGGGTGACAATGACGGTGCACAGGCGATAGATCTAGCGAAAGAAATGATTAGTGAGCAGACGACTAAACCTAATACAATCTATGGGAAAACTTCAAGACAAAAGTGCTGAGGGGATCACAGCGAGCCTCCATGCTGTGCCCAGAAACAAAAAACCTAAAAGAAATCAGCTACAGTGCAGTTCGTAAAATCTCTCTCTATTCCTAGCAATCCAACAAGTTCTAAGAGTGCTCGCATAATGGTAAAACATCTCAAAATAGCAGTTCAACAGATGATAGTTGTATAGGCTTAGAAGAGAAAGATCGGCGGTCAAGCAGGCATAAGGGAATACATTTGGGAGAAGACCCCCAAAGGGCAGAGAAGTCCCCAAGTAACACCATACGGGTGCAAACAATGTCTCCAATAAAACCCTGAAGGATGACCCCAATATTCCTAAGTAAAGCAATGATAACAAGATTACTAACGCCCAAGCATCAATGGTTCCATAACATAAACAACTCGGGGATAACCCCAATGGGGCTGGAAAACGAACCAACCAGAAACAAATTGTCAAGGCTACATGTGAAGGCTCAGTCAAGTCTTCGGGAAATGAAGAGGTAGTCACTAATAAGCCAAATGTAATGAAGCGAGGTAAATTCGGAGAGGATCTTGATCTGGCCACAAATCCATTTGCAATTTCTAAAATCTGGGTCAAATGGGTTGTTGCTATAAAAAAACCAAAATCCTTAAATAGGAGTGAAATCCTGTAGATTTTCCACCAGGCCGATGAATTATTCCTCTTTTCATCTCAAGATATTGAATATGTAAAATTCCACGACCTCAGAAATAATAACATCACGGAATTGGGATTGAAATCCAGGTTAGGAGTCTAAATATTAGCTTCAGCCCCAATATTAAGGGCCCTAGGCATATTAGCCTCAGTGGAACCTTTTAATGAGCTGGGTGTCCCAGAAAGCCCCAGAAATGATGCCCAGGATCCCAAGGTAGCTAAGTTAGGTGCAGAATATGCTAAAAGGACGAGCATTGGTATGAAAGATAATGATCACTGAACAAACTTCACAATCACAACCAAGCCGCCAAATCCCTAGTCTCTGGCACCTGATATCTCTCAGGTCTTCCAGAAATTGGGATTGGCATAGATGTTGCTCTAGTAACAAGAGCTAAAATGGCTGGGCTGAAATACAAGGGGTTCCAGTTTGTTAAAAAATAAGGAGTAGAAAGGGCATTTTGGATAACTTTTGATATGATAGCATTGCAGGAAACCTGGCTGAACCGACGTCTAAAGCAAGATGGGTTCACATTGACCGAACAGCTAGCCATACAGCAAGGAAAAGGTAGACCTGCGGGGGGGGGGGGGGGGGGGGTGGTTGCTAATTATTGCACTGGGGAATTCAATCTTCTAATTCTCGATGACAGTCAATAATGAATTTCCAGGAATCATCGCGATAAAAACTAGGTTTAGGGACCCAATGGTGCTTTGGGTGATCAACATCTATTGCAACCCTTAGTTCATCTCTCATCCAGTTTGAGTCACCTGGCACATGTCCTAACACAGTTAAGAATTCAATATGGAGCAGGAGATATTATCCTTGAAGGCAATTTAAACGCGAAGTGCGACAGATCACGAACAAACCTGGACAATTGGAAGGATCCTACGCCTAATGGCCACCAGTGGCTGGCATTCTTAAAAGACTGCAATCTCCTCATGGTCCATGGCGACATAAAGGGGGATATTCCGCCAGCAGCTACTTGGCCGAGGGGTGAGCAGGGTTCAACCATCTACTAGATATTTGTAACAAAAGACCTGTTTGATAAATTCAAGGAATTTAATATTGAGAAGACGTCCTGGATGTTAGGAAAGATGTCCATTTATGTGTAATTTTCCCCCCAGTTGTGAACCCACCAACTTTTTTTCGCTGTTGTCTGACAATCTTAGCCTGACTTTTTCAAGTGGAGCCAAGCCTTCTGCTGTACTCCTCTGGGTTTTCGCTCACTTTGTTATGGGGAAACTGACATGCCCTTAAAGACAGTCGGTACTGGGAGACTTTGATTCCCTTAGCCTTTAGTTTTTAGCAATATGTTACCAGTGCACAAAGTACCGTACAGTAAAGTGCGCTGGGGTCTTCCTTTCATTTTTAAGGCCCTATACACCCTCAAAGGATGTTATGGTAAATGTGCCTTGGACAGAGCTGGTGGCAGCTGTTATTTGTCATATATTTTTAACCCTTTTGTTTTATCCATATCGCGGCCCTGGACAGTGACTTGGCCCCAAAATGGCCATTCCACAAGGTCCTTTGTTCTGCCCCTTTGCCTTCCCCTTTGCCTTCCCCAGGTCGAGCGGACCCAGGAAAACCTTTATTTGGTCATGCAACTCCCCGCGCAAACCGAAGTTTTAGCGGGCTTCTGCATGCCTTGTGTGTGTGCGCCTCCAGGATGTGAGCTGGACTGTCTAGTTCCAATACACATCTTGGGTGCCAGAGCGTCTAGTGTGCTGGGAATGACTGGGACCACCGTAGTCCATGATTGGTCCATCTCTGGGATGGCTGTAGGTGAGCAGATCGCTCATTAGGTCCTCTTTGTTTTGGCACAAAGGAGATTCTGGATAAGAGAAGGCCCCAAACACCCATACCAGGGTTGATCTCTTGAGTTCACCACAAACCTAGGATAGGATCCACCTATGCTGAAACCACGAAGCAGAGTTGAGGAACCGCTGGTGACCCACTGGAAGGTTTGGCACCCTGAGCCTGCTGTCATCCCGCAGGACAGCCCCCCCCCCATTTCTGATCGACCTTAAAAGTTCTGCAAAGATGCTTCACCCATTTGAATAGTGGGGCCAACTATTCACAGCACCTTAACCTGGAAGCAAGGCTTCTCGGAAGTGTTCCTGGGCCACCCAGTGAACTGACCAGCTTGCACGGGACCTTTGCCCTGGAACCATCGCCGTCTCGAGTTGACACTTGAGACTTTGGGGATTGTAAGCACTGGGTATATGGCACTCTCCAGATGATTTTTATACACCTAGGCACTCTTGGTCTGGAATTAGGAGAGTAAGCTTGAACCCTACTGCGCAAGTTCACCGTGTCGCCCATCCTTGGTGACGAACTTCGAGGGTGTCCCACTGCTGTGCCCCCTGTGCCCTAAGACTAGCTGCAGTGGATTCGAGCTGATCCCTTCATCAGGAGCAGAGAAATCACCACTGTCTGGCTGCGGAATCATTCCTGGAACTCAGCCGCTGAAGGATTTGAACCCGCAACTGAAGTGGACTCGACTGCCGAAGTTTGGTCCAGAGTGCGCTGGGGTCAGTGAGTACTTGCAACCCTTACTGGAGGCCCCTGGCGCATCCATCCATTTTTACGCACGAATGTCCCCTGAGGGCCACTCTTCTTTATCGAGGAAGCCAGTCCTACCGAGCTATTACCAACTCTTGGGTCCAGGCCTCCAGATCAGGTGCGTACTAGGCCTTTTTGGGCATGAAAATCTTGTAAATACAACCGCTTTATTATTTCCCTTTGTACATTTACAAAGAGGTTTAGAGCATAGAAAAGTGCAAAGGTCCAGTTACTTGACAAACCAGAACGCTTCTTTTGATTTTTATCTACATGGATGTAATTGCAACCCATGGATAAAAGCCTCAAACAGAATGCATTTCTCTGAAGACTTTCAAAAAAAGAAACTCCACACTGTGATATAAGGAATGGTATATTTCCATTCAGCTTCTGTTGTGTTGCTGCTCATGGAGCAAACGGAAGCACTGTGCATATTTATTTTCCTAGCATTTTAGGATTGTAAAATTAATAAAATGGAAAACGAAGTTGCAATTGAGAATTCATATTTTGTAACAAATTCTTCTTCACCCCCCCCCCCCCCCCGTGATAGCAAACCAGTATTGCACAATTGTATTTTTCAGAGTTCCTGTGCTGTGTGCATAATCATGCAGAGGCAGATAATTTGCACACTTGATTTCATTTACACTCTAATTATAAAAACAGTGTGCAAAATGATAACTATGCATGGTTTAGTTTACATCCATTCAACCTTGTAGTCTTGTACTATAAATGGTCAGTCGCAGCATAGTCTTTGTTCAAGGGTGAGTGAAAGTCATTACACCAATCACAGGTGTTCTACCCTCTCAAATCTTCAAGATTAAAAGTTCCAAAACCTGACTCTCCAGGAAGTATAAGCACTATTCAAAAACAAACAAATGAAAATTCCATTTGTAGTTGAAATAGAAACTCTGCAAAACCTTTCCCTGTGATAATCCAGATAGGTATTTAACTTTATATAGCGCTTCATACATGGTTCGTCCAACATATAGACATTGATTATTATACCTCAGTCGATACTCAGTTAACCAACCTCGGAAGGATGTTAGCCAATAAGATAGCTCAGCCGATTGAGCACTTGTTTCTGTGATCTGTGAGTAATCTGTAGGTTGCCGGTTTGAATCCCGGCAAGGCCAACTCAGCCTTTCATCCTTTCAAGGTCGATAAATGAGTATCAACTTTGGTTTGGTGCTAATTGATAAATATGTTCTCTGTACAGCGCTTTGCAAGAAGCGCTATATAATTAACGATTTGACTATGAGATTAGATATAGAATTTAGCATGGCATTCTTGCCTCTCTGCACTGTTGTATCATAACACTGGCATACCATTAGGTAGTAATAGCTCCAGAAAATGAGGACTTTCATTAAACATTGAAAGACATTTCTGCTATCGAATCTCAAAACACACAATACAATTCATGCTTGCCTTACTATGTAATTGGCTAGGTTTTTGTGTTTTCAACATTTAAATATATACAGGAGAGACAGAATGGCCATATCTTTGAGAAATAATTAAAGGTGTATTCGAATGGATTGTGTCCTCCAATGTATTCCACATCTTTGACATGTAATGCCCACCGCTGTGCGGCTTCGGAAATCTTTCAGCAGAGGGCGTCCTGCGTCGATGGCGTTGGGTCGATGTTCCTAGAAGGCCTCCGTCGAGGGTGACGTCATCGGATGTTATAAGTTGGACACACGGCACCCGTAGCCCGAGTTCCGATTTTTTTGCAAACCTGTTTGCTTCGAGATCTCGGCCCCCGCCTTGTGTAATTTTCTTCCATTATGTGCTCCTCTTCGACCCTGCGGTCTGGCTTCAAGAAGTGTCGGGACTGTAAGTCCAAGATGTCTCTCACGGACCCACACTGCATTTGTCTGTGGTGCCTGCGTGAGAGCCACGACACCAACGACTGCTCGAAGTGCCAGTCGCTGACTGCCAAGGCCTTCTGGGAGTGTAAGGGGAAGTTGCAGGTAGGTCGGGTTCCCAAGCCCAGTAAGAGCAGGAAATCTGCTTGTCCTTCCACTGACGACTCGAGTCCAGGGGTTCTCGGTCCCGAAGTGATTCTCGCCACTCATCCGCCTCGACGAGGCACTCCCAGAAGCGACGTCACCAGTCGCCTTCCCAGTCCTCGTTGGATGATGGCACCGCGAGGAAAGTTGCTTGCCCCACGAAGTCCTCTACGCCGAAGGAGTGGGAATCCTTCAGGGTGCAAATGCTGGAGATTTTTCAGTCTCAGGGCACAGTTCCGCCCGCGCTTTCTGTTGAAGCCGGTAGGGAATGATCTCGGTCCACCGCTCGCACACCTTCAAGCCCGGGGAGTAGGCGCGATATGCATCGGGATCCGTTGAGGTCCCGTTCAGACAAGGCTCAGGTTGATCGCCAGAGACGTGCCAGATCCCGTTCACGGTCTTGGTCCCTGATGGGGGCCGTCTAAATCGGGGACGATGTCGAGGAAGGTGTCGGATAAATGACTCTTGTAAATTACTGCCTCTGCTGTACATTATTTGTAAACCTGTACTACAGTGATGCGCCTGGATGCCCTTGTGCCAGGTGCACTATATAAAAAAATAAAATACAAATACTGTGTACCCCGAGGCCGGTTGTCAGGGTTTTGCCCTCGAACCGGCCCTTGGAGCCGTTGATGCCGGCAGGCCTGGATTTGCTGGTGTAGGTTCCTAGGGCTGTGGATCCTGCGTGGAAGGCTCACTCCAAGTCGGTGAGGCCTGCTATGCCCTGGAGGGAGTTCTTCCGTTCTCTCCAGGATATCTATGAGGATGAGGAGCGCTCTAATGCGGAGTTGGAGCCTTTTGAGGCTGCTGAGACGCCCCGGGTGCTCCTGACTTGTCTGAGGACACTCAGTTGGAGGATCTGCGTCAATCCTTGCATGATGCCAGTGGCCTGGATACTTCTACAGAGATGGAGTTTGGAAGGCCTGAACCTGAGGCCCATCTTGATGTCCCAAGTTACTGAGTACCTGGGGTGGTCCGGTCCTCCGGTTGTGTTCAATCAGGATGACCTGATGGACATTTTGGATCAGGGTTCGTCCACTGACCTGGCGTTGCCTTTCTACATGGCCTTACAAAAAAGGGTGGCTGCTGCTTGGAGCACTCCGGAATCTCTTCCGGCAGTGAACAAGTCTTTGACTAAGAAACAATGGCCATCCAGTAGCGACCACAGCACCTATCCACGCACCCCACTCCTGAGAGTTTGGTGGTTCAGGCGGCTATGGCCACCTCGAGGCAGGCGGCGTACCCTACCATCCCCCCTGATAGGGATGATTGCGCTTCGATGGATGGGCGCGCAAGGTATTTTCGGCTGGGAGTATGGCCCTTAAATCGGCCAACTCCACCTGTGCCTAGAAGCTGAGCATATTCCCAAGGGGTAAGAAAGGGATGGGTTCCTTGCTATTGTGCAGGATGGCAAGGATGCCATGTGTGAATCCCTTCAGTCTGGGTTGGACACGGCAGATAGCGTCAGCCAGTCCATGGCTGCTAGCACCGTTATATGCAGGTTTGCATGGTTGCAGAAGATGTCCAGGCCCGTCTTCTCAACATGCCCTTTGACGTTTCTCATTTGTTTGGCAGCAAGGCTGACGAGAGCCTTGAGAGGTTGCAAACCTCCAAAGCTGCTGCTAAGTCTCTGGGCGCAGCTGTATCAACCTCCGCCTTTTCGTCGTAGGGCAAAGCAGTGGAGGGGTTCCTTTCGTTACTACGCCTCTTTTGGTAGAACGAGAGGGGTGGCCAGTCAAAGGGGCCACAGAAAAGGTCTCCGCAGTAGATGGGGGATGTGGTGCCAAGCCTTTTGCCTTCAGGCGGTGCTGCAGCCGCTCCAAAACAGTCCTGAGGCCAGGTCTCATTGTTCGCCGGTTGGGGGCAGACTGGCTCAGCATCTTGATAAGTGGCAAGCCATTACTTCAGATGCGTGAGTTCTGGAGACAATTGCCCACGGCTACTGCCTGCCCTTCCTACGGCGGCCTCACACCGACCACCGGGGAATCTTTTTGAAGGTTCCGGATCCGCTCCTTGTGCAGGAAATGTTGACACTGCTGGAGAAAGGCGCTATAGAACTAGTGCCTGTGGTGGAGAGGGACAAGGGATGGTATTCTCCCAAATTTTTTGATTGCCAAGAAAGCAAGAAAGATGGAGGACCTAGACCCATCTTGGACCTGCGTCGCTTGAACAAGTTCCTCCGGAAGGACAAGTTCAAGATGGTCACTCTTTCTCAGGTCCTTGGTTGGTGTCCTTGGACCTACAGATGCTTATTTCCATGTGCCGATCCAATCCGAAGCACAGGAAATACCTGAGGCTTGCAATTGGCAGCTTGCATTTTCAGTTTTGGGTCCTTTGCAGACCCCTGCAAAATAAGCAAGGGCAGAAATGGGTAAGATTCCTAAGAGATTGGGAACTAAACGGGTTAAACGGTCGCATAAAGTGGTGACCGTCCTGGGATTTATTCCTGGGCCCACGGAGGTAAGAATGCCACCTTGGACTACTTATTTGTAAACCCCAATTTTACAGAATATATCAAAATATGTCTCTAGTAAGGAATTACTTTAGTCATCATGCCATCATTACAATGTCTTTTTGCACTGAGAGGCTGAAAAGTGTGCAAAATAGTATTGGTACAATTGGGGTGAATCATGCGGGTAACACAACACATACATCTGATCGGCACATAACGTAGAGAAGGCAACCAATAGAATTAGCGAAATGGGAATACATCTGTTTGCACAAATTGCCTCATTAGATATAGATGAGATCGAAAACTAGCTCTGCCAGTTTTCTAATGAAGTGGCGCTACCTAAATTTACACAAGCAATATATGAATCTGGACGAGGTACGCCCTATGACAAGGTCATAAGAGAGGCGTGCAAAGGGAAATGTGTACTGCTAAATGAATGAGGATATGAAACTACTATATTTGCAACTATAAAAGCAATTAAAAACAAACATAGGAATTGGGTGCGCTGGTAGCGCTGGCAGGCAAAAATGTTTGGCTGGCTGGCAAAAAATAAACTGTTTTATAATACTATCCCTAATTAAACAAATATTTGCTCCCATCAGAAGGTTCCATACATTAAAAACTGTATGGCTGTCGACAAAATTGACATTATGAACAAAATAGGTTGCATGAAGGCATCCAGGTCACCTGGCCCGAATGGGTTAGCGAGCATTGTATTAAAGGGTGAGTCGGAAGTATGGGCCATTGTTCTGGAAATCTTGTTCAATAAAGTACTAAATACGGCAGAATTCCACTGTCATGGAAAACCGCAATCCTAGTACCTGCATACAAGAAAGAAGACTGAAGTGGGCCAGTTAACTTTAGACTTTTGTCTAAACTGGACACAACGGGTACATTATTTGCGTAATTTATAAAAGTAGAGCTTCAGAACCTGAACTGAAGCGTACAGTCTCCTTGACCAATTCCAAACACGGTCCAGGCTGGGGTTCTCTACCTTAAATAACCTGGGGTTAATGGACTTATTGACAAAAATGCCAGGGTGTGTAATAATCCTGCACTCTATGCACTTTTTGGTGATTTTCGAGCAGCCTTTGATTCTGTATACAGAGCCAGGCTATGGCAGAAACTGTAAGAATATGGCTGACTGCCCCATTCATTCTATTTTCTGAAGTTATTTCATGAGGACAACACTATCCTGGTGAGTCCAACCAATTGGATGAGAGGGGGGACCCTGATGCGCCCGCTAAGTATTACTAGCGGGGATAAACAGGGTTGTGTCTTGGCCCCCTTACTCTTCAATCTATACCTGGCTGTTTTGCCAAATTGTTTAAAAGAGATTAATGCCTGTCCTTTGAAAATTAATAATCATCACATTGTATGCCTTGCTTTCGCTGATGATTTAGTGATATTAGATCATACTTTTTCAGGCCTGGCGAGAACTGCGGGTAAATTGTGGGAATATGCTGCAGTCAATAAGTAACCATGAATCTGAATAAAACAAACTAATCTGTCGTCATCGGGAAAATACAGAGAACTAGACTGATAATAAAGGGGATCTGCATGGAATATACAGATTGCTATAGATATCTGGGAGTGGAATTTCAACAGACAAATGGTTTTAATGAATGGATTGCATTAGGCAGACGAAAGGCTACACAACTCGCTGCATTAATAGGGGAATTTTACTGGATGTACAGGGGGCTATAATTTGCAGGGTACTATTCGCCTTCATAAGCAGTGTTCTGTCCCTGCAATATTATATGGTTTAGAGTGCCTTTCTATTACAGATTTGACATGGCTAAGTAGAATTGAGGCTTGCTTTTGGAGAAGGATGTTGGGCCTTACACAGTGTATCCCCATGAAGATACTGCGACTCAAGTTGGGCCCTCATCTCCATGAGGGCTACAGTATTAAAAAAGCGAGGTCTAGTATTTATAAAAACTTTGTCTGATCCGTGTTGCCCATTGCTGTATGCTGTGGGTCAAAATATGAATCTGAAGAAGGGTGGCATTTATGAGAAAGATGTACATGCATTGTTTAACTTGATTGAATGGACCCCAGATTGGGACAAAAGCTATTATGAACTAAAAAGAACATTTGAACAGAAAATTGGATATTGAGACTTGGGAAATAATTTTCCAGATTTTGCTAAATTAAAATATGTATATCTCACAGAAATGTAATTTTTTTGAGAAACCACAACCTTATTTGATGAAGTACCCTTCAAAGAATTTGCATAGGTTCATAATGCTTTTTCGTTTGGCCCATCTTCCTGTAATGACTGTACTGGGTTCTGTGTTGAAATTACCCCTTGAAAAAACAGTTGTTTATGTCTGAATGTTAACACATTGGAAACTTTGAGGCACGTAATTTCTGAATGCCCAAAAATTAGGCCCTGTTTACATGGTACATCTAGCAGAATATGTTCATAATCTCTATTTAATCATAGAGCTTTCGATTTGGAGATACTGTATGAATTCTGAAAGTGTTGGCCCTTTTTTCGAATCTGGATATTGGTAGCGACAAAGCTAGACCAAATTGGTGCTATAAGTAAATGAAATGTATAATGAATGGCAATAGTATATTTTAGGTTGGTTTTAGGATGCGATTGATTTACTGTTCAAATTTAAACTGTAATGAATGTTCTTATGAATGTTTTACTAATGTTTTATGATAGTTTTATGAAGATTAAGTGAATGTTATCTTGTTTTATGTCTTATGTTTGTTAATGTGTAAATGTGTTTGAATGTGTAAAGTTTTAAACGATAACACATTAAATAAAGAATTTCTTAAATTGGCTAGATTCAGGCAGGGCGTACATCTCGCTTAGCGGCCTCTTCTACTTCACAACATAAAACATCCTGGTGGAAAGTACCTGTGGTGAACGTATTCATGGAGGGGGTTAAACGCATAGACTAACCCCCTCCCCTCCCCACCCGCACCCTACCCAGAATCAGGTTGGGACCTGTACACAGTACTCCAGAGACATATGGGAACGCCTTCCGATCCCATGCGCAAGAGTTCTCTAAGAGATCTGACTCATGAAATGGCTTTCCTAATAGCAGTAACATTTATTAGAAGAGTAAGCGACTTCCAGGCGCAACGGTTCCAGAACCATTCATAGCCATACACAAACACAAGGTAGTTCTAAAAACACACCCATGGTTCTCGCTAAAATATATATTAAAATGCCATGTAAACCAATCCATTCAACGTCCTTGTTTTTTCCCCTACCCTCAGAGCAGGGGATAAAAGGCATTACACACCATAAATGTGCACAGGGCAGTGATGTTCTATCTTAACAAAACAATGAAGACAAGCCAGTTTTGTCTTATTTGCAGCAGGCCAAGAGGGGAGATCCTGTTACTAAGGCCTCCATCCCCAGATGGATTGTAAAATGTATACAGCTTTGCTACATTTTGGCAAATAAAACACTTCAGTTTACACAGATCATTAATCTACATGCACCACTGGGCAACCTTAGCCTTATTTGTTAATGTACATTTAGAAATTTGTAAGGCTGCAACATGGAGCTCAACACATACTTTTACGAAACACTATTGTGTAGACACAAGCTAGAGAGGATTCACAAGTGGGACATGAAATTCTTTAACAATTAGTTTCTGTTGTTCCTATTTCTCACCCTCCAACTCAACCAGGTACTGATTTCCAATCTATGCACATCATGTGAATCAAAGCAGATTCACAAGCTCCAGAAGACAAATATTCTTTACCAAGTAATAGTTTTCTGTAGCTTGTATCTGCTTGGATTCGGATGCATTTACCCTACTTCCCCACAGGGTAGAAATGAAACAGTGGGTCAAAAAACCTTACTCCATTTCAGTACAAATAACAGTATGCCCTATACACGTAGGCCAGGGATAGTCTTACAGGAACACCCCGTTTGATGCCCAGTTTTTCAAATTCAAAATAACTAATACTAGATGGCCGACTATGCATAGTATGTGATTATAAGCAGATATAAGCTACAGAAAGACAATTACTGGGTAGGTAATATTTTTCGAATGGATTGTGTCCCCCAACGTATTCCTCATCTTTGACATGATGTTCACAGCTGTGCTGCTTCGGAAATTTTTTTCGGAAGAGGGCACCCTTGCGTCGATGGCGTCGGGTCGATGTATGTCCCTCGAAGGCCTCCGTCGAGGGTGACGTCATTGGATGTTATAAATAGCACGCACGGTGCCCGTAGCCTCAGTTTGTTTTTTTCCGCAAATGTGTCTGCTTCGAGAACGCGGTGCGCCTTGTGTCTTCTACTTTTCGTGATTGTCTTCTTCCACCCCGACGACCCCACGGTCTGGCATCAAGAAGTGACGGGACTGCCGGTCCAAAATGTCCATCACGGACCCGCACCGTATCTGCTTGTAGTGCCTGGGCGAGGACCATGCTACGGACGACTGCTCGAAGTGCCAGTCGTTAACTGCCAAGGCCTTGCGGGAGCGACAGGGGAAATTGAAGGTAGGTCGGGTTTCCAAGCCCCGTAAATCCAAATCTACTGGTCTGTTGACTGACAACTCGAGAGGGGACTGTCCTCATCGGAAAGCATCCAGGAGATCTAGGTCCCGGAGCGGTTCGCGCCACTCTTCCTCTTCGTCTAAGCAGTCCCGGAAGCAGCGTCACTGTTCGCCTCCCCCGTCCTCGTCAGATGACTGCCCGAAAAATGTGGCCTGCCCCACTAAATCCTCTACCCCAGAGGAATGGGAGGCGTTTCGGGAGCAAATGCTGCAGATTTTCCAGTCTCAGGGCACAGTTCCGTCCGCGCCTTCTGTTGAAGCCAGGTCAGAGTAGTCGGCGCAATGAACATCGGGTACCCTCGAGGACCCATCCGGACAAGGCATCGGGGGTTCGCCAGAGACGTGCCGGGTCCAGGTCGCGGTCTTCCTCTCCAGTGAAACTGTCGAAACCTGTGAAACTGTCGAAGTTGGTGTCAACTCCATCGGCGCTGTGTCCGTCGAGTGCGTCTGACGGGCCTTTGACCCCGGTCAGGCCTTTGAAGTCTTCGATGCCGGTGGTGCTGTCGACACCTTCGGCATCTTCTTGGCAGAACTTGCTGGTGGAAGCCCGGGTGGTTGTGGATCCTCCCAGGAAGGCTCTTTCTAAGTCTGTGCACCCTGGTCCTGATATAAGGTGCACTCCTCTTCCTAGTTCTTTCCCTCTCTCCAGAATATCTTTGAAAAGGATGAAATGTCTGGGGAGGCGGATAGCCCTTTTGGTCTTCCTTATGAGACACCTGGTGTTCCAGAATGTCTCTGGAAAGTCGGATTGAGGATTTGCGTTCATCCTTGCATGATGCCACTGGCCTCAACATGTCTCCTGAGATGGAGTTTGGTCGGCCTGAGCCTGGTGATCATGCCGATTCGTCATTCTTCTTATCGGAGGCTAATGTTGAGAGTTGTGGAGTACCTTGGTTGGTCCAGGCCTCCGGTACAGTTTGATCAAGATGATCTTATGGACATCTTGGATCAGGGTCCGTCCACGGACCCGATGTTGCCATTTCATACAGCCCTGCAAAAAACAGTGGCTGCTACTTGGACTACTCCAGAGTCTATTCCGGTGGTTAACAAGTCGCTCGCTAGGAAATACCGCCCATCCAGTAGCGACGCTGGCTACCTGTCCACTCACCCCACTCCCGAGAGTTTGGTGGTTCAGGCGGCTATGGCAACCTCTAAGCAAGCCGCGTACCCTACCATCCCTCCAGATAGGGATGATAAGCGCATGGATGGATGGGCTCGTAAGGTGTTTTCCGCTGGGAGTATGGCGCTGAAATCGGCCAACTCCACCTGTGCCTTAGCAAAGTTTTCACACACACTGTGGAATTGCATTTCACTGGCGGCTGAGCATATTCCCGAAGTGGAAGAGAGACGGATGGCTTTCTAGCTTTTGTGCAGGTTGGCAAGGATGCCATTTGTGAATCCCTTCAGTCCTGGTTGGACACTGTGAATAGTGTTGCTAGGTCCATGGCTGCACGCACCGTGATGCGCAGATTTGCGTGGTTGCGGAAGTCGGGTTTTGCACCCGACGTGCAGGCCTGTCTCCTCAACATGCCTGCATCTTTTTGGCAGCAAGGCTGACGAAAGCCTTGAGAAGTTGCAGACATCCAAAGCAGCTGCCAAATCTTTGGGCACAGCTGTTCGGCAACCTCAGCCTTTTCGGCCTAGGGGACAGCAATGGAAGGGTGGTTCCTTTAGCTATTGTTCCTCATTTGGGAAGGCGAGAGGGACAGCCGGTCAAAGGGGCCACTGTAAGTTCCCTCGTGGTGGACGGGGGAGGGGTGGCAAAGCCGCTCAAGCAGTTGCTTCTTTGCCCTCTGGCACTGCCGCCATCAGTTCTGAACTGTTCTGAGGCCTTGAGTCGTTGCTCACCAGTGGGGGGCAGGCTGTTGCACCATCTCGAAGAGTGGCGAGCCATTACTTCAGATGCGTGGGCTTTGGATACTATCACCATGGCTATTAACCTCTCTTTTCTACGCCGGCCTCACGACAATCCACCGGGGAAGCTCTCTTTGAAGGTTCCGGATCCGCTCCTTGTGCAGGAGATTTTGACCCTGGTGGAGAAAGGCACTATAGAACCAGTGCCTGTGGTGGAGAGGAACAAGGGTTGGTAGTCCCCTTATTTTTTGATTCCCAAGAAGGATGGGGTACTGAGACCCATCTTGGACTTACGTTGCTTGAACACGTTCCTCAGGAAGGACAAGTTCAAGAAGGTTACTCTTTCTCAGATCCTTCAGGCCCTCCAACTCCAGGATTGGTTGATGTCATTGGACCTGCAGGATGCTTACTTTCATGTGCGGATCCATCTCAAGCACAGGGGCGGCTCGCACTATCAGTTTCGAGTCCTGCCCATCGGGCTCACCTCCGCCCGAGGGTCTTCACCAAGCTGAGGGTGGTGGTGGCAGCGCATCTCAGGAGAGGGGGGGATTCACATCTACACCTACCTGGACGATTGGCTGACCAGGGCGCGTTCTCCCTAACAAGCCTTGCATCATCTCAGCGTCACCTGCCACTCCCTTCACAAGCTGGACTTCTCCCTCAACTTCAAGAAGTCGCATCTGACACCTTCCCAACGGCTCCAGTACATCGGGGCAGTTTTGGACACTTCCTTGGGGATGTGCTCTCCACCCATGGTGAGGGTTCAACACATTTTCAGATTGTCACGAAATTTCAACATGCCCAGAGCCTGGCGGCTTTCGAATTCTTAAGGTTGCTCGCTCTTATGGCATCCTGCCTTTTTCTGTGCCAGAGGCCCGGTTGCTCATGCGCTTCCTTCAGTGGGTTCTCTGGTCTCAATGGTCCCAGTTCTTGGGTTGGATGTCAGACCTCCTTCATGGTCCGACTTCGTTCTTGCAGGACCTGGTGGGCCGATGAGACAGATCTCATCAGAGGAGAGCCATTTTGGCAGCCATGGCCGGAAGTCACGGTGGTGATGGACACTTCCCTTACGGGGTGGGGAGCTCATTCCAATGATCTGTCCAACAGCGGTCGTTGGTCTGTCGGAGTCCAGACTTCACATCAGTCTTTTGGGGCTGCGGGCCATCAGACTGGCGCTGAGGGCTTTCTTGCCGTCCATACGGGGGAAGACTGTCCTGATTCTAACGGACAACACGGTGACAATGCATTACCTCAACAAGAGAGGGGTCAAGGGTCACTACCTCTGTGCCAGTAGGCAATGCAGCTCGGGTTCTGGGCAATTCAAGAGGGGATCCCCCTGTCGGCTGGTTCATCTCGCCGGAGAAGAGAACCTGGCGGCGGACGCTCAGAGCAGGCAGACCGCGGTCTCCCTTGAGTGGGAACTAGCTCAGGAAGTCTTTCAAGAGATCTTCACCCTTTGGGGAACCCCACAGGTGGACCTGTTTGCGACTGGTGCCAACCGGATGTGCGAATGGTACTGCTCAAAGGAATTTTCTCCGCGAGGAGCTCTAGGAGACATGTTTGTCGTGGAGTGGCACTCTCCGCGTTTCCTCCAATCCCCGTCATTCTTCAGGTTCTCAGGAGGCTGAGAAGGTTCGGAACCTGCATGGTCCTCATTGCTCCGGATTGGGCCAAGAGAGAGTGGTACCCAGACCTTCTGGACATGGCCATCTGTCGTCCTCTGCGTCTTCCCATCCAAAAGGAACTGCTCTCGCGAAAAGGGGGTCAGGTTCTCCATCCAGTCTCTCAACCTTCACGCATGGTTTCTGAGAGGTTGAGGTATGGGGATTGGGACCTCTCGGATGACGTGATGGAGGTGTTGCTTTCGGCTAGGCAGCCGGCAACTAAGTCCTTGTACCGTTGCTGTAAGTTTTGTGACTGGTGCAGGGGACAGAATGTTGATCCTCTTCAGTGCTCGATTCCGGAGGTTCTATCCTTATTGCTTTCTTTGGACCAGAGGGGCCTTCAAGTTGGTACTATTAAAAGTTACCTGGCAGCGCTGTACATATTTAAGCGCTCTCCCGAGGAATGCTCTTATTTGAAAATTCTGCTGATCACTCAGTTTTTTGAAAGGGCTCACGAATTTGTTCCCGCTGTCGCCATTTCAGGTGTCGGTCTGGAATCTTAATTTGGTCCTGAATTATCTGATGGGTGCTTCATTTGAAGCCTTGCACTCTTGCCCGTTGAGATTACATTGAAAACCGTTTTCTTGGTTGCAGTTACTTCTGCTCGCAGAGTGAGCGAGTTGCAGGCACTTTCTTCTAAGCCACCCTTTGCTTTGTTCCACAAGGACTGGGTTGTATTGAGAGTACTTCCGTCCTTTCTACCTAAACTAGTGTCAGAATTTCATTTGAGTCAGAAGGTGGCCCTCCCCGCTTTCTATCCTCCTCCTCCTCATCATCCTAGTAAGGAAGAGGAAAGGCTCCATAGGTTGGATCCTAGAAGGGCCTTGAGCTTCTATCCTTCTGGAATGGCCAAACTCAGAGTGGACACCCAGCTCTTTGTGGGGTATACTGGACACCGATTGGGTCAAGCTGTTTCTAATCAGACCTTGTCTAGGTGGATTATCCTCGCTATTACGGAATGCTATCGATTGGCTGGTAAGGACCCTCCTGAGGACTTGTGCTCATTCCACAAGGGACATTACTACTTCGACAGCCCTACAGAAGGGTGGGCCGGTAAAAAAAAATATCCTTGATGCTGCAATGTGGTCTTCCATGCACACGTTCGTAAAGCCTTACTCCCTGAATACTGCACATGCTTCAGATGTTGCGTTTGGGAAGGCAGTGCTTTAGTCTGCCATTTGATTGGGTATATCTAAATTCTTTCCCTCCTCCATTCCTACGTACTGCTTTGGGAGTCTGTCAAAGATGAGGAATACGTTGGAAGACAATCCATTCAAAGAACAAGTTACTTACCAAACTGGTAACGTTCTTTCGACTGAATGTTCCTCCAACGTATTCCTAATCGCACTCCCAGCCTACCTCGCTCAACAATTTCCCATGCATTTACAGCTTAGAACTCGCAAGGCTAAGTGGGGTCGATGCTGTGTTCTGGGCAGTTGGGCCACAAGTTGTGAGGGGGAAAACATGAATTGAGGCTACGGGCGCCGTGCGCGTTTATTATAACATCCAATGACGTCGCCGAAAACATTTTCCGAAGCAGCACAGCTGTGGACATCATGTCAAAGTTGAGGAATGCGTTGGTGGAACAACCAGTCGAAAGAACAGTTTGGTAAGTAACTTGTTCGTCTTGTGTGTTTTCCATTTGCACTCAAAGGTTTCTTAGCTTTATTATTTTATAATGTATAGGGACTCTGGCTCAAAGGTGACTGGGTGCTGCAGAGTCACAAAAATATAACAATTTTACAGTACACACAGATAACCATGTAATCAATCTAAATAAATGACATAACTATAAAAACGTGCTTATTCAAACAAATTGGTTTGTTAAAGCCATCGAAAGCAGGATTGACTTAGCCCTTCATCCTTCCAAGATCAATTTGTTGGGTTAATTGTACAGGGTTAATACTACTAATAATGACAAGGTGTTTAAGCGTTGGCAGTCTGGCATGAATTGCTGCATGAAATATGAGCACAGTATACCAACTGTTAAAACCTAGAAATGCAATGACCTGTGCTTTTCAGAATATTTTTCCATTTTCCATAACCAATGGTGTATATAGCGGTGTGATAAAATTTGCTCTGAATAAAAGCCCCCCAGGCACTTGCTGATCACAATTTCTTTCAGCCAATCTCACAAATTATCCTTGATGGTTTTTGTGAGTATCTCTAAATCACGGTCTAAAATAATAATTTAGCATTTATATAGCGCTATGAAGCCTCGGGCATCTAAGCGCTGCTTATTACCCACAGTGTGTAGTGCTGATTTATCGACCTCGGAAGGATGAAAGGCTGAGTTTGGCCCTGCCGGGATTTGAACCTGCGTCAGCAGGCCCTGCACAGATGTCAAAGCGAGCGCTCTACTCGCTGTGCCATCGGACCGGCTAAAATACTTCCTCATAACGCTCTCGGTTTGTTCAGATATGGACAGTTATTCAGCCAAGTCCTCATTTGAACACAGAATCTCCTTATTTTAGATAGGCGTCAGTTGCATATGTTAACCATCAAATCAAGGTTTCCCTCATTTTTTAAAAAAAAACCTTTTTATTAGCATTTTCAAACATAACCGGTAGCCACACCGGTAGCCATTGCTACCATCAACACCAAGCCCCCCACAAGACTCAAGTACATTATATCACAGTTCCACAGTCTGCTCAGTTTTTTCGAACTACCTTACACATTCCTTAGATGTCACATTTTGTTCCATTGACATGGTTTTAGTTTGTTGCTTTCATTTGAGTATGATCCCGTTTTGTGTTGTTGGGGAGGTACTGCTCCTGTGCCCTTTTTTAAAGTCTCTAACTTTCCTGTGCCGTTGAGGAATTATCGTGTGTCTCCTGTGACTGTCTCATCAGATGACTGATGTATGGACCCCAGATGTCTTTCGCTCTGGTTTGGTTACTCGTTGGGGCACTATTTGTTTCAGCTTCATTACAGTATAGAACATCAGCCCTCCATTAATCTGTCTTTTTGTTCCCCCCACACCAATGCCACCGGTCTCTTCGCTAACAGCAAAAGTAACCCAATCAATTTACTCAGACATTTAGGGATTGTTTTTGTGTATCCCAGCAATGCCACCAGCGGATCCTGTTCCAATCTGTCAACTAATATTTCTCCTAGTGTATCAAAACGGTGGTCCCAAAAGGCATAGATTGGAGGGCATTCCCATGCTGCATGCAAAAAAGTTCGCTCTGGTGTTATGACATCTTACACAGCCCCTAGAGTTTTTTTCCGGAAAGAACCTCCGGAGTTAATGAGGTGTATAATAACATTTGTGCAGGTATTTAAAGTGGATCAGTTTGAATTTTGCATTAATAGCCACTTTACTAGTTCCTTCGCAACAATACCTCCATGTCTCTTCAGGTATCGCACACCCCAGTGACAGTTCCCTCTTTTTCTGGAGGAGGCTGTCGGTTCCACCCTGATATTAATACACATGGCGTATATGTTCTGAGACCACTCTGCTACTGTGACCCCCCCACCTCCCGGATGACTTTATCAAGTGTGTCGGCCACCTCTGTTTGTTTAGGAAAAGTTGTGAATATCTGCGGTACGGAATTTCTCAAAATGTAATATGTAAACACATCTAGGGCATTAAGTACCCCTCTTGCTCTGAGCTCTTCTAATGTTGTGAATTGCCCACCCAGGGAGAGATCCCTGAAACAGCTTATTTGCCCCTGTTTCATAAGAGTGACATAACTTTGTTCACTAGTAAGGGGAATCCCAGGTATACGTGTGACCGGTTTTTCCAGGGAACACAGTACATCACCCTTAGATTAATGTCGATACGCACCCACGCCCTACAGGTCAGTTCTACTATGTTCCCTGCACGTGATGTGCTGTGAGGTTAATTGACTGTAGCAAATGCCCTGGCCGACTTCTGCAACCACTTCTTCGCCACTGGAGTCTTCCCTTCCCCCCCGAAGCACTCCCTTGTGCACCCTCTTCTTAAGAAACCCTCTGCTGACCCATCTTGCTCAGCTAACTATCGCCCAATCTCCATCACTCCTTTCCTGGGCAAACTCTCAGAAAAGCTGGCCATCTCCCAGCTCAATCACCACACTGAATCTGTTGGCTTTCTCCATGATAATCAGTCCTGCTTCAGAGCTGCCAGAAGCACGGAAACTACTCTCCTGAACATCCGTGAAGACCTGCTCTCCAACCTTGATTCCAACACCCCCTGTGTCCTCATCTTACTTGATCTCTCTTCTGCCTTTGACACGGTCAACCATGCCAGCCTGCTCTCCCAGGTGCAACTTGGGTCCTTCCTCTCCTCCATCTCTAGCTCTACCTGTGGTGTTCCCCAGGGGTCTAATCTCTGTCCCTAGCTATTCAACCAATACATGGAACTTCTTGCCCACCGCATTGCTGCGCTCTGCCCCAACTTCCAGTGCTATGCAGATGACACTCAGCTCATTTTCAGGCTACACTCAGCCACCTCTTCTCCCTCATCATTTCTATCTGTCCGCCATCCAGGAGTGGTTTGCCGCCAATGATTTCTGCCTTAATGCCAGTAAGACCGAAATTCTCCTCATCGGCACACCTGCTCCCTCCTTTACTGTCACTCTGGCTGGCCTCTCTTGGCCCTCTTCCTGCTCCCACCTCTGAGGCTAAAAACCTTGGACATCTTCAACTCCACACTCTCCTTCTCTCCTCACATCTCTTAAGAAGTCACACTGCCATCTGCACCTCTTCAGAGGTATCCTTCCTTTCCTCTCCTTCCTCCAGAAGCTCACAATCTCCAGAGCACTGGTTCTCTCTAGGCTGGACTATTGCAACAGCCTCTTTCTAAATCTGCCTGCTTCTACTCGCTGCCCTCTGCAACTCATCCAGAACAGGACTGCAAGACTTGTCCTTGGCCTCAAGCCCAGGGATCGTATCTCTCCAGGACTGAAATCTCTGCATTGGCTCCCAGTGGTTGCGAGGATTAAGTTCAAAACCCTCTGATTTGTCCACAAGGCCTTCTGGGGCCTGGTACCTCAATACCTTCAACTCTCTCCTAAATGTCTTCCTTCTCGAGCTCTTCGCTCATCCGCCTCCAACTCCCTCAGGGTCAGTCGCTTCTCCAAGCAATGAGTTGGTGGTAGATCTTTCTTTCGGTTGGGGCCTCCCTCTGGAACAGCCTCCCTGAAACTTGAGGAGAATCGTCTCCGGTTCCGGAAGCACCTAAAAACCTTTCTCTTTGCTTCTGCTTTTTCTCCTCCTCCTGCTGACTTTGTCTGAAACCGAAACTGCACTGGTTACCTGGCCACCCTCTGATCTCGGGCCCAAATCCCCTCCCCCCGCCAGTCGCACATCTGCACTGCCTGCCTGGCAACCCCTGAACTTGGACTGTTTCTGTGTCCCCACAGTCCCACTACCAGCACTTGACACATGTCTGCACTTACCTTTACCAACTGCTGGTCGCACTTCTACTGTTGCATTTATTCTTTTATCCCATGTACTGTACTGTCCCCTTACCATCCACTTGTGCGATCTGAATGTCACCTGGCCTAGTAGGATCGTTGTCGGTCTTCCCTCTGTTCCCCATCCCTTGCCTCGTTGCGCCTTGAAACACTTGTGTATAGGCGCGTTACAAATGCCATATATCATATCATAAATATGGTGCTACTATTGCCCTTTCCACCTCTACCTGTGCCCTGTCTCCTCGCTCCCCAAATCAGTAGGGGAGAATGCTGGCCTGGGTCGTGTTTATAGTAGGTTTCAAACTCTGGTAGAGCTAGGCCGCTCCCATGTATTGGTGCTGTCAGTTTGTCCCATGATATTCTGGCCTGTTTCCCTGCCCAAATAAATCTTAGTACCGCTCATCGAAAGTCCCGTAAATAATCAAAGTTAATGTCAATGGGACATTGAGGAAAATCTACAAAAACCGAGGTAATTGCACCATCTTAATCAGAGCGATTCTACTGTAGAGGTTAGGGTGTAGCTTCTCCCACCAGACCATTGTGGATCTAGCTTGTGTATAGGGTCAGTGATGAGCAATACCATGTCGTCAGCGTAGAGGAAGATTACCACTCTATGCCGAATATAACTGGATTCCTCCTTGCAGGTGACTCTCCCTTATCCGTTCCGCTAGCGGCTCTATCGCTTGCGTGAATAGCAACAGCAATAAAGGACAATCCTGTCTTGTGCCTCTCTCCAGTGTTCTGGTCGGTGTGAGTTGACCATTCAATTTTATTTTTGCTGTTGCTAGTGAGTATAGCAGAGACACCATTGAGATAAATGACTCCCCCCATCCTATGGAGTACTGTGAACAGGAAGGGCCATTCCACCAAGTCAAATGCTTTAGTTGCATCCAGCAGGGCTGCTACTATTGGTTCTTATTGTTGTACTGCATCCATCAGCCCAAACATCCTTCGTATGTCATGTGAGGTGGAGCGCCCTGGCACAAAAACCACTTGATCTGCCTTTACCATCTTCGACACCATGGGTGCTAACCTTGATGCCAATATCTTAGCCAGGAATTTGTTATCTGGGTTTATGTGTGAAATGAGCCTATATGACGAGAAGTCATTTGTGGCCTTATCAGGTTAGATGAGCACCAGCACCACCACTACCTCTCAAATAGACTCTGGTAACCGGCCGTCTCGCAGGCTCTGATGAAACATCTGTAGCAAATACGAGGCAAGTTTCCCAGTGTAGTGTGAACCCGTCTGGGGGATTTCCCAGACGGCAAGGACCTTATGGCTTCACGTACCTCTTCCATGGACACCGGGTGACTCGGCCATTCCCTCTCTTACTGATTGCACCAATACAAGGCTACCTGGTCCAGATAGGTGTTTACTTCTAGCTGGGAGACCTGATGTGGCAGGAGTATAGCTGTCTTTAGAACCGGCAGAATTCCTGTGTTATGTCTATATCCGCAAACGTTTCCACCCCTTGGGTGTCGCTTACGGATAAACTCAGTCCTTGAGGTCATTAAATCTTCGGATGAGTTTGTCTTTTATATCTATACACTAGCAAGGGGTGAATGTAAGGAAGGAAGACTTAAATTCCATCAATAAAGTAGTTCCCTCTTCAGTAACTGCTCCTGCTCAAATCTCAGATATTCAAAGAGGGTCAAGATTGGTCATGGGTCAAGTCAGCGCTTTTGCTGTCATTAGACAGGGTCTGACTCAACCCCAACCTTGTTACGATTAATGTATTGCCATGGAAAGTATGTGGCTTGGTTAATTTAAACAGATTGATTCATAATTCAGATTTTTGAGTGATTTAATATTCGGATGTTTCAAGAGCCGATGTCAACTTCATATTTTGATTTAAATGGCTACCTGACCTATACCAGCCCTGCCACTCGAGCCGGCATGTGTTGGCCCAAGGGGGCCTGGTTATAGCTATAGATAGCAATTTAAATGTAACTTTTGAACTGGTACATACTTCAGAGGGTTTGATGGCCGTCCGCATTACTCTTTGAGGGTTGGTTAGTAAAGGGACATGACCACTCTTTAATTGTTGGGGGTGACTTTTTGTAATTGTGCAGAGGGTTATAAACTGAATGCATCTAATGTTACACCCCTTCCCTCTCACATTAGCATTTGTAGAGGCATGGATTGGGGTAATTTCTTAGCAGATTGGGAATGAATTCAACTTGAAATGGTGGCTTCTAATGATTCTCCAATATATACTTGGCATAGGGGAATGACATCCTCAAGGATTGATTACTTTTTTGTATCTACTCATTTGAAGGTAAAAAGTGGTCCTACAATTTTATATGATCCAGGCCTAGGGGATCCTCTCATTTTACATTTTGCAATTCAGTTTTCCTTCCCAGCACATGAGTTGAATCCAGCTCTTTCTTGATCTCTAGACAGAGGCGGATGAACTCTTAAATGGAATAATGGAATGAGTTGTTCACACACCTCTTGATGGACTCGATTTATAATTGTGGTTTGATGTGTAATATTCAGTGGACCGATTCTGAGAGGGTGGACAAACTGAGTGAGATTATTATTTTGTGTTTAAACATATACATTCACAATGTTATTCCGAACATCAAGTCACTCTCACAACTTTGACCTAAGAATAGTCGTATCAAAGAAATTAAAATGTTAGATTATCAAACAGCTAAAGAAGAAGGGGCTACAACCAATTAAGGACTTCATTGCAAATTAAAAAATGCATAAGAACTTTGTAAAATCTCTTAGAATGGCGCTGCAAACGAAAGGATAACCAATTATTGTTGAAACATCGCTGCAACGGTAAGGGAGGTAACATTTGGGCTACTATAAGCAAAACTATAGGATCATCACATTCCACTATGGATTGTCCAGTTACAGAAATTAGGTGGGTTGATAATTTCCAGAAAAATTACCGTCTGCCGAATGCCTTCAGTGTGTTTCAAGATCCGACTGAGGGCCTGTGATTTTTTTGGTATTTGTCCATGGAAGGAGAATGGTATTGCATGGGCTATTAACAAATTGAAAGCGTCCAAGGCCCCGGCCTGGACGGTATTCCCCTTTCGTTTTGAAGAATTCTCCTTCCTTGTGGACATCGCTTTTTAAAATCACACTGATTTATATTTTTGAGACTCATCAAATTTCATCTACATGGTCTCAATCATTATTCCCATCTTTAAAAAGGATGTTTAGGGGAGTTTTTCTAAAGTCCTACTGGCAGTAAAACTTTAGTTAGCTATCCCAGGCGTTTGTAGATACCCAACTCTCAGTATCAGACTGTGCTAGCTCAGGACCTTCGTAGTGTGGCAGAGCAGTCCGGCTTATCTTAAGAGGAAGATGTGAGCTGTAGGTAAGTATTCTCAATCTTAGTTAGACCTGAACAACAAAGAAGCACTTACACATATAGTTATATAAAAGATATCTGTATTATACACCAGAATCACGTTAAATACATTTAGGGTAGAACACTTGGGAATACTAGATAATACACTTCAAAGGGCACTTTCACTTTTTTGTTTGTTGGCGGTTCCATTTGTAGCAACGTTAGAAAGGGAAAAGGCAAGGTTATTGTATTATCGGTAACTGCACCCTCATGCGGTTTTCAACAGTTATATGGTAATGCATTTACTCTGCAAACAAATATAGAAAAGTCACTTAAAGGGAGGAAAATAAGTGGTTAGTGCAACATGAGCTTAGTTCAAAGTTCTAGAGATGGTTTCTTCACCTGGCAAGACTTTTAAGTCCAAAAACGCAACTCTAGCTAAAGGCAGTTCAGAAAGGGCGTGAAGTCTTGACAAACAGCAAATAATGAAGAGTTCCTGAGGTTTTCTTCCATTGTCTAAAGTTATTGAAGTAGCAAGTTAGCAACTAACAAAGGAGACCTAAAAACGGACTCAAAAAGGGGACACAAGCAGCAGCTTGGGTCAGAGCTAAGAGGGGGTTTCCCTGGACACCTCTAAGTACCCTCTGTTAGGTAAGAATTGATGTAGTAACACTGTGTGAGACTACACAACACTTATCTGCTTGGTATTAGGTAACCCACCTTTTGGTATAGGTCTGTACTACACAAGTTGGTAGTGTGACTGAGCAACCAGGCCTATCTCAAGAGGGGTAAATTTGAGCTGTAGCAATGAAATTCGCACATACAAATAACACTTACACTCAAGGTTTCAGTTATAGTTATTTATTTGACATACATTTTTAAATAAGCGTTCTTTAAAAAGAGCACAATATGGAACACTGTAAATATACTTTCAAATACTCTTCAGAATCAAACAAGTTAGTGGATACTCTTTGGATATACTTCTTACACACTTCCTACACCCTGAGGTGACTTCATTCCAAGGACAGTAATGGCAGTTATATATCACTAGTAATACTTTGCAATTCTGAGGTTGCAGAAAAGAAAGGTTTAAGGAAGGAAAAAGGTTGAACAGGTTCTCAGTATAGGTGAGGACACTTCAATCTTCCAATGAAATCTAGATAAGCCTTTCCCAGCAATAAGTCTAAAACAAGTTACCAGCTATGAGGGACAGAAATATCAAAGTCAATGGACTAGAACAGTCTGCACAGAGCCAGGACAGCCAAAGTCAATTGGAGCAGTGTCTATGGAGCTGGGGCACTGCTTAGATAAAATGTCTTGCACAGAATTAGAGAGTTTGTAGAAAGCACTTGTGGAGTCACAAGCTGTGAAGCCTGTGAAAAGCAGAGTTGGAATCAACTCTAAGGGTAAGCCACTACAAGTCTCAACTGAGAAAAGCACAGCTCAAAGACACTGAGGTAAGTACCCCAAGTCTAAACAGTACCTCTGGTTTGAAGAAGAGTGGTCCAGCTGGATTCTGTCCTGTTGCAGCGATGCAGACCCTGAGTTCCTGAGCCTCAGTCGTGGGGACAAAAGGGAGGACGTCTGGAGGGCTCCTGCGGCGGCAATTTGGAGGTCGGCGGCAGCTACAGGCTCTTTTCGGTTCAGTGGCACTTCGCTGTTTCAGCGCTTGGTAAAGGGCACCGTCGTGGATCTTGGATACCAGTTGGGCTTCCTTCACTCCTTGGGTCCTGCACTCTGGTGAGGGGACTCAAGCTCGGGTTGTTCTGCTTCTCGAGGGTCCTTAGGAGACTCCTAGAGCTTCTGGACGAAATTCAGATGTTGCACTCGACTACGGATTTCTCGATCCCTAGGACTCGGTTCTTGCAGCAGCAAAGTACATGCCAATCAGGGAAGATGGTCCAGTGGAGTTCGTCTCTGGGTTAGTTGGTCCCACTAACCCAAGGGAAGAAGTCCTCCCTTCCGGATCTTCTCCGTTGAATTGAAAAAGGAGTTTCAGCACAGCAGCAGGGCTTCACCGGGCAATTCAAAGGTCCAGGAGGATGCGGCAAGCTTTGTTCACGGTTTCTTCATCGGGTGTTTCTCCCAGTGGTCGACTCTGACTCTAGTCCCAAAACCCTCACCTGTTAAGCAGGTTTCTCCCATTCATGCACAGCCTAGGCTTTCAATCACACAGCAGGGCGGCTGTCCTGAAACGGCAGCCAGCCAATCAAAAGACACGGGAGTTTCGGGATCCTCCCTCACATCCTGTCCTTCCAGACACACTGGAGCCAGAGGCAGGCTTCAGGGCAAAATGAACAAAGGGCTCAAACCTGGCTCAAAGCACAGAGTAAAACCCCAGAAAGGCCTCACAAACAGAAAATGGTGAAAAAAGACTGGGCCCACTCTCACAAAATGGTCACCAATGGGTGCTATACTGCAGCTAAGGGTTCAGCCTGCAGTAGAAAAGCACAATGGCAGGAAATTTAAACCACTGCCACCAGCCATTTAAAATAGTGAGGGTAACATAAAAATGTTACATGAGTATGTAGGATAAGGGGCTACTAGGTAACCTCCCCCACCCCCCAGATGGTGTGTTCTGGACCTGCAAAGAGAAAATGTAGGTAAAGTCAGTTTCACTTTACTATTCTTGGGAACAGTAGTTTGCACAAGAAAACGTATTTAATCTTTGAGAAATCTCAAAGGATTTCTATGTGACACTGCACTGAAGGTGTTGTCACCATACAAAAAGTAGATAACTATGGAGTTTGTCAGACTCCAAAAACAGAGGAAGCACTTAATCCAAATCAGGTCAAAACGTAGAGCGTTAGAAAAAGGTCTCACTCCAGGGTTAAAATCAGAAAGTCCTGAAGTCCAGCAAAAGAGCCGGGCGTCTCTAAGGTTGAAGGGAATTGGCACAGAAATGAGAATTCTCGCTAACACAATCCAACGTTCTGGAACTACTTCTTGGAATCAGGTAATCAATACCTTTTTCCCACAGTACGTTTGGTTTGAAGAAAATGTCCCTGTTGGCTCACCTGTGATGTGGCAGCTGTGGACCTGACTTCTGGATTCCTTGGTCTGGTGACGAAAAGCAGGACAATGGACGGGGTCTCTCAGCGGCAGTTTCGTGGGAGGACCTAAAGCACGACTTTCAGCAACTACTTTGTTCACTCTGCGGTTTTGTCGCCTTTTACAGCAGCACCAACAAAGGACAGGGATTGTCCGTTCAGTCCTTCCTGCAGTCCCACACTCTGGTGAGGGGGTCTGGGTGTGTTGGATCGGATCTCTGCAGTGTCCTTACAGTTTCAGCAAATATTTGGATGGGCTTGGTGTTTCCACGACGATGCACTCAATGGGCAGCATGTCTCCTGGTATTGGGGTCCTGCAGCTCTGGACGCTCCTTGGACCTCGGGAGATGGCTTGTTTCAAAGTTCATCTTGGGACTGGTTGTTCCCACCAGCCAAAGGGAAGGAGTCATCCTCTTCGGAGCTCCTCTGTCACATAGAAAATGGGGGCAGGACAGCAGTGTTCGCTTCATGGTCTGGCAAAAAGTCTGCAGGCGTCTCTGGTTGTCGTCTTAGGTTACTTTTGTTTCTTGTTGTCAACTTGTTTTACACTCCAGAAGCCTTGACTTCTATATAGTTCCAGCACACACTCCTCTGCAATCTCTCTCAGCATTTTACAGAAAGGGGTCGTTTGGCTGCCTGCCCGGACACTCTGGAGCCTAGGCAGGGATAACTACTGGTTCCCGCCTAAGTCAAAACACACACACAGACCTCCCCCTCCCAGAATGGTAGAGGAAGGGCTAACAAAGAACAACCACGCTAGTAATGGCGAAAAAATAAGGAAGACCATAAATTGGTTCTTGGGTGCCCCTACTGTGCACTAGCGAGGCTATGGACATAGCCTGTGATATGAAAAATACACAATAGTTAGTAGAACACATCCACTGCCACCGGCCATAACTAGGTGATTGTCTGTGACTAAAAAGTCACAGGAGCAGAGAGAAGGGGGGATACTAAGTATCCCTTTGGCACTTCACCCCATGCCAATCTCTGTCTATAGAGTTTTGGGAGAGACTCTAAGTATCTCTCTATCCTTAAGAACTGTAGTTACTTAAGGCTATAGAAAAGGAGTCTTAAAGGAGGACCCTAAGGGTCCCCAGCAACACTGCCCATAAGTAGCTATGTGCTGCAGTAGTAAAACACAGATGCTTTTAAGAGCAATAGAGCAGAAGGACTCTATAATACAGATAGATTACAAAGAATAGAGTTCCAAAAGAAAGAGCCCACAAGAATGAATGTGTGGAAAAAGGCCCCACTCATTCAGGATTAAAAGAAAAAGGTCCAGCAAAAAGTGGTGAGGGTCTTACTAGGAGAGGGGGATGAAGCACAGTAATGATAAAGCCCCTTAACAGGATGATCCTACAAATACAATTAATTACAGACCAATTCCTCTAATTGATGCCACTAGCAAAGTCTTTACGCTCCTTTTACTAAGAGATCTAACGACAATAATGCAACAATCACTGATCTTGTCTCGATTCCGAGTAAGATTTAGACAATATAGGGACTCATTTAAATGCCACTGTTTTGGTCCACTTACATTATAATGTCAAACACTATCAAACCGGACCTTCAGTACATGGCGTCTCTTGCGTTAAATTGTGTGATTCGATAGATTTTGTGAAAAAATATTTTGAACTACAATGTTCAACTTAAACTAATTCAGCTTCTAGCATTACTTCATAGGAACGGCTCGTTTAGCCCGAGAAGGTGCTCTTTCTAGACCTATCATCTTTGATTGGTCTACATACAGCAAGGATGCTTATTGGTGCCTACACTTTTCAATATATAAGTTAGTAACATTTATAAGTTGTAGCAGGCTACTAACATCGCTCCCGTTAGGCTAGGCCATTTAAGGCTACATTGGCTAGCCTTTGCTGATTTGATTTTCTTTGATAGGACTGCCTTGGGTTTGTTACGTAAATGAAATCTGTTTTTACAATATGCTTCTGCCAACAATCTACATGCCAATGAATGCATGTCAAAAGTTGTCCTATTTTCCAGTACCGTTAAACCAAAAATGATCTGCTGGGTTTTGGGAATTGAGATAATAGATTGTGTACCCATTCTAAGATATTTGGGTTGCAACCTTTCTAACACCTGCCCTATTGTAATGTGGAAGGCTACTTTGAAAGACAAACTTCGCCCTCTCATTTCTTGTTTGAAATGTTTTTTTTTTTTTAGAGTGTACATTTTCTATCCTCTCAGTTTTAAGATACTATTAAAGGAAGATAGAGCCAGTCTTGTTATATGGGCTCAACATGCCCCTTATTGACCACGGCAACTATTTGTATGTTCTCCAGACCAAAATATGGAAAGCGGTGTTCGGCCTTTCCCTTACTATACCAATGCAATTATTCACCACGAGTTGGGCCCAATATCTCTCCCTCCAGGCCCAGTATTTATGGAGACAGATAATGAACTATGGTAAATTTATTTAGCCACCTGAAAATTCACTTTATTGTGATCTTAATAAAATAGCTGAGGATTCTTCCATTCATTCTATTATTTGTATAAACTTAAGATGCATGGTCTTTTAAATGAAATAGGCTCATCAGAGGAATAACTAGTTAACCGTCCGGGTGGTGTAAAACTTTGACACCCGACTGGATGCTGACAATCGATCTAATCAAAACATACTCCATGTATTCATAATATTCCCAGTTTCCTCCAAAAAGAGAACAACGTCCATTGTTCTTAATATGCTTTCCATGTAGTAAAGTACAGGCATTGTACATGTGTTTTAGACTAAATCCGTTATCTACCAGAGAAGGGATTCTGGAATTCTTTTAAGGCACTGGATACTTCCATGTTCTGTCGTTTTTGCACCTTGACAGATTCTGTGCAAACTCTGCGGCTTTGGGTTACTGTTTGTCCTCGTTTTCATTCGTCCAGAACTAGGCTTTTTTAAGGCTCTGGATTACTCTGAACCTGAATTTTTGATGAATTTGATTTTCCGGCTAGACTGGTGCAGGGAACATGTTTCATCAATTATTTCACTATATCACTTTTTAAATGTTGTTTTAAATCAATTTACATGATTTCAAACTGGAGTCCTTTTTTTAAATCATGAAATTTTTTATCATTGATGAAATGATATTGCGTGTATTTTGTGTAAGGTTCGTTGTAAACCATTATTATCACAATACATTTTTTTAAAAAAATCTTAATAAATGCATTAAACATCATTCTCAAAACAATCATAATACCTAAATAACATAAAACGAATTCATAAAACAATTGTTAAATAAAAACCTCTTATAGGAAGTACCTGTGCTGCATGTGTTAGAAATAAAAAAGCTGGTGAAGAAACAAGGCCGCAATGCATTAAAAATGAAACCTGCATTTAGAAATTGCATTTAGAAATTGTAAATCATAGATATGTTCTATAAAGAGAGGCCAAGTCCAATTGGTTTAATCTTATATTAGAGTTTGATCTATACATAAAATATATTGATTTATAGCGGTGATTTCCACCAGGGCTCTTGCCTTTTAGATGGTTTCCTTAATCTATGATTTTAATGCTCATCTGAGGAATCTGAGATGATGCAAACTAAATTCTGATTTATGAACATATGTTAAAGGGACTATAAACTTTTTGTAAAAGAAAGCGAGTGGTTTCTGCTTCTTTGGTCAAAGGAAGAGTTATACTGATTCAAGTAGATCTGTACCTTGGAAGGAAGGAAGATGGAAGTTAAGTTAAAATCCATAATTTTTCTCAAGGATTTATTTGCCTACTGATTCCCTGGTCTCTATTTGAATGTCCTTTATGGAGCCAATAAAGATTTTAGTAGTGGGTTGATTCCTATATATATATATATTGTACAACACCCACCGTTTCTCAACCATTTTCTTGCTCTAATGGCATAAATGAAATGTTCACCATTTAATTACAAAGCTGCCTACCATGGTAGTAGTAGTAGTAGTTGTCGTTGAGGCATCTTTGGTGCTTTTACTTATTGCCAGCCGTTATGAAGTATCATATTAACTTTGCCCTTGTGGTAGGTCAATCTTCAACCACCCTGTGTATCCTGTATGTTTTGTTGTTCCACTAACTGGAACTGGGCAACTTTGAGCTGCCTTCCTTCTTTCCAAAAGTGAGGGTTTGCTCGTTTCTGGCATTTGATTCTCTTGATCATAGAGAAATGTCATTTCATTACTTTTAACATGAAGCGCTCTAAAGTGTTCTTGCAAAATCACTGCATCTAAAGGCACTATTGGATAACTTTAGTTGAGATTACAAATAGACATGGTTACTGAATCTTTTGTTAGGTTGTTTACAGGAGAACACGTTTTTGTTTTCAATGTGAAACGTTTGTCAACCCAAATCCTGTCTAGCATGACTTAATTTGAAAGTTTAAATAGTTTCTTTCAAACAATGCCCCGATTAAACTACTACCCAATTGCAAATTACTTGGGATTAATGGGAAGTCAGTGGCTTCACTTTGTGCCGGTGTGCCGCTCTGTGACTTGTGCCCCTGGACCAAATGCCTTCAGGTTTGTGTGCCGCTGGCATTACTGTATTGGGCTCAGTTTGGGGGATGGATTGCTCTCCCTTATTTCCCGAGTTATTTTACCACTGGCCCTCTTCTTGCCAGTGCTCCCACACACCAGTGTTGCCAAATACCTTTTCGGAAGAATTGTCCCCTTGTGGGTTTCCTAAAAGGCTTCCTCACATGCCACACCACCATCATATCACTGAACACACATTTTTACATCCTGTTTGGTGGCCAGTGTTCATTGCTCTGACCTCAAATAATTATTTTGTGACTGTGAGCTACATTTGAGGCCTGCAGGTGTGAGGCGCTATATAAAAATAATGAATAGATTTGTTACCATTTCTTTTTATGGGGTTAGAATGTTTAGGCTCTTACCTACAAAATCTCTCCATACATGTTCCTAGAGGTTTTTTCTAGGGGGTTTATGGACTACCCATGTGTGCCACATCTGAATACCTCATTTACCATTATACTTGAAAAGGAAGCAGCTGCTGATTTCCTTATTTTAGTTTTGAAAATTGCTCTTAACCCATTCCTTCTCTACCAATGGATCTTCCATAGATTTACATGTTGGATGAATATTCCCCATCAGGTCGGGAATCCTAGGTAACAGAGCAGTTTTTATTTCAATTGTAAAAATGCAATTACTTTAGTGTTTTCAGTTGCTGTTGGTCATCTTGCTCTGCAAACAATAGGCAACATGCACCTCCCTTAGAGGATCACTTAGGATTTTCTACTGCACGTTCAAGTGTTGGGAGTCCTCTACAAGTTCTCTGTGTTTCTTCAATGTTTTATAAACGACAACTCAATGGATTCTTTTGATTTTTTTTTCCCATTATTTCGACATCCTCTTCAGAGGAGGCCGCTCTAGCACACCTCAGTCCAACTGTTGTCAGCTTTGTGGACATCAGGCCTCTTAATTCTCTTCTGCTGCCATGGCCTTTTCAAGGCATGCTCCACCTGTCATTTGAAGAATTTCTGTGGAGGAGTAGCATGAGCAGTGCATATGCTGCCTGTATCCGGAGCACGATGTAAACACCTGCTTAATTTGTCACTCCTTTCCACCAGAACCCTCGAAGACCGTCATCCAAGGTTAGTGACTTGGTTGGATAAGGGTACCATTGCCTCGGACACTGCTTCCATTCAGAGTCCGGCCTCCCTTCTCGACTGACCCCAAGAGCGTACTCACTCTTCCAAGAGCTTAAGTCTCATGAGGTTGTGCCTCAAGGTAAGGGGTTGAGGAATGACCATTGCACCCATGCTCAGGTTGCCCCTGTGGAATGGGGCAGCATTAAACAATCTACTCAACTGCTTCGAAACACTCAACAAAATCTCTAGCGACCATACCATCAACACCATCTTCGTCAACCCATAGATCCAAGACTTCGTGCACCACGTTGTTGACCATGCTAACAACCTCCTAGTTGTTGACCCCAGGCTTTATCCACCACACCATCGACTATGACCCAGTCGACGGCAGTCTCGCCAGCGATAGTTCAGTCAACAACGATTATATTGACCACTATGATGATTACAGTTGCATAGGTGCCGGTGGCTCCGATTGCACCATCTTCCATGGCAACCAACTTGCCTGGTAGATGCAAGCATCCTTTGTTTACGCTGGCTCCATATGTCCCACCAGTTATTCCAGGTCCCTCACAGGTGCCTCCTGAAGAGAACATGGATTTTAACGGCCCAGAAGGTGTTGGTTTTTTCCATAGAAAATGAGGAAGACTCTCCTTACAACCGCTTCACACTCCTCATGCATTGGTCTTTGTGCAAGCTACGTCTGCTCCTGCTCCACCTGATCTCTCAATGGAGAAATTGTATGCCTTTCAAACATTGGTGTCAACACTGCAGTTCAGGGTGCCTCTGATAACCACCAGTTGAGGACCCACAACACATGACTACAGATTTTCCTGCACCTCCTAGGTACCATGACTGTGTCCCAGTACCAGTTCCTCTACATCTGCCACATGTCCTGGGCACTGAATCAGTCGAGGAGGTCTCATTGGGGGATACCCCCAACCCCCATCTACTTCAACAGAGAAATTTGATTGCCTCATCCTGGCTGATGGTGGTGAGCTGGACTGACTTCCCTGATGAAATCTGTACTTTCCATACCACCATGTCCAAGGCCAGCAGGATGTTCGATTTGCTCCCCAGAGAGCAAAGACTAGAAGACTTCCTATACCAACAGAGGAAACGACCAAGGAAGATGCTCTCAATCCCAGCCTTCGAAGAAATTTGGTAGGATGGTCTTCTCAACATGATGTATCCTTTGGCAGCCCCTCCCAAAAAGGATAGGGTGCCGGACTTATCCCCAAATGTCTCCATATACAACCCAGCCTGTCGTGTCGGCAGCAGGTTGCAAGCACTCGGCTAACTCCTCTTCTCTGTGTGCGGTACCACCGGATAAAGAGGGGGAGACAGTTGGATACCTTTGGAAAGTGGATTGTATCCACAGTCACCACCACAACTAAGGTGGCCAACTCTTTGGCGATCATGTGCCGTTTTGACCGGTAACTAATGTACAAGATGGTATCCATTCTTGCCGGATCAGAAGGGTGGGGCCTTTAAGCTTCTGCATGAAGGAGAAGCCACTTCAGACCATGCCATCTCTTGGCAGTGAACAGTACGGCTACCAGATTTCGGCAGATGGGAAACTATATATAGTCCTACGCTGGCAAGGTTGGTTGAAAGCAACAAACCTTTGTCAGGATGTCCAAGCCCAGGATATTGTTGGAAAAAAAGTAGATGACACTTTGCAAGCTATTAAGACCAGTACTGACACTGCACGATCTTAGGAGACACTCCATAGTATTTCCTAGACTGAAAGGACTATTTCTTCATGGCATCACAGGACTTTCGGCTTTCCTGTCGCTCTGTCGCTCGCATTCCTATCGCTCCTCAATCTATGCCTCTGGAGATGGCTACAGTGGAAAGTTTGAATCCTACAAAGGAAACCAGCACTTACGAACGTCCTCCCAGCCAAGAGCACACTCTAGTACAGGCCTGACCAGGCTGTGGAACCACCCATCCACTTTCACACTCCGTTGGGTGGGCACCTCTCGCACTTCTGTCAAAATTAGGGAAACATCACCACAGGCAAGTGGATGCTAGCCTTGCTTGGGTACAGTTACACCCTAGAATTCCTTTCTCAACCAACTAACATTCCAAGGAGGAATGCCCAGTGCTTCACCATGAAGCACACAACATCCTCTCCATGGGTGCAATAGAAAGCATCCCTTGTGCGCAGCAGATCCAAAAAGTGTGCTCGAGATATTTCCTGGTGAAGAAAGTCTGATGGTTGGTGCCCCATTCAGGACCTCCACCTCAACAAATTCATCCAGTTGTAAACATTCCATGTGGTCCCACTGCAAGATGAGTCAATTGCAGCAGGGTGATTTTCTTTCTACCCTGCTCTGGAAGACGCTTATTCCACATACCCATTCATCGCCACCACAGGAAGTTCTTGAGATTCACAGTGGCCGGCCTCCGCTACCAGTTCCAGGCCCTTGCATTTGGCCTCAAATTAGCACCAAAAGTCTTCACAAAATGCCTGGCTACAGCTGCACCGCACTTGCATCGTTTATTATTTTTTTTTAATAATAATTTCTGGGTACTTGTTTATCCCTATTTAGATGATTGGCCGGTCAGGGCACCATCCCTTCGTAAAGCCTGACTACATAGCAGGACAATAAGCTGCTTATCCTTGCTGGGTTTCTCCATAACTTAAAGGGAGTCCTGTTTGCTTCCTTCCCGGTAGATGCTGTTTCTGGTAGCCCATCTGAACAGTCTCTTGCAGCTTTATCCCAGCTCCTAACATGGTGAAGGCAATTCTGGCAAAGACCTGCCTACGCTCTAGGAAACACGTGATATCTCTCTGCGTCCTGAAATCCCTCCTGGGGATGATGTCTTCCTGTATTCCTCTAATTCAGCACTGTCTGCTCCCAAGGCCTGTTCAACTGTACCTGGACTCTCGCTGGAATGAGGTCTCCAGGACCTAGGAGGGCAACAGTGTCCCTCTTGCTCGCGTTCCACAAAACCATTCGCGGGTGGCAGATACCCTCCATTCGAGGGGATGGTGTCCTCCGACGTATTCCACATCTGACAGGTAATGACCACAGCTATGCTGCTTCGGAACATTTTCTGCAGAAGGTGTCCTGCGACGATGACATCGATACATTGTTCCTCGAGGGCCTCTGTCGAGGGTCGATGTCACCAGATGTTATATAAAGGACGCACGGCGCCTGTAGCCTCTGTTCTGTTTTTTCCGCAACGTGTTTGCTTTGGAATCTCGGCACGCTCGATTTCTTCTGTGCAAATATGTCTTCGTCTTCTTCTGCTACCCCGAAGTCGGGTTTTAAAAAGTGTCGGGACTGCGGGTCGAAGACTTTGGTGTCACGGCAAAAGCCACGGCACCGATGACTGTGAGGATTGTCAGTCCCTGACGTCTAAGGCCTTGCGGGAACAGAAGAAGAAATTGAAGGTAGGTAGGGTGTCTAAGCCCCATAAGTCAAAGTCCGCTGGGCTTTTGACGGATGACTCGAGGAGTGAGACTGTGTCGGCGAAAGTCCAGGGCTCGGTCTAGGAGTGGTTCCCGCCATTCCTCTGCCTCGTCAAGGCATTCTAGGAAGTGCCGTCACCGGTCGCCTTCCCCGTATTCGTCGGAGGAGGACTCCTCCTCTAGACGGTTGACTTGTCCCACCAAGTCTTCGTCGATGGCCGAATGGGAGTCATTCCGCCGGCAGATGTTGGCGATTTTCGAAGCGCAAGGCACAGTCCGTCCGCGCCTTCAAAAGAAGCTGGAAAGGAACGGGCTCGGCCCACCACTCGCACGCCTTCAGGCGGTCAGCGCGATCATCGGGAGCCGTCGAGGTCCCGCTCGGACAAGGGAGATCGCCATAGCCGTGCCAGGTCCAGGTCCTAGTCAACAATGCCATCGCTACTGTCGGAACCTGTGCAGCCTTCGAGGAAGGCGTCTATGCCATTGGCACCATGTCCATCGAGGGGCCTTCCCGAGGCTCCGCACTCGATGAGGTTGTTCGCGCCTCGGTCGACGTCGACGCCGAATCTATCGGTTCTTTCGACCCCGTTTGTGTGGGATTTGCCGGAGGTACCCCGGAGGGCTGTGGAAACTCAGAGGAAGGCTCTGAGTAAATCTGTAAGGCCTGTTTTTGAGCCCTATTCTGTTCCTCCTCCCAGATTGGATTTGTTCCAACCTTTGGATTATATTTCGGAGTTGGAGGAAGGGTCTGAGCAGGAGATGGTTGTGCCTCCTGATGACCTTGTGTATGGGCACAGTCAGTTGGAGGAACTCCGTCAGTCCCTGCATGACGCCAGTGGTCTTAACACCTCTCCGGAGGTGGAGTTTGGTAAGCCTGAGCCGGGGACGCATGCCGAATCCTCTTATAGGCGTCTCATGTCGAGGGTGACTGAATACTTGGGGTGGTCTGCTCCACCTGTTGATTTTGATCAGGATAATCTGACGGAGATCCTGGACCAAGGTCCACCCACTGACCCGGTGTTGCCATTTCATATGGCTTTGCAAAGAAGGGTGGTAGCGGTTTGGACTGCTCCGGAGAGTCTACCGGCAGTGAATAAGTCGGTTTTGAAAAAATACTGTCCAGCCAGTAGTGACCCCTGCTACTTGTCGACACACCCTACTCCGGAGAGTTTGGTGGTGCAGGCGGCTACGGACCCTGCAAAGCAGGCTGCGTACCCTACTATCCCTCCTGATGGGGACGATGAGCATTTTGATGGTTGGGCGAAGAAGGTATTTTCATCTGGGGGTATGGCTTTGACGGCAGCCAACTCCGTTCGTGCCTTGGCAAGATTCACTCACACTCTGTGGAATTGCGCATCCTTGGCAGCTGAGCATATTGCCGAAGGGGAGGAACGGAATGGTTTTCTAGCCCTCGTCAGTCGGTCCATGGCTGCGAGCATCGTGATACGCAGGTTTGTGTGGTTGCAGAAGTCAGGGTTTGCTCCTGATGTGCAATTTCGGCTTCTCAACATGCCCTTTAATGGTGTCCATCTGTTTGGCAGCAAGGCTGACGAGAGCCTTGAGAGGTTGCAGACCTCCAAAGCTGCAGCGAAGTCTTTGAGCGCTGCAGTACGTCAACCTCCCCTGTTTCATCCTAGGGTACAGCAATGGAGGGGAGGTTCCATTCGGTACTACTCTTCCTTTGGTAGTTCGAGAGGAGCTGCCAGTCAAAGGGGCCACCGTAGGAGTACCAGAGTTGGAAAGCAAGGTACTTGTGGTGCCAAAGCCGCTCGGGCAGTTGCCTCTTTGCCCTCAGGCACTGCCACAGCCGCGCCTGCTCGGTCATTAGGCCATGCCCCATGGTTCGCTTGTTGGGGGCAGACTTGCGCAGCATCTTGGAGAATGGCGGATGTGTGGGTTCTGGAGATCAAAACCCACAGCTACTGTCTTCCCTTCCGGCAGAGGCCTCACGACAATCCACCGGGGAAGCTCTTTGAAGCGTCTGGATCCGTTCCTTGCACAGGAAATCCTATCACTGCTGGAGAAAGGTGCCATAGAACTGGTGCCTGTAGCGGAGAGGAACAAGGGATGGTATTCCCCTTTTTATTTTATCCCGAAAAAATTGAGACCCATCATGGACTTGCATGGGCGGAACAAGCTCCTCAGGAAGGACAAGTTCAAGATTGTAACTCTTTCTCAAGTCCTCCAGGCCCTTCAACGTCAAGATTGGTTGGTGTCTGTCGACCTCAAGGATGCTTACTTTCATGTGCCGATTCATCCCAAGCACAGGAAGTACCTGAGGTTCGCGGTTGGCGACTCACACTTTCAGTTTCGGGTCCTGCCGTTCGGATTGACCTCCGCCCGAGGGTCTTCACCAAGCTGATGGTGGTGGTGGCAGCGTATCTCAGGAAAAGGGGGATTCACATCTACCCCTACCTGGACGATAGATCAGGGCACGCTCGCCCAAGCAAGTCCTAGATCTGTTAGTCACCTCCCACTCCCTTCACAAGCTGGGCTTCTCCCTCAATTTAAAGAAGTCCCATTTCACACCTACCCAACGTCTCCAGTACATCGGAGCAGTGCTAGACACGTGAGGGCTCATCACATTCTGCTGATGGTGGACAAGTTTCAACGTGCCCAGAGTCTCCCGGCGTTCAAGTTCTTGAGGTTGCTCGGCCTCATGGCAGCCTGCATTTTCCTGATGCCAGAGGCCAGGCTGCAGATGAGATCTCTGCAGTGGGCTCTCAAGATGCAGTGGTTGCAGTTCTCCGGCAGGATGTCGGATCCCGTTCAGATTCCGCCCTCCGTCGCACAGGATCTCCCTTTACAGGCAGTCTGATGAAGGGAGCTCTGTTTTGGCAGCCTTGGCCGGGGGTGACGATCGTGACGGACGCATCCCTCATGGGTTGGGGAGCTCATGCCAACCAGTTGACAGCCAGCGGCCGTTGGTCTCTGGAGTCCAGACTTCACATCAATCTGTTAGAGCTGCGGGCTGTCAGGCTAGCCCTGAAGGCTTTTCAGCCATCTGTGCGGGGGAAGAATGTCCTGATTATGACGGACAATACAGTGGCCATGCACTACCTCAACAAAAAAGGAGGGGGCAGGATCACTCCCGTTGTGCAGGGAGGCAATGCAGCTTTGGTTCTGGGCCATCCAGCAGGACATTTCGATCTCGGCAGTTCAGCTGGCTGGAGACAAACACGGCAGCGGATGCTCTGAGCAGGCAGAGCACGGTCTCTCACGAGTGGGAGCTGGCTCGGGAAGTTCACCACAGAAGATCATGCAAATGTTCTTTTTCCGAAGCAGCACAGCTGTGGTCATTACCTGTCATAGATGTGGAATACGTCGGAGGAACATCCCATCGAAAGAACATTACCAGATAAGGTAAGTAACTTGTTCATCTTACTCAGGGTGCCCTTTTCCGCCCCCACCTCTCCAAGGCATGGTGACTACTGGTGCCACCCTGGAGGGTTGGGGGGTAGGGGAGGGGACCGATTCCAGCAATTACCACGCAAGAGGTCTCTGGTCCCAAGAAGACAAACTGCTACACAGGAAAGTCATGAATTGAGATCTGTGTTCTGGGCACTGAAGTCGCTCCATCTCAAAGAGAAAGTTGTTTGGGCGTTTACGGACAACACCAACATGTTCTACTTTCGAAAAGGGGTGGCACCCGATCTCTTCGCCTCTCCGTGGAAGCTTAAGATTTATTGAGGGGACTCTAGCTCACGGGATGTTCCTGTTGCCATTCCATCTGCTAGACATTCACAACTCAATAGCTGATTCCCTCAGCAGGGAACAATGCTCTTGCCACGAGTCAGAGCTTTGCCATGAGTCATATGCTGCGCATCTTCCAAATGTCCGGTGTCCCGGAGATCAACCTTTTCGCCATCAAAGAAAATGCAAAGTGCAAGGCATTCACCCGCAGTTCCCACAGTTTGGAAGCTTTGGGGATGCTTTCTCATTTCCATGGCCGAACCCACTCCTTTATGCATTAACGCTGTTTCCGAGGGGTTTGTACACCTTCACTCAAAGTCAGTGCAGACTGATTTTGGTGGTGCCGTGTTGGCAGAGACTCGTCTGGTTCTCAGAGCTCCTCAGCCTCTGGTCGACACCTCTCATTAGATTGCCACCAGTTTTCAACTTCCTATTCAGGGACAAAGGAGTAGACCTGCACCAGAACCCGGCCCCCCTCAACCTGAAGCTCTGGCTCCAGTTTCCCTAGAATTTGGACAAATTCCCATGCCTGAAGACAGCAGGGATTTCCTCGCAAAAGCGTATGTATTGTCGACAGTTTCATGCTATAATAATAAATCGAAGCGGTTTACTACATGGTACGCAACAAATTTTCATTCTTTGCGCTTCCAGCCGCAGGAGTGCTGCCATACCAATGCTTGTGAGCAGGAGTTACAGGTAAGTCACCTCTTCCTTTTCACTGGAATGTATGTTTCTCCCATCCATCATTTAAAATCGCAATATCCTCTATTCCTTAATGCAAGGAAAGTGCTAACAATGTGTAAAATCCTCATTTTACCTGCACTTAAGACACTGGTCTTACATTTTGTTTGCTTGTTGCAATATAGTCAGTTAATGTTTTTCATTCTTTCCAGGTAAATAAAATCACTGTAAAATGTGTTTAATGGTTATCCATGAGCAACCTATTTTATTGAGTTCTTTGATGGAGTACTCTTCAAAGGACAAAAGTTGAGCACAATTTAATCACAGCCATGCTATTTTGATACCTCCCCCTGAAAACCAGTTGTTGATTGCCTTAAACCACCATAATTGGTTAAAGTCCTAGTTGCCATCCTATTATTGGGTATTGGGAAGTTGGTTCATTTATACATTTGCATGTAGCATGCTATATTGCTTACATGCCAATAACGGGGAAATGTATACTTTATGCAAATAGCTGAATGCTGTTTATCCATGATACCCGGACACCACACACTTATCAAACACCAATCATGGCTCTGGATTCCCACAAGCACCACCAGCTGAAACGCAGCCCTTCATATTGTTTTTCACACTATGAAATGTCACAGGATTGATTAGTCGCTATACCTGTCGTGTGCGGGAAAACAGGCAAATCGTACTCAAAGTAGTTGATGGAGACGCCACCATCACCTCTGACAGATTGGGATGCACTTATGGGAATTGTTATGGGAAGAATTGTGCCATGACTGTCTCGCCCCAGAAAACCAGGTGGGGGTTTCTTGTGCATTACTAAGGGAAGGCAATCAAGAACTAGCCCGGAATCGCACTGGAAGAACTTGAGGGATGGGCGAGTACCGCACATGGATAAACTATAGGGTGGGCCACCCAAAAAGTAACAATTGAGAAGGTTCATTAACTGCCCAATATCTTTGTGGATTCGCCATGCTATCCACCTAGAAGAGCCTGCAAGTATAGCCTATGCTCCTCTAGTTGCAATGAGTTGAAGCATATACTGTCGCTAAACATCTTATCGCAGCCTCAAGAATCGACATAAGAAGCCAAAACCTGACTGGGTGCACATACAACAAATCGCCACCATATCTGCTAGGTGCGTATAACTTACCACTCCGGTGGACACTGCGAGAAACCTGAAGGTGTCTTACTTATTAGTCTCCGGGGATCTGTCATCCAGGTTGCCACAAAAAGGCCATCGTTATTGGATCCAGTTCCTGGGGGTGGACTAGTGAAGAAGGATCACCTAGATGGGGGGGGGGGGCCCTCGGTGAGTGGAAGTGGGACACCGATGGGTGAGAGGCGGTATCCCCCTTCTTATACCTTTCCCCCATTCTACCGCATAGGATAATCCATCTACCCCTCGCCCCCCATTTCCGACACAAACATTTTCACCCACCGCGAAAGATGACAGACAAACACTAAAGCCATTTACCTTACATGTCCCAATGCCAGGGTCAGGCAAAGTCAAGCAATTGACCATAATCACACACACCTGACAGCCCTTTCCCTTCTCCACAGGGATAAAAGGTGGAGCACGAGGGCACAAAACGAGCAAGGCAAACTGCACAATTTGAGAGCTAACTCGGCACAGCAGTTCAAGAGGAGGAGAAAGATGGCGCGAACCGAGAAGGTGATGAGGAGAGAAGCGACCTTGCCCTTTCCAAGCCACTCCTGTGAAACCTGCACAGAAGGAAACGTAAGACCGCCAACAATAGCCAGCGTGTGTTGCAGCAGATGTCAACGGTACATGAGGCCCTCCTCCGATGATAACCAAGCCGAGGGGAGACGCTTGCCATTGTGGAACCAGCCTTAACTCCAGAGAAAAGAAAAGCTGATCGGTTCATTACAGCCAGTGAGTCGAGGGGAGAATCGATAAGAAACTGAACTGTGCTTGAACAAAAGTAGCGAAACGGCTAATTGAAGAAACTGCAAAGAACTGTTATTTTGATATGCGGGGGGAAGAGCCAGGGGACAGGGGAGGCAGACACCACGCAGGTGCTTGCTTGAGAAACTCTCAGCAAATAGCCTATCGTTGAAACTACCGTTACCAGAAGGCCTTAGGGAACAGCGCAAGAGACTTGGGTCGAAGTGGTCATGCGGGGGTCTAGCAAAATCCTCCGTACAGTTGAAAGTCTTTGACCAGCAAATGAAAGTGAAGCTAAGGGATGTGAATCCCGCATTTTGTGAATTGCGAAAGTTGGCAAGAGTGAACCCAACAGAGGGATGCTGATTAACAGGGGGCAAAGTCTGCAGTCCCAATATACAGTGTGTTGGCAAGAGTGAACCTGACAGAGGGAAGACCACAGTGAACTGTTTAAAAAGACATTAAGAATTGTGAATGGCACAGATGAGATTGTGTCAAAAGCCGTAATGAACCTGACGGAGGAAGGCTGACATTCAAGAGGTGTTTGAGCCCGGATGAGTGGAAGCCAAGGGTGAAGAACCATCACTCTAAAGACAAGTAGAATAGAAATGTTTTGCTATTTTGAATATATCAGGCCCTTGGAAGCAAGAGATTGAAACCCGAAGGTCCCGATATCGAAAGGAACTTTCTGGGAATCTGAGCCTGGAAGAGGGGGGATCCAGGGTTGAAAAGGCATTACCCAATGTGTACGCAGAAAGAAACTTTTGTTTATTATTTTTGGAAGACATCAGATCCTCGGAGTCAAGAGACTTTTTGTAGAAAAGAGACTTAACCACCGAAGGTCCGATAGTTGAAAGTGGAAGTGTTAGCTCATGCTGGGAAAGCTCGAGCGTGCACTGTGCTTCGGAGTCCTACCTTGTCCCGTGCTCAAAACGTGGGGAGGGGAGACCCTCACTACTGCATCCTGACTTATTTGTGGACACTTCTTTCTTTCCTGTGAACCTTATCCCACACTCCTTGTTTGTATTTAGCGTTAGGATTGGCAATATGTTTTTCTTAGTATAGGCCCCTTTTATTTGACAAGACGCCACTAGGACTGCCTTATTATTTTTTGATGGTCTTAGCTTGCCCCCATCTTAGGTTTAGATCAGGCAGTTTTCCAACTCGCATATACACAGTTAAATAAACACCCTTGAACTGTGATCACTTGTGTCTTGTCTTTACTCTTGCCACCATGAGTTCCTTACAAAACTGCCCTTGGGCATGGCTATGTGCACACATCAGAATAAAGCAAGAACTATGACAAATTTGGCGGTGCTGGTCACATAATTCTCTGCCTACTTACACCAGGCTCCACCTCAACACCTCTGTGTTAGGGAGAATTCTCATAAATGTGCTAATTCCCCTTACCTTTTGAGACCCCCAGCACCTATGCTGGATTTCTAGGACTTACATTTTTACCTGGGTAGACTGTGAACCTTTTTTTACCCACTCTTCCATGTATTTTGTGCTGTGTTGTACTTTTTTGTTCTTTGAAAATTGAGTTTTAGGTAACACCATAGGCATCTTTTGTTGTGTGTCACACAGCACCTTCAGTGCAGTGGCACAGGGATGTCTTTTAGACTTCCCAAGGTTTAAATACCTTCTCTCGGACTGACTACAGACTCCCAGAGCATATAAAGTTAAATTGACTTTATTAGTCTTTTTAAAGTCACTAGACCCAGCACACCCTGCCTTACAGCAGAGTGCTGGAGGAAATGCCTAGCTTTCCATGTGTCTAGAAAACTCATGTAGCATCGAAATGCTACCCTTTCCTCTTAAAATGGCTGGTGGCGGTGTTATTACCGAACTTTCCCCAACCGCAAACAGTTTAAACGCTTCGTTAGCTGAAATACACTGAAGCCATGTTTTTCAAGATGGCGTCTGAGCCCCCCTCTGTAAAAACATACTCTGCGTGACTTTTTTCGCCATTTCTTTTTGGAAAGGTCCTTCTTATGTTTGTCTCTGCGCAGCAAACCAGGTTTGGTCCCTTTGTTCCATTGCCTTTGGTGGGCTTCTGGACTGAAGCCTCGCCTCTGACGCCGGAGTGTCTGGGGTGGGCAGGAGGTGAGGGAGGAGCCCGAAACACCCTGTGCTTGGTCTCCTAGGAGACCTGAATGCAATCTGGCGTGATTGGATGGCTGGCTGTCCGGCAAGGACAGCCACCCTGCTTTTTGTGTGGCAACTAGGCTGGAATGAATGGGAGCAAACTGTTTAAAAGCAGGTCTCTGGGACTTGGAAGGCAGAGTCGATCACTGGAACGAAAGAACCGAAGATGAGCTGAAGGAAGACTGCTGCAACTCCTGGACCGTTGGTATTCCCGGTAAAGCCTTGCTGCAGGTCCGAACAGCCTGAAACTCCCTCGACAGAGAAGCCCTGCAAGGACGACTTCTTCCCTTGAGCTGGTGGGAACAACCTCTCGTAAGCCTTCTGATCCCCGAACCTATACTGGTAGAATTTTCTCAGAGTGCTGTGGAAAACCGGGTAGCCAGTGGGAAGCAATACAGATGGTCTTTAAGGCATTCACACCTTTAACTGATGAATTTGCTGAGTTACTGGACTCGAACCCGAGCAGTGCAGGAACCTCCCGACGTCGTCCTTCTTGTCCCCACGACTGAGGCACAGGAACAGCGAGATGTGCCAGACTGCCAGGATCACCAACCTCTGCTGCAGCTTTTCTTCATTTGATCGAGTTGTTGTGCAATTGTGGTGGAGAAATCCTTTATGACTCAGTGAAAGTTCGTACAACTTTCCCAACTTTGGAGTCTTGTTCGCTCCTAAACCGTCATCTAACTCTTTTTCATACAAACTACTTCTAAGAACTTTGGCAAAGACTTAACCATTTACTATCAGCACTGTGTTCTCCTATCGAAGACACTGAACCATTGACTTTGGCCAGGCCTTTTGAATTGTATTGCCTCTGCAAGTGAACTAAGACTCCTTGCCCTGCCAAATGATTCTGTAAATAAATGTATAATATTTTAACAAGAAACCTTGAGTAAGTGTTTGTTTGAACCACTGTGATTGAAAGTCCTTTGTGTAACATCTTATAATGCTCACATCCCTCTTGAGATAAGCCTGGCTGCTCAGCCCTGCTACCAACAACTGTGTGATACAGACTTATACCAAAGGTAGGGATGTGCTTACACCTCTAGTCTCAATTGTATGTAGTGTTCCCAAAGGGTACTGCATGTGATTCTGCCTAACACTCTGACATCAGTATGCAGAGAAGACCTATGACAAATTCAGGCATGCTGAACTCACATCAAGTCTCTAGCGCTCACACCATCTCCTGAATCCTCTCAGCACCCATCCTCCTGTCTGACCCCTGGTTTGCTCTCTACCAGAGCCTGGCCAGCTCTGCTAAGCCTTATTTAGCCAAATGCACACATGCATTCTAATCTTACTCCTTGACCTCCAACACTCTACTTCGGTTCCGAGGGCGTTCCCACCACCAACTCATTGAGACTATAATAATGGTAAAAAGGCGCTATATAAATGACAACTAAAATACAATACTCCAATTCTGTTGATGGGTTGTAGCTGAGGCTGGCCTTTTGCAATAATTAGAATGGTTTGTTTGGAATATGTAATGCCACTTGATATGACATCATAGCTTTTACCATGGATTTAATGCAATGTTTTTTCATTAATGTTTTATAGTTTTATTTATAAAAAAAACTGTTCAGTAATGTGTGTTTTCTGTGTACTAATGTCTTAAATGGCTTGGTATCTGAATACCTTTTAGATGAATCGGGAGGATAGCTCAGCGGCAGCGTGCGCGTCTTGGAAGCAAGATGACACGAAGCAACAACAGGTTCGATCCCCAGGTCCGCGCTTAGAAACCTCTGGGTGTTTAAGCGCGTTATAAATACGTAACTAAGACCAAAAAAAACAATTACACAACTAAGAAAAACAAACAATTCCTGTAACAGCGCCTCGATGCCTGCGGGCTGTGTGAGCGCTTTATAAATATAAAATAAATAAATAAAATGAATGTGTGTATATATAATTAAACATGTACAAATTGTTATTTGGAGGACCACTACACATCCGTTTGAAGATCCTCAGTCTTCCACAACCAGACCTAGGCAAAAAAGCCGACTGTGAGGGCTGCACTCCCTTTATCTAGTCAAATGACTAAACATTACTTAATGCAAGTCTCATAATGTTTGTGTTTTTAATGTGCCAAGTGAGACGCAATTCCTTGATATTTAAACAAATATTTGAGGCAATGTGGTCCGAATGCCAATGCATTTTGGACATCAAGTCCATCGGGGCAATTTCTTAATCAACAAGGTGATGGTCCTTAAAAACAAAGGGGCACCACAACGCATACGACCATACTATTGATAATACATTAAGCCACAATGATCCATGAAAAATGGGATCAGTGTGCAAAACACGTTTAGACAGACCAGTACAGAGCTGGTTGTGTGGGCACAATGGTGATGTTGTGACAGCATGGCAATATATTGAGGTAAGCCCAACAAAGGGAGGAATTTTGGGTCCACAGACTGGACTCCCTGGTTCCAAATGCGATGAATGAAGAGTTTAATCTAGACTGGTTTCTGTAAAAATTAAAATGGTGCTCACCTCTGGGGGTGTCATTTGACAGACAGCACTTGTATTCATAATATGCAAAAGATGGCGTCTAATGTTTTTATCCAATAAGATCTGGTGCTCTCATTATGAGCACGACCTTCGTACGGATACGAAGCATAAGATTTGTAATGTTTTTAATATCAGCATCCAGCATGTTTGCGTTGAGATTGGCACATTACCGCTGCAGTTAAATACCTAAAGGGTACCCATCCGAAGTGTATGCCTGATTTGATTATATTGGGTCATTACACATCTGTTTGGCGTTTTGGCAAACTATATAAGCAGAGGTTGGCAGTGCAGTAAGTAGCACAGACTGGGCAGACTTCTTCTCCACCCTCTAATATGTATCACTTGCCTTAAATAGAGCAAACTTTTCAGCTCAGAAGGGCTGTATATATCATAGCCATAAAATGAATTGTGACGGTCTACATGACCCCCAGTTTTGTTGATTCCGAGGCAACTAAATCCTTTTTTTTTTTTGTTTAAACTGGCTGCATTTTGACACTACATCAGTACCCGCAGTACTGTGGCGGCAACTAGGCACAAGTCTGAGCCTCGGCATCACGTGATACCTAGGCCACACTATCGTACAACATTAATTTTGTTGGGGCTGTCCTTCCAAATCTACAGGGACAGTCTGCATTTCACTTTGGCACTGGGATCGATTTTGCTTTCATGAATTTCATCATGTGACAGCCCATGCAATGGGAAGCTGGCCACGTGACCCACTGGCAGCGAGGACGGGTCCTCATAAGGCCACGGCCGAGTACACGCTGCACACTAGAGGTTTTGCGCATTCAGGATCTCGTGAATGAGGTAGCGGTTTGAAAGGTTGGCTCTCTTAACCTTACTTGTGTGTGCTGCTGGCTGGTCACAGTAGATAAGATCAGGGAACTAGCCTGCCGTGTGTTTGAAGTATGTGGATTTTATAAAATGTATCTTGACAGAATAATAAGCACATTAAATACCACAGTTTAGTCAACAGTAGACTGTATATCTGTGATCGAAGACCAGATGGGCAAGACTCCATGACCTTGTGGTGGTTTGATTTGCAATTGAACAAGAGCAGTATTACCAGATGAGGTGAAAATTGACTTTTTTTCTGTTATTTTTTCCTCTTTTCCATCCTTTTCATATATTGTTTGACTTTTTTTCCGTACTGTTCTCCTATATTTGCTCTGTGATTTAACAGTGACCATTTTTGTAAGGCAATTGTTTTACTGTGCCACATATGCATTTATTGAATGGGCTTATCCAATATGTTGCCATGCTTACACCATGGTTCCCAAACAACCAGCTCTATACCGGTCTGTCTAAACATGTTTTGCACACTGATCCCATTTTGCATGGATCATTCTGACTTGATGCATTATCAGTGGTTCGGTGGCATGCATTGTGGTGCTGGGCCGTTTTGTTTTTATGAAGTATCACTTTAATTAAGGAATTGCCCTGATGAAGGACGTTGATGTCTGAAATACATTGGCATTCTGGCCACATTGCCTCACATATTATTTAATTCAATCTCACGTTTTTCTTCTTAAACTACAAGGAATTGTCTTACTTGGCACATTATGAATAACACAAACCTTATACTTATGAGACACTCATTAAATAAGGTTGTCTAGTCATTTGACTAGGTGGAGGGAATGCAGCTCTCCCCGTCGGCCTTTTAGCCTAGGTCTAGTTGTAGAACATATGCAGGTATCCAGTGCAGAGGCACTTTTTGAGAGAGTATGCACCCCATGCGTAATTAATTTCATGACTACATGATGAACATAATTACAGTTAGCTTACTTAAGCTGTGTCAGCTCACACCTCCTACTACAAGATCCTCAATCTGTCATTTCTATCAAACATTGCAAAGACGTTAAACCCAGCAAGTGCATATATATGCTTTGTAACTCTTAAAATCGGTCATGGCTCTTTTATGTGCGACAGTTTTCCTGTAATGACTTTGTTCTTTCTCCACAGACCTTAACATCTCTTGCTAAGTTGATGAAGGAGTGTTGGTATCACAATCCATCTGCAAGACTAACCGCTCTACGGATCAAAAAGACTCTGACCAAAATTGATAATTCTTTAGATAAATTGAAATCTGACTGCTGAAGATATGTTGTATTGCTTTTGAGATGGAAACAAATTCATATACGGTTCGAAGTTATGCTTGCCTGATGAGGTATAAAATCAGTCCCATTTGACTCCTAAGGATGGTCGAACTTTCACAGTGACCACCTTCTGGGCAAGAGTCATTATTTGAAACACTACTCTGTGAATAGATGGGCATTTCACAGGCTGGCAGCCTTTAAAGATGTATCCTGGATGTACTGTTGCAACAATATGGTCGGAAGGAACGGAGAACGATTTAAGAACTGATCTGGGCATTAAACATGGATTTCAATATCTTTTGCAGTTCCCCAACTACATTAGGGAAAATATACGGAACTGATTAATATTGATCAGCAATATTGCCTGTGCTTCTCTTCCTTATTGCACTAGCAATTTTTTGCATTCCTTACTTGCACTGTTACTATTAATTTTAAAGACCAATGCCAAAACATCTGATTGGCTTTGTAGTCTTTTGAAATGTGTCTGAATAATACAATACAAAATTTGGCAAACAGAAAATGTAAAATTTAGATGCATTTTACACATGTACCGATGTTTACAATAATGCTGAACATTAGGAGGTTCCTGTTTATACAATATGTGCAAATATTTATTACTAGTGCACTTCAGTTTTCAAAAAACTGAATGGTGCATAAAGCTCAAGCTTATTTTATCGTGGCCTCTTAATTTCATATTACACACTGTTTTATAACACTAAGTATAATCTGAAATCGATTTTGTTCTATGTATTATCACGTTACAACTTAAGCTCACCTTGAAGTGCATTGTATTGGGTTTTGTGGTATGTATCAGTTTCAGTTTAAATGCTAAACCTATTCAGCTATCACTCACACAACCTCACACCAAGTATCATACTGATATAGGAAATAAAATAATTGAAGATTTTAATAGAAGTTAATATTATGAATTCTGTGAGGGGGGGAATGCATTACCTTTTAAGCTATTCAATACTGTAAGTGCATTATACACTCTGCCAGAAGAATAACTATTTTGTTTTAATCTACTTTTTGTATTTAGTAGTTATTTGTATAAATTAAATAGAATGTTTTCAAGTCCAGCATACGTGTTTCATGATACAGATTTGCAGAGCAGATTTACAACTAAGCATTTCTAGGATTCAATTTTAACACGTTTTTGCAAACCAGTTATGCAATTAACTAGCTAAACATCTCCTGGAATTGGATATCCAGTGATAAAGTTGATTGAAACAGTGTAAATTACAAGGTGTAAAATGTTAAATTCGTAAACCCTTGTGTACAAAATGTAGGGTTAAGTTGTGGTGAGATTGTGAGGATTTTCCTAATTGAAAGTGGATGAAAAAAGTGTGTGGTGTACATGTTGGAATGTTGGAGGTTGGGGTGTGTAATTGAGCAATGGTAAAAGAGGGTACATGAGACGAGTTATCAATTTTAAGAAATGTAACCTTTTTTTACACCATTTTTGACATTCACAAACAAAGATATGGTCAATTCGCATTATTGTAACTTAAATTTGTTTTATCGTTTTTGTAATACATTCATGTAACTTATTATTTGTACACATTTGGCAAATTGGACAAGTCTAACAAATAAACATGAGCAAACTGAAGCCATACACTAAAGCCGTAAACTGAAAAAAATCATTACACAACTTGAAAATGATCAAGTTCATATCAGTGTGCTCGTTTGTGTATGTATGTATGTATATTTGAGTCTTGTGAATCTGTTTTGACACAGACATGCTTTGCCTAAAATTCCATCTACTGATTGTACAGGAGTAGTGCAAGCGGTTTACTTAAAAGAAAAGGGGGGGGGGTTATTGACGGGGGAAATCCTGGCACAATATCCCTAATTTTCACATTCTCAGGTTGCGAGTAAACATGGAAAGACACCTATTTTTTTTACTCTGTTTTTTTACTCTAGCATTATTACTCATATGTCCCCGTCCCCTTTCCTCCATCCTTGTGGGCGTGCCCCAACATGGAGACGGTACCAGAACCTTTGGCAGCAAAACATTGTTTCCCCTTTAAATTTAGTATAGCGCGGCCTCGGGTGTGGGAACTCCCCGCCCTCCAGCACTTCTCCTCAGTCCCTTTTTCCTCACGGACGATGTTGGACCTGGCAGCCAGCACAGAGAATTTTTTAGCTTTCCACTTGTTCCCCATTTGTTTTTTCAATTCTTATTTCACTTCTCTTCGGTGCCTCACCTCCCCTGGCGCATGTCGGCCGCAGGAGGCTTCACGAGATGTGCCTCATGCGACTGCTCGTTCCCAGCTTCGGACCCCCATGCACTTGGTCTTGAGTGTTCGGAGCCCGACCAACAATGGGACTTAAGTACGCCTGCAGCGCTCTCAGTCACATGGCATTGAACAATAGTTTGTCGCGGTGGAGGGAGATCTTCCACACTTCCACTGTAAGGTCTTTGTCTCCAGGACCTCTCGTCAAGACAAGGTAGGCCCACTGTTCAGTATGGCTCCACAGCGCAGCGACTCCTTGTCCGGGGTTCCCTTGGATCAGGGTTAATTGGATTCTGGTTCTTGCAGCCCGGAAGCCTCCAAGGCTACTGGCTCCCAAGCCAAGGGGCCCGAAGGCCCCTCCAGCGCTCCAGGGACAGACCTGAGCCATCCCGGCTACCGGCTCCCAAGCTGAGGGGCTCAGGGGCCCTACCAGGCTGTCTTCAGAGGGGCGATCAGGTTCATCCTCTTCTACCCCGGGGTGTAAGGGATCGTCGAATGCCACCTCCAAGAGTTGGTCCTCGGCTGGATCCAGCAAAGCGGCCCCCTCCTCTTGGTGGTACTCCTGTTCTTCCTATGCTCCCGGTTACCCCTCCACCTCCTCCTCTACCACCAACGCTTCCCTCTCAACAGCCGCTGGTCCTGGAGGTACCCCGCGGGGACCCGTGTCCCAGGGCCTGCATTCCTCTGGGTCTGTGAAAGAGGGGAGGGGCGATGACTTTGATGGCACCAGGGACGATTAGCCATCTGTATCCGATATGGCCTTTCATGACCACTTCCAGGGCCTGGCAGAGTTCTTGAGGGGGGGTCCCTCTTTCTGAGGAAGCCCCCAGGAGTTTGGTGTGCTAGCAGAGGTCTTGCGGAAATGCACCCCAATCCGGTCTGGCATCCCCCTCCAGAAGGATGTCCTGCAGTTGGCGCGAAAGACTGGGAGAAACCCAGGGCCAAGGCCCAGATGAACAAGAAGTTGGACAGCAGGTTTAGGCTGATAGACGGGGAACCAATCTCCCTTGCCTCGCACCCGGATACCCATTCCTCTGTGGTAGCTACAGTTTAGTTGTATTCTAAACTATAGTCTTCATTGTCTTACTCCACGCGAGCCACCTCCAGTTGCCCCTCCAAGGAGGACAAAGTCCTTCAGTCCTTGGGAAAGCGCTGCTACTCAATCTCAGGACTGCATCTGTGACAAGCCAACGCAAACACCAATCTCAGGACTGCATCTGTGACAAGCCAACGCAAACACCCTCTTAGCTGCGATTAACCAGAAGCTGTGGCAGGAGATCTGGGAATTTCTGCCCAACCTCCTGTTGGACAAGCAAGCCTCCTGAAAGGCCGGTCTGGCAGATGCCTGGGCCACTACGCTGGACCGCATGGAGTCCTCGGTCTCCCATATTGACACAGCCAGCAGAGAGCCTGGATCTGCCCTTTGAGTGCATGGACCTTTTTCATTTGTCGACCGATGATGAATTGACAAAGAAGAAAACCTCCACTAAAACTGCCAAGTCCGTGGCCATCCTGACAAAACCAGATCAGAAATCCTTCCCTCCGACCCAGCGCAGGATCGTGTTTAAGCCCCGCGATTTCTCCAGCTTCAAGGGGTTCGGGGACCATGGTGCACGGAGGCCTGACAGTGTGCAGAGCGACAACAGGATGAAGCAGCAGAGGACGTCACACAGGTTTTCCCTCTGCCCCCGCTTCTGACGCAAAGAAGCAGTGACGTCAAGGTCTGGGAACACAGCTCGCCTCTGGGGGATCATTTGGCTATGTTCCAGGACACCACGAAGCATCTTTTCAGCAACCTGTGGATCCTATTCGTAGTCTCCACAGGCTTCAGTCTTCCTCTTCCATTGCCTCTACCATACTCTCCTTCACTTTGTCAGATCGGGTCCCTGGTTCCTTTATGGGAGGTCCTTTTGCTCTTGTAGAGGCAGGCGATAGAACCAGTTCCTGTTGTAGACAGGGGCTGCTTCTGTTACTATTCCAGGAGTTTTGCGGTACCCAAGAACGACCTGTTATTTCTAAATCTGTTTTTACTGCTGGATCACTTCAATATGATTACTCCTGCGCCCATAGCCGAGTCGCTGTGTGCAGGGGACTGGATGTGTTCCCTGTTAAGGATTTCAATCAGGCACACACCCGGGTCTCGACTATCGTGTAATGCACAATGAAATACTTATTTATTATGTCTATAGGTTCAATATTCTGAGTGACATAACACTCATATCACACTCGTCTCAAAATACCCCCCAGGCAGTGGACCAGGAATCAGGCTGGTTGATAAAGGTAAATATTTGTTTATTTATTTAAAATTCAAATCAAACACACATTTTAATATATATGTATGAGGCAGCAATCGCCAATGTGGTGACAAAACAATCCAGAAAGTAAGTAAAGCAATTTAATTCACTTATAGCACTACAGAATAGAAAACACAGGAAAAATAACAGTTTTGGCTTGTGAACAGATAGCGCTTAGGTTATTGTTTCCCCCTGCAAAGTTCTTAATGCACAAATGATCAATTCTACACAGATGTAAATAAGCATCGGTCATTGAGGAATGAAAGAACAGTGTCTAGAGTTTGAATGCAATCTTCCCTCCCCAAACAAGAGAAAACCGTTTTTGGGAAATGTACACTTTTTAAAATGACAGTTGAAAATGGCTTTGTGAAACAATGAAAAGTGTGCAAAAATGCTTAAATTGATATTAATTCCTATGGGAGCAACATTAAACTAACAAACCTAAGCTACATGATGAGCAACAGAACACACTTTAAATCAGAATGGGAGTGTGGAAATACTTCGAATGAGAAAACGCAATTGTAAAACTTTTGCAAAAATGCGAATTTGCGCTTAATTTCCGGTATGCGATTTTTAATAAAAACGGGTCAAATATACTGTTTCGCAATTTTTAGTTGTGGATGTAGCTACAGGTCTTAGGTTTAAGTGAGAGTTGAAATTAAGTGTCTAGCTATAACATTGAAGAAGTTGTGTTAGTTTTAATGAGGCGTTTTTGAAAAAAATAGAACTGAGAAAAGCAGAAATTTGGTTTTAAAAATGACACATTGGTTTGATTTAAACTATATTAATGACTAAGAAAAAGAATGCTGCCCGGGAATCTCCACAGTTACGCACGGCCGCTTGTAACTCTTCACGTGGCGGATACTGCATTTTCTTTATGGGAATTACTTCGGGATTGTAAACGGGGTTGCAAGAATGGTTCTGACAAGGTTAAAGGTTAAGTTAAAGATGGGATAGGTTGAAATTGGGATAGGACAAGTAAATATACTATGGGTTACTATGATTCCTTTTTAAACTTGCAGTCCACTGTAAATTCAGATTGGACCGTCAAATTCTGGTCATCACGGGTCTACAGGCATCAGGGCACTTCTGGAAGGATGGTCAGCTGGGCGGTTCTGGTCAATTGGACTGGCACCTCAATTTGGATTGGGATTGGATTGGCCCTTCTGGTCACTGGACACTGTAGGTTAGCATGATTGCGAGTTTAACAGGCAAGCCTGGATGGTACCGAGCCAGACTGGATCAGAATTATTCTTTCCTGATGCTTGAGATGGTTCAGGATTTGGGCCTAACTCAAAGAGTTCAGCAAATGCTGGGCCTTGGTTTTGCAAAGTATTCTGGATCAGGACAAATGAAAAGTTCTTGACCAGGATGAAGAATTCTGGAACGGAAGGGGCATGGCTAAATGGCCACAGGTTAGGACTTTATCTCCGAGAGCTCCTGTGGATCAGTCCATGATCCTGTAGAAAAAGAATATCCGTAGCCTGCTGAGAGTCGTGTAATTGCACGTGATGCTTCATGAATATGCTGGAAATGCAGCGGCACCAAACTATTGAGAACAGTAATAGGAGAACTGCGTAATAAGCCGGCGAAGTTGTGAGATCAGCCCGACAAGAAAAGAAGATGGCGCCCTGCCAAGAACAAAGGAGTAGAGGAGCACGATCCTAACGCAAACTGCGAGGCCACGCCATTGTCTAGCACAGCTGACTTGTGGAATGAAGGAATGGTTGGTGGATAAGATCTGGCAGCAGAGGCTGCAGCTGGCATGGTGGGAATAATCGTCAGGAGCCCGAAGCGCAGCTGAGCGACGGATACATTGTCACATTGGCTAGGAACATACTGCAGGCAGCAGTTGTAATACATGCTCACCATGGCGGACTAAGGACATTGTGATTGCAAGGAAGGGGGCACCTAGCAATGCGAATGTGAATGAAGGCAGTAGACTGCAACACGGGGCGGGCAGCCCCGTATCGCGACTGAGGTGGACTGAAACTCAGGATGCCCTGTGGTGTCCTGCGAGAGCACTGGAGAAGGTGTGACCAGAGCGGAGAACATTAAAATAAACACTGACCGGCATGATGTGGTCCGGAGTTCATACAAAACGTAACTGACAATGTAAATGGGGAAAGTAACTCTCTGACTGCATGTCAGCTGGGACAAGAACAGCGTGTGCGAATAAACAGCGAGGACAGGACACAGAGTGAGCTAGGCTGGCAACTGAATCCTGGGAAGGTCCCAGCCCACATTGATAAAAAGGTGGGTACACCTCCAAGAAAGTGGGTGCAGTGGAGCACCAGAGGCTGTGCATAACGGAGGCCTGTAAGCAAAAGTGGGAAGTAACGTGCTAGGGTGCACCCACACAGGAGAATCGGGCAATTCGGCTGGAGATGCCCAGGTGGGACACAATGGGACGCGGGACTGACTGATGAGAGAGGCAGAAGAAGACTTTAGGAACTGAGCCCCACTGGCACGCAAACAACTAGTTTAGTTGGGCCGCCGTTAGAACGGCATCCCCCCTGCTGGGTTCTTGAGACCAGCATTGCCGAGTTAAAGAACCAAACGCGGGTAAGCCTGAGATCCAGGGATGGAGCAGGGCAACCGTTGGGAGGAGGGGTTTGGGGGGTAGGGTGCTTGGGGTGGGTGTGCAGTGTTAGTTGAGAAGACCGGGGGAAGGGGAATAGTTGGGGAGCTAATGTTGAAAAAGCCCGGGGAACAAGCGAATACTCGGGCCAAGTTAACTGGAAGAGGGGGACGAGGGGGGCGGAGTGAATGGGATAAATATGGATGACGATGGGAGAACTTAGAATAGTGACCTGGAACATCAGGGGCCTCAACAGCTACCTGAAGAGGAACAAGGTTATGATGTACCTGAGGAGGCAAACAAATAGATATAGCCCTGCTGCAAGAAACCCACCTCACTAGAGAGAGACAAGAGGTGGTGGGAAGAAAGTGGAGGGGGACCACCATCGGTGCGACATATTCAGCTTACACTAGGGGGTGATTACCTGGGTGGCACCACATTTGCCCTTCCAACTGCTCCAAACCACGGTAGATCCAGATGGGAGGATGGTAGTGATGCGGGGGCTGCTAGAGAACAGATCTGTGCATCATAGACACATATGCCACCAACCAAGATACAGTGGTGCATTTCAAAACACTATACCACAAAATTAGCCCCCACTTAGGAGGCGCGGTCATATGGGGAGGGGATTTTAACTGTACATTGTGCCCAACAAAATGGACAGGTCGGATACCAAACTAGAACCCACCCCCGCGGCAAGAACATTACAGGCCTTGCTGAGCGATTTTGGATTAGTAGATATATGGAGACAGCAACACCCAAATGATAGGCACTACTACGCTGCCCCACACAACCTGCACATGAGACTGGATTATATGTTCACCACCGAGGAACTATCTGGGGAAATGACCGACTTTCCCCTCTGGTCCTGGCCTGGCGACACAAGTCTCTCAGCGCTAGAATTCCCATGTGAAGGTTAAGGGCCAAAGCGCTGAAGGACACTGCTTTCCGAGAGGACCTCAGGGAGGAAATAATCGGGTATTTTGACAACAGCACAGGGAGTGTGCAGTCAGAGGGAACCCTACGGGAGGCCTTCAAGGTGGTGGTCAGAGGGGCGGCCACATCTAAATCCAGAGGGCTCCAAGGGGGTATAGAGTGAGAGTTGCATGAGACTGAGAGGAAACTAGAAGGAATTATGTGGAAAGGGAGCACCTCACAGGAGGACGCTGAGCGGGTGGGCCAACTATAGCAGGAGTGCGTGGGACTCTGGGAGAGGCTCTGTAATCTGAATTATAAAAAATATGTTGAGAGGCAGCACGCTGGGGGGGGATAAACCGGGGAGGCTGCTTGCATGGCTATATAAGAACGAGACTCCGAGGCCATCGATTAGCGAGATACTGGGGGAAGAGGGCCATCTCTGGAATACCCAGGAGGGAGTGAATGAGGGGTTCTATAGATTTTATAAACGTCTGTACGAGGACGCAGGAGAGCCCACAGCGCAGGAGATATGGGAAACGCTGAAAGACATGGGTTTGCCAAAATTGAGCAGGGAAGAAAGGGAGAACCTGCGACGCCGCCATAACTCTAGAGGAATTGGAGACATTGGTGTTACACCTGCCCACGTGCAAGGCCCCGGGGACGGATGGCCTCCCCAGCGAATTCTAGAAAACATATAGGCAGGAAGTGCTCCCCCCCCACTGCTGGCAACGTTAAACGAGGCTTTTGAGAGGGGGACTCTGCCGGAATCGCTAAGGGAGGCGATGATCATCCTGCTTATCAAACCCGACAAGCCAAGCACGGATGATAGGTCGTACAGACTCCTGTCCATGTTAAACCAGGATAGTAAAATCCTACGACAGTGTTGGCTAACCGATTGAAAAAGGTGATTACCAAACTCATACACCCCGACCAAACGGGTTACGTCCCAGGCAGGAGCATAACAGATAATCACAGAAGGCTGCACCACGTCATAGAACAGGCAAAGAATGATCCTGGCGAGATAGCGATAGTTTCACTAGACGCAGTGAAGGCCTTCGACTCGGTAAGGTGGCCATGGATGCTGGCGGCCCTGAAAGAGTATGGGATGGGACAAGGGTACCTGCGATGGGTTAAAATGGTGTACAGCTCCCCAATAGCCAGGCTTAAAACGGGGGCGATATCGGACAAATGGCAGCTCAGCAGAGGTACGAGACAGGGATGCCCATGGTCCCCGATGCTGTATATCCTAGCCCCGGAACCGTTAGCAATCTGCCTAAGACAGCAATACGAGGAAATAGGGGTACAAACTAAAGGGGGACCGCACTTCATATCGCTGTACGCGGACGATATGTTGTACCTGCGCTTGCGTGAGGAGAACTTGCAATACTTCCTAGAGGTGATGGAGAACTATGCCACCCTCTCGGGCATAGCAGTTAACCTAGAAAAGTCATGCATGTTCCCCCTGGGCAGGTACACGGGAGCCCCACAGGGTAGTTTGCCCACTTTGCGGATACCATGGCGGACTAGAACATTCCGTTACTTGGGGATTAATATATATCACAGGACAGCAGATGAACACAAATATAACACAGACAGGGCGGTGGAAGGTATTAAGAACAGCATGCAGTTCTGGGCAAAACTCCCCCTAGCCATGGTGGAGAGGGCGGCCATGCTCAAGATGGTGGTCCTACCTAGGCTGTTGCATTACTTCGCAAACATCCCGTGCATGCTGCCTAGACATTTCTTCACCAAACTCTAGAGCCTATGTCGAGGTTTTCTATGGCATAACTACAGGAACAGAATAGCCTTATGGAAACTGCAGAATACGTACGATAGAGCGGGCATTAAGCTGCCGAATTTTGAGATATACCACCTGGCAGGGCTGCTACAATATGTGGTTAGATGGCTGTCGGAAGACGAGACGGCGGAATCCAGACTACTTAGGGGCGCATGCGAACCCTACTTCCTGAAAGAACTAATATGGTAACCAAAATCAGAGCTGTGGGGGCGCCCGGAATTACTGGTACTGGGCTGGAAGATGTGGCATAAGGTGTGCAGGGTGGTGGGGAACCCGACCCCAGCTCCCTGCAGGTGCCACTTGTGGTGCTATGCGGGGCGGAGGTGCAACTAAGGAGAAGGATCCGCAAATACTGGGAACCAGTGGGCCTTGTGATCCTGGGAGATATATGGCAAGAGGGGAAGGCACTGGATTTTCATGCGATAGTGGAGGACACGGGGGTACACAGTGGGAAGTACATTACGTACACCAGAATAATTAAACGGGTAAAGGAGACGTGGTCTTAGGCAGCACTGGCGGAGCAGCTGGATGAAGCCATAGAGACGATGTACAATATCTCTGAGGGAGGGCGGGCATGAAATATCTCAGATATTCAAAGTACTGATGTCCAGAGTGAGCAAGGAGCTGCCCCAATTGAAAAAGGATTGGGAGGAAGATGCGGGAGAACCCATGCAAGACGGACAGTGGGAAAGAGCCCAGAGATACCACAAAAGGGTGTCCAGAAATGCCAGGTTACAGCAGATGCAGTTATGTCATACATGACCCCCCTAAGGATTGCCAGATTTGGGGGCCCAGATGTACAAAAATGCCCCAGGTGCGGGGAGGTGGATGCTGGGATGATTCATATGTTCTGTGCCTGCCCGGAGATGGGGAGATTTTGGGGTGAAGTCAAGCTACGATTATCCAAGAAGGGGATTAAGTTGGATGTGGAATCTGGAGGGGCATGCATGTTGGGGGAAGGGGGGATTTGCCAGACCACGGAATTTAAAACACGTCAGTAAACTCAAGGACCTGGCATACATCCTGGCCAAAAGGAGAACAGTCATGGGTTGGAAAGTAGCTCACAGGCCCAGATTGGAAGTGTGGTCAAATGACCTCCTGAAATGGGTGGACGCTGAGACCACGGTGTGGTACGAAGTAGTCAGTAGGGGGGGGGGATGGACCCACTTAAAGCTTGGAGGCAAATGGTTGCCACACTAGTGGGATCTTCCATTGTCAACTCCAACAAAAGTGATACTAGTGGAGACGACAAGGGGGAATTGCCCCGGATTAGAGAAATTTGAGGAAATGAGGAGAAGCTAGAGTTTAAGGGATGGGTGGGGGGATGACTGTAATATGGAACATGAAACGAATGCCATGCTGGAAGTAATCGCGACAGTCTGGTGTGTTGGTTATGTTCTGTATGTTGTAAAAACCAATAAAATATGTTAAAAACAAAAGAATTCTGGAACAAATCGCTGCGCGGAAATCAGGATGTAGTCAGGAATCGCTGTGTGTTGTGATGTTCCCATATTTATCATGCAAGTGACATCACTCAGTTTATGGTAGGGGCAGAATTACAGTCCACACCCACTCGGCTGTGATAGGTCAGAGGCACTTGCCTTTTTCTGGTTGGAAGCCAGAAAGATCTGTCATATTTTATGATGTGGCTCCCACAGTGATTTGGACCAAAACTTAACTTTTCCACAAATACACATTTATATAATTATGCCCTCTAATAAAATCAGACACATGCATTACATATTTGATGGGTTATCTTTACATTCAATTCCCATCTCAGTGAGAGCTGGCTTTGTCGTTCTGTGGAATTTTGTCAAATTTAATCATAATGGTTTGTCCTAACAATTCCTAATTCAGTACATATCTGGGCAATTACCCCTAGAACACGGGTATACAATATTATATTTGCAACATCAGTAGTTTTGCCACAGTGTTTTGGTTCCTTATGCAGTACAGGGTTCACTCACATCTTCAAAGAAAGAGCATACAAGTAGATTTGCAACTACCAACTTTTAGATGTATCCTCCTCCTTGTGGCAAAGTTAAGTCTTTAAAGCTTAATTTCAAATAGGCATTTAAACACCAAAAGTTCTTGGCAGTTTTTTTTTTACTTTCATTCAACTGGCAACAGCTGTCAAATACCTTTGATCAGTGTTGGGTCCTCTGCCCTTGAGAGGGAGGAAGTTTCCGGCCCCTCCCCTGTGGGGATCAATATGCAGCCTGCCATTGTCCTTGGCTGGGCAACAGATGAAAGTCTGAGTTCTTTGTTTTAAATATGCGAGAACCTCCAGCATCAATTAAGCCTTCCTGCTAGCAGTGGAGTGTCAACCTGAAATGTCATCCTTCCCAGGCTGAGAACTGTCAGGAAGAATTGTAATTACTCAAGACTGTGTTTTAACTTGAAGTTACCTACCTCTTCATTAAAACAGAGAAAATGAACCCAGTTTATAGGGGATTTTGACATTTAAAGAATTAGGCCTTTCACAAAAACATACGTTTAAACCAGGCGATTTTCCACTGTCTTCAGGGAAAAAGCACATTTAAGATTTTCCTCTGCCTGCACCAGTTCTTTCCCGAAGTACTGGGATTAGTTTTTCAGTTTGGAGATATGTATCCAGCCTTTTCTTTGTAGTTTCTGCCTGCACAGTTGAAATTGTTATATTTTGCCATTTTTAGCCATATTTCTCCCCTAGAAATTGAACCAAATGTTATTGAGCTGGTTTTTCATACGATACATTTCTTAGCTGCTGTCAGTCAATGAGGCCCGGCTCCTCTGGGCCATCCTGGATGATCTGTAACCCTATTACTCTCAAGGATTCACTGGAAAAATAAATGAATCTAGTGCCAAAAACAGCACTTTGAAGGTTGCAAAGCTACCTTTTTAAAAGGCATTTTTGATTTTCACGACAATTCTGCTGCCTTGCTCCATGTTGGAATGTGACAGCACCCACTGGCATGCTCCTGCAGTGAGAGTTCTGTCTTTACCCCAACTTTTACTGTGTGTGGCAGGGCGTGCAGCCTTTGGTGAGTGTGACCTATGCGCAGTTTTGCAGATTTTTGCACGCACAGGGGTTAGCGCATCCATTTTTGGCTGTTTCTTTCGCCATTTGTAAATTGAGGCAGTGGGGCTCATTTGTATGGGTTAAAATATCCCACATCTCTGGACCTCAAGGCTGCGTACCTGCATGTACCCATCTATCAACTGCATCAGAAGTTTCTGCGGTTCATGATTATGTCTTACCACTTTTAGTACTCAGCCCCTCGCGTCTTCATCAACTTGATGAATGCATTTACTGGCCTTCTCCGCTTGGAGGGCCATCATCTATAACCTTATTTGGACGACTGGCTTGTGAGGGCTAGGTCACCGGAAGGAGTGGTGCACTGCTGCCAGAGACTTGTGGATATCCTTAAATCAGCTGGTGTTTTCCCTAAACCAGAGGAAGACAGTTATGCCCATCTCGGGAACTGGTTTCCTAGGGGTGCGTTGGAACACTGTTTAGCAGGTGTTTCCTATGCCCTGAGAGGCCTCTGTCCCTTCACAAGGCGGTGGGGCACTTTCTGGCCAACATGACCACCTCTGCATGGTGGTTCTGGCACATTCTGGGCCTGATGGCCTCTTGCTTGCTCACTTACCAGGTTACTCACCATAGTGACCACCTTACTCCTAGTCCATAGTCCCCATTCCTCCATACTTGTGGGACATCTCTCCGTCCTGTGGGACGGGACCGGAGCACTTTGTAAAAAGCATCCACATTTTTTTCAAAAATGTGTCCCTCCTCTTTACTGCGCGGTGCCCGGCACACGGCCGTAACCCCACCTACCTTGGCTCCGCCCCGTGCATCGCCCATCAGTCCTTTTCTATCACAGGGTCCAAGACCCGTTAGCAATAATAGAGGAACCTTATTAGAGGGGACGGCGGGCGGGCAGGCGTATGGAGGAAAGGGGACTATGGACTAGGAGTAAGGTGGTCACTATGGTGAGTAACCTGGTAAGTGGCATCGGAAAGGCCCCTCTGAAAATCTTCTAACTTCTCGACCAGAATGTGCTCCTCAAACTCCGACAGAGCTTTCCACATCCGCATATTAGCTCCCGCCAAAATCAATTCTGCATTGGCCTGCCTGAGCTGCAAGGCCGAATTGGCAAAGATTTTCCTCCCTAGGGAGTCCAGGAGCTTGTCCTCCTTTCCCAAGACCTGAGTAGATGTCGCGGAAGAGGATGCTGCAGGTCTGGATTGCAACGTAGCCGCAGCCACCACTGTGAGAAGGGAGGCGGACAAGACTACAAGGCCACTTCTTCCGAGGAATGCAGCCTGTACCTCGCGTCAATCTTTTTATTGATAAGTCCTGAGTGTGGCTTTTCCCAAACTCTTCGGACCTCGGCCAGAACATCCTTCTGCAGGAACAGGCCGGTACGCTCATAGGGAGACAAGGTGAACGCCCCAGAAAGCAGACCCTTCTGCAGAGCGGGTGCCTCGGGCACCGGAATATCTAAGAAACCCATGTCCAGCACCCGGTCATGGAAAGCTCTGATAGAGCGGGGAAGGTCCTTGTTGTCCTGATCGCCTTGAGGGTCATCTGACAGGTCAGCATCCTGCTGATCCGTGTCAGGCACTGCCTTGTCCACTGGGGACAATGGTGGCAAAGGCGGAAGGGCAAGGGGAGGCACCAGGGGCAAGGGAGGCGCCACCGGAGGAACAGGCGGAGCCAGAGGCACTGGTGGACAGATCTCCTTGAAAAGCCCTTTGAAATATTCCCTCATGGGGTCGGTGCGCATAAGCGCTTGAAATTTACCGAAAAAAGCGTCCTCAGGAGATTGCTTCGGAACCTGAGGTGGACAAATCCAGGGACGTAACGGAGAAGGGTGCCACACCGGCCCCTCCACCGACGTATCCACATAAATCAAGGGAGCCGCCCCTGCGAGCAACAAAACATTGTGCGGAAGAGGCATCCGGGCGTTCCAATCATAAACTGGCCGGTAAGGATGCACACAAGGGACCTTAGGTTCACCCAAAGGACCGAACCCTACACCAGGGGCCGATGGCGAGTAGTAGGGGTAGTACCTAAAATGGCCACCGTGGTCGTGGCGGGAACGGCCACCATTTTGTCCTCATCTGAGGGGAACTGCGGCACGTGAGGAAGTGAGGCAGGGGTCCCCGTTGATGGGTCAGGGGTCTTAATTTTAGCCTTAACGTAAGGAACCTCGGCAGAGTCGGTACTATGAGGCCTGAATGTTTCTGCGACATAGCAATCGCCAACTTAGCCTTCGAAGGAAGGGCCTCAGCACAGCCAGTAAAAGAAGAACTTTTCTTCTTTGCCCCCTCAACAGATCCGGTGTCACCACAAGAGCGGGAACGGTGCGCTTTCACCGACCGGGCCTTGCTCGGCCCCTCAGAACTGTTGGTAGCCTTACCCTCTGTGCGAAGGACCTCGGACCTAGGCCCGGTAAAAGCCTTATTGGCATAAGCCTCGAACATCCGTTCGGTAACCGCAAGCCCAGCCAAGGCCTCAGGGCGCACCCCGGTTTTGTTTTTGAGGGAAGCCGAAAGAGAGGCCTCAGAGCAAGCTCCGGTACCCCATGACTCAGTAAAACTGGGCCTACAAACAGCCCCCACAGGAGGGGCCTCGGACTTACTCCGGTGAACACAGGCCCCTTACGGAGACCATCGGAGAAAACTCCGGTAGAATTATTAGGCTCGACAGGCACCTCAGGGCGAACCCCGGTAACAGAGCGAACTCCCAACCCGAGAGGAACCTGGGAAGGTATCCCCCGGTTGGGGTGCTCTGAAAAGTAAAGAACTTACTGGGCGTTTCTTCTTCTCGTCGATGAATGCCTGAAAATGAGGAGGAGGAGTTTGTCCAAACAACTCCTCCCACCGCTTCAATCGACGTTGAAGTGCCCGGACCGAAAGGGAGTCGCAGTAAAAAGAGGAGTCCCAACGGTGTTCCGGACCCAAACACTCTAAACAAATTGGATGGCGATCCGCCCTCGCGAAGCGACGGTGACACGATGAACAGTCTGCAAAATCTAATTTAAAAGACATAGACAGACTAGTAAACGAACGCTAGGGAGAGCCAGAGAGGAAAACTGGGAAGAAAATCTTCTGAGGATGCAAGTGCGTCCGGCCCCGATCGTGCAGAGGAAAGGACTGATGGGCGATGCGTGGGGCAGAGCCAAGGTGTGCGGGGTTACGTCTGCGTGCTGGGCCCCGCGCAGGAAAGAGACGAGGGACACATTTTTTAAAAAAAAAGTGGATGCTTTTTACAAAGTCCTCCGGGCCCGTCCCACAGGACGGAGAGATGTCCCACAAGTATGGAGGAAAGGGGATGGGACGTAGGAGTATGTACAGCACGCCTACCTCAAGATAAGGCGCCTCCAGCCAATTGAGATCAGGAGACGGGGTCTGTGCCAACCAGATCCCTATACTGCTGCTCCTTCTGCCCGATCTTCGCTGGTGGCTGATGGATGGGAATGTTTCAGTGGGAGCCCCTTTCTCCCAACCAAAGTCTTCCCTGGTGATGATGACGGACTCCTCTCTTTCGAGTTGGAGGGCTACTCTGGATATCTATGCAATTTATGGTGCATGGTCTAGGACGGAAGCGCTCCTTCATATCAAACTGCTCGGGCAGTGGGCCTGGTTCTCGAGGCGTTTTTGCCCCTCATCAGGGACAAGTCGGTTCTGGTCAGGACAATGTTTTACCTGAACAAGCAGGGTGGCACCGATTGTACCCCCCCCCCTCCCTGAATGGAGGCAGTTTTGATCTGGGAATGGGTCCTGACAAAGGACATTTGGATTTCAGAAGTCCACCTGCTGGGGGACAGCAATGCAGAAGTGGACCAGCTGAGTCGCTTGGGGATCAACACCTACGAGTGGGAGTTGCATGACGACTCATTGTTGCCCCTGTTCCATGGTTGGGGGTTCGCGGACCTGGTGTTCGCATCTCCCCTGAATGGCTAGTGCTCCCAGTTTGCCTGATGGGCAGGTCAGGGGTCACTGGGAGACACCTTCCTGATCTGTTGACATGGCTGCAGGTGTTATGGGTCATCTCCTAGCCCGCCCCCTTCAACTGACCCTCTGCAAGTTCCAGGCCTCCGTGGACTGCAGCCTCATCCTGGTTGCCCACAACTAGCCTTCGAGACCCTGTTTTTTTTGATCTGCTGCATTTGTGCTCCCTGGGTCCCGTCCATCTTCCGATCCCCAGCAGGGGTTTCCTGATGCAGCAGGGCGGGGCAGTGGAACATCTGGACCCGGCCAAACTGGCCCTGGCGGACTGGTTCCTGATCAGCTGAGGCTTCAGCATGCTCAATTTTCAGATGACAACTGGGACATCATTCAGCAGGCCAGGAGACCCTCGACTCGGCCCCAGTATAAGAGCAAATTGACTAGGTTCTGCCATTTGGGTTTGCGATAAAGGTCTGGACCCTGTCACTTGTCCTCGGGATGACATACTTGCCTTTTCAGCACACCTGGCTCGCTCTGGAGTTCAGGTGAATACTTGTTGCACGTATTTGGCGACCATTGAAGCTTACAAGATTTCCCCCTAGCATGTGTTTTCGGCAGCCAACCTGGTGGTTAAGGCTCACCTTAACGGGTTGTCTAGGCTTTTTTCTGGGACCTCAATGTGATTCTTGCAGCCTTGCAATGCAAGCCTTTCAAGCCGATGGTCTGTGGCCATCAGCTTGGTGACGCTCAAAACTGTTTTATTGGTGGCTCTCACCTCTCCGCACAAGATTGGTGAGCTGCAGGCATTGTCCTCGTAAGAGCCCTTCACCATGTTTCATGGCAAGGTCATCTTGCATACTCAGCCAAACCTCTTTCCCAAGGTGGTGTCTCCATTCCATCTGAATCAAGAGATCTGCCGGCCGATGTTCCTCCTGAACCCACTGTCTGAGGGAGAGAGGGCCCTACATTCCTTGGACCTACAGAGGTTTCTCAAGTGTTATCTCTGAGGAAATCCTTCAGGAAGTATGAGGCATTGTTTGTGACTTTAGGGGGCTGCTCCCCTGGTACTCATGCTTCCATCGATCGTTGGATGTCCAGGCCATTTCAGAGGCATACACGGCCCTGGGCAAACCTGTTCCTGAGGGGATTCATGCCCATGCGGTCAGAGCTAAGGCCACGGCCGTTGCGTTTCAGAGACATGCTTCTTGGGATGTCATCACCAGATTCTAAGACCAAGAGTGGAGGTCTCAGCCGCTTCATTAGTCCAGCAGCCTCCCTTGGGCCCCTGGCTCTCAAGCAGCACCTGGCTCCATTCATTCCATGGATGCCAAAATGCATCCCAAGATGGTTGCCGTCGCCACACAGATGGGGACTGCATTCTAAAAGCTCCTCGTTGAGAGCATTTCGATTGGGCACCTGCCCTTAAAACACAAGCTGCCCCCCCCCGAGCCAGAAGGCAAAGCCAGCAATCCCCCCACGGCCAGCAGACCCTAAGGCCAAGAGTAGAGGTCTCAGCCAGTCTTCTCCGGACACGCCTGATATGCCCAGACCCAGATCTACTCATTGATTTGAGCACACCCTGCAGCCGCATGCGCTTCAAAGGTAAGCAGATTCATCTGCACCCAACCGCCTTTCTAGTACTGCCCAATTACGCCCCCATTGGCCTACAGCCAACTGTAAGCACCACTATGGGCTCCCTGCCACAACAGTTTGCACAAAGAACCTCTCCACCGACGGTCCTGCAAGCCTGACTCGCACTCACAACTACTCACCTAGCCACAATGCGCAGGCCTACACTCGTACTGCTGCCGTACCCGGCAGCAACCCCCCATCTCCAGTCTGCCACCACAGATCTAGATTTCACACACACACAGCCGCCTCCCCCAACCCCTGCTATTGTGCTGACTAGTGTCATCCACAGATTCCGCATTGCGAGATGAGCAGCAGCCAGCACATATCAAGGGCACGCCAGCCACCACAGCCAAATCTACCCCCCTCCACTTCCCAAACCCATCATCTGCCTGCCACCTTGCCCCCGCTATGTCATTTCACCACCCCTTGTGACGCACTCACCTTCAGCACAGCACCCTGCATCAGCCCAATTGCCCAGCTCCAGGAAGCTTCCCATAGAACCTCCATCCCACAGCGTCTGAGTGGTATGCCCACCTCTCATTGCGCACACACAACCCTTTCAACCAAATCATGTGCTATTAAGCACTATGCTCAGAAATGTTCACCTCTGGTATGGCACTACACCCCTACCTGTCCATGCAAACTACGAACCAACATCTACCCACAACATAAGTTACAACACAAGACCCTACCTGCATTTTTTTCCTGCTTCAAAGATTCTGTGGAACATTTACCTATTGGGAAAAAGGCCCCAGGCAAATTAGGGTTAGACATTTGTTTTGGCCAATAAATGATGCTCAGTGAGAAGTTGTACATTGATTGTAATCTGTTTTTGACCTGTTTCATGTGCTCCTGTGGAGGGGTTTAAGTTTTTTCCAGTCATTTATTTGGCCACTTTGTGCTATTCTGGTGGTTTTCTCTTGTGTTTCTGTGACTTCTAACCGTATTTATCTGAGCTGCCCTGAATCTAGAGAATGCAGTCACTGTAGTGTAGTTTTTTATCTCTGGCTTTCTCCCTGTCCCCGCCCTCCCCCCTTGCAATTGATTAGAATAGTCAGGTGTGTCTCTGCCTTGCTCTTGGCAGCCATTTCCACTTACCTTCTGGACTGCAATCTCGAAGGATCTCCTAGGGAAACCACTTTGGAAGCGGCATTAGGGGTTAGATGATGCTTCGTGAGTAGTTGTACATTGATTGTAATCCGTTTTTGGCCTGTTTCATTTGCTCCTGTAGAGGGGTTTGAGTGTTTTTTCCAATCATTTTTTGACCAGTATGTGCTATCCTCATCCTGCCTTCCTCCCCATTCCCTGATTGGCCAACAGGTCCCATAACTATCACACTGCAAGGGCTGTCATCTACCTGTCGCAGCCCCTGCGGCTAAGGACCCCAAGGCAAAGGGTGGGTCCTTCAGTAGTGGCTCCAGACAGTGTCTGCAGGTGTCAGCAGAGGAGGCCAATGGCCAGCCATCAACCAGCAGCGACCATCAAGGTGGGTGTGGCCTGGGTGGGGAGTAGAGCAATCACTTTACCCCAGAAGCCCTTCCACTATACCTACCTGTAGAACATAGCACACCAGACTGTTAGTACTTACGAGCTTCGCAACTAGTGTGGATTGTGAATCCTGACCGGTGCCACACTATGGTAGAACTGTGAATAGTGGCCTGCGTTGCATCCAGAGAGGATTGTAAATGTTACCTTGAGACTTGACTACAGGACTGCGATTGTTAGCCAGTGCCACACTAAGCTAGATCTGTGGATTAGCCTGTGCCAAAATAAGCTAGAACTGTGAATATTAGCCTGTTCCACACTGAAATAGAACTGTGAATATTGGCCTATGCCTCACTGAGAGACCAGTGAATATTAGTCTGTGCCACACTAAAATAGAACTGATATTAGCCTGTGCCACAATAGGATAGAACTGTGAATATTAGCCTGTCCCACACTGAAATAGAACTGTCAATATTAGCCTATGCCTCACTGAGAAAACTGTGTTTCTGATGTCTGTCAATCTGCTTAGAATCACATGCTATGCATATGGTCCGACATCCAGTGGTAACCGCAGATTATTGCATCTTGTCTTTCGAGAATCGAAAGGGGACATCGACATGGGAGTGCCTGTAACACTATCCCTACGTGACGTGTAGTGTACCCAAAATCCCTCACGCATCGAGGTCCCTCAGATTGTTTTTTTCCACCCAGCATACTGGTCGCCTTGATGCAGAGCTTGTCAAAGACTTTGCTTATTGTCCCATCGACCCTTGGTCGAATAACTATATAAATTTATATCACCCTATCTGTTCCTTGATTTGACGGCTGTTACAGACCTCTGCCGAAGACCTTGAAGAACTTGTTGGACAGTGATCCATTCGGCGCTGCCGACCACGTGGCTGGGCCTTCTGCTGGCCTATACAGTCGGGAGAGTGGGGTCAGGGTGGACATTTTTATACAGATTGAGAATGCCTTTCCGTTTCCTTCCTCTTTCCCTTTCGGTCTTCGTCACTCTAACCATCCTCCGCTATGTAGAGGACTCCATTTAGGTTTTGCCCTAATTGTAGGAGGAAAGACAGGCACAGACGGTGTACCCGGTGCTTAACACTTGATCAAAAGGAGGAAGGATTCGCGGCTTGTAAGCTCCTTCGGCCTAAGACATTAAAGGAGCATAGAGTCAAGCGGTGGGCACCCTACGGTATGTCGAAGGCCGAATTTTCTCCCGCTGCTGCAGCCACTGTCGTCGACAGCGAGAGTGACGAGCATATCTCTGAACCGGAGGTTGTTGACCTTTTGACAGAATGCTCTCATTCCGCATCTTCTGTCCCTGGCCCCGATAGGCACAGCTTAGGCACTGCTATGGGGAAGTCAAACCCCGGTGACATAGACAAACATGTACACAGCACAAAGCACACAACCCCAAGTCACTCTTCGGCTAGGTCGAAGAAGACTTCAGCGCCAGTGGGTGTACCGGAAGCCCCAGCAGCACCTGCTGACCGTCAGATTTGGCAGCCCTCCCCGCAGCCGCAATTGCGCCTAGCGTCTGGGCAATCGAAAACAAAGAGAGCTACCCCCAATATATCAGGTTCTGCCGAGGTGCATCGCAAGAAGGCGTCCGGTGAAGATAGGGTTCCGGTTCCACTGAAAAAGGTGGTTGCAGAAGACAAGGCCCCAGCAATGCCAAAAAATGCAATCGTTGAGGACCAGGCCCCGGCACAGCCAAAAAAAGGCAGGCGTTAAGGATAAGGCCCCAACACTGGCGAAAAAGACCCCCTCTCAGGCTGAAGCTACCTACCTCCCCACCGCGGAGGACGTCGCCGGCAGCTTAGCCAGGATTGTTGCTGCCGATTCTCAGAAGTGGCAGGCCCGGGATGCGCCGAGGCCCACGAAAAAGCCCAGGGATCCATCGAGGTCCAAAGATGGCCTAAGGGGGGGGGGGTGTACCGGAACCCTACCATAAGTTGATAGAGAAGCACAGATGTCTCACCCCTGTTGGTGCTCCAGGAGGAGCTCTCTGAGTGCGAGGAAGGACTATTCTCGACGATGAGACAAAAATCTCGACGCTTTTCGAGGGATGAACACGATCAAGTCATTTTTGCACAACTAGACCACTCTAGGTCCTCGGTTTGGACAAGAGAAAAATTTTAAAACTGCATGGAAAGGCTGGACAGGTTTGTTTCTCGTTCGTAACAACCCACACCAAGGAGGCCAAGCGATGAGAGCCCCATGGACCCCAAGGCTAAATTTCCAAGACTTTTTGACTCCCCTTTGGAAGAGGATATATACAATTACGATTTAACAGAAGATTACATTCATGCTGATACCCAGGATGAAGAATTCATCAATCCTGAGGACATGCATGAGCCCATAGAGGGCTGGGAAGAAAGCCCAGATGGGGATGACCCCCAACATGGCAATCCCCGGATCATCAAGACCATGATGGCCTGTCCCTGGACTCTCCCCAGTTCACTCCCACTAGGCAACAACCATCGCCAGTGGATGACCAATTGACTTTTAATGTAATGTTACGTAAAGCAGCTGATCAATTTAAGATTGCTATGGATGAGGCGGTCCCCCAAGCTGACTTTGTGGAAGATATTCTTAAGCACCAGCCAGGACATTCCCTTACTTAAATCAATCAATCAAGAAACGTCTGGCTCCATCCTATCGACACCTGCTCTCACAAGAGTTGTGAACCTGCAAATAAAAAAACTTTCACCCTTCTCCATCAGACCCTCTTTACATCCGAGGTCATTCCACCCCAGATTCCGTGGTGGTGACTACTACATGAAAGCGGGCAAGAGTCCCTTTGTCAACCGGCGAGGCACCCCCTGATAAGGAAGGTAAATGACTTTACGGCCTGGGAAAGAGAATCATGTTTGCAGCTGCATTCGCAACAATACCTTGTTGGCCAGTTACGCCGATTCCCAGTGGGCGTCACTACAGGAAGGCATACAAAAGGTTCCCAAGCCCCTATGTACTCGTCTCCTCTCCACTATCTCTGAAGGCAGACAGGTGAACCAGATCATTCTTAAGAATACTTTGGATTCTGCAGAAAAAAGCTGGTCGATCCCTGGCTCAGGGCACACTCCTGATAAGACATGCTTAGCTGTGGAACTCTGGATTTAAGCCAGAGACACAAGCGTCACTAATAAACCTGTGGAAGAATCCAACCTGTTTGGGAAAGCGGTAGATGAGGCCCTCGAAACTGCAAAAAAGGAGCATGACACCTTAAAAACACTGGACCAGATCACACAGAGACCCTTTACGAGAAGAGGATTTGGATCCAAATGACTTTTTCGTGGCCAACGCTCCCCTCAGCAACAATACTCATTGGGAAACAATTGGAATTCTACACAGGGAAATAGTGGATACACCACCTCGTATCCCCAAAGGGGTCAACGCCGTGGCAAAGGAAGATCTAATTCGAACAAAGGACGGCCTTGTCTTCCCCTCCAATGAGAGGGTCCAAAACATGTTTCAGATCCCTCAATATGTAGCCGGTTGAGAGGTGACTGTACGCAAGGCTATGTGACTGCTAGGAATGATGGTGTCCTGTATCTACTTGGTTCCTCATGCGCGCCGACGCCCAATGCAAGAGTAGCTCAACAGCAAGTGATGTCAGGCCAGCGGACAGTGGGACAATCTAGTAGTCATCTCACCAGCCCTCGTTCTCTCGCTGGAGTGGTGGTCGAGGGAGAACCCTTTGAAAGGGAAATCCTTTACCACTCCTGCAGTGGAAGCCACTCTAACCACAGACGCGTGTCTTACAGGGTGGGGAGCTCACATGCTTCAACAAATAGCGCACAGAGTTTGGTCATCAGACATAGCATCCAACCACATAAACCTGTTGGCAGTGTTCAAAGCACTAAAAGCTTTCCAGAAACAACTGCAGGGGAAGACGACCCTCATCCTCACAGACAGCACCACGGCCATGTACTACCTGAAAAAACAAGGGGGCACTCATTCTCCAGGGCTGTACAAACTGTCCCAGAACATTTGGAAGTGGGCTCTCAAGCGCAACATTTTCCTACTATCACATGTTCCAGGGGAACTCAATCTTCTGGCAGACGTACTCAGCAGAGACTTTCCGTTACCCAGGGAGTACGAATGGCGATTACACGAAGACATCGTCTCGAATGTTTTCGCAGAATGGGGCTTCCCAGAGTTAGATCTGTTTGCAAATCTGGAGAATGCGCAATGCCAAGATTACGCCTCCAGGTACCCCCCGAACTGCTCCAAGGGGCCCGGACTCTTGATAACATTGTCAGGGAGATTTGTCTATGCTTCCCCCCCCCCCGACTCCCCTTCTCAACAAGATTGTGCACAAGATGCACCAGGAACCAGTCACGATGATACTGGTGGCCCCGCCAAGCCTGGTTCGCGCATCTGATGGAGATGTCCCTATCTCCTCCAGTCAAACTGCCTTGCCCATACAACATGTCGCAAGACAGAGGGGAGACGCTTCACTCATGCCTGCAGACATTGAACTTAGCGGCCTGGCTCCTGAGGTCATAGAGTTTGGACACCTGCAACTCCCTCAGAGATGTATGGACATTCTCAGGGAAGCAAGAAAGCTGAACACCAGATACTGCTATCCCAGTAAATGGAAACAGTTTGTCATCTGGTGTAACTCAAAGAGCATTAACCTGATTAACTGCTCTCCCACATGCATTGTGTTATACCCAACTCATTTACTTGACTCAGGCCTGGTCTTCAACTCCATAAAGGTGCACTTAGCTGCACTTTCAGCCTACACTACATCACAACAGAAAGTGTCATGGTGGAAGATACCAGTTATTAAAGCTTTCATGGAGGGAGTGAAAAGAATTCACCCTCCCATTTCTAACCCGGCTCCCGGATGGGACCTAAACCTGGTGTTGACTAGGCTTATGGGGGCTCCCTTTGAGCACATGCACAAGGCAAGTAAAGACCTCACCCTTGAGACTGCTTTTTTTAATAGTTATTAGCTCCATCAGGAGGGTAAGTGAACTACAAGCGCTCTCGATCCTAGATCCCTTCGTAACAGTTCACAAAGACAAGGTGGTTCTGCGCACTCACCCTAAATTTGCGCCTACATTCATTTCAAAGTTCCATGTGAACCAGTCAATAGAACTACCAACATTTTTTTCAAATTCCTTCAAACCTGGGAGAAGGAACCCTGCACACACTGGATGTTCGCAGAGCTGTCATGTTCTACATCTCGACCATTTGGAAAGACTAATCAGTTTTTAGTTTCGGTGGCGGCAGGAAGAGAAGGAGACGCAGTCTCCAAATCCACTATTTCTAGATGGATTGTCAAATGCATTACACTCTGTTCTCAGGTGGCACAGGCAGTACTAAGACATCTTTTCACTACTGTTCCTTCTCACAACCCACCAACAACGCCGGTTACTGTTCGCTAGTCTATGCACAGCATGTGATTCTAAGCAGATTAACAAATGTCAGAAGACCATGCATTACTTACCGTAAAAGCATTTCTGATGATTGTATCTGCTTAGATTCACAAATGCGCCCACCCTTCCTCTCCACTCGGATGGAAGGAACATAGACTTCTTACCAGTTTCTCTCTTTTCTGTACTCACTCACGATAGTCACAGGCTCCGTCTTGGCAGAAAAAATACAATCGGAGGGATCTCTACACGTGAGGGATTTTGGGTACACTACACGTCACGTAGCGATAGTGTTACAGGCATGCCCATGTCGACATCCCCTTTTGATTCCCTAAAAAGACGAGATGCAATACTCTGCGGTTACCCCTGGATGTCGGACCATATGCACAGCATGTGAATCTAAGCAGATACAACCATCAGAAATGCTTTTACAGTAAGTAATGCATGTCATATTAGCCTGTGCCACACTAAAATAGAACTGTGAATGTTGGCCTTTGCCTCACTGAGAACTGTGAATATTACCCTATGCCACACTAAGACAGAACTGTGATGATTAGTGTAAAGACTGGAGGGGGGTGTCTGTACTCCTGCTCTCTTTATGGCAGAGGAGAGGCACAGAGGACCCCAGCCAAGATTCTCTATAGGGTTGCGCTGGTCAAGTAATCAAGGCCTAGCTTCTAAGGAGGTGATGCAGGCTGGTTCTTAAGTACAGTGTAGTCCCCAAGCCCCCACAAAGGAATGTCCACACACTGTATTAGCTAAAACGCAGTCTTTATATAATGAAGTTCAAGGTTATGTACACTATCACAATAACTCACTTTGTGCTCAGCAAATCTATAATGGCAAATATATACAGTTCTACGTGGTACCACAATTATTACTAGATCTCATTAAAGTGCATCAACTGTACTCTGGTTAAATGTCACACAAATCATCACTTAATAAAGGTAACCAACAATAGACATAGGAGGAAAGCAGTTGGTTAGAGCAATTGGCAGAATACTGGCCCCGTTACCTAGACACAATTCTGTGTGGAGATCCCCCCCACCAGGGCAACCTGTAAGTAAAGATTTATCACAAGCCCAGTCCATATATTGTTCTATAATTCTTATTTCCTTCTATAATGTTTCTACCGCCCCCCCCCCACCCAAAGTACCTGGTAGAGCAGAGTTCTTCGAAGAGGAGTCGATGGATCCTTCTTGAGTGACTCCCTTAAAGCTGGAGCCACGGATTGTCGAGAGGCGTTCAAGAAGGTGAACTTGGCGTCAATGGCGTTGATGAAAAGTTCGATGGTGCCGAACCACGGCGTTGATCCAGGCAGTGCTCGTCGGCGATGTCCAGTGGGGATGAGGTATGCGGGGTACTTCGGCGTTTGATAGTTCAGGACCGCAAAGAGTTTCTGAAGAACTGTGGCACGACAAGGGCGTCAAGTCGTCGAAGTCTTTGTTGTCTTCGGGTGGGGGGGAAACCCACCGGTGGATGCTCCTCGGTGCATCGACGGCCTGGCCTTCTCCGGCGGGTTAAGGTGGGCAGCGGTGCGGACAAGTATATCTGTGAATCAAAAGTCTTAGGCAAAGGAGCGTGCGGCTCCGGTCGTTGGCGGCACGGCGTCAAATGGTCCCCTCTTCTGTACAACACGGCTTCGATGGGCCTCCGCCGGTTATGGCAATACTCCGAACCATGGTCGACGGCAATGGATTTTGACGGCATCGATGTCCGAGTGCTTTACTTTGTTCTCGTTGGTGGTCCCCATCTCTAGTCGTCAGCCTTTTGAGGGTCTGACTTCCAGGGAGCTTCGGCGAAGGTTAGCGGTGCTTGATGGTCCCTCGGAGCATGGGAAGAGGGCGCCTAACCAGGTCCTCTCTCAGATCAGTCCTTGATGAACTCGACAGCTTTCGGATCGGGTCAAAGCAAATGCAGCAGCAGTTCTTCCTCCAGCTGGGCGTCAAGGATAAGCAGTTCCAGTTACTCTTCAAGTGTCAACTCAGCTTCTGAACAATTTCCAGTAGTGAGAGGTCCCCAGATATACTATTCTGTCTCTCATCCACACTGCAGCCAATCCCACTCGGCAGCCAATCATATAGAAGGGCATTCATGCAGTCAGTCAGCCAGCCAATCGGGCATATAGTGCATTCAGGCCATACTCCTCCCTCTCAGACACTCACAACAAGGAATGTGTATTGGGACAAGTACCCAGCCATTCAACACTACATTCATAGCAGTTTCGGGCAGGGCTGTCTCAGTCATTGTGTCGTACACCAGAAACCATTTCAAAAAAGGTAGCAGGCGCTCCTCTCCAGAAAGAACATGCCATGATAACCTGTTCTGAGATGAGAGTTTGCAGCACACGCTTTTTGCTCACTGTACCTTTCACAGATGGGAAATAACCATTTGCATATCAGTCTTTGTCCCGCCCAAATGGGCAGTCCAGCACCGAAATGCTATGGCAATTCCTCTCTGAACAAGAGTACCAAAAGCAACCCCATACACGTGTTTCAGCCTTGTTGGGCCTCATCAGTGAGGTGAAGCTTTGTCTCTCTGAGCACAGTAAGCAGGGAGTCCACGTCTGGTTGCCCCCAGGTAACTCAGGGTGACCAACCCCAAGTTCCTTTCAAATATTTCAAAAAAGGTAGCAGGCGCTCCTCTCCAGAAAGAACATGGCATGACAACCTGTTCTGAGATGAGTTTGCAGCACACAAACCAGACAGCCACAACAAGAAGTGCATATTGGTCACACACTCCATTCACCCAGGTCCCACCACAGGGTGTACTCACAACATACAGTCACTGGGAAGGCTCCAGCCTGTCTGGCCTGGACTTCACAACAACACCATATATGGAACTTCCACCCAACAGCCAGTCAGGGAGAAGGGACAGAGTCAGGGCTTCCCAGGACTTTGGGAAAACAAGATAACAGGCAATAGAAAGCAAGGGGCCATCTTGTTTCCTATCAGGAATCAACTGATTCCAATGGCAGGGTCTGGGTATCCCAAAATGGCTGATACTCTGTCAAGGGTTTTGACCCATGTTGAATCCTTAGACTGGGTAGATGTGGGGATGAGCTGTCGCCGCCCATTATTCTATCCCAGAACAAACTAAATCAATAGACTGGGTGGATGTGGGGATGAGCTGTCGCCGCCCCCATTCACGCCAGAATCCAGGAGAACTGCGCAGTTGGCACAAGACCACTCCAAAGATACAACCTTCTTGTGGGGGGTTCCACATCACCACTCTACTGTAAGGATGCCATCAAAACAATGTTAAGCAAGGGTCCTATACTATCAAGCAAAAGACCACTCTATTGAAATGCAGTAATTCAAGACAGATCCCAAAATTGGATGCAAAACCGGTACTCACCACTATCAGATAGCCGGCGTTTTAGAATCCACCAGACTTTTGTGTAAAACTGAACAAATGAACCGAAACCAGGCCAAGGAAAGACTTGCTAAGAGGTGGATACAATGTAAAACTATATTCTGAAATGACTTGAAGGAAGTAATTATTTAATGTATATGTAAAAATTGTAAGTTTGATTTAAACTGGGAACTAAAGTGACATTTAGCTGAATTCTGCCTGACAACTACCCCCGACAGGAGAAACCTGCTCAGCCACTCTTCCCAGGCCTAGCTGCATCCTGCTGCCCACACCAAAAGGAGATGACACCTCTCTGATTAGATTAGGGGAGGGGCACCTGCAGGAGGTTCAACAAAGCACTGTCCTGGGCTCAGGCAAATGTTATATTGGGGGGGGGGTCGTAAAATTGCTTCCTCTTGGGAGAAACTGGGAGGGGCAGTGCCTGTGAGAGCCAGCTGAGCTTGGGGAAGTGGATAAACCAGTTATTCCACCATGTGATGTGGGAAGCCACACCCCTTTTTGACCAGGGCATAATTTTAAAAAGATAGATAACTCATACTGCGGACTGGTCAAAATTATACAATTAATATCATTATTCTGGTGATTTTTCTGTGCACATTTTAAAAGGTGTTAGGACCCTGTGGGATGTTCTGAGGGGTTGCTAGCGGAAAATAGGGTCTTACTCCAAATATCTGCATGTTAAAAATCTGATACTTCATCAATTAATGTCCATACTCCTTGCGCACATGTGTGTAATTTTTGGTAAATGTCCGATATTGGTAAACCAGTCAAAAAGCGCAAAATGTTGTCATTTTTGAATGCAAGCCCCCAGGAAGATCAGAGGCGGACAACCATGGACCATAAGGACTATATAATGTGTACATGTAATTTCAACAAATTGTGTATCTGGGAAATATGTATTTGAATCAAATATAGATTTGTGGGCAAATTGACCAGGGGAGGATCCTCTGACCCATAAACAGACCTCATCATGATGACAATCCATTTCCTTCCCCCAATCAAGGGAGAGAGGAAAGCTTGGCCAATGATAAGTGAGAGGGGCAGGCTTAGCTAGGCCCAGGCACACAGCCATTTTCAAAACACATAAAAAGGGCCACTGAAACCCAGGTAGGGGATTCACTTTCCACTTTCTTGTGGGACGCTTTGCCGGGAGACTCCAGACTTCAAATCCATCAACCTCCAGAGACCAGAGAGCCAGAGAGACCAGAACTGTGCAGTGCTGAGAGCAGAACCAGAGACCAGACAGCTGTGAACAGAACCGCCAGAGGTCCCGTCCAACCTGACCAGACCTTGACGGCTTATTTCAAAAATATAGTGTGAGTACTCACTGTGCCAAAACCAATCTCTTAGTTTAAAATAATCTAATCCAAACTATTTTAGCCTATTAGAACTGCCTCCTAGAATCGTGTCATTCTATCATCTTTAAAACTGAGAACTGTCATCTGTCATTCTGAGCTTTAAAATTTCAGATCCGAAAAACTACTTTCTCAAAATCGTCCGTATCTCCGGAACTGTTTGTGCTAGGAACGAGATCTAACTTTCATCTTAAAGCTAATATTCTAGGCTTTCCAACGAACATAGAACCGACTTCCTACTCCTTATAGTGCCTCCGTAATTACGTTTGACGCGCGCAAGTACATTTGCCGCGATTTGACATTTTGCACAATTTCAGCCACGTGTAAAAATCAGCAGCTTCTTGCTTTCCTTTGCTAAAATTCGTTTTAACCTGCTAGTTACACATAGAGCAGTGCTAAAGTGAGCCTGAACTAATATAAACTAGATATCACCTACCCTGAACCTCTAGAGGGAATTAAAAGCATTTTTAGCACATTTCTCACTTCATTGTCATCACATTCAAAGCATTTTGGGCCTGTGTTTCAAACCTCTACCTATTTTCCTCTAAGCTTGCTGGGGGGGAACTGCATTTCGTATTGCATTTTGTTGGGATTCTTGAAGACTGTGTGCTCTCCTTCCATTTCTTACATTGCATAGGGAGGGAGTGAATTGTCAAGTAAAAGTGATTACATTGTCTTTTGTTGAAGCCATATCAAGTTATTTTCTGTACTGCATTTCATTCATCATTGCGTTTCCTTGAACCATATAAAGCATTCTTTCCCACCTTCTTCTTCTGTTCCTATTCATAAGTTACCTCTTGCTGATTACTGCTCATAGTCACAAGTGTAATATCCATTATCAATTTATTTATAGAAGTGTGATATATATATTGTTTACATTTTCAAATAAACCTTTTTATTTGCAAAACAAACCTACTTCTTGGCTCAGTGGGGTCAGGGGGATTCTAAGAGGGGGGTGTTATACAAGGGTTGTCATCCAGAGCACTGAACTGGACATAAAAATACATCAATAAGGGTTTTCCTCAGCATCCCAGACTAGGCATTGACTTAGCTGTAGTGTTGATTGAATATCTCTTGCAACTCGGAGCACCTGTCAAATTCAGCATGGAGCAGCCACCAGCCCATACCCTGCTCTGTGTGCCACACACAGGTACCCAAAAACATACACTAGGGGCACAGGGTTGTACCCCCACCCATGGGTGTCATAAGGGTATCCCATGGGTCTGTACACCAAACCAAAAACAGGAAGAGCTGCACTGCCAGGAGTCCCACATGGACTCCTGGGCAGAAAACAATACAGAACACAAATGAAAAAGGACTACAGGACAAGGACAGGGAGGCCCTGTCCCTCCAATGCATTTCCAGCATCACAATTAGCCTGTGTCGACTAAGACAACACTGTGATTATTAGCCTGTGCCACACTAAGACAGAACTGTGAATATTAGCTTGCATCTCATCCAGAGAGATTAGTGAATGTTAACTTGTGTCATACCTAGAGGACTCTGATGATTGATCTGTGCCACACTATGGTAGAACTGTGAATATTGGCCTGCGTTGCATCCAGAAAGGATTGTAAATGTTACCTTGAGATGTGACTACAGGACTGTGATTGTTAGTCGGTGCCACACTAAGGTAGATCTGTGGATCAATCTGTGCAACGCTACGATAGAACAGTGAATATTGGCCTGCGTCGCATCCAGAGAGGATTGTGAATGTTACCTTGAGCTGCATCTAGAGAGGCCTGTGATCACTAACCTGTGTCACACTAGGATAGAACTGTGAATATTAGCCTGTGTCGCATCCACAGAGTTTTGTGAATGTTGCCTTGAGACTCACTTAGTGAGGACTGAGATTATTGACCTGTTCTACACTAAGATAGAACTGTGAATATTTGGCTTGTGCCGTGTTAGGATAGAACTGTGAATATTGGCCTGTGCCATGTTAGGATACAGCTGGGAATATTGGCTGGTGTCGCATCCAGAGGGGATTGTGACTATTGCCTTGAGTCACATCTAGAGAGTACTGTGAGCTTGTGCCACTTTAGAATAGAACTGTTAATATTAGACTGTGTCGCATCCAGAGAGGATTGTGAATATTACCTAGAGTAACACCGTGAGAGGACCCACAAAATTAGTGTCTCTTCAGACAACAATGCTAATAACCAACCCTACTAACACCTCACCTCTCTGCATACACATCTCAAACTTTAAACACAACCATTCCTCTAAAACCACAGCAAACTGCACACACCTCACTACACTGCAACAGCAAACAAACCACACATAGCCTTACACAACAGCACACAGCAGATAACGACCGGATACCGCACTAAAAAGCTCAGCGAACGCTGTCAACCGAACTGAAGCTGCCAACAGCACATCACAGCTCCCATGCTCTTTCTCTGAACTTTGTCCTAACGTACCCCAACCAACCCCCTTTTTTTCAGATATGCCAGAGCGCCAGGGGACCTTTCCGATGGTGATAGTGTGCGGTATAAATATCCTTTAACACAACAGAACCAGAGCCACTGTATCCCTGACATATTTTCCATCACTGAAACTTGGCTAACACCTACATCTGGCCAGCATTATCCATCACTGTTCCTACCGGTTACTCCATCCTCCGCAATGATAGGGTAGACAGAAAAGGTGGAGGTGTAACCCTCATCTACAAAGATAAGCTTCAGTTGTGCCCAACTAGCTCACCCCAGCTTCCTCACCGCGAAACACTCTGCCAAACTGACCTGTACACCCAACAACACCACTCTCAACCGCATCTACCTCCCACCATGCCCCACCAACAACTTCGAAGACAACGTTAGCCAACTCATTTCCACCAACTTTAAACCTACCTCTCAGCTCATCGCTTTTGGGGATGTCAACCTTGGCTTTGATGACCCACCTGACAGCGATGCGTATACACTCACCAAATCCACAGCAGACCTAGGCTGTACACAACACATCCTCCAATCCACGCACACCCAAGGGCGTAGTCTTGATTGGGTCCTAGATCACGGATGTAACATATCCATTCTCTCCAACACTCCATTTCCCTGGTCTGACCACCACATTATCACCTTCACCATTCCTGTTCTAGCAACAAATACATCCTTGACAAAATTGCCAACCAGGCCTCCTTTCCGACCCACTCTACCAGTGCCGCTCCGGTCCTCCCCTTACTCAATCACCCACTTCCCTCCATGCAGACACTCTAGATGAGTACTACAACACTATCCTAACCAACACTTTGGATACCCTGGCACTCCTCAAAGCCACCAAGATCATACCACCCAAACACAAAAACATACACCCCAGATATCTGCACCCTGAAAAGAGCAGCTGAAGCTGCCTGGTCAAAAATGCCAACTACCACCCGCAAGCCGCATTCTCTGAGGCCGTGACTAAATACAAACAAAGCATCCACGCAGTCAACGCAGCGAGCCTTAACAAAAGAATAACCAAATCCTCATCCAGTTGCTGGGAACTTTTCAGCTTCTTGAGGGAACTGGAATGGAAACTCCCAACCTCCCACCGCACTAGTAAATAAAGACAGTGACTGGTATGACAGTGTCCAAAACACGCTCACTGGTAAGATCAGCCAACTCCAAGCGCGCTCTCATAACAGCTCTAGCACCCTCTCCCACACACACACACACAACCAAACCTGATAATCCCTCGGTTCCAATTTGTGTCGGTCATCGACCTAGAAACTACCATCAAAGGCCTTAAACCCTCCCGCTGTAAAGGAGACGTTTTCCATGCCGCCATCATCAAAAACTGTGCAGAACCTCTACTCCCACTCATCGCAACCAGCATCAACTCCTCCTTTGCCTTGTGCTCCGTGCCCACCACCCATAAAGAATCTTGGATCTCCCCCTTCTAAAAAAAAAAAAAAAATCCCACTAACCCATCACAACCGTCCCCTTCATACTGAAAGAGTTGCCTACCTTCAGATCTGTGACTTCAATCCAACAATATCCTAGGATCCCATCAATCAGGCTTCTGCCCCAGACATTGCACTGAGACAGCCCTCCTTGACCTAAAATAAAAATGGACGAGGCCATTAACTCTGGCAAGCTCTCTCTCTCCTCGACTTATCTGCAGCCTTCGACCTGGTCGACCACAACACACTATACTCTGTCATCCCCTCACTGCTTCAGCGCATTTCACCCCAGAAACATCTGAATGGATTTCATCTGTCTCGTCCAACTGAACTTCGAGTGTCTTTGGACGTGATGCAGAAGCCACCCCGACTCCCATCACATGTGGCGCACCCCAAGGCTCCTGCATCTATCCAACCTTGTACAACATCTACACCAAGTCCCTCTTCGACACCCTTGATTCCATCAGCACCTCTTACACTAACTACGCTGATGACCCCCCAAATCCTCATCCCTCTATCTGGTAACCACTCCCATGACTCAGCCAAAGTTAATGCTGTCTACGAAACCATTAAAATCTGGATGGCTAAACACAGCCTTTGTTTGAACAATAAGACTGAACTTCTAATCATCGACTCCCCAGCATCCCTCGTCAAACTTGAAAATTCCTTCAAGTCTTTCACCATTGATGGCCACAACATCCATGTTGCATCTGCAGTAAAAACTGAGGCTCTACTTTGATGCCACCCTCAATATGTCCAGACAAGTGAACCACATTGTATCCACCTCCGCTTACACCACTAAGCTGATCAATGCCACCAAATCCTTCCTTTCCTCTGATAACCAAACCAATATCACCTGTGCACTCATCGTATACAAATTGGACTATTTTAACTCTCTACCGTGTAGCATCTCCAAGAAATACTTAAGCAGCAAGTGGTTCGAAATAATGACCTTTGAGCAGCCACTGACATGGGGAAGGAAGACCACATCTTAGAAACAAGGAGAGCCCTCCACTGGCTCCCCATCAGGAAAAGAATAAAATTGCAAAATTCTGTCAATCACGCATCAATGTCTAGCCAGCTACACACCTACTTCCCTCATCCAAAAGATGAAAAGAAATACACCTACGAGACCACATCGTTCAACTTATACACACTGAATGGAGATTCTCAGATACCACTGCAAAAAAGAGCCGGCAGGGAGCCAGTTTCCCAGTCTGGGCTGCCACCCTTTGGAACATGCTCCCACCCCACCTGCAGGCCAAGCCCTCCTACTAGTCCTTCATAAAGAAGCTGAAAAACCACCTGTTCACCGAACTGCCTCTTTACCAACAGCATTCTGTAGCTGCTTGTTTGTAACTAGCACCTAGATGCCCAGTGGCTATGTGCCCTGCTATAAATGCATAAATAAATCAACAAGGCTCTGCTTGGGCCACTCCATTGGCCTTCTGTAGGCACTTCTCTCTTGACACCAACCCCAGGCGTTATGGAATGTTTGGGCAGATGGTTCTGAAGAACATTTTAGCTTCACCCAAATGTGATTCAGGTTGTCACAGCTCCACCCTATGTTCTTTTTCAGTGGAATCGCCCACAAGGATGGAGGAAAGGGGAGACAGGAAGTATGGGTAATTCAAGTTACTCGCTGTAGTGACTAGATTACTCCTAGTGCTTAGTGCCCTTTCCTCCATGTATCCTACCCACCTTCCCCTGTAAGTATGCCCCTTCCCCTGTAAGTATGCCAAGGGCTGAGAGAAGCCAGGTATCTAAGCATCAGATGTGTTTAAAGGGGACTGAGGTGAGGTGCCGAAGGGCGGGATTCCCATGCCTGAGGCTGCGCCCCATACTATTTAAAGGGGAAGCTCAATTTTTCGCTGCCAAAGGTTCCGGTAGTGTCCCCATGTTGGGGGACACCCACAACGATGGAGGAAAGGGGTCTATGGACCATAGGTACCCTAGTCACTACTTGAGTAACTTACATTTTCTGATTCTCTGTCCTGACACTATGATGGGCAGTATTTTTCTCTGGATCAATGCTAATATATGAAAGTTCAGCCCAGCCTATAGTAAGTATAGTGGGGTGGGGCTCTATTTTAAATACATTAAGAATGCTTTTCAACCCCACACACCTTTATTCATGGACTGTCTCAGGTCTTGTAACACATCCAGAACACTCTTTAAATTCTGGCCCAAATGCAACAAAGGTCATTGGAATGACAAACCTAGTCTGTAACCATTTTCTTGAGAGAGGGGAGAGTTGCTCAGCTTTCACACAATTTAAACCAGAGACGCTCGAGTAGTGTTGATTAAAGTGGGCCGCCTATGCCATGTAGGCCACTCGGCTGCAAAGGGCTTGCTTCTGGCCCTCCAAGGGGAACTTCTCCTTGCAACCCTATTGCTGCAAAAGATAGTAAGCCTACATAGAGGTGAAGGCCCGATGCGCATACACATTGCACCGAAGTTGGATCTGGCATTCATTATTTTGTACATGTATCGACCCAAGGTGCGGAGTAATCTAGACTCAGGTGTCATCCTAATTGCATAAAGAGTGCATGGTGCCCATGCAAACATCGCCAGCCGATATGGCTTCTGCTCACACTTCATCTGATGCACAGTAAACGCGACCACACAAGTGGCCCATGCCCTAGTCTCAACCCTTCAGGGAAAAAAAAGGGCTCCAGTTCATTTTGGATGAGCAAGAGGAACAGGAATTATCCTCACAGTTAGAGGGAAAAGGAGGAGTAATACTCGAATATTGATGCAGGGGTCCTTATACGCTCTACCAGACCGACGTGGAATAGTGACACTTTCCACACAGCAATGTCAAACATAGCTGAAACTGAGCAAAGGCTAAGAAAACAGTCTTGGTGCACATAGTCGATCAACATCTTTAAAGAAAAAACATGGCAGGCTTTAGCCACCCAGATGACCTGGAAGAGGTGGTTGAGGAACGATCAGGGAAGGAGCAGCAGTGAAATTAGTCACTCAAACAAGTCCAATGAGTACACTGATTTTCTTGAAGATACTTTTGGGAAAACAAATGTCACATTTACTAATTCTTTTAAAATTACTTGCATCCCCCCTCTTAAAACCAGCATCAGCTAGGCCTGTAAATGTTCAGATTGAAAAGAGATGGAAGCCCTCTCCTTCAGAACCATTCTATATTCATAGGCAGTTTACACCTGATGTTTTGGTTGTTACAAACCATTAAAACGGCTGTAGCACTGCTCCCTCTTTTAGAGCATTTCCCTGATCTGGAAGGAAGATGGCAAACATGGATTCATATAGTGTGCCAATGCCGTAGTCTTCATCTGTAAATGCTGTAATTGCATGTCTTAAGCCCTGCATACGCTACTGAATGACAGGTGAATGGAACAGCAGTGGTCAAGCTCTGCTTGGTTGTGGGAAACCAGAGACACTGCCACCTTCATTGACAAACCCTTAAGACTCACGAGTTCTTCCTTCCTTAAACTCTAGGTCAAATTTTGAGAAAGACCTACCAGTGCAAATGGTCCCCATCAGGCACACAGACGTTTGGTACTCTAGTTTTACACAATATTCCAAATTAGCCTACGGGCGATGGAGACCTGGGATGTCAGGTGAACAGAGCAGCTAATGCATCTCACCACAAAGAGCCCAGTGCAGTGGCCAGGGAAGAGCTTCCCCCCTTAAAGGCAGCAGGCTCCTCCACACGGCAGCAACACACAGGTCTGGTCCCCTTGCGTGTCTTTGCAGTTGGAGGCTGAGTAACATTATTCACCCAGACGTAGGAGACGATCACTACAGAAAAGTGGGTCCCACGCCCAGTGAAGTGGGCTTTTGCTTCACGTTAATTAGGGAAAGTTTGCAGGATCATAATCTGGACCTTCCTTGAGAAGAAATTAACATACCTCTGCTGAAAGGGGCAATCGGACCAGTGCCCAAGCATCAGGAAAACGAAAGAATGTACTGTGTCTTTCCTTAAACCCCCAAAAGAGGCCAGTGTTAGACCTACTCCCCACAAGCATGTTTCTCAAACCACACACATTCAGGATGTCCATACTACATGTAGTAATAACCCTTCTAACCCGACTCCGCCCCACACGCACTGTCTCTTTAATCCTTCCCTGTGGTGTCACCTGGACCCTGGCCAATTAATTTGTATGAAATATTCATTATCCATTGTATTGTATTCATTATGTGGGATTTTATCTTGCTGTCTCACTGTGTGCATATCTTGCTGTTGTGTGTTGTCAAGTCAAATAAAGAAAAAAATGTTTTAAAAAAAAGAAAATAACCCTTCTAAAAAAGAACAAGGGACATAACTTGGCAGCTCTGGATATGAAAGATGCATACTTTGAAATGTCCATTTTCCCAGTACATCACAAAGATCACTACCATTTCAAAGTGTCTTCCTTTCGGAGTTACATCAGCGCCCTGTGTATTCACCAAGGTGCTAGCAGTAGTCACAGTGCACTTGCGCCAACACAATATCCCATCATGTACCAATTGGCACTTAACAGGGGCAAGTGCCAGTGAATACTGCACAGGCACTCCATACCACATTCTCCTTCATCAACTGGGGGTTCTCACTAAATGCCCAAAAGTCAAGCTTGGTCCGAAGGCAATCAAAAATATCTTCTGGGCAATCTTTGACAAAAGAAGGGCAATGGCTCGTCTTTCATAAGAAAGTCCAACATCTTTTTTTTATCAAGCCAAGGAGCCTATAACATTACCCAATATTATTGAAATCATTTGAATGATGGCATAGTGTATGTCCCTCAAAACCTACACCTGGCGTTTTCATGAGTGGGTTGCATGCCAATGGTCACAAGCAACAGATGAGTGGACAATACGTGTTATTTTCTTCTCCAACAGCTAATAAATGCACTAAAGTGATACTCTTGCAAACATGTTGAAAGGAAAACCTTTTGTGAATCTGCAAGTACAGTTAGAATTAGCGGCAGATGTATAAAAGTTGGGGTGGAGCGCATACTGTGAGTAACACTCACCACAGAGCAAGTTAACACCTGACTAGACATCCTTGCACATAGATGTGTTTGAACCGCTGTTGATTTAGCAAACTCTATGCAGGTTTCAGTATCTGCTCCACTGTACGAGTGTCCGTCTAAAGAAAGACAATAAGACAGCCATGTTCTACATAAACCGAGCAGAGCACACTCCCAAGCGTGGCCATTACTCCATCAGCAGATCCTCTTGTGGTGCATACACAGGCGAGTGCTTATTCAAGTCCAACACGTGCCAGGATTGGGGAATTGTCATGCAGACTGCTGGTTCAGGGGTATGAGTGGTAATTCAACACTTTCAGGACATGGGATCATCCAGACCTACCTCTTTGCATCCCAGGCAAAATGCCCAGTCTTTACGCCCAGGTACCTGCAACCAGGGTCCCTCTGTGACGCACAATGGATGAACTGCTCAGGCATATTTGCTTACACACTATTTACCCTCATATACAAAGTAAATCACAAAACATTCCAGGTGAGAATCACTAATCCTCATTGTTCAAAAATGGGCAAGGCAAGGGTTGCATCCTCACATCTTACGATTATCACGTCTCTTACACATCAAATTACACCTGGTACAAAACCAGTTAACCCAAGAAAATCAAAAGATAAAGCTCACCAATCCACAAACTATAACCTTGGCTCCTGTGGTCAGAGGTGGTGATTTAAACGTGCCTCTACAGTGTAAGGACCTAGTATGTGGGGCCAGAAAAGCAAACTCAAGGTTTTCCTAGTTGAATAACATGAACATGGTTTGTTATATGGTGTGAAAGAAAACAATCCATGTAGTTGATTGGTCACCAGCTGACATTATCTTCTGTTTCTATTAAACACTGGGGTCATATTCAATTCAAATACAGTACATTTAGTGGCTGTAGCATAAACTACCTCTCAACTGAAGGTGTCTTGATGGAAGGTTCCAGTGCTCAAAGCTTTCATGGCAAGGTTGAAATGCTATACCTATCGGTGCCGTGCCCACCACCTGAATGGGAGCTGAATACAGGCCTACCTAGATTTATGGGGTTCCCCTTTGCACCTATGCACACAGCGTATCCAAAGAACCTCACTTAGTTTCTTTCTTCATTGTGATTGTATCAATAAGAAGGGTAAGTTCAACTACAAGCACTCCAAGTAGCCAAACCTTTTATAACCATCCACAAACATAAGGTATTTTTTTAGAACAACCCCATTTTTCTCAAATGTATTTCCATGTTTCATGTAAAACCGTTGATGGAATTACCAGTTTTATTTCAAAACACCCAAAACGAGATTAGAAAAGGCACATCACACACTTGGCATGTGCAGAACAGTCATATTTTACTTCGACAAAAGTTAATCCCTATATAAAACCAGTTAGTGCGTTGTGACTTTTGCCACAGGAAGGGAGAGATGCCCAGTCACTACGTTGCAAGGTGGCGTGTGTGCTGTTTTCAACTCTGCTACACATTGGCACACTGATCGTTTTTTTTCGCTCCCAAAACGAATGCAACAAGATCTATGGGGGCCATTTTTAGCTTTTATTGCAAGCATTCCTTTAGACACAATTTTCAAAGTAGCAACTTGGAGTTCAATACATACATTATTACCAGCACGGCGACCCCAGGTGAGCTGCAGGGACCCACTACCCCATTCCCTGCACCATGAAGCCTCGGACCGACCCCCTCGACCTGCTCTGTACCCTGTGGCTTCCCCTTCCTCTCCCTCTGCCCGCCCCCCGGACCTCCCTCCCCTGTGATTGGCCATTTGGGCCATGCTGTGTGCCTGGGCTTGCAGCTTCACCTGGGAGAACGCCATTACCAGCACGGCAACCCCAGGTGAGCTGCAGGGATCCACTACCCCATTACCTGCACCATGCGGCCTCAGACCCGACCCCCTCGACCTGCTCCGTACCCTGTGGCTTCCCCTTCACCTCCTGCCTCCCGGACCTCCCTTCCCTGTGATTGGCCATTCGGGCCATGCTGTGTGCCTGGGCCTGCAGCTTCACCTGGGAGAACGCCATTACCAGCACGGTGTCCCAGCTGAGTTGCAGGGACCCACTACCCCATTCCCTGCACCATGCGGCCTCGGACTCCCCCACCCCCTCGACCAGCTCCGTTCCCCGTGGCTTCCCCTTCCCCTCCCTCCGCCCGCCTCCCGGACCTCCCTCCCCTGTGATTGGCCATTCGGGCCATGCTGTGTGCCTGGGCCTGCAGCTTCACCTGGCAGAACGCCATTTCCAGCATTGCGACCACAGGTGAGCTGCAGGGACCATACCCCATTCCCTGCACCATGCGGCCTGCGACCCCCCCATCCCCCTTGACCTGCTCCGATCCCATTCCCCTTGGCTTCCCCTCCCTCCTCTGTGATTGACTGATTGTCTGGTCTTAATTGACCCAACCAAGGCAGCCCTCTGCCTGGCAGCCCTGCGGCTAAGGGCCCTAAAATAAAGGGGGGCTCTTGCACTGGCGGCTCCAAGATGTCTGCCGGTGTCCGCAGGGGAAGCAAAGGAAGCCAGCAGCTAAGTGTGGCATGGGTGGGGGGGTAGAGCAATCGCTCTTCTCCAGAAAGCCCTCGCCACTCTACCTACCCCTCCATAATGTTGACTATCATAAATGATGCACTACACTAACATACTGGACTAACATACTGTTATGCTGCTTGGCATTTGTATAGTGCTTTGTATATCATTGATAGGTCCGCACAGCCAATGTTAACTAGTGCCAATATTTACTATCCTATAGAGAACGGTCAAGATCAGCCCATGTCACCTTTTACAGGTGTGATAATCGTTAGCATGTGCCACATCTAGAGAGAATTGTAAATGTCAGCATGTGCCACACTTAGTTGGAATTCTCAACGTAGCCTGTCTCGCATCTAGATAGAATTTGAAAGTTAGCATGTGTCGCACTTAGTTGGAATCCTCCACGTAGCCTGCCTTGCATCTAGATAGAATTGTGAATGTTAGTATATGCCGCATTTAGTTGGAATCCTCAACGTAGCCTGCCTCGCATCTAGATAGAATTGTGAATGTTAGGATGTGCACACATAGAGGGAACTCCTAACCTTAGCATGCGCCACATCTAGCCAGAATTGTAAATGTCAGCATATGCCGCACTTAGTTGGAATCCTCAACGTAGCCTGCCTTGCATCTAGATAGAATTGTGAATGTTAGCATATGCCGCACTTAGTTGGAATCCTCAACGTAGCCTGCGTCGCATCTAGATAGAATGGTGAATGTTAGCATGTGCAAACATGGAGGGAACTCCTAAGCTTAGCATGTGCCATATCTAGATAGAATTGTAAATGTCAGCATATGCCACACTTAGTTGGAATCTTCAATGTAGCCTGCGTCGCATCTAGCTAGAGATGTTATTCAATGATTGATATATGACTCTCCTGCCAAGCTTAGACCAAGCGTGCAATCATGAATCAATAACCAACCCACTAACAATTTCACTCCTCTGCATACACCTCTCAAATGCAAACCAAACACAACCACAAGCCTTAAATGCAGCAAACCGCACAAACTTCACTACACTGCAACAACAAAACAAACCACACATAGACTTGCACAACAGCACATGACGACTTCCAACCAAAAAACACCCCAAGCCCAGCCAACGGACCTACCGGGCTGAGGCTGCCAACAGCACATCACTGCTTTCTTGCACTTTTCCAGCTCATTCCCACTAACTCAGCCCCCCGCTCCCTTTTTCAGAGCCGCCAGAGCACCAGGGGACCACTCCGGTGGTGATAGTGCGCGGTACAAATATCCTTTAACATTAAAACAACACTACTGTGTACATACACAAATACAACCAGACTTGCAAGTGAGGCAGGCTATATTGCTGCATTTATTTTCTACTGGTACTTTAGCTACCCATCACTATCTTCTCGCACTGCTTCCTGGTCTATGCAAAACATGAGCTTCTAAACAGCAGATGCACCATCCTCAAGACAGACATTTCTTACCTAGTAATAGTCCTTCTGTGGCTTGTATCTGTTTTAAAATCACACACCCACCCCGCTTCCACACATTGGAGCGGAGGAGCAAACATTCATACTTTTCTCAGATCTTGCTATTTATGTCTTGTCAGAAAAAGAAACCATCTGAGGCTGTGTACCTGGGAGGGATCATGGGTACCTTTAAATGCCTAATGGGGCTTGTGTGATTGAAAACACCCCCTCTCTCTCTCCACCTTTTTTTTAGTTTGAAAATAAATGATTTGTACTACTCAGAACCAATTGCTAGATTGAAGCTTATGCAAATCATGCGCCTCAAAACAGATACAAGCCACAGAAACCTCCTCCGACTGTCCCATCTTTTGAAGAACAGCTCATGGGACTGCTGAATGGCATTACAAAAGCCAACTCACCAGTTCTGGTTATGGGCGATGTTGTGGCCTAAATAGATGACAGGACGCTGTAGGGTTTCTAACAGTCTTTATTGACTGACAAAAGGGAGAAAGGCTCTAACGTGGCCTGATGGCGCTGGGCGCTTACTTACAGTTCATTGCAATCAAGTCCTGTGCTTTCCCAGTTGATTCACTGTGGAAAGGTTGTGCTCACCGGTGGCACGCTGTAAACTTCTAGGGCCCCCATGTAGCCTCCTGTGGCTTTGGTGTTACGCCCTAGAAGCTGTGATGTGAGTCCTGTGGCTCACTGCTTCTTCTCCGGTAATCAGGAGCAGCGCTCCTCTGTGACCGCTTCAGCTGGCCGAGCGCCAACTCTGAAGCGGGAACGTTTTCCCGCAGAGCGTGGGCTCGCCAGATCCCGCTCCCGCGATCATGTGATGTCCCCACACACCTCCTTTGCTGGGAAAAAGGATGGGTGGTCACTCCATGATGAAGTCCGCATATTTCCTGGGTTTCCTTCTCTCTCTCTGGGGCCTGCTAGGATCGGGGTATGGAGCGGGATCGATGAAGTGTCTTTGGGAAGGTGCTGGTGATTCAGGTTCTCTTTGTCCAGCTCTTGGCTGTGATTCCCTGGGTGTTGTTGGGGGGATGGGGCTTGCGAAGTCGTTGTGATGGTGCGGCTCTATCGTATCTCTACTTGGGAGGTGATGGTTTTCGTATGACTCTTGGCAGACTTGATCTTCTCCAGTGTCTCCTTGTGAGTGTACAGTGTCTTCTTTCCTGCGGTACATGGCTACCCTTTCTAGATTCCATCTCCTGCCATCGTGCTTGACCGGGGTGGCGTTGGGTTTCAGCCGAATCTTGTGGACAAAGTTTTTCACTTTTCCCGGTTTCTCGGAAAACAGGTTTTGGAAAGATCTCCTTGTAGTTTTGCGCTGCTCCTGATGAGATCATGAGCACCTGTTCTGGAGTGCTGGGATCTAGTTTCATGCCGAGTTTGTGTTGGTCATCCCACCCCAGCATGGCTGGACCTTTGGGTGAAAAATACACTTTGGTGGTGGTAGACCTCCCTTTAAAATCGATCCGGGCTTTGATGTAGCCCAAAAGGTCGACCGTTGCCCCTCCAAACACGGTCGGTTTTTGCCTGGTTGATCTAATCTCCACTTTTTCTTGTCCCATCATCTCCTTGTACGTGTTGATGGGCAGAATGGTGAGGTCGGATCCCGAATCAGCCATGACGCGCGTTTCCATTCCGTCCACTTTAATGGTGCAGTGGGGCTTTTCTCTTCTGGCATGGGGGGCATTGACCATGACAACCATGGGTCTGTCCTGTAGTTCATCATCAGTTGAGGTGCAGTCACCGTCAACACGGGAAACAGTTTTCTCCCGCCACATGCATGCCGGAGCCACGTGGCCAATGCGTCCGCACTTGGAGCACTCCTTATTCCTGGCGGGGCAGTCGCGGTCGTTCGCCATGTGCTTGGAGCTGGCGCATCTGTAACATTTCGGTGCCTCCTTTTTCCTGGGACTTTTGTCTTTGGGGCCGTCGCGGGAATGCTTGTCTCTGCGACCTCTCCATTGTAGCGCCGCCATTTCGGGCACAGGCAGGTGACTTCCCGCCTCCTTGCGTCTGCTGGAGGTTTCTTCCTCCGCCCTGGCAATCTGGATGGCTTTATCGAGGGTGACCTCCTTTTCTTGGATGAGTTTGTCCTGTACTTTCCTAGAGTTGGTGTGGACAACGAGCATGTCGCAGATAACCTGTTCTGCATTTTCTCCAAAGGCGCAAAGAGAAGCAAGTTCCCTCATCCTGGTGATGTAGTCATCCACGGCTTCGCTCCCTTCCTGTTTGCGAGTGTAGAATCTCAGCCTGTGAAGTACAATGTTCTCCTTATTGGTGAATCTCGTCATGATGCGACGAGTCGCTTCTTTGTAAACATCGTCGTCTTCGACGTCATTGTCGGCCGCAGGTATTTCTTTAAGGCCGGCAAAGATGCGCTGACCTTCAACCCCTAACACATTTAACAGCATTGCCCTCTTCCTGATGGGGGCATATCGCGTGCCGGCCACTGCTTCCAAGTAGGTGGAGAAAAGGGGTTCCCATTGCATCCAAGGAATTGCCGGTGTTCCTGGCAAGGGGACGGCGCAGGGGGTGGTGTGGCGCCTTGCATGGTGGGTCCGTGGGACTTCTGGTATCCTCATCGCCAGTTATGTTGTGGCCTAAATAGATGACAGGACGCTGTAGGGTTTCTAACAGTCTTTATTGACTGACAAAAGGGAGAAAGGCTCTAACGTGGCCTGATGGCGCTGGGCGCTTACTTACAGTTCATTGCAATCAAGTCCTGTGCTTTCCCAGTTGATTCACTGTGGAAAGGTTGTGCTCACCGGTGGCACGCTGTAAATTTCTTGGGCCCCCATGTAGCCTCCTGTGGCTGTGTTGTTACACCCTAGAAGCTGTGGTGTGAGTCCTGTGGCTCACTGCTTCTTCTCCTGTAATCAGGAGCAGCGCTCCTCTGTGACCGCTTCAGCTGGCCGAGCGCCAACTCTGAAGCGGGAAAGTTTTCCCGCGGAGGGTGGGCTTGCGAGATCTCGCGAGAACACGCTCCCGCGATCATGTGATGTCCCCACAGGCGACTTTAACATTTGGGCTGATGGCCCACTAGACACTGCTGCCACATCTCTTTTGCCTCAAATACAATCATAAAAGTAGTCTGGGTACTGTAGAGATTGAGGATTAAGTCAAGTTTATAACCCAACAGAGATACAGGCAAGTCTCATTAGCATGCTAATAAATTAACTCATATTCAGCACAGAGGTTGAAGTCCTTGAACAAGTGGGAACAAAAGAGCACTAGACAATGAGATCTCTGTGCCCTATCAAGTGGATCTTCTGCCAGAAATGTCTGCATAAACAAGTCAAAGGTTCAAACTACAACGAAATGCCCCAAAATGTCTGACCACAAGACAGATGATTTGGCTGACTTACTAGCTCCAGTATCTGAGCCATGAAAACTGCCCTCCTATAACACATTCTATATAAGGACTATCTTGATCAACAGGTATCTGAGGACCTGTGATGCAGTTATCTTCCCGGCTGCCTTAATAATCTTAATTTGGGGGCACTGGGTGCTGTGCTTTCTGTCATAAAATTTGGTGCACTTGGGCTTTAGAACAAAGGTGGATCAGTGGATCAGGGTTGAAAAGATTATTTTGGCGGAACAGTCCAATGACCCTTCTGTTTGCATACCTTGCAACTGGTGGGGTGTCCAAAGACGTGTTAATTGAAAGTTCTGAATGGATTCCCCTGCCTCTCCCTGTGCCCTGTTCTCCCCTGCTGCTCTGTCCTGCTGTAAACCTATTCCTGCCCTCAGGACGTTTGCCCTTGATTCTTCAACTCCAAAGCCATGAATGTAATTTTCGCTTTTCTTTCCTTTAATGCTGACATGCCAGACAATGGTTTTCAACCATAACCGATGCTGATAAAGGCTTTGTTTGCCACGCTATGCATATCATTCGAAGCTGCTGCAATTTTGGCAATCTGTGAATTAAGGCTTTTACTGCAGCAGGGTCTGCGGATTTTGTTATACCACACTGTTGTGTTGATACTTCTTTAAGCAAGCCCAGAACATCCAGAGAGTGGTGTGGGCTTTCCCCTTTGTACTTGTCGTCATTCATCTTTCCCAAGTTACTACTCGGGGACCAAACCTCGAGAATAGTTGCTAACACATTTCAGTCCAGTGAATGGTGGTAAACTGGCAGCAATTCTGTTACAGCATGTAGCTGGAGGCAAATCCTCCAATTCGGATTGTAGTGTAAACTGGAGGGCCTGCTGCTAATTGCTGAGTAGGCGAATGCATTTGCACCTGGGACTGTGGGACTAAATGTTGCTAACCTGATACTGGGAAATGTTCTAATGAATACCACATGGTTGCTGGGTAGATTGGTTTGGGTAGGTTTGTAGGAGACTGTTGTGAAGTCAACAGAGCAGATGGCTATGTGGCAGATTGAACATTGCTGAAGAAGTAACTTACATTTTCTGCTCTTTCCTTCTTTCTGCATGTCTTATAGTAGGGGGTGATGGTGGAGAGGGTGCCAGCCCAATCCGAATGAGTACCCCATTGTTTTGGACAAATTGCACTCGATTATCCCATGTTGGTGCATGCCATTGTTGTACAAATTTCCATTACCTTCTGTTGTACTCAGTATCCATGTAATGTTCTTGGGTGCCATTAGACGGTGTGAACACATCTGTCCCCATTCCGCTGGCTAGCAAGGATAACCCTGGCACTTTATGGGCTGGGAAATGAAACGGTTCTTAAATAACACATTGCTTAAATGCTCTGTCCACATTCGTACAAAGGTAACCCCCACTTATTTTGTTGCCCTGAGCAGGCAATGTTTGGGGTATTTAAGAGAAAAGGTAAACTCTGTTCAGTGATTCGGAGAGATGCTAAAACATTCACTCATGAGGGCTCTGGGGATGTGTAAGGGACAGAAAACAAATCAGACTGGTGATGGTGTTCTCCAGTTGTCCCAAGCTTTTGATACCTTCTGCTTTTGTGTGGCTGAAAGCCGGGTTAGTAGCAAGCCATATTTTCATGTGCACCCATTCATACAATTATGGTGTTCGATGGTACCTCCCACCCCACGAATCCCTCTTGCTTCTAGCTAATGGGAGAAGGCTATGCACCTTACTGATACATATTTTAGACCTACTGATTATAACTATCCTGACTGAGAATGTTAGTTTTGTTTTATGTTTCTTTACTGTGCATATGTGCAGTTCTATTTCAGACCAAATGTGGTGCATTACCGATTTCATATTACAGAATGGACTCCTTTCTTCCTACCCCATTGTGTTTCTGCTCTTGCTACAATGCCACAAATATGCCTGCCTTCATAAACCCAAAGCAGGGACAACAATTGTGTTTAGTCTCCATGTGATTCCTCCAAAACAGTTTTGGGGTGCTCTCCTACCTTTCAGATAAGGTGCCACAGGGTTCAGCATAAGGTAGTCTGCAAAGCTATCTATGAACTCCAGGGATGATGGATGCCGGCAGGTCCGAGTCGTGGTACCACATTGCAGTTTACAACAGACCACACTACAAATTTGGAAAGTATAAAGACAAAAACAATGTATTACAATGCAATGCACAGCATGTCCCTTTCTAAACTAAAAGCAGCTGGGGCCCACCTCCAAATGAGTGAACTGGTGTATTTTATGCATGCTCTGATTTCAGGGCAAAAACTCCTGCTTGTCCATTTTCAGTGCCTCGTGCACCTGCTGCTTTCACCTGTCACATGATCTCATGCTTTCTGAAAGCCTTCTGTCCCAGAGGTAACATGGAGGGCTACCTGTCACATTCACTGCCACACAGCATCCTGGTCTTTTCCATCTGCAAATGCAAGTCCTATCTGTCTCGCTGGCAAAGGTACTGCGCACCCAGTCAGCATTTTTCACAAAAGCACCTTCAGCTATTGCTGTCTTATTTGTTTATTTCCCATTGCTAAACGCTACATAAAGCATATGGTTTTACGCTCCCACAATCCAAAAATGGATGAACTTGAGACCTGGAATATTTGCAACAAGGATAAAGGTGAAACCGCAAATCTTTGCTTCAGGTACCCAGAACCAGGATAACTGGGTAATGCAATGTGAGGGCTTGGCCACTGATCTAGAGTGTTGCAGAAACACTTAGCCTCGCTCTCATCTGAATTGCACCAACTGGGAGAGATGTGTGTTATCCACAGCTATCCACGGTGGTAGACATCACCATCTACTAACTTTCTGTGTCGGGCGATTTAAAACCGAGTGACCTACAGAACGCTCTGCATGCACGACTGAACTACAACTCCCAGTGTTTTTGTAGTTCCACGCCCCTTTTCATCTGCTTGCAGGCACGACTGCGCCTGCACGACTAAGCTGGTTAGTGCAAGGTGAGTGTAAGGTGGGCCCTTAGACGTGCGTCGTAGCGCCTGGTCTTGATATAAATCCATGCAACTTAAGGTACGCGGTTTAGCCGCACCCGCACTGCCAGCTATATTTACTCTAAGACATTAATGAATCTAAGAACTCGATCCCAAACGAAACAGGCTAAAACCTTAGTTTTCAGTGAAAGTACAAATTGTGGCAATCAAAGGAAGAACTTGTTTCTTTGGGGGAATTCTTTGTTAGTTTCTATTAAACTGTGCTTGATGATTGGTTTGTCAGCTGTGGGATTGTATCTTTATCTTGATTGCCAGGGATAGGGATTAAACACTTTATACTCTTATACCTTCTCACTTGCGCCAAACCAAAAGTAATCTTCAATCTAAGAGGGTGGGGCCAGATCAATGGTAACCACACTTGTCTTTGATTGCGTAAACATGCATTTATTTTCAGTTTTCACAGTGTATGCAGTCTCTCTACACGTGTTTGATCCTTTTCCTTTAAAAGGGATCTTCAGGAGAGTTTCAATTCTGTTGATCTTGAATATTTTAAATTGTTGAAAGAAGTTGTATCCTTATTTTTCTGAAGGATAAGGATTTTAGCTTCAGAATCCAGTATCTAATTTGAATTGGCCTGATATTAAGTTTGGATCTTGAGTCAAAAGTGGAGCAGCAGGGATACGCGTGTCCCTCCTCTGGCGCCTCCATTTGTTGCACTGTATAAGAGTATAAAGTGTAAAACCTTAGTTTTGCTTTCCGATTATGCGCGGCCTGCCATCTGTAATGGACACAGACTCTTCTGTGATACCTATTTTTCCTCCTCCCATCAATGAGTTGACTATAACAAATCCGGAGCAGCCTCTTTGCGATATTAAACGCAACCCTGGTCTCTCACCTGCTGATAACAATATTCTTGCTGCTAATCAGTTAACCATCTCTTTACTGAATACACGGTCCCTTGTTAAACGTGCTTTTGACATTTCTGATTATAGATGCATGCAAGAACCCGATGTTCTGGCCCTTACTGAAACATGGCTATCTGGCACAGCTCAGATTGCTGTCAATTCTCTGCCCCCAGGTTATACAATATTTAGGGCTGTTAGTAAAGATCAATGGAGTGGCGTGCTTGTTGTTAAAGACTATTCATTACTGCAATTCCTACCACCTTATGATAAAAATGAAAACTAACCCTAACACTTTGCTTATTAGACTTCTTCTCAATAAACCTCCCCCGACTGTTCCATCTTTTGAAGAACAGCTCATAGGATTGCTGAATGGCATTGCAAAAACCAACTCACCAGTTCTGGTTATGGGTGACTTTAACATTTGGGCTGATGACCCACTTGACACTGCTGCCACATATCTTTTATCCTCCTTGGAAGTAATAGGTTATACCCAATTGGTAAAGGTCCCAACACAGCAAGAGGGACATACCTTGGACTGGTTACTATCTCATAATATCCATAGCTCTGCCATTAGCACTCAACGATGCCCTTAGTCGGATCATTTTCTCGTAAAAACTACCATTACACTTTGTACCTACCTCCCCCCCCCCCATTAAGACTTGATACCAACGCCCTTCATTTATTATTTTCTAATGGGTTCTCTGTAGGAATCTACCTTGACCCTGATTCGGGGCATAAATTGCGGCAAACGTAAAGCTTATTTTTTTTTTTATCCAAACTGAGATCAACAGAGCCTTTACACTGTCTGACCACCTCTCTCACACACACACCCCCCCCACACAAACACTCCCTCAAAGACACATCTGCCACAAAGACACTTCTCCCCACAAATACTGGCCCTCCCCAAAAAAACACTGCATCTCACAGTGTGCCCCCCACAAACACTGCCCCCACATCTGTACTGCTCACCCACTCAACCAGCTCCCCACCTGCACTGCTCTCACATGCACACTGCCCCCACACAAAACCCACACAGACATACACTGTTCCCATGAACACACTGCAGCCCCCCACCCACATACACTGCACCCCCATGCACTGCCCTCATGCAATGCTCTGAACCTGCATTCTGTGCCCCATCACCCAAAAACTGCCCAGACATGCAAACACTGACCCCACACATATGTCCTGTCCCCATATACAACCTCCTACCAACAATGGCCCCAGAAGCACTGCCCCTCCACACACACACACACCCCCACACCAACTCTCTCTTCACACCCGCACACCATCCCGCCACACTGCCCACCCACATAGCTATCTCTCTCTCTCTCTCACGCACACACATACACTGCTCACACTCTATACCGGCCCCACATACTACCCCCACAATGCACCACACACCGTGGGTAATAAGCAGCGCTCATATGCCCGAGGGCTCGTAGCGCTATATAAAAAAATGCCACCCAAAACTCACTTCTCCCTTGTTCTCTCTCTCTCTCACACACACACAACTACACAGCTTATACAACACACACACTACCCACCCCATACATGCTCAAACACTGCCCCTCACACCCTGCCTCCCCCACAGACAATGCTCTCCCCCACACACTATCCTCTAAACACACAGCTTACACACAATGCTGCCCTGCCTGTAACTTCCATTCTGAGTGCTTTCCGAACCAAAATCCCTACTGCTGCCTTTCTCATCAGCCCCGAGCCCCAATAATGGCAAACAATCAGGCCATAGGAAATTCTACACTCCTCTCCTCTCAGATACTTAGGGCCTCATTATAACCCAGGCGGGACGGGGTTAACGGCGCTGGTAAATGTGCCGGCGCCGTCAACCCCGTCCCGCCTGATTACGAGGTCCCCTCGCGGGACCCGGTCTGCACGTCTGGTTTCACGGGGAGGAGGGAGCAAACACCGGGCCGCTCGTAGTCGGCCCGTTGTTTGCTCCCTCGCCCATTCCCATTCAGCCCTATGGGGGCTGAAATGGGGAAGGTCCGGGTTCCTAGAAGGAGGAATTACCGGGCCCTCTGAACTCGGAATGGCCCGGTAATTCCTCATTCTGGGAACCCGGACCCGGATGCGATTTTGGCGGCAGCCATGCCGCCAAAAGAGCATGGCTACCGCCAAGGTCGTATTGAGGCTCTTGGTCTCCTGATGAAATAAAAACATCCATCTTGGACCTTCAAAATTCCCTAGCAACTAATGACCTCTTTGTCGGGGAGTTGAGCCCCTTCACATTCAATGTACACATCCGTAGACTGTACCTTGGGTCAGGGATTCTTCTCCTATTACGCCCCTTGATGCGCCATTCCCTATCTCTGTCATTGTCGGCCGGGGAGCGATTCCTCATCCCCAAGGAGCTCTCTTGAGACCCTATTTATTTCTTCTCCGGTAACCAGCCTGTACTTATGACCTTTCAGCTCAAAAGAGATTAAGAATGGGAATCCCCATCTATACTGGACTCTTTTTGCATTGTGCCATTTCGTCAGGGGTGAACAGTTTCCTCTTTGCGATAGAGAGAGGACAAGTCCTGAAAGACAGTGATTCTTGCCGTGCTCAACATCACAGTGCCTTTAGCTCTCGTCAATATCTTGAGCTTGTCAGGATAGTTGTGGAAATGTACCAGAACTGATCTTGGTCCTCTAGCCGAACCACTGGCCCTATGGACACTTTCAATTTTCGTTTCGTCAATCGAGTCATCATCAAAGAGGAGTTTTGCAACTTCATGTATGATCCTCCTTAGGTCCCTTTCAGTCTCTCCTTCCTTCTCCGGTATCCCCAAGAGTCTGAGGATATTCCGTCTTTTGCGATTCTCAAAGTCATCCATTTTCAGGACCCTCGCTCCTCTCCATTTCGCCCATCCTCACGTCCATTTGAGTCTCCCAAGTGTCTAGGGAAGATTGGTAAAATTCCACTTCCTGTCGTCTCTCCTCCATTTTATCGAGTCTGGTGTTGATTTTGTCAACATTTCCTCCTATAACCGGATCTCTTCTAATAACGAAGCAACATCCTTCTTGCTTGCCATCGAGTCCTCCCCTCCAGCCGCCATTTTCTTCCCTGCATTGTAGTCTGTTGTGCTCTTTCTGCCAGTGGGTTTGCAAATTCTGCCAACTGTGATCTGGTCCCCATATACAGCTGGGCCGATGAGGACCCTCAATGGGGAACTGGGCACACCCGGCACCCCCTTTACCTGGGGGGGGCACAAAGTGACTCTCGTGACCCAGCCAGGCCCACCAATCCGGAAGGTTCCCGACTGGACTGTTTCTCCTCTATCACAATCGTTCAGCCAAAAGCAAGTCCCTGGCATGCAAATGGTGGGTGGAAAGGACAGCCCCGTACATGCAAGGTGGTCGCACACCCTCCTAGGAATACCTGCCAGTGTGTGTACCCTTTGGGGTAACCTTTATGGTCTCGTAGTCTCAAATGTTGTCAGGTTATTTCCACTTTCTCCGCCGTGGTACTCCAGTTCTCTCTTCTGTCTTTATCAGTCTGCCTGTTCAATTCAGCATCACCATCCCCCAACCAGAGCGCTCCTGTCACCTCACAATGCCATACTCCTGTAGTGACTGGGTGACAGGGAGGTGGGCACATGCCCCAGTACTGGGGACCCACACACCCTAGGGGTACTGTTTCCATTAAGGCAATAGCTGCCTTGCCACCTGGACAGCAGGTTAGGCCCCAGCGCAGCACCCTCAATGCTAGTGCTGTGCTTCGCAGTTTCCCCGCCCCCTGAGCTCTTCTTAGCAGGCTGGCGTGCCTGCTTCCGTATTCCTTGGGACCGGGTTAATGTGCTCAACGCTTCCTCTGGCACCTCTACACTTTTAAAAGCAGAGCGGGGGCTACGCATTTTTTCTAACAGCTACTCAGCTGGGTGGGTTGGGGGGGGCAAAAATCAGCTCTGGCTTCTTAAGACGTGGGGAGGGTTCTGGGGTCTCACCTCCGCTTTCGGTTCCGCGGGTGGGTACTCCATTTAAAATTCCACCAATGTTCCGTAGCATTCAGTGGCACCTCCACCAGAACAAGCCTGCAGTCTTTTGTGGCCTGCGCCGTGGTGAAAGTACTTTCACTTTCCCCTCGTTAATGTCGCCATAGCCATTCTCAGGTTCCACAAGGTCCATTCATTCCTTTGTTGTGGCCCGGTAGCTCTGCGTTGGCTTACTTATCACTCCACCACCGCAATTTCGCTCTCGGGGGTTGGGGGGCTCAGTGGGGGGTCAAGCACTTTTAGGGTCTGGGTGACGGAGGAGCAAGCTCAGGCAACCTCCATCCGTGCTCCCACTGGTGGCCTCATGAGTGTTTTTTTAATGGGTGTTTTTTTTAATGGGTGTGTGTGTTTTATGTACGTTCTTCCTAAATTAACATTTTTGACTTGATTTCTCAAGTAAACTCTGCAACCTGGTAAAACATGAAACAATTTTGCGACTCCTGCATTTTATATTCTTGGCATCTCCGTCTGTTCGGCGGGCAGTGCCTACCATTGAGGAAACCTCTAGTTTCTATAAGGGGTGCTAGAGCACACCACAGTACATGAGTACGTGTAGAGCCTCTCACTCCAGAACAGGAGGAAGCACTAGATATAGCACAACCATCAGAAAGCACATATTTTCCACAACACTGGGATGAGGGGATGAATCAATTTCATTCCAAACTAATAGAAAGAAATGCTGTCAGAAAGATATGGGGGTAGATATGCTGATGTTTTACGCTATTCAATTCTCCACCCTACCTCTGTAACTGACAGCACACAGCTTTCAAGCATGTACTCTGCTTCACATGCAACCGATATTAACCCACATGCATGCGATGGGCTGCAGCTCGCCAAACACCTCCACCCAAAAATATAATGATTACCCACCCAAGGGACACCATACAAATGCCCACATCGGCAATGGACTCCGGCCTGCTTAACACTGTACATACACACACCTACCCATACACATGCAACAGTAAAACGAAAAACGAAGAGGCCATGCAAATGGCAAAAACCACATTGTAACATGTACAATTACATGAAACAACATATTCACCTGCTAAATGAGAACATTTAATCAATATCAAAAAGGCTGTTAATAGAACTATCAATTACATTTAACTCAGGCAGCATCTCTACTAATTAACAGTTATGCATCTAAAAATGTATTAACAATGTACATGCGAGGCAATTCTTGCTCCACCTCAGTCTTCAAATATACTCCTGGAGCTCTCTTACTAGATTGCCCACAGAAAAAAGATATAGGGCCCGATTCATAGAATCCAGTACAGAAAAGGTGCAAGCGCCACGCGCCGAGAAGGAGCAGCTGGCACAAAGAAACAATTGCATGGCATGCGTATTCATGGATTTCTTTAGGCATCACTAGCTGTGGCGCAAGGAACCTCAAGCAGTGCCAGTAACGCCCCCACGTGCAGTAAAAAGCAAGTGAAATGCCCCAGCCACACCCTAGCATAAACACGTAAAAAATGTGCTTATCCCGTCCGCACTCTAGCGTAACTGCGTGAATACTCAGTGCGTACCTCATCCGCACCCCAGCCAAATCGTGTGAAAATCCTGCATGTACCCCGGCCGCACCCTCATCACTCCAAAGCAACCCACAAGACAAGCGGAAATACAGTGGAAGCAGACCCCTCCTGATGGGGCAACCACACCCCAGCCCCCATCACCCCAGCCTGCAGGCAGCCCCACCACACGGGACCACCAGCCCCCATCAACCGAGCCTGCCAGCAACCCCCTCCACATGGGACCCTCCATCTCAGCCCCATCACCCGTGATGCCACCCTGCAGGCAGCCCACACCACATGGGACACCCCAGCCCCCATCAGCCCAGCCTCTAGACAGCCCCCTCCAAATGGGTCGCCTCAGCCCCCATAACCCCAGCCTGCAGGCAGCCCCCTCCACAGGGGAGCCCCCACCCCAGCCCCCATCGCCCGTGTTGCCCCGCTGCAGGCAGCCCACACCACATGGGACACTCTACCCCCATCACTCCAGCCTCCAGACAGCCCCCTCCACATGGGATCCCCCATCCCCCCAGCCTCCAGTCAGCCCCCCTCCACATGTGACACCCAAACCCCCATCACCCAGCCCCCAGGCAGCTCCCTCCACATGGGACCCCGCACCCCAGCCCCATCACCCGTGATGCCACCCTGCAGGCGTGGCAGAAGTTTTTCCGGGCTTGCGCATCTTTTGCTATGCGCCAGTGAGCCCTGTTCAATTCCATGAATACATGTTGTTTGCGAGCGTGTGGGCGTTACGAGTATTTTACTGTGGCACTTCCCACATAACGCCCAGATTTATGCTTGTTCTTCCCAATTCCACGTGTTCTGCCCCCTTTTTAAGTGACTGCGCAAGACGGTACGCCCCTTCGCTGGGAGTCTCGCACAAGCCGATCGTAGTGTTGCAGTGACGTGTTGGACCGCTGCAGATTACTTACAAGTCTCCGGTAAGCCCTGCGCATTGTGCTCCACGACCGACAAACGGGCGCTTGGGCACATTTTTGCATGCAGGTCATCCTTTTTCGGCACAATTCATTCCATGAATCTGGCCCTTAATGTCCACAATCTTTTGGATGTTTAATAAAAAGAAAAAAAAATTCAAATCTTTAAAACATTTCATATCACCTCTCTGTCTTTTTTGCAGAAAGTCTATTTATTCTATGTTAACTGTTTAAATCACTTATATCAATCTTTTTATTTAAAATATGTGCACATTTTGAGGTCAATCTACATCTTCATCTGGATCAAAATTCCTAGATCATCTTTTGTGTTTCTTTTAAAGTTATTCGCAGTCCTTCACTCTGGGTACCACCGGCCTTTCGCATCCAGAAAACGAGGTCCTAACACGTACCTTCTCTCGCTCCATCTTCGTACACACGCTTCCTAGTTTCAAATCAAATAAGAAAGATGGCCAAATAAAGAAAGAGAAGAGGTATGTTAAAGGATTTAGTTTGAGTCCTCTGCTTTCTAGTTGGATTGACGGAGGGGGCGGTTGTGTAGGACAGTAATGTTGTGATCAAGAGGGTGAGACTTGAAAGGAAAACATTTGCAATGTATGAACTGTCACAAAGCAGAATGGGATTGAGCACAGGCCAGAGGCAAACACATTGGTTGCACACTTCTTTGTTAGGAGTGTAACACAGTAGAAAACCGCATCTATTCCCATTGGAACAAGAACGTGCACAAAATAACTCAATCTGTTTCAGGATAGTCGGGCAGGTTAAAAAGTGTTCAAAGTTAAAGTTGTTCTGTTCTTATTAGGCCTGTGTCCTGGTCTGAATCTATGGCGCAGTGGAACAAAGCAGTTGTAGTGAATAGGAGCAGGTTGATCCAAACAAACTATAAAGGACTCCAAATAAAATGTCTCCTAGATTGCTTTCCTGGCATATTGGAGTAGCTCCCTGTCGGGCTCGGTCTTTCAGCAAAGGATTGGTCGTTTTCTTGACAATGTTTTTCTCTAGTTAGGGGGCAGTGGGGTGGCCTCATCCTCCACAGTATTGAGTGCACCAGAGCCTGATTGTTGTTTAGTGGGAGTTGCAAAGCGGCCGGCCTTGGACTCAGGCATTGGGAATCAGAAATATAGGAGGCCACCCTAGACTGTCTACAGGGCTTTCCCCGGGTATCTCGCCGCCTACCTCTCTCAGGGTCCTAGGCCTGTGGCAGGGTGACCGGATGCCCAGGTTCTGTTAGGGGTATGCCAGAAGTGGGGGTCTGTCCCGAGAGTTTTTTTTAAATGTACAAACCCTATCCCTGTTTTGAGGAAAGTGAGAGTGACAGCAGACATATATTGTCACACATAGCCCATTTATCAGCAATTACAAAGTAAACACACATTATTATATTTTGGGAATTTTACATTTACATGAAAGCCATCTGCTCTCCAGAGGTGGGCTTGAAACCACAACCTTTCAGTTAACACACACATGCATTAACTGATTGTGCCACAGAGACTACCTGTGAAAGGGCTTCACAGCAACTGATCTAGCAATCAGAGCAAAAATTCCTTTGTTTTGAACATGCTTTACAGTCACAGCCAAATATACACATGTTATAACCAGGAAAATTCCAGAACCCACTTCTTTGGCCACCCCACCTCGTTCCCCCACTACTCCAGTGTAGTCATGCTGATGACTGGCAAATTGAAGTCCTACTTTTACATCGTTGGCCTAACCCAGATTTCATTTCTAAAATGTGGTCATCCTATCTCCGGCTCTCCCACTCAAGCCACCTCTGCACCCACCATCTTACCCTTAAGCTCATACCGAGGGGTCTATTTCATAAAGTCTCTCCTTCGTTCTTAAGCTGCTCTGACACCTGGCTTACCTCATTGCCATTCTGCCACATGCTCATGACTCCTTACCTTACCGAAAAATGCCCGTTGTTGCCAGCAGGTAACCCTGGTGCACTCTATCCGAGGAGAAATAACCTCTTACTGTGTGTATTTTATACAAATCAAACATGTACAGTTCTCCAATTAATGCACTTACTCAAAACGGTTGTTTTTTACCATTTCAAATTTTATAATATCCTCTATGAAATCTACTCTCAATCCAATCAACAATGTTCATCACATCTCAAAATGTGACTCGTTATCCTTTTATCAAACAGAAATTAAAACAAGATTTGTGGTATATGTTCCCATTACAGTTTCTAACAACATGTTCAAGATATAAAAATCGTAGCATATATTGTGGTGTTCACTCTTCACATGTGTCTGCTCATTCTGTAACTAAACAGTTGTGTCCATGTTCCTTCTCACAGTCTTTAAATGCCTGACTCGTTACGGATACAATATACTTCTTCAGAGGCAAAAATAGTTCATAGTTACCCAATGCCCTAAAAGACAAAATAATTATTGTAATGGTCTTTCAGTTTCCTCAAACATAACTCAAGTAGTTTTTCAAACAATTAATCCCATCCTAATTTCTTGCACCACACTAACCTCTTATGGGTGTTCACATCAATCCATTTCCATGTGCCTAAGAACTGAAAACATGAAAACTAGAATCAATCTAATTCCTTATTTGATGTGTAGAGTTAGAGCACCATTAGGTCACTTGGAAAAAACCTTACCCGATGATCTTGTTGGTTATGGAATACTTTTTCTGGTTTGCGGCTCACAGGACTGGTTGCTGTGTGGACAAGCACAGCTATCAGCGTATCTCTGACCTTGTGTAGCTGAATATAAAGTTAATCACCCTCCAGCTGCTTGAGCTCCACTTGACTTACAATTAGCTGTTGTATACTGGATTCTATGGACAACGGGGCCTCAGACCGGATAACCGGTCTGGCACCCTGCATCCGTGTTAAGACACTGCCAGCGTAGCCATGGCAACAGCCCTCAATTAAGAGGGCTGCTGCACCTCGTGCCTGGTGGCCATTTTGGTGTGGTTCGTGAACGGTTTGTATGGATATACAGTCTCTCCTCTATTCGTCGTCCTCCTAAAAGGACAACCTTATACTGTCAAATACTTAATCAAAGCGCGACTACTGACGGGGTGATGGCTTAAGGGTAATTTACACTACGAGATTTACGCTCATGCTCAACTTCATATATGTAGTCCCAAATAGACCCACATTACCTAAAAGCATACCTGAAAGCATACCATAGTTGCTAGGATTAATGCCACACCCGGGCGAAGTGAATAATCACTCTCCCACCCTCATGACCATAAACATCACTTCCTGTGTGTTTACCCTGTTGTTATGGTAACACATTGTGCTTGATGGCTGTATCCGGATCCAGATGTCCATCTGGGTCCTTCACGATCACTTATGCTATATCTTACGGTGTCACCTCAAGTATTGTGGCCATATGTGTATCAAGCATTTCATCTAGATTGAACAAGATCTTCCAGAGCCCGTGCCCAGTAACTAGACTGTCCCCATTACTAACATTGGTCCGGCACAGCTTGGCAGCTTGGATGACATGTTTCCCTCTATCTGCATCTCTTATTTCTGTCTTCCCTTCTACAACCCTTCTCTTTCCCACTTCCTCCTCACCGCCTCTCCTTATCACCTTCTTCTCAAATCGCCCTTTTTTTTAGAAACCTCAAGTGCTCTCTTCTTCTTCACCCCTTTCTTGGCTCCCCTAACCACCACCTCCCTACCTTCTCCTGCCACCTCTTTCTTGGCTCCACTCACCACCTCCTGCTTAGTTCCCTTTTTCTCCTACTCTTCAGGCCCTTCTTCATCCAATCCCATCTTTAACCCCCGGACCCTCTGTCACTATGGCTACTGTGTCCTTATCTTCCCGAGTCCCCTGGGTCTTCCCCAGTTCCACGGAACTTCCTCTCCCTCCATCTCTCTGAGACTCAATGTCCCCTACAACCTAAGTTTCTCTTTCCTCTCGGGCCTTTCTTTCCCCAGTGCCTTGGGTCTTCCTCTCACCAGCTTCCTGTGTCTTCCTCTCCCCCTATCCCTTGCGTCTCCCTTACAGCCTCATATATCTTCCTTAACCCAGCCTCTGCCCTCCTGTCTCCTGCTCCTTCTGCACCCTTCACCAGATGTCTCCAAATAAGCTCTTCTTCCAGCCTATCTCTTGCTTATGGGAACTCACATGGTCTCTTTGTTTTGGCTAGGTTAGGGATTGGCTGATGGGCACTACACCTGGAGATGACTGACAGTTCTTATGAGGGGCTTGGTGTTGGCAAGTGCTCTCTCTCTCCGTACCACACCCTGGCTCTGCCATTGGGGTGGCGTCCCTTAGCCTTAACAGTCTTATTTCTATAGAGTGTGTCTTAGTTGTATTCCCTGCCCTTTTCTGTTCACTGCCATTGTTGCTCATCTATACTTAAAGCCTATCCTCACCAACTTAATGTTTCCTGTACACCATCCTCTCTTCCACTTTGAAGTTCCAGTCCTCCTTTGCGCCTCCAACACATACACTTTACAAACATATATGTTTCTTAAGAATGTACAATTTATTTGTGATTTTGGCATTTCCATCCCTATTGTAAGATTACAAAAATTTTGAATGGGATTCACATAGTATGTTTATTATAATTAGACCAAATTACTTTTAAGGGGAACGGTGTATACACGAGTTTCAGTTATTTGTACATGTATAATATTGAAGGGTGTCTGTGGTGGAGGGGAATACCATAAACTTTCCAAGGATACATGGCGTGGCCTGCAAAGGGTTACTGATGGATTAAGTTGGCATTGTGTATACATTACACATGTGAAGGGTTACCTTGACGTTGTGCATAAAGTTCCACATCATTCAATTAATAATTGGATATAAAATATGAATGTGGATGTTCACCTCTTTTCGTGTTTTTAGTTGCGCATACATACACGAGGAAAGAGTTTTAAAGTATGAATGGGTACATGAAAAAGCGGTTATAATGTACACAATGTTACATTGACTTTAAAAAATGTGTACTTCCGAGGTGTTCTAGACAGTATGAAAATGTGTGCTCGTCGCGTCTGAAAATAACAGTGAGCTAAGGTTTTTATAATTTGATAAATGTATTTATATTTCACATTGGATGAATGTGCTGAACAATCAGTTTGAAGAGACTTCCCAATTTCAACGGGAAAGGTTCCTTCTGAGCATGGCCACTGGGGGGAGCACAAAATGTCTTGGAAGACTATCCAGGTGCAAGTGGGGTTCAAAAAAGCATCTGCGTAAAGAAGGAAGAAGAAAAATGTTACCATAAATTTGTAATTTTGCACATGTTGTAGTTGATGCAACGCTTACCAGGAAAAATGTGTATTTGGGTATTCTCTATTTATGTCCTAAAATAAAGTTCTACACAATATACAAATGAAACTGTCCATTTCCATTTTGTCAATTGTGCCCTTTCTTGGGTTAGGCATGGGCGGGATTGGATGAAAATACAAAGGAACATGGCTACACAATGCTAGTGCATGCCTATGCAGGGACGTAAATGACTTTACCATGAGGGTATTCTGCTGCATGGCTCATCGATCACAAAGAAGTCAAGCGCATACAGACTCTGTCTCTGGATTTGTATATTTAGGTGTTACAACACTTGCCTATGGCAGTATAAAAGCAATTTCTTCACTTTGGCTGCTTTGCCATTTGGATAATTCTGCAGTGAAGATCAAAGGCAACGGTCCCAACCGCTGACCTGTTGGAGGTTAATTCACAATTAAAATCAACGACAATGAAACACAATGTAGATTAGGCTTTGATGAATTTTACTGTTTTGTGTTTCCTATTTTTTAAATTGCTTCTTTATGACGTGAATACAATTTGTACAATTATATCTTCCTCATATGTTGCTACGCTTTATGCACTTTAAAGACGAATGTATGGAGCAGTGTACAGTGTATAACTTGTATATTCCAGCGCTGTGCATTCCTTACTGAATAATATTTGGAGCAGTGTAGGATTTGATTTGTCACTGTATTGGAGTTCACATTGCCTGCTTTTAGTGTGTATGATTTCATTTGCATTCTTGTGAATATGTGCACACGTTAATCGGTGTGCATGGTATATCACTGCAACTTCATTTGTACCTTTTCAAATAGTTGTATGTTTCTTTTCTTAAAAAATGTGTGATGCACATGGTTACTTTAGATGCAGCAATAAGGAAGTATGCAGGTTCACTTTGTGCATTTCAGTTAAATATTTTGTATTTCTGGTACTAACTTGTTTACTATTATATGCCTCATATGTTCCAATATGGTTCCTTATCTATGTCTATATTACTAATGCACATGGAATATGTTTATTTTTGGTAAGTATACGTTTATATTCATGAGGTACTGACTGTCGGTGCCAGAATATGGTATATGTTTGGTAACTCTAATTGTATTTATGTTGTGTACTTATGTTACCAGGAGCTAATGAAAGTTTATTCAACCAGTATAAGTAGAAATGTAGGTCTTTGAAATATGAATGTGTTTGCTAGTGTTCTCTTCCACCTACAATAGGCATATTTGTATCGATGTAATAGGTTCCTGATGGAAGACAACAAATGTGAGTAAATGGTGATGGTATTGTACGATTTGACCGTATTCAAACGGTCGCATGTACAAAACGTCCTAAAAATGCTACCACCAAAGGTTCGAACACCAAAAGTTCGAACCTTTGGTGGTAGCATTGTAGGTAAGTATTAACAAAAAAAACCCAGCTCACTATACTTTATAGTATAGTGAGCAGGGGATTGCAGGGCACACCCCCACAGCTCACAAAACATTTTTAAAAAAAGGGGCTACGGGGGTGTCCCCCGCAACACCCCGCTCAGTATACCTAGAGTATAGTGAGCAGAGTGTTGCGGGGGACACCTCTGCAGCACACCCAAAAATAAAATTAAAACGGGGCTGTGGGGTTGTCCCCCGCAACACTCGCTCACTATAATCTAGGGTATACTAAGCGGGGGTTGCGGGGGAAACCCCTGCAGCCCCCATAAAAAAAGGACCCCGCGGCGCTGGTTCCCGATCACGGAAGTGAAGGGGAACCGGTGCTGCAGGGACCAGCGAGAAGAAAAAGGTAAGTAGGGTTTGTGTATGGTGGGGGACTGTTGAGGATGTGGGTGGGGGGGTGTTGTGGGTGTGTTGTGGGTGGGGGTGGGGTTGAGGTTGAGGATATGTAGGGGTTTCAACGTGTGTTCACATGGGAAATGTGCAAACCTTTGGTGGTTCGCACATTTTTCATGCAAACTTTCCGGCCGCTGTAAAATCAGCTGCAGTCGGATCACGTAGATCCATTGGTGACACATGGATACCTAGGGTTCATGCGTGCCTTTTAGAGTGAGTTACAAACATAACTTATATGTTCAGAATAGTGCCATTATATGGCATGGACAAAGAGGAGCAAAGTGGGAGACCATAATGTCCTTTCTCTATGACAAAAAAGATGTCATGGAGGGGCTCCATATGTTTTATGTGGGTGGCAACAATCCAGGTTACACAAAAGGTATAGATTGTTTGTGATTAATACAAAATTACAAGATTACCCTCATGGCTAAATATCCAGGAGGTTACATCATTTTGTAACAAGTGTACCTCAGAAATGTTGGATGTATACAGCTATTCCTAATAGACGTTACATAAATAAATGCTTGTCAACCATGCTGCAAGATTAAGGAGTGTGTGTCATGAAGTACTTTAACATAAGGCATAGTAATTCCGAAATGTATAGAAATTATGGTGTATGCCTAAAAGAAACTGGAAACAACTTTTTTTAAATTAATATAAAAGACATGCCTCATTACGGCTCAATGGCTCAGAGGGTTCACTGGGAATGGGGAGGATGCAAACAACGGGCCCGTTAATAACGGGCCCGTTGTTTGCATCCTGGTCTGCTCGCGGGACCCGCTAAGCAATTTCTTGTTGCACATTTTCTGTTCTTGGTCTGTGCATGAAGCAGGAGAATTACAGTCATTATTACTTTTTTAATTATATTTTTTGAGCAGTTTAATGAATATAGTTTCACAAATTAAGGTATCTTCCATACTCATGCCTCTAAAAGTTTTGTTATGCACTTCCTCTTTTCATGTTTTCATAATTTATGATACTTACCCAAAGCATTGGCTGTATGTTAATAAAGGTATTGGTGGATTGCATTTAGGTTAATAGGCACTGTACGAGAGGGGTGTATAGCAGCACTCATTATTAAATTATAGTAATGTATAGCAGATTATATAATGTTTGTAATTTTTGTAAACAATGGCTGTATGCATTTTCATATGTTTACACTCTTCATATAGATTTTCATAAATTATAGCACTTTCATTAAACATTGTCTCTGTTTCTTTGTATAAGCCATACTGCAATCATGTCCTCATACTTTATGCTACTTTTTGAATACATTGCCTCTGCAAACTTGAGTATTTATTAGTGCATCTCATGCATATTCATATCCCTTCAGTACTGTTTCACATATGATGTAGGCTCTGATTACGAAGTGAATACTTTAATGCATCTTCCAAAAACACGACTCCACTTTGCATGTTACCAATATAGGTCAAATACCTTCTTTTCTTATTACAACTTAATATCACAACTTTTGCTCATCAGATTTTGTAAATATTTGAAGCATTAACATGTTCATGGTAAAACATACTTGTGTGCCAAAATCTAGTCTTTTGGAGCAGAAACTTTTCTGGAATTGTGTTCCGAAAATGTATTTTCCCAGTATACATCTAATTCTAGCAAAGTGGAAAAAAATGCATTTAACTTTTCAACAAGTGGTATGCTTGCTCAAATTCGTCCGGATCAGTTGTATGCCAAATTTCTTGCACAACTGTCCATGTTTTCAAGAGTTTTACCTCGATCGTTAAGGCTATGCCAAATGTTACACAGAAAATGATTTTTAAAAAATGCTTTGCCGTGTCATTTTTACAGTGGATAGATCTTCATAAGATTTAGCATGCCACTAATCTTGGCCAACCTGATTTACTTGCAATAATTGAAGCTTCAACCATTTGTTTGTCAATGAGCAACTGCAGACACCCAAACTATTGGCTTTGCCAATGTTTATTATTTCATAAATGTTTAGTTTTGGCTATTAGTTGGCACTGAAAGTACTACCTTTAAGCTGAAACTATTGTCATTAAAATAAGAACATAAGAGCTTCAAATAAGGGCTTTGAAAGAGGGTCTGTAATGTTTTTCAATGCAGATGGCATATGAGGATTGATTTGTGTCGTTTGATTGTGTCCACACATTTAACACCCATCTCCAAGTCAAATGTATATGATTTTCTATCCATCCCCACCCAAAACCACACCCCTTTTGCACTGTTTCCCAGCATTTGTATTGTTTGCTTAATTTGGCGGCCATTGTAGTTCCAAAATGGTTCATGTTTATAAAAAGTTATTTTACTTGTTTGATTCTAAGTAGTGTTATATGTTTTTATTTATTTTGGATTAAAAATAATCAAGTTGCTGTTATAGATGTGTTTGGTTCTAAAATGTCTCTGAAAATGTCCATGACTTGTGGATGTTGGCTTAGTAGTATGTTAGTGATGTCAGTATGATGTGATTGGGTCTGGAGTCTGGGCTTGTTTCCAAAAAAGGTAGCCATTTCATTTGACATTCAAAGAGTGTGGGAAAACTGTTTTGTCTGTTTTAAATGTTTTTTACTGTCATTTCTTAACACGCCATGCAGCATTGAGCGAGTGAGCATGCATAAAAGCGGCTGACCATAGTGCTACCTGGGCATGCAAGGGGTGGTCCCGCCTGTGCGCTGGGAGAAGATTCCATATGATCTATTCCGGACGTAGTGTAGAGCACACCACAAAAAAAGTACACAAGAATCCTCTGCCATTTAGAATGAGTATCTTGTCACTAATGCATCACATGAACAGGGGCTTTACACAAGTGCATGTAATCCAACCCAGAGAGCAATGGCGGCTGGCATTTCTTTATTATTGGCCACTTCAGTATTTAAGAATCACCCTGTCCTTTGCAGGTCAAAAAGGTCAGTTGAATTTGGAGCCCTCTGATCAAAAACGCCTTAATTGTCAGTCAACACAAATTCCTAATCGATATGGGAAAAGGGGCACTTTTTTCAAAGTTAATACAGTAATGATGCCTTTATTCATCAATAACCATTTACAATAAGTGTGAGGTTTCACTAGAAGCAGCATAATTGGGTCAGTATCATCGCTTGGCTGAGTGCACTTTTTTCCATAAAAACGGCAACCGCCTGCAATATAACTACACACCTCTGAATTAGCCTTTATGTGTGAACAAGTTCTAAAGGAGATGCCAAATGGAAAAACAGCAAATTAAATCAATAATAGCAACATCACAAATATTGAACTCTCATTGTGTAAATATCAACAGCGTTCAGCATGTGGGTTCAGTATATGTGCACTCCGATAAAGGAATATAGCGACTTACAAATCAGATATGATTGATACATTTATGTAAGTCACCAAAGTGGGAGAAAGGAAGGGCTGTGGATGAAGCTGACAAGCATTGGCAATGCTGTTTGTAACAAGCATTGGCAATGCCAACGCTTTTGCCTTATGCCTAAGCATGGGAAAGGCATTTGCCAAGCACTGCCGTAGTGGTATTAACTGGCCATTCATTGTAGCAGCTACAAAATGGTGTGAGTACCTGGGGATATATTAGCAGGGCCTGGCAAATGCGTAATACATATACACAAACCAAAAACGTTTGGCTTTGCCAATGCTTGTTACACATGTGATTGATCATAGTAATTGAAGCAACAGCTATTGGTTTATCAATGAGTAAATACAAATGGCAAAGATATAGAGTTCTTTAATGCTTGTTATTGCTTATTATGTTCATGTGTAATTGTCTGTACTTATTGAAGGTACAACCATTCCTTTGTCAATTAACACTTTGCTTTGCCAGTTCTTTTTCTTTTCACATGTTTGGTCATAGTGATTTAAGGAATTACTATTTGTATGTCAACAAACAACAAACAAAGTACATAAGTATTACAAGTGGAGGAGGTGCCTCAGGAGCATAATTTAGCAGTGCTAAACAGATGATGGTAGAGTGCCCATTATGGAATTGCTGTCACTTCAACACCAACCATTCCTGCACTGTTCGGCGTATGTGTCACTTGGAGGACACCTTGTCTAAGAAAGCTTACAAATCCATCCCAAATAAGATATGCACAATCAACATTTAGATTTTTAGTTTCTATTTCTGATCTTGGCCAATTCTCTAATAATTCAGTGTGCAAAAATCCCACCCTCATGCTTTGAGAAAGAAACAAGCTGGTGTTCAATAAATGGCACTGTGCCCGCACCTAAATCTAAACTGGTTTAACTGTTCACTTTACTCTACTTGTCTGCATACAAACTGATATCGACGATTGACATCAGAGAGCTATGCTTACTTTAAACCCACATCCACCCTGAAATCAAAAGATAAATACATTCTCAGAATAAGGCTTCAAACAAACAGTTAACTCAATCTAAAATGTTAGAAACAATCTATGAAAAACTGTTAGTTGCTGGTTTAGAAACACAACTGGGCTGCATCTTCTATTATGCCGGCCATGTTGCAAACAATTATAAAGGCTTAGGTTTCTCAGGATCCCTGTTGCTTTTAAAATATTGGGACAGTGGGGCATAACTTAATATTTTCAAGGAATCGGATTCACCCTCACAACATCCCAGGAATATATTTATATTATTTTATTGACTACAGCAGCCATCAATCACATGACCTGTTGTTCCACATTCAATTTGATATGTATAAAGTTTCCAAAGATCCCAAATTACAGGAAAAGGTTCCAATACAATGATGCCACTTGTACACAAAGCACATACAGATTGCAATATGTTCCCTTAAAGTGACATAACATTTTACAACTAGGCTCTCAAAATACTTAGAAATGCTATCTGGGATTTAATTAATTCTTGAGAAAATTAGTAAATCATTTTGGGGAATAGGTACTCACTTTAACTCTGTCTTTGAAAGGCCTAAGTCTGGTATTGACACCACTGGCCTCGGAGAGCTCTGACAGATAAGCTATCCCTTCTGGTTATGCACCTGCTCCAGACTCCTTCTCAGGGAATACAGAAAGACCTCTGCATTTAGTCATCCAGTCTTAAAAGGCCCATTTAAAAGTATATACCCATCAGCTGCATCCTGTTGAAATCTAATCTGCTTTCTCTTCTTGTGGGACTCTTTCGGACGGCTCTCTCACTTATCTGTTTTTCCCAAAACTCTTTTATTCTTCTGTGTTTAGTTTAAATACCCCACAGACTTGACTAATAGGGCTAAGGTTAGTACAGCAGATTCCTTTTCGTTAATTAATTTGATTGGTCTCTAGACCCAAGGTGAAAAACACAGTTTACACCCACTGCTTGCCTGGCTTTTTATCATGTAATAGGGTAGATACTGGAGTATCTGACCTAAGCTTTGTTTTAATTTCCAAATAAGCAGTCCTCTCAGCATGTGCCATCACTGAATTAAAGACTTCAGACAAAATAATTCCATAGTTATATAGATATAGATTTTGTGTATCTCACAGTTAATAAAATCCATGTTTCATTAGTTTCTCACTGTTGATGTGCAAAATACATTTGTCCCATATCTCTATTGTGCCTTTGCAAAGCTGGGCTTAGAATATTTCAATTGCAAACCTTCACTTGTCAGTAATCATCCTATGTACGGATGCAACATACGGTCACAATAATACACATGAATTAATATTTTGTGTAGGCCTTTGTGAGGTCAACATATGGCGTTGTAGGTGGTTCACAATAAAACTCACAATAAACTTAGGCTAAATTTCATTTTTGCAAACCAATCACTGTTTGCTGCCTGTTATGTGACTTGGGGTGAAAATCGGTTCCATTAGGGTTCCTATTTAAATAGACATTTGCACTGTGAAATGTCATTAGGTTTGGGCTTATTGCATTCAGTCACTTGGAGGTTAACTGCATAGAATATATTATGATTGCCAGAGTGTAATTGTGAAGGGTACATTAGGGCAAAGCCACCTTTACTCTGCACTTTTACTCTGCGTTTTGTAAAAGGCTGTCTGCAACGTACACTTTGCAAATGGCATTCTATAATGGATTCCTATGAAATCTGCCTGCTATTTACCAGGTGCCAATATTCCATCATTCCACTGATTTTACGCCTGCATGAAAATCTCATGCAGGTGTTAAACCGGGTATTGTTTCAATACAGAGGAGGAAAGCAAAGCAGAGATGTAAACTATGCTTTGTGTCCCTACTATGCCTTGGAAAGGCATGCACATGGGGAACAGTGTTAAATGGAGGCAGACAAGCATTACACTTCGCTGTTATGCCTCCATTTAATGCACATCAACATTAAAAATGACCCTTCATGTGTTTTTCAATTCCATGTTAACCTGTATGTCATCCACATCACTCAACAGCACATTTCCTAACTCCGTTCCTTAAGGATTTAGGATGAAAGCGCGCTTAGCTGTGTCATTTCCATAGAAATTGACGCTAAAGTAAATCACATTAATGCCTCACTCATAACATTGCACATTAGGGGCGTAACCTCAACCAGTGGGCTTCAAAGTGCGAAATAAAGTGGAAGGGGTATTTATTACTTTATTAGAAAATCATAAAACTATATTCCAAAGTTCAGTGAAGGAACCACTACACAGTGCATTCTACAATGATAGTCCATAAACATATGCCTAAAGAGTTTTATGAAGTGCTCAACTTCATACATATGCCAGAAACCCATAGCATCACATCCCCAAGGCTGGGCAATCCTTTCAAATATGTTTTACATTCGTTTTTTTTCTATGCAATCATTGTTTTTTTTTTGTAACGCATTTTATTAGCATTTGTATTAGGTGCATACAAATAGTTCAAAGTTACCAAAAAACGTCAAAACTAAACGACGACAGTCTACATATGAAAGGTTCATCTATCTCAGATGGGCATGGTTGCAGGTAAGGGTACAATGTCTCAGGAAGTGAAGGGGACAATGGTCGAGAGGACATCATCTCTGTTCCAATGCTTGGGTTCGGATATAGCAAAATAATAAAGTTCATCAAGGGGGCTTATGATCTGCACTGAAGTGTATGTCTCGCAGGAGGGCTTTCCAGGAGTCAAGGGTGCCACTCGCTATGTCCCCACCAGGGATGATTCCATCTTGCCAGGCTCTGGCTTCGGCTGTGGTCCATCTCTCTAGTTCTCTCAACCAGCGTTCATGCCTCGGTCCTCCTGGTGTCTTCCATGCCATGGCTATGTTTCTCTTTGCCAGTATGCATGCAATGTCCATCAACTTTACAACGTGTTTATATTTGCTTGGTCTAGGGTAAGTCCCTAATAGGCATTCCCCGGGTGTCCATGCATGTCTGCGTATTCCGGCGTCTGAGCAGGTCTGTTGTACTCTGGACCACAACGCCATTGCCTTGGTGCAAGTCCAGAACATGTGGATCAGATCAGCCTTGTCCGTCCCACACCATGGGCATGCTGAGGAGGCCTGTTTATTAAAGGAGGCCACCCTTTGTGGGGTCATGTACGTCCGGTAAAGAACGTTTAGTTGTATCTGACCAAATCTAGAGTTTCTCGAGACCTTCTTGGGGTATAAAAGTACTCTTTCCCATTCTTGGTCCGTGAGTGCAGTTTCAAGGTCTACTTCCCACTTTGCCTTTAGTGCCGAACTTTTGGGATTGGGTTTGTCGTTGAGCCTTTTATATAGTCGAGAAACAGGTTTCCAGCCATCTGTAAGGTTGTGCATTTCTTGTAACAGTGGGTCTGGGGTGGGTTCCTCTGGCCAGCTGCACCAATTGTTCTTAGCGATTTGTTTGAGGCGATGATACCAGAGAAATTGGCCACTCGATAAACCTTTGTTGGTCTGTAAAGATTCGAAGTCCCTGAACTCGCCCTCCTTGAACATATCTCCCCATGTGTAAATTCCGACGTCTTCCCATCTCCTAGCTATTGAGAGATCCGTTTGTGTTTTGCAAATGACAACCAGGATGGGGTTGTCTGGAGAGTAGGGATGTTTCACTTGCCTAATGTAGCAAGTTCTGGTCCAGATCTGCCTGCCAAGTTCGACAATCAGGGGGGCATCGGGTTTCTGTTGCAGAGGGTTCCAAAGCATTTCTCTGGGGAGTACTTTGGAGGAAGATTGTCGTGTCAGCCCCAACTCAGCAGATGGATCGTCCGAGAGCCACTTCGTCACATGGCTAAGCTGTGCCGCAAGATAATACAACTGGAGGTCTGGGAGTTGTATTCCTCCTTCCTTATGCAGCAGGGATAGGGTAGCCAAAGAAAATGTATGCCTGGTAGGTCCCCATAGGAAGTCCTTGATGAGTGACTCCAGTTTCTTAAAGAAGGGCGGTCTGACGTAGTGGCATATGTTGGCAAAGAAATATAAAAAACGGGGGAGAACTATCATCTTGATGATTGCTGCTCTTCCTACCATCGCAAGTGGGAGTCTTGACCAGAATTTCATAGATCTGCGAAGGCTGGTTATTGCTACTTCAGTATTGTATTTGTGTGTGAGCATCGGGGTGTGACTCACATTGATTCCTAAGTATCAGTACTTGTCCAGTTGCCACTCAAGCCTCTTCTAGGCCTCTCAAACTGGCCAAAGGGAAGGCTGAGGATTTCAGTCTACTGAATTTGATCCCTGAGTATTTGGCAAAGTTGTCCAGTACTTCCAGTGTGATTGGTGCGTTAGCCTGGGGGTCCCTCAAGTATAGGAGCACATCATCCACGTACAGCGATATTATATTGTGTTCGTTGCCTACCGTGATGCCTGCGTCAAAAAATTGCTTCCTAAAATATATGGCAATCGGCTCCAGGCCCAATATATATATATAGCATGGGCGACAGCGGACACCCTTGTCTGGTGCCCCTCTGTATTTTCCAGGATTCGGACACCATTCTGCCGGTCTTTACTCTTGCTACAGGAGAATTATAAAGCACTGTGATCCATCTGATGAAGCCTTTGCCAAACCCAAACCCTCTCAGTACCTCGATAAGCCACTCCCAGTAGATAGAATCAAAAGCCTTAATGACGTCAAGTGATAACACCGCTAGGTCCTCTTCTCTCGCATAGGTTTCGGCCATGATGTGTTGAAGCCGTCTCAGGTTGGCCGTAGTGTTGCGTCCTGGAACAAAGCCATTCTGATCTTCGTGTATTAGGGACCCAACCACCCTAGCAAGTCTGCAGGCCAGTATGGTGGTAAGAATCTTGCTGTCATAGTTTAACATGGCTAAAGGGTGATAAGAGTCACAATCGGTGGGTGGTTTGTTCGGTTTAAGCATGGGAATTATTATCGTCTCTTTCATAGTGTTAGGTAGGACCCCATGTTCGTAGGCCTCCTGATAGACCCCATGGAGAATTGGGGTGAGAGTGTTTTCATATGTTTTGTAGAATTCAGGCGGTAGGCCGTCGCTTCCTGGAGCCTTACTGGTGGCCAGTGATCTGATTACTGCTGTCACATCTTCAGCCGTGATTTCCAATTCCAGTGCTTCTCTCTGTTCACTGGATATTCTGGGGAGGCCTATCTCCTTCAGTGTGTCTTTAATATCTTCTCTGGGTATTTGTGTGTCATGAGAGTACAACTTGGAGTAGAATTCGGCAAACGCTTCATTAATACCCAGTTGTGTCCTGTGTCGTATCCCATTTTCATCGAGTATCTCCGTTTGGGGCGTTCTCGCTTGCACAACCAAGCCAGCAGTCTTCCGGGTTTGTCGGACTCCCTGTGAGATCTAGTAGTGTATGTTGCAAAATCAAACTTCTCCAGTCTATCTGTAAAGAACGACCGGTGGGGGGTGTCTGTACTTCTGCTCCCTATATGGTAGAGGAGAGGCACAGAGGACCACAGCCAAGATTCTCTAATACGGTAGCAATGGACGAGCAATCAAGGCCTAGCTTCTCAGGAGGTGATGCAGGCTGGTTCTTAAGTACAGTGTACCCCAAGCCCCCACAAAGGAATGTCCACACACTGTATTGGTTAGAACACAGTCTTTATATAATCAATAGTCAAGGTTATGTACACTTATCATAATAACTCACTTTGTACTCAGGAAAATCAACAATGGCAAATATATATACAATTCTAAAGTGGTACCACCCTTTGTATTAGATCTTATTAAAGTGCATCAACAATACTGTAACAATGTCACACAGATCAATAGAGTGAAACCAGCAATAGAGAAAAGGAGAGAAAATAAGATGGTTGAGCAATAGGCAGAATACAGGCCCCTACCACTAGGCACAGTTCTGTGTGGAGATCCCCCCACCTGGGCAACCTGTAAAATAAAGATATAGCACAAGCCCAGTCCATATATTGTTCTGCAAGTCTTATTCCCTCCTATAATGTTTTTACCCCCCAATGTACCTGGTGGAGTCGAGTTCTTCGAAGAGGCGTCGACAGATCCTTCTTGAGCGACCCCCTTTCAAGCAGGAGTCACGGATCGTCGAGAGGCGTCGAGAAACATCGAGGAACTCGGTGTTCGGCGACGGGGAATTGACGGCCCTTCTTGAATGCCTTCCCTTTCAAGCGGGAGGCACGGGGCGTCGAACGTCCATCGACAAACAAGGTAGAACGGCGTCGATGAGGCAGCAGCTTTGTCCGAGCGGTGCTCGTCGGCGTCGGAGCGTCGGCGTCCTGCAAGGCAGAGGCGTGCGGGGCACCTCGGTGACAATAGTTCTGGACCGCAAAGATTGTGGAGACGGAGGCCCAGCAAGGGCGTCGAGTCGTTCGAGTCTTTGTGGTCTTCGGGTGGCGGGAAACCCACCGGCAGGTTTCTCCTCGCCGCGTTGGTCGTCCTCGACTTTCTCCGGCCGGATAAAGCGGTCGACGGTGCGGACGAGGTAGTCCTTCGATTCGAATGTTCTTAGGCAAAGGAGCGGCTGGCTCCGGACGTCGGCGGCACGGCGTCAAGTGGTTCCCACGGCTGGGCAACACAACTTCGACGGGCCTCCAGCGGTTACACAAACCTGCGAACCCTGGTCGACGGCAATGGACTTCGACAGCGGCGATGTCCGGGTGCTTCACTTCGATCTCCTCGGTGGTCCCGTCTCGGGTCGGCAGCCTTTTGAGGGTCTGTCTTCCAGGGCGCTTCGGCGAAGATGGAGCAGTGCTCGATGGTCCCTCGGAGCACGGGAAGAGGGCGCCTTACCAGGTCCTCTCTCGGGTCAGTCTTCGACGATTTTGGCAGCCTTCGGATCGGTCGAAGCAAATGCCACAGCAAGTCTTCTTCTTCCAGCTGGACGCCGAGGATCAGAAGTTCCAGTTACTCTTAGAGTGGAGACTCAGCTCCAGAACACTTCTGAACGCTTCTGAACGTTCCTGAACCCCCTGAACAGTGGTGAGAGGTCCCCAGATATACTATTCTGTCTCTCATCCACACTGCTGGCTCACACTCAGCAGCCAATCATACAGAGGGGCATTCATGCAGTCAGTCAGCCAATCAGGCACACAGTGCATTCAGGCCACACTCCTCGTTTTCAGACACTCACAACAAGGAATGTGGATTGGGACAAGTACCCAGCCATTCAACACTACACACTGCATTCAGGCCAGTTTCGGGCAGGGCTGTCTCAGTCTTTGTCTCTCATGCCAGAAACCAGACAACCACAACAAGGAGTGCATATTGGTCACACACTCCATTCACCCAGGTCCCACCCACAACATACAGTCACTGGGAAGGCTCCAGTCAGTCTAGCTGGGCCTTCACAACAACACCATATATGGAACTTCCACCCAACAGCCAGTCAGGGGGAAGGGACAGAGTCAGGGCTTCCCAGGACTTTGGGAAAACAAGGTAACAGGCAATAGAAAGCAAGAGGCCACAGGGGCCATCTTGTTTCCTATCAGGAATCAACTGATCCCCATGGCAGGGCCTGGGTATCCCAAAATGGAGGACACCCAGAGCACCTGTCAAATTCAGCATGGAGCTGCCACCAACCCATACCCTGCTCTGTGGGCCACCCACAGGTGCCCAAAAACATACACTAGGGGCACAGGGTTGTACCCCTACACATGGGTGCCATAAGGGTATCCCATGGGTCTGTTCACCAAACCAAAAGAGAGAGCTGCACTGCCAGGAGTCCCACATGGACTCCTGGGCAGAAAACATGACAGAACACACGATAAAAAGCAGTAAAGGACAAGGATTCAGAGGCCCTGTCCCTCTGATGCATTTCCAGCATCACACTATCCCAGGAAGATTGGCATTTCTCGTGGGCTTCCTTCAACCTCCCTTCAGCTTCTGGTGTAGTGCATGAGGTGGATTCCAGTCGGAAGATCTCCTCTTCCTGTGCTTCGAGTTCAGCCCTCAGTTGCCTACGAGTGCCTCCAGCTTTGGATATTATTTCTCCTCTGGCCACTACCTTCATGGCCTCCCACAGTGTGCTCCAGGTGGATACTGAGCCTTTGTTAATGTCGATATTCCTCTAGTTTTTCGGCAAGGTCCTCTCTGAATATAGGGTCGGCGAGGGCCGCAGTGGGCATTCTCTACATGGGGATTGGTGGTCTAGGCCCCTTGACTTGCCATTGCATGATCAGTGGGGAATGGTCAGAGATTGATCTTCCCAAATATGTTGTGGTTTCAGCCAATGAGGCTTGTTCTCTGTCGATAAACAAGTAGTCGATTCTTGTGTAGACCTTGTGTGGGGCCGAATAATAGGAGTAGTTCCTTTCGTCGGGATGTTGTTCCCTCCAGATATCAACCAAGTCGAGGTGTTCCAGCCCATCGGTCAGGGCAGATGTTGCGGGGTTGCTTGGGTGGGTGGTGGTATAGACCTGTCTTTAGAGTCATCAATGACGCAATTGAAGTCCCCTCCCCCCCCATATGAAGGTCCTGTTCCGATGGTGCGTCATCCGTGAACATATTGCTTTGAGGTGTGAAGGTATTCCGTGTTGCGGGAAGTACGAATTGACTAGGCATATTGGAGTCTGCTCAATAGTGCCCCACATTATTATGTACCTTCCCGCCATGTCAAATTCGAACCCTTGTAATTGGAAGGGTACATTTGGGTTCACCCAGGTGAACACTCCCCTCGAGTATTTGGAGTAAGGTGATCCTCTCCCAGTCCCAGCCCATTTGTCCGCTAGTTTAGACATAGCATCTTCCGTGAGATTTGTCTTTTGCAACATTGCAATCGATACTTTCTTCCTGCGGAGGTAGGACTGTATTCGATTCTGTCTCAGGTATGAGCTCATCCCCCTCACATTCCACGTCATTACTTTGAGATGTGACGCCATCGGAGCAATACTTCAGGCCCAGCTGGCCTCTCCCCGTCGGGAGTCTGGAGCGATCTCAATCGTGAGTTACGATACAGCAGCCGAGGGTATCCGGGTTCCACACCCTCCGAGTCGTAGCATGCATCCTTCTTGCGCTTTTTCGGCAGTAGTGATATGTAGACTGTATAACTAACAAAACAGTTAACAGAACTCGAACTGGTGCGCCCAGCAACTACATCTTCGTTGTGGTGCTCAGGTGCTCTCGAGCCGTCTAGACCCATCCGGGTATCGGGCGTCAGGTAGGTTAGGCAGGTGGTTGGCCCGACCTAGGTTGTTTGCGGGGGATAGGGCTGGCGTCTGGCGGCGAGGCCGAACGAGGGCCGTTTCTGCGTAGCTAACTGTTAGTTGGATTACCTTCCGAGGTCCGGCCACTTGTGCTTGCTGTGTCCTTTTATGGGGTTGTGTCTCGTGCGGTCTGGGGAGCGTCTGTCCCTTCTGTGAGGTTGTTATCTTCTAACCACATATTGGCGGCTGTTGGGTTCTCCAGAAATATCGCCCGTCCCTTGAAGATGACTTTCAGTCTCGAGGGGTAGAGCAGCATGTATTTCAAGTTTAGCTGTCTTAGTCTTGCTTTCACTGGTACAAATGAGTTTCTTTCCCTCTGAACGTTCTGGGTATAATCGGGGTAGATAGCGATTTTGGAGTTACCTCGTTCTATGGGACCTTCCTCTCTGGAATACCTCAGGATGGTCTCTCTGTCCTGAAAGTTGAGTATTTTGCCAATTATGGGGCGAGGGTGCGAACCAGGTGGGGGCCTCTTTTGGAGGGACCTATGTGCCCTTTTGACTGAGAATCCTTGAGTCAGCTTCTCGGCGCTATCTCTTGTAGTATCAGAGACTCAGTGTAGGCCGTTGGATTCGGGCCTTCGCTTCCTTCAAGTACTCCCAGTATTCTGATGTTTCCCCTTCTAGCCCGACCCTCGGCTTCCTCAGATCTTGTCTCTAGCGCTGCCACCTTCCTCTCTAGGTCTATGACTTTGGCTTTCAGGGCTACGGTGTCTTCGGTCATTTCGCAAATGGTTGTCTTGGCGTTCGTCACCCTCTCAGTCAAGTTTCTGGCATCTTGGCGCATGAGTTGGATGTTGGATCTGAATTCATCAATCTTAGTGTCTATGTGTGTTCTTAGCGAAGCTATAGCCTCCATTACCTGGGTATGGTTGTCAGCGGTTTCTCCCTCTCTTGCCTGTGCCGGTTCCGGGGTGGCAGGGCGAATATGTGTAGGGGTGTTTGATTTAGTGGAAACATACGAGTCCATGGTGGCTGGTTTCCCTTTGTTCCTGGCAGCCATGTTCAAGTCGTGCGTTGTTCAACTCGCTGCAGGGGAAAGGCGTGTAAATTATGGAGCAATCCGGATAGATTCAGGACCGGGCAGGTGTGCCAGGCTTATTTTGCAACGTCTTTTGTATGTCGGGACCAGGGGGCAGGTTTGTGGCCCTCAGCATAAAGTGGTTGGGTGTTAATTGCCCTATGCCCCGGACCCTATTGTGTGTGCGTGATCCTCAAAGGTCCGAGACCAAATGACGTGTTGTCCATTTATATCTGATGGAAGACCTGGTGGACAGTTCCTGGGGCGGGCGGCCACTCGCCGCTACTGAGGGTTATTATGTTTCCCCCGGCACATGTGGTGGGTGCAATGGGTAATTCCCACCAACTCCTCACCTTAATTGTCCACCTCCACTTCAACAAGGTCAGTTGGTCCGGAGCCCGCCACCTCCCCAGTGTTTCACAATGCCTCCTTGCCGCTCCTCTCCCTGGGCGCAGGCTCGAGCCCCCGGGTGTCCGGGCGAGTGTGTTTGGCGTCTCCGAGCTCGTTGCGGGCCTCTGGGCAGCGATGGGAAGGAGTCCCGGATGGCCACATCTGGGCCTCCCGAGCCGCTCCCTCCGTTCCAGGCACAGGCGGCACACGATCAGCGCAGCCCCCAATCTCGATCAGGGCAGGCACCCCGCAGCAGTCCACAGCATGGCGAGGGGTGCCGTAGGCGTGTCACGCCGGCACTCTTGGGCTCCCGCACGGAAGACCGGGACCCAGAGTGTTCCCCGCAAGCTCCGGGAGGTGCGCCCACGGGAGACGCGGCGGATGGCTTCGCCTCCTCAGGAGAGGCTGTATTCATCGGCGATCCGCCATCTTGGAAGCAGTTGAAAGCAGGTGGGGGGGGGGACCAGTTCGAGTGCGGCCCCTCACGTTCTGTAAGTCCGTTTTCACAGCGGATCAGCTCTATCTTGTCGGGGACCTCTTCCTTTATCCTCGCAGCCACTTTTTCATCCCCGAGGGTGCAAATCAGGTCGGCAACAGGATGGAGAAACGGCGCCACGGCCAGAGCTCGGCAATTCAGCCTCTGCACGCCATAAGCTCCAGGCCACGCCCCCTGCAATCATTGTGTTATACCTATTCTTTCTATTAATAGTGGAAAGAATATGGGCCTTGTTACGACCCTGGAGGTAACCGTGCTGGTAAAAACGGCACAGCTGCCGTCAGTGTTGTTATTTTTCTGGCACCAAGCAATGGGGAATTAATGGGGCATTACAGCCCCGGCGGTCCCGGTAATTCCCCATTGCCGGGTGCCGGAATAAATTACTCGCCATTCCCATTCGAGTCCAATAGGACTCTATGGGAATGTGGAGAACGGTAGCACCGGAACCGTTAATAACGGTGCCGGTGCTACTGTCAAGTTCTGCGAGCAGGTGCCGTTCCGCCCGCTAGGTCAGGCCTGGCGGGCTTAAAGACACCCGCTCGCAGAACTCGTAGTTTGCCAGTCCGGTAACAACGGTGCCGGTAGCTTACCGGCACCATTGTTACCGGACCGGCAACCTTGTAATGAGGCCCAATGTATTAATTTGCTATGTGAAGTGTAGTTAAATACACTGGCCAGTAAGTAGCAATATGATTAAAGAAATAGATTGTGTTGTTTAAAAATTACATTGTCCTGTTAGAATTAGATTTAGAAATGTGATTGCGCTGTTCTGTGACTGTGTGTGTGCATGTTTTACCAGTGAGAACTGTACAGGCAGGCCCATTTTTGTTTCTATAAAGCAGTTATAAATATATTGATATTTTATTTTGGTGATTTCCCCAGCATGAAGCTAGGGATTTAGATTCCTTGTACAGTATGATTCTTCCAGAATTGTGGAGTGGGATTGTAAATTAGTAGGTGTTATGTAGACAACTACTTAATAATGAACAGTTATAACATACAAAAAATATCTTGACAGATGGTAATAAGAATATATGCTTTTATAGAAAGATATTTGTGTAGCACGGCCTAGATGTTGTCATATAATTTATTAGTATTATTGTTTCAATTGCAATGTGCATTTTTCGAACCTATTATATGTGTTTGGTATGTTGGTATGTTGGGGGATGTTGTAAAGATGCACACATGTTCTGATTTTATTTCATGAGGTTTTATTTTTGAAGATAACTAATGTTCCAACAATGTTATTTTGTGTTTGGTTTTTACTAATGGGGTTAACCCTAACAATGGTATTCACAATATGTGTAGATTACTGTGAGGGGTCAGAAATGAGAGACAGACACGAAGTTGAACTTTTCTCAAAATTTGCTATATTTATTGAAACTAAATAGGGGTGAGATAAAAGCCTAACTGTCCCTATCGTAATGAGAATGTTCCTACCTAGCAAATTAATCTAAAGAAAAGCAACCTTGTGTCCAGATTTATATGACTCTCACACTAACATACACACCCGAAATACAAATGTGTCAGCTTTCAGTTCAACATACAAATGCAAAAGTTAAAACTTATAATTCCCACAAAGCAATCCTTGCATCCAGGGTTTGATTGCATTCCCCCAAATCAATTCAGGAAGATGTTTTAAAGAGTTTGGTTTCATGTTCTATTCAGTTCAATAGAGAACATGTTTCATTCACAAAACACTTCAAAGCAGCTGTTTCATCCATAAAGTATTCTTTCCCCAAGATGTAAAGTGGTTTAGAGGAATCTAAAAGTCATTCTTTCCCTGGAATACTTTTGAAAGGATAGCACAGCAAATGTTATTGAGTAAATAATAGTTTGTCAGGATGATGAATTCAAAGTAAATATTTTCTTTCCACAACACTCTTTAACACAATCAAGTCTCTTACCGTAAAGCAGTTGTAAAGCAAGCAATTATAAAGCAACTGTTCCTTTCCTGGTTTACTCACCTGCCAGGATTAGTTCCTACACACAACTTTATTTTTCCTGCTAGTGGCAATGTTTGTCCATGGCATCTGCATACTTCATATAAGAAGATTTGTACAATGTTTACAGTCTTTAAAGCCTTTTGACTGAGGACTTTGTGGGTTACATGTTTCTCCAGACTGATATTTCATGAGAGGAGAATTGCGCCAATGTTGCTCTTTAATCTCTTCTTTAGAGTCTCTTGTCTGATGGCAATGTGCGTTACAGATTTTGCCAGACTGATAGCTCATAAGAGGAGAATTGCACCCTCTTTGCACTTTTAACCCTTCTTTAGTGTCTCTTGGCTTGTGGCAATGTGGGTTACAGATTTCCCCAAACTGATATTTCACCGAAGGAGTATTTTGTCAATTTTTTCCCTTCTGCTATACTTGTTCAGTATTCAAAATCTGTTTAGTCAATAATCCTGCTTTCCGATGTGCATTCTCTGCAGCACCTCACAAATTCTTCCTCCACTGTTACTCTCACCTGCGGGTAATTTCCTGCTTTAAATGTCCTGCTTGGTTGATGGAAAAACATCTAGGCCACTGTTCTTTTTAGCAGCACTTTTTTATCATTATCAAATCTGTGTTCCTCTTCCTCGCCTTAGTGCCATTGGCATTATGGGTGCTGAAGTCCATAATTTCTTTACCCCTTTTTCCAAGGTACATTTCCTCAATTGTTTTTTGGATGTACATTTACTAGCACCAAAAGATGTTAAACCCATAATTACTGCACCTATTATTGTTGTAGGATTCCTACCCAAAACGGAACCATTACAACTGGAGGAAATTACATGAGACCCAGAGATGCCTAAAGAGGACATCCTATTTTGTTTAGGTGAATATTTATACATTGTTCTTTGGGTCTTTTCATGGGATGGACTTTCACAATGACAGCTTGCCATTAGATATTTGGGAATGATAGGTTCCTCATCCTTGTAAGAAAAAGAAAACAGCGTCTCTGCCAAAGGAGTCACCACTTCATCCTCACCACCATCTCCTCCCATGTGATCCTCCATCAAAATACAACCCCCCCCCCCATGCTCAGCATCAGGTAGCAGCTACCTTCCCCTGGCAACATGGGAGGAGACTTTAGGCTGGGGATCATTGATGACTCCACAGGATTCATCAGATAACCTTAACTTTAAAATAAAAGTAATGGATTTCTTCGTTTTTTTAAGAGAATATTGTATGATTTGTATTTGTGTTTTGCTGCCAGATTTATGTCGGTATTGCAGATCATCTAGTTCGTTTTGCAGTTTATTTTTAATCTATTGGTATTTTTTTCATTTGTTTTGTTCCTTTGATCCTACTGCTCATGTGCGATGGCCCTACTGCATGTTGGTTGTGGCTGATCATCTTGTGTGATACAGGGAATGTTTCTTTTTATTTATATTTACACGAGGAACAAAGCTCTTTTGATTGCAAAAGAACGTGCAATAGATAAGAAATCAAATTTGACTGGAAGCAGTGAGCTTCTTAAAATGGGGTGAGTTTGAGGGACATTCTGACCAGGTTGTGGAGGGGAGTAAATGGAACAGTCACCGGGGACAATACATAAGTGGACTTACATAGATTAAGGACACCCAACATTGGACATTTTTAAGTGCAGGTAGGCGGTACAGTGAAGTGCTAGATTGGAGGTGGAGCCAGTTTAGAGGCAAGGGAAAAATGTTAGCTAGCAGACAGATGAGAGAGGTAGGTAAAGAGGGTAACTTAGAGACGAGGATGTAGGCTTTTAGTTTGGATTTAAACAACTCCATGTGGACTGTTTCTCAAATGTCCGGGGAAGAGAATTCCATGCAAGTGGAGCAAGAAGAGAGAAACAGTGGAAGTGAGAGGAATCACAGGGAACGAAGAGCCACAAGGGTAGTCGAGGAGGCAGTGCAGAGATTACGAGAAGGCTTGTAGAGTTGGATAGAGGAGGATACATACAGTGGTGCCTTACTGTGAATAGACTTTTTGAACCATGAGAAGACATTTAAATCTGGCCCTGTTTTGCATCATCAGCCATCCAGCCTGGTGACAGTATGAGGAAGTAGGTATAAAGTGAGGCAGTTCAAAGAGAGTCCTGGTTGCAAAAGGAATGATCTTGTTGCGAGGACCAAAAGCATAGTTGTGGAGGATGCTGGCACAGTAGTCCAGTTTATTTTAGAGAAGACAAGAATGGTTAAGAGATGCTTGGTGGTGTTGAAAGGAAGGAGGTTTCTGATTTTCCTAATATTTAGAAGGTTGAGGCAAACTGCTGTTCCCGTTTTGGAGATGAAATTAGAGAAGGTGTGAGAAGGATCATAGATGACACTTAGGTTTCTAGCTGAAGAAGCGTAGGGGAGAGTGTCAGGTGAGAACTGGCTAGCTAGAGAAAGCAATACTTTTGACAAGAGGGTAACCTCTACAGCTGCTACAACTATCAAAGCATCTAATTAATTGGAAACCCTCTCCTGCTATGATCAGGAGCTGTGGTTCAAGCTGGGACCAATCCTTGATTTTCTTCCTGACGAAAAGCGGGATCAGGCACTCGCACTGCTCCATGAAGGGGAAGCAGCAGCAGATCATGCCATTTATATTGTCTATATCACGAATACAAGATTTTGCCAGATGGGTAACGGTGCAGTGTTACGATGTCAAGGTTGGCTTAAGGCCACGAACTTCAGGCAAGAATTCCAGTCCAAGGTTATCAATATGCCTTTTGATGGCATCAACCTATTTGGAAAGAAGGTGGATGAAACCCTGCAGGCCATCAAGGCCAACACCAAGACTGCTTGTTCGCGGCAGTACTCTGCAACAGCATCGCCAGTCCTTTCGCTCAGGAAAGTCAAGGTTTTCAAGGACGTTGATGGATTATAGATTCCCTGGCATCAGTAGCACCCACCTCCAACGTTCAGGCATTCATGTTTCCCTGCATCTGGATGACTGGTTGGTGCGTGCGTCATTGCTTCCACTAGCGGCACAACACACCAAGTGTACAATCCTATGCCTAACATCATTGGGTTCTCTGTGAACTTTGCAATGTCTTGCTAAATTCCTGCTCAGAACTTGCTGTTCTTGGGCTCATGCTTCAACACCTGTGCATGTGTCACCACGCCTTCAGATGAGAGGCTGACTACCATCCTAAACAAAGTCCAGCAACTGTTGCGACTGCCGATTGCTTCTGTCCTCTCTCTCAAGTCCCTCCTGGGGATGATGTCATTCTGCATCCCATTAATTCCACACTGCAGACTCCAAATGAGACCACTTCAGGAGTTCCTTGATGTCCATTGACAACAAATATCAGGGTCTTGGGAGGGCAAACTTCACCTTATGTCCTTCTTTGGGACAACCGCTACTGGTGGACTTATCAATGTTCTGGAGTTTAGGTTGGTGTTCTGGGCCCTGAAGTTCTTCAAGCTACAATTGCAGAACCGGGTGGTTCACATCTTCACAGACAACACCACCACCATGTTCTATATGCACAAGCAAGGTGGGACCCGCTTGCCGATTGTCAGCAGATGTGCAGGTGTTGTGAACATGAGCACTGGTGACTAACATGTTCCTAATTCCATTCCATCTACCGGGGATCCACAATAGAATAGCGGACTCGCTCAGATCCTGCAATGAATGGGAGCTTCACCAAAGCCAAGTTCTCTGTCTCGTCTCAAAGTTGAGTCATCCGGAGATTGACCTGTTCACTGCGGTGACCACCAAGAAATGCACTAGAGTTCGAGCAGATTTCCCCAAGGTGACAACCTAGGGACGTAGTGGCCATGGGGATGACTGTTCCTTTATGATTTTCCACTGATCCCTCTGCTACATCGAGTTCTCTGTACACTCAAACAGAACCACTGCACAATGATCCTGGTGGTCCTGTCCTGGCTGTGGTAAATCTGGTAATCAGACCTGTGCCACCTATTGGTGGCTCCCTGCATCAGGTTGCCCCCACTCTCTGACCTTCTCTCTACAGGTGGCAGGTCCATCCTGCACCACGACCTAGCATCCTTCAACTTGATGGCCTGGCTCCTGCAGCCCTAGTGTTTGCAAACATACTGCTACCTCCAGATGGCAGAAACATCTTGGCTAGGGCAAGAGCGCCATCTACTTTGTTCTGCCGCTGAAGCAAATTGAAGTGCTTTACTATATTGTGTGCAATTCAACACTTGGAACCGTTACGGGTCCAGGCTACAGACATCTTGCCATATCTCCTTTCTTTGGCAAATGCTCGGTTAGCAGACTCTTCCATCATAGTGCATTTAGCAGCCATTTCATGCTACATGGTTGGTGAAAGAATTCCTCGGACTGTTTTGCACTTTTCCCCATCTGAATTCCTGCTCCAGTTTGGGAACTCAGTATGGTCCTCTCAAGGCTAATGGGCCCTCCTTTCAAGCCTCTACACAGTGGCTCCTTGAAGTTTCTGTCCTGGAAGGAGGCATTCCTAGTTGCCATTACTTCTGCCAGATGGGTGGACGAATTGCAGGCCCTCTTCTGCAAGCCTCCCTACTTTTCATAAGTCTAAGGTGGTCCTTCCTACAAACCCTTCCTTTATGCTTCCACCTTAGTGTACCCGTGATTCTGCCAGTGTTCTTTGGTTCTCCTTTGTATCTGGAGGAGAGTTCCTTCCTTTCCCTGCATGTTGCCTGAACCCTCAATTTCTATGTATCGCTCGCACTAAGGAGATCGAAAGTCATCACAATTGTTTTTTGCCTTCGGACCTATTGGCAAGGGCAATGCCCTTTTAAAGTCTTCCATTCCCGGATGCCTGTCGGCGTGCAGTTCCCACTGCCATCGGCTGTTAGGCAGAATCATATGCAGTACCCTTTGGGAACAACACACGCAATTAAGACTACAAGTGTAAGTAAAAATTCACCTTTGGTACAAGCCTGTACTACACAGTAAAGTGGTAGCGATTGCTGAGCAGCCAGACTTATCTCCAGAGTAAAGTGAGCAGTATCAGAAGTTACACAAAGGACAACAATTACTATGGTTCAAACAAACACTGATTGAAGGTTTCTGAGTAAAGAATATACATTTATTTACACCATCAGTTATAAAACAGTTCACTTATTTAAAGCAGCAGAAAATCACAATCTTAATACACTACAATAACCCCCAATCAATTCTGGACAAGTTAGGCTCAAAAGGAAGTGTGAGCAAAATGGCACTCCACCAATTTAAATGGGAGGAAAGACAAGGTTATCAACAATCAAGCAGCACCAACAAGTAATAGGCAGGGCAATCTAGAAAAGGCTCGCTACAACTAGGATTCAAATCAATGGGCCTGGGCCAATGTTAATGCTTCAGTCTTTGCAGAGGATTACACAGTTCAGAGTAGTTTACGGTTAAGTCTTTGCGAAGAGGTCAAAATGAAGTTGGTTGGAAGAAAAGTTATTCAAAGGAGAAGAGGAGGACAAGCCTTCGGAGAGGCAAAAGATTTCAAACACTTTACTGCGGTCGGGTGGAAAGAACGACCAGATTTGCACTGTACCTTAAATGAAGAAGAATGCTGTAGCTGAGGCGGTTGTTCCTGGCAGTTCCTGCAGGCTCACGGTTCCTGAAGCGACTGTCATGGTGACAAGAAGGAGGAAGACTGGAGGGTCCTGCACTGCCCAGGGAAGAAGCCAGCAGCAGAGCAAAGCGATGAATAAAAGGTGCGCTCCTTAAAACCCAAACAGGTTCCGTTCCTCCTGGCTATCCGGTTCACTGCAACGAGGCACAGCAAATTCGACCAGGAGAGGAAGGCCGGCGTTTGGTGTTTGGCGAGCTGGCGAGCTGGTTGGTCCCACCAAGCTCAAGGGTAGAAGATTCCTTGCAGAGCTTCTCTGTCGGAGTTTAGGGCGATTCAGACCTGCAGCAGTGCTTCACCGGGATGTCCAGTAGTCGCAGCAGTCCTCTTCCTTCAGCTCCTCGTTGGTTCTCATGTTCCAGTGGCGACTCTGCCTTTCAAATCCCAGAGACCTGCTTTTAAGCAATTTTCCCCATTCGCACAACCTGGTTGTCAATCCCACAGCAGGGTGTTGTCCTGGGAGGACAGCCACCTAGCCAATCAAACCAGAGTGCGACTTTGGTCTCCAAGGAGACCCTGTGCAGGGGGCCTCAAACCCCTCCCTCGGGCGCCTAAGGATGGTTTCTGTGTGGAAGCCCGCCAAAGTACGGCAAACAAAGGAACCAAACCTGGTTTGGTGCACAGAGTAAAACACGAGAAAGACCTTTACAAAAAGAAATGGTGAATAAACCCAACCACAACCAAATAAAATTAAAAGGGATGCAGCGGATTAAAGTTCGAGGATACCACCATAACCTCTAAAAATACCGTGGGTATTTTCATAGCTTCCTGTAAAATAAAAATGGTAGATACCACTGCCACCAGCCAAATCTTCGAGAAAGGGGAACAAAATAATGTTCCAAGAGAATCAGACAAAAAGGGATAACTATTAACCCTTCCAGTACTCTATGGGAAGATAGTTTGTACTGGGTCTGTAAATTAAAAAAGACTAGTAAAGTCAATGGCAACTTTACATGTTCTGGGAGATAGTAGTCAGTCCCAGAAAATGGAGTTTAAAGTGGGAAGTCTGAAAAGACAACCCTGTGTCACTGCACTAAAGGTGCAGTGTGACATACAGTAAAAAGATGATGCCTATGGAGTAGGTGAGACTTCATAGTCCTTGAGCACAGAAATGTACAACAAAAAGCAAAAGAGTGGGAAAAAAGGCTCACACTCTTACTAGGTGAAAAAAATAAATCCTAGAAATCCAGCAAAGCTGCTGAGGGACTCACTAGGTAAGGGAAATTAGCCATTCTGGAGAATTCTCCCTAACATCGGCCACTTCCAGGAACACCAAGAGCATGCTCAACATCTGCCAGGTAGCCACGTGGAGGTCTGCCCATACCTTCACAAGGTCCTAGTGCATTAATAGGGATTCCCGGGAGGAGTCCCAAGTCGGCCAGGCAGTGCTTCGCATGAGGTGTGACAGGATCCACAGCTTCAAGGCACAGGAGTGGCACGAACCTACCACCCACACTGCAGTTTTCTGATCTGCAAGTCAGAGCTTACACAGGGCTCCGAAACCCCAGCAGGGAAGGAGGGTTAGGGTAATGCTGGTTGATAGAACGGAGGAAGTAGGGAAATGGGGAAGAGGGTTAGGAAGAGGTTATGGATAGGTATGGGAAAGTTAGGGCAGGTTTTCACCTCTGCGCATGCTTCCAACGTGTAGCTATAAACGCACCAACAATTCGCCACTCTCAGTACTCACACACACATCACACTACCACTGAAACCTATAACATGAGAAAATGTGAGCATTACGGGAACATTGTAAAACATAAACAAGAGCACATGGGTGCATGAAAATGAACAAGACTGTGCAACACTTACCTTAAGTTATGGTTCGCCTGGAGTGTCCCCCTGTTGTCTCCTGTAAGCCATCAAGCTGACCAGTGTTGCAGGAGCAGTTCAAATGCTGGAAAAAAGTGCTATGTATAGTGCACTGGTCTGCACTGCCACCCGTGGCGTTTCCCTACACATGTGTATGCTTTTTAGCTGCACATGGATGTTCACGTGCTTATGGTATGCCTTTTGTAGGGTTTAACCGCAAGTGGCTGTACACATGCTTCTCACATGCAGATGCGTTATGGTAGCCGTATGTGGCAGCAAGCATGCACTATACAGGGCCGCATGTGGCCGGGCAAGTGTTAGTTCATGTTGGCATTCTGGCATTTAGTAAACTGTGGGAATTGTAATCCGTAGCATTTTCAGAGCATGTATATGATCCGTGACTCTTGAGCCGATGTTTTTGGTACTGCGCGGGCAAGCAGCACTGATTAATGCGCTTTGTTACGCTGCATATACCGACTTAGCTTTGCAGGAAGCAAGGGTAATTTGTCTGGTAGGCCTGGCCCCCTTGGTGAACCCCGTGCTCCCATAGACTCCCAGGATGCTGTGTCACTTATCTGTGTCTTGTGAGGAGCCGGGATGTGGTCCGGTGGGGTGTGGCCCCACGCGCTCGCTTGGATGGCTGGATTGGCTCGGAAACACATCTTCACAGCATGGAGACTCGAGCACAAGCCCCATGCCTTGCCTTCTGCGCATGCATGCTGACCTCCCACTCCCAGCGTGACATTCCTCCTGTGCTGGGCCTAGGGCTTGCTGGGAAGTGTAGTTGTGTAGGCTCTTTCCCTGCAGAAATGGTAAAGAAGCCTAAGGCTGGATGCGCTTTTTATGGATAGTTCAAGTTTGGTTTAGTCTTGGGCTGCATGGTTCTGGTCATGGTTCATGCCATATAATGTTACTGCAATGCTTTTTTGTGCGTGGCCCTGCCCCTTTTGCCCCTAGCCCTGACAGCACTCGCCCCCCTCACAGAAGGCTCATGGTTTAGGCTTTCCAGGGTGATTGCTGTGAAACGTGCGCAGTAGTTTTGGGGCATGTACATTTTGGGGTGATTCCCAGGATCGGTCTTCAGGACCGTAACCCACCCAATCTATCAGGTAATTGAGGATAGCTTGCACCTCATACTTGGGTTTCCCAGGCACCAAGACTGGTGGTGGTTTCTTGGTAGCCTGGGTTGATTTTAATAGGGTGGCGTGGGATTGATTTTCATCTGGGAAGGTAGGTCTAATCGTACAACAACTGGATTGATGATCTTGTTCACGGTGAATGGGCCTAAGTACTTGGGCTGTAGTTTTCTAGGACCCTGTATGTGGATGATAACCATACTCTGTCCCCTACCTGATATTGAGGACTTACACAACAGTGTGTTTCCACGTATAGCTTGTATGTGTTTTTAGCCTGGGATAGGTTGGTTTGGACATCTTTCCACACCTGTTGTATATGTGTGTGTTGACCCAGCAATGTAGGTAGTGTTGTGGGCGGCAATGCTGCGGTAATCAGCCAAACTCGAGGATGATACCTGTATAAACTGTAGAACGGAGTGTGTTTGATGGACATATGAGCAGCGTTGTTATAGGCAATATTGGCTAGCCAGGTGTCCTGGGCCCAGGATAATTCCGTAATTGTAGAAAAACAATGCAAGAATTGTTTGCGCCCCTGATTGACTTTTTTTCGGTTTGCCCGTCCATCCCAACAGTTTCACAGAATATGCACCAGAATCACGACGTGAACTGGGGTCCTTTATCAGTGATAATAAGGGTCGGTATGCCATGGAGGCGTACCACATGTTGCAAGAATAGATCTGCTATGGCACCTGCAGTTGGGGCGCCCTTACACGGGATCAAATGACTCCTTTTGGTGAAGAAGTCCACGAAAACGAGAATGGAAATGTGATGCTGTACTGGGGGTAATCCCACTATAAGGTCCGTTGTAACCGTTTGCCAAGGCATAGGGGGTGTGGGCAGCGGTCGAAGAAGACCAGCTGGCTTTTGGTAATCCGCCTGTACATCTTGCTGAAGAGTTGGCCACCAAAAATGACGAGTTACCAGATCATGTGTTTTCATTATACTTGGATGACCTGCTAGAGGGGAATCATCACACTATTGCATGGCCTTGTCTGCAGATTTGTGGTAGGCAGGTCCAGGGCCTGAGAATGGTATGGAAGCCCATCAACCATGCCGTGCTGTGTATTTAGCTTGCGCCACTCATGCAGTTCCTGGATAGTCATGGATTTTCCAAACGGTTTCAAAGAAGTCTGTGGTAGTAGTAGTGGCACCCACGATCTGTTTTGCAGGAATAATCGACTGAGGCTCTATAATGGTTTCCTTATCGGGTGGTTCGGGGTAGCGAGAGAGGATGTCTGACCACAGCCTATAGGTAATGAGGGAATCGGAATTGGCAAAAATTAAACCCAATGTTACTGACGCAGGCTTAGCGTCTTTGCGGTTTGATGAACTGTAGGTTGCGATGGTCTGTCATTATGGTCAGGGTATGGCGAGTCCCTAACGGGTAATGATGCCATTCCTCAAATTCAGACTTAACTGCCAACAGTCCCAGTCGGCTATAGTGTATTTAGTCTCTGCTGGTAGCAATTTACGCGAATGATACGCCACCCGATGAAGCAGCCCGTTCCGAGGGTCCCTTTGGGAAAGAACGACTCCCAACGCATATGTCCATGCATAGGTCTCCACCATAAATGGTTGGGACAAGTCAGGGGGCCTCATTACGACCTCGGTGGTAGCCATGCCGCTATTGGCAGTCCCGCTGCCGCCGAAATCGCCTCTGGGTTCCCAGAATGAGGAATTACCGGGACATTCTGAGTTCGGAGGGCCTGGTAATTCCTCCCTCCAAAGACCCGGACCCAGACCTTCCCCATTCTCATTTCAGCCCCCATAGGGCTGAATGGGAGAGGGAGCAAACAACGGGCCGATTACGAGTTGGCCCGTTGTTTGCTCCCTCTTCCCCTCACGGGCCCTGGCAAGCACGCCTGGTTTTACCAGACATGCTTACCGTGTCCCGCGAGGGGACCTCGTAATGTGGCGGAACGGGTTTAACGGTTCCGCATCCTTTTGCGGCACCCGTTATCCCGTTCCGCCAGGGTCGTAATGAGGCCCATGGTGTTTTAGCATAGGGGAGTCTGAAAGCCACCTTAAGCTGTTGAAACCTATGTTCAGCTGTGCCAACCCCTTCAAACGTATGCCCCTTATTTATTTATTTAATTTTGATAAAGCCGAGACCCTGGGGTATCACAGCATTTGTACAAAGGAGACAGTAAAAAAACATTCATAAAGGGTGGGGTGAAGAGATCAGTAAAGACATTGAAGCATGTAGAAAGTCATTATTCATATCTGTTGAAGAGCCAGGTTTTGACTAGCTTCTTGAAGATGGTGTAGAAGGTTTTATTGCTCAAACAGGTGGGAAGTGAGTTCCAAAGTATGGGGGCAGTCACGGCAAAGCTAGCACCTCCAACTTTGGCCTTTCTGAATCTTGTCATGGCTAGCAGGGTGTTGTGCGAGGAGCGGAGAGCGCGTGCCTGATGTTTCAGAGAGAGACTCTTGTTCAGGTAAGAGGGAGCTATATTGTAAAGGTTTTGAAGTGCCAGTGACAGAGTTTTCAACTCGATGCAAGCTTTGATTAGGTGCTAGTGGGCTTCGTGCCTGGATGTTGTATTGTGGTCACAGCGGTGCAGGCCCAAGGCTGCGTGAAAGGCTTTGTTTTGGAGAATATGTAGCTTAGTAAGATTTACAGGAGAAATACCTGTGAGGAGAACATTGCAGTAATCAAGTTTGCTAAGGATAAGGGCTCTTGCGAGTGTGAGGCAGTTGGGAGGGGATTAGAATTGTCTGCTCAGAGTGATGAACGTAGCTGTATAAGATGTGGATAAGGCCAGAGAGTTAATGTGCTTAGACATGTTGAATTCGGAGTGAAGGATGACCCCAAGTGTTTTAACTTGCCTGAGAATAGGGATGAGGGTGCCATAAATGGATATGGAGGAGAAAGAAGGGGACCACATGCTGAGGTGGTGAGGGGAGCCCATAATGAAGAGTTCAGTCTTATCGTCATTGAGCCAGAGGTTGTGCGTGCTCATCCAGTTTTGGGTGGTGGCCTATATCTTGGTGATGGTGTTGTCGAAGTGGTTACCTGAGATGGGGATGAGAATTTGCGTAACATCGGTGAAGTTGGTGTTTGTGATGTCTAGTGAGTCTAGAATGTCAGAGTGGCTTGGTATAAGTGTTATAGAGGGAGGGGGGCAAGCAGGAACCTTGAGGAAAGCCCAGAGGAGCTGGAATGGCGTCTGCTGCTGAGTTTCCAGTACAGATTCTTGAAGTACAGTTTCCTAGGAAGGATTTCACCCAGGCAGTGGTGTCGGAGTAAAAGAGGAAGTGAGAACTCAGGTGTTGGTAGAGCATATCATGGTCCACCAAGTCAGAAGCGGCGGATAGGTCAAGGAGGAGGAGCATGGCCAGATGCCAGCATCCCGGATGTTGTCTAGCAGCATTTTAAGCTCCAGCAAGGCCATTTCAGTGATGTTTCTAGCAGAATCCTGATTGTCTTCTGCCAAGAAGAAGGTTGGAGTCTAGGTGGTGTTGGACTCGGGAGTAGGGGATACAGTTGAGAATTTTGAGCAGAAAAGGCACAGTAGTGATGGGGTGGTAGTTGATAGGTAGGGCATGGTCAAGTGAGGGTTTTTTGAGGAGTGGTGTGATACAGGCAGAATTAATGCAGTTGGGAACCAGGCATGTTTTGAAGGAGGCCTTCTCAAAGTCAGTAATGATTGTAGATGGCGTGGGCCCTCATAGTTTAACAATGTGTGAAGGGCAGGAGTCTCCCTTGCAAGTTGAGGGTTTGAGAGACAGGATGGAGCTCAGAACCAACTCGGTGGAGACTTGGGAGAAGGGAGTAATGTTGGTTGGGGGGATTGAATATGGGGAGTTTCCTGAGCCAAAGCTTTGGCTGCAAGTTGGATTTTTTGGCATTGATTTTGTTGTGAATTAAGTCAATTTTGTTGGCGAGTGCATCCTGAATGGTAGTGCACCAGTCTTTATCAGATCTAAAGTTAATGTTAGACTTGGTGGGGTTCTCTAGTTTGCGTAAGAGGGAGAATAGCTCTTTAGAGTCTCAGCTGCCGTTGGCAATTCTGGAGTTGTAGGAGTTGGCTTTGTAGGAGAAGACCACTTTTTGTAGACCTTTACTGCTGTTGCATGGTTGGTGTTGTTGGCTTGTAAGTGATTTTTCCGACATAGGTGCTCAAGGGATCTCTTGGTTTGGCGAAGAGCTACCAGCTCGTCTGAGAACCATGTGTTCGTGTAATTGAGTGGTTTGGGGGGTTTTAGATTTGAGAGGGGCATGTAAGTTAATCATACTAAGGAGGCTCTGGTGATAGTGGCAAGATATGGTTTCTGGGGAACTTTTGTCAGGCAGCAGTGTGGAGGTGAGCGGGGAGGAGAGGGTGGGCAAGAGCAGCTCATTGGTGAGTTTGCGGGTGTTGCAGACCAAGATAGGGTTGTGTGGTGGTGTGGTAGGGGCTGGGGGAGAGGAGAAGAGAGTAGGATGGAAAACTCAATGAGAAACTGATCAGTCAGAACACCAGTGAAATGGTGGAGATTTCGAGGAGGATGGTGTTAGCAAAGATCCAGTCGAGGATGCATCCCTTATAGTGGGTAGGGGAGCTGAGTAGTTGTATAAAGTTCATCTCCTGTAATGATTGTTTGTGTAAGGCTGATTGCTATTTTTGTCATTGGTTTTGTCAAATCCCAGATTAAGGTCACCTAGGATGATAAATTTGGTAGTGGGTTTGACTAAGGGAGTGAGCAAGTCTGGACAACCAGTAGCGCTTGGCTGGCGGTATAGAAGGAGGAGGTTGTAGGTGGTCTGGGGGTTCAGGGAGAGTTTCACGAGCAATGATTCATAGCCTACAGTTTGGGGAGCGTCGGTGCTTCTAATGTGGAGTGAGGATTTGGCAATTAGGGCTTCTCTGCCTCCTGGGACAAATATACTACTTCCTAAGTAGTCTGGTAATAGGTGTGAGGAGCTCATAGAGATTTTTAATAAAACGCATTTTGGAGAATCCTAAAAAGAACTGGATGCTCTTAAACAAGGTGGGTGGAGGTGAGTCCAGGATGGCTTGCACCTTTCTGTGGTCCATTTGTACCCCTGATGAAGTACCACAGGAACTCCACACTTGTGTGATGAAATTTGCATTTCTCAAGCTTGGCGAATAGGTGATGCTCTTGCAACTGCTGTAACACAGCCCTGACATGGCCGATATGGTCCAGCATGTTTTGGGACTAGATCAGTATGTCAATGTATATGACTGCAAAGAAATAAAGATACTACCAAAGGACCTCCTCTAAGAAGTGCTGAAAGGCAGCAGGTGTGTTGCAGAAAACAAATGGCATAACCCGATATTCATAAAGCCCGAATTTAGTCCGAAAGGTGGTCTTCCATTCATCCATTATGGTGAAATGGTTGACGCCTCCATTATCTATGCATGTGTGAAGGTCTCTGGTTTTCTTCAGGAATAAGAAGAGGGGCGATGAAACCGGTGAGTTTGAGTGTCTTATGAACACATTATTGAGGTTTGTTTCTATATATTGTTGAAGGTGTTCTGTTTCTGCTCGGTTAAAGCATAGACTCGGCTGCATGGTAATACTGCGCCCGGTTCCAGGTCTATATGGCAATCAAATGACCAATGCGAGGGTGGGGGGGGCAAGGTTTCTGCAGCCTGTTTGCTAAAGACATCACAAAAGTTGTGGTATTCCTGTGGCAGAGAGCCTAGGTCAATTGTCTCGGATGGGCTACCCAATTGGCACAGACTTCGCTGACCATGTGTAGGAAAGTCAAAGGAGTTAAAACAGACTGCATACAATGGTACCGACAAAATTAGGCACTCAGTTCACAATACCTGCTGCCCATTGGATCTGAGGGTTGTGGTTTTTGAGCCATGGTAACCCCAGTATAAGCCCAAACTGAGTGACGGCAATGAGGTCGAAATAGATCTTTTCCCAATGCTTGTCCCTGCACCAGAGTGTCACCTTCCGTGTGCATTGGGTTATCGGCCCAGAACATAGCAGAGTACCATACACCGCTCTGACGGTTTCGGGTTTGCTTTTCCGACAGAGGGGCACCCCAAGCTTATCAGCGTACGAGGTGCCTGTAAAATTCCATGTGGTACCTGAATCGACTAACATGCTGACTGTCTGACTACGGTCTGAGAAATACAGCAGGCCAGAGAGAATGACATGTAGTGCATAATTGGTATATCCTATAGATGGCATCCCCTCACTCCCCAGGCTTGACTGTGTGACCCCTCCGAAGGCCGTGCTGAGGCGTTTCCCTGGGTCTTGGGCTTGGTTGGACACTCTCACATGAAGTGACTTGTGGTTCTGCAGTACATGCAGAGGCTGTCTTTTTGCTGCCTCTTCTTTTCTTCCTTGGTAAGAGGCCCCCTGACTGAACCAATTTGAATTGGTTCTTCCCCGCTCAGTTGGTCAGAGACCCTGCATGGTTGTCAGGGATTGATCCAACTGTGCAATCGGGCGTGTGTCACTCCCTTTTTTGTCATCCCGACTCTCAAGCCCTTCTATGGTCCAAACGCAGGTCCAGATCGATCATAGCACGGTATTCTTTGGGCTGTGTATCGACCTGCTTGATCAGGTCCTTGAGGTCGTCACAGAGGCCTTGGTAGAATAGGTACATAATTTTCTCCCTGGGCCATTCTGACTCTGCCACCAGCTGGCTGAACTGTGTGACATATGTTGCTAATTCCTTACTACTCTGCCTACGCATTAACAGCTCCCTGTTCTTACACATTGCTGCAGCCTGGCGATTGACTATTTTGTCAAACTCCTCCAAGAACCCATCCCATTCATACAGAATAGGGTCATCATTTTGGACCAATGGGTCCGATGCCGCAGCATCACCACTAAGGTAGGAGATGACAAATGCTGTCCTGGCTTGTGTTGCTCTAAATACTGCGGGTTTCGTCAGGAAGTGGAGACGACACTGGGTAAGGAATGTTTGGTATTTCTGCGGGTCCCCTGTGTAATGCTCATGCAGAGCTAAGGGCACTATGCCTTCGGGTGTCCCCTGAGCTTGGACTGGTACTGGAGGTGGCGTAGGTGGTGGACTGGGCAATGGAGTGTCCTGAGCTGCCAGACCACGTACCTGGTTAGCTAATGAGGCATAGTCCTGCCGTGTGGCGGCTAACTCAACACGCAAGTCTTGAAGGGCTTTTGCAATCTCATCCATAATGTAGTTGGGTCAAGCCACTCGGGTGCCTGAAAAACACATGGGCTTGTGCTTCTGACAGGATCCACAGCTCTGAGGCACAGGAGTGGCATGGACCAACCACATCGACTGCGGTTTTGGCACCTGCAAGTCAGAGCTTACACAGGGCTCTGCAACCCCAGCAGGGAAGAAGGGTTAGGGTAACATTGGTTGGATAGGACAGGGGACGTAGGGAAACCGGGAAGAGAGTTAGAAAGAGGTTATGGACAGGTAAGGCGATTTTAGGGTAGATTTCAAACTCTGTGAACGCTTCCAGCATGCGCAGCCACACACCAACAATTTGCCACTCAGTACTCGCATGCACATCACACTACCACTGATACCTATAACATGAGAATTACAGGAACATTGTGAAACATAAATAAGAGCACATGTGTGCATGAAAATGAACAGGACTGTGCAGCACTCAGCTTAGGTTGTGGTTCACCTGAAGTGTCCCGCTGTTCTCTCCTGTAAGCGATCAAGTTGTCCTCTGCTGCAGGAGCAGTTCAAGTGCTGCAGAAAAGTTCTATAATTAGTGCACTGGTCTGCGCTGCCGCACGTGGCTTTTCACTACACATACATATGCTTCTGTAGCCACATGTGGCTGTTCATATGCTTATTGTATGCCTTTTGCAGGGTTTAACTGCACGTGTGTGTACACGTGCTTCTCAGATGCGTTATGGTAGCCGCATGTGGCAGTAAGCATGCACTATATGGGGGCAGCATGTGGCTCAGGCAAGTGTTAGTTCATGCGGGTGTTCTTGCATTTAGTAAATGCTGAAAATTGTAATCTGTAGTATTTTCGGAGCATGCATGAGGTCCGCAACTTGTGAGCCGCTGTTTTTGGTACTGCGAGGGCAAGCTGCGCTGATTAATGCACTTTGCTACGCTACATATGCTGACTTAGCTTTGCGGGAAGCAGGGGCCAGTTGTCTGGTGGGGCTGGACCTCCTGCGTGACCCCCCTGCTCCCCACATGCTCCCAGGACACTGCAACACTTATCTGTGTCTGGAGACAGGCCAGGATGTGTTCCTGTGGGGGGCGTGGCCCCTTGTGTTAGCTTGGGTGGCTGAAGCGGCTCGGAAACGCAGCTTCACAGTATAGAGACGTGAGCACAAGCCCTGTGCCTTGCCTTTTGCGCATGCATTCCGACGTGCCACTTCCAACGTGGCTTTCCTCCTGTGCTGGGCCTAGAGCTTGTTAGGAAGGGTAGTTTTCCCTGCAGAAAGGGCCAAGAAGCCTTCTAAAAGGTTGGAGGCCCTTTTTTATGGATATAGTTCAGGTTTTGTTTGGTCTTGGGCATTGTTGCATGGTGCTGTTCATGGCTTATACCATATAATGTTACTGCAATGCCTTTTTTGTGCATGGCCCTGCTCCTTTCATCCCTAGCCCTGACAAGATGAGTGTGCCAAAGGTGAGTTGGTTACTTATGCTGAGCTGTGTGTGATGAATCACTCCTTTCCTGGCAGTGACCTCCTCCCATGTGGCCAGGGGACAGCAGCCGCTACCTGATTCTGACCAGTGGGAAGCTACATGAGGGAGGCTATGAGGGAGGTTCACATGAGGGGAGACAACCTACAGGGAGTTGTCATGACATAAGTGGGTGAGGCATGGTATCCCCCATTTCCCTCCTGAGGATGACCGCCCATTCCTAATACCCTTATGGCACATTGTCAAACATCTCCGCATCCACCTATTAAGGGTATTGAAAACCTTTTCCCAAGACCTATAGGCCAACCTACAAACTCTGATCTGCCTTATGAAACGTATAAAAACACCTCTTCAGATTCCACATCCAGGACTGCCCTACCCTTGGAAATCATTAAGAATAAGTATCCAGGTTTTTTGTGCAAATTGTCAAAAAGGGACTTATAACTACCCAATACTGCGATGAGGAAGAGTAACAGAGTAATGCAGCGGAAAGATGGCCACAAGTACAAGGAACGCTCTAGTTGTTGGGCCTCAGACACCGGTGGCCAGGAATTTTAAAGAGCAGGAGCAGAGAGTGGTGGTGTGCTGCTGGCGGGAGAGAGCAGCTCTTTCGGTGCAGACCAGGAGACTGAAAGGTTGAATCCAGTGCAGTGGAGCCAACTGGCTCGAGAGCCAAGGAGAAGGAAGCTGCCACGAGAAGAAGACACGCTGTGGCACCACCAGGAGCCAACGAGATACTCCTGGGTGTTCGCAGGTTTTGAAAGGCAGTATCAAACTTACCAGAGCCTGGAATGAAGCAGACACGCTCAGCAGAAGCCCCAAGCGACAGGAAAGTCAAGAGAAGGAAAGCACGGAAAGACCGCAACCGGCTGGCTGCTAGAGAAAGCAGAAACACCAACAAGAACTGGTGAGTCCTCCCAGGGACAGCAGGGACACTGGGGTGTATCAGTGGCCACGCCGAATGCAAGTAAGTGTGAATGAAGAAGCTGAGGGAGAAAGAGCGAGGGAGCTTATTGTTAAAAAGAGAAATGAACTGCAAGTGAACATCTCTCAAGTTTGTCAGTGTATAGAGTGCAAGCATATTTGTATTTATTTTATTTGTAGTGCGCACCCTGCCCATGGCATCTGGGCGGATATTTAGATAGGCAGTTACAGGTTACAGTAATGGGTACATTTACATTTTATACATATTTACAAGAAGGATAAGAACATTGCAAAGAGCAGAGCGGACCAACGTATACAGTATATACAATGTGCAGCCAGTTTGCGGATAACAGCTGCATGGATGACAGTGAGGTGGCCAGGGCATCCTGTTCATGAAGCCATAGTTTGGTTTTATTTTTGAAGGATTGGATGGAAGGAACATTTCTGAGAGCATTGGGTAGAGAGTTCCAGGGCTTAGCAGCAAGGACTGGGAAGCTCGAGCCTCTGGCTGTCTGAAGCTTGAAACTGGGAATAGTTAGAGTGTGAGCCTGTGCAGATCTCAACGGTCTGGTTGCTGTATGTTGTGTGAAGCGCATGGACAGGTAGGCAGGTGCTGCATTGTTCTGGGCCTTGTGAGTTAGAACGAGTGCTTTGAGGGATATGCGATGTGTAATGGGTAGCCAATGCAAGTTGCGTCTGGTGGAGGAGATGTGGGAGCGCCTAGGAACGTTGAGAGTTGCCTTTATGGCATTGTTCTTAGTGACCTGAAGTTTATCAAGATTTCTTTGACTAGTCCCTAAGTAGAGGGCATTGCAATAGTCCATTTTGGATATGATGAGGGTTCTAGCGAGGATCAAACCGTTGCCCGTTGTCAAAAAGGACGGCACGCTGTGATAAGTTTACAAGTATACGATGACGCTGAAGCTACTGAATTGGTTTGTCTATTGAGAGAAAGAGTAGAGTCTAAGTAAATTCCAAGTGTTTTGGTGACGTTAGTGACTTTGATAACTTTCCCATCAATAATGAAGGATTTGTATTTAGGGTCTAGTTTAGTGAGTTTGGAATGAGAGCCTAGGATGAGTAACTCTGTTTTTTCATCATTAAGGCAGAGCCCATGATGTGTCATCCAGGCCTGGATGACAGTGTAGACTGCATTAAGTGCTTTGACATTGGTTACATAGTCGCCAGTGATAGGGATGAGTATCTGGGTGTCATCCGCATAATTAGTGTATGAGACACCCAGATAGTCAAGTATATCAAAAAGCGGTTTAGTAAACACATTGTAAAGTGTGGGAGATACACAAGAGCCTTGTGGGACTCTGCACGGGACATGTGCTGGGTCAGCTGCGGCTAAGGGAGAGAAGACCCTCATGGATCTATTTGCCAAGAAAGAGTTGATCCAGGATGTAGCTGCGTCAGAGAAGTGAGCAGCAATCTTGAGTTGATGGCAGAGGATTTGATGGTCGACCAAATCAAAGGCTGCTGAAAGATCAAGGAGGAGCAGGAGTGCTTGTTTGCCCTTGTCTTTCAGGTCCTTGATTTGGGTTTTCAAATCGATCAGGGCTGTCTCCGTTCCGTGTCTGGGACGGAAGCCGGATTGTCTGAGCCCTAATAGGTTGTTTGTATCAAGGGATTCCTGGATTTGGAGATAAGCTGCTCGATCCAGAATTTTGAGTAGGTAAGGCACTGAGGTGATGGGCCTGTAGTTGGCAGGATTGCTGGGATCAAGATTAGGTTTTTTAATTAGAGGGATGATACCCAAGCATCCTTGAGGTTGTCAGGTACAGTGCCCGATTTGAAGGAGGCAATAATGAAAAATGAAAGAGGTAATGAATTGGGTGAGATCATGTGCAGCTTCCTTTATGACCGGAGCAGGGCAGGCATCTCCTTGGCAATTGGAATGCTTGAGCTTCATGATAATATTTTCAACTTCCTTAATGGTAAGGGGTGAGAAGCTAAAAGATTTGAAGGAGTGCTTAGGAGGGGGGGTTTGTAAGACGGGGGTTACCCGCTGGGTCAGAAAGGTGGCTTTTTTTATATTGATTTTGGCTTGGAGCAAGGCAATTTTGTCTAATAGTGCCTTTTGTATATTTGAACACCACTCAGTGTCAGGGGTGCACGTATCAAGTGGGGCAACTGGAGACTCTAGTTCCTTGAGGATCTTAAAGAGTTCCTTGGTGTTTGATTGTGCTTGTGTGATCCTTTTGTTGTACACTTCTTTTTTAGCAGCTAGGATGGCTTCTTTGTAGGTAAGGGAGGCTGTGGTAAGGTTATTTTTGTTGACTAGAGAGGGTGAGCTTTTCCAATGGGCCTCAGCTTTTCTTTTTTCTTTACGCGCTTCGCGTAAGTGTGAGGTGAACCAAAAATTAAGGTGGTTGCGAGGTTTTTGTTTGCACAGTTTGAGAGGGGCAATGGTGTTGCGAGCTTTTAACATGACACGGTTGTAGGTATCTACTAGGACAGTAGCGTCCGAGCAAGTGGACGAAGCCGTGTTCAGTAAAGGGAGGATAAGTGGGAGTAGTACATCAGCCGTAATATCCTTCTTGTTGCATGTGTGAGTGGGTGGACTGGAGTTAATGGAAAATAATATTTTATGATGATCAGACCAAGCACATGTAGACACAGAGGTTACGTTAAGCGCACAGTTCATGTCTGAGACCCAGTCAAGGGTGCGACCCTTGATATGGGTGGGTTCTCTGATGTGTTGGGTAAGGCTGAAGTCGGCCAGAACACTAGCTAAGTCATTGGCTTTGGCATCATTCGTGTCCTGGTAACCTAGGTTGAGGTCGCCAAGTAAGATGATTTGAGAGTTAGGCTTGGTGCTAGTAGCTAGGATAGATGAGATGTCCTCCACGAAGGAAGAGGTAGGGCTCGGGGGCCTGTAAATGAGATGCACTGAGGCGGTGTGATTGGGTGAGATCGGCAGTTTAATGGAAAGTTGTTCCGCTGATGGCAACTGCACGCTGTTGACAGCTCTGAGATTGAGCGAACTCTTAAATATGAAGGCTAATCCACCCCCCTTAGTTTGATTAGTGTCCCTGTTGCACCTGATGATGGAGTAGTTGTCAGGGATGGCCAGGGTCAGAGCAGGACCCAAAGCCACATGCAACCAAGTTTCCGTGATTGCAAGAATGTCAGAGTTTTCCAGGACGATGAAATCTGCAATATCTAATGCATGGGCGGGGACAGAGTGTGCGTTAATGAGCGCGCCTTTGAGTTTGGTGACAACGTTGGAATTATGAGCGGGCAGGGCCCGACTCAGTTATAGGAGCTTACGGAGCAGTAGCGTTAATCTTGCTAGGGTTGGTGATTTTGTCAATAATGGGGTTGTTCAGGTGATAGGACCAGTGGTGACATCTGGAAGCTAATCTTTGGTTTCTTACTGATGTGGCACATGGTTGACTGGGTAGGTTAGGAGAGGTCAATTTGGTGGGGAGAGACAGTGGGTGTTTATTGGCAACTGTATAATCCTGAGAAGGGGAGGAGTGAGAACTCACAGCGGGATACTACACGCCTGTGTCAGACACAGTGTGGTGACAGAGGGGTGAAGTTATGTTATTGAGTGTTGTAGATTGGATGCATAGTGTGTGTTACAGGCGTGAGCCGAGCCTGGAGTTCCTAATGAGAGTGGGGCATGGTTGATTGGGGTTGGTTTGGTGTTGAAGTGTTGTAGCCAGAGGGTGGCGCGTTTAGATAAGGATTGGGACCTGACATGTTGAGTGAAGGAAGTGGTTCGTGAGATAAGGTTGTACAAGTTGTAGGAGCGGTCGGTGCGTAGTGCTGGGCGGTAATGGGGCAGAGCGGTGACCCGGTTATGGCCTCAAGTGGCGAGATGTAGGGTAGGCAGGTGTGTGTGCTTTAAGGTACTAGCATATGAGGATAAGTAGTCTGGGTGTGTACCAAGGGTACAATGCATTTTAGTAGATAAGGTGGGCTATGCACTTCAATTGGCTAGCAGGAACCATATGCAACAGGCATAGGATGGCAATCTATAGCGGCACAATTAGTGGGCTATGCATTTTAATTGACTAGCAGGAAATATATGCAACAGGCATAGAATGGCAACCTATAGCGGCACAGTGAGAGGGCTATGCGCTTTAATTGACTAGCGGGGAACATATGCACATGCAAGGAATGGCAATCTATAGCGGCACAATGAATGGGCTATGCACTTCAAGGATTAGCAGAGAACATATGCAAAAGGCAAAGAAGGCAACCTAAAGAAGCACAGTGAATGGGCGGTGCAAGGTACACAAGTTGGGTGCTGCCGCACAATATGCTGTTTGCAAGATCTAAGTACTGGGACACAATATGCTAAAAGGCAACATGGCAATATGCTAAAAGAGGCACCATGAGAGGGCTAAGTACTTCAATTGACTAGTAGGGAGCGTAGGCGACAGTCATAGGAATCAGGCTTAGCAAGGCAACCTGAAGAGGCACAAAGAAAGGGCAATGCACTACAAATGACTAGCAGGGACAATGTGCAACAGACATAAAATGGCTAACTGTAGAGACATAGTGAATAGGCGGTGCAAGGTACACGAGTTAGGTGCAGCAGCACAAAATGCTAATTGCACGATCTAGGTACTGGGACAGAATATGCTAAAAAGGCCGTATTTCAGACAGTGGATGATGAGCTGGGGGCACAAGCATTTGATATATAGGTGGGCGTATCATGCAGCAACTCAAGGGGGAAATAGTGTTTAATTAGTGCTCTGGTTATTCAAGCAGGGATATTCATAAGCAGATATTCGTCTCGCGACGTACATGGTGCAGCAAGATCAAAGTTAAACAAGCCGGGGAGGTTGCATGTGAAGGGATAGTATAAGCGGTGCGAGTCACGTGGGTAGAAAAAACTCAGAGTTCCAGCAATGGTGCGCGCACAAGTAAAAGTCAGTAGTGGAATCTGCAAGGTGCAGAGCTGCCACTTACCCAAATGAATGCCCGGATGAGTCACTGAGCCTTGTAAGCAGTGCCAGGAAAGTGGAGCAGCGTTTGTGGCCCTGGCTCTGACAGCTCATGATAGGCTCCAGACAGGCAGCCTTGTTGGGTGGCCTTAGTGGGTTGGGCCGGCGTTCGCCTGCCGGCGATCGGATTGGGTAGAAAAACAGTTGGCCAGCCAATCCAATCTATTCAGGCCAGATGCAGGCTGTGCAGCAGCATCAGGATGGCGTCGGCCATTTTTAAGTGTGGACTGCCTCATGGGTTGCAATGGAGGCACCACGAAAAAAGCAATTATATGGTGAGATAGCGGCAATCTTGAAGTATGCACTATTTTTGGTAACTCTTCAATCGGTTGCGGTCGCAATGCAAATTTCAATTTTGCTCCGGATAATAAAGCGATTTCGTTGATCGACCGACTCAGGTGGAGTCACAGACCATTTCTGGCCTCACCTGTGGTGTGGGTAGCCCCTGCTCCAGCAGTGGGGGGGGGGGGGCAAGCCAGCATCTCTGGAGATTCGTGTCGACTGGGTCCCCGGATATGGGAAAACCGGTCAGGATAAATATATCAAGCAGAAACATTATCAAAGTAGATTACAAGAAGCCCCGACAGGAGAGTATACCACGCAGCTACAAGTGTGTGATTACAAGAAGCCCTGGCAGGAGAGCATACCAGGCAGTTACAAGCGTGTGATTACAGGCAGCCCTGTCAGGAAAGTATATTGGGCAGTTACAAGTGTGTGATTACAAGGGTTTCTTAGAAAGATTTATCAGGACTTGCAAAATGATTGTGTTAACCAGGTGAGAAGGAGCAGAACCTGGCCAGACAGCATACCAGGTGTCCTAACAAGACAAAAGTGGAAAACTAGATTGTTCTGTGAATCAGTGTGGTTGCTGGACAAGAAAGGCATAAGAAACTGCTAATGGTGAAAACACCAGAAAGTAAAGAAGAATCCAGGGGAAGGTAACCACCCTCTGAAGCAAGGATCCTTATCCTTGAAGAACTTATATGTTTGGATGTATTCATTCTTTTTGAACTTTTCTAAAACCACTCAAGGCCAAAGACATTCCCCTTATTACCTTAGAATTGTGTTTATTAGAATGTGAAGGTCAGAAGAGAACTTTGGATATGGGACAGTTTTGTTTTGGACATTCTGACACTGACAGATCCTTAGTTTTGGTTTAGGTAGGTAAACTCCTCTTAGAGTAGGGTCAGAGAGGCATGTGCTCAAGCCCTTTTCCTTTAATAAAAGTCTTTGACCAAAAACATGACTCACTTTAGTCCGAGATTCATTCTCGACTCCTCACCTATGGTGTCAGGGTGGGATCAGGCTCAGTTGACACAAACTGGGGGACCCTAGAGTTTGAAAACCTTAGCAACAGAGCTTCCGATTCATCTGTAGCTACAGAACAGTCCATCATGCTTGATTTATATTAGTAGAAGGGGATAGTTTACAACCCGTAGACAGAGTTTTGATACCAACTGATGATTTAATCCTCATACCCAAACCATGAACTTACATTAGACTTGCCTCTAAGTCAGGCCTAGATTGGCGGTATGGCCTGGACGCCTTAGCAGGCATCATAGACCCTGATTATGGGGGCAACATAAAAGTATTGGTTCAGAACACGGGAAGGAGGCATATCAAGTAAAGGCAGGGGAAGGAATATCCCAGGGGATCCTAGAGAGAGCTCTATTTCCCAAAACAGGAAATAAAACATTCATACAAAACTGAGAGGGGAAGCAAAGGCTTTGGGGAGACAGACGTAGATCTCCCCAATAAATCTGAGGCAATACCAACTAAAGTAATTGGAGAAGAAGCCGAAATTATCCCAGACTTGGCGTTTGCCCAAAGGAATGAAACCTTACTTGCCGAACCTTTTCTTTAGGTGCTACCCAAAGAGGAGGACAGAGAAAAAGGGGGTGATTTGTTTTTCAAAAAAACTGGGCAACTATATAGAGGAGATATTGGTCCTGATGGTACTTCCAGATTGCAAATTATGGTCCCCAAAAGCCACAAAAGAATGGTGTTAGAGATCGCTCACTTGCATTTAACAGCACTCACTTAGAAACAGCTAAGACACAAGCACAAATATTTAGCCATTTCTACTGGCCAGAGATCTATGCTGATGTGTAAAATGTTGTGCTTACTTGCACCCTGTGTCAGAAGACTAGTTTTCAGATGCCCCCTCCAGCCCCATTACAACCTTTGCCAATCATTCATGTGCCCTTTTGACGTATAGGCATGGACATAGTTGGGCCCCTTGAACCATCAAAATTAGATAATCGATATATATTGGTAATTGTGAATTATGCAGCAAAGAAGAAGGCCTATATCCAAGCCTGCGTCTCTGGGGCCACTAACAACATGGGTGAGCTGTTCAAAATCTGCAAGGAACTTGCCACTCCTACTGCAGTCTCCACTTCTTCTCTGCCATCCCCGACCATCTGCACTGCACTGGCTTCCTACTTCATAACCCAAACTCACTCTCCTCTACACCCCTCACCTACTCTCAGGCCACCCTTGGACCCGCTCTCCCCTTCCCTCTTACTCTCCTCTTTCTCATCCATAGCACTGATTGATGTCTCTAGACAAGTCCTCTCTATGAATGTCTCCTCCACACAGGTGCTCTCCTGCTCCTCCAGAACTATCAAGGATTACATTGCCTCCCTAGCTCCAGCCTTGGATGATTTCTGCAATCACTCCTTTGCCACAGGATACTTCCCTCTACCCTTCAAGCACTCCTGTGTCCACCCTCTCTCAAAAAGCCTTCTGCCGACACCTCCTGCCCGGCTAACTACCGCCCTATCTCCATTACCCCCTGCCTGGGCAAACTCTTGGAGAAGCTGGTCATCTCCCAACTGATCCACCACACTGAATCTGTCAGTTGTCTCCAAGGCCACCTATCTGGCTTCACGGCAGACAGAGGCATGGAAACTGCACTCCTGAACACCTGTGAAGACTTGCTCTCAAATCTAAATTCCAACTCTATTTCTGTTCTCATCCTTCTTGATCTTTCCTCTGCCTTTGACATGGTAAATCATACCACCCTTATAAATAGGCTCTGACCTGGAACTGGACTGGTTGACCAACTTTCCCAGGTTCACCTGGGCCCTTTCCTCTCTTCCATCACACACTCCACTTGCGGCATCCCTCGGGCTCTATCCTCTCGCCATGGCTCTTCAACATCTACTTTTCCCCTCTGGCCCACTTGATCACCACTTTCACTCCGCACTTCCATTGTTATGCAAACGACACACAGCTCTCCTTCAAGCTTCCCTCCACTGCCTCCTCTTCTTCCTCTTTCATTCCTGACTGTATGACTGCTATTCAGGCATGGTACGCTGCAAACAATCTCTGTCTTAATGCCAGTAAGACTGACATCCTTCTCATTGGACCCAGCTCCCACCTACCCTCTAGCCTCCCCCTATGGGTCCTGTAAGCGACTTCAATTCCACACTACAGCCAAGTCAATGCCTAGTCTGGGATGCTGATGGAAGCCCTTATTGATGTATTTGTTATGTCCCGTTCATTTACTCTGGATGACAACCCTTATATAACACCCCTCTCTCAGAATCCCCCCGACCCTGCTGAGCCAAGAAGTAGGTTTGTTTTGCAAATTTAAAAGGTTTATTTGAAAATTAAACAATATATATCCATCACACTTTTATAGTAAATGAATATTTGATATCACACTTGAGAGTATGATGTTGATCAACAATGGATAATGTTATAGTGGTACACTCTTTTTAATGGCTTAGAAGTTGATATAGAGAGGATAAAGTAGCTGAGAATGCTTTTATGGCTTCAAGGACAATGCAATGATGAATGAAAATGCAGTACAGAAAATAAACTTGATATGGCTTCAACAAAAGACAATGTAATCACTTTTCTTTGACAATTCACCCCCCCCCCTTTATGCAAGGTAAATAGATGGAAGGAAAGCACACAGTTCTCAGGAATGCAATCAAATATAATTCAGTTCCCCCCTAGCAAGCTTAGAGGAAAACAGGTAGAAGTTTTAAACACAGGCAGGATACTTTGATGTGGTTGCAATTAAGTGAAAAATATGCTAACATTGCTTTTAATTCCCTGTAGGAGGTTCAGGGTGGGTGACAGCTACTTAAATTAGTTCAGGATCACTTTAGCAATGCTCTATGAATGATTGTCAGGTTGCAAACGAATTTTAGCAAAGGAAAGCAAGGACAAATATTTTTACACGTGGCTGAAATTAAGCAAAATGTCAAATCGCTGCAAATGTAGTCACGTGCGTCGAGCGCAATTACGGAGGCACTGTAAGGAGTAGGAAGTCGGTTCTAGGCTCGTTGGAAAGCTTAGAATCTTAGCTTTAAGATGACAGTTAAAACTCGCTCCAACGGTTCCGGAGATACGGCCGATTTAGTAAAGGTAGTAGTTTTTCAGATTTGAAATTTTAAAGCTCGGAATGACAGATGACAGTTTTCAGTTTTAAAGATGACAGAATGACACGATTCTAGGAGGCAGTTTTAATAGGCTAAAATAGTTTGGATTAGATTATTTTAAACTAAGAGATTGGTTTTGGCACAGCCCTGACTGGGTACTCACACTATAATTTAGGCAGGAATGCGGCTTCGTCACTGATCGGGTCAGGATTGGCTGGACTTCTGCTAGCAGTTCTTCACAGCGATCTGATCTCTGGTTCTCTCTGGTTCCGGATACAGCACTGCTTTCTGGATACTGCTACAGGTTCTTGCAAAAGTTCTTGGCAAAGAATTCAAACAGCTCGCCCAGCTGTTGAATAGTTTGGTGGGTTTTGAGGCCTGCTGAAGAGGATTCAGCTTGTGGATTCAGGCCTCTCTACTACAAATTCTGGAGTTAATTTCTGGTCTCTGGGGATTGATGGATTTGAAGTCTGGATCCCTGGATGTGAAGTCTGAAGTCTCCCGGCAAAGCGTCCCGCAAGAAAGTGGAAAGTGAATCTCTCTCCTGGGTTTCAATGTTCCTTTTATGTTTTTTGAAAATGGGTGTGTGCCTCGGCCTAGCTAAGCCTGCCCCTCTCACTTATCATTGGCCAGTTCCTCCTCTCTTCCTTGATTGGGGGAAAGAAATGGAGTGTCAGAGTGATGCTGTAGGTTTTATGGTCAGAGGAACCTCCCTTGTCAAATTGCACACAAATCTATTTCTGACCCAAATACATATTAATCTATGTACCATTTTTCTAATATTATAGGTCCAGTTAACATATTTTCTGTAGCACCAAACCATCCGATCCCTGTCTTTGTACGATGTTGTGTCCACTTATGACAGAATTCTCACCTTTTCATCCAGATAACGACCTCTAAACCTTTCCAGATTTTACACAGATGTGCACCAGGGATATGGGTTCCAGATGATAAAGTGTCAGATTTTTAACATGCATACATTTGGAGTAACAACCCTTTTTTCCGCTACTATCCCCAAGAACATACCACAGGGTCCTAACACCTCTTAAAATGTGCACAGAAAAATCACAAAAATGATGATGTTATTTATATGATTTTGACAAGTCTGCACTGTGAATTATCCATATTTTTAAAATCATGCTCTGGCCCCAAAGGGGTGTGGTTTTCCAAAGCACATGGTGGAATTTCTGGTTTATCCACTTCCCCCAAGCTCAGCTGGCTCTCACAGGCACTGCCCCTCCCAGTTTCTCCCAAGAGGAAGCCATTTTACGACCCCCCCAATATAACATTTGCCTGAGTCCAGGACAGGGCTTTGTTCAACTTCCTGCAGTCCCCAGGTGCTCCTCCCCTTTTCCAATCAGAGAGGTGTCATATCCTTTTGGCAGGGGCAGCAGGATGCAGCTAGGCCTGGGAAGAGTGGCTGAGCAGGTTTCTCCTGTCGGGGGTAGTTGTCAGGCAGAATTCAGCTAAATGTCACTTTAGTTCCCAGTTTTCTACATTCAAATCCAACTTACAATTTTTGCACATGCAGCTAGAATGCTGATTCTAAGTTCAAAACTATGACATTTAAACAATTGCAACCTATGTGACACTCACAAGTAGGTCACTCATTTATTCTAAACATTTTGATTTTAGTGGCTTTAAACCCAAATTCACTTAAGCTGCTGACATCCCCAGCTATTTTTTATATATACATTAAATAATTACTTCCTTCAAGTCATTTCAGAATATAGTTTTACATTGTATCCACCTCTTAGCAAGTCTTTCGTTGGCCTGGTTTGGGTTCATTTGTTCAGTTTTGCACAAAAGTCTGGTGGTTTTAAAACGCCGGCTTTCTGATAGTGGTGAGCACCAGTAGAGTTGCTTTTGGCAATCAGCATTGCCATTCCCAATGGTTTCAGGCTACTGTGTGTGTAGCCCAATGGTGGTTTTAGGCAGTGCCCTCCTGTGCTCACAACATAGGCAAAAATGGGTGGCAGCCTATTCTTCATGTTTTCTCTGTGTACTCTGTGGGGAGTTCTGGCCATCATGATGTTTTCAATGCCAGTAATGCACAGTTTTATGGTAGGGCTTGGATGCATGGGTAAAAACATCCCACAGTCCTCTCCCCTCATTCTCATGTGAGCCAAAAAACCTTTGTGTCATCTTTGACTCTTCACTCTGTCCTTCTCCCCTCACATCATGGCCCTTGCCAAAACGCCCCCCTTTTAGCTGCACCTCCTCAGAGGCATTCTCCCTTTCCTCACCTTCCCCCAGAAACTCAATGTCTAAAGACATTTTCAATGTCTTATTGTCGCGCTCTGAAACACTTGTGTACGAGCGCGATAGAAATAAAATATCAATCAAAAAAAGAGCTCTGGTCCTCTCTAGACTGGAATACGGCAACAGTCTCTTCCTCAATTTGCCTTTATCCTCCTTTGCCCCCTTCAACTAATCCAGAATAGAACTGCAAGACTTATCCTTGGCCTCAAGCCCAGGGAACATATCTCTCCAGCCCTAAAATCTCTCCACTGGCTCCCGGTTGCTGCAAGGATCATGTTCAAGACCCTCTGCATCATCCACAAGGCTTTTTGGGGCCGGGGACCCCGCTACATCCAACTGTCTCTCCCTAAATACCTCCCTGCTAAAGCCCTTCAATCTTCTAGTGCCAACTCTCTGCAGATCAGACGCTTTTCCAAGCAGAGAGTGGGGGGTAGATCTTTCTTCTACCGGAGCCTCCCTCTGGAATGGTCTCCCTGCCTCTCTCAGGCTTAAGCCGGATCTCCTTAAGTTCTGGGACCTCCTCAACACCCTCCTTTCCTCTTCTCCCTTCCCTCTCCCTTGCTAATTCTTCTGTCTGCCGCATTTGACTGGCTTCCTGGTTCCTTCTGAGTCCTAGAGGGCACCAGGTCCCTCATCGACCAGTCTATCCTTGCACTTAGCATGTGGACCTTCACTCCCTGCACTCCCTGGCACTTGCTCACCTGGCCACCCCAGCACTCACCTAGCCCAGGGGGCCCTCTCCCCCCTCTCCTCCTCCCCAGCACTTGCATGCTATTTACTGTGCCCTGCACTTCCCTTCCCACCTTAGCATTATCATACTCTGCTCCAATCTGCACTCCCCCTGCCCGCTCCCCGCTCCCCACTCCCCACTCCCCTCTCCCTTGCACTTCTTGTTACTGCACTTGATCTGAATGACACTAGGTGCATTATTGTTATTTTTCATCACTGTCCCACCCCTTTTTTTTGTCTTGTGGCACCTTAAAACACCATTTGCTGTACAGGTGCTTTATAAATACCCAATTAATAAAAATAAATACATTGTTAAGCATTTCCAATACGCAATAATATGACCCAACAAATTCTCAAACACTTGATCCCATATTTTTCATGATTTGGGTTCCTGAAGGAGATTTTAACGGACCAGGGGACTACCTTCATGAGTAGACTAATGTCAGAAGTGAAGGAAATTCTTCTTATAAAAACTCATAGACCCTCCATTTATCACCCAGAGATTGACGGATTAGTGGAACGGTTCAATAAGAACTTAAAACATATCCTTAAGAAGTTAGTTGAGGCTAAAGGCAAAAACTTGAATATCATGACACCTTGGGCCCTATCTGCCGTCTGAAATACCACACAATCCTCTAAAGGATTCTCTCCCTTTGAAATATTATATGGTCGAGAGCCACAGATAAATATTCATTGATTTAGTTCTCACTGTATCTGACACTGTTTCACTGTTTTGCTCTCTGTTCACTGTTTGTTTTACATGAGCACCTTGAGGCCTTCAGGCGATCTGGCGCGTAATTAAGAAATAAAATAAATAAATACATCTCCTTGACATGTTGCGGGCAACTTGGGAAGAACAGGAAAAAGTCATCATGCTCTTTTCCCAAACTGCTCAACGTTTAAAGGAACCCAGGGCTACAGTCAGAACAATAGTTCAAACTCACATGGTCAAAGCCCAAGAAAATCAGAAAAAATACCATGAAAAGAAAGCTTTGCTTAGCTCCTTTTCCATTGGACAAAAGGTCCTTGTTCTTCTTCAGGAATAAGATGTTGTCCAAATGGCATGGTCCTTCTGAAATGATAGAACAAACAGGACCATATGATTACCGGGAAACCCAACCTGACTGAAGAGTTAAACCCATATCTATCTCATAAATCTCCTCAAGGAGTGGAGGGAGGACCCCGTTGAAAATACCACAGTAGTATTGACTAGTCTGTCATCCGAAGGATCAGATAAGAACAGCCTTATTCCTTACAACCTTCCTCAAAACCTAAGAGAAGGCTTGTTGGACTTGCTAGAACAATTTCCTGATGTCTTCAGAGCTGAGCCAGGATGGGTTTAGGGGGTATTTCATTACATCCGTACACCCTCAGGGAAAGTCGTCCATTTAAAGCCCTACCGGATACCCGAGTCCAGAAAATAAATCATCATAGAGGAGGTGGAAAACATGCTAGGAACCAATATCATTGAACCATCTCAGAGCCCCTGGCCCCCTCTGATAGTACTTGTTGCCAAGCCACAACAGTTGTGGAGGTTCTACATTGATTTCAGAAAGGTGAACTTGGTTTCCCAATTCGACAGTTACCCTATGCCAAGTATAGACAATCTGATTATCGACTGGGAACTGCTGTATTATTCTCCACAATCTGACTAAGGTATACTGGCAAGTCCGCGTAAATCCACAGTACAAGGAGAAAAAAGCATTCTGCAACAGATAGATCAGTAGTTTTTGGTTTAAGTAGGCAAACCCCTTTAGAGCAGGGTCAAAGAGGCATTTTACCAACCCCTTCTTTCTTTAATAAAAGTCTTTCACAAAAAACATGACTCAATTGTGTCTGAGTTTCATTCCTGACTCCTCACATGTGCATCTGTCTGTTTTGGTTGTATATATGTGCTGCTGTATAATCTTATTCAAACAGAATATGAATCCAAGAAAGATCCAATACTGGAGAAGGAACAAGTTACTTACCTGTAACTTCTTTTCTCCAGCATTGGTATCTTTCATGGATTCAAATGCAAACCTTCATCTCTGCCTCTTCTTGGCTCATACTGTCATATTACATGCGCTGCCAAATCTGAAGGTAGCCACCAGGGTTGGAGCTAAGGGGACCTGTGTAACTGACTCTGGGCAGTAAGGCCCAAAATGACTCTGAGGAAGCACTAAAGCTACTAGCGGTTTCAAAATGTAAAAGTAGGTGGAGAGTAGGAGTATCTGGAGGAGTTAGAGGGCGGTTGAGAAGAGTCAAGAGGAGGAGACTGGAGGAAGTACTGTGGAGGTGAGGAAGAATACATTCAAGGAGACGTGGAGGAAGATATTGTGAGAAGAGGAGGAGAGGCCTGGAGGGGCAAAGCCCTTAGAGTTGTAGGGGTGGATCAGCCACTTCCTAACATTGCGAGGTGTGATAGGAGTTACGGCCATGTGGTGGGGCTCCCTGGAGGAGGAGGAGGAGGAGGAGGGAGAAAGAGGGAGAGAGAAGAGAGGGAGAGAGAAGAGTATAAGTTGGGGGTGCAGGAAAGTTCTACAGAAGTACAAGAGCATTGTCACTCGCCTTGGAGACAATACAACAGTGGAGTGTTAGGGTCTAGAACAAGGATTCATGACAGGGTGGTAAAGAAGGTAACCTGACTCCCCGTGTAGAGAAGCCCAGCTGGCCAACCTCTTGATGGAGACTCTGTGGCTAATTTTCATCTCTACAAGCCCTAGATTCTGCCAATGCACAGACCTAATATGCAGGTGAATAAAAGAGCACTGAGACACAGACAAAGGTGTCACACACGAGTTAAGGATAAGAAGCAGAGGACATGAATCTACATCAAGAAAAACTATCAAAGAAGTGTGACAAACATGCACACCCCAAGACTCTTTGTGATTGAGAATTTAGAATATATCCCAAGGATCCCGTGATTGAGAAGTCTGGTGTGCAGGGACTTTTGTTGTACTCTGAGAATTTTAATTAACACAGAAACTGTATGTTCTGGACTTCAAGCTGTAGATACCCTGTTGTTGATTTATGCTCCCAAAGGTTGGACCCTGTGTATAACAATCACTTACATAAATCAGTACCTTCTTACCCTCAATTGATTCTGCTTGTCCTTGTGACAAGATACAATAGAACTTTAGAACCCTTTTAAATATTCAAATGCCTGGCAATCACAAAATTCAATTATGCACTCGGGACTTACCAATCACTATGTAACATCCTAAACCAGTTCTACTCCAGAATTTGCAAATTCTCAGCCACTATGCTCTGAAATGCTGGATCATCAAAAAGGACCCCCAATACACTAATGCATTGACCAGTGTATCTGCTCGTTCAGAGGGTACCAATAAAATATCCATAAAACATAATCAGTAAGACACCCATTGTAAAGCCATTTTGGATGATATCTTTGCTCAGTTAATTATTTTGAACACCCTCACCCTAGTCAGAGCTCCGACCTCAAGGAACTCTACCGCAAACCTCTAATAAAGCCTCAATTACTGCTTACCTAAATTGTCCAGGACTGCACCATCTGATCTAAAAAAGCATCATCCAGACCCCTGACTCCCTTGTCACAGGAATGTCAATGATTGCATAACTATCTACTTCCTATAGGAATTCCTGAGAAAAGAACTAAAACCTTTATGGGTTTTCAAAGACGTGTCAATGAGTTATGCCTGCATCAAACAGCCCCAATTATGCACAGATCTGTAAATGTGCAGTAGAGTGGGGAATTACCATAGATACCACAGAGAGTGGGGTGGGGCTAGGGCTGGACTCATGGCAAGCAATCAATATGCTGACAAGTGTAAAAAATACAGAGCAAAAATAAAACTCTGTTGCATAGCACTGATTTTAAACCTGCGCAAATCACATATTAAGCCAACCTGACAATATATTTTTTTGTTTTCTGGATTGACAATTTCTTACCAGATTCTTGATCTGGTGAAATCCAGCCCATTTCCTGCTCTGGGTCACACAATAACAGAAATATATTCATGACAGAATGACAAAATGTGTGAGCAGCAAATGCAGAAGGATTTGTTTTGGGGCGGGGGGGAATATATGTGTAAAATGATGCCACTGAAAACACAAGCCAGAAATAATCTTAACAAGACAAGCTTCTGAGACCCAAAAGTGTCTCACATTGTCCCAAAAAAGTGCCCCACACTGGGATATCAGGCCAGCCCATTGGACATTGCCCTATGGGTCAGTCCGAGCATGGTTGTGCCTGAAATCTAGTAGCCTAACCAATAATGACTCTAAAAATAAAAATAACTCATTACCCACATGCCAATAGTTATCCTTCCTTCATTTTGGCTATTTGCCCTTGGCTCTATGGCACTCCCTAATATTTGATATTGAACTCTGTTTGATTACATATTTTGAGACAGTAATTGAAAAATAAACTCACTATCAGCTTAAATTGACTGAAGAAGCTATTCCTTGAGGCAAGACTTTTCCAGGCTTCAGCCACTCTTACCTGCCTTACTCAATTGCATGTCTGTTTTTTTTTCCTCACTGCAGTTTACCTACTTCTTCCCACACTTAATTTGTTGTTGTATTGTACCTCTCCTGTACTCCCCTTCCTCCGGCTCTCCTGCTCCCATTCTGTAGCACTTGCACGTTCAAAATGTTTCAAGACCTTTTAAGAAGTTTTTTTATTTTACTTCCTACTCCCCCGCCCGTCTTGATGCGCCTTAACACAGAATTGTGCTGTATACTGCGCATTACAAATAATAAACAAACAAATAAATAAATAAATAAAAAATAAATAAAAATGTGCACATTCAACCCATCAATTGCGCATAGGGTTTAGTTCATAATTCTTTGCACTATTCATTGGCCATCCTGAATTACAGATCTAGCGTGTGTCCAAACCCTACCACTTCAAAGACCAAAATCACTATCCTGTGATAATCACTTCTAGGGATATTTTCCAGGAATAAGGAATACGTGGCTCATTAACAGATAGTTCTTCTCTGGAATGCCCTTGCATTCGATATGAGAAGTACCTCTAAAGTTACCATTTGAGAAGGACCCCATGAATGTCCATTTCAGTGCAGGGCAATATTATTATTTAAGTGCAAATCCTTTCTCTAACTCCTATTCGCTACCTATCACACCAGATAGCTTTTATTTGATGTATTTGTTGGATCTAGGAGAAATTAGGGGAAGGTAGGGGATTTCACCGTGGTTGGGGCAATGGGGATAACTTTGATTGCATGTGAGTCTGGCCTGTTGAATGTGGATGCGGTTGGTATTGTTCTTGAAGAACGTTTTGACGGCTTTAGGCTTCTGTATAGAATGTGGGACAAGGGATTCCAGGCAGGTGTTGATGTAGTAGTCGGCAGCTTTAAGTGAAGATTTTCTCCTGGTTGCTTTTGATATTGTTTCAAGGTAAAAGTTATCTTTACTGTTTTTTTTTTGGGTGGGTGCAGAGTAATTTAAAAGGCTTAACAGTAGTCATGGGAGTGGGACTTTTTGCAGCCTGATCAGGGTTTTAAATTCTGAGGGAACCAAGGGCCTGATTGCTTTGACTTGATTTTAATTTGAAAGGGGTGGAGGGGGGGGGGGTAAAATGTGTTGGTGAATAAGAGGATCTTTTCATTAATGATGTGCAATTGTTCGTCTGCTGGCTGGTGGGTTGACATTGGTTGGGAGGGGCTAGATGTCCATCTATTAGTTTGAATGGTATGTACTGTTACATAGAACACCTCTGATCTAGACGGATACAAAGAACAAATAATGTTGGGTCAGAGATTTGTTTCTTAGGGCACTGTATGGGAACTAATAATAACAATATTCTCCTCAAAAATGTCCTTCCCACTGGGAGTCTAAGTAGTTCCTGGTGGTTGCTTTACCTCCCTATTTCTGGCATTGTGGGCTTATTGGTATCCCAAACTCTCTTCTTTGCTGTATCTAGCTGCAGGCTTCCCAGGATCCTACACCCCAAGACAGACTCTCGCACCAAGTCAAACAAGCAGATCGATCTGCAATCATGGTCAGCGGGGAGAACGAGACTTGGGTCTATGGGCCAGACTGGGCGTACTCTAGATTTCTTCTCCTTTGCCTTTATAAGCTCTTTGTAACCTCCTTGTACCCATCTTGTTCACTCTCTCACAATCCGGTCCTGCTTAGGGCTGATCTGGATCACTAGACACTTCCTGTGCTTATTCTTTTTTACTTGGTCTTCCACACGCTCTCTTTCTGTCTTAGATCTGCTTAGCGTCCCTGCTACCACATATGTAACACTCTCTCCACCTGAAATGAATGGTTCTGTGCCACTCCCAGGCCCTGGAGTGCTCACCACCCTGTAGCCCCTAGGTTCCACCTCCTCCTCCTCCTGCTCTTGGTGTTCAATTTTTTCATCTCTATATCAATGTTACTTCCTCCTCCTAGACTTTTATTACCATCATCTCCTTCTGTTGTCCAGCCACCCCTGTTGTGACAAACGTCCCCTGATGTCGAACTTCTGCTCCTGATGTGTTTTTTTCTCCTTGATTCCTCATACCGCGCTGCCTTCTTTGGCTCACCAGTTAACCCTGATGTTATCAGCTCCTCCAGGATCTCTCCAACCACTCCTCACTGATGAGGCCCAACAAGGCCGAAACCTGTTTGGGGATGCTTCTCGTCTCGTGCGGACTGGAAGTGACCAAGCAGTTTGGGCTGGACTGCCCCTTTGGGGTGGACACAAGCCTGATTTGCATATGATCTTTCCCCTTTTGTAATGGCTTGGCTGGCGAGAAACGATGATCCTGGAGGGTTGCCCAGAGCAATTCCAAAGGTTAAGATTAATTCTAAACCTTCAAGCCATCACCTATTTTGATTTGCACAGTCTCTCCTATTACCACCAGTTGCTTCTGTTCCCTTTCCACCTCTGATGCTGTCACTTTCTCCTGGATCTCTCTTGCTACCACCATCTCCATTACCTCTCTCTAAGTCCTTGAGTTTATCACCTACAGTTGGACCTCTCTTGCTACCACCATTCACTGTTCACCTCTGAGCCTATCACCTTCTCGAAACTCAACTGCTCTCAACATCTCCTTGTGTTTACACTCCAGCCTTGATGTTACTGACTTTTCCTGCTCTCCTCTGCCATCAATTCTCCTGCCTCTTCCATCTGCCAAGGCTTCACTTCCACCGCTTCCACCTCTCCAGTCTCCTCTAAAGGGGATCCTGCTGCAAACCACGATGAGCAACTGGAGTTGGCTATATTTATACTGTGCCCCCCCCCCCAAAGGGCATATCATATTTTGACTGTCTGCACATGTGTGTGCTGATTGAGTAAGGGCAGAGGTTGCTAACATCCCGGTGCACACCTAAGGCTGGTTTTATCTCGGGGGGTTGGGCAAAGCCAATTTCAGAGCTCTTCACCGTCTTTGGTTTTAGATTTACTATTTTGATTTTCTCTGAGGCTGCCTGCAGTGGGCTAAGGACTTTAGTGTTAGTAGCATGTGCATTATTGATCGGAAATTCGAGGGCTAAGCCTCTTTATTGTGGCTCAGTGTCCTGGTCTGTGTGAGCAATGGGATACTTTGTGTCCCCAGCTTGTGCTGCTTCCAGTGCGAGTTTCTCCATGTTCTAGGGGGTGCAAGCCTGAAACAATGGACCTGTAGGGCCGTTGTGTTAGTTGTGCAACCCAAAGACCATCAGAGGAAGTCCCTGTGATGTGCCAGGGTGAACGAGAAACTGTAGCGCTGCTCTTGCTCCCTTAGTTGATCACATGGGTAGGTCCTCCCGTAATGGGAAAGCCTTTATTTTCAGTGTTGGAGATTTGTATCTGGCTAAGTGGACCTTTAAACTGTCTCAGCTGGGTAAGGTTAGCCTTTCGGTCAATGGGACGTACAAGGTCTGGATCCTTGTGAGTGTCTGGAGTTGAGGCAATGCAACTGTCCTCTGCCATTTGCCAGGGGCCAGGTACTAGCAACAATGGGATCCCCAACATACCACGCTTGGATTCAACATCCACTGGCTTGGGGTGCAACCACCCGCCTATGTCGCTGCCCTGGTAATTAGCTGTATCAGGCTGGGGACCTTGTCACATTATGGCAAGGACTTTGGAGGGTATGGGCTGGTGTTGAGTTTGGGAAGGATGAGTACTGAAGACAGGGAAAAGTGGTCAGGTTAGTCAAGAAGGATGATGTGAAGTAGTCAATGGTATCTAAGGAAAGACAGGTGAAGTAAAACATGTTGCTCGTGTGGTTAATTGGTGCCTTTATTGATTGTAAAGGGTTGAGTGTGTCCATAGGTTTGAGGAGCCAGAGCTTTAATGGTGTGATTTCTAGGGATGTTGTTTCAGTGGAATATGTTCAGTGGGTGTTCGATGGAAGTGAAGAACATAGTCATTTTGTAGAGAAGTATTTTCTGTGAGGGGGACGCTATATATTTGGAATATGGTTGCCGTTCTGATGAGTGGATGAATAAGGATAGGTTTTTGAATGAGGGGGGTGGTGTGGTTTGAATTCTGTTGGTTCAACGTCACTTTGTATTTTTAGGATGGCAAGACAGCTGGATGTATGTGGGAGCAATCCTGATATTATAAATTGTGCCCTACAGGTAGAGTACTTCCAGGTTGGGGTGAAGAAGAGAGAACACTATATCTGTGTGATGGAGTGTATCTGGTCCGTGGTCTGTGGTTTAATATCCATTTACTAAACGTAACTTTGCAGCATTTATTTGCATTAGGGTTTCTGACCCATAGCCTCAATTCAGTTCTAGTCCCTTGTCCAAGTCCTACTCCCTCGTCCCAGTCCCACTTCTAGTCTCCAGTCCCTCAGCCCTCGTCCCAGTCCTGCTCTCTCGTCCCAGTCATACTTCTAGTCGCCAGTACCTAAACCCGTGTCCCAGTCCTACTCCCTCGTCCCAGTCCCACTTCTAGTCTCCAGTCCCTCACCCCTCGTCCCAGTCCTACTTCTAGTCTACAGTACCTCAGACCTTGTCCCAGTCCTGCTCCCTCGTCCCAGTCCTACTTCTAGTCTCCAGTCCCTCAGCCCTTGTCCCAGTCCTACTTCCTAGTCCCAGTCCTACTTCTAGTCTCCAGTCCCTCAGCCCTTGCCCCAGTCCTGCTCCCTCGTCCCAATCCTACTTCTAGTCTCCAGTCCCTCAGCCCTTGTCCCAGTCCTCATTCCTCGTCCCTGTCCTACTTCTAGTCTCCAGTCCGTTAGCCCTCGTCCCAGTCCTACTTCTAGTCTCCAGTCCCTCAGCCCTTGTCCCAGTCCTGCTCGCTCGTCCCAGTCCTACTTCTAGTCACCAGTCCCTAAGCCCTTGTCCCAGTCCTCATCCCTCGTCCCAGTTCTACTTCTAGTCTCCGGTCCCTCAGCCCTTACCCCAGTCCTGCTCCCTCTTCCCAGTCCTACTTCTTGTCTCCAGTCCCTCAGCCCTTGTCCTAGTCCTGCCCCCTCGTCCCAGTCCTCCTTCTAGTCGCCAGTCCCCCGCCCCTTGTCCCAGTCCTGCTCCTTGTCCCTCATTCCAGTTCTACTCGAGTCACTCATCCTAATTCTACTCAGTTATTCCAATCCTACTTTTAGTCCCCCATCCTTCATGCCAGCCGCTCCTTCCCAGTCCACACCTTGTCTGGCAGTACATTCTCAAGTACACATTGTCTCGTATAGTTCTTGTATGTCTGTACTCTATTTCGGAGCGGATCGGTTATAGGTTTTGGCCCCAGCAGTACATGGATTGCTAAGGACTACACCATCACGTTAGTCATCACATATGCCCCAGTGTGATTGGGGTTAGAAGTGTGTTTTTAACATTATTGAGGAAGCCAGTCCAGATGGTACAGTGATCAAATACATTTGTTGGGCCTCACGTGCCTCAGCTGCCAATCTTAAAGGTTAGAACTGTTTAATCACAGCGTGTGTAATAATAGTTACACAATTATCGGCCCCTCAGCTGGCATGTTCTTTCAGCAAGGTCTCTATTTTTTGGACTGACCCAAATTCATGCCTATAAACGTAAAATGAAATGAACAACTGCAGAACATACAGGTGTTGGCCGTTCCCAAGTCCCTGGTTAAAGACTCACAAGCAGACGCCATGGAATGCAGCCATACCTCATTGGTCACTTGCACGGGTCGTTTCGATGTGGTCTGTGCCCTCTTTTCAGAAGCAAGAAATGCAAAATGATGTTTCTTGCTGGAATGAATCTCTCGGCCACGAACATCATCACCTTGCTTTTCACAACAGTAGCAAGAAGAGTTGAAAAGGTCAAGACATTACGAGGCAGACTTGTAAAACACTATGTACAGACACTTGTTTCTAGTTGCCATAGTTGGGAGGGGTGTGTTATTTATTCTAATGGGTGAAGTGTCATTGAGCATTGTGGCCACAACATCACGGATTCGTCCTACTGTCTTTCATGCCCAGTGATTCCTGGATGCCTCTGTGCCCTGCACCTACACTACCACTGCCCTCTGCACTTTTACTGACTGAGCTCTGCCTGCAGCAACCTAGAATGCTCTATTTAATCAGCCACTTCATTACTATTAAAACTTGTATATGTGTTGGGACATATAGCTGACCATACGATACCCGTCGTAAACGAGAAGTAAGGCGATTTTTTCCTCTGCGTATATTGTGTTGGTGACACTGTTAATCAAAGCAAACCGGCTTAATTTCAGGTCTTGCTGTTGGCTAATGGAGGTAGACCAACATTAAGGGTCTACACTGTAACCAGCTCATGTGCTCACATATTAAGGGATATTCTTTTTATGTTTGTTTGGGACGTTCGTAATTCAGGAGCATATTTGGAAAAACCTCCATCTGCTGTCCTTTCCCTTTCAACACACGGCACTGAGCTGTCAGCCACCACCAATGTCAATCAGCTTTTGCTGAGCACCTTGTTTCCTTAGTGCTCGTAGGCAGGGGAGCACCTACTGTTGACATTGTGGGGGGACCCATATTACCGGATGTACATTTAGGATTAGGACATTGGAGCAGTTTAGCAGCACCCCTTTACAACATTACACTGTAGTCTCTGTTGCAAAGTATAATGGCTGGATATAGTGGCAAGATGGCTGAAGCCTGAAGGAAGGAAGGACCCTATGACCTGCACGAGGGATTGATTCAACATGGAGTGACTTTCACTTATGCAGGATGAGTTTATGAAATAAGCTTTTAGCAGTGGAAAGCATGAGCTATGGGCTCTCGCCCCAACGTGCTCAAGGAGTTTTCCTATGGATATCAAATTGCCACTTGTAGGGGAAGTAGTCTGGAGAGTTGCTCATGGACATACTCAGGCCGATTCATGGAATAAATGTGCGCCGAAAATCCCGGCGCAGAGGGGCCAATACGTGCGCTGCGCCGAAAATTAGCGAAAAGCGCAGGGAAACCAGCGCACGTCGATTCATGGAAGTCCGTGCGCAAGAAAAGCAGAGGACGTGCGCTGAAAAAGCGCGCGGCGCAGGCCGGCGCACAGGTCAACCAACGTCGTGCGCCACGGCCACTGCGCTATCACTCCGAGCGCAGCGCACAGCTCTAAAGTAGGCGGAACACAGGGCGGGACACTCGGAATGGGGAATAAAATGGGGCACAACACTCGGAATGGGGAAGAATGTGGGCGGCACGGGGAAAGTTTAGGAGGCAAGTGCGCGGAACGCCCACACGCTCGCATACAACACGTATTCATGGAATAGAATAGGGCAAAAAAGCGCACGCTCAAAGCAGCGCACAGGCACAAACAGGCACAAACACGACCGCCACAAGAAAGCAGGCGGTAGCGTCTCTGCGCCTGCAAGAAATGTGCGCCAACAAATAGCACCTATATACAGACATGATCAATGTCCAATACTGTGGCCCTCCAGGACAAATGACGTACAAAGGGGTACCCACAAACACAGACACGCGCTGAGAGAAAAAATAAACGTGTGCGTGTATACCGGGGTGCGCGGGAAGTTGCACACGCGATATGGCCGGGTACGTGGATTTCAGGGGTGCGTGGGAAGTTCCACACGCGATTAGTCAGGGTACGTGGATTGCAGGGGTGCGCGGGAAGTTCCACACGCGATATGGCCGGGTACGTGGATTTCAGGGGTGCGCGGGAAGTTCCACACGCGATTAGTCAGGGTACGTGGATTGCAGGGGTGCGCGGGAAGTTCCACACGCGATATGGCCGGGTACGTGGATTTCAGGGGTGCGCGGGAAGTTCCACACGCGATTAGTCAGGGTACGTGGATTGCAGGGGTGCGCGGGAAGTTCCACACGCGATATGGCCGGGTACGTGGATTTCAGGGGTGCGCGGGAAGTTCCACACGCGATTAGTCAGGGTACGTGGATTGCAGGGGTGCGCGGGAAGTTCCACACGCGATATGGCCGGGTACGTGGATTTCAGGGGTGCGCGGGAAGTTCCACACGCGATTAGTCAGGGTACGTGGATTGCAGGGGTGCGCGGGAAGTTCCACACGCGATATGGCCGGGTACGTGGATTTCAGGGGTGCGCGGGAAGTTCCACACGCGATTAGTCAGGGTACGTGGATTGCAGGGGTGCGCGGGAAGTTCCACACGCGATATGGCCGGGTACGTGGATTTCAGGGGTGCGCGGGAAGTTCCACACGCGATATGGCAGGGTACGTGGATTGCAGGGGTGCGCGGGAAGTTGCACACGCGATATGGCCGGGTACGTGGATTTCAGGGGTGCGCGGGAAGTTCCACACGCGATATGGCCGGGTACGTGGATTTCAGGGGTGCGCGGGAAGTTCCACACGCGATATGGCAGGGTACGTGGATTGCAGGGGTGCGCGGGAAGTTCCACACGCGATTAGTCAGGGTACGTGGATTTCAGGGGTGCGCGGGAAGTTCCACACGCGAATAGTCAGGGTACGTGGATTTCAGGGGTGCGCGGGAAGTTCCACACGCGAATAGTCAGGGTACGTGGATTTCATGGGTGCGCGGGAAGTTCCACACGCGATATGGCCGGGTACGTGGATTTCAGGGGTGCGCGGGAAGTTCCACACGCGAATTGGCTGTGTGCTCCCAGGCATTACCTGTACACCCTCCACGGCCCCTGCAGGCAGCACACACCACAGGGAACTACCCTGCACACCTGCTCATGTCTCCCACCACCCCCACCCCCCATCCACCAGGGACACCCTCCACCAGGCCCCCACCCATGTCTCCCACCACCCCCACCCCCCATACACCAGGGACACCCTCCACCAGGCCCCCACCCATGTCTCCCACCACCCCCACCCCCAGCACTGTGGGGAACCTGCCAGCAGGCCCCCACCCATGTCCAACCCATGTCTCCCACCACCCCCACCCCCCATCCACCAGGGACACCCTCCACCAGGCCCCCACCCATGTCTCCCACCACCCCCACCCCCCACCCCCCAGGGACACCCTCCACCAGGCCCCCACCCATGTCTCCCACCACCCCCACCCCCCATCCACCAGGGACACCCTCCACCAGGCCCCCACCCATGTCTCCCACCACCCCCACCCCCCACCCCCCACCCCCCAGGGACACCCTCCACCAGGCCCCCACCCATGTCTCCCACCACCCCCACCCCCCACCCCCCAGGGGCACCCTCCACCAGGCCCCCACCCATGTCTCCCACCACCCCCACCCCCCATCCACCAGGGACACCCTCCACCAGGCCCCCACCCATGTCTCCCACCACCCCCACCCCCAGCACTGTGGGGAACCTGCCAGCAGACCCCCACCCATGTCCAACCCATGTCTCCCACCACCCCCACCCCCCATCCACCAGGGACACCCTCCACCAGGCCCCCACCCATGTCTCCCACCACCCCCACCCCCAGCACTGTGGGGAACCTGCCAGCAGGCCCCCACCCATGTCCAACCCATGTCTCCCACCACCCCCACCCCCCATCCACCAGGGACACCCTCCACCAGGCCCCCACCCATGTCTCCCACCACCCCCACCCCCAGCACTGTGGGGAACCTGCCAGCAGGCCCCCACCCATGTCCAACCCATGTCTCCCACCACCACCACCCCCCATCCACCAGGGACACCCTCCACCAGGCCCCCACCCATGTCTCCCACCACCCCCACCCCCAGCACTGTGGGGAACCTGCCAGCAGGCCCCCACCCATGTCCAACCCATGTCTCCCACCACCCCCACCCCCCATCCACCAGGGACACCCTCCACCAGGCCCCCACCCATGTCTCCCACCACCCCCACCCCCCACCCCCCACGGACACCCTCCACCAGGCCCCCACCCATGTCTCCCACCACCCCCACCCCCCACCCCCCAGGGGCACCCTCCACCAGGCCCCCACCCATGTCTCCCACCACCCCCACCCCCCATCCACCAGGGACACCCTCCACCAGGCCCCCACCCATGTCTCCCACCACCCCCACCCCCAGCACTGTGGGGAACCTGCCAGCAGGCCCCCACCCATGTCCAACCCATGTCTCCCACCACCCCCACCCCCCATCCACCAGGGACACCCTCCACCAGGCCCCCACCCATGTCTCCCACCACCCCCACCCCCCACCCCCCAGGGACACCCTCCACCAGGCCCCCACCCATGTCTCCCACCACCCCCACCCCCCATCCACCAGGGACACCCTCCACCAGGCCCCCACCCATGTCTCCCACCACCCCCACCCCCCATCCACCAGGGACACCCTCCACCAGGCCCCCACCCATGTCTCCCACCACCCCCAGCACTGTGGGGAACCTGCCAGCAGGCCCCCACCCATGTCCAACCCATGTCTCCCACCACCCCCACCCCCCATCCACCAGGGGCACCCTCCACCAGGCCCCCACCCATGTCTCCCACCACCCCCACCCCCCATCCACCAGGGACACCCTCCACCAGGCCCCCACCCATGTCTCCCACCACCCCCACCCCCAGCACTGTGGGGAACCTGCCAGCAGGCCCCCACCCATGTCTCCCACTACCCCCACCCCCCACCCCACAGGGGCACCCTCCACCAGGCCCCCACCCATGTCTCCCACCACCCCCAGCACTGTGGGGAACCTGCCAGCAGGCCCCCACCCATGTCCCCCTGGCCCCAGGTCCTGACGATACACAATCATGGCAGTAATGGCCAGCATACCCAGCACAAACACCCAGGCAAGGATTGCATGCACCCACATAGTGAATGCAATCACATGACACAACCCCAAAGGCAAGTATGCAAAAGAACACATGTCCGTCACACACACATACACAATGGGTGCAAGTGAATGTCAAAACCCATATCATGACATGTAAGAAACCAAAGAGAAAATAACACAAGTGTAAGATAATATAAAAATGTATTAAAAACAAAAATTAAGTAAACCAATAAAACATACAACTATGTGGCAAAGTAAATAAAAGGTCCATGTCCGAGAACAAAAATGATAAACCAAAAAACAAAGGATTAAAAAATCAATAGAATTTGTCCAAAGCAAAACCATGTAGTAGGAAATCAAAGAAAAACCATTACGTCATGGTGTAAACAATAAGAAAATAAAAAAATGTATCTCCCAAAAAATAACAATATATACAGGAATGTTCCAGGGTCCATGAGCCCAACACCACAAATGAAACCTAATACTAACTAGTAAAAAAAATATGTACAAAAAAGTGGCCATTGTCCGAGCGGTCCAAAATAATAAAAATAAATAAAGGAAACCTAGCACTAACTAACTAAAAAACTATATACAAAGGCAGCGGGCTAGTCCTGCGGCTCACTTGGTGATGCTGGCCAGGGCATCCTCGAACTCCATGTCAATGTCCTGGAGGCGGGACTCTGTCCTGGCCCCGAGGTCTCGCAGGGACAACCCCATGTGCTCACCAAAATCCCTGCGAGCCTCCTCGAGGCACTCAGCCCGCCTCAATGCCCGACGCATGGAGATCTCCGCCCTGGCCATGGCGAGCCGCTCCTCTTCCGCCCGCTGCCGCTCCGCACCTATCCGCTGGCCAAACTCCTCCCACACGGAACACACCGCCATGCCAGGGTTGCCCTGCCCTCCGGCCGATGCCTGCCCCTCTGATCTTGATGGCCCTGAGCCATGATGCCTCCCACGTCGAGCCCGCTGCTGCCTCCGACGCCACTGCCTCTGCCAGCACGACGGCATCCAGGCTGATGGTAACCACCGACGCCGTCGTGCACGTGCCCTGCCCGATGATGCCGGCACATCTTCCATCTGCTGGGGTCCACTTGCTGTGTTGTCCACCCCTGCTGGACCTCCGACTCCCAACTGTGGCAGGGATGGGATCCCCACCGAGCTGGCTGCATTGGTCGGGGCAGGTCCACAGGGGGCCATGGTGGCATCTGGGCCGGAAGACGGCAAGGAGAACGACCGGTGGATAGCCTACACAGAGGAGGAGAGGGCCGTCAGATTGGCCAACACATGCAGGAACCCCCCGAACATGGCCGATCCCAATTGGGCCACGTCGGCACGGTGCACTTCGTGATGACGTGCGTGCTCCTCCCGGGAAGCACGCACGTCATCACAAATCACAGCCGTGCGCATCGCGACCCCAATCAGGACCTGCTCCACGCGGCCAGGGGTTCCCACGGCCGCAGGTGGAGGGGAGTCAGTTGACATGGACATCCCCTCTACCTGCGGACGGGCCTGGGACGGGGCATCCCTGCTGGTGCATGGTGGTGCACTCACAGGGTCAGGGACAGCGACATGCACAGGCACCTCCACGGTGACCTGTGCTGCCTCCTGCCCCTGGCCCTGGACTGCACCACTTGCACCAGCAGGGATGCTCCCACCAGGCCCCATGTGTGCACCAGTGTCGGCCTCCTCCTCCTCTGTGCAAACCACCAACCTGGATGGCTCCTCACCGTCTTCCGCCGTAGCAGGCCCCTGTGGGGGCTCACCCACCCCTTCCGCTGCAGCCGTGGGGGCATCCCCGCCGCCTTGCTCCACAGCGCCGTCTCCGCCCTCTTCTTCACTAGCCGCTGCGTAGAGGGAGACAAAGGACACAAGCATCAGGCTACTGTAAAATGGTCCCCTAGACAGGAAGCAATAGCAGATGAGCACCCCTGTCAAAGTACACTTCCATCATGTCCCTCCACAACACATGGGTCAGTCCAGGCAAAACACACACAGTAACAGGCATGGTGCATGCCATGCACATTTCCATGCATGTCCAATTGACTCTTGAAACATTCAATGATATGTAACTCACATGCATCATGGCTCATGCATATCACATGCACACACTTCACCTCAGTCACATCCATCTGGCCCCAAACACAACGAACACAGGCGAAACAAGGGTAAGTTGGGTGCGTCACTGAATCTGTGCATTGTCACACACATGTGTCATGCATCCATGGCATGCACAAGTCACAGACACGCAGGTCAGGCACACAGACATGGCTACCATATATGTACCTGGCATCAGCACCCATCCTTCACCCCCATCCATGTCCAGGTACAGAGACTGGCATGCTCTCATGTCCTAAATCTGCATAGGGCTCCCCATGCCGCATTTCAACACATGCAACAACCATGTGGGTCACACATCACTGGTCGCACATGCATTACCATGATGTCCCTGCACACATACATGCATACATGGCCCATGGCACACATACAGGCAAGTATCATAGAACCAGCACACCGCAACATGCCCTGTCTCACACAGTAATGCTTGCACACTTACCGCTCAACTCCAGACGGGCCTCCCTCTCAAGGACCTGGGCGTGGAGCGCTGGGCGTACGCGTTCCAGGACCCTCTTCTGGATGGAACTCATGCGGCCCCGGCCCCCCTCCACGAGGCGCCGGGCCTTCACAAGGGTCCTGGACCTCAAGTCCTCCCAGCGCTTCTTGATCTTCTGGACGTTGCGGGTTGCCACCCCCTCCGCGTTGATGGCAACCACACAGTCGGCCCAGATCCTCTCCCGTCCTTCCTTGCTGGCGCGGGACGATCCAAAGAGGGCATCATACTGCCCCAGGACATGCTCCACCAGGACACCAACTTCGGTGGCAGTGAAGCTGGTGCCCCTCTGCCCCTCTGGCCTGGGGTTGCCACTGGTGCCAGATGTGGAAGTGCCCGACATGGCAACCCCAGAGGCAGGTGTGGGTGGGCAACTGGGTCCTGGGGCTGGGCTGTGGAGCGATGTAATCCCAGTTGGGAGTCTTCAGTTCCAGCAGGGGTGGACACAGCAACTGGACCCCTGCAGATGGCTGATGTGCAGGCACCAAATGGCAGGGCACGGTGGCAGCAGGCAGGCAGGCAGGCAGCAGCAGATAGCACGTGGGAGGCTGCTCAGGGCACTGGGGGGGCAGTAACTCGGCCTTCTGGGCAGGAGCGTGGTGTTCCGTGTGTTTTCGGGTGGCCAGCTTGATACGGAGTGATTTGGCACGTGAAATTCCTGCACGTCAGCGTGAAATCCGAGGAAAGGCCCTTAGCGCGTAAGTGCGTCAGCACGCATACGCGATTCTATTGGACCAGAGTCCCTCACCGCGTAAGCGCGTCTGACGTGATCCGCACGGGCGTTCCCCACTCAGCACGTGATGACGGAGCACACGTGGAAATACTGCACGTCAGAGTGTCATCGCGTGTAATTGGCCAAAAGTGCGCGTACACGCGATTGGCCTATGTACGTGTATTACATCGCGTGTAATTGGCCAAAAGTGCGCGTACACGCGATAGGCCTATGTACGTGTATTTCATCGCGTGTAATTGGCCAAAAGTGCGCGTACACGCCATTGGCCTATGTACGTGTATTTCAGGGGTGCGCGGGCACTTACACACGCAAGTACGTCAGCGCACCTGTATGCCTGCTGCGTGGGAATTTCCACACGCTATTGGAGTGGGAACTAGATTCCAGGGGTGCGAGGGTCACACGCTCGCCTAGAACACGCGCAAGGCATTAATTTGCGCACTTATCAATAAACAAGCCAGATGCCAGGATGAACATACCGTTCCTAGCAGCAGTGGCAGTGGGCTACCAAAGGAGGAGGAGGAGGAGAGTCAGGGCCAGTATATTCACACCCAGAACCAGCCTATTCGGGATGCCTGATGACCAGGTGTATGGGAGGTACAGGTTTCCAGCACACATCATACTGGACCTGGTCAGTGAGTGGGAGGATGACCTCACATCACCCACCCTGTGCTCCCAAGCACTCAGCCCCCTGCAGAAGGTCCTGAATGTACTGCACTTCTTGGCCACTGGATCCTTTCAGCGGACAAGTGCCATAGTGGGTGGTGTGTCACAGGCCACGCAGTCACGCTGCCTACACCAGGTCTTGAACATCATCACTGCACGGCCATCAGTCCGCAGGCACATATATCTCCCCAGGACTCATGCAGAAAGGCGGACGTGCATCCAGGAATTCTATGGTGTGGCTCAATTCCCCAAAGTGCTTGGTGCAATTGACTGCACACATGTGGCTCTACGTCCACCCAGGGCAACAGAGCACATCTATAGAAACCGCAAGCACTGGCATTCCATCAACGTGCAAGTTGTATGCAATGCCAAGGGAATAATCACATCAGTATATGCCAACTATCCCGGGTCCACCCACGACAGCTTCATCTACAGAAGGTCTACCCTATGCCGGGACCTAGAGGCTGGCCAGCATGGAGATACATGGCTGCTTGGTGAGCATGAATGCCACTGCACATGCATGCATGTCAGATACTGGGTCATGACACAACACCACTAATGATACCCATCACCACCTCCGCAGGGGACAGTGCCTACCCTATCAGCCCCCACATGATGACCCCAATCCGGAACCCCACCACGCCACCCGAGGTAAGGTACAACACAGCCCACATTGCAACTCGGGGCATAGTGGAGCGCACATTCGGAGTGCTGAAGTCACGCTTTCGCTCCCTTGACCGTTCAGGCGGGCAGCTGTTATATGCTCCCCGAATAGTGTGCAGGATCATAGTGGCAGCATGTGTCCTGCACAACGTTGCAACACACCGGGGCCTGCCCGTGGACATGGTGGTGCCCCCACATCCACAACCACATGCACGCCCGCTGCGCATGGGAGGGGAAAGGGCACGGGGGGAGGCAGCCCGTACGCAACTGGTGGCCAACTTCTTCACCTAGGAATCACAGTGCTGGCTAGTGCACACTGCTCTGGCACATACCATCTGACAATCAATGATGACACTACCTGACAATGTCACAAAATTACTTGACAATAAACTGTCAGATACACATCAGCCTGAGATTGTTAACATGGAAGTGTCACTATGTGTGCACCCCTACCTACACATACACCAGCAATGCATCACAACGAAAAGACACAACTCCATCAATCAAATATGCATTGCCACAGGCGATTCACTACATGACAACATTGCCATGTCACCCATTCCCTTCACAGTCCCGCCACTGAGGACACCATGTCATGGTATGTGAGAGCAAACAAACTGGCCATCACAACATGACACCGGTGTCACAAATAGCAGTGCCCCAAATGGAACATAGCCGCACTTGAACAGCTAACCGCGCTGGAGCCACTACTACACACCTGTGTAAGAGTAATTTCAATCAAATTACACACCAACCCACCCTGAAGCCCACCCAAACAAGACACAATGCATGTAAACAATGGTAGTCTCATTACCTGATTCTGCTGGTATGTCCTCACCGTCCAGATGTACAGTGATGGCGCCACGCAAAAGTGTCAGTGCACATCTACCGACATGTAGTCTGACTCCAGAGAGTATGCCCGTGTGAATAACTGTGTGAAATACCTGCAAAACATGAGCAACATATGTAAGTAGAGGCACATATCAAACCATCATGCATAGTTAGGTGCAACAACAATGTACACTATGAATGTCTACACAGTATTGACTATGGACTGGCCAACAGCTCATGGGAGTCCAATGTCACCATGTAATTTGCTGTCACTTGGGCACACCCTTTGCAAGCCCATGGAAACGGAAGCAGGAGGGGTGTGGATGTCTGGTACCCAAGCATCGAAACCAAACTCAGGACAAGCCTGCATGTGCCCAGCCACAATACAGTGTATGCCCAGGTACCCACACAAGGCAACACTCTTGAAAAAGAAAAAAAAATTGAGAAAAAATGGCCATGAAAGGGCCGGCGGGGGGGGGGGGGGCACCTATGAGGTCCGAGGACAGGATGCACGCCACAATCCACCTGTGTGGATCATGGGAAACTAAAACACCCCATAGGCTCGTGGCCCACACGGCTACTCTGTTGTGGGAGATGAGTCGCTATCGCTCTGGCCAGACCCTGCAGCTGACTCAGGAGGTGGGGGAGCTGCCTCAGAAGATGGTGTGACAATGGGAGGCAGCGCACGCAAAGCACGAGTTTGCTCCTCCATGGCTGCAAGCAGGCGGGTCTGGTAGTTCTGGTTCTGGGTTATAATCATGCGGAGGTCCCCATGCAGTAACTTCCGGGATGACCTGACCTCCGCACGAGTTGCCTGCATCTCGGCCGAGAGCGTCCGTGTCAGACGCTCCAGCTGCTCCTCTGTCCTTCTATGGGATGAAGCCTCAAGCTCTAACAGGGTCGACCTGAGGTGATGGAATTCTTCCCTCAGGCCTTCCCTGTGGCGCTGGGACTCCATGGAAAGTGATTCCCGCAGAGTCGCCAGTGCCGCCCGCCTGTCCATGTTGGACGCCAACATGTCCTCCCTGTGTGCCTGGCAGATGGACTCTGTAGCCTGCTCCAGTCGCTCCATCAGCCTTTCTGGGGGGACAATGGAAGTGGCCACCCTATCCATGGCCTGTGCAATCATCTCGGATGATGCTGCCTGTTGGGTGGCCATACCGTAGATGGATTGCTCCCAAGCGGTATTGCCAGGTGGCATACGGCCACCACGTTGACGGGCACCACACCTGCCTGGGGCAAGGCGGACTGCGCCTTGCTGTGCCGGCAAGGCCTCAGGCTGCAGGACTGCATTCCCTCTCTGATCTGCAGCCCCAGGAACAGGATCAGAGATTGTGTGGTGTGGCCCTGCATCCCTAACCACCGGAGGCTGAGCTGCCGACACTGACATCCCCATTGAGGGCAATGGCCCGGCTGCAGGTGGGTCGGACAGAGGAGATTCTCTCCCAAGAACACTCACCTGCGACTGCACATAGGTGTCATCCTCCGAGTCTACACCTGAATACTGCTCGGGGGAGGAACCCCCAGAGACACCCCTCGACAGCACGACCTGCAGCACTTGTGGGTTTTCACCCACAAACACACCACGTCCCTCACTTGTGGAAGGTCGGCCCGGGTTGCCCTCCTGGGACGGCTCAACCACCACATCCCCAGCATCAACAAGTGCTTCGTCCCCTGCAAAGACATGAAAGAGAAAAATGGAAACAGGCATTAGCACCATGGCATGCAACAAGGGCTGATGAACAACAGAGGCAGTAGTTCTACGACACATGTCCCACATGACTGGGAGACCTCCTATGCATTCACCATCACTGGGTCTGTAGGGGAGGCTCAGGGCATACAATGTACAGATTGGAGAGCAACGCCTGCTCACCATGCTGCCTAGCACTGCCATCACACATTGGCCGGTGATTGCCATGTCAAAGGCACATGCCATCACACACATGGCATGTGACATAGCCACCAAGTGAAGAGGGAGAGGAGGGCAACTTTTTTGGATTTCAACCACTCTGGTCCTGACATTGCATCATCACATCAATAAGTTAACATGTTGTACATGGATGTGCTAGTCCAAATTGGCCACGATGCACAGTGCCTTGTCTACATCAACAAAATGCAGTAAACAATGAGATTCCACCTCCCCATCACCTGTAAAGGAATCATATAGCATTCGTGAAGCACCGGTCCAGAAATGTATGAAGGTACAGCGGAGCACTGAGGGGTGGTGGGGCAGAAGGGGATGCCAGTCAACAATCCTACTGGTGCTGGTGTCATTCATGTCACGCAAGTGCAGGGGTGGGTGGCACAATGAAGTGCAAGGGGAAGTGGCGGCTGGAAGTGCTGTACAAGGTAAGTAGGACTTAACGTCAAGGGCAGATGGTGTTAGGCGCAGACAAGTGCTGGGGGGGGTGGCCTATAGGGGTACAGAGACAATCATGCAGTGCTGTGGGCTCGGAGGGGACAGGGGAGGTACACACTGCACCTGGCTCGGCAAGGTCCTTGCAGATTTCTATGTGTCCTGCAGAGTTGTCACATGCCGCAGATATGTGCCCTTGGATTGGGGATCTCATCTTGGTGAAAAGGGCGAGGCGCTATTGCCTTTGGAGCATGTGGCAGGCCAGTTTGCCAGAGGATGAGCATGATGCAGGACATTCCCTCTCTGCCACCCAGCACCTGTGGTTTGGGTTCACAAGATACGAGTCATGCCAGGACTCTGCATTGGCATGGGGCTTCAGACAGGTGGTCATGACCGTGGCAAAGACATCCAGTGTACCTGACATAGAGTGGAGCATGGAGTGGGCCCTGTCAGGATGGGAGTGAGCCTAAGGGGGAGCTGGATGGGGGGGAGATTTTGGCAGCATAAGCCTCGACTGACACACACTTCATGGGTTGGAATACCAAGAAGGTGTGTGACAGTGGTGAGGGTGGCTTTGCCTGTGGGGTGGTGAGGGTGAGCTGGGAGGAGAGGAGAATGTGATCACTCCAGGAGAGAGGAGTGCAGAGATGGACGGAGAGGGGAAAGTCAGATGAGATCAGAGCATCAAGAGTGTGCCCTGCAGAATGAGTAGGGACAGACGGGAGTCTAGAGGGTGAGAGGGAGTTGCTGAGGTCACAGAAAGGTCACGTGGGGGGGTCAACAAGCATGCAGGTGGATGCGTACAGCACCAAGGAAGAGGATTTCTGTGTCTGGGGACATGAGTGAGGAGGAGAGGTGAGGACACTCAGAAAGGAAGTAGTACATTTGACCAGTTTTCCCAGACACAGTACGCACAGTTTGTGAATGTCAAGGTGTGGTAGAGAGAGACGTCACACAAGCCATTCCAGAGTGGAGTAGGTCTAAGTAGGAGTGACAGTGGCAGGAATACCCTCAGGGAAGCCAAGGGCACACCCCCCCTGCACAGTAGTGGCGGGCCAAGGAGAGGGTCTCCTGAACATCAGGTAGGAGTGTGTGAAGGATGCAGACAGAGCTGGCCGTCAGACATGTTTCCATGAGACCAAGGATGTCAAGGTGCATAACCTCATGTAAGTGACAGATATCGGAGGAATGCCTGATGCAGCTGCAGTGAAAGGAGTGTAATTGTGGAGGAGGTTGACAGCCTTGTAGGACTTACGGGGAGTGCTAGAGATCAGAGGTGCAGCATGTGTAGGAGTTGGAGTGGGAGGCGGAGAAGGATCATGGGAGGGTGCAGGGAGGCAGTGCAGGATTGATGAGGAGAGAGGAGGGGGGACAGCAGGAGAGGAAAGGAAGTTGATGAGATGTGGGTAGCATTTCTCAAGGAGAATGAGGTTGGCCTAAGGGCCTTGGACTGAGATGCTCCCATTACCATGCACATCAATTGTGGCCTCTGAGGATTGGAAGGAGGCCAGGAGTACACCCCAACGGGTCCCACCATTGATGGTGGAAGAGGAGCAAGGAGAGAGGACAGGGACCATGTGAAGGGTCTATGGGACAGGCAAAGGCATGTATGAGCAGATGTCAGTGAGAGTTAGCTTTGAGTAGGCTCAGATGCACTTGTCAGCAATAGGGTGGGTCGCATTGGAGGGCAGGGTGCCCTCATTTGACTGTTAGCAAGCAGGTGTCGTGAGTAGGGCACGATGGTCTGAACTGTAGAAGTCAGGGAAGATAGACCATGAAGAGCAGCATGGAGTGTGAGGGAATGGGGCTCGAAACCAGACGGTACCAAAGCACACAGGTAGGAGGTGGATGTCAAGGCAACATCCACAGTATGACAGCATGTTGGTTGGCATTTATATACAGAGGACGCATTAGCATGTGGTATCATTGCATGTCAGGCATGTGAAGATGAAACTTGAATGGCTGGGGGAAAGTATAGGAATGGTATGTAAGACATCAGATGAATAGACAGGGGAGTATGAGCAACAATGTAGTGACAAAATGACAATTCAAGGGCAACTTCCATGGTGTAGGGCCATATGTGCACTGTTGCCAGTAGGGATAGTGCTGTGGGCAGATGGTGTTGCACTGAACATACTGGATGAGGCACATGGGTGCCACTATCAACTCTGCCACACACCCCCTTGACAGGCACCCAACATGAATGCTTCACACACACACCATGCACATGGATAATACACACATGCATGTGCACTCACCGGATGATGCCTCGTAATCAGGGAGATCTCCCACACCTTGGAGTTGTCCCTCGGTGACGTAGGATCCAGCTACGGACTCGTGTGGTGTGAGTTCTATTTCCTGTGCTGGGGACCCACCTCCAGTCACCAAGGTTGCGGCATGACTTGAGGCCAGCTTATCCTTTGCCCTGCGCTTAAGGTCATTCCAGCGCTTCTGGCAATCACTAGCTGTGCGCCTCACTACTCCAAGGGCACTTATTCTGTCAGCAATGGTCTGCCAGTGTGCCTGGCGTCTGGCATGTGTGGTCTTGGACCCTGCAACGATGACCATTTCCCTATCATGATCTGACACATACTGAACAAGTGCATTCAGTTCGGCGTCTGTGAAGCTTGGCTTCCTTGATGGGCCGGACTGTGCAGCCGTGCCTGGGGCATCAGCCTGTGCCGGACGTGCACTCTTCCTCTTGCGCTTGGAAGGGGGTGGGGATCCAGAGTGTCCTACGCCGCTGTGGACACTAGGGGCAGGAGCCGTGGTGGACTCAGTACTGGGTGTGTGGGATTGCACACTCAGCATGGGAGTAGGTGCAGGCATTGGGGGTAGAGGGATGGGGTCAGGCCTGATCTGAGGTGCATGAACTAGGACCGACACAGTCTTGGCAGGGTGTATGAGAGGTGGGGTGGATGGAGCCACACCCTGGCTACGGGGGCCAGCAGATGACCTATCTGGCATAGATGCGCGTGCCCTGATGACACCAATGTGCACCGGTGCACGTGCAGTGGACCTGCTGACCTGGATGTCAGCGATGGGATCACCCTCGGACAGGTCTGGTGCCACAATGGGCTGGTCCGACAAGGGCTGATCAGGGTTGGTATCAGCCACATGACCCTCAACTGGGGGGGGGGGGCATGGGTGTCCCTGACTGGTCCTCCAGACTGGGGGGGACAGGGGCACCCTGCAAGTCACAACCACGTCCCCTAGTGGATCCTCCACGGCCACCACGTGTGGCTCGGCCACCTTTGCCACCCTTACGGCTTGCACGCCTCCCAACCATGGCACTGATGTTATTGTGCGTATGGGAGTCGGTGTGCACAATTGTCCTGGGCAATTGGGTGTCAAAGGGGTTGGGTACCAGATGGTATTCGTACCCTAGTGCAGTGGCAAGGCTATATGACACCCCTGGGGAAAGATGACGGGTCACGCAACGCACAGGCACCCCAAAAAAGTTAAGGAACGTGCACAATACCCCTTCTAGACCACGTGTGCTGATGGAAAACCCTGCACTACGTTGTGGCATCCAGTAACACTTAAATGAACGTATGCGTGTCACACGCAGCCTAGAATGACCTCTGAAGGGGTAGGCTACACACGGGGCAAGCACAGAAGTTAGATACGTGCGTGACTCACCGTCTGCCAGGTAAAAGAGCGTGAAAAATGAGCGCGTTTGGTTGGCAACCCCCCGCCAAAAGAAGATGTGTACGCTGTCTGAGGAGACAGGACAACAGTAGAAGGGGACACTTTTGAGGGAACAGGCCCAGGTAAACCAGTACAAGAGGAAAAAGAGAAAAAGCTGTCAGAGGTAACAGGGAGTACGAACTGGAAACTCCGTGAAGTAAATCGCGTGTGAAACGACAAGAAGTACAGAATTCACCCACTCGCTCTCCACGAAAAGCACGTACAAGGAAATGGTGTTCTACACTACCTTATATACAGGCCCACACGTACAGCGTCACTTACGGCGTGTACGTGCTTGGCCCATGTTCACCAATCACACGCTTTGTCACTTCTGCGTGTGGATCCTTTTTCACCAATCACACGCTTTGACACTCCTGCGTGTAGCTCACTTTTCACCAATCACACGCTTTGTCACTCCTGCGTGTAGATCCATTTTCACCAATCACACGCTTTGTCACTCCTGCGTGTAGATCCATTTTCACCAATCACACGCTTTGTCACTCCTGCGTGTAGATCCATTTTCACCAATCACACGCTTTGACACTGCACGTGCAGGTAACTATAGACGCGCATATGCTGGTGACGGGTTTTCGCGCGATTCGCTGAGTGTGGGATTTTCACGTGCAAAATCACTCCCTATCAGGCTGTCCACGCGTTCAAACACGAAAGACCACGCTCCTGGCCAGGAGGCCAAATTACAGTCCCCCAGAGCCCTGAGCACGCTCCCACCTGCCATCTGCTGCTGCCTGACTGCCTGCTGGCCACGTGCCCCACAGTGCTGGTGGGTGGGGGTGGTGGGAGACATGGGTGGGGGCCTGGTGGAGGGTGCCCCTGGTGGATGGGGGGTGGGGGTGGTGGGAGACATGGGTGGGGGCCTGCTGGCAGGTGCCCCTGCACTGCTGGGGGGTGGGGGTGGTGGGAGACATGGGTGGGGGCCTGGTGGAGGGTGCCCCTGGTGGATGGGGGTGCAGGGGGACATGATCAGGTGTGCAGGGTAGTCCCCTGTTTTGTGGGCTGCCTGCAGGGGCCGTGGAGGGTGTACAGGGTACACCTGTGAGGGCCCACCCAGCCTATTCGCGTGTGATAATTCCCGCGTACCCCTGTAATACACGTTCCCTGGCCTATCGCGTGTTCTACTTCACGCGTACCCCTGTAATACACGTTCCCTGGCCAATCGCGTGTTGAACTTCCCGCTACCCCTGTAATACACGCACCCTGGCTGTTCGCGTGTGATTATTCCCGCATACCCCTGTAATACACGTTCCCTGGCCTATCGCGTGTTCTACTTCACGCGTACCCCTGTAATACACGTACCCTGGCCAATCGCGTGTTGAACTTCCCGCTACCCCTGTAATACACGCACCCTGGCTGTTCGCGTATGATGATTCCCGCGTACCCCTGTAAAACACGTTCCCTGGCCTATCGCGTGTTCTACTTCACGCGTACCCCTGTAATACACGTACCCTGGCCAATCGCGTGTTGAACTTCCCGCTACCCCTGTAATACACGCACCCTGGCTGTTCGCGTGTGATAATTCCCGCGTAGCCCTGTAATACACGTTCCCTGGCCTATCGCGTGTTCTACTTCACGCGTACCCCTGTAATACACGTTCCCTGGCCTATCGCATGTTCTACTTCACGCGTACCCCTGTAATACGCGTTCCCTGGCTGTTCGCGTGTGATAATTCCCGCGTACCCCTGTAATTCACGTTCCCTGCCTAGTCGCGTGTAGAACTTCCCGCGTACTCCTGATTTGAAGATTGCCCGCTTTGCTTTCCTTGTTTGCCTGCCCTGTGAAGTGGTCCAGGGTTAGCGCAGCCCTTAGCGATGATTTAGCGATTTTGATGGCTTTTCCTTGCGCGAGGGCGTTCTTGGGGGCGTTACTGGCGCTGCTGCAGGCTCGCTGCGATTCTCTGCGCCACGGCTGGTTTGGGAGCATGAAATCCATGAATACGCTGTGCGCGGAAATCAGTTTTAGCGCACGTGCCTGGCGCAGACTATCGCAGGCGCACGCTGTGCGCCAGCCGCGTGCGCTACTTGTGCGCTGGATTCTATGAATTACCCTGACTATCTTTCAGCAATAGGGGCAGTTGGATTCAGGGCATTGCCACCAGGAAGAAACGCTACATTTCACCTCTAAGAAGCATAGAGTCTACGCATTGTCCCAGCGACATAACCCTGCATTTCATCCTCTTTGATTGTAGACTTTATCTCACTCATAGGAAGGAAGAGTAACATTGGTTTACCTGTTGAAATAATGGGTTCAGACAAATTGCAAGGGCCTAGGATCAAAGCTTGTCTTCTTACCTGAAGGCTCTATGGATTCATATCGAGTGAGAATCTATCCCCTGTAAGTAGAGTCGGTTAGTTTGCTTGGGGACAAAAACAATATTTCCCTTTTATGTGCTAGGGGTTCTAGGAACCTGCTACTTCTAGAAAGAATAGGCTGTAGGGATCAGCATGAGTAGAGAACTTGCCGTTAAAATGTTTAATTGTGCCAGTAAGCGCTAAACACAAGTTGTAGTTATGTTGTAAAAATAGGTTCTGCTAATTAGAAAAGAGGTGGTAAGCCAGTTACATACAGGAAGGGTTGTTTCTGGGGAGTGACTGCAGGATAATCTAGTTACTTGTGGGAGGTATGGGATTTGAGGGTTCCCCAGAGACAGAGAAATGGATTGCCTAAAGGAAGGATGGTTCTGAAAATGTAGAAAATGAGACAGTGATCAAGAGCCTGTGAGGAACAAACGGAGTGGTTTAATTACTCAAGGTGAGCTCCCATGACACCCTCTTCCACCAGCCACAGTCAGAGACAGGCCAGGTTCCTCCCCATAGTACCCACATTGGTAGCATAAGCCGACCTCAAGTGGTATCGGGGATTCATGGCCCGCAAGTACAATGCAATTAAGAAATTAAAAAAATACACATGTTCAAGAATGAATTAATCAGCTCAACAGAAGGAATGCCTTCTTTTCCCTTTAGAAAGGATGAATCCTGGGATTAATTTACCGGGGATACAACACATGTCACTCAGAGAAACAGTCAGTTCTCCGTTTCTGATTTAGAACATACAAAATGCCACTTGTACTAAGGATGGGTTCTGATCAGTCCCCCATGGATGCAAAACTGCTCAAATGTTCAAAGGTGAGTTCTATGGGTTCATACGGATGAGGAAACTGGACCCGAGAAAGGATGATTTCCTGCGGAAACATTGCGTCTAGGCCTTTTCTTCAGAGACTTATGACTTTTACTTTACTTATTCATTTGCACCACGCCAACAAACCCTAAGGCCTCAGGGCGCACATAAAAAAGCAAGACAGACAAAAAGCAGAGATGGAGAAAGGGCAGCAGCTTTTCTGTCCCTATAGCAAAGATGGGCGTCAGAGGAAATAGAACTGGTCTCAGCCAGATGAGCTCAGCATTTAATGTGGATATGGGCAGTAGACAAGCCATGGGGGTAGGAAGGCCAAGAGAGAAACACCTCCAAGCGGAAAGACAAGAACATCATTTTGCAGTGAAGATGGCAAAGCATTCATCCCACTGTTTCCCTGAATACTTACCAAGTGGGCGAGACACTCGGCTCATGCAGTGCATTTTAGGGCTAGGAATTTGGGACGTGTCTCAACTCGAGGAGGACCTGATGTAGGCTGGGCTGGGGCTGTGCATGGCTCCATTCTCAATGGCCTCAGTCTAGACTCTGACATTGCCTCTCTCTCTCCCTCTCACTGGCCTAATGGCCTGGCACTGTGGTGATGGCCACACTTAGCACGCGGGCCAGCCGCTTGCACCTTTATGCCAGCACACACTGCTGCATGAGCCTGCTCCACTCAGAAACATGTCCGAGGCCAGGCTGGTGCCAGGGTAGACCCTGAGCAGCCTGATTTATGTTTACTGAAGTAATAACCATCTGCAGCAGATGAGGCCCAAGCCGTAAGTCAAATATAGGCGGCAGCACGTTAAAGGCAAGATGAGCAGATTTGCACAATCTCATCACATGACTGTGTTATCACCAGGCCAGATCAATGTCCGTCAGAGGCACAAACTACAGGGCCCACCCTATGCCTCCTCCTGGGATGCTCCCCATGCTCCCCAAAGAAGTGCATGCCGGTCTACAGACGACCAGGCCAGCCTGGGCCATCACGCATATGCAATGCGCATGGTGGTCATGCTGCCTCAGGGCACGCAGCACACTGCACTAGGAGAACAATGTAAGTATAGTTTGTAATCAAAGCTTACAACTTTCACTGAGAGTAGAAGCAAGGGGTGGAGGTTCCTTAACGCTAGCACTCATACGTACCCGCCACCAGTCTGTGGGGCTAGTAACACTATTACGTGTATGTGCGTGGCATGAGCAGTTTTGGCTTTTGGTGCTGTCGGTGGGTGGATCATGAGGGCCACTGGCTTTGTTAATGATTCAATGCCACAGATGGGGGAGGTGAATACCTTTTATTGAAGGGGCATTAATATCTGCCGCAAATGAGCACGAGTGACTGAGCTAGTGAGGTTTCCGCAAGTAATGTAGGGAGGTTGAGCTTGGTTCCCCCCCAGGCAACATTTATCAAATAATATGTTCAAAGGGTGCATTTTACATAATTATTTTTGAGAAATATAGGGTAAAAGGCAATACAATTTCCAATTAGTTATCTAGGGTAACACAGGAGAAAATCCAGTAAATACAAAATTGAAGCAGGGGGTGGGTGACGGGGGGAGGGCTATTGCAGAGGGAAATGGTGAAAGAGTGAAGGACTTTGCTAAGTGAAAGGGCATTACTTGCCTAAAACAATAAACCGTGAGACCCTGCAAACATTTTTTTGGGGTCACTCAGCATGATCTCTAGTGCTCTGGTTGGCATTCAGTCTGCATATTGAAAATACATCTTGCCAGCTCAGTTTGAAAATAAAGCACTGTCTTTAAATAAAATGTTCTCTCACTCAGTATATAAACAATTTAATCAGACAGGCTCATTCTCTGAAAAAAAAAAGAAAAATGGCGACCACTAGCATTAACACTGGTGGGTCCCCTTGACACAATGTTCCACTTTTGAGTGCAAAAGAAAGAGTAAATACAGAAGACATCCCTTCTACTCTTTCCTTTTATTCTCAATTTCTAAAGAAATGCGAACGCTGCCGTGAAATGCAGCATTTACAGTGGATTCCAATGTAAAGCATCTGGTTTTAGCACATGCTAAAGGCAGGCAGATTCAGCAAGAATCCATTCGTTTTATACCTCCATGAAAATCTCATGTAGGCGTACACCTAGTTAGTGTTTCAGGCAGAGCAGAATGAGGTGAAGGAAATGTATTTCCCCTCCTACCTCCCACTCCGCCTGCAAATAAAATGTACAATACTTTGGAGAAGTAAAAAAATGCAAAACTGGTGTAAGCCTTTTACATCTTGTTTTTACACATATTTTACTGCATTGCAGCTTTTGATATAAGTTCCAGTGAGTAAATTGCCCACATTCTGTGAATACAAAACCAATGGAAAAGGAGGGGACAACAAGAATCCCATGGCTGCTTTGCATAAATCACAGAGGCCCTCATTACGACCCTGGCGGAAAGTAACTGACATGACCGCCATAGCGCAAACAGCGTTTCCGCCACTGCACGATGGAGCAAAGTGCGGCTGATTCCGACCCATCGGGCACGAGCATTACGCCATGGCGGAAGTGCAAAATCCGCGACGGCGGAAATGACCCCAACACGCCCCTTACCGCCGTCGTACGCCGCCCTAGGTGCAATTCCGCCACCCATCTCAGCGGTCACCGTAATGACCGGCCAGCGCAAACTACGGTCACCGTAAATATACGGAAACGGAAGTAAAAACATGGGGCCGGAACGGGAAACAGCACGCCGTACACCCATAAAATCCGAATCCCAACACAACCATTGAAAAGCCAACCCTGAGACACATCCCAACCCGTCAGCCACCCCATCCAAAAAAATAAACATGGGAAAAGTCGCTAAAAAAGCGTGCGATCGCAAGCGGCAGGTCCACTTCTCCCATGAGGAACTCACCGTGCCCACAGAGACCCTCCAGGAGAATGCTGCCGTCGTCTTCTCGACGCAAATGACCAGGACGGCACTTGCGAACAAGAAGGCCATATGGGCCCGGGTGGCACAGCGGGTAAGTGCGGTGGGGACCGCACCCCGCAACCCACAGCAATGCAGAGAGGGATGGGACGACCTATGGATACGCGTCCGGAGCATACTCTCTGCCAACCGGAACATTGCCACAGCTACCGGGGGAGGATCGGAATCACCCATCAAGTTGACCCCCTGGGAAGAAATCTGTGCCTCCACCATTGGAATGGAGAGCATAGAGGGAGTCGGAGGGATGGAGAAAGGAGTGCAGACATCCGAAGAATCAGGTAGGTGGCCCAAATAAAACTATGCTAAATCCACAATTACCAACCATGTGAAGTACCATGTGTCCCCATAGTGCAATAGAAACACATGTCCAGGAGAACGACCACATACATTGCCATGACAGCGCCCTTTAAAAGTCAGAATAAATACATAAATAAGTAAAAATCCCAAAAACACACTCCACATGTGCAGCATGCACACCCTAACTGCAGACTGCAAAATAACTGCATCCCCAATCCACACAAAAATGAGACCACCACCAAGGCTGTGACCCAAATCACCCCCAGGTACCACCCCAATGCATGTGATACATTGCCATTACAATTACCACAGACACATAAATAACGCTCGCCCTCCTTCATTCCACCACAGGGTCCGATTCAAACGACGAGCGTCAGGACACCCCTACCAGCACACCTGCAAAGAGGGCCAAGACCAACGGCCAAAGACCCTCCACCTCAGCTGCACGGATCAAGACACGGCAGCAGCACCAATCGAGTGGCAGCACACTGGAGGGGACTCCAACAGGCACCCCAGCAGCCAGCATGTCCACAACAGCAGCACCACAGGTCCCCCCAATGGATGCCACAGAAGGCACTGCTTCCGGTGGCAGCAGCACCCTAGGTGACACTGCATTCATGCCAGCATGCTCCGACACAGAAAACGGTGCTGTCGAAGTAGGACCCATCCATGACCTGTCTCAATCGCCCTGTTTGTATCATCCCGTACACCGTGAGGAAACCACGCAGGGGCACCCACAAGACGACGACTGGCAAACCCCCACAAGGCCTGTGGCAAGGCAACATGAGGCGTCCAGCCCCTCTGTGACACCACCGCAAATGGGCATGGCCCAGCAGAGGCAACAGTCCCTCGAGCAGATGATTGTGCAACAGCAGCAACTGGCCACGCTCCTCAAGGAGCATGCTGCTGAATGTGGGGGTTCTAAGGCAGCCATTGAAACATCTACTGAGACACTTAGGGCAGAAATGGAGCGAAGTACCGAGAGCCTGAGGGGACAAATGGAGAGAAGTACCGAGAGCCTGAGGGGACAAATGGAGAGAAGTACCGAGAGCCTGAGGGGACAAATGGAGAGAAGCACTGAGAGCCTGAGGGGGGAACTGCATGCGACGTCCAAAGACGTATGTGGTGAACTTGCCGCTGTGCGCCGTGTGCTCACTGAGCTCTCACAAACCCTTAGGGACATGCATGGACGTGAGCAGGCAGAGACATCATCCGTTGCAAGTTCCGTCCAGGGCAGCCCCCAACGTAGATCTGGGAGGAACCGGCGCTCCACAGGCAGGGGTGCCCCTGATACCCGGAGAGGGGGCTTGCAATAGCGTCTGCCCACTGACAATGAGCGTCTTTGGACACTGGTGTTCGGGGGGGAGGGTAGGAGGGTGGAGGGGGTGTGTTGTGCTTCATTGGGTGGCGGGTCGATTGGGTGTGTAATGTCATTTCACATCTGCAATACAATTCTTCATATTCATCCAATGAGATGTGTGGACATTGATCTTTGTGTACGAGGCCTATCTTGGTGTACAGTCCACATTGTGCATGTTCCAGACACACACAGTGCCACAAGTCCCGTGTCCATGTAACAGCCACCAGGCGTGAGTGCTAGAAGCATGCATCTATGATATTCTGACGTAATTCACGGGCCTCCTGTGCCTCGCGGACCCCTTGAGGTGCTGCCACATCCCCACCCTCATCATGACCATCTTCAGGTGCTTGCAGTTCTGCGTCGGGGGGCATGGCCACATTCCTACGTACGCACATGTTGTGTAGCATGACACATGCCATGACCATCTTTGCAACCTTCTCATGGCGGTACAGGAGTGCCCCGCCAGACCTGCTGAGGCAGCGGAAACGAGCCTTCAGTAGGCCGAATGCCTGTTCTATGACCACACGGGTACGTGAGTGGGCATGGTTGTAGTCCTCCTCATGCTGGTCCTGTGGGTTCCGGATCGGTGTAAGGAGCCATCTCTTCAGTGGATACCCGGCATCACCTGTATGTGGACAACAAAGGATGTTTGTGGAATGTCATTGCTACGTACGCATCCCCCCCCCTTCCTGCCAGGTCATTCACGCATCACCTACCCCACATACTCATGCATTAAATGAGACTCACCGAGTAGCCAGGATCGGTGCCCTGCGTGTCGCTCCATGTAGCGTGGTATTGTAGAGTTCCGCAAGACCATAGAATCATGGGTTGATCCTGGAAATCGGGCACAACAATGTGTAAAGATCCTGTTGGAGTCACACACCATTTGTACATTGATAGAATGATATTGTTTCCGGTTGCGGTACTGGACCTCCATGGCATGTGGGACAACCAATTCCACATGGGTGCAGTCGATGGCACCAATGCAACCCGGTATGCCGCCAAGTGCATGGAATCCCACTTTTGTGTTTGTGATCTCCTGCTCCGAGCGTGGTAAAGTGATGTAGTCGTCTGAGTGCTTCAGGAGGGCATCAAGCACTTGGAATAGTGTCCGTGAGAATAGTGGCTGTGAAATGCCATGCAACTGTCCGACTGTGTGCTGGTAGGTGCCTGTGGCCAGGAAGTGGAATACAGACACCACCTTCAGTAGGGGTGGGATGGCGGTTGGGCTATCTATCATGCTGACAAGGTCAGCGTGTGTCATGTCGACAATGGCGGTTATGGTGTCCCGGTCCAAACAGTAGAGGGTGTGGATCTGCTCAGCTGTGAGGTTGAACGGATTAGCTCGGAGGCGTGGGATTGCGGGCTGCCTGCGTGGTGGTAGTGGCTGTGCTGGTGGGGCTTGCTGGCCATGCCTTGCCCTCCTCCTACTCCTCCTCCTCCTGCGTCTCCTCTGTGCGGCCGGTTGTTGTAGTAGTTGGCGTTCGTCTTCTTCTTGAAGTTGGAGTACTTGCAGTGCAATCAGGTCCCCCAGGCCCAACATCGCTAGTCCTGCCGGTAGCATTCTGGAGTGGGTGTGGTTGGGGGAGGGGATTGGGTGTGAAATTTATGTGTTTTCAGGCTGTATAGCCTTCACCTGTGGTGATTCATTCCACCTGTGTCAGCTGCAATGCCTTTCGTGCGAGCACGTCCCGCACACGACGCTGCAATTCGACGCATGGCATCTTGCATTTACATTCATGTTCTTAATCCCGATGGCAGTGAAATATTGGTTTATATGTTGATTCTGCTATGGTCCCATTGTTGCACATTCTATATTTGCATTCGCGAGCAGACTTGTGAAGGGTCAGTGGAATGTAGTGCTCGATCAACGGTGGACCCTCATGCAGCACTGTACCGACGTTCACCGACGGGCGGGGAGTCCCATTAGTGATTGAGGCCAGTTACCATTTTCACACACAGCCGCACTACATAGATGTATTTGTGAATACAAGCGTTCACACATGCCTTCTCGATGTGATGTTGCAAATTAGGAATTCGAAGGACAGCGCTTTCGGCTTTTCAACTAGCGACGTGGAGACGCCCACAGGTCTGACTGGAAATATAACGTTCTATTGTTGAATGTCCTTGGGACAGGGCCCATGACGGGAATGCAATGATTGATATGATTTGAATGGGATGCGCTATAGCGTAGTGGACGATAAGGCAGGACGTTCCCAAATACATGTAACTTCACTACACAAGGGATCCGGGCAGGAGCACAGTGGAATTTGAAGACTGCATTACGCACAGACTCAATGGAAATTTCGAATGTTATGTGAGTAAATATTCAGGCGTTTTCATACCGGGAGGAGGGAATGATGAATGGATGCATGGACAGATGATTTAATTGGGAGTCTGCCATGTACATGGCTATTTGGAATCTATCCCCTTCCCCTGCGCTATGTGATGCAAGGCTGCCATAGTGGGACCATCGTCTGTCTGCCCTTGTTGAACCCTCCCTGTCTCGACGCGCCTTCAATCACTTGTGTCTATGCACGTTGATAATCCCATCTGATGGATCCTGTTCTGACAGGCGCATGCACACAGACACTCGTTTGTGATAGTGTATTCACCTCGATTTATGTCGTTATGATTCGCAAGTGATTTTTGGGTGCAATTGATCCTTATGAGTGGGCTAGCATGCATATGGTTGTAGGTTTGGTGTGTTGAATGAAGTGAGTAATACATATGAAGTTCGGATGCCCATACTATTATTTGTTTCATTTGGGTGACAGGTATCTCCTCCCCTTCTGCCGCTGCCATCTGTACGCCACTCCTGCAGATGGCTTCTACAGTCGACACCTGCAGCTTCGAGTTAATCAGTGGAGCACCATTACGATCTTATGGGACGATCGCCAATGGGCCACATGCCCTTACGCAGTACTAGTGGCTAGGAGCAGCATACCTACCTTCCAGCTGGACTAGTGCCTACTTCATGGGACGGCCCTGCGGTCCTAGGCGCTTCCATGTTGCCTTTTTGGACATTGATGTAGCCCCTGTGTACTATGAAGGTACAGGGCGTCACACAAGGGGAAGCTGGTCATTTATTGCGGATGCAGCCCACAGTAATGATGATCATTTGGGAGTTTATGTTCAAATGGCTGTATGGGCTTGGTGATTTTGATGTGCATTAAATTTATATTCAGATATTAACCGTGTAGCGTTATTCTTTGCTAGTAATGTGGCATATTCCGATTTGTGGCGCGATGTATTGTGAGGTGATCTGCATTGGGTTCCGGCTTCTGGGTACAGTTGTGTGGTACGTGCTTATGCTGATGGTTGGTTTGACTACTGGCAAGTGTACAGGGCTGGTGCAGTCTCCCTCAGGTTACTGCTTTGAATGTTGATTTACACTGGTGGCAAGCGATGGGGGACTGTTGTTGTTTTGTCTCATGGGATTTTCAGTACATTTTGGTGTACTTGCACCTTCAGATGCCTGTGCTGCATCAGTACGGCAATGGTGTCTTGCCAAATGTGGATGGCCACTCACAGGGCACTTGGGGCCCCTGCATGCATTTGTTCGTTGGCATGCATGGGTGACTTGTACATTTCACTGGTTGCATGGTGTGACTACATTGCGCCTACGAGGAGTTGTGCAATGTGGCCAGGGAGTGGAGTACAGGCACTCAGTGGGGCCATTTACGGTTGGTTCGCGATGCCGTAGTTATTGCCATGGCGGAATGGTACTTTCCGCCATGCTTGATGGCGTTAAGTGAATGTCCGCTGGGGTCAGCATTCGCGTACCGTTGCGCCATGGCGGATATTGCGGTTTTGCAAGGCGCGCGTACTTGGTGCAGTTAGCGTTGGCGTTCACTACGGTGTCGCTAATGGCATCGTACTTTACGGTGACGGGTCATGATCGCAACGGGCGGTATTCGATGGCGGTATTACATTTCCGCCATCGTTTTTCGTATTCCGCCAGGGTCGTAATGAGGGCCAGAGTATTTTGGGATCATACGAATGACAACTGTTTTTTTTTTAGATTTAACAAATATATCTGTTATAGTGATTTAAGCTGAAACCCCTCTTGACCAAATAATGCACACTGGGCTTGGTGCTCTTTCGTTTATCACAATGCTCACCCTAACAGTGAAACATCTGCAAACCATGAGACATATACAGCCATTTGGACACCTTTTGTTTTAGTTGCAGAGCTTGGCATATCCTGTATGGGCAGCAGCTTTCAGCAAGCGGTAAGGTGGAATCTTTGGGGAGGATGGGGGGGTGCAAAGCTCATGTTTCTTATTTTAAGATGGCCAGGACACCATTAACCCCCTGTGGTAGTTGCACCTACGATCCTAGGAAAAGTACTTGTTTATTACAGAACGTTTTTCCTCATCAGACACTTAGCAAAGAATAGGGCAAAGAGATGATGCCAAAGTCATGAACTAAACATCACACCTTAATATCAAAGCCTTCTAGTGTGTGATGCCCCACACAATTCATAGAGAAATGCTGCTTATTCCTCTTTGCTATACACCTAATCACCCCCAAAACACCTTTTTTTAGCATCATTCTGGTTTAGCATAGATTCTGAGGGCCGGGTAGTTTACCTCTGGATACTTTCTGGAGACGCATGGTCTCTAAAATGAAGCATAGGTTTGCCTGAAGGTCTAAAAGAGCTATTGCTCCTTTTATTTCTTCTTCCAGGATTGTAATGTATGCAGAGGGTTAAGGAAGGGTGAATATACAAGCAGATTTCATTCTGAACAAAAGCTAAACGTTGCATGGAGCCTCTAAACTTAAGGTTGCTGGAGAAATGGTGTAAACACAGGGAAGTAACATGGTCACGTTTATTAACATCCACAACTAGACTTAAGGGGGCACTGGACTATTTCTACAACAAAAAAAGGAACTGATGGCCACCATGACCACTGCATTATGATTTTCATCCCTTTCAAGGATCTGAGGCCAGGGCCAATAAGAAATGGGTTGCTCCCTGAAACTTGGCCTCCACACCACATACCGGCCCAGAGACAGACGATACACTGCACTCAGGAATAAGCTTAGAAAGGCATTAGTATATGACGAAGACAGTGAACGTGCTCAGTATAAGATCACACTTGAGGGCTATCTGATATCCACGTGCCCTGCCCAAGGCCTTTTGCCCCTTTACTCCTCCAATGTGTTCCCCACAGAGATAGCCAGTCCGTTGGGACCAGTTACCCTAGGGTTTGTACCTTTTTACCGAATATAATTGTTCGCATGAACCAAAAGTTTTAAAAATGTTACCACCAAAGGTTCGAACACCAAAGGTTCGATCCTTTGGTGGTAACATTGTAAAAAAAAAAGAAACGGGGGCTGCGGTGGTGTCCCCCGCAATGCCCCGCTCTCTATACTTTACAGTGTATTGAGTGGGGGTCGTGGGGGGAACCCCTGCAGCCTTCCGTTAAAATAATATAAAATAAAAAAAATAATTAAAAAAAGGACCCTGCGGCGCGTGTTCACGATCACGGAAGTGAAAGGGAACTGGCGCCGCAGGGACCCAGCGTGAAGAAGAAGGTAAGTGGGGTTTGTTTATGTTGGGGGTGTGGGTGGGGGTGTGTTGAGGGCGTGGGTGGGGGATGTGACATGGGTATGTTGTGGGTGTGTTGTGGGTGTGTTGTTGGTGTGGGTGGGGGTGTGGGTATGTACGTGTGTTCGCATGAGAAAGGTGCAAACTTTTGGTAGTTCAACCTTTCTCATGTGAACTTTCCACCTGCGGTCGGATCATGTAGATCCTTACCCTACAAGCTCATCTGCCTGTGTACCTGGGTGGCTATGCTCACTCCCCCACCAAGCCCCAAAGGTCAAAAACCGCACCCTAGTCAATACATTGTGGGCTTTAGGTTTTCATTCCTGTTTCTGCTGTTCTGGACCACGTGAGTCCTCCTTGTGTCCATGCTACCATTACAGACAGGTTCATTTTTAGGGTGGAACTGCCATCTACGTGCTTGGCATATGTTCTCCTACTATGCACTAAGAGCCATCAGCGCCTCCTATTTCCTAATTGGTAGAGAGTTGACAAAGGGCTAGCTGGTGCATGAATCGTGCTGTGTTGATCATCGATGTGGCTTGTTGTGTAACCAAATAGAGAAGCTTTTGTGATGGACATATACATGATGGAGAACAACCGGTGAGCTTACAGCATACTAAGACATAGCTATCGCTGGTGGGTACGGTAAATATCGTGGCTAACCTGAGCTATTCGCAGAGAATGAAGATTCCCCCTGCTAATAGCGCAGGGAGCTCTTGGTTCTATTAAAGACAAGGAGGCGAGCATTAAGCTTTCATCTTCTTTATTCTCTACTCTCCAGCTGTTTCAACAAATATAACTTTGTAAACTTTCAATTTAATTTTTTTTTTTAAAAACAAACTTAAAATCCCATCAATCCTGTAGTCCCCTAGTCTCTGACCATGTGACCTAGTCCTTCAGGTTCCTCTGTCCTTCCTCTCCTTTGACTGCTTGAACTTGCCCTTTCTCTTTAACTGCTCACTCAACTGTTGAACTTGTGCTGAACTTCCTGCTTTGTACCAGTTCGATCTCTCACATACGAGCTTTCGAAGCTGTTCTAGGCGGCCTGCTTTGATTCGGGCTTTCAGCTGTTCTTTTGCTCATCCCCTAAGTCAATAAGAAACAAAATGGTATACGTTAGGGCGGGAATACACACCCTATTCTGGAAGAAATAGCCATGTTAATTATCAACAGTACTTCACAACATGTATTTCATCATTGCATTCATTGTGTATTCGGGATGGGAATTTAATGCATGCCTCCTTGTCTTTAATAGAATCAAGAGCTCCCTGCGCTATTATCAGGGGGAATCTTCATTCTATGTCAAGACGGAGGCGAGCATTAAGCTTGTTCAAAGCTTCTTACTACTACTCCTGCCATTGCATTAATAGGTCGGTAGTAAAACGTTCTGAATGTCGTATCACTAGCCCAGTCTGCGGCTTTCATGATGTCTTGTAATGTTGCGCCTAGTCCTAGTGCTTTCGAGGCCATCGCTCCTCTGACTGAGTGTGCCCCGAATCTTGTCATGTCTACACCTGCTAAACTCATAATGTTTCTGACCCACTGTGCTATGGTGGCTGTTGCTACTCCTCTGTGTGGCTTTCTGCGCGCAATTAATAATTGAGTCGTCCCTGCCGGTCTTAGTTTGGCTGTTTTATTTTCGTATTCCTTTATACATGCCGCTAAGCACCATTTCGGGTGCTCCTGCATGTACGGTATGTGATGGTACTAGAATCCGTTTTAGTTCTTCTGGCTCAGCTGAACGTCACGCCTTCCGGCCCGTACGTTCTCCTATTCACTTCTAAAACTCTCACGTCTGCTACTCTCCTGCATGACACCAAGCATAGTAGCATGGCTAGTTTTTCGGACAGCTGTCCTAGGGACAGATACTTGTTGTCGGGCCAGTCCGCAAATAGTTTCAATACTATTGCTACGTCCCATAAAGATTCATATTTCGGCTGCTGTTGTTTCCTGAATCTTATTCCTCTTAGTAGCCGAATTACTGCTATGTTCTCTTCCACCGGTACTCCTTCCACGGGTAGGTGACCCGCTGATATCGAAGATCTGTATACCCCTATTGTTCTGAATGCTTTGCCGTCCTGGAGGAGTTCCGCTAGGAAATTCAAGATCTCAACTAGAGGGGCAGAAACGGGATGAATATTTCTCCTTCTGTACCATGTCGACCACTTGTTCCAAGCTGCGTCGTAGCTCCTTCGAGTTGATGGAGCCCATGACTCTGCGATGAGACTTGCAGCTTGTGACGAAATGCCCGGGAGATTCCAGCGTCTCCTGCTATCCTGCACGCCATCAATGGCAGTGTCCCCTTCACTCTCAGAGGGTGAGATGACCCAGCTGGGTCCGTGAGGAGGTGTTCTCGTTGGGGCAATATTCTCGGGTAATCTACCAATAGTTCCATGAGTGCTGGGAACCATACTTGGGATTTCCAGATCGGAGCTACCACTATCAGGTCCGCTGTCTCTCTGCGTACCTTTGCTAGTACTCGGTTCATAATGCACTCGGTGCATAAAGCGTGTGCTCCCTCCAATCTTGTCCAATATCCAACTGACGAACCTCTCTTTCTGAGCGTTCAACCTGGACACAAACAGATCTGTGTATATTGGGCCCCAGATCTTTTCCAGTTTCTGAAAAATCATCCGGTCCAGCATCCAGTCGCTGGAGTCTGAGAGGTGTCTGGAGTTCCAGTCCGCTACTACATTCAACGAACCTGGTAAGTATTCGGCTACCACCGAGATCCCTAATTCTAGGCAGGAATGCCAGAAATCCTTGGCTATTTCCGCCAGCAATTTGGACCTTGTCCCTCCTAAATGGTTGATGTATTTGACTGCCGAAATGTTGTCCATTTTTAGCAGGATACAGGAGTTCACTTTCCCTTTCGTAAATGCCCTGATCGCAAAGGATCCGGCTAGTAACTCTGGACAATTTATGTGTAATTGGAGTTCCGATGCGCTCCTCCCTCCTGTCTGGAGATCCCCGCACCGGGCTCCCCAGCCTGCTCTGCTGGCATCTGATTCTATTATCAGGTCCGGGCGGTCGCCGAAGATGGCTCTGCCGTTCCAGGCCTCCATGTTCGCTAACCACCATTCCAACTCTGTCCTGGACTCTTGATCTAAGAGTACCAGTTGGTGATAGTGTAGGCCTTGCTGAAGATGCCGTATCTTCAGCCTCTGAAGGGCTCGGTAGTGTAATGGCCCTGGGAAGATTGCTTGTATTGATGCCGCTAGTAAGCCTACTACTCTCGCTATGGTGCGGAGTGATATGCTCGTTTTGCTGAGACATGCTCTTATTTCTCTCTTTATGTCACTGATCTTTTTGTTTGGGAGTTCCAGTGTCGCCGACCTGGTGTTTATAATAAACCCCAGGAATTCTATCCTCCTCGCCGGAGCCATCTCCGACTTCTCCCAGTTCACTAGGAAACCTAACGAGGTTAAGAGGTGTACTACCCAGTCGGTCTGGTAGACTAGAGTCTCTCTGCTGTCGGCCATTAGTAGGATGTCGTCTAGATATATAATCATGTGAATTTCTTTCCCTCTGATCGCTGCGGCTACCGGCTTCATCACTTTCGTGAATGCCCACAGCGCCGAGGAGAGCCCAAAAGGCATCGTGGCGAACTGCCATTATTGCCCGTCCCAGTCGAATGCTAGGAATGGAAGGAAATCCCTCTGTACAGGAATCGTAAGATAGGTGTCTTTCAAGTCTATCCTCGCCAGCCAGTCATTCTGTCTGAGCGTATCTCTGAGCTGGTGGATTCCTTCCATTTTGAAGTGGTTGTAGGCCACCCAGCTGTTCATGTGCCTTAGATTTCTCACTGGTCTCACTTTGCCTGGTAATACTCTATAATCGTGCGGCTCTGCTGTCTAAAGCCACGCCCCCGCGTAGGAGGCGTTCGCTATTGGCGCATTCGCTGCGCGTGGCCGTTTCTGCTCGGCTCGCGGGAAATTTCCCACCTGCGTAGAGCTCCGCCCTTCCAAGGGTTGGGGCTGCAAACTCGCGCTCTGCTAGGGGGTACGGCAGGCTCCTGAGGTGTCGTGCATTACAACACGGGGCCTCCGAATCCCTTTTAAACACTAACACTAACGCTTGCGCGCTCTACTATACATGTTTATTCTATTATTGTCCATGGTGTACAATTCCAATTACGTTAATGGCATAAAACACGTTTTGTCAAGCGAATATTACGGAGCTAAGATAAAGAGGTACTTATCTTGTCGAGAGCAGGAAAAGAAGAGGAAGGACAGAGGAACAGGAAGGACTAGGTCACATGGCCAGAGACTAGGGGACTACAGGATTGATGGGATTTGAAGTTTGTTTTAAAAAAAAAAAAATCATTTTTAAATTGAAGGTTTTCAAAGTTATATTTGTTGAAACTGCTGGAGAGTAGAGAATAAAGAGGATGAAAGCTTAATGCTCGCCTCCGACTTGACATAGAATCACCAGGAATATGTTACAGGTGGGATGGCTGTTAATGGGTCAACGGGAGGGATATGATGGATATTGCTGTTGTTGCTAAAGCTGGAGAGCACCCTAGGGTATTGTGGGCAACTTGAAGGGATATGCTACATAGTGGGTGTGGGAATATGTGGCGAGTTATTTGGGATGTTAGAATAATAGGCAAATAGGCGTACACAGAGATATGAGTAATATCTAATCATTCCCTGAGAGTCGCTTTCCTCATCGGTCAGCCATATCACCCCTTTACACCCACGCCAAATGGCCACAATCTCCAAGATTTCAAAGAAACACAGCAATTCAGCATGTTTGTACAAAATAACTAACATCACAAGTGCACCCTTGAAGAACACCAATAGACCAGGGGATGTGAACATGCTAATGAGGGAAGTCAGGAATGTGAACCTCTCGCTCACCCTAAAACATTCCTTGAACATCTATTCACAAGCCTGAATTATCTGTGTATTAGTGATTGATCTTTGAGCTGTTATTTCCGTCACCAAAGACCGATGATAAAACAAATCCTTGAATGTTGGAATATTTGAGGGGTCTGAAATGCGAGGCGGACAACTTGGTAAAGGTTTTTCACAAGTAGCCATTTTATTAACTCAAAGGGGGGTGATAAAAGCCTTGCTATGTCTAACCTAAAACGGATTTCCCTGCCTGGCAAAAGGAAACTAAAGGAAAACACTAATACAAGGAATCTGTTCCGCACACTTATACATATATTGAACTCATAAAGGTTAAGTATGGCATTTCAAGGTTAACAGAAACAACAGTTATACTCAACATGAACCTGATACCAGCATATCCTTGTAGCTTGGGGCGGATCCCCTTCCCCAGGTTCAAAGGAGGATTTTCAATCAAAGTTTCAAATAGGATAGTTTCTCTTTTATGGTGCCAAGTTCTATTTATGAAGTCCCTCTTTCTCCAAAAGTCTTTTACATGGCATTTGACAAAGTTTCTACAGCATGAAAACAAAAGTATTTTCTCTCAAAATAATGATCAATCTCTCAGCATCACTTTCCTTCTTGGAAAGTAGGCAATTCAACAATTCTTCTTGATTCGCAACAATAGTCTGGCTCTTTTTCTTCATGAAAAGTAACTAACTCAACAGATCTTCTTGATTTCACAATAATGTTTTGTTCAAGATGGATTTTACCATAGTTCATCAAACACAACAGCGGCCTTGCCACTGCTTTTCCTTCACAAACTTCAACCAGGATACTGTACTTCAAAGTCTTCTTCCTGGTCCACTAACCTGCCAGGACTAACACTAACAATCCCTGTCCTGGCACGCTCCCATGATAGGACGGAAAACTCCCAACACTGCTACAAGTACTTTGTGGTAAGGTTTGCTTCACTCTTTTAGTAAAAGTTCTTCACTTTCAATAACATTTAGGATTCACAACTTCATCTGTGAAATCAACTTACACATTGATGCTGTTTGTTCCACTGATTTATTTGCCATGTACAATGCAGGTTATGTTCCTCTCCCCCTTGATACTTTTTACAAGGAAGGCTTTTCTCCTGCCACTCTTTACCTTTCATTTCACATCAAAGAACTGATGACAATGGGCCTCATTACGACTCCTGTGGTAGCCGTTCCGGTAAAACCGAAATGCTGCCGCCGGATTCGTAATGATTTACTGCAACCTGACTTGCCGCAATTACCGGGGCATTACAGCCCCGGCGGTCTGGTAAATCAGGCGGCAGTAATTGTTGGTCCCCATTACCATTTGAGTCCCTTAGGACTCAATAGGAATGGGGACGGACCATGGAAGCACCGGCACCGTTAATAATGGTGCCGGTGCTTCCATGAAAGTCTGTGGGCGGGTGTTGTTCCGCCCACCAGGGCAGACCTGGCGGGGGTGGAAATGCAACCCACCGGCAGACTTGTACTTTGCCGGTCCAGAAACAACGGTGCCGGTAAGCTTACCAGCACCGTTGTTTCCGGACCAGCAAAGTTGCAATGAGGATCAATGGGGGTCATTACGAGGTGGGCGGTAAGGGATTACTAGCACCGGTAAGGGCACCGGTGCCGGTAATCCCTTACCGCCCTACTACAAGGTCCCTTAGTGAGTCCCTTCCTTAACCAGGCGTTATGGAAGGGACCCGCTAAGGGACTTCAGAGCTAATAACGGGCCCGTTATTAGCTCCATCCCCATTCCCATTGAGCCCTATGGGGGCTCAAATGGGAATGGGGAATGGTTCCCGGAATGGGGGCTTACCAGGTCCTCTAAGGTCGGAATGACCCGGTAAGTCCCTATTCCGGGAACACTGACCTGGAATGCGGTAAGGGGGTAGCCATGGCGCTAATAGCGCCATGGCTACCTCCAACTTCGTAATGACCCCCAATGTCTCTTTATCACATTGGCCTTTCTTTGGCTTAAGCAATGCTTGGTAGTAGGTGGCCTAACTATGGCCTCTTCCTCACTTTGGGGAAATTGGTTACAATCTCTGTGCAATGTCGTTCCCTTTTCACATTGCCAATTTGTGCCTATATGTTTGCGAAAGTATTGCCTCCTTTACTTTGGCAATGCAAGTTTATATCTTGCTGCAATATTGGTCCCTTTTCGTTTTGGTAGTAATAGTTGTGACCTTGCTTTTCACTTAAGTGAGCATTTCACCGACGGAACATTTGTGCACTAGTTCAGTATTTAAAATGGTGACTAGCGGTCATTGTTCGACTATAGAGTATTCCCGGAATACCTAATACAGACAAACCCACCGGTCTCTGAAACCAAACCATGCGTCTGCTGGAACCGCTGCCTCTTCTGTGGACTTCTGAACACCTGACAGCCTCGGTCGCTACCTCGCTGCCTGTGCCACTGAAAAAAGGAGCCTAGCTTGCTCCTCCTGCACTCCAGTGTTCGCCAGCCACAGGAACCAGGTGCATAACAGTGACAACTCCTCTCTCTCTGTCAGATTACTGCTTCCCACTGCGCAACCCCTGCAGTTCAGGGTTTCCACTCTGAAGACCCTCTCAGGACCAAACAGTGCTTCCTTGACAGCGGCGGCTCTGGCGTCTTTAGTTTTCTGCTTCTGCTGCTGCTAATCCACCTTCTTGTTTTCATGGCCTGTACCTGAGGGGGCCTTATATATTCAAAGGTCCCACTCAGGTGTGGGTCATTAGAACCACTAGACTGCACTTTGCAGTTTGGTGCCTCTGAATCCCACTTCCTCGTCCCAATACTTAGAGCATTGTGAGACTTGAATTCCCCAATGTTCTGATTTATTTTTGTTTCAAAGGTCTCGATTTTGCAATAGGGCATCAAAACTATAGGGTCTCTTAGGGAAGTTAGTTATAGGGTTCTCCCAGTTATCCTGGCCTGGGTCCCCACCTATGTGATCCTCTCGCAGAACACCACCCCCAGGGTCAGGATGCGTCTGCCTTTCCGTCTCACTCCTGTGCTCCTCTTGTATTTAAATGGCAGCCATCTTTGGTTGTACGAGCTTCGCTTTGCTCAAAGGGAACAGAACTGCACATGCTATTTCAACAATACAAACCCTCTTTTTGGCCATTGCTTCACAATATAAACAATCTGAGATAGATGCTTGGCTTCTGAGTGTTAATGGCCAGTGGTAGGGCTTACATGGCAATTGATGACCCTAAACATTCATAAAGCTTAGGTGGGAGGACAGTTACCGGACGTGTAAGTCATATCCCCCTAGTATTACTGATGTATTGTGCAGCTTGGGCTTCTAAAATACGTGCTCCCTCATGAACATTTTCCCACCTAGTACTTTGCCAAGGGTACTGGAGTGGGCTGTGATGAATCGGGAAAAGTCATCCATTCTCTCCAGAGGGTAGTCACCCCCTTTTGAGGCTAGGTAGGTCAGCCCACTATGCAAAACCTTCCTTGGGGGTCAGGGAGGTGGGACCTCACTGGGACATGGACTCATGTTCCAGAATGGAACTCCCTGTTCTGCATATATGAATATGGAAAAGATGTGTACATCTCCTGCAAGGATGGCCTTTTATAAAGATCCTTCTTTACCTCTCTTGGATGTGGGTAATGCTGAGCCCAGCCTCAATGCCCAGGTCAACAAAGAAGGACATGGTTCAAATTGTTTCGGTGACGTGTATAAGAAGAGGATGCATGGCAAAGCAAAGGGAGACTCCTACTGAGGCAGTGGGACTGCTACGCAGAGGTGAGCCTCATGCTGGACCACAGAGCCACCGGAAGCAAAGAAAGTGAGCAAAATGCTAGCCGAAAGCCTATGGTTTTGGTGTTCTGTCTGACCTACAAGCCTAGGGCGGAACGGGAATGGGAACAGAGACAGAACAAAACCCATCTCATCTGGTGACGCTACCACGCAGGACATGTGATGGCCGGGAGGCTGGTGACAGTATAATAGGAATGGGGACCATGGATGCACCGGCACCATTAATAATGGTGCCGGTGCTTCCATGAAAGTCTGCGGGCTGGTGCTGGTCTGCCCACCAGGGCAGACCTGGCGGGGGCGGAAATGCAACCCACCCGTGGACTTGTACTTTGCTGGTCTGGAAATAACAGTGCCGGTAAACTTACCGGCACTGTTGTTTCCGGACCAGCAAAGGTACAATGAGGGTCAATGTCTCTTTATAACATTGGCCTTTCTTTGGCTTAAGCAATGCTTGGTAGTAGGTGGCCTAACTATGGCCGCTTCCTCACTTTGGGGAAATTGGTTACAATCTCTGTGCAATGTCGTTCCCTTTTTACATTGCCAATTTGTGCCTATATGTTTGCGAAGGTATTGCCTCCTCTACTTTGGCAATGCAAGTTTATATGTCGCTGCAATATTGGTCCCTTTCCGTTTTGGTAGTAATAGTTGTAACCTTGCTTTCCATTTAAGTGAGCATTTCACACACGGAACCTTTGTGCATTAGTTTGGTATTTAAAATGGTGACTAGCGGTCATTGTTCGACTATGGAGTGTTCCCAGAATACCTAATACAGACAAACTCACCGGTCTCTGAAACCAAACCATGCGTCTGCTGGAACCGCTGCCTCTTCTGTGGACATCTGAACACCTGACAGCCTCAGTCGCTACCTTGCTGCCAGTGCCACTGGGAAAAGGAGCCTACCTTGCTCCTCCTGCACTCCGATGTTCGCCAGCCACCGGAAACAGATTCATAACAGGGACAACTCCTCACTCCCATGGGACAGTCTGTCAGATTACCGCTTCCCACTGCGCACCCCTGCAGTTTAGGGTTTCCACTCTGAAGACCCTCTCAGGACCGAACTCTGCTTCCATGACAGCGGCGGCTCTGGCGTCTTTAGTTTTCTGCTTATGCTGCTGCTACTCCACCTTCTTGTTTTCATGGCCTGTACCTGAGGGAGCCTTACAAAGTCAAAGGTCCCACTCAGGTGTGGGTCATTAGAACCACTAGACTGCATTTTGCAGTTTGGTGCTTCAGAATCCCCCTTCCTCGTCCCAATACTTAGAGCATTGTGAGACTTGAATTCCCCAATGTTCTGATTTATTTTTGTTTCAAAGGTCTCGATTCTGCAATAGGGATTCAAAACTATAGGGTCTCTTAGGGAAGTTAGTTTTAGGGTTCTCCCAGTTATCCTGACCTGGGTCCCCACCTATGTGATCCTCTCGCAGAACACCACCCTCAGGGTCAGGATGCGTCTGCCTTTCCCTGGCCACATGAGAAGGGTCCGAGGCCAGGGTTTTTGCCAGGGCTGGACTGGCCCACCGGGACACCGGGACTTCCCCCGGTAGGATCCGGGGCATAGGGCCTCTTTTCTTGCTTCAGGTCCTTGGGCGGAAGGATACATAAATCATTACGTGAGAACCAGGCCAGCCTTGGGGGGGACTCTATCACCCTGGCACTGCATTTCTCTTTTCTCCCTTGGGCCAACGGCCAGGTTGCACCTGCGCATTTGTGAGGGGCACAGGCCGTAGAATCGCACGTGCCCTGTAGTTCAGCACAGCCCAGGCAACCTGAATGCTGCTGCTGTGTGCTCCGAAGACGAGGCGTGCAGGGCTGTGTACTCAGGACGCTGAAACCTTAGTTACTGCGGTGTGTGTCTTCTGGATGGTGTGATGGGGCTTCCCGTGCCTCGGGCCATACTGTACTGGCATCCGCACGCATGCATGCAATAAGACTCATACACACGCGTCCGTACGTTCCAGGGTCCCGGCGGCATCTGCCACATGGACCGTCTTTATTTCAAACGCGCATGCGTGGCCAGAATGAGGCTCGCGCATGCGCACATCTGTCGAAGACATAACATCCCTTTTTTTCTTTAAAAAAAATAGTGCAATAACTTACAACTGAACCATACTCAGAAAATAACATTAACGTTTTAACAGTGGATCATTAGCCTGTAACAGTCACCTGTTCAGTCTCCAGAGTCCAGGACGTAGTCCTTGAGTCAAACAGGTATAGCGCGGCCTTGTTGCGCAGGATACTGCCGTTCCACATGCGGGATGGGTGATGGGGTCCCGACTGCCGGTGTCTAATCCATGGGCGGGTCATCTTCAGGGACTTCATCATCATCCTCTGGTCGTGCAGGCGCTGCTGGGTCGACATTACGGGGACGGTTGTCCATTTTTTAAAAAAAGGATTGGTTGCGGGTGATAGTTCCTCTTGCAATCGCCGCGGTAATCATGGACCCCTTAACATGGGTGACGGCGCACGGTTGTGGTTCGTAGGGCAATGACAGCTTTCCTTCTGGCCAGTGGTTGCGTACCAGCACCGAGTCTCCCACCACTATCTCCTTGTTTTGCATTCTTCTCCTTTCGGTCTCCTTAGCGTTGTGTGCTTCTCGATCTTTCCTCACTCTGTCATTGTCTATAACACCCGGTTCACGCCCTTCCACTTTGGGGAGGAGCCCTCTCAGGCAGCGCCCAAACAGAGCCTCTGCTGGAGCCACTCTGGTGGACTGGTGGGGTGTCGTTCCGTACTCTCTGAGAAAATCGAAAAGAGTCCTCTTTAGTTCCCGTCCACTGTTCGCCGCTATGCGGAATACCTTGTTGAGCGTCCTCATGAGCCTTTCGGCCTCTCCATTTGCCTGGGGCCAGAGTGGCGACACTTTCCGGTGCTGTATTCCCTTTTCTCTCAGATATTGAGCAAATTGGTTCCCAGTGAAGGGCGGCCCGTTGTCCGAGCAGAGGATTTCACAGAGGCCATGCGTGGCGAACATCTTTTCTAAGGCCAGGATGGCATGGTCGCTGGCTGTTGAGTCCACGAGTTCTACCTCTGGGTACCTCGAACACTGATCCACTACCACTAAAAAGTACATACCCCTTCCGGTGGATCCAAAATCTGCGTGGACTGTATCCCACGGCTTCTCACTCCGTTCCATTGAGTTAATCGGCGGTGCCCTTTCTAGGGGGCTTGCTGCTTGGCACGACAAACATCCTATCACATGTAACTCAACGAGGCCCTCCAGATCAGGGAACCATACTTTTGGTCGCAGCCTCGCCTTTGTCTTTGCCACGCCCTGATGTCCGGTGTGTGCCAGCTCCAGGACTCGAGGCCTCAGCGACTGAAGTACTACAATTTGTCGCCCTCTTAACAGCAAACCATTCTCCGAGATGGAGAGTTCATCACGAACCTTCCATAATGCCTGAAGGTCCCTCTGGGCTCTGTTTTCCCTCCTTGTATTGTTTTGCAGGATGTCTCTCCATTCCCCGCTCCGAATTGCAGTTTGGATGATCTTGAACACCTCGTCGTTCGACGACTCTTGTGCCACTACAATTCTGTCCAACGCCACCGGCATGGCACATTCCACAATGTTGTGGATAAAATTTTGGCCTTCTACTACTTCTCCCTGGCCATGTTCCCTTTTTTCGTTGGGGTGGCGGGACAAATAGTCCGCAGGATTGTTTGTTCCTGGCCGGTACACTAACTTGACCCCATATTCAATGAGGGCGAGCATCCACCACTCAATTCTGGGAGGTGGTTTAGAAGACACGCCCGCAAGGATGGGAAGAAGTGGCTTGTGATCCGTTATGACAGTTACGGGTTTCCCAAGAATATACAACCTAAAATGCCTGCAGCCCCACAGGTTAGCCAGGGCTTCCCTCTCAATCTGTGAGTAGCGTCTTTCAGTTTCTGTGAGGGCTTTGCTTGCATATGCGATGGGTAACATTTCGCCTCTCGCGTCTTCTTGCATTAGGACAGCCCCTAGGCCTACGGGACTTGCATCCACGACGATCTCAGATTCGGCTGAGGGGTCAAAATACGCCACTGTGTCCTGATCGGACAGCGCCTTCTTGATGGAATTGAACGCTTCTTGTTCTCTTGTGCCCCAGACCCAGGCAGCGTCATTTTTCATGAGGGCCCGGAGGGGTTCAGAGAGGGATGGTAGCCCCTTGATGAATCGGCCACAATAATTAACCGTCCCCAGAAAGCTGCAGACTTCTGTCAGTGACTGGGGGCTTGCAGCCTCGCGGATGTCTCTGACTTTCTCCGGATCCGGGGATACACAGTTCTCGTGAAACACAAACCCAAAGAACCCAATGCGATTCTTGAAGAACTCGCATTTTTCACGATGCAAGGTGAGTCCAAGGTCTTTGAGTCTCTGCAAGGTTGCCTCTAGACGCTTCATGTGCTCGGCACGTGATGTGGCGAACATCAGAATATCGTCACTCATATTGATTACTCCCCTTAGACCCGCCAGAGCGCCCCTGATGGCATTTTGAAAGACCTCTGCGGCGGACGATATCCCAAAGCTGAGGCGTTTGAATTGGTACAGACCCTCGTGCGTGGTAAAGGTGGTAATGTACGTCGAGTCTGCATGCAGTTCGAGTTGGTGATACCCTGCCCTTAGATCCAGTTTGTAGAATATCCTGTCCCCCTGCAGTTCGCTGATCATGTCGTCTATAGTGGGGGTCAGGTGGTGTTCACATTTAATGGCTGCATTGGGCAACCGCATGTCCACACAGATGCGTACCTTGCCCGGTTGTTTAGGTTTGGGCGCCACCACGATTGGCGAGACCCAAGGAGTCTGCCCCTCCACCCTTTCAATAATGTCCATAATGATTAGTGCTTTGAGCTCGTCTTCAACCTGGGACCTAAGGTGGAACGGTATTTGTCGGTGCTTCAGCGCCGTAGGGCGGATCGTCTCATCTATGTGTAGTCGCACTGCTCCGCTTTCAGTCGGCCAATCCCCTGAAAGGTACTCTCAAACCTCTCCAGAAGTGACTCAATGTCCCCTTGGTAGACCGCAAGTGCAAAGTGAACCAGGTCCAATGCTTCAGAGGCCGCACAACTCAACAGTGACCGTGGGCTGACATCATTGATGAAAAACCTTGCCTTTATCACCTTTTCCCCTCGGGCTATAGGAGCTACAAACACCCCTTTGATGGGTAGGGGATCATCACCACCGAATGTGAAAATGTTGGCTCTTGATTTGTCCAGCGGAGGGGGGCCTGGTATGGCCTCATAATGTTCAGTGGCCAGCACGCACACCGAGGCTCCTGTGTCTATTAGTACCTGTGTAGGGACCCCTTGAATGTCTACAACGCACTTTGGTTGTCTGCGTTTCTTGGTCCCGGTAGCCAAGTTTGAGATGAAAAAGACTTCTTCGTCCTCCTCCTCCTCTTCTGCGATGTTAAGTCTTTGGACATCCTGTTCGACGGCAGCGACACTGCGTTGTCTCCTAAACCCGTCGCTTAGCCTAGTGGGCCCTCTCTGTGTGGTAACCGGGGCAGCAGCTCTGCACATCCTGGCATAGTGCCCTGGCGTGTTGCATCTTCCGCACTCTCGTTTTAGCTGGACAGTCTTCCGAATGCGGCAAGTCATACCCACAATACTGGCAAATGGCAGGGCTACCTTGCGGTGTTGTTGATTCCTGCCTCTTCTGACTCCACCTGGGCTTTGTCTGGGGTTGTTTCCCGACAGTAAAAGTGTCCTCATGCTTGCCCGGGCATGTGGGCGCATCCATCTTAGCTCCTCTACTTTCGGCGAGTTCATACACCCTTCCACTGTCCAAAATCTGCACCAGCGACATGCCTGGTTCCCTCAGGACCTGTCTCCTCAGCTTGCCTGAGCTGCAACCTTAAATCAGTTGATGGCGGATCATTAATTCTGCATCCGTCCATCTGCACGTGGTGGCTAGCTGTCTCAAACGTGCACAAAACTGATCTAACGACTCGTCCTCATGCTGCTTCTTCCCCGCACATGACAAACCTGTCAAAGTCAACGTTGGATAAGGGAATGAAATGATCCTTCAGTGCGGTTTTGACAGCATCATAGTTCACTACGGGTAAGGAGAGCGATTTGTAAATGCGTAGTACCTCTGTGCCCGCTGAGTATAGCAGCATGGCCACTTTGGCATCATCGTCCGTCTCCCCGGTGGCAGCGAAAAACATATCAAGTTTCTTGATCCATAGAAGCCATCTCGGACCCAGTTTTGACGGTGATCCTGAGGTGTCAAATTCTTGCATTGGTTGTAAGGATCCATGCTGCCTTCTCACCACTCTCGCCGCCGCAGGAGCGTCTCCATCGCTGTCCGTCATGTTCACAGGTCGCACAGGCACCTCAGTCTGTGTTAGAGGCCGCAAACCTGGCTGCACTCAGATTCGATGTACCTGACCTCTTGGGCAGAGTTGCTGTGATGATGTGAGAGGTTTGCTCCTCTCCCACAACCTGTTAGCTCAGGTAAAAGTGCAATCCTCCCTCTTGAGGAAAATTGCAGGGTGTCCAAAAATTGAGGGGTTGTTTACCTCAGGCAACCGCCTTCAACACCAAAACAAAATGGCCGCCATCACTCGTGTGAGATTCGTAATATACGTGAAGAAGAAATACCCATAATGACATGTTTACACGTGCCGAGCGTTTCTCTCCGCGTGTCCCGCCTCGTCGCCAATGTGATGGGGCTTCCCGTGCCTCGGGCCGCCCTGTACTGGCATCCGCACGCATGCATGCAATAAGACTCTTACACACGCGTCCGTACGTTCCAGGGTCCCGGCGGCATCTGCCACACGGACCGTCTTTATTTCAAACGCGCATGCGTGGCCAGAACGAGGCTCGCTCACGCGCACATCTGTCAAAAACATAACAGATGGATTCCCGGGGAGTTAATGCCGCTCACTGAGGACTGTTATGACCCTGCCTCTTTCGCTGATGCTTTGGGGGTGAGTTTTACTTTTTCTCTGACGATTATTCGTCGATGTGTCCGTACATTTGTGATCAAGGACTCACGGCCAAGAGCAGTCCAATTTGAAAGCACCTGTTTCGGATAGTGGGTGACCCTTACAACCCCAACTGAAAGAGTTGAAACCCGTGTCCCAGCTTATACATCTGAAATAATGCCCTTTGAAATGAGGTGGCCCTATACTGTGGCGAAAGGTCCCAATGTTCCTTCGAATCCTGGAAATATTGTTTAAACAGTTCTTCACCCGTCCTCCAACATTTAAAGTATGCGAGTTTCATGTTGTACTTCAAGTGTGTGTAAGAGAAAGTACAACTCGTGCATTCTCCACTGTATCATCCTCTTTAAGAATGTACCTCACTGCAGCCCTGGCTTGGATTTTGTGGAGAGATACCTTAGGAAATGTTAGGCGCTATACATGCAAGTAGAAATACACACCTCGATGTTTTCTGTTTGGGGTGGTGGCGGGCCATTTATTGTGTGCTGCTATGAGGGGGCTTTTTTTGGCTGAGTATTTCAGAACTCTCGAAGAGGTGGGTAAAGTTGATGGTCAGATGTATTTCTGCACAGGGTAAGTAATTATTATGTGTTGTCCCTGGGGACTCTTCCCTTTAATGCCCTCCAGAACGTGGTCAGAATGTCCCTGAAACGCACCTGAGTGTAAGAAGCTCACTGCTTCCCATCAAACCTCATTTCTTATTGATTGTTCCTTCTTTTGTGATCAAAAGAGCATTGTGCCGCCTGTAAATAAGTAAATATATAAATAAATATACCACCGGAACCCCGGGGTTGTATTATAAAGAACATACAATGTGCTTGCTCCTTTATGTCAGTGTTTAAAATGGAAAGAATATGTGTTGTATCATGTGATGTCATTTATATGTGAATGTAAAATAGTGTGCATATTGTAGGCTTCCGTGAATGCAAACCTGTGACCTGCAGGTTACACAATTTTCTACAGCAGGTGCTCAACCCACTAAGCCATCTCCCAATGAGACGCAATGCTCACCCAAATGGCCTGCAGCCTGGGGCTCTGCTCTGTCAGGAGAAAGAGTGCTGTGGTCTGCGATTCCAGTGCCCTCTTAACCGTGACAGTGGCCAGTGTACAGAGTGTGATGCACACGAAAGGTGTGCATGTAACATGCAGTTTAGGGTCCATCAGGGCATATGCACTGTGCCACTCAGAGTGCCCCTGCCACAGAGGTCTCAAGTTGTCTCGTGTCACGTATGAAAAGTTCTTTCAGTGGTTGTAGTTGTTATTTTCCTCTTTACACTCTGGAACTTGTAGTTTTGCTTTTCCCATTTTACAATCTGAACTTCATTTACCAAAATGCAATGCACAATGACTCACATTGGCAGATGAGGGCCTGAGATCTCTGCGCCCAGATGTCCTCAAAGTTCTCCATCACTCAAACATGTCAGGCTCAAAAAAGAATTTATATAAATCAATAAATAGTTCCTTGATGACCAGCTGCAGGGCGTGATGTGTATCAGAAATGACATCCAAATAGCACCTTAACCACTGACTACACATAATAGCGAGCTGCAACGGTGGCACATTGTGTCCCAATTGCCTTCCATTCGAAAGGGGGTGGGGGAGGACCTAAATAATCATGGGCTGCCGATCAAGCCCATCCAGTTGACCCACTTACATTTGCATGCTTTTTGTATCGAACGGTCCCTAGATCTGTCTTTTCTCTCCCACTTTGATTGCTCCAAGACATCTACCCACGTGTTCCTGCTGCCCCAGGACCCGCCCCCCAAGAGGATCGCTCCATTTAGTACCTCATATATATTTTCAAAATAACAGCATTGAGGCAATTAAAAAAAGAATTGTGGTGAATGCGTCTAATGGAAAATATAGGCACGAATAGAAAAGATAAGCAGTTCTATCTGTTGGGGCTGGACTGGCCTATAGGGAACTCAGGAGAGGCCTCCTGGTAGGCCTCTGCACTCGGGGCCTCTATTGTGTGGTAACTTATTTTATTTGCACATTTTCTGATAGGAAAATAGTTGGACCTGCTGAACATGTGTAATATGGGGCCACTTCGAACATTATTTCCAGGGCCTCTTTTGGTTCCCAGTCCACCCCTGCTGATTCCTCACAGATAACTATTAACAGCCCTTTACTCACATACAACTCTTCCTGTGCCTAAATCATGGCATGGATGGATTTTGGCCCAACTGTGAGGAACTTTGCATAATGCAGGATTTGCACGGCTCTCTTTTCAAAGCAGGACTATCTCATAGTTCTATGAAACTAATGACTAAGAACTTTTCAGTATTCAGAATTAGAGCATGCGTATTTTTATTATTTGTTTTAGGCATTCAATAGTGTGCGAACCTAGCCTGAGGACACCCGAGTGCTGCACATCAAAAACACATCACACACAGTAAGACAGTCATTTTACTTTATAGAGAAAACACAGATATTTTGTGAACGCCACACCCCAGGATACTAGACATAGCACCAGGAAAAACCTGGTGCTGATCACAGACAAACAGATCGAAAATTCCCAAAGTTCAGGATAGCAATTGAAAAGGCATGATTTTCCATGCATGCCTTTCTCCCCATAGGACTATCTGACAAATGGATTGCTTTCTCCAAGAGGAGTTCTTATCTCCAGCTGGTTGCAGTTTCTGAGATGGATAGGGAAGATGCTGAGGACTAGAGCTCTGTCAGAAATCAAGTTTCCACCTTGAACTGGACCATCGCTTCAAATGGCAACCAATAAATATCCAAAATCGGTAAAATGAGATTGAACTTTCTTGCCCCCTATTACTAACCTTTCAGTTACATGAAAGGCCGATCTGATGGGCTGAAACACCCCCTTAGAAACTCCTATAAGAAAGGTTTACCTCTGTCAATCTTTGACATGACCATTGCCCGCACCACAATTCAGTTTGTTTTTTATGGATGGAAAGGTTCCACCTTCCTAAGCAGGGAGATCTGGAGTTAGCACCTGGTGTGAAGAAGCCAGCCTATTAGCTCCCTGCAATGCTGGACAAAATCTGTTGAAGAATGCCCATGTTTGGATGGCACTGCAGGCTGTGCCCCAATGCTCCATGCTCTGAAGTGCCTCTCCCTGTCTGGCCCCCCTGTCCCTGGTGCAGGCCACTCCTCCCTGCTTACTTGCCCACCTGAACTGATCCCATATTTACTGGCCACCCCTACCTGACTCTAGAGTATCTTCTCAACCCTCCTCAGAAGCCACCATGGAAACTGAGAAGGGATTCACTCCTGTGCTCCTCTTGTATTTAAATGGCAGCCATCTTTGGTTGTACGCGCTTCGCTTTGCTCAAAGGGAACAGAACTGCACATGCTATTTCAACAATACAAACCCTCTTTTTGCCCATTGCTTCACAATGTAAACACTCTGAGATAGATGCTTGGCTTCTGAGTGTTAATGGCCAGTGGTATGGGCTTACATGGCAATTGATGACCCTAAACCTTTATAAAGCTTAGGTGGGAGGACAGTTACCGGACATGTAAGTCATATCCCCCTGGTATTACTGATGTATTGTGCAGCTTGGGCTTCTAAAATACGTGCTCTCTCGTGAACATTTTCCCACCTAGTACTTTGCCAAGGGTACTGGAGTGGGCTGTGATGAATCTGGAAAAGTCCTCCATTCTCTCCAGGGGGTAGTCACCCCCTTTTGAGGCTAGGTAGGTCAGCCCACTAGGCAAAACCTTCCTTGGGGATCCGGGAGGTGGGACCTCACTGGGACAAGGACTCATGTTCCAGAGTGGAACTCCCTGTTCAGACCACCTTGTCTGCATATTTGAATATGGAAAAGATGTGTACATCTCCTGCAAGGATGGCCTTTTATAAAGATCCTTCTTTACCTCTCTTGGCTGTGGGTAATGCTGAATCCAGCCTCAATGCCCAGGTCAACAAAGAAGGACACTGTTCAAATTGTTTCTGTGACGTGTATAAGAAGAGGATGCATGGCAAAGCAAAGGGAGACTCCTACTGAGGCAGTGGGACTGCTCCGCAGATGTGAGCCTCATGCTGGACCACAAAGCCAGCTGAAGCAAAGAAGGCGAGCAACATGCTAGCCGAAAGCCTATGGTTTTGGTGTTCTGTCTGACCTACAAGCCTATGGCGGAACGGGAATGGGAACAGAGACAGAACAAAACCCATCTCATCTGGTGGCACTACCATGCAGGACATGTGATGGCCGGGAGGCTGGTGACAGACGCCAAGACCAGACCATATAAGGGAGCCCAGATCGGTGAGCTCTGTGCACGTTGGACCATGGCTACAGAGATACATAGTCATGGGGAAGACCAACAAGGTTTCGGGAGCTTGAGAAAGCCGACGGAAGACACACCGCTAATAGCTACAAACATTGCAAATAATAGTTGGGAAACATATCCAGGCTATGAAAGCCTGAGAAAGCTGAGTGTTCAAATACCCTTTAAAAGGGGAAGTTAGAGTAATATGAACATTGTGAAAAATCGCTGGAGTGAGAGTAATACCAACAAACATTGTGAAAAATTGCTGGAAAAACTATTCCGGTTGCAGGAGCCTGAGAAGCCAGAGAGTTAAAAAAAAGCCTATGAAAGGGGGACGGAGAAAAGTACTAACCGCGTAAATAAAGGCTGGAAATAGCTCTTCAGGTTACGGGAGACTGAGTATGCAAATAACACATGAAGGGGGAAAGGAGGAGATATGAATAATGAATTGAGGTTAAGTAAGCTGAAAAGATTTCAAACTTTGAACAACCAGGGTGGTCCCCGACCCTATCCAAAATAACTTATGTGAAAGAAGAGAATCTGTCTGAGGACTGCAGGACTTTGGGGAGCCCCAACACCTTGAAGGAGGTAAAAGACGGACATATTACTTTTGTGTGTCTGCTGTCAAGCAATCCCAGAGGAATGTAATTCTTTGCATCAAGAAATAGTTTTCTTTATTTATAGGTGGAGAGACTGCAAAGCTTAACTCGGTTTTAAGGCGGGAAAGAATATCCTGTCAGGAAAATAGAACTTTTGAAGACTGAAACGTAAGTCAAGCATGAACTGGGCCATGCAGAAGCCTTGCTGAGGATAATATCCAAAGCCTCCCAATTTCCATCGTTTATTTTCTATAGTGGTAGGCCCAGTTCGCTGGATAGGATTCGGGCTAAAGAGCTTTAATTTGGACTTCAGCACCCACCCTTAGTTTTTGTTTTGTTAGGTAGGGAACTTTCCTCATAGAAATCAGGCAATTTAGGCCTTTTCTTTTAATAAACCCAGTGAAACATGTCTCAGTCCTTCTTCTGGTTCACTGCCGGGGGCAATACCATCTTTGGAAATAACATACATCCAGGACTGAGTATTCAACATCTTTCTTTAGGGGGCAGAGAGGTAGAACCCAGTATTAGTTGCATTCAATTGTAATTTGGCAGCTGTCATCTACACCTCTTTCACTGCCAGGCAAATTCCTAGATGATGGGCATCCTCTTCCAATGATACCTGTAAATAAAGCTGGGTGACGTCAGAATACTTGTTGATAGTGACACCAAATGCCTGTGCCAAATCCTCTAATGGCACCATGTAAAGGGAGGGTGCACACCTGAGGCCTTCTGCACAACATGAGCAGGGTGGGGGGCCTGGAGGTTCCCTGTTGAACTACCTTTCAGTTACCACTGTACACGCAGCTAGAAATGCTAGGAGTGCTTCATGGTCCATCATGTCAAAGGTTGCTGGTAGATCCAGCAGCAGGGGTAATCGGGTGGCTCATCATCCATCATTGTTGCTGTCACCAGTTACCTGAATGAACATAATTTTGATTGATATGCACACGATAAGGCATGGTAGTCCATATGTGCTAACAAATGCCTTGCCACTGCCTTTTCCAGCACCTTCCCCGTAAAGAGGAGGCTCATTTCCTGGACTTGGAAGTTCCTCCGCACAGCAGGTTCAAACAATGCATTTTTCACATAATTCAGTCAAGTTGAGGCCCAGGAATTGGTTTAACCAGATGTCTAATGGTCCAAAGAAGCTCAATAAACTGGTTAACCACTGCAGAATTGTGCTGCATATGAGAAAAAAAAACGACTTAACGTTAGCAAGCACATATTTGGACGAGTTCCTGAGATATTTTCTACATAGCCTACTCAATGTCTCCTCGAACTTTGTGTAATGCCAGTATTTATCTAGACGTCTTTGCTGTCATCTGTATTGGCTAGTGAATGTCAAATACCCAGAAGCATTTTTTTTAACAACTTTATTTATATTTGCTCACAGGTTATGCACATACATTTCTAACAGTCATTTAGTGGTCATACAACTTAAACCAGTTAGCTTTCTTCAGTGGTTGGGCATTCCTGTTCTGTTAACTCTGCCAAATAGTGCTTATACCTCGCCCATATATTTCTGGGTTTGGAGGAGAGCAACACTGAGTCAATGTATAGTTCCTCGGTATCGTTAGCCCAAACCATGTCTTTGTTCCAGTCTTCTTTGGTCGGTGGTTGAACATTCTTCCACCTCATAAATATGGCCCTTACCCAGAAGCATTTTTAGAACAAATGGCACATAGACCTCCACAAACTGCGAGAATACATTTGTCAAAGTATGTCTCAGGCTTCATTTATTCTGAGGTTAATGTCAGTACTTCCTGAAAATAAGTGTTTCAGAATGTCAAGAAATCCACCTTTTGGGGTATAATTACGTTATGCTGACCAGCTTTATCTATTTACAAAGGAATGAAAAACTGGAAGTGGATTAAGACATGATCTGACTAGTCTATATGGACTGGGAAAGCTCAGAGGACCATGTCAGTAGAGGGTGTCATGAAATGACACGTATCCCTTTTACTATGGCGTGGGACTTCTATAAACTGAGATGAATCTCACTCCTCCAGGAGTTCATGAATTAAATGCAATATGATGTGAAGGACTCGGGACTCAGAAATAGTAAATCCCTCTAAAAATGTCTTAACTTGGAACTTTGTGGGCATGTGTGAGAACACATCAGGAAAAATCTGTAGAAAATAGAGACATTCTCAGAGCTTGATCACATACAATACACTATAATGTTGTGAATTGATAGTCAGTGAGCACGAAAATTGCAATGGAAATGTGTTTACAGTGTACATGGTTCCTGAAAGTAAGGGTTGCTTTGCCCCATTTGAGTGTGGAATAGGAGAAAGCCATCCGGAAGCAGCTAATGAACATACCACAGAAGCAGTAAACCACATCTCTGTTAAGAATAAAATATCTAATGAAAGAGCATCAATTGTCTCCTCAATCACAAAGGGTCATGAAGTGGCACACTGTCTATGTAGCAGTGTAGCTGCTAAAGTGGCCATGAAGGGAGCCCAGTGCAGCAAAGGTTCTAGAGATGGGAACCAAGATCAAATTCTCAAAATGGATTCCAGCTGATAGTTCTCTTTCCAAGCAGCAGATGATTTATGTAAACACCAGCCTGGCAACATTATTCACCTGTTGCTCAAAAATCAACTTGGAAATTGAATGCATTACTGCTGAGGATAATACTACTTTGATAACGGAGCGATCACCATGTAAAATTAGGTTGACAATTACTCCATGTACCAACAGGCACGGGCAAAGTCCTAAATAACCTTTCATGCAACATTTGTAAAAAAAATAACCTTTCATGCATAATTCAGGTGTCCTCTAACAGGTGGCGACTGGACTAATGTCTCCCTCTACCAGGATGAAAAGTCTATAAAAAAAATCTCATATGGGAGACACGTCAAATATTAGTAACTCCAATACTCTACACATGCTCTTCATTCTCACATCTTCCCATACTGCTCAACACATCCTTTTCTTGCATAGAAAAAACTATGCTCTGTGTTTAGAAAACATTTTTTTAATTATATCACAAAGGTAAGAATATCTCAAAAGACCACTTAACAATTTTCTGTCCACTCCTACGTGGACTGATTTTCACACAAGTTTTGTGATGGGGGTTAGTAAAACAGTGACACATTTATACACAAATCTCATTTTTTTTTAATACAGTACACTTTTCTGTAACACAGATAAGAGTCTGGACTGAATGCCTCAAATTCTTTTCTCAGGCCTTTCCCAATAGTTGCATTACACATGGATGTATTCTACAGCCAGATTTTACCGGCACACCATGACAAACTGATACTCTTGTCACATGCTCAGTCTCAGACCCGCATTCATTACCTCAATGGACTGTGTGTAACAAAACAACAAAAACATGTTGACAAACATGTGTTTCGGCCTTTAGTAAGTTGGTTTTTACCTGCACCACCCAATTTGGTTAGGCTTTCATCAGTACAAACAGAAGTTTGCTCCCCTTGATGAAACTAGAGTAAATGACACGTGTGGATCCTTCTATTCCCAAGTGTTCAAGTTTTACTTAGGACTCTAAGTGGCTCTGCTTTTCAAATGCTATGAATGCTTTTCAGAATGTTTTATTCGTATTTTCTGGATTTTCCTTGACTGAGTATATCTTGTCCATATTTGCAAACTTTCTGGAATTTGTCAAGGATGTTGAACATCATACCATCGTATCTAATCTTGCATTAACTGTCAGCTCCCACCATGGTTGAGCGCAGTGTTGTTTGCGTCTATGGATATATCCATGGCGTGACTGCAGGATCGCATCCTAGTTCACCTTGCTATCAGATCGTTTTAACTTTTCGACTCAGCAAGTCCATAGCCCCTCCTCAGTGAAGCCTGCCACGCATCTTCATTAATGAGATTCTTGCCAGCTGAGATAATATGTAGATATTGAGTTTATAAAGTGTAATGGAAATATCTAAGTGAATGCTGAAATAGAATGAAACGTTTAAACCAGAAATACCCCTAAAAGAAATCCTACACTGTAAGCAGTTGATAAAGGAGAATATTAAAAGACAAAAATGTGACATTTACTCTGGTATGAGATTAGCTGCAGCTTCCCACCCCCAATCCCACTTGGGTATAACAGATTACTTTAAAAAAAAAAAAACAGGGTAAATATGCCCTTTCCATCTAAACATATACCATCTTCAACTTCGAAACAATAAATCGTTACCATTACTGACAAATAGAGACGTTGCTTAACTAATCTTGACTTGTCTAAAAGCTGGCTAACTAATCTATATCACTACTACAATTCAAATAATTGATCATTACAGGAACATGACTTCTGTGCTTCTAATGGCCCATCCACTAATTCACAACCATTTACACTCCACAGAAATCCAAGATGCATGAACACCTGAGGCACATTTCAATTTATTGTGGCATATTTGCCAGCAAGACGACCTGTGAGTTAGTCCAACGGAATCAGGTACCCGATATAATCGGGCATGGACTAAACCACCTAGACTGCGAGGCGAGCACGAGCACTCTTCTCCATGTTAGTTCATCCGTCTTGATTCAGAGGCATCTACCATAACCTCCACTTCTGATACTCATTGCCGCTACCGTCCACAGCATCAGCCACTCTGTTTGCTCTCGTTAGAGAAACATTTCCACATGACCACAGACTTTACGTTACAGCTTGCAAGACTTGTACAGTTGTTATAAGAGGAAAGGATCACATCACGTATCCCCGTCGTTATTGTTGATGATCAAACCTTTCAAAACTAAGGCAAATTAACAGAATGTGTGTCTCAGATGCCATTTTAAGCGCACATTCAACTTCCTAAAATTAATAAACGATGATTGAGATAAATAGGCAGGACTCTAAAAAGGAAACAATAACAAGTATGTTAACCATAGCAATACACATTGAAAAAACACTTGATTTGGAGCATTTTCTTCACAAATGTTCATTTTGTTCCTTTGGTTCCGCTCAGTTTTCCACATCTAGGATTTCCAGGGGTTGCATCCTCCAAGAATTGCTTAGCTTTGTTGTGCTCTGGGAATGATCGAGTTACTCCATCAACAATCACTCTCAGACGAGGCGTGGCCAGTGAGCAAGCGATAAGGACGTGAATTCTCTGAGCTCCCAGGGCCGCCAGCCGGATCCTGCAAATATCCTGGGAAGCGTGCTATAAAACTGCTTCAACAGGCACTTGCATGTAGAGGACCATTGTCGGGACAGCCTGGAAATTGTGGCCTCAAACCGAAGCAGAATCAACAAGATATCTGCCACGCAACGTGGCATCTGTAACTGAAGCAGCCTAGTTAAAATGGCCGACAGAGACACTGGGCGAAGACCTGTGTGACGGTGCCAGTACCGAATGGCTGCAGACACCTCATACTCCAAGGCTGAGGTGCCATCGGAGAAACTGAGACAACAACTGCATGAAGGACTGGCATCCCGATGGCAGGAGATACACAGTGTTAAGAAGGGGGGAAAGGATAAAAGCTTGCTGTTTCCCAGTGCACCATGAAGTGCTGAATCACCCGGCGCTAACACTCCGCAGGACAGATTGGAGGATGCGGCTTGACTGGGGTTAACCCGACACACCGACCCAACGATGGAACCGCGTGGCTACTATCCGCCAAGGGCCCGTGTCCTTGAGGTGTACAGGCGATCATCCCAACAACCTGCGTGTGTGGCACCCTGTGACCATTTGCAGCAACAAGGGCCACTGGCAAGAAGGTGCTGTCGGACGCTACGCCGCAGTGTACACCTTGCACTCGTTAGCATGGCAGAAGTGGTGAGGAGCAAGTGTTTGCCCAAGAAAGCAGATTGAGCGTCAGAGGTGTCTTCGTTACTTACCCCCCGTGCTCCAGCTGGGCAAGGGAGGGCCTGGACCGATGATCTATATAATTGGTGTAAGAAGCCCAGGAGGGCGCTACCCGACCTGGGACTGAATGACTTGAGTGCCTTTTGAAAGCGGACTTGTGCCATGCAAATATAATCTGCAGCTGCAGGTGAACTAAGCGGCTTCGGTCACACCGGAAGACTCCTAGCTGCATCCAGGGCACGCAAAGCTGACAACAGAGATACACAGCCCGGGTAGTAACGAATTTGGTGGACTGGAGGAGCACCTGTTGCGACACGGATCAACGCGACCTCGCCCCCATTTTCCGACACCTGCCAGTCAGAGGAGGGTACAATCTGGCCGCAGAAGCCCCGGGGCGAGCGGACGAGGCAGTCCCAAATGACACGACTCAAAGGTAGGCGGCTGGCTCAAGCATATGTGTAGCAAAACACCAGTGTATTAGGGCCAATAGTACTTACCTGAAAATGGAGCATTGACGGGGCTGCACTGCAACTGAGGAGTAGAGGGAGATCAGGGGAGACCAGCGGTAATCTCTTGCATTCCGAGAGACCATAGCACTGCACACTGCATACCAGAAGCCAGCCGCCGGTGACACCCATACTGTGCTTCGCCCGGGGACGCGGCACTCCCTCCCTGACTAAAGCAACATAACAACCCCGTAAAGGCCTGCATGGATGGATGCCAGCCCACAGCTATGACTCAACTGTGGCTCTGGCATCTCCTTGATTAGAACACACCGGGTAGAGAGCGTGAGCAAGCATAAGTCACTCTGGGTTACCCTGTACAAGACACACTGCTCACCAGTGCCGCGGATCCCCCCGAACAGATCCAAATAATCTGGACATACAGGGCAGAATATCTCTGTAATTGGTATCCTAAGGAGACCTCCCTATATGTGAGGGCGAATAACAATACCTGGCGGTTCATCAAAACTCACACAGAGATACATGGGTATCTCTAAAGACTAGGCCAAGATCCTGAAAGAACCAATTGCGTGCCTGCCGAGATCTGACTGTGAAAACCATACCTGCAGGAACAAACAGCTGTATTCATTGTCTGTGCGCACACCACTATAGCAGTATTACACCCGTAGAAGATCTAATATTTCCCAACCGACAGCTCAGGCATACAAGCCCGACTTCCTGAGGGCAGACCTGACCCCTGGCTGGGTACCACAGGCAATAGCCATGAGTGCAGAGTGGAGTAAATACATTGAAACTACTGAATATCCCGGCATGGGTAAGGACAAGGCAAAAAAAAGTCACCACACAGAGCAGAATGGAGCAGTACACGAAATCTGCCTCGACCCCCCCCCCCCGGTGGAACAAGTTAAGACCAGTGACATGTTGGGTGAAGAAGATAATATCTCCCTCAAGGATGTGATGAACGCCATTGCTGTCTCACAAACCTCCACGGAGAAAAAGATGGACGGCATAAGTACGGAGGTGTCCCTCCTGCGTCATGACCTACAGAAACTTACCTCCCACATGGGGGAGGCTGAAACTCGCATATCTGAAACGGAGGAGAGTCTACGCACTCAACTGTCTGAGTAATGCAACGCCTCAAAACATTGGAGGAGCGTATGGAGGAGGGGGAGGGTAGATCGAGACGGAACAAAATCCAGATTCTCGGTCTGCTGGAAAAGACAGAAGTTCTGAGTATGAAGCTGTTTCTCAAATAATGGTTGTCGGATCTGTTTGCCCCTAAGACCTTTTCAAAATGTTTCTCCATAGAACGGGCCCATTGGGTGCTGACCGGCAGACATACACCTGGAGCGCCACCACGTACAGTGATCACCAAACTCTTGAATTACAGAGACCGAGATGCCGTGCTCCAAATGGCCAGAACCATAGGATCTATAACGTACAATTGCTCTAGAATCACGTTCTTCCCAGATTTTACAAGGGAAGTACAGAAGGCAAGACAATCTTTTGATCCACTTAAAAAACGCATTCAGACTCTCAATGTTAAGTGCAGACTCTTATTCTTTGCACAACTTAAGGTTTACCATAATGATACAACCGTGCATTTCACAGACCCTGAGGAGGCATGGAACTGGGAGGAGCGACACCTAGAAGGAGACTGGAGACCACAAAGAAGGAATGAAAATGGCAGAAATAGGCCACGTACGGACAGATCGCCACCTATACGACCACAACAGGAGCCAGAGGAGATGCCACATATAGACAATAGGCCTCCTTATGAGTGTGGCGTAAAGGCAACAATGGCGCCGGTAGTGCTACCAGTGCCGTTGTTACCTCTCCACGACACTACGAGTTCTGCTCACTGGTGCCAGACTGCACGCCTGGTCTGACCAGGCGTGCATACCGGCACCCGCGAGCAGAACTCATGATTGCACCAGCACTGTTATAAACGGTGCCGGTGCAACCATGCTCCCGACCCCCATTCTGCCCTATAGGGCAGAATGGGGATTGGGAGGCCGGCCATAAAGGCACCCGCGAATGGGCAATTACCGGATCAGCCAAACTTGGCATGACCCGGTTACTGCCCATTCGCGGGTGCAGGAAAAAGAACAACTCCGGTGGCAGCCGTGCCCTTATTAAGGGCACGGCTACCACCAGAGTTGTAGTGAGGGCCAATGACTAGATACAAGCAGCCGGCTCAACGTATACCCGAAATCGTCACGAAAATTGTGACCGATATACTGTTACTCTTACTTAGGCAGTGCATTACTGAACTGCACTGCTTTAACAACGACTGGCGGCCTGCTGTAAGAAAGACCCCTTCCGGTTATGTGCCTGTCCGAGCAAACTTGATCGTTCTGGTTGTTCGGCAGCACATTTGATTGAGAGGTTGAATGTGACTTTGTGCCTCTAACAGGGGCACCAAGTTCTTGTTGAATCATAGTTGGGATACGCTAAGTTACGAAGTTAACGCTGACGCTGTAGTTCTTAAATGCCAGTAATGTTTGGGTGACAGATACTTCATGTTGGTGTGGAGTATAGGGAGGGGCAGGGAAATGTTGTTATTAAATGTTTAGTGTTGCTTGAGTACTACCACACGTCCACAAGGCAAGATCAACGGAGTCATTTAACTCGCACTATCTGCTACAATTACGTACCCAAGAGCCACGTCCAACATAATCACCTTCTGAACATAATCCGCATATTTACCTCACATGGATCCCACAATCCTAGCTCTATATACCACAGATGGCATCTACACAACCTTGGTTGATGCCCACTGACTGCCCCAGATCCCTTAAACTACTTACCTGGAACGTAAACGAGATGGGCTCAGGGATTAAGAGAAGGCTTATTACCCAGTTTCTGAATAGGCACTCTCCCGACCTGGCCCTAATTACCGAGACACACTTGGTGGGTTCGACCTGCACCCTCTTCTGAAGGAAAAACTATCGCTCTGCATTCCATGCAGGTTACACCATGGGCTCTAGGGGTGCTATGGTTCTACTACATAAACGCATCCCCTTCATACCACTTACAGTAGAACAGGACCCAAGAGGTCGCTATGTGATTCGTCTAGGTACACTCTGGGGGGAAACACTGGCTATCGCTGCTCTATACTCCCCACCGGGGCTTGGAGACGAGCTCCTAGATGACATGACCAAGAGGATAGCGAAACATTCCCCTGACCTGTGGATCTTGGGAGGGAATTTCAAAGACGTAATGTGCAACACATTGGATTGCACTCATATCTGGGGCCGTAACCCAAATATCCCTACAAAACCAGCGACATTCACGTCTGCATTGGGCTTTTGAGTTGTATGGAGGGAACTCCAACCTATAGACAGGAGCTACTGATTCCACTCAGGGGCCCATAGTTCCCTTTCCATGCTGGATTAGCTTTTCCTTCCGGCCACAGACATACACAGGGTGCTCACAGCAGAATGAATCCCCCGAGGTATCTTGGATCACTCACCACTAATGATGGAGATGCGTGTAAATGGGTTGGCTCCCCTAAGACATAGCAGATGAATAACTATTATCTGGGCTTCCCTGATTTTGCCGAGCATCTCACCAAAAAAACTGATGTATACTTTGAAACAAACCCTGCAACAGTTGACAGCGCTGTAGTGGCATGGAAAGCCTACAAAGCTGTGCTCAGAGGGGAGATAATATCCTGGACGTCCAATAAAAAAAAGAGCATCTGTGTAAGGTATCGGAGGCTGAGAGGGAGCTGGGGGAATGGGAGACTAAATATATTCTTGATTCTGCCCCTGACACGCATTGATCCCTTCTGAAGGCTAGGGAATATCTCCGTAATATTATGTTAGATAATGCCAAATATGAACATAGATAGCCGAATGCTTGGATCTATGAATACGGGGATAAGGCAAGCAAAATGTTGGCCTGGCTGGATAGAAGGCATGAGGGTCAGCGACATGTTAGGGAGATCATAAAGGAACATGATGAGCAAACCCAGTCGGATAGTGAAATAGCAGAGGCCTTCGCTAGCTTCTACGCCGCTCTCTATCGTAGCCCGATATCCCCAACAGACCGCTCCTTCCTGGATAATGTTACATTGCCATGTCTATCCGAGCTACAGAGCGTGCAGTTGGAAGCTGACCTTACAAAGGCCAAAATTGCTGAAGCCATTGTCCAGCTGCCGTCTGGGAAGACGCCAGGTCCTAAAGGATTCCCGGTAGAAACCTGGAAGAAATTGGGCAGTGTGAAATTGGCAATCCCCCTTCACAAGATTTTTCTTCGAGCCAGAGAACAAGGCACCCTCCCACCGGATCTTCGTAAAGCCACCATTGTGGTCATCTCTAAATCAGGAAAAAAAAACAAACTGTGTGCCTCCTATAGGCCTATATCGTTGATCAACGGGGAGGCCAAGACTCTCACCAAACTCCTAGCCAATAGGTTGCAAAGGGCGATCTCCTCCCTGGTCCACCCAGACCAATGCAGCTTTATGCCACATAAATCTATGCAAATTAATATACAACGACTCTATTTATTATTGGAGCGGGCCCCTATTCTTGATACGCCGCTTGCGCTACTGGCAATCAACTTTCGAGAAGGCGTTTGATTCGGTTATATGGGACAGTTTCTGGGAAACTATGAAACGCATTGGGATTTGGTCAAGTCTTTTTAGGCTGGGTGCAACTACTGCACGCGGCTCCATAGGCAGAGGTGAAGGTAAATGGATGGCGCTCTAGACCCATCCCACTCGGCAGGGGAACACGACAGGGATGCCCTCTCTCCTATTTACACTGGCAATTGAGTCACTTGCATTATGGCTCCGACAGACCAACACCTGGACAGGGTTCAGATGGCCAGAGGGTAATGAGGATAAAGTATCCCTTTAAGCTGATGATCTTCTTATACACTTAAGCGACCCAGCCCGCACCTGCCCGATAGTTACACAGATGTTAGCACGCTTCAGTGAGTTTAGCGGGCTGAGAGTCAACTGGGGGAAATCGATCTTCTTACCGGTGAAAGGTGGGCAACACGCAATCCCCCTGTACTGCCCTTATCGTGTAGACCATAGCGGCTTCCGCTACTTGGGAATTTGGGTCTCCGGAGATCTCTCGAATTATGTGCCACATAATCTGCACCCGATTATAGACCGCCTTATGAATTATATTTGGCACTGGAAACTCCTCCCCTTAATGCTGATGGGCAGGGCTGCACTCTTCAAGATGATGGCGCTACCGTGCTTCCTGTAAGTACTACAGAATGCCCCACTCAGGATCCCTGATCCCAAATTTGACCGGGTCGAGCGCACATTCAACTTCCTAAAATTAGTGAAAGATGATTGAGATAAATAGGCAGGATTCTTAAAATGAAACAATAATAAGTATGTTAACCAAAGCAATACACATTGAAAAAACACTTGATTTGGAGCATTTTCTTCACAAATGTTCATTTTGTTCCTTTGGTTCTGCTCAGTTTTCCACATCTAGGATTTCCAGGGGTTGCATCCTCCAAGAATTTCTTAGCTTTGTTGTGCTCTGGGAATGATCGAGTTACTCCATCAACAATCACTCCCAGACAAGGCGTGGCCAGTTAGCAAGCGATGAGGACGTGAATCCTCTGAGCTCCCGAGTCACTAGCATTATGGCTCCGACAGACTAACACCTGGACGGGGTTCAGATGGCCAGAGTGTAATGAGGATAAAGTATCACTTTAAGCTGATGATCTTCTAATACACTTAAGCGACTCAGCCCTCACCTGCCCGATAGTTACACAGTTGTTAGCACGCTTCAGTGAGTTTAGTGGGCTGAGAGTCAACTGGGGGAAATCGATCTTCTTCCCGGTGAAAGGCGGGCAACATGCAATTCCCCTGTACTGCCCTTATCGTGTAGACCATAGCGGCTTCCGCTACTTGGGAATTTGGGTTTCCGGAGATCTCTCGAATTATGTGCCACATAATCTGCACCCGATTATAGACCGCCTTACGAATTATATTTGGCACTGGAAACTCCTCCCCTTAATGCTGATGGGCAGGGCTGCACTCTTTAAGATGATGGTGCTACTGTGCTTCCTGTAAGTACTACAGAATGCCCCACTCAGGAACCCTGATCACGAATTTGACCGGATCGAGCGCCTCCTTAGGGAATTTATATGGGGAGGAGGGCAGCCTCGCATAACATTGACCACACTGCAAAGATCGATCTGGGAGGGCGGTATAGGGGTGCCACGCATTCAAACCTATTACTGGGCGAGCCAAATGGCAGTGGTCAATAACCTGCTCCACGGAGACCAGGAACTGCCACACATCAGGGCTGAGTTGACCAATGCCCACAACATTGACCCACTTCCTCTGATGTATCAACCCTTCACTAAGCCTCTCCCGCATACAATGGCAGCACATATCACAGCAGTTTGGAAGCAAGCACATATCTTTATTGGGTGGGTGAACAGGGTCCCTGCAAATGCAACCCCTGTGGCACAATAGAAATTTGACCGAGTAAACTCAGGTCATGGCCTAGGTGGACGGAAGCAGGGATTACTAAAATAAGTGACATCGTCGCCCTAGGTGGCATGGCCCCATTCAAAACTCCGCAGCAAAAATTCTAGCTCCCGAACACTGAGCGCTACCACCATACGCAGCTGACTCATGCTCTGAGGAAACATATACCAACAGACACTGTTGCGCCTGAATGCACACCCTTAGAGCGTAATTTACTCACTGAATGCATCCCCACCAGACTCACCTCTATCCTATATAATGCCATGTCAGCCTTTGCTACCCCTCAACTGGCCAATCTTAAAGCTAAATGAGAAGTAGATCTAGGAACCATAGAACCCGACGACTGGATACTTGTACTGATGCATCCACGTGAGACTGCAATCTCCTCCAGACTCCGTTTGGTTCAGCTGAAGGTACTGCATCGAATCTATTATCCCAGAACTGCCCTATATAGTTGGAGACGCGTCCCAAACCTGAACTGTATATGATGTCGAACGGAGGAAGGCACTTTCATACATATCCTGTGGGAATGCCATTGAATTAAAACCTGCTGGAACAAATGATGCGATAAACTCTCTGAGGTCCTTGCCCACACTATACCACCGGAGCCTAAAACACTGTTGTTGGGCATCCCTGATGAAAACAATGTCAACAAATGGGAAGGTCTATTCTTATCTACCACAGCAGGCCTCATAAAACATAACATTGCTCAAAAATGGGGTGCTCCGAAATGCCCAACCCTAGCTCAATGGGTAGCCGATATGGACATATGTGCTGCCATAGAACATAGAATATACACAGCACGAGGATGCCCTACAAAGGCCGATAAGATATGAGAAAAATGGGAGGTAGGCGGGAATTGGCAATCTTTTGTGAATCATGGAGACATGAGTGTGAGGCGCCACATGGCTTTTGTTTGGTTTAAGTCACTTAAAGCAATTTATCATCATAACATGTACTTTATTGTTTTTCAAACATGTTGGAGATTTGGACGTATGATTGTAGACAGGTAAATGTAGGTTTCAGTGTCTTTTTCATTCCAATTGAATCAGCTGTACTCCTTCTTTATATCAAGGATCTTAGCGGAGATTGATCCTCATGCGCTGGTTGTTTCAACAGTCTGGCCATGACATTTCCTTCATCCAGAAACCCATCAGTTTTGAGCCACCTAAAGTATCTGTTTATATTTCATTGAAGTATCCTAGACGAGTGCATTACAATAGTCTAAGCGACTAGTCACTAAGGCTCCTACTACAACTGCACACTCCAGTGGCATGTAGGGACAAACCCCAAGTTGTCACTTTATAATAAAATAACTTCACTTGTGAATGGCTTGGAACTTTATCAACTACAATGGGTAAGAATTTAACCTGAGTTGAAGAAATTGACATTTTTTAAGAAAGTAGGGGTTAGTGGGGTGTGGCAAGATTACAAGGCAACATAGTATTACTTTATAACTCGTAAAAGGTAAGTCAGAATGTTGGTTCTGGTTAAAGATATGTTATTCAGGGTTAGGAAATCTCAAGTGGTGATGTGTTCTTTATCTTGCAGTGTATGGTCAAAGACTGGGTGCCTGGTTAACCACTGTCTTACAATAACATGTTTATTGTAGGTCCTTTGGGGATGTCTTAGGACCATTATTTGTTGAACTGGGTCTCAGTCTCTCATAGTAAATAGTGGGAAGACTACAGGCTTCATTCTCAGAGAGAAATGCTGATTCTGATGCCGTGTGGCACCTAAATGGTAAGTAGAGGACCAATGTTTAAGATGTGGCCTTTCTTCTAGAGCACTCTGGTGCTTCTCCAAGGGAGCAAAGTGGTAGGAATCTTATGTTCAGGTATCTTTCGCAGTTTCCTACTGTGGCTAGTTGATCAGCAGTGGCCCTTAAAATGTTGTGGTGGCCCAGCAGTGGTTACGGTGTATCTGAAGATGATCATCAAGCAATCAGAGCTGCTTGTGAAGTCACTAAAGATGCTTGTATACCAAATACGAAAAACTGCTGAGCCTGGTGTAGGTTACCGCTGTATGATTCATTGGAGGCACATCTGTGGGTAGGAAATACAGTTGTCAGTAGCAGCATTCCAGGTAGGATACCTGCTTATTTATTTATAACATGTTTGTAACACCAAAACACAAGAGTATCGCAGCATTTGGTACAATAGCCAGTAAAACATAGAGGAACAATTGAGGAGGCACTAGTCATATTAAGCAATAGTTAGCAGGCGCTAGTCATACTCATCAAAGAGCCAAGTTGTTAGGTGTTATTTTTAAAATAGTGTAAGATTATTTATTTCTGATGACGGGTGGAAGAGAGTTCCATAGGGAACGCACTGTGACAAAAAATCTGATGCCTCCAGCACATTTGCTCTTGAAACATGGGGTGATAAGCGAGATGCTAGAGCTGGATCTCAAAGAGTGCACTGAGGTGTTTTGAGTCATGCAGTTGTTGAGGTAGAGAGGCACTTCCTTGTGGATACACTGGTGAGTTTTAAAGTCAACACGGGTTTTGATAAGTAGCCAGTGGGCTTCACGTCTGGTTGCTGAGATGTGGTCAGCTCGTTTTAGGCCAAGGGCGGCGCATAGTGCCTTGCTTTGCAGCAGGTGCAGTTTTTTCATGTTGGAAGCCGAAGTGCCCATCAGGAGTACATTACAGTAGTCACGTTTGGTGAGGATAAGTGCTTGTGCGACCGTGAGGCAGTTACTTGGAGATAGGCATTGCCTGCTCAGGGAGATGAGTCTAGCCGTGTAGGCCGTGGCCAAGACGTTAATGTGTCTGGCCATAGATGTCAAGTCCTCATCTTTCCATGGGTGCAGCACATCGCATCCATCCTACACAAGGTACCATTGTACACTGAATCCTGTGAGTGCATATCCCTAAGAACCCTGAAAAGGAAAGAGCAGTAATGATCGGGTAGGGGAAATTCAGGTTAATTAGCGCAAGGATGTGGTTATCAATTGCAGATAAGTAAACGGTGTTTAGGAAAGGCATAATTACAGAGAATCGGTCTGCCCTCAATGATTTCTTTTGATTTTCATTGTTTTGTCTGAACTCCCTTCCAGAGTTATTTCATATTTGCTTAGGTGGAATTAGATCACTAATTAACTCATTGATTCCATTAAACACCTCCCCTCAGCTAATCCAAATGCTTGAAATGCCTACTATGAGGAATTGAACAGCAGCCAAGAATCATTCACTTTCCTTTTCATTTATACAATTCCATGTAGTAATAGCCTTATTCACATTGGGACTGGTCATGCTCACTTGTGTTAATGACCGCTCCCCCAATTTATAGCCTCTAGCAATAACTTCATGACTACCATCACTTTTGATGCTCGAAATAGCCTTCTAAACTTCTGTAAAATGTGTTCATTTTTTAACCACCACTCTTTGAACATTTGAATCTCAAACCTCATGCTCAGAAAACTGGACTACTGATTGTGCCTACTCTTTTGCCTTCAACCGTACTCCTTTCACCCTCTAGACAAAGTCATCAACTTCGCTACTCACATGTGAAGGCTTGCCATCTTGTTAGGGTGTAGGAGATCTAGCTTTTCTTTATTTTTATTAAATAATAAAATGATGCGGGTAATCCATCTCAGAAAGGGTTGTCTTGCAATTAGACCCCCTCTTTTATAAAGCTCTATGCTAAAACCATAGTACATATATGTGCCCCACTGCATCAGTCTCCAGATCTGCAGCACCTTTCCCTCTATCGCACAGAAGAGGTTCAGAGGTCACGCGCCCATTTTGAAAGATGCTGTGGCATAAAGTCACTGCACATAGAGGTCACATTTAACTTCTGCACCTCTGATCCACACCCATGATAACTGTGTTCCTATCTGTCTAGTGGAATGGTGATCTTTAAGACCTGGTTTTGGGTATGGGGACTGATAGTGGACATCAATTTGGTACCATACTCAAGTCAACCATGTGAGCTGAGACCAACTATGGAAAGGCTACGTGATTCATGGCCAGACTTCCTGTCTTGACTTCAGCAAGCAAGACAACAGACAGGATGGCTTTCTCCTTTGATCGTCAGGGAGGCTGGGTAACCTTTCCTCCAGCCCAGGAATGTCTCATTAGGAGAGGTCCTGGGAACCAAGCTTCAAAGAGGCACATTCATAACAAAGGCTAGCCTCACACCAGAGTGTTGCATACCAGAGGGTTTTAGGAGCTGCAATTTTAGGAAGAGGGCAGTGTTAGAGTAGCCAGAAAGAGCAGAAGGGAATTGAAGGAAGGTTTTACTAGCCTGTGTTTCTCTGGGGCTCTTGCTCCTTCCTGTCCCTTCCATTTCCTGTATGACAAAGCCCTCGGGGAAAGGTGCAAGAAAGCAAGGTTCACTTGTCACAGTGACAGGTCTCCTACGGTTAATGGACTGGGGCATTTTTTTTTGTAGATAAGCCACTGGGTTGCTCGATCCTTGTTTCTACTGCTATCTGCTGTCTTATTTCAAAATGGGCCATGGTTTAGGGGTTTGAGACAAAACATGCTATGGTTTGTATATTATCTCTCTCATTTCCTCTCGTCATTCAGCGTATCAATGATTGAGCCCTGGGGCTTTAGCAATAATTCCCAATTATCTTTGAAGTAGGCTCCATCATGACCCTTCTGATAGTGAACCTGCTGTTGATACCATTACTTGACTTGACTCCAGATTGTCTTTTTCCTTTTTTCCACAGTTGTGAAATATGTTTTCAAAGGTTCTGTGGTGTATATGAAAAGGAGCTCAAAGGATTGAAGCCCACTTCCTGATGTGTTGCCTTCTTGTAGGCAAAATAAGACCGGGTAATGGGAGAGACCACTTTTTCCATAGGGAGTTTTCTAAAGCACCAATCATGCTCTTCAACATCGAACTGGCATTCCACCAGTCCATTGCCTGAGGGTGGTAGGAGACAGATAACTTGTTGTTTATCCCACAATCCATCCACATCACCTTCTTATAAGAGGGCATAAAGTTGGATCTCAAGTGAGAAACATCCTGTTTGGGCAAACCAACTTTTGTGAAGATCCGTTTTGGGGCTTCGCTATCACACGGGTAGTGATAGTCCTCATGCACACCATCTGCAGATACCTCATGGTGTGCTCTACTGTCGCTAAGATTAAATCGTTTCCTGCATATGTTAATGAGTCAATGAACACCCCCCACTGATAGTTGATTTACCAGACAGGTAACAAGAAGAGCAGGCCTCGAAGATGCCTAAAAAGTGGCAAAGGTGATGGCAACAGTGGCTTGTGTGCATCCAGCCCAGAGTGGAGCATGGTGAGCCACTGAATCATATACATTTCCATCAAGCCACTGAGCTGTTTCGCAGTAACTTTCAGAAAGTGTCTTTGTTCAGATAGCCATCTGATGCCATCTATGAGCTGAAGAGAGGGGTTCTGAAGACCTCTACATGTCAATAGATTAGTGGCATTAATAGCCCCAGTGCCAGTGGTGCCAAAGGTACTGGGCCTAGGCTGACTCTGGGCTTATAAGTGCATGCTAAATGCACATTTAGAAAACCTGCCGGAACCTCTCCTTTTCATTGTTTTTATGGCACAGTGTTTTGAACACTCCCCACCCCTTTTTTAACAATAAGGCGTACATCTAGAGATTTCTAGAGATGTCTCAAGATATGCTCAGTCATGCAAGTGGCACAGGTGGAAGTGCTGTCTGTTCTATGCCAGTGCAGCATAATGAACTTTCTGGAAAGTAAGGCACCTGAGCGTCAGATTCAGATTTTGATTAAAAATTAACTCATGATTTAAAAGAGGTAGCCACCAGGACACTCATGGGTCTATAATTCAGTTCATATTAAGTTCCCTATGGAAAAGAAAGCTCCACTTTCGCTCCCTCTTCCATTTCTCTGAATTAGAATAAAACCACTTTTGTCAAAATGACTAACACACCTATTTCAGTCCAAAAAAATAAGCTGAAGACCTTGCCAATCCATCAAGAAATATTGACAATTGAGAATTAATTATATTCGGCACACTTAATTCATCTGACCTATCTTCAGGCTTTCATTTCATGTCTGAGAATATGGTGTTAGCCAAGGAGCATCACAGTTTTGGGATACTGAAAGCCCAAGTGCATCAGCATGAGATCTCCTCACCATTTAATGAAGAATTTAAGACCAGTCAGGAGGTTGGATTTCAGACAACTCTGTATTCTTGTTTTTAAAGAGATTGGTGTAGAGGAGCAGATTGAGGAGCCAAGGATGTGTCAAGACTTTCTCAGTGTAAATAATTGTGTAGTAAAATTGATCAATTTCAAGTAGCCGTAGAGAAAATTAAGGCATGAATGAGAAAACCTTGAGTGTCTAGGCGTGGCTAAAATAGCACATACCATAGCTGAGATGTATGTTCTTATGGCCACACCATTAAAATCTGAACAGGCAGACTCAAACATGAGACCAGTTATTGAATTAACAAAACTTCAGGCACTGCACAGGAAGAGCAGTTTCATATATCAAGAAGGCCTGGAGAGGTACCGGGCATGGTAGAAGCAGTAGAAGATAAGTCACCCAGGTTAAACAATTTCATGATTGGAATAATGTATTAAAGTGTTAAAGTACTGCACAATTTTAGTAATCTTATCCTTGGTCATTGGAAACTGAGATGCTCATCTTACTTGTCCAGTGGTCCATAACAAGTTTTGCAATCACGTCCTGGTCAAGTAAGGAATGAATATGGGAAAATGGTCAACGGTGCTGTAATTTCCTTGGGCCCTCAAGGAACACCAATGGAAAAAAAACTTTCAAAATGCTAATTTGATCTTTATGCACCAGGAGCCGCAGTGGACAAAAGATCTAGAAGTGCAAATTCTATCAATAAAAAGGCATATCGCCAGTTTTATAAAGATGAATGAGGCTCTAGCAGAAAGTCTTTCTCTGTTTAATGACCTTCCCACGACCCATGAAAATAACTGGTTGTCCTAATTAACTCTTCTGGTGAGCGATTTATCAGCACAAATGGGCCTTTGAAATCCCAACAAAAATACAGGACTGAGATGTCCATTGAGGAGATAAAAGAGAATGAGAAAATGACGAAGGCAACATCCAGAAAGGAAGCGGGATACATAGAAAAAAATGTAAAATAACGGTCAATATCAATGGGGAACAGAAAACACACAAGTCAACTATAAGTATGTGGACTGAGCCCAAGAGTCAATTTGCATCTTGCAGATTGACTCAGAGGGAATAACAGAATGGCAACTGCGCCCACCCCCTGCCCTCGAGCAGCTTTAAGCAAGGTAAAGCTATGAAATGAGCATGAGAGATTTACGTGCAATTAGGTATGCCCTGTTCAGGCGTGGTGAACACCTCTCTCAAGCTATGTCTCCTTTCTGTGCTGTGCCCCATAAAATACAGTTGAGACTCCAATGATAAATTCTGTCCAATTGTACACATAGCTCCTCCACATTTTCCTTTTCATGCCTTCCTAAGAACTTTATCTAACCTCTTCCTTCATTACAACTTTCTAGACTCTTCAGCTCCTCCCTACCAATTCTGAATTTTCTATCATACTCCTTCTTTGCCACTATGACAGAAAAAGCACTTCAACCTCATAACCTATGGCAGGAGGCACCTACAAATGCAAGATAGCATAACATAAAAGGAAAATGATTCTTCTTAAAATCCTAGAGCCTAATGAATTTGAATATCATGAACACATGATTGAGAAGACATGTAAGTAGCCAAGTGCACATTTTGGCATAGGAACAATCTTGAGGTCTGACTTAAAAATTATCAAAACGATCCGACATAAGGCATGGCCGGAATTGTCTTCTTTATTGGCTGTAGAGCATCAAACCTGATTATGTTCATTAAAAAAAAACAGATCCTTTGACAAGCTTTTTCAATAGGATATGAATAATCCTCCCCTGTGATCAGATCAAAACCAAAAGGCGACTATGTAACGATAAAGAAAATGTGCAGAATCTGATGAGCATGAAGAAGACCCAGGACACGTGGTGCCGAAAAGGAAAACAATGCAAAAATGGCTCTAATAGTGACTTGTGTGTTTTAGATTATATGAATTTACACAAGCCATACTGTACAAAATTGCTACTGATGTCTGGATCTAGGATAAATCAAGTAAAGTCTGCACCTGAAGCCTCAAGGTGGAAATCAGCCACTAGGTATTAAAAATGACATTAAAATACCATCAATAAAGCAAAATAACTCAATCACTACCAATACGAGGTGACTAGGGAATCCCCATTCTGCACAGGCTCTATATTGTGTTTACCCCCTTTGACATTTTCAAAGAAGCATTACTTATCTCCTGGAGCATAGCTGGGGTTCCTCAGAAACTGGAGGATCCTGACTTAGTAGCTGGTATTCTGAAATACGATATCATTCTGCAGGACACATGGATGATGGAAGTTTGGGATTTCAGTGCTTATCTTTATTTCTTTAAATCCAATGAAAAGGCATATCAAGAGAGAAACTCAGAGGTCTACATATTTCATACAGGATTGAAGCGTGTTGGAAAGCTGAAATATACCAACCAAATTGGAAGAGGAAACTGCCTCCCAAATTGATGAAATGTTGTGGTATAATATTTGCTCTACAGCGTCTAAATCATCAGATTGTGTCCAGTTTAAGCTGTAAACTTCTTTGTCACAGGTATCTCACCTTGTGGCGGTTTCATAAGTTGATTCCTGCATCACCCTCCAGTAGCTGGAGATTTGTGCAAGTCCAGGGAGCGCTATTCTACATATGGTGAGCATGCAATCTCATCCAGACATCCTGGAAAGAGGTTCTATCCCATATCCCACGAAAATAACAGTAACAAACCTACGCTAGATCCCTTAACCATTCTGTTGGGAAACATTGACCCAGATGGTCACTATAGACTATCCAACAAAAGCTCTACATTACTTACACACCTCCTAGTTGCAGCCAGAGTCACGATTGCCTGCAGTTGGAAAGTAGACAAAACACCTGTCATCCAGAAGTGGTGGTCTAGGATTTGGTTCACTACTGCTATGGACAAAATTGCGGCCTCCACTTGAAATCAAATGCCAAAATACTTAAAAGTCTGAAACCCATTTATCCAATTTGTACAGCAGAAAGGTTTTCCTATGAAACATTATAAACCACTAGACCTACGATCATTTACTGTATCACCTTGGTTATGGACTTAAAGAGTAATGTTCACCTTGGTCCTTTTATTTTATGGTTGTATTTGTGTTCTGCTTATTGTTTTGATATAGCTATAGGGAATTTGGTAAATAATTACTACATAATTCTTCATACATGCTCTAATGTAACTTGAAATTATCCTGTTTTACTTGATTCACTTGAGATGTATATTGAATATGGATATTCATGTACAATAAAACACAATTGAAATAGGGAGAAAACAAGACATCCTCAGGTGGTTAGCATAGCCTTTTCAAATTGAGGAACATTTAGAATTCTAGCGGCATGGTCAGCTAATGACGTCTGCGTTTGTGCTTTGTGCAGGCAGGACAGCGAACATTCTCGTTCTGAGAGAATCCAGTTAAAAGATGAGACCGGATAGGATCAGAGAAGCCTACACTTTATTCTCCTCATCCCCGACACGCATAACACTGTGTACAAGAGAGGAAACAACAGAAATAGAAACGACACTCTGGATGCATTTTACGGTCGCTAAAGGTGGGATGCTGTATTTAAGAGAAAGAGATATTCATCTATAGAGGGTGACTAAATGCAAGCTGTTTGATGGTGATACCTGCACCGGGTTCTGCGTTAGACCACCTAAGACACCCCTACAGTAGACGGGAGGACCAAAGGAGGAAGAAAACTGTAGCTAAAGTGTTTTAATAAGTATGAAGAGAGACTGAGTTGATAGCTCCTGAAGAATGTTCTCCATTTGGAGGTTGTTTGGAACAGAAGCATGTTTAGTACAAGACATGGCTGATTGTTCGGTTTGAGTCTGGACAAAACCCATTAACCTAAGCGACCTGGGCCAGAAGAGTGGTGTGGGCGAAGGTATTTTTGGGTCACATCAGCACTTTAATTCTTTTTTTAATGTACACAATAATTTGATATGTGATGTTTTAATGTTCATTAGATATATGAATTGAGATCTTATTGTTTTGTAATGATTTTATAATAAAATGTGTTTAATTTCATACCAATGAGTGGGTTAATGTCATTTGAGGCTCCTCCACTTCTACTAAACACCTTGTAAAAGTTTGGTCCCTGACTACTGCTGGAAATTCTAAAATAACAGTCCTCCTTTACTTCATTTGATTTCCATGCTGAATCATAAATATGGGAACATAGATATCAAGGTGTGGCTTTTAGCAGAATTCTGTAGTAAACTGGATCTAATTTCAGCCTGAAATATCTTCATGTCAGTTCATATGCAGCGCTCAAACTACAATGCCAGAGTAGCAAATTTGGTGATTGACTACATCTTTGTAGCAATTGAAGATTGGTCCAGTTATGTGAAATTTAAAATATCTTGCAGAGTTGAGCGCAATCATCATTTACTGATTTACTAACTACTAATGATCAGGCAACTGATGAGTTGCCTGTGTTTGAACTAAGAACCCAAATCAGGGTCATATGGGGACCCACGTGGAAGAGAATTTCAATGTCTGCTATGAACAGAACAAAATACAGCTATGCTGCTCCATGATACAGCTGGGAACTGAGAGCTAAGCCTGGCAAGGATCTACAAACCAGACAGAAATTAGCACATTATATGACTGTTTATTCTCATTTCTGGGCATGGTGCTAACAAACTAAAGTTAACAGAGAAAAAAACAAAAGCACCAAAGCAATTGACAACAGCTTGTTTTGATAAGGAATGTGCCGACACTTAATCAGCCATGCAAGAAGCAATTAAGTATGATCTGAAAGCATGCAAAATCCATATCCTAAGAAGATAATATAAAATGCTTTTAATTTAAAGAAGGAAACATGGAAAAGGTGCTGGCAGAAACTTGAAAGAACAGCAATTCACAATTATAGACCTTCTGCCGATGTGTAGCCCACATTTTAGGCCAATTTAAATGTTGACGTTAACTAACATCTGAGAAGAGTATTGGAAAAACCAACTTCTCTCAAATGTTCAATGCCCCCTCATTTTGCTGCTATACATCAGAAAATGGGATGAAAATTAATTCATCTATTCAACGCCGAGGTCTAAATAACAGCTTCTTACTTTCCAAGAGTATGATCACTTATCCCTCTAAGAATGCAAACATCTGCAGTGCAGTGCAGGAGTCCCTTTACTCCAGAACTAAATAGAAAGGCCATTAACTACCTTTCCAGAGCCAAAACACCTGGGCCAGTTATGATCCCAACTGATGTTTTTCAGCATGATTAAAATTGGTAGATCCAGCTAGTCGGCCTCCTGGTCAAATGTTATTACTGTTCCATTGTACGAAAAAGGTTCCACTAACACACTGTATTCTTATAGGCTAATTTGTCTAATAGACATACATTGTAAGACTTTCAGCCGCATTAGAATCCTGGAACTAAATGACTAGATGTACTCAAATGGAATTGTAATATTTGGCCTAGAGAGGCCTCAAACCTGGCTCTCCACAGTTGATTAAGCCTTTACCATGATGCATGTGGCTCACAAGTAACCTTGCTCAAAACATATGTTTCTATATCTTGCTTCCATTGATTTATCCTATTCTTTTGATCTTGCGGTGAGAGGTAGGCTTTGGAACAAAATACAGAAAATGGGTACTGATAAGAAATTGTTGCCCTTTACTGTAAGACCACTACAAAGTTCCGGTTTTGCTGCAGTGGAAAACTTACCAGGCCAAGGTAACATCAAGAGGAATAAAGAACAATGCTTACTTGCTCTAGTTCTCTTTTGTTTATATGTAAATGATAGGGTTCAGAAGTTTTAACTACATCACATGACATACCATACATTGCTGGCAAGCCAGTCCACAAACTGCTTTATGCGGATGATTCTGTTCTCGAGAATACTCCAAAAGCAATGAAAGCCGAACTGAAGGTAGAAATGAATTACTGCAAATGCAGCGTTTTAATCTTCAAGAAGACCAAGTCAAAAATCATGGTGCCTAGAAAGCAGACAAGGAGAAAAGATAAATGCCTGTTCTTGCTGGATGGAGTGCTAATTGAACTATTGGGAGTCATTTTATTAGAAACCTTTTTTTTCAAACGTCTCATCACCATGGTGTTGCCGAAAGCTAATGTGGAAGCATGAGCCCTAACACAATTTTTAGGAAGCAAAACAACCATGGAAGTCCTGAACTAGGTACAGGGTTTCCAGCTAAATATGGAAGCTTTGGAGCTTATGGTGCAGAACTTTGAGGACTGGACAGGAATATCACGAAAATCTGAGTCAGTCAGAAACTTTCTGAAAACAAATCCTGTATCTGCCACAGGGCTTCCTGACCACGGTCCTGCAAGCACATATGGGGTTTTTACCACATTAAACGAGGGTGGCAGACATTCCTGCACTATATGCTATCAAACAATCTACGTCAATAAACACAAACTTGGTGGACAGAGCATGGAAGGAATATTTTATCCAACTGTGTATATCAAACTATAGGAAGCAACTAACGGACAAATTAACCATTTTAGGTGTGGTGGGAATTCGAGAGCTAAATACAGAAAGCACACCTGAATATAGATCATTCCTATCGGAATTGAAATTTAAACAATATGGTCAATAAGGAATCATTGGTAGGGGAGTTGGCTCAACTAAAAGATTAGGCTAACCTGACATTTTTTTTTTAAAAGAATTTTATTAAATTAAATTTACAACACAACCAAAAATACAAACCAAACGCGCAGTGCACTATACAACCATTACATTTAACATCAATTAGTCCTTGACCACCGCCCCCCTAATCCCACCCCCCTTTACGAGCCTGTTTGTCTTTCACACTCAGTATCTGTTACGCGTGGCAGGGCATCACTTTCCTCGGATTCCGCCGAGTCCAATATTGTTCCAAACAGTCCAGCTATAAGTGATTTCCATGCCATCAGGGTACCCACTTCTTCTTCCCCACTCATGCTACTTGCCTCCTGCCATACCATTGTTTCAGCCTCTGCCCATTTCTGCAATTCCCTCCACCACACCTCCACCCGTGGCCTGTGACACTTTTTCCATCCCATGGCAATCCTCTGCTTTGCAAGCACATATGCCAAGTCTTTCAGTTTCCCGACATGTTTAAGTTTCGGTGACCTGGGAAACCCTCCCAGCAGGCAGGCCCAGGCCGTGTCTATGATGAGCGTGACCCCTTTCTCTGCTAGTTTTTGTGCCACTTCTCTCCAGAAACGCTCAATTACTGGGCATGACCAAAACATATGCGTCATATCAGCGTTCTCTTCATCGCACTTAGGGCACGCCTGTCGCCCAGCGTTCCTAAACTTAGATATCCTCAAAGGGGTCATATATGCTCTATGCATTACATATAGTTGTATTTGCTTCAATCTGGCATTCCTAGATACCTTCTTGTGGTAACCCAGGGCACGCTCCCATACCCCATCCTCCATCTGGGCCCCCACCTCTGCTTCCCAATCCAATCTCAAATGTGTCAATTCTTTCCCAACCTTAGTCATTACCATCTCATACAATCTAGAGATCTTGTGCCCCCTTCCGTTATGTCATATATTGTCCCTATAATGGCGTCTGGTTCTTCCGCCAATACTGTCTCAGGCCACGTCTTCCGAATTTTCTGCACCAGCCTCTGATATGTAACATATTGGCCCCCATGCAATCCTGCCTCCTTCCCCAGTTCCTCAAAAACACTGATGGTCCCTTCTTGCCAGATGTCCCCTAATGTTACCAGCCCAACCGACTCCCAGTAGGTTCTGATTATCATCGACAGCTGATTATCTCCATCCGCCAAAGCAACCAGCGGTACCTGCAGGGAGCACGGGAGCGGGTCTCCCATCATCCGGCATGCTCGACGCCACATTTTCCACCCCAGCAACATCATCCCCGGCCGCTCTTTCATTTCTGACTCAGGCAGCCAGATAATTTCCTTCAGGTAAAACGTGGTACAGTCCCGCCCAAACAACCTAAATTCAGGGGTCGCTTCATCAGAGAACCATTTTGCCACATATTGTAATTGACCCGCTACATAATACACCTCAAAATGAGGTATCTTGATACCCCCTTTCTCATGGAAATTCTGCAACTTCCATAGCGCCACTCTATTCCGGGTACCATGCCACAGGAAGCTTCTACACATACCATTCAGTTGAGCAAAAAACCCCTTGGGAATCATATGTGGAATACTACTAAAATAATGCAAGAGCCGAGGCAGGACTACCATCTTAAGCATCGCCACTCGTCCCATCATTGCTAAGGGCAACTTCTCCCAAAGCCTCATACACAGATTTTACCAATGGCTACCTCGGTATTGTGCCTATGTTCCTCTTCTACCGTATGATACACATCTATTCCAAGGTAGCGGAAGGAACTGACAGTCCATGGCACTGGCAACTCTGGTAACCTTTCTACGGGGATTCCCCTATAACTGCCCAACGGGAATATGCTAGACTTTTGAGGGTACACCGCTATACCGGACAGCCTCGCATACCTTCCCATCACCTCCAAAATATACTGAAGATTTTCTTCCGGGTATCTTAAATATAACAACAAATCGTCTGCATAGAGGGATAATAGGTGTCTTTCCCCTCCCACCTCAATACCTATGGTGCTATATTGTTGCCTGAGGTATACTGCCAGGGGCTCCAGAGCCAGAATGTACAACATCGGGGACCAGGGGCACCCCTGTCTAGTGCCCCTACTAAGTTGCCACCTCTTAGATATCACTGCTCCTGTTTGAACCCTTGCTAGCGGCTCACTATACAGCATCTTCGGCCACCTGATGTACCCCGGCCCCACCCCATACTCTCCCAGGGCCGCCAGCAGCCACGGCCACCTAACCGAGTCGAAAGCTTTTACTGCGTCTAGAGACACAACTGCCATTTCTCCTTCACTGTCACTCCCCCATTCGACCACCCTATGGAGTCGCCTATGGTTGTGAGTTATATTCCTGTTCGGGACATAGCCTGTTTGGTCTGGATGTATTAATTTGCTAATCACTTTCCGCAATCTATTTGCCAGGACTGCCGTCAGTATCTTGCCGTCCTGGTTCAGCATCGACAAAGGTCTGTATGAGCCACAGCTATGCTCTGGTTTATTAGGTCTGTGGAGCGGTATTATGATCGCTTCTCTAAGCGACTCTGGCAACCGTCCCACTTCAAACGCCCCATTAAGCATGTCTAGCATTGGGGGGAGTACTTCCTCTCTATATGCCTTATAAAATTCACTAGGGAACCCATCCGCTCCTGGGGTCTTACTGGTAGGCAGCTGCCTAACCACCTCCTCCAACTCCTCCAAAGTAATTGGTTCATCAAGTTCTTCTCTTTCTTCTGTACTGATCTTGGGCAATCCTATATCCTCCAAAGTTTCAAGTATCTCATCCTGGCTGCCCCCCCCTCTGTCCTCATACAATACCCTGTAATAATCCGCAAATTCCCTATTGACTTCCTCTTGGGTGTCCGCTATCTCACCATCTTCTCTGGTTATTGTCCTAATCGGGGGCCTAGGGGTTTCACTCTTGTATAGCCACGCTAAGAGGCGGCCTGTTTTATCCCCACCCGCATGCTGTCTCTCAACATACTTTTTATAATTAAGGTTGCAGAGCCTCTTCGAGTGTTCCGCACACTACTGCTGTAGTTTAAGTACCAGTTCCGTGTCTATACTTCCCTTTTTTAATTCATTTTCTAGTCCCTCTTCCGCCTTTTTTGGTAGGTCTGCCAGAACCCCGCCCTGCAGGCCTTTCGACTTAGCTATGGCCACACCCCGCATCACCACTTTAAAGGCCTCCCTTAGTGTACCCGCCGAGTCAACACTGCCAGTGTTCACCTCAAAATAGTTGATAATCTCGTCTCTGATATCCTCTTTAAAAACTGGATCTTCGAGCGCCTCTGCACGGAGGCACCATATCGGAATCCGCGCCCATAGGGCGGCAATATTGCCACCCCAGGACCAGGGGCCAGTGATCCGACAGGACCCTCGCTTTATATTCTATTTGAGTAATCTCTATCATTATATCTGGCGTGGCAAACACATAATCCAGTCTAGTGTGCAGCTGCTGCGGGTCTGAGTAATGCAAATATTGCCTTTCATTAGGGTGCTTTGTTCTCCACACGTCTACTAATCCAAAATCATTTAGCAGCGTCTGCAATGCTCTAGCTGCTGGGGTGGGCCTGTCAATCTTGTTATCAGATCTGTCTACTTTGGGGTTTAGTACACAATTGAAATCCCCTCCCCAGATCACTGCACCACCCACACACATACTTAGGTTGGTGCAAAGGGTCCTGAAGTATGCCGCCGTATTATGATTGGGGGCGTACGTGTTTACAATGCACACCTCTTTATTCTCTACCAACCCTCTCACAATGACCATCCTCCCCTCAGGTTCATTTACTTCCTGTATGAGCTGAAACGGGACGTGCGGTGCCACCCAAACCAGTACTACCCTAGCATAAGCAGAGTACGAGGAACCCACTACAGTGCCTTTCCATTTCTTCCCAACCAACTCCATCTTTTCCTGCGTCAGATGCGTCTCTTGTAACAGTGCAATATCTATTTTTTGTCTCTTCAAATACAGCATGACCTTGTTCCTCTTTAAATAACTGTTAAGTCCCCTGACATTCCACGTCACTATCTTAAGATCTCCCATAGTTCGTTAGTATCCATCTCCCTGCCTCCCAGCCACGCCCATCCGCCCACGCAATACAGACACGACCTTCTAGCTCTTCCAAATAGGCTCATATTTAGGCTCAAACTCCCCATAACTATGTACACATCAAACTCCCCTCCTCTCTCCCCTCCCTCCACCCATCCCTTCCCAAACAACACCCTTCCCTCCCCCATTCTACCCCCCATTGTCCCACCCCCAACAATACCCCCCTCAACTTTTGCCCAGCTCCATTCCTGGATCTCAGGCACTCCCACATCTAGCCCCGACTAACACACACCTATGTTCAGGGCCCAGTAGGGTAAAGCCGCCCTAGTGGCCACTTAACTAACAATGTTTGGGGGAGGATTGCTCCAGTTCCGTTACTCCTGTTTCTACAAATATTACGCTTTGTGTTAATGCTAGACAACCATGAATACATTTACACTATATTCTAGTCCATAACGAGCCCAAGGCCCGCATATTAATCAATGTTCGACCAGTCTCATTTCCCAGTGTAAACAGGATCACCCACCCACTTACCCCTCTGTGTAAATGGTGCAAGTCCTTCAAGAATCACCATCTTGCCGGTCACGGTCCGCCTCTTTTTTCGGGCAACCCTGTAAATCCAACCATGTCATCACATCCTCCGGAGTATCAAAGAAGAGAGCCTTGCTCTTATGCAACACTTTAAGCTTCGCCGGGTATAGGAGCATGTACTTGATGCCTGCTTCACGCAGCCTCCTTTTGACGGCCACATAGTTGTATCTCTGCCGCTGTACTAGCATCGTATAATCTGGGTATGCCGTGACGTTAGTAGATGCTCTCTTTATTGTTCCGCCTTTACGAAAAAATTCTAGGATCTTTTCCCTGTCCCTATAATTCAAAATCCTAGCGATGATCGGTCTCGGTGAGGCCCCAGGCCGTGGTTTCCTCATCAATGTGCGATGCGCTCGTTCCACCGTGAACCCCTGCAATAGTTTGTCAGCTCCTATCTCCTGAATGATCATGTTCTCCACGTAGTTCGTGGGGTCCTGGCCTTCCTCTCCCTCCGGCAGCGTGCTCAGCTCCGTTATAGCCTCCAGGATCTGCTGTTTGTCTCCCTCCGCGGCTTCCTCTGTACAAGCCGTATCCTTGCCCTGCGCCACCATAGCAGGGGTCTTCTGTGTCTTTGCGAAGACTTCCATTGTAGATTGTTTGGTCCTAGACTTAGCAGTTTTCACCGACATGATGTCACCCTCCGTACGTGTGCAGTACCAGCTCAATGTCGTTGTTAACTTCACAGGTTTTGCCAGTTGTTAGGGTCTATATCAACCGATTTTTGTCTGCATGCGACTCATGCAATTGCCATTCAAATGGGTTGCGGCCTCCCACGTATTCCCTAACAGTGACCTAGGCCTTCATAGTCGAGTTGCCTGGGCCCATGTGACATGTGGGTCAGGTGTCTTCCGTGAATAATGGTGCTAGCCTCTATCAATCAGCACCTGGCCTTATTCAGTGCCTCTCTATGAGTCTGTTAGTGGTGCGCCCACATGCACTTCACTGGCCTCTTATATTTCACAGGCCCTTTCATATAGGTTTACTCAGCATCCGTATCACGCCTCAGCAGTACCCTCTGCAACCAATGCTGCACATCTGCTGGTCATCTCCTTTAGTAACACGCATATGCGGGCACATCTTCACTTATCTGGCATCACTCTGCCACAGTTTCCTCATGAGCTCTGCAGTGGGGCTCGGCCTCCGAAGTCTGCAGTGCCGTCTTCGCCACTCGGCACTGCCGTGCTATTTTGTGTTCATGTAGCACAAGTCCATCCCGCGGGCGGCCTTTATCATTTGTGTTGTCGGCTTCACTTCATTCGCGAGCGTGGTCACCCTGCGCACAGGCCGGCGCTGCGTTCGCTCTGCACAAGCAGCCGTCCCGGCTATGTGCAGCAAGACGTCCCCGGCAGATGCTCTCCGGGGCACCGCTCCTGCAATACGGGGTCCAGGACCCGTCAAACGTCTTCCATCTACGATCGTTGCGGTGCCTCTGATCCGGCCGCCACGCGTGTGCCTACCAGCTGTCTCCGAGTCGCTTATTAAAGCGATGCCATACAATTCCACCAGAACACTCCGTCTCTGGGCTCAGGCAGCCGCCTGCAAACACTCGATACAATGAAACAAGTCAGTTTCGTTTCGTTTCAGCATTTCCTTTGTGCGCCGCCATTTTGGCGACAAAGTATCTTCCCTGCAGCAATCGAAAAGTCCATTTTTCTCTCGATCCGCAGGCCCAGCTCACTCTTCCTTCAAGATTCTTGTAGCCCATGCATTCCAAAGCACAATCCTGTAATTTCAAAGCATGCGTGCCGTTTGAAAAGCGTAAGTTAGCAAAACGTCGTTGGATCATCAGGAGCTCATCACAGAGCACTTCCTATTCCATGGCTAGTTAGCCACACCCCCCATACCGCGGCTAACCTGACATTTATGTGGACAATATTTACCAACAACCATATCTGACCATTTTGTCACAACCCGATGAGAGACACCTCTTTGCTCTGTCAAGAGCATACAATGTGGCTTTAGGTAACAATATGAGGAGATGGAACTGTTTTGCTGAATCAATCTGCAAGCTAAGCCAAGCAGAGGACGGGACCTTTGCTAATTCCCTTCTTCGTTGTCCCGGATACAACATCTTACGCTGTAAAAAAGTCCTGATGTTCCTTCTTAGCAACTTTGATAATATTTTTAAGATGACCACTGCCTTACATGCGGGTGCATGGCATAAACGAGAAAAAAGGTAACATGAAACACAACTTGTTTTATAATTGTTTGGTGGGCCCCCTCATATGAGAGTTGGGGGCTGCAAGGGTTGCTGATGTGAGAAATTGCCTCACCCTATGACACGAGTTCAAGAAGGACTCTTTATGTATAGGGAGAGTTCGACTGGGGTTATGGATGTTCTGCGACTATTACATTTTTTATTTTAACAATGAACATTTTAAGGGATTGTGCAGTGTAATACAGATAGTCTTTTGGTATTTTCTATGGTATCTTTAAATATGTCTGATTTTCATTAGCCATGCATATCTATATATATTGTTTTAACTTTGTCTCTTTGGTGTTTTTAATCATTGTCATGAATGGCTCATGTACTTAAAGGTGCTACTAAATAAAATAATGTTGAAGAGCAGAGTTATCTTCTCCAAGTTTTTCAGCACTGAGTGATGTCTTAACAAAGGCAACACATGAACACACTGCATCAGGCAGAAGCACTGACCAAGGGAACCCACCAAGCTCTAGTGGGTAACAGGCGCAGGATCTATGGGCTTTATGTATAGGAGCCCACACTCTTGTTAATATGCTCCCTTTTTGTTTTCATGGTGGCCACCTTGGTCCCAAAATCTACTCCAATTTCAGATTCGCTACGATCTCTTCATTGGGTTTCACTAAGTGACAGTGTTGACTTCAAGATTCTTTGCTTGATTTACAAATGCTTGAACAACCTGGCTCTCTCATACCTGGAAGAAAAACTGAATAGATACCAACAAACTCGATCACTGCACTCACAGACATTTTGCAGTGCATGGTCCCAGATCACGGAACAGCCTGCCATGGGATTTGAGTAACAAAATGCTGCTACAATTTTGGAAATCCCTCAAGACCCATCTTTTTAAATAGATGTTATAATTACAGGAGGTTAGTATGTCGGTTCTGGTCACAAAGCAATGTGTTTGTGTATTTGGGCATGGTAGACAATAAGTATATGTGTATTGACCATGGGGACATGTGGATGTCTATGGTAACACATCTGTGCAGGGAGTTGGGTGCTGAGCTGGCTAAAAGGCGCAAAAAGATTGAGTACCTCCGCAGCATGGAAAAAGTGAGAGAAAGTTGCATTTTTCCCTCAGAAGCTGCGAGAGCAGAAAAAATGCTGCAAATTCCCTTCTTCCCATAGAAGCAACTGTCTGCTGCTATCAAATAGTGTTGAATGGGTTCTGTTGTCTTTTTTTTACCCAGTAAGTGTTCCCTTTCTGCTAGACATATTGTGGCGACAAGGAATGAAGAGACTGACCAAGCCGGTGCCCTAGTGATTGTTATAGACTTTTATGTAACAGAAAAAAAGATAAACCTATCGATCCTTAAACCTAATGGGGTTTCCCTATTTAAACTAAAGAAACTCAGGCGCTTGTCAGGCAGTCCAGGAAAGTCCAAATCAAAAGGCACTGTCCGAGTACAAAAGCTCCTACATTATATCTGTCGCAACAATGCACAATAATAATGATCATATTCTGATCGTGGCCCAGGAGAATGACTCCCTTCTCCTGAATGCAAAGTGTCTCAAAGACACCAAGTCTTCTCAAAGTAAAAGTTCCATTAAGGTTCTAAGCTTTTCGAAACAAACAAACAGTTCTAATGGATCGTCGTGGGGCAAGGAGAATGACTCCCTTCTCCCAGATGGTTCCCCAATGCTCCTTATAGTTTTCAACAACACTTGTAGTTCCTTCAAGGAAGTCTCAACGCATTTCGCTTTCTTTATACTCTTTATCCTGCCCCCCTGGGACGAAGAAGATGCTCCCCGAGTTCATCTCAACTCTCCAGCATCACACTCTTGTGGAACTGCCCAGGGAATTGTGCTACGAAGTGATTCACTACTTCAGCTACTTCTTCATGATTTACAGTCTCGAGTCATCCCGGCCCCCTCCTCGACTTGCACTTGTTCCCATTACCTTCTCCCTATGAACTCTTCACCGGCTTCACCAGGGGTTGCGGGTTCACTCTCTGCTTTAACTTCCTCTTTCATGGTACTTCTGCAGCCTGCTTCTCTCTGTGGCCAATTACTGTTTCCTGTCTCAGCACTGTTGTTGGACCACTCAGTCGACCCATGACAGCTTTGCTGTAGGCTATGGTAGGCGGTCCCTGCACCATTGTCAGTCCGGATGTTTCACCCAAAACAGGTCATGCCACTACCTTTCCGTCTCTCCAGGTCTACTGCACTGGTTCCCAACTGACTCGCAAGATGCTTCCCAGGCGCCCCACTGATAGTCTCTTTAATTTTGGAGATGTGCCATGCTGCAGTCTCTCGAATCCCAAGTTCATCCTTTCGGGCCCTGATGCAGCCATCTCACTCACTGGGTTCTCCTTCGAGGCATACAACAGCTCTCAGCATACCAGAAACGCACAGGCCAATCCCTGTGGGTCAGAAGACGATGAAGAACCTAGTCCTTCTTTGCTGTTCAGTCTAAATAGCGGGGACGGCCCCAGTGTAATGTCACTTCAATTGACAGCAGCTGGTCGAGCATTCCTCCTACTCGATTGAAGTCCCTGTACCTGTACATCAGGGTGGTTTGATATTTTACAGTAACACATAGTTTCGGATGTGATCTTATGTGTAGAATACTCGGACAGTAACATCAGCCTGTGGGATAGGGGTCTCAAGGGCCATGTTTCCCACTTGCGTCCTTATCGCCAGGAGTGGAGTTCTTCTCCATGAGGTCCTCCTGCATGTTACTACCCCTAGGGGGGTTATTGGTTAGCGGCCTCACCTCCCAAGCCTCATGGAAGGGGCTCTCGTGTGGGGAGTAGTGACGCCATCTGGAGGATTGTCACAATATATAGTTCAGTGTACAGAAAAGTGAATACACTTGTTACTGGTCACCTCAAAATTCATTCTAGGATTTAGTTTTATTCCAATTATATCATATGAAAGCATTTCTTTTTTTTTTAAAGTTAAGAATAGTGTTACCTTGGACCCGCTGCTTCCAAACTGCACAAGTATTGCAAGCAAGAAAAGATTGCACTAATGGCAAAAAATATCCCTTTTATACTTTAATTTCCAAATAACTGTTTTCAATTTTGTCCTCCAATTTGTTTTTCACATGGTGAGACCAATTTCAAGCTTTCAGACGGCATCTCCTTTAGTTCCTTGTCTGAAAGCAAAGTATAGCATTTTCTACGACTAACGACGGAGGCCGATTGCAGGAGCATGTTCCAGAGCACTTATATTTTGTCAATAGCCTATATATTTCACAATATTTACTGCAGAAGTTCAAATAAGCCCTTTCTGCTTTATCGGGAAGCTCAGTTATCACCAGAGGGAACACGCTTTTTTAAATTCTTTTTTACTTTCAAAAATTGTTTTGCGCAGCAATTTCTTCTAATTTCTTCTCATGTAATCTTCTGATACGTCTCTTTAATACCAGAATCAGAATCTTAACACCTAACATTTTTCCAAGCAGTTTTGTAAAATGTTATGTCAGTCTTATTATTCTGATCCTAAAACCACATGTAAATCCAATTCCAAAAAGAGAATTCAGTATAATTCCGAGTCATATTTTGATTGTGATAGCATTAACAATGTTCTAACCCAATGAAGAGATTAGCGGGCAGAACCTATCCCTTGGTGGCCCGCCATCCAAGTTAATAGACTTGTGCTTAATGATGGCTTTTAATGAGGGCTCCCGGCTGTTACCACCAATATGATTGCCTATCATGTCATTGTGGCTGTTAGCACAATAATCTGGTACAAAGCTCACAGAACGCATATTCTTTCATAAAAATCCTTGAATCCAAGATGGCAACCATGTAAATGGCAAGTGGGTGCTACATGCAGAGTCCATCTTCCATTTTCCAGGCAGTTGTGGAGGTGGCCATAGTGAGGATGGGGGCACCATGGGCAGCTAGGTGTGCAGACTAGGCCTTGTGCAGACATGTGGGTGATATAGTGTATGTGGGTGTCAGTTGGAGGACTGCTTGTCAAAACAAGGGTGATTATTGCTATTATGAATGTAAGGGAATGGATGCATGTAGTGAATAAGCAACTACTGGTATGTACGTGGCCACATACACTGGCATATCCTCATCACAATATGGTAGAATTCTCCAACTTCATTTATAATGCCCATTAACATGCAACATCCATACACTATATTGTTTTCATGGTTCGTCTGTCAGAAACTTTACATTTGTAAAGGTGGTGGGTGGGGGGAGTGGTTGTTGGAATCAGCTATGCTTCCCTCTGTTGGGCTGCTGTCAGCACCAGTGGCAGGCAACTTGATTGTTTATATTTCAGAGTCAGTTGCCCTTTCACTGACCAGAGGCAAACGTACTGAAAAGAAAACAAAACTCTCATTTGGTGGCTATGTTTACCACAGGATTTGACTACATGTAGGTTCCCCCACCCCACATCCCTCCATAGCATTACAAATAAGGCATTTGTAGTTATAGTTTTCAGGTAATTACACACAGCGCAGACAGGGTGTGATATGAGGGCAAGGCCCGACTAACCTCATATAGCCCGGACCAATATGCTATTCTGTACCCAGGTCAGCTGTGTTTAGACCTGTTTGTGACAGCCAATGAGAGTGCGTATTTGGTTATTTTATGAACAGAGGACATGGTAAACATTTCATGTTTTAGCACTGCAATTGCCAAACATTTTTGGCATGGTAACAAACTGCTTGACGGCAGCAAAAACTGACTGCATGTGTGTGACTTTAGCGCACACATTCTTGTGTGGTGTTCCTAAAGCTTGGCTTTAGTGCAACAATTGGGAAGAATCTTCAGCTGTGCCTTGTCAAGTTTAAAATAATCAAACAGCATTGGCATTTAGGGTCAATCCCCTTTGTCACAGTCCTTGTCTTTTTTCCAGTCTTTCTCCTTCATAACAGTCCTACTTTGTCAGAAGTGCTGCTCCTTCATCATTACTTCATCACCACCCTTCTCCTTCACCAGTCCTCCTCACAGTCCATCTCTATTGTAACAGTATGTTTTGCTTGTTACAGTTGTTCTCCTTCATCACAAGCTTACTTTGTCACAGTTGCCCTCTTGACACAATGTGCTTGTAATATCTTCATTTATGTAATGTTCCACTGTATTGTTCTATTCACTTCTACCTGGTGCAGGAGTGGATGGAACATGGATCCTAGAACATAGAATACAGAATGGAGAGTGTAAGATGCAGGTTTAGTATTGTGTTAGGAGTCAGTTATAGTTGTGTTATGTAGAGAGCCAGTGGGCCTTTGGTTGTACTTAAATAAATCAGACTTTAAAATCCATTCCTGGTGTGGCCAATACTTCAGTGGCGACGAGGATGGGATGGAAGAAAACGGCAGCCCACTGAGTAGCCGTTTATCGTGATCGACCCACCATTAACAAAGAAAGTATTACAAGGACGCTCTTCAATTTCATCTAACACACATTGGAAAGGGCGATGTGAAAGACATTTACAGCGGGAAGAATCTTCCAAGTGAATCCAGTAAAGCATTTCATGGCAGTAAGTGCAGCGCGTTATATATAAGAGGCAGATTATCAGTGTACGCCCATTTGGATTATGGCCCTGCATATTACAAACTCGAACCTCATACAAATCTGCTAAACTTTAACTAGCAACAGCCCATTGCCAGTTAGTGAATGCACGCATCACATGAGTAAAGCTGTGTGCACCATTGCAGCAGAAGAGGAACTTTTGCGCGTCTCAAAAGAGAGTGACACTTAAACCAACCGTTTCAGTTACGATCATTTGACTCCAATTTCAATAATGCGCTGCGTTTTTGGAACAAATTTAGTCCACCAGGGTATGTGTTACCTTGAGCATTTTCTGAGTTAAGGTTATTCACCAGCGCGTGGCACATCACGCAAGGCATCTTTCAAGTCATGTTGCGATAGAAACACATTGCACCGCAGCAGAGAAAAGCACCTAAAATAACGTAAATTTATGCACTGCCATTTTGATTTCCTCTTCTACCGTGTCATTACTATAGCGACGGGAGCTGTTAAACTTGACAGCAGAGGAAAGGACCTAAACAAACGTAAATTTAGGTGCCACTATCTTAATTTCTTTTCTACTGTGTTGTTACCATAGCAACGGAAATGCTGTTGATATCAACAGTGCTTATTTCTTTTGTCACCGCAAGGAATGAAAAGAAAGCGACTGGCACTTTCACTCAATGAATGCATGAAGAGACTAAGAGACTCATAATATAACACTGATAAATAATCCACAAGTGTACCACAACATATACAACAAAAAAAAGGGGGGAAAAAAGGGAATTTTGTCAATCAGTTGAAACTGAACTCTATTGTAAAGACATAATTACGAACTGCAATTAAAGGAAAATATATACAGTTCTGTACAGTGAATGAGACAATAAGCTAAACAAATAACATAACTATATATATAACCCAAATATGCAAACTATACCTCCTCCAAACTATTTCTTGGATAGAAAGGGCGACCCAGCAGTACCTTGAAAGCATTGGAAGAAACGCTTTGACCATTATGTTTTTGCAGCTCACGGTCTCAACTTTTCAAGTGAAAGGAAGAGATGTTTGTTAATACACTGTTTAGGAAACTATGGGCAGGAACAATTCGAGAACCTCCCACCTTTGCCTGACCAAGAAGCAATAGGTCTTACAGAATATGAGAAGTGTGTGAAAATGTTAGCCCTACATTATGAAAAGACAGTGAGCATTATTCTTGAAAGATACCATTTCGGGAAACGTAAACAGGAAAATGGAGAAACAGTTGAACAATTTATCACAGCTTTGCATGCTTTAGCTGTCACGTGTGAATTTGGTAACAACCTAGAAGAACGTCTTCATGATCAATTTATTTTGGAGTGCAAAGGCAGCATAGTAAGGGAAGCACTATGGTCAAGAGGACATTCTTCATTAGATGAAGTATTGAGAATAGCAAAGGAAGTAGAACATACATACAAGTGTGTGAAAGAACTGGAAAAGAAGGAAGATACAGATAACAAGGTGGAGGTACCCAAATTACCGGAAGTGTTGAATATAAAAAATAAATGCACAATAAAGAAGAGACAATTTAGTAAGAAAGATCAAGGTTATGAAAGGAAAAGAGGAGCCAAATTCAAGGAAAAAAGTTTGGCTGATGATAGCAGAAGAAAATGCTATAGGTGTGGTAGCATATATCACATTGCCAGCAGTGAAAAGTTTTCGGCGCTAAAGGAAATATGTAAAAGATGCAATAGGAAAGGTCATTTGACGAACAATTGTAAAACGAAATCAGAGAACATAGATTCCATTGAAGAACTATGTGAGGAAGTTGAAGAATTTACTTTTGTAATTGAAGATCCAGAAGTCAATTCAGTAGAAGACCAAGATGCTGATCTTGAAAAACCCATGGCAGATATACAAGTTGGCGACTCAACAATTAAGATGGTTATTGACTCTGGTGCTAAGTGCACATTGTTGCCAAGAATAATTTTCGACAGTCACTTCAAAGGATGCACAACCCAGAAAGAGATTGATGTGAAGCCTGTTGCGTGTGGGGGTAAACAAATTGAACTAGTAGGTTGATTTTGGTCGACCATGAAGTTCAAAGACAGACAGCAAAAGAGAAAGTGTTTGTCTCCAAGAAAGGAATGCATCCTTTGTTAAGCTGGTCTCATCATAGAAGACTGAACATTAAACTAGATCCCTGTGCAGAGGAGATGGTCTACGCAGTAGATCAGGAAAGGCAACCTGAACATGAAGGGAGTTTGAAAAATGTTTGGCATGAAATCCGCATGAAAAGTGACTCTGTTCCTATAGTGCATAAGGTCAGACCGGTTCCGTCAGCAATAAAAAAGGAGATAAAGGAGGAACTGGAAAAAATGGAAGCACAAGGTGTTATTGGGAGAGTAGAGTCTTCGGAATGGGTGTCACCATTGGTAATTGTGCACAAACCCAATGGGAAACTCGGGTTGTGCATTGACCTCAGATCGGTGAATAAGTACATAATTCCAGATAGACATCCTCTGCCAAATATAACAGAAATGCTAGGAACTGTGAGAAATGCCAAGATAATGAGTACTTTGGATCTCAAGTCAGCTTATCACCAGATCATGTTGCATCACAGATCAAAAATTGTTACAGCCTTTATCACCACTGAAGGGCTGTGCCAGTGCAAAAGCATGCCTTTTGGTTTAATTTCCACAGCATCTGTATTCCAGCATGTGTTGTACAACTTATTTCATAATATGCACAGTGTACTTTGCTTTCAGGATAATGTTCTAGTCCATGGGAAAGGCCAAAGCAAACATGATAGTAGAATGTGTAAGGTTTTAGATGTTTTTCTAGATGCTGACTCTTAGTATGGAGAAATGTAAATTCAATGATCGAATATACAGTATTTAGGACATGAAATTTCTGACAAGGGCATAAAACCCAAGGAAGAATTTGTTAAAACCATTTTAAATTTCCCCAGTCCAGACACCAAAGATAAGGTTATATCATTTTTGGGCATGGCAGACTATTATGCGAAATTCATTCCAGATCTGGCGAGTAAGAGTTTTCATATGAGGAAGTTGGCAACAAAGAATGCAAAATTTGTTTGGGATGATGAATGTGAAAATGAATTTAACAAGATAAAGAAGGATCTCAACTGTGCATCTATCTTGAGGTCTTTCGATCCTAACAAGAAGAACATTCTTACCACTGATGCAAGCAATCATGGTTTGGGTGCTGTCTTATCTCAAATTGAAAGGGGAATTGAATACCCCATTGCTTTTGCTTCAAGGGTACTGAAAGCGGCAGAATACAATTATTCAACTATTGAAAAGGAGTTGTTAGCAGTGAAATGGGCTATTGAGAAGTTCCGGCCATTCTTGTGGGAGACAAAATTAGTTGTGAGAACTGATCACAAACCTCTCAGGGAAATTTTAACCACCAAGGGTTTGGATAAAGTATCGGCAAGAATCAGAAAATGTGTGGCAAATTTGCAGGAATACAATTGGGATATGGAATATGTTCCTGGAGCAAAAAATAAATGTGCCAATTGTTTATCAAGATTAACAGCCTTTGTGGATGATGATGAAAATGATAATGATGGTGAGGATGTATTGAAGTGGTGTCTGGACGAATGGACAAAGGCAATGGAGTTAGATGAAGTTCTCAGCAAATTGAAGAAGTGTATTGAAGAAGGAGTGAAAAGTAATGAGATCAGGAAGGGTGTTTTGCCTGAGGCGGTCAGACAGGTGTATGATGAATTTTATTTGAACAAAAATTTAGTTTTGAGGGGTGACAAATTGTATCCACCCATGGCAGTAAGTTGCAAGATATTGGAAATAGCACATGAGGGACATCAAGGGATGACGAAGACTAAACAACTGGTTAGGCAGGATTATTGGTGGCCTGGCATGGATTTGGAAGTGGAATGATTAACTAAGGGATGTTGTAATTTTGATGATTCGGCAAAAGGATACATTGCTAGACAGGGAGCCCATGATGGTGATGTCTATACCAACCATACCATGGGAAAGGGTAGGTTTAGACATTGTGGGACCGGTGAGAAGCAGTGGCATATTAAAATGTTGTATGGTATTAATTGACATGTTGTCAAGATGGGTGGAAGTTAAATGAGTACAAAACATTTGCTCTGAAGATATTATTCTGTTTTGGATGATGTCTTCAAAAGAGAAGGTTATCCCACCATCATCATAACTGACACTGGTGTGCAATTGGTATCACAGGAGATGCAAACGTTGGTGCAGACATTGGAGACAATGGTGTAGAGCAGAATACCAGCTCTATATATCACCCTCAAATTAATGGGATAGTGGAAATATTCAATAAAGTCATTAAGAACAACATTAGGGGTGCATTAGAGAATAAAGCTGACTGGAAGAAGGCTGTTGAAGATACCATTGTAGCGCATAGATTTATGCCGCATTACACTATGGTTATTTCTCTGTTTGAGATGCTCAGAGGGAGAAAACCCAACACGGGGGTGTGTCCATCCTGGCTAGGCAGAGCCTGCAAAAAAGAGATTGACTTTAAGGAGTTTGAGAAGAAGATTATGCTTGGCAATTAATCAACAAGAAGTGTTTTGACATAAGGAAGGTGGTGAAAGTGTGTGAGATAAAACCAGGTGATTCGATAAGAGTCAAACTACCCGTTACCACTACAGGTGGGGCAAAATGGTCAGCGGCCACACAGGTAGTGGAGAGGTTTCATGGTGCTGTAAGAGTATCTGATGGAATGGTATGGAACATGAATAGATTGTGTAAATGCTCAAAGGGCAGTTCCACAAATGCCAAAGTGGATAGAAGTGATAAGATTGGTCCAAGAGGCAAAGTGGACAATGGAAGTCAGATAGGTAATAGCACCAAACGGGGTTGTAAGAAACTATCATATTTGAAGGACTATGCATACTGAGTACTGTGTACATATGATTCAGCAGATTTTGTTAGGGATGTAGATCTCATAAGCAATGTTTTCAATTTCCCTATTCTTTGTGCACAATTTTGCTTTTCATTTTGTAGTAATTGTACCTATGTGTAACATAAGTATAGTACACACAGTTAATGTACACACAGTTAATTGAATGTGTTTGGTGCAAAGAAGGGAGGTGTGTAATATTTTCATTTATGTAATGTTTCACTGTATTGTTCTACTCACTTCTACCTGGTGCAGGAGTGGATGGAACGTGGATCCTAGAACATAGACTACAGAATGGAGAGTGTAAAATGCAGGTTTAGAATTGTGTTAGGAGTCAGTTATAGTTGTGTTATGTAGAGAGCCAGTGGGCCTTTGGTTATACTTAAATAAAGCATACTTTAAAATCCATTTCTAGTGTGGCCTATACTCCAGTGCTGTTGGCACAGGGCATTTCATTCATCATAGTGCTTTGTCACACTCCTTATGCTTTCTCACAGTGCCTGTTCCTCTCCTTTGTCTGCCTGTTCCTCTTATTTATCAACCTTCATCCTTCATCACGGTCCTTATGCTTCATCACAGTCCTTCCCCCACAAGAATATACTTTCCCTTTATCAGTCTTTATTCTTCAGAGTCCTTCACCACAGTAGATTACAGACCTTCTCCTTCACAGTCCTCCTTTATCATCACTGTCCTTTTTCACAGTGCATCTTCAATACAGTCTTCCTCCATCATCACAGTCTTTCTTCTTAATCATAGTCCTTTACCTTCATCACAGTCCTTTGTGTCATCCCTCCTCCTTCATCACAGTGCTTCCACTTCCTTATAGTCCTTTTTCACTGTCAATACTTCACCTTTATTACAAGGCTTAGTCATTGTCATTTTCCTTTCTCATTATCACAGCCCTTATCATTCATCAAAGTAATTTACCATAATCCTTCTCCATAATGTCAGTCTGTGTCCTTCATCAGCCCTTGTCCTTCACCACACCCAGTTTTCTTTTGTCAGTCCATCAGCACAGTCATTTTCTTTCATCAACCCTCTGTCACATACACTTTTCATTTATGATAGACCTTCTCCTTCATAAACGTCCATCCCCTTCATACCGTCCATCATGGTCCCTCTCCTTTTGTGACACTCCTTCTCCTTCATAGTCCTTCCCTTTTTATTTTTTTATTTTTTTAATTTGAGAGGTTTTCATGATTTGTAGTCATCTTTATAAAATAGAGCACTCTGCAAAGCTCACTCACACAATTTTGGAAACAACTACCATTGGTAATATATACATCCAGGGCCTAACCAAGCAACCAAGGTTTAGCTGGGTTAGCCTGTATGGGAGTGCAAGTGTGGTCAGGCACCGGTTGCTGAGCGACAGATGAGGGTTCCCTTTTGCTTTTCTCAAGTGCATTGGACCAAGAAGGTGAGGGAGGATAGCTCAGCGGCAACGTGCATGCCTTGGAAACAAGACGACACGAAGCAACACAGGTTCGATCCCCGGGTCCGCGCTTAGAAACCCCTGCGTGTTTAAGCGCGTTATAAATAACGCAACTAAGACAAAAGAAACAATTAAGCAATAAAGAAATAAAATAAAAACTATTACTGTAACAGCGCCTCGATGCCCGTGTGAGCGCTTTAAAAATGTTTAAATAAAAATAAACAAAATAAAGAAAGTAATGGGCTATGGTGATTTCAGGTGGTGGGGCATTGACTTCTACCATTTTGATGGTCACAGTTATCTTGGCTGTAGGATTTGTGGACTGGGGGTGTCTTGGTAGAGGGGGGGTAGTTCCTGAGCTATCTACTTAGCACCTGGACAAAAAGATGCTGTCTATTCGATCGGGCTGGATGCTTTGCTTGTACATTCTGTTGGGCTGCCATGTGTCACTATTCCCTGTCAGCATTTAGGCCCATTTATGGATGTTCCCTTGTGGCATTTAGGCCTGAAGATCATTTTAAAATTTGCATTGGGTGTCAAAAAAGCAGACCTGAACATAATCTAGCCAGAAGACTGTGACATGTGGTCACCTCTCTCTGTCTACAACCTATTTCACTGAAATGGCCAAATGAAAAGAAAGAGCCGATAATGGGATGAAGAGTGGCACCAGAATGTGAGAAGGCAAACCTTTATACAGAAGACTGCACAGTACTAAAAAGTGAGATAAGAGGATGACGTATATTTATACCGCCATGTTTTGTAACTTGGTAAATGGCAAGAATTGAATGGCTCGTGTATCCTCCTATTGTAAGTACTCTCAGGCTCGATTTACACTACTCCTTGGCATAATCTAAGCCCGGGCCTTTATTTTCCTTTGACCTTGTTTCTTGTCCATAGGAACACAGACTTTCTGCCTACACTCTTCACCCACACTTATTCGGCCGCTTTCCATACCCACATCTGGTATTGGGCCACAAACTAGACTTGAGTAAGTGCTTCAACTTCTCGTTTTTCTCGTTTATTAATCATAACATTTGCCCAATCTGAGGGACCTTTCTTTTATACATATTTTTACATTTTTTGGTTAACAACTTTCAAGCCACACTATTGACAAACGGCTCATTTTCCATTTATTTCTAATCAACATATGGTACGCCTCCTTTTTAGCGCTTCCTTTTTATAATGTTTTCTCTATTTGAGATGGGTTTAAGGTTGATTTTTTCCAAAACTTCCCTACTGTTCTCACAACCATGAATCATATTTAAAAACCATAATTTAGGATTGGCTACAAAGTATTTATTTTTTTCTTGTTTCTTAAATTTGTCACATAATGAGAAAATTGATCAGGTTTTGACAGATGATGATTGAATTTGATATCTGTTCAAAAACAAACTTTATTAGATACTTTTTTTGGATGATTTAAACAATGATTGTTCTGGATGGTTTACACTTACTGATTTTCATTCTTTTCTTGAAAATGTGTAGATAAATGAAAATTGATTGAACTCACAGCCCCTGATGAAGAGAATGAATCTCAAAACGCATTGGGCACATATATTTGGAATAAATCACCTTTGAGAAAAAAAAGACTTTATGAATGGTGTACTTACGGTCTTATCTGCGAGATAGACCTACAGAGAAAACATCGACTTTAATTGTAATACCTATTTCTACCACTCTAAAACTACTGGGCTATTCTAGCCATAGATAGTGTGCAGGGGACGGGAGTTCCCTAACAGGGAACTTACTCTTGTTCTATTGTGTTGACAACCCATATTCCCGGGCTATTTCTTTTCTCCTCAAACCAGTTTTACATTCGCTTGAATTTATTTACTAAAACAATAGTACTACACATTTGGAGTGCATGGTGTCTAAATCCGATAGGTAGATAAGAGGATTTGTCCAGGATCACAGTATTGTCCTGTGACAAAGACATAATTTAAGCCTCAACTCTTTGGCTTTATAGTTTCTCATTTGGCTACCTAATCACCTCTAGTGACTTGCACTTTATGCTCTTCATTGGGGTAGCTGCCAGTTTTTACAAACCTCAATCGGAACAACCAGGCTCTAGGCCTACACCATAATGATGCCATGTTCGTTTGTATAAATGGTGTTATCTGGAGCATCGCCTTTGCTTTGTTGCAACTTTCACCATACACACTCATGTTTATTAAGTTCAGAGAAAGAGAGGAAAGACTGAGTCAGCCTAATGTTCATTTCAACTTTGGTTATTGCCCACAATTAATATATTCCCTACATGAAAGAAAACGCGATGTGACTTGTGCTATAGTGTATGTAGTACAGTGAACAGAGAAGGGATTTATTGATCAGAGCATACTTGTAAACAGCACACTATGCAACATCATGACAGGTGCTAATTATGTTTTCTATAAAATGGCACTGACATTATTGAACCAGCCAATGCGGTTTGTCCTCCCAAGGTGGAGGCCCAGAGCACATGCCCCGTTTGTCCTCCCATGAAGATGGCTTTAGTTGATCCTGAAGTACCCCTGCGCCCTGCTAGTCCTGACACCTAGGCATAAACCCATCAACGCCTGCTCTATACTCTAGGTTTATCAGAAAAGTGAAAATAAATGTGGCAAATAAATTGAGCAGAGTGAACAAAGAAACAGAATCTCAAGACATGTCAATCACAGGATAGCATTTCCAATAAACCAGTACTTGAAGCAACCCAGGCACATTTCATGGTTGCACAATTGGAATCATTAAACTCCACATGATCATCCACTGGTACCAGTAAATGTGAAATAGAATGTGCCTGAAAAAGATCTTGATCATTAGGTTTCTTTTCAGCCACATGAACTACTGGATGGCCTACCTAAGTAGCAGGCAACCTAAGAATAAGAGCAATAGGATTGACAACATGGTCAACATCAAAGGACACACACATCCATTCCCAATTTAATTGGCAAAAATGACTAGGGAGAAACCGCACAAAAAACACAATTCTATCACCCACACAATATGCAAGTACAAGCCTTCTACTTTCAAATGCATTTCAGCGTTTACCTGGCTTCACAAAAATGTGCACCAACAAAAGCACAAGTCTCTTGAAACTCCCATTAAATAAATCAGAACTGGAAACTATTAGTTTAAATTATAACACATCCAGAAAAACCGAAGGATTCATACCATAGAGGCAGATAAATAGAAACAAAAAAAAATCCTGAGCTATAACAGACAAATTCTATTGCGGGAAGAAGAATGTTCCAATTAGTTTGGAAACCGCTGGCAGAACGGAGTCAATATTGCTATAATATACGATTTGTATACTTTGCATGTCCATTACTTTATGGATAATAGAAAGAGAGGAGAGTCTGTTGCACACCCAATACCTCAGAAATCAGCCGCAACTAACCCAAAGCAGAAGGACATGTCTCTGGTTCCAGAGTATCTCTGAGTATCTTAAAAATCCCACCTTTGTTAACTCATTCAGTAAAGTAGGCCATCCATCCATTCTTCACATGGTTGTATCAGTGCACTCCCATGTATGCTCACCAAGGAACAAGGTGGCTCATAAGAGTGGGATCTGGACACACTGTTGGAGGGTACAACATGCCTGTTGTGACTGACTGCGCCTCTAGGCTCTTCTACTGAACCTCAAGTAGATTTTCATGCCCTAATTAGAAATGTGAAGGACCTAATATGCAACCTCTAGTGGCCACTTGCTGAATGATGGCAAGTTGCAAGTCCTTGTGCCCCTATCAACTGTGAGATACCCTTTTAGTGGGAGACGGGTTCTGGGTTGGCGTAGCAGGGCACTTTGGGGTAGCCCTAACCTCTGACTCTATGGCTCAGCTCTATGACCACTGCCCCTATCAGTCTGACATTTTCTCACATTTTGTGTAATAAACCACTCAGTCACTCCAGACCTGTAGTGAATATAGGAATTGAGTGTCTGGCCTAACATCAGACTAAGAGAGGATTGCTGAGTATTCAGATCTTTGTTGCTGTTTTGCCATACAACCTCCTCTGAGCCATTCCCTCAATGTTTGCCTCTTTCTCAGACAGGGGTTCACTCTCCATTTCGTGGAAATCTGGCTTGCGGGTATTAGCACCATCAGCAGACTTTGGAGCGGCTGTTCAACCAAGTTGCATCTCAGATGTCGAAACTGAGACCTTGCTTCCAAACTGCTTCAAGGTCTTTGTAGGAATCAGCTATAATTGGTCCTGTGAAACATCATTCTCAATGCACCAATGCTTGAGATAATTCGAGCTAGTTCTTGTCAGCAACAGGAAATATTCTTTAGCAAAAGTAAGTTAAGGAACCAGTAGCCACCAAAAAGTGCAAAATGGCAGGTAACCAAGGTTTGATCTGAAGATGACATCCAAGTTGGCTTGTCAGTTCTATCACAGTGTTCCAGCTGTGACTCGAGACCCTTGCTTGGTGGATCTCTGCTAGTCGACAACCCTCCTTTTAGGACTTGAAGAAGCCAACCATGCAGGGGATACCTTAAAACCAGGGTTGAGGAACAATGAAACATGCCCAAACCAAAGACAAAGAGGCAGAGATTCTGCACCGATATAGATAGTATTTACAAGCCACAATACATACACAAACTTAACAACGCAATAGGCAACTTGTCAGACAATTTTATGTCAAGGCTACTGAAGAACCGTTATCAAACAATACATCCACGGATACCGATAACAGGGTTTGAAAATGGCAGAAGCTGGGAGCTTGTTGTCTCCTACTTGTAGACTGGAAAAGCTTAGATAGCTAGATATCAACAGCTACGAGTAACTACTTTTGATTCCCCAGGTGAACTGGTTCTGTGGAAGTATATCTATGGTACATTCACTCTCTGTGTCTAAAGGGACATCAGGACACATCTAGAAGACCATTCCACCACATTGGGTCATATTTAATGGATAAAAGGTTATAATTTGCCTAGCATGTGGAAGTTAGATTTGTGGTATGAAATGTACTAGCTCCTCATTCCCCAGTGGTAGTTCCTGCTTACTAGGCGATGCAGGATACTCAGGAGCAGCTGTTAGCTCTTTCACAACAAATTCTTATTTTAATAGCTGTATGTGCCCCTTTACTTCCCACCCAAGCAATGGACTTCCTAGTCCCTATGATGGTGTATGCAATGGCTGGTCACATGTGCCATTGTAGGGTGGCTGAGAGAAAGTAGATGGCATCAGTGTCATCCTACAACAAACTGGCCTGCTGCCTTCTCCAAAAGCAATATAGACTCTCTGTCCTGTCCAAGAAGAGAGCTTACATCCAAGCCACATCTCTACGGTCTATAACAACTTGGCCGAATCTGTAGGGAGCTGGCCAACCCTGCTGCTGTCTCCAAATATCATGTTCCCTTCCGGGTCCTTTGCCTGGCTTCTCACTTCACCACTAAAATTCAGGGCATCCTGTCCACTCTCTCTTCTTCCTCTCCCTTGCCCACTACCGGCCCCTCTCCAGCCGTTTCTCCTCCTCCTTTCTCCTCCTTCCCTGTGTTCACTCCCGACAATGTTTCTAGACAAGTCCGATCTATGAACGTATTGTCAAAGCAGGTGCTCCCCTGCTCCTCCAGAACCATCAAAGACCACATTGACACCCTTGCTCCAGCCTTGGCCAATTTCTGCAATCACTCTTTTGCCACTGTAACCTTCCCTTCCCCTCTAAAGCACTCCCTTGTGCACCCCCTCCTCAAGAAGCCCTCTGCCAATCCTTTCTCTCTGGCAATCTACCGCCTAATCTCTATCACTCCTTTGCTGGGCAAACGCCTTGAAAAGCTGGCCATCCCCTAGCTTACTCTCCATACTGAATCTGTTGTTCGTCTCCATGAACACCAGTCTGGCTTTATAGCAGCAAGAAGCATGCAAACTCCTCTTCTGAACACCCTTGAAGACCTGCTCTCTAATCTCGACGCTAACCTTCCTTTGGTCCTCATTCTCCTTGATCTATCCTCTGCTTTCGATACGGTCAACCATGCCTTCCTGATCAATCATCTCCGTGACAACCTGGGCATCATGGGTCAGGCCCTAGCCTGGTTGAACTCCTTTCTCTACAATCGAACCTCCCACCTAGGTCCAACTTGGGTCCTTTCTCTCTGCCACTTCTCTCTCTACATGTGGTGTTCCCCAGGGGTCTAACCTCTCACCCTGGCTCTTCAACCATTACTTGGCACCTCTGGCCCGCCTCATCTCTACCTCCTGTTCTAACTTTCAGTGTTATGCGGATGACACTCAGCTCTCCTTCAGTCTCCCCTCAGCCTCCTCTGTTCTCTAGCTCATACCTGACTGTCTATCCACGATTCAGGAATGGTGTGCCTCCAAAGATCTCTGCTCGAATGCCAGTAAGATTGAGATCCTTCTCACTGGGACCCCTGGTCACGCTTTCCCTCTTTCACTCTGGCCATCCACCCTGGACCCTCTAGCCGGACCTTCATATGAGGCGAAGAACTTGGGGGTCATCTTTGACTCCACACTCTCCTTCTCTCCTCACATCTCCGACATCTCTAAGAAGTCACACTACCAGCTGCACCTCCTCAGAGGTACTCTTCTTTTTTCTCACTTTCCCCCAGAAGCTTGCTGTCACCAGAGTCCTGGTTCTCTCTAGGCTGGACTACTGCAACAGCCTCTTTCTAAATCTGACTGCCACTACTCTTTGCCCTTTGCAACTAATCCAGAAAAAGATTGCAAGATTTGTCCTTGACCTCAATCCCATGGATTGTATCTCTCCAGCTCTGAAATTTCTCCACTGGCTCCCGGGGGCTGCAAGCATGAAGTTCAAGACCCTCTGCATTGTCCACAAGGCTTTCTGGAGCCGGGCACCACACAACATCCAACTCTCTCTTCCTAAGCATCTTCCTTCTCAAGCCCTCCACTCATCCACCTCAATCTCTCTCAGGGTCAGGCGCTTCTCCAGGCAGATAGTGGGGGGATAGATCTCTGTCCTTGGCTGGGGCCTCCCTTTGGAACAGCCTCCTTGCCTCTCTCATACTTGAGCAGGACCACCTAAGGTTCCGGAAGCAACTCATGACCTTCCTCTTCGCTTTCTCTCTCTCTCTCTTCCCTGCTGATGCTCCTGTCTGCTGCACTAACTGGTTACCTGGCCACCCACTTAACCTCACAGGTACCAGGCTCCTGCACGACCAGTGGCCATTTCTACTGCCTCCAGACCGACCAACCACTTAGGGACTGTATCTGCAACCCTACAGTCCCCTGCCTCCCTGCCTCCCTGCATTTACGTGAGCCACCACCCTGGCAGCACTTACCGCATTTTGCCACTGCACTCCCCCTCTCCTTACTGGCACTTCTCCTCTTCCCTCCCCCTCACACTTGCGCAATCTGAATGACACAAGGCCTAGATCGTTTGTTTTTTCCTCCCTCTGTCTTGTCACACCTAGAAACACTTGTGTACAGGCGTGTTATAAATGACTTATCATGTCATGGCGCTTGCCAATGAGGCTTCCTATTGTTCCAGGTGCATGAATGGAACATTGCCGGATGGCCACAGGTCTCAGATGGCATGATGACTAGTTGTGCGGATCTGTTTGATGGAAAGACCAGGTCATGGGTCATCTTAGAATCTCTGAACGCAGGTAGCAATGAAGAAACAAGGCTGCGAACAAAGGGTAATGGCAGGGTAGCTCTCTGGCCAGTCATGTTGCCTGCAACACTGGCCAATCAGTGGGTCTCAGGTGGCATGAGAAGTAGATGTGGAGGAGTGGCTGTTGGAAAGCCCAGGTCCCAGGTTAACTTCACCTCTGTAGATGCACAGGGCAAACGGTGTGCCAGGCTGAGCAGGGTGATAATTGAGATGATTCTCAGGCAGTTATCATGGTATGTAGCGCTGGCCAGTCATGGCCTTCCTCTTTTTCCTGGGCAGCTGGGACATTTCCAGTGGTCCCCGGTATGTGTGGTCTGTAGAGGCATTTAAATAATATGAAGCTTAAATCGTTACACTTGAATATATGTTAACGTTTTTCCCATTCAAAACATTCTGCTTGGTAGAACCAAGCTAACAAATCACGTTCAAAGAATATTATTTTACTTCATTTTTAGCCAGGACCTTGCCCCAGCTGGAAAAGTCAGCATATCAGATATTATTCCAAAAATGGGGTGAAAAAATGTAATGCCCAGTGTAGTTAGTTACCTTGAAGGCACAGTCACAACATGTCAGCTTGAAATAAAATGGCAAACACAGCCCAAATAACAGTTAGTAAACGGCCTGTGTCTCACCTCTTGGTGCTGCATACACAGACATGCAAACGTAATGATTTAAGAAGAAAAACGCAGCACTAAAACTAGGAGTGGATACTACAAGCACACACAATTGCAGCACGTTGCACGCTCTTCAGAGAGAATGGGAGGGAGGTAAGATACATTCTCAAGTTGATCTCAAGGAGAAAACTGCCTTCACTACTTCCAAAAATAGTACTTGCTATTTGGGAGCAGTTGCAGCTTGGCAGGAAGGATGGCTAAGTAGATCACAATTGGTTCCAATTCCGTGTTTTCAGACTGATTGAACACATATCCTCTTCTTTTAGTCTAGACATGTCTTTGAAGGATAATGATTGGTTATTTTGGCATTCTACCTTGCAACCTGCTCAGGCAACAGTTTTTTTTTGTTGAAAACTATGTGGTTTATGCATATGATAAGTTGTTGCAACTGCATTGCTAGTGTGACGATTAGGAGATAGCACAATAACATATTTTGTGGCGTATTATCGGGATACTACATTAACTCCCAAAAACATGCATTTCGATACCTGGATCCAACCGTCAGGCCCTGTGGGATGAACTATTTAAGCAATCTTATCACCTTGATGAAACACCTGCAATGCATTCAGTAATGCCAGAGGCAATGAATGTGCAGTATTTTTTCTGCGTTGTCAAGATAAGATGATAGCTGGTCAACTCATAAAGAACTTCACCCAACTGTAAATTTGCAGACCTAACAACAACATACAGTGTAAAGTGCCCTCAGCTGTGTTTTGTAAGGGTATTGAAAGTCACCTGGGATTTATGGAACCAAACAGAGTCCCTGATGATGGCGTAACGCCCTCACATGGTCATGGAACTCTGAAGTAACTTGCAATATCCTTTTATTTTTTATTTTTTTATTTTTTAAATTCGTTTTTATTTGATTTTATGTCAAACAGGTTACAGTTTATTTAATAGGAATTAACAAGCTTTGCAAACAATAAAAAAAAATTGTGCCAAACAAAGACAGTCATAATCCAATTTTTACATTTCGGCAATGCTTATGTGAACTTTCCATTTGCATTTAACTTCCGTTTAGAATAGCAGTAAATGTTAACAGTAATCCCTGCTTTCCCCTCCCTCCCCTCCCTCCCCCCACCCTACAAGACTTGGTCGACTGCTGCTGAGGAATGTGTTTTCTGGTGTGTGGCGAGTTGCATGAGAGATTTGGTATGTTTTTGGGGACCACCTTGTTTGGGAAGTTGGTGTGGTTTTTCGTTGTCTCAGGTCCTGTATTCCATCAAAAGGTGATCTCACGTAATGTGAGACTATGGGGCTGGTGAACCTGTAGACATTAATGTGTCATTTCCGGCATGTATTTGTTAAAGAATTCCATCCATAGAGTATCGCACTGTGTGGATTTCCCGTGTATGGATGCCGTGATCTTTTCCATGGTGCACATATTGGAGGATACATTGAACCATTCTTTCTCGGTTGGGACCGTTGGACATTTCCATGTCATGGCTAAGAGAGCCCTTGCGGCTAGTAACAGCGGTGCAGCTATGTCTTTGACCATCCTCCATTCATCTTCAATTTTTTCAATACCAAATAGTACCAGGTGGGGGTCTGCTGTCCTCTGGATCCCATCTAGGTCCATAATCCAACCCAGGACTTTGTTCCAGTAAACTTTAATTCGGGGGCAATTCCACCACATGTGCCAATAGTCCGCCATGGATCCGCAACCTCTCCAACATAGTGGGCTAGATGATTAGTACATTTTGGAGAGCCTGTGCGGGTCATATTGCCATCTATTTAGTAGTTTAATTGCGTGCAGTTTATATTGGCACAAGATCGAGGCTTTGGGTGCAGCCCGACATATCTTGTCCCACATCTCTGGATCAATACTATCTCCAATGTCCCTCTCCCATTTCAGTCTAAGGGGTTCTGTTGACCCTTTCCCTGTCTCTATGAGTGTTCTATATAGGGTCGAGATCAGTCCCTTCGTTTCAGTTCTAGAATCTAATATTTTCTCGAATGGGGTGAGGTCCCTTTCAAACTTGTCCTTCCATTTGGGCTTTGTCAGGACACCCTTAATTTGCAGAAAGTGGAATGCAGACAGTGTGCCAATTCCGAGTGCCTCCTCCAGCTCGGGGAGTGTGACAAATCGGTCCTTTTTTAGAAGTTGTCCCACTCTTTCCAGGCCCACCTCGTACCAGGATTGAAATCTCTCTACGTTAGGAATCAGATGGTTGATGCCAGGGGACCACAGGTGACTTAGTGGCGATGGCCACGTAGTGATGTTTTTCATATCCCTGCCTTCTCGCCATACATCCCATATGGTTTGAAACATTGGGTGTGCTTTAGATTTCTTTAATACTCTCCTTCTAGGGGACCATAGCCACTCAGAGATTGTCGCCGGGGACAAGTAGTGATTGTCCATGGCAATCCATTGAGGCGTTTTCTGATCGCGGAGGTGGGGAATGAGGACTCGCAACTGGGTTGCTACATAATATTTCTGAATATCCGGAAGGCCCACCCCACCCTTATCTTTTGGTAGCGTCAGGTTGGTATATGCAATTCTTGGTTTCTTCCCCTGCCGTAGGAACTTAATGATCGCTTTCTTGACTTCTGTAAAGAATTGGCGCGGCATTTGGATAGGGAGCATTTGAAAGGGGTATAAAAATCTCGGGAGACAGGTCATTTTTATTGTATTTAGGTGTTCCAGGCAGGATATGGTTAGTTTGTCCCACCTGGCATGGTCCGCGTGAAATTTTTGGAGGTACGCCCCTAAGTTGGCCTCATATAGATCATGTAGAGATCTTGTGACATGTATCCCCAAATATTTCAATTTCTCATGCTCAATCGTAAGGCCCAGGGAAGAATATCTTTCACTGTTCGCTTCCATCGATCCCAGTAGGGGGGAAGAGTATTGACTTGGATTTGTTGATTTTAAATCCCTATAAGGAGCCGCATGCATCTATTAAATTTAGTGCCCTGGGGATGGATGTGTTGGGGTTTATCACATGGAGGAAGTAAGTTATCAGCGTATAGCGCTACCTTGTATTCCACCTGCCCCAGTCTCATTCCCTCAATTCTGGCGTCATTCCTGATTTTCTGGGCTAGAGGTTCTACAGAAAGGGCGAAGAGTATGGCCGATAAGGGACATCACTGTCGGGTGCCACGTTTTAACTGGAACCACCTCGAGTACTCTCCATTGACTGACACTCCGGCTCTAGGCGCTGTGTACACTGCTTTTATCACTTTTCTAAATTTTGGTCCTATACCTATGGCGCGGAGGACTGCGGCAAGGAATTCCCATTCCACTCTATCAAATGCTTTTTCAGCATCAATGGAAAGCAAGGCGGGTTCATCGTTCATATTTTGGGAGGCTGCAACCAAATGGAGAGTTTTTTGCATGGTGTCCGCCCCTTGTCGCCCGATTTTGAATCCGACCTGGTCAGAGTGAATAAGGTGGGGCATGTAAGTCTCCAACCTGGCAGCCGTGTAGATTTTGGCATCGAGATTGAGCAAGGATATAGGGCGATACGACCCACAACATTTGCGGCCCCTACCCTCCTTGGGGATGACCGATATGAGAGCTCGGACGAAGGAATCAGGGGCAGTTCCCGTTTCTAGGACCTCATTGAATAATTCAGTCAGAAATGGGGCTAGGAGGGCACTGAAGGTCTTATAAAGCTGGCTGTGTATCCATCCTCCCCGGAGATTTGCCCAGTGTTAGCCTTTTGATTGCTTGGTGTACATCCTCTTCCGTTATGGGGGCCTCAAGGTGAGCAGAGTCTACCTCAGCTATTTTGGGGAGATCGATGTCAGCGAGATAGTTATCTATCTTTTGCGAGTTTGGGTCTGTTTCAGAAGAGTATAGGGATTCATAAAAGTTTGCGAACAGTTCAGGGATGGATGGTTTGTCTTGTCCCTGGTCAGGAGTATTTTGTGTTATTTCCTTTACCCTTTGTTCTGCCCGTTGCATCCTGTGCCTAGCAGCCAACAGTGCGTCGGCTTTGTGCCCTTTTTCATAGAACTTTTGTTTTAATAAATGCAATTTATGTGCTATCTGGCCCTGTTCTAGGTGACGAAGTTCCTCGCGTTTCTTTCTAGCTTCTTGAATCTTATCGAGGTCTGTGGCGTCCCCTTCCCTGGCCTCCATATCCAATCGACATATTTCATTCCGAAGCCTATTTTCAATGAGGGTCCTTTCCCTTTTCTTCCTCGCCCCTCCCGTATAAGGATCCCCCTCCTGGTTGCTTTGGCCGCTTCCCACACACCCCGTTTGGAGATCTCCCCAGTGTTGTTAGTTTTGAAATATTCTATAATCTCGGTTTCCAGTTCCTCTCTAAAGACAAGGTCTCTCCACAGGGTCTCATTCCACCTCTATTTCCCACCCCTGATCATTAGGTGTTCTCACTGTATATCCGCTGTGACCACTGCTTTTATCACTTTTCTAAATTTTGGTCCTATACCTATGGCGCGGAGGACTGCGGCAAGGAATTCCCATTCCACTCTATCAAATGCTTTTTCAGCATCAATGGAAAGCAAGGCGGGTTCATCGTTCATATTTCGGGAGGCTGCAACCAAATGGAGAGTTTTTCGCATGGTGTCCGCCCCTTGTCGCCCGATTTTGAATCCGACCTGGTCAGAGTGAATAAGGTGGGGCATGTAAGTCTCCAACCTGGCAGCCGTGTAGATTTTGGCATCGAGATTGAGCAAGGATATAGGGCGATACGACCCACAACATTTGCGGCCCCTACCCTCCTTGGGGATGACCGATATGAGAGCTCGGACGAAGGAATCAGGGGCAGTTCCCGTTTCTAGGACCTCATTGAATAATTCAGTCAGAAATGGGGCTAGGAGGGCACTGAAGGTCTTATAAAGCCGGCTGTGTATCCATCCTCCCCCGGAGATTTGCCCAGTGTTAGCCTTTTGATCACTTGGTGTACATCCTCTTCCGTTATGGGGGCCTCAAGGTGAGCAGAGTCTACCTCAGCTATTTTGGGGAGATCGATGCTAGCGAGATAGCTATCTATCTTTTGCGAGTTTGGGTCTGTTTCAGAAGAGTATAGGGATTCATAAAAGTTTGCGAACAGTTCAGGGATGGATGGTTTGTCTTGTCCCTGGTCAGGAGTATTTCGTGTTATTTCCTTTACCCTTTGTTCTGCCCATTGCATCCTGTGCCTAGCAGCCAACAGTGCGTCGGCTTTGTGCCCTTTTTCATAGAACTTTTGTTTTAATAAATGCAATTTATGTGCTATCTGGCCCTGTTCTAGGTGACGAAGTTCCTCCCGTTTCTTTCTAGCTTCTTGAATCTTATCGAGGTCTGTGGCGTCCCCTTCCCTGGCCTCCATATCCAATCGACATATTTCATTCCGAAGCCTATTTTCAATGAGGGTCCTTTCCCTTTTCTTCCTCGCCCCCTCCCGTATAAGGATCCCCCTCCTGGTTGCTTTAGCCGCTTCCCACACACCCTGTTTGGAGATCTCCCCAGTGTTGTTAGTTTTGAAATATTCTATAATCTCGGTTTCCAGTTCCTCTCTAAAGACAAGGTCTCTCCACAGGGTCTCATTGCACCTCTATTTCCCACCCCTGATCAGTAAGTGTTCCCACTGTATATCCGCTGTGACCATGTCATGATCAGACCATGTGATTGGGGTGATCTCAGAGTGTGATGTGATGTTGTGCAGCTCCCGTGAGAGGGAGATATAATCTATTCAAGTAAAAGTATTGTGCAGGTGAGAATAAAAAGTGTATCCTCTTTCGTCAGGGTGCATATCCCTCCATACATCAACCAGCGCGCATACTTGCATCATGTTCACATAATCATTATGGTCCCCTCTCATTTCAGTATTGACAGTTGGATTACCCGCCTTACGATCCAAGCTAGGGTCGGCCCACAGATTAAAGTCCCCGCCCAGCACAATATGCCCCGTAGCCTCCAACATTATTTTGGGGATAGTTCTCGAGAGGAATCTGAGCTGCCCTACATTGGGGGAGTAGATCGTGGCTATCGTTACCTCCACGCGAGGTCCTTAGTGTGGGGGTGTGGGGGGGGAGGAGTATATGTCAGTCCTGTTATGCACTGGGTCAATTGAGGGGGCACACACCCCTGTGATGGGGGCCCTACCCTCAGTCCTGGTGGTCTCTCAAGTTGGTGCGCTCAGCAATGGGTGTTCTTGCTCCAGTGGGTTAGAGGTGCTCTGTGGAGGTTGTAGAGGCTCCTTAAGGCGGTTCTGGGCTATCTCAGCGTTTGATCATGTGGGGGGTTCAGCAGACACAACTATGTGGACTGTGGCCGGGTCTGCCGTGTACCGGGTCAGAGCAGGTGTGGATTTCCAGAAGGTCCAAAAAAAGGGGACCTTGCCGCTTGTAGCCCCAGCACGTAGCTTTTCGTAGATGAGGCCCTGGCACGAGAGTGTGCGGTGGGGGCCTCCCTGTTTTAAGCTTGAGGTACTTGGTGCGCCCAAAAGGCTTTGCTCTCTTTTCTGAGTGTGTGCCCTCTTGTTTCCTCCCCCTCCACTTCCTATCCCTGTCCGAGTAGGGTTTGGCTCCTTGTAGTGTTTCCGTTGCTGCACGGGCACTTTGGGGTGCTTGCAGTCCCCCAGCACACTTCCTCTTTGAGGTACCGCCGGCGCGGGCCTCTGCCTCCGTGTATGAAGAGACTGCCCGCGGGACTGGCTGGGGGGGGGCACACTCATACGTCCCGTGTCCGATAGACAGCTCCGGGGGGGGGGTCGCAAAGTGGGGGCTCAGGACCACTTTTCAGACCTCGGGCGCAGAGCTCACACGAAGAGCAGGCTCAATCGTGCGTCCCCTGGTGGCCCTTGCAATATCCTTTAATGAGTGCAAAGCATGCTCACAGCAACACCTCTTTACTGCTGGTTCTCGTTCCCCCATTGGTGCAAGACATATTATTGTTGTGGATATGTAGACTACATGTAGCATGTGTGATGCAGGAATAAACACACCAATGCACATCTTTTCATGTATTACCAACAATTATTTGTAGCAGATTAATAATAATCACTTAAAAGGTTGGCTCTGTTTTTTAAAATAAGTGGTAACATCCAGATAGATTCCTGATCTTTTGAACTAAACTCCAAGAGTGCACTTAATAGACATGCAACTGTACATGTCCCCTTTCCTGCAAGGGCTTATGAAGCAATCATAATGAGTGCTGATGCTGACGGGGAAGTTTAACAGAGCTCCGACAAACATGCACCTGTCCTCTTTTGGTGTAAATGGAAGGAAGTGTTTCAGTAATTTTAAGGGATAGCAGTGTTGTTTATGACCAACAATCTTAGGGGAAAGGAACATAGCATACCTCAATATCACTCCCAGGATGTGCATGAGTAGGGGGGCTAATGAGATATGGGAAAAGTGGGGAGTCAGATGAAAACAAAGGCAGAGGTACTTAGTGACCCTGGAGCCGTGAGCTCTAAAAACGTAATCTCAGATTTTCCCTCCTGTATCTGTCTATCTAGTTACATTTCTAATCAAATTCTAATCGCATTCTGCTGCTCTAATTCTATTTCTTTCTCTGTCCCTTCTACTGCCTGCAACCTCCTGTCTCTTAGAAAAACTTCCACAGAATTAGCATGAACATGAAAATGTGTGGTAATTATATAGCACCTAAGGGCCAAACGCACTAGAACGTTTTAATCCGAATCTCCAAATATATTCAAGATGTTCGATGTGGACAATCTTTTTCAAATTCGTCATTGGTAGATTCCAAAATGCTTTCTTCAATTTTTTCAAATTTCACTGTGCCCCACACCATATGCCCTTATTATTATTTTAATCTTGTCATCCTTCATTTATTTTAAGTCATTCAATAATTATATGGCCCTCATTAAAACCCAGGCGTTAAGGGGTTAACAGCACCGTAAAAGGTGTCGGCGCCGTTAAACCCTTAACGCCTGATTCCAGGTCCCTTTGCGGGTGGCACTTTAACGCCTGCTTTTAGCAGTCGTTAAAAAACCAACCCGCAAAGGGACCTAGGAGCTAATTACGGCACCGTAATTTACGGTGCCGTAATTAGTGCCTTCCCCAGTCCCATTGAGCCCTATGGGGCAAAAATGGGAATGGGGAAGGGCCATGGTGGCATGGGGAATTACCGCCCTGCCAACCTTGTAATGGGGCAGTATTTCCCCATTCCACCATGGCGGACTCGTTACAACACCAGCACCAACCATGGTGCTAATAGCGCCATGGTTTAGCGCCGGGTTGTAATGAGGGCCTATATCTCTTTTAACTCCTATGGTGACAATGTGCAGCTCAATATTCATATATCATAACTGTCCAATAAGCATAACAAGCACAACCTTTGGCTGAATGTCATTCTGTTCTTGATGACTAAAGACTGCCCCCAGCTGAATAAAATGGATGTTTAGAAACTTGTTCCAGCTTTACTTAAATTGTTAGGTAGTGGCTGGTGGCTGCCATTCAGATTGTGAGTTCACTTTGACAGCACCCATTGTGGTGGAATGACTCAACTGTAGTCCTGGGTGAACTTTTAATTCAAATTCCCAATCACTCGAATATCACAGAAAATTGTCTATGCTGAAGATTTCAAACATCTTTCCTTTGGTGTAAGAAGAAACAAACCAGACTCTGTCCACACCAGGCTCATCCTCTTTCTTGTACATTTCAGAAAGGAGCTCAATAACTTCCACTCCATCTGCAGTCCCCACTTAACCTGACCCTCCCACTCACCTGTTGTTAGGACACACACACACGCCCCCCACCCCCTTTGTTTTAGATGTAAGGGGACACCCCAGTGATTAGCTTGTATGCGATACACACGTGGATTTTTCTGGAGGGGAAAATCCTTTTTAACTTTATTAAATGTGATGCACACAAATGCGACTTATTCCGAAGAAGAACTCCCTGTGACTTATTTTTTATTTATTTTTTATTTGCTTTGGTTCATAATACATTTCACAAATAGTTAAACATAAGATGGACAATGTAATACAATTTAGAAATTACAAACAGTACAAACAATTTGTGACAAATTCATACTACTTCACAATGCATTACAATTGATTTTTACCAAGTAGTAATACAAAATTGATTTTTACAGAATCTAAAGCTGCTAAAGATACGGAAATCTGCTGGGCCCTAAGAACTCTTTCCCAAAAGTCTTCTGTCTGCAAACTTGCCTTATTATGGACAAATTTAAATAGCAATTGATTCGCTTTAAAGACAACATGTGGCATTAAATGCTTTAGATTTCAATATCTGTTTTGCAAAATCGACACAATCATTCCGCTCTACGGATGTTATTCTTAGCCCCTATTATTTCATTTGTTGGCAATACATTAATTTTTACATGCATACAAATCATTCCTAAGCACTCTAGATGGATATCAGCATAGATAAAAGGAGTTCTCATTTAAAGGTTTGACTTCAATCTGCGAGTGATAAAACAGATGGTATTGCATAAAACATTCCCTATTATTAATCCAATCCTGTGCACATAATTTTAGTTTCACTTTCCTTCGGATTCGGTACTAGCTCTTCTATGCTCGAATCTAAAGATGGTCATTTATTCGAGCAAAACTCCACCTACTGGTTAAGAGCCTGACACGATTTGTTTACATGCATGGCTCTGGCTGCACTTACTCGGAGAATGCTTCCCTGAATGCACTTCCCCCTTCCTTCTCCCTGGCACCTCCCCTTCTCCCTTCCCACTACATTCTGTGTTGTCACACTTGCACGATCTGAATGACACATGGCCTAGAAAGATGTTTGCCTTGTCCTCCCTTCCTTGTCATGCCTAGAAACACTTGTGTACAGGCGCGTTATCAATGACATATCATATCAATAAATAAACAGTCTAAGGGAGGGGAAAGAATCTTATAAAATAATTGCAACCTTTTCCTGTCCACTACTGATTGTATAGATAGCAGCCCCAGCTCCTGCCTCATCACACTCATACAGACCCCATTCGGGAGAGCTTGGACTCTGCGCCACAATAAGGCCTCTAATTTCCCCCAATTCAAGCTTAACGATAATGTTCCTACCCCGAAAGGTAGAGTGGGCTGTCTTTTAGATTTATACAATCTGATTAGAGGGAGAATAGATAAGCGACTGACTCTTCGGTCTACTACTTTTATTTGGGCTGCATAAGCATTTATCATCTGATGTAACAATTTTTAAATCGTGTGTCTCACCTGGATTGGAAGAAAACTTAGCACACACATATTTAAATGGATCCACTTCTTCACTTTCTTGACCCCCCCCAGGTATCAGTTAAAACTGTTAATGTTTTTCTGTGCAGCCGGTTTCGAGATCAGAATTTTAGTTTTAGACCCATTGACCTCCAAATCCAAATCTTCCAATGTATTTATTTATGTAGATCAAAATTATTGGGGTGGGAAGGTGCAACGCGCTCGGGTTGGTTAAGACAAAAGAATCACTTGTATATCCAAATTACAGTATTCCAAAACAAATATTTTCAAAGAAATATGATGTTTATTCTCAGTGTTGGACAGCCGACACGTGTTTCGAGCAACAGGTCGTTTTCAAGGCTGTCTTCGTCCCACATAACAATTTATAAATATGCAAATAATATGTGATATACATCATCCCGTTAACACAGATAAGTACACCCAAATCAGCAGTTAGGATAGAATGGAAGAATTGAAAATTCACGATTAATAATAAAAAATCAAATGTTGGTAATTACATTGAAAAGTAGAAATCAGTAATAATCAAAACAAAACATACCACATTTTCGGTGATGGATTGGTCAAAGATTAATGCATGCAAGCAAGCCAAAAGTGAATATTCTGTGGAATTTCTTGAAAATTTGAAAGAATGGTGCAGGTTGCAGAGCTCAGAATGGGACCGAAACTGCTATGCTGGATCTCAAATCCACCTTGACCAGTATAGTAGACCGGGGCATCCTGCCCTGCTGACATATCTAGAGCTTTCTGCAGCCTTTGATCTAGTGGGCCATTCCCTTTTAGTCTTAAGGCCCACATTCTGGGAAGACGGTTACAGTCCCCAGACGATCCTACCCTGCACCAACCTAAATAGTTGGTCTGGTTTGGAGGCATTCTGTTTGATGTCCAGGATGTCCAGGCTATGTTGTTATGCAACGCTTTACCTGGTCCAATAAGATCGGCAGGTACCCTTGGAGTCTTTAAAAAACGGGTTAAATACCATCTTTTCAATCTTAACCCAAACTTAAATAGCAGCGTATACACTATACCGTATTGCCTTTCTGGCTCTGAACCTTGTCTGTCTTGTACTGTTTTTTTTTTGTTTTCTGTGCGACCTGAGGCCTATGGGCATGTGGGCCGCTACAAGAATTAAATAATAATAATAACAATATTCTGGGATTGTTCAAGCCGTGGCGGCTCAGTTTGTTATGGGTCTGCAACCCAAGGTATCAGAAGGAATCAAGGCAATATTAATAGGATGGGAAGGAAAGGTTTTGTAGAAGTTCCATTGCCCGCACAACACTTTTTCATGAAAATGTAGAAAGACAAAAATAAACCACTGAAGCCAAACTCCTGGTGTTTCAGATAATGAGTTTGTATCCTCCCCAGGGAAGGGGAGGTTTTGCCACGGACCGAGTGTTACGCTCACCTGGACCCCACAAGTGTGTCGATCGGACCCGGACAGCTGCGGTCTCCTTCAACGTGATGCGTAGTGCAGAGATGACTGTCCGGACTGGCCCGCCTAGTCTTGTCTGCTGGACCCGAAGAAGTATTTTCCTGCAAGTGGAGACAGGTATTAACCACCTGTGGGTTTTAGTGATGGCCTCCCAACTGTTCTCGCTCTCCCCCACTAATCACCTTCGATATCCCCTTAGTAACCTCACCTTATGTTCGTAAAAGATGAGCTCTCCATCCTGCGTGTCTTGCAGGGGTGCGTAGATACCAGTTACTTCACTGGTTTGAAGGCGTTGGCAGAGTTCCAGCAAGTATTGACTCTGAAGTCCCTGGCGGGATTGGTAAGTATCAAGTTCAATGAGTTCAATGTGCCCGATGTTCACTCTTGTCCCCTTCCTTCCCTAAATTGCAACTGAGTTCGTGAGAAGAAGGTCTCGTAGCTGCTGCTGGCGTTCAGGTAAGAGTCTGTGTTACCCAACGCTGTCTGGTAATTATTGCATGCGTTAACGTGTTGTTTTTATCCCTCTTTACAGATGCGGCATATGAAAATGCGGGGAGTTATGGAATAATACCGCCGGTGGTAAGTCTATGGTGGTAAGAGGTTGTATTTGTTGATTCCCTTGGCTCACCTTGTTTTTTCTTGTGTCCCCTAGGTGCCGGATTACGGCGAAGAAATGAGGGAGACAGTGCCAGATCGAAAGATGCTGTGAGAACTGGTGAGTATGGCGCCGTGCTGGAACTGGCGAAGCGACGCGTGCAGGACTGATGTACTTTCCAGGTCCGGAGATGAAATGGTTCCGGAATTAGGTGAGGAATTTGAAATAAGTTTGTTTTCTAACCTTGTCCTTTTCTTCTTCTTTATTCTAGGAGCTCCGGATTCGAGGCGGGCGTGGCAGAAGACTGGATGCTGGCTGCAGGCACGGTGAGCGTCACGCTGCTAGATGCAGAATAACGCGAAGCATGTGCTGCTGTTTGGGTGTGGTTTAAATAGCCTCCAAAGTAGTTCCAGGTAAGAAGTTCCCTAGAGCCACGCCCGAGTAAAAAATAGTCCCTGTAACAAAATAGTCCCATCCAGGCCTCATGTAGGCTTGGACTCTTGCAGCATGGTCTGCATCAGGTAAGTAAAGTCTATGAGCCTGGCGCCTATGGCGCCAGGACTGATTTCTATGATGAGCCTGGCGCCTAAGGCGCCAGGACTGAACCCAGACAGCCCCTACCCGGGGCTGCTGAGGTTTAAACAAATGTCTGGATGCCTGCTCCCAGAGCTGAGGGCCTTGGTCCTGATGCCCGGGGGTAGGCATCATGACAACGAGTGGGGTGCGATGTGTAAGAGGGAGAGGTGCACTCCAGTCATTTGAGCCAGGGAAATCTGCTGAGTGGTATTACATGAACACGTATAGTGATCTGTGTAATTACTGCAAGGAGGTTGGACAATGGCAAGCCAAGTGTCCACATCCGTCTCAGTATGGTGGTCAAGACATGCAGAGTGGAATGACAAGGTCTCAGCCTCCACCGTCACCACTTCAGAATGATAGTTAGGATTTCCAGGGGGCCCCTGAACTTGTTGCACCACTAATATGCATTGGTGCTACTGTGCAATGGTATATATATGTTGCTGGTGTTGTTGGTCAAAAGAGGTCATGTTTTGTTGACACCGGAGCATCACGCTCCACATTAAACACCGCTTAGTTTCAACAAATGATTCATTCTGACAATGCTGTAAACGCTGTAGGGATAAGGGGTACTCCAATACCTAATCCTGTGTTCACTGCACTTATTGTCATAATAGGTCAAATTTCTGATCAACATGCATTTTTGTTGAGTCCTTGTTCACCTGTGAATCTATTTGGGCTAGATTCATTGTGTAAACTGAGTTGTTCTATTTACTGTTCCGCTGGCGGTGTATACCTTGATATCCCAAATAACAGAGAGCATGAGCTGCTGACAATATATCAAGAAATGACCCATTCAAATTCTATTTGAATTTTGGGGATCAGGCTGACACCTCCTGTCCGTGGCAGAGGCTGTTGGACTGAGTCCCATCCAAATAAGGATCAACTCATGTAAATGACACTGGATATATGGTTAACGATGAGCTAGTTAAAATTACTTTGAATCCACCCAAGACTTTGCCATGTGTACCTCAGTATCCCATTCATCAACAGGCTGCATTAGGTATCCATCCTGTAGAATCCCCCCTTCAACAAGGCATTATTGTACCAACCTGCATTCCCGGCAATACTCCTAATTTGCCTACAACTAAGACAGATAAAGAGGTGTATCATTTAATTCAGGATTTGAATGCAGTTAATGCAGCCGTGTTGCCAGCTTTTCTGGTTTGCCCCAATCCAGCTCCAATTTTGTCATGTATTCGCTACACTCAGGGCCGGTGCAAGGAATTTTGCCACCCTAGGCAAACTGTCAGATTGGCGCCCCCCGACTCCGGGTCGTAACCCGGAGGATTCCTCAGCGCTCAGCTGTAATACAGATGTGCCGCACATTGAAGTGTTGACATGCCCGCCAGTTAGCAATAAACATGTCTGCATTAGAAGTCACTCAGTATGGGGAGGGTCCCACCAAGCAGCAAGTAGTGGGTTTGGGGAAGCTAAAATACTTTAGAGCAGACCCAGAGTGGGTCCTGAGCCTACTGGATCTAGAGAACCACGTTACACCTCACTGATGATACCCAACTAGGCCAAAACATGTCTGGATTTGCTTGTGGTCTCATGCAGAAAGGATGCAACCAAGCAGTTCGGGCTGACCTGCTCCTTTTTAGGGTGTGACCAAGCCCGATGTGAATATGTTTGTCCCCTTTCTGTAATGGCTCGGCAGGGGAAGAACGATGGTCTGGAGGGTTGCCCAGAGCTATGCCAGAGGTTACAATCAATGCTTAATTTCAGGGGGTGGGGGTGTTTGCCAGGGCTCAGCCCGTCACTTATTTCTGAGCCCTGGCACTTATTTGCAAGCCCTGCTTGATTATGTTGTGGTCTTTGGGAACCTTTTATATTTTAACTGTCAGTCAGTCATAGTAATATTACAATGAACAACAGTGTGCCCTGGCCATGGTCTCTGCATCATGGGCTAGCTCATTATTATTCACAAACCTAATGGCCCAGTTTGGCAGGGCAGAACTACTTATCCATGTTCATGAAAAATAATGAGATGCAAGGTAACAAAACTGGACGCTGATGCTGGCCATGTCCACACACTGCGCCACTCTGCCTGCATGACACTGTTGCACATTCCCTAGTGTAATAACCAGCAGGGTGGGTTGATAACAACAGGACAGTCACCAACCAAACGGCCCCAACACAGGAGCAAAGTCAGTGAAAAGACCCATATCGAAATGGAGAGCCAGTCATGAGTGGCAACCTAAGCAAGACGATATTGCTGCAGTGTTTGACAAGCAACTCATCAGTTCAGTAATGATTTTGCCTACATTCATCCATCAATTTACCACAGGAGGAAAGCAGTTTTGTTCTGCATTCATGTGGTTAGATGGTTAACATGCCCCACTTGAAACTAATAGCATTAGACAAAATGTCAACGATGATGTGTTTTAAAGAAACACTTAATCATTTGCTTTTTTTCAAGACACAATATGTTATTTTGATTTCACCCTCAATTAACCAGTGGGAGTTGGGGCTTTAACCCCTAATATGTTCACACCATATGGAGCAGCCATGTGACACTGTATGGAGCAACAGTGGGTGATGTCAACAGTAGACTGGGAACTGCACCTCCCCATACAAGAACATATTTGGGCCCTGGCACTTATTTTCTTACGAATTAAGCACTGGCTAAGATTAATTCTAAACCTTACAGCTATTTATCTTTTGTTTTTCCTGTCCTGATCTGCACCATTCACTGCTCTCCCCATACTGAGACATTTCTTACCACTTACAATTCACCTGCTTGCACCATCGTCTGCTCCCCATTAGTGTAGGGGATACAACCTTTGGCTTTCCAAATGTTTTGGACTATAACGCCCGTCAGCCCTAGCCATCATAGTCAATGGTGAGGATCATGGAAGTCATAGTACAAAATATCTGTGGAGCAGCAGAAGTCTCCTAATGCACTTCTATGTAGACTTGCATAACTGTTCTGGTGTACTCATACTGACAGATCTAAACAGGCTCCTTCAAAGTACTGTATTCCTGAGAGGTATGCATTTGGCTTCCTCTAATGGAATCTCCATACAGCAGCTGGTATCCCACTAATAAGTAATAGATCCATAGAGTATCCCGATCGTTCCCACTAACTCTCCCCCAACCCATTTCCTTTTCAGATCTGCCAGAGTGCCAGGGGACGACTCTGGTGGTGATAGTGAGTGGGGTTTATAGTCAAAAAGTCAAAATACAAAAAGTTGGAGAAAAAAAAAGTCAAATGTCTATTTTTGAATTTTTTTTATTCGAAATGGGGGGTTCCCACCTAATCCCCCGCCTTTTAAAAAAAATGTTATTACCCCTTTTTTATTAACGAAACCCAAAAAAAACATATAAATAAAAAAATAAAACATTCAACTTTTTTTTTTCAACATTTTGTTTTCGACATTTTTGTAATTCGACTTTTTTTTTTCGACTTTTTGACTGGCCACCAGTGAGCGGTACAAATATCCTTTAACATTAACATTAACAGTATTCACATGTATCCCAGTGCTTAGGAATTCCAGGACTTCTCACAAGTCACCTCTTTCCTGACTGCAATATGCATTCGTATTGTATTCCCACACTTAGATATCTGTACCGCTATTCCAATGCAATCAAGCTGTTATTAAACACAGGCTGGCAAGAGGAAAGTTGAACCGTGGAGCATTAGAAAGTGAGCAGAGGTGTTTTTTGCTGTAATGAAGCTACAATGTCAGTGGTGGCAATAGTGTCAGGTTTTCTAAGCACTGAAATAATAGGTGTTACTACCCCTCAACTGATCATTCTCAGGCAGATGAAGGGTTAAGTCGGCCCTGCCATGATTTTTCAAACCTCTGTCCCACATGCTGAACTCAGATGTCCGAGGCGAGCGCTTAACTCACTGAGCTACCGATCAGCATACATAGCTTTTGATTTTTGCTAGTTTCAACTTGAAGAAGCATTGGGAAAGATTCATCCCGATTAAAAGCAAGATCAGAGAGGCTAGAAATGAAGGATTCCATATAAATTACACATTGTTGCACATTGGAGGGCCTACAAGTACCAGAATGCATAGCGAAAGGCCACGCCTGCAGGGCCTGGCCACACCTGGCACAAGGCCGCTTGCGGTCTATGCACTGTTGGGACACTTTATCTGCAAAGGCAATCTCTGTTTGTGTGTGATGATCAACTAGAAACTGGTAAAACTGGTATGGCAGTACCCCGGTTAATGCACTCCCCGCAAAGACCTGAGTATATTTTCGATGCTCACCCTCGTGAGGGTCATTGATAGAATGCTGTTGGTGGGGGGATGTCAAGAACCAGGCACCTCTATCATTATAGGAACTGCATATCAATTAGCTTAATGGCTATGCAGAAAACAAAGAATTAGGCCTCCGCCACAGGAACACCCGAGGGAGGGGCTCATGCAGCCCTCAAGCCCCTCTCCCAGCAGGCAGCAGTCAGGACCCATTCAGAGACCACCCTACACCCCAACAGCGGGGCTCAGGTGAGGGATCAGTAAAGGTAGGTCAGACTACAAGTGCCTGACATTGTAAACACACTGGAGAAGCGCTTGCTGAACCTTGAATCGCAGCACAGATTGTGTGCAAGAAAGGCAGGCCAGTATTTGAAGGTAACCACACACACTGAATTGCAAATTACGGTGTATAGTCTGCTGCACCTCACAGCTGTACAAGCAACCTCCCACCATCACAGAGAGATACATTGAATTTTATTAGAGCACCAGCACCTCACATGCCGACTCTGTGTCACGGTCACTGCAGGCAGCCGACTGCAGCATTTGCATTTCACTCAGAGTCAGGACAGTCTAGGGGCAGTGGCACGTGCGGTGCTCCGTTCATGTTACGCATTGCTAATGCGCAGGTGCCAGCATTTGAGTGAGCGCTGCCACGCCCATGCCCACACTCATGACCTTTAACCAACCCCAATCATTTCACAGTGTCCCTGGAGCCGCACTGCCTGGCCTGCTGCTACTGCAGCCAGCCTCAGCCTGCAGTCAGGGACGGAGCTAACACAGGCAAGGACATTTGTATTATACAATTAGTGTGGAGGTGTTAAAGCAGCATTTTGCTGCTCTAACATTTCCACATATAGGCAAGCACCTAACCTTGCCTAGTGATAGCACCGGCCCTGGCTACACTGCCAAATGCTTTACTGTAGTAGATTTATGTTCAGCATTTTTCTCCATATCCATACATCCTGACAGTCAAAACCTATTTGCATGCACCCAAAAATCAATGCAGTATACGTTCACTAGGCTCCCAATGCGGTACATAGAAAGTCACACCATTTTTCCCACAAATGTTTAAGAAAGATCTTGATTCGGTACAGTTCCCAGGAGGGTCTACGGTGGTGCACTATGTAGATTAGCTGCTCCTAGCCTCCCCCTCCTTGGAATGGTGCTGGGAAGACTCACTTCTTCCAATGAAAGGGTCAGAAGGCACCTATAGACAAATGACAGTTGTGTCTGTGCTGTGTGAGGTACCTGGGCCATGAGATTTCTGCAGGGGAAAGGCATGTGTCCCACGATTGGATTGCAGTGATCCAGAAAGTCCTTAAGCCCGAGATGAAGAAGCAAATGAAGGGGTTCCTCTGGGTTGTAAGTTTCTGTAGGCAGTGAGTTCTTTCATATGTGTCCATAGTTAAGCCCCTTCATAACTGCATACATGATTCGACCCCTGAACCCCTACCATGGGCACAGGAAGATGCCTTTGTCACCATTAAGCAAGCACTCGCAATGGCTCCATCTGTGGGTCTGCCAGATTATATTAAGCCCTTTATGTTATTTTGGAATGAGTGCAATGGGTTTGGTCAAGGTGTGTTGACTCAGTTACACAGGGCTAAGCATCAGCCTGTATCATATCACAGCACATCTTTCAATCCAGCAGCTGTGGGACACCCAGCTTGCCTGTCAGCCGTTGCCACGGCTGCATTGTTGGTAGAGGAAACTCAATCTCTGGTACAGGGGTATACTATCACAATTTCGGTTCCCCATGTGGTATTGTCGCTATTACTTAAGGGGAAGACACAGCATGCGTTGAATTCCTGCCTTACTCAATATGAAATACGCTTATTTCTGATACCAATGTAAACCTGAGTTGCTGTTAAGTTCTGAATCCCGCCTCCCTATTAGCAGCCCCTGAGTATAGGGGGACCCACGATTGCCAGGTCATTGTGGAGACACTTTTGTCACCCTGTGTTGATCTATCAGATGTACCTTTATTGAACCCTGATTTGATTATTTTTGTTTACAGCTCTTGCATCCATGTTCCAGAATTCTGAGAATTGGTTTCTGGGTATTCCATATGTACCCCCATTCTGTTCTAGAAGCACACTGATAACCTATGGCAAAATCAGCCCAAGGCATCAAACTCGTGGTTCTCACCCGTGCATGTACTCTGGCCCGAGATCTGTTACGATTGATACCGACTTCAAGTATGCCCACAGGGTGGTCCACGACTTCAGAATTGTTTGGAAGCAACAGGGATACCTAACCTCCATTCGCAACCTAATATTTATGTTTCAGCTTTTTTAAATGCACTGTTAGTTCGTGCAGCTATAGCAATAGTGAAATGTAAGAGGCATGATCCCTCATAGTCATTTACAGCCCAATTAAATGCTTAAGCTGATGGTGCAGCTCCCTCTGTGAGTTTGAAAGGGCCCCTGACGCCTCATACATTTCTTGTTTTTGTTGCAGTTCCAAGGTCAGCTATCCCTTCCCTTTTGAGTTTGGCTATTCTCCAAGATTAAGCTCCAGAATTTGAAAAGGTGACCTCAACTCAACGAAACTGCAAGTTAGGTATAGACCCCCTCTGGCATTCCCCGGACAGCTGCTTGGCAGCACCCAAAGTACTTTTCCACTATCTGGTCCATGAAGCTCACGCTGTAGCTCATCCAGGTAAAAACACCATGATCACTTTATTTTGTCGAGATTGGTTGGCCCCTGGTTGAGCCTCTATGGCTCAAAGTTATTCTGAAGATTGTATTATATGTCTAAAGTATCATGTTGGGAGAGCGATGCCCACAGAGCTGTCTCCACATTTTGAACCGGAAGGTACATTTATACACATGCAGACAGACTTCATACAGCTCTCGGCGTGTATGACATATCTTTAATGTTTATTCCTTGTGGATGTGTTTTCTGGGTGGGTGGAGGCATATCCCTGAAGAAACGCAGATGCTGTCACAGTGGCCAAGAAACTGTTAGCTGGGTTTATAGCTTGGTTTGGATTCCCCTCAGTATAGACAGCGACCGAGGTACCCATTTTACTGGTAAGGTTATTAGAGAAGTGTGCAAAGCTCTGGGAATAACTCAACAGTTCCATTGCACTTATCACCCTAAATCTAGCTGGCATGTAGAAGCTGGGACGGTGACATCAAGTTGAGGCTGTCTAAAGTGTGTAAAGGGACAGGGTTTAAATGGCCCCAATCATTGCCCCTGGTTTTGTTTGCCATGTGCAATAACCCCCAGCGTAAGCACACATTGTCTGCTCATGAAATCCACACTGACTGTCCTATGAGAATCGGAACTGCACCCCCAGCAGTTGCCCACATCCAAGACTAGTCCTTCGAGGACGATACTTTAATTAAATATTGTTGCATGTTGATTAAAACTGTTCAATCTCTTTGTGCCTAGGTCTGTGAAGATTTGCCTGAGTCGGCTACTGAACCTTGTCATCCTCTACATCCAGGATGCTGAGTCCTGGTGAAGGTCCACCAGCAGAAATCTGCGCTCCAACTGAGGTGGCGCGGCCCTTTTCAGATTCTTCTTACGACAAACTCTGCCATCAAGTGTGCAGGCATCCCGCTTGGATCCATGCGGCGCATGGCCGCAAGGTTGCCACCCAAGAAGGTGACACCACCTTCTAACCAATGTACTTCGGCTTGACTCCAGCTCCACTGTGACCACTGATACGACCAGTGTCGCTGGAATTGAACTACCAATACCAGAAGGTGAGGGCATGGCTCCCAATCAGTCAGTATCTTCACGTGCGGAATCAGAATCTGTAGCAACTGAATCTCTTCGTGTGAGGTCTCTGCGGGAGCTATTTCTAAGGCTCCTTCATCAGGTAGTCAAAGGGCCTGAAGAAATGACTCTCATTTAGACCTCACTGTTGGAGTACCATCTTCAGTGTTTGACCCCTCTGGACCTCACAACGCAACCTGCAAAATGTATACTTTGCGATCTCTTGGAAGAGTACCTGAGAGCAAGTATTTTTTAACAAAGTGGCAACTGCCCAAGTCACTCGCCTCTGGATTTTTCTCCTCAGCAACAATAAATCCCCTGATGTCGTAGTGCATTGGCAAACAGTGGAAGGAGCGGCCATTGATTCACCGGCATCTGCCAGTCTTGGTCCTTTTTGCTAGCATCTGTTGGCCATTCTTTTTGTTACAATTATATATTTGTGTGGCTCTGGTATCTAAGATATTTGTAATGTGGACATTTAGGTGGAATTTATTATCACAAAACCGTGGGCCATGGATTTCTTTGTCCAGCACCTGAGTTTTGGTGGAACTTTGGAACATTGATACTTACGTTCCTGCACCATCACAGAGCCTAAAAGCGTTTAGCTGGTAGTCTGGTTTAGCAGATTATTTTGCCAGTGTTCTGAGTCCTACCTGCTTGAATGAACTAATTCGACTATTGTCTACAAGCTACACATTTTTGTCCTGGGGGTTCAGGTCGATATCAGGACTTGGATATTCGAGGAGTGGATCTGGTGTACAGAATGTTTGGCTACTTTTCTGTGATTGTTATTATTGTTAGAATATTGATATATTCTTGCTTCAATGTAACAGACACTTTCCATACCACTTGCCATGAGAATGATGATCCCTCTGCACATGCTTGGGTTCACAGAGAAAACACTTATTCACATCTCTCCTGGCAGTATGCCTGCATCTTTAACCTTACCGATTGTTGGGTTTATGCCCATTTGCTATGTAATTTATCTTCCAGGTTTTCTATTGCACCCATCCCCTTACAGTGGGGGATGTCTGTCTGGACATCACGTTGGATATCCAGTCTCAGGACCCCAGACCACATAGGGATGCTCAATCCCATTTGGGTTTTACCAGTCCTCCATATTTTCCCACCCCAGATCAGGTGCGTACAAAATCAGCATTACACCATCTTTCCTTGCCAGCTATTTGTCCCAGATGTGCTGGAATGTGCCTGAACACTTCCAATGCAAACGTATGCCTTCCATGAAGAGACTTCTGCACTTCTGCAACAAAACACGTTTATTGCATGCTTATTATCGGGAGGGGCCAGTCAGTTATTTGGAGTTGAAAAACGAACCCAGTTCTTCGAGCAATACAAAATAGCACCTTTATGTACAGTTTTAACAATTTATATTATCACACATATTTTGTTTCAAAGTCATCCCCCAACTTTCCGTTAGCTAGCACTAATACAAAGTAACGTAATCCCCAAACTCAAAAATTCCCATTGGATACTTTCATAAGGTACACCCTTTTTGACATGTGATCATCCATCATCAGACATGACATATTTCCATCTGATATATATTGTTCATAAATAACCAAGTTTATTATTATTGATACCATGTGACCCAAAACCCATTAACTCAAATGGTGATGATTGTAGGGGGCTATTATTCCTTTGGAACAACAATAACATTCAAACCCGCTGGCGTCTTTGTATTATTTTCCCATCATTACCTCATGTAGCTTTACTAGCCATTGCCATCTCAGACAATAAAATCTTTAGCCCACAATCTGCTTATCTCCTTCGGAGCCCGTAAAATCCCTGGCATAGCATGTGGTTTATTAACTAACCCTTGCTTCACCCTGCCATACAAGAATCTACGTGCACCCAAGGAAATTGCCTCTTGTATCTACAGTTCAATCACACCATAAAGACTCTGACAAAATGGTTTTGCATCCTGCTCACCTCTGTGATATTATGACGGCTGGCCATATGCGGCTCTCTTCCATCCCCGTATTGTGACCTCGGTCATGCTGCCTTCTAGGCGAGACAAAAATCCCCTTCCCTGCCAACCAACAAATTCTGAAACTTACGTACACTTTTAAACTGAGTGAAAATCCCTTGCACAGTTTGTTTGTTTGTTTATTTATTTATTTATAATGCACGCCAGACCCGGAGGTAACCGGGCGCAGCGCTACAAGAAGGCTTTAAGCTTAGGTTACAGGAAAGGAAAAAAGTACATGTCAATATATGCAGTTACAGGTAAACGAAGAATCAGTGTGTAGATACATAAGATGATAAAGTTGTATAGAGTATAAAGAGAAGGGAGTGTTCAAGCAGGTTATAGTTATATCCAATATACATGTATACAGGGTATGTACAATATATATACAGAATGGTTAGTGCCTAGTAGACAGGGCAAATGGTCAGGGCTTTCTGGGGTAAAATTACAGTACCAGCTAGTAAGGTGACATTACTGGTTGGTATCTTTCAACCATTTGATAAGGTTCTTTCTAAAGTTGATGTATGTTTGGTGAGCTCGTAGGGGAGAGGGTACGAGTTCCAAAGCAGCGCTGCCTGAACTGGGAAACTGCTGCCCCGACTTTAGAGAGTTTGAATCTTGGCACGGTTAGGCAGTTGGTATTGGTTGATCTAGTGGGCCTACTTGAGGATTTTCTGTTAATTCTCTTGGTCAATTAGCTAGGCGCCGCATTATTAAAGCATTTGTGTACGAGAGTGGCAGTTTTCAGCCAGATTTTATCACAGGTTGAAAGCCAGTTGTATTGTCTTCTCAACACTGAGATGTGTTCTTTTTTGCAATATTTAAGGCGGCTCTGAGGGCGTTGTTCTGAAGTGTCTGTATTTTCTTGACGATGTATTTGTTGGCACCAATGTAAAGGGAGTTACAATAATCCAGCTTGGACAGGATTAAGGCTCTGGCCAGAATGATACGGCTATTTATAGAGAGGAAAGTTATGCCGCTTTGATGAGTTTGCATGTGTATGCAGCGGCAGAAGCCATGGTGTTTACTTGCTTAGTAAATGTGAGGGTGGAGTCCAGGTAAAAACCTATGGTTTTTACCTCTTTGACAAATTTGATGAGGTGCTGTCAATGTTGAAGGACGTGTAGTCAGGGCTAAGTCTCTTTAGGCTAGATGTGGTGCCCAGGATAATGAGCTCAGTTTTATCATCATTCAGGCAAAGGCCATGTTTGGCCATCCATGCCTGAACGATGATGTAAACTCTATTTACTAAATCTGAATCCTTGTCATAATCCCCTGATTACCAGTGATAGGAGAATCTGAGTATCATCTGCATAATTAGTGTAGGTGATACCAAGATGGTCCAGATCATCGAATAAGGGCTTGGTAAATATGTTGTACAGGGTGGGTGAGACGCATGAGCCCTGGGGCACTCCACAGGTGATAGGGATGGGGTCAGCAGCAGCTGTGGGAGAGAAGACTCTCATCATCCCATTGCTGAGGAATTATTGTATCCAGACCATGGTCCCCTTTGAGAAATGCGCTGCTGACTCCATGTGGTTACACAAGACCTTGTGATCCACCAGGTCGAATGCAGCTGAGAGATCAAGGAGGAGGAGTAGGGTTGCTTTTCCCTTGTCTCTGAGCTCATCAATTTGGGCTTTGGGATCGATGAGTGCCGTTTCCATACCGTGTTGTGACCGGAAGTCTAATTGACGGGCTCCTAAGAGATGGTTGGCTTCCAGATACTTCTGTACCTGGAGGTATGCCACCTTATCTAAAATTTTAAGGAGGAATGGCATGGTGGTAATGGGCCTATAGTTAGTTGGTAAAGATGGGTCTAAGGTCTGTTTTCTCAGGAGAGGGAGTACCCATGACTCCTTGTGGTTGCTGGGGATGGTGCCTGAAAAGAAGGAAGCATTGATAAGTTTAGAAATAAATGGAGCTAGGTCGTGTGCTGCATCCTTGATAAGTTGAGCAGGGCATTGATCACCTTGACAATTTGAAGGTTTGAGGGAAAGTATAACTTTTTCAACCTCAATAATAGAAATTCTGGAGAAACTAAAGCGGTGTGAAGGTTTGCGTAAAGGTGTAGGATTATTGGCCCGTGAGATAGTTGTGGTAATTAATGATGCTTTCTTTTTAGTGATCTTTTCCTGAAGGGTAGAGATTTTGTTGGATAAAGCGTCCTGAATATTAGAGCACCATGTTTTGTCTTTTATGCAGTTGTCTTGTACCGGGATAGGGGCTTCTAACTATTTTAGAATTACGAATAATTCTTTCATACTGGAGTTAGCTTCCAAAATTCTGTTTGTTATTATAAGTTTCTTGTTTCGCTAGAAATATATCTTTTTTGTATTAGGATGATATGTTAGTTAAAATAGTTTTATTTTCAGCGGAGGGTAGTGACTTCCATGAGGCTTTGCATTTCCTCTTTTCATTTCTAAGGTTTTTCAGATGTGGGGTAAACCACGAGTTGAGGTGTCCACGACGTCTACATATGCTATAATGTTTTTTATTTTTTAAGCCTGTGTCAAACCCTCACATGTACAATGTTCAGAATTACTGCGACTCCGCACGTTAACTTCCTTTTGCCAGGATCCTTTTACCCGTGTGTGGTGCTTTCCGCTTCGTGCCTGTAAGCGCTACAAATGGTATATCGCGCAATACATTTTCCATTCTACTAATAATGTTACCTACTGTAACTGTAATCTGTGAATACAAAGTAACACTCCAATCCTCTAACTACATTGAATCCCATGTTTTAGTGGCTTTTCAACTCGCCTTTGAACTCTACCGCACTGGGGCTGAATACACTTTGCGCAATGTAAATCTCTTTCCCGCAATGGTGGTTAAAATATCTTCCCCAACATATGTTACACAAATCCCGGTCCTCTGTTCATGGGGACTAGCAAATGTCATTATTACCTGTCCACTACTTTTAGGGTAATGATTAATAATGTTACATTTGCCTTCAAATGTCATTTTTCATTCTCCCAGTCCGGGAACGCTACTTATTCCGGAACTTACTTTATCTGTGGGACAAGTCTTATCCCCTTGTTACCCATTAATTGGGAGGAAGTTTATATTGGGTATATTCTGTCTCCAGTGCATCATATTCCTACATTTCCCACTCAGTCCTGTGCTAGGAGTGGCACTGCTGGGCAAACTTTGTTGCACGGTGGGATATTTGATATCAGCCATTGGGATTAAAATAAATAGAGATTGAGGCTAGACTACTGCAGTAGCCTTCTCTTGAAACTGCCCTCTTCCTCCATGCAGCCCCTCCAGCCAAGCCAGCACAGGGTAGCAAGACTTATCGTTGGCTCCCTAAAAACTCTTCACTGGCTCCTGGTTGCTGCAAGGATCACATTTAAATCCCTCTACATAATTCATAAGGCTGTCTGTGGCCAGGGACGAAGCTATCTGCAACTTGCTCGTACTAAATACTCTCCCACTAGACCTCTACGTTCCTCCGGTACCAACCCTCTGTGTGTCAAGCATTTTGCTAAAGAGGGCCTTTGGCCGATCTCTTTCCTCAGCTGGCTCCCTCTTATGGAACATCCTCCCACTTCCTCTTTGTTTTGAGCCAGATCTCCTCAAGTTCCGGAAGCTCCTCAAGACTTTCCTTTTCACCTCCACTTTCCCGTTCGCCCTCTCCTGCTAACCGCAACCACAGTTGCTGACATTGGTGACCATGGCCCTCATGTGTCCTATGCGGCCCTGGCCTTCCACACCCAATCGCCTTCAATGCCCGCCCACCTTCAGCACTTGCCTTGGCACCCACTGGCCTATGCCACTGTAGGCCTCCACTTACCTATTTATTGCAGCTGATTGCTCCCTAGCACTTCCTACACTGGGCACTTACATCTGCTGCTCCCTCACGAGCATGGACACCCCAGAACTTCCCCTCCCCACTCCCTCTTCCCCTCTCCTTTCCCTTCACTTGCACGTTCTGAATGCTCACAAGGCCTAGTAGGTCCGTTTTTATCCTCCAGTGTATTAATTGGTTTCAATCACATATTCCCTCCCTGTTGCCCTGTGGGTGCTTTGAAACACAATTTACTTGTTGTATAAGTGCCTAACAAATGCACGATAAATACAAATAAACAAATAAATACATCTGACTCAATTGTCATGATTGGTAGAGGATATTGCAAACACTTCTGCATCCTCTTTGCACCTATTATCCTGAGAACAAGTAGCCATTTGGACCATGGTACTTCAGAATTGTATGTCTCTCACCCACATTCATCACACTGTAAGCCTCCTTCACACCCATCCAGAGGATTCCTGGATCTTTGCTCTTGCAATACCTGTTCTGAAGTTTCTCAACCGGCCCAGGTGCTTTACTGTCATGTGACTGGTGACACAATGGGCCTCATTACGAGGTTGGAGGTAAGGGGTTAAAGGCGCCGGTAAAGGTGCCGGTGCCGTTAACCCCTTACCTCCGCATTACGAGGTCCTTTAGCGGGTCCCGCTAAGGGTGGCTGGTTTTACCAGGCGCCCTTAGCGGGAGCCGCTAAAGGACCAGCATGCTAATAACGGGCCCGTTATTAACAGGCCCGTCATTAGCATGCTCCCCATTCCCATTGAGCCCTATGGGGGCTTGAATGGGAATGGGGATGGGTTCCCTGAATGGGGAAATACCGGGTCCTCCAAGGTTGGAATGGCCTGGTAATTTTCCATTCAGGGAACCCGGACCCGGAATGTGTTAAGGGGTTAGCCATGGTGCGAGCAGCACCATGGCTACCTCCAACCTCGTAATGAGGCCCAATGTGTTATTATATGCCAGGATGTGTCATTTGTTCCCTTAGAGATGTTTGTAATGAGACTGGAGTGAAGGTCCCATAGGAGGGGACAGTGGGGGAAAGTCTGGGAATTGAAAATTGTATGTACTCCACTTGCACATTACTGCATTATAATATTGAGCAGATACTGCAACCTGCCATGTTTGAGCAATGGTTTCCTGCTTGTGCAAGGTGAGACTTTAGATTTTACTGCATAGGTCTTTGTAATTAAGGCTTCTCGCCTTGTGTGTAGAAATGCTTGCTTTCATTTCTCTCACTTCTGACGTGTTATATGTCAGCGTATTTTAGGCCCTCAATTGAGATTTGTGGTCCTAGAGACCGTTATACGACCAGCGAGAGGAGGGAATTTACAACAGACATTGTCTCGCAGAGAGATGTTTTGGATACACAGGTTGGATACCCTAGAACCTAGAGGCATGAATGAAGAGTACTCCTTGAATGTGTTTTTGTAAATAAATGACAATATGTAAATATGTAAATATCAATACGCATAGACCATTGCATACTTAGAACTGTTCAAAACTGGTCAAATGTGGATATATATACTAAGATCCTAGCAAGAATGATATTAGGACAATTTGAATTATGTTGTTTTGGCTATGGGATAATGGAAAGAACACCTAAATGTAACGAATTAGCCCTCACAATGCGAGGCACTACGTTTCCCAGAATTCTGTGTAGTCACGCGATTCAGAACACGTGACTCATTTTAATTAAGCTACAAAGCAAAATATTAAATTTCGTGTAGTTAAATGAATAATATTACTTGACCATTTCACAGAATTGTTTCAAGTTGAAACTACGATTCCCATAACCCTGTGTAACCATGTAATTAACATCACATAACTACTTTAGGAACTACTAAGGCGACAACTGCGCAACATTTCATATAGATAAACTACCATTCCCATAATACATGTAGACATGTGATCAACATCACATTACTACTTTAGGAACCATGCGCGAATGAATTGTTTTCCACTGACGGGAATTGGAAAGAAGTACCAATGGCTAGTGCATGCAAGAGCAGAGCTAAACTGTGTTCATACAACATTCACAAGATAGCGAATAACATCTAGAAATTATCACTGACTGACACATATTGTCATTCTTTAGAAAATCGAATACAAAAAGATAAGTGATTCCAGATACTTGGACAACAGGATGCTAAACCTAATGAAAGAACAGATACAGACAAGAGAAGAACATTGACTGTACCAGATAAAACACACCCGCGAATAGGTGAGTGTATAGAACAGTTGATTCACATAAATGGTTAGAATATGTTGAACTTAACTTCTAGCATATAAGAGAAACATACATATTGAATTTATTTACCTCTATAGGACAAGATTTTGCACGCCCAAGCGTCTGGATATTTGAATTCAATCATTAAATGCTGAATCATCATACAGATACTTACAACATCTTACCTGACTAACAGTAGAGGTAAATAAATTCAATATGTATGTTTCTCTTATATGCTAGAAGTTAAGTTCAACATATTCTAACCATTTATGTGAATCGACTGTTCTATACACTCACCTATTCGCGGGTGTGTTTTATCTGGTACAGTCTATGTTCTTCTCTTGTCTGTATCTGTTCTTTCATTAGATTTAGCATCGTGTTGTTACCCATTAATTGGGAGGAAGTTTACATTGGGTATATTCTGTCTCCAGTGCATCATATTCCTACATTTCCCACTCAGTCCTGTGCTAGGAGTGGCACTGCTGGGCAAACTTTGTTGCACGGTGGGATATTTGATATCAGCCATTGGGATTAAAATAAATAGATATTGAGGCTAGACTACTGCAGTAGCCTTCTCTTGAAACTGCCCTCTTCCTCCATGCAGCCCCTCCAGCCAAGCCAGCACAGGGTAGCAAGACTTATCGTTGGCTCCCTAAAAACTCTTCACTGGCTCCTGGTTGCTGCAAGGATCACATTTAAATCCCTCTACATAATTCATAAGGTTGTCTGTGGCCAGGGACGAAGCTATCTGCAACTTGCTCGTACTAAATACTCTCCCACCAGACCTCTACGTTCCTCCGGTACCAACCCTCTGTGTGTCAAGCATTTTGCTAAAGGGGGCCTTTGGCCGATCTCTTTCCTCAGCTGGCTCCCTCTTATGGAACATCCTCCCACTTCCTCTTTGTTTTGAGCCAGATCTCCTCAAGTTCCGGAAGCTCCTCAAGACTTTCCTTTTCATCTCCACTTTCCCGTTCACCCTCTCCTGCTAACCGCAACCATAGTTGCTGACATTGGTGACCATGGCCCTCATGTGTCCTATGCGGCCCTGGCCTTCCACACCCAATCGCCTTCAATGTCCGCCCACCTTCAGCACTTGCCTTGGCACCCACTGGCCTATGCCACTGTAGGCCTCCACTTACCTATTTATTGCAGCTGATTGCTCCCTAGCACTTCCTACACTGGGCACTTACATCTGCTGCTCACTCACGAGCATGGACACCCCAGAACTTCCCCTCCCCACTCCCTCTTCCCCTCTCCTTTCCCTTCACTTGCACGTTCTGAATGCTCACAAGCCCTAGTAGGTCCGTTTTTATCCTCCAGTGTATTAATTGGTTTCAATCACATACTCCCTCCCTGTTGCCCTGTGGGTGCTTTGAAACACAATTTACTTGTTGTATAAGTGCCTAACAAATGCACGATAAATACAAATAAACAAATAAATACATCTGACTCAATTGTCATGATTGGTAGAGGATATTGCAAACACTTCTGCATCCTCTTTGCACCTATTATCCTGAGAACAAGTAGCCATTTGGACCATGGTACTTCAGAATTGTATGTCTCTCACCCACATTCATCACACTGTAAGCCTCCTTCACACCCATCCAGAGGATTCCTGGATCTTTGCTCTTGCAATACCTGTTCTGAAGTTTCTCAACCGGCCCAGGTGCTTTACTGTCATGTGACTGGTGACACAATGGGCCTCATTACGAGGTTGGAGGTAAGGGGTTAAAGGCGCCGGTGACGTTAACCCCTTACCTCCGCATTACGAGGTCCTTTAGCGGGTCCCGCTAAGGGTGGCTGGTTTTACCAGGCGCCCTTAGCGGGAGCCGCTAAAGGACCAGCATGCTAATAACGGGCCCGTTATTAACAGGCCCGTCATTAGCATGCTCCCCATTCCCATTGAGCCCTATGGGGGCTTGAATGGGAATGGGGATGGGTTCCCTGAATGGGGAAATACCGGGTCCTCCAAGGTTGGAATGGCCTGGTAATTTTCCATTCAGGGAACCCGGACCTGGAATGTGTTAAGGGGTTAGCCATGGTGCTAGCAGCACCATGGCTACCTCCAACCTCGTAATGAGGCCCAATGTGTTATTATATGCCAGGATGTGTCATTTGTTCCCTTAGAGATGTTTGTAATGAGACTGGAGTGAAGGTCCCATAGGAGGGGACAGTGGGGGAAAGTCTGGGAATTGAAAATTGTATGTACTCCACTTGCACATTACTGCATTATAATATTGAGCAGATACTGCAACCTGCCATGTTTGAGCAATGGTTTCCTGCTTGTGCAAGGTGAGACTTTAGATTTTACTGCATATGTCTTTGTAATTAAGGCTTCTCGCCTTGTGTGTAGAAATGCTTGCTTTCATTTCTCTCACTTCTGACATGTTATATGTCAGCGTATTTTAGGCCCTCAATTGAGATTTGTGGTCCTAGAGACCGTTATACGACCAGCGAGAGGAGGGAATTTACAACAGACATTGTCTCGCAGAGAGATGTTTTGGATACACAGGTTGGATACCCTAGAACCTAGAGGCATGAATGAAGAGTACTCCTTGAATGTGTTTTTGTAAATAAATGACAATATGTAAATATGTAAATATCAATACGCATAGACCATTGCATACTTAGAACTGTTCAAAACTGGTCAAATGTGGATATATATACTAAGATCCTAGCAAGATTGATATTAGGACAATTTGAATTATGTTGTTTTGGCTATGGGATAATGGAAAGAACACCTAAATGTAACAAATTAGCCCTCACAATGCGAGGCACTACGTTTCCCAGAATTCTGTGTAGTCACGCGATTCAGAACACGTGACTCATTTTAATTAAGCTACAAAGCAAAATATTAAATTTCGTGTAGTTAAATGAATAATATTACTTGACCATTTCACAGAATTGTTTCAAGTTGAAACTACGATTCCCATAACCCTGTGTAACCATGTAATTAACATCACATAACTACTTTAGGAACTACTAAGGCGACAACTGCGCAACATTTCATATAGATAAACTACCATTCCCATAATACATGTAGACATGTGATCAACATCACATTACTACTTTAGGAACCATGCGCGAATTAATTGTTTTCCACTGACGGGAATTGGAAAGAAGTACCAATGGCTAGTGCATGCAAGAGCAGAGCTAAACTGTGTTCATACAGCATTCACAAGATAGCGAATAACATCTAGAAATTATCACTGACTGACACATATTGTCATTCTTTAGAAAATCGAATACAGAAAGATAAGTGATTCCAGATACTTGGACAACACAATGCTAAATCTAATGAAAGAACAGATACAGACAAGAGAAGAACATTGACTGTACCAGATAAAACACACCCGCGAATAGGTGAGTGTATAGAACAGTCGATTCACATAAATGGTTAGAATATGTTGAACTTAACTTCTAGCATATAAGAGAAACATACATATTGAATTTATTTACCTCTATAGGACAAGATTTTGCACGCCCAAGCGTCTGGATATTTGAATTCAATCATTAAATGCTGAATCATCATACAGATACTTACAACATCTTACCTGACTACCAGTAGAACTTCCACTGAATTACACAATACTAATACTATTTATTAATATTATCCACAGATTCTCAGAGAATTGTGCCACGAGATGATGTTTCCATTACCCCACAGTCAAATGATCTTTTTGAAGACACACAAGACATTTTAGTTGAAAAATGCAATTATGTCTATATTGAATGTAAAATAGGCAGCCATTGAATTGCAAAAAAAATTTCTTGGTTAAAAAATTCCTTTGTCAAAAGAAGCTTCAAAATTTTTTTTTGTTTAAAGTATTCTCATTGAAATTATTCTGTGAAAAATACGATGTATTGCTCCTGAAGAGGAGAGATTGGCTCTCGAAACGCGTAGAGCTCATGATTAATATAATTTGATACTATTGAGTGAATTGAACTCTCATTTGGATTCTTGATTAAAAACATTCTTGATTGTATGAATATTTTTGAAGACAATTGTCACAACAAAAATTGGTTACCTAAAGACAAAATTGATTTGAATTACTGAAGCTATTTAAATATTGTTTGGAATTTTGATTTCTAATACCAATTGGTGTGCAGGGTACGGGAGTTCCTATTTAACGATAGGAACTTTGTTTGTTTCGACTTTACATTGAAACACACTGCAGTGCATTACCGCGGCAGAGAAATGGCAGTTTGAGTTTTGGGTTTGTTTCGCTCAGCTTGTGAACTCTAAAAATTCTTAAATATTTCCTTCATGATCACTCATTTTAGCTCCCGACAGCACCATGAAACTGTAAGATCGCAAAGAAAAACGATGTCTACCATCCCAACATGAAAACAAAAACAATCAAATTCTTAAAGGGTGGAAGATGACCTTTTCTTGGGACTCGTTAAGTTGACTTTTTGCAAATTACTAGTCGCGTGCTGCTTGAATAACAGCGGCCCTTGCACAATGTGCAGTGTATAGACGAATTTCATTTCAAGGGACTTGGAGTACTGCAGGTAATAGGGGAAGCATCTCCAGTGTACCCCAAGCGTGATGCGCTTTGCCCTCCACCCTCACCCCCCAGCCTTGCAGCCCTGCGCTTTTTCACATTCTCCATTATGGTAAAGAATATTGTCCCGAGCTTGGGAGAGAAATGGACTATGGAGAAGGAACTGCCTCCCCAGGGTGTGTTTAGCTGCTGGTGTATCAAATGCAGAAATGGGTGGCATCAAGAGCCCCACGCTCTGAAACATCTTTTGCACACTGGTTGGTCACACGACAGAAAGTGTGAGCAGGTGATTCCCCAACACTTGAACCATTCCTTAGAGACCTGGCTTTGATTAATGTGGCGTTAGCTAGTCATGGCCATTTCCCAGCGTTTGTGTTAAAGGAGATCGGAAGCTGCACCGTTCAGGGTATTTTAAATGCCATGAATTGATGCTACAGCATGTCGCCCCCAATGGAACAAAGAAAGTGAAGCGTGCATCCTACAAGTCTGGGTATTTGCTTTATACGGAAAACGGGCCAACCGTCCAGGAAGACCGTTTCTACTGCAGTCGCTGAGTCGCTTTCCCAAGCCAGCTGCTGTGCAGACTTCGCTCAGCTTTTGGTCCAGCGCCTGCATCCATCCTTCACACCATCATTCACAAGGCGCGTTTGTGTAGGCGTTTGTTTATCTCGTTAGACTAGCGCGATTGCTATTCAAAACAAAAGAAGCACAACGACAAAGAAGAGTATAAGACGAGTCTGAGCGAACAGTGAAATATATGAAACTCTTGCACTAAAATAAAGTCAGCAGTGCATGCCCAGGAAAGATCGAACGACGAACAATATGCTTGGGAGCGGGAACTTGGGGGGCGTAGTAACCCCAAACCGGCCCAAGCGTGGTACCGGCCCCCAGGGCCTCATCCTCGAAGTGATTTTGGCCTGGCCAATGGACCGACCAATCCAACCCCACTGGAACGTGCAACTGTCTAAGATCTGCTGATGGTGACACTATGCCCAGATCTTCCAAGAACCGGCCTTTTGATCTCCTGAGGAGAGTCCACTACCAGTGCTCGCTTCCTTTTTCATGAATACTTGAGTCTTGACAAAAGTGTCTAGCTTTGTGGCCTCCAGAGGCTGTTCTTGGATGGCCCAGTCATCTCCGCAATACCATTTTAAAATAAATAAAACGCCTATGCGGCGATAGGCCTCACCTGCGAGGATAGGAGCAGGAGGAAAGAAGTGTGCTTGCCTCGGCAGACTGTAGTTACTGCCGGGTTTCCTGAAATAAGGCCAATCAGCGAGGGCAGGATTCAGCAACCACAGTGTCAATGCGTGCCCATAGCCTGGAGGAGGGCATACTGCACGTGCGACCATGGGCCTGGTTGGCGCCAGCAGCGCCGGCGCCGCCTGGGGCCGGGGGAAGTTAATAAAGCAACAAATATTGATAATTTATTTGCCAATTGCCCTGCCCTGCCTGAGGGCCGAGGCCAGGCCTGTTTCTTGGCCCGGACGAGGCGGGCAACTGCCCGGGGCGCAAAAGCCCCGTGGGATGCAATTGCCCCGGTCCCTGGAGCCTCTGGAGGGGATGGAATTCCCTAGCTTGTGGGGCGGCACATTGACGTGGGGAAAGTTCCGCAGGTCAGGTGCTGGTGCTGCCCCTTCCGACTGTAATGTCACGTAGTGAAAAAGTAATATGTGACATTACAGAAGTCAGAGGCTCCCTCTGACCACTTTTGCGCCACTTGGGGTGGGGGCATAAGCACACCAATAAAAACACTTTAGGCCCCCCCTGCAGCTAAGACCAGCCCCTTCATCACAATGCCGGCAGGAAACTGCTAATGGTGGCCCATTAGTCACTAAATGGTTTTGTGCTGACATTGGGATGGGAGGGGAGGTGCAGTGGGCTGTGGGGAGTGTGCGTGCCTTGCAGGGTCGCACCGTGGGCCCCGACACGGTACAAGCGTCCCTGCAAGCCCAGAAAAAAGCCAAAATAATAATTTAAAGCAGCGCTATTTCTTTCATGCCGCTTCTTTTCCAAACTATATATCAATTACACTTTAAATCACTTCAATGGCACTGGTGATGAGTTACTTCACTATGCGGACAATAGTGTTGACCAGTGTTGCTGAGTAAATATTCTTTAAGCTACGAATTGGTTTATTTATTTATTTATGCAATGTTTGTCGGGTACATGGAGACGGATAATTTATTTATTTGTGCAATGTGTGTCGGATACCTGTATCCGACACACATTGCATAAATAAATAAATATGCAGGTACCCGACAAACATTGCATGAATAAATAAATAATCCTGCTCCATGTATCCTTACAACAGTCAAGACTTTACTGTATCAAAGCATAACCCTTGATTCCCATTCAAAGAATGTTAAAGTGATTGTTTATTGGGTTCAGGTGTCTCCTTGCCATTGCCCTTTTGGCTTAGGTTGCCTCCAAACCCCCTTCAGCATCTTGTGTTCTTTGTTGGTTGTATATACTGCATCCTGTGCCATAGTCATGGTCTCTTGGTTGGTGTGCCCAGTCCTCCTTATCTGCAGCCTAAGTGGGACTGGGGCATAAAATAGTCTTGAAAATGTGAAAATGTGGCCCACCATTGCAAATGGCAATTCATTCCTTGTGTGATGGACTGTTTAACTTTGGGTAGGAGTTCCTTAACGGTGTAGTTTGGGAATGGCGCGCTGGGTGCAGTGGGAGTGGTGCGCGGGGTGCGGCAGGAGTGGAGTGCTTAGTGCGGTGTGAGTGGCGCATGGGATAGGGTGCCGGGGGGGGCGCATTCCTAATGTTTAGCCCTGGGCACCAAATGGACTAGAAACTGCCGAGGTCACAGCCTGCAGCAGTGCCAGTGGTAGAATACATGTGTAACACGTTTGTTTCCTAACATTATAAAAATGAACAGGCACATTCATTTTTATAATGTTAGGAAACGAACGTGTTACACGTGTATTCTACCACTGGCACCCCAGCTCCAACCCCAGACTGCTTATGGAAGAAGTTATAAGAAGTTTTGCAGTATGAAAAGATGGATGAGGATGTATTTTCTGAATATTAAAAAGAAGAAAGTGTCAGGTGCAGCAGTTTAGAATATATGAGAGGCAAAGCTTTAGGATGGGTCAAAGATAAGACCAAGGTCACGGGCAGAGGGGGAGAAAGGGAGAACCGAAGAGGGAAAGAGGAGATCCAAAGATGAGGAAAGGGGAGTGGGAGGAGGAGGTGGAAAGTAAAGAATCTCCCCTTCTGAGGGATTTAGGTGAATGAAGTGGAAGTGCATCCAGCCTGGCACAGAAAAGAGGTGGTGAATCCTCTACATAGAAATGAGAAGAAAGGTTGAACGATTCAATAATAGAAAAAAGGGTTATAGTATAGATAGACAAAGGTAGGGGGGCAAAACAGAGCCGTGGGGGACACAGTTTTGAAGAGGTTGAGCAGGGGATGTATGCTCAGCTCATGATACAAAGATAGAGCGGTTGGAGAGATAGGCACAGAACCATTTAATTGCAACCATGGAAAGCCTAAGTGCAGAAAGTGAAGAGAGCAGAGTAGGATGGTCAACCATGTCAAAAAGCTGCAGATAGATAGAGGAGAATGAGAATTGAAGCATATTTACTGTGAAAAGCCGAGAAGAGAGAATTGGTGACATGAAGAAGAGCCGTTTCTATGGAGTGATTGGGCCGGATACCAGATTGGGTAAGTGGAAGAGGAGAGTGATGGTTAAGACGTGAAGAGATGTGAGGATAACAAACCTGTTAAAGACGTTTAGAAAGAAATGGGAGAAGGGAAACAGAATGATAGTTAGCTAGAGAAGAGGGGTTAAGAGAGGGCTTTTTCAAGATGTGATTAACTAAAGCGTGCCTGAAGGAGGAAGGCAACGTGGCAGAAGACTGTGAGAGATTAAAGAGAGACATCGGCAAAGGCATGATTGAGGGGTAAACAGTTGGGATAAGGGAGGAGGGCAAAGGGCCAAGGGGAGAAGCAGTGGGTTGAGCCCAGGTAAGAAAAGAGGCATGCTCTGAATCAGTAAGGGGAGTAAACAAGAGGCTTGGAGAGGTGGAAGATAGATGCGTGGTTGTAGATGAAAGGGCATATTACGAGGAAAGTTGAGCTAGGGATGAGCGCAAGATGGTGACTTTGGAGACAAATGAGTCAGCAAAGTCAAGAGGGGACAGAGACGGAAAAACCGAAGGGTCAGAGTCTGTAGGGCAAAGGACCTTGTTGATAACCTGGAACAAGCGATGGGGATGATGTGAGAGTGAAGACGTAAGCGAAGAAAAGCAGTGCTTTTTGGCTGCAAGAAGAGTGGCATCATAGGAAAGGTAAAGTACAGACAGGAGAGAAATGCTCCAATCAGGTACAGTAAGTCCAGTTCATCCCCCTAGCAATCATGTGCTGCAAGTCCAGAATGCAAAAGCTGGAGTGAACAATCAATTCTTGATTCACAGAATTATCTGGAGTCTGATTTGAAAGCTTGCAGGTTTAGTGGGTACATGCCACTTTCTTTAACCCCTGAACTAAAGGATTTCCGGGAGGCACAGGTTGTCAGAGCGATCAGTAAATTTCCATAGCCCAGAAGATGTTTACAAAAATGCATGATCATGACAATCACCATTTCTGAATGCAGATTGAGTGTGCCCATGCAAAATCACTATGCAGACACTGTGGATCTCCTTACAAGGTCTCGGTCTGGTAAAGATGCTGAAAAAATTGCAGATAATACTGGCACTGGCATTTTTACTGTACCAGTTTGCTGGTGGGGGCTCTGATCTACCGGCTGGCCTGACCTGCCGTCAGATAAATCCACTACCAACAAGGAAATACCAGAATCACCATCCCTGGTACTACCGGTGCCTGTCATTCTGGCAACCCCATCCCATGGAGTCCTGTGGGACTCCATGGAATGGAAGCTTCGCAGAGTCTCCAGCACCCGTAATATCCCACTAATACCGGGATATCAAACATGGCAAACGGTAAAGCAGTTTCCCATGTATACTGCTGCTCTTTTCGGCGGGATACCGGCGAACTGTAATGAGGGCCTGTAGCAAGGCTAAAGGCAACAATTACATTGATTACTTTGGGTGGGCCAAATACTTCTACTAAAGCTGCTTGGACACTTCCTGTATGCATCATTTGGCCAACCCTGGCTCATTTCACCACAGGTGGCAGAACTCTGATGCCTCCCAATGCCACGTTTGAATAGCTTATCCACTCCATGTCTAGTACCTTGAGACTTGCAGTATCCTTTCACGATCACAATTGTAGTCATACAGTTACCTCAAGGCATAGGACCTGCTGTCTCATTCATTAATTTTAAGTGGAGACCTCAGAGCCATACATGGAGACATCAAGACCCACATGCTGTCACCTACACTCGGAATCAAGTTATGGCAATTAGGATCCCTCTTCTTACCCAAAAACTGACAACATGCATGTACCTCTGCTCTTCACACAAATGCCTTGCCTCTTTCCCAGACATAAGCTTTGGCTTCCTTTAATCACCATGGAGTGTTGAAAAGAAACAGCATTATCACGGTGCATGGGCACACCTATAGGACTGCAGTTTATTTCAAATTAGCACTGGTAAGCCATTTCTGTACATCATACCATCTAATGTATTGGAGTGAGAATGAATGTACTGACTGGAGAAGATCTTCCTCGTTGTGGCCATGTCCTATATGTTGCACGAAGTAGACACCTAATGCCCAAGGAGGCTGATAATGAAGCAGACTCCAGCGATTGCAGCCATGCGTGTGACAGGCAGCCACCAGGGCACGCCAGCAACAGAGGCGAGTGTTCTTCTACAATGACAAAAATGTACCACCGCTCTACTCCCCTATCTCAGCTGACATCTCACAAAATAATATACCAGAACAACATGGGAACTTTCTAGCATCATTCAACAGAGTAAATGGTGATTTTGCTGTTCCCCAGTAGAGGTGAGGTAAAGTGAAATTGACACATATTATGTCTGGGGTAAGATCAAATAAAGGAAATGTCCAGGGTCTGTCCATCAAAATAAAGTCCAGGGTAATGTCCATGAATAAGAATTTGAGGGGGTAGTGCAACAAATACAGGTTGAAACAGGGTGCTAAGTAATCAGGGCAGCATAAAAATAACAATGCAAACACAGTCCCTAAGCAGAGTGTGGAAGAGCTGCTGTGCCCATTTATCCTGCAGGCCGTGATTTTGCTGGGCGGTGATCAGTGAGTTTGGGAAGGTGTGACAGGGACAACCCAGGATAAGAGGTAGGAATGGATGAGTTAGAGCCAGGGTTGGATTGCCTCTTTACCATATTTATGCATGAGGGCAAGGGACTGCTTCTTGCAGGTTAGCAGCCCAGTCAGTGTAACCAGTGATTGGCCACAGTCAGGGTTGGACTCCACCATCTGAAATCAGAGGGTAAAGTTGCTGTGGGGCAGTTGGTGCACCACAACAGAGGAGGCACTGGCATCAAAGCAAGTGGCCAGGCTGTGCCTGAAGACCTGCTCTCAGGCCAGTCGATCATCCTCCCTGGCCCCAGAATAGACCCCTGGAGCAGCAAAAGAAGCCTGCGCGTGGGTCCCACGGGCCTCCCTCGTGGGCCAGCATATGCCTCCATAGAGCCAGCCGCAGATGCCTGCTCTTTGGACAATCAGACATCCTCCCAGCCCCAAGATAGGCATCCATTGCCAGTGCTGCTACCTGCTCCTTCAAAGAACCAAGAATTCTTCCTTGCTTGACCACAAGCATTAACAGATGGAGCTGCAGTTGCGCCAGCAGTGGCATACCCTTGGTCAAGCTAGGTATCCTCCTTTCCTTGCTGCCCAGACCTCCTATAGATCGGCCCTCAGCTCGTTACCTCCAAATCATGTCAGACATCCTCCAAGGGCTGTTGGACATTTCCCAGCATTGGCAAAAAGAGAAAGAGGAATTCAACGGCACCCTCCCACCCTCTTCTACTGCCTAAGCTGCCTACATGGCTGACAGTCGCTTTCAAGGATATCAGCTAAGTCACTGCAGGCCGCAGGGGCAGGTGCAATGGATAGAGGAGGTGGATGGGGGACAGTGGATGGCCGTTTTAGGGGCAACTCAAAGGGTTCCTGTAGGAGGTACAGCAGCGTCTCAAGCAGGTCTAAGAAAAGAATGCCCCACGCGAGCAGTGGTATTGCCCTTCTCTACCACCAAAATGCCCACAGTCCTCAGCTACAGAATGAAACATTAGACCATGATGACAGTATCATAGCGGCAATGGCGGTGAAGTGTCCGCATCACTGTGGCCATGCAGCTGTCATTTTCTGCTAGAGGAATGCTTGGGCCTGCTGGTGTGGACTAATGCGGGTTTGGTGTCACATGACTCTTCTTACTCGTCCCAAAGAATGGGCCAGGATCACTAGCCCCTTTCACCTTTTTTTGGCTGTTTCCTTCCTCCATCCTCACCTTCTTCACCAGTGTCTTCTGGGCTCCCCTTGGATGATGATGTGTGTGTATCATCTAAAAGGCAGTCATGAGTAGCACACCAGCATACCTCTGGTGGCTAAGCTCCACATATCTGGTGGCACACACATACCTCACGCAGCAAATTGATAAACCACTTGAATCACAACTCGTTCACAAGGAGAGGAACCGAAAACAGTCCTTCTCTTGTCATGCACCCACCCTCTGAAACTCAATCCCAGTATTGGCTTGGTATGCCCCTACAATTCTCCAATTTCACAAATCTCTCAAAATGTGTCTTTTCCAACAACACCTGACCAAGGACTAATCCCAGTGGATGCAAATACTGAGGCAAAGACCCAACTGACAGTATTGCGCTGCTGTTAAAAGATTCCAGCCCAAATGCTTACATGGTACATTGCTGGAGTAACTGAGATACACAGGTATGGAGACATACATGTGTAGGTCTTGGACGGGACTGACTGCACCAAATATGGACACTGCTGTATGCAAATGTCCCCACGGAATGAGTGAGAGCATAGGTAATAGGTATATGGCATTTATGTTTCAGAGATTATGGCCATGTACATCACTACTGCCTGATTTAGTCTGATCAATGCCTTTGGTGCCATTCCTGTGGCCAACCTTTGTCCTGAGCTAATGCTATCATACAACTGTGGAATTGCAGGCATCATGCAATCCATGTAGTTGGGAGGTGTGTTATCATGCATTTCCTATATGTCCAAGTCAACACACAGACCCTCCAGCATGGCCACATAGCAGTCTGCTGAATGGGCATTCACTTACCTGCACATGGGAATTTGATAGAGTCACACGGTCAGCCACACATCCTGTTCCCTGTCTGCCTGAGAGTAGGTCTGGCAGGACCCCTAGGTGCACCCCATCCAGCTAAGCATCCTGAATAACATCTGGAGCAAAGTGAAGAATACCTGCACAAGAAGGAGGGAGGCCCTTGCAGAACAACTCTGCAGGATTCTTCCCAAAGATCCTCTAAATCTCCCCCAAGATGTTAGACAGACCAGCCCTGAACTATTTTTGAAACAACCTGAGAGAGCAAGTAGTTAGGTCCCAAAGAAACAGGGTATGCCTGGTGCCTCTCCCAGGATGCAACATGTTTAGAGCTACAACACCCGAAACAGATTCCAGGATGTCTACCAGGGTTTCAGATTGAGATATGCTATTGGGAAACAATAGCACATTCAGAGAAGAGAGACCCCTTAGGCAACAAGTGTGGATCCATGAAGGGGAAAACTCATTGCAACCCCCCTGCCAAGAGCAGTACTTGTAAAGGAGACTGCTCCCTTCAACTGCACCATTTAAGGAGAGAAATACTTCCTTACCCCTTGCCAAAGAAATTTTTTTTTCACAGGTGGGGACTTTACCAGAGGTTTTCCTGTACCTTAAAATGGCTTTAGCAGAACAAAAGGTGTGATGGCTAGAAAGTTTAGAATTCATCTTTATCTCTGGCATCGTTCTGGGGAACCCCTCCAGACCATCGTTCTTCACCTGCCAAGCCATTACAAAATGGGAAAGACCATATGCAAATCAGGCTTGCTCCTCCCACCCCCCCCCCTCCGAAATGGGGCAGTCCAGCCTGAACTTGTTGGTCACATCCCTTCTGCACGAGACCACAATAATCCCCAAACATGTTTCAGCCTTGTTTGGGCCTCATCAGTGGGGAGTAGCTTGTGTATCTAGGCCCAGCAGGCATGCGGCCCACGTCTGGCCATACCCGTCAGACTCAGGGGGTGACTATAGCAAAACAAAAGGCGTAATTGCCGAAACATGTCTGGGGATGGTGTATTTGTGGCAAAAGAAGCCATCAAAAATGTACTTATATAATTGTGTTAACATTGCAAACTGGTACTTTTTAAAATTTTACAATGCTCATCTCTAATGATAATTTCCAGTATATAGTGTTGTCATACAATGTTACACGTGTCTTACTGAGCAAAGTCCATCATCAAAACCAAGAACAACCATATCAATTGTTTTCTGGTAGAAGGTTATCATTCAAAGATTTTATTTATTTATTTGCATTTTTAAAGCGCACAAACGGCCCTGGGGAATCGTGGAGCTGTTACAGAGTGCTAAGCTTACATAGGTAGTACGACAGTGTAGAATGCATAGTATAGACAGGTATCAGACGATGACAAAGAAAAAAAGCGTGCATTATGCTGTTGCTATGGTTACAATGCAACAGCGTGTATATGCAGGCTAATTAAGTACATTTAGCAGAACAGTAGGGTTTTTAGCGTTTTGCGGAAGGTGGTGTAGGATTTTTCATTCCTTAGTGTGGTAGGCAGGGCATTCCAATTTTTTGGTGCGAGGTGTTGAAAACTGGACCCTCCCGCTTTGGTTCTTTTGTATGTGGGTACATAGATCTGATTGGAGAGGTGGGATCTAGTAGGTCTGTGGGAGGAGTTGAGGCTGATTCTTTCAGATAGGTAGGGTGGGGCATCTGATGAGAGGCACCTGTATGTGATAGCCATTGATTTGAAGAGTATACATTCCTTAACTGGCAGCCAATGGGCTTTTTCCTAGCTTGAGAGATATGTTCCCTTTTGGGGATGCCCTCAGTGCTGCCCTGAGGGCATTGTTTTGAGTGACTTGAAGTTTTTTTTAGGTTTTTTGCAGAGGTGCCCAGCAATAGGGCATTGCAGCAATCCAGTTTAGTGCCTACTGTGGCTCTGGCGATGGATAGGCAGTTTTTAGTGGAGAGAAAGGGCTTAACTGCGTTGATCAACTTGGTGGTGAGTGCGGCTGAGGAGGCTATGGCGTTGACCTGGCGGGACATGGATAGTGAGGCGTCTAGGTAGACACCTAAGGTTTTAACAGTCTAGAGACTGTGATGGTGGAGTTGTCAATGTTGAAGGTTTTATATTGCAGTGAGATTTTATTGAGAGTTTCACTAGTACCTACTAGGAGGATCTCAGTTTTGTCCCCGTTTAGGCAGAGGCCATTGGCAGCCATCCAGGTCTAGATGGCTGAATAGATTTTGGTTAGGGCTGCAGCATCTTCTTCATAGGTCCCAGTTAGTGGAAGTAGTACCCGAGTGTCGTCAGCGTAATTGGCGTACGCTATGTTGCGACAGTCGAGATCATTGAAGTGTGGGAGGGTGAATATACTGTAGAGTGTAGGGGCGGTGCATGAACCCTGACAGACGCCGCAGTGGATAGTAGTGGGGGAAGCAGATGCTGTGACTGAGAAGACTTTCATGAGTCTTCCGTTTAGGAAGGAGGACACCCAGGCGATGGCTTCTGGGGAGAAATGCGCTTCATTTTTTAAGTGCATGCTTAGAATATCATGGTTGACAAGGTCAAAGGCAGCGGACAGAACCAGCAGGAGGAGAAGTGCTGGTTTGCATTTGTCCATGATGTCACCAAGTTGTATTTTTAGATCAAGTAAGGTTGACTCATTCCCGTGTCCTGGTCGGAAGCCTGTCTTTTGCCTAAGATGTGGTTTGCTACTAGATATTCCTGGATTTGCGTGTTGGCAACTTTGTCCAGAATCTTGAGCAAGAATGAAACAGTGGTGATGGGCCTATAGTTATTGGCAATTTTTGGGTCCAGATTCGTTTTTTTCAGAAGGGGGCACACCCAGGCTTCTTTTAGACTGTCTGGAACCGTGTTGGAGTTGAAGGAGGCGTTAATGAAGGACTTGAGAAACAGGGCGAGTGATTCTGCACAGTCTTTAATTAGTTTGGCTGGGCAGGCATCTCCTTTGCAGTTGGCGGGCTTAATTCTGTTCATTATCTCAATGAATTTGAGTTCTGTTATTTCCCTGAATTTGAACTGAATTATGGGGACTTTGCTGGGGGGTGATCATGTGATCTGTGTTAGTGGTTACTTTAATGTGCTGTGACAGGTTCTTGTGATGCTCCTTGATTTTTCTTGCAAGAGTTTGATTTTATTTAATATGGCAGATTGTATTGTGTTACACCAGGTTTGGTCTTTGACAATATCTTGGAATTTGGCAGCTGGTGTGGTAAGTTCTTTGAAAATGGCAAAAAGCTCTTTGGATTCGGAGCTAGCATTTGTAATTCTTTCATTATAGAACGCTGATTTAGCTGTAATTATAGCTTTTTGTATTTTTGTATTGTGAAGTAATTTTTTTATACAAGGATAGCGTGGCTGAGGAGGGTGACCTCTGCCAGATGTTCAGCGCTTTATGTTTCTTAGAGTGGAGCTCTTTTAGTTCAGTGGAGAGCCAGGTGTTGGAATGTTTCACTATTTTGGCTTTTTTGTTCTGTAAAGGGGCAATGATATCTATTGCGGATTTTATGGTGTGTTTGTAAATATCTGCTAGCACCGATGGGTCTGAGGACTCGAGATCTGTAGTGAGGGTGCTGAGGTGTGGTACGATCTTATCTTTGGTGAGGTTTTTTGCACTTCTTGCCAGGACAGGGGGGATAGGGTTAGGCTTGTTGGCCTTAGTGGTAGCGGTAGGCATGAGGAAGTGAATGAGCTGATGGTCGGACCAAGGGGTGGGGGTGATGGAGCTGATGTCAACATCACAATTGTGGTTGGCTATCCAGTCAAGGATGCGCCCTTTATTACGTGTGGGTGAGTTTATTTTTTGGTCATAGCCTATTTCCTATAAAGCTAAGGAAAGAGATTTGACTGGTTTGTCCTTTTTGTCGTTGAATCCAATGTGAGATCACCTACAAGGATGCTTTTAGAGGTGATTTTTAGGTTTTATGCTAGGAAGTGTGTGAGGTTCTCCTGGAACTCCAATGGTGGGCCAGGTGGGTGGTAGACCAGGTTAATGGTAATGGTGAAGTTGGGGGAAAGGGCGATTTTTATTGCAAGGGAATCGGTGTTGCCACCCAGGTTGGATGGGTTTTGTCTGGCCTCTAGGTAATCTTTCATGATGAGTGCTACACCTCCTCCTATGTGGTGAATCGGTCTTGCCTGATGATGGAGTAGCCCTGTGGGATGGCTAGGGTGAGAGCAGGCCCTGCGGCGCTATCTAGCCATGTCTCGGTAATAACTAGAATATCAAGGTAAAGTTGATTATAAATTTGTGAATTTCAGTGGCATGTGCAGGGATGGATCTAGCGTTAATCAAGGCACATTGCAAGTTGTTGGGAGTCTGGATTACAGTTGGGGTGATGGTTGGTGGTCCAGGTATGGCAGGGTTAGAGTGTGTCATATCTGGTGTGGGTGAGGCTGGCTTAGATGTGTTTGTTGGTTGGTCCATTACCTTGGATGAGTTTGGAAGCGCCTGGTTTAAGGTGCTAGAGTATCTGGAACGTAGACCCACGAGTTGGTTTCTGATGTTGGTGGATCTTGGGTGTGAGGTTATGGTTGGCGTTGGACAGGTTGCAATGATGTTACATTTTTTGAAGAATGAGGGTAGGAAGTAGGTGGGGGGAATGGTAGAGGGGAAGGTGTGTAGGGCAACTGACATGTTGGTTGATTGAGGGTGTTGCATGGTGGGAGTTTGCATGTAGGCGCTGTATTTGGGCAGCGAGGCGGGAGAGTGGCGCAGGTGTCAGGTGCAGAAGGAGTGTAGGTTATGTGAGAATGTTGGAGTGTGGGCAGTGAGGGACAAGACTTCCAGCCTCAGGGTAGTTAGGGCTGGCAGGCAGAGGTGCAGTGGCTGGCAGGGGTGACACTGAGAGTGAGCAGACTATAGTAGATTTCCCAGAGAGTTTGTAGATAAGCAGGCGCAGGGTAGTGGAGTTATAATGGCGAGATTGTACAAGGGAATAACAGATAGGCAAAAGTCGCAAAAGTCAGAGAACAGCAGATGTAAGATTACACAGAGCTAACAGATTAACAGATGCAAGATGGCAGAATTACAAATGGCATTGTACACAGTTGAATCGCATAACAGCAGTTGTGAGCATGAACATGAAGGTTTATGCAGTGGGCTGATGGATCAGGGTGAAACAAGTAGATCAGGCCAGAGTCATGAAATGATATATCAGTGCGGCAGTGGGGTGCTCTGCGGATGGCCGTGACCTACCTACAATGGTAGGCTGCGTGGGGTGCATCGCTTCGAGGAGGTCAGACACTACTAGGGCTTGTGCAGGGAGTATGGTAATTCACAATGGTGCACAGTGGGGCAGTTAAAACAGTAAAGGCATGGATCACACGAAGGTGTGGGCAGTCAATGTACTTACAGGAGGCGAGATCCTTTCCTGGCAGCATGCTGTCCATCGGCACGTCTGACACGGACAGGCAGAGACAGGCCTGGCCCTTAAAGCTCGGCCCTTAGTGCGTAGGCCTTGTTCCGGCTGACACCTTCCGGCACAGCTGGTGGCTGTATGTGTAGGTTTTAGCCAATCAGTGCTAGTATGGCCCGGAGTGAATAGGGGTTGCTTAGCAACCAATCATCAACGAGGAAGCGGCCATTTCCATTGTCCCCAGGCTGGATTCGGGCAAACTTTTAAATAAAACAAAAAGGCAGCTAGGTTGAGTGCGTCGCCGGGATCCGATGGGTCTATTGCTCGTGGTGCAGAACCTCATGGGCAGTGATGATGCAGCTTCTGATGCCGTTCCTTTTCCTGCAGGATCGGAGAAGGAGCGGGGGCTCCTGCCCTCCACTCGTCGGGAGATTGGCTGAGTAGTGTGGAGGGCACAGACAGGCCTGCCCATTAAAGCTCGGCCCTTAGTGCATAGGCCTTGTTTCAGCTGACGCCTTCTGGCACAGCTGGTGGCTATTTGTTGTAGGTTTTAGCCAATCCGGTGCTAGTATGGCCCGGAGTGGATAGGGGTTGCTTAGCAACCAAACATCAACGAGGAAGCGGCCATTTTCATTGTTGCCACGCTGGATTTGGGCAAACTTTTAAATAAAACACAAAAGCAGCTAGTTTGAGTGCGTCGCCGAGATCCGATGCGTCTATTCCTCGTGGTGCAGTACCTCATGGGCGGCGATGGTGCAGCTTCTGATGCAGATCCTTTTCCTGCAGGATCAGCGAGGGAACGGGGGCTCCTGCCCTCCGCTTGTCGGGAAGTTGGCTGAGTAGATGGACAGTCTGGTAGCCTCCTATTGTACTCTTTCCATATACTTCTATGAGAAAGGGGACAAGAAAACCAACAAGGGTTCCTGGCAATTTTGCATAAAAATCAAAGAGCATTATGCAAACATAAAAATTACCTTAGATCCTTATATTTGACAACTATGTCTGTGATAGAACAGTTGTATGCTTGAATAACTAAGTACATAATACACTCTCGGATTGGACCTCATTCACTTTTCACAGCACTCATCCTAACATTAAAGTATTTGTAGCCATGAACCATCTATACTGATTTAGACAGCTTTGGAATGTGAATGTAAGGAGAACATATCTGGGACATCCGTCACTCCAGGGTCTTTGGATATAAGGAAAAATACCTGTAACACTTGTTAATTTTGGGTCCTCCTACTGTCCTTTCGGATAGGAATGTTACCTTTCCCATATGCAAAGATATTTGGGAGTTACTAGAACATGAAGCATGTCTCCAGATTCAGAATTCTCTTGTGATTTCAGATATGTGGGACACAATAATGGGACAGGCCGATAATAGAAATTACGAGAGAACCATTGATTTCCATCCAAATTCATCATAACTCCAGATGGGAAGGAGGAAAACCTCCCATTGTTACATGGAAAAATACATTCATTCAATCAAGATAAAGGGGCAGATATTTGGGAGTGTTAGTATCTGAAGAAAACCAATTATTGGCCTCACCTAATGACAAAACGCATGATATGATTCGGTCTGGGTAGAGTATAGCAACTAAAGCAAAACACACCGAGAATAGAGAAAGAATCCTTGGTAAATTTGCAGATGGATGGAGCTTGTCCAACAGGTGAAGTGCTGAGTGTGTTCTACCTTGAATGCAGTTATTGGGAACCCCCCTTAAGAGGTCCTTTGCCTGAAGAAGCTTGATGTAAAAGCCCTGTCCAAGACAGAACCAGATTGCCCCAGAGGGATTTTGATAGTAGGGGACAGACGACTGGGACCAAAGCTTGCCCGGTGGGCTATCTGGAGTTCTAGATTATCCTACCTGCCCCATGCCTTTAAAAGACAAACTAAAAGTGAGTAACAATCCCTGTGCATTTAGATATATGTCGCAGGAATTTAATACAATTCCTGATAGCAATTGCAAGTATTCAAAGCCAGCTAGACCAATGAATGATGCCTAGGTTGTAAGGGAATCTTTGTGTCACAGGAATCATTTATGCCCATGTTTGTTGGATGGTGTACAGTATGTTACAGACTTGAAGGAATGTTTCAAAATCCAGAAAAAAGCTATGCCCATAATGTGGGATAGGAAGAAGGTTAGTTTGTACACTTTATTCCCAAATAATTATGTAAATGTAATGTTAACATTGCGCAAAAAGAAAGGTTTCTACCTTCAATGGACACCTAATTCCAAGTAGAAATGAAGTGTTGAATCGTGTTCTATTTCAAAGTTATGGTCTCATGCTTGTGTGATACTTTAAATGAACCTAGATGTTGCACTCTCTAAAAAGAAAAGAGTCTATTCCAAATCAAAGCCTGTAGAATAAATAGCCTAACACTGCACACTGTATTGTATTTACATGCCCAAACCAGAACCCAACAATACCCAACATTTAGAGACCCACATTACCTAGCCATAGAATAAGAAAGTTATATGTGAATCCAATGTATGTCTTTCTTTTATGACAACACTTATTATTGGTTTTAGAGAAAATCAAGTGAAATGTATATTATACAAGTTTTCTCTGATGCCAACACTTGTTGATGAGCTAGAGAAATATAAGTGAAATATATATTGTACATTTTTGTTGAGAATATTGAAATGGTTTCTCTAGAAATGCAATGCCGGCAAATAGTAATAATTTGAATGTTTATCTTGGAAAAGAGTTCAAATTTGTCTAGAATTGTTAGTGTTAATTTTAAAGGTTACTTGTACCTTGCACTATCACCACCGGAGTGGTCCCCTGGCACTCTGGCCGATCTGAAACAGGACGGTGTGAAACAGGGAAGCTCTGGGCATGGCTAGTAGGGTGCAGTGGGAAAAGGAAGGTGAGCTATGATGTTCTGTTGGAAGCTTCAGTTCGGTTTGCACTGTCCGCTGAGCTTAGGTATGCTTTTCAAGTCTGAGCGATTCCCATGTGCTGTTGTGTATGGTTATTTATTTTTATTTCAAAATATTTTTATTGGCATTTTAAGATTTGCATTACATCAGTGACAGTTTCCCTTCCTGTTGATTATCTCCGCCATTCTGCAGTTTTAATACATATTCGATTAGTTCCTGGAAGGAAACATCCCACAGGACAAAATAACAACATTAACTAAACATAAACTGTCTTCATGTTCAACGATTATGGAGTTTATATCGCCTTTTGTCAAATTGGTGGCCTGTCCTTGTCCCTGTAGGTGGGGGACGGGTGGGGTTGGTATTCTTTCCCTTTCTGACTCGTCACCCCCTTTTCTTTATTGTGAGCTACGCATTTCTTGCGGCTGAGCGCCGCTCATCACATTACTAGGCTTCATGCGGGCATGTCGTCGGATGGTAGGAACATGCCTCTCACCACGGCTTTCCATGCCTCAAATTTAGCGTTGGTGTCCCCATCACCCCCAACAGTCCCAGATCCCCAGGCTTCTGTCTCTGCAGCCGTCCATCGCTCTATTTCCCTTTTCCATCTCATGAATTGTGGGCCTTTTTTGGACTTCCAGGACATTGCCATCTCCCTTTTTGCTAGCATGCATGCCATGTCCATCACCCGGACAATATGTTTTATTTTGCTTAGCCTGGGGTATGTGCCCAGCAGACATTCCTTCATTGTCCATTCATATCGGGTTACTCCGCCCTTCTCGCATGCTTGTTTGACGTTGGCCCAAAGACTGCCCACTTTTGCACACTCCCAAAACATGTGTATCAGACCTGCTTCATCGCTAGTGCCCCATGGGCAGTGTGCCTCTGCCTGCCGTTTGAAGCTTTCTACCCTTTTTGGGGTCATGTACGTTCTATATAGCACGTTTGCTTGGATTAGCCTGAACCTGGCATTTCTGGACACTGACTTTGGTAATTTCAGTGCTCTCTCCCACTCATTGTCTGATAACCCTTTACCAATGTCCGTCTCCCATTTGGTCCTTAACGTGGCTCCACGGGGGTTGGGCCTATCGTTTAGCTGCGCATAGATTCTCGACACTGGCCTCCACCCCTCGCTCAGGTTGTACATTTCTGTCACTAGGGGGGTCGTTGCGGGTTCCTCTGGCCAGCTGTCCCATCTCTCCTTAGCCTCGTGTCTGAGTTTCTGATACCATAAGAACTGTCCCATTGGTAGACCCTCCATCTCGTGCAGTGATTCCAGATCCCTAAATTCTCCCTCCTCGTACATGTCTCCCCAAGCGTATATACCCAGCCCCTCCCATTGCCTAAGTATGTTAACCTCGGCTGGAGTCGTTCTCATGTCTGCCATTATTGGCAGATCAGGGGAGTAGGGGTACTTCAGATGTGTGATGGTCTTGACTCTTTCCCATACCAGTCTACCCAGATTGGCCAGTAAGGGAGCTCCTCCGGCACGATCCGGGGGCGCCCATATTATCTCTTTGAGGTACATAGGTTTGACAAGCTCACTCAGTAGGCCGGTTTCATTGGTGACCTCATCTGACAGCCATTTAGTGACGTGACTGAGTTGGCCCGCCAAGTAGTACCTTTCAAAATCCGGGAGTTGTATGCCCCCCTTATCATAGGGGAGGGTTAAAATATTCAATGTCAGTTTGTGGCGTGTTTTTCCCCATATGAAGTCTCTGATCTGGGCTTCTAGCTTTCGGAAGAAGGGTGGCCTGATGTAATGGCAGATGGTTTGGAAGAAGTATAGATAACGTGGTAGTATAATAATTTTTGCTATCGATGCCCTTCCCATCATTGAGAGCGGTAACCTTGACCAAAATTTCATTGAGTTGTGGAGCCCTTGAGATACCGTCTGCGTGTTCTGCTCGTGTGTGAGTTCGGGTGTGTGTCGGATCTTGACCCCCAAGTATTTAAACATGTCCTGCTGCCATTTTACCCCAACCTGCGGTAGGCTGTCTACTTCCACCCCCTCAAGCCTGCCAGTGGGAACATGCAGGATTTTTGTCTGCTGAAGTGTATCCCCGAGTACTGTGCAAAGTTATCCAGCACTTCCAAAATTGTAGGGGCATTGTTTTTTGGGTCTGTTAGGTAAATTAGGACATCATCCGCATATAGTGAGATAACGTGAAACCCCCCGCCCACTCTTATTCCAGCATCCCAGAATTGCTTCCTTTTATAGATTGCGATTGGCTCCAACCCCAGTATATAGAGCATGGGGGAGAGGGGACAGCCCTGTCTGGTACCTCTTTGTATTTCCCAGGCTTCCGATACCCACTTGCCCGTTTTTACTCTGGCTGTGGGATTATTGTATAATATTTTGACCCAGCGCACAAATCCCTCCCCGAATCCAAACTCCCTTAGCATTTCTATCAACCACTCCCAGTAGATGGAGTTGAATGCCTTTATGGCGTCCAATGACATCACTGCCATATGTTCCTGGCCTCCCGCTGTGTGTGCTAAAATGTGCTGTAGCCGTCGCAAATTGGCAGTTGTATTGCGGCCAGGCACAAAGCCATTCTGATCCTCGTGAACCAGACTGCCTATCACTTTGGACAATTTGTTGGCCAGGATGGTGGTCAGTATCTTACTGTCATAATTCAGCATTGCTATTGGTCTGTAAGAGTCGCATTCTTCGGTTGGTTTTTGTGGTTTGGGTATTGGGACTATAAGTGTCTCCCTCATGGTCTTGGGTAAGGTTCCTGTCTCATAAGCTTCTTGAAATACCTCATGCAGTAATGGGACCAGTGTTGTCTCGTATGCTTTGTAGAACTCCGGGGGGAGCCCGTCTGTCCCTGGGGTCTTGCATGTGGACAGGGCTCTAATTGCTACTGAAATGTCCTCTGGGGTGAGGGCCTCTTCCAGTGAGTCGCGCTGTTGCTCGTTCAGCTTAGGAAGTCCTATCTCTTCTAGGGTGTCTTTTATATCTGTCAGCGGGACTTGGGTGCCGTGTGCGTATAATGTAGAGTAAAATTCAGCAAATGTGGTGTTGATCGAGTGCTGGGTTGTTCCCGTTAGTCCCGTCTTGTCTTTTATCGCAGTCACTGGGTGTTGTGGGTGTTCTCGCCTACATAGCCAAGCCAGTAACCTGCCTGGCTTGTCACCCTGCATGTGTGCCCTGGTAGTGCGTGCTGTGTAGTCAAACTTTGCTAGCCGTCCCCACGCCTGCTGACAGTTTGTCCGTGCCTCCTGCTAATGTTCCTCCTCATCTCTAGTGCCAGAGCTGTTAATTTCTCCCAGCCTTATTTCTTCCTCCCTTTCCTCCAGCTCCTTCCTCAGCATTTTCCTGACTCCCGCTGTCCCGGCTATAACCTCTCCCCTCGTTACCACCTTTAGGGCCTCCCATACCGTGCTCCAGCGCTTCACACTACCACTGTTGTTGGCGACATATTCTACCAGTTTATCTCCCAGCTCCTCCTTAAATATTGGGTCCGTCAAAGCCTCTGTGGGCATTCGCCATAGCGGGATAGGGGGCCTAGGGCCCTTCAAAGCCCAGTGCATTAACAGGGGGAGTGGTCCGAAATCGGTCTACCGAAGTATTGTATTGATTCCACCTGAGCCAGGGGCATTTTGTCTATAGACATGTAATCGATTCTCTTGTAGAGGTTGTGTGGGGAGGAATAATGTGAGTATCCACTGTCTGTGGGATGGTGTTCCCTCCAGACATCTGCCAGGTGTAGTTGTTCCAGCAGATTGTTTAGCACCCTAGAGGTCCTGTCCGATTGCTTCTGCGGGGGTTCAGATCTATCTAGGTCCACGTCCCTCACACAGTTAAGGTCCCCACCCCATATGTACAGGTCATCCCCGTGCCCCGCCAGTTTCATCTGCAGCCTAGCTAGGTAAGAGGGAATGCCGTGGTTTGGAAAATATGTGTTGACTATGCAGATCTCTACCTGCTCCAGCACTCCCCACATTATCAGATACCTCCCCTCCGGGTCTACCTTAGTTCTTGTCATCTGGAAGGGCACCACAGGGTTGATCCAAGTGTACACTCCCCTAGCAAATTTGGAATATGGGGCCCCCTGTCCTTGTCCTCCCCAGTGCTCCTTCATCCTTGCCTAGTCCTCCACCGAGAGATGAGTCTCTTGGAGCAGATAGGACCTGATCCTGTTCCGGCGTAGATATGACCCCAACCCTCTCACATTCCAGGTTAGTATTCTAAGTTGCATTGCCATATTTAGGGCGCTTCCTCCCGGGGCTTCGTTTCCCCCCCGCCTCCTCACCTTCCATCTTGCATCTTGAATGTCCAGGCCACCCCTCCTTATTCCTCGTTCTGCATGAAGATTGTGGTGTTGAACTGGAACTGCTGCAACAACGAATGCAGCTTAAACAAACAACTCTGTGAACTGGCAGTCCGACAAACAAGCAGTTCGGACTGTGTAACTTTAAACTGCCCCGAGCAGTTACAGTGAACCTGTAGCACTCAGGGGCTCCCACGCTTTCTGAGCCTCTCCTGGCTTTCCGGTGTGGGCAATGTGCAGGAATGTGACTTGCACGTGTCTCGTAGGGGTGGGCCATTGGCCTGTTTGCCATTGACGTGGTTGTGTGTGGTGTCCTGCTCCTCTGCCCAGTATTGCTATCCGAGTATTACGGTCGTAGTTGCCGGTTGATCAACCAATTCATGCCTCATATGCAAGATCAGCGGTCTATATTGGCGGTTGTTGCTTCTTGTTACATCTGTTATTCAGCTTGTGGCGGCTTTTCTCCATCGTCCGCTAAGTTATTGTGTTCAAGCCACATATTTGCCACGGCCGGAGTTTCCAAGAAAATTGCTTTCCCTTTATAGAGGACCTTGAGGCGAGAGGGCTAGAGCAACATATATTTGAGGTTAAGTTTGCGCAGCCTCGCCTTAATCGGTATAAATGAGTTCCTGGTGTATTGTACTGCAGGGGTGTAATCTGGGTATATGACAATTGTAGAATCCTGCCTCCTGATTTCTCCCCCCTCTCTGGAATACCTCAGTATTATCTCCCTGTCGGGGAAAATTAGGATTTTGGCAATAATCGGACGTGGGTATGAGCCTGGAGGCGGACGCTTCTGAAGAGACCTGTCGGCGCGTTCCACTGAAAACCCTTGGGAAAGCCTTCCTGCCCCAATTTCTTGTTGTAGCATCGTTTCTATGAATTCTGTAGGGTTCGGGCCTTCCATAACCTCGGGAACCCCTAGAATCCTGATGTTGTTGCGCCGAACGCGACCTTCTGCATCCTCGGATCTTGTTTCCAGTCTCAACACTTTTTGTTCCACTTCCTGGACTCGCTTTTTCAGATCCGCTGTGTTTTCAACATTAACTGCAGAGTGATCTCATTGACATTTACTCTTTCTGTCAAGTTGCGTGCATCTTGGTGCATGAGTTGCATGTCCACTTTTATTTCATCAAACCTGCTTTCAATGGAGGTGCGGAACTCTGCGATGGCTTGAAGGACTTGCGTGTTATCAGGTACCACATCTGTGTGTGCTGGCTCACCCGTAGTTGTCGGTTCGGGCGGCAGCGGCTGTTTAGATCTGACCGTTGTGTAAGTGTCCATTATTGTATTTTTGAGTTTAGCTTTAGATGGAGACATCACGTCTCGCAGGGCCGGCGTGCCTGCCGCCTTATTCCGTGGCTATCTATGTGAATGCTGGACAGCTTTGTTGGGCCGGAGATAAAACCTCTCCTCGAGTGCGTCCCTCACCTGTGCCAAGTTGGGTTCAGCTTTCAGTGCTACTGCCAGCGGCGGTCCAAAGGGTGTCCCTAGCAGCGATGGGCCCTCGGCCAGGGCCCGGCGCAGATTTGATCTCAGCGGCACCACCCTTCCTAGGTGCAGGCAGGTCCAGAGAGTCACCGGCCAAGGGTGCGTGCGTTGGAGGAACACCCCCAGGCCGGGCGTAGCAGGGACCGCAGGCCACCTGTATCTTGTGGGGCTCTTCCACGGTTGTAGAGCAGACCTCTGTCCAAGGCGCCAGCTCGCTTTTTCGTGTGCCCCCAACTGCGTGTCTGCCCGTCTTCCAGCTGGGCCAACTCAGGGAGTCCAGGGCCTGATCTAGCCGTTGGTCCCTCTGCCTGCACGCCACATCAGGGGAACAGGAGCGCTTCCTCTTAGCCCCACTCCCGCTTTTTCCTTTATATTTTCATTTATATTTTCTCCTATTGTGCCTATCCTTGCCGCCGCAGGGGGGGGGGAGATGTAGGGCTGCTGCTCACGGGTCACAGACAGCGGAGTCTGTCGCTATGCCCCACAGTGTTTTCGGCCGGGCCCCCAGTCACGCCGTGCAGGGCCTCTCCTGGCTCCTCCGGTCTCTTGCAGGGAGCCCGTGCTCCGTTCCCCTGGACCCAGCCTCTCTCCGCAGTGGAAGGGCGGTGGAGGGGGACTCTCCCTCTCGATCCCTGGGTCACTGCTGTATGAGTCCTCCAGTTCCCTCTGAAGGGCTGCGGGTGGCGTTCCGATGGCGCCCCGCAGGTCCTAGCGCCGCGCAGCCCCGCAGGCCCCCCCAGACAACAAGCCGTCCTCAGTGCGGGATCTTTTCCCCCCGCTTCGTCCGTGTCAGGAGCACGACGTCGGTGCCAGGGGCACTGCGCCGGGGCCGCTCGGAAACCCGGTCCGCGGGTTCTCTGTGTTTCGCGCTCAGTTGGGTTAAGCGCCGGAAGCCGCCATCTTGGGTGCTCTGGAGGGGAGCCTCTTCCAACAGTTCGTTTATCCCCTTGCAGACTCCGATTTCTCCCGAAAATGGGGTCGAGTGCAGCAAATGGGTTCCCCTACACTCGACCAGGTTTGTAGCCTCGTACTCTCTCGATTAAGCACCGTAACATCTGTCGATTCAGAATCATGGGCAGGAGCTCAGGCAAACACCAACCGCACTCCATGTGCGTAGCCACGCCCCTTCTGTTGTGCATGGTTATGTGTTGTTTGTATGTTGTCGCAGTGTGGTGAAGCATGTGCGGTTTGCTGTGCAGAGATGTGGTCGTCTGAGTTTCTGTAGGAGAAGAGTTTGCACAAAAATTAGGTTTTATATTGGGTTAGCAGGATTTGTTTTCTTACCTCTTTGCTTTTGCTTCTGTGGTCGGCATATATGACCATCCTGTGTGCTTTGATATTGTTTGGTATCCTAGTGAGTAGGTATGTTGCAGTGTGGTAATTATCTTCTGTAGAAGCCTAGCTGAATGTGGACATGGGTCTTGGAGGTGCGTTCCCCCCACCCAAGGGTTAGAGATGGTTAGGTTAGGAAAGTTATAGGTCGCTCCCTTGACTTCTAGTGGGGGGTCTGTTAAGCAAGAACCGATGGAGGAACCTCGTGGGAGAGCACATAACACCCGTCCTCCCGGCACCAGCCAACCCACCCCCGGCACAGGCCTGAACCACACAAGCCGGCAGCATGACCAAGCAGCCAGGCCCACCTCAAGAGGGGCAAACGTGAGCTGCAGAGCTGCAGCAATGAAATGCTGCACCCAACCATGGGCCCACACGACTACCGGCACTTGGCGCCCGCAACAGCGAAGAAGCACAGCCAGCCAGGGCATTCTGATTTATTATTGTTCTTCTACAGGCAGGTAGCCTGTATTTGCATGGACATTTGTGGGTACCTTCCTCAGCATAAAGTTAGGGAACCACCTTTAATTTAGATTTACTAGTTTAAATGAAACAGAATATTCAGATAGAAAATAGCCTCTTTCTTGTCCCAGAATTTTGGGTTGGGATTGTCATGCTAGAGGTCCAAACCAAAATGCGAACCTCAGGTTTCTGGAAGACGCCTTATAGGATTAACTAATAGAGCTAACTTGGAAGTACTATATTGGTGCCCACCCTCACCTCTCCTTCTCGTTATGTGCTTTAGTCCCATCTTCATAAATGGCTCATTATCTGGAGACTTTGTCATTATTGAACTTGTGTTCCTTCTCATTTACATCTGCAACAATGTCCGTTATGTCGGTTAGCGAAGATGAACATTATTTCATGAGAAATAATGGATGCACATTGTGACATAATGCCATCTGGTGATGGTAGGATAGCCTAAGCTTTTTGATTTTTATTAAAATAAAATGGAGTGGGTAATTATTTCCTGAAAGGGAAGTCTGCTAATCAGACCCCCTTTCAGATTGATCTATACTAGATTTATAGTAAACACATGTGCTTTGCTGTAGCCAGTCTACTGGCATGACAGCACAGCATTTTCTGTGGCACAGAGCCGGTTCAAAAGTCACATGTGCATCCTTGACAGCTGCTAGGACACCAAGTCACTGCAGGCAGGGGTTACAATTTTAACTCCTGCACCTCTGATCTAAATCTGCCTTAATCACTCTGATGGAACTTAAAACTTTAAATATAAGTTATGCCTGCTTCTGGCATGGTTACCGATAAGAGAGCACTATTATGAAGCCACATCAATTTGATATCACACCAGTGTCAACTCTGTGATCATGTCTAAGATAGGAAAATACTGATGTGTATTGACGGCTAGCCTGTGTGTCTTCACTTCTCCCATCTCCCTTGTGGAACGATGGCCAGGTTAATGCCTCCTTTGGTTCCCCATGAGGAACATTTGCGCCAGGGCACAGACACGTCCCCCGGAAGATCTCCTGGGAATGGCGCCTCTTATGCAACACTGACATAACAAAGCCAACCTCACAACAGTGTGCTGATCACTGGAATGAAGTTGAAGCCAGCGAGCATGGTAAGGGGCTGGGTATACAGTAGCCAGAAAGGCCAGGAAGGCTTAGAGAAGGGGTTGAAACAATCTTGCTTTCAGTTGGGGTCCTTTTCCTTTCCTGCAAGCAAAGTAGTCTGGGTGCGATTTCACAAACAAAAGGGCTCTTGTGGCAACCAGAGGGATGGAATCCCTCACAGCAGTTTGCTTTGTACTAATCCCCTGCAGCATTTTGCCTCTAGAAGGCGAGGTGAACCACACATATTTTGATGCATCTTTGGATACCATGAAGATGACAAATACACGTTTGGGTGTCTGTTGGGAGTGCTGTCTATTCCAGAGACCTCTACCTCTACCATAGATGTGAGTACAGAAGGCATCCAAGGTAGAAGAAAGCTCTGCCTCTAACCAATTCCCTGGAACAGTGGGGGTGAACTGCTGAGGACCACACCCTGCCACTCTGCCAGCTGCACTGGACCAAGACTCCTCACTAGAGTTGAAGGAACAGCTGTAGGTGCCAGCCAAATGCCCTGGAATGAGAGTGTAAAGCAAGAAGGACTCACCTTTGCTTGAAACCCCTGGAGTGGTACTCACAGCAAAACAGAAGTCCAAGGGGGTGCTCGAATCGTGTTTCATCTCTGAAATGTTGTTTAGCCGCTTTGAACATCTTTGATGCCTTTCCAGTGATCACATAACCCAGGGTGCTGCTTCTGGCACTTCACACAAACTTCAAACTGCTTGCTGCTTTTCGAGCCATTTAGGCACCAGCACGATCCATCGACTGCAGGCTCGATCTTCATGGGAGCAACCTTCTTGAGCGCTGACTCGACCTGCTGGAAGTTATCGAAATCACAGTTGCGAATACTGACTCGACATAGCAGGATCCATCATCTCGCCACTGACTCGACGCCTGCACTAACCATCATCCCCGCCATCCCGAATCCCGACTGAAATATTTGGGAGCCTGAACCATTGAACTGACTTGATCTCAACGACCAGTGGTATAGCATTTACTTGACCCACCTCTACATAGGCTCAACCTCATCTAAAATGCCAAGAAAATTGGATCAACGCTTTGGAACATCGTAAGACAAGAATAAGCTAAAGTTAAGGAGCCCTGTCTCCTCAGTTAACCTTTTGGGATCATAGTGACTTTTAAGCCCCCCTATTCCACCTTTTTTTCAAGGCATGTACTTTTTGGAACAATGAAATTGTTTCAAATTTCTTGCCTGAAGACCCCTGCCCATTCACCCAGAATGAAATATTACACTAGCCTACATTTTCTGTGTACTCTTTACAAGTGTGTTTTTTTTTGCTACTGTTTAAAGTTAGTTGATTGTATTTGTATCGTTTAATTAAAGTAATTATGTATATACATTACCATAAAAGGCAAAGGAGATATATCAGTCGGGATGTGCTTGCTTTATCTTTATAGTTGGGATCACTGCTGGTTTAGTAGTGATGTAGGGTTGAGTGGGCAGTTTAGCCAGCACTCATCTCTGTGCAAGAGCAGTAGTAATTTCATCACACGCAGATTATTATACTTTGGTCTGAATAGACTGGTACAACTTCTATTGCGGAACTGATTTTGACTATTCACTGATGGGGATTTCTGCTCTGTTGTTATCAGCCCCATCTAGGCCTTATAGGATCAACTTTTTCTGAAATCTTTAACTCATTACGACCAAGGGAAATCTCTTTTGGGGGATCTTACTCAAATGCCTTTGACATACTGCTTTACCTCCAGGAAGTTTTGCCTGTTTCCTAACCCCATACCATTTCTTTTTCACATCAGTCAATATAGGCTCTGTCCCCGACACAGAGTTCATATGTTTCAATATTTGTTCCTAAACAGCATTTATTTTAAATGCAGCTACATGCAATGCAATTTCATACAAAAAGGTTTGTCCACCAGTATTTCTAAGTCTTTTTCTTAAAAAACACGCCCCCCCCACTACTAACGCCTGGATCTTCAAGCCCGCCGGGTGAAGCCCGCGGGGAAAGGGCGCGGGGTGTTTGCGCCCCGCAGGGGGACTTTTGCTTGGCCCAGGAGGGCCTTCGAACTTTGGCCACGCCCCCCCCACTACTAACGCCTGGATCTTCAAGCCCGCCGGGTGAAGCCCGCGGGGAAAGGGCGCGGGGTGTTTGCGTCCCGCAGGGGGACTTTTGCTTGGCCCAGGAGGGCCTTCGAACTTTGGCCACGCCCCCCCCACTACTAACGCCTGGATCTTCATGCCCGCCGGGTGAAGCCCGCGGGGAAAGGGCGCGGGGTGTTTGCGTCCCGCAGGGGGACTTTTGCTTGGCCCAGGAGGGCCTTCGAACTTTGGCCACGCCCCCCCCACTACTAACGCCTGGATCTTCAAGCCCGCCGGGTGAAGCCCGCGGGGAAAGGGCGCGGGGTGTTTGCGTCCCGCAGGGGGACTTTTGCTTGGCCCAGGAGGGCCTTCGAACTTTGGCCACGCCCCCCCCACTACTAACGCCTGGATCTTCAAGCCCGCCGGGTGAAGCCCGCGGGGAAAGGGCGCAGGGTGTTTGCGTCCCGCAGGGGGACTTTTGCTTGGCCCAGGAGGGCCTTCGAACTTTGGCCACGCCCACCCCCACTACTAACGCCTGGATCTTCAAGCCCGCCGGGTGAAGCCCGCGGGGAAAGGGCGCGGGGTGTTTGCGTCCCGCAGGGGGACTTTTGCTTGGCCCAGGAGGGCCTTCGAACTTTGGCCACGCCCCCCCCACTACTAACGCCTGGATCTTCAAGCCCGCCGGGTGAAGCCCGCGGGGAAAGGGCGCGGGGTGTTTGCGTCCCGCAGGGGGACTTTTGCTTGGCCCAGGAGGGCCTTCGAACTTTGGCCACGCCCCCCCCACTACTAACGCCTGGATCTTCAAGCCCGCCGGGTGAAGCCCGCGGGGAAAGGGCGCGGGGTGTTTGCGTCCCGCAGGGGGACTTTTGCTTGGCCCAGGAGGGCCTTCGAACTTTGGCCACGCCCCCCCACTACTAACGCCTGGATCTTCAAGCCCGCCGGGTGAAGCCCGCGGGGAAAGGGCGCGGGGTGTTTGCGTCCCGCAGGGGGACTTTTGCTTGGCCCAGGAGGGTCTTCGAACTTTGGCCATGCCCCCCCACTACTAACGCCTGGATCTTCAAGCCCGCCGGGTGAAGCCCGCGGGGAAAGGGCGCGGGGTGTTTGCGTCCCGCAGGGGGACTTTTGCTTGGCCCAGGAGGGCCTTCGAACTTTGGCCACGCCCCCCCCACTACTAACGCCTGGATCTTCAAGCCCGCCGGGTGAAGCCCGCGTGGAAAGGGCGCGGGGTGTTTGCGTCCCGCAGGGGTGTTCGCGGAACGCTGAGGGGGAGCGTTGCACTCCTGGTTTGCCCGCAGAGATGTCACTCCAACACTGATCAGAGGGAGGTTGGAGTTTGAAGCCGCTGCTCACAGTATGGAAGCTGCTACCGTTTGCTGTCTGTCAAGGAGGTAACCTAGGTGACATTCTCTCACTGGCGCCTTTTTTTGCCCTATTCCTGAGTCTATTCTCTGGGTCCTTATGCCGGACCACCATGCTCATGCCACCGGGGGGATCCCAGCCCCTGTACCCCTTGTGTTTTTTGGACCTGAGCTTGGCCCGGGTCCCCCTCCCGGCGCCAAGAGGAAAATCAGACTGCTAAAGAGGAATCGGATAGCGGGTCCCTTAGCTGCCTTGACAACACATTGTGCACCAGGAACCACCCATGAGGCCACAGCACCCGCAAATCTTGGGGATACCCACTTCCTGCTCAATGAGATCCGTCATCTTCTGCATAGTCCAGGGGTAGAGCCCTTCCCCTTACCGGCACAGAGTCTGGTTGCTTTACCCTCTGGGCTCCGGCTGGACTCTCCCATTTCATCTGTTTTGGCTGCTGGGGACAGACTGTCACTACCGGCCCAAACTGCCCAAAGGGGCATATCCTCCTCAAGCTCCCACAATAGTTCGTGGAGCGATATACTTTCATCTACAAGTTTAGAGGGTAGCTCCCCCCTTGGTGTGACGCCCTTCCCGGTCGGTCAAGGACATTATCCGAAACAACACATCTGGTGGGAGTAACCATGCGCCCAAATTGACCTCTGACCTACCTACAGAGGAAGCGCCCTTGCATAGAGGGTGTGGGTGTACCCAAGTATTGGCGGAACTGGCCATCATCAAGGATCTGTTATACGCTTTGCTAGAGGCTCAAAGGAAAGGAGTTGGAACTGTTCAAGTGGAGGAGCCCATGATCAACACCCCAGCTGACGAAGGGCACATGTGCCCACCCCTGGAAAGTCCCTCAGATTGTCTACCTGCAGAGGTCCCTCTGGTTTTGTCCACCCCCAACAGGACTGCCGTTGACCTAATACAGGCACAGGCCTCTGCCCTCATGGTCTCCGACTGTACCGAACCCAAAGCCCAGAGTCCATGGAAGTCGGGGGATCAACCTAAGTTGCTGGAATCAGGAAACCCCAATCATACAACAGTCTTTCTTCAGGGGGTGCCCAAACTGGCACCAGACAAGCGAGAGCCAAGGGACGCTTTACTTAACAAATGCCTATTCTGGCTAAATACTACTGGAGGCTGCCCGTTTGTACGTAGAGAGGCTTTGGCGGGGTGCAGCAGAATTACCAGCATGGGCAAAAACTCCCTGGACAGCATCAAATTGACTTTTTGGGACCATAGTATAGCACACAGGGTTTGGGGAGGTGGTGGTCGGGCTGGTAAGTCATCGAAGAGTGGGATTTCAATCAGTATGCCCCCTTTCCTCAACCCTGTCACCCCTGCCAGATCTGCCATAGTAAAGTCTGGGGTCTTTCCTAGTAACAGCCTCCTTTCAGGTGCTAATTTGACTGCCTTAGGCCCAAGGCGCCATGGGTGTTGGAGGAGGCATGGGGATGGTGGGACTTGATTTTGGGCCTAAAGATCTGTTTATGGTTCCCATTGGAGGGGGTGGATTGCTCGCACTGCCCTGTAGTCTTCTCTGTGGTTGATTTTATATAACTCTGTATAAGAACCGTATTCCTATCCTTAGAAATGTTTTTGTAGAATGTACTTTGATGGTCATTTTTTTTGGCCGAATAAAGTTGTTTGACTGTAAATGAATGTTTTCTGAAGACTGTGGATATTGTGGCTGTCATGGAAGTGTATGGTCTATGCAGTGGCCACACTGTACACAATGTGCTGCTAAACTTCACTACTTGGTAAGCATGCAGCATAATGTACCAGCAAGATAGCTCAGTACCACCAAAGTGCCCTGCCTGAAAACTTTTTCAAACTGTCCAGTGAGAGTGACAATGTGACACTATGAGCAACAAATAATGTACAAATAACATAGTTTATCAGAAATATTCTTTGATGATAATACAAAGGAACTCATTTTTGATTTCCCTGTAGTTTAGGCGCAGGGGACCTGTTACGTTTCCACTTTGGCTTACACATGTCCCCGAAAATATAGTGGGGCAAAAAGGGTGTCCCTCTTTTTTTGTTGAAGGGAGGCCTGACTCTAGAGGGTAGGTAGACTAGCAAAAAAAAGGGAGAGAGAGCCAGAGGCTACCCAAATTAAGTGACAATAATTGCGTACAACTACCCTTGAGTAGTACATGAAAATGCACTAAATTCTGCTACTAACACACACCAAATGTGTAGTTACCTGTGTTACCTAATTTGCGTCTTAACTACTCCGCTGAGGCCTTTTTCTCTCTTGGCCTTTTTAGATGTTCGTCTAGTCATTAAAAAAACTTTTTTTGGATTCACAATCCCTTCTTTTTGTGATCTATTTGGGCTAGTATTTGCTACATCTAGCCTATGCTGCAGTTCCAACGCACCTACAGTGCGTCTATGAATAGGGGTAGCCTCTGACTCTCCCCTTTTTTTGCTAGTACACATGTCCCCTCCATGTAATATTCCACATTTGCTCACCAGAGTCCAAACGGGGAGTGTAAAATAGTGGCGTAATCGCCTGTACGCCACACTTTTGCAATCCGACGTGCAAATGGAGTAAACTGCATTGTTTACAAGGGATTCCTATGCAATCCACTTGCTTTTTGCTAGTATAAAAATGCAGGTTGATTCCAAAAGAATCCACAGCATTTACGCCAGCATGAAAATGTCATGCCGGTGTTAATGCTGTAGTATTTCTATAATGGAGAAGAAGGGGGAGGCAGAATTGTAACATATGATCTGCCCCTTCTGTATGAAAATGAGCCACACTGTTAATTGAATGTGACTTTTACGCATTCAATTAATGGTACCCCAGGAGCAAAATGACCTCCAAAGTGTTTAGAACTGTCAGTGACCAACAAGAATTATGGATGGCACAGAAATGCGAGCTGTCAATTTATGGCACACTAAATACTCCAAAGCACCCCTCAAAATGAAAGGTAGATATTAACTTGTTAAAAAGGTTCATAACATTCTCTCTGCAACACTTTGCTCTGTGATATGAGCCCATGTTTATTTATTTATTTATTTTATTTATTCACGAGTACATTCGGCTCTTGCTGGTTTTGACTGCCGAAGCAAACATTGTCAGATCACAGTAGTCATACCTCTCAACTCACATGCTTTTGGCACTCGCCATGTAATCGGGTTACTCATCCGCCAAGCCCCCTACATGCCCATACGATTCAATTGTCTCTCACCTGCCAAAAAGAAAATCACTATTTTCACCCACCCTGGCGACACAAAGGGTTGAGAGCTATGCAGCATCAACACTGATCGCAGGAAGTGGAGAGATCTGTGGATAGTGGAAAGTGGCATAAACAGACCCTGAATCCTATGCTCATGGAGCGTTGGCCTCACCTACTGCTACAGGATACTCTGCAACAGCCCAATGGGCCATTTGCAGAAGGGCCGGAAGGCCACAACTACAGTGGCTACAGTCCCTAGCTGCACCCACCATCCTGGAGACCAAAGTTGGGTACAGTATGCACTCGGGAAAACAGTGGCAGTATAACTCCTCCCAAGCTGAGAGCATTCCCTGAAGCTACCCAGGGGTTCCACGTTGGCACTGAGACCACTGGTGTAATGGGGGCCCTCACAGCCCCTTTGGTGTGGGGGGCCTGCACATGTCCTAGGAGGGAGCCCCTCAGACTAAAAAATTAAAAATAAATGTTTTCAAAAATTCAAAACAGAAAAAAGAAATTGTTTCTTTTTGAAGCCACTCTGCATTCATAAAGACATTTTTGTTACAGCGTAACAGAAATTATTTCTTTATGAAGGCAGAGTGACTTTGAAAAATATACTATTTCTTTATGAAGTCCGAGGGCTCCCCCTCCCCATGACAAGGAAGCGTACAGGCCAGAGGCCTCCATGTCATGCTGCCAGGGGCGCCCCATGACTTAAAAAAGAAATTGTTTCTGTTTGAAGCCACTCTGCCTTCATAAAGACATTATTTCTGCTCCGGTTCAATCCATTAACAGAAATAATTTCTTTATGAAGTCAGTGACTTCAAAAGAAACCATTTCTTTTTTCAGTAATGGGGCTCCCCTCCACCCCATGACACGGAGGCCTCCAGATCCTCTGCAGATGACAGGAACAAGCATTCTCGCTGCTGCAGGTAGCTGAAGGTCTCGTTCCCTGGACCAACATATTAAATATAAGAAAATGTATTTTCTTTAAATTAGTGTGGTGCGCGCATGTAAGTGTGTGTGTGTGTGTGTGTATATATATATATATATATATATATATATATATATATATTACACAGCATGTGGTAGCGGCTGTGTAGTTATGGTTAAGTTGCTAAACTCATGGGAAGACCACTTGCTATGGTTTTGCTTTCCAGTACTTGCAGTAAGTACATTAGAAATTCTTGTGGATCCTCTTGGGAGTGTGGTGATTTCAGGCAGCTGTCGTAACGGCACACTAGCTTCTGCCAAGAGCGATTTGCAGCGACCTCTTTCTGTGGTGAGTGATGGAAGGTGATTTTAAGAAGGGAAGTGATTTGCACATGGCGCAGGGTGGGTGGGAGCACGGGTGCCTGTACTATGCGGATGGATAGTGGTATTTGGGACATGGTGGCATGCATGGGTGCATTTAGTTGCAACGGGTCTGTTGAAAGATTAGACTATTGGGTGCATAGGCTGGAGTCCACACTCTGAAGAGCCTAGGGCTTTAGCTCACCCACCGCTACTATGCATGCGTTACTCTGTATCCGGTAGAGGGGGGTGCTTGCATAGTGTCTTGTGTGTAGATTGGTTGGCGTAGGGCTACTGTAGCGAACACTATGTGGGTAGGTTGGCAGTGATACCATACTTTTCGAATGGAAGTGAGTACATCCGTAGTATGTGAATGAAAGTGCACAGGGGTGCAGGAGACAGTGTTTTGGTTCTATATTGGCGAGCTGTCTGCGGTGACCTCTTTCTGTGGTGAGTGGTGACAGGTGAATTTCAGAAGGGGTGTGAATTGGTTATGTCATAGGGTGGGTGGGAGCACGTGTGCCTGTGCTATGTGGATGGAAGTGGTGGTTGGGGACATGGTGGCAAGCATAGGTGCATGCAGTTTGGGTGGGCCTGGTGAAGGATTACACTATTGGGTGCATGGCCAAAGGCCGTAGGTAAGAGGCCATGCTCTCAAGAGCCTAAGTCTTCAGCTAACAGACTGCTGCAATGCATGTGTGACACTGTATACGGTAGAGGGGGGTGCTTGCATAGTGTGGTGTGTGCAGATTGGTTGGAGTAGGAGCAATGTTGCAAACAGTATGTGGGTAGGTTTACAGTTACACATTACTTTATGAATGGAAGTGGGTACGTACGTACTATGTGAATGAAAGTGCACAGGGGTGCAGGAGACAGTTTTGTGTTTCTACATTGTGGTAAGTCTACCAATGTTTCCTGTATAGCTGTATGGCAGTGTGCAGGTTCGGTAGGAGTGCTGGTGGCAGTGCTGTGTATGTGGATTGTCGTAGTTGGTTACATGGATGGTGCCATTATGTAGCAGTGAGAATGTTGAATGTGTAGACTGTTGGGTGCATGGCCGAAGGCCGTAGCTCGTAGGTCATGCGCTCAAGAGGCTAGGACTTTAGGACACACACGGCAGTAATGAATTTTGGATTTTGCAGCATTTAGAGGGTGGTGCCCTGACGCAATAAAGCAGGAGAAGTGAGGTGCCATGCGTGCATGTTTGGTTTTGCAGGTGAGGACACTGTTACAAGATGGTAAAGTTTTTGATGTGTACTTGGCAATGGTGGTGTGAAAGGTCATGCAATGTGGGCAGTGGGTGCTGGGTTTGCATACTGTTACCATGGAAGAGGCTATGGTAGAAGTGCACCTTAAATGTGCTTGGTTACTGTGCTGTGTGCTGAGTTGTTGAAGTAGGGACAATGTTGTGAAAAGGTTGTGGGTATGTTGGCAGTGACACAATACTTTGTGAATGGCAGTGGGTAGGGGTGATGGAGGCTGTGGTATGTTTGTGGATGCTGCTAATTGCGATCTGTTTTCGTGAAAGGGTGCTTTCTGGTGTGAGGGAGTTGGGTTGAAGGGCCATTTTGTATGTAACATGTGTGCACAATGTTAGCTGCCCACATGGTCGCATGCATGGATTCATAGTATTGATCTGTGTGGGCAAGGGTGGAATGTTGTGTGCATGGCGAAAGGTGTGCTGGGTGCGCTGCAGGATCACTGTGGATGCTGAAATAGGGTATCCTATAGGAAAAGTTTCTGGCGTAGGGGCTTTGGAAGCAAAGGGACCGTGTTCTCAGAGTGCTTAACAGGAATTATGGAGTTGTGTACAGAAATGATAGTGTGCAATGGCGAGGTTCAGTAAGTGATTGGTGCAGGCGTTTTTGCAAATGTGATAGTCGCCAATAGCCTCCAGTAAGGGGAAAATTTGAGTGCAAAGTGAAGAAGTATCGTATATGGTTTACTGGGGCATGGCCTAGCTGTAGCTGGGAAAGCACATGTGCCACATCATGGCCTTCTGAGTATGGAGCCTTCGCAAATTAAACTGTGGGGATTCTCCGATGAGGATTCAAGGGTGTGGTTCACCGGAAGGAGCAGTGACATATTTACCCAAAGTTCGATGCAGTGAAGTTGGCCGAGAAGAACAGACAGCGAGTGCTTATATTCAGTGATAGTTTTGTGCACGATCTGCACAGGTATGCCGTGGAAAGAGGCTTCGATACTGACTTTTGGAAATCCAACCAGTTGAAAGCAAGGTGGAGACTAGCAGCCCTACCCAATCCAAGTAGTTTAGAGGCATGCTTAGTTAACCCTGCCCAGCCTATACTTTGATGATGTCATTATGCACTATAAATAAGGGTACCTGACAAGACACAGACACTCTTCCTGATTTCCTGTGCCAGAGCCCTGTTCCTGTCATCTTCCAGATCCAGACTCCAACCACAAGGCCAAGCATTGCTGATCCTACCCCAGGGCCCACTGCAAACCCCAAGTAGGGATGATCCCATTCCCAGAAAGGCCTCAAATCTAAGAACCCACTAAAGTTCCCATTAACAAGGGGAAAGCTGTGGTGTTTTTGGGAAGCATCCTGATCCCACTAAATGCCTGCTTGTTGCAATCCTGCCATCCAGCTAACCTGTAGTATCCAGTGACCAGAATTGCCAGTCCAGAAGTGCTACCCGGCAACAGGAACTGCCCAGCTGTTTTGCCAGGCACCCTGCCGTGTAGTGACCAAACCGTTGACTGTCTAAAATCCAAAAACTAAAAGTGGACTGTGAGTATCAATTGCCACCCCACCTAAACCTATAACCTATCTTGTCTTTGTCCTCATCCCACTCTCTAAGTCACCCTATCCTTATCCTGATACCTTGTTCAAACTGTCAGAATCATTCTTGCAATCCTCCTCTTGATTTCTAGTACTAGCGCCATCTCTTTAGTAATTTTGGCTTGTGTAAATCCCAAGCCTTAGTCCTATTTCGAGTGATCGGACTGGTTCCGCCAGGGTTGGGCGCTGGGGTGATAGGGTTGAACTCACAAATCAACCCTGGAGCTTACTGTGTCCCTCTTTGGTGGCCTAGCCTGAATACTCTAGTGTAGAGTAAAACTGTTCTTGTCAAAACTGATTTCCTTTCCTTTTTCACCGCTCCATTTTACTCAAAGCGCACCTTTCTAGATCTTGCATAACTCATCCAATTTACCAGCTAGAGACTTACTTTCTCTTCTATATTGTACCTGGATCTATAGCTATCCCCAACCAAAATACTGCACTTCAAATCAGTGTATTTCACCCGTTTTTATTAAACAACCTTTGGGTCATTTCAGGCGGGAATTGCAAAGTTTGCGAAGTTTCCAACGTGTCATTTGCTGCAATCTGTGTTAAACCTGCCACTCATTGGCATTGTTGCTTTAGTGAGAAATTATATTTGCTTCAAGGTTCACACACATTCATTATTTAATTGTCCATTTCCGAGCGTCATTTTATAACATTGCAAGAGGTTTGAAATCCATTTTTCTCTCTTATTTGGTGAGGGAAGGTCAAATTTCAATTCTGTTTCCTATTTGTCATTCCTGATTACCTGTTGCTTCTGTTTATCCACTCAGAATTCATTATTTGTGGGTTGAAGGAACATTGCAGGGGGAAATTCTAACTCAAGTGCTATCTTACCTAAACCAAACGTGCTCCTATTCTGCTGTGCTGTGTATATGTTCCACTATTAAGTTAAACCTAATGTATTGCTCACATTCTCATTGTTATTATCACCTCATTGATGATTGCTGCCCCATATTAAAAAGTGTATGATTTCTTTTAATTTTCAAATAAATTAATAAATATTGTATTTTACCAACCAGCCTGGTTCATGGTGCATTGTGACCCGGGGTATTTGAAAAGGGGATGTGATGTGGGTGGTGTACGATCTCAATATTGAATCTTATATAAAAAAAAAAATAAGCATTTCAGTCGTGCGCTGAATACTAGGCCGAGACTAAGGTAATGCGTCGCCTGATTGAAATCCTTAACAAATTGGGGAATGAGATATTGACTTGAGTGTGACCTAGCAATATGATAAGTAATATTGTGTGAGAGGCCATGATAAAGAGGATACACCCTATACCTAAGTTTTAAAGAACGTTAGAAGAAATCTCAATCTAAAATCCCGTTTGTGGATGATGTAGAAAACGGGTCGGATTTAAGACAGACCTAAAGAGATAGATTTAAGTTCCGTGAGGAGTATTTTTTAGAGGGTAAGACGAGTATTAAAGAAAAAGATCGTAGGAAATTGTATGTGATCGGTCAAGTTTATCTGTTTGTTTTATGTGGTTTTGAAAGCAGGATGACATCATAGCTAAAGAAAACATTTATAATAAATAAGAGAAGTGCGAAGTTGAGGTAAAGAAAGTGATTGTTTTAATTGTATTTGATGGTTGTTTTTTAGCAAGATTAAAGTAAAACTGTGATTAAACGGGATTGGAGCTTGCGACAATTGGTGCTCGCTCATATGGTATTATTCTCTTGAAACGTACTATAAACCTGTGATCAAAAGCAAACAAGCTCTAAATAAGTTAAGAATAGACAAATTGAGAATGGAGGATGTTACTCCATTAGTGCATCTCTGCAAGCAGTTGCCAACACATGCACCTAAACTTAGACAGTACAGTACAGAATGGGTTAAAGGAACCGCAAACAAAATGTTTATGCTGTGGCCACAAGGCGGATCCCTATCAAAGGAAGTCTTGCAGCATATGACGACATATTTGCATGCAGCATATACTGGGAAGAAGCTAGACATGTGCCTAGTGAGCTTAGAGCTTTGGAAAATGTATCAACAAGAGAAGGATAATGAGCATCCTTTAGATTGGATAGTTAATATATGCAAGGAGGGGGGTGATAAGCCCTTTGCTCCACCCACCCAGTCTGAAATAGAAGACGAGAGTAAGAAAGACGATGGGTTATACCCATTAAGGGAACTTAAAGCATCGCAGGGTATAGCAACATGGCTTTGTGTCACCTACGCAAAGTAGTGACGAAGGGCCAAAGAAGAATATTGAGAAAGATGTTATCTCTAAAGTCCCAAGAGACAAGGAGAGATGCGATAAGGAAAGAAGAAATCGACCAAGTACATCCCTAGATATAGGAAGAGAGATAAAGAGATGGAAGGGAGAAAGAGATCAAACTGATGAGATAGCGCTCTTACAGAACAAATGGATGGGCAGTCAATGGTTTGCACACGTCACAACAAACGGCATGCCAGTGCAACACGCCACCTTATTGGCTAGACTCATTAAAGCACTACAACTCCCAGTGGGCATTGCAGTCGTTAAATGCGCAGCCCATACTAAAGGGGCAGATTTTATCTCATGTGGAAATCAAGCAGCAGATGCTGAGGCCAAGCACGTAGCGATTACAGATAAAGAGATGATGAATGTTGAGACTTTTGATGTGAATGAAAAAATTATTATTATGATGAATGTATCTGAAGGTTACAACCACTTGTCAAAAACGTAGTTAGTGGACGTTCATGGGGAAGCACCTCAAGAGGAAAATAATTTGTGGGCGCGAAGAGGGTGTTTTTTAAACCCCTCTGAAGCATTGTGGTGACAGGACAGCACTTGTAAACCGCTGATGCCTTTAACATTATTAAGGGTGGCGCTGGAACAGCTATACTACACTGCACATACAACTAGGGACAATCTCTCTGTAACTATTGCTGAGGAATGGTTTGTGCCAAATTTGATGGAGCATGTCGCATTTTTTATAGTGAACTGTATTGTGTGTCAACAATTCATGGCTGCGCATACACTGCGCACAATTAGGGGAGTCATTCCAAGACCTAATGGTCCTTTCAGCACTTTAATATCGACTATGTCGACAAGATACACGTATGTAGTGGATACAGATATCTAATCATTGTGGCGTGTCCTTTCTCAAGATGGCTAGAAGCAGGTCCATGTACACCCCCAGACTCTCCCTGTGCAGCAAAATTCTTAGTGTGGGAAGTATTTCCTAGATGGTGAGTATGTGAAGTTATGAGGTCAGACAATGGTCCTCACTTTGTGAATCAGGTATTTGAACAGATTAGCTTGTTGCTTGGTATAAAGCACAAGTTTCCTTCGACTTATCATTCGCAAGCAAATGGGATCTGTGAGCGGCGCAACAGCTTGCTTAAAGAAAGAATAGCTAAATTGAAGCTTACCTTGAAGAAAGGGTGGTTGCGTTACCTACCACTGGCATTATATTAAGGAACCAACCAGGTTCTGACCACCATCTCACACCCCATGATGAAATAGTGACAGGGAGATGAATGAGAACCCCCCCTAATGCCTCCATCCAGAGTTAGAAGTGATGCTCGGCCAACGGCAGAACTGTTAGGATTGGAATTACGTGATTATTTGAACTGTATGACTTCCAGTGTTTCTATCATTTCAGGACAGCTGCAGAGACGAGGGTGTAGAGCAGTACAGAACACAGAAGGAGATGCTTCGACAGACCAATCTCAGAGACTTTGTGTTCCCCAACTATTCCCAAGAAATGCGGTTCTAATCCACAACCATGTAAGGAAAAAGTGGGATGAATCCCGTTTTTGTGGCCTTTTCATTGTGGAAGACATCACGCCATCATGTCAAAGTGCAGGACAGGCGTGCTTGGATCTCCTTGGGGGACGTTAAAATCTTTGCTGGAGAAACTCCTCTGCCTGCACCCCTACACGACGAGGCAAGTACAAGCATCGGGGAAGAACCACAGCACGTGCAGATGAGATCTATGACGAGGAAGAAGGATGCAGAAGCTGACAAGTCAAGTAGAAAGACAAATAATTTATTGGACTGTGGCTTGATTCAGGACACTCCTTTTAAGTAATTTATAAAAGGGTCAAGGAAAACTAGTTCGAACACTCCGTGCTGCCATTTCAGAATGAAAGAAGATCTTTTTTTTTGTAAAGCCACAGTAGCATATTCACTTTGGACTGAGGCATCCTTAAGTCTTGATAAGAAGCAGGTTATTCCAGATTTTAATTGTGGACGCAGCAATTGGAAAAGGGTACAATACCAAGATTCGTTCGACACTGAGTTCCTGTTTGGATTCACCTATGGTATTACCCAGTTATTACCTTTCTAGACACATTCTTACTTATTTCCAGGTGATGCTGCGCGCTTACCCTTTGCTGGTGGGGAGAACCACTTGAATTCCAGCTTTTTTACAAATATATATATTTTTTTTACAAAATCCTAAGAATGAAGAAGTTATGAGAAGATTACTCATAGTCATCACTGAACAATTCTTGCAGCTACCCGAGTACAGTGAGGAGAGTACAAATGCCCCTATCAAACGAAGCAGCTCATAGACCAGTCAGTGTGGTGTTCTTTCGTCTGATTGAAGAGTATTCACACCTGGTTGGGAGGCACACTGATGTGCTCACCTTTCTAAGGGATCCGAGAAACACTGCAAATCTGAATGTGATCCTGGAAGGTATTATCACTCAAGTGAGCATCTCTTCTGAGTGAAATCACAGATCGGTGAAGAAACTTTCCTTCGAGGGACAGATCAAAAAAGTTGCAGATACAAAAAGACTTTTGGTTCCTGCTGAAAGAAATTCGACATGTCGTCTGGGCTGAGGCTGATTCGAGGCAGAGGGCCTCATTACGACTCCGGCAGTAACCTGCCGGGGTTTCCGGCTCGGTTACCGCCAGACTCGTATTACCATTCCGCCTCCGTGATTCCCAGAATTACCGGGGCATTACAACCCCAGTGATCCGGGAATTTCGGAGGCAGAATTCGGTAAATCCCCATTCCCATTGAGTCTCATAGGACTCAATGGGAATGGGCACCATGGAAACACCGGCACCATCTCGTGATGGTGCCGGTGTTTCCATGTCCGCCTGCAGGCGGGCGGTGTTAAACCCGCCAGGTCAGACCTGGCGGGAATGACACCTCCGCCTGCAGGACTCGAGATCACCCGGTATGGAAACAACGGTGGCGGCGGGTTTACCGCCACCGTTATTTCCATATTGGATGACTCGTAATGAGGCCCATAGATTGGGAGATAATCTATTTAATTCAGCTTGTTTAAACTTACTGAGGTTGTTTTTCTTCATATTAAAGAGGCGTCTACAGTTTGACTGATGAAAGACTGATTCCAGAGACACAGAGAAAGTTGTTTTTGTCATCCAGTAAAGCAAACAACTGATCAAGGATGAGTTGCTGAGTCAAGATAGCAGCTTTTAGAAGCAGTACACAATGCTGATGTATTAAAGTTTTAAGTTTTTTCCTTCCTTAGGTAGTCAAGATGGGAAATTTCAGCAGTAATATTATATTACTGCATGAAGACAGATGCTCACGTTGTCCAAGAAGTAAATGTTGTAGGCTAACTTATCACTGTATCATCTACACTTGCATCGTGTTCATAATTGTACTGCTTTCATTGACTGTGCAAACGGCATTCTATATTGGTGCACATGGAGCTAATACTCCTTTGCATGTTTCTGAGCAGATGGAAAATGTACGTGCGGCAACTACTGGGCAGCCTAGTCCCTATATAGTCATTCCTGTTCCAAAGAAGGATGACAAATTGCCTGAGCTTGAGATGGATGTCATTAGCAATAACACACATGCAAAATGTATCTTAGAGACTGGTTCTGGACACCAGAGACAGGCTCGGTGAAGCATGCAAGGCAAAGGGTTGATAAAAGGTGAGCCTACACAAGTAATACATGCAACTACACCTAGTCCAGTGACAATAGACCCAAAAACAGTTTTGAAAAGAAGATCCAAAATGGGTATTATGCAAGACATTTTCATGCCTAAAGAACTTGTTGAGAGAATAAGGCTTGCTGAACTTTCTGCTACATGGGGAACCCGGACGGATGTTCCTGTGAATAATTCAGTGAGAAGAAGCTATGTTGGTACACTTCATGATATGATTATGGAAGCTCATATGAAAAGAAATAGACCTAAACGAAGCACACAGGAAGATAATTATGAATTGAATGATTACCTGGACAGCACAGCACACTTGCAAAATAACATATGGTACCAACACATGAAGGAAGTTGGGAGAAGCATGTCAAAGGAGGAATGCGTTGTATGTGCACTCCTGCAATACAGCATGGGGAAGTCTAAGATCTTCATAGCTTTTGAAATAGATGTTCACACTGCACATTGTCTTTCACATGTAGCACTTTGCAAGACCAGAGGTCAGTTCATGGGTAGTGATGCTTCTCTCAAATGGGCAACTGAAGGGACAGATCCAGATGAAGATGATTATATTCAAGATATAAAGACAAGAAACAATGCAAAGACAAGGAGTATTGTTATCAGATATGAAAAACCTGGAGTAAGAGGAGCTGAAATCAGAAGGGAAGTGAATAAAAAAACTGAAGACTGCAGGAAAATCTGCAGGCCATATTCAAATTTGGAAGAATATAGGTCAGATGCAGATCTGGGGATCAGTGTTATCACCAGATAGATGGAAAAAAGGAGTGGTGATCTGCAAAGCCTGGATGGTAACTAATCATCCTGAATCCACTATTTTGAATGTGCAAGAAGTGTGCAAACCATTGTGGCCAAGACTTTATAAACTACTGACATGGGTCGAAGACAGAGGAGGACCCCTACAAATAGTGCCTTTGGAGAGCTCAAAGCCGTGTTTCAGAGGGAATGGTACAAGAAAAGTTGGAGAAAATCAGAAGTGCAATCTTACCTTTGATACATCAGGAATGGTGCATGGAACAGCAGTAATTATGGATCATTATTGGGCTTGCGGATCCAAGTCCTACATAAGGCTACCTAAAGACTGGGGAGGAATATGCACATTGGTGAATGTCCATTTTCCAGCATTAGTGATTCCAAAAAGTGACCTGAATCTTGACAGTTTCCCAAAAGCAGATGCTCACCTGCGGAAGAAGAGATCTGTGGAGCTGGTAAGGAGGATAAAGAGAGAGAACTATTTCTCAGCCAAGTCAATAGAAGCCTTTGACTCCATCCCAAGTGAACATAGACTATTCAGCCAAACTTCTTCAGTGTTCCCTATGATCTTTATGCCAAGAATCCAAGTTGGAGCAAATACCAAGTGGCTTCAAATAACCAGATGGTAATTGCTGCAAACAATTAACACTACCATAAAGATATTCAATGCAATCAGAGAAGAGATGAGAGCCATAAGACTGATGACTCTCCAGAACAGATACGTCTTGGACATGATCACAGCTATGGATGGAGGTGTTTGTGCAAATATTTTAGAATTTTGTTGCACATTCATACATTCTCATGATGACGGGAATGGAACCTTGACAGAGGCCATAGACATGCTGACGAAACTCCATGGCCAGATGATAGACGGAGTAGAAGATATTGCTGATGACAGCTGGTTTGGATCACTCTTCTCTTGGGTTCCACAATGATTGGCAGATATGCTCAAGTTTCTTGGAGCTCTGATTGTGTTGATATTGCTTGGATTTTGTGTGATCAAGATAATAATCTCACAGTGCAAGAAGACAGCAAAGAAAGCTATAGGGATGAAGATTGTGATTGATGTTGAACCATGATGGACCCCCAGAGATCTGACAGATGAAGAGATCAGAGACTTTGTGAATGCCAATATCCATGCACTTCAGGGAACAAAGTTTCTATACCCGAAGAACCATAAGAAATATTAGGGAAGATGGATCTCTTGCAGTCCAAGTGGACAGTGCATGCTCATGACATGGAACAAGGATGAGCATGTGAAATCAGCAGGTTGTCTAAAAGGAGTCAAAAGATATGGATCCCCAAAAACATTTCTTCAGACCAGGATGACTAGGGGTGAAGGAGGATGAGAAAGTGGTTGATGAATCGCCCAGAGGGGGGAAGTGTAGAGGAGGAGCCTAGTAGCCCCCCTCCAACTGTCCCACCCTTATTACCTATAGAGTGGGAACCAAAGTATGTGACATATTCAGAACAGTTGAACAAGCAAAGAACAGAGCGTGGACTCTGTATAGTACCCATAAGAGTATAAGTACCTAATAGAATCTGGGAGGCAAGGAACCCATTGAGAAATCCGTACCTGCATGCAAGACAATATAATGGTCATCTGAATGAGATTCCTGAAGAAGCGGAGCAGATGAAAGGCAAGGATAAATGGTGATATCACACAGAAAGAGATGACATACACAGAAGAGATGCAGAGACCATAGAAGGTAGATATTCTATGAGACATCAAGAAAGAACCAAGGATAAGTGGCATCTTGGGGTCAAGGTGAAGAAACCTATGCCACAGACACAGATGAAGACATTAAGCTAGTTTATACGTGTACAGATGCCACAGATACGCAAGCAACAAAGAACTTTTGAAAGGTAGCTTCAAGCTTTATAGTAAAAAGATTGCGGCAAGCGCCAATATATATATATATACAGATGCATATGGACAAATAAAAGATGGATGTTTCTACTACGCATTATAAAGCAGTGCTGAACATGAAGAAGAAGGCCTCACTTCAGTGTGTCGCAATTAAAAGTAATTTTAATTACAAATGAATCTCAGCAGAAGGAGTTGGATGAACCAAAAAGCCAAAGTCTTATCAAACAGGAATTGGTTGACATTGTATACAAATTGTGTGAAGGAACAAGAGGCTCCTGTTCAGAAGGCTTGGGCAAAACAAAAGAAGTCAGAGGACTATTAAAAAATATTAAATACATGAAAAGGCTCGATTTCATTATGTCCAGTCACGTGGAAGGAAGAAATTGGACGATTGAGGTAGTCACACCTATGCACGAGGGCAGGCTGGGCCTTCACACCTTAAAAATGTTCAGAGCACAGTACAAACTCAAGGCCAAACTTCAAACCACTGATTGACACTGGACCATTGCGGTGATGATGGATTGATATATTCTTTGGTGGGAAGCTATTGTTATAATGAGCCCACCAGCACCAGAACATTCAATTTGCATTCTGCTAGACTTAGCTGGAAAAAAACTGACGGGGCTTAAAGCCAAACAATTGTAGGGGACCATGTAATCTAGGGTCCTATAGTTTGTTTAGGCAATAGAACGTCGGTTATTTAGTGACATCAATAGAGGCCATTTTGAGGGGAGGGCTTAGTTGCTCCACCTGATGTCAAGTACCCTATCACTCTCCTTCACGGTTCTATACTGATATGGAACTTATACTAGATATTCACTTAGAGACAATCACTCCCTCCAATAGGTTTTATAGTTTGCCACGTAGGTAGTGACGCAGGTCAATACGTCACTGATAATGATTTTTTGCAATATAACCTCAGTTTCTACTAAAATGAGTCGAGTAAGAGGACCGAACGAATCTGGATGATCGTTGTACTCCCTGTTTTATATACTTGGTAAAAAATGAACTCCCCTTTTGCCAAACTACCTGAGTCATTTTGATTATTGAAGTATGAATACAATCTGCATCCCCATCCATCTCCAGGGTATTGCTATTCATCTTAAAGGGCTGGGAAACCCAGTTCACTCCATTAACTAAACCTTGCTCCACATCAAGGTTACGCTTCAGCATCACTCTACAGTTTAAACACAATGTTAACATTTTCTCTAAACCAGCTGTGTTAGAGATAGAGTTTTCTAAGGTATTTAGTCGTGCTGTGGCTTGTTGACACATAGGTAGTGTCATACCGTGCACATCCAGTTTGTCTATGGAGTAAATTTGCACCAGTGGTTGTATTTCTTTTTTCAGCATTGTTTCATTGAATTGTTACAGGACATCAGTAGCACATGTGTTATGGCTGTATAAGTCATGGATGTGTCTGGTATTCAAGATAAACTGTGCTTCCTTAGATAGTACACCAATCCGAATTCTTTTCAAAATTTTGGCATTGGTGAGGTCTAAAGACTGACGCATGTTTTCTGTTAGTTCTTGTATTGGAAATGTTGCCTGAGATTTATATTTCCTATGCTGCCTAGAGTTTTACGGCACAGTTTGTGTCCTAAGGTTCTAAAAATAGGTTCATCTTTCACTGGTGTTAATTGAAGAAGATCTCCAAAACCAATACATGTTTGCCACCAAAGAGTACTTCGTAATCTGTTTTAAGCCAACATTAGGTTGTGAACCATGCTCACCTCATCTATTAGGAACATAATAATTTGTTTTAAAACTCTGCGTAGCTCCATAGCAGCTTCTGTTGAAAGTTTTTAGTAGTCTAATTTGTTTTGGTGTTCTACTGGAAGCAGAAGCTATCAGTGTAAAGTGACACCACCTATGTTGCAAGCCACTAAACCTGTGGGGGCAGTTACCACAGCTGAAAGCTTGTTGTTTGTTAATTATTGGAGGAACTTGCTGACATTTTTTTATTGAGAATGTTTCTCCTGAACCAGCTGTCGCGATCCATGCCCCTGACCCTGTGGGGTATAACAGTCCCCTGGCATAAAAAAGCAAAAAATAGTATGAATGGTAGGAGTGAAACAAGTATGAGTGGAATTTATAAATATTGAATTATTGAAATGTTTTAGTATTGTTTATGAATTTATTATGCAAATAAAAAAGGTTTTAGAAACTAATAGTGAACATTTATTGGTATTTATGAAAAAATAAATGTACTAAGTGGCTATTGCCTCTCCTGTAGGTCCAATCCCCTTTTTTCTCAGTATATGACGCCTGAAGGACCTGGGACTCTAATCAGGCACCCCTTTTTTGATAACAAAGAAGAGAAGAGAACACAGGTTAGCAATTAACACCAATAAACAGCGCAGTGCTCCATGCATCAATAACTCACCGTGGTCTTTGCCATCGGCACGGCAACTCCAAGATCACAAGCATCCCTGTGAAAACAAAAAGAGACATTGTTAGGGAACAGCGTAGTGGAGCAAGACACAGAGAAGACAGAGAAAGCGGAGGGAAAGAAAGAGACAGAATAAAGACGGAAAAGACATTATAACTCACCTGGAAGACAGCAAGCAGAGTCTGAGTCACAGCCAGTCTGGACCCGACATAAGGGCACACGGACCAGTGAAGCAACTAGGTCCACGGAATGCCCGCACCAACCATGCGCCCTTGCACAGAAACGTAGAACGGAGAGTTTAACACACAAAAACCTAAGGTGAGGTGGGAGTCCACCCATCACAGAACCCTCCATTCTCCTGTTATAGGCCCTACCCAACGTCTGGCACATAACCAAGCAAAGAGGGGTCTGGGATAGTGCTTAGATCTCCATCCAGTATCGTGTGGCGCCCCCGTGGATAACAGGTGAGCGTAACATCAGCCCCCAGCGGAAAGCCCGCCAGATCACGAGTACGCGTGCATGCGCATAGGGACATGCCGTTAAAGCAAATAGCACTTGACGTAGAAATTGGCCAGGAACCCGTAAATCCAGTGCACCGTGTGCTACCACCGTGCCATACCAATAGCACGTGGGAAATGCGTCACCGCCGGAACGGGAAATAAAGCGACACCCATTTTGGAAATCACAATCCGTCGAATATCACAGCTCCTGCAAGCCATCCACCCTCGTGAAGAGTGAACAATGTCACAGGAGCGCACTGGGGCAAGTCAGCCTGGACAGGGTCAGGAAACCCAAATGTAGAGACCAGGAGCTGGCCGTACTTGTGTAGGAGGCAGTGACCCACCATGAAGAACTACATGGTGCACAGCAGCGCAAGACAAGTGGCCAGCGTCGGGCACAGATCTGGCGGGAAATCAGCCAGAGGGTGTCTGCAGTGGGGCTTGAGCCCCGGGATGGGGAAGACTGTCGCAAGCGCCTAAATGACTTGCGTCAGAGTATGTGACATACTATCCCAGCACAGGAGTGGAAGCATGGGTACTGGAGGAGGGCCACCACCACCACCACCTGAGTTCACACGCTGGGAGGAGAAAATGACAACGCTCATCGACATGGGCACCGTAGAGGGAGTCGGAGGAGCAGAGGCTGGAACCGGTATCCAGCAGGTTGCAGGTGAGCCCCCCCAAAATGCATGAACCTGTAAGGCCCACACATGCAGACCCTGAGTGAATGAATATGCATGTAATGTGCGTGAGGCACCGTAGACACCCATAACTGACCCCTTGTAGCACCGTACCGTAGCGCCCCCTAGACTCCCCTGTACGTGCACTGCATCAATACAAGGGCCAAGGGACAGACATCCATGGCCATGGCACAGCTACATGATGTGTGAGTGTGCATGAAAAAAAACAGCAACATGTGCATGGCGCATCCCCAGCACGCATGTGATGATGACACACAAACATGTCCGTGCAGTGTCCCTCCACAGTGACACATTCCACCAATCACAACATGGGGAATGAACATAATGCAAGTGCAATGCATGATTACTACTGTCTACAATCCCATTTGAAGGCATGATATGCATGATACTTATCTAGGCCGCCTTGAACTCATTACACACCCGATGTACCCCACAGGCACAGGGCGATCACCACACGATGACGGTGAGGAGGCCACTACATCATGGCGCTCGAGGCAGCGCTCCTCGACCAGCACCACCACCCTGCAAAGGGCCCACCCGGAAGCAATCCGACGACGGACCCATCCCACATCACCACACCGCAGCCCAACCAGATGGCTGCAGCACCTACATGGCCACAGGGGGTCAGCACCTCCTTCACCCCAACCTATCATGCAGACACTGGATGTAGAGGGAGCCACCTGTGGGTCAGAGCCCGATGAGGGACATACTGCTACAGTTGCACCTCAGCCAGAACCGTTGAGCTCACCCAGACGCAGTGACACAGAAGCAATGGCCACACCTCAGGGGAACACAGAGCCAGTAGCACAGGTAGCACACACCCCATGTGTGCATGCGCGTCGTGTCCGCACACCAGAGCCTGACGTTGACACACCATCATATGGCACCCCAGAGGATAGGCACTCGGACCGCAGCAGCCCCATCCAAGCTGCCAACATGTCCTCATGCAGCCCCTCTCCCAGAAAGCGCACAGCTCTCAGTCCAGTCCCCGTCGCACCCGGGGTACCTTTGATCATGGGAGCTGATGTGATGCCACGTCTGGACGTAATCAATGCCCAACTGGCAAAAATAGAGTTCATGGCCAAAGTGCACAGCTGGCACATCAAGGCCATCAGCAGAGCCATACGGGATGCCACCAAGTACATGCCCCGAGACAACGCGCGCACTCGTAAAGTGGTGGAGGGATGCACCGTGGCCATGACAGGTTTTGGGCAAAGGGTACAGGAGTTGTTCAAGGGACTATCTGCACATGCAGAGCAGACAAGAGAATCCAACAACCTTCTCAGCCAGCAGCTGCAGGTCACCGGGGCAATCCCATTGACCTCCACTACGCCCACAGAGGGGTCCCTGGAGCCTTCACGTAGGTGCCGTTCATTGCGCCACCTGATATCCCACTCACCAGAGGGGCCAGGACTTGGAAAGCGCCCGCGACCATCATAGATGGACATGCCACTGTTTTTGGGTGCCCTGAGAACATGCACCTACCTGCACTGTTTTGGGAAGTCCACTTGGGGCGAGGGGGGATTGTGTGCTGGGAGTTCACTGGGGCGAGGGGGGATTGTGTGCTGGGTGTTCACTGGTGGGAGGGGGGATTGTGTGCTGGGTGTTCACTGGGGAGGGGGATTGTCTAACAGTTAATAAATCATGTTTGGAAATCATACAAAGCATGGACATTCATGATTGTGAACATGGACTCTTTAATGTTCATGTGATATGTGTTACAAGTACCAATCACCCTTTCTGAGTGAATTGTCATTCAAGCCATGTCTAGCGAACCTCCACTCCCCTACCCCATCCCTGTGTACACATGCACCAGCTTCGGGCACATCATCATCCTGTCTTCCATCCCCTGATGGCTGCACATCAGCATCGGGGGGCAGTGGCACATTCCTGCAACAGCAGCTGGTCTGCAGCATGGCACATGTTAGGACTTGTTTGCAGATGTTGCAAGGTGCATATGTCAATGCACCTCTCATACAATATAGGCACCAATAGCGTGCCATCAACAGTCCAAATGCCCTCTCAACGCATATATGTGTACGTCCCTACGCAATGTTGTGTGCACGCTCAGCTGGAGTGTGTGGATGACACACAGGGGTCATGATCCATGTGTGCTGGGGACCTCATGATTCACCTGCAGGTGTGGGAATCCAGGTAAGAGGACAAGTTTGGTTCAGTGGGTGCACAGGGCTCAGTGATCAGTGACGTCGGTGCAGAATCACGTTTGCGTTGATAAGGTCCTGCTATCACATTGCTTTGTTTCCATGCACACTGCGTCTTGCATTACATGCATGATCTGAGGTCGACATGCAGCTGTGTTACGATGTATGTGTGAGTCTTCATGTGTATTGCACTCATGTGGTACATGTGCACTACTTGTCATTTGGTCAATTCCATTGTGGTGTGTGGTGTGCTAGGGGCAGCATCGGATCAATGGACTACTTACTATAAGCACCACACCCGTGTCTAGTTGTATCAGGTCCGTCCCTTGTCGCTGGATGAGAGGTCACTTGCATCTGCGTGTGCATGCAACATTTTGTTAGGCCATGTGTCATTGGCATTCCCTTTCGGTGATGTTGCGTTTGCCAATTTGCACTGTTATGTCCACTAATCCTGGCATGTGTTTGGCCGATCAGGACTCATTGTTTCAGGGATGTACATTGTCGTGGATCAAGCTACTCGTGTGTTGTGTTGTTGTAGATGTGCCTACTTTCGTGCACCATTGCAATGACTGTCAGGTGGCCGGGTGGGATGACTAAGGTGTGACACGGTTGGGAGCAATAGTGCATCCAGCACCTGTCCCACCACGGCACTGAGGGTGGACTGGGCCATGGCATGCATCATGGCACCTGTGAGTTGGTAGCTGCCAGTCCCAAGGTGTTGTGGCATGGAATCAAGCTACACAAGCGGGGGCACTGCAGTGCTGATAGTCGTACGACTGCCTATGTCTGCATGGATTGTTTCCAGCAACTGTGTGATGGTTGCCATGTCCAGCCTATACTCGGTCAACAACTGGCCATCAGTCCGGGCCCAGGGTGTTGGCCTGACCCAGGGGATGGCTGTCCGCCTTGCTAGTGTTACCCTCCTACTCCTCCTCATCCCCACCACACCCTGTGCTCCCAGTGCCCTGGACTGGTTGGCTGGCCTCTGTGGCTCCATGCACAGCAAGAAGTTACCAACGTCAGGGCTCCCAGCTCCAAATGGCAGCATGGTGTTTGGAAGTGTGTGTCGTGCATGGGTGGGTCCTTTGTAGGCCTATGGTTGGCATTGGTTTCACCTCGGCACTTTTTGCTGTCTCCTGTAGTCTTTTACCTCCAGCATTTGGCCGGGTGTATTTTCGGCGGATTATCCACCATTTTCTGGTGCTAAAAGCGCCTACGCCAGACTCGTGATAGCTCTTTGATTGCGCGATTGGGTTTCAGCGATTTTACTGCCGGCGTCATAAAGGCTGGCAGTACTTGCGCCGGCTGTAATGGCGCTGGCGGTATTTGTATTCGTGATCCGGTGGACCCTTAAATGCAGCAGTAATTACGTTACCGCTGGATTTAAGGGTTACCGCCCAACTCGTGATGAGGCCCACAGTGTTTTCTACTTCTGCCATGGCTAATTCTGCCTCATTTGCTATCAGTGGTTGTCCAAGTGGTTCTTGGCTTCCTGTTGGAGAATGTTGACTGCTCTTAGGAGTGTCTATATTTAGTTGTTCTTGAAATTCTTCCTCTTGTTGGCGTTCATTGTCCAACATGTTTTTGTACTGTGTAAAATGTATGTCTGTTATATATAGTGCTTTCACTTGCACTGGAAGAATCTTCATAGGAGGCATGAGTGTCTAATGAATCTTCTTCCTTTCACCATGGTTTAAAAAGTTGGATTAGGGACATGGAGCACAATTCTTTATGTTGAGTAGTTTTTAATGATAGCTTCATATGATTAATGAGGTTGCTTTTGTTAGGTTTAACTAGTCTGCTCTCACAACCTTTCACTATATATTTACCTTTTTTGTCATCTGGCTTAATATTATTTTTGTATGAGAAGTTTTGGGCTATATGGTATAGGCACATGGTTTCCAAAGCAGTACTTCTGCTTGGGTAGTATGTGTATAATACGTTTTTCAAAATGTCATGGTTGTTGGGATTGTTTTTGGCTATTGTTTATATATCTTGGTATGATTTGAGAACTCTTTATCTGCATGCAGCAGAACCAACGCTTAGCCAAACTATGTTTCAGATTTCCCATACAAAGCGGCGCTGGTTAAACCATCTGCAGCGTTTTAGCAGCCACATTCTCTATGGGAGAGCATTTTAATGCCAAAGCTGTACAATTTCGGTGACAGTGTTTTGTCAGATGATATGTCATGCCAGAGGTCTTTCAGTTCTGTTTTCTCTGCTTTGGGTAAGTAGGCTGTGACATATCGTGCAACTGCAGTGGAATTGTCTGCAATGTACTGCACATCTATATTTGCAATCCATAGGAGGGCAATGATTGTATTGTAATCATTGATGTACTTTGATGCTTCTGTTCTTTTTATGCAGTATGTGTTCTTAGGTGATTTACCTTTGACACTGTGGCTAACTGAAGACATGAAGCTGTTCACTTGTCCTGTTTGTGAAACTGGTCTAGGGAAACCAAAGCAGCATTTGGTGTAATATTTTCCTTCGTTTTTATATTTGCACCGACAATAATTGCCACACTTGTGTCTTTGAAATTGCAAAATTTGGGCATGTAGGTCACTCTGTGTATTTTCTGAAGGGATTTTGCATGTGACATATTTGTGAATGAAGTCCAAAACAGTGGCATCACTTTCTTGACCACATTTTGGTGCATCTTTAATCCACAAAAGCATGTGGATGTGTGGTGCTCCTCTGGCTTGATATTCTTTTCTCCAAAAGAAGTGTTGCACTTTTCCGAGGGGAGGAACAATTTTATTACAAATAAGTGGAGCATGGCTATAAAGCGATGATGGAAGAACCTTGATATGTTTACAGGATCCAGAGAACAGAGTTATCCTGGTGTTTCTATGTCAATACCTGCTTTGTTTTTGTTTGCTATGCATAGGAAGTCATGCAAGTCTTCTCATGCATACTCTGCGCAACTTAAAGTGACAAACCATGTGGGTGGTCCAAGGTTGCGAAGCATGCACCGTACATCTGCGTGATGTCGGAACGAGTACTCTTTTGTTCCGCGCATGTTTGCCAAAAGAATTCTAATACTTGACTGTAAAACTTAATCTTTTTCTTGCACCTTTTGCAGTAGTTGCGTAGCTGACATGTTTTGAAAATGGGAACCTGTTTTTAATGTGTGTGCAACTCCGTAACATAGAGTTGCTAGTTCACTTTCAAACACGACGTGGAATATGTATTCGACATTTTGTCTGAATCTGCGGTCTTCAGAATACATCCGTAAAGAGTGGTATTCTGATGCATTTATTTGTGTGCACCTTTCATCATACTTTCCACCTTTTCCAGTAGGAAAAAGTAGAGGAAAGGCTTGTGCTTCTAGACTTTTTTCCTGTATGCTGATTGGAGATCCTTTAGCTTGTCGCATTTGATTTGTTTCCAGTGCATTTTCGATGGTGTCCTTGGAGTACAGTGGGTGAATATGTGATCTAAAATATTGGAGGCTGCAGTAGGATCAAAAAGTTCAAATTGTCCAGTTTCTGAGTACTCCTGAATTATTTCAGAGGTTTCTCTCAGGTTTTCTTCAATGTTTATTTCTTTGTAGTATTCATTGTTGTTTTTAAGATATTTCAGGGCTTCTCTAACTTTGTTCAAGTCTACTATTTGCTGCCAATTTTTTTTCTCTTTTGTAGGTACATCATTCACTAGGATAATCAAAGATGGATCTATTGATCGTTGTACCCCTAGAGTATCTACGTTTTCTTTGAGATCTAATGGCAAATAGACTTCTTTGCCACAAATGCCTTTCAGTAATTTAGAGGGAGGCAACTTTGCTGTTTTTGGTTGAAGGCGTATTATTGCTTGAAATGGGTGTACTGTTTGGATTATAATTCTCTCATATACGTTAAACTGTTGAAGTTATTACTGATTGCCGGTGAAGGCATTTCGTTATTGTCCAGTTTTGCTGTGCAGTATGAGCACAGTATTGAGGGATTGGTCATTTCATATTTGCTTTCTGCTATACGGTAGAAAGCTCATTGGAACCATTGGGATTCCTCATTGTCTTTTATTTTGTGCATTATATCTACAGTTTTGATGCACTTTCTATAAAAAGTTCTCCGGAAACATACACATACTTGGTTTTGTACTTCGGCTGATGTGTGCTTAAAGTTTGTTATTTCATTTTCGTATGTGTGTAATAGAAGGTTGACATCGGCAAGGGTGTTGGTGTTCTTTTCTAGGGTTTTTGAATTTTGATAGTGCTCTTCAATTCAAAAATATTTGCTTTGGATGTGATCTATTTCTTCAATGAGTTGGCTCTACAGTTTATGAACGAGATTTCTTAAACCAGAATGGTGCGTTGCTAACATTTTGATATGGTGGAAGGTGCTTTTGCAAGCAGGTCCAGAAATGCAAGCTAATGAATTTTCTCGTAGTCCTGTGACTTCCCTTCTCTTGGGGTTAATCCCCATCGCCGTTCTCGGGCATGTCACTTTCACTGCAAGGAACTGGCCAACCCTGCTGCAGTCTCTACCTCTCCTGTCCCCTCCCAGGCTCTCCGCACGGCACTGGCCTCTCACTTCATTTCAAAAACTCAGGACATCCTGTCCTCACTCTCCTCCTATCACCTCCCTTCCTCTATTCCCTGCTCTTCCTCTGGCCCTTCTGCAGCCACCCCTCCTGCCTCCTTCTCTGCCTTTCCCCTTTTCTCTGCTGACGAGGTTTCCAGACAAGTCCGATCTATGAAAGTCTTGTCAAAACAGGTTCACCCCTGTTCCTCCAAAACTATCAAGGACCACATCGACTCCCTGGCCCCTGCCCTGGTTGATTTCTGCAATCACTCCTTCACCTCTCGCCCAATCTCCATCACTCCCTTCCTGGGCAAGCTCCTGGAGAAACTGGCCTTCTCCCAGCTTAATCTCCATGCTGAATCTGTTGGTTGTCTTCATGACCATCAGTCTGGCTTCAGAGCTGCCAGAAGCACGGAAACTGCTATCCAACCTCGATTCTAACACTCTGTGTGTTCTCATTTTGCTAGATCTCTCTTCTGCCTTTGATACTGTCAACCATGCCATCCTGCTCAACCGTCTCCGTGATAACCTGATGATCTGGCGTGGCTGACCTCTTTCCTCTCCAATCGACCCTTCCAGGTCCAACTGGGGTCCTTCCTCTCTGACATCTTCTTCTCTACCTGTGGTGTCCCCCAGGGATCTAACCTCTCTCCCTGGCTGTTCGACCAATATCTGGCACTCCTTGCCCACCGCATCGCCGCTCTCTGCCCCAACTTTCAGTGCTATGCGGATGATAACCAGCTCATTTTCGGGCTACCCTCGGCCTCCTCCTCTCCTTCCCTCATCTCTGAGTGTCTGTCTGCTATCCAGGAATGGTGTGCAGCCAATGACCTCTGCCTTAATGCCAGGAACACTGAGATTCTACTCATCGGCACACCCACTCCCTCCTTCCCTGCAGCTCTCGGACCGGCCTCTCTTGGCCCTCTCCCTGCTCCTACCTGCAAGGCAAAAAACCTTGGGGTCATCTTCGACTCCACACTCTCCTTCTCTCCTCACATATCTGACGTCTCTAAGAAGTTACACTACCAGCTGCACCTCCTCAGAGGTATTCTTCCTTTCCTCTCCTTCTCCCAGAAGCTCACTCTCTCCAGACCGCTGGTTCTCTCTAAGCTGGACTACTGTAACAGCCTCTATCCAAATCTTCCTGCCTCTACTCTCCGCCCTCTGCAACTCATCCAGAACAGGACTGCGAGACTTGTCCTTGGCCTCAAGCCCAGGGACTGTATCTCTACAGGACTGAAATCTCTACACTGGCTCCCAGTGGCTGTGAGGATTAAGTTTAAAACCCTCTGCATTGTCCACAAGGCCTTCTGGGGCCTGGGGCCAAAATACCTTCAACTCTCTCTTTCTAAATATCTTCCTTCTCGAGCTCTTCGCTCATCCACCTCCAACTCCCTCAGGGTCAGCCGCATCTCCAAGCAACGAGTTGGGGGTAGATCCCTCTCCACAGCAGGGGCCTCCTTCTGGAACAACCTTCTTGCCTCCCTGAAACTTGAGGAGAACCATCTCCGGTTCCGGAAGCACCTCAAAACCTTCCTCTTTGCTTCTGCTTTCTCTCCCCCTCTCCCCTGCTAAATTCCTGACTTAAACTACACTGAATCTGCAACTGGGCCACTCTTACCGATCTCGGTCCCTGGCCCAGCCACTCTCCCCTTGCACTGCCTTCCTTGGCAACCCCTGCACTATGGGACTGTCCCTGTATCCCTACAGCCCCCCCTTCCCAGCACTTGTCTGTACTTACCCTGCACTTGCCACCAGCTGACCCTTATTATTTATTCTGTTATTCTACTACCCCTGTACTGCACTTTCCCCTCTCCCTTCCCCTTGCACTTTCCCTTCCCCTCTGCCCTTGCACTTGCGCGATCTGAATGACACCTGGCCTAGTAAGATCGTTGTCTGTCTTCCCTTTGTTACCCCCTCCCTGCCTCGTCACGCCTTGATACACTTGTGTATAGGCGCGTTACAAATGCCATATCATATCATATCATATCACTGGAATTGGCCTGGGAGAATTTGTCTCCATGCTATCAGAGGTCCCACTTCATTCTCCTCCCCTCTGTTGGCTGCCCCATACCATGCTACTGTCTCAGCGTCTGCCCATTTCACAAGATCGTTCCACCATACCTCTAATCTGGGTCTATGGCTATTCTCCTTTTGGCCAGAATGTAGGCCAGGTCCTTGAGTTTGCATTCGTGTTTCATGTTGCGTGGTCTGATAAATCCACCCTTCATGCATGCCCATACGGATTCCACTTATAGCTTGATTCTCTTTCCAGATAGTCTTAGCTTGATTTCATCCCAGAATTTTCCCAACTCCGGGTACGCCCAGAACATATGGATGATCCCGGCATCCACATCCCCGCACTTGCGGCATTTTTGTACTTCTGTACCCCCAAATCTAGCAATCTTTCAAGGAGTCATGTACGCCCTATGGGTGACATATAACTGAATCTGCTGTAGCCTCGCATTCCTGGCCACCTTTTTGTGATATCTCTGAGCTCTTTCCCACTGCCCATCTTGCATAGGTTCTCTCGCTTCCCCTTCCCAGTCCCGTCTCAATTGGAGCAGCTCCTTACCCACTCTGGACATCACCAGTTCATAAATCTGGGATATTTCATGCCCTCCCTCCGAGATATCATACATCGTTTCTATGGCAGTATCTGGTTGTTCTGCTAGTGCTATTTCGGACCACATTTCCTTCATCCGTTTAACTATCCTGGTATATATGATATATTTCCCTGTATGTATCCCTGTTTCATCCACTATCGTTCAGAAGTCGTTCGGAAGTCCAGTGCCTTCCTCTCTTGTCATATATATCCCAAGGTCGCTAGGCCTACCGGCTCCCAGTGTTTGCGGATCCCTTTCCTCAGTGGCACCTGCGGGGAGCATGGGGTGGGATTTCCCATAGCTCTGCACGGTTTGTGCCATATCTTCCAGCCCAGTTCCAGCAATCTCGATCGCCCATGCATCTCTAATTTGGCTAACCATATCAGTTCTTTTTAGGAAGTAAGGGTCACATTCACCCCTCAGCAATGTAGATTCTGCTGTCTCGTCTTCCGACAACCACCTAGCGACATATTGTAACTGCCCTGCCAAGTGGTATATCTTAAAATTAGGCAGGTTATACCCCCTTTGTCATACGTATTCTGTAATTTCCATAGGGCCACTCTGTTTTTGGAGTTGTGCCACAGAAAACCTCTGCATAAGCTCTGGAGTTTAATAAAAAAGCATTTGGGCAACATGTGTGGGATATTTGCGAAAAAATGTAGTAGCCTGGGCAGGACCACCATCTAGAGCAAGGCCGCCCTCCCCACCTGGCTAGGGGGAGCTTCGCCCCAAAACCCCATGCTATTCTTGATACCTTCTACTGCCCTTTCCGTGTTATATTTATGCTAGTCTCCAATCATGTGATATATGTTAATCCCCAGGTATCTAAATGTTCTGGTCTGCCAGGCTATCTGCAAGATAGGTAGGCTCTCCTGTGGGACTCCTCTGTACCTCCCCAGGGGGAACATGCATGATTTTTTGGGGTTCACCGCTATGCCCAAAAGAGTTGCGTAGCGCTCCAACACCTCCAGGATGTATTGCAAGTTTTCCTCTGAGTACCACAGGTATAGCAGCATATCATCCGCATACAATGATATCAAGTGCGGTCCCCCCTAGTGTAAACCCCTATTTCTTCATACTGCTGTCTCAGGCAGATCGCTAGTGGTTCTAGGGCAAGGATGTACAGCATCGGGGACCATGGGCAGCCCTGTCTCGTGCCTCTGCTGAGTGCCATTTATCTGAGATTATCACTCCCATTTTGACCCTAGCTGTTGGGGAGCTAGACACCATTTTCACTCACTGCAGGTACCCTGGACCCACCCCGTATTCTTTCACGACCGCCATGCTTCTGCCTGGGACAGATCCGGTTTGATCGGGGTGTATGAGTTTATTTATTACAAGCTTAAGTCTATTTGCCAGCACAGACGTGAGAATTTTACTGTCCTGGTTTAACATGGATAGTGGTCTGTACGACCCACAGTCTGTGCTTGGCTTGTCGGGTTTAAGGAGTAGAATAATTACTGACTCCCTCAGAGATCCTGGCAGTTTCCCTTTTTTGAAGGCCTCGTTTAACATTGCCAGTAGTCAGGGGGGCACTTCCTGTCTGTACGTTTTATAAAATTTGCTGGGGAGCCCGTCTGTCCCAGGGGCTTTGATTGTGGGCGGGTGTATTACCACTGCCTCTAATTTCTCTATTGTGATTGGGGCATCCAGGTTCTCCCTATCTTCCTCACTCAATTTAGGTAGTCCTATGTCTTCTAGCATCTCCTGAGTCTCCTGCTCTGCCGTTTCTTCTGCGTCTCTGTAGAGGTGTTTGTAAAATTTAAGGAATCCCTCGTTCTCGCACTCCTGGGTATTCCAGACTTGGCCCGCTTCTCCCGTTATCTCTCTGATTGCTGATCTTGGTGTCTCGTTTCTGTATAGCCATGCGAGCAGCCTCCCCGGTTTGTCTCCCCCTGCGTGTTGTCTTTCAATGTATTTTTTATAGTTCAGGTTGCATAACCTCTCCAGAGCCCAGCGCACTCCTGTTGTAATTGGCTCACTCGTTCGGCATCCACCTGTGAGGTGCCCCCTCTTTTCAAAGTTGCTTCCAATTTCTTTTCAGTCCCTTGTTACTCTCGCACTATACCCCCTTGGAGCCCTGTCGATTTGGATATGGCCGCCCCCCTTACTACCACCTTGAAGGCCTCCCAGAGGGCACCCTCTGTCTCCATGCTTCCAATGTTATTTTCAAAATACCCAATTATCTCCTCCCTTAGGTCCTCTCGGAATGCAATATCTTTCAATGCCTCGGCTCTAAGCCTCCATGTTGGGATCTTGGCTCTGGGGGGCTGGTGTCACCACGCCAGGACCAGAGGGGAGTGGTCCGATAGTATTCTCGCCTTATATACCGAACCCGTCATTTCCCCAGCAAGATCCGGAGTGGCGAACATGTAATCCAGTCTCATGTACAGGTTGTGTGGGGCAGTATAGTGTGAATAGTGTCTATCTTCGGGTATTGCTGCCTCCATATGTCTTCCAGCCCGAAGTCTCTCAGCAGGGCTTGTAATGTTTTCGCTGCGGGTGGGCTTATCTAGTTTTGTGTCTGATCTGTCCATTTTGGGGTTCAGTGTACAATAAAAGTCCCCTCCCCATATGACCATGCCTCCTATGTGGGGACTAATCTTGCTATAAAGTGTCTTGAAGTAGGCCACTGTATCTTGGTTAGGAGCGTATGTATTTATGATGCACAGTTCTCTATTCTCAAGCAGCCCCCGAATCACTACCATTCTCCCATCCGGCTCCACCGTAGCCTGTAGCATCTGTAAGGGCACATGAGGCGCCACCCAGATGACTTCTCCCCTGGCGTATGCCGAGTACATTGCTCCTATGGTGGTCCCTCTCCACTTTTTCTTTACCACCTCTTGTTTCTCTTTAGTTAGGTGGGTTTCTTGCAATAAGGCATTGTCCATTTTTTGCCTTCTCAGGTACATCATCACCTTATTTCTCTTCGGGTAGCTGTTGAGTCCTCTGACGTTCCAGGTTATTATTCTAAGGTATCCCATTATCATCCATATCTCGTTCCTCCTCCCTCCCTCCTTGTCCTTCACTCCCAGTGTTACAAGCTCGTTCCCTTAAAACTACCACTACAAACTCCCCAAATCCCCTTGCGCCCTTCCCCCATCCGAGCGCTAACTCCCTGTTTATCTCCTCTACAAACTCCCCCACATTCCCCCCTCTCTTCCGGTTCCCAACTGTAGCCCAGCTCCATCCCTGGATCTCAGGCCTTCCCGGAGCTAGTCCTACCCTGATTCGGTGCTAGGAACCCCGCAGGTCGTTGCTGCACTACTGGCAACCTAACTAGTCTATCTAGTGGGGTGTGAGTTGGGATCTCTGTGTCCCGCCTCAGGTTTGCTGTGTTTTTTGCCCGCCTTGTGTATATCCTGCCTTCTAACCGCCCCCTACAAATCTATATTCAAGTCCCAATGTCATTATGTATGCAGCACCTCAATTTTGGAGACCGATACTTCACTTGTCTCTGCCCCCTCGTTGTTACTCTGTCCCCTGTGGGCCATTCTGTGCGTCCAGCCAGTCCATAGCTTCTTCTGGAGTTTCGAAGAACAATGCCTTATTTTTGTGAAAAATGTTCGGCTTCGCTGGGTACATCAGCATGTATTTGAGATTCGCCTCCCGCAGTCTCTTTACTGCTCCTAAGTTTAATCGGCGTCTTTGTACCTGAAGTGTATAATCCGGGTATGCTGTTATTGCTGCGGATGCTCTTCTTATTGTGCCCCCTTTGCAGAAATATTCTAGGATTCTCTCCCTGTCCCGGTAGTTTAGTATTTTGGCGATGATAGGCCTTGGCGGGGCACCTGGCGCCGGTCTGCGTGTCAGTGCCTGGTGGGCTCTCTCCACTGCGAATCCTTGGGTGAGCGCCCCTCCTTCAATTTCTTGCAGCAGCATAGTTTCCATGTATTTTGTTCCTTCTTCGCCTTCCGGAAGACCAATGATGCTTATATTATTTCTCCGGGCTCGTCCTTCGGCCTCCTCTGCCCTATTTACCAGGTTACTTACTTGTTGGTGCAATGTATGGATCTCAGCGGTGTTGGCCTTGCAGGTGGTAGTGTTTGATTGAACTTCTTTCTCCAGCACGCTCGTGCGTTCTGCAATCGCTCTAACGTCTTGTCGCAGGAGGGTGACATCCACTTGTACTGTGTCAATCTTGAATTCAAGTGATGTCTTGAGATTTGCCATGGCTGCTTCTGGTTCTGTGTCTGTCTGTTGGTTTCTCTCCTTATTTCTGACGCTCTCTGTTGGTTGTGGCGTTCTGGTGTATTCCTCTGTGGTGGGCGGCTTCTCCTTTGATTTGGGGAGTTTTGAGTTTTGATGCCATCCCTACATCCGCTGGGGTGTTTGCCTCAGGTGCCAGGAGCCCTGGTCTCCGCAGTGCTGGCTGATCTGGTTCAGTTCCACAATGGCTTCTGGGCTCTTCTGTCCAGCATCCCAGGGGTTGTGTTTTCTGCTGTTTGTTGTGTTTTGGCTGTGGATTGCCTGCTGTGTTGTCTCGTTTGTCTGGGGTCCAGTGCCCCACCAACTGGTGTTGTTGTCTTGCTGCAGCGGCGCCTGCTCTGTGGGGACTTTGCGCTGGCCTCCTGACCGATGCTACTTACGCCCTCAGGGAGGGGTGATGTCTGTTGTTAGAGTACCTCCTTTTTCAGTGTGTCCTCTTCAGTATCTCCCCTCTGGTTAGGTTATGGGTCCTCCACTTTGCCCGTGTTCCTGCAGCTTCCCAGCGTGGGTAGGAAAGGGCTGAGGGGTATTCTGCCTCTTAGTCTCGTGCCTCGAGTTGGGGCAAGGGGCCGTTCCTACCTCAGGCGGGCTCCCTTTATAATGCGGGCTCCATGGTGGGCTGTTTCCCTCTCGTTTTGGGTGTTATGGATGACCTCCCAGCATTGTCCAGTGTACTTGCCCTTGATATTCAGGGGCTGTTCTTCTACTGCCTAGCCCCGCGCCAGCTCAATGGTACTCAGTTTAGTTTCTAGAGCATGAGCGCGGGCTAAGCTGTAGTGCTAGGTGGTGGTGCTTTTACAGAGTGCGCTGCCTGTATGTTGTTCCCAGATCCGGGTTTTGGCAGGTATCCTGCCTCTCCTTCCTGGGGGATATAGCACTTAGCAGGCGCCGGCAGTTTCACTCTTCTGTGTCGGCTCCTGCACTTGGGGGCCTCTCCGTTGTTTCACTGGCCTCTCTCCCTCTCAATGTGGGGCTAAAGTGGTACGCTCCATGGGGCGACCCTTCCTCATATGCCTGCATTGATCTCCTGAGTGCTCGGTCCGTTGTCCAGCCCTGCCTATGCTGGCGTTGGCTGTGGGCTACACGATTTATAGTGTAGTGCAGTTTTTGATTTGCAGCCTGCGGGGTCGCTTGGTGTGATTTCATAGCTCCCGGTCTTTCCCAGGGCGGGCTTGTCGGGTCCGCACCTCACAGTGTCCTGTGTCGGATCTTTTCGCTGTGCATGGCAAGGGTTCGCTTTGTGTTCCGTTTTTCTTCCGTGCCCAGCGTTCCGTGTCTATGCGCTTCTCAGGGCTTCCTCATTTACCCCCACTGCCGTCTGCTGGCCCTCACGCTTGTACTGCGGTCTGTTTCTTTGCCACCGTATGAGGCCGCTTGAGTCCTGCTATGTGGATCTATATGACTATGTTGCGTGCCAGCGGTTGCCTGGGGCTTGCAGCGATCCCCGCCTTCCACAGTGTCATTTCGCTGTTAGCAGGGGGGGAAATGGGGCGAAGGTCTATCAGACCTCCCTCCGTCCCACAGCTTGCACAGCCAGCTTGCAGGTCCGTATCATGCAATTTTCCAGGTGGCTCGGGCCGCGTCTTTGTTCCGCATGTTTGTGCTCATTTCATTGCAACAGCTGGTACCGCTCTCTGTGGTAGATGGGTTCTTCTTGTTTTTCTGTCTCGTCCGCTGCTCGCCTGAGTTTCGGTTTATCTGCACCCTTTGTTCTCTGGAGTGGCCATTTTGGGTGGGCTGCCGGAGGGGTATCGTCACCTTTAGTTTACAATTTTCCTGGTCCTTGGAGGTCGGTTCCAGGCTTGACATGGCGCGTTGTGTGCCGCTTGCTTTCATGTACCTAGTACATCTTTTTAGTTGTATTTGCGTGTGATCTGCCGGCGGGCATTCTCAATGTTCGAACAGATCTGCGGGAGCTGCCAGGTCCTCCAGCCTCTCACATGGCTAGCTGGCCACGCCCCCCTCCGGGTATTTCATTTTTACTTTGTCTTTGGCTTTTACATATCGATTGAGGAACTGTTACAAAGATTTGAAAGTTTGTTTGTGCACTTTACACATTGATGTGCATGGCCATTTGTAGACAGGGCGTATTGGTTCGGTGGTTTGGAGAGTTGATGCTAGGTTTGTTGGGGTTATTGTTGAAATCAGTGTTTCTTCTTCCATAAATATATTGGCCCTCATTACGACCCTGGCGGAGATCCATGGTGCAATTTTCACCATGGTCCATGGCGCAGAGTTGCCAACTCCGCCATGGGGGTTGGCGGACTTACCGCCCCATTCCGACCTTGGCGGGGCGGTTAGTCCCCAATCCCCATTTACCCTTCCCCATTCCCATTTTTGCCCCATAGGGCATAATGGGAGTGGGGAAGGCGTTAATTACGCCACCGTAAATTACGGTGGCGTAATTAACAAGAGGTCCCGTAGTGCCATGGATTTTTCCGCCCGGAAAATCCGGGCGTAAAAATCACCATGGCGCTACGGAAAGTCGTAATCTGGCGGAGAGGTACGCCATGCATTACGCTGGCGTAAACCCCTCTCCGCCAGGGTCGTAATGAGGGCCATTGTCTACCTTTTCATATCCTCGCCCACTGCTATGTATGGCAATTTGGTTTGTTTGCTTTTGTTTGTGTGCATCTTCATTGAAAAAGGGTTCTGTGCTGGCGGTGTGACACCACTCACCTGTTCATATGTTTCCAAAGTTATCTCTGCTGATATTGCATTTGTTTCAAAGTACTCTTTGTAGTTTACTAATTAATTTTGTCAGTTGTTTCATTCTGTTTAAAGTTAATATAAAGATTTTCCTTTTGAGCAGCATTGCACTGTCTACAATAGCTTCCAGGATCAGTTTTCTGCAGTAAGTTTTAAGGGTTGAGTGTGATTTCTTGCCTGTTTTTAAATGTTCTGAAGGACTCTGTTGTGGAAAATATTTTGTAATTTTTTTTTAATGCTTTCTTAAGGCTATATTAACATTGGTAGGTGCAGTGTTAACACTAGTGGTTGTTGAAAGCTTCTTGGAAAAAGTCTTTTTATTTATACATTTTGAAAAAGGAGTCACAGTTTCTTTCATGCAAGCTGTTTCAGTTTGGCTTAGTGACTGTATTAGGTGTTTTGTTTTTACTTTTTGTACAGATTCTGCTAGAGGTGGATGCCTATTTTGTACGGTTTTACTGCTCTATTTCTGTATTGCTTTCTAAAGAGTTGTTTTTTTGGTAGGCATTCTTTGCTGTCTGTTGGAGAAAAAAAGAAACTGTGGGTTGGGAGGTTGTGCACTCTATATGTGTGCCCTGTCCATGAGTGTTTGAGTATGATAGTAGGCATACATGTAGAGGTGTGTGATTGTGCAATGGGCTGTTAGTTCAGGTTGGGAAAGCTGTACTCATATTTGTGTGTTACTATGCTGGTGTTTACATGATAATACAAAGTGTGCACCTGCTGAGGTGCAATCAGTAATACTGAATAGAATGATGTTGTGTTGATACAATTGTGTGTCCTGCAATATAAGAACACTACATTATCTAAGTGATAGGCAGCACACTAAAACAGTATTGCACTTACTTTGTTGGTTGAAAACAGTAGGTTTCTTCTGGGTTCTGTTTTGTACTTGAGATGCCACTGGTTTCAGTAGTGTTGTTTTCAGTGCAATTGCAAAAGAAGGAAGTTAGTACATTTGTGTGTCAATGGCACAGTAATTGTAGTTGAATAACAGATTTGTTAAATTTGTAGAAGGATTTCTTGCCAGGAAGAGGTAGTGTATCTGTTGCTGTTGCAGTATTTAATGTGGAAATTGATTAGTGGAAGTTGTAGTAGATTGAGAAAAGGATTATAAAGATGCACAAATTGGAAAAGAGAATGGGTATCTTTGTGAAATTCCATAAATCTTTCTGGACATACATTTCAGTTTTTTTGTTTATTCATCCACATTTCAAATGGGACCGTTCTCAATGTAGACATGCATTTGTTTGTTTTTGCAGTAATAGTGTGTTCTGTTAATTGTGCAAAGGATGTGCATGCAGTTTCCTTTGTCTGTGTCCATTCTGGGTATTTTACATAGAGCCTGTCACTTGAACTTGCTTTAGAAATTATTCCAATATGTTTTTCTTTTTTTCATGTCCAAATATATCAGAGAGAGTGGTGATGACTTGGAAATATGACATTTGAAATAATTATGCAAGTGGCCATTAAAAGAAAAAATTGTAAGCACACAGCTTTGTAAGTCCCATTTCATGTTAGGAGATGGGAGAAATGACAGTATGATTGTAAAAAGTAAGCGTCAGGAACCCTGTTAAAATGCATGCAATGTATGTACTTGAAATGCTTTGGTAAGATACACGGTTTCCTATTGTGTGTGCATTCTAGGAATTTCATAATAGGTGTGTTAAGGGGGCTGTGGTTATAAAAATGACAGAATGAACGAAGAGAATAACAGTTTGCATATTACAATGAGTGATATGGGTAAATGAAAACTTGGAAAGCACACAGCTTTGCAAGTGACACTTGATCATAGCAGATGGTAGAAATGACAGTATCCTTTTGTTGCAAGTTATACAGGGTAAGTAGCAGGTACCCGGTTCATATGCATTTATAAAAGAGTTGTAAATGTATTGTCCACAAAATATTTATACTTGTAGTTTGTGTTGATGCATGTGGATGTGGATGAATCAGGAAGCAGAAATCTTGGAGAGTTTTACAGTAGTTTTTGTTGTATGTGCTGGTCAATCACAGGAGACTTTTACTCAGAGTGCTGAACAGTAAATCTAAAGTGCTGAACTGTGATGACAGAGTTAGATATAAAGTTCTTGAATGTGATTGGTGGATGGCTGTGTGATTGTTTAATAGTAGCCAATGAGGGAATGGTGCAGAGAGTGAAGTAGAAAGGGAAGAAGGGCTGCCCCGATGTTATGGGGTCCGCGGACACCACAGTTGTTCATGGACAAGGCGTGCCACATCCGGGGCTTCCCAGCATGCCTGGCATGGAAGTGGGACTGCGGGGATTAGCCAATCAGGTGTTGAGGGTGGCATTCATAGGGAGATACGTTAATCATTTTTTTCATTGCTGCGTGTAGTGAAGATGGCTGTGTTTGCAGAGATGGACAGAGTCAGTGTGTGGATGGTGGGCGATGGTTTCATCAATAATCTGCAGTGGTATGCAAAGATGTGTGGCATTTCTGTCAATCTTGGATTGCAGGGAGTGGAGGCTATGTGGTGTGATGTGCCAGGGAGACATTTGCAAGGTGCATTTACACTTTGTAAAAATATGGCTGTTTTCAACAGTCCAGCTATCCTGGGATTAATTGTAGATGAATGTATTTGCGGTATTTGAGTGCAATAAGTTTGCAGGATGCACTGAAGCAGTTGCTAAAGGAACTGATGTACCTATTTCCAGCTGCACAGGTTATTTTTCCCCAAATACCACCTAGGACTGCATGGATGTTTCGTGGGGTTTTTAATCCTCAACAAGATACAACAAGGTGCCTTGTTAATGAAGGGATATCTTCTTTCATGTGTGCTGTTTGGATGTCATCATTCCAAAATGAGAACCTTTTGAAATATGGTGCAAGTTGTTTTTGTGATGGCATTAATTTGACAGATTGTGGTAATACATTCTTTCTTAGTAATATTCAAAACTCAATCAAAAGGTTGTTCTAAAGTTATTTAGACTGCATTTGTAGGTGTAGCAGAAATAAAAAAATAAAAATAAAAAAGGCTCTTTTCAGAGGCACCACCATAGAGGAAATGTGCTACCTTGCTTGCAATTTCTGTTCCCAACCTCGCAAATTGTATGATATGTCTGCAGACACGGTGGTTGTCCGCGGAGCGTTCATGCTACATGCAGGGCTTTTTAGGCTGGCAGGCATGGAAATGGGACCATGCAGGCTATGGGATTGGTTAATAAGGCTTTCTGGGTGTGGTGTGTAAGGAGAGACTGAGCCAGAAGATCTCTTTGCTGAGAGGAGAGTAAATGGCTATGACTATGGCTTTGTCCTTTAGGAGGCAGAGTGTCTGGATTTAGGGAGACTCGTGAATACATTGGTTGGAGGTGTATGCAGAGCATTGTGGAGTGGCTGCTCATCTTGGATTCCATCATGTGGATGTGCACTGGTATGCAGTGTGCAGAATGAAGTGGCTGGATTCGGTTCCTCTTTGTGCCACTTTGGTGACTCACCGTCATCCAGGCATTATTATTATTCATTGTGGAGGAAACAGTTTAGGATATGTTACTGGAATCTCGTTGCAATTTGCGATGAAAGAGGCTCTTGGGAAAGTTATGGACATGTTTCCAAACTCCCGAGTAATTCTTTCTCTTATTACGCAGAGACAAATGTGGCTGCGCTCTTCTTTATTTGGTCCAAAAATGGAGGAAGCGAAACGCAATGTCAACAAGGCTGTTAGCGCCTTTTTGAGAGATGGTGGCATGTCCTCTTTACACAATGAAAATATTATGTTTCATAGCACAAACATTTTTCGCAGAGATGGAGTCCATTTTACTGAAGCTGGCAATCAGCTTTTTCTGCAAAATTATCCAAAATGCATTGCAGCCCTTTTTGCAAGTTTATCAAGCATTTTTCCAGTAGGTGTTGGCCACTTAAAGCCTTCCAAAAACAAACAAACACCACACAAAAATCTCTTTTCAGAGCCACACTTTCTCCTGGAGAACAGTCCAATTTTTTTGATGGTGCCACCACCCACATTTTGTTTTAAAGTCTGCGGAATGTCTGCAGACTTTACAGTCTGTACAAGGGCCTGCACCATTTCATTGGTACTTCCATTTTTAAACTGTGAAAGGTGACTCTGAAAAGAGCCTTTTTTGTGGGGGGGTTTTGTTGTTTTGTATTTTATTTTTGGTGTTTTTATACATGACACACTAGGAAAGGAAGGGAAGGGAGGGTAGGGAAGGGGCACCAACCATGGGGATAGGAAAGGGCAGGTGGAGAGACGAAGATGTTGTGTGGGCCTTACTTAGGTAGGTGGCAGACTTTCTCATGCTCCCGGACTGTAGCCTCGAAAGCACTTCGAAGTGTCTCCCCCTGCAGAGTACTGCGTCGCAGTGCATACACAATATAGTGACCCTCGAAAGGTAAGGGTCTACTGCATTGTGTATGGCCTGTGAGGCTGGTTCAGGTATGCACTGCCCCACAGGAGTGTCTCTTGTGGTAGTAGGAGCAGATACAGAGGATTTTGTAGAGGAACTCAACCTAATACTTTGATCGAAGGGGACGACACCCCGAACTACCGCCTGGTGAAATGACCTTAGGTGTCGCCGCATGGAAGTGGTAGCTGTACAGACCCGGTTTGCCATGACTGGGCACAATGTCGCACTCAGTGCAGCGCACCTTGTCTGCACGTGCCTTGGGTACCCTTCCAATGGTGGCAAAGAGCCTCCACACCCAAGACTCATGCTGGCCGGCAGTGGTGGGGGTGGTGCTGAGGCAGAAGTAGCACCAGCAGCTGGAGCAGCCATGGATGCCATCTCAAGATGTCTGGAAGCACCACAAAGTCAGAAATATGCAGACAGGTAATACCAATCCAGCAAGGTGGAGCAGTGTCTGTCCTCGAACTCTGAAAACAGAATGAGGAGCAGCCCTGGGGTGTGGCCTTTTATAGGGGTACTGGTACGTACTTCACGGACAGCTGCGCTCTCCGCAGACAATTCGAATGCCAAAAAGGGCTCAAAAAGTTCCAAAAGGTATTTAGATCATCAGAGGCATAGTCTGGGACATGTGCAAGGATGAAGTTTCACAGTAAAACACCTTGAATTGCCCAAGAAAACACTTTTTTACTGTCGAGGGGCCCAGACAATGCTTGCGGAGAAGGGCTTACGCTCAGCATGGGTGCGGTCACATGATGATGTCGCGGACACATTCGCGAATGGGACGGCTGTCCGCAGGACAGCTATTGCGCAGGATCGGTTGTACACATGTGCATAGGTGTTCTACGGACAGGGTTTTGGTCCTATAACTAATTAAAAGTGCGACACACTTGCCACAGACTAGTCCGGACAGGCACGATGTTCATAGGTCTCCGAGGATGTGATGCACAGGAGAGCAAGTGTCCGCCGGACAGGGTAAGGGTCCTTGAACTGCTTAAAGGTGCGTCACAATTTTGCGGACACGCAAACAGACTTTGTGTTCTACGGACACCTCAATTTTTATTGCAGACAGCCCGGTCAGTAAAGGTGTCTGTGGGACTCCCCCATTTTGCCTAATTAGGACATTCTGGACATACTGACAGGGTAATTCATAGAATTTCGCACAAAAGTGGCACACGCGGCTGGCGCACAGTGTGCGCATGCAAATGTCTGCGCCAGCCGCGTGCGCTAAAATCGATTTCCACGCACAGCGTATTCATGGATTTTAACCTCCAAAACCAGCCGTGGCCCAGAGTGGCGCAGCGACCCTTCAGCAGTGCCAGTTACGCCCCCAAGAATGCCCTTGCGCAAGGAAAAGCCATCAAAATTCCCAATTCAGCGCAAAGGGCTGCGCTAACCCTGGACCAGTTTACAGGGCTGCCAAACAGCAAAGCCAAGTGGGGAACGTTTATTACTGGGGTTCGCGGGAAGTTTCACACGCGATTTCAGCAGGGTACGTGTATTACGGGGTTCGCGGGAACTTTCACACGCGAAAGGGCCTGTGCGAGTGGGGTACGTGTATTACGGGGGTGCGCAGAAAGTTTCACACGCGATTGGCCTGGATACGTGTATTTCAGGGGTGCACGGGAAGTTATACACGCGATTGGCCTGGGTACGTATATTTCAGGGGTGCGTGGGAAGTTTCACACGCGATTTGCCTGGGTACGTGTATTTCAGGGGTGCACGGGAAGTTTCACATGCGATTGGCCTGGGTATGTGTATTTCAGGAGTGCGCGGTAAGTTTCACATACGATTGGCCTGGGTACATGTATTTCAGGGGTGCGCGGGAAGTTTCACACGCGATTGGGCTGGGTACGTGTATTTCAGGGGTGCGCAGGAAGTTTCACATGCGATTGCCTGGGTACGTGTATTTCAGGGGTGTGCGGTAAGTTTCACACGCGATTGGCCTGGGTACATGTATTTCAGGGGTGCGCGGGAAGTTACACACGCGATTGGGCTGGGTACGTGTATTTCAGGGGTGCGCAGGAAGTTTCACACGCGATTGGCCTGGGTGCGTGTATTTCAGGGGTGCGCGGGAAGTTTCACACGCGATTGGCCTGGATATGTGTATTTCAGGGGTGCGCCGGAAGTTTTACACGCGATTGGCCTGGGTACGTGAATTTCGGGGGTGCGCGGGAAGTTTCACACGTGATTGGAGCAGGGTACGTGTATTACTGGGCTGCGCATGAAGTTTCACATGCGATTTTGCTGTCAGAGCGGGGAACACGTATTTTGGGGGTGCGTTGGGAGTCCTACATGTGAATAGGCAGTGTGGGTCCACACAGGTGTCCCCTCTACCCCCTCCACGGCCCCTGCAGGCAGCCCACACCACAGGGGACTACCCTGCACCCCTGGTCATGTCCCGCAGGCAGCCCATCCACCATGGGCATACCCCCCAGCCAAGCCACATGTCACATTGCAATATGATCACCAACTCATGTCTCCCAGCACCCCCACCCCCCAGCAGTGAGGGGCACCTGCCAGCAGACCCCCACTCATGTCCCCCAGCCCCCCCACCCCCCATCATTGACAGGCACCTGCCAGCAGGCCCCGACACATGTCCTCCAGCACCCCCACCCCCCAGCAGTGAGGGGCACCTGCCAGCAGGCCCCCACTCATGTCCCCCAGCCCCCCCAACTCCCCATCATTGACAGGCACCTACCAGCAGGCCCCGACACATGTCCCCCAGCACCCCCACCCCCCAGCAGTGAGGGGCACCTGCCAGCAGGCCCCGACACATGTCCCCCAGCACCCCCACCCCCCCAGCAGTGAGGGGCACCTGCCAGCAGGCCCCCACTCATGTCCCCCAGCACCCCCACCCCCCAGCAGTGAGGGGCACCTGCCAGCAGGCCCCGACACATGTCCCCCAGCCCCCCCACCCCCCAGCATTGACAGGCACCTGCCAGCAGGCCCCAACACATGTCCCCCAGCACCTCCACCCCCCAGCAGTGATGGGCACCTGCCAGCAGGCCCCCACTCATGTCCCCCAGCACCCCACCCCCCATCATTGACAGGCACCTGCCAGCAGGTCCCGACACATGTCCCCCAGCACCCCCACCTCCCAGCAGTGAGGGGCACCTGCCAGCAGGCCCCCACGCATGTCTCCCAGCCCCCCACCCCCTCATCATTGACAGGCACCTGCCAGCAGGCCCCAACACATGTCCCCCAGCACCCCCACCCCCAGGCAGTGATGGGCACCTGCCAGCAGGCCCCCACTCATGTCCCCCAGCACCCCCACCCCCCAGCAGTGAGGGGCACCTGCCACCAGGCCCCCACTCATGTCCCCCAGCCCCCCCACCCCCCCAGCATTGACAGGCACCTGCCAGCAGGCCCCGACACATGTCCCCCAGAACCCCCACCTCCCAGCAGTGAGGGGCACCTGCCAGCAGGCCCCCACTCATGTCCCCCAGTCCCCCACACCCCCATCATTGACAGGCACCTGCCAGCAGGCCCCGACACATGTCCCCCAGCACCCCCACCCCCCAGCATTGAGAGGCACCTGTCAGCAGGCCCTGACACATGTCCCCCAGCACCCCCACCCCCCAGCAGTGAGGGCACCTGCCAGCAGGCCCCCACTCATGTCCCCCAGCCCCCCACCCCCCAGCATTGACAGGCACCTGCCAGCAGGCCCCGACACATGTCCCCCAGCACCCCCACCCCCCAGCAGTGAGGGGCACCTGCCAGCAGGCTCCGACTCATGTCCCCCAGCCCCCCCACCCCCCAGCATTGACAGGCACCTGCCGGCAGGCCCCAACACATGTCCCCCAGCACCCCCACCCCCCAGCAGTGAGGGGCACCTGCCAGCAGGCCCCCACTCATGTCCCCCAGCACCCCCACGCCCCAGCAGTGAGGGGCACCTGCCAGCAGGCCCCGACACATGTCCACCAGCACCCCCTCCAGCAGTGAGGGGCACCTGCCAGCAGGCCCCCACTCATGTCCCCCAGCCCCCCCACTCCCCCAGCATTGACAGGCACCTGCCAGCAGGCCCTGACACATGTCCCCCAGCACCCCCACCCCCCAGCAGTGAGGGGCACCTGCCAGCAGGCCCCCATTCATGTCCCCCAGCCCCCCCACCCCCCAGCATTGACAGGCACCTGCCAGCAGGCCCCAACACATGTCCCCCAGCACCCCCACCCCCCAGCAGTGAGGGGCACCTGCCAGCAGGCCCCCACTTATGTCCCCCAGCACCCCCATGCCCCAGCAGTGAGGGGCACCTGCCAGCAGGCCCCCACTCATGTCCCCCAGCACCCCCACCCCCCAGCAGTGAGGGGCACCTGCCAGCAGGCCCCCACTCATGTCCCTCAGTACCCCCACCCCCCAGCAGTGAGGGGCACCTGCCAGCCGGCCCCCACCCATGTCCCCCAGCACCCCCACCCCCCAGCATTGACAGGCACCTGCCAGCAGGCCCCGACACATGTCCCCCAGCACCCCCACCCCCCAGCAGTGAGGGGCACCTGCCAGCAGGCCCCCACTCATGTCCCCCAGCCCCCCACCCACCCCCCAGCATTGACAGGCACCTGCCAGCAGGCCCCAACACATCCCCACCCCCCAGCAGTGAGGGGCACCTGCCAGCAGGCCCCCACTCATGTCCCCCAGCACCCCCATGCCCCAGCAGTGAGGGGCACCTGCCAGCAGGCCCCGACACATGTCCCCCAGCACCCCCACCCCCCAGCAATGAGGGGCACCTGCCAGCAGGCCCCCACTCATGTCCCTCAGCACCCCCACCACCCAGCAGTGAGGGGCACCTGCCAGCAGGCCCCTACTCATGTCCCCCTGCACCCCCACCCGCCAGCAGTGAGGGGCACCTGCCAGCAGGCCCCCACTCATGTCCCCTAGCCCCCCCACCCTCCCAGCATTGACAGGCACCTGCCAGCAGGCCCCGACACGTGCCCCAGCACCGCCACCCCCCAGCAGTGAGGGGTACCTGCCAGCAGGCCCCCACTCATGTCCCCCAGCACCCCCACCCCCAGCAGTACGGGGCACCTGCCAGCAGGCCCCCACTCATGTCCCCCAGCCCACCCACCCCCCCAGCATTGACAGGGACCTGCCAGCAGGCCCCGACACATGTCCCCCAGCCAACACGTCATCACAATTGGCCTGGATATGTGTATTTCAGGGGTGCGCCGGAAGTTTTACACGCGATTGGCCTGGGTACGTGAATTTCGGGGGTGCGCGGGAAGTTTCACACGTGATTGGAGCAGGGTACGTGTATTACTGGGCTGCGCATGAAGTTTCACATGCGATTTTGCTGTCAGAGCGGGGAACACGTATTTTGGGGGTGCGTTGGGAGTCCTACATGTGAATAGGCAGTGTGGGTCCACACAGGTGTCCCCTCTACCCCCTCCACGGCCCCTGCAGGCAGCCCACACCACAGGGGACTACCCTGCACCCCTGGTCATGTCCCGCAGGCAGCCCATCCACCATGGGCATACCCCCCAGCCAAGCCACATGTCACATTGCAATATGATCACCAACTCATGTCTCCCAGCACCCCCACCCCCCAGCAGTGAGGGGCACCTGCCAGCAGACCCCCACTCATGTCCCCCAGCCCCCCCACCCCCCATCATTGACAGGCACCTGCCAGCAGGCCCCGACACATGTCCTCCAGCACCCCCACCCCCCAGCAGTGAGGGGCACCTGCCAGCAGGCCCCCACTCATGTCCCCCAGCCCCCCCAACTCCCCATCATTGACAGGCACCTACCAGCAGGCCCCGACACATGTCCCCCAGCACCCCCACCCCCCAGCAGTGAGGGGCACCTGCCAGCAGGCCCCGACACATGTCCCCCAGCACCCCCACCCCCCCAGCAGTGAGGGGCACCTGCCAGCAGGCCCCCACTCATGTCCCCCAGCACCCCCACCCCCCAGCAGTGAGGGGCACCTGCCAGCAGGCCCCGACACATGTCCCCCAGCCCCCCCACCCCCCAGCATTGACAGGCACCTGCCAGCAGGCCCCAACACATGTCCCCCAGCACCTCCACCCCCCAGCAGTGATGGGCACCTGCCAGCAGGCCCCCACTCATGTCCCCCAGCACCCCACCCCCCATCATTGACAGGCACCTGCCAGCAGGTCCCGACACATGTCCCCCAGCACCCCCACCTCCCAGCAGTGAGGGGCACCTGCCAGCAGGCCCCCACGCATGTCTCCCAGCCCCCCACCCCCTCATCATTGACAGGCACCTGCCAGCAGGCCCCAACACATGTCCCCCAGCACCCCCACCCCCAGGCAGTGATGGGCACCTGCCAGCAGGCCCCCACTCATGTCCCCCAGCACCCCCACCCCCCAGCAGTGAGGGGCACCTGCCACCAGGCCCCCACTCATGTCCCCCAGCCCCCCCACCCCCCCAGCATTGACAGGCACCTGCCAGCAGGCCCCGACACATGTCCCCCAGAACCCCCACCTCCCAGCAGTGAGGGGCACCTGCCAGCAGGCCCCCACTCATGTCCCCCAGTCCCCCACACCCCCATCATTGACAGGCACCTGCCAGCAGGCCCCGACACATGTCCCCCAGCACCCCCACCCCCCAGCATTGACAGGCACCTGTCAGCAGGCCCTGACACATGTCCCCCAGCACCCCCACCCCCCAGCAGTGAGGGCACCTGCCAGCAGGCCCCCACTCATGTCCCCCAGCCCCCCACCCCCCAGCATTGACAGGCACCTGCCAGCAGGCCCCGACACATGTCCCCCAGCACCCCCACCCCCCAGCAGTGAGGGGCACCTGCCAGCAGGCTCCGACTCATGTCCCCCAGCCCCCCCACCCCCCAGCATTGACAGGCACCTGCCGGCAGGCCCCAACACATGTCCCCCAGCACCCCCACCCCCCAGCAGTGAGGGGCACCTGCCAGCAGGCCCCCACTCATGTCCCCCAGCACCCCCACGCCCCAGCAGTGAGGGGCACCTGCCAGCAGGCCCCGACACATGTCCACCAGCACCCCCTCCAGCAGTGAGGGGCACCTGCCAGCAGGCCCCCACTCATGTCCCCCAGCCCCCCCACTCCCCCAGCATTGACAGGCACCTGCCAGCAGGCCCTGACACATGTCCCCCAGCACCCCCACCCCCCAGCAGTGAGGGGCACCTGCCAGCAGGCCCCCATTCATGTCCCCCAGCCCCCCCACCCCCCAGCATTGACAGGCACCTGCCAGCAGGCCCCAACACATGTCCCCCAGCACCCCCACCCCCCAGCAGTGAGGGGCACCTGCCAGCAGGCCCCCACTTATGTCCCCCAGCACCCCCATGCCCCAGCAGTGAGGGGCACCTGCCAGCAGGCCCCCACTCATGTCCCCCAGCACCCCCACCCCCCAGCAGTGAGGGGCACCTGCCAGCAGGCCCCCACTCATGTCCCTCAGTACCCCCACCCCCCAGCAGTGAGGGGCACCTGCCAGCCGGCCCCCACCCATGTCCCCCAGCACCCCCACCCCCCAGCATTGACAGGCACCTGCCAGCAGGCCCCGACACATGTCCCCCAGCACCCCCACCCCCCAGCAGTGAGGGGCACCTGCCAGCAGGCCCCCACTCATGTCCCCCAGCCCCCCACCCACCCCCCAGCATTGACAGGCACCTGCCAGCAGGCCCCAACACATCCCCACCCCCCAGCAGTGAGGGGCACCTGCCAGCAGGCCCCCACTCATGTCCCCCAGCACCCCCATGCCCCAGCAGTGAGGGGCACCTGCCAGCAGGCCCCGACACATGTCCCCCAGCACCCCCACCCCCCAGCAATGAGGGGCACCTGCCAGCAGGCCCCCACTCATGTCCCTCAGCACCCCCACCACCCAGCAGTGAGGGGCACCTGCCAGCAGGCCCCTACTCATGTCCCCCTGCACCCCCACCCGCCAGCAGTGAGGGGCACCTGCCAGCAGGCCCCCACTCATGTCCCCTAGCCCCCCCACCCTCCCAGCATTGACAGGCACCTGCCAGCAGGCCCCGACACGTGCCCCAGCACCGCCACCCCCCAGCAGTGAGGGGTACCTGCCAGCAGGCCCCCACTCATGTCCCCCAGCACCCCCACCCCCAGCAGTACGGGGCACCTGCCAGCAGGCCCCCACTCATGTCCCCCAGCCCACCCACCCCCCCAGCATTGACAGGGACCTGCCAGCAGGCCCCGACACATGTCCCCCAGCCAACACGTCATCACAATCCAGATCCCTGGCTCTTATGGCCACCCAATTCCCACCCCACGCCACCCCAGTCCAAACACCCAACCAAGCTTTACATCCACTCCAAATTGAAATCCCCATTACATGATAGATCACAAATAAGCAGTCTATCAGACCCACACAATGGCAACACATGATTGAGAAAACCCACATTGTGACATGCATGAAACCAATGAGAGAAGACCACACATTGAAGTAAGAAACAAAAATGTATTCAAGTCAAAATGAAGGGAATGAAATCAAAACACACAATAATGCCAATAATAATCAAAATGCAGCATGTCCCAAAAAATGATAAATAAATAAAATGAAAATCCAAATTAATCCAAATGAAAATGTGTCCAAAGTCACCGTCCAACAAAGCAAATCCAAAGGGAAAGAAAAGCATAATATCCATTGCTCCATGGTGAAAAAATAAAAAGATGAAGGAGAAATATCCACTGTAAAACTATGTACAAATAGCAAATTCAGGGTCCATGAGCCCAACGACATAAATGAAACCTACAATGAAACCTACCTAATTACTAACTAGATTCATAAATGTGGGGCATAGTCCATGCGCCCCAAACGAAAGAAAAAATAAATTAAACTTAACACTAATGAACTATATACAATGGCAGCGGGCTAGTCCAACGGCTCACTTGTTGATGTCATGGGCAAGGGCATCATCAAACTCCTGTTCAATGTCTTGGAGGTTGGCCTGTTCAATGGCCCTGAGGTCTCGCAGGGATAACGCCATGTCCACCTCCAACTACCTGCCAATTCCCTCGAGGCACTCAGCCCGCCTCAGCGCCCTGCGCATGGAGTTCTCCGCCCTGACCATTGTGAGCCGTGCCTCCTCCGCCCGCTGCCGCTCCGCACCTATCCGCTGGCCCAACCGCTGCCACATGGAAGACACTCCCATTCCAGGGTCCTCCTGCCCTCCGGCCGATGCCTGCCCCTCTGATGTAGATTGTGCCCGAGCCATGATGCCTCCCACGTTGAGCCTGCCGCTGCCTCTGATGCAACTGCCTCTGCCAGCACGACAGCATCCAGGCTGATGGAATCCACTGACGCCATCGTGCACGTGCCCTGCCTGATGATACCGGCACATCCTCCATCTGCTGGGGTCCAGTTGCTGAGGTGACCACCCCTGCTGGACCTCCGACTCCCGACTGTGGCAGGGATGGGATCCCCACCGAGCTGGCTGCGTTGGTCAGGGCAGGTCCACAGGGGGCCCTGGTGGCATCTGGGCTGGAAGACGGCATGGAGAACGACTGGCACATAGTCTCCACAGAGGAGGAGAGGGCCGCCAGAGTGGCCGACACATGTACAAAACCCCCGACCATGGACACTCCCAACTGGGCCACGTTGGCACGCTGCTCTTCGTGATGACATGCATGCTCCCCCCGGGAAGCACGCACGTCATCACGAATGTCACGCGTGAGCAACGCGACACCAATCAGGACCTTCTCCATACGTTTAGGGGTCCCCTCGTCCGCAGGTAGAGGCGTGTCAGATGACATGGACATCCCCCCTACTTGCGGACAGGCCTGGGATGGGGCATCCCTGCTGGTGCATGGTGGTGCAGTCACAGTGTCAGCAACAGTGACATGCACAGGCCCCTCCACGGCGACCTGTGCTGCCTCCTGCTCCTGCCCTTGGACTGCACCACTTGCACCAGTGGTACCACCCCCACCATGCCCCATGTGCGGCTCAGTAGCGGCCTCCTCCTCCTCTGTGGAAACCACCAACCTGGATGGCTCCACACCGTCTTCTGCCACTGCAAGCCCCTGTGGGGGCTCACCCACCCCTTCCGCTGCAGCCGTAGTGGCAGACGCAGCACCAGTCCCCTCACTCCCGGATGATGGTAATTTCTGGGAGGGTGACTGGGCCTTGCGTCGCCGGCCGGTGGGGGCATCCCCGCCGATTTGCTCCACAGTGCCGTCTCCGCCCTCTTCATCACTTGCCGCTGTGTAGAGGGAGACATAGAACACAAGCATCAGGGTACTGTACAATGATCCCCTAGACAGGAAGCAATAGCAGATGAGTGGCACTGTCAAACATCACTTCCATCATGTCCCTCCACAACACATGGGTCAGTGCAGGCAAGACACATGCAGTAACAGGCATGGCGCATGCTATGAACATTAGCATACATGTCCAAGGGACTCTTGAAACATACAATGCTGGTTTGAAACTCACATGCATCATGGGTCATGCCTGTCACATGCACACACGTCACCGTAGTTTCATCCATCTGGCCTCGTACACCCCAGACACAGTGTATACAAGGATGAGTAGGCTGCATCAGTGAATCTGAACATTGTCACAGACATGTGTCATGCATCCATGGCATTTACAAGCCACAGACACACAAGTCAGACACACAGACATGGACACCATACATGTCCATGACAGCAGCACCCATCTCTCACACCCCATCCATGTCCAATAACAGAGACAGGCATGCATTAATGTGTGCATTCCGCATGCTGCTCCGCATGTTGCATTGGAACACATGCACCAACCATGTGGTTCACACATTACTGATCTCACATGCATGACCACAATGTCCCTGCACCCACACATACGTACATGGCCTATGTCACACATACAGGCAAGTATCAGACAATCAGCACCCTGCAACATGCCCTGTCTCACACAGCAATGCTTGGCCACTTACCGCTCAACTCCAGACGGGTCTGCCTCTGAAGGATCTGGGCGTGGAGCGCTGGGCCTACGCGTTCCAGGACCCTCATCTGGATGGTACTCATGCTGCCCCGGCTCCCCTCCATGAGGCGCCGGGCCTTTATGAGGGTCCTGGACCTCAAGTCCTCCCAGCGCTTCTTGACTTGCTTGATGTTGCGGGTTGCCACCCCCTCCACGTTGATGGCAACCACAAAGTCGTCCCAGATCCTATCCAGTCCTTCCTTGTTGGCGCGTGATGTTCCGAAGTGGGCATCATAATGCCCCAGGACATGATCCACCAGGACACCAACTTCCTTCTGACTGAAGCTGGTGGCCCTCTGCCCCTCTGGCTGGGTGTCGCCAGTGGTCTCAGATGGTGTTTGCCCTGACATGGCGACCCCCGAGGCAGGCATGGGTGGGCAACTGTGTCCTGGGGCTGGGCTGTGGAGCAATGGTATCCCAGTCGGGAGTCTTCTGTTCCAGCAGGGGTGGACACAGCAACTGGACTCCTGCAGATGGCTGATGTGCAGGCACCAAATAGCAGGGCACGTGGGCCGCAGGCAGTCAGGCAGCAGCAGATGGCAGGTGGGAGCGTGCTCGGGGCTCTGGGGGGCAGGAAAATGGCCTTCAGGGCAGTAGCGTGGTCTTCCATGTGTTTTCGCGTGGCCAGCTTGATACGGAGTGATTTGGCACGTGAAACTCTTGCACGTCAGCGTGTAATTTTAGGAAAGGGCCTTAGCGGGTAAGTGCGTCAGCACACGTACGCGATTCCATCGGACCAAAGGCACGCAGGCGTTTTCCTCATAGCACGTGATGACTGAGCACATGTGGAAAAACTGCACGTCCGAGTGTCATCTCGTGTAATTGGATGAAAGCTCCCGCGTACACGCGTCTCTGACGTGTACGTGTGGGCCGGTTTAAAAGCTGCGTGTAGGATGCCATTTCCTTGTACGTGCTTTTCGTGGAGAGCGAGTGGGTGAAATCTGTACTTCTTGTCGGTTCACACGCGATTACTTCACAGCGTTTCTAGTTCGTACTCCTTGTTACCTCTGACAGATCTTTTCTTATTTTTTGTTGGGCCTGTTTCCTCAAACAGAGTTCACTTCTCCTTTTGTCCTGTCTCCTCAGACAGCGTACAATTCTTCTTTTGGCGGGGGTGTTGCCAATGCGCATACATGCATATTTTTCACGTTCTTTTTCCAGGCAGACGGTGAGTTCCGCACGTACTTAGCAACTGTGCTTGCCCCGTGTGTCGCGTTCCCCTTCAGAGGTCATTGTAGGCTGCTTGTATTACGCATATGCTTTTTTTGTGTTTCTGGGTGCCACAGCGTAGTGCGGGTTAATTTTTTCACGCACGTGGTCTATGAGGGGTTGCGTGCACGTTTATTTTTGATTTTGGGCTGCCTGTGCATTGCGTGACCCGTCATCTTCCCCCAGGGGTCACAGACAGCCTTGTTAGAGCACTAGGGTACGAATTCCATCTGGTATCCTACCCCTTTGACCCCCAATTGCCCAGGACAATAGTTTACTGCAACTCCCATACGCACAACAACATCAGTGCCATGATTGGGAGGCGACCAAGTGGTATGGGAGGCAAAGGTGGCTGACCCTCAAGAGGTGGCCGTGGTGGGCACGGTAGGGGATGTGGCTGGGATTTGCAGGGTGCCCCTTTGCCCCCATGTGTGGAGGAACAATCAGGGACGCCCATGCCCCCCCCCATGGTTGAGGGAAACGTGGCTGACACCATCCAAGCTCAGCCCCTGTTGGACCAGCCCATTGTGGCACCTGACCTGGCAGAGGATGACTCCCTGGCTGACTTCCAGGTCAGCAAGTCTAGGCCACGTGTGGCGGTGCAAGTTGTTGTCACCAATCCACGTGGATCTGGGGCAGCTATGTCATTTGCTGCCCAAAGTATGCAGGGTGGGGAGGCTGCAGGGGCAGCTGCAGCTCCATCCGCCCCAGCTCTGACTCTCTCAGCCAGGACAGTGTCAGTCCCAGTCCATCAAACTGACGTTCCCCCTGCCAACATAACCCTGCAACCAATGCCTGCATCAAGACCTATGGTCATTGTGCATTCCAACACTCCTACTACCCAGTCCACCGGTGATTCTGCCCCTACTGACCAGAGCGGCGTAAGCCACTCTGGCTCTGCTCCACCTTTAAAGAAGAGGAAGAAGGGTGCTCTGGCACGACAGGCTGAGACCCCAGACACGGCTACACACTCTGGTACCTCAAGGAAGCCTTGCTTCAATGATCCGGAACTTGTTGCACTTGTGGGCTATGTGTCGGCACATAGCCACGAAATGCTGGTGACTGCAGGGTTCAAGACCACACCTGGTCAACGTAAGGCACACTGGCAGACCATCGCCGACCTCATAAGTGCCCTTGGATTTGTGAGGCGCTCAGCTGATGATTGCTACAAGCAGTGGAATGACCTGAAACGCAGAGCAAAGAACAAGCTGGTCTCAAATCATGCCGCTACTCTGGTGACTGGCAGTGGGTCTCCACAAGAGGACAACAAACTCACTGAACATGAGTCTGTTGCTGGGGCCTTCGTCACAGAGGAACAGATCCAAGGTGTGGGAGGACTACCTGATTATGATGTATTGTCCGGTGAGTGCCCATGAATGTGTGTGTAATGCATCTGTATATTGTTTGGGTGACGGGTTCTGATTGAGTGCCAGGTGAGGGTGTGTGTGCCTGAGTGGTATGGGTCACCCATGTACTTCATCCAAAACATTCAGCGGCCTTGGATTTGGGTGTGACAGTATCCCTTCTGCCCACATTAGTAATTTGGCTCAACATTACGGCAGTTGCCCTTGAAGTGGCATCTTGCAACAACATTGTTTGTATTTTTCAGTGTTCGTTCAGGCTGATTGTTTCAATTCTCCCACTTTTGCTACGCATTCCTCAGCCCTATTGTCACATTTGTGACATGCTTCTGTCATTGATGAACCCCACATTGGACCAGATGTGTTACCTTGTTAGATGAATGATTTGACCATTCAGGCTAATTGAGTATTGGCCTGATCACAGGAATTTTTGGGGCCTGTTTGAATGTGGAACATGATAGTTGTTTCCTGTCATGTGTGGGATGTTTTTACCCATGCATCCAAGCCCTACCATAAAACTGTGCATTACTGGCATTGAAAACATCATGATGGCCAGAACTCCCCAGAGAGTGCACAGGGAAAACATGAAGAATAGGCTGCCACCCATTTTTGCCTATGTTGTGAGCACAGGAGGGCACTGCCTAAAACCACCATTGGGCTACACACACATTAGCCTGAAACCATTGGGAATGGCAATGCTGATTGCCAAAAGCAACCCAGAACTGTGGGGAATTCATTTTCTTATGTCAAAAATGAATGCAATACTGGTGCTCACCACTATCAGAAAGCCGGCATTTTAAAACCACCAGACTTTTGTGTAAAACTGAACAAATTAACCCAAACCAGGCCAAGGAAGAACTTGCTAAGAGGTGGATACAATGTAAAACTATATTCTGAAATGACTTGAAGGAAGTAATTATTTAATGTATATATAAAAAATAGCTGCATGTAAGTTGGATTTGAATGTAGAAAACTGGGAACTAAAGTGACATTTAGCTGAATTCTGCCTGACAACTACCCCCGACAGGAGAAACCTGCTCAGCCAGGCCTGGCTGCATCCTGCTGCCCCCACCAAAAGGAGATCACACCTCTCTGATTGAATTAAGGGAGGGGTACCTGCAGACTGCAGGAAGTTGAACAAAGCCCTGTCCTGGACTCAGGCAAATGTTATATTGGGGGGGTCGTAAAATGGCTTTCTCTTGGGAGAAACTGGGAGGGGCAGTGCCTCTGCTAGCAAACTGAGCTTGGGGGAAGTGGACAAACCAGAAACTCCACCATGTGCTTGGGGGAAACCACACCCCTTTGGGCCAGAGCATAATTTTAAAAAAGATGGATAATTCATATTACGGAATTGTCAGAATTATATAAGTAATATCATTATTCTTGTGATTTTTCTGTGCACGTTTTAAGAGGTGTTAGGACCCTGTGGTGTATTGTGGGGGGTTGCTAGCGGAAAATAGGGTCTTACTCCAAATGTCTGCATGTTAAAAATCTGACACTTCATCAATTAATGTCCATACTCCTTGCGCACATTTGTGTAATTTTTGGTAAATGTCCGATATTGGTAAACCAACCAAAAAGCACAAAATGTGGCCATTTCTGAATCCCAGCTCGCAGGAACATGGGGCTTGAACAAATACCTGTCTTAATTCATCTGTAATATGTACATGTAATGTCAACCACTTGTGTATCTGGGAAATATGTATTTGAATCAAATATAGATTTGTGGGCAAATTGACCAGGGGAGGATCCTCTCACCCATAAACAGACCTCATCATGATGACAATCCATTTCCTTCCCCCAATCATGGGAGAGGGGAGAATTGGGCCAATGACAAGTAGAGAGGGGCAGGCTCAGTTATGCCACGCACACACCCACTTTCTAAACACATAAAAGCAGACAGTGCAGGACAGGTGGGGACATTCACTTTCCACTTTCTTGCGGGACATTCACTTTGCCACATCCAGAGATCCAGACTTCAAATCCATCAATCTCCAGAACCTGTAGCAGAAATTAACTCCAGAATTTGTAGCAGAGAGGCCTGAATCCACAAGCTGAATCCTCTTCAGCAGGCCTCAAAACCAACCAAACTATTCAACAGCCGGGCGAGCTGTTTGAATTTTTTGCCAATAACTTTTGCAAGAACCTGTAGCAGTATCCAGAAAACAGTGCTGTATCCGGAACCAGAGAGAACCACAAACCAGACCGTTGTGAGCAGAACCGGTGCTTGACAGACCCAGAGAGCAGAGCTGACCCAGATAGCCGGGACTTCAGAACCACCCGCCGGAAGTCCCGTCCAACCTGACCAGACCTTGACGGCTTATTTCAAAAATATAGTGTGAGTACTCACTGTGCCAAACCAATCTCTTAGTTTAAAATAATATAATCCAAACTATTTTAGCCTATTAGAACTGCCTCCTAGAATCGTGTCATTCTGTCATCTTTAAAACTGAAAACTGTCATCTGTCATTCTGAGCTTTAAAATTTCAAATCCGAAAAACTACCTTGACTAAATCAGCCGTATCTCAGGAACCGTTTGTGCTATGAGCGAGTTTTAACTATCATCTTAAAGCTAAGATTCTAGGCTTTCCAACAAACCTAGAACCGACTTGCTACTTGCTCCTTATAGGGCCTCCGTAATCACGCTCGACGCACGCAATTAAATTTGCCGCGATTTGACATTTTGCACAATTTCAGCCATGTGTAAAAATCAGCAGCTCCTTGCTTTCCTTTGCTAAAATTCGTTCTAACCTGCTAGTTACTCATAGAGCATTGCTAAAGTGAGCCTGAACTAATATAAACTAGATATCACCCACCCTGAACCCCCTATAGGGAATTAAAAGCCTTTTTAGCATATTTTTCACTTAATTGCAACCACATCAAAGTATCTTGCCTGTGTTAAAACTCATACCTGTTTTCCTCTTTGATTGCATTTCTGAGAACGGTGTGTCTTCTTTCCATCTCCTTATATTGTATAAAGGGGGGGAGTGAATTGTCAAGGAAAAGTGATTACATTGTCTTTTGTTGAAGCCATATCAAGTTATTTTCTGTACTGCATTTCATTCATCATTGCGTTTCCTTGAACCATATAAAGCATTCTTTCCCACCTCATTCTTCTGTTCCTATTCATAAGTAACCAAGAACTGTGCTACTGTAGGATTACCTCTTGCTGATTACTGCTCATATTCACAAGTGTACTATCCATTATCAATTTATTTATAGAAGTGTGATATATATACATATTGTTTAATTTTTCAAATAAACCTTTTAAATTTGCAAAACAAGCCTACTTCTTGGGGTTCATCCACCAGATTATAACTTGCCATAAAAATACATAAATAAGGGCTTCCCTTGGGCATCCCAGACAAGGCACTGACTTAGTGGGATTGCTTGATTGGAGTCACTTACAGAGTGGGGGCTCGTAGCTGGGATATTCTGGATTAGATTTACCACTTGTGCAGCTTAATACAGTGTGTCAACTGACCGGATACACATACATTCGGTTAGATCACCACACTGTTTTACACTGTGAAAGCACCCCTCAAAGAAACGCTCTAAGGAAACGGTCTGTTTCGCAAAATAAAAAACAAACTTCTGTAAGTCAGGAAGGAACTCAAATTCCAGAATGTCGACACTGGTAGACATCAAAATAGCCAGAGAGCACTTCTTACATAAGCTATTTGTGAGAGGTGAATGGACTGAGCAGGGCCAGGATGCGTGGTTGCAGGCAATCACACAACAGGTCACTGCAACTGGGTTAGATATCTGGAGAGATCAGGGTCCCTTACATGTGGCACTGAGTGAACTATACATGGCTCCTAAAGCTAAAGATGAACACGTGAAGATGGTTAGGATAGCGGCATATTTGTATCTATATATGGTAGCCAGGCAGGACAAATGTGCTGAATGCCAAGATCTGGCAAATACAGGCCCAATCTGACCTGGTCTCTTCTGAGCAGAGGATGCACAGAAGCCAGGAGTCAGAAAATGAGAGCAGGCAGTATCTCATTAAAATCAAAGAGGACATGTGTATCCTGCAACGGGAAAAGTCTGACCAGGATACCAGATTTCTGGCCTTGCAGAAGGAGTACCAAGAAGGTTTGGACTCCCTACTGCAGAGCCAGAAAAAGCTGGAGCAACAATTAGATTTCAATAGGGCATGTGCTGAGCAGGTAGTCACCCTGCAAAGCCACCTAGATAAGGAAAAGGCAGAGAGCAATAAACTGATCCTGAAAGACCTGGATACCCAGGCAGAGTTTGATCAGGAGCGCCAGAAAGCTGGTGCCCTTCAAAGGCAAAGGGACGACCTGGCAGCACAGATGCAGACTCTTAGTCAGGAAAGGGACACCTTAGGCCAGGAAGTCTGCCATTTAAAAAGAAAAACTGAAGAAAATCACTTGGCCCTCCAAGGGCTGGGTGACCTCCAAAAAGAGCATCAGGACCTGTTAGAGCACACCAGGAGGGTGGAAGAGGCTCTGGCAAGAAAGGAGCAGGCCAGTAGGGATGGGACGCAGGAGGTAACCCTCCTGCAGCAAAGATTGGCCCAGTACTCCAGGATCAATCAGGAGGCACAGAGAGAGAATGAGGCTCTCTGCCAGCACAATGATAGGCTCCAGCAACAGGTAGCCATGCAGGAGAGATTGATAGAGTCGAGTAAGGCCTTGGTTGAGGAGCTGAAAGCCCAGGCTCTTGCATTGCAAAAGGGAGCAGGGGCTGATAGAGATGAAGTTCGCTGGTAAAGGGAAACGCCTGAGCATAACCTCAGGAGCCCTAGTACCAGAGGCCTTCATCTCTACCAGTCCCTGGACTTTGCCACCCCCATTTTCCCTTGCGCACATGAGCACGGGGCCACAGGGATGGCAGATTACTATCCAGCTAAAAGTATGGGGCTCATAGGCCAGTACCACCCAGGAATGGAGGGGCGGGCATCCGGGTATGGGCACCCAAGCACAGTGCAATTTAGTGGGGAACCGCAGGAGAGTAGGCCCACTAAGGGCATCCTGAAAACCTCTGCCCAGTTAGGTCAGTGCGGGGGTACCCATCAAATCCTGGCAGCAAGGAGGGATCTGAAGACTCCTCTGAGCGCACAGGACACATGAGACCAGGTTCCCACATTCTGCCAGCCATTCCCAGGCTCGCAGAATCCGGGAAAACCTGGAAGATCAGACGGGCACCTCTGGGAGCAGTACTTCTGAGTCGGAGGATGAATGGACCAGGGTTACCCGAACCAAAAAGGCCAATAAGGCAAAAAGGGCCTTGCTGAAGGACCCATTGAAACAAATAAAGGCAATAAGGAGTGTCATCACGCCTTATCATAAGAACGCCAAGTATTCTGTTTGGGAACACTTGAAGCTCTATGAGCAAATGATGGAGACTTTCCATTTGAAGGACAGCAGTAGCTGCATCCAGTACGTCAAATGGACATCCTCCCCAGAATACTCCAGTTTCTTTGCAGGGCTGGAGGACCAAAACCATTCAAGATGGTCCGCATATAGGGCGGCCATCTTGAAACATTTTTCTGTTCATAGAAATCCCCAAGAGGCTCGCAAGGCAGCCTACAATTTGCAATGTGGGGAGGAGTATGCCCCACAAGAATTCGTGCAAGAATTGAAGCGTGCCTTTGCGCAGACCACCAAAAGGGTGCGCACAGACAGCAAAGAGTTTGTCAATACTTTTTTCCATGCCTTGCCCAAATACATCATGACCCAGCTAGTGAGAGATTTTCACGAGAAGAGGTCACCAGACTGGGTCATTGAACAGGCTACCCGGATCTATGAGGTGCAGAAGCCCATAGAAAATAAAAATAATGCGCAGAAAACCCCCAAAACCAACAGCACCCCTGCTGCTGCCAAGGTGGCAGAGGTAAAGGTTGCCCCCATTTTAGATTTGGAGATGGGGGGGCCTAAAAACCTGCCTGCACCAAATAACTCTAACACCAGAAGGCCCTCGGGCCAGTCACAGACAGGGAGTCAAGGAGGTAGTCCCACAAATGGGGTCCCTCGCTCCCCTGATTATGTAAGTCCCCGCTACAAGGGAAACCGACCCATCCTGGGTTATGTGTGGACTCCTCCAGCCCAAGGGGGGGGATCCGGCCAAGCACCTAACCCAGGGAATTTTCCTCCTAACTTCCCCCAGGAGGGCAGAAATTCACCAAACCCTGGGCAGAATTTTTTCCCCAGGCATCCACCCAACTTCCAGCCCCAAAATCATCCATCCTTCTTTCCCCAATTCCCTGAGCCCAGACAACCTAATCCGGGAGAGGGGAGGCCAAGGGTGGAGGGGTACCCAAATCTTCCCAATCCGGGGTATTACCAGAGAAGGGATAGCTACCATTCCCGGGATTAGCCCAGGGGGGAAAACAGAACCCCGTATCAGCCTGAGCGGGTTTCACAACTTGAGCGCCAGGTCCAAAACATGGCACGGGATCTGGGTCACATGCTGAGGGCGCAACAGAACCCTCAGATGAGCATGCCGGCAAAGAACGCCCCAAACTCTGGACCTGGCTCCAGAACAATGACGGGGGCAGCACCCCGATAACACACCGGTTCCCAGGGAGGAGGCACAAAGGGAAGGGGGGTGTAAAGCCTTGGAGGAAGCTCCCTTCCACACTTGTAAACAGCCCCTGGAAACCCAGGAACCGGAAACGAAATCTCCTGCCCCTGAAAGTCTGCCTCCAAAGGAGCAGAGGGGTGGTAGGAGAAACAAAGTACCCAAACAGGCCCAGTTTGTGGAGGAGGTACAGATCTTCCAATTTGAGGGAGTGGGATCCTCAGAGGATCCTGGGAAAAGGATCTTTTCCTTTAGAGATGGGGGAACTCCCCCCAAAGAAAAATGGGTCCCAAGGGATTCCAATCCAGACTGGGGAGATATGGAGACTGAGCTAACGCCGCCCATCATCTCATCCCAGAACCCACAATACCGAAATCCCCTGGTTCAAACCCATCCTGGTGACTGCCTCCAAAAAGGGGGGGGCGGCCCAGAACCGGAATCAGGGGAACCCACAATGGCTCTGATCTCCAGTTGCCAACTTTTTCTTTTAGATTCCCAAGGCTCTCCACAGAATTCTGCCCAAATCTCTTCTCTTGCAATGTCCAAAACCAGAAAATTGGCCCACCAGTTGTCCAAAAATGTGCATTATCTGTGCCCCCTTGAGGAGAAGGAGGGAAGATATTATGCCCCGGTACAAGTACAGACGCAGGGTACAATTTCAGCGCTGGTGGACACTGGATCTCAAGCTACCCTTCTGTCCAGAAGGGCCTTTGATGAACTGAATTTAGGAAGGGGAGAGAATTATCGTATTCATCTCACCTCTCTTCCTGGACAACTCCAGAACTTTGACGGGAAGGAAATTCCCATCGAGGAGACGGCAGATTTGGACATTAAAATTGGGCGTCACAGGTTGAAACACCCGGTCATAGTAGTGACTCCAGAGGGCACCCCTTGTTTACTAGGGAACGACCTCCTGAGAAGGTTGTCACCCCTAATAGATTGTGTAAAAAAGGTCCTCTGGCCAACTAATAAAATTAAAACAGAGTGTCAACCATGTTAGTTTAAATGGCACCTGCCACATGGTTGAACAAAAATCTGACCAAGTAGAATTTCACTTCCAGAACAACCAAATTCCAGACTTGACAGTAATAGCAGTAGGACAACAGACTGGTGATGGGGGGGTCCACTCTATCTCTGAAAATCAACCTTCCTTCCAGTTTAAGGTGGTATTCCACACTGGTAGGAAACACTCTGAAATTCTTTACCAATCCACAATCAGACACTCCCACTCCTATAGTCCAGAAAAATGTGAAATCAGCTCAGAGCCTGGCTGATATTCAGCAAATTGGAGATCAGTTGTTCATCCCTGTTCAGTTAAATGATGGGAAGGACTCTGTTCTTGCTCGAGTGTGTGTGAACAACGGTAAGAGCTTCATCAGCGAAGCCATGTTCCGCCAACTCCCGAAAGATCCAGCCATTCCCACATTCAAACTGATAGATAAATGGGAAATGGACCTGGAAGCACCCAATTCCAAAAATCTCCTGCCAAGCAGATGTATGCTGAAAATCTCCATTGGCAACAAGAGCATAGTCCATAATTGTTGGGTCGTGCGAGACGTCACTTCCGCCTTTTACTTAGGCAGTGACATTCTCAATCGCTTTGCCATTAGTTTGGACCTAATAAACTTCAAAGCTTGGTCCCGATTAGCGGATAATCCCATGGGCTTTGATGATTCAGAAAAAGCATTTAGGTCAGCTCAATTGCTACCTTATGCAGTTGAAATTCAGATTAAAGAGGAAGTCACCCTCCCAGAAAAGACCCGACAATTCTCCCTGGAAATGAAAGTTAAAAGAGGACAAAAATTGAAAAACCCTGATGCTTATATTCATCTAAATGCTTCTCTCCAACAGCAAGGGTTAGGGGTAAACCCAACACCATTAGTCAACATAGAACATGACACCATTCCAATAGAAGTGGATAACAGCGACTTGCAGAGTATTACTCTAGCCGCAGGCACCATCATTGGAATGGCGGTTGATGACCGACATTTCTCCATTGATTTAGGAAATAAACTGTTAGGACAAATCCCCAAGGACTGTTTTGACAGTGACAGTGATGACAATACAACACCAGACAGGATTTTCACCCGGCATGGGGGGAACTTCCTGATGTACACTTCTTACCCTTATGGTAAGGAAGATGTGACTTGTGACTTCAGGAGGGATGAGGTGATGTTCCAGGTCCATGAGGGCTGCCTTTCCCACCTGAAGCCTCCAGTCCAAATCAGCACTCTGACCAGGGACTTCTCCACCCAGCTGGAGGAGGCCGCTGAGATAGCAAAACCAGAAGTCTTTCCAGGCTTCAGGCAGGTGGTGGAAGAGAGAGTCAACCTAGCTGATGCCTGCGTGACTCTGGAACAGAAGCAAAAGTTGAAACAAGTTTTCTTGGATTTCCAAGATCTCTTTGCGGTAGACTCATATGACTGTGGTCGCACCGACATCCACACCACAACAATTCCCACGGACCCTGGAATGACTCCAGTGTTTGTGAAGCATTATCGTTTGCCTCTCGCATCCATGGAATCCCTTACTGATATAATTAAGAACCTTGAGTCCCGGGGAATAATCCATCCAGTACACAGCACCTTCAAAAATCCGGTGCTGGGAATATTGAAGCCAAACCGCCAGTGGAGACTCTGCGCCGACCTTAGGGAGCTCAACAAACTGGTCCATACTTCCCGATGGCCTCTGCCCTACATTGACCAAGGGCTGGCCCAGATCCAGGGGTCACAGGTATTCACAGCAATAGACCTGACCAATGGATACTGTACCGTGCCTGTCAGTAGGGAGGACCAATACAAACTGGCTTTTACCTTTGGGGGCCAGCAGTACACATGGACCCGGACTCCCTTCGGATACCTCAACTCCGGCAATGAATTCAACATTTTCCTACACAAGGCCATGCCCGACCTGGGTGCGAGGGGTAACCTGGTTTATGTAGATGATGTCCTCATCAAAAGTTCATCTGTGGAGGAACACATAGTGGAGATCCGTTATGTTCTGACACAGTTGAGGGCCGCCGGAGCAAAACATTCCTTTCAGAAAGCACAGTGGTGTAGAACCCGTGTTAATTTCTTAGGGCATGAGATTACTCCTCAGGGTTTCTGTCCCCAGGAAAAGAAAGTGGAAGCACTTCAGAAACTGAAAGACCCCACCACTCTGCGGGAACTAAGGAGCCTCCTTGGACTGACTAATTACAGCAGAAAGTTCATTGAGGGCTCCACAGACATCACCAGACCCCTCATTCATCTCTTGAAGGGGGGGTCAAGTGGGAATGGGGTCCAGAGCAATCCGAGGCAGTAAGACAACTCAAGAGAAGCCTCTCACAAGCGCCTTGCCTAGTTTACCCTGTCAGAAACAAGGAGTTCTTCCTGGAGACAGGGTTTTCTAATACGTGCTTGACGGCAGTATTATACCAAAAGCATGACAAGGTCAATAAAGTAATCTCCTATGCGAGCAAAACTTTATCCTCTGTGGAGGAAAAATTAAACGATTGTGAGAAGGCACTCCTGGCAACGGTGTGGGCATTGAAGAATTACCGCCTGTTCATCCAGGGGGAACACATCATAGTGGAGACTCCACACCAGCCTCTGCAATACCTCCAAAGTGACAGAATCCGGGCCGGAAATGCGAGTAATTCCCGAATTTCTTCCTGGATTCTGTCAATGCAAGGCTTTCCTCTAGAGGTCAGATATGGCCAAAAGAAGAGTCCCCTCGCGCAAGGTCTGGCTGACTTGCATGATTGTGCCAGAGAAAACTGTCTCGAGGACGAAAGTCTAAAAATCAAGGACAACATGGAGGCACACCTTAATTCCCCACACAAAGTCTTTGAAGAAGACAAGTGTGAGGGAATGCCCACTGTCTATGTGGATGGATGCTCTTACCATGTTGAGAACAACGGGGAAAAAGAACTGGTGGCCGGTGTAGGGAACGCATGGGTGAATGAGTCACCAGAACCCTCCGCTGGATACAAAATTGGTCCCCGAAGTAGTTAGGTGGCAGAATTGATGGCTGTGCATCAAGCCATCCTCACCAACATCAACTCCACAAACTGGTCATAATCACAGATTTGGATTATGTACGGAACGGGTTCGTGGAGCACCTGGGTAATTGGAAAACCGGAGGCATGTTATGTGCTAATAACAAACCCTTGAAACATGGGAAGTTAATCCAAAACATTGATGATCTGGTCACCTCGAACGGGATGACCATCTACTGGAAAAAGATCAAGGGTCATTCCAAAGTAGAGGGACCAGACAAAACTGGAAATGACTTAGCTGATCAGCTGGCCAAAACTGGGGCCATCCAAGGGGATCTAATAGAAATAGAGTCCCTGTTGGGGGAAATCCAGGTCACTGCTATCACTAGGTCCCAGACAAACACTCACAAGATCTTTCAACTGCACAATGGAGTAAGGAGACCCCTGATGCTGATTTGATTACAGCTCAGAAAGGGGATCCAATAATTGGTAAGTTTTACCAACACATTGAGGACCCTCAGAACTTTCCCCTGACGGATACCGATTACATTGGGAAAGAGGACCTAAGAGTGTTGATGAAATGTCCAAAAAGGTTCTGAATCCAAGACGGTTTGTTGGTAAGGAATTCCCAAGCTGGCCATGATCAGTGGGTGGTTCCTACCTCATTCTGAAGCCTGATGTTAAGTCACGCCCATGATGCGGCCACCGCCGGTCATAGGGGGTTTCACACAACACTTGAGATCTTAAGAGAGATTGCATACTGGCCACACATGGGACAGGACCTCGACCAATACTTGAAGTGGTGTCTTGTGTGTGCACAGTTTCAGCCATCATCCCTCACACACCGTGCGCCTCTCCAAAAGAGGGGGATGACACTGCCATGGTCAGATTTGCAAATTGACTTTGTAGGCCCTGTAATTCGCTCGTCTAAAGGAAACAAGTACATGTTGACCGTTACATGCTTGTTTACCAAGTGGGTGGAATGTCTCTCGGCCCCAAACTGCAAGGCAGAAACAGCAGCTGCTCTGATGATTAACCACATCTTTTCCCGTTTTGGTCTACCTCAAAGGATTGAGTCAGACAGGGGTAGCCACTTCACCAGTGAAGTAATGACAAAGATGTGGGAGACACTGGGGGTTAAAAGGAAGCTACACAAAGGCCAGCTTCTTCTGGAGCAGTAGAGAGATACAACCGAACCATTGTGAGCATCTTAAAAAAGTTTGTGGCAGATTCTGGGCCAAGTTGGGATATCCGACTACCTCTGGTCCTAATGGCCATCAGATCTACCCCTTCATCTGCAACTAAAATGTCACCATTTGAGTTGATGACCGGACGCAAGGTGGTGCTTCCCCAGCATTTGCTCTACAGGACCCAAGAGCAGATGTTGATAAATGCCTCCACAACTCATGAGTATGTGGAGAATTTAAGGAAACACCTTCAACATGCTTTTGCTTATGCTCAGCGGAATCTAGAAAGATCAGCTGATAGCATGAAAACCCACTACGACCTGAAAACCACCAGGAAAGTATACGAGGTGGGGGACCGGGTCTATCTATACAATTTCCAAAGGAACCAGGCCAAACAGCGAAAATTTTTGCCTACATGGAAGGGACCGTTTGAAATTATAGACAAGATCTCCCCTGTAGCGTATAAGATCTGCATCCCCAAAGGTAGTCTGGCGGAAGGGGAAGACAAGTGGGTACATATAAATCAGCTAAAATGTTGCCATCCCAGGCACACTCTGCAGCAACTGGAGGAGTCCTCTGCAATACCAGAGGGGACCGCTCCAGATTAATTCAGTTCCCATCCTAAAATATCCCACATATAGTCGCTAAAATATTATGATTGGGAAAAATGTTTCATGATGATATCTTGTTTTTCAAAATAAGAATACTATGATCTATTCTCGTGATTTATAAAATGTATATGTCGCCCCACTATATCAATAGTGGTGGAAAAATGTCTATGAATAGGTATTGCCGCTTTTGCTTTGTCGTCCTGGGAGAAAGAAAACCTGGAGACTGGCCAAGGAGGACGACCGGGGACCGGGAGCAAAGATCCGAGGGGCCCGAGGTACCGCCCAATATTCCCATCAGGACAGGCGAGGAGAACCGATCGATCCAACCGGATGGAGGAAAAGATGCTGAACTGTGCCATCTACGGAATTGGAAGAAGATGAGGCGAACATCCCAGATCTTGCGAGTTCCATCAGTGAAAGATCAGAATGGCCATCGCAAGAGGGGGGGCTTGTGGGATGTTTTTACCCATTGTCACGCCACTTACCTGGAGACCGGGATCCTCAATGCCAGTCCGCTCTGCTCCCTCTTGGCGGCTCTACACGCGTTTTCGCACCTGGGGGTCTGCTGCCAGGAAAGTTCGGGGGCCCGAGCTGGTGTGTCTCTGCACATGCGCGGACGACCATGCTCCCGGCTCCGAGCATGCGCAGTAGACTGGGCCCTCGCTACTGCTGCGGCTTGCGTTCCAGGCCTCATTTTGGGCTCGTCAGAACCAGGCAACGAGACGGCTTGCGCCTCAAGCCTCTCGGTTACTGACAGCCCATAAGAGGAGTTGAGAGTGAGGGTTAGTTGCGTCTCAACACGGTTTGTTTATCGCGTTGCTCGCTCGTCTCCCGAGCCTTCTGCTCTGTTTCCTGTTCCTTGCCTTGTTCCTTGCTTGGGTCCTGGTTGTTTGTCCTGGTTGTTTTCCTTGCTGCCTCCTTTTTGGGGTCCCTTGTTCTCCCTGCGTGGCCTTCCCCTGGGTTCCCTTTCATCAGCTTCCTTGGGTCTCGCTCTTAGGATTTCCTTGGGGTTCCCCCTCCTGGTCTCTCCCTTCCTGTATCTGTTCCTCGCCCTCTTGCTTGTCAGCCTGTACCCCTTGGAATCTCCTCTGGCTGCCTTCCTTGGCCGGACCTTACCTCTTCAGCTTTGCTGCCTTGGTCTTCGTTGGAACTACAACCATTCCCAGCATCAGTTCCGCTGTTTCCTGAACTTGCTCTGCTGTATACCCCACTCCGGCTATCAACCTCATCGGACATTCAACTACATTTGAACATCTGCCTCTCCTGTCAGTGCTTGCACTGTCCTGACGTCACGCTAATCAGGAGAGAGCACCCCGTGACGTTGGGAGTCGGTCCATCTTTCACCCAGTACCATTTTGGGTGGTGGAAGGGTCGGTTCCTCGCGTCATACGTCTGTCTGGAGACAGTTGTCAGTCTGGCTGCCACATCAAGATCTACAATCAAACCACAGGTACTCGAGTTTCTTGTGATAAACACCATAACACCCATGCATCCAAGCCCTACCATAAAACTGTGCATTACTGGCATTGAAAACATCATGATGGCCAGAACTCCCCAGAGAGTGCACAGGGAAAACATGAAGAATAGGCTGCCACCCATTTTTGCCTATGTTGTGAGCACAGGAGGGCACTGCCTAAAACCACCATTGGGCTACACGCACATTAGCCTGAAACCATTGGGAATGGCAATGCTGATTGCCAAAAGCAACCCAGAACTGTGGGGAATTCATTTTCTTATGTCAAAAATGAATGCAATACTGGTGCTCACCACTATCAGAAAGCCGACATTTTAAAACCACCAGACTTTTGTGTAAAACTGAACAAATGAACCCAAACCAGGCCAAGGAAAGACTTGCTAAGAGGTGGATACAATGTAAAACTATATTCTGAAATGACTTGAAGGAAGTAATTATTTAATGTATATATAAAAAATAGCTGCATGTAAATTGGATTTGAATGTAGAAAACTGGGAACTAAAGTGACATTTAGCTGAATTCTGCGTGACAACTACCCCCGACAGGAGAAACCTGATCAGCCACTCTTACCAGGCCTGGCTGCATCCTGCTGCCCCCACCAAAAGGAGATCACACCTCTCTGATTGAATTAAGGGAGGGGTACCTGCAGACTGCAGGAAGTTGAACAAAGCCCTGTCCTGGACTCAGGCAAATGTTATATTGGGGGGGTCGTAAAATGGCTTCCTCTTGGGAGAAACTGGGAGGGGCAGTGCCTCTGCTAGCAAACTGAGCTTGGGGGAAGTGGACAAACCAGAAACTCCACCATGTGCTTGGGGGAAACCACACCCCTTTGGGCCAGAGCATAATTTTTAAAAAGATGGATAATTCATAGTACGGACTTGTCAGAATTACATAAGTAATATCATTATTCTTGTGATTTTTCTGTGCACGTTTTAAGAGGTGTTAGGACCCTGTATTGTATTCTGGGGGGTTGCTAGCGGAAAATAGGGTCTTACTCCAAATGTGTGCATGTTAAAAATCTGACACTTCCTCAATTAATGTCCATACTCCTTGCGCACATTTGTGTAATTTTTGGTAAATGTCCGATATTGGTAAACCGACCAAAAAGTGCAAAATGTGGTCATTTCTGAATCCCAGCTCGCAGGAACATGGGGATTGAACAGAGACCTGTCTTAATTCATCTGTAATATGTACATGTAATGTCAACCACTTGTGTATCTGGGAAATATGTATTTGAATCAAATATAGATTTGTGGGCAAATTGACCAGGGGAGGATCCTCTGACCCATAAACTGACCTCATCATGATGACAATCCATTTCCTTCCCCCAATCATGGGAGAGGGGAGAATTGGGCCAATGACAAGTAGAGAAGGGCAGGCTCAGTTATGCCACGCACACACCCACTTTCTAAACACATAAAAGCAGACAGTGCAGGACAGGTGGGGACATTCACTTTCCACTTTCTTGCGGGATGCTTTGCCCGGAGACTTCAGACTTCACATCCAGAGATCCAGACTTCAAATCCATCAATCTCCAGAACCTGTAGCAGAAATTAACTCCAGAATTTGTAGCAGAGAAGCCTGAATCCACAAGCTGAATCCTCTTCAGCAGGCCTCAAAACCAACCAAACTATTCAACAGCCGGGTGAGCTGTTTGAATTTTTTGCCAAGAACTTTTGCAAGAACCTGTAGCAGTATCCAGAAAGCAGTGCTGTATCTGGAAGCAGAGAGAACCACAAACCAGACCGTTGTGAGCAGAACCGGTGCTTGACAGACCCAGAGAGCAGTGCTGACCCAGATAGCCGGGACTTCAGAACCACCCGCCGGAAGTCCCATCCAACCTGACCAGACCTTGACGGCTTATTTCAAAAATATAGTGTGAGTACTCACTGTGCCAAACCAATCTCTTAGTTTAAAATAATCTAATCCAAACTATTTTAGCCTATTAGAACTGCCTCCTAGAATCGTGTCAGTCTGTCATCTTTAAAACTGAAAACTGTCATCTGTCATTCTGAGCTTTAAAATTTCAAATCTTGGCTCAGTGGGGTCAAGGGGGATTCTAAGAGAGGGGTGTTATACAAGGGTTCATCATCTAGATTATAACTTGCCATAAAAATACATAAATAAGGGCTTCCCTTGGGCATCCCAGACAAGGCACTGACTTAGTGGGATTGCTTGATTGGAGTCACTTACACGTGTTAAAGTGACAAACCACTGCTGTGTACATCAGCCTGCAATCACTGTATTTTTGTACACTGGATGTGTTGCAGTGTGTGGCACATGCCTATTGTGTCACATTATGTAGCTTTTTTCTTCTCATCATGTCCATCTCACATGGATGGCTGACAGTATTCATTCACTGACATATGTATGTACTTGTGGAATGTACCATGGCTATGGTACATGCCATCTGTGTGATGGCATGTGTCATGTATGTGTATTGGACATGCCACTCACAGGCCAATGTGTGATGGCAGTGCTACCCAGCATGTTGCAAATGTGTTGCTCTTCCATGTTGGTGTCATCAGTGTCTGCCTTTTGCCTCCCCTTCAAACTCAGTGACAGTGCATGCATGGGAGGGTTATAGTCATGTAGGACATGTGTAAATCATGTACTGGTTCTGTAGCTTGTCAGGCCTATTTGTGTGCTATGGTGCTAATGCCTGTTTCCATTTTTTGTCTTTCATGTTTTTGCAGGGGATGACACACTTGATGCTGTTGAGGTTGAGGAGATGGTGCAGACCCAGGAGGAATCTCAGGCACGACCGGGCACCAGTGGGGGACATGGTGTGGTGGTGGGTTAGAACCCAATCTTGCTGCAGACCATTCTGTCGAGGGGTGCCTCTGGGTGCACCTCTCCAGACCTCTATTCAGGTGCTGATTCGGATGATGAGACCTTTGTGGCGTCGCAGGTAAGTGTTCTTGGCAGGGATTCTGTTCTGTCCAACCCACCTATACCAGGGGTAGAACCCTCTATGGGGATGTCAGTGTTGGTAAGTCCACCTTTGGCGGTTATGGATGCAGGGTCACACTCCACAACATCTGATCCTGTTCCTGGGCCAGCAGATCAGAGGGGGAATGCAGTCCTGCAGCCTCAGGCAGTGCCAGCACAGCAAGGCGCAGATCGCCTTGCCCCAAACAGGTGTGGTGCCCGCCGACGCAGTGGCCGTACGCCACCAGGCAATACCGCATGGGAACAATCCATTTACGGTATGGAAACCCAACAGGCAGCATCAGTTGAGATGATGGCTCAAACAATGGAGAGGGTGGCACTTCCATTGCCTGCCCTGAAAGGCATATGGAGCTACTACAGCAGGCAAGAGACTCCATTTGCCAATCTCACAGGGAGGACATGTTGGCGTCCAACAGGGACGGACGGGCGGCACTGGAGACTCTACGCCAATCGATATCAATAGAGTCCCAGGGCCACAGGGAAGCCCTGAGGGTAGAACTCCATCACCTCAGGGAGACTCTTGTTGACCTTGAGGCTTCCACTAACTTGAGGACAGAACAGCAGCTGGAGCGGCTCACACGTTCGCTCTCAGCTGAGATGCAGGCAACTCAGGAGGAGATCCGGGCATCACGTCAGGTGCTGCATGGGGATCTCTGCACTATAATCCTCCAGAACGAGACCTTCCACACCCGCATGCTTGCTGCCATGGAGGACCATACCAGGGCTTTGCGTGGGCTGCCTCCCATGCACCACCACCTCCTGTGGCAGCACCACCTCCTGTGGCAGCAGCAGAGGGTGATGAGAGCGACAGCAGCAGTTCTCCCACTTTGGCATAGCCGTGCAGGCCATGAGCCCATGGAGGTGTTTTGTTGCCTTGTGTGGCTCCCGTGGGCATCCACTGTATTCCAGCTGGGCACATGCTGGCTTGTCCTGAGTTTGGGTTAGATGCTTGGGTTCGTGAGACACACAACCCTCCTGCTTCCCATTTCCATGGGCTTGCAAAGGGTGTGCCCAAGTGACATTGACTTACACAGTGACCTAGGACTCCCATGAGCTGTGTGGGCAGTCTGTAGTCAATACTGTGTATACATTCCTAGTGGATATTGTTGTTGAATTGTTCACTGCATGGTGTATTGCTATGTGCTTGTGCATCCATGTCTTTCGCCTAATTTGTAGGTTCATTCCTCATGTCTTCACAAGGCCGTCTACTTTGGAGATGGAGTTCATGTTGTAAGCAGTGCACTTGGACATTTGCGTGGCAGCAGCACTGTACAGTTGGAAGTGGCTGATGTGCTGGCATGATCAGGTTGTATGACTACCACTACTTTAACTTAGTACTGTCATGTTTATGCTATGTTTGAGGTTGTGTAGCTGCATTGTATTGTTGGTAAGTAATTGGTCATGTGTGTTGTTAGTTCTACATTACTGGGAGCATATTGTGTGTGGGCAGCTTCCATTAAGGACACTATACTTTGACACTTGTGTCATGTTTTGGGGATTGCTGTGTTTGCTCTCACATAGCATGACATGCCATGGTGTGTTGGGTGGCGGTGCTGGGGAGGGGTTGGGTGACATAGCACTGTTGTCATGTTGTATTTTGCAAGGGGGTAATGATTTTTGCAGCATAGAAGTGTGTCTTTTGATGACACAACATTGGTGGTGTTTGTGTAGGTAGGGATGCACACAATGTAACACTTCCAGGTGACCAATCTCAGGCTGGTATGGTTGTGACAGTTGACTGTCCCTTATGTCATCATCATTGATTGTCAGCTGGTTTGTGCCAGGGCTGTGTGCACTCCACATGGGTGTGATTTTAGGTGAAGTAATTAGCTACCAGCTGCGTACGGGCTGCCTCACCCCGTGCCCTTTCCCCTCCCATGCGCAGCGGGCGTGCATGTGGTTGGGGATGTGGGGGCACCACCATGTCCACGGGCAGGCCCCGGCGTGTTGCAACGTTGTGCAGGACACATGCTGCCACTATGATCCTGCACACTTCTGGGGGAGCGTATAACAGCTGCCCGCCAGAACGGTCATGGGAGCGAAAGCGTGACTTGAGCACTCCGAATGTGCGCTCCACTATGCCCCGGGTTGCAATGTGGGCTGTGTTGATTCTTACCTCGGGTGGCGTGGTGGGGTTCCGAATTGGCGTCATCATGTGGGTGCTCAGAGGGTAGGCACTGTCCCCTGGGGAGGTGGTGATGGGTATCATTAGTGGGGTTGTGACATTTCTCAGTATCTGACATGCATGCATGTGCTGTGGCATTTATACTCACCGAGCAGCCATGTATCGCCATGCCGCCCAGCTTCTAGGTCCCGGTTTAGGGTTGACATTCTGTAAATAAAACTGTCGTGGGTGGACCCTGGATAGTTGGCATATACTGAGGTGATGATTCCCTTGGCATCACATACTACCTGGACGTTGATGGAATGCCAGTGCTTGCGGTTTCTATAGATGTGCTCTGATGCCCTGGGGGGACGTAGAGCCACATGGGTGCAGTCAATGGCACCTAGCACTTTGGGGAAGTGTGCCACCCCGTAAAAATCCTGGACAACAGCCTGCCTTTCTGCAGGTGTTCTGGCCAGGCATATGTGCCTGCGGACTGATGGTCGTGCAGTCATGATGGCCAAGACCTGGTGTAGGCAGTGTGACTGTGTGGCCTGTGACACCCCCCCCCACTATAGCAGTGGTCCGTTGAAATGATCCAGTGGCCAAGAAGTGCAGTACATTGAGGACCTTATGCAGGGGGCTGAGTGCTTGGGAGCACAGGGTGGGTGATGTGAGGTCATCCTCCCACTCACTGACCAGGTCGAGTATTATGTGAGGTGGAAACCTGTACCTCCCATACACCTGGTCATCAGGCATCCCAAAAAGGCTGGTTCTGGGTGTAAAAATTCTGGGCCTGACTATCCTCCTCCTCCTCCTGCGGTATCCCACGACCACTGCTGCTGGGAACGGTATTATTCATCCTGGCGTCTGTGCTTGTTTGTTGTTTGCGTGCACTTTTATGCTGCGCGGGTCCACGTACGCCTGCTTCCTGCTGGCGTACGTGTTTCCTGATTAGCGCATCTTTTTTGGCACACGCCTTAGCCCCGTTCGATTCCATGAATACGTGTTTTGAACGTGCGTGTGGGCGTTCTGCACACTTGCCTCCTGTACTTCCCCCGTGACGCCCACATTTTCACGAGTTGTTCCCCATTCCGCTTGTCACGCCCCCTGTTCCTCCTACTTTTGTTCTGTGCGCCGCGCTATGTGCGATTTTGCTGTGCGCTTAGCGCACGCTGTTTGGAGACGTGTGCGCCAGTGTGCGCCACGCAGAATTTTGGCGCACATCCTGGGATTTCCACACGCACGGACTTCCATGACAGTCGCGCTGTCCACGGACACCAAACGGGGCTTTTAAGAAATGAAACACAGAGGCATACAGCAACAGTATACATATAACTTTATTTACACACAAAAATATACAAATTACAAAAGAGAGGGGGAAGCATAAATGGAAACATATGCTGGGGAATTGGGATTTTCTAGAGCTTCGGTATTAGAGGAGGAAGGGATTGAAGTCTCAACATAACATCTTTGCTTACAGGGAATTTGTGGGGATGGTTGGCTGGGACAGGGAGTATAGGAACAAGTGCATGTGAGGCAGTGATATTTAATATTCTCCATGATATGTCTTTGTGCAACGTTTTTCAAATCAACAAAATAATTCAATAATTGATCAATTATTTCTTCTAAGTGCACTGCATGGTTTTGTACAGTGTCACTTTCTTGTTTCATATCCTTTTGCAGCTGTACATGATTTACTGTTTCTGGGGCATTGGTGTGATTGCTTGTTTGTACTGTTATAGAAAGAAAAATGTGTCAGGTACATGTGAAACAATGTGCATTCATTGCCGTACTTTATGAACTGCATTGTGTACCAATAGTATCACTGCCTTCACTCATTTCATCCCAAGGAAAATTTTCTTCAAGCCACTCCAAAGTGCTAGCCATTTTTGTGTAAAAAAAAAACATTATTTCTTAGTGTACAATAGTCAACAAAGTATTTTGCTGTACAAATAAATGTAGTGTACTTACCAGTTTGTTCTTAGGTTGTGCTGTTAGTGGTTGTCAAGGTATGTTTGTGACAGTTTGTAGTTTCTGGATGAAGCAGCGGTGAGGTAATTCTGCTTGAGGCATAGGTTATATTCATTTTTGGTGTGTTCCATTATGTTGTATAACCTATGGAATTGCACTGTTGCTTTCTCAAGAGTACAGTTTGTACACAGTATATTTTTCTTTGTAATTAATTACATGCTGCTCTTACAACCTGTTTAGTTTGTTAAATGTATGCTACAACTATATGACATACCCCCTGAGCTTTTAGGCATTGTGGATGTCACCAAACATCTGCGGACAGTCACATAGTCCGTGGACCCCACGGCCACCACCTTGGGACCAAGGGGGTTCTGTATATTGGATGGTACATCTATAGGAGCTAATGTTAATCTGGTAAAAACCTATTAAATTCAATGAAACAACTTTGTTAAAGGGATGTTATGGTTAAGTCGCACTAATAAAAAACAGAGAAATTTGACAGTTATGTTAAGCTAAGCAGCCATAACTCGCACCACTACCGCACACTGCTAAGACTAACACCCATGACATCAAAGATGACACCACAAATGTCATTGATGACATCACTGATGACATCACATGTGCATTTACTTTTCATGAAAAGCCTCCAGGAGGGATTGTCATTATAATGTTGGCAGAAAACTATCAGAGGTCATTGGGATAACTATCATGAGATAGATAGTTCATTAGGCAATGCATTACTATAAACACCATTTCATTACAGAGTTCTTTCCAGTACGTGAACATACTCATGTAGAAACAAACGTAGGCATTGTCTGCAGCATGCACCATAGAGGTGCAATATTCAAAATGTTGCCAAGTTGGATAATGAAATGATGAGTGCTTTTGTTTCAGAGTTTTGCGTACTGTGAAACATGTAATACGTAGCTAGCAATGCCTCACTTACTACATAATTGTACTACTACACACAAAACATAAAGAGACCACAACACACTCAAGTATGAGCATATACAGGAAAAGTAAAGTAAGCAAAAAAGCAGCAGTATTACCAGAAAGTGTTCATAACTGATTATCTTCATGCAGAGAAATGATTGCTGTATTTCAGGCTTGCTTCTTCCCCTATTTATATGAATCATATGATGTGACTGAACCCTAAGGAAAGTAGTGTAAGAACATATGAGAAGGTTGAGGTCTACAAATATGGTACCTTTTCATTTTTTAGTTCCTGACTGTCAGTGAAGAAAAACCACCTGGCCTAGATATGTCAGTGAACAAAAAGAGGGAGCCAGGCATGTGATGTCATCAGTGATGTAATTAATGACATTTGTGATGTCATTTTTGATGTTATGGGTGTTAGTGTTAGCAGTGCGCGTGGTGGCGTGAGTTACGGTTGCTTAGCTTACCATAACTGACGAATTTCTGGGGTGTGAGCACTCAAATGTATGGGGGGGTGGCTGGGTGTGCGTGTGTGGTGAAAGGGTGTACACTTAAATGTTTGGGTGGTTGGGTGTGCGTATGTGCGCGTGGTTGTGTATGGTGATTGGTGTGTGTGCTTGTGTTCAGGGGCTCAACAAAACCTACATTTCAGGGGAGCGCTAATCCTTCAAATGTTGGGATAGGCGCTAACTTTACGGGCAGTGGGGGAGGGGTCAAACTTATTTTTGTGTGGGCATTTTACTTCTTTACGCATTCTAATGAGAATATTCTAGTGCAGCTGCAATGTTACAAGCAGTTACCTCTCTCCCTTAAGTCTGAAAGCACCCACTTATGAACTGCTGTGAGAATGAGCAGTCTCCCTGTCCCCTCTTTACCCTTCCAATCACTCCCATGGCCTGAAAGTAATAAACCTGCATCAGAAGCTCAGCTGCCTAAAAACTAACAGTGAAATGCTTTACATTAGTAATTGCCGGGCATTTGTTAACGGAGAAACACAGGTGCCGTTTAACATCTGTGTCCTGTTCTGTCCGGCAACGGCTTTGTAGGTCAACCAGGTCGAGTCAACATAGCTCACAACTTCAGGGGGTGGAGGAGAGGACTGAAGCCCAATCATATCAATGTTGTTGTGCCACTGCTTGTGTTTAATGCCATGATCACTTATTGGTCATCTTCATTACTACTCCTGGCCCTATTCTTCCTCGTCCCAGTACTACTGTATGAGGCACTTTGCCTCATACACAAGTACTGGGATGACGTAGAGGGACATGGAGGTAATGCTGATTTTGGGGGTTGGGGTAGAGGGCTGAAGGGAGATGGGATGTATGGGGGATGCAGGGATTGTATGATAAAGCGTAATGGTAATCCATCTCCAGGCTAAACAGGCATGCTATGTGGGATTAGTGGCTAGAGAGGCATTTTGGTGCCACCAGTTTAGTAATTTCTTAGTTTGGCTTGACTGTCTTTAACTGGGCATCTCTGATAAAGCAGTCCTGTTAAGTGTAATTACCTGGCTAGACTGGCATTTGGGTGCTGCCAGTCTAGCCGTTTCTTGCTGTGGCATTGTCTATTTTTCTGGGCATCTGTGATAAAACAACCTTTATAAGGGTTATTGCTTCGACTGGCATTTTGTTGCAACCAGTATAGGTATGTTTAAATGTGGCCTGGCATGCTTTACTGTATTATGTTATTATGTGTCTAGACTGGGTCTATAATGCATTAAAACACACACATACATATATATGATTCTCCTATTACAGTGTGCAGCGTACCTCTGAAGCAACATGTTTGTTTGTATTGCACAAGCGTGGTAATCTAGGCCGGCCCAGTGTGTGGAGCAGAGGCGTTGCTAGGGGTTGGTTTAGGGGGCTATAGCCCCGGGTCTTTTGGTTGTAGCCCCAGATAGAAACTCAGGGGCTATAACTAAATAGGTTAGCTAGCCCCGAGTCCCAACTGTCCCGACATTAGCATAGCCCCGGATCTTTTCCAGACCTAGCAACACCCCTGGTGTGGAGCAACCTGTGATTTGTTGCCCAGCTTGGGGGGTGGGGGAGAACAGCATGGCTTGCAGGGGGAAGACCCTGCATTTTGTATTGCGCCACGGACTGAGAGCTACGTTACTCCTGTAGGATGTGGCAAGGTACACTCCATGACTGGAGAATCCCCACAAGTCCCACAAGTCTCTATGCTCTCTTTAAGTGGCGTGCCTGGGGAAGTGCTAGATGTCTGCCACCTACATTATGGTCCGGAGACAGTCGACACACATTGGGGCCTCCGTCTGCTAAAGTAATGGAAGCAAACACGGGATTCCAACATTTGCATTAAGTAGGCCCCCGTTAAAAAGAAGAAATCAATGTCTGGACACAAACGTGATGGCTGCACTTTGCCTACTAGGGGAAAGGACCATTTGAACAGAATCGCCACTTTCTGTAAAGTCAATTTCTCCTGCTGCATTTCTCACTCAATTTCCATAAATGACCGAGTCTGTCCCTATCGTTTCATACTCACCGAACGTAAAAATAATGTGGCTTTGAATTGTTGAATTGCTGCGCACTTAGCACTTTTTGTAGTTTGGTAATGTAATCATGTCTGACCTCTACACACCACACAATTGCAATTTAACACATGTTTACCTAGGAAAAAATGTGCAATGATGGCTATTATTTTGCTTGAGTTGTGGAAGTATTTTCTTTTTGAAATTGCTTCCTGTTGTTGCAACACAGCAGCAGTGCACTGGGATTTGAATCACGCTCGCCCCTGGATCTCTTACTGCTGCAGTAAACAACCTTCCCTGCTAGGCAGAGCAGCTAGCCACTTAGCTGGAATTGGTTGATTAGGAGCTGGTGTGGCAAGCCTTGCTCTGCTCTACACAAACAACTATTTTGGAACATCCTGTTTCAGGTAAAGCCTGAAACAATCGATTTTTTTGGGGGGTGGCGGGGGTTCTTTAGTCATGGTATAACTATTGCTAAGTTTGCCATTCACAAAAACAAGAGCAATCACATTCGTAACATTAAAATAAGATCAAAGCGGAAAATGACATGAACATTTACTTAGGCTTCATTTCCAGTATTATAAACATAGTGCTCTCCTTCCATAAAAGCAGCAAATTATATTACAATTTCATGATGTCGTGCTTCCAAAATCCTTCATAACAAATATCTCCATTTAGACTTGGAAAAACTAGCCGCACTCTTTTATCTTTGAAATGGTGCCTCCTACAGCTTGCTTCATTACCAGATTCATTAGGGGTCCCTGGCTCTGGTCTAAATGAATCAGCGTGTGCCCAAATAGCTGGGCCGAGAAGCACTTTGCACTGCTGGGCAATTAAAGCACAGTACACTTTAGATGTACAATGTAAGCACCATGATCTGTATTTACTGAATGATGGGCAAAATACCTCATACACGCATAACACAGAAAATCTATTCATCCATCCAAAACCTGACCATCCATAGGATAATTCCTACAAGCGTCAATTTGGATGCGCTAAGGGACACTGAGGCGACCAAGGGAGGAGAACATGCAATTGACTCATTTTGTATTTCCCCAGATTTTTTATACTTTTTGTCAGTGGTCATATATGTAATACAAACTTCTTGGTAGAGTTTCTGTTTTACATTAATATTAATAATACAATGAATCATAAACGCATCATGCCATGTCTATGCATGGCGCACAGCATTTACATGGATTCTGCCTGCTTTGAGCAGGTGCAAAAAGCATGCTGAATCCATATAGTCTCCAACTGCATCAAAAAAACATGTGGTCAAGATGTTCTTGTAAGTATCTAGTAAATCGGATGGCAGTAACAGGATTGTAAATATCGATTTGTGCCCGTGCTCTGACTCACAAGTACAGCAAAATTGCATGATGAGTAAAAAGGCGTAAAATCGTGTAAAATGTTTTATGCCTGGATTTTACTCATTGGATGATTTCCACACTACAATGAAAATTACCCCTCAAGTGTTAGGGCAAAGAAAATCCTGAAAGTTAAAGAACTCACTACCAAAGCCCTCTGGGAGGAAGCCCATGCAGGGAAAGGACATGGGGTTGTGCGCTGCATATGTGCAGGTCCTTTCCCGACCATCCGCTGAAACTCCCCTAACGTCTACTATGTGCTATGCAATGCTTGCAAGCTAGACCATCACTTGCTTAAGGACTCGATATTGAAGCCGTCTGCGGCGAAGCCCACACAGGCAAAGGATGCTGTCCGATTTTCTGTTGCACTTCCCCTAATGTCTGCTACCTGCTATGCAATGCTCACAAGCTCTGCCATAACTTGCTTAAGAACTTTCTAATGAAGCCCTCTGGGTGAAGCACTCACAAGCAAAGGGCTCAGTGTTGTGCAGCACAAGTATGCAGGACACAGCCTGACCGTCTGTTGGACCTCCCCTAACATCTTCTACATGCTATGCAATGCTCGCAAGCTCCGCCATCACTTGTTTAAGAACTCCCTGTTGAAGCCCTCTACAGTGAAGCCTGTGTAGGCAAAGGGTGCAGTGTTGTGCGATGCAGGGGCACAGGATGATGCCCAACCATCCATTAGACCTCCCCTACCATTTGCTACGTGCTACGCAATGCTCGCAAGCTCCACCACCACTTGCTTAAGAACTCACTATCGAAGCCCTATGTGGCAAAGCCCACCCAGGCAAAGGGCATTGTGGTGCACACCGCAGGTGTGAAGGACTCTGCCCCACCGTCCATTGGACCTCCCCTAATGTCCACTACATGCTATGCAATGCTTGCAAGCTTCGCCATCCCTTGCTTAAAAACTTGCCATCGAAGCCCTCTTCAGCGAAGCCAATGCAGGCAAAAGGCGCAGTGTTGTGCACTGCAGGTGTGCAGGAGTCTGCCTGACCATCCATTGGACCTCCCCTAAAATCCGCTACATGCTATGCAATGCTCGCAAGGTCTGCCATCACTTACTTAGGAACTCGCTATTCAGGCCCTCTGCAGCAAAGACCACGCAGGCAAAGGGAGCGGTGTTGAGCACCACAGGTGTGCATGATTCTGCAGGTGTGTGGCGCCCCCAGGATTACACCAGAAAAGAAGCATCACCTAACACTGCACCTCTGGGCAACACATCCCATCTGCAACTCTTTGCTGCAGGTAAGAGCACTGGTGCCACAACTAGATAAAGTAGGAACCTTCTGGAACCATTTTGCTCGACCCCCCACCCCCACCTGTTTCTTACCCCTTCTATTTCAGCATGAGGCACAACAACAACTTTAGACACAAAAAAATATACCAACCACCGACATCCCGCCTCCTTCCCAGGCTCCATCCTAACCCTTGCTCCATTCCCACAAAAATTATTTTCCAGCGCTCAATTTACAGTAGAGCTCACCATGCTCAGCCAACTGAGCAAGTCAATCCTCTTAGACATCAGCCAAACAAGATCACAGCTCCAAGACCATCCGTCAATCAAACCAAGCATCCACTCACTTTACCCAGCCCTCACAACAGACATTGCTGCCTCCTCCACTTCCCATCAGAAACAACTTCCTCCATCTTCGCACTATGGTTGCTACTACACTACTGACACCGGTGCATACCCTAATCCCTATTACAACCAACTTCCTATATCTTCAGACCATGATTTCTAGCATTGCCCTTGCCTCCCCCAAGCCCACAACATTCCAACGACACCCCCACCACTCTCCTCTCAAATGCACGCTAGATCAGTCCGAGCCAACGGTGCAGAAATCTCCAATCTCTTAACCACCAACAACCTTGACCGGCGCGCAATCTCAGAAACCTGGCTTTACCCAGCTGCGGTCCCTCCTTATCAATCGCCATTCCCACAGGATATGTCATCCTCCAAAATTACAGAAATAATAACAGAGGTGGCAGCGTTGCTCTAATTTACAAAAACACCATCACTATCAGACCCATCAACCTAAGCCCTCTTCCCAATATAAGCCCTCACTATCACCAACTAATACCATCCATCTCCACCTCATTTACTGCCCACCAGGTCCCATTTAATGCTTAGAAGAAGACCTCCTATAGATCAACATCAAAGCTAACTCTAAAGTCTAATTCTGGACGACCTTAACCTGGGTCTAGATGGCCCAGCTGATGTGCAATCGAAAGGCCTACCGCAGCCTTAAATCACTTAGGCTTCACACAGTAGATGTCCAAACCCACCCTTTCTCAGGGACGAATCTTTGACTGGATAGCAGACCTCAACTGTAACACCTCCAGCCCAACTATCACTACCTGCCTCTGGTCCAATTATCACACTGTCGCCTTCTACATCTCCATCAGCAAACGGCCCAGCCCCACTCATTCATCCAGACCAGATGCCCTTGCTGGCTGCAACAAAAACCTTAAGAAAGACAATCTCTTACCACTACTCACTGACCTTAAGGACCACACTAATCTAGCAACCGACCCAGAGGCCCTTGTCAACCTCTACAACAGCACACTACTGCAAGCTGTTAACACCCTTGATCCTATTAAACAGCACAAAGCTAAACCATTGCTCCACAAAAACTCTTGGTTCAGTCCTGAGCTTCTCTCCATCAGTCCTAAGTAAAGCCCAGCAGAAACTGCCTGGGAAAAAGACCCCTCCTCAGACCACAAACCACACTTTAAGGCCTGTCACAAAAAAATACAGAAAAGCTATTGACACTGCTAGAGCCAGCAGCTACAATGCCAGAATAGACAATGATACATTCAATATTTGTGAGCTCTTCAGCATCGTACGAGAATTTGAGACTCCCACGACTCCTCCCATGGACTTAACCATAAACAAATCATGGTGCTCTGTGGTACAAGAAGCCCTCATTGGAAAAATCCACACCCTACAAGAGAAAATCAGATCCAAACAACAGGCCATCAGTGCCAAACCCCTACCCATCACCCTCATGCCACCCAAGTCCTCCTCACTGACCCTCCCCACCTTTCAAATTCCGCCCCATATCGTAAAAAGCCTAAAACCATCACACTACAATGGAGATGCCTGTGCCACACCCATCCATCATCGAAGACTGCGCTGATGCACTCACACCCTTCATCACTGCAATCATCAACTCCTCCTTTGCAAAACACAGCTTGTCCCAGCCCCCTTGAAAGAAGCATGGGTCCTTCTGCTGCTCAAAAAACCCACACTCAACCCAGCCACTCCTACAAATTACTGACTCATCACCACCGTTGCCTTCATCCTAAAAATCACAGACCACGTAGCTTACCTCCAGATCCAACAATACCTTGAAGAAAACCACATTGTCGGTATCCATCAAGTAGGCTTCCACCCAAGGCATGGAACTGACACTACACTGCTCCACCTTAGAAATCAACTTGATGACATTAAAGACGCTTGCAAACTATCCCTGTTCCTAATGCTGGACCTAGCTGCGGCCTTAAACCTCGTCGACCACCATGCCCTATGCATCCAGCCCACCTCAACAGCCAACTTCTCCCCTGCAGCTACTGACTGGATCAGATCCTTCTTGGCCAATAGATCCACTCGGGTCTTCATGAAGGAATTCACAGCCCCACTCATGCTGGTAACCCTGTGGCGTCCCACAAGGCTCTTGTGTTTCTCCCACACTATACAGCATTTACACAAAACCCCTCTTTGATCACCTTGATGCCCTCAGCATCTCATATACAAACTACGCAGACAACACCCATATCCTCCTCCCCTCTCAGGCAACTATCCCAAGATGTCTCATCCATCAATGCAGTCTACGAAATCATCCAAGACTGGATGGAATCCAACCATCTGTATCTAAATGATGAAAAAACTGAGATCCTCATTGAAGGCTCTGATGCCTCACTCTGCAACTTTGATCACTCCCACAAACCATCCAGCATAGACAGGAATCTAATCCAAACCTCACCCATGGCTAAAACTCTCGGCATTTACCTAGGTGCCACCCTCGATCTATCATCCCAAGTAAATGCCATCACCTCTACTGCTGCCTACACCACCAAACTCCTTAACGCCAGCAAACCCTTCCACTCAACAACTAATCGCCTCTCCATAGCCAGAGCCATCATCGGATCTAAACTTGATTACTGTAACATCCTCTTCGACAGGTACATCCGAAAGAAACCTGTGCAAACGTCAGACCATACAAAACAATGCATTCCGGGCTGCTCTTGGTCTGTTGAAACACAACCACATTTCAGAAGCAAGAAAAATGTTTCACTGGCTGCCGATCCGCAAACAAAGCAAGTTTCAATCTCTCTCCATAGCCCGCCGTTGCCTCATGAACACTGCCCCAGCATACCTCTCCCAATGCATCGAGAAATACATCCCAACTCGCCAACAGAGATCAGCGAACTGCCACCACCTCAAAGTACCCAGGTTCTATTGAAAGTCTGCCTGAGGTTCAAGATTCCCTGACACAGCGGCCAATCTTTGGAGACGCCTCCCCATCACATTTAGAAGAGAACCGTCCTACAGGACCGTCAGAAAAAAACGTGCAAACTTGGCTTTTTAAGTAAGTCAACCTTGACACTAAAGTGGACATATCCCTTATGTGACTCATCCTAACATCTTGACTCTTTTAACCATATGCCTTCCTTGTGCATACTCCCCTTTCAATGTAACTAGTGTCTAGATACCTGAGGGTTCAGAACGTTGTCACAAATGCAAACATGAATAATTCAAAGCAAGTTCGGGAAAGATAGAATTGACAGGACAATGTAAGAACTGCTTGAGAAGATGATCACAGCAGAAATTGCGAGTAGTTGTTGGAGGATCAAGGAAGAATTAAGGCACACCGATGATAGGCTGGAAAAAAAGAACTGCAGAAGAAATTAACAAACCTGAGGCAGGAATACATATAAAGAGAAGGACACTAATAAGTGGGGGGCGAACACCTGATGGCCCAAGAGAGCAAACTTGAGACTTTCAGGCTTTGTGACCACATTCCACAAGTACAAGAGTGAAAATAACCATCATGTATTGGCAGATTGCCATGCACTAGAGCCACACTGGACTGACTGGCTGAATGATACAAAAGGGAGTGGCCAGCACACATCCCTGGGAGATTTGAACGTGAATGGCCACAGTTTCAAGGACTCCACGAGCGTGGTTGACACAGATGGCAGGACATCTGATGAACTAGGTCACATGCAAGGGCACCTTAGTCTCAAAATATAATGACTTTTGTAAAGTGTTTTATGTTTCTTTAGATCTTTCAAGGAGTTTCTGCTAAAGGTCCATCTGCTTTCTCTGTGTGCGATGAAAGGTATGTTATTTTCAAGCTCAGTTTAAGGATTTTGCTCACACTAGTGAGGAAATAGCTTTCCACTCTCACTCTTGCCTGCATGCAGGAGTCATTTGCTACTTGTATGCTGTATGTTTTTGTGCCCTGTACCTCAGGGGGCCCTGCCAGTGCTGTCTTGATAGAATAACCATGCTGACGGCATACAGTATTGAGAATGCAGCAATGCTCAAAACATACCATTTGCTGGCCACCTGGTAAAATTATCTGAGAATCTGAATGAACATGGACTGAGCCCACTCTCCCATAATTCAGTCTGATGTACACAATATTAAGATTTACTTTTTTCTTCCAGATCTTCCAGAACCCATTTGAAATTATTAAGAAGACACAGAGAGTGTGATAGACTGTTTCAGGATGATTAGGCACTGACTTACATTGCCCATTTCGCCATGCTTATGCTAAAACTGTCGCCTATGTCTTAGCTCACCAGATCTCACCTCAGGAAAGGTTGAACTGTTTATGGGTATGGCTATATATGGACCCTAAATTAGACCAGCTGATAAGTGGTGGGTTACTGTTGCATATTTTCCAACTAAGTTATGGCTACACCAGGCAATCTGTGAGGACCCATCACGGCAATCTGGATCTGTAGGGACCCATCACATTTTTCCAACCTATTTCCAATTTTGGGTTCTTTTCTGTCCCTCCTCCCCCTGCCTTAACCTTCCCTGGGTCTCCATCCCCCTTGACCGCTCCCCCAACATCAATATACAGTTTGGGAGCGGAATTTGAAATTCAGACATATTTTGCCCTTTTTTTGGAAAGAAGGAGCTGTGTTCTTTTTTCTTATTTTTTTCAGAAATGCAAAGATACTCGAAGAAACCAATGGTGACCTCAATTCTCAAATGTTCAATATTTCAGACTTTCAAACAGATTATATGTGAAGTTAAAAAAAGTCTGAACATTTTCACACATACCTGCAGTCATATAAAGTACATGTAAATAAGTAGAAAGGACTTGGAAATGTTACACAGGCTTCGTGTGGAGCAAAGAGTACAACATTATTTTAAGGATACACCTTTTGCAAATACATTGACATACATGGATATATAATTTTCTTTTCTTACTTAGGACCTAGATTCTGGATATCCAACATGGAAGACTACATAATATGTTACAATGTTTGTTATTTATTAATGAATTGTGAGGCCCTCACACTTAGTCTTTTTATTACACACCAGGGATGGCTGGCAAGGATTTGATTAGTTTTTAAAACAGATAATATGTTTTTCAAATTTAATATTGTTACTTATAAATCAGATAATTAGTTGTTTATTTAAATTTGAACATTGTGATACAATATGCTTTTCTTTATGTGCTAAATTGATGATTGTGAATGATTTCAGATATGAAATCCTTGAGAAATCTTTCCTTTGGGAAGGTAGAATTTGCCTTTAATAAATTGGCAACAAATTTCAATTTGTGTACATTAAATTACTATTTTTTCAGTTTTTGTTAGCTTGTTATTGATAGTGAAATACATTTTAATTACCAAATTTTTTTACCCAAGATTGCTAAACCAAAATGGTTGAGCACACACACACACACACACACACACCCTCGTTTACGGCTCTCCTGGTGTTTCTTGAGGGACACGCTAATATTGATTCTTTTATGCTGTCCAAAATATTTACAGATGCATGGCACTTTGCAATTATGTTTTCAAACTGCATCCTCGTAAGCAGTATCATCTATAGAGGGCTTACACCCATCTAGACTTGGGGATGAGCTATTGTAGACTCTAATAAGGGAACGTAGTGAAGTAAAGCATCATCTCATTGGTACTGGTATCCAAAGACATCTCATTTTCTCATAGTTTATCCTTCTGTATTCCCCAGCCAGAAAATAATCCTGGCTTTGCAATGACCACTCTCAATGCGTGAAGAGTCAAATCAATTCACAGAGTGTGTTGTATAAATGCATTAGTCAACCACCCATTTGCTTGTATTCATAATTATCCTTCTTGTACAAGAAATATGCAGGAGTACTAAACATGGGGCCTCATTCTGACCTTGCCGGTCCAGAAACAACGCTGCCGATAAGCTTACTGGCACCGTTGTTTCCGGACCGGCATATTACAGGTTTGCCTTTCCGGAGCCGATGTTCCCGACAGGTCTGACACTGCCAGACACAGCGGCCACAATAGGCAGACCCGTCATGGAAGCACTGGCCCCATTAACAATGGGGCGAGTGCTCCCGTGTCCCCACTCCCATAGAGTCCCATAGGACTCTATGAGAATGGGGACTAACAATTTGCCGACACCTGACTTCCTGGGCCGGCAGAATCGTAATGAGCCGGTGGCACCGGGAAGTCAGGCACCGATAAATTATTACAGGTTTGGCGGAAACCCACCGGTAGCACTGGCAGGGTTACCGCCGGACCCGTAATGAGGCCCCTGGCCTTGTAGTGCATTCTTCTGTTACAGTACAGTTGCAGTAAATACCATTTACATAGAAACATAGGGTACAGACACTTGACAATCCTTTAATCAGCAAGCTGGGCATTAACTTTCATTAGCACATAGGGTCGGAGCGACACCCAATCAGACAGGGACCCTGTCCCTCTAGTCCACTTTCTGGGGCCTTACAGGCTGGTTATGTCCTTTTTTCCAACATTTACCTGCAAGCCATATCCTTTTGCCCTACATGTTGCATTTCTTGCCTGTCTTCCCTTTACAAGGGTGGGTTTTAATAGTGTTTTTGAAAGTTAAGTTCACAATTGATTTGTGTAATTAAAATATATATTTTTAAAGAACATTGATCACACATTCTTTTATTTTGGAACTGTTGTATTATTGCCTTATGGGTTGCTACTGGTTCACATTCCCACCCTTGAAGGAGCTATGTCTGTTAGCTCGTCCTGTTTTACCTTTTTGTTTGGGATTACTGCTGGTTTGCAGAGGGGGGGGGGCGTTAATAGGCTGTTTAGCCATTACTCATCCTTGTACTCCTTCAGAGCAGAAATCATTTTGTCACAACTGTGTTTGGAACAAGCTGTTGCCTGCTTGCACATCTCGGTTTTTTCAGTTTGAAAGGGTTTTATTTATGAATAATTGTACATAGCAATATAACAGTGGATCTCATTAATGATCATATAACAAATCAATTAAGATAGAACAGAATATCAGAAAAGATCATATATGAAACCAAGCATATGTGTACAATTTAATAGAAATATAAAATGTAAGACATAGAGTAGGACAAGACACAAAAACAGTACATGGAAGAGAATACAAAAAAGACACAAACATAAGGGGGGGAAAGCATGAAACAGGATAAGATGATATATTTATTTATTTATTTATTTATTTGTTGTATGGTCTTATAGAAAAACCTTTACAAATGATTTTTAAAGGAAGAATAAAACAAAACAGAACACAATTAATTTCTGTCATTGAACAGCAAACTAACATTTGTATTTGTATTTGTTTTATTTGTAAAGCGCAAACCAGGCCCGTAGGCTACCGGGCGCATATCTTAGCAGCAATGGTTACATAGTATAACCACATATCAAGTAACATTTAAATTGACATAGTAATCAGCAGCATTGATATTATATACATATATACATAGGTGAACAAGTATTCACAGTGCAGCTTGGCCCTCAGATGTGACTAGCCAATGTTTGGCTTTGTATTTGAAGAGATTCAGAGAAGGAAGGTTTCTGATAGTAAGGGGGACAGAGTTCCATAATTTGGCTGCAAGAACTGGGAAGCTGGAACCACCGGCTGTTTGGAGCTTGTATTTAGGGATCATTAGGTTCTGGTTGATGGTGGATCTTAGAGATCGAGATGGTGTATAATGCGTGAACCGTGAGGAGAGGTAGATAGGGGCCAGGTTGTTCATGCATTTGTAGGTTAGGGCAAGCGATTTTAGAGAGATCCTTTGGGTGACTGATAGCCAACGAAGGTTCTTCCTTGTTTCCGAGATGTGGGCCGATCTAGGGATATTCAGGGCTGCTCTAATGGCGTTATTTTGTATGACCTGGAGATTGTCTAAGTTGCATTGACTGGTGCCTTGGTACAGTGCATTACAGTAGTCCAATTTGGACATGACCAGAGTTCTAGCAAGGATTGTGCAGTTATGAGTGGACAGAAAAGGGCGGCATGCTGTGATCAGCTTGCAGGTGTAAGCAGCGGCGGCCGCAACTGCATTCGTTTGTCTGTGGAGGGAGAGCATGGAATCGAGGTAGATTCCGAGCGTTTTGGTATCTTTGGAGACTTTTATGGGATTTCCATCGATGTTGAAGGAGCTGAACAATGGGTTCAGCTTGTTAAGTCTTTGCTGTGTGCCTAGGATGAGGAGCTCTGTCTTGTCGTCATTGAGACAGAGCTCATGTTGTGCCATCCAAGTTTGGATGACGAGGTATATATCATTTAAGGCTTTCGAGTCTACCGTGTAATCGCCCGTGATGGGGATGAGTATCTGGGTGTCATCGGCATAGTTAGTGTAGGTGACACCCAGATAGTCAAGCACATCAAACAAGGGTTTAGTGAAAACATTGTAGAGGGTAGGGGATACACAAGATCCTTGTGGGGACTCCGCAAGGAACTGGTGCGGGGTTAGCGGCGGGGGTGGGAGAGAATACCCTCATCTGTCTGTTATCCAAGAAGGATTGAATCCAGTTAGTGGCCTTGTCAGGGAAATGGGCGGCCGTTTTCAGGTGGTGACAGAGGATTTGGTGGTTAACCAAATCGAAGGCTGCTGATAAGTCTAATAGTAATAGCAGGGCTAGTTTGCCTTTGTCTTTAAAGTCCTCAATTTGGGTTTTGAGATCTAGGAGGGCTGTCTCAGTACCGTGCTTAGGTCTGAAGCCGGATTGTCTCGTGCCTAGTAGATTGTTTGTTTCCAGGTAGTTTTGTATCTGAAGGTACGCTGCTCTATCTAAGATTTTTAGCAGGAATGGGACAGTCGTGATGGGCCTGTAGTTGGTTGGGACCTCCGGATCTAAGGTGGGTTTTTTTAGGAGGGGGATGACCCATGCATCCTTCAAGTTGTTGGGGACCACTCCCGATTGAAAGGAGGCATTGATAAACGTGGTGATATACGGTGCAAGGTCATGAGCTGATTCCTTAATTATCTGGGCTGGACATGCGTCCCCTTGGCAGTTGGAAGGTTTTAAGTTGCAGATAATTTTTTCAACTTCCATAACAGAGAGCGGTGTGAAGCTGAATGGCGTCGGGAGTCAGGGGTGGTTATTTTGGGTGGCAGGGTGTTGCTGAATGTCGGAGTGTGGAGGGAGTTTTGTTTGGCGTTAATTTTGGATTGCAGTGTGGTTATTTTGTTGAGAAGTGCGTTTTGTATATTGTTGCACCAGGTGCTGTCTTTGGTACACACGTCAAGGACAGGGGAGGGGGATTCTAATTCTTTGAGGATTTTAAATAATTCTCTTGTGTTGGATTCTGCGTGTGATATGCGTGAATTATAGGTCTCTTTTTTAGCCTGAAGGATAGCTTCCTTATAGTTGAGAGAGGTGATCAGTAGGGAGGCCTTGTTAGCTGGGCTGGGATGACTTTTCCATAGGGCTTCGGCCTTACGCTTTTCTTTGCGCAGCACGTTAAGCTCCGGAGTGAACCAGGAGTTTAGGTGGGACTGTTGTTTGGCTTTGCGAATTTTTAGTGGGGCTATGCTCTCAATGGCTTTGATCATCAAGCTGTTGAATGCGTCTACTAAGACAGTGGGGTCCTTGTCCTTATGCTGAGAAGCGAAAGTGTTCAGGCAAGGGAGGATAAGAGGAAGCAATTTCTCCCTGGTAATATCCTTTTTATTTCTGGTGGGTACAGCAGGGGCTATAATAGGTGTGGGCTGGGGGTAGGAGGCTGGCAGGAGGAAGGTAATAACATGATGGTCAGACCAAGCACAAGCATCGTTGGAGATGACATTAGTATTGCAATTTAGGTCAGCTAACCAGTCGAGCGTTCTACCCTTGTTATGTGTGGGTTCACGAATGCACTGCTGGAAGCCTAGATTGGAAAGGGTAGTGTCAACTTCAGAGGCCATGTGGTCCTTGGGGTCAGAGAGGCCGAGGTTGAAGTCACATTATTCCACACATTAATAATTACCAATAACCATTAAAAGACATGAAAGCGAAAAGAAGAGAGAAGAAAAAACAAAGTAGAGTCAACTTAAATTAATTATTGAGCCTTTTGTACACATCAACAAAAAAACTTAAAATGCAATTCTTTTTAAAGGAATAGACATAAAACAATCAACTTGAATTACTAATTGAACATTTTGCAAACTTCATTTAAAAACCCCACAACACTCATTTTTAAAGAAACTTTTTCCCATGGAGCATATTTAACCATAGGTAGCCCAGTGACACAAATTGGAGATTAGAGACATATTTCCTAAAACACAGCAATCTCTGAGTTCTTAATGCAGGGCGATAGATCAATAGATGTCTGAAAGATTCAGTAAGTTGGTTATTGTGGCATCCAGAACAGAACTGCAAGACTTATCCTTGGCCTCAAACACTGGGACCACATGTCCCCTGTGCTGAAATTCCTCCACTCGCTCCCTGTGGCTGCAAGGATCAAGTTCAAGACGCTCTGCATAATACATAAAGTTTCCTGGGGCCGGGGCCAGTACTATCTACAACGCTCTCTTCCTAAATACTTTCCCTCTAGAGGCCTCTGCTCGTCTTCCTCCAACTCTCTGAGGGTGAGTTTTCACAAACAGAGATTTGGGGGTAGGTCTTTATCCTCTGCTGGTGCTTCCCTCTGGAACAGTCTTCCCGCCTGTCTGCATCTTGAGCCGGAGCACCTTAAGTTCTGGAAACTCCTCAAGACCTTTCTATTCTCTTCCTCCTTCTCTCTCCCTCTCCCCTGCTAACCTCCTTTCTTTTCTCTCCACCCTCCATCTCCTCCCTAATCCTGTTCAGTTTTTGCTGACTGGTTGCCTGGTTCACCTCCAGAGCCGACAGGTCCCAGGCTCCCCAGCCAGTTTTTTGCACTTGCCTCCGGGCCGCTGCACTTTGTTCAACATTACTGCACTTTCAGCTTACTTCCTTGAGCAGGACAACCTCTCTGCACTTAATCAGGGCCCTGCTGGACCAGACTCTTTGATCCACCCACTATCAGCCATCTCTTCCCCTCCACATGTATGTATGCATGACCTAAATGTACTAGGACTAGTTAGTTTGTCTGTTCTGTTCCCCCCCACCATTTTCCGTCCCCCCCTACTGCTCTTGGTCTCAATTGTACCACTTCACGCACTTGCACTTGCACTAGCAGAAATGTCGTCAGGACCAGTATGCTAGTTTCTTTTGTTTAGATTATTCGGAATCTTCAAGGCCTATGAAAGATTACTGTATTCCCTTGTTCCTTTCTCGCTTTGAAGTGCTTTGAAGCACTTCACCTGTGTATAGGTGCTATATAAATAAACAATAAATAAATAAAATAAATATCTGCAGAAGCCCAACTCCTGCATGTTTACTCCTCCTGTAATGCCCCGGTAATTCTAGCAACTCCGGAGCTGGTAAATCACTACGGGTCTGACGGCAGCCTGCCGGTTTTCCGGCACGGCTACCGCCGGACTCGTAATGAGGCCCATTATCTTGTTGGCGACTGGTTAATATCAGTCCTCCACAGTCGGTACCCATACCTTTCCGAAACCCCGCTGGAATATGTTCTGTATATTCATATCCCTACTCCAGTCTTCTTTGTGTCTTAAGATGATAGAAGCAAACATTTTCGAATCCACATCCATTATAGTTATTGGTCTATCATTTTCTGGAGATAACCTATCCCCCCTCTTAAATGTAGGACAGACATATGAAATTTGCCAAGAGTTGGGAATTATCTGAGTCTGTAAGATGTCTTTAAACAGAATAAAAAGAATTCTAGACCATATATCGATATACTACTTAAATATCATATAAGGGAGTTAGGGCCGCAACTTTTGATCGACTGGCACTAGAAATACTTTTCATGAGATGAACTTGACTAACCAGGTTTTCTCACTCCCTTCGTAGGCCAAGTGAGTAGAGTGGGACCCTGCTTTATACAGTTCTCTAAAGCAAGCATCCCAAATCTGTCTCTGACTGGATCAGCTAGCATTACATTTTGTGTTCTTTCTAGATCATTGACCAGAAGAGGAAAGCATGTTCTCGCTATCATCTTGTACACATTTAGCCCTGAACATCTTTGTCCAATTCCTCAATTTCTGCTTTCTGCCTTATGCCCTTGATCTTAATCTGCACGTTAGTAGGGTCAATCCACCATTGGGCTTTCACAAGCTTAATTTCTTTCCTGGCTAGTCTTTTCTTCAGTTGCATGACAGGCAGTGGTCGAAGTGGGTAGGAGCGGTTGGAAGCAGTGCTCCTCTTCTTTTTTAAAGCATGTTTTACTGTTCCCATACTTATATTTTAAAAAGAAACTGTTCCAGAATGGTTTTGTTTTAAAATAAAAGTGTAGGAATAACTTGAAACTTGCACTTTCAGTCCACTGCACTGAAAATTCCCTTAAACTAAACAACAGCGCATGTGTTTGGGGGTTTGTATTGTGTGTGAGAGGGGGTGTGGTGATGGGGTTTGTGAGGACTGGGGCAGGACTGTAGGGAACATAGTTCCATCACTTCTTTTCGTACACTTCGATCACTGATAACAGTAAATGTCAAAGTAATGTCAAATTTGTGATGATGTCTTTTATCTGGTTTGTCCAGTAGCCTTTTTATAACTTCCTTTGGCAACATCCCACCAATAAACTGGTTGAAGGTTGATGCAGTATATGTTGCATTCTTTGTTTCTAGAGAGGAATTCTCAAAGTCATTCAAAATATGCATGTTGAAAGATATGATCTTTTTATCATTGTACCTTACACCGTTGCCCTGTTGATTTATCCTAATCTGAGAGTTGTAATACAAGGCGTTATGGTTGCAGTTGTCCCAATAGAAGTCGGCGGTTAACATTGCATGATCACTACGTTCATTGCGTAACACCTTGAAGGAGCTCTTCATGTTAAATAGGGTATTGGTTACAAAAATGTAGTCTATACAAGAAGAGGAAGTGGCACCACACCATGTATCCAGATTACCCTTATCACTCTTATCAGTCAATGATAATGGCTGGAGGCCCCATCCCTCCAGATTCGTATGCCACAAATGACCTTGAATTAGTTTGCGATTCACCCCATTATGTATCCCACTTTCTTCTACACCCCACATACAAAGTTGAAGAGGGATGTCTTTCAATTTTGTGTCATCATTGTAGGAGGAGGAGTAGGAACAGTCTGCAATGAAGTCCCCCAGAGCTATCACCTGTCCCCCAGAAGAAGTCAGATTCCATTCCTCAATTTTCTGGTTGATCTTCAGAAGAGTTGCTGACAGATTGCCCTCTGAACCCCAATATATGTTAAGCAGCAGAATATTTTCAAGATTGGGAAGGTCTTCAATTTTAATTGACGCTACCAAAACACCTTTATACAATACCAAATCATCAGTGATACTTAAACCCATACCCTGTCGAACTGCAATCAAAGGACCCCCAGCAGGTCGGCCGTTTGGACCCTGTAAAGCAGGTTCCACGACAATATTGTATCCTTCAAAGAGGGAAGGCCATTAATCCAAGTTTCTTGGAGACAAAAGAAGGAATGAGTATGAAGATGTTCACACAGGGTTTTGTTTGTACACAATGCAGAGAAACCCTGTATAGTCCAAGAAAATAAAGTCAAATCCCACCTCACACTAAAGCTTCACTTTCACTCTGTTCAACTACGCTATAGATTCTCTTAAAGAGATGGCAAGCCACCTCCAGCTTTCGTTCGCATTCCGAACATCATACTCTTCCCTCTCTCGTCCAGAACTGTCAATCGATACCCCTGTCTTTGAAGAATAAATCTTTTCCACTCCATCCTTTATGCCATTAGGTACGACTTTAGTTAGATAAGGCCTTAAGTCGTGGCCCAATTGTAAGAGATTTTCTGTTTCATTTATGAGTATTTCATAGACCATTCTGGAGGACCAGTCTAACATAGTCATAGCACCTCAAATGTATGAAATGAAGCTTGATATCTTTAGATGTAAATAGTCTCAGAGATGGGATTTCCTTAAATTATGCCTGTATGGTTGTGGATTCCTTAAAAGGAGTGTCAATCTCATAATTTCCCAAGGGGACGTTTAAATACTCCTTCAGCTGTTGCCTACCCCATACGGGTCGGTCAACCTCCTTCTGCACAGAAACTTCAATCTGACCTTCTTCCCTATTACTCGAGTTAGTATTACTTGGGATGGCTACCCTCCCTTTTATGGTGGGCTGTCCTAAACTGGCCGAGCCTACCGTGGAATCACCTGCCTTAATATTGTCCCCCATGCCAGCCGACTGTGAAAAAGACAGCTCAATCTGGCGTTTTTTCCCTGCATTATAATCTGCTTGATCATATCTTTGAGGATAGATTCAGTTTGTAGAGTGTCTGAGGGTGGGCGGCAGAAGCATTGATCGTACTTTTAGATGTATTTCCCTCTATATCTAGACTAGGTGTAGGAGCAGAATGGATCACATGCATTTTCTGCCCCCTCTCTGCAACTACTCCCTCAGTTGAAGAGTCCTTAAAAACCTTAGGCATAGTTGTAGTGAACTGGGTTCTTCCAGCTCTTTAGGATGAGTAGAAATACCTTGGAGATGGATAGGGATGCAGATTGTATTCATACATCAATAATAAAAATGACTCAGGTAGTTTGGCAAAAGGGGAGTCTGTTTTAATAACAAGTACATAAAACAGGGAGTACAACGAACATCAGCAGTCGTTTGATCCTCTTACTCAATGCACCTTAGTAGAAACTTAGTAGAAACTGAGGTTATATTGCATAAAAGGTTCTAAGTGAATGTCTAAGCATACGTTCCATATTAGTATAGAACCGTGAAGAAACCGTGAAGAAAAGTGATAGGGTGCTTAACATCAGGTGGGGCAACTAGGCCCTCCCTAAACAAGGCCACTATGAACGTCACTAAATACACGACATTCCATTGGCTATACAAACTATAGGACCCTTGATTACATGGTCCTCTACAATTGGTTGGCTTCCGCCCGCCATCAGTACTTTTCCACCTATGTTTAGCAGCATGCAGACTGAACATCCAGGTGCTAGTGGGCTCATCTAGAAACCAGCTTCCCACCAATTATTATATCAATCCATCATTACCTCAACAGTCCAGTGTCAATTAGTGATTTGAAGTTTGGCCTTGGTTTTTACTTTGCTCTGAGAATTTTAAGGAGTGTAGGCACAGCCAGCATTTGTGCATAGGTGTAACCTCCTCGATCGTCCAATTTCTTCCTTCCACGTGACTGGACACCATGAAATCGGGCTTTTCGTGTATTTAATATTATGTTTTAATAGTACTCTGACGTATTTTGTTTTGCTCAAGCTTCCTGAACAGGAGCCCCTTGTTCCTTCACACAATTTGTATCCAATGTCAGCCAAGTCCTGTTTGATAAGACTTTTGGCTCCCTGGTGTCACAACCCAGAGGTTGTTTTCTGGTTGTATGCAGTATTTCCTTTTGCTCAAGTAATCCTGGGCTTTTATGGAGATGCGCCCAAGACTTCCCTCCCAAGAGCTCAGCCTTCAGGGATAAATAAAACCTGACAGGTTGGGGGCTTGAGCGAAAAGGCCGGAGCAGAATCGTCAGAGCTAGAGGGACAAAGAACAAAACAAAGAAAACAGTTGTTCAGATAAATGCAGCCAAGTAGTGTTGGAATAACAAACAGCCAACACCACCCCCAATCCCCACTCTTACCTGCACCGTAGAAATAATATACCAGTAACCTACTAGTATCAAATGTAGGGAGGGAGGAGTGGAAGTTTGCCAGTATCTTAGGATCACCAGGGCGAAGACCGCAGAGCGTCCCAAGGAGGTTCAAGGCAATCCAAAGTATAAACAGCAAAAACAAAGGTTCAAAGCAATCCAAAAGGTAAACAGCAAAGCGTCCCAAATAAAGGTTCAAAAGCAATCCAAAAGGTAAACAGCAAAGCGTCCCAAATAAAGGTTCAAAAGCAATCCAAACGGTAAACAGCAAAGCGTCCCAAATAAAGGTTCAAAAGCAATCCAAACGGTAAACAGCAAAGCGTCCCAAAATATAGTTCGAAGCCACAGAAGTAAAAAGGAAAACTTGAATCGGGAAGTGAGCGTTCACTTCACGCTACTTTCCTTACGGAGATTTTTTAAGGTATCGGGTCACCAGAGTTTAAGGATTTAGAATTAGGGGGTCGAGAATGAGTAAGCCGGGTTCAGAATATCCAAGGGAACAATCGAGGGAGGCTGGCGTCAGGAAGCAGGTACGGACAAGGCGAAGGCAATAAGTTGATTCAGGCGTTGGTTAGTCGAGGATTCAAGAAACGGGTCCGGGAGCTCGCAACTAACGACAGTCTAGGAGCACTCGATCTCCGGGTAGATGGGAGTTATATATCGTTCCCAACAAATGAAATCATCACAACGTCACGCGTACTTCACGCGGCTATGACAGCAGGCGTTGTGGGAGTTGTAGTCTCAGGGACTTTTACTTGCCGAATAGCGCTCGGATAATCGCCAAGGCAATTTCCAACCTGGCCGGGTCGTGACAGTACCCCCCCACAAAGAACGCTTTCTCCTGAGACTACGCAAGCGGTGTGACCAAAAGGCACGTAGTAAACGGGGAGCGTTTAGATTAGAGGCCGGTTCCCAGGACCTGTCCTCTGGACCATACCCTTTCCAGTCGATCAGGTAGGAGCGAATACCACGACATAGGCGAGTGTCCAAGACTGCACGCACCTCATACTCGTCTTCACCATGGACGTTAACTGGGGTGGGGGCAGTAGGTAATCTCGTGCCAGGTACAAAAGGGCGAAGCAAGGAAACATGGAATACCGGGTGTACCCGCCAATGAGATGGAATCCCTAGGCAAACGGTGACAGGGTTAAGACACCGTAGAATCCTATAAGGACCTAGGTAACATGGCAATAGTTTCCTTTTTCCTTTAATGGCCAGATGTTTTGTAGAGAGCCATACATGTTCCCCACAAGAATACGAAGGGGCGGGTGTGCGCCGTTTGTCAGCTTGCATTTTGGTACGACGTTGTGCCGTTTGCAGATGGGACAACACCGATTTACGGATGGCAAGCAAGGAGTCTTTTACAGCATTAGCGGCGGGAAACTGCTTTAAGGAGGGCAAGACAGGTGGGAGAGTCCTTGGGTGCAGACCATATAAAGCATAAAACGGAGAGCAACCAATTGAGGAATGCATGGAATTGTTATAGGCAAATTCTGCAGCACCTAGTAGCGAGAACCAGTTGGATTGATGCTGCAGACACAGACAGCGAAGAAACTGTTCCATAGTACCATTGGTACGTTCGGTCTGACCATCCGTTTGAGGATGGTAGGCCGAAGACAAGCGGGCATCGATACCCAAAGATGAAGTAAGGGAGCGCCAGAAGCGTGAGGTGAATTGAGACCCCCGATCAGAAATTAGAACCGTAGGAAGCCCAAAGAATCGAACCACATGGTCAAAAAACAGAGTCGCTAACATAGAGGCAGTAGGTATACCCGAGCACGGTATAAATCGTGCCATTTTGGTAAAGACATCGACAACCACAAGAATGGTGGACATACCCCCGATACAAGGGAGCTCCACCACGAAATCGAGGGTAACCGTATGCCATGGATATGGGGGTAACGGCATACTCATTAGAAGACCGACGGGCTTGCCCGGTTGCCTCTTGCACTGTGTACATACTGCACACTTGGAGACATATTGTTCGGTGTCGTTCTTCATACCAGGCCACCAGCACCATCGGTGGAGAAGATCATAAGTTTTTGCCCGACCAGGGTGAGCTGCCAACGGGAGATCATGGGACCATTCAAGAGCTTTACGTCGAATACGGTTATCAGGTAAGTATAGCAAACCATTAACATATGGAAGACCGGTGATGAGTTCAGCGCCCAACTCCTTAAGAACAGGAGCATGATCCTTAGCCCACGTCCTTAATCCATCTAAGATGGACGGAGAAACCGAACAAATACACACCACAGTCCCTGAGGATAATACAGGGGTTGACTGTTTCGTAGTTACCATATCTGTACCGATACGCGACAATGCATCCGCCTTTCCATGTAGTGGACCGGGGCGATATGTCACTGTGAAGTTAAACATGGTAAAAAATAAATGCCACCGTATTTGCCTAGCATTGGTGCATTTTATATGAGATAATGCCTGAAGATTCCGATGATCCGTATATACAGTAATGGGATGTTTAGCACCTAAGAGATGATGTCTCCACTCATTAAACGCTACTTTAATCGCCAGTAGTTCTCTTTCCATGATCGTATAATTACGTTCGGCTGGCGTAAGTTTCCGAGAATGGAAAGCCACAGGATGTAGTCGGTGGGTGGCTGGACAAATTTGCGACAGGATAGCCCCCACAGCAATTGCAGAGGCATCGGCTTCCACGATAAAAGGAAGGGTCGGATCTGGGTGCTGCAGGACTGGAGCTGTGGTAAAGGCTTCCTTCAATTTCTGAAATGCAGAGTGCGCCTGTTCATCCCAAATGAAATGGACGTTCGGGCTGGTCAACCGAGTTAGTGGCGCAACTATTTCAGAAAAGGAGGCGATGAAACGTCTGTAAAAGTTGGAAAAGCCCAAGAATAATTGAAGGGCTTTTACTGAAGTCGGGACAGGCCAATCCAGTACTGCCCGGACCTTTGAGGTGCACATAAGCACTCCCTTTTGTGATATTTGAAAACCCAAAAACTCCACAGACGATGCATGAAACACACACTTCTCCAGTTTTGCAAAGAGGGAGTGTTCTCTCAGACGGAGGAGAACAGAGCGTACATGGTGTATGTGCTGGGACAAGGTATCTGAATATATCAGGATGTCGTCCAAATATATTACGACGTAACAGTCCAACAGGTCCCTGAATATGTCGTTGACAAAGTGTTGGAACGTCGCTGGAGCGTTGCAAAGCCCGAAGGGCATTACACAGTATTCGTAAAGCCCGAATTTAGTTTTGAATGCTGTTTTCCATTCATCCCCCTCACGCATCCTCACCAAATTGTATGCTCCCCGTAAGTCCAACTTGGTGAAGATGGTAGAGGAGGTCATTTTATCAAGAAGCTCCGTAATGAGCGGTAGAGGATATTGGTTCTTGATTGTGACGTTATTAAGGGAACGATAATCGACACATGGACGTAAATCTCCTTCTTTTTTTTGTACGAAGAATATCGGGGAGGCCGCTGGTGAACGGGACGGACGTATGTGTCCCAAGCTTAATGCTTTGTCTATGTATTGTCGCAAGTGTTCTTCTTCCTTTCGAGCAAGGGAGTAGATACGACCATGTGGGACGACCCCCCCAGGTATAAGGTCAATGGGGCAGTCATAGTCTCGGTGTGGAGGCAGTTTTTCTGATAAGCCTTTGTCGAAGACATCCGAGTACTCTCGGTATTCCTCTGGAAGTACAGGGACTGGGATAGAGGATAAAGCACTGATGGAAGGTACACTTGCCACCAGGGCCAGGCAAGGGGAGAAGACGGCTGCCTCTTGAGTCCCTAGACATTTCTGACTGCAAAAGGAGGAAGAGAACAGCAAGGTTTGTTTAACCCAATTGATTACAGGGTTATGGGTTTGCAACCAGGATAGACCCAGAATCATACCAAACTGGGGGGCCGTTATGAGGTCAAAGGTGATGTATTCCGAATGACCCTGTAATGTGGACATTTGTAGTGCAGTGGTTTGTTCCGTGACTTGTCCGGATACCAAACGGGAACCGTCAACAGCATGTATGTCTTCAGGGCGTATTTTGGAAATTATAGGTAGCCCATAATGTTTAGCCAGGTTGGAATCCATATAATTCCCGCTAGCCCCTGAGTCTATCATTACCGGGTTGGAAAAAGAATTGACACCAGGGGCCTTGAAGCACATCGTGAGATATACATGTGGAGACGGAAGACCTGCATCCGAGCCCGGGTACGTTTGACTCATCCTAAAGGCCCGGTTCATGTGCGAGTCCTGGCGTTTCCCGCCGGTTTAGTTGGTCTTTTAGGACATAGCCGTATATAATGTCCTGACTGGCCACAATAGAAACATAGGTTATTCAGTGCCCGTTTCTCTCGTTCAGCCTTAGACAATGGACCCCTGATGGCCCCAATTTGCATGGGTTCAACCTCGCCTTGAGGAATCGTAGTAGTGCTATCTGACCGGGAAGAGGTACGAATATCAGGGTACCGACGTTCGCCCCGTCTTTGCCGAATCCGAGCATCAACTTGGAGAACCAGGTCGAGTAGCTCAGGAAAACCAGGAGGGAGGGCGGGCACCACTGACAAGGCGTCCTTTAGGTCCTCCGACAAACCTTTGTAGAAAACAGCCGCTTTCTTTTGTTCTGGCCAAGTGGTTTCAGCCGCCAACTGATTGAAACGGGCCAGGTAGGTCAACAGATCCGTCTTGCCTTGATTTATAGCTAAAAACTCTAAATCCGTGGTTTGTGCTTTGTATCGCATATCAAAAACGCTGTTCATGGATAGAATTAGCCGATCAAAGTCATAAAGAGCCGGATCATTAGCTTCCAACAAAGGATTAGCCCATGCTGCAGCAGTGCCGCCTAAATGGGAGAGAACGAAGGCCGCCTTAGTGGTAGCATCTGGAAACGCCAAAGGTCGACAAAGAAAGTGAAGGCGACATTGATTCACGAAAGTCCGATACGCCTTGGGATCCCCCAAAAAGCGTTCGGGTGGGGCCAAAGGAAATGGCCCAGGAAGAACCACCGGAGCTGGAGTTGGGGGAAATACAGGAGGAGGTGCCGCTGCAGCGCCATCCCCGAATTCCTCATCATGGGGTAATGGCTGCACAAAGCTCTGTAATACATCCATGCGTTGATGTAAGGTCGCATGGGCAGATGCCATATCGGTACGCAAGGCGGAAAAAGCCTGCATGAGAGCTGTCATCGGGTCAGATGCGGCTTCCATAACCAATAGGCGTTATGTTAGGCTCCTAAATCTGTCACAACCCAGAGGTTGTTTTCTGGTTGTATGCAGTATTTCCTTTTGCTCAAGTAATCCTGGGCTTTTATGGAGATGCGCCCAAGACTTCCCTCCCAAGAGCTCAGCCTTCAGGGATAAATAAACCTGACAGGTTGGGGGCTTGAGCGAAAAGGCCGGAGCAGAATCGTCAGAGCTAGAGGGACAAAGAACAAAACAAAGAAAACAGTTGTTCAGATAAATGCAGCCAAGTAGTGTTGGAATAACAAACAGCCAACACCACCCCCAATCCCCACTCTTACCTGCACCGTAGAAATAATATACCAGTAACCTACTAGTATCAAATGTAGGGAGGGAGGAGTGGAAGTTTGCCAGTATCTTAGGATCACCAGGGCGAAGACCGCAGAGCGTCCCAAGGAGGTTCAAGGCAATCCAAAGTATAAACAGCAAAAACAAAGGTTCAAAGCAATCCAAAAGGTAAACAGCAAAGCGTCCCAAATAAAGGTTCAAAAGCAATCCAAACGGTAAACAGCAAAGCGTCCCAAATAAAGGTTCAAAAGCAATCCAAACGGTAAACAGCAAAGCGTCCCAAAATATAGTTCGAAGCCACAGAAGTAAAAAGGAAAACTTGAATCGGGAAGTGAGCGTTCACTTCACGCTACTTTCCTTACGGAGATTTTTTAAGGTATCGGGTCACCAGAGTTTAAGGATTTAGAATTAGGGGGTCGAGAATGAGTAAGCCGGGTTCAGAATATCCAAGGGAACAATTGAGGGAGGCTGGCGTCAGGAAGCAGGTACGGACAAGGCGAAGGCAATAAGTTGATTCAGGCGTTGGTTAGTCGAGGATTCAAGAAACGGGTCCGGGAGCTCGCAACTAACGACAGTTTAGGAGCACTCGATCTCCGGGTAGATGGGAGTTATATATCGTTCCCAACAAATGAAATCATCACAACGTCACGCGTACTTCACGTGGCTATGACAGCAGGCGTTGTGGGAGTTGTAGTCTCAGGGACTTTTACTTGCCGAATAGCGCTCGGATAATCGCCAAGGCAATTTCCAACCTGGCCGGGTCGTGACACCTGGTTCATCCTATCTCTGTTTGCTGAGATTCATTCGTGCAATTAAAACTTGCTTTTAATTGTAACAAACTGAAGCGAGGCCTTCTTATTTATGTTCAGCACTGCTTTATAACGTACACTGGAAACATCCATCTTTTATTTGTCCATATGTATCTTTAGAGGTATATATATATATATATTTATTGGCGCTTGCCGCGGTCTATCTATTGTATGGCGCACCCGAGTGAGTCCCGGAGAGTCCCGCTTTGCCGCAGACGTATCTGCACTGTGCCTGGATTGTTTTCTAAACACGGACCACGGCGCTCCAATTACTTAAAGACTACGTTCCCCACAAGGTGAAGATATAACCAAGGACACAATAGCTTGACATTTATCATATTTCATGATTACTTATCCATCTTTCCCTTCTGTTTAGGCTGTGTGCCTCACGTTGTGGGAGTAGCTATAAAACAGAGCACGCGCACCCGAGCGAGTCCCTGAGACGGACCGCGGCGTTGCAGCATCGGGGGCTCTCTGGGGCTATCAGTGATAATTCTGTTTTTCATATAAGAGATTGGTGATCTGTCCTGAGCAGATGATCCGACTATCCTTGAAATCAGGCATGCCAGCGCGTAGCCCACTGAGGAGTGGGAGAGTGGGGCGGATAGAGAAGCCGAGTGAGGCTGCACCTAAAAACTCCACTCCAAGACGGGGTGGAAGTAAATACAGCGCAGCGGGAAGTGCGGACATCAGAAAATTCTGCAATGGTTCACTGTCGGCCTTCCGATGTGAGCTGGGGGCTACTGGTAAGGTAATGGAGCCTGCGAGAATGAACCATGATGCCAACTTGGAGACTCCAAATCAAATTGGGCAAAGCTTGGGGCTAAACAGGGAGCAACCAGGCGGGTGCCCGATGGTAGCGTGTTCAATTTCAGACACGGCTATGTTAGACTCAGTACCTGCAACTGTGCGGCCTCATGTCGGGTCACCAATGCCCAAGGAGCGGGTGGAGATTGGGGCTGATGTCTTGGTTATTGATCTGGATGCAAATGATTCAGTGTTTTCTGATAATCTGTTGCCTAAAAATTTGTCAGCATCCCCTGTAATGTTTTCGGACAGTAGTATAAATGACTCGACCTCTGGTATGGCTGCCCTATTATCGATAAAAACAACAACTAACACTCATAGTACGAATACCTCTGTGACTGTCCATCAATCGGATAATGTATGGGGAATCACCCTACAGGCCATGAATATTGCGCTGGGTTCTATGTCCAGTGCATTGACTGTGTGTGAACAGAAACTAAGCGTACAGAGTGAATGTTTGCAAAAAATTATTGAATGGCAAATGAGGAATGCTCGCCAAAATGTGAGAGTAATGGATAAGAGAGTATCCACAGGTGAATTGAAGATGTATAGGAGCTCTATGGCTACCCAAACAGAGAATATGTTAAAGAGCATTGAAACCTGCCGAAATGTACCGGTTGTACACAAAGATGCCTATGTGGGAAAGTCAGTAATCCCTTGTATTGATGACATCATTTATGAAAAGGTAATGAGTGAGTCGGAATTGGGAATCCCAGAGGAAAGTCGATCGGGATCAGAGCCCTATGTTAGTGGGATGGTGCAGGATGTCCAGGTCCACTGCAAAAAGGCGGGTAGGCCCGTTTGTAATGTTAGTCAAGTGGAGAAAAAAGGCAAGGTTGGGGAGGGGAAAAAACCTCCAAAAAACTTCCAAAAAACCAGCAAATACCGAAACATGTAGGTAAATCCTTGGTAAAACAATTATTTAAGGTGATTACAGTGCCAAAACAAAATGCGATAGCTGTATCCCAGGCCATTAAGCACAAATATCAGCAACACGCGCAGGAGAGAAGAACTGACCCCCTGAAATTCACCCCAGTTCAGGCAATGGCGTACCCTCCATTGGATGACCTCATAGAGGTCATAGCAAAAAAAAAAGATAGCGAAGTGGTCCAAACAAGAAATCATGAGGCATCACTAAGTCTAAAGGTGGCTGTTGAACCAGTTACTGTCCCAGGAGTAGATTACCTAGCCCTGGCTGTACAGAGGTTGGAAATTCGGAAAGCTGTGGATACGTATATGGTGGGTGAGTCCCCAGCCTTACTAGTACCTGCTCTCCAAAGGAGTTCGAGCGGAGGCGTTAAGAGTCAACAAATGCCTGCTAGTGGTCCTCAGGGAGTGAGTGGGAGTGAGTACGGTGGGAGCAGTGCAAATTGGTGTGGGTAATAATGGCACAGAGGAAATGGCTGCATGTGAAGGAAATAGGGCCCCTATCCTGAATCTGGTGTCGCCCCAAGCACAGGGGTGGGGGGGTGGCCCCAGCCAAACCCAAGAAGGCTTGTTCAAATTAGGAAACACAAGTGATTTGTTACATATGTCAGGGGGCTATTATGTCCCTAATTGAAAATGCCCTCAATAAGAGGCAAGGCCCTAATTTCCAAAGTGGTGCTCCTGTCCCGTCTGCCATTACGCCTTATGTCAAGAATAGTGCCCATCTGCCATCAGTTAGGAATGTACCTATACCGTATGCATTAGTTCTGGCATGTAGGTGCCCCCCATATACGCAATATGATCTAAATAGAAGGGCAGTAATGGCAATATTTTCAGAGATTCCCCAACTGGAGGATGTTGCGTCCTCAGATATGGTTTTAGTTGAGTTTTCGGTGAAGGGTCAATTAAACTCTGTAAAGCTATGGTTTACGCGAGTAGTGCAAAATGCAATCTGGCAAGCCAAAGAAGAACTACTCAATCTATCTATTATAAGCTTATAATTATAATTATAATTATAAGCTCACAATCACTTTACTGCTTGCGTTACAATTGCATTTGTACATGTGTAAAATGATTTGATATCTTCATCTGTTTCTGCGGCATACGTTTCTTCATCCTGAGCCCAAGATGTCACGTATCCTTGTTGCTTTCTTGATGCCTTATAGAATATCTGCATTCTCTGATATCTGCATCTCTTCTGTGTGTGTCATCTCTTTCCACGTGACATCACCATTTACTCTTGCCTTTTAACTGCTCTGCTTCTTTGGGAATCTCATTCAGATGATCATATTGTCTTGCAAGCAGGTACGGTTTTCTCAATGGGTACTTTGCCTCCCAGATTCTTTTAAGTACTGGGACTCTTATGGGTACTGCACAGAGTCCACGCTCTGCTCTCTAATGGTTCATTTGTTCGGCATACGTTACATACTTTGGTTCCTATGCCATAGGTAATATGGGCGGGGCAGTTGGAAGGGGAGTACTTGGCTCCTCCTCTACACTCCCTCCTTGGGGCGATTTATCGACCTCTCTCTCATCATCCTTCATATCTAGACATCTCCTTTCAGACATCCTGCGGATTTCACATGCTCATCTTTGTTCCAAGTCATGAGCATGCACTGTCCACTTGGACTGCAATAGATCCATCTTCCCACATATTTCTTGTGGTTCTTTGGGTACAGGAACTTTGTTCCCTCAAGGTGCATGGATACTGGCTTCCACAAAGTCTCTGATCCCTTCATCTGTTAGAACCTTGGGCTTCCATCCTGGCTCAACATCAATCATAATCTTCATCCCTATGGCTTTCTTTGATGTTTTCCTGTACTGTGAGGTTAGTCTCTTGAGTACACAAAATCCAAGTAATACCAACACGATCAGGGCTCCACGAAATTTGAACATATCTGCCATCCATTGTGGAACCCAAGAGAAAAGTGATCCAAACCAACTGTCATCAGCAATGACTTCTACTTCATCTATCATCTGGCCATGGAGTTTCGTCGGCATGTCGATGGCCTCTGTCAAGGTTCCATTCTCGTCATCATGAGAAAGTATGAACGCGCAAGATGATTCTCCAATTTTGCACTAACACCTCTATTCATAGCTGTGATCATGTCCAAGATGCACCTATTCTGGAGAGTCACCAGTCTTATGGCTCTCATCTCTTCTCTGATTACATTGAATACCTTTATGGTAGTGTTAATTGTCTGCAGCAATTCCCATATGGTTATCTGTAGCCACTTGGTATTTGCTCCAACTTGGATTCTTGGTGTGAAGATCAATGTGAAATAATGACCCATGATAACTGCTGTTCCATGCACCATTCCTGATGTATCAAAGATACAATCACATTTCTGAGTTTCTCCAATTTTTCTTGTACCATTCCCTTTGAAGAACAACCTTGAGCTCTCCAAAGGCACTATCTACAGGGTAGAAAGAAAGTCTTGGCAAAAATGATTTGCATACCTCTAGTACATTCAAAATAGTGGATTCAGGATGATAAGTTACCATCCAGGATTTGCAGATCACCACTCATTTTTCCCAGCCATCTTGAGATAACACTGATCCCCAGATCTGCATCTGCCCTCTGGTCTTCCAAATTCGAATCTCATCTGCAGTTTTTCCTGCGATCTCCAGTTTCTTGTTCACTTCTCTTCTGATTTCTTCTCCTTTTACTCCAGGTTTCTCGTATCTGATCACAAGCCTACTTGTTTTTGCATTGTTTCTTGTTCTTATATCTTGGAGGTAGTCATCTTCATCTGGATCTATCTTTTCAGTTGCCCATTGAGAGAGGCATCTTGATCCATGAAGTGGCCTCTTGTTTTCCAAAGTGCCACATGTGAAAGACAATGTGCTGTTTGGACATCTATTTTGACAGCTATGAAGATCTTTGACTTACCCATGCTGTATGGCAGGAGTGCACATACAAAGCATTCCTCCTTTGAAGTTCTTCTCCTGAATTCCTTCATGTGTTGGTACCATATATTATTTCCCAAGTGTGCTGTGCTGTCCAGGTAATCATTTAATTCATAAATATCTTCCTGTGTGCTTCTTTTAGATCTCATTCTGTTAATATGAGCTTCCATAATCATATCATGAAGTGTACCAATGTAGCTTCTTCTCACTGAATTACTTACAGGAATATCCGTCCGGGTTCCCTGTGTAGGAGAAAGTTCAGAACTTCTCATCTGCTCAGCAGCCCATTTGGGCATGAAAATGTCTCTTATAATCTCCATCTGAGATCTTCCTTTTGAAACTGCTTTTGGATCAATTGTCACTGGACCATGTGTATTTGTATGTATTACCTGTGTAGGCTCATCTTTTATCGACCCCTTGCCTTGCCTGGTTTTCCTAGCCTGTCTCTGGCATCTAGAAATCGTCTCTCAGACATGTTTTGTATGTGAATTATTACTAACAACATCCATCTCAAGCGCAGGCAATTTGCCATCTTTCTTTGGGACAGGAATAACTACACATGGTCTAGGCCGCTTAGTAGTTGCCACACGTACAATTTACTTCTGCTCTGAAATGTGCACAGGAATGTTAGCTCCATGTGCACCAATGTAAAATGCTGTTCTCACAGTCAAGGAAATCAGTGCAATTATGAACACAATATAAGTGTAGATTACACATTGGTAAGTTAACCTGCAACATCTACTTCTTGGACAACGTGAGTGCCTTTCTTCATGTGGTAGAATGATGTTGCTATTTAGATTACCCATCTTGACCACCTAAGGAAGAAAAACTTAATTTTTATTTTAATGTTTCAGCATGGTGAACTGTTTCTGGAAACTGTCGTCTAGTTTCAGCAAGTCATCCTTGATCAATTGTCTGCTTACTGAATGATAAAAACACTGCCTCTGTGCCTCTGAAATCAGTCTTTCACTAGTCGAAAGTAAGTCTACGCAATCTTTACGACATAGATTATCTCCCAATCTATACCTCGAATCTGCCGTGTCCCTGAAGACATGTCGAATTTCTTTCAGCAGGAACCAAAAGTCTTTCTTTATCAGCACTCACTCGATCTGTCCCTCGAAGGAAAGTATCTACACCGATCTGTGTTTTGTTTCAAAATAGAGGCTCATTTGGATGATGATACCTTCCAGGATCACATTCAGATGGGCAGTGTTTCTTGGATCCCTGAGAAAGGTCTGCGCATCAGTTTTCCTCTCAACCAGGTATGGATATTCTTCAATCAGACAAAATAACACCACACTGACTAGTCTATGAGCTGCTTCGTTTGATAGGGGCATTTGTACTCTCCTCGCTGTATTCAGGTAATTGCAAGAACTGTTCAGTGAGGACTATGAGCAATCTTTTTATAACTTCTTTGTTCTTAGGATTTTGTAAAAAGGCTGGAATGCGGGTGGTCCTCCCCATCAGTGAAGGATAATTGCACAGTACTAACTCGAAATAGGTGAGAATGTTTCTAGTAAGGTTATCACTGGGTAACACCATAAGTAAATCCAAACAGGAACTCTGTAATATATGAATCTGGGTATTGTACCCTTTTCTAATCGATGTGTCCACGATTAAAATCTGGCATAATCCACTTCTTATCAAAGATTAAGCATGCCTCAGTCCAAAGTTAATTAGCTACCAAAAATATCTTCTTCCACTCTAAAATGACAGTACAGAGTGTTCAAACTAGTTTTTCTTGACCCTTTTGCAAATGACTTAAAAAGGAGTGTTCCAAACCAAGCCACAGCCCACTGGGGTCTTTGTCTTTCTACTTGTCAGCTTCTATGTCCTTCTTCCTCGTCATCGATCTTGTCTGCATGTGTTGTGGTTCTTCCCCAATGCTTGTACTTGCCTCGTCGTGTAGGGGTTCAGGCAGAGGAGTCCTTCCAGCAAAAATGTTCCCGTCACCCAGGAAAATCCAGGCATCCCTACCCTGCACTATGACAGCAGATGGCGTGATGTCCTCCACAATGAAAGGGCCACAAAAGTGGGGCTCGTCCCCTTTTTTCTCACGTGATTGTGGATCAAAACTGCATCTCCTGGGAATAGTTTGGGAATAGAAAGTTCTTTAGATTGGTCTGTTGAAGAATCTCCTTCTGTGTTCTGTACTGCTCTACACCCTTGTCTCTGCAGCTGTCCTGAAATGACAGAGATACTGGAAGTCATACAGTTCAAATACTCATGTAATTCCAATCCTAACAGTTTTGACGTTGGCTGAGCATCACTTCTAAATCTGGATGGAGGTATTAGGGGTGTTCTGATACGCCTCCCAGTCACAATTTCATGGTGTGTGAGTTGGTGGTCAGAATCTGGTTGTTTCCACAATGCATATAATGCCAGTGGTAGACGATGCAACCACCCCTTTTTTAAGGTAAGTTTCAACTTGGCTATTCTTTTTTTAAGCAAGCCATTAAGTCTCTCACAAATACCATTTCCTTGTGGATTATAAACCGAAGAAAACGTGTACCTTTTACCAAGCAAAAAGCTAATCTGTTCAAACATTGTATTAACAAAATGAGGACCATTGTCTGACCTCATGACTTCACATACTCCCCATCTAGGAAATACTTCCCGCACTAAAACATTTGCTGCACAAGTGGAATCTGAGTGTGTACAGGGGCCTGTTCCTATCCACCTTGAGAACAGAACACACCACTATGATCAGGTATCTGTATCCATTACATACTTGTATCATTTAGACATAGTCGATATGCAAGTCCTGGAAAGGGCCATTAGGTCTCTGAATGACTCCCCTAACTGTGCACTGTGTATGCCCAGCCATGAATTGTTGACACACCATACAGTTCACTATATAAAATACAACATGCTTCATCAAATTTGGTACAAACCAATCCTCAGCAATAGTTGCAGTGAGATTCTCCCTAGTTGTATGTGCAGGGTAGTGTATCTAATCTAATGCCACCCTTAATATGGCTACAGGCATCACCGGTTTACCAGTGCTGTCCAGTTGGCACAATGCTTCCGAGGGGTTTAAAGAACGCCCTCTTTGCATCCACAAATTATTTTCCTCTTGGGGTGCTTCCACCTGGATTTCCACCAACTGTGTTTTAGACAAATGGTTATACCCTTCAGATGCAATCATCATTACAGTCATTCTTTCATTTACATCACAAGTTTCAACATTCATCATCCCTATATCTGTAGTTGCTATGCGCTTAGCCTCAGTATCTGCTGCTTGATTTCCACGCGAGATAAAATCTGCCCCTTTAGTATGAGTTGTGCATTTAACAACTGCAATGCCTCCTGGGAGTTGTAGTGCCTTTCATGAGCCTATCCAATAAGGGGGCTTGCTGCACTGGCGTGCCGTCTGCTCAGAGGTAGCCCCTCCTCTTCCAACATGCTAGTCCTGTGTGCACCATTGATGTCACAGAGGCAGAGTCACTATACACTTTTACTTCCTGGTCTGCATGACTCTCGATCGCGATTATCATTGCCAATAATTCAGCAGCTTGTGTGGAATAATGAGATGACAATCGAGTACTAATAAGCATCCATAATTCCCCATTAACCATGTGCTTTACCACAGCGGCACCTGTATACCTTTGTCCATCATTTTTATCGATCCTTGAAGAACCGTCAATGAAAACAATCTCTCCTCCTGCTAATGCATTCTCCTTTATTCTGGGGATATCATCGCAGAACACTTCATAATTCACGCAATCATGTAAGGCTCTCCCTCTGTCATTGGCCCAGCTATAAACATGGCTGGAATCATTATTTTACATCAGACTATTTTGATTGCTGGGTTGGATATAACTACCTCATAGGCAGAGCCCTTTGAGAAGTCAACGTGCCTTTTGGTTTTTCTAAAATGGCAAATAGTGCATGCTCAACAAATAATGTCATGGAACATCCCATTACTATGCTTGCAGCTTTCTCTATGGCGAACGCAGCGGCTGCTAAACTTTGTTCACATGGAAAATGACCCCTCATCACTGGGTCTAAGATTCCAATGTAATATGCAAGGGGCTTGTACCTCAATGTGGTTCTCTGCGCGAGCACTGCTGTCATAACGGTGCTGTCTGTATTTGAAAACAAGAATTCCTCAGCATAATTGGGAATCCCTAAAACTGGGGCCATGCAAATTGCTTTTTTCAATTCATCAAACCCTTCTTCCATCTCCTCAGTCCACCAATTTTTTCCTGCCTTGCCTGTGCTTTCTTCAAGGCCTTTAATAGGGGCCTTATATATGAACTGTAGTCAAAGACCCATGCTCTGACGTAGTTACATAGTCCCAAAAATCTCTGCATGCGCTTTATTATGTATTGATTAGCTGTTTTCAAGATAGCCTCAGCTCTTTCAGGGGTAACCTTTTTTCTCTCATGTGAAATCAATTGGCCTATGTATAACACTTCTGGTTGACAATATTGTAACTTTTCCTTGTCAACCTTATATCCTTTGTCAGCTAGTATAATCATCAGCTGAACAGAATCGCGTCTGCACTCTTCCTCTGAGGTGCTGCAAACTAGGTTGTCGTCTACGTATTGCAACACAACACTTTCCAAAGCAATATTGCTTAAGTCCATCTGAAGGACTCTATTAAAAATTGATGGGGACTCACAGCACCCCTGGGGTAAACGAGTGCTTTTTAGGTGACTTTGTCTGAATGTAAATGACGTCAGATCCTGTGACTCTTTATGCAATGGGATTGAGAAAAATGCATTTTTCAAGTCGATCACCATGAAATATCATGCGTCAACAGGTATATTACATAGAGTTGTGGACGGGTTCCGGACTAGAAGGGAACTCGGCCTCTACAATTAGTTTTATTGGTATAAGGTTCTGTATTAAACGGCACAACCCCCCCTAGATTTTATGATTGTGTACACAGCAGTATTACAGGGTGACTCTGATGTCACCAGGTTGCCCTCTTTAATCATGGCGGAAATCGTCTTAAAAATACCTTCATCTGCCTCTCGAGACATGGGATATTGTCATACTCAAGGTAAAATTGCTCCTGGTTTCAACTTAATCTTCACTTCTCCAACCCCCTTCAATAGGCCTACGTCATAGGGGCCTGTGGTCCATAATGAATCTGGCACTTTCACCATATCTTTGTCAAAATATTCAGGGCATTTTTGTGCTAACATCATTTTGTGAGGAACTTCTCTTTTAATCGCTCTTACCCAATAAGTAATGCTCATCTCAAATATCACCTTATCGTCAGATGGGTGATCCCCAAACAGGTCTTCATCAGTGACATGAGTCAATCTGTAACCTTCGCCAATGGGGATTACTGTTCGCCATTGTCTGCCCTCATCATCATTGACATCAATCAAAGCCATTTCTCCACACACTATGGCTGCTTGTATCTCTAAGGGAAAGACTTGTCCCTTTTCCTTGAGCACAGGTATCCTTGGCCTAAACAAAAATTCATCAGGAGTTCTCATCGTTCTACCTGCCAGTCCTGGCAACCATGACATTAGAATGCAAACCCCATACTGAAAAACCTCTGGTTCTAATGGAATCGCTCTCATAGCTATTTGCCCTGCAAATGCCATGATCATTTTGCACACGTTTACATGATGCATTCCAGGTGTTGAACATCCTATACCTTCGTCAGTAAACAAAATGGTCATATTTAACTTTATCATTAAATTTCGTCCCAATATATTAACAGGTGTTTGCCTCGAATATAGCAGGGGCACCTTCATGTCACAGTCTCCTATAGGGACTGGTAATTCTTCTGTAAAAGGAACTCGACTTGTATCTCCTGTGAATCCCTGAGTATTCATGGCATTGCCAGACATACATTTTTTTCCCTCTCGTATACATGAGCGCGTTGCACCTTTGTCTACTAGAAATGAAAAAATGGGGGTGTGGCGTCACGGATAGTATTGAACACATCGTGTCTCCCAGTGAGCTGTCCTATTGCGGGTACAGCCTTGTCCCATAATTCGTAAACGGATTCCCTCCATCAATAGTGACACCCCCTACTCTAGGAGTTACTGACTGTCCTGTATTTGTGTTCTGCTGAAGCTGCATAGGTGATTGCTGTGACTGTCCTTGTGGCGGGTTACCTGCTACCTGCTGTGGTTGCAAGCCTTGCTGCATTCTCGGCGCTTGCTGCTGCACTGACATCCCCCCTCTTGAAAAGTGGCCATTTTGCATGAAAACTTGACTTCTACATTTGCAAAACAAGTGCCCTGTCATTCTCCACGTCCAATGTATAGGCGGTGGTCTCCTGAACTGCTCATTTTACATATTCGGATTACCATTCTGCATATTTTGAAACCCACCTTGGTTATTCTGAAAGTTTCCCTGATTACTCTGCCAATTCCCTTGATAACCTTGCCCTCCTCATCCTCTGAATCCCTTTCCTCGTGGAGTATAACCACTATTGTTTTGATGGAACTGTCTTTGATTATTTACCTGCGGCGTGTTTACTGCCTGCTGTGAGTTCGCCCCATCTACACTGGTCAACATTGCCCCTTCAATGACGTACTTGGATAGTTTGTTCTCACTCATTTTGCCTCCTCGCCTTTGCGAGCAGCGTCTTTTTTGTGATTTTTTCTTGCAGTAGTCTGCAGTAATGCGCACTGGTCAGCTGAATTTCTGACCATTGTTTAGCCTCTATCCCCACTAACTTATTGAGCTGCTTCTGTACTGGCTCTAACAGCCCTTGGCATAATATATGGTAGAACACTGGTATAGATTTCCACCAAGATTCACGTGTTTCCAACACCCAAGATTCCTGAAAACTTTGAATGTAAACCAACGGATCATCTCCTTCTTTCATTTTTTTTGTCATTATAGCTTCCATATCAGACACGTCCGGATATAATACTCGAAGCGCCTTCCAGACTGCCACTCTTCAGTTATTGAACGGTGCTCCATCGTGAGCGGTGTTGACTGTAGTCATCCCAGGCTACCCTGCCCCGTCCACACATCATCAGCTCTCTCACAAAGTATGGCGATTAAAAGACCTTTTATGTCCCCTATAGCCAACATGTTGCCTCCCGTCATTTTCTCTAATTCATGTATCCATTTCCCAGTGCCAGAAGTTAAAATTGGGAGTTTACTCCTTAAATTATCCTTATCCATCTGGGGCCATGGTATATACTGTGGTCTGGCCCCTCCTTTTTTCTAACAAAGGAAACTGTGATGCCCCAAACTCATTCTCATCTCTCATCATTTGTCTGTCCACTGCAGGGACAATATTGCCACATCGCCGTCTACCTGGCAATGATCTCTCTGACCGTGGAGTTGCACCCTAGGTTTGTCTGACTGTGTCAATGGCTCCAAAGCCTTAGATACAGACACATTTAAATCCAACCATCTTCCTTCCTTATCCATAGAAAAGCATCCCTCAGACCCACATATGTCATCTCTCTTTCCACCATGGAAGGCTTCCCTTTCTTCGTCTGACATTTCTTGTGCCCAACTCGTGCTTTTTCCCTTCGCCATTGGCGTTTTCTGAGCCTTCATGTCGTCATGGTATGATATGATATGATATGATGTGGCATTTATAACGTGCTTGTACACAAGTATTTCAAGTATACTTTATTGATCGCTTCCCCAATGCTCCTCGAGTCAAACTAGTCTTCTAGATTTGCTCTAGACATGCCTGGTAATGACTCGTATTCTAGAAAGAATTCCTCTATATCCTCCCATGCTACTTTTGGATTAGGATCTCTTACTTCTTTCTCCAAATACTCGAAATCAGGTGCTCTCTGTCTTCTTTTACGCTCCATATCATCATCAACTTCTCTTAGCTTTCTAGCTTCCTCTCTCACTCTGTCCTCCTCTTTCTTTTTCATATCCCGTCTTTCATTTGCCCTTCGTATCTCCTCATCCCTTTGTCATTGCATCCTTTTATCCTTAACTTTTGTTCCTCTACTTTTATGCTTTTTCTTTCTAATTTCTCCTGTTCATCAACTGTTCTTTGTTTATTGTCGTCTTGATCTCCCCTTTGTCTTACATCCTCGATGCCTTTACCATTGAGTTTAAGCAAAATCTGACCTCCCATCAATTTGTTCTGTAAGAGCGCTACCTCATCAGTTTTATCTCTTTCTCCCTTCCATCTCTTTATTTCTCTTCCTATATGTAGAGTTGTGCTTGTTCGATCACTTCTCTCCTTATCGCGTCTCTCCTTGTCCCTCAGGACCTTGGAGATTACAACTTTGTCACTTGTTTTCTCCGGACCCTCGTCACTACTTTGCGTAGGTGACTAAGAAGCCTGATTACTGTACCCTGTCGCTGCTTCAAGTTCCCTTAATGGGTATAACCCATCGTCTTTCTTATTATCGTCTTTTATTTCAGATGGGGTGGGCAGAACAGAGGGCTCTTTACCCCTCTCTCTGCATACATTAAGTTTACAATCTAAAGGAGGCTCCTCATCTTTCTCTTGTTGATATATTTTCCAAAGTTCTAAACTCGCTAGGCGCTTTTCTAGCTTTTTCCCCAGTATACGCAGCATGCAGATATATCGTCATATGCTGCAGGACTGCCTTCAACAGTGATCCGCCTTGTGGCCACGGCATAAACATTTTGTCAGCGGTTCCTTTAACCCATTCTGCACTGTATTGTCAAAGTTTAGGTGCATGTTTTGGCAACTGTTTATGGAGATGCACAAGTGGAGTAACATCCTCCATTCTTAATCCTTCACTTTTAACTTGCTAACGCTCGCTTGCTTTAATCACAGGTTTTAAAAACACGTTTTCAAGAAAACAACACAAAATGAGCGAGCACCAATCGTTGCAAGCTCCAATCCAGTTTATCCACACTTTTACTTTAATCTTGTTAAAAAACAACCATCAAGTGTAATTAAAAAACAATCACTTTCTTTTCTTCAACTTCACACTTCTCTCATTTAGCATGCATTTTTACTTTTACTAGGATGTCATTGTGCTTTCAAAATTACATAAAACAAACAGACAAACTTGACCGGTCACATAATGTTTTCTACGATTTTCTTTCTTAAGACTTGTCTTACCCTCTAGAAAATGCTCCTCGCAGAACTTAAATCTATCTCCTTAGGATCCCCTTTAATTGGACCCGTCATCTACATTATCCACAAATAGGATTTTAGATAAGATTTCTTCTAACGTTCTTTAAAACTTAGGTATATGGTGTATGCTCTTCATAATGCCCTCTCACGTGATTTTACTTACTATTTTGCTTGGCCACAATACATATATATATATATATATATATATATATGTGTATATATTACATGGCCTGCGGTAGCGGCCACGTAGTTATGGTTAAGTTGCTCATCTCATAGGAAGAGTACTTTTTGGGTAGCTTAGAACTTCGCTCCCCCTGGACAAATCCTCACCAAACCTTGGTTAATCGGCTTGCGTCATGTCCGCAGACACTCAACGTGTTCGCTGATTGTTGGCTGGGGTGAGGCATGAGGTGTGTCACATTGTTTCGATGTGCCTACCATCTTGGATCTGTAGACATCCGCGGACAGCGCAACATCGAACAAGTAAAATTCAATTTCTGGGAGTGTGTTGGTATGTAGGAGTGCTTGGAGAGGGTGGAGGAGTAAGAGATGGGTCAAATGCTGTATTGGTTTAGGTGGCAAGTGCCCCTGATGTGTTTGCGATGTCCGTGGTCACCGTGGCTGTCCGCAGACATACTAAATAGTGGGCGCACTACTAGCTATTTTACTTTAGTATGATGTTGGTTTTGGGTTCTTACTAGAGCAGTGATTGTAATTAATATCCCCAATAAGCAGCACACATACCACAGTCAAAATGTTTGGTAGCATGGGTGTGTTATGCTGCGGTGGTTGTCGCCAGCCATGAACCCAAGACTCTAGGCCCTGGCCACAACCACCGCAGCATAGCACACCCATAGAATCAAACACCCATCAAATATCCACAACCCAAAAGTTTGTGTACTGTTTCATTTGTAGAGTTTGTAAGTGAAGTTTTGGCTAGGCTATGCAGTTAAGATTGTAGAGTTTGTAACAAGCACTGCAGCATAAGATACCCATGGAAGTAAACATTTTGGATTGTGGTGTATGGTTAGATGTTTGCTTGAAGGGGTGTGTTATGCAGCAGTGTTTGCGAGTCCATTTATTATATACTTGCTGGTTGACTTTTTTGTGGTTGTATGCAGTTTTTTCATGACATGGGTAATTGGAGCAGATATTCTTTTTCGATCTCTGTGATTTAAAGAAAAGATCATATGTTAGTGTAGGTAGTTCATAATGAGTTATTGCATTGCATAATAGACATTTCTGTATTTTTTCAGCCCTCAAATTTAGTACTTTAGAAGTACTGTAGTTCAAACCAGTGTACTGCGCATTTTGCTCAGTTTCTGTGTTTGTTTTTTAAATTATTGGGTCTGTGGGAAAACAATCAATGCTGGTTTAAAAAAAACCTTCTATGTTGTGGTACAATATATTTCTTTCATTGTCTTAGTGTTTATTTCTTGTTTCTTGCTAATCTTTTAACTGTTTGGCTTGTTGCAGATTTTTGGGGCAGTTAGATACCTGTTGGTGTATTCTAACTGTATATTTCTTGTTTGATTTTAGTGGCATTTATTTATCTGTTTGCTTGTTGCAGAATCTTGGGGCAGTTAGATACCTGTTGGTGTATTCTAACTGTTTATTTCTTGTTACATTTTAGTGGTATTTATTTATCTATTTGCTTGTTGCAGAATCTTGGGGAAGTTAGGTACATGTTGGAGTATTCTAACTGTTTATAGTTTTGAAATTGAAGTTTTGTTAATGTTTATGCACAGATTAGCTATTAAATTTTGGTTTTAAGAATATTAATTATGCGTTTACAAGATTTGCTGGTAATCTCTGTTTTAGAGTAATGGTAGTATCATTACATTCAAACCATCCACATTTCTTTTTTATGTATGCAGTGTAGTGACCTAAATTGGTTGTGGCTCCTGTGTGGTAGATTATACCTATTGTTGTGAACGTTTTCTTACCAAGTGATACTTGACCATGTGTGAATCCAGTCAGCTTGCAGTTGTTTTTAGTACCATCTGCATTGTAACGTAAAAGCATTAGTATTACGTATTTACTATGTGTCTGTATTTGTAAGTTGGAGTGATTATCTGAATTGCAGGTAGTACATAATCTGCCATGGTTTGCATTTTGTACAAGTTGCTGAAATGGAATGGATTCACAGTTAGGTATGGATACATACACAAAGTGTTCATTAGGGACTTGTTCCTGTGCCACATGGCTGCAGAGAGTGCATTTATGTTTCCATATGTATGAAATCTGGAAGATTTCATTTATAGGTATGTTTTTGTTTTCCAGTACTTGTAGTAAGTACATTAGAAAATTTCGTGGATCTTCTTGTGAGTTTATAGTGAATTTCACCATTCCAGTACAGTAGTCTAACTCTTGCCTTATTTATTATTGGTGTTCTACTGGAAGGAGTAGCAATCGGTGTAAAGTGACACCGCCTATGTTGTAGGCAGCTAAACCTGTGGGGGCAGTTACAACAGCTGACAGTGTGTTGTTTGTCAATTGTTGGAGGAACTTGCTGATGATTTTGATTAAGAATTTTTTGCCTGAACCAGCTTGACCACTCACGTATAGCAGTATAGCTTTGTAGTCTTGGCAGGTACCATTTTTATTTTCATGTTGCACACCATGTTTAATTTGTTTTGTTATGCTGCTCATTGTTCAGTTGAAAGTGTCTTCATAGGAGTCATACGTATCCAGTAACTCTTCTTCTTTTCTCCATGGTTTAAAAAGTTGTAGCAGGGACATGTAATACAGTTCTTTATGTTGAGGAGTTTTTAATGACAATTTGATATGATTCATTAAGCTGCGTTTGGTAAGTTTCACTAAGCTGCCTTCACAATTTGCTACTCTGTATCTACCTTTCTTTTCATCTGGTTTAATATTATTTTTGTATGTGAAGCTTTGGGCTACGTGGTATAGACACGTGGTTTCCAAAGTGGTACTCCTGTTTGGGTAGTATGTGTCTAGCAAATTGTTTTTCAAAATGTCTTGGCCGTTGGGATCATTTTTGGCTATTGTTTCTATGTCCTCATATGATTTGAGAACTCTTTTTCTAGATTTAGCAGGACGAAGACTTATCTATACTATATTGTCAGATTTCCCATACAAGGCAGTACCGGTTAAACGGTCTGCAGCTTCATAGCAGCCACATTCCCTATGAGAGAGCATATTTATGCCTAAACTGTACATTTCTGTGATAGTGTTTTGTCAGATGATATATCATCCCAGAGGTCCAGAAGCTTGTTTTCTCTGCTTTGGTTAAGTAGGCTGTGACATATTGTGCAACTGCAGTGGAATTGTTTGCAATGTACTGCACATCTATGTTTGCATTCCATACCCCCCTCTTTCCTTCCCTTCCCAAGCCCACTCCTAGGGACACCCACATGCCCCCCTCTGCTTCTCCCTATCGCTTCAATAACGTAATCCATTATACCCTGTAATGTGACCATTCCTGATTGATGTCTACTGCTTGACTTGTACATTATCATTTGTTTGTTTGTTTTTCCTTTTTATAATTAATAAAAAGAAATTTAAAAAATGAAATCCGCACTAGAGCTGCACCTACGCAGTCTACATGGAGCAACCTCTGCTCACACACACAGGGTAATTGTCCACAAATAGCTTCTACAACCCCATCACACACAGACATGTGTATGATGAAGTTATATAAAATGATAAAAGACATGTGTTGTGTCACTCTGACATGTGTCCAACATATAGCTCTAACTACACCAGTCAGATAATGGCACAATACCAATTACAGCTCCATTAACATCTGTCTCATATCACCTGATGAGCGTGTCAGAATAAAATAGCCTTGGCCTGCAAGTAACACAATGGGCCCTACTGTAAAATACCAGTGCAGCGCACCACAAATCAACCAGACAACGTGTACCCAACTGGAATAGCATACAGCACTGACAAGTGGCACAATACATACTTACCTGAAGCGCAAGTGTGAAACTGGATGCAGGTCACAATACATGAACAGTTAGCATAATGACCTCACCAAAGAACATTGATGATATTTAAATTACACAAACATGCCCAGTGGACAATTAATCATGTGAGAATGGACATGGCAGCCACTGCACATCCCTGGACAACAGTGAGCAATACAAAGCACTTGAGGGCCCAGTCCTAGTAGCGAAACTGAAGAGCACACAAGCTTTGACCAATTGAAACCGCTGTCTACATCATCTAAACTGTACAGCTAAGCAATGTGGAGGCACACAGCTGACATAAGGCACCCCAATGGGAAGGAAATGTCAGCAGTTGTGCCAAAGAAAACAGTGGCATATCGTGAAGCAGCGAAAACACACATCAATCATTGTATGCTTCCCATACACATGTGTCCCATGGCAACATGTAACACTTGCATGTGTACACAAATCATAACACTGTCAAATCCATCAGCTACACAGTTCCAACCATGCCTCCAAATGCCATAGTTCTGACTTGCTACTACACTTTGTACACATATCAGACATTCAGAACCACTAATCAAGGGCAGGTGATGATCGGCAGAACACCATGGGGGCCCAATAATGTGAAAAAGATTAAGGAATGAAACAAATCATTTAGTACATTGCACATCCAAAATAGCAGTTTGTCTCCAGCTGGCCAAACCTTAATGCATTGTCAGGACCAACATTAAAGGTACAGAAAAAAGAAATCTGTCACAATGGTCAGGTCAGCAAATGGGCAAATGACTTCACCATCACTGTAAAATATCATCTTAGTAGCTCAAAATTGCAACTGCAAGGTTGTTGCACAGAGGGAAAATCCATCCCCTGGCACATGTATACCACGACATGCAAACACTAGTTTGACATACTGGCAGACAAATACAGAAATTGCCTAACCAGGGATTGGACTGGGACTGGAGAAGTCAGCCCGTTCATTTACATTCTTCATCAATGCATAGAGCAAAGATGTTGCATTAAATGAGGTGCAGTGGCTGGAACAGGTGGCCCTATCTGTACATTGTCCAACTATGGAGTATTGGACGGATCTGGAAAACATAAGGGGTCAAGCAATTTTTAAAACCATTTATAGGCTCATCAGAGCACATCTAGGCCTATTGCGTCCACAATGGAACTACGAGAAACTACTTTTCACCTACCTGCTGACCACTAGCTGTCAGGATACATGATCTCAAGTGCCCGTTATAGACCCTTGCCAGTCTCTGGGGCCATGGATGTTGACTGGCTAAATCATCAGTCTTCCCATATGAGGCCCTCTCTGAACAGCCCATGCATCAATACATTAACTACAAAGTTGTCATTTGAAGTTTTAGAAACACTAAAAACACCACAAAAAGACTCTTTTCAGAGCCACCATTTCCTCCCAGAGAAAAGTGCAATGGTTCTGATAGGGCAGCCCCCCCAAAAAATTAAATGTCCGCAGACTGTCTGCAGACTTCTAAAAAAAAATGCACAGGGCCCTGCACTATTAATTTGTCACTTCCTATTTTTGAACTGTGAAAGGCAGCTCTGAAAAGAGCATTTTTTTTGTTTTTGTTGTTTTATATTTTTTTTGCTTTTTAAACACAACACACAAGAGGGGAAAGGAGGGTAAGGAAGGGACACCAACTACGGGGATAAGAAAGGGCAGGTGGAGAGAGGAAGATGTAGGGTGGGCCTTATTCGGGTAGGTAGCAGTCCTTTTAATGCTCCTTGACCGCAGTCTAGAAAGCACACCGAAGGTTCTCCCCCCTGCAGAGTACTGCGTCATAGTACATGCACAATATTGTGACCCCCGAAAGGTAAGGATCAACAGCATCATGAATGGGCTGCAAGGCAGCTGGAGGGATGCGCTGTCCCACAGGAGTGTCTCTTGTAGTGGCAGGAGCGGAAACGGAGGATGCTGCAGGGGAACTCAACCTACTACATTTACCGCAAAGTACAACCTTACGAATAGCCCCACCGTGGAACAACCTTAGGTGTCACGTCATTGATGTCATACCATAGCTATACGAACCAGGCTTGCCACGACTCAGCACCATGCGGCACTGAATGCAGATCACCTTGTTCGCACAAGTTTTTGGCAGTCCATCAACAGTGGTACATAACTGCCACACCGAAGACTCACGATGAGTGCTAGTCGTAGGGACTTCCACTACCTCACCCTCTTCATCCTCTTCTGCATCCTCACACCTGTTCCCCTCTGCAGGCACTTGGGGAGGTGGTGGTGGTGGAGGGGTTGGGAGTGGGGCTGATACAGCAGTAGCACCAGCAGCAGCAGCCATGGATGCCATCAGGTTAGCTGAAGCAAAAGCAGCAAGAGCAGCAACAGCAGCAAAAGCAGGTTAATCTGCAGTAGTAGAAAGACAGAAGGAGGATGAGCTCTGTGGTGTGGCCTTTTATAGGGGTGCAGGTGCATGCTCTACGAAACCCCGCGCTGTCCATGGACATGTCGAACACCAAGAAAGGGCTCAAAAAGTTCCATGATGACATGCAGACGGATTTAGTGTCCTGCAGACACCTTCAGTTTAACTATGAACAGTGCAAACAGGTATAGTGTACTTAGGACACCCCCCATTTTGGTTAATTACAGACAGGCGGACATCGTGTGTGTCCTAAGGACACCTCCATTTTGATTGCGGATAGTACAAACAGGTATAGTGTCCTTAGGACACCCCCATTTTGGTTAATTGCGGACAGGCGGACATTTTGTGTGTTCCAAGGACACCTCCATTTTGATTGCGGATAGTACGAACAGGTATAGTGTCCTTAGGAAACCCCCATTTTGGTTAATTGCGGACAGGCAGACATCTTGTGTGTTCTAAGGACACCTCCATTTTAATTACGAAGAGTTCGAACAGTAATAGTGTCCTTAGGACACCACCATTTTGGTTAGTTGCGGATACCTCGGACACCGGTGCTGTCCGCGGACACCATAACTGTCTTTTAAAAAAAAAATAAGACACAGGCATATATTAAGAACACACTTAAAATTGTATTATTGTATATTTGTGATGTCATCTTTGATGTCCTGGGTGTTAGTCTTAGCAGTGCACGGTGGTGGTGTGAGAGTTATGGTTGCTTAGCTTACCATAACTGGCAAATTTCAAGGCTTTTCGGTTTTACTTGGAACCATAACGTCCCTTTACCAAAGTTTTTTTCACTGAATTTCATAGGTTTTTAGTAGTGCAACTTAACCATAACATCCCTTTAACAACATTGTTTTCACTGAATATATATATATATATATATAAACAAAGGGGGGTCTGGGAATCTCTCTACCAGCACGAACACAGCCCAATGACCTGTTCCTGGGTGAATAACCCCTGGGAGAGACTCTACCAAGTCTTTAGCTCACTGTCCTTTTCACAGAGAAGAAATTTCCCCGCATATCAGCCTTTGTCCTGCCCAGGGGCAGTCCAGCGCCGAAATGCTAGGCAATTCTCCTCTGAACAAGAGTACCATCAGTAACCCCATACACGTGTTTCAGCCTTGTTGGGCATCATCAGTGAGGTGAAACTGTTGCCTCTCTAAGAACAGTGAGCAAGGGGTCCACGTCTGGATTGCCCTGTTAACTTAGGGTGAAACCCAAAGTTAATGTATGCAAACAAAGGGGGGTCTGGGAATCTCTCTACCAGCACGAACACAGCCCAATGACCTGTTCTTGGGTGAATAACCCCTGGGAGAGACTCTACCAAGTCTTTAGCTCACTGTCCTTTTCACAGAGAAGAAATTGGGCTGTGTTCGTGCTGGTAGAGAGATTCCCAGACCCCCCTTTGTTTGCATATATATATATATATATATATATTTTTTTTGCACTCTTACCCTTTCATTATGATTATCCCACCTCCCTCTGTTACTCTCCTTTATTTTACACGCATGCATCAATTTGCCACACTCCTCAGTTTCTACTCACCATTCGCATATTTTTTCTTCTTTGGACCCTCTGGATCACCACCTACGTTTAGCAGCATTCAGACTGAACAATCAATCCATCATCACTGCCTCAACAGTCCAGTGTCAATTAGTACTTTGAAGTTTGGGCTTGGGTTTGTACTTTGCTCTGAGAATTTTAAGGAGTGTAGGCACAGCCAGCCTTCGTGCGTAGGTGTGACCTCCTCAATCGTCCAATTTCTTCCTTCCACGTGACTGGATACCATGAAATCAAGCTTTTTGTGTATTTAATATTCTTTTTTAATAGTCCTTTGGTGTATTTTGCTTTGCTCAAGCTTCCTGAACAGGAGCCCCTTCTTCCTTCACACAATTTGTATCCAATGTCAGCCAAGTCCTGTTTGATAAGAATTTTGGCTACCTGGCTCATCCTATCTCTGTCTGTTGAGATACATTTGTGCAATTAAAACTTGCTTTAAACTGTAACAAACTGAAGTGAGGCCTTCTTATTTATGTTCAGCACTGCTTTATAACGTACACTGAAAACATCATCTTTTATTTTATATATATATATATATATATATATACTGTCGCTTGCTGCGGTCTATCTATTCTAAGCTTAGAACTAGCTTCATGATCACTTTGCTGCTTGCGTTACAATTGCATCTGTATATATGTAAAATGATTTGATATCTTCATCTGTTTCTGCGGCATAAGCTTCTTCAACCTGAGCCCAAGATGTCACTTATCCTTGTTGCTTTCTTGATGCCTTATAGAATTTCTGCATTCTCTGATCTCTGCATCTCTTCTTTGTGCGTCATCTCTTTCCGCATGACATCACCATTCATTCTTGCCTTTTAACTACTCTGCTTCTTCGGGAATCTCATTCACATGATCAACATATTGTCTTGCATGCAGGTATGGTTTTCTCAATGGGTACCTTGCCTCCCCAATTCTTTTAGGTACTGGGACTCTTATGGGTACTGCACAGAGTCCACGCTCTGCTCTTTGCTGGTTCAATTGTTCCGCATATGTCACATACTTTGGTTCCCATTCTATAGGTAATATGGATGGGGCACTTGGAGGGGGAGTACTTGGCTCCTCCTCTACAGTAGACCTAGCCCACAGAGGACCTTTCTGATTGAAAATTGCCTTTTGCTGTCTCAGAGAATAGCACATTTGTGGGTATGTGTTTTTTCTTGTTTTTCAAGGCCTCACCAAGTCTTCCAATAGCAGCAGCATAGAAACCCACCTTACTCCACTCTGATGGGGTGTCGTGTGTCAAGCTGTTTTTACAAGCTGGTTCAACGCCTTGCTTTGAATTGTCTTGCTCCAAACATACCATTCCACCTCATCCAATGAGGAATCATGCGGCTCCACAAAGTCATGGCAGTGTGACCACCCCTGTTTCTTCATAAATTACCTAGAGGATTTATTTAGGGCATTCTTATCCCGAGTACTCTTACAATTTTTTTGTTTTGTTTTGTTCTTTTATTTTTTCAATAGTATCACCGATGGGTTAGAGCCCCTTGTCAAATGCTCCCCTCACCCTTTTCCCAATAATTTCGGGGTCATTACTTGAAACTGGCCCCCTATCTTCCAATACGGGCCCAGGTACTTCCTGCATAAGATGTTTCATTGTAAGTGGAGGGATATTTGCCTTAAAAAAATCAAACAATTGGGAGAGATTGGTGCTAATGTCACACATATTCCTTGTCTGCGTAGTAAATTCCATTCACATCACATCCTGCAAATTCTTGATGGCAACAACCACTGGGTTACACTCTTCATTAATTAAGACAGATGAACTCGCAAATTGTTGAGAAGCGGAGGTATTCACATTGTTAATATTGCCTCCACACTTATCCATATCCATTGCTATTAGGGAGACCTCCCCCGTGCAAAATATCGGGAGTGTATTCTGGTAAGAACCACTCAGATGGTCACCTTGAGTTGGGATGCGTTCACTGGAAACCCTTTTGAGTGACCAGGCCTCCATTCAGGATTCATTAAGTTCAACCCCCACCCCTACAACAACAGCGGGGTTAGAGCCCTCCTCTGTGGACCCCAATACTGTGTCTCCACCCTCAATCACTCAGACATCCTCCCTTGGTAGGGGGAGCCTGATAGGGGATTGAGGTAACGCTAGAGCCCCAGCAATTGACAAATAACAGGAGGGCACTATTACCTCTGCCTGCTGCCTCACTGCCAAGCATCTCAAACTGCACTCTCCGGAAAATATATCCAGTGGAGGCAGGCAGGGGTGAGGTTAACACTCAAAACAAAGTTGGTGTCCAAGGAATGTATACCAGCTAGAGGAAAGGTAAAGCACCCAAGATATTAAGGTTAATATGGGTCCCACAGGATCGCTGACTTCACACAATAAAATTTGAAAGAGATCTGTATGGATTTCAAAGCAGATTTCCAACATCTGTCATTCTGTGTGATTTTACATTGGAAGTGTTTATCAGGACTAATAAAGACCCTATGATGAAAAGGGTATATGGTTAGAGTCAAGCTGGCTTATATGGTAACACACAAGATTTTTTCCAAACTAGATGCCAACATTGCTCTTCATTCGTTAGAACACAATCTTGTTGCCAAGCTATTTGTTGCTCCCACTAAAGGTCAAATGTTTGTTCAGCAGATAGGATTTTATAAAACATTGAGGCAGTAACATCAAGATTATGCATATGTGTCCTCACGGGGAGAAGATGTATTATCCATTAATGCATTTATAATGATAGTATATTGGTGCCAATAGGATAAAGGGGTAGAGAATTTCTCTCTAAATTCATTCAATTTTAGCAGCATTCCTTGATTTAGCAAGTGGTAAACACATTTAATACCTTTATAAAGCCAAGTTCTCCAGAAGGCAGACTTACCATTTACACATAGCAAGCTATTAAACCAAAGATATTGTGAGACAAACTGAGATGAGTTCACCATAAATGGATACAAGTACATTCTAATATGTCAGGCCCCGACTATAACCTTTTGTACATTTAAAGGATCTATTTTTCTCTTTGCGAGCGAAAAAATACGTAAGCGATGGGGGATATCATATCAATTTCTAGACGTAGCCACGTAGGTGCATGATTATAATCTACGGGAGCGAATCACATATTCGTCTGTCTCAAGACAAAGGCTGAGTAATTTATTTTCGAATCTGGAAACCCAACACCTCCATTCGGATTGGATCTCTTAAGTTTACCCAGTGAAATTCTATGTTTCTTCTTCGCCCATAAAAACTTTGTCAAACATGAATCAATTGATTTATAAAAAGTAGAAGGAAAGAAAACTGGTAGCATATATAGAGTGTAAGATAATCAGATATATAATTTTAACCCCACCAGGACAAATATTGATGAGACCATGAATCAGATAGTTCTTTGATTCTAGACAATACGTTGTTTGTGCTTTCAGCAATAATGTCTTTATAAGAAGAGGAAAATTGTATACCTAAATATTGAATCCCATTTGGACACCATTTCATACCCGAGGCTTGAATGTGATCTTTAGTGCAATGAACATTAAGAGATAATATTTCAGATGTATCTGTATTCAATTTATAAGCAGAAGCTAATGTGAAATGTGAGATGCTAATCAAAAGGCATTGGATCCTAGTATCAGAGTTTTTAAGGAGAAGAAGGACATCATTCACATAGGTTGCTAATTTTATTTGTACATCCCCGGAATCAATGCCTTGTATTGCCTTATCAACTCTAATAGTTTCCAGAAAAGCTTCAATGGCCAAAATAAACAAAATGGGTGGATAAGGGGCAGTCTTGTCTGGTACCTCCGAACAGGGGGAAATATGACATTTGACCATTAATGAAAATAGATGTTTTGGGGATGGAGTATAAAACATTAATCATGGATAAGAATGAGTTGCCAAGATCTTTAGTGCATCAAACATGTATTCCCATTCTGCCCTATCAAATGCTTTTTCCTCATCGCGAGCCACAGCTGCATAACTATTCTATGTTCAGAAATGTTATATTGTCCGACGCATCATTAACAACTGCAACTCTTGTCCTTTCTTTTTTGATTTTGAGATACGAGATGAGTGATTTACTTGTTTTATTAGAACATGTATATATTTTTGCTTTGTATTTTATTTCGGTATATCTCTATTAGGAAAGGTGTGAACAATTCATCCTTAAACAATGCTGTATTAAATCTCCATATATTCAATATGTGGTCATTTTGTGCAATTTCAAGTATAATATGAACTGGAGCATGGTCTGTTAGGGAGATACAGTGCGCAATCTGAATGTCACTAGGCCTAGTAAGATCGTTGTTTTTGTCCTCCTTCTGTTCCCCCCTTGCCTTGTTGCACATTGAAATAAATGCCATATCATATCATGTATCATACCAGTATCTAACAGGAGGCTAGACATGGATTTGGAGAGAAGAATATAATCTTTTTTGGAGAATGAGTTATGAGGACTGCAATAAAACGCAACAATAAATCTGTAAAATGAGTTATGCTCCAGACATCAATTAGACCCAGTTCAGATATAAACTAGATTATGAGTATTGGATTGAAGTAGATCATCTTTTAGAAGTAACCAGAAGGTAGGGTCTGGCAAAGTAGGGCCATACATATATTAAGGGTTGTATATTCAACTGATTCTACTAGAATCTTAAGTAAGAGCCACCTATCCAAATCATCTGAGTCCGATTTAATCACTTTACATTCAAGTGTGTTGATGATAAGAGTGATCACTCACTCTTTCTTCCCATGTGCTGCTGCACTAGTATAAACTTGGCCTACCCATAACTGCTTGAGTTTAGCAGCATTGGCTTCTGAAAGATGAGTTTCCTGGATGCATGCAATGGACCGTTTGGATCTATTCAAATAGGAGATCTCTTTTTGTCTTTTAACAGGATTAGGTAATCCTTTAATGTTCCAAGAGCTTATATTTAGTGGCATGACATCAGAGCTAAGTGCAAATAAACACCATAATGTTTGGCAAATTAAAGTATGTAGACGCATTTTGGATACAATTTTAAGACTTGAAGTGGAATAGCAGTGAGGGATATGCTTATAATGAAGTTCCAGATTATCCTGAGTGGACAGCAACCAACAGAAAAGGAAACAAAAGGAAGGGGAGTAGACACACATTGTCAATATGAAATGTATACATTGTATGTAGCACTTTTCAATAAAGAGTATTAACATGACAAACAGGAAACAGCCACACATAATCATGTTGACTCGTAGTACTGCAGAGGTGGAGAGCCGGGTGAGAGGAGACCAATCCCAACTCCATTTCACTGAACTTCATATTACTGAACAGTGAGTTCATGCAATGTTGATAACTGGCACTTAGTTGCCTCAGACCGGGTCTGAATGTAAGTAGTTCCTTTCTTCTTGCTGCAGTGGCATTGGATACATCTTGAGAGATATATATGTTTTGGCTATCCAATATTAGTTGTTTGGCTTGTTTGACATTATTCAGTATGATGTGTATATGCGTATAATCTAAAAGAGTAAATATTAAGGTTCTGGAGGAGTTGCCGGCATTACATATAGAGCTGACAGAACCCACATTATATGCCCTTTGGGTAATAAGTTGTAGTGACATTGGAAGTTCTAGAAGCTTTAGGAGCATGGTATTTTGTCTTTTTTCTTTTGAACCTTTATTTAACACGTTAGCAGACATGTTACCTTATTGACAAACCTTGTATATGGAGTAATAGTGACATAGTGAAATACAAACATTTAGTTACTCATTATTGTCAGGATATCAAATTACAAAGTATTGGTTACAGTGAGTTGTTACACCCTTATAAGCACTAGAGGGTTGGTCCAGCCATATGCTCTCCTTCATTTGTTTGCAAAAGGTAATCTCGGTAAGGACCCCAAATGTCCTTCATTCTGCATCTGGAAACAACCATTGCAATGTAGCCCTCCTCCCTTTTATTAGCATAGGTTAGCTCCTTGAGCCATTCCATACCATTAGGGGCTGTTCTAGATTTCCAGTATTTCAAGATGCATTTTTTAGCAGCCTACAAATCTTTACAGTGACCTTTCCGATGTCCCCCAGCAGGTTTTAAGAGTGGAAAGTACTGGTGGAATTTTGGTAGCAGCATATAAGATGTCTGCGTCCTCGCGCCAGAATTGGGTAACCAGCGGACAGTCGCAATACATATGGAAGGTTTCTGCATTAGCTTTACCAAATTTCATGCATTCATTACTAACATACGGTGCAAATCATGAAATGTGTGCAGGGGTGTAGTGCATTTGATTCAGTAGTTTAAACTGTATTATCCCGGAACTTAATGTTTAGGGAAACCTCTTTCGTCAAGCGACACCAGCGCAACCATTGCTCTTCATGTATTGCAATGTGCAAGTCTTTCTCCCATTTCTCCTTAGCCCTATTGACTGATATCTGGTTAGGCTGACACACCCTGTACAATCTAGATACAAGCCTCATAGGGTTCTCACTGTGGACAACGATTTCTACAGGTTCACAAGTGATAGGTTCCTGAGGAAACGAGGGCCATCGGCGACAGGCCGCCGTCCTCATCCTAAAGTATTTATGTGGTCTGATCGGATTATCACACAACTTGGCCACAAACCCCTCAAGTGTGACAAACATCCTGTCAGGGAACATATCACCTAAGGTCATCACTTCCCCAATGTCCCATATATTCTTAATGTCTTTGTCATATGTTGGGGGGAGTCCTGGGCAATTCCACAGAGGAATAGATCTGCAATATGGGGCCGTCACATGTAGCCTCTTAAACGATCTCAACCACGCGCTTACTGTTGTACGCACTGGGTCAAATGAGCAAGAATCTTTGTTTCGTCGGCATAAATGATCAACTTCAAATGTGTTGGCACAGCACTATATGCCTCCAGGGCCTGGTGTATCAGGTTGACAGCAGTAGGGTACAATTGGCCAGCATACTGGGCTTGTGAAACAATAAAGTAGAGCTCAAAATCAGGCACCGCTAGGCCTACTTGCTCAAATGGCTCGGCCAGTCCCTCCCATTTCAGTCGAGGTACATCTGTCCCCGATACATATTCTGTTGCCAGCATGCAAAGTCTATTAAAAATTATTCGACCAGGCCATACAGGAATATTACTGAAGTAATATAGTAGTTTAGGGACTACAACCATTTTGGGCAGACTCTAGTCTCCTGTATAACGACATTGGATATTTGGCCCATAGTCAGAGCTTAGTTGCCAGCATCTCTAAATAAATCTCAAGATTTTCAGCAAGCAAGGAATCCTGTGAGTGGGAGATCAATATGCCCAAGTATTTAAATCTATGTGGTACCCATCTAAATCCTTGTAAATCCACTGGAAAGTGTGTGACATCAGTCAGTGGGAACAGTTCCGAATATGCCTCATTAATTCGATACCCTGAATGGAACGTGAATTTACAAATCTCTTCCATCATTGGGGTTATGTTTTGTTCCGGGTCACGGATATATGAGTGTGTCATCAGCATACAAGGATATAATCTGTGGCAGTACTGCTATATGAATCCCCCTATGTCCGTGCCTATCCTGTATTATTCGTGCAAGGGGCTCTATTGTTAACGCAAAGAGTAATGGGGACAATGGACATCCCTGCCTTTTTCCACGTTTCATATAAAGGGTGGGCGATAGCATGCCATTAGTGCAGACTTTAGCAGATGGTTTAGTATATAACAATCATATATACCCTATAAAATGATCGCCTAGTCGCATATGACGTAGGGCTGCAAAAAGGAACTTCCATGAGATAGAGTCACATGTCTTTTCTGCATCCAGCGAGGCTGCGACTGCCTTGGCCTTGGGGTTTATCTGGGAAATAATACAGAAAAAGTCTGTGTAAATTAAGCACAGCTGATCGCGCCAGGATAAATGCAGATTGATCTGGATGAATCAATGCTGACATATACGACAGTAGGTGAGTCGATAAGATTTTTGCAAAATCCTTGGTATCGGTATTGACCAGTGATAACGGTCAATACGAGGCCATGTCAGATGCTGGTCTATTTGGTTTTAGTAGCACTGTAATCACTGTCTCAGAGAGCGTTGGTGGTAATTGGCCGACCTACAGAGATTCTTCCCAAACCTTCAACAGTTTGGGTGCCAACAAATGTTGAAGTTCCTTGTATAGCTCAATGCCTATACTATCTGCAGCTGGGGACTTCCCAGATGACGGGGCCATAATTGCACCCTTAATCTCTTCTAACGTAAAAGATTGATTGAGTGTTGCTTGTGCCTCAGAGAGAGAGAGAGGCTCATCAGTGACATGTCATTCAAATATTAGGCTAAGCCATCATCAGTGCATTCATCCGTATTAGTGTATAAGGTCTCATAGTATCAGTGGATTTCTCTGCTAATTTCCTTGCGTGTGGACAACATGCTACCAGTCTGTCCTGTAATCCCTTTAATATATTGTGTCCCTTTTTCACCCCGGATTACACCTGCCAGGATTCGGCCTGGCCTATCCTTTTCCCCATATCGCAGTGCCTGGGCATGTTGGCTCAGAGGTTTACTTCTCTGTTGGCTAGTTCTCTAAATTTCAACAAATTACCCTTGATAAACCCTAGTAATGCTCTTTCATGTGATGTACCATAATTATTTTCGAGCTACTTGAAATCTGTTCTACCATCCTCAACTCCCTTCTAATCACTTTCAAGTTACCGGCACTCATAGAAATCATTTCTCCCCTCAGCCACACTTTGAAAGTCTCCCAAATAGTACGGTACAGATCCCTAATTTGAAAAAGGTCCTCAATCTTATCCCGTAGCGACTCTAACAAGTTTGCATCAAGTAAACACGAAGTGGGCATTCTCAATGATGGGCGGGAGCTACCGGGACCCACCTACTACATCAGCAGCATTACTGGTGAGTGGTCCGAAATAGTCCTTGGGTGTATCACACAGTCACATACTTGTGGCATCCAGTTTGACGAAACCAACCAATAATCGATAATGTACTGTGCATCGTGTACCAACGAGTAATAGGTGAACTCGCACACACCAGGGTTACGGTTTCTCCAAACGGTTCCATGTAATAATGTCGCCACAAAAATCTCGCCATGCAAAAATATCACCGAAAAATGGCCGTTTTTTGTGGCGACATTATTGCATTTTTTCTTTTTTTTTAACATTTTTTTTGTGCCCCTGTCCCCATATATATGGTCACCCAAATAATATTGCCACGACATTTTCCCAGCGATATTATTTACGGCGACCATATATATGGCGATATTATTACCTGATACCCTCAAAACATCCACCAACTCCATCTGTAACATAATTTGATCTATCGTACGCCCCGCACTAGACAGGCTGCACTGAGTATCCCTTGACTGGTCCAGTACACAGTCCAGGATCGTATTAAAGTCGCTACCCTAAATGATCGGGGTGGCGGGAACCACCCAGCAGGATCTCCGATATTTGCCCATAGAACTCAGGATCATCAAAATTGGGGCCATATGTATTAACCAACAGTACATTTACACCGAAGAGATTTCCCTATACCATCACACATAGCTGTTGAATATCTATGCATCGTTTATTCTCTTGAAAGCATAGTGAACGGTTTCTCAGGGTAATCACCTCCCTGGACTGCGATGAGTAATCAGTATAGATTTGTTGATCCACCCCAACTGGTTGCAAATCCCTTATTTAGCGATCCCTGCACATGGGTTTCTTGTAACCTCACTATATGATATGATATGATATGGCATTTATAACGCGCCTATACACAAGTGTTTCAAGGCGCGACGAGGCAAGGGAGGGGGAACAAAAGGAAGACAGACAACGAGCTTACTAGGTCAGGTGTCATTCAGATCGGGCAAGTGCATGGGAAGGGGAAAGGGAAAAGTGCATGGGGGAAGGGAGAGGGGAAGTGCAGTACATAGGATAGTGGAATAAATAAGATAAATAAAAATGGCCAGATGGTGGCAAGTGCAAGCTAAGTGCAGACATAAGCGCTGGTAGGGGGACTGTAGGGATACAGAAAACAATCCCCAGCTTCAGGAGTTGCCAGGGAGGCAGTGCAGGTGTGTAACTGGGGGGGGCTGGGCCCGAGATCAGAAAGAGTGGCCAGTTAACCAGTGCAGTTTCATCCAGGAATTCAGCAGGGGAGAGGGGGAGAGAGAGAAAGCAGAAGCAAAGAGGAAGGTTTTGAGGTGCTTCCGGAACCAGAGATGGTTCTCTTTAAGTTTCAGGGAGGCAGGAAGGCTGTTCCAGAGGGAGCCCCCGGCCGAAGAGAGAGATCTACCACCAACCTGTTGCTTGGAGAAGCAACTGACCCTGAGGGAGTTGGAGGCGGATGAGCTCGTGAGGCAAGATATTTAGGAAGAGAGAGTTGAAGGTATTGCAGCCCCAGGCCTCAGAAGGCCCAGTGGACAATGCAGAGGGTTTGAACTTAATCCTCGCAGCCACTGGGAGCCAGTGCAGAGATTTCAGTCCTTGGGAGATATGATCCCTGGGCTTGAGGCCAAGGACAAGTCTTGCAGTCCTCTTCTGGATAAGTTGCAGAGGGCGGAGAGTAGAGGCAGGCAGATTTAGATAGAGGCTGTTACAATAGTCCAGCCTGGAGAGAACCAGGGCTCTGGAGATGGTGAGCTTCTGAGGGAAGGAAAGGAAAGGAAGAATACCTCTGAGGAGGTCCAGCTGGTAGTGTGACTTCTTAGAGACGTCAGAGATGTGAAGAGAGAAGGAGAGTGTGGAGTCGAAGATGACCCTGAGGTTTTTAGCCATGCAGGTAGAAGCAGGAAGAAGGCCAAGAGAGGCCGGCCAGAAAGCTGCAGGGTAGGTGGGAGTGGGTGTGCCGATGAGTAGAATCTCAGTCTTACTGGCATTAAGGCAGAGTTCATTGGCGGCACACCACTCCTGGATAGCAGACCAATCTTGGGACCGTGGCGATTTAAGTATGTAAGCACTTTCCTCGCCTTAATAGGGTTATTAAGCCCGCAGACATTCCATGTCAAAAGAGAAACCTTGTCATACATGAAGACCACTTGTCTCACATAGTAAGTACTCCACAATCTTGTATTTTGCACAGTATTCTATTCTCATACTTGTCAGGAAACATGTCTGCACTTTTTTAAAAATATAACATCCCAACATCATTCCCAACCAATTCCCACAACTTTTGACAGTACTATCCATCATTGTCCCCAACTTGATGAATATTACCCACCCCAGCCTCATCACCTCCCCCAACTTGATGATGCAACCCAAAAGTAACCATGGAACCCTCCTGGGGTGCGTTGCGAACAGTCATAATGAACTTACAGCAAGTCTCCGGGAGAGCGACCGGTCCCATTATATAGCAGTGTTGCACATCGGTATTCATACATATTGAGAGCGGGCTCTAGCTAGTGCCAGTGTAACTCAGTCACCCATGTGAGCATCTAGCCCATTGTTATATGGTCGAGGACTGCGATCCAGAACATGATCTTGTTGCGGGAGAGGGATTGATACCTATATGTATGCAGTGGCCTCCAGCAGGTTCTCGAAGAAATGTGCATGACCCCCATGTTGTATCATCAATTTGGCTGGAAACATAAGGGCATACGGGACATGTCTGATTCGAAGAAGTTTCTTGATTGAGTCATATGATTTCCACAGAGCCTACACACTTGCTGCAAAGTCTGGGTAAATATGGACATTGTGTGCCTCGTAGCGGAGTGTGCCATGCTCTCCCGGCATCCGCAGTATGAGATCTCTGTCCCGGTTATTGAGTAATTTTGAAATGATGGTATGTGGGGGAGCTCTGCCAAGGCATGTTCTAATAAGAAATGTGGAGAGAATTTTGTAGCATCAAACAGTGTTTTCAAAAAATCCTCAACAAATGTCTCCATAGGACCTTTGTATGATGTCTCGGGTACTTCAATTATGCGAACATTATTCCACCTTGAGCGTGACTCAAGGTCATTGCACTTATTACAGATTTTGTTTACCTCCAGTTCAGGTTTGTAATGTCGCGGTCATGTCTGTTGACCTCATCCTCTGTCTCCCCAATTCTGGTCTCTGCCTCATTAATACGGCACTCTCTTTCTCCAATTCAGATTTTAATAGGCCAATGGTGGACATGATATCATCTAGCTTCATATTTACTGACATGAAAACATTTTGCATCGCTGTCATCAGATGTTCCTCGCGGGAATCTCCAGAGGTAGCGCCATGGTTGTCATTATCAATTGGGTTTGCAAGACCAGAAGCCTTTGCCGGAGTATTAGTGAATGAATCCATAGGACCCTTTTTCTTCCCACCAGCTCCTTTCATCATGTTTCAGACTTTTTACAGGCGTAGATGGTATCCTAGGGGCTGGTACTGCAAACAGTTCAAGTATCTGAGCTACAAGACCATTAGACCAGGTGGATGCAAACTAGAGACGCCTGTTACTTGGGCAACTCACCGATTCTCAGTCAGTGTACTCCCATTCCTAGCGCAGTCACAAATAAGCGTGGTGTGGGTTCAGCCCAGTATCGGCTGTAGTTAAAAGGTCCAATCATGATAGGGTATGTGCACCATCAAAGAGCCAATCACTGCACCATAATCTGTACTTGAGTATGTTGAGCCCTGCTCCTGGGTGCTGGCCAAATATGAAAGGTTACAGCCCTGTGGAGGATGATTAGGCCATGCGTTTACCCTCTAGGAATATTGAAAGCAAGCTTGCAACTTTGGCTACTGTACCAGCATCTGTACTGTGTAGTGGGTCCATATGTTTGTGGCATCAAGATGTTGGGTTATAAGAATTGAGGGTTTTCAATGCACTTCTCTTCCCAGTTTAGCCCAGCAAGTATCATCATATAGGCCAGTCCTCTCCACTAAGCAAATGATTAAGCCATGGAGTGACCTCGCAGCAATGAATCAGCAGTGTTTATTTTGTACTACTCGGGAGAACTCAGCATGTCTGCAATGGCTGTCGGGGCCTGGGGAGGCACTGCAAACCAGAGACAGCAAAACAAATCAACCTTGCACCCACAGATGCTAATGCGGTATGTCCTTTTGTACGTGGATATGCTCCATGTAATGCAGCTCCAAACCCCTCTCATGTGAGCTCGTTAGTCTCTGCTGAATACAATGGCAGAGTATTGACTGCTTTCTGAAGCCCATTCATTCAAGGCTAACAGTTATGGATCTACAATCCCGGGCTTGCAGATGTTCCCCGAGTGTGTGACACTGCATAGAGATGCCAGCTCATTGACAGCCCAGTGGGTCCCAGTCCTGTGCCCAGCTCACCGTTCCCAGCGACTGATGCTGCGGTAAAGTTCTTCTCCTCAAGCAAATTATGCTGCACGGTGACCCCATCAGCCTGGAAGTGCCGGTCGGCCACTGCTCCCTCTCGCCCCGCATCATTTCTTAGCGGCTCCGGGCTCAGCTCTCACTGAACAGATCCAAATGAATCTCGGACTGCTGATACTTCGATTAGTCAGCTGCACTCAGGCATCAACGGCACACAGATCTGTGGTGCATAACAGGATTTATATGGCAACAAGATTTAATTGGGACCAGAGCTCTGACTCAGGCTGCCATCTTTCTTGCTGGTCAGTAGCGCCCCCCGGGAGCATGGTATTTCTGTTTTCTAGGTTTTCAGACTGCTTTTGTAAGGTTTTACCCACCGTTTCCAGTGCCTCCACACTATTTGTAACATTTTCTGAATCACTCACTCTTCGTCCAACTTCCACCATCCCGGTTTCAAACGTTGACCATTTATTGTCCAGTTGTTTCAGTTTGGTATTGGTGGCTTCCAAGAAGGGCTTTGGAGCCTGACGTTCCATTAATATTGTTTGCCTAGTTGGCTCTAAAATGTCCTCTTTTGGAGGTAGATAGTCACTTTTTGGCCGTTTAAAAGTGTTGGAAAGTACAGGAGTTACTTGCTTACTTTGGTCTTTTTTGAGGAAGCCATAGTATTAATAAAGTCTACCACTGAAAATACACTTCGATATCCCAGAAATATAAATGGACCTCACTCAATCTCCAAGGTGTCACAATAATGTAAAGAGCTGGGTCGCTGACAAGAAACAAAACGAATTGTGGTTTTCAAACCTCAGAGATAAATGACACACAGAACCTCTATGCGTTCTGGAAGACCGTTCTTATTCCATTAATAAATTAGAAACACGCATTTACAACCATACACCACTTGCGGAGATGTGAGGAATAAGTTGAGTAAAAGCAAGTCACCTCTTCCTTAAGAAGAATAGAGTTGTCCTTTATTGAGCTACTGCTGTGCAACAGTACGCTTCCCCCAGTGAGTGCACTTGTGTCCTGAGGTAGCCAACCACCCGGAGAGCAACTGGCTGCCGCTGGCACCTTATTTGAGTAGGTTTTATATATTTTTAAGTGCGCCTAAAACCTCATGTTTTAAAGTAGGAGCTTAAGCCGCCATCCCATTCGAGGCTAAGCCACACCCCAGCTCATCGCTCTATTTCCTGCCCAACTCTGTCCTTCCTGCCCCTACCTCATTTTTACAAAAAAGAAAATACCCCACTTACCTTTGTACCTCCTCAACCACTGATCCCCACACCTCTGCCCCCTGTGTTCCTGCTCCTCTATGGCCAGCAGCTTAAAAATGGAAGAAGGACTCTGACTGGATCTCCGGCTGCCATTTCAATACTGTCTGTCTTAATTGCAGGGTATTTTTTGTTAAGAAAAAAAAGGTTAGTGTGCTCAGTATGGGCTGCAATATGCCCTGTATCCACCAGTTTGTTTCCTGGAGATGCTTATGGTAGTAAAGCCCTAAGTGTTGGGCAGTACAGGCTGTTTACGCCCAGGGCTCAAGTCAAGAATACACGTGGGTGGATGGAGTCCCCCACTTTTTTCAAGGGCTCCTTGATATGCTAATTTCTGATGATGCCACATTCAATTGGTACGTTAATGAGTCCCACACTTTTCTTTAACGACTTGACCCCTGTTTACACCCCTTAATCCTCAGTATATACCCTTGCTTCACTTTGGGTCATTACATCGTTCTGGTAGACTGTTACTGGCACCTCATGCTTTATCACTATTTTCCCAGAATGTTCACGCATTGGCATTGCTATAGTATATAATTCAGCAGAACACACAAGATTTAATATTTCCATCACTTTCCATCCATAGATGAAAGAAACATTATAACACAATGGGGGTCATTACGAGGTAGGAGGTAACAATGCCGCTATTAGTGGCATGGCTACCCCCTTACCAGGTACCGGGTCCGGGTTCCTTGAATGAGGAATTACCGGGCCATTCTGACCTTGAAGGGCTCGGTAATTCCTCATTCAAGGAACCCATCCCCATTCCCATTCGAGCCCCCATAGGGCTCAATGGGAATGGGGAGGGTGCTAACAACTGGCCCGTTAATAAGGGGCCTGTTGGTAGCACCCTGGTCTGCTCGTGGGACCCGCTAAGGGCGCCTGGTAAAACCAGGCATTCTTAGCGAGTTCCTGTGAGCAGACTCGTAATGGGGCACTAAGGGGTTGACGGCTCTGGCACCTTTACTTGCACCATTAAACCCTTACCGCCCAACTTGTAATGACCCCCACTGTCCTGTTACAAACAGGACCGAAGAGTGGAATATGTGAAAGCGAGAGTATGAAGGAAGAGAAAGGTAGCAAGTACTGTATGTAATCAAGGTAGCAAGTACTGTATGTAATCACAATACTTAAATGTGTACACCAGCAAAGGCAATGGCAATGAACCCTGCACTCTAGAAAATGCAAAATAATGCAGGAATGGACACTATTTGTCAGTGAGAAATTGGGGAGAAACTCAATGCTGTTTACTACTAATACCACACATTCTGAATAAAGTGCTAGCTACATGCCAAATGGCAAAATTAACACAGTATGAAATGAAGACTCAGCCACCCGCAAGATAAAAATGCTTCCCTAACTCGCTTGTGGGGCCATGGTAACCTTTTTTCAGCGTTTTTTAAAAAATTGGCTTAATTTCAAGGTGCTGAGATCCCATCAGCCCCCCCAATGTAATCTGTGATCCCTGATCTTTGTCATTTTCCTGCCAGGGGGTCGCATGCTTAGATCTATTCCCTAGCACCCACTCTCTGTAACTGAGGCCCCCAATCTTTGACCTATGATGGAAGCTTACTATCCTGATAAGTTTGCGACTGCTTGCTCATGTTGTAAATTAATGTTAAAAGATAATGGAATACTATCAAATTATGTAATACTGTGGACTTAGTGCTTTTAGTTCACTGGGTGCAATTGGGAAGTGGATGTAATTGTGAGCATTTGGGCTGAGTATTGTGAATAATCAGATGGAGATATCACTGTTTTCCCATCTGTGACCTTCTATGTGGCCAGGGAACGGCAGCTGCTACCTGATCCTGACCCTGGGGGTGGCTGTATGAAAGAGGATCACATGGCAGGAGACAACGTCTGAGGAAATACCAACACTTCATTGGGTGAGATGCAGTATATATCTTTCCCCTTTCAGGATGAATCCCCCATTTGCAAAAATCTAATGGCCCATTGTGGTGCCTTCCCTCTTCCAGCCATGAGAGTAGTGGAAAGCTTTGGTCACATCCCAAAGGCCAACTCTCAACTAACTGACCTTGTGAAATTATGAAAGACACTTTGGCCCTCATTACGACCTCGGTGGTAGCCATGCCGCTATTGGCGGAATGGCTGCCGCCGAAATCGCATCCGGGTCCACAGAATGAGGAATTACCGGGCCATTCCGAGTTCAGAAGGCCCGGTAATTCCTCCCTCCAAGGACCCGTACCCGGTGCGCCCCCATAGGGCTCAATGGGAATGGGAGAGGGAGCAAACAACAGGCCATTACGAGTTGGCCCGTTGTTTGCTCCCTCTTCCCCTCGCGGGACCCGTTAAGTACGCCTGGTTTGACCAGGCGTTACTTACCGGGTCCCGCGCGGGGACCTCGTAATGAGGTGGTATGGGGTTAACGGCGCCGGCACCTTTTACGGCACCATTAAACCTGTACCGCCAGGGTCGTAATGAGGCCCCTTGTCTTTAAGACCTATTGCAAACAATTATACAGTATTCTCAAAAAACTGCCTACTAGTCCCCTAATCTCCTCAACACTGGGATGAAGAAGAGGTGAGGAGTAATGATGATCACGGCATACTGTCAGCAGTCTAGTCCTTCCCCAAATCCTATTGGCCAGAACCAATATAAAAAGCAGAAAAGACTCAGGAAGTGTGAGAGCGATCACTGGAGGACCTGGCTGCAGGAATGTCTGTGCTGCAGAAGGATGGGCTGCCAAATGCTGGGTCAAGAGAAGAAAAGGGGAACCCTTTCCTTCCAACTGCCTGTGTGAAGCTGGAGAGCACTGGAGGTGTCAATGGAGCTAGTCCAACTCCCTCCAGGACGAAGGGGAACCCCTGGGCATCAGCGGAGTGCCCCAGCCCAGAAGATACTGCAGTATCCCTCACTGGTGGGGAAACCAGGGAAGGTTTCTCATCTTACCCAGCTGTGCTGTGTGGGATAATTTGACCCACTCATCTATGCTTCACTACATCACTTTGCTGCATTGGTGCAAGAAACAGCACAACATGGCCCTGCTGACCCCTGTGCACACCAAGATCTCGAAACTGTGTTTGGTCACAACCAGAAAATGGCTGCACTACTGTACCAGCCCCATTTCAGGTGGGATAAAACAGAGCACTCACTGCAGGAATGTGCCAGTGTGCACCAAGATCTCGAAACTGCGTTTGGTCACAACCAGAAAATGGCTGCACTACCCTACCAGCCCCATTTCAGGTGGGATAAAACAGAGTACTCACTGCAGGAATGTGCCAGGAATCTGCAACATTTTACATGGAGCAAAGGAAAGAAGCAGCAGTACTTTGCTGTAAACCCAAAATGCCTCTTTAAAAAGTCATCTTTTCAACCTTCAAATAAGTTAAATGTGCTTTTTTCTGAATGAAGAGTAAAATCGCCTATTTTTAAAGTATATTATTGTATAAAGGCTTGATTATTTAAGAAATGTAAAAGGATTTGCTACTGTTAAAAATCCACCTACAAACTGTTTTAATTCTATAGGTTTAAAGTCAACATTTAAAATGTGAAAATCAAAGCTAAACCCAGGATAAGTTGGTAAACTATATTTAAAAGAAAACAACCTAGCTCTGCCAGTGCTCACCCTGAGAAAGGGTGACACCTCATAAACTGCTGGCACAGGAAAGGCTAATTGCTAGCTTACCCAGGACAATGGGGTTTTCCAAGTTGCATCAGACATTCGTCTTTGCCCCAGGCCAAGACAATAGCAGGCTAAGACTCTCACCTTTCAAGTGGGAGGGACAGGAAACTTCAGTCAAGGGATATGCCCCTCATTCTGCTTCAAAGGGATTGACATTTGCTTACACTTGGAAAAGAAAAAAAACTGATCAAGTGACATTTGGTTTTAAAATGCCTATTTTGCAAATGAACTTTCAAGACATTTAACTTTGCCACAAGAATGAGGAAAAAGCTGAAAGTTGGTAGTTTTAAATCTAATTTCATGCTATTCATTTGAAGACTTGGTAGGACTCAGTACTGCATAAGGAACAGAAGTCATAAAGAATGACCGATTGCGCAGAAAGTATTAATGTTGCAAACATAACATTGTGTACACATATACCAGGGGTAATTGCACATCTATGTACAAAATTTGGAAATGTTAGGCCAAATCTTTCATGGTTAAAATTGCCAAATTGTGGCAGAAAGGCAAAACCAGGTCCCACAGACTTGGGATTTGGATTGAAATGTGACCCAAAAATATGTTACCTATGCACCTGATTTTCTTAGAGGTCATAACTACATAAATATGTATTTGTGGGAAAATTAGATTTTGGTCCCAGTAGCTAGGGGAGGTTTGTAGACATTGTAAAAGTAACACCATAAACATGACATCCTTTTCTGTGATCCAATCAGTGAAAAGTAAGGCAGAAACTGTGCTCCTGCCCAATTCTAGCATTAGGGGTGTGTACAGTAAGCCTGCCCCTGCCATATACTGTAGTGATGTCATTTGGCATGATAAGCAAGGGAACCTGACAACAGACAGCAACTGATTCCTCCCTTCTTCCTGATTTTCTGCATGGCGTTTTGTTCCTGATTTCTTCATCTTTTTTCCTGATTCCTGATTTTCATTGCAAAACCAAGGCTTATGCATTGCTGACTCCATTTTCAGCTAGGCCTCAAATTCTAAACAAATCCCACAAACCCAAGGGAAGCATTCTGATCCAGTCTGGCTTGCTACGACTAAATGCCTGCCTGCTGCAAACTCGCCATCCCACTGATCTCCAGTCTCCAGTAAACCCAAAGAGCCAGCCCAGTGCCGTCCAGGTGACCAGAACCCCCCAGCTGACCCTATCCCGCCAGCCCTGCTGTCCTTAGTTAGACCCGATCCGTGTGATGACCAGAACCCTTGACGGTCCAAAATCCTAAATTAAAGTGTACTGCAAGTATTAATAGGAAGCACAGAAAATCATAGCATACCTTGCCTTGTTTTGTTCCATCCCAATCTCTAAACCATCCCATTCTTACCTTAAGAACTTGTAATATTGTCACAACCATTCTCGAAACCCTGCCTTTGATTCTTTGTGCTAGTGCTAACTTCTTTAAATAATTTTGTATTGTGAAATCCTAAACCCTTAACCCTCCCTCAGGTAATTGGATTGGGTCCGCCAGTGCGGGGCGGAGGTGCTGGGGTTGGTTCCGTGGATCAACTGTAGAGCTTACTGTGTTTCAATCTGGTAACCTAGCCTGAATGCCCTAGTGTAGAGCATAACTATCCTTGTAAAAACTGATTTCTGTTTTCTTTTTTGCGCCTTTATTTTCCAAAAACACCTCTCAGTCAACATTGCATAACTCACTCAATTTAATAGCTAGAGACTTCATTTCAACTCTGAATTATACTGCACTCCAAATCAGTGTATTTCACCTGTTTTTCTTAAAAACCGTTTGGTTAAATTTAGGCGGGAATCTGCATTTCTGCAAAGTTTTACAAGTGTGATTTTCATTTTAAATTATTTATAAACTTCCATTCGGATTTAAAGTGTTTACTTTTGCTCAAACTGTAGCCCATGATTGTAAGCATCTTGTCAATATTGTTCCCATAGAAATTTGTATTGATTTAAGAACTTTTGCAAACATTCACTGTTGGACATAGCCATCTTCGAATGTCATTTTAAAGTGTGATATTTCAAATCCGTTTTTCCCTCTTGTTTGGGGAGGGAAGGGTGTATTCAAATTATGTTTACTGTTCTTTATTCCTGAATACCTGCTGATTCCTGATATCCAACTAGAATTGCTTATTTGTGGGTTGAGGAATATTGCAGGGGGAAATTCTAACTTAAGTGCCATTCTTCCAAACAAGCCCAAATGTGTTTTTTCTCTGTGTTTTATATTTGTGTTGCTAAAGAGTGAATTTAACTGCCTTACATATCTTCTTGTCTGTTATCGTCACCACATTGGTGATGTCTGCTCCATATTCCAAAGTATATGTTTAATTTGAATTTTAAATAAATAAATAAATATTACCTTTACCAAACAGCCTGATTCCAGGTCCATTGTGACCTGGGGTATTTTGAGAAGGGGTGTGATATGAGTGGTATGTCACTCAGGATATTGAACCTATAGACATAATAAAATAAGCATTTCAGCTGCACGCTGCATACTAGACTGAGACCGGGGTGTGTCGCCTGATTGAAATACTTAACAGGTTTGGGGGCTGGTGCCGTGATTTTGAGTTCGAGTTACCACCCGTGACAGTCTAACACAGTAGATTAACCTGCAGGTTAGAGACACTTAGCTTTGTTGGTGTACTGTGCTACACTGTACAAGCGCCTCCCAACACAAATACTCCAAAACCAGGCCTGTTTGTAAAAATAAATGTAAATCAACCCCGAAATAATTAATAAAGAAATTGATATTTCCAAAATGGCGATCCCAGTAGAAATCAAAATGGCTAGGGAGTAACTCCTGCACAAGCTTTTTGTCTGGGGTGAGTGGCCAGAACAGAATGAACATGTCTGGCTGCAGGAAATCACAGAACAGGTCACTGCCATGAACCTGGATAAATGGCAGGACAAGGGCCCGTCACACCAAGCTCTCAGTGAATTGTACATGGCCCCAAATGTTAAAGAGGAGCAAAGTAAAATTGCCAGAATTGCGGCCTACCTATACCTCCGCATAGGAGTGATGCAGGAAAAGCACGCTGAAAACATAGTTCTGGCACAAAATCAAATTGAATCACTAGAGAGAATCCAGATTAATCTAGACTCTCCAGAACAAAGGCTACTGAAGAGCCAAGAATTAGAGGCAGGCTATAGAGATTGTGTCACAACATTAAAAGTAGATCTGGCTCTCCTACAGAAAGATAATGGAGAGCAAGACACTCAATTACAGGCACTAAAAGAGGAGTGTCAGGAAAGGGTTGACTCTCTGCAACAGTAAACAGAAACTGGCGCAACAATTAAATTATAATAGAGTCTGCACAGAACAGATAGTTACCCTACAAAACCAGATAGAAACCTTGAAAGAGGGAACCAATAAATTAATTATAAGAGACCTACACTCTCAAACAGAATTTGATGAGGAGCGCCAGAAATCTAATGCCATCAAAAAACAAAGGGACGATCTGGCTGAACAGAGGGGTGCCCTAAATCAGGAGAGGGATGCCTTAGGCCAGGAAGTAAGCCTACTAAAAACTGAGTTAGAGGGAAGATAGGTGGCTCTCCAGGAGCTCAATGAATTAAAGGCAGAGTATGGGAAGCTACTAGAGCACACCAGACGGTTGGAGGATGCTCTGGAAGAGAATACCCAGACCAAAGATGCTAAAACTCAGGAGGTGAGTCTCCTGCAGCAGAAATTGGCCCAGTATTCCCAGATCACGCAGGAAGCGCAGAGAGACAATGAGGCTCTCTGTGAAAAAAATTATTTGCTCCACCAACAAGTAGCAATGCAAGAGTGAATCATTGAGACCAGTAAGGCCTTGATAGAGGAACAAAAGGTGAAGATTTTTGCTTATCATCATAGGGGCTGAAAGAGAAAAGGTAGAGAGAGACAGATCAACCCCTGATCCTAACACCAGGACCCCTGTACTCAGACACTCAAACCCCTTCAATACCATGAACTCTGCCAGCTTCATGTCCACTGGCTCACATGAACCAGGGGCCATGGGGAGGTAGAATTCAACAGAGTTGGAAAGATGAGACTGACAGAGCAGAGCCCCCCAGAAATTGATGGTCGGGCGTCCCTGTACAGATCCCCAAATGTTAGGGCTAATATCTCTGATTAGGAAGACTCCTATGAGGGGAGAGTCAGGGAATTGGATCCACAAAAATACCGCCTAACAAAAGATCAGTTTGTGAAATTTGGTTGGGAACTCCAGGAAATAAAGCCCAAAAAGAGTATCCTGAAGACCTCTACCCAGTTAGGGCAGTGGGGTGAGGGGGGGTACTCCACCAATCCCAGGAGCAGGGGAGAGTCAGAAGACTCTTCTGAGCACCACATGAATAGGGAAACTAGGCCCCCACATTCTGCAAGTCCTTCTCAAGCTCGCAGAATTAGGGAGTGCCTAGAGGATCAAGAAGCCACCTCCAGTAGCAGTGCCTCTGAGTCTGAGGACAAATGGACTCGGGTGACTAAAACCAAAAAGGCAAACAAAATTAAGAAAGCTGTGCAAAAAGATCCCCTGAAGCAGATCATGGCCATTAGGAGTGTTACAACTCTCTATCATAAAAATGCAAAGTATTCGGTCTGGGAACACTTTGAACTATATGCACAGATGATGGACACTTTTCATCTGAAAGACAGCTCAGTGGCGTAACACAAAATGTGGGGGCCCCCCTGCGAGCCATGCTGAGAGGCCTCCCCCCAACTCAGCAACAAATCAAGGGTCGCGCCACACTCTGGGCCGGCCTAGATTATCACACTTGCGCAATACGCACGCACGTGTTGCTGAAGGGATATGCCGCACACTGCACTAGGAAAAAGATATGTGTTTTGATATAATATACAGCACACTTTCTGAGAAAAATTGGCTAAAAGGCCAGAGTGTTTGCAATTGTTTTGTAGGGTAACACCAATCCAATAGATGCAAGTCACCAACAGTGCACACAAACATTAATGCTTTGCTATTAAAAATGCCATACCGCAATGAAAACATGTCCAACTGGCTGCACAATGTAGACCAGTGTAGACACGTAATAACAATATAGTATAGCTTGCCAGGCCACATTTAGACATATCTAGACTGGTTCACCAAAATGCCAGTCGAAGCAATAACACTCATCAAGAAGAGAACACACATTCAAGCCTGTGTCTCTGTGGCATCTAACAACATGGCCAAACTCTTTAAAATCTGAAAAGAACAGGTAAATCCTGTTACAGTCTTTACCTCTCTTGTTCCCTCCCAGGCCCTCTGTATGGCTCTGTCATCTCACTTCTCTGCTAAAACTCAGGACATCCTGTCCTCCATCTCCTCTTCCTCGCCCTCTTCCTCTCTCGGCCCCCTTTGGCCATCTCTACCTCTCTTCCTCCTTTCTCCTCTTTCTCTCTGACAACACCTGACAAGGTTTCTAGAGAAGTCAGATCTATGAAAGTGTCATCCAAACAGGTGCTCTCCTGCTCCACCAGAACCAGGACACCCTTGCTCCAGCCTTGACCGATTTCTGTAATCACTCGTTCATTACTGGAACGTTCCCCTCTCCCATTTAGCACTCCCTTATGCATCCACTCTTGAAGAAGCTGTCTGCCGATCCTGCCTGCCCGGTAAACTATCGCCCAATCTCTATCACCCCTTTCCTGGGCAAACTGTTGGAAAAGCTGGCCATCTCCCAGCTTACTCTCCACACAGAATCGGTTGGTTGTCTCCATGATCATCAGTCTGGCTTCAGAGCTGCCAGAGTCACTGAAACTGCTGTCCTGAACAACTGTGAAGATCTGCTCTCTAACCTTGATTCCAGCATACCTTCTGTCCTCATCCTCCTTGGCCTTTCCTCTGCTTTTGATATGGTCAACAATGCCAGCCTGATCAATCCTGATCAATCAACTCCATGGGAACCCAGGCATCACGGATCAGGCCCTTGAATGGCTGACTTCCTTCATCTTGGACTGCCCCTCCCAGGTCCAGCTTGGTCCCTTTCTCTCCGCTCCATCCTCTCACTCTGGTTTTTCAACCTCTACGTGGCCCCTTTGGCCCACCTGATCTCTACATTCTCCTCTAACTTTCCGTGTTATGCGGATGACACTATGCTTTCATTCAGGCTCCCCTCAGACTCCTCTCCTCTCTCGCTCATTCCCGACTGTCTATCTGCGATTCAGGATTGGTGTGCCTCCAAAGATCTCTGCCTTAATATCAGTAAGATGGAGATCCTTCTCATTTGGACTCCTGCCCCTGCTTTCCCTCTCTCCGCCTTGGGCCCTCTTCCTTTGCCTTCCTGCGAGGTAAACAACCCTGGTGTCATCTTTGACTCCATTCTCTCTTTCTTTCCTCACATCTCGGACGTCGCCAAGAAGTGCCAATACCAGCTGCTCCTCCTCAAAAGGACTCTTCCCTTTCTGACTTTCCCCAAGAAGCTCACTGTCTCCAGTGCCCTGGTTCTCTTTAGGCTGGACTACTGCAACAGCCTCTTTCCCAGTCTGGCTTCCTCTACTCTCCAGCCTCTGCAACTAATCCAGAAAAGGACTGCAAGACTTATCCTTGGCCTCAAGCCCAGGGATCGTATCTGTGCAGCCCTGAAATCTCTCCACTGGCTCCCAGTTTCTGCAAGTATAGAGTTCAAGACCCTTTGCATTGTCCACAAGGCTTTCTGGGCCCGGGGCCTGCACTACATCCAACGCTCTCTTCCAAAATATCTTCCTTCTCGAGCCCTTCACTCAGCTACCTACAACTCTCGAAGGGTTAGACACTTCTCCAGGCAGAGAGTGGGGGGTAGATCTCTCTCCTCTGCAGGTGCCTCCCTCTGGAATAGGCTCCCTGCCCCTCTCAAACTTAAGCCGGACCACCTGAAGTTCCGGAAGCAGTTCAAAACTTTCCTCTTCTCCTCTGATTTCTCTCTCTCCCTCCCCTGCTGGCCTACCTGACCAACCAATCTGCTGTACCGACTGGTTGCTTGGCTACCCTCAGAGTTTCACTGAGTCCAGACTCTTTCTTGATCAGTCACCCTTGCACTGCCTCTGGGCCTACCATGCACTTAGGGGCTGTAACTGTAGCCCTACAGTCCCTGGTTCTCCTTGCACCACCCAGAGCCGCGCTGCCCTGGCTGCACTTACTCAGAGCATTGCTGCCCTGTTTTTCCCTCCCCTCTCCCTTTCACTTCCCCCCTCCCTTTCCCCTTCCACTTCTCGTTCTCACACTTGTACAATCTGAATGGAACAAGGCCTAGTAAGATCGTTTGTCTTGTCCTCCCTCTATCCTCCCTCCCTTTTCTTGTTGCGCCTAGAAACATTTGTGTGCAGGTGCATTATAAAGGACTTCTATCATATAATTTGATCACAGATGCCCAGAAAAATATACAATGCCGCATTAAGAAATGGCTAGACTGGCAGCACCAAAATGGCAGTCTAGCCAGGTAATTCACTTAGCAGGACTGCTTTATCAGAAATGCTCAGTTAAAAAAAAATCATACCAAACTGAGGAATGAGTAGACTGGCTGCACCAAAATGCCTCTCTAGCCACTCATACCACATATCATGCCTGCTTAGCCTGGACATGGACAGACATTATGATTTGTCGTACAATCCTGCCCACCACACATCCCCTCTCCCTCCCACCCCAACCTCCAAAATCAGCTCCTTGGCCAAGAATTACCTCCACGCCCCTCTTCCTTGCCCCAGAGTTTACGGTTGAGGCTCCTTGCCTCATAAATAATTACTGGGATGAGGGAGAGTGGGACTAGGAGTAATTAAGTTTACAGGTAGCATTACTTCCTTGTACCTCTTTCTCATCCCAGTACTTGTGTATGAGGCAGAGTGCCTTATGCACAAGTACTGTCTCATACACACTGGGACGTGGAAGAATAGGGCTAGGAGTAATGAAGATTACCAATAAGTAATCCAGGCATTAAACACAAGTATTGGTGGAACACCATTAAGTTGACTGGGATTCAGCACTCTCCCCACCCCTTGTAATGTTGGGCTATGTTGACTCGACCTGGCTGACTTTCAGAGCAGTTGCCAGACAGACCAGGACACATATGTTAAACGGCACCTGGGTTTCGGTGTTAACAAGAACCCAGCAATTACTAACATAAAGCATTTCACTGTTAGTACCTGCATTCAAATACCACATTTTTTAGGCAATTGAAATCATGATGTGGGTTTAATACTTTGCATGCCAGGGGAGTTATTGGAAGGGTAGAGAGGGAACAGGAGACCACTCATTCTCACAGCTGTCCATAAGTGGGTGCTTTCAACCTTAAAGCAGAGACTGCTTGTAACATTGAAGCTGCTCTAGAATAGTCTCATTAAAATGCGTAAAGAAATTAGATTCCCCAAACAAATAAGTTTGCCCCTCCCCCACGACCCATGAAGTTGGCGCCTCTCCCAACATTTGAAGGGTTAGCCCCCTGAAATGTACGTTTTGTTGCGCCCCTGAATGCAAGCGCACACACCATTCACCATATACACACACGCACACCCAGCCATACATTTAAGTGTGCATTCTTTCACCATACTGGCACACCCAGGCAGCCATCCATACATTTAAGTGTGCACCCTTTCACAGTACAGGCACACCCAGGCAGCCACCCGTACATTTACGTGTGCACCCTTTAAAATAGTTTTCACGGAAGCATCGGCACCGTTATTAACGGTGCCGGTGCTTCTGTTTTCCCCATTCCCATAGAGTCCGATAAGACTTTATGGATGGAAATGGGAATTTAGCATTTGCCGACGCCTGACTTCCCAGACCGCCGGGGTTGTAATCCACCGGTGTTACCAGGAAGTCGGGCACCGGTAAATCATTACGGGTCTGGCGGCACCCTGCTGGTAGCACCAGCACGGTTACCGCTAAACCCGTAATGAGGCCCATCGTTAGTGACTTCAAAAATAAACTATTTCTTTTTGAAGTCATAGGGCTCCCGCCACCCCATGAAATGGAGGCCTCCAGCCTAGGGTCCTCCATGCCATGAGAAGGGCGCAGCCCTCAGACTTCAAAAAGAAAGTTTCTTTTTGTAGTCACTCTGCCTTCATAAAGAAATTATATCTGTTACAGAAATAATTTCTTCATGAATGCAGTGATTTCAAAAAGAAAAAGAAATATATTTTTGTGAAAAAAAAATATTTTTCTTTTTTTTTTTAACAAGTGGGGCCCCTCCCAGGACATGTGTTGGCGAGGCCACCCGCACTGCGGGGGCTGCGGGGGCCCCTGTTACGCCAGTGAGACAGCCAGAATTGCATCCAGTATGTGAAATGGACATTCTCCCCTGGGTACTCCAGTTTCTTTGTGGGAATGGAGGATCAGAATCACTCAAGAGGGTCCACCTACAGGGCGGCCATCTTAAAACACTTCTCTGCACATAGAAACCCCCATGAGGCCCGCAAAGCGGCATACAATCTGCAGTGCAGGGAAGATCAGGCCCCACAAGAATTTGTGGAAGGAGCTCAAACGCACCTTTGCGCAGACCACCAGGAGGGTGCGCACAGATAGGCGGGAGTTCATCAACACCTTCTACCATGCACTCCCCAAATATATAATGACCCAGCTGGTGAGGGACTTTCAGGAGAAAAGATCACTGGACTGAGTCATAGACATGGCAACCCGTATCTATGAGGTACAAAAACCTGTAGATAACAAGAACACAAATAAAAAACCCAAACCAGCCAACACCCATGCTGCTGCTAAGGTGGCGGAGGTGAAGGTTGCCCCCATTTTTTGATTCAATGTATTGGAACCCTAGATTTGGAACATAGGTAAGGCTCCCATGGCTGAAACTACACACCATATATCAAAATAACCTATCACATTATGTTCGTATGACTTGTTCATTTTAAGCTAAAGACTTACATGATGTTTCTTTTATGTTTTTCTCCCCATTTTGTTCTCGTACATTTACCTTAAACCTCCTCCCCTTTCACCCCTCCCAACTGTCTGTGATTTTACAACATGAACATTATTATTTGGGTTTTGTTACTACACCAATATGATTTTTTACACACATTTGACTTGTTGATATCATTGTATGTATGTACTGAATACTTGATGTAGCTTTGATATTAGCCTTGATTGGAAAAGGACACTGGTGTGTCGAAACACGTGTTATCCTACAAGGGCAAGTCAATAAACACAAACCAGTTCATTAATACCAAGTGTGGCACAGTTCCTCAAGTGTGTGGCAATATTCTCAACTGTGTCTTCAAGGGGTCGGGGTCTGGTTCCCCTTTCTTTGCCCCACACAAATTGCGACGCAATTCCATTTTGGAATAGTAACCAGGCGCATGGGATTGTTTTAAGTTGGTACAAACAAAAAACCCCAAAACCGTGTTGTAGTGTGTTACTTTATTATTGTGTTTGTAGTCTGAGGGCCAGGATAGAATGTTTGAAAACAAGGACGGAAATTGATTTATGACATCCTGACGAACACAGATCCTGTGTTTTTGGTTTTAGGTAGGGAAAATTCTCTTTGAGCAAGGTCAGATAGGTATTTCCCAACCCGTTAATAAAAGTCTTTAACCAAAAACATGACAAATTTGTGTCCGGCTTTCATTTCTGACCACTCACATTTGATAGTGGTCCTTTTTCCTCTGTTGCCACCCTTCCCCACTTCTCTGTTGAGCCCTTGCAATCATTAACAATATTTCTGTTTTGGTTGCTTTCTTATTTATTTATATAGCACGCCGAGCCCTGTGGCACCTGGGCACATTTCTCCCAGTTGCAAGGCGAAAGTATTTAGAGTTAACAGAAAGTATATTTACAGTTACATCAAATCATTAGTTACATTAGGCATCAAAAATACTTTTTACAGTGTGAGTTAGACTTTGCAGCGGATATACAATAAGCTTTACAGTAACATCAAATCATTAATTACATTAGGCATCTGAAAATAGTTGGTGATTGGTTGTTAACATTCATTCTGAATCAGCCACATTTTTACGCTGTTTCTAAATTTTTGGAAGAAAGGCTCAGCTCTGATGTATGTAGGTAATGAATTCCATATTTGGGATGCTAAGACCGGAAAACTGTTGCCTCCTGCCCTTTGAAGCTTAAACCTGGGGACAGTAAGGCAGTTGAGGAGTTACTTTTGAATTTGTCGCAAAGGTACTTAGGTGCTAGGTTGTTTATACGTTTAAAAGTGAGTGATAGAGTTTTGAGTCTAATTCTTTGATTGATAGATAACCAGTGTACACTACGTCTCAGTTCTGAGATGTGAAGTGCTCTTGGGAAGTTAGTTGCTGAACTGAGAGCGTTATTCTGGAAGACTTGTAACTTTTTTAGGTTGTGTTGGTTGGTACCTAGGTAAAGGGCATTACACTAGTCTAGTTTAGGTAGCACTAATGCCCTAGCTAGAGTAATGCAGTTGTCTGTTGTCAAAAATGGTCTACAGGCATTAATAAGCTTGCAGGTATATGCCGTCGTGGAGGCGGTTGCAGTGATTTGTCTCGACAATGAGAGTGAGGAGTCGATGTAAAAACCTAGGGTTTTTACATCTTTGGAAACCTTGATGTTATTGCCGTCAATATTGAAAACATTAAATTGAGTGTCCAGTCTATTGAGTCTGGCATGGGTTCCAACCAGAAGTAACTCTTATCGTCGTTAAGACAGAGTTTGGCCATCCACTCTTGGATAATTAGGTAGATGTCATTTAAGCGTTTGGAGTCTGTATTGTAATCTCCAGTGATAGGGATCAGGATGTGGGTGTCGTCGCGTAATTAGTGTAGGAGACACCCAAATGATCCAGGTCATCGAAAAGAGGCTTAGTAAATATATTGTAAAGTGTTGGGGAGACGCAAGAGCCCTGTGGGACCCCGCAGGTGGCTTGTACAGGAGTGGCTGATGCTGTAAGAGCAAAGACTCTTGTAGTTCTATTGTTGAGGAAGGACTGAATCCACGAGGTGGTATCATCGGAGAAATGAGTCGCACACGAAAGGTGGTTGCAGAGTGTTTTTTAATCCACTAGATCAAAGGCTGCTGATAATTCTAATAACAGCAGGAGGGCTAAGTTCCCTTTACCTTTGATAGTCTTCATTTGTGTTACTAGATCTATCAGAGCTGTTTCCGTGCCATGTCTAGGACGGAAACCAGATTGGCTGAGCCCTAGTAAGTTTTTATTTTCTAGGTGTTGCAGGATCTGTAGGTATGCAGCCCTATCTAGATTTTTTAACAGCAAAGGTACAGTGGTGATAAGTCTGTAGTTTGTTGGGGGTATTTGGGACAATGGTAGGTTTCTTTAAGAGAGACAGCATCCAGGCATCCTTCAGGTTGGTAGGTACTGTGTTGGTTGCAAAGAAGACATTTATTAAGGACGTGACAAAGGGGGCCAATTCCTTCACAGTCTCTTTTATGATTGTTGCTGGACAAACATCACCCACGCACCTGGAGGGGGATTCAAGCTCATAATTATGTCCTTGACATCCTTGGTTGAGAGGGGAGAGAATTTGAACAGGTCGTGTTGGTTCGGTAAGGGTGATTAAATTGCATTAGGGGGTGTATTATTAGTTTTTTGTCTCTATTTTAGTTTGAAGGAGTCCTATTTTGTCAGAGAGAGCTTTCTGAATATTAGTGCACCAAGTGATGTCTTTTGTTCAAGAGACCGGTGGTATAGTCTGGGATTCTAGCTCTTTGAGTATGCTGAATATTTATTTTGTGTTAGATTTAGCTTTAGAAATCCTGTTATTATAGGATTCACATTTGGCTTGGACGATTGCTGTTTTATAAGTGGCTGAGGCTGTTGTGAAATTATTTTTGTTAGCTGTTGATGGGAGGTTTTTCCATAGGGTTTCAGCAACTCTTTTATTCTTGTGCAAGGTTCTTAGGAGAGGGCCAGGTGTTCAGGTGTGAACGAGGTTTAGCTTTTCATATTTTTTGGGGGGCTATTTTATTGATGCCGTCGAGTATCCTTGTGTTGTAAAGGTCAACTAGAGAAGTTGGGTCATCATTAGGGGTAAAATAATTGATAATGGGTTGGAGTAATGGGAGTATCTTTTGCGCTGTTACATTGCGCATGTTTCTAGAGTGTCTGGGAGGAGCCACCAGTTTGTCCAGGTTGGATTGATTGGCGCCCTGTACTTTGAAGAGAATAATGTGATGGTCAGACCATGCACAAGGCTGGTTGGAAAGGATATTAGCATCACTATTAATGTTGGTGATCCAGTCTAATAGTCTACCTTTGTTATGGGTAGGTTGGGCAATGTGGTGCTCTGAACTGTCCTTCTCACTGAACAGGATAGTCACAGGTTAGCTGTTAAGTTTGAGCTTGAATGAACAAGGGGGACCTCTGCTTCTCTCACTCGAAGTGTATTGCCATGTTCTTTAGACCTATGGAAAACACATTTTCTGTGCAGTAACTTCTGGGAGTTAGTCTTTACTCAGTACTATGCTAAAATATCTCATGACAAATGCCCCATAGCAAAAACAAAAAGGTAAACAAGAAAGGGTAAAAAAAATAATTTACTTTGAAAGTAATGCAATCACTAATTATAAATAATGTAAAATGAAAGAAACCACAAATAATGCAATTTTTCGAAATACTTCAACATCAAAACATTAATTCTGTGCAAAACATTAGCTAGGGCTTCATTCCGAGTGTGGCCGAGCGATAACAAAGTGCAGGTAATTCAATTACCTCCACTTTTCCTGCTCTGCCAAACTCTAAGTATGGCCATGAAGTGGAAGATTTACTTCCAGCATTTTGCTGGAGGTAAATCCTCCACTTTTATGCCGAAAAATCAGCAAAATTATCGTTGACAGTAATTCCGCCTAAATCCCCAAACAGTCCTACGGACTCTTAAAAATGTAGATTCATACTGCCTACTGCCACTTGTAATCCTGTGGCAAATCCACGGGACCAAGTGGCGGTAACGGTAATTCGGTTTGGTGATAGTTCGGCCGAAACAAATGACAAACTCAAAATGAGCCCGTATTTTTTCAAATAGGGAATACATCTATTGGAAACAGACTCATGAACAGGAGGTAACTCATACACTCGGATCCCGCTGCCCTACATCAGTGTCTTAAATAGCTCAATGTCAAACGCTAAGGTTTTACTACAAACATCTAAACCATGGAGAACACCTCTTGTCCAGAAAATTCCACGATCATGGTCCAATTGACAACTCAGCGGTTCCACAGTTGTATCACTTTTGTCTCAAGCTTTGCAAAAAAAAAAAACTTTGCTCTGTTGCTGGCCTGTGATTTATACTGCTTGGACTTTTACAGATGTCAAATTATAAATACTGTGATTTATGACATTTGAATTTGGGCTTTTCACTTTATTAAGGTGGTGTTAATTGCAGAAAATAGTAGGTTGTTAGGGCTAACTACTTCATTATTATTATCTGTGTTTGAAGGTCACACTATATTTAGTATTGTTTTTACTGTAGGGTACTTTTCATGAATTATTCCAACTGTGTACCTTTTATCGATTACTTCAGCTCCAGGTGAACTACTTTTACTCATATAGCCTTGTCCTTTAGAACTTTTATTACCCCACCTTTTCGTCCAGGATTTGAACTCTTGAAGTCTAATGCATGCTTGGTGAAGAACATTTCCTTAAGGTCTTATATGGAACCTAACACACATGATGCCTTCTGATCATCTTACATTTTTATTTATTTATTTATAACGCGACAAAACTCAAAGGCATCACGGTACACAAATACACATGGGACAACAGAATTACAGGATGAGGTTATAATTACAGGGGGACACAAGGTTTACTCAAAGAGGAGGGTCTTCAGTGCTTTCCTAAAAGTTCTAATGTTGGTGTCCTGTTGCAGCAGTAAGGGGAGCAAATTCCAAGTTTTAACTGAACAAACAGCAAAGGAAATGCCCAGACTGTTAGTCCTCTTGGAAGACAGACAATTGACCTGCATCAAGTTGTTCGATTGAAGTGTCCATGAGGGCTTGTAAAGGGTCATTAGAGATTTTTCCATAAAGGCATTTATGTACCAAGGTAGTTGCTTTGAATTGGTGCCTGGCCCTCACAGGCAGCCAGTGCAGGTCTTGCCAATAGACTGATATATGGCAGTTCTCGAGATCTTTTTTATCATGCAAATGGCATGGTTCTGAACAATCTGAAGCCTGTGCAAGCTTTGCTTATCAGTGCCTATCAGCAAGGCACCACAATAGTCTATCCTAGACAAGATGACTTCCCAAGCTATTGTTGTGCAGTTAGCTTCTGTGAGCTAGGGGCAAATGTTCCTAAGCAGTCTTTGGTAGTGGTCACAGTGTTTTGCCACCTGGGCTGCATGTGACTTTGCGCTCAGTGACCAGTCAAAGTATATGCCAAGTGTTTTTATTTTGTCCTGCACTGGAATGACACATTCCTGGATGGAGAACGCCTGGTAGTCATGATCTAATTGTGCTCTCGCCTGGTGAGTACCAAAGATTTATAGCTCTGTTTTGCCTCCATTGAGGCACATCCAGCTGCCTCTCATCCGTGAGTCTATTAGGTTGCAGATGTTTTGGCGTTTTCTAGTGTCGTCAGCATGGTCATCACAGGTGTTCAGTAGAGCAGTTTCCATGACAGATTCAGTGTGTTGGGTCAGTTGGGAGAAGGCCATCTTCTCCAGGAATTTGTCCAGGAAGGGGGTGATGGAGATAGGGCGATAGTTAGTAGGACAGGAGGGGTCAGAAGCTGGCCTTTTAATGAGGGGATGCACAAGGAAGGGCTTGAGGAGAAGACGGATGGAGCCGGTGGCAGAAGAGTGGTTACAGAATCAGCCTGGGAAGGCACAAGGGAGGCAATGTTGTCCTTGATAGGTCTGGAGGAGCAGGGGAGCACCTGTTTGGGGAGACTTTCATATAGAGGACTGGTCTAGAAACCTCATCCTGTGCTATTGGAGAGAGGTAGGAGAGAAGTAGGGAAAGGGACAGGGGTGTCGAGGGAGGAATGACAGTGGGGTGGAGGAGGGAGGAGGGAAGAGGAGAGTGAGTACAGAATGTCCTGAGTTTTGGAAAGGAAGTGGGAGATCAGTGAGGTACAGAAGGTCAGGGATGTCAGGGGAGATGTGGAGACTGCAGAACGATTGGAAAATTCCTTGAAGATTTTAAACAGTTTGCCAGAGTTTTTAGTGGCCCCAGAGATGCAGGCTTGGTGTGAGCCCTCTTCGAGCAAATGGAGAGTTTGGATTGCCTTCCTTTGGAGTAGGCGGCAGGCACGTTTGTCAGAGGATGTGTCTGATGCCCGCCCCTTCCGCTCAGCCATTCTGCACTTGCATTTCAGAGAGTCTAGGTCAAAATCATACATGGTGTTGTGCTTGGCGGAAGGCTTCATTCGGAACCTTGTGACAGGGACAAGGATATCCAGGGTATTGACGATAGAAAGGTGAAGATTAGCCAGGGCAGAGTCATTGTGGGAGTCCGAGGCAGGAGTGGGAGGGGGAATTAAAGTGTTAGCAGAGGCAGCAACTGACACTCGTTTCATCGGCCGAATGACAGAGAAGGAGACAGGAAGTGCAGGCAGAGGCTTAGCAATTTTTGCTTTTATGTTTCCATTAATGATTAAGGTGCGCCAATGGGGCCCATCTCTTCCGCAACAACAGGCAGCTGATGAGCCAAATGATTTTAATCATAGGAGGCTGCAAGAAGTATGTGATTGGGATATATTTTGTGAGAGAGATGTCAAGAGCAATTGTGTATCTATACTGTTGTGCCTTAAAACATTTCTGTATTTTGGGCAGTGTTTTTTATGATAAATGTGATGAAATAGCTCATCACCAGGCCCATTACATCCGTTAATTTCACTGCATACTCAACTTTGCTGTGCCCTTGATGGCATGATTTCCAATTGTTTTGGCTACAGGACTGACAAAGGTAGATGTGCAACCAGTGTTTACATTTTCGGAATCCCCTGTATTCCTGACGTATTACTTTCATATTATTAACTAGCAAAAGTACCTGTACTCCGCACGGGTTCTGTAGAAAGACATGCTAACACTTATCAATTAAAAAAAATCTGTGATCCTGTAGGTTGCTGTTCCAATTCGCTTATCGCTTGATGGGCTTTGCACTCCGAAGTAAACTGCACTGAGAATGGGCTGTGTGGCAGGCTTACATACTCGGGAGCAGACGTGGAGGGGAGGCGAGAGTTGGTCTGCTGCAGCATACTGGGACCTTCTGTACGCTCTCCCCACCTGTTGTTGTGCGCTCTGGCGTGGTGTTGTGTGTTGCGGTGGGTTGCGTGCAAATATGTCAGAAACGGTGTGCCCTAGGACTTTGAAACTTGTTTTATTCTTTGAGTTTTGTTTCTCCTGTCAAGATGCTTCCGCATAGCTCAGAAACAGTGCATCCTAGAGCTTTGAAACGTGGTTTCAAGGTCCCTGGGGGACCTTAGAGTTTTGTTTCTTGCATCAAGATGCTTAAAATGAGCTTTGTCCAGTCCTTTGTCAACCACATTGATGTTTCGCCGATTTCAGGGAAACGTGCCATGTGTTGAAGTTATGAAATCCGGGGGAAGGGATTGGGTGTGCAAATGTCATGTAGCCAGTAGACAGACATGATAACACTTTCATTAATATTTAAAAATCAGTAATCTTGTAGGTCCCTGTTCCGAGTCTTTTATCCGCTGATGTGCGTTTAACTCTGAAGTAAACAGCACTAAGAATGGGCGCATCTGGCTGGCTTACATACCCTGGAGCGGACGTGGAGGGGAGGTGAGAGTTGGCATGCTGCAGCATACTTGGACCTTCTGTGCGCTCCCCCCACCTGTTGCCTCTCCCTGGTGCGGTGCAGTGCATTGTGGTGCAAATATCCCGGAAACGGTGTGACCTAGTGCTTTAAAACGTGGTTTTCAAGATTCCATATGGACCTCAGAGTTTTGTTCCAGGTGTCGAGATGCTTAAAATGAGCTTTGTCCGGTCCTTCAATGACCACGTTGATGTTTAGCTGATTTCGTGTGTTGCAGGCAAATATCACGGAAACAGTGTGTCTTATGGTCAAGGCAGCGTTTGAGTTTTGCTCCTGGCATTGAGATGCCTAAAATTAGCTTTGTCTGTTCCTTCTATGACCACATTGATGCTTATGCACAGCTTATGTGCGTTGCGGTGCAAATATCTGAGAAACAGTGCATCTTAAGGCCTTGAAATATGGTAGGAACTCAGGTTTTGTTCCTCACATTGAGACGCTTAAAATGATACCCACCTTGATGTTTCACCACTTCCAGACAACCGTCTCATGTGTGCAGGGGCCAAAATCCGGGGAGCAGGGTAGGTTGTCCACATGTAATGTAGCCATTGACGTCCCGAGGGTCCCCACAGGTAACTATGCAAAATTTGCTGCAGATTGGTGGAATGGTGTAGAATTGTATAAGGAACAAAGAAATTAACTGATTTTTTTGTTTTATGTATATATTTATATTTATATATATATTCAATGAAAAAACTTAGTTAAGGGGACGTTATGGTTAAGTTGTAATAATAAAAACCTATTTTTATTATGGTTATAGGTAAAACCGAAAAACCTCAGAAATTCGCTAGTTATGGTGAACTAAGCAACCATAACTCGCACCACCACCGTGCACTGCTAAGACTAACACCCAGGATATCAAAGATGACATCAAAAATGTATATGACTATTTTTTATACCTACATTATGACACTTGTCAAAAAATAAAATACAGGCACATTTGCAAAACCATGCTTTAATGTCCTTGCCAGTGCTCCTCACGAGTTTGCTTGAAAACCGCCCATGTTTTATTTTTTTAAAAGTATCAAAATATATGTACATACTATAGTCATATAACTTAGCCCCCACTTGACAAAATCCATTCAGCCTTTACACAAACATTGAAGGTTGGGTCTATAATCTTTCTCAAAACTTTTGTCCACATTCGTCATATAGCACCAAAGTTATAAGCCTTCTATAAATGTTGAGACCGCCCCTCTAATTTTGCCCCCTCTTGAGAAAATCTCACCAAACTTTAGAAAACCATTTATATCTAGATCCAAAATCGTTTTGCCAAATGTTGTGCAGATTCGTCAAATGACACCGGCCCTCATTACGACCCTGGCGGAAATCGAAAAACGATGGCGGAAATGCAATACCGCCATCGAATAGCGCTCGGTGCGATTATGACCCGTCACCGTAAAGTACGATGCCATTAGCGACACCGTAGTGAACGCCAACGCTAACTGCACCAAGTACGCGCACGCGCGCCATGCGAAACCGTAATTACCACCATGGCGCAACGGTACGCGAATTCTGACCCTAGCGGACATATACCTAACGCCATCAAGCATGGCGGAAAGTACCATTCCGCCATGGTGAGAAGTACGGCATCGCGAACCAACCGTAAAAGGCCCTACTGAGTGCCTGTACACCACTCCCTGGCCACATTGCACAACTCCTCGTAGGTGCAATGAAGTCACACAATGCAACCAGTGAAATGTACAAGTCACCCATGCATGCCAGCGAACAAATGAATCTAGGGGCTCCAAGTGCTTTGTGAGTGGCCATCCATATTTGCCATGGCATCATTGCCGTACTGATGCAGCACAGGCATGTGAAGGTTCAAGTCCAGCAACATGAACTGAAATATGAGACAAACAAAAACAGGCCCCCCATTGCTTGACACCAGTGTAAGGCAACATTCAAAGCAGTATCCTGAGTGAGACTGCACCAGCCCTGTACTCCTGCCAGTAAACAAACCAACCATCAGCATAAGCATGTACCACACAAGTTGGCAGAGTGACTGAGCAGCCAGGCTCATCTCAAGAGGGGCCAATGGGAGCTACAGGGCACAGATGGCACGAATACAGAAGCTATTCCAATGGACATGACCTCAGTCTCCCTCCAAGAAACGCACGCAAACACAGGCACCTGTGACCAGCCATATTCTGATAATCACATCATTCCACCAATCCACCTGGCTGACTGGCATCTGTTACACAAAAGCTAATCCCCCGCCCCTGAGCATGACATCATTAAAACAGTCATAATGGCAGCCCCTATCCCTGACCTCACTGGGCTTCGTAGGCAAACGCTCCCAGTACAGTACCACGCAACTATACTCAGAAGCCGGAACCCAATGCAGATCTTCTCACAATACATCGCTCCACAAATAGGAATATGCTACATTACTTGCAAAGAATAACGCTACACGGTCAATATCATAATCAAAATTTAATGCACAACAAAATCACCAAGCCCATACAGCTATTAGGTCATGAACTCCAAAATATATTTCATTATTGTGGGCTGCATCCGCAATAAATGACCAGCTTCTTCTTGTGTGACGCCCTGTTCCTTCATGGTACACAGGGGCTACATTCACGTTCAAAAAGGCAACATGGAAGCGCCTAGAACCGCAGGGCCGTCCCATTAGGTAGGCACTAGTCCAGCTGAAAGGTCGATATGTTGCTCCTAGCCACTAGTACTGCGTAAGGGCATGTGGCCCATTGGCGATCGTCCCATAAGATCGTAATGGTGCTCCACTGATTAACACGAAGCAGCAGGTGTCGGGAGTAAAAGCCATCTGCAGGAGTGGCATACAGATGGCAGCGGCAAAAGGGGAGGAGATACCTGTCACCCAAATGAAATGAAAAAGAATAGTATGGGCATCAGAACTTCATTTGAATTACTCACTTCAATGATCACACTAAATCCACAGCCATATGCATGCTAGCCCACTCAAAAGGATTATTCCCGCCCAAAAATCACTTGCGAATCATAACTATATAAATCGAGGTGAAAACACTATTACAAACGAGTGTTTGTGTGCATGCGTCTGTTAAAACAGAATCCATTAGATGGGATTAGTAACGTGCATAGACACAAGTGTTTGAAGGCGCGTCGAGACAGGGAGGGTTCAACAAGGGCAGATAGACGATGGTCCCACTATGGCAGCCCTGCATCACATAGCGCAGGGGAAGTGTATAGATTCCAAAAAGCCCTGTACATGGCAAACTCTCTATTAAATCATCTGTCCATGCATCCATACATCATTCCCTCATCCCGGTATGAAAACGCCTGATTATTTACTCACATAACATGTGAAATTTCCATTGAGTCTGTGCGTAATGCAGTCTGCAAAATCCACTGTGCTCCAGCCCGGAATTCCAGTGTTGTGAAGTAACATGTTTTTGGGAACGTCCTGCCTTATCGTCCACTACGCTATTGCGCATCCCATACTATTCATATCAATCATTGCATTCTCGCCATGGCCCCTGTCCGAAGGACATTAAACAATAGAACTTTATATCTGCAGTCAGACCTGTGGGCGTCTCCTCGCCGCTAGCTGAAAACCGAAAGCGCTGTCCTTCGAATTCCTCATTTGCAACATCACGTCGAAAAGGCATCTGTGACCGCTTGAAATCACAAATCCATCCATGTAGTGCGGCAGTGTGTGAAAATGGCAACTGGCTTCACTCACAAATGGGACGCCCCGCCCGTCGGTGAACCTCGGTACAGTGCTGCATGAGGGTCCACCGTTAATCGAGTACTACATTCCACTGACCCTTCACAAGTTTGTTCGCGACTGTAAAGATAGTATGTGAAACAATGGGACCATAGCAGAATGAAAATATGAACCAATATTTCACTGCCATCGGGATTAAATACATGATTGTAATAGCAAGATGCCATGCGTCGAATTGCAGCGTTGTGTGCGGGACGTGCTCGCCCAAAGGGGATTGCAGCTTGCACAGGTGGAATGAATCACCACAGGTGGAGGCTATACAGCCTGAAAACACATAAATTGCACACCCAACCCCCTCCCACAACCACACCCACTCCAAAATGCTACCGGCAGGACTAGCGATGTTGGCCCTGGGGGACCTGATAGCACTGCAAGTACTCCAACTTCAAGAAGAAGACGAACACCAACTACTACAACAACCGGCCGCACAGAGGAGACGCAGGAGGAGGGCAAGGCAGGGCCAGCAAGGCCCACCAGCACAGCCACTACCACCACGCAGGCAGCCCGCAATCCCACGCCTCCGAGCACATCCGTTCAACCTCACTGATGAGCAGATCCACACCCTCTACCGTTTGGACCGGGACACCATAACCGCCATTGTGGACATGACACACGCTGACCTTGTCAGCATGATAGATAGCCCAACCGCCATCCCACCCCTACTGAAGGTGGTGTCTGTACTCCACTTCCTGGCCACAGGCACCTACCAGCACACAGTCGGACAGTTGCATGGCATTTCACAGCCACTGTTGTCACGGACACTATTGCAAGTGCTCGATGCCCTCCTGAAGCACGCAGATGACTACATCTCTCTACCACGCTCGGAGCAGGAAATTACGAACACAAAAGTGGGATTCCATGCACTTGCCGGCATACCGGGTTGCATTGGTGCCATCGACTGCACCCATGTGGAATTGGTTGTCCCACATGCCATGGAGGCCCAGTACCGCAACCGAAAACAATATCATTCTCTTAATGTACAAATGGTGTGTGACTCCAACAGGATCATTACACATTGTTGTGCCCGATTTCCTGGATCAACCCATGATTCTATGGTCTTGAGGAACTCTACAATACCACGCTACATGGAGCGACACGCAGGGAACAGATCCTGGTTACTCGGTGAGTCTCATTTCATGCATGATAATGTGGGGTATGTGATGCGGCAATGACCTGGCAGGAAGGGGGGGGGGTGCGTACGTAGCAATGTCATTCCACAAACATCCTTTATTGTCCACATACAGGTGATGCCGGGTATCCACTGAAGAGATGGCTCCTTACACCACTCCGGAACCCACAGAACCAGCATGAGGAGGACTACAACCATGCCCACTCACGTACCCGTGTAGTCATAGAACAGGCATTCGGCCTACTGAAGGGTCGTTTCCACTGCCTCAGCAGGTCTGGCGGGGCACTCCTGTACCGCCATGAGAAGGTTGCAAAGATGGTCATGGCATGTGTCATGCTACACAACATGTGCGTACGTAGAAATGTGCCCATGCCCCCTGACGCAGAACTGCAAGCACCTGAAGATGGTCATGATGAGGGTGGGGATGTGGCAGCACCTCAAGGAGTCCGCGAGGCACAGGAGGGCCGTGAAATTCGTCAGATTATCATAGATTCATGCTTCTAGCACTCACGCCTGGTGGCTGATACATGGACACGGGACTTGTGGCACTGTGTGTGTCTGGAACATGCACAATATGGACTGTACGCCTATAAAGTCCTCGTACACAAAGATCAATGTCCACACATCTCATTGGATGATTGTGCAATGTTTATAGCATATGTGAAATTATGTTACACACCCCATCGACCCGCCACCCAAGTAAGCCCAACACACCCCCTGCACCCTCCTACCTCCCCCCCGAACACCAGTGTCCAAAGATGCTCATTGTCAGTGGGCAGACGCTATTGGAAGCCCCCTCTCTGGGTATCAGGGGCACCCCTGCCTGTGGAGCGCAGGTTCCTCCCAGATCTACGTTGGGGGCTGCCCTGGACGGAACTTGCAACGGATGATGTCTCTGCCTGCTCACGTCCATGCATGTCCCTAAGGGTTTGTGTGAGCTCAGTGAGCACACGGTGCACAGCGGCAAGTTCAGCACATACGTCTTTGGACGTCGCATGCAGTTCCCCCCTCAGGCTCTCGGTGCTTCTCTCCATTTGTACTCTCAGGCTCTTGGTGCTTCTCTCCATTTGTACCCTCAGGCTCTCGGTGCTTCTCTCCATTTGTGCCCTTAGTGTCTCTGTACTTCTCTCCATTTCTGCCCTAAGTGTCTCAGTAGATGTTTCTATGGCTGCCTCATGGTGTACGGGATGAAACAAACAGGGGGATTGAGACAGGTCATGGATGGATCCTACATCGACATCACCGTTTTCTGTGTCGGAGCATGCTGCCATTAATGCAGTGTCACCTATGGTGCTGCTGCCACCAGAAGTAGTGCCTTCTGTGGCATCCATTGGGGGGACCTGTGGTGGTGCTGTTGTGGGCATGCTGGCTGCTGGGGTGCCTGTTGAAGTCCCCTCCTGTGTGCTGCCACTTGATTTGTGCTGCTGCCGTGTCTTGATCCGTGCAGCTGAGGTGGAGGGTCTTTGGCCGTTGGTCTTGGCCCTCTTTGCAGGTGTGCTGGTAGGGGTGTCCTGGAGCTCGTCGTTTGAATCGGACCCTGTGGTGGAGTAAAGGAGGGCGAGCGTTATTAATGGGTCTGTGGAAATTGGAATGGCAATGTATCACATGCATTGGGGTGGTACCTGAGGGTGATTTGGGTCAGGGCCTTGGAGGTGGTTTCATTTTTGTGTGGATTGAGGATGCAGTTGTTTTGCAGCCTGCAGTTAGGGTGTGCCTGCTTCACGTGTAGAGGGTGTTTTTAGGATTTTTAATTATTTATGTATTTAATGTGACTTTTAAAGTGCGCTATCAGGCCAATGTATGTGGACGTTCTCCTGGCCATGTGTTTCTGTTGCACTATGTGGACACATGGTACTTCACATGATTGGACATTGTGGATTTAGCATTGTTTTATTTGGGCCACCTACCTGATTCTTCGGATGTCTGCACTCCTTTCTCCATCCCTCCGACTCCCTCTATACTCTCCATTCCAATGGTGGAGGCACAGATTTCTTCCCAGGGGGTCAACTTGATGGGTGATTCCGATCCTCCCCCGGTAGCTGTGGCAATGTTACGGTTGGCGGATAGTATGCTCCGTACGCGTATCCGCAAGTCGTCCCATCGCTTTCTGCATTGCTGTGGGTTGCGGGGTGCGGTCCCCACCGCACTTACCCGCTGTGCCACCAGGGCCCATATGGCCTTCTTGTTCGCAAGTGCCGTCCTGGTCATTTGCGTCGAGAAGACGACGGCAGCATTCTCCTGGAGGGTCTCTGTGAGCACGGTGAGTTCCTCACGGGAGAAGTGGACCTGCCGCTTGCGGTCGCACGCTTTTTTCGCTACTTTTCCCATTTTTATTGTTTTCACTAGGGTGGATGACGGGTTGGGATGTGTCTCAGGGTAGTATTTTTAATGATTGTGTGGGAATTCTGATTTTATAGGTGTACGGCGTGCTGTTTCCCGTTCCGGGACCATGTTTTTACTTCCGTTTCCGTATATTTACGGTCACCGTATTTTCCGATTGCCGCTCATTACGGTGACCGCTATGATGGGTGGCGGAATTGCACCTAGGGCGCCGTACGACGGCGGTGAGGGGCGTTTTGGGGACATTTCCGCCATCGCGGACTTTGCACTTCCGCCATGGCGTAGTGCTCGTGCCCGATGGGTCGGAATTAGCCGCACTTTACTCCGTCGTGCAATGGCGGAAACGCTATTTACGCTATGGCGGTCAGGTCAGTTACTTTCCGCCAGGGTCGTAATGAGGGCCACCATATTTATATGCCTTTACAATATTTTTGCCCCCTCTTGACAAAATCCCAGGATTAGTTCTAGAATAAAATTGCAAAATTACATGTAGTTTCATTGAGTGGCGCAAAAGTTATAAGCCATCCAAAAACTGCATTTCCCCAATCCTGTAATGCAGAAATAGGTACAGATGTCCTGGGACAACTGAAGTGTCCGCGAAACACCACAGGATTGCCCCAGGACATCTAGAGTGTTCGCAGACTTTCAGGGGGTGAAACAACCCGTTTTTTGGCTTCTTATGGCCATATCCAATCCAATCCTCATCTCCCCCCACATCCCCAGAGATTGTTTGTTGAGTTTGACAAGTGCAATGCTGCTTTTTTTTTTTATGTATTCACCGCGGACCGCAAAAAGTGAGCGAATCCAAGATGGCGGGCGTTTCGGGAAAACTGACGCATTTCATGATTTCTCACCACCCAATCAGCAGCCGCGTCCTGATGTCTGCAGAGCACGCAAAAGTCAGTGAAATTTTCTGCCTATCAGAGGCCAGTCCGCGGACCGAACAGCCAATACTGGCCTGGTGTGCCAGTATTCAAGTGGCCAGGCTTAATAAAATGAATCTTCTGCAAAAAAAATTCAGGACAACTACAATGCTCTACCCTACAACACTAGGGTCACTCAGACTCAACCCACGCCTCCTCCCAGCAAGCCCCTTTTCTCCTTTAGAGACACTTCAGAACCTGAAGTCAAGAACATCCTCAAAAACCTAAAACCCTCGACAGGCATGGAGATATTTGTCCTCCTAAGCTCATCAAGGACAGCGCCGTCAGCCTTGTGCCTCTACTGACAGCCTTCATCCATGCCTCATTCAGAAACAGCATCGTCCCCACCAGCCTTAAAGAGGCTTGGGTCCGCCCCTTCTCAAAAAGCCCACACTAGACCCCACTCAACCTAATAAACTACCGCCCTATAACCACTGTGCCTTTCCTACTCAAGATCTTGGACAAGGCTGCCCATTGCCAATCCAACAATTCCTTGAAGCCCACTCCATCCCAGACCTAGACAATCTGGCTTCCGCAAAGGACATGGTACAGAAACTGCCCTAGTAGATTTAAAAAACCAGATCACACAAATCCTGGATAAAGGAGAACCAGCCCTCCTGCTACTCCTAGACCTCTCGGCTGCGTTCGATCTGGTGGACCACAAGACTCTCACTTCCCACCTCACCCAATAAGAAGCAAACTTCTCCAAAGAAGCAGCACTCTGGGTCACCTCCTTCCTCAAGGGCAGGGCCATGAAGGTCTTCTCCAACACTGCCAACACAGTCCCCACCACCATCCACTGTGGAGTCCCGCAGGCTCCTGCACAGCTCCCACTCTATATACCTTGTTCACTAAGCCTCTCTTCGATAAGCTTGTCTCCCTGGGTATTGCATACACCAACTATGCTGACGATACCCAGGTACTCCTACCACTCTCTGGAGTATACCACAAAGGCGATGACGCTCTGAACCTAATCTACGCCACCATCCAGGCTTGGATGCAGCCAACAGCCTCTGCCCCAATGGAGAAAAGACAGAAATCATTATATTAGGTCTAAAAACAACTCTAGCCAAACTCAACAAATCATACTCAAACTTCACCATAGATAAAACCACCATCCCTGTGTCTACCTCTGTGAAGACCTTAGGAGTTCACATCGACTCTACCTTATCCATGACAGGTCAAAGAAAATGAGTGCAAGGAAGCTCTCCCTAATTGGCAACTGCCAGGATCAAAATCTTCAAATAATTCCCACCTGGTCTCAAAGAAATGCAAAGGCAATATTGGATTACATCTACATGTCATCAAACATATTGAAAACAATTGCAAAAACAGAGAACATAGTTAATACAAACAGTGATCATCATATGGTCTCCTTTACATGCTCTCAAAACGAATGTCAATGGAAAAAGTTAAAACTTCCATCAATGGATTTAAACGCAAAAACTTTAAGACTCAGATTAAAACCCTCTGACTTGTCCGGTCTATCAAAGATATATCAAGTAACACACAAAGAACCCTGAGATAAACTGAACTATGAATGATTGTTCGATCCACATTACCAGCTAACAAAAGGATCAAATAATCAAAACAAGAAACATAACCATTGTTACGATATAAAAATAAGGAAGAAAAATTGAATAAGAAAAAAACACAGGAATCCAGACTCTTAATTAAAGCAGCTAAACAGACTTATTGTAACTGGCTAAAGGCACATAAAAGCATGATGCTGCAACAAGACTCAGAAAAGATGCTTTTATGCCTCAATAACCGGAACACCCGAGATCTATGGAACCTGTAAGCGGTTTCAACCCAGCACTCCACCTAAGTCAATGCCTAGTATGGGATGCCCAATGGAAACCCTTATTTATATATTTTTATTTCTAAAGTTCTTTTATTTCTGGATGATGTACCCTTATATAACGTCCCTCTCTTTGAATCCCCCCGGCCTCACTGAGCCAAGAAGTAAGTTTGTTTTGCAAATTAAAGGATGTATTTGAAGAATTGAACAATATACGTATCACACTTTTATAAATATGAATAATATCTGAATATCACACTTATGAATATTTATGCAATGATCAGCAATGGGTAATATTACAATATCAACAATCTCTTTAATCAATTAGGAGTAGGAAAGGGAGGAATGTAGCAGAGAATACTTTGTATGGTTCAAGGAAATGCAATGATAGGAAAGAATGCAACACAGAAATAAAACTTGATATGACTTCAATCAAAAGACAATGGGCCTCATTACAACCTGTCAGGTTTGGACCGCAGTGATTCCGTGACGGCGGTAACAAAGTTTCCGTGTCCGCAAGGTTGTGGAAAGACCGTCCGATTATGTGCTGTCGGTCGCGTGCACCACACGGATGCGAAAACGTTGTTACCGCCATCACGGAAAAAGCTACGGAAATGGACATAGCACTGCCACAAGTAGCGCAAAAACCATGTCCGCCTCCGTCGCCACGGACACGGAACCGGAAATACCATGATCGCCAAAACAGGAAACAGAGAGGCGGCCATCATATAAAGCACAATCCATTGCCATCCAGATTCAGCACAAGCAGAAACCACACTGTGAGAAGGCAAAAGGGACCTCCAGCATGTCTGCCAGGATTCCAGCTCAGAGGCAGCGCAAACAGCGCTTTAGTGAGGCGGAGCTAACTGTTCTGGTGGAGCATATAGTGGAGCATGCAGAGATGCTGTTCAGTGCCGATCAACGGCGTGCCACACAGCAGCGGAGGAAGGAAGTGTGGGCGGAAGCAGCACGCAAGTGCACTGCTGTGGGCGTGACTGTGAGGACCGTCAAGGACTGCCACAAGCGGTGGGACGACCTCAGGCTGAGGGTTCGGAACCTGATCTCCACACACCGCCAACGCAGCAGTGGGACAGGTGGAGGATCCCCTTCCCCACTGAGGCTGCAAGCATGGGAGGAGCGTTGCAGCAGTGTCCTCCACCTTGAGGGCATCCATGGGATCGGGGAGGCTGAGGCAGGAGTGAGCCCACCTGCAGATGCTGGTAAGTGGTGAAACATGAATGCCACATGAGAATATGTTGATGGCATGACTGGGATAAAGGACCCATTTACCACCCCCCCCCCCAAGCAGTGCATGACTGGGCCAAAGGACCCATTAACAACCCTCCCCACCCCCAAGCAGTGCATGACTGGGCCAAATGACCCATTAACAACCCCCCCCCCAAGCAGTGCATGACTGGGCCAAAGGACCCATTAACAACCCCCCCCCCCCAAGCAGTGCATGACTGGGCCAAAGGACCCATCATGATCCGTATGGCAACCAATATCACAACAATGCATACCCCCAACAATCAGATGCATGTAACTAACACTATTGAATGATCAACCTGTCTGTTGCATGTGATGCACCCATCAGCCACCACCACAACACTAATTTCATGTCCTCTGTGTCCCCACAGCCGTGTCAAGTGACAGTGATACTGCACAACAGGCCAGGCAATCTGCACCGGCACGTGTCCAAGCCACCGCCCCTGCACAAGAGGATGCTGCCAGCAGTTCGGCATCTCTGCCCCCAGTACCAACTGCATCAAATGTGCCGGCCACCACCACCAACATCCCCAGCGTCTCCATGCTGCCTGAGTTAACACAGGTGCCACGGGAACCCATCGTGCCCACCCAAACCAACACAGAAGGCAGCTGCACTGCAGAGGAGGCGGCCTGTAGTGACAACAGTGCCCCGGCAGAGCACTCTGATACTGGGCCACAGGGGGAGATGCCCACATTTGATGACCTGGGATCCTTCCATCAGCTGGAGTTTAGTCCCACATCACTCCGAAGTCCCATGAGGTCACCCACCCCATCTATGGCAGAGCTTAATTCCTGCATGCAGCGGATGGAGGAGCAGCAGGCTACCCTCACCCAGCTGGTGGAGAGGCAGCTCGAGGAATCTAGGCTGCAGAGGGAGTGCTACAGCACGTCAGTGCGTCGCCTATCAAGGTCCATTGGACGCTTTGCCAGCACTATTGTCACCCTGGAACGCCATGTGCGGGAGAGTAATGACAACACCTCCAGGCTCATTGAGTCCATGTTGATTGGGCAACAGGCAAATATTGCACGTATGCCATCTATACCTGATTCTGTGCCATCCAATACCACACCCCATCCAGCTCCACTACTGCCAGTCCAAGGAGGCGCTCGAGTCGGCTAACGGGGCTCTTGGGCAAGGATGCACAGGCACAGAAGCGCACACGGAAGTGATGGCATGTGTGTGGGGCACTGCAGGACACACATGGACTTGAAGGGTGTGAGGGGTGGGTACATTTGGGTGGTGGGGGAGGCTGTTTTGGGTGTTTGAACATTGGGGCCTGGGTGGGGGTGGGTACGTTTGGGTGGTGGGGGAGATTGTTTTGGGTGTTTGAACATTGGGACCTTGGTGGGGGTGGGTACGTTTGGGTGGTGGGTGGGCACGGGTGTACAGCTTCCCTAACCATTGAACCTCCTTCCCTGTTGTTAATTCATCAATATATCATCATTTGAAATCAAAACATACATGTGTGGACATCTATCATTTCATTTGCAGTACAACAAATCGTTTATTGTCATCTCCATGTCCATGCATTGCTGTGAATGTGCTGTGTCTCAAAAGTAATTGCGAATCAGTTCATCCCATGCTCTTTGGCCATCAAGTGGACCCCCAGGGGGAGGTGGTGCCATCCCATCCCCATCCCCATCTCCATCTCCATCCCCATCCCCATCTCCATCCCCATCTTCTTCATCTGCGTCTGGGGGCATTGGGATGTTCCTGCGCAGGCAGAGATTGTGCATCATGGCACATACGAGCGTGATTTTACCCGTCTTCACTGGGCTGTACAGCAGTGATCCGCCAGATCTGCTCAAACAGCGGAACCAGGCCTTCAGCAGTCCGAATGTCCTCTCAATCATTCCACATGTGCGGACATGTGCCCTATTGTACGCCTCTTCATGCCTGTTCCTTGGTCTCCATACAGGTGTCATCATCCATGGCGTGAGTGCATATCCAGCATCACCTATATGGGATGTAGATGGGGGGACATGTCAGTGTTTGTTGTATCATGTCTTAATCTGATGCTGTGCTATTTTGTATCATTGTTCATTCATGCATGTGTGCCATGCAGTGGTTGGAAGTGTTTATCGGCCATCACAGTGGATGTAGCCAAATGGATATTGACCTACACATTTACGTGCATGTGTTCTCTGCCCTGCGGGTGACATTTGATTGTGAGTATGGCATAGTGCAGTGATGTGCACACATGGCAGAGTCACTCCACTGTAATGAAGTAGTTAATGCAGGACGTCTCATTTACAAGCATCATGTGCATTGGGAGGGCATGTTCCATTTGTGGGTGGGTGTTTGCAGTGGCACAAGGCGTATGGGACAGTGACAGTATCGGCTGTGTGTGTCATGTGGCAGGGTGTGTACGGGCACACTGTGTTGACCTGTCATGTCTTCCTTTGTGATGTTTGGGATCCGCTGTATATTTGGTTGATGGCAGGGGGGTGATGCATGTGCGGTCACAGCGGCACACTCACATTGCTCATTGGCCTGGAGACACACACACCACTTCAACAGGGTCGGAGCATTGTCAGCTGTGCTCACCTAATAGCCATGTGTTTTGTCCAGCATAGCGTTCCATGAGTCATGGGTTGAACCTGGGAAACGTGCGCAGCAGTGTGTTATCAGTAGCGTGGCATCACATACCATCTGTACATTCAACGAGTGATACTGTTTCCTATTGCGGAACACCATCTCAATTGCACGTGGTACTGCCAGCTCAATGTGGGAGGAGTCAACTGCACCTATGCAATTTGGCATGCCTGCTATGGCATGGAAGGCCAACTTGGTGGCAATGACCTCGGGGAGGGTACGGGGTAGGGCTATGTGTTACGACACATGGTGCAACAGGGCATCCAGTACCTGTACCAGGATTTTTTAAAAACAGGGTTGTGATATGCCGTGCAGCTCACCGACCGTGTGTTGATAGGTGCCAGTGTCAAGGAAATGCAGCACAGACACAACCTTCAGGAGGGGGGGATGGCGGTGGGGGTGTCCATGTGGCTGCTGATGTTGTCCTCAATCATGGCAGTGATGTACAGGATTGTTGGACGGTCCAGCCGGTATAGTGTGTGGATCTGTCCTGGGGTAAGGTTCCAGGGTGAGGCCCTGATGCGTGGTATTGCAGGCTGCCTGCGGGGTTGTGCCGGCTGGACAATGGGGTTTGCCATAGGTGCTGGGTTGGCTGGTTGGCGCCTGCGCCTCCTCCGCCTCCTCCTCTGCACCATTACTGCCATCATGTGCAGTGCTGCCTGTTGGTTGAGTAGGCCCAGTCCAAGTGCAACTAGAGCTGCTGCCTGCATGGTTTTGTGTTGTGTTGGGCTGGGTGTGGCCCTTTTGTAGGCTCCCAGTGTGCAGCTGGGTCCAGCTGGGCTGATTTGGTGCACCTGTGCCCTGATTCAGTTAAGCAGGCACTGTTTAATGTCATGTTCGCATTGGCGGCGGTGCCGCCACCGTGATCACGGTTTTAACGCCATTTTTCTGGCGGTGTTTCCATGTCCGCACTAGTTGTGATGCTTGCGGTGTTTCGTATTGCCGGTAACAGATGGGTTTCCGTGCAGGTGGACTTTACAGGACCCTTAACTCTGCGGTGGCGGTTGGGGGAGGTGCTATTTCCAGGGCCGCGGGTCATGATTGGGCGGACGTGGAAACGGTGCCGGTATGGTTATACCGGCAGCATTAATTCCGGACCGGAGCACTTGTAATGAGGCCCAATATGATCACTCTTTCTGCCTGTCACTACTCACTCCCCCCAATATGCAATATGAAGAGATGGAATGTGGGCACACAGGTTTCAGGAATAACCATCAACAATTGCAGTTTCAATCCCGATTCTCCCCGCAGCAAGCAGAGAGAAACAAGGCTGATTTTAAACAGGTCAAATGCTTTTGAATGTAATTGGAAGTGATGAAAAAAATGCTAAAAATGATTTTAATTCGCTAAATAAGATTCAGAACTAGTGAGAGTTGCTTTGGATAGGTTCAGGGAAACACTAGCAATGATTGTTGAATTGTTAGCAGATGGAAAACGAAATTCAGAAGTTGAAAGCAAGAAATAGCTGTTTTTACATGTGGTGAAATTGAGCCAAATGCAAAATCGCTGCAACTTTTTTGCGTGCGAGAAACGTGATTACGGAAAAACTATCAGGATTTCGTTCCTAGCGTATACGGTTCGAGAGTTACAGAGGTTTTTGTGAAGGTCGATTTTTCTCAAAAAAGACAAGATGTCAAAATGAAAGATGTGCTGTTGAAGATTTGGAACAAAGATTTCTTAACACTAGGGAGTCTATGGAGCCGCAAACTACACGGACAGCACAGCCACCTATCTAGAGGTGCCCCCAGATGGTTTCTATCTGCCTGAGACAAATGCCTTTCCCCAGAAAATATATATTAGCGCCAAGATGATTATTGCTACAATTATCACAGGATTATGTGGCTGAGAGAAGAATTCAACATAGACAAACGAGATTCAATAATGCAGTTATGGATGTGTTGGAATGGTTCGGATGGGATTACTTAAGCTAAGAGATGACTATGGACAGTTCTATGCTAAATACTCACTACTATGGCTTTGGAATGGAATGGGCCCGTCAAAGATCTGGTCAAAGGTATAGACTGGACTTCGCTCGCCACCGGACAGGATTCAGGACAGCTGGATTGCTCTCAGCAAGGCACTCTGGTCTGCACGGCCTCTTGGACTGGATCTGATGGGTTCTGGGTTACAGCTCTGCTGGACTGATCTTGATCTTGGGTTCTAGCAAGGGTTCTTGGCCAGAGGTAGCCGACACAGCACAGCCAGGCTGTTGAATGGTTTAGGCTCCGTGGAAGTTTAGGGGTTAAAATCAGGTTGCTAGATTTTAAAGGCCTGCTGAAAAGGATTCAGCTTTTTGGGTTAGGCCTCTGCTTCAGGGTTCTGGAGTCTGGGTCTGGAGTCTGGTTCTGGAGTATGGATCTCCCTTAAGAGTGCTTCGCCGGTAGATCAGTGATGAGTGAATGTGTGTTTCTGGGTCCTCAACAGTCCCTATTTATCCATCTTCCAAAGGGGTGGGGAGGCTGATTATAAAATGCCCAACCCTCTAAGGATCTGATAGGTCAGAGAATTCCCTATCTCCTGATTTGAGAAAGGAACAGTGTGTCATGATGTGCCATGATGTGTCATGTTTATGGCTTAGGGAGAAAACCTCCCCTTTGTCTCTGTACAGTATATCTTATTTTTCATAAAAACATATTTAGAATATCCCCAACTTGTTAATAATACATATTTACATTACAGATTCACTAAGGTACGTTTCTGTCAAAGTCTGATCCTCCTACGAGTTTTGGTTCACAAAGGACAATTTTTCGCGCTTTTGTGCGGTTACTCAGTGTCAGTTCTGTACCAATTTTTACACATGCATGCACATACCATCTGAGAATATTCCTGGAATTTTCATGTTCCTGACATAATCACAATTTCTAGAATATGAACTTTTTCGTGGTTCAGTCTCTGAATGTCGCACAGATTCCAGATTAGTTTTAAACTGTGAGTGAATTTTCCATTTTAATAACCTATACATCCCATATTTGTACCAGTTCAGTACAATTTGCTATAAGACTTTTTCTTAAACATACAGTTTCTTCAATTTGAAATCCACATTTTCAGTCTGGCCTGCCTCCAAGGCTTGGCTGAGCCAGAGAGTCACATGGGCTTGTCTTCCTGGGCAGTTGGTGTCAGTCACACCCGAATTAGCATTTTCATTCAGCTCAAGGGAGTCCTTTGTCTTCAATCAGAGCAACATGCCAGAGTGCTCCTCCCATTTCCTTTCACACTTGCCTGTCAGATACTCAGCAGAGCACAGGGGAAAAGATTCCTTTGTTTAGGGAGAAGGTGTGGAATGTGTTTGAAGCTCAGTGTGGGAAACTTCCTGGAGTTTAGCTGAATTAGGTTACCTTATGGTCAATTGTAAAATTGTTCCTTATGAAAAATTACAGTTACAAATTTAAAATAAGCAAACATATCTTCAATTCCAGTCTTTTTCAACATGAAAATCAATGTGTGGCACCCCATATTGCATTTGATGGAGGTCCCTTCTTTGACATATTTAGCTTTTGAGACACAAGTTTCACCTGCCAGATTTAGAGATCGCCAGCGTCTGACAGAGGCGAGTAACGGTATTGCACCCATTTTTTACATATTTCTTTCCAGCAAGCATCTTTAAAGTGGATTTTGTTCTGATAAATGTACTTCTGCTGATATTGTATTTATGTGGATTCTTTAAGTATAATGATGTTCAACACCCAACAATGAGGTTGTATCTTTTGGGTGGTTTGTGAGCCATGATTTTTGCAAATTTGACAACCAAGAAAAACAGATTTCCAAACAGCTCTGTGTTTCTTTTGGCAATCATTTTGCTCTGTGGGTAGCCAAATGATGGGTTTTGTCAGTGGTCTCCTGTGTTACCACTGACATAGGCAAAAGTGGATGGCGGCCTATTTTTCAAATTTTTCCTGCGCACTTCTGGGTGATTTTTAGCAAGCAGAATGCTTTTCGGCAGCCATTTCTGATGTTTCTGCTGCAAGCAATGCACAGTAATGTTGCAAGTCCTGGACTAGTGATGTTAAAACATCCCACAAACCTGTTGAACCCAAACAACACAAAATGTTACTGAAGCCTAATGGCTAGATCATTTAGCCAAACGATTTAGAAAGAGACAAATGGAAGAACCGATAGAAACACTGGTAATGGCTCGATGGAAAATAACAAGATTGAAAGACGAAATAAAGCAACTAATTATGAAGCTTAATCCCTCGCGAGCTCCAGGGCTTGATGGGCTTTTGAATGAACAAATAAAGTCCAACCCAGAGATATGGGCTGAAATTATGAAACAGATCATAGAGCTGATTAACCATCTGCAGCAAATACCATCGACATGGCGACAGCGGATCTTAATACCAATATTTAAAAAGGGAGAAAAACCAAACCCGGCAAACTACAGACCAATTGCACTGTTAGATCCTCTAGGGAAAATGTTTGCAACCATGTTTTTGAGAGATCTAAAGACTGGGCCACACAAGAAAAAAAGTTTGCCCCATGACAAACGGGTTTCGTTCAATCAGTAGGTACCAACATCAACCTCTTCTTGCTGAACCTCACAAAACACAAAGCCAAGGTCAATAATCAACAGGTCTGGATGGCCTTTGTAGACCTCAACCTTGTTTTTAACTCAGTCAACCGTGGTCTGCTACGGAATAAGTTGGAAAAATGGAAATGTCCGGCACATATCTTACAGCCAATAAAACTACTCTATTCATAAACAAAAATACGATTAAGGCTAACCAACGACGGAATACTAACATCTTACATAAAGACATGGAATGGCCTCAAACAAGGTTGCCCTTTAGAGGCAACGCTTTTCAATTTATTCACTACGGATCTACAATGAGAAATTATACTAGCATTAACAAATCCACCAAGAATACATTCAGCAAGATTATCCCTGATGTTGTATGCGGACAATATTATTTTGCTAGATAAGACCCCAAAAGGCCTACAACACAACCTCAATGCTCTCAGAGATTATATGGCCAAAAATGAGCTAAACATAAACATGTAAAAAATCAAAATAACGGCCATCATGAAACCAAAAAAGAAGGAAAGAAAGCCTGTGCTAACTATAAACGGATCCCTCATTGATGTGGTTGATTTGTATAAATATTTGGGGATCATCATTTCTCATACAATGGATGAAAAAGAATGGGAGGGGCAACTAAGAAGCAAAGCAATGGCCCTAGCAAGACAAGGCTACATCCTCCATGAAAAGTATGGATCGTTTTCATACAGACCCATTATCACATCCTACAGGAGCAAAGTCATCCCCATCCTGACTTATGGTAGTGAAACACTGTGAAAACAAAACCAAAATATCGACGCTGAGTACTCCAAAAGGAAATACACCGGACACGGGTTACAAAGGAACATACAAAGTACTTTAATTTATACTGAATTCAGTTACAAAGAACAGAACAAAATCAGATAGCTATCGGCCCTCAGTGCAACACAGCGAACTCCAGCGTGGTTCGGTGTATTCAGTGAGAGACGCTGTACATTAGAATTCATTGCTCTTTTATACTATTTGCGAAGACGAAGACGATGTCCAACCCTACTTTGGGTTAATATTCCTCTAATACATTACTGATCTAGGGTTCATGCCGAGTTCGCATATCCACATGTAACTGGTTTGTTTTTAATACATATATCAACAAGCCTACACGGCAACTGTGTATTCTGGGATTTCCCATGCAGGTCTTCTCAAACATAAATACAATGTAGTTAAACAAGTGTTCTACGTTGAATACATTGTTCTCAACATATGCTTGCGGATTAGTTTCATTGCACGAGTAATCCTTTACACACAGGTCAACGAATGACAAGGTCTCAGTTCACGACCTCAACAAGTGGCCTGCAAGCAAATTACATATTAGCTACATTCAGAGGTCAAGACGGACATGTTGTATTTCGGAATGACATTGTCCACCATTTTAACTCACAGGGTGACTTTACAAAGCAAACCTAAAATGGCAGATTGACCTAAAATGGCGGCTTACATTGATTTTAAGATCAGGACCTCGCAACACAGATTTCTTCGCAAGTGACTTACAAGCAGTTTGGCGTAGGCCAATATACATATATTCACTGCAATAGGAGGCACAATATAATTTCTCATTTGTCAAACCCTCCTTTTGGCCTATGCCAAGTGCTAAACTACTTCGGATTTCCTTGCAAATAACTCCATGCATCATCGTCCATGCACCCTGAATCACTGTCGGAAATATCTATTGCCATTAGGCCATTCGCTAGAATTTCTTTTCACACATATTCTTTGGAAGTTTTATCTGGGGCATACACTTTATGTCCTATTGTACCTATCGCTTGTGCACAACATCCCCCTAGCATCGAACATATACTAGGTAGACACTGAATACAGCAACAAAGAAACAACAGAATTCCCAAAATAATTAGCAAGACCGAAAGTACCTTCCAGCCCCAAGATCGCAAGAAGTCCCAGAACCAAGCGCTAAGATCCCAGCTTCCCTCGGGAACATGCACTTCTGAACTAAGGATGTGCAGATTCTGTATTGCCTTGAAGATAGTTGGGGAGGAATTTGGTACGAAAACACAGCAAGCGGACCCCACTAATTTACACAATCCACCATGTTCAGCCAGAATGGCTTCTGATGCCATCCGGTTTTAAAGTGCTACTAGTCTTATCGCTTTCTGTTCTAATGGCATATTATAGAGTATGTCTGTGGTCCGGTTGATGGTTCTCTCCAGTACTCTCGCTAGTCTTCTGATATCTTCGGAATTCGCTATCTGCCCCCAAAATGGCACAACTGATTTTGCTATATCTCCCAAGATTTGTGCTGGAGTGTCACCATTCTCGTACTGCCGTGGACGAGCCTTTGAAACTTCTATTGTACTAGCTATAAACACCCAAGGTAATAGGATCCCTAAATAACAGGTTCCTTGCCAATCCCTGGGCAACCATGGGAATGCTACATTACCGCAGACAAAGTAGACAGGTTCGCCTATATACAAAGGTCTTTTTTCCCCAGTCAAATTTGCAACATTGGCACAACCTGGAAAGTCTCCCATTGACTCAGTACCATTCATCTGTATGCAAAAATAAACTGAATCAGGGCTATGGTTAACAGTGTAAGAAGGAGGCATGGCATCCTTATCGCCTAGCGGAGCCATCTTAAAGGAAATCAATGATTGAAAAGGATGAGACAGTCTATCAAAAGGCCTAATAGAAGCAACGTTAGGTTTCCTCCTGTTTGCAAAAAGCGAGCATCCCAGGGGAGTCAAAACACGTTTCTCAAAACTATTCAAATTAGTGCCATCAAAGTTCCCTGAGATGCTATCATTCCAACGGCCAAAGAACAGTGCTCTAAGAGAAGCATAACAAGCAGTTGTCAAAGGTAAAGGATGAATATACAAGCCTAGCCCCTTATCCCCGTATTGCGGTAAATGTGAGCAGACCCAACAGTTAGACTTATTAAAAATGGCATGGGTAGCATTCATGATAAGTAGCAGAGTATTATTGTGGTACCTTTGTCTATGCTGAGAGTCCCTAGGGGACAGAGTATGAAAATGTACAAAGGGAGTAGGAACAGTAGGTACACTTTCAGTAGGTAACAAGGACTCTAAAGGATGAGTTTCCTCAAGGTACCACAAACCTAAGACAGTGACTATTATAAAACCAAATATCATTATAAAAACACAGCAATACGTTTTCGGGACACAGGTGCATTGTCCATTGTCCCGGTTGGTCACACCATCATTTACAAGTCCCATACGAGTGGTAGCGGTGGCAGGCATTGTAGTCTTCAAACGGAAACCCCAATGTTTGTTGCTGGCGACCTCCCAGCCGCGCGACTTCTTAGTCCTTCCACAACCCTAGCCAACAGAATCCCCTTTCTCAAATTTGGGCAAAAACAAGCCCTGGATGATCCTTTCCTTATCCGAATGCACAGCCGAACCGTGCCGTAAGTCTATTAGATGCACAGCAAAACCATGCCGTAAGTCTATTTTCTTGGACGCAGATTGTACCTTGCTTTTCCCGGTACTGATTGATCCGGAAACAATGTATCGTCACTTCCCGTTGTAAGCAACGTATCAGAGACAAGTGAAGATGCCGAATTTGAAACAGCAGTTTCCGGATGCAAAACATTTGGAGAGTGTGGAGACAAAATGGCTGATTCCCCAAGCCTTCGGGCTCAGAAAGATTCTCTGACACGCTCTGGGCGCTATATACTGCTTTGGGATCGTTGGTTGCAGCGTTAGCGAGGGGTTCTGTTTCTTCTGTATCGTGTGGCACAGGGTGAGGAAGTTTCTTGACGTGGGACGCGTGGATCCAATTCTTTCTTCCAGAAACCCGCACCGCTGTTTGGGTGACGACTTGGAACGGGCCCAGCCAGCGAGGTGCAAGGCAAGAAGAGCGCTCAAATGCCTTGATGAGCACCCAGCTTCCAGGCCGTATGCTGTGGCCCGGGCCCTCGTATCGCACAGGTAAAGCCTCTCGCACCTGGTGATGAATCAAATACAGGTTTCTAGTCAACTGGCTGCAATAATCTGAAAGTAATACATTTTCAACGTTTCTTAAAGAGCTACATTTGGGAAGGTTCCAGATATTGGCAGGTCTCCCCATTACCACCTCAAATGGAGAGAGCCGAGTCTTAGTTTGAGGGGTTGTACGCATGGATAATAACACGATCGGTAAGGCATCCAGCCATTTTAATTTAGTGCCGTCACACGTCTTAGCAAGCTTGTTCTTGATGATACCGTTGTGTCTTTCTACTAGTCCGGCACTCTGAGCATGTCTGGCCGAATGGAACCGTTTGTCGATCTGTAATGCCGCACATATCTGCAGAATTGCAGCAGCGACAAAATGTGGACCATTGTCCGACCAGATAACTCTTGGTAGCCCGAACCGTGGGAAGTACTCCTTTAACATGGTTTTCGCAGTAGTCATGGCTGTAGCATCTTTAACAGGGAAGGCCTCAACCCATTTACTAAAAGCACAGATGCCCACCAGCATGTGCTTCATATTATTGCACCATTCCATTTCAATTAAATAAAAGTGGATAACTTGAAAGGGGACAGAGGGTGGCCCAAAACTTCCCCTTGGAGTTACTGTCCCCTTTCCTACATTGTGTTGTAGGCAAATCATGCAATCTTGGACATAGCGCTGGGCAATTTTTGAAATTTTGTCATTTGCCCCAACTTTCTCTAACATTTTTGTCACTTTCTGGGCACATACATGCGTAGGACCATGGGCCATGATGACCATCATCATTATATATGCGGCAGGGAGTAGCCATTTCCCTTCAACTATGTCCACCCAACACCCGTCATCATCAAGTTTCCCCAAGCCTTCAGCCCACCTCTTGGATTTTTCTAATGTGGCATCAGCTTGGATATCCCGTACAGACCCAACACCTTCACCCATTGCATAAACATTTACAGTCTCCCTTAAAACATACATCTCCGTAAGGGGATCGGTAGCAGTTTGTCTAGCTATCTTATCAGCGAAAGCATTCTCTTTTCCTATGTCATCTGTAATCTTTCTATGTGCTGCACATTTCATAACAGCTAACTGAGTAGGGAGCACAAGCGCTTAGAGTAGTTGTACTATTAGGGAGCCATGTTGGATTTTGGTGCCATGTGAAGTTAAAAACCCTATCTCTGAGCAAAGTCTCCAAAAGTTGTGAACCACCCCAAAGGCATACTGACTATCAGTATATATGTTTACTGCAAGCTCTTCGGAAAGTTCGCAAGCTCGGGTCAATGATATAATCTCTGCGGCCTGCGCAGAGTTATGCGTGATTCTCTTGGTTTCCACGACCGTGCTTAATGTGGTGATTGCATAAGCAGCTGTGGATGTACCATCCGGAAGTTTAAAGCAGGAGCCATCAAAAAACAGCTCTCCTTGCGGATTATCCAAAGGAGTGTCTTTCAAATCAAGTCTATCCTTTGTTTCTTGTTCGGTAGTATACAAACAGTCATGTTACTCTTCATCGCCGCAAGTAGTATCTTGCGGGAAAGGTAAGAGTTCAGCCGGATTAAGAACACAACACCTCCTAATTTTAATGTGAGGAGCAAATAAGATCAATTCATATCTCGTCAACCGTGCAGAGGTGAGGTGTTGCGTTTGGGTTCGGTTCAGTAGAACATCTACAGAGTGAGGCACCATCAGGGTTAGATCATGTCCTAGGACCATTCCCTCACTCTGTTTTACAGACGCAGCAGCGACAGCTCGCAAACATCTTGGTAAAGCGCATGCTACAGGAGCAAGGGCAGAAGAAAAGTAACCGCACGGCCTATTCTTCCCTCCATGTTCCTGCGTTAATACAGCCAAAGCACATCCATCACATTCATGCACAAACAACACAAAGGCTTTTTCATAGTTTGGTGTGCCCAAAACTGGTGCAGAGCATAATGCAGTCTTGAGCAAGTCAAACGATTGCTGGTGTTCCGCGTTCCACGGCAATGGTGAAGAAATGCCCTTCTTTGTCAAAGCCAACATCAGTTTGATCACTAGTGAAAAATTTGGGATCCACAACCTACAGTAAGAAGCCATACCTATCAAGGCTCTAACTTCATTCTGTGTATTTGGGACAGACATGCCAGAAATGTGTTTTATTCTTTCAGGTGGCAATCTTCTTCCCTCCTTTGACAGGAGATTGCCTAAATAGGCGACCTCCTGGCAACAATATTGAAACTTTTTAAGTGAAGCTTTGTGACCATGCTTAGCTAGATGGATAAGCAATAACACAGTGCCCTCCTTACAGGCGCTCTCAGAGTCAGAAGCTAAAAGCAAGTCATCAACATACTGAAGCAATGTACAAGTAGAGAGCAATTCAAGGGTATCAAGCTGTTCTTTCAAAGCCCTACTATAGATGCTAGGACTCTTTGTGTATCCTTGAGGTGCACGAGTAAATGTGAACGAGCGTCCTCCTAAGGTGAACGCAAACAAGTATCTACTATCCTTGTGTATAGGAATACTAAAGAAAGCATTCTTTAGATCCACAACACTAAAGTAAGTAGCTGTAGCTGGAATCATGGTTAATATTGTCACCACATCAGGCACAATTGGAAATTGTGCAGTGACGACTTTATTAATGGCACGTAAATCAATTATGAAACGGAATGGAATTGCATTATCACCTTTCTTGTACACAGGTAAAATCAGACTATTGCACAAACTTCCTGAAATTTCTTCAATCACCCCACGATGCACAAAGTCGGAAACAATGCATTTCAAAGCTTGCTCGCCCTCAGCTGAAATCTTATACTGGGGAATGCGTGGCAGCTCAATTCAATGTTTCAAAACTATCTTAACAGGCTCAATCTGTAAAACACCGACATCATTGTCGTCAACAGCCCATAAGCTCTCTGGTACATCAATGAATTCTGGCGGCAAAGGTCTATTCAAGAATTACGAGACAGAAAATTGCTGTGGTGAAATCGTCAAGCGCACTCCATCAGAAGAACAATAAATCACTGCATTTAATTCTTTTAACAGATTCAACCCCAGCAAGTTCTCTCCACAATTCGAAGTCAACAGAAATGGACAGTGGTCCGTAAAGGGACCCAAATAAATAGGTACCGGTGAAGAAACTGGACAAACAACTGGCGTGCCAGAAAACCCTACAGAAACAGGTTTGCCCTGAGAGTGGAATGTTTGGAGCCCGTGAATGATCAATGGAACACTTCTGTGCTCCAGTATCTATCAAAAACTGATGTTCACCATTTCAACGTAGGCACCTTTCTCATTGGCGGGAATAGGTATAGGTTCCAAACCCTGCTTCGGGCAATCCTAACGAAACAGAATGTCATCAAAAGGAAGCTCTTCAGATAAATATGCAGCAGAGGGATGATCAAATATGTTCGTAGTATCCACACTCGGAGTCTGATTATCCTGTGAAAAAGGTTGCTGAGGATCCTGTGTAAACTGACCTCTACCAGGGCCCCCTACACCCGGGCGACCTCTGGATCGTCTACCCATATTCCCAAATGTGTTATTCGACCTTTGTCGAAGGACGGGGCATTGTGCACGCCAATGACCCTCTTGACGACAATAGGCGCACTGGTTAATGTTCACAGGACCCAGGGGCACATTCCCTTGTGGGACACACTGACCTCTAATCTGTGAATTACCCCCTCTGGGGCCTCTAAAAATTTGCTGTAATAGTACTTTAGTCTTTAAATCACCTTTTCGTCTTTCAACTCTATCTTTTTCATTATTGACACGATTCTCGTAGTACTGAGCCATATGCAGTACTTCTGATTGGGACTTCGCCTGCCAAGCGCTCTCGGAAGACATAATTTGTGACTGGATGTCAGGCAGCAATCCATGCACAAATTTGTCCACAAATAACCTTTTCCCAGACACTGTGCCTAAGTCTTGCCCGCTGAAATCCGAGAATACCTGTTCGAACCGATTAAAAAACTTGGTAGCACCCTCAGACTTCCCTTGGACACAGGCCGTAAGTTTGTCCCAAATAATTCTTTTCTCAGGAATTATGGTTTTCAATTTTGCAATGATTCTATCAGGCAAAGTTAGTATCACCTGAGGCGGTCTTTCACCACCTGGCCTTTCTCCATCAAGTCTAGTTATATTTGCCCATGTATCTCCCAACCCTGGCACGTTGTCTATAGTTCTGACTTGTTTCCACAAATCTACGGGCAGGAGTACAGGAAATAATAAATCAATATCCCCTAAGGTGAACACTGAGTACTGCAAGACGGACTCTATTTCTGTATAGAATCCTGTCAGATTTTTCCTAATATCAGGAATAGATTGTCTAATAATATTAACTTTCTGTGTCGAGAACGGGACGTGAACAAACTGTGATACATAATGTGCAGGAATGTTCACAGCAACTATACCCTGTGCAACATCGGCCGCAACCTCAGCCTTCGGGACAAATGTCGGAGGAACCTCTCTCATAGGCAACTGAGAAGTAGGTGACTCTGAATGCTTACTAAGCAACAGAGCTAAGTCGAGCGCTAAAGCAGTCGAAGAAGTGTCAAGTGAAAAAGCTATCCTATAAATACTCAATAACTCTGTGGGACAACTAATCTTTCTTTTTACACAATCATCCTGTAGGTACTCTATCATTACCTGTATCACTTTCCTCTGCATTTCTGGCGTATACTGACTATATGTGTCATATACTTCAACTGGAGTTATCGACATATCTGAAATCCATCTAAGCGCGTCCTTCATACAAATTCGTGCTTCCTCAGATATCGATTTACGACAAGGAAGGAACCGTTTCTGTACATACATACTTTCCCCCTCGTCCTCCTCATTCTGGAACCTTTCCAACTCCTTTCTATACCCAAATATCCTCTCGACATGCTCATTTACTTTCTCCGCAGTGTCTCTAGAAAACGCTAAAGTATTTAGATCCCTTAACCCTTGCGGGAGATCTGTATTATTTAATTTGCCCCACATTACACATAAATGAATCCCTAAACCTTCAATATAAACATTTTTCTCAGGAAAATTATCCATATTATAAAGTGTGGCAAAAACATTAGCTTGATCATCCCTCTCCATACAATGCTTAGCCCATGCAATCAACTCACGTTTCTTCTCTGGTGGTACAGTATTGCGAGTGACAACCTTCGACCCTGCACCTCGATCGACTACAAGCGGCTCAGGACCACTTGGAAGAGAGGGAGCAGGCAAATTGAATGGAGGTACTGTTACTGGTGCGATTAGAAGAGGTGGAGGAGCTGGAGGAAGAGGAACATTAGGAGGAGCAGGAACAACGGGAACAACAGCAGGTAGAGCAGGAATAGCAGGAGGAAGAGGCAAAGCAGCAGGAAGAGGAACATACGGAGGTGGCGCAGAGGCACCAGGCCTTCGTTCATTTAACAATTTGTCTATGAATTTGTCGGAAGCATGGAGGTCTTTAGAAGGATAGATTTTCTGAATTCCAAGTGAGAAAGCCCTATCCATGTTCCTAGTCGATTCAGAATATTTATCTTGGTCATACAATAATGCTTTTTCGGTGTTCATCTTATGACGGCGTGCATGTTTTTCTCTACTTTTAAGTTGCTGCAACGCTTCTTTTTTCCAATTCTGCAAAACATCAAATGCTGCAGGTCTAGCCTCTTTCTGTAATAGAATTGACTCTAAATACTCAATACGAGGGATTTCGAAACTACCATTGATTGGCCACTGAAGTTCAGAGGCATGTCTGGTTTGTCTGTGCCAAATATCATTAAGTACTATATTTCGAATGCCATGCTTACAGTACAAAGTAAACGCGGGCGACCCCTCCTTTGTTGCGGGACTGCCAAATTCCAAAGATGTCTATCGCTGCGGAACAACGCCCTGAAGCAGGTAGACAATTTCCCAGGCATATCAAATTATTGGTGTTACCTGGTCAATAATTGTGTCTGCAGATACAATACGCCAAAATCAAATTATCAGGGTTATATTAAGAGTCGGGTCACGACTCACCTGATCAAGCCTAAGGAGGTCCGATCGGATTTCAAAGAATCTTCCCTAACTAATCTTACCTCGTGTACGGTGATTTTGGCAAATCTGCCCGCCTCGATAAGTGGACCCTTGTCAAGATGCCGTTTTCAGACCACAAGCTAATCGTGCAGGGATCGGGTTGTGCAACGCTGCTGAGGTGTCACGTCTCGTTCAGTGGGGCCCCTTTTTGTCACACCGTCCGATCCCGGTCTGATAGCGAGGGTCAACCTTCGATAATCTGGCATCAATCTTGAGGGTCCCTATTTGGGCGCCAACTGTGAAAACAAAACCAAAATATCGAGGCTGAGTACCCCAAAAGGAAATACACCGGACACGGGTTACAAAGGAACATACAAAGTACTTTAATTTATACTGAATTCAGTTACAAAGAACAGAACAAAATCAGATAGCTATCGGCCCTCAGTGCAACAGAGCAAACTCCACCGTGGTTCGGTGTATTCAGTGAGAGACGCTGTACATTAGAATTCATTGCTCTTTTATACTATTTGAGAACACGATGTCCAACCCTACTTCGGGTTAATATTCCTCTAATACATGACTGATCTAGGGTTCATGCTGAGTTCACATATCAACATGTAACAGGTTTGTTTTTAATACATATATCAACAAGCCTATATGGCAACTGTGTATTCTGGGATTTCCCATGCAGGTCTTCTCAAACATAAATACAATGTAGTTAAACAAGTGTTCTACGTTCAGTATTTGAATACATTGTTCTCAACATATGCTCGCGGATTAGTTTCATTGCACAAGTAATCCTTTACACACAGGTCAACGAAGGACAAGGTCTCAGTTCACGACCTCAACAAGTGGCCTGCAGGCAAGTTACATATTAGCTACATGCAGAGGTCAAGACGGCCATGTTGTATTTCGGAATGACATCGTCCATCATTTTAACTCACAGGGTGACTTTACAAAGCAGACCTAAAATGGCAGATTGACCTAAAATGGCGGCTTACATTGATTTTAAGGTCAGGACCTTGCAACACGGATTTCTTCGCAAGTGACTTACAAGCAGCTTGGCGTAGGCCAATATACATATATTCACTGCAATAGGAGGCACGATATAATTTCTCATTTGGCAACACTACTAAAATGACCGGATAAAATTTGGCCTATTCTCGAAGCTCTATTTTGGAGAAAAATAATGAGGCTGTCATAATCTTTTCCCGTAGCACGGATCCGCTTTGAAATAGCATTGCAATCCCTTTCCTCAGTTGTAACATGGCAAAAGCTAGACTTGTTCAGATAAATAATAGGCAAGGAAAAAGTCGCTGCTCTGAAATATCAGATGTCACAGATTCTAGCAAAAGAAGAAATAGTGTTAGAAATGTTACTACTGAGACCTCAAAACGCCAAGAAAAAGATCAGGTTCAACGACTGGATAAACACCAACGCACAGAATAATCGATACAAAGATAATCTGATTCCAGAAATAGAAGGGAGAGCGATTAACGAACGACCTCCATACCTGTTTCTTTTCCCAGACAAATGAATAAGAACTATATTCACGAAACTACGTGTAAATATATTACCAACAAGAGATAGACTAGCGAGAATAAACCGAAAAGGCCAAAAGTCGCTCCCTTGCAGAGCCTGTAAAAATCAAGACATCACAGAAACATTGTTCATCTTATAATGGTCTGTCCTGCTCTTCAAGACGAGAGATACATTTGCAGGACCTATTTAAAAAACGGAAATGAAACACTGAGCGCAGAAGACAGATGGGCTCAGATCCTGTTGGGTCAGGGCAAAAAGATGATCTTTATAATTTCTCATTTTTGGAACAATATCATGGATACATTTTCCATAGGATGAACTACAACAAAATTAGAAAATTTGAGTATATTGTCTAAATGTCTTCCAAAGATGAGTGGTAACAGAAAATGAAAAGTTTAATTTTAAACTAAACCATTTTAATAAATAAATAAATAAGAATGCCTCCTGGTGCATTAAAACATGTTTCCCGTCAATATAAGGAAAACAACCTGGAAACATTTAATGGCAGTGAACATGTGGACCCCATCTCACCACCTTAGACATGTAATTCCTACAAGGGTCAGATCTGATAATTTTTACCATTAAAAAATATACATGCAGGGATACATTCATCATTTCCATACTCAGGATTATGATGTGAGCAGGTTTACTGAAATACCATAGTTGGTATTTCAGTAAATGATTTGGGGGTACGGCCATGATGGCGATAAATCTTTAATGAACATGACACGCCAGGTGGTGATTTCAACCAGCGACAATCCTCCCAGAAAATCTGCTATGCTAGTAATGAGGCCCCAAGGATCATATTTTATTTCAGTACTTTTCCCGAGAAGCTAATAAAGATCATGTTCTCAAAATATACCATTAAAATACTTTGACATTCTGCCCAGTATCGCCCAAAACCAATAAATTCACAATACTAAAAAGCCATCATCAAGGTGAATATACTTAGAGAAGTTAGATCAGAACCTCAACGGACCTTAGAATTCGATGTCAAGAGCAGTTACAAATGGATCAATGTGTTTTCAATTAATTCATTTTGTGGCAATTTTGAGAATACCGATGTTAAACTTTAATTGTTTTCCCTTCATAATAATGTGGGCTTCAAACCTCCCTTGCTTCTGATTTATTCCTCTTCCTGCCCTCTTCCCCCACACTAATATACACTATCGGTCTGTTTTTTCTATTTTGGGGGTGAATTTATTATCCTTAATAAAGAATCCTTTTTGGTATCTAGCTTTTTTTCCAAGATTGAAACTATATCCTCCCTTACGAAAAGCTCTCTGTAAAGCTCATATATGTCCGATAGTAAGACGTCTGAAATGGCTGCTAGTTAAGATGAAAAGAAAAATGTACTCCATTTACATTATTCCGAGTGTCAAGTCATAATATAGGAACGCTATCCTATATAGGTCGGTCTTTTATAGGGAACTCGATCAATGGTACAAGCATCACAGAACCGAAGCAAGGTAGGAAGGTGTACCAAATCCTGAAGTTTTACTGATCGGTTGAGACAATACGTTTGTCTTTAATAGTTTGCGGAACATGAGCTGTACGTCAGTAAGACATGCAGACCTAGCTGCAAGTTCTATAATGAGGGCGCCTGAACTAAAATTGTCCTGCCTCCAAACTTCATTTCTTTATTTATTTCATTTATTTATTTTATTCTCTCTCTTCACCTTCCATTTGTATGTCCGACTTTTCTCCCCTTACTTCGTCCAATGTTTCCCTCCTCCTGTCCATAACTCATCATACTGCTGCCCCCTCTGATCCTCTCCCCACCCTCCTAATTCCTAAGATCTACCCTCTTCTCATTCCCTACTTAACCTCCTTCTTCAATATCTGTCTTTCTTCTGTACCTTCCCTTTCGCCTTCAAACATGTTACTATCATCCCTATCCTGAAGAAACTGTCTGCTAACCTCCTTCTCGCATCCAACTTCCATCCAATCTCGCTCCTTCCATTCCTCTCTAAACTTCTTGAACGCTTAGTCTACTCTCAACTCGCAACTTTTGTAACCAATCATTCTCTCCTTCCCCCTTCTCAATGTGGATTCCGCCATAAACACTCCACTGAGACTGCTCTCACATTTGTTCTCAACTCCCTCCTCACCGCTCGCTACTCTAAGCATTCCTCTGTCCTCATCCTCCTTGACCTCTCTGCTGCCTTTGATACTGTTGATCACCCCTTACTCCTCAACACTCTTTCTTCCTTTGGTTTCAAAGGCTCTGTCCTCAACTGGCTCTCCTCCTACCTCTCCAACCATTCTTTTACTGTTTCCTGGGGCAGCCGTATCTCTTCCACTTTCCCCTTGGACTATGGTGTTCCCCAAGGTTCTGTACTCGGCCCTTTCCTTTTCTCACTTTACACCTCCCTTCTTGCCCCTATTATCTCTTCATTTGGTGTTTCTCATCATTTCTACACTGACGACACCCAGCTTTTCCTCTCCTTCTCTTCTTTCACTCCTGACCTCCACCTTAATCTATCTTCCTGTCTTTCTGCCATCAAAAACTGGATGTCTTCCGATAACACCGAAGTCTTATTCTTTCCTTCTAACTCGCTTCCCCCTCCAACCACCCTTTTATTCACTTTCCCCCTTCTAATCTCCCCAACTCTGCCCATGCCCACAATCTAGGCTTCCACTTTGACTCCTTCCTCTCCTTTACCACCACATTTCGCTTACTTCTCGCATCTGTTGCTACCATCTTTTCAATATTCATAAAATCCGTTCCTCCCTCACCCTCCATGCCACTAAACTCCTAATCTCTTCTCTCATCTTCTCTCGCCTTTTCTATTGCTCCACTCTCCTCTTTGGACTCCCTGCCTCGCATCTTGCTCCCCTCAAATCCCTCTACTATTCAGTCAATCGTACCCTTTGTCTTCTCGCTCCTCACAACTCTATTTCCTCTTTGCTTTCTCATCTTGGCTGGATCCGCTTTCATTCACAACTTAAATTTAACTTCCTCTGTCTCGTTTTTAAATCTCTTCATGACCTCACTCCCCCTATCTTCTTTCATTTTATTCTCCACTCCCTCCCGCTCCCTCCGTTCTGCTGATCTCTTCCTTCTCACTGTCCCTCTTCTCATTGTGCCTCTTTGTGTTTCCGTTCCTTATAGCTCCTGGACCCCCTACACTGGAACTCTCTACCTTTCTCTATCCGCTCCATCACCACCTAATCCTCCTTCCGTGCCTCCTTGAAATCTCTTCTTCTCCATCCCCCGCCCTGACTTCCCTCATCACCCCTTCACTTCTCTCTCACTACCCTCATTTTCTGTCCGACCTACCTCCCCTACCCTCTCCATTGCTTCCTTCTTCCTCCGCTCCCCTTGAATTTTCAACATTATTCACCGTCCTGAGTTCCCTCATCTCTCCCCTTCGTCCCCCCATCCCCTTATATTGACCTAGGTAAATTGTTCTACATTCTGTTTCTTTGGTTTGTCTCATGTTTGCAATTATGCTATTATTTTATTATTCTATATATTCTTGTTGTTATAATGTAAAGCGCTATATAAACTAAATACATTCAAATAAATACAAACTATGCACTGGAAAGTTGGCAGAGCAGAGGACCCTTTTAGGCTGATAAATCTACAACTTGGGAAATTTTTGTGGGGAAATCACTTCTGCGTTGTGCAGGACGATTTTAAACACAAAACCTAGAATCTAGTGTAAGCTCCTTAGAGTCAGATTCGTATGTGTTGCTGAAGATCCCAGATGGTCACAGGGCTCCAGTTTACCATATTACAAAGGGATCTTGTATTTGCCAACAAGGGACTTACAACTTCTGGCAAGCCAGCAGCATCACTTCACCAGATTGGTTGGTCAACCTGGAATAAGAAAGTCCACTGAACTAGTTCTACACAATTGCTGGTGGTGAGCCACCTGACAGGATATTCAAACATAAGTGCAAACTTGCGATGACTGTGCTAGTTGCTAGAGCGCAACCATCAAGCCCCACAGGAACTTCTTCAACATTTGCCCATGCCCCCACGACCATGGCACACAGTTTCATTGGATATCATTATGGATCTTTCGAAGAGCTGGGGGTGGGCAGCCATTTTAGAAGTCATTGATCAACTGCTAAAAATGGCTCACTTCATCCCCCTCAAAAAACGACCTAAGGTCCCAGAGTTAGCGACTGTGTTTCTCACGCACATAGTTTGTTTACATAGGATCACCTCGGTCTTCATTTCCCGTAGGGAAAGCTAATTTCTCTCCAATTGGGGTAGTTGTGAGATTGTTCACTGTGTCCCACCCACAGACATATGGTAAAACCGAGACACTGAACCACGTTTACAGTGTCAGATATCCTAGGGGAAAATATTGGGTATATCTACTCTGGGCTACAGAACTCATTATTGCCACTCAGGAGTTGGAAGGTTACTCTCCCTTCTTTGTTTATGGGGGTTTCATCCAAATACCACAGACCTGCAAGCCTTTAGGAACAGCCATGTACAAGTGTTGACCAAGCACCAAAACCACCTCAAGCATAAATTGCGACAACTCAAGAAGAACTTAGATAGGGACAAGGCCACATTAAAAAAAAGTGGTCAGATAAGCACAGATGGCACACCAAACCACTGAACTCGGAGATACGGATTGGCTCTCTGGTAAGTATCTGTGGTTATGTGGGCAGCATAGGTTCAAACTCAAACGTATAGGTCGTTTCCCCATGGAAGAGAGAGTAGCTTCTGCTGCGGTCTCGCTATCACTATCAGCTTCTCTTTGAGTCCACCCAGTCTGTCCCTTCTCCTTGGTAAGGAAACCCCACCAGAACCTTTGATACCAACCATAGCCCCTACCAGATAAAATGCAGAGAAAATGATAACTCAAGGTTAGGAAAATCCCAGATTCCAAAAGAGTGCAAAAGAGGGGGATTACTGTCATGATAATCAAGCGTTAACCCCTTCAATGTACAATAACCCACGAGGACTAGAGGGGTCAGCATCATCGATGGGTCTGGTAAGGGGAAAATAGGGGCACATGATCTGTCTCTATAAGAATAGAGCCTTCCCAACATTATTTTCCATAGCTCTGCTCAGCCCTTCGCTTTAAGACCAACAAGATCTCACATGGCAACCAAGTCTCGTGAAATCTTGTTAGATCGTGAAATCTTGTAGGATTGCACCCATGTGAAGGCAGAGCCGACCTATATAAGGCTCCGCCCCAAGGAGAGATTTGCCAGTCGTTCTTGGACAAGCCTTTCTGGCCAGAGTTCTATTTTGTCTTTTGTAGGACAGCAACTCCCAGAGTCAGAATCGGAGGCATAAAATCGAGAACAGAAATGGAAGGGACTGAGATTTTATTTGAGACACCCAACACCTGACTACCAGGTGAATGATGGGGCAACAGAAAATGTACTGAGAGGGAGAAGGGACTGCTGGGGAGCAGGAGAGACACAGAAATCCCAAGGGGAGCATTTGACCAGGGGGGGCCAACAAGAGGTGGGAGGAGCTGTGCAAGGGGAAGGCTGGGCTTTAGAAGCCCAGCCAGCATTGAAGAAATGGAGAGGTGTTCGGGTGAGATCAGGGGGAGTGTTGAGATGACTGTGGACATGTTCTGAGAGTGCAGGTAAGGTATTGTGTGTAGGAGAGAGTGGTACTAGTTCATTGTAGTGTGGTATGGGGTCTAAAAGGCGAGTGAAAGAAAGGTGAGGGATAGAGAGAGAGAGTAGAATACATGTAGGACGGATGTAGAGAGTGTGTGAAAGTGACAGTAAAAGACAGGGACACGTGACAGGAGAGTTGGAGAGAAAGGGGTAGTAGTGGGGAGTGCAGAGAGAAAACAAAGGTAGTTGTCATAGACTTGCAGAGAAATCGTGTGTAAGATCAGGAGAAAGAGGTGTAGAAAGGAGTATTGAGGGGAGGGGTGCAGGTAGAGGGAGAGGAAAGAGAGAAAGGAGAGGAGAGCAGTTAAGTAGTTCAAGGGTCATGGAAGTGAGAGGAAAGGAGAAAGAGAGGGGAGCAGATAGAAGAAGAGGGGAGAGGGGGAAAAGGGAGTGGGGAAGAGAGAGGGGAATGAAAGGTATAGGGAGAGAGAAAAGGGAGACAAAGAGAGATAGAGAGAGAGAGAGAAAGAGAGAGAGAGAGAGAGAGAGAGAGATGAGAATGATCACAGAAGGAGGAGAGTGGAGATGCAGAATGAAAGAGATAGCGAGAAATGAATATACTGGAAGAGGAAACCCTGGTGACATCAGGCAGTCCAGCAGACAAGGGGTATCCCTTAGCAAGATCAAGATAGAGATGGAGAGAAAAGACCACAGCCTTTAGGTTTCTCCTGTCAATGTAAGAAAGACTTAGATAGTAGGGGGTTAGCTTGCTTTAGAGTATGTTGGGGAGATTCTGGGCATTACGGGCACCCGGGCAAGGGTCAAGGGATTCAACTGGGTGTTCGATAGGTGCCAAGAGATCATTTTACTTTCAACCCCCAGTCTTCCCAGACCAGTTCTTTAAAACTTGAATTAACCACCTTAAATCTACTATCTTTGACTTTGCATTTCTGAAGCCATCTGTGACACACTGTAAAGGGTAACTGAATCAGGAAATTATAGGATTAGATCATCTGTATTATCTGGTATACATTCCATTACGTGTTTAGTACATGTGTAAAGAGAGTCAAGTTCTTTTTCAAAGGAATTCTATAACATATTTGTAAATATCCATATAAGTATTTTATAGAAGATGCACATGTTGTAGCATCTTCATTGTTAATGACATGTTTTGTTGTAATGTGCTACCTGCACATTTTATTACTCTGGACAAGAACAGTTTAGAAATGCAAAATACATATCTACTTGTAGTCACTGTGCTTAATTTTGATTGAATCTTTAATTTTACAAGTACATACTTTATTGTATTTGGGATTTAGAACAAAAGTCTTTCTTTTCTGAAGATCTTCTACTATTTTCTATAATGATATTGCTTCCGTATTATTCTTGTCTTCTGATTAAATTATAACAGTATAATTCGGTGAGTTATTAAACCCAGCGTGGTATTCTGCATGTAGCCTGTGGTCACATTGTTCAAATCCTAGCAAGGCTTAATTTTTTCTGGATCAGATAAATAGATGCAAGCAAGATGGCTGGTGCAAGCATCTGCTATCCGAGCCCTTGGATACCTCAGAAGAGATTACGTCTTACAGATAACGGAGCAAGTTATCATCAGGAAGGAAAATTCCGGCCTTCTGCAGTTGAATCAATGAAAAGCTTTATTTCAGCATGAGCCACAAAACATTGGCATGACACATACCAATTCATACAACTCATGAATTATATAAAATATCTGTAAACCACGATTACTCAGGTGCATACATATAATAACATTTAAAATTACAACATAAGTCCTCATACTAACATATCTGTCAGCCTAAGAACAATTATATAAGATGTCAGTCCAGCTTTCTAGTAAACAATGCTATGAAGAACACATGATACCAATAGTAGTGTAGTAGGAGCAATTAGTCTCTAAAAAACCTAACAAAAGCATAGGGTGTTTACCTATTAAATATCTAGTTCATTATCATCATTGCTTTTCTTGGCCAAAACATTTACTAAAAACAAGCTTGTAAGGAAAGGTTCATGGTGCAAATACAAATTAAAAATTGATGTTTGTTGCTCCAGTAAGGAGATCAGCATACATTAGTGCAAAGATGGATATTATATAGGAACAGGCAGTATATAGGTCAAATATGAGTACACTGTTCAGATAAGAACAAATGACATCAGTAAATGGATTAAATAGATTATATGTATGTGATGATGGGTAGGTACCTAGCAAACTCAACAGTCACTTCCTGAGGTAGAAGGAATGTGTATATAGTCAATACTACCATGTTTTCTGACTCTTAGTACAACTGTAAAATAGTGGTATGAAGTCAAGGAGAGCACCCTATGAGGTATCAGCTGCTGCAACTGCAATAATGCTATTCTGCAAAGCCTAAAAAATCTGTCTGGTGAAATGACTGCTGCTCACCAGGAGTACACAGATGAGTAGCGGCTAAACCACCTACTCAGCCCTCACCCTATTATAAACCAACAGTGATCCCAATCATAAAGGTGAAACAGGCACTGTCAAGAGATATGCCTCTTACTAGGGGTGTGAATGTGATAACGCTAGCAACCCAAACAGCAATAGTACAACAGTCCAAAACATAGTACTGTTCAATTGAGGTTTTATAAAATGATATATATATATATATATATATATGAAACATACCAATATGCAATATAACTACCCATCTCAGTGAAAAGAACCCAGAATGTGCACAATATAAATGCAGCAAGCACTCTGGGTGATGTACCAGAGCTGAAAGGCAAGGCATTGCAACTCAATCACTGAAAAGGATATTTCTTTTGTAGAAAACGATGCAGATGGATGGCTGATCAGTCAAAAGTGTAACATGGATGCTGGAACTCTTACAAGTACCTACATCTGTTTTTAAGAAGTCCGTCGGCATCGAAAAGGGGCTTCAGGATGCTGTCTTTGGGGCATCAAGTTGGTTTAAAGTGGAGCTATGTGTGGTTCGAAGGCAGCCTTCAAAGAATGCAGCTCAGTGAGCCCACCAGGTCGGTCCGAAGGTTGAGCCAGTTTGATACGATGATTACCCCATTGAAAAGTTTGCCCTAGTGCAAGAAACATTGGGGCACTAATAGAAAACCTGTGCAACCTGGCAAATGGACATTTGCACTAGGGAAAGGTGTACCCCTGGGGCAAAACCTATTCTTTCAATGCATTTTGTGCCAGGGCAAGGTTTGTCCTAGTGTTAATATGGGGCACACCTTGCCCTGATGCAAAAAAATGCATTGCAAGTATATGTTATTTACACTAAAGCAATGTTTTGCCCTAGTGCTAATACCAGGAAAAATTGCACTTGTTATGGTGAAAAGGTTTTCTAATATGGCCACCATGTTTTTTGAACTAGGGAAATGTTTACCATGGTGCTCATACCATGCAAATGTGCACTTGCACCAGTGCAAAGTTTCTGTATTGTGGCCCCAGGTAGTTCTCTTCCAATCTATAGTGCACCAGAGGAAGAGGACTTGAAGACTTCTTGCAGATCTTTAGCAGTTGGCTGGCTGACCTTACAATTCCTGTTGGGATGCAGAGTAAAGGTATTTTAGAATGCATTGGTCCAGGGGATTGTGCTCTATACATAGTGCCTCGCATTCAGACCTTCCCTGGATCGAGAGCAAGTGCAATGATGTTCATTAAAATGTGATGTGGTCAGAGCATCTCAGATTGAATATGATGCCTTTATAGCTTGGGTTACCATTCGAGAAGCCCCGTGGAAATGTCGCTGTAGCAGACAGTTCTAAACATTATTACGACCAGGAATAGGCACACATCAGAGAAAGAGACAGCAAGGGTCCTTGTAGGTGGTTAAAACCTTTTTCGGATATTTACTTATCGGGTAAAGGCTATTTTACAGGAATTCTGCAGTTTCCAACTGAAAATGCTGAGCTTGGATGTGCCCCATTGCTCTGCTACACACCCGTGGATTTCATGCTTTAACTTAACTATTAACTCAAATGTCAATATGTCCACTATGCCTGTTGTTATTGGCACCAATCCAATGAATGTATAATGAAACAAAGGTAAAGAGCTATGCTGAAACAGTAATCAGACTTCAGTGTGGAGACACGGTAACAGAGGAGCCTTTCCTCAAGCAATGTTCCTACGCCACAGAAAATGATGACGTTCTTATGACTGCTCGCCTGCTGCAAAGTGAACATTAAACTTGACTAGGGGAAGACACACGCCTTCCTTCACCACAGTCACAGGAGAGGGGAGTGTGCAGTTATGGGTAAAGAGACTCCGGGGAAAATGAAACGTCATACAAGGTTGTGAGACCCATGCCTGCTTGCTGCAGACAGAGGGGAATTGAGTGGACGCCTGTCACCACTCAATGGGCGTGGCCAAGTCATGCTTTTCCTGTGTTAAACCTGTTCCAACTCGTCTGTTTCTCAACCCATAAATACCAAATAGATATATGTTCAGTATCATATCGTGTGCAATTCAGAGCTTATTGGTTGTAGCAGGGCGTAACTTACATTTGATATAGGCGGAAGTCTTCCTGTTCACTAGCCGTAGACAAGTTTGCGATGCCAGCTGTAACCCTAAACGCGGGTTACAGCTGGCATCGCAAACTTGTCTACGGCAAGTGAACAGGAAGACTTCCGCCTATATCAAATGCAAGTTACAACCTTCTACTGTGGGTCACAGCCGACATCGTAAATCCAACTGTGGCTGGTGAATAGGAACACTCACGTTAGTGTCAAACCCTAAACGCGGGTTACAGCTGGCATCGCAAACTTGTCTACGGCTAGTGAACAGGAAGACTTCCGCCTATATCAAAGGCAAGTTACAACCTTCTACTGTGGGTCACAGCCGGCATCGTAAATCCAGCTGTGGCTGGTGAATAGGAACACTCACGTTAGTGTCAAACCCTAAACGCGGGTTACAGCTGGCATCGCAAACTTGTCTACGGCTAGTGAACAGGAAGACTTCCGCCTATATCAAATGCAAGTTACAACCGTCTACTGTGGGTCACAGCCGGCATCGTAAATCCAGCTGTGGCTGGTGAATAGGAACACTCACGTTAGTGTCAAATGCAAGTCAAAGACTGGCGTGGCATTTTTTCAATCATATAGTCTCCGGAAATAATTAGAAGACACACTAAAGGGTGACCAATAATATTCAGAAGGCATGTTATGCCATGTAATGACCAGTTGTGGCCATTGAATTGAAATAAACTGTTTCTCACAAGCCTGAAAAGGAATTTAAGGTTTTAACTAAGGCTCCTGGTTTTATGGTACGTAAGATACATGTTTGGTTTCGGGACATGAAAATACCAGCTTGACTCCACTACCCTGATAGATGGGAGTTGTCACAGCTCTATTGGGGCGTCCTCCTATTTCTGAAAACTTCAGTTTCAGCTTTAAAAAACCAGAAGAAATCCGACCACACACACATAGTGCGAGTCTCCAGCCCTGAAGAAAGTGGTTACACTTACTGCTATACCACTGAAACCGGTCGGCTTTTCGTGTGATCTGAGTAGACCAACACAGATCGGGAAGATCCCTACATCAGATCTCCTCTTCTGATCCCAACACCAAGAAGGGATCTCTGACTTTTACCGATAGGGGAACGGAGCTCACGTATATATAATATTTTTAAAAAGCAGATCTCCGAAATCTTCCCCCTAAACAAATAGCAGTTACCTCTGTCTACTAGCCAGCTCTGACTAGCTATAGTCGAGGTTTAACAATCTATAATTTTAATTAATTGTAAAATCCAGAAAACGCGAATAAAAAAGTCATTGTTTATTTGGAAAACAAATTTGAAAATAAACCCCAAATTGTGTGGAAAACCTGAAGGCAAAACTCAGGAATCTTTAACAATGGAGCAAAAACCCAAAAGAGAAGCAATAACAGAATAGATGTAACTCGAATACGAGTGTGATATAATGTTAGGGAAGTTTCGAGTTTTCGACTCCCAACCCAGGTTCAAATTTTGTGTACTGATATCACGCCAGAACCCTGCATTGTGTGCTGTGTTTTACGATGAAGACAAACGTATTATCTTTCAATGCTCGAGTGCGATTCATCTCCGTCGCCTACGAATCAAAAGCCTGATGCCAGCAATCACCATAAACAAGTATTGTGGATAATGTACGTGATGGGCATTTGGGGTCTTTATGACTTAAGTGTGCAGCTGTACCAGGCATTAATATGGTTGCATGTTACTGATATTGCAGCCTGAATTGTCAGACTCTAAAGCTGAGGTGGATGGCCCTGAGAGGAAGTTTGCTAACGCCTAAATTACATTCCTGACACTGGGTTCCTGATCCCACGTGGTTCATGGACACTTGAACCGCTTGAAAAAATACCTACTGGTTGTCCAGAGAAGCGGGTGGAAAAGGGGGCAGCGGCCCATGCCATTTACCCCCTGCCCCCAGTGGAACAGCAGATCTGCAAAGTCTCATGAGAGTGAGTCCTCACAGCTCAGTTACAGAGGGAATCAAGAGTATAGTATCTTCACCTCCTCTTGCAGAGTCCAGAAACAGCACTGCAATGCGGCACTCCTACTGAATGAGGTTGTACAGGCCATGATGGTTTAGCGTAAAGACCCCAACCCCTTTTCACCACTTGAAGATGATCTGTTAGTCACTTCGAGCGTGCCAGGCTTTAAGTGACCCCCAAAACCGAGCACAGTCCTCCCCAAATCAAGGGTACTATTGTCTGCACATTTCTGGAACCTGGTAGCAAAAGATTCTCTGCGGCACAAGGACAAGCATCAAGCAACACGCTGCACACTGTGCATCATTTCTGCCAGAGGCACCCAGCCAAAGCTACAGGGAGTTTTGATTGTGCATTTAGAATGTCAAGAAGTAAAAAGCAACAATACAGAGAATGCAGAACTACAGAATGAGCACCTCAAGTTGCCACCTATTGCCCAGAAGTAACACAAGTGAATGTAATTATTGCGGAGCTACTACCAGTATTCAGAAGGGATGAAGAAATGATAGACATTTCCATTCGCATCCTAGGGAGAGGCACTAACAATTTAAATGGCCTGCAACAAGGACGTTAATCCAGAATAAAAGCCTGCATTGCTCGATGGCCAGCCTGTGTCTCTCATCTGCCATCATTTTTATAATTCTGTTGGCACTGGGCCCCTTTGCCTGCTTTCCTCCTGCCCTCTCGTTACCACTGCCCTCACAAAACACCCCTCGTCCCCTATCCTACTTGCATGCTTCTGGATGCGTCCTTATCTGACTTCACTTCCTGGCTGCTCATGGTGAAAATAGAAAAACAACAATGTATCTATTCTATTTTTCCGTTGGCCTCCAAATTAGCAGTTTTTATAGAGGTACTTACGCATGCACGCAAAGCGATTTCTAAGTTTTCCTTAATAAAGGTCAAAAAGTCTTAGCACCTCAGAGGCCAAAATATATCACCCTGTGTTCAGAGGTGGATAGGGCCAGCAATGCCCCTGTGCCCTCATTGAAGACCTTGGTATGATTGACCTACTTTACGCTTGGGCTGGTGGTCCGTTACCAGTCCTATCCTTCCTTGAACACAGTGGTGGCAGCATAAACATATCACCTTTGATTGTATAAAGTTAACCAAACAAACTAGCACAGTCTCTGACCAGATGTACATATCCGTTGCATGACTAACAAATGTAGCCATGCAATTTTAGGAGAGGCAAAACCTACCAATGCGTCTGCACTGAGTCTTCTATAACAACTTCACAGAACTGAGCAATACAGATTCAAGGGACTTACAAATGCAAAGCTCCCAACATTGTGTACCTCATCCAATGCAAGAAATACATGCCAGGAAAGTAGGTAGGTGAAACCTGCCAGGAAATGCATGAAAGAATGAACATACTGTTTTTTTTCTTGTTTTTTTGTATTATTGGTTAAAAAACATTCAACCTTTAATACAGTACACATTATATTACTTAATTTACAATCAGATCTCAACAATAGTAAAAATTTCATCTCGCCATACAGCTAAAATAGACTTATAAAACAATTCAATTCAATCTTCATTTTATCAATCTATATAATTTGTTAAAAATTATTTATCGGAATATACCATACCACAAATCAGTGCAAGAATTTATTACAGATCATCTCCACCAACAACAAGGCCACTAGACAATTAGGTAGGGATTTGCTGCAAGTTCCAAAGATTTTATAAACCCTACCACTGCCACTACTGCAGAGGTTGTTCTCCCCGCTAGACATATGTTCCAAAGTTGTTAATTGTCAGTAATTTGATTTGATAGTAAAAATCTATCAAAATATAGTTTCCGGTTATACGATAAAGATTTGCTTTCAATCAAGCAGTGTCTTAAGGTTTCACAACAGAATTTACACATAACATTTTCTTTTGAGATCTGACCATACCTTGCTAGGATCTGTCTTGCTAATATTAAATTCCAGAAAAATCGTAGGAATATAGCCCTTGTTACTCAATCAGGATAAATACTTTAAAAAGATGCTATAGTGCGATGCTTTTTGTAGTCAGTGTATAAATGGCTCATGGAAGGATAGGAGTGCAGGGCATCAATTGTTTGTATCCAATCATAGCTAAACAATGATAATTTCACCCGCACAGGAGTATGCCCAACATCTTCAATTGTGCATTCAATTACCGCTAAGGTAACCATACATCTTTCCGCAATCGAGATCACCCAAGTGCAATTATAATTCTGCAAGATTTATTTTAGATCAACAAAAAGGGATCCGAAGGAGGGGCACATGATCTTACGGAATAGAGAAAGAATTTGATAATCAGCTCTTGCTTTTAAGGTTATGATTCCGAATTCATATCTTGAAAGAACTATTGGCAAGGAATTTGGCAGCCTCAGTGTTCTTCTCCACAATATTGCTTCTAAAGATGGAAGATAGTTGATTACCTCTAGTGGGTACGTTTTAATCCCATACAACAGTTTAGGTATACATTTGTCTTGATAGTACCTGATGGAAGGTATAATGGAAAATGTACAGAATTTTTGGATCAATCTTCATGAACTGGGAAGAGAGAGCAAAGACTCGGTCCTTGAACCACAATTTCGGATTCCCAAAACTCGGATGAGAATTTATCAGAAAGCCCAAATAAGTCATAAAATGGACAATGTCCAAAATTGTCTCACGTATCTTCCATCAATAAAAGTCTTCAGTCTTCCTTATAGTGAACTGTATCATCTTCGTTTTTTCCAGGTTGACTGGGAATGATCCTCAATGTAATTCACAAACAAGTTAATCAATCGCTGAAGGCCAACTGCAATGCAGTCAAAAAGCAAGAAATCATCAGCGTAGGCCAGAGATGTTATCCTTAGATTGCCCAATTTAGGTGACAGAAAAGCTGAAGACTGCAGGGTGTCGTCTGCATCCGCAAGGTATAGTTTAAACAGACAGGCTGCTAAAACACATCCCTGTTTAACCCCACACAAGGCAGGGATGGGCCGAGATAAACCGAGATAAACCTCCCTGATGGTTTAGCCAAAACTGTATCTTTGTATTACTATACAATCCAACAATCAATTGCACCAATCACATAAATCCTAATGGTATACCCCACACTTGTAATTTTGAACATAATTTATTACTTCAACCAGATCAAAAGTTGATGCCAGATTGAGCGACACATAAAAATGGACTCGTAGGACCAGCCATGACATTTGTTGTAGGCAGTTTATCACTAGTCCATTTAACGAAGTCCATACATTACGCCTAAAACCTGTTTGTCATTTGCTCAAAATCTGGCAATCTGCTATCCATGATTCAAGGTGTTTTAAAATGATTGATGCAAAAACCTTCCTTTCGGCATCTTGGATAATTTAGGGGGCAAGAACAATCTCCCCTTTTATAGATTGAAACTACATATGCTGTGGACCAAGAGTCAGGCATTTTACCCCAACTCACAACATTCAGAAATAAAGAGGATAGAACTTCCGACCATAGTTCGGGATCACTTTTGAATAAGGCATTGGTGAGTTTGTTGGGACCAGATGCACGAGAGGAGCTAAGGTGTTGAATAGAACAAAGCACTGTTTCTGGTCCAAAATCTCTTGAATTTAAGTCAGTACCATTTACATAAGTTGATATCAAGGTACAAGGCTCGTGGTTCTTAGTTGAAAAGACATTACGAAAGTGAGTTACCCATGCCATTTCATTTACTGCCTTGGTTTGCATACTTGGTTGTGAATTATCAATTCTATTGACTTGCTTCCAAAATGCTTTGGAGTCTTTGCTAGCAAGGCAGGCCAGCATAGCTTCAGAGTCTTCCGGTATTCTTTTGGCACAGGAATTCTGAATCCAAATTTTATAGGACTGCTGAGCTTTCTTAATAAGATCAAGCGCCTCTTCCCAAAGTAAATTATATTGAGTTTTATAATACTTTACCACCCTCCTCACAATTTGCTTTCTAATAACCAATTCTTCATTATATGAATGAAGGTGTACCTCATGTTTACCCTTCTCCCATCATTTACAAAAATACCTGCAGTGACTATGAAAATTTTAACAAACAGCTGAAATGTTTCTGCGAAAAGGATTTTTCTCTTCAAGACCTCGGGAGCGGATTGGACAAATTTGGACAAATGACTATTTATACGGTTTACATTAGCAGTGTTCCACATAATCCTGTTAACTGCCTTGTTCAAAGTAAGATCTCTAGGACCCATCAAAGTATCACTTCCAAAGTCAAGTTCAGTCTTAAAGCCCGCTTCCAGTATTGCATGATCACTACAATATGTTGTTTTGTCATGTAAACACAGTATAGCGTGAGTATAACCAACTGCTCATAAAAATGTAATCAATGGTTGACGATCTAAGACCATCTGCCCATGTTCGTTCGACTTTAGCTGAAACATTATAATAATCATGTAACATTTCCAACCCTCGACCGTTCAAACAGTTAAGTCAGTGGCTTCCATTTCCCTTTTTATTAGAACTCCAAGTGCCCTTTGTCCCTACCTCATCAAGCAGTTCATGACTAGTACAATTGGAATTCAGGTGACCAGCTAGTATTATATGGCCACCCAAGAAAGTCGAGCTCCAAGCCTCCAAATGATTCATCAAAATTTTCAACATAGTTTCCCAGTCTGCCATTTTGTTGTGCCAGTATACATTTATAATCAAATAATCTGAGTAGGGCTAATTCAACAAACGCACATGGGTAGTTAGGATACCATGACAAATCTCACTTAACCCAATTACATCTAGCGAGGGGCTGGAACGAACACCTATTGAAAGGCAACCAAAAGGTCAACCAGCAGTACCTTGCTTTTCCAATTGACATGTTACATAATATCCGATATAGCTGGAATCTCCAGCAACAATGTCTCTTGTAGGTTAACAATTATGAATTATTGAAGCTTGCTACCCAATTCAGCATTTGATTAGAGCTGCATGTGGCCCTTGGTATTCCAGGAAATCATTGTGAGCAGTGCCTTAAGTGGCACTACAAATCGAGCCGGGGCTCATCGAGGGGGCGTGGCCTAACAGCGGGGGTCTTGATAGCCCGTTAGGCCACGCCCCCTTGACGAGCCCCGGCTCAATGGGCTACTGCCACCCCTGCCAGGCAGCCTTTTGTAGAGATTAGCACCCTCTCCACTATGGGGGAGAGGGTGCTGATCTCTGCATTTATTTTGTGTAGGCTTGCCTGGCAGGGGACAGCGCCTGCCTATTCAGCCTTAATTGTGGTGCTGCCCCTCGCCAGCTGGGGAGGGGCAGCACCACCATTAAGGCTGAAAGGGTGAGGCCACTGGAATCAGAGGTCTTTCCTAAATACTGAAACTCCCGCGAATCCGCGGGAGCTCCAGTATTTAGAAAGCAAGGCCTCTGCTTCCAGCGGCCTCACGTTTCTCCATAATGGTGGCGCCGGCCGACGGGAATCTCTTGATTAAAGGGATGCCTCGCAGGTGCGGCGCCACCATTATGGCTGAAAGGCATTTTTTTCTGTAGCCTGAAGCTCTCGCACACGAGCGAGAGCTTCAGGCTGTAGAAAAAAATGCCTTTTCGTGTAGTGGCCGGGGCTGTCAGGGGAGATTACTGGGCCCCGGCAGGGCCCCGCCTCAAAACGAAATTTCGGAGACTGCCGGGGCTCTGCCCCGGCAGGCCCCGGCCCACTTAAAGCCCTGATTGTGAGACCTGAACACTTGTGTACTTCCCGGTTATTTAAAATTCACTTTTGTTGGGATGCCTTCAGTAACCATGACCAATTATTGGTTTGCTCTGAGATTTGAATCATATCTTTCAAGAGCTGTATTTCTGCCCTAGGATTAGGGAACGTCTCTCCCGCACACAGATCAAGGCCTTGATCCCATAGTTATTCAGAAATATCAAAACCAAGAAATCTGAAGTTCTCTCATTCATTCATAATACTATCACGAATGAACTTTGATATGATATATGGCATTTATAACGCGCCTATACACAAGTGTTTCAGGGCGCGATGAGGCAAGGGAGGGGGGACAGAGGGAAGACAGAGACAGCGACTATACTAGGCCAGGTGACATTGAGAGGGAAGGGAAAAGTGTGGGGGGGCAGTGCAGTACATGGGGCCGACAGTAGAAATAAATAGAATAATCAAAAGCAATAATCAAAAGCAATAAGTAAAAAGTGCAGCCAGCTGGTGGCAAGTGCAAGGGTAAGTGCATACATCTGCTGTAAAGTGCTGGTACGGGACTATAGGGATACAGAAAACAGTCCCTAAGTGCAGGGGTTGCCAGGGAGGCAGTGCAGGTGTGCGACTGGCAGGGGAAGGGACCTGGGCCCGAGATCAGAGGGTAGCCAGGTGACCAATGCAGTTTCAGTTTCAGCCTTTGATTGTATGAAGACTATAGATCGATCAGCTCTAGAGCGATCAATAAAATCAACCGTTTGTAAGCCATCTGAGGAGATTCCAGCCAACATCGGTAAGGCCGAGAACAACTGCAGTATTGCAGTTCTTCTCAGGGTCACAGAACAATTTTCCGGTAATATCCCCTCAAATATAATTCCAAGAATTGCTTCTTTTATTTTATCTCTCTTGTTAGTATACTGACCAGGTTGTAACATTTCAGTGTTTCGCTCGTGGTTTCATGTGATTTGGGCCAATCGGATACCTAATCCTGCGGTCATTATTAGCACATTGATTTCCACTTTGGACTCCACGGGAGAAAATCTTAGGTAATGCCATGTTTGAACATAACAGATCAAATGTAACAGGTGTTCCTCTATAGGTAGCACCACAGCTATTGTGGTTATGTTTGCCTAATCTCAATCCACTCATGTGATCTAAATCCTGACTTTCCACCCTATTAACATGTGGTGAGGAATCTTCAACACCTAATGTGAAGCCGCTCCCTTGCACTAAACCTTGAGTAACAGCTATATTGGCAAGGGGAATCATCGATAGCCAAGAACTTTGTTAGATTATTATTTCAGAGCTGATTGATATTTCCTAAATTTCCTAACATCGGGGTCCTGTTAACAAGCTGAAAATTAGATTTAATCAAACTAGGAAACATTTTTGATGGGTACTCTTGTATTTATCAGGCATACCCACGTCTGCTCCATTTCTCATAAAACATGTTTTAGCTACGCCATGCCAAATGGATTCCACAGGGTCTCCAAGATTGCAAACAATCAAGTTATTCTTTTTTTTTTTTTTTAAATTTCTTTATTGGTTTTACAACATCAGAACAATCAATCATTAATCAGTGCAATATTCGTAGGCCTGAACAGCAGGTCTTAACTATCCCAACTATCCCGTCCCTCCCCCCCCCCACCGAGACCCCATTGGAACTCTCAAGAGGAAAGCGTCTCAGGCTCATATCTCGTCAGGGCCACTTGGACTGTTCGGGGTGCTATCCAGTGACACTGGGTGGAGTAATGGCATCGTTAAAGCCACCCATCGGTTCAAATCTGCGCTAGAGTCCAGTCTCTGTGTTTGGATTGCCGTTTCCCAAGCCGCCGTCTCAGCAGCTATCCATTTTTTGAGGTCATTCCACCAGAGGGCCCTGTTCGGTCCCCTTGCACTCTTCCAGCTCATGGCGATACGTCTTTTCGCTGTTATATATGCCAAGTCCTTGAGTTTATTTAGGGGCTTGTTCTTGCTGGTCCGTCGGTAGCTAACAATCAAGTTATTCTTACCAGGCCCTACACCAATTAGGCCATCATTTTTAGAGTGGAGATTTGGCATTGCAATGAGCTTTACTTGTAATTGTTTTTTATGTGATTAATAGTAGGGAGTGCAGGTTTTGAGAGAACTTGATTCACCTTAGGTTGATTAAAGAAGGAGTGTAGCAATTGCTTTGTAGCTTGATTATTACTTTTTTTGGGGCGGGCATGTTCTTAGATTTACTTTGTTGGGCTCACTTATTCTGTCTTTTCTTAGCATGCACAGTTGTAGTAATAATGGGCATGGACGAGACTTGTGACACAAACAAATAGCCTCAACATCAGAATCAATATTCACAGTGGATGTTAGGTGTGGCACATTATCGTCAGATGGGGAGTCAAAAATTACAACCAGGGGTAACATCTTTGGAGGCATGTCAGAGTAGGTTTGTTTCATAGTTTCATTGACATTGTGTGGATAGATAACACCAGATTTCCCACCTGTGATGTCCCCCTTTGGATTAGATACGACTCCCATCACCCTTACAGGAACTGTTTCCACTCTGATATTCTCGCACCTCAATGGGGCAGTAGCCAGCGAGAAACGCCACCTGTGGGCATTAAGTCAGGCCCACCCCCACGCCAAAAGACAAACTCTTTGGCAGCAATATGTAGTTTGATATTATCAAATTTAAACAATGCAGACTCCAACACTGCTGAGTTTGATCTAGCCTCAGTCTTGAAGCTTTCAAAAAGAGATACCAAAATACACAGGACCAGGTATATTTCAATCAATGTTTGGTTCGAGGGAGAGTGCCACCGAAATGGTAGACCTGGAGTCAAGGTGGAAAGTCGTCTTGGCTGAGCTGATGCTGGTAGTGAGTCGAAAAAGAAATCTGCGACAGAAGAAGAGTCACTAGCAATGTCTGCTGGAGCGTCATCAAAAATATGTTCCAACAAAGCTTTGTAGTCACTGATTGACACCTCACCCTGCCCAGTGTTCCGTAATTCATCCTGTACCTGTGTTTTCGCTGGAGCCTGAATCACATTAGCTCCTGTTTTTATTTTTCCTTCAGATGGAAAGAAGAAGGTGATTAAGGCTTTCAATGTGGTATGACTCACAGTTTGGTTTGAGTTTGTTCCTATAGAGTCAGTTACAGCCTCACTTATTGATGTCATAACCACAGGACAGGAACAAAGGTGAGAGCACTTTTGAGTTGGTTTGGGAGAGGGAGGGTAGATTCAGTGCTACCAGCATCTCTGCATCAAATATGTATTGGTCTGCCTTAGTAGCTCGAGTCAACGATTTGCCACTTCGAAGTTCGTACATAGTTGTGATTTGGTAATTTACAGCTTAAAACAATCAATATGTAAAATCAAAAAGTGCTTAAGTTCTACACATGAAAGTCTCAGATCTCAAACTGCGAGGAACAAGTCTGTGCTATAGGGTAGAGGGCTACGAGCTAGCAGTAATAATAACTCACACTCCCAATCCCTATTTGTACCGACAATAAGAGGGCTATGAGCGACTCCGTGATATGTCAGTAAGAAAGATATTTCTTCCAAGTTATTGAGTTTAAATATGCAGTGTTTCCGCTATATGCAAGATACACTGAGCTGATAGCTCACTGTAACTTTAGGTGAGATGGAACTCTGTTCATTCCAGTTTCCAGTCTCCAATCACCAAACACAAAACACATTGCCTTGCATTGCGCACATGTGCAATACTTTTATCCTCGATCGACAATAGGCAATAAAAAGAAGACAGACGACAGGTCTATGGGTTTGTCCATCAGGGAAAGCGGGCTGGATGAAAGGGCCCTTTAACCTCGATATCTCAAATCACACTGCCTTGCACACCACGCAGTGCTCCGTTCATGTGCAGTGCTTTTATCCTCGATCTGACAATAGGCAGTAAAAACAAGACGGATCCCAGGTCTTTGTGTTTGTCCAACAGGGAAAGCGGGCTGGATGAAAGGGTCCTGTCACCTCGATACCTCGAAACACACTTCCTTGCACACTGTGCAGCACTCTGCACATGTGCAGTGCTTTCATCCTCGATCTGGCAATAGGCAGTAAAAAGAAGACGGACCACTGGTCTTTGTGTTTTGTCCAACAGGGAATGTGGGCTGAATGAAAGGGTCCTGTCACCTTGATACCTCGAAACACACTGCCTTGCACATTGCATACTGGTTTTGGTATGGAAAGGACATCTCCCAAATACAAGACGCAGAAGAACATAGGAACTCAAGTTTTGAAGACATTCGACCTAAGAACAGAGGTTTCAACTGAGACATGGGTTTCTTGGCTCCTTCTGGTGAACTTTGAAGCCTAGTCCATCAGGCATCACTCCATGTGAACACTGGTAATAGATCACTCAAATGTTTATAGGTGCTAATAATTATACTCCCTTGCCAAACACAGCATTTGCCCATACCTAAAACAGGTTACTTACCCGTGATGCCATCTTCCCCCCACCCACCTGTTTTAAAAAAATGTTTGGTTCCCTCCACCCCTGCACCCACTTACCACTTTTCTTCGACTGCTGCACTTCTGCTGCCGCTCCATGGCCACCATCTTGAACCAGTATTTCATTCATCAAACGGGACACCGCGTGCGTCCTATTCGTTGAATAAAAATACAATTTCCTTAGCCCCCCAGGTTACCGGACTACCTGATTGACAACTCGGTGTGCTAATATCATTAACCACCCGTTCCAAGGCAAACTATAGATTAATCAATGCGCTAAGCATTTTTTGTCCCCTTTATAAAGATATAAGAAGACAAACTATATAATAACTGTTATTAAACAATTTTCTTTAAAGAATGCAGATCTGTTCTTTTGTGCCTAATATTAGTACCCTCAGGATTAGTCTTATTTGTACTGTCTGGGTTTTAGAAATGGGCACGTTCTAGAATAAATACATTGTTAAAATTACAATAATAAATAATATAATCCTGTTAAACTGCACTTTAATTTTGGGAACAGGGATTTGTTTAATTTATTCATCTTAATCTGTACTGAAAATAGTGTTTGCTGTATTGTTTTATTATTTAATTTTAATGGTATGTTGAATTATTGTTGCTGCATGGATCGATATTTTAATGGAATTCATGCATATAAAGTTATAAAAGATAGAAAGACAAGAAACACAAAGGGACCCACTACCTAGCAAGGGTATTGTTCTCCTTTTATGCAAACAAAGGGGGGTCTGGGAATCTCTCTACCAGCACGAACACAGCCCAATGACCTGTTCTTGGGTGAATAACCCCTGGGAGAGACTCTACCAAGTCTTTAGCTCACTGTCCTTTTCACAGAGAAGAAATTTCCCCGCATATCAGCCTTTGTCCTGCCCAGGGGCAGTCCAGCGCCGAAATGCTAGGCAATTCTCCTCTGAACAAGAGTACCATCAGTAACCCCATACACGTGTTTCAGCCTTGTTGGGCATCATCAGTGAGGTGAAACTGTTGCCTCTAGGAACAGTGAGCAAGGGGTCCACGTCTGGATTGCCCTGTTAACTTAGGGTGAAACCCAAAGTTAATGTATGCAAACAAAGGGGGGTCTGGGAATCTCTCTACCAGCACGAACACAGCCCAATGACCTGTTCTTGGGTGAATAACCCCTGGGAGAGACTCTACCAAGTCTTTAGCTCACTGTCCTTTTCACAGAGAAGAAATTTCCCCGCATATCAGCCTTTGTCCTGCCCAGGGGCAGTCCAGCGCCGAAATGCTAGGCAATTCTCCTCTGAACAAGAGTACCATCAGTAACCCCATACACGTGTTTCAGCCTTGTTGGGCATCATCAGTGAGGTGAAACTGTTGCCTCTCTAGGAACAGTGAGCAAGGGGTCCACGTATGGATTGCCCTGTTAACTTAGGGTGAAACCCAAAGTTAATGTATGCAAACAAAGGGGGGTCTGGGAATCCTGTGGACCCCTTGCTCACTGTTCCTAGAGAGGCAACAGTTTCACCTCACTGATGATGCCCAACAAGGCTGAAACACGTGTATGGGGTTACTGATGGTACTCTTGTTCAGAGGAGAATTGCCTAGCATTTCGGCGCTGGACTGCCCCTGGGCAGGACAAAGGCTGATATGCGGGGAAATTTCTTCTCAGTGAAAAGGACAGTGAGCTAAAGACTTGGTAGAGTCTCTCCCAGGGGTTATTCATCCAAGAACAGGTCATTGGGCTGTGTTCGTGCTGGTAGAGAGATTCCCAGACCCCCCTTTGTTTGCATACATTAACTTTGGGTTTCACCCTAAGTTAACAGGGCAATCCAGACGTGGACCCCTTTCTCACTGTTCCTAGAGAGGCAACAGTTTCACCTCACTTAGGGCCTCATTACGACCCAGGCAGACTTCGCGGTGCTAAATGCACCGCGAAGCATGGCGGAAAGCCGCCGATAGCGCCATGGGGGTTGGCGGATTTACCGCCCCATTCCGACCTCGGCGGAGCGGTAAATCCCCAATCCCCATTCTGCCCTTCCCCATTCCCATTTTTGCCCCATAGGGTATAATGGGAGTGGGGAAGGAGTTAATTACGCCACCGTAAAATACGGTGGCGTAATTAACAACGAGGTCCCGTAGCGCCATGGTTTTCTCCGGCTGGTAAAACCAGGCGGAGAAAACCTCCATGGCGCTACGGGAACTCGTAGTATGGCGGAGAGGTACGCCATGCACTACGCTGGCGTAATACCCTCTCCGCCAGGGTCCTAATGAGGCCCTTAGTCTGTTATTTCTGAGCTCAGGGTTATCTCCAATAAGGAGAGGATTGATAAACAGATTATGAGAGGAAACTATTTGAGTTTACTCCAGTACTGAATAGTTTCTATTGCTCTGTGTGTAGTAATGTACAAGAAGACATTGGGCCTCATTACGAATGTGGCGGTAAGGCAACAACAGCGCCGGTAGTGCTACCAGCGCAGTTATTATGATACCGCCACATTACGAGTTCTGTCTGCGGGTGCTGCTCTGCATGCCTGGTCAGACCAGACGTGCAGAGCGGCACCCGCGAGCAGAACTCGTGATTGCACCGGCACCTTTATAAATGGTGCCGGTATAACCATGCTCCCCACCCCCATTCTGCCCCATAGGGTCGGGAGCCCGGCCATACCAGCACCCGCGAATGGGCAATTACCGGCCCATTCAACTCGTAATGGGCCGGTAATGGCCCATTTGCGGGTGCCGGTAGCGAGTTTGGCGGCAGCCATGCACTTATTAAGGTCCACGGCTACCACCAAACTCGTAATGATGCCCATTGGCCCTCATTATGGGTGAGCCTGTCCGATATCACCCATATCCCCGATATCCCGGGAGGATAGCTCAGCGGCAGCGTGCGCGTCTTGGAAGCAAGACGACACGAAGCAACACAGGTTCGATCCCCGGGTCCGCGCTTAGAAACCTCTGGGTGTTTAAGCGCGTTATAAATACGTAACTAAGACAAAAAAAAACCACAATTAGCAACTAAGAAAAACAAACAATTCTTGTAACAGCACCTTGATGCCTGCGGGCTGTGTGAGCGCTTTATAAATGTAAAAAAATAAATAAAAAAAATGTTAAAAAATGCTGGAACTACCGGCTCCGGCATTGTTACCGGACTGGCTCACTCCTAGTCTGCCAGTATGGGCAGTGAACTACGGAAACGCCTGACCTCATATTGCTAATCTTTGATTGTTACTGCTACTGCTGTGTTACATGCTAATTTACAAAATAGACACTCGTTTGACAAATAAGAGTAATCGTGCCTCTATTATTGAAGCATTTCATTATCCATTTCTCTTGCTAACAGTATGGGGGTCATTACGAGTTGGGCGGTAAGGGTCAACCGGCACTGGTAAGGATACCGGTGCCGGTAAACCCTTACCGCCCTATTCCGAGGTTCCTTAGCGGGTCCCAGCAGGAATGGCTTGTCTGACCAGCCATTCTTTGCGGGACCCGTTAAGGGACCTTGGAGCTATTAACGGGCCCGCAATTTGCGGGTACGTTATTAGCACCTTCCCCATTCCCATTGAGCCCTATGGGGGCTCAAATGGGAATGGGGAATGGTTTACTGAATGGGGATTTACCGGGTCCGCATAGGTCGGAATGTCCCGGTAAGTCCCCATTTAGTGAGACTGGACCCGGACCCGAGTTTGGAGTCAGCCATGGCACTAATAGTGCCATGGCTACCTCCAAACTCGTAATGACCCCCAGTATGTTGTCAACTGATTAGAAAAGCATGCAACCACATAATGTGCACTTTTGATTTGCAGTGGGCTGTAAGAATGCAAAACTGTGAGCTCTTAATGCCTCTAATGAATCTGATTGCTCCATCATCTACTAGGAAACTAGCAAGGGCTAGTTATGAAGGTGATATCACTATGGCAAAACTAGCTAAATAGCATTAAACCTGCAATCTACTTTAACAGTGTTACATGGCTAATGGTTCTACGGGCTTCTGGTGATTAGTGCCAGTGGTTCCAGGGAGAATTGCTCGGAATGAGGTTTGCATGGTAACACAGTTCAGTGTTATATCTCTCCTACAATGCTCTCAACACTTTGGCTTCAGAAATGATTGTATATTTTGTATTGACTTATATGAATAAATTGAACCTTCAGAAAGCATAAGGCCTGGATGGTGGCCATTGGGATCTGTATACATGTTCTCCTGATTTGTGGGCTTTATTACTGACCAATCTTTGCCAGATTGCACTAACTTCTGGAATTTTGCCCAGAATGCAGCTCTTGTCTTCAAATGTTCTAATCTTAAAAAAGGAGCAAGCTTACCTGTTATATGCTTATCAATTTACGCAATATTTCCCTATACATCCTGGGAAAATGTGTTCATCATGAGATGCTCACCGGACCAATAATGACAAGCCTTTACCAGAGACCCATTTGGGTTTCATCTTGGTCTGAAGATGATAAAACAGTGTCTTAATTGATCTAGTGTGTAGATAAATAGTGTGAGGTCAGGCATTGCAATATGTACCTGACCTTCATGAACTTATCCTCTGCCTTTGATTGGTTGGACCATTCACTCCTTTGGTCAAATTCTTATGGGTATGGGTGTAGATCAACAGTCTGGTTGCTAGCTTTCTTCTGGTGCAAGGGCATATGTTAAATATGGCAGAAATGGCAAGCAGTTTTCCGTGACATAAGGTGTGCGCCACGCCTGTGATACTGCACCTGTTTTTTTAAATTGGCACTTTAATTCTTTGGACCAATATCTGTTTATTGTATTTTATGATGTTGCCATAGTTACAATCAAATACATACCATGCCTTGCATATTCAAATGATATTGTTTTATTAGGAAATACACCTATTTGGCAAATATTTATCCTCTCTGAAGTCCAGAAAAAATGTAGTTAATATAAATAAGTGCCAGGTAATGTTCCTCCAGAGAGGTATTCAAGAAACATCATACATTTATTTGAGTGAAAGTTGTTTGATATAAGATCCGGAATTATTTGGATGTTAAATTCTTAGACAACAATGTTTGTCAAAGCCACCTCGAAGGACTTGTCATGAGCCTCTCTCAATCAACTGCTGGAATATTGCATTTTTCCAGAAAATATGGTGGTGAATTGTGACACCTGCACTTAAGGTTTATGAAACTAAACCTTGTTGTTTAGCCAGGTGCCCTTGTGGTGTGTGGGCTATTTGTAATTTGGATAATAAAGCTGTAACCAAAAAAGCATGCATGACTTTATTAAAAGGCAGGGAGAATCGGGCATTGTTAAACAAAAGAAAGCATGAGACTGCTGTTTGAGCAGCTTGCGCACAAAAAAGAAAATAGCTCTGTGGCAAAGATGATCAGATCAACACAACGTCCTGAACTTAGAGATTTGACTCTGCCTTGCATACTTTGCTTTTTTATTTTCAAGCATTATATTGAAGATATAAAAGTGTATGGGTTAATAGTCAATCATTGATATACTGTCATGATTCCTGCCCCTCATGTCCCCAGCCCTTGTGGTCTTGATCAATCACCAACAACCATCTTGATGCACGCAGTAAGAGCGTACATTGACAGTAGAGCCGTTGGGAATTACATCGACCAGGATCTTGCGGCAAAGTTGGGGCTTCCGTTATGCCCTAAATCAACCACCGACACTGTTACCACTGTCGACGGCACAGAAATAGCTTCTGGTCCAGTATCCCAATGCACTGCAGCTTTAACCCTTCTGTGCCAGGATGGACACCAAGAATCTATCATTTTCGACCTCATTAAGGCACCACAGTTTCGGTTGATTTTGGGAATGCCATGGTTGGTAGCTCACAATCCTCGAATCGATTGTCGAGCAAAAGAATTGGCCTTTCCCAAAACTTGCGCCCACACATGTTATCGCCAAGAGAAACAACCAATTGACACCAGAACCTCCACGCTTGCGACTGTGGCAATCGGCACCCTACCAATTGAATACCAGGACTTTCAAGATGTCTTTCAGAAAGAACAGGCTAATACCCTGCCGCTGCATAGACCATACGATTGCCAAATCGACCTGATACCCGGCGCACAAATCCCTTGTGGGCAAATTTACGCACTCACGGAACCAGAAAACCAGCACCTGAAGGCCTATCTTGACCAATACCTGGCCAACGGGTTCATCCGTCCCTCGAAGTCTCTAGCAGCCAGTCCTCTATTCTTCAGACCGAAAAAGGAGGGGGACTTGAGAACGTGCATCGACTATCGCGCACTGAATCAGATTACCGTAAAAAAACACTACCCCCTGCCACTGATCCCTGGATTGCTTGATCAAGTCAAAGATGCCCAAATCTACACAAAACTAGACTTGAGGGGGTCATATCACCTTGTTCGCGTAAAACAGGGGGACGAATGGAAAACCGCTTTTCGCACCAAATACGGCTTGTACGAATATCAAGTAATGCCCTTTGGCCTTTGCAACACGCCTGCAGTATTTTAATACTTCATGAACGATGTCCTACGGGAATTGATTGATGTCTGTGCTCTAGTTTACATCGACGATATTCCAGCACATTCTACATCAAAGCAGGACCACGTTAAACACGTCTGATCCGTATTGGAGAAACTCCGTCAACATCAGCTCTACGCCAAGCTCGAAAAGTGCTCATTCCACATCTCCGAGGTGGAATTCCTGGGCTTTATTCTCAGCCCGAATGGAATCGGAATGGATGTACACAAGGTAGATGCTATCCTGAACTGGCCATCCCCAAATTCATTCAAGGCGGTTCAAAGTATGCTGGGTTTTGCAAACTTCTACAGCCGGTTCATCCCAGGATATTCACAAATCGTGCATCCGATCACGTCATTGCTAAGGAAAAGCAACAAAAAGTTCCAGTGGACAACAGAAGCAGAGGAAGCTTTCCAGGAACTCAAAGCAAGATTCACATCTGCCCCAATCTTACGCCACCCTCGCCCTGATCTCCCATACCTGGTGGAAACGGATGCTTCAAGCATGGCTATGGGAGCCGTCCTCTCACAAAAGGACCCCGAAACGGGCCAGTTACACCCTGTTGCCTTCTGGTCGCGTAAATTCACACACCCTGAACTCAATTACGCTATCACAGACAAAGAACTCCTGGCCATTAAGTTAGCCTTTAAGGCATGGCGGCACTACCTCTTGGGCGCCAGACACACAATCACCATAATAACTGACCACCGGAACCTCCAGTACCTAAAAACAGCAAAGGCCCAATCCTCACGACAACTACGTTGGGCTCTTTTTTTTGCTGAATATGACTACGTGATTACATTTCGACAAGGGGTGAAAAACGGGAAGGCCGATGCCCTTTCCCGTATGGGGGTGGAAGAGCAAGGGTATCAGTCCCCTGACCCAATAGCAATCATCCCGAGTGACAAGCTCCTAGGAATCACAGCAACCATAACTCAGAAAGAATTACATGAAGAAATCCAAAACCTGATGAGTCCGGAGCAATTACAAGTGTGGAGTGCACAAGGAGAACATTACATGATAAAAGATCAGTTGTCCTACTTCAGGAATCGTTTATTCTTAGCAAACCAGAACTACGACAACAAGTCATGTCCGGTTATCATGATTCCTTGATCGAGGGCCATCCCTGAATTGCTAAAACCCAGCCAAGGTAAAACGAAATTATTGGTGGCCCACGTGGCGTAAAGACATTATCCAATTCATCCTATCTTGTGGAGTGTGTGCTCAAAATGAGTCATCCAAGCAGAAACCGGCTGGGCTATTTCAACCATTGGAAATCCCACTAGCACCCTGGCACACGTTGTCCCTCGATTTTATTACTGACTTACCACCCAGTCAAGGTTTAACACTATTCTTGTGGTCGTGGACCTATTTTCAAAAATGGCACATTTCATTCCTCTTAAGGGGCTCCCAAATGCTTCCACTCTGGCAAAGGTATTTATTGAAGGCATCGTGCGGCTCCATGGGTTTCCTTCAGTTTTAGTCTCAGACCGAGGTACTCAATTCATATCTAACTTCTGGAGAAAATGCTGCTCTATGGCCCAGATTGACATCCGGCTATCCACCAGTCACCATCCACAAACGGATGTTCAAACTGAGAGGACAAATCAGACGCTCGAGCAGTATCTGTGTTGCATGTTACACCAAGCTGAAGGAAGCTGGTTCGACCTATTATGGATAACTGAATGTGCTTATAATAATTCCCTCCACACCAGCACTGGGCAGATACCCTTTTATACCATGTATGGCAGGCACCCACGTACTTCTGAGTTGGATGTTCCAACAACCCTGGAAATGCCAGCAGTCAAAACCTTGCACACAACCATTTCTCAAACCTTTAAAAGGGCAGCTGAACACCTACTTCAAGCTAAGAATCGCCAAAAGTAGTTTGGGGATCAACACCGAGCAAAGGCCCCAGTCTGGCTGGCGTCTAAACACGTGTCCATTAAAGGAAACCGAACTTTCCATCCAAGATACCTGGGTCCATTCACCATCACCTCCATGATAAATCCTGTGGCGGTCAGACTAGCTTTGCCGTCAAACATGCAGATTCATCCTGTGTTCCACGTGTCTCTCCTTAAACCTGTTCAACCTGGGACCCGGGTAGCAACGCCACCGCAGCCAGTAGTAGTCGCAGCGGAGCCAGAATTCAAAGTCAAGGACATCCTGGATTCAAAGTACGTCAGATCCAAATTATACAATTTAGTAGACTGGAAGGGGTATGGTCCACGAGACAGGACATGGGAGCCTTGTGAGTACATCCATGCACCTCGCTTGCTTAGACGATTTCATCAAAACCATCCAAACAAATCAGGACCAGACAGAAGAGCCACTTAGAGAGGGGCCTTGGGGGAGAGTGCTGTCCTGATTCCTACCCCTCACGTCCCCAGCCCTCCAAGATGTCAGGCTGGAGCCAGGCCACGATCACCTACATGGCCCTCAAGGGCCTCTCCATCCCTCCAAAGACCCACTTGGAGTCAGGCTAGTCTTTTGGGTGTGGTTCAGCCCAGAGACACCTGGGATACCCATAGACTATTTAAGCCACGCCAAGGCTGAGAAACATGCTTTGTGTTTTCTGCACCTGCAGCGTGACACTCACCGTGTTCGGATCGGTCTCCAGTAGGCCTGCATCTTTCTTCTGCGCTCAGCTCCTGCAAGAACAAGAACACCGTTAGGAACAGCCTTACCTTGCGGCGCTTCTGCCCATCATTCATCGCTTCTTCTGTCCTGCGGGCATCTTCGGCGGTGTCATTCCCATCCTGGCACGCCGCTTCCTAAGGAAAAGGGAAAAGAACAGAAAAAAGGCATTAGTAAGCATTCAGCAAATCTTCACTTATTTTTAAAGACTGTATGAGCTTCAAATGCTTACCTGAATCCCAGCCGCTCTGGGGGAACTCTGTCTCCAGAACTTCTCATCCATCTGCAAGAGGGAAAAGACACTCCAGGTTAACTTGGAAACATCTAGAGGCGCCGCATACCGCACTTACTCACCGCATTTCTTCTTCATAACCGGCATCCACGCTGAAAACGTCGCGGCACCTAAAAGACACAGAAAAAGAACTCAGTTCAATACAAATACGAAAGGGTTGCATCGTGCATCGCGCTCTCACTCACCTTCAGCGCTACTCATCTCAGCAGCACGTCAAAATGCCTGACAAATGCCTTCAGTGTGCAGATTAGTGCTGACATGTAGCACAAATGGTTCCATTGATGGCACAAAAATCAATGATGAAAGGCAACGCCCTTGCCTAGTACTCTGATAAATATCTATTTTGAAAGATGGGAAAGAATGAACTTCTATCTCAGTACAGGAAATGAAAGAAATGATATATCAGAATATCGGAAGCCTGAAAGAACACATAAAAAGTTTGGAGTTCTGAAAGGCTAACAAAGCCAAATGATACCCTCACTGACCCATTTCCATAGCAGCCCGGGAGGCTGTAGTGGCGGTTGTAGTGGCACAGCTGCCAAAGGAATCAGGTAACTGGGTTTAAAGGTGGGAGGGCAAGGGACTGTAGCGAAGAGGTGGGTGTAAGCCAATAATCTAGTAGCATCGTTAGAGTCAGAGAAATAATATTGCCTTACTTTCAATGGGTCATTTGTTGTTAATTCTGACTGTAGTGATTTAAGTTTACATCTAACGGTTCTTAGCTGTCTATATGTTTTGACAGATCCTGTCAATTGATCCCTTCTCTCAATGTCTCTCATTGTCTCCTTGTGTAGAGTGAGGGATTCATGAGCCCTATCTCTATCCAATGACATACTAATATTCATCCCATTGATGGATGATATGAAAAAGTTGAACGGTATTCGGGGGTTGGGATGCTCCATTTACTTTTGGCAAAGAAAGGTTTATTGCCATCTACCAGGGAATTGATCAGTACTGGGTCCCAAAGAAACATATAATTCATCTTCTATGACCGCCTTCTAAAAGAGAAGTCTGAAATGAGAGAATACTAGGGGCATGATCCAAAACCAAGGCAGGAGCAATATCAGTGCATTTGTTGTGTTGAAACAAATCAATGTGAGATTGATTTAATCAGTAACTGAGAGGTGGCAACCTTCGTCATAGTGTATAATCTAGTTGTATCTAATTGAAGGTCTAGGACCACATTAAAGCCATTGGCAAAAAAACTCCTTAGACGGAGAATATATTTTAAATGGCATTAGCAAATCAGATTTGGAGAACCAACATGTGGCATTGCTCATCCCTAAATACCCCTTGTACTGGGATATCAGACCTGCGGTTGATAAGAATGGCTAGATCTAATTTCTTCTTTAGGGAAAAGCAGAACATTCTTTTTTGGAGACATCAAGATTACAAGTGGTGCTGGTCCTCTCTTCTCGAGTGGGTCTCTTGTAAAAGATGTATATTAGCATTCAAATCTGTAAGCCTATTCAAGGCAATCCTCTGGTTAGCCGTGGGAGTTGAGGCCCTGGATGTTCATTTGAGCATTTTTTGAGAAGACATTTTCATTGATAGTAAAAAAATCAGTCAGCTAGCAAATACATTTAGGAAGATAGTGATGCCACATAACTGAACATATACCAGCTTATCCTATAACACTCCTTATCTTTCCATATGTGACCAGCCCATATATGTCATAAGGATCCATATAGCGACATTACTGAGAATGACAGGAATGTAATACTTATCAAACCACAATATAAATCAATAAACTACAACAAAGAGGTAACATAGGCTAAACATATGACTCCCAAATTTAATATCGGAACACATAAATAGTTTGGAGTTCTGAAAGGCTAACAAAGTCAAATGATACCCTCACTGATCCATTTCCATGCCAGCCCGGGCAGCTGGAGTGGCAGCGGCAGTGGCACAGCTGCCAAAGTAATCAGGTAATTGGGTTTGGAGGTGGGAGGGGAAGGGTCTGCAGCGAAGAGGTGGGTGGGAGAATGATAGTGGGGCAGGTGAGAGCAGCCTTCAGGTTGCAAAGAATGCAGGATTGGACAAATGGAGACTGCCTCAATTTAAACTGACAAGTCAACGCAATAATGCATCATTTTATTCCCATGAGTACATATATATGCTTTTCAATTGTCACAACAAAGATGTACCTGTGGGATGCAGGCAGTGACTTGATTACATGAGAGTCAGCACTCGATAAATGGCAACAAGTTTCACGCATACCAAAGAATATGTTTTTGAATAACTTTTAATTGACTGCAGGATGCGTTGAAAGCTTCAGCCTAAAAATACTCTCTGTATTTAGGGGGAACTTTGCATGTTGTACTGGAAAAATGAGTTTGACAGCAATATACAAAGATAAAATATTGCTCAGACACAGAGCAGCATTACATTTCAACAGATGCTGCTTAATTGCCAACTAATCATGGAACTACACATACAAGTCAAGTCAGTTATTCTGTGATTTTATCGGATGTTGCCATGTTTTTCAAAGAGGCACATTTCTATTTTTCTATTGCATTTGAAGAAATGACCGGAAATGCAGATTCTAAACTTTATACAACGAAACATATGCTTACAAGATGACTTTTTATTTAAACTACCAACTGTGGATGTATTCAGAATTACAAATATCTTTTTTTTCCATGGTAAAGTATGGTGGTTTGAATCCACTTACACCTTTTCATTACAATAGAAATAGGACTTTCAGGCATACAGAATCATAAGCTGCTCTGAGTTGGCTTGGGGCAATGCTGGTAGGTTTTCCAGTGAAATCATTGACAAACTCATTTCTTCATTTTAGTCGTGTATGCAGGTTCCCGTGTGTGAGGGGCGGGGGTGTTAAGACTTGCATAAGATTTGCCTTGACCATCTTGAATGTATAGCCTGTGTTTGTATTTAATCATGAAAAGCCTACTAAGCCCGTCAGAAACAAAGGGCTATTTGGACTACGCTCCTCCCACAGGAGCCTAGTAATGATAAAATACTTTAAAATACATCCATTACAATTCCTCCCAAAATAAAATTCATGGTGTGCTCGCTGATAACCTTGAGGGTAGACCACATGATGACCCATATGCTCCCCTAAGGCCTAGCTTCAAAGAGACTTTATTGTCAAAAATGTGTCACTTTTAATTATTGACTGAGAGGCCTTCTAGCATTGGTTTCACTATCCAGGAAACAACACTAAGGCTGGAACTCTGCATGTGAGATAAACGGACCTTTTCAATCAACATTATAACTTCCATTTTAAAACATTTTTCAACATAAGTCAACAACTGTACCAGTTAGAAATTAGATGAATGGTGTGTTGTTATCAGTAGATCATTCTCTAAATAAACAATATAAATTTGAATCTACTTTATTAAAAATGAATAACATCATTCATTTTCAATCCTTTACAAACAAATATGCCTATGGTTATGCTGCATATCCAGATGTGTGTAGACCGGGGGTAACAGGAATACATGTTTTGTTAATGTTCCATATTGCTGCAATTAGATGTATACAGGTATGCATACATTAATTTTTAGAATTCAATATTTCTCTGAGCAAAGTGTCCCCAACCTTTTCCATAGTCAGACAACTGAACATTCAATTGTAATGGGGGGTGCATTCTCTGGGAGTGACATAATCATGACATAAGTGTTGGCATATTGCACATTCAAGAAAACAGGAACACACTGGGATAGTGGAATTAAAAGCTGGAGGGAAGGAAAACACATGTTCCAATGAGATGTATTAATCTGAGAGACCATTAAAGAGCTGGGATTCCATAAGGACTGTTGAAGGGAGGATTCCAAACTGAGAGGGTTCATGCTGATCCCAAAAACTGAAAAAGACTATAGGGGGATATTTGAATGCCATATAGGTGGTAACCAATGAGGGTGGTGGGATGACTTTGTAACATATGTATGATAATGTACGGTTGTTTTCCACTATATAACTGGTAACCTCTTGGGGTGTGACGAGCTCCATGTCATTTCATTTCTAAGTGACGGTCTGATACTTTTGCATATCATACACCTTGTCTTCCCTGCAAAGCTGTGCAGTGGTTATTTGACCTTCTTGGATTATTTTTATTGTCCAGGTTTTGGGTCATGTCTCTCTACAGCTGTTATCCAAACCAATTATCACACCTCCCAAACGCACATCCTTTGAAACCTTTTATGGCCTTCTTTAAGAATAAAGGGTAATCGTCCAATTGGGGCCTAGTGCTTAACCATACTTCTTGAAGAATAAAGATATGGCACTTTGCAATACAGGCATCAGATGGATTTTTTTTTTAAACAAAAAAAATTTGAAATCCCCTGGAATTCCAACTCATTACATTTACGACTGTGGTTTTAAAGATTAATGTGGTCAAATAATTTATTTTTTGATAAAACCTCTGGAAGCCAATTCTAATCTTTAATCCCGTTCTGCATGCTGCCCTTTCACCCATGTAGCTCTCCTTGTCTAATCCCTTTTTTGTTTATATTGCACATAATCTTTTATGGAGATTTATTAATGATGGATGAGATCTCTCTTTACCACTTTCTCCAATCGTCCGATAGACTGTTTTATTATCAGCTAGATTTTGAGTTTTAGGCAGAGGAAACACATCAAAACCAAATGATAAGAATGAATCTTGTTGAGACAACATTTAATTATTCACTGTTCTAGAGTTCAAATGAATAGCCACTATATTAGTTTGCTCTTCTTGAATTAACTTCACTTGTTTAATGTCCATTGAGACCAAAACCCATAATTCTGGAATCATCATAAATAACTCCAGCAGAGATGATCTGTTCAATATCTTGGTCTTGAAAGATTTGTCAACACCAATCTTTAACCCATTGGCAGCTGGGGAATTTTCTCATGGGGATGGGTATAAATATTTACCATAAATGTGCAGGAGCCACTAAGCACAGCCACGTAGCCATGCACAAACAAGGACGGTTTGGGGGAGAGGGGTTCTCCCCCGAGAATATTTTTTAAAACATGTGTTAAAATAGTGCATTTTCACAGGAAATGAAACACACAAGGTCCCAATTAGTAAAATGAAGATACACCTAAACTCAAAGGTATAGGATCCATCTACAGATGTTCAACAAAATCTCATATCAGAACTGAACAAAGTGCTAATATGACAGCCAGTATTGACCCGTGAAGGGTGCTTGACTTGGCTTTCTAACACACAAATTGTTGTATATTTGACGATTGTGTCTTGAGGGTCTCTTCTGTATATACACTGAATTGTACTTTCAAAAACCTCAGATAAAGCTCAGATAAAGCAGATTAATTGAATGCAGGAGAGAATCAGTGAACCATTAACCTTTATGTGAATTGCAGATACATGTGTACAGCAACACAGTTGGAACAATCTCTGAAATGTGTTTTTTATTTATTTTATTTATTTGGAATGCGCGTAGACAGGGACCGTAGGCATAATAGCACAGGGATAAGACAAAAAATGACAGGCACAAAGAGGGAGTCAAGGGTGGGGGTTCCCACCTAAAAAGAACAGTTTTAAGGTTGTGTTTGAATTTCGCAAAGATTGAGTAGGCTCTTAGGTCAGGGGGCAGGTCGTTCCACTGTCTAAGCGCTGTTTGTTTGTTTATTCATTTATAGTGCGTGCCAGACCCTGAGGTATCAGGGCGCAGGAAATTACAGGGATATGCAAAACCTAGGTTACAAGAAGTAGCACATGATGATCAGCAATCTTACAGACACGGAAAATGAGTAAAAATCAATAAATACAATGACGATCAGATATATGTACAGTAAACAGGTCTGAGTCGGTAAATACATTGAAAAGTGAGCAAGACCGGCCGGATGTGCGTTAGCCATGGGTAGACTGTCTAGTCAGGATAGCTGGTAGGGGGACAGCGGGCCTAATGATTGGTAGATTTGAGCCAGTTGATGAGGTTAAGTCTGAAGTTCAGGTAGGGTTGGTTTTCTATGATTGTAGGTGGCAAGGAGTTCCAAGGTTGGGCCGCTTTGACAGGGAAGCTGCAACCACCTACCTTTGAGAGCTTAAATCTAAGGATGGTGAGGCAATTAGTGCAATTAGGCACTGTGTGGGAAAAGGAGCCCCCGGGCCACAATAGCCAACATTACCTTGGGGAAATGCAGAAAATGTGAGTAATTAGACTGATTAACTCTCCTTGACGGCAGCCATTCTAGGCTGTCTGCGGAGTATCTGGGGCTTTCCCGGTGAAGACATTGATAAGTGATACAGAGAGACCATTACATCACTCTCCTCTCCACCGGTAGCCAGTGAAGGGCCCTCCTGGCATTGGAGACATGATCAGATTTCTTCAGGCCTTTCACCACTCTCGCAGCATTGTTTTGAACAACCTGAAGCTGGGCCAACTCACTCTTACAGGTGTCTGGAGAAGACTTGCTCAGTAGTCTATGCAGGCTCCGATAATAGCCCTTGCAACAGTGGCACAATTAGACCTATTGAGAAAAGGCCTGATTTGTGCCAACAATTTTAAATAGTAGGCTGAACTGGAGACAAGGCTGCTGTGTCATGAAGCCTCTGCACTAGTATTGCATGATCCACCACATCAAAAGCTGAAGACAGATCAAGCAACAATAGCATTACTGTGCTACCCTTATCAAAGTGATGTAGGATATTTGACTTGAAGTCTAACATTGTGGACTCGGTACAATGGGCCTTCCTGTAACCAGATTGTTTCTTCCCCAAGAGATTGTGGGATTCCAAGAATTCTTCAATCTGCGTATGAGCCACCTTATACAGGATTTTTAACAGAAATAGAAGTGGTGAAATCCATGCCTGTTTAATGAGACTGGGAACGTTATTCTCTCAAAAAGGAGCAGTTTATCAACGTAATCAGAGTTAAGAGTCGTCCTGCACGGCCCTTGATAACTGCCTCAGGGCAAATGTCCCCCTTGGTGGGTTTGAGGTTGGACAGAATTACAGAGACTTCGGATTCCGTTACTTCCTTAAAAGAAAAAGGTTAAAAAGTGTGAAGAGGTAGGTCTTTATTAGCAGTGGCCAAGATGGAATCTGGGGCAGTGCAATTAGCCTTTACTTTCGCTCTCATTCTGTCAATTTTGTTTATCATGGTTTCCTGCATGCCAGTACACCATGTTGAGATTTTAAGAATTTCAATGGGAGCAGGGCATGGGGATTCAAGTTCTTTTAGGATCTTAAATAGTTATTTGGTTCTGGGCAAAGCCCCAGTGATTCTGTTGTCGTACACTTATTTTTTGTGGCCATTTTCTTTTTTTTGTTTAATAACATGTATTAGAGTAGAATAATAACAGTAACACAATAATCAAAATGCAGAGATCCATGAGAACACAGAAATACAGATGATATAAAATCGAACCAAACAGTATAATGGACCAAGACGGAAATGTCCAATAGATGATCAAATATAACAAGAATGTACTAGTAATATAGAAAGAACATAAAAGGGGGAGCGTAATCCGTACAATCTGCAAAGATAACACCAAAAATGATATGCCTAGACGAAAAGGGGCACACGGACAAGGAACAAACATGGCAACAGAAGGACATGGAGGGAGGGGAGTGGGAATGTACCATGCGCAGAGGCATTGAAACTGTTCAAATAACGAATATAAAAAGACCATTTTGCATTATATTTGGGGATGGAATTTTGATAGTTAGCCCTACATAATTCTAATCTATGTGTATGGCAGATGTTATTCCACCATCCTCTAACGGAAAGGGAGCTTGAGTTCTTCCAATTTGCTGTAATAAGTTTTAAAGCAATAATAATAAATAAATCATACACTTTGGCAGTGGCATGCAATTCACAGGAGGTTAAGGCCAAACTTCCTAAAACAATATTCACAAATGAAAGTGGGATATCAACTCTAAAAATAAGTTTGACGTCTTTCCATACATCTTGCCAAAATGCAAACACAAAAGGACATTTAAAAAAACATAAGTTCATATGAGTAACCGTAGGACCAACACTTGTCATCATTAGCATTTTTTGATTTCGAAAGCTTCACAGGTGTAATAAACGCTCTATGCATAAAGTGAGGAAATGCTGCGTTATATCGGCTGAAACCGATACACACCTTATTTTGGAGAATATTAAGGACCATGTATGATCATCAATAGTAAAGCCAAAATCAGCCCCCCAGAGCACGCACACTGGTTAAGCGACAGGCTTTGAAACCAGCGTCTCATAAAGGTTAGAGGCCGTGAGATCGGAGACCATAGAAAGCTGCATTAGTCTAAAGACATCCGGTGAAAGAATATTGTTTGAGAAAAGGTGATGAGCATCAAGGCATGAGTTTATTAATTTATTAAAAAAATTTAAATCCGAATTGGGTATGGAAAATAAATTCTTCAGTTGTTGGAAGGAAAGAATGGAGGGGCCATTTATAATTTATTGGATGAATCTAATGCCTTTTTTTTACCAGGATCTTCGACTCAGGGCCCTATTATTAATGACAATATGTTTATTGTGCCACAATTTTCAATAGTAGGAGAGGTTTGTATTGGGAGAAATGGAGGCCTTAATGGGATCAGAATGAGCAGTTGAAGTATGGTTAATAAGGTAGATTAGGTCTGCTGAAGCGTAAGGGTATACCAGAACTTTCTTAATAGTAAACAAAGGGGGCTCATCAGAAATAAGAGTAGAGGAAAACCAACAGCGGGATTGTTTGAGGTGGAACGCAGTGTGATATAATTTAAATTCAGGAAACCTACCCCCACCCATATTATAAGGAACTTTTAATTTAGCAACAGCAATTCGCTTACACCTTCCAAGCACCCAAAGGAAATTAAGTAGGACAGAATATATGGATTTAAACAGAGACAGAGGAAGTGGAACAGGGAGGAGCTGCAGATAATAAAGGATGATGGGGAAGAGCATCATCTAGACTGTGTCAAGTCTGCCCCACCATGAGAGATACGGGGGGGACCACTTGATAGTTACGTTTTTGAGTATGTCCAGCAGTTCTTGTGAGTTGAGTTTAATAGAGTCTTGTACAGAGGGGGCAAAATGGATGCCAAGATATTTGATGGGATTGTCACACCATTTTAGGCCAAAGACATCTACGGCGTGCTCAAGACAGAAGGAGTTGAGGGGTAGGATTTCGGATTTGTCTTAGTTGAGTTTATACCCAGAAACCAAACTAAATGAGTGGAGAGTATTGAGTAAGTGAGGAAGGTGGAGTTTGGGATTTTTGATGAAGATGAGAACATTGCCAGCATAAGCCGGGATTTTGATATATGATGTCCCACCAGGAATGCCTGGTATATTTCTGTTAGATCTAATGAGCTCTTACAAGGGTTCTAATGAAAGGATATATAAGATCAGGGAAAAAGGGCAGTCCTTTCGCGTACCTCAAAGTAGTGGGAAAAAAGATGAGGATTGACCATTGACATTGACAGAAGATTTAGGGCAAGAATATAGTAGTTTGACCAGGGAAATGAATTTATTACCACAACCGTGCCATTGGAGGGATTGAAACATAAAGTCCCAAATGACGCGGTCAAAGGCTTTTTCCGAATTGAGTCCAATGGCCACGTAACCCTGTCTATCTTTCTTATCTCTGGAGACAAGGTGATGAGCAATGAGAAACAATCTTGCCTTGGAAGAGATGTTGCGACCTTTCACATAACCGACTTGGTCCGATTTAATCAACGCAGGGAGAGAGCATTCTACTGGCAAGAAATTTAGCGAAGATCTTATTCTCTACGTTAATAAGAGATATGGGGCGATAATTACTAGGGAGTGAGGGGTCTTTGTCTTATTTGGGAAATAGAATGTAAAGCTTCAGAGAAAGAACCAGAGGAGGATTTTTGGGAAATGAAATAGGAAAATAATGATTTGAGCTTAGATGTAAGGGAGTTGGCCAGATTATTATAAAATTCGACTGAGATACCATCCGGACCAGGGGCTTTTGCTTTTGCTAATCCTTTGATAGCATATGAGATCTGAGAGAGCATAATGTCATTCTCTAAATGGGAGAGATCGGTGGGGGGATAGGACGATCTATTCATTTTATTGAGAGGGGGTATCGGTGCCAGGGGTATATAGATTTTCATAAAGGTTTTTGAAACAATTCAGTATGTCCTTTGGGTGATTAAGAGCCAGAAGTGTCTTTTATATGCAATATATAAAACTTTTCTTTCTTAATCTTGAGGTATGAGCAAGTGACTTACTAGCTTTATTGGATGTCTGATATATCTTAGTTTTGTATTTGTTAATTTGGAGGCATAAAGTCATGACCAGAAGTAGATTCATTGCATTGGAGTTACGTTAATAGCATTGTTCAGCAGATGTCAACTGAGAGTACAGATCATCAAGTTGTTTTTTCCACAATTTCTTTCCCTCCCCGAATAAGCCATAATGTGGCCTTTAAGTGCAGCCTTAAACGCATCCCAATTATTTGCTGTGGTGGTGTCATCCTCTAGGTTTTCCTGATAAAATTGATGTATGAAAGATTTAATAGATTCAATAAACTGTTGGTCTTGTATTAGGTGATTGTTAAATTTCAAGCAGGAGACAGGTTTATCAATGTCATCAAAATCAAAGGAGGTGCTAACGTGGGCATGATCGGAGATAATGATATTAGAGATTGAAGAATCAACAATAGTCCCTGTAAGTGTTTTGGATGAAAATATATAGTCATGGTGAGAGAGTGTGTTGTGAGGAGATGAGTGAAATGTCAAATCCAATTGAGTAGGATGGGAGAGTCTCCGGGAGTCAATTAGACCAGTCTCAGCAAGGCAATTTAGGAAGGACTTATGAGATTTAGTAATTTTAAACGCACAATTGGATTTGCGATCTAGAAAAGGGTCAAGGATCTGATTGACATATCCACGTACAATGAGATTTGTGAAGCTGTTCTTGAGAATCAATTCTTTGACAGATGTCCAAAAACCAGGGTCGGGTAGCGTGGGGCCAAATATATTCGAAAAGGAAATATGCATAGAGTCGACCAAGAGTTTAACCCAGACCTACCACCCCTCAGTGTCAACATTCTGATCTAATATTTTAAAAGGTGATTTTTAAATTAGTATTATGGCTACTCAATGTTTCTTTGCCACAGCTGGGCTTGTAATAACTTATTTAACCCATAATGATTTAAGCTTCATGGCATCTTTGCTAGATAGATGGGTCCCTTGTATATATGCTACTGACGCTTTAGATTGTTGAGATGAGATACAATCTTACATCTCTTAATGGGATTGTTGCAACCCTTGATATTCCATGTTACACATTTAAATAACATAATCTATACTTGCAAGTGTTAGAGGTATAATATAGAACTAAGATGAGCAGTCAACAGAAAAATATCTCACATGAATGAGTTTCATAACTACAACAGGTTTCAATACTGTCAAGAAACAATAACAATCCCACATATATAGACACAAAGGGAAAACACACAAGGGGTCAGGGAAAGGAAAGGGGGGTATGATCAGGTTTTGTTTGACATGAGGTAGGAAAAGTCGGATAAACCTCAAAACTGGAAAAAGCAATAACCTCAGCATTATAAAATGAACAATCAGGCCAGTGAGTGGGAAATAAAGGTAGAAAAAAGTAGCAGAGATGGGTGACACCTGCTGGGCTGACAAAAGGAAAAAAACAGCGCACAGTGGAAGAGGGACACTAACACAACGCCCTTCCCAACGAGGTTATGATAGAAGATAATGATGGCATTAAGTTTCATAAACAGGAAAAACAAAGATAAATGTAGAAGACATCTTAAGATTCAGAAGTAGTTGAAGGGATCACTGAAGGGGAGGTGTCTATGGTTTCTGTTTTGATGGTGCGTAGGAAAGTTTTTAACTCAGACGGGTTATCAAACATTACGGTGCGACTCTCATTTGTGACCTTGAAGGAGCACGGGTGATACAAGCCATACCGGAGATTGAGCTGTTTCAGAGCAGGGCGAAGTGAAAGAAATTCCTTTCTACATAGCACAGTGCGTCTTGCAACATCCTGTGATATACAGAGTTTGCTCCCATGCCAGACAAGAGACTTTTTCTCCTTGAATGTTGAAAGGATCAGTTGGAGCTGAGTCTTTTCGAGTAAATAAAAAATTAGAGTTCTAGGAGAAGGAGGATGTAAAGATCCAGAGGTTTTGGATTGCCCGATGTGATGAGCTTGTTGTATATTGAGAGGCGTGTCCATGAGTAAGGGAAGAATAGCGGGAAGTCACTTTTGTAAAAAAGCAAAGGGGTTTGCACCCTCACATCCCTCTGGCAGACCCACAATTCGAAGGTTATTGCTTCTGCTCCTATTTTCTAAATCTTCATTATGTCTCTGAAGGTCTTTAACAGACTTTTCAAGCAGCGCCACACAAGGGGATACATTGTCCACTAGGTCTACTCTTCTCTCCACCTCCTCCATTCTGTTTTCGAAGCCCAACCGCCTATCATCCAATTACTGCAGCTTTTGGTTCGTCATCTCAATAAAAGGCTTAAGTGCTCTGATTTCCAGTAGAATAGCCTCAAAGGCGGGATCAGAGATGGTAAGCAGGGGAGGTGAATCGCTTTTGGGTCTTTTGAGGTTAGTAGAAGAGATAGTAGAGTCTTTTGAGACAGGAGCAATTTTCTGAGCATTTTTTCTGGTGGCCATTTTGTGGAAGAACGTGGTAAGGTGATGCTCACAATGGGTAACACTGGCACTGAAATACCGGGAGAGAAGTATCAAGAAAAATATATAAAGAAGTACTCCAAAGGCCAAAGTAACTAGCAAGGTGTTTGTTCTGACAACTAGATCCAAAGTTAAACCTTATGGTTGCATAGGTCCACGTGTTTTCTTTTCCCAGCAATTGCAGAACAATATCCTGTAACACTTATAATGTGCCAGAAATCTTGAAAGCTAGGATGTGCAGAGGTTCAAAACCACAGCGCTAAGGTGAGAGAAATAGCTTTGGTGTTGGCCTAAGTCATAATCAGCAGGAAAGCACCAAAGTTGCACACTAGCAACAGATGGGTAGAAAGAGGAGCCGAGATAATGAACAAGAGTTTTGGCACATTAAAACAGTATCACATAACTTGTCCAAGCAACGTTGTAAAAGGTGATATCAGAAGGATTTGTTTAAAGCATTACCATAGTAGAAAAATAATAATGCCACAGGAATGGGCAGTGTAGTATGCCAGCTATGAATTATACTGATGAAAAATGGCGCACCACAGGACCTACTTCAGAACGTTATACGCAAAGATTAGGTACGGTAGAGTTGTTAAAAGAAAAAAAAAGTTCAAGAGTCTCACATGTGCTTTCCTCCTTATTATTTGTTTACTTTTTTTTCCCTTCACTCCGTGCAGTAAACATGAAACGCCTTAGGTGGCGCTTGCAGGAGGAGAAGCCGTTTAAGCCCATGCCGGCACGTCACGGAGGTTGTGTCACTGTGCATCTCCTCACGGAGCGCAGACACAGCTAGGAACAGCTGGCTGAAGGGAGTTGAGGATCCAAGAAGACAGCTCCTGAGAAGCACAGCAGTGACGGAGCTTTGCAAATATCAGCCAGGTAAGTGAGAAAGTTCACACAAGCGCAGGAATAAAGAAATTGCAAAAAAAAATACTTCACCAAATGCCGAGTAATTGTAGTGGCAGGACAGAGCGGCTGAATCAGGCGGCCATCCTCCTAGGCGTTCGGCCACTCCCCCCTTGTGGCCATTTTCTACTGTTTGGCAGCACTGGTATAGTCGTGTTTGTTTTCTAGGGACGGATTATTACCACAGAGCTGCAATGTCCTTTTCTTGAGGGTTCTACGTTTTAGGATATCAGCAGAAAACCATTCCTTGGATGGTGTAGCCTTGGTGTGGCGTGTTTTTCTGGAGCTAATTAGTTATCTGCTGTAGGGAGCATGGTCTGGTAGGCTTTAGCCAAGCCATTGGCACTGCTAAGATTCGGTAGATTATTAAGTATGGGTGAGTGTATAGTTCCAATGTGGCTGGTGTGAGCTTACTTAGGTTCCTGTATTTTGACAAACTTCTGAGCACTTGGTTTTTAGTATGCTGGACGGTGGACCGCAAAGAAAAATGTATAAAGGAGTGGTCCGACAAAGAACAAAGTATTATTTCTATATTCTCAAGGTCGACCTTGTGCCTGGCCAGCCAATCCAGAGTTCTTCCTTTATCATGGGTGGCTGACTATAAAAACTGGGAAAATCCCAGTGCAGTCAGTGTACAGTTGACAAGATGGGCCATTTTATCAGTGGGGTCCAAAAGCCCCAGGTTCAGGTCACCCAGAAGTATCAGTTTGGCCGAGGGTTTGACAAGGGGCAGAGTTAGATCACTCTAATGGGTGAGGAAATCAGGCATTATGTGAGGGGGATGATAGATGAGAAAGATGTTGTTGGTGGGGTAGGGGTTCCTAGAGAGCTTGACAAGTATAATTTCACAGTCTTCTACTTGCAAAAGCCGAAATGTGGTGGATCTGAAGTGAGGCCCTTTAAATCAAAGCTACTCCCACATGCCCTGTTGGCAATCTGTCTGAAGAAGCTTGTATCCTGGTCGGATGGCTAAGGCAACTGCCGGGCCACCAGAGGCATGAATCCAGGTCTCTGTAATGGCACATAGGTCCTTGTCCGAGTCCATAATGTACTCTGCCACTTCTGTGGCATGCTTAACCAGAGAACGGGTATTGAGCATCATACATGCAAAGTTGTTCTTTTGTATCTGGGGCACAGGTCTATATTAAGACTATGGTTAAGATGCCTAGTCCCTGGCTCTGAGGGGGAACCTGGGTTTGGGGATTGTGATAATGATGGTATAGTATTAGTAGCTTGCCTGTAATCCCTCCCCATGTGAGCCTTCCTTGGGCGCCGTACTACTGGGAGCTACGGATAAATTGGGCCTCACGGAACCGGTGGACATTTTGGGGACCTGGTCGGTTCCACCACTTAATGTTTGATCTGTATTACTATTAGATGTGGGAATGGGCAAAAGTCCCAAGTCTAGATATTTCTGCACTATATCAGATATTTTCTTGGAACCCCTGGTATAAAAGGTATCTGAGGCAGACATTATCATGCAACAGGAAGGTCATAGCAAGGCAATACGTGGGTACCGGCAGGATATATATGAACAGGGCTCCTTCTGCACCCCGCGCGCTAACAGAGACAACCGGCAGACGTGATGAAGAGTGCTGGTGTTGCCACGAGCTGTAGTTCAGTGATACTATAGGTTCAGTGAGCCACTGGCTCAGAGAGAAAGAACTAAGCAGAGTGCTGCCTGCGCACAGACACTGCATGCCGACTAATGGAATCAGAAGAGAGCGTGCACACACACAGCAATTTCTGTTAGTAACCAGAATAAATGCAAGATCTAAATGCAAATGAAAGCAAGGTACAGTCCTTACTGCATGGAACAAAGGCACATTAAACAAACTAGCGTTTTGAGTCAATTAAATCAAAGTTCCAACTAATAGCAGGATGGAATAAGCTTACTACATCCCTTGGACTGTCACAAAACATAATCATATGGAGTCACATTTTTCCGCGTATTAAATACGAAGTCACAAATACGTCACACGTCAGCAAAATGTACAGCACCATTTCTCATTTGAAAACTTGATGGTCTACTAATTAAAAATGCTTTGATTTCCAGTCAAAATTAGAATGAGGACTTTGGCTTTGATGTGCAGTAGATATATACAATGCAAACCAGTCTGATTAGGAAGAACCTGTTTTTTTTAAACATGGAAATCGTTGGTTAGAGTCGGTATTTCCAGATTTCTTAACACATTCACACCCGTTTTTCTAAAATGATTTACTGGATAAGATTCTAAAGAACTTACATTATGTATTGGTAGACTATATGTAAAAATTATGTGTATTCAAATTAAAATAAACAGGCACTTTCATGCTTCAGCACTTCACTAATTTCAACACACCGATGACCACCATATTGTCAGGTTCGTAGTAAGGAAAAATAGAACCAAATCTATGCATCCTGGACGTAAACTCTTGTGTTTTGCGACTGAACAAGGAGTAAATGAAATGGCCAGCTGGCTGGCAGCTCGTTCTTTTTTACCCTCTGAAAAACCGACTACCTCTCCTCTCTGCGCCTTCATGCACAATATCATTCATTCATAGAGTCAATCACACAAATTAGCACGTGGACCAGACTGAACTCATAATAACATGTGCACAGGTAAGCACATATGCGGGGGGGGCCCTCTTCTTGAAACAAACCAATATGTAGCAGTTGATGCTTGCTATAGGGTCATAAACAGTACAAGAAACACAAATATCACATGTAGGTTTCCCCTTTGAATAAAGAAGAACTGAAATAATCTTAAACAATGCATTGGTGACAGGTGAGTGAGGACAATGTGGCAATCAATATTGATTTTCTGTCAAGGGATCTGTCTTAGACATCTATTAAATTGGTATAGTCGGACTGATAAGTTGGTCCTTAATGCAATGGGAAAATAAGTAGCTCAATGTTTTAACGTAAATCCCCTCGAGGCACTTGAGACAACTCAGCAAATGAAACAAATCAAAATATTAGAAGGCTTCGTAGGGGAAAGTATGGCATTTCTATCCAGCAAGTAATAGTGACATAACGTGAGAATAATTGTTTAAAAATGTAGTACATGGAGGGGTGTGATTTGGTGCAGATGAAGATGGCCTCTGAACGCTCATCTCCCACCCGTACTTTCAATATTATGTTCCCATAATGCCCCAATTTTGATAATTTTGATTCCAAACTCACTCTGCTTAGCTTTTGTTGTCATTGTCTGCTTTGGGCTGATTTTCACATCGCTGAGCTCCCTGAAGAGGATATCGGACGTCCCTGACGGTGCAGCGGCTGGTGGTGCTGCCTGCGGCTGCTTGCTGTGAAGAGAGGATTGGATGGCTCTGTGATGCAAGGGTGCACCTCTATCTGGCCCTCCTGTTTAATTGACATCTACTTGCCAAATAAGAATATACAGGAGACTATGTTATTTTTCTTGCTGTGGTAACTAATTTACAATTATCAGTAGCGCTTTATTTCCTCTGCTTTGTTTTCCTCATAATACACTTGATTTTCCGGTCGTATCTTGATTGCTGCTGCATTACCCTATCCCCTCACTTGCTCTTGAAGTTCAGCCCTTGCTTGTACAGATAATAGCATATTCTATCACTAAATATGGCTTCTTGGAGAAGTGGTGGTCAAAAAACTGCTCCTGTTCTTAAAGCCACACAAGCTTTGTCCCCCCTCTATCACCCATAAAAGGCCAAAGAGTGAGTCTCCTCCACTGCTTGCGATCTGTGATCCTGGTATGGATGTACTTCTATAGGAAATAAGGTCACTGAAGCCCTTTATAGAAGCCACAAATTAAAAACTACAACAACTTGATGACAGATGGAGCTCATTTGAAAATAGGATGTGTGAAATGGAAAATAGATTAGGTACTGTGGAGGGGGGCGCTGTTGTGCTCGAAGAAGATGGCCGCCTGATCCTTTGCTCCGCTCCGTGAGGCACCTTCCTTTCACAATCCTGCCTTGCTGCCCGCACAATACTAATACCCGATCACACACTCAGGCTGCTGGAAGGATCGGGCGTGTGCTGCCTGAATGCCGCCCTCTGACTCACCCCCACTGCGGAGTGTTGGGTGTCCTGACCCACCTTTGAGCTATCATGCTGCAACATTTGGTGCTGTGGGCTTAGAAAATCCAAGATGGCCAAAAAGCCCACATGTGCGCCAGAATCCAGGAGAACCACGCAGTTTGTGCGCACACCAAAATGGTTGCCTAACTTGCCACCCACTAGTGTGAGCATGATGGGCCAGGGTGCCATGAGTGGAATGGGTGCCAAAGGTAAAACAGCAGCGCCTGTTAAAAAAAAAAAAAAAAAAACGCTTTAAAATTACCTTTGGTTTCTCTGAATGCCAGCTCAAAATGCCTATTTTCAAACATTGCAACACATCCAAAAATCTCACTGAACACCAGCAGACATCTGGCAGAATGAAGTTTTGTGTGCCTACAAAATCTGGGAAGATGAAGAGCCCAAAATAATGTTGATAACAAGACTGGCTGAGTGCTAAACTGAACTGAAAGACACTAAAATCGAAATGTTTAGAATAAATGAGTGACCTACTTTTGAGTGTCACATAGTTTGTCACTGTTGAAATGTCATAGTTTTGAACTTAGAATCAGCATTATAGCTGCATGTGTGAAAATGGTAAGTTTGATTTAAACTGGGAACCCAAAATGACATGTAGCTAAAAACTGGCTTAAAGAGATTCCAATTCTGCCTGACATCTACCCCCACAGGAGTTGAAACTTGATCAAGCAGGTTCCCAGGCCTGGCTGCATTCGGTTGCCCCTGCCAAAAGGAGGTCACACACTCTCTGATTGGATTACCTGGGGACTGCAGGAAACTAAACAAAGGGCCCAGGCAGATGGTTTATTGGGGGGGGGTCGTAAATGGCTTCCTTTTGAACAAAGCCCTTCCTTGACTCAGGCAGATGGTTTATTGGGGGGGGTCGTAAAGTGGCTTCCTCTTGGCAGAAACGGGGAGGGGCAGCCCCCTCTGAGGACAGGCTGAGCTTAAAGAAAGTGGATAGACTGGTTTCTCCACCATGTGACCTGGGAAGACACACCCCTGTTGGCCAGAATATGATTTTAAGAAAGATGTATAACTCATGGTGCGGACTTGTCAAAATTATCTAAATGATACCATAATTCTTGTGATTTTTCTGCCCACATTTTAAGAGGTTTTAGGACCCGGTGGTATGATCTGGGGGTTTAGGAGCGGAAAAGAGGCTGTTACTCTAAAGGTATGCATGTTAAAAATCTGACACTTCCTTATCTAAATGCCCACATGCCTCGCACACAATTGTATACATTTGGAGAAAAATCTGATATGGGGAAAGCTACTAAAAAGCGCAAAAAGTTGCCATTTCTTTACCCAAGCTCCTAGAAACGCCAGGGTCGAAACAGTGCCTCCCATCAGTAATGCATGATGTGTGTATGCAATGACAAACAACTGTGTATCTGTGGAATATGTATTTGGGTCAAATATAGATTTGTGTGCAATTTGACAGGGGAGTGTCCTTTCTGCAGGCCATAAAACAGCATCACCATGACTCACATTTCCTTTCCCCTATCAAGGAAGAGAGAAAAGCTTGACCAATGATCAGTTGAGAGAGGGGCTGGCTTAGTGATGCTGCGCACACACCCTCTTTCAAAAGACATAAAAAGAGCCACTGGAAGCTAGAGAGGACATTCAAATCCAGTTGCTGCGGAGCGTTTTGCCGGACCACACAACATCCAGAAGATACCAGTTCCAGACTGACTCCAGCTACATACTCCAGAACCTAGAACTTATACTTTAGAACCTAAATAAGAGGCCTAAAACCACAAGCTGAGTTCTCTGCAGAAGGCCTGAAATCATTGCAAGCTACTCACAGCCGGGCGAGCTGCTTGAATCCCTTGCCAAGAACTTTTGCCAGGACCAGTGCAGAGATCCAGGAGCCGTGCAGAGACCGCTGTATCCGGACAGACCAGACCAGAGATCCAGAGTGACCCAGACCGCTGTGAGCAGAACCAGAGAGCTGACCCAGATCACTGTGAAGTGCCGAGACCAGAACCGGAGTCCAGTCCAAAACCTGACCAGATCCGTGGCGAGGCCTATTTCAAATTTATATTGTGAGTACCTAGCAGAACTGTGCAGAACCAATCTCTTAGTTAAAATAATCTAATCCAAACTATTTTAACCGAAGTAGAACAGCCTCCTAGAAATCGTGTCATCTGTCATTTGTAAAGCTGCACAACTGTCACCTGTCAATTCTGAAGCTGCAAGCTGTCACCTGTCATTTTGAGTTTACTTTAAATCCGAAAATCTACCTTTATTTAATCGTCCGTATCTCTGGAAACGCTTGGGCTAGGAACGAAATTCCAACGAACCTAGAACCGACTTGCTACTCCTTATACTTTTGCCGTAATCACGATTCACGCACTCGCAAATTTTACTGCAATTTGCGATTTGGTTAAAAATCCAGCCACGTGTAACCATCAGCAGTCATTTCTTTCCTTGCTAAAAATTCATTTGCCTCTTAATCACCATCTCTGAATCATTGCTAAAGTGAGCCTGAAATCATCCCAAGTATCTCTCACCCACCCTCAACCTCTTAAAGGGAATTAAAACCATTTTCGGCATATTTTTCACTTCCTTGCCACCACATTCAAAGCACTTGGGTCGGTGTTTTAAAACTCATACCTGATTTCTCTAAGTTGCTGGGGGGGGGGAATTGAACTGAATTATATTTGATTGCATTTCTAAGAACTGTGTGCTCTCCTCTTCATTTCCTTACATTGCATAAAGGGGGGGGTGAATTGTCAAAGAAAAGTGATTGCTTGTTTTGTTGAAATCATAAAAGTATTTTTGCTACTTTATCCATCCTATACTAACTCCTCATTGATTATAAAGAAGTGTGCTAGTGTCAGATTACCCATTGTTGATTAACATTATATTTATAAGGGCGATATCGATTATTAATTTATTATAAAAGCGTGGTATCTATATTTTGTTTTATTTCTCAAATAAACCTTTTAAACTTGCAAAACAGAACTACTTCTTGGCTCAGTGGGGTCAGGGGGATTCTAAGAGAGGGGTGTTATATAGGGGTAGTCATCCAGTACTCATGAACTGGACATAAAGATATATCAATAAGGGCTTCCATTCAGTATCCCAGACTAGGCATTGACTTAGCTGTAGTGTTGAATTGAATCTTCTTACAGGAGCTACATCCCACTGGAGGCAGGCCGGGAGCTGGCACTTCTCCGACCCTGCTCCTGGCTCCAGGGGATCGTGCCTGTGACCCGCGGCTTGGGGCCTGCTGTGGGGGAGGGGCGCTGTGCCGCGCTGTGTCGCACTCCCCTGCCTGTCGCGGGACCGTGACTTCTCGCGCTGCGGCCTCGGCCCCCTCACTGTGACCCGGTGGCCGTCGTCGGAGTCCGGAGTGGGCTGCTCCGCTGCCCTCCCCTTGGCGGCGTGCTGCATTCTGCAACCCCTGGTGATCTCGTTGGAGACCAGCCCTCTGGACTTCCCCGCCTCGGGCTGCCACGGTGAGTCACTCTGGGCCCCGGTCACTTCCCCATCCGCCTCGCAGTGATAATTGATCCGGGCTTGCTCCCCTTCATTCCCGGAGGACTCGAGGGACGCCTGGGCCCCCCTTACATAGGCGTGAACTGGGTGGCCCTCTGACTCCACTGCCTGCCTCCTCTGGCTACTACACTGGAACTCTGCCCTCAAGGCAAGTGGCAGACATTGCTTGGGGAACTGGTTGGACGCGGGGACTGGGCTCCCACCTCCCTAGCACCCTCCTGGTGCTGGCGGGCCAGCCCAGGGTCTGCCCCCGGCGTGACCTCCCCCCAGCGACGGAACTTGTTAACTCTTCCACAACACTAACGGGAGGTCTCCACTGGGGTGCTGCTTCCACCGCCCCCAGTCCCCCTACCCACTAGCCACTCCTCGGGACCCATTTCCTTAATAAATCAGATCGGGGTTACCCTGAGTTGCCCTCCCTCATCGAGCCACCCGTCCGCAGGACCCTCTGTCCCATATGTATGCAGTGCAACTTGTGGCCTCCCACGCTGCCTTAACTACCAATTCAGGACTCCAGGTGCCCCTGCTGCCCCTCGGCGCCCTGCGCCTACTGGACTGGGTGTTTGCCGCCCCATTGCTCGACACAGGGAGTGCACCCTCAAACCACTCAACTACATCAGCGCCCAAGACTTCAGCTTCTTTCATCTCGGCTGTGGAACACTGATCCCCGGGCCCTGCCCCCCTGCCGGGACTTTTGGGGCTGTTTGCAATGGTGGGCTCAGTCACTGACCAATTGGTTTCACACGCACCTGCTGGCTGAGGAAGCCTCTCCGGCCCTTGATCTGTTAGTCATCGGTGACCAGCCCTCCCCCTTTTTAATCTGCGACACTGCATTCTACCTTGATATTTGAGGCCTCCTGTGCGTCTACGGCACCCAAGAGAGCCTGATTGTCCCCTCTGCGGTGTCCTGTCCGCTCCCCCATCCGGCACTGGAGCCTAGGCTGCCTTCTGGGCTTAAGTCCACCCTTCACCTGCATCATGACAAAGGGAACATGAAAGAAACAATCCTCCATTAACATGTTTACAAAGACCCCGATTGGACCGGTGGCGGAGACGTCAGATGAACACACGTAGGGGAGTCCCCCGAATGAACCATTCAGCTACTAATTTGATCGCCCAGTTTTAGCTCATACTAGGCCCCATTCCATATGCTGTTTTCATCACCACACAGAATGTAAAATATAATACACAGTGTTTGTCATTTTGTACAAAAAAGTAATAATTTATTACATAGGCCATTGGTCCTACGTTTACACAAAAATATAAAAAAAGCCACATGAATACATATATCAATATGGGAGATGTATATATACATCTGATGGCATTTTAGTGATTTAATCATGAAACAAGAGGTGACACAAAGACAATTCTATAGTATGGAGGAAAGAGGGCACAAACCACTGTCTTCCTGGCCCTATCTGGCTAATAAGTCACAGAAGTCCTCCAAAACATAGTGTCACCTAATACATATTCTAAAATTGATTATGCATGACAAGAATTGTACTTGACTAAAAATACACATCCCAGGTCGACGTCCATAGTGGCGATGTTGGACCACATAGCATAACTCGTTGGTACAGAGTGATGCAAAGGACGTTTCGGCAGGACATCAGTTATTGGCGGCCTTCGTCAGGACCCCAAAGGAGATGGAGCTCTGTAGATGTGATAAAGATTTAGCTTTACTATCAAATGAATAAAAAACATGTTGTAAAATCAGTGCCTATAAAAACGGCTGCTGAAGAAATGAAATTATCGAAATGTGAGGCTAAAAGAAAAAACCTCCACCAACGCAACACCAAACTACTGTGTACAGAGAAAGAAACACAAAACCAACACCTACCCAGTGTGGTGATATCTACATTGAGAGCACCCTCCACCTAAAAACGGTGAAGGGCAAGAGAAAATTAAAACAACCAATGAAATAAGATCCCCAACAAGGTTGTGTGAGGTGATCCTGTGCCCAAAGACCGGTGTGTCGAGTGCCCCAAAAGACCGAACCCAAGGCTAAAAGCCCCATAGCGCCCCAAAGCAGTGTATATGTAGAAAAAGAGAGGAGGAAGGGGCTGAATAGGCCCTCAACTTACTTAGAAAAAAGAAGTAAAGTTGCTGCCACCGAGGCGGCGTAAAGGGAAAAGAACCTCCTGGTCTGCAGACATAGGCACAAGAAAAACATAGAACAATGACGCCCTAGTCAAAGGGGGAGATATCGACCCAAAATGGACTACAAATCTAACCCTGAGCCCTGCAAGGAGCCCCACCCATGCTCACCTAGATGGGGGGGACTGGGTGTGCCCTCAACGGGTATGCCTCTGTTGACTGTCATGTGGATCAAACGTCCATGTAGCCAAATTCAGTGGTCCGAGGCAACTATATAGTCGGGTGTCCTCCCGTAAACATTCCTAGGCTGGAAACAAAGTAACAGAAAAAGCCAGATTAACTTGGCTGTGCAATCATGAATAGAAGATCTATACGTGCTAATCGCTCATAGTTAATGAACATTACACAGCTTGGAAATAGGTGTAGAGCCATGTGCATGGGTGTTTACATAAAGCGCGTGGTACATGCCCTTAGCAACATGACCCATATATCGGGCATACGGACATGGTGACTCGTAACTTTAGAATGCGGCACCTACCTGGGAAACGCTGCTCAACTCTGCGAGAAAGGCGCCGAACGTAACTTTGTGGAAAGCCTTCCACTTGACACCCTGTGTCCGCGATGTTATATCATCCGCATAACCCAGCACGGGAGAAGCGGTGTACGCGCGCCGACTGTAGGTCCATAGAAACAAAGAAAGGACACCTGGTAGTCTAGAGTACTGGTGTCTATATGCAGAGCCCATGCATAGACAAAGAAATGGGACAAGAAACTGAAACCGACGACCAGGGATAAATTGCAAAAGTGTCGATGGAACTTTTACTAAGCCCCACACTGAGGGGCTAATTAAACCCAACGTCACGCCGTGAGATATAAAATAATAAGGGGTCATAAATCAGGCTCTAAAGAATGCCCTCAATCTCGTACCACTAAATGGGTAAAAGGAATGCCTAAGCAAACCTAAGTCTAAAAAGTAAAGAATAATGATAAAGAGAGTAAATAAACATATTTAAAGTGAAAAGCAACAAAGAGATGAGCCAGATGGCTCGAACCTAATATGCAAAGGCGGGATTACCCTAGTTCACGGACGGGGGCCCACGAAGGAACTGAGACCAGGATGATAACAATCACCATCGTGTAGGGTTGCTCTCATTTAGACCCCGTTCAATTGTATCTAGCCGATGTATCCACCTGGCCTCAGCCAAGTTCAGGCTGCGTGGCGAGATGTTTTGTCTAGGGAGAGCTTCCAAAATCCACCAATATAGGTCCTCAGGGGAGTGACCATATTCCATATAGTGAGATACTAGTGGTGCGTTAATATTCTTACACCTGATACGTGATCTGTGTTCTACTATACGTGTGTGGGTTGGTCTCGAAGTCTGGCCAACATACTTAAGGCCACATGGACACTGGATACAGTATATAGCGTTAGGAGTTTTGCAGTTAGTCATGCCACGGATATCCCATTTTCTGTCTCTCACCTGAAATTCTTTGATTTCTTTTGGTATATTTGCAGACAGAACAGCCCCCACAGGGGACATGTCCCACCAATGGGCGGAGATCCCAACCCGTGGTTCTGTTTCGGGAAACCTGTGATTTTGCATGCACAAACAGGTCCCTCAAATTCTTCTGTCTAGTCATGGCAAAAAGGGGTATTGGTTCGTCGCTCAGTTCCAATTTGACCAAAGGCCAAAATTTCTTGATCAATTTCTTGACTGCATACGTATGCGTCGAATAAGGCAGCACACAGACAAGTTTTTCTTCAGTAGTGTGTGCTTTTGGGGTGAGGAGGCATTCCCTAGGGGTGAATCTCGCTCTTTTGGCCGCCTTGGAGACCAATTTACTTGGATAACCCCTTGCCACCAAACGCATGGGTGGTATATTCAGTAATAGATGTACAATTTCTGCGCAGTCGCAGAAATTGACCATACGGAAGATTCTCTTTTACTCCCCTCGGAAGGAAACTCGAGAAATGAAGCAGTGTGTTTCTATCCGTAGGTTTTCTGAATAGTGAGCACTCTAGGATGTCATTCCTCACGTATATTCTGAGGTTCAGAAACTGGATCTCTTTTGTGCTGGAATTGATTGTAAATTTGATCTCTGTGTGTTGCCTATTGATCCACAAGAAAAATTCCTGGAGAGCCGAGGCCGAACCCTGCCAAATCAAAAAGATATCATCAATGTAGCGTCGCCATAGTTTAATGTGGCCCACAAACGGGTTCGTTTCCGAGAGGACAAAATGATGTTCCCACATTGCCATATATAGTATGGCTAGGCTGGGGGCAAAGGCCGCACCCATCGCCGTCCCATGGGTCTGTAGAAAGAACTGATCTTTGTATTGAAAATAGTTCTTTTCAAGGGCCATCGTGAGCAACTCCAAGATAAATTCTGCAGGGGTGTTCCGGGTTGATCCTTCAATGGTGAGAATTTCACGTACACATTGGACCGCCTCCTGTTGAGGAATACTTGTGTAAAGTGCACATATGTCCAAGGTAACCAGGATCTCTTCCTCAGTGTCAAATGGTCTTCCTTCCACCAATTTGATCACTGAGGAACTGTCACGTAGATAAGTGTTTGTTTCCTGGCTAAGAGGTTGCAAAAATTTGTCAATATATTTACATATAGGCTCAAGGACCGAGCCGCAGCCAGCAACGATGGGGCGACCCGGTGGGTTGTCGGCATTCTTATGAATTTTTGGAATAGCATAGAATGTAGGGGTACGCCCCTCTGAAAGATTCAGAAAATCAAACTCATCTTTGGAAATCCATCCCCTTTCAAGAGCCAGCGTAGTAGTTGACTGTATGGCCTGACTCAGGTCAGTGCGAGGGTCCTTTTTGATTTTCTTATAGCTGACCGTATCTTCTAATAAATTAGAGGCCATCATATGATATTGTTCTTGGTTAAAAATCACTATACCACCCCCCTTGTCGGCGGGTTTAATAACCAATTCGGAGTCCTCAGACAGGGTTTTAATGGCTTGTCGTTCCAAGTTAGACAGGTTATATCTGAGTTGCTGTTTGTTGTGCTCCAAGTCCCGGATCCCCTTAAGGACACATTTCTCAAAGGTCAGAATTTCCTTTGTCACCTGATTGTCGGTAGGTGTGAAGGAAGAGGGACCTTTTAGTCCTGTATCGGAACATCTTTCCAGTGGTTCCCCATTTTTGAAGAAGGATTTCAATCTGACTTTCCTCGGGAATTTTCTAACATCAGTTTCAACCCCAAACCAGTCAGTGCTGCTCGTTGGGACAAATGAAAGCCCCTTAGTTAGAACATTCTTCTGTGCCTGAGTAAGAATCTTCCCTGACAGGTTGAATATGGGCAAGGTAAGACGTGAATCCGTCTGTATTACCTCCTCCTGCGTTGCCGCGATCTGCGTGCCGGAGGGAACCACATCGGGGGCGGATATTGGGGGCCCCAATATTGACCTTGCATGGGGCCTCTGCCTAAAAAAGGTCCATAACCTGATGGTTGAGCACCGGAAGGGTACTGCGGTATTTCCTGCATATAGGGCCCCGGATTATATCCCTGGTTGGAGCCCTGGGACGAATTGCTACCTGAGCTTGAGAAACTTACTCTAGATCCCTGTCTCCTTGGCTGGCCTCCTATTGGGTTCTTGCTACCTCTAGTCTGGAGGAAGTCGGCTGCCAAGTATGGATAAATAGTCTCCAGCTTAAACTCCTGTATATCTTTGGCCAGTTTTTTAGTTTTTTTGGTCAGGGTAATATTTTTGAACTCCTCAAATGATTTTTGAACCTCCTTGAGCTTTTCTTGTGCATTAAGAATAGCCGTGCTGCTACGGAATTTTGCTTCTGCCTCAGCCAACTCAATTTCTATATGGCTAGTGAGGCGTTGCGCCGTGGATATGGTGCGGTACATAAGGTCACGGCTACATTTAGTGGCAATAAAACTGAAGTTAGTCTTATACGTTGCGTCTTCAAGGAATAGGCATGGTTCATTCCTGACTACTAAACCAGCCGGGATGATGTTAGCCTTCAAATATTCCCGAAGGAAATGTCCGTGTAATTCAGTGCGAAAAGACTTTTTCTTCATCTTAAGCAGGTCCTCACCCAATGATGTCTGGGGGACATTGGCATTAGGGCTACCAAGATCAAAAAACGAAGGGCCCTTAAGTATGTCGGAAATCTGGTCCTCCGTAAAACTTAACGTAGCAGTATCTGCCATCTGATCCCGATAAATAAACGGATAATGCAAAATAAGGGAAACTAATAAATAGACTGTAAGGCGCCACAGGGAGAGAGCCTCGGAGTCGTGAAGAAAGGGGCACGAAGCTCACACCAGACACCTCAAACCCAGCACCACCCTGGAATCAAAGTGATGACTACCAGTGAACACACATCAACCAAATCCACCAAATGTAAAACCTCAAAAAAGGGAAGAAAAACAAAGACCAAAAACTTGAAAACCCTATAAACAGCAACAAACTGTCTGAATCTTACCACACAAGGGAAGAATACTCAAAAGGCATACAGGGGACAAATGAGTAACAAGATGAACACACGTAGGGGAGTCCCCCGAATTAACCATTCAGCAACTAATTTGATCGCCCAGTTTTAGCTCATACTAGGCCCCATTCCATATGCTGTTTTCATCACCACACAGAATGTAAAATATAATACACAGTGTTTGTCATTTTGTACAAAAAAGTAATAATTTATTACATAGGCCATTGGTCCTACGTTTACACAAAAATATAAAAAAAGCCACATGAATACATATATCAATATGGGAGATGTATATATACATCTGATGGCATTTTAGTGATTTAATCATGAAACAAGAGGTGACACAAAGACAATTCTATAGTATGGAGGAAAGAGGGCACAAACCACTGTCTTCCTGGCCCTATCTGGCTAGTAAATCACAGAAGTCCTCCAAAACATAGTGTCACCTAATACATATTCTAAAATTGATTATGCATGACAAGAATTGTACTTGACTAAAAATACACATCCCAGGTCGACGTCCATAGTGGCGATGTTGAACCACATAGCATAACTCGTTGGTACAGAGTGATGCAAAGGACGTTTCGGCAGGACATCAGTAATACTGCCTTCGTCAGGACCCCAAAGGAGATGGAGCTCTGTAGATGTGATAAAGATTTAGCTTTACTATCAAATGAATAAAAAACATGTTGTAAAATCAGTGCCTATAAAAACGGCTGCTGAAGAAATGAAATTATCGAAACGTGAGGCTAAAAGAAAAAACCTCCACCAACGCAACACCAAACTACTGTGTACAGAGAAAGAAACACAAAACCAACACCTACCCAGTGTGGTGATATCTACATTGAGAGCACCCTCCACCTAAACACGGTGAAGGGCAATGCCTTGCTGTGTACAGAAAATACAGTGAAAAACTCAAAAGAGAATGGTACCCAGTTTATTACTAAGACTGACCCATTTTTTCGTGTTTTAAAATATTTGCACTTTGTAACATATGTGAAAAGCGCACAACTTGAAAGTCACAGAATGCAGTGCATATATAGATATTTTTACAAATGATATGTAGAGTTAGGCTAAGGAACATCGGACATTATATAGGAGGTTATATCACCTAGATGAAATACAGTGAATATATTTTCATCTATAAAAGACACTAGAACATTTCTGTACTTGGAACTTTTGCATGTCAAAGCCACTCAAAGTAATGCATTTGGTGTTATTTAGGAACTCCATGTTCACCTGTGAAAATAACAAACACTTTTGTGACTGCATTTGACATCTGTATGTTTTTCAAATTGTGTGACAAGTTGCAAAGGCATGACGCAATGCCTATGCTGAGTTTTGTTATGAAGATTGCATGAAGTAAATGTCCGATGTTCTTTAGCCTAACTCTACATATCATTTGTAAGAATATGTATATATGCACTGCATTCTGTGACTTTCAAGTTGTGCGCTTTTCACATATGTTACAAAGTGCATAGATTTGAAAACACGAAAAAATGGGTCAGTCATGAGTAATAAACTGAGCACCATTCTCTTTTGAGTTTTTCACTGTATTTTCTGTACACAGCAAGGCATTGCTTGCCAACTAATGATATGCTGGCAGACAGCCCTATAAGAAATAATAACTGCATTAGAATTAAAGTGCAGTAGATTAGAAACCACATAGGCAGGACCCCTTTTCTTGTTTATAGCCTTGATCAGCCCACAGTCCTGTTCCTATTTTGGGCTTTCCCTCCCGTGCTCCTGATATCATCAATGGGCACCATGTTTATCCTAATATTTCCTCCCGGTTCGGAGCATCGCCGCCAGGTCAGTTCACAGGCCCCCCAGGCGTTGATGCCACTGCTTTGGATTTGGTTGTTTGGCTACGGGGTTATCATTCCTCTGTTTGGGGGAGGGATGTGGGAGTGGGTGGGGGTTGGGGGGAAGGGGGTTATATGTTGAAAAAGGCTTGGTATTCGCAGAGAAGGTAGAGTACAGGGCACCATGGACCCGATGGAATTGCAGATCTAACTACACTGTGCACCGACCATGGGGGGCACGCTTCCACTCACCCGTAACCTTCTATGACTACCCCGGGGTCGTTGAGTGAGGACACCTTGACATTCATGAGCTGGAATGTGCGGGGGCTGGGAAACTACAAGAAAATTAGGCTAGTACAGCTCCAGGCCGAACGCCATGGGGCTAAAATCCTGTTCCTGCAAGAGACACATGCATGCACTGAGTATTGTGAAAGGTTCGCCAAAACATGGGGCCCTCAAAGGTATTATACCACCTACTCTACCCAGAGCCGTGGGGTTATGACCCTAATTCACAGGAGCCTCAGGTTCAACCCCATAGCCACGCTGATTGACCCCCAGGGAAGATATGTTTTACTCCATGGTATTCTGCAAAATAAGGAGGTGGTCCTGTTAAACATTTATGGTCCCAACATCGATGATCCCGAGTTCTATATACACCTCATGGCTCTCCTCGATAGCTTCCCGTTGTTACCAATTCTCTGGGGAGGTGATTTTAACACAATATTCGATGTAGACCTTGACAGATCCGGGTCTAGACCCCGTCAACTTTCCAAAGCTGCCTACACTACACTTTCCTCTCTCCCCCGCCTTGCCCTGGTGGATGCATGGATGCTCCTCTACCCCGACTCCCGCTCCTACTCCTTTTACTCCTTTTACTCCTCGGTACATGACTCCTACTCCCGGATCGACAGATGGCTAGTGTCTGATATACTCATAAGGAACATATCTGGCTTAATGATCCTACCCAGAACTCTCTCTGACCATTCACCGGTCACGGTCACCCTGTGTTGGGGCCCTGACCGCGGCCGGACCAGACACTGGAGAATGAAACCACACTCCCTCCTCAACCCTGTCTTCAGCTCTGAGATGGAGTCAGCAATCGAGGAGTTCTTCGAGCTCAACACCAACACGGTGTTCTCACAGGCTACCCTCTGGGAGTCCTTCAAGGCCTATATCAGAGGCATTGCCCTTTCCAAGGAAAACGTCATCCTCAAAACTATTCGAAGGGAAATTGCCGAAAGCGAGGCTGCACTGTCCGCATTGGAAGCCCATTGCACGCTACACCAAACCCCTGAAATCCTTGCGTTAATCGGCACGGAGCTGGATGCCTTCCGCTCGCTTGCGGACTGTGAACTGAGGTTTTTGGACAGCCCGGGACTCGCGAGGAAATACGGCGAGGGTGAGCGCCCAAGCCGTCTCCTGGCTAGACTTCTCTGCCGGGAGCTACATGCTCCACCCATCCCTGGAATTGAAAGACCTGACGGTACCCTGGCCACTTCACCCCAAGATATCAATTCCGAATTCCTCTCCTTCTATGAATCTCTATATGCCCAAGCGGACGGCGCCACGACATCAGAAATCAACGCCTACCTGGATAAGCTCCTCCTCTCGATCCTTTCCCCCGAAACCATCGGATCCCCTGAGAATCCATTCACCCCTGAGGAATTCTCAGAAGCTATAGATTCCCTCTCTTCAGGTAAATCTCCAGGATCAAACGGTATTCCCGTCGAGTTCTACAAAAACTTCAAATCGCTCCTACTCCCTCGCTTAGTTGCCCTTTGGGAGGAGTCGTTGGAAGTAGGTCAGTTCCCCTCCTCGCTCCATGAAGCCATCATAACCGTCCTACTAAAACCTGGTAAACCCCCCACTCAATGTGGCTCATATCGTCCACTCTCACTTATCAATTGCGACGTCAAGATCTATGCCAAATGTCTTGCCTTACGACTTGCGCCTTACATGCCACACATCATTCACCCTGACCAGGTGGGATTCATTCCGGGACGCTCCACCTCCTTGAACCTGAGGCGCCTTTTCAACATTATAAGCAGGGTGAGCCCAGATGTCCACGCGGTAGCTGCGACACTTGACATGCAAAAAGCTTTTGACTCGGTCTCATGGAAGTATATGTGGCGGGTACTTGACAAATGTAAATTCGGCCCCACCTTCCTGTCCTGGGTCAGGTTGCTCTACTCCAACCCTGTAGCCAGAGTCTGCACTGAGGACCGTTGTTCCCCCCTCTTTCAAATAGCTAGAGGTACTAGGCAGGGCTGTCCCTGTTCTCCTTTAATCTTCGCTGTGGCAATGGAGCCATTTGCGGACATGCTTCGCCAATGTCATGCACACAGGGGCCTGCGTACTACCGGTTCCTCGGGTATAGTTTCCCTGTTTGCGGATGACGCCCTCCTCTTCATCCGTTCCCCTGACATTAATCTGGCCCCAATTTTGGAAGATATTGTCCTCTTTCGTCAAATCTCTGGTCTCAAAGTGAACTGTTCTAAATCCACCCTGTTTCCGCTCACTCCCAGTACACTCCCCCCCCCCTGATACCCTGGGATTCACATGGGCCCAATCTGTCTTTACTTATCTAGGCATAGTAGTGTCACGTCACTCTGAACGGGTCTTTGAAGAGAATTACCAAAAATACCTCACAAACCTTACGGTAAAGATACTGGGCTGGAACAAACTTCCGATCTCATTGGCGGGCAGGATAGGGATACTGAAGATGGTAGTATTGCCCCAACTCTTGTATAGATTTGCCAATGTTCCACAGTGGCCGGGTGGCGGGTTCTTCCAGGCACTGACTCGTATCCTTAATACCTTCCTCTGGCACTCGGGCGCAGTCCGCCTTAAGCTCAAGACCCTGGCTGCCCCGATGGAGGTTGGCGGCTTCGGGGCGCCTGACTTCCTCAAGTACTGGCTGGCGGCACAACTTCAATACACCGCATATTGGTTTAACATATCGGACCCCCCACCTCATGTCAGGCTCGAAAGTTTAACGGTCAGTGACCGTGACATCTGCTCACTGGTGATCACACCCATGCCATTGGTACCAGACTCACTTGACCCGGTGACTTGCACATCATTGGCTTTATCCAAAACGTGGCAACTATTGGGTATCACCCATCCTTTTCATGGTAATCTACCACTTTGGAATATTCTCCCAGAGGTCCCACAAGTTCCTCTCTCTGTTGTTCGCCGGTGGGCTGAGGCGGGATATGAACTACTCCGTGGCATATTTGAACAGGGTGCTTTCATAGAGTGGCCTGACCTCCCGCTATCCCTGAGGCGGAGACCTTCCGTTCGGCTTCAATACTCATCCCTCTGGAAAATCCTTAAACATAAATACCGAGCTTTCCGGCACTGCCACCTGATGAGCCTGCAATCACTGAACTGTCCTCACCCTCCCCCATGAGGGGCAAAATATCCTTGCTGTACACCTTGGTGCAGACATGATCAGCCCCCGTACTCTCCAAATTAAAACATACCTGGGAGGTTGACCTCGGTCTGGAAATGACCGATAAACGGTGGGCCCATATGTGCGCACGTATCCATGGGGTTTCCTTCAACTCCCGATTCAAACTGATCCAATTCAAGCTACTCCACAGGTACCACTATACCCCAACCAGGCTGCACCGTATCTCGAACGACTTCTCCCCGAGGTGCCTCAGATGTGACTGCGACGACGCTGGCTATATCCACATGATCGGGTCCTGTCCCTGCCTCGCTCAATTTTGGAGCACAGTATGCTCTACCATGTCGTCCATCCTGGAACACCCTATTACCCCATCCCCAATGAGGTGTCTTTTCCATGACTTCCCAGAGTTCCCCCGGGATTCTAGGAAACTGGCTGGCCTCTGTATGCTCCTTGCAGTGCATTCTATTCTACTTTGCTGGCTCTGGCCTACCACTCCTACTCACGCACAGTGGCTCAGGGCGGTAACATGGGCTTCTGACACCGATGAATCCTGTTTGTTTGTTTGTTTGTTTATTTATTTATTGTGCGCACCAGACCCTGAGGTAGCAGGGCGCAAGAGACAAGGAGGTTTACAGTTCGGTTACAGACGTTACAAGTTACAAAGCAGGCAAAGAGGACATTTCTTTACTCTGCAAGGTGAGAAAAGTACAAGTGCAGATAAGGCGCAGCCAAGCAGTCGAATCTATGACTAGCGTTTATAAAAAAGCAGGTCATTGCGTGTCAGGTGAAGTAAGAGTGGAGGTGTGAGGGGGAGAGTGCCATTTATATCGCATTCTCGGTGAGCCATTTTATGGTATTCTTTCTGAAGTTGTTGAACGTTTGGTTGGATCTAAGTGCATGAGGTAGGCCGTTCCATAATTGAGCTGCCTTGACTGGGAAGCTGGATCCTCCAATAGTGGTTAGTTTAAATCTGGGCACTATGAGGCAGTTGGGACTGACTGTCCTTGTAAGTCTAGTGGGATTTTTTTTGTTAAAACGTTCCTGGGCGATACAACAGCCCGCCCACTCCAGACCTAGAGATATTTGGTTAAAGTTTCACTCATTTATGTCTCCCCCTGATGCCGATTCGGATCTTTTATCCCCAGCCCTCTCCTCTCGCTCCCCCCGCCTAGTTCCTGAATTGTCTTCCACTTAGCCCTGCACCCACCTTGTATGTATCCCCCATGTGTATAAATTGATTTTTGTACCTACTCTATACATCTGTAATGCCTGCTTTGTTTTGATTGTACATGCCCTGTGTGTTACTCACCTGTACCTGTGCTACCAAGCTGAATAAATAAAAGTTAATAAAAAAAAAAGATTAGGTACTGTGGAGGATATATCAGCAAAGAGGTCTACATTTAGAAAAGACTGTTAAAGATCTGCAAAAGGACAATGAAGAGCTGAAAAACAGAGGCGGACGTAACAACCTTCATGTTTCTGGCCTACCTGAAGGCTTTGAGGGGTGTGATGCTATTTCATTCTTACAAAATATGCTATCTGTTTTGTTTCATATTGCCCCTGAAGTTGCTCTTAATATCCAAGGGGCGCACCTCATCGGGCCTAAAGAAGACCCACAGTCACCTAACTCAGTGCCACACACTTTGATATGTTTAAGGCTCGAGTACACTCAACTGCAATTTATTATTACTAAAGCCAAGGAAGGAAATAGACTTGTGTGGCATGGCAACATAATTTAGAGATCCCAGGATATGGCAAAGAAAACAATGCAACGCAGGAAGGAGTTCCTATCTTATCACCCTGTTTTAAAGCAGCTTAATTCCAGATATGGCCTATACCACCTGTGTTAGTTCAAGGTCACCATTAGTGGCAGAACTTTGATTTTTGATTATCCTACTGACTTCAAAGCATTTATCAGATCTCTAAAAAAGGACATTATGGGCATTTTGTTAGCTTCTAATTCCCAAGCCTCCTGCTCCTGAGAGCTTACATATGTTTCCTATAATATCCTGATGTTGTATTGTGGGTATTGTGGTTTTCTGTATAAACACACTTCCATGGGCGAGGAAGCTGATTAGTTACCTGTCTTCCCCCTGGGTCAGCCTCTGACCTGTCTGGTGTCACCTAGTCCTAAACTTTTTCTCTTTTGTCTCCTTTTGTAAACTTGACTATCTTCATTATATCCTCTTCTTGTATTTTATACTACACTATCCTTCTATTCACTCTTATTTCTTCCAATCTTCTTCCATTTCTATGTCAGGTATCTCAGTCTCCCATATTCCTTCTGTGCTCTCCCATATTGTGTCTTGCACCTTTTTGGATAGGTGTAGCATCCACAATTTGATGTCACTATTTCAAATGTTCAATTGTCTGGCCTACACACTGCCACTATTGTATAATGTTCACTTATGTGCCTGTCTTCATTTTTTGGTTACTTCTGATTTCCTTTAATGGTGTTTAAGTGTGTGTCTTGGCATATTAAAGGTGTCAATAACCCAATCAAGAGACATAAAATAATCTCCCACTTGAAGAAATTCAATCCCTCAGTTGCTTGTATTCCCGGCAATGGGGATGTACGGGGGCATTCCAGCCGCGGCAGACCCGGTACATCCCCATTGCCGGGTGCTGGTAATAATTACTCCCCATTCCCATTTAAGCCCCATAGGGCTCAACAGGAATGAGCAGGTCAGATGCACCGGCACCATTCGTGAATGTTGCCGATGCATCTGACATGCGCTGCTCATGTGTGCAGGTACGCCCGCCAGGTCAGACCTGGAGGGCGGAAAGGCACCCGCGAGCAGGACTCGTAGTTTGCCGGTCCGGTAGTAACAGCGCCGGTAGCTTACCAGCGCCGTCCCTATCGGACCGGCAAGCTTGTAATGAGGCCCATAGCCTCTACATTATTATGGACATTACCTTCTTTAAGTTCTGTTTGCTCTTCATTGTGCCCCTCTCTTTCCATATTTTACGCTTGTACCTTCATATACGCAGAGATTTTATTCTGAGCGTGGTCTGGAATGCCTCTCCTTTCGTTGAAACTACTAATTATATCTGCTGCCGACCCCTTTCCCAACAGCTTATTTCATTTGTTCTTTATGATTAATATGTCCACTCTCAGGACCTGGCTACAAGCCGTCCGCACCGTACCGCGTAGTTGGTATTTCCTTGCCACTGGGGCCACAGTAACGTAACAAAAGCTGGTCGCAGATCCCTCAATTAATGCTTAGCGCAGTACGTACTGCTGTTTTTACTCTAGTAAGCCTCTGACAATGCTATAAGCAGTATTTGTGCTCCCAATATTGCCCCCCACCCTGGTCAGAATTATAAATTTCACAAAGAGAAGACTTTACTTCAGTCCATACCTGCTGTGGATCGAAGCCACGGACGCCCATACGCCAAAGAAAGCCCTTCGCTCCACTGCCTATCCGCTATGCAGTTGGTAGTTCAAGGAAATAGCAATATGTCATTCCTTGTCTTCATGGCTTCCAGCTTCACAGCGTAACAGTGAAAAAGCACTCACCTGAGCACTCTCGCAGAGCGCGCAAACTGGTGCACGCAGGAGTTGGTTTCATTCTCTCCTGGCTTGTTTGTGGAGCATGGCTTCCAGCAAGATAATTCCAACAAGGTTTCCAGCAGCAAAAGCATGGTGTCCCAGCGTGCCGGACAAAACAGCACTCACCTGAGCACTCTCACTGTGCACCTTTTGTTTTTTCGCTACTATTTCTCCTTACTGTGCATTTACATTATGTATGTTGTTACTCTGTTTCTTATGGAGATGTTTGTTACAAGCCCTACTGCTTTCACTTCATCTGAGTGTTCATACGTTCGATAATTTCTATGAAACGTATTAAACAGAGGGGAAAAAATGGTCTGCGCATCAAATTGAGACCTCCGATACCTTATGAAGAAAGTAATGCGAGGTCCTGTGAATCGGTGGAAGAGCATTGCGTGTAAAATGAACTAAGACACAGCAACCCCTTAAACGCTCGTACTTGCAACATTATAATATGAAGTCAGTTAATAGGATGCAATTTGGGAATGTAAGCTCGCGCCACTGTGGTACACACGACACGTGCAAAATGTTGGATAGTGGGACCGATTAACTTATTAAGCAGCGTACTTAAACTGGGGTAAAATATGCTTAACAGAATGTGGTTGGGTAGACCTCTCTGGTTATACATCCGGAGTATTCGTGTGTATTGTGCGAAATAATGGTGAGCCGATTTTGAAGAGCAGTGCAAGTGCTGCTCTGTGAATGCGACGCCCCTTCTCGTTGGAGGGTCGCGGATACCGCGGTGAGAAGTGTCGCCTAGGAGGCGGACGCTCTGGTCCAGCCGTCAGTCAGTCAGTCGTAGGCGGGTCCTCGGCTGGCGCGTGTTGGTGGTGCCCAGGAGCTGGTGACAGAGCAGACAGAGGGCACAGGACGTCCAAGCCACAGCCCGTCCGGCGAGCAAGTTGCCGCGGTTCGCAGAGGTCCGCCCGGCGACGTGCTCACGCCCCCGGGGAACTGCTCTCAACGTCCACCGCGAGAGCGGGCAGATGCGCCGCCATGGGCCCGGGGACTGTCTGCGCTGGCTGGGCTCTGCTCGTGCTGACCGCCGCCGCCGCCACTCTCTGCTCAGGTACTGTGTGTCGCAGTCTGCAGCGCGCACCTTGCCTGCCGCTCATCAGCGCACCTGGCGCCGGCACTCCCTCGAGCTGAAGGCCTCGAGCTTTCCGCGAGGGCTGTGCTGAGCTGCGCGGCTGCGATGCCAAGTGTCACCATAGGCTGCCAGGCTGCCAGGTTGCCAAGTGAGGAGGACATCTTTGACACTCACACACACCGGAGAACCAAGTCCCCAGAAACAAACACGCTTTCTTGTGAAGTGCTGCATGCAAGCACATTAGCCAAACTTCTCACATATCCACCAAACGCATTCATATCGCACAGGCACACCTCGCATGGACGTAATACCACTCTCCAAACAGAGTAACAGGTGTGCAGCACACACAACTCGGGTGCAAGAGAAAAGTAGAAGACATCTAACACACCACACGAAAGCCCTCCAATACTTCATGATACCATCGAACAAAAACACGCAGCAACTACCATTATTCGACATTATGACAGACCTTAGAAGTGGGGGGAATTCTGCATGGAGGGCTATATAAAAACGTCATGTTATTATGTTTAACAAGCCGGTAGTGTAAGAAAAGCATGACTGGAATAGACACCTCACACAAAACACACACACACTCTCTAACACGTACATTCTATAACACACACACACACACACACTAGCACACTGTTGCCTATTCCACATCAGCTGCGCATATCTCTAGGCCCGACTAGTTACCTTTAACGCAAGGAGTAAATACCTCTTGCCTCATTAGGTTGTTAGGTCAACAGAATATCCATGGCGCAGGCACACAGATGCAGAACAGAGACATACGTGCCAGCACATGCACATATTACACATGGGCACCCTGCCAGAGGCTTTCCACGGTAGGAACAAAAAAAAACACATCCTTTGCATAATTCTCACAAGTCACAAACCCTATATGTGCCTGATAAGGAAACCGTCTTAAATACACAGCCGTCATAGGAATTACACACACGGTCCAGACTCCTCAAGTCAGAAGAACCTTATGCAAACACTAACAGGCAGGCACATCGCACTGGTGGAGACCCTCCTCTCCCAGAAGCCACACCCGGGCTGACTTGCATTAGCCAGGTGGAGCGCAGGCCACGCTTAATCTTCTTAAAGGCCCTTATTCACAGAGCGTTTTCCAATGGGGCTTGCCCATTATAAAAACGCTTCTATGAATTAGGCCCTTATTAATCTGGAGCTACAGTAGCTGAAAGGGGCTTTATAAACACTGCTGCAGAGAAAGCATATGTGACATGGATGCAGTAACTGCAAAATGCAAATCCCACATTGCCTTGCCTCCTAAAGAAAATGGTTCTTTGACTTGCGAAATCGCCACCATTTCAATAATGCATTCACTATTTAATTAGCAACATGCCTCTGCCGTCCTCTAAACGTTTGGATGCGGATGATGGTTTTCCAAATAAAGAATGGATGTCATGACTATTGAAAATGGCTGAAATTTGGCCCCAATTCACAGAACGTGTTCTTCGCAGGTTCGAATCCCGGCAAGGTCAACTAAGCCTTTCATCCTTTTGAGGTCAATAAATGAGTACCAACTTTGGTTGGGATGATAAATGTATGTAAATATGTTCTCTGTAAAGCGCTTTGGATTAAGGAACTGTATAAATAACACATCATTATCATCATCATCATGCAAGTGAGGGGCTGTGCCTATGTATTCCCTTCAATTGAGTGAAAAAAAGTTCACTCTATTCACAAAGGGTATCCGAATGTGTGCATCATGATACCCATTTTCATATGTCCTTCCCCAGTTTGCAGTTGCGCAAACCAGGAAGTGAAAGGGGGAGCTTCCAGGCATTTACATGTGCAACTCTCATCCGGAAACGTGATGCACATTGAAATGTGTGGTAGCATTGCGCGCACCCCCGCGCCAATTTCTAACCGTTGTGTGCAGTAGGCAGCCATGCTGTCCCAGTGCATTTCAATCGCTTTCTCGCCCTTAAAAAGGCTTCTTTTGCATATTTCACCATGACATGTCCATTACGGTGAAACAAATTCCTCACACCCATCTGGTTAATTTGAGCTTGTCATACATGTGAGCCTGCATGCGCGTGGCAGCAATGTAGTCAAAGGAGCAAGCCAGCACATCATTTGCTCTGGGGCACGGTACACACATAATGCATAGACCCCTTCAGAGATTATTGTTCTAACTGCATGTCTGTGCTATTTTGTTGCATGGCGGAACATTGCAAGGGGAATATTGTACATAGTTCTTCAGGGTCAGATGCTGCGCTTCTGACTGTCCAGTGGGCACAGTGCATACTGTGGTTGATATTAAGAACTTGGCCTCAAAATCTTTACTTGAAATGTGAACATATTTTTATAACACAAGTTAAACGAAATATATCTTTTAAAACAGGGGTCTGCAACCTTTGTCCCTTCAGATGTTTCGGACTAAAGTTTCTGTGATATCTGGCTATTGACTGCTGGTTAGGGATGATGGGAGTTGTAGTCCAAAACATCTGGAGAGCCCAAGGTTTCAGACCCCTGTTTTCAAACTAGTGGTAGGTTGATAACTCACAGAACCCCCATTTGAAAGTCACTCAGTTCACGTGTACTGTAAGTGTTGCAAACACATTCTTGTTGCAAACACGTTCAGATTGCATGGAGGCAAAATAGAATTCTGAAATCTGAAGAAAACAGGGTGTATTGGGGAAACCAAGCACATTTATTGATTTTGAAATGTAGTTGCATTTAATGAAACAGATTACACTAATAGAAAAAAGAAATGCTAGCCATTTAGGGATGCCTTGGATGTTGGACTGGATGCCACAGACACTAGCTTATCAGGCACACTGTGCCATGCCCTAAGACAAGGTATCAAGCATCCCAATCCAACCAAGACGTTCCTCTGTGCCCTGATGAGCACTACAGGTGTGAAATATGTGTTGGCAAACATTGATGTTACTACTTGTGCGCCATGCACCACATCTCACCTATCTGTTCATCATGCCTAATAACAATCTTTGAATAACTACTCTTACAAACAAAGTACTTTTTTGGAACCCTTGAAGGACATGTATGTTGTGTTTTTTAATTGTCAGTGATTGGGTGCCAACTGCGCAGCTTGTCTTCATAAAGTTGTACTAACAAAATATTACAGAGCAGGTGCCTGGGAAAATAGCTCTCCTTTTGGTCCCTTTAACGTCATGGAACATGGGTCATAACATGTAAAAGATAAGTGCAAAGATATTCTGGCGGCCCCTCACCCAAATAGTTCTAATTTCTTTGTAAGAGCAGCAACTCAGCCTTGACATCCCCCGTTCACTGAACTGGCTTTGGATTTTGAAATACATAGAAACATCAATCACTCCTTTGTATTGGCTACAAACAAGCTGTTGACATTTCACTTCTGCAGAATGGAAGTATTTTCCCACATTACACAACCAATGCCATGATTTTACTGATTGGTAACGAGAGGGAGGGCCCTGAGAGCGTCAGAACTAGGGGCTATTTAAACATGGTACAAGGGGGGTTGCCCTGACGACTGTATTTCTAAGGTCTACTTTCTAATTGCTCTAAACCTAAAGTTATTCTGTCATGTAACATACATTCAAATACCTTTTGTATGTAGTAGTACTCAAGCAAGCTATTGAGAGTGTAGACAAAAATAGAAAAAAATGAATAGATACAGCTTTTATTTAATTAGGTGTTCATGCATTTCATAGTCATGCATTTGAACTTATTTTTAAGAAAAAAAGAAATCATTTTTTGAAATCCAGTTCACAAAATGTAGTTTGTTTCTAACATTCAATAAACCTTTATAGTTACTGAGTTGGTAACACAATTTAATTGTACAAAAACTAAAACAAATTTGTGCTTAGAAATGTGTGTATAACCACCGCCTATAGTGACAAGTGATAGTTCATATACAGGATACAACCAAACACAAGACAGTTAATAGTGTCACAATTGGTTGTATTTAGCCAGGCTAGAGGGTGACCTAACACATGGTGATTTTTCTGATTACCTACTCACACCGACATGCTTGTAAGGGAATTGTTTCACAGTGATTTTCCCATGCAATGTCTGAGTGTACAGAACAGTATGTACTGTATGTTGTATAATATGTACGAATGATATATTCTTTTACATGTTGTTATATTATTGTAATTTCTTTCATTCAACAGAACAGAGCAGACCTCTCATTCTCTTTGTGACATAGTCATACTATCTTTTCTGGTACAGAAATTCATGTGGCAATGACTATCTTATTAGTTACTTTGACGAGCATTTCACACTGCTAATTAGGCAACATCAAAGCACAGCAACCGATAGAGCAAAAACAACAGTTCTACAGAATGTATTTCAAGGCTAGCACTTCGTGTTAAACAGTACGTGCTACAGTTATGAAACCAGCAATCATTCCAGTTCTAGTACTACTAAGTGGAACACCACATTTTAAACACCATTCCACACAGAAGACAGGTCGACAACCAGGGCTAGTGCTACAATAAGATAAATCTAGACAGCTGCCTCGGGTTGCCAATAGATCAGGGTCACTTCGGGGCACTGCTCTGGTACCAACAACATAACATCCATCTCAATTGTAAGGGAGCTGTGTGCCCCAAATGGGCATTTGCCTGGGGCAGCAGATGGATCTTCCCTATTCTCAAAAAGAGCTAGAACGTAATGCAAATAGTACGGTAGCATGAAATTACACTTGCAATCTGTGTGCCGGGAGCCCGTGTCACAGCAGGTCATGCACAAAAGTGCTCTGTACTGTGCCCCAAGCTTCTGGCGCTGCGCACATTGACTGCAAGTGGGGATGGGAAGCAGGCAGCTGGAGGCCAGAGCCCACATCAGGTGAGTGGGAGAGGGTGCGGCAAGCGGCGCAGGGTGCCACGTAGCGGCATGGGCTGGGAGAGGGTCACGCACAGAAGGTCGCACTCGCGGACTGGCAAACTGTAGAAAAAAGAACCTGAAATTGTGAAGTGGAGGTGGCAAGTGGAGGGAGTCATCAGCAGTTGTGCTACTGCTCTATGTGTTTTTCCTAGTGGATTTATTCTATTGCCTTGGCCCCTTTAAACTTCTGAAGGCGTGAACACTGCAAGTATCCCACGCTGGGTGCGAAGTGCTGGTGCGAAGTGGAGCTGGCAAGTGGAGGCAGTTGTGATACTGGATGCATGTGTTTTTCCTAGTGGATTTATTCTGTTGCCTTGACCCCTTTAAACTTCTGAAGGCGTGAACACTACAAGTCCCCCAACGGGTGCAAAGTGCTGGCGTGAAATAGAGGTGAGAAGTGGAGGTAGTCAGGGGCAGTTGTGTTCCCGGCTGTACGTGATTTTCCTAGTGGATTTATTCTGTTGTCTTGACCCCTTTAAACTTCTGAAGGTGTGAATACTACAAGTACCCCACCGGCATGAAGTGGAGGTAGAAAGTGGAGGCAGTCAGCGGCAGTCATCAATCGCATCATATGCTCAGCGGGTAAGCGGCTGCTACAAATCCCATCTTTGTCTCCTCCCTCTTCGTTTAAAAAAGTGTAATGTCATATGGTTATGCGTTACATAGCAAAGCTACTGTGACTTTGTTATCTACTGACACTGTCCAAACTCTGATTGACATGTCTCCAATATGGAATCCCTCTGTTTTGCTGGTCCTTGTCTCTCCTTTGGTGGGAATTTTGCCAGCGGTTTTGCCCAGACCTGCCTCCCGTTAAAACATTTTACTGCAGATTTGTCTCTACAGCTGACCTCACCCTCTACTAATACATTGGGATCACTGGATGCTCCCCCCACTCCCAAAATCACAGCCTATATTTCCTAAGCAACTAAGTAATATAGCCTCATGTGATATGATGCAAAAACAGTTGACGGCTGGAGGAAGCGACATAACAATCTCAGCACTAGTTAGAGAACCTCACGAGTTAGAACTTCCATCAAACGAAAATGTTAATCCCTTTTTGTGCCCGACTATGATACTCTAATCACTTGGATTTGGATCCAATTCTGTTAGACAGGACTTAACACTCTATGGTCCAAGCTGTTTATAAGGATAGCAGAAGAAATGTAGAAGTGGCAACTGAGGTGGAGTGTGTAGCACGGGATCTTCTGCATTTGCTCCCCTGCAATCTCCTTCTAATGTCCAATCTAGTACTCCTCTACTGGAGGTGCTGCTTGCGGTTTCGCCTGAACCGTACCCTGACTGTTCATCCAGTTCAGATGGTTCTTTTTCTGCGTTGACTCACCAAGCTTTCCCTTCTTCTCCAAGGCATTGCCCTACTGTTCAGAACACCTCGCTAACCTCAATCCCAACATTGAATTTTGCCTTGATTATCCTGGTAAAACTTCATGAGTTGATTAATGCAAAACTTAATGAACAAATCATTTTTTTATCACATTTATCCTGTACGTTTTCTTTTATGGAAGAATATATCACGGCAGCTCACCTATGTGCTGCTCCGAACTTAACCTCTATTGCGAAAATAAAATAAAAACCAGCCCATTAAGGAAGTAATTGCTGAGGAGAGTATTAGATCGTTGGCCTAGGCTAATAATGCACGATTGCCTATGACAGCTGGTATAGATTCCGGTCATGATGTCCTGTTGGAATCTGTGCACCTTATGCAAGATACAGTGCGAGAAGAGATATATGATGAAATTCAGTCTCCTCCACCATATCCTCATGTATTGGATCAAGTCATTATTGTGGTGGATTAAGATCCGCAAATTAATTATACAATATGTCACCAAAGGAAAAAAACATAGTACAGGGGATCTAATAATAATAATTTTGCATTTATATAGCAGCGCTGCTTATTATTACCCACGGTGTGTGGTGTTCATTTATCGACCTCGGAAGGATGAAAGGCTGAGTTTGGCCCCGCCGGGATTCGAACCTGCGTTAGCAGGCTCTGCACGAATGTCAAAGCCTCGCTGTGCCACTTGACTAGCTAAGAAAACAAAGAAATGTACAAATCAAAAGAATATGCTCAAACAAACTAACACCGGTTTGAGAAAATATTTGCCAACTTTGCCCACACCTAAAGTGGTTAAAATCGCTGGTACCACATAAAAGGTTTGGAATAAGTCTAATGATGTTCAGCATCAACACGCTCCTTGCCAGGCGTTGTCCGCCAACAATGCAAAAAAACATAAGTCCTTGAATACTAAGGACCAAGAAGAACTGGATGCCCTAATGGATCTCTCTCAATACTCAGATAGTCCACTGGACATTACACCAGTTATGGGCCTAGAACAGGCTGGCCTTCCATCTTTAAGAGTCCCTCTATCCCTTTTGGAAACAAGAAGGGCATTAAATGTCAATCCAAAGCTTTCTTTGGCCCCTTTGTCTGTGCCTGCCCCGGAGCAGAGATTTTACACGCTGGAACAAAAAAGAATGGGGTTCCATCTGTTGATTGGAATCAAACTGTAGGGCGATTCCATCTGTTGGATACCCCTAAGGAGGACAGTCTTGCCTAATTGATTGGTCCTTGAAAGATTGTCGCTCTCTAGAGAGGTTGCAATCCTAAACCATTCAAATGTCCTAAGGTTTATTGGTACAGTTTTGGATTTGCGAAATATGTGCTCCAGCAATATTGATCAAATAGAATTTGGCTTAGAGGGTCAACTGGACATATAGGTTCTAAAATGTTTTTGAATATTTTGTTAGAAGCTGCACACTAATTTTTGCCAATGGGATATGATTTAAGGAGAGTAGTGAGATCTGAATATCTGGCAACTCTACTTAGACAGTCGATGGGTGTAGGTGAAGCCCCTAAGAGTAAATTGTTTGCCCTCCCCTGCAGATAACACGTTTATGTAGTCCCCAAGAAGAAAGAACGGTAGTAGAGTGCTGTGCTTGTCCATCACAGCAATTAGATCAAATGCTTGGTCTTGGAGACCTGGAATCTTATCTAAGTGGTATTCTTTAGATTAACGAAATTCTCATGACTTGCAAAGGCCTATATCAATTGTCTCCTGGAACACAAGAGGATTTGTTCATCTGTTTCAACCCAATAATGTGATCCTAAGGGATAAGAATGTCCTTTATTTCCCGGAGATTTGGCTTATGTCTAAACCAGTCATTGATGCGTTCACTGTAATTTTGGCTCCAGCCCTAAAAAGGTCAAAGGGATGACCCTCATGGGGTTTGCTGTCTGCAATAAAAAAATACTAGTGGCATTTCTTGCAAGAATGGTTTGCGCAGAATCCATATATCCAAGTGAGTAAATTAACTTGGCTGAAATCCTTCTCTCAGAACATGGGTACTTCAGCTTTATTTAATGTTTATTGGAATCCGGCTGCCATTACAACTGATGATTTTCCCAAAACCTTGGGGATGCCTTAGATAAACGCACCCAAGACAAAGCTATCTCCTCAATTATTACGGGGGGGTGATTTTAATATAACATTTAGCGAGCTGAATGCTGACTTTCTATTGCAGGCGAGTGGCCAGAGCCAATCAAGATATCTAGGCAGGGAGTTAATTTTTGTGATGGAGATACGAGATTTAGTCCTGCTTAATGGTGCTATAAAAGGGGATATCCCAGCAAACCCCACTTGGAGAAGAAACTCCCAAATGGCTATTAATGACTATCTCCTTTGCCCTAACTAGTGATCACGCTTTGCTGGTAACTAGATGACTAGTATGCCCAGCAAAGCGATCGTCCGATCTGTATTGCCTAAAGTGGAAGTTGGGTTAGGGAGGAATCGATTGAAATGGGATGGTCCAAAGGGTAGAAAAACTCCTTTTTAGTTTGATTGCAATATATGATAAAGCTATGCCCAATGAGGTCTGGTCGAGGGGGATGTACACAGAAGTCCTGCAATATTTCATTACAACTTGCACCACATCCCAGAGGGTTGATTTTCACCATATGCATGTTTTTGATAGAAATATAGCTGGAAAAAAAGGCTTATGCGAATACAAATAAGATAGTTACCTAGAGAGGACTTGCAAGCGTATCACATCACTATGCAGAAGATAACATTAGCATTTAAGAACTGATTGAGAGGTTATAAAGCCATTCTGATTTAAGAAGACACAGAGTCTATACTTGCCACTATGGCATCCAAAAATACAGCGGAAATATGGCGATTGTTTAAGTAAAGTAATCTCTTGCAGATGGCCTTTCAATCTAATTCCATTTTGAATGACTCTTGAGCGGTGTACTTCTCTCACCTGTTTCAGGATGAGGAATATGAAAGGCATTGCCAAACTAAATACCCCAAATTGAAATCGTCTTTGACATTTGAAAAAGATGACATTTTAGATTGTATCAAACGTAGTAGCGCTTCAAGAGCGCCGGGCCCTTACCTCCTCTCAAATGTCATGTTAAAGGCCTACACAGAAATGTGGGCAAATGTTTTATTCTTCATTTTTGATCAGATAGGAATTTCTCGACAAATTCCTGCCTCTTGGACAGTAGCAACTATTATACACATTTTTAAAGAGGACGATAGAGCTATTCTGGGAAACTATTGTCAGATTGCTCTGTTAGACCCCCTGGGAAAGATATTTGCGACACTGCTCTTGTCTAAGCCGAATGAATGGATGTTATCTGCAGGGGTGTATGATTTAATCAATCACGTTTTGCACAGGCAATCAGAAGTTCTTTGAATGTTTTTTTTACTGACTCTTTTCAAATCCCGAGCTTTCTCTACCAAACGCCCCTTTTTTTAGTCTTCGTTGATTTTCAGCTGGCATTTCACAGTGTTCCACAGGGGGCTCTGTGGAGAAAGTTAATGGCATGGGGCTATCCAGGCTATTTGTTGGAATTAATTGAAGGACTGTATAGCCATACTTCTGTTCGTATTTGTCTGAACTACCAAGGCGATTCGTCCACATCCATTCCTACTTATAAAGGTTTGAAGCAAGGTTGTCCTCTGAACACACATTTTGAGAAAGCACAAGCTTTTCCTCGGTGTATCGGCAAGAGCACTGTGCAATGGCTTCCCTGTGACGATGAGCTTGTTCTTATTGATCAAACTCCCATTGGAATTCAGCTCCATTTGGTTGCCTTGGCACAATATGCCAGTCTTAACGGTTTTAGGATTAACATCATGAAGTCTAATTTGATTAGCATTTGTCCTAACAGGAGAGGTAAATAGGGTAATTTCTAACTCGTGCCTGGCCTCAATATCAGTGGTGAATGAGTACCGTTATCTGGGCTTCCGCTTTAATAGCCATAGAGAGCAATAGCCTATCCCTCAGGCAAAGCCCCCCCGAGCCCTGCCACCTACCTTCTTGGCCCATGAAGCGTGTGTCAGTGGATGCCTTTGCCTCTACTTTCTCTGCTCCTCCTACACCTGAGGCTGACTCACACCGTGGCAGAGCCCTTTCTAATCTGCATCTTTCTATTTCCAACACCCTGGACATCTTTGCCCATGTCATGGGAATCCGGCAGAGACCTACTTCCAAGTGCAAATCTTGGTATGTTTCTGACCTCGACATCCTGAAAGTCAAGTCTATGGCGGCCGAGAGGAAGTGGAGGGCTTCGGGCACATCCTCTGACAAACTGTCCTGCTGCCTGCTCCAAAGGCAATACAGACACTCTGTCCTCTCCTTGAAGAGAGCACACATTCAAGCCTGCATCTCTACGGCCTCTAACAACACGGCCAAACTGTTTAAAATCTGCAATGAACTGGCCAATTCTGTTGCAGTCTCTATTTCTCCTGTTCCCTTCCAGGCCCTCTGTATGGCTCTAGCCTCTCACTTCTCAGCTTAAATTCAGGACATCATGTCCTCTATCTCCTCTTCTTCTCCCTCAGCCCCCATTTGGCCATCTCTCCCTCTCCTTCTCCTTTCTCCTCTTTCTCTCTGACAACACCTGACGAGGTTTCTAGACAAGTCCAATCTATGAAAGTGTCATCCAAACAGGTGCTCCCCTGCTCCCGCAGAACCATCAAGGACCATATTGACACCCTTGCTCAAGCCTTGACTGATTTCTATAATCACCCTTTCGCCACTGGAACTTTCCCCTCTCCCCCTACCCTTGTGCACCCCCTCCTCAAGAAGCAGTGTGCCAAGCCTACCTGCCCGGCAAACTATAGCCCAACCTACATCACCCCTTTCCTGGACAAACTCTAGGAAAAGCTGCCCATCTCCCAGCTTACTCTCCATACTGAATATGTTGGCTGTCTCCATGACCATCAGGCTGGCTTCAGAGCTGCCAGAAGCACGGAAACTGCTCTCCTGAACACTTGTGAAGATCTACCCTCTAACCTTGATTCCAGCATTCCTTCTGTCCTCATCCTTTTTGATCTTTCCTCTGCTTTGGACATGGTCAACCACGCCATCCTGATCTATTGACTCTGAGAAACTGGGCATCATGGATCAGGCCCTAGAATGGCTGATCTCCTTCCTCTTGGATCGCGCCTCCCAAGTCCAACTTGGTCCCTTTCTCTATGCCACCTCTCTCCCTACCTGTTCCGTTCCCCAGGGCTCTATCCTCTCACCCTGATTTTTCAACCTGTACTCAGCCCATTTGACCCACCTGATCTCTACATTCTCCTCTAACTTTCAGTGTTATGCGGATGACATTCTGATTTCTTTCAGGCGCCCCTCAGCCTCCTCTCCTCTCTCGCTTATTCCTGACTGCCTATCCGTGATTCAGGATTTGTGCACCTCCAACGATCTCTGGCTTAATTCCAGTAAGACAGAGATCCTTTTCCTTGGGAACCCTGCAATGCTTTCCCTTTCTCACTCTGGCCACCTGCCTTCGACCCTCTTCCTTCAACTTCCTGCGAGGCAAAAAACCTTGGTGTCTTCTTTGACTCCACTCTCTCTTTCTCTCCTTGCATCTCGGACATCGCAAAGAAGTTCCACTACCAGCTACACCTTCTCAAACGGACTTTTCCCTTCCTCACTTTCCCTCAGAAGATCACTGTCTACAGAGCCCTGGTTCTCTCTAGGCTGGACTACTGCAACAGCCTCTTTCTCAATCTGCCCTCCTCTACTCTATGCCCTCTGCAACTAATCCAGAACAGGACTGCAAGACTTATCCTTGGCCTGAAGCCCAGGGACCATATCTCTCCAGCCCTGAAATCTCTCCACTGGCCCCTGGTGGCTGCAAGGATCAAGTTCATTACCCTTTGCAGTGTCCAAAAGGTTTTCTAGGGCCGGGTCCCGCACTGCATCCACCACTCTCTTCCAAAATACCTTTCCCCTCAAGCTCTTTGCTCAACTACTTCCAACTCTCTAAGGTTTAGACACTTCTCCAGGCAGAGTGGGGGATAAAGATCTCTCCTCTGCATGTGCCCTCCTCTGGAATGGCCTCCGTGGACCTCTTAAACTTGAGCCAGACCACCTGAAGTTCTAGAAGCAGCTCAAAACTTTCCTCTTCTCCTCTGCTTTCTCTCTCTCCTTTCCCTGCTGACCTACCTGTCTGCTGTACTGACTGGTTGCTTGGCTACCCTCAGAGTCTTACTGGGTGCCAGGCTCTTTCTTGATCAGTCTCCCTTGCACTGTCTCCGGGAACACCATGCACTTAGGGGCTGTAACTGTTACCCTACAGCCCCTTGTTCTACTTGCACTACCCAGAGCCACGCTGGCCTGGCTGCACTTACTCAGAGCATTGCAGCCCTGTTTTCCCCTCCCCTCTCTCTTGCACTTCACCACATTCCTTTCCCCTTGCACTTCTCCTTCTTGCACATTCACGATCTGAATGACATAAGGCCTAGTAAGATAGTTTCTCTTGTCCGCCCTCTGTCTTCCCTCCCTTGTCTTGTTGCTCCTTGAAACACTTGTGTACAGGCACGTTATGAATGACTTATCATATCATATGATATCATATCATAGAGGAGATCAGCCAAATGTTCAAAAGCTATAACCCTGGCAGCCCCCGCTTTTCTCTTACATAAAAAATGTGGCTGTTACTCACTGTTTCCGCTGCTGACGTTTTATAAACAAAAGGTTGTCCCGGTTTTGACATATGGGGCGGAGACATTGAGTAATCACTTTGAGGTGAATTGGCAATATCTGGAAGGTTTCTTTTGCAAATGCCTGTTGTCTTCTCCAAATGGTACACTTATGCCAATAATCAGATTTGAATTGGCTCTACTTTCTTTGTTAGCTATGGTATGTTGGAAAAGATTGCTTTTATTCAGGAAATGTTTGCTTGTGGTTCCTACTTCCCCTTTTGCTAGATTAAGATGTGCAGTGGAGATGGCTACAGACTGTCTGCTAGTGGATTGGAAAAAAGAATGTTTGAAGATGATGTCTGCAGCAAATATTACTCTAGAGCTGTTGTTGAGTGCTCGAGTTAAAGTTAAGAGTAAGACTGGGTCTCTGACTGGCTGTCGACGCAGTTCGTATGTACAAACTATAAGATGTTAGAAAATGTAAGGACAAGGTTAAATCTTTTAATGTTTTACCGAAATATTTGGGTAAGTTTCCAAACCCCTGCTATAGAAGAATTTTCCTAAGCGTGAGTTTGAATCTACTCCCTACTAGAGAATTGTTAGGAATCCGGTCAAAGAAAGATTAATTTGTCTGGAATTGTAGGTTCTGTAATAACACAATGCAAACCCTTTGCCATTTATTGATTGAGTGTAAACAATTGCAGGAATTAAGATCCTGATTTTTTGGATACATTTGTATCTTATTATAGAATTCCGTTGAGTGACAAGTGGGCGGGAATCTTATACAGTGGGGGATTGCAGCTGGGCATTTTGTGAAGCATTTAAATTTGTAAGATGGCGAAAAATTGGTGATTTGTTGATGACAATGTTTTACCATTTTCTATGTTTGAATGATTCTACTATGAAATGTGTATATAATATTTGTGTAAGATGTGTTTTATTTATTGATATTGTGATTTGGGTAAAAGCTTAATTGATTGAACTATACACCTAATAAAAAATAAAAAAAATAAGAACCTGAAATAAAACAGCTCTCAAAATAAACTATCCTAAGGCATGTCCATTTAAACACTACCCGCTAGTTTCCTAGAGGAAATAAAATCAGCAAGAAGTTAATCTGGGCTCCAGGAGTTGTTTTTGACATATATTTCTATGTATTGAAGTGTCGGGGGGAAATTCTCCCGGGGTCGCCTGGGCCGTCCGCGGACCTCCGGGCAGGGAGGCCCCAACTCCTCCCGTGTATCCCAAAAAATGAGTATGAGGCACACGCAAGAAGCAAGGTGATTCTGCTGTTTATTAAACAAAACGGCAGGGATGGGTCAAGGATCGTACGCGTCCGTCCTGACACTCTCTCTCCAATCGTGGGGCTCGCAGGCCCTTTTTACCTTAGTATGACGCGCTACTTGCGTCACCTGGGAAAGTTAGCAAAAAACCTATCGCCACTCTGGATTGGTTCCTCGAGTGGTAGGGTTAGTATAGCATACGTACAGAGAGCGTTGTTAGTGGTAGAGGGTCAGTCAGATGGTATACTTGGGTTGTCCCTTCAATTTGATACATGAAAATTGTTACATGAAGACCCCTGAGGATTGGCTAATGTTAATGGCGTCAGTGATAAGAGCCCCATGTTCTGATTGGTCCATTCGCGAGCCCCCCAGTCTGGGACCATCGCTGTTCCCAGCTTGCGGTGCACCTGTCATTTGCAACAATGTATCACTATGGGTATGTGCAGACAATGTGAGGATTTGTTCATATGCTGGAAGGCAGACTACTCCCACCGCCGCAGATGTCCATTGAGTCGCTTAATTGTATCTGCCTGTGTCTTGAAACGTGGGATCCAGGCGCCTCCCTCCTCCTGGGCCTGGCACCCTGTCAGGTTTGGCTTGGTCACGTGAGGTGAGACCGTGGTTGAGGCAGAATTCTGCACATTTAATATTGCATTTTCCACTGTGTGCCTGGCTTAATTTGCAGGTGTGACCTTGGCGTCGGCTTGCGGCATGCGAGTTTCCAACATTGTGCCCTTGACTGTCTGCTCCCGCCGGGCTCATTCTGCAGGGTCAGCAACTGTACTCTTGCTCATTCAATGTTCATGGAAGCTCTTGCTTGCGGCCTACTTGGGCCTGGTGCATAGGTAGAGATGTTTGATGCACGGCGCTTTAGGTTATGGTATGATATTGCTTTATCCCCAGTATCATGTCTTCGTTATACTTCTCATTGCAATGCATGGGTTTAGAAGAAGCGTGAGCAAGCATTTTAGATGAGTTTATTGTGCGTCTTGCGTTTCTGCATTTTGAAAAACCTATGTGAAAAATAATAAAGATGCGCGTCAGTGGGTGTGTCCGTCACCTACATCATAGCACTGAATATGTTCTTCGTGTGGATTGGTGTGGGAGTGTCTAGTGTGCATGTTTGCACGGGTGTGCTGACCGTTGGCTAGGTCGTCATGGCATCTCTAACGATGTGTTCATTTACTCTTGAATGGTTCAGTCGAGTTCATCCATGCCGCAGGTGTCGGCATGGGCAGGCTGGTGGGCACATCCGTATGTTCCTGTACCAGGGTATCTGGTCATCTGGTAGGTGGGCAAACTCCTCTTGTGGCGGGTGTCTTGGCCGCGATCCTCTAGGCCATGGGTGTGAGGGGATTGGTGGGAGCCTTTTGTTCCATTCTCCCACTTCAGAAGCTTAATTTATTTATCTTTCAATTTACTCCTTTGAAATGTCTAAACAGGTCTAAAATCAACTATTCCAGAAATTATTTTGAAAGCTTTCATGCTGTTTTAGGCTTTCCCCCCTTCTGGTGGAATGATATACATTTCAGCATTTATATGCCGACATCTATAACCGTTGCACAATAGTGTTTTTTTCTGTAAATCCCAGATAGATATATTTTAATTCAAGCTGTAGCTGAATTTTCTAGGCAGCACAAAGAGCATCTTGCTCAATGGGTCCTCTCGACTTCCAAGTCCAGTCCTCCAGGGCCCTAACCAGACCAGGTTTTCAGAATAACCAGTGACTATGTCAATTGCTACCAATTAGTGTCACTATATTCACGGGTATTTTGTGTGGATATACTGAAAAGGCAGAGTGGAGAACGGAACCAGAGGCTTCTGATTTAGTTTGAAGCTAATGCAGAATGCTTTTATTGTGTGCCAGCTGGTGATTGCACATGTTATCTTCAGGGGGGCAAGTATTCAGTAATGAAGAACTGAACTCCAAACCACATGCCCACGAGAATAAGTTGCATTCGATGAGAAGTAGCTATCAAACTGAACGCAATCATCTGCACTTCTTGCATTCCTAAACCCAGCAAACCCTGTCAAGTACATTTCTCTGTCCAGCTCACTGCATTGCCTTGCTTCTGAGTGAGGCAGACAAAGCAGAAAAGCCATCTATGGGTTATTTATTGGTGTGTCCTAAAGCCCTCCATTCAGCGAATTCTACGTCAGAGCCAGTGCACATACACATGAATCACAAAGGATAGAGGGCATGCATAAGGGGCAGAGAAATAGTATCATTTTTATTTTGTATTGGCGCCTATACAACAAATGGTGTTTCAAGGTGCCACAAGACAAAAAAAGGGGGGAGGGTAAGGGAGAAAGATAACAATAATGGTCCTACTAGGCCTTGTGACATTCTGATCGTGCGAGTGCAGTAACAAGACGTGTGAGGGAGGGAGCGCACACTACTGTCCTATTGAAGGACAGGCTCCAAGTTGATACTGTACCCAGGTGTCATGGTGCAGATCATCTAACAGTTTGTTATTTATAAAGCGCTTTCGCCAAAGTAGTGTACATAGAACATATTTACACAAAATTATCACCCAGCCGAAGTTGATACTCATTTATCGACCGTGGAAGGTTGAAAGGCTGAGATGTCTTGCCGGGATTTAAACCCATGCCCTGCAGTGCCTACTCAACTCACTGCGCTATCTTACCTGCAGGCGTCTATTAGGGTTACTGTAAACATGCTTCTTTGAACACGATGAGTTTTAATGTATTTCTGTGCTTTGAGTGTGATGATACCACTGGCTGCACTGGCATGATGGTAAGTGGCACCTCTTACAAGATTGGTAACTAGGGTTAGGGAGCAGGGTCTGTAACTCAGGGACCACGATGGGTCGCAACCGAAAATTCCATAGTTTTGATATGTTTGGTTATTGTCCTGTTTTATTTTTTTATCAACAAAGCAAGGATGCACCTTCTTGCCTCCTATTGAAGTCATGTTTTCTCCCAGAGGACCATAGAGAACTCTAATGTGTAGACGTGTACATGTGAGCTCCATCTGCCTTATTGGCATGTTCCTACATGTAGCAGGTCAGATAGAAATATTATGTCTTCTAGCTATCTTTGGAATCAATAACCAGCATTATATTCTAAGCAGTTCTCTTGCCAGTCAGTCCGAAGGACGAGGTATGCCACCTGAGGTCCATCATGTGTGTGGTCCCGCTTCCAGGGCATAGAGATAATGTGTTCTGGAACAGTGAGCATGGGGAGAGTGGTCTGTATGTGTGCATAGAAGATGGAGCTTTGCATCTTCTTATTGGGGAGAACCTGGCATGGTGCTCCAGGGTTACTAGTCCCTTGTTTTCATTATGCAGCCCCGGAAGATCTGGGTACTGCGTTCTATATACTGAAGGCACATGTGTGTCGAGGAAGCAGTTTTCAGGTATGTTTGTGTTACAATGAGATGAGATGCATAATGATGCATTCCCTTAATGTATAAGACATGAAAAATATATGATAATCTTAAACCATAGCCACATTTATACTACTCAGTCCAATATGTTTGGAATTAATAAATTACAACATATAGATGAATGATTTCAAAACTGCGGACAGGTGACTTTATGTGTTATATTTTATTAGCAGCAGGGAGAGACTGTCATGGCACATCCCGGCAATACAAGGATCTTCACAGGTGGGCTTTAACTCATAGTATTGCCCGCTTCCGAACATCCTGAGAAGTGGGGAGCTCCCATCTTCCATCTCCCCCTCACCACTTCCATATCACTCACCCCCTCCCTGCACCATTCCTACCCAGGCCCACTTACCTGTGGACTCGCTGGCTCCCGAAACTCCCGCTGTTCCACTCCTTCCCCTCCAATGCAATGGCCACCCTAGAAAGGGAGATGGGATTACATGTAGTAAGTACCCTTCTACCTACGTCCATGGAAGCCATTTTGTTTTGTCACATTTTTTTTAAAGTTCGGAAACGGACACCTGCGAAAGCATGCATGGGTGCCATAGCTATAAACATCTTGGTGGATGGGCATTACCAGTCAGGCAATGGCACTGGAACCCACGTTAAAGCTCTTGCTTCTCTCAGTCCTGTAACTCGAGCCATGGGCCATTAACTGACTGATAATACCCTCCCATCTTGTGGTTTATTATTTAAGTATTTCATGAAAAAGAATAGTTTGAAATGTATGGTGATGTTATTTTAAACAAAAATGCATTTCTAATCTACCAATTTAGCGAATCTAATTAAGATGTATGTCTGTTTGAACCCTTCACACTAACACTAACACTAACACTGACACTGAAATATCAGGGAAGCCTTTGCAATGCCTGACCAACACAGCTAATAAGCCCTACTCAACAAGTGCTCTAGTGTGTGCTGCTCCTCAAGCCTTCAATGATGTGACTGAGGGTAATTCACCTGTGGCAGAGCAGTCCCCCCCCCACTGTGACAGGTGACGATGCCTGAAGTCTATGAAAATGGTGAACATTGCACTTTACAAAAGTTGCATAACATAACATTTGGTTTGGGGAAGGACGTTCTTTGCCTGGCATTAAAATGTAATACTTTCAGTAGAAACAAATGTAATATTTGACTTTTAAATATAGCTCCCTAGAAGTGGTTGACCTATGTACAATTTAACAGGGAACCCGCCAATATGTGAGACATATTGAGTGACGCGTCTTTTTCATCTACTCAGACCTTTTCTTTTCGTTAGACTGTAAATCTGTGTAGTGTGAGAATGTAGTGCATTTTTATAGGGTAAATGCAAAATAAAACTGTAGATTAGTTGTTGAGCCTACATATTTCTCAAATATATGGAAGCTACCTTTGAATTGTCAGTCTTCAAACCCCCCATTTATATTGGTAAAATACCAAATCAGTTTTAATCTATGCGACAAATTAACTATCACAAACAACACCCAGAGGATTACACATTTACAACCTTTTAAAGCATGGCTTTGGGAAGTATTGAATATGCAGGGCGCTGAAGAAGACGAATGAGCCACTGTGCTAAGGAACTGACTACACTCAGGTGTTAGGTTTAGTGTTCAGCGGTGAGAAAGGATATTAATTGGTAGTTGGTAAAGATGGGTCTATGGGGTTCCTGTGGCTGACAGAGAATACCATAATTATAGCCGTCGCAGCCTGGGAATATCAAGCCACAAGATTACTACAGTCTTCCTACAGTTTTAATTCATTTGTAATCATTTTGGAAATTACAAAAATCAAACATGTCACTCTCGGAGGGTGAAGGTTTGGAGTCGAAGGATACGCATAGCATGTTTCCTCAAGAAACATCTATTTATCTATAGCCCGGTAATCCTTTAGTCTGGTCTGCCATGTCCCCTTTTCCGCAGAGATTCCTGATGGCTCGAGTTCTTGAAATCAATCATTGTGTTCATACCAGCTAATGCAAAGAAATGATGCAACAATCTGCCATCTTTGCAATTGACTCAAACCAACCTCCCACCTATTTTGCCAAAAGTCAAAAGTCAAAACATTTGGGGCCTGATTCACAAACCCTTTTTGAACGGGATTGCACCATTTTAAAACGCGTCTGTGAACCATGCCCTTACAGCGTCAGCTTAACATGTCTTCACATGGGAGTTGCAGCACTATCTCAACAAGCTCATTTGTTTGTTTAGAAAAAGACCCCCCATTTCCTTCAGTTCACCTCCACGGACGCAAAGCCAGAGCTATTGCAGGCTTATGAATTGATTACTGCATCCTTATGCATGGGTTGTACGTGGGAATATGTTACCGAAAAACACATTCTTTAAAACACAATCTGTCAATTGGTGGTTAACTCTCCTCTTTCATATATCGAACCCAAATTCTTTGTATTGCACTGCAGGCGGCTACCTTGATCCATGAAAGCCTCTTGCATACCGTCGCTGAATATTTGAAAACTGAGATTTCACCTTACCTCCCCAGCAGAACACTCAGATCATCAGAGGCACATTGGACCTCATTGCGAGTTTGCCATTAAAAAAAGAAAAATTACTGCGTGCACGCACATTCCGGCATGATGGAACGGTAGCACCGGCTTGCCTGTAACAGCCCCAAATCCCCGATACTGGCATCAGCACAGAGGAGCCCGTAACTCACCGGAAATAACATCATCGTGCTGGAACAGGAAATGCACCGGCGGTCATTATAAAAACACAATCCATTGCATTCCTCAGTCCACAGGAGTCTTACTCAAAATCTGACCATCTACAGACACAGAGGAACATGTCTGCAAGACAACCTGTTGTCTGTCGCCGCACGCCCAGGTTCAGTGAACCAGAATTGGACATGCTGGCTGACACCCTTGTGGAGCATGCAGATGAGGTTTTCTGCACAGCTCTGCAGGCACCAAGACTAAATTCGCAAGAAGGCCATATAGGATGTGGTCCGTAAACTCTTGGCGGTAGGGACAACACCCTGGACTGTGCGAGACTATAAGAAGAGGTGGGACGACCTACGTCTCCGTGTCTGCAACTCCACAGAGCGCAGCCAGCAGGGCCTGGCCACAGGAGGGGGAGCACCATCCCCTATCAAACTGCAGGCATGGGAGGAGACGTGCAGCACTGTCCTGCACATGGAGGCCGGCCATAGAGGGAGTTGGAGATGCGGAGGCGGAAGGTGCAACATCCAATGATGCCAGTGAGTCTCCGTAACCCCATAGTCACATGACACACCTCGTTGCCCTAATGCAAATGGCCAGGTCAATATGTCGAGTTGGTGAAACCTGATGCCTTCTGCCATTCCACCCACCGACAACCTTGTTTCACACATGTACAATGTACTTGGCTGCAACCCGAAAACAAGCCCCACTGAAACACCTTTGGGAGGGTATCCATCTATGTAATACCCATGGGAAATATGTATTTCTTTGGAGATTAGATACTCCAATATATGAGAGATCGTAAGGTTGGAGGGATAGTGAGATATTCCACATAGAATGCAATTTTATTAGGTCCACAGGCACTTTTGAGTAAATGTGACTTGTTTCCATTTACCTTATCAAAAGTTTGGAACTCATAATATTTTTTAAAGGGGGAAGTATTCAATTAATTACGTGGCAATTCTCATCAGTAGTGACTGGAGGAGACGAGTACCTGCATTTCAAATGAGAAGGTAAAATATTTGAGCAGAAGAGTCAATGATGCAAACACTTCCCCATTCATGTTGTTGCTAACCTCACCATTATGAATTGGATGCCAAAAATATTGTGCTTATTCAAGGTAAAGTAGTACAACTGCTTTCTGGGCTTTTCGCTGCACTTCATTAGACGCTGGTTAAATGAATCTGGATGCAATACAAATACGGGTTCACTCTCACAAGTCCAGGTTCAACTGAAGTACTTGAGGCAGCAGCTATCGAGGTATCCCCTGTGGTTTCTTGGGTTCAGTTTGTTTCCTATTGACTGTGGTAGATGGTTGTGGAAATCATACAAACCAGGCCAGTTATTGTAATTATAACAACTTTGTTTTGTTTGCATGGAGCTATTTTCTTTAGATGATGAGACGTTCTAGTTTTTCTTGTCTCTTTATGCTTCCTAATGGCAGTTTTAGTGTCACCATCCCTCTGCTAGTTACGCCTCCTCGTTCTGTTTTATTGGTTTTGCTTGTTGTGTTGGAGTCACATGCATGACTTCATATTCCATAATCAATTCATCCCCTTTTTCTCTATCACAGAGTTATAAACACAGGGGCTCTGGATTTTGCTTCTTTTAATTTTCTCCAGAAAGAACAACTGTTTCCAGCTTCGGGGGTATTGGTATAATTTTGGACTCTCCTTGCAACTCTATTAATATCTGTGCTCAACAAAAGATGCTGAGCTCCCCTGTTGTGAACAAGGCCAAATAGCATGGCTTATGGGGTGATGCCCAATTACAGGCATCAACAATATGTTTTAGCTCGCTTTAGTGTACCAGAGGCAGAATAACCATTTACATATTGGTTCCACCAAAGACAGTACAGCATTTACCATGTCTTGTGTTTATGGGTATTGGATCCCGTACTCATTTTGTGTCTTTGGCACCTCTTAGGTTCAAATGCTTCTCAAGAACCTCAGTCTATTTTAAATACACATGCTTCTGAATACTACTTAGAATTGACTGCCTGCCAAGGTTCTCAGGAACCTTTGGGGTCTGTTGCCTCTTTAGGTTCTCAACACATTTTAGATTCAAATTCTTTTTAGGATTCTCAACACCTCTGAGACAAAAAAATATTCTCAGACTTCCCAGCACCTCGTAAGTTTAAGGGCTTCTCATAGTGTTCAGGTCCTACTAAGTTCAAGTGCCTCCAATGCTTATATGTACCTCTCAGGCTCCAGAGTTTCTCAGGCTATTAAATACATTGTAGGCTCAATTAGTTCTCATGATGCTCAGAACCTGTTAGTTTCAAGAGCTTCTCAGGCTTCTCAGCACATCTCATGTTCAAGTCCACCTCGGGCTTCTCAGTACTCCAAATTCTTCTCAGGGTTTTGGAATCCAGAACCTCTTATATTCAGTCACTTGTAATGGTTCTGAGCACTTCTCAGATACAACTTCTCCCCAGACTCTTTAGCTCCTCTTAACTAGATATACTTCAGTGATGCTCTCTGGATCTTCAGAACCATTCCCATTTTTCTCATCCGTGCTCGTATTTCAGCATCTTTGCCCTCAATTGATGACTTAATCTTAGAGACCACATTGTATATCCTTCTGGCCAGTCTTTTCATCCATCTCATGTGTCCCCACAGTGAAACCCTATTTTGGGAGTTGATGTATTCTTTGCACATCATTTTGTTTTCTATTCCTTTCCAGCATGGCTCACAGAACAACAATCTCTTTGACATTTTCCCAGAATTCAACAACTTCATCCAGGTAAGAGAGTTTTGGCCATTACATTGTGAACCCGGGTTGTACGTGGACCACCAGTGCCTGTCATCATCTCCTAGTGATAATAGTAGAGCCTGCTGCATGTTCTGCAGTTCTAAATAACCATCTGTTTGACACACCAGCTTAGCATCACTTTGTCACACGACATAATAGAAAGAAAGATGTCCTGCACATCAACAATCAGAGGTATATTACCTAGCTGACAGATTTAAACAGCAAGATAGTTTTCAAACACTTTATTTATTTATGTGACACTGAATGCTGCTAACAAGCCACTTCAGAGGGCTCTAATAATGAGCAAAATTATATTTGAAAGGAAAGTGCTTATCGTGGTCATGAGCATAGTAGGAGTGTGCAAAAAGTGAATACTCTCATCAGGTTTGCAAATTCATTCACAAAATCTTTCTAGCATTGATGTATATCAGGACATATGATCTGCTGTCATAACTATTTATTCAGTGAGTGGAACATGTATTTTCAGAGATCTGGCTACCCAGGCACATTTTAGATGAAAGTAGAGTCTCTTGTTAAGTATCTATTCAAGGAATAACTGAACTATAATCTTTTAGTGTAATGAACATGCAAAGGCGAGATTTGGCAACATTAGTCAGGTTTCCAGGATAATGGCACAGGTTTCCAGGATAATGGCAAAGGGAATTCAACCCTTCGCCCCAAGCTGGGGACCCCCTCCCCTCCCCTAGGGCTGTCAGCCGCTCCGCAACAACCTCCCTAGGGGTAGAGGCAAGCAGGACCTCACAGGCAGAGACTTCCCCTGTGGGGAAAAGTTCTCCCGGTCCTGTGAGGAACTCCCTAAATATCCCTTCGATATCACCTCTTCAGACATACTTTACCAAGGTGTATATGAGGAAAAAAGAAAGATGTACTATGGCAAATCAGAAACTGTAACTGTCCCTTTTAATGGAAAACATTTAACTGGGACAGAGAGGATTAAATAGGATGAGAACCGGTTATAGGTCAAAGGTTCGAATCAAAAGGTTCGAAATACAATAGGTTCGAATCAAAAGGACTGAAAACAAAAGGTGCAAACATTTTTTTTTGGGGGGTCCCCCCAACCCCTGTTTTTGTGGTAAAAACCACTTTTTTTACCTATATGGAAACCCAAAAAAAATCTATAATAAAAAAAGAATTCGAACCTTTTGTTTTCGATCCTATTGACTCTCACCTTTTGCATTCAAACCTTTTGTATTCGCACCTTTAACTGGACACCATGAGAACCTGGAGGATGCAGAGAGAGCGAGAGACCTAGGCAAACAGGGAAAGGCCCATGGCTTTGTCAGAACTGAAAGGGGAGGAGACAGTGAACTCCAGGAAGCCCGGGAAGTTCGAATCAGCTGGCAAGCTGAAGCTGAGGAGCTGGACCCACGTCCAATAAGCAGAGAAGCAAGAGCAGCAACAAGTGGTGGCATGACCATGAACAAACTGCGGTGGACTGGAGGTCCTTATAACACCATCGAGACCACTTGGATGAAGAAACATGATATGCCAGTTTATGGGATACCGGAGAGCCGTCCAAAACGAAGAGACGAAGAACGAGAGACCGAACAAAGCAACAAAGTCTGGCAGGCAAAGATGAGAGTTAGATCCGAACTAAGAGAAATCCAGGTGTCATATTTCCCGAGGTTGACACATAACAGGGAAAGTGGAAGACCCATCATTGCAAAAGTGTGTGTTCATGCTCGTCTCAGTGACAATAAAGAGGCAATAAGAGATGTGACAGAGAATCATTACAACAGTGTTCATACTCATCTCAGTGATGATAAAGAGGCAATAAGACAAGTGAAAGAGAATCATTGCAATAAAGAAGTGAATGAGAATCCTTACGAGAGTGTTTATACTTGTTTCAATCCAGATAAAGAGAATATCCCAGTGGAAGTAAGAGAAGTTAATAAGAATCATTATGAGTACCCATACTTGGCCCAATAAAGCCAAAGTGATGATAAAGTAAGAGAAAGAGAAGTGAATGAGAATCACTATAATAGCATTCATACTCAGCACAGTCCAAGTAAAGAGAACTTCAGTAAGAAAGAAGAAGAGTTTATAAGAGAAAAGTTGGAAGAGATGGATAAACTGAAATATATGTTCTAAGAAAGATATAATACAGAGGAAAAGAGAGTGAAGTGTATAAGAAGGAAAATATCTTTAAGAAGGAGCAGCTGAAAGGTTGGATAACCATACCCAGGGAAAGGAGAGAATAAATCGTAACAACACAAAAGAGGAAAGTCTTAAGCGAAAGAAAACCATTGCCAAGGGAGAGAAGAATAATACAGAGTCAAGGAATTTCCATTTGGGGAGGAACCAAGACTTAACAAAGTCTTGTGAGAACTATATGAACTGATCAAAGAAGTCACAAGAAACTATTTAAAGATCATTTATTGAACAAAAGTTTGCTAATGGCAAAACGTACGAGAAGGCAGTCATTCTCCTGTCTTTAGTTACAATAGTGGTAGGGTCAGTTAAGGTTAGTTTGGAAGGTGGACATACCCTTTTGAGACATTTCACTGATGACTGGCGAGCACCTTAGCTAGTTTTGTTAGGCAGGAAACACCCCATAGAAGTAGGGAAAGGTAGGCATTTTCCTTTTCTTTAATAAAAACACATTTCAAATGTCTTTCAAGAGTCCTCGACCTTCTTCTGACCCGCCACATTTGATGCCATAAGTGAGATCGATACCGACTGATAAAAGTTGGGGACCTGTGCTATTGATCAAACTGAAATGATCAAAGAAGTCACAAGAGACTATTTAAAGATCATTTATTGAACAAAAGTTTGCTAATGGCAAAACGTACGAGAAGGCAGTCATTCTCCTGTCTTTAGTTAAAATAGTGGTAGGGTCAGTTAAGGTTAGTTTGGAAGGTGGACATATCCTTTTGAGACATTTCACTGATGACTGGCGAGCACCTTAGCTAGTTTTGTTAGGCAGGAAACACCCCATAGAATTAGGGAAAGGTAGGCATTTTCCTTTTCTTTAATAAAAACACATTTCAAATGTCTTTCAAGAGTCCTCGACCTTCTTCTGACCCGCCACATTTGATGTCATAAGTGAGATCGATACCAACTGATAAAAGTTGGGGACCTGTGCTATTTACTAAGTTTGAGTCCCAAGGCCAAGGCCCCTACTGTAGCCAGCTCAGAATCCATAGACTTTGACATACAAAGCACCACTGAAATTCTAATACCTCTGGGTGAAAGGTGCTTAATCCCTACTGGGTTAACTTTAGCCCCTCCCAATGGAACATGCATAAGATTAACCTCATAATCTGGGTTAGTTTGGAGACATGGGTTAGATGTTATGGCAGGGGTCATTGATGCTGATTATCAAGCTGATGTTAAAATCATCATACACAATCACAGGAATAACCCACACACCATTAAGAAGGGGAAGAAGGTAGCACATGGGATATTACAAATGGCATTGTTCCCAGTATCCCAAGAGCTAATGACTTGAGATGAAACAGATGGAGGCTCACAAGGATTTGGGGAAGCTGATCTCCCCAGGAAGGATACATCTCCCCAAGAACCAGAAGAATTTGCCCACTTACCTGATCTGGCCTTCGCTCAGAGGAATGACCCCATCCTTGTGAAAGTCTTTAATACGGTAATCGCTGAAGAAGGAGGACAAATCAATCCGGTCCCTTATTCTTCCTCAGAAAGGATTTATTGTACTGAGGTGATAAAACCCCAGAAGGGGTATCCCATGCCCAACTAGTAATCCCACAAAGCCATAGAAGGATTGTTTTAGAACTAGCCCACTCTCATTTGACTGCAGCCCATGAAGGAGTAGAAAAAGCACAAAGCCAAATAACTCCCATATTCTATTGGCCAGGAATATTTATAGGCATAAAGAATTTGTATTGACATGTGAAATCTGTCACAAGACGGCCACCACTCCTGTTCCCACTGCCTCCTTACAATCACTACCCATCATTGATGTCCTTTCTTTTAAATTGAAATGGATATCATGGGACCACTAGAGTAACCAGGTAGAGTCACTAATTCTTTCCATTCTCTTAGGACCCCCCCCCCCAGGAAAGCTGTCAATCTGAAACCCTACAGAATCCCTGAGGCAAGAAGAAAAATAATAAAAAAAATAGAAGAAAAGCTTAAATCTGATGTCATTGAACCATCTGAAAGCCATCGGGCCTCTCCCATTATTTTAGTTGCAAAACCAGACCAGTCATGGCACTTTTTGTATTCATTTCCAGAAGCTGAACTCTTTATTTATTTTTAATAACTACACAATGCTGAGCATAGATGAGCTGATCAAGAAACTGGGCTCAGACAAATATATCGACTATATATCTCACAAAAGGCGGTTGACAGGTCCTGTTAAACCCATAAGACTAGGAAAAAACAGCCTTTTATGCACCACAAGGCCTGTTTCAGTTTAAGGTTTTACCTTTTGGGCTTCATGGCGCACCTGCCACATTCCAAAGTCTTTTGGACAAAATGTTTAAACCTTAAGCAGCTTTTTATGGGGCATATGTGGACGCCATTGCCATCCATAGTAATAGTTGGCTGGAGAATGTACATCACCTCTTCGAAATGACACGTACCTGGGGAAATGTCGACTGACTGCCAAACTCTGAAAATGTCACCTCGCCCAATCTGTGGTTAAGTACCTCAGAATATTTGTGAGGAATGGCCTAATTTAACCACAGAGTGAAAGATAAATGTTGTCCAACAAACTCTCACACCTAAGACCAAAGCAAACTTTGTGCTTTTCCGGCTCTCACTAGCTACTATCGAAGATTAATAGCTTCAATATAACTCTGACATACCAAGCCTCAACTGGACGGCACATACAAAGACTGACACCTAACCAACCCCTCCTGCCTTCCTGAGAGCACACTAACAGGGTGGGCTGTTTTTTCATTTCCTTTCCCTGCTCTCCACTTTGACCTATTTAACACAGTGTACCATTTAGGCCTTGAAGATTGCAATGTGTGGGGGGGTTGAACATCCACATGCCTTTCTGAACAAAACTACAAATCAGGTACAGACAGGCACAAATAACGTGGTATATGCAGAGGGGCTATGAAAGCTGTAATGCTGTGATGTATTGTTTTGCAAATGCTTCACTTCATCTCTGCCTGAGGAAATGGAGACATTCCACAAAAGCTTGCAAATATGCAAAATAAATGAATTTGTTAGCCTAATTAAGGTATTGGACTCGTTGTTTTCTTCTGGATCAACATTATATATATATTTGGCGAAACATTTTAAGGAAACACATCAAAATGATTAGACAGGTTTTAAGTTTTTCGGTATAGCAACTATACATTCACCTCCCTGAGGTGGTAATCGAGAACTGACACTGTACAAGTTAAAGACAAAGACCATATTGGATTTTGAAACTCAATTCCCATTAGGTCACAACTGTGACGAAGAGTTATATGCTTTCCTGTAATATGGATATTTACCAGTGTTGATATTATCAAGTGCTTGTATGAAGTGATGGTATTTCAGTAATTCACAAACAAAGTGAGAACTCTGAAAATAGTTATTTTCCAGAGCTGAAACCTATAAATATTATTTATTTCCATTGTGCATTTCTTTAGGATCCCCCAATTTTAAATTTGCTGCTATTTATGACTGGTTTCTCTCTTCTTCTCCTCAGGATTTTGTTTCCTTTTTCTTCAGTTTTATTTCCAGCTCTCTTTCTCATTTTTGTCCTTTTACTCTATTTTTACCCAATAGCGGTCATCATTTCTTCATCCTCTTATCTTTTGAGTCTGAATTTCGGTTCCAAATTTTATAGTGTTCTGTCACTGTCAAAAGTTTTTTTTGGAAGTATCTGTTTGTGTTGTTGGTTTGTCGATGTATTGACATACATTTTCGAAAGCATTCTTTAAGACTTTGTTGGGCAGATAATTACAATTCACTGAGCCCTTCTTTAAGGATAGAAATTACTACCATCACATTTGTTGGTAAATGTGTGCAGTTTTATACATTGTCGACAAAGGATACATTTTATTGTTTTTTGTTATTTGTACAATGTGGATATGTCCATAGGTATCAGTGAGAGGTCTGGTCCTTTTGGAGAGTAGTATGTCTTCCCAATGTATTGATATTTCATTCATATGTGTTCTTTTAGCTATTTGACCAGGCATGCACTCTAGGGGTTTAATAATTAGTAATTGACAGTTAATTAGTGTTTTTTATTTCATTTGCACATTTGCTCTTTGTACCATCCTGCCACTTTAGTGCACCATGCACTTTCTGCCCTCACTCAGGTATAGTGGATTGCGCTTGATTAGGTGATCTTTACCGATAGGCAAGCATTATGCACTTTCAATTGGGCTGTGACCCTGAGGCAAGCACTATGCACCATGCACCATGTACCTTATTTCCCTGTGGGTTGAGATTATTACAACAGCCTGTGTCATCATTTTTATGGAGTCATGTGACAAATTTCATCTGTGCATTTGAGAAATGCATGGTAATGTGAAATAATGCAGTGAAGGTTTCATTTGTTTTTGATGCATTGTAAACTGGTTTATGGAACTGCATTCATGGATTTCCACTTGGAAGTTATTGGCTCCCTATTGGTAATTTTAATTACATTTCCAATGTGATGTGTAAAGCACCAAGCACTTTATGTATGGGTTTTAGTGGTTCAAGTTCCTCCATCACAAAACCACTGTGGGCATGCAAATATGTCTGAAAGCTTTTGCATGCTTTTAGAGCATACCCCATTTGTAATAAATACAAAGAAGGCACTTGTCATTCACTCCTCTTTGACCATAGAGAATACTTGATGTACATAGGTAGCCATCCGCATTATATGCATTGTATGAGAACAAGCAACAAGCAAAGAACTTTAGTTGCATGGAGAGAACTTAACGCAACAAACCCTCTGAAGTTCAGTTAAAGCAACCTTAACTTTGCACCCACTGTTGCGCAGCCTAGGACCACAATGATGACATCACAGATCACATCACTGATGACATCACTGTTTCCATGTTGTATGAGAACACTGACATTACAAATCACATCACTGATGCCATCACTGGTGGCAGCACTAATTACATTGTACATAACTGATTACATCAATAATGGAATTAAGTATACCATCATTTATAAATTAGCTCATGAAAACTTCAATTACCTTAATAACCTTAATAACAATTTGGGCCATGGACTTGGTCATGACAAAGGGTGTGGAGTCACTGGCCAGCACCAAATGCCATAGCTAGTGGCCGGGTTAGTGTTCAGAAATACCAATGTGCATGGTTAAAAGCCATGCCTAGCAGCCCATCAGTGTTTTAAAATGTACAGTGGGCAACCTTGAATGCTGTAGTCAGTGGCCATTGCTAAAGGCCATATCTAGTGCCCATTAACATGTTACTGTGTACACTAGGCTCAGCCGAAGGCCGTGGCCACTGGCTACTATTGCTTTGAAGACCATAGATAGTGGCTGGCTAAAGTATATAATATACAGTGGGCACGGCCAATGGCCATCGCTTATTGCATTTTATTATTTTAAAATATACAGTGGACATGGCCAAAAGATGTACAAACTGCTCAAGGTCAAAGGCCATGGCTAATGGCCCATTTATATGTTAGAATATATAATGTGCACAAACAAAGATTGTGGCCACTGGGCAGTATTGTGCTAAAGTCCATGGCTAGTGCCTGATTAGGGTATATAATATACAGTGGACACTGTTGAAAGCTGTATCTACTGGTAAAGGCCAAGATCAATGGTTGGTAGCCTGTTAATGTTTTAAAATATTCAGTGCACATGGGTGAAGGTTGTGACAACTGTCCATAACTTAAGGCCATTATTAGTACCCATTCATGTGTTTAAATATTTTGGCCATGCCCACTGACCATGGCTGAAGGCCATGCTTAATGGCAGTTACTGTGTAATGTAATTAGTGATGTCATCAGTGATGTGATCTTTTATGTCATCATTGCAGTCATAGGCTGCACAGCAGCTGGCGCGAAGCTAAGGCTGTCTTTTTGTACCTTTCCAAGGATTCGTTGTTTTAAGTTCTCACCTTAACGTCCATGCAACTAAAGTTTTTTCCTTGAATTTCAAGCTTATCTTACAATGTATTGCTCACCTTCACGTCCCCGCAACTAAAGTTTTTTTCCTTGAATTTCAAGGGTTTTGTTATTCCATACATAATTGACATTAATAATACGGACAATTGGGCTAATAAAAACAATGTATCATGTGTTGAAAGTAAAATAAAAAGAAATTATACAACCACATTCCCCCACAAATAAACTAGTTGTTAAAAAAACATGTTTTGCATATGTACTTATCGTTTCAAAGTGTTTAATGGGCATTACCAGTCAGGCAATGGCACTGGAACCGACGTTAAAGCTCTTGCTTCTCTCAGTCCTGTAACTCGAGCTATGGGCCATTAACTGACTGATAATACCCTCCCATCTCGTGGTTTATTATTTAAGTATTTCATGAAAAAGAATAGTTTGAAATGTATGGTGATGTTATTTTAAACAAAAATGCATTTCTAATCTACCAATTTAGCGAATCTAATTAAGATGTATCTCTGTTTGAACCCTTCACACTAACACTAACACTGACACTGAAATATCAGGGAAGCCTTTGCAATGCCTGACCAACACAGCTAATAAGCCCTACTCAACAAGTGCTCTAGTGTGTGCTGCTCCTCAAGCCTTCAATGATGTGACTGAGGGTAATTCACCTGTGGCAGAGCAGTCCCCCCCCACTGTGACAGGTGACGATGCCTGAAGTCTATGAAAATGGTGAACATTGCACTTTACAAAAGTTGCATAACATAACATTTGGTTTGGGGAAGGACGTTCTTTGCCTGGCATTAAAATGTAATACTTTCAGTAGAAACAAATGTAATATTTGACTTTTAAAAATAGCTCCCTAGAAGTGGTTGACCTATGTACAATTTAACAGGGAACCCGCCAATATGTGAGACATATTGAGTGACGCGTCTTTTTCATCTACTCAGACCTTTTCTTTTCGTTAGACTGTAAATCTGTGTAGTGTGAGAATGTAGTGCATTTTTATAGGGTAAATGCAAAATAAAACTGTAGATTAGTTGTTGAGCCTACATATTTCTCAAATATATGGAAGCTACCTTTGAATTGTCAGTCTTCAAACCCCCCATTTATATTGGTAAAATACCAAATCAGTTTTAATCTATGCGGCAAATTAACTATCACAAACAACACCCAGAGGATTACACATTTACAACCTTTTAAAGCATGGCTTTGGGAAGTATTGAATATGCAGGGCGCTGAAGAAGACGAATGAGCCACTGTGCTAAGGAACAGACTACACTCAGGTGTTAGGTTTAGTGTTCAGCGGTGTATTAAATGGTAGTTGGTAAAGATGGGTCTATGGGGTTCCTGTGGCTGACAGAGAATACCATAATTATAGCCGTCGCAGCCTGGAAATATCAAGCCACAAGATTACTACAGTCTTCCTACAGTTTTAATTCATTTGTAATCATTTTGGAAATTACAAAAATCAAACATGTCACTCTCGGAGGGTGAAGGTTTGGAGTCGAAGGATACGCATAGCATGTTTCCTCAAGAAACATCTATTTATCTATAGCCCGGTAATCCTTTAGTCTGGTCTGCCATGTCCCCTTTTCCGCAGAGATTCCTGATGGCTCGAGTTCTTGAAATCAATCATTGTGTTCATACCAGCTAATGCAAAGAAATGATGCAACAATCTGCCATCTTTGCAATTGACTCAAACCCACCTCCCACCTATTTTGCCAAAAGTCAAAAGTCAAAACATTTGGGGCCTGATTCACAAACCCTTTTTGAACGGGATTGCACCATTTTAAAACGCGTCTGTGAACCATGCCCTTACAGCGTCAGCTTAACATGTCTTCACATGGGAGTTGCAGCACTATCTCAACAAGCTCATTTGTTTGTTTAGAAAAAGACCCCCCATTTCCTTCAGTTCACCTCCACGGACGCAAAGCCAGAGCTATTGCAGCCTTATGAATTGATTACTGCAAATCCTTATGCATGGGTTGTACGTGGGAAGATGTTACCGAAAAACACATTCTTTAAAACACAATGGGCCTCATTAGGACCCTGGCGGAGTGGGTTTCCGCCAGCGCTAATCGCGGCGGACCCGTCCGCCGTACTACGAGTTCCCTTAGCGCCATGGAGGTTTTCTCCGCCTGGTTTTACCGGGCGGAGAAAACCATGGCGCTAAGGGACCTCGTTGTTAATTACGCCGCCGTACTTTACGGCGGCGTAATTAACTCCTTCCCCACTCCCATTATACCCTATGGGGCAAGAATGGGAATGGGGAAGGGTAAAATGGGGATTGGGGATTTACCGCTCCGCCAAGGTCGGCATGGGGTGGTAAATCCGCCAACCCCCATGGCGCTATCGGCGGCTTTCCGCCATGCTCCGCGGTGCATTTAGCACCGCGGATTCCGCCAGGGTCGTAATGAGGGCCAATCTGTCAATTGGTGGTTAACTCTCCTCTTTCATATATCGAACCCAAATTCTTTGTAAACAGAACATGCCTGTATTGCACTGCAGGCGGCTACCTTGATCCATGAAAGCCTCTTGCATACCGTCGCTGAATATTTGAAAACTGAGATTTCACCTTACCTCCCCAGCAGAACACTCAGATCATCAGAGGCACATTGGACCTCATTGCGAGTTTGCCATTAAAAAAAGAAAAATTACAGCGTGCACGCACATTCCGGCATGATGGAACGGTAGCACCGGCTTGCCTGTAACAGCCCCAAATCCCCGATACTGGCATCAGCACAGAGGACCCCGTAATTCACCGGAAATAACATCATCGTGCTGGAACAGGAAATGCACCGGCGGTCATCATAAAAACACAATCCATTGCATTCGTCAGTCCACAGGAGTCTTACTCAAAATCTGACCATCTACAGACACAGAGGAACATGTCTGCAAGACAACCTGTTGTCTGTCGCCGCAAGCCCAGGTTCAGTGAACCAGAATTGGACATGCTGGCTGACACCCTTGTGGAGCTTGCAGATGAGGTTTTCTGCACAGCTCTGCAGGCACCAAGACTAAATTCGCAAGAAGGCCATATAGGATGTGGTCCGTAAACTCTTGGCGGTAGGGACAACACCCTGGACTGTGCGAGACTATAAGAAGAGGTGGGACGACCTACGTCTCCGTGTCTGCAACTCCACAGAGCGCAGCCAGCAGTGCCTGGCCACAGGAGGGGGAGCACCATCCCCTATCAAACTGCAGGCATGGGAGGAGACATGCAGCACTGTCCTGCACATGGAGGCCATAGAGGGAGTTGGAGATGCGGAGGCGGAAGGTGCAACATCCAATGATGCCAGTGAGTCTCCGTAACCCCATAGTCACATGACACACCTCGTTGCCCTAATGCAAATGGCCAGGTCAATATGTCGAGTTGGTGAAACCTGATGCCTTCTGCCATTCCACCCACCGACAACCTTGTTTCACACATGTACAATGTACTTGGCTGCAACCCGAAAACAAGCCCCACTGAAACACCATTGGGAGGGTATCCATCTATCTAATACCCCAGGGAAATATGTATTTCTTTGGAGATTAGATACTCCAATATATGAGAGATCGTAAGGTTGGAGGGGTAGTGAGATATTCCACATAGAATGCAATTTTATTAGGTCCACAGGCACTTTTGAGTAAATGTGACTTGTTTCCATTTACCTTATCAACAGTTTGGAACTCATAATATTTTTTAAAGGGGGAAGTATTCAATTAATTACGTGGCAATTCTCATCAGTAGTGACTGGAGGAGACGAGTACCTGCATTTCAAATGAGAAGGTAAAATATTTGAGCAGAAGAGTCAATGATGCAAACACTTCCCCATTCCTGTTGTTGCTAACCTCACCATTATGAATTGGATGCCAAAAATATTGTGCTTATTCAAGGTAAAGTAGTACAACTGCTTTCTGGGCTTTTCGCTGCACTTCATTAGACGCTGGTTAAATGAATCTGGATGCAATACAAATACGGGTTCATTCTCACAAGTCCAGGTTCAACTGAAGTACTTGAGGCAGCAGCTGTCGAGGTATCCCCTGTGGTTTCTTGGGTTCAGTTTGTTTCCTATTGACTGTGGTAGATGGTTGTGGAAATCATACAAACCAGGCCAGTTATTGTAATTATAACAACTTTGTTTTGTTTGCATGCAGCTATTTTCTTTAGATGATGAGACGTTCTAGTTTTTCTTGTCTCTTTATGCTTCCGAATGGCAGTTTTAGTGTCACCATCCCTCTGCTAGTTACGCCTCCTCGTTCTGTTTTATTGGTTTTGCTTCTTGTGTTGGTGTTACTTTTATCCTTTATTTCTCTGGAATAATCCCCACATGCGACTTCGTCGGTAAAAACAATACAACAAGGCCTACCTTGTCTTCGTCCAAACCTGAAGAAAGGATAGATCTACCTGGAACCTGCTTCTGACCCCTTCTAACTCAGGTATCGAAAGGAGACTCCCGGGAAACCCTCGTGGGGGAGAAAACCCGGCTGCCGGTAGAGAGCGTTGGGTGCAAAGCTGGTTTCCACCTCTCAACGATCTTGCGGGATGAAGTCTTCTAATGGTAAGTAAGTTGTTGTTTATGATGTATCAGGCTCATTAGAGATCTGGGAATAAATGTATAGAAGTTAGCGAAGGTAATGGTGTCGGACTTCCTATGAGGGTTAGAGGAGACAGATAATACCTGCAAGTGGTAGGGACCGGGTGTCGGCAGAGGATTTCCGATCGCTGTTTGGTAGAAGGTGTGCCTTTAAAGATGGAACCCAGACGGGGTTCCGATAAGGAGCTGGACGGTAAGCTGAAGAACTGGGTTTCTTTGGGGGGAATAAGGAAAGAGTAATTAGAAAGGTCTGAACTATATCTCTGATAACCGGGGGAAAAGCGGAAAGAAGCTTACATGAATGAAGGCTGAGACACTCCGGTGGTCGAATGGAGTCGATAATGCAAGTGTGGTTGACAGAGGAGGAGGGGCTTCTCTGCTCGAAAAGGAAAAGGAGAGAAATCAAGGGTTAGTAGATGCAAAGGTTCTAGGGCAATTGTAATGAGAGGTACCTAGCGACAACTCACGAAGCGAAGCCTCTGATAGCAGTAGCAACGCGTTGTTGTTCAGGAGCCGTGGATTCTTGTAGTGTATCCGGGATGGGAGGCGGAGCTTCGCTCCCGTCTTCCGTCCTGACAACTAGACCATTGACACCGAGTATAGGCGCCATGTTGGAGGAACACAGCCGCAACTTTGGTTGAAGCCGCCAGCGGTTCCATAATAGACCGCGTCGGAGACCCATCGTAACAGTATGCCCCCTTCCAAGGGAGGAAAATCCCGGTTTACCCGGGTGGAAGCGGTAAAAAGCACGAATCAACCGCGGAGCATGAACCGCGGATGCAGGTTCCCAGGAGCGGTCGGCGGGGGTGTAACCCTTCCAGTCCACAAGGTATTGAAGAACCCCTCTGTGGTAACGGGAGTCACAAATCCCCGATATCTCATACTCCGGACCTGAGTCCGTCATCACAGGAGGGGGAGAACCACACGTAGAGCGGTGGAACTGGTTGCGCACATCTGGTTTTAGTTGTGAGACGTGAAAGGTGGGATGAATGCGACTCCAAGAACTAGGGAGTCTCAGTTTGTAGGCTAACGGTCCGAATTGGGCAATGATGGGAAAAGGACCGAAATATTTGGGTGATAGTTTAGAGGGAATGAGTCGCCTGGGGAGAAACTTGCTGGCCAGCCACACTTGATCCCCGATGTGGAATTGTGGGGTAGGAGTTCGATGTCTGTCGGCTTGTTTCTTGCTCCTGGTCTTGGCTTCTTGCAGGGCCAGACCAGCTTTGACATGACCCTGGTGAATGGTATCGATCAAAGCGTCGATGTCCGGGAATTTGGTAAGGGTGGAGGTCACATGAGGAAAAACTGAAGGGTGAAATCCATATGTGCAAAAGAAGGGACTGGTCTTGATGGACGAATGTGCCATATTGTTATAGGCAAATTCTGCTAAGGGTAGCAGATCCTTCCAGTTGTCCTGGGCCGACGAGACATAACAGCAAAGGTACCCTTCCAGGGTCTGATTCAGTCTCTCCGTCTGTCCGTTGGTCTGCGGATGAAAGCCGGAGCTTAATGCTCTCGAAATTCCCAATGCCTGACAGATGTGTTTCCAATACCTCGAAGTATACTGTGGTCCTCTATCAGAAATTATAGTTTCTGGGAGGCCGTGAAGAGAGAAAATACGTTCCAAAAAAACCCGTGCCATAATGGCTGCTGAGGGAATAGTAGGCAAAGGGATAAAATGAGCCATTTTAGTTAAACTGTCCACGGTGACCATGATGGTGCTACACCCCTTAGAAAGAGGTAAGTCCACTATGAAATCAGTAGAGATTATCTGCCAGGGTTTGACTGGAAGTAGAGGTTTCACCAATTCCCCCAAAGGGGAACACCGAGGTGTCTTGGTTTGTAGACAGATAGTGCAGGAAGCGAGATAGTCTCGCACATCAGTGCGTAGCGAAGGCCACCAAAAATGTCTCGGAATGAGTTCCAGGGTATTAGTAAACCCTCGATGTCCTGCCGCTTGAGAATCATGGCATAATCGTAACACCTCTTTTTGGAGTTCGGGATCAGGAATGTAGACTTTTTCTCCTTTGAACAGAAAACCCTGACTTCTTGTTAATCCATACATCGATAGTAGGGTAGTGTCTAGGATCTCGAGATCTTTGGATTTATTTTCCAGTCGTTGTAGAAAGAGACTAACAACAGATATGGACATTGTCCTTGGAAACATAGGTTCGGGTTTAAAAGGGACCTTTTCTTGAGGAGTCTTTCTGGATAAAGCATCCGCCTTCAAATTGGAGTTCCCTGAAACAAAAGTAAATGTGATCCGATACGGAGAAAAGAAATAGGCCCATCGGGCCTGCCGACTATTGCAGGTTTGTGTGTACTGTAAAGATCGGAGGTTATGATGGTCAGTCCTGACCTCTATAGGGTGTTGGGCCCCTAGAAGGAGGTGACGCCACTCTTCAAAAGCCCGTTTGATGGCTAGGAGTTCTTTCTCCAACACCGTGTAGTGCAGTTCAGCCGGTGAGAGAGTTTTAGATAAATAAGCCACTGGTCTTTCTATGTTTTGCTCGTCTGGTTGAAGTAAGACGGCCCCTAAGGCATATTGGGATGCGTCGGACTCCACAATGAATCTTCGACTTTGATCTGGTACTTGTAAAATAGGGGCCTGAGTAAAAAGAGTCTTGAGTTGTTCAAATGCTCTCTGTGTCTCAGCGGCCCAAACGAATGGGATGTCTTTTTTCAGCAGATACGTTAAGGGTTTGGTCATCAAGGAGAAATGAGGGATGAATCTTCTGTAAAAGTTGGCGAAACCTAGAAATCGTTGAATGTCTTTAATAGATCGAGGAGAGGGCCATTCTGTGATTGCCAATATCTTGTCAGGATCCATTGCAATACCTTGTTGAGTTAGAACGTAGCCCAAGTAAGAAATGGTGGTTTTGTGAAACTCACACTTCTCCAGTTTACAGAACAAATGATTCTGTTGTAGTCGCGTTAACACTTCCCTTACATGTAAAACATGTTCTTTCCAGGTAGAAGAGAAAATCAAGATGTCGTCCAGATAAATGATAACAAAATGTAGGCTGATGTCTGCAAAAATGTGATCCATAAATCTTTGAAAAACTGCTGGGGCATTCATAAGTCCAAACGGCATGACTCGATATTGATAATGACCAAATGGCGTGAGAAAAGCCGTCTTCCATTCATCCCCAGCCTTTATTCGAATTAGGTGGTAGGCTCCTCTTAAGTCAAGCTTGGTGTAAACTTTGGCTCCTTGTACTGCTTCTAATATATCGGGAATGAGAGGCATGGGATATTTGTCCGGGATGGTGATTTTGTTTAAACCCCTAAAGTCGATGCAAGGACGGAGCTCGGTGGTGTCTTTTTTTTGTATAAAAAACAATGAAGCCGCTGTGGGGGAAGTGGACTCGGAAATCAGACCGTTCTTGATATGTGTGTGTAGATATTTTTTTTAGTACTTCTTTTTCTTTGGCTGATAGAATATACATTCTCCCGAAAGGGAGTGGACGATCTGGGATGAGGTCTATCGCACAATCGTCTCTCCGGTGAGGGGGAAGTTCTGAAAACTCAGACTGAGAGAAGAGAGAACGGAATGAATGATATTCTGCTGGTAGGGAAGAGACTTCATTTACAATAGTATGGGCAATCCCTGCCTCCTGCTCCGAATTTGGTGAAGGGGGTTTCGGTAAAAAGTGACCGTGAACACAATGTTCGGAACCTAAGAAAAGAGTACCCGCCGTCCAGTTGATGTAGGGGTTGTGGACCCGTAACCACGGGATACCTAGAATGACTGGATAATGAGCGGTCTTAATAATGTCTAGCTCAATGTTCTCATGATGGGAGACCACCGTCATCTTTAAAGCTCTTGTGTGATCCTTAATAGGCCCAGATATAAGAGGGCTACCGTCGACGCTTTCCACGGGGATGGCTATGGTCTTAGTAGTACGTGGGATAGCATGTTTCTTAGCCCAAACATCATCAATAAAGTTGCCCGCGGCTCCGCTGTCTATTAAGGCGGGCACGTTAACAAGACATATGTTATCCCAAGCTAATGAAACACTTAAAGTAATCATGGTGTTTCCATCTGCTAGGGTAGAAGGACTGATAGTGTAATTTGGAAGGGGACTAATAGAAGTTAAAGAACCCAAAGCCGTTGTCCCCTTTACGGTCGGGTATTGGCGTTTCCCGGTTTCCTCGGGGGTGCAACCGTACATTCTTTAACAGTATGACTGTTTGATCCACAGTACATACACAATCCTTGTGTCTTTCTCCGTGTACGTTCTGCAGGAGAGAGAGGACCCCTTGCGTTACCTAATTGCATGGGCTCCTCGCTCGTATACGATTTATGAGGAGAAAAAAAAGATTCCATGTGGTATCTAGGATTCTTTCCTTTTCGTTTTTCTCTGTTCCTTTCCTGGAGTCTATAATCTAACTGCATCACTAGAGCAATAAATTCAGTCAGGTTGTGAGGTCTCGGAACTCGAGACACTTCGTCTTTTAGTTCTTCCGATAACCCTCTTCTAAAGAGAGTAATCAGTGCATCGTCTGCCCAAGAGGTGTCAGCGGCCATCTTTTTAAAAGTAGTTATATAGGCTAGGATGTCCAGGTTCCCTTGTTTTAAGTCAAGGAGCCTTTCCTGAGAGGCGACAACCACCTCTTGTCTGCTGAACATGCTGCGGATACTGTTGCAAAATGCCGGATAAGAGTCCAAAATGGGGTTGTTATTGATGACTAAAGGAGTGGCCCATGCTAAGGCTGCTCCTGTCATTTGTGCAATCATATGGCCCACTTTGTCTCTGTCCGTGGGAAAAAATGCTGCCTTAAAGGCAAACTGCACTGTGCAAGATTCAAGGAATTCTTTCACGGCTTGGGGATTGCCATCAAATCGACCGCCTGGTAATGGCCCTGGAGGGACTTCCGAGCTTCGGGCTGTCTGTCCCCCTTGCTGTCGTAATGCAGTATTTTCTAGTTTTAACTGCTGGACCTCTGCAGAAAGGGTCTGCATGGCAGCCATCATTTGTTGTAGCTGTTGTTCCATTGTTAATGCCCGTCGAATATCCCCTGTGAGTCCTCCAGAGCTTTATCTTTCGGGCGTTGCTAACTGTTACTTTTATCCTTTATTTCTCTGGAATAATCCCCACATGCGACTTCGTCGGTAAAAACAATACAACAAGGCCTACCTTGTCTTCGTCCAAACCTGAAGAAAGGATAGATCTACCTGGAACCTGCTTCCGACCCCTTCTAACTCAGGTATCGAAAGGAGACTCCCGGGAAACCCTCGTGGGGGAGAAAACCCGGCTGCCGGTAGAGAGCGTTGGGTGCAAAGCTGGTTTCCACCTCTCAACGATCTTGCGGGATGAAGTCTTCTAATGGTAAGTAAGTTGTTGTTTATGATGTATCAGGCTCATTAGAGATCTGGGAATAAATGTATAGAAGTTAGCGAAGGTAATGGTGTCGGACTTCCTATGAGGGTTAGATGAGACAGATAATACCTGCAAGTGGTAGGGACCGGGTGTCGGCAGAGGATTTCCGATCGCTGTTTGGTAGAAGGTGTGCCTTTAAAGATGGAACCCAGACGGGGTTCCGATAAGGAGCTGGACGGTAAGCTGAAGAACTGGATTTCTTTGGGGGGAATAAGGAAAGAGTAATTAGAAAGGTCTGAACTATATCTCTGATAACCGGGGGAAAAGCGGAAAGAAGCTTACATGAATGAAGGCTGAGACACTCCGGTGGTCGAATGGAGTCGATAATGCAAGTGTGGTTGACAGAGGAGGAAGGGCTTCTCTGCTCGAAAAGGAAAAGGAGAGAAATCAAGGGTTAGTAGATGCAAAGGTTCTAGGGCAATTGTAATGAGAGGTACCTAGCGACAACTCACGAAGCGAAGCCTCTGATAGCAGTAGCAACGCGTTGTTGTTCAGGAGCCGTGGATTCTTGTAGTGTATCCGGGATGGGAGGCGGAGCTTCGCTCCCGTCTTCCGTCCTGACAACTAGACCATTGACACCGAGAATAGGCGCCATGTTGGAGGAACACAGCCGCAACTTTGGTTGAAGCCGCCAGCGGTTCCATAATAGACCGCGTCGGAGACCCATCGTAACAGTTGTAGTCACATGCATGACTTCATATTCCATAATCAATTCATCCCCTTTTTCTCTATCACAGAGTTATAAACAAAGGGGCTTTGGATTTTGCTTCTTTTAATTTTCTCCAGAAAGAACAACTGTTTCCAGCTTCGGGAGTATTGGTATAATTTTGGACTCTCCTTGCAACTCTATTAATATCTGTGCTCAACAAAAGATGCTGAGCTCCCCTGTTGTGAACAAGGCCAAATAGCATGGCTTATGGGGTGATGCCCAATTACAGGCATCAACAATATGTTTTAGCTCGCTTTAGTGTACCAGAGGCAGAATAACCATTTACATATTGGTTCCACCAAAGACAGTACAGCATTTACCATGTCTTGTGCTTATGGGTATTGGATCCCATACTTCACATTTTAGGACATTTCATTTCAGATTTACCATATATTTCAGACTCCAGTATCGCCTACCACTGTTCAAGTTATTTTTCATTTTGTGTCTTTGGCACCTCTTAGGTTCAAATGCTTCTCAAGAACCTCAGTCTATTTTAAATACACATGCTTCTGAATACTACTTAGACTTGACTGCCTGCCAAGGTTCTCAGGAACCTTTGGGGTCTGTTGCCTCTTTAGGTTCTCAACACATTTTAGATTCAAATTCTTTTTAGGATTCTCAACACCTCTGAGACAAAAAAATATTCTCAGACTTCCCAGCACCTCGTAAGTTTAAGGGCTTCTCATAGTGTTCAGGTCCTACTAAGTTCAAGTGCCTCCAATGCTTATATGTACCTCTCAGGCTCCAGAGTTTCTCAGGCTATTAAATACATTGTAGGCTCAATTAGTTCTCATGATGCTCAGAACCTGTTAGTTTCAAGAGCTTCTCAGGCTTCTCAGCACATCTCATGTTCAAGTCCACCTCGGGCTTCTCAGTACTCCAAATTCTTCTCAGGGTTTTGGAATCCAGAACCTCTTATATTCAGTCACTTGTAATGGTTCTGAGCACTTCTCAGATTCAACTTCTCCCCAGACTCTTTAGCTCCTCTTAACTAGATATACTTCAGTGATGCTCTCTGGATCTTCAGAACCATTCCCATTTTTCTCATCTGTGCTCGTATTTCAGCATCTTTGCCCTCAATTGATGACTTAAGCTTAGAGGCCACATTGTATATCCTTCTGGTCAGTCTTTTCATCCGTCTCATGTGTCCCCACAGTGAAACCCTATTTTGGGAGTTGATGTATTCTTTGCACATCATTTTGTTTTCTATTCCTTTCCAGCCTGGCTCACAGAATAACAATCTCTTTGACATTTTCCCAGAATTCAACAACTTCATCCAGGTAAGAGAGTTTTGGCCATTACATTGTGAACCCGGGTTGTACGTGGACCACCAGTGCCTGTCATCATCTCCTAGTGATAATAGTAGAGCCTGCTGCATGTTCTGCAGTTCTAAATAACCATCTGTTTGACACACCAGCTTAGCATCACTTTGTCACACGACATAATAGAAAGAAAGATGTCCTGCACATCAACAATCAGAGGTATATTACCTAGCTGACAGATTTAAACAGCAAGATAGTTTTCAAACACTTTATTTATTTATGTGACACTGAATGCTGCTAACAAGCCACTTCAGAGGGCTCTAATAATGAGCAAAATTATATTTGAAAGGAAGGTGCTTATCGTGGTCATGAGCATAGTAGGAGTGTGAAAAAAGTGAATACTCTCATCAGGTTTGCAAATTCATTCACAAAATCTTTCTAGCATTGATGTATATCAGGACATATGATCTGCTGTCATAACTATTTATTCAGTGAGTGGAACATGTATTTTCAGAGATCTGGCTACCCAGGCACATTTTAGATGAAAGTAGAGTCTCTTGTTAAGTATCTATACAAGGAATAACTGAACTATAATCTTTTAGTGTAATGAACATGCAAAGGCGAGATTTGGCAACATTAGTCAGGTTTCCAGGATAATGGCACAGGTTTCCAGGATAATGGCAAAGGGAATTCAACCCTTCGCCCCAAGGTGGAGACCCCCTCCCCTCCCCTAGGGCTGTCAGCCGCTCCGCAACAACCTCCCTAGGGGTAGAGGCAAGCAGGACCTCACAGGCAGAGACTTCCCCTGTGGGGAAAAGGTCTCCCGGTCCTGTGAGGAACTCCCTAAATATCCCTTCGATATTACCTCTTCAGACATACTTTACCAAGGTGTATATGAGGAAAGAAGAAAGATGTGCTATGGCAAATCAGAAACTGTAACTGTCCCTTTAAATGGAAAACATTTAACTGGGACGGAGAGGATTAAATAGGATGAGAACCGGTTATAGGTCAAAGGTTCGAATCAAAAGGTTCGAAATACAATAGGTTCGAATCAAAAGGACTGAAAACAAAAGGTGCAAACATTTTTTTTTGGGGGGTCCCCCAACCCCTGTTTTTGTGGTAAAAACCACTTTTTTTACCTACATGGAAACCCAAAAAAAATCTATAATAAAAAAAAATTCGAACCTTTTGTTTTCAAACCTTTTGTATTCACACCTTTAACTGGACACCATGAGAACCTGGAGGATGCAGAGAGAGCGAGAGACCTAGGCAAACGGAAAGGCCCATGGCTTCGTCAGAACTGAAATGGGAGGAGACAGTGAACTCCAGGAAGCCCGGGAAGTTCGAATCAGCTGGCAAGCTGAAGCTGAGGAGCTGGACCCACGTCCAATAAGCAGAGAAGCAAGAGCAGCAACAAGTGGTGGCATGACCATGAACAAACTGCGGTGGACTGGAGGTCCTTATAACACCATCGAGACCACTTGGATGAAGAAACATGATATGCCAGTTTATGGGATACCGGAGAGCCGTCCAAAACGAAGAGACGAAGAACGAGAGACCGAACAAAGCAACAAAGTCTGGCAGGCAAAGATGAGAGTTAGATCCGAACTAAGAGAAATCCAGGTGTCATATTTCCCGAGGTTGACACATAACAGGGAAAGTGGAAGACCCATCATTGCAAAAGTGTGTGTTCATGCTCGTCTCAGTGACAATAAAGAGGCAATAAGAGATGTGACAGAGAATGATTACGACAGTGTTCATACTCCTCTCAGTGACGATAAAGAGGCAATAAGACAAGTGAAAGAGAATCATTGCAATAAAGAAGTGAATGAGAATCCTTACGAGAGTGTTTATACTTGTTTCAATCCAGATAAAGAGAATATCCCAGTGGAAGTAAGAGAAGTTAATAAGAATCATTATGAGTACCCATACTTGGCCCAATAAAGCCAACGTGATGATAAAGTAAGAGAAAGAGAAGTGAATGAGAATCACTATAATAGCATTCATACTCAGCACAGTCCAAGTAAAGAGAACTTCAGTAAGAAAGAAGAAGAGTTTATAAGAGAAAAGTTGGAAGAGATGGATAAACTGAAATATATGTTCTAAGAAAGATATAATACAGAGGAAAAGAGAGTGAAGTGTATAAGAAGGAAAATAACTTTAAGAAGGAGCAGGTGAAAGGTTGGATAACCATACCCAGGGAAATGAGAGAATAAATCGTAACAACACAAAAGAGGAAAGTCTTAAGTGAAAGAAAACCATTGCCAAGGGAGAGAAGAATAATACAGAGTCAAGGAATTTCCATTTGGGGAGGAACCAAGACTTAACAAAGTCTTGTGAGAACTATATGAACTGATCAAAGAAGTCACAAGAAACTATTTAAAGATCATTTATTGAACAAAAGTTTGCTAATGGCAAAACGTACGAGAAGGCAGTCATTCTCCTGTCTTTAGTTACAATAGTGGTAGGGTCAGTTAAGGTTAGTTTGGAAGGTGGACATACCCTTTTGAGACATTTCACTGATGACTGGCGAGCACCTTAGCTAGTTTTGTTAGGCAGGAAACACCCCATAGAAGTAGGGAAAGGTAGGCATTTTCCTTTTCTTTAATAAAAACACATTTCAAATGTCTTTCAAGAGTCCTCGACCTTCTTCTGACCCGCCACATTTGATGCCATAAGTGAGATCGATACCGACTGATAAAAGTTGGGAACCTGTGCTATTGATAAAACTGAACTGATCAAAGAAGTCACAAGAGACTATTTAAAGATCATTTATTGAACAAAAGTTTGCTAATGGCAAAACGTACGAGAAGGCAGTCATTCTCCTGTCTTTAGTTAAAATAGTGGTAGGGTCAGTTAAGGTTAGTTTGGAAGGTGGACATATCCTTTTGAGACATTTCACTGATGACTGGCGAGCACCTTAGCTAGTTTTGTTAGGCAGGAAACACCCCATAGAATTAGGGAAAGGTAGGCATTTTCCTTTTCTTTAATAAAAACACATTTCAAATGTCTTTCAAGAGTCCTCGACCTTCTTCTGACCCGCCACATTTGATGTCATAAGTGAGATCGATACCAACTGATAAAAGTTGGGGACCTGTGCTATTTACTAAGTTTGAGTCCCAAGGCCAAGGCCCCTACTGTAGCCAGCTCAGAATCCATAGACTTTGACATACAAAGCACCACTGAAATTCTAATACCTCTGGGTGAAAGGTGCTTAATCCCTACTGGGTTAACTTTAGCCCCTCCCAATGGAACATGCATAAGATTAACCTCATAATCTGGGTTAGTTTGGAGACATGGGTTAGATGTTATGGCAGGGGTCATTGATGCTGATTATCAAGCTGATGTTAAAATCATCATACACAATCACAGGAATAACCCACACACCATAAAGAAGGGGAAGAAGGTAGCACATGGGATATTACAAATGGCATTGTTCCCAGTATCCCAAGAGCTAATGACTTGAGATGAAACAGATGGAGGCTCACAAGGATTTGAGGAAGCTGATCTCCCCAGGAAGGATACATCTCCCCAAGAACCAGAAGAATTTGCCCACTTACCTGATCTGGCCTTCGCTCAGAGGAATGACCCCATCCTTGTGAAAGTCTTTAATACGGTAATCGCTGAAGAAGGAGGACAAATCAATCCGGTCCCTTATTCTTCCTCAGAAAGGATTTATTGTACTGAGGTGATAAAACCCCAGAAGGGGTATCCCATGCCCAACTAGTAATCCCACAAAGCCATAGAAGGATTGTTTTAGAACTAGCCCACTCTCATTTGACTGCAGCCCATCAAGGAGTAGAAAAAGCACAAAGCCAAATAACCCCCATATTCTATTGGCCAGGAATATTTATAGGCATAAAGAATTTGTATTGACATGTGAAATCTGTCACAAGACGGCCACCACTCCTGTTCCCACTGCCTCCTTACAATCACTACCCATCATTGATGTCCTTTCTTTTAAATTGAAATGGATATCATGGGACCACTAGAGTAACCAGGTAGAGTCACTAATTCTTTCCATTCTCTTAGGACCCCCCCCCCCCCCCAGGAAAGCTGTCAATCTGAAACCCTACAGAATCCCTGAGGCAAGAAGAAAAATAATAAAAAAAATAGAAGAAAAGCTTAAATCTGATGTCATTGAACCATCTGAAAGCCATCGGGCCTCTCCCATTATTTTAGTTGCAAAACCAGACCAGTCATGGCACTTTTTGTATTCATTTCCAGAAGCGGAACTCTATATTTATATTTAATAACTACACAATGCTGAGCATAGATGAGCTGATCAAGAAACTGGGCTCAGACAAATATATCGACTATATATCTCACAAAAGGCGGTTGACAGGTGCTGTTAAACCCATAAGACTAGGAAAAAACAGCCTTTTATGCACCACAAGGCCTGTTTCAGTTTAAGGTTTTACCTTTTGGGCTTCATGGCACACCTGCCACATTCCAAAGTCTTTTGGACAAAATGTTTAAACCGTAAGCAGCTTTTTATGGGGCATATGTGGACACCATTGCCATCCATAGTAATAGTTGGCTGGAGAATGTACATCACCTCTTCGAAATGACACGTACCTGGGGAAATGTCGACTGACTGCCAAACTCTGAAAATGTCACCTCGCCCAATCTGTGGTTAAGTACCTCAGAATATTTGTGAGGAATGGCCTAATTTAACCACAGAGTGAAAGATAAATGTTGTCCAACAAACTCTCACACCCAAGACCAAAGCAAACTTTGTGCTTTTCCGGCTCTCACTAGCTACTATCGAAGGTTTATACCTTCAATATAACTCTGACATACCAAGCCTCAACTGGATGGCACATACAAAGACTGACACCTAACCAACCCCTCCTGCCTTCCTGAGAGCACACTAACAGGGTGGGCTGTTTTTTTCATTTCCTTTCCCTGCTCTCCACTTTGACCTATTTAACACAGTGTACCATTTAGGCCTTGAAGATTGCAATGTGTGGGGGAGTTGAACATCCACATGCCTTTCTGAACAAAACTACAAATCAGGTACAGACAGGCACAAATAACGTGGTATATGCAGGGGGGCTATGAAAGCTGTAATGCTGTGATGTATTGTTTTGCAAATGCTTCATTTCATCTCTGCCTGAGGAAATGGAGACATTCCACAAAAGCTTGCAAATATGCAAAATAAATGACTTTGTTAGCCTAATTAAGGTATTGGACTCGTTGTTTTCTTCTGGATCAACATTATATATATATTTGGCAAAACATTTTAAGGAAACACATCAAAATGATTAGACAGGTTTTAAGTTTTTCGGTATAGCAACTATACATTCACCTCCCTGAGGTGGTAATCGAGAACTGACACTGTACAAGTTAAAGACAAAGACCATATTGGATTTTGAAACTCAATTCCCATTAGGTCACAACTGTGATGAAGAGTTATATGCTTTCCTGTAATATGGATATTTACCAGTGTTGATATTATCAAGTGCTTGTATGAAGTGATGGTATTTCAGTAATTCACACACAAAGTGAGAACTCTGAAAATAGTTATTTTCCAGAGCTGAAACCTATAAATATTATTTATTTCCATTGTGCATTTCTTTAGGATCCCCCAATTTTATATTTGCTGCTATTTATGACTGGTTTCTCTCTTCTTCTCCTCAGGATTTTGTTTCCTTTGTCTTCAGTTTTATTTCCAGCTCTCTTTCTCATTTTTGTCTTTTTACTCTATTTTTACCCAATAGCGGTCATCATTTCTTCATCCTCTTATCTTTTGAGTCTGAATTTCGGTTCCAAATTTTATAGTGTTCTGTCACTGTCAAAAGTTTTTTTTGGAAGTATCTGTTTGTGTTGTTGGTTTGTCGATGTATTGACATACATTTTTGAAAGCATTCTTTAAGACTTTGTTGGGCAGATAATTACAATTCACTGAGCCCTTCTTTAAGGATAGAAATTACTACCATCACATTTGTTGGTAAATGTGTGCAGTTTTATACATTGTCGACAAAGCATACATTTTATTGTTTTTTGTTATTTGTACAATGTGGATATGTCCATAGGTATCAGTGAGAGGTCTGGTCCTTTTGGAGAGTAGTATGTCTTCCCAATGTATTGATATTTCATTCATATGTGTTCTTTTAGCTATTTGACCAGGCATGCACTCTAGGGTTTTAATAATTAGTAATTGACAGTTAATTAGTGTTTTTTATTTCATTTGCACATTTGCTCTTTGTACCATCCTGCCACTTTAGTGCACCATGCACTTTCTGCCCTCACTCAGGTATAGAGGATTGCGCTTGATTAGGTGATCTTTACCGATAGGCAAGCATTATGCACTTTCAATTGGGCTGTGACCCTGAGGCAAGCACTATGCACCATGCACCATGTACCTTATTTCCCTGTGGGTTGAGATTATTACAATAGCCTGTGTCATCATTTTTATGGAGTCTTGTGACAAATTTCATCTGTGCATTTGAGAAATGCATGGTAATGTGAACTAATGCAGTGAAGGTTTCATTTGTTTTTGATGCATTGTAAACCGGTTTATGGAACTGCATTCATGGATTTCCACTTGGAAGTTATTGGCTCCCTATTGGTAATTTTAATTACATTTCCAATGTGATGTGTAAAGCACCAAGCACTTTATGTATGGGTTTTAGTGGTTCAAGTTCCTCCATCACAAAACCACTGTGGGCATGCAAATATGTCTGAAAGCTTTTGCATGCTTTTAGAGCATACCCCATTTGTAATAAATACAAAGAAAGGCACTTGTCATTCACTCCTCTTTGACCATAGAGAATACTTCATGTACATGGGTAGCCATCCGCATTATATGCATTGTATGAGAACAAGCAACAAGCAAAAAACTTTAGTTGCATGGACGTTAAGGTAACGCAACAAACCCTCTGAAGTTCAGTTAAAGCAACCTTAACTTTGCACCCACTGTTGCGCAGCCTAGGACCACAATGATGACATCACAGATCACATCACTGATGACATCACTGTTTCCATGTTGTATGAGAACACTGACATTACAAATCACATCACTGATGCCATCACTGGTGGCAGCACTAATTACATCGTACATAACTGATTACATCAATAATGGAATTAAGTATACCATCATTTATAAATTAGCTCATGAAAACTTCAATTACCTTAATAACCTTAATAACAATTTGGGCCATGGACTTGGTCATGACAAAGGGTGGGGAGTCACTGGCCAGCACCAAATGCCATAGCTAGTGGCCGGGTTAGTGTTCAGAAATACCAATGTGCATGGTTAAAAGCCATGCCTAGCAGCCCATCAGTGTTTTAAAATGTACAGTGGGCAACCTTGAATGCTGTAGTCAGTGGCCATTGCTAAAGGCCATATCTAGTGCCCATTAACATGTTACTATGTACACTAGGCTCAGCCGAAGGCCGTGGCCACTGGCTACTATTGCTTTGAAGACCATGGATAGTGGCTGGTTAAAGTATATAATATACAGTGGGCACGGCCAATGGCCATCGCTTATTGCATTTTATTATTTTAAAATATACAGTGGACATGGCCAAAAGATGTACAAACTGCTCAAGGTCAAAGGCCATGGCTAATGGCCCATTTATATGTTAGAATATATAGTGTGCACAAACAAAGATTGTGGCCACTGGGCAGTATTGTGCTAAAGTCCATGGCTAGTGCCTGATTAGGGTATATAATATACAGTGGACACTGTTGAAAGCTGTATCTACTGGTAAAGGCCAAGATCAATGGTTGGTAGCCTGTTAATGTTTTAAAATATTCAGTGCACATGGGTGAAGGTTGTGACAACTGTCCATAACTGAAGGCCATTATTAGTACCCATTCATGTGTTTAAATATATTGGCCATGCCCACTGACCATGGCTGAAGGCCATGCTTAATGGCAGTTACTGTGTAATGTAATTAGTGATGTCATCAGTGATGTGATCTTTTATGTCATCATTGCAGTCATAGGCTGCACAGCAGTTGGCGCGAAGCTAAGGCTGTCTTTTTGTACCTTTCCAAGGATTTGTTGTTTTAAGTTCTCACCTTAACGTCCATGCAACTTAAGTTTTTTCCTTGAATTTCAAACTTATCTTACAATGCATTGCTCACCTTCACGTCCCTGCAACTAAAGTTTTTTTCCTTGAATTTCAAGGGTTTTGTTATTCCATACATAATTGACATTAATAATACATACAATTGGGCTAATAAAAACAATGTATCATGTGTTGAAAGTAAAATAAAAAGAAATTATACAACCACATACCCCCACAAATAAACTAGTTGTTAAAAAACATTGTTTGCATATGTACTTATCGTTTCAAAGTGTTTATATTTATATATACTGTTGATGAATAGAAAGTTATTAGAGTGTTACAGTAACTGTGTACAAAGACTACACTCAATGGCCCTCATTACGACCCTGGCGGAAAGGGGAAAACGATGGCGGAAATGCAATACCGCCATCGAAAAGCGCTCGGTGCGACTATGACCCGTCACCGCAAAGTACGAAGCCATTAGCGACACCGTAGTGAACGCCAACGCTAACTGCACTAAGCACGCGCGCGCGCACCATGCCAAACCGCAAACACCACCATGGTGCAACGGTACGCCAATTCCGACCCTAGCGGACATGTACCTAACGCCATCAGGCATGGCGGAATGGACCATTCCGCCATGGCGAGAAATACGGCATCGTGAACCAACCGTAAATGGCCCACTGAGTGCCTGTACTCCACTCCCTGGCCACATTGCACAACTCCTGGCAGGCGCAATGTACTCACACCATGCAACCAGTGAAATCTACAATTCACCCATGCATGCCAACGTAGAAATGCATGCAGGTGTACAAAGCGCCCCGTGAGTGGGCATCCATGTACGGCATGTCACCATAGCCGTACTGATGCAGCACAGGCATGTGAAGGTACAAGACATCAAAATGGAAATCAAGAACACATGACACAAAACAACAGTAGTCCCCCATCGCTTGCCACCAGCGCAAGGCAACATCCAAAACAGCATCCTGAGGGGGATTGCACCAGCCCTGTACTCTTGCCAGTAAACAAACCAACCATCAGCAGAAGCATGTACCACACAAGTTGGCAGAGTGACTGAGCAGCCAGGCACATCCCAAGAGGGGCCGATGGGAGCTGCAGGGCACAGATGGCATGAATACAGAAGCCATTCCAATGGACATGACCCCAGTCCCCCTCCAACAAACGCACGCAAACACAGGCACCTGTGACCAGCCACATTCTGAACATCCCATCATACCATCAATCGACCTGGCTGACAGGCACCAGTCGGCCAAAAGCCAATCCCCCGCCCCTGAACAGCACATCATGTAAACAGTCACAATGGCAGCCCCTATCCGTGACCACACTGTGCTACGTAGGCAAAAGCGGCCAGTACTGTACCACACAACTCAACTCAGAAGGCGGAACACAATGCAGATCATCTCGCAATACATACCGCCACAAATCGAAAATCGCCACATCACCTGCAAAGAATAACGCAACACGCAAAATATCGGAATACAATTTAAATGCACATCCAAATGACAAAGGCCTCACAGCAATTTGTAAAATAACACCAAAACATCCATCATCACCGAGGGCTGCATCTGCAATAATTGACCAGCTTCCACTTGTGTGACGCCCTGTACCATCATGGCACACAGGGCCAACATCAACGTTCCAAAAGGCAACATGGAAGCGGCAAGAACCGCAGGTCCGTCCCATGAGGCAGGCACTAGTCCAGCTGAAAGGCCGAAATGTTGCACCTAGCCACCAGAACAGCGTAAGGGCATGTGGCCCATTGGCGATCGTCCCATAAGATCGTAATGGTGCTCCACTGATTCACCCGAAGCTGCAGGTGTCGGGAGTAAAATCCATCTGGAGGAGTGGCGTACAGATGGCATCTGCAATAGGGCAGGAGATACCTGTCACCAAAATGAAACACAAATTAACCGATTGCACTACAGGACACATGATGCATCACTATCTTCATTCAACACACCAAATCCACACCCATATGCATGCTAGCCCACTCCAAAGGAATATACACACCCCTAAATCAGTATCGATACATAACGAAACCAATCGAGGTTAATACACCATTGGCAACGTCGGTTACTGTGCATGCGTCCGTCAAGATAGAACCCATGACATGGGATTAGTAACGTGCCTAGACACAAGTGTATGAAGGCGCGTCGAGACAGGGAGGATCCGACAAGGGCAGATAGACGTAAGTCCCACTATGGCAGCCTTGCATCACATAGCGCAGGGGAAGGGGATTGAATCAAAAAACACATGTACATGGCAGACCCTAAATGGAATCATCTGTCCATGCATCCATTCATCATTCCCTCATCCCGCAATGAAAACGCATGAACATTCACTCACATAATATGTGAAACTTCCATCGCGTCTGTGCGTAATGCAGTCTGCAAAAACCACTGTGCTCCTGGCCGGATCTGTAGTGTCGTGGAGCTAGATGGACTTGGGAACGTCCTGCCTTATCGTCCACTACGCTATTGCGCATCCCATTCAATTCATGTCATTCATTGCTTGCTCGTTATGGGCCCTGTCCCAAGGACATTCAACAATAGAACGTTACATTTCCAGGCAGACCTGTGGGCGTCTCCTCACCGCTACTTCGCAACCAAAAATGCTGGCCTTCGAATTCCTCACTTGCAACATTACGTCGAAAAGGCTTCTGTGAACGCTTGCATTCACAATTACATCAATGTAGTGCGGCTGTGTGTCATAATGCTAACTGGCTGCAATCACAAATGGGACGCCACGCCCGTCGGTGAAGTACGATACTGTGCTGCATGAGGGTCGGCCATCGATCGAGCCCTACATACCACTGACTCTTCACAGGTATGTAAGCGGCTGCAATCATAGCATGTGTAACAATGGGAGCATAGCATGAAAATCAGTCAAAGTACATCACACTGCCATCGGGATTTGATACATGATTCCAATCCCAAGATGCCATGCGGCCAAATGCAGCCTTACGTGCGGGACGTGCTCGGCCAGAAGGGATTGCATCTGCCACAGATTCATTCAATCAGCACAGGTGGAGGCCATACAGGCCGACAGCACATATATAGCAGACCCAAACCCCGCCCACAACCACTCCCACTCCAAAATGCTACCGGCAGGACTAGCGATGTTGGGCCTGGGGCACCAGATAGCACTGCAAGTGCTACAACTACAAGAAGACGACGAACAACAACAGGTACAACAACCGGGCGCACAGGGGAGACGGAGGAGAAGGAGGAGGAGGAGGGCAAGGCAGGGTCAGCAAGGCCCACAAGCACTGCCACTACCACCACGCAGGCGGCCCGCAATCCCACGCCTCCGAGCTGATCCGTTCAACCTCACTGCTGAGCAGATCCACACCCTCTACCGTTTGGACCGGGACACCATAATCGCCATTGTGGACATGACACATGCTGACCTCGTGAGCATGATAGATAGCCCAACCGCCATCCCACCCCTACTGAAGGTGGTGTCTGTACTCCACTTCCTGGCCACAGGCACCTACCAGCACACAGTGGGACAGTTGCATGGCATTTCACAGCCACTGTTCTCACGGACACTCTCCCAAGTGCACGATGCCCTCCTGAAGCACGCCGACGACCACATCACACTACCACGCACGTACCAGGAAATTACCAACGCAAAGGTGGGATTCCATGCACTTGGCGGCATCCCGGGTTGCATTGGTGCCATCGACTGCACCCATGTTGAATTGGTTGTCCCACATGCCATGGAGGTCCAGTACCGCAACCGGAAACAATTTCATTCAATCAATGTGCAAATGGTGTGTGACTCCAACAAGATCTTTACGCATTGTTGTGCCAGATTTCCAGGATCTACCCATGATTCTATGGTCCTGAGGAACTCAAGAATACCACGCTACATGGAGCGACACGCAGGGCACAGATCCTGGCTACTCGGTGAGTCTCATTCCATGCATGACATCGTGGCCCATTTGATGCGTCAATGACCTTGCAGGAGGGGGGGGGGGCTACTTAGCACTATCATTCCACTGACACCCTTTATTCGTCCCATACAGGTGATGCCGGGTATCCACTGAAGAGATGGCTCCTTACACCAATCCGGAACCCACAGAACCAGCATGAGGAGGACTACAACCATGCCCACTCACGTAGCCGTGTGGTCATTGAACAGGCATTCGGCCTACTGAAGGCTCGTTTCCGCAGCCTCAGCAGGTCTGGCGGGGCACTCATGTACAGCCATGAGAGGGTTTCTAAGATGGTCATGGCATGTGTCATGCTGCACAACATGTGCATACGTAGGAATGTGCCCATGCCCCCTGACGCTGTACTGCATGCACCTGAAGATGATGATGATGAGGGTGGGGATGTGGAGGCACCCCAAGGAGTCCATGAGGCACAGGATGCACGTGCAATCCGACAGAGCATCATAGATGCATGCTTCTAGCAACCACGCATGGTGCCTATTACACGGAAAGGGGACCTGTGGCACTGTGTGTGTGTAGTACAGGCACATAGTGGACTGTACGCCTATGAAGGCCTCGTACGCAAATATCAATGTCCACACATGTCATTGGATGATTATGAAGTGCTGTATTGTTAATGTGATTTGATTCATACACCCTATGGACCCGCCACCCAGTGAAGCCCAACACACCCCCTCCACCCTACTTCCTCCCCCCCCAACACCAGTGTCCAAATATGCATGCTGCCCGTGGGTAGACGCTATTGCAAGCCCCCTCTACGGGTATCAGGGGCACCCCTGCCCGTGGAGCGCAGGTTCCTGCCAGATCTGCGTTGGGGGCTGCCCTGGACGGAACTTGCCACGGATGACGTCTCTGCCTGCTCGCGTCCATGCATGTCTCTGAGGGTTTGTGAGAGCTCCGAGAGCACACGGCGCACAGCAGCAAGTTCAGCACAAACGTCTTTGGACGTCGCATTCAGTTCCCCCCTCAGGCTCTCGGTGCTTTTCTCCATTTGTGCTCTCAGGCTCTCGGTGCTTCTCTCCATTTGTGCTCTCAGGCTCTCGGTGCTTCTCTCCATTTCTCCCCTGAGGCTCTCACTACTTTTCTCTATTTGTGCCCTGAGTGTCTCGGTGGATGTTTCCATGGCTGCCCTGGAAACCCCGCATTCATTCGCATGGTCCTTGAGTAGCGTGGACACTTCCTGCTGTTGCTCGATCAGCAGGTCGAGGGACTGTTGCCTCTGCTGGGCCATGGACATTTGCGGTGGTGTGACAGGGGGGCTGCTCAACACATGTTGCCTTGGCACAGGACTTGTGGGGGTTGGCCAGTCGTCGTCTTCTGGGTGCCCCTGCGTGGTTTCGTCATGGTGTAGGGGATGGGACATGCAGGGGGATTGGGAAAGGTCATGGATGGTACCTACGTCGCCAGCACTGTTTTCCGTGTCGGAGCATGCTGGCATGACAGCTGTGTCACCTATGGTGCTGCTACCACCAGAGGCAGTGCCATCAGATACGTTCTTTGGGGGGACCTGTGGTGCTGGGGTTGTGGACTTGCTGGCTGCTGGGGTGCCTGTTGCAGTCCCCTCCAGTGTGCTGGCACTTGATTCCTGCTGCTGCCGTGTCTTGATCCTTGCACCTGAGGTGGAGGCTCTTGGGACGTTGGTCCTGGCCCTCTTTGCAGGCGTGCTGGTAGGGGTGTCCTGCAGCTCGTCGTTGGTATCGGACCCTGTGGTGGAGTAAAGAGGGGCGAGCGTTAGTTATGGGTCTGTGGGATTTGGAATGGCAACGTATCAAATGCATTGGGGTGGTACATGAGGGTGATTTGGGACTGGGCCTTGGAGGTGGTCTCATTTTCGTGTGGGTTGAGGATGCATTCATTTGGCTGCCTGCAGTTAGGGGGTGCATGCTGCACATGTAGGGGTTGTTTATGGCATCTTGATTAATTTGTTTATTCATTCTGACTTTTAGAGGGCGCTGTCAGGGCAAAGTATGTATTGCACTATGGGGTCACATGGTACTGCACATGTTCGTGGTTTGTGGATTTCGCATTGTTTCTCTTGGCCAACCTACCTGATTCTCCGGATGTCGGCACTCCTTTCTCCATCCCTCCGACTCCCTCTATGCTCTCCATTCCTATGGTGGAGGCGCAGATCTCCTCCCAGGGGGTCAACTTGATGGGCGACTCTGATCCCCCCCCGGTAGCTGTGGCGATGTTCCTGTTCGCAGAAAGTATGCTGCGTACGCGGATCCGCAGGTCGTCCCACCGCTTGCGACATTGCTGTGGCGTGCGGGGTGTTGTCCCCACCGCACTTACGCGCTGTGCCACAAGGGCCCATATGGCCTTCTTGTTGGCAAGGGCCGTCCTGGTCATTTGACTGGAGAAGACGACGGCGGCATTTTCCTGCATGGTCTCGGTCAGCACGGTCAGTTCCTCTCGGGAGAAGTGGACCTGCCGCTTGCGATCACACGCTTTCTTGGCTACCTTTCCCATTTTTATTTTTTTAACTGGGGTTGCGAACGGGTTGGGATGTGTGTCAGGGTCGGATTTTTAATGGTTGTGTTGGGATTCGGATTTTATAGTTGTGCGGCGTGCTGTTTCCCGTTCCGGCCACATGCTTTTACTTCCGTTTCCGTATATTTACGGTGCCCGTAATTTGCGGTGCCCGCTCATTACGGTGCCCGCTCATTACGGTGACCGCTAAGATGGGTGGCGGTATTGCACCTGGTGCAGCGTACGGCGGCGGTGAGGGCCGTTTTGGGGTCATTTCCGCCATCGCAGCCTTTCGGATTCCGCCATGGCGTAATGCTCGTGCCCGATGGGTCGTAATTAGCCGCACTTTGCTCCTTCGTGCAATGGCGGAAACGCTATTTACGCTGTTGCGGTCCGGTCAGTCAATTTCCGCAAGGGTCGTAATGAGGGCCAATATATCTTAAAATAAATCTTTACAAGACTACTGCCCATATATATGTGCAGATATCAAAATGCAGCATGACGGGAGGGTCTACTCGCAGCTCCCACATGGGATAACAGCGGCTATAATAAAATAAATAAGGATATGTTTTTTTTTTTTAATAACACACACTGCATTGAAAGGATCAATTAAAGGTCTTTGATCCATATTTGCAGTATGTGTTTTTATTGTCTATTTTTAGAACTGAAATCTTGGCTAGAAAAGGACCGTTTTGGGGGATAAGTTGCACACCCCACCCGAGGAGCAGGAGCAGGAGCTCCATCGAGTAGGCCCCCACCCTGCAGGAGCAGTGGACCCACAAAGGAGAAGCATTCCCCAACCTCGAGCACATTCTGGTAAGCGCTGCCACTTTGCGCTACGTTTTGCAAATGTGCATTTTCAGTGTCCTAATATTGCACACGGGCGCTCATGGAAGCCCTGCAATGAATATCTTTTGACCAGCACAAAATCCGCCAAAAGGAGCACTTTATGTGCCTTTTACCACATTCAGGTATACGAGGTACCAAACACCTCCAAAATGGCCGTTCGTTGTAGCCTGGAGCTTCCTTTGTTAAACTAGACTCCTAGCAGTAGTCGGTGCCCTCTGCTGATTGGCCACTGAACCCTCTTCACTGCCATTGGCTGCCAGCAGGCGAAGCTGGCCCACGTTTTCCAAGGCCCAAGGAATCAAGGCTGGAGCCTGTTGTATGCCTGTTCCATGCTGTCTGACTGCCGTCAGCCAGACCCTGTAATCAGAGGTAACACTCTCTACCTTCCTAGCTGCTGCCCTGTACCGAGCGACTCCTTCCCAGCCAAGTGCTACCATCCGTCCTAACACTGGTCATCATGCACATCTGATCTAACAATATTTGCATACATGTGTAACTTATTGTCATATGAACTGTTCACACACGCTACTTGGTTGCCGTCTGTTTATTCTTTCCAAGCCTTCATCTACGAGACACGCGCCGCCTCACATTTACACAATACGCCCCCACTCACGGCCCATTGTGCTGCTTTCCCCCTCTACCATTTAACCTAGTATCTTTATAACCTAAACGCTCCGTAGCGCTACTGCCTTCGCTTCTCGACTGACTGTGTTTACTATATGCCCCACAGTGCCAACGTGCACTTTATGCCTCATATGGTGCCGACTGCGTTAACTTCATGAATCCACAATGACTCAGCTATACGGAACTTGCCTACTGCTGCATCCTAATAAGCAATGTTGTCCTAGCCTGTCTCAAACTGCCTTTGGCTTCGCTGAACTTGCCTATTAGTGCATACCATCTACAAAATCGAATCTGCCTATTGCTGCATTTCACTAGGTATTGTTGACTCAGTCTGTTTATACAACCCTAGCATTTCACTTGCAATGTTGATTTAGCCTGTCTATACTACCCTAGCAAAACGGAAACTGCCTATTGCTGCATTTCACTTGCAATGTTGATTTAGCCTGTCTATACTACCCAAGCAAAACGGAATCTGCCTATTGCTGCATTTCACGTGCAATGTTGATTTAGCCTGTCTCACACTGCTTTAGCTAAACTGAATCTGCCTATTAGTGCAAACCATTTGCAAAATCGAACCTACCTATTGTTGCTTCTTACTAAGCAATGTTGTCTTAGCCTCCTCCTCACTGCCCCAGTAAATTGAATCTACCCTTGGCCAGCACACTTAGCCTCTGCTCATGGTTTTACCCACAGCGATTAAGCATCAGTGTGATCCCACCTCCTCCTCTGCCACTTGGTGTGACCTATCTTGGATCTAGGTGACATGCACCTCCATCATGCTCCTCAGGGCGCTCCTTATACTGCATCACGTTCTGCCCTTTCAAGCAGCCTTTACCACTCAGTTACTCACACCACTTGACACCTTGACCCACTCAAACCCTCTCCACCTGACTCTGTCCAGTGTGATGCCTACAATGGGCCCTGCAACCACCACCCCAGGCCCACACCACATCAACAACTACACCAATCTATACCCATGAAACCTACGCCGAATTAACCATGCTCTTTAACTCTCAGAAACAAGAGATTAGGCACCCGATTCCGCATGCAACCCACCCGTAGCAACATCTCCAAGCCAACACTACATACAGCACCGTGCTCACCCCCTCCAACCACTAACAGCAAACCTTCTACTACAGAGGCTAAACTGCCTCTCATCAAGGACGCCCTTATCTACGCTAGATCTCTTCCAGCGCACGCATTAGACATTGCAGACCTCATCACATCTTCAGATCTCAACTTTATCGCCACATCTGAAACTTGGCTACATGCCGCATCCGGCCCCTCACTGACCCTTGCCTTACCACCCGACTACGGTATTAAGTGATGCTACCGCACCACTACCCAGGCTAGAGGTGGTGGCGTGGCCATCATCCATAAAAACACTCTCGATCTAAGAGTGTCGACCAACTCAACCAAACTTGAGTCAGCTGAATTACTCTGTCAAACTCTCACTAACCCCCAATCAGACAGCCACCATTCACCTTATCTACAGGCCCCCAGGCCCTGCACCTACCTTTGTCAGCAAAATATCTACCCTCCTCCTCAACTATACCAAAACCAACTCTCAAATTATCATCCTAGGAGACTTTAATGTGGGACTTGGCGACCCAAAAGATCATATTGCACTGGACCTGGAGAACATTCTAACCAGCTTTGGTTTCACCTTGCACATTCAAGAGCCTACTCATACAAAAGGCAGGACCATTGACTGGTTAGCCGGCTCAACTGCAATATCAATGTCCTTGCCAACACCCCCTGCCTATTGTCTGACCACCACATCATCACCTTTAATATTGAAGCCACCCCCCCCCGTGTCCCGACTCTGATAGCTCCAGCCCTCCCCACTAGAAATAAAAGGGACATACTAAGGAGAAACTCATCCCTCTGCTACTCCCATCTATTAATGCTGCCACTGACTCCTGCAAGGATCCCACCGCCCTAGCAGACATCTACAACTGTAGTATGCTGACCGCTATAGACACTATCGCCCCTATCAAACTCAGGAAGGCTAAACCACGTGCACACCTGAACTCCTGGTTCACACCACAGTTAAGAGTGCTCCGCAAAGGTAAACGTTGTGCTGAAAATCGCTGGAAAGGTCATCCTTCTGACAAGCACAAAGACAGCTTCTTCCTTGCATCGCTCACATACAAAGAAGCCATTATCGCTGCAAAAAAAGACTCCCTTAATAACCGTATCCTGCAAGCTGACTCCAACACTAAGGAACTCTTTAAGATCCTAAAAGAGCTTGAAACTCCAGTCACCCCCCCTGACAATTGCATTAAAGATAGTAAATGGTGGGCCGACATCCAGGCATCCTTACTGAATAAAATCTCCATGTTACAATCTAAAATTAAAGACAAACAAGTTAGTCTGAAACTGGACAATCGCCCTCCCACCCCTGTAGGGGCCTTCTCTCCTGACTTCCCCAATTCTAAACCTTTTTCCTTTTCACCGCTCATTACTGCTGAGGTGGAAAACATCATCCTGAGGATGAAACCTTCCAATTGCCAAGGTGATCCGTGCCCCGCCCCCATTGTTAAGTAATCTGCCCACTATTTGCCCCATTCATAACGGCCTTCATCAACTCCTCCTTCAAAACAGGTATTGTCCCTGACAACCTCAAGGACGCATGTGTGATCCCATTGCTAAAAAAAACTTCCTTAGACCCAAGCATACCTACTAACTTCAGACCCATAACTACCGTCCCGTTCCTGCTCAAAATCTTAGACCGTGCAGCATACCTGCAGATCCAAGAGCATTTGAAATCTAATAATTGTTTAGGTCTCAGACAATCTGGATTCCGTCCCAGACACGGGACAGAGACGGCTCTGATAGATCTCAAAACACAAATTGAAGTCTTGAAGGACAAGGGAAAACTAGCCATGTTACTCCTTCTCGACCTCTCGGCGGCCTTCGATCTGGTCAATCACCAAATCTTATGCAGGCACCTCCACCCTGCCGCCCACTTCTCTCCGTCAGCCACGGCGTGGATTAAATCCTTTCTGAGTAATAGATCTATGCGGGTCTTTTCTCAGTCTGCAGCTGCAGATCCTTCTCCAATTCACTGTGGCGTCCCTCAGGGTTCTTGCGTGTCACCCACACTCTATAATGTGTTCACCAAACCTCTCTTTGATGTACTTGACTATCTGGGTGTCTCTTACACAAATTACGACGACGACACCCAGATACTCATTCCCATTACTGGAGACTACTCAGCTGACACCAAGGCCCTGAATGACGTCTACATGGTCATCCAAGCCTGGATGGCACAACACCAGCTTTGCCCCAATGATGACAAGACAGAGCTCCTACACCTGGGCACTACACAATGCCTCAGCAAACTTGAGCCGTCCTACCAGTCGTTCATCATTGATGGTAATACCATCCACGTTTCAAAAGACACAAAAATCTTAGGCTTTTACCTTGATGCCACGCTATCCTTATTTCGACAAACAAATGCAGTCAGATCTGCTTCTGCATACATCTGTAAACTCATCGCAGCCTGCAGGCCTTTTCTGACCACCCCGAATAGTGTCACACTAGCCAGAACCCTCATTATGTCCAAAATTGACTATAGCAGTGCCCTCTACTTAGGAACTAGTCAAGAGAACCTGAATAAACTACAAATCACCCAGAATAACGCTATCAGAGCTGCCTTAAACATCCCTCGCAATCACCACATCTCCGAATCTAGAACCAATCTTCAGTGGCTACCTGTCAAACAGAGAATCTCACTGAAATCTCTAGCCCTCACGCACAAATGTTTGGCCAACAAGGCCCCCCCATACCTCTGCAGTCGGCTATCCCGCCATGCGCCTACCCGGCCTCAAAGAACCACCCAGACCTACTGTTTATCGATCCCTAGGTTCAAACTGCAAAAAGCGGGTGGCACAAGCTTCCCTGTCCTTGCCTACAAGCTATGGAATACCCTCCCCATCGCCATTAGATCTGAAGATTCCTTTAACATATTCAAGACTAAAACGAAATCATGGCTTTTAATCAGCATTGAAACATGCTCTTCACACCATTGAGCATCGGCCTACTTATTGCCTGCGGTACACTATGTCTCTATGCCTTTTGTAAAATATTTGATCTGTAAATAATGTATATTGATATGCTCGTTGATTACTATGTTTGTACATTCGCCCTTTGTTTATAATGCTGTATAGAACTATATATCTGTATGTAACTACACACAAGTTGCGCCCTGATGCCTCCGGGCCTGATGGTGCGCATTACAAATAAAAGAAATACAAATACAAATAAGGAAAAAAGAGGTAGGAACTGGGAAGGGAAAAACACTCGGATTGATACATATAAAAAAGGTCAAAAAAAGAAAACATTTTCCCCACATTTTACGTTTTGTAAATTGTTTTGTGTTTTATTTTCTAAACAATGGGGTAAAAAAATGGACACTTAAAAAATATACCTAGCGTTGGCAATTGGCTGTATGTTCTGAAAGAGCCTTGGTCCAGTTGTCTAAGGTGCCACCTCCCACCTCGATCAAGCTGTGACAGGTTTTGCACATCATAATAAAATCAGAAAGATCGGGTGCAGGCAGGATGGACTGAGGTTAGGTGTTAGTTGGTGGAAAATAGCTGTTAATCGAATTGGAAGTCTGTGGCATAGATGACAAATACTGCTGTGCTGATCTTGTCCCATCTGCTTTGACCTTATGTTTCACATGAGCCTTCCTATAGGATTCATCCACTTCATCCCAATTAACATGGACAAGATGTTGAATTAACTTGGATGTCCCCAAGATTTGCGATGGCTTATGTAAAGGTCCTCTCTGTAAAACTTTACAGCAGAAATTACCCCTGACCTCCTGAAGCCACCCACACCACCTCATCATCACTGCTGGTCATAGTCATTTTGAAATGCAGGACCATGCAGGAAAAATAAAATCTGTGAAAATACACAACACAAAAGGACTCTGCCACCTAATATAAAAAAAATTATAAAATAAAAAATAACAAGCCAAAATAACACAAACTGACAAACTACAAAGCACAAGACAAAGGACAAAGGTATAGGAAGAAGAAAGGAAAAAAGGAATGGATCAATGAAGGTACTGCTTTTAAAAGTTCCTGAAGGCTCACAATGAAGTTCACCCACAAAGAGACAAAAAGCAATGACACAAAACAGTCAAAAGGGGTTTAGGAAAGGGGTATAGCTGCGGTAACGCGATATAGCCAATCAGAATGTGTTTCCATATGCGTGGGTACGCCCAAGTGCAATGACATGTTCATGCCTGACCAATCGCATGGCTTAATGAGGAGACGCGCCTGCACGTGGTAGTGGACGCATCAATAGTAGGCCCAATCACTTTGAAGTCTACTTTGATGCGGCTACGTGGCTTCACACCTCTTTTTTAACAGCCAGTCAGATCATGGGCTTTGGTACTCTTCTAGCCGCGTCAACAAATGACGTAATAACACACAGAGTATGGAATATAAATGGCAAAAGAGACAGTAGTGATTAAATTGTAATTAAAAGGTGTCAATACAATAAATGACTGCTCCTGGAGTTATTTAAAGTGGATGATGATAAAGTATACATAGTATTTAGGATATAGAAGATTAGGGTTGGGTAGGGTGGATACATTTCAAAAACAGGTAAAGGATGGGTTGCACACAAACAATGAGAATCTAGTGCATAGAGACTTGAACAATCAGAAGGACGTGACTACATAAAATGATAGCTTTTATACTTTCCAAAATTGAAATCACAAAAAGAGGACTACATTTACTAACCAAAATACAAAAATGGGCGACACATTTTGAGTGTAACCCATCACAGACTAACACAGAATTACAACAGTAACATCAACCAATTACAAACACCAAAACACACACATTATACATACCCTATTCATAGAAATTACTAGTAATTCAAACTAGGAATACTTTTTCTGGAAACAGAGAAAGACTGCAGATATCATGGCTTGTTTGAAAATTGTGTGGTTGATCGGAGACAGTTGGCTGTTTTGGTTAATGGCTTTTTGTGAGATATTAAATATTAACATGGACTCTGGTTTGTGAGATTTTACAATTAAATGGTTTGGATTGCGGGGAATGTATTGGTTCCACATTTTTCCAAAAATGTTTAGTCTGACAAGTACAGGGCAACCAAAAATCAGGCTAATTCATTGTGGAGGCAATGATTTGGTGAAAGTACGAGGTGTGCCTCTTACTTTAATGATGAAACAAGACTTAATTTAATGGATCTTTCTCTCACACTGTCTTTATCTTTTCCAGTCTGACTCAGAGGCAAACATGGAGATGGACCACCAAATGTAATTATAACATTGAACAATCACGATAAATGTTAATAAAATAGTTTCAGCATTCATGGAGACCACAACCAATTATGGTTTTCAAACAACAACAAACAGTTCTCCATGGGCAATTTGTATAGACATGACGGAGTACACCTAACGGTCCCTCATCCCAACCTCAGCCCATCTTGTCTACACCTGATCTACAACACTTCCAAGAACATCAGAACAAAGATCCATTTGGTTATTGGGAAAAAAAACATGGTGGATTGAAAAAAACAAAACACATAAGCGCATGGTGTGGGCTTCTTCTGCTTCACCTCCACTAAAAAAGCTATAGAAAAAAAGAAATACATGAATAAGAAATACATGAATAAAAATACGATTGAATTTAAGCAGCCTTTTAGTGTAACTTTGCAGAAAGAATATATGCCCCCATCAGATTGATTCTGTGAAGTTCAGTGCGCGGGGGGCAAAGTTTTAGAGGGGTCCCAAAATGTGTGGGTTTTCCCATAGACGCAATGGAAAACAAATTTTGCTCACACCAGCAGCCCAAACCTCTGGACGGATTTTCAGCAAATTAAGCGGCAGAACCAGCAGCTTGGTACCGAAAGCTTGCTTTTGTAAATTTGTTGTAAATCTGAGTAGTAGTTTTTTAAAACGGCCAAAAAGTAGATAAAACAAAATTAGTGATATCTGGTTTCAGTCCGGGCACTCACTTCCTTGTTCAGGCCACGGACTGCCATCCGATTGGCCCAGAGGGCGGCGTGATGTCCACGGACATCGGACGCGACCACTGATTGGATGGTGAAAAGCGTGAGATACATCAGATTTTTTAAAATGCCTGCCATGTTGGATTTGTGGACTGTGCCCATTGTCCGCGAATGCTGCTGTGAGAACATATTAAAAAACACAACATTGCACTTGGCAAACTAATGAAACAATCCCTAGGGAGGTGAGAGTTGATGGGATATGGCCTTAAAATGCCCCAAAAATTGTTGTTTTTTCAACTCTGACATCTGCTAACAGTTCTGATGTCGGCTGGCGGGCCATTATCCACAGTTCCAGTCACTGGAAGGGGGGATGAATGCCACATTATTCCTATTAGCATAACACAAAATGCTAATGGAAATATTGGAAAATCTTATTGAGTCTATGTACTTTACTGAGAAATGTAAAGTAGATGGAGTCTATAAGATTCTTTTTAGTTCTATTTTTTACTGTGAAAGGTGGTTCCTATAGGAACCTTTTTTTTGTTGTTTTTTGATATTTTTTTCTTGCATTATAGGTTAGATGTAAGATGCTGAGGGAAATGGGGAGGAGGGATGGCAATAGCTGATGCCATTTTTAAGATAAATAGCAGTTTTACTAATATTCTTCCACGTATGTGCTCTGTACTAGATTGTTAATGGATAATGAGTAAGAATAGGTGTAGGAGCTGTGCAAGGGGTACATTTCGAGCTTAAAAGTTCCTAGATCAGTAGAAAATGCAGTTCCGAACTGTCCACGAAGCATGGACCCGACCATGAAGTGCGGATGGGTTCGTGAACACATCATCATGCCGCGCACGAGTGTGTGGTCACGTGACACTGTTCGGAGGGTCCGCAATGACATCAGACATTCACAAACATCGATGGACACAAAAACAGTGGGAAAAGTGGCAAAAAGTCTACAGAAGTGTTAAAATGATGCTAGAAGGTGGGACATGGCAGAGTTTTAAGGTAAAACTTTGTAAATTGGACAAAAAGGTTGCTATATTGGGGTAAGTATGATATTAGTAAGTTGTAGGAAATTAGCATGCACTGGTAAAACCCCATGAAATTCACTGAGAAAACTTTATTAAAGGGACATTACGGTTAAGTTGCACTAATAAAAACCTTTGAAATGTAATGAAAGAACTTTGTTAAAGGGATGTTATGGTTACAAGTAGACCGAAAAACCCTCTGAAATTCACCAGTTATGGTAAGCTAAGTAAGCTAAGTAACCATAACTCTCGTCACCGTCGATTGGATAAGAACTAATGAATGTATAATTCGATACAAAGAAAATATAGCAAGTAAAGCAGAAATTAGACCGATCAACGTCCTCCCACCGTACCTGGTGATATTTCCGGACAAAGAAATAAGAATGTTTTTTTTAAATTCCGGCTTAATTTACTACCCACGAGAGAAAGACTTGTAAGAACTAAACAGCTAGTGAATAAAGACATTTTTTGTCGGATATGCAAAAATCAGGACAAGACAAAGTCTGTATCACCTTATGATGACATGCCCCGCCCTCAGTAAAGAAAGAACTATATGGAGATCTTATTTTGAGTCAATACAAAAGACGTTGAGTGCTGATCAAAGATGGGCCTGGATATTGTCAGGGCGGAGAAACGAATGACTTACATAATCTTTCATTTTTGGAAGAAGATCATTGATAGAATTGAAAACATGAATTGACTAAAATGAAGTTTTAAAACATAACACTGTGATAAGATAAAATGAAAAGTTTAAATTTAAACTGAAACATTTTTAATAAAAAAAAAAAAAAAGAAAATAACTCTCGTCACCACTGTGCACTGCTAAGACTAACATCCAGGTCATCAAAGATGACATCACAAATGTCATTGATGAAATCACTGATGACATCACATATAAAATGAATTTTGATGAAAAGTCCCTACAAGGGGTTGTGTTTATAATGTTAGTAACAAGATGTTAGGGGTGACCAGGAGACCTATCATGAACTTCTTAATCTATTAAAGAATGTACTTGTCTAAACACAACATTACATTGGATTGTTTCTGTTAATGCAGGAACGTAATCATACATAAACATAGGCAATGGCTGAAACATGCACCATAGAAGTACAATATTTACAATCTTGTATTTTAGGGCAGTCAAATAATGAACGCTACCTTATCAGAGTTTGGAGCAATGTTAAACATGTTATAACTAGCTAACAATTCAAAACTTACTACACACTTGTGCTAGTACAACCAATACATATGAAGACCCATAATGCATACACATCATAGGCACATACAGGGAAACTAAAGTAAGGAAGAAAACAGTATCACTAGAAAATGTTAATAACATTAAAGTGTATCTTCATGTGTACAAATACATTGTGTGTTTGAGGCCTGCTTATTGCCCCATGTATGTGTACCATGAGCTGAACAAAGCCCTAAGGAAAGTACTTCAAGAACATATGACAAAGTTAATGTCTACATATATGGCACTTTTTGAATGTTAATATTCTAATTGTCAGTGAACAAAACCACCTGGCCTAGTTATGTCAGTGAACAAAAACAAGTGGTCCAGACATTTGATGTCATCAATGACATTTGTGATGTCATCTTTGATGTCCTGGGTGTTAGTGTTAGCAGTGCACACTGGTGGCGTAAGTTATGATTCCTTAGCTTAACATAACCAGCTAACCATTACCTCTGCAAGTTTGTCAAAGTGGATATTGACAAACTGAATGTTGTATTTATTTATTTATTTATTTGCATTTGTTAAGCGCACTTGCAGCCCATGAGGCATCGAGGCGCTGTTACAGAGGATACACAGATTTAAGATTACATTCGGGTGCAGGAGGCTCTTAGTTACAGGTTAGCAGGAATATATGCAGAAACAGGTTAAGGTCATACAAAGAGTCTGGTTTTGATAGCCTTGCGGAAGGCATATATGTCTGGAAGCCAACAACTGTGCCAACTGCTCCATTGACTAAGCCTTGTTCTAGTTTAGACACAAAGTTAATATTTTCTCCAATCCGGCTGTATTGGAGATGCATTTTACTAAGCTGTTTAGTCATGCTGTTGCTTGTTGGCACATCGGAAGTGTCATGCTGCACACTTCTAGTTCGTCTGTGGAGCTGATATGCAGTATAGGTTGCATTTCCTTTTTCAACATTGTTTCATTGAATTGACTACAGCTTGCAAGGGTTGGCATTAAGTGCATACAATTTAGATTGTGTTGCATTAATTGTTCCATGACATCAGGAGCCAATGGGTTTTTCCCATATAGCTCATGGATTAGTCTACCATTTAAGATGGATTTAGCATCTTTAGTAAGCAGCCCAGTTCTAATGCTTTTTTAAAATGTAGCATCTGTGAGGTCTGCAGACTCGTGCATGTTTTGAATAAGTTCTCTGTAGTGAAAATGTTGCCAGAGATTTACATTTCCAATGCTGCCAAGAGCATTACAGCATTCTTTGTGTCCTATTGTTTTGAAAATAGGTTGCCCTTTCACTGGCGTTAACTGTAGGAGGTCTCCAAAAACAATAACATGTTTTCCTCCAAACAGTTCCTCGTAGTGGGTTTTTAGGACTTCTTGTATTCTGAGATGAATTAAAGAGACAACATGAGGTTGGACACCATGCTTACTTCATCTATCAGGAGCACTTTCATTTGTTTTAGAATTCTGCATACCTCAGATGCAGCTTCTGCTGACATTTTGTAGTATTCTAATTTGTTTTGGGGTTCTACAAGGAGGAGCAGTAGTCGGTGTAAAGTGACACCACCTATGTTGTAAGCAGCTAAACCTGTGGGGGCTGTTACTACACCTGAAAGGTTGTTGTTTGTTAATTTTTGGAGAAATGTGCTGATTATTTTAATTAGGAATGCTTTGGCAGAACCAGCTTCACCACTTACATACAGGAGCAGAGGTTTATAATATTTACAGGTACAGGTTTTACTTCCATGTCTAAAACCATGCTCAATTTCTTGAGTGACTTTCAGATAAATGGTGAGTTATTCATCATTTAGCTGAGATTCCAGAACTGACAAGTTTTCCTCATATTATTTACATTGATCCATCGTATTTATTTTCTACCTCCATGACTATTTCTATTTCATTTAGAATGAGTGGTTCTCCAAGTGGGTCTTGGCTTCCTGTAAGGGACGGTTGACTGCCCTCAGGAGTGTCTTTGTATAATTGAGATTCAGTTTCTTCCTCTTTCTGGCGTTCATTGTCCAACATTTCTTTGTATTGTTTGAAATTGTAATTTGTTATACTGCTGTCATTTGCTTTAACTGCAGCTTCAAATGAGCCTGGGGGGGTCATTATGACCTTGGAGGAGTCATGAATTTACTGGCACCCCCGACGGACCAAGTAAATCCCCATTGCCGGGTGCCGGTAATTATTACTCCCCATTCCCATCAAGTCCCGTTGGACTCAATGGAAATGGGAAGGTGAGATACACCGGCAGCATTCAGGAATGGTGCCGATGCATCCGCTGAGGTCTGCTCGTGGGTGCTGGTCCGCCCGCCAGGTCAGACCTGGTGAGCAGAAAGGCACCCGCTCGCAGAACTCGTTTTCCGGTCCGGTAACAACTGAGACGGAAGCTTACCGGCACCGTTCTTACTGGACTGGAAAACGAAGTCGCCTAATAATATATTTTTTTCACCAAGTTTTAAAAGTTGGAGTAGGGCCATGTAATACAATTTGTCTATGTTGTGGAGTTTTAAATGATAACTTTACATGATTAATTAGACTGGGTTTAGTTAGCTTCACTAGGCTTCCTTCACATGTTGAAACTGAATATTTGCGTGTCATCTCATTTGGTTTGACATTGTTTTTTTAGGTGTAGTTTTAGGCAATATCATAGACATGTTTTCCAAAGTCGTACTTCTGTTTGGGTAGTATGTGTCAAGTAAATTGTTTTTTTAAAATGTCCTGGCTGTTGGGATGATTTGTGGCTATGTTTTTTATCTCTTGGTTGGATTTTAGTAATGTTTTTCGGGATGAGGCTGGTCCAAAGTTCAGCCAGACAATGTGCTCAGATTTGCCATATAAGGCTGTACTTTTTAAATGGTCTGAAGCTTCATAGGACCCGCTTTCTCTGTGGGAGAACATTTTTATACCGAAGCTGTACTATTTCTGTGATAGTGTTTTGTCAGATAATATGTCATCCCAGAGGTCCTTTAGCTCTGTTTTCTCAGCTTTGGTGAGATAGGCTGTGACATATCTTGCAACTGCAGTGGAATTGTGTGCAATGTATTGTATGTCTATGTTTGCATTCCACAAGAGGGCAATGATTGCATTGTAATCATTGATCTACTTGGATGCTTCGTCCCTTCTAATGTTGTATGTATTTTAAGGGGATTTGCCTTTTATGCTGCGTCTAACAGAAGACATCAAGCTATTTACTTGTCCTTTTTCACACACTGGTCTAGGGAAGCCAAAGTGATATTTGGTATAGTATTTCCCTTTTTTTTTTTATATCCACGCCGGCAGTATTTGCCACATTTAGGCTTTTGGAAGTGTAACACTTGTGTATGTATATCATTTTGTGTGGTTTCTGAAGGGATGTCACAGTTAATGTATTTTTCAATACATTTTAAAACAGCAGAGTCACAATCATGGACACATTTTGGAGCATCTTTTATCCACAAAAGCATGTGGATGTGTGGCGTTCCTCTGGATTGATCTTCTTTCCTCCAAAAGTAGTGTTGCACTTCTCGGAGTGGAGGGGTAGTTTTATTGCAGATAAAATCAGCATGGATATGATGTGATGGTGAAAGTACCTTGATACGTTTACGGGGTGAAGAGAACAGAGTTCTCCTGGTGTTTTTTGTCCATTACGTCTTTATTTGGTTTTCTGAGCATAAAAAGTTGTGCAAGTCATCCCATGCGTACTCTGCACAACTTAAAGTAACAAACCATATGGGTTGGCCTAGGTTCCTTAGCATACAATGTACATCAGTGTGACGTCAGAACCAGTATTCTTTTGTACCACTCATGTTTGTCAAGAGATTTGTGATACTTGACTACAAAACTTCATTTTTGTCTTTTATTTTTTGAAGCAGTTGTGTAGTGGATATGTTTAAAAAGTTATAGCCTGAGGAGTTTCTCAGGGTTCCAGTCCCAAACGAAAGACATTGGGTGGCACACAGTTATCTTGCAGTAAGACCATCTGTAAATTCGACTTTAGATTGTCTCACAAGGGAAAAACTAAGAAACATTCCTCCTCATGCTATGCTCTAGAGCTATATCCTTTTGGTAATTCAGACTGCTCCAGGCCTTTCAGTTTTGGAAATGACTGAAGACCCGGCTCTTCCAACAACCCCTTGGTGTAACCTAGATTCCGGCTCTACTGTGCACACCCCTATCTGTATGTATTGTACTGTAATAATTATTACTAATGTTGACTTTGTTTTACTCTATAACCTATAACTCTATAACCTCATTCCGTCCCCCTCGCCAAGGGAAGAGGGCAGGAGCCCCTTCCTCTTCACGGAATCCATCATCCGAGGCATACTACAAGGCCTGCCTGACCTTGTCTCTTCGCCCTGCCTGACCCCTGCATGCCGGGCGCTTCGCGGCGCGAAAACGAGGCTGAGCCTCGCATTTGAATTGAATTGCCCGCCGGCAGGCGGATCCGACGGCAGCGCACACGAAGGCCTCACAAAGGCCTGTTCCTGCGCCCTGGACCCTCATTCCGTCCCCCTCGCCAAGGGAAGAGGGCAGGAGCCCCTTCCTCTTCACGGAATCCATCATCCGAGGCATACTACAAGGCCTGCCTGACCTTGTCTCTTCGCCCTGCCTGACCCATGCATGCCGGGCGCTTCGCGGCGCGAAAACGAGGCTGAGCCTCGCATTTGAATTGAATTGCCCGCCGGCAGGCGGATCCGACGGCGGCGCACACGAAGGCCTCACAAAGGCCTGTTCCTGCGCCCTGGACCCTCATTCCATCCCCCTCGCCAAGGGAAGAGGGCAGGAGCCCCTTCCTCTTCACGGAATCCATCATCCGAGGCATACTACAAGGCCTGCCTGACCTTGTCTCTTCGCCCTGCCTGACCCCTGCATGCCGGGCGCTTCGCGGCGCGAAAAGGAGGCTGAGCCTCGCATTTGAATTGAATTGCCCGCCGGCAGGCGGATCCGACAGCGGCGCACACGAAGGCCTCACAAAGGCCTGTTCCTGCGCCCTGGACCCTCATTCCGTCCCCCTCGCCAAGGGAAGAGGGCAGGAGCCCCTTCCTCTTCACGGAATCCATCATCCGAGGCATACTACAAGGCCTGCCTGACCTTGTCTCTTCGCCCTGCCTGACCCCTGCATGCCGGGCGCTTCGCGGCGCGAAAACGAGGCTGAGCCTCGCATTTGAATTGAATTGCCCGCCGGCAGGCGGATCCGACGGCAGCGGACACGAAGGCCTCACAAAGGCCTGTTCCTGCGCCTGTTACGCGCATGGGAGCGCGGCGTGGCCACCCCCCCTGCTCAAATTAAACCTCCCCGACCGCCTTCCGCAAAGTCCGTGGCAAGCTATCGCAAGCAAGTATCCAAATACCCCCATTGACACTAGGTGAACCCACTGTAAGTACCTTGCCCCTGTCCTTGTTCCTTTTCTGACATTGCAATGTTAAGACTCCCCTTCAATCACCTTTACCTGTACTCCATTTTCTACATGGACCGTCATTTCAGGAGCATAATCACGCTTGCCAGTACCGGGGACACTACTGTAGGCATGTACTCTGAGCCACTATTATTTGAATGTGTTTCATGCCTCCCTTGAAACTCTCGAACCTTAGAATATCATAAGTATTTTGTGCCTTATGTTCACTAGTAGACCCCTTTATAACTGTATTGTGCCTAAGGTCGCTTACAGACCATTTCAATTGTGTTGTGCCTTAAGGTCGCTTTCAGACCATTTCAATTGTGTTGTGCCTTAAGGTCTCTTTCAGACCATTTCAATTGTGTTGTGCCTTATGGTCGCTTACAGACCTTTTCAATTGTGTTGTGCCTTATGGTCGCTTACAGATCATTTCAATTGTGTTGTGCCTTATGGTCGCTTACAGACCTTTTCAATTGTGTTGTGCCTTAAGGTCGCTTACAGACTTTTTCAATTGTGTTGTGCCTTAAGGTCGCTTTCAGACCATTTCAATTGTGTTGTGCCTTATGGTCGCTTACAGACCATTTCAATTGTGTTGTGCCTTAAGGTCGCTCTCAGACCATTTCAATTGTGCTGTGCCTTATGGTCGCTTACAGACCATTTCTATCGTGTTGTGCCTTATGGTCGCTTACAGACCTTTTCAATTGTGTTGTGCCTAAGGTCGCTTACAGATCATTTCAATTGTGTTGTGCCTTATGGTCGCTTACAGACCATTTCAATCGTGTTGTGCCTTATGGCCGCTTACAGACCATTTCAATCGTGTTGTGCCTTATGGTCGCTTACAGACCTTTTCAATTGTGTTGTGCCTTATGGTAGCTTACAGACCATTTCAATTGTAATATACCCTTTGGTAGCCCACTGACCACTTCAACGGTGCTGTGCCTTAGGGCGCATCAAATTGTATTGTGCCGTACCTGACTTGGGTCACGTCTAATCTAGGTTCACCACTGCCCTGGGTGACAGCCTGCGACTACGCTAATCTAGGGCTGCCCTGACCTTTGCATTCCAGCCATTGGGTTATCCCTATCTAGGTGCCGAGGCTTCCAGCCATACCATAGCATCCTCACCCCCTTCCATTATCTCACCAGGCCCACTCTAGCAGACCCCAACTTGTCCCTCTCAACAAGCTCATAGGGAACCTATTCTGGCAGCAAGCACCACCATCATGCACATCAGCGTGCGCCTTCTATTGCACCTCCTCCTAACCACATACCTTGCCCCATTCACTCAACCACCCAAGTCAACCACTCCTACCTTTGAGGTTAATATCCTGGCCTGCCCCTACCTACGTGACCCAGCGTCACCCACCATGACTCTGACACCCTCAACGAGTCCTTCAGCAACCTCCGTTGACGCTCACCACCCCTGCAACCAGATTAACCAATACCTTAATGACACTGCTCTCTGGCTCAAACACTTTGCCACAAAACCAACCCCTAACCAACCTTGCCCCCTTACTCTCAGGAACAAGAGACTAGGCACCAGATTCCGTATTCGTCCTTCCCGCACCTACACCACTAAGCAAGCCCCACACACACCACCCAGCCCGCCTTCACCCTCAGCCACTTGCAAAACTAAGACCACAGGGGTTAAATTGCCTGTGTTCAAGGGTGCCCTCATCAATGCTAGATCCCTCACAGCACACGCTCTCGACATAGCCGACCTTATCACTACTGCCAACCTTGACTTCATTGCCATATCCGAAACCTGGCTACATGCCGCCTCTGGCCCTTCTCTATCCTTGGCCTTAACGCCTGAATATGGCATTACACGCTGTGACCGCTCCTCTGCCCATACTAGAGGCGGTGGCGTGGCATTCATCCACAAAAACTCCCTTGACCTAAGAGTGGTATCCGACTCCAAACTTGAATCAGCTGAACTGCTGACAATCAAATTACTATTAACACCTAACCAAACGGCCACCCTTCACCTTATCTACAGGCCCCCAGGGCCGGCACCCACCTTTGTCAGTGAAATTTCCACTCTTCTTCTTGACAAAACAAAAAACAACTCCCAAACAATAATCTTAGGTGACCTCAATCTTGGTTGCGGCGACCCTAAGGATCCTGTAGCAACTGATCTGGAGTTTGCTCTTACTGACCTTGGCCTTACCTTGTACTTACAAGAACCGACCCATATTAAAGGCAGGACCATTGACTGGTTAGCCGGCTCCAACTGCAACATCCAGGTCCTCAATAACTCCCCTTGCTTATGGTCTGACCATCACATCATAACATTTAACATTGAAGCTTCCCCGCGAGCCCCAACACCTATAGCCCCAGCCCTCCCCACCCGCAATAAAAAAAATATAACAAGAGAACATCTCCTCCCACTGTTACTCCCCTCTCTTAATGAGGCGACCAACGCCTGCTCTGATCCCACCTCCCTTGCAGACACCTACAACCAAACGATGCTCACGGCCATTGACACCTTAGCACCAATCAAACTTAGAAAGGCTAAACCACGAGCACACCTCAATTCATGGTTCACTCCACAGCTAAGAATCCTTCGCAAGGCCAAACGCTGCGCGGAAAACCGGTGGAAAAGCCACCCATCTGATGAGCATAAAGACGGCTTCCTCCTCGCCTCCCTCATTTATAAAGACGCCATCATCATTGCTAAAAAAGAATCGCTTAATAATCGTATCACACAAGCCGACTCTAATTCCAAGGAACTCTTTAGAGTCCTAAAAGAGCTCGAAACCCCAGTATCCCCGCCAGACACTTGCACAAAAGACAGCAAATGGTGTACTAACATTCAAGCAGCCCTCCTAAACAAAATCTCTATGCTCCAATCTAAAATAAAAGATAAGCAGGACTGCCTGAGGCGTGACAACCGCTCATCCTCCTCCACTAGGCCCACCCTCTCCAACTTTGCCAACATCAAACCCTTCACCTTCGTACCGCTCACTATCATCGAAGTAGAAAATATCATCCTCAGGATGAAACCTTCCAACTGCCAAGGTGACCTGTGCCCAGCTCCCATCATTAAGGACTCCGCCCATGACCTAGCCCCATTCATTACAGCCTTCATTAACTCTTCCTTTGAAACAGGTAATGTCCCGGACAACCTTAAAGACCCCTGGGTGATCCCGCTACTAAAAAAACCTTCCCTTGACCCAAGCATACCCACGAATTTCCGACCTATTACTACAGTACCATTCCTGCTGAAGATACTGGACCGTGCAGCTTACCTGCAGATCCAAAACTACCTTGAATCAAACAATCTGCTAGGTCTACGACAATCCGGATTTCGGCCCAGACACGGGACCGAAACGGCTCTATTAGACCTAAAAACCCAGATCGAAGTCCTGAAGGACAAGGGCAAATTAGCAATGCTATTACTCCTCGACCTTTCCGCCGCATTTGATTTGGTTAACCACCAGATCCTTTGCAGGCACCTCCACTCTGCTGCCAATTTCTCTCCCTCCGCAGCAGCCTGGATCAAATCCTTCCTGAGCAACAGATCTATGAGGGTCTTTGCACCCTCCGCTGCCGCAGCTCCCTCCCCTATTCATTGCGGTGTTCCTCAGGGCTCTTGCGTGTCTCCTACCCTTTACAATATCTTTACGAAACCACTCTTCGATGTGCTTGATTATCTGGGTGTCTCCTACACCAACTATGCGGACGACACCCAGATACTCATTCCCATCTCGGGTGATTATCTTGCTGACACCAAGGCCCTCAATGACGTCTACTCGGTCATCCAAGCCTGGATGGCCCAGCACCAGCTATGTCTGAACGACGATAAGACGGAGCTACTTATTCTGGGTACTTCACAACGCCTGAGCAAACTGGAGCCATCCTATCAGTCATTCATCATAGACGGCAACTCCATACAAGTCTCGAAAGACACCAAAACACTAGGCTTTTACCTGGATTCCACCTTTTCCCTGTCAAGACAAACTAATGCAGTCAGATCCACCTCCGCCTACACGTGCAAACTCATTTCAGCCTGCAGACCTTTCCTCACCACCCACAATAGCGTCACACTAGCGAGAACACTTATCATGGCAAAAATAGATTACTGCAGTGCCCTATATCTAGGCATCAGCCAAGAAAACCTGTCCAAACTCCAAACCACCCAGAACAATGCAATTCGAGCAGCTCTGAACATCCCTCGTAACCACCACATCTCTGAAGCCAGAGCTAGCCTTAAGAGGTTACCCGTGAAGCAGAGAATTTCCCTAAAAACACTTGCCCTCATGCACAAATGCCTAGCCAACAAGGCTCCGATCTATCTCTGCAGTCGGCTTTCGCGCCACTCCACTGCCCGACCACTAAGAATTGCTCAGACTCACTGCCTTACTATCCCTAGGTTTAAGCTCCAAAAAGCGGGAGGCACTAGCTTCCCTGTCCTAGCCTCCAAACTTTGGAACACCCTCCCCGCTGCCATCAGAGCTGAAGACTCCTTCAACGCCTTCAAGAATAAAACCAAATCTTGGCTCTTTGACCAGCAATAGCTGTGTCAGACATTCGGTCCTACTTACCCAACCCGCCTGTTCCCCTGCACGATTTCCGGTCTGCTACCTTTCCCAACTACCTCAGGGATACTTCCTCTGCAGAGCCTAGGGACACTGTACCATGTGTAAGATATGTAATTATTAAGTTTGTTTATTATGCTGTATTGTTATACTTTTTTGTAATTTATCTCCCTGTATGTTCTTTTCTTGCAACCCTGTACAAATTGCGCCCTGATGCCCCCGGGCCTGATGATCTGCGCGTTATAAATAAACAAACAAACAAACAAACAATGCTCCCCATTGCTCCCCAGCTAAGTTTGCATTATACATATATGTAGGCAAAAGATTTATTTAGTGAGCAGCAAACATTACCATCAGGTGTTAATATTATTAATGCCAAAAAGAAGAAAGATGATAATATTAGTCAGGAATTAACTTTACTTAAAGACATAGAAAAGTTATGTAAAAAAGAAATATCGAAGTGGTGGGAGGAGCATTCCCTGCAAAATTACTTGGACATTGGTCGTGTACCTAGAGGTCTTCGTATCATGACAACACCTTCATTTGAGGTCCAGGATGCAGAAATGCTCGAAGAATGGGGCGGAGCTAGCAGGGACTGCTCGGCTCGCTTCTTAACTATTCTGGTGAAATATGCTACGCTAAAAAAGATCGACTGACTGCACTACAACATCTTGAAAAAGATTAAAAGGAACTGAAAGAAACCCCAGTTACTGATGAGGGCAATATACTGCGTGCCAAGATTGATGAGTCACTAATCAAATATGAAGATGATATTAAACAAAGGAAACAAAGAACGTTCATCAGGGATAAGCTGGACTACGAATCTGGCAGGGTATTCACACTTGCTATGCGATTTGACCCCTTACTCAAGAGTACCAAACAACAACCCGCAGCGCAGGAGCCTTTGGATGCTGGAGTCATCTCGTCGGAATCTGATGTTTCGAATTCAGAAAGTGAGCAGCCTATAGTAAGGTTGAATTTTTTAGAAGAAATGCAACTCCTGTGCCAACACGGCAAATATCAAAAACATGGCAGGGGTCGCGGAAGGGGCAAAGGAAAAGGAAAAGGTTACAAAATACCGGCGGCAAGAAAACCCGCTGAGGCCAGTGTGGGAGACGGCTCAAAAACCAATCAACAGGGCAGATCAACATGCTCTGGAGCGAAACAATGAAACCCACCATGAATAAATGGCAAATTATAATTCTCTCTCCCCATGTTCTTACCAACTCCCAATTGGCACTTTTGTCCTTGGGTCTAAACTTTTGCCCTACTACCTCCTTTGATTATGTACATTCATGACTTGATTTTGATAAATTCTTTCGGAAGATCAAATTAAAAAAGTTTTTTGCCATGAATCCTACCAACAGTAGGCCATCTACGCTACGCACAGGTCACACTGATCTTTGTATTTCAGATGTTCCCTCATTGGTCAGTTTGGTTTCACTTTATGATTACTCCTTTGATCCCTCCAATTTTGACTTTTCAGACTTTGACATTGATCCAAAGTGGGATGTTCGTACCAAACTTACATCGAAATCCAGATTTAACCCACCCATTCCGGATGGGGGTTGCATTGAACTTTTCACAATTTATGCGTTAGTGATCCCCGAAAATTACGCGAAAGCTCTATGTTTCATCATAAACAAAATCTCACCATGCCCCAACGCAAAGCCATGTCTGAGCTGGAGAACTTGTCCAACTTAGTGATTAAACAGGCAGACAAGGGGTCTAATATTGTATTACAGGATTGTGTCAGTTATGTGGCGGAAGCAAAGAGGCAACTTCGTGATCATTTATGTTACCTCCCTTTACCTGCTAACACTTTTGCTGGGATCCAGTTGAAATTGATGTCACTGTGTGCCAAGTAGTTGGAGCATGGTTTACTAAATGAGGATTTGTGCAAATTCCTTGTCCCTTCTTGTTTCACGATACCCACAATTTATTTTCTTCCCAAGACACACACATCTTTAACGCATCCACCTGGCAGACCAATTGTCACTTTATGTGGTTCATTGTTAGAGCATTTGGCACAGTTTAAAGATGAGACTCTGATTTTGTTTGTTTCAGTTTTACCATCTTATTTACGCGACACCAAGGATTTTCTGCAACACATTAGTGACATTCCATGGGAAGAGGGACTTATTTTAGCCACTTTAGATGTTGTTTCATTATATACCTCCATCGATCATCACATAGGTTTGAGGGCCTGCAAGCATTTCTTGGATTCACATTCTTTAAACTTATTGAGTCACACTACTATGATTTTGGAAATGTTATTTTTCTGTTTGACCAATAATGTTTTTTTGTTTGAGGGTTCTTTTTTCTATCAGATGAGAAGCACTGCGATGGGCAGCACATTTGCGCCCTCGTATGCCAATCTCATGATGGGATGGTGGGAGGCCAAATCATTGTCTGATTTGATTTCTGCTCACTTTCCCATATATATATATATCAACAGTGTTTTTGTGTACCTAGATGCCAATGTTAGTCGAGACATCTTTGGTATTCACACTTCCCTTTATAAAAAATCTTCTAACACCGGTTTATCTTTGCATGCCAGTAGCAGCCATCCACCAAGCTGCAAGAAAAGTATCCCGTATGGGGAGTTCATCCGCTACTGTTTTCAATTGCACTGAGGTAGGGCAATTTGATCATTTTTGTGCCTTAGCACCACGAGATTTTTTGAAACAGGGATATGCCAAAACTGTTATTGAAACTGCCTACAACAAGGCACGTGCCCTGTCCAGGGATGCATTGCTGCATGGCAATAGACCCTTTAAGTCTGCCTCCAATGACGATCCACGCCTTATTATCACCTATGACAATTCATCTGCTCATGTTAGGAAAATCATTCAAAATCATTGGCAGGTTTTAAGGCTGGACAAGGACCTTCTTTCTGTACTACCTACATGACCTACGCTAACATACAGAACAGCTTTGTCTCTTAAAGACAAACTTGTATCCAGCTTTTTGTCTCCTTTACCTAATGTTTCCAAGGCTGCATATTGGCTTGCTAATCCTGTGCTAGGGTTCACAAAATGTTCAAAATGTAAAGTTTGCACACATTCTGTTATACAGAAATTTTTCATTCACCCTGTGACTTCCATTCATCACTACATTAAGCCTCTCATGACCTGTGACACTGCATTTGTTGTTTATGTCTTGTGCTGCCCCTGCCAGAAATGGTATGTGGGGAGCACCACATGCAAATGGAATTTAGAGTATTGCAACATCTGAGGGCGATAAAAAATCTGGACCCAGCGTACCCTATGGCTAAGCATTTTAAGGACAAACATGATAATGACTTTCGTTTGCTCAGCTTCTTTGCAGTGGCACATGTGAGTAAGAACGCCAGAGGTGGTGACCAAGTCTTAAAATTACGACAGCTTGAAACCAAGTACATTCTCGATTTTGACACTAAGATACCCAACGCCCACAACATTGATGAGGAGCTGTACACAGGGGATTCTTCTGTGTTTTGATATACATTTTTTTTGTTTCAATTCATTCTTATGTTTCTTTGATTTTTTCATGTACCTGGCATATTATACATATTTTTGTTCTATGTTTTTTGCGCACGTTGTTCTGGCAGTTGATCTAGATCTTAACACTGCTAGTATGAGGGTTTAGTTTTCCTCATATATACCTTTTTTTTTACATTGGTTGTTGATTTTTGACTTTCTTTGGGTCAATGGGGGTCTCTCATGGTGTATTTTCATTGTTTGTGCTTTTTTTAAGCATTCAGTGTTTTTCCCTTGGTCTGTCTCAACGTAATGTTTATTCATTATGTTGGCTGGTAAGCGTTGGTATTCTACTATTGGGCATTATCGTTATCATCCTTTTTGCCACAATTTGTTCAGTCATCGCATTGCATTTGCACTTGCACTTTTGGAGCGTTTTTGATGTTTTTATTAGTCGTGTATTCTTACCCATCTACATATTGTGTTTTAGCATTGTATTTCAGTGGTTGCATTGTGCTGTTATTTTGTGGCTATTTTGACTGATGTAATTTTACTCAGTCATTGATATGCACTTACACTTTATTCTGATTTTAATAACTGCTACACAATATTTTTGCACTTTGCCAATATCTTGCTGCTCTAAACATTTGACAAATGTATTCTTACTGAGTCATCGATATGCATTTGCACTTTATTGCAACTATAATGCTGCTATATAATGCCTTTGCACTTTGCTAACACTTTACTGCTTCTTAAAATCTTGCATTTTGCTTTTAATTTGTGACACGAGCACTGCAACTGTTGCATTTGGATGGAAACACTGGTTCATTGTTACATCTTTTATTATGTTGCATTTCAGCCGTTGCACCATGCATGCCATAATGTTGGTCAGCATTAGCATTGAGACTATCATCTCAGACGTTCATATTTTTATTTATCCATATGGACAGACCTGCTGGGTCTTTTTCATGAATAACATTGTGGCTTATTTTATTGCCCTTTTTTGAATTAACTCTGGCTGCTCTTTGCTGCATTTTCTGATGCATTTTAGGTTTTCAGCATGATGCAGGTATGTGGTTTTACGTTACAAGATGTCTGCCACCAGCTTTACCTTTAGACATATACCTCTATTGGGTCACAGACGCTATCAAGGGAGTTAATCTGCTATTTATACCATGTTTAACCACTCCCCCCCCATTGGGGAACAAGTGCTGTGGAAATCAGTGATGTCATCAATGACATTTGTGATGTCATCTTTGATGTCCTGGGTGTTAGACTTAGCAGTGCACAGTGGTGGCGCGAGTTATGGTTGTTTAACATACCATAACTGGCGAATTTCAGGGGTTTTTCGGTTTTACTTGGAACCATAACGTCCCTTTAACAATGTTTTTTTACTGAATTTCATAGGATTTTAGTAGCACAACTTAACCATAACGTCCCTTTAACAAAGTTTCTTTTAATGAATTTCATAGGTTTTTAGTAACACAGCTTAACAATAATATCTCTGACTTTATGTACATGTAACATGGAACATACTGAACCCCCTCTACTGAATTTGATGTCCGCGAACTCTTCTAATGTCCGCGGACATGTGCCGACAACAGACTTAGGGTCCAGTCATATCATATGAAACATATACATAAGGGAAGACACATGCTTGAAAGACAGCAATGGTTTCTGTGCATGAAGATAATCAGTAGGGTTAGCAGCACTTTCTGATAGTTTTTTTTTTTACTATACTTTCCCTGTATATCGCAGGCGAATTGAAACTGTTCTAAGAACACATGCAATATCCTGAAATGTTCGTAAATAATCAAAATGGGGGTGTCCTGAGGACGCTGTCCGTATTGTTCGCAGGCGAGTTAAAACTGTTCTAAGAACACAGGCAATATCCTGAAATGTTCGTAAATAACCAAAATGGGGGTGTCCTGAGGACGCTGTCTGTATTGTTCGCAAGCGAGTTGAACCTATTCTAAGAACACACGCGGTGTCCTGACATGTTTGTAAATAAACAAAATGGGGGTGTCCTGAGGACGCTATGCCTATCCGTATTGTTCGCAAGCGGATTGAAACTGTTCTAAGAACAAACGCCTGTTCGTAACTGTTCGTTTCGCTTGTGTCGCACTTTTAATTAGTTTCAGGACCCAAACAGTGTTCGTAGAGCACCAACGCGGACACCGGTTCCCTTCGCGGACATGTTCGTGAAGCTATCATGTGACCGCTCCGACGCTGAGCGTGTGTTCTGACTGCGGACACTGTTCGTGTCCCTGAACAATTTAAAACTACCTTTTCATGCAATCCACAATATTTTTCAATAATAAATCACCATAGCACAAGTCCCAGACAGTAATCCTGACTTTCTACATACATTTTGGGACTTTGTGAACCTTTTTTTGGTGTTCGATCTGTCTGCGGACAGCACGGGTGTCTGCGAACCGCGCACAAGCACCCATATAAAAGGCCACACCCCAGAGCTCATCCTCATTGTGTTTCTGGCTACCTTACAGAACATAGTGCATTTCTGCTGCCAATTTTCCAGATTTATTTCTGAAACCTGATGGTATCCATGGCTACACTACTGCCACCTGGTGCTACATTTGCCTCAGCACCACCCCCAGCCCCCTCCACCAACACCACCTCCCAAAGGGCCTGAAGAGGGAAACAAGAGTGAGGATGCAGAGGAGGATGAAGAGGATGACGAGAATGAGGTAGTGGAAGTCCCTACTACCAGCACTCGCCGTGAGCTATGGGTATTATTTACCATTCATGGTAACGGACCTAAGGCGCGTGCAAACCAAGTCACCTGCAAAGAGTGCAAAATGGTGCTCAGTCACGGGAGGCTTGGTTCGTACAGCTTTGGTACGACTACTATGAAGCGACACCTAAGGTCGTTCCACGCTGGGGCCATTCGCAAGGTTGTACCTTGCGAAGAGTGTAGTAGGTTGACTTCCTCTACTACATCCTCTTTTTCCGATCCTGTCACCACAAGGAACACTCCTGTGGGACAGCGTATTCCTCCAGCTGCCTCACAGGCATTCGCAATGCTGATGACCCTCACCTTTCGAGGGTCACAGTTGTGTGTATGTACTGTGACGCAGTACTCTGCAGGGGGGAGAGACTTCGAAGTTCTTTTAAGACTCTGGTCTCATAGCACGAGAAGACCTGCTCACTACCTAAGTAAGGCCCACCCTACATCTTCCTCTCTCCACCCGCCCTTTCTTATCCCCGTGGTTGGTGTCCCCCCTTACCCTCCTTTTCCCTCCTCTCCTAGTGTGTCGTGTGTAAAAAAAAAAAAACAAAATTAAAAAACAAACATTTTTAAAAAAGGCTCTTTTCAGAGCCGCCTTTCACAGTTTAAAAATAAAAGTGGAAAATAAATGGAGTAGGGCCTTGTGTATTTTTTAGAAGTCTGCGGACAGTCCGCGAACATCTAAAATTTTGGGGTGCTGCCCTATCATAACCATTGCAGTTTTGTCTGGGAGGAAGTGGTGGCTCTGAAAAGAGCCTTTTGGTGGTGTTTGTGTTTGAAAAACTTGAAATGGTCAACACCTACTACAAAATGGATGCTGCAATTCCAAAAAAGGTCGCAATGCATTTTGTACATTTCTCCGAAAAATCTGATTGCCAGCATAAGTAAGATGGACTCCATCTCTGCGAAAAATGTATGTGCTACGAAACATAATATTTTCATTGTGAAAAGAGGATATGCCAACATCTCTTAGAAAGGCACAAACATCCTTATTGACATTGCGCCTTGCATTCTCCATTTGTGGACCAAATGAAGAAGAACGCAGCCACATTTGTCTCTGCGCAATCCGAGAAAAAATTACTTGAGAATTTGGAAACATGTCCATGACCTTCCCAAGTCCTTCTTTCATTGCAAATTGCAAAGAAATTCCGGACACATGTACTAAACTGTTCCCTCCACAATGAATTACAATTATGTCTGGATGATGCTCTCTCTCCAAAGTAGCACAGAGAGATAGCAAGTCCAACCACTTCATTCCACGTACTCCATGCCAGTGCACTTCCACATGTGGGAATCCAAGATCTACAGCTACTCCACAGCTTTCTGCATGCACCTTCAACCAATGTATCCACGAGTCTCCCAAAATCCAAACAATCTGTTTTCTGAAACACACAGCCATAGCTATCTATTCTTCTCTCAGGAAAAAGAGTATCTGACAAACTCTCTCCTGGCACAACACACCCACTAGACTTTACTGACCAATCCTTTGCTCTTCTCATTCTCATTTGCATGCCTCCCCACCCCAAAATCCCCGGATGTAACACGCGATGTCCGCGGACTACCACCATGTCCGTGGACATATCGTAACATGGACAGTCCTTCTACCATTTCCATTTCACTCTCTGTGCCATTCCCTCATTGGATATAGCTAAGCAGTCACATGACCATCCACCAATCACATCCAAGACCTCTACATCTAACTCCATCATCATAGATCAGCACTTCAAATGTACTGTTAATCACTCCGAGTACAAGTGTCATATCATTGGAAAGCACCTTCTACAAGAAATACTGTACAAGTCTTCAAGATTTCTACTTGCAGCTGCATGCATATCCATATGCATGAACACAAACTACAGGTTTGCATATTTTCTGTGTAGTACATGTACAATTCTTATACATTCATATAAACAGATTAACTGACTTTTAGCTTGTATAACCTATAAAATTAACTTCCTGTCATTTTTCCCATCTGCTATAATCAACTGTCACTTCCAAACCTATCTGCTATTTAATTTCTTTTTACATACACATTTGCAAAGCATGTTGAACTCAAATATTTAAAGTAAAATATAAAGAGTGCACATAGTCAAACAAAATTGCATGCACACACTATGTTCAAATATCAAACAACAATACTTGTACAAAAACATAAAAATCAATGTCTAAATTAATATCAGTGCAATATACAAACACAATTACTAAATTGTTTGCTTTACAATTGCAGTGAAGACCACTCTCCTGAAAAGCAGCAGCAGAATTTGAAGTACAAACAACAACTAAGAAGAAACCTGCTCATTCCACAAAAAAAGGAAGTTTAATACCACCATAATATTTGTACTATTACTCAAACACACTGTAGGGTTAATTCATGCTATTTCTGCACCTAAAACGAGAGATTGTGCACCATTCTCTCCACAAATCCCCATTTGTTAAACAGAGATTTACAGGCAGAATGGCACACAAATTCCCATTTTTCAGCGCACAAATTACATTACTCAGCCCCTAGAATTTTAATATTATAGAACAAACAACTGTTTTAATTGTATACCATTAGATTTACTATTTGTGCTTCTCCTCACCACTAGCTTACTTTCTACTGTCATCTGAACCCCAGTTTAGTAGCACATAAATTCAAGAATACCCATCACAACTAGTTGTAGTTGCCCAATGCACAATCACACACCATCACATACATCTTCAACTTCATACTCAGACACTCATGCACACAGCACACATACATTGCAGAACACCCCAACCCATACCTTCTTTATTTTTTTCAACAGACCCTAAAGAATGCCTACCAAAAATCAAGTCTGTAGAAAGCAAGGCAGAAGTAGAGCAAATGAAAATAGAAGTGTCCAAAATAAGCATCCATCTCTAACAGAATTTGTAAAAAAAGTTCAAACAAAACAGCTAAGCTAATACAGTAATTTAGCGAAACAAAACAAGCTTCAAGTACAGAAACTTTGCCTCCTCTATCAAAATGTAAAACGAAACAGAAAACAAATACCAAGAATTCAGCTACCACGACTGATAAAACTGCTCCTATAAATCTTGATATAGTGCCAAGTAAGCATACCAAAAAAGGTATTTTAGAAAAAATGTTCCGCCACACAAGAATTCAGCTACCACTACTGATAAAACTGCTCCTATAAATCTTGAAATAGTGCCAAGTAAGCATACCAAAAAAAAAGTATTTTAGCAAAAATGTTCCGCCACAGAGTCCCTCAAAATCTTATAAAAACAGGAGAGAAATCATGCACAACCCTTAAAACCTACCGTAGGAAATTAATCTTAGAAGCTTTGATAGACAGTGCAATCCTTCTCAAAAGAAAGTTATTTATTTTAGTGTTAAACAAAATGAAACCACTAAGAAAACTAATGACTAAATTACAAAAAAGACTTCTCAATAAACGAAATGTCAACAAAAATAACTGCTTAAATATCTGTGGAGGTGAGTGGAGTCACACTGCAAGCATACAACCATATTTTAATGAAGAAGCATACAAACAAAAGCAAACAAATACAATTGCCATACATAGCAGTGGACGAGGTTATGAAAAAGTTAATAGTACCGTAATGGAACAAGAAATACTGCTAACAAAAATATCCCCAGAAAACTTAGAATTACCGCTCCATTCAACTGAACCAGAACGTCTAGTATTCAAATGGCCATGCACGTCAATGTGTAACATTCCCAAAAAATCTTTTAAGTATTTACGCCAATTCCTCAATCAGTATGTGAAAGGCAAAGACAATCAAAATTAAACTGCTGCAAAATATGGATACCTGTCCAGTGCGCAAGTACACAGGACTACAAGGACATTCATTGACCTGCATTTCAGGACCTACTTGCAAAACCACCTTCCATCATATCAAAATGATATCAACACATCATTAAAGTCCTGCTTTAGCACTAGCCAATTTAAATAACATACTTCTACATGATACAGCAAAAGACCTACTTGAAAAAATCGACTATATCCAGAAAAAATATTTTGGAAGTGAAAGCCACTTACAGAATGAAATAGCTTTAAAACAAATTAGCAACAATGCTATGCATGGCAACCTTCTACTATACACATACAAAAATGAAATACTGAAATTTAAAAGTACATCTGCTGAAGTACCAAACCATGTGTGTGTATGTTGCCGCAGAACTTTTTATAAAAGTAACACAAAAACTGTAGACCTAACATACAAAATAGAAGACAATGAAGATTCTAAATGGTTTGAATTAGCTCTCTACCTTATAGCAGAAAACAAATATGAAATAACTGACCCCTTAATACTTTGCAGTTACTGCACTACAAAACTTGACAACAACCAAACTCCTTCACATGCTATCACAAATAATTTGGAATTATTTCCACTACCAAAAGCCCTACAACAACTCAATTTATATGAGAGCATCATAATTCAAACAGTGCACCCCTTTCAGGCAATAATACGCCTTCAACCAAAAACAGCAAAAGTACCCCCCTCTGAATTGGTGAAAGGCATTCGTGGAAAAGTAGTGTATTTACCATTAGATCTAAAACAAAATGTGCATACTATGGGAGTGCAACGTCCAATGGAGCAATCTTTGATTATCTTAGTAAATGGTGTACCTGCAAAAGACAAACAAATTTGGCAACAACTGGTAGATTTACATAAAGTTAGACAAGCCTTGCAATATCTAAAAGACAATAATGAATACTAAAAAGAAATTAATATTGAGGAAAACTTGAAGGAAACCACTGAAATAATTCAAGAGTCACAAGAAGCTGCTCAATTTGAGTTTCTAGATCCTGCTACAGTATCCAATACTTTAGACCATTATACAATTCATCCACTGCACTCTAATGACACCGTAGAAGATGCATTAGAAACGTACCAAATGCGACAAACAAAAGGATCACCAATCAGCATATGGGAAAAAAGTATAGAAGCACGTGCTTTTCCTCTACTCTTTCCTACTGGCAAAGGAGGAAGGTACGATGATAGACCTTTTCAAATAACAGCATCAGAATACCGCTTGTTACGGATGTATTCTGGAGATCCCAAATTTAGACAAAATGTGGAATACATATTCCACCTACTCTTTGAAAGTGAACTAGCAACTCTATGTTACGGAGTTGCACACACATTAAAATAAGGAACCCACTTCCAAAATATGTCAGCTACACAATTACAAAAAGTGCAACAAAAAGATGAGGTTTTACAATCAAGTATTACAAATCTATTAGCAAACATGCGTGGTACTAAAGAGTACTGGTTCCGACGTCATGGAGATGTACGTTGTATGATAAGAAACCTTGGCCCACCCACTTGGTTTGTTACATTAAGTTGTGCAGAATATGCTTGGGAAGATTTACATGATTTCCTACGCATATCAAACAAAAACAAAACAAACATAGATATACTAACACCTGGAGAACTTTGTTCTCTAGATCCTGTTAATGTTTCAAGATATTTTCACCATCGCTTCATTGCTGTGCTACATTTTATTTGTAATAAAACTGTTCCTCCCCTCGGAGAAGTGCAACACTTCTTTTGGAGAAAAGAATACCAAGCCAGAGGAGTACCACATATCCATATGCTTTTATGGATTAAAGATGCTCCTAAATTTGGTCAAGACAGTGATGCCACTGTTTGACAGTTTATTGAAAATATGTCACTTGTGAAATTCCATCGGAAGCAACAAATAGTGATCTTCATGCACAAATTTTACAATTTCAAAGACACAAATGTGGCAAATATTGTCATTGCAAATACAAAAACAAAGGGAAATACTACACCAAATGCCGCTTTGGCTTCCCTAGACCAGTTACAAAAACAGGTCAAGTAAACAACTTCATGTCTTCAGTTTGACATAGTGTTAAAAGTAAATCACCTAAAAATACATATTACATAAAAAGAACAGAAGAAGAAAAATATATAAATGATTACAATGCAATCATTGCCCCCTTATGGAATGCAAACATAGATGTGCAGTACATTGCAGACAATTCCACTGCAGTTGCACGATATGTTACAGCATACTTAACCAAAGCAGAAAAAACAGATCTCCAAGACCTCTGGAATGACATGTCATCAGACAAAACACTGTCTCAGAAATAATACAGCTTGGGCATAAAAATGCTCTCCCATAGAGAATGTGGCTCCTATGAAGCAGCAGATCGTTTAACCGGTACTGCTTTGTATGGAAAATCTGAAAATATATTATGGCTAAGTCTTGGTCCTGCTAAATCTAGAAAAACTGTTTTGAAATCATACGACGACATAGAAACAATAGCCAAACATGATCCCAACAGCCAAGACATTTTAAAAAACAATTTGCTGGACACATACTACCCAAACGGAAGTACGACTTTGGAAACCATGTGTCTATACTACATAGCCCAAAACTTCACATACAAAAATAATATAAAACCCGATGAAAAAACAGGTAGATACATAGGTGTCGATTCATGGAATTAATGTGCGCTGAAAATTCCCGCGCAGGGGTGCCAAAACGTGCGAATCGCAGTGCAAGTGCGAAAATCGCAGGGAAACCAGCGCACATCGATTCATGGAAGTCCGTGCGCGAGAAAAACATTGGATGTGCGCTGAAAAAGTGCGCCGCACACGCCGGCGCACAGGTCATCCAACAGCGTGCGCCACGGCCACTGCGAAATCGCACATAGCGCGGCGCACATCACAAAAGTAGGCGGAACACGGGGTGTAACACTCGGAATAGGGAACAACGCGTGAAAATATGGGCGTCACGGGGGAAGTACAGGAGGCAAGTGCGCGGAACGCCCACACGCTCGCCTACAACCCGTATTCATGGAATCGAATAGGGCAAACCAGCGCACGGTGAAAGACGCGCACAGGGCCAAACAAGTACGCCACAAGAAAGCAGGCGGTAGCGTCCCTGCGCCTGAAATGAATGTGCGCCAAAATGTGCGCTAACAAAAAGCACCCATATACAGCCAGAATGAATGGTCCATACAGTGGCCCTCTAGGACAAATGAGGTGCAAAGGGGTACCGACAAACCTGGACACCCGCTGTGTGAAAAATAGCACGTGCGTGTGTTTCTGGGTGCGCGGGAAGTTCCACACACGAATGGCCTCGGTACTTGTACTTCGGGGTGCGCGTGAAGTTCCACACGCGATTAGCCTGGGTACGTCGGTTTCGGGGTGCGTGGGAAGTTCCATACGCGATTGGCCTGGGTACGTGTACTTCGGGGTGCGTGTGAAGTTCCACACGCGATTAGCCTGGGTACGTGTATTTCGGGGTGCGCGTGAAGTTCCACACGTGATTAGCCTGGGTACGTGTGTTTTGGGGTGCGCGGGAAGTTCCACACGCGATTGGCCTGGGTACGTGTGTTTCGGGATGCGCGGGAAGTTCCACACGCGATAGACCTGGGTACGTGTACTTCTGGGTGCTCGGGAAGTCCCACACACGATTTCAGCAGGGTACGTGTATTCCGAGGTGCGCGGGAAGATTCACACGCGATTCCAGCAGGGTACGTGTATTTCGGTGGTACCAGGGAATGCTACACGTGATTTGGCCGTGTGGGTCCTCCCAGGTGGTCCCTCTACACCCTCCACAGCCCCTGCAGGCAGCCCACACCACAGGGGACTACCCTGCACCCCTGCTCATGTCCCACAGGCAACCCATCCACCATGGCCATGCCCCCCAGCCAACCCACATGTCACCTTGCACTACTGATCACCAACACATGTCTCACAGCACCCCCACCCCCCAGCACTGTGGGGCACCCCCCACCAGGCCCCCACTCATGTCCAACTCATGTGTCCCATCTCCCCCACCCACCAGCATCCAGGGGCACCCTCCACCAGGCCCCCACTCATGTCTCCCATCACCCCCACCCCCCAGCATCCAGACGCACCCTCCACCAGGCCCCCACTCAAGTCCCCCTGCACCCCCACCCCCCAGCAGTGCAGGGCACCCTCCACCAGGCCCCCACACATGTCCCCCTGAACCCCCACCCCCCAGCATCCAGGGGCACCCTCCATCAGGCCCCCACTCATGTCTCCCATCACCTCCACCCCCCAGCACTGTAGGGCACCCTCCACCAGGCCCCCACTCATGTCCAACTCATGTGTCCCATCACCCCCACCCACCAGCATCCAGGGGCACCCCCCACCAGGCCCCCACTCATGTCTCACACCACCCCACCCCCCAGCAGTGCAGGGCACCCTCCACCAGGCCCCCACTCATGTCTCCCTGCACCCAGACCCCCCACCAGTCAGGGGCACCATCCACCAGGCCCCCACTCATGTCTCCCATCACCCCCACTCCCCAGCACTGCAGGGGCACCCTCCACGAGGCCCCACTCATGTCTCCCATCACCTCCACCCCCCAGCATCCAGGGGCACCCTCCACCAGGTCCCCACACATGTCTCCCATCACCCCCACCCCCCAGCATCCAGGGTCACCCTCCACCAGGCCCCCACGCATGTCCCCCTGCACCCCCACCCACCAGCATCCAGGGGCACCCTCCACCAGGCCCCCACTCATGTCTCCCATCACCCCCACCCCCAGCATCCAGGGGCACCCTCCACCAGGCCCCCACACATGTCCCCCTGCACCCCCAACCCCCAGCAGTGCAGGGGCACCCTCCACCAGGCCCCCACTCACGTCTCCCACCACCCCCACCCCCCAGCAGTGCAGGGCACCCTCCACCAGGCCCCCACTCATGTCCAACTCATGTCCCCCATCACCCCCACCCCCTAGCAGTGCAGCGGCACCCTCCACCAGGCCCCCACGCATGTCACCCTGCACCCCCACCCCCAAGCATCCAGGGGCACCCTCCACCAGGCCCCCACACATGTCCCCCTGCACCCTCACCCCCACCAGTCAGGGGCACCCTCCACCAGGCCCCCACTCATGTCTCCCATCACCCCCACCCCCCAGCAGTGCAGGGCACCCTCCACCAGGCCCCCACTCATGTCCAACTCATGTCTCCCATCACCCCCACCCCCCAGTAGTGCAGGGGCACCCTCCACCAGGTCCCCACTCATGTCTCCCTGCCCCCCCACCCCCCAGCATCCAGGGGCACCCTCCACCAGGCCCCCACTCATGTCCCCCTGCACCCCCACCCACCAGCATCCAGGGGCACCCTCCACCAGGCCCCCACTCATGTCTCCCATCACCTCCACCCCCCAGCATCCAGGGGCACCCTCCACCAGGCCCCCACTCATGTCTCCCATCACCCCCACCCCCAGCATCCAGGGGCACCCTCCACCAGGCCCCCACGCATGTCCCCCTGCACCCCCACCCACCAGCATCCAGGGGCACCCTCCACCAGGCCCCCACTCATGTCTCCCATCACCCCCACCCCCCAGCATCAAGGGGCACCCTCCACCAGGCCCCCACTCATGTACCCCTGCACCCCCACCCACCAGCATCCAGGGGCACCCTCCACCAGGCCCCCACTCATGTCTCCCTGCACCCCCAGCATCCAGGGGCACCCTCCACCAGGCCCCCACTCATGTCTCCCATCACCTCCACCCCCCAGCATCCAGGGGCACCCTCCACCAGGCCCCCACACATGTCTCTCAGCACCCCCACCCCCCAGCATCCAGGGGCACCCTCCACCAGGCCCCCACTCATGTCCAACTCATGTCTCCCATCACCCCCACCCCCAGCAGTGCAGGGCACCCTCCACCAGGCCCCCACACATGTCCCCCTGCACCCCCACCCCAGCATCCAGGGGCACCCTCCACCAGGCCCCCATTCATGTCTCCCATCACCCCCACCCCCCAGCAGTGCAGGGCACCCTCCACCAGGCCCCCACACATATCCCCCTGCACCCCCACCCCCAGCATCCAGGGGCACCCTCCACCAGGCCCCCACTCATGTCTCCCATCACCCCCACCCCCCAGCAGTGCAGGGCACCCTCCACCAGGCCCCCACTCATGTCCAACTCATGTGTCACATCACCCCCACCCACCAGCATCCAGGGGCACCCTCCACCAGGCCCCCACTCATGTCTCCCATCCCCTCCACCCCCCAGCAGTGCAGGGCACCCTCCACCAGGCCCCCACTCATGTCTCCTTGCACCCCCACCCCCCACCAGTCAGGGGCACCCTCCACCAGGCCCCCACTCATGTCTCCCATCACCCCCACCCCCCAGCAGTGCAGGGGCACCCTCCACCAGGCCCCCACTCATGTCCAACTCATGTCTCCCTGCACCCCCACCCCCCAGCATCCAGGGGCACCCTCCACCAGGCCCCCACTCATGTCCCCCTGCACCCCACCCACCAGCATCCAGGGGCACCCTCCACCAGGCCCCACTCATGTCTCCCATCACCTCCACCCCCCAGCATCCAGGGGCACCCTCCACCAGGCCCCCACTCATGTCTCCCACCACCCCCACCCCCCAGCATCCAGGGGCACCCTCCACCAGGCCCCCACTCATGTCTCCCTGCACCCCCACCCCCCAGCATCCAGGGGCACCCTCCAGCAGGCCCCCACTCATGTCTCCCATCACCTCCACCCCCCAGCATCCAGGGGCCCCCTCCACCAGGCCCCCACTCATGTCTCCCATCACCCCCACCCCCCAGCAGTGCAGGGGCACCCTCCACCAGGCCCCCACTCATGTCTCCCTGCACCCCCACCCCCCACCAGTCAGGGGCACCCTCCACCAGGCCCCCACTCATGTCTCCCATCACCCCCACCCCCCAGCAGTGCAGGGGCACCCTCCACCAGGCCCCCACTCATGTCTCCCATCACCTCCACCCCCCAGCAGTGCAGGGCACCCTCCACCAGGCCCCCACTCATGTCTCCCTGCACCCCCACCCCCCACCAGTCAGGGGCACCCTCCACCAGGCCCCCACTCATGTCTCCCATCACCCCCACCCCCCAGCAGTGCAGGGGCACCTTCCACCAGGCCCCCACTCATGTCTCCCATCACCTCCACCCCCCGGCATCCAGGGGCACCCTCCACCAGGCCCCCACTCATGTCCCCCTGCACCCCCACCCACCAGCATCCAGGGGCACCCTCCACCAGGCCCCCACTCATGTCTCCCATCACCTCCACCCCCCAGCATCCAGGGGCACCCTCCACCAGGCCCCCACACATGTCTCCTAGCACCCCCAGCATCCAGGGGCACCCTCCACCAGGCCCCCACTCATGTCCCCCTGCACCCCCACCCACCAGCATCCAGGGGCACCCTCCACCAGGCCCCCACTCATGTCTCCCACCACCCCCACCGCCTAGCATCCAGGGGCACCCTCCACCAGGCCCCCACTCATGTCTCCCATCACTCCCACCCCCTAGCAGTGCAGGGCATCCTCCACCAGGCCCCCACACATGTCCCCCTGCACCCCCACCCACCAGCTTCCAGGGGCACCCTCCACCAGGCCCCCACTCATGTCTCCCATCACCTCCACCCCCCAGCATCCAGGGGCACCCTCCACCAGGCCCCCACACATGTCTCCCAGCACCCCCACCCCCCAGCATCCAGGGGCACCCTCCACCAGGCCCCCACTCATGTCCCCCTGCACCCCCACCCACCAGCATCCAGGGGCACCCTCCACCAGGCCCCCACTCATGTCTCCCACCACCCCCACCCCCTAGCATCCAGGGGCACCCTCCACAGGCCCCCACTCATGTCTCCCATCACCCCACCCCCCAGCAGTGCAGGGCATCCTCCACCAGGCCCCCACACATGTCCCCCTGCACCCCCACCCCCCAGCATCCAGGGGCACCCTCCACCAGGCCCCCACTCATGTCTCCCATCACCCCCACCCCCCCAGCAGTGCAGGGCACCCTCCACCAGGCCCCCACTCATGTCCAACTCATGTGCCCCATCACCCCCACCCACCAGCATCCAGGGGCACCCTCCACCAGGCCCCCACTCATGTCTCCCACCACCCCCACCAGTGCAGGGTACCCTCCACCAGGCCCCCACTCATGTCTCCCTGCACCCCCACCCCCCACCAGTCAGGGTCACCCTCCACCAGGCCCCCACTCATGTCTCCCATCACCCCCACCCCCCAGCAGTGCAGGGGCACCCTCCACCAGGCCCCCACTCATGTCTCCCTGCACCCCCACCCCCCACCAGTCAGGGGCACCCTCCACCAGGCCCCCACTCATGTCTCCCATCACCTCCACCCCCCAGCATCCAGGGGCACCCTCCACCAGGCCCCCACACATGTCTCCCATCACCTCCACCCCCCAGCATCCAGGGGCACCCTCCACCAGGCCCCCACACATGTCTCCCAGCACCCCCACCCCCCAGCCGTGCGATTTGCCTGGGTACGTGTATTCCTGGGGTGCGCGGGTAGTCTCACATGCGATACCATCAGGGTACGTGTATTATGGGTCCGCGTGAACTTCCACACGCGATACCAGCAGGCTACGTGTATTACGGGGTTTGCGGGAAGTTCCACACGCGATTGCCCTGGGAACGTGTATTTCGGGGTGCGTGTGAAGTTTCACACGCGATTTTGCAGGGTATGTGTATTTCGGTGTGCGCGTGAAGTTCCACACGCAACTGGGCCTGTGAGAGTGGGGTAAGTGTATTCCAGGGGTGGGCGGGAATATTTACTCGCGACCGGGCCTGGGAGAGTGTGTTACGTGTATTCCTGGGTTGGGCGGGAAGATTCACACGGTCGCCTACAACACGCCGAAAAAGTAAATGGTCCAATCCTGAAACACGTACGCCAGCATGAATCAGGCGTACGTCGACCCGCGCAGCATAAAAGTGCGCGCAAGCAACAAACAAGCTCAGACGCCAGGATGAATATACCGTTCCTAGCAGCAGTGGCCGTGGGTTACCAAAGGAGGAGGAGGAGGATAGTGAGGGCCCGAATTTTCACTCCCAGAACCAGCCTTTTTGGGATGCCTGATGACCAGGTGTATGGGAGGTACAGGTTTCCACCACACATAATACTGGACCTGGTCAGTGAGTGGGAGGATGACCTCACATCACCCACCCTGTGCTCCCAAGAACTCAGCCCCCTGGAGAAGGTCCTTAATGTACTGCACTTCTTGGCCACTGGATCATTTCAGCGGACAAGTGCCATAGTGGGTGGGGTGTCACAGGCCACGCAGTCACGCTGCCTACACCAGGTCTTGAACATCATCACTGCACGGCCATCAGTCCGCAGGCACATATACCTGCCCAGGACACCTGCAGAAAGGCAGGCTGCCGCCCTGGATTCCTACGGTGTGGCACAATTCCCCAAAGTGCTAGGTGCCATTGACTGCACCCATGTGGCACTACGTCCCCCCAGGGCACCTGAGCACATCTATAGGAACCGCAAGCACTGGCATTCCATCAACTTGCAGGTAGTATGTAATGCCAGGGGAATCATCACCTCAGTATATGCCAACTATCCAGGGTCCACCCACAACAGCTTCATTTACCGAATGTCTACCCTAAGCCGGGACCTAGAAGCTGGGCGGCATGGCGATACATGGCTGCTTGGTGAGTATGAATGCCACTGCACATGCATGCATGTCAGATGCAGAGTTATGTCACTACCCCACTAATGATACCCATCACCTCCTCACCAGGGGACAGTGCCTACCCTCTGAGCACCCACATGATGACGCCAATTCGGAACCCCATCACGCCTCCCGAGGTAAGATACAACACAGCCCATATTACAACCCGGGGCATAGTGCAGAGCACATTCGCAGTGCTCAAGTCACGCTTTCGCTCCCTTGACCGTTCTGGCGGGCAGCTGTTATATGCGCCTCCAGTAGTGTGCAGGATCATAGTGGCAGCATGTGTCCTGCACAATGTTGCAACACGCTGGGGCCTGGCTGTGGACATGGTGGTGCCCCCACATCCCCAACCACATGCACGCCCGCTGCGCATGGGAGGGGAAAGGGCACGGGGTGAGGCAGCCCGTACGCAGCTGGTGGCTAATTACTTCACATAGAAATCACACCCCTGTGGAGTGCACACAGCCCTGGCACATACCATCTGATAAGCAATGATGACTCAACCGGACAATTATGACGAACAAAGGGACAGTCAAATGTCAGAACCATAGCAGCCTGAGATTGTTCATGTGGAAGTGTCAGAATGTGTGCATCCCTACCTACACAAACACCACCAATGCAGTGTCATCAAAAGACACACTTCCATGCTGCAGAAATGAATACCCACTTGCAAAATACTACATGAGAACAGTGCCATGTCACCCAACCCCTCCACGGCACGGCCACACAACACACCATGGCATGTCATGCAATGTGAGAGCAAACAAATTAATCCCCACAACATGCCCCAAGTGTCACCAACTACAGTGTCCCTAGTGGAAACTGGCCACACATGAAATGCTCACAGTAATGCAGGACCTACAACACACATTACCAAATACTTACCAAGAATACCAATCACCTACACAACCTCTAACCTACCTTAAACATGACATTACAAACTTAAAAATTTGGTAGCCTCACTACCTGATAATGCCAGCACTTGGAACACTTCCAAGTATACAGTGTTAGCGCCACGCAAGAGTGTAGGTGCACTGCTTACAACATGGACTCCAGTTCCAAGGTAGACCGCCTTGTGAAGACATGGGAAATGGACCTGCAAATTAGGAGGATGAGATGGATGCAGAGGCACATCAATACACCATGCAGTGTACAATACAACAACAATATGCACTATGAATGTATACACACTATTGACTACAGACTGCCCACACATCAAATGGGAAAGGGTGCACACCAAAACCCACCTGTGTGGATCTTGCACAAAAAAAACACCTCCATGGGCTCATGGCCTGCACGGCTACCCTATTGTGAGAGAATCACTGCTGTCGCTCTCCTCACCCTCTGCAGCTGCATCAGGAGGTGGTGGCACTATGGGAGGCAGCCCACGCAAAGCCCTAGTCTGGTCCTCCATGGCAGCAAGCATGCGGGTGTGGAAGGTCTCGTTCTGGAGGATAATTGTGCGTAGGTCCCCATGCAACAACTCACGTGATGCCCGGACCCCCGCCCTAGTTGCCTGCATCTCAGTTGAGAGCGTACGTGCGAGACGCTCCAGCTGCTGTTCTGTCCTTCTGTTTGTTGAAGCCTCAAGCTCAACAAGAATCGTCCTCAGGTGAAGGAGTTCCACCCTCAGGGCTTCCCTGTGGCCCTGGGACTCTATGGAAATGGCTTCCCGCAGAGTCGCCATTGCCGCCCGCCTGTCCCTGTCGGACGCCAACATGTCTTCCCTGTGTGACTGGCAGATGGAGTCTGTTGCCTGCTGTAGTCGCTCCATCAGCCTTTCGGGGGGGACAATGGAAGTGGCCACCATATCCATGGCCTGAGCCATCATCTCTGATGATGCTGCCTGTTGGGTTGCCATACCGTATATGGATTGCTCCCATGCGGAATTGCCAGGTGGCATACGGCCACCACGTCGGCGGGCACCACACCTGTCTGGGGCAAGGCGAACTGCGCCTTGCTGTGCCGGGTCTGCCTGAGGCTCCAGGAATGCATTCCCTCTCTGATCTGCTGGCCCAGGAACAGGATCAGATGTGCGGAGTGTGACCCTGCATCCGTAACCACCAAAGGCGTACCTGCCAACACTGACATCCCCATTGAGGGTTCTAACCCTGGTGCAGGTGGGTCGGACAGAACAGAATCCCTCCCAGGAACACTCACCTGCGACGGCACATAGGTCTCATCATCCGAATCGACACCTAAATACAGCTTGGGGGAGGTGCAGCCAGAGACACCCCTTGAGAGCACGACCTGCAGCAGTTGTGGGTTCTCACCCACCACCACACCACGTCCCTCACTCCCTCACTGGTGGTCGGTTGGGCCTGAGACCCCTCCTGGGTCTGCACCATCTCCACAACCCCAGCAGTATCAAGTGCGTCATCCCCTGCAAAGACATAAAAGAAAACAAATGGAAACAGGCATTAGCACTATGGCACACAATTAGGGCTGAGAAGCTACAGAAACAGTACTTGATTGACACATGTCCCACATGACTAAAACCCTCCCATGCATGCACCGTCACTGCATGTGAAGGGGAGGCAGATGGCACAAATTGATGACACCAAGATGGAAGATGAACACATTTGCTGCATGCTGCCTAGCAGTGGTATCACACATTGGCCTGTGATTGGCAGGTCAAATACACATGCCATCACACAGATGGCATGTACCCTAGCCATGAAGTGAAGAGGGAGAGGAGGGCACCAATTGTTCATTCAGTCTAGTTTGCTCATGAAATTGATTGTTTCATTGAAATGGTTCAAATGTTTAACCTGGAGCTGCCAGTCCAAAATGGTCCTATAGCACAGGGACATGTCTAAACAAATCATATCCAGGAAACAAGCCAGTCCACTGTACCATAGCCATGTCAGACATGTGACAATAGGACTGCGAAATGCCTAGTAAAAGTGGTAGTATGCAAACAATCTGCCTGAATAAACAGAGGAAAATAAGCAACAATGCTGTGGCAAGATGACACTTCAAGGGCAACTGGCGTGGTGTTGGGCTGGATGTCTAATGTTGGCAAAAGGGATACTGCTATACCCAAATGCTGGTGCGCAGAATGTATTGGATGAGGCACATGGGTGACCCAAACCACTCAGGCACACACACCCTCACCTGGCACCCAAACAGAAGCCCTCACACACACACACACCATGCACATGGATGACACACACATGCATGTGCACTCATCGGACAATGCCTCGTAATCTGCCAGTTCTCCCACGCCTTGGATCTGTTCCTCCGTGACGTAGGTCCCAGCAACATGCTCATGTGGAGTGAGTTCTATGTCCTCTGCTGGAGACCCACCTCCAGTCACTAGAGTAGCGGCATGACTTGAGGCCAGCTTATTCTTTGCCCTGCGCTTCAGGTCATTCCAGCGCTTGTAGCATTCATTAGCTGTGCGCCTCACGATTCCAAGGGCACTTATGATGTCCGCGATGGTCTGCCAGTGTGCCAGACGTTGTGCAGGTGTGGTCTTGGATCCTGCAACAATCACCATTTCGCGGTCATGTGCGGACACATACTCTACACGTGCATTCAGTTCGGCCTCATTGAAGCTGGGCTTCCTTGACGGGCCGGACTGTGTAGCCGTGTCTGGGGCATCAGCCTTTACTGGACGAGCACTCTTCCTCTTCCGCTTGGAAGGTGGTGGGGATCCTGAGTGTCCTACGCCGCTCTGGACACTAGGGGCAGGAGCCCCGGTGGACTCTGTACTAAGAGTGTGGGATTGCACACTCAGCATGGGAGTTGGTGCAGGCATTAGCTCAAGTGTGATGGTGTCAGGGGGAATGTCAGCTGGATGGACTTGGACCGACACTGTCCTGGCTGGGTGTGTGAGAGGTGGGGTGGATGGAGCCGCAGCTGCCCCTGCAGCCTCCCCAGCCTGCCTACGCAGGGCAGCAGATGACCTAGCTGCCCCTGATCCACGTGGCCTGATGACACCAACGTGCACCGGAGCACGTGGCCTAGACCTGCTGACCTGGAAGTCAGCCATGGAGTCACCCTGTGCCAGGTCTGGTTCCACAGTGGGCTGGTCCAACAAGGGCTGAGCATGGATGGTGTCAGCCACGTTACCCTCAACCAGGGGGGGGGCATGGGTGTCCCTGACTGCTCCTCCACACATGGGGGGCTAGGGGCACCCTGCAAGTCACGGCCACGTCCCCTACCGGATCCACCACGGCCACCACTTGGGGCTCGCCCACCTTTGCCACCCTTACGGCTTGTTCGCCTCCCAGCCATGGCACTGATGTTATTGTGCGTATGGGAGTCGCTGTGAACTATTGTTCTGGGCAATTGGGGGTCAAAGGGGTTGGGTACCAGATGGTAATCGTACCCTAGTGCTCTAGAAAGGCTGTATGTCACCCCTGGGGAAAGATGACGGGTCAGGCAACTCACAGGCACCCCAAAAAAGGGAAGTAAGGTGCACGCAACCCCTCCTAGACCACGTGTGTGGAAAAATAAACCTGCACTACGCTGTGGCACCCAGAAACACAAGAATGAACGTATGCGTGTCACACGCAGCCTAGAATGACCTCTGAAGGGGTATGCGACACACGGGGCAAGCACAGATGTTAAATACGTGCGCGACTCACCGTCTGCCAGGAACAAAAGCGTGAAAAATATGCGTGTGTGCGCGTTGGCAACACCCCCGCCAAAATAAGAATTGTACGCTGTCTGAGGAGACAGGACAACAGTAGAAGGGAACGCTGTTTGAGGAAACAGGCCCAGGAAAAAGAGGAAAAGAGAAAAAGCTGTCAAAGGTAACAGGGAGTACGAACTTGAAACGCTGTGAAGTAAATCGCGTGTGAACCGACAAGAAGTACAGATTTCACCCACTCGCTCTCCACGAAAAGCGCGTACAAGGAAATGGCGTTCTACACGTACCTTTTATACACACGTCACAGACGCGCATACGCGATGAGGCCATTTCCACCAATTACACGCTTTGACACTCGGACATGTATCTTTTTTTTTACACGCGCCATTCTCTACGGCCATGCGCGTGACATCATAGCTGCGCATGGGGGCCGTGCAGGATTTTCACGTGCCAAATCACTCTGTATCAAGCTGGCCACGCGTAAGCACATGGAAGACCACGCTCCTGCCCAGAAAGCCGATTTACCGCCCCCCAGAGCCCCGAGCACGCTCCCACCTGCCATCTGCTGCTGCCTGACTGCCTGCTGCCCACGTGCCCTGCCATTTGCTGCCTGCACATCAGCCAGGGGTGCTCTTGCTGTGACCACCCCTGCTGGAACCGAAGACTCCCGACTGGGATTCCATCGCTCCACAGCCCAGCCCCAGGACCCAGTTGCCCACCCACTCCTGCCTCTGGGGTTGTCATGTCGGGCACTGCAACATCTGGCACCACTGACAACCCACGGCCAGAGAGGCAGAGGGGCACCAGCTTCAGTGCCAGGGAAGTTGGTGTCCTGGTGGAGCAAGTCCTGGGGCAGTATGATGCCCTCTTCGGAAGTGTGCGCGCCGACAAGGAAGGACGGACTCGGATCTGGACAGACATCGTGACTGCCATCAACGCGGAGGGGGTGGCAGTCCGCGACTTCCAACATGTCAAGAAGCGCTGGGAGGACTTCAGGTCCAGGACCCTGAACAAGGCCCGGCGCCTCTTGAAGGCAGCGGATGCTAAGGGGCGCCGGGGCCACTTGTCGGAAGATCAGATGAGGGTCCTGGAACGCATATCCCCAGCGCTCCACGTCCAGGTCCTTGAGAGGCAGACCCGTCTGGAGACGAGCGGTAAGTGTACATGCATCATGATTGTAAGCTGTGCGTGTGGTGATGTGCCAGTAGTGTGCAGGTTGCACATCTGTTTGTATGGGGCCGAGTATGGGTGGGGGTGTACAGGGCCGTGAGGCTAACACATGCGAGGGCTGTCATGTGTGAGACATGGATGGTGCTTGTGTGTGTAGGCTTGCATGCCAAATGCAGTTGTGTGGGCACACATGTTTGGATGAATGTGTATGTAAGTAGGCGTGTTCGTGATGTCACGCATGTATGTTGTTTTCAGCTGCATGTATCAGCACTGTGTACATGTGCATGTGTGTGTATTTGACAAGGGTGCAACAGTGATGCAACATGGATGCATGTGACAGTGGGATGTGGAAGCCTGATTGGCAGATGTGACATGAATGCCCATCTGAACACTGCAACAGTTGGCTAAGGTGTACACATGCATGCAAGTGTGGTGGTGTGCGTGCATGTGTAGTGTACTCCCTGTGTTGAATGTGATGTCTGGCTCACCTTTGCCTGCTCATGCTGTTGTATGTGTATGGATGGTGCTGGCAGTTGCGATATGGCTGTGGCATGGCTCATGTGTGCAAGTTGAAATGACATGTGTGTTGCCGATTGTGATGCCATGTCTGAGGTTTGCCAATGCCACTCATGTGCAACTGTCATGTGTGTATGTGTCCATTGTACAGTGCCCTGATACCTGTGTTTTATTTCTCCCTGTCTGCAGCGTCAACTGATGAAGAGGGCGGAGAAGGTGCTGTGGAGCACAGCGGCGGGGATCGCACCGCCAGCCGGAGACGCAAGGCCCGGCTCCCCTCCCAGGTTGTGATCTCGTCGGGGAGTGAGGAGTCCGGTGCCGTGTGCCAGGCCGCAGCTGTCGGGGGGAGGTCCAAGAGGCGGAGGTCGGAGTTGGACTCCTCGGCAGCAGAAGGGGCAGCTGGGACCCCACAGAGCCCAACGGGGGAAGATGGCACGGAGTCATCCAGGTTGGTGGGGGGTTTGGTGGAGGAGGAGGCCGTGCAAGCAACAGAGACGGGGTCTGGAGGTGGGGATTCCACTGGTGCTGCTAGTGGTGCAGTGCAGGACCAGCACGGATGCCTATGTCCAGACCCGTTTTCAGGCAGGGGATGAGCTCAGGACAACTGGCCTTCCTCTGCCTGCGGACGTGGCTATCCGGGTCCGGGTTGAGCCTGTCCTGACTGGTGTGGCGTTGCGTCAACGGGCCATGCAAGGTGACCTGCAGTCTTTTCATGAGGAGACTGCACGTCATCTCGAATGGCTCGTTGACCGCGTCGGCCTACTGGGACAGGTCACCCAGGCCGGATTCCTCCATTTGATGGGGCTTGCTCAGACCCCCTCCTAAATTGAACCCCCTATGCGCCAGTCGTCCTCCGTGCCATCTTCCCACCCATTAGTCACCTGGGTGCCCTGTGGAGCTGCTTCTGATGGTGCAGCCAGGCTGGTGGAGGAGGCATCCCTGCCACAGTCGGGAGTCGGACGTCCAGCAGGGGTGGCCACATCAACAACTGCACCCCAGCCAGCGGAGGATGTGCAGGCAGCAGGAGGCAGTGCACAGGCAGAGGCACAGCAGCAGCAGCAATGTGGTGGGAGCCATGATGGCTCGGGGCCTTCGACATCGGAGGGGCAGGCATCGGCCGGAGGGCAGGAGGACCCAGGACGGGAAGTGTCTTCCGTGTGGCAGCGGTTGGGCCACGCCATAGATGCGGAGCGGCAGCGGGCGGAAGAGGCACGGCTCACGATGGTCAGGGCGGAGAACTCCATGCGGAGGGCCCTGAGGCGGCCGAGTGCCTCAAGGCAATCCGCAAGGAGTTGGGGGTGAACATGTCGACGGCCCTGCGGACAATGAACCATTGAGCAGGAGTTCGATGATGCCCTGGCCCGGAACATCCCGAAGTGAGCCGTCAGACTAGCCCGCTGCCCTTGTAAATAGTTCTGTAGTTAGTGTTAGGTTTCCTTTGGTTTTGCATTTTTTTGGACCTTTTGGACAATGGGCCACATTTTTGTATATAGTTTTTTTTTGTAGGTAGTGTTATTAGATAGGTTTCATTTCTCCTGTTGGGATCATGGACCCTGGATTGTTTATCTGTACATAGTTGACTTTTGGATTTTCATATTTTTTTATTATTTACCCATGGAGCAATGGTTTTCGATTTTAATTTTCCATTGGATTTACTTTTGTGGACTGTGACTTTGGACACCTTTGCTTTGGATTTTGATTTGTGGTTTTGCATTATTTCACGGACATGCTGGTTTCTTTTTTTTAAATTTCCATTATTGTTTGTTTATTTTTGATTCAATTTATGTTGCTTTTAATACATATTTTTTCTTCCAACTTCAACGTGTAGTATCATCTCATTGGTTTCATGCATATCATGATATGGGTTTTTCCATTCACTGACACCCATTGGGTGTATGTGAGGGACATGTGTTCATTTCCAAACTTGCAATTGGCGTTCTATCATGTTACTGCCATTTCTAAGTGGGTGGATGCAATACTCGGGTGGGTGTTTGGCATTTGGAGGCTGACCATAAGGGCCAGGGATCTAGATTGTGATGACATGTTGGCTGGGGGACATGAGTGGGGGCCTGGTGGAGGGTGCCCCTGGATGCTGGGGGGTGGGGGTGGTGGGAGACATGAGTGGGGGACCTGGTGGAGGGTGCCCCTGACTGGTGGGGGGTGGGGGTGCAGGGAGACATGAGTGGGGGCCTGGTGGATGGTGCCCCTGGATGCTGGGGGGTGGAGGTGATGGGAGCTATGAGTGGGGGCCTGGTGGAGGGTGCCCCTGACTGGTGGGGGTGCAGGGAGACATGAGTGGGGGCCTGGTGGAGGGTGCCCCTGCACTGCTGGGGGGTGGGGGTGATGGGAGACATGAGTTGGACATGAGTGGGGGCCTGGTGGAGGGTGCCCCTGCACTGCTGGGGGGTGGGGGTGATGGCAGACATGAGTGGGGGCCTGGTGGAGGGTGCCCCTGACTGGTGGGGGGTGGGGGTGCAGGGAGACATGAGTGGGGGCCTGGTGGAGGGAGCCCTGCACTGCTGGGGGGTGGGGGTGGTGGGAGACATGAGTGGGGGCCTGGTGGAGGGTGCCCCTGGATGCTGGTGGGTGGGGGTGATGGGACACAAGAGTTGGACATGAGTGGGGGCCTGTGGAGGGTGCCCTGCACTGCTGGGGGGTGAGGGTGATGGGAGACATGAGTGGGGGCCTGGTGGAGGGTGTCCCTGCACTGCTGGGGGGTGGGGGTGGTGGGAGACATGAGTGGGGGCCTGGTGGAGGGTGCCCCTTACTGGTGGGGGGTGGGGGTGCAGGGAGACATGAGTGGGGGCCTGGTAGAGGGTGCCCCTGGATGCTGGGGGGTTCGAGTGATGGGAGACATGAGTGGGGGCCTGGTGGAGGGTGCCCCTGCACTGCTGGGGGGTGGGGGTGATGGGAGACATGAGTGGGGGCCTGGTGGAGGGTGCCCTGTACTGCTGGGCGTGGGGGTGCTGGGAGACATGAGTGGGGGCCTGGTGGAGGGTTCCCCTGGATGCTGGGGGGTGGGGGTGCTGGGAGACATGAGTGGGGGCCTGGTGGAGGGTGCCCCTGGATGCTGGGGCGTGGGGGTGATGGGAGACATGAGTGGGGGCCTGGTGGAGGGTGCCCCTGCACTGCTGGGGGGTGGGGGTGATGAGAGACATGAGTGGGGGCCTGGTGGAGGGTGCCCTGCACTGCTGGGGGTGGTGGTGCTGAGAGACATGAGTTGGACATGAGTGGGGGCCTGGTGGAGGGTGCCCCCGGATGCTGGGGGGTGTGGGTGATGGGAGACATGAGTGGGGGCCTGGTGGAGGGTGCCTCTGCACTGCTGGGGGGTGGGGGTGGTGGGAGACATGAGTGGGGGCCTGGTGGAGGGTGCCCTGCACTGCTGGGGGGTGGGGGTGGTGGGAGACATGTGTGGGGGCCTGGTGGAGGGTGCCCCTGCACTGCTGGTGGGTGGGGGTGGTGGGAGACATGAGTGGGGGCCTGGTGGAGGGTGCCCCTGCACTGCTGGGGGGTGGGGGTGGTGGGAGACATGAGTGGGGGCCTGGTGGAGGGTGCCCTGCACTGCTGGGGGGTTTGGTTGATGGGAGACATGAGTGGGGGCCTGGTGGAGGGTGCCCCTGCACTGCTGGGGGGTGGGGGTGATGGGAGACATGAGTGGGGGCCTGGTGGAGGGTGCCCTGTACTGCTGGGCGTGGGGGTGCTGGGAGACATGAGTGGGGGCCTGGTGGAGGGTTCCCCTGGATGCTGGGGGGTGGGGGTGCTGGGAGACATGAGTGGGAGCCTGGTGGAGGGTGCCCCTGGATGCTGGGGCGTGGGGGTGATGGGAGACATGAGTGGGGGCCTGGTGGAGGGTGCCCCTGCACTGCTGGGGGGTGGGGGTGATGAGAGACATGAGTGGGGGCCTGGTGGAGGGTGCCCTGCACTGCTGGGCGTGGTGGTGCTGGGAGACATGAGTTGGACATGAGTGGGGGCCTGGTGGAGGGTGCCCCTGGATGCTGGGGGGTGGGGGTGATGGGAGACATGAGTGGGGGCCTGGTGGAGGGTGCCTCTGCACTGCTGGGGGGTGGGGGCGGTGGGAGACATGAGTGGGGGCCTGGTGGAGGGTGCCCTGCACTGCTGGGGAGTGGGGGTGGTGGGAGACATGTGTGGGGGCCTAGTGGAGGGTGCCCCTGCACTGCTGGTGGGTGGGGGTGGTGGGAGACATGAGTGGGGGCCTGGTGGAGGGTGCCCCTGCACTGCTGGGGGGTGGGGGCGGTGGGAGACATGAGTGGGGGCCTGGTGGAGGGTGCCCTGCACTGCTGGGGGGTTCGGGTGATGGGAGACATGAGTGGGGGCCTGGTGGAGGGTGCCCCTGCACTGCTGGGGGGTGGTGGTGATGGGAGACATGAGTGGGGGCCTGGTGGAGGGTGCCCTGTACTGCTGGGCGTGGGGGTGCTGGGAGACATGAGTGGGGGCCTGGTGGAGGGTTCCCCTGGATGCTGGGGGGTGGGGGTGCTGGGAGACATGAGTGGGGGCCTGGTGGAGGGTGCCCTGCACTGCTGGGGGTGGTGGTGCTGGGAGACATGAGTTGGACATGAGTGGGGGTCTGGTGGAGGGTGCCCCTGGATGCTGGGGGGTGGGGGTGATGGGAGACATGAGTGGGGGCCTGGTGGAGGGTGCCTCTGCACTGCTGGGGGGTGGGGGTGGTGGGAGACATGAGTGGGGGCCTGGTGGAGGGTGCCCTGCACTGCTGGGGGGTGGGGGTGGTGGGAGACATGTGTGGGGGCCTGGTGGAGGGTGCCCCTGCACTGCTGGTGGGTGGGGGTGGTGGGAGACATGAGTGGGGGCCTGGTGGAGGGTGCCCCTGCACTGCTGGGGGGTGGGGGTGGTGGGGGACATGAGTGGGGGCCTGGTGGAGGGTGCCCCTGGATGCTGGGGGGTGGGGGTGATGGGAGACATGAGTGGGGGCCTGGTGGAGGGTGCCCCTGGATGCTGGGGGGTGGGGGTGATGGGAGACATGAGTGGGGGCCTGGTGGAGGGTGCCCCTGCACTGCTGGGGGGTGGGGGTGATGGGAGACATGAGTTGGACATGAGTGGGGGCCTGGTGGAGGGTGCCCTGCAATGCTGGGGGGTGGGGTGGTGGGAGACATGAGTGGGGGCCTGGTGGAGGGTGCCCCTGCACTGCTGGGGGTGGGGGTGGTGGGAGACATGAGTGGGGGCCTGGTGGAGGGTGCCCCTCGATGCTGGGGGGTGGGGGTGGTGGGAGACATGAGTGGGGGCCTGGTGGAGGGTGCCCCTGACCAGTGGGGGGTGGGGGTGCAGGGAGACATGAGTGGGGGCCTGGTGGAGGGTGCCCCTGCACTGCTGGGGGGTGGGGGTGATGGGAGACATGAGTTGGACATGAGTGGGGGCCTGGTGGAGGGTGCCCCTGCACTGCTGGGGGGTGGGGGTGATGGGAGACATGAATGGGGGCCTGGTGGAGGGTGCCCAGCACTGCTGGGGGGTGGGGGTGGTGGGAGACATGAGTGGGTGGCTGGTGGAGGGTGCCCCTGGATGCTGGGGGGTGGGGGTGATGGGAGACATGAGTGGGGGCCTTGTGGAGGGTGCCCCTGCACTGCTGGGGGGTGGGGGTGATGGGAGACATGAGTTGGACATGAATGGGGGCCTGGTGGAGGATGCCCTGCACTGCTGGGGGGTGGGGGGGTGGGAGACATGAGTGGGGGCCTGGTGGAGGGTGCCCCTGGGTGCTGGGGGGTGGGGGTGATGGGAGACATGAGTGGGGGCCTGGTGGAGGGTGCCCCTGCACTGCTGGGGGGTGGGGGTGATGGGAGACATGAGTTGGACATGAGTGGGGGCCTGGTGGAGGGTGCCCTGCACTGCTGGGGGGTGGGGTGGTGGGAGACATGAGTGGGGGCCTGGTGGAGGGTGCCCCTGCACTGCTGGGGGTGGGGGTGGTGGGAGACATGAGTAGGGGCCTGGTGGAGGGTGCCCCTGCACTGCTGGGGGTGGGGGTGGTGGGAGACATGAGTGGGGGCCTGGTGGAGGGTGCCCCTGCACTGCTGGGGGGTGGGGGTGATGGGAGACATGAGTTGGACATGAGTGGGGGCCTGGTGGAGAGTGCCCTGCACTGCTGGGGGGTGGGGGTGGTGGGAGACATGAGTGGGGGCCTGGTGGAGGGTGCCCCTGTACTGCTGGGGGTGGGGGTGGTGGGAGACATGAGTGGGGGCCTGGTGGAGGGTGCCCCTGCACTGCTGGGGGGTGGGGGTGATGGGAGACATGAGTTGGACATGAGTGGGGGCCTGGTGGAGGGTGCCCTGCACTGCTGGGGGGTGGGGGTGGTGGGAGACATGTGTGGGGGCCTGGTGGAGGGTGCCTCTGCACTTCTGGGGGGTGGGGGTGGTGGGAGACATGAGTGGGGGCCTGGTGGAGGGTGCCCTGCACTGCTGGGGGGTGGGGGTGGTGGGAGACATGAGTGGGGGCCTGGTGGAGGGTGCCCCTGCACTGCTGGGGGGTGGGGGTGATGGGAGACATGAGTGGGGGCCTGGTGAAGGGTGCCCCTGCATTGCTGGGGGGTGGGGGTAATGGGAGACATGAGTGGGGGCCTGGTGGAGGGTGCCCTGCACTGCTGGGGGCTGGGGGTGGTGGGAGACATGAGTGGGGGGCTGGTGGAGGGTGCCCCTGACTGGTGGGGGTGCAGGGGGACATGCGTTGGTGGGCAGTAGTTCAAGGTGACATGTGGGTTGGCTGGGGGGCATGGGCATGGTGGATGGGCTGCCTGCGGGACATGTGCAGGGTAGGCCCCTGTGGTGTGGGCCGCCTGCAGGGGCCGTGGAGGGTGTAGAGGGTACACCTGGGAGGACCCACACGTGCAATTTACGTGTGGTGCTCCCCGCTCACCCCTGGAATACACGTACCATGATGGAATCGCGTGTGATACTTCCTGCGCATCCCTGAAATACACGTACCCTGCTGCTTTTGCGTGTGATACTTCCCGCGCACCCCTGGAATACACGTACCCTGCTGCTTTTGCGTGTGATACTTCCCGCGCACCCCTGAAATACACATACCCTGATGGAATCGCGTGTGATACTTCCCGCGCACCCCTGAAATGCACGTACCCTGCTGTTTTTGCGTGTGATACTTCCCGCGCACCCCTGGAATACACATGCCCTGATGGAATCGCGTGTGTTACTTCCCACGCACCTCTGATGTACACGTACCCAGGACAATCATGTGTGAAACCTCCCGAGAACCACTGAAATACACGTTCCCCGCTTGGCGTTTGCTGTTTGGCAGCCCTGTGAACTGGTCCAGGGTTAGCGCAGCCCTTTGCGATGATTTGAGAATTTTGAAGGTTTTTCCTTGCGCGAGGGCGTTCTTGGGGGCGTAACTGACGCTGCTGCAGGGTCGCTGCGCCACTCTGCGCCACGGCTGGTTAGGAGGCTAAAATCCATGAATTCGATGTGCGATGAAAAGGATTTTTTCGCACGCGGCTGGCGCAGTGTATCGCACGGGGACACTGTGCGCCAGCCGCGTGCGCCACTTTTGTGCGAATTTCTATGAATTACCCTCATAGTGTCAAATTGTGAAGGCAGCTCAGTAAAACTCACCAAACCAAATTTAATTATTCATATCAAATTGTCATTAAAGACTCCTCAACATAAAGAACTATATTACATGTCCCTGCTACAACTCTTTAAACCATGGAGAAAAGAAGAAGAAATACTAGATAACTATGACTCCTACGAAGACGCTTTCAAAGCAAATGAAAGCACTATAACCGATGTAAACTTTACACACTACAAAACAATGTTGCACAATGAACAGCAACATGAAGAAGAACTCCAGGCCCAACTAGATAAGGACACTCCTGACAGTAGTCAACCGTCTGTAACAGGAAGCCAAGAACCACTAGGACAGCCACTAATAACAAATGAGGCAGAATTAGCTATGACGGAAGTAGAAAACACCATGGGCCCTCATTGCGACCCTGGCGGAAAGTAACTGACCTGACCGCCATAGCGTAAATAGCGTTTCCGCCATTGCACGACGGAGTAAAGTGCGGCTAATTCTGACCCATCGGGCACGAGCACTACGCCATGGCGGAAGTGCAAAGTCCGCGATGGCGGAAATGTCCCCAAAACGCCCCTCACCGCCGTCGTACGGCGCCCTAGGTGCAATTCCGCCACCCATCATAGCGCTCACCGTAATGAGCGGTAATCGCAAAATACGGTGACCGTAAATATACGGAAACGGAAGTAAAAACATGGGCCCGGAACGGGAAACAGCACGCCGTACACCTATAAAATCAGAATCCCAACACAACCATTAAAAATCCTACCCTGAGACACATCCCAACCCGTTAGCCACCCTAGTGAAAACAATCAAAATGGGAAAAGTTGCGAAAAAAGCGTACGACCGCAAGCGGCAGGTCCACTTCTCCCATGAGGAACTCACCGTGCTCACAGAGACCCTCCAGGAGAATGCTGCCGTCGTCTTCTCGACGCAAATGACCAGGACGGCACTTGCGAACAAGAAGGCCATATGGGCCCTGGTGGCACAGCGGGTAAGTGCGGTGGGGACCGCACCCCGCAACCCACAGCAATGCAGAAAGCGATGGGACGACTTGCGGATACGCGTACGGAGCATACTATCAGCCAACCGTAACATTGCCACAGCTACCGGGGGAGGATCGGAATCACCCATCAAGTTGACCCCCTGGGAAGAAATCTGTGCCTCCACCATTGGAATGGAGAGTATAGAGGGAGTTGGAGGGATGGAGAAAGGAGTGCAGACATCCGAAGAATCAGGTAGGTGGGCCAAATAAAACAATGCTAAATCCACAATGTCCAATCATGTGAAGTACCATGTGTCCACATAGTGCAACAGAAACACATGTCCAGGAGAACGTCCACATACATTGGCCTGATAGCGCACTTTAAAAGTCACATTAAATACATAAATAATCAAAAATCCTAAAAACACCCTCTACACGTGCAGCATGCACACCCTAACTGCAGGCTGCAAAACAACTGCATCCTCAATCCACACAAAAATGAAACCACCTCCAAGGCCCTGACCCAAATCACCCTCAGGTACCACCCCAATGCATGTGATACATTGCCATTCCAATTTCCACAGACCCATAAATAACGCTCGCCCTCCTTTACTCCAACACAGGGTCCGATTCAAACGACGACCTTCAGGACACCCCTACCAGCACACCTGCAAAGAGGGCCAAGACCAACGGCCAAAGACCCTCCACCTCAGCTGCACGGATCAAGACACGGCAGCAGCACAAATCAAGTGGCAGCACACAGGAGGGGACTTCAACAGGCACCCCAGCAGCCAGCATGCCCACAACAGCAGCACCACAGGTCCCCCCAATGGATGCCACAGAAGGCACTGCTTCTGGTGGCAGCAGCACCATAGGTGACACTGCATTAATGGCAGCATGCTCCGACACAGAAAACGGTGCTGTCGATGTAGGATCCATCCATGACCTGTCTCAATCCCCCTGTTTGTTTCATCCCGTACACAATGAGGATACCACGCAGGGGCACCCACAAGACGACGACTGGCCATCCCCCACAAGCCCTGTGGCAAGGCAACATGAGGTGATCAGCCCCTCTGTGACACCACCGCAAATGGGCATGGCCCAACAGAGGCAACAGTCCCTCGACCAGGTGATCGTGCAACAGCAGCAACTGGCCACGCTCCTCAAGGAGCATGCTGATGAATGTGGGGGTACTAAGGCAGCCATAGAAACATCTACTGAGACACTTAGGGCAGAAATGGAGAGAAGTACAGAGACACTAAGGGCACAAATGGAGAGAAGCACCGAGAGCCTGAGGGTACAAATGGAGAGAAGCACCGAGAGCCTGAGGGTACAAATAGAGAGAAGCACCGAGAGCCTGAGGGGGGAACTGCATGCGACGTCCAAAGACGTATGTGCTGAACTTGCCGCTGTGCGCCGTGTGCTCACTGAGCTCTCACAAACCCTTAGGGACATGCATGGACGTGAGCAGGCAGAGACATCATCCGTTGCAAGTTCCGTCCAGGGCAGCCCCCAACGTAGATCTGGGAGGAACCTGCGCTCCACAGGCAGGGGTGCCCCTGATACCCGGAGAGGGGGCTTGCAATAGCGTCTGCCCACTGACAATGAGCATCTTTGGACACTGGTGTTCGGGGGGGAGGTAGGAGGGTGGAGGGGGTGTGTTGGGCTTTCTTGGGTGGCGGGTCGATGGGGTGTGTAACATAATTTCACATATGCTATAAACATTTCACAATCATCCAATGAGATGTGTGGACATTGATCTTTGTGTACGAGGCCTTTATAGGCGTACAGTCCGTATTGTGCATGTTCCAGACACACACAGTGCCACAAGTCCCGTGTCCATGTATCAGCCACCAGGCGTGAGTGCTAGAAGCATGAATCTATGATAATCTGACGAATTTCACGGCCCTCCTGTGCCTCGCGGACTCCTTGAGGTGCTGCCACATCCCCACCCTCATCATGACCATCTTCAGGTGCTTGCAGTTCTGCGTCAGGGGGCATGGGCACATTTCTACGTACGCACATGTTGTGTAGCATGACACATGCCATGACCATCTTTGCAACCTTCTCATGGCGGTACAGGAGTGCCCCGCCAGACCTGCTGAGGCAGCGGAAACGAGCCTTCAGTAGGCCGAATGCCCGCTCTATGACTACACGGGTACGTGAGTGGGCATGGTTGTAGTCCTCCTCATGCTGGTTCTGTGTGTTCCGGAGTGGTGTAAGGAGCCATCTCTTCAGTGGATACCCGGCATCACCTGTATGTGGACAATAAAGGATGTTTGTGGAATGACATTGCTACGTACGCATCCCCCCCCCTTCCTGCCAGGTCATTGCCGCATCACATACCCCACATTATCATGCATGAAATGAGACTCACCGAGTAGCCAGGATCTGTTCCCTGCGTGTCGCTCCATGTAGCGTGGTATTGTAGAGTTCCTCAAGACCATAGAATCATGGGTTGATCCAGGAAATCGGGCACAACAATGTGTAATGATCCTGTTGGAGTCACACACCATTTGTACATTAAGAGAATGATATTGTTTTCGGTTGCGGTACTGGGCCTCCATGGCATGTGGGACAACCAATTCCACATGGGTGCAGTCGATGGCACCAATGCAACCCGGTATGCCGGCAAGTGCATGGAATCCCACTTTTGTGTTTGTAATCTCCTGCTCCGAGCGTGGTAAAGAGATGTAGTCGTCTGCGTGCTTCAGGAGGGCATCGAGCACTTGCAATAGTGTCAGTGACAACAGTGGCTGTGAAATGCCATGCAACTGTCCGACTGTGTGCTGGTAGGTGCCTGTGGCCAGGAAGTGGAGTACAGACACCACCTTCAGTAGGGGTGGGATGGCGGTTGGGCTATCTATCATGCTGACAAGGTCAGTGTGTGTCATGTCCACAATGGCGGTTATGGTGTCCCGGTCCAAACGGTAGAGGGTGTGGATCTGCTCATCAGTGAGGTTGAACGGATGAGCTCGGAGGCGTGGGATTGCGGGCTGCCTGCGTGGTGGTAGTGGCTGTGCTGGTGGGCCTTGCTGGCCCTGCCTTGCCCTCCTCCTCCTCCTGCGTCTCCTCTGTGCGGCCGGTTGTTGTAGTAGTTGGTGTTCGTCTTCTTCTTGAAGTTGGAGTACTTGCAGTGCTATCGGGTCCCCCAGGGCCAACATCGCTAGTCCTGCCGGTAGCATTTTGGAGTGGGTGTGGTTGTGGGAGGGGGTTGGGTGTGCAATTTATGTGTTTTCAGGCTGTATAGCCTCCACCTGTGGTGATTCATTCCACCTGTGCAAGCTGCAATCCCCTTTGGGCGAGCACGTCCCGCACACAACGCTGCAATTTGACGCATGGCATCTTGCTATTACAATCATGTATTTAATCCCGATGGCAGTGAAATATTGCTACATATGTTCATTCTGCTATGGTCCCATTGTTTCACATACTATCTTTGCAGTCGCGAACAAACTTGTGAAGGGTCAGTGGAATGTAGTACTCGATTAACGGTGGACCCTCATGCAGCACTGTACCGAGGTTCACCGACGGGCGGGGCGTCCCATTTGTGAGTGAAGCCAGTTGCCATTTTCACACACTGCCGCACTACATGGATGAATTTGTGATTTCAAGCGGTCACAGATGCCTTTTCGACGTGATGTTGCAAATGAGGAATTCGAAGGACAGCGCTTTCGGTTTTCAGCTAGCGGCGAGGAGACGCCCACAGGTCTGACTGCAAATATAACGTTCTATTGTTTAATGTCCTTCGGACAGGGGCCATGGCGAGAATGCAATGATTGATATGAATAGTATGGGATGCGCAATAGCGTAGTGGACGATAAGGCCGGACGTTCCCAAATACATGTTACTTCACAACACTGGAATTCCGGGCTGGAGCACAGTGGATTTTGCAGACTGCATTACGCACAGACTCAATGGAAATTTCACATGTTATGTGAGTAAATAATCAGGCGTTTTCATACCGGGATGAGGGAATGATGTATGGATGCATGGACAGATGATTTAATTGAGAGTTTGCCATGTACATGGCTTTTTGGAATCTATCCACCTCCCCTGCGCTATGTGATGCAGAGCTGCCATAGTGGGACCATCGTCTATCTGCCCTTGTTGAACCCTCCCTGTCTCGACGCGCCTTCAAACACTTGTATCTATGCACGTTACTAATCCCATCTAATGGATTCTGTTTTAACAGACGCATGCACACAAAGACTCGTTTGTAATAGTGTTTTCACCTCGATTTATATAGTTATGATTCGCAAGTGATTTTTGGGTGGGAATAATCCTTTTGAGTGGGCTAGCATGCATATGGCTGTAGATTTAGTGTGATCATTGAAGTGAGTAATTCAAATGGAGTTCTGATGCCCATACTATTCTTTTTCATTTCATTTGGGTGACAGGTATCGCCTCCCCTTTTGCCGCTGCCATCTGTATGCCACTCCTGCAGATGGCTTTTACTCCCGACACCTGCTGCTTCGTGTTAATCAGTGGAGCACCATTACGATCTTATGGGACGATCGCCAATGGGCCACATGCCCTTACGCAGTACTAATGGCTAGGAGCAACATATCGACCTTTCAGCTGGACTAGTGCCTACCTAATGGGACGGCCCTGCGGTTCTAGGCGCTTCCATGTTGCCTTTTTGAACGTGAATGTAGCCCCTGTGTACCATGAAGGAACAGGGCGTCACACAAGAAGAAGCTGGTCATTTATTGCGGATGCAGCCCACAATAATGCAATATATTTTGGAGTTCATGACCTAATAGCTGTATGGGCTTGGTGATTTTGTTGTGCATTAAATTTTTATTATGATATTAACCGTGTAGCGTTATTCTTTGCAAGTAATGTAGCATATTCCTATTTGTGGAGCGATGTATTGTGAGAAGATCTGCATTGGGTTCCGGCTTCTGAGTATAGTTGCGTGGTACTGTACTGGGCGCGTTTGCCTACGAAGCCCAGTGAGGTCAGGGATAGGGGCTGCCATTATGACTGTTTTAATGATGTCATGCTCAGGGGCGGGGGATTAGCTTTTGTGTAACAGATGCCGGTCAGCCAGGTGGATTGGTGGAATGATGTGATTATCAGAATATGGCTGGTCACAGGTGCCTGTGTTTGCGTGCGTTTCTTGGAGGGAGACTGAGGTCATGTCCATTGGAATAGCTTCTGTATTCGTGCCATCTGTGCCCTGCAGCTCCCATTGGCCCCTCTTGAGATGAGCCTGGCTGCTCAGTCACTCTGCCAACTTGTGTGGTACATGCTTATGCTGATGGTTGGTTTGTTTACTGGCAAGAGTACAGGGCTGGTGCAGTCTCCCTCAGGATACTGCTTTGAATGTTGCCTTACACTGGTGTCAAGCGATGGGGGCCTGTTGTTGTTTTGTCTCATATTTCAGTTCATATTGCTGTACTTGAACCTTCACATGCCTGTGCTGCATCAGTACGGCAATGGTGACATGGCAAATATGGATGGCCACTCACAAGGCACTTGGAGCCCCTACATTCATTTGTTCGTTGGCATGCATGGGTGACTTGTACATTTCACTGGTTGCATTGTGTGACTTCATTGCACCTACGAGGAGTTGTGCAATGTGGCCAGGGAGTGGTGTACAGGCACTCAGTAGGGCCATTTACGGTTGGTTCGCGATGCCGTACTTCTCACCATGGCGGAATGGTACTTTCCGCCATGCTTGATGGCATTAGGTAAATGTCCGCTAGGGTCAGAATTCGCGTACTGTTGCGCCATGGTGGTAATTACGGTTTTGCATGGCGCGCGTGCGCGTACTTGGTGCAGTTAGCGTTGGCGTTCACTACGGTGTCGCTAATGGCATCGTACTTTACGGTGACGGGTCATAATCGTACCGAGCGCTATTCGATGGCGGTATTGCATTTCCGCCATCGTTTTTCGATTTCCGCCAGGGTCGTAATGAGGGCCCATGTGTCAGTATGAAGATAAAGAAGACTTAACTATACTACAATCAAAACTAAACAATGAGCAACGTAGCATTTTTCAAGAAGTAACAAAAGAAACTGCACATGGTGTACAACATGAAAACAAAGAATGCACCTGCCAAAATTACAAACCTATACTACTGTATGTCAGTGGTGAAACTGGTTCTGGCAAAACATTCTTAATCAAAATCATCAGCAAATTTCTTCACCAATTGACAAACAACAAACTTTCAGCTGATGTCACTGCCCCCACAGGTTTAGCTGCCTACAACATAGGTGGTGTCACTTTACACTGATTACTACTCCTGCCAGTAGAACACCAAAACAAATTAGACTATTACAAACTTTCTACAGAAGCTGCAATGGAACTACGCAGAGTATTAAAACAAATGAAAATGCTACTAATAGATGAAGTGAGGATGGTCTCTAACCTAATGTTTGCTTTGATTCACCTCAGATTACAAGAAGTACTCAAAACAAACTACGCAGAGCTCTTTGGAGGAAAACACATTATTGTTTTCGGAGATCTTCTTCAAATGACACCAGTGAAAGGTGAGCCTATTTTTAAAAGCTTAGGACACAAACTCTGCCGTAAAACTGTTGGCAGGATAGGAAATGTCAACCTTTGGCAACATTTCCAACACAGAGAATTAACGGAAAACATGCAGCAATCTGCAGATCTCACTTATGGCAACATCTTAAAAAGTATTAGAGTTGGTATTACTACCTCAAGAAGCGCAAGCAATATTGAAAACCTGGCACATTCATGCACTTTATGGCGATAATGCATGTGCTACGGATGTTATGGAACAATTAGCCCACAAAAATGTCAATTGTATGGCCTTAATGCCAACTCTCGCAAGCTGTTTCAAATTCAATAAAGCAATGTTAAAAAAGGAAATGCAACCAATAATTGAAATTAGCGCCACAGACAAACTAGACATACATGTGTTATGACACTACCCATGTGTGAACAAGCCACAACAAGACTAAATAGTTTAGAAAATTCAATCTCCAACACAGCTGGATTGGAAAAAATATTACATTTATCCTTAAATTGCAGAGTAAGGCTTAAATGTAACCTTGACGTGGATCAAGGATCAAGGACTAGTTAATGGAGCACTGGGTACAGTTGTTGGCTTTCAAACATACCCACGTGACAACAACATTCAGTTTGTCAATATTCTCTTTGACAAACTTTCAGAAGTGAAAAGGATAGGATGCTCAACAGCTCGATTCCTTCTCTTCAAAGACATGTATGTACGCAGAGAACAATTTTCTCTAACTCTTGCATACGCAGTCACCATTCATAAATCACAAGGTCTTACCCTAGACAAAGCATTGATAGACATTGGTAACACAGTCTTTAAAGAAGGCATGAGCTACGCAGCACTATCACGCTTACGTACACTTGACGGTCTATTTCTAATCAACTTTGATGCAAGTAAAGTAAATGCTGATATTCCTTGCATTTTAGAATACAATAGACTTTGTTCACTATACACCCCATCTAAAAACATATCCTGTTCCACAAAAAGTAAAATGTTGTAAAAGAAAACAAAATCAAACAGAAATGCAACAGGATGTCACTGCAAATCCTCCAAAGAGAGTAAAAAAAACGAATATCTCATCAACTACCACAAACAAAAAAGAAACTATTAGGGAAAGTAAACCAGGTACTTCTTCAAAGAAGGAAGACAAACTAAAAAAAAAGCACTCAGATACAGAACTACCTGGTCCATTTAAACTTTCAAATATAATTGGTGTAAATTGCTACGCAAATGTAGCAATGAATATTCTATTTCAATTACCACCAATTGTTGACAACATTTACTTACACAGTACAGACCAATTGTGTTTGCAAATGTTAGTACTTCATAGAAACGCAACAAACAATCCTGATAACACATATAGTGTTTATGGAATAAGACAACAATTGGACTACTGTGCTGGAATGGTGAAATTCACTATAAACTCACAGGAAGATCCACAAGAATTTCTAATGTACTTACTACAAGTACTGGGAAACAAAAACATCTTTCAGATTTCATACATGTGGAAACATACATGCACTCTCTGCAACAATGTGACACAAGAACAAATCCCCAATGAGCGCTTTGTGTATGTATCAATACCTAATTGTGACTCTGTTCCATTTCAGCAACCTGTACAAAATGCAAACCATGGTAGATTATGCACTACCTGCAATTCGGATAATCGCTCCACCTTACTAATACAAACACATAGTAAATACGTAATACTAATTCTTCTACGTTACAATGCAGATGGTACCAAAAACAACTGCAAGCTGACTGGATTCACACATTGTCAAGTATCACTTGGTAAGAAAACCTTCACAACAATAGGTATAATCTACGACACAGGAGCCACAACCAATGCAGGTCACTATACTGGATATATTTTTAAAAAATGTGGATGGTTCAAATGTAATGATAGTACCGTTACTCTAAAGCAGAGATTACCAGCAAATCTTACAAACGCTTATTCAATCTTCTTAAAACCAAAATTTATTAGATAAACTGTACTTAAACATTAACAAAACTTCTATTAAAAAAATATAAACTGTTAGAATATGCCAACAGCTATCTAACTGCCCCAAGATTCTACAACAACTAAACAGATAAATGAATACCACTAAATTATATAAAAAATAAACAGTTAGAATACGCCAACTGGTATCTAACTGCCCCAAGATTTTCAATAACCGAACAGATAAATCAATACCACTATATTATAACAAAAAATAGACAGTTAGAATATGTCAACTGGTATCTAACTGCCCCAAGAGTTTACAATAACCAATCAGATAAATCAATACCACTTCATTATAACGAAAAATAGACAGTTAGAATATGCCAACAGGTATCTAACTGCCCCAAGATTCTACATCAACTAAACAGATAAATGAATACCACTAAATTATATAAAAAAATAAACAGTTAGAATACGCCAACTGGTATCTAACTGCCCCAAGATTTTCAATAACCAAACAGATAAATCAACACCACTATATTATAACAAAAAATAGACAGTTAGAATACGTCAAAAGAGTCCTTCCTATGGAAACAGCAACTTAACCATAACTACTATTATTAACTAATATTACATATTACACATACATTACATAATATATTACATATTATATTAATATGTATTACATTATTATGTAGTATATTACACAGCCATGGAAGAATCCTCACCAAACATTGCAAAAAAAGTATATGGGTCACTCTGAATTTTTCTGCAAAGTTTGGTGAGGTTTGGTCCGGGGGGGCAAAGTTATAACCATGCACCCAAGACTCTATGCCCTGTCAACAACCACCGCAGCATATCACACCCATAGTGGTTTATCCAGTCTTGGGTGCATGGACAAGACCAAATTTATAAGCACCGAAGTTATAAACTATTATGGGTGTGGTATGCTGCGGTGGTTGTGGCCAGGGCCTAGAGTCTTGGGTGCATGGTCAAGACCAAATTTATAAACAATGAAGTTATAAGTCACTATGGGTGTGATTTGCTGCAATGGTTATACTTATTATAATATATTTACTGTTTGGTTAAGTAACTGGAGTACATGTATTCCTTGTTAATTTCTGTGATAAAAGAAAAGATCATGTTAGTATTGGTATTTTGTAACGATTTATAACATTGAATAATCAACATTTTTTTTACCATCATATTTAGTAGATTACAAACCAGTGTACTGTGCAACTTGCTCAGTTTCTGTGTTTGTTGCTACAATCATTGGGTTTGTGGGAAAAAAAAATCCATGTTGGATTAAAAAAAAAACGTTTTTTGTTATGCTACAGTCTATTTGTTTGTTTGTTTTCAGTGTTCACTTGTTGTTTCTGGCTAATGTTCTATATGTTGGCTTGTTGCAGATTTTTGGAGCAGTTAGATACCTGTTGACATATTGTAACTGTCTATTTTTTGTTATAATTAAGTGGTATTGATTTATCTGTTTGGATATTGTAAAATCTTGGGGCAGTTAGATACCAGTTGGCGTGTTCTAACTGTCTATTTTTTGATATAATTTATTGGTATTCATTTATCTGTTTAGTTGTTGTAGAATCTTGGGGCAGTTAGATAGTTGTTGGCATATTCTAACAGTTTATAGTTTTTTAATAGAAGTTTTGTTAATGTTTAAGTACAGTTTAGTTAATACATTTTGGTTTTAAGAAGATTAAATAAGCGTTTGTAAAATTTGCTGGTAATCTCTGCTTTAGAGTAACGGTACTATCATTACATTCGAACCATCCACATTTTTTTTAAATATATGCAATATAGTGACCTGCATTGGTTGTGACTCCTGTGTTGTAGATTATACCTATTGTAGTGAAGGTTTTCTTACCAAGTGACACCTGACCATGTCTGAATCCAGTCAGCTTGCAGTTGTTTTGGTACCATCTGCATTGTAAAGTAGAAGCATTAGTATGACGTATTTATTATGTGTTTGTATTAGTAAGGTGGAGCGATTATCCAAATTGCAGGTAGTACATAATCTACCATGGTTTGCATTTTGTACAAGTTGCTGAAATGGAACAGATTCACAATTAGGTATTGATACATACACGAAGCGCTCATTGGGGATATCTTCTTGTGTCACATTGTTGCAGAGAGTGCATGTATGTTTCCACATGTATGAAATCTGGAAGATTTCATTTATAGGTATGTTTTTGTTTTCCAGTACTTGTAGTAAGTACATTAGAAATTCTTGTGGAGTTTCCTGTGAGTTTATAGTGAATTTCACCATTCCAGCACAGTAGTCCAATTGTTGTCTTATTCCATAAACACTACACGTGTTGTCAGGATTGTTTGTCGCGTTTCTATGAAGTACTAACATTTGCAAACACAATTGGTCTGTACTGTGTAAGTAAATGTTGTCAACAATTGGTGGTAATTGAAATAGAATATTCATTGCTTCATTTGCGTAGCAACTTACACCAATTATATTTGAAAGTTTAAATGGACCAGGTAGTTCTGTATCTGAGTGCTTTTTTTTTTAGTTTGTCTTCCTTCTTTGAAGAAGTACCTGGTTTACTTTCCCTAATAGTTTCTTTTTTCTTTGTGGTACTTGATGAAGTATTAGTTTTTTTTACTATCTTTGGAGGATTTGCAGTGACATCCTGTTGCATTTCTGTTTGATTTAGTTTTCTTTTACAACATTTTACTTTTTGTGGAACAGGATATGTTTTTAGATGGGGTGTATAGTGAACGAAGTCTATTGTATTCTAAAATGCAAGGAATATCAGCATTTACTTTACTTGCATCAAAGTTGATTAGAAATGGACCGTCAAGTGTACGTAAGCTTGATAGTGCTATGTAGCTCATGCCTTCTTTAAAGACTGTGTTACCAATGTCTATCAATGCTTTGTCTAGGGTAAGACCTTGTGATTTATGAACGGTGACTGCGTATGCAAGAGTTAGAGAAAATTGTTCTCTGTGTACATACATGTCTTTGAAGAGAAGGAATCGAGCTGTTGAGCGTCCTATCCTTTTCACTTCTGAAAGTTTGTCAAAGAGAATATTGACAAACTGAATGTTGTTATCACGTGGGTATGTTTGAAAGCCAACAACTGTACCCAGTGCTCCATTAACTAATCCTTGATCCACGTCAAGGTTACGTTTAAGCATTACTCTGCAATTTAAGGATAATTTTAATATTTTTTCCAATCCAGCTGTGTTGGAGATTGAATTTTCTAAACTATTTAGTCTTGTTGTGGCTTGTTCACACATGGATAGTGTCATACGATATATGTCTAGTTTGTCTGTGGCGCTAATTTCAATTATTGGTTGCATTTCTTTTTTTAACATTGTTTCATTGAATTTGAAACAGCTTGCAAGAGTTGGCATTAAGGCCATACAATTGACATTTTTGTGGGCTAATTGTTCCACAACATCCGTAGCACATGCATTATCGCCATAAAGTGCATGAATGTGCCAGGTTTTCAATATTGCTTGTGCTTCTTGAGGTAGTATACCAACTCTAATACTTTTTAAGATGTTGCCATAAGTCAGATCTGCAGATTGCCACATGTTTTCCGTTAATTCTCTGTGTTGGAAATGCTGCCAAAGGTTGACATTTCCTATGCTGCCAACAGTTTTACGGCAGAGTTTGTGTCCTAAGCTTTTAAAAATAGGCTCACCTTTCACTGGTGTCAATTGAAGAAGATCTCCGAAAACAATGATGTGTTTTCCTCCAAAGAGCTCTTGGTAGTTTGTTTTGAGTACTTCTTGTAATCTGAGGTGAATCAAAGCAAACATTAGATTGGAAACCATGCTCACTTCTTCTATTAGTAGCATTTTCATTTGTTTTAATACTGTGCGTAGTTCCATTGCAGCTTCTGTAGAAAGTTTGTAATAGTCTAATTTGTTTTGGTGTTCTACTGGCAGGAGTATTAATCGGTGTAAAGTGACACCGCCTATGTTGTAGGCAGCTAAACATGTGGGGGCAGTGACAACAGCTGACAGTTTGTTGTTTGTCAATTTTTGAAGGAATTTGCTGATGATTTTGATTAAGAATGTTTTGCCAGAACTAGCTTCACCACTGACGTACAGTAGTATAGGTTTGTAATTTTGGCAGGTGCATTCTTTGTTTTCATGTTGTACACCATGTGCAATTTCTTTTGTTACTTCTTGAAAAATGCTACGTTGCTCATTGTTTAGTTTTGATTGTAGTATAGTTAAGTCTTCTTTATCTTCATACTGACACATGGTGTTTTCTACTTCCATCATAGCTAATTCTGCCTCATTTGTTATTAGTGGCTGTCCCAGTGGTTCTTGGCTTCCTGTTACAGAAGTTTGACTACTGTCAGGAGTGTACTTATCTAGTTGGGCCTGGAGTTCTTCTTCGTGTTACTGTTCATTGTGCAACATTGTTTTGTAGTGTGTAAAGTTTACATCAGTTATAGTGCTTTCATTTGCTTTGAAAGCATCTTTGTAGGAGTTATCTAGTATTTCTTCTTCTTTTCTCCATGGTTTAAAGAGTTGTAGCAGGGACATGTAATATAGTTCTTTATGTTGAGTCTTTAATGACAATTTGATATGATTAATTAAATTTGGTTTGGTGAGTTTTACTAAGCTGCCTTCACAATTTGACACTCTGTATCTACCTTTTTTTTCATCAGGCTTTATATTATTTTTGTAAGTGAAGTTTTGGGCTATGTGGTATAGACACATGGTTTCCAAAGTGGTACTTCTGTTTGGGTAGTATGTGTCCAGCAAATTGTTTTTTAAAATGTCTTGGCTGTTGGGATCATGTTTGGCTATTGTTTCTATGTCGTCATATGATTTCAGAACTCTTTTTCTAGATTTAGCAGGACCAAGACTTAGCCATACTATATTTTCAGATTTTCCATACAAAGCAGTACCGGTTAAACGATCTGCTGCTTCATAGGAGCCACATTCTCTATGGGAGAGCATTTTCCTGCCCAAGTTGTATAATTTCTGAGACAGTGTTTTGTCTGATGACAGGCCATTCCAGAGGTCTTGGAGCTCTGTTTTTTCTGCTTTGGTTAAGTATGCTGTAATATATCGTGCAACTGCAGTGGAATTGTCTGCAATGTACTGCACATCTATGTTTGCATTCCATAAGTGGGAAATGATTGCATTGTAATCATTGATATATTTTTCTTCTTCTGTTCTTTTTATGTAATATGTATTTTAAGGTGATTTACCTTTAACACTATGTCTAACTGAAGACATAAAGTTGTTTACTTGACCTGTTTTTGTAACTGGTTTAGGGAAACCAAAGCAGCATTTGGTGTAGTATTTCCCTTTGTTTTTGTATTTGCAATGACAATATTTGCCACATTTGTGTCTTTGAAATTGTAAAATTTGTGCATGAAGATCACTATTTGATGCTTCCGATGGAATTTCACAAGTGACATATTTTTCAATAAACTGTAACACAGTGGTATCATTGTCTTGACCAAATTTAGGAGCTTCTTTAATCCATAAAAGCATGTGGATATGTGGTGCTCCTCTGGCTTGGTATTCTTTCTCCACAAGATATGTTGCACTTCTCCGAGGGGAGGATCAGTTTTATTACAAGTAAAGTGTAGCATAGCAATGAAGCTATGGTGAAAATATCTTGAAACATTAACAGGATCTAGAGAACAAAGTTCTCCAGGTGTTAGTATATCTGTTTGTTTTGTTTTTGTTTGATATGCATAGGAAATCATGTAAATCTTCCCATGCATATTCTGCACAATTTATTGTAACAAACCAAGTGGGTGGGCGAAGGTTTCTTATCATACAACGTACATCTCCATGACGTCGGAACCAGTACTCTTTAGTACCATGCATGTTTGCTAATAGATTTGTAATACTTGATTGTAAAACCTCATCTTTTTGTTGCACTTTTTGTAATAATTGTGTAGCTGACATATTTTGAAAGTGGGTTCCTGATTTTAATGTGTGTGCAACTCCGTAACATAGAGTTGCTAGTTCACTTTCAAAGAGTAGGTGGATTATGTATTCCACATTTTGTCTAAATCTGGGATCTTCAGAATACATCCGTAACGAGCGGTATTCTGATGCTGTTATTTGAATAGGTCTATCATCGTACCTTCCTCCTTTGCCAGTAGGAAAGACTAGAGGAAAAGCACATGCTTCTATACTTTTTTCCCATATGCTGATTGGTGATCCTTTTGTTTGTCGCTTTTGGTACGTTTCTAGTGCATCTTCTACAGTGTCATTAGAGTGCAATGGATTAATTGTATAATGGTCTAAAGTATTTGATACTGTAGCGGGATCTAGAAGCTCAAATTGAACAGCTTCTGGTGACTCTTGAATTATTTCAGTGGTTTCCTTCAAGTTTTCTTCAATATTAATTCCTTTGTAGTATTCATTATTGTCTTTTAGATATTGCAAGGCTTGTCTAACTTTATGTAAATCTACCAGTTGTTGCCAAATTTTTTTGTCTTTTGTAGGTGCACCATTTACTAAGATAATTAAAGATTGCTCCATTGGACGTTGTACTCCCAGAGTGTGCACATTTTGTTTTAGATCTAATGATAAATACACTACTGTTCCACGAATGCCTTTCACCAATTCAGAGGGAGGTAATTTAGCTGTTTTTGGTTGAAGGCGTATTATTGCTTGAAAGGGGTGCACTGTTTGAATTATGATGCTCTCATATAAATTGAGTTGTTGTAGGGGTTTTGGTAGTGGAAATAATTCCAAATTATTTGTGATAGCACGTGAAGGAGCTTGGTTGTTTTCAAGTTTTGTAGTGCAGTAACTGCAAAGTATTAAGGGGTCAGTTATTTCGTATTTGTTTTCTGCTATAAGGTAGAGAGCTAATTCAAACCATTTAGAATCTTCATTGTTTTCTATTTTGTATGTTAGGTCTACAGTTTTTGTGTTACTTTTATAAAAAGTTCTGCGGCAACATACACACACATGGTTTGGTACTTCAGCAGATGTACTTTTAAATTTCAGTATTTCTTTTTTGTATGTGTGTAGTAGAAGTTTGCCATGCATAGAATTGTTGCTAATTTGTTTTAAAGCTATTTCATTCTGTAAAAGGCTTTCTCTTCCAAAATATTTTTTCTGGATAGTCGATTTCTTCAAGTAGGTCTTTTGCTGTACCATGTAGAAGAATGTTATTTAAATTGGCTAGCGCTAAAGCAGGGCTTTTAGCATAGTACAGTTTATAGACTAGATTTCTTATAGTTCAATGGTGTAGTGTTTGCTGCGCAAAGGAACTTTGCCCAAAACGTTTGTTTTTTGGATTTACCTGTTACTGGCACTGCGAGTGTTCTGAAATTCTTGCCAGCTTGTTACTACTTCCTGGAGGAGGAGGGGCCCAGCGTCGAACACGTGAGCTGTCACGTGACATTATCTCGACTGTAAAACCCGCCCCAGCCGCCCGAGCGGCGTGTTTGCTGCTCAAAGGAACTTTGCCCAAAACGTTTGTTTTTTGGATTTACCTGTTACTGGCACTGCGAGTGTTCTGAAACTCTTGCCAGCTTGTTACTACTTCCTGGAGGAGGAGGGGCCCAGCGTCGATCACGTGAGCAATCACGTGACATTATCTCGACTGTAAAACCCGCCCCACCCACCCTTGCGGCGTTAAGCCCGACTGCGGAGTAAAGGGCACTGCTTTTTATATGTGAAGAGCTGTTTTGCTGCTGTTTGGCTCGGGGTGGCTCAGGAGGTATTGCCGTGATTGGTCCACTAAGGAGGTAAAACGTGGTGACTTTTGTTGTTGTTAGCTGGACAGTGGGGACGAGAGATGGACTAAGGCTGCTCCTAAAGCCATCGGGCATTCCCAAGGCGATGCAATCGTAGTATACATATTCTTAACTTTTAAAATTCTTTGTCATATAGATTTTTCGAAATTTGCTGATTATCATACGATTTTAATTCCATTATTCATTTTTGTATAATCTGTAATTGTGTGTTCTTTTAAGCTTGCATTCTTATACAGTCGAATACAATGGTCATAATGAAAAACACTTTGAAAACAGGCATGCCGAACTTGGTTCTGGGCCCTCTCACTGCTGTCCCCCGTCCTTCCCTAAAACAGTAGTTTTTGCCTTTTGTCACTCCCACCCTCCCAACTCCCAAAGTCAAGTAATGCGATCAGCTTCTGCTCGTTCTCAATCAATTAGTGAAATGTCAACAGATAGAACATTACTCCCTCCTGCCGCGCCCATGGCAGGTCCGACAGAAATTGGCACTGCGATCTCGCAAGCCCCCATTGTCATAGAGAACCCACTTCCCGCAATGCCCCAGCCTGAACAGCCAACACACATCCCGCCTACCTGTTCTGTCCCTATTTGTTCCCCCCAATCCCACCCCAACTCCGTGCCTCTCTACTGAAAGTGTCCCGACTACAAGCAGTCACACGGAAGTAACAGATACTACACTAGAGTCCGCATGTCTGTCAGGAGACATACATGATACCTTTCATTCCAATGTAAATAAGTAGAAAGTTTGCTCTCCCATTCTCGAAGCACCGGCGATTAGCAGTGCACAAAACATTAATCTACCTCATGTGCAAATAACTTAAATATTGGCCTCGGCACCTATCCAGTGCTCTGTAGTTGCCTAGGTCAAGCTATGGCAAGCGTATGAGCAATTACGAGTATTGGGAGAAGTAGGCGAAGACACTCTGGAATCCATGAATCTTTCCCACAATTCATCTTGTCCCAGCACCGATGTGCTATACATACGCTCGAACACAGGCGATTTAATTCAATTGCAAGAGGATCAGTTACATAATGACACAGTAGTACCCGCTATCCCTGGCCCCTCCTCACATTCCAATCACTTGAATTCTGCTTCATCCCCAGTATTAGACAAAACTCGTAATCAAACCATCAACGAGTCTCCGTCATTCATTGCGCCCACACCACGGCGAACCAGATTTTATGAAGAGGGTCGCCCATCAGATTTTTTTATACACAAACCCCAAGATAAACGCTACTCAATAACACACTGATTGCAATGAATACCTCCTTGTTAACTATTGCAAAATTGTACGAACTGTTAGACCATAAAGTTTCTTACCAAACTAAACTTATAGAACAACTCTGTGTTAAAACTTCATGTACTGGGCCCGTGGCCAGCATCAATAATGAGGAAATGCAATTATTAATATCACCACCCTGTGAACCAAATGTAGTAGGGGCTGACACTGCGACGCAACAGTTACTTATTAAAATTGCACAATTACCATCCATAGTGCACGAATTGCCCAACAACCGTAATCCCACTCAACCCCAGCTAGATCTTGATGAAATCCAGTCAGTGTCTGAGTCGGGTCCATCACAGACCCCCAAAGTAATCACCGAAAAGTCAACAAACATATTTGAGCTTTTCACACATTCACCGGCTACCTTATCAAATAAAGTAATAGGAGCTCAACGTTCAAGAAAAGATTGGAAAAGGATGATATAATCAAGCCAAAACAAAATCACTATCCAAAATCCAAAGACAGTGTACGCAAATACGTCAAAATCCCTATCCGACTAGAGCCGCCTACAAATATTCCTCCTGTTGTCGACTCTATGGCCAAGATCCCAACAGTGGCCGCATACAAGCCACTTGATGATCTAGTGGCTCTTGCAAAACAGACCATCTTCCTGAACCCTATTCCACTCACCATGTTTCCAACTCCAGTTACTAATGTTCCTACCGCAATGGCTAATCTGTGTGCTCCTGTTAGCACCATCATATCCACATACCCAACACCCAATATTAACCTGCGGCAAGAAACCAAGCCTATCATTTCCCAATTGCGAGATGAAATAAGAGCCTCAATCCATGCTTACACTCTTCACTCACTACCAATCACTCAAGTTATCTCGCCACCCCAAACGGTAGACAAATCGAAGGCATTATCCTTAGTCACATTCCCCTCGAAAGACCTGATTGAGCCGCTACCTATCGATCTGACTTCCAAAAAGGCACTGAATAAGTCCGCTCTGACCACCTTATCAGACCTGCCGCAGGCGCAAGTAAGCTCTGAGGCGGTTTTCAACTGTGCCAGTCACATCCAAAGTGAACCAAATTCTATAATTACGGCTCCGCCGCAAGAGGTACAAGATTACATTAAATCATCCATTGACTCATACATGAACGAACTTAAATCCTGTGACAGGGACTGCAGAGTCCCTCTAGTGGCTAACTTGCCTAAAATGTGCATTGAATCACAGAAACGTATTACCACAAATGAACAACAGGTTCACCAGCAAAATCTGAATAGGACTAATGATCCGCAGGCCCGCAAAGCAATTGCGAACTCGCAACATTTGCGTGCCCCAGGCAAATTGCGACTCTACTCTTTTAATCTAAAGTGTCGCGCATTACCATTTCCCAGCTATGTTCTCAAAAGGACAAGCTTTCTGAACATTTGTTCTGATGTGCCACAGCTGGAAGAACTTTCTACTACTGACATAGAATTGGTGGAATTTGCGAATCTACATGACCTAGCAGAAGTCAGAATATATGTTCGTTCAGGTCTAGTGTTTAATCTACTCTGGCAATCGAGGATGGCCTTCTTTGATATGGGCTTTATTTTATCCCAGGAATCTAATCCGAGTGCCCATAAAATTGAGAAATCGCAAACTTCAATCTATCAGTCATGACAAAATGATGCAACTAAAACCGCATCATTTCCCCAAGTCTCAAGAATCCCAGGTGCACAAGAATATGGTATACATTCATAACAAGAAAATGACTTACACACAATAGCCCTTCTCTGTTGGAACACTAGAGGTCATACCCATTTTGTAAATTCAACAGATAGCGATATGGACCAATATGACCTAGTGATCCTACAGGAAACATGGCTTACAGAGACCCCATGCTGGGCCTCACATGCAATTGTCTCAACACCTGCACTCAAGAAGTCAATGGGGCGCCCCTTTGGCGGCCTACTCATAGCCATTAAGCATGACTGTGGCTTCAGTATTACACAATACTCCTCTCCATCTCCTTACTTTCAGAGCGTGAAACTGACTTGAGGTGATCTGAATTTAGCCATTGTAAATATATATTGGAGTAGACAAAATTTAACAGTCGACTCATTCTTCACCTGCCTCTCCTCTCATCTTGACATTATAGCTGCCGATGCCAGCATCACATGCTCCATTATTCTTGGAGATCTAAACTTACACATTCTGCCATTCAATAATAACAACCATACGCCCGAGGAATTAATATGGTCCAAAACCATGCGAGAAAGAGGGCTCATCATGGTCAACAACACTGTGCCCGGTGATGTGCCTGGCCACTCGACCTGGGCGTGCCTGTCACATCAGGCCACTTTAGATTACATTTATATCAGCAAAAATGATTTTTCCCAGGTTGAGTCTCTAAATGTAACACCTTCTTCTGCCAGTGACCATCACAAGCTAATCATGCTGCTTAAGCTTCCATCCGGCCAACATTCCTGCTATAGATCCACCCATTTATCTGCTTTACACGTGAATAATAGTGGCTCCCGCTTACAATGGAACCCCGGGAAATTAGCCCACTACAATCGTGTTTTGACCAGTTGCTTCAATTCTCTATCTGATAATTCCCCCAAGTCCTATGTCAGTATGATGCAGTTCTTCAAGCAGATTAGATTGCCACATCTTAACATCAGATATAAGTATCAACATATATATAATCCAGTTCTTCAACAAAAAAAAAAAATTAGACAAGATATACGCAATGTAAAATTCGAACCCCTGGCCAACAGACTCGCGCTCAAAAGACAGTTGAAAGCAACTTACAGGTGTTGGTTAAAAAGTGAGAGATCTCTTCACTATCAAAAGAACGGGGAAGAAATGTTGAAACAGATACTTATTAAATCAACTAGTGGTATCTGGAATTGTTTGAACATTGCCACCCTCAAATCGCAAGCAGCTATACTTACATCTGCTGTAACCAATGATAAATGGTGTGAGCATTTCAATACCTTGTACCAATCCCCGTTCCCAGATCTTGATTTGAGTTCACTGAACATGGCAACATCACATGCCTTTCCACTTGTATATGCAGATATTCTTCTATGCATTAAAAATCAGAGTCGTTCCAGAGCCGTTGTCCCAGATGGCCTACATAATGGCATGCTTAAGGATCACCCCAATGAGTGGTCCTCTATACTCATTACAATCTTTTCTCATATCTTTGCCAAGGGCAGTATACCTGACTCATGGAAATGTTCTATCATAATCCCTATTTTCAAGAAGGGCAATAGAGCAGACCCTTCAGCTTATCGCCCTATCGCCCTCCTTGATTGTCCGGGCAAAATCTTCGCCCGCCTGGTATTGAAACATTTCAACACATGGTTGGATGTGTGCAAGTTGCGTGATCCATTTCAAACAGGATTTTTACCAGGCCTGGGTACATCGGTCAATGTCATAATTTTGAACTCAATTATTCACCATGCTCGCCAGCGAAAACAAGCACTATACATGGCGTTCATAGACTTTCGTATGGTCTTTGATGAAACACTTGTGTATAGGCGCGTTACAAATGCCATATCATATCATATCATCCCTCGTGAAATTTTATACAAAAAACTTATGGACAGAAGATGTCCCTGGAATGTTTTGAAATGGATCATCCAGCTGCACACTGGTACATCCATACAAATTAGACTAAACCACGAAGGCTTACTATCTGAGCCAATAACCACTGCTCGTGGCTTAAAGCAAGGCTATCTATTGGCGCCGGCGATATTTAACTTTTTCATCTCGGACATAAGAGAGGACTTTGAATCTGCTACCACACACTCGCCAAAAATCAACAACACCCACATCAAACATTTGCTTTACGCAGATGACAAGGTGCTTCTTTCAAAGACTGCAAATGGCCTTCGTGTCTTATTGCAAATCTTAGATAGATACACAGTAGCAAATTGTATAACTGTTAATATAATGAAAACCAAAGTCATACAATTCGGAACATCAAGACAACGCTGCGCCAAACATCAATGGCCCCTTCAACTAACAACAGTCAGCACAGTGCCATCCTACATCTATTTAGGCACCTTCGTAACGCATAATTGCAGTTCTAATCCTGACGAATTGAAAGTCAAGCAAAAAGTATTGACAGCGGTATCACAGGCTCATCTAATTCAAATCAAATATTGTAAGTTCTCAATAAGTCCTATAATAACTTATTACAAGCAGAAATGTGTCCCAGTCATAACGTATGGCACGGAAGCTGCCCTGAAAAAATCATACCAACAATGGTCATTAGTTGAGGGCTGTAATTGGAAACGAGTGCTAGGTCTTCCGTCATCTCAACCAATATGTATTATAAGACATGAATTGGGTGTGTTGTCCTTATATGCAATGCATAAGTGGAAAATGTGCACCTTCTACAGAAAATGCCTGATGGCCGAGGACAAGAATGGCCTCATTAACATCATTGCAAAGTACCTCTTAACCTCAAAAGATGTCTTTCCTCTTACTTGGAGAACGCAGGCACAGGAAATCATTAGTAACTCAGGCATTTCTACATCCCTTTTGATAGCTAACCCACACAAAGCCAAGGTGCACTTATGGGAGTTTGATTGGTCACAAACAAGAAGAGCGTGTAATCAATACCGCTCATTCATTAATAACCCCTTTAACATGAAACGTTATGGCACATCTGAAAAATACTTGATGATTTTCCCTGATTCTCGCTTGCAAAATGATTTCCTGCGCTTTCGCTTAAACTTATGGCCAACGCATGAAACATTGTATAATCGTAAATTAATAACTGTTGACGAGCTTCCATGTAGGTTCTGTAAAGTAGCTATTGAATCTATGAAACACCTATGTGCAGAATGTCCATCTCTACTTAGGCAGAGACTCTTGTACCTTAAGCCTCCATTACAAGATTATGTTATAACAACAACTGAAAAATCGTGGGAGCTATTGTTTCATTCCAACACCCAGTCAATCAAGTATGCCATTTTGAACTATCTCTACAGTTTAAAACTCCAAGATAAAAGACTAAATCACAGTAAACTGGGAATATATTAACCGAGTTACTAATTGAGGTTCCCGTCAATGGCCTGACAACTTTTTGTATTTTCATTTTTGATGATCATGTATAATATGAATTTCTCTAAATGTCATTTGACTTTAGAATTGTTTTTTTTTGTTTGAAACAATATTTTGTTTCTTGTTGTTTTAAAAGTATTATTCATTGTACTTGTTGAAAAATCAAGTTTCTTGATTAAAACAACTTAATAAAAAAATTAATAATAATAGTTGAATGATGTGTTGATATCATTTTGATATGATGAAAGGTGGTTTTGCAAGTAGGTCCTGAAATGCAGGCCAATGAATGTCCTTGTAGTCCTGTGTACTTGCGCACTGGACAGGTATCCATATTTAGTAGTTTAATTTTGATTTTGTCTTTGCCTTTCACATACTGATTGAGGAATTGGCGTAAAGACTTGAAAGATTTTTTGGGAATGTTACACATTGACGTGCATGGTCATTTGTATACTAGACGTTCTGATTCAGTTGAATGGAGAGGTAATTCTAAGTTTACTGGGGATATTTTTGTAAGCAGTATTTCTTGTTCCATTATGGTATTATTAACTTTTTCATAACCTCGTCCACTGCTATGTATGGCAATTGTATTTGTTTGATTTTGTTTGTATGCTTCTTCATTAAAATATGGTTCTATGCTTGCAGTGTGACTCTACTCACCTCCACAGATATTTAAGAAGTTATTTTTGTTGACATTTCGTTTATTGAGAAGTCTTTTTTGTAATTTAGTCATTAGTTTTGTTAGTGGTTTCATTTTGTTTAACACTAAAATAAATAACTTTCTTTTGAGAAGGATTGCACTATCAAAGGTTCTAAGATTAATTTCCTACGGTAGGTTTAAAGGGTTGTGCATGATTTCTCTCCTGTTTTATAAGATTTTGAAGGACTCGGTGGCGGAACTTTTTGCTAAAATACTTTTTTTGGTATGCTTGCTTAGCACTATATCAAGATTTATAGGAGCAGTTTTGTCAGTAGTGGTAGCTGAATTCTTGTTAATTATTTTCTGTTTCGTTTTAATTTTTGATAGAGGAGGCAACGTTTCTGTACTTGAAGTTTGTTTTGTTTCGCTAAATGACTGTATTAGCTGTTTTGTTTGAACTTTTTTTACAAATTCTGCTAGAGATGGATGCTTATTTTGGACACTTCTATTTTCACTTGCTCTACTTCTGCGTTGCTTTCTACGGACTTGATTTTCTGGTAAGCATTCTTTAGGGTCACAAGTGCCAACATGGGGCTCCACCCGTAGACCGTAGGGCGCGGGGGGCTTGCACAGTTTAGCGCAGCCGAAGGGTGGCGGGTGGGTCCACGGATTTAGTTTGGCACAGTGAGGGGGGCAGGAGCCCAGCGGTTCCAACCCAGCAAATCGTAATGACAAGTACATAAGTCAATGAAGCCACACAGGTTAGTCCATTTATACAGTTGCACCGCTGTAAGGAGAAGGAGAGCCAACGCTCATGAGGCAGGGGGGTGGAGGCATTCAGCAGGGTATTTTCCCAGTGGGTTGCCCAGCACAGGCCTGAGGTCACTGGGATGTGTGCCTGAGATCCCCCGGTAAGTATGCAGGGGGAGTGGAGGAGAGAACAGTGGCACCATGTGTTCCAGGTGACAATTAGGTGGGTGCCCCTGAGGTCCACGGGTGGGGGGCAGTTCTACCGCAGTTCCTGCAAGAGGGGCCCCGTGTCAGCCCACGTCGCCCAAGTACGGTCGAGGCGCCGCAGCTACAGAGGGACTGTAGGACGGCTGGGCCGGAGGCACGGAACCAGCAGCCGGGGCTGGCTGCAAGGACCAGCGGCGCCTGTCACATTTGTCCCCCCGCACCCCTGCCTTGCACCTTTCTGGACGAGTTCTTGAAGAGGGGGCGGTGGGGGGGAGGCCGGCGATGCATAGAGGGGGCCGCCGCGGCACACAAGGAGGCGGCGCAGGAGATTCAAGCCTCAGGAAAATGTTGATGCCGGTGAAGGAGGCAGCGGCCCCTTACAGAGGGGGGGAACAGGGGGGCCAAGGTTGGCTGCAGCAGGGTGACACAGTGTGCAAAGGGCAGCCTCGCCGGCCACGGCAGTTCGGCGCGCTTCGGGGCTCAGCGCCCCCCCCCCACAGCAGGCTGCCGCGCCGCGCCCTCGGGTGGCTGAGTGGGCCGCGGTCTCTGGGGCCTCGGGGCGGGGAGAGCAGGCAGAGGCAACCCCAGCCCAACCGGGAGGCGTAGCTCGGCACCCAGGGCACTCCCGAGTCCGGGATTTCGCAGGGATGTCGTGGAGAGGCTTCTGAAGAGGCACCGGGGTTATCATGCAGATTAGGCAGAGTTGATGGCGTAGGAACGAGGATTGTTTGCTCTCCGTCCGGAGCTCCACACTGGCCATCTTGTTTCGGCGCAACAGCGCCCCGAATGTTTGTGCCTTTCTAAGAGATGTTGGCATGTCCTCTTTTCACAATGAAAATATTATGTTTCTTAGCACATACATTTTTCGCAGAGATGGAGTCCATCTTACTCATGCTGGCAATCAGATTTTTCTGAGAAATGTACAAAATGCATTGCAACCTTTTTTAGAATTACAGCATCCATTTTGTAGTAGGTGTTGGCCATTTCAAGTTTTTCAAACACAAACAAACACCAACAAAAGGTCTTTTCAGAGCCACCACTTCCTCCCAGACAAAGCTGCAATGGTTATAATAGGGCAGCACCCCAAAATTTTAGATTTCGCGGACTGTCTGCGGACTTCTAAAAAATACACAAGGCCCTACTCCATTTATTTTCCCCTTCTATTTTTAAACTGTGAAAGGTGGCTCTGAAAAGCCTTTTTTTATTTTTGTTTTTTTATATATTTTTTTGCTTTTTTACACACGACACACTAGGAGAGGAGGGAAAAGAGGGTAAGGGGGAGACACCAACCACGGGGATAAGAAAGGGCGGGTGGAGAGAGGAAGATGTATGGTGGGCCTTATTTAGGTAGTGAGCAGGTCTTCTTGTGCTCTGAGACCAGAGTCTCAAAAGCACTTCGAAGTCTCTCCTCCCTGCAGAGTACTGCGTCACAGTACATACACACAACTGTGACCCTCGAAAGGTAAGGGTCATCAGCATTGCCAATGGCCTGTGAGGCAGCTGGAGGAATACGCTGTCCCACAGGTGTGTTCCTTGTGGTGACAGGATCGGAAACGGAGGATGTAGTAGAGGAAGTCATCCTACTACGCTCTTCGCAAGGTACAACCTTGCAAATGGCCCCAGCGTGGAACGACCTTAGGTGTCGCTTCATAGTAGTCATACCAAAGCTGTACGAACCAAGCCTCCCGCGACTGAGCACCATTTTACACACTTTGCAGGTGACTTGGTTCGCACGTGCCTTATGTCCGTTACCATGAATGGTAAATAACTGCAACACCCAAGACTCACGGCGAGTGCTGGTAGTAGGGACTTCCACTACCTCATTCTCGTCATCCTCTTCATCCTCCTCTGCATCCTCACTCCTGCTCCCCTATTCAGGGATTATTCAGGGGGTGGGGGTGATGCTGAGGCAGATGTAGCACCAGGTGGCAGTAGTGCAGCCATGGATGCCATCAGGTTTCAGAAATAAATCTGGAAAAATGGCCGCAGAAATGCACTGTGTTCTGTAAGATAGCCAGAAACACAATGAGGATGAGCTCTGGGGTTTGGCCTTTTATAGGGGTGCTTGTGTGCGGTTCGCGGACACCCGCGCTGTCCGCAGACAGATCGAACACCAAAAAAAGGTTCAAAAAGTATGTAGAAAGTCAGGATTACTATCTGGGACTTGTGCTATGGTGATTTATTATTGGAAAATATTGTGGATTGCATGAAAAGGTAGTTTTAAATTGTTCGAGGACACAAACAGTGTCCGCAGTCAGAACACATGCTCAGCGTGGGCGCGGTCACATGATAGCTTCGCGAACATGTCCGCAAAGGGAACCGGTGTCCGCAGGACACCAAATGCACCGGAACTGTTTTGCGCATGCACGTTGGTGTTCTACGGACACTGTTCGGGTCCTGAAACTAATTAAAAGTGCGACACAAGCGAAACAAACAGTTACAAACAGGCGTTTGTTCTTAGAACAGTTTCAATCTGCTTGCGAACAATACAGACAGGCATAGCGTCCTCAGGACACCCCCATTTTGTTTATTTACGAACATGTCAGGACACCGCGTGTGTTCTTAGAATAGTTTCAACTCTCTTGAAAACAATACGGACAGCGTCCTCAGGACACCCCATTTTGATTATTTACGAACATTTCAGGATATTGCCTGTGTTCTTAGAACAGTTTCAACTCGCCTGCGAACAATATGGACAGACATAGCGTCCTGAGGACACCCCCATTTTGTTTATTTACGAACATCCCGGAACCCTTGATGTGTTCTTAGAACAGTTTCAACCTGCCTACGAACAGCACGGACATGTCTAGTGTCCTCAGGACACCCCCATTTTGTTTATTTATGAACTTTTCAGGACACCGCGTGTGTTAGTTTGATTACGGACATCCCGGACACTGAATGTGTTCTTAGAACAGTTTGGACTTGTTTGCGAACATTACAGACAGGCATAATGTTCTTAGAACATCTCCATTTTAGTTAATTGCGGATATCCCGGACATCTCGTGTGTTCTTAGAACAGTTTCAACTTGCTAGCGAACAGTACGGACAGGTACAGTGTTCTTAGGACACCTCCATTTTCGTTTCTTCATGGACATTCCGGACACCTGCGCAGTCCGCGGACACCTCAACTGCTTTTAAAAAAAGAAATCAATTAGGACACAATATAATAATTTTACTTTATTATATATAGATGTTAAATTTATGACAGAGAAGGTGAAGCAGAAACTGAGACGAACACAGGAGAATTGGGGGTTTCAAGAGGATTCATATGAGGTGAAGAAGGGATAGAAGTCTCATCAAAACGTTTGTTCATGGAGAGGGTTTGGGGATAATTGACTGGGATATGGTGAGGGGGTCAGGTACATGTGGGACAATGGTATCTAGTTTTTTGTTTCAAGTGATCCTCCACAAAGTTTTTTAAATTGTTGACATTTTCCATGAGTAGGTCCATTTTTTCTTCCATGTGCTGGAGAGTCTTATCTAATATTTCTTTTTGTTTACTATTTTCAATGTTTGTATGGTCTGTACAAAAAAAAATGTATATGGTAAATGTATATAAAATAATATTTATTAATTGGTTTATATAGAAACGGTTCTACCATCAGGTTCACTATCTTCAGACATTTCCTCATGTGGGAAATGCTCCTCTAGCCACTCCAGAGTACTAGACATTTCTGTGAGAAAAAAAAATAATATCACTTTTTTTTGTATCTAATACAGAAATTTTAGAAATATATGAGTAAAATGAAGTACACTTAATAGCTTCTGGTAAGGTGTGTTCTTACTGGTCTGTAGATCTGCTGTTGCTCTTAGTTGTGGAGTTTCTGTGAGGTAATCATGTTGGAAGCCTATCTTTCTTCTTTTGGTATATTCCATTTTAGAACATATTGTATTTAAATGAATGGTTGATGTGTTATATATATGGGTTACACTTCTTATTTATTACTACATATAATGTGTATGTGTGCTGGTTTGTGAATTTGTGCAGTGTTCATATGTTATGATATAACAATTAATGATACCCCCAGACTTTTTGGGTAGTGCTGCTGTTGTCCGCACATTTCCGCCGACATTAGAAGAGTTTGCGGACATCAAATTCAGTAGAGGGGGTTCAATATGTTCCATGTTACATGTACATAAAGTCAGAGATATTATTGTTAAGCTGTGCTACTAAAAACCTATGACATTCAGTAACAAAACTTTGTTAAAGGGACGTTATGGTTAAGTTGCGCTACTAAAAACCTATGAAATTCAGTAAAAAAAAGTTGTTAAAGGGACGTTATGGTTAAGTTGCGCTACTAAAAACCTATGAAATTCAGTAAAAAAACTTTGTTAAAGAGATGTTATGGTTCCAAGTAAAACCAAAAAAACCCTGAAATTCGCCAGTTATGGTAAGTTAAACAACCATAACTCGCGCCACCACTGTGCACTGCTAAGACTAACACCAGGATATCAAAGATGACATTACTGAATTTCATAGGTTTTTAGTAGCGCAACTTAACCATAACGTCCCTTTAACAAAGTTTTTTTTACTGAATATATATATATACATATATATATATATATATATATATATATATATATATATATATATATATATATATATATATATATATTATATATAATAATATTAATCCAAAGGATGAAAGCAATCAACACTGTGGAGACTACTAGCCACCTCTCATTCGTGAAATACACAATTACATAAAGAGGAACATAGAGAGAATGGATCCCCTCATTCCATCGCAACTTGCTGCCTCTGTCAAACAAATGCAATCCATCAAACACTGCGCTAATGATGGTTATAAAACCAACAGAGCACTTCCAACTACCTAAATCATGGCAAGTATAAGGCCAACTTAAAGGGAAACACACAAGACAGAAAATGCATTCACTGCCAGTACATTTAAAGGGTGAACAATTATCTTCTGAAGGTATTGCTGCAAACAGAGCTCAATACATATACACACACACACACACACACACACACGACAATCTTTGTATGCTCGTTCTCCTGCAAGTATTGGTTTCTATCATATCACAAACTTTGCACATACAAATTAAACAAACAGTAACTACGTTCAGACTGTAAGGGCCTGAATCACAAGGTTGTGCAGAGGGGTGACAAGCTAATTCTACAGCCGCCCATTTCCTGTTGCATTTCCTCTTCAACTGAGATGTGTACTACATCTTTTTCAACTTGTCACTGTTGGGGAGGTTAGAGATTTTGGAAAATAGTTGATTTACTAAATCATTTTTGGGATTTGCCAGGTTTAACACAATAAATGTTGCCCCATTGAAGGATTGGAAGGTGGTCTGTCATGTTGCCAGCACATCTGAGGGCATACCATGATTCAACTAGCATATATGCATGAGGAAAATATAGTATTAAGTGCAGGATCTGTAGTGATAGCAGAATTATGCCCATATTATTAGTGAAGAGGCTTTCTAGGGGTATTGTTTATGCTGGATATGTGGCCAGGTCAACCAAACATTAACCCATCTGAGAGTTGTGAGCAAGTAACTGTCTAATAGCAGGGACATGTCTGTGTTCTCAACGGTGTCAACAAAGTAGATGGAAGGTAATGGTAGCTAAAAATGTATAAGTGTCGCTTTATTTGTATATCACTAACCCAACATTTATAATAACCAAAATGTTGTATTTCTTTTTCCATGAGACAAATAATGTTATTTAAATAAATTAAATCCCATTTATAAATTATTATCTGCTGATTAAGAAAGAATTAAGCACCTCTTCCAAATACATTAACATAGATTACTTCTACAAGCTCTACTTTGAAATCACTACATTCATTGTCCAGATATTAAATAAAGTCTGTGTACCAAATTACAAAATCAAGCCATGTTTACTGCCTGGTTGAAATCTTAGTCATCTTCCAGCTGTATAATATTGCTGGGTGCTAAACTCTACCCTGTTCAATATGCAGTTTCACAGTTCATTCAACAAACAGAAAGGGCCTTTCAATCTGTAGTAGATATATTTAAAGAAAAGTTTGTGCCATGTGACTATCTATAATACAGAAAGGCACGCAACCTGATATTCTGACACTTAAGTTATTATGGCACAAATTATATGAATGCTGAAACCTTTCTTTATTTCCTGGTTATTATCTAGGGATTCTGTTATGCAAAGCTATACTATTAATTTAAAGCAAACCTGTTATTCTGTTATTTATGGGCAAATATGCTTTATTCTCAATAATGCCATTATTGGACACCAATAACATAAGAGTGTTTTAATGAGTTTGAAAAACATAGGTTGTTTTAAAAGTTCAGTTGAACAATCTACAGTGCTATCAATACCTCTTGTTAAATATCTCAGAACGAAAGAAGATGCTTGAATTAAGAGCCCCCCCCCCTTGCCGATAATCCAGTTTACTCTGATATACCCTTAGAATATGCTTACTGGAAAAAAAAGAAAGAAATGAGTTTTACAATACTTGGTCAATTAAATAAAGAAGATTGGACAATATTGAAGCGCTCAACTTCACTCCAGTATATACAATACAAATCTGTATTCTAGAGAAAAGCACTATAATGCAGTATTTTTAACAGTATTAAACATTAATGAAAATAATTGAAGCATAGATGAAAAATGTAGGAACTGGTGAGGATGGAGGAAAATTCAGAAATGACACCTGTAATCTGTAATATGGGAAAGAGTGATTACATATACACATGCCACTATGATTTCAAATATGCTTCAACATAATCAGCATTCCACCCACCACATATATTAAAAAGTACTCAGATTACATTCTCAGATTAGTGGTAGATGCTAGAAGTGTAATATTTCGGCGTGAAGTTTTGTTTGGCCATTTCTGTAATTTGATACGTTTGAAATGGCTGCTATCTCATCATTGATGGTTCTCTATGTATCACCCCAAATTGAAATAGATGTAAATGTAATCAGAAACATCTCTCATATGATCGTATAGTCTGTTGAATTGTTGATGTTCTGGTAACACGTATGTCACAGAGAAAACAAGAGAAGTCATGAAGTGCTCTTCTTAGCAATACTCAACACGTTTGTGTATTACTTCAGACCACATAGCGGAATAAAACCAGTGTCAAAAGTGTGAATTATTGTCTGTTTTACGGAAATCCCTAGTGTTTTAGAGAATGATGAATCAAATAACTCAAAAATGTAACATTTAAAGGAGTATTGTCAAACCCAGTAAGCGAGTTTATGAGGCAGATTTCATATGGAATATCTTAGAAGCTTTCTTAAAATGGGCAAAAGAAGCACACATAAATGATCAAACTTTAGTAGATTATTCATACATTGTAAAATCTATGATTGCAAAATCAAATTGCATAGCAATAGAATAAATAGGAAATCGTCCACAGTAAATGCTGGCTTGCAAATCAATATATAGGTCAAGAACACTTGACACTTAGATATTAATAACATTTGCAATACATGGGAAAATAAGCCTTATAATAAATAGGCTATAAGTAATATGAATGATTGGAAGTGCTTAATGGTCGATACCGAGATTTGTCTTGGGCTTAGAAAGCCTGTGGCAGCCCAGAAAGCAATGGATATTTTGATGAAGTTGTGATCATGTAGGAGACAGAGGGAATGGTTTTGGTGCATGTAAACACTTTCTTATTATTGCACTTTAAATAGATTAACACTATTATGTTCTGCCTCTCCCTGAACTTACTAAACATACACCGTTTTAGATATATGCTACACAACACAACAGAAAAAGATTTTAAAAAAGGCATTTAATTAAACCATGTTAATCTCTTACTTAGTTTGAGATTTTTATATATAATTTTGTTTTTGAGTAGGTTGCTCAGTCATGAGCTTCAATATATGTTTCTCAAGATGCTTGGGTTTGGTGGTTCCGTTTAGATAGCTTATTTTTGGGGGATTTTTAATGGGTGTATTATAAGTGTCTCTTTGAAAGAGAAGATCATAAAGTTTGCAAATCAACAGTGATACGTCGTGGCTGTGACATGTAACATGGTTGATGGGTAGGTGAGAATTCTCCTATAAATCTGAAACATCGTTCCTTCTCAAGACCATGTTTCTGGACCATTAGAGGTGAGCTTTCCAATGAAATACTCAATCACACTATTTGGCAGAGTAATACCACTGTAACAAAGTGACTTCTACTCTGCAGGAGTATGAAGATCAATAATCATAAAGGTAAAACAGGCAGAGTGAAGAGATATACCTCTTTTGCCTTTTGTGGTAACATGGCAGAGGGGGAAGGCTATAAACTCAAGAGGGGTTTGAATGTGGTTCATTAGCACCACAAACAGTGAAGTATGACAGTCAAAAATGAAGGAATGCCCAATCAGGTTCTATAACAATATAGACTATAACCAAACACACCATGTACAATAATAAGTAACTAAGAAACACTGTAAAAACCCACCCCTGTAGAAAGAACACAGAATATGCAATAATCTAAAAGGTACTTTGGAAATACTAAGTGCTTTGAAGCACTTCACTTATGTATATGCATTTTACAAATAAACAATTACAATTACAATACAGCACTCTGGGTAATGAGTCATGGGGAGAAATGGCAATTAAAAGACCACAATGTATTGGCGGCTCAACAGCGTCAAACCACAGGAACCTTTTGGTTCGAGGATGCGGCAGTAGCGATGGTCCAGCGGCAAGCTGGAATCGAGTTGGGGTTCAACAGAATGTAGCTCCAGAGTTGAACCTTCTATCCGAACTCTGCAGATCGGGTAGCTACCAGGTTCAGTTGGTGGTCAAGGTTTGACAGCTGTGGAGTGGGTACCAGGATGCATAGGCGAGATGATTCAATTCAGAGTTGACTTGAGCAATGCAAGGCAGCAGTACTTTGTTGGTTGAAGCCGAGGCAATGACATACTTCAGCTGACATGCTGCAGCGGTGAATGGTGTCAAACAGCAAATGGTGGTTTGGAGAATGATAAATGCCAAAGGCAGTTTTGCAGAGTCCTGGAGGTTCGCTTAGTGTTGAACACACTCATATCACAGCTTGCAGCGGGTTGGCGTCAAAAACACATGGATCTTTGTTGTTCTGGCTGTCAGGAGCTATGAGTCCCACTGCAGGGTCTCATGGACCAAGGTAAGTCCTTTTCCCGGGCTCCCAAACATGGGGGAGGCTGGAACACACCCTCTTTGGGTCAACAACACGATAAGACCCCAGGCAACAGGGTTGCTGGCAGAGATGCAGTCTTGGTCCAGCAGCAGAGTTCACCGCCATTGGTCCTAGGGATGGTTAGGGGACAGAGCTTGTCTCTGCCTTGAACACCTGCCTTTACCTCACAACTGGGAGACCCTGGTCCTCATGCTCTACCAGTCGTCAGACAGCTGTGATATTTACAGCAGGATCATGAAGTACTGGGGCTTTGCTCCTTGTTTATGAGCACCTGGTCCCAAAATATTGCTGTTTCTGTGGGAACTGTGGCCTCTGTGGGAGACCCAGTGCTTTTCCCTCATAACAATATTAGGATGCATTTGGCCAATCCCGGGCCTAGTGGGAATTCATCATCTATGATGCCCTCGGTCTCACTGAGACATGGTTCACGGCAAGTTCTATCCCGAGCTTTGGCACTCTCCTCCCAGATGGCTACACGATCCTCTCTGCGCACAGGTTCAATCGTTCCAGAGGGGGTGTAGCCCTGATTGTCCCTGAGTGGATTCCTGCCTCTGTCATTCCTAGGCAGGCCTATGTCATGATCTCTGCTTCCAAAAGGTCAGGGTTTTCCCAACTCCCTTGGAAGCAGATCCATAACCCAGGTTCCGAGTGCCAACCAGTCCCAATTGGGACCTTTTGGACCCAGTCCTGACGCCAGTGGCACCAGGCTCATAAATATGCCCAGTCCCAGCGCTGGAAGCGCCGGGCTCATAATGCTTGGGTGGACTTACCTGCAGCAGACCATGCTGCTTACTTGCCTGCCAGTTGAGCCTCTGATCCTCTTCTGTTTGGAACTGCTTTTCCTGTTGGGTGGGGCAGGAGCCACTCCCTAGGTTCAGAACACTGGAACTCTTCTGGAAAGCAGGAACTCTTTTCTTACCTAGGCGTGGCTGTGGAAGGAGACACCTAAGCACTACAGGAGGCTATTTAAACCACACCCGATGGATGAATCTTGCTTTGCGTTATTCTGCATCCTCTGCAGCAGAACGCTCATCGTGTCTTCTGCATCTGATCCTGGGCCTAAGGAAAAAGGCTTAGCATCCTGAATTCAGTCTTCAGCAACACCTATAAAGACAAGAAAGAACAGGTTAGCATTACGGTCTTCAGTGACAGCGCTTCACTTACCTGGTCCATCGGCTGTCACCAACGCCTCGCGCTGCATTCCGGCATCTGAAAGACAAAAGCTTACCAACTCTTCGCACGCTCCGGAGGCCTTCAGCGCTGCATCCCGCATCTGAAAGACAAAACAAGGTGCGTTTAAAGACATTGGGGAACTTTAATACTCACGTGCCATTACTCCTTTCCACATCTAACCCAGTGGGTATTCCGGCACCCTGCAGCCGCTCCGAACTTGTACCTGCAAAATAAAAAGACAGTTAGAGCGCATTGTGAAGCAGGCAACAAGCGCTTACTTACGTGCTTCCAGGCGCTTCTATTCATCACACGGGCTCCATTTTCAACTCACTTCAGCCCGTCATCCGCCATCGCCGGAACCCTGCAAAACAAGAGACATCATTATTAAAGACTTTTAAAGACATTAGAATTACTCGAAACTTACCGTTCGTGCAGTAAACGACGGACAGCAGTCCTCTGAAGTCAAGAGGCCTGCTCCCCTTATCCAGTGAAGAAACTGGATACAGCACCCTGCCCCGAGGCAGATGGAGAGCACGACGTTCACTTACCTAAGGTGAGAGCGTTAACCTTTGGGGTTCTACAGGAGAAGAGAAAGGGAAGAAGAGAGAGACATTCAATAACCCAGTTCATTAATCCCATATTTTCTATCTGCAGACATCTTACCCTTCGAGTCAGACATACAGTGCACAGAGGTCCAGCCCAAAGAGCCAGCCGTGTGTTACACATCACCTTTGAAGATACGGTATACGCCCAGTCAAGACCGGCGCCTCTACGGGAATCAGGTGAGCGTTACAGAATGCAAAGCCTACCGCAAAACTCCCGTCCAGGCGCTATGGAAACCTCGGATACCGACCAGCTAGCCCAGTTACTTGGGGAACTAAGGGCAGAAGTGCATGCAGCCCGTCAGGAAACGAACGCTCAAAGAAGGGAACTGATTATTTCCAAGGAGCGAACAGATGATCTCGCTAGACAATTGCTACAGTCACAAGCCGGACAGACCCCGTTACCCGCATCTGGGGGAAATCTTCCTTCTACATCCTCTATGAATCCAGTGCAGATCAACCTACCTGGGAATGTACCTCTGGCTCCGCCCGAACGATTTTCTGGTGACCCAAAGAGGTTTGCAGTATTTATCAATCAGTGCCGGTTGCATTTCTTATGCCGGCCAGCAGCCTTTCCAACTGATCAAGCTAAAGTAGCTTTCGTGCTTTCGTACCTTAGTGGCAATGCGGCAGACTGGTCGATCCCTCTAGTAAATCAAGATGATCCGGTCCTCCATGATTTTCAAGCTTTTCAGCTCAGTATGGAAAAACTGTTCGCAAGACATTCACAGGGGCAGGCCTTGGACAATGAACTTCTTTCGTTGCGACAAGGTAATCAAGACCTTTTGGCTTATATTGCGTCTTTCAACAGACTGATAGTGGAAACTCAATGGCCTGAGGATAAAAGGATTACGCTGTTTTATAGAGGTCTACGTGGAGAGCTCAAAGATGTGTTAGCCCAAGTAGTGAATCCCCCACAAGATTGTTCGGACTATATAGACTTAGTCGTTCAAATAGATCACAGACTGCAGAACAGGAAGGCCGATCGTTCCAAGTTTGATGCTCGAGTATTTCCAAACCGCCAACTCCTTCCAAAGGAGTAGACTCCGGGGAACCCATGCAAATAGGGGGCCTGAAAGGTCCTCTAACACAAAAGGAGCGGGAAAGGAGAAAACAGTTGCAATTATGCCTCTATTGCGGAAACTCAGGGCACTTTCTTCGAGACTGTCCGGTGAAACCTGCCAAGAAGGCAGTAGGAGCTGCAGTTACCAAAGTTACAAACTCTGAGCAGGGAAACGACCTCGCCCGACAAGAATAGAGGTCCTCTTGCCGAGCGTGAAAACCAGTTCAGTGACCTCGCATTTCGTGATACCTATGGTCCTCATTAGCCCTGATAATCCGGATCGATTACATGCAATTGAAGCTTACGTCGACAGCGGTGCCATCGGCAATTATGTGGATCATGAAATGGTTTTGAGGATGAATCTATCTCTTTGTCCCAAGGCTGTAAAGGACGTCATTACTACGGTGGATGGAACGGAGATAGCCTCCGGACCAGTAACGCATACCACTCAAGAAGTGACGCTAGTAAGTCAAGATGGACACCATGAGAAGATCGTGTTCGATGTGATCAAGGCTCCTCAGTTTCAGATTATTCTAGGAATACCTTGGTTAGAGAAACACAATCCTCTGATCGATTGGCGAGCAAGAACGGTCCAGTTTCCAGAATGTGTCTCTACTTGTCACCCTCCACCTGGTGTTGCACTGGCAGCAATTTCTTCAGAGACTCCCCAGTTACCTCCCGAATACCTAGAATACCAAGATGTTTTCCGGAAGGATCAGGCTAACTCTCTACCTCCTCATAGGTCTTATGACTGCCAGATAGACCTGATACCTGGATCTACTCCTCCTTGTAGTAGAATTTATGCCCTCACCGAGCCTGAGAACCTTCACCTTCGACAATACCTGGATCAATACCTGGCAAATGGGTTTATTCGTCCTTCCAAGTCCCCTGCTTCTTCAGCTTTGTTCTTCGTTCCAAAAAAGGAAGGAGACCTTAGAACTTGTATAGATTATCGCTCCCTGAACCAGATCACCGTCAAGAATAGATATCCGTTACCTTTGATCCCTGAACTCCTGGACCAGGTCAGAAAAGCATGCATATATACAAAGCTGGATCTTAGAGGAGCCTACCACTTCGTACGAGTAAAAGAGGGCGATGAATAGAAGACGGCCTTCCGCACCAAATATGGGCTATTTGAATATCAGGTCATGCCCTTCGGACTTTGCAATGCCCCGGCCGCCTTTCAATATTTTATGAACGATGTCCTCAGAGAGCTCATAGATGTGTGTGTTGTTGTTTACATTGACGACATCCTCGTTTATTCTTCATCGGAATCTGAACATCGGAAACATGTGAAAATGGTCCTCGAAAGATTGCGTCAACACAAACTTTTCGCTAAGTTGGAAAAATGTGTTTTCAACGTGACTGAAGTTGAATTCTTGGGATTCATATTATCACCTAGCGGAGTGCGTATGGATTCAAAGAAGGTCGATGCAGTTCTCAAATGGCCATCACCATCCTCCGTAAAAGGTGTGCAAAGCATGTTAGGCTTCGCTAACTTTTACCGCAGGTTTATCCCCGAATCTTCTCGAATAGTCCAGCCCATCACTGCCTTGTTAAAGAAAAACAAACGTTTTGAATGGTCTACCGAGGCGGAACAAGCTTTCCAGGATTTGAAGACTAAATTTATCTCTGCACCAATCTTAAAACACCCTCGCCCCGAACTCCCCTACATCGTGGAAACTGATGCTTCAAGCCTTGCCATGGGGGCAGTTCTATCACAAAAGGACCCGGTAACCAATCAGTTGCATCCCGTGGCATTTTGGTCCCGCAAATTCTCGCCTCCTGTAATCAATTACACGATTACTGACAAGGAACTTCTGGCTATCAAGTCTGCCTTTAAGGCTTGGCGGCATTATCTGCTGGGGGCCCGACACACCGTTACTGTGATTACGGATCACCGAAACCTGCAATATTTGAAAACCGCAAAAGCCCAATCCTCTAGACAACTCCGTTGGGCATTATTCTTTGCCGAGTTTGACTTCATAATTACCTATCGACCTGGTACAAAAAACGGTAAAGCTGATGCCCTTTCTCGGATGGGAGTGGAAGAACACTTGATCAACCCTAAACCTGTACCAATCATTCCCGAACAAAGAATTCTGGGTGTAATCGCCACACAATCCATAGAGGAAGTTAAGGATAAAGCCAGGCAACTTGTAACTCCAGCAGACATACAGAATTGGCATCTGCAGGGAAAGGACTTTGCAGTAAAGGACAACTTATTGTATTTCCAAGAACGATTATACTTGCCCAGCACAGATTTACAGAAAAAAGTAATCTCTTGTTATCACGATTCTTTAATGGAAGGACATCCCGGTATGGCCAAGACCTCAGAAAAGATCAAGCGCTACTTCTGGTGGCCGTCTTGGAAAAAAGATATCAGAGACTTTATAATGTCCTGTGGAGTATGCGCCCAAAACAAGAGTCAAAAGGAAAGACCAGCCGGCCTCTTACGCCCTATTGACATCCCACCTCGCCCTTGGCATACGCTTTCTATGGACTTCATCACTGATCTACCTCCATGCTCCGGATACAATACGATTCTAGTAATCGTGGACTTATTCTCCAAGATGGCGCATTTCATTCCGCTCAAAGGCTTGCCAACAGCAGCAACTCTGGCCCGAGAATTTCTCGAAAACATCGTCCGACTGCACGGTTTTCCTTCGGTTCTAATTTCGGATCGAGGTAGTCAATTTATTTCTCATTTTTGGCGAAGTTGCTGTCGGTCGGCTCAAATTGATGTGAGACTATCGACCAGTCACCACCCTCAGACCGACGGACAAACCGAGAGGACCAATCAAACTCTGGAACAGTATTTACGCTGCATGCTGCAACAAACTGAAAAAACTTGGAAAGACATCCTTTGGATAGCCGAATATGCCTACAATAACTCTGTCCATTCAGGAACTGGGAAAACCCCATTTTTTCTTTTATACGGCAGTCACCCTCGAACCTCAGAGTTGGATCCCCTCCAAGATCTTGAAACACCAGCAGTAGACTACCTGCATTCTACAATCACCCAAGCCTTTAAGGAAGCTGTTTCTCACCTTCAAAGGGCTAAAGAACAATACAAGAAAGGAGCAGATCAACATCGGAAGGAAGCCCCTCAATATCAAGTAGGGGATCAAGTCTGGTTATCCACCAAATATCTACCTCTAAAAGGGCCACGCACATTCAACCCAAGATACCTTGGTCCCTATTCCATCACTACCATAGTAAACCCAGTAGCGGTCAAGTTGGACTTGCCCCCGCACATGAAGATACATCCGGTCTTCCACGTCTCTCTATTAAAACCCGTGCAACCTCAAACCCGACTAACTAAATCTCCAAAACCCATCCTAGTTGATGGAGAACTCGAGTTTGAAGTCAAAAGCATTCTGGACTCCAAGATCTCCAAATCTAAACTATTTTACCTAATTGACTGGAAAGGCTACGGCCCCCAAGAGAGATCCTGGGAACCTGCTGAATATGTCCACGCTCCTCGCCTAATCAAAAGATTTCACCGAACATTTCCTGACAAGCCAAAACCCCCGGAGAAGCCCGGTTTGGGAGGGGCCTTGAGGGGGGGTACTGTCATGATCTCTGCTTCCAAAAGGTCAGGGTTTTCCCAACTCCCTTGGAAGCAGATCCATAACCCAGGTTCCGAGTGCCAACCAGTCCCAATTGGGACCTTTTGGACCCAGTCCTGGCGCCAGTGGCACCAGGCTCATAAATATGCCCAGTCCCAGCGCTGGAAGCGCCGGGCTCATAATGCTTGGGTGGACTTACCTGCAGCAGACCATGCTGCTTACTTGCCTGCCAGTTGAGCCTCTGATCCTCTTCTGTTTGGAACTACTTTTCCTGTTGGGTGGGGCAGGAGCCACTCCCTAGGTTCAGAACACTGGAACTCTTCTGGAAAGCAGGAACTCTTTTCTTACCTAGGCGTGGCTGTGGAAGGAGACACCTAAGCACTACAGGAGGCTATTTAAACCACACCCGATGGATGAATCTTGCTTTGGGTTATTCTGCATCCTCTGCAGCAGAACGCTCATCGTGTCTTCTGCATCTGATCCTGGGCCTAAGGAAAAAGGCTTACCATCCTGAATCCAGTCTTCAGCAACACCTATAAAGACAAGAAAGAACAGGTTAGCATTACGGTCTTCAGTGACAGCGCTTCACTTACCTGGTCCATCGGCTGTCACCAACGCCTCGCGCTGCATTCCGGCATCTGAAAGACAAAGGCTTACCTACTCTTCGTGCGCTCCGGAGGTCTTCGCACTGCATTCCGGCATCTGAAAGACAAAAGCTTACCAACTCTTCGCACGCTCCGGAGGCCTTCGGCGCTGCATCCCGCATCCGAAAGACAAAACAAGGTGCGTTTAAAGACATTGGGGAACTTTAATACTCACGTGCCATTACTCCTTTCCACATCTAACCCAGTGGGTATTCCGGCACCCTGCAGCCGCTCCGAACTTGTACCTGCAAAATAAAAAGACAGTTAGAGCGCATCGTGAAGCAGGAAACAAGCGCTTACTTACGTGCTTCCAGGCGCTTCTATTCATCACACGGGCTCCATCTTCAACTCACTTCAGCCCGTCATCCGCCATCGCCGGAACCCTGCAAAACAAGAGACATCATTACTAAAGACTTTTAAAGACATTAGAATTACTCGAAACTTACCGTTCGTGCAGTAAACGACGGACAGCAGTCCTCTGAAGTCAAGAGGCCTGCTCCCCTTATCCAGTGAAGAAACTGGTTACAGCACCCTGCCCCAAGGCAAATGGAGAGCACGGTGTTCACTTACCTAAGGTGAGAGCGTTAACCTTTGGGGTTCTACAGGAGAAGAGAAAGGGAAGAAGAGAGAGACATTCAATAACCCAGTTCATTAATCCCATATTTTCTATCTGCAGACATCTTACCCTTCGAGTCAGACATACAGTGCACAGAGGTCCAGCCCAAAGAGCCAGCCGTGTGTTACACATCACCTTTGAAGATACGGTATACGCCCAGTCAAGACCGGCGCCTCTTCGGGAATCAGGTGAGCGTTACAGCCTAATCCTCTTTCGAATGCCTCATTTGCAGGCTCTCTCTCTCTGATAGCCATTCCCTTATTGTGGCTACCATCTATCAGCCACCTGGTTAGATCTCTCCTTCATCTCTGAGTGGGCGGACCTCTCCTCTTTCCTCCTGGTCTTGGCCACTCAACTCCTTCTTCTTCAAGACTTTAACATCCACCTTGATGCTTCATGTCCTTCCTCTGGACTCTTTTGCGACCTCTGCAAATCTCTCTCACTATCTATCCTCCCCTCTGGCCCGACTCACTCTGCAGGGCACACTCTGGATGTTCTGATCACTACAGACCTTCCCGTTTCTATCCATCTCACCACTCCTCTCTCCTGGAGTGATCACTTTCTCCTTTCCTCCGAGCTCGCCCTCTCCACCCCTCAGGCCAAGCCAACTCCAGCACTGCCACCTACTTTCTCAGTTTTCTGACCCATGAAGCCTGTGTCAGTTGAGGCTTTTGCCGCCAATTTCTGACCCTCCCTTCCCCCTGTGACTGACTCACACCCTAAGACAGCCCTTTCTAATCTCCACTCTGCTATATCTGATACTCTTGATGTTCTTGCCCCTGTCATGAGGATCCACTTGAAGCCCAAATCCAAGTGCAATTCCTGGTACGACTCAGACCTCGTCACCCTTAAACGCAAGTGCAGGATGGCTGAGAGGAAATGGCATGCTTCCTGTACATCCTCTGACAAACTGGCCTGCCGCCTGCTCCAAAGGCAATACCGGCTCTCTGTCTGCACCAAGAAGAGAGCCCTCATCCAAGCCTGCGTCTCTGCGGCATCCAACAACTCGGCCGAACTCTTTAAAATCTGCAAGGAGCTGGCCAATCCTGCTGCAGTCTCTACCTCGCCTGTCCCCTCCCAGGTCTTCTACACGGTCCTGGCTTCTCATTTCATCTCTAAAACTCAGGATATCCTGCCCTCTCTCTCTTCGTCTCCTCCTCCTACCTCTACTGCCATCTCTTCTTCTGCCCCTGCTGTGGCCACTTCTCCACCCTCCTTCTCTGCCTTTCCCCTGTTCTCCCCAGACAAGGTTTCTAGGCAAGTCCGATCTATGAAAATCTCGTTGAAACAGGTTCTCCCCTGTTCCTCTAAAACCATCAAGGAACCCATTGACACCCTGGCTCCTGCTTTGGCTGACTTCTGCAACCATTCCTTCACCACTGGAGTCTTTCTTTGCCCACTGAAGCACTCCCTTGTGTACTTTCTTCTTAAGAAACCCTCAGCTGACCACTCCTGCCCTGCTAACTACTGTCCAATCACCATCACTCCTTTCCTGGGCAAACTCCTGGAAAAGCTGACCATCTCCCAGCTTAATCTTCACACTGAATTGGTTGGTTGTCTCCATGACCATCAGTCAGGCTTCAGAGCTGCCAGAAGCACGGAAACTGCTTTCCTGAACATCCGTGAAGACCTGCTCTCCAACCTTGACTCCAAAACGCCCTGTGTCCTCATCTTACTTGATCTCTCTTCTGCCTTTGACACGGTCAACCATGCCATCCTGCTCAACCGTCTACGTGATAACCTAGGTATCACCGATCAGGCCCTGGCTTGGCTGACGTCTTTCCTCTCTCATCGACCCTCCCAGGTCCAACTTGGGTCCTTCCTCTCCTCTATCTCTATCTCTACTTTTTATGTTCCTCAGGGGTCTAACCTCTCTCCCTGGCTGTTCAACAAATACCTGGCACTTCTTGCCCACTGCATTGCTGCTCTCTTCCCCAACTTTCAGTGCTATGCGGATGACACTCAGCTCATTTTCAGGCTCCCTTCTGCCACCTCTTCTCCTTCTCCCATCTCTGACTGTCTGTCTGTTATCCAGGAGTGGTGTGCCGCTACTGATCTCTGCTGTAATGCCAATAAGACTGAGAATGTCCTCATTGGCACACCTGCTCCCTCCTTTCCTGCCGCTCTCTGGACAACCTCTCTTGGCCCTCTTCCTTCTCCCACCTGTGAGGCTAAAAACCTCATGGTCATCTTCGACTCCACTCTCCCCTTGTCTCCTCACATCTCTGATGTCTCGTAGAAGTCAGTCACACTACCAGCCGCACCTCCTCAAAGGTATTCTTCCTTTCCTCTCCTTCCTGCAGAAGCTCACTGTCTCCAGAGCTCTGGTTCTCCCTAGGCTGGACTACTGCAACAACCTCTTTCCAAATCTGCCTGCTTATACTCTCCGCCCTCTGCAACTCATCCAGAACAGGACTGCAAGACTTGTCCTTGGCCTCAAGCCCAGGGATTGTATCTCTCCAGGACTGAAATCTCTGCACTGGCTCCCAGTTGCTGCGAGGATTAAGTTCAAAACCCACTGCATTGTCCACAAGGCCTTCGGGGCCTGCGGCCTCAATACTTCCAACTCTCTCTTCCTAATTATCTTCCTTCTCGAGCTCTTCGCTCATCGCCTCCAACTCCCTCAGGGTCAGTCGCTTCTCCAAGTAATGTGTTGGTAGTAGATCTCTTTCCTCGGCTTGGACCTCCCTCTGGAACAGCCTCCATGCCTCCCTGAAACTTGAGGAGAACCATCTCTGGTTCCGGAAACACCTCAAGACCTTCCTCTTTGCTTCTGCTTTCTCTCCTCCTCTCCCCTGCTGAACTCCTGACAGAAACTGCACTGGTCACCTGGCTACCCTCTGATCTTGGGCCCAGGTCCCCTCCCCCTCCAGCTGCACACCTGCACTGCCTCCCGGGCAACCCCACACTTGGGGGCTGTTTCTGTAACCCTACAGTCCCCATCAGCTCTTGACACTTGATGTCTGCACTTACCCCTGCACTTGCCACTAGCTGGCCGCACGTTTACCTACTGTTTTTTTTTTTTTTTTTACTGTTGATCCTATGTATTGCACTGCCCCCTCCTCCCACCCGCACTATCCCTTTCCCCCTCCCCTTCACTTGCACGATCTGAACATCGCCTGGCCTAGTAAAATTGTTGTCTCTGTCTTCCCTCTGTTCCCCCTCCCTTGCCTTATCGCGCTTTGAAACACTTGTGTATAGGCGCGTTATAAATGCCATTTCATATCATATCATATAATGGCCACACTGACCAGTGCCTCTTCCTCCATGAGGGTAGCGCTAACTACAGCCTGCTTGGGCTTACCCTTGCAAGCTAGATCTCCTCTTCTGTTTTTCATGTCACCACCTAGAAAGCAGCTTCTTGGGGGTGTGGATGTGAGTATCCAAGTGCCTTCTTTACTTCTTTCTGTGGGTTCTGCCGAACTATGTATCAGGATTTCCTTTTATGCTTTTGGGGCCCTTTCTTGGCAGTGGGTGAGAGGCAATGGTCTTGCCCTCCTTATGTTTTCTTGTATCATTTGCCTTGTCATCTGGTTTAGAGGTAGTTGCCTGAGCCTTCTTCTGGACTGCGTGCTCACATACCTATCACCAACCTTTGCAAGCCCCTTGGGTCTGTCATACTCTTGTCCAGTAGATGATGTAACTCCATTGCACAATTCTTAAAGGGATGGTCTAGTAAAAATTTTTATTTAAAAAATAGATAGGCAACATAAAAAAAAAATACTAGCATTCTCTGTTTTAAAACTTCCTATGTAAAATTTTGAGCTATTCAAGCTCAAAATTCGGAAAAGCAAGCACATGGGCGCATCCATTTTGTGAAATGGAGGCCCTCCTGTGCTGGCTTTTGCTTTTGCGGCACTAATGAAGGAAAAGCCAGCCAGCTGTAGTAAACAAAAGCTACCGCTGGGTGGCTTTCCCTTCATTAGTGCTGTAGGCGGAGGACGGGGACCGGAGACCAGAGCAGGAAAGCTGCAGCTGAATCTCGGTAAGTGCTATTTATTTATTTTTTAAAAATAAGCACTAGCTGCGGTTTTTAGCTGGAGGAGCCCGGAAAACTTAGAAATAAAACCGCAGCTTTAAAAACGTTGTATTTATGTTTGCGGTCGCTTTTGAATAGCTCAAAATTTTACATAGGAAGTTTTAAAACAGAGAATGCTAGTATTTTTTTTTTATGTTGCCTATCTATTTTTTAAATAAAATGTTTTACTAGACCATCCCTTTAAGTATATTCTCACATGCAATCAGATTGAACATGCCTTCAAGGGTTTCAACCTTGTTACCTGTAACCCATCCATTGATATATTTCCAAAATTGATGCACTAACGCCTCAAATGTTTGTCCTACTTTCTTGGTGAGCTCTCTAAAGCCCCTGAAGTACTGTTCAGTGGTCTTGCTAAACTTCCTGAGGATGGCGGTCTTCATTTTCTTGTAAATGAGCCTCTCCTCAGGAGCCAACTGACTTATTACATCATAAGTACCCGGCTCAGGTTATTGTGTTCACAACAAACCCACTGATTGGTGCATTTGCGAGCCTTACCACACGGTAAGCCCGCTCATGTACGTGCACGTCCCTCGCGCCGGTCGGCATCTTTTTCTTTTCTTTTCAGGCCACCATGAAAAGGAAGAAGGGACTGCTAAGGATTTCAATCAGGTGATACACCTTGGTCTCAGCCTAGTATGCAGCATGCAACCAAAAGCTTATTTTGTTATTTATGTAGGTTCAATATTTTAGAGATACACCACTCATATCACACACCTTTTTATATACCCCGGGTCACAATGGACCAGGAATCAGGCTGGTTGGTAAAGGTAATTTTTATTTAATTATTTAAAATTCAAATCAAACATATACTTTTTAATAGGGAGCAGCAATCACCAATGTGGTGACAATAACAGATCGGAATGTGAACAATGCACTTAAAGTAACCCTTTAGCAACACAGATGGAAAACACCAGAGAATAGAACACTTTTGGCTTGTTTGGAAAGATAGCACTTAAGTTCGAATTTCCCCAGCAATATTCCTCAACCCACAAATAAGCAATTCTAAAGAGATATAAAGAAGCAGGAGGTAATCAGGAATGAGAAGTAAGACCCAAAATTCGAATCCACCCTTCCCTCCTCAAATGAGAGAGAAAAGCGGATTTGAAACCATGGCAATGTTAAAATGACACTCGAAAATGGCTGAATAAAACACTGAAAGTGTGCAAAAATCCCTAAATCAGTACAAATTTCTATGGGAGCAACATCGGAAATATACTAGCAGTCAGAAGCAATAGTTTAAGCAAAAGTAAACAAATCGAATTTAAATGGAAGGTTGAAAATAATTTAGAATAAAAATAACACGTGTAAAACTTTGCAAAAATGTTGATTCCCGCCTAAAATTAACCAAACATTTTTTTATAAAAACTGGTGAAATTCACTGATTTTGGGTTGGGGTGTAGCTGTAGGTCTTAGGTATAATCAAGAATTGAAATGAGTTCTCTAGCTATTAAACTGAGGGAGATATGCAATGTAGAATAAGCAGCGTTTCTCGAAAAACTGGGTAGTGAAAACAGAAAAGAAACTCAGTTAGGACAAAAATAGTTTTACTCTAGGTCTTACTCTATACTAGAGCATTCAGGCTAGAATACCAAAGAGGGACACAGTAAGCTCTAGAGTTGATTCATGACTTCAACCCCAGAACCCCAGCGCCTGCCCTGGCGGAACCAGTCGGATCACTTGAAATAGGATTGATAGTTTAGGATTTACACAAGATAAAAATTTCTAAAGAAATGGCGCTTAGCAAGATAAATCAAGGATAAGATTGCAATAAGGATTCTGACAATGTTACAAGTTATTAAGGTAAGGATAGGATGGTTTAGAGATTGGGATAGGATAAGGAAAGGCAAGGTATGCTATGGTTTTCTATGATTCCTATTAACACTTACAGTCCACTTTAATTTAGGATTTTGGACTGTCAAGGGTTCTGTTCACCACACGGATCTGGTCTAACATAGGACAGCTGGGCAAATCTGGTGGGACAGGATCAGCTTGCCCGTTCTGGTCACTGGACTGCACTGGGGTGGCACCTCTGGTTACTGGATACTACAGATCAGCGGGGTGACACGTTTTCAGCAGGCATGCATCTAGTAGCAGCAAGCTAGGCTGGATCTGGATGCTCCCCTTGGGTTTTTGGGGATTTAAAAAAAATGTTTTGGCCTAGCTCAAAATGGCGTCCGCATTGCACAGGCCTTGGCTTTGTAATGAAAATCTGGAATCAGGATCAAACAGGATGACGAAATCAGGAACAGGACGCCACGCATGTATTCAGGAAGAAAGTCAGGAATCCGTCTGTGTGTGTGTTGTCAGGGGTCCTTATTTATCATGCCAGATGACATTACTACAGTATATGGCAGAGGCAGGCTTACTACTCCCGCCTCTAATAAGAGGATTGGGCAAGGTAGAAGTCTCCTCATAGCTCTTCACTGATTGGATCACAGAAAAAGGATGTTATGCTTATGGGGTGATTTTTAGAGTGTTTAGAAACCTCCCCTAGCTACTGGAACCAATAATTTTGCCACAAACACATATTTATGCAGTTGCAACCTCTGAGAAAACCAGATACACAGGTTACATATTTTGTGCGTTATATTTCAATCCAAACCCCAAGTCTGTGAGACTTGGTTTCGCCTTGCTGGCACATTTTGTTAATTTTAAACATGAAAGATTTGGCCTAAAATTCCTATTCAATACTTTCCTGGGAATCTGTCATTTTTTATAACTTCTGTTCCTTTCATATTTTTCCCAATTCTTGCTGCAAAGTTAAACGCCTTTAAAGTTCAGTTACAAAATAACCTTTAAAGCCAAAAGGAAGTCCATCGTCACTTGATCAGTTATATTTTCTCTCCCCCAACTGCTGTCACTTGTCAGTTTCTATGAAGCAGGATGAGGAGCCTCTTTCTTAATTGAAGGTTTTATTGCCCCTCACACTTGACAGGTGAGAGTCTCAGCCTGCTATTGTCCCAGCCTGGAGCAAAGACGAATGTCTAATGAGCTTGTAAAGTTTCTTTGTCCTGGTGCATTCAAAGTCTTTCAAGCTGGCAATTAGCGCTTTCCTGTGCCAGAAGTTTATGAGGTGTCACCCTTTCTCAAGGCTAGCAACTGGCAGAGCAAGTTTTTTTTATAGCTTGCCAACTTAGCTTATGAGTTTTACATCTTGACTTAAACCTGTGGAATCAAAACAGTTTATATGTGTACTTTTACCAGCAACAAATCATTTTACATTGCTAAGTAAACAGGCCTTCACACAACAATTTACTTTTACATAGGTGATTTTCTCTGTTCAGTCAGAAAAAGAACATTATACTATTTCTTTAAATTTGGTTTTCATCTCCAGCAAATACACACTTTATGCAGCTATAGTTCTTTTCTTGAGTGCTGGAGTTGTTTTGCAGAATGAATACATTTAAACAGGCATCTATTTAGAGTCTTTCTCTGAACACCTGATTTTTAGATACTTAGACGCGCTTCCCGTGTAAAATGAAAACAAAGCCCCTGGTTGATTTTTCAAAGATACTTTTGACAGGAGCTGTCATTCAAATGAGGCCCGGTTCCTCTGAGACACAATGGATGATCCTGGGCATTGCAGGGCCTTTTTAATCACATTGGTTCATAAGGACTGGATGAGTTTAGCGCCAAGCAGCACTTTTAAAGCTTGAAAAAGGTGTCATTTTAAAGAGGCATTTTGGGTAATGCTGCCTCTTTCACTTCACTCCATGTTAAATGTTGCAGAGCACACTGGCACATTCCTGTAGTGAGTACTATGTTCCCCCCCACCTGAAATGTGTGTTTCAGGTTGGTGCAGCCATTTTCTGGTTGTTGCAAAAACGCAGTTTAGAGATCCTGGCGCGCACAGGAGTCAACACCACCATTTTGCTGTTTCTTGCACCAGTGCAGCAAGTGATGTGGTAAGGCACATCTGAGTGGGTCATTATATTGCACAGGACCACACATAGTCCCTTCTCCCTGATCCATGGTGGCCATTTTTTCTGTTTACTTTTTTTTCCAATGTACTTGAATGGCCACCATGGAAAGGGAGAAGGGACTATGCACAGTCCCTTCTCTTCTTCCATGGTGGCCATTTTCTGTGTTTACTATGGCTGCCATGGAAAGAGAAAATGGACTGCATTTTCTGTCCTCGGCAGCCATTTTTAAAAACTTTTTTTAGCTTTTTTTTAGGCTGCGAAACGCAAAGCGTCTTGCAGCCGGGAAAAATAAAACATTACTATCCCGGTCTAACGGGCAGAGGTACTAATGGCAATAAGCCCCTGAACTGCGGGCCATTTCCTGTACCTGAAACTATGGACCCCGGGGGCATTACCTTAGGCGGTAATGGCCCGCAGTCTCAGGGCTTACTGGCACAGTAACAGCCATCAGTAGACAGCTCATAAGGACTGCACCCCACAACCCTTCTTCCACATTCTGCATGCGGAAGGTGAGATCCAGACCCTCAAACCAATCAATGATATCCTTCCCCATTTCATGAGGAGGGACTAAGTCCTTGGGGATGTGGCATCTAGGCTTCCCTTGGGTGTCACTGATACAGGTACTCCCTTCCACACTGGAAGCCTTCTTGTTCTCCAGTTCCATTCTCTGCAGTCTCAGGAAATCTCTTTTTCTTTCTCTCATCCCCCTTCTTCTGTTCTTGTAAGGCCATTTCCTTTCCTCTACTAGGTACCTCCTTTCATCTAAGGTCACTCCAGGGTGGTTCCCCTGGGACATAGCAGAAGCAAATGACCTTACAGAAGAATGGGACCTGGTTGAGGCCTGGGACCGTTGGGCCATCTCAGACCCCTGAGAGATTACACTAGCTGCTCTCTGGGCAGAATGGTGTGAAACAATCTCACTGTTGCTCTCCCCATCTAGTGCCGTGCCTCACAGAGAAATGGGAACTTGAGCTGGATGCTCAGTACTGCTGCTGGCCTCCTGGGAATCCTCCACCCCCCTGGATTCCTGAAAAGCCTCAAAGCTTTTCAACAGTTCGGCTTTCATAACCTTACTGGTGTAGGAGTGTCCACTTACTTGACAGTGCTCCCACAGTTCACCTCCTGCCAAGGTGGCTGCTGAGCTCATGTCAAGTTCCATTGCAGCACTTAAAAAATATACCTTGGCAGTGAAACTAACGTTAAATTTACACTGCTATTTTGACTGACTAGACTGTAGGCACAGTCTGTTCCAAATCCCATCACTGCCACCAATGTGACAAACATACTTCTGCTCTACAGGAGTACAAGGACGAGCAGAGGCAAAACCACTTATTCAACCCTCACACGTCTACAAATTAAGGGCCAACTAAATCATAAATGTGTATCGGAGGTCGCAGCGATGAAGAAGCTTGTGCTTCAAACAGTGATTCAAGCAATGCAATGTAGCAGTACTTTGTTGGTCCAGCCGAGGCAGTGAACAGAGTCGAATAGCAAACGGAAGTTCAGAGAAAGAGCAATGCCAAAGGCAGCTTTGTAGGTTCCTCGCTCAGCTTTGAGCATGCTTGGATCACGGATTGCAACTGGTCAGAGTGAAAACACAGGGATCTTGTTCAGGCTTTCAGGAGCCTGGAGTCCCACTCCAGTTTCTCAACTAACAAGGTTTGTCCTTTTCTCAGGCTCCTAAACACGGGGGAGGCTTGAACACACTTTCAGAGGTCCTGCAACATCGTGAGGTCCCTGGCAACAGGTTGGCTGGCAGAGATAAGGTCTTGGTCCAGCATCAAAGTTCACTCTCAATGTTCCCTGAGAATGGTTAGGGGACAAAGCTCACCTCTTCCTTGTAACACCTGCCTTCACTTTACAACCGTAAGACTTTAGAAAGGACTGCTTTCTCAGCAGGGTCCAGCAAAATCTTCTTCCATGCTTGGATTCCAGAGATAATTCAAAGAAGTGATGTGAAACCCCTTCTTATAAAGGCAAAAATCAACAGGTGATTGAACTAAAGCTAGTCTGCTTTAGGGGTCCAATCACTGCTCTTGGAATAAATGGACATTTTCCATCTGACATCACACCCAAAGTGGTTTGTGCTGACAGAGAGAGAGAGAGAGAGCGGCAGAGAGAAACAAGATGTCAGCATCTTCCCCCCCCCTTGTACAGATGTCTCCCTGGCTACACTAAGCCCTGCCACCTTCCCTTATCAATAGACTCAAATGCCTTTAGTAATACAGCACCCTGGTTTGAGGCATAGCCTTTGTGAATGGGTGTGCTTTTTTACTCCTATTCTTAGGCCAGATTCATGTGGATTGGTTGTCTCTGAGGAAAGGGTGTTACCCTCCCCTACAAAGGAACAAAGAGGGACACTCCCCCAAGGCTAACAACCTACCAGTGGGCAAGTGGATCCTTGTCTGGAAAGAATACACTTAAACCTTCCACAGCTGAACTGGGCCCACAGGGGTGACACATGTGTGATATTAATTTAATGTGGCTGTGATAACTATGAGAGAGGCTGCCCAACATAGCCTAACTGAGGTTTGGCTTATTTTTACAGTTTAAAGTACCACCAGGACATGATCCTTAGAGTTATTCAGTTTTTGGAACATGGTGCATATCGTAAATGCAACCCCTATGCTGCAGAGACTTGTCCTTCACTGCAGCTGCCAAGACGGCACCTGTGCTCTGAACCTGCAGTGTGCCACTGTAGGGCAGGTGCTGCCATTAGATTAGTGAGGGAGCACTGTGCAGGTATACAATGTGTTTCTGGCATGAAGTTTAATAAAAGGGAAATCTGATCAGCAGATTTCCCTTCTTGCAATGGAATTACCCCCATCATTTTATTTACTAATTTAAATCAAAAAGGCCAGGGCTCCTACACACTTGCCAGATGTTAATTCCTCACAACCACCAATTGGTTTTCAACTACCAGCTGTGATGAATCTGATGATGCCATCACTCCTTTCCTTGGGATAGCCATCACTCATGTGGCCAGGGGACGGCAGCCACTACCAGATTTTGACCCTGGGGGTGGCTATTTGAGGGAGGATCACATGGGGGAGGTCAACCCTCAGGGATGACATGACTTCATTAGGTGAATGACAATAGCACGCCTTGTGAGTAAGCCCTGTGTGGAAGGTCTGTCTGTGGCTGTCCCATAGCTTTCTGGGGCGATATTTTGGTGAACTTTCCTGGATTCCTTTGGTGGAAAATTTGTGGAAAATTTCTCTGAATGCCCCTGCCTCCTGCCACTTTACCCACAAGGCTATTTGAACATTTCTCCTCGCACTATTGCGCGCGCCTTGTAAGTAAGCCCTGTGTGGAAGGGCTGTCTGTGGCTGTCCCAAGGCTTTCCGAGATGACATTTTGGCAAACTTTCCAGGATTCCTTTGGTACACCAAGACTTACTGGGTGCAAAACTGAATAGACTTATAACTGTCCACAAGTGTGTTCATAGTAAACAATTGTTGCTGTTTGCTGTTCTAGGTGGAAAATGTGTGGACAATTTCTCTGAGTGCCCCTGCCTCTGCCCACTTTTCCCACAAGGCTATTTTAACATTTCTCCTCGCGCCATTGCGCGCACGCCTTGTGAGTAAGCCCTGTGTGGAAGGGCTGTGGTTGTATTGGGCGGGTTGGCAGGGCTCGGTAAGCATTCATTGAGTTTTGCTAGAGAGGTGAATTCTGGCACCTCATAGAAGGCAGAAAAAGGTTTCTGAGCGAAGCAGACCTCGTGGTGGGGAATTTCTTATATTTTTCCTTTGATGTGGATGCGTTTTCTTTTTCCTCTCTGTTCCTTGTTTTGTTTCGTAAAATCAGGGGTTAAGTCCTAAACATTTAAGTGGGGGGACTCATCAACAAACGCAATGCGATATGACGTTACCAGAAATTAGCATATCGAGGTGAAATATGCACATTTCATTAAATTGCCTTTGCATAACCACTTAAACTGCACAGGACGAATGGCATTTACCTTTCATAAAATCAAAACGCACACAAACGCAAGAGCAGATATTTCTTCTAATAGTGTTTTTAAAAATGTTAAAAGGTGTGCATGTTTTAAACTCGAAGATCCAATGCAAATGTTTTCCCTGGAGCTTGCTGAAATGGACATTTCACCTTAATTGTTTGTTCATTTTCATCAAGTTATATAGTTTAGTGGTGAAGTGTCTGGCCTGCAAACCAGACGACTGCGGTTTTTGATGCCTTTGGTCGGCTTTAATTCATAAATTCAAAGAAGACAATCAATGTTTCTCATTTTAGCTGGGGGGACTGAGTCCACCCTCTGAAAAAAGTGGGAGGACTCCGTCCCCCACGTGTACCCTCGACTTGAGCCCTGCGTAAAATTGCTTGTTTTGGGATCGGATTGTCTGGTATTTAAGTGCTTGTGGCTTGGCAAGGTTAACTAGACTTTATAGCACCTGTGAGCCTGCCATTTTAACACTGCGTTTGATGGAAACCTCTGAAGCCTGAGGAGCTCCCACGGGACACTGAATTCAGGCTCACTAGGTATTTAAAGTGTTACACAGAATTATTTCCTAATTCTGTTTATTGAAGCCCAGCGTGCCGCGTGTTGCAGATACCCAGGAACAGGGTGAGCTATCTCTTGTTGGGAATGTCCGTGAGTCACTACACACTAAAGTCGGGCATGCCGGTAAACCTATCCTCGCAAGAGAGTGCACGCGTAAATCCAAGCATGCAATTTGATTTTTCAAAAATGCACACACCCATCCAAAAACGAATACCTAGTACACTAAACGAAAAACAAATGTGTAAGTAAAAATAAGAAACGCATAATGTTGAATGACAATGACATCAGGTTGTATTATAATAAAGGGGCTCCCCGGGTGCAACAAATAAATGATGTAATGGTAAAACAAACCAAACTGTCTAACTTAGTTGCACGAATGGACGTAGAAATTGCGGCTATGAAAGGCAGAAAGCCGACAGTAGTCTCTTTTGCTAACACTGGCAGCGTTCTGTCCAATGCTACAATGGAAATGGAGTGTACGCGCTGCGGTATAGCCAATCCACATGCAACTGAAGTTAAGAACCAGGGGAGCTTACCTGTACCGACCGATGCTATGTTCAGTTGCAGCGCGACATGAACTACGCAGAGCTTATCATGAAATGCGCATTGCGGGGCAGCTTGATGAAGAGGCACTCACGTTCATGAATCAGAGCAGCAATTCAGGCAAAATGAAGACAGTATTTTTGTTCACTCGAACACGGGCGATTTGATGCAAGTTGAACATTTATCTCCCATTAATAACCCATGTGGTTCAAGTTCATTTAGGCCAAATGAGTGTGATAATGAGGCCCAATTACAGTCAGTGAATCATTTAATATCCAACTCACTAGAGTCACTTGAAGAGTTGGAGTGTGATGGGTCTATGAACTCCTTGTCATTCATTCCCCTCACTCTGCGTCGAGTGGTAACAGATGCAATGACTCCACTAGTAAATGTTGCTCCCATAATTCCACAACCTGGTGAGGACTTACAATCAGACATGTTACAGGACAATATAAATCTAGTGACAATGAATATGGCCTTACTATCCTTGGCTAAATTATATGAGACACTAGATCAAAAAATCAACTACCAAAGAATTCTACTTTCCCAATTGTCCAATCAGAGTGTTATATCTGCAGAAACTACACCTGCCATACAGCAAGCATATGAAGTTTTCAGACATTGTAAACAAAATAATGTTGGTAATCAAACTGTTATAATGGTGGATATTACAAACAAATAGTTGATTCAAACCAATGAAGATATAAACATGGGTTCACTAGCTGACAGGGATATAGAAACCTTATCTCCAAAAACATCAGCAGTGAACGAGAATATAAGTGGTGCTGATAATCTAGACAGTAACAATTTCCCGTTGGGGGAACTAATGTTGTGTCAGAAATAAATGCATTTAATATGTTCTCTAGAGAAAAGATTGCAAAAGGGAAAACAACCGATTCCTTTGCTAAACACAAGGTGAAAACGAAAAAAGTGCCGGCAATCCAGAAAAAATCAAAAGAAGGCTCGAAGTTTCTAAAAATACTAACTGCCTCACATAAAAGAATTGAGGCCCAGTCTATACAGAACAACCGTAAGAAGTTGCCAATTACTACTATGCAAGGGGAAGTCACTACCCCTATGGCGTACAAACCTTTAGATGATCTGGTTGCAGCCTCAATTCAAATTAACACGCATGAAGAAACCGTGCAACAATCTGTACCGGTAATGAAGGAAGTGGCAAATGTGTCTAATGGAAAACAACTGACTGTAACCAATGCACTTACAAATGTATTATCTGATCAAATGCAAGATGAAATCAACAAAGCAGTAGTGCGTTAGATGTCAACGGCATCTGAGGGCCAGAGTGTGAACCCTTCTGCTGCAAAGTCAGTGCTAGTTCCGACTTTTCCACCTATAGTGAATGGTCCTGAATCTGAAACTAGTACAACCAAAGCAGATACTCTGCTGCACACACATGCAAATCAAAGTAATCCATGGATTACAAAGAAGGGTCAGAAAAAAGAGCTTGGCGATAAAAACAAGCCAGCACTAAATAAACAACAGAACCAAGCATGTTATCATCAATTCATCATTGAATGTCGTCCACACCCATTTACAAAATTTTATTTAAATCGACCGAGTATTTTGAATATCTGCAAAGAACTTCCTCAATTGCATAACATCAAGTCAGCAGATGTTGATAGGGTTGAATTATTGGATGATCATGCTCTCTCTAGGTCCCGTGTATATGTCCACTCAACAGTGTTGGCAGAAATAATATGGAGTGGGAAATCCGCCTTATATGAAACCGGATTTAATCTCTCTCGAGAAAACAACCTGACGGATCTGGGTGGAGATCAAAAATCATCTAAGAAGAGTTTACAAATGTATGGTGCTGTCAGTACACGCTCAGGCATCGTAGAGCAAGGAATAGCCTTGACAGCTATCGACAAGCAAAATAACCCGTAGAATCAGAAATGATTCATTTAGTTTTCTGGAATACTCAAGGGTTCCATCACTTTGTAAACTCCAAAGAAAGTGCGCTTCACGAGTTTGATATAATAGTACTCCTGGAAACCTGGCTAGTTGAGCCTCCCATTTGGGACGGTTTTGAGATTTTGTCTACGCCTGCCTTAACTCAAAAAAGAGGACGCCCCATGGCAGGTTTAATGGTAGCCATGAGGAAATCTAAAGACTTTGTGGCTATTTTATGCTCTTCTCCTAGTCCCTATATTCAAGTTGTTAAACTACTGAAACATCCATATGTCTTGATCATAATCAATATATACTGGGGGCGATCCCACCTAAAGTCTGAATTATTTTTTAATTGCATGGATATGGTATTTGATAACCTGGCTATGGAACATAATATTGATTTCATTCTTGTCATGAGTGATTTAAATCTGCACCTAATTCCAGAGTCAGGTAAAAGGTTTAATTCAGAAGAACAACAATGGTGTTTGAGGATGGATGAAAGACACTATCTTATGGCAAATGGTGCAATTGAAGGGGATATCCCTGTATGGAACATATGGGAAAGAGGCCAACTAAGAGCCATTATTGATTACATTTACACAAATCATGCCTTAATTAAATCATTTGAGATCAAAACTTGTGATAAAAGTGACCATAGTCAGTTGTGCGTGATGTGGTAGTGGAAATTATTGCAAAATCTGAAAAAGAAAGAGAGGTATGAAGGTCATGTTGAAGCAAATAATGCCAGAAACTGTCTTAGGTGGTCTGATAGAACCTAAGGAGAACTAGATAAAGCTTTAACAGGCGAGGATGGAAAGTGTTATGTATTGTGTATGCAAACATTTGAAATTGGCATCCCATGGGCACAGCTATAAACATCAGCATGTATTTGATGTGGCAGTCAAGGACAAAAAAACAGAATTGAGGTGGCAAATACGACAAGTTAAACATCTGCCCGTATGTGAAAGGGTCACCAAAATAAAAAAATCTTAAGACAGTTTACAAGAATTGGCAAAGGGGGGAGGAAAGCTCTCTGCTTCTAACAGGATAGTGAGCACATGTTGCAGAAAATTGTGAGGAAATCATCCATTGAGATATGGGGTCTCCTGAATGAAGCTACATTTAAAGGGCAGGCAGCGGTACAAATAAATTCTATCTCGGAACATAATAGGTGTGAATACTACCCGAACATTTATCAAACCCCGTTATCTGACTTGTGTCTCCCCTCTAAAAGAGATGATTGCTCTCATATAGTGCAATTTAAACATGAGGATTTGCTTTGCTACAATACAAAATTGAGCATGTCACGAGCCCTTGGGCCTGATGGCCTGGATAATAGAACGTTGCAAGAGCATCCAGAAACATGGGCTGCAGTTCTTAATAAAATCTTTACACAAGTAATGAAGCAGAGTGAGAAACCATCATCGTGGAAAAAAATCCATATTAATTCCTTTGTTTAAAAAAGGGAATAGCTCTATTAGACTGTCCGGGGAAATTTTTTGCGCACCTAGTCCTGAGAAATTTGAACACTTCGCTGTCTGAAGGGAATTTAAGAGACCCGTTTCAAACTGGGTTTCTAGCGAGACTTGGCAGTAGTATTAATCTCCTCACACCAGGGACGTCATTTGACCAAAATGCCAGGGGTAGCGGAAGTGACATCACACGACCCTTGACCCCGGATGACATCACAGGAAGTGATGTCATTTGACCCACCCCAAAGTGATATCGCGGGAAGCTATGGAACACGACCTTTCACCCATTGACAAAACAGGGAGTGGCATCACATAGCATTGTACACTACGAAAAATATGGTTACGATATCACTATAATGTGATGTACATTTCATACAGGAATGGATCGCCATATGTATCGTTAAGATCAGTGTGTATAGGCCCATATTACCAAATTACTGTGAATGCAAGCAGACGTCCATGACCAAATGATAATGATGTGTTATTATATAGCACTTACGCTTAAGAGCTTTACATAGTAGAAATATACACCCAATATCACCCAACCTGTGTTGGTACTCATTTATCAACCTCAGAAGGATGAAAGGCTGAGTTAAGGCATTTAAGAACAGACTTAGGTGACTCACCGCCTGAAGCGTGCCTGAAATAAACCTTTAATGAGTCTAGCAATTATTGTATAGAATTCCAGAAAGAGACATTATTTTGTATTCCTATTCTTTCTTATTTAGGGCCAGTGCTGAAAGTGTTAGACTTGTGGCACTCCTGTTCTTATTTTTTTTTTAAGGGGTCTGAAAAAGAAAGCCAGCCACTCCAGAAGTAAAGAGCCACATGGTGCTGGCCACAGCCCAGGAGGCTGCATTACAAAACAAAAAATATATATATATTATTTTTTTAACAGAGGTCGCAAGGGAGACCTCAGAGGTCGCAGTTGCGACCTCTGGCGACCCCTAAATGACGTCCCTGCCTCACACTAAATGCAATCATAGCTAAATATCACCATCTAAAGCAACCGTTGCATTTGTTGATTTCCGCACCGCTTTTGACACTGTCCTGAGAGAACATTTAATTAGTGAACTGATAGCTCAGAATTGCCCATGGCATATTTTGAAGTGGTTGATTGAATTTTATAATGGAACCTCCATCCAGATAAGACTGGATGGAGATGGGCTATTGTCTAACCCAATTCCGACATCAAGGGGGCTGAAGCAAGGCTGTATACTTGCTTCATCCCTCTTTAATTTTTTTTATATCAGATGTAGGAATGGGGTTTCTGAACTGCATAACTGATTCACCTAAATTAGGCAATCAGGTCATAAGATGGCTGCTTTATGCGGATGACCTCCTCTTAATTTCTAAATCACCAATGGGTTTGAAAAACATGCTCCAATCCTTGGAAACGTATTCTCCTGATAATCAAATTACAATTAATGTGAAAAAGACACAAATAATTCAATTTGCCAAAAGTAAGCATTGCAATTCTTCTATGGCCTGGCTAATAGATAAAACGTGATTAGAAGTAGTAACAAACTACGTCTATCTTGGTGTAAACGTTAACAACAATACTAAAAATGTACCATGTGAAATAAGTTTGCAAAGAAAAGTAAACACACTCATATCCCAGGCTCGAATTATAAATGGAAGATTTTGCAAGTTTTCAACCACTGGTGGTTTTCTATAGACAGAAAGTCTTGCACCATCTTATTGTATGGTGCCAAAACAAAAAAAGGGAGTCCACCCAAATTTTGGAACCTGATGGAAGCTTAATTTTGGAGAGCACTGCTAAAGCTGCCATCTTCTGTGCCAATAACTATGATTAGACATAAACTTGGTTTGATCTCTTTATATGCAGGGTATAAATGGAAAATGTGCGCCTTGTATAGAAAGTGTTTGTTAGGGAGAAATGGAAATGGATTACTAGGAATACTGTCAAACTATATGAACTCCTCGAACAACACTTTTTTGAAATTCTGGAGATCTAAGGCGCATGAGTTTTTTAGTGCTGCTGATATAACAGAGGAATTGCTCCTACAAAATCCTGATCGAGCCAAAATAAAGTTATGGCAAACCGATTGGATTGCCACTAGATAATTTTGTGGTAAATATAAAACATTCACAATAAATCCATTTGCTCTAAAAACGCTATGGATTAGTAGAACCATATTTTAAGAAGTCCCCCAACCAGCGGCATCGCTCTGGTCTCCTGCGTCTCAAATTCAATTTGTGGAAAACCAGGGAAATTACAACAAGATGGTATCCCCAAGGCCAAACAAAAAATATGTGTCGCTTTTGTGAAAAAGCCATAGAAACTCTAGAACATATAATTACTGAGTGTGTTAACTTGTCATTTTTATGACTCAAATATTTTAAAGATTTATTTCACTCTTTGGTTTGTATGGATGCCAAGGATTTATGGAGTTATGTTTATCATATACATTCGAAAACAATTGGTTATGCAACTGTAAACTTTCTGTCTGAATTGAATCTAGAAACAGAAGGTATTGGAGACATATGTACGATCTAATATATTGCAACAATTGGCTCGGAAGGAAAGGAGCTTAATATGTGATTCCTTTTCTTGTTCTCTTTTCTTCCTTGTTTTTGCTTTTTTTATATTCTTTCTCTCTTCTCTCTTTTAACGTATTTTATAACATAGAATTGTGATATTTATGAGTGAAGAAACACGTTTTAATTGTAAATGATTTATTATTTTATGTATATTATGTTGAAAGTTTGAAAGTTTCCGCCAAACAATAAAAAAATGTTTTAAAAAAAATATTGCTTTTTCGCTTCTAGGGATATTCCTTCTATCCCTCATGCCCTATGGCATGCTGCCAATATGCCCTTCAGGAGCCAGACAATCTTTTTGACCATGTCCTTCAATATCAGAGAGCAAAGAACAGAACAAAAACTAGAATGAGGAAGAGGCAAGGAGCAATGAGGATTACTCCTAATGTCAACCAAAGTCAACAGTCTAGTGGTTGGAAGACTGCAATTGGCCCAACTTGGTTTGAAACAGTGCCAGAAAAAGAAGCATGGAATTAGTCTCCTTACCCAGCTGGGGTGAGGTCTGCTAAGGAACGAGACTACGGGTACTGCGGCTGGCGGCACAAGAGTTTCACTGTTTCCGACTTGGTGACCAAGGGACCAAGGGAATGACCAAGGGAATGACCAAGGGAAGCAGATGATCCTGACATGTCCTGGGAGTCCTGGGAGCATTATCCGGAGACACTCATGGGTCGAGCACAGTCACTGAGACGCCAGGAAGAAAGGAGGCTGCCAAGGGGGAGCCGGAGACATGTTGAATGCTGTTGAGAGATCGATGCGCTCCACGGACGCGACGACAAGCCGTAGACCGACACATGAGACGCAAAGGACCCTGAAGCTGCTACTGAGAATCGGTAAGCCCACTGAGAGGGGAAAGGGCAGCCAGGGTGCTTTGGAGGGTTTACCGTGTACCAAGGGAGACACAGTGTGAGAACTTGGGGAAGCCTGAACAGGCGAATAGAGCCCCAGGGACATTTGATAACAAGATAAGGAGTACATTGAAAAGCGGTCTGGGACCCATTGAGACGTTAAAAGACACACATGGGGAAAACCATGTGGCAGATCAAAAACGGTATTAAAAGGAATGTGAAAAGACTTGGCAAAGGAGAATACCAGGCAGAGTCAAGTGTATAGAAAGTGAACTATAAAAAAAGAACCTGGCAGAGGAGTAGACCAGGTGTTTTGTGAGCAAAAGAATCCCAAGAATGACCCATGCCCTAAGGATTCTGAACTGTGATGAATGAGTAAAAAGAACCCGTCAGGCGAGTACACCAGGGGTCTTGCGAGTCTGGGACCCACACCCAAATTGTATCAAGGAACTCTATGAAAGAACCTGGCAGGGGAGTATGCCAGGTATTGTTGTGTGAGTCAGAGCATCCCAAGGAAGATTAATGCTTTAGAATTATTGCATTACGTTGCATGTGAGAAGGACTTGGGGGAGGGAGACATTTCCCCTGGAACAAGTTGCGACATCAAGAGGAGGGGTGTTATCCTCTTGAGATGAAAAGAACTTGGTTATTCTTTTGAACTTATGTTTGATGAAGAGAAGCCTGGGGAAGGGAGTGATTCCCTGGAACTGTGAGCATTATTCATTTGGAACTACACCATTTTGTTGAACTTGAACATTTGCTCACTTGCCAGGCAGAGACATTACCCTTAGCGTCTTAGAGTTACTTTTAGAGTGTGAGGGCTAGGATAGCATATCGGACACAGGACATTTTTGCTTTTTGGACATCTCGACACATGACAGGCCCTTCGTATTTGGTTGAGGTAGGGAAATACCTCCTAGGATAGGGACAGTGGGTTTCCAACCCTGTTTTCATTTAATAAAAGTTTATGGCAAGCACCATCCTCTGTGCCCGCATCTCATTCCTGGTTCATCACAAAGCATACTCGTTATGGTTTTGTTATTAAGGGTAGTACAGCTGATGGTGCAACCTTTTTGAATTTGAGCAGAATGTACTACTGAGTACAGTCACTGCACTCATTGCTCCTTATTGTTTTTCATTGGTCAGACCGGATGAAGTATAGATGATTCATATATGTACTAATATAAAATGTTTCCGTTGAAGTGACATGAGGAAAAGAATGAAAGATGCATAGAGATTATTTTTTTTATATGTGCAGCCGACTAATGACTTAGTTTCAATTTACCACTCAAGGCTATTCTTTCACTCATAATGTTCTCCTTACTGGTCCTGTTTTTAATATGTTTTTTGCCATCTTGCTCATGTCGGCCGAGAGCTACCTTGGACATGTGCTTACTTTAAAGGGGCCCCTTTGAGGTAAATGGAGAGTGATCACAAGTCGAACTTTCTGAAAGCTTTCTGTTCACCCACGTACATAAAGTAGCCTGTCTGCAAATACAGAACTACACTCTGTGAATGTATATATTGTTTACAGTTTAAGTATTTGTATACATGTAATATATGGCCTTATGTAGTCAGAAACTAACTTGCAAGCACATTATAGAGTACAGGAACATTAGTTGGGGGAGATGGCTGGTGCACTGGAAACGCATTAAGAATTCAGTGGTGGAGGAGGGAGTAGGCTAGTAGTGGAGGATGGCGGTGGTCAGCACTTGGCGATGCTTCAGATTCTTTCTGAGAGGTTTGGAAAGCCCTTATCATGTATGTGTTCTGAAAATAATGTGTTTATGAGGGTTTCAGTCTGAAACCCAAAAGCATGAGGAATCCGTTTATTTTGGCAGCTGTTCTCCGTTATACAAATGACCATAACATAACATAACACAAAAAACACATTTTGTTCCCTGCATCTTTTTTTGCAACTCTTTTTTCATGGTGATATTGTGGTTCCTGATGTTGCCTTGACCTCTCCAGATCTTTAATTTTTCAGCCAGAGAAGAAGAGACGTTGGTTCCTATTGTCCAGTACAAGGGTCTGCATCCTTTAACTCTCCAGGTGTTTTTGATTACAACTTCAATCCGCTTAAGCTATTAAGCTATTATAGTCAATGATGAGGATTGGGGATCATATCAGGTGGAACCCAAAACATCTAGAGCTGAAGGTTACAGACCTCTGTTCTAGTAGGTGATACAGTCAAGGACAAAAAAACAGAATTGAGGTGGCAAATACGACAAGTTAAACATCTGCCCGTATGTGAAAGGGTCACCAAAATAAAAAAATCTTAAGACAGTTTACAAGAATTGGCAAAGGGGGGAGGAAAGCTCTCTGCTTCTAACAGGATAGTGAGCACATGTTGCAGAAAATTGTGAGGAAATCATCCATTGAGATATGGGGTCTCCTGAATGAAGCTACATTTAAAGGGCAGGCAGCGGTACAAATAAATTCTATCTCGGAACATAATAGGTGTGAATACTACCCGAACATTTATCAAACCCCGTTATCTGACTTGTGTCTCCCCTCTAAAAGAGATGATTGCTCTCATATAGTGCAATTTAAACATGAGGATTTGCTTTGCTACATTACAAAATTGAGCATGTCACGAGCCCTTGGGCCTGATGGCCTGGATAATAGAACGTTGCAAGAGCATCCAGAAACATGGGCTGCAGTTCTTAATAAAATCTTTACACAAGTAATGAAGCAGAGTGAGAAACCATCATCGTGGAAAAAAATCCATATTAATTCCTTTGTTTAAAAAAGGGAATAGCTCTATTAGACTGTCCGGGGAAATTTTTTGCGCACCTAGTCCTGAGAAATTTGAACACTTCGCTGTCTGAAGGGAATTTAAGAGACCCGTTTCAAACTGGGTTTCTAGCGAGACTTGGCAGTAGTATTAATCTCCTCACACCAGGGACGTCATTTGACCAAAATGCCAGGGGTAGCGGAAGTGACATCACACGACCCTTGACCCCGGATGACATCACAGGAAGTGATGTCATTTGACCCACCCCAAAGTGATATCGCGGGAAGCTATGGAACACGACCTTTCACCCATTGACAAAACAGGGAGTGGCATCACATAGCATTGTACACTACGAAAAATATGGTTACGATATCACTATAATGTGATGTACATTTCATACAGGAATGGATCGCCATATGTATCGTTAAGATCAGTGTGTATAGGCCCATATTACCAAATTACTGTGAATGCAAGCAGACGTCCATGACCAAATGATAATGATGTGTTATTATATAGCACTTACGCTTAAGCGCTTTACATAGTAGAAATATACACCCAATATCACCCAACCTGTGTTGGTACTCATTTATCAACCTCAGAAGGATGAAAGGCTGAGTTAAGGCATTTAAGAACAGACTTAGGTGACTCACCGCCTGAAGCGTGCCTGAAATAAACCTTTAATGAGTCTAGCAATTATTGTATAGAATTCCAGAAAGACACATTATTTTGTATTCCTATTCTTTCTTATTTAGGGCCAGTGCTGAAAGTGTTAGACTTGTGGCACTCCTGTTCTTATTTTTTTTTTAAGGGGTCTGAAAAAGAAAGCCAGCCACTCCAGAAGTAAAGAGCCACATGGTGCTGGCCACAGCCCAGGAGGCTGCATTACAAAACAAAAAATATATATATATTATTTTTTTAACAGAGGTCGCAAGGGAGACCTCAGAGGTCGCAGTTGCGACCTCTGGCGACCCCTAAATGACGTCCCTGCCTCACACTAAATGCAATCATAGCTAAATATCACCATCTAAAGCAACCGTTGCATTTGTTGATTTCCGCACCGCTTTTGACACTGTCCTGAGAGAACATTTAATTAGTGAACTGATAGCTCAGAATTGCCCATGGCATATTTTGAAGTGGTTGATTGAATTTTATAATGGAACCTCCATCCAGATAAGACTGGATGGAGATGGGCTATTGTCTAACCCAATTCCGACATCAAGGGGGCTGAAGCAAGGCTGTATACTTGCTTCATCCCTCTTTAATTCTTTTTATATCAGATGTAGGAATGGGGTTTCTGAACTGCATAACTGATTCACCTAAATTAGGCAATCAGGTCATAAGATGGCTGCTTTATGCGGATGACCTCCTCTTAATTTCTAAATCACCAATGGGTTTGAAAAACATGCTCCAATCCTTGGAAACGTATGCTCCTGATAATCAAATTACAATTAATGTGAAAAAGACACAAATAATTCAATTTGCCAAAAGTAAGCATTGCAATTCTTCTATGGCCTGGCTAATAGATAAAACGTGATTAGAAGTAGTAACAAACTACGTCTATCTTGGTGTAAACGTTAACAACAATACTAAAAATGTACCATGTGAAATAAGTTTGCAAAGAAAAGTAAACACACTCATATCCCAGGCTCGAATTATAAATGGAAGATTTTGCAAGTTTTCAACCACTGGTGGTTTTCTATAGACAGAAAGTCTTGCACCATCTTACTGTATGGTGCCAAAACAAAAAAAGGGAGTCCACCCAAATTTTGGAACCTGATGGAAGCTTAATTTTGGAGAGCACTGCTAAAGCTGCCATCTTCTGTGCCAATAACTATGATTAGACATAAACTTGGTTTGATCTCTTTATATGCAGGGTATAAATGGAAAATGTGCGCCTTGTATAGAAAGTGTTTGTTAGGGAGAAATGGAAATGGATTACTAGGAATACTGTGAAACTATATGAACTCCTCGAACAACACTTTTTTGAAATTCTGGAGATCTAAGGCGCATGAGTTTTTTAGTGCTGCTGATATAACAGAGGAATTGCTCCTACAAAATCCTGATCGAGCCAAAATAAAGTTATGGCAAACCGATTGGATTGCCACTAGATAATTTTGTGGTAAATATAAAACATTCACAATAAATCCATTTGCTCTAAAAACGCTATGGATTAGTAGAACCATATTTTAAGAAGTCCCCCAACCAGCGGCATCGCTCTGGTCTCCTGCGTCTCAAATTCAATTTGTGGAAAACCAGGGAAATTACAACAAGATGGTATCCCCAAGGCCAAACAAAAAATATGTGTTGCTTTTGTGAAAAAGCCATAGAAACTCTAGAACATATAATTACTGAGTGTTTTAACTTGTCATTTTTATGACTCAAATATTTTAAAGATTTATTTCACTCTTTGGTTTGTATGGATGCCAAGGATTTATGGAGTTATGTTTATCATATACATTCGAAAACAATTGGTTATGCAACTGTAAACTTTCTGTCTGAATTGAATCTAGAAACAGAAGGTATTGGAGACATATGTACGATCTAATATATTGCAACATTTGGCTCGGAAGGAAAGGAGCTTAATATGTGATTCCTTTTCTTGTTCTCTTTTCTTCCTTGTTTTTGCTTTTTTTATATTCTTTCTCTCTTCTCTCTTTTAATGTATTTTATAACATAGAATTGTGATATTTATGAGTGAAGAAACAAGTTTTAATTGTAAATGATTTATTATTTTATGTATATTATGTTGAAAGTTTGAAAGTTTCCGCCAAACAATAAAAAAATGTTTTAAAAAAATATTGCTTTTTCGCTTCTAGGGATATTCCCTCTATCCCTCATGCCCTATGGCATGCTGCCAATATGCCCTTCAGGAGCCAGACAATCTTTTTGACCATGTCCTTCAATATCAGAGAGCAAAGAACAGAACAAAAACTAGGATTAGGAAGAGGGATGGAGCAATGAGGATTACTCCTAATGTCAACCAAAGTCAACAGTCTAGTGGTTGGAAGACTGCAATTGGCCCGACTTGGTTTGAAACAGTGCCAGAAAAAGAAGCATGGAATTAGTCTCCTTACCCAGCTGGGGTGAGGTCTGCTAAGGAACGAGACTACGGGTACTGCGGCTGGCGGCACAAGAGTTTCACTGTTTCCGACTTGGTGACCAAGGGACCAAGGGAATGACCAAGGGAATGACCAAGGGAAGCAGATGATCCTGACATGTCATTGGGAGTTCTGGGAGCATTATCCGGAGGCACTCATGGGTCGAGCACAGTCACTGAGACGCCAGGAAGAAAGGAGGCTGCCAAGGGGGAGCCGGAGACATGTTGAATGCCGTTGAGAAATCGATGCGCTCCACGGACCCGACGACAAGCCGTAGACCGACACATGAGACGCAAAGGACCCTGAAGCTGCTACTGAGAATCGGTAAGCCCACTGAGAGGGGAAAGGGCAGCCAGGGTGCTTTGGAGGGTTTACCGTGTACCAAGGGAGACACAGTGTGAGAACTTGGGGAAGCCTGAACAGGCGAATAGAGCCCCAGGGACATTTGATAACAAGATAAGGAGTACATTGAAAAGCGGTCTGGGACCCATTGAGACGTTAAAAGACACACATGGGGAAAACCATGTGGCAGATCAAAAACGGTATTAAAAGGAATGTGAAAAGACCTGGTAAAGGAGAATACCAGGCAGAGTCAAGTGTATAGAAAGTGAACTATAAAAAAAGAACCTGGCAGAGGAGTAGACCAGGTGTTTTGTGAGCAAAAGAATCCCAAGAATGACCCATGCCCTAAAGATTCTGAACTGTAATGAATGAGTAAAAAGAACCCGTCAGGCGAGTACACCAGGGGTCTTGCGAGTCTGGGACCCACACCCAAATTGTATCAAGGAACTCTATGAAAGAACCTGGCAGGGGAGTATGCCAGGTATTGTTGTGTGAGTCAGAGCATCACAAGGAAGATTAATGCTTTAGAATTATTGCATTACGTTGCATGTGAGAAGGACTTGGGGAAGGGAGACATTTCCCCTGGAACAAGTTGCGACATCAAGAGGAGGGGTGTTATCCTCTTGAGATGAAAAGAACTTGGTTATTCTTTTGAACTTATGTTTGATGAAGAGAAGCCTGGGGAAGGGAGTGATTCCCTGGAACTGTGAGCATTATTCATTTGGAACTACACCATTTTGTTGAACTTGAACATTTGCTCACTTGCCAGGCAGAGACATTACCCTTAGCGTCTTAGAGTTACTTTTAGAGTGTGAGGGCTAGGATAGCATATCGGACACAGGACATTTTGCTTTTTGGACATCTCGACACATGACAGGCCCTTCGTATTTGGTTGAGGTAGGGAAATACCTCCTAGGATAGGGACAGTGAGTTTCCAACCCTGTTTTCATTTAATAAAAGTTTATGGCAAGCACCATCCTCTGTGCCCGCATCTCATTCCTGGTTCATCACAAAGCATACTCGTTATGGTCTTGTTATTAAGGGTAGTACAGCTGATGGTGCAACCTTTTTGAATTTGAGCAGAATGTACTACTGAGTACAGTCACTGCACTCAGTGCTCCTTATTGATTTTCATTGGTCAGACCGGATGAAGTATAGATGATTCATATATGTACTAATATAAAATGTTTCCATTGAAGTGACATGAGGAAAAGAAAGAATGAAAGATGCATAGAGATTATTTTTTTTATATGTGCAGCCGACTAATGACTTAGTTTCAATTTACCACTCAAGGCTATTCTTTCTCTCATAATGTTCTCCTTACTGGTCCTGTTTTTAATATTTTTTTGCCATCTTGCTCATGTCGGCCGAGAGCTACCTTGGACATGTGCTTACTTTAAAGGGGCCCCTTCGAGGTAAATGGAGAGTGATCACAAGTCGAACTTTCTGAAAGCTTTCTGTTCACCCACGTACATAAAGTAGCCTGTCTGCAAATACAGAACTACACTCTGTGAATGTATATATGGTTTACAGTTTAAGTATTTGTATACATGTAATATATGGCCTTATGTAGTCAGAAACTAACTTGCAAGCACATTATAGAGTACAGGAACATTAGTTGGGGGAGATGGCTGGTGCACTGGAAACGCATTAAGAGTTCAGTGGTGGAGGAGGGAGTAGGCTAGTAGTGGAGGATGGCGGTGGTCAGCACTTGGCGATGCTTCAGATTCTTTCTGCGATGTTTGGAAAGCCCTTATCATGTATGTGTTCTGAAAATAATGTGTTTATGAGGGTTTCAGTCTGAAACCCAAAAGCATGAAGAATCCATTTATTTTGGCAACTGTTCTCCGTCATACAAATGACCATAACATAACATAACACAAAAAACACATTTTGTTCCCTGCATCTTTTTTTGCAACTCTTGTATTTTTTCTTGGTGATATTGTGGTTCCTGATGTTGCCTTGACCTCTCCAGATCTTTACTTTTTCAGCCAGAGAAGAAGAGACGTTGGTTCCTATTGTCCAGTACAAGGGTCTGCATCCTTTAACTCTCCAGGTGTTTTTGATTAGAACTTCAATCCGCTTAAGCTATTATAGTCAATGATGAGGATTGGGGATCATATCAGGTGGGACCCAAAACATCTAGAGCCGAAGGTTACAGACCTCTGTTCTAGTAGGTGATACAGACTACCTTGAAGACAATTAAGGCCTAGAGGGGTAATTGACTTCTCTGTGGACAGGGGGAGCTAATATAATTCTCTTTACACATGGCAGATGTGGGTGAATCTTTGCACATGTGGTGTGTAGTGCAAACATGTTTTTAAATATGATTTAAGAGTACAGAATTCCAACTGATTTATTTACATGCATACTTCAAATGTAGGACAAAATGTGCTTACCCCTACGTCCCGTCCCCTTTCGTCCATACTTATGGGACATCTCTCCGTCCTGTGGGACGGAGCACTTTGTAAAAAGCATCACATTTTTTTTTCAAAAATGTGTCCTTCCTCTCTTTCTGCGCGGGGCCCGGCCGGCGGCCATAACCCCGCCCACCTTGGCTCCGCCCCGCGCATCACCCATCAGTCCTTTTCTCCGCTCGTTCGGGACCGGACGCACTTGCATCCTCGGAAGATTTTCTTCCCTTTTTTCCTCTCTGGCTCTCGCTAGCGATCGTGTACTAGTCTGTCTATGTCGTTCAAACTAGACTTTCCAGATTGTTCATCGTGTCACAGTCGTTTCGCAAGGGTGGATCCCCATCCTCTTTGTTTAGAGTGCTTGGGTGCGGATCACCGTTGGGACTCCTGTTTTTACTGCGACTCCCTTTCGGTCCGGGCACTTCAACGTCAGTTGGAGCGGTGGGAGGAGGTTTTCCGACAAACTCCTCCTTCACATTTTCAGGCGTTCATCGACGAGAAGAAAAAACGCCTGGTAAATTCTTTACTTTTCAGAGCACCCCTGCCGGGGGATACCTTTGCAGGTTCCTCTCGGGCCGGGAGGAGCGTTGATCGCTTTGTCACCAGGGTTCGCCCTGAGGTGCCCGTTGGGCCTAATAATTGTACCGGAGTTTTCTCCGATGGTCTCCGTGAGGGGCCTGTGGATACCGGAGCACGCTCCGAGGCCCCTCCTGTGGGGCTGTTGGTAGACCCAGTTCTACTGAATCGTGGGATATCGGAGCTCGCTCTGAGGCCTCTCTGTCGGCTTCCCTCAAAAATAAGACCGGGGTGCGCCCCGATGCCTTGGTGGGGCTTGCTGTTACCGAACGGATGTTTGAGGCCCGCGCGGATAAGGCTGTCACCGGACGTGGGTCCGAGGTCCCTCTTTCAGAGGCTAAAGTTACCAACATTTCTGAGAGGCCTGACAAGGCCTTATCGGTGAAGGCTGTTTCTCACCGTTCCCGCTCTTGCAGCGACACCAGATCTGTTGAGGGGGCAAAGAAGGAAAGTTCTTCTTTTACCGGGAGTGCCGAGGTCCTTCCTGGGAAGGCTAATTTGGCGGTTAGTATGTCACAGAAACAGTCCAGGCCTCATAGTACCAGCTCTGCCGAGGTTCCCTATGTTAAGGCTAAAGTTAAGACCCCTGATCCATCGACGGGGACCCCTGCCTCACTTCCTCACGTGCCGCAGTTCCCCTCAGGCGATGACAAAATGGCGCCTGTTCCCGCCACGACCGCGGTGGCCATTTTGGGTGCTACCCCTACAACTATGCCATCGCCTCTGGTGTAGGGCTTGGTTCCTTGGGTGAACATAGAGTCCCTTGTGCGCATCCTTATTGGCCAGTTTATGATTGGAACGCCCGGATGCCCCTTCCGCACAATGTTTCATTGCCTGCGGGGTCGGCACCTTTGATTTATGTGGATACGTCGGTGCAGGGGCCGGTGTGGCACCCTTCCCCGTTACGTCCTTGGAATTATCCTCCTCATGAGAGGCCTCTTCAGGTTCCAAAGCAGTCCCCGGAGGAGGCCTTTTTCGGAAAATTTCAAACGCTCATGCGTACTGACCCCATGAGGGAGTATTTCAAAGGACTTTTTAGGGAGATAGGACCGCCAGCGCCTCCGGCTCCACCTGTTCCTCCAGTGGTTCCGCCGGCACCTCCCTTGCCTGCGGTGCCTCCCCCGACTCTTCCACCTTTGCCTCCATTGTCCCCTGTGGACAAGGCAGCGCCCAACACGGTTCAGCAGGATCCTGACCTGTTGGATGACGCGCAGGGCGATCAGGACAACGAGGACCTGCCCCGCTCTATTAGAGCTTTTTATGACCGGGTACTGGACATGATGTGCTTCTTAGATGTTCCGGTGCCAGAGGCACCCGCTCCGCAGGAGGGTGTGCTTTCTGGGGCGTTCACCCTGTCTCCTTCGGAGCGTACCGGCCTGTTCTTGCAGAAGGACATTCTGGCCGAGGTCTGCAAGGTCTGGGAAAAGCCACACTCTGGACTTTTTATCAATAAGAAAATTGACGCGAGATACAGACTACCTTCTGAAGAGGTGGCCCTGTCGTCTTGTCCGCCCCCCTCCTCCACAGTGGTGGCCGCGACCACTTTGCAATCCAGGGCTGCAGCATCCTCTTCCACGACGGCTACTCAGGTTCTGGGAAAGGAGGACAAGCTCCTTGACTCCCTGGGGAGAAAAATCTTTGCCAACTCGGTCTTGCAGCTCAGGCAGGCCAACGCCGAATTGGTGTTAGCGGGAGCTAATATGCGGATGTGGAAAGGTCTGTCGAAGTTTGAGGAGTTTATCCCGGTCGAGAAGCTGGAAGACTTTAAAGGGGGTTTATCCGACGCCAGGGTCTTGGCCCAGGATCTCCTGGAGGCTGCGGCTCATCACGTAGACACCTCGGCTCGGGGCCTTATGCTGGGGGTTGATACCTCTCGGCAGGTGTGCTTGCATGCAACTAAATTCTCAAAAGAAGTGCAGGACAAGGTGTTGGACCTTCCGTTCGATGGGAAGGAGCTCTTTCATTCTACAACAGATGTAGAGCTCACCAAGACAAAGGATAGCATTCAGACAGCTAAGTCCTTGTCAGTCCTTGTTAAGACTCCTTTCAAAACCCAGAGACCGTTGTCGCAAAGTCGACCTTCCTCTGGCTTTAGGGACTGCCTCGACCGAAAATCTCGCAGAGTGGATACCCCTGCGGGGAACAACTGCCGTAGGCAACAAGGGACACGGTTTTTCTCCCGCTCCTCAGCCTCCTCCTCAGGTTCAGGTGGCAACACCACCGATAAACCTACTAAATGAGGGTTCTCTGTGCTCGCACGAGGCCCCGGTGGGAGGAAGCATTGCGTCTCATTGGGAGGCGTGGCAGACCATCACAGAAGACAGATGGGTCTTGTCAGTCGCTTGGGCGGGCTTCCGCTTACCACTACCCCCTACCCCACCCGTCAACCCTCCTTTTCAGCTATCGGGCTCGCCCTCCCTCAAAGCCGAGGTTCAGAAACTTCTGGACCTCAGAGCTGTGGAACCTGTTCCTCTCGGGGAACGAGGGGAGGGCTTCTACTCCCGGCTGTTTACGGTGCCCAAACCCAACTAGGCTGGCCTGCGCACCATCCTAGACCTTTCCCTGTTCAATCTTTTCCTACCCCAAGAGAAATTCCAGATGATCACGCCCAGCCATATTCGGTCCCCTTTGCAGATGGGCGATTGGCTCAGTGTGGTGGATCTTCAGGATGCGTACATGCATATTCTGATTTGGAACCCACACAGGAGATATCTCTGTTTCTCTCTTGGAGAGGAACACTTCCAGTTTTGAGTGCTTCCTTCCTTCAGCTCGGCGCCGTGTGTCTTCACGAAGATGATGTCGTTGATTGCGGCCTATCTTCGTCTCCAGGGTATTTATGTGCATCCATATTTGGACGACTGGCTCTTACGCAGCCCTTGTCCGCTGGTAGCAGCGGGCAATCTCCAGTCTCTCCTTTAGCTCCTGTTCCATCTTGGGCTGTCGGTGAACTGGCAGAAATCTTCCATGACGGTCTCGCAGGACCTGATTTGCCTGGGTTTTTGCTGGAACACGATCAACTGCAGTGTGTACCTAACCGGGGACAGAATTACGGATCTGTTAGCCACGTGTTAGATGTTTCCACAGTCAGAGAGCATGTTGGCCTTGTGGTTCCAGAGGCTTCTGAGCCTCATGGCCTTGTGTATGCTGGCTCTTCCTCTTGCTCGTCTCAAGATGAGACGGACCCAGATGGCTCTTCGGAGTTCTTGGCGTCAGGCTGTGGACCCGGATTCCAAGCTGATAATGATTCTGTCTTCCATGAGAGTGGACCTGGAATGGTGGTCATCTCTCAGCAACCTGTCGGTGGGTGCGGGGTTTCAGGACCCAGCTCCTATGGTGATGATCACGACGGACTCCTCCCTCCTGGGGTGGGGTGTGACGTTAGATCTTCTACAGGTCTCGGACCTCTGGTAGCCTCAGGACAAGCTCCTTCACATAAATCATCTGGAGCTTCTGGCGATCTTCCTAGCGCTCAGGGCGTTCAGACCGATCATTGCCAACAAGGTGGTCCGCATACGCAAGGACAATGTGGTGTTGTTGTATTACATCAACAAGCAAGGGGAACAAAGTCTCCCCCCCTCGTGGACCTGCCCATCCAGATTTGGGAGTGGGCCATGCTTCATGGTGTCTGGCTGCTTGCAGTGCACATCCCGGGCCAGCTGAATGTTACAGTGGATGCCCTCAGGCGGCGGACAGTGGTCAGCTACGAGTGGGAGTTGAAGGCGGTGGTCCTCTCAGGGATCTTCTTGCGTTGGGGCACACCGGAGGTGGATCTCTTCGCTACGGCGGTGAACAAAAAGCTTCCTCGGTATGCCTCCAGAGGGGGGCTGGGAGCCTCCTTTCTGGGGGTTGCTCTCGAGATTCCATGGCACAACATGAGAGCTTATGCCTTCCCGCCTCTGCCTCTAGTCCATTGAGCAATTTGGAAGCTGAAGAACTCGGTGAACTGTTCCCTTCTACTCATAGCCCCCTGGTGGCCGGCCAGGTTTTGGTTCTCAGAACTTCAACACCTGACGGTGTATCTGCCGATCAGGTTACCAGTGACCCCCGAACTTCTTCATCAAGGGGAACAGCAGATGTGGCACCCCTCCCCACAATCGCTCAGCTTGGCGGCATGGTGCCTGAGTTCAGGTCTTTAGAGCATCTTAATTTGTCTACGGATAACATTCATATTATCCAGCCAGCCAGGAAACCCTCGACCAGATCCCAATACAGGAGTAAATGGCTCAGGTTCTGTCATTGGTGTTTGGGAAAGCAGTTGGACCCAAGGGTGGCTACGATTGACACTGTGCTGTCCTTCGTGTCCTTCCTAGCAGAGTCGGGTGTTCAAGTTCTGTCATGCAGAACTTACCTTTCATCGGTCTCCGCTTATCTCTCTACAGACCAACGTTCCTACTCTCTGAGTAACCCAGTGGTTAAGAGGCATTTTGCAGGCTTGACACGCCTCTACCCTCCAGTTCGTAGTCCGCACCCGCCGTGGGACCTAAATGTAGTCCTGACGGCACTGTGCCATAAGCCTTTTGAACCCATGGCCACGGTGGACTTCAAGTACCTATCCTGGAAAGTGTCCTTTCTGGTCGTTGTTACCTCAGCAAGGCGGGTGAGTGAGCTCCACGCCTTGTCAGTGGAGCATCCCTTCTTGGTCTTTCACAAGGACAAGGTAGTCCTACGGACAAACCCTGCCTTTCTACCGAAGGTGGTAACTGAATTCCATCTGAATCAGTCGATCTCCCTGCCGGTCTTTTTTCCGAACCCTACCTCAGAGGCAGAAAGGGTTCTGCACTGTCTCGATGTCAGAAGGGCTCTTAAGTTCTACCTTGACAAGACTTCCGAGCTTAGGAGTTCTTCTCAACTTTTTGTGACTTTCGGTAACCCTCAGGGTAAGCAGGCGTCTAAGGCGACTATTTCTCGGCGGATCGCCACCTACATCACGGAGTCTTTCACCGTCCAAGGGCTGAAACCTCCTAAGGGTATTCATGCACACCTGGTGCGGGGCACGGCAGCTGCTGTTGCTTTTCAGAAATATGTCCCTTGGAAGTCCATCGCTAGGGCAGGTACTTGGGCCTCCCCATCCGCTTGTTGTAAGCATTATTGTCTTGACATGAGTTTGAGAGCTGATGCTCAGTTTGGTCAGGCTGTGCGGAAGAACCTTTTTCAATAAGGGGTATTTCCATCCACCCGTAGTTCCTGTTAGGAATCTCCCATAAGTATGGGGGAAAGGGGACGGGATGTAGGAGTATAACCAGGTTACTCACCGTAGTGACCACCTTACTCCTAGTCCATAGTCCCCTTTCCTCCATACGCCCGCCCGCCGTCCACTCTAATAAGGTTCCTCTGTTATTGCTAATGGGTCTCTGACCTGGCGATAGAAAAGGACTGATGGGCGATGCGTGGGGTGGAGCCAAGGTGGGCGGGGTTATGGCCGCGTGCCGGGCCCCACGCAGAAAGAGAGGAAGGATACATTTTTTTAAATTTATTTTGGATGCTTTTTACAAAGTGCTCCGGTCCCGTTCCACAGGATGGAGAGATGTCCCATAAGTATGGAGGAAAGGGGACTATGGACTAGGAGTAAGGTGGTCACTACGGTGAGTAACCTGGTTAATCCTTGTTGTAATTAGCATTGGGGTATGGTACTGATGGTACTCATGGTGATGCGCTGATTGAGGTAGGAGGGAGCTTGGTTGTGTATGCATTGGTGGGTGCTGGATAGAATTTAAAAATGGATACAGGCTTTAATAGGCATCCAGTGGGCCTCTCATCTGGTTTGGGAAATGTGGTCTGATCATTTTAGAGCCCAGACTGTTCAGAGGGCTTTGTTCTGTAGTAGTTGGAGTTAGGTTTCTTGCTGAGGTTCCGGCTAAAATGGCGTTGCAATAGTCTTATTTGCTACCGGTGATAGCCCTGGCTAGTGTAAGGCAGTTGTCCGTGGAGAGGAATTTGCTGCTAAGGTTAATGAGCTTAGTTGAGTAAGTTACGGAGGTGGCTAGGGCGTTTACATGTTCTTGCATGGATAGCTCTGAATCAAGGTAAACTCCTAGGGTTTTTACATGCTTGGAGACAGGTGTGATGTGGCCATCTATGAAGAAGGAGACGAAGGAGGGGTCTAGATGTTTGAGGTGGTTTGGGGAGCCGATGATGAGAAGTTCTGTTTTGTCATCATTCAAGCAAAGAGGGTGGTTGACCGTCCGGACCTGAATGATGCTATAGACCCGGTTGATGTTGGTCGAGTCGAGGCTGTGGTTGCCAGTTTGAGTAGGATCTGCGTGTTATCGGTGAAGTTTGTGTAAAGGATGTAAAGAATGTCCAGGTTGTCAAGGTGGTCAAAGAGGGGCTTGGTGTACATGTTGTAGAGTGTAGGTGACAGACAGGATCCTTGCGGGATTGATCCAGGCTGTGTCTTCCGATGAGAAGTTGAAGAGGGAGATGAGTTGGTGACACAGGATATTGTAGTCAACCAGGTTAAATGCGGCAGATAGATCTAGTAGTAGAAGGATGGCGATCTCACCTGCATCTCATATGTTACCACGTTGGATTTTTAAATCCAGCAGGGCGTTTTGTGTGCTGTGTATGGGCCTGAAGTCAGATTGGCATGGTCCGAGTAGGTTATTGGATCCTTAACCCCCTCTCTTGTAAAAGGAATAAGTGAAATGAAACCAAGATCTTCAGTTGCACATTCAAGGGCTATAAGACCATGGGAACAACCTGAGTGCTCCACAGGGATGCTTCCTAAAAACCTGAAGTGGACAGACATGGGGAACTGGCATCCCTCTTCCATTTGGTGCCTGGAGTTTCAGAGATAAGTGTAGTGCTCCCTTCCAAAATGACCCTGTGCCCAAAGGAGAAGATCCTTCCTCCCCATATAAAACTACAATCTGAAGAAAGGAGAATGCGTGACTTCCCCACAACTGCCACCCTAGAAGAGGGAGATGCTCACTTTTTGGACCCTGACATGGGATGACATTTCTCAGATCTTTGCTTGTACTCTACACCTATCTGCAAATGAATCCTATTAGTGAATTCTCTGTTATAGACCCCCGGCCTCTGCAAACTCTTTTTTAAATGATGTTGATGCCTTTCTTGGCACAGAAAAACTATGCAAACCCAATATGATCATCTTGGGTGATTTTACCATTTGGTGTAATATTCCTGATTACCCATATTGCATTAAGTTTAAAGATATTTTACAGTCACATGATATCCAATTACTTATGGAATCTGTGTCCCATATAGGCGGTCAAACCTACTTTCTACTCTGATGATATGATTCCGGCCTCCATCATTAAATAATTGATGGGCGTGACACTTAATGCATTTTTCAGCATCATTAATGCCTCCCTCAAAGAAGGATAATTCCTGGACATCCACAAGACTCTATTGAAAAAACAAACCTATATCCGGATGACCTGGCCAACTACAGGCTCATTACGAACCTCCCGTTTATTGGCAAAATCTTGAAAAAAGTAGTTGCTACACAACTACTCACAGGAATTGAACAACTCCACCTCCTAAATGACTATCAGTCAGGGTTCTGCCCAAAGTGTAGCATAGAGACAGACACCATCCAGGTGGTGGATGATGCTCTCCAAATCATGGATAAGGGCAACTCATGCCTCCTCGTCCTCCTTGACCTCTCATTTGCATTCAACACCGTCGACCACCGCATCCTTCTCTCCCTCCTTGCTGACAGGATGGGACTCTCTAGCACTTTCCTGAATTGGTTTACTTTCTATGTCTATACCTCCTCATCCTCTTTGACCTCTCGGTTCCATTCAACACTGTCTACCACTGCATCCTTCTCCCCCTCCTTGCTGACAGGATGTGATTCTCTAGCACTGTCCTGACATGGTTTACTTCTTACCTCTCATGCAGACACCAGGCTGTCCAGATGAACTTGTTGCATTCTAACTGACTCCAGGTCTCCTGCAGAGTCCCCAAAGCCTCCATCTTCTCAAAAGTCTCCTTTAACCTTTACATGGAGCCTCTGGTCACTCTCCTCAAAGATCCCAATATAGCCATCTACCAATACGCAGATACGCAGATGATGCTTAGCTTTACATGGGAGTAAATAGCACGCAGGACATCATTCTTTTCAGCGATTGAATTGCCATCATCCAGTCCTGGATGTCGACTGCCTACCTCAAATTAAGCCCATCCATGAGAATTTGTCCTCATTGGTCTGCTCACTATAAAAATGTGTCCAACAATGGCTCAATCATATGCACCTAGAAGGATTTGATCCACAACTCTCAGACTCAGCAAAATCCTTAGGCTCCACCATTGAAAGCAGTCTGTTCTTCCAGAAACACATAGTCACGAAGGCCCAAATAGCCTGGCTCGGAATCTCTACCCTTTGAAAAAACCAAACCCTTCATCCTGCAGCAGGACTTCTGAACTGTAGTGAAGGCGATTGTGGTCTTGCGCAATGATGGGGGAAATACCCTCCTGACAGGGCTGCCAGCTGCTCACTTGGCTTTAAAAAATACAAAGATAAAATAGGAAAAAGGAGAAAAAGAAATTAGAAAGCAATTCATCGGATCAAATGTCAAAATAACCATAGGTCTAATGTTTGCAGCACTTTTAACACTTCATTGGTTAATAAGATCTTGTGCCCTGCGATCAATCTTTCCCAGAAATCATTTGTGTGCGTCCTTTCTCTCGATAAACAAAATGTTTCAGGAATCTGATTCTTATGTCTTTGGTACCAGTGCATTCCATCATGATATGTGTTGTGTGGGGATACTTGCTTTCAAATCAACCTTATTTCGCCGGTGGGTAGTAGATTTAGGCGACATCTTAGGAAGCTATTTCTACCTGTGAAGCTTGGAAACTTCCTAAAATACCTGGCAAGATAGCCCCTTTGTTTGTCTAATACAGATAGTGTTACGCTCACCTGGTATCCACGGGGACGCCACCCAGCCCTGATTGGATGATTTGCACTCTCGAACCCTCTCCCGGTCCCTTGGTAAGGCCTCTGGTTAAAGATGGGTCTGCAATATAGGAGAGCTGGATTCAATACCAGATTGTCTTTATGTTTTCCCACCTCCCTTGGCCTCAACTCCTTCCTCCCCCTTGGGCCTTCTCCTCACCTTAATATTGTAAAAGGTGGATTCTCCGTCCTGCTCCTCGTGGCAGGGGTGCGTAGATGTGAGGGGCGAGCAGCGACCAAGTTACTTCACTGGTGCAAGCCCCCAGTGGGAATCCAGGCCTGCTGCGACTCCGTAGGTTTGCTGCTTTACAGTCTTTATATGCAGTTCTTATGTTCCTCTTAGTTCAAATAATAATGGCTTGCTTCTTTCCTTTTAGGTATGGAAAGGTATTTTGGTGTTGTCATGCAGTTTGAAGATGAGCATGGACCGGTAGGCGAAAGCGCGGTGTGCACGATGCTGTCCGGTGAGTAATGTGCGATGCGCGGCGCAGTTTCGCCTTTTATATTGTTAACCTGTGTCTTTTCTCTCCTTGCAGGTCACGATGTTCCTCGCCGAGCACCGTGATGTTCCAGCAATGATACTGACCAGGAGATGACTACCCAGGTAAGAATTGTGTGGCTTTCTTCGTTCGGGAGGAAACGTGAGTAAACGCTTATTAATGCTGTCTTTCTTCCTCCTCTTTCCAGGTTATGGTAGTCCAGAATGCATGCGGTGCCGGATGATGGATGATGGAGTGGAACTGAAGTCGACGATGGATTGAAGACATGATACTATTCCAGATAAGTTTTGTAGCGTTCTTTCTCTCTCTGCAGGTCCTTGGTTTCAGGTAAACTGGCATCAAAGAACTGGACACGGTGAGCGTTATGCTGCCCACAGCAGAATAACACTGCTGTTTGGGTGTGGTTTAAATAGTCTCTGGTAAAGTAGTCCAGGTAAAATATTCCCAGGCCTGCCACACCCAAAGTAGTCCAGGTAAAGTAGTCCCAGGCCTGCCACACCCAAAAGACTAGACCGCATAGCTCAGTTCCTTGTAACTGAGCTATGTGTGTGCCTCCATGTTGGCTGAACCCCCCAAGTTAAATAGTCCCAAGTAAATAGTCCCATTCTAATGTTGGTCTTCATGATGGTTATGAGCCTGACGCAAAAGGCGCCAGGACAGAGAGTCTTGGATAAGGTTTTAAGGCCTTTGAACTGGCCCTAACTGAAAGGCTGACTTGCCAGTGAGGGCTAGGGTTAAGGGTTATGACAGATAGTGGTTTCCCAACCCTAGAGTTACGAATCAGTGATATGGTGTTAATCCAATCATTTCTGAGCATGCCATTTTTAAGTTTTAGGTTTATTTATGAGTTTGTCTTCTGTACATTCACTACATTTCAGCATTTTGTGAGCTTCGCAAGCAAGGTTGTTTAAGAAACTGTTGGAGTAGTTGTTTAACACTGTGTTGATGTTTTCTAGTAGGGATGCTGGCCAGGAGAGACGTATAGATCTAAATAAGAAGAGAACCTTCCAATCTACTTGTAGTTGCATAGATGGAAGACCTAACTAGTATCTTAAGCTGTACATTGGAAGGCTCATGGGTAGGCCTAGTGCTTTCTTCCATATTCGCCCTTCCAGCCAGGCCCAATTTATGTGCTTGGTCATAGGACTGACTTTGACACCGTACAGTAGAGATGGAATTACTTCTGATTTGTAGAATCTTAAAAGGGACACAGGAGAAAAACGCCAGAAGGAAAAAAGCAGTTTTTCATTTGGCATGCTAACTGATCCGCCTTGGTTTCTATGGCAAACTCAAATGTGGTCACTGTGAGAAAAGCCCTCAGTTTGAAGCCCAAGTAAATAATTTCATGAACAATTGGATCTGCCTGTTTATTCAGTTTCCAAATGAATTTCGGAGATTGTCTGTGTGGCCTTTTGAATTTGATTATGTGGGATTTGGCTGGATTTATGGATAGGTCATTGATATTTGCATAGTTCGCCAGGATATTTAACATTCTTTGGAGTCCAATAGGCGCATAGTCGAGGAGGACCAGATCATCTGCGTATGCGATCCAAATGAATCTTTCCCCTCCGACTCTTGGGCTGTTTAGGGCAGCTGTACCCAGAGCCTCTCACAGATCTGATAGACATAGATTAAATAAAAGGGAAGCTATGATGCATCCCTGTCGGACTCCCCTTTCTGTAATGATATTTTGAGTTAGGTACCCCTCCAAATTCTAAGTCTAGGAGGTACATTGGTATTCACCAAGCTATGAGTTTGTGCCACAGGTGTTCCCTAATAATAGTGTTGAACGCCTGTGATAAATCCACCCAGGCTCTGTACAAGACCTTTATCCATGATGTCTCACATACCATGCTTATGAGCATGCTGTTAGTTGAGGTGCCCATGCCCTTACGGAATCCTAATTGATGTTTCGACAGGATTCCATTGCTTTCTACCTAGGTTTCCAGTTCCCTCAAAATGAGCCCTGCAAAGATCTTGCTGTCGACATCCAGAAGGGCAGTCGAGCGATAGTTCCTAGGACCTGTCCGATTGACCTTCTTATATATTGGAATGATGACTGCTATTTTCCATAAGTCAGGAAGACTTTTCTGTTGATGATTTCCCTAAACAGTCTTTCTAAGATAGAGGTCCACAGGTTTGTACCAGATTTCAAGATCTGATTGGAGAGTCCATTGGGACCAGCTGCTCGAGAGGATGTTGATCTCTTGATCAACTCTATTATTCCCTCTTTTGTTATGGTGACTTGCCATGGAACATTTCCATCAATTTTAAAAACCTCATCTGAGGGTTTCTTTCATAAATTGCCAAAGAGATCACACCATATTAGTTCTGAGACAACATTGCCCTAGACCAGACTTTGTGGGGCATGTAGATGTTTGACTATGGTTGAGAATCTTCTTGAATCGCTTTGTGGCAAAGAACTAAGCATTAGTTCTCCATTGTTCTGGAGGCTAAGCTGTCTTTGGCTTTGTGTCCAGTTTCTATAGTTATTCTTTAGAGACTTAGCTTGGCTGTATATGATGTGTAGATGTTAGTTTCTAAATTCAGAGAGCAAATGGATTTTCTTACCGTCCTTTTTTCTGCAGTTTTACTATCATATACGTGATTATATTTAAGCTGTTTCTTGATTTTCCCTGTTCTTGGCGGGTCTAATTCAAAGAAGAAATCTGGAAAACACTTTGCTGGGCATAGCTTTCTTATTTATAGTTCAGTTGCAGTGTCCCAATGATGTTTGATCTTTTGATTCAGATTAAGACCATCTCTTTTGAATTTTCTAATCCGGTTTTTACTTTCATTGACAGCTATTTCTGCTGTATATTTGTTTATTTTTGTGTTGTGTGGAAATGAAAAATTTGCTGCTAACATGTCATGGTCACAGACTGATTGCTGCAAGATCTGAAAACTAGTACACTTTGAGAAAATCAGATTGGATAAGAACATGTAATCAATGATAGAGCCCTGCACTCCCTGTTTTGATGTGAAACTAGGGGGTATGTCACCCTCAGTGTTCCTATTCGCCATTGTCAGTGCCCAATCATCCATGAATATGGACCATTGTTTACCTTTGCTGGTGATTTGACCTACATTTGAGTTTGAGCTTTGTGTGTTACTGGGGAGACATTGTGAGTTTAGATCACCAGCAATAAGTAGTGTGAAATCTTTATACATATTTTCAATGGTCAAGTACTGACATCAAAATTTGTATTGTATTTTGTTATTTATATAGCGCTCTTTACCCACTTGTCTGTCCTCAATGTGCTTTTTCCTTGGTTGAACGCCCTTGGTGACCATAGTCCATGTCATTTGAGAATTCTAGGGGTCAGTTTAGGGGATGCGTGTGTGCATGTTGCCGTTCTAGGACTTGGGTGGCTGGCTAGGCTTGACTAAGCAGCCCGAGATAAATCAGACATATGGGTGGGTGCTGTTGAGGATTGGAGATAGATTGCTATTGTTGAGAGAGTTTATGTGGGTCAGCTATACCAGATTCCTTTCGGGTGGTGGTTGCTGCATGCTAGTGAATAGAGGTGTTGAGGTACGTTAGGAGTTTCAGTCTGGACGGCTATGTGTGCACTAGGCCAGATGTGCTTAGCCATAGGCATATTCTATGTCCACGCTAGTGGTGTGAGATATACATACTGTTGAGTCTTGGGCACCTTATGGTGGGAGAAAGGCCTACACCAACAATGGAATTTGAGAACAAGGCAACACACAGTTAGATTTGGGAGTCCTTTATAGTGGGAGGAGAGGTCTACAGCTAACAGTGCATTTGAGTAAAAGGCTAAGCAAGGTAGAGCCTGCACTAACAGTGCAATTTGATCAGTGGGCTAAGTAGAGAATCCTTGAGTAGGGTGTCCTGGGTCTCCCCCCTTGCAGTACGTTTCGTCATAAAATGAGCCAGGGGAATCTTCTATGGTCGGCAGACGGCCTCCGTTTCACGGCGCTGGGGGTCTTGATAAGACAAACAAACAGGAGAGTGGGGGCGACCTCTCAATTCGTGTAGGTGGGGAGGTTCCTGGGCATGAAAAAATGTAGGTTGCAGTCTGTTGTGCAGTAATTATCCGTAATGTAGCAGTCATCGGGGGCTTGTTGGAACTAGCTTTGAGATTTCGGGGTGTGTGCAGGGGGGTTGCTAGTGGTATGGGCTTCCCAGGTTGAGCGTGGCAGATTAACAGTGGCAGTGAGTAGTTAATGAAGTGCGTGTGCTAGCCATGGTACTTATCTCATGGTTAGTTGTCTCTCATCTGGACCAGTGGGCAGTGTTGCGCTTTGAGTGTGATGCGAGTGTAGCCACAGCAAAGGCTGCTGGCTTAGCTCGAGTGCTTGTAGGGTTGGATTGTTGTTGTGGGTGTGATGCTAGTTTATCATGAAAGCCACAACAAAGCCTGCTGGCTTACCTGGAGATTCTAGACAGCGGGCGATGTTGTAATCGAAAGCGGAGGAGATTATTAGCAGAGTATTCACGGGGCGTAGTGGCTAAGTAGAATGTTGGAAAAAGCTATTTTTTAAGGGCCTTCCTGAATTTCAGGTGGTTTTCGATGTTGCAATGTGTAGGGGAATGGAATTCCAGATGACTGCTGCTTGGACGGAGAAGGCGGAGCCGCCGAGTCTTATGGAGCTTTGTGGTTGGATCACTAGGTGAAATGCATTGCGCGATCTGAGGTTCCTGGAAGGTTGGTAAGGGACAATTGTGTCTCGTAGGTATTCAGGGCTACTGTTGTGGATTGCGTGATGGGTGATACACGGTTTTAAAGGTGGTGTGTCGAGCAACAGGGAGCCAATGGAGGACTCTCAGGGTAGGGCTGATGTGTTCTCTGGTGGGAAGGTTGATGAGGAGGCGTGCTGCCGCATTTTGGATTCTTTGGTGTTTCGGTAGTTGGGATGCAGGGGCTCCTAGATAAAGGGAATTTGCATAGTCAAGGTGGGAGAGGATGATGGAGTTGATGGGCGAGAAGCGGTGGGCAGAGGTGAGGTAGGGGTTGGATTTAGCGAATTGACCAAGCTGTTTGTAAGCCGCGCAGTCGATGAGTTTGGCGATGAAGCGCGTATTGGAGATAGGTCAGTAGTTTTGGGGAAGAAGTGGGTCAAGTGTCGGTTTTTTGAGAATGGGTTTGGTGCAGGATGTTTTTAGGGCTTTCGGGAAAGTTCCTGAGGTGAGTGAATGGTTAAGGATTGCACGAGCGAGGTTGCCTGCACAGGCGGTGCTTAGTATTTTCTTGAGCAATGTGGTTGGGCAGGAGTCTTCCGGAGAGCCTGATGGGTGGCTGGCCGCTAACATTGAGAGGAATTCTTGGTCTGTGAGGGGAGAGAAAGAGTCGAAAGAAATTTGAGAATGGGGTGGGGTTTGTGAGGGACACTGTGGGTGGATGGGCAGTGGTGGTAGGATTTATAGTTTGGCGATTATGGCATTGTGTCTTTCGTTGGCAGTGTTGTAGACGTGGAGTGAGAGGGTGTCACATAAGGCTTGGGTGGTGGGATGGTCAGGCGAGAGGATGATGGTGATTTGAATTCTGCTATGATTTTGTGTAGTTCCTTGCTTGGGTTGCGGCTATTATGGATTTGGTTACCATAACATGATTTCTTGCTTTTTTTGATTTCTGATCTGTAGATGCTGGTTGTCCTTGCTAGGGCGTTTTTGTTTTGGGCTGAAGGGTCGGCTCTCCAGGCCCGTTACGGAGGGTGCTTAAGAGTTTTGAGGGGTTTGAGATTGAGGGTTTGAGAACCAGCTCGGCAATGGTCCACATCTCTGCGAGGAACTTTTTCACTGGGTGAGGGGTTTGAGGGCATTGGAAAGCCAGAGGTCCAAGGAGTCAATCGCTGGTGGTCCTTCTGCTAGGAAGCATGAGTTGAGGGAGTTGCGTAGTGAGAGTTCTAGATCAGGTATGATTACCACTTTGTTTCATAATGGGAAGGTGGAGGGAGCAGTTTGTGGGTGGAGGGGTGTAGTGTTTTGGTCACTGGCCACGGATTGAACAGTATGCTGAAACAGAGTGCTGAGTGATCCGACCGAGACAGTGTCTGCGGGGGATGAGTGGATATGTCTGAGGTGCTGAATATTGCATCAAGGGTGTGGCCTCTCGTGTGGGTGGGAGTAGATGTGTGGTTTATCAGATTGAGTGGGTCTAGAATGTCTGTAAGTGCCCTGGTCATGGGGTTTGATGGTGAGTCGAACCATATGTTGAAATCTCCTAGTATAGTGAGAGTTGGGTGTTGGATGAGATTGGCGGCCAGGGCTTTGCTGAATGTGTCTTTGAGGTTTTTGTTATAACCGGGAGGTCTATAGATGAAAAAGAAACTGTTTGAGATGGACGGTGCGAGATGGAGTTTGATCAGCAGGGAGTCCTAGTCAGTGGTGCAGTTGGAGGTGTCAATGGTTAATAGCTTAAATTGTTTTTTGTGTAATGTTGCAAGGCTACCTCTCCTACGAGATATGTTACGAACGGTGAGTGTAGCCAGGTGGGAAGGATCGTGTGCGAGTGGTTTGTAGTCTTCAGGGAACCAGGTCTCAGTAATGAATAGGATGACTGTTTTTTCTTCCATGATGAGGTCATAGATGTGGAGTTTGTTTTTGGAAACGGATCTGGCGTTGATGAGGGTGCAAGATATTTGGAGGAATGCCATTGTGGGTGGAGGGTGGTTGCTGTTTGTGTGGAGAGCGGATTCTGATGCCGGGGGAGGCAGTGAGTGTGGGAAGGGAGGGGTGGGGGGCCAGTGTGGGGATGAGGAGGAAGTTGGAGTAAGTGGACAGGAGGAGGAAGGGAAGAGAGCTGGGACTGGGTTGGGTTCAGGCGGTGAGGTTTCGATCCGGTATTGTGATGGCAGTGTTTGCAGACTGTGTCACAGAGTGGGAGATGCTGGTGGGGGCATTAGGTGTCCTTGGTCTCGATCTTTCCTTGCATTATGTGCGATCATGGGAGTGTGGGAGAGGGTGGGTGGTTCTCTTGTGAATGGGGTGTTGGCTAGAGCTTCTTTAGCTGCGCTTAGTGAGGGGAAGTGGGAGGAGGGAGTGGTCTGTGGTCGGTTGGGGGGAGTGTATGTGGTCTGCGTCTGGGAGTGTGTGTTCCGATGGTGGGAGCTGTCTGATCATTCTCTCCATCTTGCTGCTCTTAATTGTTTAGAGCGGGATCTGCGAGTGGGGGTGAGCGTAACAGTCTTAGAGGGGGGTAAGGTTGGGGTGGGGGAGAAAGGGGCGGTGAGGTGCGCCAGTTGGGTGTGCGCTGTGGGTGGGTGAGCTGTGTGGTAGAGGGGGTAAAGAGTGACTATGGTGGCTCTCAGTGGTGCCAGGGTTGTGCAGGGCGGCTGCGCAGTTGTAGCCAGTGGATGACATGGTGCCTCGATGGCTATATTACGGATTGAGGAATAGATTTCGTGGTGCAGGTTGAGTTCAAGGTAGAACAGGGCAGCCTGTGTAACCCAACAATGCAATCTGTGTAATACTAAGCCCAGTGACCTAACAAAGGATTTTATGTACCAGATTAAAACACAGCATCCTAAGAATGCAATTTGTATGCAATACTAAACACAGCTAGATTTGAGAGTCTGCATAGTGGGAGAGAGGCCCAGACCTAAAAATGCAGTGTGTGTACAAGACTAAACACAGCGATCTAAAAATGCAATTGGTGTACCAGATAATATACAGCTAGTTTTGAGAGTCCTGTATAGTGGGAGAGAGGCCTAGACCTAACAAGACAGTTTTAGTACAAGATTAAACACAGTGATCTAACAATGCAGTTTGTGTACCAGATTAAACACAGTAACCTAAAAATGCAGTTGGTGTACCAAATAATACACAGTTAGTTTTGAGAGTCCTGTATAGTGGGACAGAGGCCTAGACCTAACAATGCAGTTTTAGTACAAGATTAAACACTGTGACCCAACAATGCAGTTTGTGTAAAAACTCCCCTCGTAGGCCTACTGAGCTAGTTGCTGCTGGTAGACGGCTGGCCACTGGCTTCCCCTGCGGACACCTGCTAACACTTTCTAGACTAAGCCCAGTGATCTAACAAAGGATTTTATGTACCAGATTAAAACACAGCATCCTAAGAATGCAATTTGTATGCAATACTAAACACAGCTAGATTTGAGAGTCTGCATAGTGGGAGAGAGGCCCAGACCTGAAAATGCGGTTTGTGTACCAGATTAAACACAGTGACCTAAAAATGCAGTTTGTGCACCAGATTACAATACAGCTAGATTTGAGAGTCCGGTATAGTGGGAGAGAGGCCTAGACCTAACAATGCAGTTTGTGTACCAGATTAAACACAGTGATCAAACAATGCAGTTTGTATACAAGATTAAACACAGTGATCTAAAAATACATTTGGTGTACCAGATAATACACAGCTAGTTTTGTTTTGAGAGTCCTGTATAGTGGGAGACAGGCCTAGACCTAACAATGCAGTTTTAGTACAAGATTAAACACTGTGACCCAACAATGCAGTTTGTGTAAAAACTCCCCTCGTAGGCCTAATGAGCTAGTTGCTGCTGGTAGACGGCTGGCCACTGGCTTCCCCTGCGGACACCTGCTAACACTTTCTGGAGCTGCCTCTGTAGGAGCCGCCCTTTGCTTGGGGCCCTTAGCCAAAGGGGCTGCTGGACAGAGAGCTGCCAAGGGAGGGTCAGTTATGACCAGGTGAGTCAGCTAATCAGAGCGGTGGGTGGGCCTGGGAGGCAGGAGGAGGGAGAAACCAGGACGTTTTGGCTGAGAGGGATCGGGATGCTCAGGGGAGACACCAAGGGCTAGAGATCAAAAGATACAAGAGAGGATACAAATCAACCAAGGCCCGAAGGGTCGTGGTCCTCATGCACTCCCCTGCTGCTGGTCGGGGCAAAGAAGAGAGCAGGGGCTTCTGCTGCACAGTAGCATGGCAATGGAGGGCCTAGTCAGCCAATCAGAGCAGGGGGGTGGGCTGTGTAGGCGGGAGGAGGGAGAAACCAGGAAGTTGTGGCCGCGAGGGATCGGGCGGCTCAGGGGGAGAGACCACGCGATAGGGATCCGAAGATACAAGACGGGATGCAAATTATCCAAGGTCAGAAGGGTCTTGGTCCTCAGGCACTCACCTGCTGCTGGTCGGGGCAAAGAAGCGAGCAGGGGCCTCCGCCCCACAGTAGTACAGCAATGGAGGACCTAGTCGGCCAATCAGAGTGGGGGGCGGGCTGGGGAGGCGGGAGGAGGGAGAAACCAGGAAGTTTTGCCCGCGAGGGATCGGGAGGCTCAAGGGAGAGACCATGGGCTAGGAATGCAAAGATACAATAGGGTATGCAAATTATCTAAGGCCCAAAGACTCAGGCACACACCTGCTGCTTGTCGGGGGAAAAAGAAGAGAGCAGGGGCCTCTGCTACACAGTAGTATGGCAATGGCGGGTCTAGTCAGCCAATCAAAGCGGGGGGTGAGCTGGGGAGGTGGGAAGAGGGAGAAACCAGGAAGGTTTGGCCGCGAGAGACCATGGGCTAAGAATCCAAAGATACAAGAAGGGATGCAAATTAGCCAAGGCCTGAATGGTCTTTGTCCCCAGGCACTCACCTGCTGCAAGTGAAAGGAAATATTTTTCGTTCTTGTGTTTTTCTTTTTCCTTTGCTGTTTTGTGTTGTCGACTTTGCCATAGCGGGTGCTGACGGTGTAGTTGGCTCAGATGATCCATCCAAAGGTGGCACCTTGCTGTCATCTGGTCTATTAGTCTTTTTCTTCTTATTATTTCCTTGAGTTTATATCTGCTCTTGCTCGGGTGTGCCTTACGTTTGTGAGGGAAATGCTTCTTCATTGATGTTGGGTAATGGGAACATTTGTTTGGTCAGGTTCCCTGTCACGATACCTGGATCACTTCCTATCTGTGTGAGCCTCATAAACTCTTCAAGCACAGATTCTGACAATGGTGTATCTTCTAGGTCGCAATATATGGCAGCTTCTGTGATGGGTTCTGGGTTGACTCCCTTTCATTAAAATGAGATGAATTTTCCTTCTCAGAAGCTTAGTTTTCCTTCTAGAGATTCCATGTGCTGGCTCATTGTTTTAAAAGTTTTGTGCATTTCACTAATGCTTAGGGCTTCCTTAATTGCTTCTATTTGAAGATATTTTAGGGTGTCTGCAGTTTTTGTACTTAGGACTGAATATTAACCATGGCTAGTTTGCACTTTTCCATTTCTATGGTCATCTTCGTCAGGGCGCTCCAGTGGGTTTGGACTTCGCCTTTGACCAATTCAAACACATTGACAAGCGAGTTCAGGATGAAACTCAGGGTGGATAGTGTGTTTCTGTTGACTTTGTGTACTTCTGGGTGTTCCAGATCTTGGATCTTTGATTGGTTAAGATGTTTTGTGTTGTCTTATGACTGTCTTGTGTCTATGACTTTGTTCTTGTGCATCTTCTCTATGACTGCTTGTTCAATTTGGTTGTTTACATGCTCAATTGTTTTGGGGGAAGAGGATGACCCAGGAAAAACGTCACTGTCTGCCATCCTATTCCTCCTACTACCCTCCAAGGTTTTTAGGCAGTTTTGTCTGTCATCTGATTTATCATTTAGTCTTTGTTGAAAGCTCTTCGACTTATGTCTCCCAGGCTGATGCTTCTCCGTATTGGGAAATAGTCATTGATTTTGGCTTTCAATGTTGCCGTTGTAAAGGTGGATTCCAAATTATAGGCAGGTGGAGGTTCCACATCCATTCTGGCATTGGCTACTTGTGCAAAACCTTCCGGCATCTTGAGATTGTTTTCATTTACTGTGTTATTTACTGTATTGTCCAATTTATCAGTTTGCCAAAATTTCCCTTTGATGGACTTGCTGGGTTTCTCCACTTTGATGGTTTTGATCGCAGTTTGATCCCAGCTTTTCTCAAGGGAGGAGTGGTCCAATTCTGGAGCCCTTAGGTCATCATGGAACAGCCCACTGTGGAGGTTGTAAGAATATCACATGTTTGAGTGATCTGTGGGTAATTTTTCTTTTTCTTTGGTTGTTGCCGTTTTGGATCCACTCTGTGGGTCAGCCCAAGGGCACAAGTAGCCTACAATCACCCAAGGAGGAGGGTTGAAAAAAGGGGTGCACCACAAACCCAGAAAGCACAGTAGGCCTTTTGTATGGTAAGGATATTGTATTGGTTCGCTGTCTGAATGACTCAGAAGTGAAAATGTTGACCTTTGCAACTTGGCAGTCAAGATGGTGTAGCAAATGTATCTGGTGTGCATTGCTTGGTGTAGCGTTAAGAGAGCAACATTTTACTGTTGCTCTGGCTGTGGTGCCGCTCAGACATGAAGCCCACAGTCACTGAAAAAGGGGCATTTACCGTCCAAGATCAATGAGGGAAAAGCAGTGTTATACTGCTGCTCCAGCCCCGGTATAGCTCAAAGGCACAGAACCCGCAGTTACTACGCCTGGGGGCAGCAAAGGCACATTTGTATTCTAAACTCTATAGGGTAGCAGAGAGTTCTTGGATGTTTTGAATGGAAAATAATTTAGCTGCTGCTCTAATCTGGTGCAGCTCAAAGGCACGAGCCCACAGTCACTGCACCTGGGGGGAGCAGAAGTGCGTTTGCAGTTTCAGCTCAATAAGGTAGACAAGATTTCTTGGATATTTCAAGTGGGAGGAGTGTTACACTACTGCTCTAACCCGGTACAGCTCAAAGGCACACAGGCCGCAGTTGCTGCACCTGTGGAGAACTGAGGTGCTTTGCAAACTTGGAACAATAAAATAGGAGAACATTTCTCAGGTGTTCCTACAAATTAGTGAAGCTTAGGCTTGGCCAGTGAAGAGCCAAGTGTTTGCAAGAGTCGGAGTAAATGTTTTTGTGGCCTGGTGATTTAATGTTCAGGGTACGATTGGAAAACAGTCATTTCATACTGATGACAAAGCAAAGTGCACACATGCCTTATACTCGCCTTTTGCTTGCCTCCTGCCTGCTGCGGAAGTGACTTTTCAGTGGTAGCTCAAGGGATCGAGCGTCTTCGAACAAGAGGCAGTCCCACCAGCCTCGGCAGACACGGACTGCACAGACTGCCAACTATATCCAACTCCCCTCTGCTTCGCGGTACGGTGGGGTTTTGTTGAATTAACTCCTCCTCTGCAGCAGTTGCCAAGAAAAATAGAAAAAATACTGTTCCGACTGCATAGATTGCCAACTCTATCCAACTCGGCTCTGCTTCGCGTTCCCATGGGGTTTTGTTGGATTAACTAATCCTCTGTTGTAGTTGTCAAAAGAAATAGAAAAAATACTGTGCCGACTGCACAGACTGCCAACTCTATCCAACTCTGCTCCGCTTTGAGACCCGGTGGGGTTTGTTTGATTAACTCCTCCTCTGCTGCAGTTTACAAGAGAAATAGAAAAAATACTGTGATGACTGCACAGACTGCCAACTCTATCCAACTCAGAGCACGGAAATTTGAAGGAATTACCCCTATCCTACGCAAACTACATTGGCTTCTACTTCAAGTCAGGATACTGATCAAGACTGCATGTATCATCTACAAAGCAGTCACGAGAAGCACACCAGCGTACCTGACGGCTAAACTCCACATATCTGGTGGCACATGCACCTTGCGCAGCAAATCAACCAACCGGTTTGAATCACTACTCGTCTGCAAAGTGAGGACCAGCAAAGAATCTTTCTCTTGTCATGCACCCACCCTCTGGCACTCGATCCCGGTATCGCCTCGGAATGACCTTGCAAATCTCTTAGAACATTTATTTTTCAACAACACCTGACCAAGGACTAATTCCAATGGATGCACATACCGAAGCACAGACCTGACAGTACTGTGCAGCAGTTAAAAGGTGACATCCCAAATGCTGCTACCCACACTCTGTACAGCGCTCTGCTGCTCTCGAGCTAGGTCAGCGCTTTAAACAATAAAATAAAAATAAAATAAAAATGCTGCCTGGAGTCTGTAATATTCAGAGGCAAACCTCTGTGTTATCAGGAAAATATTACTGCTACCAGGTCCAACATTTTCTGGTAGTTGTTAACATCCCAGTAGCAAATGCAGAATCTCTGAAAGCCTTCATTTTCAATGTTCAATTCTCACAAGGCAAAAAAGATCTTAATTCTATCATGAGTGATCACCCATCTATGGTTGACTTTAAATTGCTCTGAATTTTTAATCAGACCTATATATCACTTTTAGAAAATAACATTGACCTTATTTCTCTTCTCAAAAGTATCAATACGCCTAGGAATAGGAGTAATTTATTTCTTTATTTGGGTTAATATACATATATACAACATAAGACATTTAAAAAAAACATGAAAGACAATGGGCCTCATTACAATACAGGCAGTAGCCATGCCAGTATAACAGGCACGGCTGCCGCTGGTATCATTTTTTTTCCGGTGCCCGCAAATGGGCAATTACCGGGTCATTACGGCCCCACCGGACCCGGTAATTGCCCATTCGCGGGCACTGGAAAGAAATACTCCCCATTTGCATTTGAGCCCCGTAAACCTCGTGAATGGTGCCGGTGCATCCGACATGCTCTGCATCGGGTACGCCCGCCATGTCAGACCTCGGGGGCGGGAAGGCAGAATTCGTAGTTTGCCAGTCCTGTAACAACGGTACCGACAAGCTTACTGGTACCAGTGTTACTGAGTTTTACCAGGCGTCCTCCATTAGCGGAGCCGGTTAACCCGTTCCGCGAAGGTCATAATGAGGCCCATAGTCTGCCAATACTACACAGTTTCAAACACTAGCCCAGAGAACTTCTTAGGTGGAGCAAAGATCAGTCACCAAAAGACACCCAGTCCAATTCTTTTTTGTCAAAGCTTGGAAGAGCTGGCAGGAGGAGAGTAGCAGAACCACAACAGGAAAATGAAAGGGCAGACAGCAGGAAGGAAGATATACTGGCATGTGGTAAGGAGGTAGGGTTGTGGTGTAGAAAGAAGGGAGAGACTGGGTTGAAGGAATAGCTGTAAAGTTACAAGAGGGAAGTAAGAGTTGAGCGAGAGAAGGAGTGAGAATGTGGTTTGCTTGGGAGCAGAGTCAGAGAGATGTTACCTAGGAGAGTTTCCACCTGGAAGGAAGAAGAGGAGGAGAAAAAGCCTATTTGGAGGCTGACAGTGGAGGAGAGTGTTGTGTTGAAGGAGACCAAAGTGTAGATTGTTCCTATGGAGCCGGAGGAGAGTTCTGTCAGAGGTTACACAGGGCACCCGATAGGTTTGTGGTGACTGTGCTTATGTAAAGGGACAGGCAAGTGCATACAGCAGGAGGCTAAACAAGAAAGAAGAATAAACAAGGTAATTCAGAACAATAGAACAGGATAGAAAGGGTAGACCTCAATGGTGAACAAGAAGGGATGGAAACCATGCACTGGACAAATGATGAGGACTCCCATTAGGGGTTGCACACAGGTTGGACTCGAGACTACCCACAGATATAAGAGAAGCTCAATGCACCTGTGTAAGTTACTCTTACAAGCACCACACTCTTCAATCCCATGGAAGGTGGTAGAAAGAGGGACTTCTGTATCCAGACCCTAAGGCACAAACAAGGAGTGTACTTACACGAGACAAGCCAGTGTGGGTCCAGCCAGAACATACAGTGGACGCCCTCGGTGGGAACATACTGTTACATTAAATACACTGTACAAGTACAACGAGACAAAGGAAGGGGCAGAGATTGCCTCCTAGGGTGTAGGAGCCAATCTATGTACAAGGGAATACACAGAGGCATGGGTGTGGACACCATACAACACTTACCAGACACTATGAGCCCCAAAAGGGAAACAAGAGTTCCGAACAGAAAAACAGGAACTAGGAAAGCAGAACACTGTAGCATGGAACTGGCACAAGGTAACAGAGGCATGGAGTTGGTACAAGGTAACTGAGGGAAGGAGCTGGTAACAGCTAATAGAGACACACAACTGATACAAGGTACTGAGGTACGGAGCTGGTACCAGGAAATGGAGGCAAGGTGCTGGTACAAGGTAATAGAGGCAAGGAGCTGGCACCAGGTAACAGAGACAAGTATCTGGTATAAGGTAACAGGGACAGGATACTGGAACAAGGTGAATGATCAGGATACAAACATGGGCAAGATAAACAGAGACTGACTAATGGGCAAAACCTGAAAGCAAGGAGATGCCAGAGCATGGAGAGAGGGCAGGGCTATGCCTGAAAGGCATGGCTTAAAGATAAGGAGAAAGGCAGCCAAGAAGCAGGAAAGAGTCACAGGAAAAGCCCAAGGCAACATAGTCAGCAAGGCTGTGCGATTCCAAATGGGTCACAGCTGCACGAGGTTCAGAATGTGATGCAAGAACAAGGAAACCTGGGGGTGTGGCAGCTTATAAGCAGTGCTAGCAGGATGGAAAGCCAGGGTGAAGCTGCATGACTGGGCTGAACACAATAAATTACAGGTGTGGTAAAAGGGAATCTCTGGAATAGACTTTGGGAGATGATCCAGTGCTGACAAATACCAGGAGTTTTAGTATTCCAAAAGAAGCACAACAATTGCTGTGGCATGTTGAATGTTGCAGTCCATTGAAAGGATTATTTGTGCTTCCCATCACTGTGACATCAGTGTGCATGCAACTCAGATTCCAAAATAGTTTCCAGATTCGGCTGCCAGGTTTTCCAGGTATCTTGCAGGTTCATTATGGGAATTGAAGTCCATGTTTTCAGATAAACAGATTTGTGAAAGGAAATGTTAAATAATGATTTATGGTCTTCTCTGGAGATGGTAGAGAACACCCCACAGGCCAGCAGACACGCCAACTATTTTAGAGGCAGAGATGCAGAGACATGACACGTTCAAAATCAAGGTTGCACTGAATTAAAGGTCTGAAAACCTTGCAAACTCCATGAGTCCTACACCAGGAAAAGACACAACATTTCCCTTCATGACGTCGCCATTTGATTTGCCCCTATATGTTTAAATGAACTTGGAGGAACTTTTGGAACACTTTTGTTTGCACCCTTCACCTGATTTAGATTGTTGTGGTTTGATTTCTGGAATTCGGCGAGACCGAACATTTCCTTGACTGCCCTTCTTTGGAACAAGACGTGGAAATCCTGTTCTGTTTACACTTTGTTGAAAGAGAATGGCTCTTCTTTTACATTTCACCATGACACCTGAAGACACCATCATTCTTACAACTTGTATATTAAGTTTTACCACCATCCTGACACATTCTTTTTAGTTTGTATGAAAAGGTTCATCAAAACCCCCACAACATCCTTTATGTCTCAGTCCTAGTTCTGGGAACATGGTAACAGGCTATGGGTCTACTGGCCTGATGCAGTCAGTAAAGATATAACTATTCTAAGATGCAAGACTGGGTAATTTCCTTTATTTTGTATTGTCATTTGGTTATTTTTCAAACCTTTAACAAACATTGAACAGACATAACATTATTCCAATTTCATAAGGTATTTAGAAGTTCAGCATAAAACAAAAAAAGAAAATACATATGATCTGATATATTTCATCCCCAGTTTACAGAAATGACATATCAGGTTCCCTAAAACTAAAAGTTTGATCCCCAGTAAAGAATAAAATAATAAAAACCATCTAACCAGTAAAAACTGATGATTGTACAAAAGAAGAAGAAAGAAAAAAGAAAAGATTAGAAAAGAGATCGGAGCTAGATGAGGGTATGTAAACATTAGGAAAACCTAGACATCACCTTGATCTTTCAACATGTGTAGCGATTGCTCCTACTCTCAGACAACCAATCCAATACTTGTGACAGTAACCAATACTTCACTATCCCAGATAGTGGATGGCAGCAGGAAACAAGAAAAGGGGATACAAGTCATTTGACAAGCTCATTTTTTTACTGTTACTTATGATGTTACATCTTTCCAGGACCTGCACCACAGCTACTGTCAACCCTGCCTCTTGGCCTGTGATCAACCTATCTCAAAATGCTTCAGAACAAATCCACCAATCATTCACCACAAATCTCATGAACAAGGCTTCGCTTGCTGGCCATGACCCCTCACTGTCCATCAACAGATGTCTCAATGATTGATTTGCCAGATTTTTGCAAATTTCGCAGAGGGCAATAGAGTCCCCTCCTTTCCCCCTTCTGGCCAACACTTCCCCAATGGGTATCACATTTAAACGGATTCTTAGAAACTTCATTCTGATCCTCCAGTCTGAAAATGTTACCAGATATTTCGGGAGGGACCCTAATTTCTTCTCTACTATCTGACATGGATTTGTATGGACAGATGCCCGCATATGCTCCATAGTTGAAACCAAGTCCATCTCCTCTAACGATTTTTTTTACTTTTAATGGATTACAGATGAGAGATTCTGCCTTAGTGCTCATTTTGTTGAAAACCTCCATTACTGTTTTTTCCAGACCAATCAACATTTTGGAGTTAGAGTGTTCCAAGTGTGCTGTAATGTCTGTATATAACGTAGACTCCTGGCCTGTCATCAGGAGGCGGAAGAGGGCGATAAGTTTCCACTCTGCCAATGCTCTCAATGACCCCTGTCTCATCTCAAACCTTAGGCTTGACATTGAGAGGTCATTGGCAGACTGAGCACATTCTTTGATTCCTAGCCTTCTAACCTCTGCCAGTCGGTGTTCCAAAGAAGGGGTTTTGCCTCCAAATCATGGAGGATCACTGGCGCACTTTTGCCCTGTAGAATTTAATCACAGGGAGGAGGGAGAATCTACAATATTTAGACAGAATCTTCTTCATTTGTGGAATAAGATACAAGATTTTCCACTGGACATCTTCTTCCACTTTACTTAATGAAGGGGATGAATGGATCATGTAACCTAAATAGACCACCTCTTCTACCTTTGAAATTACTTGGCTGTATAAGAGCCATTTTGAGTAGGCTATTCTTCTGTGTGGATGTTTGAAGACTATCAATCTTTGTTTTTTAGGGGTTTATGGAGAGACCATTCTCTTTGGCACATTCACCCAGTCTCGTCAGAAGACGCTATAACCTTACCGCCATTTTGTCCGAAACGACAATATTGTCGGCATAGGCCAGCCAACAGATCTTAAAGGAATTAATAGCGGGGATGGCCAAGGCCGACGACTTCTAGTAGGGCCCCATGTCTCCCAAGTAGATATTGAAGAAGAGGGGCGCACCCAGGCATCCCTGACTGATACCGTTTTCCACTTCAACTGGATCACACAGGTTTCCCTCTTCATCAAGCCTCACCCTCGGTGTCGTAATTCTGTGAAGCTTGACCAACATTGACAAGATGCCCTCAGGGATGCCTCAGGTTCTTAACTTCTTCCAAAGGCGTTCTCTGATTACCTGATCGAACACCTTTGAGAAGTCTACCCATGCCCCAAATAGTTGCCTGTCCCCCTTTCCTCTGGTTTTTTCACTCATCACATTAAGTGCCAGCCCATTTACAGCCGTAGACTTGCCCTTTCTGAATCCTGTTTGGACCCTAGAAAGAATCTGTCCATCCTCCACCCATATTTCCAACTCATTCAGCAAAATTGTCATAAAGAGTTTGCTTTCTATGTCAAGGAGGGCGATCGGATGATAATTGGCCAGATGTAAAAGATCGCCCCCCCTTTAATAGAGGAATAATAATGCCATTCTTCCATGATTACGGAAATATTTTTCTCCCCAAAATGTCCTTGAACAGCCAATACAGCACTTTTGCCCAAAGAGCGATGTTATTCTTTAGGACCTGGTATGTTAGGCCATTTGGACTAGCTGCCCTCGAGGTGGATGACTTAGAGATTAAATCTACAGAGTCCTCCTCCTCGAACTCCAGGTGCCAAATGACCTGCTGACTCTGGCTGTCACCAGGCTCTACATTAGATTCAAAGTGGTAGGTTAGATATTCTATCCACCTTACCTCTGCTACTAAGTTACACTGGCTGTTTTGTGGTTTTGACTCCAGTTCATGGATAACTGCCCAGAAGTTCCTAGAGCTGTTTTGCTAGTAATATTCAGCATTAGTTCCCCATCCTGTTGCAACCGCCACATTAGTCTTCCCATCGACCAGTGTTTGTATTCAAATGTTAGTAGCCTAGATTCCCTATCACAAGTTTGTGTATCAAGGTGAGCAGACCTTAAATTTCCACGTTTTTTTCTCAATAATTTTTATTCCCAAGTCTCCTCATCAAAAGCATGACTATGGAACTCTCGCTTCTTCCCCCCTACCACATTTGGTGGAAGGACTGACCAAATAAAATCAACACATTTTTCTGGCTTGCAGTTGGCCACCTGGGACCCTATAGACATATTATAAAGGTTCTCATTCAATTTTCTCCCCTCTGCTTTATACTTCACAGCACACATTTTTCCCTTTGTGTAGGTCATGGCCTGTGAGTATTTCTCACTACTACTCATCATTATGTCTGACAACACGAGCTCAAGCTGAGCGTGATCACTCCCTCCATCTAACTTAGTGATTAGAGAGCTACATTGCGGAAGTAGTTGTGAAGAAACGAAAATGTAATCCAGTATGGAACAGAATTTCCCCCAGAACCATGTAGGTGCTGGTTGGATGTCTCCTGGTACTGCTCCATTTGTCATCTTAAGCCCCCAGATATCCACAAATTATACCCAGAGTCTACCATTCCTGGTAATTCTCCTAGAGCTTTGTGGGTCCTTGTTCTTAATTAAAGGGATACACTGGGAGTTCAGATCACCTACCAGGATTATATACATCCCACCATATGACAGTTTGATCATTTCCAGCAGATCTGACAAAACTTGCAAAAAGTCCTGAAGTTTGGAGCACGCAAGGTTCCAATAGACATTGACCAAAATGTATTGGAAATCTGGCTTCCTAGATCCAATTTTGACTTTACAGGCTTGAATGCCTGTTTTTTTGTTACAAATAATAGACACATTGTGGAATTTTTGAAGGCCATTAATAAACCCCCAGAAGGCCTTCCTTTGGCCTTTTGAGTTGCTGGAAAGGAATGAACTGTATATCCCTCAATCACTATGTCATTGACGAGCCAGGTTTCCTGGAGAGTGATGATATCAGTTTTGCCCCATAGGGCCGCTCTCATTTTATTAGATGTCAATGTCTTAGGTCCCCGCGTGTTCCAATTGATGAGGCGGATATTGTGCTGCTTAAAGAGGCTTCTCCCCCTAATCTAAGTTTCTATAAAACCTGTGTAAGGATTTCTGTGAGGCGAGCAAGGGTGTTATCCTGTGGTTTTATCTGTGGATCTTTTCATCCTCCCAGGGGGCCCTTTGGTTACCTTTCCTCCAGGCTACCCCAAGCTCTCTTGACTGCTCCATCCTTACGAAGAGTCTTATTTCTAATTATGTTTGCCCAGGAGCTTCTTGAAACCAAAATACCCCGCCTCTCCAAATCACCTGCGGCTCCCAGTATAGCTTCTTGAGCTTTTCTAGAGGTGAGACTTACTTCACCTTTGTGGCCCTCCTGAATATTATGGAATTGAACATATTCAATGTCTTGAGAGGCCAACAGGTACACATTTGGAACTTTTTTGAAGAAGGAGAGAAGGCCACTTCTACACAATGATTTGTGTGGAAAATAATTTGCTATTAGAGTTAGCCAGACCCTCGGCTTGGCAAATTCTGAGGGATGATTGGCTACATTGTTTGGATGTGGATCCACTTTCACCACCTCCTGATTCTCCCCCCTCCCTCCTTGTTTACTTAGATCTTTCTCTACCCATTTTCCCACTCCATTGAAGTTCATATTGAGCGTCATCTGTTTCCCTGCCCCGATCTTCCCTTCCTCCAACCTCAGGGTTTTGGATCAGCTCCCTGCCACGTTTTTTTGGGAAGATTGGGGCAAGTTTCATAGTGCCCCCACCGGTCTCTACTTTTCCTGTAACCGGGGCCAACTTTGTGGAGGATGATAGACGCTTGTTCTTCAAAAAGATTGGTTACCATGGTAGTCCTTTCATGTTCCATCCAGGCTGGCTGACTACAATTTTGTTCTTCAACCCCCCTTCATTCATATTGTGTGCCTCCTTCATGTTGTTATTGATCATGCCCTGATCTTTTGCTATTAACATTTTCTCTTCTGGTTCAGTTTGGAGCCCCACACTCACATTCGTGATTTCCAATGCGTCTTTTGTGGAGTTCTGGTCCTCGTTCTTATTATTTTTTTGGTTTCTTTTAGCTTTCCCCTGTAAGGACTTCTTCAATGGGATTTTGCTCTTATCAGGCCTTAACAAATCTTTTGCCATTAGTCGTGAGGACATTACCTCCAATGGTCGAGTCAAGGGTTTCCATAAAGATATGAATTCCTGGAGCTGCCAAGAAACCCTCTCTTCTTCTATCTTTTTCTCACCCAAAGCTTGTTTAATGGATGACAGATCCAGGCCTTGTTTTGTCACCTCAATGCATATTTCTTTTAAAGTTGGAATCATGACTTCGTTGATTACATTATTTAGCCCTACCAACGAGGACTCACAGTTTGAGGTTTCCTTTGAAAGTTCCATGAAGATCCCGGCTTGAGTTTGCACTTCTACTTTTAGAAGTTCAAATACTGTAACCAGTGAGTTGAGGACGAAGTTAAGGGCTGACAATGTGACTTCATTTGTCTGGGTAATGGCCCTGGACTCCCTCGGTATAAATGGGGGGCTCCCACCTTCTTTGTGCCCTTCTCTCAATTCCTCTTCTTCATAGTCCAGGTCCATTTGCATCCCTTGCACTCTATTATCGGGTGGATCTTCTTCACTGGATCCTTTCTCCTGACAGTCTGCCCTTCGTTCAGACGGTATAACCGCTGGGCTCAGTGAAAATGCTGTGGACGATATTGGAGGAGCCCCTCCTTTATCATTCAGGCTCTTAGTTCTTGTCCTCCCGAAATGGTCATCAACCCTTCTCTGTATTTTCTTTGTTGTGATGATGTATTCTATCCCCCATTTCCAGGCTTGCTTCATACTATGTTGACCCGCCTTGTTCACCTCTCCCGGGCTCTGTATAGAGGGACAGCCCTCCACGTAAATTTGAGCGTGGGTTATTTGAGGCCCATTCACTAATGATGGTAGTAGGGATTTTTGAAGAGCATTTCCTTGTAAGGGGCATGGGGTTGCTTGAGGCCCATTCCCTGGTATTTGTGGTAGGGCTTCTTTGAGTCCATTTGCTACTGAGGAGGCTGAATTGGCACCAGGTTCCCTCCTTCCTGGGGTATTCACACCTTCTAGGAAGGAGCCGTCCCATTCAGGGGCTCTGGTGTCATCTGAGAAAAGTGAGCTCCGAAGTTTCATTTTCTCTTAAACTGAAGCTCCACTCCTAACTCTGCAGTGTTGCCACCAGAACCGGTTAAAGGCGTAACACAAATGCCGACTCTCCTTCTTATCAGTGTTTTAACTCCACTCTGTTTTTATTCTTTCTTATGATCCAAGAATAAATGTTGGTTCACAATTCACTTAGTTCTCAAACCAACTGCCCTTATTTCTATTTCATACCAGCTGCACTGTGGTGGACTGAGGCAAAAATAGAGCGGGAACACTACTGTTGTCCTCTCATATACTCTTATCTGCTTGAGTATTCCTGGGTAATCTTAAGGTACTCTTAAGATGCTGTTAAGGTCTCATATGATCATGTACTCGTGTACTCGTGTGCCCTCCCCCCCAACATGTGCCCCAGCTATCATAAGCCTCCTGCTGCCTCCAACTGCCAAATGAGCTTTAGCAGGTAATGGCCAGCAATGACCAGGCAAATGGAGCATAAGCAGAGTGTAAGACAGGCACAATGCAGGATCTCACACAGAAGGGAGTATGCAGTATCTCTTGTCTCACCCGTTGCTGCATGCTTCTTCAACGCTCCCCCCCAGCAGCTCCGCAGTGGCGCTGCTCAATCCGCCACTTGAACCGCTCTGCTGCTCTGATGTGGTCTCAAATCAGTCCCGGCCCGACCCGGCTCCGAGGCTCCTTGCACACATTTTGCTCTGTAAATACTGCCACCAGCCCACACTCGAGCAGAGCCTACGATAGACGAAAGGACCCAGAACCAAGGGAACGTGGCGTAACGCATAGCTCATAGTGTCAAGCCGCACTGTTTTCAACTAGCAATCAGAAATCAGCCGCTTCCCTCTCTCTGGGTAATTCTGCTCTCTCTGCCCCGATCATTGCTACACATTAATCAAAAATAGGTCTGTAGCTAGAATGAAAGCCATGATCTTAAGCAGCCCCAGGTACCGATAAGGCATACCCAAAGCCTTAACACTGTGAAACTAGATTTAATCTGGTATCCTGGATTGGGCCTGGTCACGTCACACAAGTAACGAGGCTAATTGCCTAAATTGTGCTTGAATGAAGCAACTCACGTTGTGTGTTAGAAAAGAGCATTTAATCATCAATGTGCCCAAAGTATGACACGTGTTTCGACCCTAACAAGTTATTTTTCAAATCCAGGCACTAGAAATCATTTAGACATTATGGTGACAAACGTTGCTGATTTGTTAACATTCCAACATGGACCAAAATACACATAAGGAATAAGTAACCAATTGTTGAAACAAATCATGGTCATGGACGATGGAAAAAGGAAAACACCCAATTGCATCATGAACATAATATAATACTTGGAAGGATTGAGAGGCGATGGGCAAGGGAAGGAGTTGTGTAGGATGGTGTGGAGAAATATTAAAGAGAGATGAGTGACATGTCTAGGTATAACTATATTAAAGCAGTTAATAGTCAACAGTGAATAGTCAATTGGACCCATGGATTGGGGCACTGCACAAGACAGACATTGCACTCACCTTGTATGCAAATTGATGTACACGGTCAATGCGTGTTGCATAAGAGCTGTATGTACGGTTAAGTGCCCAAAACCTGAAAAAAAACACAAAAGTATAAGTCCTAGCAAAGTCTTGGCAGAATTGCAAGTGCTGCCCATATCAGAGAAATACTTGATGATACAAGAATATATTAGGATACAGGATGGCAATCACAAATGTAGAAGGATCTGCCATCCAGGTAATGTAGACCCAAATTGCTCTATAATTAACAATGGCTGCTTGTTCACAATATGTGTGAGTGCATATGTTGGGCATTACAAAAACAAAAAGTGCCTATAGCCTTCATTTTAGTCATCCAAAAATAATGTTGTGTTTGCTGATGCATGAAGGTTTGACCTCCATTAATAACACACAACTTTTGTAAGCGTCGGGTACACAGAAGCAAGCAATAGCAGTATACAAAGTACAGCGATCGTATATTCGGTGAGGCTGCATTGCCGATGCTAGATGCGGCCTCAAAAAATGAAATCGAAGATTATAAGAGAGCACCCCTACCTGTGCTTGTATAAGTGAGTCCCCCTGTAGGTGCGGGATCACAATGCCTGATGGCGCGCCATGGTCCGTTTAGATTGCGGTCGCCATCAGGGTAGTCTTAATGTTACAATAACGCCATATTGTGAGGGGCTGAGCTAACAGGCCTTACTTGCACAACAGACTATATTGCAATTTCTATCTCTGTAGAATTATCCACAACGGTATACAAAAATTGGATCAGCACTCTGCTAATCAGATCCCCATTTCACAAGCTCCATACCATCCCCCTTTCATAAACTCCATACCATAAGCATAGTGTGTACTTGTGTGCCTTTTTTGCATCAGTATCCTGATTCATAGTGCCTGCTTTACCAGTGGCACAGAACAGGTTCAGAGGTGCTCTCTTGACAGCTGCAGTGAAACCCAAGTCTGTGCAGCACAGGGGATGCATTTAAGATATGCACCCCTGTTCCAAAAATGACATAACCGTGAAGATGGTGTGGTCGTGGCACACAAAACTGGAAATATAAGCCATACCTGAGTTAGGGTATTGTGGCCAGCATCTTTCTAAGTTATCCCAACAACATTAAATGGATTTCACACGTGTCATCCCTGGGCCGAGTTCAGCTGTGCAAAGATTATGTTCATTCCTTCCAGGCAAGGCCCACCCCTGCCCGCTGACAGGACTAGCCCTGGGGGATTGCTTCTCTTTGTTCCTTAGTAAAGGTAGCAGGTAACACCCTTTTCACAGCACAGCCACTCCACAGGATGTTGGTCTGAGAACAGAAAACAAGAAGCACACTCATTCACAGAGAGCCAGGTCTAACACCAGAGGGATGCATTTCTAAATGCATTTTATCCTTTTGAGAGGGGAGGAGGCAGACTTAGGGTGAGACAGAGAGGGATCTGCACAGTTTTTGGAGTCTTCTGCCATCTTGATTCTCTGTACCTCACTTTCTCTTTCCTGTTACCTCCACATCCTTTAGAGCAAAGCACCTTGGATGTGACATCAGAAGGGAGCAGTCCACTCTTTCAAAAGCAAAGCAGGGATTGGGCCCCTAAAGCAGGCTGGCTATAGTCCAATCACCTAGGGACTTTTGCCTATAAAAAGGGGTCTCCCACCACTTCTTTGAATCATCTGGGTTCATCTTGAATTATACAGAAGATTGTTTTGGACTCTGCTGAGGGAGCAGTCCTTTCTAAAGTCCTCCAGTTTTGGGGTGAATGCAGAAGTTCAAAAGGCAGAAGCAGGGTCTGCTCCCTAACCATCCCCATGGACTAATGGGGATGAACACTGCTGCTGGACCAGAATTCTGCCTCTCTGCCAGCAACCCTGTGCTGCAGGACCGCTGAAGGTGAGTGCCAGCCTCCCCCATGTATGGGAGCCCAAGGGTGGACTGAAATTTTCCCCCCGAGACCCTTGAATTGAACTCACAGCACCAGGGAAAGTCAGAACCGCTGAGATCCCTATTCTCGAGGACGACCTGCTCCGAACAGTGATTTGAGCACACCTTGTCGCCGAGTGATCCAGCAGGACCCATCATCTCTGCCCTTTAGCATCCATTATTCTCTGAACTGCCATCTGCAGTTCGACCTCGATCACCTACACACTCCGCAAGCAAAATCACATCATTGCGTCAGCTCAAAGTACCAAGTACTGCTGCCTTGCCTTGTCTGAGCCACCATCTTAAACCCCAGAATCTTCATTGCTGCTCCTGCGAGTCGACCGTTCCGACACTGGTGTTTCCCAAACTGTGACCCCCAAGCCTTTGCATCAGACCTGGCAACCGCCCGATCTGCAACTCTTGAGTAAACGCTTCCCCTTTTGTTCAACCTGTCTCAATGCCAGTTTGCTGCTTGACTCTCATGATTGCCGCACCTGCGATCCAAGTCGGCACAGCGGTCGACGCTGAGAGACCTGGTGTGATGCTGTTAAACCCCCAAGACATTTGCAGAATGTATTTGACTGATATCTCCCCCCCTGGTCTATCATCAGGTCCTAGAGACTGGCTAGGCCATTTGTATCCCTTCTTGCAACTTGAAGAAATATCCTTTTGAACATTGTGGTCTTTTGAGTGCCTTTCTCCCTTTGTCTCATCATCCAGAGTGCTCAATTTATTCTAATCGTGCATATGCTGTACTTCTTCTACAAGGGTGGATTTGTACAGTGTTTACTAGCCAGTTAGTATTGTACATGGTGTGTCTAATTGAAGTATATATTTTTTTTTATAGAACCTTGATTGGCCATTCCTTTATTTTGGACTGTTATACTTTGCTGGTTGGGTTGCTTCTAAACCACATTCATACCCTTCTAAAGAGAATAGCCATCCCTCGGCCCACATTACCACAAAAGGCAAAGGAGGCAGATCTCTTGACTGTGCATGTTTTACCTTGTTTGATTGTTTTGGTTCTTGGATTGTAGAGGTGTGAGGGCTGATTGGGCATTTTAGCCTCTACTCCTCCTTGTACTCCTGCAGGGCAGAAGCCAATTCATCACAAGTACTTCCAATGAAAGCTCAGAAAACCTCTGCTCTGGGACCTTGCTCCACACAATGAACCTGTAGTGCTCATGTTGACGTGACACTTGCTTTAGAAGCCATTGAACTTGGAGCATGGGGAGCTGAGGTATTCCCTATGTGCTTCATAGAGGGTCTGGTGGGTGCCACCTAGACTGCTAATGGCGACTGTCTCCAGCAATCCTTCTCCTTCCAAGAACACATCCAGCCTCCTCGGCCATGCTCCATCTTGAGCTCTGCTTTTCCCAGATCCACTCCCCACCATCTGAAGGCCATTACGCAACTCTGTTAGGGACAACATGTTAATTTTTCAAACCCTTTGCAATGCTTCTTTTCCTTAACATCTGAGCTTGAGCTACCAAACTTGCCACTGTCCCTGGTTTAGAGAATCGATTTCTGACTAATCATCAAACCTGTATTGATTAACATCTGCCTTCCCACTAGCACACTCTGCCTACCTTTCACAAAAACCCATGCGCAGCAAGGCCAACATTATTGCCAGAAGTACATTATATAAGACCCCTCTAAATTACATAACATTACATCTGACAACTATTTTGGCCACAGTTTATCGGCAATACATATGTGTGAGACATTACAGGTTTTCCGGTCCAGAAACAAGGGTGTCAGTAAGCTCACTGGCACCCTTGTTTCCGGACTCTCAAACTACAAGTCTGCCTGCTAGGACTGCTGTGCCCAACAGGTCTGAACATGCCGGGCACAGCTGCCATGGTAGGCAGATTTGACAATGGAACACCGGCACCATTACTAACGGTGCCAGTGCTCCTGTGTCTGCACTCCCATTCTATGATTCTATGGGAATGGGGATTTACAAATATACCGGCGCCTGACTTACCGGCAGCTGGACTCGTAATGAGCCGGTGGAACTTGGAGGTCAGATGCCGGTAAATAATTGCGGTTCCGGGGCCGACCCGCCGGTAGCACCGGCAGGGTTACCGCTGGACCCTTCATGAGGCCCATTGTCTGTTCTTTCACTAATAAGTGCTGCATTTTCATTCCATAGGGGCTGGAGCCCCTTGCCTTGCACGTCCCGGCCAAAACATACAAAGGCAGACCATTTTTAAGCACATGTGGGCCACATTACGAGTTTGGCAGTATTCTGTAAGTAAATTTGCCGAAAAACAGCCACACTCATTTACTGTTACTGCCACTTGGCCCCGGTGAGTTACCACAGTATTACAAGTGATGGTAATTCTCCATTTCTGGAGTCCATAGGACTCTATGGGCCTCATTACGACTTTAGCGGTAGCCATGCCCTTAATAAGGGCATGGCTGCCACTAAAACCGGGTCCGGGTTCCCTGAATGGGGAATTACCGGGCCATTCCAAGTTTGGAGGGCCCGGTAATTCCTCCTTCAGGGAACCCGGGCCCGGACCTTCCCCATTCCCATTTAAGCCCCCATAGGGCTCAATGGGAATGAGTGCAGGGAGCTAACAACGGGCCGATTACGACCGGCCTGTTGTTAGCTCCCCGGACCCCTCGCGGGACCCGGTAAGGACGCCTGGTTTTACCAGGCGTCCTTACCGGGTCCCGCGAGGGAACCTTGTAATGAGGCGGAATGGGTTTAACGGGTCCGCCTCCATTAGCGGCACCCGTTAACCCATTCCGCCAGGGTCGTAATGAGGCCGTATGTGTTTTTTTAGTGGATTTGACACCAGCAGAATTACTGTGCGATAAATCTGTCAATTTTTGGAGGTAAAGTGGAGGATTTACATCCAGCTACAATCTTGAGGTGAATCTGCGACTTTTGGGGCATGTAGTTTGGAATAATTCAGATACAAGAAATGTAAAAATTCAGTGTGAAAGTTAGCACACACTTCAATAAAATTGCACGTTTTCTAACCGCACACTAGTAATACAAATGTGCAGTACTGCTAGTAGAAGTATTAATCATCAGGGGGTTCTCAGCTGCATGGCAGCATTCATTGATTCCTGGGATGGACCACTTAAAGCTCCCAAGCACACAGACAGATCTTCTGAGCTACTTAGCTTACCAACTGTTTGCTTCCAGAGATAAATAACGTCTACAGTTCAGTTAACTATTCATCATTCCAAACAACTGCCAAAAAGTACAAAGACTCAATTTTCAATGCCAAATCTGAGGTGTATAATCGCTGAATAACCAACGCTAGCTCTCAAACCAAAGAACTCTTTACTATGTTTAATGAACTCAAAGATCCTCCCATCTGCACTGACGAGATCGTTAAAGATGAAGTTTGGTGCAGTAGCATGCAAGCTGCTATGCTAAAAAAAATAGACATTCTACAAAACAAAATTCTAGACTATTACAAGGCCTTCCTATAGCAGAACCACCCCATTCAGATACCAAATTCTCATTTAAGGAAATCTCAAAAACAGAAGTCAAAGACATCCTCAAACATCTTAAACCATCGCAATGTAAGGGTGATGTGTGCCCCCTAAGATCATCAAGGAGTGTGCTGAGCCACTTGCTCCTCTCCTGACCGCCTTCATCAACTCCTCATTTAAATCAGGCATAGTCCATGACAGCCTTAAAGAGGCCTGGGTGCGCCCCCTTTTTAAAAAAACAACTCTAGACCCCTCCCAACCTAATAACTACCGGCCCATAACGACTGTCCCATTTCTTCTTAAAATATTAGACAAGGCCGCCAACAGCCAAATCCAACTCTTCCTCGAAACTAACTCTATCCTAGGAAAAAGTCTGGTTTTCGCTAAGGGCACAGAACTGAAACCGCCCTATTAGACCTAAAAAATCAAATCACCCATATACTGGACAAGGGCAAGCCTGCCCTCCTCCTCCTCCTAGACCTTTCAGCAGCGTTCGATCTGGTGGATCACAAAACCCTCACCAAACATCTCAGGCATGCTGCACACTTCTCCAACCAAGCAGCTTCCTGGGTCTCCTCCTTCTTAGAAGGCACAGCCATGCAAGTCTTCTCTAACATAGCAAGTGCAGCTCCCACCATCATTCACTGTGGTATTCCCCAGTGATCCTGTACTGCCCCAACGCTATACAATCTCTTCACAAAGCCCCTTTTTGATAAACTTAATGTACTTGGGATCACATACACTAACTATGCTGATGATACCCAGGTGCTCCTTCCTCTAACAGGAATTTTTCACCGAGACGCTACAGCCCAACGGCAAATTTACTCCACCATCCAAGCCTGGATGGCCACAAATGGCCTTTGCCTCAACGGGAACAAGACTGAGATTCTTATTCTTGGCCAAAAGTCCAACCTAGCTAATCTACACTCTCTCTACTCCAACTTCCACATCGACAACTCCGTCATCCCAGTTCTATCCTCTGTTAAAACTTTAGGGGTCCACATTGATGCCACACTGTCAATGAACAAACAAGTCAGCGCTATTGTCTCTGCCTCCGCCTTAAGTACCAAACTCATTAACGTCATAAAACCTTTCCTAACAAGAGACAACTGCCTCTCGATTGCCAGAGCTACCATAAGAGCCAAGCTTGATTAGTGCAATGCGCTCCTAGCCGGCACCTCCCAAAAAAACATAAACAGACTCCAAATTACCCAAAATAATTCGCTCAGAGCAGCCCTAAGTATTCCAAAAAGAGACCACATCTCACAAGCAAGAAAGACTGTTTACTGGCTTCCAGTGAAAGAACGCATCACGTTCAAAATTCTCACAACCACACACAAATGCATTAACCACACAGCACCATCCTACCTCTCAGACACACTGGGCCTCATTACGAGGTGGGCGGTAAGGGCACCAGTGCCGGTAATCCCTTACCGCCCTACTATGAGTTCCCTTTGCGGGTCCTCCGTTAACGCCTGGTTTTTCCAGGCGTTAAGGACGGGACCCGCAAAGGGATTTTGGAGCTAATAACGGTACTGCAATTTGCGGTACTGTTATTAGCGCCTTCCCCATTCCCATTGCGCCCTATGGGGGCTCAATGGGAATGGTGAAGAGCCCTGGTGAATGGGGAATTACCGGTCCCGCCAACCTTGGAATGGGCCGGTAATTGCTCCATTCACCAGGGCAGAGCCGGTAAGGGTTTGGAGGCAGCCATGGAGCTATTAGCTCCATGGTAACCTCCAACCTCGTAATGAGGCCCACTATCTATATCGCTCTCAACCAGGCCTACTTGAACATGGTATTCCAACCAACTCACCGTACCGCGCATCAACAGGGCAAAGGCAGGAGGGATAGGCTTCCTGTATCTTGCCCCGAAGCTATGGAATGCGCTCCCCACTGCACTCAGAGCTGAAACTTCTCTCCTTGCATTTCGTAAAAACCTTAAAACTGCTCTCTTCAACTAACCGCTTTGTACTCTCCCACCCCCATCAGCTTCCCTATCCTCATGCTTCACTAACTGCTGTGTACAATTGTACATAAGTATGCATGACTGTCGTTTTATGTAACTAAGCTATGATCACCCACTGAAAGTGCCACGATGCCTTCGGGCTGTTGTGCGCTCTACAAATGTGAATAAATAAATAAATAAATCATTTGTTTTAATCGCCTCCTTTTAATTGAAAGTGTCTTAGGGGTTGGCCATTTTAGGCCATTTAACAAGGCAATCATGTCGAGATTTGAATTCTCCTTTTTTGGAGGTGAACTCTGAAACCCCTAAATTACAGTGCAAATGCCATAGAAATGAAATGCATAGATGTGTACATAAGCATAGGAATAAGCACATCACATGTCACTATGTACTTGGCAACAGCTTTGCGCATAGGCCGTGCAGTTTGTGTCTAGAGTTACACCATGGAGAAAGTGGAAGGGTGCTGTTGCTTCCTTTCTTTTCTTGAGGCTGATTGATGAAGTTAAAAGTTTGGTGGCAAAGGGTGCAAAGGATGTCGGCCGACATTACAAATGTTCAGGAGAAGTACTGTATTTCTCAGTCTTATTTAAAAAACTGGAGACGTTTATGTTTTATTAGCATATAATGTGCTTTTTGATTTCCTCTTAAAGATTGCAGAGTTCCAATTGAAGACAGCACACATTTAACATCCAGCTACGTGCACATCGCCATGGCTCTCCTTATCCCCGCACCTCTCTTTCCAAATACTGTAAAGCCACTGCTGCAAGTCCCGGTCTTTTTAGTGGCTAAATAGAGTCATGCTTGGAAAAAAACAGGGCAGTGGTTGAGCAACTGGGATCCATGCACACACTTGGCATGGTTCCAGAGTAGGCAGAGTCAGCATGGCTTGCACAGTTTTAAGTGCTGTATAATGCCAGCCTGAAAGTGATGCTTCGCTCATCCAAAGCTGCTTTGGTGGTTTCTTTGCATTTCAGTCACTACTTGCTCCCGAAAATAGCATTGCAGCTACTTACAGAGACAATCAAATAATGTTACACAATGCCAGCTCCATGTAGACATTTCAAATCCCTCAACTCCAAACATTGACATATGAACTGCACAGATTAATGTTTTACCATGCACGAATCTTTCTTCAAAGACCAAATGTGAGTGTGTGCCATGCACCCACATATTTTCCAGGCACCGCCTAACCTATTCATGCACTCATGCACCCACCTATCTGTTTGCCATCAATTAACTACAAATCTACATGCTTACACATCCATCCACTCACCAATCCATCCACGCTCATATGCTCACAGAACCGTGGAATAGGGAATTACATGCACTTGGAATCTGCCAGTAATTCTGGCAGATCAAGTGTTGGTAACGGTAATACTGTTTGGTTGTATCACACTGGATTTACCAGGGGATACCACCAAACCTATTATGAGGCCCTATGTATGTGTTTGTGCATGGGAGTACATGTATCTGTTCGAGAACATTGATGGGAACTCACTAATTCTCTCAATCTCTCACACATTCACCCATTCACTGACAAATTTAAAATGCCATAAATCCATGAATGCATCAACTCATTCATCCACTTAATCACCCATGCATTACTCATTCACCAAGCCACTCACTTACACTTTCCTCTACTCGCCCATCTGCGCATTCGCTTTCCTTTGAAATTCGAAGCTACGGCACCTTACCTGTGATGCTCCCAATGCACGGCCCCTAAGCACACCGATAACATCACAAATGGCATCACTGCTGATGTCACGTGTGACATAATTTATGGCATCAACATAGTATAAAAAAGTGATTCCATTATTTACATATTAATTCTACTTCTCTACATTCTACAAATCTAAAAATTACTACAATTATGAGATGTTTATCTGTTTGAAAGTAATGACATTTCTTATGCATGCAATGTAATATGCTTACAAAGACTACCTAATTACATTATAAATAAACATTTTTAAAACATGGATGAGTGTCAACATCATTATTCATTGATTATAATGAATTTATATTCATTTAAAACTAAAACTACACTGCACATTTTGGTTTCAATAAAAAAAAGTAAGCATTCCTAAAATATCTAGGCAATAAAGACTTGAAAGAAACAGACTGTGCACAAACCATAACATGTTGCTATTAATGTTTGTAGTGTCCTCTCTAATCTCGCTGCAACAAAAGTATGAAATACTTTTGACACTGCAAATGTATCAATGTAGACTTGTAGTAAGCACCACAATGACCACAGACAGTGTCTGGTAAGCATTGGTAACAAGGTCACAGAATGAAACCCTTTCTCTGCCTGGTACTGAAAGATACATTAACCGCTCAAAGGGTTCACAGTCCACACTTTGATTATGACAACCAGAACAAACATGTTACTACTCATATAACAAACAAACAAAAGAGTCAACAGGAACATGTTTATTTTGCAGATCGTCAAAGATTGACATAAGGTACTCATGTGCATCATGTTGAGAGGTTTCAGAACAATATGAACGTTGACTTGCAGCTGCAACCACATGATGAATTGAAGAGTCATAATGCACATCCTGTGAAGCTGCCTTAATCAATGTTTCCAAAGGGGCCTCATTACAAGTTTGGCTACATTCTGGCAGTAAATCTACTGGAATACTGCCAAACGGATTTACTGTTACCGCCACTTGGTCTGGCAGTATTACCAATTACAAGTGGTGGCAGGCAGTGCTAGTCCCCATTAATTGCAGTCTATAGGACTCCATGGGGGATTTTGGTGGAATTACCAAAAATAGTAATTCTGCCAAAATTTAGCAGAAAAGTGGCAGAATTTTCTGAATCCTCCACCTTTCTGACAAACTTATATTTGGGCAATGCAGTAATGCGTTGGTATATGGTATTACTGCCATATTACTGCCAGTTTTTACTGCAACGCCTAACTTGTAATTAGTCATTGGGCCTCATTCCGAGATTAGAGGTAGCCATGGTCCTATTAGCGCCATGGCTGCCTCCAATACCGGGTCCGGTCTGGTTGGATGGGGACTTACCGGGTCATTCCGACCCTGGAGGACCCGATAAGTCCCCATTCATCCAGCCATTCCCCATTCCCATTTGAGCCCCCATAGGGCTCAATGGGAATGGGGAAGGTGGTAATTACGGGCCTGCTAATAGCAGGCCCGTAATTATTGCCCTGGTCCCTTAGCGGGACCCGTATAGGACGTGTGGTCAGACTACATGACCTTTATGGTTCCCGCTAAGGGACCTCGGAATTGGGCGGTAAGGGATTACCGGCACTGGTCTCCTTACCGGTGCCCGGTATCCCTTACCGCCCAACTCATAATGACCCCCATTGTCTGCATAGGTGTTTACACTTACCATTAGCGTTGTCATCTGAAACAGCAAAGTCAAAGTGGAATTGCATTCAACTCCTGTTGTGTTACTGAAAGCCAATTCAGTAAATCCATGAAAAAAACAGTACTGTTCTCTTCCGCCACCAATATTTTCTTTTTCAAAGGGACACTTTTGTTCCTTTGTCTTTCAGTAATATTATCTGTCCTCTTTCTTTTATAACTAGCCCTCAGAGGAGTCAGCAGTGCAGTCAAATGTGTAGCAAACTGTAAACGTAGATGGGTATAATGTACAACACATTACACAAGAGCAGCAACTTTAGACTCCTCAAATGCTATTAAATATAATCCTTGCAAATTTCTCACATGACACAATGCCACATAAGACATGCCTTCCTTAAAGACAGTGCACCCAATATCCAGTAGTGCAACCTTTTAACATAAACCTTGAAATGTGTGCACTGTGATGGCATAAGCAGAGAAAAGACAGAATTGTGCCCTTTGGACATACAAGTCTTTCAAAAGTTTAAACTGTTCAGAAGACCTCTCTACTAACTGCGGTTCTTTAATGTGGTCAAACTGCACAAGAATTAACGGTACTCTGGGAGTAAGGCACAAAGCCAACTACTCTTCTCATTAACAAGTCCAATCTCCACATTCAAGTTACATCTCAACATAACTCAGGACTTTACAGACAATTTTAAATATTATTCTAATCCTGCTGTTCACGATATTGACTTTTCCACATCAACTAGACATGCCTTTGCTTTTCTATTTAATTTTAATGACATTGCTTGGCTTTCCAAAACATCTGCACATCTTTCTTCTACAATGTATTCATGCTTTCTTTCTATCATTACTGACTTTAATCAATGCAATAGTAGAGAACAAGCAAAAACATTCTATTTTCCTTTGTCCAAAATCCAACATAACCTCAAAAGCACTGCATCCTCTGTGGTATATGTTAGAAATGAGCATACTACCTAAGGCCTTGCGTACAACATTGCTCAATACTCCCACATTTACATATTTCATGAGGTATCTGCATACTCAAAATCTGCTGATTGTCTCATGTTGACAGTCAGTTCATGATACTGAAAATATGACCAGAGGTGCACATTTCCTATACTAGCAATACACTTTTGTGAATCTTTACTACACAGGATCTTAAAAACAGACTGACATTTGACTGGAGTTAACTGTAGGAGATCACCAAAAATAATTGCGTTTTTTCCACCAAACAGTTCCTCGTAGTCTGTCTTTAGCACCTCCTGCATTCTCAAGTGTAAGAAAGCAATAATGAGATTGGACATCATTCTAATGCCATTGACAATGAGAATTTTCATTTAATGAGCAGCTTCACCAGAGTTTACAGAATTCCAGCTTGTTGTCATGTTCAGCAGGTAATATCAAGCAATGAAGAGTAACACCACTCATGTTTAATGCTGCAAAACCAGTGGAAGAAATCACTGCATGAGACAGAGAACAGCTGGTCTTTTCCTAGACAAAGGCTCTGAGGGCATGAATTAAAGTGTTTCCTGCTCCATCTTGTCCTTTTCGGTACAGCAGCAAATTACGAAAATCTACATGAGCATACCTTTCTTTCATGGTCAAGGCCATGAGAAATACATTCATTAACTTCTTAAAACATTGCTTCCTGCTCATTATTTTTTTTAATCGTTTTCTAATGTGTTATAGTTCAAAAGAACTTTTCACAAATCGTATATCAAAACAGTTAAGAGCAATAGAGATAAAACATACAAACATCAATGATACAATTTCAGATTAAAATTATTAAAAAGAAAATTACAAGGATAACAGTGGCACAAGCAAATAGATATTAGAATATACTGCTCATTATTTACTTTTGCTACTAAACCAGGAGGTTGAAGCTCAGAATTCTTAGCTTGTTGCATGACATTTCCCACTTCTGCTATAGCAATTTCTGCCTCATTGCATAAAAGTGAATTTCCAAGAGCATTCTGGCGGTTATTAACAGACTGACTCCCGTCAGGAGTTGCCTTTGCAATTTCAGCTGCCACCTTTTCCCCTTGCCGAATGTACTCCTCTACTATCCATGAGAAATTAATACATTTAGGATGAAAGATATCGCTTTTTTTGTTCTTAAATGCTGCTTGATAAGACTCAAAAGTACCAGACAACTCTTCCTCACTACATCAGGGTACAGTCAACTGCAAGATACAAAAGTAATACTATTTCTTTTCTGCAGTTTCATAAGTCAGCTGTAGTTGATAAGAGATGATTTCTATTGTCTCACTAGGCACCCTGGACAATCACGCAATTTGAAATGTCCTTTTTTATGTGCGCCATGCACGATGTAATATGAAGCTCAGCTCCTCATCCAAGCACAGCTCCTCCGTAGCACTGGGCCTCTTCAGTTAATACGTGTCAATCAGATTGTTTTTCAGTATATCTTTAGTGAACAGTTCTTTTTTGGCCAAATCTTCAGTTTCAGAAAGTGTTTTTAGCACACGTTTCCTAGAAATAACTGGTCGAAGGCTCGAACACAAAATAGTGACACTTCGTCCACAAAGAGGAGTGCCAGTAAGTATGTCAGAAGCTTTGTATGCACCATACTTATAGTGAGAGAGCACGTTGTTGCCAAAGCTGAACAACGTCTGACTCAAACCTTTATCTGCTGTCAAATCATTCCGAACCTTGTTTGCCTCTGTACTTTCAGATTTGGTCACATAAGCAGTAACATACCGTGCAACAGCAGTACTGGTGCCTGCTACATATTGAACATCGATTTTCGCACTCCAATGCAAAGCTTGATAGGATTGTAGTAATTGATGAACTGGGACTGTTCATTGCGTTTGTGGTTGTATGCGTTTTTGGCTGATTTACCAGTCCCATGGTGTCAAAAAGAAGACATAACACTGTTCACCTGACAAGCTGAACAAATAGGTCTAGGGAATCCAAATCTACACGTTGTGTGTTATATGTTCCTTTGCACTTATATCTTCTGCAACAATATGTACTGCACTTGTGCATTTGAAAACATAATACCTTCAAGCGCAACTCTGCATTTTCAGACTCTGTTGGAAGTTCACATGTCACATATTTCTCAAAGAACTCCAAAACAATGCTGTCGGTATCTTCAGCAAATATTTGGGCATCTCTCACCCATAAAAGCATAAGAATTTGTATTTCAAGATGGCACCTTGTGGGGAGCAGATGCGAACTCCAGAGCTGCTGCTGGGCATGCTACTCTAGAAAGCAACGCAGCATCCTGGCGATACCCTAATAAAAAGGGGATGTCGGTCAGGTACTGGGCACCAGTGAAGATTCCTTGATCCTGTGGTGTGGGCAGTGCAGGGCTGTGACTCGCCTACACCGGAGATCAGGTGCCAGGCACAGGAGTCATGGCCACCATTAGAATGCGGAGCAGCCTGACTGTGCTGAGAAGAAGGCAACCCCAAAGACAGGGGGCTGTCAAGACACACCAAGAGGGAGTGCAGGAGTGGGAACTGCACAAAACACTGATGCTGAAGCAGCCACACTCCTGACAGCGGGGTCGGTGTGAAGACCTGTGATAATGGTCACACCGGGGACCTGGTGCAACCATAATCGCGTGTCTACAGCCCCTCCCGACCCTGCCCCAGGCTGGTGAATGAGGTGGAGCCCATCCACTGCACCCCCCTCCTTCTGTGAATACGGGGTCTGGCAACTTGAAACAGCAAGAAATCAGCTGGGGACAGCTAAGCTTTCATTTTGAGACATACTTCAAAGGAAAGCATATCAAGCTTTGCAAAGAAGGATGCTGTTTCTGCCAACCGTCCAACGCTAAAGGGAAAGAAGGTAGTCTCCACCTCAGGAGCAAGATCACAGGGCAGTCCTCTGGTGGGAGATCTCCAAAGGTACTGGGGCAGGGGAGCCGCAGTGAAGACACAAAAGAGGCATCAGGACATGGACTCTGGGGAACCTGGCCCAAGCAACCCAGGAAAGCCCTGCAATCTGAAAAGTGGATTTGCCACAATGTCTCTCTTGCTTCCAGGACACATGTATGTGTTCCTTCAAGGATCAGTTCATATACCTCAAGATCGACCGACAAAGGGCGATAGCAGAAATTAAGGGCAAGTTCACGGAGCTAGAAGAATGCACTGACACCAACAAAAAAGCCCTGCAAGATGGGCCAGAGGAAGTACACCGGAATGGAACACCTGAACAGATTCTTCCAAAATTAGGAACTGCAATACGAAGACCATGACCGCTGCTCTAACAGGTCCAATGTACGCTTCAGAAATCTCTCACAATATATCACAGACAAAGATCTTTCTGGGGAAGTGCTGGACAACGCAGCATCTGATACAATACTGATAGAGATTATCCACTGCACTGTCCTCAGATGCTATGACCCGAATCAGAGACCAAGAGATGTCCTTTTAATCCTGACTTCCTGTGCCCAAAGGGAAAGCATTTTAACGGTGAAAAGAGGGAAGCCCCCAATCTGTGTGAATGGTATGTGAGTGCAAATTTGCCAGGACATCGCGGTGTCCACCCTACAAAAATGCTGGGAAATGGGGCCAATAGCCAAGGAGCTGGCCAGAAGTAAGATCAGATATAGATGGGCATTTACATTCAGCCTTACCTTTACCGGTGAAGGCATTGAATGTAGGATCACTACCCATCAGGAGGGTCTGAAGGATCATCAACGCAACATAACAGACCTCTGATAAACAGAAGCCCATGGGCATTGACTAGAGCACTAAAATAACTCCAGAAAGGGATGGCAGTTTCCCTGTGACAACGAGTGCCAGACATGACACCCCAGAAATGCCAGTCAGCTGAATCCTGATAAAACAAGGTGCGGAAGGACTCACGGATAGATTAAGCAGGACACTTTCTAAGCGGGTGGACATCACCAATGGGTGGATATAGAACAGGAACAACTGCAGGGTAACTACATGGCCGATTATTAACTATGACGGTGGCTACTCAGGTGAAACTGCCACTCTGGCCGGGTAGTGGAATCCATCCAGAGGATCTTAGGGAAGCCCTCACCAGTTTTGAGCCATTAGACTATTGCTCAAGTTTCAGCATTCTCAGGGCTGACAGGTAATATTGTCATGGCCTCTTTTGGATTATCCAGGGCACAATCTTTACAGGGTGTTTTATGTGAAAACTACGTGTTTAAGGTTGGGTTGTGAAACATTTTATATCTCTGACATGGGCTAATCCAATTTGAATGTGAAGACTGGCGTTTATTTATGCTAATGCATGCACAGAGCTAATATTTAACAACTCTTTCCTGAAGGCATCTGTTGCCAGGGCGAATGAGCTGATTTATGTAAAGCGCTAATGTTTATCTATTCTTTCCTGAATGCATCTGTTTCCAGGGCCAATCAGCTAATTTATGTAAAGCACCAATGATCTATTTTTCCCTAAAGGCATCTGTTACCAGGGCAGTTCCGCTAATGTATGTCAATCGCTTATATTTATCAATGTATTCCTTGAATAGGGGGAAGAATTTACATCCTTGTTCTGCTTTATTTATGTACAAAAGAATCTAATATATATATATCAGTGGTCCTGGGATTTCTTGTGTAGGTACCTGTTCAAGGGACAGGGGCTGGGTGTTATCAACTACCCTCTCAGTATTATTAAGACATGCGCATTAGGCAGGTGAGGTGTATGACCAGTTTGTTCACCGACAGGTTGCTCGTTATATACAAGCATAGGCAATTTTGACATTGGTTATATAATAGGTCGGGCAATCACATCTTACAATTAACATCGCTTAAATCTCACAGAGCGAAGCAATTAAAGATAGTAGAGCAAATCCTGGAGGGAGAACTGAGAGACTTGAAGGAGATGCTATGGAAAAACCCCTGAAGGGCTATCCATAAGGCCTATAGAGAGAAAGCAGGCCAATTAGAGCTGATGCATACCAGAAAGACAGAGGAAGCGCTTTTGTGCATGAGGCAAACATACTATGCCAAAGCGAATAAGCCAGACAAGCTACTTGCCGGGGTCCTACAAGAGCAGAGAAGTTCAAAGGTGATTAAGGCAATAAGGGATGACCAGGGAGGGAGGACCGCACAGGCTGAGGGCATATCCACGAGATGTGTTAAATACTACACAAACTTGCACACCTCGGAATATCCTCCAAGTGACTCCCAAGACAAATATCTGGCCGAATTGGCCTTACCACACATACCTTCTCGGGTGAATGAATCTCTAGACATTGAAATAACACAGGAATAAGATTCTTTGGTGATAAAGAATCTACCAACAAGCAAATAGCCGGGACTAAATGGCTTCCCAACATTTTTATAAAACCTTTAGCACACAGCTAGTCCCTAATTTGACAACCCTCTTTAATACATGGATATGGGGGATTTTGTAATTGCTGGAAGAGGCTAAGATCATCTTGATCCCTAAACCTCAAAAAGATCCAACGATATGCGGGTCATATAAGCTAATAGCTTTATTCAGTATAGATGCCGAGATATATACAAAGGTGTTAGCAAATAGACTGGCATTTATTCTTCCAAGCTTAATGACCAAAGATCAAATGGTATTTTTGAAAGGTCACCAAAGTTTTGATAATGTCAGAAAGGTCTACGACTTTATTGAGAAGGCTGCAAATATGGGCACTCCAGTGGTCCTGCTATCCTTAGGTGCCGAAAAGGCTTTTCTAAACTTAGGCGTATGGGTTTTGGGGAAACATACCGAAAATGGTCCAGGCAAACTATATAAACCCCTCATCTAGACTCTTGATTAACAAACAGCTCTTGGATAATATCATCCTGCAGACGCTGAAACACTTGTGTACGAGCGCGATAGAAATAAAATATCAATCAGTCAATCAATCAATCAATCAATCAATTAAACAGGATTGCTCCCTGTCCCTTCTACTTTTTACACTTTTCCTGGAGCCCTTCTTGACATGTCTGAGAGAAACTGTAGAAATTATGGGAATCCCCTTCAGCGATTTGAGCCAGTGTCTGGATTAAAGGTGATCCTGAATACATTGGAAATACTGTATCTAATGCTTAAGGGGCTGGAGCTACAAGCAGCAGAGTGACCCTGGGATCCTTTTACAACTTCCCCCACTCTTGCGAGGTACCAAGACTGACCTTTTTAAATGGAGTACTTGCTCGATCTCATGGCTAGGAAGGATGGCGATCATTAAGATGTTGAGTCTCCTGAGAATTCTCTATCATTTCCAAAACCCCCCAGTCCAGATATCCAAGGTTTTTCTTCAAGGAATTACAAAAGATAACAAGTGCATTCATATGAAAGGGTAAGAGACCTAGGGTTCCACACTAATTTCTGATGGCCCCAAGAAGTAAAGGAGTTTATCTTTCCTGGATTTCAGGCTTTATTACAAGGTAGCCCAAATCAGGGTCATTAGAGAGTGGTTTAGAGAGGACATGACAAGAACTTGGACTAGAATGGATAGAGCTGCTGCAGGTAGGCCCCTGAGTCAAATCTTATGGAACCCTAGGGACATAGAGCAGAAAATATATACTGGAGTGGAATAACGTGACTGGTGGGAGAGAACCTGTAAGGAAAAACAGGATTTCTACCTTCCCTACACTGTTCACACCACTATTAAGAAACCTGCAATTCTCCCTGAGATTTGAAGGACAAGATTTGGCAAGGTGGCACGATGCAGAATGGAAACAATTTAGGGAAATGTGTAGGGGTTCTACCATTAGGTCTTTCGAAGACTGCAAACAGTTATTTCAGCTCACAGAGAAGTTGTCACACTGGTACTATCAGCTACGGCATTGGGTGTTTAGTAACAAGCTTAGGGTGGCAGCTTCCTGACAATTCACCCCTTTGAGAAATATTTGTTATCCCAATGTGAACAGCAACCTCTTGTCTCTGTACAAACTACTCATAGAAGGTGCCCCATAAACTGAACTGCCTTACATTAATAACTGAGAGACTATGGTGAACCACAACATTTTGAGACGACATTCGGATTGACTGTGGACGCACATACCAATGAAAGTCAGAGTCATACAGATCAGAGAAGGGTGGTATACAGTGATGCTACAATGGCACTATAAGCTTGCAAGATTACACTAAATGTTTCCACAAACATGACCTAATTGTTTCAGAGGATGAAATGCATGAGGGGATTGGGAGCACATTTGGTGGTCCTGCCCAAAGGTACAGACATTTTGGGACACAATCACACCTAATCTGGATAAAATGTTTTGAGTCACCCAGCACAACTCTCTAGATGTTTTATCTTCTAAGGATATGGGACTCTGAAACCATTCACCTATCAAAAGCAGAAGCTAAGGCAATAGTGATCCTGCTTGCATACACTTGGCTATTGATTGCTCATTGTTGGAGTTCCCTCAGACCATGATTGGATATGCATAAATTGGGATTTTGTCACAGTGGAGTGAATAACATACTTGCTGCAACAAGACTACACTGGCTTCCGGAGAGGTTTGGAAGTGGTTTCTGAAAGACAACTTCAATAACCCATTAAGCCCGGAATGGCTAAAGTCACTAGATTTGGGTTAGTGGATTGTGGAATAGCATCTACTTGGTCACTGTAATTGACTCGGATCTCCGATGGAGGTGGTGGTAGGGTTGAGGAGGGGGAAGAAATGTTGTTAGCAAAATACTGAATGTAATTATGTGCATCTATTTGCCATTTGTCTTAAAACTAAAAAAAAAACTACTTGGAAAAAGAAAGCATATGAATATGAGGTGCTCCATGAGCCTGATAATCCGTCCTCACAAAAAATGTTCTACATGTCCATTGTCGCATTGTCTTTGCTGCATGTGCGAAAGTGGACCTAAGTTTTGCAGCATGCACCTGTCACCTGAAGGACTCCTGTACCTGTACCAGTACTTTCTAGCATCACGCATGTTGGCAAACATTTTTTGTTATCAAGCTTTCTAAGACCTCATCCTCATCTTTCACCTTCTGCACCATTTCACTCGCAGTGACGTTTTGAAAACATGTGCCAGTCTTCAGTGAATAGCAAAGAGTGGAAAACTCACTCTGTTTGTCTTGAACCGTGAGTCCTCAGAATACATGCATGTACAGCAGTATTCTGATGCAGAAATGGGTGAAGGGCATTCTTCCAACTGACCTCCTCTTCCTCAAGGAAACGCATTAGGAAACATTGAACCTCTTAAACTCAGCTTCCCCAAACTAATTGATGAACCCCTTTCTGGCTGCAATTGATATAATTCAATTGCATCACCGATGCCCTCACGAGAATTCAAAGGATGAATAGTGTAGTGCTCATATAAGCTATAAGCCTCAGCCTCACCAATAAACTGAACTTGTCCACCTGCCATTGAATTTGTATCAAGTAGTGGAATGATCAATGTAAATCTCATTGTTCTTTGCCAAATAGGCAAGTGCTCCTTTGAACTTTTTCAAATTGACAATTTCATGCCAGATTATCCTGTCTTTTGTTGTTACACCATTCACTAATATCAACAATCAGTCCTCAATCAGCTGTCTTATTGCCAGATTCGGAACATTTTCTTTCAGGTGCAGTAGTAAATGCACCACTTTACCTTTCACTCCTTGTGCAAGTACTTTTGAAGGCCACTTTGATGACTTTGTCTCCAACCTGACTATACCCTAAAATGGGTGAACAGATTGTAATGCAATCACCTCAAACATATTCAGGTTCTGCAGAGCTGAGGGAGTAACACCAACTTCCATTTTGTGCGAAAAACACCCCTTGAGGGAATTGCACATTTGTTGATATTACGCAAGCAATTCTTACACAAGGTCTGGCATTCAATAACATCAAATCGACCCACAAACAAATATATGAAGAGTGCTTTCTACACATCATCTCTGCCAGGATGCGCCTTCCTCTCAATATCCACTTTAAGTACTTGTAGAATGAGCATGATAAGATACACAAACGTTGTCTGGCTTTTGACTGGCAACTGATTGAAACAGAGACATACCTTTCTCATATTTTTCCAGAATTACTTCCTTGGAAAGCATGACATTTATTTCACCTACTCCAACAGCGGTGTCCTGAAATGATGCATCTGATCCAAAGTATGCCTCCTGTACTAGTTACGTTACTGTGTTCAGTTCCTCCACAGTACTATAAATCAATACCTTGCTGAAAAGTCCAAGTGAAAGATCTGGCGCCTTACAAAAGTACATCTCTGTAAGTAGGTGGCACATATTAGCATGATGTGCTGCTAACATGCGTATATGGTGGAACATATCAGAACATTTATCTTCACCTGAACATGCTGAAGAGTGGCCCTGTAAACCAGGGAATTCTCTTAATTGAAGCATTCTAATCTGTTTTTTCTCACGTTTGCTCGTGTGGAAACGAGTAAGAAATTACCTCAAGATTGTGCAAGATCGTTGTATAATATTGCTCATCGAGGAACAATTCCATTCCAACAAAGGCTTCACGTTTGAAGCATTTAAAGTACCTGCAATGACTGCATTTCTAAGCACAAGTTTCTTTTCAGTTTCTAATTCATTAAAAATGCCATCTTGAAATTCATTACCTCGACCAAGATTAGGGAATGCCAAAGTTACTGTGCGATTTTGATGTTAACTTTCTTCCTTAAAATAGTGCTCAGTATGAGAGGTGTACAACCACTTACCTCCATACAGTTCACAGAAATTCTTAGCAGTAGTCCTTCTCTTACATTTAAAACTCTTCAAAAGCCCATCTATGACTTTTCTGAATCTTTTAATGCGATTAAGAATCAAAATAAACATTTTCTCTTCAACAAAACGATTTCTCTATTAGAGTTTCAAGTTCTTTTTTCTGCTTATTTTGAGCAAGATAGGAACGTTTTCTTTCTACCATTTTCAAAGATTTGAAAACATACTATGGTAAAACATCTTGCCGAGCATATCTGTAAACCACTGTATATTTCTACCTATAATTTCCGTGAATGCTGTATCAATTCATCAACCTGTTTCTCAGAAATGTGCTTGCCTATTTTTTGTTGTTCTTTTCTGTGTATTTGGCTCCTTAACATTACAAGATGTCTGACCAATGTCTGGATCTGAAATGATGGCTTCAATAGTACTATTTACAGGCCCACCAATATATGTTAAATAATCACTAGCATTAATGTTTTAATCACTAAGATTATCAGGAGATGCACTGTTACATTTTGAACCATTATTACATACTGTACTTTCCTGAACATAACGCTGATGCTGGTTATCATGCTTCTGCTGCTTTCTGTATTGCATCTTTTGAAGTCTTGTAGAGAAGAAAGAAAATTTCTAATGTCATAGTTACGACTAGAAAAAGTAACATAGACATCAGTCCCTAATCCCACCCTAACATTTTACACAAATACATCTTGAATACAGTGAAAGGACATACACAAAACGGGAATACTCATTTCAGCAAACACATACTGTATGGGCAATTTTGCTATCATTCAATGAACTTTCATTCACACCCAGGGAAGACCACTTATCCAATCAGATGACTGGGATCACGGACAAGAAAACACAGTGTACCACCTGTGATTTAGAGCCATGCAAACCCAGTGACTCATTATTAAACATGTGTGCCCCCAACACAAGAGAAATATCTATATCTTAGGTGTCACCCCATGTCAAAAAGCTTACACACGCTGCAGCACACTAGAACCTCACCTTAGACAGGCCCAAGTTAAGCAGAAGAAACCTTCCAGCCTTCCTTGATCTCAACAGCCAAGCATACACTTTCTGCACAATCTTAACTGCTGCCCAGCTATATACATACTCTCTAAAGTCTTCTATCCCCTTCATTTCATTTGTTTGTGTGCAAACATTTCTTCATAGCAAGACCATTCTTGCCTTTAAAACATCAACAATGTAACCTACAGCAAAGTCTTTCCAATTTTGATTACAGGTAAAAATAGGATCTAAACATCAACACCCAACAGTCGAAGATCTAGATTCATAATAATAAAAATTCTAAAAAAATTGTTAAATACCCAGCACACATAACACATCATTGTAAACATGAACGTTTCTATTTCCTAACTTCAAACTATAAACACAAACTTGCAAATCATACCCACTACACCGTTTCTTCTGATCACAATCCTTTACTTCATATCAGCATCAGTACACAAACAACGACTAACAATAAAAGACATTATTATCACTTTGCCTGTGACATTTAAATCACTGCACATTACACAAAATATACTCTTTCTATTAGACACATTCCAAATTGAGAACCACACCACAATTTCCCTCCTCAAATAAATAACTCACATGAAAATCTATTAAATTTAAACACTCCAAAAATGTACATTTTTGCACTCATTTTCGCAAAATATATAATACACCTAAAGAAAAATCTGCACTGTTTTAGTTAACTTCTCAAATCTAACCGGCATTCGACAACATATTTACCTACACTAATAATACGTGCTTTGAAAACCTCTTGACTCAAAAACAAAACAATATACAATCGAATATAAACATACAATGCACATTTAACAATATGCACTATTCTGATTAGTCACAAATCTCAAATCTACATCTCCTTTGCGCAGCCCTGGCTAGAACCGAGAAATCAAGTAAAACAGTGCAAATTTCTCTCTGCCCATGGTACAAGTTACCGAAAACTATCAGCATGTATCTTTCACTGGTTTACTCCTCAGACTTTCCCTGAAACCAGATAAAAAAAGAAACACCCTAAATATAAAATTTGACTACACGAGTACGAGATTAGAGAATCACATAGATCACGTTCAATATAAACATAGTACACTTTCCTAATATATAATGTTTTTAACGACTTCACGCAAATCGAGAACTCAAAACTATGCCTCCCTCTTCCCCAATAGACCAACCAGTAACATCTAAACAATATATAATACTGATGCATTTACTTAAATTACATCCAAATATAACAGGCTATGAAATGATTTACTCTGATGAATATATCTGTCTGTCACTTGTGATTACTGTTCATTTAAACAGATACAAAATGACAGAAACTGTTACACTACTACTACCAGGTGAATGGGGAAGACGAATACAAAGTCTCTGGTATCCTTGATTGCCAAGTATCTAGGGGCTCTGTTCTTTATTTGGTGGACTGGAAAGGATTTGGTCCCGAGGAGCGTACTTGGGAACCTTTGACCGACTTGCATTGCCCCGATCTTTTGAGGAGGTTCCATACCGCCCGCGGGTTGCCGTTGTCTTTGGGGGCGGATGCTGTTACACTACGGCCGTCTCATACTGCGATACAGTCGCCACGTAGTCCTTTCGTTCAGAACTCCACAGGACGGTGGAGTCTGTTATGGCACCGCTACAAGTTACCATGGAGAGTGGGACGCACACAAGTTCCTCAGCTGACGGGGCTCGAACGTGCATCACGTCGTCCTACGTAGTAAACCAAGCCCCCCTTGTTGTTAAATCCCGCGGCGGCAGCATTCTCATTGCTGCTAATTGTATTGTTACAGCTCCCGGCATCTTCAGCCTTAAAGACGCTTTCGGATTACTCTCCGTATTTTATTTGACTACACGGTATCAGGACCTGTATTTTCCCTTACTCTAATTGCTTGCGTGGATCCCCTTCTAACTTCGGTTGCCACAATTAATGTAAGCAGGCTCATTTTCTTCCTTTCCATTGTTTCGGTGCGAGCTACCATCACCGCGCCAACTTTTATGCTGACTCTACAAGCGGATGAGACCCGAACATCAGCTCCGTGTCAGCTTTGCCTGCTGGCCGTCAGAGTTGAGCATTCAGTGGCGCTTCTGTGTTGTCTGTAAACGGGCAAAGTTCGAATTGCCAGCCCCGCGGCAGCTCCTATTTCAAGCAGCGGGAGATCCGGGTTGTTATTGCTCCAATCCCGCTCTCATTCTCTGTGCACTCTGAATCCTACAGTGACTACACAGTGAAGCGGTTTAGCCACGCTTGTTCCATATCATTGCCAACCTCAAGAATACTCATACTACCGCAACATACTGCACATTGACTGCACTCGCATACTTATTGATCTATTTACTGGAACCGTCACAGCCTCGGCACGCCTAAGAACTAGGATACAACCTTGTACTCCAGGACTGCACTTTTCTTGGATTGTTTCTTCTATGTGCATTTGAATGCTCTCCTGTATCTACACCATCCCGGACCTAGTGCGGCCCTCTTGCCGATCGGGTTTACCCTCCTATACTAACCTCCCTGTTTATTATTTTGTACCATTCGTTGTGTTCTTCCTTTTTGGATTGATCCCTCCTACACTGACATCTCAGGTTAGTCCAGTCCATTACTCATAAAACTGAAAGACTTAATATTAATAGCTCACCAGTGCTTTCATTCATACATATAGGATCAGCTCTCAGACCATTTGTCTCCGCTTGTCTTATGCTCCTAGTCAAGTCATTAAGTAAACTAATCCTCTGTTCATTTTCTTGCAGCATTGAGTTGGCGGTGCGTGCACTCCCTGCTCTTTTGTGCGATAGACGGCTCTGACTATTATTATTTAAATAACAGAGCAGTACATCGTAAAGAAGAGCCCCTCGCTAAGAGGAAGCCTGATTCTTAAAGATCAGGGGACCTGGGTTCTTGACACTACTGCTTTCTCAACTCCACTACGATTCCTGGACTGGCTATACTGCCTTCCAACGTGGTGAGTAACAGAAACACAGCCTAACCTGACACTTTCCAACTTCACTGCAAACAAGTCAACAGGTCAACCATGATGCATAAGAAAACCAGTTCAAAATGTGAACATCAAACAAAGAAAGAGGACAATATCCCTCCACAAAATGGCTTCACCCATTATCTCACTACTTAATACATACATACCTTAAAGACCAATCTCATAAAATTGCTGTTAAAGGAGAAAGTCTTGACCATTCAAACCTGTCATACGGAACTCTGTATGGCAACGTTGGAGGCTGCAGCCGGATCACAGGGTCTTGCAGTGATCCACCTCACACACTGGATGTCCCATCACGTTTATTAAGGATGTGCAGTGATGGTTGCCGGTTATTCTGTCATCAGCGTATTTACCAACAGGTCTCGGATACCTTGCTGAATTGCCACACTAGTAGCTACCGCTCCAGCAGACACTGCCTGTTTCTTCTTTCCTTCCTACTAAATCCCTCATTCTCCTGGTCCTTGATAGTTCTCTGCTGTTCTTGGTCTGGTGTCTTCCGTGGCCTCCTGATTTCTCTCTGTGTGCTTTTCCTTTCCTGCTCCTTATTCCTCCACCTGCATCTTCGTTGTCCCAGTGGTAGTCCTGCTCCCTTTCTGCTAGCTACCTCCTGGATTCTCTTCTCCTGGAACTCCTGAATCTTCTTCTACTTGGACTCTTGGTTCATCAGGGGTTTCCCCTACATCGTTTCAGGTACTGTGTTCTTTCATCGACGGATGGTTTTTCAAAGGTTTTTTAAAACATTTTTTTAAACTATCAAATTCTTTTTTTAAAAATGTTTGAGGGGTACCCCACTAACTCCCTCCCCTATTGTTTTGTATGTATTCCTGACCACCACTAAATCTTATATGCACTTTCCCACACCCCCTATATTTTTCAACAAGTTATAAAAAAAGAGTTTTGTTAAAAAACAAATCAAAAAAAGATCAGTCGATGAAAGAATGGTATACATCATTGTTATCGATGTTTTCCCTTCTATTGGTGATCGCTTATTGGTTACTTGGTCTCCCTTGTTGTCTATAAAGGGTGACACACTGGCTACCGACAGGGGTCGACCTTACCCCTACACTGCTCAGCAGACCCAACAGAGCAAGCTAAGGTCACCTTGTGACAAAACCATACAATCAAAACACATTACTTTTCCCTCATATTCAAATTCCTCATTACATCACCATTGTAACTCTCTCAGAGACAAAGCAAGCATCACAATGGAGCAAAAAAAGCAAAACTGTCTACATAACTGGAGATTTGTGGGTTTATTGGCTGATGATCTACTGTATGCACAGAGGAATTCATCAGCATCTTGGATTGCAAAAAGAATTAGAAAGATGAGATTGGAGCAAATATTCCATAGATTAGTAAAAGGTAGATTGGACTATCATCCGGACATAGTCATAGTTCACTGTGCAGTTAATGATCTTGGTTATTGAAGAGGTGTTTCTCTTTCTCTCGTCATGAAACATGATTTCCAAAATCTCCATGGAAAGGTTTCCAAACACAGTATTTGTGTTTTCAAATATCTGACAAAGGCAACAATGGAAAAGGATGCAGACACTGAACAAAGAAATTGAAAGGACACTAAAAATATCAACAAAGTAATTTCTGCATTTTACGCTGAGCACCATATGTGTCTGCACAATACAAATATCACATACTCAAACAGTGAATTATTTAGAAAAGATGGGGTTCATCTAACAGACACTGGAAATACATTGTTCCTACCGAATATCCAAACATGCCTTCTTCACTTCTAAATAAACACATCTTACAAATTACTGACCGAAGATCCTTTTAAGGACTACCTATAACCATAAACAGTATTTAAAAAAATAATACTAATAACTCGCAAATGGAGTTGTACAAACGTACGTAAATAAGGAAGATGAACAAGCGGATATCACTTACGATTCATGACAAATATACATAAAAATGAATCACAAAACAACACCAAGAAGCGCAATCCCAAAAAATCTGTTTGGTACTTTTTTCCCCTACTGAAAACTAATTGAGAATGTGTGATATTACAAATGATGCATACAGTACCAAAAACAAAGAAGAATGTATTGGGACTCAATACCGAAAATTCCCGAATCATACTGTTCCCCCACGCATATAAATCGAGAAACAAAAGTGCTCTAACTTAAAATACACACCAATCCACAATATAAACAAAAAGATAAAAGACTAATTTCTTTTCGAATTGTAAAGCACATCTATCAAAATCTGTAAATGGAATAGCCCAAGGGTACGTGTATGCTACTGAAATCGAGAACTGATTGGCTAATACACACACAAGGATCTCAAATTGCCTACATATACTGCAGGAAACCTTCCATTTACTCCTTGCTTTTGAGACAAATTCAAGTAAGAACAGTGCAAACCTTCCCTACCCTATTTGTTGGAATAGTGCTTTTCCTTTCCCAAACCCGCTTCTCTTTGTTTCTTCTCTTTGTTGTACATTGTTTTCTGTTTGTTTCTTTCTTTTATATGTGTTTTTAAAATATTTGTTTAAGATGTTTCAAACCTTCATTAAAAAAAAAAAAATCTTTTGACTTATACTTTAACATTTTTCTGGAGATGGAGGCTGATAACCTCGACACACAGTCCAACAATGAAGAGATCAAGCTAGTGATTGTGCCTGGTAGCAATGAAGCCCTGCAGCAAGAGGAGGTTGAGCGGGCAGAGCAACCATCTCCACCAAAGAAGTACCACAGCAAGGGCTTCATCCCATCTCTCTGCTGGCCGTATTTCAGAGACCCAAGGACACACCTCTTTCAGAAGTGGAAACGGCACAGTGAACCTTATGTAGCTCAGAAGAGGATTGGTGATGGTGGCAACACACAGCTTGGGCACCACCGCATTTACAAATGATGTGATTCACTACTATTGGTGGCAATTATACCAGCAATTCAGGAACAGGTTAATGAAGCAAGCTATCCGAATTTGGTGCACTGATTTTAACACCTTTATACAACTGCAACATCAGAGTCCACAGAAGAAGCACCACCATCACAAGCTACATCTTCCTCTCCACATCTGCCATCTTCATTATACCCTGCTGCCGATGGTGGGAGTCCCTCTTCTGCCACCTCGGCAATTGCTACTCCACGACAACGCAGGTCTCCAGAAGGTGGCTTTTTTACCTGCAAGAAGTGCTTCATGCCAATATCACTGAAGACAAAGGGCCTCATTACGACCCAGGCGGTAAGTTACCGCCTGCGTCGTACCCTTACCACCATGGTAAACTATGTTTACACCATGGTGGATGGTGGATTTACCGCCCCATTCCAAGGTGAGTGGGGCGGTAAATCCCCATTTCCCATTTTACCCTTCCCCATTCCCATTTTTGCCCCATAGGGGATAATGGGAGTGGGGAAGGCGCTAATTACGCCACCGTAAATTACGGTGGCGTAATTAGCACCATGGTCCCTTAGCGCCATGGATTTTAACGCCTGCAAAAAGCAGACGTTAAACTCACCATGGCGCAAAGGGACCTCGGAATCAGGCGTTAAGGGTCGGCGCCGTTTATGGCGCCGTTAACCCCTTAACGCCTGATTCGTAATGAGGCCCAAATAGTTTTGAGGGAATTGACGATGCCTGGGTGGAGCATGGCAGAAATTGCAAGTAGTTTTTATATAATTGTGTAAAAGTTTTTGTACTCTCTTTTTCAGGACATTGAGCCCTTCTGTTTTTTCTTTAAAAAAATATATAAAACTTGCCTGAAAATAAAAAAGTCTACTTTCTTCCTCTCTTACCTACATCCTCCCACCTCCCATCTCTTCCTTTAACCCAGAGGCAGCTAGTCCATATTGGGCAAGGGGGCATCAACCCACTGGATCTTGTCCCCCTCTCACCCATTATGGAGGAGCCATCCCAGTGAAATATGAGCAATGCCTTAGCTTTTTTTTCAGCTGAGGGATTACTCTTAACTGTCAAAGGGAAACACTGTTTCCCTTTAATAGTTAAAGTTCCCTAGCCATGCTAGCTCAATGAGCCATGCAAGGCTGGGGGCATTTGCTTCCCCAGCCTCACATGGCTCATTGGAAATGCTGGCTGGGGAACTGCATGTGTGTATGTACAAGGGGGTGCTCCTGCACCTCCTCACACATGCAGACAGGGCAGGCTGGAGTGGGCATATCATCACCCACGCTCAGGTCCCTCTATGCATGATCAGAAACCTGATTCGTGTTCATGCTAGCATGGGCCTGAATGCTAGTGAGGAAAGACCTGCGGCAGAAGCTCAGTTTGTTCATTATCAGTTTTTTTAATTTAAATTATGTGTATGGATGTGTGCATGCTTGTGTTGTTAGGTGAATGAATGTATGATGATGGATGCTGGTGTGCATAAGAGCGTGATTGCTGTGTGCATGTTGTCTAAATGTGTGCATTTGTATGTTCATTTATTTATTTAAATATGTGTATGGATCTGTGTATGCTTGTGTTCTGAGTGAATGCATGATGGATGTTCGTGTGAATGAAACAGAGAGTGTTTGCTGTGTGTATGCTGCATAAATGTGTGTGTTTGTATGTTTATTATTTAAATATGTGTATGGATGTGTCTATGCGTGTAGTCAGTGCATGGTGGGTGCTCTTGAGAATGATAAGTGCTTGCAGTGTGTTTGCTGTCTAAATGTGTGCATTTGTATGTGCATTTATTTATTTAAATATGTGTATGGATGTGTGTATGCTTGTGGTATGAGTAAGTGCATGATGGATGCTCGTGTGAATGAAACAGAGAGTGTTTGATGTGTGCATGTTATATAAATGTGTGTCTTTGTATGTTCATTGTATTATTAGTTTAAAAAAGAACTAAACTGGGGGAGATGAAGTTTAAAGTTACGCAAAAAATAGCAGGTCCATCAGATAAGTAGGGAGGGAGGGAGGTTCGTAGAAGAAGTGAGCAGGATATCTCTCATGGGGTGGAGGGCCAAAGGAAGCATCACGGCCTGCCTCCCTTTTGCCTCCCCACAAGAGCTGAAAAATACAGGGGTACGTACACAGTGCCCTCTCGCCCACACTTCGGGCCACCTGATTGGCTGAGCGGCCTTCTCTGGATGCGAAAGAGGTAATATACATCAAGTTAACTAAGGGTTCGGTGCCCATTACAAATTAATAAACAAACAAACAAACAAGGCAGTGTGCTGACCCTGCCTATAAGAGCCTGCCGCCAAAGTTAAGGGACTGAGTAAACCAAGGGTCCTTTAGCGTGGATGCCAGTGCTGTTTCCTCCAGATTTAGCCTGCCACCAAGCTGTATATTACCATTACCAACCATGACGTTTTCTACAAAGGTGCTAAAGGTGTTTACATTAAAAGAAGGAACAAGTATCTTTAGCTTGCAGTGACTGCAGCACTGCATGTTCCTCCTAATGTATACTTTCTATGTCGAGTTCATAAGGACCACAAGTCGCCACACAACAAACTACAGGTACCTTTTATTCTTTATTGATCACCAAAAATGGAGTCACCCAATGCACAGCGAACTTATGAATAGGCACCTGTTTATACACACCATTCATATGACCTTTTTTTTTAGCTCTGCACATTTTCACAAATCAAAGGGCATCTCTACACATTTGAAAGTGCATCAAAATTTCACAAACAGGATGTCTTTTTTAAATGTGCAGAAATATAAGGCAACCCCATGCTCCTGCTTGGAGTAGGATCAGAGGGGATGCATGTTGCATGACAAGATATTTCCTGACCCTGTCATGCAAAAGTGTGGCAGCAGCGATATTAAGCACTGCTGTCTCACTTGCATTTCTATTCCTCATATGGGATATAAAATAAATGTGGATCACATTGTACATTGACATGCCTTTTAAGGATCTATGGTCCTCATTATGAGTCTGGCGGTAGCCGTACCAGTAAAAACGGCACGGCTGCCGCCGGAGTAATTTTTTTTCCAGCGCCTGCAGTCGGGATTTACCAGGGAATAACAGCCCTAGCGGTCCCGGTAATTCCTCATTGCCAGGCGCCGGAAAATATTGCTCCCCATACCCATTCCAGTCCCATTGGACTCAATGGGAATGGGGAGGTCGGATGCACCGGCACCATTCATGAATGGTGCCGGTGCATCTGTCAAGGTCTGCGAGTGGGTGCCTTTCCGCCTGCCAGCGGTCGAAAATTCACCCGCTCGCATAACTCGTAGTTTGCAAGTCTGGAAACAATGGTACGGCCAAGCTTACTGGTACCGTAGTTTCCAGACCAGACTTCTCGTAATGACCACGTATCTATCTGCAGGAGAATGGTTACCCCACCCTTAGTCAAATAGCGCACTGATGAGCCTACACCGTTTTAAATATAAAGCTGTTTGCCACTATTTATGCATACAGCTAGAGGGATAAAAATATCCCAAAAAGTCTAATGTCACTCATTTATTTAATGTTGTTTGGTATGCAAAATTAAAAAGCTGCTGAAGTCAGCGAAACACAACACATAGATATACAGTAAATATATCACAAACTACGTTATATAATGCACAATTCTTTACACAAACACTTTGGTCAGTGAAATATGACTGGTAGTTAGTATAAGGTGACTTTGTACTCTACTTTTGGACACACAACAGAGGACTGAAATAGGAGAACAGAAAATTCTATACTGCAATATTTTTTTTTGCATTGGTTTTGTTGACTGCGCAGCAGTTTTCTAGTTTCTGCGGCTCTAATTAGCTTGACTATTTAAACAGTGTCTTTATTGTTTGTGGAAGCACAGAGAAACATGTGTCGACTTGAGTGAGAAACATGACACTACAGTTCCCTAGTAATACAATTTACATCAACAGCTATCACACTAACAATTTTAAAAGTTACAACAAGAAGCAAAACAAAGTTTAAAAAAAATATTTAATAGTGAAACTGGTTGTGGGTATTCCCTTTCTTTTTTGATCTTCAAAACAGAAATCACTTTCAGTATGTAAATTGTCTGCAATCTAACTTTCTTTTAAGGTCCATAATTTCCTTTTTTACAGTTCCCATTTCCAGCTGAATACTGTGCAAAATACCAATAACTTTGTTCAAAAATTCTTGAATGTCATCCTTTGTCAAGTCTTCAGGTGGCTGCGGAAGAATCCTCCTCCTCCCTTGCAGGACTTCTTCATCTATTAAAAAGAAATCAAAACATATTATGAAACAATTAAACACATAATTGACTTCAAAGTACTCTTACTAGTAGCACACAAATTACAAACCCGAAAAAATAAATACACCACTTCACCATATTTCAACTTCAATAGTATCTTCTTTACAACATTATGGCATACCTAAAACCACAATCATCTCTATAACTGACCTTCATACTTAGGTCATAGAAACCTTGATTCCACTTACTACACCAACTGAATCAATTACCTTAACATTAACACTATGACATTACCAGACCCAATAACTTCCCTTCCCAGAAATATTCACGCCTATTATCATAGTGGCATTTCCTCCCTCTCCAAGCAACTCATGCTAACACTTACCTATTGCCTAAACCAGATGCAAATGAAGCAAGTACCTTCATATTACACCATGCCATTACCAGAACCAACAACTGCCCTCACCAAAGGGAATTACTACTGTTATCATGCTGCCCTAATTTCCCCTTCCATGGCACTCATGCTAATGCTCACCTGTGCCCTGAACTTAAGCTACAATGAAAAACATCATACTCCTACGTCTCGTCCCCTTTCCTCCATACTTATGGGACATTCCTCCCTCCTGTGGGACAAGACCGGAGCACTTTGTAAAAGCATCCAAAAATGTTGCAAACATTTTAGTCCTTCCTCTCTTTCCACGCGGGGCCCGGCACGCGGCCGTAACCCCGCCCATCTCAGCTCCGCGCATCGCCCATCAGTCCTTTTCTCAGCTCGTTTGGGACGCAACACACTTGTATCATCGGAAGATCTTCTTCCCTTTTTTCCTCTCTCTGGCTCTCGCTAGCAATCGGTTGCTAGTCTGTCGTTCAAACTAGATTTTCCATTGTTCATCGTGTCACCAATGCTTCGCGAGGGCGGATCCCCATCCTCTTTGTTTAGAGTGTTTGGGTCCGGACCACCGTTGGAACTCCTGTTTTTTTTGCGATTCCCTTTCGGTTCGGGCACTTCAACGTCGGTTGGAGCGGTGGGAGGAGGTGTTTCGACGTACTCCTCCCTCGCACTTTCAATCTTTTATCGACAAAAAGAAGAAACGCCCAGTAAGTTCTTTACTTTTCAGAGCACCCTGGCCGGGAGACACCTTTCCGGGTTCTTCCCGAGCCAGGAGGAGCGTCAACCGCTCTGTCACCGGGGATTACCCCGAGGTGCCTTCTCGGCCTAATAATTGTACCAGAGTTTTCTCTGAGGGTCTCCGTAAGGGGCCTGTGGATACCAGAGTATGCTCCGAGGCCCCTCCTGTGGGGGCTGCTTGTAGACCCCGCTCTGCTGAGTCGTGGGGTACCGGAGCTCGCTCTGAGGCCTCTTTATCGGCTTCCCTGAAAAATACTGGGGTGCGCCCCGAGGCCTTCGTTGGGCTTGGTGTTACCGAAAGGATGTTCGAGACCTGCGCTAGTAAGGCTGTTACCGGACCTGGGTCCAAGGTTCCTCGTACAGAGGCTAAAGTAACCAACATTTCTGAGAGACCCGGCAAGGCCTTATCGGTGAAAGTTGTTTCTCACCGTTCCTGCTCTTGTGGCGACGCCAGAACTGTTGAGGGGGCAAGGAGTGAAAGTTCCTCCTTCACCGGCAGTGCCGAGGTCCTTCCTGTGAAGGCTAGTTTGGCTATTGGTATGTTGCAGAAGCATTCCAGGCCTCATAGTACCGGCTCGGCCAAGGTTCCTTATGTAAAGGCTAAAATTAAGACCCCTGATCCACCGACGGGGACCCCTCCCTCACTTCCTCACGTGCCGCAGTTCCCCTTAGGTGATGGCAAAATGGTGGCCGTTCCCGCCACGACCACGGTGGCCATTTAGGGGGCTCCCTCTACAACTACGCCATCGGCCTCAGGTGTAGGAGTTGGTTCTTCGGGTGAACATAAAATTCCTTGTGCGCATCCGTTTCGTCCAGTTTACGACTGGAACGCTCGGATGCCCCTTCGGCATAATGTCTCATTGCCTGTGGGTTTGTCAGCCTTGATGTTTGTGGACACTTCGGGGGATGGGTCTGTGTGGCAACCCTCCCCTTTGCGTCCCTGGAATTATCCTCCTCATGAGAGGCCTCCTCTGGTAGCTCCAAAACTGTCTCTGGAGGAAGCTTTTTTCGGCATATTCCAGATGCTCATGCGTACCGACCCCATGAGAGAGTATTTCAAGGGTCTTTTTAAGGAGATATGCCCGCCTGCGCCTCTGGCTCCACCGGCTCCTCTGGTGGAGCCGCCGGCGCCTCCCTTGCCTACGGTGCCTCCTCCCACCCTTCCGCCCTTACCTCCATTGTCCCCCGTGGACAAGACAGTGCCTGACACGGTTCAGCAGGATCCTGACCTGTCGAATGATCCGCAGGGCGATCAGAACAGCGAAGACAAGCCCCGCTCTGTTAGAGCTTTTCATGACCGGGTACTGGACATGATGTGCCTATTGGATGTTCCAGTGCCTGAGGCACCCGTTCTGCAGGAGGATGTGCTTTTGGGGGCATTCACCCTGTCTACTTCGGAGCGTACCGGCCTGTTCTTGCAGAAGGACGTTTTGGCCGAGGTCTGCAGGGTCTGGTAAAAGCCACAATCTGGACTTTTTGTCAATAAGAAAATTGACGCGCGATACAGGCGCGATACAGGCTACATTCTTCGGAAGAGGTGGCCCTGTCATCATGTCCGCCCCCTTCCTCCACAGTGGTGGCTGCGGCCACTTTACAGTCCAGGCCTGCAGCATCCTCTTCTATGATGGCTACTCAGGTTCTGGGGAAGGAGGACAGGCTTCTCGACTCTCTTGGGAGGAAGATTTTTGCTAACTAGGCCTTGCAGTTCTGGCATGCTAATGAGGAACTGGTGTTAGCGGGGGCGAATATGAAGATGTGGAAAGGTCTGTCGGAGTTCGAGGAGTTCATCCCGGTCGAGAAGCTAGAAGACTTAAGGTGGGTTTATCCGATGCCAGGGTCTTGGCCCAGGATCTGCTTGAGGCCGCGGCTCATCACGTCGACACTTCGGCTCAGGGCCTTATGCTGGGAGTTGATACCTCTCGACAGGCGTGGTTGCATGCCACCAATTTCTGAAAGGAGGTGCAGGACAAGGTGTTGACCTGCTGTTTGACAGTAAGGAGCTTTTCCATTCCACAACGGATGTGGAGCTCACCAAAACGAAGGACAGCACCCAGACAGCTAAGTCCTTGTCCGTCCTGGTTAAAACTCCTTTTGGACCCACGGACTATTGTCACAAAGCCGGCCCTCCTCTGGTTTCAGGGGGTTTATAGACTGGAAATCCCGCAGAGTGGATACCCTTTTGGGAAATTCAGTTTTTCTCCCGCTCCTCAGCCTCCTCCTCAGCTTCAGGTGGTAACACCACCGAAAAGCCTGCCAAATGAGGGTTCTCAGCGCTCGCACGAGACCCCGGTGGGAGGACGCATTACGTCTCATTGGGAGGGGTGGCAGACCATCACCGAAGACAGGTGGGTCTTGTCAGTTGCTCGGGTGGGCTTCCACTTATCTTTACCCCCTACCCCACCCTTCAACCCTCCTTTCCAGCAGTCGGGGTCATCCTCCCTGAAAGCCGAGGTTCAGAAGCTTCTGGACCTCAGAGCTGTGGAACCCGTTCCCCTTGGGGAACGAGGGGAGGGCTTCTACTCTAGGCTGTTTATGGTGCCCAAACCCAACCAGGTTGGCCTGCGCACCATCCTAGACCTTTCCCAGTTCAATCTTTTCCTACCCCAAGAGAAATTCAAGATGATCACGCCCGGCCAGATACAGTCCTCCTTGCAGATGGACAATTGGGTCAGCATGGTGGACCTTCAGGATGCGTACATGTATATTCTGATTTGGAATCCACACAGGAGATATCTCAGTTTCTCTGTGGGAGAAGAGCACTTCCAGTTTCGAGTGCTTCCTTTTGGCCTCAGCTCGGCCCCGCGTGTCTTCACGAAGATGATATTGGTGATCGCGGCCTATCTTCGTCTGCAGGGTATCCATGTGTATCCGTATTTGGATGACTGGCTTTTACGCAGCCCTTGCCCGTTGAACGCCACCTGCAATCTTCAGCCTCTCCTCCAGCTCCTGTTCCACCTCGGGCTGTCGGTGAACTGGCAGAAATCTTCCATGACGGTCTCTCAGGACTTGGAACACAATCGACTGCAGAATGGCGGATCTGTTGGCCACGTGTCAGATGTTTGCGCAGTCGGAGAGCATGTCGGCCTGGTGGTTCCAGAGGCTTCTGGGCCTCATGACCTTGTGCGTGTTGGCTCTTCCTCTTGCTCGTCTCAAGATGAGGTGGACTCAGATGGCTCTTCGGAGTTCTTTGATTCAGGCTGTGGGTCCGGACTCCAAGTTGATAACGATTCCCGCTTCCATGAGAGCGGACCTGGACTGGTGGTCGTCTCCCAGCAACCTGTCGGTGGGGGTGGGTTTTCAAGACCCAGCCCCGATGGTAACGGTCATGACGGACTCCTCCCTTCAGAGGTGGGGTGCAACGTTGGATCTTCTTCAGGTCTCTGATATTTGGTCGCCTCAGAGCGAGCTCCTCCACATAAATCATCTGGAGCTTCTGGCGATTTTTCTAGCGCTCAAGGCGTTCAGACCGATCATTGCCAACAAAGTGGTTGTGGTGTCGATGTATTACATCAACAAGCAAGGGGGTACCAAGTCTCCCCCCCTCGTGGACCTGTCCATCCAGATTTTGGAATGGGCGGTTCGTCATGGTGTCTGGCTACTTGCAGTACACATTACGGGCCAGCTGAATGTCACGGCAGATGCCCTCAGTCGGCGGACGTTGGTCAGCTACGAGTGGGAGCTGAAGGCGGAGGTCCTCACATGGATTTTCCTTCGCTATGGCGGCAAACAAGAAACTTCCTCTGTATGCTTCCAGAAACGGGTTGGGGGCCTCCTCTCTGGGGGACGCTCTCGAGATTCCATAGCACAACATGAGGGCTTATGCCTTCCCGCCTCTGCCTCTAGTTCATCAGACGATTTGCAAACTGAAGAACACGGTGAACTGCTCTCTTCTACTTGGCCGGCCAGGTTTTGGCTCTCAGAACTTCAACACCTGTCGGTGTATCCGCCGATCATGTTACCGGTGACCCTAAATCTTCTTCACCAGGGGGAACAACAGCTGTGGCACGCCTCCCCACAATTGCTCAGCTTGGCGACATGGTGCCTGAGTTCAGGTCTTTAGAACATTTTAGCCTGTCTGCGGATAACATGAGTATTATTCAGGCAGCCAGGAAACCCTCGACTAGGTCCCAGTACAGAAGCAAATGGCTCAGGTTCTGTCATTGGTGTTTAAACAAGCAGCTGGACCCAAGGGCGGCTACAATTGACACGGTACTGTCCTTTGTATCCCACTTAGCAGAGTCGGGTATTCACGTTCTGACATGTAGAACTTATCTTTCGGCTGTTTCCACCTACCTATCTACGGACCAATGTTCTTACTCTCTGTCTAATCCAGTGGTTAAGAGACATTTTGCAGGCTTGACGCACCTTTATCCTCCGATCCGTAGTCCACACCCGTCGTGCGATCTGAATATGGTCCTGATGGCGCTGTGCCATAATCCTTTCGAGCCAATGGGCACGGTGGACCTCAAACACCTGTCGTGGAAAGTGTCCTTTTTGGTTGCCATTACTTCAGCAAGGCGCATGAGTGAGCTCCAGGCTTTGTTGGTGGACAATCCCTTCTTGGTTTTCCACAAGGATAAGGTGGTCCTACGAACAAATCCTGCTTTCCTGCCGAAGGTGGTCTGTGATTTCCATCTGAACCAGTCTATCTCCCTGCCAGTCTTTTTTCCGAACCCCGCTTCAGAGGCGGAAAGGGTTCTGCATTGCCTGGATGTCAGAAGGGCTCTTAAATTATATCTGGACAGAACATCTGAATTTAGGAGCTCTTCTCAACTATTGGTGACCTTTGGTAATCCACAAGGTAGATAGGCCTCTAAGGCGACTATATCCCGATGGATTGCTACCTGCATTACGGAGTCTTACACCGCCAAGGACTGAAGGCTCCTAAAGGTATTCATGCACACCTGGTGTGGGGCAAGGCAGTCGCAGTTGCTTTGCAAAAATATGTTCTCTGGGAGACCATCGCAAAGGCGGCTACTTGGGCCTCCCCATCGGCTTTTTGTAAGCATTATTGTCTAGACCTGAGTCAAGATCGATGCTCATTTTGGTCAGGCTGTGCTGAAGAACCTGTTTCAGTAAGGTTTTTTTTCCATCCACGCATAGTTCCTGTAAGGAGTGCTTGAGAATCTCCCATAAGTATGGAGGAAAGGGGACGGGACGTAGGAGGGAGTATAACCAGGTTACTCACCGTAGTGACCACCTTACTCCTAGTCCATAGTCCCCTTTCCTCCATACGCCCGCCCACCGTCCTCTCTAAAAAGGTTCCTCTGTTATTGCTAAAAGGTCTTTGACCTGGCTATAGAAGAGGACTTATGGGCGATGCGTGGGGCAGAGCCGAGATGGGCGGGGTTACGGCCACGTGCCCGGCCCCATGTGGAAAGAGAGGAAAGACTAAAATGTTTGCAACATTTTTGGATGCTTTTACAAAGTGCTCCGGTCCCGTCCCACAGGACGGAGGAATGCCCCATAAGTATAGAGGAAAGGGGACTATGGACTAGGAGTAAGGTTGTCACTACGGTGAGTAACCTGGTTATTATATATCACCTCAATCTCATTTATTTTCATAGCTATCTACTTTACCACCCTAATCCATAACTAAAACCACAATGATCTCTACAACTGGCATTATTAGTCTCTAATACATAAGAACATAAACAATAAGCTCACATCATCCAGAATTGGAACTTCCTCCAGGCGGTAGCACCTCAGCGTCCTCCTGCATGTTTTCCTTTTAGGGGAACTTCTCTTCCAACCACTCCTGGTAGCTGCCAATTCTCAGGCAATTGACAAGTGACGCAAATATAATTAAACAACAGATGAGTGACTGAACTTTTGAAGCCAAGACAGATACCGTAAACAGAGTTGTCTGGCACCACGTTGGTGCTCATTCGAAGGTCTCTGTTAGATATCCAACTGAAAGGTGGCAATTGTAAAAAGAAATTGATAAATTGAAGTGGTCCTGCAACGGGTGAAGTCAAACCCTGTGCACAGTCCAAAGTCTTCGATAGTTGATGCTAAGTGAAATTGGCCTGAACTCGGCTAAGGGAGACTAATCGTATTAAGAAGGGGATCTGAGCCTGGCTGCGAGAGATCCGGGGTGAACTGTGAGTCACCCGAGAAAGAATATTGTATGAACATTGTGAAAGAGGATCTGAGCCAGGAAGAGGGGGATCAAAAGTGACGATCATTGTATTAAAGGGATCTGTGCCCATTTTAGAGGGTTGCGGGGTGAATAGTGAATCACCTGAGGAAAGGAACTTTTTTTTGTTTTGGCTTATCAGCCCCTCTGTACAAAGAGATTGTGATAAGTCAAGATACTTGGGCACAGAAGGCCCTGATGCTAATGATTGAGCTGTATCCTTGTGCTAAAGATGCCAGAGATTGTGCTACGCTGCAGTGAACCACCTTGTCCCCTGCTGAAAACGTGGGGAAGGGAGGCCAGCGGCCTGCACATCCTGACAAATCACTTTGTGAACACTTCTTTCTTTTTCATAAACACTACCTCCACACTATTTGTATTTAGAGATAAGGATTGGCAAGAGGTTTTTTAGTATAGGCCTCACTAGGACATCATTATTATTATATCATGGTCGTAGCTTGCTCCCATCTGTAGATTTTGGATTAGATAGGCATTTATCATATCCTTGTTGTTGTTCAATAAACACCCTTTAACTGTGGTCACTTGTGTCTGTCTTACTGTTGATACCATGCCTTTCTTACAGTACACTACCCACGAAATATAGAATTTATCCTTTCAATTTTCACATCTTTACTTACACCACTCATGAATCTCGAACTAATATCCACACATCCCTCTTACTCATTATCCATCTAACTCGTCCCAATACTTTATGAATCAAGAAATCTTGTGACATGTACACATTTATCTACATGCAAATTACACCTGACCCAAAACAAACACCAATGACCTACCTCTTTAATACCCTTTGCATCTTCCCTTCAACCAAATTAAACTAAAATCAACATTTGCAAGCTCTGTACAAAGACCGTCTATAGACTGATTCGAGAATCAAAGGTTTTACTCATTCCCCCTCTTATTAGTGCCAGTCCATTATGAATTAAGATGTCATGAGAATAAGCACAACTTTATCTCTATACACACTACAGATTTCCCAAAACTAACACCACTCAACTACCATCTTTACACCTCTCACATCCTCCCTTCAATCAAATCAAACATTAACCAATCCCATAATCAGCTTTTACAAAATCTGTAGAAATGCTAACTTCGAAAACCATGCAGAAGAGGACACTGAATCGAGAAGCGTCCCTTCACAACATGTGAAAACCTCATCAAATCAAAACAAACCACAATGCAACCACGGTTCGACCATGAAAGCATCCCACTGATGCACTTTATTTTCTGAAAAAGTTTCATAAAACACTTCTCAATGACAATATAAAAACAAAAAAATAAGTCTCAAATATTGTGCATCGTGTATTTACACATAAATAATGTACATTTTTTACATTGTATACTCTTTTCATTAGTCATTCCTTATGAATCAAGAAATCATGCTAAGTAGTACAGCTGTTTCCAGTTATTTCCATACACACTGCTTCTTTTCAAATCTGTATATTCAATTATGAAGTTAAAGTCCACGGGTTGAGTGGGCCTGCGTATTATTGTCGCAAGGAAGGGGAACCAATTACGGAGCCCTACGCATATCCGTAAATCACAGACAGAAGCCCCAAAAACAAAAAAGGGAAGAAAGATAGTGGTTCCAATGTCTGTGTCCCGCCCACCACACAATCTAGGATTTCTGGATTTTTCACAGGATTGCTTAGTGTTACTACACAGTTGAAAAGCAACAGGGTATTGGACATGCTCCTGAACTTCGGTTTACAACTTACACAGAAACCAATTCACACATCAGTATTCTAGAAGAAAATACAATGCTTTTGTCCGGCTGCGCCCACTCCCTTAATAATAATGGTCCCTTGCTGAGTCTATGCAGGACTTTACAACACAACTCTGGGGCCAAGTACACAAGTGACTTGCGACAACCTGACAGGCAACTTATCAAATAGCCCTAACCTTGAGGCTTTGGCCGCAGATTTGGAATTAGGTGCTAAAACTAACTTGGAGCCTTAGAACATGGCATTATTGTGTGACCCAGACTACCTTTTTATGTCTGGGACGCTTACTCACTATTTAAAGGCTATGTTGGCTAAATTTGAAGCTCTGATTTCCCTTTGTTCTGTTTGTGCCACGGACCAGCAAGAACTGAAATCGTCCATGGCTAAGGTCCTGGAAGCTACTGGGGCCTATTACCCTGTCCCAAACCCACATACCTGTAGGCCTGCTGGCACTGATTACGAGGAACTTATTTTCAAATTTCAAGGGCCCTGGTAAAACCAAAAGCTATTTGGGTAATCCAGAGTGAGGCCGGGGCGTGGGAAGGTCTGGGCTCCAGGATACTTGTTTCCACCGATGAGTCTGAGGTCTCAAGACTCAGTAACAATCGCAGCTGAGAACGAGGAGGGTGCACTGGAGGCACTGGTGGATGGGATACGTATTTATCACCCACAAGGACTGATGGAGCACGAGTACCTAATAAACCTAAAATAATTAAGAAAGTACAAGTTGATTGAACCAGGTGTACCGTGATCCTGCAGGGGCCTCTTGACAGGTGGGCTCTTTCACAGCCCAGACCAACTCCACTTAATATCATTGAAGAATTTGGGCCACAAAAGATAATAACGAACGACAAAGACAAGCCTAGGGCATTAATGTTGTGTTGCCTAAATACTAATCCCCACATTTCCACAAAATCCCAAGGACAGGGCAGGTATGTAGCTGACACGGTCTCGGCGACATGTGAGGGTCTAAAACGTCAAGCTCCTACACAATGGCTCTCTAATTTAAAGTCATAAACCTATACATTCCTTATACATTCCTCCTCGTACTAAATGTCTGGAAGAACCACAAACCTTTTTGGAAGTCATTTTGGCAGTGGGTGATGTAAGCAATGGGGGGGATTGCCCTATGTTGTTGGGTGGGGACCTTAATGCAAGATGCTTATTTATTTATTTTTTTATTTTATTTGTATTTGGTTCTTTTACAAAAATTGAAAACTTTGTAGAACCTTTACAAAACCAACATATCTAAAATCACAATAAAATATTCAAGCATTGGTATTAAAATCATAATAATTTCCAACATCATGTACATATATACTTACAGACGCAACATACAAATTGTCGAGCACTTGATGTCCATTAATGATTAAAATGTATCAACTCGTTTTCAATGTGTTTACATAGGCTTACCAATTCATATATTAAAGGTTCATGTGTGCCTTGCATCATGCGTGCCCACAAAAATTGCAGGCCATCTTCGTATTCCATATTCACACATTTATGGAGTCTCTTGGTTCTTATAGATTTGAAGTGTGGACATTCAAGGATAAGATGTTTCATTGTCTCATTCAATTCATTACAAGAAGAAAATGAATTCTTTCCTTTAGTGGTTGCAATCAGGTGCGACATGACCATTGCGTTCAACGAGGTGCTCAAACCTTTTCTGAAGCCTGTTTGATATTTTGAAAAAAGATTGTTTTTTTCAATGAATATTTCAAGCTTGTGTAAGAGCAAAATGGCAAACAGTTTTGCATCAGTAACAATCAGTGCAATTGGCCTATAATTCTGGGGAAGAGCCGGATCGCCCTTTTTAAATATTGGCACTATGTTCGCAGTGGTCCAAGAGGAAGGAATCTGACCTGTATTAATGATATTGTCAAATTTGGTTTTTAGTATTTCGACCCAAAACTCCGGATCAGCCTTATAAAGGCAAGGAGGAAGACCATCCGGACCGGCTGATCTAGAGTATGACATCTTTGAAATAGCCCATTTTAGATCATCTTGTGACCAATTCAATCGGGCGATCTTGCTATAGCATAGCTGAATATTTGGAATTGACTCATATTTGATAGGAATACGATATTTTGTGTTTATATAGTCACACCATGTACTCTCCGATATACAGCAAATGGGGGTTAAAGCAGTTTTCTTATCATTCTTTTTTATCATCTGCCATATAGTTCTTGTATCGTGGCGAGTTATTGCTCGTATGAGGTCACAATTGTCTTTATTATACTTTAGTATGCGTGCGTGTTTTATGCTCCTCTTAAATTCTTTCAGAATTTGAGACCTCATATAGCAATATTGCTGCGCTCCGAGGCCAGATGTTTTGAGCTGTCTAATTGCCTTCTGTTTCGCTCTCTTAATGTTCTTACAAGTAGCGTCAAAGGGATGTGAATGCAAAGCTTTAGTGTACTGTTTGCGGAAAATCAAGAGTGCGTTTTCTATTATTTTAGCATAATGATTAAGCTTTACTAGTTCCATTTCATTTTTGAGAAGTTGAAGTGTATTCATCGGTGCAAATACATACTTAACAAATTGCTGACATAGTCAATGGGACCATCTAATGGAGATATATGGCCGATCAGTCTCAGCTAGAGCCAGGGCTGGTACACTGGCTAACTGTCTGCATTCCCATTTCAGATTACAGATGATTCGTGCATTTTCGCTGAGATGTATGGGACTGCATTGGGAAGATGAGATAAGCATAGCCAGAGGTCGGGAGATAAAGATATAGTCAATTGCCGTTGATTTATGATCTCTGGACCATGTTGCTTGAAATTTAAAGTTTTTGTGTGTTACTATATCCATATCCCAATTCTCTAATAGCTATCTAAATTGCGCACCCCTGCCTCGTGAAAGAAATGATGGTTTAAGTGAGCCATATTCGCTTGATTCTCTACAATCGCAGTTAAAATCTCCTCCAATAATTATTTCTATAGATTCAAATTCCGTGCTTATGTATTCTAGACAATCGTCTAGTTCATCTAACATTGCATCGATCATGGAATTGACAGGATTCCAATATAGACAAACAATCAAAATCGAAGGAAACTTTTTAGACATGCTGTTGTGGACAACCACCCCTAAGAGGTTCGAAGATTCCCATACCCATTCTGAGTGGAGGCCGACCAAATTATTTATAGCTATTGCAAGACCACCACTAGGCCGACCTAATAAAGGCCTCCTGGCAGGCTTACAATAGGTGGTGAATCCTGGTATAGAAAACTCGTGCAGTTTCATTGTCTCCTGCAGCATAAGAATCGTGGGTTGCTCATAGATTGATAGAGATGCATGCCAACTACACAAATTCATATATCCACACGTATTTCAAGAGATTATCTTGAAAAGTCCTGATTCCTCTTGCTATGTGTGGAAAGCTGAAGATTTAGTTCCCAGGAGAGCAGTAACCATGGGTTCCAACCATGGCATATCTACTGCGCCCTACTCCCATCTCAACATAAACTGCACATACATACAAAAACAAACACCCATACAGACTCGACACCCCTCCACCCCCGAAATTTCAACATACATACAAAAACAAACAGGTAGGACAGACCCAACACATCTCCCCCACCCCCACATCTCAACATACACAGAAACATAGTCAGGACAGACCCGAGACACACACACACACACACACACACACACACAAACAAACAGCCCTCTGCCCCCCACCCCATATGTACTTACCAGACGTGCTGGAAGGCAGGCTAGCTGGAACGCTGGCAATGTTTCTGGTACTACGGCTGGTGTGGCAAGTGTGAAATGCCTTCCGGCATCAAGCCTTACTGACCACGCCAGCCGTAGTGCTGGCACTCCATTGGTGCAGCATACACGGACTATGATGCTCGTAGGAGCGACGTGGTGCTTGTGCACTGAGCCAATGAGTGTCAGTGTTTTGTCCAGCCCAGAAGAATAACAAAGTCTTTTCCTAATGGAGGGCGGCTGATGCTGCATGCGGGCCGCACTCCATTAGGAAAATCGTTGTTGCTGGCGGGCCGGACAAAATATCATGGCAGGACGCAACTGGCCCGCGGGCCGTAAGTTGTGCACCCGTGCTCTATAACCAGTTTCTTTGCACCATGTTACTATATGGCTTAGAGGACTTAGTCATGCGTGACTTACACTGGCTTGACAAAATCGAGGGTTATTTCTGGAAGTGGATATTAAAATTACAACCTTCGACCCCTGTTGAATACCTTAGATTAGAACTGCGGTTAGTCTCGCTAAAGGGCCAGGCGATGATTAAGTAAAGGTTGCTACACCTTAAAAATAATTCTTGCCCAAAATGCCAATTGCTTTCTCTGCTGAGATCCGCTCAGGGTACATGTAAAAAGTCTAAAGGAGAGGAATTCAACAGCCTAATAGCTAGGATGTACGAGAAAATTGGTTGGTTCCCTGAATTCAATCGAGGCACTAGACTTGTTATTTTACAACAGTTATTTAAAAGTAAATTGAATACATGTGATTGGATTTATAATTAGACGCACCTCTCTACATTGAGTACATACGCACATATTTCAAATGTCACCAACTGGTTTTTGAAAGCCCAAAGATATTTTAGACAGTGGCCCAGCCCTGAGGTTCGGCACTTTATACGGAGACTAAGGACAAACCAACTTCCTTTGTTAATATCTCGTGGTGCTTATTTTAAGATCCCGCTTCAGCATAGGATCTGTTGTATATGTAATAGTCCAGGCTTGCCTAAAACAGTGAAACACTTATTTACTGAGTGCAAAACCCTGGAACCGGCTATTATGACTACAATGAGTAGTTTTGTGCATAATTATGACTCTATAAAACAGGACGTATATTAGAACTTCTACCTTAATATGTAGACTGAAAGGGTACAGCTAGCTTTGTATCGACTTTGGTGTACTATTGAGAAATTATTGCCCAAGAACAACCATTTCTGTTTAGGGTAGTAATCTTCTCTTGCTCTTATACAATGAACATTAATTGATTTATGGAATTAATTGAACTGCACTAATAGTTCCTTTTATTTCTTTTAGCTTGTATAGTTAATGATGACCGGTACATTTTAATATTTAATAGTTTTAAAGATTTTATGGAACATGTACAGTGAATTATATTTAATACTGTTCAGTTCAAAAAGACTTTTATTCGACACAGTGTCATCCAGCCACAATTACATATACAAAAACACAAATTTGCCATTTTTAAACAACACAAGTGTACAACATTGTTTGAGTTCATTCATCAATACTGGGAATTACAGTTTCTAAAACATCTATTTGAACCTTGTTAAAAGTACTACCTTAGACTTATAAAGATCATATAAAAGACCTCCCTATGGGTTCACATTGGGCCAATATAATGCATTAGGCAAACCCCCTTTAGACACTTTTAACATTTTCGCCCTCACTCTCCGAGTTTGAGTCAAATATGTGGCAACAGAGTAGACCACTTTTATCACATCACATTTTCTGAAGACGTGGAGCGCAAAGTCTATATTGCGTACACTATTTTCGATCAGTAGGGGGGCTTGGTAACCAACACAAAAAAAGAGAAAGTGAGGCAGGGTCTCCTCCGCTGCCGAACACATGGGGCATAGGCCACTCACATTGGGTGCACACTTCTTGGTAATACTAGCCAGATTTAAGTCAGAGATTCTAAACCTTATAAAGAGGTTACGAAAGTATTGTGGTTTTATCATATATAGATAACGCTCAAAACCCAGTTTTACCTTTCCTGCTAGATCTGTGGGACCCTCTGAGAGTAGCTGACATTCAATTGCTAACTCAGCCTCAAACACAGATCTGGTAAGGTTCTTAGCTTCCAAGCAGTGTGCTCTGTTAATGGCCTGGGGTTTTAGCCATAGATCTGAAAGGCCCAATTGTCCCAAAGTTTTTTTAACATGATTGAACCATGGCAGTGATTTACCGCCTTCGGCCTCCAGAATGTGGAGGACATCATCTTGGTCTCCTCTTAGCTCAATAGATGACGAAAGCCTCAACCACAAAAGTGCTGGCCTAAAGTCGGCCTCTCTCGGTCACAATCCCAATTCCATGTTAAGAGTAGGTGTTCTGAGGATTTGGGAAGTCCCAAAAGTTTCTTTAATATGATTCTCTCCACAGGAGGAAAGGGACTTCGCCGAAGAGTTAGTGGGAGAAAGGAGGCCGGTTGCCCAGACCATCCCTATCCTTAAATCCATTCAGCGGAGAATAGATCCATCCCTGGTGAACCCAAACCTCACGAGAGCAGTCAATCCCAGGGTTGAAAAACTTTTCAGGGCAGCTCAGTCTGACCCTCTCTATATAAGAGGGCATCTAAAGCCAGACTCCCTAGTTGTTACCAACACTCGTAAGAGGGCTGGAACACCCTTGTCTTCGTCAGCAGCTCCTCCCGACAAGGAGAGCAAAAAACTATACGGTTTCGGCAGGAAAGTAGCCTCAACATCCGCCTATCAAGTAAGGATTGCTAACTCCACCACCCTGTTGGCCAGCTACAACTGCCATCAGTGGGAAGAAGTCGCGGCTCTCATAGCCTCTGCGCCTGAACCGTTAAAGGGCCAATTAGCTCGGATTTCCGCAGAGGGTAGAGCCGTGTCTGGTTGCATTTTGAAAGCAACCTTCGACGCCGCGGATAACGCAGGCAGATTGATAGCAGAGGGTACTGTTATCAAGAGACATGCGTGGTTACGGCAGTCTGGGTTTAAGGCAGAAACTCAGGCATCATTGTTAGACAAAGCGGTGGAAGCCGATCTGTTGTTTGGTAAGGCGGTCGAGGACGCACTGAAAAATGCCAAGGACGAATACGAGACACTCAAATCCCTTGGCCAGTTAACCAATAAACCCCCTAACCAGAGAGGGAATAGTAATTTTCGTCGCCCACGCGGCCAAAATTCACAGAGAGGATCTAACTATTCCCAGGGGCAGAGTACACAGTGGAACAACAACCAACAGTCTACCCAGGGTTACGGCAGAGGTAATAGGAGAGGTTGTGGTAAAGGCAGAGGCAGCCCCAGCAAGGGAGGCGGCACGCCTCCACCAAAGCAGTGACGCTCAGTTCAGGGTCCCTTCTCACGCAACCCCAGTAGGGGGACGCATTTCAAACTTCACCCAGGCTTGGGAAGGGATCACATCAGACAGATGGGTGCTGTCAACAGTATCCACGGGATATTGTATAGAGCTACTGCAGCATCCCCGGAACCATCCTCCACGACAAAGAGTACACTCCTTAGAACATCAGAAGATTCTCCTCGAGGAGATCGCCATTCTTCTACAAAAGGACGCGATAGAACTCGTCCCGGGACACCAGGTAAACAAGGGTATTTATTCAACTTACTTCCTTGTGCCAAAGAAAGACTTGACAATGCGCCCAGTATTGGACTTACGGCCTGCCAACAAGTATGTCAAGCCCCAAAAATTTCGTATGACCACGCTACAAGAGGTAATCCCCCTCCTAAAAAAGGGGGATTACATGGCAACCTTGGATATGAAAGATGCTTATTTTCATATTTCCATGTTCCCAGCGCACAGAAAGTACTTGCGCTTCAAGGTAGACAGTCGCCACTACCAATTCAAGGTACTGCCCTTCGGGATAGCTTCAGCACCAAGGGTATTCACCAAGGTACTGGCGGTGGCGGCTGCACACCTACGCAGGGAGGCAATCCCAGTGTACCCTTATCTGGACGACTGGCTCATAACGGGGGAAACCCCAGGAATTTGCAGGACAAACATTCAAAGGACTATTGACCTCCTCCACGAATTAGGCTTCTCAATCAACGAGAAGAAGTCAAGCCTGGTGCCAAGCACCTCAAAACAATTCCTAGGAGCAATCCTGGATACCCAGGAGGGGTTGACCTTTCCTTCAGAAGAAAGAATTTGGAATATACTTCTGCAAATTCCGCATTATTAGTCCGGTCAACAAATAACGGTACGCAAAGCAATGCGTTTACTGGGCATGATGGCGTCATGCATTTACCTGGTCCCCCACGCGCGCCTGCGCATGCGTCCCATGCAGGAATGGTTGGCGAAACAGTGGTCTCAGGCAAGTGGTCAGTGGGACGATCTAGTGGTCGTTTCGCCAACACTGGTACAAAGCCTTCACTGGTGGACAAGAGAGAATCTCGTAAAGGGGAAACCCTTTTACGATCCCGAAGTACAGGCAGTAGTCACTACAGATGCATGTCTGACGGGGTGGGGAGCTCACCATCTCCACCACACAGCTCAGGGTCTCTGGTCTCACTCAGTGGCCAAGAACCACATCAACCTGCTAGAGCTTCTGGCAGTATTCAGAGCGCTTCAGGCGTTCGAGCCCCATCTACTAAACCTGTCAGTGCAAATCCGGACGGACAGCACTACAGCCATGTTCTACCTGAACAAGCAAGGAGGGATTCGCTCGCCAAATCTGTCCAAGCTTGCCCAGAAGATCTGGATATGGGCACTCAGACGGAACATCTTCCTGTCATCACAACATGTTCCAGGGGAGCTCAATTCCCTAGCGGATGCTCTGAGCAGAGACTCCCTCCCAGAGGAACACAAATGGGTTCTTCACAGAGAGGTCGTAGAAGATCTCTTCTCTCAGTGGGGTTTCCCCACTATAGACTTATTCGCCACAAGCGAAAACAACCAATGCCCAGGATTTGCATCCAGGTTCCCCCAACCAGACTCCCAGGGGAACGCCCTGTGGATGAACTGGTCAGGGATGTTTGCGTACGCTTTCCACCAACTCCTCTCATCAGGAAAGTGGTGAACAAGATGAACAGGGAATCGATGACGCTCGTCCTAGTTGCTCCCATGTGGGCAAGACAACCGTGGTTCCCACACCTACGCAGGATGGCGGTGTGCGAGCCCATCAAACTTCCAGCCTGGTACAACCTACTGTCCCAGCATCAAGGTCAAACAGTGCACCAGCAACCCAACTCAATGAACCTGGCTGCATGGCTCCTGAGGTCGTAGAGTTTGGACACCTCAAATTGCCACAGAGGTGTATGGACATCCTAAAGGAATCTAGGAAGCCAAACACAAGGCACTGTTACTTTGACAAGTGGAAGAGGTTCGTTATCTGGTGCCAGAGTAGACAAATCAACCCAGTTGATTGCACTCCTTCCACTATTGTTACATACATGCTCCACCTGCTAGATGCAGGATTGGTTTTTAACTCACTGAAAGTACACCTGGCAGCTCTCTCGGCTTACACCACTTCCCATAGCAAGGTGTCGTGGTGGAAAGTACCAGTAGTTAAAGCCTTCAATGAAGGAGTAAAGAGACTTCACCCTCCTATTTTAAACCCACCGCCAGGGTGGGACCTTAATGTGGTGCTAGCCAAGCTCATGGGCCCCCCTTTCGAACCCATGCATAAAAGCAGTCTCAAACACCTGACTTATAAAACGGCCTTCTTAGTAGCTATTACCTCTATAAGAAGGGTCAATGAAATTCAGGCTCTGTCAGTGCAGGATCCTTTCCTTACTATCCATAAAGACAAACTGGTTTTACGCACACACCCTAGGTTCTCACCTAAATTTATATCTAAATTCCATGTAAACCAGTCCATCGAGCTTCCGGCTTTCTTCCAGAACCCGCAAAGCTCGGCTGAGGTGAAACTACACACCCTAGATGTGCGTAGGGCGGTCCTCTACTATGTAAATAAAACAAGACCGCTAAGGAAAACAGATCAACTGTTTGTCTCCGTAGCTACAGGCAGAGAGGGGGATCGCGTCTCTAAAGGTGCCATCTCGAAGTGGATTATTAACTGTATCCAGCTGTGTTACTCACTCTCTGAAAAGACTCTGCCTTTTACGCCAAGGGCCCACTCTACTAGAGGCATTGGGGCCACTCTGGCTTTCATTGCAAATTTTCCCCTCGACACCATTTGCAAAGCAGCTACTTGGAGCTCTATTCACACTTTTACTCAGCATTACTGCATTGACACCCATTCCAAGACAGATACACAAGTGGGACAAGTGGTTCTAAGACATTTATTTGCTCATGACCCTTCTCACATCCCACCTCCTTCTTCTGGGACTGCTCGCTAATCTATGCACAGCATGTGATCTAAGCAGATTCCACAAGCCTCAGAAGGGATACATTACTCACCGTAATCGTATTTCTGATGCTTGTATCTGCTTAGATTCACATGCGACCCACCCTTCCTCCCCTCCGAGAGAAGGCGCATGATTACTTGTAGTCTTACCTTTCTTTCTATCTGCTTGGATTATCTGTACTCACGCTACTCCTCATGCTACCTCATGTCAGAAAAAATACAATCTGAGGATCCTAGACGCGTGAGGGATCTTGGGTACAGTGGACGTCACACTAGGGATAGTATTACTGGCACGCCCTGTGTCGACGCCCATTTTCGAGTTTCGAAAAACAAACTGTAATACTCCGCAGCTTCCTCTAGATGTCGGCCTATGCACAGCATGTGAATCTAAGCAGATACAAGCATCAGAAATACGATTACGGTGAGTAATGTATCCTATATATATATATATATATGGGGGACAACATGCAGCCCTGTCTTACCCCTATTAAAACTTTGAAAGGGTCAGTTAGCTCACCACCCAAACCCCATCAAACCCTAGCTGTATTCCCAGAAAACAGCTGGATGATTATCTGCAGGAGTGTGGCAGGGATACCCATTTCAGCCAGTATTCCTCATAAAAATGGTCTTGACACAGAGTCGAACGCGGTCCGGAGGTCGATGAAGGCTGAGTATTCCCTCATCTTCCTCAGGGCAGCGTACTTCTGAGCGACAATATGCAGGTGAAGAGCCTGATCAACTGTGCTAATTCCAGGCTGAAACCCTGCCTGGAGAAGGTCAATGACGTTGTTTTGCTGGACCCAATCGTGGAGGTGCATACAGATGATTTTCGCAAAGATTTTCCCAACACCATCCAGTAGCGAAATAGGCCTATAATTGAATGGGTCATCCCTCTCGCCCATCTTTTAGATCAGTATTATGTTGGCTGTTCTCCAGGAGGAAGGTACTGTGTTTTTCCTTAGACAAGCATTAAACAACAGCCTTAACATGGGACCCCATGCAATCAGCTCATCTTTAAATAGGTCTTCTGAGATGTGAGCTGGGCCAGGGGCTTTCCCCCATTTTTGTGTCTTAATCGCTTAGCAAATTTTACCCAATTCCAATTGAAGTGGCCCGTTCTCATACCCTCTCACCAAATATGCTTGGGGTCTGGTTGTTCCTCTGAGCCCTCAACTGAACCATACAGCTCCTGGAGTGTTTATCCCAGGCATTGAGAGTTATTTCGGAAAACAACACCACTGTCATGACCATCTTCCAGGCGGCTCACCAACCTCCAGAAGGTCCGAGAGTCACCCCATTGGCCTGCCTCAAATAGGTCATCACATTTTGCCTAATGTAGACGTCATTTTTGGCAGTTATCAAGGGTTTGAATGTTTGCCTGAGTTTTATTCTATCTATCAGTGGTTTACTATTTAGGCAATTCAGTATTTGCTATCCTGCAATCCTTATCGTACAGAGGGAAGGTCTTTAGAGCATGCTTTTTATATTCTTATGAGGTTTTGCGACATAGGGTTGGATGGTTTCCATAACTCTATTGAATGTGGGCAAGATCTCGTTATCATCCACGTCCATCCCAGAGCAATGTCCTAGAAGTGTCAGGAGTTTGCCATACATCTGGGGCTTTATGGAAGATAAATTTGTGTGGACCCATTTTATTCTTTGCTTTGATAAGCCTTGGATATTAATGGGAACACTATTCCCAGAGCGCTCATTTTGGTGAACTTTATGACCACCACCCCAACCGGATGTCTTCATATATAGTGGTTTGTGGTCATTCCCTTGTACGTCCAGAGCTTTGAAATCTAAGATTGTAGCCCATAGCTCCATTGACACAAAGATGTAATTTACCTGAGAGGAAACTCCATGTCCCACAAAGGTCAGTTTCAGGGGCTGATCCTTAAAAAGGAGACTGTTGCAGGCTCTAAGACAAATGAAAGCCAGCGGATGGGCTCTATGTCTCAGAGGAGGGACCAAGATTGGGATATCCCATGCCTCGTCCAAGTTGTCCCATGCCCCTTCCATATCGTGTAGGGGCTCTATTTCGATATTCAAGTCCCCCACAAAAATTGTGCGATAGTTTGGTGAGAGGGGTCCAAGCTGTATCAGGATTAGATTGTGCGCCTGATCAATGGCCCTACTCTTAGGCTTTGGGTCAGCTCTGTTGTAAAAATGACGCATACAAATTGGGCGGTCAGTGCCATGGCTCAACATTAAGCACTGGATGTCTGGGGAGCCCTGTATCTATGGACTGAATCCAGAGGTCCAGAGCTGTAGTAACCCATGTCGCTAAACCCCCATAGGGTCTTCCCCTTAGACCCTTTCTTGCCGATACCCCAAAAGTCTCATACCCCTGGAACATGATCTGGTCCAAGTTCCAAGTCTCCTGCATACAGATTATGTCATACCTCCTTATTAAATCACATCACTCATTATCCACCAAGTGTTTCCTTCACCCAGCTATATTCCAGGAAATTAGGCTGATACCCACTTCACCAGTCTGGGCGTCTGTAACTGTAGCAGCATTACATCAATCATTAGCCTCAAGATCTACATTGATTGCACCAGGGGGAACTACTATCCTTTGTGGAGCCAATGGACGGTATGGACCTTGGTTGGGCTGGGGAGTGAAGGGTTGGAAAGTTCCACTCAGACCCTACTGTGGGTCGAATCGAAATTCTAGAGCCCATCGGGGGATATGTCCTTGCCTCAGTAGATAAGAGGCCGTCCCTCAGCCCAAAATCTTTTAGTGAAACTACTATCTATCATCTTTATTTGGTGGCATCCTTACTCTGGCACAACCCATGATGTCACTTCTAAGGATTTGCAATTGCTCACTACTCTTTTTTTGTACCCCTGGAGCTCCACGTTATGCAAGGTAATCGAGGGTCCCTCCTTATCAAAACATTTGGTGGGCTGCCAGGTTGCGCTCACCTTCCCAAATGAGGGGACCCCAATGGTGTTCAGTTTGGCTATGAAAGGCCCTGCATTTGCCACAGTGAGTGGGGGGAGGGGGTGGGGTGTAACGCGCCTCTTGGCCACTTCTTCATCCCGGTCCTCCAGTCAAAGTGGCTCTGCAGGGCACTACTTGGGGTGTTGCTCGGACCGCCCCACGGGGCTGGCCTTGTAGCCCTCTCAACATTCTCCCTTAGTGGGGTATTTAGGACAGTATAATCGACACTAGGGTGGGGGTTGGGGTTTCCATTCTGGGGTGGCAGGGTTGTACTAGTTCTAAGCATTGCCAGGTTAACAGGGCGTACAGCACGACCGGTTGCTCAATTACATGCATCCAGTCTTGCTCTAATGGATGCTAGATCCACAACAACCTAGGCCAAATTAGTTTTAAACATTGTTACCACCCTATGACATAGCTGATCCATCAAGGCTAGGGGGTCTACTGGCACCTGCATACTGTTTATGTCCCCTCCTCATGCAACAAGAGGGATATGTTCAACTCCGTCCATCTGTGCGCCCATCTCTATATGCATGCACTTGGGCTTTGTAATACCCATTCTCTGCAATCTGGCGGCAGGCTCCTTTACTCTTTTTTTACTGGGTGGGCGAGTAGATTAGTTGTAACTTCACATCCTCCCCCAGCTGACTCCTCGCCCAAATCCCCATAATGATTAAAAATGGGGATCATAACCTCACATGCCTTCAGAGCCTCATTGACAGTAATTGTGCTGCCCTTGCTCCTGCTCTCGCCTGTGTCGGAGCCAGCAGGCATCTCTTTCCCGGGTGATGCCGCAGGACTCTGAATAGTAGGGTGATCTATGGACTTGCTGTGTAACTCTATGACCTGTGCAGCAGTTTCCCCCTGCTGGGCGGTACGTAAGACGTAGTTCTTACCCCCCTCTTGGCCCTCAAAGGGCGCCATTTCATATATACTCAGTGGGTTCAGCGGTTTTCGCTGATCTCTTAAGTTAGAGATTTGGGGCTGGACCAGGAGTTTTAGGATAGGAGCTACAGGGGGTCATTACAACCCAGGCGCTAATTGCGCCAACTTTACCACCATGGTGTTCACCATTCCAAGGTGAGTGGGGCGGTAAATCCCCATTTCCCATTTTCCCTTCCCCATTCCCATTTTTGCCCCATAGGGCATAATGGGAGTGGGGAAGGCGCTAATTACGCCACCGTAAATTACGATGGCGTAATTAGCATCATGGCAGGTTAGCGCCATGGATTTTAACGGCTGCTAAAAGCAGCTGTTAAAATCAGAATAGGCGTTAAGGGTTAACGACGGCGTTAACCCTTAACGCCTGGGTCGTAATGAGGCCCACAGATTCTGAAAGAATTTCTGTGTCTTCAAATTCGAGGATACAGTTCGGGCAGCAGCAACCTTCCTAAATGTTGACATTTTTAGTTTCTTAACTATTAGGCCTTCAATTTCGTGCGGGAGGCCCTTAATTTCGGAAATGAGGATGTAAAGGTTCTAATAATTTGTGTGCCCTTTTGCTGCTCGCTGGAGGGGAGATGTATTGCACCGCCTTCCGTTTAGACATGATAATTCTGTTTAGACATGATAATAGTAGAGCAGGGGGCTTGCTGTATATAGGGGGATACGTAGATTTAAAATAATACAAAGCAAGAAAGGATGTATGTGTGTATGGGATATGTATGCGATACGCCAATAAATCACACTAGATCACAATCAATACTTAAAACAGCTACAACCATATAATCTAAAAATACAGGAAAACAAAAAACGTCTGTTTGGAGCATGTAAAAACACTAAGAGAAGTACTTTATAAAAAGACTTTAAAATAATAAAAATACTTTAAAATAATAGGATTTGACATAAGCAAAAAAATAATTAAAGTGAAGGTGCATAAGTCCTAAATTGTTCCAGGTTCACAAAACACAAGAGATTTTAGTAGAACTTCCAGGTTGCACGAATAATGTCTCCACTAACAGTAGGGACAATAAGACCAAAGTGCAGCTGCCATGAAGAGTGTTTGTACCAGTGGAGATTGGATGGGCAGGCAGGGCACGCCTCGACAGATTGAGGAGCTGCCCTAGTCCGACTCCCCCCCCTCCTACTGCCCTACCTATTCCAATCCTGATCAAACTGCGATCACCTTGCTAAGCCATATTTGTTTCAAGTGATCAGTCAATATATAGCCGGGATTCAAAATGGTACCACGCAACAGTCAAGCAGAAGGCTGCCACATAGGTGAGCATATGTTACCAGACAGGTGGGAAATAGAAGATTAAATGAGACCTTACTTCAGGGCAGTTGCAGCGTTATACAGAAACTGCAGCAGGACTGGGCAGGGCAGTGTTGTGATCGTAACTTATGGTAAAGGGTGGCTGCTCTTGATCTTGATCGTAGGGAGCTGTTTGGGTGTCACGGGTGCACAGAGCAAAGCAAGCCAAGGGTTAACTCCAGGATATAACCAAATGCGCCCAAAGCATCAACACCCACGGACAGCCACAGACAGCCTGCGCCCTTCACCTATGGACTTCTGCCGCAAGGGTGAATCTTGGTGGCTTTCGAACCCTCTTCTTCCTCCTCTCTCATTTTGCAGCAAGAAAGGGGGCGTGGGCAAGCGGGCCGAGTGCTCCAGAGACCCGGTAACAGCCACAGACAGCCTGTGCCCTTCACCTGCGGGCTTCCCATATTTAATACTGTGTATCTTTCTATGTGATGCCAAACTTGATGAAGCCATCAAATGTTGCACACCTTTGGATAAGATAACCCGGCCGGTGTAGCCCTTAACAGATTCAATATGTGGAATTTCTTTTATGGGGGGAATATTGTGTATCGTGTATTTTGATTTTATTTTATTTTGATTCTATGTGATGCTAATAACATGTTTTAAGTTTGTAAATGTTTTCGAACTAAATACAAATGAATAAATAAATAAATAAGATGGGTTACAAATGTCCCCAAAATGGTGTCTCAGGAAAGGAGAATTGCGATACATCACAGTATGCACTTGTAGATTTATGATATTAATCAGTTAATCAATTAATAGTGAATATGTGAATTTGAACAGTTTTCTATTAAGGTGTTCTTGTTATATAGTGTGAAAAGTTACATTTGAAACAAAACATACTCTAATAAAAAAAAGACTATGTATAACTTTTCTCAGAAACCACATTTCAATACCCAAAAAGTGAAAGCTAATTTATGTTCCTTTTACCCAACTCGATGAAAGCAGTCCCTAAAATGTGTAACTATTAAAAAAAATAAAACATGTAACACTCACTGTCAACTTCACCAAAACAACCACAGATTTTCACATGAACCAAGCATAGACCATCAGCACAGTAGGGTTTCTGAAAGCAAAATGACAATTCAAATCAAAATGGTGCCTATTAAACTTTTCAAACACAACGGCAATCAAAGAGGACTAAACATTCAAACAAAATGTCTGACAACCTATCACACAAAAGAACACAATGAAAACAATCAAACCTTTGACAAACACAGAAATACTGACATCATTCATGCACCACTGAAACTAATCTTGAATTATAAATAAGCGTACATTTTCAAGAAAACAGTGACAGAGTGCAGGCATGATGGTTCATTCATTTCATGTGCTTACAGTTAAAAATGGCTCTCTACAGCTTGAACACAGACCTCTTTCTTCAAATACTCTGTCTAAAGTGATATTGTAAAACGAGAAAAATGTAGTTAGCAAATGCTTTCCATAAAGTTGACCTATATCTTCCACATCACTGTTTATTTATTTTATTTATTTGGTATTTATAATGCACTTATAGACAAGGTGTTTCAAGGCGCAACAAGTCAGGGAATGAAAAAAAGTGATGAAAAAAAACATAAAACGGTCCTTCTAGGCCTTGTGATATTCGGATTGTGCAAGTGCAGTATCAAGAATTATGGGGGACAGGGGAAGGGGGAAGTGCCCGTGGGAAGCGCGTGCCAGGGGAGACCAGGTGGACAGTGCTAAGGGAGTGCAGGGGAAAGAAGGTCCATGTGCTAGGTGGGAGGGACAGGGTTGGGAGGGCTCAAGGGGTTATTTAGGGAGAGAGAGTTGGCTGCAGCAGGGTCACAGGTCCCAGAAAGCCTATGGGTGATGCAGAGGGACTTGAACCGAATCCTCAAAGCAACCCGGCAGCCAATGGAGAGATTTTAGGACTGGATAGATGTGCTCCCCAGGCTTGAGGCCAAGGGCAAGTCTTTCATTCCTATTCTGGATTAGTTGAAGGGCGCAGAAGGAGGAGTGATGCAGACTGAGGAAGAAGCTGTTGCAGTAGTCCAGCCTTGAGAGGACCAGAGCTCTGGAGAAATAGAGTTTCTGGGGGAAGGTGAGGAAAGGGAGAATGCCTCTGAGGAGGTTCAGCTGAAAGTGGGCCTTCTTGGCAAGGTATGTGATGTGAGGAGAGAAGAAGAGAGAGGAGTCAAAGATGACACCAAGGTTTTTTGCCTCACAGGAGGGTAAGGGGAGGGGGCCCATGAAGGGCGGGCAGAGTGTTGGAGGGAAGGAGGGAGCTGGGGTTCCAATGAGAAGGATATCAGATTTACTGGCATTAAGGCAGAGATTGTTAGCAGTGCACCATGCCTGAATAGCAGACAGACAGTCAGGAATGACAGAGCAGGAGGACGAGGCAGAGGAGGGAAGCTTGATGGAGAGCTGCGTGTCGTCCGCATAACACTGGAAGTTAGGAGAGAAAGCAGAGATGGAATCGTCTAGAGGGGCAAAGTAGATGCTGAAAAGCCAAGGCGAGAGGATAGAGCTCTGATGGACACCAAAGGTGGAGAGTGAGATGGAGTGGAGAAAAGGGACCAGTTGAACCTGGGAAGGTCAGTCAGAAGGTAAGGAAGTCAACCAGTCCAGAACCAGGTCTGTGTTGCCAAGGGTTTCACAGAGCCAATTTATAAGGGTGGCATGACTGACCATATCACAGGCAGAGGAAAGGTTAAGAAGGATGAGAACCGAAGCAGATTTGGAATTAAGATTAGAGAGCAAGTCTTTACAGGTATTCAGGAGAGCAGTCTCCATGCCTCTAGCAGCACTATAGCCAGACTGGTGGTCGTGGAGACAACCAACAGATTCAATATGGTGGATAAGCTGGGAGATGGTTAGTTTGTCTAAATGTTTGCCCAGGAATGGGCTAATGGAGATAGGGAGGTAGTTAGTCAGACAGGAGGGGTCGGCAGAAGGCATTTTAAGGAGAGGGTGCACAAGGGAGTGCTTGAGGAGTAACGGGAAAGATACAGTGGCAAAGGAGTGATTGCAGTAATCAGCCGAGGCCGGAGCAAGGGAGACAATATTGTTGTTGATAGTTCTAGAGGAGCAGGCGAGCACCTGTTTGGATGAGACTTTCATAGAGCTGACATGTCTAGAGACCTCATCAGGTGATATGGGATAGAAATACGAGAGTAGGAGGGGAGCGGAGGGGGGGCCAAGGGAGGCCTGAAAGCCAGTGAGGGAGAAGGGAGTGGTGTAGAAGAGGGTGAAGACAGGATGTCCTGAGTTTTGGAGATGGAGAGTTGAAGGTTAGTAAAGGCTGTGGTAGAGTGAGAGTCAGTGGTAGGAGTGGGAGGGGGAATGAAGGTGGCGGCAAATGCAGATTCATAGGGCAAATGACATAGAAGGAGGCTGGTAGTCCAGGCGGGGGCTTAGCCGGGGGACCCAGGATGTCTATGTTAAAGGACAGGAGACAATGTTCAGACCAGGAGGTAGGAGTATTGAGAAGGTTGGAGATGGGAATCTCTGCTGAGATGAGTGCATCCAAGGTGTAGCAGGATGAGCGCGTCAGACCAGAGGGAAGAATGGAAAAGGAAAGAGAGTCACAGAGGTTGCAAAAGAGTCCGGAGGCTGTACCAGGGGAGTCAAGGTGAAAATTAAAGTCTCTGAGGAGGAGAAGCTTGGAGGTGGAGGCCAGGAGAGAAGAGGTGAGGTCAGACCACTCTAGGAGGAAGAGGGAGACTGGGCCAGGGGGCCTGTAGATGGTGGCCAGCATCATCAAGAGAATAGGAGAGACATCATGCCTGCAGACTGAGTGGGTATGATAGTACCAGGAACCCATTCAGGGAAGATCAGGACCACTCCGCCCCCAGACCAGTTAGGCCTGTACTGAGAGAATATCCATGTCTCATGAGAGAGAGGACATTGAGGTGGAGGTCTTGAAGGAGGTGGCAGATAGAGGAGTGTTTGACAGCAGAGCGAGAGTTGAGGGCAGCTATGTGGAGCTGGGTGCCACTTTTGAAGGTCTTCTGAGGAGGGGTACAGGAATGTGGTACACCTGTCGGTGGTGGCAGAGGGGCCAGAGGGGTGGCAGAAGGAGGAGTGGCAGGAGAAGGGGCAAGTTGATGAGAGAAGGAAGGCGCCTATCAAGAAGGAGGAGTTTGGGCTGAGAGCCCTGGACCATGACAGTGCCATTCCGGTAGACATTAATGATGGACCAAGAGGAAATGACGTATGTCAAGAGTACTTGCCAACGGGTACCACCATTAATGGAAGAGGAAGAGAAAGGGGAGAACACTTTTAGTTCCATTCTCAAAATAAGATATTCCTCCACAATCTTCTGAACAATCAGATTCAGCACTTGACAACCCACTGAATGAGTTGTCAGAATCCGTTTCTGAAATTGTGTAATTTCAATTTCAATTGTGAATTTTTCCACCTTTAACACTTATTTCATAAACATCCACCAATAGCAAGTATACTGTCTTCAACTCCACATCTGATAATAATACACCTCTTCGTGAAGAGAATATAAAAGAAGTACTACCTTACAATACCACACCTTCTTGCCAAATACATCTTTATCGACCAATCACACACTGTTTTCAAACACATAGGGCCTCATTACAAGTGTGGCGGCCATGCAATGAACGGTGCCGGTAAGGGACAGCACTGTTCATTCCGGACCGCCACATTACGAGGTCTGCAGCGGGTTCCGCTCTGCACGCCTGGCCAGACCAGACGTGCAGAGCGGGACCCGCTAGCAGTACAGGATTCTAACAACGGGCCCGTCATTAACAGGCCCGTTGTAGGCATCCTCTTCAATCCCATTGAGCTCTATGGGGGCTCAAATGGGAATGGGGATGTACCGGGTCCGGGTCCCGCAAAAGGGAATTACCGGGCTCTCCATGGTCAGAATGGGCCAGTAAGTCCCCTTTTGCGGGACCCGGACCAAAGTTTGGAGGTAGCCATGCCGCTAAAAAACGGCATGGCTACCTCCAAACTCGTAATGAGGCCCATAATCGTATAGGTCTACATTTTTCACCTTTACCTGTATAATCGTGGGTTGCAATATATGTAGGTAGCATCATATAACTGTAACCTTGTAACATTGTCATAAAGAGGTTACCATATCCCTCCAAATAACTATTTTCTCACTTCTCTAAGATATGTGATGCTGCTTAAGACTGGTTTGAATGTTAGGTCTTCTAACTGAGTTCTCAATAGAGGGAGGAAGCAGAAAGGCATAGAGAATGTAAAAAATGCAATTTATACAATTCCTTTCACCGAAGGCAGACCTATACATACACCAAGAACTTTATCAACAAGACCTCCAATAGTGTGTAGAATATAAAATGATTTGCACTCGCACACCAGTTTGGGCAGTAGGGTCTTTTTTTTTAAATAATATGAGCGAGATACCCTGCCCATCCAAGGGGACAACTGGTGGCATTGAGTGTTAGTGACACATATACCAGTGTCAGACATGTAATGGGCTGGTGTACAGGGGACAGCCAGGGATGATAGATTACATTTGGATGGGCATGACCTGGAACTCGTCTTCTATTCTGGTATGCAGATAGCACCAGCATGCATTAAAACCAGATTACAGACCAAAGTAATTAATAGGGTGGAAACTAAAATAGCCCTTTTGTCTACTTCAGTCGCAGTACTTCAGCGATGGAAGATTCTGTGATATCATTAAGGTATAAGGTTGTATGAAACTACTTCTTGTGAAATTGTGAGGTGGGCCAAAGATCATGTGATGTCATTTCTTGTGATGCCATCGGGGATGTGGTGTAACTTAATAGTTTTCTGGTGTCTTGAAGTTTCCCGAACAACTGGCAGGATTCCTACAACATTAAATAACAGATGAAGCTAGAGAGTGACTACCAAAACACTTCCTGTGGGCCAAGGCGCATTTATGTTTTTGTAATTCAGAAAGAGAATGCCCTCACATAAACTGCAGACATTATTCTTGCAACAATTTTGAAAGTTTGTGGAATTACCCATCTGGAATGAGAAAAGACATACAGCAAAGCACCATGCAGGACACAGGCTACCCATGCTCTGCTCAAAATAAACATTCATGCAGAATACAGAAAAGCAGTACCACTTTAATATCATAAAACCATGGCATATTTTCAAACAGAGTCATGCCAAAGGCCCACTCAAATGATATGAGCATTCGTTTAGTTTTCAAGCGTTGGTGTGGGAACGTCTTTGATGACAAACCTATCAGTGAAGCCTAACCCAAACTGTGCCTGTAGTGGTACAAAGGAAGCAAGTTCTAATTGAAATATTTTGATTTAAACTGCTGTTTTGCCAAGTTCAAACATCAGTAACTACTGATAATGCGTGCACACTCAAAAAATGTAAATGTTGTTTTAGTCCCTCCCTAAAAAGCTCCAGTTAAGACATAGAGACCCTGTGTTAGACCTGCTGTAACTCTACTAAAACAACATGCAGATAAAGTTGTAGACGAGGAATCACAGGATTCCAAAAGGCTTTATGCGCTTAAGGGAATTACCAGAGGAACAGAAAAATGAACTGAACAACCAATGCTTGTTTTCCTGTAATCCCAAAATGTAAAGAAAATAAATAATGTTAGAACAAATGTAGTGCTTTTTAGTTTTCCTGACTACTATAGGGAAGGGGATGTAGTTGTGCTACTTGCCACATGACTTACCGGCTGTAGCCATCTGCATGTAGAAACCCAGACAGGATTGACATAGCCCTCCTTTAAGCATAAGGATAAGCTAGATGAGAAAGTTCTGCACCCTAGAGTGGATTCAGTAACACAAGGAAGTTACACTGAGGAACCAATAGCACAGTTAGCACACACCGAGAAGTTCCAATATTCCCAAGTTTCAACTTTAAAGAAATGCCAGTAAGGCAAGACAACTGACCCATCCCAGCCACAGTGTTGTGTATTCCATGCACAAACTCTTAGCCTTGAAGTGGTATAAAGACATTTAGTAGCCCTCCACTTGCTCCATAAAAAGTCCAGCAACTCTGAGGATCACCAGTCTATTCTCCAGTGCGTAGCCAGGCATTCCCAGATTATCTCTGGTTCCAGTTCTGGTCTATGGTGCCAATAAATCACTTTGCCTTATAATGTGCGCAGACCACTAATAATGACCGTATCTAAACAATGGGAATCACACCATGAATTGTGCACCCACCCCACCAGTGGGGACTATGCTCTCTGATTGCCTTAATCTAAAATGGCATTCTCCGAACGTGCATAGTTTACCACGGCGCTGCACAGAGCATGCATTGGCGTAGACCCCATTTTTCACCATATTGTCCTCAGGGCCACCTTTTTAATTCCAGGGCCCGTCCACACAATGGGCTCCTCTGATATCAAGCCTGACTGTAGGTGTTTCTAGCATCCCCAGGCTCACTAGCTGCCTGCTTCACAAGATGACGGCCAGACATTTTGGGGATCGTTGGCAGCCCTTCGTAATACAGCTGTGCTATAGGCTTATATCAACAAGCAATATCATTGAAGTTCTGCCCGCTGTTGAGGTCGAACTGCACCCTGCGGTGCAACGATTTATGCAGAGTATTGATAATTGAGGTTAGTGCATCACAGAGCCCGCTTTCTAGAACCCTCCTAACCGAGTTTTCTTGAAGATGTCAAGTAACAGAATATAATTCATAAATAATTTGACAGAATATAAAGTAATGCAAAGTGGGGTGCATGGTATAAGAGGGCATCAATCTCCAGGGATCTGTCTGACAACCAACCATTCCTTATAGACGAAGAATTATTCGCCCAATAAATAAACGGCCATGTTGCATGGCTGGTGGGAATCTCATGTGCGAATGATGAGCTGTCTGTGTATTCTCGTCCACTGTTCCAGCCACCTGATTGGCTCAGCGCTCATGCTGCGTTCTGCTACATTGTTTATCCTTCTCAGAATTCTGTATTACCTGGGATGTTTTGTCCCATTGTTCTGTGTTCTAGTGCAACCCCTGCCTCATTGCTTCATTGCTGGGTCGTTTAATCAATTTCCTGTCAGCAATGTTTTGGGCTCTCTTGAGTCTAAGCCAGAGAGTTCAGTGTTTTGAACGATTCACATCCTTGCTGTTGTATATTGTGTTCTAACATTGCTTGTTTTAACTCCCCGCTGTGTTCAACACTCTATTGGATGCCATGTCCTAAGTGTTCTATATCCCATTGCTGTGTGGTCGTGAGTGTTCTATATTTATTTGCTCACCATCTGTGTGTTCTTTGGTGTGTTGTTATCCATGCCCAAAGTGGGCTAAATAGTACTGGGGTTCTTGCTGTCTGTGCACGTTCTCCCTTCAACTGTTCTAAGTTCTATCAGGGCTGTCCTCTAACTGTGTTTTATTTAATGGGACTACCAGCCTTCAACGTTCTACTTTTCTTTTTTTAAAGATTTTATTGATTGAAATTAGGTGTACAAGGCAATAATACAGCCATCAAATGTCAAAAATAGTAGCAGATATAAAACCCGGTAAACAGGGTATAATGGGGATTAATACAAGGTAAGCTAATTATCCTTATATCATATAGTATCAAACTGTGCTAGGGAATTTTGAATAATGGGAGGGAACAAACAATAACAAACATGAAGACAAAACACCAACTGGACAGAACACACACAAGAGGAGGAAGAAGGGAAGGGGATGAAGGATAGGGTACGAATATATCATGCATTTTTACAGGATAGTGATTCACAGGTTACTGATACAAAATTACACAGATAAGAAGTCATTAAATGGTTGCCATTTCAACTGAAACTTATTTTCTAAATCAGGGGTAGAAGCATTACATCCTTCCAATCTGTGAATATTACATATAGAATTCCACCAAAATTTATAATAAATTTGATTTAGGTTTTTCCAATTGGTCGTGATATTTTGGATTGTGTAAAAGATGCATAATTTAATAGTCCAGTGTTAAATCCCAATCTGCGAGAGTTATTAGAGGTTATTGGGATAGCAATTTTAATGTACACTGGAGAATGATCAGAGATTGTGATGAGTTCTATCTGGGCATCAAGTAGAAGGCTAACCATAGAATTAGGGATAAAAATATAATTCAGCCGTGAAAAGGAGTTATGGGGTGTAGAATAAAAGGTGAATTCCAGTTCAATGGTATGTAGGATACGCCAAGCATCACTAAAGCCAATTTTAGAAATAAAATGAATAAATTGTGTATGGGATGTAGTGTTAGTGTATCGCACATCAGATTTTCTGTCCATAAAAGGGTCTATGACATGATTACAATCTCCACATACAATCAAATTGAGGGGGTTACTAAGTAATATATGATTTCTGAGTTTTTTCCAAAAGAAAGGATCTGCAGAGGTAGGTCCATAAACATTAAGAATTGTATATGTTGTGGAATCTACTAACATATTAAGAATAACCCATCTTCCCAACTGTTCAGATTCTTACTTTACACTTAAGGGTTTTGTTGATAAGTGTAATTACACCATTCTTTTTTTCCGTTGGCTGCGCTTGAAAAGACCTGGCCCACCCAATGTCATTTGAGCTTTGCTGCTTCATCAACGGAAAGATCTGATTCTTGTATACAAGCTATAGAGGGCTTCATTCTATTGAGATACAAAAGTACTTTTTGTCTCTTAATGGGATTATGTAATCCCTTAACATTCCAAGATACAATGTTGAGAGGCACCACTCAAGAAAAAGGATAAATATGCAATAAAATAAACCGTAACATGAATACAACAGTAACTTTAAAGCATAAAAAACCTGGTAGTATGTACAAATAACAAGTACCCAACATGGCAAGGGACAACATGAAAGGAGTAAGACATAAGGGGGGAGTGAGACATAAGAGAGGGGGTAAGCCAAACAAAAAAGACATGAAAATTGGTGAAAAAAGTTGTAGTAAAAAAAGATCTGAGAAACTGTGGTGAACAGGATCTAGTCACACCAATCCATGTCCAAAGTTGAAGAAGTGGGGGAAGGAGAGCCGAGGAAGAGAATTCTCTGCTCCAACAATGGATATTGAGTTTCAAAATGAAGAACGCACGTAGACGTAGAATTTGTTCATGTAATGGGGTTAGAGGTATCCATATCAGACCTTTTGTGAGATTGGATATAATGTCTTAGATCCGTTGTGATTTGGAAGGTTGAGGTGTGTCCATTTAAAGTAACTTTCAGGATAGGAGGTTGGATAGTGCCATAGCTGGCATTTAATTGCCTCAGAGCAAGTCAGAAAGTTAGAAGATCTCTTCTTCTTGCAGCCGTTATCTTGGAAACATCTTGTGTGATAAAAAACGTTGTTCCCTTCTCATGTTAGTTGTTTAAGTTGTTTGGCTTTTTGCATGATGAGGGTAATATGCGTGAAATCAAAATCATAGTTCTGGAAGGATTTCGAGAATTGGAGGTTGAGTTACTGGGGCCAATTCGATAAGCTCTCTGGATGTTGAGTTGCACAGAGGACGGTAGGCTAAGATTTTGAGGAAGAAACACATACAAGAAGGCAATAGGATCTTCTCGTTTGATTCCCTCTGGAAGGCTGACAATACGCAGGTTACTGCTCCTATTTCTGTTTTCAAGGTTTTCAGTCTGTTGTTGTAGGAAGGCAAATAGCGTCTCTAAGTTAGAAACCTTATTGGAAATATCTTCAGCATTACTAACTCGTTTTTCAATTTCATTCATGTGGGATTCAAAAGCATGCAATTTATTGTCAAGCAGTTGCAATTTAGCATTTGTATCCTCAATGAAGGGCTTTAGAGCTCTAATGTCTGACAAAATGGTCTGCATGACTGGGTCTGCTGTGTCTTCTTTGGGTTCCATGTTTTAATATCCCTGCAAAAATATTGCCATACAATAATATCGCCATATTTTTGCTGTGATATTAAGGCATGGAACCTGCGGGGTAAACCCCTGCAACCCCTGTATTATTTTAAAGTGAGCGGAGGACACCCCCTCAACCACTGCTCCCAAAAACCCCAAATATTATCCCCAATAAAAATATTGCCTATGGCCGTTCCTGACAGCCATATATACGGCAATATTTTTGTTGGGGATAATATTAGGTGATACCTTTCTTTGGGTGTCGAAGACTCACTTTTCTGTCTCTTTGGGGTGGTGGGAGATGACACACAAGCCTCTTTAGTTTGCCCCTTTTAAGTAGCCATAGTATATATATATATATATATATATATATATATATATATATATAGGGATGTAGAAACAAATTAGTTTAACAGATAAACAGATCTCTCTTCTTCAATAACTTAGGTCTCTTGTTTCTTTCCTTCCCTATCTGCTCTCTACTTATAACTCCAGTACAAAGCAGTCATTGGGTAGCCTCAACAAAGCCCGGTACTACATTTAAGGATTAAAAACTTAAGGCGGAGCGCAAACAATATGAGTTGGGATGTGAAGCAAGAATACTGAGCATGAATTATATGGTTTTGCTCTAGGATGCAGTTTTAAGCTTTAAAAATCATGAATGAGCACTGAAAGCAGCACACTCCATTCAAAAACTATTTGAAGTGCTTATAATGTCATGTATCTCAGTGATATTACATTGCACTGAAGTGAATATAAGAAAATGGTAAAAAATACCCCTTGTTGTATAAAAAATATATTCTCTTGAAGTAGAGGCAGTCCAAAATACTGGTTAAATATTGAAAAAAGCATCAGAAACAAAGAACAAGCAGAAAGAAAGTTTGTTTATAATATGAGGGGTTGAAACGTTTAAAAGAGAAGAGAAGAGAAAATCCTGTGTTATGAAGAAACCGTTGATCCAATGCAGGGTGCGCCCTCTGCGTTACGGGATGAAGCAGTTACAATGTGGCCCTCCAGAGGTACCAAGAACAGGTGTGCCGGCTGTAGGAGTCCTCACACAGCCCTCCTCGGACTTATGGCATTAAAGAGTGGCATTACATGGGTGCACACCATCCAGAAAACGGTGCGTTTAAATTACAATTATAATGGGAATTCCTTCGCCGGAGCGGAACGCCGAATTCAGGCGACCGCTCTCATCGGAGAAAAAGCCACGCCCTTCCCCCAATCAATTACCCCAGGATTACCCCAGGATTCTTTTATATTGCAGCCTTTCATTTCGATATTCCATGTTATGTTGCATTCCATTGCTCTAATTTTGTATGGTCTTTTGCAAAGTCTTCCTTTGTGTGCTATGTTTTATTTTATGCTGTGCTTGTTGTTCTATATTCTACTGTATTCCCTGTTCACAGCGTTCTATGCTTTCCTAGTTCACCTGGCCCAGATGTTCCTTGTTGTGTCTGGTTCCATGCTCCCAGTGTCCATTGGCCTATATAATTCCCTGCGTCTGTTGTTCTAAGTTGTATCAGAGTCCATGCCTCCTGTGTTTACATTCCATTGAATTGCATGACACATTGTTCTAGAATATTTTGAGTCTATGTCAATAGTTTGATAGAATTCTCTGTCTCCAAACGGTTCTCACATTCCTATTGGATTCCCAGCTGCACAGTATTCCCTGCCACACATATTTCCACATTTCTGTTGGAGGATTGCCCCTCACTGCTCTTTGCTCTATTGGATGCCTTGTCCTCCCTGCCCTATGCCCTATGAGATGCCATGCCCTCACCGCTCTTTGCTCTATTGGATGCCCTGTCCTCACTGCCCTATGCCCTATGGAATGACTTGCCCTCCTAGCGCTCTGCTCTATTGGATACCCTGTCCTCACTGCCCTATGCCCTATGCCCTATGGAATGCCATGCCCTCATTGATCTCTGCTCTATTGGATGCCCTGTCCTCAGTGCCTTATGGAATGACATGCCTTCACTGCTCTTTGCCCTATGGAATGCCATGCCCTCACTGCTCTTTGCTCTATTGGATGCCCTGTCATCACTGCCCTATGCCCTATGGAATGCCATGCCCTCACTGCTCTTTGCTCTATTGGATGCCCTGTCATCACTGCCCTATGCCCTATGGAATGCCATGCCCTCACTGATCTCTGCTCTATTGGATGCCATGTCCTCACTGCCTTTTGGAATGCCATGCCCTCATTACTCTCTGCTCTATTGGATGCCCTGGAATCACTGCTCTCTTCTGTACTGATTGCCCTTCCATCACTGTTCTGTTTTGGTCTATTTGATGTCATGCTCTCACTGCTCTCTGCTCGGGGTGTCCTGCCCTCTATTCTCTATGTTCACTTCGATACTCTGCCCTCTCACCCTAGTGTTCTATTGCATGCCCTGTCCTCACTGCTTACTGCTCCATTTGATGGCCTGCCGTTACTACTCTCTGTTCTATTGGAAGGCCTGCCATCACTGCTTTATTTGATTTCTTACCCTTATTGCCCTCCGCTCTTTTGTGTGCTCTGTCCTCATTGCTTTATATTCTATTGAATGCCCTGGCCTCACTGATATCTGCTCAACTATGCATGGCAGAGTTGTGTTTGCTGCATGTTTAGTGTGCAGCACAGAGCCCCTCTCCTTGCTGAGGCTCGGCTGAGATCTTTTTCAATGTGTCCGACTGCATGAAGGTACTCAACTCTGATACGAGAGACATTATCCATCCAGTTTCTTCTTTTAGCCTCCCAAAGCCTAGTGTTGAAAACTGCTGCGGCCCTGGACACTCGGGAACACCAGCAGTAGCCTCCTACGTCCAAAGGAGAACGATTGGTTAGTTTTGTGGGCAGCTTCTTTGTAGATATGATTACCTTTCCATCATACTCCTTTAAAACTGGCAGCAGACATTCTGGCAGATTTCGAGGTGGTAACTTTGTGGTTGAGCGCAGGAAGGTCAGGAACATGACTACCAAGTAAAGGCAAACAATGGCTGTTTGCCAATCTATTCCCTGAAGCCAGGGACAATGCGCTAGCAGCCTCCTGCTATGCAGGCATGCCCTGAAGGCGGGCCCCTCAGGGCCACAATAGCAGGGAAAGGGTAGCCGAAGCATTGTGGATACATTCACTCTGCCAGGTGTCCCTGTTAGACACCAGGTGATTTTGGAGATTCTGTGTCCCTAACTCTGCTGAACTCTCTGCAAGACAACAGACGTAAATTACTAGAGTATTTGTGACCCGGCAAAAAATAAACTGGTGATAGTGTCTTGCTAATGACCTATTAATGAAGTTCTTAATATTTTACAGGTTATGTAACCCAAATAAACATCAGTTTGTATTACTTTCGTAGATGCATATTTCATTTCATTTAAAAATACCTGTCCAAATAAAATATAGAAAATCTCAATTGTCAAGAGCGTAATGCATAACTACTTTTTAATTTTAATTTTACTTTTGTTTGATGATGTTTCTCGGTTGGCCTTGAGAAACATACTGAGAGCAACATTGGATTAAGCATTTAGTCATCATTGAAAGGAGCTTCAATTAGGCACAATCATTGGGAGTCCTCTGAGATGCCGTTTATTAATTGTTGTTTGCAAAATAAATGAACAAAAAGCTCTCAAATTGCCCAGTGCAGGCTTAATGATTTATACAACCGCTGCAGCATCTTTATGATTTTTTTAAAAAAGAAATATGACTCAGGGATTTGACATTGTGAATAAATGAAAGCCTAATGACTCCCGCCATATATTCAAGGAACATGTGCAAATGTAAAGTAGGCTTTGATCAAAAGCTTTCAGCATAAAGAAAAATATTGGGCAAACAGAAAAACAATTCCAAAAAATCTATCACATATGTTCTCACAGATGAGAAGACATTAATAGTGCACTTATCAGGGCATTCAATTGTTTTTTAAATAGCTTATCAAACTTCTCAAAGGTACAAGTCAACCAGTCCAGTTTCACGTTGTTGGAAAACGGTGATCCACAGCCATTTCCACAGTAATCTGGTATTTTCAAATGTCTTTTAAAGTTGTTTTCAGTGAGTGCCAATAATTGTGCACAGCAAATTATCTCAGAATGTGAATATTTTTATGCAAATTATGTAGCGCAATTCTGACACTTAAAATAAGTTGACCACGTTACACAAAGGGCATGTGAATGTGTACAGCATGAATCTGTATGCACCCATTGTTGGGCACGAATTGATGTAGCACCCTGTGGGAGACTACACAACACTTGTTCTCTTGGTATTAGGTAACCGGCCTTTTGGTATAGGCCGGTACTACGCAAGTTGGTAGTGTGACTGAGCAGCCAGGCTTATCTCAAGAGGGGTACATGTGAGCTGTAAAGCTGTAGCAATGAAATCAACAAATACAAGGAGCCAAGTAACACTTACACTCAAGATTTTTGTTATAAATAATTATTTAGTTAACAGGAGTTTTTAAATAAGCTTTCTTTTTTTGTTGAAAAGGTAAAATGTTTTATTTTGACTGTCAACACAAATGAAGGAGAAATAAAGGCTTTATTATGAATTACAGATCAACAGACATCAGGTTCAGCTAATATTTTCTCTGGAGGAACACTAAAGCATTGGTCTATGCATCATCCATAAATTATTTCCGGGCACCGATCGATTTGTATGTACGTCAGAAGACCACTGAACGGAGCACAGTGCCTCGTAATAATCTTGACAAAAATCTGTATTAAAAAGACCATGTATCTCGATTTTAAAAGTTTAAAAACCTCCATGTCTCCACTGTGTCACTAGCCCTTGCTTTAAACTTTACGCTTTTTCCAGTCAGGTTCATCATGTGGCTCATCTTCGTCCGACTCCACCTCAGCAAAGACGGTGTTGGGCTGTGTCACAAAATAGGCTGGGGCAACCCAATAAGGGTTTTCTTCAGCATCCTTGGCCTGACGTAAAATGGCCTCACGAGGATTGCTGTCATCAGTCTTATCCAGGGCAATGTTCTTTACGATAAAAGAGGACAAGGTACCACCATTTGTCCCAACTCGGCCTCCACGACCAGGTCCTGCCACTGGGGGCTCGGGTTTATGAGACCTTAATGGATCCAGTCTGTCTTTTTCCAGCTGTTTTCTTGTACTTCGCTGACGTGGTTCCCGGAACATTGGGAGGGCATGAGGTGTTATAATGTAATCTTGTGTCAGAGGTTCAGCTTGTTTATCCTTTCTTTTCGTTTTCACTACACAAAGCTTTGCACCCCTCTGACTCTTGACAGGATCATAGTACACTTTGGCCAGTCCGTTTCCAGTTCCAACCATAATCTGGTTAGGTTTTGGGTGCCACGGGCAATGCACAATGCTAGCATCCGTTACTTCTATTTCATAAAACATCTGGAATGTCTCTCGCTCAAAAAAGAGCAATTTCCCACTGCCACTGTCTTAAGTATTCTTTAAAAAGGGCAATATATGTAACAATCAAATATACTTTAAAATACTTTTCTAGAATCAACACAAAGCTAGTAGATACTCTTTGGAGATGCTTCTTACGCACTTCCTACACCCTGAGGTGACTTCACTTACTGAGATAGTAATGTCATTTATATTTCACTTCACTAGCACACTTTGTAGATTCAGAGGTTTGTAGAAATGAAAGGTTAAGGAAAGGAAAACAAGTTTAAACAGGTTCTCAGAGCATATGAGCTCTTAAATATTCCAATGAAGTCCAGATGAAAACCTTTCCCAGCAATAATAGTTAAAAACCAAGTTATAACCTATGAGGGACAGTAAATATGAAAGTCAAATGGACTTGAAGAGTCTGCAGGGAGCCAGGAAAGCCACAGTCAATTGGAACACACTCTACGGAGCTGAGGCACTTCTTAGATAGCAACGTCTTGCACAAAGTTAGAGAGTTTGTTGAAGACAAATCACTGTAGGGTCACAAGATGTTACACTTGTGAAGGGTGGAGCTGAAGTCAACTCTAGCAAAGTAGCTACTGTAAGTCTCAACTGCGAAGAACAAAGCTAAAACTAAGATAAGTATCTCAAGTCAGAACAGTACCTTAGAAGAAGAGTGGTCCAGCTGGCTTCTGTCCGATTGCAGTGATGCATATTCTGGGTCCTCGGCCCCAGTCAAGAGGCAGAACGTCTGGAGGACACCGGCGGCAGCAATTTGGAGGTTGGCGGCCACTTTGGGTGCTTTTCAGATCAGCGGCCCAATGCGGTTTCAGTGCTTGGTAAACGGCACCACCGTGGATCTTGGATACCGGTTGGGCTTCCGTCACTCCTTGGGTCCTGCACTCTGGTGAGGGCAATCGAGCTCTGGTCGTCCTGCTTCTGGAGGGTCCTGGGGAGACTCCTGGAGCTTCTGGCTGGATTCCAGACATTGTACTCGACTACGGATTTCTCGACCCCGGGCACTCGGTTGCTGCAGCATCAAAGAAGTACAGCCAGTCGCGGAAGATGGTCCAGTGGAGTTCGTCTCGGGGTTAGTTGGTCCCACTAACCTAAGGGAATAAGTTGTCCCTTCCAAAGCTTCTCTTGTTGATTAGAACAAGGAGTTTCAGCACAGCAGCAAGGCTTTGCCGGCCAATTCAAAGGCCCAGGAGGAAGCCGCAAGCTTTGTTCACGGTTTCTTCATCGGGTTGTTCTTCCCAGTGGTCGACTCTGTCTTCAGTCCCAAAACCCTCGCCTTTTAAGCAGGTCTCTCCCATTCGTACACAGCCTAGCTGTCACTCAAACAGCAGGGGGCTGTCCTGCCAATCAGCACTGGGTGCATTCAGGCATTCCTAAAGACAAAGGACAGGGGATTTTCGTGAACCTCCCTCACTTCCTGCCCTTCCAGACACACTGGAGCCAGAGGTGGGTTTCAGTACTGAAGCCCGCCAAAGGCAAAACGAACAAAGGGCTCAAACCTGACTTGGCGTGCAGAGTAAAACACGAGAAAGGTCTCACAAACAAGAAAATGGTGAAAAAAGAAGACCTGGCCATTTTGACAAAATGGTCACCCATGGGTGCTATGCTGCTTCTGAGGATTCAGCCTGCGGTAGTAAAGCTCAATGGTAGGAACATTAAACCACTGCCACCAGCCACTAAAAGTAGTGAGGGTAACATAACAATTGTTACATGAGTATATAGGATAAGGGGGCTACTAAGTAACCCCCAGCACTCCACATAAGATGGTGTGAGCTGGACCTGCAAAGAGGAAAGGTAAGTCAAGTCAATTTCAATTTACTATTCTTGGGAACAGTAGTTCACACAAGGAAAAGTATTTAAATCTTATGAGAAATCTAAAAGTATTTCTCTGTGATGATGCACTTAAGGTGCTTTGAGTCACCATACAAAAATTAGATGCCTATGGAGTTTTACTCCAAAAACAAAAGAAACATTTAATCCAAATCAGTTCAAAACACATGAGAGAGTGAGAAAAATGGCTCAATCATTCCAGGGTTAAAATTAAAAACTCCTAAAGTCCAGCCAAAGGTGGGGTTCTCTAAGGTGGGAGGAATTCAGCACCAAAATGAAAATTCTTCCTAACACGCACCAAAGAAAGCACAGAGCTTTTGTGAAGCAGGAGGTTGAAGGGGCTCTGTCTACATATATGAAGAATGAGGCTGAAGGGGTGTGTCTACATATATTAAGCAGGAGGTTCCTAACATGCATTTTATCTTAAGCAGGACTACATCTGCTTGAAATGCGTCTGCTCCAGAGACAGGGATAGAAATGCTTCTTTTCTGTTTTGGCAATTTCACAGAGACAAACGGTACAAGGGAGGTGCTGAGAGCCAATCATACACAGCGCCTGGAAGATTCCTTTCTGGTTCAACTCCATTAAGAACTTCAAGGTGGCCTACATGCTAGTTTGTGGTACTTTGCTTAGCACTAGTTTTAAGGGCACTATAATATGACAAATTGTTTTTGAAATGTTCGACAGGAAGGGGTTACTGTGCATTTTTTGTATGTGCACAGCAGAAAAGCACTAACTATGCGATCAATTGCAAAGGAAGCGCTGTGCATACATGTGAAGGGGCAAGGGTCCGGCACAACCAGCACATTTTTAGCAGAGATATACTTCAGCCATTATTCGATTCTCATCTTGGATTCACAGATTACAATTATCATCAATTCGTCACCTGCACTTTAGATAATGGCATTATGTAGGCATGTTCTTCACCAAAAAGCTATTCTACTACAACTTGTCTAGTGTGGGTGTGTGTGTCCAGCGGCCTCTGTTGCAAAAGACTGCTAACAGGTAGAGTTTTATCTGCACAAAAAAAGATCTCTGCTGTGCACCAAAGTTGTTGATGATATAGTTTGGGCTTGAGTCCTTAGAAATCATGGCAGTAAAAAAATACAATGAATGTGTTTTTTTTTCACTCGTGTTATTTTCAGAAATGTGCGATGCGCTTGATAGCCCGTCTCGGGTGAATTAAGCAAAAAGACCGGGGACAGTCCCACCAATGGCAGTCAAATAGTCCCTAGAGAGGACTCCTTTACTCTGCTTGATGCAGGTGAAAAAGTGCACAGTGGTGTGAACATTCTATACAACATCTGTGAGTCAGGGTAGACTTGCTGAGCATGATGCATTTTGCTTTACAGAAACGCATGTCCACATTATCTGTTTGCATGCACCTACCTACAAGACCCTTCTGCCATGCACCTGGCACATTGTTTCCAGTTTTTCAGGGTAGGCATTTAGCCACTGTACATGTTGCATCAAACGGTTTCTTTGGCGCTAAGTAGCCATAGCTGTTCACAAATTGCACTTTTGCTCTATGGAAAATAGGCTGAAAACAGCATTTTTTGTTTTCTTAATAACTGTTTTGTTTTTTAGGAAAATTGGCCGTTTTACAGACGGGATATGGGGGGCAGGCGCATGACAAGCCATTCTTTTGGAAATTGTCATCCAAATCCGTCCAGCAAGTCAAACCTTATTAACAATAGAATTTTAGAAAAACGTCTATTTACAAAGGTTTTACCTTAACTATATGGCGGCGACTGCCTCCCTATAACATGAAGTCTGCAGACGGTAGAAATAATAAGTAACAACGTTAAGATGCAAACACCCACTCGATACCACTACAAACTCGAAGTATTACTAATCTCTTCGTACTACTACAAAGCAGGTTTTTTATTTCTATTTCAAGTTTTTTTGGGGAGACTATGGCATATTGCATCTATTCGTATAACTTTATGTCATATACAATTATTTTGTATACGTGTATGGCGAATAGTTGTGTTAGCATATGCGCATATGATGTAACAGGGGATGTTTTACATGTATGTCATATGTATTGCATATGTGTGTATTGCTTATGAGTGTATGGTGTATGAGTATTAGTTATATGTGCTCATATCATATATGTATGACATATGAGTGCATGGTATATAAGTGTATTGCATAGGACTGTATGTGTATGGCATATGAGTCTATAGCATGAGAGTTCATGGCATATGACTAGCATATCAGTGTTTGGAATGCAAGTTTGTGGCTTTTATATGTCAGGTGTCTCATGCATGGGTAAATAGCAATACAGTGTATATGTCCTGTGAGTGTATGGTGTGTGGTTGTATGCTATGTGAGTATATTTGTAGTGTGTGTTGCATCTGAGTGTGTGGAATTAGAGTTTGTGTCATAAGTGTGTGTGTCATATGAGGCATATGAGTGTGTGTTGCCAGCCTCTATCTTGTAAGAGTGTGTGCCATAAAAGCATATGATGTAAGAACTTGTGGCATAAGTGTATGTGGAATAAGGGTGTGTGGGGTAAGAGTATATGGCATAAGAATGCATTTTGTAAGAGAAAGCAGTGTAAGAGTGAGTGGCATAAATGTGCATGGCATAAGTGTGTGTGTGTGTGTGTGTGGCATAAGAACGTGTGATATAATTGTTCTTGGCATAAGAGTATGTGGCATAAGAGCTTGTGGTGTAAGAGTGTGTGTTGTCAGAGCACGTGGAGTAAGAGCATAACACATAACAGTGTAGCCTAAGTGCGTGTGGTATAAGAGTGTGTGGAATAAAAGTGTGTTGCATACAAGCACATGGCATGCTCTGTGTGGCATAAGAGTGCATGGTGTAAGAGTGTATGCTATAAGAATGTGTGCCATAAGTGTGTGTGTAGGGTAAAAGCACATGCTATAAGAACGTGTGGCATAAGTATGTGTGGCATAATGGGGTGGTGCATCAGAATATGTGGCATAAGATTTTGTAGCATTAGAGCACTTGGTGTAAGAGTGAGTGGTGTGATACTGTGTGGCACAAGAGTGGTTGGCATAAGGGTGCATGGTGTAATAGTGTGTGGTGGAAGACCATATGGTGTAAGAGCATGTGGAACAAGACTGCGTGGCGTAAGAGCATGTGGGGTAAGAGTATGAGGCATGAGTGTGGTTTAAGATTGTTTGGCCTATGACTAAGTGGCATAACAGTGTGTGGTATATGAACACATGGCATGAATGTGTTTGGCATAAGAGTGAATGGCCTAAGAGTATGTGCCTTAAGAGCATGTGCCGTGAGTGTCTGTGTGGCGCATGATCACATGGCATAAAAGCATATGGCATAGAACGATGTGTCGTTAGAGTGTGTGCCATAAATGTATGTGGCATAAGAGTGTGTGGTGTACGCCATATGAACGTTTGATGTGTAGTTGTCTGGCATATGAGTATATGGTGTATAAGTGTATGAGTGTTTGGTAAAGAGCATACTAATGCAGAGCATTAATGTTAACGGAAATTGTCTAGGGGTTTCAGTAAATACAATTTGCCAACCACTTTTGAATGCTTCCATGGAAAATTCGGAAAAATGGACACCGTAAATTTTGGTTGCACTATCCACCACATATCTTTACAAAATGTTGTTTTAATTGCATTTTTGAAATGGGCTTTTATCCCTAGGATAAAAGATCATTTTGTGATGTCATCTTTCATGTACTGGGTGTTTCTCTTAACAGTGCACAGTGGTGGCGCAAGTTATGGTTGCTTAGCGTACCATAACTGGTGAATTTCTGGGGGGGGGTTTCGCTTTTACTTGTGATCATAACGTCCCTTTAACAACGTTTTTTCGTTGAATGTCATGGGTTTTTATTAGTGCAATTTAACCATAATGTCCCTTTCAGTGAATTTCATGCTTTTTACCAGTGCACCCTAATTTTCTACAACTTACTAATATCAAACTTACCCCAATATTGCAACATTTCTCTCCACTTTACAAAGTTTCACCATAAAACTCTGCCATTCCCCAACTTCTAGCATCATTTTTGTAAACTTCTTTACATGTTTTGCAACTTTTTCCACAGTTTTTGTGTTCGCAGATGTTCACGAATGTCTGACATCATTGCAGACTTTTCGGACAGTGTCACGTGACCACGCGCTCATGCACAGCATGTTGACGTGTCCGCAAATGAGTACGCACTTCACGCACAGGACCGTGCTTCGCGAACTGTTCGGAACTGCATTTCCACCTGACCTAGGAAGTTTGAAGCTCAAAATGTACCCTTGCACAGCTACTACACATATTCTTACTCATTATACATTAACAATCTAGCACACAGCAGATCCTTGGAAGAAAATTAGGAAAACTGCTATTTATCTTAAAAATAGCATTAGCTATTGCCATCCCTCCTCCCCAAGAGCCACCACCACCACCAGCTGGAGGAGCTACACAACAAAAGAAGTGCCTGCCTCTAAAACCCTGAGAGAATAATGGATGTGGCAGTTCTTTACCACTGTTAGAAATGTACCAAAGGCTAAAGCTACCAAAATGAAAAGTCCTGAGTGCAACGTTGTACTCAGTCACGGACAACCTGGGTAGTAATCCTATAGGACCACCTCCATGCAGTGCCACACCAAACACAACCACTGGAATGCTCTAATAAAGGCTGTTCCTTTCTTAGGAAGTAGTAGCCTGTCTTCCTCATCTTCGTCAACCAATGCAGTAGCCATATCTTTCAAAAACAACAGTGATCGAGGAGCATGAAAAACACTGCCCTCTACCTTAGATTTAACACAGGTGCAACATGTTTGCCTATCCACCTGCCCCTCCATATGTGTGGTTGGTGCCCCATCCCTCACTTCCCTCCCCACCTTACTTTCTGTCTCACCTACAAAAGAAAAAAAAAGGTTCCTTTAAGGGCCACCTTTCACTGTTAAAAAATAGAACTAAAATAACAAGCTTAAAGACTCCATCTACTTTATATTTTTCAGTATTGTTTAGTGGTTAGATTCAATAAGATTCTCCAATATTTCTATTAGTATTTTCGTCTAAGCTAATGGAAATAATGGACATTTGTATACTAGAGAAAAAGAAAAAAGCACAGAAACACATTTCTGTCTGAAATTCTTCTCTCTAGTATACAATAAACAACATACTCCATTGCTGTTTATGACTATCCACAGTCTCTGCATTCCCCTGTCTAGCCCAGGCCTTATTAGAAAACCCGAATTGCACATGCACACCATCACACCATCACACAAGACAGCCCTTCTACTCTTTTTACTGTTATGTTTGTAACACTCCCGCATTGCATGCTTTAAACCATTCACACATACATCCACCGATCACTTAAAAAACTCTACATATAACCTATCAACATATTAAAGTTCCACCCACTGACTGCCACTTAACAATGTTCTACACATCTTTTGCATCTAAATTTCCCATACATCTACCAAACAATTGTACATAGTGCTTCTATAAATGCATATATGCATTGTGCAGTGACAGAAACCCATAAATAAAAGGGGCAGTACGGCTGGGCAGGTGCTCATGGAAGCCCTGGAGGTAAGTGTCAAAGGATCCCAAGGTGGGAGGCCACTAGCTAACTGCTGGGGCAGAGGAGTCCCAAGGGTGGGGTACATCTTAATCGTAAAGTCCCTTTAAAGGAGTTTTTCTTTCAATTGAATAGGTTTTTATAAGTGAAAATGTTTCATAATGTTACATCAATTTATATAAACTATTAATAATTTCTCTTTTAACATATATGAAACAATTATAAACCTCCTTTAACAAACATATTTTTTGCAACACATACTTATGTGTGTCGTTATCAGCAGAGCATACCAATAGGCAAATCAGAGTAGACATTTGTCCTTGCCAAAGGCCAGGCCATTTGCCCACGGCAGAAAAGTTATATCACTATTTTTTGTAGTTACGTTTTCACAATTTTGAAAAAAAAATAAAACACAAGACAGATTTCCAAAAGCATCCTTTCGGATCCTTGCTGATGCTCCTCACACAACTTTGCATCAATCCCGTCCAGCACTCTGGGCTGCAGTTGTAATCTGATTTTTTTCTTTCTTTTAAACCTACAGCTTCACCCATGCTGCAGGCCCCAATAAGTAAATCAAAGTAGGCATTCGTCCTTGCGGAGGGCCAGGCCTATTATCCATGCACCAAACTTATATCACTATTTTTTGTGCGACTGCCCGTGGCAGAACATTTATATCACTATTTTTTGTACTTGCATTTCCACACTTTAAAAAAAATAAAGCACAGGACAGATTTGCAAAAGCATCTTTTAGGTCCTTGCTGATGCCCCTCACGCAGGATTGTTGTCATGTCATTCAGAACAACACTTCAGGCTGTAGCCGCAAGTAAAATATTTCTTCCCATTCAAACCTAGGGTTTGGCCATGCTGCATGCCCCATTAATCAAATCAGAGTACATGATTATCAAGTAATTGCAGCGCGGTAGAGTGGGCAGATCAGTGCTCTTCATCTAGTACTTCAAACAGATTATCCTGCTGCTGGTGATGAGGTTCTTTTGTGAAGGTGCCCTTCCTTCTTCAAGTGTTAGGTTTGGAATAGGAGAGGGACCCCTATTCACTTCAGCCCTGAGTTATTCAATAAGTAACTGTTGTTGTAATGAAGCAGTCTTCAAAACCATTTTTGATGATATATTTATTATTTGAACTCAGCCAACACGTAATTTGACTCTCTAGAGTCTTTCTCAAGGAATGTGGATTGTGGGCCAATCATGACTGTGAGGTTGTAGACATGAGTCCAGCATCCAATCCCAACATCTTGTCCCACTATGGTTACAAATAAGGGTGCGTAATGATTTGAAGGGATGGCCTGGTGAACACATGGGCACCTGGTTTGGTGTGCTTGGTAATTATCTGTTGATTAGCCTTGTCTTTGAGTCTATGCAGCGATAGTCACAGCAATCTGTTGATGCAATCCTGTGCAGCACTTCAGGCTTTAGTCACAGACTGAATTTTAGCCATGGGCAGAATTTATTTTCCCATTCAAATATATCCCGATTTTGAAAAACTTCACCACATAGCCAGTCCCTGGTGGCCATGCCCACTTTAACCCCATTGCCAGTCTCTTGTGATCATAGCCAGTAGGCAGATTATCAGAGTCATGGCCTTTGCCCATGCCTCTTGCACAACTTTCCTGCAAATCCATCCTTGTTTTATTTTTTGAAAAGTGTCAAAATGCACGTATATAAAATAGTCATATAACTTTTCTCCCAGTTAACAAAATCTGTTCAGACTTTGCAGAGAAATTCAATGTTCGGTCTATAATCTTTCTAAAATCTTTTGTGCACATTTATCAAATGGCAACAAAGTTATAGCCCATCTAAAAATGTTAAAGCCCCCCTCTAATTTTACCCCCACATTTGTGCAGATATGTGAAACGGCACCAAATTTATAAACTTTTCAAATATTTTGGGACCCACCCTCTGATTTTGTTCCTTTTCGGCAAAACAGCACCATACTTTGTAGAACTATTCAAGGTCACGTCTAGCATAATGTCACAGAATTTCATACAGTTTCAATGAGTGGCACCAAAGTTATACGCCATCCAAAAATTACTTTTCACAAAACATGTAATGCAAAAATATGTATGGATGCCCCAGAGCATCTCCTATGTTCGCGAACATCACAGGGCTGTCCCCGAGCTGTTCACGGACATCGGAGATGAAAAAACGCTAGTTTTGCTTTCTGCCCATATCTCATCCCATCCTCATCAACCCACACCTCCCAAGAGATTATTTCATTAGTTTGACAAGTGCAATGGTGTGATTTTTAATATGTTTTTACTGCAATGTTCACGGACTATGGGTGCAGTCCGTGAATCCAACATGGCAGGCATTTCCCAAAAATATGGCACACCTCACGCTTTTCACCATACAGTTAGCGGGCACGTCCGATGTCTGCAGACATCACACCATCCTCTGGAGCAATCAGAGACCTGTCTGCGGAGCACACAGGGAAGTGAGTCCGCGGACCAAACCCAGATATCACTAATTTTTGTTTACCTACATTTTGGCGATCAGAAAAAAAAAATGACTGCACAAATTTACACCAAATTTACAAAAGCACGACTTCGGGACCAACTTGCCGCTCCCGCACCCACATTTCATGAAAATCCAGCTAGTAACATGTAGGTGTGAGCAACATTTCTTTTCCATTGCATCTTTGGCATAAAACACACATTTTGGGACCCCCCTATAACTTTGCTCCCCCCTGCACGAAACCTCTCCGTACTTCATAGAATCAATCTGACTTGGCAATACACTTTTTTTTGCAAAGTTTTGTGAGGATTCATACTCTTACAACACATGCTCTTATGCCACACAGTCTTGTTTCACATGCTCTTACACCATATGCGTGTCCACCACACACTATTACACTATGCACTCTTATGCCAACCACTCTTATGCCACACACTATCATGCCACACACTCTTATACTAAGTGCTCCAATGCTACACACTCTTAACATATTCTGATGCACCACCACAGTATGCCACACACACATATGCCACATGTTCTTATGTCATGTGCTCTTCCCTGCACAAACACACACACATGCACACACCTATGGCACACATTCTTACAGCATAAACTCTTAACCAATGCACTCTTACATCATACACATTCATGCCATGTGCTTGCATGCAGCACACTTTTATTCCATGCATTGTTATGCGACACAGACTTGTGCTATACTCTTAGGTGTCATGCTCTTACACCAAATACTCTTATAACACATACTCTTACACCACAAGATCTTATACCATGCACTCTTATGCTAAGAACTATTATTTCACTCGTTCTTATGCCAAACACACTTATGCCATGCACATTTACGCCAAATACTCTTACACCACGTTCTCTTACAACACACAATCTTTTGCCATATACTCTTACCCCACACACTCTTTTGCCACATACACTTGTGCCGCAAGCTCTTACACCACATGTTTTTATGACACACACTCGTACGAGATACTTGCTTACAACACACACTCTCATGACACACAATGCTTTGCCACAAACTCTTATTCCATGCACTAAGATGTGACACACACACAACAAATAGACTCACACACCATACACTCACACGACATACACTGTATCGCTATATACCCATACACCGGACACCTGACAAATAAAAGCCACAAACTCACATTCCAAAAACTTGTATGCCATGAACCTGTATGCTATAGACTCATGTGCCATACACTACACACTTTACAATCATATGCAATACATGTATATACTATACACTCACATGCCATACATATTTCTGACATAAGCACATACAAATAATACTCCATACACTCATACACCATAAAATCTTACGCAATATACATTCCATACATGTAGAGCATACCCTGTTACAGCCTATGCTCATATGCTAACACACTTACATGCCATACACTTATATGAAAAAGGTTATATGACATTAAGTAATGAGACATAGATGCAATATGCCATACTCCCCACAAATAGGTTTCTCTGAACTCGTAATTGCATTTGCTGTGCTGTTCCATGAATACAAAATCATTTGTTGACATTTATACCATGCACAAGAAAATCTTGTATCAGAAATTGTTATTATTATGGAACTTTATTTAGAAGTATTTTAGAAATATTTTGGAAATTTCAATTTAAATTGATACTGGACAGCAGTCTTCAATATTTTCCCAAGGAGTGCTTATTTTGCTACATTTTGCCTAAATATTCTGACAGCAGCTTCTTATTTTGGAAGTGTTTGCTTTTTGTTTCCTATTCTTTTCTTTGTACATACGCCATTGCTTCTTTTCGATACTGTTTGCCTGCTCAATGATATGTTTCTCATGTTATTGCTTTTATACTTAGTGACTCTTATTAGCATCCTCGAGAGGTTGGAGTATGAGCACCAATAGTCACCTGTTTCTGTTAGGGTATATGAAATGGTATGCTCTTGCGAACTGTCTTAATGATTGCTAAACTTCTTGCATTGAATGTTCTTTAATTCAATACCCTCTCCGAGTGTAGGGTGTCTGTTTCATGGTTCATTGTTTATTAATTTTCTTTGAGGTCGAAAAATGGCAGGTTGCGATACATACAATGTCCTAACTACTTTTGAACCCTTCCATGAAAAATTCTGCAAACATCTGAAAAATTGACACAGTTAATGTTGGTTGCATCGTCCCCTACATGGAAAATTTAATGTGGCTTACTTTTTTTTTTACAAAATTCTGTATTCATTGCATTTTTGAACATGGGCTTTGCTCTTAGGTCAAACGAGAATTTTTTATCAACTAAAATATTTAATTTTGCTTAGATTTTTCAGATTTTTGGCATGCACCAAGATGTTGTTAAGATCTGGTGTGCTAAAAAAAAATCAAAAAATCAAGCTGGCCAATTTTGAGATAATTCACTTATTAAGATCAATCGATATGTCACACATGTGCAGAATGAATGTACACCATACATATGTAATGTACATGTACACATAGGAAATGTACATGTACATTTCTATATGTATGAAAACTCATATCAAGTTCAGGACCAAATTTGATTTGTGTTTTCATATTTGTGTAATATATATAGGAGTTGTAAACTGCATGCATGAATACAATGTAAAACTGTTATTAGCATCCTAAACGTATTCAAACTCACATCAAAGTTAAACTGCACTTTTCATACGTAGAGGAAGTGAACAGGACATGTGCCGTGAGCGTGTACATGGCGTATGATCACATGGCATAAAAGTATTAGGCATAGAAGTGTGTGGCCTTGGAGTATGTGCCATAAATGTGTGTGGCATAAGAGTGTGGTGTAAGCCATTTGAATGTTTGATGTGTAGTTATATGGGATATGAGTGTATGGTGTATAAGTATGAGTGTTTGTTCAAAAGCCATATGAAATGCACATGTCCTGGTCACCTCCTCTATGTATGAAAAGTGAGGTTTGACTTTGATGTGAGTTTGTATAAATTTAGGATGCAAATAACAGTTTTACACTTTATATATTTATGCATTAGTGTTGTGAGTGTCTTCCTGTTTTTGGCAGTGGCCAATGATCGATGCATTCCTGGACAAAGAACAAACTCAGCAGTTTGATCGCATGGAAAATGTTTGTGAGAATCCCTGGTCTAAGCTGTGTGTGAATTATGTTCCCAGGATAACTTTGATTTTTTAGTTTTTAATTATGTGGATGTGTTCTGATTAAATAGTTGAGTTTTATTTTGGTTGGTTGTATGGTTCATTTTACTAATGATACAAGTATGACATTACCTCTTATTGTTGGTTAGGTCTGTGTAGATTAGTTTATCAAAATCTGAGTATGTGTAATTTTTTAAACATACTGTGTAAGATTTGGACTTTTGTTGGTGTATTGCCATAGTATTGGTTAACATTGTAACCAATGCCAATAACTGACATTTCCTATTTTGTTGTTCTTGCATTTATTATTACAGGTGAATTGGTCTGAAATAAGATGTGTGCAAAAGCAAAAGCGAACGTAAAGCTGCGGGATCTGTCAGCCTTTATTTTAATAATGTCTAGTTGCAAGTGTTTTCTGGTCAATTCTTACTTGTTTTGTTACTTATGTTCTTACAATGGCACATGTAATTTGCTGTGTTGTCCTTTGAGCACATGGTTGATGTGTTTCTTTGTTGTGTGTTGTAACTACTTACTTGAAGGCTGTGTACTCATTAATAATTTGTTTTTATTAAGGTGTGTTTTTCTAGTATATTTAGTATTAGTGATAGCTTTTTAAAGACAGGCTTTAGAAGAAAAAGCCTTCGACTCCGTCGAGTGGCCCTTCATGTTTGCCGTACTGCAGCAACATGGGCTCGGGAAACAATATATCAAACTGGTCTCCCTCCTCTATAACCAACCCCAATCTGCGATTACATTAGGGACAACAAAATCCACATACTTAAACCTCCAACGCGGCACCAGACAGGGATGTCCACTATACGCCCTGATCTTTGCATTAGTAATGGAGCCCCTAGCAGCCAGCCTTCGAGAGCGATAAATTCAAAGAGGGCTTAATATTGGTCCCCATAAACTGGTAATATCCCTGTGTGCCGACGATATTGTCCTCTACATACAAAACCCGAGCGAAAACCTCAATCCCACCATGCACAAAGTTATAAAGTTTGGGTCAGTGTCAGGGCTAAAAATCAATCACTCTAAGTCTATTGTGTTCCCCCTAACCACCAGCACCAGCTCTTTCACGGACGATTTTAACTTTAAATGGGAAAGCGCTCATGTCCGGTACCTGGGGATCCAGTAGTCCCTGAACCACCATGAAATATTCAAAGACAATTATGAAAGCGCCCTCAAAGCACTAGGCGAGAAGGTGAATAGGTGGAAAACACTCCCATTGACCCTCTGGGGGAGGGTGTCACTGGTGAAAATAGTAATTCTCCCTAAACTCCTATACCTGTTCTCCAACATTCCCATCCTACTATCCCGACGCTTCCTGGGGACCATGAGGAGCCTGGTGCTGGACCTGGTCTGGGCAGGCAAACCATCAAGGGAACCGTACTCTTCACTCACACTTCCAGTAACCAAAGCCGGTCTGGCGCTCCCTGATGTTGAAAAATATTATTGGGCAGCCCAACCTCAATATCTCAGCCATTGGTACTCAACTCAGTTCATAAGACCACATGTTCAGATCGAACAAGCCCTTGCCTCGCCGAACCTGCTAAGAGCCGTGGTTATCTGCAAGCAGGCGGTGCCATACACAACACTCAATATAGTGCAGTCCACATATGACATTTGGCGGAAAATAGCCAATAAATATAAAATACAGACTAGATACTCGCCTCTCCTACCCATCAAATTTGAAAAAGTGTTCCTCAATTGGGCAGACAAATGCAAAATAAGCATGCTAGGAGACCTCTTCGAACAGGGCACCTTTATAACGCCCCAACAGGCGAAAGAGAAAGGCAGCACCACCTCCCTAGACATATTCACATACTTTAGGCTTCGGTACGCTGTGCAAGAACTCATCCCCCTGTTCCCTCAAGAACCACCAACTTGGCAGCTGCTACACGGAGTGATACAGGCACAGGGAGAAGGAAAACTAGTGTCATCAATCTACAGAACCCTTTTAACGGAAACATCATTAATGAACCCCAAGATAAAAGAAAGGTGGGAGGAATCATTGCTAAAAGCTATCCCGGATGAAGAATGGGATTACATACTACGTCAAACACAAAAAGTGGCACTGAACTCATGATTCAAGCAAAGTCACTTCAATTTTCTATACCAAATCTACTACACACCCCAAAAAAGGAACAAGCACCAGCCAGAGTTAAACTCCACATGCGACAGATGCGGCACCCCAGCAGCCGACTTCATGCACCTCGCCTGGAGCTGCCCACCAGTAGCCAAATTTTGGACTGAAGTACTCTGCGAAACCAAAGCAATAATTGGCAAGAAGATTAGACCGGACCCAATTATAGCTCTACTAGGGATGACTAAAACCCTGGCACAACCGATAAGGAAACTAGCAAATATTCTTTTGGTGCTGGCACAAAGGAGAAAAGCCATGGCATGGGGACGGGGCCCCGCACCCACAATAGCAATCTGGAGGAAGGACATCATCTACTGCCAGGAAGTGGAAGCAGAATTCATAAGAACACTGCCACTGCACGCGAGGCCTCCAGACATATGGAGCCCTTACATACTATATCTGCTCTCCAACGCCGACTCCCCCACAGCATCACCAAACCCAACACAGACTGGAACCGGTGGGGTTTAAGGGCAAGTACAAATACATCATTTGAGAGAACTGATAAGCGACAAACTGATGCAACAAAGGGCGGGGAGGTTCGAGGTGGTGGGAGTGGCGGGAGGGGTAGGGATGGGACGTTGCCGCAAGTTGCATAGCCTGCAGTTCAGGCTAACTTGTACTGTTGTAACTGGAAAATGCAAAAATAAAGTTAAAAAAAAAGACAGGCTTTAGAAATATGGTGCCACTGTTAAAATATGACCAATGAATTTTGGGCCATGAGTAGAGTTGTATAGCTACAGTGAGCCTTTTCTTAGTGCTTACTGGTACTTAGTACTGGTGGTTTTGGTGGATTTTTCATCAGTGTTTTGGACATGGCACAGATGTGAGTTTGACTCTGTAAATAAATGTACATAAATAGTTACTTATTGTTCTTGAGCTAAGTTCATTATGGGGTTTCCTGATCTGAGGTTTCAGAATATCACTGTTAAGGGTGTCTTACTAAGACAAGTAACGTTCACTACTGACACAGTTTTTGCATGTTTTAGTCATATTATTTCATTTATGCCAGCCTTTACTTTGTGAGTTTGCAATAATAATGTACTTACTAGCATGCTGTTTGCACTCCTTTTTTCTTTTGTGTTTCTCCTCTTTTTCACAGCTGCTGCCTTTTGAATGTCTGTGTTTTGCCAGTGGGTCTGTAAATATGTTGAACATCTATTGTTTACAACCACGTTTTCATGGTGTATAATGATGGCCCATTTTCATGGCTTCAGTTGTTTTTCATATTCAATTAGTATTTTGCATTGTCAATGGTTTAACTTACCCTTACTTTACCCTTACCAGAAATGCCAACTTTTCTCTCTGGTACACTTGACATCTCCTTTTTTTCTCTTATGCTTGTGCATCACAGGTGCTCTTCACCAATTGATGTTGACCTCTATTTTCCTTCTCAGCAGAGCAGTTGTGTTCATAGATACTCCAAACACAAGGAGCTGTGGATACTGTGATGATTTCCCAGCCTGACAATTAAGGTGTGTGTGTGTTGGTGGCTCAGGGAACCAGGCCTAAACAGCCGCTACATGATGGAGATGGAGTTGGAGTTGAAGGAGGAGTTGGGATGTAGGAGAGGTTAGAGGGGCAGGAGGAGTTGAAGGTGCAGAATGAATTGGAGAGGCAGGAGAATTTGGAGGAGAAAAAGAGGTAGAGGATGTAAACACCCAGAAGAAACAGAGAAAGAGAGATAGGTTGGTGGAGGAAAACATCCTGAAGGATGGGAGAAAACGAAAAAAAATATAAAGTGATGAAGAGGTGAGAAAGCTACAGAGATTGGTAGAGGTAATAGAGAGTAAGGAAACACACGCCTATTTGTTATGTGGGAGAAGTGGGAGGATGTACAAGCACTTGGCAGAACATCAGACAACAGCTAGCTTAATGACAAGGGAGAAGGTATAGGGATAGGCCAATAGGCAAGTGCAGGTCTGACACAGTGAGTAGGGGAGTAAGACATTGTTGGGTGGCGGTAAGGTCAGGTCAAGCCCACATGGAATACCACACCTCTGGAAGACAATTTGGAATCTGTTCACAAATAACCTGTTTCTGCCTCAAGAATACCAGAGATGTCTTAGTGACTCTATCATACCAGTGACACAACAGAAGACGCTGCTCACCCATTTTGACCAGCTTCACTGGAGCATCTGTGTGACAGAGACTCTAAGTGTCCCTGGGTATAGAATCAGGCAGAATCTGTCTGAATCAGAGATAGTAGCTTGTGCAAAAGGGAAAAAGCGGATCTGTGAGCTTGGTTCATTCGATTGCAAAGGTCCTTTGGGAACCTTAGCAGAATCCAATGAGGGCATTGCCAGTGATCTGGGTATGGACTCCCGGAAAACATGGTTGATGACATTGGCATTGGCATTGGCGTTGTCCAGGGTTATTTAGCAGAGCACTCAACGAAAAAGAGGGAGTGCTAACAATGAGATTGCTCTCTTATGTTATTGTTTTCTTTGTTAATGCATTTAATGAAGAGTTTATGCATACTATATAACCATTCATTTGTTACAGAACAAATACCTTTTCGTTTTTGAGTGGGGACATCTTCATGAGGGTATCAGACCAAGGAACACATGTCACGAGATTCAAATTCAAGTAGGAAATTGCTGAAAAGTATCAGCACACTATACACAAACTCTTTTCAGGTATCCCAATACAATTTAATTCAGTTTATCTTAATGTATTTTAATGGTTTTATTGCAGAAGAAGGTATTAAAGTGATTTCATGAGACACAGAATTTATCAAGAGCACATTCAATTAGAAACATGAATCCTGGACACTATCCACAGTTCATAAAACTAGAGAACTGAAGTATAAACTTGCTTTCACCTTGCATTAACTGAGCTTATTATGAAAGACTAAAACAATTTATATATATATATATATATATATAAATTACACAGCCTGTGGTAGCGGTAATGCAGTTATGGTTATGTTGCTCAACTCATAGAAAGAGCACTTTTTGGGTGGCTTATAACTTTGCTCTCTCTGGTCGAATCCTTACCAAACTTTGCAAAAAAAGTATATGGCTTGCTCTGAATTATTTTGGTAAGGTTGGTGAAGTTTCATCAAGGGGGGGGTCAAAGTTAAAGGCGGTCCCTAATTTTTTTTTTCCACAGACGCAATGGAAAAAAACCTTGCTCATGCCTACAGCCCAAACTGCTGGACGGATTTTCACCAAATGTGTTGTAGGAGCGGTGGCTTGGTCCCGAAAGCGTGCTTTTGTAAATTTGGTGTGAATCCGTCCATTATTTTTTTATAAAACAGGCAAAATGCAGGTGCCAAAAAATCTCTGACATAAGGGTCCCATTCGTGGACCCATTTCCCTGTTCGTTCCGCAGATTGGTGTGGCGGTCTGCGTGATGTCCGCGGACATCCAATGCGCCCGCTGTTTGGCTGGACGGAAGTGTGATGTGCGTCACATTCTCCCGAAACGCCTGTCATGTTGTATCCGTGGATATTCGAAGATAGCGCTGCGGCGAACAGAATGGAAAACATGTTTTGGGACATCTGCTGTTGGGAAGAGGGACTGGAAAGGGTGAGGGAGTGAAAGATGGTTCATATGATGTATTTGTTTAGGTGGAAGGAGACTGTGTTGTGTCTGCGGCAGTCTGCGGACACCGCAGCAGTTCGTGGGTAGGTTCTTAGGCAAGCAGCTTATCTGGTGGCTGCAAGCAGGCTTCATTGGGGTAGGGGAGTGGATTGTAGATGATATGAGGATATTTGTATGGGCTTTCTTATGCTGTGGTGCTTGTGGCAGGCCCCTAGACTGTTGCGTGCATGGCCATGCACTCAAGAGTCTGCCCACTGGTTGCAAGTACTGTAATAATATGTGTACAGAAGTGTACAGGGCCTCAGGTGGCTGGTTTATGTGTGCAGGTTGTGGCCAAAGGGCAGATTCTTGGGTGCATGGCTGTATTATGTTGTGGTGGTTGTGGCCAGCTTCTAGACTTATGCACCCAAAAGTCTGCCCACTGTCTGCAAGTACTGTAATAGTATGTGTACAGAAGTGGACAGGGCATGTGGCAGCTGCCTTATTGGATTACCCCGAAATTCTTGGGTGTATGAGAGTCTGTGCACAGGGCACAAGTAGTGTAATAGTATGTGAACTGAAGTGGACAGAGCCTCAGGCGGCTGCCTAATGTGTATGGGTTGTGGCCACTGTGCAGATTCTTGGGTGCATGGGTGCATGGGTGTATTGTGCTGTGGTGGTTGTGGCCAGTTACTAGAGTGTTGAGCCATGCACCCAAGAGTTTGCCTAATGGTTGCAAGTACTGCAATAGTATATGTACAGAAGTGGACAGGGCCTCTGGAGGCTGGCTTTTGTGTGTGGGTTGTGGCCACTGGGCAGATTCTTAGGTGAATGGCTGTATTACGCTGTGGTGGTTGTGGCCAGCCATGCACCCAAAAATCTGCCCCCTGGCTGGAAGTACTGTAATAGTATGTGTAAAGAAGTGGACAGGGTGTGTGGCAGCTGGCTTATTGGACTGCCCCGAGATTCTTGGGTGTATGACAGTTATGTGCACTGGGTGTGACTAATGTAATAGTATGTGTACAGACGTAGACAGGCTCTCGGCTGCTTGCCTTATGTGTATGAGTTGTGGCTGCTGGCCATATTCTTGGTTTTATGGCTGTATTATGCTGTGGTGGTTGTGGCCTGTCGCTAGACTGTTGGGTGCTGTAGAGTCTCTCCCATTGGGTGCAAGCACTGTAATAGTATGTGTACAGAAGTGGACAGGGTCTCAGGCACCTGTATTATGTGTGTGGGTTGTGGGCAGTGGCAAGATTCTTGGGTCCATGGGTGCATTATGCTGCGATGGTTGTGGCATGCCCCTAGAGTCTTGGGTGCATGGCTGTATTATGCTGTGATACTTGTGGCCTGCTCTTAGACTTTTAGGTGCATGACAGTCTGCCCACTGGTTGCAAGAAGAGTAATTGTATGTGTATAGAAGTTGATAGGGACTCAGGTGTCTGGATTATGTGTGTGGGTTGTGGGCTCTGGACAGATTCTTGGGTGCATGGCTGTATTATGCTGCAGTGATTGTGGCCAGGCCCTAGACTCTTGGGTGCATGGCCGGAGGCTGTAGGCCCTAGCCCATACACCCAAGAGTCTAGAGGTTGGATTCAACCACCGCAGCATAATACGGCCATGCAACCAAGAATGTGACACTGGCATATGGATTGCACAAACATGTGCATAGAAATGCTATTCGCTCATTACAAAGATGCATGACACCAATAAGCGTATACTCACTGTAGATATTGTTGAGGCACTGTATACCTTTTTGGAAATCAGTGACAGAATACCATTGAAGTGACAGTAACACCTTTGAATATTGTGGCACTGCGGGCACATATCTTCTTTGTTGCATGTGGAAATGCAGGAGAAATCTTTGTTTCGTTGTCTGTGATTAAAAAAACATAACATGTTAGGGAAGGTACTTCATAATATTGTATTGTACACAGTTTGAGACATTGATGTACTTTGTGGACCCTCATAATTAGTACATTACAAGTACTATGCTTCAAACAAGTGCACTGTGCAATGTGCTCAGTTCCTCTGTTTGTTTGCATAATCATTGGGTCTGTGGGAAAAGAAATCCATGCAGGATAAAAAAAAAAACCTTCTACATTCATTTGATGTTATGTGGCAAACTTTGTTTCATTGAAGTGTGCAGTACTCACGGGAATGTTTAACCCTTTAACTGCCACGGGCTTTTCCCCCCAGTGCCATGGCCTTTTTTGGTGATTTTGGTATGTCGCCATTCAATGCCTTGTAACTTTTTTGTTACATGAGATATCTCGGCCAAATTTGGCCCCTTTTTTCCCCCCAAGGAGGCAGTCGTAACACCACTCAGGAATCTTAGGTTGCTGTAGGGGGGTGGGGGGGTGAGAGAAAATAACCAAAAAGTGAGAAAATGTTGTGTTTCTTCAAAAAATGCCAATAAAATGATGTACAAAGAAGCCAGTGTTTTTTTCCTTGTAAGAGCTAGGAACAAATGGTTTGCTGTGCTGAATTCCCCGATTTCCTGGCTTTCATGAACAGGTTGAGTGGAAACAAAAAAAAAATATTTTGATGTGGTTATCAACCGTTTTGTGAGAGGTAGGTGATTTTGACCATTTTTGCCAATTGGACATGCATGGACGGAATGGAAGAAAAGGGTAGGAAAGCCGAATTGGAGGACAGAACGACATACATTTCTGAAAAGCAGACAAAATTCCAAGTTTAGGAAGGGGTGATTTGCGTAGGTCGGGCAACAACTAGGTAGGAAAAATGCCATAGATTGGGGGAAAAGCGGGAAAATGACCAAAAAAAAAGGTATGTGGTGGACAAGGTTGGCTTGGTACGGCAATGGCTTCTATGAATTTTGAGAAAAGCAATACTTGTCATGATCTCTGCTTCCAAAAGGTCAGGGTTTTCCCAACTCCCTTGGAAGCAGATCCATAACCCAGGTTCCGAGGGCCAACCAGTCCCAATTGGGACCTTTTGGACCCAGTCCTGGCGCCAGTGGCACCAGGCTCATAAATATGCCCAGTCCCAGCGCTGGAAGCGCCGGGCTCATAATGCTTGGGTGGACTTACCTGCAGCAGACCATGCTGCTTACTTGCCTGCCAGTTGAGCCTCTGATCCTCTTCTGTTTGGAACTACTTTTCCTGTTGGGTGGGGCAGGAGCCACTCCCTAGGTTCAGAACACTGGAACTCTTCTGGAAAGCAGGAACTCTTTTCTTACCTAGGCGTGGCTGTGGAAGGAGACACCTAAGCACTACAGGAGGCTATTTAAACCACACCCGATGGATGAATCTTGCTTTGCGTTATTCTGCATCCTCTGCAGCAGAACGCTCATCGTGTCTTCTGCATCTGATCCTGGGCCTAAGGAAAAAGGCTTACCATCCTGAATCCAGTCTTCAGCAACACCTATAAAGACAAGAAAGAACAGGTTAGCATTACGGTCTTCAGTGACAGCGCTTCACTTACCTGATCCATCGGCTGTCATCAACGCCTCGCGCTGCATTCCGGCATCTGAAAGACAAAGGCTTACCTACTCTTCGTGCGCTCCGGAGGTCTTCGCACTGCATTCCGGCATCTGAAAGACAAAAGCTTACCAACTCTTCGCACGCTCCGGAGGCCTTCGGCGCTGCATCCCGCATCTGAAAGACAAAACAAGGTGCGTTTAAAGACATTGGGGAACTTTAATACTCACGTGCCATTACTCCTTTCCACATCTAACCCAGTGGGTATTCCGGCACCCTGCAGCCGCTCCGAACTTGTACCTGCAAAATAAAAGACAGTTAGAGCGCATCGTGAAGCAGGCAACAAGCGCTTACGTGCTTCCAGGCGCTTCTATTCATCACACTGGCTCCATCTTCAACTCACTTCAGCCCGTCATCCGCCATCGCCGGAGCCCTGCAAAACAAGAGACATCATTACTAAAGACTTTTAAAGACATTAGAATTACTCGAAACTTACCGTTCGTGCAGTAAACGACGGACAGCAGTCCTCTGAAGTCAAGAGGCCTGCTCCCCTTATCCACTGAAGAAACTGGTTACAGCACCCTGCCCCGAGGCAGATGGAGAGCACGGCGTTCACTTACCTAAGGTGAGAGCGTTGACCTTTGGGGTTCTACAGGAGAAGAGAAAGGGAAGAAGAGAGAGACATTCAATAACCCAGTTCATTAATCCCATATTTTCTATCTGCAGACATCTTACCCTTCGAGTCAGACATACAGTGCACAGAGGTCCAGCCCAAAGAGCCAGCCATGTGTTACACATCACCTTTGAAGATACGGTATACGCCCAGTCAAGACCGGCGCCTCTACAGGAATCAGGTGAGCGTTACAGAACGCAAAGCCTACCGCAAAACTCCCGTCCAGGCGCTATGGAAACCTCGGATACCGACCAGCTAGCCCAGTTACTTGGGGAACTAAGGGCAGAAGTGCATGCAGCCCGTCAGGAAACGAACGCTCTAAGAAGGGAATTGATTATTTCCAAGGAGCGAACAGATGATCTCGCTAGACAATTGCTACAGTCACAAGCCGGACAGACCCCGTTACCCGCATCTGGGGGAAATCTTCCTTCTACATCCTCTATGAATCCAGTGTAGATCAACCTACCTGGGAATGTACCTCTGGCTCCGCCCGAACGATTTTCTGGTGACCCAAAGAGGTTTGCAGTATTTATCAATCAGTGCCGGTTGCATTTCTTATGCCGGCCAGCAGCCTTTCCAACTGATCAAGCTAAAGTAGCTTTCGTGCTTTCGTACCTTAGTGGTAATGCGGCAGACTGGTCGATCCCTCTAGTAAATCAAGATGATCCGGTCCTCCATGATTTTCAAGCTTTTCAGCTGAGTATGGAAAAACTGTTCGCAAGACATTCACAGGGGCAGGCCTGGACAATGAGCTTCTTTCGTTGCGACAAGGTAATCAAGACCTTTTGGCTTATATTGCGTCTTTCAACAGACTGATAGTGGAAACTCAATGGCCTGAGGACAAAAGGATTACGCTGTTTTATAGAGGTCTATGTGGAGAGCTCAAAGATGTGTTAGCCCAAGTAGTGAATCCCCCACAAGATTGTTCGGACTATATAGACTTAGTCGTTCAAATAGATCACAGACTGCAGAACAGGAAGGCCGATCGTTCCAAGTTTGATGCTCGAGTATTTTCCAAACCGCCAACTCCTTCCAAAGGAGTAGACTCCGGGGAACCCATGCAAATAGGGGGCCTGAAAGGTCCTCTAACACAAAAGGAGCGGGAAAGGAGAAAACAGTTGCAATTATGCCTCTATTGCGGAAACTCAGGGCACTTTCTTCGAGACTGTCCGGTGAAACCTGCCAAGAAGGCAGTAGGAGCTGCAGTTACCAAAGTTACAAACTCTGAGCAGGGAAACGACCTCGCCCGACAAGAATAGAGGTCCTCTTGCCGAGCGTGAAAACCAGTTCCGTGACCTCGCATTTCGTGATACCTATGGTCCTCATTAGCCCTGATAATCCGGATCGATTACATGCAATTGAAGCTTACGTCGACAGCGGTGCCATCGGCAATTATGTGGATCATGAAATGGTTTTGAGGATGAATCTAACTCTTTGTCCCAAGGCTGTAAAGGACGTCATTACTAAGGTGGATGGAACGGAGATAGCCTCCGGACCAGTAACGCATACCACTCAAGAAGTGACGTTAGTAAGTCAAGATGGACACCATGAGAAGATCGTGTTCGATGTGATCAAGGCTCCTCAGTTTCAGATTATTCTAGGAATACCTTGGTTAGAGAAACACAATCCTCTGATCGATTGGCGAGCAAGAACGGTCCAGTTTCCAGAATGTGTCTCTACTTGTCACCCTCCACCTGGTGTTGCACTGGCAGCAATTTCTTCAGAGACTCCCCAGTTACCTCCCGAATACCTAGAATACCAAGATGTTTTCCGGAAGGATCAGGCTAACTCTCTACCTCCTCATAGGTCTTATGACTGCCAGATAGACCTGATACCTGGATCTACTCCTCCTTGTAGTAGAATGTATGCCCTCACCGAGCCTGAGAACCTTCACCTTCGACAATACCTGGATCAATACCTGGCAAATGGGTTTATTCGTCCTTCCAAGTCCCCTGCTTCTTCAGCTTTGTTCTTCGTTCCAAAAAAGGAAGGAGACCTTAGAACTTGTATAGATTATCGCTCCCTGAACCAGATCACCGTCAAGAATAGATATCCGTTACCTTTGATCCCTGAACTCCTGGACCAAGTCAGAAAAGCATGCATATATACAAAGCTGGATCTTAGAGGAGCCTACCACTTGGTACGAGTAAAAGAGGGCGATGAATGGAAGACGGCCTTCCGCACCAAATATGGGCTATTTGAATATCAGGTCATGCCCTTCGGACTTTGCAATGCCCCGGCCGCCTTTCAATATTTTATGAACGATGTCCTCAGAGAGCTCATAGATGTGTGTGTTGTTGTTTACATTGACGACATCCTCGTTTATTCTTCATCGGAATCTGAACATCGGAAACACGTGAAAATGGTCCTCGAAAGATTGCGTCAACACAAACTTTTCGCTAAGTTGGAAAAAAGTGTTTTCAACGTGACTGAAGTTGAATTCTTGGGATTCATATTATCACCTAACGGAGTGCGTATGGATTCAAAGAAGGTCGATGCAGTTCTCAAATGGCCATCACCATCCTCCGTAAAAGGTGTGCAAAGTATGTTAGGCTTCGCTAACTTTTACCGCAGGTTTATCCCCGAGTTCTCTCGAATAGTCCAGCCCATCACTGCCTTGTTAAAGAAAAACAAACGTTTTGAATGGTCTACCGAGGCGGAACAAGCTTTCCAGGATTTGAAGACTAGATTTATCTCTGCACCAATCTTAAAACACCCTCGCCCCGAACTCCCCTACATCGTGGAAACTGATGCTTCAAACCTTGCCATGGGGGCTGTTCTATCACAAAAGGACCCGGTAACCAATCAGTTGCATCCCGTGGCATTTTGGTCCCGCAAATTCTCGCCTCCTGAAATCAATTACACGATTACTGACAAGGAAGTTCTGGCTATCAAGTCTGCCTTTAAGGCTTGGCGGCATTATCTGCTGGGGGCCCGACACACCGTTACTGTGATTACGGATCACCGAAACCTGCAATATTTGAAAACCGCAAAAGCCCAAACCTCTAGACAACTCCGTTGGGCATTATTCTTTGCCGAGTTTGACTTCATAATTACCTATCGACCTGGTACAAAAAACGGTAAAGCTGATGCCCTTTCTCGGATGGGAGTGGAAGAACACTTGATCAACCCAAACCTGTACCAATCATTCCCGAACAAAGAATTCTGGGTGTAATCGCCACACAATCCATAGAGGAAGTTAAGGATAAAGCCAGGCAACTTGTAACTCCAGCAGACATACAGAATTGGCATCTGCAGGGAAAGGACTTTGCAGTAAAGGACAACTTATTGTATTTCCAAGAACGATTATACCTGCCCAGCACAGATTTACAGATAAAAGTAATCTCTTGTTATCACGATTCTTTAATGGAAGGACATCCCGGTATGGCCAAGACCTCAGAAAAAATCAAGCGCTACTTCTGGTGGCCGTCTTGGAAAAAAGATATCAGAGACTTTATAATGTCCTGTGGAGTATGCGCCCAAAACAAGAGTCAAAAGGAAAGACCAGCAGGCCTCTTACGCCCTATTGACATCCCACCTCGCCCTTGGCATACGCTTTCTATGGACTTCATCACCGATCTACCTCCATGCTCCGGATACAATACGATTCTAGTAATCGTGGACTTATTCTCCAAGATGGCGCATTTCATTCCGCTCAAAGGCTTGCCAACAGCAGCAACTCTGGCCCGAGAATTTCTCGAAAACATCGTCCGACTGCACGGTTTTCCTTCGGTTCTAATTTCGGATCGAGGTAGTCAATTTATTTCTCATTTTTGGCGAAGTTGCTGTCGGTCGGCTCAAATTGATGTGAGACTATCGACCAGTCACCACCCTCAGACCGACGGACAAACCGAGAGGACCAATCAAACTCTGGAACAGTATTTACGCTGCATGCTGCAACAAACTGAAAAAACTTGGAAAGACATCCTTTGGATAGCCGAATATGCCTACAACAACTCTGTCCATTCGGGAACTGGGAAAACCCAGTTTTTTCTTTTATACAGCAGTCACCCTCGAACCTCGGAGTTGGATCCCCTCCAAGATCTTGAAACACCAGCAGTTGACTACCTGCATTCTACAATCACTCAAGCCTTTAAGGAAGCTGTTTCTCACCTTCAAAGGGCTAAAGAACAATACAAGAAAGGAGCAGATCAACATCGGAAGGAAGCCCCTCAATATCAAGTAGGGGATCAAGTCTGGTTATCCACCAGATATCTACCTCTAAAAGGGCCACGCACATTCAACCCAAGATACCTTGGTCCCTATTCCATCACTACCATAGTAAACCCAGTAGCGGTCAAGTTGGACTTGCCCCCGCACATGAAGATACATCCGGTCTTCCACGTCTCTCTATTAAAACCCGTGCAACCTCAAACCCGACTAACTAAATCTCCAAAACCCATCCTAGTTGATGGAGAACTCGAGTTTGAAGTCAAAAGCATTCTGGACTCCAAGATCTCCAAATCTAAACTATTTTACCTAATTGACTGGAAAGGCTACGGCCCCCAAGAGAGATCCTGGGAACCTGCTGAATATGTCCACGCTCCTCGCCTAATCAAAAGATTTCACCGAACATTTCCTGACAAGCCAAAACCCCCGGAGAAGCCCGGTTTGGGAGGGGCCTTGAGGGGGGTACTGTCATGATCTCTGCTTCCTAAAGGTCAGGGTTTTCCCAACTCCCTTGGGAGCAGATCCATAACCCAGGTTCCGAGGGCCAACCAGTCCCAATTGGGACCTTTTGGACCCAGTCCTGGCGCCAGTGGCACCAGGCTCATAAATATGCCCAGTCCCAGCGCTGGAAGCGCCAGGCTCATAATGCTTGGGTGGATTTACCTGCAGCAGACCATGCTGCTTACTTGCCTGCCAGTTGAGCCTCTGATCCTCTTCTGTTTGGAACTACTTTTCCTGTTGGGTGGGGCAGGAGCCACTCCCTAGGTTCAGAACACTGGAACTCTTCTGGAAAGCAGGAACTCTTTTCTTACCTAGGCGTGGCTGTGGAAGGAGACACCTAAGCACTACAGGAGGCTATTTAAACCACACCCGATGGATGAATCTTGCTTTGGGTTATTCTGCATCCTCTGCAGCCGAACGCTCATCGTGTCTTCTGCATCTGATCCTGGGCCTAAGGAAAAAGGCTTACCATCCTGAAACCAGTCTTCAGCAACACCTATAAAGACAAGAAAGAACAGGTTAGCATTATGGTCTTCAGTGACAGCGCTCCACTTACCTGATCCATCGGCTGTCATCAACGCCTCGCGCTGCATTCCGGCATCTGAAAGACAAAGGCTTACCTACTCTTCGTGCGCTCCGGAGGTCTTCGCACTGCATTCCGGCATCTGAAAGACAAAAGCTTACCAACTCTTCGCACGCTCCGGAGGCCTTCGGCGCTGCATCCCGCATCTGAAAGACAAAACAAAGTGCGTTTAAAGACATTGGGGAACTTTAATACTCACGTGCCATTACTCCTTTCCACATCTAACCCAGTGAGTATTCCGGCACCCTGCAGCCGCTCCGAACTTGTACCTGCAAAATAAAAGACAGTTAGAGCACATCGTGAAGCAGGCAACAAGCGCTTACTTACGTGCTTCCAGGCGCTTCTATTCATCACACGGGCTCCATCTTCAACTCACTTCAGCCCGTCATCCGCCATCGCCAGAGCCCTGCAAAACAAGAGACATCATTACTAAAGACTTTTAAAGACATTAGAATTACTCGAAACTTACCGTTCGTGCAGTAAACGACAGACACCAGTCCTCTGAAGTTAAGAGGCCTGCTCCCCTTATCCAGTGAAGAAACTGGTTACAGCACCCTGCCCCGAGGCAGATGGAGAGCACGGCGTTCACTTACCTAAGGTGAGAGCGTTGACCTTTGGGGTTCTACAGGAGAAGAGAAAGGGAAGAAGAGAGAGACATTCAATAACCCAGTTCATTAATCCCATATTTTCTATCTGCAGACATCTTACCCTTCGAGTCAGACATACAGTGCACAGAGGTCCAGCCCAAAGAGCCAGCCGTGTGTTACACATCACCTTTGAAGATACGGTATACGCCCAGTCAAGACCGGCGCCTCTACGGGAATCAGGTGAGCGTTACAATACTCTGCTACATTCCCCCGACTCTTACAGTTAGGAAAGCACACATTTTTTGTAGTGTTTTAAAAAACAAGCACTGCCACAAGCCAAACACTGAGCCATGGTACACAGGAGTTTTATGCTTACGGCCTGAACAGACGCACTTAGCATGTGTAAATCAGGAAAACCAATATGGTGAAGAATGGCAAGCATACATTTTTTGAAAGAGCACAGGCAGACCTTTTCAAGGGTAGCGGACCTGTGCAGGTTGCAAAAGTGTATGGTGCCTAAAGCAGTGACTAAATGTAGGGCACATTTGGGAAATGAAAGGGTTGTGTGACAAAGGGCACCAGCAAATGGGTCAAAACGTTATGAAAACCACACAAACACAACAAATGTTATACCTTCTGCGTTCCCACATGTGTCCCGATGAAAACAGTACCTCACATGTGTGGGTGCACCTACCTGGGCGCCAAGGGGAAAGCCTAAAACACAGGTAATCCCAAGTCTGTTATGACACCTGAATTTCACACTTTGTCCAGACGGGCACACCATACAGATATGGGCCTCGGGTGTCTAAGCCACGAAGGAAAACAGGGAACCCCATGCCTTTCCGAAAAGAGGACACCCGTGGGAATCCACACAAGTATAATTTGTGCAAATCGGCCCAGAATTTATTACCCAGACACCCCCGCAAAGTCCGAAATATGGGGAAAAATGCATTTTCTGCACATTTCACTCGGGTCACCCATCGAAACACGCCGCCAACAACACATGGCCTACCGTCATGCGTTCCCCCAGGAGTCCCGATGAAAACAGTACCTCACATTTGTGGGTGCACCTACCTGGGGCAAAGGGGAAAGCCAAAAACGCTGCTAACCCCAAGTCGTTTCGGACAGCAGAAAATGTTGAATTTCGCTCAAGCCCACACCATACACGTTTGGGCCTAGGGTTTCCAAGCCACCAAGGAAAACTGGGAACCCCATGCATTTCCGAAAAGAGGACACACGTGGGAATCCGCAGAGGGTTGACTTGCGCATATCGGCCCAGAATGTATTACCCAGAAGCCCTGGCAAAGTCTGAAATGTGGCGAAAAAACCCACATTTTTCACTTAGTCAGGGGTTCTGAGTAAAACATTCTGGTCCGCTTCGCACAAGTTGGACCTCTGTGGATTCCCACTGGTGCCCTCCTTTCAGAAATGCATGGGGTTCCCAGTTTTCCTTGGTGGCTTGGACACCCTAGGCACAAATCTGTAGGTTATCTCCCCAAACCCTTTTGTGGTTACCAGTGGGTTAGCCTTTTCCCTTTGAGGCTAGATTGGTGAACCCACACATGTGAGGTACTGATTTGGTTGGGACATCTGTGGGAACACGGCAAGGTATGACATCTGTTGTTGGCGGCATGTTTCGGTGGGTGAGCAGAGTGAAATGTGTGGAAATTATGTTTTTTTACCCCCAAATTTGGACTTTGTCGGGGGTTCTGGGTAGTAGATTCTGGGCCGATTTGCACAAGTCAGACCTCTGTGGATTCCCACTGGTGTCCTCTTTTCAGAAATGCATGGGGTTCCCTGTTTTCCTTGCTGGCTTCGACACCCTAGGCCCAAATCTGTAGGTTTCCCACATGAACAAAATGTGCTGTGGCGAAAGGCTTGGGGTTACCAACGGGTTACCCTTTTCCTTTTGCGCCCCCTGTAGGTGCACCCACACATGTGAGATACCGTTTTCGTCAGGACACCTGTGGGAACGCGAGAAGGTATAACATCTGTTATTGGCGACGTGTTTCGGTGAGTGGACACAGGGAAATGTCTCTGAAATTGGCTGGAAATGAAGACAATTCTCATACATTTCGCTCTGGCCACCCACTGAAACACACCGCCAACAACACATGGCCTACCTTCCCGCGTCTCCACACGTGTCCCGATGAAAATGGTACCTCACATTGTGAGTGCACCTACCGGGGGCGCAAAAGTAAAAGGGTAACTCACTGGTAACCCCAAGCCTTTCGGCACAGCCCATTTTCTTCATGTGGGCAACCTACAGATTTGGGCCTAGGGTGTCGAAGCCAGCAAGGAAAACAGGGAACCCCATGCATTTCCCAAAAGAGGATACCTGTGAGAATCCACAGAGGTCTGCCTTGCGCAAACTGCCCCAGTTTTTATTAGCCACAATCCCTGACAAAGTGTGATATTTGGTGGGGAAAAAACACAATGTTCACTTTGTCTGGGGTTCTGGGTAAGAAAGTCTGGGCCGCTTCGCGCAAATCAGACCTCTGTGGATTCCCACGGGTGTCTACTTTTGGGAAATGCATGGGGTTCCCTGTTTTCCTTGCTGGCTTCGACACCCTAGGCCCAAATCTGTAGGTTGCCCACATGAACAAAATGTGCTGTGGCGAAAGGCTTGGGGTTACCAGCGGGTTACCCTTTTCCTTTTGCGCCCCCGGTAGGTGCACCCACACATATGAGGTAATGTTTCCATCGGGACACCTGTGGGAATGTGAGAAGGTATGACATCTGTTGTTGGCAACGTTTTCGGTGAGTGGACACAGGGAAATGTCTCTGAAATTGGCAGGAAATGAAGACAATTCTCAGACATTTTGCTCTGGCCACCCACCGAAACACACCGCCAACAACACATGGCCTACCTTCCCGCGTCCCCACAAATGTCCCCATGAAAACGGTACCTCACATGTGTGGGTGTACCTACCGGGGACGCAAAAGTAAAAGGGTAACTCACTGGTAAACCCAAGCCTTTCTGCACAGCCCATTTTGTTCATGTGGGCAACCTACAGATTTGGGCCTAGGGTGTCGAAGCCAGCAAGGAAAACAGGGAACCCCATGCATTTCCCAAAAGAGGATACCCGTGGAAATCCACAGAGGTCTGACTTACGCAAATCGGCCCAGAATTTATTACCCAGAACCACCGGCAAAGACCCACATGGGAGAAGGGTGCCCAAGGCCAGGGATATTACCGCCGACTTTGCTGGAGCCCTGGCTGCCCTGCGTTACAACTTCTCCCCACCAGGGAGTTTCGGCAGTGTGCCAATACCTCCCCGAAGGGAAAAGCTGTAATGCAGCCCAGCCGCAACTCCAGGAGGGTTGGAGATGATGTCCCTGGCCTTGGACATCCATGTACCATGTGGGTGTACCATCCGCTAAGCACAGCAGCAGCTCCAGGGAGCCCCAGGAGGATCCCCATTACTCCCCAGAGGTGACATCTGTAACGTAGCACAGCCAGAGGTGGAGCCTGGGCTTGCAGACGGACAACCCATATGGGAGGGATCCGCTCCCAGGGAAACACCAATGTTCTGCTGGCATGGGGGGCAATGTGTGGCCTGCCCCTGAAATTGTGTCCCAGCCCACCAACATATCTGCCCAGACGGCCCATTCCCACCCACACCACCAACAATCCAGCCCCAGTCTCACCCACCCCACTGACAGTGCGCCCTAACCACAGAAAAATAAAAAACAGTACTCACATAACGTTGCAGCTGCTCGCATAGAAAAAGCTGTAAACAAAACAAAAAACATGCGCTACCTACGGTCACACCAGCAAAATGTAGCCCTCCCTGGGGGCAGAAAAGGGGGGGCTGTCCTGCACCCCTCCCTGGGCTCAGGTGTCCCTACCTAGGAGCAGATATCTGGTCCCAGGGAGGGCTGCTTGACATGGCACCCACTCCATTGCGGGTGGGAGGGGGGTCAAGGCTCCATCCCATTAGAAAATTCCCCGTCCCATTGGGGTGCACCACAGCCCCCCCTAAAATGCGTTCCACCATTTTCACTTTTTTCCTTTGGTAACCCAACTCCCCTTGGCGCAGAGGGGCACATTGGTGTGCCAATCTGGCCCCGGGGTGCCCAATCCTTACCGCCCCACCCACTGGGGGGCCTGTACCACAATTTTTGGGAGCCCTCTCCCCCCTCACCCCAATTGGGTGGCGGGGGCACCTGATGCAGGCCTCCCTGGGCCTCCTACAAATGGCTGCGTGAGGTACACCCCGCCTCCATTTGGGGTGGGGGGGAGAGGGACCCCAAAAATGGTGGGACAGGCCCCCCAGTGGGTGGGGCAGTAAGGTTAAGGCACCCTGGGGCCAGATTGGCTCACCAATGTGCCCCTCTGCGCCAAGGCAAGTTTTGTAAACAAAGAAAATTATTCAAAATGGCAGGCTGCCCTTTAGCGGGGGATGAGGGTCCCCCTACACCACTGGGGAATTTTCTAATGTGAAGGGGGTGCACCTCTCCACCCCCACCTCAATTGCAGGGGTGGCACATCTCATGTAGCCCTCAGATAAGGGGGGGCTGTTCTGCACTCCTCCCTGGGCTCAGGCGTCCCTTCCTAGGAGCAGATATCTGGTCCCAGGGAAGGCTGCATGACATGGCACCCACTCCATTGCGGGTGGAGTGGGGGGGGTCAATGCCCCACCCAATTAGAAAATTCCCTGTCTCTTTAGGGTGCCCCACAGCCCCCCCTAAAATGCGTTCCACCATTTTCCCTTTTTTCCTTTGGTAACCCAACTCCCCTTGGCACAGAGGAGCACATTGGTGTGCCAATCTGGCCCCGGGGTGCCCAAACCTTACAGCCCCACCCACTGGGGGGCCTGTCCCACAATTTCTGGGGCCCTCTCCACCCTCACCCCAATTGGAGGGGCAGCGCATCTCATGTAGCCCTCCCTGAGGTCAGATAAGGGGGGGGCTGTCCTGCACTATTCCCTGGGCTCACGCGTCCCTTCCTAGGAGCAGATATCTGGTCCCAGGGAGGGCTGCATGACATGGCACCCACTCCATTGCGGGTGGGGGGGTCAACGCCCCATCCCATTAGAAAATTCCCCATCACTTTGGGGAGCCCCACAACCTCCCCCTAAAATGTGTTCCACCATTTTCACTTTTTTCCTTTGGTAACTGAACTCCCCTTGGCGCAGAGGGGCACATTGGTGTGCCAATCTGGCCCCGGGGTGCCCAAACCTTACTTCCCCACCCACTGGGGGGGCCTGTCCCACAATTTCTGGGGGCCCTCTCCCCCCTCACCCCAAATGGGTGGCGGGGCACCTCATGCAGGCCTCCCTGGGCCTCCTACAAAGGCTGCGTGAGGTACACCCACCCTCCATTTGGGGTGGGGGAGAGGGCCCCCAAAAATTGTGGGACATGCCCCCTAGTGGGAGAGGCGGTAAGGTTTGGGCACCCCAGGGCCAGATTGGCACACCAATGTGCACCTCTGCACCAAGGCAAGTTTGGTAAAGAAAAACAAAATTGAAAATGGTACACTACACTTTAGGGCGGGCTGAGGAGCACCCTATACCGCCAGGTCATTTTCTAATGTAATGGGGGGGTGACCCTCCCTCCCACACCAAATGCAGGGGGCGGGCATCTCATTAAGCCCTCCCTGGGGCAGATAAGAGGGGCATGACATGCAGCCCTCCCTGGGGTCAGATGCCCCTTCCTAGGAGCAGATATCTGCCCCCAGAGAGGGCTAAAAGGGGTGCCCCATTTCCCCTTGAGGTGAGGGGGAGAGGGCTACCCCCTTTCCTTAAAATAAATCCCTGGTGGCTAGTGCTCCCCCACTCACACCCAAAACTCCATTTTGTTTTTTTGTTTTTTATTGTGCCCCCTTCCCTGGGGGGAGATGATCAGCCATCTACCCTGAGGGGGGAGCCTAACCTGCAGGCCCCATCCTTTTGGGGGCCTGCACTTATTCCCGTTGGCCTTCCCCCCTCCAATTGGATGATGGGCCACCTCATGTACACCTGCCTGGGGGCATAAACCTGACCCCAGGGAGGGCTACAAGGGGTGCCCCCCTTTCCACTTGGTGTGGGAGGGGGAGGACCACCACCCTTTCAGGGGGGCAAAAAAATTCCCTGGGTCTAGGGCCCCCCACCCCCACACCCCATCCCAGTTGATATTGCTTTTTTAAAATTTTTATTTTGCCCCCTTCCCTGGGGGCAGATGATCAGCCATCTGCCCCAGGGGGGCCCTAACCTGCAAGCCCCATCCTTTGGGGAGCCTGCACTTATTCCTGGTGCCCCCCCTTCCAATTGGATGGGGGCCACCTCATGTACACCTGCCTGGGGGCATACATCTTCCCCCAGGGAGGGCTACAAGGGGTGGTCCCCCCTTTCCACTTGGTGTGGGAGGGGGAGGGACACCACCCTTTCAGGGGGGACAAAAAAATCCCTGGGTTCTACCCACGCACCGGGCCCCCATGCCCCATCCCCATTCTATTTCATTTATTTTTTTGCCCCCTTCCCTGGGGGCAGATGATCAGCCATCTGCCCCCAGGGTTGTGCACATATGTGCCCCCATGCTTTGGGGGCCAGGGGAGAGGGCTGCTTACTGTTTGTAGTCCCCCTCTCCCCCCACGTCACAAACGTATCCCTGGTGTCTAGGGTGCATTGCTGCCCGGGCATCGAGTGCCCTGCGCCCGATCCGCGGGCAGCAATGCTGTCAGAAAGGGTGTTGTTGGAAAGGGGAGAATCACCCCTTTCCAACAACACCTCCCGCAATCTCCGGCTTGAAATACAGGCGGAGATCGAGGGGGAGAAAGGTGAACACTCACCTTTTATTTTCACTGCAGCAGCCCGAAATGGCTGCTGCAGTGAAAATTACTTTCACGTTGTTTGTGCTTTACGCACGCCGACGTGAAACCGAAGGTAATCCAGCCCCCTGGCAGTGAGGGGGGACCTCCCCCTCACAAAGCCCAGGGGTTGGATCACACAAAACGAAGTGCCAAAAAGGACGAGGTATCTCATCCTTGGCAACAGGGAGGGAATTCCAAGGACGAGATACCACTAATGAGGTTAAGGTGCACATCTATGTGGTATTGCTGTTATAAGCACTGTTGCAGTAAGAAGAATTGAAAAGGTGTGTGTGTTTTGCTTTTTTGAAGTGGCGGTGCTATGGTTGCAGTTAGATACCAGTTGGCGTATTCTTACTGTCCGTTTCCTCTTTTTAACAGTATCCGTTCATGCTGTTTGATTGCTGTTGGTGTTTTCTAAGTACTGTACTATTGAGAACTAATAATGCAGTATTGTGGAGGCAGTTAGATACCTGCTGGTGTATTCTAACTGTTGAAAGTAGGAAAGTTGTTGAGGGTATGTTTTGTAGCAGTTTGATTACTGAAGGTCGATTTTAGCAGTTTGACCGCTGAAAGTAACATTGTAGTACTGTGGGTGTACAAAGATACCGGTTGGTGTATTCTGGTTGTTGATATTTAATAAGTCTTGAAGGGTACCATCTGTGTTGTTTTTGGTACCATCTGTGTTGTATCGTAAAAGCATTACTATTATGTTTATCTGTAAGGTGGAACGATTGTCTGAATTGCAAATACTACATAATACGCCATGATTTGCATTTTGTACCAGTTGCTGAAATTGAATGGATTTACAGATAGGAATAGATACATACACAAAGCGCTCGCTGGGGACTTGTTCCTGCGCTGCATGGCTGCAGAGAGTGCATGTATGTTTCCACATGTATGACATCTGGAAGATTTAATTTATTGGTATGTTTTTGCTTCCCAGCACTTGCATTAAGTACTTTAGACATTCTTGTGGATCTTCTTGTGTGCTTATAGTGAATCGAACCATCTCCTCACAGAAGTCCAATTCCTGCCTTATTCCTGAGACACTGGAAGTGTTGACAGGATTGTTTGTTGCATTTCCATGAAGGAGTAGCATTTGCAAACACAACTGGTCTGCACCGTTGAAGTAAACATTTTTTCAACAATTGGTGGCAATTGGAATAGAACATTGATTGCTACATTTGCTTAGCAATTTACACCAGTTGTTTTCAAAAATTTAAATGGACCAATCAGTTCTGTGTCTGAGTCATTTGATGGAACTCCACTTGCTTTTTTTATGAAGAAGTACTTCTCTTTGTTTGTGCAGTTGGATATGCATTTGCCTTTTCACTACATCCTTCTGTGGTTGTGCTAATTAATGGAGTAGCAGCTGCTTTCAATTTCTTTGGTGGTACTGTTGGGAGATCACTTATAAATTGTGTTTGCAATAGTTATCTTTTAACAAGTTTTCCTTTTTGAGGAACAGGATACATTTTGAGATGGGGTGTGTAGAGTGCATGTAGCCTGTTGTACTCTGTGATGCAAGGAATGCAAGCCTTGACTTTGTTTGCATCAAAATTGACTAGAAATAGTCCTTCAAGTGTACATCGGCGTGACCGTGCTACGTAACTCATGCCTTCTTTAAAGACTGTGCTGCCAATGCCAATCAATGCCTGATCTAGGGATAGACCTTGTGATTTATGAATAGTTAATGCATATGCAAGAGACAGAGAAAACTGTTCTCTGCGTACATACATGTCTTTGAAAAGAAGGAATCGGGCTGTTGAGCGTCCTGTCCTTTTAACTTCTGAAATTTTGTCAAAGTGGATGTTGACAAACTGAATGTTGTTGTTGTCACGTGGGATTGTCTGGAAGCCAACAACTGTACCAAGTGTTCCATTAACAAAACCTTGCTCCATGTCAAGGTTACACTTTAATATTATTCAACAATTTAAACACAATGTTAACATTTTCTCCAAACCAGCTGTAGTTTTCTAAGCTATTTAGTCGTGCTATGGCTTGTTGACACATAGGCGCTGTCATACTGTACACATACAGTTTGTCTGTGGAATACATTTGGACTATTGGTTGCATTTCTTTTTTCAACATTGTTTCATTGAATTGTGCACAGCTTGCTAGGGCTGGCATTAAGGACATACATTTTTGTGTGCTAATTGTTCCATGACATCAGTAGCAGATGTATTATGCCTATATAGCTCATGGATGAGTCTGCTATTTAAGGTAGACTGTGCTTCCTTAGAAAGCACACCAATCTGAATGCTTTTCAAAATGTTAGCATATGTATGGTCTGCAGACTGACGCATGTTTTCAGTTAGTTCTCTGTATTGGAAATGTTGCCAGAGATTTACATTTCCTATGCTGCCAAGTGTGTTACGGCACAGTTTGTGTACTAAGGTTTAAAAATAGGTTCACCTTTCATTGGTGTTAGTTGAAGAAGATCTCCGAAAACAATAACGTGTTTTCCACCAAAGAGTTGTTCGTAGTTTGTTTTAAGGACCTCTTGCAATCTGAGGTGAATCAAAGTCAACATTAGGTTGGAGACCATGCTCACCTCATCTATTAGGAGCATTTTCATTTGTTTCAGAATTCTGCGTAGCTCTATAGCAGCTTCTCCTGAAATTTTGTAGTAGTCTAATTTGTTTTGGTGTTCTACTGGAAGGAGTAGCAATCAGTGTAAAGTAACATCACCTATGTTGTAGGCAGCAAAATCTGTGGGGGCAGTTACAACAGCTGAAAGATTGTTGTTTCTCAATTGTTGGAGGAACTTGCTGATGACTTTTATTAAGAATGTTTTGCCTGATCCAGCTCCACCACTTACATACAGGAGTACTGGTTTGTAGTTTTGACAGGTACAAGTTTTAGTTTTGTGCTGCACACCATGGCTTATTCTGTGTCAGTTACTGTGAGTGGCTCTCCAAGTGGTTATTGGCTTCCTGTAAGAGATGGTTGACTGCTCTCAGGGGTGTCTACATTTAGTGTTTACATTTAGAGTGCTCTCATGAGTGTCTACATTTAGTTGTGCTTGACATTCTTCCTCCTGTTGGCGTTCATTTTGCAACATGTTTTTGTACTGTTTGCAATGTATATCTGTTATAGTGCTTTCACTTGCATTGAAAGCATCTTCAGAGGAGGCATGGGTGTCCAATAAATCTTCTTTTCTCCATGGTTTAAAAGGTTGCAGTAGGGGCATGTAGTAAAGTTCTCTATGGTGAGGAGTTTTAAATGATAGCTTCATATGATTAATCAGGCTGCATTTTGTAAGTTTAACTAGGCTGCCCTCACAATGTTTAACTATGTATTTACCTTTTTTCTCATTTGGTTTAATATTATTTTTGTATGAGAAGTTTTGGGCTATGAGATATAGAAGCATTGTTTCCAAAGCAATACTCCTGTTTGGGTAGTATGTGTCCAATAAATAGTTTTTCAAAATGTCCTGGCTGTTGGGATCATTTTTGGCTATTGTTTCTATGTCTTGGTACAATTTGAGAACTCTTTTTCTGGATGCAGCAGGACCAAGACTTAGCCATACTGTGGGCCTTATTATGACATTGGCGGTAGCCGTGCCTCTAATACAAGCACGGCTGCCACCGGTTTCATTTTTTTTTCCAGTGCCTGCGAATGGCCAATTACCGGTTCATTACAGCCCTGTCGGACCTGGCAATTGCCCATGTGCGGGCGCCAGAAAAAGATGCTGCGTATTCCAAAGGGCCGAATGGGAATTGGGAGGTCGGAAGCACCGACACTGATTATAACGGTGCCGGTGCATCCCACATGCTGTGCTCACGGGTGCCTTTCTGCCCGCCAGGTCCGACCTGGTGGGCAGAAAGGCACCCACAAGCACAACTTGTAGTTTGCCAGTCCGGGATCTACAGTACCGGCAAGCTTACTGGTACCGTAGTTCCCAGACAGGCAAAAATTATAATGAGGTCCTATGTTTTCAGATTTCCCATATAAGGCTGTGCCGGTTAAATGATCTGCGGCTTCGTAGCAACCACATTCTCTATGGGAGAGCATTTTATGCCAAAGCTGTATCATTTTTGTGACAGTCTTTTGTCAGATGATATCTCATCCCAGAGCTCTTTCAGCTCTATTTTTCAGCTTTGTTTAAGTAGGCTGTGGCATATCGTGCAACTGCAGTGGAAATGTTTGGAATGTACTGCACATCTATGTTTGCATTACACGGGAGGGCAATGATTGCATTGTAATCATTGATGTACTGTGATGCTTTGCTTCTTTTAATGCATTATGTGTTCTTAGGCGATTTGCCTCTCACACTCTGTCTAACAGAAGACATGACGCTGAAACTGGTCTAGGGAAACCAAAGTGGCATTTGTTGTAGCAGTTGCCTTTGTTTTTATATCTGCATCGACAATACTTGCCACATTTATGTCTGTGAAACCGCAAAATATGTGCATGTAGCTCACTATGTGCGCTTTCTGAAGGGATTTCGCAAGTGACATATTTGTGAATGAACTGCAAAACAGTGGCATCACTGTCCTGACTAAATTTAGCAGCATCTTTAATCCACAAAAGCATGTGGATGTGTTGTGTACCTCTGGATTGATATTCTTTTCTCCAAAAGAAGTATTGCACTTCTCCGAGGGGAGGAATTGTTTTATTACAGATGAAGTGCTGCATGGCAATAAAGTGATGTAAGTACCTTGTCACATTTGCAGGGTCAAGAGAGCAGAGTTATCCTGGTGTTTTTCATTTCTATCCCTGCTTTGTTTTCATTTGCTATGCGTAGGAAATTGTGCAAGACTTCCCATGCATACTCTGCACAACTTAAAGTAACAAAGTATGTCGGTGGGCCAAGGTTATATAGCATACACCGTACATCTGCGTGATGTCAGAACCAGTATTCTTTCGCACCACACGTTTGACAAGAGATGTGTAATACTTGACTGTAAAACTTCATCTTTCTCTTGCACCATTTGAAGTATCTGCATAGCAGACATGTTTAAAAAATTGGAATCTGTTTTCAATTTGTGTGCAACTCCGTAATATAGAGTTGCTAGTTCCCTTTCAAATAGGAGGTGGAATATGTATTCAACATTTTGTCTGAATCTGGGGTCTTCAGAATACATCCGTAAAGAGCGGTATTCTGATTAGCTGTTATTTGTGTGCATCTTTCATCATACCTTCCACCTTTTCCAGTAGGAAAGAGTAGAGGAAAGGCTTGTGCTTCTATGCTTTTTCCCCATATGCTGATTGGAGATCCTTTGGCTTGCTGCATTTGATATGTTTCTAGTGCATCGTCTATACTGTCTTTGGAGTGCAGTGGGTGAATTGTATGCTGGTCTAAAATATTGAATGCTGTAGTAGGATCTGGAAGTTCAAATTGGCCAGTTGATGAGGAATCCTGAATTATTTCTGTGGTTTCTCTCAAGTTTTCTTCAATGTTTATTTATCTGTAGTATTCATTGTTCTCTTTAAGATATTGCTGTCACGACTAGGGATGTAACGGTATAACGGTATACCGTTAAAGATACCGTGAACCACTTAATTGAACAATAATAACCGTCACATTGTTTATACCGTTATACCGTTCATATCGTTAAGTGTGCTTTTCAATCTGAGTTGGAAAGGCTGCAGTAAGCAATTGCTGCGCAGTCTTGGTTTTGCACTGTTGGATGTGCCGTCTGCCAAGTAGTTTCAGTTGGAGCAGTTTTTAATGCCATTCCATAAACCACACGTGCCTTACACAAAATCAATATGTTAGCAATAGGAAGAATAGATACAGTGCCAAGAAGGTAAAGGGTTTACTTTGGGGTGGCGGCTTTGGGCTTTATATATTTATAATGGATAATGTTCTCTAAACATATGGCAATGGGGGATTTCCCTGGTTCTATCATTGAATTTACATATAATAAGTCACACTGCGAAATTCACTCATCTCTGGGTATTCCCTGCTGCCATACCAAAGGGTAACATGTCAGTGATTACTGAACACCTTTTGGCCCGCAAGTAAACTAAAGGCTGTAACGTAAAAAGAGTGTGTGTGTGTGTGTGTGTATACAAGCGTATACTACCATCAGCCTCCATTGATCTGTGGCATGCAGGTTATCAAGATGGCAACATGTTCATCTTCACCAGTAGCCAGTGGGGAAGCAAAAAGCCTAAATGACCACTTAAGAAAAGCTTTTCAGTTTGCTTTGCCAGTTGCAGCAGGCCTCCACCCCACCCCCTCCTCTCCACACGTGTGTTTGTGTTTGGTGGAAGCAAGGCATTTCAGTGGAAAGTATGTTGAAAAGCCCAATTCTGGCCCTGGCTGCCTGGTTTTGTTTGTGATGATAAATCTGTCAATTTATGACCTTTTAGAAAATATTTGTTAAGATCAGTTAACTCCACCTGCTATACCGCGATAACCATGATATACCGTCATTTGGCAAGAAGGTTATCGTACCGTCATAAAACGAATACTGTGACACCCCTAGTCACGACCCTCGCCCAAAACCCCCTCTGGCAAACCCATTGGCCAGGTGGAGTCAGGGCTCGGGCCTCTAGAGCCTGGCATCCTCTTCAAAAGCCCTCATGGGGACAGTCCTGGCGCCTGTGGCGCCAGGCTCATACACCATGAACAACAATGTGCTTGGGAACTACTTTATTGTATTGTCAGCCAACATGGAGGCATCCACATAGCTTGGTCCCTAAGAACCAAGCTATGCGGTCTAGTGTTTTGGGTGTGGCAGGCCTGGAACTACTTTCCCTGGTACTACTTTACCTGGGCTATATAAACCACACCCCGACTGCAGAACATGCTTCGTGTTACTTTGCAGCTTGCAACGTGACGCTCACCGTGTCCAGCTATTCCCTCGAACCTCGGAGAAGCAGAATCTGCAAGGAGACAAAAGGAACATCATTAGCAGCAGCATCTTACCTGCAGTCTTCATCTTTAAACACTCGCAGCTACTGAGAACAGCACGCCTCCCGGACAGAACGACCTGAAAGAGGAAGATAGAGGCAAGAGACATTTACAAATTACAAACTGCTCAAAAGGCTTACCTGGCTGGTCGCTTCTCGGCTGGCACCACTCCGGACATTCCACTCGCGCTGAAAAACACTGCGACCTACAAGGAAGGAAAACACAGGTTAGCAAAGGCAAGACTTTGCAGCACTGCGCATAGCGCTTACCACATCATAGCGCTCTTAACGCGCCATCATTTACCAGCAGGGCTCAACCAAGCCAGTTCGCCACGCTGATGCTCTGCAAACCTAAGGGAGAAAAAAGAGACATTTTAAACAAAGCAAGGCATGCAGGATAGCAACAAAACTAAAGAACAGCAATAAGACCTACCTCAACAATATCAAACGGGCCGGCGTCAGTGAAGTAACTGGACCGCACTCGCCCATGAAAGACAACGCGCCCCTGCAGAGAAGGCAGGACGGAGAGCACGCCTAATTCTACCACAAGGTGAGGGGGATAGGGCGCCAGAGGGACTGAAAGCATACTGAGGTGGAGGGAGGATACTTACCCCAGTCGGTCAGTCTTGAACACAGTCCTCCTGTATTTTCAGGCAGAACCTTCCCAGCAGACCAGGTCAGGGCAAAGCTGAGATGCATACCAGCGAGTAACCCAGCTGGGTGGCATCCCTGTGGATACCAGGTGAGCGTAACAATTGCAGGGCTTATCTAACTTTGTTTAAGTCTACTAGTTGCTGACAATTTCTTTTGCCTTTTGTAGGTACACCTTTCGCTAGGGTAATCAAAGATTGATCTATTGGCCCTTGCACTCCCAGAGTGTCTACATTTTCTTTAAGATCTAATGGCAAATAAACTACTTTGCCATGAATGCCTTTCAGTAATTCAGAAGGAGGCACTTGGCTGTTTTTGATTGAAAGTGTGTTATTACTTGAAATGGGTGTACTGTTTGGATTACAATGCTCTCATACAAATTGTTGGAGTGGTTTTGGATGTGGGAATATTTCCAAGTTATTAGTGATAGCCCGTGAAGGCATTTGATTATTATCAAGCTTTCCATTGCAGTATGTGCAAAGTATTGAGGGGTTAGTAATTTCGTATTTGTAATCTGCTATAAGGTAGAGAGCTAATTAGAACCATTGTGATTCCTCACTGTCTTCCATTTTGTATGCTATATCTACAGTTTTGGTGCTCTTTTTATAAAAATGTCTGCGACAACATAGACATACTTGGTTTGTTCCTTCAGCAGATGTGCTTTTAAAGTTTGCTATTTCTTTTTTGTACTTGTGTAATAGAAGGTTTGCATCTGCAAGGTTGTCACTACTCTGTTGTAAAGTTACTGGATTTTGTAAGTGCTCTTCACTTCCAAAATATTTGCTTTGGATGTGGTCTTTTTCTTCCAGGAGTTCTTTGGCTGTACCATGTAGGAGAATGGGATTTAAATGCTCCGGTGCTAAAGCTAGACTTTCTGCATAGTACAGTCTTGAACGAGATTTCGTATAGTAGAATGGGGTGTTGCTAACATTTTGATGTGGTGGTAGGTGTTTTTGCAAGCAGGCCCGGACATGCAGGCTAATGAATGTCCTCGCAGTCCTGTGTATTTGAACACTGGACAGGAGTCCATAGTTTGTAATATTTTAATTTTCAATTTGTCTTTGGCTTTCACATACTGATTGAGGAATTGGCGAAAAGATTTGAAGGATTGTTTTCGTACGTTTTACATTGAGGTGCACAGCCATTTGTAGATGGGACGGATTGGTTCTGTGGAATGGAGAGTTGATTGTAAGTATGTTGGGGATATTCTTTCAATCAGCATTTATTCTGTCATAATGGTACTGTCTACCTTTTTATACCCTCGGCCACTACTATGTATGGCAATTGGGTTTCCTTGCTCTTGTTTGTATGCCTCTTCATTGAAAAATGGTTCTGTGCTAGTTGTGTGAATTCACTCACTTGCACAGAAATTAATATAAACAATTTCCTTTTGCGGAGTATTGCACTGTCTATGAAAGCTTCCAGGATCGGTTTCTGCGGTAAGTTTTAAGGATTCATCGTGATTTCTCCCCTGTTTGTATAAGGTTATGAAGTACTATATGGTGGAACATTTTTTGTAAAATGTGTTTTTTTGGAATGCTTACCTGTGGCTACCTTAACATTGGTAGATGTAGTGCTAGCACTACTTGTAGTTGCATTCTTCTTAATACATTTACTTTTAGTTTTACATTTTGGAAGAGTGGTCACACATTTTTCCTGCTATATGGTTGCGTTTTGCTCAATGACCGTATTAGCTGTGTTGTTTGAACTTTTTGTACAAAGTCTGCTAGAGGTGGATGACTATTTTGCATGCTTTGAGTTTTATCTGCTCTATTTCTGTGTTGTTTTCTATGGAGTTGCTTTTTGGTAGGCATGTTCTTGTGTCTGTTGGAGAAAAAAGGAAAGCGTGGGTTTGGAAGTTGTGCAATGTATTTGCGTGCACTGTGCATGCATGTCTGAATATGAGGGTAGGCATACATAGAGGGGTGTGTGATTGTGGAAAGGGCTGTTACATTTGTTGGGAAGGTTGTACTGGTATGTGTGTGTTCCTGTGGGAAAGGTTTGCTTCAGCGTGTATGACAGTGTACTGTGCTTGAAGAAGTAAGGACATTATGATGTGTTCACAAAACTACTGGTGTTCAGATGACAATATAAACAGTGGACCTGCTAAAGTCCAATGAGTAAGAGTGAAGCAAGTGCTGTGGGTTTGGATAGAGTTGTCTAGGCTACAATACAACAACACTGCACTATCTGAGTAACAGGCAGAACAGTACTACAGTACTGCACTTAATTTGCTGGATGTGAAGAGTAGGTTTCTTCTGGGTTTTATTTTCAAGCAGAGACGTCACTGGCTTTAGGAGGCGGTTCTTCACTGCAATTGCAAAATAAGGAAGTTATTTGGTATGTGTGTTAATGGCACAGTAATAGCACTAGGAGAACACATTATTTTAGATTGTAGGAGGATGAGTTGGCAGGAAGAGTTAGTGTATGTGTCCAATTGTACAGCACTGCATGGGAGTGTGGACTTGGGAGCATCAGCATTGTTGCTATGGGGGCCGGTGCTGCAGTGATAACTGTGCCCTATGGAGCTGCACATTTGAAAGTGTGTGAGATGCTGTTACACTACCGGCTTTGGAAATGGATTAGTGCAAGTACTAGTAGGTGAGAAGAAGGGTAGAAAGATGTACAGATTGGAAAGGAGAATGTTACTCGGTGTGGAATTTGTTTAAGTTTACCACACATAGATGCTTGCTACACGAGTGCAGAAATCGTTTCCTCTTCTTGCATTTCTTTATTCAGATTTACAGATAGCACTGTTGCCAATGTACACATGCATTTCTTTGTTTTCCTTGTAATGGTGCATTGTGGTAATTTTGCTATCTGCATACTTGCCATGCTTTGCTAACATACATGCTGTTTCCCTTTTCTGTGTGCATTCTGGGCATTTAACAAAGGATCTGCCACTTGGATTTGCTGTGGAAATGTTCCCAATGTGGTTTCTTTTTTTTATTTATACAGCAACAGAGAGAGTACTCATAACATTGAAATGTGTGGTTTCCATCTGTTCTGCAAGGGGGCATTAAAAGAACACTGTTAAAGCACACAGCATTGTAAGTAACTGCCACATGATGTCAGGAGATGGGACATATAAGAGTATCATTATTCAGTATGTTATGCAGGGTAGGTGGCAGGCACCCTGTCCAAATGCATTTGTGACATAGTAATCTACAAAATATATGCATAACTGTAGTTTGTGCTGGTGGATGAATCTGGAAGCAGAAATATTGGAGAGATTTGCAGTACTTTTTGATGGAGGGGCTTTTCAATTACAGGAGATCTGTACTCTGAGTGTTCAACAGTACATCTAAAGTATTGAACTGTGATGACAGAGTTTGATGTAGAGTTGTTGACTGTGATTGGAGGATGGTTGTGTGACTGCTTAACAGTAACCAATGAGGGAGTGCTGCAAAGAGTGAAGTGGAAAGGGAAGAAGGGCTGCCTCTGTGTTAGGGGGTCTGCAGACACTGTGGTAGTTCGCAGATAGAGCATTCCACATCCAGGGCTTCTGAGCATGCCTGGCATGGAAATGGGACTGTGGGGATCAGCCAATCAGGTGCTTAGGAGAGATTGAAATTCTGGGAGGACAATTTGCGTTTAGATTAAAGATGAATTTGTACACAAAATATAATATGACACAGTTCTGTGAAGTCTCTGATGTGGTTTATTCCACATGTTAGTGCATAGATACAGCCAAAATGTGTTTCTACCTCCTTGTCATTTTCAAGGCCTATTCTGTTGGTTCAATGGGGTTTCTCTTAGTAAGGTAAGTAGTCTCTCAGAGATAGTTGCGCTAAAATGTTGTAATTAATCTTGGGTCAAACTCACTAGTCAATCTTCTTAGATGGTGTTAAGTAGTAGAATATACTTTATAAGTATATTGACTTATAAAGATGTTCAGTAGTACAATTCAATACTGGATTCCATGGGCCTCATTACAAGTTAGGAGGAAGCCATGGTGCTATTAGCACCATGTCTACCCCCTTACCGCATTCCGGGTCCGGGTTCCCAAAATAGGGACTTACTGGGTCATTCCAACCTTGGAGGACCCGGTAAATCCCCATTCTGGGAACCATTCCTCATTCCCATTCGAGCCCCCATAGGGCTGAATGGGAATGGGGATGGAGCTAAAAACATGACCGCAATTTGCGGTACCGTTATTAGCTCTGACGTCCCTTAACTGGTCCCTTCCATAACGCCTGGTAAAACCAGGCGTTAAGGAAGGGACCCGCTAAGGGACCTCGGAATAGGGTGGTAACAGATTACCGGCATCGAGCTAGTAATCCCTTAACACCTACCTTGTAATGAGGCCCCATGTGTGTATCTGCAAAATTAATTCAAATTATGCCTCAAATCTGGAGTTCACAAAATTACGGGCTAAATCCAATGGACAAATGGCAGAGACTCTGTGGTGCTTACTTGTAACCATAACATGATAGGTTTTTATTAGTGCAAAGTAACTATAACGTCCCTTTAGCAAAGTTTTTTACTGAATTTGATAGGTTTTTATTAGCGCAACTTAACCATAACGTCCCTTTAACAACATTTTTTCACTGAATTTGATATGTTTTTATTACAGCAACTTAACCATAACGTCCCTTTTAGCAAATATATATATATATATATATATATATATATACAGATGTTAATTATATTAAAATACAGAGTTTGGGCATGAATGTTCGTGACCGTGGCCAGTGGCCCAAGGAGCCATAGACTTAGTGGCTACTTTATGTTGCTTGGTGGGGTCTAGCGTAGGTCCGGGTCTGGGGCATGGCCTTGGTCCTAGTCAAAGTGGCCATGGTCCACACAACCACAATGACCATGGCAACAGGCCATGGCCAGTGACCCACTGACCCACACTGAGGGCTACATCGCCACTGGGTCTGCCTGCATGCCTTGTCCAGTGGCTACTTTGGGAAACTTGGCGGGACCTATGGCATGGCTGAAATCATGCACCGAGCAAAGTGGCCAGTAGACATGGTCACAATCACTGGCTAGTGACCCACAAAACTACAATGGCTACTTAGTGTGGCTTGGTGAGGCCTGGGGCATGGCTGAAAGCCATTTACTGGGCAAAGTGGCTAATGGGTTATGAAGCTGCAATAGGGGTAAAGTGACTACAGGCCATGGGAGGTGACACATGCACTTTGAATGTTGGTAACATAGCCACGAACATTACTCTGAGAATTTGCTGGGCTTGTGGGCAAGGCCGGTGGGCATTCCCCAGGCAGAGTGGCTACCAACCACAGCTGCAGGGCACATCCGGTTTATACTTGCCTGGAGCATAATACACATACCCAAAATGCAGGTTAAGTGACCGTTGGTACTGGTCAGAGGCTAGGCTCAGTGGCTACTTTGGATGAATTGGTAGGGCCTGGGGAATGGCCAAAGGTTCCCAGACGGAGTGCCCACCAGGCATGGATTCATGTACTGCCTTGTGGATACTGTACATATATCATTGTATATAGTAGAAAAATTGAGTAAAAAAAATATGGTAAAAGGGATTTTATGATTACGGGCGTCCAAATAAAACATACTTAATATCAGTGAAAATTGACATTATGGTTAAGTTGCCAATACTAAACATCTATTAAATAGCAATGGAAAAATGTTAAGGGGGCATTATTTTGGCAGGGCAAGAAAAGAAAACCGCCCACACTTAACCAGTTATGTTCCCTTAAGGATCCATAACTCCACCACAGCTTTGCCCTGCATATGCCGTGGCTCGTGATCGCAGATGGGGTAGTTTAGTTTGTCATTTGTAGTCAGTCAATATTTATTTGTCAATCAGTAAATGTGCAAGAAAGTATAGTATTGGAGTGTATGTAGATATAAAATTAAGGGCCCATTTGCGTCGAGCAATTTGTTAGCAGTATAGCACACGTTTACCATAGATATATATCAAACTCAATCAGCAGTCTCAATTACTTTTTTTATTGAAATTCTTCAAAACAGCCCTAAGGGAGTACCCATATGACATACTTGAATTGCACAAGAGATATGCGCTAATCTGTATAGGGAGTAATTACAATACAATTGTGAAAACTGGCAACACTAAATCACCTGACCTATGTAATAGTCACTAGGAACAGTGTTAGAAACTAAACAGAACCTCCAAGATGCTTGGCAATATATGTAAAGTTTTTTAGTATTTTTTTTAGTTTTTTGTATTATTATCCATTGCAGAGTGTCTACCCATTGAAGATGTGATATATGATGATCATTTGTGATGTCATGGGTGGCATCATGAGGAGTGGCTTAGAGAATTCAGTGACCGAGTTATGCTTGCGCTACAACCATAATGTTCCTTTAATTTCAATGCTGGACAGTGATAGATATAGATACACACACTCACACACACACACACACACACACACACACACACACACACACACACACACACACACACACACACACACACACACACACATATATATATATATATATATATATATTCAGTTAAAAACATTGTTAACGGGACCTTATGGTTAAGTTGCTCCAGTACAAACCATTGAAATGCAAGGAAAAAACCTGTGTAATTCAGTGAGAAACCTTTTTAAAGAACATAATGGTAGCAGGTCAAAATATAAACACCAAAGAAATTAGCTAGTTATGATAAACTATGACATTTCTTATTGGTTTGTGTTGAGAAACGGCGCCCCTATCTGTGTTTCAGTGCCTAGATGCCTTCTGCCTTAGCTCGCGCTTTGTAAGTCCTTTGCCATACTATTGGAGCATCTTAACCATAACATCCCTTCAGCACATTTTTTTCACTGAATTCCAGGTTTTTATAACTGAAAATGTTTCATGGCGTTCTATACAAGTTATTAATAATTCTTTATTCAACATATATGAAAGGACTATACCACTCTTTTAACAAACCTATTATTAATTTTAGCACATGCTGATGTGTGCCATGTTCAGCAGTGTATGCTGGATATTCAAGTCATGGTTGAATTGCTTAGGTCATGAAGCCCCACACACCACTGCTGCTAGTATGCATCCTGTTCCAGTTTCCACTATGCCCCATAATGGGACCAATGACCTGTGTCCACAATCCATGGGGCATGGACTTCAACAACGTTACAGTCACCAATAAGCAAATCACATTGGTTTTTGCCAGGGTTCATGCCCACTGCTCAGGCACCAAAGTTATATCACTATTTTTTGTACCTACATTTTGCCACTTTAAAAAAATAAATCAGGACCAATTTGCAAAAGCATGTCTTAAGGTCCTTAACAATGCTCTTTGCGCAAGCGTTTGTTGCAAACCATCCAGCACTCCAGGCTGTATGACAAGAAGAATTTGTATTCCCATTCAAGCCTATCCTCAGGGCCGGTGCCATCACTAGGCAAGGTTAGGCACTTGCCTATATGTGCAAAATGTTAGAGAGGAAAAATGCTGCTTTAACTCACACTACGTTTGTGCTGCCTTGCCTTGCCTGTGATAGCACTGCCCTGTGCACCGGCCCTGGCCCCTGCACACTGCCAGCAGGCTGCCACTGGTGGCAGCAGCAGCTGCAGAGTCTGAGACCAGGCAGTGCTGTGAAGGTTGGGCTTGGGACAAGCCTGGGTCACGGGTGGCATCATGGGTGTGGCAGCGCTGGCTGGCACCTGTGCATTACGAACGGAGCACCCCACGTGCATGTCTGCTCTGTTTGTCTTCTGTGCATCGTTAGAAGTAAGTGCCAATCATCCCACGATATTCAAAGGTACGCCGTGGAGAAAGCGGTGCAGGAAGCTGCTGAACAAGAATACCTTTCTGCTAGTGCCTTGGCAGAATCAGCAGATGGAGCATACTAATCAGGTGAGATTCCCCCTAGCTCTGTGTCATACCCTTGTCCCTGTTGCTGTTGATACCCCTCTCTACAGTGCTTCCGCATTTTCAGTGCATATCTGTTACTCGTAACCTGTTACTTGCAGTAATGCTGCTATCCGACCATCAAAATGAATTCCCCCTGCCCCCATCAGCCCCTCCCATCAGTGTGTATATGTTTACCCCCTTCTGAATGGTGTCCCAGTCCCCTCGTGATGGTTGACTTGACCCCTACACTTGGACAGGCTCCTCTGATATAATCGCATTTTAGGCAATTTGTGTGTAGCGGACCAACGCCCTTTGGCGTGCGGGGTCATAGGCTCATGAAGCACCTTAAAACTGTGTTTAGAAACACCAGGGCTGATCCTTAACCAGATACATTCCAAATCATCTGCATAGCAGTGACCACAGTCCATCATATCTGTGACCATAGGTGAAGCACCAAGGGCAGCGTTGCTAGTCCGGCCATCAAACATCACACATTTTACATACGTGAGAAGGTAAGAGTCTGGCTGAGAATGCCGATGAGCATGGCTTTTTGACTTTCATGGATAAATGCCCATTCACAAGGTTTGTTGGTGAGCTGTGAGTAAGTATACACAGAACACAGGAACTGGCAAGACCACCCGCATGTGAAGAAATCACTGCAAGTCAAAGAGCTCATACTTTTCCACTCCCATCATTCTGTATTAGGGGACAACCACAGCTGCTCAGCAGAACCTCCAAGGGCTGTCATTTGAGAGTGTTTGCATTTTTGTCCTTGAAGTAGTGTTTACATGCCTATGGAACATCACAAATCGAAATAAACTTAAAAGGGCATAACTTCCGGGAGCCGAGACTTACATAAATGCAGCATCAGGAGCTGCAAGGCTCTGTGATTTTGTGGTGATTTGCAATGTGGGCAGTGATCACACTTCCTTCATCACCTGGTGGTTTGCTTGGTAGCAATTCCTAAATGAGTTTGAGCAGTGCATTTGCTAAATGGAAAGTGACTACCTTTCCAAAAAATCCACTTCAACTGCTGAATAAACATTGGCAATGCTAAACGTGTTGACTTTTGTGTAGGACAGGGATAGGTATTTGGCAGGTACTGCTGTAATGGTACTAACTGTCAATTATTGGCAGTTGCTGTTAAATGATGAGAGTACCTGGGCATATAACAGTATTGCATGGCAAATTATTATTTAATATCTATAAGCAGGCCACACCTTTTGGCTTTGGAAATGCTTGCTTTTCACAGCACTTAATTGAAGGACATGCACACTGCATATAAATCAAGTGGCTGAAGACACACTTGGTTAAGACATTTTTATTACACCAGTAGTGCATGAAAATATCCAATAAAGCCATTCATTCACAGAAAACTCCATATAAATAACTCTGACAGGCATTTCAACCAAAGGTTAATACTACTTCTCGATAAGGCTAGCTCAAAGAGATCCCAAAAGAATGTGCTTATAGCTGATGGAGGCAGAAGGTGAGTGGAATGGCCATGGGCAGTTAATCAGAGGACAACTAACCAAACAATACCTACACATTTTGTGTCCCTCAACACATCCCATCACCCTCCTAGCTGTACTCCAATGCAATAGTTTTAGCATATAGGTGGTGCTTTTTCACCTACTAGGAAAAACTAAAAATGCCAATGCCTTTTCTTTTGGCAAAGCAATAAGCAAACCCTGTGGCCTAAATGAGCTCAATTTAAACAAACTTGACTGTTTTTGCACTTTGGTGCATTGGTGCAAAGGGTCTTCTAGGGAGACTGTCACTCCATTTTCCCATCCTCTCGATCTGTCACTGCTTGCAAGCACAAAATCCAGAACCACCATCCACAACCCTCAATGCCTAGACTTGATGTGTGTGCTACACAATTACAGTATTCACTGCAGTGCTTTATTAGCTGTTTCCATCAACTACATTATAAATGCAATCCTGATTTTTCCTCTGTCATGTTCCCGGTGTATTGGCAGGAGCAGGGATGACTCTTGATCACACATACCTTTAATACATGTATGCTGCCGCTATGCAAATATGGTGGCCCATTAAAGACCAGCAGGCTGGTGCATCAGAGTGGGTGCACCACACCTGTGAAAAGACTAGCCAAGGGTGGCTACCTCCATAATCAACGGCACTTAGGACTTGGGAATCAGGGGTATTATGACTGGGCTGTTCAGTGTGGTTATGCTTCTCATGTGAGAATGTTTCCCACAGAATTGCATTGGGTGATTTTGGCTTGTGGGTGGCTGACTCCTCAGATGCTGTGGTAACAGCTGTAATTCACAGTGTGGGTATTATGCCAGTCTCTTGATAGTTCTGGATTATGCCAGAGGCACTGCATGCTACGCAAATGAGGTGGTGGGTCTCAAGTTCACTGTATCTGACATGAGAGCGTTATGGAGCTGACTTGGTTCTACTGAGCACATACATAAACACATTATTCCTCCTTTACTTTGGAGGACAGACTCCATGACAGCAGAGCGATGTGTGATCTTGTGCTTTGTGCTGGAGTCACCTTTACAGGCCACCTCTATAAACTTTGCCTGTAAAGAATTCTGACATTTCCCTGGTCTTCCAGTGTCCTGGAAATGTCGAGACATGAATTCTGACAGAAGGATTATTGAAGCTGTAGGACACAGAATGGGGGTGACCTGATATTTAGATAAGGTGTCATAAATGCACAGATTCCAGTGTGAGGGCAGACTAGGTCAACCTGAGGACATCCTTCACAATGATGGCTTGAGGGTGGTGTGGGTCTCCAGCTTCATCCTGTTTAGCCCTCCACTATCTCATTATTAGTTTTGGCTATTAAGTGGAACTGAAAGTGCCACCTATAAGCTGAAACGATTGTCATGGGGAGGGGAGATATAGGAGATGGGATCGGGGGAGGGAGTTATTTTGGGACTTGCAATATGTGGAGGTACACACAATAAAAATGTGATCTTTATGAATTTAGTGACATGTTCTTAACATTCAAAAGCAGAGTGGGTTAAAATCACTGCCTCACTGTTTACCTAAAGTGTGTGACCCTGGACAACTAATTTGATCTCCCTCCGACATAACTGTGCACAGATGTCTAGTATACATTACCGACATCATTTTCCTACTGCCTGTATTGACTATATATAATTTACAGAAAGGATTAGATCTGTATGCTCAGCATTACATTTGTTGTTGCTATAGTATCACTGACTTGTTTAATAAACCTGTATTCATGAAACACAGAGCTTTAATTTGACTTCTGAAACCTAACACTCTGAGTAGATGTGAGGGTAATGAAAGTGCAATTGGATCCCCATAGCAGAAGACGTGAGCAATGTGTTAGGTGGAGGTAATGGGTTTGCGGCAATCAGTAACAAAATGTGGATTGTTGGTTGAGAACGGTTAGGATCAGGAGTGGAGGAGGCGTCAATCTGACAGTTTGCCTATGGTGTCAAAATCCCATGCACCAGCCCTGCCTATCCCGGTTTCTAAAATGTTACCATGTAGCTGATCCTTGGTGGCCATTCCCACTTTACCCCATAGCCGGTCCGTGGTGGCCATGGCCAGTGGCCAGATTGTCTGGGGGAAATTGTACCACATAGCCAGTCCCTGGGGGGCATGACCACTTTAACCCCATAGCCAGTCCCTGGTAGCCGTGGCCGGTGGAAGTATTGTCTGGCGCATGGCCGAATGCCTCAGGCACCAAAGTTATATAACTATGTTTTGTACCTATCCTTGCTAAGGGCCAGGCCCACTGCCCACTTTAACCACATAGATGATCACTGGTGGCCATGCCCACTTTAACCCCATAGCTGCTCCCTGGGGTTCATGGTCATTGCCCAGATTGTCTGGGGCATAGCCTTTGGCCTTTGTCCTTACACAGACAATCTATCCACTGGTCATAGTCAGGGACTATGCCTCAGGTACCAAAGTTATATCAATATTTTTTGTATCTCTGAAAAAAAGAAAACACAGGACAGATTAATTAGATGCAGAATTTATGAAGACCGCATTCAATTAGAATCATGAATCCCAGATACAATCCACAGTTCATAAAACTAGAGTGCCGACGTATAGGCTTGCTTTCACCTTGCAATAACTGAGCTTGTTACTAAAGACCAACAAAATTAATATATATACATGCATATGTTAATAATATTAAAATACAGAGCTTGTGCCCCAGAAAATCATAGTTGATAGCCATTAGGGATAACGCTAAAAAATCTCTAGGGGCCGAAACATATGTCGACCATCCAAAAAACCATAATGAAGTGCTATTTTGCTGTGAGGCTATACCATTAACAAAAACCATTAACATTGTTGTCATCTCTTTCGACTGTGTTCATGTTTGTGTCAACTATTAGTAAGAAATATTGTTGAAGAAAGGAAGATTTTTTTGTTCCTCTTCCCTGTCCATGGTTATCAACAATATTAAACAGGATTACGTAAGCAACACAAGTCACTTACTAACCCCATCACGAAAATATTTTGTGTAGTTTTTGTGGCAAAAGTGAACAGTATTCAAAAAATATTTTTGTAGTACTGGTGTCACAACTGATGTCACAACTGTTTTTCAATGATATATGAGTTGTTTTTAATATTATTAGACTTTGAATTAAAATATTTTGAAATGTGTTTGTGTAAAGTACAATGTGGAAAATAAAAAAAACACACACTGTATGTAAATGCTGGTTCACTATAATTGCGCAGACCTAAGAGAGGGGTAACCAGCTCACTATTCTGCAATATATGTATCCAAGATCTTCAAATCATTGATCTGGTCCCCCGAAAACAAAAAATAGGGAAGTACCCAATTCCTATACTGCAGTGGCGCAAGGAGCCATAGACTTTGGCTCGCCTTGGACAGTCTTGCCACTGGCTATGGACAGAGGCTATGCCTCAGACACCAATGTTATATCACTATTTTTTTTCGTATCTATATTTTGACACTTTGGAAAAAAGATAACACAGGACAGACTTGTAAAAGCATGCTTTTGGGTCTTTGCTGATGCTCCATGCACAGGTTTCCTGCAAATCCACTCACCACTTCCTTATGTATCCACAAGCAGAATTATTTCTCCAACCTATCCCGATTTCGAACATTTTGGGACTCCCCCACAATTTAACCCTTCTTAACAAAATATTATTTTGCAAAACTATTCATAGTTGGGTCTATAATCATTTTGCAAACGTGTGTGTGGATTCGTCAAATGGCACCAAAGTTATAAGCCACCCAAAATGGTTTGGACCCCCCTCCAATTTTGCTCCCTCTTGGTGAAATGGCACGAAACTTTGCAAGAACATTTAAATGTAAGTCTATATCGTTATTGCAAAGTTTAGCACAGTTTTGTCGAACAGTGCCAATCTTATAAACCATCTAAAACTGCTCCTAACAGACCCTGTATTCCACACATATGCACAGTTGTCAAGTTTGCGAACATCACAGTAATGTCCCCGAACATCTGAGATGTTTGTGGACATCAAAGAAGTAATAATACCCAATTTCTGGCTTTTTCTGGACATCACCCATCCCACCCTCATCACCCGTTATCTCCCCATAGATTGTTTAATTTGTTTGACAAGTGTAATGTTGTGTTTTTGAATATGATTTTACCAAGTTCTTTGTGGACCACAGGTGCAGTTCGCAAATCCAAAATGGCATCTGTTTCAAAGGTTTTGATGCTCCTCACATTTCTCAATTGACCAGTCACCAGCCGCATACAATGTCCGCAAATGTTACGTGCATCCCTATATTACTCAGAAGCATCTGCGGACACTGAATCAGGAAGTAATTCAGCAAACTGAACAGAGATATCACTAGTTTTTGTACTGACTTTTTGGGCATTTTCAAACAATCTACTAGACGGATTAACGCCAGATTTCGGGGCACGACCACTGCCCCTTGTGCAAGTTTGGTGCCAATCCATTCAGCGGTTTGGGCTGTAACCACAAGCAAACATATTTTCCATTCTCTCTCTAACCTGGGATGGGGTGATCACATCCTAACCTCGATCCCATGCTGGTACTAGAGATTGGTAAACCCTACTGTCTGAAAAGCTATCTGACTGTTGGTGATGACCTAACAGCTAAATCTTTTTCTAGCTACACTTCCACAGGAAACAAACCATGGGTTCCCAACCGATACTTTCCTGCATGCATATGATTTGTGCCTTTCACATACCCCTGATTTCTCCCTCCATGTTCCTTCCAAGCCCTGTTATTTTCCTCCCTATTCTGAGCTACCATGTGCTCTCTTCTCCATCTACTTTCCTTCCTCCTACCCCTCCCACATCTCCCCTCACACTTTCTCTACTGTCCGTCGGCTCGTCCTCTCTCTCTCTCGCTCTTTACTACCTCTTTGACATGTATTCTACTTAGGTCCACCACTACCCTCTGATTCTACGACCTACCACTAATTATCACTCTCCATGCTACTACTCTCCCCTCTCTTCATTACTACTTTCTCCTACTACTTTCTCCTCTCATCACCACTTCTTTCCCTCCTCTCACTACTACTATCCCATCTCCACACCACTACTCTCCTCTTTCCATGCCACTACTCTCCCCTCTCCACACTTCTTCTCTCCTCTAACCCTTTTCTCACATTCACTCTCCTGTCATTTCCCCATGCACCTTCTCACCTACTATCTTCTACCACTCCACTCATCCACATGCATATTCACTTCTAGTATCATTTACTCTGACAAACCAAGACCTCACCTTGCACACCACCTCTATTATCTTCCTCCACACCTTCTTTCCTCCACCTGGTCTGTTGCTCCACCTCTGCCTCCACTGACCTCACCTGAACAACCTATAACTTTCTGTCTTCCAACTCTACCGTTACACTGTCCTCTTTCTTCCCATTGGTCATCCCTCCCCACTAGTTGCCCGGGGCTAATCTTCCCCACTCTCCCCATCTGAGATGAGGTACAAATGCCAGAGTATACAAAAGAAGGTTAAGCCCTGCCCCTGTCTCATGTGCAGGACTGCTGTTTAATGTCCAGTCATGTGAGTGCCTTTCTGTATACCTGTCTGACTGGGGAGACTTCCATGGTTCTCTCCCAGGTAAGTGCAATGTTGTATAAGTCCCAGTTTGTGTGTTGGCCTGGTCATCTGGTCAGTTCACTTGGTTGACAGAGACGTTCCACGGCTCTCTCCCAGGTAACCACAATCTCTTTGGAGCACTTCAGTGAACGTGTGATCTTCTGCCGCTTCTGTTTCATGCAGCTACTCTTGTTCACTGCTCTTCTGATTGCTGTTTCTCCAGTCGGAGAGTGATTTCGCCTCCAGATATTGCCGGTAGCTATTTTCAAACTCTCGATCACTCAGGTAAACCTTTGTTTGGCTGATGGAAGTGCTTTGTAGATTAACATTTTATGAAACAATAGAGAAAGACTGACCAGCATCACGGGGCAAGGTATTGTGTGATTGTTAGATGCACAGTTGCCATCACACTGGCCCTACAAGGATTTCTAAAATAATAATAATAGCACTGAATAAACAAACATGTGGACTATTCTTGTTTTCATACTCTGATATCTCATTTAGTCGATTATACTAAAACTCATGAAGGCCAGCTAATAGAACCCCTTTTGAAATGATGCCCCGGTGAGTCAGGATTTTAGTAATTACATTTCAGTCTTCTGCACGTTTTGGTTTTTAGGACGTACGGCTCATCTTATTAATATTCCATCAGTTCTAAATAACACATTTTAGGACTGAAAATCCCTTAGGTAATGATCTGGACCATTTGTAAGATTAGTGTTTAACTTTTGAAGGACAAAGTTAGTGGGAGAAGAGAGAGAGTCACTGGGGTAAAAGGGAAGTGCTGGGTTGAGGGAAGGTAATTTACATACAGGGATACTGATAGTTTGTTTGAAATGAGGGAAAAGTGCAGGAGAGAGAAAAATGTATAAGGTGGGTGAGATAGGGGAGTAATTGAGGGTAGATAGTAGGGATGAGAGTGGGCAGGATGAGGGGTGAAAGAGAGAGATGGGAGGGAGGAGAAGGTGGAGAAGGAGTAGAAGGAGGAGGGGTGGGAGGGAGGAATGGGTGGAGAAATAGTCAGCAAATTCAGTAGAAGAAAGGGTGTTTGGTCTAAAAAAGATCTAAAATAGAGCATGCTTTGTTCCATACAGAATTGCAGAGGCCAATGGAGATAGGAGATGAAGGCAAACAAGAGAGAGGTGGGTAGATAAGGTTCAAAGGGTTACAGCTATGAGAAGAAAAGGAGGGTATAGATATAGAGGAGAGATGGACAGGAATGGGTTGAGTCATAATAATGCAAAGGGCAAGAAAAATAAAAGAAGGGGGACACAGAAGACATAGAGGGAGAATGAATTTGTCATGGGGGGGAAAGATGTCACATATGCATAAATGAAAACAGAGGCTGAAAATAATGAGCCAAGCCAACAGGGGCAAACAGGCCAAAATGATGGGGCCGAGTCCCCAGGCCGCACCCAACCCGTGATGGATGACAGCGAGGTGGCTGGCCAAGAGACAGGAGAGCGTCCCAGTCCTGGATGCACAGCCAGAAGGCAGTGTTCACGCATGGACTCACACCAACTTCCAGATGGGTGGCATCAGTGTGGTACTTTGGGGTTTGTGCAGAGGAGGACCAGCAGTGACCAAGACCACAAAGATAGATCTCAGACCCTGAGCAGCACCTTCTACAGTAGTAGATGGATGAGCATTGGTTTACAAACTACTATTCATCCCCACCGTTCTACTAAATCAACAGTGATATCAATCATAAAGGTGAAACAGGCACAATATAAATGTGGGTAAAAGTGATAGGTCATGCTCAAAAATGTTTGATTCCAGGGGGTCTGTGTTTAGTAGAGCGAAAGCTATATGAAGAAATGTGTGAAACACAAACTACCCCTGCCTCCTGTTTCAAAACATGAACAATTATTCAGACCATCATGACATGTAATGATGGTAATCTAAACCATCATATTCAAAATAAAAATGTAATAAAAAACACACCGACCCAGACACAATGTTTTTTTCTTCTAGCAGATATACTTGTTGATTATTTCATTTTATTTTCAGCAATGCTATATTTGTTTTAGATTTTCTTTATATGTACAAACACATAACTTTATACATTCACAATACATTTTTCTTTAAGGGTTTAACATGAGATGGTTCACTTCTCATAGCTTTCTATTACAAATATGATTCTTTTGTCATTTTTCTCAGAACCAATTTATATCGCTTCTTTCGCAAGCTAATATGTTTATAAGATGATGTGTTAATGCGTTTCAGCCTTTCTCTCATGGGATGAATCCCATCTTCAAAAAGATTTTCTCCAAGGGCTTCATCGGGACAGGTGGTACTCTTATATGGCTAATGAGTCGTCTAACCCTCAAAATAGATTGCTAGAAAAAATGATAAACAGAATAATAAGTAAAACCGTGCGTACTGGGTTGTGCGATTCAATTAAAAAAATTAAATAATTGTCATATCTGGGTCTGGTCTACTGACCTGCGTAGTACACTTGGAATAGGGACCACTAACGAGTGGACATGTTATTTGTGGAGCCACTTGTAGACCCTGTTGAGCAAACATACAGGGTTGTTGTTTTATTCCGGATTTAGTTGTTTTACACCGTTGATTCTATACATATAATTTTCAATTTATGATTTATTTGCATACCCAGGCACGTGGTATGTTGATAAATGTCGTGCAGTGTGTCTTCTAATTTTCTTGCCCAAGTTGAAGTTCCTACACCTCTCTCTCCTCCTTAAGGAAGCATAGCCTAAGGGCGGGCTATGCTCTTTAAAATGGTTGTAAGATAGAAAGTGAAGCATCCAAACAATATCACTGGGGTACCAAAATAAAGGAAATGTCACAACAAACTTCTTTAAAGAATTGAAGTCTTCTTTTAAACTATAAATACAAATACACTAAAGGAATACAAATAAAATGAAGACTTTTAGATAAAGGTGAACTCTAAGTCGGAGGTAGGGCTAGGTAGGCAATGGTTTCTGCAACAATGTTCAAGTTCAAAATATGCTTTAAAAAGTAATGGAATAAGGTCTTCAATTGTCACCAGGGCCCTTAAAACTAGGCAGTGGGAGAGAACTACTGTAAATTACTTTGTTTTCTCCTCTGGTGACTCAACACAATATCAACAATTTGAATTGAGGCTCCTTATTGCTTTTTAAAGGGACGAGTTAGCATTGAGATGGTTGTGATAGTTTGACTTGGTCCAGTGATGTTTGTCTTGAATCAGCTGAAAAACAGGCAGCCAATGGTCGAGTTGGCAGCTTCAAGGAGGTGAGTAGGTTTGATGAGTTGCAGCAATGCAATGCAGTACTGTAGTGGCGATAGGCTCAGAGATGTCCGGAGCACAAGCAACCCATGTCTGTATCAGTGACACAATGGCTCAAAGTGGTTCATAAATTGGTGAGTGTCAAAGCTAGCTCCATGGGTATTGCAATTGCTCGAATGTTACTAAAAAGCAGTCAAGATGGCTTGAAAGGAGTTCGAGGCAGGAAACGGAGCCCACAGCTATTCCTTTGCTTTTGGTTGCTGGAGAATCTGTAAAGGATCTCATGGACAAGGTTCATCCCATCCCTCATTTGCCATTTCCAGTCAGGAAGATTGCCAGAGTGTACTAACAGGGGCTTCTAGGTCCAGAATGCAGGGTCCTGGCTACTAGTGGGCTGAGAAGCAGGTAGGTCTTGGCCAAACATCAGGCCACTTCAAATGGTCCTCTGAAGTGCACGAGGAAAGGGTCTTGCTCCCTCTTTCAAAGTTTTTAGCTTTTCCTCTTCCCAGAGGACCTTGAGCAAATTGTACCCCAATAACATGGTTTATTGTGATTTGCTTTGAAATGCAAACCAAACCTTCTTCTTCTGGTGTCCAGGAATGATTCAATAAGGTTGAACAGCTCACCACCATTAATATTTATTTTGCCTCTGCAGATTAGTCAAGACTTTTGTAAGGGTCTGATTCTGCCTGCTGTGACAATACTAGTATGTATCTGAAGATTTCATTTTCAGTGTGCTTTATCTGCAGGAGGTTGCAAGAGGCACGGGAAGTGTAAGTGGTCTAAGAAATCTCAATATGGTGGATCCCTCTCTTGGCTGTAACTTATCTCTGGGGCTACTCTAACTTGTTCTTCCATTGTCTGCCTTACGTTAAAGGGATTCCAGTAATTAACGCCCTAGTGTGACAAATCTGTTATACTGGCATTGCTTTCCTTCTAAGAACTAGTCCACTTCTCTTCCCCTGGTGTATTTGCAGTTCTCTTTACAAGATGACTAGCTTTCCCAGGAGAGAAGAAAGGGTGCTTCCAGGGCTAGACCAAATTATCTGTTTTGGGTGAAACTCCCCAGATAGTAGTAAAAAGAACACTTACAGTTGAATGAGTCATTAGAAGCCAGGTTGGCCATGAATTGACATCAAAAGTGTTTTGCTCAGTACAACTGTATACTCCATAGCACACCATATTAGACCACATAGTATATATGTATTTATTAATCTTCCACAGACTTTGGGGATGTACAGTTATATATCATTTGGATCAGGATGGGTCACAGTTAAGGACAGTCCCCGGTCATTGTAACATTGGGTTCCAGCAGGCTGTTTGCAGGAATTTACATGATAGTCTGTAACTGCTCTGTTTACAAACTAGAGAGCATCTGCTCGGGTTGTCAGTAGACAGCTTCAGCAGAGTTACATATATTCACTAGACCTTTCAGCATGCTTACTTTCTGAGGCAGAATTACAAGTATGATTCTGTGTTACAAAATATTATAAAAACCTTCGGCTTACCTCTCCATTAAGATGGCATTCTGTCACAACTTCTTTTTCTCATCTAATTGTAATTTAGGATCAAATGCAATAGTTACAGCATGGGATTCATAGAATTTACTACAATGGGTAAGTATAGGTTATTTACCCCATGTTATACTTCCTGTGCCCCCTAATCTGCAAATATCCCATTCGATCTCAAATCATAATTAGAATGTTTTTTAAATCAGAGATATTAAAATAAAGTGTTTTTTTCTGATACCACTCTAATGCTAATGAGACTGATTGTGGTTTTACTACTACCACCACCACACTCAAAATCAGGCACTCAGTCTGCAGAGGTGGCCATGTCTTTGCTCTAGTGACATTTCCTGCATGGGCATTTCCAGTGCAGCAAATGTCATGGGTCACGCTCCCTCACTGCCTGCCCCCTTTTCTGCTTCTTCAAAGGGGGTCCGCCACTTCAGCTCGCATCCCCCACCTCATTCTCCCAGGAAGAAAGGGATCTCTCTTCAGTCACATTCCTACCCGTAACCCCACACTTATCTGTGCCTGCAGCAACTCTATAAGTGCACCAGTCTGCTCTGCTTGCGCCTCTTCCTTGCCACCTGGTGCTCCACCACCACACCATCTCCATCCCACTCCCTGCCCCTCACTGCCCACCTCCGTAACATGGACACATAAGGCCCAGCTTACCTGTGTAGGAATCACTGGGCTGTGGCAGACAGGACCATTTTAGCCCTATAGGAAAACATTGAAAATCTACTAAGATAGATGCATCACACAACTGCCAGGCAGACCCAGTTCGTCAGGGCATCTCAAATTTGCCCATCAGTGTCCAGTGATGACTCATGTGAAAGCATTCTGCTGGAGATGCAGCATAACAGACTCAAGCTATCCGTGTGTGCTTCCATTTAGAGAAGAATATCTCCAATGAACAAGAGCGATGCATTTTTAGCAGAAGGCCAACTTATGCATATTCACATTCAGCAGCAGACACAGGGCCTGTCACCTGCACTGGTGAGGCAAGGGGCCCCAAGTGTATGAAATCTATTCAACATGGGATGTTATAGCACAGTCTAACAGGGCAAATGGCAGTGAAACCTATATAGAGGGGATTTGGGGATTACTGGCATGGCAGGATGGGTAGTGCTGATGAGGAAATGTTGGGGTTACAGAGGTAGCATGTGCCTGTAATCCTGGCTTGGTGGGAGGCTTAGGCTCTGAGAATACAGTTCCTGGCTGCTTTGCACTAGCAAGTGGGGGTTCACTGGAATGGAAATAGCATGAGACCTTATTGGATGGGCACCTACATAAGGTGCAACCATTTATAAGGTAGAGACATGGGGGAACTGAACAGGCCAGAAAAGTGGGACCCCATCAGTGTTTAGCCACAGTAAACCTAGATGTTAGACACAGAGGGGCTCAGGATGCAAAGTGCTGATGATATCGGGCAATGGGAATTTGGGTATGATAGGCAGTGAGTATGATACTTCAGGGATGTTGGATTTCAGAAGGGTTAGAATGGGGAAGTGTGTATGTGATGGGTAGGATGGTATGGGGAAAAAAGCAAATGAAGACTCCATAATTTCAAAGTGAGAGGGCCTGGAGTAGGGCCTTTTTCTGATTCACTTATATCTTTCTTCCATTGCTACAATCATGTGCGTCTGTGGGTTGCAAGTATTTACCTGCAGACCTGAGAGACAGCACTCAGCACGTGATGGAGATTTTACCACAAACTAAGCGATCCCTGGAACCATATTGGCTCTTGAGTTCATTTCACCCAAAGACTGTATTTTTACCAATATAAAGTTTAAAAAAACAGGAGTTGCAGTTTACAATGGAACTCCATCGCTAAGAGTGCGACGAAGCCAAGGTGGGTCAGAAATATGATCAATCTAGCAAGAGGATGCAGCCAGTGCCACAAAGTCATTTGTTTTAAAATGACACAAATCATGAATTTTTCTGGCCCTGTTAGATTGTTCTACAACGCTTTTAATGATATGGTGGACTTTCAATAATATCTTACAATGGAAATTAATTTGGAAATGGGTTTTGTATTGGTTTGAATAACACTAGTATTTATTTCAACAGCCCTATAATGTGCTGAATGTAAGTTGGCCGGGGTTTCAACCCAGAGCAAACAAGCTTCCCACCTTTGGGAATTGCTTCTCCAGGATTCTTTCAAAATAAATAAGTTAACATACCAAGCACAGAAGAGTTGTAATATAGATGGAGATTACTATCCAAGTTCCTCAGATATTTGGAACCTCTTCCCTTTTTATGGCACCTTTTGAACTCTACATAGCAATAGCACTGGCCATCTGTTATGCTAATGCAGTAAAACAAAGCAGCCTAACTTTGGAACCATATGACTTAGAATCCTAGGAGCATATATATTGTTGTTTCTTCTTTAATAGGATACCATTCCCCAGGATTATGAAAAACATGACTAAAACAATTTATATTCCTGACATTAAGAATGTTTAGAGCACATATGTATGTTATATTAAAGGCTTGCATTTGTGATGACAAAGTACAGCACTCCATATTTCATTAAGGTGCAGATTGCTACCATGAATTGGGGAACAAAAAACAATTTGCAATAAAAAGTATTAGAAGCAGATTGGGCCACCATCATTTAATGGTTGCAAATATAGACACTATAATCATACATTGAAGATTGTGTGTGTGTGTGTTCTAGAGGAGTGCCTGTCTATGAAGCAGGCCAATGCAAGGATCTCAATCACATACGGTGATATAAGCAAATTCTGCCAGAGCTGACTGGCTGCCTGGCTCCTTCTGAGTCCTACAGGGTATTAGGCACTCCACGCCCAGTCCTCCCATGTCCTCACACTTAGCATGTGGACCTCACTCCCTGCATTCCCTGGCACTTGGCTACCTGGCCTCCCCTTAGCACTTGCCTAGCCCCAGAGGCCATATTCCCCCCTGCGCATTCCCCTCTCCCTTGCACTTCTTGTTACTGCATGATCCGAATGTCACAAGGCCTAGTTGGACCATTATTGTTATTTTCATCCCTGCCCCCTACCTCCTTTTTTTGTCTTGCAGCGCCTTGAAACACCATGTGCTGTATTAGCGCTTTATAAATACCCAATAAATTAAAATAAATCAAAATAAAATTAGGCGAAGGACATACAAGCAAGAGTAAAAGTGTTTCTCAGCAGAAGGGGGAGAATTTAGACATTCAGGACGTTAGCAACCTGTCACATGTTCTAAATACGCAAACACATAGGCAAATTCCAACATCTGTACCCGGCACTAGTCTGCACGACAACGATTGACTGGAAGTAGACCCACCGGCCTTATCTGGCAATGAGTATATGAGGCTTATCAACCTCATTTGATGGAACATCACAGGATTGGAAACGTATTTCACAGATTTAGGGCCTCATTACACGGTAGGCGGTGAGCCATGGCGCTATTAGCGCCATGGCTCATGCCGGTAAAATACCGGCACCGCCTTGGCGGAAAGGGGATTTACCGCCCCATCCCAAGGTTGGAGGGGCGGTAAATCCCCCTTCTGCCATTGCCCTTCCCCATTCCCATTTCTGCCCCATAGGGCTCTATGGGAATGGGGAAGGCGCTAATTATGGCACTGCAATTTTGCGGTGCCGTAATTAGCTCCGAGGTCCCTTAGCGGGTTGGTATTTAACGCCTGCAAAAAGCAGGCGTTAAAACTCCAACCCGCTAAGGGACCTCGTAGTAAGGCGGCAGGGATTTACCGGTACCGGTATTTTACCGGTGCCGGTAAATCCCTACCGCCTACCGTGTAATGAGGCCGTTAGACTGGTATGACTATATTAGATACCATCAAATCATTTGCCTCCAAGAATCTTGGGAATGTAGTAAAAGACAACTCCAGTGGTGTACTACATACATTAACCTGAATCGAAAGGGCCACAAAAGAACTCTGTAGCGAGGTGAGGCCAACGTTTAGCAACATTTACCATGTTCGAGAAGTCCACATAGTTAAAAGGGGATTCCAACACATTATCCTGTTTAAAATCTATAATAGGCCTAATATAACAAATGCAGACAATTATAAGTATGGCGGTAAGGCAACAACTGTGCGGGTAACGTTGCTACCGTACCGCTATACTACAAGCTGTGCTCACGGGTGCTTGTCAGCCCCCCAGGTCTGACCTGGCAGGGAGTGCGGCACCCACGAGTACAGCATCCAAAGTCCCTATTCCCTTTGAGCCCCAAAGGGCCCTGTAGGGCTCAATGGGAATGGGGATGAACCGGGCCCGGCACCCGTGAAAGGGCAATTATCGGGTCTGGTGGGGCTGCAATAGCCTGGTAATTGCCCATTCGCGGGTGCCGTACCCGGATGCGAGTTTGGAGGTAGCCTTGCCGGTTTTACCAGCAAGGCTACCTTCAATCTCGTAATGAGGCCCAATGCGTTACAAACAGTTCAGGCAAGAATAAACTAATTCTCAGAGAAAATGCACAACTAATCTGTGATTTTGACGCATAGTTTGAGCCACTGAAGGATTTGACTGGTGTCTTTAATGAGGAGGACACCACTTGAGACATACCAGATTTAAGAGCCAAACATCCGTCAATAGCATACAAATCAGCCTTAGAGATGGCACACATTCTAGCTGACCTAGGCAGTTTTGTAGGAGACCAGCCAGCTAGACAGACATACATTAATGGCAAGAGATATTCTCATATAAATTACATTCTCATTGCTGCAAAAGACTGGCCTATAGTATAAGAAGAGATGTATGTGGGTGACCGTGTAGATAGTGACCATCGACCATTGATTGCAAGGGTCAGAATAGGCCCAATGGTTTCAGATATGACAAACACCAACCTTATTGGGATACAAGGTAACACCAAAAAAAGAATTAACGTGGGATAAAATCATGTCTAGTGACATAATATCAGCAATCTACCAGTCCCTGCAACCATCCCTTAAAACAATACTAACAAATGGCAAAGACGTACGAAACAATGATAACTAGCTTAGTGCCTTAAGTTACTAAACTAAGAAAAGCTGCGCACATCTTAGCCATTAGACACAATGGGCCTCATCACGACTGGGCGGTAGCCTGGCGGTAAATCTGCTGGGATACTGCTCAACGCAAATAGTGTTTCGAAGTTGTGGTGGGGCGGTAAATCCCTGTAAATATTGGGTCCATTGAATAGCACTGCAGTCAGAGCACCGACAATGGGCGGAAAGTGACCAGATTTACTTCCAACTCAAAGCTGGAGGTAAATATCAATCTTTCCATTCAACTCATAGTTGGGCAGAGCGGTAATATTGTTATAGCCACATTTTTACTGATCTGCCCAACTTGTGATGAGGCCCAATAATTCGTATGACAAAGAATGCCACCAGGCCAAAAAAGATATTATAACTAAGAATAAGAATCCCCTCAGCCCCGATAATACAAATCTGAGAGCAGAGAGAGCCTCATAAAAAACTACCTGTTGCCCTAAGTTTGTCTAGTTGTACTGCAAATGAACAGTTGGTATTTGCTTTTTTTTTTAAATACATTTGGGTTTGTAGTTAGAAACGTTTTAAACATCTATGTATATGTGATATTAACACAAAATGTAGTGTGTTCTATATATTTGATGATTATTGAACAGTACCAAGTTACTTTGCCAATGGTCCTGTGTTTTAATTATCTGCACTTGCACTTTATTAATGGGGTATGCACTAGATAGTTTGATCCATATGTAATAAGAATCCTGATTTTCTAATGTATGTCAGCAATTTGTGATGTTGTTTATATTGCTCTAATTGTAAACGTTTTATGGATTAATCTGAAATAAACATTTGAAGAAATATGGGATTTATATTTGCATACCATTCCCCATTTCTTCTTAAAAATCTATAGCCTTCACAGAACACACATTTTCAAGCATATCTTCATTAGGCTATGGTATGGACATGTTCAGTTCACAGCTTAATGTTAACTATTTCTGTGAATACTAAACAGAGAGGATGCCCTATGTGATGAAAAATTCAATAAATGTGTTTCAGAAAGCGTATGCTGAGGACCAGAGCATGTGTTCTTATTAAAAATATATCATTTTATTATGTTACAATTTCATAAAATACATCATTTCTGAACAATTATAAGACAAGAATTCATTTACAATCAACATATATTTGTGTGAACAAAAGTATTTTCTGCAAATAGTGCATTTTTGTGTAAACATTTCTCCTATGTGTATATCACTAACACACCATTCTACCATTCATCTTCACAAACAAATCTAGTTTGTATAGAGACATTCTAAATATCTTTTACAGTAGTAATATTCCTACTTTGACAGTCCACCATTATGTGTCAACTATAAGTATCCAAGATAAATTATTCTAGTAGTATTCCTCTCACCATTGGGTTTCCTTTTGTATAGTTTCGACTTGACATCAATTGGCCAGATTTTACAGAACCACTGGTCAACGTCTTCTTCGGGATTAGTAGACTTATTCAAAGTATTTATCAGTGCTACAACATATGAAACAACAACAACACCATGTTTTAAAACATTAAATAATGCTTAAAAACATAGACAAACAACATTGTTAAAAAACACAATCTCTGAGCTCCCTCATTATGCTACTGTTATTTCATAAATGGGGAGCAACCTTCAATTTTGTTATACAATCAGACCCAAGATGCTCGGGGTTAGTTAACCTCCTAATGCAAAAAACAGGGGTAAATGAATTACCATTGTTAAAATTGGGCCACTAAGTCCCCAACTGTCTTCAAATAGAAACCAAGAAAGCCCCCTTACTGTACATTCCTGTCAGTTCACGCAATTAAAAGCCCCCAAAGGGTGCACTATACAGAGGGCCAGGGTTAAAGATACCTGTAAATCAAGGCAATCTCATTTGTACCTTTAAACGTCCATTTAGAAAAAGTTTTATTTTTGCAGCTTTGCAAAAAGTTCGATTCCCGTGGTTTCCCACTGTGTCTTTCCACTTGCGTTCAGTAAGCGAGTGAAATATTTAAAGCTCCACCTCAAAGGCAAAATGTTCCACTAAATACAATTCCTGTGAATATATTAGTATAAAATAGATAAATGTTAGCTGAAGCATAGTGTGTCTCTAGCAAAAAACAGTGGAAAAATAAGTCTTTCACAATTCTTATGACATACTATCATAACTGTGTTAGGGCTCGCTCCCACTGACCACTCACCATTTTCACTAGTTGTGCAGCAGACGTCCCATAATTATAAAGAATCACCCCGCTAAAAACCATATGAATCATGAAAAGCAACGTTAAGAGTCGGCAAAAATAAAAACATGTATATCCCACCTAGCCTCAGCTGTCTAACATTGTTAACAAGAACGGTATAGTACCGTTGTGCTTTTGGTCTTTCCAGTGCTAGTGTTGATTTTTGCATAGGAAAAAAGTAATTTTACTTTCAATAAGTTTCTACCGAACCGGGGCACACTTGCTTCCCTGCTACCGAATTTGCTCAACAGTAAATAACTACCAAGAGAAAGAGGAGGGAAGAGAAGGAAGAATAGTCAATGGACTTATTATTTCTAATGTGTGAAACTACATATCCCATAATTCCATTTCCATTTGCTTAACCTCAGAATTCGTCTGAGAAAGGGTGCTTTAAGTCTTTCCAGTGCTAGTGTAGATTTTTACATGAAAAAGGTCATTTTACCTTCATTATTTATTAGCCCTACTGCCAAACCCACCGGCGCTATTAGCGCCGGACCACGGTTTGGCGGAACGGGTATTGCCCATTCCCCATTGAGCCCATTCAGGAATTCCCCATTCCCCATTGCCCTCAATGGGGAAATGTAACGCTTTTACCGCCGGTGTGAAACGTGCCGAAAATCAGCAATTTCTAGGCGGATTTCACCCCAGATTTCAGCTCAGAGCTGGGGGAAAATCAGCATAAGCCGTGATTTGGCAGACCCTTAAATGAGGCGGTAACAGCGTTACCGCCACATTTAAGGGCTACTGCCAAACTCGTGATGAGGCCCTATGTATTGAAAATTAAATTGTCTTGAGACTCAGATTGAATACTGCCTTGTGGAGGAGGTAAAGCAGCATTGACACCTGATGCTAAGAGAGGGATTTTAATCCCATCCACGACACTGGCTCTAGATGTGGTATACTGGGGTTCCTCTGCAATGTCTCTGGCCTCCTCAGCTTGTTCAAGTGGTGGAACTCTCTCATGCCAAAACACTGGAGGAAAGCAGACACAGGGGAGCCTGTGGCTTCAAGGAGGAGTCAGGCAGCTCCCATGACAGAACCACCTGATTCCTAGATGGTGGTTCAACCTTATGTAGATTTGTTTTGGTGAGCTATGAACGAAAAACACAATGCGCCTGGGAAGCAGGAAAGTCCAAATGCCTTGAAGCAAACATATACACCAATGTGAATGTACAACATGTGATTCCATTCCCTTCATTGCTGCATGTTTTCCCATAGGCTATATACATAAGTGAGGTGGCACTCAGGGAGAGGCAAGGGAGTTTGGAAGGTGTTTGGCGGCGAAGGTGTGCAAAGACGGGTTAAGCGAAGTACTGAGAGGAGAGAGGAAGAGAAGTGTAACATCTGCCAAAGGTTTGAGTTAGATAGGGAGAGAAAGAGAGGAAAGCATAGGAGAAGATGGGCATCTGTGAAAGGTTGGAGTTGGACAAGGGAAAGAGAAGGAGGAAGGAGGTGAAGGAGGGAAAGAGAGCAAGGAGGATTGAGTAGAACGCCACCCTCTGGGACATGTTGGAGGTGTGGGGGAAGTGAGAAAGAAGGAACAGGAGGAGTAAGAGGAAATCTTCTCATGGGGATAGGGTCAGGACAGAGAAAGGCCAGGAGTAAGCAGTAAAGAAGATATAGAGAGATAGAAGGAGAAGGAGAAGAGGAAAGAACAGGTTACAGGAGAGGGTGCAGCCTTTCTTTCAGCTGTCAGTGAATTGCACCCAATGCCAGCTGAAGGCTCTGGCCCACATCCTGGCTTAGGCCAGGTGTCAAAAGTAGTGAATAGCTTGATAGAGTGGAACAAAGCCTTGCTACTGGCAATTTATCGGGACAAAGGCTCAGGAACCACTTGACACAGATTATACCACTGTTAGGTGGGTGGCATGACTACAAGATTGCAGCCTGAGAGAGGGAGAAAGAGAGAAAGAAACCGGGAGAGATGGATGCTGGGGTCTGAGAAAGCTCTGGCCTTGCTGGGGGCTGGGAACAAAGGCGTAATAACAATAACTGCAGCCTGACAATCTACCCAGGCATTTTTGATTCCTGGAACTGCTTTTGCTGTATTTCAAACCCAGGAGGGCCAAGAAATTAAAGAAGGGTTCTGGAGCTCTTGAAATCTCCAGGAACTGTGAATAGCTTTTGTGAATTACCTAGTGTGATGCCACCATGAACGTGAACTCTTCTAGACTAGGGAACCTGGACCACAGTCCTATGTTAGACTAGGGGCCTCATCACGACCCTGGAGGTAACCATGGTGCTATTAGCGATATGGTTGCCTCCAAAATCTTACCGATTCTGCCATGGTGAATGGAGCAATTACCGCCCCATTCCAAGGTTGGCGGGGGCGGTAATTCCCCATTCACCATGGCCCTTCCCCATTCCCATTTTAGCCCCCATAGGGCTCAATGGGAATGGGGTAGGCGGTAATAACGGTACCGCAAATTGGAGGACCCGCAAAGGGAACTCGTAATAGGGCAGTAAGGGGGGCCTAGGTGTTTGAGTCACTTGCACATGTTTCATATTTCCTTTGGGCCTCTGCACCGCTGCTATATTGAGATACACCCCTTTTGCATGACAGCTAGTCTTTGTTAGATCATATGCTCCTCACTCCCATCCCTGTGTTTTGTACAAATAAACTATAGTTGTAGCCCGCGTCTATGTTCTTGAATATTTTTGTATTCCCTCGACTTGTGACAAACATTGTGATCGGAACTTAGCGACATTTGTTATTTTATGTACCTTAACAAAAAGTTATTATTTAAAGCCTACCAGTTACAGTATCATCCTACTGTCAGTATTTTACAGCACTTTATAACCTCCACTCTTTTGAAGACTGTTTTTTTTTTTAAAACTAGTATCATCTGGTCAGAAGCCTGAGCATCTAGTAGGCTGGTTTTCAATAGTTTTAGCCTTTGTGCTGGGTTCTGTTGCCCAACTGCAATGTTTTATTTTTGTAAACTTGGTATGTGCAAAGCTTCTAATAGCACAAAGCTCAATCATGGCAAATGGCTCCCTAGGGGGGGTTTCTTTGTGCATGTAACCACGGTTTGCCAACCATCTGTGTGGTGTGCCAACTTCTATAGCAGTGCGATGAACCAAACACTTTCGTTCTTTTTAAATGTTCTGCGTATCTCTTCTTCGAGCTTTGAAAAACCTTTTCTGTTCTGTCGAGTCGCTATGTGTGCATGTGACGCAGCTAAATTAAACTGCTGAATGCTTGGACCCGTTTTTTGGGTTAGAACTAGTTGACCAATGTTATTTTTTCATGCAATCTTCTGATACATTTCTTTGTTCTAATTATTCTGTTTTCTACTACTTCTCTTTGCTGTAAATGTTTCCTTTCTTACCTACCTTGGAATGCATGCTAATTGCGATGGTGGCGTAGCAATATTAAACACAACAAACATTGCAAAAACCATTCATTTGGGCTTCGATATAGACATTGAAAAGAAGGAGTGAGGCAAAGAGATGTGCGTGGGAAAGAAGGGGGGTAAGAAGCGAACAATAGAGGCGACGAGGAGTGAGGGAAGGGAAGAGAGAAAGGGAGATGGGGGAGAGACAGAGTGGAGCTTCCAGGGCACTGTCTACAGATGTACAGCCATTGAAAGGGAGGCTGCACACAGAAGGACAAAGATCAGCACTGAAGCTTTCTTCATAGCCGTCCAGTAGATAGACAAGTGGATCGATCAGAGCCATTTGGACATAGTAACATGGCATTTTTAACACGGTATCCTGCCTCCGGGTGGGAATGTTAGACAGCTGAGGCTAGGTGGGATATACATGTTTTTATTTTTGCCGACTCTTAACGTTGCTTTTCATGATTCGGGAGGTTTTTAGCGGGTTGAATCTTTATAATTATGGGACGTCTGCTGCACAACTTGTGAAAATGGTGAGTGGTCAGTGGGAGCGAGGCCTAACACAGTTATGCTAGTATGTCATAAGAATTGTGAAAGACTTATTTTTCCTCTGCAGGCTCTTGTGAGGTGCACTATGTAGAAGGTCAATGTTGAGGATTTTGCACGTTAATGTATAAAAGTGCAAACATGTTGTCAATTGATCGCTTCCCCTTGCATGCTATTGCGGTTTTAAAAAGCACGAGACGGCTGCCTATTGGAAAACACTTTGCAAATCTGTCCCCACAACTTTGATAAATAAACAAAGGCCCGGTGTCTTTCTGCTGGGATTATAGTCCTATTGATTTCACAGAATTCAACGATTGTTTGCACTGGCGACGAAATGTACGTAGAATTGCAAAGGTAGACAGAGGCGCACTGTGTTAACCTGCTGCTCATTGCTCAATATTTTATTGCATTCAGTTATCGCTAATACACGCGCCATATTTAAGAGGACCTCACTTCCAGATCATGTGTTACTGTAAAGTAAGATAGCTGAGTGTGTCAATGTGATAGTGAGATATAAATTACCTCGCAGGAATCTGATCGAACTGCTTGCTCTTACCTCTTTCCTAAGCTTGTACTGCATTTTTGAAGAGGTTGATGTCCTTTATATGCTTTTAAAAAAAAATGCCATTTTGCTTGGCTATCGATTTGCCCCATGTCAGCCATAAATATTCCATCCAGTCTTGTTTTGCAACTGCATTTTGGCATATGCAGTTTTATTTTGGGTACTATAAATACAGGACTACACCTCCAAGAATGCAAACGATAAACCAGGGCTGAATGAACTACTCACACCCGACATGGGGCAACCGGAGATACTGTAAATTGACCCTTCATTTGACTGCCTGCAGAGAATTGGGGCAGCAGTGAATTGGGGGCTGAGGTCACACATTCTGTGCATCCGCCACTGACGCTTGAACTCTGCAGGGTACTGTGTGCACACGGAAGGCATGAGATCAATCATGTTCCCCAGATGGGCAGCATTCATCAGGGTGCTTGCACACTCGGTAAGATTCTGCACCCAAGAAGCGAGTATCTCACACACACATGTTGGTCTGGTGATGCCAGGTGCACCACAGGCTTATCCCCCTTGGGAAAGTTGACAGGTGGCAGTGATGAGGTGCTGCAGTTTCTTACTTTATAGCCAATTTCCATTTTTGGGGATTTCGGCGCAATCACTGTTCTGACAGACACTGACGATTAACTTGCCTAATGTGTGAAAAACTGATGAGCCCAGTTAAACTGCTCCAATTGCCACATTTATGTGTTATAGATGTGGCAGTGCAATGGATAGTCAGTTAGGCAGAATTATATGCAGTACCCTTTGGGAACACCACACACAATTAAGAATACAAGTGATAGTACAAATTCACCTTTGGTACAAGCCTGTACTACACAGTAAAGTGGTAGCGATGGCTGAGCTGCCAGGCTTATCTCAAGAGCAAGTGAGAAGTATCAATAGTTACACAAAGGACATCAATTACTATGATTCAAACAAACACTGACTCAAGGTTTCTGAGTAAAAGAATATACATTTATTTACGCATCAGTTATAAAACATTTCACTAAAGTAAAGCAGTTTAAAAATCACACCCTTAATAGACTACACCACACCCAATAGATTCTGGACAACTTAAGCTCAAAATGAAGTATGAGCAAAATGGCACTCCAGCAATCTAAAAGGGAGGGAAAGACAAACTTAGTCAAAAATAGAGCAGCACCAACAGGTAAGTAAGCAGGGCAATCTAGGAATAGGAACTACAGTGATGCAATCAAATCAAAAAGGCTTAGGGCCAAAGTCAATAGGACAAAAGTCTTTTGCTCACCGTTCAGGGTAGTTTGCGGTTAGGTCTTTGCCAAGAGTTCCGGATGAAGTTGGTCGGCAGAAAAGTTAGTTTAAAGAGTAGAGAAGGACAAGACCTCGGATTGGCGAAAGGTTTCACATACCTTCACCGCGGCTGGACGAAACGGACAACCGTGTTTGCACAGTACCTTTAAATGGAGAAGAAGGTGTAGCTGAGGTGGCCGTTCCTGGCAGGTCCTGCAGGCGCACGGTTCCTGAAGCGACTGTCGGACTGCCATGAAGTAGGAAGACTGGAGAGTCCTGCACTGCCCAGGGAAGAAACCAGCAGCAGAGCAAAGCAGCAAATAAAAGTTGTGCTCCTTAAAACCATAGCAGGGTCCGACCTTCCTGGCTATCCGGTTCACTGTAGCTCTGTACAGCAAATTCGACCAGAGGAGGAAGTCCTGGCATGCAGTTTGGGCGAACTGGTTGGTCCCACCAGCTCAGGGGAAGAAGATTCCTGGTAGATCTTCTCTGTCGTTGGAGTCTGAAGATTCGGACCTGCAGCAGGGCTTCACCGGGCGGTTCAGTTGTTGTAGGGGTCCTCTTTTGTCAGCTCTTCATCGGTTCTTTCGTTCCAGTGGCGACTCTGCTTTTCCAGACCCAGAGACCTGCTTTTTATGCAGTTTTCCCCCATTCGCACAGCTTGGCTGTCAATCACACAGCAGGGCGGCTGTCCCGCTGGGACAGTCAACCCAGCCAATCAGATCAGAGTGCGACATGGGTCTCCAAGGAAACCCTGTGCTGGGAGTCCTAAACCCCTCCCTCACATCCTGTACCCCCCAGACATACAGGTGCCTAAGGAGGGCTTCTGTGTAGAAGCCCGCGAAAGGACAGTGAACAAAGAAACCAAACCTGGTTTGACGCGCAGAGAAAAACACGAGAAAGACTTTCACAAAAAGAAATAGTGAATAAACCTAGCCAGAACTGTATAAAAAAGTATATGGTCTAGCGGGTTTAAGTTCGAAGCTACCAAGATAGCCTAAAACAATACCAAGGTTATTTAAGATAACCGCAGTAGGAAAAATAGGGTAGTTACCACTGCCCCCAGCCAAGTCTTAATGTAAAGGGAGCGAAGCAATGCTCTAAGAGAAACAGACAAAAAGGGATAATTATTAACCCATTCCAGTACTCGATGTAAGATAGTTTGTACTAGGTCTGTGGATTTAAAAGACTAATAAAGTCAATGGCAACTTTACATGTTTCTGAGAGACAGTAGTCAGTCTCAGAAAATGGAGTCTGAGTTGGGAAATCTAAAAGACAACCCTTTGCCACTGCACTGAAGGTTCTGTGTAACACACAGTAAAAAGATGATGCCTATGGAGTAGGTGAGGCTCCACAGTCCATGAACACAAGAAAATGTTAAATACTCCTAGCAAAACACATGTAAGAGTGGGAAAAAGCTCACACTCTTACCAGGTGAAAACAATAAATCCCAGAAATCCAGCAAAGCTGCTGAGGGACTGCGTAGGTAAGGGAAATTAGCCATTCGGGAGAATATTCCCTAACACAGTCAGAAAATCATCATGTTGATTTAGCAAACACATTTATGATGTGCAGCTCTTTAAAGATTAATTTTCGGACATAAGTCCACTACTCTTTGTGCAACGTAGGCCTGCAAGGTGTGTACTGCGTATACCCAGTTCATGTGATAACCACACGAGATGAGGATAGGCTCATGCATTGTCACAAACTCAAGTCCATCTCCACGATGCTTGTTTGTCAAACACAAATGTCTACTTTCTTTTAGCTTCCTGTTATGCATTTTCTTCACTTAAGGAAGCTTCATGCCTGCTCTTCAAATAATGGCGTAAGGCAGCTAACTAAATCACACCATTTCTTTCGTTGTGTAACTATTTGTCCTGAAAGAACAGAAGTAAGAGGTTTCTTGAGGGAAGAACCCTCAAACCCCATCCATGGAATGACTGGCCTAAAAACGGTGAGGTAATAATGCACTTTTGTCCAAACCTTAGTGGGGTCACTACCCCTCAAACAGCTAGGCATGTTTTGTTTTCATTAAAATTTATCCGGAATACTGTAGAAGGCTTGATGGTAAAAGCCAACAGACCGGGCAATCAAATGTATTAGATGACCCAACAAAAGTAGTCTGCAGCCCATTAGCTTTACACAAACCAGTTTGATGTGACATTTAATTAGGAAAATTGGATGCAAACCACAGGCACCTGACCTTCTTCAGTAGCTTGAGCTTGCAAAAGCTGAATGAAAGAAGGGTTCTGGCTATGTCGTGTTGTGTGGCAACAAATGCATGAATGGAGTGAAGAGGCCATTGGCCGTGAGACAATGTTATAAAATCATACTCACCCTGGAAGTGCTTAGCTACCAACTATAAAATGGTGGCCGACAAATGCAAAGGATACGACGATAGGTATGTAACAGAGCTGCTTGCCAGAACTGCTTTGTTCGGAGAAGATTCGGAGACTACATCAACTGCCAATTTTAGTAATTTGGATGAATTAATGCAACTTAAAAAGAAACTAGTACAGACCAGCTTACATGGTTCCAAATTGTTGGAGTATTTGCGAAAAGGCACATTACCACAATGTTTAGTGGTGAGAAATTAACCAAAGCTCTTTTTAGATAAGAAAAACATCATAATACATTGGAGTTATATCACAACCAAATTGATTGCTGGTTGTGGGATTGATCTGTAGGATGTGCGCTGGTTTCCACTCACAAATTAATTGTATTAAAGCCAGTACTTCAAAGAAAATAAGATGATATGGGTGGCAGCCACTAGCAACTTCCCTCAAACTTCCCACAAAGTTTGAAGTAATTGAACAAATGATTGGGTACGGGAACGCAGCTCACGCTCAAAACCCTTAAAACATTGATTAAAGATATATAGTAGTCCACAGGCATAGAAATGGTATCATTGCAATAGTCCAAATGGTTCAGAAATTAATATTTATTCATCAAATCATAGACAGCTGACACATGTTTTGACCCCTTGTTCGTTATCAAGGCCGAATGTCAGAGTATTCCCGTCCCTTAGGCTTAGGATTCAAATACTATGTTGCAAATTAGGATGCCTGCAAAATCTCACAAACTCGTGCAGCAATATAGTATTGGATTTTCCAAATCCCTAAATATTATGTGGAATTAATCTTGGTATGGGTTGTCAAGAAAACGATCACGTTTAGGATTGAAAGTTTGAAGCACGGACAGGTTCCAGCTTCCAAATAGCATAACCAGCTAATGCTTAAATCTCTTTTTAAGGGATAAATCCCTGCACCAGATTGTACAAGGCAAATGCCCAAATAACGCTGCTTCTCCACAGTGCGGAAGAATAAATATTCATTGCTGAACCATTTGGACTATTGCAGTGATACCATTTTTATCACTGTGGACTACTATATATCTTTAATCAATTTTTGTAGGGTTTAGAGCGCAAGCTGCCTTCCCGTCCCGTACCCCAATCATTATATCACGAATAAGGCTGGTTTATCCAAATGATAGATACTGCAAAAGAGATGACAGACACATCACAACAGATCTCCAGGAGTTAGAAGAAGACATTAAAAATGTGTACCATTGGAAGTTTGAAAAAAAGGCTAAAATAAATCAGACTAGAGATGAATTTAAAGAATACCCAACCTGTGAAATAATACGGCGAATGAGAAAAGATCTAGCCAATTACAGCCAGCATAAAACATGTAAATATACACAAGATGGTTATGATCACAGCACAAATATTGACACCACAAGACAAGATCCCAATAAAAAAGATTAAGGTTTAATGATATCTTGTACAGTTTGAGTGATGACAGTCCTTTTGAAGATGGCGTCTCCAAAAACAGGAGATTTGCACAGCGAGGTGATTTCTGTAGAGGAGTTTTCCACAATAGGGGGGGCAATAACCAACTCAGCAGAGGCAGAAGAGGCAATGGTCAGCAATATTTTTTAGAGAAAGAACACAAGAGGGAAGAGAGGGAGAACAAACCCAGAATCACAAGGAGCAGGAGAAACGTATAGTGATTGTATCAAAGCATGCCCTATCACACATGTTTTGATGCTGTTAGAAAAGGATTTGGGCTTTGCAACAACCCGAAAACATGATAAATTCAACTTCAAATTGGAATTTAACCAATTAATGTGCAAGATCCATATCAACCAATTCTTTAATGATAAAGAGTTGGAATCACCGGACAATGACTCAGGCCTGCATAATCCCTCATCATTCTGCCTACCCTTACAAAGCCATAGTGCAGAGGTACACATTCATGAAAGAAGGGTACTCACAGAGATTAAAATTGAGTAAAATCTAAATAAAAGACCATATAAAAGTATGACAAAACACACAAGGATCACAATGAACCTATTAACTTCACTGCCACCATCATCAGAGCCAAGCCTCCTACAATGGCCACACTTTAACTATGGCTACCCTCCTCCCGTTGCTCCGTGCCCACACATCCACACCACTTTACCCAGACTTACTATCTCCAATAGAATGGATAAACAGATTCGCCCGCCCACCTTCACCTTGCATACCCTGTCCCACACACCTTAGAAATACTAGACTAGGTTCTCGCCTTATTGCACCCACTACCACGTGCCTGAACGCAGCCCCACCGACCATGACCAGAAATGAGAGACTAAGCTATCGTACCAATCCTGCTACAAAGCTCACCAGAATGCTCACCAATCAGACTAAGAACCACAAGCAGCATACCTCACTTACTGAACTTCCGCCTAATCACAACCTCACTACACTTTACTCAACACCACACTCGAAAACTAACCCTCCACAGACCACTATCAAGGGAGCCCTCATCAACGCTCGCTCACTGGTTGCCCACGCTACTGATGTCGCCGACATTATTTCCACCAACCACCTAGACTTCATCGCCATCACTGAGACAAGGCTCCACCCAGCAGCCGGTCCCTCAATAGCTCTAGCCACTCCAGACAATTATAACATCATCCGAGCTGATAGGAAAAATGGAATAGGAGGAGGAATAGCAATTATTGCGAAATCCACCCTAAACATTAGAGAAGTAACTAGTACACCCCTGCCTACAGCCGAACTCTTATCCGTCAAACACCCATTATCTGACACACAAACCATCCTGCTCCACATTATATACAGACCCCCAGGACCCCCCTCCACCTTTGAAGAGGATATCTCTCTCCTACTCACCACCAATTTGAAACCGAAATCCCAAATCATCATTCTGGGAGATTTCAACTTGGGACTCAATGACCCCAATGACAACCAAGCCACTTCCCTTAATGACACTATTACTCATCTAGGTTTCACCCAACACATTAATCAACCTACACATACAAAAGGAAGATCCTTGGATTGGCTTGCAGATGCCAATTGCAACCTCTCACTGGCTGATATCTCTCCTTGTGCTTGGACTGACCATCATCTTATTACCTTCTCTTTACCTAGATCCTTACCATCTACCACACAACCCACAAAGCTACATCAAATAATCTCCAGAAATAACCGCAACATCACTATAGAGAACCTCAAACCTCTTCTCGCGCCCATCAGTAAAGCTAATCTACCCATGCAAAAAAACAACCCTGCAGCCATAGTAGACTTGTATAACAATACTTTAGAACTAGCCCTCAACCAGATAGCTCCTCTCAAACAACGTAAAGCCAAACCTATTGCCCACTCCAACAAATGGTTCTCAGCAGAACTAAAAGCTCTCCGTAATATTAAAAGAACTGCAGAAACTAGCTGGAGAAAAGCCCATTCTCTCTCCACTAAAGACAAATTTGCTTCAGCTGCCTCCACCTACAAATCGGCCATCCTAAGTGCTAAGAAAGAGACCTATAACCTGAGAATACAAAAGGCCAAATCTGGCACCAAAGAACTCTTTACTAAGAGAACTTGAAAAACCACTGCCCCCTACAGAGGACTGCATCAAAGACAAGGCCTGGTGTAACAATATCCAGCTCACCCTTGCCAACAAAATCTCCCTCCTACAAACCAAGATAGAAGCTAAGAAAGCTAGCCTTGCCTCCAAGCAGAATCCCAGCAGCAAAATTAGCCACACCACCCCTATCTGCCCATCTTTCCACTTCTCTCCAGTCACGGAAGAGGAAGTAATCAAGATAATCGCCAGCCTCAAACCTTCCAATTGCAAAGGCGACAATTGCCCAGCTGCCGTCATCAAAGATGGTGCTAATGAGCTAGCCCCTCTCATCACCTCTCTGATCAACTCCTCCTTCAAAAACTTAGTGGTCCCCAACAACCTTAAAGAAGCATGGGTCCTACCCCTGCTCAAAAAACCCAACCTAGACCCCAATATCCCCACAAATTATAGACCCATCACCACGGTCCCATTCCTTCTCAAAATCTTGGACAGGGTAGCCTATCTCCAAATACAACAGCATCTGGAAGACAACAACCTCCTAGGCCTGCGACAATCCGGTTTCAGACCTAGCCATGGAACTGAAACTGCCCTCTTGGATCTAAAAATCCAAATGGATGACGCTAAAGAAAAGGGCAAACTAGCCATTTTGCTCCTGTGGATCTCTCTGCTGCCTTTGATCTGGTCGACCACCAGATCCTCACTCAACACCTCTCCTCAGCTGCTGCATTCTCACAGAATGCCACTAAGTGGATCAAGTCATTTCTGTCGGACAGGTCGACTAGAGTCTTCGCCCCCACTGCAGCTGCGGACCCTATCCCAATCACATGTGGAGTGCGGCAAGGCTCCTGCATTTCTCCCACTCTTTACAACATTTTCACGAAGCTCCTATTTGACCGTCTTGACGATCTGGGTGTCTGCTACACCAATTATGCAGACGACACCCAGGCCCTCATCACGCTCACTGGTAGCTATGAAGAAGATGTGGCAAAGCTTAATGATATCTATTCAGAAATCCAAGCCTGGATGGCCACACACAGTCTGTGCCTCAACGACGATAAGACAGAATTACTTATCGTAGGCTCCCAGGCTCGCCTCAAGAAACTAGACCAAAGATACCAATCCTTTACCATTGATGGCAACATCATAAAAGTCTCCAAAGAGGTTAAAACATTAGGTGTATACCTCGACTCTACCTTATCACTAAAGAAACAAATAAACTTGACCATTTCAGCTACCTCATACACCAATAAATTGATCAATGCCTGTAGGCCTTTCCTCTCCACCTCCAGCTGCCTCATCCTATCATATATCTAGGGTAGGCACCTCCAGCTGCCTACCCTAGATATTGTCTAAATTAGACTATTGAAACACACTCTACCTAGGCACGACCTCTAACAACTTGAACAAACTCCAGATCCTGCAAAATAATGCATTAAGATGTGCCCTCAACCTCCCACGCAAGGCACACATATCCACGGTTAGAAAAGAAGTCCACTGGCTCCGGATCCGTGATAGAATCAAGCTAAGAACACTGGTCATCACCCACAAGTGCCTATCACACACTGCCCCACGCTATCTTTCTGACAAATTCTCTAGAAACTGCCCCATTAGACCCACCAGAACACCTTACCTGCACCAACTAAAGATCCCCAAGTATAACCTAAAAACTGCAGGAGGCTCCAGCTTTCCAGTGCTCGCAGCACAATGTTGGAACACCCTCCCCACTACAACTAGATCGGAAACCGCATTCTGGCCATTCAGAACCATGGTAAAATCATGGCTACTAGCCTAAAAATCCAGAATTTCACTGACATGACTGGCTAGCTGCCGCGATCGACTTATAGCAATGTTTACTCTATCCGTAGCATATTTAGGACCAACCTGTAACCCGGTCCGCATCTTCCACTGTAACTTGCCCTCTGTACATTCTGTTCTTAGTATATTCTACTCCTGTATGTAAACTTTCAGAGCCTGAACCAATGTACGCTCTGTCTGTTGTATTTATGATGTTCGTGTAACGATATGTAACTCTGCTGTACATATGATTATGCGCCCAGTTACCTGAGGGTTTGGTTGCGCTTTATAAATAAACAAACTAAACTAAACTAAACAATGAGCTTGTCCCAAAATAAGGAAATGATCATATGCAAAGCGGACAAAGGTGGGCCGATTTGTATTTTAAATAGAAATGATTATATTATGGTGTGTCTACGCCAACTGAATGACAAAAAGTCCCATACAAAAATAGACAATTACCCAACTCAATGACTGCAGGGCTAATCCCCCATATAGTTGAGAAAGCTCTATATATAGCGATTGGATCTCTAAAAAGGAAGCTCACTTTCTAGTCAAAGGAAAAACCAAGAATTCCCAAATTGTATATCTTGTGAAGATTCATAAATCGGCCCATAATTTTCTAGGATGACCAATTGTGTCCAGAACAAATTCAGTCTTAGAACTGAATATCCAGGTTTGCTGATGTATACCTGAGACCATTGGTTAAACAAATTAAATCCTATGTGCAGGACACCACTGAGGTGATAAAATTAGTAGAGGGGATAGCCCAAGCTATGCCAACTACGTTAGAAGAACTATTATTCCAAAAATGAAATAATCAAGGTACCCCTAATTCATTTATCCTATGGTGTGCTGTGATGCTAATCACAGATAACTATTTCATGTTCGACAATGATTTCTACACACAGATACATGGCACAGCTATGGGAGCCCCAGTGGCACCAAGTGTGGCCAATCTCTGTGTAGAGAAGTTAAAGGAAAGCAAGATATATTTGGATCATAATCCATAGAAAACAAACTTCAAACTATGGAGATGTAGATGATATCCTAATAGCATGGAAAGGTTATAACAACGAAGTAATGTCATGTGTCAATTGGTTTAATAATCAAGACAGATATTTACAGTTTACAGCTAAGCAACAAAGCAATAGCAACAAAGACATTAGTTTTCCTGATATCACCATAAGGGTGGATCAATCTAAACACTCTCTAATAGAGAAGCCCTCTCACAAACCAGCCGACAAAAATATCATTACTATTATATACCAGCTTTCACCCGAAACATGTACAAGACAACCTTTAATTCAGCCAGTTTCTTAGGCTAAAAAGGAACAGCTCAAAGGCACAATTCTTTTTAGATGAAGCCAAAAACAACAATAGAGCTGATTTATTGGAAATGTATGAGATGAGATGAACAAGAGTAAATACTCAGACAATTTCGTCTTCATGAGCACCTTCTCTGATGTCCAAAAGGATCAGTAAAATCATAAACAAGAATTGATGAATACTAGAAGGAGGAATGCACCCTCTTGAGAAGCCCCTATTTGCTTATAAAAGAAGCAAGAACATAAAAGAACAAATCAAGAAGAACGACATTAGATTAAGCAGAGAACCACAGCAAGCAAGACTAATGGAATTAGGGGGTCTAGATAAATTGACTGGTCATGCTCCATGTGGAAAAAAGAAAATGCTGCAAGCAAACAGTTAAATATATGCCTAGCAAGACTGGCGCAAAACTGTTTTTATATATTGTAACTCAACATTGGTAATATGTGCCATTTGGTGCCCATGCAACAAGATGTATATTGGAAAAACTGAAAGAAAGGTGAAAATATTGATAACAGAGCACAAAAGCTGTATTAGGAAGAGGAATCACAGCAACTCTGGTTGAACATTATGTAAACAAAGAGCACTCTACAACAGATTTAAATGGACAAATCTGTATCAAGTGAAACACGGGAAAATGTGGCAATTGATAAAAGACCCCTTCTGAGGAAAGAACAAGAACATATTTTCATGACTCATAGTGATGAGAAGGGATTAAAGGAGTGCATTGATTGGTACACATTATAACAATAAATGCACATGTACCACAGGCAGTTTTGCGTTGCAAGGCACCCGATGAAAAAAAAGGAAATAATTGGGCAATTATGAATACAAATGAGCTACAATACTCAAATCCGCAATGGACTTGTAGAAACTAATGTACATGCTTATATACTTTCCATGTATACAATTCAGAGGAAAGGACCCTAATACGGATTTCTTTGTGATAACGACTCAAGTAGCATCTAAAATGGAGACCAGGATTTGGTTTACATGAGGCTCTGGAGCATCAGCTTGGACGGTGTACACCGCGGCACCATGGAATATGGTGCAGCCTCTATGAGTAATGTAAAGAAAGGGCTACACAGCTCTCCAGAAAAAATTTATAGATAGTCAGATTTGCCCACCTATTAAAACTATTCAAATGATATTGTTCCCTTTTAGAAATGTAACTGAAAGATTGATGAGCAAGGACATTAGTAATAACACAAGAAATCTGACTCATGTCAAGGAAGATACGAGATACAGGGCCGACCAAAAAGATAAAAAATAATGCCTCAATACTTACCAGTGAGGCAAGGCTAGGAAGTTGAGGCAACCTTTGTAATGCAAGACTATCTGTTTGCATTATATTGTTTTAGAATTGGAATTAAATGAGGGTTAGCCCATAAGAAATTACCCATAAAGAAGGAATAAAAGTGAGTAACATCAAATAGTACTAATTGGCTCAGCACAGGAGCACAAGACAATGAATTGGATATGATGAAATTACTGGATGTTATGTCATTCCAGGACTGATTCCAAATGAAACAGAATAATTAATACAATAGAGTTAGATGGAACACCACTAACATGAGTAAAACATAGGAAAATTAGCAATTATATCTCACTTCGTAATAAAATGAACTGCCAATTGCAACACCAAGTGATATATGTATTGCTTCACATGTGGCCTGCTTTAGGAGACAGGATATAACATTTTCCTGATGTAATAAATAAAGCCAACTTTTGGGAAAAGTCGATGTTGTATTAACAACATCTGAATGTATTAATTGAATGAAAAACTTCAATTAAAATGTATGGTTAGAATGAAAAATTATAAATAAGAAGTGTGAAAGTGAATGAAGAACAAATACCAAATATGTAAAAATAAATGAGAATCTTTGTAGTTCTGCAGAGGTACATAGTAGATGATTGTGAAAAGAGATTTTATATTTAAGCAATAAGCCCTAAGCAGGGGGGCATTACCGCTACAGGCAATGCCCTGGGTTCATAGTTACAAGCCGAGCAAAGCAAGGCTCTTAACACAGGCCCAGGGCATTAGTGGTAATGCCCCCCCACAGCAAGATGCTTATTGCTATTAGTACACCGGCCCATTGCACCAGGGTACTAATAGATTGTTTGAGTAAATTGTGAAACGCTGTCAGCATTTCACAACTTAAGAAAAAAAAAGAAATCAAAATGCCCCCATGGAACGGAGAGAAGGGACTACATGTAGTCCCTTCTCCATTTGCATGTCGGCCATTCAAAATGTAAAAAAAAAAATCAACAAGTTGCCCGCTATGGAACAGGTAGAAGGGACTATACGTATACACATAGTCCCTTCTCCCTTTCCATGGCAGCCATTGCTGAGTCAAAGATGCATCGGGAAAACTCATGTTCCTTGCGCAGAAGGACAGCGAAGAGCAGGTAAGTGGAGGGGGTGCGGGTGGGGGTTAGGAGATGCAGAAAAGGGGGTGAGGGTCGGAGGAAGGCAAAGGAGGTGAAGGGGGAGCACACACTTACCGGAGATCTGGTGGGGGACGATGGCGGCCTCCAGCTTTGAGGAGGCTCAGAGCAGGGGCTATATTGTGTGGTAAAGCCCCCACTCCGAACCTCCTCATTGGCTGAGAGACCTAAACCAGCCCCCACCGGGTTCTAATTTTCTAACTTGATTTCACAAACTGGTCCGCCGACATGGAACAACTATGCATGGGCTTCGATGTTCTTAGTGAGTATATATCTAGGGGCAGCCCACCCATAAAATACCCTAGCATTTCCATAATAAATGTTTTTTAAAGCAATAAAATGTATTGGTTATTTATATGGCGCTCATACAACAAGACAGTGTTTCAACGCGCCACAAGGCAAGAAGGGAAGAGAGCAAGGGAACAAATAAACAATGGAAAAGGTAATGAATATATAAGAAAACAAACAGCGGTCATACTAGGCCTTGTGACTTTCGGAGAATGCAGGTGCAGAGAAGAAGAAGGGGGTGAGGGGATAGGGGGTAAGTGCTAAAGGTTCCCCCAAGGGAGGCAACAGGTAAGTGCATGGCCGTGGACATCCCAAGCCAAAGAGGGAGGTCTAACGCCCATCAGGGAAGTGCAGGGCTGAGATAAACCACCCAACTGGCAGGTGTGGGCTCAGAGGGCAGTGCAGTGGGGCGGATGCTGGTGGCGATTAGGCAGAGGGACAGGACCGTATTGGACTCTTGAGGGACCGGACCACCAATCTCAGTGGCTGTGGGAATGGTTAGCATGGGAGCGAGAGGGGTAAGGAGGAGGAGAAGAGAAAGGTCCTGAGTTGTTTGCAGAACTCGCGGTGATCCGGTTCAAGACAGAGCAAAAGACAGAGACTGTTCCAGAGGAGGGAGCCAGCCAAGGAGAGAAATTCGTCACCATCTTTCTGCTTTGAGAAGTGTTCGACCAGCAGAGAATTGGAGCAAGAAGATCAGAGGATCTGAAAGGAGAGTATTTAGTGAGAGAGATGCATGTAGCATGGTCTCAGGCTTCAGACGGCCTTATGAATGATGCAAAGGGTCTTGAATTTGATCCTTGTGGCAACCGGGAGCCAGTGGAGAGATTTTAGTGCTGCAGCGATACAGTCCCGGGGCTTGAGGCCAAGAATAGGTCTCACATTCCTATTCTGGAATCTTTGAAGATGCCAGAGGGAAGAAAGAAGTAGGTTTAGAAAGAGGCTGTTGTAGTGATCTAGCCAGGTACAGCCAGAACCAGATCTCTAGAGACATTGAGCTTCTGTGGTAAGGTGAGGAAAGGGAGAATGCCGCTAAAGAGGTGAAGTTGAAAGTGGGCCTTCTTGGCAAGGTCCAAGATGAGAGGCGTCAATGAGCGAGAGGAGTCGAAGATGATCCCAAGGTTTCTTGCCTCAGTGGAAGGTGAGACACGTGAGAGTGGCCAGAGTGCAGTAGAAAAACTGGGAACAGGTGTCCCGATAGGTAGAATCTCAGTTTTATTGGCATTAAGGCATAGCAGACAGGCAGTCCAGGATAATAGCGGAGGAAGAAGAATAGGAGGAGGGGAAGTTGAGGAAGAGTTGTGTGTCATCTGCGTAACACTGTAAATGAGGAGAGAAGGCAGAGATTAAGTGAGCAAGAGGTGCAAGGTAAGATATTGAAGAGCCAAGGTGAGAGTGTTACGACTGGCCTCCGGCGCAGGTCGTTATGGCAACGTTGGCGGCTTCAGCCGAGGATTACGCTTTGTGCTTCCAACATGGCGCCTGTTATGGAAAGTAACGGTCTAGTTCTCCGGAAGAGGGACGGGAGAGAAACTCCGCCTCTCTGCCCGGAAACGGTACAAGGATCCTGGACACCCGAACAACATTGCGTTGCTACTGTTTACAGAGGCTTCGCTCCGTGAGTTGTCGTCGGGAGCACTACGTTGCTTTTGGTAGAATTACTCTTCTGTCACTAACCCTTACTTCCTTTGTTTACACTCTCGTACAGGGAAGCTCCACCTCTCCTACCATCCACACTCGCATTGCCGACCTCCTTCGGCCATCGAACGCGGAAGTATTTCTTATCCACTTTCGTAAGCTATCCTTCATATCGGGCTACGAGATTTATGGCTCGTACCCCTCTCCTACTTTAGTTGATTTCCTTTCCTTGTCCATCTTTAGAGAACCCCCTTTTCCAGTGACGATCCCGCTACATTCCAGAATCCCGCCGCAAACCTCCACCGGAACTCATCTCCGGAGCTCACATACATTCAAATCTTGGTAGGAACACTCTCCGCTTACCTCCTACTTCTGTTCTTGTTTTTCTCTTATATCTCAATCCTTAACACCTTTTCTGCATTCCCTACAGAGTGCGAACCCTCTACAACTATTCAGTACCATCCAATAGCCCCCTCCGAGGTTTCCAACCAGGTACTACGAAACCCCATCCAAAACTCACCAGAAGTACAGCCACTAACCCTCCTCAGTTAACTTTGTATTTGCTTTGTTCCCAGTTCATCTCATGACTGGTACCTCTCCAGAACCCACTCATCTGTTTGAAAGAGCATCATCACGCCAGACCAGGGAGAGACAAGTCCAGTTCCTCTTCCAACGCTCCCTATCTGCTACCGGGTTTTCTTCCCCAAGAGGATTTCCCGGGAGCTTCCTTTTGACACCTGAGTTTGAAGGTGTCGGAAGATCGCTTCAAGTGGACCTCTCTATACTTCACTTCATATCGAAGACAAGGTAGGCTTTGTGTCAGCGAGGTTTTGCTTGTGGGATTTCTCCAAAAAGACAGAGGGAAACCCATTTATAGTTTAACAGATAGCAACACCCGCATATTTTGGAGATAGCACAGGCAGAGCTTAGCAGACATTAACAATCGACAAAAGCTACAACAGCTGATGGCCGACATGCAGCCACTTTCTGCAGAGGTCCAACAGTTAAAGCAAGAGAATGCCGCATTGCGACAACAGGCCGGACATTTGGCGCGGAGTTCGGAAGTCCCTCCAGGGCCGTTACCAGGTGGTCGCTTTGACAGCAATCCACAAGCGTAAAGGAATTCCTAAAGGCATGTACAGTACAGTTTTCTTTCAAGGCCACTTTTTTCCCAACAGACAGAGACAAAGTGGGGCATATGATTGCCCAAATGACTGGGGCTGCTTTAGCTTGGGCCACTCCATTAGTCACCAATAACAATCCCATTCTGGATTCATATCCAGCATTTTGTAACAGTGTCCGTAGCATGCTCAGTAGACAAGAGGTGGTAGTGGCCTCTCAGGAAAGGCTCCTTGATTTAAAACAAGTGAAGCAAGATATCCAAACCTATATCACTACATTTAAAAGAATGGCCGCCGACACCTCGTGGGCGGATGATGCGTTGATGACCCTCTTTAGAAGGGGATTATCGGAAGACCTAAAAGATAAAGTATCCCGAGTTCCCCGACCTTCTAATGTGACTGAATACATAGCACTAGTCATGCAACTAGATTACAGACTCCAGGAAAGAAACAGCGAAAAACGAAAGGGAAAGAACCCTAGACATCATATGGAAGTCCTCTCTTCTCCCAACAAACCGAGCTCAAGTGAAGAACCCATGCAATTAGGACACATGAGGGGTCCTCTTTCCTCAGAAGAACGAGCCCGGAGAAAATCGCAAGGATTATGTATGTACTGGGGGTCCAACAGTCATACTGTGAAAGAATGTACAGTTGCACCCCCGAGAAAGTCAGGAAACGCCAATACGCGACCCTAAAGGGAACAAACGCCATTGGGTTCTCCAGCAACAATGAGTCCCCTTCCGAATTTCACTATCAGCCCCTCTACCATTGCTGCTGGTAATACCATGATTACTCTGGGTGTTTCATTGTCTTGGGGCAATATCTGCCTCGTCAATGTTCCTGCATTAATAGATAGAGGAGCAGCGGGCAATTTCATTGACGATGATTGGGCAAAGAAGCATGACATTCCATGTACAACCAAGACCAGAGCCATCCCAATGGAAAGTGTAGACGGTAGCCCTCTTACATCTGGGCCCATTAAAGATCACACAAGAGCCTTGACAATGTCGGTGGCCTCCCATCAAGAGAATATTGAGTTAGACATCATTAAGACCGCCTACTATCCGGTCATTTTAGGTATCCCATGGTTAAGCGACCACAACCCCTATATCAACTGGACGGCGGGTACCCTTTTTCTAGGGTCAGAACATTGTGTCCATGGACACCTCGTATCTAAGCCCACTCCCCCAAATCCAAAGCGAGAATCAGCGATTACTAATGCCATGGTTAACAAAATCTCCTCCTTAACTGCAGAATACCACTCTTTTCATTCCATCTTTTCTCAGTCTGAGTTTTCAGAACTCCCTCCACACCGGAGGGACGATTGTGCCATTGACCTTGTCCCAGATCGTCCCCTTCCATTTGGAAGAATGTACATCCTATCAGCCAAAGAAAAGGAAGTACTAAAAGAATACTTATACACACATATCAAGAACGGTCTGATAACGGAATCTACTTCTCCCGCAGCAGCCTCATTGTTCTTCATCCCCAAGAAAGACACATCAGAGCTCCGTCCTTGTATAGACTTCCGGGGTTTGAACAAAATCACTATCCCAGACAAATACCCGATGCCTGTCATCCCCGATATACTAGAAGCGGTACAAGGGGCCAAAGTGTACACCAAGCTAGACCTAAGAGGAGCTTACCACTTGATCCGCATTAAGGCTGGGGATGAGTGGAAAACGGCTTTTCAGACACCATTCAGTCACCACCAATATAGAGTTATGCCATTTGGATTTATGAATGCCCCAGCTGTCTTTCAGTGATTTATGGACCATATTTTTGCAGATATCAACTTACATTATGTCATTATTTATCTGGATGACATATTGATTTTTTCCCCCACAAAGGAACAACATCTAATACATGTAAAGGAGGTCTTGAATCCTCTACAACAAAACCATCTGTTTTGTAAGTTGGAGAAATGTGAATTCCACAAATTCACCATCTTGTATTTAGGCTACATCCTTTCCCAACAAGGCATTGCAATGGATCCGGCGAAAATATCTGCCATCACTGAATGGCCCTCTCCCCAGTCTGTCAAGGACATACAAAGGTTTTTAGGTTTCGTCAACTTTTACAGACGATTTATTCCACATTTCTCCTCGTTGACCAAACCTTTAACACATCGATTAAAAAAGGGAATCCCTTTTCTTTGGTCCTCTGAGACACAGACATCATTTGAACAACTCAAGAGTCTTTTTACCCAGGCTCCCATCTTAATAGTACCGGATCAACGGAGTCGATTCATTGTAGAGTCTGACGCATCACAGCATGCCTTGGGGGCAGTCCTCCTGCAACCAGACCATCATAACATTGAAAGACCAGTGGCTTATCTATCCAAGACTCTTTCCCCTGCTGAGACCAACTACACGGTATTAGAGAAAGAGCTACTAGCCATCAAAGGGGCATTTGAGGAATGGCGCCATCTTCTCCTAGGGGCCCAATATCCTATAGAGGTCAGAACAGACCACCACAACCTCCGAACTTTACAATACACACAAACCTGCAATAGCAGACAGGCTCGATGGGCTCACTTTTTTCCCCGTATCGAATAACATTCAATTTTATTCCAGGAAATACTAATCTGAACGCAGATGCTTTGTCCAGAAAGATTCCTCTGGAGAAGGCCCTTTTCAAATCTGAACCAATGTTCCCAAATGCAGTGTTTGTGCCTGTAGTACATCACTTCCTACAAAAATTGGAAGACAAGTCTAGAGACCTGGAGAACTCAGCACCTGACTTTATATCCACTGAAGGATTAACAAGAAGCCGAGGAGATAAAGTTTACGTTCCTGATACAGATCTCCAAAAAGAAGTATTAAGACTATGACATGATTCTCAGGCAGCAGGTCATCGAGGGTTTTCGAATACCCTGGAACTTATCCAGAGACATTTTTGGTGGCCGGCTAAACGGACAGATGTACAGGAGTATCTCGCATCCTGCACCATATGCCTGCAGACTAAATCACCTCGACATTCCCCTTTGGGCGAACTAATTACTCCCCAACTACCAGTAAAACCATGGCAGATAATCTCTACCGATTTTATTGTTGACTTACCCCGCTCAAAAGATGCACCACCATCATGGTGACCATGTACAGTTTGACTAAAATGGCACATTTTATCCCCTTGCCTACTGTTCCCTCAGCAGCACTCATGGCACAGATATTTCTGGAACGTATTTTCTCCCTTCACGGACTTCCAGAAACTATAATCTCCGATAGAGGGCCACAATGTACCTCGAGATATTGGAAGCAGATTTGTCAGATTCTGGGGATTTCTAGAGCCTTAAGTTTGGGGTTTCATCCACAAACCAATGGGCAAACAGAGTGGCTGAATCCTGAACGAACCCTGGGGAATACCACATGTAGAGAGACTGGTGGTGGAGGAGAAGGAGCCCAGTATCACTTGGGAGGGGCAGTCAGTGAGGAAGTAGGTCAACCAATTTAGTGCCGTCTAAGATACCAAAGGTATCCTGGTGCCGCTTTATGAGGATAGAGTGGTTGACTGTGTCAAAGGCTGAAGAGAGGTCAAGGAGAATGAGAACAGCAGGGGAGTTAGAATGAAGATTTGTGAGCAGTTCTTCGCAGGTGTTCAGTAGAGCAGTTTTTGAGCCTCTGGATGCTCGCAATCCGGATTGCTTGTCATTTACACAACCAACAAGCTCATTTGGATCAGTTGGGGGTAGAACAACTTCTCCAAGAGTTTCCCAAGGAAGGGTGTAGCAGAGATACGGCAGTAGTTTGCCAGGCACGAGGGGTCGGCAGAAGGCTTTCTTAGAAGGGGTGCACAAGGGAGTGCTTGAGAAAGGAAGGTAAAGAGAGAGAGGCTAAGGAGTAGTTGCAGAAGTCAGCAGGAGCCAATGTGATGGAGGAGATGTTGTCCTTAATGGTTCTGGAAGAATAGGGAGACACCGGTTTGGAAGAGACCTTCATAGAGCGGACTACTCTAGAGACCTCATCTGTTGTGATAAGTGAGAAGTGAGAAAGAGGAGCGAGTAGGTGGGGTGAGTGGAAGGGAGACAGAGGGACAGGGAGAGGAGTAGAAGAGGAGGAAGAAGAGAGAGAGAGCAGTCAGAATGTCCTGAGTTTTACAGGAGAAATGGGTGGCCAGTGCAGTAGAGAGGGCCTGAGAAGGAAGAGACTGCGGATGGATTGGCTAGTTCCTTGCAGATTTTGAAGAGTTCCGCCGTGTTGTTAGTGACTCTTCTTGGAGTGGATGGAGAGATGGTATTGCCTTTGGAGCAGGTGACAGGACAGTTTGTCAGAGGATGAGTCTGAAGACTGCCACTTCCATTCAGCTGCTCTGCACCTGTGTTTCAGAGCAGCTAGATTGGAGTCATACCAACTGTTATGCTTGGAGGTAGGTTTCAGGAAGATACTCATGACAGAGGCAAGAATATCAAGCATGCTAGTAATAACGAGATGAAGTTTTGCAAGGGGTGACGGTGGAGACAAACACAGCAATGGACACTTGTTTCATTGGTCGGATGACTGCAAAGGAGGATGGGAGTGCTGAGGGGGGAGCTCGGACCGGGGGCCAAGAGATCCCAAGTGGGAAGAGAGGAGGAAGTGGTCAGACCAGGAGAGAGGGGTAGTGAGAGGATTAGAGAACAGAAGATCTGCAGTGATGAAGGCATCAAGAGTGTGTCTGGCAGAGAGGGCAGGGCCGGAAAGGAGAATAGTGAGGGAGAGGGAAGTACAGAGATCACAGATGAGTGTGGAGGCAGGTACAGTGAGGTCAAGGTGGATGTTGAAGTCTCTATGGAGAAGGAGTTTAGAGGAAGAAGTCAGAAGAGAGGAGGCAAAGTTGGGGCATTCCGAGAGCAAGAGAGAGATAGACCAGAGGGCCTTTAGATAGCAGCAAGGGCAAGAAAGATAGTAAGGGAGATACCAAGCTTGCAGACAAGGCTTTCAATGGAGGAATAGGGATGGGTGGGTGAGTATTGGAGAGGTGGGGACCCACTCAGGGAAGATCAGGGCTACTTCACCACAAGATCGGTTGGACAAATGCTTGGAGAGGATCTTGTAGTCGTCAAGGAGGAGGGAGTCAAAAGCAGTGACAGAGTTGACATGAACCACACCTCGTTTAGAGCAAGGACGTTGATATCAAAGTCTTCAAGAAGGATGCAGATATCAGAAGAGTGTTTGACAGCAGATTGAGAGTTTAGAGTGGCTAAGTGTAGCCAGTCACTCCCTTTGAAGGTTTTCCAAGAAGGGGTAAAGGGAGTACTATGCCCATTAGAGGTTGTGAAGGAGGTGCAGGGAGGGAAGAATGATTAGTAGCAGGCAAAGGTAAAAAGTTGATGAGGGCAAGCAGGCGCCGGTCAAACAGAAGAAGATTGGGTTGAGGATCCTGGGCCATGACAGTGCCATTGTGATATGAGAAGTGCACCAAGAGTACTTCCCATCTAGTGCTGCCATTAATGGGTGAAGAGGAAAAAGGGGAGAGGGTAAAGATCAGATGGGAGGTCCATAGGTCAGGAGAAAGAACAGATATCAGTGATAGTCTGTCTGGAAGTAGCGCTGACATAGGTGTCAGCAATAGGTAGGCCAGGATTAGAGGCTGTTGGGACATCCAATGGGCCCACCTAGTGCGGGGGACACCAGTACTCAACAGGCCTAGTGCCGGTAGGGGCTGGGGCCTGCCCATGACATCTGACAGGCCCCATGGTGCTACAGGACTCCAGCACCATTGGGGGTGGGGGCACAGCCAGCCATGTCCCTGACCATGCGGACCTCTGCCACCGTGCTGGCACGAGAGTCCCACGGCATCAGGGCATGCAGGCCTGTTCCTCCACTGGTAGGCCTGCAGCCTACATGAAAAGAGACACAGACTCAATCATCCCTCTTTGGGAGTCTGCAGCCACTCTGACTCACGTGCCTACAGAGACTCCTTTTATTAGCATGACACAGCCATGGCCCATTTTTAAAAGGGCAATACAAAGGGGGAGGGACACATTCCCTTAAAAGGGAAGCACACTTAGGTGGGTCACACTCCAGAGAGCCCAAGAGATTATTTTTCACTTTTTCCTTCCAGACTTCATGAGAGAGGAGGCATAGGTGCTAGAATAGCAGTTAGAATAGATGGGAGAGAAAAATAGTGCCATTAAGGAGGAGGAAAAGAGGGCTAGTGGGGTAGGCTGTACAATGCATGGGCAAAATCACCAGGCTGCCTAGCAGCTGAGGGTGGCAGGAGGATGCACAGATGTAAAGCACACCTACATTCACCTTTTCTAAAAAGGCACTAAATGCAGCACAAAGTGGAGGATTCCCAGATGTAAAGCACACCCAAATTCGACTTTTATTTTTTTAATGCACTAAACACAGCACCAAATAGAGGATGCAAAGATGCAAAGCACACTTAAGTTTGACTTTTGTTTAAAAAAAGCACTAAATGTACACAAAGTGGAGGATGCACAGATGTAAAGCACACCTTAGAGACAGAGCATACAGCAGAACAGCAAGGCAATGCAAGAGAGAGGCATCTACATTAGTGTAACAAGCCCACATGTGAGAGGTAGCATTTGGCTGGACATGTAAGGTAACTTATGGACAGAAGAAGTAGTAGGCATGTGAAGACAGTAGCAGTAAAAAATGACAAGTCGGGTTTAGGAGAGAGCGTGCCTTTGGTTTCTTCTGAGGGATCTCATGGGCCAGGTGGGTGCCATAGAGGGAGGGCAGTCAATCAAGGCTTGCATGCCACTTGGCGGAGGGCCGCAATGGAGGCACACATTTGTGAAGAGAGGCAGTGAACTCAAGGCAAGTCAGGAGTGTGGGCAAAAGTACATGGCCAGTGGCCTTTTTTGGTTTCAGGGCCAGGTAACCTCATATACGTGTTGATGGTTAGCGGGCAGGAGGAGCAAAAATGTCAAGAAAACTTGTAGGGGTTTACCAGCAGACTGCAGCTACGTGACGTAGCCAGGCATCCTAGGGATACTCCAGTCCCAGATGGGGTCAGACAGGGAGAGACTTGGCCCTTAGATGAGGCCGTTTGAGGGGGCTGGCGTTCACCTGCCAGCTTGGGGTTCTCGGACCCCAACAAAAGTACAAAAATACAAATGGCCAGCCAATCAGGGCAAGGCCCTGCAGAGCAGTGAGGATCAACTGTTTTGACCGCCAAGGGTAGCGGCCATGATGAATGGCCCTCATGGCAATGAGAGCAATTGCAGAGTGTGGGGCATGTCTTGGGAGGATAGCTCAGCGGCAACTTACTCACCTTGGAAGCAAGACGAAACAGAGCAACACAGGTTTGATTCCCGGGTCCGCGCTTAGAAATCTCTTGGTATTTAGCGCGTTATAAATTACCAATCATATCACAAGGTCAATGATGCCAAGATGAGGGGCCAGGAACATGCCCAACTCACTGGCATAAATATATTCATCCAAGAATTCTATCCTCCCTTCACAGTCATGGCATATGTTCTTGGCTACATTAGGTGTTGCAGTTATCAACTATGATCCAAAACAAACCCAATAAGGAATCCTATTATCTAATTCAAATTTAGGTTTTCATGAGATTAACCTCTATGATACATCGTATTACTATAGCAAAGATCCTGAAAACATGTAATCAGTAGGGTTTTAGATGTTTTTGGAAACATTGAGGTCAGTTAAGTGGAGTTAAGTGCAAGGGAGGGGAGTGAGGAAAAGAGCATACTAAACGTCATAGGAGCCAAATGGAACCAGTATTCACACTGATCAATGCAGCCATGAGCAGACAGCAATACTTGGCCCCAAAGGAAGTCAATACAAAAAACATTTTGGGAGCAACATAAGAGTCAGGAGGTTACAATGACTTCAGCATAGAAATCATGCCCATACCATTTCCTGGAGAGCCATCGAGGAAGTACGTTTGAACAACAAGGAGATCCTGAGTGTACAACCACCTCAGTCCAGGAGTGAAGTCCAGTCCAGGAGTGAAGTCCAAATGATTTCCTGAAATGTATGTGATTATCAACAGCTCCAGTATATCCAGGCGTGCTTTCTGGGTCCCGCGAGGGGAAGAAGGAGGTAACAACGGGCCAGTTGTAATCTGCCCGTTGTTACCTCCATCCCCATTCCCATTGAGCCCTATGGGGGCTCAAATGGGAATGGGGAATGGTTCCTGCAAGGAGGAATTACATGGTCCTCCAATGTTGGAATGACCCGGTTATTCCTCATTGCAGGAACCCGGTAAATGAGCCCGGTTTGGTGGCAGCCATGGAGCTAATAGCTCCATGGCTACCGCCAAACTCGTAATGAGGGCCAAACAGTTTTAAATTGCTATAAGCATTGATAGGGAGCGAGTGTAGTGACAGAAGAGCAAGTGAAATATAATCCTATGGTTTAAGGCCAAAGGTCACCCTGGCAACTTTCTTCTGGAGTTGTTTGGTGAGATTATTAAGAAATTGAATTGTGTATGCTGCATTGCACTGCTTATCTGCTGCCAAAGCATACTGCACTTGAATTGATATACAACTGTCCATTGATTTCGGTAGCCATTTGTGGGCTGCAAATTTTGCGGCTCCTAAACCATTGCTAAGGTTTGTGGTCTGTTCATTGAAGAGGTGTGTGACAAGACTTGGGTTCTGATTGGACAAAATACTTTGAAAAAACAAATGCAGTTGACATGGCTGACTTCAATGTGTAATGCCACTTCCCTGCTTGTTGCACATGACTTTGGTTTGCTTTTCTCATCACTATTACTGCATCAAACTGCACTCAAATGGACTTTCCTTATCCATCTGTTACTGATCCCCACTACATGCTATTGACTCTGAGGCTCTGAGGCCTGTGTTTTGCTTACTGTAAGAGTAGGACAAGAATTGGGCCAAATGCGGCTGACACAGGGGTGCATGCATGAAGCTTGCAAAGTGCAGCACGGTCATAAAGGGGAAATTACATGGAGAGTGGCAAGTTACATAAGTTCCAAATAAAGTTGATGCAGAGTTGATGCTGGGATTTTGCTGGAAGCCTCTACCCCAGAGTAAGCATAGAGGAAGCAAAACTCAATACAAATGTTTTTCATGGTCCTGATAAACTGCCAGCAGGTGCTACTACGTAGGTCCACCAACCTGTGATATTAGTGTGACACACAACCTTATTAAAATTAGCATACAAAAAGTATTTCCTAAAGATGTAAGTAATTCATGTATGTCGAAGTTGATTTGTCTGGTGTGGATGAGCGTTTTGGAGAAACTGGTAATGACCTTTGCCGCAAGGGCCATACTGTAGAATCTTTGCATCACTGCAAGTGCAATCAGCACCAGGAAAAATTCCTACACTGCATTAGTGCACTATGCCAATGTTCGAGCATTGGTAGGGAATTTGTCCTTGTGCAACAATGCATTGAATCAATACTTTTTTTGCAATAGCTAATTGCGCTTGCTGTGATGAAAGAACATTTTCTGTTATATGGCAGCAAGGGCCTCAATCCGTGTTTGGCAGTAATTCGCTGGTAAATCTGCTAAATTACCACCACAATCTTTTACAGTTATTGCCACTTGGTCCCATGGGTTTACGACGGGATTACAAGTGGTGATAGGGCATTGTTTAATAATTTATTATTGATGTGATATAGTCTATTAATAGACTTTACATATGACAAATACATTCTACAAGGTAAAACAATTACAAAACAGTTCGCATAATACAATAGTTAAGGAACAATTTATAGACTTAAAAAACACAATTAGAAAGAAAAAAGAAAACAACAATTTGCCGAATACCACACTTTCAAAACTATTTACAAAAGTGCATAGAAGCATGTTGTTTTAATATCTGGATGGAATCACCCAAGAATCATGGCCTAATATCTTTGACTACCTCCCCTTCGTATAAGAAGGGGACTGCCTTGATATATTGGCAGTGTGAGGACCTGGATCTGAAATGTCGAATACTACACCGGTATCATGGTCTGATCTTTTTGTAAGAATTTGCGTACTAAAGATAACCAAGACCACACAGTTCCATAAAGAAAAAATATCTGATACTGTATTTTTTTAATCAATTCAGGAGAGATCTGGATAATATCACTGGGGATATTATAATTTCGGCTCTGACCATTGAGGCAGATGGTACAACATGTGAGAAGTTTTTTGCATTGTGTTTTAGGAAAATTGAAGAACTGTGTAATAATACGGATCCACTAAATTCAAACTGTAATGCTCACCTGGTATCCACAGGGACGTCACCCAGCCTGTTCTGACCTCTTACGACCTCAAACCCTTCACTGGAGGATATTCGACTGGAGATTGGGCCTGAAACACAGGATTAGTAGAGTTTAACTCCCTATTGTCTCTGTGTACTTGAACCCCTTCTTCCCCGGGGTCCAACCCTTCCCTTTGATCCACAGCTCACCTTGTTTTGTTGGATAGTGTGCTCACCGTCCTGCCTTCAGCGCAGGGGCGCGTTGATTGATGCAGGCTCATTGCTGCCTAGTTACTTCACTGGCAAGAGTCTGACAGGTAAGTTTAATGAGTCTTTTGAACAGTTCTCTAACTTTGTTCCTTTCCTTCCTTAAATGATGGCCGGCATCTGGGGATGGCGGCGTGCTCCTGAGGTGAGTAGCACTGAAGGTGAGTGAGAGCGCGATGCGCGATGCACCCCTTTCGTATTTGCATTGAACTGAATTATTTTTCTGTGTCTTTTAGGTGCCGCGACATTTTCAGCATGGATGCCGGTTATGAAGAACAAATGCGGTGGGTAAGCGTGGTATGCGGCGCCTCTATTTGTTTCCACGCTAACCTGGAGTGTCTTTTCCCTCTTGCAGATGGATGAGAAGTTCCGGAGACAGAGTTCCCCCAGAGCGGCTGGGATTCAGGTAAGCGTTTGAAGCTCGTGCAGTATTTAAAATTAAGCGAACATTTGCAGAATGCTTACTAATGCCTTTTTTCTGTTCTTTTCCCTTTTCCTTAGGAAGCGGCGTGGCGGGATGGGAATGACACCGCCGAAGATGCCCGCAGAACAGAAGGAGCGATGACTGATGGGCAGAAGCGCCGCAAGGTAGGGCTGTTCCTAACGGTGTTCTTGTTCTTGCAGGAGCTGAGCGCAGAAGAAAGATGCAGGCCTACTGGAGACCGATCCGAACACGGTGAGTGTCAAGCTGCAGGTGCAGAAAACGCAAAGCATGTTTCTCAGCCGGGGTGTGGCTTAAATAGTCTCTGGGTATCCCAGGTGCTCTGGGCTGAACCACAGCCAAAAGACTAGACCGCACATGCAGTGCTGGGAACCGAAATATGTGGGGGCATCCATCTTGTCCCCATCAATGCACTACAAGTCCAATCCCCAATGTTATCCTATGGGAGTGAGTGAGTCTGGTGCCACAAGCGCCAAGTCTGACTCCAAGTGGATCTTTGGAGGGATGGAGAGGCCCTTGAGGGCCATGTAGGTGATCGTGGCCTGGCTCCATCCTGACATCTTGGAGGGTTGGGGGCATGAGGGGCAGGAATGATGACACAAACATCCTAAGAAAGTGACTAATGCTTGGTTTACTGCAAAAGGAATTTAGACAAAAAGAGAAAATATGGAGGAACCATCGAGACAGTCAATATAGAACATTTGTACCCGGTGGGGGGCGGGGTGTGGCAGCCTCTCAGCCAATAAAGATGCTCAGAACGGGGGCATTACCAGCGGTAAGCCCCCGCTTCGAGCAGCCTCACAGCTGGAGGCCGCCATCTTCCCACGCCGGGGAATGAGGTCAGTGGTGTTCCACTTCTACTCTCCCCTTCCTCCCCCATCCACAGAATTTCCTCCCTGCCCCCGATCCCCACTTACCTTGGTTGAAGTCCATTTCAGGAGTGAACACGCTGGGACACTTCTGTCCCCCAGAGTGTCGGCTGCTGATCTGCGACAGACCGTCATGGGAAGGAAGTAGGGACTACATGTAGTCCCTACTTCCTTTCCATGGCAGCCATTTTTTTGTTTACTTTTGTAATGGGTGCCATGGAAAGAGAGAAGGGACTACATTTAGTCCCTTCTTCCGTTTTCATTGCAGCCATTTTTTTGTTTACTTTTTTCAATTTTTCCAATGGCTGCCATGGAAAGGGAAAACAGACTTCGTTTTCCCTTCTGCAGCGGCCATTTTTGTAAAAAAAAAAAAACTGTTCCAAAACACCAGAGCGTTTCAGAACAGAAAAAAAAAACCTTTAGTACCTTGGTCTTATGGGCTGGGGTACTAATAGCAATAGGCCCCTTGCATGGGGGGAAGTACCACTTCAGATATTGCCCCAGGGCATTCGTTAAGGCCCTCGCTTCGATCTGGCATGTAACTATGGCCCAGGAGCATTACCTGAAGTGGTAATGCCCCCTCTGCTCAAGGCCTATTGCTTTTTAGTTAATGTTGCCTTGAAGACTTATACGAAAGCAATTTTTGTGGCCAAAGCTACCTTCCTACATAATAATATTCAATCAAATCTAAATAGACCTTGTGAACTTTATCTCACATTTAACAGTTTTAGAAATCCTCTGAGCTCATCTGCCAGTCTAGCTCCGTCATATACCCTGACTAATGTTTTTAATATATTTTTTAAACTAAAGATAGAGGCTATTCAACAGGGTATTGATGTAAAAACTACCAAAATAAATATGAAAATGCTAGAAACCATATCTGTTGCTCCGTCCTTTGAATTTTCTGACACTACAGCAGATACTGTAATCAAGCTCCTTCATAATTTTAAACCCACTAGACATATGTTTGATGGAATTCCTGTTTACGTTGCCCAGACAAATGCCCTGTATTTGTAAGATTTTGATTCCATTAATAAGGGGATTGTTCCTTTGCCACTGAAAGCTACCACCTTGACATCATTGCTAAAAGAAAAGTCCCTTGATCCGAAAATACTGCTGAACTATCAACCAGTTGCAGGGCTTCCATGGCCAGCCAATATATTGAAAAAAGTGTGTCCTCCCAGCTACAGTCGCATATATACAAGTACCAGATTTTAGATACATTCCAGTCTGGGTTTTGTCCACTACATGGTACTGAGACCACACTGGTCGTGGTGTGGGACAAAATTGCTTATTATGTTAGACCTCTCGGCAGCATTCAACACAGTGGATCTTGACACCCTTTTCTCCAGGCTGGCTAATGTGGAAGGAACGTTAGGCAAGCATTAGCATGGTTTTGCTCTTTTCCGAAGGATCTACGACAAAGAGTTAAGCTGGGAAATTTTGTATCCTCGGAAACCTCTGTACCTTTTGGAGTTGCATAAGGTTCCTCAGTTCCCCCATTCTGTTTAATGTTTACATTTAACTTTTGATGAAAATTCTTGCTGAATGTCACCTGTCATATCATTCTTACCTAGCTACGGATTGAGGATCCTACTGTGCCCCTTGACCTGAACAGATTGTAACTCAATCCCACAAAAACGGAAATCTTTCTGCTAGGACCTCAATGCCTAATCCTGGACCAGTCCCTCCTCCTCCCAATTTGCTGGACTGTCATCTACTTATGCAGATAAGATCATAAGTCTTGGATGCTACTGGCAGTCTGACTGAGTTGTAATGATCGAATTGGCTCTATTGATCAGTCAATATAGTATTCTCTCCCACTACTTTGGTCAGTTGTGACATTTCTGCCAACAACTGATGTAGCAGTTGTTGTAGGCTCTTTGGTAAACTCCAAACTAGACTATGATAAGACCACCTTAATTGGCATCCCTAAACACCAGTTACAACGCCGGCAGGTAGGTTTAAAATGCTGCAGTTAGGATGATTTTTAACATCTCAAAGTTTACCTCAGTGTCAAACCATCAAATGTCTCTACATTGGCAGTAGGTGGGCCAAAGAATTGAGTTTAAATTCTTATGTCTAATGTTTAAATGTGTGAATGAACTAGCTCTGCTATATTTAGCAAATAGAATGTTCTATTACCAACCAACAACATCACTCAGACCAGTGGATAAAAAACTGTGGAAGATGCCGTTGCCCTGATGTGTCTAAAGAGGGGATAGGCGTTTCTCTGTTGTGGTCCTCGACTGTGGAATTCATTACCTCTCGAGCTTAGATATATTACTTACTACTTTATTTTCCATAGAGCTCTGAAAATATATCTATTACAATGACATATCTACCTCTCACTTCACCAATATCTGATGCATTGAGGCAATTGCAGAAGCGATGGTAAGTGAGAGGTAGCGTTTCCCTCCATTTGCCTTCAGCTGCTGCTGTATCATTCGTTCCATTACAGAGGCATGAGGAGATGATGAATGGGAGCAAACCTCTCCCTTGCTATTAACAGAACCCTTGGCTTTTCTTTGCAGGGACAGTCGATGCTTGCAAGGGCAAAAGGTTTCCTCTTCGCTCTACCCATATTTTGCTGAATGACTGCTATGAAAAGATTTGCAAGTGAAACGAGGGGAAGCCCTTCTCTCACCATCCTGATAGGCAGCAGTTAAGATGTTTGATAGTAAAGTAGCCAAGTTGGAAGCTAAGGAAGAGGGTCATAAGAAAACTGAAGTCTCCTGGCAACAGATTTATACCAGTTTTTATAGCTTGCTGCTCATTTGTTTCCTGTGGAGAGCTGGACATTTCTGTGCCCGATATGGTACACAATTTAAGGGTCTGCCCAATCTCGAGTGTGGCGTATTTAATCCCAGCTCAGAGCTGGGGGTAAATACGCCAGGAAAAAGCTAATTTCTGGCTCAATTACCGCCGGCAGTATTACTGCACGGTAATTGTGCTGAAAATTCCCCAATTGGGAATAGGGATTTACAGTTACCACCCAACCCGTGATCTGGTGGTAATACCACTGTATGGGTGGGTGCTAACGCTAATAAAGTTGGGCGGTATCTCAGACGGGATACCGCCCAACTCGTGATCATGCCCAAAGTGTTGTCTTTGTCATTCAATGTACATTTTATCTGGTAGAATTCAAACTGAGGCCTTATTGGAGTTGCAAACCAGCCAACTGGATTAAAAACCTTCAAACAAAGGGTTACATCAATTGAGGATGAGGCAGTGCCTCGGAAGATGGTTCAAATACTGCTATAAAGGGACACATCGAAAATTGTAAAAACAACTTAACATACATTTAAACCAAATAAATTAGGAAACAAACTAGAAGAGAAGCTTTTGACGTTGTGTCCATGTAATTTCTCCGCACAAATAAAGACAGAAGTGAACATTAAGCATACAAAGAAGGAAAAGCAGAACAAATAGTCCAACTAAATTGAAGGCATATTTTTATATTCATGCAAATGTGTCATCCTTTCATTATCCTTTGGAGCCTCAGACCAAAAAAAGGCATGAAATGATCCAGTGATTTTCAAAATCATATGGCTTTGTGTCCACTAAGTCAGCCTGAGCACCTGCATGTAGTAAATGTGTGCACATCCAGATTATGAACTGTTTGCCCGCATTTTAGAAAAAAAATGTGAGCAAATTCATTGTTTAATATAATGGGTCATCAATTGTGTGAACGTGCTACCTAAATGCAAAATTGCGATATGTGAATAGGAAAGCAACTTTTAAAGATTTTTATCAGAGGGACAACATATATATTTTGTTGTGGAAACATATTTCAAATAAAAAAAATCTGTTATTTTTTAGAATTATTTCATAATTGTCATATGCTGCTTTTGAAGAAAAAAAAGCCAGGAAAAAGGACAATTTAGAGTCGTCAAAATAGAAGTACATTTCCCTATACATCTATTAATAGAGAAGCCTACCAGCTGCGAAGCAACTTCACTATATTTTCAGACACAAAATGGTGATGATCATGTATAATGGGCAATATATTTGTACAATTGATTGAAGAAAGTAATTTGATATTTTGGGTCCATGTATGGTAGGTTAAAACATTACATGTAGGAATAGTATTAGCATTACTGATTCTGCTAAAACCCTGGCAAAGAGAAAAAATGCTGATATAAAAGCGTCCGCTAGCTTTACTTGCAATAGTACCAAACGCTGCATTCCTGACAAAAATGTAATTATTGCAAATGTATATGTTCGTTTATCATGTCAGCAAGAAATCCCTCTGCCTCCTCCCAGCACCTTCCTTAAACCAGCACTGAGCTACGTGCTGCTCTTGCGTCATGATTTGTTGTCTTCCCCATGCCCCAACAAGCCACCCATTCGAAAGCAGTACGTGTCCAGCGCTCGGCATACGGACGCCAGCCTGCACTCCTCGGTTGAATTAGCTCAGTTCACACCCGTTGCTAGAGTGCCCACAGAACTCCCCCAGAGCACTGCCTCACCCTCTCTTAGAGCACTCGCTCTGGTTGCACTTACTGCCAGTAGGAATGCAAGCCAGTTCTAACATGGTACATGAACACCGACCTGGAAACTGCATCCCCCACAAGCCTGTGTTTGCACGCATGCAGCGAGATGTGTCCATTGCTGTTAGGCTCCCTGACCCTTCAACTTCATGCCCGCGCTTAGCGAATGTATCCACATCAAACACAGCTCCGGCCTGTATCATGATGCCCATTGCAGATCATTGCCTACACACAATGGTAAGCCGACCCCACGCCTGGTACACTTCTCAACTCCCTTACAACAGGTTGCCCAATCCCACCACCCTCCTTCCCACTTGCTGGCCAAATGTAGCCACGCCCCCCCCTACAACACATGCATAATGCTCTCTCTACCTCTACAAACCACAGGACATTACTGAGGAATAACAGACTGAGCTCACACTTCTATGGCACCCCCACTATCTTAACCCCCAAAAGCTGGCCAAGAGAAATGCCAGTTTGCGCCTGCACACTTCCTCTTATATCCCCCAGGCTGCCTCCCCTCTCAAAACCACCAATGTAACCACAACGTTACCATCCCTCATCCATGCCAGCTTACTCACTCTTTACACTGTGCAGCCCAACCAATGAAGCCAAGGCCCTGCCCGCTATACCACTCTTAGACCAGTTATAAACTCCAGGAAAGACTCACCCCCTCATCAGCCCATCACCATTGCCGCCCTGGTAGTCAACACCAAGCATATACCTGCACTGCTAAATCCCCAACTGATCCCCCAATCTCGCAACCCCCAAACCCCTTCCAAACAAGATTCTCCACTAACATCATGAAGGACACACCCTTACCACCTAACAGCCACCACAAACAACCGGCATCTAGCCCTTATAGCCAGAGATTCCCTTCCCCTCAGAGGATGCAACACCACCCTCAAGGGTTCTACTGACCTCCTCTGACTCAAATTCTCACCATCACCTACATGCACTATTACCATCCACCTTCTCGACCGCCCACCTGCGCCCCCAAAACCAACTTGGTATGGTATGGTATTGTTTATTTATATAGTGTCTATACACAGGCAAGTGTGTCAAAACCGCTCAAGGAGTGTGGGAGCATGGGGAAAAACAAAAAGTCGGTCAGAGCCCTTGAAATTCTGAGACAATAATAGTCTGCACATGCAGAGTAAGTGCATGAAAAAACTATTAACAGTTTGGGTGACAGCAAATAGGTCTGACGGCGATTCTGCACTTTAAACAGTTCATTTAATGGGTGAAGACAAGGCGGAACAGACAGATGATGTTCCGGCGCGGAGCATCAGGATCGAGCAAGTGCACAAGGGGTCAAGGAAGGGGGAGGATCAAGTGCACCAGGTTAGTAGAGACTCAGGTAAGTGCCGGGAGAGCCACTCTCTTGGGTTAATTTCTCAGGTGCATTGAGTGTGGCGGTGTAAGGCCCTCAGGCAAGTGCGAGAGAGGATTGGCGGGGGGTGCCGCCAACCAGTGAGACCCTGAGGCACACCCTGCGGCCATTCAGCAAGCTGTAGGGAAAGAAGATGGAGGGAAAAGCAGGGAACCGGGTTAGCAGGGTTGAGGGAGAGAGGTGGAAGAGGAAAAGAGGAAAGTCTTGAGGAGTTTCCAGAATTTATGGAGATCCGGCTCAAGACGGAGGGCGGCAGGACATTCTACAAGACAACCTAAAAGCTTCCTCTAAAATTCTCCTGCTAGGAGACCTTAACTTGGGCCTCCATGACCCAAATGACCCACATGTATCCTCACTACCTGATGCCCTTGACACCCTAGGCTTCTGTCAATACATTACCTCTCCCACACACTCTAAAGGCCGTAATCTAAACTGGATTTCTGACCACAACTGTAAGAACAACACCAGTGCCACCCCTCCTTGCCCTTGGTCAGTCCACCAGATCATCTTCTACTCCATCCCTCACCCCGTCAAAGTCAAAACCACATCCAACCCACTACCGCCTGCGGTATCATGAAGCTCACACAAGCTCACTAGAGACAGCATCCTTCCCCTGCTTAACACCCCAGAACTCCAGCCCCTGTTCGCTTCCAACCCCAACACATTAGTGTCAATTTATACCACTATCCTTTCAAAAGCTGTGAATACCTTAGCCCCTGAGCCCCACACAAATTCAAGATAGTTAGACACTCAAACTCTTGGTTTACACCAGATTTCTTGGTACTCTGAAACGACAAGCCCAGCTCACCTGGCTAAAGGACCCCTCTGACTCTCTGAAAAACGAGTTCAGTAAAATATCAATACAATATAAGGCAGCCATTATCTCAGCAAAGTCAAATTCCTTCAACACTAGAATCAGCATGGCCAACTCTGGCACAAAATAAATCTTTGCTATATACAGGGAACTTGAATCTCCTACCCCACCACCCTCTCCAAAGATGCTATGTGGTACTCTGACATTCAAGCAGCACTCTTAGGTAAAATCGACACCCTCTACCTAAACATATTCTCACAAAAGCCAAATTCTATGATGACCCGATAGCCACAAACTTCAGCTTCATTCCCCCCCCTGGTACCTCCACAAATCGATTCTCCTTCAGAGATATCACCAAAAGCAAAGTCTTAAATATTATCCAAAGCCTGAAACTCTCTGAATGCAAAGGCAATATTTGCCCAGCATCCCTTGTCAAAAGCTGTGCTGACGTGCTAGCCCCAGACATCACAGCCATCAAAAAAGCATCCTTCTCGAAAAGTACTGTGCCAGCCAGCCTTAAAGAACCTTGGGTCCTCCCCTTTTTAAAAAAAACACTTTAGACCCATCCATTCCATCCAACTATAGGTCAATTACAACTGTCCCCTTTCTACTAAAAAATTCTAGACTGTGTAGCCTACTTGGAGGTTCAGCAATCTTTGGAGGACAACACAATCCTGGGGATTCACCAATCCGGCGTCTGCCCAGCACATGGAAGAGTCTGCCCTTCTCGATCTGAAAAATCAGCTTAATGAGATCAGGGATGAAGGAAACTGTGCCCTTCTCCTCCTCCTAGACCTATCCGCCACATTCAACCTGGTCAACCATCAAATCCTCTGCCAACACCTTACCACCCACGCCAGTTTCTCCACACTTGCCTCTGCCTGGATTGCATCCTTCCAGGAAGGCAGAGTCATGAGAGTCTTCTCAGAATCTGCCAACGCCTCACCCTGCCCCATCACCTGTGGTGTTCCTGAAGGATTCTGCATCATCCCCACCATATATAATATCTTTATAAGGCCACTCTTTAACATGCTAGAATCCCTCGGCATAGCTTACTCCAACTATGCCGAAGGCACGCAAATCCTGATCCCACTCTCAGGCAAATACACAGATGATTCCATTACACTGAACATCTACTCCACAAATCAGGCATGGATGGCAGCTAATCATCTTTGCCTCAACAGCAACAAAACAGAAATCTTAATTGTCGTCACACCCAATGCCCGCAAGTCGCTTAACATTCAATACACATCCTTCCAGATTGACCAGTGTGTGATTCCTGTCTCTATCACAGTAAAGACACTGGGAGTCTACCATGACACCTCACTCACCTTGTCCTGCCAATTAAGTGCCATTGCCTCCTCTGCAGTTTATGCCAATAAGGTCCTCAATGCAGCCAGACCCTTCCTCACATAAAACACCTGCTTCATCATAGCCCGGGCCATCATTGGCTCTAAGATCGACTATTGTAACATCCTATTTACAGGCACCTCAGTTGGAAATATTCAAAAACTGCAAGTTATACAAAATAATGTTTTGAGAGCAGCCCTCAACATCCCAAAATGAGAACACATCTCCAATGCTAGGAGAAAAGCTAATTGGTTGCCTGTCTAGGAGCAGATCACTTTTAAAACACTTTCCATTGCCCACAAGTGCCTCTCCAATACAGTGCCCCCTTGACTCACACATAGAATCACCAAAGCCCAAATCACCAAAGTCCATTCACCAGGCCCATTAGGACTCCATACACGGACAGACTTCTTGTGCCCAAAGTGAGGAGATGTAAAGCTGGAGGGTCCAGCTTCCCCTATAGTGCTGCCAAACTCTAGAATTCTAGAATGCCTCCCCCCCTCCGCCTCCCTGAGGGCTGAGAAATCCTACTGGTTCTTTCCTAAAGCTCTCAAAACTCAGCTCTTTTCCTAACCTGCCCCCTCCACCCAACCTGCCCATCATGTCAGCTATTTAACCAGACTATACTACCTTACAGTATGTGCAGTATGACCAAGAGCGCTTTGTCTCTTTGCAACAGTAATATTACCTTTGCTGATTTGTGTCTACGCAACAAACACTTTACTGTATGACTAAGCTTGCCTCCTTGACTTATACCTGCAACAGTGCCTCAATGCCTCTGGGTTGTATGTGCCATTTACAAATGAAATAAATAAATAAATAAACAAATACATTATCACAAGCTTGCAGATATGCATCGGACATTGAGGGCACTCAATATACTTTTACATATGGCAAACACAATTGGGGGTTCCCAAGCTGGTAGTTTTATGTGCAATTGGACGAAACATGATGCCAGGAAAATGATTCGAATATTAAATACACTGACATGTACAGCAGAAAATACTAGCAAGATTACATTTATAACACAGGTTATAAATGATTTAGTTTAGGACACGTGCCATCATATATGAAACAAAGAATTTGATGTTAAAAGCAATATATAAAAACTATATTCTAATAATCTAGCAGGTAACGCCAGCAGGTATGGAATGAAACCAACATTAGGATGCCTGTTAGGGCTTTCACACCTTGCATTTTGATATATTTTATTTGGTATTACTTAGCTGAAGATGAATGACAAGTTGTGTGAGTGGAAAGAGTACCAAGTTTGTTCAATTATTTTGCAGCTGAAAGTACCCAAACCTTCTTGAATAGATGAGGTATCACCAGTTTGGTGGACTGAAGTACTAAATCCTTACTTTAATCTGAATACCTTTAAAATCCCAGAAAGCTGGAAGGCTATGCTGGTCACCACTCAGTAGTGAGCTTCATCACAGGCCAAAGAAATTCATTCCTGATCACCCCAGCCCTCAAAATATTTCACTTGGAACCCCTAATGTCCCTCATTACCTTCAAAGTAGCCCACCTATACTTTAAGACAGTAACTACTGGCACCACATGTTACCTGATAGAGATACTCAGCATATAAGGATGCTAATGCATCACATGAAGCTATGATATCGGCAGGTTAGAGACCAATTACTGAAAAATAGAGACATGACTTCTCCTTCTATGCATCCAGAGTATGTACAACCTACCCACTTGCATCAGAAAGACAGGCTGCTACCCTCCTTTGCTTCATGAAAGAACAGGAAACCTGAATCATCAAGCAGCACCTGCTGAACACTGGCACCCCACAATCAATCACTATTCCCACACCTTGTTACATCTGTTTCCCTCAGTTGTACATTACTTGAATGCTTCTCAGCAACGCTTGTGGTTTATAGATCCCTGTACACACATACATACTTTAAAAAGAAAACATTTTATTGGGTTTTTAACAATACAACAGTTTTTATCATTAATGCAGGGGTTGGAAGTTGTGTGTGTCCCCCCTCCCTCTTTACCCACCCAACTTTCCCAAGACCACAATTGTCCATCATCAGTTCAGCCTATACAGGATGACCCTCATGGGCTGCCTGTGTCGTCGGTGGGGGAAGCTTCCTCTCTTGGGTGGAATAATGACACCGTGAGCGCCACCCATTGATGTAGGTCTTCGCTGATGTCCAGTTTCTGTTCCCTTTGCACATTTTCCCATGCCCCAGTTTCTGCCGTTAACCACTTTCGGAGGTCCTCCCACCACAATGCTATGCTAGGGATTTTGGGGCTTTTCCACCCTATAGCAATGCGTCTCTTCCCTAAAATGTACATCAGGTCCATGAGCCTGTTCAGAGGTTTGTTCTTCTTGCTTTTTTTGTATCTGCCCAGGATGCACGCCCTCTGTGACTGTACGTCCAAGGTAATGTCTGCCCCGTCTACCTTTGCTGAGATCTGCGACCAAAAGGATTGTATAGTCTGGCATCCTCGCACGGGGTTCGTTGCATTTTGGGCATTCTATGATTCTCGCCCCTTTGAATTTGGAGATAACTTCAGGTGTGAGGTATGCTCTGTTAATGATATAAAACTGCATAAGTTGCAGTCGGGCGTTTCTGGATACTTTTTTATGGTAGCGTGTTATATGTTCCCATTCCTTATCCTCGAATTGCAGGCGTAGCTCCTGTTCCCATTTCTCTTTGCACTTGAGGTCTTGCTTGTTTGTGCTATCTAGCAATGCCTCGTAGAGTCTTGAGGTTTCATGTCCTCCCTCAGCAGCGTTTAGCATGTTTTCAAGGTTCTCTACCTCAGGCCATCTGTTTGTGAGCCTTCTTACCACCGCTCCGTGGAGTAGGAACTGCCCTATTGGTAGTCCCGAGGTCACATGTAGCTCCGCGAACATTAAGATGCCCTGGTCGTCAACTAGGTCACCAAGGGTGGCGACCCCGCAGGGTTCCCATCTGTTTCTTATCTCTTTCATGCCCCCAGGTCTGTTCGACATGATTGCTGCTATCGGGATCTGAGGGGAGTATGGGTCGTTTGTCTTCGTGGCTCTGCAGGCTCGTTTCCAGATCTGCATCCCTAGCTTCATTAGGTATGGGTTGTGTTGAATCACACTATCCGGGGTCCAGAATAAGTCTCTGAGTAGCATGTGGGGGATGGCCAGTTGTAGAAGTCAGGTGTCTGTTGTGGTTTCGTCTTCCATCCATTGTATTACGTGTTTCAGTTGGCCTGCCAGATAATATAATTCAAAGTTGGGGATTTTCAGGCCTCCTTTGTCGTAGGGTCTCTTTAGTACATCAAGTGCAACTCTATGCCTCCCTCCCTGCCACAGGAATCTTCTGCAGAGTTTATTTAGGTCTTTGAAGAACTGCTGGGGGATGTTGTATGGGACGTTGGTGAAGAAGTGTAGTAGTCGGGGCATCGCCACCATCTTAAGAAGCCCAGCTCGTCCTGCCACTGTGAGCGGGAGTCTGCCCGAGAAGTCCATTGATTTTTCTAGGTTATCTTGGCTCTTTACGTATTAAGGGTGTGTTCAGTGTTAGGATCCCGGTGAATGGTTATCCACAGATATTTGAAGGAGATGGTTTCCAATCTAAAGGCCATGTTTGGGAGTCTACCTTCTCTGGCCTCGCTTAATGCTGCGAGGGGGAAGAGGCATGACTTATCATGGTTAATGTGTATCCCTGTGTATCTATGAAACCTGTCTCCAGTATGTATGGTAGTATATGTTCTGGGTTGTTCAGGTAAAGAAGTGTGTCATCTGTTTACATGGAGACCAGATGGGTCACTCCGTCTATCACTATGCCCCCGTCCCCGTATTACTGCCTAAGGTATGCTGCTACAGGTTCTATCGCTATGATGTACAACATGGGGGAGAGCGGACATCCCTGTCGCGTGCCCCTATAGAGGTGCAATTTTTCTGAATAGGTATTGTTTGTACGTACCCTGGCCGTGGGGTCGGTGTATATGAGTTTGGTCCACTTTAAGAAGGCTGGCCCTATTCCCACCTTGGTCATGATGGTGTGCAACCACTTCCACCGGACTGAATCGAATGCCTTGGTGGCATCCAAGGATGCCACTGTCCATTTCCTGGGCCTGCCATTGATGCTGTATATGACGTGGTGTAATTTTCGTAAGTTCTCCGTAATGGTTCGCCCTGGCACATAACCTGTCTGGTCGTGGTGGATTAATAGTGGGACCGCGTTCCGCAGCCTCCTCGCCAGCAGCGCTGTAAGGTTCTTGTTGTCTGCGTTTAGCATAGATAGGGGTCTGTATGAGCAGCACTCTTCACCGTCCTTGCCCAGTTTCAGTAGTGGGATAATTACGGCTTCTCTCATGGTGTCCCGGAGAGTGCCTATTTTGTATGCTTCATTAAACACTTGGTGCCAGGTGAGGTGCCAGTGCATCCTCGTACTTTTTATAAAACTCCCCTGGGAGCCCGTATGTTCCTGGGGCCTTACCGGACGGCAGGGATCTAATGGTGGCCGTAATCTCCTCTGGGGTGATGGGCTCATCCAAGGCCTCGGCCATTTGCGCGTCAAGTTTGGGTAGCTTGATGATGTCTAAGACATCCTCTATTTCAGTGTCTGTGGGCGACGGGGGATCGGTATAAAGGGCTTGGTAGAACCCGGTGAACGGCAGGTTTATATCGGCGTGCGTGTGTGCTACTGTGCCATCTGGCCTGCAGACTTGGCAAATGGGCTTTCTGGGGGCTTCCCGTTTGTAGAGCCAGGTTAGAATCTTCTGCAGTTTGTCCCCGAGGGCATGAATCAGTTCAATATGTTTTGTATAGCTGAGTTTCCCTAGTTTTTCCCAGTGCACTAGGCAGGCTTGTTTAAGCTCTACCACTTTTTGTGTGTGGACTGGGTCCGTGGAGGCCTTGGCTTCTAATGCCTTCAGCTCTTCTTCGTTGCATGTTAATGAGGTTACTATGGACTTCTGGGCTCCGCCTATAGCTGCGATCATTTCCCCCCTCATGACCACTTTGTACGCCTCCCATGCGGTGCTAATGCGTTGCACGCTATTTTTGTTTACTTGCCAGTAGTCTATTGTGCTCTTCCTTATCAGATTCCCGGAAGGCCTCATCCAGCAGGGCTTCGCTTCTAAGCCTCCAGGTAGGCACGGGGGTCTGGATGCAAACACTGTCCACGTGGTTATCAATGGGGAGTGGTCTGACAACACTCTGGCTAAATATTGTGTGTCCCCAAACATGGCCAGTTGCTCCTCGCTCACATGAATATAATCTATTCTAGTGTGTAAAGCGTGTGGGGATGAATAGTAGGAGTACTCTCATTTGTCGGGATGATGTTCCCTCCATAAGTCTCTAAGCGTGAATTGTTGTGTTAGTGCTTTTAGTATTTTGGCAGGTGGGCACGGGCGGGTGCGTTCGCTATCCGATCTGTCTGTACGGGGGTCAAGGGTGCAGTTGTGGTCTCCCCCCATATCAGGGTGCAATCTCTATATGGACCGAGCGGATTGTATAGTGAGCGGAAGAAGACTGTGGCGTCATGGTTGGGGGCATAGGTGTTAATTAGGCAGACTTCCTTTCCTTCAATGGTGCCGTGTACCAGGGCCATTCTGTCTTCATCATCCGTTTTCGAGTGAATTAGTTTTATGGGAATGGTTGGGGCTATCCAGATCAGGACTCCTCTTGAGTATGTGGAGTATGTGGATCCTATCAGTGGCCCTCTCCAAGTTTTGGCTAATGTTGCTAGCTTTTGTGCGTCCAGATGAGTCTCCTACAGGATGGCAATTCCGACATTGCTTCGTTTTATGAATGTGTGGATTTGGCATTGCTTGATGTAGCTATTCATTCCTCTGACATTCCATGTCATGATTCTGATTTTGTCAGCCATGGGTTTTGTGTGGTCAAAGGTTTGTGGGTGGCGCTCTTGGCGAATCCTCTTTCGGTTCAGGCAGCTTTCGGTGCTTTGGGCAGTCTTGGTTTATCTGTGTATAATTCCCAAACTTGGATGCCAACTCCCTGGTTCCCTCCCCCCAAAACTTTAAACTCCTGTGTAACAAAACAAGTCCAGCGGGGTTCCCCCCGTTCTGACTACCCCGTTTCTGCTCCATTTGACCTCTTAGTGGTCTCTTGGTGCCCTACGGGCGGGTTAGGTGTACCCAAACTACTTCTGGGGGCAGAAGAAGTCCCTTCGGCCGCTGTCGTGTTGATAGCAGTCCGTCTTCAGTATGGCTCCTTTTAGGATCTGACTTGCTGCATTCGGATGTGTGTTCAGCTTTTTTTCGAGTGTGCGTGCCCATTTTCTGGCTTTAAAGTGGTCTCTTAGGATGCAGATTGCCGTGGTTTGCGCTCTCTCATTTCGAGGTCAGGGAACTGCTCCCTGTCCATCCACTCTCTAGCTTCTGCCGGCGTATCAAACAGGAGCGCTTTGTTGTTATGGAGCACTTTCAGTCTTGCTGGATATAGGAGCATGTAGCGCAGGCCTGCTTTTTTCAGTCTTGCCTTGGTGTAAATGAATTGGGCTCTTCTCATTTGGACCTGGAAGGTGTAGTCAGGATATATGGCTATTTTCCCTGCATCTCTTTGTATGCAGCCGCCTGATCTCGAGAAGGCTAAGATTGTCTGCCTATCTTTGTAGTTGAGCACCTTTGCAATTATTGGCCTGGGTGTGGTCCCCGGGGGTGGCCATTTGGTGAGCGAACGGTGCGCTCTCTCGATGGTGAAGCCTTGTGTTAGTTTCCCAGCCCCTATTTTTTGCAGTAGGAGGTCTTCTATATAGTTTGTGGGGTCGTTTCCTTCGATGCCCTCAGGCAGGCCTATAATTCTGTAATTTAGGCGCGCCCGCCCTTCAGCTTCATCTGCTCTATCTTCTAGGTTTTTCTCCTTTTGTGCCAGTATGTCAGCATCCTTCAGGAGCTGAGTTTTGGTCTCAGTGTTCTCACGGACCTGGGTCTCGAGCGCCTCAGTTCTGCCCGCTATGGAGCGGACGTCTTGTCGTAGTAGGTTCAGATCAATTGCCACTGCATCTATTTTGCTTTCCATTGTCATCTGGAGTGTTTTGATGACTTCTAGTAGCTGCGAGTTCGCAGGTTCTGCAGGTGTTTCTGGGGGCTCAGACCGTGTTGTCGTGGAGCCAGTGGTGCTGGTGTCTGGCCTCGCTGATCCTCCAGCCGTATAGGTCTCCATGGTGGTCTGTTTCTGTTTGCCCCTAGCTCCTTTTGCGGAAATTACACTGTGGGCAGGGGGGCCTGCCGGATCCCTGGGCGGGCTGCACCGTATGTGGAAGTGGTGCACTGCCTTGGGGCTGGCCTGTAGCTGTGCGCACTGTGTGGGTCTCTCACAGCGATTTTCGTGGTTTCTGGGGGCTGTACGTGTTGTCTTGGGTGCGAGTTGCGTGGGCACCAGGGTTTGTTCTGTTGCTTTTAGGCTCCCTCACTTTTACTGATCAGCATGTGGGGGGACCCTTGCGGGCATGTCCATCTGTCGCCAGTGTCTTAATGGTCCCAGCGCTGTGTGGGGCTCCGGGGGGTTCCACACCACTGCCGATTGCTGTTTTGCCCCCAACACCAACAAGTCTGGTGGGGCTGCTCGTGCCGGCGACCCCAGCTATGCCAGCCTACACCCACGGTGGCGGCGCCCAGCGTGCTAATCTCGCCTGTTATGCGCAGTTCCAGGCCTTGCTCGAGGCCGCAGCCTCTATGTCACTAGTGGTGGCGAAGGTCCTCGGTGGGGGGGTGCGCTTCGCGTCTCAGATGAAATGGACGCGGCTGGCCCAACTGGGTCCCCCCTCTCGCTGGCTCCTCACCTTGTGCCTCTGTTGTTCTGCTGGGCGATCCCGTGTGCCGGCTCGCCTCCCTGGTCTCCCCCTGTCCGGGTCTGTCACGGCAGATCCGTGTACTCCCTCGGCTCGCGTCAGGGCCAGTCCGCCCCAGGCCACCTCTTTCTGGGTCTGTCGCGTCTCTGCAGGCGATGCGGGCAACGGCTGGGGTTCGGCACCAACGCCTCCGGCCCAAACGCTCTGGGCCAGTACTCCTGCGGGGATCAGGGGCACCTGGTCACAAGGCCGTCTGGCGTCTCAGGGTGCTGATCCTGCTGCAGCTCGGTCCCGGGAGCGACCAACCCGCTCGACCCTCAGGCCATCACCCGGGCCGTCCCGGTGCTCACTGGACTCCCAGGGTATTAGCGGTCACAGCCCGATGGGTCTGGGCTCTATGTTCTTCTTTGCGTCCGCCATTCAAGCGGCGGGCGCCATTTTCTCCCTTCGCTCTGTCTCTCCAAGACTCGCCACCTTGCCACGGAGAAGGGTCGTAGCAGCGCAAAACTTAGGGCAGTGCTGCCTGACATGTCCAGCTGCGGTTGTGGAGGCTCTCCGTTGCTTGGGCTGCACAAAAACATGGAATTTCAGCAATATTTTGCCCACATCTTGTGGAGCACACTGAATAGGTGACCTTCTTACATGGCGGTTAGCCACGCCCCCACACATACATACTTTAATATGCAGCACAAAACCAGTCCCCTCTAACCCCCATCGTATTGACTGATCACAATATTAAATTGTATAAATAAAGCCTTAAAACAACATTTTTGTCTGAATTGGGTCAATAGAAACAGAAAACAGTTTATGTTCGAATGAGTCTGATTGCAACTTTCACAGGAGTGGTAAAATACCTGGTAATTATCATCACTGTGTGATTTTACACTTCACCTAACTATGAGTTTTGTTACTGCAACTCTTTTTTCCACCTGCTTTTGTGTGAAGGTAAACACGCAAAGCCTTACTGCATGCAGTAATTTCTGGGTACGGTAATTATCATACGCAGTAGTTATCAGAACCCATGCAGCCCTATGGCATGCCAAAATGAGGAATAACGGAAAGGTCTGCATGACTTGGAATCATGCAGATCTCTCTGAGGACAGGGTAATCACCAAATGTGGTAATGGTCAATGAGTTTGGAGGTATGACCTCAAAACCCATAATTAGGCCCTTAGATTCAGACATTAATTGCATGTATCACGAAGTTTAATGGATTGTGTAGGCTATAATCGATGACCTCTCTTATTTATCTTAGTCCAGCCTGCCCATTATATTTTCGTTGCTTCCTACATAAACTCAATGAATATGCAATGTCTGTATTATTATGCCCAGATGACATGGTTCTCTTTCTGTCCAAAGTACTGGCACTGACATGATCCCATCTGGATTTTTACAGATTCAATATTATGATTGGGTGCAAGCAATGAAGCTTGTATTTAAAACAAGCTGTGCCAAAAAGAGAAAAGGTATTGTAAAGAATATTTTGGAGGAGCCACATCTAAATGAGCGGTTGTAGTTATAGGTATCGATGAATGCCTATTTTTGTTATGTTACTCGTAGGTCTGATATGAAGATTGGGGCAATCTGAACATTTTGAAAAAGGAATGGTTTACATTTCATTATTTGGTGTGTGGGTGTACTACACACAGTAGAGTACTAGGTCTTCCTCACATTGGGTGTTTGTTGGAAGTTTGTTCTCCTGAGGAACATTAACATTAAAGAACCGAAGCATGTTGAGAAGGTGGTAAGCAACATAATATTTATGTTGCTATCATTTAACCATGAAAGGCAGAACAAGGTTAAATGTACAGGGGACATTTTAGTATGCAATTTTTCTGATTTGGTGATAATTTTTTAATTTGGTCATATTTTTCAAATAGTTGATGGTTCAAAACATCTTTTTAATAGTTATGGTGCCCTTTTGGATAACACGTGTTTCGACACACTAGTGTCTTTTTCAAATCAGGGCTGATAGCAAAACTGAAAATAATTCATGAAGTACAATTCACAAACATCGTAGTGAAAGGGTGAACAAATATCAAAGCAGTCCATAAGATCAAATGAACAAATTAGAGTGTAATCACAGAGAAATAGGGAGGGGTGAAGGGGAGGAGGTTAAAGGTAAATACAAAAAGAACAAAAAGTAATAATAAAAATATAAAATAATGAAACATAAAAAATAGAAAAAGGTAGCAAGAAACAAGGAGAGATAAGAACAAGCCATTAATAAATACCCTTGATTGGGTATTTGAGTCTTATAAACACAATGTCATATGTCCTTTGTATGAATGGTATGGAATTGTGCCCATGGAGGCCTTACCTCCATTTCAAATAGAACAGTAAGTCATGGGATAAATCCCCCTATTTAGAAAGCATACCAAGATGTCACGAGATAGACAGTAGTTGCAGAAACATGTATGTATGCGTAAGTTTCAGCGCAGTCGCATATTATTAATGGCGGCCGCATCGCGTGGTTTGTTAATAAATGATAATTGTGCAAGTCGTATACAGCGGTTGCGTAAGCATATATATATGAGTTAGGTGCTGTGAGGTCACGAGTTCCTAAGGGTGGCCGCATCGTTTAGTTTGTAAAAAAGTAGATCATTATTGTGCTATTCGTTATTAGATGTGTAACTAAACGTGCTGGGCGGAAGGATGCTTAATTAAGTAGTACCACCCGGTCGGTTTGGTGCTGAAGTTTAAACTTGCCCAACACTTTATAGAATCCAAAAAGGGATTCAAATGTATTTGATACATGCAGATGCCGGAGGAAAACTGGGCACGGCGGAGTAGCTGATTCCCAATATTTGCATTTGCTAAAGAAACGTTCGATTTTGTTTAAAAGTGGGAAATCATTTCCTATTCTGTTGCCGTGTATCATAGTGATGCTGCAGCCAGCAGAGCTGTACATGCACTCGTTGGATTAATGCTGCATGTAGTCTAAGCACGGCACCGTCGTGGCTGGAAATACAGCCGTCCGACGGGCAGCGTTCGTGTACATGAGATTGAAGTATCTAGCTAAGGGGCCAGCTGGATACAAAATGGATAAGTGCTGCAGCTTACCTTCGACTATGCACACAGTCTCCTGACGTCTCTGTTGGTCTGCGAAGCTACCTCTCATGAGTTTACAAAAGGTTGTCTTGGCAACCCTAGTCCTACAACTGTTTCTATTGAGTCTTGACTTGAAGTCAGGCAAAATAAACTAGCGCCATGTTTGTAGTTCATGTGAGAGTAATGTCACTTCAAAAGCATGGAATGTTCAGCAAGGTCCCCATGGGGCTAAGTATTTGATCTTCTTATTAACTTGATGCTGCAGTAATTTAAAACATTAGATCATGACTCATTAAATAATTTAACGAGTATTGCGAAGCAGTTATGTAAAGTAACAATTGTACACAGTTATTTTCTAGTCAATGTGTATTGCGTGGCCAGATAGGTGCGGCCATGTGGCCAGTGATAGAGGGGCGTACATCGAGAAGGAATAGTGAGTCCGTGGGGCAAACTGGATACATGCCCAGTTTTATATGATTCAAGTATTGCATGATTCAAGAGTATCTAATCAAACATAATTCGCCTGTAGAGTTATCATTAATAATAAATGTTACACCAAGTTGGAAATAATTAAGCTACAGAGTAGAAGAAATCAAAAACCTTTAGGTTATAGTGAGTGCTGGTCAACAAAAAGGAATAACATTTCCAGTTCTAATACAAATTATGAGTCAATTGAGACAATTAAAATAACATTTTCTAAAGAAAATATGCCATCTCATTGTCCTGGTTCAGACCAAACTCAGTCGCTCTGAATTTACAAATTATACGAGCTTCCATCTGGCGAAGGAGGTCTTCTCTATTCCCGCCTCTTTCGCCCAAAGAGGCCTGTCTCAGTCTGATAAACCTCACATTTATTTTATCTTCCAATTGATGATTAGTTTGCCAGTGTTGTGCAAGTGGTAATGTTGAGTCAGATTTACTCATGGCAAACATATGTTCACGTATTCTGTACCTAAGTTCTCTTATGGTACTCCCAATATATATGCGCGCACATGTGCATATGATGCATACACAATGTATGTACTGCGACAGTTGATGGTATCTTTGATCAAACTAAACGATGTGGCAGCCCTTAGGAACCTGTGTCCTGACAGCACCTAACTCATATATATATATATATATGCTTACGCAACCGCTGTATATGACTTGCACAATTATCATTTATTAACAAACCACGCGATGCGGCCGCCATTAATAATATGCGACCGCACTGAAACTTACGCATACATACATGTTTCTGCAACCACTGTCTATCTAGTGACATCTTGGTATGCTTTCTAAGTAGGGGGATTTATCCCATGACTTACTGTTCTACCAACTGGAAAATCATGATTTGAAATGGAGGTAAGGCCTCCATGGCACAATTCCATACCATTCATACAAAGGACATATGACATTGTGTTTATAAGACTTAAATACCCAATCAAGAGTATTTATTAAGGGCTTGTTCTTATCTCTCCTTGTTTCTTGTTACCTTTTTCTATTTTTTATTTTTCATTATTTTATATTTTTATTATTACTTTTTGTTCTTTTTGTATTTACCTTCACCCTCCCTATTTCTCTGTGATTACACTCTAATTTGTTCATTTGATCTTATGGACTGCTTTGATATTTGTTCAACCTTTCACTATGCTGTTTGTGAATTGTACTTCATGAATTATTTTCAGTTTTGCTATCAGCCCTGATTTAAAAAAGACACTAGTGTGTCGAAACACGTGTTATCCAAAAGGGCACCATAACTATTAAAAAGATTTTTTGAACCATCAACTATATTGTGGCGCAGTCCCTAAGTGTGGAGCATTTTTCTTAAACTGTTTTCTCAAGGGGTGGGTGTCAGAAGCCCCTTTCTACCCCACACAAACTGCAACACCATTTTGAACTCTAAATACTAACCAGGAGCACGGAAAAGTTCTCGGTTGGTTCAATACAAAACCCCACCATTGTGGCCATATTTTTCAAATATGTGTATTTATGATATTTGGAACATTATGACAGCAATTAGCTATTATTTTTACATTTTATAATGAAAATACTTCCTTTTTTTAGCAAATCATATTTTGGTTCACAGTATGTTGAGATCAGCTCTGTTTAAATTGAAATAGACCTGCAAAGAATCACCTGTAGTGGTAAACATTGTTGTTAGATGCATCCTATTACACAACCATACTGTTTAGAACACCCATGTACCTTTTCCACTGAGTATAGTCACAGCTAGTGCTGACTTGTTATTACGATTTAAGGGTGGGATACAGTTTTTACAAAAACAAAATATGTTGACGCTAACTGTTAATGTTTTATATATCGTTCCAAACTACCTTATATTCAAAAGGGTTTGTAAGCATTTTTCTTGCTACTGCTGTCCTCCATTTTATGAACTGCTTTCAAGCCCTTAAAGAGGAACTGAAATCAGAGGAGTGAGTCTGGTAACATGAAAAGAAGTTATGTTGGACTTTGCTATACATGAACATGCTAACTTGCTCAGTGGCTTGCTGTCATGGGTTAATCGAGAGGAAGAGTTGGGTTTCCCAATAGTAAATAGTAATAATATATATTACAATATTAGGGTTTTCTCAAGAAAGGCACTTGTACATTCAAGCCCGTGTCTCTGCGGCGTCTAACAACTCGGCCAAACTCTTTAAAATCTGCAAGGAGCTGGCCAACCCTGCTGCAGTCTCTACCCCTCCTGTTGCCTCCCAGGCTCTTTGCAATGCCCTTGCCTCTCACTTTATCTCAAAAACCCAGGACATCCTGCCCACCCTCTCCTCTCCTTACCCTCCTCTCCCCTCCTCATCTGTGCTTGCTGACCCTCCCTCAGCCACCCCCCCAATCCCCCTTCTCATCCTTTCCTCTTTTCTCCCCTGATGTGGTCGCTAGACAAGTCCGATCTATGAAAGCCTCGTCAAAACAGGTTCATCCCTGTTCCTCTGAAACCATCAAGGACCACATTGACACCCTCGCTCTGGCCCTTGCTGACTTTTGCAACCACTCCTTTGCCCCAAGATCCTTCCCCTCCCCTCTGAAGCACTCCCTTGTGCATCCTCTTCTCAAGAAACCCACAGCTGATCCTTCCTGTCCAGCTAACTATTGCCCAATTTCCATTACTCCCTTTCTGGGCAAACTCCTGGAAAAGCTGGCCATCTCCCAGCTTAATCTTCATTCTGATTCTGTTGGCTGTCTCCATGACCACGAGTCTGGCTTCAGAGCTACCAGAAGCACTGAAACTGCTCTCCTGAACATCAGTGAAGATCTGCTCTCCAACCTTTACTCTAACATTCCCTCTGTCCTCATCCTTCGCGATCTCTCTTCTGCCTTTGACACGGTCAACCATACCATCCTGCTCAGCCGCCACTGTAATGACCTGGGCATCACTGATCAGGCTCTGGCCTGGCAACCTCTTTCCTCTCTGATCGACACTCCCAGGTCATACTGGGGTCCTTCCTATGATCTATCTCCCTCTCTACCTGTGGTGTTCCCCTGGGGTCTAACCTCTTGCCCTGGCTTTTCAACCAATACCTGGCAACTCTCACCCACTGCATTGCCTTTTTCTGCCCAAATTTCTAGTGCTACCCTGATGGCACCCAACTCATTTTCAGGCTGCCCTCAGCCACATCCTCTCCCTCTCTCATCTCTGATTGCCTTACTGCCATTCAAGAACTGTGTTCCGCCAATGATCTTTGTCTGAATGCCAGCAAGCCTGAGATCCTCCTCATCAGCACACCTTCTCCATCCTTTCCCCTCACTCTCTGGTCGGCCTCCCTTGGCCATCCTCCTAGCCCCACCTGCGAGGCTAAGAACCTCAGGATCATCTTTGATTCCACACTTTCCTTCTCCGCCCACATCTCTGATGTCTCTAACAAGTCAAACTTCCCACTGCACCTCCTCAGAGGTACTCTGCCTTCCTCTCCTTCCCCCAGAAGCTTACTGTCTCCCAAGCTCTGATTCTCTCTAGGTTGGACTATTGTAATAGCCTCTTTCTAAACCTACCTGCCTCTCCTCTCTGCCCTCTGCAACTAATCTAGAACAGGACTGTGAGACTTGTCCTTGGCCTCAAGCACTGGGATTGTATCTCTCCAGCTCTGAAATCTCTCCATTGGCTCCGTAGTGAATGCTAGCATTAAATACAAAACCCTCTGCATTGTTCACAATGCTTTCTGGGCCTAGGTCCAAAATAATTTCAGCTATGCCTCTGCAAATACCTCCCCTCTCGAGCTCTTCGCTCCTCTTCCGCTATATCCCTCAGGGTCAGTTGTTTTTCAAAGAAACAAGCTGGGGGTAGATTTCTGTCTTCGGCTGGGACCTCCCTCTGGAACAGCATCCCTGCTACTTTAAAACTTTAGGCGAACCATCTCTGGTTCTGGAAGCACCTCAAGACCTTCCCCTTTGCTTCCGCCTTCGCCCCCCCTCTCCCCTGCTGATCTGTTCTCTCCTGGCACGGTACACCTGGCCACCCTCTGTCCTCCGGGCCCAGGTTCCTGCTCACCCTGCCTCCCTCGGGCACTGCCTCCCTCGGGCACTGCCTCACTGCCTCCGGGCACTGGGGTCTGTATCAGTACCCATACAGTCCCCCCCCTTTTTTTCATCCGGCACTTATCTGACCTACCCTGTCTGCTGCCTTAAACTCAGCACTTGCCACTTGCTGGCTGCACTACCACTTTTGTTGCTTTATTTATTCATTTATTTATTATTGTTATTTATTCTGTTCTCCTTTTGCTCCGCACTTTCCACTTCTCCCCCCTTCCTTCCACTTTTCCCCTCCCCCTCCCCATGCACTTGCGCGTTCTCAATGTCACTGGGCCTAGTAAGATCATTATTTTGTTTTCCGCTGTTCCCCTCCCTTGCCTTGTCGCGCTCTGAAACACTTGTGTTTGAGCGAGATAGAAATAAAATATCAATTCAATTCAATACATTTTCAGAATGCAACAACATACATTATGAATTTATTTATTCAATTTAATGTGTACAGTTCTATGGAACTTTTCACATACGATTAATTACTATACAATAAAAGAATTTCACATGATATACAAAGTATTAAAATATATAAAATAAATAATGACGTTGCTTCAAAGTTAATAAATACATTAGTGCGAAAAGGTACAATTCTCCTCCCCCCCTTAAATTCATTCAGCTAGTTGAACCTTTTACTACTTCAACTGCCATTTGACTCTTTTCCATACGTCACAAAGTGCCACATGCAAGGCCCTGTTAGCAGTGTTTATACAGTATGCTCAAAAGGTATCACTCTAGATGGTGTCATAATCGCTCATTAAACCTGCCAGCACTGTCCTAGAGATGATCCGTTTATGTGACATTCAGTTCACACATGTTTTGCCGTTTCTCGTTGATTCTTTTAATTACACATATGGCAAAACCTGTTCTCAGCACTTATCTACAACTCACACCCCGTACTTGGCAGTACCAGCAATTTAGCAATTCTGACTAGCAGTATGAACCGACGCAACTCGGGTGCCAGACATAGCCTTAATTAGCTCTGTGGTGCATAGTACCTATGGGTTAATTTTAGAATTTCGCAATATGTCTTCAACTTTTCAAAATGATTATGGTTAGCCACCCAATTCCACTTTTCCAATTTGTTTACAAACAGCTTTTGAAGTCTGTAATAGTCTGTATTCCATTCTGGCACCCAATGAAGCATCCCAAAAGTTGCATTCATCAACCTTACCAAAGCTGTCATTGTCCTCCCTGTAGTGAGATTGGCCCAGTAATTTCAGTAATGGTCATACTGGGTATGTTTTTGACTTGATGCATAACAAACACCTTTTGGCCACCTCGGCTGGTAACGACATTAGGCCCATCTCTAGTCTTAACAATTCAAGAAGGACACTGACCCAGACCAAGTATTGCTCTCCAGAATTTACCTTCCGGTTTTTTCAACCATGCCAGGTCACAAATTAATATGGCTTCCAAACCGTACAACATTGTAGTGCAGAAGCATTGTTTATACAGTAGTAAGATCCCCTGGTAACTGACCAGACCATTTTGGAGATTGTAGCTGTTAGAACTACTGCCTTCCTGCTCTTCTCTCTTACAACCTTAGTGGAGTCCCCTTTTGTAATCAATGTAACTCCCAATTATTTATGACTACCTACCTGGGCTATTAACTGATCGCTTACCAACATTTTTGGGAGTCTTAAGTTCCTTGTGAGTGAAATGAATTATTTTCGTTTTGTCATAATTTATGAGCAGGCCATTCTTTTCTGCATATTTATGCAACGCCTGCATTGTTCTCATCATGCCAGTAATGTACGGTCACAGATAATCAAATCGTCAGCAAACATTATACAATTTACCCTGACGTTTATGTATTTTGGTGGACAATTGTTCACCATGGCTAATTCCGCTGGGAGATCTGCTAGGTATAGGTTAAACAGCAGAGGTGCCAAAACACACCCCTGCTTCACCCACTACTGGTGCATACAGGATCAGTGAGGGCGCCCCTGCTGTCCAAACGATCCTGCACCTGTGTGTTTTCATGTGGTCTTAGAGTAGCATTAAGTAAATTAATGGGGCAATTTAAATTTTCGAGCTTAGTCCTTAGTGTGTTTCTGTCTAGTGTCGAACGCAGCGCAGAAGTCAATCATTGCAGTGTATATGTACGGACCACTTTTCTTTTTGTCTCACTAATAAGCCTGCTCATTAATTTAAGGCAATGGGTGGTACTTGACCCAGGTCTAAATCCCATTTGTAAATTGTCCAAAATATGATTTTGGCCAACATACGTCATTAACAACTGTAGCAATGGCGATGCAAAGATCTATCCTGTTACATCCACCATTGCCAACAGTCTGTAATTCGCTGGGTCAAAACACTTACCTTTCTTATGCACAGGCACTAAAATAGATCCTTTCCAAGGTACTGGGATTTTTACTTCATCTGAGACTTTAGAATATAATGTATGAAGAATATGAGACCAATACTCAGGGTAATTATTTAGCACAATGTTGGCTAACCTATTAGGTCCTGGGGTTCTTGATGTCTTTAACCTCTGGATTAAGTTCTCAATCTCGAACTTCTCAAACCATAGGTCATAGCTCACTCTTGGATAAGAAACTAATTTCATGTTACATTGAGGAGCTCCAAAGCTTCCTCTAACATGTGCCGACCATTCACAGGCGCCAACTGTATTTGTCAGTTGCCTTGCTTCCTTAGCATTACCTTTCTTCTGAAATTGCCAAATATTAGTCACATTCTTTGTGGTAGCTATTGCAATGAACCTCTGCCATTGTGCATTTTTGTGTGAGTAACAGCACCACTTATCCTACCTGTGGTATCTATTTTTAATTGCACTTATGATATGAAATGATTTGGTAGTAGTTCCTTCTCATGTCTCTCTTGGCGTCACGTACTTCTCTATCAAATCCATGTTGATGTTGAACTCTAGAATTGAGAGCATAATATGACTTAGTTGTGGCAAAGCGCACCGTTAGCCTAGAGATCCACACTTCTATCTCTTCCGCCATGTATGTCGGGAGTTGCTAATTCCCCCCTTGTATATTGCTAACATGTGCTCCCTCATGTTAATATTTTTTGGGGTCCTACTTATTCTATTTTTACTAATGTCTGGGTCTTCCAGATTTTCTGAGCTCTCACCTGTGGCTTTTCTAGCCACCACTAATTGAATCATAGCATGGCCACTAAACTCACTCTGTACCACCATTAAGACCATAACTCTTGAAAATAACGTTTTCGTTAAAGAAGAGTTAATCCAAAGTGGCAGTTTTCATTCCACTTTTTCATTTGAGAACTCCAGGTTGGCCACCTCTTACACGTCCGTTCATCATAACGCAGCACCGACCCATACCCTTCCCTTTAGGTTAGCCACTTGGTTTAACATATTACTTGTGGCACTTACATGATCCGTTGCCAAGCATTTGCGCTCAGAATCACAACGAGCATTCAGTTTACGCCCTATTATTAGTCTGGTAGTAGAACCGTCCATTGTTGTGCTGTTGATGACTTCAGCAATTGATTCCATTAGCCTTTCAGAATAAGTACTTCCTGGAGTATCATACACGTTTAGCATCAAATATTACAGGGAGTGGAATTGCATACCAACCTTCACAGCCAATAAGTATGGATGTATAGCTGTTAGAACTACTGCCTTCCTGCTCTTCTCTCTTACAACCTTAGTGGAGTCCCCTTTTGTAATCAATGTAACTCCCAATTATTTATGACTACCTACCTGGGCTATTAACTGATCGCTTACCAACATTTTTGGGAGTCTTAAGTTCCTTGTGAGTGAAATGAATTATTTTCGTTTTGTCATAATTTATGAGCAGGCCATTCTTTTCTGCATATTTATGCAACGCCTGCATTGTTCTCATCATGCCAGTAATGTACGGTCACAGATAATCAAATCGTCAGCAAACATTATACAATTTACCCTGACGTTTATGTATTTTGGTGGACAATTGTTCACCATGGCTAATTCCGCTGTGAGATCTGCTAGGTATAGGTTAAACAGCAGAGGTGCCAAAACACACCCCTGCTTCACCCACTACTGGTGCATACAGGATCAGTGAGGGCGCCCCTGCTGTCCAAACGATCCTGCACCTGTGTGTTTTCATGTGGTCTTAGAGTAGCATTAAGTAAATTAATGGGGCAATTTAAATTTTCGAGCTTAGTCCTTAGTGTGTTTCTGTCTAGTGTCGAACGCAGCGCAGAAGTCAATCATTGCAGTGTATATGTACGGACCACTTTTCTTTTTGTCTCACTAATAAGCCTGCTCATTAATTTAAGGCAATGGGTGGTACTTGACCCAGGTCTAAATCCCATTTGTAAATTGTCCAAAATATGATTTTGGCCAACATACGTCATTAACAACTGTAGCAATGGCGATGCAAAGATCTATCCTGTTACATCCACCATTGCCAACAGTCTGTAATTCGCTGGGTCAAAACACTTACCTTTCTTATGCACAGGCACTAAAATAGATCCTTTCCAAGGTACTGGGATTTTTACTTCATCTGAGACTTTAGAATATAATGTATGAAGAATATGAGACCAATACTCAGGGTAATTATTTAGCACAATGTTGGCTAACCTATTAGGTCCTGGGGTTCTTGATGTCTTTAACCTCTGGATTAAGTTCTCAATCTCGAACTTCTCAAACCATAGGTCATAGCTCACTCTTGGATAAGAAACTAATTTCATGTTACATTGAGGAGCTCCAAAGCTTCCTCTAACATGTGCCGACCATTCACAGGCGCCAACTGTATTTGTCAGTTGCCTTGCTTCCTTAGCATTACCTTTCTTCTGAAATTGCCAAATATTAGTCACATTCTTTGTGGTAGCTATTGCAATGAACCTCTGCCATTGTGCATTTTTGTGTGAGTAACAGCACCACTTATCCTACCTGTGGTATCTATTTTTAATTGCACTTATGATATGAAATGATTTGGTAGTAGTTCCTTCTCATGTCTCTCTTGGCGTCACGTACTTCTCTATCAAATCCATGTTGATGTTGAACTCTAGAATTGAGAGCATAATATGACTTAGTTGTGGCAAAGCGCACCGTTAGCCTAGAGATCCACACTTCTATCTCTTCCGCCATGTATGTCGGGAGTTGCTAATTCCCCCCTTGTATATTGCTAACATGTGCTCCCTCATGTTAATATTTTTTGGGGTCCTACTTATTCTATTTTTACTAATGTCTGGGTCTTCCAGATTTTCTGAGCTCTCACCTGTGGCTTTTCTAGCCACCACTAATTGAATCATAGCATGGCCACTAAACTCACTCTGTACCACCATTAAGACCATAACTCTTGAAAATAACGTTTTCGTTAAAGAAGAGTTAATCCAAAGTGGCAGTTTTCATTCCACTTTTTCATTTGAGAACTCCAGGTTGGCCACCTCTTACACGTCCGTTCATCATAACGCAGCACCGACCCATACCCTTCCCTTTAGGTTAGCCACTTGGTTTAACATATTACTTGTGGCACTTACATGATCCGTTGCCAAGCATTTGCGCTCAGAATCACAACGAGCATTCAGTTTACGCCCTATTATTAGTCTGGTAGTAGAACCGTCCATTGTTGTGCTGTTGATGACTTCAGCAATTGATTCCATTAGCCTTTCAGAATAAGTACTTCCTGGAGTATCATACACGTTTAGCATCAAATATTACAGGGAGTGGAATTGCATACCAACCTTCACAGCCAATAAGTATGGATATTCATGGCTGTATTCAATTCTCATGGCTTTCATAAAATTTTTTACCCCTATTACCAAATCGGTATATGGTCTGCCCTACTTCCCGTTTTGGGCTAGCGATTGAAAAACATAGAATCCATCCACTAATAAATCTGTCATCAGCCACGTTTTCTGCAATAAGAAAATATAGTTTTTTGTCAATGTTACTAGGGATCCGGTGGTACTCAAATGATTGAACCCCCTCGTATATCAGGGACAGATTGTCAATGATCATTCTTTGCCTGGACAACATTGTGCTGCCAGGCCAACCAACTGTTTCAAGGTTCCAAGTATGTTTTCTTGTGTCAAAATCGAGGCACCAAGCATTAGTAACTCATTTTTAGCCATCTTGCTGTCCTCCGTCAGTTTCAAAAATGCTTGTAACAGATTGTTGTGGCTTGCCTCAGTTTCTTCCTTGGCGTCTAGTTCAAAACTAATGTCCAAAAACCTTGCTCTATGTTTCTGAATCAATTCCACCACTTTATTAGAGTTCCCTGAGTTTTCTTTTACCTTCTCAATTGTCAGTGTGGTTAGGTTTTTGTATGTTTTAGGCAAAGTCTCACAGCTTGTATTCCTCATAACAGTGGCTAAATCTGAAACGGGCGTTATGGTTGTATTCACCCTTGAGTGAAACACAACTGCAGAGGTTTCTTGTGCTTCTACTACTGTTTCTTCCATACTGGAAATGGTGTCAGACGTAGCTGCAGGTTCCTCAGCTTGATTTCTCCCATTTGCCAGCCAACTTGTGAGTTTGCTGTTTGTCTTGTTAGTTTTCTTCTTGTTTGGCCGTTTGGCTTTTACTTTCTTTTCCATGGGAGGTGCCTCCAGCTCCACAGCCCTTTCTGGGGGTTTGATGTTGACCACAGTACTGGCCCCGTTGGGTTTTACATCAGGTTTGATATGTCTGTCTTTCCTCTGCCATTTCATTAACTTTCTTTGTTTTCTGTTCAGGTAGAGCAAGGATCACCCGATTGTGATGTTAGCTGTTGCAGCATCTTGGTCAGGTTTGGTTTCCCCTCCCGGATTTAGGTACTTGTCGATCTCCTTGAGCGGCTAAGGCAATGAAGGCGTCCAACTTATTGTCATCATGCCTGTCCAGTCTGATGGCGGCAACAGGGGTGACCTCCAAAATCCGACCACACATTTTCAACAATACATTTAGGGCAAATTTATTTATTTATTTATTTCTATTTTAGATAATGTGCCAACTCACCTGAAGGCCTCAGGGCGCAAACACAAAACGAACAAAGCAGGACAACAAGTGGTGAACATCAGAAGCAAGTGAAGGGGGGTCTAGGTTGGTGGTGAATTGAAGAGGAACATTTTCAGCCTCTTTTTGAACTCATTGAGAGTTAGAATTTTTTTGAGTTTGAGAGGGATGACATTTCAGGTAGCAGCGCAGCTGGACTGGACTAATCCTTATCAGGGATCAGTGAAGGAACATTCAGTGCATGGTATAAAGAATCTTCTGGAATTTTACTTACCTGGTATGAAGTTATCTCAGTTCTCAGAAATGTCTCAATTTTTTTTTCCTTGTACAGCAGAGCATTATGGGAGATGTGGTGCAAAACATCCAACTACCCGCATTGGTTTCCACTAAGTTGTAAAGTTATAAAGTGTATTAAAAATTGTGTCCTCGGAGGGCGTGGCCTGGAGCCGACTTGCCTGGAATGACTTCCTGAGTCCTCCCGTCCGGCCCAATGCGCCTTCTCACAAAGACCCCATTTCCAGCCCCCGTTTTCTCCCGAAACTGAAACCACCGGCGGGGGAACCTCTCCTGCTCCCACAGCCCGAGTGGGTCCCGGCTCCATTCTAAAACGGCCGCGGGAGACCCTTCGACAGCCCCGGGACCCACTCGGCGGTAAAATGGCCGCCGCAGCCTCGAGAGCGGGAGCCTTCCCAAGAGGGGGCGGAACGGACTTAGAAGCTGATCCGACTGGCATCCGCCCTTGGTGATTCGGAGCCTGCTGGCTCGTCGCACGCTGTGGAACCACACTGCCCACGGACCCATCCCTCAGCCTCCCCAACCGAGCACAGCCTGAAGCAGCGTTGCACCCAAGGAGGCGAAGGCGCCAAAGCGGACTCTCCCCTCGCCTGCCGGGACACAGCCGCTGGCCGCGATCTGTGCGACCGAGCCCTGACTGGCGTGGAGGGGTTCGACCTGATACACGCCGAGCACACTCGACAAGCACAGACACCCTACAGGCTCCTGCTTGTTCCGGCGGACGCGGGAGTCCCAACAAGAATCCGCAACAGTGAAGCCCGACTGGCAAAGCGGCACCTTGAACAGAGGTACAATCAACTCCCCTCTCGCCCGCTGCCCGGTGCGCAGCCCCTATTCCTCCTGCGCCCAGAGTGAAGCTGTGCCGGCCCCACATACACAACCTGCCTCCACCCCTTCGGCCCGCCGCAGAAGTCCATCAGCCTTCCCCCGCGCCCCCGGATCTCGAGGGTTCGCAACTCGACCAGCCATCAAGCCCGCCAGGGGGGGGCCGCATTCCAAACCCATATCAGTACCACAGAGTATCCGGCTCCCGGGACCCCCGCACCCTGATTAGAAGACTAGATGAGTGGTGGTGCTCCCGTTGGTATTCTCGGATCACCACAGCACTACCCACCTGCTCCATCTCGGTGGCCCAAGGTCCCAGGGCTACTCCGACCTACTCCTCCTGCAGTCCCGGCAATCTCCGAGCCCGGCGGCCATCTTGAGGACCTCCGCCAAGGCCTGAGGCCCGCATCGGAGCAACGGGGCCCCCTGCCCCCCCTCCTTCTCCCAAAACAACAGCAGATCTCGCCTTGGCTCTCCTCCCCCCCGGCCACCACATCAATCACCCCCAGGCCAATTGCCATCTGACCCCCCCTCCTGGACCATCACTCTACAACCCTGCTGGGGCGGAGGCCCCCCAACACCTCCGCAGGTGGATCCTGGCCGCAGAAGATACACGTGCCCACCACAACCGCATAACACCCCAGCACCGGGGCCGAGAGGTGAGGAGTCGGGGGGAGCACGGGAGGGCATTATTCATGCACCGGGGGTGCGGTGAAGCGAGACTTCACGAACTCGCGGCCCAGTCTATCTGAGAGCCCATATCACTAAAGCTTGGAGTCCCCAGCGCCGCCCCCAATCCGTTGGCTGCGCCTTTGCTGCTCCGGACCTCCTCCAGACCCGATCCGCTAAAACCAAAAGACCTACCAGAATACCTAAATGCACTTCCGCCCCGCAACGCCGACCATCTGGAACACCTAGAGGCTCCCATCGGGGAAGAAGAAATCACCGAAGCCATCAAAGTCCTCAAACCTTCTGCTCCAGGCCCAGACGGCCTTACCGCAACCTTCTACAAAAAATTCGCCAGAGTCCTGGCCCCACAGCTGTCCACCTTGTTCAACTCCTTTCTGTCCACGAAAACCGTCACAAAATCCATGGCTGAATCAATCACGATCCTGCTCCACAAACCTGGAAAAGACCCCGAACTGCCTGACTCCTACCGGCCCATATCACTCCTGAATAACGACGGAAAAATCTTTGCCAAAGTGCTAGCCAGAAGACTAGGCCCGACCCTTCCAGACCTAATCAACCGCGACCAAACGGGATTCATCCCCGGCAGAGGGACCCATGATAACATACGCCGGGTCCTGAACCTAATTGAAAGCGCTCATAAACTCAAAACGAAAATGGCTGTAATCTCACTAGACGCCCACAAAGCCTTCGATCGAGTGGACTGGGGATATATTCGCGAGGTCCTCTATCGTTTTGGCTTCGGCCCCAACTTTACATCATGGGTCATGGCCAACTATCAAATCCCCACCACACAACTCCGAGTTAACGGAACGAGATCTGAACACATCCGCATCACGAGAGGCACTAGACAGGGCTGCCCGCTCTCACCCCTGGTCTTCGCCCTATCCATGGAGCCCTTTGCCGCCAGAATCAGACGAAGTGAAACCATAAAAGGGATCCAGGTGGGAAAACAAGAATATAAAATCGCACTCTATGCCGACGACGTCATGCTCACCATGACAGACCTCCCAGCCTCATTAGGGTCCCTGTGGAAAGAGATCGAGACGTTTGGCTCCATGTCAGGATTTAAAGTCAACTTAACTAAATCCTCAGCACTACCCATCAATCTTTCTCACCTGGACGAGGTCACACTCGCACCACTTTCGCCGATTCCCTGGGCCAAAGACGCCATAGAATATCTCGGAGTCCAGATCACCGGAAATCCAACGCGCCTATACTCCAAAAACATCCCACAACTACTTAGCGCTCTGCAAAGCGACCTCAAAAGATGGAAACAACAAGAAATCTCTTGGTTCGGTCGAATATCAGCCGTGAAAATGAATCTAATACCCGGATGGCTATATCAATGTGCATCCCTACCAATACAAATTCCACCACCCGCCATACAAGCTCTACAGAAGAAGGTGATGGAGTTTGTCTGGGGTGGGAAGAAACCCAGAATCAACAAACGAATCATGTTGAAGAGCAAACCGCTGGGAGGAATGGGAGTCCCGGACCTTGCCGGCTACTCACTAGCGGCCCAACTATCGCATGCCTTCGCCTGGATGCAAGAAGCAGACCCCCCATTATGGCGCCAAATTGAAGAATCCTGGAGCCCGGTCCCACTACATGATCTCCCACACCTACCAACAACAAAAGCTCAGCCCAACTCGGGGCCACTATCGGCCACACTCACCACAATCCAAAGCTGGAAATCCGCAGCGCGGAAATGGGGTCTTCGTGGTCACCTAGGACCTATGTCTCCCATCTGGAACAACCCAGCCTTCTCCCCCGGAAACACACCCCGAAACTTCCACGCCTGGATAGCAGGGGGTTTAGCCAAAACCAGCGACTTTATAGAAGAGGGCTCCCCCATCACATTCGAAAGATGTAAAACAAAATTCAGAGTGGATGAACGAGAAAGATTCCGATACTCACAAATCAGGCACTGGATGTCCCACAAAGCGACCCGAGACAAATGCTCGAGAGAGCCAACAGCCATGGAACTCACCCTAACATCCCCGTCCAACAAAGGTAGAATATCCACCATATACCGTCTCCTAGACAGATCGGATCCAGCAAAGAAAGAAAGATACATGACGGAATGGGAAAAGGATATTGGCCGGGAAATAGCTGCGGAAAGCTGGGAGCAAATTTGGGCTAGACTCCATAAGAGCTCACAATGCGTCACAAATAAGGAAGGAGGCTACAAACTATGCTACAGATACTATGTCACCCCCACCCAAATCAATAAATCCAATCCAGACTTCTCCGCCTCATGCTGGCGGGGCTGCCAAACCGCGGGATCCCTCTACCACTTAGTATGGACATGCCCAAAGGCAGAAGCATATTGGAAGGAAGTGCTGAAGCACATTAAAGAAATCACTGGCCTCTCAATCCCATGGGACCCAGGAATTATCCTTTTGGGCGAAACCGGCAATGGAGCGTTCCCAATCTCAGGCCTTATCTCCCGCCTTTGCACCCACCTACTCCTGGCCGCAAAGATCGCAATGGCTCGATTGTGGAAAGACAGAAATGGCCCCTCAATCGCCCTATGGTGGGCTAAATGCTGGGAGATTGCAGTTGCAGAAAAAATCACTGCTATTCGCACCGACTCCTTAAACAGAACCATGAATATATGGGACCCATTCTTTGACTATGCGACCAAATATCCAACCCTCACCAGGAGGCCGCCACTCACCAGATGGCTCCAATGCAGTCCCATCTACTAACTAATAACGACCGTCCATTCCCCGAACACTCCAGCAAATAAGAGCACACTTAACCAGAAAGGCTCCGCCCAACCGCCATTCCGAGGAGCAACCACCTTCCCCCTACTTTACAATCTACAATAGACTATAAAGGATCTAACTAAAGCTTGTATCGACAGATGTTGCGCTGCTACATGTAATCACTCCATCTTGTAAAACCAATAAAATGTTTTTTTTGAAAAAAAAATTGTGTCCTCTTGGTTACTGTAGGCAATATGGGTCTTAGTTTTGTGAGGAATGTCTTTTGTACATTTCCTAAGAGGGCCATGGTGATATCATTGTGTGTATTTCCCCCACATATTTGGTCACTAAGGCATTCCACTCTACGGAAATGTCTATGTTTCTCCTTATGATTGGTAAGTCATTCTTGAGCCCTTGTGATGCTGTTCGTTCTGTTTAATGTCTTTATATGTTGCTCCTATATATGCCCGCAATAATGTCTCTCTTCTGTTTTCTTCCCTTAGATGGAAATGTGGCCTTAAATGCAGCTGTGAGACGTGAGACGCGGCCGGATGGATGATGGATGCTACCATAATGTTCGACAGCAGCTACGTGATGGTTTAAGGAAAAGCACAAAGGATGGCAAAGTACAACCTTAAACTGACTGTTTTTCAATGACTAACCTTGTCTTCTGTTTTTCCTTGCAGGCGCTGGTGTCGACGATGGAGCGTGTTGTGCTGCGGTGCTAAGATGAAGATATCGGCATTCCGGAAAGTGTAAAGATGAATACTTGGTTTGCCAAAGAGATGTACAGGTAGAACAGCTTCCCCCAGTTGGTAAATATGCTGGCAGGAAGCAGACATACCCTGCCACTCCTAGAGAGCGAGCACATGCAAAGGCAATCAATTAGCAGCCACACCCAAGAATTCTCTTGGGGCTGCTTAATGGATGGAATGTTCAAGATTAATGCATCCTGCTTAATGGATGGAATGTCTAAGTGCTATGTCCATAATAAAAGCTTTTTGGTGTTAAATGGATGTTCTTGTTTACTTTCGTTCATGGGCCTGGCACCAAAGGTGCCAGGACAGTGTCCACCCAGGTCTCCCGTGCATGCGACCCCTGCATGCCTGTGCCCCTGACTTCATGACCATGACACAAATTGGGTCTGTGATTTTTCTGATGATTTATTTGAATTGTTTAATGAAATGAACTTTTTGTATTGGTAAAAGTTTTTGACTATACACACACATCCTGTCAACATTTATCTAGTGGAATAGAGTTGTACATGATTCAACACAGCTGCATATTAGATGAGTGTGTCTTAAAGAAGCTAACCAAGTTTTCTGGAACAAATGTGAAAATATTAAAAACAGGAAAGTCAATGGTGGCCATGGCTAATGCAGTTTCTGTTTTATTCACTGAACAAAGTGTTCAGGTACGGCATCTGTGTGATGTCACCATGGATGAGGCTACTACATTTGATAACCTACTGGATGATCATGAGTGAGCCAATATGGCTCACAAGGATGTGTGATTGTCGGTGTACTGCAGTATTTCTGCCAGTCACTGTTTCATGTGAAATACTTATCCACACCATGAACATACCAAACAGAGAATACCATGTGCCGCTGCACATATGCACAAGTGGATCTTAATTGTCAAGTGTGATGGGGCTTCTAAACTTTGAGAGTTTGTGGTCCAAACCCCACTTATGCTTTTCGTACAGCTTATGTTTCATATTTCCGGTATTGATGGGCCAGGCCGTAATGGACTGAGATCACCAGTAGCCATTGATGGCAGCCAACGGTGGCAGAATGTGGCTATCCCACAATACCTATCCACTGCATGGAGGAAGTCTCTTGCATTCTTGGGCAATGGGGCAAGGAGGGGGATGCCACCTTTGCACTGGCTGTAAACATTATGCTTCAGTTGATATATTGCAGGCCTATTGATGCTTGGGCTTCCTTTTCCCTTTTTGGCGATGTAATTTGTGTATTTTGTATCATGTCTTTTTCCCATAAGTTATTTACCTATGCTGAAACCTAATTCAGATGGACTGGTGGACAAGTATCACATGCCATTTGGGCACATGAGCATTAGACAGAAAGCCCACTTTTTACCACACACGGTAGCGCCATGTTCATTTTGCTGCATTTTCTGAATTTTGGACTTGCTTTCTTCCGGCCAGGTCTACTCGAAAGCCTGAATCAGAGTGTGGCTCTATTTCTATTTGCTCTGCCCTAAGATCCTCATGGCTCCTAAAGCAGGGGTCCCAAAAAGGTACCCCATTGCGTCCTAGATAGAGCACCTTCTCGCTGTTAGTCATGCATCTAGGCTAGTCATCATTTGTTTCGCCTGTGTAAACTATTTCCATGAGGTGCACTCTATTTTACCTGACTGGGTCCTTTTTTACCCCCTCTTCTATGTCACCAAAATGGTGTTTCTCTTTATTTGCCTCAAAGACTAGGGTGGTCACAGGTATATCTCTTGTCCCTCTTTGTGTGTGTAAGAGTAAATAATCAACTTGGGCCACTGGAGGCCTGTATACCAGAACTGGGGGCTGTTGTCAGCCTGAAATCAGTTCTAGCTGGATATGCTGATGTCTGTCTGAAATGGTGCAGATGTATTCCTTTGAGTGGCAGATACTTCCACAATACATAGGTGTGCTTGAAGGGATGGTCTCCCATTGGCTGATTACACCTCTGTTAAAATGATTCTTGGTGTGTGATTTAGTGCTGCATCCACTCACTGCAGGCCCTCTTACACACTAAACTTGGGATTTCTATACCCAGAAGCCTGCCACTGAAAGAAGGACAGAAGCTCTGCACTTGCATCATTCAACATTCCGAAAAATCCAATGGCAATGTGCTTCCTCTCCAGATGACTAGAAGGAACCATCTATGACGCTCCCTCCCCATATCAGGTGGGGACAACTGGATCGCAGCCCTCTGCTCGAAGGCCACATCTCCCTATAGCTCCTAACTGTGTCTGTATCCCCAGATCCAGAAGCAGGAGCAGGAGCCCCTTCGGTTCCTAGACTCTGAAGACTATCTGTGCCAGACTGATTATAGAATCTTCATCCAAGCACATCAGACAGCACATCAGACAAGTGCCCTGGTTCCATCTCCACCGACTGGGAAGTTCCATGGGCCTATGCTGCCTTTTTTCCTGCAACTGCACCACCAAACACACCTTCCCAGTCCTTCTTACATAGCTGTCACCTCTCCACTATGACATATTCAATCTTTCTTCAATAGTCTTACTTCCTTAGGGTCTCTCCAGGCTGTCTCACTCCACAGAACAGAAGCCAAATCCTGTGCCTGATGTCTACGTAGGAGCCCTGCATCACTGACAACTGACAACTGATGCTGACTCATCTTCCTGTGAAATTTCAACTTTAGTTGTGTGTTGCTTTTCATCAGGATGTATGGTGCAGTGGTGAAGTGCATGGCTTGCAAACCTGCCGACCTTGGTTTGATCCCTGAGGTTGGTGTGAAAAAGACTGTCAATGGTTCTTGTTTTACACACACCTCTAAAATACTTGGGGGGATGATATCTGCTCTCTGATAAAAGTGGGGGGGGGGGCTCTGTCCATCCACATGTGCCCTCGACTTGGGCCCTGACTGTGGATGGAGATTGAACCAAGAGATGGCTTTACCATATGCACTGTTTCTACTTATTTCTACTTACAAGTTATTTAAGGAAGTATTTTACTTACTTAAGTATTAAATGAGTAACAAAGTGAGTTGAATCTATTTTTACACCCTTGAGTGGAAGCTCTTGCAGCATAATCATGTACAGGGTCACGACATCTTCACGGTAGAACTCATCGAAATTAATCTTTACAATAATTTCTTTAGATTTAATGGCAAATTCTACCTTCAAGTAGCAGGTACATCAATGGGTTCAGAATTGGCCCATTTTGAAACCACATACATTTTAAGTAATCCATTATGGTCTCCTAACATTTTCAATTGGAAACAATACATTGGTGATATTGGGGTGTGGAGTGGCAATAAACTGGAACTATTGGGGTTTGTCGAATCATTGAACAATATCCATTCTCGGATAAAATTCTCATTGGAGATAGGTGAACCTGATCTGCACTTTTTGGATGTGAAAGTGACATTGGCCAACAGCACATTTAACACAACAGTATAAAGAAAGCCTACTGATGATAATAATACCATGCACTACATGAGTTTTCATCCCCAACACCTTATGAATAGCCTACCGTACAGTCATTTCCTTAGGCTTAAAAGAATAGTATCTGACACTGGCTCTTTGAGAAAGAAATATGATGTTATGAGTGAACGTTTCTCTCAGAGAGGTAAACCAGATGAAATTCTTCAAGAAGCCATACAGCGCATTGATATTCAGTCCAGGCAACAGCTACTGGTACCAAGACCTAGACAAGAGGATTTTCCATTTATCAACACTATGAAGTTTGCCAGTCAAAGCTATCAGATACTACGATCATCAGGAACAATTAGAGTTCTATTTTCAGATTCAAATTTGGAGGAACATTTTTCTCAGTTTTTAAAAATCTTTATTGTAAATACTGTGGGAGTTCCAAAGAAACATAAAGGTTAAATGACTTTCGTCTTCTCCTTATTATTTTTGATAAATATCGTTGAGAAATGATTACTAATGGTATTGCATCTCTTTTGTTAACTTCCAGATGTAATTTATATTTTGATCCTGAAGAAGGGACGGTTCCGTCCCGAAACGTGTTGAGATGGAGCTGACTGTTTTTAACAATAAAACGCCTGGATGAAGATATTAGAGACTGGACATTACAATATTATCTTAATGTTAAAGTATATTTATTAATATCAGTAAACTAATAGTGAACCTCATTTAACTTCTTGTCGTTTATCCTTTGACAGAGTGCAGGGACCGGAGTGCCCCCAAGTTGGGACACTATTGTTGTTTGCAAGCGATATTCAATCAACACTACAGCTAAGTCAATGCCTAGTCTGAGATGCTGAGGAAAACCCTTATTGATGTATTTTTATGTCCAGTTCAGTACTCTGGATGACAACCCTTGTATAACACCCCCCTCTTAGAATCCCCCTGACCCCACTGAGCCAAGAAGTAGGTTTGTTTTGCAAATTAAAAGGTTTATTTGAAAAATTAACAAGATATATATCACACTTTTATAATAAATTAATAATTGATATCACACTTATGGATATAATGTTGATCAACAATGGGTAATCTGGCACTAGCACACTTCTTTACAATCAATGAGGAGTTAGTATAGGATGGATAAGGTAGCAAAAATACTTTTATGGTTTCAAGGGAAAAGCAATGAGGAATAAAATGCAGTACAGAAATAACTTGATATGATTTTAGCAAAAGATAAGATAATCACTTTTTTTTGACAATTCACCCCCCCCTCTATGCAAGGTAAAGAGATGGGCACAGTTCTCAGGAATGCAATCAAATATAATTCAGTTCAGTTCCCCCCCAGCAAGCTTAGAGGAAAACAGGTAGAAGTTTGAAACACACGCCCAAAATGCTTTGAATGTCATGACAATGAAGTGAGAAATGTGCTAAAAATGCTTTTAATTCCCTCTAGAGGTTCGGGGTGGGTGATATCTAGTTGATATTAGTTCAGGCTCACTTTAGCAATGCTCTATGAATGATTGTCAGGTTGCACACGAATTTCAGCAAGCAAATCAAGGACAAATATTTTTACACGTGGCTGAAATTGAGCAAAATGTCAAATCGCAGCAAATTTAGTCGCGTGCGTCGAGCGCGATTACGGAGGCACCATAAGGAATAGGAATACGGTTCTAGGCTTGTTGGAAAGCTTAGAATCTTAGCTTTAAGATAAATTTCGCTCCTAGCACAAACGGTTCCGGAGATACGGCCGATTTTGTGAAGGTAGTTTTTCGGATTTTAAACTTTAAAGCTCAGAATGACAGATGACAGTTTTCAGTTTTAAAGATGACAGAATGACACGATTCTAGGAGGCAGTTCTAATAGGCTAAAATAGTTTGAATTAGATTATTTTAACTAAGAGATTGGTTCTGGACAGTTCTGCTAGGTACTCACAATATAAATTTGAAATAGGCCTCGTCACGGATCTGGTCAACACGTCCAGCGGCGGTTCTCTCTGCTCGGCGGGTCAATCAGGCACCGGTTCTGCTCACAGCGATCCGGGTCTGGTCTGCGGTTCCGGCAAAAGTTCTTGGCAAAGAATTCAAACAGCTCGCCCGGCTGTTGAATAGTTTGGTTAGGTTTGCTGGATTCTGAAGGCCTGCTGAGAATACTTTTGCTTGCAGTGGGCCTTCTAGGTTCAAAGTTCTGTAGTCTATGGGTCCCTGGTTCTGGTCTCTGTCTGGATGGGATGTCGGCCGTCAAAATGCTCAGCAGAAATGGAAAATGAATGTCTCTACCTGTCCCAGCAGTCTCTTTATATGTGTTTTGGAAGTGGGTGTGTGCGTGGCATAACTGAGCCTGCCCCTCTCTACTTGTCATTGGCCCAGTTCTCCCCTCTCCCTTGATTGGGGAGCTGGGTTGGGTGTCATCTTTATGGCTTACAGAAAGACACTCCCCTTGTCAATGTGCACACAAATCTATTTCTGATCCAAATACATATTTCCCAGATACACAATTTGTTGAAATTACATGTACACATTATATATTCCTTATGGTCCATGCTTGTCCGCCTCTGATCTTCCTGGGGGCTTGCATTCAAAAATGACAACATTTTGCGCTTTTTGACTGGTTTACCAATATCGGACATTTACCAAAAATTACACAAATGTGCGCAAGGAGTATGGACATTAATTGATGAAGTGTCAGATTTTTAACATGCAGACATTTGGAGTAAGACCCTATTTTCCGCTAGCAACCCCCCAGAATACACCACAGGGTCCTAACACCTCTTATAACGTGCACAGAAAAATCACCAGAATAATGATATTACTTATATAATTCTGACAAGTCCGTACTATGAATTATCCATCTTTTTTAAATTATGCTCTGGCCCAGATGGGTGTGGTTTAGGTTCCAAAGCCCATGGGGGAAGCTTCTGTCTGTCGCCGCCTCCAGCTCAGGTGGCTCCCAGAGGCACTTCTCCTCCCACTTCTCCCAAGAGGAAGCTATTTTACGACCCCCCCAATATAAAATTTGCCTGAGCCCAGGACAGTGCATTGTTCTGTGTCTCTGGCCTCTGCAGGTGCCCCTCCCCTAATCTAATCACAGAGGTGTCATCTCCTTTTGGTGGGGAAGCAGGAGGCAGCCAGGCCTGGGAATGCAGTTTGATCAAGTTTCAACTCCTGTCGGGGGTAGTTTTCAGGCAGAATTTAGCTAAATGTCACTTTAGTTCCCAGTTTAAATCAAACTTACAATTTTTACATATACATTAAATAATTACTTCCTTCAAGTCATTTCAGAATATAGTTTTACATTGTATCCACCTCTTAGCAAGTCTTTCCTTGGCCTGGTTTGGGTTCCTCTGTTCAGTTCTACACAAAAGTCTGGTGGTTTTAAAACGCTGGCTTTCTGATAGTGGTGAGTACCGGTATTGCATCCATTTTTGGGATCTGTCTTGAATTACTGCATTTCAATAGAGCGGTCTTTTGCTTGATAGTATAGGACCCTTGCTTAACATTGTTTTGATGGCATCCTTACAGTAGAGTGGTCATGTGGAACCCCCCACAAGAAGGTTGTATCTTTGGAGTGGTCTTGTGCCAACTGCGCAGTTCTCCTGGATTCTGGCGTGAATGTGGGCAGCGATAGCTCATCCCCACATCCACCCAGTCTATTGATTTAGTTTGTTCTGGGATAGAATAATGGGCGGCGACAGCTCATCCCCACATCTACCCAGTCTATTGATTCAACATGGGTCAAAACCCTTGACATGTTGTATATTGACACAATCTATGTGCCCCGATTGTTTATTTCTCCCTTGCACCTTAAGTTTTTTTATTATCTTTGAGTGATTATTTACTTCTATAAGATCATGCAATGCAGATGCACATCTCACACATTAACAGATGGATCTTAGTTTTAAGTGGAGCAGAATCCTGGAATGCTGATCCCATTTCTGCCATGGAGCCCCCTAGTTCCATAGATCATGGGTGATATATGCAGTAGAGGACCCTGGTCTAGACATGTGGGATAACAGAGCCCCATGTGCATTCTCTCTAGTGGCTCAGTCTCTCATGTGACACCTCCAGTCGTAGGGGATTGCCAGCCTTGCTTAATAGCAGGCAGAAAGGAGACAGGCTGGCAGATAGCAGCCAGGAGCATGCAGCAGGCTCTCATACCCTTCCCAGTCCCAGTAGACTGGACCATCAGACTTAAAATGTAAATGTACATACGTGAAGACATGCCAGAGTTGGAATTATAGGGGAACTAAATGTAATTGAAGTGTGCTAAAGCACTGCTTGTCAAAGACGGCTTAAGCTCATATCCTAAGACAATGACCATTGCTATAATCATAGGTACAAGAACTAATGGAGCAACTAAAGAGATGTCGCTGTTCAAGTTGGGGGCAGTCTCTCGTGCCAAGGTGAAGAGATGACCACAGCAGAACTGAGATGTTGATGGAAGACAGCAGTACCATCCTTCTACTGCAAAGTTGGACAACGCCATGCAAGAGTTAAAAATATAGTAATTGCACCTGAACTTCCAAAATAATTAACCAGATAGACTTGCCAACCCGCTTAGCCCCCTTAACTCAGCATATGTCGTTGGTGACTATCTGTTACCTATCAAACTTTGAATCAGTAACATCTCCAATCTGGTCTACTAAGGTATCTTAAATTAGAGAGCTTGGCCTTTTTTAGGTCTACATGAACTCAAAAGCAGATATGTCAGGCATCCTACCTTTTGTAAAAAAAACAATCACCCAAGTGTTGTTAAAATGTGCCACCTTTGCAGAATGCATGTTCCTAATCGACACATTCCTTATTTGCTCTTGTTAGAATTTAAGATGCTTTGACCAGAGGAGTGTGTTATCCTCAGCGAGCCGTAAATGCCTTCAACCTCACACTCCAGTGAAGGCAATTTGATTTCCAGTGATCCACCCTTCTGCTTTCTATGTGGCACAGCCCACATTTGACCATGGCAGTTGCTGCACTAACAACAGAATGGGCCCGGAAACTTCCAAGCAGACAGGCCCTGGACAAAAGGGCCCTTTTGAGTACTCGTTTGAACATAATCTGGCCTGTGATTAGCCTTTCAAATGTGTAATCAGGCAGCTCCTTAAATAAGGCCTGACCATTGATAATGCCCTTGCAGCCTGAATGGGATAAACCTGATGACGGGATCTCACTGGGTCACAGAGTTAAGGATTGCCCATGACTTGTACAGCTTTATGCCACAGTCGTCCTGCCAGCAAACCTCTGTTTGATTTTTCCCAATAACTCACTCTATTAAATGACAACCAAATCATCATTGAAGAGCTAACTTTATTGCTAAGGATCCATTTTGGTAAATGTTACCCTAATCGTGTAACAGCCCTTTTGTTGTCAATTGGCAGTTATGTAATCTTCCTCCCAATGAATAGCATCTTGCTCCTCTATACCGCTAGTAAAGTTTTTTGATGATGATGACAAAAGTTCCTGATAACAGAAAACCCAAGAATACCAACAATATATGTTCACAAGGTCTTTCATTTGACACCTGAGGGATGGCCCATTATGGGTGAAATAGGCTGGATAACAGAAAGATATTCAACGTATATTGATGCTGTTATCTGTAAGGAAGTTCCTAAATTGCAAGCGTACTTAAGAGATACAATGCATTTATTACAACTTTTGTAGAGTTTTGAATGGGCAGAAGACTACTGTTTGTAACATTGGACATTAAAGCAGTATACATGTCTATTAAACATGAAATGGCACTGAAGATAATAGAATATACATATGCAAATAGATCTGCCTCTTATTTCTTACACATTATGATGCTAAAGGAATTGTTGGAATTCACTTCATGGAATAATATCTTCCGATTTGACAGTACCATGTATAAACAGACCAGGGGGGTGGCAATGGGGGTGAAATATGCCCCAACATTGATCAACTTCTTTATGGGCTTTTTTGAAAACATATTTGTATACTCTGAAAATGAATTGAAACCAAGAGTCAAACTTTGGGTCAGATATATATATATATTATGTAAAAGCTAATTGTTTGTGCCGGTGGTTCGCGCTAAGCCTGTAAATAATGTTTGATAATTCACAAAGTATATCACTGAATTCTTCTGTACAATGCATACATTAGAAAGGTCAATATATGTGCTGCTCCAGATTTATTTTCTTGTTACAACTGACACGTGTTTCAACACTGGGCCATTTTCAAGGCTGTTAATTTTAACACAATCATGTCAAAATCATCACATGTAGTGACAGTATCAAAAAAACTAAATTCACATACCAAATTCACAATTTGTGGGCAGGTAGGTATGACATGAGGAAAAACAAACAAAAACACATGTCATTCAAGTATTAATATTCAAATCTCATTTGCCGAGAGATTTGTGTACAGATTGTGTGAAGCACCAAATAGCACATGCCCGGTCCATATGTCCATAGTCCCTTTCTAGTGCTGGTGGTACTCCTAAAACATTCTCATGTTTATGTCTTGGTTAAAAATGCTCCATTGTGAACAGTTGAATGGTTGATTGATGCCACCTGATTGGTAGACCCCAGTGAAGCCCACTGTCATGTCTCCACAAGGTAGGCAAAGTCATTTTAGATAGACCTTACCACTGGTAATATAGTATTGTTGCCTAAAAAGCAATCATTGGACAAGATTAAGTCTCTGGGTTTACTCTGTTATTATTGACACTTCTAGGATGTGCATGTAATAGTGAGTCACTTACCCGTTGGGTGTGTGCTATCTTGTCTGTAGTACCCAATATATTATTATTGGTCTCCTAATGTTAACTTTTCTTCGGTTGCTAAAAAAGAGCAATAGATACTCGACTGAGCATGAGTTAGCTACTGTGCCTAATTGGCATGTATGGATGGAAAAGATCTGATATGGCTTACCTCGAATAGTGTCTAATTTCATTACTGTCATAACGTATGTCTATAATATAGCCGTGGTTGCTTTAACATAGTCCTGTAAAAAGCAATGTGCCATAAGCATACAACTTCATATAACCGTTGTATTGCATGTATTTTTCAATGAAGTACAGACTTAGTTGGAGTACTATGTGCACAACGGTGCCTCACCAAATATTCTTTCTTCATATAACTTCATACAATTGTTAATTCTAACTTCATAATTGTTCAATTGCATTTGTTTTTGCAATGTGGTACGGACGTAGAGTACTATGCGCACGTTTTGCAATTGTGCAAGTCTTATGTAGTGTATTCCAATAAAAGAATAACTTCCATCTCTAATGAGAGGTGAAAGTAATTAAGGAATGTTGTCAATAATAACAAGAATAGTCTTTGTTTTAATCTGTGGGTTACCTCTATTGGCTTCAGAGTTAGCTGCCTACTATTGGGTTTGTGAAATGCAGTATGAACAGTTTTGTTCACACATCCACAACGGGATCAAGGTACACAGCTGTGCCAAGAACGCCATGGGTATGAAACACAATACTTAGCAGATCGCAGGAGCATTGATACAAATTATAAATTATGGTCTTGTCACTAGGAAGCATGAGCGGTTGTATATAAAGAAGGAATATGTATCTCTTACCACATCTAATGTCTAATACCTCTTGGTGTTCAGGTGTGGACCATAGAAGAATTGTCCATTGAGTGCAAATAAAATGTAGTTCATTTCAACAAAAGAATAACCTCCATCTCTAACAAAAGGCAATAGAAATGATTTGGGGTTCTTTTTGGACCATCATAACGGTAATTGTATAATTTATGGAACATTTTACCACAAAGTTAAGGCACTTTTTCATCAGACATATTAAGTTCCTATGTTAGGGAACCACTTGCGCAGCCCCTTTTCTTTTCAATAAAGACTGTGAATTTGTGTCTTGGTGGTGCCCGCATGACCATGTTGATACTTGCTTAAATAGGGTGAATAATCATTAGGAATGGGCATAACAAATGCCCAGTGTTCTTTTACAATGTGATGCTGACATAGGAAAATAATTTGAGCCTTTTGTATGTTTTATCCCTGCTCCTTGTAACCGACTCTGGGAATTTAAATAAATTGATCCTCTTTTTGCAAATAATTATGGATGTACCTGTACATATGAATTCCAATTTCCAAATTGGTGGCAATGAATAATATGAAATACTTTATGTCACTGCAATTAATATTTGTTTTTGTATTTTGTTGTTTTTATATAGCGCTTTAATCCAAAGTGCTTTACAGTTTAACAACAAAAATACATCAAACATGGAAATGTAGAAGCAATAATAGTATACATGAATCAAACCAGAAAAACAGTATGTAGAACCATTTGCATATGAGAAGGAAGAGGAGGAGAGGCGGGGTGGGAAAGGAAAGAGGAGGGAGAGAGAGTAGGGAGAACAGTGAATAGTAGGAAGAAAGGAGATCTTAGGAGAGAAGGGGAAAGATAAAGAGAACAAAGAAGAGTGTACTAGAAGGAGAGAAAGAAAGGTGAGAGGGGGAAAAGGTGTCAGGGAGGGGAATGAAGAAGGAGTGATTTCAAGGAGGAGCGAAAGGAGGAATAGGTAGGGATGGAGCGGAAAGAAAAAGGTAGGGAGTTCCAGTGTAGGGGGGCAAGGAGCTGAAATGAGTGGAAACGAGAAGAGCCCAAGGGGGTGGGGGAACAGAAAGTAAGAACAGATCAGCAGAATGAAGGGATCGAGAGGGAGTGTAGAATGAGAGAAGAGAAGAGAGGTAAGGAGGGGCAAGGTCATGAAGAGATTTAAAGACAAGACAAAGGAAGTGAAATTTAAGTTGGGAGTGGAAAGGAAGCCAGCCTAGGTAAGAAAGTGAGTTGGAGATGGAGTCGTGGGGAGAGAGAAGACAGAGGGTATGGATGGCAGAGTAGTAGAGGGATTTGAGGGGGGCAAGATGGGAAGCAGAGTGACAGAAGAAGAGAGAAGAACAATAGAAAAGGAGAGAAAAGATGAGGGAGGAGATTAAAAGTTTGGTAGCATGGAAGGTGAGAGAGGGACAGACTTTATGGATATTAAAGAAGTGGTAGCGACATGCACGAGAAGTAAGGGAGATATGATGAGTAAAGGAGAGGGAGGAGTCAAAGGAAATGCCTAGATTATGAGCATAGGTGGAAATAGGAAGATTAGAAGGGGAAAAATGAATAGAAGCAAGGGGAGAGGGAGGAGGAAGTGTGTTAGAAGAAAAGAATAAGACTTCAGTCTTGTCAGTGTTAAGAGAGAGATAGTCAGATGACATCCAGTTTTTAATGGCGGTAAGACAGGAAGAGAGATTTAGATGTAAGTCAGAGGTGAAGGAAGAAAAAGAGAGGAACAGCTGGGTGTCATAAGCGTAGAAATGGTGAGAAATCCCAAAGGAAGAGATGATAGGGACGAGGAGTGAAGTGTAAAGAGAGAATAAGAAGGGCTCCGAGGACAGAGGCTTGGGGAATGCTGTAGTCCAGAGGGAAGGTAATGGAGGTTCAGCCACCCCAAAAAACGGCAAAAGTGCGGTGGGAGAGGTAGAAGAGAGCCAGTTAAGGACAGTGCATTTGATTCCAAAAGAGGAAAGAGTATTGAGAAGTAAGGGGGGATCAACAGTATCGAAGGCAGCAGAGAGGTCAAGGGGGATGAGGATTGAGGATTGCTTAGAATAGCGAGTGGTAAAGAGAGAGTTAAGGACATAGTTAAGAGCGGACTCAGTGGAGTGTTTGGGGTGGAAACCAGATTGAGATGGGGGAAGGAGAGAGGTTAGTGACAAAAGTTGAGAGCTGAGAATAGGTTAGGCATTCGAGTAATTTAGAGAGAAAAGGTAGAAGTGAGATTGGGCGAAATTTGGAAGCGTGAAGAGGATTAGCAAAAGTCTTCTTCAGCATAGGGATAATAGTGGCGTGCTTGAAGGCAGAAGGGAAGGTGGCCGTGGAGAGAAAAGTATTGAAGAAGGAGGTTAGATAGGGAATGAAAGGGGGTAAATCTTGGGAATAAGAAGGGTTGGGATGGTATCAGAATGGGCGGCAGTAGGGTGGGATTTAGTTAGGGGGAGAGAGACATCAGAGGGAGTAATTGGAGAAAATTCAGACATGTCAGCCGAGTGGGAGTGTAGGGCGGGGGAGTGGAATAAGAAGGAGAACAGACAATTTTTTGGCAAAGAGAAATAATTTTTTCAGAGAAGAAGTTAGCAAAGTCAGAAGGAGAGAGAGGAGGAGTAGAAGAGAGGTCAGGAGCGGGAGGGGAGAGGAAACGAGAGACGGTTTGAAAGATACGACGAGGATGAGAGGCTTGGGAGTGAAGGAGGTCAGAAAAGTATGCGCATTTAGCGGAGTTAAGGCAGGAGCCATATAGAGAGTGATAAGAAAAGTAGGAGGTTTGGTTAGGAAGAGTGGGGGATTTGAGCTAGCAATGCTCAAGACGACGGAGGAGACGACACATGGACAGGAGGTGAGGAGAGAGCCAGGGTTGGGAAGGCTTACAAGTAGGGCGGAAAGAAAAGAGGGGGTAGAGTTGATCGAGGCTAGAGGAGATAGAGGAAGATAGAACGGGTAAGCCAAGATAAGCCGGGAGAGAGGAGAAATCAGAGAGAGGAGGAAGAGAAGAGCAGGTATCAAATAAGAGTGAAGGGCTAAAGTTCCAGACATCACGTTGAGTACAAGATATGGAGGAGGGTAAAGGAGAGGGAGGTGGAATGCTGGGAGTAAGAGAGACTGTGGAGGAGGAGTAGGTGGAATTAAAGATGAGATCAAGAGTGGAACCAGAAGAGTGAGTAGGAGAAGAGGGGGGAGGAGAGAGAAGGTAGGAGTAGAGGATCTAGAAAAGAGGTGAGGGTGAAGGTTGAAATCACCAAGTACAGTGAGGGGAGAAGGGGAAGGGGAGATTAGAGAGAGGAGGTGGTCAAGGTCATCTGAAAAGGAGGAGCAGGGGCCAGGAGGTCTATAGATAATTAGGAAGGAAATGGGGTGAGGGAAAGTAAAGGATTTATACAAGAATTCAAAAGAAGGGAAGGTAGGAAGGGACACTGAGGCGGTAGATGAAAGGTATTTAGGATGGAAGAGGATAAAAAACACCTCTTCCACGACCAGTGGGACGAGAAACATGAAAAAAGGAAGAGGAAGGGTGCCGAGAGAGGCAGGGACAGTAGAGTTGTGAGGTAGGATCCACGTTTCAGTTAGACAGAGCAAATGAAGGTTGAGATGAAAGAACATGTCTAAAACAGCCTTGTTGCAAAGAGATCTGGCATGCCAAAGAGCATGCTGATTAGGCTGAAAGGTTGGATTGGAGGGTAGATGAGGTTAAGACGATAAGGAAGAGAAGATATGGAAGGAGGTGTACGGGAAGGGGGTTGAGCAAGGGAATGGACATGAGGAATAGGGGAAGGATGAAGAGGAGAGGGAGGGGGGAGCGGGAAGGAGGGGGCAAGGAGAAAGGTGGAAGAGAAAGGAGAAATCTAGCGATGCGCATGACAGGGAGGAGGAGAGATTGCAGAAGGTAGCAGAGTGGAGAGAGAAGAGGAGAGTGCAGCAGCAAGGTGTGATAAAGAGAGATAGAGAGGGAGAGGAGTATATGAAGTGATGGGGAGTGCAGGGGGGAAGAGGGGTGGGTGGGGGTGGAGGCAGACAATCCCAGGCTAGAGGCTCAGATGGAAGGAGCCAAGGGCAGGGGTAGAGAGTGTCCGCTAAGGGAAACTAATGGTAGGTCCGTAGGCTAGGGTGGTGACAGATGGGGAGAGGGAGAAAGAGCCGATAAGGAGGAGGGAGGCCAGTACAAGAGGCACTCAGGAGGCAGTAGGTGGCAGGTAGATCAGGGGGGCTTGGGAGGGGGCAGTAGGAAGGTCGAAGAGGAGATTAGCAGACCATGGCTTAAAGAGATCCGGAGGTGGCAGGCAACCAGTAGGAGTGAAGAGACATGGTGGAATGGGAGGCAGCAGGGAGGGGGAGCGAGGTGGTAATGGGGAAGGTAGCAGGTGGATTGCTTAAGGGTTGAGTATTGAAGGACAAGTGGTGGCAGTTGACCAGTGTTAGAGTATACCAGGCTGTGGTTATGGTACTTGTTAAAGTAGGCGAAATGCAGGGCAGAGCCAAGGTGGTAGAAGGTGGCTGCAAGGAGGATGGCTACGATGGGTAAAATGGGTCGTGGACAGTAGCAGCTAAATTAGGGAAAAGTGGATGGAGATGCAGCAGGGTATCTATGAGGTAGTTCACTCTCTGGAGGCTTAGATGTCAGAAACTGGGGCAATGCAGCCACTATGACTAGACAGGAAAGATGATCAGGAAGATAATGTCACATTAGAAACGGGCAGTCCATCAAGAAGAGAGAGGCGAAGAAGGTGCAGAGAACACTGGAGTCACTCTTCTATGTCACCAGGAGCCGGAGCAGTCAGGTTGCAGCAGACAGATGCAGCGAGGGTCAGTGAGTCTAGAGAGACCAATGGAGGTGAGGCACACTGATAGGAGGGGAGAGGCAGTAGAGGTGCAGTGAGATCCTCTTATCTCCGTAGCCGTAGGAGCCGGGTCAGCAGCAGGCGCAGAACCAAAGACAGCAGAGAAAGGGCTAGGAAGTCAAAGCAGTCCAGTGGAGGGCCCACCAGAGGTAAAATATCTGTGGTGTCATGTTAAAAATTGGATTGAATCAATGGTACACAAACCCTGAGGAAGACCTATCTGTATATGTCGAAACATGTGTTTTGGCAGAAACAGAGTAAAGAAGAACATGTAAAAAAAAAGTGTTGAGCACTGTCTCTGTGTTTATTTATCTGTTAAAAGTATCACCTGAGGTCGCACACATAGTAGAGTGGTTGCATTTATAGTAGAAGTTAGGGTGTAGCACAAATGGTCAAGAATTTTCCAAACATTTTGCTAGTCAAGTATACTACCAACACTCTTGCTGGCACATGATCAAGACTTTTCCTCCACATGTACTGAGAGGAGGATAGCGATGAACACCTGTATTTTAAATAGCAACGCTTCTTACAGCCACTGCCCAACATATAACTCCTCATGCCTGCAGAATAACTGCTTTTTACGTGTTTTGTATTTTTTTTATTTTTTTATTTATTGAAAAATTTTAACACACGTGTTTCGAGGTGCTGCAAGGCAAGGGAGGGGGGATACAGGAGTGACAAGTAGCAATCTTAATAAGCCTTGCAGCATTCAGATCGTGCAAGTGCATTAATAAGAAGTGCAAAGGAGCAGGTGAGTGGGGGAAGGGTAGGAAAGGGCGGGGGCCCTAGAGAAGAGAGTGCAAGGGGTGCAGTGGAATGGGCCCAGGGAAGTAGAGAGTGCAGGGGAAGGGCAACCACAAGCAAGTGCAAGGTAATGGGCTAGAATGTCTCCAACAGTGTAGGCCACCCTGATAAGTGCAGGAGGGGGTGGGTCAGGAGAAACCAAGTGCAGGGGTAGACTAGCCAAGGGGGTGTTACTTTGAAGGGAACCAGACCTCCAGACTAAGGCAGATGGGGAGGAGGAAGGTGGAGGAGAAAATTAAGGTCTTGAGGAGCTTCCGGAACTTGAGGAGATCTGGCTCAAGTCTGAGAGGGGCAGGGAGGCCATTCCAGAGGGAGGCACCTGCAGAAGAGATCTACCACCAACTCTCTGCTTGGCAAAGCATCTAATCTGAAGAGATTTAGAGTTAGATGAGCGACGGCTCTAGGAGGGAGGTATTTAGGGAGAGAGGGTTGAATGTGGTGGAGTTGCACATCCCATGAAGCCTTGTGAACTTTGCAGAGGGTCTTGAACTTGATCCTTGCAGCAACTGGGAGCCAGTGGAGAGATTTAGGGGCTGTAGAGATGCGGTCCCTGGGCTTGAGGCCAAGGATATGTCTTGCAGTCCTATTCTGGATATGTCTATTTTAATGGCAATAGCCTCTAAGTCTGAGTTGTGTGACTAAACATCAGTCCTCCAACAATGTTCTGAATGGTGTGCCATTGTTCTGTCCACACTGGGTGCCAGCCACCTGGTACAGGAACCTTACTATCAGACAGCAGGATTACAGGTGCTGGGAGCAGGAGGGGCAGTGAAGGTGATCCAGCACAATCCAGTGCTGCATGTGCAACATGAAAGTATATTCTGTTCACTATTTGTTCATGACTGGTGCCACAGCAAAGTTATCAACCAGATGATGAGCTTTCCAGGGGGCTCCCAACAGGGACGGCAACACCGTAGCAGGAAAAACACCTCCAAGAGCCCCTTATCATTCTCTGGAGACCCAACTATTAGGCCAACCTTGACACATCAGTGAAGCAATGAACCCAAAGCATCTGGATAAATATCAGAACAGCTGAAACTAGGTGAGGAACTGCTGTCCTGCCTTTCCTTGACAATTTCACTGAAGAATTCGAGGAATTCTTACGGGCTCATCAGAAGTTGGTCTGTAACCCTTAAATGCAGCGGTAATGCTATTACCAATGCATTTAAGGGTCCGCCAAATCATGAGTTTGCCAGTATTTACCCCCAGCTCTGAGCTGTGGGGAAATTTGCCTGGAATTTGCAGATTTCCAGCGCTATTATCGCGCAGTAATACCGCCGACGGTAATCATGCAGAAATGTACACCTTTGGGTCCAATGGGGAATTCCTGAATGGGCCCAACTGGGAATGGGGAAGGACCCTTCCACCAAACCCGTGATCTGGCGCTAATAGCGCCAGACCAGTTGGCAGTAGCACTATTAGTGCAGGTGGTATCCCGGTGGGAATACTGCCAGGATACCGCCCAATTCGTGATGAGGCCCTTAGTGTTTCCATCATAGATGTTGCTTTGATACCAAAGTAATGATATAGATTATTATACAGAGGGGTGCCAAACCGGATTTGGCTACGTGAATCCAGCCCCTGTCATGCCGATCGCTAGTCACAATATATTGATTTTGTAGCAGAAACATTAGTAGTAACATATTAAAAATAAGGGAAAGTCCAGCCAATCGTTTTTACAAATATGAAAAAGGTGCCCTGCTGTTGCTGGAGGTAAAAATCCAGCTTTCTGCCCGTTTTTGTCAGTTTTTAGCGCTATTACTGCCAGCGATATTACCAGTAATAGCGCTGAAGAATCCCTGTAGGGTCCTTTGGACTCTTAAAAAATGGTTAATTACAGCCTTAACACTACTTAACACTACTCGTGATCCAGAGCAAATTGTGCCGGACCGAGTAGCGCGAACACTATTTGCGTTGGCGGTATCCCGGCAGTATTACCGCCGGGATACCACCAAGGTCATGATAGAGTCCTTAGTCTTCCCTGTGCTCCCATGGCAGGGCGTCCTGCATCTTTACAGCATCTCAAAGGCATGTTGTTGCCAGAACATAACTAAATGTAGTCCTCTATAATACCTCTAATAAAGGGATTGTAATTCTGCTTTGCAGAATTTGGATTTGAAGCACCTGTGAAATATCAACACATGGCAAATCATACATCAAAAATACAGTTACTATGTAATATTGAATCTCACGAAGAATTGCAAAATATCAATATTGTTTTCTTTTTTCAAGTGAGAGGTTTTAAAATGTCTATTTTGCACTCACATGGATTTGTTTTGTCTGAATTACATTTAACTGAAATATTTGTCTTGAAATGTTTTCCACAACATAGTACAAGCCATATCGTGATATTTTGTTCGGCCTCAAGCAGATTTTATACACAAATTCCTAGTAAATATAGGGACTAATGGCAATATACTCTGAATTATTTATAAATATTACTAGAAAACAGCAGTATTTTCGGCCATGGTACAGAAGTGGCAGTAAGTGGCTGCCAGGCAATAGAGGCAGCTATCCCTGGCAGACCATACCGACAAGAGAAGAGATTCGCAGGCACCGAGTGTAAATAATTCTGCGTGATTTTAGAACCGTTCTCTGCTAGTCAGAAATAAAGTATATTGGAGTGGGAAGAACCAATGAACAGCTGTGTGTTAGGGGCCAGAGTAATGCTTCTTCCTAAGGAGGGGACTAGAGATGCTGCCTTTTGGAGGGTACCTGACTGCTTCCCAGACAGGCAGATGCATTTCCACCTGGCAGTCCCATAGACTGTGGGCAGAAATGCTTAGATGGTAAAAATATCGCCCACTCTACCGTTTTTACTTTTAGCTACTAGGTGGCACTAATGTGCCATCTCTAAGCAAACACGATTACAGCTAGGGAGAAATGGGTATCCAGGTACATTTTCGAAAACACATTTTCGAAATGCCATTTTGTCTGAAACACAATTGCAGAAAGAAAATCCGATTGTTTTTTTAATTTTATGTTTTATTATTGTTTTGTTAGTAAAAAAAAAGTGTCAATAATAAAAAAAACAGGGGGGTTGGGGGAACCCCACCATTTAATGGGGGAACACCCCCATTTAAAAAATAAAATTAAAAACAAACCATTCAAATTATTTTCTTTTTGGCATTTTGGTGTCGAAAAAATGGCATTTCGGAAATTTGACGTTTCGAAAATGTCACTATAAACCGGAGAAATGGCATGTAACGGACACAAAGTTTGAAGGTGTTGTTTGGTTATTTACCCACCCATTGACCGCCCGTGGTCATGCAAATCCCTATGGCCATCCCCACCCACTTCCTGCCCCTCCTCACCCAAATCACTTCTTCTGGGATCACTTTAACCTTGCCCTCAAACTTTGTGCTCAAAATGCCTGCCAGTGTTTTTTTTTTCTCTAAAACAGTCATCTGAGAGTTAATTTCTGAATTGGAGCTGTAAACATGCTACTGGTGTAATACAAATGTCTTAACCAGGTCAGCCCATAATCACTATGCATGTCATTCACTGAGGTCCGGTTAAAAACAAACACTTTTGCCATGTGTATAAGCATTAGGCATTTTCCCAGCACTGCTAATATATGCTTAGCTACTCGCATTATTTTGCAGCTGCTATCATTGATGGCCCGTTAACATCACCAATGCAGTGCCTGACAAATGCATTTCCAATGCCTGGAAAAAAGCCAAATGATATGACATGATATGTTAAGTCATTTACAACGTGCCTGTGCGTCTTTCTAGGCATTGCCAATGCTTGTGTCTAAGGCAGTTGAGACTTGATAAGTGCTTGTCAGTAAATGCACATGGAATTACAGAAATGACAGAAAGCTATTACTTATTTTTTGGAGGATGGGATTGTAGCTATAACACCCACATCAGGGGCGTACGTGGCTGGTAGGGGCCAACCAACCTGCCGAGCCCCGAGCATAGATAGGGCCTCAGGGAGGGCTGTGGGCTGTTACCGGCTATGCAAGCCCTTCCAACAAGGGGGTGATTGCTATCCACACCCTGGGGTTAGTCTGAGGTGTGCAGATGTGCTCCGTGCGTATAGCGTGAGTCCAATCTCATGTTAAAAAAAAAAAACAAGATGGCCACAGTCATAGGGAAATGGATCTAGTCCCGTTTCTAATTTCATGGCGACCGCTGGTGGGACGGAGGTGGGTTGGAAAAGGATGTGAAATGTCTTTGGAGGAGAAGGGGGCATCGAGACCTGGGAAGGCAATAGGGAGTGGCTCCCTGTTTCCTCCCCACATTCAAGATGTCGCCCCCCAGGGAAGGGCCTCGGGTGGCTGGAAAATGTGGGTTGTACACAGTGGGTTCTTGCCCGCTTTTCTAGCCACCTGATTGGCTGAGTACCTGGGTGAGAATGGCCCTTTACAGCATGGTTTCCAGGAAATGCCATGGTGATATGAGGGCCCTTACTCGTGTTTGCACACAAAGGTACACTGAGTTTGTACTGTAGGGGGAATCACCCAAAGAGTTCAATGCAATAGCTATAGCCAGTGAGCTTGTCAATTGGAAATCTTCCAACTAATGGATATTATCTATGATGTCAGCTGTGCACCTGACCACCAAATCAAGGAAGGTGTTGTACCTCTCACACTAAGAACAAAGTATGTTAGGCAAACATAATTATACCAAACTGACTGATCTCATTGCAAATCCGAGGGTCAATTGGCTATTCAGTTGTTCCCAGCAGGGTGGCAGGTTCCATGGTATTCATAGGCTTACAGCTCTGTTTCATTGAGGAGCAAGCAGAACACTGAGCAGTGGCAGTCGAAACATGTTGATGGCACACACAAAACAGTACACAGTCCCAGATCTCCTGCAATAGTTTGATTCAGGGACAGAAGGGTGTTGATACTGAAGTGCCGCCTTCTGTGCCTGGGGCAACACCACCTTCTTCAGCAGCCAGCACGGTGCTATGTGACAACACTTTCCCAGCAATGCTCCCACAAACCAGGGACAACTGTGGGCAGAATGAAAGACTGGTGATCTCGGAGACTAGGAAGTGGGCCTTAGCCGGACAAGGCAGGGTATGATCAACCAGTGACAGCATCCGAACCAATCCGGTACTCAACAGAGAGCAAACAAATCCACTCCAACATCTTATCCACAATGGTGTGGCCTACTTACACATCCCATTAAATGACATGCATAGTAAAGTTATAGGGAAGGGTGGAGAAAGCTATTGATTATCAATCTTACAGTGAGTTCCATATGCAGAAAAGAAACTCTTGCCCAGACAGCATTAACCAATATATTTTTTGTCCAATAGTAGGGATTCTTGCAGTTGTTTCCTCAGAAAATGTACAATTTACCACACCTATTAAAGGTTTAACGCCTATTACGAGTAGGTTTACTCAGTCACTGCTCTGGCAATCCTACCATGTCTGCTCCGATTGCCCTCAGGTAGACATCCACCTTCATCTAGTTACGTGTTTCACTTTTTGGGGATGGTGTACTTTTAAACGCTCACTGAAGTTCCCTGAAGGTTGGTTATACCATCACTAAATGAAACACAGATTTGAATACTTCTGGGTTTTACTAGACCATGGGCTCATTACAAGGTTGGTGGTAAACTGCTGATGCTACCGGTGGGTTGCCGCAGACCTTGTAACACTGTTTCTGCCGCCTGACATCCCGGTGCCACCTGGACATTACAGGTGGTGACAGATTGGGATGTCAGGCGGCCGAACAAAAGGCAAGTCCCCATTTCCGTGGAGTCCCATTGGACTCCATGGGAATGGGCACACTGAAGCACTGGCACCAGTGCTAACAGTGGCGGTGCTTCAGTGAAGACAATGCCGGTAGGGGCCAGGAACCCATGGCAGGCCAGACCTGCCGGGGAATCATTGGCCCCTACCGGCATTGTCGGAGTATGGTGGTCTGGAAAGGGTGCCGGAACATTTCTACTGCCACCCCTGTTTCCGGACCAGCATGCACATTATGAAGCCCCATGTGTATTTGTCTGGCTGCCTCCTAATTACTTATAATTTGACACAGAATCAAAGTCTCATGATAAACATAAGGTGACAATCTAACGTGTTCCTTGTAAGTTCATCATATGTTATGAAACGTTTGAATCAGTCTTTATTTTGGGATTGTAGCATATAAACGGGATTGAGTTTCTTTTATTTAATCTCTGGGAAATTGCAAATTCCTGTTCCCTGTGAGCCAATGGGCTGATTTCAATAAAATGTTGTATGAAGTTGTTTGTGCCCTAACTTAGGCGAACACAACATACATATGTTCATTTGTGTTAGTTTTAGTAATGCACAAGCCATCTTTTTCTCCAAGGTGAACGTCACATTTTAGGGCGAGTAAACAGCAGTGCAAACGATGAGCTGGACAGACCCCATTCATTAGTGTAGGGGGCAAGCTGCTCTCAACACTACTGTATTGCTAGCTCCCCGCACTCGGGGGATGCTCGGGGTTTGGGGTTATTTAACAGTGTCCACCCCTTATGGAGCCTGTGACTGTGACCCTGGCAAGCAATGTGGCTAGACTATTGCACTTGAATGTGAGCATCAATAATTCAAACTTTCAAATGCCTTTCCAGAATAGGGCACAGCTTGCTTTGGCCCAAATGATAAGATGGCTGCTGTGCTTTATATTTATGCTTGAAAACAACATGCCTTGAGGAAATGTTGGCCCTGCTGGCATCACATGTGCAAAGATGGAGGTAATACATACATGGAGGGACCAGGAGGCACCAAAGAAATAATACGTGGAAAAATGCCCTTTTAGGCTGAATGTCGGATGGGTCAGTATGGAAAGATATGGCTTATGTTTCCGAACTAATCTAAGGATGCATCATTTTTATACAATTTACTACAAATCCATTGAGGCAGATCCCTTTTTCTACCCTGGTGTGTCTTTCCTGCTTTTTATGCTAGTTCTCCCCTGTCACATGCAATGCTGTCCGGGGTGTACTAAGTGTTGTGGTGTAAATATTGTTTGGCTTCTGAATTCCAAGGTTTTGGGATTCAGAATTGCTGGCCGTGGAGTGGATGGATAGAGACGGAGGGTGAAGGAGTTCATTGCTGTTTTGTGTGCTCTCAATCTTTCAAAAGAAATGTTTTTGGGAACTCACAGAGTACTCGTGTTGGATTCAGGAAACCCAACATAGTTTGGCGAAGAGGGGCAGCCATTACTCGACCCACATGCACAGAGTGTTTCAGCCGGACCGAGGACCATCATCTGGTAAGTCCAAACATTAAGTATCTATGTGTAGGTGCCGCGGAATAGACATAGACACAAGCGGGTCAGAGACCGGAGTGTGAACAACTTAATCTCATAATGTGTATTCAAGGGAAAGTGCTAGGAGTAGTCAAAATGCACCAACAGCAGTGAGAGAGAGAGAAATTGGCACGAGACAAAAATATGGGCGAGGCCGTCACAAACATCCTGCGATGTGCATTAGAGGAAAGGGCTTTGCAAAGGTTTTAAAGAAACCCTGGTAGCCATTGAGTGCCAATGGAAGACAGTGGTCAGCACTGCACTCAGTTAACTACTGTAGTGAAATGACAAGATACACAGAGCGAGTTAAGAATTAATAATAAGAATCTCAGCAAGTAAACAAAGGACAACATAAGTGATCAAACAAATATAAAATAAAAATGGCAGCATGCATGGCATCATGTTCATCCTCTAGAAAATGTTCTGCCTCACCTAGTCAAACTTTCATTTAGTGGGTGGGGCGGAAAGAATATTGGCCAAACTATATTCAAACAGTGGAGCATGTTGGTTTATCAGTAGAAACAAAATACTGTTATTAAGGCCCTTATTCACAGAAAGTTTTCCAATGGGGTTTTGCCATTATAAAAGGCTTCCATGAATTAGGCCATAAATGCTTTAGATCCAGAAGGCCAACGCAAGTTCTGAAAATTGCAACCCTTGAGTGAAGCAGGTGATTTAGATGACCATGAAATGACTATAAAACAACTGGATTTATACTATGCTCCTGAGACCAACATTGCCATAAACAGATTTAATTTGTATTCAAGAGTCTAGAAACAAGGAGAAAGTATTGAAGAATATGTCTCAGCATTAAAATCATTATCATGAAAGTTCGGAGTGGGGCTCACAGCAGAAGAACTAAGAGACCAAATCATTATACATACAAATGATTAATCTCTATAAGAAAGGCTGTGGAGGTGTTGGGATCCCACCTTGGCTGAGGCAATCAATTGCAATTGCTAAGAAAATTGAATATACCCAGAGATGTTCTAAGGAAATAAAGATGAAAAACAAGGAAGCTACACAGGTAAAAAGGGACAATATGAACAGTGTGGAAGATTCGGGATAACTAAATATTGTGAAAAAGAAAATGGATAATGCAATAACAAGAGAGAAACAAGATAAGAAACGGAAGAACAGAGATGTGAGAGGGAAAAGAAGAGAACATGGAAAAGGAACGATAACTATGAAATTGACATGGACAGGAACAGGTGTTATAGATGTGGGAGAATTGGAAATTTTGTGAATTCAAGGTTTTGTCCGGTATTAGGGCAAAAATGCTCAATTTGCAAAATGAAAGGACATTTTGCAGTAGTATGCCGGAATAAAAGGAGGGTAAATGTAGCACAAGAAGTTGTTAACAGTTTGGAGGATAAAAGAGTAATGGTTATATAGAACCATGATGAACTAGAGTTCCCAAGTTGTGAAGTGATAACAGAACAATGGAATATAAAAATGATGGTTGATAGCTGCTCTCCCTGTAAAATCATAACAGAAAAAAAATGGAAAGAACTTCAAAGTTTGGGATAGTGAGCAACATTGCATAAGTCGGATATAAGAAACCCTGGTGCTTTTGAAGGGACAAGAATAGAAGTGATGGGATGGTTCAAATATATAGTGCAGCTTTAGAACAGAACTGCAGTAGTAGAGATTTTCATAGCAACAAAGGCTGTAAAGGTCCTAGGTTGGTGAAGCCTGGCTGCGTTGAAGATACAGTTAGATCCATGCAAAAAGGAACCAGTCTTTGTTTGTTTGTTTGTTTGTTTGTTTATTTATAGGGTGCCAGGAAAACCCTTGGGTAGCTGGGCGCACAGAATAGCAAGAATACTTAGAACTTAGTTACAGGTTACAGATTACAGGTATACATAAATACATTCTGTACAAGTAGGCATGGCGGGTAGCATATTATAGGCAGTAAATACATTATTCACATTTTACATGTGAGGGTTGAACATCATATGGCAACAGGTCCTAATGCACATGGTCTCAAGGTTTCAGAGGTCGTTGCGTCGGAGCCAGGTGCGGGTGTGGTGCCTGAAGCTGTTGTACGGCTGGTCCCTTCTTAGTTCGACTGGTAGGGCATTCCAGTATTGAGCTGCTTGCACAGGGAAGCTATTGCCTCCTGTTTTTTTTAGACGGAATCTCAGGGTTTGGAGGCAGAAGGAGTTGGCTGTTTTGGATGGTCGTGCAGAAGTTTTCCTTATTATTCTGTCTCTGAGGTATGGGGGGCTGCATTATTCAGGCATTTGAATGTGAGTGTGACAATTTTGAAGGTAATCCTATTGCTAATTTTTAGCCAGTTGTAATTTCTACGCACATTCGAGATGTGCTCTCTGATTGGGAGGTTCAGGGCCGTTCTGAGCGCATTGTTTTGCAGGGTTTGAAGTTTATTGATGATGTGTTTGTTAGCGCCTGCATACAGTGCATTGCATATCTTTGGGTAAGTTATCAGTCTTGATTCTACAAATGGGGGAGAAATCAGAGAAGAGGATGTTTCTGAAAATGTTCACTGCAGGAATTGGACGATTAAAGGGGTACACCCATAAGATTATCTTAAAGTTGGATTGCAACCAGAAATAAACGAGTCTAGGCCAGTGCCATTTGCACTGAGCGAAAAGATGGAAGAGGAATTAGACAGATTGGACAGAGAAGGAATAATAGAGAAGACAAAGTCAGCAGAATGGGATAGCCCCATAGTACTAGCGACAAAAAAGAAAGGTAAGCTCAGGATATGCACCGACTTGAGGGATGTAAATAAGAACATTTTGTGGGCAGGTATCCCCTGCTGTTATTTCGGATTTGCTGAGTTGCTTTCTAGGTGCAGATTTTTTTTTAACTCTATGTTTGTCTGTGGCATAGCACCAGATTGCCATAACTGAAGGTTGTAATCAGATCACGGCATACATCAGCCTGATTGGAATCTATTGTTTTCGCAGAATGCCTTTTGGTGTGGCATCTCCAGCTGCATTTTACTAAAGCACAATTACACAGTTTTTGAAAAGACTACCAGGAACTGCAGTGTTTCAAGATGATGTGCTAGTGTATGGGAAAGGGAAGCGTGAACATGATAACAGGTTGTACACAGTGTTGGAAAGACAGAGAGAGAGAGGAGTAAAACTAGAAGTGAGCATGTGTAAATTTACAGAGAATAAAGTGAAATGTTTAGAACATGTGACAGTGGTGAGGGTTACAAACCTAAGTGTGCTGCTATGGAAGCAATAAGAATATCACCGGCGTCCACGGCTAAAGTTGTGGTTAGATCATTCCTTGGTTTAGCAGAATTTTGTAATAAGTACATTAAGAAGTTTGTGAGAATCACACAAACCATGAGGATGCTATTAAAAAAGGAGGTAAGATTTTAATGGAATAACGAGTGTGAGAAAGCAATGTGAACAATTAAAGAAGAAATATATCAGCCACCAAATATGGGAAGATTTGTGGTAGGGAAACCAGTGAATCTGACAGTGAATGCCAGTGGAAAAGGGTTAGGTGCAATTCTTTCACAACCAATGGATGGAGAGAAGAGGGTCCCATGCCATGCTTCCAGAGCTAAAACTGGGTCAGAATTTAAATATTCAGTGATAAAGAAGGAATTATTGACTTGTGTGTGGCGTATGACCCATTTCTGCAAGTATGTTTGTTGTGCTGCATTTACCATCTGTACAGACCATAAACCTTAAATTGAGTTAATGACAGGGAGAGGATTGAAAAGGATCTTGCCACATTTGGCGAGACTGAGTTTTAAATGACAGGAATATGATTTTAAGTTTGAATACGTGCACAGGGTAAGGAATAAGGTGGAAGATTGCCTTTCAAGATTGCCTGTTATGGAAAATGGACATGAAGTAATGAAGAGGATGAAGAAATAGTAGTGCTGTTGCAAGGAGCAGCAGGTCAAGATGAGTGGATGCAAGAATTGAAACGTGATGAGACAATACAACAGTTGAGGAAAGGTTGGCCATTGAAAGGAGATATTGGGCCAAGGCTGCTACCATTATGGCAAGTGAGTTATCTCTAGAAGGGGAAGTGGTGATTGGTGGACAGAGTTTAGTGGACACTTCATGGTGCACCAATATTCAAAAAGCTTTACTGCTCAAAATTGAAATACTCCAGAATAAGATCTCAATAAAAAGAAACAGCATACCTAACACCTCCCCCTCCCATTGGCCCTAGAGTCTCCAGTCTCACCCCTAAAATCATATCTATTCAACTTTAACTCGGTCTCTGAATCAGAGGTCACCCAGATAATCAGAGGTCTGAAACTTTCCCAATGCCAATGTGACATATGCCCGGCAGTTGTCGTCAAGGACTGTGCTGAACCCCTGGAACCATTCATTAGCACCCTAATAAATGCTTTATTCTCCTCAGGCTCAGTACCAACTACTCTGAAAGATGCTTGGACCATTCTTTGTTAGAAAACCATCCCTAGGCCCAGACACCCCAAAGAACTACTTATCACTACTGTCCCATTCCTTCTCAAAATCCTTGACCGAACAGCATACTTACAAATCAAGCAACACCTGGGAGCCAATAACCTCTTAGGTCTGTGACAATCTGGTTTCTGCCCCGCTGGGTATGGTACAGAATCAGCACTGATGGGTTTAAAAAATCAATTGGATGAGATCAAGGATGATGGTAAATCAGCACTCCTCCTGTTGCTTGACTTATCGGCAGCATTTGACCTTATAGACCACCAAATCCTGTGCCAACACACAGCCTCCGCAGCCCACTTCTCCATCAAAGTCACTGCGTGAATCGCCTCTTTCCTCTTGGGCAGGTCCATGGGAGTCTTCTCCACCATTGCTTCAGCCCCTGCATCCCCTGTCACCTACAGTGTCCCTCAAGGCGTGTACATCTCCCCTACACTTTACAACATATTTTCTAAACTAAACTATTTGACCTGCTGTACAGCCAGGTACTTTCCTGCACAAACTATGCTGATGACACTCAGATGGATCCTCCGCCCCCTCACTGGCAACTACTCTACTGAGTCAAACTATCTGCACTTAGTTTAGCAAACCATACAAGCCTGGATGGTCTCACAACTCTTATGCCTGAACGATAAGATTGGAATTTTCTTGGTCCGTTTGCAAGCATCACTCAAAAACTTATATCTAGCCTACAATGCGTTCACCATAGATAACATCACAATCCCAGTATAATTGATGTCAAAATGTTGGCAGTCTACCTAGATGCCACCCTGGCCCTCACCAGGCCGTTCAATGCCATATCTTCTTCAGCTGCATACCATAGCAAGTTGATCAATGCCTGCAGACCCTTTCTCTCCTTCAACAGTTGCCTTACTATTGCCGTGCCCTTATCTGCACCATACTGGATAACCGCAATGCCCTTTTTGCAGGCACATCATCAAGGAACTTAAACAAACTACAGGTAATCCAGAACAATGCTCTCAGGGCCGCTCTAGACTTCCTGAAGCAGGAGCATATCACAGCCGCAAGAAGAAAGGCACTGTGATTCCCTATCCGTGAGCTCATCAAGTCAAAACACTAGCATTACCCATAAATGCTTCTCTAACACTGCCCCCAGATATCTTGTTCAATAATTCTGCAAAGCACAATCGCAAAGTCCCACCGATCTGCCCATACCTGCCAACTCATCACCCCAAGATTCAAACAAACTAGAGCGAAAGGCTCGAGTTTCTCTGTCATAGGCTCCAAAAACTGGAACTCTCTGCCACTGACTCTAAAATCTGAAAATGCTCAGCAATGTATCACCCTGAAACCAATGGGCTGGTTGAGAGATTTAATAGGTGTTGGTGAAAACCATTGAACAAGCGTTGAGAAATGGAGTAGATGTGATCAATGCAATAGAAGAGAGATTATGTAATGTCAGGATGTCGCCCAACAAATTGACCAAACTATTGCCATTTAGTCTCATGAGAGGTAGAGAGCCGAATACCAAACTTAACCTAGCTCAGGTTAATGAGCTTACCAAGAGCCAGCATATATTTTCCCAATATGGCCGTCCTTGCCACGTTATGTATTCCTCTATAGCAAGCTTCTATACATTTTCTTTCTACCTTGCGTTACTCCGTATTTACAGTTATTGGTCAGTAAGTTACTTCATCTTCTTCAGATCCATGGTTACTTTAGCTTGAGGTACATGTTACTCTTAGTGCTTCAGTTACATTGTTACTTCTAAATATGTTCATATTGTTTCAGCATAGGTTCAAATATCTTCTTTATAACATCACTTTGTACTCGTCAGATTTCACTTTAAGGTCCATCCATAGTATTCATTGATGCATTCTTACATCTTGGCAGGTGACATCCTTCCATGTAGCATTCTTCCATGTGACAACCTTCCACACCTTCAGTGCAAGGGTATATTCTATAAGGCTTTCTAAATGCCTAACGTCTCTTATACACTCGATGCGGTATGGTAACTATACAGGGGGTCCCATTTATAGTTTTTTTTCCAACTATTCCAATAGGACAGCGGTGAGGTGCGGGAACTGACAAGATAGCATCTACCTGCTCCTCTACAAAAGGGTATCACACGGAATAGGAGAACCTTTAGTAAGTTGCTACCTGTGCAAAATTGTTTTTCCTTTCGGAAGAGGGAAGGAAGTACTTCTCTCTTTAAATGCTGCAGATGGAGGGTAGGGAGAAAATCGTTCTCCTTCCCAAGCATTGTTGATAGGACAGGGTTGGTTTAAGTTAGGTTTTTTCCTTTGCGGATCTGCACCTGTTGACAAAGGGGTCTCTCTGGATGTGTTAGTGTTTACCCATAGCATATCCTTTCCTGAATCCCTGAAAGATATTCTGCCATCTGCCCCTGCTTTTGGATTTCTAAACCCAATACCTCTTGGTTGATGCAGCTTCAAATGCCCTATTCCTTTAGAACATGGAGGTTCCTAACGTGTTACTCTTTCAGGGGGTTCAGGAATAGTTCAGAGCTGGTCCTGTCAGTCCTTCTCTTAGGCAGACCGAGGGGTGGATGCAATACTGGCACTGTGAATTTGTCACATGTCCCCACCATTTCTTTCTGGCTACCCCTGTCTTTTTCTATCCTAGAGACTTGCCATTATTTTGTATTCGATACATGGGGCATACATTTCCTTTATGTCCAAGTAGGTCCGTTAAATGCCTGCTCTACCTGTGTTGGAGGTTTTCCCTGATAGTTTGGATTTATTTTTAGTCACAGTCTTCTCTTTCAAGGTGTCTCCTACCAAACCAATGGTTAAATTCAGCAAGGTCTGTTCGCAAGAGCAGCTCTTTGGGTAACTCTGGGATTACCCTAGCCTCTACCTCTCATGAACTTTTCCCCTGGTCTACAAACACCTTGGTCGAGCAGTATCATACCCCACAAACAGGAAGGCTGATGGTTGGTACTTTGGTTTTCCTCAGCCTGTTGACAAAGGGGCCTCTCTGAATGTGAAAGGGTGTCCCATAGCATATTTTTCTCTGAAACCCTGAAAGACGTTTGAGAATCCACTCTGGGTGTTGGATATCTAAATATTGAGTGATGTAGTCCTGAATACCCACATTTTTTGGGACGTAGTAGTTCCTGACTTGTTGCTCTCTCAGGGGGTTTGGGAATAGTTCAGGTCTGTTCCTGCCAGTCCTACTTTCAGGCTGAATGGGGACTGGATTCAATATTGGACCATGACTTTGCCACAATCCTAAAAGAAAGGAATAGACCGACAAAACCTTTTTGTGGGCAAATGGAATATTAGCTCTGAACATAACTTAAAATATCTCGACCTCTGAAGTAGGTCTTGACAGATCTTATTTATATCTTCAGATTTCTCCTGTGACACTTAATGAAACACATACTATCCCTTTTGAATAGCTAGTTATGTAGCTCTACATAAAAAAGAATAGTAACTCTTGCTATTTCAAGCAAATTAAAGAAGCAATTGAATTCATCATAGAAAATTAACACAATCACATGGCTTGTTTCTGCCCTGTAGAGAAATCCCTAATGGTACGTGATTTGGCAAGGGCAAAACAACTCCAGTGGTAGCATAAAATTAGGCGAATAAACAAGACGTTGTTCTATTTTCCAATATCGTTTCTACAACCTTGGTTTATTCATGCCATTTTACACAGATTACACACTTATTATTCTGAAAAGTCGATCTTATTTTCTGATGAAATGTTTTCACACAACCATTCTAGGAACACTGCTCTGTGACTTACACCTCATATTCTGAAGAACCGTGTAACATCTAAATGATGAAATATGCAATCCCCCGAGGAAAATATTGACTGTTATGTTTTATAACTCTTATATGTGTTGAAAGAAAATATTATTTGCAGAAGCTACTTCCACTACTGTTACACCGCTTTAATGGAACACATTGCAATTTGCTAGATCTCTTTAATAATGTAACATAGAATTACATAGAATTATACAATTTGTGATTTGCACTTGCTGGCTAGGCAACAGCCATTCACGTTAATAGGAATGCAGACTTTATTGGACAATGAAAGCCTGTGTTCCACTCCAGCTGTTAGGGCGAATTCTCCAGAATGGCTAATTCCCCTTACCCACTGAGTCCCTCAGCAGCTTTGCTGGATTTCTAGGATTTATTTTTTCATCTGGTAAGAGTGTGAGCCTTTTTTTTTCCACTCTTAGATGTGTTTTGGCTGTGTGTGTTTAACATTTATGTGTTCATGGACAGTGGAGCTTCACCTACTCTATAGGCATCATCTTTTTAATATGTGTTACACAGCACCTTCAGTGCAGTGACACGGGGTTGTCTTTTTCAGACTTCCCACTTTAAACTCCATTTTCTGGGACTGACTACTGTCTGCCAGAACATGTAAAGTTGTCATTGACTTTATTAGTCTTTTTAAATCCACAGACCCAGTACAAACTATTTTACATAGAATTCTGGAAAGGGGTAATAGTTATCCCCTTTTTGTCTCTTTCTCATGGAACATTATTTCGTTCCCTTTTCATTAAGACTTGGCTGGTGGCAGTGGTATCTACCATATTTTTCCTACCGTGGTTTATTTAAATAGCCTTGGTACTGTTTTAGGCTATATTGGTAGCCTCCAACTTAAACCCGCTGGACCACATTTACTTTTATTTGGTTCTAGCTGGGTTTATTCCCCATTTCTTTTTGTAAAAGTCTTTCTCGTGTTTACTCTGCGCGCCAAACCAGTTTTGGTTCCTTTGTTTGCCGACCTTTGGCAGGCTTCTGCACAGAAGCCCTCCTTAGGCGCCTGAATGTCTGAGGGGTACAGGATGTGAGGGAGGGTTTTGAGACTCCCTGCATAGGGTCTCCTTGGAGACCCCTGTCGCACTCAATGTGATTGGCTGGGACAGCCACCCTGCTGTGTGATTGCAATTTGGCGAACTGGTTGGTCCCACCAGCTCAAGGGGAGAAGATTTGTTGCAGATCTTCCCTGTCGTTGAAGTTTTGAGATTCAGACCCGCAGCAGAGCTTCACCGGGAGGTTCAGTCGTGGTAGAGGTCCTCTTCTGTCAGCTTCTCTTCAGTTCTCTCGATCCAGTGGCGACTCTGCCTTCTCAGTCCCAGAGACCTGTTTTTTATGCAGTTTTGCCCCATTCACACAGCCTGGCTGTCAATCACTGAGCACTCACCAAATAATGTTCATCTTGATAATGTGCAAACAGTATGAAATTACAAAACAGTTAAGTATTGCCTTTAGTTGTAATAATAAGAGTACGCGTAATGAATATATACATTTAGGGCATGGTCCTCACAATCCTATTTCTTAATGTGACCACCTCCATTCTGTAGCTAAGAGTGCACATTTAAGACCCTAATTTTACATGAGAGCAACTTATACTGAGCGGACCAGGGGCATCAACACTTTTGTGACTGCTGCACTCTCCATGCAATTTCCGATTGTTTTACATCTGGGTGTTTAAAAGGCTTGGGAACCCTGCCACTCCATTGTTGCTTTGACTATTTAGGCTCTTCTTCACAGTGCGTTTTCCCATGGGGTTTTGCCATTATAAAACGCTTCTGTGAATTAGACCCCTAACAAAAAACAAGCAGCAATGCTGGCTGCCATGAATAGGCATGGCAATTTGCATTGCAGCAAATCCCTATGCATTCAGCCTCGTTTTCACAGATGTGAAAAAAGGATGTGTCCATACGGATTCATACTTCGCCAGCAAATCAAAATTAGATAGAGGCAGAAATGGAGATGTACTTTCTGCAATGAGCTTTTGTAAGAGGTTCAAGTGTGCACTATTCTCTGGAACCAGCTCCAGGCAGAAAATGCGATTAAAATGTGCCTGAACGTCATTTACTGACCCAGGGCCCAATTCACATCATGGTCTTAATGACTCAAAAAGTGGTATTAAGGCTTTCCGACATTTTCGGTAAGCAACACCTATTCTGAAGTAGGTGCATTTTACCGAGGGTGCACAGAAAGTGACACTTTTAGCAACCTGTGCGACGGTCCGCATTTTTGGAAAACCTTTCTTTGCATGGCAATTTTGGTGTCACACACCACACGAAAGCGACAGGCTGAAATTGGCGAACATATACGGTACCTCTTTGGTGGCGGTCTGTATCGCTGTTGTGGAGGAGTCACACCAGAAATCACAAAGCAAAGAGTCCTGCGTAAGCAACCAAGGTAATTGGGATAAGGGGCAGGTGAGGGAAGCTAGGATTCTGTCATTACTTTTGCATGGCAAGGATGCTCCTGCAAAATGAATGACATTCATTTTATGACATGTCAGTCAAAATTGGCATACCATGGCATGTTCGTTCAGGCTAGGGTGGAGGGTAGAAGAGAAAGTACAGGTGGAGGCTAAGTGAGGACTGAACACTGGGTCAATGACTTGGAACCCTGTCAACCATGGGCTCTGAGAAATATGGGCAGTGGTTCAATTACATAGACGCCCACGCTTAGAGTGTCTCCATTCTAAATATTTTATATAATAATTAAAAAATATACATATACATCAATGTTTACACATAAATGAAATTGAAAACAACTATTACTAATGACATATTTTACTTAAAAGTTAGGTATTCACTACCACACACGTGACCACAGCCAGGAGGTGTTCTTGGCAGCACTTTTGTTAAATTGCGCTTAACATTCAATTTTACGAAATAATGTTGCTGAGACTTGCAATCAGCCCGTTCATTCCCAAAACAGGAGGATTGCTGTCGTGCTGTGCGCTAATGCCCAGGACCACTTCAGAATAAGCGTTGTGCCTGGGTGTCAGTTTAGCATGCTCACTGCGCCTACCTATTTACTACAGAAATTAAAATGCACATGTATATGTCTGAAGAATATTTATCAGCATCTAACTGAACAGTCTGTCTTATTTTCCTAACTTGTGTTTGCTAAAGAGGCATCCCTGAGGACCAGTAGAAACAGGTCCCATTCTGCTAACATGCAGCAACTACTTTAAGTGTAAGCATTAACTTTAAATCCTGTGAACCTAGCTTCCAAACAACTCTTTTGATTTAAAGTGCCTTTTTGTCTGCATACAATCCTGTACGAATATACATGCTATGTAACTGCATGTTTGGCTTGGTTGACCATGCCAGTTGAAAACATATGCATGATTTGGTTTTACAAAGTAAATATATGTGTATAAAGGGCCTATCTATTTACATTTCATGAATAAGCGAGTACCTTTAGATCACAATTCCATGTTTGTAAAGCAATAGAGTGTGTGCAAATATGCTTTTTTAACAGGAGATATTATTCTGAAGAAAGATTCTGTTCACTTTCAAAGAGCACACTGTTTGACATTTGAGGGTTTCATGACAAAAAGAAAATACGGTTTTATTGGCACATGGAGATCATTATTGACCTCCTCCAAGCCAATCAGGGGAGCGCAGTCAATAACTACTGTTATTGCCTGTATGCTGTTTATTATGAGTTCAAAAGCTGGGAAAGCAACAGTGGAATGTCCAAACACCATTTCTTTTCAGAAGACACTCCCTCTCTGGGAGAATCTTTTTTACTGTTACATTAAGTTTAACGTATTAAAGAGAAAGCTAAAACATGGGAACATGCTTTCACATTATCAGCAAGAAACCTTTTTCTTTTACAGCTAATGCAGGCTTATGTAAATGCATACTGTACTTCAACTAAGGTTTCCATTAGAAAGCACAACGTATGAAGAACACATTGTTATTTAAATCCCATAAAACAAAACGACAATTAATTGAATAACACAGTTTGTATATTTACCATCCTCACTATTTATACCACCCATATTTACATCACCACAAGAACTCCCAAAAATGTATTGCTTTTAGCACTAGGTCCTAATAGCCTTATAATAACTTGGGGTGACTCATTATCCTGTGATAATGTTCTGTCCTATGGTCTATACGGCTTTAATGTTAACTGATGCTTTGAAGCCTGCTTGTACATAAAACATATGTTTAAAGTATAACAAAATATGCCACAAAATGCATCCTACAGATGGCACTCAGACTGTTATGAAGTATTAACATAAAGCCTATCTCAAAGCACACATCTAGTTAAGTATCATGAGCATAAATATGTATTATGGTAAGAAATGCATTTAAACAAGTAACAGTTTAATTCTTTTCTGAATTGTTCTTTTGTTAAATTACAGTAGTTTCCAAAAAGAGTTCATCAATTTATTATCTAGCATACCTAATGCAATACCCCCCTAAAGAATACATAGTACATTCATGTAGTATCAAAATATATAATTTTTATTCATATAAAACCAATGTTCTAAATTTTAAATACTGCATTGTTACTCATAATTCACAAAGTGCAAATGCTTCAAAGCATATGTCAGGGTAACATAGACAAAATTAAAAGGAACTCACATTCAAATTAATTCATGCTACCATTGAGTCTCAGAGCCCTTGGAGCACAAGATGGGGATTTAGCCATACTTAGCTATAACAACAAAAAAAAACATATTTGCATAAAATTGATACACATAGAACAACAGGAAAAGAAATATCAATATTGGGTCAACAAACTAGTTTCAGCCTCCAGCAACCTTAATTCAAATTCCTGTACTTGCATCAGGTCAATCTATACATATAAAATGTTTAGGTATGTTTCTGTACTCAGCTGATACAGTTTATCAGTCTTAGGTTGCCCTCTGCTATCCAGATGGTAACGTGCAACCACTTCAACAACAGCTACCATTTGAACAAACAGAATGAGCTCAGTTCTACGTGGTCACCTTCACCTTCTACTAATGCAAACATTCAGAACTTACTTCTTTCCACCCCCACTTCTCTTCACACTGGGCACAGCGGTTCCAGTGTCAATGAAAAGTTAATTACCAGCTCAACGTTTCAGCCTCTAAAGAGAGAAATGCTGTGGGACAAATTCCTCCTCACAAACTAAAACTAAAAGTAGGTGCTGTAATTATGCTACTACAAAATCTTATGCCATCACAGGGACTCTGCAATGGAAAAAGACTTACAATTACACGTCTACAAAGACACATCATAGAGGCCTGTGTGATTGATGGGACTTGGATACTGTTCTTATACCGTGCATACCTCTCATTCCATCTAATACGTTTAGCGATCAGTGGTAATTCTGATATTCAAGAAAGGGACAGAAGTTACCCTATGAATTACTGACCAATATTGATCTTTAAGATATGCTAGAATGGTGTACGTTACACCGGGAACGTCTAGTCATTTTGTATCTCTCTTGTCAATTTAAATACATTCTCTTATTAGTTCTCTACTTCATCTGACATTCTCACTTCATGACAATGTTCGCTGGGCTGTCCTAAGTAGTAAATATTAAAACAGTTAGTGCTCTGCATTTGTAAAACATCCCATATGCCACATGCCATTAATTGATACATCTTCCTTAAAGTCAAAAGCTGAATGGATATTTTTAAGATGGTTAAGAAAAGAATCTAACGTTTAAACTGCTGTTGGTTATCAATTTGTTGGTGAAGACAGAACCGGCGAAAGGTGTACAAGAGAATGGCCATAATAGGTTTAGGATACCCCATCACATTAGGAGATAGAGGACTATATCCTTCTCCTGTGATTCAAACCTTTAGTGATTTTTGAAGATTAGTAAAGCAAAAAAACAAAAGCATGTAAATCATCCTGAAAACTGAATTGTGTTCATGCTTTAAATAGCAGACCTAAAAATACTAGTATTTGTGATTGGAATGGAAAATAAGAACGAAATGCACGCTTACCATTCATGGTATGCAAAAAATATCACATTCTGTGTGAAAGTCAAGCCAAAATCTTAAAGCTTCCTTAATGTGTTTCCCCTTGCAATACTGTCACAAAACAGCCTCTGTCAAATGGAAAGTATAATGTAAGAAGTGTTCCTGGGTCTGCCCTATATTCACTAATTATCAGGGCATTCACAAAAATAGATGACTTGACAATAATATCTTTCTGCTTATGCAGCACGGACATCATGATATAAAGAATGCTACCAAACCCACATTACGTTCACTAGTTCTCTAGGCATTCAGAAAGGTTGACCTCATAATGGTGCCCATTTTTACCTTTAAAGAGGATTTTACACATTCATAAAACTGCCGGAAAATCCTAGTCCAGCTAAATGCCAGTACATGCCACATGATGTGTCTGATGTGTGGCTAGTATACACATTCATTACATCCCTATTGTAGCTCTGGGACTTTAAAAAAAAGAATAATAATAACCCTCCCTATGTTTCTCTTGAGGTAACATCAAAAACCTGACATGAGTTGGGTAAAAATAAAAAAAAGAGGATGGCCAGTATCATCATTGCCAATATGGGGCTATCCTAGAATGAAAATTCTTCCATTTTGCATCAGATGTTCAAAGGGCTATGCTGTTCATAAACTCCGCTTACGTATCCTAAGCATTCTAGTGCATGAATCAAATATTGCAAAAATAACCAATTCAGTACCTCCCACATTGCCCACTCGGTAGTTCGTAAATTCACCCTGGGCTGTACTAACACATTTTTGCCCGCAATTTCAATTTGTAGGTAGGGACAGTTCATATCAAAATAACAAGTTATTGTAATAAAGACTCCAATATATTCTAGATACCTGAATGTACTCCCATTATGTTAAATGTGCTACAGGTATTGTATCACGTGCCTTCAAATAGAAACCAGAAAGGATCTTCCTACAGACAGATTCTTGACATAAACCAACAGCTGAATGCCACTCTCCTCCATAATAAAGCGCTGCAATCAAGGCCTGCCTGCAAGTATGCAATTTCAGAATGAAGAGCCACTCTACTCCCGCTAAGTGGGTAGCTGTAGCTTCCCCTCTCTCATCCTGTTCCGCTGAATCCTGTACCCAGCAGCACATATCCATGTTTCTATGTTTTTGCATGCTATAATGTTCTGTAAGAGTTGCCCGTGTGGCACCTACCCTCATTCTGGAAGTCTTCACACTATTCCTGGTTTTGACTACACCTATAACTACATATAAGAGTTTGCAACAAAGTTCTATGGCATAAACTACATTTTGCGGTTGGCAATCGCTGTAATACCACACTTTCTAGACATCACTGTCATATGTATATTCCGTAATTAACTGTGTCAAATTGCAAGAGCTACATTACCTAGATGGGTAATAACCAATAATGTTTGGCAAGTTAGAGTAATCATCCTATAATCTATTTTTGCATTTAGCGTACTTGTTTTTTCTTTTTCTTTTCTTTTTATTATTATCGTTTTATCAGTTAATTATAACCTCAAAAACACAAGAATTACATATATAATTACATAATATCAGAATCAACCACAAGCTTACTTGTTGGTCTATCAAGTTTCGACCCCATTGGAGCACAAATAAGAGGCAGTCCAATCCCTTTCCATCTTGTTTAAGACCTGCAAATTCTCAACAATCATGATTTCTATGGTAGTGATATTCTTTGAAAATGTAGTACTACATGTTATCCTGTTGATTCGTTAACATTCTTGTCCTTGCTTAGCAAAGCTTTGTGATTGTAATACCAAGCTCATTGTAAATAACATACACCTAGCTAGATATCTCGCTTGAGCAAAAAATAATCTTTGTTTCATCAATTACGCCTTACGCTCCAGCATTGACCAAAGGTAACAATATCTCTCCATGAATGAGGGTGCTAACTAGTGTACTTAAGTATGGCATTCTTTGTTTTAAAAAACTTTGTTTATTGAGGGGAACAACTCACAGCAAGACAGTTCTCATAAACAGTACAGTATAGCATATGTATAATATCGACAATGGCACACATCTGTGGCAATAAGACAGGTATCGTCACTTAAGGCGACGGGGTAGGTGTTTCATCGGCATCGGACATCAAATCACATAAATACAAATGTAGTAGCGACCATATATCTTTAGGACGACAGGGTGTAGGGACTGATAAAACAAAGAGTTCCTCGTCATCGTTCACCATACACAAGTCTTTCAGGAAATTGGATCGCAGCGTTTGGCAATAATACATGAGATGTTAAATAGTCTTCTCGTGGTCTCCTTCACCTTCCCAATGTCACCAAACAGGTATTTTAGGGGGGACAGGGTGGCTAGGATCGCCGTTATCTTCTCAAGGAGCTCAGCCACTTCTCGCTAAAAGTTTGCGATAAAAGGGCACGACCAGTACATATCATATGCCCCAGCATCAGGAGCGCCACATTTCAAACATGTCCCTGTGCAACCCTCCACAAACTTAGCCAGTCTGGCCGGGGAGTAATGTAGCTGGTTCAGTATTTTAAATTGGATCAGTCAGAGTCCAGAGTTCATGGAGACCGATTTGGTGAGTTGACAATATCGGGCCCATCTCACGTCATCGATCTGAGTACCCACATCCCGCTCCCAGGTTTCTCTGATAGTGTTTCGTGAGTGGGAGTGTGATTGCACCAGGGTGTATAGCGACGAGATTCCCTTACCATGACCGTCCGTCGTCACCATGGCTCTGATACACTCATGTGCCTGGGGTTCTACCGGGAAGGAAGCCATTTGGCAGCAAAAGCGGTTCTCATAGGATAGTATTGAAGACGCTTGAGCTGACCCCCTCCCACCGCCCACGTAAAATCTGCAAGTTCACAAAACGTGCCATCAGGGAACATATCTCGTAACCTGAAGAGTTTATTCGGGTCCCAAGTTCGCAGAAGGGCCCTGTCGAAGGTCGGGGAAACACTGGAGAAGTTCCACAGGGGTATAACTGGGTCATAGGGGACCTCCAGGCCAATCCTTTTATAGACCCTGGACCACGCCCGTGTAGTGACGTATACCGGGTCGAAAAGGCAGTTGTTACTGTAGGTGGGGTTCAAAAGGACCAAACGTATATCATTAGGGCGGACTGCGTGCTTTTTGAGAAGAATGGGTGGGGCTGTGTCCTCGGGGTCAAACCAATGCTTTACGAATTGTGCCTGTGCTGCTATGCAATACAATTCAAAATCAGGGGCCGCAATACCGCCCTGTGAGTATGGCTCCACCATTTTATCCCACCCCAACCTAGCAGTTTTACCATTCCAAATAAAGGAAGATGCCAGTGACCTAAGTTTGACAAAAAAGGGTTTACCGGGCCAGATCGGGATGTTATTGAAGAGATACAGGAGTTTGGGTAATACTACCATTTTAAGTAGGGCCACTCGGCCGTATAGGGACAGAGGGAGATTAGCCCATAGGTGGAGCTTGGTCGAAAGGGTGAGAAGTAGTTTGCCGTGATTGTGTGAGTGCAGCAGCTGTCTATCTCTAGCCACCATTATTCCCATGTATCTCACCAGCGTGGCGGCAGGCTTAAACCCTGTGATGCAATGTAGGTCACCAGTATTAGGAGTCAAAGGAAAGATTTCAGATTTGGGGACATTGATTTTATATCCCGAGCATTCCGAGAACTTGTGTATGTCAGCCATAATGTGTTGCACATTCTCATGTGGGTCCCGGACATACAACAGCATATCGTCCGCATACAGAGATATGATCTGGGGAGGGCCAGTCATCCTGAGACCTCTATGCGAGTGGTGTTGACGAATATATTCCGCCATTGGTTCAATAGTGAGGGCAAACCGAATGGGCGAGAATGGGCAGCCCTGCCTGGTCCCCCTGTGTAGATGGAAAGAAGGGGACAGGGTGTTATTGGTTAGGACCTTGGCGGATGGTTGAGTATATAGCAGCCGAACGCATTTAATAAAATATGGTCCAAGTCCAAACCTCTCGAGTACAAGGAAGAGGTATGTCCAGGAGACGGAATCAAAGGCCTTTTCGGCATCAAGGGCCACTATGGCTGCCTTTGCCTCCGGGTCAATTTGCGCCAGCACATTGAACAGTCGTCGAAGGTTTAAAGCCGTGGATCTAGTTGGTAAGAAGCCAGCTTGATCAGGGTGGACCAGGATTGGCATGTACGGAAGGAGCCTGGTGGCCAGTACTTTACGAAGATTTTCGCATCAGTATTGATTAGTGAGAAGGGCCTGTAGGAGGCCATATCTTGTGCCGGTCTACGTGGCTTCAGAAGGACCGTAATAACTGCCTCACGCATCGAGCCTGGAAGGACACCACAATTCATGGCCTCCTCCCATACTTTCAGTAACAGTGGGGCCAATACGCCTTGAAATTTTTTGTACAGTTCGGCAGTCAGGCCATCTGAGCCAGGGGCGCGGCCACCAGATAAAGATTTAATCGCCTTGTTTAGTTCTTAAATAGTCACGGGTTGATCTAAAATGTTTTGCGTCGTTTCAGTAAGTGTTGGGAGATCAAGGGAGTCTAGATATCTGAACGTGTCTTCCCTGGTTTTAACATCGTGATCAGAGTATAAAGCGGAGTAAAAATCAACAAAAGTAGTGTTGATATCGCATTCTTTATTGACCGTGACCCCAGCCGGGTTATGTATACTAGCGATTAGATTAAGGTGCCTATCTGTTTTAAGCATGTTGGCCAGAAATCTCCCCGCCCTATTGCTCTCCCCGTATCTGCGGGCCTTAGCCGGGGCAGCCATGTACAAAACTTCCCTATTGGCTAGTTCATTAAATTCCTTGAGGGAAGCGTGTATCTTAAACAGGGTTTCCTTGTTCAATGTGGCACTGTATTCCGTCTGTAGTGTATCTATTGCGATTTCAGCCATACCCAGTTCCCTCCTCACCGCTCTCAGCATACCTGTAGATTTACCCAGTATAGTACCCCGGACCCAAACCTTGAATGCCTCCCACAGGATAGCATAGGTGCTCAAAGAACCCTCGTTCAACTCCAAAAACTCCTCGATTTCAGTATGTAATGCCTCACAGATATTGGGGTCCCTAAGGATTGCAGAGGGCATCCTCCACCTTTTAGCCGGAGGTGGGGAGTCACCCAGGCTGATGTCCAGTGTTATCGGCGAGTGGTCTGAGAGCGTGCAGAGGTGTATTGCACAGTCATTGATCTCAGCGGAGAAGGACAAACTCATAAGCCAATAATCTATACGGGAGTGGGAGTCGTGAACAGATGAGTAGAAAGTGAATTTCTTCTCAAGTGGATACAACGTGCGCCATGCATCAATTATGTTGGTCTGTTCCATCATCTGTTTAATGGCAAGAGCCGCTTTGGACGGGGCCCTGGGGGACGTAGATGACCGGTCCAAGGAGTGATCGAGGATCATATTGAAATCCCCGCCCCATATTATTTGCGCCTCTACCGATGTGGACATCATGTCAAGGATTGCGCGATAAAATAGCGGGTCATCAATATTAGGACCATATGTATTAATCAACAGGATTTTCCGTCCCGCCACCTCCCCCCATACTAACACGTATCTACCCAGAGGGTCTATCTTACTAGCAAGATACCTGAAGCACAGCTTGGAGTGTATAAGTGTCAGGACTCCCCTGGATTGTGATGAGTATTCTGTGAAGTACCTATGAGGGCCCCACCGTGGAAGGAATTTATTGTTGATACTCCCCATCGCATGTGTCTCCTTTATCAGAAGGATATGGGGATCATGGCGTGTAATGTATGCAGCAATTTTCCTTGCCTTGACTGGGTTGTTGAGACCCCGAATGTTCCAAGAAAGTAGTTGAATGTTCAACCCACTCTTAGCCTGTGCCATAGCTGCCTATCAAAAGGGGCATTTGCCAAGCATGGCGCCACTGTCTCAAGTTTTGGAAGAGTCTCACTGAAGAACAGTCCCATGTTTTCAACTTTATAACATCCCCAACCATGCCTGGCAGAGCACCAGGACAAACTCTTACCCGCTTCCCCTTCCAAGTCCCACCCGCATCATCAACCCCAACCCGATGATGTATCCCATCAACCATAACTTGGGAAGTCTCCTGGGGGTGTGAGCTGTACTCACGTGACCGAACACCATGTGGGGGGGCTCACGGCCCTACAACAATATATGGTGGACAGGGCCACCTCGCCGTCGACGGGTTATCGAACTTATGGTAAGGCAGTGTAGAGCAAGTCCCTTCAGCCAGCACGTTCCTCCCGTTCCGGCACCCGCCGGGGCGGCAGGTTACGGTTAGCTTCCCGGTTCCCCAGGGGAAGGGGGATTGAGGCCTCGACATACATCATGGCCTCCGTAGGATTGTCGAAAAAGTGTGCGCGGCCTCCGTGTTGGATGCGCATTTTAGCCGGGAAGACAAGCACATATGGGATCTGGCGTAGTCTCAGCTGTCTCTTGACCGGTTCGTAGGATCTTCTCAGGGTCTGCACATTGGTCGAAAAGTCCGGATATATGTGTATCCTGTTTTCTTCGTAATACAGGGATCCTTTTTCTCTGAAAAGCCTCAGGATAGTGTCTCTATCTCTATAATTCAGAAGTCGGGCAATGATCGTGCGGGGCGGCGCTCCAGGCTTAGGAGGGGGGGCCAGGGTGCGATGGGCCCGCTCCACGAGGAAATGTTCGGAGAAAGCATCGGGGCCCAGGAGGGATTTCAGGAGGGTTTCCACATGGCGCTCCATAGAGCCCTTACCAAAGGATTCGTCCACTCCGACCAGGCGGATATTGTTTCTCCTGGAGCGAGATTCCAAGTCCTCGCACTTGTTCAGGGTTTTCTGCAGGTCTCCCTTCAACTGGGCGATATCACGGCTATGTTGTGCTATTGAGTCCTCAATAACTCCAATCCTGTTCTCTGCCTCCGTAGTGTGAGCACTTTCCTTATCAACCCAGCCCACAAAGAGCTGATCGTGGCCCCTATGTCGTCCAGTTTGCTGTTCACTGCCAGGAATCCACTTTGGACCATCGTTAGTAGTTTGTCCACTCTCACATCCATTGGAGACTCCAGCAGGCTGCCTGAGGGCTCAGCGGGTGTCTCGGCAGGCCCATGCGGCTGGGAGCTGGCAAAGGAGTCCATCAGATCAGTTTTCTTGCAGCCCATACTTTTTTTCTCGCTGCGGCCCATGTGTCAACTCTGTTGGGTTGCATTGCGTCTGCCCACACTCTGGCGCCCAGTTATAGGTAGTGGTTGGCGATCGTTGGCACTTAGGAGTGTGGCGTACACCCCTTATGAGTATATAAGAGAAAGGCACCAGGGTACCCACCTTATGATGTTATCGGCAGGCCCCAGCGAGTGAACGCAACCGTCCCGCCGCCGTCGACAGGGCCCGACCCGGCGGTCAGTCAAGGATCACTCTGCGGGGCAGTAGTGGCACAGGGAACGGGATGACAATCCCGTCGAAAAGAGCAATGTTCCGTCCGGACCAGGCGTGCGGTGTATACCCAGGAGAAGGATCGAGGGCCAACAGGATATATCCACCGCCAACTCAGAGAGGCACAGAGCGCGACCCCTCCCTCTTCCGGCCTGTGCACGAGCCAGCACCCCCGGCCGTCGCGTGATTTCAAATGGAGCCGTGGGCCGGATAAGCCTCCGCCGCGTTCACGGTGTAAGTTTGCAATCCGATTTCTCAGGATTGAGCCGGCGTTTCTACATGAAAATCGGTGGAGTGATGCTGCAGGCTCTCCACCGCCGAATGCAGGTGTTTATTGGTGTGCAGGCGGCCCCGAACAGGATTAATTTATAGTAGGATATGTTACGGGCCGGAGCTCTCCCCTCAGGCGGCCATCTCCGTCGTGCACAACAGCGCCCCCCCCCAAGTATGGCATTCTGGTCAGATGGCTTCCAGTATAGTTTGGATGTAAAGTCCCAACGTTTTACTCAGTCTTAATATCCACAAAAGGCAAAGATATATTTTGATAATGTCATTTCCAAATGTCCCCCTCCTTGTGTTATGCAATGCGGAGAATCCAATATATTGTTCTACCGTCCAATTCCAAATGACAAAGGTGGCATCAATAAATTGATTCCAATGGCAGATACTAGCCAAAAGGGTGTCATAGGCAAATACCATTTCTGATGATTTAAAATGGGCCATGGAAAGATTAACAAGGTGGGCATGAAGGCCACACCCATGGCCATTCCTTTATGCTGCAAATATACTTGCCCACCACAAAAAGAAGTCATTCTTCCCTAACGTAATTTATCAAAGAGCAACTATGAATGACGTGGGTGTAAGATGCAGTCTTTTCCTCAAGTACTTCTCCTACTACTATCACTGCCTGAACCAGAGGCATACAGATATATACAATGCTCTAACAACACATAAAGCTATTGGCTCCAAGTCCGAATCAAAAGGTATGCCTTCTATTGGTTAATGACATCACGTGCATCTGATAAATAGTAATCTGTGTGTGTCACTATTGGTTGCAAAAACCTGTAAGTGTGGCGACTAAAAGGCTTCACGGAGCCACATCTGGACACTGCAGGGCTGCCAGGTGGATCAATGGCATGTGTATGTATTTTTAGAGGATAATAAACCACTGCATTTCGTGGTGTGGGGTCATTATTCTTTTGGTAAATACCTGCATGAATATTTTGGATCCTCATGATGACTATAGTCCTGGGAAACTGCATGCATTCTCAACAATACACGAATTGTACATACATTCATGTTGTGAGAGCCCACAACCTCACTCGTTTAGGAAAATGCCTATGTTTTATGAATGTACATGTTAAAATGTGTCCTATTGAATAATGTTGTTGGTTTACTTGTGTGCCTTTCAGGTCTCAAATGCGCATGCTTGCTGTGCGAACACACAAACTTTACCTGCCAGACCGAAGGCGCATGCTGGGAAGCCGTCATGCTAACTAATGGCAAAGAGGAAGTGGTGAAGACATGCATCTCCCTCGTAGAGCTGAATGCGGAGGTCTTCTGCCGCAGTTCCAAGAACATAACAAAGAGAAAATGCTGTTTCACTGATTTCTGCAACAATGGAACACTCCAACTGCCTACAGGTCAGAAGAATAACTTTTTTGTAATTCCATACAATGGTGTTATTTATTTAAAAATAGAATATGCGAATTGGTATTTACAAATATGTTACTTTTCACACTTGACCCTATCACTTAGCATGCAGAGTACAATTTTGGTTTTCCGGCACTGCGTCCAACATTAGTATTATCCGTCATTCAACAACACATTAAGAGAAACTGGAGGGTTTTATTTCCATGGGGTAACGTATTTAGTATGTGCTCCAGGGTTCACACTTATCCAGCACAATAATAAAAACCCCAATTCAGGGCTATTGCCTGGACACAGGTCTAGAATGGAGAAGCACAGAACTCAAAATAGTCACTCTCATAGATCTGTTAAATGGGCAAAGCTGATGGAGCGGGATATTAAACCTCAGCTTTATGAAGCAGGCTTGTCACATATTGAACATTTCTGCTCACAGTGGACCCAAGACTTTGAGGTTGTAGGGGCCTTTGAGAGGAGGATTGGTTATATTACCCCCTTTGTAACATGCTCTAAGTTGGCAGTTAAAAAACATGCTATTCACAAGACGCCTGGTTTGACCACGAATGCACACAGGCCAAGCATACCCTGGTTGCTAGTATGTCTTCTGGTCCACCTGCAAAATAAGATGCTAGTGCGCTCTAGTAGAGTTAATTACAAAAAGATAATTAGACAGAAAAAACATATGTTTCGAAAATCAGAATGGGAGCGCCTCATGATGGCTTGTCGGGGGGGGGGGGGGGTTGTGAGCTTTTGGAAGTTAGTCTCTGGTGTTGAAGTCAGTGGGGATGTGAATTTTCAACGTAGTGTTATGGCAGATGCATGGCACAACCATTTTTAGGGTTTGTATGGGGGCGCGGGGTGTGTTCCAGGATTGCTATGCACCCCGGATGTACAATTCTGGCCTGCAGTCCTAACGGGGGATGAGGGGCTATTAATCAGCCTGGAAGACGTTGTGGTAGCTATCATGTCCCAAAAGGGGGAGAGGAAGGCTCCAGGGCCAGATAGGATTCCAGAGGACCTTTTTAAAGATGAATTGTTACTTTGTGCCCCTGTCTTATGGAAACTCTTGTCCATGTGCGTAGATGCGAAAGTTTGTACCAACATCGTGGAGATCATCCGAAATTGCCCCCATTTATAGCAAAGGGGAGAAAGACCTCCTGGCTAATTACTGTTCTATATCATTATGACAGTACCAGGACAGTAGTGTCTTTGCAAAAGTTATTTTAAAACACATTCAGGCCTGGGTCCAAGATCATAATATCATTCATCGACTTCAGGCTGGGTTTCAGAAAGGGAAGGGTGCATTTGACCAACGTCTTTTGTTGTTCTTGCTTGTCCAGAAGTACACCGTCCTGAAGATGATGAAACTATATGCTGTCTTTGTGGATCTAAAGATGCCATTTGACGGTGTACCGTGGGACTTGCTTTGGAAGGTCTTGATTAGGAAAAGGAAAATGCCACGTCAATTATCTCGGTGGTCCAGTTATTATATACCGAGAATAAAGCAGTGATCCGATGTGGGTTGGCAGGTGAAGTTACGAGCCAATTTGATGTTACTAAAGGGTTATGAAAGGGGTGCATTTTGACCCCTCTTTTGTTTTGCATTCACATAAGGAGGTTGTTGCTTCTCGGTTGGTGGACTGTTTAGACCCCTCTAGAATGGGTTTAGAAAGATATCCCACGCTTTTCTTTGAAGATGACACTGTTTTGCTGTCTACCTCTCCACGGGGACTGAGGGCTACTCTAGTGTCATTTTCAAGGAGGTGATGGGAATTGAAGTTGGCCATTAATACTGACAAAATTAAGACCATGGTATTAAAGCCAAGATTCCCAAAACATAAGAAAATTGATATTAGGTTAGCAGGCCATGGTTGGAACGGGCTAGCTACTACGATTATCTAGGAATTAGATTCCATGAGAATGGTATTTGGGCATTCCAGGTTGATAAGGCATGTGCAACCCGTAGCGGAGTATGGTGGTGGGATGCGGAGGTTTTATAACCCACATGGTAGAGGCGCTGAAACTCCTGCTTTAGTATTATATAAAAAGCAGCATGTTACCTCTGCATCCTATGGGGCTTAGCTATCGAGTTTAACTTAGGTAAAGAATATATTTCTGAAGAGCTTGTTTTTGTTTGCCCAGGGATCGCCTAATGCTGTCATTCACTTGAAGGTTGACTTGTGCCCTGTTGATGATCTACTTCTCATGAATCCAGTCGTGTATTAGATTCGTCTCTGGAGCACACCAGGCCCTGAATTATATTCTGATGCACTTGCTCATCTAATAAACTTAGAACGCGGTAGTGACTTCCCTGGTACAAGCATGTAAGGAAGACCTTACATGTTCTGACTGAACATGAGCATTGGCTTTGTCCTGTGGAAATTGACAAGGCTGCACATTTTAGAATCAAAGATTCCACCATGGCCCAAAATAGGTGTAGCAGGGTGGAGGCATATGGGCCCCTGAAGTTGGGTCAAGGCTACTTAGAAACTAAGCTGAAATTTGGATTTGAAAAATATATGGATTCAATTGAGCCAATGTATGCACAAATGTTGCTTTTTGATTTCAGAATGGGCTCGTTAGGTTGGCCACATTAACTAAATCGTGGAATCTGGGGGCCTCTGGTACATGCCCTCTATGCAAGCAACAAGAATAAACTATCTTTCTGGCCAACACTGAGAATTGCTGGTGTGGGAACTGTTAGAGAAGCATTCAGGTATTGTAAAAGTACTGATAACGTGGCTACCATTAGTATCGTAGTGAGATTTATTTACGGGGCTTGGTTCCGGAGACTGAAGGAATATTTGTGAACATATGTGTGGATATGATGAATGGTTCTAATACCACATGTACCCCGCTCCCCCCAGAATTGAGAGCTTTCCCCCATGTGGTTGTTACAGACTTAGAAGTGTATGGGGCTGTAAGGAATCTCTCCCTGTCTATGTATAGTGACACTGGTATAGTAATTACACTGTTATAGATTTGGTAGTTAATGGGGTTGTGAGGAATGTTTCCCTGCTTATGTTAGTGCTATCAGTTATTTTGGCCTGTTAGCCAATATTTTAGGTGCATTGCTGCTCTTTGGGATTTTATTCTTTGGTTGGATGGTTTTAGATGTTTGAGAGAACAAAGGATTTACGAAATCTGTTGAAATGCCATTATGTAAGAACTTTTAATCGTTATACCCTGTCACATTTTATATTGTTATGGCATTCTAAATGTATTGATTGTAATGTGATTGTTTAATTGTAAACTTGAATGGCTTTTTGTCCCGAATAAAGTGAAAGTAAGCAAAAAAAAGAATAATAGCCACCCATTCGTTCAACATCTTAGTGCCCTCCAAAAATGTAATCTGACATGATGTTACATCAAAACCCCAGGTGAAAGGGCTCCAGAGTGTCGACTAAAAGTACATGGGCAAAGAAGCACAATAGACAAAACATATGTGTAAGAATGTTGATGGTTGCTTATGCTTTGTCCATGCCCCTACTCCCAGTTCTTTCACTTGTACGCATACATATACTTTTTGTTATACCTGTTTCCCAGCAATGAGAAACTACTGGAGGACAGACGGGCAGAGCACCCAGTTTACTGGTGTCCCCATATGTCTACGCCCTCTTGAATCGAGATCCAGTGTTGACCCATGAGTAACTCTATTAGCAGCTGGATTCCTAAGCCTACTGTTGAGTACTTATCACTGATACCCTTTCATGTCTCCAATATTAAAATGCTAAAACTGCCCTCATGCCAACCTTCAACCGCATAAAGCTAAATTATAATAGGCAAAACAGTGCCCACATGTGCAAAATTAAACTGCGTAATGTTCTACTGACAGTAGCTAATATCCCAACCCCTTAATGTGACCTCAATAAGTATTAAGTATAATTAATAATTATAATAGTTTTTTATAATGTGCTTAATACCGAAGAGGTTTCTAAGTGCAGGCCTGAGTTCCAAACCTGTGCTGCTCTGCGTCGTCTTGCTGCCAAGACAAGCGCGTTGCTACTGAGCTATACTATCCATGCCATTGCATCAACGCAGATGTTACCCTGAATGTAATGGCCCAAGTTCTTCTTTGCTTGCTGGCCCCATGCAGCAAAGAAGACTGTGGCCTGGCTCTGAAGTCCTAAGGGACATTCTAACCAACCTGGCACATGTAGGGGTTGAGAAACCTTATGCTGACGCCACCTGAATTATGAGGGACACATGTTTGTTCTTTGTTTCTTGCAGAACCTCTCTTGCTGTTGCGTCAGGGTCCTGTTCACTTCCATTGTTCTCAGAATCATGAGCATCCTGTCTTGAGTGAAAAGGTCTTAAAACAATATGGCTTCCACAGACAATCATAAGAAAACCAGTCCCAAACGCGTCAGCACCATGTGTCTCACCACTGACTTGCACCAACTCCAGACACCCTAGAAAGCCTGTTTCCCCACTGTGCTTGTACATTTCAGAAGTGAGGTTCCACTCTCTACCGCATGTCAGAGGACAGCAATGTCTTGTGCTTTCTGGTGTTTTGTGCTTTTACCCACAGGTCTCCCTCCCCCGCACCTGGATGTGCTGCACAAAGCTCTGATACCCCCATTGGGGAGTAAGGTAATGACAGTTGTACATATCACACTTTCTAGGGTAGAGGCCACTACAAATTTCAGACTAAACTGTGGAGCAAGTGTGAGAGAATGGGTGGGGCAGTGAACTAGATTGCAATGACAGAAGTAGCCAACATATTTTTATTTGAGTATGTATATTAGACTAGATTATTGCCCAGGTGGAGCAGAGTATATTGGCTTTAAACAAGTCACAGGTGAGAGCCTTCATTTTAACCACCAGTTTGGAGGACCTTATTCTGTTCAAATGATACAAGTCTAAGGGAGTTGCAGGAGCTCTGTACACACGAGAACACTGGGAACATGTTACTTGTCACTCTCTTTCATGAGTAGAGAATATATTTCTTTTAAATCTCATAAAGATCCCCTTGTCCACCTCTTCGATCATGAGTCAGAGAGAGCTGACAATTAGACCTATAACTAAGGGCCTGGCTCTTAAACATATGGCTCTCTGGGTTAGGATCTGGGATCTGGGCCACCCTGGGTCCTTCAGTCTACAAGTAGCACTTGTTGGAACTCTCTGCCCAGCCAACTAATGAGAGTCTGGACTGGTTTAGAGCCATATGGAAAAGCCTATTCAAGCAGGATTCAAATCATCTTTGGGAGTTTCCGGGACAAATGACTAAGGCCAACATGAGGGTCCTGAGCACAATATACTGGGAGATGAAAGAGAATCATCTATTAGCATGGGCGTTAGGGAATCTCAGACTCTGATAACATTTAGAACTGACATGCTTTGCTGGTGGAGAAACCTAACATGATAGAATCCTTAATCCAGCAATGAGAGCTCCCTATGTTCCAGCTTTATAGGTTCCCTACTGTTTGCAGCTGTGCTAGTGAGGCGGATTTGAACTGATGAAAGCGACTCCTTGGTACATCATTGGAAACAGTAATACACTTCCCGCTTTTGTGCCCACTCTACCCCAAATTAAGGTTGAAGTGACTGAAGCCCTTTCTTAAGGATGTTTGAATAAGGCACTTACAAGTAGCCCTAGAAAAGGCTTGAACACGGTCATTGATGTTGTAGCGTTTTCAGTCATGCAACTTACATGGAGAGAGTAGTTATGGAAGACACGATGGTGGATAGGCATGGGGAGGTGAGGATGGTAACATGCGTTTATGGAATGTTTATTTATTTTTAACATTTGTAAAGCGCACTACAGCCCAGAGGCATCGAGGCGCTGTTGCATATCATTGTCCTGGGTCCAATTTAAGAAGGCTTGGTTCATGGTTATGGTTCATATAACCATATTATGTTATGTTAAATTATGTTACATTTCTATTGTTTTAACAGGTTTTTGAAGATCTCTGTAACTTTATTTTACAGGTTTGAAAAAGCACCACTTCTGGACAAATACATTTTACAGGACTTGAATAGGTTATTACAACTTTGATGATTTGCGATGCAGTTGGATACCGCAGACACTCTCGTATGTGAGCACAGGTGTTTGCCAGTCCAGTCCAATTCAGCCAAGTGTATTTCCTGTATCCGTTTCCTGTTTGCAGAGTCAGGACAGATGATCTGATGCAAGCAAGTGCGGCAGATGAAGGTGATTGGCTACTACGGCGATGGGAACATTTTTGATAGCAAGCGGGCCATATGCATGGCCATGTATTATTTTGCATGGATATTTTAGTGCAAGGTTGATAAACTTAGCCGGTGAGGGATGAAAGTCAAAGTATTTAATCTGCAGGATTTTTAATGGCCCAAGTCATGTGTGCCTGACACCACTCTTTATCAGAAACCTTTCCCCCTTGGGCACTCAAAACAAGATGGAAGAGCTTTGCATCTGCAGCTGAGTAGGTCAAAGTGTGCTTGCCAGATGTTGTGAAACATAAGAGTGCATCAGAATTCTGTAATGCGTCAGTTGGACCCAGCTATAATCTTTGTGAGCTGAGAAGCTTTGCGCCACTTTGCACCACTGCCTATCTGAGATCTTCCTACAAAGGCAGCCCATTTCTCCCACACCCCACGTGGCTAGAACAGGTCAGGCTCAACTCATGTTGATAATGAGCCTCCAGCGTCCCGCAGCTGATAGCAAGTATGATAACAACATGGTGGCAGTCGGGGTAGCCTTACCATCCCTCCACCCGGCCCCAATTTGACTGTGAGTTGAGTATGCCAGAGAATCACGTGATATACCTGTGGTATACTCAAGTTTCTCTGGTGTTATTAGCCAGTTGTCATGATATAGGTCAGCCAAACAGTAAACTCATTTCCATACAGAGTCAGTGAAATGATGTGCTTTGGTAACATTGCAAGTTAATGGAGAGTACCATACCCTAGTCAGTGCACTGATGGGATGGGAACTCTGAAGGACTCTTAAGGTCTCCCTCCAGTGTCTCACCCTACATTCCAGCCGAGAAAGCTCAGGAAAAGGGCACGTCTCTGGTATCACTAAAAGCACAGAGGGACCTCTACAAGCTGCCTGATCCCGTTCTATGGTCTTGTGAGGATTACGATCTGCTGCTGTGATGAGCAGAGGGATCCTACGCTTGATATGGCAGCTAGTCCTTAAAGATGCAGATCGAGTTCCTGAAGACCGCGCATCACCACTGGCCTGACCTAAGTGTCCATGCTGATTCTTAGGGCTTTGCCCACCCAGACAAGCCTACTAAGCAACGCCATAGCTTTCATGAAGCAGATTCCGTATAAAGAAATATAGGAGCAATGATACATTCTGCTAACACTATCCTTGCATCTATGGGAATGGGGAGTTGAATCCATACATCAACCCTGGCTGTGAAATGCCCAAAAAACCTTGCATCTCAAAAAACATCTGAATGGGAGCATCACAGGTGCATACATTAAGATGCACTCGTTCACTCCCTTTAGGAATTGTCTCCAATAAAGGTGTGTTTCTGCCTATTTTGAAGGAAATCCCGAATTCACAAATGGAATGCTCTTTCTAAAGCACAGAACTTTGTCACATTCCGCTGCGAGCCTGTCATCGATTTTCTTTTGCAAAGGGAGCATGTAAGGGATTCCTGCATGAGCTGACTGGCCTAGCAGCTGGCGAAGGGGGGGGGGGGATTGGGGGCGTGAGCAGTTGACCGTGAAACAGAAGCAAAAAAGTAGCAAATACTCCATTTTGAAAATCAGTGAATTGCAAAACATTCCACCAAAAGCACTTACACCTTGTGGATGATTTGTTCTTTAATACTTTGAGAACCAAATGCAGAAAAGCAAAGGCTACATTTCACAAACTGATAGCGTAGTACCATCAATAACACCATGCTGATATTTTCATTTAAATCGTTGAGCACGCATTATGTTTACGGGGCCTGTTACATCGTTTGCTATGTACGTGACAACAATCACATGCCACTCTGCCCTACCGTGCATGCAAGCTTTGAAAGTGTGTAGAAGGGATCGCCTGATCACGTGCTCCAGCCTGGAGCTCTGTCCACACAGTAAGCAAAGGGTCACTCTGGGAGGAATACGCCAGCTGAGCCAGCACATGTGGCCGCCAAAGGGTACCGTGAAATGGATGCATCATTGACAGAGCTTTGATAAATTAACCCAAACTAGCACTGCGCAAATATCCCAACGTTCACCCTTTTCCCAAACGCAACACTGAGCGTGCTGTACTCTACACCAAAACACGACAAATCATCATTTTGAAAACCAGAGCTCTGGAAGCACTTATGGTGCTGCTCATGCCTGATCCAGGACAAGGGATTTGGCTGTGCCGAGGCAAACAAAAGAGACAAGGCAAGACAAGGGCGAGCCAGGTTGGGGCTCAAGAAGCCCTCACATGGAGGCGATACATGTGCAGCACCCACACAGCGACCATGACCCTCAACCCCACTCGCCTCAAGCTGATGCTGCAAAGAAAGCTTTGCTGTATTCCAAATCCCTGGCCGGCAAAAGAGGCTTAGCACGGGGTTTCAAGCAGACTCTGTCCCCGTTCCTCCAACGTACATTTCGCAAGCATAAGAAAAGGTGCAAAGGGAACCCCAGTATGAAAAAAGAGAGGGCGCCCATCCCACAAATGTTCGGTTTACAGATGACTGGGATGTTTAATGACAAGTAGCGCTATATGCATACATCTGTACCTATAAAGGCACTTACAAGCACCCTTGAATAGAGCCAGTCCTAAAATAGTAGGGCCAGCATTCTCATAGGATGCTAGAAATATTCTCCATAGATTGCTGCTGTCTTAGAAAACGCTATTCCAGGATCCAGGTTTCTTTTTATTCTACTTGAGATTTTCATACCTCACACATTTCTGAACAGAAATAGGGCCTAGCCATAACATTTTCTCATGAGAGTCATTCATTTAAATTGAGTTATGAAGATATCAGTGAAAGTGTATCTTCGTTGGCTTCCAAAACCCAGAGAACATTCCAAAGACGTGTCACAACTTGCCTGTGCATGCATGTTTTTCCATGGGTAACTCCATGTGGAGAGTACACACTGTTCAGTCCTTCCAAAAGGAGTTCTATGACGTGGAAAAAGGCTGATTGGCGGAATATTAATCCTTTGGCCTATTCATTATAATGGCATGTGTAGACGAATGACTGGTGAGTCAAATCCGAATCCTTATTGAAAACCCTGACATTGCTGATATGTGAAATGTCTGTGTGCCGCCAGCACTTTGTGCTATGCCTGAAAGTTATTTATTTGTTTCAGTTATAGTACATGATAGTATTTTCAAATCTATTCATAACATAAGACATAGTATTCTTCATCCATAGATGTATTCCCAATAGAACAGCCAACACGTGTTTCAACAGATTCGACTTTTTCAAGGCTGGGCTCTCCAATCAACACAATTGTATAATTGGTTGATGACACATTCCTCCTGTTACATTATTTAAATTGATGGCCAATTGCCCCACATTTTTCATATTACGGGACCCAAATTGTCTCCGGCTCTACAGCCCGTGAGGTGTACTGTCTAGAATCACCAAGGTGGGCCACATGCTATTGATATATAGGTTCAGCAAAAGCCTAATTGACGCTGTCCACCGCATATTGTGCCCAGTATTATAAATAGATGGCTGTCATGTAGCATTCCAAGCATGTCACATATGTTCCCAGGTGCAAAGCGGATCCATATGCAGTTAATATACATTTTCGTTTGTCGACATATATTGAATAAACTGTCTATTTCCTAATAAGAGAGTATGCAGGAGTGGAGAAATCAAACGCCTTTTTAGACCCTTCTGAGAAAGACTACATGGGGGAAGGAAGTAGCTTGGAAAAATATTACGACGGGCAAGCCAGAAAACCTTACAGCAATCGGTTTGTCTAACATAATGCTACCAAGATTGTAAAAATCAGTGTTCCGATCAAGATTTGGCATTTGTTCCGAATCGGGTGAACACTGAAGTTCAAACCTATATTGATTTGAATACATTTTTTGTAAAATCGAAATAAAGTTACAATTTAAATGTCAGCCTTCAAGTAAGGAAGTGTGTCCTCATATCCATGGTGTCCAATAAAGTCATGGATATTTGTTGTCAAATTGTAGGAAAAGGAAACTGCAGTATTGCCCTTTCATACATCTTTAAAGAAGCATAACCCAACTAAAGTGCAATTAAAAGCAATGACTGATTTGAGACAATACTCTACAATAATAATTAAGCCTGCAGACAAAGATGGTGCTACTGTAATCTTAAATTGACGTGGTGCCGTGCTACCACAATTGATGATAATACTTGCAAACCGTTTGACAGTAATCTGACATCTTTGGTCAGACTGGAAAATGCAGAGATTGAACACAGTCACTATTCGATCTTTTCACTCTCATTTTACCACTTGGGGCATGTTTGAAGAGTATACACCTGTGATGCCATGCTCACTGCTTAATCTATACCCTGGTAGTACATGTTTGAGTGGAGGATAAGGAACACCTGTCACTTGCAGACGCTAGTATGGATCACATCTGAGGCAGAATTGAATAATGGAATACACCTGCAGCCTATTGAAGGACCACAGGTATAAAAGGAGAAACCCTGAAGTGGAGCGAGAGAGAGAGAGAGAGACCTGGGGAACTCAGGGAGAGATCAGCAGGAATCCTCAGGAGTCTGGAGACAGTGTGGTGGGACCCGAGGTGGAGACGGGATGCCGGTCGGTATCGCCAAGCCAAGGGGAACTCATGTATGAAGTGGGAGCAAACAGAGCTGCAGCGAGGCCAGAGCAAAGAGGACGCCATGTCCAGTCTCGCATAGGTATTGAAGCTGCCTGTGCCAGCCAAGCTCCAGTCCCCATGCGAGCAGGGCTCGCGGAACCAGAAGCAGCAGCCAGAGCGAAGGAGAAAAGCAGAGAGAGCCGCCTGAGATGCCTACGACCTGTGAGTGCTGGGGAAGTTACCCAGAGACCGTGGTGCTTCGGGCGGGCTGCAAAAGTTACAGATGGAGCTGTGAAGTTATATGAATGAAAGAAAGGCAAGTGGCGCGAGGCATGGCTAATCTGCTAATATTGAATAACAAATTGAAAGAAAGCAGCAAAACTGCCAATATTGAACAACAAAGTTAAAGAAAGTAGCAAATCTGCTGATATTGAATCACACAGCGAAAGTAAATAGTAAACCAAGTCGCATTAAGGACTCTGACTGCAGAGTTGAAGTCAAGTCTGAGAAACTATTTGTTTTTGAAGCTACATATCAATCTGATAAAACCCGCAAATCATGCTTAAGGACGGTGACCTATATACTTGAAGGAAACTAAGCATGGAATGGGGAAAGGGTCACCAGAAGTGAAGTGTGAATAAGACCCTGAAATAAAACTAGACATTGAATGTGCACAGATTAAGGAAGTCAAACTAAGTAACTTGAAACACAGAGAAAAGATACTGAGAGACCTATGTATGATCAGGTGAACTAATTGTTCCTTGTTGCGTGATCTGTGATGGGTGGACCGTGTGGTCTGACATCTACGCCCAGACCAGAGAGCCTCTATGTGTTGACAAGGAAACCTACTATTGGTGCATTTAAAACTTGGGGAAGGGAAACCTGAGCTATGAATTGTTGTAACTTATCTTAAAGACGGAGCATCAAGATACTTCCTTTTGTGATAACTGTTACATTGAACGTGGGGAAGGAAACACTGACACTTGCTGCAATTAAACTGTATTGAACTTGGGGAAGGGAATCGAGAAGTTGTGGAATTGTATGACCTTACATCCAATAGAAAGTAGCTTGAAAACTGTGGTGAACTAGTTGGTACTTGGGGAGGAGGAGCTGAAGCATTAGTCCGAAGTGTAAATAGACCAGAACTTAACTAGTTGAACACCGTTTAGTTTATGGTTGAAATCCCTACACATTGTTTTGTTTTAGTTGTGAGGGCAAGCATAGGTTTTGGACACAGTCAAACTTTTATGTTGAACTTACTGACAAATACTTTCCTAGGTTTCTTTATGCAGGGAAATCCCTCCTTAGCATAGGGCAAGTTAGGCTTTACACCTTCCTAACATTTAAGTTAATACAGGTATTTCTGTTATATTTAAACTTTTGTCTGTGTCTCCTTCATGATGCCAACCTTACATGTGCCAACCAATGGTAGGCTTTAGTTGCTCTGCCACTCTATATACAAATAATCATGGATTTGATACTTTACTGTTCAGGATGAGCAGGGCCCTTATGAAAACCAGAAAATATTCATTCAGCTCTCACAGCCTGTAACAGCAATAGTGGACGAGGAGCTTACTGACTATCCTTGTAATCATAAGGTGTTTCAAGGTAATTACCCTAAACCCCCTTTCATATATTTGTATTACCTTCTACTTGTGCAACACGTGTGTGTGAGCATATCAAGGAGTGCCTCTACGAGTGCTGTCTGCTGTCATACACTCCGTGGGACTTATACGCCGTAGTGAAGCTATACGATTATCCGGACACTGATATCTCCACGACATACACACAGCAGTGTAAGGAAGTGAAGTACCACGCTGTGATTCATTGTGGTGAACGATTTTCATTCATTTAATTGGCTGACCAGGTTAAGCCCCCTTCTCCACCAGAAAGCAGATATAAGCGTAGGCCGCATGCACTCTGCGCTTGTGTACTGAAGGAGTGCCTCTACGAGTGCTGTCTGCTGTCATACACTCTGTGGGACTTCTACTCTGTTGTGAAGCTATACAATCATCCAGATGCTGATATCTCCACTACATACAAACAGCGGTGTAAGGAAGTGAAGTACCACAATGTGATTTGTTGTGGGGAACAAGTGCTGTCTGCCGTCTGTGCATCGGCACGTCCAGCTAGGGCCCATACATATGCAACAGTAAGTGGCTTTTTGAATTTTTCATTGTGAAACGGTGACCCCGCTGTGACTTCTTTCCATCCCGGTGAGCTTGCTATCTAGGGCCGACAAGGTTGGAAGTGCCTGCTTTGGTTTCCCCAATTGGACTTAGCTCCTTTCCAAATTACTTAATCTGCTCTTTTGCCTGCCGGTGACCCAACCTATTTGGACATTATGAAGATGAACTCCGAGCGCAGATCTGGGCTGCACAGTGGTTCGGTAAAGACCGGGAAATGACTGCGGAGCCCAGCAAATGATATAAAAGACCTAACTGACGCACCCGATATTAAGAAAGGTAAAAAAGATAATGCACTAGCCTGTAATCTACTACCCACATCACAGTCCATGATCACTGGCTACTTTGCGAATGTCAGCAAGCCGTCAGCTTGAATGGTGTCAGAACAAATCCCGGTTGTTCTTACTAGCACTGACCCATTAAATTGCAGTGGTGGCTCAAATGGGCCGGTGGTGTTGGAGCTAAGCATCCAGCTGGCTAATACTAACCCTATTGGGCCAGCTGATGAGTTCGAAGATTATGTCCCAAGCTCCCCATTGTCAATAGATAATAATGGCTCTTTGCTTACCTTATGCCATAACCTTAAACGCAACTCATTAGGCCCCACTTAGAAAGCTACGATAATGTCATAGTTGCAAATCTGTCTAGTAATCCAAACCTTGAAGCGTTGGTTGAAAATGGCTATGTTGTAGAATTGGCATCTTTGCATTCTTTGACTAATACCCACTCTCAAAAATAGATGCATTATTTACATTGTGCATGGCCATGGCCATCGAACAGTATGAGCTAAAAACAATAACAGCCAAAGTGGTGGACATTATCTTGGATAATTACCCCGACCCTTCTTATTTTTACAGCAATAATGTTGGGGAAAAACCATGTGTGGGTATTAAGTCACATCCAAAAAGGATATTAGTAAGACCACCTAGCCTCTTAGTCCCGGAGGAATGCATCACTGTGGTTGTTGAGCCTGCATTAGAGAACCTAGCCCAATTGGACTCTTCCTCTCCCTCGCTATTGCTGCAAGACTCAGAAAAAGTTGCCGCTTGCAATGAAGCTGATGTGCTGGAAGCTCTTTTCAACAAACTCTCAATGATGAAAAGTCCACTATCAATCAGGGCTATGAAATCTCGATCGGAGCCCAACAGAAACGTACACAAAACCAAAAAGCAAGTATCCTTCTTGAATAAGATTAGTAGTCCATTGTCTCTGCAAAGTATATGAAGTGGTCTGCCTCAGAGTAAGCCAACAATAATTACTAAAACTCAGGGAGACAGGTCTGTGAGGCAAGTTACTTTAACAGGTCCGTTGGACGAATGGACTTGCCCAAGGGCAAAACCTTTTCTAATTAAGGACTCAGTTTCTCCTATCGTGGGATCTACCCTCATGGCCAGTAAGGTACTTGCTGGCGTTCTGAAAATAAATTCTGGAAATATTTGGGCACAAGGCAACCCAGGGGAAAATGGCAGCACACCTGCTGGTGGCATTCTTATTAGATGAACCAAGACTATCTCAAGCCTGTAGGTCAAGCATTGACAAGCTGCATGGTGAATTTAATGCCACTGCAGTAGCCCAGAATTAATCAGGGCTGGGGAAGCGAGGACCACAAGATTGCCTAATCGACAGTATTTTTACCCGGCCATCCACGCTGGGTACATTAGTAAATATAGAAGACCTGTACCCAACTGCAAGAAGTCCCTTCTTAAATTGTTCTTTTTTTATTACAAATATGGGCAAACATTTTGCGTCTGTCTATGATTACCACCAGGGACATGCTGCAAATTGAGCTGCCTAAATGGTACAGCCCGACAAATTGGGCCTCGATAAGATCACCAGTTATGGTATCACTTACATGTACATGTACAGATGTTTTACAGAGCTGGGGATTTAAATTGTTAGTCTGTTGTGAGCAGCCCATTAAGAAGTACAATGCACACCCAGGCTATTCTGAGACAAGTGCAGAAAGCTCCCGTCATTTGGTCCCCCGAAGCCCTGCCAGAAATGTTAGGGGGCCCGTTATAGCCGGCCATTTGTATGATAATGCAAATGCTGGGATTGAGACGGCACACCGGGCACCGGCGTATCGGGACCCTGGGTGTTCAATGTCTCACTCAGACCGGGGAAATTAACTTTTGATATAGCTAGTTGGAACATGAGGGGATTCAGCCGTCTATAACATAAAGATGGTTTGACGCCCCTTTTTGCGAACTATGACGTGTTTCTTCTTCAGGAAACCTGGCTTAATTTGCCAGTGAACATTGAGGGGTTTCATTTATATCAGGTCCTGGCAAATAAGGGCCCAAACGGTAGACCGTATGGAGGTCTAATAATTGGAGTTAGGTAAGAAATTGATTCACGCCGCATAGCCCTCCCTACTGCCAGTAGTAGAATTCAGCCCGTGGAATTGAGGCTTGACGCGGAGGACGAGAAGGGCAAGGTGTGTTGATTGTAAATCTTTACATCCCCCAGAAACACAGTGTGTTGAGAACATACAGGCTATTCTAGAAGAGATTTTCACAACCTTGGGGGGGCAATGGATAATCAGATACTTTTTCTAGGGCGGGATCTGAATGCGCGGTGCACAGATGAGTAAGTGTGCCTTTTAACAGCACGTTGCCAAAAAAAGTGAAATGATCCAGAAAAGGAGCAATAGCAAGGGTGCTCAGTGGAAGAATTTCCTGAGAGACTGGGATCTCACATTAGTGAACGTTAGAACCAGGAGGCACAGTCCAGGGCAATACACATGGTGCATGAATAACAGTTGTGCCACCTTAGACTACTTTTTTGGCAATGATGCATGCTTTTTGGAAATAATTGACATAAAGGTGAAGCCGAATGGCTTTAGTGACCACCCTATATTGGTCTTGAATTTATGAAGATTTAACGTGGAAAGAAAACCACAAAGGTGTTCACCAACCCATCCCCAAAACCTAATGGCTGCATCCATTGGGTAGCTTGGGTGATACTACCTATGGAAATCCCATATGCAAGTTATTTTATTGGTCTTCCCATGTCAGATGGGTTCACCTGTGACATCCCCAAAACTATATATTACTTTGTTTCGATGACGACTGGCCCTTTCAACATTATGCACCACCCCAAGATGTCAGCGTCTGGTTTCACTGGAGTGGGTCTCCCCAGGCCTGGGAACCTGTTCTGTTCATACCGCTCGGTATACCTTCTCAAGTCGATGAGAAAGACTGTATGTCCCCATTGATGCCACTGATATGGCCACCAAGCCTGAGAGAGTGCCTGCAGGTTGTAATGTTCGGTGGAACGCATGTATCAATCTTGTCTGCTTCGCTGGTAACAGCTCCTCTTCCCACCATGAGTAGATATCCATTGTTCGGCTTCGCTGTGTCACGTGGGTGAGGACCACAAAACTGCAATTTGTGAGGATTTTATTCTGTTATTTTGCAGGTGGCTCACTGCCTTGGGAGTCAGGAATTTTCAACACACCCTTGTCCTTGGCTGCAAACACTGGCTCTGTGCGTTGCGCTGCAAAGTCTGGATCTCTTCTTCCATATTTTGAGTCCAATGGCTTTCTGCAAATTCACTACAGTCATTCTATGGTTGCCCTATATGTTGTATTATCTTCTTTAGGGATTAGAAATGACCGAGCCCTTACAGGTTCTTTATACGTCCATGTAGTTCCTCATGGTTAGTTGCAATGCAGCAGTTGCAAGCTTGCTCTATGGATGCTTTGCTTTCTTGCGTTTCTGCTTTTGGCTAGTGAAAAGGAAAAGCTTTTGACCGTATCTATATGTATCAGTTCTCTATCTACAGAATGGTGTAAGCATGTTTTGCGTGTGTGCATGTGTGTCTGCGTAACGTTGCTATGTTGTGTTGTCACTAGTGACATCAGCACAGCTGGTTATTATTATCAGTCATGAATCAAAAGTTAGGACAGCCCCTAATACCTCATTCCAAGGACTAATGTAAATAGTGCTACACTGAAAAGATGAAATTAGGATGTATTATTTCACATAACAATACTTTATTCACTTAGTCATTTTATCTTAAAAGCCACCATAGCTGGCTAATTAATTTGTTGGACATACATATAACAAAATAACAAATACAAACAATTTCATCATTTAAAATACATCACAATGTTCATAAAGTGCAATGTGAAATATGCAAAATACTACTAATATACAACACCACAATCCGATCCTGCGTATGTGTGATGGAGTACATTCATTGCGATACTAATACATATGGACCCCAATGTTTGAAAATCCTGAGGAAAAAACCTTAAATATATGTGTCCTCATCGATTCCGGGGATCGATTCGAGCCATTCCTGGGATCCTCTCTTCATTGTGTTAATGCCCAGTCAAACCACGCAGGCAGTCGCATTTCCTGGTCCACCAGACATGTTCTAAGAACTAAATTACTCCTTTCCCAACTTACTGCCAGCCATATAAAGTCGTTGGCCTCTTTGAAAGGTAATGAAATTGAAGACTGGCTGAAATGGCTAGCTGTGAAAAAAAGATCTGTCTCTACAGATCACCTAGTAGTAGTGGACAAGCATGTCAACAAATTTGACTTGGCTATTCGAGAAGCAAAAAGGGAATTGGGAAGACAGTTGAGAGCCCTGCAAACCACTGGTGGCTCGGAAAATGAGAAGGTTAGCATGTCAAAAGTGGTCATGGCTGAATATAAGCATTGGCTAAAGCGCTGGAGATTTTCGACTAAAAATAGCGAGTGACAAAATATAAATGGGGCATTAAGAAGTGGTGAAACTAGAAATATATGCTCATATTAGCCCAGCATAAGGGTGAGGGTAAAAAGAAAACCTTAAACCCTATCAAGTAACACGTGTGGCTGACATATTTAAGTGATAAAGAAAGCTACCCCAAAAAGATTCTGGTCAGCAATACTGTCCCGGGGTTGGCCGTTGTTGATATCCAGGGAGGACATTGAGGCTACAATTTGGAAACTCTAGAGCACCTGGACCAAATGGGATAGCTAGTGTTGTGATAAAACAGGACCCTAGTTGGTGGGCTAGGATCTTAAACATATTTTTTGACAGGGTCTGCCTATCACAGGAGATTCCTGTGTCATGGCAGCAATCGATTCGGCTTCCAGTCTACAAAAAAGGTGATAGACTTCTCCCAAAAAATTATAGGCTACTGTCCCTCTTGGACGTAACGAGAAAAATGTTTTTCATGTCTCGTTTTGAGGGAATTGCAGACATGCGTTGATGAAAATCATCTGCTTCAAATCACCCAGACAGGATTTCAATCAGGCAGCGCTAGCACACGCCACCTTACACTTTTAGACAGGAGGGTCTCCACTGTATCCTATTTTTGTAGACTTCTGGGCTGCCTTCAAAGGTGTACACTGTGAGAAGTTGTGGTGTAAAATGGAAGGGTGAGACTGCCCAAAGTGGCTGATGTGTATATTAAAGGTATTAAATACATCATAAAACGGGGGGTGCGTTAGGCTGGATGACTCTGGTACTACATCTGCATGGGTTCCGATCAGCAGGGGGGTCAAACATAGATGTGTTGGCCCCCCTGCTATTTAACATATACCTGATAGACCTCCCTACGCCTATCCACAGCCGTTTGCTGCTGCCCTAGAATTGGGGGATCGATCATCACATGTATGCTTTACTCCGATGACTTAGTGATATTTAACCACACTTATTGCGGAGCAACAGGGATGTTTGATGTGTTGACCGTATATGTGGCCGAAAATGACCTGCCAATTAATATGGAAAAAATGAACGTCCTGCTGTTAGCAGTCAAGAAGTTCAATCGACCTACATTTACAACTACCCTGGGTAACCTGGACTATGTTGAGAAATATGCTTACCTGGGATTAGAAATGAGTGCCAGAATGGATTATGCTCATATAATAGAGACCAAGAAGAATAAGGCGCAACGGCTGAGACATATGATTGATACATTTGCTAATCACAAGGCTAGCTACTCCATAGAGGGGATAATCATCCTTTATAAGCAATGCTGTTGCCCTATGGTTCTTTATGGCCTAAATGCAATGGTTATGGGTGATTTAAGCTTGTTGGTTAGACTGGAGGTCTATTACTGGTGAAGGGTGTTGAGACTACCCCCATCAAGTATGGTGGACTGCCTTAAACTGGAATTGGGCTTAGTTTCTTTGAGGGGCCAGTTGCTTGCAAGACAAGTAGTATTGCATTTAAAAGCTAATTCTAACCCTAAATGTCAGTCATTAGCAATCAGAGGGGGGACTGGAGGTGTGGAACAGGACACAAGGAAGGTGAATTCCAACTCCTTAATGAGAATTTGTATCAGGACATAAACTGGCACCCAAACTTTGGGTGGGACACTAAATTTGACATTCTGAAAGTCCTATGTATGAGGAAATTACAGCAATGGGATTAGGCCAATACTTACCCTCACTTATCTGCCCTGAGAACTTATGACTATGTCTCAAAGGTTACACATAATTACTTATAACATCAAACTTACTTGTAGCAGAGTTCTAGTCCAGCAGTGCAGAATCTATTTCTCAGACTGCGCACAAACCAACTCCCACCTCTTATATTTAAGGGTGCACCACTCAAGATTCCCCTAGCCCATGGAGTATGCAGTATTTGCAAAATACCAGGGATGATTGAGACACCAAAGCCTGTATTCACTGAGTGTAAAACACTGGGGCCAGTGTATATGTCTATCCTTGAAAAATATATGCACAATTATGACCCGATAAAAAAATATTCCTTTTGGGATTACTGTGTGAACATCGAGTCAGAGAGTGTGCATATAGTCTTGTATTGGGTGTCGCGCCATAATGTAAAACTATTAGCGTTAACCAGAGAGTCACTTGAGTAGGATATCAGGTTTATATAACTTGCAGCATATCTGATTTTATGTATGAAAATGCTTTTAAGGGGGTAATTCATAGAATTCAGCGCACAAGTGGCGCACGCGGCTGGCGCACAGTGTGCGCGTGCGAATCCCTGCGCCAGCCGCGTGCGCCAAAACCCATTTCCGCGCACAGCGTATTCATGGATTCCAGCCACCAAAACCAGCCGTGGCGCATAGTGGCGCAGCGACCTTGCAGCAGCGCCAGTTACGCCCCCAAGAACGCCTCTCGCGCAGGGAAAAGCCATCAAAATCCCCAACCCAGCGCAAAGGGCAGCACCAAACGCAGAGCTGGGAGCGTGTATTCCAGGGGTGTGCGGGTGTTTCCATACGCGGCTGGGCTGGGTACGTGTATTTCAGGGGTGCGCGAGAAAGTCTACACGCGATTGGCCTGGGTACGTGGATTTCAGGGGTGCGCGAGAAAGTCTACACGCGATTGGCCTGGGTACGTGGATTACAGGGGTGCGCGAGAAAGACTACACGCGATTGGCCTGGGTACGTGGATTTCAGGGGTGCGCGAGAAAGTCTACACACGATTGGCCTGGGTACGTGGATTTCAGGGGTGCGCGAGAAAGTCTACACGCGATTGGCCTGGGTACGTGGATTTCAGGGGTGCGCGAGAAAGTCTACACGCGATTGGCCTGGGTACGTGGATTTCAGGGGTGCGCGAGAAAGTCTACACGCGATTGGCCTGGGTACGTGGATTACAGGGGTGCGCGAGAAAGACTACACGCGATTGGCCTGGGTACGTGGATTTCAGGGGTGCGCGAGAAAGTCTACACACGATTGGCCTGGGTACGTGGATTTCAGGGGTGCGCGAGAAAGACTACACGCGATTGGCCTGGGTACGTGGATTACAGGGGTGCGCGAGAAAGTCTACACGCGATTGGCCTGGGTACGTGGATTTCAGGGGTGCGCGAGAAAGTCTACACGCGATTGGCCTGGGTACGTGGATTTCAGGGGTGCGCGAGAAAGACTACACGCGATTGGCCTGGGTACGTGGATTTCAGGGGTGCGCGAGAAAGTCTACACACGATTGGCCTGGGTACGTGGATTTCAGGGGTGCGCGAGAAAGACTACACGCGATTGGCCATGGGTACGTGGATTTCAGGGGTGCGCGAGAAAGTCTACACGCGATTGGCCTGGGTACGTGGATTTCAGGGGTGCGCGAGAAAGTCTACATGCGATTGGCCTGGGTACGTGGATTTCAGGGGTGCGCGAGAAAGACTACACGCGATTGGCCTGGGTACGTGGATTTCAGGGGTGCGCGAGAAAGTCTACACACGATTGGCCTGGGTACGTGGATTTCAGGGGTGCGCGAGAAAGACTACACGCGATTGGCCATGGGTACGTGGATTTCAGGGGTGCGCGAGAAAGTCTACACGCGATTGGCCTGGGTACGTGGATTTCAGGGGTGCGCGAGAAAGTCTACACACGATTGGCCTGGGTACGTGGATTTCAGGGGTGCGCGAGAAAGACTACACGCGATTGGCCTGGGTACGTGGATTTCAGGGGTGCGCGAGAAAGACTACACGCGATTGGCCTGGGTACGTGGATTTCAGGGGTGCGCGAGAAAGTCTACACGCGATTGGCCTGGGTACGTGGATTTCAGGGGTGCGCGAGAAAGTCTACACACGATTGGCCTGGGTACGTGGATTTCAGGGGTGCGCGAGAAAGACTACACGCGATTGGCCTGGGTACGTGGATTTCAGGGGTGCGCGAGAAAGTCTACACGCGATTGGCCTGGGTACGTGGATTACAGGGGTGCGCGAGAAAGTCTACACGCGATTGGCCTGGGTACGTGGATTTCAGGGGTGCGCGAGAAAGTCTACACGCGATTGGCCTGGGTACGTGGATTTCAGGGGTGCGCGGGTGGTGGGTGTGCGGGAAGTTCAAGACGTGAATTGGCAGTGTGGGTCCTCCCAGGTCTCCCCTCTACCCCCTCCACGACCTCTGCAGGCATCCCACACCACAGGGGACTACCCTGCACCCCATGTCATGTCCCACAGGCAGCCCATCCACCATGGCCATGCCCCCCAGCCAAGCCACATGTCCCCTTGCACCCCCACCCCCCAGCACTGTGGGGCACCTGCCACCAGGCCCCCACCCATGTCTCCCAGCACCCCCACCCCCCAGCCACCAGGGGCAGCCTCCACCAGGCCCCCACCCATGTCTCCCAGCACCCCCACCCCCCAGCCACCAGGGGCAGCCTCCACCAGGCCCCCACCCATGTCCGACTCATGTCTCCCAGCACCCCCACCCCCCAGCCACCAGGGGCAGCCTCCACCAGGCCCCCACCCATGTCCGACTCATGTCTCCCAGCACCCCCACCCCCCAGCCACCAGGGGCAGCCTCCACCAGGCCCCCACCCATGTCTCCCAGCACCCCCACCCCCCAGCCACCAGGGGCAGCCTCCACCAGGCCCCCACCCATGTCCGACTCATGTCTCCCAGCACCCCCACCCCCCAGCCACCAGGGGCAGCCTCCACCAGGCCCCCACCCATGTCTCCCAGCACCCCCACCCCCCAGCCACCAGGGGCAGCCTCCACCAGGCCCCCACCCATGTCCGACTCATGTCTCCCAGCACCCCCACCCCCCAGCCACCAGGGGCAGCCTCCACCAGGCCCCCACCCATGTCTCCCAGCACCCCCACCCCCCAGCCACCAGGGGCAGCCTCCACCAGGCCCCCACCCATGTCCGACTCATGTCTCCCAGCACCCCCACCCCCCAGCCACCAGGGGCAGCCTCCACCAGGCCCCCACCCATGTCTCCCAGCACCCCCACCCCCCAGCCACCAGGGGCAGCCTCCACCAGGCCCCCACCCATGTCTCCCAGCACCCCCACCCCCCAGCCACCAGGGGCAGCCTCCACCAGGCCCCCACCCATGTCCGACTCATGTCTCCCAGCACCCCCACCCCCCAGCCACCAGGGGCAGCCTCCACCAGGCCCCCACCCATGTCTCCCAGCACCCCCACCCCCCAGCCACCAGGGGCAGCCTCCACCAGGCCCCCACCCATGTCCGACTCATGTCTCCCAGCACCCCCACCCCCCCAGCCACCAGGGGCAGCCTCCACCAGGCCCCCACCCATGTCTCCCAGCACCCCCACCCCCCAGCCACCAGGGGCAGCCTCCACCAGGCCCCCACCCATGTCCGACTCATGTCTCCCAGCACCCCCACCCCCCCAGCCACCAGGGGCAGCCTCCACCAGGCCCCCACCCATGTCTCCCAGCACCCCCACCCCCCAGCCACCAGGGGCACCCTCCACCAGGCCCCCACCCATGTCTCCCAGCACCCCCACCCCCCCGCCACCAGGGGCAGCCTCCACCAGGCCCCCACCCATGTCTCCCAGCCTCCACCAGGCCCCCACCCATGTCCGACTCATGTCTCCCAGCACCCCCACCCCCCCAGCCACCAGGGGCAGCCTCCACCAGGCCCCCACCCATGTCTCCCAGCACCCCCACCCCCCAGCCACCAGGGGCAGCCTCCACCAGGCCCCCACCCATGTCTCCCAGCACCCCCACCCCCCCAGCCACCAGGGGCACCCTCCACCAGGCCCCCACCCATGTCTCCCAGCACCCCCACCCCCCAGCCACCAGGGGCACCCTCCACCAGGCCCCCACCCATGTCTCCCAGCACCCCCACCCCCAGCCACCAGGGGCAGCCTCCACCAGGCCCCCACCCATGTCTCCCAGCACCCCCACCCCCCAGCCACCAGGGGCAGCCTCCACCAGGCCCCCACCCATGTCCGACTCATGTCTCCCAGCACCCCCACCCCCCAGCCACCAGGGGCAGCCTCCACCAGGCCCCCACCCATGTCTCCCAGCGACCCCACCCCCCAGCCACCAGGGGCAGCCTCCACCAGGCCCCCACCCATGTCCGACTCATGTCTCCCAGCACCCCCACCCCCCAGCCACCAGGGGAAGCCTCCACCAGGCCCCCACCCATGTCTCCCAGCACCCCCACCCCCCAGCCACCAGGGGCAGCCTCCACCAGGCCCCCACCCATGTTTCCCAGCACCCCCACCCCCCAGCCACCAGGGGCAGCCTCCACCAGGCCCCCACCCATGTCCGACTCATGTCTCCCAGCACCCCCACCCCCCCAGCCACCAGGGGCAGCCTCCACCAGGCCCCCACCCATGTCTCCCAGCACCCCCACCCCCCAGCCACCAGGGGCAGCCTCCACCAGGCCCCCACCCATGTCCGACTCATGTCTCCCAGCACCCCCACCCCCCCAGCCACCAGGGGCAGCCTCCACCAGGCCCCCACCCATGTCTCCCAGCACCCCCACCCCCCAGCCACCAGGGGCAGCCTCCACCAGGCCCCCACCCATGTCCGACTCATGTCTCCCAGCACCCCCACCCCCCCAGCCACCAGGGGCAGCCTCCACCAGGCCCCCACCCATGTCTCCCAGCACCCCCACCCCCCAGCCACCAGGGGTACCCTCCACCAGGCCCCCACCCATGTCTCCCAGCACCCCCACCCCCCCGCCACCAGGGGCAGCCTCCACCAGGCCCCCACCCATGTCTCCCAGCCTCCACCAGGCCCCCACCCATGTCCGACTCATGTCTAGCCAGCACCCCCACCCCCCCAGCCACCAGGGGCAGCCTCCACCAGGCCCCCACCCATGTCTCCCAGCACCCCCACCCCCCAGCCACCAGGGGCAGCCTCCACCAGGCCCCCACCCATGTCTCCCAGCACCCCCACCCCCCCAGCCACCAGGGGCACCCTCCACCAGGCCCCCACCCATGTCTCCCAGCACCCCCACCCCCCAGCCACCAGGGGCACCCTCCACCAGGCCCCCAACCATGTCTCCCAGCACCCCCACCCCCCAGCCACCAGGGGCAGCCTCCACCAGGCCCCCACCCATGTCTCCCAGCACCCCCACCCCCCAGCCACCAGGGGCAGCCTCCACCAGGCCCCCACCCATGTCCGACTCATGTCTCCCAGCACCCCCACCCCCCAGCCACCAGGGGCAGCCTCCACCAGGCCCCCACCCATGTCTCCCAGCACCCCCACCCCCCAGCCACCAGGGGCAGCCTCCACCAGGCCCCCACCCATGTCCGACTCATGTCTCCCAGCACCCCCACCCCCCAGCCACCAGGGGCAGCCTCCACCAGGCCCCCACCCATGTCTCCCAGCACCCCCACCCCCCAGCCACCAGGGGCAGCCTCCACCAGGCCCCCACCCATGTCTCCCAGCACCCCCACCCCCCAGCCACCAGGGGCAGCCTCCACCAGGCCCCCACCCATGTCCGACTCATGTCTCCCAGCACCCCCACCCCCCCAGCCACCAGGGGCAGCCTCCACCAGGCCCCCACCCATGTCTCCCAGCACCCCCACCCCCCAGCCACCAGGGGCAGCCTCCACCAGGCCCCCACCCATGTCCGACTCATGTCTCCCAGCACCCCCACCCCCCCAGCCACCAGGGGCAGCCTCCACCAGGCCCCCACCCATGTCTCCCAGCACCCCCACCCCCCAGCCACCAGGGGCAGCCTCCACCAGGCCCCCACCCATGTCCGACTCATGTCTCCCAGCACCCCCACCCCCCCAGCCACCAGGGGCAGCCTCCACCAGGCCCCCACCCATGTCTCCCAGCACCCCCACCCCCCAGCCACCAGGGGCACCCTCCACCAGGCCCCCACCCATGTCTCCCAGCACCCCCACCCCCCCGCCACCAGGGGAAGCCTCCACCAGGCCCCCACCCATGTCTCCCAGCCTCCACCAGGCCCCCACCCATGTCCGACTCATGTCTCCCAGCACCCCCACCCCCCCAGCCACCAGGGGCAGCCTCCACCAGGCCCCCACCCATGTCTCCCAGCACCCCCACCCCCCAGCCACCAGGGGCACCCTCCACCAGGCCCCCACCCATGTCCAGGAACAGAGACTTCCATGCTGTCATGTGTGCAATCTGCACAGGGCTCCCCATGTCATATTCAAACACATGCAACAACCATGCGGTTCACACATTACAGGTCGCACATGCATTACCATGATGTCCCTGCACACATACATGTGTACATGGCCTATGTCACACATGCAGGCAAGTATCAGACAACCAGCACACTGCAACATGCCCTGTCTCACACAGCAATGCTTGGCCACTTACCGCTCAACTCCAGACGGGTCTCCCTCTCAAGGACCTGGCTGTGGAGCGCTGGGTGTGCGCGTTCCAGGACCCTCAACTGGATGGAACTCATGCGGCCCCGGCCCCCCTCCACAAGGCGCCGGGCCTTCATGAGGGTCCTGGACCTCAAGTCCTCCCAGCGCTTCTTGACCTTCTGGATGGTGCGGGATGCCACCCCCTCCGCGTCCTCTCCCGTCCTTCCCTGTTGGCGCGGGACGATCCGAAGAGGGCATCATACTGCCCCAGGACATGCTCCACCAGGACACCAACTTCGGTGGCAGTGAAGCTGGTGCCCCTCTGCCCCTCTGGCCGGGGGTTGCCACTGGTGTCAGATGTGGATGTGCTCGACATGGCAACCCCAGGGGCAGGAGTGGGTGACCAACTGGGTCCTGGGGCTGGGCTGTGGAGCGATGTCATTTGAGTCGGGACTCTTCTGTACCAGCAGGGGTGGACACAGCAACTGGAGCCCTGCAGATGGCTGATGTGCAGGCACCAAATGGCAGGGCACGGTGGCAGCAGGCAGGCAGGCAGGCAGCAGCAGATGGCATGTGGGAGGCTGCTTGGGGCACTGGGGGCCAGTGAATTGGCCTTCTGGGCAGGAGCGTGGTCTTCCGTGTGTTTTCGCGTGGCCAGCTTCATACGGAGTGAATAGGCACGTGAAAAATCTGCACGCTGCGTGTAATGCGCGTAAGCGCGCGTGAAAAACTGCACGTCCGCGTGTAATAGGAGGAAAGGGTCCATGCATAAGCGTGCGCGCGTGAAAAACTGCACGTCCGCGTGTAATGCGCGTAATCAAACGTGAAAAAGTGCACGTCCGCATGTGACGTGACGCGCGTGTGCGTTTCCCTCAGCACGGGTTAAAGGTGAGCGGGCCCAGCAGTTCGCTGTACGTGCCTTTCGTGGAGACCGACGTGTGTTGCTGCTTCCAGTCGTTTCGTGCGCCATCTACTTCACAGCTCTCAAGGACGTATCTCTTCTTTTGGCGGGGGTATTGGCTACGCGTGTTTTTCTGCATCGCGCTAGTCAGACGGTGAGTCGCAAACGCTCCTTTTCCCACTGCGGGTGCCCCTGTGTATCGCACCCATTTTCGATGTCATCGTAGCCTGCGTGTCCCACGCGTACGCGTTATACGTGTTACTGGGTGCCACCGCGTACTGCGGGAGGTTTAATCCACGCACGTAGGCTGCAGGGTTGCGTGCACGGTTTTACTGCAGTTTTGGGGTGCCTGAGCGTTGCGTGACCCGTCAACACATCACCGGGGTCACATACAGCCTTGCAGGTGCAGGGGGGCTGTTAACATCTTGCTTCACACCCCCTTCACCCCAATTGCCCAGGTCAATTGTGCTGTACACCTCCCATTGGCACCACTCCATCTGTGCCAGCACTATTACATCTGTGCCATGGTAGGGAGGCTACCAAAGGTGAGGGGCGCCTCAGCTGGGCGTCCTCCTCGTGGCGGGCGTGGTCGGGGACGTGGCCGTGGTGACCAGGGAGTAGGGGGACTCCAGGGTGTCCAGGGCAGCCACAGAGGGGGAAGAGGCAGGGGTGCGCCACTTGAGCACAATGTTGTGCCATGTGTTGGTGCAGCCATGCCACCACCCCCTGTGGTTCAGGGGGATGCAGCTCCTGCATCTGGCACTGGCACCCGTATGACCCGGCAGTCCGTTTCATCGACTGCCACGGGCCCAAGGGTAGCGGTAGCTGCAGGTGCAGTTGTGGACACCGCCACCCAGGCTCAGGGTCTGCCAGCGCAGGCTGCGTTGGCACTTGAAGAGCCCTTGGTAGATCTCCAACAGGCCAGGGGGGAAACCATTGGGGCAGGCCGGGCTGCTCAGACCAAGACACGTGTCCCTGGGGCAGTCATGTCATCTGCTGCCCCGAACAGCCGGGTGTTGGCAAGTGCAGGGGCAGATGCACCCAACAGCACCCCGGTTGTGAGCCTGCCAACCAGGACCGTTGCGGTCAATGACCCTGCCACAGCTGATGTTGCTGCACAGGGTCCATTAGTGGGCACCCAGCTGCCACTGACACAAGTCAGGCCTTTGGTCATCCCTCCACCTGCCACTCCCTCGGCTCAATCCACCCAACCCACTGGCCATACTGGTCAGGGCGGCATTAGCCAGCCAGGGTCTGCGCCACAGTCCAAGAGGAGGAAGGTTGCATCTGCAGCACAGGCTGGGACCCCACACACAGCCACGACCTCCTGCACGTCGAGGAAGAAGCCTTTCTGTAAGCAGGAACTGGACTTCCTCGTGGACTACGTGCGGGGACACAGCCGTGACATGCTAGTGGGTGCCAATAGTCAGACTACGGCTGCCCAACGTGACACCCACTGGAAGCATGTGGCGGAACATGTCAGTTCATTCGGCCATGAGGTGCGCACGGCGCAGGAGTGCAAAAAGCGCTGGAATGACATCAAGCGCAGCACTAAGGCTAAGCGTGCCTCAAATTACAACTTGACTCTGGTGACTGGCGGTGGGCCTGCACCAGAGGAGGAAGAATTCACTCCGCATGAGGCTCTCGTTGCGGAGTTCATACCACCAGAATTGGTCGAAGGTGTGGGAGAGATGCTGGACTTTGATGCCCAGTCCAGTGAGTGTTGATGCGTAGTTGTTGAGGACGTGTGTGTTTCACTTGTGGGATGTGTTGTGCATGATTGCTGCTACATGTGACCTGTACATGGTTCTGATGTGTAAGTAATGCAATGCCACCGTCATGCGTGTCTCCTCTGCCTGCATGCGGGACTCCATGTGGCCATGCTCCCTTGCCCCCCCTCCGCCACTCTGCACCCCAGTTCCACCTTTGCACTGGTCTGCTACATTCTTGCCAATGTGTAGTTTCATGTTCATGTGTCCTGTGTAGATGCTAACATCCAGCTTAGAAACTGCCAGACATATGCCGTGTGGTACAGCCTTAGTACTCGATGCAGGGCATCCCACTTGTACTGTGCATGGGTCAGATGTCCCGCAGGGACATGAGTGCCCCTTCATGCTCCATGTGCATTGCACACATGCCCCTATGTGTCCTTGACTGGATGATCACTGTAATATGAGTCCTTGGTTACATACATTGCCTGCCATATCATCGGCCTCCCCATGTCAACTGTGGCTCAGTCCTGCGTTGCACACATGTTTAGGCTCTGACAATCTGTGTGGCTCACAGGCCTCAGCCTGTTCAATGGCCAATGACTCTGTCCAACTCTTGTCGTGTCTTCTTCACACGTGGCCGGCCTCCGGATCTTCCATCATGTGTCCTGCCCACTGTCCCAGCATCATTTGCAGTGTTGTAATTGAAATCACATTAAGCTGTTGATGCCAGTCAACACTGCTTGTCAATACACAGGTGTATGGTCAGCCTTTTGATACCATGCTAGGCATCCCTGCTTTGGTACTGGGGTGGAGGGGTGCTTGCCTTCTAGACATGGTACACATTGAATACACAATGCACGTGATGTCTGATTTTGACATTGCACTGCCTTCACATTTCCTGGCACACACCATGGAGTGCTTGTACATGTAGGTAGTGAGTGGCGTACACATTTTCTGCACTGCTTAGACCCACTTCCATGCAAACTGCCACCTTCCAACAGGTCTGATCACAGAAGCTATTCTAAGTAGACCCAGCATGCATGCAAGGTCATATGTTGTGTGTCACATGTCTGCCAGATGCCTTTGCTGTCGGTGTGTGTGTGTGTGTTGTGTGCTTCTGACATGTGTACTGACCTTTTCCTCTCTATTTTTCAGGTGATGACGCAATGGATGCAGAGGATGGTGTTGTCATGCCAGACACAGGGTTGGTAAGACCACATCAACCCGGCACTAGTGGGGGTCGTGGGGTGGTAGGCCACGAAAACCCCCAAGTGCTGCAGTCCATCCTGTCTCTGGCTGCCTATGAGTCCAGCCTTGATGACGACTCTGACGTCCATGTTGAGTTGGATGACCATCAAGTCCATGTGTCAGGGGTGAGTGATTCTGATGTGGACACTCCTCTGTCTGCGACCCCTGCACTGAGGGATCAGACAGTCTTGGTTCCTCCGCCCGTGGTGGATCGGGACGCAGGGTCACCCTCCACACCAGTCACTGATGTGCCTGGGACATCACGTAGACGGGGGCATGTAGTCGTGCAGCCGCAGGCGGTGCCAACACAGCGAGGACCCCCGGTCCTTGGGTCCCGCAGGGGTCAAGCCCGGCAACGCGGTCGCCGCGCGCAACCGCTGTATACTGAGTGGGAGCAAGACATGACTGCCAATTCAGAACGGCAGGGGGCAGCAATGGAGAACATCGCTGACAGCATGGAGCGTGTGGCCCGATCTGTGCTCCCCCCTGCTAGGCAGGTGCTTCTCCAGCAGCAGGCGGCACGGTCCACGGCCCGCTCACTCAGGCTGGGCATGGCGGCCTCAGACAGGGCACGCCAGGCTGAAATGTCGTCTCTGCGTCAAGCAATTGCTGCTCACGCAGAGGCGCACATGGATGCCCTGAGGGAGGAGTATGCCTCCCTCAGATCCACTCTGGGTGTCCTTATGTCCCAGAGGCAGCAGGCAGAGGAGAGGTTTGCACAGCTTGAGCGCACCATCTCGGCTGAGCTACAGGCTTGCCGGGAGGTGCAGCGGTTGTCCAGCCAGGCCTTGCAGGAGGAACTCAGTGTTACACGTGCTACCTTGCAAGAGGAAGCACGTGTATCACGTGAGGTCCTGCATGCAGACCTATGTAACATCGCCACACAGAACCAGGCTCACCTGTCCGGCAGACTTGCTGCCGACGAGGGGCAAGCTGCGGCTAGGCGTGGCCAGGCTACTGTGCCACGTCCTCCTTATCAGGATGAGCCAGACTCGGACGACCATCTATCTCCCACATAGGTCGTGCTGTGCAGGCGTTGAGCCCATGGAGGTATTTTTTTTTGGCTCAGCATCATCGCATGTGGATGTTGAGCAGCACCCTGTACCTCCCCCCTCCTGGGTGCCTCCCCTCCCCCCGGGTCGTATGTGGCCATTTTTGATTTTTCTTTTAGTTTAGTTAGTTAAGTTTCTGTTTGATAGTTAGTTTAAATAGGTAATGTAGGTTTTCCATAGTTAGTGTAATTAGTTAATAGTTGAGTTAGTTTAAAATTTGTAGTCTATTGTGCTTACATGTGACAGTGCGGTGCCTTGTGGTTTTTGAAGGCATCCACTGTCTGTTCCAGCTGGGCCCTTCATGGTTGTCTTGTGTATGTGTTTGCTGCTTGGGTTCCTTGACTCACATATGCCACTCCTGCCTCCCTTATCCATGGGCTCGCAAGGATGGTTCGGTGTAACAGCATTTTACACAAGGGCTTTGGACTGTCATATCTGTGGCATGTCTGGTGCTTTTTGACTTGTGTTGACACCCCTAGTGGGGATGATTTAGGTGTAATTGTCCACTGTTCAGCTTTTGCTAGATGGGGCGTGTCATGATTAATGTGGACATTGATTGCTATGCATTGTGTATTATGTTTCATATCTTTCCTGTACACGTGCTTGTTGCAAATCATGCTGTAGATAGTGTTCCACATTTTGGAGGTGAAAGACGGACTGATGGTGTGATTCGTGATGTGACTCTCTGACATGGTCAAGTAATGAGATGCATGATGAGACACACACAGATCACTTTGATGCATTAATCATGTGTTTCATGCACTTTCTGCAGGGGGATGAGGCACCAGAGCACCTTTGCCAGCAGACATGGCCCATTGGACAACGTAATTCCTGACCCGTTTGTTGGTGCCCACATGCACATGTGTGCACATGCAGAGCCACAGTGATTGCAGACCCACATCCTAGAACTGCTGACATGTTCCAAGGAACTCCAGGCAAGGTGAGCATCACAGGGGGGCCACTAGACAGCAAAGCTTGCACCAGGCGAGTTGCACGTGCAGGCTTAGTCACAGCACTGAGGGTGAGCTTAGACAAATATTGGTGTTGAAGCACACAATGCAGCTCAGATGTGTTTGTGGACTGATGGCTGTTGATAGTAGGGTTGTCTGGGACACATGCGGGGGCAGTGGCACATACCCTGCGGTACACCAAGGTTCATTGAGGCACTTGTATCAACCATGTAGCCTTCCAAGACATGGAAAGGGGCAGCTCACAGGGACATACAGCAAGGGACATACTCGGGTGCAGTGCATGTCTATTCCACGTACTTCATGATAAATGCACTGGCAACTTTGTTTTGGTCATGGTGGCACGCAACTTGCTCTGTAGTCATGGATTGCCATATGGGTCTGTCTGCTTACCCAGGGAACATTGCATGTTGTGTGAATTGTGACACATTGGTGTTCCATTTGCCACGCACCCACCAGCGGCTGACTTACTGCATTAACTGTGAATGACCCGTCACAGGGGTGATGTTATATATGGGTACGAAGCATGGAGCACAGATTGTCTGTTTGTAGAGTTGTATGTTGTTATGGGGCATGTTTTGTGTTGTGTTTTTGTGTAATTGGCACGTACAGGTTGCTGACTGTGTCTCTCTTTGCAGCATTGCAGTGCTCCTGTAACCGGACCTGAGAGTGCGCAGGCAGGAGGCCAGCACTCAAAACCAGAGCTAAGTGTCTTGTTGTATTTTCTTACAAACTGCCCTGCATAGGCTTGCTGGGGAGTGTACTGATGCATGGATGTATGTGTGGTCCTATTTGGTATGTTTTTTACCCTAATCACCCGTGATCCTATGCAATTTCGAAACCTGTACCCTCTACCCGGTGTTCCTGCTTCCCATGCCTATCCAAGCAATGTTCCCTGACCCTCTTTCCCCACTGGGGTTGCGGATGCCTGTGTAAGCCCCGAACTTGCAGGCGCCAAAACCCTAGAGGGGGTGGTTGGTTCGTACCACTCCTGAGCCTGGACTACAGAAGGCCATGACAATGATGTCCAAGTTTGTTTGGATTGTGCATGTGTTCATGCAGGTTGTACATTTTCGTGCATTCCCTGGTTTCATGTGTCATTCCTACTCCCCTCACCTGCCACGCATTCCAGTCATCCAGTGTGTCTACACCTGTCCCGACTGCATATCCCTGAACCTCTTTCCCCACCAGGATCTCAGGGGCCTGTGTGAGTTTGACCTTGCAGGCACCCGGGACATGGTGTGGGTGGTTGTTTCATGAGACTCCAGCGCCTGTACAGGGGATCTGTGACAGTACACATCCATTCATGGTGCATCATCCTATGTCATGTACCACACATGTCTCACATCCTGTCGTGACATTGTTTTGCTGTGCTACCTTGGTTGTTGCATCATAGTGGTAGTACTTGGCCTTTGAGACGTACTGCTATGTCAAGTCATCTACTGGAGGGTGTTTGGGTTCCTTTTCATGCCTTGGATTATGTGATTTTGGAAATGAGTGTGGATTCTGAGGGTTCAGGCATCTCTTTACACACAAGGTGGGAGATGGACACGAAGGGTAAAGGTGATCCTGTGGCCAGGTGGGAATGAGGGTTGGAGGCTCCATGACCCAGGTGCAGTTGTTCAGTGGGTCATGGTCATTTGCGAGGGGGGGGGGGTTGTTGTTGATAGTTGCGTTTCCCTGCAGTGTGATGGGAACTCTGACATTGTAATGTTGTTGTCCTATGTACATGTTGTGTTCTGCTGATCAATGCCTGTTCATGTGTTGTGTTTTCCTTTCAGGTGCGAGGGGATAGTAGTGGTTTGACATGCTGGGGTGTACACATGGTGGATGTTCACATGTGATGTGTAGGGAACACTGATGGTCACTTGAGTGCACATGCATATGTGGAGTGCATGTCCTTGCAGAACCACACACTTGCACTCGGATGCACTCCATGTCCTCCCACCCTTGCGTATCCACGTGTACACTGTTTGCCTTCTGGTGCCCACTGTGTCCCGCCAGCACATGTTCTGTGACCGATTATGGTTCGAGTACATGCCTAATTTGATTTTTGATGTAGTCTGTCACTTAGATGTGATGATCAGGGTGTGCATCACACGCAATGGCTGTTCACTGTGCTGTGCGCTGAGCAGTGTGATGCAGGAGTAGGACATTGCACACATGAGCTGCAGTGTTCATTTTGCAATGCATCATGTGCATATAGCCAGGCATTCATTGTGATGTTACGTCTACGACTGTTGTAATGCATTAGGAATCGACTTATTTTTGGTGGGACATTTTGTTGGTCTGTCATTTCATCGGATTCCGGGTCAGGCATCATTGTCCAATGCCACTGTACATTTAGGACATGGAAATGTGTACCTTATCGTTACTGGGTCGGTGTATGGGTATTGCTTGCCATGTCATGTTGATGTTTGGGAGGGTTTGACTGACATGACAGTGATGGCCATGGCCTGTTTTGCAGGTGTGTGTGATGCACACCTTGCATGTCCAGGTCATCCGCTTCTCAGAGCAACTAGCTGGGGGTAGGTTTCTCTCCGCAGCAGGGCCCTCCCCCTCGAACAGACTTCCTGACTTGAACTTGAGGGGAACCATCTCCAGTTCTGGAAGCACCTCAAGACCTTCCTCTTTGCTTCTGCTTACTCTCTGCCTCTCCCTTGCAGAATTGTTCACTGGAACTGCACAGGAGCTGCAACTGGGCCACTCTCACCAACCTCGGTCCCTGGCCCAGCCACTGTCCACTTGCACTGCCACCCTGGCAACCCCTGCACTGCAGTACTGTCTCTCTATCCCTACAGCCCTCCCTTCCCAGCACTCGTCTGCACTTACCTTAGCAGTTGCCACCAGGCGACCTATGTAACATTTTTTGGCCTACTTCCCCTGTACTGGACTCCCCCCCACCCTTGCACTTTTCCCTTCCCCCTACCCCTGCACTTGCACAATCACAATGACACCTGGCCTAGTAGTACCGTTCTCTGTGTTCCCTTGTTCCCCCCCCCTGCCTCATTGTGCCTTGTAATACTTGTGTATGGCTCATGTCATGTCACATGTCATGTGTGCATTTTGGTTGCACAGGATAGCTTGTGTTTAAGTAGCTAGGGATGCAGACGATGTGGCACTTCCATGGCAACTATCTCAGGGTGGTAGGGTTGTGACAGTTGACTGTCACTTTGTCATCATCGATTGTCACCTGGTATGTGCCAGGCCTGTGTGCACTCCGCAGGGGTTGGAGTTTAGGTGAAAAATGTGGCCACAAGCTGGGTCCGGGCTACCTCGCCACGTGCCCTGTCCCCTCCCATGGGCAGCGCCTGTGCCTGTGGTTGGGGATGTGGGGGCACCACCATGTCCACCGGGACGCCCTGCCATGTTGCAACATTGTGCAGGACACATGCTGCCACAATGATCCTGCACACAACTGCTGGTGCATAGAGTAGTTGCCCACCAGAGCGGTCAAGGGAGCGGAAACGTGACTTGAGCACTCCGAATGTGCGCTCCACTATGCCCCTGGTTGCAATATGGGCAGCGTTGTATCTTACCTGGGGTGGTGTGGTGGGGTTCCGGATTGGCGTCATCATGTGGTTGCTCAGAGGGTAGGCACTGTCCCCTGGGGAGGTGATAATTGTTCAGATTATTAGGGTTGGTATATTTGTCTGTGTGTGACTTGCATGCATGTGCAAGGGCATTTGTACTCACCTAGGAGCCATGTGTCGCCATGCTGCCCAGCTTCCAGGGCCCGGCTCAGGGCGGACATTCTGTATATGAAACTGTCATGGGTGGAGCCAGGGTAGTTTGCATAGACAGAGGTGATGATTCCCTTTGCATCGCATACCACCTGTACATTGATGGAATGCCAGTGCTTGCGGTTTCGGTAGATGTGCTCAGTGGCCCTAGGTGGACGTAGGGCCACATGGGTGCAATCTATGGCACCGAGCACTTTGGGGAAGTGTGCCACCCTGAAAAAATCCAGGACAACGGCCTGCCTTTCTGCGGGTGTTCTGGGCATGTATATGTGCCTGCGGACTGAGGGGCGCGCTGTCATGATTGCCAGTACCTGGTGTAGGCAGCGTGACTGCGTGGCCTGTGAGACCCCCCCCACTATGGCAGTGGTCCGCTGAAACGACCCAGTGGCCAAGAAATGCAAGACATTGAGCAGCTTCTCCAAGGGGCTCAATGCTTGGGAGCAAAGGGTGGGGGATGTGAGGTCATCTTCCCACTCCCTGACCAGGTCTAGGATGATATGGGGTGGAAACCTATACCTGCCGTAGACCTGGTCGTCAGGCATCCCAAAAAGGCCTGTCCGTGGTGCAAAAATGCGTGCCCTGGCTATTCTCCTCCTCCTGCGGTGTCCCACAATCACTGCAGCAACAAATGGGGCATTCATCGTCGCTGTATATACGCGTTTGTTGTTTGCGCGCACTTTTATGCTGTGCGCGGGCGCGGGACGCCTCCGTGTGGGCGGACTCGTTGGTTTCCCGTATTCGGGTGTCATCTCGTGTGATCGGAGGGGAGCGAGCGTACACGCGATTGGCCTGGGTACGTGTGTTTCGGGGTGCGCGGGTAGTTCCACACGCGATTGGCCTGGGTACGTGTGTTTCGGGGTGCGCGGGAAGTTCCACACGCGATTGCCCTGGGTACGTGTGTTTCGGGGTGCGCGGGTAGTTCCACACGCGATTGGCCTGGGTACGTGTGTTTCGGGGTGCGCGGGTAGTTCCACACGCGATTGGCCTGGGTACGTGTGTTTCGGGGTGCGCGGGTAGTTCCACACGCGATTGGCCAGGGTACGTGTGTTTCGGGGTCCCGTGAACTTTCACACGCGATTGGTTGGGATCCACGTGTGTACTGTCATCACGTGCAATGAGGGATACTCCCTCGCACGTCACGTCACAGACGCGCTCACGCGCTGAGGGCCTTTGGTCCAATGAAAATGCGTATGCGTGCAGACGCGCTTACGCGCTAAGGGCCTTTCCTCGAATTACACGCTGACGTGCAGAATTTTCACGTGCCAAATCACTCCGTATCAAGCTGGCCACGCGTAAGCACACGGAAGACCACGCTCCTGCCCAGAAGGCCGAACTACTGCCCCCCAGAGCCCCGAGCACGCTCCCACCTGCCATCTGCTGCTGCCTGACTGCCTGCTGCCCACGTGCCCTGCCATTTGCTGCCTGCACATCAGCCAGGGGTGCTGTTGGTGTGACCACCCCTGCTGGAACCAAAGACTCCCGACTGGGATACCATCGCTCCACAGCCCAGCCCCAGGACCCAGTTGCCCACCCACTCCTGCCTCTGGGGTTGTCATGTCGGGGCAAACTCCATCTGTGACCACTGACAACCCCCGGCCAGAGAGGCAGAGGGGCACCAGCTTCAGTGCCACCGAAGTTGGTGTCCTGGTGGAGCAAGTCCTGGGGCAGTATGATGCCCTCTTCGGAAGTTGCCGCGCCGACAAGGAAGGACGGACTCGGATCTGGACTGACATCGTGACTGCCATCAACGCGGAGGGGGTGGCAGTCCGCGACTTCCAACATGTCAAGAAGCGCTGGGAGGACTTCAGGTCCAGGACCCTGACCAAGGCCTGGCGCCTCTTGAAGGCAGCGGATGCCAAGGGGCGCCGGGGCCACTTGTCGGAAGAACAGATGAGGGTCCTGGAACACATATCCCCAGCGCTCCACGTCCAGGTCCTTGAGAGGCAGACCCGTCTGGAGTCGAGCGGTGAGTGTACATGCATCCTGATTGTGAGCAGTGCGTGTGGTGATTGTTCAGTAGTGTGCAGGTTGCACATCTGTTTGTATGGGGTCGAGTATGGGTGCGGGTGTACAGGGCCGTGGGGCTGACACATGCGAGGGCTGTAATGTGTGAGACATGGATGGTGCCTGTGTGTGTGGGCTTGCATGCCAAATGCAGTTGTGTGGGCACACAAGTTTGTATGAATGTGTATGTGAGTAGACATGTCCGTGATGTCACGCATGTATGTTGTTTTCAGCTGATTGTATCAGCGCTGTGTACATGTGCATGTGTGTGTATTTGACAAGGGTGCAACAGTGATGCTACATGGATGCATGTGACAGCGGTATGTGGATGTGACATGGATGCCCGTCTGAACACTGCGACACTTAGCAGAGGTGTACACATGCATGCAAGTGTGGTGGTGTGTGTACATGTGTGGTGCACTTCCTGTGTTGCATGTGATGTCTGGCTCACCTTTGGCTGCTGATGCTGTTGTATGTGTATGGATGGTGTTGGCAGTTGCAACATGGCTGTGGTATGGCTCGTGTGTGCAAGTTGTAATGACATGTGTGTTGGGGATTGTGATGACATGTCAGAGGTTTGCCAATGCCACTCATGTACAACTGTCATGTGTGTATGTGTACATTGTACAGTGCCCTGATGCCTGTGTTTTGTTTCTCCCTGTCTGCAGCGTCAACTGATGAAGAGGGCGGAGAAGGTGCTGTGGAGCACAGCGGCGGGGATCCCACCGCCAGCCGGAGACGCAAGGCCCGGCTCCCCTCCCAGGTTGTCATCTCGTCGGGGAGTGAGGAGTCCGGTGCCGCGTCCCAGGCCGCAGCTGCCGGGGGGAGGTCCAAGAGGCGGAGGTTGCAGTTGGACTCCTCGGCAGCAGAAGGGGCAGCTGGGACCCCACAGGGCCCAACGGGGGAAGATGGCACAGAGTCATCCAGGTTGGTGGGGGGTTTGGTGGAGGAGGAGGCCGTGCAAGCACCGGAGACGGGGTCTGGGGGTGGGGATCCCACTGGTGCTAGTGGTGCAGTGCAGGACCAGGGACAGGAGGCAGCACAGGCCGCCGCGGAGGTGCCTGTGTGCAATCCTGTCCCTGATCCTGTCCCTGCATCATCTTGCACCAGCAGGGATGCCCATGTCCAGACCAGTTTTCAGGCAGGGGATGAGCTGACGTCAACTGGCCTTCCTCTGCCTGCGGACGTGGCTATCCAGGCCCGGGTTGAGCCTGTCCTGGCTGGAGTGGCGTTGCGTCAACGGGCCATGCGAGGTGACCTGCAGTCTTTTCATGAAGAGACTGCAGGTCATCTCGAATGGCTCGTTGACCACGTCAGCCTGCTGGGACAGGTCACCCAGGCCGGATTCCTCCGTCTGATGGGGCTTGCCACGACCCCCTCCTCAGCTGACCCCCTACGCGCCAGTCGTCCTCTGTGCCATCTTCCCACCCATCAGTCACCTGGGTGCCCTGTGGAGCTGCCTCTGACGGTGCGGCCAGGCTGGTGGAGGAGGCATCCCTGCCACAGTCGGGAGTCGGACGTCCAGCAGGGGTGGCCACGTCAACGACTGCACCCCAGCCGGCGGAGGATGTGCAGGCAGCAGGAGGCAGTGCAGGGGCAGAGGCACAGCAGCAGCAGCACCATGGTGGGAGCCATGAAGGCTCGGGGCCTTCGACATCGGAGGGGCAGGCATCGGCCGGAGGGCAGGAGGACCCAGGACAAAAAGTGTCTTCCGTGTGGCAGCGGTTGGGCCACGCCACAGATGCGGAGCGGCAGCGGGCGGAAGAGGCACGGCTCTCAATGGTCAGGGCGGAGAACTCCATGCAGAGGGCCCTGAGGCGGGTCGAGTGCCTCGAGGCAATCCGCAGGGCTTTGGAGGTGGACACGTCGACGGCCCTGCGGACCCTCGGGGCCATGGAGGAGGACCGCCTCCGGGACATTGAGGAGGAGTTCGATGATGCCCTGGCCCGGCACATCCAGAAGTGAGCCGTGGAACTAGCCCGCTGCCCTTGTACATAGTTATGTAGGTAGTGTTAAGTTTCATTTTTGTTTTTATTTCATTTGGACCTTTTGGACATTGGCCACATTTTTGTATATAGTTTTTTTTATTAGTTAGTGTAGTTAGTTAGGTTTCCTTTATTTTGTTGGGATGATGGACCCTGGCTTCTTGGATTGTACATAGTTGTGGACTTGTACATACTTTCTTTTTTAACATTATCCATGGATCAATGGCTTATAATTTTTTTTTCACATTGGATTTTGTTTGGTGGACTTTGACTTTGTACTACATTACTTTGGATTTCTATATTCTTTAATTGTTTTTTTATTTTGAACGGACATGCTTCTTTTCATTTTTTTCCATTCACATTTCTGTTTATTCATTTTTGTTTCTATTCATCTTTCCTTTAATACATTATTTATTTGTTGCACTTCAATGTGTGGTGTCTCATTGTTTTCATGCATTTCATGTTATGTGTTTTGAGAATCACTGACACCCATTGGGTGTATGTGAGGGACATGTGTTTGTTTTGGAACTTGCAATTGGTGTTCTGTGATGTAATTGCAGAATATGAGTGGGTGGATGCAATACTCGGGTGGGTGTTTTGCATTTGGGGGCTGACCATAGAGACCAGGGATCTGGACTGTGATGACATGTTGGGTGGGGAACATGAGTTGGACATGGGTGGGGGCCTGCTGGAGGGTGCCCCTGGATGCTGGGGGGTGAGGGTGCAGGGGGACATGTGTGGGGGCCTGGTGGAGGGTGCCCCTGCACTGCTGGGGGGTGGGGGTGGTGGGAGACATGTGTGGGGGCCTGGTGGAGGGTGCCCCTGGATGCTAGGGGGTGGGGGTGCAGGGGGACATGAGTGGGGGCCTGGTGGAGGGTGCCCCTGGATGCTGGGGGGTGGGGGTGGTGGGAGACATGAGTGGGGGCCTGGTGGAGGGTGCCCCTGGATGCTAGGGGGTGGGGGTGCAGGGGGACATGAGTGGGGGGCCTGTTTGAGGCTGCCCCTGCACTGCTGGGGGGTGGGGGTGGGGGGAGACATGAGTGGGGGCCTGGTGGAGGGTGCCCCTGGATGCTAGGGGGTGGGGGTGCAGGGGGACATGAGTGGGGGCCTGGTGGAGGGTGCCCCTGGATGCTGGGGGTGGTGGGAGACATGTGTGGGTGCCAGGTGGAGGGTGCCCCTGGATGCTAGGGGGTGGGGGTGCAGGGGGACATGAGTGGGGGCCTGGTGGAGGGTGCCCCTGGATGCTGGGGGGTGAGGGTGCAGGGGGACATGTGTGGGGGCCTGTTTGAGGCTGCCCCTGCACTGCTGGGGGGTGGGGGTGGTGGGAGACATGTGTGGGTGCCAGGTGGAGGGTGCCCCTGGATGCTAGGGGGTGGGGGTGCAGGGGGACATGAGTGGGGGCCTGGTGGAGGGTGCCCCTGGATGCTGGGGGGTGAGGGTGCAGGGGGACATGTGTGGGGGCCTGTTTGAGGCTGCCCCTGCACTGCTGGGGGGTGGGGGTGGGGGGAGACATGAGTGGGGGCCTGGTGGAGGGTGCCCCTGGATGCTGGGGGGTGGGGGTGGTGGGAGACATGTGTGGGTGCCAGGTGGAGGGTGCCCCTGGATGCTAGGGGGTGGGGGTGCAGGGGGACATGAGTGGGGGCCTGGTGGAGGGTGCCCCTGGATGCTGGGGGGTGAGGGTGCAGGGGGACATGTGTGGGGGCCTGTTTGAGGCTGCCCCTGCACTGCCGGGGGGTGGGGGTGGGGGGAGACATGAGTGGGGGCCTGGTGGAGGGTGCCCCTGGATGCTAGGGGGTGGGGGTGCAGGGGGACATGAGTGGGGGCCTGTTTGAGGCTGCCCCTGCACTGCTGGGGGGTGGGGGTGGGGGGAGACATGAGTGGGGGCCTGGTGGAGGGTGCCCCTGGATGCTAGGGGGTGGGGGTGCAGGGGGACATGAGTGGGGGCCTGGTGGAGGGTGCCCCTGCACTGCTGGGGGGTGGGGGTGGTGGGAGACATGAGTGGGGGCCTGGTGGAGGGTGCCCCTGGATGCTGGGGGGTGGGGGTGGTGGGAGACATGTGTGGGTGCCAGGTGGAGGGTGCCCCTGGATGCTAGGGGGTGGGGGTGCAGGGGGACATGAGTGGGGGCCTGGTGGAGGGTGCCCCTGGATGCTGGGGGGTGAGGGTGCAGGGGGACATGTGTGGGGGCCTGTTTGAGGCTGCCCCTGCACTGCTGGGGGGTGGGGGTGGGGGGAGACATGAGTGGGGGCCTGGTGGAGGGTGCCCCTGGATGCTAGGGGGTGGGGGTGCAGGGGGACATGAGTGGGGGCCTGTTTGAGGCTGCCCCTGCACTGCTGGGGGGTGGGGGTGGGGGGAGACATGAGTGGGGGCCTGGTGGAGGGTGCCCCTGGATGCTAGGGGGTGGGGGTGCAGGGGGACATGAGTGGGGGCCTGGTGGAGGGTGCCCCTGCACTGCTGGGGGGTGGGGGTGGTGGGAGACATGAGTGGGGGCCTGGTGGAGGGTGCCCCTGGATGCTAGGGGGTGGGGGTGCAGGGGGACATGAGTGGGGGCCTGTTTGAGGCTGCCCCTGCACTGCTGGGGGGTGGGGGTGGGGGGAGACATGGGTGGGGGCCTGCTGGAGGCTGCCCCTGGTGGCTGGGGGTGCAGGGGGACATGCGTTGGTGGGCAGTAGTGCTAGTTGATATGTGGGTTGGCTGGTGGGCATGGCCATGGTGGATGGGGTGCCTGCAGGACATGTGCTGGGTAGGCCCCTGTGGTGTGAGCCACCTGCAGGGGCCGTGGAGGGTGTAGAGGGTACACCTGGGAGGACCCACACGTGCAATTCACGTGTGCTGCTCCCCGCGCACCCCCGGAATACACGTACCCCGCTCAATCGCGTGTGGAACTTCCCGCGCACCCCTGGAATCCACGTACCCGGCCAAATCGCGTGTGGAACTTCCCGCGCACCCCTGGAATCCACGTACACGGCCAAATCGCGTGTGGAACTTCCCGCGCACCCCTGGAATCCACGTACCCGGCCAAATCGCGTGTGGAACTTCCCGCGCACCCCTGGAATCCACGTGCCCGGCCAAATCGCGTGTGGAACTTCCCGCGCACCCCCGGAATACACGTACCCCGCTCTATTGCGTGTGTCACTTCCCGCGCACCCCTGAAATCCACGTACCCGGCCAAATCGCGTGTGGAACTTCCCGCGCACCCCTGAAATCCACGTACCCGGCCAAATCGCGTGTGGAACTTCCCGCGCACCCCTGGAATCCACGTACCCGGCCAAATCGCGTGTGGAACTTCCCGCGCACCCCCGTAATACACGTACCCCGCTCATTCGCGTGTGTCACTTCCCGCGCACCCCCGAAATACACGTACCCCGCTCAATCGCGTGTGGAACTTCCCGCGCACCCCTGGAATCCACGTACACGGCCAAATCACGTGTGGAACTTTCCGCGCACCCCTGGAATCCACGTACCCGGCCAAATCGCGTGTGGAACTTCCCGCGCACCCCTGGAATCCACGTGCCCGGCCAAATCGCGTGTGGAACTTCCCGCGCACCCCCGAAATACACGTACCCCGCTCAATCGCGTGTGGAACTTCCCCCGCACCCCTGGAATCCACGTACCCGGCCAAATCGCGTGTGGATCTTCCCGCGCACCCCTGGAATCCACGTACCCGGCCAAATCGCGTGTGGAACTTCCCGCGCACCCCCGTAATACACGTACCCCGCTCATTCGCGTGTGTCACTTCCCGCGCACCCCCGAAATACACGTACCCCGCTCAATGGCGTGTGGAACTTCCCGCGCACCCCTGGAATCCACGTACACGGCCAAATCGCGTGTGGAACTTCCCGCGCACCCCTGGAATCCACGTACCCGGCCAAATCGCGTGTGGAACTTCCCGCGCACCCCTGGAATCCACGTGCCCGGCCAAATCGCGTGTGGAACTTCCCGCGCACCCCCGAAATACACGTACCCCGCTCAATCGCGTGTGGAACTTCCCGCGCACCCCTGGAATCCACGTACACGGCCAAATCGCGTGTGGAACTTCCCGCGCACCCCTGGAATCCACGTACCCGGCCAAATCGCGTGTGGGACTTCCCGCGCACCCCTGGAATCCACGTGCCCGGCCAAATCGCGTGTGGAACTTCCCGCGCACCCCCGAAATACACGTACCCCGCTCAATCGCGTGTGGAACTCCCCGCGCACCCCTGGAATCCACGTACACGGCCAAATCGCGTGTGGAACTTCCCGCGCACCCCTGGAATCCACGTACCCGGCCAAGTCGCGTGTGGGACTTCCCGCGCACCCCTGGAATCCACGTGCCCGGCCAAATCGCGTGTGGAACTTCCCGCGCACCCCCGAAATACACGTACCCCGCTCAATCGCGTGTGTCACTTCCCGCGCACCCCTGGAATCCACGTACCCGGCCAAATCGCGTGTGGAACTTCCCGAGCACCCCCGTAATACACGTACCCCGCTCATTCGCGTGTGTCACTTCCCGCGCACCCCCGAAATACACGTACCCCGCTCAATCGCGTGTGGAACTTCCCGCGCACACCCGGAATACACGTACCCCGCTCAATCGCGTATTTTACTTCCCGCGGCGCCACTTTTTTGATGCGCTGGGACTCTACCGCCTGCCTTCGTGTGGCGGACGTGTTTCAGCTTGTGCGCGGCTTTGGCTGTGCGTGGGTTTGCCCTATTCCATTCCATGAATACGTGTGGTTCGTGTGCGTGTGGGCGTTACCTCTGCTTCCGTGCAGTGCATCCCCAGTTACGCCCTTATTTTCGCGTGTTGTTCCCCATTCCGCGCGTTACGCCCCATGTCCCGCCCACTTTCTGCTGTGTGCGCTGAGGTTGTGCGCTTTCACTGTGCGCGTCGCGCACCGTCGCGCACGCCTTTCGCGATGTTGCAGTGACTTGTGCGCCATGCACGGGTTTGGCGCACATCCCGCGGTGAACACGCGCAGGGACTTCCATGAATCGCACGCGTGCGCGTGCGCCTGTTTTTTTCCGCTTGCGCCTGCTTGCGCCTGCTTGCGCCTACTTGCGCGTAGATTTTCGGCGCACGTTTGTTCCATGAATCGGCCCCTAAATGTTTTCATGGAGTACAAGGAAATCTTGTACTTAAACAAGTACTCCCTCATATTTAATTACATTATGCTGTGGATATTAACTGTTTTGCATTTTCTTTTATGTTTTAAACTAGGGACACGTAATACATATTTAGTAAGTTCACTGATATTGAAACAAAGATTGTTTTAGAATTGATAATGATGAATTGTATTGGGAACTGTGTTTTTAGGTAATTGTTGTTTAATTGACAGATTGATTGATGTTGTTTGTGAAGGTTCTTTTAGCATCAAACACAAATAAAAAAATGTAAAAAAGAACTCAAGGAAACTAATCCTCTATCACTCGGTTCAACCAAAAAGGAATACCCCCTATTTATTCCAGAAAAAACATCTTTTGGAGAAGCTACGATTTCTGAGCTCTCCATCAGATTGAACTATAGGGAAAAAAAATCTAAAAAAGACAATTGGAGATTGAATTTAGATTGAGTCCATGATGAACTATATTTATGAATATCTGAGGTAGGGCTATTGTCTGAAATATCAAATGTACTACTTTTGGACTGGCCAAGTAGAAACATAATATGTTTTCTTAAAATGATGTTTGTCTCACGAAGACCATTTAAACTTTGTGACCCTCTGACTCTGTGTTTATCTGTCCCTCAAAATGTCATACATAAGTTACTTGTATTGCTGGGAAAGGGTTAACCTATACTTCATTGGGGATTGTCAAGTACTTACCTGTTCAGAGAACTTGTTAACCTTTCTTTCCCTAACCTTTTCCTTATTGCATAACTCAAGTATTGCATTAAGTGTTAAAGTGATATATCAATGTCCAGTGTCCTAGCTATTGGAAGTCACTCACCTCAGGGTGTAGGAAGTGTGAAATCCCAAAAGGGTATCTACTTACTTACTTGAAGGAGTTTCTTTTTGAAGTGTGTTTTATTGTTGTATCTTGCCCTTTCTAAAGAAGGCTTATTCTAAAACTGACTTAACTTAAATAATTATTTTCATAAGAAACCTTGAGTAGAAGTGTTATTTGAATACTTGTCACTGTGAATCTGTTAATCCTCTACAGCTCACGTTGACCCCTCTTAAGATAAGCCTGGCTGCTCAGTCACTCTACCAACTTGTGTAGTACAGACCTATACCAAAGGTTGGGTTCCCTATTGCCAAGAGGACAAGGCTGGTGCAGTCTCCCACAGGGTACGCATGGAGTGGACTGGAGTGCATGGAGTGGACTGGAGTGCATGGAGCTGCGCGACTTACATGGAAAGGTTTGGAGTGCATGGAACGTTTGAAAGAGCATGTAATCCATCATATCACATCACCACGCTTACTCTCTTCTTTACACCACCATTCAACTAGAACACAGAGATACTATGACACCATTCGGTATAGCTGTTCTCATACCAACATCTGCCTCATACTCCCATCACTCTAACTAAACACTGCTGGTTACACACACCCCCAGCCAGGCATTCTCCTCAGGCCTAACGCAGCCACAATCAGTCTGGATAAATCCTGCCAGAACGAACACATACTCTTGATCTCTTAACCACCACACCTACCGCTAAGAAGCAGCTATTATACGAATGCCACAGCAGCTGCACACATATCCGGTGCTCACACGCACCTTTGACTCTCTCTACTGACTTGAACTCCGGTTCCCAAGGGCGTTCAACCTACCAGCGCCTTCAGACCATACCAATGGTACATAAGGCGCTATATAAATGCAAAGTAACATAACATAACATAACATATAGGTGGAGGGCAGAGTTCACCTAGGCACCTGGTACAACTCTTTGTCCTTAGCAGCAGCTTTTGTGTCCTTAGATGATGAGTTTAGCATTTTGCAGCACATGTATGAGGGGCTCACTCTGAGGAACAAAGAGACCGAGGATGCACTACAGGCACTGGGGATCATAACATTGCTTAAACATATTTATTTAGAGATTTCCCTGTGGTGATAGAATGTTTTTTGGAATACCCATTGCATGGTAAATTTGTATATTATTTGTGTTTTATATGATTGCACTGAGGCAGTTGAGTGCTCCATTGATCATTACTATGAAGATAATTGTATTCTGGGATGGAGTGATCCAGGCCAAGCTGCAAGGGAGCTATCAGGTGCTGGGGTCTCTTTTCTTTGCCAGTCGAGGATATAGCTCCTCCGAACATGCAGGATCGGGAATGGTCTGTGGCCTATAATTCCCCCCACCCTCTGATTCTTGCCATCTAGCCTCGTTGGGCCGTCTGTCAGACTCTGCTGCTAACCATGGCACCTAGGAGTGCTGTAAATTCAGCAAGCTCCTGTGTATTCCTACAGTGATTAGGGATGGTGGCAGCTCACAGCTTGAGCCTCAGGAGCTCTGTTTGACCTGTCAACAGACAGCACTTGGTCCTTCTGCGCCCCCTGGAGATGCCGAAACCACGTTAGGCTCAAACTCAGTTCAGGCACCTTTTCTTGTACAACAATTCAATAGACCTATTGCAGTTTTCTTGGGATTGAAGGAGGAATTCAGGTCATTCAAACATCAAAGTGACAAAGATGTAGGGAGACTGGACTCTTTCTTCGAGGTGATTAATGTGCTGGCGAAGTTACTGGCTGACTGTGTTGAACCACCCAGAGCCTCTGAAGATGTTGATAATGCTACTGTATGCACGCCAACTAGAAAATCTGTGGGGATTGATTCAGTGCACTTGGCCACAGAAGCAGCATCGACCTGCAGGGGTGGTACTGGTGGGGGTATGGCTCTTCCAGCTTTGAGCCCCCAAAGAGGAACATAATCAGTCTCGATGCAGGTTGCTGCTGCAGTGGTAGACTTTACTGGTTCCTCTCATCCCCAGCACTCTGGTGGCTATCCAACCTGCTATCCAAAAATCCAGATAAGTCCAAGAGAGTTCCATAGGGCCCTGGAGGCTCTAATCTTCAGATCGTGGAGTCTCCCCACTCTCCCTAGCCTCTCAGCCTGTTTTTCATTCTGCTCTGGCTCACAGAACTGTGGAAGATGATCCCCTGAGATGCTGGTGGGACCAAAATCTGATTTGTTGTTTCAAGAGGGATTAACACATGGCTATAAAAATGCCTTTAAAAGAACTTTATCGCAGAGTCTGTCGGATGTGTTGGGGGTGAATGACATTTCTTTTAAACATTTCCTTGTTGCCTGCATTTTATCTGATTGCATGCTTTGCTAGGGGTGCAAAGTCCGTTTTTCTTTTGTTTATTCTAACTTTTGCAGCTGTTTCTGGAACTGCCACGAGGCCTAGGCCTCCAAGGGGATCCAAGTCTTTGAATATACCAAAGCAGAGTTATGTCAAATACATGATTCTTGGTATCATTGGCAGGGCATGAGAGGACCTGGTGAATGTGTTCCTTCCTTTAGGCTTATAGTTGTGGACTACCAACATCCCAAGCTTTCTAATTACACCCAGCCTCCGTTTGATCACACTCACCCCATCATCGATTTGATTAGATTGAAATTGGAGGTGAGGCTGAGGCAGTGCCCTCCAGTATCCTTCCAAATCTCGCAGCAGGCTCGTGACAGGGTGTACGCTGCAGCCATTATGGTAATTGCAGTGACTTTAGGGTCCTAGCTTAGAGGGAGCCTCAGTATTGTCCTGGTGATGGTACACCCAGTAGGGGCCTCCCTACTGCTGATGAATTGTCTAACGAATTGTTTGTGTAGTCATCTTGCCATAGGCCGACTGAATCACTGGTATGTGTGTCCTGGAATGTGGCAGGCATTAATGGTAGATCAGGACACCTGGAATCTGTGTTACTCCTTGAAGGAATTGATATTGCTTTAATGCAGGAAACTTGGGCCAGGGAGGACATAGCTGTTGAGGGATATGTGTCCTATTCTGTAACAGCAGCAAAATGTTTGAGGGGGCATTGCCATGGAGGGTTATGCATACAAGTGATGAACATTTGTATGACGGGCAGCCAAGTTGTGCTGGTAGTTAATTTTTATAATAGCTCACATGCCCAATTCGGCAAGAAGTGTTCATCAACCTTGAGTGGGTACCTTCCCAAAGAACAGGTAATTTAGCCGTGTTTGTTCTCAAAGAAGGGTGCCTATGTACTTTTTTTGATTGTTTAAGGGACTTAGGTTTAGTCACCCTAAGTTTCCTAGGGTCATCCAGACGTGGACCCCTTGCTCACTGTGCTCAGATAGGCATAGGTTCACCTCACTGATGAAGCCCAACAAGGCTGAAACACGTGTATGGGGTTGCTGTTGGTACTCTTGTTCAGAAGAGAATTGCCATAGCATTTTGGTGCTGGACTGCCCATGTGGGTGGGACGAAGACTGATATGCAAATGGGTATTTCCCTTCTCTGAAAGGTACAATGAGCTAAAGTGTGGCTGCAGACTCTTGAGTGGATACCTTCCCAAAGAACAGGTCATTAGGCCGTGTTCGTTCTCAAAGAGGGGCGCCTATGGACTATTTTCTGATTGTGTATGGGATTTAGGTTTAGTGACCCTAAGTTTCCTAGGGTCATCAAGACGTGGACCCCTTGCTCACTGTTCTCAGAGAGGCACAGCTTCACTTGGTGCTGGACTGCCCATGTGGGTGGGACAAAGACTGATATGCAAATTAATATTTCCCTTTTGTGAAAGGTACAGTGAGCTAAAGTGTGGCTGCAGACTCTTGAGTGGGTACCTTCCCAAAGAACAGGTCATTTAGCCCTAGTTTCCTAGGGTCATCCAGGCTGAAACATGTGTATGAGGTTGCTGTTGGTACTCTTGTTCAGAATAGAATTGCCATAGCATTTTGGTGCTGGACTGCCCATGTGGGTGGGACAAAGACTGATATGCAAATTAATATTTCCCTTTTTTGAAAGGTACAGTGAGCTAAAGTATGGCTGCGGACTCTTGAGTGGGTACCTTCCCAAAGAACAGGTCAATTAGCTGCGTTTGTTGTCAAAGAGGGGCGCCTATGGACTATTTTTTGATTGTTTAAGGGACTTAGGTTTAGTCACCCTAAGTTTCCTAGGGTCATCCAGACGTGGACCCCTTGCTCACTGTGCTCAGAGAGGCACAGCTCCACCTCACTGATGAGGCACAACAAGGCTGAAACCCTTGTATGGGGTTGCTGTTGGTACACTTGTTCAGAAGAGAACTACCATAGCATTTTGGTGCGGGGCTGTCCATGTGGGTGGGACAAAGACTGATATGCAAATGGGTATTTCCCTTCTGTCAAAGGTACAGTGAGCTAAAGTGTGCTGCAGACTCTTCAGTGGGTACCTTCCCAAATAACAGGTCATTTAGCCGTGTTTGTTCTCAAATAGGGGCCCCTATGGACTATTTTTTGATTGTTTAAGGGAGTAAGGTTTAGCTACCCTAAGTTTCCTAGGGTCATCCAGACATGGACCCCTTGCTCAGTGTGCTCAGAGAGGCACAGCTCCACCTCACTGATGAGGCCCAACAAGGCTGAAACATGTGTATGGGGTTGCTGTTGGTACTCTTATTCAGAAGAGAATTGCCATAGCATTTTGGTGCTGGACGGCCCATGTGGGTGAGACAAAGACTGATATGCAAATGGATATTTCCCTTCTGTGAAAGGTACAGTGAGCTAAAGTGTGGCGGCGGACTCTTGAGTGGATACCTTCCCAAAGTAAAAGTCATTTAGCTGTGTTTGTTCTCAAAAAGGGGCGCATATGGACTATTTTTTGATTGTTTAAGGGACTTAGGTTTAGTCACCCTAGGCTTCCTAGGGTCATCCAGACATGGACCCCTTGCTCACTGTACTCAGAGAGGCACAGCTTCACCTGAAGCCCAACAAGGCTGAAACACGTGTATGAGGCTGCTATTGGTACTCTTGTTCAGAATAGAATTGCCATAGCATTTTGGTGCTGGACTGCCCATGTGGGTGGGACAAAGACTGATATGCAAATTAATATTTCCCTTTTGTGAAAGGTACTGTGAGCTAAAGTGTGGCTGCGGACTCTTGAGTGGGTACCTTCCAAAAGAACAGGTCATTTAGCCGTGTTTGTTGTCAAAGAGGGGCACCTATGGACTATTTTTTGATTGTTTAAGGGACTTAGGTTTAGTCACCCTAAGTTTCCTAGGGTCATCCAGACATGGACCCCTTTCTCACTGTGCTCAGAGAGGCACAGCTCCACCTCACTGATGAGGCACAACAAGGCTGAAACCCTTGTAATGGGGTTGCTGTTGGCACTCTTGTTCAGGAGAGAACTACCATAGCATTTTGGTGCTGGACTGCCCATGTGGGTGGGACAAAGACTGATATGCAAATGGATATTTCCCTTCTGTCAAAGGTACCGTGGGCTAAAGTGTGGCTGCATACTCTTCGGTGGGTACCTTCCCAAAGAACAGGTCATTTAGCCGTGTTCGTTTTCAAAGAGGGGCACCTATGGACTATTTTTTTTATTGTTTAAGGGAGTAAGGTTTAGTCACCCTAAGTTTCTTAGGGTCATCCAGACATGGACCCCTTGCACACTGTGCTCAGAGAAGCACAGCTCCACCTCACTGATGAGGCCCAAAAAGGCTGAAACACGTGTATGGTGTTGCTGTTGGTACTCTTGTTCAGAAGAGAATTGCCATAGCATTTCGGAGTTGGACTGCCCATGTGGGTGGGACAAAGACTGATATGGAAATAGATATTTCCCTTCTGTCAAAGGTACAGTGAGCTAAAGTGTGGCTGCAGACTCTTGAGTGGGTACCTTCCCAAAGAACACGTCATTTAGATGTGTTTGTTCTCAAAAAGGGGCGCATATGGACTATTTTTTGATTGTTTATGGGACTTAGATTTAGTCACCCTAGGTTTCCTAGGGTCATCCAGACGTGGACCCCTTGCTCACTGTGCTCAGAGAGGCACAGCTTCACCTCACTGATGAAGCCCAACAAGGCTGAAACACATGTATGAGGTTGCTATTGGTACTCTTGTTCAGAATAGAATTGCCATAGCATTTTGGTGCTGGACTGCCCATGTGGGTGGGACAAAGACTGATATGCAAATTAATATTTCCCTTTTTTGAAAGGTACAGTGAGCTAAAGTATGGCTACGGACTCTTGAGTGGGCACCTTCCCAAAGAACAGGTCATTTAGCCGCGTATGTTGTCAAAGAGGGGCGCCTATGGACTATTTTTTGATTGTTTAAGGGACTTAGGTTTAGTCACCTTAAGTTTCCTAGGGTCATCCAGACGTGGACCCCTTGCTCACTGTGCTCAGAGAGGCACAGCTCCACCTCACTGATGAGGCACAACAAGGCTGAAACCCTTGTATGGGGTTGCTGTTGGTACTCTTGTTCAGAAGAGAACTACCATAGCATTTTGGTGCAGGGCTGTCCATGTGGGTGGGACAAAGACTGATATGCAAATGGGTATTTCCCTTCTGTCAAAGGTACAGTGAGCTAAAGTGTGCTGCAGACTCTTCAGTGGGTACCTTCCCAAAGAACAGGTCATTTAGCCGTGTTTGTTCTCAAAGAGGGGCCCCTATGGACTATTTTTTGATTGTTTAAGGGAGTAAGGTTTAGTTACCCTAAGTTTCCTAGGGTCATCCAGACATGAACCCCTTGCTCACTGTGCTCATATAGGCACCGCTCCACCTCGCTGATGAGGCACAACAAGGCTGAAACCCTTGTATGGGGTTGCTGTTGGCACTCTTGTTCAGAAGAGAACTACCATAGCATTTTGGTGCTGGACTGCCCATGTGGGTGGGACAAAGACTGATATGCAAATGGATATTTCCCTTCTGTCAAAGGTACAGTGAGCTAAAGTGTGGCTGCAGACTCTTGAGTGGGTACCTTCCCAAAGAACAGGTCATTTAGCCGTGTTCGTTCTCGAAGAGGGGCGCCTATGGACTATTTTTTGATCAATTGATTGTTGATTGATTGTTGATTGCATGAATTGTAATGTTTAATTGCAATGCTTTTATGGTAAATAACGCTTTCTTAAAAAAAGTTAGTAAATAAATTGTCTATGATTATCCATCTCTTGTTCGTTCCATGTGATAGGCTCATTGATGCAGTAATAACTCCAGTCCAATTGTGCTTGAGTTCCTTTTCTTTCAATACTATATTGAACAAACATACCATTTCTCTTGGCTGTTACTAAAACAGCTGATTTAATTAAAAGGAAAAACAACTGTTTATGTTACATAGATTTTTGGAAGTGAGTGTTTAAGCTCACCTTCAACGTATATTCTTTATTGAATCAATATGATAGGCCTTTGTGTGTATTCTGGCATCTGTAGACTAAGGTGAATCCCATTTTCTCCTGTCAAATGTTTTCTATGGTTGACACAGAAAAGGGGCGAATTTATGTTAACTAACAGTTGTGTTCTTATGATGATTCTCCTTGTCACAAGAGGCTCCCCGCATCATGCCCTAAGATTAGATACATACAATATACTAGCTTGAGAATGCATATTTCTTTTGAGAACTGCAGAACTGTAGGTGACAGTCCATACCTGATGTGGGCAGTCTTCACATTCCTTGGCTGTGAGGAACGAAAACTTTTTTCTCATTTGCTCTGGTAGAGGTCACTAAATATTAAGGGGTGGTAGATATCACACATTTGGAATTGCATTGTCTTTGAATTGCTCATCCTACACCCCCAGTTCCCAGTGTTTCACTGTCAGTATGCTTCGTTTTGCCTTCTTTAAGGCCAGGGGATACTGCACCATGGTTCTAGGGCCTTTAATCATTCCTTCTCCTCATCTCATTAACCTCCTCATCTCATTCTCGTGCCTAGACACACTTGTATAGAGGCATGTTATAAATGCCACATCATATCATATCAGATCTTAACCACCCTATGGTGAATCCCCAGCAGTTTTTCACCAATTTACTGATACTGAAGTGATGGATATGCCTCAAAGCAATAATCAGGGGGTACATTGTTTACATGTATCTACATGTGCTGTGTGAGAGGCGTTTGAGGCTTGATAGAGACACTGCGGTAGACTTCTGGGAGAAATTATCAGGGATTCTTGCCTCTGCCCAAATTACGTGATGAACTCCTGACAACCATTCTTTGGTTGATGGACGGTACCCTGACATTCCCTACTAAGCTACGTCTACAAACCACCATGCTAAGGGTGGCAACATGAGCCCTAGGCACTTTTGTATCTTGAGCAGCATTTACTCTTAACCAAAAATGAAATGTCTCCTATAATCTGATGCAGTCTGTTCATTTACCAATTCCCCTGATCCTTGTTGCACATTGTGTACAATGTATTTATATGAGAAAAATATAGAGACAGAGCGAGAGAGAGAGAGATAGAGAGAGAGAGAGAGAGAGATAGAGAGAGGTGGGAAAGAGAGTCAGAGGAAGAGAGATAGATGGAGAGGGAGAGAGAGAGCAAGAGGGAGAGGGAGAGATACAGAGGGAGAGAGAGCGAGAGAGGGTGTCACATAGTGTGGAAAAGTTAGAAGGTGAAAGAGGAGCTATCTGCAGAGTCGAGCATTAAGAGGATAAGGAGAAGCACACATTGCTCTGTGTTGTTAGGCCTTTCCATTCCTTACTGTCACATGTAATGCTTTGTTGTGGCTGTTATGCATTGCCATGTTTTTCCATGACTTGATGTGACATGTTATGCCTTGCTGTACTTTCTACCCTAAAATATACTGTTCCGCAGTGTCCCATTGCAATTCTTCCCCTAGGTGTGACTATTTTTTCCTCCATTGTTTCCCACTGCAGTTCTGCTTCAAGTGTCCCGCTATGATTCTGTCCACTGGGATTTGCTTCCATTTCTGTCCTTACATTTTTCTCTACTGTAATATTTTACCAAAGTCTCCCAGTGTAATTTTGCTCTGTTGTGATTTTTCTCCTCTGTGTCTCACTAATTTTCCATCACTATGAAGATGTCCCACTACAGTTCTGCTCTTAGGAAGGTGCCCCTACAGGGAGGAGTCTTGGGAGGATAGCTCAGGGGCAACATGCTCGCCTTGGAAGCAAGACGACACGGAGCAACACAGGTTCGATCCCCGGGTCCACGCTTAGAAACCTCTGGGTATTAAGTACGTTATAAATAACCTATCATATCAGTTCCCCAGAGCAATTTCAATTTACTTTTGGATTGGTAGTCACAGCTGCCTGCTCCCCTATATCTTCCTTTTCTTTCTCCATTATGATTTTGGGTGAGGCACTGTACAATGTATGCTGCTAGGAAGAATAAATCATTCCAGGGTGACTTTGTACTTCTCATAATTATCAAACCTAAGGTCTACCAATACCATGATGTCACCACAGCCAGACCTGATGATACTCCAAAAAGGCCCATTGAGGTTTTCATTGATTGCTCTCAAGACAAACACATTCAAATTTTGCACCCCAACACAAGAATATATAGCGAGCATGTATTTATGGTTAAGTTTCTCAACTCATAGAAAGAGCACTTTTCAGGTGGCTTTTACCCACCGGACGAATCATCACCAAACTTTGCAAAAAAAAGTATATGACCCCCCGCCGAAGGATTCTGATAAGTTTGGTGTGGTTTCATTAAGGAAGGGAAAAGTTATAAGGGGGTCCCGAAATGTGTGGAAATTGTGATAGACGCAATGAAAACATTTGTTTGCTTGCGCCTACAGGCCAACCCGCTAGTCGAATTTTCACCAAATTTGCACCAGGAGCGATGGTCCCGAAAGCGTGCTTTTGTACATTTGGTGTAAATCTGTTCTGTAGCTTTTTAAAATATTGCTAAAAAGTAGGTAAGAAGATTAGTGATATATGGGTCTGGTCTGCGGACTCACTCGGTCGCCATGTTGGATCAGCGGACAGCCGCCTCTGTCCGCAGATAGTGCCGTGAGAAAAGTCAGGAAAACACATTTGGGGGTTATTTGGTGGCTGAAAGAGGGGGTTGGAAAGGGTGAGGGAGTGGAAGATAGTTGATATGGAGCTGTTTTTATAGGTGAAAAAAGGGTTTGCAGGTGCCACCGAGTCCACAGACATCGCCACTGACAGTGGACAGCGTGGTGAGAAGAAGTCTGGAAAACACATCTGGAGTTATTTGGTTGCCGAAAGAGGGTTTGGAAAGGGTGGGAAAGTGGCACAAAGTTGACATGGAGCTGTTGTTTAGGTAAAAAAAGGTGTGCAGGTGCCGCAGACTCCGCGGCACCCTGCCATCCAGGTTTTTCAAGATTAGCCAATCAGGTTTTGTGAGTTTGGAGAAGGAGTTGAACTGTACAGGAGTACAGGGTAGGAAGTGGTTTCTTTGTTGTGTGTAGTGAAGATGGCTATGGTAATGGCTGTTAAGAAGCAGAGTGCGTGGATGGTGGGAAATTCCTGGATTCATTTATTGAAGGTTTATAGTGAATCTCATGGCATCACTGCTACTATTGGTTTGGACAATGTGGAAGTTTCATGGTATGCAGATTGTGGGTTAAACTGGGTAACCTTTTTACCATTCAGTGAGAAGATGGCTCACTTTAAACATCCAGATGTTATTCTTGTGCTTGATGCAGGCAACAGTTTGGGCTATTTGACGCCAGGATCTTTGCAGGTTGCACTGGAGGATATGTTGAGAAGCCTAATGGAACTGTTCCAGCTGCATAGATTATTTCTTCTGAAATCAATCGAAGACAAATATGGAGATGTCCAAAATGGAGGAGTGTGTGCTTTTTTACATGCTTTCGGAATGGCATCTTTTAACAACAAAAATATCAAGTTGGATGATGTAAATCATTATCGAGGAGATGGAGTGAATTTGACTGATGTCTGAAATCATATTTTTCTTTTCAATATCCAAAATGCACTGAAACAATTTTTGTGAATTCATGAAATATGCTGTGAAGTATTTTTTTAGTAGTTGTAGTAACTAAAAAACAAAAACAGAAAATTAATTAGAAGCAGTTTTTGTGAAAGTTGGAAAAACAAAATAATTTCAGTAGAACATTTGTTAGTTCAGTATATAAAACCCTACCACAAACCATTAGAGATCCCAGGGACTTTTGTTTCTGCAGCAATTAAGTTACCCCTGGCACTTGACACCCTTTTAAACTTGAAACCTGCCTGGACTGCACATATAGGAAATGGTTACCCAATTCGTTAGCTCATGGAATTTTATTTTAAAGTCAGCAATGAAAAAGATCAATTCATAAAACTGTTGTCACTCATAGGTTCAATAAAAACAGGAACATCACAATTTTAACAGCATAAAAAACATTGTAACAATACAACAACATACTTTAAGACCAATATAAAGTGCTAAGTGCTAGAGTGTCACTGTGTTTGATGCTATCACCTGTATACAACAATTACCAAATTTGCAAATAAAACGCAAAAACCTTTTGGTCTTATTGTAGACCTAGAGAACCTTTATCTGCCCAACATTTTTAGTTATTTTCTAATGAGCCTGTATCTCTAGAACGTCTTCAGGGGCAAATGCTCCTTCTAAATTCCTTAGTACCTTGTTACGTACTTAGAGTGACAAAATGTCCAATGTCTTGCCTCCATCCGATGGCTAGTCATAGATTGCTATACTGTTGGGAGTCCTACAATCTAAATCACTCCATGTGCTCAGCAGTTTGAGCAGGGTAACCTTGTTTTCCTATTCATAAATGGGGGTGACTGAGTGCCCCTCGATATTGCTTTTTTATATACCAAAATCAACTTAATTAAATGTAGTGCTTGACTTGGTGGGCTTTATCACTCAGACCTGCAACCCGGACAGGTGTACTGTATCTTGCTAATCACTGTCTGTGCAGTTCTGTAAACAAATCATGTAGGGCATGGATTATCTGTTGTTCTAATTGTAATGACAACAAATATCGGAAATGTCTGTTGTGACTCGTCTGGTACAATTCAACCAACACTCCCCCTCTGCACCTGGGAATATACTGCAAATGAGGTCTCAGTATATCTTTGAGAACATGGTGAGAACATGGTGTGTTGTGTGCTTCAGCATACAAGGTGCAGCGCTACCCATGTACATGGTCACTTACTTGGCTACACCCTCGAAGGCAGATGGTTGTTCAACACATGTTCTTTGGCTAACTGTTTAACGGCGTTCGTCTCCCACGTTCGGTTATTCACGTGCAGCCGTTCTACAAGCAAGCAATTATAATTCTATCAGAGGCGTTCATCTTAACTAAGCTCCCATTAATGCTAACACGCTTCCTGTTTGTTTTTAAGTGTATTTCTCTGACCGGCTCAGTTTGTTGCCTTTTTTTATTGTATCAGATTGTCAGCTTCTCCACTCGCAACAGTCCAGCATTCCTTGTGGGTGCCGGTTTTCCACACTGTTACGTTACGTGTTGGGCCTGCCAACCTGATCACATGATTGGATGTTTTACCTCAGCTGTGTTTTGACTTTGGGTACCATCTTGGTATGGGTAGTGTTTTTAGCCTTGTGCCTGTTCTGTTATTTGTAGTTTTACCAAGTTTCACTAGTTGAATAGTATAGACATACCCATTGTGGAATTGCAAATGTAGAGGCATATTTATTTTTCGCAATTGTCGCTCCAATGAATGGAGTTAAATGTATTTCCTTCATGTTTCACATGTTCTTTATGGGGCATGTATGCCTCTCTTCTAAGATGGTTGGTTTTTGCACTGCAATCTGATACTTGTTTGATCTTATGCTTTTCAATATTTTCATTTAGTCCCATCTGGTCACATATAGTGAGAAAGATTAGTTCTTGTTCTTTATTTTAACAGGCGCTCTTTGTCTGCATTGGTGTCTTTACTTTTGGACATGTTATATAATACTGTCCATTTCAATTGGTCACAAGTGTGTCCATATGTTGTAAAGTCATCCACCATCTGTGCCTCTGCCACTTTGTTAAGAATGCAGCTCTTATGTTCACTTATCCTTGTCTTGATTTTTCTTATGGTTTTTCCAATATATAACAAGGGACATGGGCACCATGTGGCATAGACTACCATTTCTGAGTTATAATTGGTCAACAATGTTTGTTGCAATTTGGTTCTGAGCCCTATATATACCTCTTTAGATCTTTCTGTGGTTTCGCAACATTTGCATTTTCTGCATGGTATGTGTCCTTTGCTTTTTCCATACCCCATGGATGTGAGTGTGTTCTGTTTCTGTGGTCTTGGGCCCACATCGTTCCACATCAGTTGGTCCTTTTGTTTTTTTACTTCTTTTGAAGGCCATTAGAGGATCTTTCCATTTTGAAGGATTTTCCAATTTCTGTTAATCACTTTCGAAATTTCATTTGACCGGTCTAAGTATGTGCTTACAAAGACCACTTTGTTAGCCTCGTCATTTTCCTTATTATTGTATTCCTGTATAGCCTCTCTATTCTTGTTCATGGCCCTCTTACAGGACCTGATGACCAATATTTTGGGATAGCCTCATGTCTTGAGTTTCTTTTTCAGAGCTTTAGCTTCTGTTTCATAGCTTGATTTGCACAAACTGTTTCTTCTTAGTCTGAGAAATTGCCCAATGGGCAAATTCTCTCTTGTATGCTTTGGATGAAAGCTGACAAATTTTAACAAAGCATCTTATCCGTTTTTCCTGTGATAGGGTTTCACTGCACATTTTTTGTTTTCCTTATCTGCATAAATGATGATAGCCAGAAAAATTGATTTCTATGTTACTACAATTCATGGTGAATTGTAAACATCTATCTTGGCTATTCAACCACAGTAAAGCTTACAATTTCTTCTTTGTCATTGCCTTCCCAAATGATTAGAACATCATTGATGTATTCTTCCATAGTTTAATCTTATTTGTGAAGGGATTTTAGTCTGCATAGATCTTGGTTTCCTCCAATGCTTCCACATATAGGTTTGCTATACTGGGTGCTACTGTTGCTCCCATAGCTGTTCCATGAATTTGTTTATAGAAGATACATAAAATAACTCTCTGTCAGTGACAATTCCACGCACCATAGTATGAACGGATTCGGTGTATTATTTGGTATACGTTTTAAATGCAGTAACTCTTCTACCATTTGTAGTGCATCTCCTTGAGGGATCATCATCTATAGCGACACTATGTCCGATCTAACTAACGTGTTTTAGTGGAATCAAAAGGCATATCTTCTTTGAATTTAATCACATATGTGGTGTCTTGTACATAAGATTTCATTTATTTCACTACCGGACCCAGGTATACATCTGCAAACTTTGATAATGGTTCTAAAATTGAGTTGCTGCCAGAGACTATCCATCTACCTTGTTGTATATCTAGGTTTTTGTATATTTTGGGCAGTGTATAGAAGAGAGGAACTCTTGGTGTTCCGCTTACCACAAATCTTGCTTCTTGTTTGCACAGCCATCCTCTTTCTAAAGCTTTTTCTACTTTTGTTTTGATACTCCCTTGTAACCTACATGTGGGATCTGTGTCCAGTTTTAGATAGCACATTGTATCATTCAGCTGTCTTTTACATTCCAAGATGTAACCTTCTCTTTGAAGCACTACAATTCCTCCTCCTTTGTCTGCTTTTCATATGACAATCTTTTCATTTCTTATTGCCTCTCTTTCATTTCTTGTGATGTTTTGCAATTGTTTTTTGTTGGTCTTCTCCATTCTGTCTTTATCCGCCTAGTAAAGTAAAAAACGAAAGGACCAACTGATGCAGAACGATGTGGGCCCAAGACCACAGAACCAGATCACTTCCCATCCATATACAAAAACTGACTGCCTTAGAAGAGAGGCCTACATGTCCCATATAGAACATGTGCAACATGTAGGAAATACTTTTACCTCTGTTGGTTTGAGCGACAATTACAAAAAATAAATATGCCTCAACATTTGCAATTCCATAATGGATATGTCTATACTATTCAACCCATGAAACTGGGTGAAACTACAAATAACAGAATGGGCACAAGGCTAAAAACCACTACCCATAACAAAATTGGGCCCAAAGTCAAAACGCTGCTGATGTAAATCATTTGATCATGTGGTCGGGTTGCCTGGGACAACACATAATGTAAAAGTGTGGAAAACCGGCACTCACAAGGAACACTGAACTGTTGCGAATGGGGAAGCCGACAATCTGATACAATAGACAAAGGCAACAAACAGAGCCGGTAAGTGAAATACACTTAAAAAGAGACAGGAAGCGTGTTAGCATGAATCAGAGCTTAGTTAAGAAGAACGCCTCTGATAGAATTATAATTGCTTGTTTGTAGAACGGCTGCACGTGAAGAACCAAATGCGGCATGATGAGCGCTGTTAAACAGTTAGTGAAAGAACACGTGTTGAACAACCATCTGCCTTTGGGGTCTAGCCAAGTTGTGCTTCTTGATCTCTCCTCTGCCTCTGACACAGTGAACCATTCTTTGTTATTTGATTGCCTCCATGATACCTTTGGCACCACAGACCGGTCAATGGACTGGCTGACCTCTTTCCTGACTATTGCCCTTTCCAGCTGCAACTGCACCGTTTGTCCTCCACCACCTCACTTTCAACCTGCAGCATCTCCTGTGGTTCTATCATATCGCTGTGGCGCTTTACTATGTATCTCGCCCCTCTGGCGCACCTCATATGCTCCTTTGCTCCTAATTTCCAGTGTTATGGTGATGATACACAGCTTTGCTTGAAACTTCCCTGTACTACTTTCTTACCTGTTTCTGTGATCCCCAATTGTCAGATGGCCATCCAGGCATGGTGTGTGGCTAACGATCTTTGTGTGAATGCAAGTAAAATGGATTTTGTTTTTATTGGGACATCTGTGCCCTGTTTTCTTCCTAGTTTTTAGCCACTGTCCTTGGTCTCTGTATCGTCGCCATCCTGTGAAGCCAAAAATGTTGGGGTTATTTGTAACTCTTCTCTTTCCTTGATTCCTCACATGTTGGTCCTTTTGAAGAAGGGCCATTTTGAGCTTTACCTCTTTACAGGAATTCTACGTTTCCTTACATTCCTGATGATGCTGAATGTTTCGATAGCCCTGGTCATCTGTAGGCTGCAATACTGCAACAGTATCTTCGTGAACCTCCACTTTTGTTTCATATGGCCCCTTTAGCTAATCCAGAATAGGGCAGCAAGAGTTATGCTTGGCCTGAAGGCTAAGAATCGTATATATCAGCAATCCTAAAATGTCTACAGTGGCTTCTGGTGGCTGTAAGGATGACATTGAAGACACTCTGCATGATCCACAAGGCTTTCTGGGGCCTATGACCATGCTATTTCCAACTTTCTGTCCCTAAATACTCCCCTGCTACAGCCTTGTGCTTGTTTAACTCCAATTATCTGCTTGTGAAATGCTTCACCAAACAGAGAGAGGGAGGTAGATCTCTCTGTTTAGCTACTGCCTTTCTTTGGAACAGTGTCCCTGTCCCTTTTAGACTTTAAGCCCGACTTCCTTACGTTCTGGAAACTTTTCAAAATTCTGCTTTTGTCTTCCTCTTTCCCTCTCTCGTTTCTCTACTTACTGATCCCACTGCCACTGAGAGAGGTGACCTTGTGCCTCATTAACTTCACAGGTTTGAGGCACTATTCCTAGTTGACACTAGAACCCCCACCCCCCTAAGCACTGCCCTTGCGGGCCCACTGCCTGATGGCTGTGCACCTCACCCTTGGGACTCTTCCACCCTAGCACTTAGGTAGTGGGCTTAGGTAGTGGCTACTCCCCCCTTTCATTAATACACTTCTCTTACTGCACAATGCATATGTGCATTTATAGTAGTATTGTGTACACTTTGTTTGTAGATGAAACAGAAATGCAGATAGAAAATATGTGTAGATCCTGAGTTTTCGGTACACCCCCAATGGTGGTAAAGAACCACCACAGCCATGATTTTCTCTGGGTGCTGGAGGTAGGCATTTCTTTTGTATGATCTTCCTGGTTCTCTTGATTCTTCTCTGCATCATTGCACTTTTTCCGTTGTCTAAGTCTTCCAGCTGGTGGTGTTGGTGGTGGAGGCTCCTGGGGAGGAAGGTTGCCTATAGATGATGCCATTTTTGGAGTTAAATAGCAGTTGTGGCAATCCTTTTCCAAGAATGTGCTCTCTCCAAAATTCCTGATGGACAATTTGTAAGAATAGGGCTAGGAGCTGTGCAAGGGTAATCTTTCAGCTTGAAACTTGTTATATTGGCTGAAAATGCAGTTTTGAAATGTTCATGAGCACGGACTCATTCACAAAGCGTGGATGTGTTCACGAACACATCATGACGTGCATGGTCACGTGACACTGTCGGGAAAGTCTGCGATGACGTTAGATGTTCGAAGACATTGACGAACCAAAAACCAGTGTATAAAGTTGCAAAACGTTAATAGAAGTGTTTAAAATGTTGCTAGGAGGTGGGGAATGGCACCGTTTTTAGTTGAAATGTCCTAGATAGGCTGAATATGCTGCTCTATAACATATACCATTTTGTTTAAATGAGTACATTTTTTAATACATTAAGTGGTTAATGAGAGGTCCCCAGATTATCCAAATTAACTAATCTTGAGATGGATTTGCATGATTTTCATTAGTATTGGTTTAGGAATTTACTACCTCAAAACACTTTTTTATCAATGGCTTTGATACAAACATTTTGCATTATTACTAAACTTAATGATTTTTAATGTTGATATTTTTGCAAATGTATAATATGTGTTTTTATAATGTTGTTGATTAATATTAAAATATGAAGTGATAATTGTGTACCTGACTGAACCTCTTCTCTTTTGACCTTCAATCTGTGATACGAGTACTTAAACAAGTTTAGTGCTTATCCATGTGACCCCTTTCCTCTAGTTCTTAGACATTAGCTCCCCAGGCCCATGGCATATGGGACACCCATCCTTTTTGAGTACCCCAGGTTATCCATGACATGTTGCTACCAACATTGTACACCCAACCCCTTCTAGCAACCTTTCATCAGAATTAATTTGATATGTGATGTCATCAATGACATTTGTCATGTCATCTTTCATGTCCTGGGTGTTAGTCTTAGCAGTTTTTCGGTTTTACTTGTAACCATAACATCCTTTTAATAACATTTTTTCACTGAATTTCATAGGTTTTTATTAGTGCAACTTAACCATAACATTCCTTTAAGTATTAAGTATTACGTTTTTTCACTGAATATATATATATATATATACTAAGCCATTTCATTTATACACAGCAATTGAATACCCTTCCCAACAGACGTCAAACATAAGATTGCTACACCTCTCCAGCCATTTTATATATCATAGTCTTGACCAACGCATCCTTATTACACTAAGAACACACAAGGCTCCACTATGGCCACAGATTCATCAGGTGTTCTCAACATGAACCACCAGACCAACACACACCACCTGGGTACTTCTGAGCTGCATGCAGCAAGAGACAAGCAAAGGTTTCCTTCGTTTTCCTTCTTTCCCTAATCGGCCAACGTAGCTCCCCTCTCTTTCAGACTTTCCAAAGCACCAAGAGACCACGGAAATGTCAGCAGAGCCCGGTATAAACTGCCATAACATGACATCATGTAGTATAATATAACACACCCTAACCGGCCTCATGAGGCTGTGCTGACATATGAAGGCAGTACCAGTAGGCTATGCAAGTTCTGTTTGTTGTTCTTTGGGATACCATGACTTCACCCATCCCACATCAAGGCAGCAGCGTAATTAAAATGCAGTTGGTATTTAAAATAGAGTGTTTCCTGCGGCAGTACCTCTTTGTTATTTTATCAATGTTAAGCTTATTGTAGTTATTTTGCATTTTATGTCATTTCCTGTGCGCTATTACTAGAATCAGGGGAAGGTGATGTCACATGCTGCGATGTTGGCATGTTCAAAGGTGATGTCATCGGAGAGTGACAAGAATTTTTTGGTGAAAAATAATAAATATTGTGCCTATTAGTTATGGTCAGTTACAAGGACTGTGAACAAGGCGTGGTTTCAGGAAGGGGACCTATTTCTGTCTTCAACTTCTAGCAGGGACATAAATTCACCAAAATCACATAACTGGACCCTTCATTTTGTTCTCTTCCTGAAACCATGCCTTGTTGACAGTTCACGTGGCTGGCAGGCACAATCTTCATTGTTTTTCACAGAACATTTCTTGTTGTTCTCTCCAGAGGGATTCAGAAGTGGCAGCCTTGGCTGATGTGGCGCTGCCCGATGACGGGCTTACGCGGCGGCGTGACGTGTCACGCCGCCGCGGTGTGTATAAATAAAGGGGGCGTTCCCGGCCGCGGCAGAGCGACCGGGAAGCCCGAACAGGAAGGACTGGTGCCCGTGTGAGTCCTTTATGTTGAGGGGCTTACGGGATCGCGTGGGGGCTCCGACCCGCCCCCAACAGTGGCGACGAGTGGTGAGGGAGACCCGGGCCCGGCGGTGAAATCCTTTGGATACATTTTTTCAAACGGAAGCGGAACGAAGCTTCGCTTCGCTTCATGCCGGGTCGCGGGACACACACGCGGCCGTCGGCCATTTTGTCTTGTAGGCCGTGAAACTTCACAAGGCTCCGGTTTGGAGCGTGAAGGCAACACAGGCCTAATTTTTGGAAATATTGATAGCAGGAAGTCTAACCTGCACGCCCATGCCTGTTTTGTGCATTTTAACCCAGTTTTGGGACTCCTACGTCATGTGAAAGCTAGGAGAAGGACTAACATGACAGGGCCTGTCTAGGCCAATCCATCGCCTCAGCTCAATTTTTGGAACTCCCAGGTCTATTTGGACTACGGCAAGGTGGATTCACAGTGTTCTCTTTGTCTCCTTCATCATCAGAGCGCTGTGGCTTCTTCTTTGTCTCCTTCATCATCAAGTTTGGCTGCTCTGGGTGTCTTATTCTTTTGTGCCTCCATTGGTGCCCTGTCCGGAAGCCTCCCCCAGTTTGAACTGTTCGTGTGCCTGGAAAGGAAGGGGTGAGTTGCACTATGATGGTGGGAGTTTGAGTCGCGGCCCTCAGGACAGTAGGTGGGGGTGCCTGTGCGCTCAAGCCCATGGGTGACTCTGAGGATTCAGACAGTGATGTTGCAGCTGCGTCACTCCCCCGCGATCGTGGCCAGGCAGCGGCTCAACAACAGGCTGTCCTACCTCCGGTGATTCAAGCCCCTGCAGGACCGCTACCTGGACAACCAGGACTTCCCATCATGGCTCAAGCACGAGCACCCGCGGCCCATGCCGCCTTGCAGCCCATCCCGGAGTTCGATGCATCGGGCCCACCCTCGAGCATGGGGCCCCGATGGAGAAGATGGGTGAGTCGCCTTGACATGTATTTCAGGGCTGCACAGGTGACGGATGACGACAGCAGAATTGCCACCATGCTGTACTCGGCAGGGCCGGCAGTCCAGGAGATATTTGAATCGCTTACACCTATTAATAACTCTTATGATGCGGCCAAGGCGGCACTCCTTGCACATTTCCTTCCCCTTGCAAATGTGGATTATGAGAGATTCGTCATGCTCTCGGCTAAGCAGAAGGAAGAGGAGACACTGGACACTTTTTATGGTCGCCTACGCCGCCTCTCCCTCGGATGCGCATGGGGGGATGCAGACGACATGATGCGCACGATGCTGATCCAGGCATGCTCCTCTGGCAAGCTCAGGAGGCAAGTCCTGAGAGAGCCGGGCATCACGCTGCCCCGCATACTGGAGCTGGGCAGGTGCCACGAGGTAGCAGAAGCCCGAGCCAACAAGATGGAAGCAGGGTCTTGGTCGGTGAGGTCAGAGGAGGTGTGTGTCGTGTGGCGAGGTGGCCGAGGAGTGAGACGCCCGGGTGGAGGACCCCGAGACAGGGCAGGAAGAGCCGGGGAGTCGTGCCAGAAGTGCGGGTACGACCTCCCTCACATGGCAGAATGCCCGGCGGTTGGAAAAACCTGTGGGAGGTGTGGACTGGCCGATCACTTCTCGAGAGTATGTCGTGCAGCCATGCCGGAGATGGTGCCGAGAGGTCAGGCACGGACGTGGACTCCGCGCCAGAGCCAACCGCCCAGTGTAGCCCAGGTAGAACAGGGTGAAGTCGAGTCCCATGCTGAAGGAGCCGAAGAGGAAGACGAGGAGAACATCTTTTACGTCTCCAGCGTGGGAATACTCAAAGGAAAAAGCAGGAGACAGCCGAGATGTGTGGTGGAGATCAACCACTCCCCAGTCCCAGTGCTCGTTGACACAGGCGCCTCAGTCAATGTGATGGCCAGAGGGCATTATGACTCTCTCAAACCCCTCCCAGGTCTGGTCACACCGAAGGCCCGCATATTTGCTTTTGGGGGTCAGGAACCGATACCGCTAGACGGTGCCTTCGTGGCAGATGTGGAGCATGATGGCTCACAAATCAAGGCTCGATTCTATGTGACCCCGGTGAGCAGCAATACCTTGCTCAGCTGTGCAGCTGCGGAGGCCTTAGGTATCGTCAGCTTTGCATACTCCGTCCACCTGGAGGACATTAATGATCTCCTTGACAAATATGCTGCACTCTTCAGTGGGATCGGAAAGATGACTGGGGAACCAATTCGACTACACATCGATGAGTCGGTGCAGCCCATCGCATTGAAACACCGCCGAGTACCATTCCATTTAAGGGAGCAGGTCGATAAGGAGCTGGACAACTGGGTGAGCCTGGATATCATCGAGAAGGTTGAAGGCCCAACAACCCCCTGGGTGTCTCCGATCGTGGTGGCCAGAAAGCCCAAGCAACCCGACTCGGTACGCATCTGCGTGGACATGAGGCTCCCCAACAAGGCGATCAAAAGGGAGCGACATCTCACACCAACGATCGATGATATCATTGCTGATGTTCAAGGGGCTCGATTTTTCTCGAAACTGGACCTCCGAGCCGGGTATCACCAGGTCGTCCTTCATCCAGAGTCCCGGTACATAACAACGTTTACCACCCATCGGGGACTGTATCGATACAAGCGGTTGAGCTTCGGAGTATCGTCTGCCGCTGAAGTGTTCCAAAATATCATCAGGGGCGCCCTAGCAGATCTGGAGGGCGTCCTTAACATTAGCGATGATATTTTGGTATTCGCCAAAACCGAAGTGGATCACATGAAGAGGCTCGGTAAGACTCTGAAACGACTTCAATCATTGGGCCTCACCCTTCACAGGGAAAAGTGTGAATTCATGCGCTCCTCTATTGAATTCTTCGGCTTCATATTCAAGGAAGGGGGGGTGTCGCCAGACCCGAAAAAGGTCCAGGACATCAAAGCGGCGAAAGCCCCCGAGTCTGTGACGGACGTGAGGAGTTTCCTGGGGATGGTAACCTACTGTGGGCAGTTCATCCCGAACTTAGCCTCGAGATCTGAACCACTCCGGGGGCTGACCAAGAAAGAGTCACCATGGCATTGGGGCCCTCTCGAACAGGCCGCCTTTGAGGACATTAAGGGTGCCCTCACAACGGGGGACACCATGGCTTTTTTTTCGACCCCGCATTGGAATCAGAGATCGTGGTCGATGCAAGTCCTTTCGGGTTGGGAGCAGTGCTGACTCAAGTGGACCGCAACGGGATTGTTCGACCTGTGGCATATGCTAGCAAAGCGCTCACCGAAACGGAACAGAGGTACTCCCAGATCGAGCGGGAGGCCTTGGCGGTGCTGTGGGGCTGCAGACATTTCCGGCTCTATGTTTTGGGACGTCCGGTGACGGTGGTAACTGACCACAAACCACTGCTTCCAATACTGGTGGGCTCCTCTTCAAAACCACCGGCTAGAATCGAGAGGTGGATGCTCGCCCTCCTGGAGTATTCCGTCACCCTGGTGTATAGGCCAGGGGCCAACAATGCCGCAGACTACCTCTCTCGTCATCCGGGAGTGGGTGGGGGAGAGGGATATGACACCTGCGGAGAAGAAGCGGACAGTCATGTACGTATGGTGGTGGAGGCGGCAACACCAAATGCGATGTCCCTAGAGGAGTTGGAGGCTGCGGCGGCTGGGGACGAGTGCTTTCGAATCTTGAAGGACTCGATGCGTAATGGGTCTTGGAAGTCCATCCTCGAAGCTGTGGCCGGGCGCACGCAAGAAGCCAAAACAGTACTGGAGCAGTTGTGGAAGGTGAAGGAGGAGTTGTCGTTCTCGGACTCAGGGCTGCTACTCCGGGGTGACCGGATTGTTGTTCCACAGTCAAAGGTGAGCAATGTGATCAGTCTCGCCCACCATGGACATCAGGGCGCCGCCAAGACCAAGGCGCGGCTCCGTTCGAAAGTATGGTTTCCGGAGTTGGAGAAAAGGGTGGACGACTTTGTGGCGGCATGCGTATGGTGTCAGGCGGCCTCTCCTCTGCAACGAGAGCCTGCCATTGAGGCAATGCCCCGAGGCACGAGGCCATGGGAGATCGTCCACGCCGACTGTGGCTCAACATCAGTGGGCACCCACTTCCTGGTAATAGTTGATGAACACTCGAGATACCCGGAGGTCGAGTTCGTTGAATCTGTGGCCTTTGAGCATGTGGTGGTAGCGATGGAGAAAATATTTGCGGCCCATGGTTTTCCCCACACTCTATGCTCTGACAACGGATCGCCCTTCCAAAGTGAGCGGTTCTTTGAGTTGATGGAGAGCTGCGGAATACAACACAGGAAGATATCCCCACTGTGGCCCCGAGCGAACGGGGATGCTGAGAGACTGATGCGGACTCTGAACAAAACCTTCCGAATTGCTCAGGGGCAGGGTCAATCATTACAACGCGCCCTCTATCAGTTTCTGTAGATGTAGTGGCAGTGAAAGGGTCCATGGTGACGGCCTCGGATGGACGATCTGCTGTCACCCGAAATGTGAGTTTCTTCAAGAAGCTGGGTGATCCACGAACTGAAACCCCGCCCGAACCTGATCCACCAGACCTGCCTGCTGGCGGAGGCCTCTGTGACGAGGTACCCGAATCCCCAGTCCGGGGAGAAGCGGCGGAAGGACGTCACATGCCGGAGGTAGGCAGGAGGTACCCCCAGAGGGCTGGGCGAGGGAAACCTGCCTACCTCAGCGAATATGTCGTGGGACACTTGGTTAGTGAACTGGGGTGAGAGGATCTGGGTGGATGACATTAAAGGGGTTTTGGGTGTGCAGTAGTGTTTATGATAGATGTGTGGTTTTCTGGTTAATAAAGTTAATGTTAATGTGTTTTGTTGTTCCTCCCGGAAAAGGAGGAGTGTGGCGCTGCCCGATGACGGGCTTACGCGGCGGCGTGACGTGTCACACCGCCGCGGTGTGTATAAATAAAGGGGGCGTTCCCGGCCGCGGCAGAGCGACCGGGAAGCCCGAACAGGAAGGACTGGTGCCCGTGTGAGTCCTTTATGTTGAGGGGCTTACGGGATTGCATGGGGGCTCCGACCCGTCCCCAACAGCTGATATGAGGCTGTCCCTGCACCATTACAGTTACATCTACACTGGTGCAGTAGAGAGGTAACGTTGAGCTGCGGTTATTGTTGCTTTCATTCATTCCCTGAATACATTACCACATTACCTATCCATAGTGCTTACATTGCTTGTAGATGCATTTGTCAAAAAGGGTAAACAGTGCACTGAAGTCCTGCTGCACAAGGCTGCCTTTTTATGTGAATCGCGCTAGCTTGGTGTTATTCCGGAAGCTTTTGACAGACACGTGGCCTCTGTATTCATATTGAACGTGATTTCGGCGTTGCCCTTCGCTACAAACTGGTTTGCTCTGGACAGAATTGCATTTGAATGAATGTGTTTTTGCAGTTGGTTGTTGAGCAACTTGGCCTCCTGTAAAAAAAGAAAAAAAACTGAAACGGACTCCTCTCATTTAAAGGAACCACATGTACTTTTATTTTCCTACATTAAAGGATGCATGCTTCGGCTTTATTGTATGGGCATAATGTAGCATAGAACAATGCAACTGTTAGAGTCAAACTTAAATGGGAACTGTCGTGAAAAAAGGCCAAAAACCCACCATAGCTGAATCAGTGTTGCGGGAGGTTTGAAAACACGTCCCATAGCTTCAAGGGGCCCTCAACTCTGAAACTGTCAGCTGACAAAGTCGGCATGCGCACATTACCCAGGAAACCCTCCACCATTCCAAGTGACAGTGGTTTGGGTGGAGGCAGCCCACTGATGAAACATGCTAGCCAACATTCGGTGACCAAAAAGATGTAGGATTTTTCAAGTTTCAAAAATAATACTTAGCATAACAATGACATCACAGGAAATTACAAAACAATCATTATTGGCACCATTGAAGCATTCTAAAATGCACAACCCATCGAACGGCGCAACATGGAAAGATGCTCAAATGTTTAAAATGTATAATTAATTGTGAATGGTAAGTTAACATCAAATTCAATTACATAACTTCACAGAAGGTAATCACACAGAGCTGGCAGGCAACGTTTGCTACTGCTCTGTAGCAGCAGCCCGGGCAGTGCATATGTATTCCTGCAGTGCAGGTTGCACACTGAACAACATGGAGACTGATACCGTCCTCAGTCTGATTGGCAGATACTGTGTGATGGTGGTACGCTCTGCCACTTGCCTTCACTGGTGGTTCACTTAAGTTCTGTCCCGGCAAGAGAGCAGGGTGGAGTCATGTAGCTGTCAGGTCAGTGTATTGATCTGAGCCCATCACTCAAATGTATCACTTACCCGCCCACTACAGAGACAGATTAATTGCCTTAGAGCCACTGTAAAAAGCAGTAGGATCTGTCACCCAAATCTGTAGACGGTAGGACTGCTTAAAAAGTAGTAGCCCACAGCCTAAATCAGTAGGGTTGGCATGTATGATGAAGTGAGAGGTGGAGCGGGGGCACTAAGAAAACGACCGTCATAGACTGTGCCCTCTCCCTGACAACTGACATCTGCCAGGCTCACGGGTGACCGCTGGGGTGAGCATGTTGCATCAAGGCTGTGTGATTGCTACCGAATCTATGGGAGAGGAAGTCCTTCCCTGAACATTTTACCAACATTCCAAAGAGATGACATTGGTGGGGTAATGCAGGTTTTCTTTTTGGGGAAATTCCCTTCCAAAAACAAGTCAAGTATCTTTATTTTTGGACCCATCAGTGGATAAGCTAGTCATTGTATAAGATTCAAACATTACATTAACATAGAGTACACTTTACCAAATCCAACTAGACTATAAATATATTCATGTATTTATTTAACTAAATAATTAATGGAAAATGGAAAATGTACAGTTCATATCTCCATGTAACATTGTATAATTTACCCTAATAATCATTTTTATACTCTGTTTTTCAGGTTTGATGAGGGAACTTAAACCTGGCACGCACACTGACTTTTTCACTGCATCCCCAAAGATGCCCACAGACATTCAATAGATAAGGACTGCAGCAGGCAATAATGCAGTGCCCTGCCCCCTTAAGCACTTCCTTGTGCACCCCCTTCTTAAGAAGCCCTCTGCCGATCATTCCTCTCCGGCAAACTATTGCCCGATCTCCATCACTCCTTTTCTGGGCAAACTCCTGGAAAAGCTGACCATCTCCCAGCTTAATCTACATACCAAATCTGTTGGTTGTCTTCATGACCACCAGTCTGTCCTCAGAGCAGCCAGAAGCATGGAAACTGCCCTCCTGAACACCAGTGAATACTTGCTCTCCAATCTTTACTCTAACGGTCCTTCTGTCCTCATTCTCCTTGATCTATTCTCTGCTTTCAACATGGTCAACCACCCCATCTTGCTCAATCGTCTCTGTGACAACCTGGGTATCACTGGTCAGGCACTAGCCTGGTTGACCTCCTTTCTCACAGATCAACCCTCTTAGGTCCAACTTGGGTCTTTCCTCTCTTCTATCTCTCTTTCTACTTGTCGTGTTCCCCAGGGGTCTAACCTCTCTCACTGGCTCTTTAACCATTACCTAGCACCTCTGGCTCACCACATCTCTACCTTCTCCTCTAACTTTCAGTGTTATGCAGATGACACCGAGCTCTCATTCAGACTCCCCTCAGCCTCTTCTGCTCCTTCTCTCATACCAGACTGTCTTCCGCAATTCAGGAATGGTGTGTGTCCAATTATCTCTACCTTAATGCCAGTAAGACTGAGATCCTCCTCATTGGGTCACCTGCCCCCGCCTTACCTCTCTCACTCTGGCCGCCAACCCTAGGTCCTCTACCTGCTCCTTCCTGTGAGGCTAAGAACCTTGGTGTCATCTTCGGCTCCACCCTCTCCTTCTCTCCTCACATCTCTGCAGTCTCTAAGAAGTCACACTATCAGCTGCACCCACTCAAAGGTATTCTTCCTTTTCTCACTTTCCACCAGAAGCTCGCTGTCTCCAGAGCCCTGGTCCTCTCTAGGCTGGAATACTGCAACAGCCTTTTTCTAAATATGCCTGTCTCTACTCTTCGCCCTTTACAACTAATCCAGAACAGGACTGTGAGACTTTTTGGCCTCAAGCACAGGGATCGTATCTCTCCAGCCCTGAAATATCTCCACTTGCTCTCTGTGGCTGCAAGGATCAAGGTCAAGACCATCTGCATTGTCCACAAGGCTTTCTGGGGCCGGGGACCACACTATATCCAACTTTCTCTTCCTAAATATCTTCCTTCTCAAGCCCTTCGCTCATCCACCTCCAATTCTCTGAGGGTCAGACGCTTCTCCAGGCAGAGGGGGTAGATCTCTGTCCTCGGCTGGGGCCTCCCCCCCTGGAACAGCCTCCCTGCCTCTGTCAAACTTGAGCAGGACCATCAAAGGTTCCGCAATAACTCAAGACATTACTTTTTGCTTCTGCTTTCTCTCTCCCTCTCCCTTGCTGATGTCCCTGTCTGCTGTGCATACTGGTTACGTGGCCACTCACTGAACATATGGGACCAGGCTCCTGCACGACCAGTTGCCCTTGCACTGCCTCTAGGCCTCCCAACCACTTACAGGACTGTATCTGCATCCCTACAGTCCCCTGACTCTCTGCGCTTATGAGCCACTTATGAGCCACCTCACGGCAGCACTTACGAGTTACTTTGTACTCTCCCCTCCTCCCTCCCTCTCCCTGGCACTTCTTCCCCTCCCGCCCCACACTTGCGCGATCTGAATGACACAAGGCCTAGTAAGATTGTTGTTTTTTCCTCCTTCTGTCCTCCCTCCCTTGTCTTGTTGTGCCTAGAAACACTTGCGTACGGGCTCGTTATAAAGGACTTACCATATCATATCATATCAAATCATATCAGAAACAGTGTCTGTACATTGGTTACGGTGTGAAAAAAGCTTTGGCCAGCTGAAGAAGGGTGTGCCCCACAAAATCACAAAGGATATTGGTACCTAGCAATTGGCAATAACCACAGAAAAGCCGCGCATTTCAAAACGTTCAGGGAGATTAAGGTTTGCCCTATTTCTCCCTGAGCTCACTGTAAGACCATTTTAAAAGCAGTCTTCTAGAGGAGCTTGTGTGTTTACGTACTTCTGAAATAAAAGCATATTGATAGTTTGGACAATATGGCCATACACATGCACAACAAAGTCAAAACAATCGTGAAACTGCTGCAAAAACAGCAATTAGCAAAACACAATCACCATATTTTGTGCAACGCCTTCAGATGGTGTTTACAAACCAAAGTTTCAAAAAGTACATTTTGCGCACAATATTTCTAACAATTACAACTGCAAAGCGATTTTTTCAAATGCCTGAATTTCAGACTGGTCTCAAATCCTGGCTTCACCACTTAACTTGAAAAACGCAGGTGACATTTGGGAATATAGTGACCTAAAATGAACGCAAATGGCAAAAGCACATGCTCTGTGCTATTTTCATTTGCGTTCATTTTTCTGGGCCAGATGCAATTAGGCTGGTCAGTGCATCTCCAGCCTGCCTGAAATGTGAAGGTAAACTTTAAGAATACAGTGACCTGAATCTGGGCCAGATTCCCAAAAATGAACACAAACAATTATCCCTCACTTACCCTCTCATCCTTTCTCTTGCTTTCAAAAATACTGCATTATAAAGATAACTTGAAACACTAACCATAATAAAGTGCTCATATATATATATCCTTATAGAAACATGTCCGGCAAATGCATACAATTGTGGCACTATACCCTGCCCATCTCTTCAATCGAAGACTACAAATACCAGAATGTAATTCCGCAGAAGACAAAAAATGGCAAGTGGTTATTGAAAATGTACTTTCAATATGTTAATGGCCTAATTTACAAAAAATAGCACTCAGTCGACGCTAATTAGCTCGAGCAAAAACATTGCATGGATGAAATGTATTGTGCTGGAAGCTGATTCATGGAATCAAATGTGCTCTGAAACCAGCAGCCCAAAGAAAAATGAGTAGAGTCCAGAACGCTCACAACACCCCCCCCCTAACCCCCCCAAGGCAAACAGAACATATCACTGTCCTACAACTTTTGCGCCAGACCCATGAAAAAAGTATTTTCAGTGGTTACCAGTTAGTTTTAGCAAGATTTGGGTGTCGTCATCAAAGTTTGTGTAGAGGATCCCAAGGTTATCAAAGTGGTCAAATAAGGATTTTGTGTGCATGGTGGGCGAGATGCAGGAGCCCTGGGGAACACAATTGGGAACAGGAATAGGGTTGGCGACTTCCAAACCAGCAACCCTGGAGAAGCGTTTGCTCCAACTGGTGGCTTCTCTGGAGAAGTTGAATTTAGTGGTGAGGTGTTGGCAAAGTATATCGTAGTCAACAAGATCAAAGGCAGCAGAGAAGTTGAGAAAGAGGAGGATGGCTAATGCACCAGACTCACAAATACCATCGAGCTGGATCTTAGGAGGAGGGCAGCTTCAGAGCTGTGCCTTGGTCTGAAGCCAGATTGGGGAGAGCCCAGCAGGCAGTTGTTTTCCAGGTGAGCTTGGAGTTGGGTGTATGCGGTTCGGTCTACAAATTTTAAGAGGATGGTACCCTCGTGATGGAGCGATAGTGGTGGGGTGGAGTGGGAGGGGTCAAGGGTGGATTTCTTTAGTAGGAGGTGGCCCAGGCTTCCTTGATGGCCAGGGGGATAGAACATGAATCAAAGGAGGCATTCATACATTTGGAACTGATGGGTGCTGTTAAAATGGATTTCTAAACTCTGACCCGGTGGATAGATGTTTAGGAGACCACTCTGTTTATTGGAACATGGGAACCTTCTGGACAAACCAGACCAATCTACGGTAGCTTGGCAAGCAGTCAAGGCTAAGTCTCAGGAGGGGTGCGAGTGATCGGATGCCCACAATGAGCACACACAGTCATACTCCACAGATTACCCTTAGACAAAAATTTATATCAAAAATACATTTATTATAGGTCTTTATAATAAAAACACAATTAAACCACAGTTATGAAAAAACAATACCACATACGATCATTCACTATCTAACATTTACACTATAATGCGTTTAGCCTAAGGCTGATGATAGAGGGAGAAAATAGCCAGAACCTGTAACAGAAAAGGGTTAAATCAACACAGTTATCAGTTCATGCAGTCCTTCATTAACACTCCCTATCTCCAGCCCTATGAAGAGAGGAGCCTAGCGCTCAAAGTACAGTTGTGCCTTAACAACGTGCGTTTGTGCCTAAACAAAAAAGCGGGTTCTCTTCAGGGGACTGTAGCTGCTCAGGAAGGGGCTTGAGGCGATGAAGAATAAGTTCCTATTCCTAGAAGAGGGTCTACCCTTGCAAACAGAGTGACTTTCAGAGTTTGGGAATATCTGAGGAGCGCAGGGTACCTCAGCCAAGGTGAGTGTGTTTTGATGGATGGTAAAAAGGGATGGATGTGCAAGGGGTCACCAGTAGGATAGGAAAGTACTCACCGACCCCCAATACAGTGCAGACCAAACTTTGGCAGTCTAGCCCACTTCGCCTGTAGGTGTTAACCCTGCAGTTAGAGGGTGCACTGGCTACCAGCGGCTGTGCTATGGGATGATCGTCTGTGGGGGATGTTTGCTTTTTCTCAGTCTTTGAAGGAAGAAGGACAGTTCCAGTGCAGCACGTCTCAGGACATGGCAGACAAGAACTGCAGGCACTTTCAGTGATGGTCACCACAGCAGGGCGACGCAGGGACCACAAATGCTTGTGGCGTGGTGCACCCTCGTAAATCTCGACCCAGAGCCACTAGGACAATGAGTTTTGGTGGGAGAGGGCCGAGGACCACAAACTAGCGATACCCAGAGTCTCAAGTGTCGAGTCTCAATGTAGGACAGTGGCGTTCCTGTGCGATACGCTGGGTTTGAGCTGGTCAGTTCACTGGATGGCCCAGGAACACTTCTGAAGAGGCTCTTTTCGAGGATAAGTAGTAGAAGGTGAGAGTAGTTCCCACTACTCCAAAGGGGTAAAGTACCCTTGTCAGGCCTTCTTGGTTCAATGAAGAAACAGGGATGCGCGAGGACAGCAGCTGGGTCAGGGTGCCACACCTTCCAAGCACGTCACCAGTGGTTCCTCAAGTCTGCTTTCTTGTTAAGGATACTTGGCTCTTATGAGGTTCAGTATCAACCTCAATAGATTGACCTGGAATGCAGAGCCTCTTCTCTTGTCCATGATTCGGTTTTCGCTCAAATCTTAGATAGCCAATTGAAGATCTGCTCTTTTGCATGCATGCCAGACGTGTCCCAATTGTGCCCATGTGGGTTCCAGTAGTGTGGATTAGGACCAGGCAGTCCCAACCCTCTTCCTGGGCACTAGCACACGTGCCATGCAGGAGCCCGCAAAAGGTGCGGTTTTTACTGGAGGCTGCATGCCCAAATAAGGAATACCTGGGTCTCTCAACCTGGGGAAGGCAAACTGACAAAATGGACAAAGGACAGAACAAAAGACTTTGTGGCATGGCCATTTTTGGTACTTCCCACAGTCTTGGGCTAAACGTGGTAAACGCTGTATGGTCCATAAAAACGGAGTAACAATACTTTTTTTATAAACAGCTGCCACCAGTTTGTCCTAGGTTCACTTGTACAGTCACCAAAAAGTCCATAGAGTGTGGCCATGGCCATAAAACAAAAGGACCCCTATGTGCGGAACTGTAAGGTACTTGGCACATAGATAAAAAGTTACCAAGAAATGGCAACAAAGTCGAAGACTAAAGGAAATATAGTTTCCCAGTACTGACAGCCTGAAGGGCGTGTCAGTTTCCCCATAACAAATGAACAAAAACCCAGAGGAGTGCAGCTGAAGGCTAGGTACTGCAAACAAAAACAAACAATTTGGGGGTTCACAAATGGAGAGAAAATTGCACACTTTGATGTTATGGGTAGGGCAGGTGTCGCCCTTGCAGTTAGAACGTTTAATGTGTTGGATGATAGAGTGGAGCGACTTGGGGAAAGTGGAACGTTGGGGTGGTGGAGTGTGGGAATTCTTCTGGGAGAGTGGGAGAGGCATCTTTAGCGGAGAGCAAGGCTTTCTTGAGCATAATTTTGTTTCTCAGTTTGGTAGTTTTGTCAGTCAGTGTTGATTGGACAGTGGTGCACCAAATTTTGTCCTTAGGGAAGTTGACAATCGGTGGTGCTGGGGCTTCAAGTTCCTTGAAAATAAAAATAAAAACTCCTTGGTATTGGAGCTGACCTCACAAATTCTGGTAGTGTAGATATAGGATTTGGTGGATACGATGGCAGCCACAGCGAGGAAGGCTTCTTTGTGATCGTTGGAAGGGTTTTTCTGGGCCCCGTTTGTGTTTGCGTAAGGGGATATGCCCTTCAGTGAACCAGTTGTGGATGGAGGATTTCTTTTGGAATGTAGTTTTGAGAGGTGCATGGAGGTCGAGTGTGTGAAGCAGCATGGTATTGTAGGCAGTGAGGATGTTTTCAGGGTTATTGAAGTCATGTAGAGTGGCAAGGTAGGGAGGAGATGGTGAGTTTGAGAAACTCGGCTGTGAGTTTGTGAGTGTGCATGGAAGTTATGGGGAGGCGAATGGTGTCCTTGCAGGTATTAGAGGGCTCCAAAGGTACAAGGAATTGGATCAGGGAGTGGTCAGTCCAGGGTACAGGCTCAATGGTGGTGACCATGATGGGCAAATTGAGGTGCATAACCCAGTCGAGAGTCTGGCCCTTGAAGTGTGTGGGAGAGCTAACAGCCTGAGCAAATCTCATCTCTTATAGAGACGTAGCAAGGGCTTTATCTTTAGTGTCAGCCATGTCATTAAGACCGAGATTGAAATCACCAAGAAGTAGGAATTTGTTTTTTGGTTTGATAAGAGGAGTGAGGAGAAGAGGGATGTCAGTATCTGGGGAGTTGGCATGGCCAGTCTGACGGTAGAGAAGGAGAAGGTTGATGGTGGTTTGGAGGCTTGGTTCCAATTTAGTGAGCAGGAGTTAGTTGCCTGGCAGTCAGTAGGTGGGAGGTCCTGATAGGTACTTGGAGATAATGGCAACTCTGCCGGCGAGTTGAGCTAGTCTGTTGCATCTGAGGATGGTAAACCCAGGGGGGATGGCTAGACATAGTGTAGAGCCAGCAGCATTGTACAGCCATGTTTCGGTGATGGTAAGTATGTCAAGGTTATCTTCCAGTAGCAAGTCGAATATATCTTGTGCATAAGCGCAGGAGCGTGCATTAATGAGGGCACAGGAGAAGGTATTAGGTCGTGGGGGAAGTGGTTGGGGCTCAGCCAGTGAGGGCTTCTGTAGGATGGGTGGGGACTGTGGAGGAGGGTGCTGTGATTGGGGAGGCAATGGTGGGCCAGAGCATGCACATAGTCACTCATTTCTGGAAGGGCTGCAGCATGGTGAGTCAGTTGCTGTCAGAGTGCAAGTGCGTTAATACTCAAGTCTAGAATGGCCTAGGCAAGGTGTGTTGCTGGTGGTGGTATAGCTAACGGTGGCAGTAAGCTTGGCAAGTCTAGGGGTGGTAGGCCTAGTACCACAGTGTTTAGCGGTCTGGCCACATGGAGCTTTGTGGTGGGTGGCCCTAGAGGGCCTAGCTCTGTTAGGGTGCTTAGTGCATGTTGAGGGGTAATCAGAGGGTGGAAGAGGCCATGGAAGTAGTGATAGGAGGAAGGTAGTGGGCACAGGTTGGAGAGGGCACAGGTTTGAGAGTGACAGTAGAGTAGGCAGGAGAGGGTAGGTAGCTTCTGGGCATCAAGGTTGGGCCAGTCGGGAATGATCCTGGGAGGCGTGTTGGAGGTGGTCCCAAAATGTGTGGGGAGTCTATGCTGGGAAATGAGTGAGGCAGTTGACTCACAAGACTGGAGAGGAGGGTGTGTCAGGTGTTCCTGTGCCAATGGGGGAGGTGGCAATGGTGGCCTGCTGACCAAATGCGGTGATAAGTCTAGGATGAATGCCATTGGTGGATATGGCAGCAAGAGCTTTGCGTAAGGTAGACTTGCAGGCAGTGGGGGACTGTGAGAGTCTCAGCATGCAGCCAAGAGCCTTGTGCCTGGGATCTGGTAGCATCAATGCAACAAAGCAGGGGTAGAAAGGGGGTGGATGGTGGTAGGCTGGGAATAAATCTGAGATCAGTCAGGCTATCCCACAGGGTAACATGCACATGATCAGATAAGTCATTAGCCCACGTGGGTATCTTCATTTTTTCAAGTGATTGATCCCGTAGTGATACAGGCATTGCTGTGGGTTTGGGTGTAAGACATTAGGCTGCATCCAGTCACATACAGGGGCAGACAGGGTCCAGGGAAAACATGGTTGCCAGCACTTAGTGTCAGGCCTTTGTGTGTAGGTGGCTTTGCCTGCCAGCTCCTGGAGTCAGGGGTAATATTGATGTTGGTCGGCCAATCTGAGCCGAGCATAGGAGGGACAGTTAGCAAGCCTCCTGCTTTTGGATTAGCCACCATCATGGCGGCGGCCATATTGGACAGTGGGGAATCAGCCAGAATCATAACGTGGAGCCCAACAGGGATGGCTGAGGTGGCAGAGTTTGTTTCAGGGAGATTATTTTTTATATTTCAGGGATATTATTTATTTTATTTGATAACATATTGTACTTTGACCTGCCACTGAGAAAGCTCCAGTAGAATAAATGGGCAAAGTGGTTTCTCAGGTAATCAACCACCGCGTCCAGCCAGAACACTGCACAGTAATGCCACATTCATTATGAAGTACTTTGGTCCCCTATAGCAAAATATAATGGTCATCATATTTCATTATGTAATTGCAACATTCTTGAATCCACTGGAAGCTATCCTAGAATGGCTCAGGGTGGTTAGACTGTCATATTGTCCTTGTATCTCTGCCCTGACTTGTTCAATATAGACAGCCCTTTTTTCTATTCATGGCTTCTTTTGCTCTAAACCCATATTAATATAGATCAGTGGCATTCAAACGTTCTTATGCCGAGCCCCCTTAAGTAAAAATGTTGTTGCCGAGCCCCCCACCCCACCTTCCTGAGTAAAACTATTGGTGCTGGGCCCTCCTAGATGTCATTTCTGCTTATATTTCTACTAAAGTCACTGTACTCCCTTTTGGAAGATCTTTGCACCCTTGCCGCCCTCCCACCCCCGGACACCCTTTGGGCTCCACCAGGGAGGGCAGCCCCACAGTTTGAAGATCACTGCTATAGATGCATCCTAGAAATTCCCATCAATAAACCATATGTTAGCTTTCCCTTTTCCCTTTAAGACCACTACCGTGATGCCGCGCGCATTATCAAAGCCACCATAACATTTGCACAAATTGGCAAAGTAGTATATGGATTCCATTTTCTCTAGTCAAGTAGCAAATAGTAGTATAAAACCCAACATCACCATAATTAAAACTGACCACAGTTTTGAGCCATTAAAAGATGGTTCAAATAGGACTTTCCAAATTAAATGTATTAGTTATGCTAAGAGTCAAACATTGAAGAAAATGACACCCGATTTGCTAGTTCGTGCGTGATCAGAAGCGTGATCGTTTTTTTCATCAGCTTTCTTGGAGTCGTCTTTCTTCTCCTCCTTTTTACTAGCAGAAGAGGACTTTACAGACTGCACGAAATAAAAAAGAAATAAACATAATTTAGATATCCTTTTTAAACACATGCCTAGGTAAGTGGAAATATCTCAAACTTCAAAAGCAAAGACAAGGTCAAATCTATTTTTAAAAGGTACCCAGGAAAATTCATATTAGTGCCATTATTTCACATTATTTATGAAAATCAAAACGTATGTTCATATGGAGTGGCTTCTTTTTGCAGGAGATCTGTTACCAAACATTTCAAAAGATGTGCACACAGGCACATATGTAGCAGATTAACAGCTGGTAGTAGAGAAACTCCCAGAACTCCCCTTGTTTTTGCATATTAAGTAGCTTTGGGCTTTCACCCTAAATTACTAGGGTAATCCAGATGTGGAACCCTTGCTCACTGTTCTTCGAGAGGCACAGCTCCACCTCACTGACGAGGCCCAACCAGGCTGAAACACGTGCCTGGGGTTGCTGTTGGTACTCTTGTTCAGAAGAGAATTGCCAGGCATTTCGGTGCTGGACTGCCCTTGGGCAGGACAAAGACTGATATGTAGTGGAGATTTCGCTTCTGTGAAAGGATGGTGAGCTAAAGACTCTGGTTGAGACTCTAACCCGGGGTATAGACCGGTAGTAGAGAAACTCCCAGAACCCCCCCTTGTTTTTACTTATGTAGCAGATCCAAAAGACTAACAGTGCAAGATAACCACAGTATTAACCTTTCTTCGTGCACTGGTTTCATTAGACATTAGATGCATGCAGCACAACGCTAAACTGCACATTGCAAAACAACTTTCTCCTAATCTCTCATTAGTCGCAAGTCAGGCAGTGCTCCATTTCTTGGGGATGATAGTCGCATAGGTTAGAATGGGTAATAGGAAAAGGTGGTAGACACGACTCGTATCTCCTTAGCAGGCGGGAGATGAAAGGTGGACACTGAAAGGAGAGCTGGACCAATGACATGAATTCTATGGTAAGTATCAGTTATTTTCACACCCTTTCTAACTGCTGAGCTGAAGGAAAGAGCCCCAACTTCTATTCAGCATAATGGCCTGGTGCCGTCAGTACCTCTGCTTTGCACTCAGCCCCACGGGCCTTTCTAATACCTTGCCGAACTACAGTTTGTAACAAAGGAAGTCATCTTTGTGCAATTAGGGCATGCACAGGCTTTGGCTTGGGAAACCGCCTCCACAGCAGCCACACTCATTCCTTTTTTGCCCTATTTGATTAATCTTCTCATCCACTCTCAACATAAGGCCTAAACAGCTGACCTGCGTGGGCCTTTGTTACTGTGGCCACATACACTGTTCATATTTCGCAATGCAGCTTTAATTTTTGCAAGTCGGGCATCAGTCAGCCATTTTATCTACCCATGTCCAAGGTGTATTAAGTGCAAGAATTCTCAAACCCGCCAGTGCTGTTGCTGCCGTCCTGGTAACACTGAATCCGCCACCTGACTTCCCGGTGACAATGGGACATTACAAGTTCCGGCAGAGCGGGAAGTCAGGCGGAAGATTTTGTAAGTCCCCATTCCTGTGGAGTCCGACGGGACTCCACAGGAATGGGTTCACGTAAGCACCGGTTATTTGTTAACTGTGCCAGTGCTTCTGTGACAACTTTGCCTTCTGGGGCCATTGTGCCAGGCAGGTCAGACCTGCCAGGCGCAAAGGCCCCAGAAGTCAGAGTTGAAGTGTGCCGGTCCGGAAAGGGTGCAGGTACGGTGCATCTGGCACCCTTATTTTCGGATGGCCACACTTAGTATGAGGCCCTCTGTCTCCTTAGTCATCCATGAATGACCCCAGTTCATATTTTACTATCCATGGCCAATCATCATGACGCTTCATAACGTGAGCAGTGAGCATATATATCAAAAAGCTCCACCAGGCAGCAGCTGCAGAATCAAATACACTACTATACATTACTGCACCTCCATTGCCTTTACAATTTCTCTAGCTCATAATCAGGAGTGAACATTAAGCACAATCTGAATGGATGATGCCGATGGTTTCATTTTTATCGTAGCACTAAAAGCCAAAGTGCTGCTAATAATATGCATCATGCCCGGGTCAGGACATTAGATGCTGCAGCGAAGGAGCAGCACTTGTTTCATGTGCAGCGACAACCAGGCGCAGGTGCCGCACCATTCAGCCCACCTGGGGCATCCAAGAGCAGATACACAATGGTTTTAACCAGGCAATGCAGCTTTAATGACTATTGTGAAATATGCACCTGTAAGTGCAAGCCCATTGCTTCTAGCCACTGCTGCCAAGAAAGCATTGTGATGATAATGGACGGGCGCTCGCCAGCAGAGTGGCACTGGCAGATCAATCAAATGCAAACCTGCTGAAGGCATCTTCAGATTAAAACTTAATTAAACGCAATAAGAAAGTGATAACTGAAATCAAACACGAACCCAAAACGAATGGTTAATAATGTTGCTTAGCTTGCCTCACAACAATCAGGTACTATGATCAGTATGTATAAAGCCTCTCTTAAAGCATGCAGCATCAAAAAGACATCAACATTATATAAGAGTTAGGGATTTCACACATTGTTAATCTGGAGGTAGACTGACGCTGGATAAAGTTGATTAAATGCAATTTCAACTGTAATGGTTCATACTTTCAAAACTACGAGCTCAGTTGTCTGCGCTTCATAAAGAAAACACGTATTTTGCCATCAAGGCCTTGACTGCTTTAGGCATAGGTGCCCCCTCCAGCCTGCCATTTAAGCAAAATGCCTGGAATTTCATCCATTCAAAGAGGCAGGACCGGTTGTGCTCACGAGCAGAAAAGTCTCAGGATGGCAACAGACCATCCTCCTACACAACCATCCGGACCTTAAGGGCAGCGGTCGTAGAGGATTAGGGAGGAAAGGCAGAGGAATGTCCAAAGTGTTTCTGAAGAGCTGCATGGAAAAACGGGGTTAATGGCTTAAATGACTTCCAACTAGAGAGGACCTACCAGGGGTCCATCCATACACCCGCTTCCCTTATATGACCTGGTCTAGAGAGGGAAGGATCAGGGGAGTCAGGGAGGTAGTCAAGAGACCACAGACCGTGTTCCCAAAAAGTGGCAAAAGAAATGACAACAAGAGTTTGCTTGGGCGCCTCACCAAACGAATCTCTATTCCCACTGACCTTTTAGCTCTCGTCTTGGTAAATCAGAGACAAACGATGTCATCAAGCACTGAGAATTTTGCTGCTGCTTGATTGCCGGCCTGACTCTTGAGGCTGAGCATGTGTCGCTGCCTGCTCGCTTCCTCTTCTACACACGGCTGTCAGCTCAGAAACAGACTCGGCACTGGTCACCCCACTCTGGCTGCGCTGCAGTGCGCTGCGCATCATCATGTGTGATGCGAGCACAAAGGGCACGTGCAATAAGTAAAATGTGCAGGCGCGCACGAGCAGATAGAAAACAATTATGTGCACGATCCGGACCTGTGCACCAGACATCCAGCCACGCACAGTCAGCCAGTGTGACTGACTGTCTCTGAGTGAGAGACAATTATGAGCAGAGCCCATCGAACATCCGCTCAGTGTCCAGCTCCAGCCCTGATTTTAAGTTAACACAGGCAGCCTTGCTTCTGATTGTGGGGGGATCAATGGCATTACATCCCCGCCTAATATTGTGGGGGGATTTGTCCCCCAGGTACCTCCATGTCCTATGTCCTTGACTGCAGATGCAGGATAGGTTGGAGAAGGGTTAATGAGCGTAAGAGTCAGGGATAGATGTCCAGTTCTTATTTAGTGACATGTGTGCCTCATCAGCTGCACTTGCGATGGAGACTGCAGGGAGTGAACATGCATGTTGCCATATTTTACTAAACAATGTTTGAGCTCTTTGTTTGTGCCACTCTGTCTTCAAGGTGGATATAACTTGGAGTAGAGGGGCAAGCACCAGGTTTTTTTATTTAACTGGTTAGGGTTGATATTCTTGAGTGGTAACTCGGAATCCCAGCTTTGCCACTTCGAGATATTGGCTAAATTCCAATATTCTATGTATTAGTGTTCTGGGCGAACCTGATAACAACTCTGACTGGATAAAACATTGCAAAAACCAGATAACAAGACTTTGAAACAATTTTTTTTTTCGATGTATGTATTGTTCCGACATTGCAGTTAGAGCTTTAAAGCAAAATGCGTGTCTTATTCGCTCAGGGGCAGCACCAATCATTGAAGCTTAGGCCTCCAAGCTTTCTCTAGAGTAGGGCAGTACTTCTCTATAGAAATCAGGCTGTAATTCCCAAATGGTTTAATGTTCTAGTCTTTCAATTAGCTACAAGTTCTAGTGCATAACTTTCTAAGTTATGATGACCTTGCAGACTGGTAGTTGTTTCTAAGTGAAAGGCCTGCAAAATGACACCAGCAAGACATTTCTGCCAGATCTAGCCACAAACCGTACTGTGGCACTACATTTTCTTGTGCACTTCGACCACTAGTGCCTTGTCCAAATAGGAGCAGGAGAGGGTCTTTGATTGGTGTGCCTTTGGGAGCACATCCCATTTGTGCATTTGGAATTCACTTATATGCAGAAACAGCTCCTTGCATGTGCACAATGGCAGTGAAAAGGGCATCTTAGCTTTGAAAAGTCTAGAGCTGGCACTATCCATATGGACACCATGGCAAGCATTGACCTGGTGCCAAATGCATTAAAGGACTACATGTTTGGCACCTGGGCAATTTCTGCCCTAGTAATGCGCAGTTGTACTTGCACCAGTGCAACGTTTATGTAATACAGCCCCATGTAACTCAACAGTAGTGAATACCCCGTTGATCATGGCGCTGCATCACAGCTGATGGGGGCGTCGGCTATTGCAGGGCTGGGTTACAGAAAGGCTTATCAGCTGTGAGTTACATCGTGAGGCGTTTTCCTCAGGTTTCGAGGCCTGCCAAGATGTCGATTTTTGTGGGTTTTCTTTGACACACGATTTAAAGGGGGTAAACACCTGTTTATAAATACAATTTTCCGATCGATACAATATGTACAGAGTTCGTATAGAAAATCAAATGTAGCCTCATGCTTCGGGTTGTTCTAACTACCTCAGTCCTTCCATTATCTAAACGATTTTCATGCTTCCTGCCGCCTTATGTGGGGCTTATGACCACAGTGCCACAGTCTTCTTTTCATAATGTGTTGCTAAAAGTGAGTAAAGCATGTGTTCCTGGGTAAGGAAAACACACAGGAGCTTAAGTCAAGGTTGCTCGTTCCCAGAGGTCTTCTGATAAGAAGTTTGTTTTCTATATATAGCCTGGGTTATACTTGGGGTTCCCTATAATACGTCCAACGTTTCTCTTAGTGTTTTGCTGAGATCCACTAACTTTCTTATGGGGAAAGCACTTGGACTGAGAAAACAAACTGAACAGAAACACCTCCTATTTATGCCTGTTATCTGTTTCTATTGTGTGATTGTCTTTAATGAGTTACTACTCCAAAGTAAACATATAAAAAGTGAAATGACTTTATTTTTTTTTAAATAGTAGGTTACATCATTGTACGCGTTAAATAGTAATGACAACATACCAGTTCAATTTCGTGAGTACAAATCGTAACTGCTCGTGCAATACTGTGTACACCAGTTAAAACAAAGCATAGAACTACAATGCAGCGGCTCACGATCAGATCATTTGTAACACTTTTCTGCCACCTATTGCTCATGAGTGGTATTTGTGCTCAGCTCTTAACTCAATGCACATCTAACAAAGTGATGCCATGTAAAAGTACCATATAGCATGTAACATCAAGCATGCTTTCTATATGGTCTCCTGACATTCTACACTGTACGAAGGAAATCATAAGAGTGTAGGGAAATTCAAATCCTATTTCAAATGAAAATCAAAAGTATTATAACTATCTCAATTAGCTTTCAAAAATGGTATTAACTATATGCTAGTGTCTACTGCTTAACCTAAAAGGTGGCATAATGCAGTACCTATCAGCGAACTTTGTACATATTGCTTTTTTATTGGGTTAGTCATCTGCTCATCTCAACATTATTTCGGGCTCAGTGCATCAAGGGGCTCGGCACGCACATCCAAATCAGGCGCGGTTCCCAATTCACCAACAGTGGTTCCTACCCATCATTGGGTCCAACCTTCAAACACTGGCCTGGCCACCAGCATGTGATGTACACGTCCTTTTCAAGCACGTAGACAGCCAGGTGCCCATCTCTCGCAATGGCAATGGTGGGCGCAGGGGTGGGCACCTACCTGGTGCACCCGTGATAGATTGGGTACCAGCGCCTGGTGTGAGCTTTATCAACTGGGAGAATGCCTCATCCACGGGGTGAACACTCATTCAACTGGTTCTGAGGATTTGATTCGCACCACCATTGCCACTTCTAACGTGCTCGATATATTTCTAATTTAACTCGTGCAACATGCATTCAGTGTTTGTCTAGTGTTTTGGTTTTGATGTATCCAATTCACTTTTAAATACTCTGATTTTGGTGTGTGCCAAGTAAGTAAGTGCCAGCAGATATGTGCAGTGTTGTGTAGGAGATATTTATTTTATTTTTATTTATTTTATTACATTTGTTATACGCCCAGGTATCACTGCGTAGTTACAGACAATGGGAGAATGCAATCTTAGAAAGTACACAGAGGTACACAGGAATAGCAGTCAATAATATACAATAATATGCAAGGCAGTCAATAATGTACAATAATATGCAAAGCAGTCAGATATGTACAGTTAATTGGAGCGGATTAGTGCTCTAGTTCAGTTAAAACTTATTGAAGAGCCAAGTCTTCAGGAAGCTTTTGAATTTAGGGAAGGAGGTTTTGTTCATAATGTGGGTAGGTAGCGCATTCCAGTGTCTAGGTGCCAGTGTTTTGAAGCTACTACCCCCTGCTTTCTCTCTTTTGTATCTGGGGGTTTCAAGGTATGCGTTTTTGCTGGACCTGAGAAGTCTAGTCTGGGGCTTCATCGTGACTGTATTGTTGAGGTATTTGGGAGCTTTGTTAGCCCTGCATTTGTGGGTGATGCTCAGGGTTTTAAATAGAATTCTGGCTTGGATGGGGAGCCAGTGGTGGTCTCTTCTGGTGTTAGAGATATGTTCAGATTCTTTGATGCCTAAGGCTGCTCTGAGGGCTTTGTTCTGCATGAGTTCGAGTTTGGCTAAGTTGGCTTTGGACGTGCCCAGGAAGAGGATATTACAATAGTCTAGCTTAGACTAGTATGAGTGCTCTGGCTAGAGTAACACAATTTTTGGCTGAGAGGAATTTACGGCTGAGGGAGATGAGTTTGGAGGTGTGGGAAGTGGACGAGGCTAATGTGTTTACTTGTTTAGACATGGATAGAGTTGCATCTAAGTAGACGCCAAGGGTCTTGACTTGTTTAAGAACAGGGATTGTGGTTCCATCGATGGTGAATGATTTGAAGGCGGGATCAAGGGTGTTGATTTTGCTGGAGGAGCCTAGTATGAGGAGCTCCGTTTTATCGTCGTTGAGACAAAGGCTGTTATTAGCCATCCAGTTTTGAATGAGTGAGTAGATTTGGTTAACCAGGAGGGAGTCTTGTTCATGATTGCCTGAGAGAGGAAAGAGGATTTGGGTGTCATCGGCGAAGTTAGTATAGATGACACCCATGGCCTCCAATGCTGCAAATAATAGCTTAGTATAGGCATTATACAGAGTGGGGGATAGGCAAGAGCCTTGCGACACACCTGCTAGGACAGGCACTGGGTCTGCTGATTCTTTGCCGATGGACACTCTGGAAGTCCTATCAGCCAAGAATGATTTGATCCAGTTGGTAGCGCTCTGAGCTAGGTTGAAGTTGTTTGTAGAGTGTTGCAGAGTTTGTCGTGGTCAACCAGATCGAAGGCCGCTGAGAGGTCCAGGAGCATCAGCAGACAGAGTTTACCTGCTTCTTTAGTGGCATCCATTTGGATCTTCAGATCAAGGAGGGCTGTCTCTGTACTATGGTTGGGACGGAATCCTGACTGGCGGTCTCCTAATAGTTGATGTTGTTCCAAATGGTTTTGAATTTGGCAGTAGGCTATTTCGTCAATTATTTTTAGGAGAAATGGGACTGTTGTAATAGGTCGGTAATTAGTGGGTATTGAAGGGTCCAGGGATGGTTTTTTTAGGAGTGGTGTCACCCAAGCTTTTTTGATACTGGTGGGGACTGTATTTGTGAGGAAAGAGGCATTGATGAGTTCGGTAATTATGGGTGTGAGGGTGGGGGCACAGAGTTTCACTAGATGGGAGGGGAATTGGTCTTCTTTACAGTTGGAAGCTTTGAGTTTCATTATGGTGTCAAATACTTCTTTGTTAGACACTGGTGTAAATTGAAATGGGGCCCAATAGTGGCATTTGATGTAGTCGTTGATATGGTGGGTGGAGTTTTGTCAGCTAGGAGCGTTTTTTTATTATCGATTTTATTTTGCAGTAGGAGAATTTTAGATGAGAGTGCGTTTTGTATAGTGGTGCACCAGTCTTTGCTAGCGTGAGAAGGTGCTGAAGTTTGACAGGGGTTTTCGAGCTCTCTAAGAATGGTAAACAGTTCTTTGCTGTCGGAGGACGCATTAGTAATGCAGAGGTTGAAGGCATTGGCTTTTTGAGTGATTATTGCTGATTTATATGTTTTGTTGGCTTCAGCGAAGGCTAGTGCCGATTCTGGGGTATTGTTTTTCTTATGGAGGTGTTCAAGTGATCTTTTTGTGCGTCTTAAGGCTACAAGTACCTCATTAAACCAAAAACAGGAACGTTTGTCAGGTCTACGGGTTTTAGTGGTGATGGGAGCAAGTAGGTCAATAGTTTGGGTAAGGCATTTTTGGTAGTTCTGCTAGATAGGAGGGGTTGTTGGTGCCTAGAACCGTAAGGGCAAGGGCAGCACTCAGGACTGGAGTGAGTTTGTCGGAGGAGAGTTTTTTGATATTTCTAGTTTCGAATGTTTCTGGTTTTTTAGGGGTGATGTGCTCTGTACTGGCATTATCTATGGTGAAGTTAATTACATAGTGGTCTGACCAATTGACTGGGAGGATGGAGTCAATGGTGATTAGAGAGTTGAGCGTGAGAAGCCAGTCTAGGGTTCTTCCTTTTGAGTGGGTGGGTTTATCTATCAGTTGTACGAAGTGCATTTCTGACATGGCTGTATAGAATGTAGATGCTTCTGAGTCCAGGGGGTCATTGTATCCTAGGTTAAAGTCACCGAGGACTATGCATTTAGTTTTAGGCTTGATGAGGGGCGTTAGGAGTAGCGGTATGTCCAAGTCAGGGTGTGTATTTTTGTTGGGTGATCTGTATACCACTAGTATGTTGGCAGTGGTTTTGGGGTTGGAGGTGTACTTCACTAGAAGGAGTTCATAACCTTGTATCTGTTCTATTGGGCTAGCTCTGATTTCCAGAGTGGTTTTGGCTATTATGGCAACTCCACCTCCTTGGGTATTTGTCCTGTCTGTTCTAATGATACTGAATCCTGGGGGAATGGCAAAGGCTAGAGATGGTCCTGCTGCTGGATGAAGCCAGGTTTCAGTGACCACCAGCATGTCAAGGTGTTGGTCCTCAATAAGGTCATGGATGTCTATGGCATGGGCACCTAATGAGCAGGCATTGATGAGTGCACTTTTGAGGGTGGAGGTGGGGGCAGGGGGTGGTGTGTTATCTAAAATGGTGGAAGAATCAGTGGTTTTGTTATTGGTTAGGTGTTTGAGTGGTGCGTTGTGGAGGCTTTTGTGTTGGAGATTAATGGGCGTGGTGTTTAGTTTGGTCGGTGTATTGGGTGTGGTGGTGAGCGGGGTGGCTAGTAGGTACATTTTAGCTCTAGACATGAGTCTATTGAGTCTTTCAATACCCAGGATGGGTGTGGTGGTATCATGAATGCTGATAGGTATGGTGTGATTGTATATGGACGGGTTGGGACTAAGACACGGGAGGTCTGAGGTTGCTCCATTTTTGATGGTGGTGGGTGTAATATGGGACTGAGGAGATGGTATGGGGAAAGGGGGGGTGGGGAGGAAAGGGGTGGGGCAGAGGATGGGGAAGTGGCGTGGACAGCCTGGTCTAACTAGTCCTTCGCCAACCTTGATGAAATGACCTCTAGTGCATGGTGCAGCATTAGGGACTAAACAATAAGGGAACATGATAATAGTAAGGAGCGCCAGCATTATATTGGTAGGGGCTGAGTAGTCAGAGATATAGTTCGATGAACTATTTAGGCACATGGGCTGGGTACAACAGTCCAGCGCAGGCAGACAACGCCTGTGTCGCTGGCAGGATGCACAGGCAATGGGTCAGAGGCAATGGGTCACCTAAATTCGATTTCAGCAATCAAGGCACAAGAGCGCAGGTCGCTATCAAGGTGCATAGGCAGTGGGACACCTAAATTCAATTTTAGCAATCAGGCACAAAAAGCATAGGTCACTAGCAGGGTGCATAGGCAGTCGGACACCTAAATTTGATTTTAGCAATCAGGAACAAAAAGCATAGGTCACTAGCAGGGTGCATAGGCAGTGGGACACCTAAATTCGATTTTAGCAATTAGGCACAAAAAGCATAGGTCACTAGCAGGGTGCATAGTCAGTGGGACACCTAAATTCGATTTTAGCAATCAGGCACAAAAAACGCGGGTCGCTATCAAGGTGCATAGGCAGTGGGACACCTAAATTCGATTTCAGCAATCAAGGCACAAGAGCGCAGGTCGCTATCAAGGTGCATAGGCAGTGGGACACCTAAATTCGATTTTAGCAATCAGGCACAACAAGCATAGGTCACTAGCAGGGTGCATAGGCAGTGGGACACCTAAATTCGATTTTAGCAATCAAGGCACAAAAAGCATAGGTCGCTATCAAGGTGCATAGGCAGTGGGACACCTAAATTCGATTTTAGCAATCAGGCACAAAAAGCATAGGTCACTAGCAGGGTGCATAGGCAGTGGGACACCTAAATTCGATTTTAGCAATCAGGGCTACAGGTGATAGGTAAGCAGTAGAGAGGCAGTGGACATGCTACTTAGTCGGTTTAGATCCAGTAGCTGAGAGGCAGCCTAATGTTGATTTATCTTGTAGTAACAGCATTAATTAGTCTGTTTAAAAGGCAAGCTTAATATTTTAAGAGCATTTGTGAGTCTGCTATGTATGGCAAAGTCATGGCTACAGGTACTTGGGTTACCTTGTATGTGGAAGGTAGGGGGTCTGGCTGACGGCAGACACAGGCACAAACAGGAACCAAACAGATGCTGGCCTTGTTACAGTGGGCCTTGGTGCATGTGGGCCGGCTTCGCCTGCCGGTGATCAGGGATTGGTTAAGGTGCTAGGCCAGCCAATCCGGTTGCAGGCAGGTCCTTGGTAGGGAGTCAGGCAGTCAGGCCGAAGCCAGGGCGGCCATCTTGGAATAATCGGCTCCTCGTGGGCTGTAATGGTAGAGAGGGAGCTGGCAGGCACAGATGGTGCACTGATGTTGCATTCAGTGCATCACACAAATAAAGCAACTTCTTCAAAATTATGAAGAGAGCTCGCGTTGAAGGCGCGGATTTTCAAAAATGCGGGGGCTGCGCAGGGAACCCAGCAAAGATGCCTGGGCTTACCTGGGGCACTCCAAAGCTTGCTGGGATGAGGCACTGCTCCAGCAGTGCCTCTCCGGATCTGGCGGCTGGCTTCTGAAGCTGGGCTCGAGATGGGGCTCGATGTATGGGTCAACAATTAATGCAGTGAGTTTGTTCCCCCCAAATCAAAAGCACCACACCAATATCTAAATATTTTTGGGTACTTCACTAACACTGTCTTGAACACATAAAACACCACTATTATCCCTCACCCCTTTCCAACAGGCAAACCAAGAATCAGGCTGGTGTGCAGAAAGAATATATATTTATTATGTAGCAGACAACATCCTTAATCACACAACAAGTATCACAATGCACACCACCTTACTCTGTGGCTCACAACCTTTTTTTCCAATAACTTCAATACAAACAAGTTGGGCACAATTCACTTTTGGGAATAAACAAATTCACAGAGCATATATGACACAACAACATGTGCATTTTTCATTTTTACTTTATGTATTGCCCCTTGTGAAATAGAAAGACAGGTCTATGAAATACTATTTAAAATTGTATTTACTCCCAAAATACTGTTAATATCAAGTTAATTTAGGCAGCACCCAAGAACATGACATGACAGTTTTGCTTTACCATATAGATTGTAAATGGTCATACTTTAAATTAAATGTATTGCTTTTCTATTTGGCAACAGAATAGACATGCACATCGCTCTTTATTTCTGTCCTCCCTCTGAATATTTCTGTTCTAGCAATGTTCTGGCAATAAATGTATTAACAACCACCTTTCTTAAAATGTTATGAACCTTTTTCCTTTACCCTGATGCATTGAACAGTCTCTCATTTAATTTGGAGTCTCTCTCTCACTCTCAATAGAGAGAGTGCTTTTAAATCATTTGTTTCTCTTCGGTTAACCTAGAAGACACTTTAATGAACAGCACAGACTCAGATAGTCAATTGGTGTTTGGCACCCTGTCTGCTTTAAGGCAAGGCACAGGTAGTGTGCAACATTTTGAAATTTTGTTATGCATCCCCCTTCCCTTAAAGGAAATTGTGAGATTTGCAACACAGATACCGGCAGTCAAACATTACCTCATAGGACTATACAGTTATTCACACTGGGAGAGAGGTTGGAGATGTCGAACTTCTCCAAGATCCCCCCTTATCATTTGGTTATGTGTGCATTAATTAAATTATTTAATAAATAACAATGGCTAGGGATCTATTCCTGGATGCCCTCCCCACAAATAACTAAATGGGAAAAGATACAAATTTAACAAAACCCCAACCAATGGTTTGCTTGGTTGGGATTAGGTACTATATAAATCTCTAGATGTATGCTCAGGAAAGTCATCAAGCTCCAGGATCACCTTATGGGAAGCATAGGGATCTGGTAAAACCGCCCATGCATAGTCTGTTATAGACAGTCTCCAGCATCAATCCCTCGTCCTGGTTCCCTCAGGATTTTAGTCCTTCTCCTGGCCTCATCCACTTCCTGTCTCCTTTGCACTAATTTTATCGAGCTACGGTCAGCTTAGGCAGCTCAGATCATTTCAGACGGCTCTCCTCTTTTCAGACAGCTCATCATTCTGGGCAGACAATCCTCATTTTGGTAAGAGCCCCCCCTTTCCCATTGTGTGTCTACTTTTAAACCCATAATCACAACCCAAAATATCTACATCATGAGGTGGCAGCTTATTGGCAAATGATTCAGATTGGACATCTATTTCCCCTCCCCCTTAAACAAGGATTAGCTTCTTTTTTCTGATTGGTGCCTTTTCATTGCTAGGCTCCATTTCTCGGAGTTACGGCTCCACCCATTTGGAATAGCATTTCGAAACACTTCAACTGAACTTTTCTTCAATGTGTAAATAAGTGTCACAAACTATACATTTCTGAATTGTTCTGACCCTGCCGGTCGCATCACACTGTGCCTCATGTTGACACGCAGTTACAGGTGTCAATGGCAGATTTTTATGATTGAATTAGGATAAAATTTAGCATCACAAGATTTTATAGACAGGTATCAAATTTAATAAGCTACCATCTTCCCGACTCTCTGCTCTGTAACATTTTCTGGGAAGCTATAATCACATTTTATTTTACAACTCCGGTACTTAAGGTCACATTTTGAGGGAAACTGTATCATCAGATGGTGCTTTTCATAAGCTTTACAAGCATATTTGGTTTGAACAATTTTTGTAAGTGTCACGGTTCTCAAGTTAATGGCCAAAATTCTCTATTTAAACCTATGGCAAATTTGTTAATGACATACATACTTTTCACTTCACTTAATCAAACATTTCTTCGTCCAAAGACCCTGGTTTCGTCCTGGGCACTCTGTGTTGATTCAAACTACAATAATATAATTAGCTTCTTTCAAAGTCAATGGCTGGGCCCTGGCCCCCTTATTTCCTTTGAACAGAGTGGTAATACTCCACCCCCTGATTCATGTGATATTCTCTGGTGCATGTCAATTGTCCTCAGCTCAGGGCTTCAACACACAATCCGATTACATTTTGACTATTGTTCAGAGTTCACATCCATTAGCAGCAGTTTTTGTTGACTCCGTAGTCATCTGTTCACCTCCATAAACCTTGGTCCCAGGCATAAGCTCTGGACCCTTTCTGGCTCTGCAGAAGCATCAAAGAAAGATTGCCCATCTCTGTCTAGTACATATAGGGGAAGGGTCACTGCTTGACCTTTGAATCTAATGTGTGGGAAGTCCTCTTTGGGGTTAACCCTCGGTTTTTAAGTGAGCTCTGATTAACAGAACTTAGTGCTTTTAATTTCACAATGTATTTCTTTATATGAGTCCTACATCCATATCTTACAGCATACAATCTTTTTTTTTCTCCTGCTCCATGCCATCAATGTTCATCTTTATGTCCTGATATATTTTTGCATTACTCTGGCAATGGAGATTTGTTTTCCTTGTGTTCATTGTTCTAAGCTGCAAACTGCACACATTTCAATGGTAGCAGTCTGTGTTAGCAAAGTTGCACTTTGGCCCACAGTCACATGTATAGGACAATAGGTCTCTGGTTTTGGGCTTTGCCATTCAAACACAGGGTCCATTTAAGTTAAGTTTTCCTTTTTCTGAAACCAACATTCAGTTACTTGACAATATTACATGCAGGCCTTGTTTCTACCAACAGTGTATTTCTGCAGCCTTTGGTCTTGACTCAGCCAGAGGCAGTTCATTTGTATCTTGGGCACAAATTTACCCCACAGAAATCCCCCCGGCTCTTCGCTCATATTCTACTACTGCAAAAGAGCAGGGGAGAGTCGAGTTTAAATGTCCCGTTCTCTGTCTATCCAGTATTGGTGGTCAGGCTTCCATCCATCTTCTGTATTCCCGGGGTATGAAAGGGGCCCCCTTCCTTCCTTTCTCTCCTCTTGTCCCTTCCTTTCCTGGTTTACTGGGTCCTTTCTGGACTCCTCTTCTCCCGGCCCCCAGGCTGGAAACAATTTACATTATTGGTTCTACAGAGAGGAGTAAAAAAAGTTGTTAATAATTTTTGGTTAAACATTATTTCCTGAATACTATTGCATACCATTCTGAAACACATTTCCTAATTCACATTTACCATTAAAACATTAGTCATTTTTTTTCTTACATCAATCATTTCCAATAAACTTTTAATTTAGTTATTCACCTGTTATATATTTTAGTTTCCATCCGGGATTTGATTACCTTTGATTCCTCTGATGGTTCATCTACCCTCACTTCAGTGGGCTTGTCAATCACTCTTAAAGCTAGCCGGGGATGACAGCTTTTAACTGATTGGTAAGGACCCATTCTACCTCCGTCTGTTCTCCTTTTGGGGTGCAGATTTTATAGGCAAAAGGCTATATTTTATCCATAATCTCAAAACTGCCATGCCAAGACAGAAGAAGCTTCAGTTGCATGGTTTGGTTTCTTTGACAATTGTAGAAATACACCTTATCACCAACCCCATACTCCTTTTTAGTGGTCTTCAAATCATAGTATGATTTCATCCCTTCAGCCGCCTTCTCTAAGTTGCACTGGGAATAATTAAAAGCATGCTGGAGATGTTTCCTTACGTTGTCAATGTTCTCATGAGTGGTGTACACATTTATCAGCATCTGCTCCTGATTTCTATTGAGCAGATGCTGAGGTAACACAATGTTTAATCCAGTCATACGTTCAAATGGAGACATCTTGGTTGCAGAAGATGGTGTAGACATGATAGCCATCAGGATAAGTGGTAATCAAATGTCCCAACTGAGCCAAAGTCAGCCACAAACGTATTTGGAATGCTCCAATGGTCTTATTATATCTCTCAACTCCTCTGTTCAATGCTAGGCGGTAGGTGATATGGAGTTTTCTTTTTACCCCTAGAATCTCCCACATCTTGTTCATCACCTCACTGGTAAAATGACTTCCTCTGTCCGACTCAATCCTTTGCGGAAGGTCAACATGAGAGAAGATGTGGCTGATCATTAACGTGGCAGCTGTCTCTGTCATACAATTTGGGCAGGAAGAAATTCTACCGACTTTGTAAACAAGCATGTTACAGTCAACATGTACTTGTATCCTCTAGAGGAGCGAATCACTGGCCCGATGAAATTGACTTGCAAATCTGACCAAGGCAGTGCCATTTCCCTTTTATGTAGGGGAGCTCTGTGTGTGGGGGAATTTGGCTGAAATTGTGCACACATGAGATACCCCTTTAGATATATGTTGAGGTCCAGGCCCATGTGTGCCCAGTATGCAACCTCTTTCAAGATTGCTAATGTCTTTTAAAAAAAACTGTTGACTGGCAGTAGCCACATCATGGGCGCGATTCAACCTTAGACTCCAGAATGAGGTAGGCGCCACCCATGGTCACACCCAGATAGTGATCTCCTTATCAACAAACCTTCTTGGATTCTAAATGTCATGGAAAATTTCACCAACACCCAGAAATCTAACTGGGTCTTCAATGTGTTTATAGAATCTTTCAATAATCCAGTCCTCTTTTTGTGCACTGATCAAATCTGCATCTGGGGTGTCTTTACTCCACTGAGCCATTGAGAGTTAACTGTTGGCACAGGTTTGAGACCAGGTCACAACTGCAACTTGGATTTCACCCAGCAAGAATTCTGTATCTATGAAATCCCCCACAGAGCTCCAATTTTAGCCAACTGGTCAGCCAGGTCATTCCCAATCTTATCTGTACCCTCTATTTTGGAAGGACCCCTAATCTTTTTCCAATAGATGGTCACCAGATCATCAATGGACTGGATCCGTTTTCCATGTTTTAAGGGTTTACTGTTAGCACAAAGCATGGCAATATTCTTCCAGTTGATCAGGTGTTCCACAAACCCATTTCTGACATAGTCAGAGTCAGTGATGATCTCCAGTTCTTTGAGTTGGTGTTGTACCACAGTGATGATGGTATGATGAACGGCCATCAACTCTGCCACCTGACTACTTTGTGGCCCTATTTTGAAACCAGCAGAGGGTTTGAGGGAATTATTCAACCAACCATTCTCAATGCCAATGCCAGCCAAATTTGGCCTGCAGTGGGCTTACAGATGGCCTTTAACATTATCTCAGAGTCAATATTCAATTCCCTAAATCAATAGAAAGGTTTTATTTTTTTATTTATGTGTTATAGTTTCTTACAAACCTTTCACCTTTCCAAACATTAAAAGGTAACAGTTAAAATAGTGAAATCCCAAAATGCAATTACAGAAGAACAAAAAAAAGAAAAATCAAAGTATTAATCCTTACCAATACATTGAAATCAAAAGCACTATAATTCATCATAAGTCATGCTCTTGTTCAAAGAAAATCAAGCAAAAAACAGTTTACCTCACCAATCCCACAGTATTTGCATTCAGATTAACAGTTTCCCTACTTTCAATGTCCCCAAACGCTTCATCTTGAAATTGTATCCCCGCAAAAATCCATGGGAAGTTTTCTCCTGATAGAAACATCTGCCACCCGGTTTCTGCGTCTGAAGTATTTAGACTATGCATGAATCTCCCCAAGCACCTCTTTCGCAGTTGGGTCAAGTCTGCACAACATGTGAATATATGTTTCAGGGTTTCCGCTGTTTGCTCTTTTTGACACAACCTACAAGAGCGCTTAACACTGACTCCTTGGATACGGGCCACTAGCACTTGCCGGGTTGGGGACAGGTTCAACGAACACGCATAGAATGGTGACGAAAATTGGGACTCTGGAATTTTGCTAAACATTTTGGGCTTTTGTTGTAGGACCTTGTCTCATGATTTACAAATGAGAATAAGGTGTAATTTCTCCTCAATTGCTGGGTTCCTATCCAGTCTTTAGACAATAGCTTTCGTTTAACTTCCTCTGTGTTTAACACCAATGTTTCGTTAGTCATTTCTAATGCCCTTAGTAATACCACACATTTTTTTTTCTATTCCCCTAGCGGCCAATCTCTCCTACTCTCTTTAGCCATTGTTAGAATTCCAAAAAGGGTCAAAGAATTTCCGATATAATGCCAAGGTCTTCCACTCTTCAATAGCTTACATTGATCCCAGCTCAAATCCTATTGTTGAGATTGGGACCCCCTTTGGGATGTGTAAAATTGTTCTCCAAAAGCTGCCCTCTACTACAAACCAAACCTGCCAAGATAGACTTAGGCTGGCTTCCACTCCGTAAATTGGAACAGCTTTGTGTTTGTAAAACAGTAAGATTAGCAGGAGCGTAAATCTTCCATACATTTTATGCAACACCTTTACCTGTGCCATCATAGACTTTGCTCTAGCATTTAGTTCAATGACTCAACGATGGTCATTTATACTTATGTTTATTTTCGCTTGATGACTTCAAATTTATCTTGACCTACACTCCATCTGAATTAAGGCTTCTTCTTGTATCTTAACGAGCGGAGAATCATGACTTTTGATTTCAATGCATTTATCTCCAGCCCGTTTTTTGTCACATACTCTTGTAGCTTATTTAATCTCTGCTGTAGGCCGATTGGGGTTTGGTCTATAATAACCAAATCAGCAGCGTAAAGCATCCACGCTAGGTCGTTGCCACAAATCTTTGGTGGAAAGACTATTGCAATGCCCAAAAACATTTATAAATCAGATAAGTACAGGTCAAACAGGCAAATATATATAAAATATATATATTTCTTTATATAGACACCCCCAAAGAACTCAATCTAACTTTCATAACTGTCTCAGTATAAAAGGCCTTTATCGCTTGCAAAATGTCTGGCGGGCATTCCCAATTCCTCAGTTTCTTCCACAGATGCTCTCTTATAACACTATCAAAAGTTGCTTCAAGTCGATAAAAGCCAAATGAATGTTTGTTCCATTTTTTAGTGCTTTTAATTTGAAGATGTTTAGTAAAAATAGGTCTAACAAAGTTCCAGTTCCTTTGAAAAAACCACTATTTGCTGGTCAAGATGGTCTTTTTCTAAAGCCCATGCTGTTAACCGCCTCAAGACAAGAGAGGCATAGAGCTTGCCCAACACGTCCAAAAGGGCAATACGACAGTAATTTATCAGGTCCTCCCTATTGCCTTTTTTAAATAATGGAAAGAATACAGACGCCCTCCATGAACATGGTATCTCCATTTGATCAGTTAACTGTTCAAAGAGGCAGACAATTCTGACCAAGATTGAGAGGATCTTTTGATCATATGGTGGGTCAGCCCGTCCGGCCCATGGGCTCTCAAAAAGCTAGCTTTTCTAATAAAATCTTCTATGTCACTCTTGTCAAATATAAAAGCCCATCTCTGCATTTTAATCATCTCTGTCTGCTCTGGTAGGTTATCTGCATGGGCGTATAAGTTACTGAAATGAGTTATCCACTGTTCTTCCATAACAGCATTAATATCCATTGTTATTTATCAACTGCCAAATTTGGCCTGCACTGTGCTTACCGATGGTCTTTAACATTATCTCATGGTTGTTTTCCATGATCTGAACCCTATGAGCAATTAGCTCATTTTTATAACGTTGTTTTCATTCTTTTAGCTGAGACAATCTTTGTACGTTTGGTAAGCAGTTGAGTTTCCGGATGTCAGCCCGAAGGTGCTTTTTTGCAGCAACTATTTTTTATCGTAATTATTTTTAAGTCTATACTCCAATTTGCCTAGATTCCTCTTTATCTCCACGAAATGCTGTAGTACGTGAGTGTAATTTAAACTCATTTTATGATTAGCCATCCCGTCACTATATTTCGTTAAGAGAAAGTTCACATCAGACAGGTTTATATGTAATGTATTTTACCCCTGCTCAATCTGGGCTTCCTTCATCCATCACTCATTGTTAGACATTATTGCAATGTTGAAAGTTAGTTTTAGAGAGCAGTGATCACTCTTTTCCATCTGAGTAACTTCTAACGATCCCACCAAAGACAACACATTTTTTGAGATGAAGAAGTAATTCAAGACTCAGAACTGAGGACGTCTAAACCACGTTGCCTTCCCCAGCAAGTCAACCCCAATGTTTGTCCGTTTAGCATATGAAAGCTCCTTCAGTTCAGTTCTTTTAACCAACCGGAAGCTCTTTCCCTTCAAGGGGTCAACTCAGTATCAAATTCTGTAATAGCCTCCCCTTGTTTATCAATGCAGGTCAGGTTGAGATTACCACAAATTACTAAATAGGGATCATTTAGTTGCATGAGACTATTATCGATTAACTCCATTATTGTCTCCACAAATTTGACCCATTCCACATAGGCTGAGTCAGAGACCCCATAAATGTATGTATTTATTTATTTATTTATATTTCTTATAAGGCGCTACATGTCCATAGGCCTCAGAGCACACTAAGAGAAGGCTGAGAAAAGAACAGTAGAGAGTTAAGTAAGATCTATTCAGGTAGGTTGAAAAGCAATGCCTTCACATGTTTCTTAAAGACAGAAATTGGTGAGTTCTTGGCTGGATGAGTATCAGATTAAGCCGTTTCAAATTCCCTTAAGATGTCCCAATCAATAGGCTGTTACAATAATCCAAACGTGAATTTATTAATGAGGATGCCAAGAAAGATCTGTTTGAGAGAGTAAGATATGGTCTGATCTGATGAAGTAAATTAATTACCTATCCACAAGAGGAGCAGATCTGGGAGACCTATTTTTTCATTGATAGGTTGTCGTCCAGGATCACTCGCAAGGTTTTCACTGTCTTGCTCACCGAAATAATCTTACCTGGAACCTCAAATGTTGGGGGAGATTCTTTAGTCGAAGGCTGGATGCCATAATAAGCAACTCCATTTAAGAGTCATTTTAGGGCTAGTGAATTGAATGCCACCCAGGCTTGGATTGCCTCTATATCCTTCTGAGAGTTACCAGACAGCTCAAAACGGATCTGGGTGTTATCCGCATAATTTGCGAATTGAATACTCAGATCCCCAAGAAGGTCAAGAAAGGGTCTGATATAAATATAACAAAGCAGGGGAGACAAGCATGAACCTTGTGGAACACCACATAAGCTAGACATGGATTTAGCTTGAGCTCTCTCAACCTCCACTCTAGAAATTCTGGGTCCCAGAAATGACACAATCCACTTTGCTGCATTCTCACAACAATTGGATACGGTTAATAATCTATCATGTAAGAGATTATGGCCAATGATATGAAATGCTGCGGGGAAATCTTGTAATAACAGCAGCACAGAATGTCTTCTTTCAATAATTCCAGTGATATTTGATTTCAGGTCCAAAGCAGCGGTCTCAGTGCCATGTTGAGCACGAAAACCAGGCTGATTTGGATTGAGGAGTTTATGTTCTTCAGAAAACTTCTGTAGCTGAACATATGCCACTCTATCTAAGATTTTCAATAGATACGGAATGTTAGTAATGGGTCTGTAGTTTTTAGGCATGGAGGGATCAAGAGAGTCCTTTTTCAAAAAGGAGTGACCCATACCTCCTTCAAAGCTGCAGGAACAATACCAGAAAGGAAAGAAGAATTGATCATTTTGGTGATCCATGGTGCCAGAACATTCAAGGAACCTTTTAATAAATCAGATGGGCAGACGTCGCCAAGGCAGGAGGTAGATTTCATATTAATGACAATCTCCCTAAACTCTTGTTCGAAGCAAGCAGAACATTTAAATTTAGGGGGATCAATAGAAGAAATATCAACATGGTGATTAAAATTGATACAGTCATTCTTGGCATCAAGATTAGCCAGTTGATTGGCAATGGCTATACGATATCCAGCTATTTTGTGCGTAAATTCCTCCTGAATTTGTTGGTACCCAACAGAGGGCCTCATCACGAGTTGGGTGGTATTAGCGCCGGATCACGGGTTTAGCGGATTTGGAAATCCCCATTACCCATTGAGCCCATCCGGGAATGCCCCATTCCCCATTGGGCTCAATGGGGAAATTTCACGCTCATACCGCCGGCGGATTTCCCGCTGGTGGTATAAGCGCAAATTTTTGGCGGATTTCCCCCCAGCTCAGAGCTGGGGAGATATCCGCCGAAGCCTCGATTTGGCAGACCCCTAAATCTGGCGGTAACAGTGCTACCACCAGATTTAACGGTTACCACCAAACTTGTGATGAGGCCCAGAGTCCTTAATAATGGGCGGAAAAGAGGATGTGTGATTTTCAAAATCTTTAAGAATTTTAAATAATTCTTTTGAACTCAATTTAGCGTTGTCAATGCGATCATTATAAACGTTCTTTTTAGACTCATTTATAACATTCTTATACTCTTGGACAGATTTTTTTATATTTTCCCTGGGAAGAAGGACACAGATTTTTTGGCTATTGCGCTCATGTGTTCTTTTAGTTTTTCTTGCTTCTACAATTGTGTCAGAGAACCAAGGTTTATTAGATGGTTTCCACTTTTATCATCTCCGTTTTTTCTGGGGCTAAGGTATTAATAGTGTCATTAATGGCAGATGATAGATGACAAAATAGCTCATGTGTATCAACCTCGTATAAATCAATATCCCCCAATTTAGAAGCAACTAAAGAGGAGAAAATAGTCAGTGCAATGTTTTTAATGTTTCTGAATGTAGCCATAGAGCTGATATTCATGTCAAGTCTTAAGGGGGGTGTAGGCAGTATGATGGTGGTGTTAACAAAAAAATTGGCAGACCATGGACACGCAAGGATGTGAACGGCACGACTGTGAACATTATGCACCAATAACCAGTCAAGGGTGTGTCAACCTTGATGCGTTGGTACCTTTACCAGCTGGTTGTATTCAATCGCTTCTAGAGATGATAGAAGGGAGGTGGCAGATTTGTCTGATGGGTCATCAACCCATAAATTAAAGTCACCCATGACAATGACTGGTGAATTCATTTTAGTAATACTATTCAGTACACCTAAAAATCGCTCTTCAAAAGATGGAATGGGTTGAGGAGGTTTATAAAGTATGATTATGGCAAGGGAGGTGTTATGGTAAGTTTTTATCTTGATCATAAGAAATTCACAGATATCAAATGAAGCAATTTAGGGTCATGACAGTTAAGATGTTCTTTCACCAGAATTGCTACGCCCACACCTCGCTGATCTTCACAATCCGACCTGAATAGTTTCTATCCTCGGGGTACCGCATTATTTACTGCAATCTGAGTTGAAATCCGCTAACCATGTCTCAGAAAGCGCTAGTGCATCAGGTTCCTGTGTACTTATATAATCAGCGATCTCGAAGGCATGTTTTACCGTGCAACGCGTATTTAGTAATGAAATTGAGAGACAGTTCATAACAAATGTGCAGTTGATCTTATGACATGGTAATCCACTTGAAGAGGGAGACTGAGGATTTAACACAGCTCCTGGGTCCAATGAGGGAGAAGGCAAAGGAGCAGAAATGAAGGTAAAAGACATGCCTTCCTCCAGTTACACCGAGAACGAAAGTCAGGACAGGCAAGAGGAGAAATCATTACAAGAAACAAGGCTCACAGTATAAGTTGAGGAGGCGCAAGCGCAGGAGGGAGAAGGGTGCTTCACACTCAATCCACACACCTTACACAAACCAGCGCTCACCAGCTATGTCGCACCAGGCGCAGTTGAACCTGCAGGACAAATATAACATACTACAGACTACAAGAATGCTGGGAAATTAAGTCTTGGCTCAGAGCGTGCAGCGTGAGTCACAGACCACGCTGATTCAAATCGCTCTCTATAACGAGTAAAACAAACACAGCGAGGTCAGAAAATATTTAAAATAAGGGGAGGTTAGGCAGAAAGTAGTTTACAGAACAAAATTTTAAATGCAAAGATTTGATTTTCTTAACGTATACGAATAGCAGCCAATCAAATGCAGTAAAGCTTAAATAATGCAAGTAGGAGGCACACAACGGGACACAGTAAAACAATGGGAATCCAGGAGAACGAGTCAATTTAGCCTTATATACCAGCACTAACCGGATTATTCGCGCCAGATGCAGTCGCGCCTGCAGGCCAAATATAACGCACTGCAGACTACAATAATGCCGGGAAATGGAGTCTTGGCTCAGAGCGTGCAGCGTGAGTCAAAGACCACACTGATTCAAACCGCTCTGTATAACGAGTAAAGCAAACATGGCGAGGTCAGAAGTTATTTAAAATAAAGTGAGGCCAGTCTGAAAGTAGTTTACAGAACAAAATTTAAACTGCAAAGATTTGATTTTCGCAACGTATACGCATAGCAGCAAATCAAATACAATGATAATGATAATGATGTGTTAGTTATATAGCACCTTTACCCAAAGCGCTTTACAGAGCACATATTTACATACAATATCACCCAACCGAAATTGGTACAATAAAGCTAAAATAATGCAAGTAGGAGGCACACAATGGGACATAGTAAAACAATGGGAATCAAGCATTGGATTAGACCAAATCCATGTTTCCTGCAAACAACATCGCAGCATTCAAAAACAGAATTCCGGTCATTGAATAAATGCATGAACGCTCGGGTATTCTAAGAACCAAAGACCAAGGCCCTCCTCTCCCCCTTATTCTCTCTCTATGTATTACTTTGCGCTGTTAATGCCCTGGTCAACCAAGATCAATCGTGCCCTTTCTCTTTTGAAGAGCTGTCCTTTAGTTCTCCACTAACAGTCCTCAAAACCCCGTTAACATAATCAAACGTTCTTACCTGTGCCAGCAACTAGAACTGGCTTTTTTTTTTTTAGTAGAGCTCTGGGTATCCCTTCTTATGGTCCTCATACCCCCTTTTGTTGGCCTAGTTTCTTTAATGTTCGGCTTCTGTTCCCTTTTTTTGTCATTTCACTTGCCAGATCCTTTAAATCAAATCCCAATGGGAGAAACATGGAAGACGTTTCCATAAGTAGGTTTTTCACTAGAACTTAGTTTAAGTGGAGCACTACCATGTCTGACTGAGACTCATTAGGAAATTCTACAACCTTTATGTTCTCCAAAGTTATTGCATGCAGAGAAGGGATGTGATGGAAGCGTCTTAAAATGTTAGAATGATTCAAGATCAAACCATCTTTAACTGGGAGCATTCTTTCTATTGTCAACTTGTTCCCCCACACTTTATCCTTTTCTTCGTTTTCTTCCAAAATCTGTTGCCTTTCACCATTTTTCACCCCAAATGCCAAGAAGTCTGGGGCTGTTTTGATCCCTTTAAGCTGGTAATTCGCTGCATGCCGTTTTTCTTCAAGGGTTCAAAAGGGTCTACCTAAATCAATAGAATAGTTTTGGGCATTGACTGCCATTCCAATAGAGGTGTCTGCGCCCAAAGTAATACTTTGAGGGCCACTGCTATCCACCAATATTCAAATAGGGTCGTCTTCTAGGTCCACTAGGGGTGTCAGATGTAAATACAAACCTTGCTGTTGGAGGTGAGAATTAAAATGTATGTAGAGGGTCTGATGTTTGAGGTTCTGTATTCACCTAATTTTGAGGGGGATTGTGAATTGTTGCACTTGTCCTGGGATGGTAACCTCGTCTCACACTTGAACTTAAACCACATAAGGCGAAAATTTAGCTTACCAAAATGCCCTCACGTGGTTATCAAAGCCCATGGGGTTACCCTCCAAGTCGTGACGCTTTGTTGTTAATCCGATCTAGGCTACTTGCAAATTGATTGAAAATGTCACCAACCAAATAAAAGTCACAAGGGACATCTCTAATGACCCAGCAATTATGTTGTATAATTCTATCACCAATGGAAATGTTAAGCATATACCTGCAAGGCAGGAAATGCTTAGAATGTGCTGTTTCCAAACCCACTACCCATTTATCAATCAATTTAAATGTGGGGATGGTCTGATCTTTTTGGAGATTCCTGAATGATCCTTCGCTGATGAAGCTTTTTCCATTATTCAGACATAGCCAGTTTGTTCTCCGACAGAGATGATGGTGATTTCTGGGACTTAGTTGTTCTGGAAACGAAATTCCACTTGATCGGTACGCCACTCAATAAAATGGCAGGTTCCATTCAGGCTCACATATTTTGTGCTTTTCTTGAGTTTGATGGGCCGGTTAGTCTGGGCCCAGAGGACCTGGTTCATACAATCAATTAGAGGTGACAACCTTCGAAGGATATCGTTCCCCAGTAGACACAGAGTTCTTTCTGGAGTCACAACTATCACTGTGTGTTATAAACAGTGATGCCCAATTTTTGTTTCTAGATTTGCAGTCCCTTCGATGAAAATATAATTCCCATCAATGTTTTGGAGTTGCCCAGGAACAGGTTGAGGGGAATGTGTTGACTCCCCCCCTTCCTAGATTCAGTTGATTGAAAGCGTGTCCATGTCTCAGGATTGCTTATAGATTGCCTTCCCATAAGTTGATACGGTAAACAACTCTTCCACCTATTCATCAATGCAGAAGGAAGCAGATGATTTCCAAGCCCTCGGGATATTTTTTTGGCAACCATGCATGTCGGAGTATCCAGAATTTCCTACAAAATGGTACATCTTCCAGCGGAGACACATCACCAAGCACTAAAATGATTCATTTATTGTAATAGTGCAGCTTAAGACTAAGCCCAACCTCTCACGGACCCCTTTCCAGAAGTCTCTTGTTTTTTGGCAAGTTCAGAGTAAATGACTCAAAGTGCCCCTTGTCTGATTGCACTTCCAGCATTGATCACTCTCCAGGAGATGTCTTTTCAACATACGCGCTGGAGTGCAATATGTTCTAAAGAGGAGGTTAGTCTGAGAAGCTCTTATGGCCCCAATCCATGCTGACCAGATGCACATTGCCACAGCATCTCAGCCAACATCCCTGATCAATTGTTTCACCTAGCTCTCCAGCCCAGATATTGGCTAACTCAAATGCAATTGTCATGAATCAAATCGGATAGCTAGATCCTGGCACTAGCCCCCATTTCTGCAGGTGATATTTATGGGGCAACAATTAATGCAGGGAGTTCACCCCCCAACCCCCAGTCACAGTCAAAAGTGCCACAACAATATCTAAATATTTTTGGATTCTTCACTAACACTGTCTTTAACACATATAACACCACTATTATCCCTCACCCCTTTTCTAATAGGAAAACCAAGAAATCAGGCTGGTGTGCATAAAGAATATATATTTATTATTTTTTAGGCACAAATCTTATTACACAATAAGTTTCAAAATGATTGCCCACTTACTATGTGGCTCACAAACTTTCCTTCCAATAACTGCAATACAAACACGTTGGACACAATTCACTTTTTGGAGAAAAACCAATCGCAAAACATCTATGACACACCAACATATGCATTTTTCATGTTTAATATCTATTTTCCTTTGTTAAATAGAAACACAGGTCTATAGAATATTTTATATACGTGGGTCACCCACAAAATACTCTTAATATCAAGTTAATTTAGGCATCGCCAGAGATCATGACATGACAGTATAGATTGTAAATGGTCTGTTTTTAAATGGCACAAATCTTATCACACAATAAGTTTCAAAATGATTGCCCCCTTACTCTGTGGCTCACAAACTTTCCTTCCAATAACTGCAATACAAACACGTTGGACACAATTCACTTTTTGGAGAAAAACCAATCGCAAAACATCTATGACACACCAACATGTGCATTTTTCATGTTTAATATCTATTTTCCTTTGTTAAATAGAAACACAGGTCTATAGAATATTTTATATACGTGGGTCACCCACAAAATACTCTTAATATCAAGTTAATTTAGGCATCGCCAGAGATCATGACATGACAGTATAGATTGTAAATGGTCTGTTTTTAAATGTAATACTTTTCTATTTGGCAGCAGAATAGACATGCGTAGCACTCTTTATTTTGGTCCTCCCTGCACACTTTTCAGTTCTAGCAATATCCGGGTACAACAACATTAATCAACAACCTCTTTTCTGAATATATAATGAACCCCTTTCCTTTACCCCAAGGCATTGATCAGTCTCTCATTCAATTTGGAGTTTCTCTCTCACTCTCAATAGAGTGTGCTTTTATATTCATTGTTTTACTTTGTTTAACCTATACGACATTTTCCTGAACAGCACATACTCAGATATTCAATTGGAATCTGGCACCCTGTCTGCTTTAATGCAACGTTCAGGGAGTGTTCAACACTTTGAAATTTTGTTTTACATCCCCCTTCCCTTAAGGAAAATGTTGAGGTTTGCAGCAGGAATACAGGTGGTTGACAGTTACTTTATTGACTATACCGTTATTCACACTGGGAGAGAGGTTGGAGATTTCGAACTTCTCTGGATGAGTTGCAGAGGGCAGAGAGTAGAAGCAAGCAGATTTAGAAAGAGGCTGTTGCAGTAGTCCATCCTTGAGAGAACCAGAGCTCTAGAGACAGTGAGCTTCTGCAGGAAGCAGAGGAAAGGAAGAATACCTCTGAGGAGCAGTTGGTAGTTTGACTTCTTAGGGACGTTAGAGATGTGAGGATAAAAGTAAAGTATGGAGTCGAAGATGGCCCCGAGGTTCTTAGCCTCACAGGTGGGAGCAGGAAGAGGGCCAAGGGAGGCAGGCCAGAGAGTGACAGGAAAAGAGGGTGCAGGTGTGCCAATGAGGAGAATCCCCGTTTTACTGGTATTAAGGCAGAGATCGTTGGCGGCACACCACTCCTGGCTAGCAGACAGATAGTCAGAGATGAGAGAAGGAGAAGAGGTGGCAGAGGGGAGCCTGAAAATGACCTGAGTGTCATCTGCAACTGAAATTTGGAGCATAGAGCGTCAATGCGGTGGGTGAGAGGTGCCAGGTATTTGTTGAAGAGCCAGGGAGAGAGGTTGGACCCCTGGGGAACACCACAGGTAGAGAGTGAGATAGAGGAACGGAAGGACCCAAGTTGGGCCTGGGAGGGTTGATCAGAGAGGAACGGGGTCAGCCAGGCCAGGGCCTGATCAGTGATACCCAGGTTATCACGGAGACGATTGAGCATGATGGCATGGTTGAGCATGTCAAAGGTAGAAGAGAGATTGAGTAAGATGAGGACAAAGGGGAGATTAGAATCAAGGTTAGAGAGCAGGTCTTCACAGATGTTCAAGAGAGCAATTTCCATGCTTCTGGCTGCTCTGAAGCCAGACTGATGGTCATGGAGACAACCAGTAGATTCAGTGTGAAGATTAAGCTGGGAGATGGCCAGCTTTTCCAGGCGTTTGCCCAGGAAAGTAGTGATGGAGATCGGGCGATAGTTAGCCGGGCAGGAGGCGTCAGTTGATGGTTTCTTGAGAAGAGGGTGCACAAGAGAATGCTTCAGGGTGGAAGTCAAGGCTTCAGTGTCAAAGTAGTGGTTTTGGAAGTCAGCCAGGGCAGTGGCAAGGGTGTCAATGTGGTTCTTGATGGTTTTGGAAGAACAAGGAAGAACCTGTTTTGACGAGACTTTCGTAGATCAGACTTGTCTAGAAACCTTGTCAGGGTAGAACAGAGGAAAGGAAGAGAAAGACGAAGGAGGGGTGCCCACAGGAGGGCCGGAGATAGAGGAGAGAGTAGAGGGAGGAGCAGGAGCGGACGAGAGGGTGGACAGGATGTTCTTAGTTTTAGAGATGAAATGAGAAGCCAGGGCCTTTCAGTGGGCCTGGGAGGGGACAGTAAATGAACCTATGACACGTCCACACTGTTCTCACATTCCCCTACATTCCCCTCACGTTCCCCTCTTTCCATGGATCTTGAAGACAAAGGATCAAAGCTCATTTCCATCATGAGTGTTCATCCCAGAAGCAGTGTTATTCCTCTATCCCAATACCTGACTAGGTCATGGAGAAGATACGTAGCAATTGAAAGTTTTTACTGGGAATTGACATCATATCATTGGCTTCTGGCAGAAAGGCATGGAATTGTTGTTTAGGTTCAAGGCAGATTTAAAATTCACAGAACGGAATGTAAATGCATCACATAGAGGAATGACACTACTTCCTGGATGAGCACTCATGATGGAAATTAGCTTTGATCCTTTGTCTTTAGGATCCATGGAAAGAGGGGAATGTGAGGGGAATGTGAGAACAGTGTGGACGTGCCATAGCTTCATTTACTGTACAGCAGATAGGATAGTCTTGAAATAACCTGCTAGCTGCCAGAGAATCCCATGATTAAATGAATTCTATGTTCTGCAATATGAGTCCACAAGAGAAAAATACACAACGCTTAATAACTCACCGCTACTCATTTTACCTACTTTGGAAGAATGCCTGTCTTAAAAAGCTCTGCATGACCTTCAGTGCAGGAAGTAGAAATAGAAATACAACAAATTGACTGGAAGTTTCCTCCTGAATGGCCAGCCGTCTACTGGTTTGAGAGACACTGGGGCAAGTATGACAGTGGTGGACAGGACCCTGCTCATGCCAGAGGACTATGTATGTGCTGCTCTGATAACTACCAAGTTAGCTGGTGGGCCTCCCAAATTATCTCATGTAGCCCTAGTCACCATCATGACTGTGGATAAGACAGCAAAGCTTACCGTTCTGGTTCAGGACAATGTACCTGCCAACATCTTGTTGGGGATTGACCTAGTAGATTTGGGGTTGATCTCTGATGGAATACCCCTGACTGCTGATTCAGTCACTAGATCTCAGGTCACACCAAGTCTTACTGCTAGTCAGGTACCCACGCCAAAGGGGAAACCCAAGGCAAGACACAAGAGCAAGAAAGCCACCTCTGTGAAGGGGGCTCCTCCTCTTCCTGCAGCTTCAGCAGCACCCACTGGGATTCAGGCTCCAGACGGGCTGGCGCCAGTGGTAACCTGAGACTCAACTCCTGAGGGAGAAGAACCAGATTACCCTCCTGTGGGAGAGGTACTCAACCCAGAGGATCACCCTGACCTTCAATGCCTGCTGACTGAAGGGGGGCCCTCTAGGGGAGACTTCTGCAAGGGTCAGAGAGAGTGCCACTCTCTCAAGCGTCTAAGAAAACAGGCCCAGGCACAAGGTGAAGTGCCTAGCTCATTCAAGATTTATTGGGAGGATAAGCTCCTTTGAGGTGAGCCCACTAAGCCTGAACCTGGTGCCCTAAAGAGGTTGGTGGCCCAAGGTTTACAGGGCCTTCCTATTACAGTTGGCACATGAAGTGCCTTAGCTGGTCACCTTGGGATGAAGAAGACTAAGCAAAGGCTCTCTGCACATTTCTACTGGCCCCAGATGAGAGTTGAAGTGGAGTCCAACTGCCAGACCTGCCCCACTTGTCAGTTGTCTGGCAAGACTGGAGGCAGTGTCATTGCCCCACTGCAGCCTTTGGCAGTGGTTGACACACAGATGATGGAACAGGCATCAACAAATCTCAGGGAAAGCCAAGTTATAAAAAACAACTACTGGAATGACCTTAAGGCCTTCCAAGTGGATTTGACTCCAGGACAGGAGATCCTTGTGATGGAGCGTACCAAGCCTAGAGCTCTGGCAGATAAGTGGATTGGACCCTTCAGGATAATCTCCAAGATGGGCAAAGTCAACTATCTGGTTGACATGGAAGTCCCTGGGGTAGCCCCTCAGGTATTCCACGTTAACAGGCTCAAGCCTTCTCACAGGCGAGAGGAAGTCTCATGCCTTCTGCTAGCTTCAGAGAAATAGGAGGATAAGAGTGAGCCCCTTCCTAATTTGCTGCATAGCAACCCTCAGAATGGTGCAGTGGAGGGAGTACATCTCTCTCCAGATTTGAGACCAGAGGAGCAGAGCACCTGCCCCTCTGTTCTCACTGACACCAACCCTAACCGTGTAGTGCAGGCATGGAATTGACACTGGTGGCAGTGTACCTGTCAAACGCAGATGCTATCAGATGTCAGATTCCATAAAGAACCACATCCAGGCTGAGGTCGCCAAGATGTTGGATCTGGGTGTAATTGAACCCTCAACCAGTCCCTGGAAAAAGTCCTGTGGTCCTTGTCCCCAAGGCAAGTTCCTAGGCAGATACCAAGGATTGGAGGTTCTGTGTGGACTACAGAGGAGTCAATGCCACCACCAAAAGTGATGCGCACCCATTGCCCAGGGCTGATGAGCTTGTGGACACCATAGGTGCTGCCAAATTTGTAAGCATCTCTGACCTCACCTCAGGCTATTGGCAAATAGCTCTGACGGACCAGGCCAAGGAAACAACTGCATTCTCAACACCTGAGGGGCTCTATTAGTTTAGAGTCATGCCTTTTGGGTTGAAGAATGCACCTGCCACCTTCCAAAGATTAGTCAACCATGCATTCAGTGGGCTGGAGGCCATTTGTGTGGCCTATCTAGACAATATTGGCCGTCTACAGTTCCACCTGCAAAGGGCTAACCTCACTATCAAGGCCACCAAGTGCCAGATAGCTCAGGGGAAAGTCACATACCTTGGTCATGAGGTAGGAGGGGTTTGAATTCAACCTCTCCCTGGTAATGTACAGGATGTACATGACTGGAAGACTCCCACTACTCAAACCCAGGTGAGAGCTTTTTTGGGCCTCACTGGGTATTACCGGAACTTCATGGTGGACTATGAAACCATAGCTGCCCCTCTGACAGCTCTGACATTGCCCAATCAACTGAGGAATTTAATTGGACTGAATACTGTCAGAGGGCCTTTGTTGGCTTGAAGGAAAGTCTGTGAGGGCACCTGTATTGTGTGCGCCTGACTACAGCAAACCCTTTAAGGTTCAAACAGATGTCTGCGACACCAGAACTGGAGCTGCCTTGTCCCAGTTAGATGACAAAGGGAGGGAGCATCGTATCATATTCATCAGTAGGCAACCCAAAGGTAGAGAAGTTAGGTGGGCTACTGTTGAAAAGGAATGTTTCAGTATAGTTTGGAGTCTTAGACGTTTAGGCCCTACCTTATGGGGTCTACCTTCAAGGTCCAAACTGACCATTAACCCATAGAGTGGATATGCAGATGAAGGGTGAAAACCCTAAACTGCTCAGGTGGTCCATTAGCTGGCAAGGGGTAGACTTCACTATTGAGCATACACCAGGGAAGAGTCATAATAATGCAGATGACCTTTCCAGAAGGCATGTTGACCGTCTGGATGAGGGTGTCAATCTTAGACCACCCTAACCTCAGTCTGGGGGGGGCTGTTTTTATTTATTTATTTATTCATTTTTTAGTATTTGTAAAGCGCACTACAGCCCAAGGGCATCGAGGCGCTGTAGCAAGCAAGTGTCTTCGTTACATAGTATGCAGGATTGCTCATGGGTTACAGAAAGCAGAACCTAGGCATAATGAACAGGAAGTGGAAAAGTGTATAACTCATAACTCATAGAATAACAACAAGGTTACAGTGCATGGGTGCAGAGTTAAATGCAGAAGGGAGGCAACAAAAATCTAGGCGGCCCCTTTATACGAACAACAGTGTTTTGATGGCTTTCCTGAAGGCTGTCTGAAATACAGTGCTCCTTAGGTGCAGTGGTAGGGAGCTCCACTGAGACGCAGCATTGAAAGGCAAGCTAGATCCTCCTGCGCGAGACCTCAGGGTTTTAGGAACCGTAACCAAGTTAGTGTATGCCGTTCTTGTAGATCTGTCCGATATGGGTTTAGCAAATCTCCGAGAGAGGTACAGGGGTGCAGTGTTGTTGAAGCATTTGTGAGTGATGGCGAGGGTTTTGAAGATGATGCATTCCTTGATGGGGAGCCAGTGGACCAATCCCTTAGAAGCAGTGATATGTTTACTTTTTGAGATGCCGGTAGCAGCCCGGAGGGTATTGTTCTACTAGGGGAGAGTTGCAATAGTCCAACCGTGACCCAATTATTGCTATGGTGAGGCAGTTCTGTTTAGACAAGAAGGGTCTTGGCTGCATTAAGCAGCTTTGGATGGTATACCGCAGCAGATGCAATCGCGTTGAAATCTAAGAAGACCCCCAAGGTTTTAACAGCCTGCGACACAGGGATAGGAATATTGTCAATGGTAAAAGAATTGTACTTTTCGTCGAGTTTCTTTAGGGTTGCCGGGGACCCAATAAGTAGCAGTTCAGTTTTTTCACCGTTGAGGCAAAGCCATTTTTCTGCCATCCAGGTTTGAATTTTGACATAGATGGAGTTTAGCCTTTCCCTGTCAGAGTCATAGTCGCCGGTGAGGGCGATAAGCACCTGCTTGTCATCTGCATAGTTAGTATATGATCATTCTAACTCATCCGGGAAGTTGAATAAGGGCCTCATGAAGAGGTTGTAAAGGTTGGGTGAAATGCAGGAACCCTGTGATGCTGGAAATGCATTGGAGGGACAGGGCCTGCATTTCCTTATCCTGTACTCCCTTATCATCTGTGTTCTGTGTTGTTTTGTACACAGTAGTCCATGTGGGACTCTTTGCAGTGCAGTTCCTCTTCTTTTTGGGTGTGGGGGTACAACTCTGTGTCCCTAGTGTACATCTTTTGCCACCTGTGTGTGGCCCACAGAGCGGGGTATAGGCTGGTGGCAGCTCCATGTTAAATTTGACAGGTGCTCTGAGTGTCCTCCATCAGTGGATTCCTGATAGAAGGCAAGATGGCCCCTGTGGTCTCTTAGTTTCTATTACTTGTTACCTTGTTTTACCAAGGTCCTGGGAAGCCATGACTCTTTTCCTTCCCCTGACTGGCTGTTGAGTGGAAGAACAATAAATGATTGAGTGGGGAAGACCACGCCAGACTGGCTGGAGCCTTTCCAGTGAATGTATGTTGTGGGTACACCCTTGGGGTGGGACCTGTGTGAATAGAGTTTGTGACCAATATGCATTGTATGTTATGGGTGTCTGGTTTCTGTGTGGATGACACAATGAATAGGAGAGCCCTGCCTGATACTGACATGAATTCGGTGTGGTGTCATGAAAGGCTGGGTGCTTGCCCCAATCCAAATTCCTTCTTATGGGTGTCTGGGTGGAAGTGAATAGCCTGAATGCCTGTGAGCCTGATTGGCTGCCTGCCTGCATGAATGCCCTTCTGTCTGGTTGGCTGACTGAGCTTGGCTCAGCAGTGTGAATGAGGGACATATGTGTATATCTGGGGACCTCTCACTTACAAATTGTTCAGAAGCTGAGGTTGAAACTTGAAGCTGCTTATCCTTGAAGACCAACTGGAAGAAAAAGGTTTGCTGCCGCTTACCATCGATGAAATATGAAAGCTGTCGAGCCTGTCAAGGACTGATCCAAGAGAGGACCTGGCTAGGAGACCTCTCCCTGAGCTACGAGGGAACATCGTGCAGAAGCTGATCTTCATCGAGGCACCCTGGAAGCCAGTACAGAAAGGCTCTCGACCGGAGATGGGGTCCGTCGAGATACCTTGAAGTAAAGCACCAGGACATCGAGGCCATCGACGTCGATCGCTGTCAACCAGGGTTCGGAAGATCTGTGTGACCGCTGAAACCCTGCCAAGTTGTGTTGCCCAGAAGCGGGGACAGCTTGATGCTGTGCTGCTCGACAACCAGAGCTGCAACGCTCCACCTTTGCCTAAGAACATTGAACGAAGGGCTCCCTCATCATCCCCGTCAACTGATTTGTCCTGCCGGAGAAAGTCGAGGTCGTCGATGAACGAGGAAAGTCCGGTGCTGGGTTTCCAGCCACCTGAAGTCCACAAAGACGCCGACAAGTGAAGATCCGAAATACAGCTGTGGCCAAGTCCCGATCGGCGACGCTGACACCCAATGCCCCTGCCAGGCCCACGTTCTAGTATTCTTTGCGGCACCAAACTCTTTGCATCAATGTGCACCCAATGCCTCATCTTCGCAAGAGGTCCAGGATCAATCGTCGACGAGAACTGCAAAGGTCAAAGCTACTGTCTCGACGACATTGTTCACATTTCTTCGAGGAATCTCGATGCCCTGTGGCTCCTGCTTTAAAGGGAGTCCACTCTCGAGGGATCCATCGACAAGCCGTCGAAGAAACTCATTCTAACACATTGGGGCAGCTGAACATTTTTACCAGGAAACAAGAGTATTTTAACATGAATGGACTGGGCTTGTTAATACTCTTTATTATAGGTAGCCTAGGTGGGGGGATCCTCACACAGAACTGTGCCTTGATAGTTGGACAAAGTATTCTGCCATTGTTTAAACTAACTTGTCTTCCTTCCTATGTCCTATGCTGATCGACATTAATGTTTGATTTGTATGCCATTGGAGCTGTCAGCAGTTGATACATTTTAAAGGAGTCAATTGCTAAGTGTGGTATCACATAGACATTGTATATATTTGCCATATTAGAATTGACAGAGTACAAAGTGTGTTATTAATTGATGTATGTATCTTGAACCTTATTTATATAAAGAACTGTGTTAGCACATAACATAGTGTGTGGACATTCCTTTGTCGGGGGTTTGGGGACTACACTGTACTTAAGGACCAGCCTGCATCACCTCCTGAGAGCTTTAGCCTGTGTTGCTCGTCCATTCTACCATATAGAGAATCTTGGCTGGGGTGCTCTGTGCTTCTACACTGACATATAGAGAGCGGGAGTACAGATACCCACCTCCAGTCTTTACACTGCTTGCACCTGGTATTCAAGGATGTGTGCATTTCTCACTGCTACCAATTGAAACTAATTAACTTTATAATTGAATGTTGTGTGCTCTGGGAAACGTTATCAGCTTCTCAAGCAAACCTCCCTTTGGTGCAATGATCTTGGTGCTGTGCTACTGTCTGAGCTTTGTGAGACCTGGAATTGTGTGTTAAGCAATGTATATCTGGATGCATTATTTTGGAAATGAGGCCTTGTTAGTTTTGGTCTGCATAATGCCAGTACTTTGATTTTCTATCCTTCATGGTAGTGTTCTTTGTGTCTGGTGCATTTCCTTCGTGTCCATGGCATGTATATCCTATCTACGTGTTCTATAACCTCCTATTTCTATAAGTGTAAACTACCTTGTGCCCTACTTGTGTCGTACAGCATATCTACTCTTAATGATGGCAATGTGATTCTTAGTGTTTCACTGACAGTTGAACAAACATTTCTTAGTTTGTATCTTCGTTCATAATTGGGAACAAGTGGGGGCGTGGCCTGATCTGGTGCAACTATCATCTCCATTACCACCACCCCCTTCTGGTCAATTTATTGACCAGAACTCGATTTTCCTCCATCCTATCAAATCCATATATGGGTATCCATATTTTACGCACCCCCCTCAAGCTGCCCTCCTTGTTCTACATATTGTTCTGGCTCACATGCCATGAAGCAACAATGCCTGTCTCCTTCTCAATCAACCTAGTGTTCAGTATAGTTCTCAGGGTCAAAAGGGGGCTCAAACTCAGTGCCTGGGGGACTTATTGGTCTATCAATGATGTGCATTTGATGTGGCTCATCTGTTTGGATGTGGATATGTACCACGTTGTCTTTACCCAGTATCACTGTCATCATGTGTTGCTCTACAACCTTTTTGTTTGGCTTCCTGCAATGTGATAATGTTATTTGCAGGACACATAAAACCTGTTATTACTAATACCAGGACTGTCAGTAATATTTTAAATGTGTTTCCCAGCCAGGTAGGCACCCATGAGAACAGAGTCGTAAACTAGTCCTCATCTTCAGTTGCACCAGTTTCCTGGACCATTTTTGTGTGCAAATTTTATAGTGATGTTATTGCATTTGTCAAGCTCCCATTCTGCTCATCGTGTGCAGGTGTAAATGTACAGCAGCTTGAGCCAGTTTTGGTACACACGCCTCCCTCCATAGCAGTGTGGAGGTTGAGGACATACCTGTTCTGGAGAGTCATCAGTCAGATAGCTCTCACTCTTCCTTAATCGCATTGAGCCCATTCTCTATGGCATTAATGGCCTATAGTAACTCCCATCTACCTATCTGCAACCACGTGGCGTTGGCAACTGATTGAAAGCCAGGTGGAAGAAGCCATGTTACTGCATCAATGGATTACTTCAAAAACATAATTGTCTCTTTTTCTTCTCTCCTTCTGATCACTTTTTACCAAAGGGTATTCTACAATTTGCACCACATCACTTTGAGGCAGCACCAGTGGTGGTGCATGTAACACTGCTATTGAGCAGATGCCACCCCAATTTGGCGGGAGCAGCATATAGGCCGTGAACCACAGGCCCAATAGTGGTCCATTAACATTTCTGTGCCTACTTTCATACCTAGCAGGCTCATGATGCATTTGCATCCTTCATTCTTCCCTATCTGCACTGTGCCATTGTTTCTGAAGCACAGCAACCCGGTTTCTATCCTTGTTATGTGTACTGGCCCTTCTTCATTCTCCACCAATGTGAACAGTCTGGCACATTAGCTCCATTCGTGACAACCTCGGTATCACTGATCAGGCACTGGCCTGGTTGACCTCCTTTCTCACCGACCAACCCCCTCAGGTCCAACTTGGGTCTTTCCTCTCTTCTATCTCTCTCTCTCTACTTGTGGTGTTCCCCAGGGGTCTAACCTTTCTCCCTGGCCTTTCAAGCATACCTGGCACTTCTTCCTGACCACATCACTTCTTTCTGCTCCAATTTTCAGTGTTATGCATATGACACCCAGCTCTCTTTCAGGCTCCCCTCAGCCACCTCTGCTCCTCTCATACCAGACTGCCTGGCCACAATTCAGGAATGGTGTGCCACCAATGATCTCTGCCTTAATGCCAGTAATACTGAGCTCCTCTTCATCGGGACACCTGCTCTCCACTTTCCTCTCTCTCACTGGCTGTCCACTCTGGGCCCTCTCCCTGCTCCTTCCTGTGAGGCTAACAACCTTGGTGTCATCGTTGACTCTACTCTCTCCTTTTCTCCTCACATCTCTGACGTCTCTAAAAAGTCAAAGTATCAGCTGCACCTCCTCAAAGGTATTATTCCTTTTCTCACCTTTCACAAGAAGGCCTCTGTCTCCAGAGCCCTGGTCCTCTCTTGGCTGAACTACTGCAACAGCCGCTTTCTAAATCTGCCTGCCTCTACTCTCTGATCTTTACAACTTATCCAGAACAGGACTGCAAGACTTGGCCTCAAGCCAAAGAATCGTGTCTCTCCAGCTCTGAAATCTCTTCACTGGCTTCCTGTGGCTTAAAGGATCAAGTTCAAGACCCTTTGCATCATCCACAAGGCTTTCTGGGGTCTGGGACCCTACTACCTCCAACTTTCTCTTCCTAAACATCTTCCTTCACAAGCTGTTTGCTCATCCACCCCCAACTCTCTGAGGGTCAGGCGCTTCTCCAAGCAGAGTGTGGGGGCCAGATCTCTCTCCTTGGCTGGGGCCTCTCTCTGGAACAGCCTCCCTGCCTCTCTTAAACTTGAGCAGAACTACCTCCGGTTCTGGAAGCAACTCAAGACATTCCTTTTCTCTTCCGTTTTCTCTCTTCCTCTCCCCTGCTGATGTCCCTAACTGCTCTGCACACAGATCACCTGGCAACCCTCTGAACTTGGGCCCAGGTTCCTGCATGTCCAGTTGCCCTTGCACTGCCTCAGGCTCGCCCAGCACTTAAGGGTCTGTACCTACAACCCTACTGTCCCTTCTCTCTGCACTCATAAACCACCCGCTGGCTGCACTTATTGAGTTACCTGCACTTCTCCCTTTCCCTCACCCCTAGCACTTCTCCCCTTCCCCCTCCCTGCACTTGCGTGATCTGAATTACACAAGGCCTAGTAAGATCATTGTTTTGTCCTCCTTTGTTTCGCCCTCCTTTTCTTGGCACCTAGAAACACTTGTTTACAGGCACGTTATAAATGTCATATCATATCATATATCATTTTTCCAGGCACTCTTTATTAAGGGTACCATAAGAATCCTATGCGTGCCTCTGCTATACACCCCATTATCCCTCTACCCAACCTTGAGGGGTAAACACTTCTCCTGCAATGTGCGAGTGAGGTCTGTCATAGCAAACAGTATCTCTCGCCCTCCTTTGTCAGTACATTTCATAAAGCAGTGGTCTCTCACTGTCACTTCACCCTTTCATGGCCCTGATAATATATATTGTATTACTTTGTTGACCATTGGTTTTTCCTTGATAAATGTATCTTCATAAGGGGAATCTGCTTTTGTCACACATTTTATGAAAGCTGAACTTCGCTGGAATTGCCCCCTTGTTTTGCATAGTGCAATGTGAGTTAAACAGTGTGCCCTCTTTACTGCTATTTCCTTGGCCACAACCAATCTGGAAACAACTGAAGCATAAGGAAGAAGCAAGCACACAAAGCAGTTTTACTCCAATTTCTCCTTTCACACTTAAGTCATGTGATGGTACCGCAGGTTATTAGTCTTATGGGTGAAACCTTGGAAATGTTCTCTTTGGCGGTTTCCTTCATCCATCGCTTCTCTCCTAACCCTAGTTACTTCTTCACTTATGTTAGCAGCTACATTAGGAGTATCATGACTAAAGAATTACTGCCACTGTATAGGCAATCGAGTAAAAAAAAGGGAAAAGAAAAAGGCATCAATCATAATACTGATTGAGTCCATCTTCTCCAGATATCTCCTTCTCCTCACATGTTGAGATATCAAGATCACTCTCACACTTAGGAAAAGTAGATAGTTCCTTTATGTTTTGTCATGTCTCGCATTGCTGGTCAGCTCTTGTCCTCCGTCTGGTCTAGGGTCTGGTCACCTCTTCTTCTTCATCTTCTTCTTTCTCAACTTCCTTGGACAGTGGGGCAATGCTGGTCTATCATTTCAAGTCACCTATATGCACTCATGCTTTTTTGCCATGCACCTTTACTATGGTGAGTGTTTCATACTGGACCAATCATGGGCGCACAGACCATGGCTTCTGCCACTTGGGGATGAAGTTTGGCACATAAACAAGATCACCTGGGAATAATAACAAGGGGGTATCACAGCATTTACATCTACGACTTCTCTCTTGTCGTTGGTTCTTTCTTGGCCTCCCTGCCACATCTTTATCTGTTGAGAAATACATTTCAGATATTTAGTCATGGCGATAAAATAATTATGCATTTCTTCTCCTAGCACTGTTACGGAGCTCTCTGCATCTGATCGAGCACACGTGGAAGGAGAAATGCGGATGTCCATCCATCTACCCACAACTATTTCATGGGGTGTGAGGTGGTAGTGCATAATTTTGTGTGGAGCAATTGCAATATCTGCTATTTGTGGAAAACATTCTGCTCTTTTTGCTTCTGCATCTGCTGCGTCATTGCCACGTGAGATCAAATCTGTGCCCCTAGTGTGGGCTGCACGTGGTAATCTTCCTAGCTACACTGCATTACATACTGGTGTGCTGCCTGTGCGCTGAAAACCCCACCTTCTCCACTGTGATAGTCCTGAGTGTACTGTAGACACCACATAGGCAGAGTCAGAGTACATCATCACTACCTGGTTGTCATGCTCTTCGAATGCTAATATCATCACTACTAACTCAACTGCCTGTGCAGAAAATGTGCTGGTAATTTGATACTTGCCACAATCTCAAAATCATCACCATTACTCCTTATCACTGCTGCATCTGAATGACGCAATCCAGTGCTCTGATCTATCATCGAGGAACCATCAACGAAAACCACCTGTTCCCCGTCTAGCTTTAATTCTCTTACTGGGGGTACATCATCGTGAAAGTCTGTGTATGTTGAACAGTCATGGACCCATTCTCCTCCTACCACACGTTTAGCAATAAATCTTGGGGGCTTTATCATGCAACATCTTGCAATTTTGATTGAGGGATTGGTTAATATGGCCTTGTATCCAAATGCTCTCTGAGTGGTGAGCGAGGATTTTGTTTTTTCAAGAAACGCAAACAGGGCATGGTCCACGCACAATGTCACTGCACAGCCCATCATTTATGCTGATGATTTCTCTATGGCAAAGGCTGCTGCAGCCATTGCTTGTTCACATGAGAAATGCCCTCTCATCACTGGATCTAAGTACCCACAGTAATATGCCTTGGGCTTGTGCCCCATTAAAGATATCTGTATGAGGAACGTCGTCTTCACGTACCCATTATTAGAACCCAACCTCATTGCTGGCTGTTATGGAAGGGCTGGAAACACTCTGTGTACCACAGGACAACCAAGAAGAAAGTGCTTCACTGACAGCCACAACATGGCCACTGCGTTCCCTGCAGTTCATCCTTACACACAGGAGGAACCTCTCTCATAACAAAAGTCTTCATTGATGGGTAAGACACGCATCACAACTTTTCTCATGGACCTGATGCTGTCCTGTTTTTTACTGCTTCTCTTCCTTCTATGTCTCTATCTCCTTGTTCCTGTTTTGCTTCTTAACCTTAACTACTGTGGTCCAGACCATTCCAGTCCATCCATCCTGCCGTTCTTGGTAACTATGTCACCCTTCAGTTGTGGTCCTGCTCTACCTACGCCTTTAGTCTGAACTGCTTGGATCTTCCTTGTCCTGCCCGCTGTGGACCGGCATACCTGTGCAAGTTTTTTTTCCCTCTGAGTGATGGTTTCCTTGGGCCTGGCCTTTAAGGGAGCCAGAGCACTCAGTTTCCATTTGGGCTGATCTAACTTCCAGTGAGGATCGGCCCTACCTCTTCAGCAGCAAAACAGCTGTCAAACCCCAGGTAAGGCAGGTCGCTAAAAGATTGTGACACCCGCTGCATGACCCTAGTATGGCTAAACTACAAGAGTTAATAGCCACTGTGCAGAACCTCAATACTGAGGTTCTGACATTAAGGATGGAGCATGTATTACTGCAACAAGCCTTACAGGCCTGCAATTCCTTACCTCTGCTGCACGCATGCTCATCTTTGATGGTTGATAAGTTCCAAGGAGAACTGTAGAGGTTGTAAGAGCTTTTGGATGCATGTACCATCCAGTTTTTCTTCCGGTAGGCTTCCTTTCAATTTGATAAATCAAGAGTGGGTTTTATTAATACCCATATGACAGATGGTGCATGGGCCACCTTCATCATGACTTCCAATGACCCATTACTTAATTCATATGATGCCTTCATTCAAGCCCTTAAAAAGATATTCAACAGACCTGGCCTATACCTCACAGGAGGATCTCTTAGACTTCCATCAGGGTCCGTTCGATCTCCTGACGTACACCATGAGATTTAAACAGAAGGCATTATAAGCCAAATGGTCTGCTGAGCCATGTTTCACCCTGTATCATCGCAGCCTTGCAGATGATATTAAAGCTATACAGAATACCTAGACCAGCTTCCTTGGAAGCTCTTATCCAGCTAGTTCTCTAGTACGACTTCCGACTCCAGGAATGTAGACTTGAAAAGAAACAGAGTCATTTAGCTTATGTCTGCTCATCTGTACCATAGGCCACATGTCTAGAACCGGTTAAGGATACCACCGACACTATGCAGATTGGAACCGCTCTGAGTCCTTTGACCCCTGAGGAAAGAAACAGATGCAAAAATGGTCTGTGTATGTACTGTGGATCTTCTACTCATGTACTTAAAAGTTGTCCATTAGCTCATCCACGGTGCAAGGTAAACCTCACCTCCTGACCCTATATGGGACCCAGGCTCGCAAGCTATTTTCATGTCCCTCTAGATATGACTACAACACAGCCCACTCTATCATGACGGACACTACTCTCCTTTTGGTTTTACTCATACTTCTAAAGATACCAAATGGTTGAACGCTCAAGGTACCTGCCTTGGTAGATTCTGGAGCTGCCAGTTACATATGTGGATAAATCAGCATGCTGAAGTTATTACTTTTGATCTCATTCAGGCAGTGCATTTTCTGCTTATACTTGGAATACCTTGGCTTCTCCAACACAGCCCTTATATAAATTGGAGAGCGCATACTATCTCTCTGGGTTCAGAGTACTCCATTGCTACATGCAGCAAGGAGAAGAAACCTGTTTTAGTGTTTGCTGTTCCTGTTTCAGAGCTTCAAGCTCTGGCTACCTCGGTCTGCTGTGCTATTACGAAAAATATGAGCAGTTTTCTATCATATTTGAAAAAGAATCACTGAAATCGTTACCTCTGCACAGACCTGAAGGCTGTGCCATCCAACTCCTTCCTGACACTTCGGTAGCCTTCAATAGAATGCTTTGGGCCTCATTACGACCCTGGCGCTAAGTGGTTAACGGCGCCGTAAAAAGCTGCAGCGCCGTTAACCACTTAGCGCCTTACTACGAGGTCCCTTTGCGGGACCCGACCTGAATGGCTGGTCTAGACCAGCCGTTAAAGTAGGGACCCGCAAAGGGACTCTCGAGGTAAGTACGGTACCGTAGTTTGCGGTACCGTACTTACCGCCTTCCCCAGTCCCATTGAGCCCTATGGGTCAAAAATGGGAATGGTGAAGGGCCAATGTTCAATGGGGAATTACATCCCTGCCAACCTTGGAATGGGGTGGTAACTCCCCATTGAACGTTGGTGGACTTGTTAAGATACCGGCACCAACCATGGTACTAATAGCGCCATGGTTTAGCGCCAGTATCATAATAGTATCATAATGAGGGCCTTTGTCTCACTCTCATAGAGAAGATGGCACAAAAGGAGCATTTGCAACAAAACCAGGCAGTCCTATCCACAAATCTGTTTCCCCTGCAGGAGCATAACCTTTTAGACAGGATAGACAGTCAGGAATGAGCGAGAGAGGAGAGGAGGCTGGGGGGAGCCTGAAATAGAGCTGAGTGTCATCTGCATAAAACTGAAAGTTAGAGGAGAAGGTGGAGATCAGGTGGGACAAAGGTGCCAAGTAGACATTCAAGGGTGAGAGGTTAGAGGGCTGGGGAAGACCACATGTTGAGAGAGAGGTGGTAGATAGAAAGGACCCAAGTTGGACATGGGAGGGTCAGTCCAGGAAGAAGGGGGTCAACCACTCCAGGGCCTGATCAGTGATGTCCAGTTTCTCACAGGAAAGCTTGAATCATGATTAATGAGCAGATCTTCACAGGAAGGCTTTTTAAGGAGGGGAAGCACAAGGGAGTGCTTGAGGAGAGAGGGAAAAGTTCCAGTGGCAAAAGAGTGATTGCAGAAATCTGACAAGGCTGGAGCGAGGATGGCAGTGTGATCCTTGATGGTTCTAGAGGAGCAGGGGAGCACCTGTTTGGATGACACTTTCATAGATTGGACTAGTCTAGAAACATTGTCAGGTGTAGTCGAAGAGAATGAGGGGAAAGGAGGAGGAGCGGGAAGGCAGCCAGATCGGGGCCAAGAGAGGTAGAGGGAGAGAAAGGGGAAAGAGAGGACAGGATGTCCTGAGTTCTAGTGGTGAAGTAAAAAGCCAGAGCCATACAGAGGGCCTGGGAACAAAGGCGCGGTGGAGACTGTGGAAGGATTGGCCAGCTCCTTGCAGATTTGAAAGAGTTCATCAATTTTGTTAGAGGCCACAGAGACGTGGGCTTGGATGTGGGCTCTCTTCTTTGATAGGACAGAGAGTCTGTCTTGCCTTTGGAGCAGGCGGCAGGCCAGTTTGTCAGAGGATGCGCCCAATGCCCTTCTCTTCCTCTTAGCCACCCTACACTTTTGTTTCAGGGCGGCAAGGTTAGAGTCATACCAAGAGTTGCACTTGGAGGTAGGCTTCAGACGGAGTCTCATGACAGGGGCAAGGACATCCAGAGTGTTGGAGATAGAAAGGTGCAGGTTAGAGAGGGCTGTGTCAGAGTGTGAGTCAGGCACAGGCATAGGAGGAGCAGACAAAGTGGCGGCAAAGGCTTCCACTGACACATGCTTCATGGGTCGGATGACCGAGAAGGTAGGCGGCAGTGCTGGGCTGGGCTTAGCTTGGGGAACAGTGAGCTTCAGGTGTGTGGAGAGCAGCAAGTGGTTAGTCGAGAGGAGTGGTGAGAAGGTTCGAGAGGGGGATATCTTAACATCCAAAGTATGCCCACAGAGTGTGCCAGACCAGAGGGTAGAATGGAAAGAGAGAGAGTGTAGGAGAGGTTTTGCAGCAAAAGAGCTCAGAGGCGATTAGAAGCATCCAGGTGGATGTTGAGGTCTCCAGGGAGGAGAAGTTGAGAGGTAGAGGCAAGGGGGTAGCTGCGTCGTCCCTGCCTTGCGTACCGCTGTGGCAGCGCTGTTTGTCCCTTTGGCACTACCATCATGCAGCTTGCTCGACGTCCTGGCAAGTCCTTCATCTATTTACATACAGTGTTTTTCTTCCTGTATTTACTGGGAGGAGCTCCGGGAGCAATGGAGCCCTGCTCTGTAACATCTTGTGGACTACATTGACCCACTGAACAGAATTTCTCCAAAACCAAGCTGCGCTTCAACAGAAACAGTGAAATGGTTGCTCTGGTTCCAGTGAGCACCATGGCCTCAAAACTGCATTGTGCAGCAACAAAAAGATGCCTGCACCATCTTGCCAAGCACATAGTGGGCAGGATGTAACAAGGTGACAAACTAAGGGAGCTTGCCAGTGTGTTCTTAGATATACATAAGAAAGAGAGTGAAAAAGCAGTGCTGTTTTCCTGCCAGACCAAAGTCCCCATTAAAAAGGAAACCTTTTCACCTTTAAAAAATGCTGTTCTGGTGCTATTTCCATCTGTTCTTAAACCACAGTGATTAATACGGCCCTGCTATGCACATTCATATCCCCGTTGTGTTTCAGCAAAACCAAGCATGACCCCTGAATGACAGGCTATGTTAAGCCAAATCTGAACAAAAGGCCCAAGAAACTTCACTTTCTGCCGTGCACGGGAAAACGCATTCATTTTCTTCACAAAGTATCAAAGATCAGTAGTTCCAAAGAACACCAGCTATCTGGGTTATGTCAATTTCAGTGCATCTGTGCTTCAAACAAACTCCTGCCTACAAGGGAAACTAACTATGGCTGAAAAACAATGTGGGAATCTAGATAGAAAAAACGGATTTGCAAGAAAAATGCAACTTTCAGTCAGGAAATGTACTTTTGCAAAATAAAGGAAAATATCCGTTTGAAAAGGGCATGTTGGATAAGGCCCTGCCCTTATCTAGCAATGTGAAGGGGATTGTGATGTGAAAATACAATGAAGGAAATGGTTCTATTTAGCAGATTTTCTTACAATTTAGAGCCAAAATAAATACATTTAATTCAAACTTCAGTGGCTGCTGGTGGCATGTCAGCTAAATAGACAAGGATATGTGAAAAGAAAGTCACACATCTTTGTGATTTCTACAGGAGGCTTCAGAGGAGATCTCCATGATGGCCCTGCCCTTCAGGGGGGTAGCTTGGAAGCTATTCCCAAATATGGGGGACAAAGGACTGCCATTTGTTTCCAAAGACTATTTATGAATAAAAATGTAAAGACTTGTATCTCTGCAGCAGGACTTTGTAAAAATGTGAATATTTCACAGTTTAAAAGTGATTTTTGGGCTTTCGTTTAAGACATGGTAGATTTCACTGACCCCTTGGGAATAGAAATGGCAAAGAACCAGGGATTACAAGGAAAGTATCCATGATGCCAATGCAAATTTTCATATTTACATCCCTTATGATGATCCACACATTTATATAAAGTTATGGAATTTTAGGCCGAATATTTCACACTGAAAAGCGCAAAAAACTGGTAAAAGGGAGAAAAACAATGTCTCCCAAAATTGAGTATTGGACTGCCATGTGCTGCATAAAATATGTAACCTGTTTATGTAATTTGTTTAGATGTTTCCACTGTATAAAGGTGCCATTCAGTGCAAAACCAGATTTTAGTTAAAGTAATTGTGGGAGGTTTTGGACATTGTAAAACTTACATCAGAAATCTGACATCATTCCCTTGAAATCCAAGCAGCTTAGAGCAAGGCGGGGACTAGAACCCCTGGCCAATCCAGTAGTTTAGAGGTGTGCTTAGCTAAACCTGCCCAGCCATATACTTTGATGATGTCACTATGCATTATAAATAAGAGTCCCTGAAAAGACTCCAGGCAGACACTCTTCCTGAAGTTCCTGCGCTGCGTTCCAGATCTGCTCTATCCAGATTCCAGACCCCACCACAAGGCCGAAGCATTGCTGACCCTACTCCAGAGTCCACTGCAAAACCCAACCATTGCTGATCCTATTCCCTGCAAGGCCTCAATTCTGAAAACCCACTAATATCCCATAAAAGGGGGAAAGCTGTGGTAATCTTTTGGGAAGCATCCTGAATCAAACTGGCTTGCTGCTCACTAACTGCATGCCCGCTGCAACCCTGCCACCCAGCTGACCTTTAGTATCCAGTGACCAGAATTGCCATTCCGCTGTCCTTGCCATCCGGTGACCAGAACGGCCCAGCTGTTTTCCTTTACCAGGCACACAGCCATGAGGTGACCAGAACCTTTTGACGGTCCAAAAATCCCAAAACTAAAAGTGGAGTGTAAGTATAATCCCTACCCATAGAAACCCATAACCTATCTCGTCTGGCCTTTTTCCTTATCCCACTCTCTAAGCCATCCTATCCTTATCCTGATAACTTGTTAAAACTGTTAGAATTATCTGTGCACCCTGCCCGTAACTTCCTAAAGTGCTAGCGCCATCTCTTTTCAATTTTGTCTTGTGTTATCCTAAACCATTAGTCCTATTTCAAGTGATGAGACTGGTTTCCGCCAGGGTTGGGCGCTGGGGTGACAGGGTTCAATTCTGGAATCAACCTTGGATCTTACAGTGTCCATCTTTGGTGGTCTAGTCTGAATACTCTAGTTTAGAGTAAAACTGTTCTTGCCGCAACTGATTTCTTTTCCTATTTCACGGCATCATTTTGCTCAAAGCCACCTTTTTATATCTTGCATAACTCATCCAGTTTCATAGCTAGAGACCTATTTTCAACTCTATATTGTCCCAGCGATATACATCTATACCCGCACTCCAAATCAGAGTATTTCACCCGTTTTTATTCAAAACCGTTTGGGTAATTTAAAGCAGGAATAGAAAAGAAATGCAACTTTTACATGTGTCCTTTGGCTGCAATCTGTTCTAAAATTTCCACAAATGTTCGAATTGTATGGCTTTTGCTGATCCATTGCCTTGTGATTGCCAATGATATAACCTACATGATATTGTGATAAAACATATGTATATTATAATTTAACCACACATTCATTCATTATTTGCCATTTCCGATTGCTATGTTGGGCCTTTGTTAAGGGTTTAAAGTCTGTTTTTGCCTCTTCTTCTATGAGGGAAAGTCAGATTTTTATTCTGTCTTCTGCCTCTTATTCCTGATTACCTCCTGTGTCTTTCTATCCATTCAGAATTGATTATTTGTGGGTTGAGGGAACATTGCAGCGGGAAATCCTAACTTGGCTGCTATCTTTCCTATTTAAAAATGCTCCTATTCCATTGTGCTGTAAATATGTTCCTTGTTAAGGTTAACCAAGTGCATTGCTCACAATTTCATTGCAATTCTCACCCCATTAGTGATTGCTGCCCCCATATTAAAAATTGTATGATTTATTTTGAATTTTAAAATAAATAAATAAATATTGCATTTTACCAACCAGCCTGGTTCATGGTCCATTGTGACCCAGGGTATTTGAAAACGGTGTGTGATACGAGTTGTGTACCATCTCAAATTGAATCTGCATAAAATAAGGAGAAAAGCATCTCAGTTGTGTGCTACATAGTAGGCCAAGACCAAAGTGTGTGTTGCCTGATTGAAATCCTTAACAAGCTTGGGGGCTCGTTAGCTGGGATTGAGTTTGGTTACCACCCATGCAGTCTAGCACAGCAGACTAACCTGCCGGGTAGTGATACTTTGTGTGGTTTGAATAGTGTGACACTGTACAAGCTCCTCCCAAAAACAAATACTCTAAGTACCAGGCCTGTGTCTAAAAATTAAAGCTAAATCTGTCATGACCCATAGAACTTGCCCCTTCTGGACTTCCTGGTCCTTATCGCGATGGGGGTTGTATTCCTTGTTACTCCCAACATGGCCGTGCCAAGTGACTTGCCTCGCACCAGCCTTCACGTCGCACACGGCACGTTCTATAAATTGGCCACGCCCTCGCGGCCCTGCGCGTCTCAACGCTATCATTGTTTTAAATCTCCCCCGTCTCACCTGTGATCAGGATCTCCCGTGTTCGGTCGCAGGACTCTTCCTGTGGATGGTTCAGGTCTTGAATAGGCTCACCCGAGCCTCGTCAGGTTGCAGGGTGCGTTCAGAGTTCCGGGAAGTTTGTGGTTCCAGGGTATCCAGGATTAGCGAAGAACGAGTAAGTGGGGGGGAAATCCAGGAACAGGATAAAGGCAAGGAAGGAAGCAAGAGGATCAAGGAAATCAATGTAGAGAGTAAGCACACGTCGGGTCACTACCGAAGATAGCGTTGAGACGCGTGGACCCGCAGGGGCATGACCAATTTATAGTACGTGCCACAACGTGAAAGCTAGTACGTAGCACGGAGCTTGGTACAGCCATGTTGGGAGGAAGAAGGAGTACAAGCCCTTCGTGACAATGACCACGAGGTCCAGAAGGGGCAATTTCGCCGGGTCATGACAATCATTAGGTAGTGACTTGACGTGTGTGTGCTGTTCGGCGAATCCACTATTCCTAGTTTCCTGGTTGCTTCTTCCTTCCTTTCACCCCTTCCCTCTAATTCTGCTCCCGGAATCCTCATCCCTAGCGACCGTTACCTTTTTCCTGGACATCCTGGAACTGCGACCTTCCCGGAACTCTGAACGCGCTCTGCAGCCGGACGAGACTCGACCGAGCCTATACAAGACCCGATCCGTCCACAAGAGGAATCCTCCCACGGAACAGAGCAAGAAGCGATCCCAGGTGAGACGGGGGAGATTTACGACAGTCGACCGACACTGATACTGCTATGGAGAAAGCAATCCAGGACCTTATGCGTGGCATGCAAGAACTCACAACTGAAGTGCAGAACTTAAAAGCTGAGAATGCTGCGTTAAAACAGCTTGTTTTGTCTCGTGACCCCGCTAACAAGGACAGCGTGTTACTTGGTGGAGTGGTAGACAAATATGATGGCTCGGCAAAATCCTTACGTGGATTCCTGGATTCCTGCTTCGTGCATTTTACTTTTAAGCCCTATTATTTTTCAACTTCCAGGGCGAAGGTGGGCTTCATAATCTCGCATCTCACAGGGAATGCTTTGACTTGGGCCATTCCCTTAGTCAACTCAGGAGATGCCCTCCTGGATGATTATGATGGATTCATTCAGGCACTCAAGACTATGTTCGACCGCCCAGAACAGGTTTTTAGTGCTCACGAACGGTTACTAGATTTCCGACAGGGATCTCAGGATATGCTAACGTACGTTACTAGATTCAAACAACTGGCAAAGGAAGCGGATTGGTCCTCAGAAGCAAGTTTCACTCCATTTCGCAGGGGTCTAAGCGAGGATATTAAGGACGAATTAGCCAGGGTGGCTCGTCCTAGCTCATTCCAGGCTCTTATGGATCTAGCCATGCAAATAGACTTCCGAATCCAGGAAAGAAAGGCTGAAAGAAGAAAGACCAAGATACCCTTTCAAAAGAATTCCCTTGAGACTTCTGTAAAGGCCGATCTTGCCCCAACCCCTGATATAGATCCGGAACCCATGCAAATAGGAGCCTTCCGTGGGCCTATTTCCCCACAAGAAAGGATGAGAAGGATCCACACAGGCATGTGCATGTATTGTGCCTCGGATAAACACCTTGTTAGAGAATGCCCTCTAGCCCCTCCTCGGTGTTCGGGAAACGCCAGCTCCCGATCCTAGATGGAGCGAGGTGTCGGGAGAGAGATGTTTGCTCTACATCAATTCCATCCTTGACCTTTCCTGGACAAAACAATTTGGTGATACTACAGGCCTTCCTCTCGCCCTCCAAGAACAAGACCTATCCCATTCTGGCCTTGGTGGACTGCGGAGCTATGGGAATTATCATTGATCAAGACTGGGTTGTTAGTCATCATATTCCGTACGAGACACGAAACACCATGCAGCCGGTGGAAGCAATTGACAGAAGACCCCTCTCTTCAGGACCCATAAGCCTGCAGACTAAAGAGATCCAACTTTCCATAAACCATCATCATGAGCGGATTACATTCGACATCATTAAGTCAGCTCATTACCCCATGGTTTTGGGTATGCCCTGGTTGCAAAAGCACAATCCGTATATCAATTGGACAGCAGGATCATTATTCCTGGGCTCAGAGTTCTGTATGTCCCACTGTCTATCCCTGGATCCCTCCTCGACACCTCCTAAAGAACCATCAAGAGACCTAAAAACACCACTCATGGTTTCCAATATCATACAAGTTCCAGAGGCCTATCAGGGATATGCTGATGTATTTTCTACTGCCATAGTCCAAGCCTTACCCTCTCACAGGCCCGAAGACTGTGCCATAGATACAGATCCCTCAGCAGTAATTCCCTTCGGCAGAATGTTCATTCTTTCCGAACCTGAGAAAAAGGCTCTTCGGGAATACCTTGACACCAATCTTGAAAACGGCACCATAAGACCCTCGAAATCTCCAGCGGGTGCTTCGTTGTTCTTCGTTCCCAAGAAGGATACCAAGGAACTCAGACCCTGCCTCGACTATCGAGGCTTAAATCAATGCACCCTCAAAGATCGGTACCCACTGCCCCTGATCTCGGATATCCTGGAAGCTGTGAGAGGCGCCGTAATATTCACGAAGTTGGATCTCCGGGTGCCTACCACTTAATCTGTGTCCGGGAAGGAGACAAATGGAAAACAGCCTTTAGAACACCCTTTGGTCACTATGAATATCTAGTCATGCCTTTTGGACTAGCTAATGCCCCCGCAGTCTTTCAGCGTTTTATAGATAGGGTGTTCTCTGACATGTTGTTCCTCTTCGTCATTGTCTATCTGGATGACATATTGATTTTTTCCAAGAATCCTCTAAAGCATGAAGAACATGTAAAGGCAGTACTACAACGACTTCGTGAACACAAACTTTTAGCCAAACCCGAAAAATGCTTGTTTCCCGCTACTTCTGTTCACTACCTAGGATTCATCCTTAGCCCAGAAGGAATTGGTATGGACCCTTCAAAGGTAAAGGCCTTACTGGCTTGGCCCGCTCCCACATATGTGAAACAAGTTCAATCCTTCCTGGGGCTTGCCAACTTTTACCAGACGTTTATTTCTACCTTTTCCGAGATCGTTCAGCCGATCGTTGCTCTCTTGAAGAAAGACACCCCCTTTATCTGGTCTACACCGCAAGATAAAGCATTCCAACGATTGAAGACAGAGTTCACGCAAGCCCCCATCCTGGCCCAACCCGACATAAATCGCCCATTCCTAGTGGAAACGGATGCCTCTAACTACACCATAGGAGCAGTCTTGAAACAGGAACTTGAGGATAAACTGGAACACCCCATTGCTTACCTTTCACGAACCCTGACTCCCAGCGAGACACACTATTCCATCCTGGAGAAGGAACTGTTGGCCATCCGTCAAGCCTTCACTGAATGGCGACACCTACTTCTGGGTGCTAAATATCCAGTTCAGGTCCGCACAGACCATCGGAATCTCCAAATTCTACAGTCATTGGAGTGCAGGAACAGTCGTCAGGCGCGTTGGGCCTACTTCTTTGCCCAGTACCAATTCCAAATCACTCATGTTCCCGGATCACAAAACATGATTGCTGACACCTTATCTCGACGTCTTGACTACGTAGCACTGAAGACAAGGCCTATCCCAAGATGGTTCCCCACACTATCTTTGTAGCTCAAGCAGTCAACCTCCTGGAAGAAATCCGAGTGCAAACCCAGTCCTCTGACCTCTGGAAGGATATTTCAAGGAAGAATCCATGGAATCTAAGAGTTAAGGAAGGATATTTATTCAAGGACAATGCACTGGTCATTCCTACGCAGAAATTACAACAAAGGATAATAAACCTCTGCCATGATACCCTTCACTCCGGTCATCGTGGTATAACTAATACCCTCCGTCTTATACAAAGACAGTTTTGGTGGCCTGGTATGAAGACCGACGTACAACAGTACATCAAGGCTTTTGCCATCTGCAGTCAAAACAAACATGATAACAAGAGACCGGCGGTCTTCTACTGCAACCATCGCTGCCGACAAGACCATGGGAAATTATTGCTACAGACTTCATTGTGGAATTACCACCTTCCCGAGGATACACAACCATCATGGTAACCATAGACTTGTTCACTCATATGGCTCATTTTACACCTTTGTATAAACTACCATCCTCCTCAGAACTTGCTGGAATCTTCCTGGAACACATTTTCCGTCTTCATGGACTTCCTTCCAAGATCATATCGGACCGAGGACCTCAATACGTCTCACAATTCTGGAAACATCTGTGTCGTATTCTAGGGATCTAACGCGCTCTCTCATCAGGTTATCACCCACAAACCAACAGAGCCACGGAACGTGTAAATCAAACTCTAGAGCAATATCTTTGTTGTTTTGCCACCAAGGTTCAGGATGACTGGTCTCTCCTCATACCCCTGGCCGAGTTTGCCTACAACAATTCCGATCACTCAGCACTCAAGGTCAGCCCTTTCTATTGCAGTCAAGGTTTTCACCCGTCCGCTTTACCTTCTGTTCTTCCACATCCCACTACAGTACCTACTCTCGACTCATGGATTCAGACTCTCATCAACATACACAAGGAAGCCAAGGAACAATTGAAAGAGGCCCAGACACGCACTAAGCGTTATGCGGACTCTAAAAGAAGACCAGCGTGTTCTTATTCTGTTGGTGATCAAGTCTGGGTGTCCTCGAAACTATTACCGCGACATCTACGGCCAAACAGATTAGCCCCCCGGTACTATGGACCATTTTCCATAAAGGAAATCATCAATCCTGTCTCATTCCGACTCAAGCTACCTGACTCCTGGAAGAAAATACACCCAGTCTTTCACACTTCCCTATTGAAACCCTACATCCAACCCACCCGAAGACCCAGTCCTGTTGTTGTGGACGATCAGCTGGAATACGAAGTGTCCAGAATATGCGATTCCAGGTATAAACGGGGTCGACTTCAATACCTAGTTGAATGGAAGGGATATCCTCCTAGTGAGAGAACCTGGGAACCAGTTTCTAACTTAAATACCCCTCGATTGCTTAGAAGATTACATCTCATACACCCGGGCAAACCTGGTGGAACAGGTCTTAGGAGGAGGCATGCTGTCATGACCCATAGAACTTGCCCCTTCTGGTCTTCCTGGTCCTTATCGCGACTGGGGTTGTATTCCTTGTTACTCCCAACATGGCCGTGCCAAGTGACTTGCCTCGCACCAGCCTTCACGTCGCACACAGCACGTTCTATAAATTGGCCACGGCCCCGTGGCCCGCGCGTTTCAACGCTATCATTAGGTAGTGACTTGACGTGTGTGTGCTGTTCGGCGAATCCACTATTCCTAGTTTCCTGGTTGCTTCTTCCTTCCTTTCACCCCTTCCCTCTAATTCTGCTCCCGGAATCCTCATCTCTAGCGACCTCTACTTTTTTCCTGGACATCCTGGAACTGCGACCTTCCCAGAGCTCTGAACGCGCTCTGCAGCCGGATGAGACTCGAACGAGCCTATACAAGACCCGATCCGTCCACAAGAGGAATCCTCCCGCGGAACAGAGCAAGAGGCGATCCCAGGTGAGACGGCGGGAGATTTACGACAAAATCAACCTCAAAATAGACAGAAAGCAATAGAATACAGGTTACCCTTATATAAATAAATACATTAATAAAGAAAGGACATTTACAAAATGGCTGTTTCAGTAGAGATCAATGTGGCTGCACAAGCTATTTGTCATAGGTGAATGGCAAGAACAGGATGAAAAAGTCTGGCTACAAGAAATAACACAACAGGTCACCGCCATGAACCTGGATACGTAGCAGGACGGTGGTCTATTACGCCAAGCTTTGAGTGAATTATATATTACCCCTAAAATTAAAGAGGAGCAAATCAAAATTGTTAGAATTGTGGCCTAAATGTATCTCCACATGGGAGTGATGCGGGAAAAGCATAAGGAAAATGAAACTCTAGCGCAGAATCAATCTGAACTATTAAATCAAGTCCAGACAGAACTACAATTAGCAGAACGAAAATTACAAAAGAGCCAATATTCGGAGGTAGAATCTGGAATTACATCATAAAATTAAAAGAGGACTTGGCTCTCCAACAACGGAATAATGTAGACATAGAGCCCCAACTAGAAGAAGTAAAAATAGAGTGTCAGGAAAAGGTTGACTCTCTGAAAGAGAGTCAACAGAAGCTGACTCTCTGGAAGAGAGTCAACAGAAGCTGACTCAACAATTAACCTATAACAGGGCCTGCTCAGGACAAATAACCATGCTGCAAGATCAGGTTGAAAGGTTGAAAGAGGAAAATAATAAATTAATTATGAGAGACCTCCACTCTCAAGCAGAATTTGATCGAGAGCCCCAAACATTAAATACCATCAAGATGGGGGTGACCTGGCTGAACAGAGAGGCACCATAAATCAGGAGAGAGACACCCTAGGCCAGGAAGTAAGCTATTTAAAAACAAAATTACAGGGAAGTGAGTTAGCCCTCCAGAAACTAGATGAACTCAAAACAGAGTATGGGAATCTACTGAATCACACCAGACGGGTAGAAGGTGCTCTAGAAGAGAACACCCAAATCAAAGATGCACAAACTCAGGAGGTGAGTCTCCTGCAATAGAAATGTTCTCATTATTTTCAAACCATACAGGAAGCGCAGAGAGACAATGAGGCCCTCTGTGAAAAGAATGATGGGCTCCACAAACAAGTGGCAGTGCAAGAGTGGGTCATAGAGGCCAGTAAAGCCTTGATAGCTTAGCAAAAGTATCTCTGCTTATCATCAAGAAGTAGGAGCTGAGAAGGAGGAACTAGCAAGGTTGGAGAAAGAGAGTGCTAGATTTAATCCTAACTGGAGGGACCCTGAACAGATAGAGAGGGACAGGTCAACCCCTCATCATAGTATAAGGAACTCTGTACTAAGGGACTGAAACCCATTTAACACTTTGTGCACTGCAGAATTCATGGCTACCGGTTCACAAGAGCCGGAAATCATGAGTCCATCAGAATTTAATAGGCAAACATGATGGAACTGACAGGTCAGCGCCCCCCAGAAAGTGATGGACAGGCGTCCCTGTATAGATACCCAAACATTAAGGCTGATGTCTCTGACAAGGAAGTCTCCTATGAGAGGGGAGTCAGAGAATTAGATCCACAGAAATGCTACTTTCCAAGGGAACAGTTGGTTCAATTTGATGAAAAACCAAATGAAATGAGGCACAAAAAGAGCATCCTAAAGAACTCTACCCAATTAGGGCAGTGGGGGGGGGATACTCTGCCGACCCTGCCCTGGGAGCAGGTAAGAGTCAGAAGACTACTCTCCTGAGCACCACAGGAATAGAGAAACTAGGCCCCTCCATCTGCGAGCCCCTCTCAAGCTCACAGAATCAGGGAGTGCCTAGATGATCATGAGGGGACCTCAAGTAGTAGCGCCTCTGAGTCAGAGGGGAGTGGACTTGGGTGACTAAGCCAAAGAAGACAAACAAACTCAAGAGAGTTATGACAAAAGACCCCATTAGACAGATTAAGGTCCTTAGGAGTGTCATAACCCCATACCATAAAAACAGAAAATATTTTGTTTGGGAACACTTGGAACTCTATGAGCAGATAATGGATACTTTTCATCTGAAAGACAACCCGAACTGCATAGAGTATGTAAAATGGACCTTCTCCCCTGAGTACTCCAGCTTCTTTGTTGGACTCGCGGACCAGAACCATTCAAGATGGTCCACCTACAGGATGGCCATCTTGAAACACTTTTCTGCCCACAGAAACCCCCAAGAGGCTCACAAAATGGCCTACAATCTGCAGTGCAGGGAAGATCAGGCCCCACGAGAATTTGTGCAGGAGCTCAAACGCGCATTTGCGCAAACCACTGGGAGGATGCGCAATACTGGGAGTTTGTAACCACCTTCTTTCATGCACTCCCCAAGTATATAATGACCCAGCTGGTGAGGGATTTCCATGACAAAAGATCTCTGGACTGGGTCATAAAGCAGGCGACCCGCATTTATGAGGTCCAAAAACCTGCAGAAAATAAAAATGTGGCCTAGAACCCCACACCAGCCAACATCCCTGCTGCTGCTATGGTGGCAGAGGTGAAGGTTGCATTCATTGTAGACCTAGAGATAGGGGAGCCTAAAAATGTACCGACACAAAATCAGCAAAATCAGAGACCCAGAAGGCCTTCAGGCCAGTCACAAATAGGTGGCAGTCTGGGAGGTAATCCCACTAATGGGACCCCGAACTCCCCTGATTATATCAGTCCCCGATAAAAGGGCACCCGACCAATCTTGGGGTATGTATGGACTCCCCCAGCTCCAGGGGGAGATCCAATCAGGTAAGTACCATCCAGGAAACTTAACTTCCCTCCTGACTTCCTCCAGGAGGGCAGTAATTCCCCAAATGCTGGGTTAAGTTTCTTCCCCCAATGCTCACAAAAACCCCACCTGCAGGACAACCCTCCTTTCATTCCCTGATTTCAGGAACCTAGACAACCCAATCCGGGAGAGGGGAGGCCAAGGGTAGAGGGTTACCAAAATTCACCATATTCAGGGTACTACGGGAGAAGGGATAGTTACCCGTCTCGTGATCCATCTAGATTGGAACAGAGACCTCCGTAACAAGCCGGAATGGGTGTCCCAACTGGAGAGCCAGGTCCAGAACCTAACCCAGGATCTGGGTCACATGTTGAGGGCTCAACAGACCCTCAGATGCACATGGTGGCTCAGAACCCCACAAACCAACGGTCTGGTCGCGCAGAACAATGACGGGGAGAGAACCCTGACAGCTCACTGGTTCCATTGGAGGAGGCATGGGGGAAGGGAGGTATAAAGCCCTAGAGGAAGCTTCCTTCCTCACTCGTGAAAAGCCCCTGGACACACAGGAACCGGAACAAAAATCTCCTGCCCTCAAACATCTGCAACCCAGAGAACAGAGGGTGGGAAGGAGAAATAAAGAACTCAAAAAGGCCCATTTTGTGAAGATAGTTAGTGTCCTCCAATTTGAAGGGGAAGAATCCTTAGAGGATTCTAGGAAAAAGATCTTCTACTTCAGGGACAGGGGGACTCCTCCCAAAGAAAAATGGGTCCCAAGAGATCTAAATGAAGACTGGGTGGGTGTGGGGACTGAGTCAGAATTGCCCATCCTTGAACCCCAGAATGAGCATCCAGGAAACCCAATAGTAACAGAGGGATCCAAACTTCTCAAATCAATTCTGGTGACTGCCTCCAAAAGAGGGTTTGGGGGCAGCCCAGAATCAGAAAAAGGGGAGCCCAAAATTCCCCAAGTATCCAAATGTCAAATTTACTTTCAGATTCCCAAACTCCCACACATAATTATGTCCAAACTATCCCTGTGTCGGAGTCAAAAATAAGGAAATTGATCACCCAGCTGGCCCAAAATGCACATTATCTTTGCCCACTTGAGGAGAAGGAGGGTAGATTTTGTGCACTGGTCCAAGTGCAAGGGCAATGTACATTTGCAGCGCTGATGGACACTGGATCCCAAGCCACTCTTCTGTCAAAAAGGGCCTTTGATCAGCTAAATTCAGGAAGGGGGGAGACATACCAGATCCCTCTCACCCCTCTTCCTGGACAACTCCAAAACTTTGACGGGAATGAAATTCAGGTCGAGGGGAGAGCGGATCTGGAAATAGAAATTGGGCGACACAAAGTGAAACACCCGGTCATAATCGTGACTCCAGAGGGCACACCCTGTCTACTAGGGAATGACATCTTGCGCAGGTTGTCCCCCCTAATAGACTGTGTGAACAAGGTCCTCTGGCCTCAGACTGACCGGCCAATAAAATTAAAACAGAGTGTCAACCATGTTAGTTTAAATGGCACATGCCACATGTTGAGCAAAAACCTGACCATATTGAGTTTCATTTCCAGAACAATCAAATACCTGACGTAACAGTAATTGCTGTAGGACAACAAACGGGTGATGGGAACTCCTCTCCATTCCTGAAAATCAACCTTCCTTCGAGTGTCAAGTGGCATTCCACACTGGAAGGAAATACTTTGAAATTTTATACCAATTCACAATCTGAAAATCCCAATTCCATAGTCAAAAGTGATGAGAAACCAGCTCCAAGTTTAGCTGATAGAAAATTAGAGAACAGCTGTTCATCCCTATTCAGTTAAATGAGAAGAAGGAGTCTGTTCTCGTCTGAGTGTGCGTGTACAATGGTAAGAGCTTCATCAGCAAAGCCACATTCAGGCAGCTCCCAAAAGATCCACCCATTCCCACATTTAAATTGATTGATAAGTGGGAAATAGGCCTGGAAACTCCCAATTCCAAACATCTCCTGCCTAGCAGGTGTATGCTCAAAATTTCTATGGGTAACAAAAGTATAGAACACAATTGTTGGGTCGTGCGAGATGTCCCTGCTGCATTTTATTTAGGCAGTGACATTCTCAATCGTTTTGCCATTCATTTGGACCTGATAAATTACAAAGCTTGGTCCCGACTAGGGGGTAATCCCATGGACTTTGATGATTCAGAAAAAGCATTTCGGTCAGCCCAATTGCTGCTGTATGCAGTTGAAGTTCAAATCGGAGAGGAGGTCACCATCCCAGGACAGAACCGACTATTCCCACTTGAATTAAAAATTAAAAGAGGACAGAAACTGCACAATCCTGATGCATGTGTACACCTCAATGCTCATCTCCAACAGCAGGGGTTGCGGTTAAACCCACCACCATTAGTCAATGTAGAACACAACACCATTCCAATATTGATGGATAACAGCGACCCTAGGAGTATCACTCTGGGCGCAGGCACCACTATTGGAATGGCAGTTGATGACCGACATTTTTCCATGGATCTAGGTAATTAACTGGTAGGACCAATCCCCAATGACTGCTTTGACAATGACAGTGACCATGAATTACCACCAGACAGGATCTTCACCCGGCAAGGTGGGAATTTCCTGGTGTACTCTTCCTGCCCTTACGGTGAGGAAGAGGTGACCTGTGACATCCGGCAGGATGAGGTGATCTTCTAGGTCCACAATGAAACCCTCTCTCCAGGTTAATACTCTAATCAGGGACCTTTCCACCCAGCAGGAGGCGGCCGCTGAGATAGCAAAACCGGAAGTCTTTCCAGGCTTCAGGCAAATGTTTGAAGAGCAAGTCAACCTAGCTGATGCCTGTGAGACTCCGTAGCAAAAGCAAAAGTTGAAACATGTGTTCTTAGATTTTCAAGATCTTTTTGCGGTGGACTCGTATGACTGTGGTTGCACCGAAATCCACATTGCAACAATTCCCATGGACACTGGAACGACTCCAGTGTTTGTGAAGCAATAACGTTTGCCTCTCGCATCCATGGAGTCCCTGACGGAAATAATGAAAAACCTTGAACAAATTGCCACCCTACCTTAATCTCTTTCCAGATCGTGTGATCCGCGACCTTTTTTTGCGTTTTAGACTCAATATACTTCCGACCCAGGAAATACTTGGAATACAATCTCAATCCATTAACAATACACATCTCACAACCTGCGTCCAAACCTGTAGATTTTGTAAGCAACTTGAAACCATCGAAACTCTCCAGCATCTTCTGATGGAATGCACCGCACTTGCAGACAAGCGCATTGCAATCGCACAACTATACCTGAAGACAACTAAAATCCTGGACCCTGAAGACTGCTGGTCTCTCATACTAACTGGCAACAATAAAATGATGATAACGGCTGTTATCCGCTTTTGGTTGGACATTGAGCCACGAGAGTCGATATGATAAACTTTGATATTTTTCTTTCTAATACTGGATTGTAGAACTTTTACTTGTTTTCTAAAGAATTTGAGTAATGTATAAATGTAAGGTTTTAAGATATAAACCACATGCATTTTAATAAAAAAAAAACAAGGAGTTCTTCTTGGAGACAGGGTTCTTGAATACATGCTTGACAGCAGTATTATGTCAAAAGCATGACAAGGTCAATAAAGTCATCTCCGATGCAAGCAAGACTTTATCCTCTGTGGAGTAAAAATTCAACGATTGTTAGAAGGCAATCCTGGCAATGGTGTGGGCATTGAAAAATTACCACCCGTTCATCCAGGGGGAACACATCATAGTGGAGACTCCACACCAGCCCTTGCAATACCTTAAAAGTAACAGAATCCGGCCCGGAAACATGAGCAATTCCAGAATTACTTCCTGGATTCTGTCAATGCAGGGCTTTCCTGTGGAGGTCAGATATGGCCAAAACAAGAAGAGTCCCCTTGCGCAAGGCCTGGCTGACTTGCATGATAGTGCCAGAGAAAACTGTCTCAAGGACGAAATTCTTAAAACCCAGGACAACATGGAGGCATACCTGCATTCCCCGCACAAAGTCTATGAAGAAGACAAGTGCGAGAGAATGCCCACAGTTTATGTGGACGGGTTCTCCTACCATGTTGATAACAACGGGGAAAAGGAACTGGTGGCTGGCATGGGGAATTCCTGGGTAAATGATGCCCTGCAACTCTCCGCTGGATACAAAATCAGTCCCTGCAGTGGTCAGGTGGCAGAGTTGATGGCAGTTCATCAGGCAATACTCACTGCCGTTCAACAGCAACTGCACGAACTGGTCATAATCAGCGATTCAGATTATGTCCAGAACGGGTTTGTGGAGCACCTGGTTAATTGTAAAACCAGAGGCATGCTATGTGCTAATAATAAACCTCTCAAACATGGCAAGCTAATCCAAAATGTAGATGATCTGGTCACCTCTAGTGGGATTACCATCTATTGGAAGAAGATCAAGGGTCATTCCAGAATAGAGGGGCCAGACAAAACTGGAAACGACCTAGCTGATCACTTGGACAAAACCGGAGCCATCCAGGGGGATCTCCTTGAGATCGAGTCCCTCTTGGGGGAAATCCAGGTTACTGTTATCACTAGGTCCCAGACAAATGCTCACAATGAACTGTCAACTGCCTAGTGGAGTAAGGAGACCCCTGATGCTTAGGTAATCATGGCACAAAAAGGGTATCCATTATTGGGACATTTTATCAATATATTGAGGACCCTGAGAACTTTCCTCTGACGGATACCGATTAGATTGGGAAAGAGGACCTCAGGGTGTTGATGAAATGTCCAAAAATGTTCAGAATCCAAGACATTTTGTTGGTAAGGAGATCCATATCTGGCTGTGACCAGTGGGTGGTCCCTACTTCATTCCGAAGCCTGATGCTAAGTCACACCCATGACGCGGCCACAGCCGGTCATCGGGGGTTTCACAATACTTTAGAAATCTTATGAGATTTTGCCTACTGGCCACACATGGGGCAGGAACTCGACCAATACTTGAAGGGGTGTCTTGTGTGTGCAAAAGTTCAGCCAACATCACTCCTACATCGAGCTCCCCTCCAGAAGATGGGGGTGACACTGCCTTGGTCAGATTTACAAGTAGACTTCATCAGGCCCGTGATTCGCTCATCTAGAGGGAACAAGTACATGTTAACCGCAACATGCTTGTTTACCAAATGGGTGGAATGTCTCCCGGCCCAAATTGCAAGGCAGAAACTGCAGCTACCCTGATGATCAACCACATCTTCTTGTGTTTTGGCCTACCCCAATTGATTGAGTCAGACCGGGGGAGTCACTTCACCAGCGAAGTGAAGACAAAGATGTGGGAGATACTTGGGGTAAAAACGAAACTTCACATTTCATACCGCGTGTCCTCTAGTGGTGGACTTTAGAGGTACAATAAAACCATTGTGAGCATTCAAAAAAAGTTTGTGGCAGACTCTGGGCCAAGTTGGGACATCCGATTACCGCTTGTCCTAATGACCATCAGATCTACACCTTCTTCTGCAACTAAGATGTCTCCATTTGAGCTGATGACTGGATGAAGGATGGTGTTACCTCAGCATCTGCTCTATAGAACACAGGAGCAGACACTGATAAACGCCTCCACAACTCATGAGTATGGTGAGAATCTAAGAAAACACCTTCAACATGCTTTTGCGTACCCTCAGTGGAATCTAGAAAGATCTGCAGAGGGGATGAAGACACAATATGATTTAAAAACAACCAAAAAGGAATACCAAGTAGGAGACAGGGTCTACTTGTACAATTTCCAAAGGAACCAGACCAAAGAGCATAAATGTTTTCCCAGTTGGCGCCGTCCTTTTGAAATTGTAGATATAATTTCACCTGTCGCCTATAGAATCTGCATCCCCAAAGGAAAACTGACAGAAGAGAAATGGGTCCATATTGGTCAGCTAATGAGTTGTCACTCTAGGCACACTTTGCAGCACATTGAGGAACCAAGAGAGAATCAAATAGAGGGGACATCTGAAGCATGAGGATAAGAAAAATAAGGATCAGAAAGGAACAATGGATTTATAAATATAATGATGTAACAGGGAGTATTTCTCTTCACTATCAATTGTTATTATTGAATGTATGCGTGTCCCACTGCTGTCAACCCTATTTGAAGGCAGTTAGTGGGAAAATGAAGAAACCAGTTCTTATTTATTTAATAGATTCGTACTGGTTGCGCCTACTCAAAGACCAAGGAGGACCTCACCGGCGATCTGGAAGGGAGAAATCCAAGAAAATCTGGGGGCGTTGCTCCACACCATAAAGGAAGATCCAAGAAAAAGCTGTGGGTGTCGTTCCATGCTCCAACGAGAAACAGCGAGAGGATCGGGACATTCTGCTCTCTGATGGAAGAAGGACTCCTAATCGATGAAGCCCACCTTGCCCTACTCTCCCTCGACAAGGATCTCAGAAGCGTCAGGGGCGGGAAATCTGTGGGCTACATTGACCCACTGAACAGAATTTCTCCAAAACCAAGCTGCGCTTCAACAGAGACAGTGAAATGGTTGCGATGGTTCCAGTGAGCACCATGGCCTCCAAACTGCGTTGTGCAGCAACAAAAAGATGCCTGCACCATCTTGCCAAGCACATAGTTGGCAGGTTGGAATAAGGGGACACACTAAGGAAGCTTAATAGTGTGTTCTTACTTATACATACGAAACAGAGTGAAAACGCAGCCAGACCAAAGTCCCCATTAAAAAGGAAACTTTTTCACCTTTAAAAAATGCTGTTCTGACGTAATTTCCATCTGTTCTTCCTTAAACCACTGTAATTAATAAGGGCCTGCCATGCACATTCATATCCCCATTGTGCTTCAGCAAAACCAAGCATGAACCCTGAATGATAGGCTGTGTTAAGCCAAATCTGAAATAAAGGCCCAAGAAACTTCACTTTCTGCCATGCATGGGAAAAGACGTTCATTTTCTTCACACAGTATCAAAGATCAGTAGTTCAAAGGAACTCCAGCTATCTGGGTTATGTAAATTTCAGTGCATCTGTGCTTCAAACAAACTCCTGCCTACAAGCGAAACTAACTATGGCTGAAAAACAATGTAGGAATTAGATAGAAAAAACGGATTTGCAAGAAAAATGCAACTTTCAGTCAGGAAATGTACTTTTGCAAAATAAAGGAAAATATCTGTTTTAAAAGGGCATGTTGGATACGGCCCTGCCCTTATCTAGCAATGTGAAGGGGATTGTGATGTGAAAATACAATGAAGGAAATGGTTCTATTTAGCAGATTTTCTTACAATTCAGAGCCAAAATAAATCCATTTAATTCAAACTTCAGTGGCTGCTTGGGGGATGTCAGCTAAATAAAAAATAGGTTTCTGCTGAGAGGATGACAGAAACAAAAGGGCCTCTCAGTGGATACTAACACATCCATGATAATTACTAGGTTGGACAGAATCTAGTCTAGGCTGAACCCACAGACAATGCAATATCCAGGACAAGGATATGTGCAAAGAAAGTCACACATCTTTGTAATTTCTACAGGAGGCTTCAGAGGAGATTTCCATGACGGCCCGACTTTCATCGGGTTAGCTTGGAAGCTATTCTCAAATATGGGGGACAAAGGACTGCCATTTGTTTCCAAAGACTATTTATGAATAGAAATGTAAAGACATGTATGTCTGCAGCAGGACTTTGTAAAAATATAAAATATTTCACAGTTTAAAAGTGATTTTTTGGGTTTTCATTTAAGACATGGTAGAATTCACTGACCCCTTGGGAATAGAAATGGCTAAAAATCAGTGATTACAAGGAAAGTATCCATGTCATATTATGTCATATTTACATCCCTTATGATCCACACAACTGTATAAAGTTATGGAATTTTAGGCTGAACATTTCACACTGAAAAGCGCGAAAAACTGGTAGAAAGGTGAAACAATGTCTCACAAACTGGAGGATTGGACTGCTATGTGCTGCATAAAATATGTAACATGTTTATGTAATTTGTTTAGATGTTTCCACTGTACAAAGGTGCCATTTAGGGAAAAGCTGGATTTTAGTTAAAGTAATTGTGGGAGGTTTTGGACATTGTAAAACTTACATCATAAATCTGACATCATTCCCTTGAAATCTGACCAGCTAAGAGCGAGGAGGGGACTAGCATCCCTGGCCAATCCAGTAGTTTACAGGCGTGCTTAGCTAAACCTGCCCAGCCATATACTTTGATGATGTCACTATGCATTATAAATAAGAGCCCCTGACAAGATCCCACGCAGACACTCTTCCTGAAGTTCCTGCGCTGCATTCCAGACCTGCTCCATCCAGATTCCAGACCCCACCACAAGGCCAAAGCATTGCTGACCCTACTCCAGAGTCCACTGCAAAACCCAAGCATTGCTGATCCTATTCCATGCAAGGCCTCAATTCTGAAAACCCACTAATCTCCCATTAAAAAGGGGAAAGCTGTGGTAATCTTTTGGGAAGCATCCTGAATTAGACTTGCTTGCTGCTCACTAACTGCAATCCTGCCATCCAGCTGACCTTTAGTATCCCGTGCCCGAAATTGCCATTCCGCTGTCCTTGCCATCTGGTGACCAGAGTGCCCCAGCTGTTTTCCTTTGCCAGGCGCCCAGCCGTGTGGTGACCAGAACCTTTTGACGGTCCAAAAATCCCAAAACTAAAAGTGGACTGTAAGTATAATCCCTACACCATAGAAACCCATAACCTATCTTGTCTTGCATTTGTCCTTATCCCACTCTCTAAGTCATCCTATCCTTATCCTGATAACTTGTTAAAACTGTTAGAATTATCTGTGCCCCCTGCCCGTGACTTCCTAAAGTGCTAGCGCCATCTCTTTTCAATTTTGTCTTGTGTATTCCTAAGCCATTAGTCCTATTTTGAGAAATCGGACTGGTTTCCGCCAGGGTTGGGCGCTGGGGTGACAGGGTTGAATTTGCAAATCAACCTTGGATCTTACTCTGTCCATCTTTGGTGGTTTAGTCTGACTACTCTAGTTTGGAGTAAAACTGTTCTTGTCACAACTGATTTCCTTTCCTATTTCACGGCTTCATTTTGCTCAAAGCGCACCTTTTTATATCTTGCATAACTCATCCAGTTTCATACCTAGAGACCTATTTTCAACACTATACTGTCCCAGAAATATACATCTATACCATATTCCAAATCAGAGTATTTCACCCATTTTTATTAAAAACCGTTTGGGTAATTTAAAGCGGGAATTGAAAAGAAATGTAACTTTTGATTATTTGTGGGTTGAGGGAACATTGCAGGGGGAAATCCTAACTTGGCTGCTATCTTTCCTAATTAAAAATGCTCCTGTTCCATTGTGCTGTAAATATATTCCAGGGGAAGGTTAACCAAGTGCATTGCTCACAATTTCATTGTAATTCTCACCCCATTGGTGATTGCTGCCCCATATTAAAAATGGTATGATTTATTTTGAATTTTAAAATAAATAAATAAACATTGCATTTTACCAACCAGCCTGATTCATGGTCCATTGTGACCCGGGGTATTGAAAAGGGGGTGTGATACGAGTTGTGTACCATCTCCAATTGAATCTGCATAAAATAAGGAGAAAAGCATCGCAGTTGTGCGCTACATACTAGGCCGAGACCAAAGCGTGTGTCGCCTGATTGAAATCCTTAACAACCTCATCCGGAAAAATCTATTAGGGGCTACTCTATTCTTTTGGGCTCACTTGGTTGGAGGGCTTGTGCCGCCTCTTCTTCCTTCTCCTCTTCATCTTCCCACTCGTCTTACTCATCCTCTATTTCCCGCTGCACCTTGCTGCTTATTCCTCCACTCACATACACTCCTCTCTCAATTTCATCTATGATGTTTTTGCTAATGTTGTCTGTAGGCCCCTTCACACTTCCTTTGCACTCTCTGTCCACTGGCATTCATCTTCTAATGCTAGCATTTCCTTCTCTCCTGTACTCTTCTCTCCTCTCCTGCTTATCCTCTCTCTGGTCTCTCTCTCCAGAGCCTTCACGTTGTCATTGTCATTTTTCTGTCTGTCTATTTTAAATAATACCTGTCCTCCTACCCATATGTCTGATGTCACTGCTACCTCCTTCTCTCTTTCCTTTAGCTGCGATTCTAAGCTGCACATTTTAACGTTTTCTACTTCTTTTGCTAATGTACTCCTGGATTCACTTTCCTTTTCCTTTTCTTTAACCTCACCTTCTGTTTCCAGCGGCACATATCCAGGATTGCCATAACCTGCAGCAGCCTTCAATGGATATAATCCAGGCACGGTTGAAAGCAGAATGCATGGTTGAGGGTGAGGAGGTGCCATTGGCTGAACACGCCCCTCATCATCTCTTCTACCTACATTCTCCTTCATGACCTGCTCCTCCTCCTCAAACATTTTCCACAACTGAAGTATGCTTAGTCTGCTCTGTAATTTCTTTCCCTTGTGTGTGGCACGCATGTATGTGTGCATATATTGCAGCAGATGCTTCGAGTGTGTGCCTTCTAGGGGCCATGGCTAGTACCTTTTACTGGCTGTGTCTTTAACGGATTGCACACAGCATTTCAGGATCTTTTGTTTATATTGGTCAAGTGAACAATGGGGGTGGCTGCCATTACAATAACAAAATCCAACTTGGAATTCCAATTTACCACAATTCAACAATCGCTGTTTCCACCACACTCTCACTGTTCTTCTCCCTTTCACACTCCCTTGCCTTACAACAATTTACAATATCAAGGCAATATCCTCCTCACTCACACCAACAATACACAGTCTCAATCTAATCCATACTTACTTTAAAGAATCCTACCTTCTACTCTACCAACACATAAACACATCTCCATCATCCTATTATATATCAAAACAAAATCAACAACATACAATAATGATAATCTCTATTCTACACAGCTGTCTTCCCTTATACAGGGTATTTCCTCCTTTACTGTCCCCGAAGGAGATTGAGCTTTCCACCCTATTGCTCATCCTCCCCAACTATTGTCGGGGGTACCTCTTTTCTATTTCTCTTGAACTTATAACAATAGCAATGCCCAATATACCCTCCCCTGCAGATATTATTGTGAACTGATATACTCACAGGTCCTACGACCCCCAAGGTCATCCGGCGTCGAGTCTGCTCTGTCTGCTGCTCCGCCCTCTGCATCCAGTGTGCTGCCTGCGAGACCAGGCAGGACTTTCGCTGAAACTGGGCTCCTGTCAACCTCTTCTCAGGTGCGCACACAAACCGCTGCAGGCGGACTCTGCTGCCCAAATGAGCCGCAGAGAGGAATCCTCGACCTCTGCCAGACACTGGGGGCCCGATTCTCAACTGGGCGATAATTGCCGAAAATGTCGTTAAAAGGGCTAACGACATTTTCAGTAATTACACCCTATTCTAAAGATGGTGCAATATTCCAAAGTCGGAATCATTGCGCCACTTTGGAATAAGGGTGCCGGTTGCTAGGAAGGGCTGGAAACCGACCTAGCAACCGGCACTCTCGTTGATCATGCCTTTGCATGGTTATTCTTGCGGCACTCCTCCAGTATTGCAAGCGCTTGAAATTGGCGCAGAAGTACGGCACACAATTGGTGCCGCACGGAGGAGTGCCACAAGAAGCAGTTCGTTTGGTGTGTGAAGTGGGTGAGAAATGTCCAAGTATGTAGCCTGCTCTCTACATACTTGCCAACATTCTGTGACCATAAAGATGTAGGTTTTGTAAGTTTCAAAAATAATACCTAGCATAACAATGACATCACAGGAAATTACAAAACATACATTGTTGGCACCACTCGACCATTCTAAAATGCACAACCCATCAAACTGCACAACATAGAAGGATGCTCAAATGTTTAAAATATAAAATTGTGCACGGTAAGTTAACACCAAATTCAATACTTAACTTCACAGAAAAAAAATCAGACAGAGCAGGTAGGCAACGTTTGTCACTGCTCTGTAGAAGCAACCCGGGCAGTACATATTTATTCCTGCAGTGCAGGCTGAAAACTGAACAACATGATTCTGTGTGATGGTGGTATGCTCTGCCAATTGCCTTCACTGATGCACTGAAAACAAAAGCACATGCTTTTGTTTTCATTCTCGGCAGCAGTTTCGTTAAACAATGATTTCCTCGTTATTTTGCGAAACTGCTGCCGAGATCTTCATCCGCCTGTTTCCACAGGAAACAGGCGGATAATAACGAAAGCACTGTCGTGCTTTCCGATGACGCCCAGGCCCACTTCAGAATAGCAGTGGTGCCTGGGTGTCATGAAATGGCGCAGTGAATCGTGCTATTTAGCACGTTCACTGCGCCATGTTGAGAATCGGGTCCTGGGTATCTTTACAGTGCCTCCAAATATTAAGACCAAGAAATAAGAAATTAAAACTCAATAACAGAGTAACTCCAAGTGCACGAAGAAACACAGAATTTTTCGAATAAAGACAGCTGCTGAGAGAACGTACAAAAGACAATCTCAAAATGGCATTAGGAACAACTAGCTTTTAACCAAAGAATTCGTCATAACTGACGTCATTCTAGTAATCATCATAAAAACTTCTACTGTCTAACTTGATTTGTTGGTAAAGTATAGAACATATAGTTATCTATAAGTGAACCCTTTTTTATTGGTTCTTTTACAATTACTAACTCCTCCTAGGTACATTCTTCTACTACATTTCAATATAGCTTGTTACTGATTGGCACTCTACTACAATGGTTGATAGAAGAACATAACTTGATTGGCCAGTCATTTGCTCGTCTAGCTTTGGACACTTTTATGTGGTGCCAAGGTAAATGGTGGAGAAGGGGACGTGGGCGAACTGCTATGATCTTAGTTAAAGTAATACTTACATCTCGTTCCTGGGTTAGAGGCCCATCTACCAGCCGGTTTGTGGCCTTGGGCATGTTGTCTCGGTGTCTGGAAATACTAGTAAAGTGGCAGGTGCACTATCGATTTGGGCCTTGAATGTATGACCATTTTCTTGTTCACGGGGTGAGAGACCTCTGTGCTAAAATCATTTCAGCCATTGATTGGGATTTTCTTACTGTTCTCGATGGCCATTTGGGGCGTTGTGTGATTTTCCTACTGTTCTCGATGGTCATTTGGGGCGCTGTGTGTTCATGCATTGTGGGATAAATTGGCATGGTAGCTACTTGCACCCAGTATTCAACAATGTGTACATTTCTCACTGCTACCAATTGAAACTAATTAACCTTATAATTGTATGCTGTGTGCTCTGATAAATGTTATCTAGTGTGGTTTCAGCTTCTCAAGCAAACCTGCCTTCGGCGCACTGACTTTGGTGCTGTCCTACTGTTAGAACTTTGTGAGGCCTGGAACTGTGTGTTAAGCAATTTATATCTGGATGCAGTATTTCGGAATCGAGGCCTTGCTAGTTTTCGTCAGCATAATGGGGGCACTTTGGTTTTCTCTCCATCATGGTACTGTTCTTTGTGCCTGGTGTATGCTCTTTGTGTCTATGGTATGTGTATCCTATCCAGGTGTTCTGGAACCTCTAAATTCGAGAAGTGTAAACTACCTTGTGCCAGCAACACTGCATCTCTACTCTTAATGGTAGCTATGTGATTGTAAGTGTTTCACTGACAGTTCACTGAACATTTCTTAGTTTGTATCTTCGTTCATAGTGGGGACCAGGTGGGGGTGTGGCCTGACCGGTTGCAACTCTCATCTCCATTATCTCATTTTAATAATACATTTGGTTGTTTTTCCCTTTCGCTTGCAATCAAAATCTACAGCCTCCAATCCTATCACCAATTAGGAAACTTGGATTTAACACCATTTTAAGGGCTATTTGGAGGAAGGTATTGTGCCTCCTCAAGTGAAGCCCAATGCATATATGATCCTCTCTGAATTAGAATAGCCTCTGCAGATATGAGAGTTCTATGGAAAAGCTTGTTATTTTGTACACATCTGATAACACTGCCCTTACATTCTCAGTTTGAGAAATGTCAATCTGATGGTAATGGTAATAGTTATCCAGAAGTCATTAACTGCAGGAATTTCCTGACATTAAACGGCCCTTCTCTGGATAAGTATATGAATAATCCTTTAAACGAACCATCCGATAAGCAGATTGGTGTGACATGTGGGTCCATGCAATAACATAAGATTCTTCCCATTCTTAAAGAAACTATTAAAGGGCCCAGAGTGGTTCCCCCGTATCTCCAAAAAAGTCCTTTGCCAAGCCTAAGAAATGCACTCCTGAGGTTTAGTCTGAATATTCGAAATACTAGGGAATACATGAATAGATGGCCTGGGTGGGGCTTGCCTATGCATTATGCAGATGTTGTCGGACTTCTTTAGAACGCCTTAAACATCTGGTTTTAGAATGTGGATCCCTCCACAACTTGCGTATTGACGTGTTTGGGTGCTTTGTGTATGATCATTCCTGTGTGTTTATTGATTCCCTTAGGAAATAATTAATCAAGGAACCTCACTTGCACTTTTAACTGGGATGTTGAGATTTTTTAATCGTTTGAATTCGATTAGGTTATGGATAGGATATAATAGCAAAGCTTCATTAATTAGCATTACATGTATATTACTTTGCCCATTATGTTATGTACCACAATGTTGGATATTTATTTTAAGGCTGTAGGTAAAAGGATGTATTTTACTATTTAGACCTCTACTGTTCTAGCTGTATTTTTCATATTTTAACATATTATGGTGTTGTGGACCATTTTTTAAACCATAAGCACAAATAAAATGCTATTTTTTCTCTTTTAGAGTAAATGATCCATCGCATGGCCACGTGTGGGGGTCCTTTACACTAACTTTATTTACTTTTCGGGTGAAACGATACTGTATGTCTTCTCGCGCTGGGGATCCTTGCCCTTTGGTTTTTTTAATCCCCTGCTAGAGGGTTACACAGGTATGTATATGTTTCTCGGTTGCCCATACATAGATCATTTCTCCCTTTACCAAAGTGTCCAAAATAATAAGATCAGATATACTACGCCCCATATTTGATCTGAGAGAATGAACTAGAATAAACAATTTAAAAAACAACAATTGACAGTGTAAAATGTTCTAAAAGAAATTCAAGTAGTCGCAGTTTGGCAATATTTTGCAAGTTGGTTTGGAACCGCGATTAGACACTGTTCGAGTTGGTTTGCTACACAAATGAACAAAGTATGTCTGAACTGTTATTGAAACATATTTGTTTTTAATCACAGCAGTCATATGGGTAGTGAACACTGTAAATATGTATGTGTCTGTACTTGAAAGGCAATCACTTATGAATACATTTGCATGGTCTTTGTGTCTAAAAAAGGTCAGTGAGGTTGAAACATAGGTTGTGAGGTGTTAAATGGTGATGTGACGCTGAGTGCTGGTATATGAGCGTAATGGCGAGGCAGAGGAAGTATTGCACATGTCAGCCGAGGCACTGGGATAGGCTGGAATGTTATGTGTATATAACTCACTAAGAACATGTACATACCATACTAAACTAAGTTGAACGCTTACGAATGACCACTTGTGCACACAGGCACCAATTTAGGATGGCAAGCTCAATGACAACATAACGTGGCCGAGTACAACCACTATTAAACAGCATGGGCCTGATTTACAAAAATGTTTTCAATGGGAATTTCCCATGTTAAAACATTTTTGTAAATCAGGCCCCATGTAAAGGATTTTAGGCACAATAGTATTTGTTGAAAACATAGCAATTTCCCTTTTCTGTTGGGTGTTTTGTCGCTTAATCGGAATTAGTTTTAAACTGAGGTTAATTCACACAAATGCTTACATCATATCAACACGTTTTTCATTGAATATGAGCACACTTAGTTGGATTCACTCTGCACACCTTTTAGCTTCTCCCCTGTTGTCCAGCAGAGGGTAGTACAGGGCAACTTTGAAAGTGGATGCCAGTTTTGCGAAGTACTTAAAGGCGGTTGTGTCTTCAAACGGAATCTTAAAGTCCACTAGGGAATAAGTGAGTAAAATACATTTTTTTACTTCTTAATCATATTTCCTGACCCTATAGTTTCCTTTATTTGTTGTCAATAGTAATGATGTTCTGTTGCAATTTATATCACCAGTGAGCACTGTGTTCACTGTGACTATGCCTCTCTGCCAAGCATGCTCAAAGTGTTTGGTGGAATTTAAACGTAACAACTTCTATCCTCAGCTCATGTCCAGCACCAAAACCATTGGCTTCTTCGTCGAGAGCAACCTTTACTTGAAGTCCTTCATTGTGAAGAAAACCTAGACAGACTGCTTCTAGCATTCTCTCCTTCAGAAAATGAAGCCCCTGTTGCCGACCATAATCCTCAGAACAGTGATCATGGCTCTGGCCCTTTGCTACCTGTGTGGGGGAACTCTCTTCATTGGAGTCCCAAGTACTATCGCTGGCCCTACTGAAAGCTGCCAAGCACACTGCAGCAAGTGTAATCAAAGGACTGAAGAAATGCGCATACTCAACCCCAACACTATGTGAGTTTACACTGGTTAACCCCCCCCAACCCCCACTCCCCAAAGAGCACAACCTCTTCAAGATGGCCTGCATCACCTACTGTACAAGACTATGACAACCAATGTCCGGGTGTATCTGGCTGAAAACTCTCCATCTCTGGCTGTCCCTGAAGCCCCAGAAGACACAACATCATGACTAGCATCTAATATATGCAAGAAATAAATAAGCAGGGGATGGGCCTTCTCCTGCTATGCTCCCAGACTCTGTAATGGATTAGGTACATCTGATTGTGCTTGTTCTTATGCAGCCATTTATTAAATGGTGTTTCGCTAAGTGAGGTTAAATGGCTGTGATCAGATGGGCCGATACTGCTGAAATAACATAGTATTGCACTTCAGACTGGACCGATCCCTCCTGCACTTTAGGATGTGACTGAAGCTCAGGCACTTCAAGATACAGCGAGTCGCCCATTGACAACCTGACAGTTCCTCTTGCCATTCTCGCCCCATCTCCTTCCCTGACTTTCACTGTCCCACCGTCTACATTTTCCCCTTCATATAAAGCACTCCATTGCTTGCTGCCTAAGGTAGAGAGAAAGATCCCATTTATCCATATGTACAGTGCCTTCTGCAGGCCTATTGACCTCACAGACCAATACTACGACAATCAAGAAAGGGAGGCATGGTAACTTCACGTTTGCTAGTTGATCTCTGGACAAGTGCAGACTGAAGTGCAGCTGGTGGTGTGTTCAGGAGACAGATGTGCCCACTCTAATAGAGAAAACCCACACTTCTGTCACCACTCGCAAAATCTCTGCTACTGCACTGACAGGGACATCAGATATCAGGGAGGGCCCGAGGAAGGGATCATGGTTGCTAGCAGAGGGAAGGCGGTGCATGTGTGTGAATAGCTGTCTCCTCAGTGAGCTCCCTTTTCCAGTACTCCATTTGACATCTCATAGTAAGCAAGGAAACATGTCCTCTGTGCATCAAGTGTTTCAAAGGCATTAACACTGCCCTCATAACTCCACAAAACAATACTTAAAAGAGGCTGCTGGAAAATTCACTTCACTCTAGCAGCTCTGAGCTGCCCGATTACAATGGCCTCTTGACACGCTATTTTGAGAGTCACCTACAATAGCAAGTTGTCTGTACCTAACACAAAGTAACAATTTGCCAAAGGGCGGACCGAAGATCTAACGCTCACTCTTTGCAAGGTCGAGAAAAATACCAAGAAGATGGTAACCAGACGTCTTCTCAACCCACTTCAAACATGGCCCCTCAAGAGACTTCATTCAAAAAAGGGTCTGCCAGTCGTATTGCGATCGCAATCACACTCATGCATACCAGCAATAACCGATACCAAACAAAAGCCAGCATATCTTCAATAGTTGAGTGTTCTCACACCTGTTATGGTCAACACCAAGATGAGATTGTACTCAAATCATTTGGAAGTATGAACCGCGGGACATGGATTTATGAAGTGAAGCTGAGAGTTGACTGATTTAAAGATACAATTTTTAAAAAGTTTCTATAGCTCACATGTGAAGTAGCATGACAAGGTGTAGTGAACTTGGACTGTGCATTTGACCAATTCAAAGGATTCGATAAGGGCACGGCAATGTCTGTTGCTTGATTTCACCCTCAAATGCTGTGGTCATAGTTTGGAACACAGGCTCAGTCAGAAGCCCCAGGCTCACCCTCCAGGCTCCGAGGCTAGCAGTTGTAGATGCAAGGGGAAATGCATTATGTTCTTTTGGGAATTTACACAGGGAATATTTGTACTTTGAGTGGCCAGCGGACACCGCCATGCACACAATCTACCTCCGAATAGTTGGCAACTATCAATGCTAGGGAAAGCAGGTCTTCTTAGGTATTGTGTCGGTCAGATAAATGAGTTGGACCCGCCGAGGGCATGACGCAATATCTTTATTAAACTTGTAAGTAGATGGCGTAACTTTCCCTGTCACTAAAGGGACTACCCTACCTATCCAAGGAAACTAAAGGTGCTTGTCAATAATCAGGAAGTCCAAAGTAAAAATGTCCTCCATCCAAACTAACTCTATTTGACCCTACCACTATTTTTAACTAACTGAAATAGGCCAAGATAATGTCTTATCTTTTCCTGGTCTTTTCTTTATCTTCCAATAGGCTTTTATTTACAGTGTTTCTCTGTGGTAGATATATTTCTCAGCAAAATCTCCTTGGATAGTCTTTGAGATCAATTCTTGTAGTTCTTCAAGAATAGTCTTGGGTTTCGTGTTTTCTGTGGTTCTACATTTACAATAACTTCCGTTCAGGTACTTTCTCACACTCTTGTCATCACTTGTACACTCTTTACTCGCTTTACATTCAGGCTTTCCTGAGGTGGGTTTATCTTTCTTCGTCATAACTTCTGTGTCTTACAATGTCTTTTTGTGTATCTTGTTCATTGAAGATTTTTATATCCTGTTTCTTATTACATATTCTCTGTTAGACTTGCTCCAGTCTCCAATTGTGAGGTCATGAGGTTTCTTTCCTCCCTCCCAGGGAAATTGTTTCCAGTCTCTGCTTGTTCCCCACCTGGAGTGTCTAAACACCTCACTTCTCGTCTTAACTGATTTCTCTCTTGGTATCTCGTCCTTAGAACTGGTACGAGTTGCTCCCCTTTTATAATAACCTTTTCCCTGTTCGGTTTATTCTTTACTGGTTTACAATTCCATTTACAAAGTCTTAACATTAGTTTACTGTTTTTTACGACTTAGTAATTAATACAGGAGACTTAGGGCTTTATTCACAGAAGGGTTTTTATAATGGCTGAATCCCATAGGGAAACGTTCTGTAAAGCAGGCCCTTTATCTCTGTGATAAATCAACTTCTGGAACACCAGTTGTCCAGGGGTGAATATCGGTTTCTAAACCATCAATCTACTTCACACCTCTAGTACACCAGAAGGAATCCGAACAGATTGGAAACACAAGCAAATTATAAACCTCTCTGTCCAATGTTGGTAACGTGGACGGAACGGCAGGCTTATCTACGAAAGGTCATGGATCGTTGGTTAGGTGCAACACAACGAAAATACAATTATTACCCAATGATAAAAGGGACTGTCCAGTCAAGGTTGTATAAAAATACCTACTTTATTATTATCACAACAGAAAGTTCTAGCACACTACAAAATACAATCCACTCTCTAAAGGACTGCAAAGGACAGACAGTTTCAAAGAAGGAAAAGGACACACTCTGGGTACTGACAGGAGGGTAGTCGATATAGTAATTCATTGTAATAGTTCAAGGATACTTGGTTTCAACACACAGGGAGCAATGGGTCGTAAGACGTCACTAGGCGCCTTCGAAGAAGGACCAGGGGGTCAGAACACTATCTACCTTGCGGAACAGGAGTTCTTGGTGTTCGATGGGGTCGAGTCAGGCATTAACCCCACGCATTTTCCGGAGGTTTATCTACTATCAATCATTTTCATTTAAAATTTCATAAAAGCCCAGATGAGCTCAGACCCACCGTGCAGATGGTCGAATTGCTCCCAATCGCCACACAAAATGGATATTGTAAGAAACATAATGCATGTTTAGATCAAATTGAATACATTCCCAACTACCCAAATAAAATATCTGGAGAACTGGTTTTTGGAACGAGTTAAGAAGTCTGCGGCTATCACTCCTTGCAGTGAGAGATGAGCCACAGGGCCTCATTACGAGTATGGCGGTAACCATGCCCTTAATAAGGGCATGGCTGCCTCCATACCGGGTTCCAGTACCGGGTTCCTCCAATGAGGACTTATCGGGCTAGTCCAACCTTTATGGACCCGGTAAGTCCTCATTGGAAAAACCCATCCCCATTTGAGCCCCCATAGGGCTCAATGGGAATGGGGACGGAGCAAATAACGGGGCCGTTAATAACAGGCTCGTTATTAGCTCCCTGATCCCCTAGCGGGACCCGGAAGGACGCCTGGTTTTACCAGGCGTCCTTACCGGGTCCCTCAAAGGGAACATCGTAATAGGGCCTCCCGTAATTAAGGGAGCCGGTCCCGTGCCGGCACCCTTCATTACGGGAGCTCCTGTCTCGTAATGAGGCCCGCTGTCTTTTGATGTTCAGTGTAACCAAAAGGTTTTAGATCTGGATGTGGGGAACGGCCAATGTAAATTGAAAGATGATACTGTCAAATGTCTGAAACGCAAGCGGTGAGAGTCACAGACGCAAGGGGCGAAACAGAAGTCCTGAGGCAGCTAAAGAAAATGTAATCTTGGAATATGAGATGCAAAGACTGAATGTGGACTCTGATTTGGCCCTTGAAACAGCTTAGAAGAGGTGGAATACACACTTTTGAGAAGGAGGTTCGGACTGCTTTCTGCAACCTGCCAAATCGAGAGGTTCATGGGAAGGTGCTATGATGGGGGGAAGGAAACTACCTCTTTGGACCCAGTAAGGGCAAAGGTGCTGCTGGACTCCATTTCAGGCAGGACATACGGGAAAAGAAGAAACACTGAGCAGGATGAAGAGCTTGTTTTAGAGACAGAGTTTAGAATATACTGTTACTAACTTTTGATTATAATATTTTGTTCCCTTCCAGCTGAGGTTATCTCTGTTACGGAGGGAAAACGGACATGGGGCTCTTTAAGTGAAAACGAAAGCCAGAGGGAGGAGGGGTGGGGCGGGAGGACGGGAGGCGGGAAGGGAAGTTAGTTACAGTTGAATAAAGGTTGTGAGAAGACGTACAGAGTGTCTGTGGATTATTCATGGCCCATTCTTGCCCGTAACAACTGGCGACAAGCTCAGACGGACCCCGCGCTTGAGCGAGCAGCCAGAGTCACGGAGGGACCCAGCACCAACAGCAGTGCAGTGGATGAATGCCGGTGAGGAGGTTCCGGCGACACAAGCAGACAGCAGTGAAAGGAAGAGTGGATGTGCGCAGAGCTGCAGAGTCGCCGAGGGACCCAGCAGCGCCACGCCAAGGCTGATGGGGAGATCCAGCAGACGGAGGTGAACAGCGGAGCAGGGGGGAAACCCAGTGAAGCCCGCGACATGCCAGTGCCGGAGTGAAGGCCAGCACGCCGGCCGCGGAGAAAAGGACAGAGGACACGTGCCAACGGCAGAGGCAAGGAGGAGCCCCCAGCGAGTCGCCGAGCAATGCCACCCCAGGACAACCGGAAGTGCCACGTGCACACGCAGGTACAGAACGAAGGAAGGGGAAATCAATCGCCCACACATCATACGCTCCAGGGGAGGGAGATAAAGGCACGCCAGAGACTAATATAAGCCACTTGAAAGCGAGGAATCTTAGGCATGCGCCAGTGCCAGCCATAAGCCACTTGAAAGCGAGGAATCATAGACACACGCCAGGGCCAGCCACAAGCCACTTGAATGCGAGGAATCGTAGGCACACGCCAGTGCCAGGCCACTTGAAGGCGAGGAGTCACAGGCACAAACCAGTGCCGGGCCACTTAAAAGCGAGGAGTTATATGCACACACCAGTGCCAAGCCACCTGAAAGCGAGGAATCACACGCACACACTACAACAAAATACAAAATACTTGGAAGTGAACAGTCATAAGAACACACCAGTGGCAAACCACTTGAAAGCGAGGAATCACACGCGCACACCAGTGCCATCCCACACGCAAGCGAGTCATCATAGGAACAAGTTGACACCACCTACAAGCAACGTGAAAACGAGCATCAGTGATCATGTCACAGTCTGGGAGCGCAGCAGTAGACACCACAGCGCCTGCCATTCCTGGTGTGACGCCAACCAACCCAGTCTCCTTCCTATGCCGCCCAAACCCGTTTTCACTAGAACCTCAAGAGAACCAGGGACAAAGATGGCAAGAATGGATGGACGAGTTCGCACTGCGCCTCATCGACATTCACTACGATGAATCAGAAGCAATTCAAAGTACACCGCCCACACCCCAACTCGTACAGGCCATCCACCACAAGGCTCTGGACATTGCAAGATTAAAATCCATTTACCCAGCATTGTTTGAAGGGGTGGGCATGCTAAAGAACACCATCATCAAGCTACACACTGACACGACAGTACGGCCAGTACCGCAACACCCAAGGCGGGTCGGATTCCATCTGCAAGCGAAAGTCACCCATGAGCTGCAGACACTACTAAACAATGATATCATCGAGGGAGCGACAAGGCCCACACCGTGGGTGTCCCCACTTGTAGTCATCCCCAAAGCAGACGGGCGCCTCGCCTCTGCGTGGACATGAGGATTCCCAATACAGCCATTCAACGGGAGAGGCAGATAAGCTAATCAGACTCAATCAAGCCACAAAATTCTCAAAGTTGGATCCCAACCAAGGATACCACCAGCTTGTCATCGATCCCGCATCAAGACCCATCACTACATTCAATACCCACGAGGGCCTATTTTGCTACAAACGGCTAAACTTCGGCATCTCATCCGCCGCTGAAATATTCCAAGAAACAATCCACAGACTAATCAGCCCGGTCACCAACACATTCAATTACAATGACGACATTCTCATATTTGGAGTCACCCAGGACCAGCACGACACGGCCCTACATCAAGTCTGCCGCATCCTCCAAGATGCCGGACTCACACTCAACAGCCAAAAATGCGAAATCAATACCCACACATGCTTCTTCAGCCACATTTCCTCGGACCAGGGGATCAAGGCGGACCCAGACAAAATCTGCGCGATCACAAACCTACCCAACCCAAAGGACACGTCTGAACTACGCTCATTCCTGGGCATGGCAGGGTACTGCGCTCGCTACCTCCCACAATACGCCTCACTCACGTGTCCTCTCCGACAACTGCTAAAAAAGGATCAACCCTTCCAGTGGACAGACAAATGCCAACAGGCCATGTCTACCATCAAACGAGAACTGGCTGCCAATCGCCAACTGGCATACTTCAACCGGCAATGGAGGACCAAAATCACCGTAGACCCCAGTCCGGTAGTCTTAGGCGCAATTCTGGCTCAAACCGATCCACAAAACGATGCCAAAACCACCATCATAGCATATGCAAGCCATGCACTCAACTCTACTGAACAAGCATACTCGCAGGCGGAGCGCGAGAGCCTGGCGGCCGTGTGGGCGTGCGAGAAGTTTCACCACTTTGTCATCAGACACACCTTCACACTCATTACGGACCACCAGGCCCTGCTAGCCCTTTTTGGCAACCCGAGAATTAAAATACCCCAATGCATTGAACGTTGGGGCATCCGACTCCAAGAGTACGATTATACAATCGTCCACAAACCTGAAGGTGATGCAAATCCCGCAGACTACATGTCACGTCACCCGGAAGGGACGTCCGACACCACACTACAAGGAGAAGTGGACGGATACGTTGCCTATCTGTTACTCAACGCCCTTCCCCCGGCTATCACAGCACAATTGTACTCAGAAAAAAAGCAGAGCAGACCCCACCATCAGAGCTGCAATACACCTCACCAACATGAACAAGTGGTGACGCACAGCCACCAAACTCTTCGAGCCGGGAGAGGGGGGGAAGTAGATAGAAGAGACCTAGCCAGAATGAACAAAATACACAACGAGCTGGCCACAACAAGCCATGGCACGCTGCTCCGAGGGAACCGCCTAGTAGCACCCAAAAGCCTAAGGAAGCCACTGGTCATGATCGCACACGAAAGCCATCGCGGCGTGGCCAACACTAAAAAGATACTGCGGAACCAGGTGTGGTTCCCCCACATGGACACAATCGTGGATGACACATTAAGACACTGCATCCCGTGCTAAGTGTTAGGAAAGATTTCATAATTGTATGTGATTTTCCCTCCATGTGGCAACCCCTAAACCTTTTGCTGTTGTTTTACACCCTGATCTAAACTTTGCCAGAGAAGCGCAGCCTTCCGCCGCACTCCCCTGGGCTTTCGCTCAATTCTTATGGGGAAACTGACATGCCCTTAAGTCAGTCAGTACTGGGAGACTTTGTTTCCCTTACTCCTTTCCTCATGTTGCAGCTTTTGTTCAACATGAAACAAGAGTTCACTGTAACTTACCTTACCGCACTCTTGGGTCTCTAGTCATTCCAAAGGCCCTAGAAACTCTTGCTGGACTTATTATGAACTGTGCAAGTGTGTCACGGACAGGACTGGTGGCAGCTATCATTTCTCTTGTGTTTTGAACCCTTTTTTGCCATATTATCCGCGTTTACCGCGCTTGGCACAAATGAGTGGCCTGGCTCCAAAATGGCCATGCCACGAGGTTCTTTGTCCTGTCCTCTGGCTGTTTTGCCCCTTCACCTCAGTCCTTATTTGGTCATGCACTTTCCCACGAAACCCAATGCTTTCGCGGGCTTCTGCATGCCTTGTGCGTGCCTCCAGGATATGGGATGGGATGTCTGGTCCCAATACACATCCTGGGTGCCAGAGAGTCTGGAGTTTCCTGAATGCCTGGGAACACTGTGGTCCGTGATAGGTCCACGTATGGTGTGAGTTTTTGTGAGCAGATCTCCCATTGGGTCCACTCTGTTTTGGCGCGAAGGGAACTTTGGATAAGAGGAGGCTGAAAACACCACTACCATGTCGATCTCCTGAGTTCACACCGAACAAGGGATAAGAAGCCAAGTATCCTGCAACAAGAAGCTGAGTCGAGGAACCGCTGGTGACCCGCCGAAGGTCTGGCATCCTGAGCCGCTGCCGTCCTGCGAGACCCCTCTGCATCTGATCCTCTTAGAAGGACTGTGAAGGTACTTTCACCCATTGGAATAGTGGGATCAACTATTCCCGGCACCTTCATCAAACCCTGCAAGTAAGCCTCTTCGGAAGTGTCCCTGGGCCAACCAGTGGGCTGACCAGCTCACGCAGGACGTTTTGCTCTGTCACTGCCCTCGTTTCGGGGAAGCCCTCGAAACTTGGTCTACTGCTTGCTCTGCGTCCACGGCACCCTCACAGCGAATTTCGTACACTTGGCATTCCCAGGTCTGAAGTGAGACGAGTGCGCCCGGACCAGAGTAAACGCGGTCGCCGTGCTGCCCTGCTGTGGTAACAACCTGTGCACGTTTGCTGCATTTGGGACACCCTCGAGCCTGCATCCTGCTACAAGGAATCTACATGGTATCGAGACGTCCTGATTATCGCATCTGAACCTACCAGCAACGTCAACTGAACTGGAGAAGTCTGGGTCTGCCTGCGTCGGGGAACGGTGAGTAGTCCATACCCCAACCGGTGGCCCCTCGCGCATGAGCCCATTTCTTTTCTACCGCTGTTGCAAAATAGCGACTCTATCCTGCACTCTCACCCTCCCTCTGCCCACAAGTGGAGGCCTTGCTTGAGTAGTGGGGACTTGTTCTTCATCGCTTCATTCACCTTCCTGAACTGCCTGAGACCCTTGAAGAGACCCTACTTTATCCATTGGCACCAGCACGTGCAGGTACTTTTGAGCATAAGGCTCCTCTCTTCGGAGGGCTCGGACTTCCTCCTAGTTAGGTGTATTTCTGATGTACAACTGGGTCTAATGATTACGTGCACTGCCTGTTTTCCTCCCCATCTAGGTGGTCTACATATTACGTGCTCATAACTCCTTAGACCCCTCGGTCTTGTATATATATTGTATTGATTGTGATGTGTTGGTTTACTTTAGCATTATTGTGATTATTTGCTATGGTCGATGTTACAAAGCCTTTTAATATGACACCTGTCTGGAGTAATTTGTAAGTGTCCTTGCTTTGTGTGCTCATTGAGGTCTATCAGTCACCCTCACCCTCTTGAGACTTAGTCTTGACCGCCGCCATCGCTACCCTGATTGGTCTGGCTTGTCCAGAGGTTACCCTGTTCCAAGAAACTAGGCTGGCCTTCTGAACCTCTGCCCCTCCAGGTCCGAGTTCAAAAATCCATCTTAACAAATTGATGTACAGTGGTGGGATAGGACTGAAGGTATCCAGTGTTGTGCACGAGCTAAGGAATTTCAAGTTATTCCTACCAGGACACATAGTGAATTGTCGTAGTATAACTTTTTAAAGGCCATAGTCCTATCTAACAGTATGGACACAAGTACCTTGTTAACTTTAAATGCTTCTGAATCCAAAACATTGAAAAAGATGTGTGCTGAGAGAGGTGTCTCCTCTCAAGGCACCAAAATGGAAATGATCCAAAGAATCATGGCCTGGCAAGAAGCTCAGTTTAGTGCTATAGCTTCAGAGGACAGTGCAGAAGGAGGTGGGGCTGCTCTCACTGGTAGAACCGACAGTTCTGCCACTGCACTGATCCACAGTGAGGACAGGGAGGATGAAATGTCCAATGTTTCCTCTGCCAGTGCTGATGGGGAGGCCATACTTGAATTCAAGAAGCAAGAGCTGCTGTTTAGACAGAAGGAGCTTGATTTCAATATGGCCAAACTAAAAATCGAACAGGCAGAAAAACAGAAAGACAGGGATCACCAGTTGGAACTGGGCAAGCTTCAAGTTGCCAACGGATCCAAGGGTCTGGGGCCTCCTCTCATCCAAGGTTTCCAAAAGATCTGCTCAGTGTGTATGAGGAAAACAATGACATTATGGACTGGCTGAATACATTTGAGTATGCAAGTGCAGTTCAACAAGTTGACAATGCTGATAAAATTGCCTGGTTACTTAGCAGACTGCCCCATTCTGGCTGCAGTGCCATTATGGAAATGTCGAAGGCTGAGAGTGCAGATTTTGCAATGTTGAAGCAAACTCTTATTTTAAAGTTCGGAAAGACTCCTGCCCAATACTTAAAAAGATTCAGAGAGTATAAGAAAAAAGTAGGTGGTACTTGGGTATCTTATGTAACTGAATTCTTAAAAAACTTGACTGGCTGGGTCGAAGGTTATAAGGTTTCTACCTTTGAAGGTATGATAAGTCTTGTCATGCTGGAACATATTTTTGCCTCTTCTTCCCCTGAGCTTAAGCAATATTTGGCAGATTCAAAGGAGATAGATCCTAAAAAGCTTGCCATTGCAGCAGATTTATGGGTGTCACATCGAGTGTCCCATAAGGACAAGACTCATCCTGGTAAGCAGGAGGAAGGGAAAAATGCCAAAGATAAGGAGGGTGGGGAAACTGATAAATATTCTTCCCAAAAGGGCCACAAAAAGAAAAAAAAGGGTAAGACACAAGAGAACTCACAGGGTAGTGGAGGTCAGTCCCCGAAACAGAACTCAGAACTCTGGTTATAACCTTTGAAGATGACCTTACCACCCTCATAGCGAACAATACCCAAAATCATTCGCAAACGCTGTTGCTGCGCGACTTTAACATCGGCTTTAATGAACCAGACAACAAAAATGCCCTCTCTATAACAGCTATCCTAAATGACCAAGGCCTTACCCAAAATGTCCTCTCCCCCACACATGCTAAAGGCAGAACCCTTGACTGGGTATCTGAACTTAACTGCAACATAGTCATTACTGACATCACCCCTCAACCATGGACTGACCACTACCTAATAAATTTCACTGCCACACTTGACCTCCCCAGCCCTAAAATTATCAAAATGATACCACCACTCCCCACCAGAAGTAAAAAAGACATTACTTCAGAAAAACTCATCCCCCTCCTCCTGCCTACTATCAACGGCCTGAAGGACAACACTGACCCAGACATACTAGTAGACACCTTTAATAAAGCTATGTCTCATGCACTAGCTACTATTGCACCTACAAAACTACGCAAAGCTAAGCAAGAAGCCCACCTCAATGCCTGGTTCGCCCCCCAGCTTAAGGACCTTAGAAAGCAGAAACGAAAACTCCAAACTATCTGGCGCAATTCGCCTACCGACGACAACAAAGCTAAGCTCACCCAATTTACCAAACATTACAAGTCAGAAATTATCAATACAAAAAAAAACGTATTCAATGATAGAATTACCAATGCCAAATCTAATACCAAGGAACTTTTTGCCATCCTCCGGGAAATGGAATCCCCTATCCAACCAACTGACACGGTCCCCAAGGACAAGACATGGTGCACTAATATACAGAATGCCCTATCGAACAAAATCTCCACCCTCCAACTTAAAATAATTAATAAAAAAGACACCCTCTCTCCTACCGATCAAGCGCCTCTAGTGACTCAACCCAATACTATCCCCCCTTTTAGCTTTAAACCTATCTCCATCATCGACACTGAAAAGGCTATCCTCTCACTGAAGCCCTCCAACTGTAAGGGCGACAGCTGCCCAGCTCAAATAATAAAGGACGCTGCCAGAGATTTAGCCCCATTCATCTCGAAGCTTATTAACTCATCCTTCAAATCCAACACAGTGCCAGCTAACCTAAAAGAATCCTGGGTCCTCCCCCTTCTTAAAAAACAAACCCTCAATCCATCCATTCCGACCAACTATAGGCCTATCACCACGGTACCCTTCCTACTAAAAATTATCGATAGAGTAGCCTATCTCCAAATTCAAGATTATTTAGAAGCCAATCATCTACTAGGCTCGCGCCAATCGGGCTTCCGCCCTCTCCATAGCACTGAAACAGCCCTGATAGATCTTAAAACTAAAATGGAGGAATTCAAGGATAATGGGAAAACAGCGCTGCTACTTTTACTGGACTTGTCAGCAGCTTTTGATCTGGTGGATCATGCAGTATTATGCAACCACCTCAAGCTCACTGCCAATTTCACAGGAGAAGCAATAGCATGGGTCCAATCCTTTCTAGCCAACCAGACCATGAGAGTGTTTTCCACCTCCACCTGTGCCGATCCCATCCAAATTACATGTGGAGTCCCACAGGGCTCGTGTCTCACCCACCATGTACAACATTTTCACCAAGCCATTGTTCGACAAGTTGGACAGACTGGGCGTCACCTACACTAATTACGCAGATGACACCCAGAACCTCATACCCCTTTCGGGCAACTATGGAGTGGACCTGGCTCTGGTGAATAATATCTACATCCTCATTCAGGCATGGATCGCCACCCATGGCCTCTGCCTGAACGACGATAAAACTGAAATCTTGCTCCTCGGATCAGACCATAACCTATCTAAACTCACACCGGACTATGCCTCATTTAACATCGATAATAACACTATCAATGTTATGCAAGAGGTTTTTACCTCGACTCAGCTCTCACCCTCAAAAAGCAAGTCAACTCCCTCGCCTCAACTACCACTTACACGTGTAAACTCATCCGTGCTGCCGGACCCTTCCTGTCCAGCGCCAGCTGCCACACCTTGGCCAATGCCCTTGTCATGTCCAGACTGGACTATTGCAACGCCTTATACTCAGGTGCAAATAAGTCGGTCACTGACAAACTCCAGAGATTACAAAATAACGCTCTCAGAGCAGCTTTGAACATCCCACGCAGAGAGCATATCTCCAATCACCTGACCGAGGCCCACTGGCTAAAGATAAAGGACAGAATCCTCCTTAAAACCATTTCCCTCACTTCCAAATGCCTCAACAATCAAGCACCCCCCTACCTAGCAGAAAGAATCAATTGGAGACCCTATAACCGACTGACGAGATCTGCCAACACCTTCTTACTTGAAGTCCCTAGATTCAAGATTATCACGGCAGGTGGATCTAGCTTCCCAGTTAGAGCTGCACAATCATGGAACACACTCCCTTCTGACCTTAGACACCCTCTACCCTACACTAGATTTAGATCTTACGCTCTCAAATGGCTGCACAAAAATGATATGTAACGATTTTCACCCTTACCTAGCGGAAAACGTTATACACCTGTTAAGACGATATTCCTTATGCGCTTAACCCATCTTATCCTATATGTATTGCAACACCTTGTATCATTTGTTGTAAGTGACCACTGTTTTTGTAACAGCCTGTGTCAGGCACTGTAATGAAGTTTCGAGTCTACTTGTATTGTTGCGCCCAGCTGCCCACGGGCTTGGAGCGCATTACCAAATAAACAAACAAACAAATAAACCTCCCTATGTAAACAGACCCAATGGATCTTGTTTTGCTTGTGGAGCAACTGACCACTTGAAGGGGGATCCCATATGTAAGGTCAAACCCATGGGGGTCCACTCTGCTAATCTGGCCTTCTCCTCCTATGAGGAAGAAGAGATTACCGGATCATCCTTCTATTCAGACTCCTTCCCCAGCGGGATAGAAGCTGAGGTAGTTTTAGTTTCCCTGGGTTCCTGGGAGCCTAAAGTCGCAGAGGCTTATGCTAGGATTCCAGATAACACCAAGCACTACTTTAAAGACAGTGTGCTGATCAATGGAGTAGATACTCCAGCTCTTAGGGATAGTGGGTGCAGTCGGACTGTAGTGGATTCTACCTTGTTAGACCCAGAGGAAGTTGCCAGAGCTACTCTGATGCCCACTAAATTGGCTGACGGCCCATGTTCCCAGTAATACCTCTAAATCTTACTATCAATGGTACAGCAGTCAGGATTCCAGTGAGCATTCAGAGGAGTGTCCCAGGAAAGGTCTTGTTGGGCAATGATCTCAGAGCTGTAGGGCTTGTGGGAGATACTGCTGACAGACCCTGCACAGGGTCTCAAACGAAGGCAGCATTGGCCAAGACCAATGCTCTGCCCCAGCCAAAGGGGAAACCCAAGGCTAAAGGGGTCAAGAAACCAAGAAGAGTGAAAGAGAATGTTCCCCTTACTCGCCTACCACTGAGGTTGAGGTAGTTGGTCAATCACCCGGACCTGACGAGGAGGTGGTGATGCCTGAAGTGTTTGACCCCAATGACCATCCTGAACTAAACAATTTGTTAGTAGAAGATGGTCCTGACAGGGACGAATTCAGTAAAGGCCAACGTGAGTGCCCATCTCTGGAACGCCTAAGGAGACAGGCCTGCTCCCAGCTTGAGGGTGAACCTCCTGGGAAGCATCAGATTTATTGGGAAGGTGAACTCCTGTATAGTGAGCCCACAGAGTCCACAGAAGGAGACCATAGGAGGTTGGTGGTTGCCCTTGCTGTAAGCCCCTTCCTCCTGCAGCTGGCGCATGAAGTGCCCCTTGCTGGTCACCTTGGTATTAAGAGGACCAAGCACAGGTTATCCATGCACTTCTACTGGCCCAAGATGGGGGTGCAAGTAGAAAGTCACTGCAGGAGCTGTGCCTCCTGCCAGTTATCTGGTAAGAGTTGTTCAACAATCCAAGCTCCATTGGTACCACTCCCAGTTGTGGGAGTACCATTCGAGAGGGTAGGTATCAACATAGTTGGTCCCCTTGGCCCCCAAACATCCTCAGGCAACAGGTTTCTCCTGGTATTGGTCGATCATGCCACCAGATATCCTGAGGCCATCCCATTGAAAACTGTGACTGCCAAGTCAGTCGCAAAAGCTTTACTCAGCATCTTTACTAGGGTTGGCTTCCCTAAAGAAGTTGTGTCTGACAGAGGCAGCAACTTTATGTCAAAGTATATGCAGGCTATGTGGAAAGAATGTGGGGTCACCTACAAGTTTTCTTCCGCATACCACCCCCAGACCAATGGTCTGGTGGAACGGTTTAACAGGACCTTAAAAAGTATGATTGGGGCTCTGGAAGAACCGCAAAGAAGAAAATGGGATCTTCTTTTACCATGCTTACTGTTTGCCTACCGAGAGGTACCGCAGGAGGGTGTTGGCTTCAGCACCTTCGAACTTCTGTTTGGTCACCATGTGCGGGGACCCTTAGCCATATTCAAGGAGGGATGGGAGATGCCCACTGCCCCTATTACTACCAACGTAGTAGACTATGTGTTAGGGCTCAGAAAAAGGATGGTACTCCTAATGGGTCTGGCTAGTGATAAGTTAAAGGCAGGACAAGCCCTGGTGAAACATTGGTATGACCAGAAAGCTTCCCTCATCAACTTCACACCTGGTCAGCAAGTCCTGATCATGAATCCCATAAGGCCTAGAGCTCTACAGGATAAATGGTCAGGCCCTTACACAGTGGTGGAGCCCCTGGGTGAGGTCAACTATTTAGTGGACGTTGGAAGGCCTGGACAGGCTCCAAAAGTGTTCCATGTAAATAGGCTGAAGGCTTTCATCCCAAGAGTTGAAATCGCAGCACTGCTATTGGCTTCAGATGTCAAGGAAGAGGAGTCTGAACCTCTCCCTGACCTGTTTCAAAGCAGTCCTTCAGATAGCTCCTTTGAGGGTGTCCGAGTGGCCCCTCACCTGACTTCTGATCAGCAGGCTGAGGTGAAGAGTTTGCTTAGGCAATTTTCCCCCCTGTTTTCACAGTCCCCTGGTTTGACACCTTGGTGCAAACATAACATAGACACAGGAGACAGTGTACCTACCAAAGGTAGGGGATACAGGATGTCAGACAAAGTACGGTCTTACATTAAGACTGAGGTCAACAAAATGTTAGATCTTGGGGTGATTGAACCCTCTAGTAGTCCTTGGTCCAGCCCTGTGGTTTTGGTTCCAAAAGCAGGTACTTCTGAATTGAGGTTCTGTGTGGATTACAGGGCTCTGAATGCTGTCACCAAGACAGATGCACACCCCTTGCCTCGAACAGATGAGCTAGTGGATACCTTGGGTGCCTTCAAGTACCTCAGCACATTTGACCTCACTGAAGGCTATTGGCAAATAGCCCTTGCAGAACATGCCAAGGAAAAGACAGCATTCTCAACTCCAGAACGTCTTTACCAGTTCAGGGTAATGCCTTTTGGGTTGAAGAACGCACCTGCCACTTTCCAGAGGCTTGTGAATCATGTGTTGAATGGGTTGGATGAATTCTGTCTTACATATCTCGACGATATAGCAGTTTTCAGTGTCAACTGGGAAGACCATGTGAAACACCTCAGGATTGTGTTACAGGCTCTTCAGAAAGCCCACTTGACCATAAAGGCCAGTAAATGTCAGATTGGACAAGGCTCAGTGGTTTACCTTGGACATGAAGTAGGTGGAGGGAGGATACAGCCTCTACCCAGTAAAGTACAAGCAGTACAAGACTGGCCTACCCCCACTACACAGACCCAAGTGAGAGCCTTCTTAGGACTCACGGGGTTTTGCTGAAATTTCATGGCAGACTATGGCAGCATAGCTGCCCCTCTGACTGCTCTCACCACTCAAAAGAAACCCAAGAAGGTAGCTTGGACTGAAGAGTGTGAGAAGGCCTTCAATGGCTTAAAAGACTCCTTGTGCCAGGCCCCTGTTCTCAGGGCCCCTGATTACCAAAGACCTTTTATTGTGCAGACAGATGCCTCTGACACTGGGATAGGAGCTATACTATCACAAGTAGATGAGAAGGGTAAGGAACACCCTATTGGTTTCATTAGTCGCCAATTTAAGGACAGAGAGCTCAGATGGTCCACAGTAGAGAAAGAATGTTTCTCTGTTGGGTGGGCCCTATGGAAGCTGAGGCCCTACCTCTGTGGGACCCACTTCACTGTGCAAACTGACCATAAGCCCTTAAAGTGGCTGATGAACTTGAAGGGAGAGAATCCAAAGTTGCTTAGGTGGTCCATAAGTCTACAAGGCTTCGACTTCACTATTGAGCATAGGCCAGGTGTCCAACATAGCAATGCTGATGTGTTGTCCAGAATGTTTAACCGACCTGAACAAGAAACCCATCCAGGGGTGGATTAGTTCCCCCTGTCCTTAGTCTGGGAGGGGCGAGTGTTAGGAAAGATTTCATAATTGTATGTAATTTTCCCTCCATGTGGCAACCCCCAAACCTTTTGCTGTTGTTTTACACCCTGATCTAGACTTTGCCAGAGAAGCGCAGTCTTCCGCCGCACTCCTCTGGGCTTTCGCTCAATTCTTATGGGGAAACTGACATGCCCTTAAGACAGTCAGTAGTGGGAGACTTCGTTTCCCTTAGTCCTTTCCTCATGTTGCAGCTTTTGTGCAACATGAAACAAGAGTTCACTGTAACTTACATTACTGCGCTCTTGGGTCTCTAGTCATTCCAAAGGCCCTTGAAACTCTCACTGGACTTATTATGAACTGTGCAAGTGTGTCACGGACAGGATTGGTGGCAGCTATAGTTTCTCTTGTGTTTTGAACCCTTTTTCGCCATATTATCCGCGCTTACCGTGCTTGGCACAAATGAGTGGCCTGGCTCCAAAATGGCCATGCCACGAGGTTCTTTGTCCTGTCCTCTGGCCGTCTTGCCCCTTCACCTCAGTCCTTATTTGGTCATGCACTTTCCCGCGAAACCCAATGCTTTCGGGGCTTCTGCATGTCTTGTGTGTGCCTCCAGGATATGGGCTGGGATGTCTGGTCCCAATACACATCCTGGGTGCCAGAGAGTCTGGAGTGTCCTGAATGTCTGGACCACCGTGGTCCGTGATAGGTCCACGTATGGTGTGAGTGTTTGTGAGCAGATCTCCAATTGGGTTCCTCTCTGTTTTGGCGCGAAGGGAACTTTGGATAAGAGGAGGCTGAAAACACCACTACCATGTCGATCTCCTGAGTTCACACCGAACAAGGGATAAGGAGCCAAGTATCCTGCAACAAGAAGCTGAGTCGAGGAACCACTGGTGACCTGCTGAAGGGTTGGCACCCTGAGCCGCTGTTGTCCTGCGAGACCCCTCTGCATCTGATTGTCCTAGAAGGTCTGCAAAGGCGCTTTGACCCATTGGAATAGTGGGATCAACTATTCCCGGCACCTTCATCAAAACCTGCAAGTAAGCCTCCTCGGAAGTGTCCCTGGGCCAACCAGTGGGTTGACCAGTTTACGCAGGACGTTTTGCTCTGTCACCGCTGCCGTTTCGGGGAAGCCCTCGAAACTTGGTCTACTGCTTGCTCTGCGTCCACGGCACCCTCACACCGAATTTCGTACACTTGGCATTCCCAGGTCTGAAGTGAGACGAGTGCACCCGGACTAGAGTAAACGCGGTCGCCGTGTTGCACTGCTGTGATAACAACCTGTGCACGTTCGCTGCATTTGGGACACCCTCGACCCTGCATCCTGCTACACAGAATCTACACGGTATCGAGGCGTCCTGATTATCGTATCTGAACATCACAGCAACTGGAACTGAACTGGAGAAGTGTGGGTCTGCCTGCGTCGGGGATCGGTGAGTAGTCCGTACCCCAACCGGGGGCCGCTCGCACAGGAGTCTGTTTCTTTTCTACCGCTGTTGCGAAATAGCGACTCTATCCTGCACTCTCGCCCGCCTCTGTCGACAAGTGGAGGCCTTGATTGAGTAGTGGGGACTTGTACTTCATCGCTTCATTCACCTTCCTGAACTGCCTGAGATCCTTGAAGAGACCCTACTTTATCCATTGGCACCAGCGCGTGCAGGTACTTTTGAGCATAAGGCTCTTCTCTTCGTAGGGCTCGGACTTCCTCCTAATGATTACGTGCACTGCCTGTTTTCCACCCCATCTAGGTGGTCTACATATTACCTGCTCATAACTCCTTAGACCCCTCGGTCTTGTATATATATTGTATTGATTGTGATGTGTTGGTTTACTTTAGCATTATTGTGATTCTTTGCTATGGTCGATGTTACAAAGGCCTTGTAATAAATGTGTCTATATTTTTAATATAACACCTGTCTGGAGTAATTTGTAAGTGTCCTTGCTTTGTGTGCTCATTGTCTGGAGTAATTTGTAAGTGTCCTTGCTTTGTGTGCTCATTGAGGTCTTTCAGTCACCCTCACCCCTCTTGAGATTTAGTCTTGACCGCCGCCATCGCTACCCTGATTGGTCTGGCTTGTCCAGATGTTACCCTGTTCCAAGAAACTAGGCTGGCCTTCTGAAGCTCTGCCCCTCCAGGTCCGAGTTCAGAAATCCATCTTAACACTAGGTAAATGCAGCCGGATCACCACCCTGCCCATTGCAGATAGTCCCACTCCCGGATGGACCAATGCGTAGCACTCGACTTTTACGGACCACTGGAAGAGGCAGGCCACCCCCTAGTGGCCATCAACAAGTACTCCCGATTCCCACTGGTGAAACACGTGCAGTCCACAGCCTTCCACTATGTGGTAGGCACGGTAGATGAACTATTCAGTGAGTGGGGCATCCCCAACACAGTGAAAACAGACAATGGGTCCCATTTCAGGGACATGAATTCAAGAAGTTTGCAGCACACCTAGGGTTCCACCACCAAAAGATCACGCCGCTATGGCCCCAGGCCAATGGCATGGTGGAACGCTTCATGGCGAACATCAAGCTCACATGCCAGAAAGCAGCAACTGACCAAGCTTCGATGTCACAAGCCATCTCACAGATGCTACGAAGCTACCGGCACACCCCACACGAGGCGACGGCCGCACCCCAGCCAAACTCAAGATTAGGTACAAGACACGGTCCCGACTCCCGCAACTCGAGGATTACACCCCAGAGGAAGACGAAGAGATCCGATGGCGAGAAGCTGACAGAAGACAGAAGACTAAGGAATGGACTGACCGAAAACAGAAAGCCCAGGAACCCTTGATCCCAGTAGGAGAGACTGTACTGGTCTGGCAAGCTCAGCGCCGGAAAACAGACGCAAGACACCAGCCGGAGCCCATGGTAGTAACGGAAGTAAAAGGACCCATGGTCACTGCAGTAGGAGACCGAGGAGAGATAACGCGAAACGCGTCATACTTCAGAAGAATGTTCCAAGGAAATCAGACTGAAGAGATGCTGATAGGGGAAGAAGACCCTGGAGACCCAGACATTCCCCCAGACCCACCCGAGGCACCCTCGCAAGCCTGCCCGACCGGCGAATCGAGTGACCAAGTTGAACAACCCCACAGATCGACTCGAAGGCCCACCCGGCTCATTGAAGAAATGTAGACCATGGACTCAGCCGATAAGTAAGGGGGGAGTGTTACGGAGGGAAAAAGGACATGGGGCTCTTTAAGTGAAAACGAAAGCCAGAGGGAGGAGGGGAAGGGCGGGAGGATGGGAGGCGGGAATGGATGGAAAGTTAGTTACAGTTGAATAAAGGTTGTGAGAAGACATACAAAGTGTCTGTAGTTTATTCAGGGCCCAGCCTGGCCCCTAACAATCTCTTCCTAAGCTGCTGAAATGGCATCTAACTTGCTCCCTCTTCATTTTTGGAACTCACCTGCAGTCAAATGGATAAATGTTTTCTCAATATGTGCTCTTTGAAGAGCGCTAGGCGTGACAGTTAATAGAGGAGTTTAAGTGCCGGGGTAATATTAGCCAAGAAGATCTAACACCTCCCTGCCCCAGTGCCAGAGAAATAGAGAACTTCCAATGGGAGATCGACGTTGTAGATAATGTCTGAAAGACGATCACGTTATTTCGACTTCTCTGTTGAAGTCGCGTGACTTGTGGTGCCGTTTGTATATTTTTAGAGTTATAAATGCAGTAAAGAGCAAATGTAAAGAATTTGTTTTCAAAGTACCACGATTAATTGGTGACACTAGTGCTGTGGTCTCAGAACAATTGACGGTGGTGTTCCACGCAGTGGTCGTAGTGGGTGGGAGCAGTTGGAAGCAGTGCTCTTCTACTTTAAAAAAAGGTTTACTGTTCCTATACTTTTATTTAAAAAAATAAACTGTTCCAGAATTGTTTAGTTTTAAAATAAAAGTGTAGGTAGCAGTTGAAAACAATGCACTGAACATTCCCTTAAACAGCAGGTGTGTTTGTTTGTTGGTTTGGATTGCGTGTGGGAGAGGGCATGGCGATGGGGTTTGTGGAGAGCGGAGGCAGGCCAGTGGGGAACATAATTCCACGACTTCTTTTTGTACACTTCGACCACTGGTTCAATGTTGCTTGACAGAGAACAGATCAACGCATGTGGTGCCAACACCATCTCAGTGCTTTTGGTGCTGGCGGGAAACACACTCACCCGCCTGCCTGTGAGGTCCTGCCCTAACAGGAAGTAAAAAAGCACATTCTGTGGAGGGGTTTGCCACAAAGTCTAAGTTGCAATATTTCTGCAGACCTCGCCGCAATTGCATGTGGAAATATGACAAGCAAAACGAGTGTTATAAGATTTGTGCTATTCTCACAATATATGTATTCGTCTGTTGAATAGAAAATAAATAATTTAACAGCAACTGCTCATGCGGCACTACACTGCACAAAACAAAAATGGAGCACAATCTTGGGAATCTTTTCACTTTTGCAGTGCGTTGGGAGATAAAAACAGTCTTAAAACCACCTGACATATTCCTTGTGGTGCTTTTTGACATTCCAAGTTCTATGTGTCTACTGTATCTACTATTGCATTGGGTTTGGAGTGTGTGCTGCATCATTGGGAAATTGTCTCGACGTTAATGAGACAAAAAAGATGGGAAGGCTTATCCACAGCAAAGTGCAAAACAGGATCACTGTTCCAAAGAAGTTTTCAAGTTTTTCTGGACTTCGGATGGACAACAAATAATCTTCATCTTTACAATGGACCTTGTGATTGGCTTTGATTCTAGCCTTGTTTCTGGCTCTACAGTTCCCGGAAAAACAAACATATCTTCATAGGTTTTGGAGGCTTTCGGAACTATTGTTAAGTTCACATCTTTGTCTATTCTTGCCTGCTTGTCAGGTTGTTCATGATAGAGTGTATCCCTCTTCGGGAACAGGGGCGTAACCATCTGGAGCTGGCTTAAGGTGGTTGATGGACACTTGTCTGGTACCTTTCTTAGGAGGCAGGGCTGGTAGGACGGCTGTTCTTGATCCAATCTGTTTCAGTACCTTCACAGAAGGTTTGTAGCACAGTCCAAGTACTTCTTTGTCATGAATCTTCTCTAGGACGTAGTTCCCAAATTTCAAGGCAGTCTATGACTTGTCTTTGTCTTGGTGCTGTGGTACTTCTTCACCATTGATGGAGTCTTTCATGAGACTTATGAGTAGCAGCTGGTCTGGCCTGTTGAGCAAACTGTGTAAATCAGGCATATACATAGGAGCACCAAACTGCAACTCATAAGGTGTTTTACACTCACATTGAGAAAGGCGAGGTAGATTATTTATTCTATGCTGCACTATAGGAATGTAACACACCCCATCATCACCAGAAGAAAGGATTCATTTAGTCAAGGTTTGCTTTACTATCGCATTGCCTCTCTGCATGACACCATTAGCTTGTTTGCAAAATGGGTTTAGAGAAGGGCAGAGTACAGTCCCAGCTTGATAAGGCCTCTTTTAAGGCTTTGCCTGAAAAGGGTGGCCATTGTCAGCTTGGAGTGATTTTGGTGCTATCATAATTGCTAAGAACAGCAAACCCTTTATGACCTCCTCACAATCAGCTTTCTTCTGAAGAATTAGCCAAATGAATCTTGTGCACTAGTCCACCATGATTAAGAAGTATTCGTACTTGTTAACGGCTATCAGTGGACCTATGTGGTCCATAAACATGCATTCAAAAGGCACTCTTGCCCTTGTTAGTGTGGTTACTAGTGGTTTGCGGATATTGTCTTTAGTTTTATGTAAACATATGGGGCAACTTGCTATGTACTGCCATACTTCTTTATTGAGACCTGGCCATCAGTATCTATCATACAAGAGCTGTGTAGTAGCGGGAATCCCAAAGTGGGCTGAGGCGACACTTGCATGTGCTGCAGAGATTAATTTTAATCCATCCTGCCTGTTCGGTCAACAGGGCCTCCCTTTGACTTAGGTATAGTGACTATCACTGGATTCTCTTACAGCATAGTTTTAAGTAGTGGGGAACCCTTGAGAGTTAGAAATGTTTGCATCCAATCATGCTTTTATGTCCTCATCTACTTATGAGGCTGAGCATGATTATGCTGCTACCACTTTGTGCGCAGTCCGCTGTCTTGCAGACTGATCAGCAAGCACATTGCCTGCACTGTGCACAGAATCAGTTCTGTGCGCTTTTTGTGATGAATCAGAGACGATTCACCCAGAGAACCTGACCCGGGACCCTTCTCATGTGACCCGGGAAAGGCAGATGCTTTCTGATCCTGACTGAGGGTGCAGTGTTCTGTGGGAGGACCACATGAGGGGGGAGGCAGGTCAAGAAGATTGGGAACCCCCATTGTATAACTTCCCACAAGACCCCAAACTCCTAATGCATGAACACAGGACTTCATATTGCAGTCCATTAAGAATGATGACCCACACCTGAGGGAGACTGGGTGGCATGAAAGGCCCCCTCAGGTGCAGGCCATTAGGAAAGAGAGGAGTGTAGCAGAAGGCTGAGTAGTTTTTTGATCTCCACATGGTAGCAGAAGCAGATGTTACTGAAGAGCCGAGACGCTGGGACCATTGGGGTGTGTTGAACTAATGCCAGAGAGGGTCTCCTATGCTTGAGTTTGCTGTTGCAGAGGTCCTGAAGTGGAAAGTGTACCATTTTGCAGTTTTACCCGCTGTCAGGCAAGCACCGGTGTCAAACGAGCACCGGATAGCTGTGGGAGCTGGGAGGGCTCTAAAATCGACAGGCGCAAGCTGTGGGAAGCAGCAAAGAAGAGGTTGTCAAGTCGCCCAGGGAAACAGAAGCAGAAGTCCTGGAGGCAGTGGTGCAAATGGACGTGCATGCCAGACCCGGTGAGTTCACTCTTGCATTGTGATTCCAGAGCACTCCCTAAATGCCCGCTGGCCAAGTCAAGTGATCTGAACCTCAGCAATGCGATAGCAAACTAACTCGAAAGAAGAGGCTTTTTGAATACCGAACTAATGTAAAGCAGGTTAAATATTCTGTTGAAGATCAAGGTGATTTAAAAAGGAGCAGACTACAGAACAAGAACTTAATAATCAAACCAGAAGGGTGTGATTATAACATTGTAGGTTATATAAAAATCCAACCACAAGAAAAGGCAATAAACTGAGAAGAAAATACAAACTATTATTGCCAAAGCCAAAAGAGAATCATACCAAGGCAATTTATAAACAACCAGTATTGTCCAAGCCAAAAGAGGGCAATTGAGAATATTATCGTTTATAAAGATTATTGCCCATATGTAAAGGAAGTTATACGTGGAGATGGCTTAAACCGACATTGCCAAAGACAAGGGAGTGTGAAAGTCAGACAGAATCACTTATCAGTATTTGGTGAATGACAGAGTGTGGAAACAAGAGTGGAAAGAGAGCTGCCCTTCTGATAAAAGATATTCAGGAGGAGTGAAGCATAGCCTGTATTGTGTGTGGCAATCACTTATGAGTAATGAACAGCAGCAGTGTGGTTCTTGTTTGCCTTGAATACATTCTTATACTTGGTGTTGTGAAGCAAGAGACATTGCTAAATCGTTGGTAATTGACAGTTACCACAGAAGTACTTGCAGTTAGTAATTGTTCTGGCCTGACAGGAGAGTACTTATAACCAAACAATGGGGCAGATTCTACAAAGTTGACAGGGTATTGCCCTTAGTAGATGATGTTCACACAAAAAGATTAGGCAACACGCATCTGTATTAAAGGCTAATAGCACTTGACAAAAAGACCCATGACAAGGTCCAGTTGATAAAACCAAACCCAAAGATTACTGTGGTGTGGACTCGAGTCTATTCGTAAAAAATATAGTACAAGGCTGTGGCAGAAAACAGAAGGATAGAGCGAAACAAGAGTACTATCCCTGCCTACTGTGCACTCTCAGCTAGGTTGCGGTGTTACAACGCCTGTCTAATAGTGACAGAATAAGAATGAAATTACTAACTTCTATGGTGTGTAATACATTGAACCTTGTGAGTCCCAGAACACTCGCCTCCAGATTGACTTAAATTGGAAGAGACTACCAGTAAAAAAGGGAAGAAAAAGAAGCACACCCAGGAATGTAAAGAGGATCAATTCTTCCTCTTTAGGGGCTCATGTGGCATCTAATTGGATAGAGAATTCTTTAATAACCCATTGATTGTCACACTGACCCTAGGTTGCTTGGGTTAAAATGACACAGACAAGAGAAATAGGATGGATTCCTATTCCAACAACAGACAAAGACAAAGACAATACAGTCACCACTTTCCATACGGAATCGATTTTTTACTAACGGAAAGTGGGACAATGTAAAATAGTTTGCTCAAGCTAAAATATAGGCAAATTGGTGCCTTTTTAGATGTAACAAACACCGTCGACCGGTTTCAGTAGCCTAACTTTAATAAAGTCACATTCATCAGGACAGTCTAAGCTTCCTCACAAGCTGGTATATTTCATGACTCAAAAACCAGTCTATGAGAAAAAGGTAAAAAAACAGTAAATGGCATAGTACATTACCACCTTGCCGTTGGTGTCATGGGACTGGAACAGTCTGGGAAAGAACCCTTAGTTTTCTTTCCCTCCTGATCTAGAGTGTAATATGCCTCAAAACACGGCACAACTTGGCTGCCCAGTCCACGTGCTATGCATTTGCAAACCACGTTCAGCGGGTACCTAACAGATTAAACCCAACGCCCGGCGCAAGACTTTGTAACAATTTGCTCTTTTCTGGCAGGAGGGTACACCAGAACAGAGAACTTTGTAGTAGTAGGCCTGGCAGGCAAATAAATCTAGGTGGAAGCCAAATAAAATACTGTGCTGTTGTTATAACTCCTGAAGAAACAGTTAAAAAACAACTAAAGTGTTTTTGGGGAATAATACAGAAGCATCCTGACAAATAAAAATCACTGAAGAAAGTGTTGTTTTAACTGCTGTAGAATTATTGAAGATTGTCAAACAAGTGATTTTTATGAGCTTGTGCAGAAATATCCTGACAAAGACATTTTTGTTGAAACTAATGAAGTACAAAACCATTATTTGCTGACGAAAAGAACTTGTTTCAAGATGTTGGTTACACGTGAAAAGAGGAACACTTTGTTGAATATTTGTGAACTGTTAGCTAAATTGAAGTTGGACCTTAAGATAATAAGCGTGGAACTTTTTGTTGTAAAACAGTAATTTCCTTATCCTTTTGGAACAGTAAAACAAATCCAGCTTAAATCTGGGGAAGGGGAATACATCTACATTATAAAGAGAAGCTATTAGCATGATGTGGATTGAACTGTTATATTTATTGCTTGTGAACGTCCATTATATTATTGAGTTGTTGTATGTACAAGTGTGAGGGACATAAACCATTTTTAGAGTGGTTTCTTTAGTTTATTGTAGGCAGGGGCATCCTTGTAAGTGTAGGGATAGTGAGCCGTTTATCCAACCTTTTGAGTTAATAAAATTGCAGCTTTTGAGAAACCTTCACAAAGTTGTCCGCCTCACATTTATGACCCCTCATATGTGTATGCATTACCCGGATGAGAGTTCTCGCCTTCTGGATGTCCCATATTTTCTGCCAAATTTGTTCTGACAATATCGGCTTGCCTTTTGAATCCTGGAATGAGTTGGCTTGCCACCATTGTCAAAGTTATAACCTTGTATGACATAGACTGAATCAGACACAATTAGAGTGGGCTTGTGTGGATAAGTTTGTTTTAGTGCAAGGAGGAGGCCTTGTATCTAACCACCCTGAGCTGATGTACCCTCTAAATGCTTTGTTTGTGTATCCTGGTGTTCAACCTCATTGTTATGATTGAATCACTCTTTTACTACAGCACAGACAGAGGCATAATTAGAGCAGGTCCCAATTGCTGGAACAGCATTCTCATCATAGTATAGTATGTTTATAAACATCCAAAGTGGGATGTCTGTACTTCTGCTTCTGCCTCTGGCTGTAGAGACCATTTCAGAGCATTCATTCCTAGCTATTCTGGTTCATAGTGATGCCTTTTGTCTGGTGCTGTCTGCGTTGCTTCCACACTATCATTTGTTCAGCAACCAGAATCCTTTCTTCTGGAGCAGGTTTTAGCTCAGGTATTGTATATACATGTGAATGGTATGCTATGTGCTTTGTTTCTCTATGATTACATACTAAATATGTAAGAGTGTTTGGACCAGGACATATTGTCACTTTTAAGTCCTTATCTGTGTTCCTGTCCTGAAGAGGACTACTTTGAGTAATCAGTTGGTAGATATGGTGCAGGATGCGTGTGTGCTCTCCCTTCAATTCTATTGGATGGAAGTTGGGCGTTAATAAGCCATATAGTGGTTTCACTAATGCTGCATAGTCTGCCACATATGATCACCCAAAGTTTAAAAAGGCCAAGTATGGCCTGAAATTGTTAGCATGCGTGGGCTTTGCAAGTGTGAACATTTCTCTAGGAATTGTGGAGCAAGTCCCCTTCACTCATAAGATAATGAAAACCCCAGAAATATGATTTCTCTATGGGCTAACATAGACTTCATAAAACTGAATAGTTAGCCTTTAACTGCTAGTATCCGAATGATAAAGTCCACTTTCTCTAAGTGTTCATCTAAGTTATCATCTGTACAGTATATGTCATCTACATATGTCCAGCATGTCTGTGTGTCTTCTAAGAGGGATTCTGTTCTACTAGAGAATAGCCCATAACTGTTTTGTACCTCTGTCACATTCTAGTGAAGCATATTGTTTCCCCTAAAGTTCATAGCTGTGTAGGTATAGCTCTCTGAATCCCAAGGTTGTGTAATATATCCATCCCCTGTTTCAATAAAGTCTTATATTTGTATCTCTGTATGTTACTCAGAAGGCCTGAACTATGCATGTTCTGTATAGCCTCTGGGGTGTATTAGCATTTAAATATTTAATATTCTAAAATCTATTACCAATTGACATGAACCATCTGGTGTAGATACTGGGATCAATGCTGTATTGTAGGGTCTTGCCTGTTGTATCAGAACCGCTTGTTCCAATAACTAATCCACAATGACTTTCAAATGTGGTATAGCCTGCGATTTGATTGGATATTGTCTCTGAGGCTTTGGTGTTGCAAACACATAGCATTGTATGTTGAGGGTAATCAATGTCATGCCCTACATGATTCTTGTATAGCTGTGTTGCACCTAGAACAGCTCACAAGGCTGCAAAGGAGTCACTACATTTTCCCAAGTTTATCTGAAAAGGTTGGTTTAGTTACCATCTCCCCTCTAGGGCATTCCCTAACATAGCCTGGGCCAATTATGTTCTGCTGAAAGTCCATCTTGTGTTATATGCAAATTAGAAAGACATAGTGCCTCTATCTCCTTTGGGTATTTCTCTTCAAGGTGAATTGTAATTATATACACATTGTTGTCCTCAACCGCCACTCCTGTGGCAGTAGTAACCTCTACTTTGGATTAGTAGGGATGTTTTGTACAAGCTTCCTGTGTCTCTCTTTGAATATGGAGACTTGTGTGCCTGAGTCCAATTGTACCACTAACCAATCCCTTGTATTCTTATGTTCTGGTATTAACTTGTGAATCTTGTTTAGAGCTTCTACCATTGTTGCAACTGTCGACTCTCAAAGCTGCAGTTTGCTTCCTTTCTCCTCCCCTTGGCAGGCTCCTACTCTCCTTTTGGTGCCAAGCCCTGTTTCTTCTCTTTCTGGGAAGGAGAAGGATAGTCTTCATCTGTGCATCTTTGTGGCTGCCTAAACTGTACCCTATCCTTAAACTGATAGGTACTCTTTTCACCACTTCTGCCCTTAAAGGGTCTTCATTCCCAACCAGCTTCTTGCCTGGGACGGGTACTGTCATTTTCTACATAGTCTTCTGCTACAAAAGGTCTGCCATTCTTCCTGGGAAGGGGCATACTGGAAGCCTTTGTTCTTTTCTTTCTGCCTCTAGCTGAGAAGGTATGTATGCTTGTTTCCTGTCTGATATCTGTGCTACCAGTAGGTGGTGCTATTTTGAAGTACTTATTCTCCACTGATTCTCTCCTTTGCCCTTCCCAGGGCGGTCTACCCAGGTGATCCCTGCCTAGGAACCAATAAGTGGCTGTAACAATCTGGCCAAGTTGGAAATTCCTGTTCATGATCACAGGGCAATGCTACTAGGCATCTGAAGACTTCTGTCTTACGAACATCATCTTTTATAAGGGGCATAGGTACTCCTTCTATCATGGAATATTTGCCCCAAGCTATTGCCAGCCCTAGACCTATTGCTGCTTCTGCTCCATGAGAGTTCATTATCTCTCCCAGAATGAAAGGAAGTGCTGTAGTTGAAAGAGTCCCATCAATTGAAAGTACAACCAACTATACACTGAAATCGCACTATCACAGTGTTCCATGAGTGGATTACAACCCGTAGGCATTGTGATCACCTATGCCCTCTGCTTCTGATGACCTGAGGGTAGGCTGTGTCTGGAATACCATTTAGGGATGTGCTCCTGCCTTGTGGGGCAAATGCCCAACAAGGCTTTGAGAGTCTAGAATGGAAGTGTTCCTTCCTCCCCTGCTATTATTGGTCTGCGGCTGCTGCAGCATCTCCCAAGGCTCTATACAGCTTGAGCGCAGGCAGTGTCAAAATGTCTCACCAGAATGTCATCGTTTTCCCTGATATTTGGGTTGTTTGCCTCACTGTTCAGGTGAAACCTAGGAATGTGTTCTAAGGTTACCCCTTCCATAGCAAAAGGACCATATCTAGCCATTTCGGTGGGGATTGTCAAACCCCCTTGAAATCTGTTCTTTTGGTCTACCTGCTGTAAGGCTACTTCAGGATACCATTCCTAACACCTCCTTTCTGTAACTGACAGGTTACTGCCCAGTGGCAGTTCACAGGTTTAGGGACATCTTCATGTAGGTTAGTCATTTTACTTAGCTAGATAGCTTACTTGAAAAGGCACTCTGCTCTTCACTAGAATGTGTTTTTAGCTATTTGTCGAATACCCCACTCTTCACTAGAGTGTGTTAATGCCCCTTAGCTAGATAGCTGTTAAGAGGACTGTAAGGATCTGGTCTTGTCCTGCATCCTAATGGAATCTGGAGTGAGGGTCATGATTGAAAATGGAATGTTACTGGTTAGAATGTTTATGTGTCACTGGTGTTCTCTTGAGGGAGTTGAGAGATGTAGCCTGAGAGAGAGGGTGCCGGTGCTTGTCTATGAGAACTGTACTTTACCATCTGATGAATAATGACTCTAGAAACTGGATGTTACACTTGGAAACTGATTGAAGAAGTTACTCATCCACACCTTGATGTCAGAGTCATTTTGCTAAAACACAGAACTCCACATTGGTGACAAGGATGCTGGCTGTGCTGGCGGGACAGCACAAAAGAAGAGACAAGCACCGCCCCCCAAACCATGGAAGACTGTCTCTCCCAGGTAGGAAGAGTGCTTAATGCTATAGGGGCAGAAGGGCCCAGCGCAAGGGGCACAGGTGCAGAAAATAAGGAGATACGCCAAAGCAAGGGGCCAGCTGGTCTGTCAGTAGTTAGACAGGTCGAGCACAGAGAAAGTCAAGAGACTTTGGCAGCGCTGAGGGCCCAAAGACTGTTTTAAGGGGTTGGTAACCCAAGCTGCGACATGGAGGGCTGGGTGCCCAAGGCAGTAGCGATTTGAAGAGGCCTGGGGGACTAAGTTACGCCTGGATTATTAGGAAGCCATGCTGTGCAGCTGGGGGCTTGGAGCCCAGGGCAGCAGCCTCAGAAGAGGTTGTGAACTTAAGCTGCGCCAAGAAGTGACAGGGAAGTTGTTTGAAGGAGTTTGGGCAAAGGTACAAAGCGCCTGGAGCAGAGGAGGGTCCTGGGGGCCATTCCAGCATTTGAGAGGGCTTGGAGCCCGTACCTGCACCTAAGGGACTTGTAGCCCATGAATACATTTGGCGGCTTGGAGCCCATGGCACAGTTGGAGGTATTCAGAGTCACAAATGTGCTTATGAAGGGGCTCGGAGCCAATATGCAGCAACAGCATAAGGGAGTTAGAGCCTATTACAGTGCTGGACGGGTCTCTTAATTCTGGCTTTGCTGAGGAGAAAAGGCTGCATATATCAGGTTCTGGAACGGGCTGTTTTCAGGCGGAGTGACACACTTGCAAAATGTGTGCCAGCGAGAAGTGCAGGGAGCGGCCTGCGCTGTGTAGGAGGTTTCCTTGTGCAAAAAGGAGAAGTTGGAAGAGTCTGCGCTCTCAAGTCTGCGCTCTCAATTAGAGATTGGATTATGGTGTGCTGCTGTCGCATTGTTATGAAAGCAATATCGCAAAGCTGCAGAGCACTGCATCATTGAGCCGGAAGAGGGGCTGTGTCCCTGAAGGTACTTTTAGTTTAAAGATGTGGACATGAGGAGGGGCTGTGTCCCCGAAAGTATTTTAGTTTAATGAAGTGAACACAAGGAGTGGCCCTGTCCCCGAAGGTACTGTTTGTTTAAAGATGTGGACACGAGGAGCAAGAAACAGAGTTATTCGTTTTTCTTTGCTTTTGAGGATTTGTTTATTAGTGGAATAGCAGATTAAGTTTAGTTTGATGATAAATGTCATGTGATGCCTGTATAACATTTATAGAGCGTTGGTGCGTGAGAGTGTAAGCTTGAAATTGACTGTTGTAGTTTCTTGTGGAATATCTTGTCCAGATATTTGGGTGCTCCATCAAAGTGGTCGAATGCTGAGGAGCAGAGAACAAGGCTTACAATTTTTGTTTATAAATTTTGTTTTGAGTTTAGGTTTCAAAGGTGTTTGTGCTCAGTCAGCCAGGGGCGTGCGGGATATAAATCCTGATGTGAAGGGTTTTAAAGGAGGTTTAAAGTGACATTTTTGAAGGAAGTGATTGAAAGATACGTAGTTCCAGTGATATTTTGAAATGTTACTCAGTATTTGTGATGGGGGGGGCTGTTGCAAGTGGTGGTGCATGCTATTGATTGGTGTGCAAGGATGGAGTGTAAAAGTCGTGGCCTCTGTTAACTAATGCCGAGTAGTGGAACAGAGTGTTACTGGGAGGTTTAACTAACACACATTTCCTTCCACAGATGGACTTTTTATTGAAGTATAGGTTGCACAGTCAGTATTGCTAGAGTTTGGTATGTGGAAACTAAAGTTGAGTTTCTCTGCACTAATGTTTTTCTCCACAGGTGGGACTTTTTTAATGCAGAATTAATGAGAGTTTGGTTATGTTAAAGTGTATATGTGCTGATGGTTAAGCAAAGTTAATGGTTTTTGTGCTTAGAAACTTTACAGTAGTTGTGATGATGATATGAGGACTTTAACAGAGGTATTGATGTTTGTGTGTTGCTTGTGTGTATGATCTGTGGTTCTCCCAAAAAGGAGCTTGATGTACTGAGGAATACTTTCAAGATGGGCACAATTGGGTTAATGGCGTCACTGAGTAGTGAAGTAGATATCCGAGTATCAGGGATACTCAGCCTAGTTGGAGGTGGTATGTGTTGGGGCACATACCGGTTTGAGATTGAAGGGTGTGAGGGAGTTGTGTGTGTGTTCTATTGGGGGACGTTGGAGTTAAGATTTGGTTGAGAGGTATGGGTGCCTCTATGGTTGTAAAGTGTAGTAATGGTTTTCAGTAGTTGGATGCCTCTTCTTCACTTAGTAGAAAGAGGAAGGGACATTGGTTGCAATTGTGTCACATGGCGGTGTGGATGTTCATGGAATATAGGAAGTGGTTAGCAGAATGTTCTTAGTTTGGAGAGATGATGCAGGTGCATCAAACTTGTGGGTGTTTGTGTGTGTGTGTGTGTGTGTGTGTGTGCTGTATATAGCGGTTATGCTTGAGTTAACAGGTTGTCTTTTTGATATCTCTAAGGAGGGGAGATATGTAAAGATCTGGTCTTGTCCTGCATCCTAATGGAATCTGGAGTGAGGGTCATGATTGACAATGTAATGTTACTGGTTAGAATGTTTATGTGTCACTGGTGTTCTCTTGAGGGAGTTGAGAGATGTAGCCTGAGAGAGAGGATGCCGGTGCTTGTCTATGAGAACTGTACTTTACCATCTGATGAATAGTGACTCTAGAAACTGGATGTTACACTTGGAAACTGATTAAAGAAGTTACTCATCCACACCTTGATGTCAGAGTCATTTTGCTAAAACACAGAACTCCACAAGGACTTGCTTAAAAAGCCACCCTGCTCTTCACTGGTGTGCTTTAACCTTTGTATTACATTGTGCGCCTTATTAGAGTGTATATTGTTATTTGTATCGCGAGGCATGTAGCAATCCCCGTGGACCCTCTTCAGTAACCAGGTGGGGAGAATATTATTGGGGTGTAGGAAAGGTGAGCATTGTCAATTCTGGGGTGCCAAAGTGATATGATTTGTATCACCCCTACCTTCAGGGCCTTCCCTCCACTCCCAGGGGTGTGTCAAAGACTCCTCCCCCACGCCACCCAGCAGGGACTGTGGGTAGGAGTAGGGGTGGGGAAAAGCAAGTACCTGTCAATGTGCATCAGTAAATAGAGCTGGCAACCCTGAAGTAGGCGGCCGCTCTCAATTGCCAACACAGGAGAGTTTTACCAATGTCACATTATATTATATTGATAGTCCACTGCTCACATCATCCAGTAACACGTCATATGTGTATTAAAAGATATGTACCGTATATATCACATCAATACATCGATACACAAGGCATTTAGATAGAGGCACCTTTCTTAAAGTTCATGTCTGAATACTTATCACTCAGTAATGAACACTCAATGAATGCTTCTTACACTGTCATGTAAAAAATAAATCTTTTAATTATGAGAAAGTTGTAATAAAGAAACATTGGGCCTCATTACGAGTTTCTAGGTAGCCATGCCTTTAGTAAGGGCAAAGCTACCCCCAAACTCGTGTCCCGGTCTGGGTCCCGCGAAAGGGGAGTTACCGGGCCATTCCGACTTTGGAGGGCATGATAATTCCCTTTTGCGGGACCCGTACCAAGTATGTCCCCATTCCCATTTGAGCCCCCCATAGGGCTCAATGGGAATGGGGAGGATGGTAGCAGTGGTACCGTTCATAACGGTACTGTTGCTACCATCCTGGGCTGCTCGCGGGTGCCTCTCTGCACGCCTGGACTGACCAGGCGTGCAGAGCTGCCCCCACGAGCAATCTTGTAATGTTGCGGCATGGCAACAACAGCACCGGTAGCACTACCGGCTCCGTGGTTGACTTACCACAACATTTGTAATGAGGCCCATTACCATTATTATCACCACTATACACAACACACTTAGAATGCTAAAAGTTATTAATTAAAAGGCTGAAATCGCTGTCATTGCCTCTACCTCAATTCAAGACTAAGGGCCTCATCAGGGTTATCCCGGTGCTAATTGCGTTAGTCACGAAGCACACTCACAGCCCTGCACCGCATTACACAAACACACATCCGCATATACGAAGAACATGCTTACACAGTTCTATAGCAAGAGGGCAGACACATATACATACTGTCAAAGTTTTATTATTTTTCTCATTAGCCAAATGCAGTAAGGCAGAAACGTCAACAAGAGATCCTGAGCAAGCTTGCAGATGCTTATGGCGTATAACCATATGGGGCTACAGGAGTATATATGGAGCCTGGTAGGACTACGTATAACTAACATATAGGTTACATAGCACAGTAAGAGAATGTAGAAATCATATTATAAGTCAAAGGAAAATGTCACAAGGCCTCGAGCCACAGAACACAAGACGAGAGGAAATGGCTCAGGTTGCACGAACTGCAGATCGAGACACAGCCAAGGTCAGAGATAAACAGCCACATTCCAAACTCCACATGACAAGGGGACCAGCTGCAGGAAAATGGAATAAATCCTCATAAAAGGAGACCCAAGAGCTTGATTTTGTGGTCCACAAGCATGTGATGCAGCTGAACTAGACAATGGGCATTCACAAGTGGGGGGAAGGAGGGCTGATCCCAGCAACCCAGACGAAGAGTGAAAAAAGTGTTGCAACATGAAGACGCACTCTCATAGGCAAAGGTGGTAAACTACCAGATACAATTCAGACACATAGGGCCTCATTACACGGAAGGCGGTGATCCAGGGTGCTATTAGCACCCTGGACCATGCCGGTAAATTACCGGCACCGCCTTGGCGGAAAGGGGATTTACCGCCCCATTCCAAGGTTGGTGGGGCGGTAAATCCCCCTTCCGCCATTGCCCTTCCCCATTCCCATTTCTGCCCCATAGGGCTCTATGGGAATGGGGAAGGCGCTAATTACGGCGCCGCAATTTTGCGGTGCCGTAATTAGCTCCAAGGTCCCTTAGCGGGTTGGTTTTTAACGCCTGCAAAAAGCAGGCGTTAAAGCACCAACCCGCTAAGGGACCTCGTAGTAAGGCGGTAATGGTTAACGGTCACCGTTACCATTAACGGTGGCCGTTAACCATTACCGCCTTCCGTGTAATGAGGCCCATAGTCATTTCACATCACCTTGAAGAGGTGGAGGGCAGAGGACCAAACTGGGTCCCAGGCCTGTGGAGACCAGCTCCAGCCAATCACGAGACAGAAATCCTGGAGTGAATGGCAAGGGGCAAGAGCCAATGGTAAGCCCACTACTCTGCAAAAATGTAATAGATGGTTTCTTGGGGATGGGGCAGGTCCGCCACCTTACATGCGAGGGCCAGTAGAATAATCCCTATAGGGGATGTCTATATGGGTTACCACTCTCAGCACCAATCGGTACCATGGATAGGTTTCTTGGGAAGGGCCCAGGTGATGACGGCAAACACCATCTAAAGTGGGGAGCACACATTGTAAAGTTGAGATGTACTGGAGAATCCTAATTGTCTTGTATGATCCCTGTTTTTTATTTTTGTAATGGACCACAGTACCAACTTGCCGTTGGCTGAGTCCTCCGTTTATTCTGGGGAAGGGTGTTGGGCCCTTGGGAGTCGGACGGATGGAAAAGTATATAGTCTGCATATTAGAAATGGTTCTGAAACAGTGATTCATGCATTTTACATTTTATTAGATATACAAGGACCGATTTCATGAATGAATAAACAGTATGTTTTTAAAAACAGAAGGAATGAGTTGTGCAGGATTTCGATAGTTTCGCGAGCTTCCTGGCCTAACTCTGCCGAACTCTTGTTTGCATTGTTGATGGCTACTGTGGGGGAGGGCTAGAGAAACAGCATGAGAATACACTACGGGTGGAGGGCACTGGAGAGTCAACCAATGCTTTTTACCAGATGTTGAATTTTGGGGATGAATAAACCTCCCCAACACTGTGTCACCTGCATTTGCATTTAAAATGGGACTCTATATACACAAATATGTACTACATATATCTCTGCACCAGATGATGAATTTATTTACTGGTTCACTGAACAATTTTCTCAGGTGCTAATTTTATGGCTAATGGCTGCTTATCAGTCCTCTTTCCCCACACAGCTTTTGAAGTGAAGGAAGCGTTGATCAGCAGCCTCAAAAGGCTCAACAAGCCATGACGGTTCCTTAGCATTAAACACTACTGTCTGAATACAACAGGCCTTTTTATTTTTGATGCTATGTTTTTGTGGTCAGTTTACTGGTTTGGCTCGTGGGCATGGCAAATATTATTTAAGTGCAGTCTAATGAATCCATATTCACAAAAGGTTTACAGAAGATTGGGTGTGGCTGCCCATTCCTAATCTCAAAACCTGTATGCTGCAGCAGCCTGGGCTTTCATTTTTCCACCAAATGCATTGTGTTCCTGGGTAATTTCAATTGAAGAGCCAACTACGCTCTGAATGTTATTATTACGCTTATAAGAAATTGTGAGCCATTGTACAGCTACAGTGCAGTAATGCAATGCAGTCAACTGTTCCTTTGATACTTTGATCATTACTAATCATCATAATATTATTGTATTACTCTTATTATTGATAGCATTATTGTTGTTATAGACCACACTATGCCATTTTAGTTTGCAAACAATATTAAAAGAGAGATTCAAACTCATTTGCCATGGTTGCCCCATTTGTAAAGATTAGTGTTCAAAGTTCCACACTACCAATGATGAGTTTGTGAGGTGCCTACAAATTAAAATAAGCTCACCCCCAGATGGTACATCATTATGCAACTTTCACCATCTTGGGGATGGCCTTGAGGGCCCCCAGGATGGGAAATAGACAATGTAACAAGTTGGGCATGGTTGTTGGATACAGCTACATTTTGTTGATGGGCGGTGGGGTTCTAGATCTAGCCCTGCAACACAGAGAAGTGCAAATGGTTACCATTTAGACCTATATGCAATAGGGGAAAAGATACAAAGTCTGCCTAACCAGATGTATCATCTTATATTGGGGAAAAGGGCTCATCATGTATCAGCCCATATCTAAATGTTGATTACAACTACTGTAAATGATGGCGCCATAATTGTTTCATTTCTTTATTCCATTGTATGAAAGAACAATTGCCACTACTCACTTCCCCATAAAGGGCACCACTTCTCCTATTTCCTATTTAGTTTTTTGCCTCGCTAATATGAAGAGCCACCTGAAGGAATTCAATCACCCACCCATTGTTTATGATTATATATTATTTTGTATTGTAGGCACAAGTGTACCGTCTTCACTTCCTGCTGGCCTCATACTTTTGCGAGCACTGCAGAAATTGCAAACTTTTTTTATCACATCTTTTTATTAAGTTTGCCATAACTGAAAAACCAAAACAAATGTAGCTATTACCTTTGGAGATTGGGCATGCCAATACCCCCCTCCCATATCGATCATTGCAGTGTCCTCAATGCCACCCACGGTTGCAACCCTCCCTAGAGTAGCCAGAGCAGGGATCCCTCAATCTCTGTAAAAGCTTGTCTGGGAATTGGGAGCGGGGCATTCTGCAGGACATAGAGACATTTGGGAAGTGTTAGCATTTTAAAGAGAGCCGCCTTGCCCAACAAGGTCAGTGAGAGAGTTTGCCAGTGCGTTATATCCAGTGCAAACCTGTTCACCACGGGAAGAGGATAAACCGGGAAAAATCTGATAGGTTCGGGCTCAGGTGAATACCCAAGTGTTTGAAACCCGAGGTTGAAATTGATTACAGGCAATCCTGTGGAATTGCATCTTCACCCCCTGCACCGGAAACAAGAATGACTTTTGTCAATACATTTTCAGCCTGCTGAAGCCTTGGTATGCTGTCAATATACGTGTTATCACCAGGCACGAAACCCCTGGGTTGCTCATATAAATTAGGAGGTAGACAAACAAACAGGTGTCCACAGACTTGTGGAACACTCCTGTCCCCTGCACACCTAATTATATTGTAATCCAATCAACATTTAAAACCATCTAGGCAGTGGTCGAAGTGTACGAAAAGAAGTCGTGGAACTATGTTCCCTGCTGGCGTGCCCCTGCTCCCCACAAACCCCAGTGCCACAACCCATCCCACACACATTACACCCCCCAAACACTTGCACCTGCTGTTTAAGGGAACGTTCAGTGCAGTGCACTGAAAGTGAAGGTTTCAACTTCTTCCTACACTTTTATTTTAAAACAAAACCATTCGGGAACGGTTTCTTTTTAAAATAAAAGTATAGGAGCTGTACAAGGTAATTTTAAAAAGTATAGGAGCGCCGCTCCCGACCGCTCCTGCTCACTTCGACCACTGCATCTAGGTACTTATTTGTAGTAACACGATTTATCCACAGAAGAATGATTTGACTCAATAGTTTTTATATCAACAATCTCGATTGTTTATGTAAACATTTCTGAAAACAGTATTATGTACACAATTATATTTTCAACAGGGCAAAGATCAAGATTCTTACATCAGCAATCCATGAATCATATGCTCTGCGTGTTTTGGGAATTCTTTTCCCTTGCTCAGGAGTTATTTCTTGTGATTTTCTTGCCTCAAATTACACACTGATCTATAAAACTTCAAAAACTGTGAATTTATTTAGTGAGATAATCTATGCAAAACCATACTAAGCATGCGCATCATAAATCAATATCTGTCATGATCTTTTTCTTTAATGTTCACCTGGTGCCAGTCTGGCTAACACAGCCCAAGCTGTGTAATGTATTCAGAAAAGCTGGGGCCTTAAATCAGATGTATAAGCCTACTACTACATTTTATTAATCACCACTTGTCTATCCTGTTCTATTCTCACCTTAAATCGAGGGTATCCGTTCTGACAGCTGTCTGGAGCTTCCTTTTGACAAGAATCTGTCCCAAATGTCTTTTCATCAAAATTGGTAATTCAATCTGAATGGGAGTAACAGATAATGTGATATCTCTTATCTTAAGCCCAAACATTTAATGCTATGCATATGATGTTAAAGAAATGTCTTACCCTAATAGGAGAAAACTGCTTTCCATATAGTTCTTAATTAAGTGGTGGTTTTTCCCAAGTGGTATATCAAAAATACTTTGACAAAATCTGGTTACTCCTGTTTACCTGTGGATGCAAGCACACATATAGGGCCTAATTCACAGAAGCGTTTAATAATGGCAGAACCCCATTGGAAAACGATCTGTGATTTAGGCCCATAGTGCTTAATATAACTTCTGCGTTCATAGAACTCAGCAAAGTACCTGAAAAGTACCCAATAAATTAGGTTCCAACTATCTGCTGTTTCTCACCTGCCCTGTGGCACTGGATACCTGTGCTTTCTGTTCAGAACTGAGATCTGATCGTTTCCAAAATGGCTGTTATTTATTCTGTGATGTTATCACATTATAGCGTGATGACGTCATGTTTGTTTATCCACGCGGGATGCAGAAAACGCCATAACAAGTATTAATGGCTTGCTTACCAACTCGTATTTAAGCATAATGTTAATAAACATCACTGATGTCAAGAATGTTCTCTTAGCTGCATAGTGTCTGGTACTAAGTTTAGTATTTCTGCCTAAATATGCAATCCGTTTTTGAGGAAGGATCTTCAATGTCCGTCATGGAATGGCAACATGTACCATGTCTATAGATGGAAAAAACGTGTTTCGGATGTACTTACGCTTATATTTCAAATATCAATATGGTAGATTATCAGATGGAAATAGAGCTTGTCCATTGTCATAGTGGTTCTGATCAGAATGTGTGTGTTATGGTAATTTGGAAACTGATTTCAATAATAGATGAAGAAACCTCTGGTATTAAGAGATTATCCAGAAGAGGATGTCTAGGACGTCTCCAGATGTGATATTAATGAAGAACTCATGCGTCCACTCTAATGTATCTCTTCTGATGCCATATGTTACGAGATTGCTATGATGTGTCATTCACAGGAAATTTCTATGTCTTCACAAAATTATAATTGTGCAACTTCTGAAGAAGTCCTCCCTATTAACAGAGAACTCCTATGTGGTCACAGGAATCATTATGATTGGACAATTTCTGGAGATTAATGTCGGATATTAACAGATTTCCATTTGGTGCATTTAAGTGTCAAGGGGTAAAAATGTTCAAATATTGTACTCTTCCCTTCGGTTGTTCATGACCACTAATGCATTTTAATTCACATTCAGGTTTCAAAAGTAGATTTTTATTGTTCTAGCTAGACATAAACATATGCCAATATTTCATAATAGCAGTTGTTTACTTTAATTTAGCACGTTTGTGATTTTCCTCTCTCCTTAGCTGTCTTGTGATTGTAACTATTGTCAACAACATTCTAGGTATTTGTCAAGAACCTCAGTCTGGTGTGAATTACCTATCTTACATCCATTAGAATGTGTTCAGCCAACTCAGATGTCAACATATTTCAAGTACAGTTAAAGGATTCTTGTCAATGGTACGTATCTTAGAGGTACTTGTCAAAGAAAGGCTCCCAAATAGAAGACCTCATTCATCCCATCTGGGGTCAGGCTACCAGGTTTTTCAATAAAAAATAAATCCCTTTGATCTAGTTTCTTGCCCGCGTTTCCTCCCCTCTGTCGTTTTTGTATTACTTCCAATATGATCTCTTTGAGTTGTGGCAATCTGCCACTGTATGTCTTTTCTCTGTAAATGGTGAATGTACATTTTTGGTTCGTATATTGCTCTTGAGTTTGTTTCAACGTTCCTTTGCTTTCCTTTTTGTCTGGCCTACGTAAAAGACCCCACAAGGAGGACTGAGTCCATAGATAACAGAGTGTGAGTTGCATTTAGCAAACTCCCTTAGTTTAATCTTTGCGCTGGTGCGAGGGTGTTTTACTTGGCTTCCTCTCATGATGTTGTCGCACTTGTTGCAGTTAAGGCAAGCAAATGTGCCTGTCTTCTTCTTATGGAGTGCCAATTGTTTATTCGCTCTTGGTCTTTCAGCCATCACCAGATGATCTCTGAAGTTGCGACCTCTTTTGTATGCAATGGTGGGGTATTTTGGAAAAGGTGTCTGAGTTTCATCTTCTGATACAATGCGTTTTAATCTAAGAAACTAATTGTAGGGCAGAATGTTTCTGAGATGCAAAGGGCGATGACTGAGGTAATGTAGAGATTTATTGATATTGGTAGGTTTGTGGAATATGTTCGTTATGATGAAACTCCCCTTTAATTCCAACTCTACATCCAAAAAGTGCAGTCTAGGAGTGCCTACCTCTATGGTGAATTGGATGCGCTCATCTATCAAATTAAGATAGTTTAAGAACTCTTATAGTTCTGTTCTATTTCCTTTTTCAAATGACAAATATATTGTCTTTGTATCTTTTCCATGCTCTTAACTTCATTGACCAGTGTGTATGTGTTAACATGTGTTGGGACACAAGGTTGTACATACATAGATTTGCGTAGGCTCGTGCCATGGAGGAGCCCATGGGGATGCCCAATGCTTGCAGATAGAATTGTGTTTTGTAATGGAAATAATTGTTACAAAGTATAATCTTGGTAAATTCAAGAGTAAAGATCCTACTTCCTTTGCAGTTCTACTCTCTAAGTAATGACCATTCAAGAGCCTCAAGTCTCGTGGTGGGGGATGGAAGTGTACAAACTTTGTACTTCAGAAGATACTAATATGAATATGTCCTCTTCTTGCAAACCTTCCATTTCATTCGGGATTTCAAGAAAGTGTGAGGCGTCCCTAGGGTATGTTTCTGTTCCTTTTACTATTGGTTGAAGTACTCTGTCAAAGTAGATTGCCAAGGGATCAAAAATACTTTCTGTTGCTGCTATGATCTGTCTGAGTGGGAGATTTAGTATCTTTGGTAGACTGTTTAATACTTGTGTAATGTGGTGGTTTTTAGTAAAGAATCTCTGGTTTAATTATTAATCCGTTAATTTTTTAGGGCTCTTTTTAGAATTTCTTGTATCAATGTTGCGGTCAGATTGATTGGGTCCTGATCAATTTTAACATAGGTATTGGTGTCATTCAGTGAGAGCATACATTGTGAGTCGTGAAAGTTGGTATCCATTATAACTATGGACCCGCCCTTATCTGCTGCCTTCAGTGTAAGTGTACAGTCGTCAGCTAAATCCTTCATGATTTGGCTTTGATGTCTCTTGATGTTATGTCGTGCAGATTCAAAAAAGAGACCTCATTCCCCGGCTTCAAAAAGCAACTGAAAACTTGGTTATTTAACCAATACTAGCATCTGGTCTTTTCTGATCTAATAAAATGTCTACTTGACCAAACTGTAACTACATTCCTGCTGAACGTCCCATTTTGCTTGTTTTCTCTATTGTATGACCAATTACTAAGATGTCTGTAACCACACCGTGGTACCCCTGGGTCTGGGCGTGTAACAAATGAAAAATAAATAAAAAGTCTACTCTGCCTAAATCATTCAGCATCTGTTTTTCAAATAATTTAATAGCCATATTATTCACTTGTGGATCGAATTAACTTTTAGGTCTCATTTCTAAGTAGTCAAATGCAACAGGCATTTCCTCTTGTGGAGGTTGTAAATCGACTAGTCTGAATAGGTGGATTTCTTCTTCCAATAGGTTGGAGTTCTGTTTCGGGATGAATGACAATCTCAAATTCAACACTACCAGTTTAGAAAGATGTTTTGAGGAAATATTACCCACTAGCTGTTCTGCTTGTTCTGTGACCTTAGGATTCTTGTGGCCTCTTCTTGTCTTTTTTCTAAAGAAGAGAATGGAAGGGCATCTGAGGTTGATTCTGGCTGTGATGACTGGTGGTTAATTGTTAATACTGTGTTGGTAGCTGTATTGTCTGTAGCGGCAGTGCTGGAGGTGTTCGGGCATCTGAGGAAAAATGTGCACTCTGTTCCCACCATATGTGTCACAGTGAGAAACACAATGCTGGGGGACTGGCTATTAAAAAATTGTAGCACCAGTCTGCGCTTGACACTTGAACACAACCTGTTGACATTTCAGGTCATCAGTGAGACCTGTCCCTTATGGCCATCATCCCAGAGAAACCTAATCATGCCACGGGCCTCACTCACCAGCTCGCTCCACCCAGGGTCCCACTATGCTCCAGCTGGGTATGTTTTTGGGATATTGTGGCCATTTGTTTTTCCAAGTGCCTAAGGGCATCCTCTGAGTCGGAGCTATGTTGCTCTGCCTCCCCGACCCTTGTGGAAAGCTTCTGCAGGTCCTGTCTCAGAAAAAGGACACCTGATAAGAGACCATCGATTTTGACTTCCAGGGGGTTTTGGACACCCTGATGGCTCCCATGATGTCTTTGAGGGAGAGCTCGGGTTCCTGGATGTCTACTCCATTATCCTCATTTGGCGGGGGGTGTGAATTGAAGCATTAGGTGGGCTATTCACTGTGTATTGGTCCATTTTGTTTTGGAGTCCCCCCTCCCTGGGCTTGGTCTTGGCCATGATGTCACTTGTGGTTAGTATTCACTGGCACTCCTTTCGTTGCCTACTACCTTTGCCAAACACTGACAATGCCCTGTGGCCCCCACACACCAACGTCGCCCCTGGTACAGGGAGGTTTCCGCTGCCCCTGTCACCTCCAGGCCCATATCTGCCAGGTGTATCAGTGCTGTAGCTTTCTGCTGGCCCCAAGTCACCCATGCAGTTCTGTTTGTGGGTGCCCTCTGCCAGGGCAGTATTACTGGTCCTCAGTCCCTCTTGAGGTCGTCTGGTCCTTTCTGCCGCCATCCTAGCCCTGCTGCCAAAAGGGACAGCGACCACAAGCCCACCCCACAAGGTATGTGGTATTCGTTGGGAGTTTATGTTGTCTAACAGGGCATTCCACTTGACTTTACTAGGCAAATCAGACCCTTCTGTCAACGGGGCACCACCTACATCCAGTGTCCAGCCTGCCACCCAGCACAGGCCAGCCCTATGCTAGTCAATATATAAACCCCCTGTTTTGCAGCAATGCTGTTCTAGGATTATGATTGGGGCACTTTGTCTATGATGCTGCTACCCACCGGGTCTCACTGTGTTGCTCTGTCTATTTCACTGCTGCAGCCCAGGCATTAGTGCTTCTCGCACTCTGGCACTCACCGGAGCCGGGCTCCCGCCCCATCCTGCCGGCTCCCGCTCTCCTCGTTGGAGTCCACTCTGCAGAGGACTGCACCACCCCCTGTCCTAGCCTTCTCCCCCTGCGGCCCGGGGCTTTGCTGCCACATTGGCAGTCGTCGTCCAGTGGGGCATTGGTAGATCCCTCGGTTGGAAATCCACCGCCCCCTCTGCCTCATTGCCGGCCCAGTGGTGCCTCGCTACTGCTCCCAAAATGGCACCTGGCCCACTTCTCTGCCGCCAACGCAATTCTCTGCCTCAGGGCTTACCGGGCCATAGTCCACTCCAGTAACTCACTCCAACACAGTGGGCTCTTCCTTTGCTCATAGCTGCTGGTTTAGAGCTTGTTGGCACCAGGGATCAGGATTCTTGGTGCAGGTTGCAGTGCAGCTACAGAGGCTCACATTCCCATCCACTCACAGCTGCACAGTACCCAAAAGATTGAAACTTTTAATAAACAGAGCTTCATGCATACCCCACTGTGCTGGAACTGTATTGACTTGCTTGACCAGAAGTCTTGTGTGCCAGTGTTTTCCAGGTACATCTCTTGCAATCCAGTTCTGACTGATATATATCACTGTAATGTGGGCATGGGTTTTATAATAGACCTTGCCACATCAAATATTGGTTTCAGGACATGTGCATGTGTGACTCCGGAATTTTAGCACTCTAATGTTAATTTTGAATTTTGTTTTCTTCATATAAACTTCATATAAAGCATCATCTGTGATTGGAGAAGGTTTTTCCCTCTGGTCATGGAAGAAACCATCCCGCCCAAGTTAATGTTTGGTCCAGTGGTAGCAATAGGCTGTTAAAAACCACTAATGTGGCTGCTAAGGCCACGTAGGGCATGTGGTTTGGGTACTGAAAAATATCCAAGGAAGCTATAAAATCCAATCTGGACTGTAGCACCAATTGATCAAGTTAAATTATTGGGATGACTGGAGATATGAGATCATAAAAGTGCCCAATGGCAAAAATGGGTAGTACACCCTAATACTGGAATACAGTATAGTCTTCTGGCACCCTTACTTGAAAATGGTAACCATTGGAAAGATAATAGCGGATTTAGTATAAGAAATTCTTGACATCTGGAACATGCAAGAGGCATACTTGTAAGATTTGATAAAGCTGCCAAATAATAAATACCTTTGATCGGAATCAGGTGACCAACTTGCAGCTTCAAGGCTTACCAGCCAGCTTTATGACAGCCCCAATGGGTTTCATCAAAATCCTGGCCCCATTGGTGAGGTGGTCAAATATAAAGTAGTTGCAATATATTCTTACTTGGATGGTTGGCTGATATGGTTGGGAGCTGTCAATAGACAGCATTTGGTACCCATATAAACTGCATGCTTCTGGAGGAGCATGGCTTAATGATACATTCTGAAATGTTACACATTTAAATGTCCCAGAGTTACTGATGGATGCAAGATTGGTATGTCCCCATAACAATAGAGCAAAAAAGCTATGACTACATCTTGACTGGCTACTGCAGATACAGACATCTTTGGGACATCAATGGATTATAGTCTAAGGGGGCCTGGGAGGTTTTATGATGGCAGCTCCTTGAACGCCTCTTCTTCTGAAACATCTTTGTCAACATTGCTGAGGTGTTGGAATTTGACCTATACACATTTTGAAGTCTTGATCCAGGCGAGGGAATAAGGAAAGCGATATCTCCAATGTTGTTTGCAAGGGGTTTGTTGTATGGCAGTAAGAACTAGTTATGAAAAATGCAAGGCAGCTGGGAAAGCCTTGAGATCAGGATCTATGGTCTCTAATGAAATCTTGCAACTATTACAGTTGTAGAGATTTATCAGGACTAAAGGAAGACCTACAGACTTTCATGAAACAGATTAAAGACCCAAGGTTTCTAGTAAAACAGTTAAATAAATATCAAAGCCTCCTCATATCATCAGGTGGAGGCACATTCATATACTTTGTCTTTCCTGGCTCAGAAGATTGTCACCAGAATCCTAGTTCCAAAATTGCCAACATCTAGGCAAAACTGTTGGCACAGATGTTTTCTATTCAATAGTCTTCCATCTGAGTTGATACATTGTTTTGGCACCTGGTGATAAGGTTTGGGCTTTGATAGGGGGAGAATATTTCATCCTCAGAGGATGTGTTTGATGTGTGAATGCACAACCAATAATGTGGCCTAAGAAGTTGTTATATGCATTCACCTGTTCCCTTACTGGGCTAATTAATCTGCATGGAACAAACAATGCAGGTTTGGGTCATTCCTCTTGTACTTGATTGGCCACAGGTTGACTCAGCTGCTTCCATGTCACAATTAAAGACTTTCAGATGATTCTGTGGCACACTATGCATATTGGATGTTTAGGTCTGGAATGACAAGGTTGGTTTAAACAAGTAGCGAAAGAGTATATAGGTTTCAATGTGGCCCTTTACTTTGGCTTTGTTCCGAGGGTACAATCCAGATATGGTGTAGAGTGGAGAATCTGCAACACATGTTTTGTGATGATTTGAGTACTTTAGATGCTTTTCTGTAGGGCCTAGTGGTATCATTGGCTGAGAGTTCATGGTTGAATATTGTTTCTTTTGAACAGTACGCCAGCTATCTTAAGTATTTTTTGAGCTACTTCAACCAAAGAGAAGTAGTCCCCTTTCTATATCGGGTTTGTCAATGGTGCGGTCAGCACACCCTGCAGTGGCTTTCAGCCTGTAGAGATGTTTTCATTTAACTTGCTGTAAATAATGGTGGTATTCTTAAATTACACAGAGTGAAAGATTTTCTGGGTAAGATAATATTGTGCTCATGGTGGCGTTTTTGCACAAACATTTTGTTCTCTATTTTGCATGTAGCAAGACATTATATTTACTGTCTTCGTTGGCAGTGCCAATGTACCAAAGGAATCATATCTTCAAAGTTATTTGGACCTTTTGGCTATGCATAGAAAGCACATCAACATAGGTCTTTTTTTGTTTTCTGTGATGTTGGATGTAAGAGAGAAATAGCACCATTAGCAACCTTGAGCTGATGAACTGGGATGAAGGTGGACAATCTGCATACGAATTGGTTCAATGAGCTGTGCATTTGCACACTATTGCAATTTAGCTTTGTGGAACAACCTGGCTACATGTATGTGACACTAAGATTTTGGAAAGATGGCTGTTTCTATTCTTCAAGTTTGAAGGGCTGTGTCCTCTTCACTTCAAGCTAGCCAATGTTGAGTTCATTCCTGTAAATAAACTGCAAGTGTACATTTATATTGGAGTTGGTACGGCCTGTTTATAGCTTTGTGGGTGTGCTAATTGTCCAATTGGTTTTGACATTGGCATATCTTCATGTATTTAGCAGGGCAACTAGGATCAATGGTCCCAGAAGTATTGTATGGTAATCTCCATTAACCCTTTATGAATCTAGTGCTATCCTTTCTACCCAATCCACTTCATCCCCTTCTTGGCTATGCACTCATCAACCTATCCCTGGTTCCAGATGGCTTCTGCATAGCAGCCTGCGTTGGGATGGCTAATTTTAGAATGAACGTGGAGTTAATCTATGGTGAAATTTTATGTTTAATATATTTATTTCTTAAAAGGGCAAGGAGTGCTGACTAGCCGTTTCGGTATGAATCGCTTTAGGATGTACTGAGATTCCTATTTTCAAGGTCACTATCCAGGTCAAAGATGTACTCTCCCTTATTTTCAGGTTTTTCATGGTTTTCTGTTCCCCCTGATTTTATTAGATATTTGAACTCTAAATCTCGCCATCAATGACAGCAGGGCGTTTCACAGCTCTCTCGGTTCCTCAATATGCATATATTCAATGTATCTATAGTTAACCACTGTATGAGTGCCCCCAGGTTTGTTCTATCCTCTCCATCATCCTCCAATGAAAAGTATCAGAGATTACTTTCAGGAGTTTGCTCTGTTATCCCCATATATCTCTTGTCCCACTCCCTCACACTTTTATTACATTCCTCCACCAAGATCTCACACCCTACATCCCCACAGTCACAACTCCATCTATACTGCAGGATGACTCTTCTTCATCTCCTCCTACAATCAGCCCTAATTCCTTACATCCTTGTGCAGAAACTCTCCACAGTATGTACTTATTACCTTGTGCAAGACCACGTCAGTGGGTTTTCTTTCACTGTACAGACGTTCAGAACTACAGTGAGCACATTGCCACTAGGGGCCATTTTAGGTAATCTCGCAAATAAAGCTGCTTAGGGATGTTGACTGCAATTCCAATATACATTCAGCCAATTGACAGAGGGTAATCACTGTTGTCTGTAAAAGGAACAATTGACAAATACATGTTTGATTATTATGCAGAAAAGGATACATTACTCTGAGGGATTTTGATGAACAGTTCTTTTTATTTCTTAAGAAATTTGCAATTGTAAACAGTATGTAGCCTCCATTGGGTGTTGTGTATTTTATTGCCAATATGTATTTTCTTTTTTAATATTAACATTTCTAAATACAGGCATTAAACCCATTTGTATTTTCATCTGCAGCCTCTCCCAGCACTATACACTGGGGAGCCGTGGAGCTGACTGTGGTGGTGACTGTGCTAGTTTGCATTGTATCCATAGCATTAATGCTAACTATTTGTGCTTGCCATGGACGCCACTCCAAGTACAAACATGCACAACAGCAACATTCCGAAGAGCTGCTATCGGAGTACAACACACCCAATACTGGAAAAGTGCTCAAAGAGCTGATCGGGGAGATGTCTGTGTCTGGATCTGGATCAGGTATGTAAAAAATACTATTCATGAGCAAATAGTACCTCTTCAACGTAGGAGTGGCGGAACCGCTGTTGCAAGGCAATGGATGAGTTATGTAAAAAACAATATGTATGCACTTACACTAAGATTAAATTTAACATTCTTAAGACATACAATAAGTATATGGCTAAATATCGAAGCCAGGCTGGGCTCAATTATATGAGAAACAGAAAAGATGGTGACAATATTCCCCACGTTAAATGGATGACGGGCCGGGTTGGGGAGAATTATCATTAATATAACCTTTACTCTCGATTATTCCCTGAGGCCTCCTGAGAAAAGATTGACAACAAAATCGTATCTCCACTCCAAATATTTGAATTAAAACGAGATTATTGGCCTTTATGTTACGAGTCAATGGGGAGAGTAGGATTGAGAAGGTTTAATTTTAATTTGAATGCATTCCATTGAGATTCTATGAAAAACGATGGTTACGTGGTTTTTATGTTTATTATTGTTATTTGAATGTTAGGATGTGATGGATATTATGATATTGTTTTGTTTTATATTTGTACAATATGTGTAAAGTTTATTTTGTAAACTAAATCACATTAAATATTACATTAAAATAAGTGATTTGTCAATAACGTTGCCACTGAAGCACAATACTGTAATCTTCATCAAACTTGGCAACATAGCACTGTAAGCCACATTTTGTGAAGCATGGTCGATGGGTTCAAAGGTTGTGTTTAATTGTCACACAGCTGCTTTACACATTGTTTCTTCAAATCCGTTCCGACAATTTTCCAAACCTTTATAGGCAATGAGAGATCCTTCTTTGTTGATGAAATGATGATGATTGCTTAAGCTGTTTTTTGAGAGGAGAACCTTTAAAGAAATCTTTACTGAACAGGCTAATCATATCATCTATTGTTTTTGGAGGCCAATAGCTACACTGCAATATCATGTCAATTGGCGTGTGTTGTTTCTGACACATGCCTTGTTTATTTTGGAAATCAGCAAATTTGATAAATTCTCAAAATAATGTATGTTGCATTTAAACATACTTACATAATCCCACATGAAAACACATTGCATTGCCCAAGTTTTGTATTTGTGTTTATTGAGTTTTATTAAGCGCTTTTAACCAAAGCGCTTTACTGAGAACAATATACAATACAGAAAATAAGCAATATAAGTAGCAAAGAACAATTTGCAGAAAACAATTTACAAAGAACAGTCAGTAATAAAGCTCTTTAAAAATAATCAGATTTTATTGTTATTGTTATTTGGCATTTATATAGGACCCTATATATCATTAGTTTGATCTCAAGGCGCTTGTGGTTTGAACGCCCCTGGCTACCGTAGTGCAGGTCAGTCGAGAGAGTAGGGTAGTATACAGTGCTTGGGTGCAGGCAATATGTGTGCAGCAAGTGTGATTTCCGTGATGGAGGCTGCATCCTAACATTAGGTTTGGTGGTAGTGAGAGATCAGTTGAATGTGTGCCGCCAGGTGGTTGGTCATCAAGACTGCATTCAGGCGGTAGTACGCCTTTGTAGTACGTTTATGTGTGCAGCTAGGCCTATTTTTACGTGGGGCAGAGCTGCGTTCTACCTGGTTGTTGAGGTTTTCATGGAGAGTTGTTCGTATGTGTGCAGCTAGACCAAAATAGATTGAGTGGTATAACTTCTCTCTGTTGTATGTTGGTGTAAAGAGGAGAGTGGGCGTAGTGGTAGGAGAGATGAGTGCCTTATGTTCCTGGTTACTTTCTTTTTTCTTGATGAGCTGGTAGTGATCGTCCTCGTGTTTTGCTGTAGCAGTACTCTGAGGTAGGTTTACAGTTTGGACCTGGTAAGTTAAGATTTGCACGTTCAGAGGGTCATTATTCTTGGGCTCAGTACTTTGTGTCAGGGAGCTCATTTTCTGGGTACCTGGTTGTGGTTTCTGATCAGATGTAGTGTAGGTCTTGGCAGGATACTGGTTATAGGTCAGCATATATCTTGCAGTAACGCAGTCCTATCAAGGCAGTGGTGCTAAAGGACAGGCTGGCCAATGGCATTGTAGAATCTGGGTGTTCTAGTGCAGTGGGATGGTTTGCATCTTAGGTATGTATTCGGGCAAGGTAGGGAGTGAGTGGGTTTTGATCAACATGATTCCAGGGGGCTGTTAGGCCTGGGCAGTAGAAATGGGAAGCAGAGAGTCAGCAGACACATATCCTAGAGCTTGCAGGACACTGAGGCTGCCAACTGTGGCTTCACAGTTCCTAATTCCGCCTTGATGTCTTATTGGTCGGTTTCTGAGGTCTCTTCCCTGGGTATTCCTAGGAACACTTGTTGGCCAGCTGTTAACAAGAATTGATGTAGTAAACCTGTGGGAGACTACACAACACGTGTCCCACCTTTTGGTATAGGCCTGTACTACACAAGTTGGTAGTGTGACTGAGCAGCCAGGTTTATCTCAAGAGGGGTACATGTGAGCTGTAGAACTGTAGCAATGACATTCACGAATACAAGTAGCCAAGTAACACTTCCACTCAAGGTTTTAGTTATAAATATTTATTTATTTATCTAACATCAGTTTTTAAATAAGTATTCTTTAAAAAGGGCAGATGATGTAGCAATCAAATATATTTTAAAAATACTATTCCAGAATCAGCACAACGCCAGTAGATACTCTTTAGCGATGCTTTTTACACACTTCCTACACCAGGAGGTGACTTCATTCAAAAGAACAGTAATGGTATTTATATATCACTATTACATTTTGCAGATTCTGAGGTTTGCAGAAAGGAAAGGTTAAAGGGAGGGAAAAGGTTAAACAGGCATGTGAGTATACTTAAATCTTCCAATGAAGTCTAGACAAAACCTTTTCCACCAATAATAGTTTAAAACCAAGTTATAAACTCTGAGGGATAGAACATATCAAAGTCAATGGACTAGAAGAGTTTGCAGGGAGCCAGGAAATCCAAAGTCAACTGCAGCACAGTCTATGGAGCAGAGGCACTTCTTAGTTAATAAACGTATTGCACAAAGTTAGAGTTTTTGTAAAAAATCACTGTAGGGTCCCAAGCTGTTACACTTGTGAAGGATAGAGATGAAATCAACTCTAGCAAAAGAATAGCTACTGCAAGTCTGAACAGAGAAGAGCAAAGCTACAGACCCTGAGGTAAGTAACCCAAGTCTGAACAGTACCTCTAGTTAGAAGAAGAGGGGTCCAGCTGGCTTCTGTTGGGTTGCAGCGATGCAGATCCTGGATTCCTGGGCCTCAGTCGTGGGACAAGAGGGAGGACATTTGGAGGACTCCTGTGGCAGCAATTTGGCAGCTACGGGCTCTATTTGGATCAGCGGCACTTCGCGGTTTCAGCACTCGGTAAACAGCACCACTTCACTCCTTGAGTCCTGCACAGCCATAAGCGCACCCTCTGCATTCTGCTCCACAAATATACCGTGTACCACAGTCTGTGCGTGCACTCCACACCCAGAAACCTTATTGACCAATCATTTGGCCTCCACAGGCCCAAATGTATTGTGGCCATGTGCAAAAGGGGCATATGTCACACGTGCAACCCTGCAACTGTCATGATGTCCTCTGACTTTTCCAAGTGTGCACGCGTGGGAGTCGGGGAATAAATGTCAACCAGGGTAGGGGATGTCGTTTGTAGTGGTGGCTCTCAAAAGAGTCATTTTGTATTTTTTTTTTAAAGGTGCTTCCATAGCAACGTTTTATTTTTGGGTTTTTATAAGTGTTTTTGTTTGTTGTACTTTGTCTCACATTCTTACAATAGGGTCTTCAGTTCAGCCTGTAGATTGGAAAACAAAATGTCATTGCCACTGGGTGACAATTAAATGTCATTTCCATTGAGAAGAAGCACATATCGATAACCAATGTTGTCAATCTCACAGGAGTACATCCCAGCAGCACGCAAGAAGTTACACATGCTTCTGTTGATAAAATGCCTTCCGACCTCTGGCTGCAGACAACATTCATTGGAATAGTTGTATACTGGACTTGGTGGTATACATGAGAAAAGAACCTTTGCACTGGGAAAAATGCGCTTCACTGCTTTCATCATCTTTATGAGTTGACGGTACACACTGGAAAAAATTATGGAACCCAAAAGCAGTGCTCCAAAGTGCATGACCACAACGTGTACAGTTGCGAATCTGACCACGCGTCGACATTCTGCAAGCAGATGGCACAAAGTACGGACAGTGACACCGCACCACAAAGCGTCCACCTCCTCCAAATTGAAATTGCCATGAAAGCCTCTTTCCACGGCATACTGGAGCAGATCTACCACAAAGGGATCACCCACTATGAAAATGGTGCCTCTCGTCATCTCTGCCAGCCTCACTACTGAGTAATGAAACAAAATATGGCTGCCCTTTCCTGTGATGCACACTCTGACCACCTCATAGGACAATTTGCACAGTCTCATTTCCATTGGCCAGCATGCTGAGAAATGCAGATTGTGGCACATGCACTCTCCATGTAATACTACCACGTCTGCACCACAGTCTCCTGCGTACACACCACACCCAGAAAAGTTGTTGCACAATCCCGCAGCCTACACCATCCCATTTCCATGGCAACCGCCCTGAAAATCTCTGGATGAGGCTTTTGTGCTGCGTGCGTTGCGTGGGGGAAGAAATGTCAACCAGGGTAAGGGCTTTCATTTGTAGGGGTGGCTCTAAAAGGAGCCATTGTGGGTTTTTTTGTTTTTTGTTATTATCTGCTTCCACACAAAGAGTGCGTTTTCGGTTTCATACAGTTGTGTGTTTTCTGTTCGTCCTTGAATTTGACAGGAACCTTTTGAGTGCATCTTGGAGATGAGCGAACAAAACAGCATTACCAATGGACGAAAACAAAATGCCATGTCGTTGGAATAACTCCGCAATTGCAGAACTAATGATGTCATTGTTACAAAAAAACATGTCACGAGGAGACAAAAAATCAGACATGCTTCTGTTAATCAGACACCTTCCAACTTCTACCTGGACACAACAGCAAATATGAGTGGTCCATACAGTTGTTGGTGGTATGGCAGACAAAACCACCTGGGCAGTGGGAAAAAGCCAATTCACTGCATTCATCAGCCTCTTCAGTCGACGGAGCAAAAGTAAACAAGACACGTAACCCAATTGCAACCCGCCACGGTGCCTGACAACATACACAGTAGCGGAACTGGGCAGTTGTTTGCAAAGTGCATGCATAGCGGCTAAACGGCGGTCATCGACAGCGCACCACAATGCGTCCACTGCTTCAAACGGAAATTGACATGAAAGTTTCTTTCCTGGGCATACTTGTGCACATCTATCACAAAGACATCACCCAAAGTCAACACAATGCATTTCTCCATGTCAGCTAGCCTTACTACTCAGAGTAATGAATACCAGTATTATCGTCCCTTCCTGTGACCCACACCCTCAGTACCTGAATGGATAATCCCCACATTGCCATTTCCATTGGCCAGCATGGTGCGAAGCACAGATTTTGGCATGTGCCCTTCCCAAAGTATTGTGAGGGTCATGCCCCAGTGAAGCACGAACACTCCTTCTTCCCTTTCCACTACCTTCTTCCCACCACACCCTTATTGGTTATTGGTAAGTAGTCACACACGCATCCACCAATGACATCCAAGACGTCAGCATCTAACAATGTCAGGTCTGCATAAGACCTTATATGTACCGTTACAAAATCAGCCTGCAACTGTGCTGTTATTGGAAAGTACATCCAGTGGAAAGTTAACTCAAACATTTCACAATTTGTGCATGCACATTCATCCACATGAGCACCCATCAGCACAAAAGAAAGGTATGAACATTGTTTTGGCACTATGTTTACAACTCTGTTATAAGTGCTTCTGCACACGATATCTGCCCATAAGCATCCATTACGTGTTTCAAAAGCATACTGGTTTTCCTCCCATCTACCATGAAGTGGAAAATTAATGGTATTTGCTTGCAACATTTTCATTTACCCATATCATACAGTGTGTTAGCGAAACAGGAACTCTCTTCTTTCCTTCAAACAATGCTACAAAATGTGTTCCCCACTAACCCACCTCCTACATAAATCGTAAAAAGCTGGCACCAAAGCCACCACTGAATGTACCTTACCAACCTAAAGTCAGTTCCCAAAAGGTCAGTGTGTGCACGGCTGTGGTTCTTTGTACGCTGCACTATTACCACAGCCTCTTTTCAAATCTGCCATCTTCCACTCTCCGTCCTCAGCAACTCATCCATAAGAGGATTGCACAACTTGTCCTTTGCCTGAACACCAGGAATCGTATCTGTGCTGGACTAAAATGTCTGCAATAGCTCCCAGTGGCTGCGAAGAATAAAATAAAAGCCCTGTGTATTATGCAGAAGTCTTTCTGGTCCCTGGGACCTCAAGACCTTACACTCTGACTTCCTAAATATCTGCTTGCTCCAGCTCTTCCTTCATCTGCCTCCAACTCCCTCATGGTCAGTTGCATTTGCACCCAACCAGTGGGTGCTAGATGTCTTTCTTTTGCTGGGGCCTCCCTCTGGAACAAGCTCTCTGCCTCCCTGGAACTTGAGGAGAACCATTTTAGGGTCTGAAAGCACCTCAAAACCTTTCCATGTGCTTCTTCTTTTTACCCTCCTCTCCCCTGCTCACTTCCTCCCTAGAAATGATTGCGCACTGGTTTCCTACCCATCCTATAATCTGTGCCCCAGGCCACCTCCCTCCCAACAGTTCTGCCCCTGCGCTGTCTTTCTGCCAACCCCCGCATTTGGGGACTGTTTTCTGCACCTTAACAGTCCACCCACCACTTCATATCTACACTTATCCTTCCACTTGCCAGCACCGGCCTTAGTTGCATGTATTGCTATTCTTTGTTGTACCCATGAACTTAACTTTGCCCTTAGCCATTCACTTGCACACTCTCAGTGTCACCTGGCCTAGTGGGATCAATGTCTCTGTGTGGCCTCTGTTCTGCCTCCCTTTCCTCGTCGCACCTTCACACACTTGTTTGTAGGCGCTGTACAAATGCCACTGAGTACCATATCACATCATATCATATGATACACACACTGCATTCATGACAACAGGATGCCTGCCACGTACCTTGTAGACTGCACAAAATGGTTGTTTCACTGTAATGAATGTACTACAAACGTCAGAAAAGTGATCCCACAAAAGCAGCATGGAATGTATGTTAGCAACGTTAACCAAGTGCGTACAGTGCATGCATTCAAATAGGATGCCTGCCCCTTACCTTGCACACTTTCGCCATAGCCTCCTACATTTCTTTGTACAAACATACCTTCTGCCAAAGTGCTTGTGTGCACACCACAAACAGCAAACACATTGCGCAATGGCTTAGGCTCCACAGTGCCAATGCCATGGCTGCCAGCCTAAAAAGAGCTGCATGTAGCACGTATAATCCACAAAGTACCGCAGGGGGGAATGTGTCTTTAGTACTGTCTCTAAAACACTTTTTTAAAATTTTCTCATGTTTTTGGTATGTACGTGTGTGCATACATTTATTTTTGCATTTTCTCTTTTGCTGACTGTCTCTTTGCTTCTCCTGCTGACATTTCTCTCAAGTGAAGATGAACGCTTTTCTAACATTTCTACAGGATTCTCTGCAACGCTTTGTGCAGAGTGTCAAACAAAACACCATTGCCAATGGAGGTAAAAAAATACAATTTCCTTCAAACCACTGGACATCTTGCTGGTTAGTAATGCTTTCATAGTCGGTGCAGAACATCCCAGCACGGCACATAAAGTCACACATGCTTCTGTTTATCTAACATATCCCAACCTCTGGCTGTGGACAAATTACACTGGCATGGTCCCATGCTCCTCGTCGTGTTATCGATGAGAAAATCACCTTTGCAGTGGGAAACATCTGCATCACGGCTGTCATCAACTTCTTTAGGTGCGCGAGTAAACATGAACACGACATGTACCCCAAATGGAGTGCTCCAAAATGTACGACCACCACATGGACAGGACCGACAGAGGCCACACATTTGCACAGGAAATCCATGCACCCGAAACCCCACGGGTACACTGTGCCCCAAAAAGACTGCACTTCTTTCAACTGAAAGTCAGTATCAAAGCCTCTTTCCATGGCATACCTGTGAAGATTGCGCACAAAGGTATTGGCCACTATCAGAACTCACCTTCTATCCATCTCTGCCAACGTCACTGCATCAAAGTTTGGGTAAATATTTCACCGTCCACTTCCTGTGAACCACACCCTCTACACCTCATTGGAGAATCCCCCAGTTCCATTTGCGAAGGCTCCAAACTGGGCAGGATGTGACTGGTGCGCTTTCCCACTTGCAGCGCTGCCACACCCCAGTAAAGCAGACACAGTACTTATTCTCGGTGCACTAGCATTTTTCCAACACACTCTCATTGGCTGCTGTGAAATTTTCACACACGCATGCACCAATCGCATACTTACCCTCTACATTGCACACTATCATTTGTGTACACCACTCCATATTTACCATTAAACACTCTCACTGCACAGTGCCTTTGCTTCCAAAGCCCCTCCACCAGAAACCTCTGCTAAAGGATGCACTTTTTCAGCATGCACAAGACCCTGACACACAACCAGACCCTGGCACGCAACCAGCACATCTTTGCCATGCACACAACAGTCCACCTTTGCCCACACCCAGCACACCACTATAGAGCCATGCATGCACCCACCTCCCCACACCATAAAACACCCATTCACAAAACAGGTAGCAATTAGCAGAATCCACAAACATACCAGGGCCTCCACCACCCTTACCCACAGCCATTCACAAAGTATTGTGTCACTGCCAACCTAACCACAACATTTTCACAACATTGGGCCTACTTCAACAAATCTGCACACAGCATAGTAACCAAGCACATATATGCTGCACTTCAACCATACCCTCTTCCATACTGACAGTATGCAAACAATGCACCCAGTGCCCACACTGCATAACTTTTCACTGCACCATCTCCAACCATACATCAAAACCTTTACCGCACTTCAACCATATACTCTTCCATACTGACGGTATGCACACAGATCACCCTGTGCCCAAACTGCATGAATTTTCACTGCACCATCTCCAACCACACATTAAAAAAATTACCACAGTCTAACAGTGACCTCACCTGCGAAACCTAACATACACGCATGGCAGCTCACTTCTGCCGCTCTATGGTGTCTGAAATGTGCTCCACAGCCATTCGTTACAGGTCACCACCTCTAACTGATGCAAAGTCAAAAATGCATTAATGCTGTGGGTGTCCTCAAGTCCTAGGCTCTTCAGTGCATGGCCTACGGCCTACGGCCTTCAGTCATGCACCCAATAGTCTAGGCCTTGAACACACGCACGGCAACGTAATTTCACTAGATAACCAAATACGACAAACCACATATACACCACTGCTACCAGCACTCCTACCCACCCTGCACACCACCATGGAGCTATCCAGCAACAAATTGCAACAGTGCAATTATAGTTTATAATATGGACAGAAAACACTGTCTCCTGCACCCCTGTGCACTTTCATTCACATACTATGGGCGTACCCACTTCCATTCACAAAGTGTTGTGTCAAAGCCAACCTACCCACATTCTGTTCGCAACACTGGCCCTTCTCCAACCAATCTGCACACAATCCTTCCACAGATCCAACGCTACTTCATTCACCCATACATGCCACCATGTGCCCAACTACCGCATTCCATCCGCAGAGCACAGCACAGCCAACCGCCCTCCCACCCAACCGATGTCATGTGCAATTCACTCCCCTTCTGAAATTCACCTGCCACCACTCACCACGAAAAGAGGTTGCCTCAAACAGGTCACACCAGATGCTATCGGGCCGTTACCACAGCTGCCTCCAATTACCGCACAAAAGTACTCGCCTGTCTAGGTACCCGCAAATTGATGCAATACACACAAATACTGCAGGCACTCCTCCGTCTTCTTCCACCTATGTACATATGTCGCATGAATCACTTCCCCCTCCCCCACCTGTTCCCTTCCTTCTTGCCACCAACACATGGCATTCGGTATATTTTCCAGACCCTTCCGCCGCTGCACTGTCCTCCGATACACCATGGTGGCGTTTCCCCAAAAATGTTGATGCGCAACATGCTTTCCTCTCACCAACCATCGGCTACGTCCAAAGTTCTCTGACAGCACGCTGTACCGCAAGTCAATGACACTTCTGTCTGCGGAGCAAACAGGGAAATGTTTCCACCGAGTGCACCCAGATATCACACATTTTTTGGGGCGTGCATTTCATTCCTTTCCAACAAAAGTACTGGTCGGATTTCCACCAAACACACAAAGGCACGCTTTCTGACCCAAGCCCCCACTCCTGCCACACATTTTGAAAAGTTTTTCTCCATTCAGTCTATGGAGGAAAAAAAATGGGTGAGTCCCCTATAAATTTGCCCCCCCTGCAAAAAACCTCACCCAACTCGGGGGAAAAATTCAGAGCGGGCCATATACTTTTTTGCAAAGTTTGGTGAGGAGTTGTCCAGGGGGAGCGAAGTTATAAGCTGCCGAAAAAGTGCTTGTCCTATGAGTTTAGCAACTTAACCATAACTACACAGCCGCTACCGCGGGCCGTGTAATATATATATATATGTATATTATATATATTATAGTGCAGTAATAGCCACCCTACAGTTAAGATGAGTCGGATACACATAGTAACCCCTCAAAATGCTACCGTTAATAACTTTTGATTCGAGTAACGGATTCTGCAGAAATTTCCAAAGTGATTAAAAGTCTGCAGGGTCCCCCTGAGTGCAACTTTTTCGGAAGGATTTGTTAAGAAATAGAATAGTTATTAAGTGGCAAAAAGATTTTTTTCCCAAAACTGCGGCCTACTTCCTTTAATTTTCCTATAGACAAAAAAGGTACATTTTTGCCAAAGTGCACAGCCTAAACCGCTGGATGGATTTGACCAGGTCCGAAACAACTTGGGCACGAAGCATTGATTTGCGATCCATGCCTGGTTTGGGGTTATTCCGTGCTGTAGTTATTTTAAAATTTGACGGAAAAAGGGGTGCTCCCTTCCCCAAAAATATAGTCATATCTCCCATGGTGCATTGCAGGATCATGGTTTTCAGAAATGAAACGACCGCCATCTTGTTTTTCACTTGATGCAAGAGATATTCGCGGCTATAGCCGAGGTTATGGAAAAATCAAACACAATGAAAAGCTATTTGCAGGTCAAAAAAACATACAAATGCCATCAGGGTAGAGGTTGGGGGATGGCTAGAAAGCACTGAGTGAAATTTGGGAGTTGGAGGGGGTCCAGGGACCGAGTTTGCAACACAAAGCTTTCTGAAGCCTTGGCTATAGCCACGAATAGCCAACACCTGAAAGCAAACTGCATCACAGTAGCAGCTAGTGCTCTGGGGTGAAAGGGAGAGGGCAGGAGGTTGTCTGGGGAATGGGGGGAGCTGGCACAGATGAGGGGGGCAATTGTGATGGCCTTGAGCCGATATTTGCAACTATTTTTGTATTTGTATTTGTTTATTACTTGTATCGCACAATGAACCCAACGGTAACTGGGTGCTTGAGATTTGGTAGCAACATACATATGAGGAAAATTGCAGTGACATACATGTGGGAATATTACATCGACAAGTGGAGGAGAGACCGAGGTTACAGGGTGGTCAGACAACACAAGCAAATTAGGTGAGTCATAATAACAGGACCCTGGTTACTTAAGGGTCATGTGAATCAGTTAATAATGCATTGTCATAGTGGAAGAGACAGGTATTGGGAGAACAACCGGAGGTAGAAGTGCTATGTTTTTCAGGATACGGTAGGAGGCATCTTATTGAGGCGGCTTGATGCTGAGCCAGTTTTTTATTTTAGCTTTGAAGATGAGGAAGGAGGGTTCTTGTCTGAAATGGATGCGGTTGGAATTCCAGCGTTTGGCAGCTTGTACTGGGAAGCTGGCTCCTTTGGCAGTCTTTAGCTTGTACTTTGGTACCTCTAGGCTGAGTGAGTGAGTCGACCTAGTAGTGCGTGAGGGTTGGTGAATACATATTTTGTCAGACAGGTATTTAGGGGCTGTGTTGGAAAGACATTTATGTGTAATAGCCAAAGTGCGTAATGCGATTCTGTCCCGAATAGGCAGCCAGTTGGCGTTGTGTTGCAAAGTGGAGATTCTGCTGGATCTGGGTAGACCGAGTGCTGCTCTCAGAGAATTTGCAGCTATACTCGAGGTTACAGTGGACTACAGATAACCACGGTATGTGTAGTCTGATATTTTTTTCAGAAAGATATATTTTTATAACTATAGTGATGTCAGGGGTGAAAAATCACTGGTTATAGGCAGTGAATCAATTGCCATCCAGGTCTCCCATTAATGAAGTAACCAAGACATACTCTTCTTAGCAGGGTCAGTCCTGGTTATTGCATGGATCGGGGACCAATCTGAATTATTAATTCAGATTGCAACCATGCTACTGTCAGTCCTTGCAAGTTTTGCACTCAAAGACAATTTTTTGCCTTTTGCTGAATTGTGTTCTGATATTTGTAGTCTTGCAGTCAATAATAAAAAAAAAGGTATTTTTACAGGAACAGTGGGTTTCCCATCCCTGTGGTAAAGAGGACAAACCCTGCTTAGCTTCAAAGTGAGGAAGGGGACAGTCCACTAAAGCCATGCACTAAGGCCGTGTTGCATAACATATGCCCCCCCCCTCATGGGTGTTGCTAGGTCTGGAAAAGATCACGAGCTGGGCTTATCTTGGGACTGGCGGGACTCAGGGGTTGCTAGTCTTTTGGTTGTAGCCCCTAAGCTTCTACCCGGTCCTAAAACCACCAAAAGACCCAGGGCTATAGCCCCCTCAGCCCCTACCTAGCAACACTTCTGCCCCCCTCTTAGAAGAACACTTAGAGAAACATGGAAAGGGGGCTGGATCCTTCCTTGCTATGAAACTAAGCAGGGTCAGTCCCAGTTACTGCATGGATGGCAGACAGTCCACGGTCCTGAATGCCGTGTGATTTTTTAGTTTTAAATCTCTCATAACACACAGCATCCACATTTTTATAAAACAGAAAAATGAAATAAAACAATCACATTTATGCTGAACAATGCTATCAGAAAACCCTGGCCTTAAGGAGTTTGAGATGCAGCACCTAACCATTATGCTACAATGATGTGATTGTTTGGAACTTCACAAGTTTCATAGCTAGCCTTTTATCATTGAACATATTAAATTATAGGCTAAGTATGAAATGTATGCCCCAAGAAGCACCAAGCCATTATGGCCTAGTGATCAAATTCTGGGCCTCGATCTCTGGCAGGCCAGGGTTCAAGGCTGTAAGTTTGTTTTTTTATTTAACTAATTTAATTTAATTAAAAGAAAAGCAATGCAAGTGGGAGGTGGCAATGTTTGTTGTAGTGCAGTCCTGTGATCTTATTTAGCATGACGGCATTTAGACGTGGCGGCTACGTCCAAACATCCCTTGCGCCAAAATAACGGTGTTGGAATGGCTTTCGCTCCAAATTGGGCGTGCCGAAATGGGTGCTGTGCTGGAATGGGCGTGCCAAATCAGCCCATGCCAAAATGATGGCACCGAAAAGGGCTGTACCACTTGCAGAACGCTGATTAACCAAAGTGTGTGCTCCATGGCAACTAATGAAATCTCACTGCGCATTGGCTAAAACATTGTGAGTTCTCAAAGCCTGCAATCTGAAGGCTATGGCTAGCAGGTCTGGTAGCGTTTTATAATGGACAGTGGGCACGGCCAAAGGCCATGCCCGCTGACCTAGGCCGAAGACCAGGCTAGTGGTCTGGAAGCGTTCTAAAAATCTATGGAATAACAAAACCCTTGAAATTCAAGGAAAAAACTATAGTTGCAGGGACGTTAAGGTGAGAACTTAATGCAACAACACTAGAAATTCAGCTTAATCCACCTCTACTTTTTGCCCCCTGTTGTGCAGACTATGACCACAACGATGACATCACAGATCGCATCACTGATGACATCACTAATTACATGTTGTATGGGAACACTGATGACATTACAAATCACATCACTGACAACACCATTTTTTTTATTGTAACAATTAGTTTTTACAAACTTAAATTACAAAACAAGAATAATAACATCACATAACGCATCACTTAAAAATGAAACACAGAAATCCAATCAAAGGTTTATAGATCCAGCCAAACACATAAGCTAGCCATTAATGATTCTTCAGCATTCTTTTATGGCTATTTGTAACGACTTCCCGCTCGCCCATCATATGATTTATCCTATGCATCTTAGTCAATGAGGACGACCACAATTGAAATTTTGTTAAAGTGCTGCAACCAATATGATTCATGTCAGTTGAGAAACATCTCACTACTCCAGAATTTTTTCCAGAAAATCAATCACTGCACAAGTTAACATCACATTATTTCCAGACAGCAACCTCCACCACCACTCTTCCAAGTTGATGTCAGAAGGTGCAAATATGCCCAGAAAACATAGCCGTTGAGTAGTGATTGTAGAACATTCCATAATTAGATGTTTTAATGATTCTATTTCCATTATACAGAATCGACAAAGATTGTCAGCAGTCTTTGAGTCTTGTCTTCTCCAAAGAACTTCTTTGGTTTTATAAACGTTCAGGCGTAGCCTCAGAAACTTATTCCGATGCCACCTGGAGGGGAATCTTGATAGATATCTTGCAAGCTTATCTAGGCCGTTATAGGATAAACTTAAGTTCAAGGATGAGGACATTGACAAACGCTGTTCTTCGTTCGAAATCCAATTGCATTGCCTTCGTTTTTCCTTAGCAAGTTGAGGCGTTCCTATTACCATTTGCCATGGAATATCAGCTATTTCTAGGGTTTTCCTAATTTTATTTGCCCAAGTTAAAAGGATTCCTGCATGTGGATTCTTAAGTGTAGACTCAAAAATCTTATATGCTGGAGCTATATTGAATAGCTGCATTTTTCGTAAGGCAGAAATTGATTTCCATTGGATAATTGCATGTAGTGGCTCCAGACCTATTTCATATCTTATTGCGACAATTGAGGTACTACTTGGAAGTCACAAAATTTTCTTCCAAAACTGGCCTTCCAGAATGGCCCAAATTCTGCTGTCAATGTTCAATCCTGCTTCTGCCCCATACATTATTATAGGGATTACTTTCTGCATATGGAAGGTCCGTAAAGGTTGAAGAGTGAATTTACCGTATTCAAAATGAAGCTTTTGACCTTGTTTTGTCAGTATGGACATACAATGTTTCAACTCTGCCACCCAAGCTGATTCACAGATCGAGCTGTTTATATGCACGCCCAGATATCGAATTGCTGAAACAGTCTCGATTGTCTCGCCTGCTGCAAACCACTTGAATTGGTTATATTTCTTTTTTGATCCTGCTCTAATTTCCATAATTTTAGATATCTTTGTGTTGATGGTAAGGTAGTTTTCTTGAAAATATGCGACTAAGTTTGTCAGAAGTCGCTGCAGACCAATTTGGGTTAGATCAAACAGCACAATATCATCTGCATAATATGCCCAACTGATCTCTTGCCCATTCAATTTTGGTGGAAAACGATGAGTTTTTCCTAAACTGCTTGAGATGTCTGAAGTGAATAGTTTAAATAGTAGGGTAGCTAATGGACACCCTTGTTTTATGCCCTTAGATGTTTTTATTTCATTTGTCAGATGGCCAGATGCATCCAAGAACACTCTCATAGAAGTATCATTATGTAGTGCAATCAGTGGTTGAAGCAGGGCCGGTGGACAGGACCATGATTGTAGTTTTGTCCATAATTTGCCATGAGTGATAGTGTCCAAAGCTTGACGCATGTCTATTAAAGCTATAAAAAAATTCTTACTATGTTTCAGTGCGTCAAGTTTTATTAAATTTAATATCAGCAAATTCACCTCTGTTCCAGTGTCTTTAGTGAAACCTGTTTGATGACAATACATTAGGCCACTTGCATGTGCCCAAGATTTTAACTTTTGTTGTAAACAGGTTGCAAATATTTTTCCTATGGTGTCCAGCAGGGCAATAGGGCGAAAATTGTTGGGATCGTCCCTATTGCCCTTCTTGAAAATTGGCACAATAACTGATGTCGTCCACGATGTTGGAATGCTTTTTGAATTCGATATCAATTGAAAAAGGTTCTCGATGAAGTCAGCCCAAAGTTCCTTTTTATCTTTTAGCATCGTGTTTGACAAACCATCGGGGCCTACCGCACGTGAATTTTTTAGATGTTGTATCAGTGTCAGAATTGTATCTTTTGATTCCATTAAATCCCAGGGTTCTGGACAGTCTAGAGATATTTGATCACTTTGTGTTAGTTTATCCTTAAAGGCTAGAGTGAACTGGTCTTCCCAGACAAATGGCGAGATTCCATACGCTAGTCTTGCCTCTTGGCATAGTGATCCTGTGTTCAAAATTTCCAAAAATCTTTTACATTATGTTGTATAATCAGCTTCAGCATAAGTTCGGCTTGTTCTTGCTCTCTTATTAATTTAAAAGATTTGAGCCAATTTCAATATTTTAACTTACGCTTTTGGATTTTGATCACCATGTCACAGCCTCCACTTTTTTTCAGCAATCTTATGTCTTTGGTCAATTGTTTTTTCTAGGTGCTCACCAACACACTAAATGCGTATTTGTTGGTTTGACTGGAGTTCCTTTGCTGGTATTTTTCGATACAAAATTGTTGAAGCAGAGGAGAGAAGTTTAATCTTTTGGCTGTAACATTATTTGAATTCATTAAGTTTTTACTCAGCATCTCAATGTGTTGGTTGTTTATTCTAAGTCTATTTGCTCCTTGATTTATCTCAAGCGGATAGTTATAGGTTTGTTTTGTACCACTCCTTGTCATCAGCAAGGCCAACTCCAAAGCATAATGGTTGCTTTTAGATGACTTGTATATGTCTAAGCATTCAATTTCCGACCAATAAGAAGAGCTGATCCAGAAGAAGTCTAGTGTTTTCTTACAGCACCCTTTCTGCCATGTGGAACCAGGTGGGATGTCATTTTGTATTCTGCCATTTACCATTTCACAGTTTCTTGCTTTTAGAGCTTGACTCCAACGGACACCTCTTGACAATCTTGTGGGGGCTACGGATGAACTTATTTGTTGATCTTCATACCATGAATAATTAAAGTCTCCACAAATTATTATGATAAGGTTTGAGAGAGTTATTAAACACTGATCGATGATCGTTGTGACAGAATTGATAAAACAATCTGTAGATATCATAACAGGGTTCCAATATATGTTTATCAATAACAACCATTTCACTTCCACTTTTGTGTCTGAGTCCAAAACCAACAAGGTTCCTTGCACATAGATGTTCGGGTTATATATTTCCATCACTTTCCAACCATAGGCATTATTCACTAGAGTTAATAGCCCCGAAAGAGGATGGCCCAGCCTGATTTTATCAGCAGCATTTAGCAGTATAGTATAGCCATCTTTTATTGGGGTTTCACGCAACCAGGTTTCTTGAAGAAATATTACAAAATTATTTTCCAAAGATAAGGACCACTTTTGGAAAAGATGATTAAAACCTTTGGTATTCCATGAGAATAAACCACAAGATTACTCTCCATTGTGAAATGCTAGTTATGAGGTCTGTCTAAAATTGGCAATTCCTTTTGAATTATTGACATTATTTTGTTGGTATCGCACTTCTTTAGATAATTTAGGCGATTTCAATTTAAAGTGTTGCCTTAAAACATCTCTTCACCATTCATTAGAAGATTTTGCACCTACTGGCGACAATATACTTGCCTCGCTCAGGTTGGATTGTTGCTTTTCTACCTGGATGTCAAACCCATAAGATAGTAACTCATCTTTTGCAGCATGTAGAGTCTTTTCTACTGCATTAGATTTTATGTGCAAAAATATTCTGTCGGCAACATCCTCTTGGATGTGTCCGACAATGGCAATATCATCCGAGGTGATTGTCCGGAGTGAGGGTATTGTGTGTAGCAGATGCATCATATTTCTTCTTTTCAGATTGATACCCTTATCATCTGGAAAGAGATTTTCGACTCTGATCTTCCAAGTCTTTTGTTTTTTTCCCAACAGGGGAACTTGACCTCATCCTGTTTTTAGAAACATCAAGATTCTTCATTTGGGCGAAAGTCATTTTTGGATTGAACTTATGACTTTGCGAGAATCTCACTTGCTACAGCCTTTCAGCAGGATCTGCTGTCGCATTTATGGCACTACGACGCTGGACATCAGTTGATGCTTTCACTACTCCGCGATCAAACACTTTTGAAGAGGCTAAGTCTTTGTGTTCCTGGTTGTTAGGCCTTCCAACACTAATTGCATTGTATATAACTGATGACATCAATAATGAAATTAGACATAATTTCATTTATAAGTTAGCTCATGAAAACCTTGATTACCTTAATAACAATTTAGGCCGTGGACTTGGCCATGACAAAGGCTGGGGTCGCTGGCCTGCACCAAAGACCATAGCTAGTGGTCGGTTAGTGTTCAAAATACAGATGTTCATGGTTAAAAGTCATGCCTAGTAGCCTGTCACTGTTTCATAATATACAGTGGGCAACGTTGAACGCTGTAGTCAGTGGCCATGACTAAAGGCCATAGCCAGTGCCCATTAATGTGTCAGAATATTCAGTTAGCGCAGCCAAAGAACGCAGGCAGAGGCTAGTATTGTGTGGAAAACCATGGCTAGCGGCTGGTTAGTGTATATAGTATACAGTGGGCGCGGTCGAAGGCCATAGCTAGTGGCTGATTAGTGTTGTGTAATACACAGTGGGCACGGCTGAAGGCCATCGCTCTTTGCATTTTATTATTTTAAAATGTACAGTGGACATGGCCAAAAGATGTACAAACTGATCATGGTCAAAGGCCATGGCTAGTGGCCCATGTATATGTTATACTATATGGTGGGCACAGTCAAAGATTGTGACCACTGGCCAGTATTGTGCTAAAGTCCATGGCTAGTGCCTGTTCAGTGTATATGATATACAGTGGACACTGTTGAAAGCTGTATCCACTGGTAAAGGGCAAAATCTATGGTTGGTAGCTTGTTAGTGTTTTAAAATATTCAGTACACATGGGTGAAAGTTGTGACCACTGTCCATAACTGAAGGCCATGACTAGTACCCATTCATGTATTAAAATATATTTGGTCATGCACACGGACCATGGCTGAAGGCCATGCTTAATGTTATTTGCTGTTGTAATGTAATTAGTGATGTGATCAGTGATGTTATCTGTGATGTCATCATTGTGGTCATAGTCAGCGCAACAGGGGGTGCGAAGTTAAGGTGGCTTTAGCTGAATTTCCAGGGTTTTGTTGCATTAAGTTCTCACCTAAACGTCCCTGCAACTAAAGCTTTTTCATTGATATATATCCTTTTTCAAAATATGACTTGAACCGAGCGAGCATTTTAAATATATGCAGGGAAATTCCAGCCTTCAAGACATTGCTATTGCAGACATTGACTTAATCGAATTGTTAGATGATTTGGATCTTACAAATGCACGAATGATCATTCGCTGAGGAGTAGTCTCCAATATCATCTGGGGTGCAAGAGATGCACTATATGATGATGGGTTTCTATTAATCCAAGAACAATCATTGACAAATAGAAATCAGGAGCAGGCCGTAGCAAAAAGAGTCATGAGAGTATACTGAGCTGATGGAGTAAGTAATACACAAAAGAACAGTATCCAGCATGATAACACTCAATATGGCTAGAGAGACCTTCCTAATCGAGCATAACAATGACAAACTTCAGAAATCATCCGACTCATCTCCTGGAACAAACAAGAAGGGGCGAGGCGCACACTCCAGTTCCTGGCCAATATATTACCTGAAAAAAAGATTACTGGGTTAAATCCCAAAGTTTCCAGTACATTCACAGGGTTAAATGCCAATTGCTGCCCAATTGTTCACATGATTGATTCCCTTCTTGCAATGCTTTTCTCCTCCTAGCGCTTTCGTGTCGCCAACACTCATCAGGGAGGCTAAGTTGCCCTTGTGTTCAGGTGAATCCAATATAATTCTGTTGCAGTCGCTAGGAATTATGGTAGCTGTAGTGAAACCATTTTAACAATTCAGGTGACTAGGAAAAGACTCCCCTTCAAAAACACACATCTTACCCTTAACATGGGGAGGGTGGAAAACCATAATTATGGCTCTCCAATCTAGGACAAAATGACCCTGGTGCTGCAGCCTCTGGAGTGCGAATCCCCACAAAGTTCATGAAAAAACAAGAAGGGGCGAGGCGTGCACTCCAGTTCCTGGCGAACATTACACAGTAATTACTAATATCTAATCCGACAAAAGCAAAAATCAAACTGTGGGAAACCGACTCGATAAAGACCACAGAACGTTGTTTGAAGTACAAGGATTTGAATAAAAATCCTTTTCTTTTGAAGGGATATGGCTCACTTGAGGCCTATCTATTAAAATCTCCTAATGCCGAGCACCGTGGAGATCCCATGTGCCTGAGGTTTAATGCATGGCAAACAAAAGAAATCTTGGACAGATGGTATCCATCAAGAATGGAAAATACACTATGTCGATATTGTAAAGGCACAGACGAGACTTTGAAGTATGTTGTAATGGAATGTACAGCATTATTAGCCCAAAGAATTAAATATTTTCAGAAATGTCTTCAATCTTATAACGCCCTAGTTACACAAGAAGCTTGGCAAATAATATTTCAAATGAAAGTCATTGAGATATACAATTCCGAATTTTCTAGCAGAAGTAAAACTGGCAATTGACGAATTCATAGGGAAAATTGCCAAAGATACATGCTAATGGACAAGTCTTAACTTCGAATACTTTGGCAGACATTTCTTTGCTAATTACGCATGAAAGCTAGGTATTTATGTTTTAAGTTTGTGTAATTTGATGGAACATACTTTTATTTTACCTTTTTGTGTTTTTTTAGATATTGTTTGTTCAAATATTTTAAAGATGATTTATATGTATGTACATTTACTTCTTTGTTGTTTGGATTGTATTGAAAGGTTGATTTAGCAGACGAACAATAAAAAAAAATATGTATTAAACACACCATCTTCATATGAACATATAGAAAATACTGTGTAAGAACCCACCCGAAGGAAGAACAGAGAATGTGTGACAGACTGAGGAAAGTAGCACCTGAGTGTGATTCTTGGGATGGTAGGTAAATTACTAGCCAAAAAAGATACGCTGGCGTTGAAAACAGAAATGATTGTGACCTAACCAGTCTCTGGGGCCCAAGTGGACCAGGGGGGCAGTTCACGGTCAACAGCTCCTGGATTCATATGTTGGTTAGTTGACAGAGTCACACCCATTGTCGAAAAATGAAGTGAGCAGATCAAGCTCAGTTCAGGCACGTTGGATCATGTGGGGTTAAGCAGCAGGCGGGTGTTGAGCAGGGGCGAATGCAGTTGCCCTGTGCTGTCAAAAGACGGCTCTCAAGAATGGAGATTGGGGCGTCCCAGGATTGCTTCACAGTCGGGCCAAGCCGAGTCAGCCTTAGCTGCTGGAAGGTGTTGATGAGTGATGCTCCAGCGGTTTGAGCCGGTGGGCTTTGGTCCTCAAAGTAGTGATCTTGTGTGTGTTGATGTGCAAGTTTATTAGGTGGGTGTTCAAGGGCTAGCTGGGTCGATGTCGAGCCATGGTTGTAACCCGTGGTCAGAGTTAGCGTGTGACTCACCAGTGATTCACATTGGGTTTAGGTATTGAGCAGTTGAATCAGGCATTGTAGGTGACGTGTTTAGCTAGGGCATGATGTAGCATCGATCTGGTTCAAAGTGCAAGCAATAGATCGGATTGGTGGAAGGTCGCAATGATGCCTTCCCACTTGTTCAAGATGCGGTGAACATGGAGTGACCTGTTTGGTGTCGTAGAATAGGAAGCTTCGGCTGGGCTGGCCCCCCAGTTGCTTTGAGGCCCTCTCAGGAGGACTAGAGGATGGGATGGTTCCATTCAGGGTATGCTTTCCCAGCTTTGGGAGATTCTGGTGCAGAGTGGTAAGTCCTGGTGCACAGCAAAGGGCACTCCCGATGTGCTATAGGAGGGGGTGGGTGCAGATCTTCCTTCTGCCTTGAATGGCTCCTTCTTCACCTCTGGCTGAGGGCTTTGGAAAGTACACCTTTCCCAAAGGAAGTCCATTGAGTTCTTATCAGGTGTTGCTTCAGAGTGAATCTGCGAATCTTGAGATGATCCGAGAGGATTTGAGAAAATCAGAAGAAGGGGTGGGTGTTCCCCTTTTTTTTAAAGACAAAAACTAAAGCTAGCCTGAATTTGTGGTCCAATCCCTGCTCGTGAACAAAAATTCATCATTTGGCACACAATACATAAGAAAACTTTAATCAATCAGTTCCATAACTCACCAAACACATAATTAAACACCAAGAATCTCAGTGTTCCTGTTTCTAATTCACTCCCTGTCTAAGGTAACACCCTCAACAGAACAAAACCAAAAACAACCATTGATTGTTTTGAACAATCTGCATTATTGCCCACCTCCCATACATCAAAATGAAACATATTAATCCACTATAATACAAATTCCACAAAATTAGGGTTTAGGTTGAAATTAATCCTACGCGTGTCGGGACTATTAGTCCCATCATCAGGGAAAAACCCTCACTTATCTGAAACATTAAAGAAAAAAACATAATTAGTTTTAAACAACATTATTCACATCAATATTACAATCAGATACTTCTCAAGAAACACAATTATTAATAATTAATAATAAATTAACTAATTCTTACAAATAAACTACGCTGACAGCATTTTGTTCGAAATAGGTGTTAAAATTGCATAGTTTGCATGTTCCTGTTCAACATTGTCTCACTATACAAGACTCCAGATTACATTTTTATGGATACAAGTACAAATGTATGCCTTGTCATTTGGGCGTCCTAGAACCCTAGTTATGATTCTAAAAATGGATCTGCTTAAGAGTAGTACTGATAACAGTGATTGGTGACTGTTTATCTACTTATCAGTGAGAAGTGTCCTGCTAATGATTTTTTTTATTGTGCAATAGTTTAAATTAAACTTTCAGCACATGTAGAAAACACATAAAAAATAAATATTATATACATAATTCATGTATTAGCAATAACAACGAAGAAAGAAAAGAGTGGAAGAAAAAAATCATGTACATTTAAAATATATAAAACTTTTAAAATAATGTTCAAGAGTATATAAGAGCAAAAACTCTTTTGCACTTCATTCCATATTGCCAGTCCCGCTGAGTAACTAAGTATAGAATCGGCTCCAATTAATGTGGACCAAAATTGGTCTTTGATAATATCCTCAAATTGTGCAACATAATTAGTATAACCTTTACGATAAAGTTCTTCTAAAACTGTACAGTTGGTCAATAAATGTCGACTGGTCGCCACAGTCATGTGACATAGTCGCCAAGTATTCTCAGACAAGTTTTATTTGTTGCCTTTTACCGATATCCTCCATTGTGGGTAGGAGGGTAAACCGTGATTGCAATATAAAGCATTTTAATTCAATGGAGCCGAACATAGTCAAGTAACTGCATGGTTTATATATAGGGAAACTGATGAGAGAATTTGTTAGACCTATTCTTAGTGTGTAAAATGTCAATGGTTCTAGCACTATCCCACACTTTGATTTCTTTTTAATTATAGTTTTAATGTTTGGCTTGGTGGTGAAGATGTCCATTTTAAGGTATAATTCCTCTAGCTATTTCATAACAGAACATTTAATCTCTGTAATGAATTAATTCCCCTCACTGATATTCTTTTTTTGTTCTAATGATTTATGCAATTCCTTCGTGTTTTGGTTTGTTTGTATCGTTTTAGCGTAGACTAAGGCTTTCTGTACCTGCCAAGAGGACAAAAGAGACATATGTCCAAATTCTAATCTAAGTGCCTTGACCGGCATGGATTTGGGAAGGTTTATGACAGTACGTAAGATTTTGCCCTCAAGGCAGTCAAGTTAATCTACATGTCTATGAGGCAGTGCTGTCACGGCATATAAAATGCCATGTATAATAGCTGTACAATACATTTCCGCCATAGTGCATTACGTAGTGTCTTATGTCGACCATTTTTTCCGGATTTTAGCAGTAACTCGCTCCTCATAGCAGTGGAGGGATGGATTTACTCTAATAGGAAAGCCCAGGTAGATATATTCTCTGACATTTTCCAAAGGGTGTTCTTTTAGCTTCCAACCCTTACTCCCCTTCATTGTGATATTTTTTCCCAGGGATATAGTTTTTGTTTTGTGTGCATTGATTACCATGTCGTTTCTAGCTGTGGAATCAGCCAAAGCTTCCAGAGAGTGCTGGAGTCTGATCAGTGTTTGGTCGAATAATATGATATCATGTGCTTAGGAAAGCCATGGGACGTGTACCTCGTTAATTTTAGGAGGAAAGTTTAAGGTTGTGCAAAGTGTTTGTGCTAGGTCAGCTGTATATAGATTGTACATTATAGGAATAAGGACACAGCCTTGCTTCAATCTACGGTTTGTACTATGATGGTTTGTATGTAATCCAGCACAATTCTGTCGCACTGTGATTGAGGTGCCAATGTAAAGTTGTTGGTTGAAAAATCGTTGTGTTGTGTTTATGCCCCAATCCATAAGCTTCCTCCAAAGTAAGGGTCAGGATACAAAATCGAACGCTTTGCTGAAGTCGATGTAGAAGCAATACGAGTTAGATCTGTATTTGTGCCGTGTTTCGGCAATCAAATACTGGAGGGTGCAGATGTTGGTAAGCGTGTTGTAGGCTTTTAAAGAACCTGTCTGATATCAAAAGATAATTTCTTTCAGCCCACCTGGTGAGTTCTCTTAACCAGACTGTTGCAAAGATTTTTTGTCTGGAATCAATCATGGTTAGGAGGCAATAGTTGCCAGGGTTCAATCTATCGCCTCTTTTAAAGATTGGTACCAGTACAGATCAACACTGCTGGTCTATATCACACCTGTTTGTTCTATGTGCATATATAGTTTTGTTCAAATTTTTGCCCATAGTACAGGTTTTACTTTCATCTCAACATTAGGGATACCGTCTGGTCCCAGTGCACATGAGCTCTTGAGATTAATAATTATGTTCATTAAAGTGTCTTCCTCAGTGTCTAGTTTAGTCAATTCGAGGTCTGCATATTTCATGGTCTCTTTTGTATTAGTAGAATAAAAAGTAGTATATGTTTCAATGATGTATGCAGACCATATCTCATCAGGCAAGTGATTTTGGTCAGCAGGGGAGAGACTACTTTTGTAAGTCATTGAAGTGGGAAACACATTTTTGGGTGTTATGTTATTTAAGCCACACAAACAATAATGTCCAATTAGAAGTACTGATGGAGATTTTTTGCTGTTTTGTCAAGTTTCTGTATCTGGTAGCTGATTTTCTAATACGAGTCTGTGTTTCCCTATCACTCATAAAGGCATCTCTTTTTATTGATGCCTGTGTTTTGCAGGTGGGGTAAAATGTACATAATCGTGGCATCTCAGGTTTAGGCATAATGGCTGGAATAAAATCACAGATATACACGGGGGATAAACCGCATGTTGGGAATGTAGCCATATGGTAAATTATTGACTCTCATACCAACTTTAATACTTGTGACTAAATATAGACACTTTAGAAACAATGAGAATATAGATAATGGGGATACACCATTGATGTATGGATACATGGCTACAGATAGATGGATTTGAGGTGCCTAACTGTATACATTGGGAGCATACACATGGAGATGATTTTTTAATTTGTTAGCTTGGTATATATACATACATACTTTACAGGTTCAAGGGAACAATCCCTATTACTGAAATTGAAGACTAATACCTACAACTGACATAAGAAATTAACATTAGCAGTAGGTGAGTATTTATATGAATACTTAAACTAATGGGACTGGATTCCAATACATAGTGCATGATGAATAAAAATAAATACAAATCATTAGCATGACACTTATCACTGATACGTAGATAAACAGTCACCAATCTCTGTTATCAGACCAAGCTAGAGTCATCATATCTATGATGGATCACTAACACATGGAGAACCAAGTACATAATGTGCTTGCTAAGCGCAGCATGTACTAGATGTACATGGGAGATGAGACAGGCATTTGAACTAAACATGGGCTTTTGATACTGGTCATCCAGATTTATTATTAAAAATCTTTCTAACCAAACTGAATATATACTCATTTAGTATGTTTGGGATGTCTGTCCCACCACAGGAGTACAAGAAAAAGACTTAGGGCCTCATCACGAGTTGGGCGGTATCCCGGCAGTATTCCCGCCGGGATACCTCCCGTGCTAATAGCGTTACCGCCATAACCCCGGTGCTATTAGTGCCAGATCACTGGTTTGGTGGAACGGGAAATCCCCATTCCCCATTGGGCCCATTTGGGAATTCCCCATTCCCCATTGCGCCCAATGGTGAATTTTCGGCGTGAATACCGTCGGTGGTATTACTGTACGGTAATCGTGGTGAAAATCGGCAAATTCGCAGCGGTTTTACCCCCTGCTCAGAGTTGGGGGTAAATCCTGCCAAACCTGTGATTTGGCGGACCCTTAAATGCGGCGGTAATAGCGTTACTGCCACATTTCAGGGTTACCACCAAACTCGTGATGAGGCAGTTGGTATTTACTCTTAAGGAGTTGGTGTACCTTATGTTACTCCAAAGGAGCAATGGGCTAAACTTTGCCTTAAATTGAGGGATCCGTGGTGCAGAGAGACAGGAACTATACCCAAAACTTGGTACAAACTGTAAAAATTGGTCTGGTTTGCATTATTTATCTGGCCATTTGTTATGTATGTCTTTTGCGTGGATCAGTGATATAGCACAATTCATTATTTGAATATTTCTGTTGTTCATAGGTTTGCCCCTGCTTGTGCAAAGAACAATTGCTCGGACTATCGTGGTTCAGAAAGTGGTGGGTAAGGGGCGCTTTGGGGAAGTATGGCATGGAAAATGGTGCGGAGAAGATGTTGCTGTCAAGATCTTTTCTTCAAGAGATGAAAGGTCTTGGTTCCGCGAGGCTGAGGTTTACCAGACCGTAATGCTGAGGCATGAAAACATCTTAGGATTCATTGCAGCGGACAATAAAGGTAAATGCATGTTTTATACAGCTCTTACTGATCAAGGGTTCCTCTGCACGCCTGAGCACACATCACGAGATGATGGGGGTACTGCTATGCCATCATTTTTCAGTCATTAGCCACAGCTGTTTCAAAAGAACTCACAATGGTAAACTTGTAATATGGGCAGAGATGAGTTCTCCTTATGGGGGACCCTATTTCAAAACCATGTTGTACATGGGTGCTAAACTGAGTGGGCAAGAGTAAACAGGGGAACGTGATACTCCAGCAGCCCATAACCCCACTTTGTGAACACAGAACCGTTTCCACACTCAGTCGCAGGGTTAGGTCTGGTTTTGTGTTGTTTGTTTGGTCGAAAATGCTTGGGGAGGCCCCTGAAACCCTCACCTCACTTCCCCCCCACCTTAACGTATTACCTTACCCTTACCCATATATTTTTTTAATTTAATTTGACCGAACAATCAAAATAATTCTCAGAGGGCACATGTGAAAACCTACCTATTACTAAGAATCTTTAATATAGTCAATAGTTTTGGTTTTTGTGTTTTTGACAGCCATTCACCATTGTCCAACTATTACCATTGTATGCACAGGTCCTATCACATCTCCCTGATACTTGCAACTCTATGGTATTTTCTTACCACGGTTGTCTTTAGAGGAAGAGCAGTGGCTCTGCAGGTGACTCTCCCATAACTTCCAAGAAAACAGATAAAACAATAAGCCCCATTCCTCGAGCCCAACAATCACAATTCAACGACATGCCCATTTAGCACAATATGGCGAGAACTCATTATGCACAGTGAACGCTTCATGTTCAGATTCTTTATGCAGACTTAGTTGGTATTACATTGACGGATCCCATTCGCTGAATTGGCACGACATGGACAGCTTCTCTCAAGTCCAGTTCTCAGCACATGACCACATTGTCATTCTCCCATGCCCAGGGCACAATATATTATGCCTAGTTAACACTTCATGGAGGGAATCAATTAAACCAACTGAGCACAGCGTGCCTGGATTCAATTGTGCTTAGTTTCTACCTCAGTGGCCGATTCTGTTATGCACAGTTATGATATGATGTTCATATTATGTTATGAAAAGTTAATACATTGGCCCTCATTACGACCCTGGCGGAAATCGTGGCGCAATATGCACCATGGAGCACGGCGGAAAGCTGCCGATAGCGCCATGGGGGTTGGCGGATTTACCGCCCCATTCCGACCTTGGCGGGGCGGTAAATCCCCATTCCCCATTTTACCCTTCCCCATTCCCATTTTTGCCCCATAGGGTATAATGGGAGTGGGGAAGGCGTTAATTACGCCACCGTAAAATACGGTGGCGTAATTAACAACAAGGTCCCGTAGCGCCATGGATTTCTCCGCCCGGAAAAACCAGGCGGAAAACGCTCCATGGCGCTACGGGAACTCGTAGTAGGGCGGACGGGTCCGCCGCGAATACCGCTGGCGTAAACCCACTCCGCCAGGGTCGTAATGAGGGCCATTGTTAGTATTTTCAAATATATATTCCTAATACAGCACGGTTTGGATTATATTATGCACAGTTAACACACCACTAACAGATTCTCTTTTGCTTCGTAGCAAAGCATGGGAACCAGCCCTTTATGCTCAATAAGCGCTTTATGGTGAGATTGATTAAAACTCAGTTACTAGAAAATAGCCAGATTGCATTAGGCATGGTTAAGAACTCATGGCGATTCCATTTTAAGCCAACTAGCACTTGACGGCCAGATCTCGTCATGCCCAGTTTGCATATTGTTACCATTGTCCGTTGTACAAAGTTAGTACAGTATGACCCAATTATATCAGTGAGGCAATATGTCCGGAGGCAGCAGGCAGACCCTGCTGATAATGGCCTGTCACCCAGGTAAAGGGCTGGAGCAAAGCAAGGGTCCCTGTACACGGGCGACAGTGACTTTACCAGCAGGGCTGGCCCACCGATGAGGGCAGGGCTAAGAAAATAAAAAAAAGAGGAACATTCTACATTTGACCTGTTCTGCGATGCCCTGTCTGCAACGATGGAGTAATCAACACTGAAAGCAGACTCCTTTAACATCCATGGTATCGCAAGACAGGAGAAAGGAACGCTTTCCCTTTTTTAAAACCGTTTTTTAAACTTTTAGCACCCACTTGTGGTGACCAGAGGCTGCTAAAGGTTCTTAGAGGGAGGAAGGGAAGCACACCCATGGGGGAGCTCGGAGTGCAGGCTTATACCAGAGGATACAGCCTATATACAAGGCCCTGATTATTTAGCACCCCAACCTAGGCTGCTAATACCAGCAAAGCATGGGCAAATTACATTATTCTCAGTTAGCCCTGAAGGCCATGTTGGATTACAATTGTAATGCTTGGATTGAATCCCAACAACTAGATAGACTATCTCTGTCCCTCAACAAAGGATTAGGCTATCCCTGGGAGTGTGCTACCCCTCGGAAGAAGTAGTGTGGTGCCTATCTAACAGGGATAGTAAAAAGGGGAATGTCCCTCCACTAAACTCATGCTAACAACACAAAAATGCACCCTCACTTTTTAGCTTGAAAAGTGCTTACCAACAGATCATTCACTCATGTGTCACACACTGGACTCCCAGATATACTATCAGTACTAAAAAGATCCTAAAAAGATATTTGTCACCAGGCGAATCCCATCTGCATTTGGGGAGGGGATTTTATAACTTTAATCTACTAGTATCTGTAGGCCCGGTGCTCCAGGATTGGTGAAAGTCCACGTGGTGTCGGCACGGGGTGCATGGGTCAGCTGGGCTCTTCTGGGTGGAGCGCGGGGTCAGGCGGTGTCCGACCTGTTACAAATTATTCTATCTCACAATGCCCTTTCGGCCCGACCATACACTAACAGTGATTGGTACATTTCTACACAGACAATATGGGCCCCCTTCATTCCGTCAGCGCCAGGGTCGGAATGAGGACCAATATCTTATAACCACAAAGTATGCATAATAAAAAAGGTTACTTCATGGGTCCAGGTGCGTTATCTTGAGGTTATATTCTTGGGCTATCTACATCAATTGCTTTGTTAGATCTATTGGGGGACAGCTTAATAGTGTGTTAGTACACAAGGGGATATATTGCAACTTGGACTTTGAACATTCAGGGCGAGCTGGGGTGGTACTTGGTCGAAGGGCACACAACTGACACATCACACAGAACTAGAGGTCAGGGGGCCGTGTTACTGTACTTGGGGTTCTGTTACTGCTGATTCAGAGTTATGGAGACGGATGTTTTTTTGTAATTCGGCACTCTGGCCCAGTTCACCCGCAGGGCAGTGATGTAAAAGGAATACGAAAGGTACAGTGTTTGAAGTGTTACTTATTACACTCAAGCATCCGTGAGAATGGGCTTGCTGCAAAGACGGCACAGGGGAGGAGGAGGTGGGTGTAGCTGGCTAACTGTGCGAGGCCTACCAGAATTAATACAAAATGGAGTTGGTGATCGTACAAAATGGAGTTGAGATTCAATCCTCTTATAGGTGTTGCACATGTTTGTGTCACCCCGGGGCTGTCCAGCACCTTGGCCAGAGACACATCAGCCATGGAACGAGCATAGTGTGCTTTTAGGGACAGGAATGGAGGGGAGGGAGGACTCAAAGACCCTTTCTCCCATACAGCCCCATTGAATTCCCAGTCTTAGAAAGGTACCGAGGTTGCATGGTCCATGAGGGCAGGCCCATTCAATTTGTACATCCATATTTCGATTCTGAGTTTCATCTCAGCTTTGTACGCTTCTCTGGCCAATGAGGGTTTGCGGCGGCTACTAGTTACGGCATTTTTTATATGGTAGGCAGTGGGGAAATTGACAAGTCAATGGTAAGCATCCATCTTCGGCGGTACCCCTAGTGTTCTCCTAGTGTTGGCCCCTTTGAAGACTGTCAACTGAAATGCAGTTAAAACAACCACCCTGCTTAACAGGCCCCAGTACTCCACTCATGTTGCTGTTGGTAGCAAATGAACAAGAGTGTCAATTACATACTGTAGAAACTCTGTGCTTGACGTAGGCATAGGCACGCGCTTAATATTGTAAAATGATGCATCATTTTGAACCTTTACTTTTCTGAAGGGAAACACTCATTTTTGCAATGGTTTAAAAAATGCATGTTGTGTATTTGAATATAAAGTGATGTCTTAACACAGTGTATGTGTGTATTGATTAGAAAGAACTTAAAGATAATGTGAAGTGGCACCAATAAAACCAATGAGGATTTGGCTGTTTTGCATATTAAAGCATTTTGGGAAGCTGAGAATGACCAACAAGCTTTATATCTGTCAGATATGTCTATGAGCGATGTATGACTGAATCACTAAATACCCAAAGCATGCTGGGTTTGGTATGTGTTTCCTTTTTTTGTTTTCATATAAACAAAAGTCACCCTAACAATAACGCTTTTGTAAATATCAAGCATGCATACACGTTTGGCCATCAAAGACCTTACCGGTCAGAACGGAATGACTGCTAAAATCTAGAAATGACTTGCAGTGTAGTGGATCAGCTAGACTCAGAGAAACAAAATTGGCTTATTTTTAAGAAATGATAACCAGTAAATTGAAAATAAACTGCAGTAAAATTCTGCTCCTCTGGCAATCTAGTTGGCCTTATGAAGAGCGTTCCTAGAAAACCAGTAATGTGTCCATGGAATCACTCACCCATTGACTCATCTGCACATATTTATATAATGTCAATATTACAATATTTCAGCCTGTCTACATACTAACAATGTTTTACTAAGAACTTAGTTAAACAAATGACAGGCAACCAACGATGTACATTGTGTACAATACCTGCATTGATGTGTTCACAGAACACTAGCTACCTTTAACTCTGATGAAGTAAAACACAGCATACCTTCTTATTCTTGTAAAACCTTCCCTTCTACAAACATTCACGTGATAACTTGGTACCTATCTGTAATCTTTTAATACATAGCATTGAACAGCGTTGTTAATGTGAGAAGTATGCAAAGCTGATTAGTACAGAGGAGCGGGCCCACGTTGTTCACGGAGCAAAATCACATGCCTCTTTCAAATAATAGCTAACATTTTTTTAATCGTTAACATTGTGTGTCCTGCTTAGGCACATACCAAATGCACACAACTTGCAATGGAAATAAATTTGTTTTCTTTTTTTTATCACAGATATGTTCAATATTGCATATTTTCTTTGAAATGTTGATTTTGATCATTTTCGTGTATCACATAAAAAATAAACCATAACTATAGACTTGGTTCACAGCATCACTGCATGGTAGTTTAACAACCAAGAAAGATATGTTTTCACATTCTTCTGAAATGACTTTCTTTTAGGAATTTACAGTTATGTTGGCATGTGGGAAAGTATGTGGAAACACCCAGTGAACATGCCATCAAACAGGGAACTACACTCAGGGATATTTTACGCTATGGGGGCTTCCTCAAGGTTAATCTTCTTGTAAGCCTTTTGGTGTCTAAAACAACTCAGCTCTTTTTGACAGCAAAGCTTGCCATTGCAGGCTCGTGGAGGAAGGCCCGTCCTCCAGGTTTCGCTGACTGCCTCAGCAGACAATTGTCTATATTGCCCCTTGAGTGGGTACCAGTCACTTTAAATGCAAACTACATGGAATTCTATACAATCTGAGACCAGTGTCCACATACCTAGTGGACATAGACAAAGAACTATCAAGCTGTACCAAGTTAATAGCATTAGACCTGTTTGTTGAGATGAATTATACAGATACTGGGTAGATATAAGGATGTTATGTTATGTTCTGTTAAAGGTTCTTTTACCGCACACTGTTGCCATCTGTGTGGTCCCTTGACGCTCTGGTGGATCTGCAATGCAAGGAAGGTGGTGGGGTTTGTTAGTCGGATTGAGCGGGAGAAGAGCAGGAGAGTTTTGGTGTGCTGTTTACCTCTTCAGTTCAGAGAAACTGGTCACTGAGCATTGGTGTGTTTTCGGTCCGTAGACGCCATGTGATGTTGAGGTTGTGTATGGTTTGGTTTCATGGTGGGTGTTGGGAAGTGTGTGAGTATACAGATTGGTGAGTTTGTAGTATGGTTATTTAGTAGCAGTACCTTTTCTACCCCCAACAATCCATCCAAGTGCAACACATCAATGATCCCAGCAATCAATCCAAGTGCAGCACACTTCCCACTCCCAACAATCCATCCGAGTGTGGTACATTTATGACCCATAACAATCTATCTAAGTGTGACACATTAATGTTCCCAACAGTCCATCTAAGTATGGCACATCTACCACCGTCAACAATCCATCCAAGTGCAGCACACGTCCTACCCCCAAGAGTGCATCCAAGTGCGGCACATCTCCCTCCCCCATCAATCCATCTAAGTGTGGTGCATTTCCTATCCCCAACAATCCATTTTAGGGGCAGGGTGCAGCACAATACAGACGCTACACCATGCCCATCTCATGGAGCTGCAGGGAGCATAAGGCTAGTCCATATAGTTAGACCAGATGCAGAACATGGCATATATAGGCAGACAGATTAAGTGCACATATTGGCAATTTACACAATGAGGCTACATGCAAAATAAGGCTAATCTATACAGGTAGACTAAATGCAAGAAGGTATAAGATGTCAGGTAACAAGAGTAGTGGGGTTTTACTGGAGTACAGTAATGGCTGTACCCCTGCCAGACAACACTACCGTATCAACCAGTGTAGTTTAACTACGTCAGGCATCACAGTCGTACATGGGCAAACACGGATAGGATAGGAGATGGGAACAAGTGACTTTCCAACACACTTTTATTTTATCACGCCACTCCAAATATGGGAAATGGCAAGGTTACAGTTTGCTTAAGTTCATTCATGAGAAGAGAACACAATCAATCAATCAATCTTTCTTGGACATTTTCTGAAACATGCTGCACAAAAAACGAATATCACTTGGAAAAGTTCTATCTGCTGCAAAGCGAAAATCAATATCAAGAGCTTCTGAAACAAAACAAGCAGTAGGCATTGCCGACCAGAGGACAAGAGCAACTTTTTCCAAGGAAAATGAGATGCCATAGCAAACTGAAGCAAGACTTGCCGACAAGAGGACAAGAGCAACATCTTCCAGGGCACCACTCGATCAGGACATGGGCAAAGCTGGGTACCACACCTAGTGTTATTCTCAAAATCGTTGGGCTACTGTGGATGCATTTTAGAAGTTTGGTGGAAAAAGGTAAAAAGGTGCAAAAGGTAGAGTAAAGGTATATACCAGTATTGTGCCTCCTTCCCAGTTTCCAAGAGGCATCTTAAGAAGTGGCAATGTGGAACCATCTGAATAAAGGTTTATCAAATTTGAAAGGAACATGGTATTGTGGGATATTTTTACCCATGCCAATGCAACCTACTACACCCCTTTGTCAATGGGTGAAAGAAACTGCCAAAAGGGATGTGCTACCCCATGTGCGTGCCAAATTGGCAAAACTGTGCATGGTTCATAAATCACAAAAGTCTGCACACCCCTGCCACACACAGGCAAAGTTGATGTCAAAACAGAACTCCCTGCAGGAGAATGCCAGTGGGTGCTGTTTGCTGTCACATGAAGCAAGGCCACAGAAGTGGGCTAAAATCCGAAAATGCCTTTAAAATACAGTTTTCCCAATCAATTGTAACCTTCAAAGTGCTCTTTTGGCACTAATTTCAGTAGTTTTCCAGGTGAACTATTGAAATGAAAAGTGTGCTGGAACCAGCAATCATCCAGTGCAGTCAGAGAAAACCAGGCCTCACTGCCTGACAGCTGCATAAGAAAATTAGATGTCAAACCCAGTTTAAAAGTGTTTCTTTTTCCAGAAGAAATTGCTAAATTCGCCTATTTAAAGCATGCTTGTGAAGGGTTTAATTCTTTTAAATGTCAAAATCCCTTATAAACTGTGCTTATTTTTATATGTGTTAAAGACAAGACTTTAATTATAAATTATTAGGCCAGACTGTTATGATTAAAATTGATAAAAATTATATAGAATGACAAAAACAGCTCTCGCAGAGATGAGGATTGAATGTGAATATAACTCATCAAATATGCAATGTATGTGTCTGATTCTATTAGGGGACATCATTTTCGAAATGTACATTTGTGTAAAAGTTAAGTTTTGTTCAAAATCAATGTGGGAGTTCCTAAATCCCATCATAAAGATGACAGCTCTGTTCCGACTGCCAACCAGAACAAGGCAAGTGCCTGTGGCCACTCACAGCCGTGGGGGTGTGTTTTGAAATCATGCCCACACCATAAACGTTGTGATGTCACTTAGTAGGATAAATACAGGAGCTTCACCACACATAGGCACTGCTTCCAGAACACATCCTTGATTTCTGCACAACATTTTGTTCCTGACTTCTTCATCTTATCCAGAACCCTTCATCTTGCAGCTGACTCCATATTTCTTGCAGGATCCAGACTTTAGCATTGCTGAACTCTTTCTAGCTAGACCCAAATTCAACCATCCCAAACTTGAGGGGATTTAATTCTGATTGAGTCTGGCTTGCTACCATTATCTACCGTATCCAGTGACCAGAAGGGCCCATCCAAATCCAGCCTGAGGTGCAGTCCTGATTGGTCAGCACTGCTGATGCAATCTCGCCATAGGTACCCTGCTGCCGGTAGACCTAACCCGAGCCAATGACCAGAGCTTTGATGGTCCAATTTTAATCACAAGGGACTGTAAGTATTAATAGGAAGAACAGTGACCCATAGTATATTTGCATTGTCTTATCCCAATCTCAACCCATCCCATCTTTAATTTTAGAACCCTAGTATTGTCAGAACCATTCTTGCGCTGATTTTCTCTCATCTGTGTCACAAAACCATAAGTCATTAGTGATTTTGAGTAACTAAAGTAAATCCCAGAAAGAAAACAGAGTATCCACCACATGAAGGCTTATGCTGACCACGTAACTGGAGATTCATGGGTGGCATTCTCTTTTTCATAGTCATTAATATAGTGTAATAAAACCAATCTGTCATTTTTAAAACCGAATTTCTGTTTTTGCGCCTATTTTGCTAAAATGCCTCTCACTAAAACCTCTATAACTTCTTCAATTCTATAGATAGAAATGAAATTTCATCTCTCACTGATACCTAAGACCCCTAGCTACATCCACAACCTAGGACCCATTTTTATCAAAAAGTTTACACGTCTTTTTCCCATCCAAAAAGTTTCTTCAATCCCATTCTGATCCAAAGTGTGTACTGTTGTCTATCCTGTCGCTCATGTGTGTTAGGACTTGTTAAGTGTTGCTTTCCTAAGACTTTTTCTCCATTTAAGCATGTTTGCGCCCTTTTGCATTATTTCAAAAAGCCATTTTCACCTGTCATTTTTAAAAGTGTCCATTTCCAAAAACTGTTTTCTCTCTTGTTTTGGGAGGGAAGATTGCATTTAAACTCTAGACATTTTGTCTTTCATTCCTGAATACCTGCTGATTACTGACCTCTTTGTAGGATTGCTCATTTGTACCTTAAGTACTTTGCAAGGGAAATATTAACCTAAACGCTATCTGTTCACAAACCAATTCTGTTCTTTTTCCCGTGTTTTCTATTCTGCATTATTTTAAGTGAATTCAATTGCTTTACTTATTTTCTGAATTGTATTGTCACCGCTTGGTGATTGCTGCCCCATATATATATATATATATTACATTTTATGTGTGATTTGAATATAAAATAAATAAATATTTACCTTTACAAACAAGCCTGATTCCTGATACAGTGTGACTAGGGGGGTATTTTGAGAAGGGTGTGATATGAGTGGTATATCATTCAGAATACTGAACTTATAGACACAAATAAATAAGTATTTCATTGCGTACTACATGCCAGGCGTGACCTGGGTGTGTGCCTGATTGAAATCCTTAACATTATTCATGTCTATTCTGTGCCTTATTCACTGGCAGTGAATGGTCATTCAACGGGTTTCATTTGATAAACGCTAGGGCTGGGGGAGCTGAAGAAGTCATGGATAGAGCCAAGCAAGAGCCGAGCCATGTGGCCTGGCTTGGCTCTAAGAGCCAGACACGAGCCAAGCCACCAAAAGATGCACAATTTGTTGTCTAACTTCCCACCATCATAAACAAAACCAATACCGATCACCCTGTCTCCTCAAGGCCCCCAACCAAAAACCTAATGCTTTTAGGGAATGGGAATTTTGTCCCTTGCCTGGATCTTTACACTAAAATTAAGGTGACAATATGGTCAGGCAATAACGTCCACACATTTTTCAGGTATTTCCCATGTTATTTTCGTATGATATGGGATATTGCATTTGTATTATAACTTGTATGTAAAGTTTCTGAAAAATCAAGTCAGAGATTAAGGGTGCCCTTTTAAGACATAGCTTGTCTGTTCTCTAATACAGGGTGCATGGTTGTTTGGGGACATCTTGTAGTTGCAATGAATTGTTGAAGAAGTCTTTCACTACTCTGCATCTATGAAGATGTGGTCCTTTCCAATGCTATTGCATTCTTCTGAATTTTGCGGCAAGGTGGATGTGCATTGTTGATGATGCAACATAGTGTGTACGTTTCAGCACTCACCATGCTCCCTTCTCGACACCAATCTGAGTACTGGGATTGCATCTCAAGTGATGGGCTTTTTATTGGCTATTCTTCTGAAAGGCATTTTTAAATTACTTCACCTAACGACGGTGTTGAATATGAAACTGGTGGGATTGATAGGGTAGAGTATGCCAACTCAATGAAAGTGGCAAATAGCGTGCAGAAGTCCCATTTTGAGGAGGCATAAAAAGCAAAGGGGGAAGGGCTGCAATCTGGTTGGGGGAGCATAAGGCTGCAATCTGGTTGGGATTTCAAGGAGCATTATTTGGAACCGGTTTGAAAATAAAATCAGAAAATATGTGGGCGGGTGATAAGATTTAAAGTCCATTTAAATAATGTTTGAAGTAAATCCATGGACACCAAAAAGTCAAGTCCGATCAGTGGTCAGTGAATGAGTGAGATGACTGAGGAATGAAAAAGTAAGACACGTGATGAAAGTGATGATTTGTGGCAGCAACAGTGGAGATAATATACACATCTGCATATAACTGAGATTTGATTGTGAATTTAGTAGCGTGAAAGGAAGGGCCAAAATTCACCAAACTTTACTTTCTGAATGTTGACAGATGAAGACAGCAGAGGTTAGCACTGAACCATTACACGTGAGTCTCCCAAGATAGCAAAGACATGTTAAAGGAAATTGATCAAATAAGGGGATGGTATTAATTGTAACAGCAGAGAAGATTGTCATATTGTTTGCAGAAGCTATCCTTTCCAGAATATTTGGTGAGAATGTAACATGGGCGTCACTGGGAGGTCGCCAGGGGTCGCAACTGCAACTCCTGACGCCTCCCTTGCTACCGCTGTGGTCTTCCTTGCTACCCCTAAAAAAGAGGAAAGAAAGCTTTGGCTCTTTGTTTGTGGAGTGCCTGGCTTCCTTGCTCAGGCCTCTTAAAAAAAATGGGGTTCCAAAAGTGTAACACTTTGAACAGTGACCCTAAATGAGAAAGAATAGGAATAACATATTGTCTTTCTGGAATTCTATACAATAATTGCTATAGACTCATTAAAGGTTTGTTTCAGGCACACTTCAGGGGGTGAGTCACTGATTTAGTCTGTTTTTAACACCTCAACTCAGTCTTTCATTCTTCTGAGGTCACTACTGAATGAGTACCAACAAAGGTTGGAGTGATATTGTATGTATATTTGTTCTTTATAAAGCGCGTAAACGTAAGTGCTATATAATAACACATCATTATCATTTGGCCTTGGACGTCTGCTTGCATTCACAGTCATTTGGTAATATGGGCCTGTACACAATGATATTAACAATACATATTGTGATCCTTTCTTGTATGAAATGTATATCACATTACAGTGATATCGTAACCACATTTTTCATTGTGCACTTAGGAAAAATGCTATGTGATGCCACATCCTGTTTTGTTCCAACGCTTCCCATGATGTCACTTCAGGCTGGGGTCCTTCCTGTGATGTCATCATAGGTCAAGGGTTGTCTGATGACACTTGCGCTACCCCAGGCATTTTGGTGAAATGACGTCCCTGGAATGTAATACTTGTCTATTAACATTTGGTGGGGACTTGGGTGCAGGAACGTTTCTGTGCCTTGGGGAAGAACTATGTCATGATTCTTTTCAATGTTCCTCACATTTAGGGTGGCTTTGAAGAATCCATGTGCCGAGATCAGGGAAGAGCATCTGTTGCAGCAGATGAATTTTAATTAGCAGTGTGCAGTGGAATTGCTGAACTGCTGCATATATCTTCAATTTTACCAAAAATATCTGTCGGAGGTCCCAGCAAAAGCCCCTATGCGACTTTTTTTTCCAATTCAGGTCTAATCAGTTCCAAAATTTGGAAATATGTGGGAAATATGTGGTCCAGCGGTGAATGACCCAAGAGCAAAAGGACTTGCAGACTGAGGAATATTGAGAGTCTCGTGCTGATTTTTAGTTTGTGATCCCCTAAATGGCCTCAAGATAAAGTTCTTAACACCTTCTTTGACAGAGCACTCTATTGACACTGAAGATGGGGCAATGAGACGTCCGATGGTTGGGGCAACACAAATGGTAACAATTGGGAAATAAATTGTGTGAAAATATGATCTGTTTTATACCGAGACATTTCTTGAAGATGTTCTTCTTTTGTATTGTCTGTTTTAATTGGTGTGTGTGTATATTTTCTGCAATGTATGTCTTTTAGTAGGTCTCTACGTGACATATTATAGGCATACTTGTGTTTGTTTTGCAATAGATTCACGCATGCTCTTTAAAACACATCTAACGTTAGTTCTGTGTGCATTTATATTGGGTGAATACACATCGAAATACAGGTTTCTCTTCTTTTTTAGATAATGGAACATGGACTCAGCTCTGGTTGGTTTCTGAATATCACGAGCAGGGCTCATTATTTGACTACTTGAACAGAAAGACGGTGACAGTGGCTGGCATGCTGAAACTGTGTCTTTCAATAGTCAGCGGACTAGTGCACCTTCATATGGAGATAGTGGGCACAAAAGGTGCGTATCTCCCGGAAGCTTGAAACAGTAATATGGATTCGTACAATGATAAGTACACCAAATATGCTCCAACCATGTTTATATAAATGGTGCGCACTGTTTTAGCCTATAAGTTGGAGGCTTGCTGTTGTCCTCTTTTAATTGGTTTACATTATTTTGACGTCATATCAAGTATATAGATAATGGGTATGAAGACTGTTCTCTTCCATATTGTCAATTTGGAACAGCGCATTCCTACGATCTGTGCCATTCAAATTTGTTCTGCAATACTAGTGGGAAAGGTAAGTGACTTTACTCTTTAGCCAACCTTTTCCAATTTAAATATAAGGTGTAAAGAGACTCCCTACGTGCAAGATAGTGATTCTTTTTACCTCTGAAGGGATACACTGATGTGTCAAATTGGTGGCTACCTTTGTTGAGTGCAAGAACTGGCCTGTTGCTCCACTCTTTATCTAAAGTGGTTTGAGTTCCTTCCCCAAGCAAAACAAAAGAGGTGATGGCTAGAAGGTTTAGAATTCGTCTTAACCTCTGGCATTGCTCTGGGCAACCCTCCGGACAATCGTTCTTCGAGGGCCAAGCCATTACAAAAGAGGAACGACCATAGGCAAATCAGACTTGGTCCCACCTCAAAAGGGGCAGTCCAGCCCAAACTGCTTGGTCGCATCCCTTTTTAATAAGACCACAAGCATCCCCAGACATGTTTCAGCCTTGCTGGGCCTCATCAGTGAGGAGTAGCTTGGGGCTGTCGGCCCAGCAGGCACAGGACCCACATCTTGGCATACCTGCCTCACTGGGGATGACTAAGCAAAACAAAAGAGGTGATGTTTGGAAGGTTTAGAATTAATCTTAACCTCTTGCGTTGCTCTGGGCAACTCTCCAGACCACCATTCTTTGCCAGTCAAGCCATCTCAAATGGAGAAAGTCCATATGCAAATCAAGCTGGGTCCCACTCCAAAAGGGACAGTCCAGCCCAAACAGTTTGGTTCCCCTCCAACAAAGCCACAGTGTAAGAATAGCTTGCCACCTCGTCCCACTTCAGACAAGTGGTCTCTGGATGACTAAAGAATGTCACAACTCCTCTTCCTTTCAAGAACCACATAAAAAAATCATGGCCCTTGCTCTCCCGCAACATTCAGTTCCACATCTGTGCAGATGAAACACAGCTGTGTCTCCACGTCCATGCTCCAAGTAAAATACATCAATTGCAAACATTGATCATGGACTTAAGGCCATTGACTCATTGTTAGGGTAGACCACCCTAAACCCTAATGGGTTAAAGATTGAAAACACAGTCCAAGGATATAAACACTGCTCAGGATACTAGGCACTCTCAGCCCAGCCCTCACCTTCTTTGGCAATAAATCCTCATTCATACCAAAGTTAGAAACCTAGAGGTCATGTGGGATGCTAACTTTACTCTCACCTCACCGGGGACTGCAATGGTTACACCATCCCACTTCTATTTAAAAAATATCAAGTGTATCTTGCCTTTCACTCCTCCAGAATTCATTTTAATCTCTTTTGGGAGAGCTGACCTTTCCAGAGCCCCCACCAGTGAGGTGAAGATTCAGTGATACAGGGCACAGCCAAGCTGTGCTTCCTACCCACTGACAGGGTGCATTGGAGTGAAATGCTGCTGGGGCAAGGCCTGCCTCTCCCTGCCAGCTACAATGGTACCCAGGACCTCAATGGATGTGAAGGACTCTTGCAGGTGTGAGCTGCATTCCCTGGGTTGGGAGAAAGAGAACAATGACTCATCTTAATTCTGAGCCCCAGGACTGGAACTCACAACATTCAAAGTAACAGAACCTGTGCTGCTGCTTTTGGCATTTCTTAAAACTCGTTGGACTGCTCTTGCTGCATCCTCAAACCAGTTCTCCGCCTCCAGCTGAGCATGTTATTGTGTTGTTGTCTCTGCTCAAACCAGAAGCTTGCCGCCGTTGAAGAATTTTAACCACCATATCTTGCAAAGAACCTCCAGCTCCTAGCATTGTCTTTGAGCTCTGATCGAACATCAAACTGACCCTGGTGGCCCCCTAGACCCACTTCATTGAAACCACCACCAGCCTCACTTTGAAACCAACTCGACGCCTGGATCACTGGGATTCGCCACCGCTTAACCTGATCTGAACCACTCGCACAGAAGCAAGAAACCTGGTTCGGTGCCATCCATCCACCAAGAATTGATTAAGGTACTGTTTGAAGACCCCAACCACTGGTCCATTTGTTGAAATTCTAAGGACTGGCCAATCCCCTTTTACAAGAAACCACTTATTCAACACACTTCCTTGTCTGACACCCCTGCTCTCTATGCCATTTGTAACCAAAGGGTTGGGTGATCAAGGGTGTCAAATGCTGGGTAAAGAGCCAAAAGCATCATCATTCTGTCACAGCCTCCATCCAGAAACTACAGCAATCCATCCTTCATAGCTAATAAGGCAATTTCTCTGCTGCGATTTGGTCTGATGCTGGATAGAAGTCACCAAGGAAGTTATGTTCCTCAAAGTGTACCTGCAATTGGCTGGTAGAGATTTTGTCCAATATTTTCATTCCTCCAATATTTAAAATGACCATGTAAGTCTGTGAATTTGACCATGTTAGTCTTAAAAGTTTCTATAAGATGTCTGCACGTCCAGTAGAGGAGCTTGTATTTTCTTGGTGCGGAAGGATCCTATTTTGAACAGACTCTTAAATCCCCTCCTCCAATTTAAAATTGATATTCCATTTATCAAACATATTGCTAAAAACGCCCCACTACATCATGTAATTCTAGGGTCTTTCCACCTGTTCCGTGGCATAGTGGAATGTTATTAAATATTTACACACTTCTTAACACAACAAGCAGTAACATATACATTGTAAAACAAATAGCGGGAACTGCACTCTGCTTAGATGGTGTGTAGTATTCTCTTGGAGAGCATTCTGAGATTTCAGCTTTGTATCAGTCAACAATTTAATTAACATTCTGCTAGTTCCCTAATTGTTTACTCTGTCCTCCCCTCTTCCATATTTGCGATGCTTTCGGGCTTTAATACAGTGCTTTTGGATAGGAGTTATTTGCCCACTGAATATTGGGTACACCAATGGGTTTACATGTAGATGCATCAATGTGAATCCCCATGATATGATATGATATGATATGATATGATATGATATGATATGATATGGCATTTGTAACGCGCCTATACACAAGTGTTTCAAGGCGCCATGATTCTGAATGACTGAAATATACCTAGCCTTGTCTCGACAGAGCATCCACAATGAACATTAGCACACGATGTGGCAAATTAAACCTCTGTGTGTTCAAGACTTGGTTGAAGTGAGGCTACAGTGCAGGCACACAGGGTTTCACGGGTTTGGGCACGTCCTATTCAGTCTCTTTAATGGTACTTTTAGTGAATGATAAGGAAGAAGCAAAATGGCAGTGCATATTTCACACACCCACTTTCCTATTAGTTTTTAAACAGGCCAGAATAGATATGATATGATATGATAATTTATTTATATCGTGCACGCACACAAAGGCCCTCATTAGGACCCTGGCGGATTTTTTCCGCCATCGACGGACTTTCCGGCCATGGCGTAAAGTCCGTTTACGCCATGGCGGATGGTGGACTTACCGCCCCATTCCGATTTCGGCGGGGCGGTAAGTCCCCATTGACCCATTTACCCTTCCCCATTCCCATTTCGGCCCCATAGGGTATAATGGGAGTGGGGAAGGAGTTAATTACGCCACCGTAAATTACGGTGGCGTAATTAACACCAAGGTCCCATAGCGCCATGAATTTTTACGCCCGCAAAAAGCGGGCGGAAAAATGACCATGGCGCTCTGGGAACTCGGAATTGGCGGTAAGGGGTCGGCGCAGCTAACGCTAGCGTAAACCCCTTACCGCCAGGGTCCTAATGAGGGCCAAAGTGTTTTAGAGCTCGACAAGGCAAGGGAGGGAAACAGGGGAGAACAAAAAAATCTTACTAGGCCCAGTGACATTGAGAACGCGCAAGTACATGGGAAAGGGAAAGGGGAAAAGTGCATGGTAGGGGGGGAGTGGAAAGTGCGGAGCAGAGAAGAACATATAAATAATAATAAATAAAAATAAATAGTAGAGGCAATAAACAGTGTTAGTACAGTAAGAAAGTGCTGTGTTTAAGGCAGCAGACTGGGTAAGTCTGATAAGTGCAGAAAAAAAGAAGAACATGGGGGTGTGGGGAACTGTATGGGTATAGATACAGTCCACCAGTGCAAGGGATGGCCAGGAGGCAGTGCTGGAGGGTGGCAGGGTGAACAGGTATCTGGTCCCAGGGGACAGAGGGTGGCCAGGTGCACGGTGCCAAGAGAGCAGTTCAGCAGGGGAGAGGGAGAGTGAAAGCGGAAGGAAAGAGGAAGGTCTTGAGGAGCTTCTGGAACCGGAGATGGTTCTCCTCAAGTTTTAGAGTGGCAGGGAGGCTGTTCCAGTGGGAGGTCCCAGCCGAAGAAAGAAATCTACCCCCAGCTCGTTTCTTTGAAAAACGACTGACCCTGAGGGAGTTAGAAGTAGAAGAGTGAAGAGCTTGAGAGGGGAGGTATTTGCGCAGGGGTAGCTGAAGGTATTTTGGACCCAGGCTCCAGAAAGCCTTGTGGACAATGCAGAGGGTTTTGAATTTAATCCTAGCATCCACTGGGAGCCAGTGGAGAGATTTCAGTGCAGGAGAGATACGATCCCAGGGCTTGAGGCCAACGACAAGTCTTGCAGTCCTGTTCTGGATTAGTTGCAGAGGGTGGAGAGTAGAGGCAGGTAGATTTAGAAAGAGGCTGTTACAATAGTCCAGCCCAGAGAGAACCAGAGCTTGGGAGACAGTGAGCTTCTGGGGGAAGGAGAGGAAAGGCAGAGTACCTCTGAGGAGGTGCAGTAGATAATTTGACTTTTTAGAGGCCTCAGAGATGTGGGCAGAGAAGGAAAGTGTGGAGTAAAAAATGACCCCGAGGTTCGTAGCCTCTCAGGTGGGGGTAGGAGGCGGGCCAAGGGAGGCCGGCCAGAGAGTGAGAGGAAAGGATGGTGAAGTTGTGCCGATAAGGAGGATCTCCGTCTTGCTGGCATTCAGAGATTATTGGCAGCACACCAATCTTGAATGGCAGTTAGGCAATCAGAGATGAGAGAGGGAGAGGAGGTGGTCGAGGGAAGCCTGAAAATGAGTTGAGTATTGTGAGCATAGCACTGGAAGTTTGAGCAGAAAATGGCAATGCAGTGGGCGAGAGTTGCCAGGTATTGGTTGAAAAGCCAGGGAGAAAGGTTAGACCCCTGGGGAACATCACAGGTAGAGAGTATGATAGATGATAGGAAGGACCCAAGTTGGACCTGGGAGGGTCGATCAAAGAGGAAAGAGGTTAGCCAGGCTAGTGCCTGTCAGTGATACCCAGGTTATCACGGAGATGGTTGAGCAGGATGCTATGGTTGACCGTGTCGGAAGCAGAAGAGAGATCGAGTAGGATGAGGACAGAGGGAATGTTAGAGTCAAGGTTGAAGAGAAGATCTTCACGGATATTCAGGAGAGCAGTTTCCGTACTTCTGGCAGCTCGGAAGCCAGACTGATGGTCATGCAGACAGCCAACAGAATTGGAATGAAGGTTAAGCTGAGAGATTGCCAGCTTTTCCAGGAATTTGCCCAGATAGGGAGTAATGGAAAAAGGGCGAAAGTTTGCCGAACAAGAGGGATCAGCTGAGGTTTGTTGAGAAGAAGATGCACAAGGGAGTGCTTCAGAGCGGAGGGTAAAGATCCTGAGGCAAAGGAGTGGTTGCAAAAGTCAGCAAGGGCCTGAGCTAGGGTGTCAATGGGATCCTTGATGGTTTTAGAGGAACAGGGATGAACCTGTTTTGATGAGGCCTTCATAGATCCGACTTGTCTAGTGACCTCATCAGGGGAGAAAAGAGGAAAGGACAAGAAGGGGGGTGGGGGAGTGGTAGAAAGAGGGTCAGCAAGCTCAGACTGAGAGGGAATAGGAGGTGGAGGGGAGGAGAGGGTGGGTAGGATGTCCGGCGTTTTTGAGACAAAGTGAGAGACCATGGCATTGCAGAGAGCTTGGGAGGCAAGAGGAGGGGTAGAGACTGTAGCAGGGTTGGCAAGCCCCTTGCAGATTTTAAAGAGTTCGGCCGAGTTGTTAGATGCCACAGAGACACAGGCTTGAATGTGAACTCTCTTCTTGGTGTGGACAGAGAGTCGGTATTGCCTTTGGAGCAGGCGACAGGCCAGTTTATCAGAGGGTGAACAAGAAGCCCTCCATTTCCTCTCAGCTGCCCTACACCTACATTTAAGTGTGACTAGGTCGGAGTCATACCAGGAATTGTACTTGGCTTTGGACTTCAAGCGGACCCTCATGACAGGGGCAAGAGCATCAAGAGTATCAGAAATAGAAGAGTAAAGAAGGGACAGGGCTGTGTCCAGATGTCAGACAGCGGGAGGATGGGGGTGGGGTAGGTGGCAGTAAAAGCCTCAACTGACACACGCTTCATGGGCCGGATGTCCGAGAAGGTAGGTGGCAGTGTTGGGGTAGGCTTGGCTTGGGAGGAAGAGAGTGAGAGATGAGAGGAGAGAAGGCAGTGGTCACTCCAGGAGAGAGGAGTGGTCAGATGGATAGAGAGGGGGATGCCAGAGAAGATCAAGACATCAAGTGTGTGTCCTGCACCGTGCGTTGGGCCCGAGGGGAGGATAGAGAGGGAAAGGGAATCGCAGAGGTCGCGAAAGAGCAAAGATGAGGGACAGGGAGAATCGAGGTGGATGTTGAGGTCACCAAGGAGGAGGAGTTGAGTGGTAGAGGTCAGGAGGGAGGAAGAGAGGTCAGCCCACTCAGAGAGAAAAGAGGTGATTTGACCAGGGGGCCGGTAGAGAGGAGCAACAGTAAGAGAGGGGCTGGGAGAGAGAGGGAGCCTGCAGACAAGGCATTCAAAAGAGGAATACATCTGAGTGGGAATGATAGTGGCAGGAATCCACTCAGGAAAGATCAGGGCTATGCCCCCTCCAGGCAGAGTGGATCTGGGTGCACAGAGGATCTTGTAGCCATCAAGGAGGAGAGTGTCAAACCTCATGACAGATCTGGCCGTGAACCATGTCTCAGTGAGACCAAGGACATTGAGGTCCAGTTCTTCAAGGAGGTGGCAGATGTCAGAGGAGTGTTTGACAGCAGAGCGAGAGTTGAGAGTGGCAAGATGAAGAAGGTTGCCAGCCTTAAAGACCTTCCGGGGAGGGGTACAAATCAAGGTACGCCCTGCGGAGTTGTGGAGATAGCCTGAGGAGGGGCAGAGGAGGAGGGAAGAGTGGGCAAGGTAGCCGAGGAGTAAGAGGAGGGGACAGCTGGAGAGGAAAGGAAGTTGATGAGGCAAGGGAACCGCCTATCGAAGAGGAGGAGATTGGCCTGAGGGCCTTGGACCATGACAGTGCCATTTAGGTAGACATTAAGGATGACTCTGGAGGAGTCAAAAGAAGCCATGAGGACTTCCCAGCGAGTGCCACCATTAATGGGAGATGAGGAGACAGGACAGAGCACAGAGACCATATGGGGGGTCCATAGATCCTGCGAAGGAACAACAAAGAGTATGTCTCTGAGGATCTGTCTGCAAGAAGTGCTGGAATAGGTATCGGCGATAGGGAAACCAGGATTGGAGGCCAAGATATCCTTTTTAAACTTCTTCTTTCCAGACTTAGTGAGAAGAGAAAGATAGATGAGTTCAAAGAGTGGCTTCCTTTGGTAGGAATAGTAGGAAGGGCTACAATTTGGGAATTTCTCCTTGTAGTATTTTGGGACATGTATTAACATTTCTGTCTTTTTTCCTTGAATAGGGTTTTTAAAGATTGCATTGAAGGTTATATTCTTGTTGGTGAGCAGGTGCAAGTGGATGTAGCTCCCCTGGCCTATGCCCCACCCACCTGTCAATCACTTTATACTGTGGGTGCCTACCTGGTTTGCCACTCTTTTCCCCTTTTTAAGCAGCCCTCCATTCTCTTTTCCTTTGCAGTTGGTGAACAGGTGCAAGAGGATATAGGTCACCTGGCTTAAGCCCCACCTACCTGTCAATCACTTTAAACTGTTGGTGCTTTCCTGGTTTGCCGCTCTTCTTCCCTGTTTAAGCAGCCCATCCCCCCTCCAGCCTCTTTTCCTTTGCAGTTGGTGAGCAGGTTCAAGTGGATCCAGGTCACCTGACCTAAGCCCTGCCCACCTGTCAATCACTTTAAACTGTTGGTGCCTTCCTGGTTTGCCGCTCTTTTTCCCTACTTAAGCAGACCTCCAGCCACTTTTCCTTTGCAGATGGTGTAAAAGCAGAAAGAGAATATCGAGGCTGAGAACCCCAAAAGGAAATACACCAACACAGGCTTACAAAGATACACAGATCTTTATTCTACAACTGAACAGTTTTGAAAGGACAAAGCAACAGATAGCTATCAGGCCCTCAGTACAACACAGCGAATACCAGCCCTATTCGGTGTGTGAAGTGAGTGGGACTGTACATCAGAATATTTGTACCTTTTATACAGTTTTGTAACATGATGTTCAGACCCTCTGTACGTTAATAATTCCCAATATAGGGTTCGTGCCGAGTTCACCTCTGACTCGCTCAGCTATATGCATATGGATCACCTTCAGTTTATATGTTCAACAAGTCACAATAGCAACAGCATATTCTTGGATCTAACATAAGCCTTAGCACATATTTTAATACAATGTAGTTCAACAAGTGTTCACGTTTAGTATTTACACATTGTGCTTAATATACTTAATATATGCTCACAGATTAGTATCGTTGGCACAGGTAATCCTCGACCTATAGGTCAACGAAGGACACTGTCTCAGTACATGACCCTAACATTTGGCCTACGGGCAGTTTAAGCATTAACATGCATACAGAGGTCAAGACGGCCATGTTACTAACAGAAGAACACTGTCCACCATTTTACAACACAGGGTGACTTTGGAGTGAGAATCAAAATGGCGGATAAACCTAAAATGGCGGCTAAATCGATCTAAGGTCAGAACCTTGAAGCACGGATTTCTTCGCAGAGCGACTGGGCTTAGGCCAATATATACAATAAAGGAGGCACAATATGATTTTCCATTCAAAAACCCTCATTTTGGCCTAAACCAAGCGCTATACTACTTCTAGTCCCTTTACGAGTAACTCCACGTCTCAATGTCCATACATCCTGAATCACTATCGGAGATATCAATAACCATTAGATCAGTTAGTAAGATTTCTTTCAACACATATTCATTAGAGTTCTTGTCTGGGGCATGTACCTTGCAACTGTCTTTTGACCTTGGTTGACTTATTATGCTCTACCTTTGCCAAGAAACTGTTTGTTTCTGGGGCCGGTAGGAAAGCAAGAGGCAAAGACCAATGACCCAAGCTTCCTCGCTGCTGGTTTGGCCCAAAAGGAAAGGTTCCGTGTGCTTGGCTATTGCAATGCAGGAAGAAAGGATCATGGTCCAGGCGGCATGCAAAGTGGCACCTCCCGTCATAATGCCTGGGTGCTGTGTGCCTAGACGCATCACAATAGTCCCAGAAACCAGAGAAAAGACAGAGGGCCTTTGAGGGTTTGCTTGGGGGGCCCTGTTGAGTTCCAGGATAAGGCAAGGTGAGGCAGCGGCCTAGTGCGCTGACCCCCGAGAGCTCCGGATTGCTGCTGCCGCCTTCAAGCAAGAGATGCATTTTCAAACATATGTAAGTTTACTTTTGGCTGCTGGCTTCAGCGATGGTGACTTCAAAGTCCTGCCGGGTCTGCTTTCCTTTGGTAGGGCCAGGAAGCCTCTTACAACAGGTATTGGCTGCCTGTTGCCTGCTTTTATCAACTGTGCCAGGACATGAGCCTTGTGTGTTACAAAATCAGCACAGCAGGCTCCTGCTTCAGAAAGGCACCTTGAAGAACATCACTAGGAGCTAAAGGAGGGTACCACAGGTAAGGAGACCAGAGGCACAATGGATAACGCGTCTGACGCGTCAGAAGGTTGTAGGTTCCAATCCCATCCGGCGGGGCTCCCAACTCTGTGCTTTGTACCCATTGCCTGTGCGCAACATCCCCCTAGAATCGAACATATACCAGGAAGACAATGTATACAACAACAAAGAAACAACACAACTCCTAAAATGATCAGCAAGACCGAAAGTAGCTTCCAACCCCAAGATCGCAGAACCCAGAACCAAGCGCTAAGATCCCAGTTTCCCTCAGGAACATGCACTTCTGAACTTAGGACATGCAGATTCTGTATTACCTTGAAGATAGTTGGGGAGGAATCTGGAACGAAAACACAGCAAGCGGACCCCACTAATTTACATACCCCTCCACGTTCCGCCAGGATGACATCTAATGCCATCCGGTTCTGAAGTGCAACTAACCTTATTGCTTTCTGTTCTAGAGTCATATTATAGAGTATGTCAGTGGTCCGGTTGATGGTCCTTTCCAGTGCTCTCGCTAGTCTCCTGATATCTTCAGAGTTCATTATTTGCCCCCAAAATGGCACAAAGGATTTCGCTAAATCAGCTAGAACTTGTGCTGAAGTGTCACCATTCTCGTCCCGCCATAGACGAGCCTTTGAAATTTCTACAGTACTGGCTATGAATACCCCGGGTAACAGAATCCCTAAATAACAAGTTCCCTGGCAATCGCTGGGTAACCATGGAAATGCTACATTACCACAAACAAAGTAGACAGGTTTGCCTACATACAAAGGTCTGTCCTCACTAGTCAAATTCGCAACTTTGGCGCAACCTTTAAAATCACCCATTGACTGAGTACCATTCCTCTGTATGCAGAAAGAAACTGAATCGGGGCTATGGTTGACAGTATAGGAAGGAGGCGTGGCATCCTTATTGCTTATAGGAGCCAATCTTGAAAGAGATCAAAGATTGAAAAGCACGGGACAGTCTATCGGAAGGCCTAATAGAAGCAACGTTAAGCTTACTCCTATTTGCAAAGAGCGAACATCCTACGGGAGTCAAAACACGTTTTTCAATCTGATTTCAATTAGTCCCACCAAAGTTCCCTGAGATGCTATCGTTCAAGCAAAGAATAGTGCTCAAAGAGAAGCATAGCATGCAGTTGTCAAAGGTAGAGGATGAATATACCAACCTAGCCCCTTATCCCCGTGCTGCGGTAAATGTGAACAGACCCAACAATTAGATTTGTTAAAAATGGCATGTGTAGCATTCATGATGAGTAATAGTGTATTATTATGATATCTCTGTCTGTGCTGAGAGTCTCTAGGAGATAGAGTGTGCAGATGCACGAAAGGAGTAGACACAGTAGGTACATTTTCAGTAGGCAACACATTTTCAAGCGGATGTACTTCTTCTAGATACCAGAAACCTAAAACAATGACTATTGTAAAACCAATTAACATTATCACAAGACAGCAGTATGTTTTCGGGGCCCAAACATTTAAATGTTAATTTCCGTAGCTGGTCACACAGTCTTTTCCCTTTTCCATAAGAGCGGGAGCGGTTGCAGGCATTGTAGTCTTCAAACGAACGCACCAGTGTTATAAATTGGCGACCTCCAGGCCAAGCGTTTTCTTAGTCCTTCTACAAACCCTAGCCAACAGAATCCCCTTACGAACAATCGATCAGGCCAAAAAGCAAGCCCTTGATGACTTTTTCTTCCCTGAACGCACAGCCGAACCGTGCAGTAGATCTATTTCCTTTGACGCAGATCGTACCTTGTGATCCCTGGTACTGATTGATCCGTGAACAATGTGTTGTCACTTCCCGCTGGAAGCGACGAATCAGAAGTGGAATTAGATGCAAGATCCGGAACAGTTTCCGGAAACAAAACTGTTGGAGAGCGTGGAGGCAAAATGGCTGTTTCCCCAGGCCCCACGGGCTCAAGGAGAATCTTCGAAGCACTCTCGATGCTGGTTGCTGTTTCGTGGTCGTTGGTTACACCATTGGTAAGGGGTTCTGTTTCTTTTGTATCATGTGGCACTGGGTGTGGAATCCTCTTGGTGTGCGTCACGTGAATCCAATTCTTCTGGCCTGCTAACCGCACCGCAGTCTGCGTGACCAGCAGGACTTGGAAGGGGCCCCGCCAACGAGGTGCGAGGCAAGAAGATTGCTCAAAGGACTTTACAAGGATCCACTCCCCAGGTCGTATGCTGTGACAGGGACCCTCATATCGTACAGGTAAAGCCTCTCGCACCTGGTGATAAATCAAATACAAGTTTTTAGTCAATTGGCTACAGTAGTCTGAAAGAAGTACATTTTCAACATTTTGCAAAGAACGACACTTCGGAACATCCCAAATATTAACAGGCCTCCCCATAACCACCTCAAAGGGAGAGAGCCCAGTCTTAGTTTGAGGGGTTGTTCGCATTGATAACAACACAAACGGTAAGGCGTCCGGCCATTTTAGTTTGGTGCCGGCACACGTCTTAGCGAGCTTGTTTTTGATGATGCTGTTGTGTCTTTCCACTAGTCCAGCACTCTGAGCGTGTCTAGCTGAATGGAACCATGTATCGATCTGTAATCCCGCGCATATCTGCAGAATTACAGCAGCGATAAAATGTGGACCATTGTCCGACCAGATGACTCTTGCTATCCTGAATCTCGGGAAGTATTCCTTTAACATAGGGCCTCATTACACGGATGGTGGAGAACCATGGCGCTATTAGCGCCATGGTTCATGCCGGTAAAATACCGGCACCGCCTTGGCGGAAAGGGGAATTACCACCCCATTCCAAGGTTGGCGGGGCGGTAATTCCCCCTTCCACCATTGCCCTTACCCATTCCCATTTTTGCCCCATAGGGCTCAATGGGAATGGGGAAGGCGCTAATTATGGTACCGCAAATTGCGGTATCGTAATTAGCTCCCTCGGTCCCTTTGCGGGTTGGTTTTTAACACCTGCAAAAAGCAGGCGTTAAATCCCCCAACCCGCAAAGGGACCTCGTAGTAAGGCAGTAAGGATTTACTGGTACCGGTATTTTACCGGTACCGGTAAATCCTTACCGCCATCCGTGTAATGAGGCCCATAGTCTTTGCAGTGGTCATGGCTGTGGCGTCTTTGACAGGAAAAGCCTCAACCCATTTGCTAAAAGCACAGATGACGACTAGCACATACTTTAGATTATTGCAACGTTCCATCTCAATAAAATCAAAATGGATGACCTCAAAGGGGACAGAAGGTGGGCCAAAACGACCCCTAGGAGTTGATGTGCCCTTTCCCACATTGTGCAGCAAACAAATCATACATTCCTGAACAAAGCGTTCAGCTACTTTAGAGATTTTGTCATTTACCCATACTTTTTCCAACATTTTAATGATTCTATGAGCACATATGTGTGTAGGACCATGAGCCATAACAACCATCATCATAATATAGGAATCAGGAAGTAGCCACTTCCCTTCAACTCTGTCCACCCAACACCCATCATCATCAAGTTTCCCCAAGCCCACAGCCCATTTCTTGGACTCTTCTAACGTGGCATCAGCTTGGATATCCCTTACGCAATCAATACCCTCATCCATAGTACAGGCATTTGTGGCTTTCCTTGAAGTATACATGTCTGAAGAGAGATCAGTGGCAGTCTGTTTGGCTATCTGATCAGCAAAAGCATTCCCTTTTCCTACATCAGCTACAATCTTCTGATGCGCTGCTTATTTTATGATAGCTAGCTGAGTAGGGAGTGCAAGCGCTGAGAGTAGCCGTACTATCAAGGAGCCATGCTGGATTTTCGTACCATGCGAAGTCAAGAACCCTCTTTCTGACCAAAGTCTCCCAAAGTTGTGAACCATCCCATAGGCATACTGACCGTCAGTGTATATATTTACAGTAAGCCCTTCAGAAAGTTCACAGGCTCGGGTCAATGCTATAATCTCTGTGGCCTGCGCAGAGTTATGCATGATTCTCTTGGTTTCGACGGCCGTGCTCAATGTAGTGATTGCATAAGTAGCTGTGGATTTACCATCCGGAAGTTTGAAGCAGGAGCCATTGCAAAACAGCTCCCATCGTGGATTATTCAAAGGAGTATCTTTCAGATCAATTTTACCCTTTGTCTCTTGTTCGGTAGTATAAAGGCAATCGTGTGACTCTTCGTCACTGCAAGCAGTACCTTGCGGAAAAGGTAAGAGTTCAGCCGGATTAAGAACACAACACCTCTTAATTTGTATGTGTGGTGCAAACAAGATCAATTCATATCTCATTAACCGTGCGGAAGTGAGGTGTTGTGTTTGAGTTCTGTTCAGTAGAACATCTACAGAGTGAGTTACCATTAGGGTTAAAGGATGGCCTAGGACCATTCCCTTGCTCTGTTTTACAGACACAGGAGCAGCAGCGACAGCTCGCAAACATCTTGGCAAAGTGCATGCTACAGGATCAAGGGCGGAAGAAAAGTAGCCGCACGGCCTATTCTTCCCTACATGTTCATGCGTTAATACAGCCAAAGCACATCCATCACATTCATGCACATACAACACAAAGGCCTTTTCGTAGTTTGGTGTGCCCAAAACCGGTGCCGAGCACAATGAAGTCTTGAGCAAATCAAATGATTTGCTGGTGTACGAAATCCCACAGCAATGGCGAAGAAATACCCTTCTTCATCAAAGCCAACATTGGTTCGATCACTAAGGAGAAGTTTGGGATCCACTGCCTACAGTAAGAAGCCATTCCTATCAAGGCTCTAACTCAGTGGTCTTCAAACTTTTTTGGCCTGGGCCCACCCTGAGCAAAGTATGGGCAGGCCAGGCCCCCCCAAAAGTGCCAGATGGACAGTATGTAGAAATCGCTATGAACTTTTGCGCGCCGTCACCGTACCCTACTCCCAGTACAGACCCTGGGCTCTCCCCACCCTACTCCCACCACTATCCCAGTGCTGCTGCCCATCCTGCTCCCACCACAGTCCCATAACACAAGCATACACACATCCATACACATTTAAATAAAAAATAAATCACCATAAACATACCTCGCTTGGTTGCTAAAATGCCCCGCTCCAGGTTGCTCTGCCCGTATGTGCGAGGAGGCGCAGGCACACCCCCTCGCACATACATACATACATGCAGTGCCCCAGCCAGCATTTCCAATGAGCTATGCAAGGCTGGCGAAGCAAAACACCCCCAGGGTTGCATGGATCAGTGATCATGTGCGGCTGGGGAAATGAACTGTCAAAGGCAAACAGAGTTTCCCTTTGACAGTTCAGCCAGCCCAGGAGCACTCCCTCAGCTGGAAAAAGCAGCTGAGGGAGTGCTCAGTGTTTCACTGGGCTGGCTCTTAGGCTCCCCCATAATGGGTGAGGTGGCCAGTGGGTGGACGCCCCCTCACTCATTATGGATGAGCCGGAAGGTTTGGACTGGCCTATAGAGCAATAGGGCGATGACCGTACCGAAAATGCAAAATGCTAGTGTAGGCCAGTAAAAATGGGCCACTTTTTTGGTCAATGTGGGCCATTTTGAGGAGTTACTTCACTATGCAGCTAGTAGTTTTGACCATTGTTGCTGAATAAATATTCTTTAAATGTCACCATTAGTTTACATTTGAACAAAAAACAACCCCTTGGGTACTGTTCGAACAGTCTGTGACTAAACACTGAATATCCATTTGCAACTGCTGGACATTTTTTCATTGGTGCCTAAGACCGTTTTATGGCCCAGTCTGACCATGTGAGCTGGCCCTTCCCATTTCCTCCAATCTTTTTTTTACATTTCATGCTGGGCTCTCGCGGCCCCCTGGGATGCGGCCGCGCCCCCCTGGGGGGGTGCGCCCCACAGTTTGAAGACCTCTGCTCTAACTTCTTTCTGCGTATTTGGGACAGCCATGCTAGAAATGAGTTTTATCCATTTAGGTGTCAACCTTCTTCCCTCCTTTGACAGGAGATAGCCTAAATAGGCGACCTCCTGACAACAATATTGACATTTTTTAAGCAAATCTTTATGTCCATGTTTAGCGGAGTGAAGAAGTAATGACCCAGTGCCCTCCTTACAAGCGCTCTCTGAGTCATCAGCTAAAAGCAAGTCATCGACATATTGAAGAAATGTACAAGTAGAGGGCAACTTGAGGGTATCGAGCTGCTCTTTCAAAGCCCTACTATAAATACTAGGACTTTCCTTGTAACCTTGTGGTGCAACGGTAAAGGTAAAAGAGCGTCCCCCTAAGGGGAACGCAAACAGGTATCTACTGTCTTTGTGTATAGGAATACTAAAGAAAGCGTTCTTCAGGTCCACAACACTGAAGAAAGTAGCTGAGGCCGGGATCATAGTTAATATCGTCATCACAGCAGGCACAATTGGAAATTGTGGAGCAACGATCTTATTGATGGCACGTAGATCAATTATGAAACGAAAAGGAATTGCATTATCACCTTTTTTGTACACGGGCAAAATCGGACTATTGCACAAACTACCTGCAATTTCCTCAATCACCCCTCGATGCACAAAATCGGAGACAATGCATTTCAAAGCTTGCTCACCGTCAACCGAGATCTTATGCTGTGGAATACGTGGCAACTTTACTCCATGTTTCAAGACAATTTTAACAGGTTCGATTTGCAAAACACTGACATCATTGTCATCTATTGCCCACAAACACTCTGGAACATCACTAAATTCCGGCGGCAAAGGTCTGGTCAAGAATTGAGAGACAGAAAGTTGCTGTGGTGAAATCGTCAAATGCACTCCATCAGAGGTACAATGAATTACCGCATTTAATTCTTTCAACAGATTCAACCCCAACAAATTCTCTCCATAATTGGTAGTCAAAAAGAATGGACAATGGTCCGTAAAGAGACCCAAAGAAATAGGTACCGGCGAAGAAACTGGACAAACAACTGGTGTGCCAGAAAACCCTACAGAAACGTTAGTTTGCCCTGACAGTGGAATGTTTGTAACCCGAGAAGAATCAATGGAACACTTCTGTGCCCCTGTATCTATCAAGAATTGATGTTTCCTATCACCCACTAACATTTCAACGTAGGGACCTTTCTGATTAACGGGAATAGGCGTTGGTTCCAAACCCTGCTTCGGGCAATCCTAGTGGAACAGAATGTCATTGAAAGGAAGTTTTTCAGAGAGGTAAGCAGCATTAGGATGGTCAAAAATGTTCCTATTGTTCGCACTCAATGCCTGATTGTCCTGCGAAAAAGGTTGCTGTGAATCCTGTGAAAACTGAGACCACCTACACCTGGGCGACCTCCGGATCGTCTACCCATATTTCCAAATGTGTTATTTGACCTCTGCTGGAGGATCGGGCATTGTTCATGCCAATGACCCTCTTGTCTACAATAAGAACACTGGTTAATGTTTACAGAACCCAAGGGCGCATTGCCCCGTGGAACATACTGACATCTAAATTGTGTATTACCCCCTCTAGGGCCTCTAACAATTTGCTGTAATAATGCTTTAGTCTTCAAATCAACTTTTCTCTTTTCGACTCTTTCTTTTTCATTATTGACACTATTCTCGTAGTACTGAGCCATGTGTAGTACTTCTGATTGAGATTTTGCTTGGCAAGCGCTCTCGGAGGACATCATTTGCGACTGGATGTCAGGCAGCAATCCACGCACAAATTTGTCTACGAATAATCTTTTCCCAGACTCTGTGTCTAAGTCTTGTCCACTGAAATCTGAAAATATCTGTTCGAACCGATTAAAGAACTCGGTAGCACCCTCAGACTTCCCTTGGACACAGGCAGTAAGCTTGTCCCAAATAATTCTCTTTTTGGTAATTATAGTTTTCAATTTTGTAACTATTCTGTCAGGCAAAGTTAATATTACCTGAGGCGGTCTTTCGCCAGCTGGCCTTTCTCCATCGAGCCTAATCATGTTAGTCCATGTATCTCCTAACTCTGGCACATCATCTACAGTTCTAATCTGTTTCCACAAGTGGACAGGCAGAAGTACGGGAAATAACAAATCAATATCACTCAAAGTGAATACCGATGATTGCAAAACAGACTCTATTTGTAGAACCCTGTCGGATTCTTCCTAATGTCGGGAATAGGCTGTTTGATGGTGTTCACTTCGTGTCTCAAGAATGGGACGTGAACAAACTGTGACACATAACGGGCAGGAATTTCTCAAGCAAACTGTACCTGCTGCAGCATCAGCAGGAATCTCTACTTTTGGGACAAATGTCAGAGGAACCTCTCTCATAGGCAACTGAGAAGTTGGCAACATGAACGCTTACTAAGCAACAGAGCCAAATCGAGTGCTAAAGCAGCCAAAGAAGTGTCAAACAAAAAAGCTCTCTTGTAAATACTTAATAACTCTGCGGGACAACAAATCTTTCTTTTTACACACTCATCCTGTAGGTACTCTACCATTACCTGTATCACTTTGCTCTGCATTTCTGGCGTATACTGACTATACGTGTCATATACTTCAACGGGAGTTATCGATGTGTCTGAGATCCATCTAATTGCGTCTTTCGTACAAATTTGCGTTTCCTCCTTTGTCGATTTACGACAAGGAAAGAACCGTTTCTGTACTAACATAGCATACAAACTATCTCCATCTTCATCTTCATTCTGTAACCTTTCCAGCTCCCTTCTATACTCAAGTACTATTTCAACATGCTCTTGCACTTTCTCTGCAGTATCTCTAGAAAACGCTGAAGTATTCAGATCCCTCAATCCTTGTGGGAGATCTGTATCAGTTAACCTGTCCCACATTACACACAAATGAATCCCTAATCCCTCAATAAAAACGTTTTTCTCAGGAAAATTGTCCATATTAGAAAGTGTGGCAAAAACATTAGCTTGATCACCCCTCTCCATACAATGCTTAGCCCACGCAGTTAACTCATGTTTTTTCTCTGGAGATACAGTATTACGAGTGACAATCCTCGATCCCGCTCCCCGGTCTACTACAAGCGGTGTAGAACCACTTGGAAGAGGGAGAGTAGGCACATTTTGGACATCTGGGAATGGAGGTGCCATTACTGGTACAACAGGCAAAGGTGGAGGAGCAGGTGGAGGAGCAAGGACTGGAGGAAGAGGAACAGTAGGAGGAACAATAGGAAGAGCAGGAGGAGGAATAACAACAAGAAGAGGCAAACCAGCAGGAAGAGGAACATACGGAGGTGGCGCAGTGGCACCGGGCCTTCGTTCATTTAACAATTTATCGATAAGTTTGCCGGAAACATGGAAGTCTTTAGAAGGATAGATTTTCTGGATACCAAGTGAGAAAGCCCTATCCATATTCCTAGCTGACTCAGACTGTTTATTTTGGTCATACAACAACGCTTTTTCGGCGCTCGTATTATGGCGGCGCGCATGTTTTTCTCTACTCTTGAGCTGCTGTAAAGCTTCTCTCTTTCAATTCTGTAGTACGTCAAATGCTGCAGGTCTAGCCTTTTTCTTCAATAATATATATTCTAATTACTCAATACGAGGGATATCAAAACTACCATTGATTGGCCACTGAAGTTCGGAAGCATGTCTAGTTTGTCTGTGCCAAATATCATTAAACACTATACTACCAATGCCGTGCTTACAGTACATAGTACATGCCGGTGACCCCTCCATTGGTGCCGGTCGGCCAAATTCCAAAGATTGTCTGTCCTTGCAGAATAATGCTCTGAAGCAGGCAGGCAATTTCCCAGGCATATCAGAGTACTGGTGTTCCCTGGTCAATAATTGAACTAGCAAGTGCAATGCGCCAAAACAAATTATCAGGATACTTAAGAATCGGGTCACAACTCACCTGATCAAATCCTAAGGAGGTCCGATTGGATAAAAATTTTCTAACAAACAAAGGACCCTTGTGTTTGGTGATTTCAGCAAATCTGCCCGCCTCGATATATGGACCCTCGTCTAGATGCCGACTCGGACCGCATGCTCAGCGTCCAGGGATCGGGCCGTGCAGCGCTGCTGAGGTGTTGCTTCTCATTCAGGAAAGGGGCCCCCTTTACACCGTCCGATCCCGGTCCAATAGCCGCGTCAACCTTCAACGAGCTGGCATCAATCTTGAGGGTCCCTATTCGGGCGCCAACTGTAAAAGCAAAAAGAGAATATCGAGGCTGAGTACCCCAAAAGGAAATACACCAACACAGGCTTACAAAGATACACAGATCTTTATTCTACAACTGAACAGTTTTCAAAGGACAAAGCAACAGATAGCTATCAGGCCCTCAGTACAACACAGCGAATACCAACCCTGTTCGGTGTGTAAAGTGAGTGGGACTGTACATCAGAATATTCGTACCTTTTATACAGTTTTGTAACATGATGTTCAGCCCCTCTGTACGTTAATAATTCCCAATCTAGGGTTTGTGCCGAGTTCACCTCTGACTCGCCCAGCTATATGCATATGGATCACCTTCAGTTTATATGTTCAACAAGTCACAATAGCAACAGTATATTCTTGGATCTAACGTAAGCCTTAGTACATATTTTAATACAATGTAGTTCAACATGTGTTCACGTTTAGTATTTACACAACATTGTGCTTAATATATGCTCACGGATTAGTATCGTTGGCACAGGTAATCCTCGACCCATAGGTCAACGAAGGACAAGGTCTCAGTACATGACCCTAACATTTGGCCTACGGGCAGTTTAAGCATTAACATGCATATAGATGTCAAGACGGCCATGTTACTAACAGAAGAACACTGTCCACCATTTTAGAACACAGGATGACTTTGGAGTGAGAATCAAAATGGCGGAGGAACCTAAAATGGCGGCTAAATCGATCTAAGGTCAGAACCTTGAAGAGTGGATTTCTTCGCAGAGCGACTGGGTTTATGCCAATATATACAATAAAGGAGGCTTGATATGATTTTCCGTTCAACATTGGTAAGCATGTGCAAGTGGATTTAGGTCACATGGCCTAAGCCCCACCCACCTTCTTAGCTCTGCCTCTGCCTCTCTGCTCTTAACTGTTAGATCAAAGGTGTCTCTCACCTGGGCATCCGAAGTGAAGGGCAGATGAAGAAAAGGGAAATTCCTGTTTGGACCTGAACCCCTGCTCAGACAACACGTAAGCACGCGCTGACATGTGTTTTCTCCCTCCGTCCACACAAGCCCTCCCCACCATAATCAGGCAACACCAACATCAACGACATTGCCCCTCCTCTAAGGCATGGACTCCACAATGCAATAACCTCACCCTCATCAGCCCCAAGTATATCAGTAGCCCTCACCATCCACAATACGGAAGTTGAGGCTCGCCAATGTATGCTCAGCTATCACCCATGCAACAGACATCGCTGACCTCATCACCACACACAACCTTGATGCCATCTTCATCACCGAGACCTGGCTGACACCCACCTCCACCCACATCCTAGATGTCCTTGTCCTCAACGGCTACAGCATCTAACACAGAGACCATCCAAACAAGACAGGCAGAGGCCTGCCTCACAGTCGTCCACAAGATCTTGTGGCCCTGCACCATGTCGAAAACATTGGCCCCTTTAAAGTCCTCGCCTGCCACATCCTGCTCTCCCTGACAAACAGTCACATTCCATCTCATCTAGAGACTACCCAAACCCAACACTGCCTTCATCAGAGACCACAAACCTGGTCACCACCATGTTTCTCACGCAGCCAACTACATCTTTCTAGGTGACTTCAATCTCCCAGGCAACAAGCCCACCAAACCGATAAATGAAGCTGTCCTCAGCTTTCTTGACACCGTCAGCCTCATATAGCACACAAAAGACCCAAAACACAAGAAAGGTAACGTTCTCGACCTAATCATCACTACACTGTCTTCCCTCCACTATAGCTCTCCTTTCCTGCTCGAATGGTCTGACCACCTAGCCATGCTTTTCAACATCCTGCACACCACCCTAGTCAAGCACTCCCAGCAGAAACCCATCAGACAAACCTTCAGGTCCTTCAAGAACTTCCCGGTGGAAGCGCTCACAGAAGACCTCACCAACCTCCATTTTACATGGACTGAACACCCCCAATCGAAATGCGACTCTCTACTGGAGGCACTTTACACCAACCTTTCAACCTCCATCGACCGACACATGCCTCTGAAACAATGCACGTGCAAACTGAAACCATCAGCACCCTGGTAAATGCAAGAACTCAACCTCAGTAAAAGAGTCATCAGGAAGCAAGCGAAAAGCTGGTGCCGCTCCAGGACCATATCTGAACTGGCGCTACTCAAGGAACTCCGAGCAACTCGCTGACAACTCATCAACACAGCCAATGCCTCCTGCTATCAGAACACCATAGCAGAAGCCGACAATAAAATCAGAGCCTTTGTAAAAAGAGGTCAAGCACTGCATCAACCCCTACCCTTCCCTGCCATACCACACTCAATCGAAAATCCCACTGCCATCAACACCTTCTTCATCGACAAAATCAGCAGGATTCACCAGCAGATAGACACCAACTCTTCATCCACAGATCAACTTAACGTCCCTCTTCGCAAAGCCTCCACACCCTGAACAACATTCAAGACACTCTTGACAGAGCACTTGGATAACTATCACCCCACCACCCATCTTCCTTCCTAGGTAAGATCATTGAGAAAGTGGTAGCCGCACAACTGCAAACTGCAGCAACAGATCAGCATCAACAGTTTCCTCCAAACCAACCAATCTGGGTTCAGACCCAAATGCAGCATTGAGACAGCAGCCATACAGGTGGTCGATGATGCCCTCAACATCCTTGATGATGGCCATCTCAGCCTCCTGGTTCTGCTTGACCTCTCGGCCACTTTCGAAACAGTAGACCACAAGGTGCTTACGGATACCCTACATGGGCGCATAGGGATCAGCAACCTTGTCCTATGCTGGTTCAAGTCCTACCTCGCCAACCACCAGCAGTTTGTTCAGATGGACTCCTCTAGATCACCAATGCTACCCATCAAATGTGGAGGGTTCCATCCTCTCCCCAATGATCTTCAATCTATACATGGAACCACTGGGAGCCCTCCTAGCACAAAACATCCACCAATAAGCCGATGACACACAGCAATACCTCAAGATAGACTCCCTGAAGGACATCAATAAGCTCAAAACCTGCCTCTCCTCTCGCTGATCCATTCTTGGATGTCCAGTGCACACTTGAAGTTCAACCCCTCCAAGACTGAACTCCTAAACCTCACTGTCAACATTGAACACCCAGACATACAGATCTGGCTATCAATCTTGAACTCTGAGGGCTTCACACCTGAGCTCAACTCCTATGCCAAGTCCCTTGGGTTCCAAATCTACAAACACTTCTCCTTCAAGAAACATATAGCTAAGAAAAGTCAGACAGCTTGGTGCCAGCTCTCCCTCATGTGAAAAGTCAAGCCCATCCGCCTTCCGGAAAGCTTTAGATCCACCATTCAAGCAATGCTCCTATCCCATCTGGATACGTGCAATGCACTGCTCGAAGGCCTCCCGTTGTTCTTCCTTGTGCCCCTGAGAATTGTCCTACACACGGTCGCATGTCTCATGAAGGGCCTACGCAAATACAACCACATCATCCCAGCCCTCATTGACCTTCACTGGCTTCCACTGCATGCACAAATCCACTTTAAGTCTTGCTGAATCATCTATAAGGCAGCCGCCCTCAAGTCACTCAGCTACCTTGCAGATAATCTCAGGATCTCCGGCAGAAAGCACACCACCACAAGCCAGGACACGTGCAGACTTGAAATCCGCCTCTCCAAAAATGAAAGGAGCAGAACACAAGCCTTCTCTGCCTATGCCCCAAGACTATAGAATCTCCTCCCCGTCAGCATCAGACTGGCCCAAAGGCTCCTACAATTCAGAAAAGAACTCAAGACCCACCTCTACAAGGAATCTCCCTGCCTCAACACCTAGGCCATCACATCACCCCTCGGACCACCTGACTGTCTAGATGCTGCCCGCCCCTCTATTCCCTGCCAGACAGTACTGCTGTACCCCTTCTCTGTGCCCCTCTGTATCCCACCACACGCTGTATATCTGTTCTGTTGTTACCTCTGAAAAGTGGTCCATTGTGTATCTGTACTCTTGTATACCTCTGTAAAGCACTCCCTTGTTTCTTGAAGCTAGATCTGCGCTCAAGTCCCATAATAATAATAATAATGATAATAATAATAATAATAATAATAATAATAATAATAATAATAGCATTATTCCTTCCTATGGGTTGCAAAGTGATATCCCCACATATTCTGGGAAATGCAACAATGCTCTTCTAGATGAACTTTGCGTCATTGTTCAATGAAAATAAATATGTAATCATATCAGAAATGCAGTGTGGTTCTACCTTTAGATGAGGCACTTCCTTAGTTCACTTTCCAACCAGAAATCAAGAAAACACCGCTAGAGATAGTTTAGCACGGATGCCTTGCGCTGCTTAGGAATTCCACCATCACAAGAGAATGCTGCATGTAGTAAAGCTTCTCAGAAGAGCCTGTCTTGAGCTAAGGGCGTCTATGTTCGTCCTGAATTTCCATAAGGAATCACTGTAGGCTCCGCCCACCCCAGCAAATAGCTAAACCCTCCTGCATCTTCTGTCTTCTTGTCCACCTCCACCAATTCCACATTTTACGGTGCCACCAGAGTAAGCACTGACATCGTAGTCTCCCCCACTAACTGCACAACCAACCCTGAGACTGCGATCTCCACCTCACTCACCCATTCACGATCGGATTGGAATATTTGTATTGCGCGACTGGATGGACTTGACCGCATCTCAGCGCAGGTAATACTGGATTAAGGACAGACGACGACAATCTTTGAACATATCTACAAGCCACTCATGCTTAAAACCAGAGTTATTTAAAATGATATGTTTTAAGGGCTTTATGAAACTGAAAAAGTGATTCCTTTTTCCTAAGTTCCCAGGAAAGTTCCTAGGAACGTACGCTGCAAACCATCTATCTCCTCTTGAGACACAGGAGGACAGTGGGATCACCAATAGCAGTTTGTCCATGGATCGCAGTTCCTGAGGTTGGTATCTAATCACTTTTTCTGCCATGTAGGGTGGGGCCAGGTTGTTTAAGCATTTGTAGATCAAACACAGAATCTTAAAATCGATTCTGTCGCCGCAGCCAATCAATGAAGGGAACGGCACAGTGCTGATATTGGGAAGGTTCGCTAATTTAAAAGATTTTTTTTTTTTTTTTTTTTAAATCTGTTTTTATTGTTTACAGTGTTCCAGTAACGTGGTTACTCAACAAAACAATAGTACAATAACACCCTCCCCGTCCTCCCTCCCTCCCCCTTTCCCAACTGTCCGGACCATAACGTTATACACCACACGTTTCATCTCTGTGATTAATGTGAGTCATTTGTGTCGTCGCCAGAGGAGCCTTCTGCATTGGGGTTGAACAATGTAACAATTAGTGCCACCCATTGTAGTAGGTCGTCCAAGGTGTCCTGTCTTTGTTGGCTCTGGGCCATCTCCCAAGCAGCTGTTTTGGCATTCGTCCATTTGCGAAGGTCTTCCCACCATGTTGACAAGCACGGGGCCTGTGGGCGCTTCCAGTTCATGGCAATACGTCTCTTTGCGAGTATATACATTAGGTCTTTTAGTCTATTAAGTGGTCTGTTCTTCTTGCTTCTGGGATATCTGCCGAGGATACATGCTTTTGGCGTGTGTAAATCCAGGGTGACGTTCGCCTCGGCCACCTTGGCTTTGACCTGTGCCCAGAAGGACTGTATGGAGGGGCATTCCCAAAACATATGTGTCATCCCTGCTTGGGGTTCATTGCATTTGGGACATCCCGTATTCTCGGCTCTGCTAAATCTGGAAATTATGTCTGGTGTGAGGTACGCCCTGTTCATGATGTAGAATTGAATGAGTTGGAACCTGGAGTTCCTGGATACCTTCTTGTGGTATACCATTATGTCCTCCCACTCTTTGTCTTCGAACTGCGAGCCAAATTCCTGTTGCCACTTTTCCTTACACTTAAGGCTTTGTTGGGTGGTGCTGTGGAGCAGTGTTTCATATATTCTGGAGGTCTCGTGGCCACCCTCCGCTGCCCCAAGCAGGCCCTCAATGCTTTCATGTCCGGTATCCAAGTTCACCGTTGTGGGCCAGCGGGCTGCTAGTCTCTTCGCCACTGCATTGTGCAGTAAGAACTGTCCCGTGTGGATCCCAGAGGCTTCCTGTAGCTCAGTAAAATTTAAGATTCCCTGGTCGTCCACCAGGTCGCCCAGGGTGGCGATGCCGCTAGGTTCCCAAGTGTCTCTTATTATCCTTTGACTTTCCGGCCTGTTAGTCATAATGGCAGATATCGGGATCGGTGGGGAGTAGGGGTCCGGCAGCTTTGCGGCCTTGCAGGCTCTTTTCCATATCTGGATACCTAGGAGGATCAAGTACGAGTGTGGGTGTTTAGTTCCAGGTTCAATCCATAGCAGGTCCCTGAGTAGCAGTTGCATGACTCCTGGCTGCAGCAGGCGAGTGTCTGTTGAGGCCTCATCGGCCATCCATTGTATCACGTGCTTCAACTGTCCAGCTAGGTAATACAGTTCGAAATTAGGAACCTTGAGGCCCCCTTTGTCATATGGTCTCTGCATTGTTTCCAGGATGACTCTGCGCCTTCCATCTTGCCACAGAAATGTCCTGCACAGCTTGTGTAATTCATTGAAGAATCGCTGTGGTATGTTATATGGTACGTTGTGAAGAAGTAAAGAAGTCTGGGTAACGCCACCATTTTTAGTAATCCCACTCTGCCCGCCACCGATAGCGGCAGCCTGCTCCAGAACTCCATTGATTTTGCCAGTCCTTCCTTTGCCCTAACTGTATTCAGAGCGTGCTCTGTCTTGGGGTCTCTGTGCACCCTAATGCCCAGGTACTTAAAGGAGGAGGGTTCCCATTTCAGGGCTAGCTTGGGGAGCGGTCCAGCCCCTTCTCCGCTCAAGGTGGCTAGGGGGAACAGGCAGGATTTGTTCTGATTAATCTGGATCCCCGTATATCTGTGGAATCTGTCTAAAGTTTCTAGTATGTAAGGTAATATGTGTGCAGGGTTTGTTAGATAGAGGAGCATGTCGTCAGCGTACATAGAAATCACGTGGTTCTCCCCGTCTACCACTATGCCCCCATCTCCATATTCTTGTCTAAGGCATGCTGCCACCGGCTCTATAGCCATAATGTACAGCATGGGTGATAGGGGCCATCCTTGCCTAGTTCCCCGGGATAGCCTCCATTTGTCTGAGAAAGTGTTGTTGGTGCGTAATCTGGCCTCGGGGTTGGTGTAGATGAGTGTGACCCACTTAATGTAGCTAGGCCCTATACCTATCTTGGACATGGTAGCCAGGAGCCATTTCCAGCGCACCGAGTCGAACGCTTTGGAGGCGTCCAAGGACGCCACTGCGCATTGCGTTTGTCTACCTTCGGTACTGTAAATGACATGGTGCAGTCTACGTAGGTTTTCGGTGATGGTTCTGCCGGGCACATATGCCGTTTGGTCTTGATGGATCAGGGTCGGGATGACTTTACGCAACCTCATAGCCAGTATTGCCGTTAGTACCTTACTGTCTGTGTTTAGTAAGGACAAGGGTCTATATGAGCCGCACGGCGCTATCTTTGTCAGGTTTTAAGAGTGGTATGATGACCGCCTCCCTCATGGTACCAGGTAGTTGGCCTGTTTCGTATGCCTCGTTGAACACTTGAGAGAGTAACGGGGCTAGTTCGTCCTCGTAGGCCTTGTAGAACTCGCCTAGGAGTCCATCCAGTCCCGGCACCTTCCCAGAGGGAAGTGTTCTAATAACAACTGCAACCTCCTCAGGGGTTACTGGCCCTTCCAGGGATTCCGCTACGTGTTCCTCAAGGTGTGGTAGTCTAATGATGTCCAGTACGTCCTCTATTTCTGTGTCTGTAGGCGGCGGGTTGTCAGTGTAGAGGGCCTGGTAATACCCAGCGAATGCGTGGTTTATGGCAGCTTGTGAGTGCGTGTCTATGTTGTTGGGATCACGTATACGGCAGATGGGTGTTCTGGGGGCTTCTTGCTTGTAAAGCCACGCTAGTCGCTTACCCGGTTTATCACCGAGGGCGTGGTTTCTCTCGGTGTATTTGGCGTAGCTGAGTTTTCCGAGGGCCTCCCAGTGTTGTAGGCAGGCCTTCTTTAATTCGATTATTTTGCATACGTGGGCTGGGTCTGAGGAGGCTATGGATTCTAATTGCTTCAGCTCTTCTTCAGCGCTTGCTAACTTTGCTGTGATGGATTTTTGGGCTCCCCCTGTGGTGGCTATCGTTTCCCCTCTGATCACTACTTTGTATGCTTCCCATGCCGTGCTGATGTGCTGGACACTATCCATGTTCGTCTGCCAATAGTTTGCCGTGCATTGTCTAATCTGTTCTTGGAATGCCTTATCTAACAGTGCTTCGCTTCTGAGTCTCCATGTGGGTATGGGGGATCGGGGTGCCATTATTGTCCAATAGGTGACTATGGGGGAATGATCCGATAGCACTCTGGCCAGATATTGTGTGTCCTGGAATATGTCTAAGTGTTCCTCGCTCACCAATAAACTGTCGATTCTAGTGTGTACTGCGTGTGGGGGTGAGTAAAAGGAGTAGACTCTGCCCTCTGGGTACTGAGCCCTCCGGAGGTCTTGTAGGGCGTATTGTTGTAAGAGGGCTTTCAATATTTTAGCGGGAGGGGAGGGGCGGGTGTGCTTACTATCCGATCTGTCCATGCGTGGATCTAGGGTGCAGTTGTGGTCCCCACCCCATATTAGCATGCCGTCTCTGGACTGAGCCGGGTATATAATGAATGGAAGAAGACCATCGCATCGTGGTTGGTGGCATATGTGTTCACCAGGCAGAGTTCTCTGCCTTCAATGGTGCCTTTTAACAAGGCCATTCTACCTTTGTTATCGATGTTAGTGTGTGTTATGTTGATGGGAATGGAGGGGGCAATCCATATCAGTACTCCACGTGCGTAGTTGGAATACGTGGTGCCTATCAGGGTTCCTCTCCAACTCTTAGCTAATGCTGCTAGCTTTTGTGCATTCAGATGAGTCTTCTGTAATAAGGCAATTCCTATCTTGTGGCGTTTAAGGAAGGTGTGGACTCTGTGCTGTTTAATGTAGCTGTTCAGGCCCCTGACATTCCAGGACATGACTTTGACTATGTTATTCATGAATGTGGCGTGTGTGGGTATATGGGCGGGCTGTGTAGTAGCGTCACCCTCTGGCCTATCCATATGCGGTACGGTGGCCTGTTCTGGCAAGAGCCCCTGCTGACTCTAGATCGGATTGGTGGTGTGTGGTGATCAAGGTGGTCCTGGACTTCCCCTTTAACTAACTGAATCGGGATTTCAACAGACCGGTTCCCATCCCTTTGAACTATAAACTTGGCGTTAACCGCTAACAAAACTAGTCTAGCGGGGTTCCCCCTGTTCTGACATCCCCGTTTCCGCTCCATTAGACCTACGGTCTCTTGGTGCCCTACGGGCGGGTTAGTCACCCAAAGAGATTCGGGGGTGCGGGACAATCCCCTTGGTAGTGTCCGATACCAAGCGGTGCCATTCGGCCAGCTCCAAGACACTCAATGGTGCCACAATCTGCGAATTGAGGTTACTTCATGTGCTTTCTAAGAAGGTGGTTTCACTTGGCTTCCCTGGGGGTGCCATTTTCTCGTGTTTTGCGTTGCCTTCCATCTATGTCAGGAATCTGCTCCCTATCCATTCATTCGTTTATTTCTGCTGGTGATTCAAAGAGGTGCGTTCTATTGTTTCGGATGACCTTTAGTCTGGCCGGGTACAATAGCATATATCGCAAGCCCGCATCTTTCAATCTAGCCTATATGTGGGCGTATTGAGCTCTACTCCTCTGAACCTGGAGGGTATAGTCTGGGTAGAAAGCAATTTTGGCAGAGTCAAATTCTATGCGGCCACCGGTCCGTGAGTGGGCTAGGATCGTCTCTCTATCTTTATAATTGAGGACTTTGGCAATTATCGGCCTTGGCGGATTCCCAGGTGATGGGCGTTTAGTGAGAGATCGATGCGCCCTTTCGATGGTGAACCCCTGTGATAATTTACCGGCTCCGACCCCCTGCAGCAGCAGGTTCTCAATGAAGTTCGTGGGGTCATTTCCTTCTGCTCTCTCCGGCAGTCCAATGATCCTGATGTTGTTGCGGCGCGCCCGCCCTTCCGCCTCGTCCGCCCTTTCTTCGAGGTTCTTTACTTTTTGGGCTAGGGCGTCTACCTCTCTTAAGAGGTGGGTTTTGGCTTCAGTGTTTTCCTTTACCTGAGACTCCAATGCTTCTGTTCTGCCTGCGATGGAGCGCACGTCTTGTCTCAGCAGATTCAAATCAATAGCCACGGCATCTATTTTGCCCTCCATGTTTTTTTGGAGCGCCAAGATAGCTTCGAGTAGTTGCGAGTTTGCGGGTTCGGGGGGCCCCTCTTCTGCAGCAGCCGAGGTTGTGATCGCGGCGTCTGGCTTGGTGACACCTGTGGCTGCAAAGGCCTCCATTGTTGTCTGCCTATGCTTGTTTCTGGCGCCTTTTACGGACATCTCTTTGTGCTGGCGAGCTTGCGATGGTTGCCAGTGGTTCTGGAGTTGGGGTCGGGAATGTGCACAGTGGCGTGGCTCGCGTGGCTGTTTTGTTGTGTTGTGTGGTGGAGAGCTATATATGGGTCACAGCTCTTCTCGTTGCCCCGTTGCGTGTGGCCATGCAGTTCAGTACTTGTGTGTGCGCCGTGGCGCGTTGTGCGTAGCAGGCTTATTGCAGTGGTCTTTGTGAGGGCACCCGTGAGTGGTAATCCTGGAGTGCCGGGGGGGGTTGTGGTCCAGGCGGGTCCCTGATGTCCGGAGCTCAAATCTTGCCCCCGCGACCAGCACCGCAGCCTCAGGCTCAGCCGGCGGCGGGGTACGGTCCCTCCCCAGGGTAATGTCGTGGGCCTATTCCAGTCCGCTTAGCGGGGGGGCTGTGGGCTCCCTCAGTTGGGCCGATCGCGGGACCAAGCGAGTTGATTATGTCCCCCCTGCCCCTCTTCCACTCCGTACCTCTCAGTGTGGTGCCGCTCTCAGGCGCACTCGATCTTCGGGTCCAGGCCTTTCGATATGTGCCTCCGCCGTCGGCGCTGCGGACCACGCACCGGTGAGGCACTCGGAGGCGGACACGGTATTCAGTCGCCGGCCACAGCGCTGCGTGCCCGCCAGACGGCAGGGTCAGCTGTCCGCTTTCCTTTCCTCGGTCAGCAGACGATACTGAGGCGATCCCTGGGTTGCAGTTATAGTTTACTTCAGTTAGGATGCAGATTGTAGGCAATATGATGGGCGCATCAGCGGAGCTGCAACGAAGCGCGGCTTACTCACATGGCGGTTGGCCACGCCCCCCTGCTAACTTAAAAGATCTAATTTTTTGCCTTCTGCGGCCAATACAGGTGTTTATGAGGATACTTGCTAATAAGCTGTTATACTAATCTAACAGGACTTAACCAGAGTTTGCACTACAGCGCCATGATCTTGAGCTGGCACAAGTGGAAGAGTAAACCGTTGTAAGCAGAACGAATAAAATACAGACTGAATTTTTGTGGCTTCCTCTTTTTGCATTTAGTGGATTTTCTTAGTCTGCAACCAAATATTGTGAAACAAGTGCAATAATTCCCTCTTTACGTCAGTGTGTGTATTGCTGAGATGTGATGTATTTTTATGTCTTGTACAAATGAGGGTACAAGGAACAGAAAATCTCATCCATGAATCCTGCAAAACCATCAACAACACTATTTTGTCGACCTTTTCTATTCCTCCCTTCTAAAACCTGCAAAACCACACGTTTTTGTGTCATCAGAGCTTTTCTCTGGAGATCTCAGAAATCTAAGACTGCTCAGTGGCTCAGGAACCAAACCGAGTCAGTACTGAAGGTTGGATGCTTCAGAGAATCTGCACACTTCCAAATCGTGGTCTGAATTTACTCAGACCCTTGCTGTGAATGTGAAGGGACATGCAGGCCGAGGTGCACAGCGTCAGGGGTGGACTCGGAACCATAAGTTGCAGTTGAAATGTTTTTCAAAGTGGCCCCAGATTACACAGTTCGATCAAGCTCAACCCCTCCAAATAGGTTTTCCCTGGAAGAAATGTTTGAAAAAATAGGTGCAAAAAATGACTTTTAAAGCACGTATCCCTATATAGGGATTATAAAATAGTACAACATAACAAAAAATGACAGTTCTTATGAGTAAGGAAAAACATTCTGTAATCTTTATAACAAATTCTTTACTTCAACCGGATATGACGGAGGAGGAGAGTTGGAAGCAAGGTGGGAGGGAATAAAATGAACTAAAAAGGGGGGGGGGGTGGGTAGCCGCACTAAAGAGGCCTAGGGTGCAAAGGTTTCCAGGAAAACTTCATTGTTCCCTGCAGGCCAGCCCACCACTGCACAATGTTATCACCGGCGGTCCTTTAATCACAGTCTTGCATGGTGCAAGGAAAATGGTGTTCTCTGGCATTGTTTTGCCCAAGCGTCCATTAGTCCTCCAAGCGCTCTGCAGGCTGTTCTTTTGGACAGGGAGAGGGAAGGGACTTACAGTGCTGTGATATATGGCTGATATTTTCAATTCAAGACAAATGACTTTATTAATTATTGTAAAGGACCGGTAGGGGGTGTCTGTACTTCTGCTCTCTATATGGTAGAAGAGAGGCACAGAAGACCCCAGCCAAGATTCTCTATTACGGTAGTAATGGACGAGCAATCAAGGCCTAGCTTCTCAGGAGGTGATGCAGGCTGGTTCTTAAGTACAGCCCCCACAAAGGAATGTCCACACACTGTATTGGTTAGAACACAGTCTTTATATAATCAATATTCAAGGTTATGTACACTTATCATAATAACTCACTTTGTACTTAGGAAAATCAACAATGGCAAATATATACAATTCTAAAGTGGTACCACCCTTTGTATTAGATCTTATTAAAGTGCATCAACAATACTGTAACAATGTCACACAGATCAATAGAGTGAAACCAGCAATAGAGAGAGGAGAGAAAATAAGATGGTTGAGCAATAGGGAGAATACTGGCCCCTATCACTAGACACAGTTCTGTGTGGAGATCCCCCCACTTGGGCAACCTGTAAAATAAAGATATAGCACAAGCCCAGTCCATATATTGTTCTGCAAGTCTTATTCGATCCTATAATGTTTTTACCCCCCCAATGTACCTGGTGGAGTCGAGTTCTTCGAAGAGGCGTCGACAGATCCTTCTTGAGCGACCCCCTTTCAAGCGGGAGTCACGGATCGTCGAGAGGCATCGAGAAGCGTCGAGGAACTCGGCGTTCGGCGGCGGGGAATCGACGGCCCTTCTTGAATGCCTTCCCTTTCAAGCGGGAGACACGGGGCGTCGAACGTCCATCGACAAACAGGGTAGAACGGCGTCGATGAGGCGGCAGCTTCGTCCGAGCGGTGCTCGTCGGCGTCAGAGCGTCGGCGTCCTGCAAGGCAGAGGCGTGCGGGGCACCTCGGTGACAATAGTTCTGGACCGCAAAGATTGTGGAGACGGAGGCCCAGCAAGGGCGTTGAGTCGTTCGAGTCTTTGTGGTCTTCGGGTGACGGGAAACCCACCGGCAGGTTTCTCCTCGGCGCGTTGGTCGTCCTCGACTTTCTCCGGCAGGATAAAGCGGTCGACGGTGCGGACGAGGGAGTCCTTCGATTCGAATGTTCTTAGGCAAAGGAGCGGGCGGCTCCGGTCGTCGGCGGCACGGCGTCAAGTGGTTCCCACGGCTGGGCAACACAACTTCGACGGGCCTCCAGCGGTTACACAAACCTGCGAACCCTGGTCGACGGCAATGGACTTCGACGGCGGCGATGTCCGGGTGCTTCACTTCGATCTCCTCGGCGGTCACAACAACAAGGAGTGTATATTGGTCACACACTCCATTCACCCAGGTCCCACCCACAGGAGGTACCCACAACATACAGTCACTGGGAAGGCTCCAGTCAGTCTAGCTGGGCCTTCACAACAACACCATATATGGAACTTCCACCCAACAGCCAGTCAGGGGGAAGGGACAGAGTCAGGGCTTCCCAGGACTTTGGGAAACAAGGTAACAGGCAATAGAAAGCAAGAGGCCACAGGGGCCATCTTGTTTCCTATCAGGAATCAACTGGGGCCATCTTGTTTCCTATCAGGAATCAACTGATCCCAATGGCAGGGCCTGGGTATCCCAAAATGGAGGACACCCAGAGCACCTGTCAAATTCAGCATGGAGCTGCCACCAGCCCATACCCTGCTCGGTGGGCCACCCACAGGTGCCCAAAAACATACACTAGGGGCACAGGGTTGTACCCCTACCCATGGGTGCCATAAGGGTATCCCATGGGTCTGTTCACCAAACCAAAAGAGAGAGCTGCACTGCCAGGAGTCCCACATGGACTCCTGGGCAGAAAACATGACAGAACACATGATAAAAAGCAGTAAAGGACAAGGATTCAGAGGCCCTGTCCCTCTGATGCATTTCCAGCATCACAGTCGCCCCCCCAGACTGAGTTGGAGGGTGTCTAATCTCCCACGGGATAGACACCCTCATCCAGACGGTCAACATACGTTCTGGAAAGGCCATCTGCATTATCGTGACTCTTCCCTGGTCTGTGCTCTATGGTGAAGTCTAGCCCTTGCAGGCTAATGGACAACCTGAGCAATTTCGGATTCTCACCCTTCATCTGCATAAGCCACTTCAGGGGCTTATGATCTGTTTGGACCTTGAAGGTAGACCCCGTAAGGTAGGGCCTAAAACGCCTAAGGCTCCAAACTATGCTAAAACACTCCTTTTCAACAGTAGCCCACCTAAGTTCTCTACCCTTGAGTTGTCTACTGATGAATATGATAGGATGTTCTCTCCCTTTGTCATCTAACTGGGACAAGACAGCTCCAATTCCGGTCTCGCAGGCATCCGTCTGGACGATAAAGGGTCGGCTGTAGTCAGGCGCACACAACACAGGTGCCCTACACAGACTTTCCTTCAAGCCATCAAAGGCCCTCTGACAGTCTTCGGTCCAATTAACCTTCCTAGGCTGTTTGGGTGAAGTTAGAGCTGTCAGAGGTGCAGCTATGGTTCCATAGTCTGCCATGAAATTGTCATGATCTCTGCTTCCAAAAGGTCAGGGTTTTCCCAACTCCCTTGGAAGCAGATCCATAACCCAGGTTCCGAGTGCCAACCAGTCCCAATTGGGACCTTTTGGACCCAGTCCTGGCGCCAGTGGCACCAGGCTCATAAATATGCCCAGTCCCAGCGCTGGAAGCGCCGGGCTCATAATGCTTGGGTGGACTTACCTTCAGCAGACCATGCTGCTTACTTGCCTGCCAGTTGAGCCTCTGATCCTCTTCTGTTTGGAACTACTTTTCCTGTTGGGTGGGGCTGGAGCCACTCCCTAGATTCAGAACACTGGAACTCTTCTGGAAGGCAGGAACTCTTTTCTTACCAGGAACTCTTTTCTTACTTAGGCGTGGCTGTGGAAGGAGACACCTAAGCACTACAGGAGGCTATTTAAACCACACCCGGTGGATGAATCTTGCTTTGCGTTATTCTGCAACCTCTGCAGCAGAACGCTCATCGTGTCTTCTGCATCTGGTCCTGGGCCTAAGGAAAAAGGCTTACCATCCTGAATCCAGTCTTCAGCAACACCTATAAAGACAAGAAAGAACAGGTTAGCATTCCGGCATCTGAAAGGCAAAGGCTTACCATCCTGAATCCAGTCTTTAGCAACACCTATAAAGACAAGAAAGAACAGGTTAGCATTCCGGCATCTGAAAGGCAAAGGCTTACCTACTCTTCGTGCGCTCCGGAGGTCTTCACACTGCATTCCGGCATCTGAAAGACAAAACAAGGTGCGTTTAAAGACATTGGGGAACTTTAATACTCACGTGCCATTACTCCTTTCCACATCTAATCCAGTGGGTATTCCGGCACCCTGCAGCCGCTCCGAACTCGTACCTGCAAAATAAAAAGACAGTTAGAGCGCATAGTGAAGCAGGCAACAAGCGCTTACTTACGTGCTTCCAGGCGCTTCTATTCATCACACGGGCTCCATCTTCAACTCACTTCAGCCCGTCATCCGCCATCGCCGGAACCCTGCAAAACAAGAGACATCATTACTAAAGACTTTAAAGACATTTGAATGACTCTAAACTTACCGTTCGTGCAGTAAACGACGGACAGCAGTCCTCTGAAGTCAAGAGGCCTGCGCTACCTATCCAGTGAAGAAACTGGTTACAGCACCCTGCCCCGAGGCAGATGGAGAGCTCGGCATTCACTTACCTAAGGTGAGAGCGTTAACCTTTGGGGGTCTACAGGAGAGGAGAAGAGGAAAGAGATAGGGACACCCCAATAACCCCAGTTCATTAACCCCATATTTTCTATCTGCAGACATCTTACTCTACACGTCAGGCATACAGTGCACAGAGGTCCAGCCCAAAGAGCCAACCGGGTGCTACACATCACCTTTGAAGATACGGTAGTCGCCCAGTCAAGACCGGCGCCTCTGCGAGAATCAGGTGAGCGTTACAGAACGCAAAGCCTACCGCAAAACTCTCGCCCAGGCGCTATGGAAACCTCGGATACTGACCCCCTAGCCCGGTTACTTGGGGAACTAAGGGCAGAAGTGCATGCAGCTCGTCAGGAAACAAATGCTCTAAGAAGGGAACTAATTATTTCCAAGGAGAGAACAGACAATCTTGCTAGACAAGTGCTACAGTCACAAGCCGGACAGACCCCGTTACCCGCATCAGGGGCAAATCTTCCTTCAACATCCTCTATGAATCCAGTGCAGATCAACCTACCTGGGAATGTACCTCTGGCTCCGCCCGAACGATTTTCTGGTGACCCAAAGAGGTTTGCAGTATTTATCAATCAGTGCCGGTTGCACTTCTTATGCCGGCCAGCAGCCTTTCCAACTGATCAAGCAAAAGTAGCTTTTGTACTTTCGTACCTTAGTGGCAATGCGGCAGACTGGTCGATCCCTCTAGTTAATCAAGATGATCCGGTTCTCCATGATTTTCAAGCCTTTCAGCTTAGTATGGAAAAACTGTTCGCAAGACATTCACAGGGGCAGGCCTTGGACAATGAGCTTCTTTCGTTGCGACAGGGTAATCAAGACCTTTTGGCTTATATTGCATCTTTCAATAGACTCCGGGGAACCCATGCAAATAGGGGGTCTGAAAGGTCCTCTAACACAAAGGGAGCGGGAAAGGAGGAAACAGTTGCAATTATGCCTATATTGCGGAAACTCAGGGCACTTTCTTCGAGACTGTCTGGTGAAACCTGCCAAGAAGGCAGTAGGAGCTGCAGTTACCAAAGTTACAAACTCTGAGCAGGGAAACGACCTCGCCCGACAAGAATAGAGGTCCTCTTGCCGAGCGTGAAAACCAGTTCCGTGACCTCGCATTTCGTGATACCTATGGTCCTCATTAGCCCTGATAATCCGGATCGATTACATGCAATTGAAGCTTACGTCGACAGCGGTGCCATCGGCAATTATGTGGATCATGAAATGGTTTTGAGGATGAATCTAACTCTTTGTCCCAAGGCTGTAAAGGACGTCATTACTACGGTGGATGGTACGGAGATAGCCTCCGGGCCAGTAACGCATACCACTCAAGAGGTGACGCTAGTAAGTCAAGATGGACACCATGAGAAGATCGTGTTCGATGTGATCAAGGCCCCTCAGTTTCAGATTATTCTAGGAATACCTTGGTTAGAGAAACACAATCCTCTGATCGATTGGCGAGCAAGAACGGTCCAGTTTCCAGAATGTGTCTCTACTTGTCACCCTCCACCTGGTGTTGCACTGGCCGCAATTTCTTCAGAGACTCCCCAGTTACCTCCCGAATACCTAGAATACCAAGATGTTTTCCGGAAGGATCAGGCTAACTCTCTACCTCCTCATAGGTCTTATGACTGCCAGATAGACCTGATACCTGGATCTACTCCTCCTTGTAGTAGAATTTATGCCCTCACCGAGCCTGAGAACCTTCACCTTCGACAATACCTGGATCAATACCTGGCAAATGGGTTTATTCGTCCTTCCAAGTCCCCTGCTTCTTCAGCTTTGTTCTTCGTTCCAAAAAAGGAAGGAGACCTTAGAACTTGTATCGATTATCGCTCCCTGAACCAGATCACCGTTAAGAATAGATATCCGTTACCTTTGATCCCTGAACTCCTGGACCAAGTCAGAAAAGCATGCATATATACAAAGCTGGATCTTAGAGGAGCTTACCACTTGGTACGAGTAAAAGAGGGCGATGAATGGAAGACGGCCTTCCGCACCAAGTATGGGCTATTTGAATATCAGGTCATGCCCTTCGGACTTTGCAATGCCCCGGCCGCCTTTCAATATTTTATGAACGATGTCCTCAGAGAGCTCATAGATGTATGTGTTGTTGTTTACATTGACGACATCCTCGTTTATTCTTCATCGGAATCTGAACATCGGAAACACGTGAAAATGGTCCTCGAAAGATTGCGTCAACACAAACTTTTCGCTAAGTTAGAAAAATGTGTTTTCAACGTGACTGAAGTTGAATTCTTGGGATTCATATTATCACCTGGCGGAGTGCGTATGGATTCAAAGAAGGTCGATGCAGTTCTCAAATGGCCATCACCATCCTCCGTAAAAGGTGTGCAAAGCATGTTAGGCTTCGCTAACTTTTACCGCAGGTTTATCCCCGAATTCTCTCGAATAGTCCAGCCCATCACTGCCTTGTTAAAGAAAAACAAACGTTTTGAATGGTCTACCGAGGCGGAACAAGCTTTCCAGGATTTGAAGACTAAATTTATCTCTGCACCAATCTTAAAACACCCTCGCCCCGAACTCCCCTACATCGTGGAAACTGATGCTTCAAGCCTTGCCATGGGGGCAGTTCTATCACAAAAGGACCCGGTAACCAATCAGTTGCATCCCGTGGCATTTTGGTCCCGCAAATTCTCGCCTCCTGAAATCAATTACACGATTACTGACAAGGAACTTCTGGCTATCAAGTCTGCCTTTAAGGCTTGGCGGCATTATCTGCTGGGGGCCCGACACACCGTTACTGTGATTACGGATCACCGAAACCTGCAATATTTGAAGACCGCAAAAGCCCAATCCTCTAGACAACTCCGTTGGGCATTATTCTTTGCCGAGTTTGACTTCATAATTACCTATCGACCTGGTACAAAGAACGGTAAAGCCGATGCCCTTTCTCGGATGGGAGTGGAAGAACACTTGGTCAACCCTAAACCTGTACCAATCATTCCCGAACAAAGAATTCTGGGTGTAATCGCCACAGAATCCATAGAGGAAGTTAAGGATAAAGCCGGGCAACTTGTAACTCCAGCAGACATACAGAATTGGCATCTGCAGGGAAAGGACTTTGCAGTAAAGGACAACTTATTGTATTTCCAAGAACGATTATACCTACCCAGCACAGATTTACAGAAAAAAGTAATCTCTTGTTATCACGACTCTTTAATGGAAGGTCATCCCGGTATAGCCAAGACCTCAGAAAAGATCAAGCGCTACTTCTGGTGGCCGTCTTGGAAAAAAGATATCAGAGACTTTATAATGTCCTGTGGAGTATGCGCCCAAAACAAGAGTCAAAAGGAAAGACCAGCAGGCCTCTTACGCCCTATTGACATCCCACCTCGCCCTTGGCATACGCTTTCTATGGACTTCATCACCGATCTACCTCCATGCTCCGGATACAATACGATTCTAGTAATCGTGGACTTATTCTCCAAGATGGCGCATTTCATTCCGCTCAAAGGCTTGCCAACAGCAGCAACTCTGGCCCGAGAATTTCTCGAAAACATCGTCCGACTGCACGGTTTTCCTTCGGTTCTAATTTCGGATCGAGGTAGTCAATTTATTTCTCATTTTTGGCGAAGTTGCTGTCGGTCGGCTCAAATTGATGTGAGACTATCGACCAGTCACCACCCTCAGACCGACGGACAAACCGAGAGGACCAATCAAACTCTGGAACAGTATTTACGCTGCATGCTGCAACAAACTGAAAAAACTTGGAAAGATATCCTTTGGATAGCCGAGTATGCCTACAATAACTCTGTCCATTCGGGAACTGGGAAAACCCCGTTTTTTCTTTTGTACGGCAGTCACCCTCGAACCTCGGAGTTGGATCCCCTCCAAGATCTTGAAACACCAGCAGTAGACTACCTGCATTCTACAATCACCCAAGCCTTTAAGGAAGCTGTTTCTCACCTTCAAAGGGCTAAAGAACAATACAAGAAAGGAGCAGATCAACATCGGAAGGAAGCCCCTCACTATCAAGTAGGGGATCAAGTCTGGTTATCCACCAAATATCTATCTCTAAAAGGGCCACGCACATTCAACCAAAGATACCTTGGTCCCTATTCCATCACTACCATAGTAAACCCAGTAGCGGTCAAGTTGGACTTGCCCCCGCACATGAAGATACATCCGGTCTTCCACGTCTCTCTATTAAAACCCGTGCAACCTCAAACCCGACTAACCAAATCTCCAAAACCTATCCTAGTGGATGGAGAACTCGAGTTTGAAGTCAAAAGCATTCTGGACTCCAAGATCTCCAAATCTAAACTATTCTACCTAATTGACTGGAAAGGCTACGGCCCCCAAAAGAGATCCTGGGAACCTGCTGAATATGTCCACGCTCCTCGCCTAATCAAAAGATTTCACCGAACATTTCCTGACAAGCCAAAACCCCCGGAGAAGCCCGGTTTGGGAGGGGCCTTGAGGGGGGGTACTGTCATGATCTCTGCTTCCAAAAGGTCAGGGTTTTCCCAACTCCCTTGGAAGCAGATCCATAACCCAGGTTCCGAGTGCCAACCAGTCCCAATTGGGACCTTTTGGACCCAGTCCTGGCGCCAGTGGCACCAGGCTCATAAATATGCCCAGTCCCAGCGCTGGAAGCGCCGGGCTCATAATGCTTGGGTGGACTTACCTTCAGCAGACCATGCTGCTTACTTGCCTGCCAGTTGAGCCTCTGATCCTCTTCTGTTTGGAACTACTTTTCCTGTTGGGTGGGGCTGGAGCCACTCCCTAGATTCAGAACACTGGAACTCTTCTGGAAGGCAGGAACTCTTTTCTTACCAGGAACTCTTTTCTTACTTAGGCGTGGCTGTGGAAGGAGACACCTAAGCACTACAGGAGGCTATTTAAACCACACCCGGTGGATGAATCTTGCTTTGCGTTATTCTGCAACCTCTGCAGCAGAACGCTCATCGTGTCTTCTGCATCCGGTCCTGGGCCTAAGGAAAAAGGCTTACCATCCTGAATCCAGTCTTCAGCAACACCTATAAAGACAAGAAAGAACAGGTTAGCATTCCGGCATCTGAAAGGCAAAGGCTTACCATCCTGAATCCAGTCTTCAGCAACACCTATAAAGACAAGAAAGAACAGGTTAGCATTCCGGCATCTGAAAGGCAAAGGCTTACCTACTCTTTGTGCGCTCCGGAGGTCTTCACACTGCATTCCGGCATCTGAAAGACAAAACAAGGTGCGTTTAAAGACATTGGGGAACTTTAATACTCACGTGCCATTACTCCTTTCCACATCTAATCCAGTGGGTATTCCGGCACCCTGCAGCCGCTCCGAACTCGTACCTGCAAAATAAAAAGACAGTTAGAGCGCATAGTGAAGCAGGCAACAAGCGCTTACTTACGTGCTTCCAGGCGCTTCTATTCATCACACGGGCTCCATCTTCAACTCACTTCAGCCCGTCATCCGCCATCGCCGGAACCCTGCAAAACAAGAGACATCATTACTAAAGACTTTAAAGACATTTGAATGACTCTAAACTTACCGTTCGTGCAGTAAACGACGGACAGCAGTCCTCTGAAGTCAAGAGGCCTGCGCTACCTATCCAGTGAAGAAACTGGTTACAGCACCCTGCCCTGAGGCAGATGGAGAGCTCGGCATTCACTTACCTAAGGTGAGAGCGTTAACCTTTGGGGGTCTACAGGAGAGGAGAAGAGGAAAGAGATAGGGACACCCCAATAACCCCAGTTCATTAACCCCATATTTTCTATCTGCAGACATCTTACTCTACACGTCAGGCATACAGTGCACAGAGGTCCAGCCCAAAGAGCCAACCGGGTGCTACACATCACCTTTGAAGATACGGTAGTCGCCCAGTCAAGACCGGCGCCTCTGCGAGAATCAGGTGAGCGTTACAGAAATTGCGATAGTACCCAGTGAGGCCCAAAAAGGCTCTCACCTGGGTTTGAGTAGTGGGAGTCTCCCAGTTCTGTACATCCTGTACTTTACTGGAGAGAGGTTGGATTTGACCCCCTCCTACCTCATGACCAAGATAGGTAACTTTCCCCTGAGCTATCTGGCACTTGGTGGCCTTGATAGTGAGGTTAGCCCTTTTCAAGGCCTGCAACACCTTATCCAGATGTGTCAAATGCTCTTCCCAGGTGGAACTGTAGACGGCAATGTCGTCTAAGTAAGCCACACAAAAGGCTTCCAGCCCACTGAGCGCATGGTTGACCAATCTCTGGAAGGTGGCAGGGGCATTCTTCAACCCAAAAGGCATGAACCTAAACTGGTAGAGTCCCTCAGGTGTTGAGAAGGCCGTCTTTTCCTTGGCATGGTCCGTCAGAGCTACTTGCCAATAGCCTGAGGTAAGGTCAAAGGTGCTCACAAGTTTGGCAGCACCTATGGTGTCCACGAGCTCATCAGCCCTGGGCAATGGGTGCGCGTCAGTTTTGGTGACCGCATTGACTCCTCGGTAGTCCACACAGAACCTCCAATCCTTGGTACCCGCCTGGGAACTTGCCTTGGGGACAAGGACCACTGGACTGGACCAGGGACTGGTTGAGGGTTCAATAACACCCAGATCCAACATCTTGGCGACCTCAGCCTGGATGTGGTTCTTGACGGTATCTGACATACGGTAGCACCTGTTTTTGACAGGCACACTGTCACCAGTGTCAATTTCATGCCTACACCACGGTGTAAGGCCTGGCGTCAGTGAAAACAGAGAGGCATACTGTTGGAGCAAAGCCCTGCAGGCCCTCTGTTGCTCTGTTGCCAAATCCGGAGAGAGATGTACTCCCTCCACTGAGCCATCCTGAGGGTTGCTATGCAGCAAATCAGGAAGGGGCTCACTCTCATCCTCGTCTTGCCCTGAAGCTAGCAAGAGACATGAGACTTCTGCTCGCCGGTGGAAAGGCTTGAGCCTGTTGACATGGAATATCTGAGGGGCTACCCCAGAGGCTCCCATGTCAACCAGATAATTGACTTCGCCCATCTTGGAGATGATCCTGAAGGGTCCAGTCCACTTGTCTGCCAAAGCTCTAGGCTTGGTAGGCTCCATCACAAGGATTTCCTGTCCCGGAGTCCAATCCACTTGCGAGGCTTTAAGGTCATGCCAGTACTTATTCAATTCCTGGCTGGCCTTGAGATTTGCTGTTGCCTGACCCATCATCTGTGTCATCCTCCGTCTGAGGCCTAACACATAGTCCCCCACTTGCTTGGCGGGACCTGGAGGGGTGGCTTCCAAGCCTTCTCTGATCAAGGCGAGGGGCCCCCTCACGGGATGTCCAAAGAGTAACTCAAAGGGGCTGAAACCAACACCCTCTTGAGGTACCTCTCTGTAAGCAAACAGCAGGCATGGCAGGAGGAGATCCCATTTCCTCCTTAGGGGTTCTTCCAAAGCCCCTAGCATGCCCTTGAGAGTTTTATTAAATCTCTCAACCAGACCATTGGTCTGGGGGTGGTAAGAGGTGGAGAACTTGTAGGTTACCCCACACTTTTTCCACATGGTTTTCATGTAACTAGACATGAAGTTGGATCCTCTGTCAGAGACAACCTCCTTGGGGAATCCAACACGGGTGACAATGCCCAGGAGAGCCCTGGCAACCACCTTGGCAGTAACAGTCCGAAGGGGTATTGTCTTAGGGTACCTGGTGGCATGATCTACCAAGACCAGGATGAACCGATGTCCACCTGAAGTGGGAGGGTCAAGGGGACCGACGATGTCGATGCCCACCCTCTCAAATGGTGTGCCAACCACTGGCAATGGCTGCAGTGGGGCAATGACACTGCCTCCAGTCTTGCCAGACAACTGACAAGTTGGGCAGGTCCTGCAGTGGGACTCCACCTCTACTCCCATCCGTGGCCAGTAGAAATGGGCAGAGAGCCTCTGCTTAGTCTTCTTGATCCCAAGATGACCAGCCAAGGGCACCTCATGTGCCAACTGCAGTAGGAAGGGCCTGTAAACCTGGGGTACCACCAACCTCTTGAGGGCACCAGGTTCAGGCTTAGTGGGCTCACTAACAAGCAGCTCACCCTCCCAATAAATCCGGAATGTCCTAGGCACTTCTCCTTGTGCCTGGGACAGGGCCTGTTTCCTCAGTCCCTCGAGAGAGTGGCACTCTCTCTGTCCCTTACAGCAGTCTGCCCGGGAGGGTCCCCCTTCAGCTAACAAGCATTGAAGGTCGGGATGATCCTCCGGGTTGAGAACCTCTCCCACAGGAGAGTCTTCTGTCTCTTCTCCCACAGGAGTTGAGTTTGGGTTTTCCACTGGACCCAGCCCGTCCGGAGCATGGATCCCAATGGGTGCTGTCGGAACAGCAGGAAGAGAAGGTGTTCCCTCCACTGAGGTGGCCTTCTTGGTCTTCCTTCTTCTTGCCTTAGGCCTCGCCTTTGGCTCGGGTACCTGACTCACAGCCAGACCCGGTGTCACCTGTGACCTAGTGACTGCAGCCGCAGTCATGGGAAGACCATCCGAGATCAACCCCAACTCTACTAGATCATTTCCTAACAGAATGTTAGCAGGGACATTGTCCTGAACCAGGACAGGAAGCTTTGCTGTCTTGTCTCCAATCATGAGTGTGACTAAGGCTACAGGCGATACTTTGGGAGGCCCACCAGCTAACCTGGTGGTTCTCAGAGGAGCACCTACATAGTCCTCTGGCTTGAGCAGGGTCCTGTCCACCACTGTCATGCTTGCCCCAGTGTCTCTCAAACCAGTAGAAGGCTGGCCATTCAAGAGGACACTTCTCAAAAACCTACGGGTGTTCTGTGGGATAGTCGCCAGTACTTCTGCATACTGGTCCTAGGCCCCAAGGGACACTAAGGAAATCTCTACCGGAGCACCAAATGTGATCCCGGTAGAGGAGGGGAGGACAGTGGCCTCAACCTCAGACACGGGGTAAGGGTAGGTCAGGCTGACAGCCTGTACTCCAAGTGCCTTACCTTTACACTTGGAGTCACCCATTCTGGGATCCAGAGCCCCACAGTCCCAACAAGCGCCAGGAGTGCGGGGTACGGTACTGGAACCACTGGGAGCCAGCTTTGCAGCAGGTGGACCACTACTCTTATTCCCACCCACAGATGACTTATCCCCACTAGATTTTCGGGTCTTGGGAGAGGAAGGTTTAGGTTTACCCGACTGTGACTGCTTGTGGGACTCCTCAGCTTTCTGAGAGGCCCCCTTTTCTTTGTCCTTGTCCTTCCCACTGGAGTCTTTAGGGGACACCCGGTGGGAGACCCACTTGTCAGCCAACCTAGCCAGCTTAAAGGGGTCCAAAATGTTCTGGTCAGCCACATACTGACGCAGCTCTGGTGAACAGGCTTCAGAAAAATGCTCAAAAAACAAGAGGTGGGACAATTCAACAAAAGTCTTAACCTTGTATCCATCGATCCACCCCATCATGTTCATGTGCGCAGCACTCACCCAGTCAACCCAAGACACATTCTCTCTTTTCTTAAAATCCCTGAACCTTCTAAGGTATTGGGTAGGTGTCTTGCCAAACTTGGCAATCAAATCAGACTTCATACACTCATACTGACCCCTTTCTTCCACACTCAGCTTCAGAATACAGTCATATCCAGTTTGAGGCACTCTGCTTAACAAACACTTAGCCCAATCTCTTTTATCAACATCATGAATCGCACAAGCCATTTCAAATGCTTCAATCCATTGGAGGATATCTGAACCCTCCACAAATACACCAACCAAATCTTTCATAAACTTGGTGGCTGGGGACCTGACACTCTCACTGGTTTTAGCTGAAGTCTCCACTCTAGCTTTCTCTAGCTGGATTCTCTGACATTCAGTGTCCTGGCTCTTGAGTTCAAGGTCCTTATTTCTGAGTTCAAGATCCCTATTCTTGAGCTCCACTTGTTGAGCCAACTCCTCTTTCTTAAGTTCAGCATCTATTTCCAACTTGCGGTATTCAAAGGCCAATTTCATCCTTAATAACTCAAGCTCCAAGGAATTGCTGGGGTTTGGAACAGAGGCAGCAGGAATGGCGGCATTCCCAGAAACAGATTCAGCAGAAACCCCAGGGGCAGAGTCCTCATTGGTTGCATTCCCCCCCTCATCAAGAGTTTCACCATCAGTCTGGTAGTCCACCAGGGCAGCTATCAGCTCAGCCCTAGACTTATCCACAAAGTCTAACTCCCTGGCTTCACAAGCACTCTGGAGAGCCTCCAAGCTCATCCGAGTCAATTTGCCATTTGCAATAGACTCCATTGTTTGTAATGCAGTTATCTTGTACACAACTAAACCTTAATTTAATAAAGTGCAGATATTTTGTAAGTGGCACGGTTATACACTGATTCTTAAAACCATAAGCATCCCACCGCTGCCACCAGTGTAAAGGACCGGTAGGGGGTGTCTGTACTTCTGCTCTCTATATGGTAGAAGATAGGCACAGAAGACCCCAGCCAAGATTCTCTATTACGGTAGCAATGGACGAGCAATTAAGGCCTAGCTTCTCAGGAGGTGATGCAGGCTGGTTCTTAAGTACAGTGTAGTCCCCAAGCCCCCACAAAGGAATGTCCACACACTGTATTGGTTAGAACACAGTCTTTATATAATCAATATTCAAGGTTATGTACACTTATCATAATAACTCACTTTGTACTTAGGAAAATCAACAATGGCAAATATATACAATTCTAAAGTGGTACCACCCTTTGTATTAGATCTTATTTAAGTGCATCAACAATACTGTAACAATGTCACACAGATCAATAGAGTGAAACCAGCAATAGAGAGAGGAGAGAAAATAAGATGGTTGAGCAATAGGCAGAATACTGGCCCCTATCACTAGACACAGTTCTGTGTGGAGATCCCCCCACCTGGGCAACCTGTAAAATAAAGATATAGCACAAGCCCAGTCCATATATTGTTCTGCAAGTCTTATTCCCTCCTATAATGTTTTTACCCCCCCCAATGTACCTGGTGGAGTCGAGTTCTTCGAAGAGGCGTCGACAGATCCTTCTTGAGCGACCCCCTTTCAAGCGGGAGTCACGGATCGTCGAGAGGCGTCGAGAAGCGTCGAGGAACTCGGCATTCGGCGGCGGGGAATCGACGGCCCTTCTTGAATGCCTTCCCTTTCAAGCGGGAGACACGGGGCGTCGAACGTCCGTCGACAAACAGGGTAGAACGGCGTCGATGAGGCGGCAGCTTCGTCCGAGCGGTGCTCGTCGGCGTCAGAGCGTCGGCGTCCTGCAAGGCAGAGGCGTGCGGGGCACCTCGGTGACAATAGTTCTGGACCGCAAAGATTGTGGAGACGGAGGCCCAGCAAGGGCGTCGAGTCGTTCGAGTTTTTGTGGTCTTCGGGTGGCGGGAAACCCACCGGCAGGTTTCTCCTCGGCGCGTTGGTCGTCCTCGACTTTTTCCGGCAGGATAAAGCGGTCGACGGTGCGGACGAGGGAGTCCTTCGATTCGAATGTTCTTAGGCAAAGGAGCGGGCGGCTCCGGTCGTCGGCGGCACAGCTTCAAGTGGTTCCCACGGCTGGGCAACACAACTTCGACGGGCCTCCAGCGGTTACACAAACCTGCGAACCCTGGTCGACGGCAATGGACTTCGACGGCGGCGATGTCCGGGTGCTTCACTTCGATCTCCTCGGCGGTCCCGTCTCGGGTCGGCAGCCTTTCGAGGGTCTGTCTTCCAGGGCGCTTCGGCGAAGATGGAGCGGTGCTCGATGGTCCCTCGGAGCACGGGAAGAGGGCGTCTTACCAGGTCCTCTCTCGGGTCAGTCTGCGACGATTTCGGCAGCCTTCGGATCGGTCGAAGCAAATGCAACAGCAAGTCTTCTTCTTCCAGCTGGACGTCGAGGATCAGCAGTTCCAGTTACTCTTAGAGTGGAGACTCAACTCCAGAACGCTTCTGAACGCTTCTGAACGCTTCTGAACCCATTACCAGTGGTGAGAGGTCCCCAGATATACTATTCTGTCTCTCATCCACACTGCTGGCACACACTCAGCAGCCAATCATACAGAAGGGCATTCATGCAGTCAGTCAGCCAATAAGGCACACAGTGCATTCAGGCCACACTCCTCCCTTTCAGACACTCACAACAAGGAATGTGGATTGGGACAAGTACCCAGCCATTCAACACTACACACTGCATTCAGGCCAGTTTCGGGCAGGGCTGTCTCAGTCTTTGTCTCTCATGCCAGAAACCAGACAACCACAACAAGGAGTGTATATTGGTCACACACTCCATTCACCCAGGTCCCACCCACAGGAGGTACCCACAACATACAGTCACTGGGAAGGCTCCAGTCAGTCTAGCTGGGCCTTCACAACAACACCATATATGGAACTTCCACCCAACAACCAGTCAGGGGGAAGAGACAGAGTCAGGGCTTCCCAGGACTTTGGGAAACAAGGTAACAGGCAATAGAAAGCAAGAGGCCACAGGGGCCATCTTGTTTCCTATCAGGAATCAACTGATCCCAATGGCAGGGCCTGGGTATCCCAAAATGGAGGACACCCAGAGCACCTGTCAAATTCAGCATGGAGCTGCCACCAGCCCATACCCTGCTCTGTGGGCCACCCACAGGTGCCCAAAAACATACACTAGGGGCACAGGATTGTACCCCTACCCATGGGTGCCATAAGGGTATCCCATGGGTCTGTTCACCAAACCAAAAGAGAGAGCTGCACTGCCAGGAGTCCCACATGGACTCCTGGGCAGAAAACATGACAGAACACACGATAAAAAGCAGTAAAGGACAAGGATTCAGAGGCCCTGCCCTCTGATGCATTTCCAGCAACACAATTATACACAAGGCAGTCATCCACTTCTGTCTTGTGGTTATGTCATATGTTTTTTCGGAATTCAAACATTAGTGCTCTGGCTCATTATGGTGAGGTCTTGTTCGCGAGACCTGCACAGGAGTTTTGAATCCACCACTTTAGGCATTGTACAAGACCGATCTAAGTCCGGTAGATAACCATAATATTTTTAGCCTATATTTTGCACGACGTCTACACACATGACAGATGCTTCACTGTTAGGAAGAATTCTAATTTCTGTGGTAATTCCCTTCAAACTTAGAGACCCCCACCTCTTTTGCTGGATTTAGGACTTTTTAAGTATAACCTTGGAGGGAGTGAGCCTTTTTCCCACCCTCTCATGTGTTTTGGCCTAATTTGGGTTATGTGTTTTCACTGTTTTTGGAATCTGACAAACTACGTAGACAACTACTTTTTGTATGATGACACAGCACCTTCAGTGCAGTGTCACAGAGAAATCCTTCTTGATTTCTCACAAGGTTTAAATACCTTTTCTTGGGTGAACTACTGTTCTCAAGAATAGTAAAGTGAAAATGACTTTACTTACCTTTTCTCTTTGTAGGTCCAGCACACATCATCTTATGTGGAGTGCTGGGGGTATTACCTAGTAGCCCCTTATCCTAAATTCTCGTGTAACATTTTTAGGCTACCCTCACTACTTTAAATGGCTGGTGGCAGTGGTTTATTTTTCCTACCATTGTACTTTTCTGTAGGCTTAACCCTCAGCTGCAGTACAGCACCCATGGGTGACCCTTTTGTCAAAAGGGCCCTGGTCGTCTTTTTTCACCATTTTCTGTTTGTGAGGTCTTTCTTGGGTTTTACTCTGTGAATTGAGCCAGGTTTGAACCCTTTGTTTGTGTTGCCTCTGGCTCCAGTGTGTCTGGAAGGATGGGATGTGAGGGAGGAACCCAAAACTCCCCTGTCCTTTGTCTCTAAGAATGCCTGAATGCAACCAGTCCTAGTTGGCTGGCTGCTGTCCTTTTAGGACAGCCACCCTGCTGTGTGATTGACTGCCTAGGCTGTGCATGAATGGGAGAAACCTGCTTAAAAGGTGAGGGTTTTGGGACTAGAGCAGAGTTGACCACTGGGAGAAATACCCGATGAATGAAACCGTGAACAAAGCTTGCTGCATCCTCCTGGACCTTTGTGAATTGCCCAGTGGTGCGCTGCTGCTGTGCTGAAAAACCTTGTTCAATTAGACAGAGAAGCTCTGTAAGGGACGACTTCTCCCCTTGCGTTAGTGGGACCAACTAACCCTGAGACAAACTCCACTGGACCATCTTGCCGACTGGCTGTACTTCTTCATTGCTGCAAGAACCGAGTGGCAGGGGTCGAGAAATCCGTAGTCGAGTGCAACGTCTGAAATCTGGCTAGAAGCTTCAGGAGTCTCCTAAGGACCCTCCAGAAGCAGGACGACCAGAGCTTGAGTCTCCTGACCAGAGTGCAGGACCCAAGGAGTGAAGGAAGCCCAATCCGTATCCGAGATCCGCGACAGTGCTGTTTACTAAGCACTGAAACCACAAAGTGCAGCTGAACCGAAAAGAGCCCATAGCTGCCGACTACCTCCCAAGTACCTCCGCAGGAGCCCTCCAGACGTCCTCCCTCTTGTCCCCACGACTGAGGACCAGGACCATGGGTCTGCACCTCTGTAGCAGGACAGAATCTAGCTGGACACTCTTCTTCAAACCAGATGTACTGTTTAGACCAGGGTACTTACCTTGTCTTTTTGCTGTGCTGCTTTTCTTTTTTTTTATTGATTTAACTGAACTTAATCAGCTTTACAATATTAGACAACAATGATATCAAAGAGACAAAAAAATAAAACATTTTTTTCCACAAATTACAAATTCATCATAAAACATTAAAAGTATATAAAATTTAAGTAAGACCAATCAGTTAGATGCACATCGAAATTAAGAAATATATAACTTTAACTCATTTAAAAAGGCAATAGCGGAAATTCTTAATGTTATAATGCGGCCTCCATAAACCATCCACCACATTGTTTCCGCTGACAGATTTACATAGTTTTGTAGAATTTTAAAAAAGTGCTGTTCACGTTTCAGTCTTAATGAAACACATTCAGATATCAAGTGGCGTATAGTCTCTGGTTGATTTACCTCTTTACAAAACCAGCAAAAGTTATTTTCATGTGGTATTATTCCACATTTCGCAAGGAGATCCTTTGTTGGCTAGAGATTAAATCTCAATCTCATAAATTCTGCAGTGTGAAGAGGCGAGGGAGACTGCTGGAGATATAATTCCAAATGACTAGCTTTTTTGTGCATACACAGGTTTTTTGGGAAGTCTCGATATGTGAGACATTTGTCTCGTGTTGTTTGCCAATCGAGTTGAAATAGTTTGGTTTTGGCCCTGACTGGGTTTGTTAGAAGGCCATCCGGAGATACACCAGCTTCAGCAAGAGAATTTATATCTAAATCTCGACACTTACATATTGTAAGTGATTTCAATCCGGCACACACCCAAGTCAATGCCTAGCGTGTAATGCACAACTGAAATCCTTATTTATTTTTGTCTAAAAGTTCTTTATTCTGAACGATGTACCACTCATATCATGCCCCTCTCCTGGAACACCCCCCGCCCCCTGGTCACACAGAACCAGGAATCAGTCTGGTTTGCAAAGTTAAAATATTTATTTATCTATTTACAATTTAATCACACTATGTTTTAATGGGTACACAATAACCACCAATGGGGGGATGTAATACTGAATAATTTCTTTACTACTCAAGGAGTAATAGTGAGCAAAACAATTCAGCACAGAAATAATACTTTTGTGCGTGTGTCAAATAGCGCTGTGGTTAAAGGTTCCGCCTGCACACCCATCAATCCCCAATAGGTAATGTAAAGAGATAGGAGGAGAGAGCAGGTAATCAGGAATGGCAGAATTCAAACAGAATATCAATCCCACTTTTCCCCAGCAAGCACAAGAGAAAAACAGAATTGACTGTCAAGCTGTCAGAATGGCTTTTAAAGTTATCTTAGAATGGACTGGTCAAAAACACTAAATATGAATTTTATTGCTGAAATTGTATAAATTCTTATGGTCGCCACTTTGGATAGTTGCACATAAACACAAGCAATGATTTAATACCAAGAAACAATTTGAAATCTTAAAATTCAGGTCGGGGGGAATCAAAAGCTGTTTTACAAGTGTCAGAATTTCCCAAAAACAAAATTTGCGGCAAACTTTTCACTGTGCGATAATCGTGATAACGGGAGAGCTGTATGGATTTGGGATGCGGATTTGTAAATGCGATTTAAAGCTGTGTATGTTAGCTACAAGCAGAAGTTAAAATTTTGTTTCTAGCACATAAACCGTGGAAGTTATGGACGTTTTAGTGGAGGTCGTTTTTGGAAAACGGGAATGCACTTTTAAAATGACAAAAAGGATTTCTTAGACTAGTGGATGACTATGAACAAAACGAATACCCCACAGGCCACTTGATCAGGGTGACGGCCTGCAAAGGAAACTCGCCTTTTTCAGATGAGAAAAGATCAGCGCAGAGATAGTTTTAGCAATGTTAGTACCGGAGGAAGGTAGGATAGATAGGACAGAGGGTTCAAACAATTCAAAAATACTTCTAATAATATAGGTTCTGAATTCAAGACGGGATGGGTTTAAGATAGGGATTAACTAAGCAAGGTAAATATGCTAGTGACACAGTTCTATCTATAGATACTCACTAGATATGTTTTTAAACGGTACGGTGGAATTTGAGGCCTAGCTGAAAATAGTTCAGCTATGCAATGGATTTCTGCTTTGCCAGGTTTCTGTAGTCTGGAGCAAGGAAGATGTAAAGTTCATTAGCAGGGTGCTCCGCCAGCATCGGGGTAGTGAGTGAATCTGTCTGTCTTTTTGAGTGGTGAGCTGCCTCTATTTATGCTATGATAAAGGGGTGTGTGGGCTGATTTATCCTAAACTCGGCCTTTGACAGGTGATTGGGTCAGAGTCTCCTCTGTGCCTTGATAGGAGGAGAGAAACATGGTGTCACCTTTATGGTGTGATTTTATGAGGCTGAGGATCCACCCCTGGCCCTTGAACACAAAATATACTTTTGGCACCATACATATTTACACATGTGCAACCTCTATAAGAATCATATATACAGATTACATATTTTATATAGCAGTTATTCCTCCAAACCCCATAGCGGTTGGATCTTGTCTCGGCTTTTCACAGAATTTTCCCCTTTTCATCAGAAACACAATGTCCAATTTTATAAGCACATTTCTACAAGTGTGCGCGTTTAACATGGCCATAAGTATATAAAGTTTCATACTTCTAGCAGCAATACATTTTGTGTAAAATCACATTTTCTGCCATTTCTTTCCAGAACATGTCACACGATTTTGCTGCCTCTTGAAACGTGCAGCCAAAATTTAGATTCACAAACCTGTTACTGCTATATTTTACACAATTTTCACTGGAAAATTGTAAGTCTTTTAAAAAGTGTTCTTTGTGAAGGTTCAGCCACAGATGACTGTTTGTCTTCACCTCCTTCTGTCTCCCTATAGTTCAGAAGCAGTCTCCTCCCTGTTTGCTCTTGGCAGAGGCCATTTACGACTGTCCTCACACCCTGCATTTCCTTAGTGGCAGTTCAATGTTCCCTTTTGCCTCTGTAGACCAGGTTCTTTCCTAACCCTATAATTATCACTTTGGTGTGATTTCCTGGTGGGTGGAAAGGCCATCCTTCTGTGGAGAAACCTGATATTCCAGTTTGGTAGCTTTTAGACAGGCTTGATTTAATTTTTAAATCTGTTGCATTTTCCCTTAGCCTAAAACAAACTTGTGATTTCAAAATAGCAGCTAGAATACCTATTCAAGGTTTTGAACAATGGGATCAAACCAATTACAGCATAGGTTACTCTGAGTAACAGGCCTCTTAGATTGCAAACATTTGATTTCAGTTTATCCATGTTTAAAGTTTAATCAGGCCGGCTACTGACAGTCATTCAGGCGGCCCAGGGTACTGCACCCAGATTTTTGACAGATCCACAGACAGGCCACTTTTGCTGTGGAATTTTCTTTATGCTCTCAGCTTTTCAGGACCTTGCAAGTTCAGAATGATTTCTTAAACTAAGTGAATTGTAGCACCCAGCAAGAATTTTGGGTGTTTGAGGGTGTTTTGCACCGGCATTCTGCAGTTTCAGCAACAAAAACAAAGGGATTTAAAGCAAGATTTTGAGGTTTCATTTAGCAAAACACTGCTTTTTTCCTTCTGTACTCCATTTTTACTTGTTGTGGAGCCCAGTGACATATTCCAGGAGTGAGATCTCTGTTCCATCACTAACAACATGCGTGGCAGATTGGGCAGCCATCTTTTTGTGCATTGCAAAGCACAATTTTCAGAGGTTTTGGCATGCACAAAGGTTTTGCAGCCATTTTGATATTTCTGGCACCATCATAACACAGTGCTGCAGCATAGCAGAGCAGAAAGTGGGTTAAAACATCCCACAGAGCACTCCTCACGACTTGAGTTTGACCACCCATCAAGGGGAAGTCGGGAGATTGGGATGTTCTTTCTTTCTTTGGTCCAGGTGGACAAAGTCGTCTGCCTCTCCCATCAACGTTGGATCGACAGGCTCTCCCCGCCGGTTCTGGATGGGAATATGGAGCGATACTCCGGGCTCCTTGGGTCTTTCCTCCCGGTCCCCGAGTGGTCCTCCTTGGTAATTAGAAATTCTTGGTTCCAATGTTGTGAGACAGAACAGAGCATGGAAATTTCCCCACTACTATTCATGTAGTGGGGCAGATGCATACATTGACATACAATTTACAATATTCCCTGCCTGTATTTACTAATGGTTTTAACAGTGGGAGTCTTCTAGGTATCCAGGAATGTCCTCCTCTGGGTTTCCGGTTGGCTCCCCAATCTGCCGCAAAGTATGCCTGGGATGGCAACTCTTCAGCTGGTTTATGTGGACCCACGTGTCTTCCCCCTCTGCCAAACTGCCCTTGGGTATGCGGATTTTGTAGGCACTGGTGAGATTCTGTCTACAATTTCAAAAGGACCCTGCCAAGTTGGGAGGAATTTGCGCTGTTTGGCTTGGTTTCTTTGGAAATTGTACAGGTAGACCCGGTCTCCTACTTGGTATTCTTTTTTATTTGTGTTAAGGTCATAGTGGGTCTTCGTACTGTCTGCAGATCTTTCTAGATTCCGCTGAGCATAGGCAAAAGCATGTTGAAGGTGTTTTCTCAGATTCTCAATATACTCATGAGTTGTGGAGGCATTTATCAAGGTCTGCTCTTGTGTTCTGTAGAGCAGATGCTGGGGTAGCACCATCCTTAGTCCAGTCATCAGCTCAAACAGAGACATTTTTGTTGCAGAAGAAGGGGTAGATCCGATGGCCATCAGGACAAGGGGTCATCGAATGTCCCAACTTGGTCCAGAATCTGCCACAAACCTTTTTAATATGTTCACAATAGTTTTGTTTTAACTTTCAAATCCACCACTAGAGTCTTGCCGGTAGGCAATGCGTAGTTTCCTTTTGACCCCAAGTATCTCCCACATCTTTGTCATCACTTCGCTAGTGAAGAGGCTACCTCAGTCTGACTCAATCCTTTCGGGTAGTCCAAAACGCAAGAAGATGTGATTGATCATCAGGGCAGCTGCTGTTTCTGCCTTGCAATTTGGGGCTGCCCGTTTAGTAAACAAGCATGTTACAGTCAACATATACTTGTTTTGTATTTATTTGGCTTATATAGCGCTTTATACCAAAGCTTGTTTTGTTACTTGTTCCCCCAGAGGAGCGAATCATGGGCCTGATAAAATTGACTTGTAAATCTGACCAAGGCAGTGTCATCCCCCTCTTTTGGAGGGGAGCACGGTGTGTGAGTGATGTTGGCTGAAATTGTGCACACACAAGACACCCCTTCAAGTATTGGTTGAGGTCCTGCCCCATGTGTGGCCAGTATGCAACCGCTTGCAAGATTTCTAATGTTGTATGAAACCCCCGATGACCGGCTGTGGCTGCATCATGGGCGTGACTTAGCATGAGGCTTCAGAATGAGGTAGGAACCACCCTCTGGTCATGGCCAGCTATGGATCTCCTCACCAACAAACCATCCGGGATTCGGAAAATTTTTGGACATTTCATCAACACTCTGAGGTCCTCTTTCCCAATGTAATCGGTATCCGTCAGGGGGAAGTTCTCAGGGTCCTCAATGTGTTGATAAAACTTACCAATTATTGATCCCCTTTTTGGCCGTAATCAAATCAGCATCTGTGGTCTCCTTACTCCATTGTGCAGTTGAGAGTTCATTGTTAGCATTTGTCTGGGACCTAGTGATAGCCGTGACCTGGATTTCCCCCTAACAGGGACTCGATCTCAAGTAGATCCCCTTGGATGGCTCTGGTTTTGGCCAGCTGATCAGCTAGGTCATTTCCAGTTGTGTCTGGTCCCTCTACTTTAGAATGCCCTTTGATCTTTTTCCAGTAGATGGTCATCCCATTCGAGGTGACCAGATCATCAATGTTTTGTATTAATTTCCCATGTTTTAATGGTTTGTTATTAGCACATAGCATGCCTCTGATTTTCCAGTTAACTAGATGCTCCACAAACCCGTTCCGTACATAATCTGAATCAGTGGTTATGACCAGTTTGTGGAGTTGGTGTTGACAGCAGTGAGGATGGCTTGATGTACAGCCATCAGCTCTGCCACTTGACTACTTCGGGGACCGATTTTGTACCCAGTGGAGGATTCTGGGGCATCATTCACCCATGCATTCCCTACGCCGGCCACAAGTTCCTTTTCCCCGTTGTTGTCAACATGGTAGGATCACCCATCCACATAGACATTGGGCATTCCCTGACACTGGTCTTCGTCATAGACTTTGGAATTAAGGTAGGCCCCCATGTTGTCCTTGATTTTAAGACTTTCGTCCTCGAGACAGTTTTCTCTGGCACAATCATGCAAGTCAGCCAGACCTTGCGTGAGGGGACTCTTCTTTTTTTGGCCATATCTGACCTCCACAGGAAAGCCTTGCATTAACAGAATCCAGGAAGTAATTCGGGAATTACTCACATTTCCGGCATGGATTCTGTCACTTTGAAGATATTGCAAAGGTTGGTGTGGAGTCTCCACTATGATGTGTTCCCCCTGGATAAACAGGCGGTAGTTCTTCAATGCCCACACCGTTGCCAGAAGTGGCTTCTCACAATCGTTGAATTTTTCCTCCACAGAGGATAAAGTCTTACTCTCATAGGAGATTACTTTATTGACCTTGTCATGCTTTTGATGTAATACAGCAGTTAAGCATGTATTTGAGAACCCTGTCTCCAAGAAGAACTCCTTGTTTTTGACAGGGTAAGCTAGGCAAGGCGCTTGTGAGAGGCTTCTTTTGAGTTGTCTTACTGCTTCGGCTTGTTCAGGACCCCACTCCCACTTGACCCTCCCCTTCAAAAGATGGATCAGAGGTCTTGCGATCTCTGCGTAATCCTCAATGCACTTTCTGCTATAATTAGTTAGTCCAAGGAGGCTCCTTAGTTCCTGCAGAGTTGTGGTTTTTTTTTTTCGGGAGGGCTTATACTTTCTTTTCCTGGGGACAGAGACCCTGAGGAGTTATCTCATGCCCAAGAAATTGACACAGGTTCTGCACCACTGTAACTTTTGAAAGGAGAGTTTTGCTCCGGCAGCCCTCATCTGTGTCAGGACATAACGGATCTCCGCTATGTGTTCCTCCACAGTTGAGCTTTTGACTAGAACATTGTCTACATAGGCCAGGTTACCCCTTTCACCCAGGTCGGGCATGGCCTTATGTAGAAAGATGTTAAATTCATTGCCGGAGTTGATGTATCCGAAGGGAGTCTGGGTCCAAGTGTATTGCTGCCCCCCAAAGGTAAAGGCCAGCTTGTATTGGTCCTCCCTACTGACAGGTACAGTCCAGTACCCATTGGTCAGGTCAATTGCAGTGAATACTTTTTACCCTTGGATCTGGGCCAGCCCTTGGTCTATGTAGGGAAGAGGCCATCAGGAAGTATGGACCCATTTGTTGAGCTCCATTAGGTCGGCACAGAGTCTCCACTAGCTGTTAGATTTCAAAATCCCCAGCACCGGATTATTGAAGGTGCTGTGGACTGGACTAATTATCCCACGGGACTCAAGGTTCTTCATTATTTCCGAAAGGGACTCCATTGATGTGAGAGGCAAACAATATTGCTTCACAAACACTGGTATCATGCCAGGGTCCATGGGAATTGTTGTTGTGTGGATGTCGGTGCGACCACAGTCCAATGAGTTTACCGCAAAGAGATCTTGAAAATCTAAGAAACCTTGTTTCAATTTCTGTTTTTGCTCCAGAGTCTCACACGCATCAGCTAGGTTGACTCTCTCTTCAACCATCTGCTTGAAGCCTGGAAAGACTTCTGGTTTTGCTATCTCAGCGGCCTCCTCCAGCTGGGTGGAGAAGTCCCTGGTCAAAGTGCTGATTTGGACTGATGGCTTTAGGTGGGGAAGGCAGTCCTCGTGGACTTGAAATATCACCTCATCCCTCCTGAAGTCACAGGCCACATCTTCCTTATCATAAGGGCAGGAAGAGTACACCAGGAAATTCCCCCCATGCCGGGTGAAGATCATGTCTGGTGTTGCATCATCATCGCTATCACTGTCAAAACAGTCCTTGGGGATTGGTCCTAACAGTTTGTTACCTAAATCTGTGGAAAAATGTCAGCCATCAACCGCCATTCCAATAATGGTGCCTTTGCCCAGAGTGATACTGTTTAGGTCACTGTTATTCACCTCTATTGGAATGGTGTCGTGTTCTGTGTTGACTAATGGTGTTGGGTTTACCTCAAACCCTTGCTGTTGGAAATGAGCGTTAAGATGGACATAGGCGTCAGGATTTTTCAGTTTCTGTCCTCTTTTAATTTTTACTTCCAGTGAGAATTGTGGGGTCCATTCTGGGATGGTGACTTCCTCTCCAACCTGAATTTCAACTGCATATGGAAAAAAAGGCAGAGTTTGGCTGATGAACTCCTGAAAGGGTAAACAAACAAATGCAGTTGATTAGGCACTCCAGGTCCACAATTAGGTCCACAGATTAGTCCACTTGCACAAACAAATCCAGCCAGCCAGCCTCATCCAGCAAAAGTCGTTTCTGCAAGCAAGACCGCGTACCAGTCAGTCAGGACTTCTCCAGCGTAACAGCGGACTTGGGCAAGCAGCCTTCGGGAAGCGCACGCTCCAGAAGCGCAGCGTTTCCGTTGAAATGCAGATTGTGGGGAAAAAAGGCGGGGTTTGGCTGATGAACTCCAGTCAGTCAGGACTTCTGAAGTGTAACAGCAGACGTGGGCAAGCAGACTTCGGGAAGCTGTGCTGTGCTTTTCTCAGTTGGGAATTGCAGTGGCTTACCTTTAGAGTTGATTCCAACTCTCCTTTCACAGGCGCAACATCTTGTGATCCTACAAATGATTTTTCTACAAACTCTCTAACTTTGTGCAAGACTTTTATCTAAGAAGTGCCTCACCTCCATAGACTGTTTCAAATTGACTTTTGCTGTCCTGGCTCCCTGCAGACTCTTCTAGCCCATTGACTTTCTAATTGATTGTCCCTCATAGGTGGTAGCTTGTTTTAGACTGTTACTGCTGGGAAACACTTGTCTAGGTTTCATTGGAAGATTTAAGTGTCCTCACATATATATTGAGAACCTGCTTAACCTTTTCCTTCCTTAAACCTTTCCTTTCTGCAACCTCAGAATCTGCAAAGTATAACTAGTGTGATATATAAATGGCAAAACTGTCCTTGTGATTGAAGTCATCTCGGGGTGTAGGAATTGTGTAATAGCATATCCAAAGATTATCCACTAAATTTCTCTGATTCTGAAAAGTTTTTTTAAAGTATATTTACATGGTTACATGAATTGCCTTTTTAAAGAATGTTTATTTAAAAAATGATGTTAAATAAATAATTATTTATAACAGAAACCTTGAGTGTAAGTGTTACTTCGATATTTGTATTTACGAATTTCAATTGTACAGCTCTACAGATCACATTTACCCCTCTTGAGATAGGCCTGGCTGCTCAGTCACATTACCAACTTGAGTAGTACAGACCTATACCAAAGGGTGGGTTACCTAATACCAAGCAGATAAGTGTTGTGTAGTCTGACACAGTGTGACTGCACAAATTATTACCTAACACTCACAAGAATGGCAAAGCAGGTAATGGGCCCACAGTCATCCTTAGACGCTGCGCTAGACAACTTTGCGACACAACACAAAGTGCATTCCTTTGGGTTACTGTCACTTTTAAAGACACTACGATCATTATTGCAAAATTGTGTTTTAACTACTTTAACTGCTGGAAACTGAGCGCTGTTGCTCCATCAAAATCATTCCCTGAAAATCACAGCTTTGCTTAGGGTTCATACGCAGCGTTTCTTATCCTGCCTTAATAGACCATCAACCTGTACACTTCTGGAAATGCATCTCCAACAAAAGGTTCCAAAGGCATTGCTTGGTTAATAGCTTGCTTTTATGCAATGGGCTTCAGCTCTGCATATGGTCACTTTCAAGTCTAACAACAAATGAGATGCATCCTTCTGCTTCTAAGCATTGCCAGACAAATGTCCCGGGCGGTGCGATCAACAGAGATGCAAATTGTGCAACGCTGATAATGCAGAGCTATTGCATTTTCTGTTTTTCTGCCCGAAATACTCACAGGGTAGATCTAGAACATTGTTATTACCTGTAATAAGAGGCACAAGGTTTTTACAATAGTGCCCTGCACTCTACGGTTTACTTGAGGCGCAAACACCGCTAATAGCATGGGCTTCATCATCATATGTAGGACAAGCTTGGCGAATTCAGGACCCTTTTAAAGTATATCAAAATGTTGCTTATATGTCGAAAGCAAATCAACTAATAACGTTATTCTAGATGTGCATGCCAGTAATGAATGCCTGATTATATTTCTATTTCACTAGTATTTATTTATATTGTTATCCTTTTTAAATACTTCTATATATGTGATTATTTCTTATTCGATTTTTGTATTTCGAAAAAACTTGAAGCAGGAACTTGTATTTCACCCCACATCATTGATACATATCACATGTTTTCCTTGTGCCTGATAGGTAAGCCTGCCATCGCACACAGAGACTTGAAATCCAAAAACATTTTAGTGAAGAAGAATGAAACCTGTGCCATTGCGGATTTAGGTCTGGCTGTGAAGCATGACTCCAAACTGAACACCATTGACATACCTCAGAATCCAAGAGTAGGAACAAAAAGGTAAGCGTGAAGTCTTTGACTGAACACATTTTTTCCTTTTCTATGGCAATATGCTGCCGACTGCACAGTTTGAGTTTGCATTCAAACGGTTATTTCTGGTTAAATAACTTCATAGCAATACAAATTACAGTTGGGCTATTGCTATATAAATTTCATACAACATTACTATACGATTATACAATGTTTTTTTGCCAATTAACATGTAGGGGGGTCTGGCTTACAAAGGGTTTTTCAATTGAACGTTCCCATTGGAATACACTTTTGTTAATCAGGCCCATTATGTTATTTCAAAGAAAAAGTTTACATCATTTTAGTGTTAAAGGGCCAGATTCATGGAATGATTTGCGTGGGAAATAGGGGACATGCGCACCAAACTGCGTGCGTAATCACTTCTGTCCATTCATGGAATCAAATACGCTGTACTTTTCAAGGACTTGCGTGGGGTTTGTGCAGGCTTTGCACGTCTCTGCGAGCCATCGAGCACCTTGCGCGAGAGACCACGCAGAGCATCAGCGTGGCTTGAGCAGAGGGCTGGGAAGGGGACGAAACACAGAAAAAGTGAAAGAACATGCGAAACAGTGGGTGTTATGAGGGAGGACCCACAAACAGTCCCTTGCACCCCCACAATTGCGCCAAATGACATGTATTCACGGAACCACCTGCGCAGCCTCGCGGAAGAGAAAAGACCACGCAAATCCCTCGATCTCTATGCCACCCAAAGGCAGTCGCACAGACACTAGGAATCGCATGTGGGATCGCATGTTGCATTTAGGGGTGCGTGTACAGAGGCGGGGTTCCGATCTAACATAGCGGTGCACACACGCAGCGTAGCAGCTTCCAGGAAGAGTTTACAGGGGCTTGCACGCAGATTTTTCCAGTTTTACCCGAGTTACGAAGTATCATATGCATGTTGTTGGGGTGCTGGCAACAGTTACAGGGGACCCTGCGCAGGGTCCCTGATATGCAGGCCTGCTTGCGGGGGACCACACGCACTGTTTGAATGGTGCGTGGAATGGCGCCCGGGTGAGTACGCAAATGTAGCTGTTCTGGCTGTTTATGCTTTGCATGGGGCCGGTTCAGGGGCGTTCTGGACGCAACATGTGAATACGGTTACTTTGCGCAGTAGATTCCATGAATACGCGGGACATGAATCTTTTATTCTGAACGAAGGCTCGTTCAGTCTCGTACTCTGCACGTGTCAATTGCGGGTGAAATGCACACTTTTCCATGAATCGTGCCCAAACTGTTTAATTTCCTCATCACAAGCACAAAGTCTCCAAAATATGTAGTCATAAGAAGAAGTATTTATCAGTTTATGTCAATGGACTAAATGTGCAGCGCCCCTATCATGATACATTACAATGAAAGTGACATCTTCGGAACATGGATTCTTCAAGGCTGAAGCAAGTTGCTGATCTAGTGATGCATATTAAACTGTAATGTATTTTTAGATTTCATGGTTCTGGTCAAAAGAAATCTTTTTCCAGCTAATCTTCAAACTTATTTTACAAGAACTGGAACATTATTGTAATTGATGCTGTATTCATGGTTTGATGATCCCAATCAACTGAAATTCGTTGTGCACTATTCTACTTTTCCTTTTGGGAAGGGTTCAAGAGTTCAGTGATAGGAAGTTGGAGTGTCTCTCTAATCTTGTGCATCTTGCTGATGTTTTTATTAGTGATGCTGTGCAAATTTATCAGAACATTATGGCCCTCATTACGACCCTGGCGGAAATCGAAAAACGATGGCGGAAATGCAATACCGCCATCGAATAGCGCTCGGTGCGATTATGACCCGTCACCGTAAAGTACGATGCCATTAGCGACACCGTAGTGAACGCCAACGCTAACTGCACCAAGTACGCGCACGCGCGCCATGCCAAACCGTAATTACCACCATGGCGCAACGGTACGCGAATTCCGACCCTAGCGGACATGTACCTAACGCCATCAAGCATGGCGGAAAGAACCATTCCGCCATGGTGAGAAGTACGGCATCGCGAATCAACCGTAAACGGCCCTACTGAGTGCCTGTACACCACTCCCTGGCCACATTGCACAACTCCTCGTAGGTGCAATGAAGTCACACAATGCAACCAGTGAAATGTACAAGTCACCCATGCATGCCAACGAACAAATGAATCCAGGGGCTCCAAGTGCCTTGTGAGTGGGCATCCATATCTGCCATGGCACCATTGCCGCACTGATGCAGCACAGGCATGTGAAGGTCCAAGTACAGCAACATGAGCAGAAAAATGAGACAAACAAAAACAGGCCCCCCCATCGACTGACACCAGTGTAAGGCAACATTCAAAGCAGTATCCTGAGTGAGACTGCACCAGCCCTGTACTCCTGCCAGTAAACAAACCAACCATCAGCATAAGCATGCACCACACAAGTTGGCAGAGTGACAGAGCAGCCAGGCTCATCTCAAGAGGGTCCAATGGGAGCTGCAGGGCACAGATGGCACGAATACAGAAGCTATTCCAATGGACATGACCTCAGTCCCCCTCCAAGAAACGCACGCAAACACAGGCACCTGTGACCAGCCATAGTCTGATAATCACATCATTCCACCAATCCACCTGGCTGACCGGCATCTGTCACACAAAAGGTAATCCCCCGCCCCTGAGCATGACATCATTAAAACAGTCATAATGGCAGCCCCTATCCCTGACCTCACTGGGCTACGTAGGCAAACGCGGCCAGTACAGTACCACGCAACTATACTCAGAAGCCGGAACCCAATGCAGATCTCCTCACAATACACCGCTCCACCAATAGGAATATGCTACATTACTTGCAAAGAAGAACGCTACACGGTTAATATCAGAATAGAAATTTAATGCACCACAAAACCACCAAACCCATACAGCCATTAGGTCATGAACTCCAAAATACATTCCAGTATTGTGGGCTGCATCCGCAATAAATGACCAGCTTCTGCTTGTGTGACGCCCTGTTCCATCATGGTACACAGGGGCTACATTCACGTTCAAAAAGGCAACACGGAAGCGCCTAGAACCGCAGGGCCGTCCCATTAGGTAGGCACTAGTCCAGCAGAAAGGACGATATGTTGCTCCTAGCCACTAGCACTGCGTAAGGGCATGTGGCCCATTGGCGATCGTCCCATAAGATCGTAATGGTGCTCCACTGATTGACACGAAGCAGCAGGTGTCGGGAGTAAAAGCCATCTGCAGGAGTGGCATACCGATGGCAGCGGCAAAAGGGGAGGAGATACCTGTCACCCAAATGAAATGAAAAAGAATAGTATGGCCATCAGAACTACATTTGTATTACTCACTTCAATGATCACACTAAATCTACAGCCATATGCATGCTAGCCCACTCAAAAGGATTATTCCCACCCAAAAATCACTTGCGAATCACAAGCATAAAAATCGAGGTGAAAACACCATTACAAACTAGTGTTTGTGTGCATGCGTCTGTGAAGACAGAATCCATTAGATGGGATTAGTAACGTGCATAGACACAAGTGTCTGAAGGCGCGTCGAGACAGGGAGGGTTCGACAAGGGCAGAAAGACGATGGTCCCACTATGGCAGCTCTGCATGACATAGCGCAGGGGAGGTGGATAGATTCCAAAAAGCCCTGTACATGGCAAACTCTCCATCAAATCATCTGTCCATGCATCCATACATCATTCCCTCATCCCGGTATAAAAACGCCTGATTATTTACTCACATAACATTAGAAATTTCCATTGAGTCTGTGCGTAATGCAGTCTGCAAAATCCACTGTGCTCCAGCCCGGAATCCTAGTGTTGTGAAGTAACATGTATTTGGGAACGTCCTGCCTTTTCGTCCACTACGCTATTGCGCATCCCATACTATTCATATCAATCATTGCATTCTCGCCATGGCCCCTGTCCCAAGGACATTAAACAATAGAACTTTATATCTGCAGTCAGACCTGTGGGCGTCTCCTCGCCGCTAGCTGAAAACCGAAAGCGCTGTCCTTCGAATTCCTCATTTGCAACATCACGTCGAAAAGGCATCTGTGACCGCTTGAAATCACAAATTCATCTATGTAGTGCGGCAGTGTGTGAAAATGGCAACTGGCTTCACTCACAAATGGGACGCCCCGCCCGTCGGTGAACCTCGGTACAGTGCTGCATGAGGGTCCACCGTTAATCGAGTACTACATTCCACTGACCCTTCACAAGTTTGTTCGCGACTGCAAAGATAGTATGTGAAGCAATGGGACCATAGCAGAATGAACATATGAACCAATATCACACTGCCATCGGGATGAAATACATGATTGTAATGGCAAGATGCCATGCGTCGAATTGCAGCGTTGTGTGCGGGACGTGCTCGCACAAAGGGGATTGCAGCTTGCACAGGTGGAATTAATCACCACAGGTGGAGGCAATACAGCTTGAAAACACATAAATTGCACACCCAACCCCCTCCCACAACCACACCCACTCCAAAATGCTACCGGCAGGACTGGCGATGTTGGCCCTGGGGGACCTGATAGCACTGCAAGTACTCCAACTTCAGGAAGAAGACGAACGCCAACTACTACAACAACCGGCCGCACAGAGTAGACGCAGGAGGAGGAGGAGGGCAAGGCAGGGCCAGCAAGGCCCACCAGCACAGCCACTACCACCACGCAGGCAGCCCGCAATCCCACGCCTCCGAGCACATCCGTTCAACCTCACGGATGAGCAGATCCACACCCTCTACCGTTTGGACCGGGACACCATAACCGCCATTGTGGACATGACACAGGCTGACCTTGTCTGCATGATAGATAGCCCAACCGCCATCCCACCCCTACTGAAGGTGGTGTCTGTACTCCACTTCCTGGCCACAGGCACCTACCAGCACACAGTCGGACAGTTGCATGGCATTTCACAGCCACTGTTCTCACGGACACTATTGCAAGTGCTCGATGCCCTCCTGAAGCACGCAGACGACTACATCTCTCTACCACGCTCGGAGCAGGAAATTACGAACACAAAAGTGGGATTCCATGCACTTGGCGGCATACCGGGTTGCATTGGTGCCATCGACTGCACCCATGTGGAACTGGTCGTCCCACATGCCATGGAGGCCCAGTACCGCAACCGAAAACAATTTCATTCCCTTAATGTACAAATGGTGTGTGACTCCAACAGGATCTTTACACATTGTTGTGCCCGATTTCCTGGATCAACCCATGATTCTATGGTCTTGAGGAACTCTACTATACCACGCTACATGGAGCGACACGCAGGGAACAGATCCTGGCTACTCGGTGAGTCTCATTTCATGCATGATAATGTGGGGTATGTGATGCGGCAATGACCTGGCAGGAAGGGGGGGGGGTGCGTACGTAGCAATGTCATTCCACAAACATCCTTTATTGTCCACATACAGGTGATGCCGGGTATCCACTGAAGAGATGGCTCCTTACACCACTCCGGAACCCACAGAACCAGCATGAGGAGGACTACAACCATGCCCACTCACGTACCCGTGTAGTCATAGAACAGGCATTCGGCCTACTGAAGACTCGTTTCCGCTGCCTCAGCAGGTCTGGCGGGGCACTCCTGTACCGCCATGAGAAGGTTGCAAAGATGGTCATGGCATGTGTCATGCTACACAACATGTGCGTACGTAGAAATGTGCCCATGCCCCCTGACGCAGAACTGCAAGCACCTGAAGATGGTCATGATGAGGGTGGGGATGTGGCAGCACCTCAAGGAGTCTGCGAGGCACAGGAGGGCCGTGACAGTCGTCAGATTCTCATTGATTCATGCTTCTAGCACTCACGCCTGGTGGCTGATACATGGACACAGGACTTGTGGCACTGTGTGTGTCTGGAACATGCACAATATAGACTGTAGGCCTATAAAGGCCTCGTACACAAAGATCAATGTCCACACATCTCATTGGATGATCGTGCATTGTTTATAGCATATGTGAGATTATGTTACACACCCCATCGACCCGCCACCCAAGTGAGCCCAACACACCCCCTCCACCCTCCTACCTCCCCCCCGAACACCAGTGTCCGAAGATGCTCATTGTCAGTGGGCAGACGCTATTGCAAGCCCCCTCTCCGGGTATCAGGGGCACCCCTGCCTGTGGAGCGCAGGTTCCTCCCAGATCTACGTTGGGGGCTGCCCTGGACGGAACTTGCAACGGATGATGTCTCTGCCTGCTCACGTCCATGCATGTCCCTAAGGGTTTGTGAGAGCTCAGTGAGCACACGGCGCACAGCGGCAAGTTCAGCACATACGTCTTTGGACGTCGCATGCAGTTCCCCCCTCAGGCTCTCGGTGCTTCTCTCCATTTGTACTCTCAGGCTCTCGGTGCTTCTCTCCATTTGTACTCTCAGGCTCTCGGTGCTTCTCTCCATTTGTACTCTCAGGCTCTCGGTGCTTCTCTCCATTTCTGCCCTAAGCGTCTCAGTTGATGTTTCTATGGCTGCCTTAGTACCCCCACATTCATCAGCATGGTCCTTGAGGAGCGTGGCCAGTTGCTGCTGTTGCACGATCACCTGGTCGAGGGACTGTTGCCTCTGCTGTGCCATGGCCATTTGCGGTGGTGTCACAGAGGGGCTGGTCACCTCATGTTGCCTTGCCACAGGGCTTGTGGGGGATGGCCAGTCGTCGTCTTGTGGGTGCCCCTGCGTGGTATCCTCATGGTGTACGGGATGAAACAAACAGGGGGATTGAGACAGGTCATGGATGGATCTTACTTCGACATCCCCGTCTTCTGTGTCGGAGCATGCTGCCATTAATGGAGTATCACCTATGGTGCTGCTGCCACCAGAGGCAGTGCCTTCTGTGGCATCCATTGGGGGGACCTGTGGTGGTGCTGTTGTGGGCATGCTGGCTGCTGGGGTGCCTGTTGATGTTCCCTCCTGTGTGCTGCCACTTGATTTGTGCTGCTGCCGTGTCTTGATGCGTGCAGCTGAGGTGGAGGGTCTTTGGCCGTTGGTCTTGGCCCTCTTTGCAGGTGTGCTGGTAGGGGTGTCCTGGAGCTCGTCGTTTGAATCAGACCCTGTGGTGGAGTAAAGGAGGGCGAGCGTTATTCATGGGTCTGTTGAAATTGGAATGGCAATGTATCACATGCATTGGGGTGGTACCTGAGGGTGATTTGGGTCGGGGCCTTGGAGGTGGTTTCATTTTTGTGTGGAATGAGGATGCAGTTGTTTTGCAGCCTGCAGTTAGGGTGTGCCTGCTGCACGTGTAGAGGGTGTTTTTAGGATTTTTAATTATTTATGTATTTAATGTGAGTTTTAAAGTGCGCTATCAGGCCAATGTATGTGGACGTTCTCCTGGACATGTGTTACTGTTGCACTATGTGGACACATGGTACTTCACATGATTGGACATTGTGGATTTGGCATTGTATTAGTTGGCCCACCTACCGGATTCTTCGGATGTCTGCACTCCTTTCTCCATCCCTCCGACTCCCTCTATACTCTCCATTCCAATGGTGGAGGCACAGATTTCTTCCCAGGGGGTCAACTTGATGGGTGATTCCGATCCTCCCCCGGTAGCTGTGGCAATGTTGCGATTGGCGGATAGTATGCTCCGTACGCGTATCCGCAGGTCGTCCCATCGCTTTCTGCATTGCTGTGGGTTGCGGTCCCCACCGCACTTACCCGCTGTGCCACCAGGGCCCATATGGCCTTCTTGTTCGCAAGTGCCGTCCTGGTCATTTGCGTGGAGAAGACGACGGCAGCAATCTCCTGGAGGGTCTCTGTAAGCACGGTGAGTTCCTGACGGGAGAAGTGGACCTGCCGCTTGTGGTCGCACGCTTTTTTCGCTACTTTTCCCATTTCTATTGCTTTCACTAGGGTGGATGACGGGTTGGGATGTGTCTCAGGGTAGTATTTTTAATGGTTGTGTGGGAATTCTGATTTTATAGGTGTACGGCGTGCTGTTTCCCGTTCCGGGCCCATGTTTTTACTTCCGTTTCCGTATGTTTACGGTCACCGTACTTTCCGGTTGCCGCTCATTACGGTGACCGCTAAGATGGGTGGCGGAATTGCACCTAGGGCGCCGTACGACGGCGGTGAGGGGCGTTTTGGGGACATTTCCGCCATCGCGGACTTTGCACTTCCGCCATGGCGTAGTGCTCGTGCCCGATGGGTCGGAATTAGCCGCACTTTGCTACGTCGTGCAATGGCGGAAATGCTATTTACGCTATGGCGGTCAGGTCAGTCACTTTCCGCCAGGGTCGTAATGAGGGCCTATGTCTTTTATCCTACAATCAAATAGTAAGACATCACTATTGCCACACAATCGGGTCATTCGAGTTTGGTGGTATCCTGCTGGTAAATCCGGTGGGATATGTCGCGGTTTATTAGGCGATCACACCCAACTCATGGAGTTCCTTTCCCCACAATGAATGTGGCGCACTTTGGTTTTGATTCAGGTTCTATTTGGTGATGCCTGCAACCCATCTTGCACCCAACCCCAACAAGTACACGGTGCCCCAATGGACTAGGAACCAGGCCGGTGTGTATTCAGAATGTATTTATTTATTTATTTAGCCAAATATCACAAATGGATTAACATCAGCCAAGAGGGGTGTGGCAACACAAGAACCAAATGACTTCCGTAAAGACACCAACATAGAGATATGCTGTCAAAATTAATTCCTTTTAAATCACCCACCAATACAAGAAAATAACAATTCAACACACACAGTGATGTCAAACAAGGCTATCCTTTTCTCCCAGCAACCCTCACCCTCAAAACATCAATTAGACTTGACTCCTCTGAATGAAAGGCAGTGGCAGAGAGTGGGAACACAACTGATTTGGGGTCTTAAAGAAACAATATGAATGAAAGAAAAGCAATAGAAATTCGTTTTGCCACCCCTAAAAAGAACAGGCAGGGCTGTCAGCACACAATGGGATAATCGGTTTTTGGGATATTTGACCACTGAACCAATATGGGAGACAGAAAAGCAATTTGAAAAATGTGTTTGGCCATGCCTAACAATAACACACAGGGTTTTGGGGTTTTGATCAAAACATATTGGGAAAATCCATTTTTGGGATATTTATCAGCACTGCAATATGAAAGAATAGAAGGAAATGGGAAATCTGTTTGGCCATACCTACAAAGAAGAGGTTGGGTTTATGGGGATTTGGTCAGAAAAGAATGTGAAAATCGATGTTTGGGTTTGAATCACAGATGCAATGTGAGAGAGAAAATGCAAATAGAAAAAATTGTTTTGCCACACCTACAAAGAACAGGTGGGGCTTATGGGGTTTTGGTTATAGCACAATGGATACAAAGGGACAATTTTGTTTTGCACCTTGCATATCCCAAGGCACTACCAGGCTTCACCCTTCTGATTTAACCCCTGCTTGGGATTAATTCTTTTGGCAGATCTTTATGTCTATACCCGTTCAAAATACACTTGGAAACGATTGTTGGTTTTGAATGCCAACAATACAGATCCTGTGAATTCAATGGGGGACTTTTTACTATGATAAGTATGCTAGCAATCTGCACAGACAAGCAGGATATTTTCAATGGGAACATAACTAAAACAATGCTGGAAGAATATAGGGCATACACAATCTATGGCTTTGGGGTAGTTCTACTTACAGGAGACTTCATCATCTCACTTTGACAGGTGGGATCGGCATGCTTTAGCACATAGAAATCTCACATCATGGCAAATTTCCAAATCTTTACATGTATGACTATATTTGTAAGAAATACATTTTGAAGCAAATTAGATGATACTAGTCTGGAGTCTGCATGTCCGTCCTGTGAGAAATATAGTTTTTCTTCATTTACTCAGGAACCATATCAGTGCAAAATATACCACTTTACAGTCGTCATATTAATTATTACCAGCATGCTTTTACCAATTTTCGGATCTCTTGGAATCAAGGGAAGGCCCAAATCACATTTTCATTAATAACTTTAGTTGTGTTTATCCCACCAACATAATTTTAGCATGGTTAGAAGGGGGTGGCTGTCACCTTTAATAAAAGCTTGGAATGACCATTGTGCCATGTATGCTGCTCCTTTTGTGCAATTTCAATGTATTTCTCCCATTTACTCCAAATGTAGTTTCATATTCTCTCTCTCTGGCCCCCACCCTTTCTCTTCCAGTTTTGTTTCTCTTCAGGCATGTGATCTAAGCAGAGAGGCCTGTGTTTAGATTTCGCCTCCCCCTTCAATGCCTAATGGCCACACTAATGCACTTTTTATGGAACTTGTGACCTGGAGGTCACTCCTGCTGCAGAACAGATCTGACTTTATCTGGTCTTCACCGCATTTCTGATCTAAAAAGTATTACTTCTTGTATTTTTAAGGAAGGGCAATGATGGATGAAGACAACAAGGCCTGAATCTCCAGGGAAATAGAGGGAGGTCCTGTAGGTTAGTTTCAAGTTTGGAGAAATGACCGTCCATGTACACTGCAGCAAAAAGCCTTTAAAATCACACATAATGTAACTTTAAACAGCATTTTATAAGGCTTTCACAGTTTCAACATACATGCGTGTTGCTTCCAAATTGTCCATATGGATAAGTTTGTGATAGGCAGAAACCATGTTCACCCTTTGAAAGTCTGGTGAGCATTTTGCTGAGCATATTGACAATTGGCATGAGGGAAATACGAAAATGACATTCTTTTATTTATTACACATGAAATGCTCTGTTACACTTTAGATGCCTGGAGCACAATTCAGGTATCCCATTGAAGATACTGTGCACTGCGGTTTCCTTATATATATCAGTGCAGCTCTCCATAGATTGTCAGTCACAAGTCTCCCTTTTCCTTCCTGAAATGCATTGCGCACATCTTAGCATTTTTGGATTCAGGCCCACATTCTTTCCTTTATGATTTAGGTTCCATAGGCCTTATGTCAGACGTCATTTCTGTGCTGGCCTTATATTTCAGTGAACACCCATAACTGACTCTGGCCTCTGTATTTCTGGCATCCAGGGGTTATATTTCACTCCACAGTTACCACCAAATGGTAATACTATTACCACCACTTGGTCTTACAGAATTACTGCCAGATTACAAGTGGTGGCAAGGGTAGGCTAATCACCATTCCATGGAGTGCATCAGACTCCATGGGGTTATTTCCGGTATTACCCACACCTGTAATACTGGTGCAGGTAATATCAGCTGTTTTTTGCCAGTGGGGTGCCTGACTTACTTCCAGCTCTGAGCTGGAGGCAAATCAGCTGCCCCATTGGCAAACTGGTATTTTGCCAGTCTGGAAACCTTATTACCAGCATGTTAATTCCAGACTGCCATACTTGGAATGACCCATACCCCTTCATCCGAGCACATGCTCCTCTTTGTTTCAGTGATTAACAAGGCCCAGAACAACCATTTGATCTTTTCCATCCCCAGCTAATTCTTTATTTCTTTTGAAGATGTCAAAGGTGGAGTATTTACCACTTTCATGAAGCCATGGGTTAAAATCATGCCACCACTCCTACCTGTTTTGAAGCAATTCAAGGTTTGCAATTTCCACACTTGTTTCCACTGGACAGGGTTCATTTCCTGCTGCATTACCACTACGTTGTATTACTTGTAATTCTTTTACTGACAGGCTACATGTCCAGGCATACACTTCATCTACTTCCACAACAGATCCACAACTAGACGATATGTACAGCAAGGCACTTTCCTCACTCAGCACAGAGACCCCAATAAGTATACATGTCATTTAAAATACTCTGTGAACCTCACTTAAAGTAGACTTCCTTAGAGGACAACTTGTCTCAAATGCACTCTGCTCCACTAAGCACATATAAATGAACTACAAAACCACCCTACAATCTCCCTCACATAGTACACAACTCTTCAGCAGTTCAACATGCTCCACAATGCACACTCTTGCTTAGTATGTAGGCCCCCATAGGGCAACAAGTCTAGGAACACACTTTGCCAGGCTCATTAGAGATGAACCAATATGATTGTATTTCACAGAATACTCTCTTGAACTGGGTGATCTCCAGCCCTTTAAGATGAATAGCATAATCCTTGAGATGGATGGGGATGCAGACTTTATTCATACATCAATAATCAAAACGTCTCAGGTAGTTGTCAAAAAAGGATAACTGTTTCAATATCAATTATCTAAAACAGGGAGTACAACGGACATCAACAGACGTCTCAGTGCAAATTCTCTCAATGCATCTTAGAAAAAAGGCATTCTTATATAGCAGGAAATTGTCATTGATGACGTTAACCTACGTATTACTTAACGTCATCCTACATGGCAAACTACAAAAACCTATTGAAGAAAGTGATTGGGTCTAAGGGCATATCTAAGTATAGGGCATATCTAAGTATACGTTCTATACTAGTATGGGATAGTGACTGACAGTAATTGGTTTCTTAAGATCAGGTGAGGAAACTAAGCCCTCCCTTCAAAATGGCCACTATGAACGTCAATAAATACACGTCCCATTGGCTACACAAACTATAGGACCCTTAATTACGTGGTCCCCCACAATTGGTTGGTACTCTAACATCCATCAGTTCTTTCCCACCTATGTCTAGCAGCACACAGACTGGACCTCCAGGTGCTGGTTAGCATGTCTTGAAGAGAGCTTCCCACCAATTAGCATAATCCTTCTATCATCACCTCAGTGGTCTGCTGGCAATTAAGACTTTGAACTTGTCCTTGGGAGTGTTCTTTGCTCTGGAGAATTCATGGGAGTGAAGGCACGCTCTGCCCTCATGCGTAGGTGTGATAGTCCTGTTCATCCAACTTCATCCATCCATGTGACTGAAGACCATGATTTCAAGCTTCTAGTGTATTAAAAATACTATTTTCCTATAGACCTTTGACGTCTTCCTTGTTTTGTTCATGCCTTCTTAACAGGAGCTGTTCTTTCACATGATTTTGTATCCAATGTCAGCTCACCCCAGCCTGATAAGACCTTGATTTCTTGGCTTAGCTTTATGGCTCATCCAGCCTTGCCCTTCTGAGATTCACTGGGTAATTCATTTGTTTTCTTATTGCGACACACTGGAAAAGAGGCCTTCCTTTTTTAGTCCAGCTCCGCTATAACACTTAGTGGAAACATCCATCCTTTACTCATTTTAAGCATATATCTATATATTGGCGCATGCCGCAATCTATTCACTATAAAGCTAGCCTCAAGAATACTTCATCTGCTTGCGTTTCTTTGCATCTGTACACGTGTAAACTGACATGACATCTTTATCATTTCTGTGGCATAAACTTCATTACCTTGATCCCAAGATGCCACTTATCCTTGATACTTTCTTGATGCCTCATAGAATAGCTGCATTCTCTTGTCTCTGCATCTCTTCTATGTACGTCAGCTCAACTCTGCATGACGTCACCATTCGTCTTGGTCATTCATTTGATCTGCTTCTTCCGGGATTTCATTCAAATGGCCATCATATTTTCTCAAATGCAGGTATGGTTTTCTCAATGGGAACATTGCTTCCAGAATTCTCTTTGGTATCGGTATTCTTACTGGTACTGCACGTGTCTCACACTCCGGTTCCCAACACATAGGCAATATGGGTGATGTGGTTGAGGTGGGGGCACTCGGCTCCTTCTCTACACTCCCCCCTCTGGGCGATTTATCGACCACTCTCCCACCATCCTTCACATCTAGACATCCTTGTCTGAAGAAATGTTTTATTTATTTATTTTTATTTATGTATTTAATTTGGTTATACGCCCAAACCCTTGGGTTCACGGTGTAGGTTACAAGATTACTTAGTTCTTAGTTGGTACATATTGGTAAATTTGTTACAAAATTACTTAGTTCTTAATTAGTACATATTGGTAAGTTTGTTACCAGAACAGGCATGTTACTTAGCCATTAGCATATAAACATGGTTTCATTAGGTAATCTACACAAGGCAATTGTATGGCATTACATGGTAAAGCAAGGTTTCATCAATGACATGGTGTTGCAGGACTACCTTTTAACGATACATTAGGTTTAGCTATATGTTGTTGTGTTGGAGCTGGGTTTGTTTAGTATTTATTAAACAACCAGGTTTTGAGTACTTTTTGCATTTGGGGAGGGATGGAGGCTGGGAGAGAGTTCCAAATTCTGGGGGCTGCTACTGGGAAGCTGGAGTTACCTGTTCTAACATTTTTGAAATGGGGGATGCATAATTGTGTATCTGTCTTTGATCTAAGCAATCTGGCTGAGGTTTTGCGGGTTAGGCATTGGTTGAGGTAACTTGGTGCTATGCCTGCAATGCATTTGTGTGCTATGGTGAGGGTTTTGTGTAAGATCCTAGCTTGTATGGGTAGCCAGTGGGCACCTCCTCTGTGTTGCCAGATGTGGTCTCTCTTTTTTATGCCTAGGTCTGCTCAGAGGGCTTCGTTCTGGATTAGTTGCAGTTTGTGTAGGTTTTTTTTAGGTCCCGAGTAATAGCATATTACAATAGTCCATTTTAGCCAGTATGAGGGCACTGGCGAGGGTAATGTAATTCGGAGGTGTGAGAAATGGTCTGCAAGGGCTATATGTTTAGCTGTGTACGCTGTGGAGGATGAGAGAGCACTAATTTGTTTGCACATGGTGAGGCTAGAGTCTAGATAGACACCTAAGGTTTTGACTTGTTTGGAGATATTGATTGGTGTACTGTCAATGACTATGGCTGAATACTGTGGGTGTTTGTTACTTAGCCGGTCTGGGGATCCTGCTATAAGGATCTCTGTCTTTTTCCCATTAAGGCAGAGGCTGTTTGTCACCATCCACTTCTGAATGATGGCGTTGATTTCATTAATGGTGATGCTGTCCTGTTCGAGGTTGCCTGAGATGGGCATAAGAAATTGAGTGTCATCAGCGAAGTTGGTATAAATTACTCCCATAGCATCGAGTGCTGCAAAGAGTAATTTTGTGTATGCATTTTAAACTGTCGGGGAGAGGCACGAGCCTTGGGGAACTCCCAGTGCGACTGTGATTGGGTCTGCGGCTACGTCACCTATGGCTACTCTCGATGTGTGGTCTGTAAGGAATGATTTGATCCAGCCTGTGGCCTCTTTTGAGAAATGAAAGTTGTTTGCAAGCGTATGGCAGAGTTTGTTATAGTCAACTAAATTGAAGGCCATAGATAGGTCTAACAGTAATAGGATACATAATTTACCCGAATCCCTGATAGTGTCCATCTGTTTTTTTAGGTCCAGAAGAGCAGTTTCTGTGCTGTGTCTGGGGCGGAAGCCTGATTGTCTTTCCCCTAGTAACTGGTTATTTTCGAGGTGGGCTTGAACTTGTGTGTATGTGATTTGTAATGATGGGTGCTAGTATCGGGGCGCAGCCCTTAATTAGTTTGGATGGGAAGCTCTCTCCTTTACAGTTGGAGGGTTTGAGTGCGGCTATAGTTTTGACCACGGAGTCAGTTTTCACTGGTGTGAAATGAAATTCAGGAACGTTATCGGTTGCCAGTGTTGGGGGTGCTGGTTCTAGAGTGGGTACTAGGAGTTTCCGATGTGAATCTATTTTGTTTTGGAGTGTGTTTATCTTGGATGCTAACGCCTATTGGATGGTGGTACACCAGTCCTTGTCTGCAGTAACTGGGCCGAGGGGGATAATGGGGGTTTCTAGTTCTCTTATGATAGAGACTAGCTCTTTACTATTGGAAGTGGCATTAGTGATACGTAAATTGAGGGAGTTGGCTTTCTTTGTAACTACTTCAGCTTTGTAGGCTTTGGATACAATCTCTAGTTGTTTTTTTGGACCCATTTGTGGTGTTTCTCCTATGAAGATGTTCAAGTGCTCATATTTTTCTTCTTAGTTCAATGAGATCATTATTGAACCATGTGGTGCTGCGTTTGAGCTTTGGGCTTCTGAGTTTGAGAGGCGCTATACTGTCTATGGCAGTTTTGAGGCAGCTGTGGTATAGTTTGTTTGTTTGTTTGTTTTTATTATTTATAATGCGCGAGCGTACCCGGGGGTTTCAGGGCGCAGCCTTTACAAGAAATTTCGAAACTTAGTTGTCATAGTATTGAAATGTTGTCTTGGTTGGAATCATCTGTGGGTTGCGCATTGATCGAAATGTCAAGTGGCGGGGCTATGTTTTCAGCTGTAAGTTTCTTAGAATTTCTCGCTAGAATGGGTACGGAAGGTATGCTGGTGGGTATGGGGTTCTTAGTGCTTCTTAGTTATCCATATCGTTATGACTCCCTTCAGGCATCCAGCTGATTTCACATGCTCATCCTTGTTCCATGTCATGAGCATGCACTGTCCACTTGGGCTGCAACAGATCCATCTTCCCACATACTTCTTAGGGTTTTTTGGATACAGGAATTTCGTTCCTTCAGGTGCATGGATACTGGCCTCTACAAAGTGTCTGATTTCTTCATCTGTCAAGTCTCTGACCTTCCATCCTGATTAGACTTTGATCATGAATTTCATCCCTATGGCTTTCTTTGCTGTTTTCTTGCATTGTGTAATTATTATCTTGATTACACAGAATCCAAGCAACACCGACATGATCAGGGCTCCAAGAAACTTGAACATGTCTGCCATCCATTGTGGAACCCATGAAAATAGCGATCCAAGCCAACTGTCATCAGCAATATCTTCTACTTCGTCTATCATCTGGACGTGTAGCTTCGTTAGCATCTCAATGGCCTCTGTCAAGGTTCCATTCTCGTCATCATGAGCACGTGTGAATGTGCAACATGATTCTCCGATTGTTGCACAAACACCTCCATACATAGCTGGGATCATGTCCAGTACATATCTATTCTGAAGAGTCATCAGTCGTATGGTTCTCATCTCCTCTCTTATAGCATTGAATCCCTTTATGGTTGTGTTGATCATTTGCAGCAATTCCCTTCTGGTAATCTGCAGCCATTTGGTATTTGCTCCAACCTGTCCGCACACTGTTACAATGAGTAAGTAACAGTTTTCGGGGAAGGTCCAGGCCTGACACCTGACATAGCTGTGCCCAATCCACTAACCTCTATAGGGGTTACTATAGGGTAACTACCACTCGTTACCCAATCCTGAGTGAAGTTAGGTTTTTGGAGAAGGGCCCAGGGTGTGATGTACTTGTGACGTAATATGCTATCAAAACTGGCCTGCAAGCCGATTACCTTGAGCTGTGCCTGGATTTGCCTCAGAGCATCTGATCCCTGTTGGTTTGTTGGCTGTAATAAACCTCAGTTGAACTTGCTACTTGTCTGGACATGCGTTCCTTTTGGGATTGGGAAGGAGTTAGGCCTTCCATGAGTTTGGTGTCTGCGAACTCTTAGCAAACCACAATGCTTACCTGGGAGTTCTCCCTAACAATTCTTGAATCAATCTTATTAATCTAAAGGTCCATTTGTGGTCCATTAGTGGATTTATGCGGTAGACTGTTAATAATTTGTGGCTGCAATACAATATGATGTTTGTTCAAGAAAACTTGTTTTAGAACATAGTGCCAAATATGTGTTAGGGTAGTGATCCAGTTGAGTTACGTTAACAAAATATCGTAAATGCCTTCCAAGTCATGCTATTAATAGTGCAGCTTTTGTTGAAAATGTAGCTCCCCCTCTAGTACAGCTACATAGAGTAGTCATCAATTGTGTGCAATCGTCACGAAAGCATGAGAGCATTAGTCTGATTGGAATCAACACTTACTGTTTGTGTCTTCCCCAATGTGGGTGTGTTCATCTCTAAATCCAGTTAGTATAGTGATGGTGTATCTTCTAATATAAGTGCTCGAGTGCTTGCATTTGTATTGTATGTCGATCACATGACAAAACAAAACTCGAGCCAATGTAGCGATAGTAATGATTGTTGTGAGTTGAGCGCCATATTCTGGTGTGTGTACCACAATAGCAGAGTTCCCTTTTCGGCATATCGCCATTGATTATAACAATTAGTGCTAGATCTCTCTTCCTATCCTTTATTCACCGACTATCAAGATCATCTTTGACAATGGTGAAGGAAGTCGAGCGTCAAAGAAGATCCTTTCGATGAATCCGTTCGGCCCCGGAGGGCCTCACTGGGCTTCGGCCCACACAGTAGGGAGAGAGGGGTAGGTCATTGAGAATGTATTTGCCACTTTTCCTAATTACATTTGCCTAGCTGACATTACATGTTATCATGGACAAGACCCCTTTTAAGTTCTGCCCAAGTTTCAGGAAAAAATTCCTGTGGGTCGACAAGCACCTGGTGTGCAATCTCTGCCTCCCATGAGATCACGTCGAAGAGAACAGTCGAGCCTGTAGGTTCTACAAACCAAAGACGTTGAAGGACCGTAAGACGAAATGCTGGGCCCACCACACCATGCAGGCCGAAGTCATCATGGATGTGGAAGGGACCTTCAGTGATGGTAGCGCAGCTGCCATTTCGGAAGGCGAATGGGAGATGTTAGTTTCCCAAGTGCAAGCCCCTCACCCCACCAGACAGGCCAGCGGCCCTGCTACGGGGACGACCCCTGGCGGCACGGGCGCTTACACAACCCCTACCTCCACTAAACACACAACCCAGGGCTGAGACTCGACGCAGTTGATCACTACGGGCCCACATATGACGTCTAGGGAGAGGTCCACAAGTTCACCGTCCTCTGGGCATTCACTATCCCATTTGAAACATGACAGGCCCCGACTGTAGAAAGACAGCATAGACGTTGTGCATGAATCCACACCCGAACGTCACACGTCGACTGACGAGGGGTCGGGCCACTCCATGAGTGAGGTTCGACGTTCTTTGTCGAAATCGGGTAAGGCCTGAGTGCAATCGGGACTAGCCCACTTAGTGGAAAAAATATGTCCCGAAAGGGCTTAGGAAGGAGAAGGAGTCTAAGAAGTGCTCTTCCAAGACGCTTCAAAAGGATAGGTCACTCTCCCCATCCAAATCACAGCCTCACAAGGTTCCCCAGCCTCACAAGGCTTCCCACACTCACAAGGGTTCTCAACATGGGAAAGATTCCTTACCAGACCATGGTACTCCTCCTGAAAAGGACTCCTCAGTAGGCACTGTAACCCCTTAGGCTTCCACACTAGGCCCTATGTCCATTCCGAGCTCAGCCCAATGGACATGTGAAGACATAGATAGGGTCATGAGGAGGATGACCTTTATTGGCAATTTTTTTGACAAAAACCCAGAAGCTTTACAAAGCATCCAAACACTCCTACTACAGCTGCATCTGGCTCTCAAGCCATTGCAAATGTCCCTACTAGTCAACCCCCATCTAAAAGGTCTCGTCCGAACACCCTGGATATTTCACCACAGGTTGATCCTCCTTACGTTGATCTTTATGACAGAGACTATTATGATGATGATGATGATGATGCTGTAGATACTTATACATCTCAAGAGGGCACAGAGGAAGGCTATGGTGATGACAAGGAAGAAACAGAGATGTACACTATATCCTCTCCCATCAACCAAGACTCTGCGGTGGCTCATTCTCCTATTGACAACCAGCCCCTTTTAAATGACATGCCCATTAAGGTGGCTGAACACTTTCAGATCAGAACACAAGAGACTCAGCAGGACAAGGATTTTGTTGAAGATATACTGGGGGATAAGAAATCAGTTACACAGTTTATTCCAATCCTACAATCTGTCCAGAGAAGGATCTAACCTTCTCTGGAAATACCAAATCAAATGCGTGCGGTTAACCCACGCATAGAGAATCTCTTCCTCCCAGCACCCCCCCCCAACCACCTCACCCATATTGCCTATATGTTGGGAGCCCGAATGCGAAAACCGTGCATTACCAGCGGGAATACCAATACCTAGAAGAATCCTGGAGGCAAGGTTCCCGTTGAGAAAACTGTACCTGCATACAAGAAAATATGATGGCCATTTGAATGAAATCAAGGAAGCAGCAGAGCAAATGAATGGCAAAGACGAATGGTGACATCACACAGAGCTGAGCTGACGTGCATGGAAAAGATGCAGAGACTAGAGAATGCAAATATTCTATAAGGCATCAAGAAAGTATCAAAGATAAGTGGCATCTTGGGATCGAGGTGAAGAAGCTTATGCTACAAAATGGATGAAGATATCAAGTCAGTTTACACGTGTACAGATGCAAAAGAAACACAAGCAGACAAAGTAATCTTGAGGCTAGCTTAACAGTGAATAAATTGCGGCAAGCGCCAACGTATGTATATGTATTTGAACAAGTGAAGGATGGATGTTTCCATTACTTATTGTAGCAGTGCTGGACTCTAGAAAGAAGGCCTCATTTCTAGTGTGTCACAGCTAACAAAAATTGAAATAACGAAGTGAATCTCAAAAAGGCGAGGTTGGATGAGCCATGAAGCCAAGTCAAGAAGCCAAGGTCTTATCAGGCTGAAGTTAACTAACATTGAATACAAATCGTGGGAAAGAACAAAACTCCTGTTCAAAAGATATGACCAAACGAGGAAGACAAAAAATAGTATTTTAAAGACAGTGAAAGCTCAAATTCGTGGTCTTCAGTCACGTGGAAGGATGAAGTTGGACGAGCAAGATGCTCACACCTATGCATGAGGGCAGAGCGTGCCTTCACTCCCCTGAATTCTCCACAGTACAGAATAAACCCAAGGCCGAGCTTCAAAGCCTAATTGACTAAACAGACGTCTGAGGTGATGATGGATTGATATGCTAATTGGTGGGAAGCTATGGTTAAGATGAACTCAAGCACCTGAAAGGCCAGCCTGCATGCTGCTAGACGTGGGTGGAAAAGTACTGACGAAGGTTAGAGAGCCAACCAATTGTTGCGTAATTAAGGGTCCTAAAATTTGTGTAGCCAATGGGACTTTGAATATATAGTGACGTTCATAAGTGGTCATTTTAGATGGAGCGCTTAGTTGCCTCACCTGATGATAAGTAACGAATCACATATTCATACTTTTTTAGGGTAGTATGGATCGTATACTTAGATGTTCACTAAAAGCCTAACACAGTTACTCGTAGGTTTTTGTAATTTGCCACATAGGATGACGTTGGTAGTAACGTAGGTCAACATCAATGATGATGAGTTTTAGATATATAACCTCTGTTTTTTTATAAAACTAGTTGAGTAAGAGGATCGAGCGAATTTGTTAATGTTCGTTGTACTCCCTGTTTTAGATAATTGATAATAAAACAGTTATCCTTTTTGCCAACTACCTGAGTCGTTTTGATTATTGATTTATGAATAAAATCTGCATCCCCATCCATCTCCAGTGTAATTGCTACTCATCTTATTGAGTTGAGGTTATTCCATTCACTTATTAACAGAGGGTGGTTTAAAAAATCCACCGACATAAGTACATTTTGGAGTCCCAGCAATATCGCACGACCTCTGCCATTCGGCTAACAGGACGTGAAACTCCCCGTAGATAGTGGTTTAGTTTAAATTGCTAAAATATTGCAAGTAGGGTGTGGCGGGTCCCTCCGGTTTCAGATGGAATCCCATCCCATGTTCTACGAGAAGCTGAACGAATGGGAAGTTGAAAAGGCGGTAAAAGAGGCGTACGATTCCGAGAGTCAGAAGACGAACATGGGAACGGTGAGAAAAAACTGAGCGAGGTGGCAAAACTGTGTAAAGGCAATGAGTGACGAGAATTGATAAGGGAAACAGATGGAGGTGGGGTAAACGTAACTCGAGAGTAAGAGTGTTAAATATTGAGTAGAAATTGATTTGTGAGAGGCCAAGCAATTAAGAGGTATCATGAGGAGGATTCCACGATAATAGAATATGCCTTGTGTCTGCGTTTTAAAGAACGTAACAGAAGAAATCTGAACCTAAAATCCCATAGTGGAAGCCGTAGGAGACGAGTTTGGTTAAAGACATAACTTAAAGAGGTTGATTTAAACTCTGTAGGAGTATTGATTTAGAAGGCAAGATGAGTTTTAGAGAAAAGATCGTCAGAGATAAGAGATATATGTGACCGGTCGAGTATGTCTGTTTGTTTTATGTATTTATGTGTTGGTGATCATGCAATAGTCAAAAGTGATTGATGGAAAAAGGAGATCACAAGGTTGGAAAATGTAATTGTTTGTACAAATTCAAGTTGATGGTGTTTTTTAGCAAGATTAAAATAAAAAACGTGATTTAAAAGGATTGAAGCCTGTGACGATTGGTGCACGCTCATATTATATTGTTTTTCTGAAACGTATTTTTTCCAAATCTGTGACAAAAGCAAACGAGTATTGATAGTCAAGAGTGATGAGTCAAAAATGGAGGATGTTACTCCACTTGTGCACCTCGGCAAGCAATTGCCGAAACATGCACCTAAGCTTAGACAGTATAGTGCGGATTGGGTTAAGGGAACCGCAAAATAAATGTTATGCCGTGGCCACAAGGAGGGTCACTATCGAAGGTGGTCCTGCAGCATGTGACGGCATATTTGCATGCAGGATACATGGAAAAAAAGCTAGACAAGCGACTAGCGAGCTTAGAACTCTGGGAAATGTACCAGGAGGAAAGAGAAGAGCCGCCACCTATAGATTGGATTCTTGATATATGCAAAGAGCGGGGTGAGGAGCCTTCTGCTCCTCCCACCCCACCTGAAATAGACGGCGAAAACAAGAAATAAGATGGGTTGTGCCCATTGAGGGAGCTTAAGGCAGCAACAAGGTATAGCAATCCGGCATATGAGTCGCCTGCGCAAAGCAGTGACGAGGGCTCGGAGAAAAATACTAAGAAAGATGTAATCCCTAAGGTCCTGAGGGACAAGAGAGATGCGACATGGAGAAAAGTGATTGAGCAAGCACATCTTTAGATATAGGAAGAGAAATAAAGAGATGGAAGGGAGAAAAGATAAAGCTGATGAGTTAGCACTTCTACAGAACGAATGGATGGGTGGACAAATTTTGCTCAAACTCGATGGTAAAGGCATCGAGGATGTAAGACAAAGAGAAGATCAAGATGAGCAAGATAAAAAGGAAACAGAAAGGGAGGAACGATCGAAAGAAGAAGAGGTAAAAAGGAAATATAGACAAAGACAGGAGCAGTTATATCAAGATGAACAATTGAAGAAGCAGGAAAGAGTAGAGGAACAAAGAAAACGAGTAACAGACAAAGGACAATCGATGAGCGGGAAAGATTAGAAATAAAAAGAATAGAAGAGGAGGAACAGAAGTTAAGGGATAAGAGAATACAAAGACGAAAGGATGAGGAGACACGAAGGGGAAACAGAAGAATGGATATGAAGAAAAAAGAGGAAGACAGGGTGAGGGAGGAAGCAAAAAAGCATAGACAGCTTGATGATGACATAGAATGAAAAAGAAGGCAAAGAGCACGCAATCTCGATCGCCTTGTAAAGGAGGTAAGGAATCCCGATTCAGAAGTAGCATGGGAGGACATAGAGTAAATCTAGAGGACAAGTTTGACGCTGGAAGCATTGGGGAAGTGATTGATAAAGTTTATCAGGACATAAGAGCCCAGAAAGAATTAAAAGGGAAGGGAAAAATTATTGGCTCGAGAGTACACAATTGTACGATACCGAGGGAGCCTCACGTAGCACAAGGCCCAAGGAGTTGTCTTTAGATAGACTGACTCTACACAGGGATGAAGAGGAGAGAAGTTATACGAGTTGGGCACAGGAAATGTCAGATGAAGACAGAGACACCTTCCGTGGAGAAGAGAGAGGTGGCGTATGTGGTCCTGAGGGTTGTTTTACAACGGATAAGGAAGTGAGATGGTCATATTTAGATGTACCTATACCTCGGGCATCAAAATCATTGACACAGTCATCCCAACCTAAAGGGCAATGCCATGGTGAGAGGGGGGGGGGTCGCCACCTTATGTGAGCAGATTAAGGTCGCTGTCAGGAAGTAGGCGGTGCAGAAATATTGTCCCTGCCTTGACTAGACAGACGATGGGAGATGAGAGTGAGTTTGGGGTTTCACAGTTTCCCTTACTAGAGAAAGGGGGAGCTAGACCACAGCATATACCTTGGCCCCAGATGGACAAGGATAATTTAAGGTGTAAACATCTGAGTTTAACTTCTCACGCTGGGAAATGGATATATGAACTAGAAAATATGATGGGAGAAAATACATTGGCTATAGGGGACATTAAGTGTCTCCTGATTGACATCCTTGGAGAGAGAGTTGATGACGTTTGGTCCAGAGCAGGGTATGCTGGTGTTAGTACGGTTAACACTGCTCATGACAGAGCACCACTCAATAACTGCAGAGCGGCAGTCTGGAAAGCGCTTAGAGCACTGTATCCAGACATGTCTGATATGGGAGCTATAATGACAAAAAAGATGCAGGAAGGGGAAGACCTGCTTGTTTACATTCAGAATTTCAAAGAGCAATGGGCCTTGGAGACACGTGAGGCTTGGGAGAAAAATCTATACCTGTGTTCTATCATATATAATTTTTTTACAGGTGAACCCAAACTTTGTTTTTTACAAGGGGTTTGTGTTACACTCGGGTTACTATAGCTATGAACAGAAACGGGGAACACAAACTGCCTCCTGCTCCTGTCTTGTGTGCAACAAAGACCAGCGTTACTCAGTATCTAAAAGAACATGCCGAACAACCGCAGGCAGTGCGGATACATAGTTATCTTCTTGAACCAAAACAGAAAACCCCGGGCCTATGTCAAGGAAAAGAGAACTACTGTGAAGACATAGGAGCCTACAGGGTACATAGAATTTTTATTGACCTGTTTTCATCTGGTTCCTATTCATCAAAACATAAAAAGTGACTCACTCTTTGAGGCACCATTTCACATAGCAAAAAGATATAACATATAACATCTCAATCAAGACATGCACTTTTGTGCATACAGCATTTAAAAAAAAAGTATCACAATATAAGGTGGGTAAAGTGCCACTTGAGACACCTATTGTTCCTTCTCAGTCACTCAAAAAACTGACTGTTTTCAAGATTAGTGTTTATTTCTAAGGTTTTCTCTTCACCTATCTCCTCTACAGGGGAACCAGTGGGCAGTGGATGAAACTGCTAAATAATCGTGTCAACGCGGTGCGTTTCGGTCCCTATGGCATGAGATGGACCGCATTCATCCGTGGTCTTCTCCTTTAGTGGTGCTGGGCCTTCATGAGGACGGGGAGTTAGTTGTATGAAAAGTCTTCGGTAATCTTTTGCCCTTGTGATAATTTCTCTTCTTTCTAAAAATGAAATGAATAAAACCATTTAAAGCTAAGCCAGAGGGTTTTTTGTTGGTTCAAAAAGCTTGTTCAAGTGGAGCCTGATCGACATGTGGTTTTAAAAAAAAAAATGCCCCCACATCACTCACCTATTTCTGGTGAGTGACGCAGGGACAGAGGGAGCAGTAAATTGTTGCTCATAGTTGACTGCAGAGACCTGTGTCATACAATAATCACAGGATATATCGTTTTGCCTCACATTACTGAAGGAATAGCCAATAGTTTAAGTGTTCATGGCAGCACTGCATTATGTAAGCGTTAAACGTACCTAATTTTAGCAGAATAGAACATCTTTAGTTCTTGCTGTAAAAACAGGCTGGTGTGGTGTGTCTACTTGGTGTTTTTGACGAATCTCATTCAATGAGAGAACTCCTAGTTCACCCTGTAAACAACAGGATTATATATTAGTCTCACATTACTGAAGGGATGGCTAATGACTACAGTCTCCATAGCGGCACTGCGCGAAGTAAGAACTGGACATACCTCATTATGGCAGAGTGGGAAGTTTTTGCTGTGGGACAGACTAGGGTGTGTCTTTGACACGTCTATTTCAATGTGGAGGCTTCTAGTGTGGCCTGTAAAAAACAGGATATGGGAGCATGTTAGAGCTGTTAATGCTGATCTTATATTGTTAGAGGTACATTTCTAAAGGTGAGGGAGACACAGGGGGAGGACCAGCCGTAGTTTGTTTACTTACTCGTACTGGCGCACTCCGCAATCCCCAAACGATTCCCTTCTGTGTTCTGCTATCTCAGCCGTGTTGTGCCTCGGTGTGTGCAAACTCGGGAACAACGCAAGTTGGCCATTGCTGATTTTTTGTGTTCTATTGCATGCAGGCTAAAACACGTGACCCTTCATCATGTGATGTTAAAAGAGGAGTGTCCCTCCACAGGCATCTCGTGAGATGGAGTTTTTCCAAAACCGCTCTGCAGTAAGAGCGGTTATTTGCAAAAAAGAGAGATGCAAGGCCAGGCTGGCTACTTTTAATCTGCATAATCCATGCTACTGGAAAAGCCTCCTGCTGGAGTGTGGACCCGCCCTCTGTCTAAGTTAGGATAAAAGGGAAGGGGGGGAAATTTGTCAAACATGCTGATCACTTCAGAACTCGGCCAGAGAGCCTGATGGGAACAAATTCGGGTGGGTTCTTTGATCCACATACACTGCATTTTTCAACTCTATGTGTTAATCACAGAACAATGAACATTGTAGGAAAAACTCAACTACATAAAGAACCAAAAGTTGGCTTATCAAATTAAGAGTAATGGAACACCTCTGATACACATTTAACACATCCAATGTGGCTAAACAAAACATTTGCAGAAACGTGTACATAGACAATTATGAATACAAATGTATATCAGGTACTGACATGGGCCTGGGATTTTCTGTTTTGGTTCAAGAAGATAACTATGTATCCGCACTGCCTGCGGTTGTTCGGCATGTTCTTTTAGAGACTGAAAAACGCTGGTCTTTGTTGCACACACGACAGGAGCAGGAGGCAGTTTGTGTTCCCCCTTTCCCTTCATAGCTATCATATATTATGCCAAGGCCTGCCAGACCCGGTACAGAAGCAGCTCAAAAACTTAGTGGGTATAGAGGCAAGACCTTGGTCAGAAATTCAGCTGACCATTGCACATTATTGCAGATTCTTGCAAGAAAAGAATCGCAAAAAGGATGATATCAGGAAAGACGAAGAGGCAAAGTTAGTGAAAAGAAGTTATCTAAGTACGCTATTGAAGGGGCGATTATAACTAGTGCAGACGGATCAAATTCACAGCAGGTAACAAACATGCCTTAGATGAATAACCAAAGGCAGTTTGATCAGGGCAATAATGGATTTGCTCCACAAGGAAGAGGAGGATTTCAAGGTAGAAATGTTCAATATAATAAAGGGAATTGGTAGAACAATCAGGGAAACTTTCAGAGCAATCAAGGTAGGGTTCAAAATATGCAGAATGATGATCAAGATATGCAGGATGGGCAGAATAGGAGATTTCTGCCTCCTATATGTTGGGCATGAGGAATGACAGGGCATTTAGCTCGTGTGTGTCGAAGTCAAGGGTTTGTGCAGAATGGTCAATTTTCAAGAGGGGGGACTTCAAACTCGCCTGCATATTCACAGCAGAGTGGAGATGGATTTGCTCAGAGTCAACCAGTGCAACAGGCACAAGCGCAGAAAATGCAGCAAGGTTTGCAAATGCAGAAAGCAGCAGTGAAGCCGCCGCAAGGGTAATCACAGTATTCACCTATGCAGATACAGCAAAGCACAAGCACGGGACAGTTAATGACTCCAAGGATAGGGGGCGTCACTATAGAGGGAGGGAATCCTTTTACAGGTACAGGAATGAGGCTGTATCCACAATAGGACAGCTCACTGGGAGACTTGATGTGTTCAATACTATCTGTGACGTCGAATCCTCACGAGGAACCGAGGGTAGACATCAGTACAGGAGGCAAAAGTTTTCTGTTTTTAGTAGGCATGGGTGAAACACGCTTGTGTATAAAAGAATGAACATTTTCAATGTCTGGCAATGCCATAAATACTCAAGGTTTCCCGGGAGCTACAGAGTTCCTTTTACTGAAGAATTACTAGTCTCTATAGGAGAATGTGACATGTTGGTGCCATTGCTGTGTTCAAGGCAGACACCTGTCATTATATTAGATTGAGATTTGATGACTAAGTTGAATATGAATATTTCGTTTACTGATGAAGGTATAGTGTGTTCAACACGAGGAATGCATTATTTAAACGTGAGTGAATTTACTATGGCGTTTGCAGGACAAGTGACCATAAAAGCAGTTTCGTTGGAACCTGAAGTCTTTCATTATGGGGTACGCATTTTGTTGACATGGCTACCAGGCCTAGTAGGCAGAACTGTGAGAATACCTAATGAGTTTTTATTCAGGCCAAAGGTACCTATGAATGAAGAGGAAGGGCGAATCTTTCCTTTAGAATTACAAGCAGCTACAGTGCGAGGAGAAATGGCTCTGTTTGATGGAGTTGATAATGAGGGTAGATGAAGGTGCACAGTAATCACCATCGAGGAGGGATACAGATTGACTGACATCACTGATGAAGATCTGTTTGGAAATCACCCTTCTGATGACGAAGTAGTGTTTGAAATGAGCATTACTTATTGGGTACGAGCCATCAAACAAAAGGTTCCTCAAAAAATGATGATAGCACAAAAGCGTCCTGAATATTTTGTTGAAGACATGACAAAGGTGCCAGTCTCATTGTGGACTACAGGCCCTTATGACGTAGGCATATTGAAGGGGGTTGGAGAAATAAAGATCAAATTGAAGCCAGGAGCAATTTTACCTCGAGCACAACAGTATCCTATGTCTCGAGAGGCAGATTAAGGTATTTTTAAAAGATTTCCACCATGATGGATCAAGGCATCTTGGTGATGTCAGAGTCACCATGTAATACGTCAGTGTACCCTATCAAGAAATCTAAGGCAGGGTCATGGAGGCTAATTCCAGACTTTTGCCCAATTAACCAGATTGTAGAGTCTGAGTTCCCTCTAGTTCCTAATCCTGCTACAAACTTATGTATCATACCTTTTGAAACACAATATTTTACTGTGATTGATTTGAAAAATAGGTTTTTCTCAATCCCCTTACACAAAGACTCGCAGGATCTGATGTCATTTACGTTCAGATAGACAAAGTTATTAAGCACAAGATTAACTCAAGAGTATTGTGAGTCTCTATTGATTTTCCATAGAGTTCTCCAGATGTATTTGAGCAATATTAATCTGGAAAGTGTTGTGTTATAATACGTAGATGACATTTTAGTTTGTAGTACTTCAGAGGAAGGGTGCAGACAGGATTGTATTCAGTTGATGATTACACTCGCTGATAAAGAAGTGTTGTAAATAGGTCAGTTGATTTTGCATGAAGGAAAAAAGGTTACTCCTGAAAGAGCTGAGGCTATCTTGAAAACTACGAAGCCACACACGATAAAGCACATGCAAAGATTTTCTGGGACTATGTAACTATTATCAGTGCATGTGTCTTTGATTATAGCTCATATATAATGCCTTTCTTACAAGCTCTAAAGAAAGCACAGGCAACACAAGAGAAAATTGTTTAGACTGAGGAAATGGAAGAAGGGTTTGATGAATTGAAAAAGGCAATTTGTACAGCTCCAGTTTCAGGGATTCCTAATTATGCTGAGGAGTTCTTTTTATTTTCGCATATGGATGGTACCGTTATGGCAGCAGCCCTCACACAGAGAACCATGTTGGGGTACAAGCCCCTTTCATATTACAGTGGGATTTTGGATCCAGTAATGAGGGTTCATTTTCTGTGCGAACAATCTTTGGCAGCCGCCGCGTTCACCATTGAAAAGGTTGCAAGTATAGGGATGGGATGCTCTATGACGTTGTTTGTTGAGTATGCACTTCTTGCCATCTTGGAGAAACCAAAAGGAACGTTGACTTCTCAAAGGGCTTCTGCCTACAAGGTAATCATATCAAATCCGACGATTAAAATAGTTCAATGCAAACTAGTGAATCCTGCCATGTTTATAGCTGAACCACTGGCAGGGGGTGAGCATGTGCATGCTTGCTTGAGCTATGAAGAGTTATATGATGAAATCCCTAGGGTAAAAGAAAATGCTTTAGCGCAGGGAGAAATTGTTTTTATTAACGGTTCTTCGAGGATCGATCAAAACGATGGACAGAGATATACAGGTGCCGCTGTGGTTAAACACACCGCCAATGGGGAGTTTCAAAGAATTGGTAAGTGCACGACTACCGTCTCACTATTCAGCACAGGCTGCAGAGTTAGTGGCGCTGATAATCGCGCTCGAGAATCATGCAGACCAGGAAGTAACGGTGTACAGTGACTCTGCCTATGTGACGTCGACAGTTCATGCAGGATTAGCACGTTGGAAAAGGAGGGGCTACCTCTGAGCGGCTGGCACTCCAGTGCAGAATGACACTTTATTGGACAGGCTTATTAAGGTACTACAACTCAAAGTAGCCATCGCAGTCGTTAAATGTGCAGCTCACACTAAAAAAACAGACTTTATCTCATGTGGAAATCAAGCAGCAGACAATGAAACAAACACGCTACATGTTCAGAAATTATCATGTCATTTGATATGCCTAAAGTGAATGAAAGAATGGTGGTAATGAGTGTGTCTGAATCCTATAGTAATTTTTAAAAAAGACACAATTAATCGAGGTCCAGGGGGAAGCACCTCAAGATGAGAAGGATCTATGGACGCGAAGGGGGTGTTCTTTAAACACCTCTGAAGCATTATAGCGACATGACAGCACTGGTAAACCAGTAATGCCTGTAGCCTTATTAACGGTGGTGCTGGAACAGCAGCTACACTACCCTGCGCATACAACTAGAGAAAACCTTGCTGCAACTATTGCAGAGGAGTGGTTTGAACCAAATTTGTTAGAACACGTTGCATTCTATGTAGTGAATTGCATTGTTTGTCAAAAATTCACTGCTGGGCACACACTGTGCACAGTTAGAGGAGTTATCCCGATATGCTGCAAGTATGTAATGAATATAGATACATGATTGTAGTACTCTGCCCCTTTTTACGATGGATTGAAGCTGGTCCGTGTACACACCCAGACTCCACATGTGCAGCAAAGTTCTTAGTGCGAGGAGTATTTCCTAGATGGGGAATATGTGAAGTCTTAAGATCAGATAATGGTCCTGATTTTGTGAATCAAATCTTTGAACAGATTAGCTTGTTTCTTGGTATAAAGCACACATTTTCTTCAGCTTATTATCCACAAGGAAATGGGATTTGTTAGAAGCTCAACGGCCTGCTTAAAGAAAGAATAGCCAAGTTGAAACTTACCTTGAAGAAAGGGTGGTTGCATTTCCTACCACTGGCATTTTATGCATTGAGGAACCAACCATGTTCGGACCACCATCTTATCCACCATGAAATAGTGACAGGGAGGCAAATGAGAATACCCCTCACTCCTCCATCCAGAGTTAGAAGTGATGCCCAGCCAATGTCAGAACTGTTAGAAATGGAGTTACGTGACTACCTTACTTGTATGACTTCAAGTATCTCTGTCATTTGAGGTCAGCTACTGCGTAAAGGGTGTGGGGCAGTACAGAACACAGAAGGAGATGCTTCAACAAGTGGATTTCAAGAACTATGTTTTCCTAAAGTGTTCCTGCGGAGATGCGGTCCTTATCCGCAACTTTACGAGGAAGAAGTGGGACGAGCCCTGCTTCAATGGTCCTTTTATCGTAGAGGACGTCACACCATCTACAGTCAAAGTGCAGGGCAGACGTGCTTGGACTTTTCTGGGAGACATAAAGATCTATGCTGGAGAGACCTCTTCACCCCCGCACTCTTCGGAAGCTAGCACCAGGGAAGAACCTCAGCACATGCAGACTAGGTCTATGACGAGGAAGAAGGACGCAGAAGCTGTCGAATAAAGATAAAGAGTTTATTGGACTGTGGCTTATTTCGAACACTCTTTTCAGTCATTCAGGAAAGAGTCAAGGGAAGATATTTATTCTTGAGCCACGGGAGTTTGTGACATTGAACTGAGGCATGCTTAAGCCTTCATAAGAAGAAAAATATGCCAAATCTTGATTTTGTTTTCGACAACTCGAAGAGGGTACAGTACCCTGATTCATTTCTCACTGAGTTCCTGCTGTTTGGATTTGCCCATGGTGGTACCCAATGACAACGTTTCATGGATCATATTTGAAGTTTTTCTTTTTGTGTTATGCACATATCCTGCAATTATGGGGAGAACTACTAGCGTTCACGTTTTCCTGCAAGATCCTAAGAATGGTCCGATCGTAAGGAGATTGCTAACAGAGATTATCGAGCAAGTTCTGCAGCTTCCTGAATACAGTGGGGAAAGTACAAATTCCCCTATCAACGTATAATGCACACAGACTGGTTAGTTTAGTTTGTAACTACTTCATTGAAGAATGCCCACAGCTTTTAAATAGACACACAGATGTCTGCACCTTCCTAAGAGACCCGAGAAATAACGCAGCATTGAATGAGATTTCGAGAGACATTATAGCACAAATAAATACTTATTCCGAGAGAACTCTGAGATCGGAGTGAGGCTTTCCTTCGAGGGACAGATCGAGGGATTACTGGGTAAAAATAACTTGTCTCATGCTGAAAGAAAATCATAATGTCGTCTGGTGAAAGGCTGATTCGTGGGATCCACTTGGAATTTGTGTTAATCGTCCAGTAAGCAGTCAGCTGATCAAAGAGGTTTATCGAGTGAGATCAGCAGTTTCCAAAACAGTACATAATGGTGACATATTAAAGTTTATTTTTTCCTTCCTTAGACAATAAAAATGGGCAGCATTAGTAACAATATTATCCTGCCACATCCAGAGAGACGTCCACATTGTGTAAAAAATCGATCCTGCAAGTTCTCATACCTCTGTATTATTTATGCTTGCATTCTGTTCATAATAATGCTGCCTTCACTCACTGTAAGCACATCCTATTACATAGATGTACAAGGAGCAAAGACGCACATAATCTTCCCAAGCAGAAGGATGGTATAAACGTGGCTACTACTAGGCAAACAAAACCCTTTGTAGTTATCCCTGTTCCAAAGAATGATGAAGAATCACCTAAGTCTGAGGTAAATGTTACTGACAGTCAGTCACATGCAAAAAGTGTCTTAGAGATTATTTTCTGGACTCCAGAGACAGGTTTTACAAAGGAGACAAAAGAAATGGGTGTCGAAAGGTGAACTTACTCAGTTAATGCATGCAAATACACCTAGTCCACTGACGAGTGTTCCTGTGATTGGTCCAGTTAGGAGAAACTATGTTGATATACTTTATGAGATTATGGTAGAAGGTCACAAGAGAAATAAAGAGACCTAAGAGAGATACTAGGGAGGATGACTTTGAGCTAAATGATTACTTGGATAGTACAGCACATTTGGGAAACAACATAGGGTATCAACATATGAGGGAAGTAGGAAAAAGAACCTCAAAGGAGGAATGCTTTGTATGTGCACTCCTGCCTTATAGTATGGGGAAGTCTCAGATCTTCATTGCTATTGAAATAGACATCCAGACAGCACATTGCCTTTCCCACATAGCACTTTACTGAACAAGAGACCAGTTTATGGGCCGAGATGCCTATCTCAGGTGGGCAACTGAATGGACAGATCCAGATGAAGATGATTTCTTGCAAGATTCTAAGACAAGAAACAGAGAGCACACCAAGAATCATTTGATCAGGTACGAGAAGCCTGGAGTAAAAGGAGCTGGAATCAGATAGGAAGTAAACAAAAGACTGGAGGGTCCAGGAAAATCTGCAGAAGAAATTTGTAGATGGAAGAACAGAGGCCAAATGCAGATCTGGGGATCGGTACTATCTCCAGATGAATGGGAAGATGGAGTGGCGATCTGGAGAGCATTGGTGGTCAATGGTTGTTAGAAACCAGCCATTGCGATAGTACAGAATGGCTGCAAGCCACTATGGCCAAGACTTGCTAAACTACTAACCTAGGTCAAAGACAGGGGAGGACCCTTGCAGATAGTGCCTTTGGAGAGCGCAAAGCTGTGCTTCAGAAATAATGGCACAAGAAGAGTTGGAAAGAATCAGAACTGTGCTTGAATCTTTGAAGTACCAGAAATGATATTTGGAACAGCAGTAATCATGGATCACTATTGGGCTTGTGGATCCAGAGTATATATGAGGCTACCCAAGGATTGGGGAGGACGATGCTCACTAGTGAATGTTCATGTTCCAGCATTGGTGATTCCAAAAAGTGACTTAAACATCGTTAGTTTTCTGAAAGCAGATGCTCACCTGAGAAAGAAGAGATCTGTGGAGCTGATAAGAAGAATGAAGAGAGAGAATTATTTCTCAGCAAAATCTATAGAAGCTGTTGATGCTATTCCCTATGAGCACAGACTATTTAGCCAGACAGCTTCAGTGATTTCATTGATCTTCATGACAAGTGTCGAGGTTGTCGCAAATACGAAATGGCTGCAGATTACAAGATGGGAATTGCTATAGACAATCAACACGACTATAAAGGGATTCAATGCAATCAGAGAAGAGATAAGAGCTATGCGACTGATGACTCTCCAGAACAGATATGTCTTGGACATGATCACAGCAATGGATGGAGGTGTTTGTGCAAAAATCGGAGAATCATGCTGCACATTCACACCTTCTCATGATAATGAGAATGGAACCCTGACGGAGGCCATAGGTACGCTCTCAAAGCTCCACGACCAGATGATCGATGAAGTAGAAGACATTACTGATGACAGCTGGTTTATATCACTCTTCTCTTGGGTTCCACAATAGATGGCAGACATTTTTAAGTTCCTTGGAGCTCTGAAACCTATGATATTGCTTGGATTCTGTGTGATCAAGATAATAATCTCCCAATCCAAGAAAACAGCCAAAAAAGCCATAGGGATGAAGATTATGATCGATGTTGAACCAGGATGGAAGGCTAAAGACTTGACAGATGAAGAAATTAGAGACTTTGTGAAGGCCAGTATCCATGCACCTTAGGGGACGAAGTTCCTGTATCCAAAGAATGATAAGAAGTATGTGGGAAGATGGATCTATTGCAGTCCAAGTGGACAGTGCAGGCTCATGACATGGAACAAAGATGAGCATATGAAATCAGCAGGATGTCTGAAGGGAGTCATAAAGATATGGGTCCGAAGAAAGCTCTTTTTCCAACCAAGAGGTCTGGATGTGAAGGATGATGAAAGAGAGGTCAATAAATCGCCCAGAGGGGGGAGTGTAGAGGAGGAGGCAAGCACCCCCACTTCAACCACTTCACCCATATTGCCTATATGTTGGGAGCCTGAATGCGAAAACCGTGCAGTACCAGTGGCAATACCAATGCCTAGAAGACTCCTGGAGGTAAGGTTCTCATTGAGAAAACTGTCCCTGCATACAGGAAAATATGATGGACATTTGAATGAAATCCCGGAAGAAGCAGAGCAAATGAATGGCAAAGACGAATGGTGTCGTCGCACAGAGTTGAGCTGATGTGCATGGAAAAGATGCAGACGCTAGAGAATGCAGATATTCTGTAAGGCATCAAGAAAGTATCACAGATAAGTGGCATCTTGGGATCAAGGTGAAGAAGCCTATGCTACAAAATGGATGAAGATATCAAGTCAGTTTACATGTGTACAGATACAAAAGAAAAGCAAGCAGACGAAGTAATCCTGAGGCTAGCTTAATAATGAATAAATTGCAGCACGCGCCAACGTATATATATGAGTATGTGAACAAGTGAAGGATGGATGTTTCCACGACTTATTGTAGCAGTGCTGGACTCTAGAAAGGAGGCCTCATTTCTAGTGTATCGCAGCTAACAGAAATTGAAATAACAAAGTGAATCTCGAAAAGGTGAGGTTGGATGAGCCATGAGGCCAAGTCAAGAAGCCAAGGTCTTATCAGGCTGAAGTTAACTAACATGGGATACAAATCGTGGGAAAGAACACAACTCCTGTTCAAAAGACATGAACAAATGAGGAAGATATCAGAGGTCTATTAAAAAATAGTATTTTAATGACAGTGAAAGCTCGAAATCATGGTCTTCAGCCACTTGGAAGGATGACGTTGGACAAACATGATGCTCACACCTACGCATGAAGGCAGAGCGTGCCTTCACTCCCCCGAATTCTCCACAGTACAGAACAAACTCAAGGCCAAGCTTCAAAGCCTAATTGACTAAACAGACCACCGAGGTGATGATGGATTGATATGCTTATTGGTGGGAAGATATGCTTAAGACGAACTCAAGCACCTGAAAGGCCAGCCTGCGTGCTGCTAGACGTGGATGGAAAAGTACTGACGAAGGTTAGAGTGCCAACCAATTGTAGGGGACCGCGTAATTAATAGTCCAATAGTTTGTGCAGCCAATGGAACGTCGAATATTTAGTGATGGTCATAAGTGGTCATTTAAGAGGGAGGGCTTAGTTGCCTCACCTGATTATAAGTAACCAATGTCATATTCATACCTTTTAGGGCAGTATGCATCATATACTTAGATGTTCACTAAAAGCCTACCACACTTACTCGTAGGTTTTTGTAGTTTGCCACGTAGGATGACATGGGTAATAATGTAGGTCAACGTCAATGATGACGGGTTTTTGATATATAAACTCAGTTTTTTATGAAACTAGTTGAATAAGAGGATCGTGGAATTCCTTGAGGTTCGTTGTACTCCCTGTTTTAGATAATTGATTATAAAACAGTTATCCTTTCTGCCAACTACCTGAGTCATTTTGATTATTGATGTATGAATAAAATCTGCATCCCCATCCATCTCCAGGGTAATTGCTACTCCTCTTAAAGGGCTGAGGTTATTCAGTTCACCCTCTATATCAGCAGACAGCTTAAACCTGACTCACTCATGGTCACAACCACAAGAAAGAGAGCGGGTGCTCCACTAGTTTCCTCTGAGGCGCCACTTGACAAGAAAAGCAAACGCCTGTACGCCATGGGCAGGAAGGTAGCCTCTTCTGCGGCATTTTGGGCTAGAATAGCTAACAATACGACTCTTTTAGCTTGCTATAATTGTCATAAATGGGACGAGGTGTCCGCACTACTATCGTCAGCCCCTGAGCCCTTAAAGACTCAATTGGCCCAGGTAGCAGCAGAGGGCAGAGCTGTCTCGAGCTGCAGCCTGAAAAACAATTTAGTCACGGCTGACTATGTGGCAAGAATAATTGCGGAAGGCAATATTATTAAGCGCTTTGCTTGGCTTCGCCGATCTGGCTTTAAGCAGGAGACACAAGCAACACTGTTAAATCTGCCTATCGAGCCCAGCGTCCTCTTTGGAAAGGCAGTCGAGGATGCTCTTAAGTCTGCAAAGGATGAATACAATACTCTAAAGTCCTTGGGACAACTTACAAAGAAATCCTCAGGCCAAGGAGGGAATAGTAATTTTCGTCGCTTCAGAGGATGAAATTCCCAAAGGGGTTCAGGGTATGGTCAAAGCCAAGGGTAATCCTGGGGTAACAATCAGGGCCAATCCTCACAGGATTAACCTAGAGGACAGCGCCAATCTCGCGGCCGGGGGAGGTCCTCCACCTCTAGAGGTGGAGCAACACTTCCAAAACAGTGACATTCCGCTTCAGGTGCCCTCCCATGCCTCTCCATTAGGAGGGCACATTTCAAACTTCACCCAAGCATGGGAGGGGATCACCTCAGAAAAATGGGTGATATCCACCATGGCGGGCGGGTACTTTGTGGAACTAATCCAGTGAATCTGGAACCATCCCCAGCACCAGAAGAAAAACTCAGAGGAAGAACAACGTATCCTTCTCAAGGAAATCGCAATGCTGCTCCTAAAGGACGCCATAGAAGTCGTCTCGGCGAACCAGGTAAACAAGGGTATTTATTCAACCTACTTCATTTTGCCAAAGAAAGATCTAACAATGCGCCCAGTCTTAGACCTACGCTCTGCAAACAAATATGTCAAGCCACAAAAAGTCTGCATGACTACCCTGCAAGAAGTAATCCCTCTGCTAAAGCGGGGGACTACATGGCAACTCTGGATATGAAAGATGCTTATTTTCATATTTCAAGGTTCCCAGCGCACAGAAAATTCTTGCGATTCAAAATAGCAAACCAGCACTACCAATTCGAGGTGCTACCCTTCCGCATAGCCTCTGCTCCAATGGTATTCACAAAGGTACTGGCGGTGGTTGCAGTGCACCTGTGCAGGGAGTTAATCCCAGTGTACCCTTATCTGGACGAATGGCTGATTACAGGGGAAACCCCCCCAAATTAATTCAAAGAACGATAAACCTTCTCTTTCAATTGGGCGTCTCAATAAACGAGAAAAAATCAAGCCTAGTGCCAAGCACAACCAAACAGTTCCTAGGAGCTGTAATTGACACAAGGGAGGCCTTTGTCTTTCCCTCAGAGGAAAGAGTCCAAAATATGTTTCTGCTAATACGACATTATCATGCCGGTTGCCAGATAAGCGTACGCAAACCTATGCGATTGCTAGGTATGATGGCATCTTGCATTTACCTGGTGCTGCATGTACGCCTGTGCATGCGCCCATGCCGGAGTGGTTGGTGAAACAGTGGTCTCAGGCAAGCGGTTATTGGCATGATCTAGTGGTCATTTCGCCAACACCAGTACAAAACCTTCGCTGGTGGACAAATGAGAATCTTTTAAAGGGCAAACCCTTCCCACCTACAGAAGTGCAAGCTATAGTGACAACAGATACCTCGCTTGCCCAGCGGGAGGCTCATCACCTTCATCACACAGCTCAGGGTCTGTGGACTCATGCCACGGCACAGAACCACATCAACCTGTTAGAACTGCTGGCAGTATTCAAAGCTTTTAAGGCATTCAAGATACTGTTAACAAATCTGGCGGTACAAGTCTCACGGACAGCACAACAGCTATGTTCTACACCAACAAACAGGGGGGCACTCATTCTCAAAATCTGTCCAGACTACGTTCCAGGGGAACTCAATACGTTAGCAGAATCTCTAAGCAGAGATCCCCTACCAAAGGAACACGAATGGCAGCTAAACTCAGAAGTCGTAGATTACCTCTTCTCTCTATGGGGTTACTCCATGCTAGACTTGTTTGCTACAAGTGAAAACAAGCAATGCCCAGACTCCACGTCCGGGTTCCCACAACTAGGCTTCAAGGGGAACGCCCTTTGGATTAACTGGTCAGGGAGGTTTGCTTACGCTTTTCCTCCCACTCCTCTCATGAACAAGGTGGTCAACATGATTCACAGGGAACAAGTGACGCTCATCCTAGTTGCTCTCAGGTGGGCGAGACAGCCATTTTATACACAACTGTGCAAACTGGCGATGTGCGATCCCATCAAACTCCCGTGCCAGGCATACCTACTCACTCAGCATGGGGGAACAACAGTGCACCCTCAACCTCAGTCTATGAACTTGGCAGCGTGGCTCCTGAAGTCATAGAGTTTGGACATCTTAACCTGCCACATAGGCACAGAGGTGTATGGACATCCTAAAGGAAGCAAGAAAACCTTACACTAGGCACTGTTATTTCAACAAGTGGAGGCGATTTGTAGTTTGGTGCCAGTCTAAACAAATAAACCCCATAAAATGTACTCCATCTCATGTTCTAACTTATATGCTCCACTTGCTAGTTTCGGGGTTAGTCTTCAACTCTATAAAGGCCCAGCTTTATCTGCTTACACCACCTCCCACAATAAAGTATTGTGGTGGAAAGTACCGGTAATGAAAGCATTCATGGAGGGAGTAAAATGACTCTACTCTCCCATTTCTAACCCACCACCAGGATGGGATCTCAGTGTAGTACTCGCTAAGCTCATGGGGGAACCCGTAGAGCCGATGCATAAGTCAAGTCTTAAGCACCTGAGCTACAAGACTGCCTTCTTAGTGGCTATCACTTCCATAAAGAGAGTTAGTGAATTGCAAGCATTGTCAGTGCAGGATACTTTCTTATCATACACAAGGACAAACTGGTTTTATGCACTCATCCTAGGTTTTCCCCTAAGTTCATCTCTACATTTCACGTTAAACCAGTCCATTGAGCTAAAAGCCTTCTTCCAGAACCCCACCAGCTCAGCTGAGGTTAAACTGCACACACTAGATGTACAGAGGGTGGTCCTTTACTATGTAAACAAGACCAGACCAGTGAGGAAACCAAATCAAATGTTTGTCTCCGTAGCACCAGGCAGAGAAGGAGACCGCATTTCCATGAATGCCATCTCCAGATGGATAGTCAAATGTATACAACTGTGCTATTCTCCATCAAACAAGACACTGCCTTTCATGCCAAGAGCACACTCCACAAGAAGCAAAGCCACTCTGGCTTTCGTTGCAAATGTCCCCCTAGACAGCATTTGCAAAGCAGCTACATGGAGCTCAGTACACACCTTCACTCAGCACTACTGCATTGACACATATTCCAAGACAGACACACAGGTGGGACAAGTGGTTCTAAAACATCTGTTTGCTAATGAACCTTCTCACAACCCACCATCTTCTCCTAACATTGCTCGCTAATCTTTGCACAGCATGTGATCTAAGCAGATTCCACAAGCCTCAGAAGGGATACATCACTCACCATAATTTTATTTCTGATGCTTATTTCTGCTTAGATTCACATGCGACCCACGCTTCCCCCCCTTGGGGAGAAGTTGCATGGATGCTTTATGAGCTTATCTGATACATATCTGCTTGGATACACCTGTATTCACGCTAGACTTCATGCTACCTCATGTCAGAAACAAAACAATCTGAGGGACCTTGGCGCGTGAAGGACCATGGGTACAGTGGACATGACACTAGGGATAGTATTACTGGCACGCCCTGTCAACTTTCCTTTCGAATTTTGAAAACAACAACTGTAATACTCTGCAGCTTCCACTAGATATCGGCATATGCAAAGCATGTGAATACAAGCATCAGAAATACAATTACAGTGAGAAATGTATCCCAAATAAGTGTTTATTGGCCGTTAATAATTTGGAATCTTATATTTCAAATGATCATTCAAAAAAGGAATTGTGTGCTGATATGGTGCTATGGAAAGAACAATGTCATTTAAATGCCAATAAATGCTTTGTTACTGCTGAGGTACAGAATATTATTAAAGGTATTGATTTGTTTGTAATGATAATTAGAGCCATTATTAAGGGGTCTTTGTTGCTGAAGTAGTCAATCTCCTGGTGGAACATCGAGGCATTGATCTGGTGAGTTCAAAAACTCTACCTTGTGTTTTTCAAGGATTCCTATGAAATTGACTGTGGCATGGTATGCTAACAATATAAATGAACAAAATGACTGTTAATCTAATTGAAATGGTCATGCAAAATCGATAAGCAGATATCTATCCTCTATATGGTGTCCAATAAAGGTAATTTTGACCTTAATGATTTCTTTCACCTTGCTACCATTTCAGTCTACTGTACGTGGTGCTTTTCTATCACTAGAGAAGCTGAAGCGGGGTATATATCAGTTTTTTAAAAACAGCTACAAAAGAGAACATGAAGAGATCCTTAAAAAAGTTTAACAACTAATAAATAACCTCCCTGGTAGCACTCCTGTTTTGATCTGTTGGGATATGAATTCTAGAATCCCTTTGGATGTACATTTTAATGAATGGGAAGCAGAACAGGTGTCATGGAAGTGAGAATTAAGTTTGGCGAGGCTATTATGTGCCGCTGGTTCCAGCATGATTAATAGGGCAATTCCTTCAGAAATGCCAGCTCAGTACACACGCATTGGGCCCCACCGTTGCAGCACTATAGATTATATTTTTGTTGCTAATACAACAACTCTAATCATGAACATGTGTGTAGCCCAACGAGAGGCGAGTGACCATTTTCCACTTATAGCCGTTTTGAACTTGCCCAATCAATCCAATGGCCCATCCCAATCTGGCAAAACGGGTATTAATTCTGCACTGAATCAGATCACATGAAGTGACAGCAGGATGGAAGATGTGAACCTTTTAGCACAAGTACAACTAAGTGAATTTTGAGGATGTGTCACTTCCCTTTAGAGACCCCGACTATGGCCATAGCTAAGCTGGCTATTCTAGATCATGAAAAATGCCTAGAGCAGATTAAATCCAGTGCTCTCGTTAGGTTTAATTCTAACAATCAAACTGGTATAGGCTTTAACTTAAGACATCAGCACCTCTTCAATAGAAACATTCAAGAATAAGGTGTTACCCAAATTGTTCGAACACAATTGTTCGAATGACCCAATTGATCGAAAGTCAAGGGTCTGAATTGACCTTTGCACAATTCACTGCATATATATATATATATATATATTTTGCTTTGGTTATATATATATATATATATATATATATATATATATATATATATATATATATATATATATATATATATTATTAATGTTAACACATGGAGGATGGAAAAAACCTGCACTCCATGCATGAGGTCTTTAAATCCCAACAAAATGAGAAAAACTCGAATCCAATTAAGAGGAAAAACCGAGTTTAATGGGAGGTAAAAAATACAAGGCAAAAACACACAGCAAGCAATACAGGACGCCTAGGCAGTGTCCTTAGCGACGCGTTTCGCGCTTCCCTGAGCGCTTGATCACGTTAGGAGGACGTGTAGAAAATGAAGGTAGATATTGCAGATTGGTCCTTCTTCCATGTAGCCAACAAACCTAAGCTCACAACCTTGCATGATACCATGGCGGCCATTTTAGAATGTGGTCAAAGGCTGCATTAACCATAAAGAGTGCAAGTTTAGACACAGCAGTAAAATGCAAAGCACGTTAAAAGCCCACATAAGAAATGTGGAAATGTAAGGTGAATAAATGAAAGGAGCAGGCAATATAATGATTGTCAATAACATTTGCTGTACAGAAATTAGTACAAATAAGCAAAAATTAAAATTCATATAAAGGCCGCAGCTGTGACATAAAGTACAAATATCTTCCTCTGGAAGCTTGGAGGCTAATTATGCCAATAGCTAGCAAATATAAATACAAAAATATAGAAGTATGAAATGCAAGTGCATATCTTCGCTAACCATGGTAGTATATAATATATAGTACATGATAAGAACACAGCTCGGACAAACCTATATGCAACCTTCCAGATAAAAACATATAGCAAACTACAATATAAAGTGCAAGTGCATTAGGCCATGAGCATATCATTCTAACCAAGTAGCCTAGTCAACAGGGTTAACATAAGCATATCATTGAGGATTTAAAAAATAATCTATTGAATACAGTCTCAATAATAAAACATGTAGTAAAATACAATATAAAGTGCAAGTGCAGTGGATGGTAAACCTGTCACTCTAGCAACATGGCCTAGTTAGAAAGGTTGAATAATCATAAAGTGCAAGTGCACTATTCATTGAAAGTTTATCAATCAGTGAATGCAACCTTTAAGATGAAAGCATGTAGCATACTACTATATAAAGTGCAAAAGCATGAGGTCATAAACGTATCTCTCTAGCAGCATAGCCTAGTTGAAGAAGGTTATGTAATCATAAAGTGCAAGTGCATGGCATAATATTTGAGCTTATTATGAAAAAGGTACAAGCAATTATATAGTGGAGGAGCAATATCAACCACTAGAGTTTCAGGGTACAGATACAATCATGTACTCACAAACTTCAAACCCCCTAACCACAGAAGAAAAACTGGGGCAAGACAGCCAAAGTTCACCAACTAAACAATGAAAAAGGTTAGATAATGTAAATAATGAAAATTAGAGAAAATTTTAAACAAACATTAGATAGATAAACAATTCCAGGCCAGGTCAATAAACATTTTTGTAAATAAGTAAAAACAGAAAAAGGAAGCAAAAAAGCAGTATACCTATGGCAGAAGGCCAAGATCAAATAACATAGGGCAGGAGAGAAGGAAAAGGTGTGTGCAAGTGCATAAAGGAACTAAATAATTAAAATAATTAAGTTCCCACAAAAGTATATAACTCCTCGTCCACATTGTGCCCATTGGGATACTTAGAGTCAAAATCCAGAATAAACCTGGTTTCAAGCTGTCTCAGTTTTAAAGTGCGATCACCTCCCCTTGGGTCAATCGGTACATGAGCGACAGCGAAAAATGTAAGTAAACGGACATCACTGTCATGTTCCTGCCTAAAATGTTTGGCCATGGGATACGTGGGGTCAAGGTTTTTGATGGCTCTAAGATGCTGTAAAATGCGGAGCTTAAGAACACATGTCGTAGATCCCACATACCATTTACGGCAGGGACAGGCTAGAACATAAACCACAAACGGGGTCTCACAGTTAATAAAATGTTTCAGCTTAAATTCCTTGCCCGTGACAGGATGTGCAAAAGATTTACAAATGGTTGCATGAGGGCAGACTTTGCATTTTTGGCACTTAGTGAAACCCTTAGGTAAGGCAGGTAGCCAACTGGTCCTGATGGAATTTGTCTGGATAGGGGGCAAATAACTAGAAACCAATCTATCCTTTAATGAGGGTGCCTGCTTATAAGTTAATGTGGGGCATTTGGGAAGAAGTGGACCAAGGTCTTTATCCAGCCTGAGGATATGCCAGTGTTTTACAATAATCTTACGGACATCATATGAGGCCTTATTAAATGTAATAATAAGGCGAGGTTCATCCTGATCCTTATTTTTTCTCCTGCTGGCAGAACCATGTAGTAACATTTCTCTTGAGAGTGACCGTGCTTTAAAAAAGGCCATCTCAATGATCTTTTTTTGGTATCCCTGATGTAAGAAATCGGCTGCAGCCACCCTGCAACAGTGATCAAATTCCTCAATATCTGTGCAGTTGCGCCGAAAGCGAATGAATTCTCCATAGGGGATACTGTTTTTACAGGAGAGCGGATGACAACTCGTTGCATGGAGTGGCAGGCCAGTATTGGTGGGTTTTTTGTGCAGGGAAGTATGGATGCCTAAATTGTCCAATCTTACATTAACATCCAAATACACAATATGGGTGAAACTGTGGCATTCAGTGAATCTCAAATTCACGATATTGGTGTTAATGCTGTTCACAAAATGTGCCCACTCGTTCTCATTTCCCTTCCAAATGATAAAAATATCATCGATATACCGCCACCAACCAATAACTTGTGTAGAAAAACTAGCTAAAAGTAGCTCAGACAAGAAAGTAGCCTCCCACCACCCCATGGTAAGATTAGCATACGATGGTGCAAAGGTACTGCCCATGGCAGTGCCCCTAACTTGATGGTAGAAAGAACCCTCAAAAAGAAATACATTGTTCGTTAAGCAAAACAAAAGCATATCCAAAATCATACCATTGTGCCCCAAATAATTCAAAGAACGAGTGTCCAAAAAATATTTGCAGGCTGCCAATCCAACCGTGTGATCTATAGATGTATAAAGGGAGACAACATCTAGGGTTGCCAACATTAAACCCTCCTCCCAAGGTATATCAGAGATATGACTCAAAAAGTCCTTTGTATCACGTAGATACGAAGGCAGGACTGACACCAACGGGAACAAAGTCTCATCGATAAATTGGGCCATATGTTCAAGGAGGGAACCACACAAGGTTACAATCGGCCTGCCTGGTGGATGGATCAAGGACTTATGAGTTTTAGGCAAAAAGTATATAGTAGGAATGGTATGACTCACAGGCACAAGAAACTTAGCAAGCTCATCTTCAATAAGGCCTTTCTCGGCCCATTTGGTACATAAGGTGGTGAGCCCCAACCGTATTTCAACAAAAGGATTCTTAGAAAGCCTGGAATAACAGCATCGATCTCGTAGCTGACGATTAGCCTCAGCCACATAACATTCCCTATCCTGAATAACTATATTGGAGCCCTTGTCAGCAGGTTTTATCACAATATTAGACAGATTCTGCAATTCATTAAGAGCCGATCGTTGTGAGATGGTAAGATTCTGTTTGTTATTACAGGGTTTCTTGCGAAGTTTACGAAAATCATTCACACACAAATCGTGGAATGCCTCAATACAACCACCTACTGAGAATTGTGGGTTAAACTTAGACTTGTTTTTCAATTTAGTACGTACATCCCAGTTGGGATCAATATCAAAGTCAACTGGATCAAAGGTGGAGGGATCAAACAATTCATTTTGGAGACAGGCCAAGTCCGTCAAAGTGGAGATATCAGAGATATGGAGGTCAGTGCGGCCAAGACGTGGCACGGATGGTTTAATTTGAGGAGGGTTGATGGAGAAGAATTTTTTTAGTCTGACTTTGCGTAAGAATTTATCGAAGTCCAAACGTGATTGAACATAGTCAAACTGGGTAGTAGGACAGAAATTCAAGCCCAAAGAAAGTAATGAAGCTTGTGCACCCGTGAGGGTGTGTGAGGACATGTTTACAATACGGTGAAGATTCATATTGTCTGTAGTTGCTACTTCGCCCCAGAGCGCATCGACCTGCCCTGTTGTTGTACATCTGAGCCGCTTCCCACGACAGCCTCGACGGGTTTTTTTCCTTTTGACAATTTCTGATCGTTTCCTCTCCCTCTTCCTCTTCCCCTGTTCTTTCCACGGCCTCTGCCCCTCTTTTGGTTTTTGCCGTCTTGACATAAAAGTCTCATTTCGTCTAAAAAATTTAGTTTAGTAGGTATTTCATCATTTTCTGACACAGAAACATCAGATTCAGAAGAGACAGTTTCTGCCTCCCCCACTTGTTTAGAAGATGATTGAATGTTGGAGCTTTTACGCAAAGAATCAAATCGCTTGGCAAAAGTAAAAATGCGACCTGATTCATAGTCAATCTTATCTCTGATAAACTTTCTGTGTTTACGTTGCTTGATCTCCTCTTCATATGTAATAAGATCTTCTTCAATTTTACTACGTAATTTTTTGCCCTCTTCAGTACTAGCAATGTCGCATAAGTCAGATTCCAATTTGTCAAGATGTGAAAGTACAACCTTGCGATCCGAATTGGCATATTTTACTAAAATTTTCAAAAACTGCGCAGAACAGTGACTGCTGGCACCTCCCCACTCTTCCAGCATGTTGGAATCCTGGTCCTCAAAGGATGGTGTGATCATAATTCGCAGTCCACGGGGTACACGACCCACATCAAGATAGTTTTGTAGGGAGTGCTCCTCCCACCACTTCGATATCTCCTTTTTACGGAATTTTTCTATTTCACGGAGCAATACAACTTCGGTAGAAGCGGTGGTGGTAATTCTTTTGGCCCCAGTGGTGGATGTCACTGCAGGTAAATCCTGCTTCTCGTTAAATAAATCCCTGGCCTGGAGAAGCCGGGCTGCCACCCTGGCGTCCTGCATGCCTGCGCGTGTGATTGCCAGAAAAAAAGGGTTAAGCTCGAGCAACAAATAATGTTCTATATATAAATGGGGGGTTGTAACAACAGATATGTAACAATTGACCTTCACAATTCGGTCAATTGTGCAAAGGTCAATTGTGATTCGAACAATTGTAGTTCGAACAATTCGTATACATCCAAGAATAAAGGAGGGAGTTAATTAGGAATCTACGTGCTTTAACTGTATAATATATATATATTAAAACATCTGGACCATGTTGACTTTACACTCACTGGTTAATTATATGGAATTAACAAATCGTTAAAAAGGCAATGTCCACAACACAATGATCAGTAGCGGACAGGGATATAGAAGAGAAGAAAGTATATCAGGTTGGTTTTTACTGCCGATGTAGCTATTTGGGTGGTTTAACCGGTGTAACCGGGCAGGTCACTGTCCCTTAATGCATTCATTCCTGTTGGGTGAAATATCGGTTAGAAATAGTACATAGCTATTCTGTGCTTGTCATGATGCAGAGTTGAGAATTAAAATGTCCACTCCCTCATATACGATTTGGAGGGTAAAAGATAGTTGTATCAGATTGAAAAAAAATTCAAAACCCACCAAAGATGGATTTGGTTTAATGTGCATAGTAAGAATCAGTAAGCAGCCCCACTTTCATTTCCGTCTCAATAGATAAAAAGGTGAGCAAAGCAACATCTTCTAGAAACTCAAATAGGTGAAAATCACCCAAAGCCTTATTTTGAAATTCTGTCGCCAGAAAACGTAATTGTACTAGGCATAGCAGGATTCGAAACAGAGCAGCATAGGAATGTATAAAGAACACAATCCCCTGAAAGCATCTTGGTGATAAAAAGTACTGACATGGAATGTGTGAGGTCAGGTCAGAAACAGTAAAAAGAAAAGAGGCAGGCTCCATACAGTATTGTGAAGCCATTGGCAGAGAACAAATAAGGATGAATGGAGTGACAAAAGTTGGGGCCTGAACAGCGAGGTGGGACGAGTGGGAGGGACGTGCTACAATGCAATTAAACTGAGCGGTACTTCGGGAATGAGCTTGAGAATATTGAAAAAATGTATCTATGAGAAATGACATAACAACTTTGCTATAAGCACAGTTAACAGTGATTTACACGTTACTTGGTAATCTGGGCTCCAGATGGGCTAGAGCATCATGCCACATGCCCCACTGTAGAGTGCTAGACTGCTGGTGCCCCCATCCACACTGAGGGCATTCTGCGGGGGAAAGTCATATGGTAATGAACAAATGGAATCAAAAATGACAATGGCAGCTGATCTTGTACCCTAATGTGTGCAAAATGGAAATTGTTCACGGCTGAAGGCCATGGTCAGTAGGCGAAATTTGCCAGGGCCATTCCAGAAATCCTTAGCCACCGGCCAACGCTGAAGGCCTGGACCAGTGGTCCATGATTTTTTATCCTAATAAGTGCAGAGCGGCCCGGGGACATGGCAGAAGACTGTGACCACTGACCATGGTGTTCAGCCATGCCCAGAAGACCACAAACATTTACCTTAATTGAGCGAATTAGGGTAAAGGACAACTGAGCCAGGGTTTTAACACAAGTGTGGTACGATATGACAAAACAAACCCCTTCAAAATCAAGGAAAAAACAGTTAAGGTGAAACAATTTATCACAACAAAATCCATTAAATTAGCCAGATGTGGTAAATGACGACAAACGTATTTCAGAGTTGCACTATTTTCAGACCATAAGCACATACATGACATCACGGATGGCATTGGCAGTGCAATAAAAAATGAAATCATGAATGAGATCAATGGGGGGGAGTGAGGGTTAAGGTTGGTGTCACTTCTCACACTCAGCAAATTTCATAGATTTTGTTGTGTCTTGCTGTTAAACGGGAAATCATATTGTGCCTCCTTTCTAATATATATTGGCCTCAGCCCAGTCGCTCTGAGAAGAAAACCGCATTTCAAATGTTCCGATTTTAGATTGACTTCGCCGCCATTTTTGGATCATCCGCCATTTTGATTTCTGTTCAAATGTAACTCTGTGTTCTAAAATGGTGGACTGTGTTTGCAACTTGTAACCGAGCCTTCCCGACCCTTGCACCTTAGCTAATGTTTAGACTGTCCACGGGCCGAATGTTTAGACTGGGTAAACAGACCTTGTCCTATGCCTGACTTGTGGTTTTAGGATTGTCTGCACCAATAAGCCTCATCCGCAAACATACATCGAAACAATGTAAAGCAAATATCGAACATGGACACTGGCTAAACTGCATTGTGAAGGGACATGTGCTAAGGCTTTCTGCTAAACCTGGGAATACACTGTTGCCATTGTAACTTGATTGTATGTAAACCAAATGTAATCCATGTGCATATTGTTGTATAAGCCATAAGTGAACTCGGCACGAACTCTAGACCATGGATTATTAACTTGCAGAGGGGCTGGACATTGTTACTAAAATTGTATAAATGGTGAATGTCCAGATGTCCAGTACCTCTCACTTCTCACACTGAAGGGCTGGTATTCACTGTGATGCACTGAGGGCCAGATAGCTATCTGATTTGTTTCTTTGTAAACTGTGCAGTCGAATAAAGATCTGTGAATCTTTATCAGCCTGTGTTTGGTGTATTTCCTTGTGTGGTACTCAGCCTCGATATTTCCTCTTGCTTTTACAGATAGCGTCCGAATAGGGACCCTCAAGATTGATGCCATCTCGTTGAAGGTTGACGCAGCTATCGGACCGGGATCGGACGGTGAAAAAAGGGGGCCCCTTTCTTGGATGAGAAGCGATACCTCAACAGTACTGCACAACCCGATCCCTGGACGGTGAGCCCGCGGTCCGAGATGGCATCTTGACGAGGGTCCATATATCGAGGCGGGCAGTTTTGCCAAAATCACCAACCACGTGGGTCCTTTGTGTCCTTAGAAATCCAATCGGACCTCCTTAGTTCTTTGATCAGATAATTTGTTTTGGGGCATTGCACTCGCGAGTTCAATCATTGACCAGGTAACACCAGTAATCTGATATGCCTGAGATATTGTCTGCCTGCTTCAGGGCATTATTCCGCAAGGACAAACAATCTTTGGAATTTGGCCGACCGGCCCCAATGGAGGGGTCTCCGGCTTGTACTATGTACTGTAAGTACGGCATTGGTAGTATAGTGTTTAATGATATTTGGCACAAACTAGACATGCTTCCGAACTTCAGTGGCCAACCAATGGTAGTTTTGAAATTCCTCGTATAGAATATTTAGAATCCATATTATTAAAGAAAAAGACTAGACCTGCAGCATTTGATGTATTACAGAATTGGAAGAAAGAAGCTATGCAGCAACTTAAAAGTAGGGAAAACATGCGCGCCGTCATATGTCCAACGCAGAAAAAGCATTGTTGTACGATCAAAATAAACAGTCTGAGTCAGTTAGGAATATGGATATGGCTTTTTCACTTGGTATTTAGAAAATGTAGCCGTCTAAAGACTTTCATGTGTCTGATGAACTAATTGACAAACTTCTAAATGAACAAAGGCCTGGTGCCACTGCGCCACCTCTGTATATACCTATTCTGTTGTTTTGCCTCTTCCTGCTGTTGTTCCTCCTCCCGTAGTAGTTTCTGCTCCTCCTATCGTTCCTCTTAATGTTCCTCTTCCTCTGGCTGTTGTTCCTCCTCCTATCGTTGCTCCTCCACTTGTTCCTCCGCCTTTGCCTACTTTTACGGGTTTGATAGATTTGGCTTCTGCACCAGTGATAGTACCTTTGTGACCGATTGTACAAGATTTGTCTACTCTTCCTCTTCCGAGTGGTTCTGTTCCGCTTGTAGTTGATAAGGGAACGGAATCAAAGATTCTAACTCGTAATACTGTACCTAAAGAGTGATAGAGCAATTTGACTGCATGGGCTAGACAGTGCATGGAGAAGGGTGAACAAGCTGATGTTTTTGCCACACTCTCTAATCTAGCAAGTTTTCCTGAGAAAAACGTTTTTATTGAAGGGTTGGGATTTCATTTATGTGTAATGTGGAACAGATTAGATGACATAGATCTCCCACAAGGGTTGAGGGATCTGAATGTTTTAGCATATTCAAGGGATAATGCGCAGAAAGTACATGAGCACGTCGAGAGGGTTTTTGAGTATAGAAGGGAGTTGGAAAGGTTACCGAATGAAGAAATTGATAGTGATAGTTTGGACGCTATGTTTGTACAGAAACGGTTCTTCCCTTTTGTAAGTCAATAAATGAGGAAACGCGCATTTGCACAAAAGACGCGATTAGGTGGATTTCAGACACGTCGATATCTCCCGTAGAAGTATATGACACGTTTAGTCAGTATACGCCAGAAAGGCAGAGGAAAGTGATACAGGTAATGGTAGAATACTTGCAGGATGAATGCATAAAAAGAAAGATTTGTTGTCCCGCAGAATTATTGAATATCTATAAGAGAGCTTTTTCGTCTAACACTCCTTCAGCTGCTTTAGCGCTCGATTTAGCTTTGTTTCTCAGTAAGCGTTCGGAGTTTCCTATCTCTCAGTTGCCTATGAGACAGGTTCCGCCGACATTTGTCCCAAAAGTCGAGATTCCAGCTAATCCTGCAACAGGTACTGCTGCTCAAGATATTCCTGCACATTATGTGTGGCAGTTGGTTCACGTCCCGTTTTCAAAACAGGAAGTGAACACCATTAAACAATCCATTCCTGATATTCGAAAGAATCCGACAGGGTTCTATAAAGAGATAGAATCTGTCTTGCAGTCATCAGTATTTACTCTGAGCGATATAGATTTGTTATTTCCCGTGCTCCTACCTGTTGATTTGTGGAAACAGATTAGGACTGTAGACAATGTACCAGGGTTAGGAGACACATGGGTTAATATAGTTCGACAAGATAGAGAAAGGCCAGCTGGCGAGAGAACGCCACAGGTAATACTGACTTTGCTTAATAGAATAGTTACGAAACTAAAAGCTATAATTCCTGAAAGAAGGATTATTTGGGACAAACTTACTGCTTGTGTCCAAGGGAAGTCTGAGGGTGCTACCGAATTCTGTAATCGGTTCGAACAAGTGTTCTCGGATTACAGTGGACAAGATTTGAGCACAAAGTATGCAAAACGACTATTTGTGGACAAATTTGTGCGTGGATTGTTGCCAGACATCCAGCCGCAAATTATGTCTTCTGAGAGCGCTTGGCAAGCTAAGTCTCAGTCTGAAGTGTTGCATATGGCTCAGTACTATGAAAACCGAGTTAGCAATGAGAAAGAGAGAATTGAAAAGAGAAAGGGAGACCTGAAAACTAAAGTTCTATTACAACATATTGTTAGAGGCCCTAGAGGGGGTACTTCACAATTTAGGGGACAGTATGCTCCACAGGGAAATGTGCCATTGGGTCCTGTAAATGTGAACCAGTGTGCTTATTGCAGACAAGAGGGTCATTGGCGTGCACAATGCCCGATCCTCCAGCAGAGGTCGAATAACGCATTTGGTAACATGGGTAGATGATCCAGAGGCCGCCCTGGGGCAGGGGGTCCTGGTAGAAGTCAGTTTTCTCAGAATTCGTAGGATAATCAGGCCCTGAGTGTGGATAATAGAAACATTTTTGACCATCCTTCTGCTGTATATCTCTCTGAAGAACTTCCTTTTGATGACATTCTGTTTCGCTAGGATTGCCCGAAGCAGGGTTTGGAACCGACGCCTATTCCCGTTAATCAGAAAGGTCCCTATGTTGAAATGATAATGGGAAATAAGAAACATCTATTTTTGATAGATACAGGAGCACAGAAGTGTTCCATTAACCATTCACGGGTTCTAAACATTCCACTGTCAGGGTAAACCAATGTTTCTGTAGGGTTTTCTGGTACGCCAGTAGTCTGTCTGGTTTCTTCGCCGGTACCAATTACCTTGGGTCCATTCACGGACCACTGTCCATTTCTTTTGACTATGAACTGTGGAGAGAATTCGTTGGGGTTGAATCTGTTGAAGGAATTAAATGCGGTAATTCATTGTTCTTCGGATGGAGTACGTTTGACGATTTCACCACAGCAAATTTCTGTCTCTCAGTTCTTGACTAGACCTTTGCCGCCGGAATTTAGTGATGTTCCGGAGTGTTTGTGGGCAATTGATGACAATGATGTCGGTGTTCTACAAATTGAGCCTGTTAAGATAATTTTGAAACATTGAGCAATGTTGCCACGTATTCCTCAGTATAAGATTTCGGTTGATGGTGAGCAAGCTTTGAAATGCATAGTCTCTGATTTTGTACATCGTGGGGTAATTGAGGAAATTGCAGGTAGTTTGTGCAATAGTCCGATTTTACCCGTGTACAAGAAAGTCGATAATGCAATTCCTTTCCGTTTCATCATTGATTTACGAGCCATCAATAAGATTGTTGCTCCACAATTTCCCATTGTGCCTGATGTGACGACAATATTAACCATGATTCTGGCCTCTACTGCTCACTTTAGTGTTGTAGACCTTAAGAATGTTTTCTTTAGCATTCCTATACACAAGGATAGTAGATATCTGTTTGCGTTCACCTTAGGGGGACGCTCGTTTACATTTACCCGTGCGCCGCAAGGTTACACGGAAAGTCCGAGTATCTATAGTAGGGCTTTGATAGAGCAGATTGATACACTCGAGTTGCCCACCACCTGTACACTGCTTCAATATGTAGACAATCTACTTTTAGCTGCTGACTCAGAGAGTGCCTGTAAGGAGGGCACCGGGTTGTTGCTTATTCACCTAGCAAAACATGGACACAAAGCTTCACTCAAAAAGTTTCAGTATTGTCGACAGGAGGTCGCCTATTTAGGCTATCTCCTGTCAAAGGAGGGAAGAAGGTTGATGCCTAAGCAGATAAAAATCATTTCTGGCATGTCTGTCCCAAATACACAGAAGCAAGTCAGAGCCTTGATAGGAATGGCTTCTTACTGTAGGCAGTGGATCCCGAACTTCTCGTTAACGATTAAACCAATGTTGGCTTTGACAAAGAAGGGCATTTCTTCACCATTGCCGTGGAACTTGGAACACCACCAAGCGTTTGATCTGCTAAAGACTGCACTGTGTTCAGCTTCAGTTTTGGGCACACCAAATTATGAAAAGGCCTTCGTGTTGTATGTGCATGAACGTGATGGTTGTGCTTTGGCTGTATTTACGCAGGAACATGGAGGGAAGAATAGGCCATGCGGCTACTTTTCTTCCGCCCTTGATCCTGTTGTATGCGCTTTGCCAAGATGTTTGAGAGCTGTCGCTGCTGCTGCTGCGTCTGTAAAACAGAGCAAGGGTATGGTCCTAGGCCATGTTTTAACCCTGATGGTACCTCACTGTGTAGATGTTCTATTAAACAGAACACAAACACAACACCTCACCTCCGCATGATTAACGAGATACAAATTGATCTTGTTTGCTCTGCACATTAAAATTCAGAGGCGTTCTGAATCCGGCTGAACTTTTACCTTTCCCGCAAGGTACTGCTTGCAGTGACGAAGCGTCACATGACTGCCTCTACACCACAGAGCAAGAGACTAAAGGCAGAATCGATTTGAACGATACTCCTTTGAACAATCCACAAGAGGAGCTGTTTTGTGATGGCTCCTGTTTCAAACTTTCGGATGGTACATCCACGGCTGCTTATGCAATCACCACATTGAGCACGATTGTGGAGACCAAAAGAATCACGCATAACTCTGCACAGGCCGCAGAGATTATAGCATTGATTATAGCTTGTGAACTTTCCAATGGCTTAGAGTAAATATATATACTGATAGCCATTATGCTATTGGGGTGGTTCACAACTTCGGTAGACTTTGGGCAGAACAAGGTTTCTTGACCTCACATGGAACTAAGATCCAGTATGGCTCCTTGATAGTATGGTTACTCTCAGCGCTTGCACTCCCCACTCAGTTAGCAATCATGAAATGCGCAGCGCATCAGAAAATCATAGATAATGTGGGAAAAGGGAACGCTTTCGCTGACCAGATAGCCAAACAAACTGCCACTGGTCTCTATTCAGAAATGTATACTTCAAGGGAAGCCACAAATGTTTGTACTTTGGGTGAGGGTATCGAATCTGTAAAGAGTATTCAAGCTGATGCCACATTAGAAGAATTTAAGAAATGGGCTGAGGGTTTGGCAAGATTGGATGATGATGGGTGTTGGGTGGACAAGTTAGAAGGAAAATGGTTACTGCCCGATGCGTACATTACAATGATGGTTGCAATGGCTCATGGCCCCACCCACATCTGTGCGAGGAAAGTTACCAAAATGTTACAAAATGTCTGGGTGAATGATAATATCTCCAAAATAGCTGAACGTTTTGTTCAGAGTTGTATGATCTATCAACAGCATAATATGGGAAAGGGCACATCGACTCCAAGGGGTCGTTTTGGTCCACCTTCTGTCCTATTTGAGGTCATCCACTTTGATTTCATTGAAATGGAGCATTGCAATAATTACAAGTATGTACTAGTTGTTATCTGCACCTTTAGTAAATGGGTTGAAGCCTTTCCTGTTAAAGATGCCACAGCAATGACAACGGCGAAAACCATGCTTAAGGAGTATTCATTACAGATTACAGATCGATAAACGGTTCCATTCAGCTAGACATGCTCAGAGTGCTGGTTTGGTAGAGAGACATAACGGCATCATAAAGAACAAGCTCGCTAAGACGTGTGCTGGCACCAAACTGAAATGGCCGGACGCCTTGCGTATCGTGTTGTTATCAATGAGAACGACCCCACAGACTAAGACTGGACTCTCCCCATTTGAGGTGGTAATGGGTAGGCCAGCTAACATTTGGAATCTGCCTAAGCCGAGATCTTTGCGGGACATTGAACATGTACTTCTGTCAGATTATTGTGACCGGTTAAGTAAAAATCTGTATTTGATTTACCAACAGGTGCGAGAAGCCCTTCCAGTAAAATACGAGAGGCCAGGTCATAGTATCCGACCTGGGGAGTGGGTGCTCGTCAAAGCATTCGAAAGAGCATCCTGCCTCGCACCACGTTGGCGGGGCCCGCATCAGGTTCTTTTGTCCACACAGACAGCAGTTCGAGTGTGGGGGCGAAAGCATAGGATACACGCGTCACATGTCGAGAGGATTCCCTTCCCTTTGCCACACGATATAGAAGACACAGAAACCCTTACCTGCGCTGCTCCCAGCGATCACGAAATATTGAGCAGCACCGAGAGTGCTTCGGAGACTCTCCCTGAGCCATGGGGCCTGCGGAAACAGCCGCTTTTTCTCCACACTCTCCTACAGATCCTTTTTTGCCATTGTCAGAGTCTGTCACAAATCCATCACTTCCATCAGGAAGCAACGACACGTTGTTCGCAGATCACGCAGTACCAGGAGTTACAAGGTACGATCTGCGTCCACAGAGCTAGACTTACTGCACGGTTCGGCTGTGCCACCAGGAAGAATCATCGTAGGGCTTGTGTTTTGGCCCCGTTCTTTTGCACATAAGGAATTCTGTTGGCTGGGGTTAGGGAAGGACTAAGAAAACGCGCGATCAGGAGATCGCCAGCAAATAAACTCTGGAGTGTTTTCGTTTGAAGAAACAATGCCTGCAACCACTCCCACTCATACAGAACAAATAAGAGACTGTGTTTCCGATCGTAACAATGAACAATCGAATGCGTGGTCCCCGAAAACGTATTGTTGTCTTGTGATTATGTTAACCGGCTTCACAATAGTAATTGCCTTAGGATTTTGGTATTTGGAAGAAGGTCATCCGCTTGAAATTCTTGTATGCACTGAAAATGTACCTACTGTTTCTACACCTTTCGTGCATATGCACACTCTATCTCCTATAGACTCTCAGCACAGACAGAGTAACCACAATAACACGTTATTACTCATAATAAATGCCACACATGCCATTTTTAATAGGTCTAATTGTTGGGTCTGCTCGCATTTACCGCAAGACGGAGACAAGGGGTTGGGCTGGTATATTCATCCTTTACCTTTGACTACTGCATGCTATGCTTCTTTAAGGGCACTATTCGTTGGCCGATGGAACGATAGCATCTCGGGGAACTCTGATGGAACGAATTTGAATGATTTTGAGAAACAAGTCCTAACGCCCCTGGGATGCTCACTTTTTGCAAATAGGAGCAAGCTTAACGTTGCTTCTATTAGGCCTTCTGATAGACTGTCTCGTCCTTTTAAATCTTTGATCTCTTTCAAGATGGCTCCTATAGGCAATAGGGATGCCACGCCACCTTCCTACACTGTTAACCACAGCCCCGATTCAGCTTCTTTCTGCATACAGAGGAATGGTACTCAGTCAATGGGTGATTTCAAGGGGCTGCACCAACGTTGCGAACTTGACCAGTGAGGACAGACCTTTGTATGTAGGCGAACCGGTCTACTTTGTTTGCAGTAATGAAGCTTTCCCATGGTTACCTAGGGATTGGCAGGGAACCTGTTATTTAGGAATTCTGTTACCCTGGGTATTCATAGCAAGCACCATAGAAATCTCTAAGGCTCGTCCAAGGCGGGACGAGAATGGTGATACTTCAGCACAAGTCCTGGGTAACGTAGCAAAATCCTTTTTACCATTTTGGGGGCAAATATTAAATTCTGAAGAAATCAGAAGACTAGCGAGAGTACTGGAGAGGACCATCAACCGGACCACTGACATACTCTAGCACATGACTTTAGAACAGAAAGTGATAAGATTAGTGGCACTTCAGAACCGGATGGCCTTAGTCGTCATCCTGGCTAAGCGTGGCGGAGTATGTAAATTAGTGGGGTCCGCTTGCTGCGTTTTCGTGCCAGATTCCTCCCCAACCATCTTTAAGGCAATACAAAATCTGCACATCCTTAGTTCAGAAGTGCACGTTCCCGAGGGAAACTGGGATTTTAGCGCTTTGTTCTGGAACTTCTTACGATCTTGGGGATGGAAGCTACTTTCAGTCTTGCTGATTATTTTGGGTATTCTGTTGTTTTTCTGTTGCTGTATACAGTGTCTTCCTGGCATATGTTCGGTGTTAGGAGGATGTTGTGCACAAGCTATGGGAACATTGGGACAAAAGGTACGTGCCCCAGAGAAAATGACAAACAAATTTGTGTTGAAAGAAATTTCTGTTTCTGACCTTATGGCGATCGATATCTCTGATGATTTTGATTCAGGGTGTATGGACATTGAGACGTGGAGTTACTCGTAAAGTGACTAGAAGTAGTTTAGCGCTTGGCTTAGGCCAAAAGGAGGGTTTGTTAAATGGTAAATCATATAGTGCCTCTTTTCTAATATATATTGGCCTAAGCCCAGTCGCTCTGTGAAGAAAACCGCGTTTCAAATGTTCAGATTTTATATGGAATATGCCGCCATTTTTGGATCATCCGCCATTTTGATTTCTGTTCAAATGTAACTCTGTGTTCTAAAATGGTGGATTGTGTTTCCAACTTGTAACCGAGCCTTCCCGACCCTTGCACATTAGCTAATGTTTAGACTGTCCGCGGGCCAAATGTTTAGACTGGGTAAAGAGACCTTGTCCCATGCCTGACCTGTGGTTTTAGGATTGTCTGCACCAATAAACCTCATCCGCGAACACACATCGAAACAATGTAAAGCAAATGTCGAACGTGGACACTGGCTGAACTGCATTGTGAAGGGGCATGTGCTAAGGTTTACTGCTAAACCTGGGAATACACTGTTGCCATTGTAACTTGTTTGTATGTAAACCAAATGTAATCCGTGTGCATATTGTTGTATATGCCATAAGTGAACTCGGCGAGAACTCTAGACAATGGATTATTAACTTGCAGAGGGACTGGACATTGTTACTAAAATTGTATAAATGCGTGACTGTCCAGATGTCCAGTACCTCTCACTTCTCACACTGAATGGCTGGTATTCACTGTGATGTACTGAGGGCCAGATAGCTATCTGATTTGTTTCTTTGTGAACTGTGCAGTTGAATAAAGATCTGTGAATCTTTATAAGCCCATGTTTGGTGTATTTCCTTTTGTGGTACTCAGCCTCGATATTTCCTCTTGCTTTACATTGCTGTAAATTGTTTCACCTGAACTAGCTCCAAAGTTAACTCATGGCAGGCACAGCACTCTTTACATAATATTCAATACAAAAATAGACAAATACCTAACATAAATTTTAAAAAAACACCCAAATTATCTAAGGTGAAAACAGAATACATTTCCTGAGTAAACTACAAAAGAAATTAATAGACATTTATCACCTTTGTGATTTCCACCAAATGTTTTCATTTCACTTTACGTGTATTCAGGTACAAGGTTGGGTGTGTGGCCCATACATTTACATGGAGAATTGGACTGTGGAACAGGTAAGTTAAACAAAACATTTGGATTGTATGCATAATTTTATCCCGTTCAACTGAATTGTAGATGTCCTTTTTAAATTAGTTTTGGCTATTAGGTGGCACCCGAAAACGCTACCTTTAAGCCAAAACTATTGTTATTGATTGTTTTACCATTTCCTGTGTACCATATTCATTGCATTGTTTCAGGGACGTCATTAAGGGGTTGCCAGGGGCTGCAACTGTAACCCCTGAGTTCTCCCTTGCTACCCCTGCAGTCTCCCTTGCTACTCCTGGGGCCTCCCTTGCTACCCCTAAAAACAAAAGACACTTTAAAAAAAAATGCAAGCTCCTGGGCTGTGGCCAGCACCATGTGGCTCTTTGCTTCTGAAGTGGCTGGCTTTCTTATTTAGACCTCTTAAAAAAAAAGACAAAAAAAGAACAGGGGTTCCACAAGTCTAACACGTTCAGCAGTGACTCTAAATACGAAAGTATAGGAATTCCCTATAGGAATAATTGCTAGACTCATAAAAGGTTTATTTCAGGCATACTTCAGGGGTTGAGTCACTGATTTAGTCTGTTCTTAAACACCTCAACTCAGCCTTTCATCCTTCTGAGGTTGATAAATGAGTACCAACACAGGTTGCGTGGTATTGTATGTATATTTGTTCTATATAAAGCACTTAAGCGTGAGTGCTATATAATAACACATCATTATCAATTTGGCCATGGACGTCTGCTTGCATTCACAGTTATTTGGTAATATGGACCAATACACACTGGTCTTAATGATACTTTTGGCAATCCATTCTTGTATGAAATGTATACCACATTATAGTGATATTGTAACCATATTTTTCGTACTGTACTTAGGAACAATGCTATGTGATGCCACTTCCTGTTTTGTCACGGGGTGAAAGGTCATGTTCCATCGCTTCCCGGGATATCACTTCGGTGTGGGGTCAGGTGGCATCACTTTCTGTGATGTCGTCAGCGGTCAAAGGTTGTATGATGTCACTTCCGCTACCCCTGGCATTTTGGTGAAATGACGTCCTGCATTGTTTACTAGCCTCATTTAAAATCAAATTTGGCTGTTTTACCATTTCCTGTGCACCATCTAATAGCATTACATTGTTTGTTATCCCAAAAATCGAATTTGGGATGTGCTTTTAAAATCGAATCTATGTGTCTATAGTTTTTATATCTCTGTGGCACTCTTCAAATGTAATTCTATTCCTTCTGGGTTTCACTTTTCCATTCTCCCTGACTCAATCTACTAGGCCTCCTGGTGAGTTCTGCCAGAACTGTGCAGTGCTGGCACTCCTGTGTCATTCCTTGGCTAAAACGTCTGCCCTCCTATGGCTCTCTTCATCTCTCCTATATTCTCCTACTGCTACACTATCACCTATCCCCCATTCCTCTCCAAGTCCGGCAGGAAAAATCACAAAAAAAGACATCCTGACTGCTAACCCTGGACTTCCCACTGCAGGCACCTATGTCAGTGCTTCCTCTAGAGAGGTGTTTACTGATATCCTTTTCTCTCTCCCCTCTCTTGTTCTTTGGACTCCCCATCTCATCTCCACTCTCTCTCCCTCTACACATTCCTCTATTAACGGTGGCACCAAGTGGGAAGTCCTCTTGGCTGGTTTCTCATCCTCTCGCTGCTTCGTTAATGCCTATCATATTGCACCATTCTGGTTCAGGGTCAACAACCCAGCCTCCTGCTCTTTGACCGGAACCTGCCTTCTTTCATTAACTTCCTTCCTTCGCCTGCATCTCTCCCTTCTACTCCCTCTCACCCTCCTCTGAATGGTGTACCACGCCCCTGTACCACACCTCAGAAAACTTTAATAAGTGCTGAAAACCTCCACCTGGCAGCTCTTAACTCCTGACACTGACATTTGTCTCCTTTTGAAGACATTGACCTCGACATTCTTGCTCTTACAGAGACTTGGTTCAATACCAGCTCAGTCATTGCCTTTGACTCCCTCCTCCCTGAGGGCTTCAAGATCTTCTCCAAGCCTTGACCTCACCGCACTGGCCGGGGCGGGGGGTTGCCTTAATTTTCCTCGAGTGGGTTGCTGCTTCCATTTTACCTACCCAGACCTGTTCCTCTTTTGAAAAGCCTGGTTTGCAAGTTGGTCACCTCTCCCACCTCCTCCCTGACCATTGCTACCATCTACCGGCCTACAGGCGCCACCTCCCTGTTCCTCTCTGAATGTGCTGACTTCTGCTCTTCTTTACTTTCATCCACCTCTAACCTTCTTCTCCTGGGTGATTTCAACATTCAACTGGACTCCCCTGGCTCTACATCCACTCTATTCACTGACCTCTGCTCCTTGCTTTCGCTCTCCATTTTCCCTTCTGGCCCAACCCACACAGCTGGATACACTCTGGATGCCCTCATACACTCTGACCTCTCCCTATCCTCCCATTAGTCACTCCTCTCTCCTGGAGTGACCGCGCTCTCCTCTCCTCCCATCTGAGTCCCATTTGCCGACTGACTGCCCCCTCCCAAAAGCCCCACCTACCTTGTTCACTAACATCTGCCTGATGAAATGAGTGACTGCGGCTGCCTTCGCCTCCACCTTCACCCCTCTCACCTCCCAACTCTGACTCTACCTTGGACTCTGCCCTCAGCAACCTCCATCTTTCCATCACCAACACTCTTGACATTCTTGCCCCAGTCATGAGGATCCGTCTGAAACATGCCTCGAAGTGTAACACCTGGTACGATTCTGAACTTGCAGCCCTGAAACGAAAGTACAGGGACGCAGAATGGAAGTGGCTAACCTCAGCTCATCCTGTGACAAGCCGGCATACTGCCTGCTTCAAAGGCAATACAGACTCGCCATCCATGCAAAGAAAAAAGCCCATATTCAGGCATGGGTCTCTGGCGCATCCAGTAACTCAGCTGAAATGTTCAAAATCTGCAGGGAACTAGCCAACCCCTGCGCAGTCTTCTCCTCCGCTTCTCCTTCCCAGGACCTCTGCAATGCACTGGCCTCACACTTTGCCACCAAAACTCAGGACATTCTGACCACCCTTTCTTCACTCCTGGACAACCCATCCCTCACTCCCCTAACACACTCCTCCACTGCTTCCTCCTTTTCCTCCTTCTCTCCTGTCACACCTGAAGAAGTTCCCAGAGTTGTCCGCTCCATGAAGGTCTCGTCTAAACAGGTCTCCCCTTGCTCATCCAGGACCATCAAGAATAACATTGGCTCTCTTGCCCCAGCTGTCGCTGATTTCTGCAATCACTCTTTTGTCACTGAATCTTTCCGCTCCCCCCTTAAGCACTCTCTTGTGTGGCCACTCCTGAAAAAAACCTTCCTCTGAGCCTACCTGCCCTGCCAGCTATCACCCTATCTCCATCACCTCCTTCCTGGGGAAGCTACTTGAGAAGCTGGCCTTGCTCCAACCCAACTCTCACACTGAACTTGTTGGTCCCCTCCACGACCATCAATCTGGATTCCGAGCATCCAGAGGCACGGAAACTGCTCTTCTGAACACCAGCGAAGAACTGCTTGCACCTCTGGACTCCAACTCCCCAGCTGTCCTTATCCTTCTCAATCTCTCTTCTGCATTTGACACAGTTAACCATTCCATCCTCATACAAAGGCTCCACGATACACTTGGTATCTCGGAATGGGCACTTGATTGTCTGTCCTCTTTCCTCACTAACCGCTCTTCCCAAGTCATCCTGGGCCCCTTCTCCTCTCCTACTTCCATCTCCACCTGTGGTGTCCCCCGGGGCTCTATACTCTCTCCCTGGCTCTTTAACATCAACCTCATCTCCTTTTACTCCTCCAACTTTCAGTGTTATGACGACAACACAAGCTCTTCTTCAGACTTCCTGCTGAACCTCTTGCACCTTCCATCATCCCTGACTGCCTAGCTGCCATCCAGTCCTGGTGCGCCTCCAATGATCTCTGCCTCAACGCATGTAAAACTGAGATCCTTCCCATTGTGACCCCTGCTCCCTCCTTCTTGCCCTCATCTGGCCTTCCTCCCTGGGCTCTACCCCTGTGCCTTCAACTGAAGCTAGAAACCTTGGACTCATCTTCGACTCCTCTCTCTCCTTCCTCCCTCAGACTCAGGAGATTGCCAAGAAGTCCAACTATTAGCTCTTCCTTCTCAAATACATTTTTTCACTTTCCCTCAGAGGCTCAATGTGACTCAAGCCCTGGTTTTCTCTAGACTTGACTACTGTAACAGCCTCCTCCAGAATCTTCCTTCTTCCACTCTGCGACCCCTTCAGATTATCTAGGCTAGAGCAGCAAGGCTTATCATTGACCTTAAGTACAGACACTGCATCTCTCCTGCACTAAAAAGCCTTCACTGGCTCCCGGTTACTGCACGGATTAAATTCAAATCCCTCTGCATCATCCACAAGGCTGTCTGGGCCCGGGGACCACACTATCTTCAACTCTATCTAACCAAATATTCTCCCTCTAGACCACTTTGCTCCTCTGGCACCAACTCATTGTGTGTTAATCATTTTGCCAAACAGAGGGCAGGTGGTCAGTCACTTTCCTCTGCGGTCTCCCTCCTTTGGAATAGCCTCTCCCACCCACTGAGCCTGGAACAGGATCTTCTCAAATTCCAGAAGCTTCTTAAGATTTTCCTCTTTTCCTCCTTCTCTCCTCTGCTAATCCCACAGTTGCTGAATCGGTGTCCTTGGCCTTTATGCATTTTCGTGACCTTGACCTCCCACACCAATTCTACCCAGTGCCTGTCTATCCACAGCACTTTGCATCTGCAGACCCTTTGCTCTGGAGACTCGCACCTACACCTCCCGCGGCCCAGGCCGTGTAGCACTCAACTTTCCTAGCACTTTGTCTATGGCTCACCCACGAGCTCGGACTCCCTAGCACTTACCCCCTCTTCCCTCTTCCTTTCTGCACATGCACGTTCTGAATACTCACAAGGCACAGTAGGTTTGTCCCTCTCCCTCTTCCCCCTCTGCTCTTAATTATTGTGTTGAAATGTATTTTGTCAGGGGTTTTGACCCATGTTCGAGTTATTATGCTGCAACATTTGGTGCTGTGGGCTTAGGAAATCCAAGATGGTGGAAAAGCCCACATTTGCGCCAGGATCCAGGAAAACCGCACAGTTTTTGTGCACACCAAAATGGTCACCTGACCTACCACCCACCATTGCAAGCGTGATGGGCCAGGAGTGCCGTGAGTGGAATGCGTGTCAAAGGAAAAACAGCAATGCCTGTTAGCTCAAAAAGCACTTTGAAATCACCTTTGTTTCTCTGAAATGCAAGCTAAAAATGCCTATTTTAAACATCGCAAGATATTCAAAAATCTCAATGAACACCAGCAGACATTTGGCAGAAGGTAGACTTGTGTGCATACAAAATCTGGAAAGAGAAAGAGCCTAAAATAATGTTCATAATGAAACTGGCTGAGCTGTGGATGTCAGCAGCCTAAGTTAAATTGGACTGAAAGACGCTAAAATATAAATGTTTAAAATAAATGAGTGACCTACTGTTGAGTGTCACATAGTTTGCAACTGTTAAATGTCATATTTTTGAACTTAGAATCAGCGTTCTAGCTGCATGTGTAAAAATTGTAAGTTTGATTTGGATGAGAAAAACTGGGAACAAAAGTGACATTTAGCTGAAGCCTGGCTTAAAGAGATTGAATTCTGCCTGACAACTACCCCCGACGGGAGTTGAAACTTGCTCAACAAATGTTCCCAGGCCTGGCCTGCATTCTCTTGCCCTCACCAAAGGGAGTTGACACCTCTCTGATTGGAGTAGGGGAGGAGCAGCTGGGGACTGCAGGAAACTGAACAATGAGCCTTCCTTGGCTCAGGCAAATGTTAAATTAGGGGGGTCGTAAATGGCTTCCTCTTGAGAGAAACGGGGGGGGCAGTGCCCCTGTGAGCAACTTGATTTCGAGGAAGTGGACAAACCAGAAATTCCACCATGTGCTTTGGGAAACCACACCCCTCTGTGCCAGAGCATAATTTTAAAAAGATGGATAATTCATAGTACGGACTTGTCAAAATTATATAATTAATATAATTATTCTTGTGATTTTTCTGTGCACATTTTAAGAGGTGTTAGAACTCTGTACCATGTTCTGAGGCAAAACCCCATGCATTATGGAGATTGCAGACACAGGGTTTACGCTAGAAAAATGAAAATTTACAGGAATATGTGTAGAAAGGCGTGTACATCTGTGTAACTTTTGGTAAAAATCCAATATCGGTAAACCAACTAAAAACGAAAATAAGTTGCCATTTTTTAACTCTGGCTCTTAGAAACATCAGAGTTGGAACAGAGACCTACCGAAGTAATATATGATATGTACATGTAATGTCAACCACTTGTGTATTTGGGAAATATGTTTAGTTATGAAAATTATTTTCTACGGTAAAAGCAAAGGGGAGTGTTCTTTCTTTGGAGCCATAAACATGACACCTGATGACATAGGATGACTCACTGCTCCCTTCTCAAATCAGGTCAAAGAGAAATCCTTGACCTATCAAATCATGAGTGGGGTGGGCACAGAAAGTTAGCATCCACACCCATTTTCAAAAGACTTAAAAAGAGCCACTGGAAGCCGGACAGGGACATTCATTTTTCCAACCTTCAACTGAATTCCTGCACAGCACGCTGACGGAGAACTCCAGACCCAGAACTCCAGAGATCCAGACTAACTCCAGAACAAAAACTCCCAAGAGCTGAACTCTTCAGCAGGCCTCAAAATCTTTTGCAAACTATTCAACTGCCGGGCTGTGCGGTTTGCTGCTTGCTAAGAATCCTGTGTATCCAGAACAGAACCAGAGACCCAGACCAGACCGCTGTGAACAGAACTGGCGCCTGATTGACCCACCGAGCAGAGAGAACCACAGCTAAACTGGTTGACCAGCTCCGTGACGAGGCCATTCCTTTCAAATTTATAGTGTGAGTACCCAGCTAGAACTGTGCAGAACCCATCTCTTAGCTTAAAATAATCTGATTCAAAACATTTAACCTGTCCAAAACTGCATCATAGAATTGTGTGTCCCTTCTCCGATTTAAACCTGTAAAAGTGTAATTTGCCATTTTGAATCATTATTTCATTTCTGAAAAACCACCTTCATAAAATCGTCCGTATCTCTTGAATCGTTTGTGCTAGAAGCGATATTTTAAAGCTAAGATTCTAGGCTTTCCAATGAACCCAGAACCGACTTTCTATTCATTATACTTTTTCCGTAATCGCGCTCGACGCACTCGGAAAAAGTGCCGCGATTTGCGATTTGGCTCAAATGTCTTCACTTGTCAAAATAGCGGCTTCTTGCTTTTATTTGCTGAAATTTGTTTGCAACCTGACAATCATTCATAGAGCATTGCTAAAGTGGTCCTGAACTAAGTTAAAGTAGCTATCACCCACCCTGAATCTCTTATAGGGAATTAAAATCATTTTTAGCATATTTTTCCCTTCTTTGCATACCACCTTTAAAGTACTTTGCCTGTGTTTAAAATCATCCCTGTTCCTCTAAGCTTGCTAGGGGGGAACTGAATTCATATTGTACTGTGATTCTATTCCTGAAGACTGTGGCCCTCATTACGACCCAGGCGGAATCCGCGGTGCTAAATGCACCGCGGAGCATGGCGGAAAGCCGCCGATAGCGCCATGGGGGTTGGCGGATTTACCACCCCATGCCGACCTTGGCGGAGCGGTAAATCCCCAATCCCCATTTTACCCTTCCCCATTCCCATTCTTGCCCCATAGGGTATAATGGGAGTGGGGAAGGAGTTAATTACGCCGCCGAAAAGTACGGCGGCGTAATTAACAACGAGGTCCCTTAGCGCCATGGTTTTCTCCGCCCGGTAAAACCAGGCGGAGAAAACCTCCATGGCGCTAAGGGAACTCGTAGTACGGCGGACGGGTCCGCCGCGATTAGCGCTGGCGGAAACCCACTCCGCCAGGGTCCTAATGAGGGCCTGTGTGTGTTACTTCCATCTCCTTACATTGCATAGGGGGGGAGTGATTGTCAGAGAAAAAGTGATCATATTATTTTTTGCTGAAATCATATCAAGTTTATTTCTGCACTGCCTTTTATTCCTCTTTGCATCTCCTTGAAACCATAAAGCATTCTCAGCTACCTTATCCTCTATACTACTCCTAAGTAATTAAACCAGTGTGCTAGTATAACATCATCCATTGTTTATCACTGTCAGTGTGATATCAAATTTTAATTTATTATCAAAGTGTAATATATATCTATTGTTTAATTTTTCAAATAAACCTTTTAAATTTGCAACACAAACCTACTTCTTGGCTCAGTGGTGTCAGGGGGATTCTAAGAGAGGGGTGTCATACAAGGGTTCATCATCCAGATTATAACTTGTCATAAAAATATATAAATAAGGGCTTCCCTTGAGCAATCCCAGACAAGGCACTGACTTAGTGGGAATGCTTGATTGGAGTCATTAACAGAGTGGGGGCTCGTAGCCGGGGATTCGGGATTAGATCTACCGCTTGTGCAGCTTAATACAGTGTACTAACTGATAGGATACATAAATCCTGTTTGATCACCACGCTGTGCTATGCTGTGAAAACACCCCTCAAAAAGGAACGCTCTCAAGAAACGGTCTGTTTTGCAAAATAAAATACTAACTTCGGTAAGTCAGGAAGGAAATCAATTTCCAGAATGACGACACTGGTAGACATCAAAATAGCCAGAGAACACCTCTTACATAAGCTATTTGTGAGAGGTGAGTGGGCTCATCAGGACCAGGCGGTCTGGTTGCAGGCAATCGCACCCCAGATCACTGAAACAGGGTCAGATATATGGAGAGATCATGGTCCCTTACATGTGGCCCTGAGTGAACTATATATGGCCCCTAAGGCCAAAGATGAGCACAACAAGATGCCAGGGTAGCGGCATATTTATATTTATACATGGGAGCCATGCAGGGCAAATGTGCTGAAGGCCAAGATCTGGCGAGTACGCAACTGCTGGCATTACAGAAGGCCCAATCTGATCTGGACTCTTCTGAGCAGAGGCTGCACAGAAGCCAGGAGTCCGAAAATGAGAGTAGACAGTACATCATTAAAATAAAGGAGGATATGGATATCCTGCAACAGGAAAAGGCTGACCAAGATACCAGAATTCTGGCCTTGCAGAAGGAGCACCAAGACAGTTTGGACTCCTTACTGCAGAGCCAGAAAAAGCTGGAGCAACAGATCAATTTCAACAGGGCGTGCACAGAGCAGGTAGCCACCCTGCAAATCCAACTAGACAGAGAGAAAGAGGAAAGCAATAAAATTATTTTGAAAGATCTGGATAGCCAGGCAGAGTTTGATGAAGAGCGCCAGAAAGCTGGTGCCCTTCAACGGCAGAGGGACGACCTGGCGGCACAGATGCAGGCTCTTACTCAGGAAAGGGATACCTTAGGCCAGGAAGTCTGCCACTTAAAAAGGAAAATGGAAGAAAATCACCTGGCCCTCCAGGGACTGGGTGACCTCTATAAAGAGCACCACGACTTGTTAGAGCACACCAGGAGGGTGGAAGATGCTCTGGCAAGAAAGGAGCAGGCCATTAGGGATGGTACCCAGGAGGTAACCACCCTGCAGCAAAGACTGGCCCAGTATTCCTGGACCAATCAGGAGGCGCAGAGAGAAAATTAGGCTCTCTGTCAGCACAATGATAGGCTCCAGCAACAGGTAGCCATGCAGGAGAGACTGATAGAGTCTAGTAAGGCCTTAACTGAGGAACTGAAAGCGCAGGTTCTTGCACTGCAACAGGGAGCAGGGGCTGACAGAGATGAAGTTCGCTGGGAAAGGGAAACACCTGAGCATAACCTCAGGAGCCCTAGTACCAGAGGCCTTCATCTCTCCCAGTCCTTGGACTCTGCCACCCCCATGTGCCTTGGCGCACATGAGCATAGGGCCACAGGGATGGCAGATTACTATCCAGCCAAAAGTATGGGGTTCATAGGCCAGTTTCCCCAGGAATGGATGGGCGGGCATCCGGGTATGGGCACCCAAGCACAGTGCAATTTAGTGGGGAACCCCAGGAAAGTAGACCCACTAAGGGCATCCTAAAAACCTCTGCCCAGTTAGGTCAGTGGGGGGAGGTACCCATCAAATCCTGGCAGCAAGGAGGGATCTGAAGACTCCTCTGAGCAGCCCAGGACACAGGAGACCAGGTCCCCACATTCTGCCAGCCATTCCCAGGCTCGCAGAATCCGGGAAAACCTGGAAGATCAGACGGGTACCTCTGGGAGCAGTGCCTCTGAGTCAGAGGATGAGTGGACCAGGGTTACCCGAACCAAAAAGGCCAATAAGGCAAAAAGGGCCTTGCTTAAGGACCCCTTAAAGCAGATAAAGGCAATAAGGAGTGTCATCACCCCTTATCACAAGAACGCCAAGTATTCTGTTTGGGAACACTTGCAGCTTTATGAGCAAATGATGGAGACTTTCCATTTGAAGGACAGCAGTAGCTGCATCCAGTACGTCAAATGAACATTCTCTCCAGAATACTCCAGTTTCTTTGCGGGGCTGGAGGACCAAAATCATTCAAGATGGTCCACCTGTAGGGCGGCCATCTTGAAACATTTTTCTGTTCATAAAAATGCTCAAGAGGCTCGCAAGGCAGCCTACAATTTGCAATGTGGAGAGGATCAGGCCCCACAAGAATTTGTGCAGGAGTTAAAGCGTGCTTTTGCGCAGACTACCAAAAGGGTGCGCACCGACAGTAAGGAATTTGTTAATACGTTTTTCCATGCCTTACCCAAATACATAATGACCCAGCTCGTGAGAGATTTTCACGAGAAAAGATCTTTAGACTGGGTCATTGAGCAAGCCACCCGCATCTATGAGGTGCAGAAATCGGTGGAAAATAAGAATCAGCCCAAAAACCCCAAAACCAACAGCACCCCTGCTGCTGCCAAGGTGGCAGAGGTAAAGGTTCCCACCATTTTAGATTTGGAGATGGGGGGGCCTAAAAACCTGCCGGCACCAAATAATTCTAAGACCAGAAGGCCCTCCGGCCAGTCACAGACAGGGAGTCAAGGAGGTAGTCCCACAAATGGGGTCCCTCGCTCCCCTGACTATGTAAGTCCCCGCTATAAGGGCAACAGTCCAATCCTGGGTTATGTGTGGACTCCTCCGGCCCAAGGGGGGGATCCAACCAAGCGCCCAACCCAGGGAACTTCCCTCCGCACTTCCCCCAAGAGGGCAGAAAGTCACCAAATCCTGGGCAGAACTTGTTCCCCAGGTATCCACCCAACTTCCAGCCCCAAAATCATCCATCCTTCTTTCCCCACTTTCCTGAGCCCAGACAACCTAATCCGGGAGAGGGGAGGCCAAGGGTGGAGGGGTACCCAAATCCTCCCAAACAGGGGTACTACCAGAGAAGGGATGGCTACCCTTCCCGGGATCAGCCCAGGGGAGAGAACAGGACCCCGTATCAGCCTGAGCGGGTTTCCCAGTTAGAGCGCCAGGTTCAGAACATGGCACAGGATTTGGGCCGCATGCTGAGGGCTCAACAGAACCCTCAGATGGGCATGCCGGCACAGAATGCCCCAAACTCTGGACCTAGTGCTCCAGAACAAAGACAGGGGCAGCCCCCCGATAACCCACCGGTTCCGAGCGAGGAGGCACAAGGGGAAGGGGGGTGTAAGGCCTTGGAGAAAGCTTCCTTCCCCACTTGTAAACAGCCCCTGGAAGCCCAGGAACCGGAAACAAAATCTCCTGCCCCTGAAAGTCTGCCTCCCAAGGAGCAGAGGGGGGTAGGAGAAACAAAGTACCCAAACAGACCCACTTTGAGGAGGAGGTACAGATCTTCCAATTTGAGGGAGAGGGATCCTCAGAGGATCCTGGGAAAAGGATCTTCTCCTTCAGAGATGGGGTAACTCCTCCCAAGGAAAAATGGGTCCCAAGGGATTTCAATCCAGACTGGGTAGATGTGGGGATTGAGCTGTCTCCGCCCATCATTCTATCCCAGAACCAACAGCATAAAAATCCCCGGGTTCAAACCCATTCTGGCGACTGCCTCCAAAAAGGGGGGGGCGGCCCAGGACCGGAACCAGGGGAACTCGAATATCTTCTTTCAAGTTGCCAACTTTTTCTTGCAGATTCCCATGACTCTCCACAGAATTCTGCCCAAATCTCTTCTCTCCCAATGTCCAAAACCAGATAATTAGCCCACCAGTTGTCCAAAAATGTGCATTATCTGTGCCCCCTTGAGGAGAAGGAGGGAAGATACTATGCCCCGGTACAAGTACAGGGGCAGGGTACAATTTTGGCACTGGAGGACACTGGATCCCAAACTACCCTTCTGTCCAAAAGGGCCTTTGATGAACTAAATGCAGGAAGGGGGGAGAAATACCAGATTCCTCTGACCTCTCTTCATGGACAACTGCAGAACTTTGACGGGAAGGAAATTCCCGTCGAGGGGACTGCGGATTTGGACATCAAAATTGGGCGACACAAGGTGAAACACCTGGTCATAGTAGTGACTCCAGAGGGCACCCCTTGTTTATTAGGGAATGACCTCCTGAGAAGGTTGTCTCCCCTAATAGATTGCGTAAACAATGTCCTCTGGACCCAGACTAGCCGACCAATAAAATTAAAACAGAGCGTCAACCATGTTAGTTTAAACGGCACTTGCCACATGGTTGAACACAAAATCTGACCAAGTAGAATTTCACTTCCAGAACAACCAAATTCCAGATGTGACAGTAATAGCAGTAGGACAACAGACTGGTGATGGGGGGTCCTCTCTATTTCTGAAAATCAACCTTCCTTCCAGTTTAAGGTGGTATTCCACACTGGAAGGAAACACTCTGAAATTCTTTACTAATCCACAATCAGACATTCCCACTCCTATAGTACAGAAAGATGTGAAATCAGCTCAGAGCCTGGCTGATATTCAGCAAATTGGAGAGCGGTTGTTCATCCCTGTTCAGTTAAATGATTGGAAGGACTCTGTTCTCGCCCGAATGTGTGTGAACAACGTTAATAGCTTCATCAGCGAAGCCATGTTCCGCCAACTCCCAAAAGATCCAGCCATTCCCGAATTCAAACTGATAGACAAATGGGAAATGGATCTGGAAACACCCAATTCCAGACATCTCCTGCCAAGCAGGTGTATGCTCAAAATCTCCATTGGCAACAAGAGCATAGTCCATAATTGTTGGGTCGTGCGAGAGGTCACTGCCGCCTTTTACTTAGGCAGTGATATTCTCAATCGCTTTGCCATTAGTTTGGACCTAATAAACTTCAAAGCTTGGTCCCGATTAGCAGATAATCCCATGGGCTTTGATGATCCAGAAAAAGCATTTAGGTCAGCTCAATTGCTACCTTATGCAGTTGAAATTCAGGTTAAAGAGGAAGTTAACATCCCAGAAAGGACCCAACAATTCTCCCTGGAAGTGAAAATGAAAAGAGGACAAAAATTGAAAAACCCTGATGCTTATATTCATCTAAATGCTCTCCTCCAACAGCAAGGGTTAGGGGTAAACCCAACACCATTAGTCAACATAGAACATGGCACCATTCCAATAGAGGTGGATAACAGCGACTTAAAGAGTATTACTCTAGCCGCAGGCACCATTATTGGAATGGCGGTTGATGACCGACATTTCTCCATTGATTTAGGAAATGAACTTTTAGGACCAATCCCCAGGGACTGTTTTGACAGTGACAGTGATGACAATACAACACCAGACAGGATCTTTACCCGGCATGGGGGGAACTTCCTGGTGTACACTTCTTGCCCTTATAGTAAGTAAGATGTGACTTGTGACTTCAGAGAGGATGAGGTGATTTTCCAGGTCCATGAGGGCTGCCTTTCCCACCTGAAGCCTCCGGTCCAAATCAGCACTCTGACCAGGGACTTCTCCACCCAGCTGGAGGAGGCCGCTGAGATAGCAAAACCAGAAGTCTTTCCAGGCTTCAGGCAGATGGTGTAAGAGAGAGTCAACCTAGCTGATGCCTGCGTGACTCTGGAACAGAAGCAAAAGTTGAAACAAGTTTTCTTGGATTTCCAAGATCTCTTTGCGGTAGACTCATATGACTATGGTCGCACCGACATCGACACAACAACAATTCCCACGGACCCTGGCATGACTCCAGTGTTTGTGAAGCAATATCACTTGCCTCTCGCATCCATGGAGTCCCTTACTGAAATAATTAAGAACCTTGAGTCCCGGGGAATAATCCGTCCAGTACACAGCACCTTCAATAATCCGGTGCTGGGAATATTGAAGCCAAACGGCCAGTGGAGACTCTATGCCGACCTTAGGGAGCTCAACAAACGGGTCCATACTTCCCGATGGCCTCTGCCCTACATTGACCAAGGGCTGGCCCAGATTCAGGGGTCACAGGTATTCACTGTAATAGACCTGACCAATGGATACTGGACCGTGCCTGTCAGTAGGAAGGACCAATACAAACTGGCTTTTACCTTTGGGGGCCAGCAGTACACATGGACCCGGACTCCCTTAGGATACCTCAACTCCGGCAATGAGTTCAACATTTTCATACATAAGGCCATGCCCGACCTCGGTGCGAGGGGTAACCTGGCTTATGTAGATGATGTCCTCATCAAAAGTTCATCTGTGGAAGAACACATAGCGGAGATCCGTTATGTTCTGACACAGTTGAGGGCCGCCAGAGCTAAACTTTCCTTTCAGAAAGCACAGTGGTGTAGAACCCGTGTTAATTTCTTGGGGCATGACATTACTCCTCAGTGTCTCTGTCCCCAAGAAAAGAAAGTGGAAGCACTTCAGAAACTGAAGGATCCCACAACTCTGCGGGAAATAAGGAGCCTCCTTGAACTGACTAATTACAGCAGAAAGTTCATTGAGGGCTACGCAGAGATCACTAGACCCCTGATTCATCTTTTGAAGGGGGGGTCAAGTAGGAATGGGGTCCAAAACAATCCGAGGCAGTAAGACAACTCAAAAGATGCCTCTCACAAGAGCCTTGCCTAGCTTACCGTGTCAGAAACAAGGAGTTCGTCCTGGAGACAGGGTTCTCTAATATGTGCTTGACCGCAGTATTATACCAAAAGCATGACAAGGTCAATAAAGTAATCTCCTATGCGAGCAAAACTTTATCCTCTGAGGAGGAAAAATTCAACGATTGTGAGAAGGCACTCCTGGCAACGGTGTGGGCATTGAAGAATTACCACCCGTTCATCCAGGGGGAACACATCAGAGTGGAGACTCCACACCAGCCTCTGCAATATCTCCAAAGTGACAGAATCCGGGCCGGAAATGTGAGTAATTCCCGAATTACTTCCTGGATTCTGTCAATGCAAGGCTGTCCTGTGGAGGTCAGATATGGCCAAAACAAGAAGAGTCCCCTCGCGCAAGGTCTGGCTGACTTGCATGATTCTGCCAGAGAAAACTGTCTCGAGGACGAAAGTCTAAAAATCAAGGACAACATGGAGGCATACCTTAACTCCCCACACAAAGTCTTTGAAGAGGACAAGTGTGAGGGAATGCCCACTGTCTATGTGGTTGGATGCTCTTACCATGTTAACAACAACGGGGAAAAAGAACTGGTGTCCGGCGTAGGGAATGCATGGGTGAAGGAGTCCCCAGAACCCTCCACTGGGTACAAAATTGGTCCCCGAAGTAGTCAGGTGGCAGAATTGATGGCTGTGCATCAAGCCATCCTCACTGCTGTCCAAAATCAACTCCACGAACTGGTCATAATCACAGATTCAGATTATGTACGGAACGGGTTCGTGGAGCACCTGGTTGATTGGAAAACCAGAGGCATGTTATGTGCAAATAACAAACCCCTGAAACATGGGAAGTTAATTCAAAACATTGATGATCTGGTCACCTCGAACGGGATGACCATCTACTGGAAAAAGATCAAGGGTCATTCCAAAGTAGAGGGACCAGACAAAACTGGAAATGACTTAGCTGATCAGCTGGCCAAAACCGGGGCCATCCAAGAGGATCTAATAGAAATAGAGTCCCTGTTGGGGGAAATCCAGGTCACGGCTATCACTAGGTCCCAGACAAATGCTCACAATGATCTTTTAACTGCACAGTGGATTAAGGAGACCCCAGGTGCTGATTTGATTACGGCTCAAAAGGGGGATCCAATAATTGGTAAGTTTTACCAAAACATTGAGGACCCTGAGAACTTTCCCCTGACGGATCCCGATAACATTGGTAAAGAGGACCTTAGAGTGTTGATGAAATGTCCAAAGATGTTCCGAATCCAAGACGGTTTGTTGGTAAGGAAATCCCAAGCTGGCCATGATCAGTGGGTGGTCCCTACCTCATTCCGAAGCCTGATGTTAAGTCACGCCCATGATGCGGCCACCGCCGGTCATAGGGGGTTTCATACAACACTTGAGATCTTGAGATAGGTTGCATACTGGCCACACATGGGGCAGGACCTCGACCAATACTTGAAGGGGTGTCTTGTGTGCGCAAAATTTCAGCCAACATCCCTCACACACCGGGCGCCTCTCCAGAAGAGGGGGATGACACTGCCATGGTCAGATTTACAAATTGACTTCATAGGCCCCGTGATTCGCTCGGCTAGGGGAAACAAGTAAATGTTGACGGTCACATGCTTTTTTACCAAGTGGGTGGAATGTCTCCCGCCCCAAACTGCAAGGCAGAAACAGCAGCTGCCCTGATGATTAACCACATCTTTTCCCGTTTTGGTCTACCTCAAAGGATTGAGTCAGACAGAAGCAGCCATTTCACCAGCGAGGTAATGACAAAGATGTGGGAGATACTGGGGGTTAAAAGGAAGCTACATATTGCTTACCGGCCAGCCTCTTCTGGTGCAGTGGAGAGATACAACAGAACCATAGTGAGCATATTAAAAAAGTTTGTGGCAGATTCTGGGCCAAGTTGGGATATCCGATTACCTCTGGTCCTAATGGCCATCAGATCTACACCTTCATCTGCAACTAAAATGTCACCATTTGAGCTGATGACTGGACGCAAAATGGTGCTTCCCCAGCATTTGCTCTACAGGACCCAAGAGCAGACATTGATAAATGCCTCCACAACTCATGAGTATGTGGAGAATTTAAGGAAACACCTTCAACATGCTTTTGCCTATGCTCAGCGAAATCTAGAAAGATCAGCTGATAGCATGAAGACCCATTACGATTTGAAGACCACCCGGATAGAATACAATGTGGGAGACTGGGTCTATCTATACAATTTCCAAAGAAACCAGGCCAAACAGCGAAAATGTTTGCCTACTTGGAAGGGACCGTTTGAAATTGTAGATAAGATCTCCCCAGTTGCATACAAGATCCACATCCCCAAAGGTAGTTTGGCGGAAGGGGAAGACAAGTGGGACCATATAAATCAGCTAAAGTGTTGCCATTCCAAGCATGCTCTGCAACAACTGGAGGAGTCCCCTGCAATACCAGAGGGGGCCGACCCAGAGTAATTCAGTTCCAACCCTAAATATTCCACATATAGCCTATAAAATTCTATGATTCTTGAAAGCAAATTGTCTCCTGATTAAAAAAAATGTATATGTTCTTGTCTGCTGATTTATCTTGTCATCCTAGGAGAAGTTAAACCTGGATACTGACCACGGAAGATGAGCTGGGGACCGGGAGCAAAGATCCGAGGGGCCCGGGGTACTGCCCAATACTCCCATCAGGACCGGCAAGGAGAACTGATCGATCAAACCTGATGAAGGAAAAATGCTGAACTGTGCCATCTGCGGAATCGAAAGAAGATGATGCGGACATCCCAGCGCGTGGATCAAAACATCCTTTGCACCTGACTTCTCCTCAACTCGAAATCAAAGCGCAGTCGGGCGGGGGGGGCTTGTCAGGGGTTTTGACCCATGTTCGAGTTATTATGCTGCAACATTTGGTGCTGTGGGCTTAGGAAATCCAAGATGGCGGAAAAGCCCACATTTGCGCCAGGATCCAGGAAAACCGTGCAGTTTTTGCGCACACCAAAATGGTCGCCTGACCTACCACCCACCAGTGCGAGCGTGATGGGCCAGGAGTGCCATGAGTGGAATGCGTGCCAAAGGAAAAACAGCAGTGCCTGTTAGCTCAAAAAGCGCTTTGAAATGACCTTTGTTTCTCTGAAATGCAAGCTAAAAATGCCTATTTTAAACATTGCAAGATATTCAAAAATCTCAATGAACACCAGCAGACATTTGGCAGAAGGTAGACTTGTGTGCATACAAAATCTGGAAAGAGAAAGAGCCTAAAATAATGTTCATAATGAAACTGGCTGAGCTGTGAATGTCAGCAGCCTAAGTTAAATTGGACTGAAAGACTCTAAAATATAAATGTTTAAAATAAATGAGTGACCTACTGTTCAGTGTCACATAGTTTGCAACTGTTAAATGTCATAGTTTTGAACTTAGAATCAGCGTTCTAGCTGCATGTGTAAACATTGTAAGTTTGATTTGGATGAAGAAAAACTGGGAACAAAAGTGACATTTAGCTGAAGCCTGGCTTAAAGAGATTGAATTCTGCCTGACAACTACCCCCGACGGGAGTTGAAACTTGCTCAACAAATGTTCCCAGGCCTGGCCTGCATTCTCCTGCCCTCACCAAAGGGAGATGACACCTCTCTGATTGGATTAGGGTAGGAGCAGCTGGGGACTGCAGGAAACTGAACAATGAGCCTTTCTTGGCTCAGGCAAATGTTAAATTAGGGGGGGTCGTAAATGGCTTCCTCTTGAGAGAAACGGGGAGGGGCAGTGTCTCTGTGAGCAACTTGAGTTGGAGGAAGTGGACAAACCAGAAATTCCACCATGTGCTTTGGGAAACCACACCCTTCTGGGCCAGAGCATAATTTTAAAAAGATGGATATTTCATAGTACGGACTTGTAAAAATTATATAATTAACATCATTATTCTTGTGATTTTTCTGTGCACATTTTAAGAGGTGTTAGAACTCTGTACCATGTTCTGAGGCAAAACCCCATGAATTATGGAGATTGCAGACACAGGGTTCACGCTAGAAAAATGAAAATTTACTGGAATATGTGTAGAAAGGCGGTGTACATCGGTGTACTTTTTGGTAAAAATCCAATATTGGTAAACCAACTAAAAATGAAAATAAGTTGCCATTTTTAACCCTGTTTCTTAGAAACATCAGAGTTGGAACAGAGACCTACCCGAAGTAATATATGATATGTACATGTAATGTCAACCACTTGTGTATTTGGGAAATATGTTTAGTTATGAAAATGATTTTCTATGGTAAAAGCAAAGGGGAGTGTTCTTTCTTTGGAGCCATAAACATGACACCTGATGACATAGGATGACTCACTGCTCCCTACCCAAATCAGGTCAAAGAGAACTCCTTGACCTCCAAATCATGAGTGGGGTGGGCACAGAAAGTTAGCATCCACACTCATTTTCAAAAGACATAAAAAGAGCCACTGGAAGCCAGACAGGGACATTAATTTTTCCAACCTTCAACTGAATTCCTGCGCAGCACGCTGACGAAGAACTCCAGACCCAGAACTCCAGAGATCCAGACTAACTCCAGAACAAAAACTCGCAAGAGCTGAACTCTTCAGCAGGCCTCAAAATCTTTTGCAAACTATTCAACCGCCGGGCTGTGCGGTTTGCTGCTTGCTAAGAATCATGTGTATCCAGAACAGAACCAGAGACCCAGACCAGACCGCTGTGAACAGAACCGGTGCCTGATTGACCCGCCGAGCAGAGAGAACCGCAGCTAAACTGGTTGACCAGATCTGTGACGAGGCCATTCCTTTCAAATTTATAGTGTGAGTACCCAGCTAGAACTGTGCAGAACCCATCTCTTAGCTTAAAATAATCTGATTCAAAACATTTAAGCTGTCCAAAACTGCATCATAGAACTGTGTGTCCCTTCTCCGATTTAAACCTGTAAAATGTAATTTGCCATTTTGAATCATTATTTCATTTCTGAAAAACCACCTTCATAAAATCGTCCGTATCTCTTGAACCGTTTGTGCTAGAAGCAATATTTTAAAGCTAAGATTCTAGGCTTTCCAACGAACCCAGAAACGACTTTCTATTCATTATACTTTTTCCGTAATCGTGCTCGACGCACTCGGAAAAAGTGCCGCGATTCGCGATTTGGCTCAAATTTCTTCACTTGTCAAAATAGCAGCTTCTTGCTTTCCTTTGCTGAAATTCGTTTGCAACCTGACAATCATTCATAGAGCATTGCTAAAGTGATCCTAAACTAAGTTAAAGTAGCTATCACCCACCCTGAATCTCTTATAGGGAATTAAAATCATTTTTAGCATATTTTTCCCTTCTTTGCATACCACCTTTAAAGTACTTTGCCTGTGTTTAAAATCATCCCTGTTTCTCTAAGCTTGCTAGGGGGGAACTGAATTCGTATTGTACTGTGATTGTATTCCTGAAGACTGTGTGTTTTACTTCCATCTCCTTACATTGCATAGGGGGGGAGTGAATTTTCAGAGAAAAAGTGATCATATTATCTTTTGCTGAAATCATATCAAGTTTATTTCTGTACTGCCTTTTATTCATCTTTGCATCTCCTTGAAACCATAAAGCATTCTCAGCTACCTTATCCTCTATACTCCTTTAAGTAATTAAACCAGTGTGCTAGTATAACATCATCCATTGTTTATCACTGTCATATGTCTAAGTGTGATATCAAATATTAATTTATTATCAAAGTGTGATATATATCTATTGTTTAATTTTTCAAATAAACCTTTTTAATTTGCAACACAAACCTACTTCTTGGCTCAGTGGGGCCAGGGGGATTCTAAGAGAGGGGCGTTATACAAGGGTTCATCATCCAGATTATAACTTGTCATAAAAATATATAAATAAGGGCTTCCCTTGAGCAATCCCAGACAAGGCACTGACTTAGTGGAAATGCTTGATTGGAGTCATTAACAATTTCCAACCCTCACTCCCTCCCTGACCTGTGGGCAATTTGAAACAGTATATTTTTATTGTATAAGCGCCTAACAAGCAAACAATATATAAATAAATAAAATTAAAATAAGAGCTGCAAAGTTGAGCTAAGAGTGAGAGTCTGTAATGCTTACCAATGGAGTTGACATATGAGGATGGATACAGTGTTGTTTGGTTATGTGTCCACCCATTTAATGCCCATTAGAAAGTGCAATCTATGGCCCTGATTCATGGAATTATTTGGATGTAAAACGGGGATTTGCGTGCCATTCTGCCCGTAAATCCCTGTTTGACAAATAAGTTGTACTAAAACCATCCTACTGGGAAACATTAACCTAGGCCTGCTTGATCCCAAGGACAAAGCTGCAGCTGCATTTGCCAAAGAGCTCTCGGAGTTACGGTTCACACACAGAGTGACTGAGCCAACACACGACAAAGGACGCACCATTGACTGGATTGCAGACCACAACTGCTCGTCTAACATAGCACCTCTCCCGTGGACAGATCACCACTAGATCCAATTCACCATTCCCTCCAGACCCCACCAAAACACTACCCTGCGCCCCTGCAGCCAAAGTACAAAGTTCACAAAAACTCACCAAAGCCAATCTCCTCCCTCTTCCCAACATCCCTGAACTCAAACCTCCATTTGTGAACAACCCCTCTACTCTCGCCAACATCTACTCACACACCCTCACTAAAGCCATCGAATAAATTGCCCCTCTAGAAGATAAGAAGGAAAAGAAATGCATGCACACCAACGGCTGGTTCACTGATGAACTCTCAACCCTACGCACCAACAAACGCTGGGCCCTAGCAAACTGGCAATCTCCACCCGGTCAGAATTCAAAGACACCACAATAATCTACAAAAAAACAATCTTCAAAGCTAAATCCGAATCCTTAAACCTTAGAATCTCTGCTGCCAACTCTAAATCCAAAGAAATGTTCTCGATCTTTAAAGAACTTATCACCCCTTCCACCAGCCCAGACGAAATCAACAAAGACGAAGTTTGGTGCTCCAACATCCAGGTAGCCCTTCTCAACAAAATCAAACTACTCCAAGACAAAATTCAATAACAGCGCGAAGCTCTCCCGAATAATGCTAACATGCACACCTCTACCGCCCTCACGCCTCACCCTAACACCCCTCGCTTCTCCTTCAGAAATGTCTCTGAAAAGGAAGTAACAGACCTCCTCCAACACATCAAACCTTTCACATGTAAAGGAGACATATGCCCCCCGTCCATCATCAAAAAATGCACCGAAGCACTAACCCCATCATCACTGCATTTGTTAATGCATCCTTCTCCACAGGCTCAGTACCATCTAGTCTTAAAGAAGCATGGGTCGTCCCTTTTTAAAAAAGCCATCCCTTGATCCCACCTGCCCCAACAATTACCGTGCCATCACCACAGTCCCCTTCCTTCTTAAAATCCTTGACAAAGCAGCACACTCCCAAATCCAACACTACCTCGAATGGAGATGGCACAGAAACCACCCTCCTAGATCCTAGATCTAAAAAAACAAATCACCAAAATAATGGACACAGGCAAACCAGCACTTCTGCCACTCCTGGAACGCTCTGCTGCGTTTGACCTGGTTGACCACAACATACTGACCCTTGCATTTATCCAATGCATCCCACTTCTCCACAAAAGCCACCTCATGGATAACCTCCTTTCTTAAGGACAGGGCCATGAAGGTCTACTCCGACCAAGCCAATGCACCTCTCACCACCATCCACTGCAGAGTACTCCAGGGGTCATGTACCGCTCCCACCCTTTACAACCTATTCATGAAGCCCCTCTTTGATAAACTGGATGCTCTCGGCATAGCCTATGTGAACTATGCCGATGATACGCAAGTACTACTCCCTCTTACTGGTTCCTACGACCAGGATGCAGCAGCCATCCTCCAAATATACTTCTCCATACAAACCTGGATGGCAAACAATGGACTCAGCCTAAATGGGGATAAACCCGAGATTATCATTCTTGGCCCCAAAGAGATACTACCTAAACTTGATCAAAAGTATAGGAACTTCACCATTAACAACTCCATTGTACCTGTCTCAACTACCGTAAAAACCCTCAGAGTTTACCTTGACGCAATGGTGCTGACATGACGTGGCATCGAGAGGGTTGAGTCATGTCATGTCAGCGCCATTGCATCGGCATCTGCCCACACCACCAAACTCATAAATACCATAAAACCGTTCTTGACCTATCAAAACTGCCTCTCCATTGCCTGGGCCATGATAGGAGCCAAATTAGACTACTGTAATGCACTCCTTGCAGGCACCTCTAACCAGAATCTCCACAGATTGCAGGTAGTACAAAACAATGCGCTTCGAGCAGCCCTCAGCATTCCTAAAAGGGGACACATCACCGAAGCCAGGCGAGCCACCCACTGGCTCCCAGTCAAGGAAAGAATCAATTTCAAGATACTTACACTAACACATAAATGCATCAATCACACTGCCCCATCCTACTTATCGGACACCATCACCTAAGACCTTTCCACACGCCCCAAAAGAAGTAATCACGCCAATCAACTCAGAGTACCTCCCATAGAAAGAGCCAACGTAGGTGGCATCAGTTTCCCTCACTTAGCACCCAAGTTTTGGAATGCCCTGCCCAATGCACTAAGAGCTGAATCTGCACTCCCCTCCTTTCGCAAAACCTTCAAAACCACACTATTCATTTAACCCGCCCCCCCTTCACCTCTCCTTTCCCTATCCTCCCTTCCCACCTCGCCCCCCCTGTAACTAAGTTAGGTCTAGACATACCAGTGAAACAGCATGTGCTTGCTTCTAAGTGTTATACTTTTGGTTACGCTGCTAACGATAGTGATATGTCTGTTCCTATGTAACCAGCAAGTAATTCTGTAACAGCGCCACGTTGCCCAAGGGCTGATGTGTGCTTTATAAATAGAAAATACGTAAATAAATAAATAAATGTGTTTACCACACTTTCAACCTATTCCCACCCGAAACTGGACCCCTTTTGCACTCTGTGCTTGCATTTGTATTGTGTGTTGAATTTGGCAGACATTTTTACTTTCAGAATGGTGTCTGCTATATGTTATTTGTATTAAATCATTATTATACTCGTTTTAGCCTTTCAAAAATATATATTAGTGCTTTTAAGCTATGTAATACATATTTATTTTGTAATAAAAATGAACAACTTAATTTTAAAAAGCAGTACAGATATTTTTGTTTTTAAAATGCCCATGTACTTACTTATGGGTGTTGGTCGAGTGTTTTCTGTGATGTAAGCAGTTTTCATTGGATGTGCAGGGCATTAATGATGTCTGTGCTTTCATTGGCGCTGGAGTTTGTTCATGTTTCACAAGGCAGATTCTCTGTTACTAGCTTTTTGCTAATTGTTTCAATGCGTGGTGATTATTTTTAGAAACTCTATTACAAAATGGCACTGCGCCAGCTTTCCCCTCTCCTTGTAAAGTATAGTTAACGGGCTGCGTGGTGCGTGGGTGCTTCTTAAACGCTCTATGGTGCCTGAGGTTCTGCTTGTGATGGCACCATTTCCCTCTTTTTTGGGCTATTTTAAAATATTTAAAACATATAAAATGCGTTGCGTGGTTCTCTGTTCCTTGAGCAGATGTCCGTTTAGTTTGCTTTAATGCAGTTGCCCTTCACGGACAGACGAGCAGGGTTATGCATCTGTGACCTTGATTGAAAGGGATGCACAGCCAGGCCTCCAGCAGCGTGCTCTCCCCAGGGTCATAGCACGCTCATTATCCAGGCGTGCAATAAAGGCAGCGTTCACACAACACACACATTAAAGAGGCTGTGTGTGCCCGGCCAGAGCAATGACGATATCTAGGGTAACACTATAATAAAGCATCAATCGTATTACATATGAGCTGACCATATGTAGCATGTGTCAATCTTGCACCGTTTCTGTCCGCTATGTCTTTGTTGCCCTCCCTCTGTCTTTGAGATGTGCGTTGCTCACCTTGCCTTGGTCATGACCTCCTGGATGGACGTTATCATGGGGAATTTGGAAAGACTGCATTTTGTAATTCGCGCTTTTCGGAAATAGACCAAGGACACCCCCGCAATCCCTGCTCACCCAGTTCAGTATTTTCGGGTCTGATATTTTTTACCTATGCGAAATGCGACCAACACTCGCATTCAACATTTTATACTCGGCCTTTTGTGGAAAACCTGCCCACGTTCGCTTTCAAACCCCCTGCCATCTACAGCAGGGGTAAAAGCAAGTGCCTGCAACCTATTTACACTGACATAGATGTTTACATCTAAACAGCACGTGTCAGCACCATTGCAAGTCTCTGCCCACAGTGATGTTCCATTCTGTACACCTCTTCTCTGTAGGAGGCGTCCTAGTATGCTTTTTTCATGTGCATCTTATCGATACACCTAGAGCAAGAGCCACCATATGTAGGGTGCTAGATAACAATTGTACCTGCCGATAACACTGCCCATGCGCAGACCAACACCATCCCCAAAATGCCCACTTTCCTCTCAGTTTGGGCTTCCTATCGAAATGACGTTCAATTAAAACGCATCAGTGTGCGTTGACATTTGCTAGGGAGCCAGTGACACCAGGGTTTCTCGCCAACCGCGGCACAGATGGTTGGAATCCTGTTAAGCAGTGGCACATTTTAAATACCCAACTACAGGGAATTTAAAAAAAAAAAAACACGAGGTACCTGGTATATCATACACCGATCGAGCGCTCTCTCTCTCTCTCTCTCTCTCTCTCTCTCTCTCTCTCTCTCTCTCTCTTTCTTTCTTTTTCTCTCTTTCTATTTTCCTTTCTTTCTCTTTTTTATCTCATTCTCTCTCATTTACTCTCTCTTCTTGTCTCTCTTTGTGTCTCTTTCTCGTTCACTCTTTTCCCATCTTTAACCCCCCCACCCCCTCCGTTTCTTTCATTCCCCCTCTCTCTCTGGCTCTCGCTGTAGCATCTTGAGATGCTGGGATTGAGTCAGACATGTAAAAGAGCAGCTGTTAAGTGGGGAAGCCAGGTTTCAGTTTAAAGATGTGTATGTGCTTGCCCACCGCCCAATGCACATTTATCCTTAGAGCATTACATATATAGGATAACAAAAAGCTTTGGCCTGCTTTTGTTTATTATCGTTAGTCTTTGGGTTACGGCAACTCCCCCAGCACTTACTTAGCTCATTATACTTTTGCATATTCTATTTTTGTCTCTTTATTGCAATCTGCTCTAAAGCGGCTCCTATATGCGGAAACTCTTGCATTGTCGTGCAGCTAGGGAGTAATGGAGGGTCACAAAGCATGTATGTGCTGTTTGGTTATTTACTCACCCATTGTCTGCCAATGGCCCTCTCTTACAGTTCCTGCCCCTCCCCACCCAAAACACCCCCTCATGGGAACTCTTTTAGCTCACTTTATTCAGGCCTTACCATCAAACTGCACTTGAAGTGCATGCTAGTGTTTCTTCAAAGCAGTCTTCTTAGAGTTAATGGTTAAATTGGAAATGTAAATTTGCTATTCTTTTAATAAAAATGTCTTAAGCAAGTCTGCCTTCTAACTGCTCGATTTATAAGCAATATGCATGTCCTCCAATGAAGTCCTGTTAAAACAAGCATTGACAAAGCAAACAGTGTTGGCTTGTCTATACGTATTAGCCATTCATTATACACTGTCGTTAAATCCCCTGGTCCTTGCACCATTTTGCAGATGCTACCATCAATGGCCAGTCAGTACCACTACAGCAGTGTCTGGGAAATGCCAAAACTGATGGCATTGCCAATGGGTGTTATTCTAGCAGTGTTTGCACTGCACTATTTTCTGTTTAACCTTTATACTGTACAATTTACTATTTACTTTTTTAAGTTAATGTCGTGTTATGTTGTGCAATGGAAAATATATTGTTTTCTTATCCACATACTTTCCGTCCATTTTACAGATATATGTCTCCTGAAATACTTGATGAGACCATGAACATGCAAATCTTTGAATCATTCAAACGTGCTGATATTTACTCCTTGGGCTTGGTTTATTGGGAGATTGCACGAAGATGCTCCATTGGAGGTAAGAAACGATAACAGTGTTTAGGCTTTCAAAATCTAATAGCATTGCAACATATATACTACATGCCAGGTGAAGTCTATGTGCAACAAAATATTTGACATTGTTTCTTTCAGGTCTTACAATATGTATAGTGTAAAGCTGGTGGCAGAGCTAGGTGGGGGCAGGAGGTGTCCGCCCCCATGACGATCAGTGTACCCTCCCTGATTAAAAAATCCAAAAAAGAAACACCATGTTAGTGGCGCGCTATGCCACACAGTACAGCGTGCCACTCACTGCTTTTTTTCATATGTTTAATATCTGCACTGGCTGGCTAGTGAGTGTCAGCCAACACAGATGTTATAAAAAACCCTGTGAGTGGTGTGCCACCTATAGGTGCAGTGTTCCACTCACAGGGTTGCCACCACAACCACGTCAGTGTTGTGGCTCATGCCCTGGGGGATTCAAGTCCTGTCGGGGTGCACCTTCGCTGCGCCGGCCAGAAGAAGACCTAACTACGGTAAATGTATATGTATTTATAAATGTATGTTTATGTATGTATTTGAATGTATGTATTTGAAATGTATGTATTTGAACATACACGTATACACATACATACATTTCAGTTTGAAATGTATGTGTATGTTTGAATGTACACATGTGTGTGTGTGTGTCTGTGTTTGTGTGTGCTTGTGCAGGGCTAGTTGAGTGAGTAGCTGTGCGTGTATGTATGTATGTATGCAAATAATAGTATCATTGTGTGTGTGTGTGCATGTGTTTGTCGCATCTCTGCAGTGAAATCCCTTGCAGAGATTGCTGCTATTGATATGTTGTGTAAGCGTCCTTATGCAAGTAAATTAAAGTGACCATTACTTGCATTACCTCTAAAATGTGCACTACTGAACGTACACTCCCTACATGCACATGCTCTCGAGATAAATGATCTACTATCCACACTTAATCTGGACTTACTTTGCATCACCAAATCCTGGCTCAATGATGCCTCATGCCCAGCCATCGCACTAGCCCTACCCACAGGCTACACCATCCTTAGGCAAGATAGATGTGACAAGATTGGAGGGGGAGTCGCCCTTATCCACAAAGACTCACTATCCATCAGATTAGCAGACCATAGTACATGGGGTGGTAATGCTGATATCCTATCAGCTAAGCTTACGCTCTCCCCCAATAATCTAATCAACATCCACATCCTATACAGACCTCCCGGACTCCGAGCTGATTTCCAAGAGCACCTCTCCCATCGACTCAGCAACAACATTAAAAAGTCCTCCAAAATCCTTCTATTAGGAGACTTAAATTTAGGATACAATAATCCTAAGGATAAATCCACTGCAACCCTAGCTAAAGAACTCGCAGACTTAGGTTTCTCCCAAAGAGTCCTCAACCCCACTCACTCCAAAGGCCGCACCCTTGACTGGGTCATGGATCACAACTGTGCATCCAACATTACCTCAAACACTGCCCTTCCTTGGACGGACCACACATGCATCGAATTCCTCATCCCCACCAACCCTAAACCTAAGACTCTCACCCACGCATCACCTGCCACAATAAGAAGTTCTAAAAAACTCAACACAGACAACTTGCGTCCCCACCTTAAAAGTCCCTGCCTAGCACCTGTAAGCGATATTCAATCAACACTACAGCTAAGTCAATGCCTAGTCTGGGATGCTGAGGAAAACCCTTATTGATGTATTTTTATGTCCAGTTCAGTACTCTGGATGACAACCCTTGTATAACACCCCCCTCTTAGAATCCCCCTGACCCCACTGAGCCAAGAAGTAGGTTTGTTTTGCAAATTAAAATGTTTATTTGAAAATTTAAACAATATATATATATATATATATATATATATATATATATCACACTTCTATAAATAAATTTATAATGGATATTACACTTGTGAATATGAGCAGTAATCAGCAAGAGGTAACTTATGAATAGGAACAGAAGAATAAGGTGGGAAAGAATGCTTTATATGGTTCAAGGAAACACAATGAGGAATGAAATGAAATACAGAAAATAACTTGATATGGCTTCAACAAACGACAATGTAATCTCTTTTCCTTGACAATTCACTCCCCCCCTATGCAATGTAAGAAATGGAAGGAGAGCACACAGTCTTCAAGAATCCCAACAAATCACACTTTATAATGCAATACACAGTTCCAGTTCCCCCAGCAAGCTTAGAGAAAACAGGGATGAGTTTTTAACACAGGCAAATTACTTTAATGTGGTTTTCTAGAGGTTCAGGGTGAGTGAGAGATGCTTGTTGGTATTAGTTCAGGCTCACTTTAGCAATGCTCTATGAGTTATTACCAGGTTGCAAACGGATTTTAACAAAGGAAAGAATGGAGCTGCTATTTTGACAAGTGGAGAAATTGAGCCAAATCGCAAATCACTGTAAATTTCGCGAGTGCGTAAATCGCGATTGCAGTAAAAGTATAAGGAGTAGGAAGTCGGTTCTAGGTTCGTTGGAAAGCCTAGAATCACAGCTTTAAAATGAAAGTATAAATTTGATTTAATAAAGGTAGATTATCGGATTTAAAGTAAAACTCAAATGACAGGTGACAGCTTGCAGCTGCAGAATTGACAGGTGACAGTTGTGCAGCTTTACAAATGACAGATGACACGATTTCTAGGGGCTGTTCTAATTAGGTTAAAATAGTTTGGATTAGATTATTTTAACTAAGAGATTGGGTTCTGCACAGTTCTGGCGGATACTCACTCCTAATTTTGAAATGAATGGGCCTCGTCACGGATCTGGTCAACACGTCCAGCGGCGGTTCTCTCTGCTCGGCGGGTCAATCAGGCACCGGTTCTGCTCACAGCGATCCGGATCTCTGGTTCCGCTCACAGCGGTCTGGGTCAGCTCTCTGGATACAGCGGCCTGTGGTTCTCTGGATCTCTGGTCTGGTCTCTGACAATTGTTCTTGGCAAAGGATTCAAACAGCTTGCCCGGCTGTGGAATAGTTTGCAAATGATTTTAAGGATTCTGAGGCCTGCTGAGAAGAGTTCTCAGTGTGTGGGTTTAGGCCCTTGCTTTAAGTTCTGAAGTAAATTTCTGGTCTCTGAAGATTGATGGATGTGAAGTCTGGAGTCTCCCGGCAGAGCGTCCCGCAGAAAATGGAATTGAATTCCCTACCTGGGTTTCAGTGGCCCTTTTTATGTGTTTTGAAAATGGGTGTGTGCGTGGCATAACTGAGCCTGCCCCTCTCCACTTGTCATTGGCCCAATTCTCCCCTCTCCCATGATTGGGGGAATTGGGTTGTGAGTCAGAGTGATGAGGTCTGTTTATGGGTCAGAGGTTCCTCACCTGGTCAATTTGCCCACAAATCTATATTTGATTCAAATACATATTTCCCAGGTACACAAGTGGTTGACATTACATGTACATATTACACCTTGCTTAAGGTAGTCTCTGTTCCGCCTCTGGCGTTTCTAGGAGCTTGCATTCAAAAATGGCAACTTATTTTCGAGTTTAGTGGGTTGTGCAATATGGGATTTTCATCAAAAATTATACAAAGGTACATTTCCCTTCCACATATATCCCAGTAACTTTCCATGTCTCTAGCTTACATACATTGTCTACAATATTCATAATTAGTGGGGTTTTGCCCCAGAACATGGTACGAATTGGAGTTTGGACTCAAATCGTGAGGGCATTTTTCAAACTAAGACTCTCAAAGTTGTACATTCCTGCCATTTGGTTACAATAAGTTATCACGGTTTCTATAAAATATATATGTGTTGCAATTCAACTCCCCAAAGTGTTTGGGTCCGCCTCCAGAAGTCTGGGTGGGTCAGTGATCACATGTCTCTCCTTGCTGGCAGAGGGCTGTTGACAGGAAACACTCAAAATTAACATACCCCATTCAACAGAAAGGGGCTATTGTCTCTCTCCTCCAGGCTGAAGGGGAAACCCCCTCCCTCTCACTCAGAAGGGCCATGTGATATCCTGCCTCCTGTGGTGAGTCTCTGGGGTGTTAAGAGTTCTCAGCCTCTTGGCCTCTGGGAACAGCAGGTGGGTAAGATTTTCAATTAACCAACAAGCTTTGAAGTCCCTGCCCCTCTTGCAACTCCTAAATACAGTTTCCCTGTCAGAGTTTAGACTGCTAGCGCTGCCTTGGGGAATTTGTCGGTACTGCATCCATTTTTGAGTTGTCTTGTATTACTGCATTTCAATACAGTGGTCTTTTGCTTGATAGTATAGGACCCTTGCTTAACATTGTTTTGATGGCATCCTTACAGTAGAGTGGTGATGTGGAATCCCCCACAAGAAGGTTGTATCTTTGGAGTGGTCTCGTGCCAACTGCGCAGTTCTCCTATTCTGGCGTGAATGTGGGCGGCGATAGCTCATCCCCCATCTACCCAGTCTATTGATTCAACATGGGTCAAAACCCTTGACATAACCCCCCCGCCCGACTACGCTTTGATTCAAGTCGAGGGGAAGTCGGGTGCAAAGGAGGTTTTGAGCCCTTGCGCTGGTATGTCCCCATTATCTTCTTCCAATTCTGTAGATGGCACAGTTCAGCATCTTTTCCTCCACCGAGTTGGATCGATCGCTTCTCCTCGCCGGTCCTGATGGGAATATTGGGCAGTACCACGGGCCCCTCGGGTCTCTGCTCCCGGTCCCCGGTCGTCCTCCTTGGTCAGTCTCCATGGTTTCCTCTCTCCTAGGATGATAAAGCAAAAGGGGAAATACACATTCCTAGACATTTTTCCACCACTATTAATGGTGTGGCGAACATGTACATTTTATACATCCAAATGCATTTTGCAGTCTGATTTTAAAAACAATATATAACAGGGAACATTTTATTACGTTACTATATTTTTGATATGTGGAATATTTTAGAGTTTGAACTGACTTATTCTGGAGCGGCCCCCTCTGGTATTGCAGAGGACTCCTCCAGTTGCTGCAGTGTGTGCCTGGGATGGCAACACTTTAGCTGATTTATATGTACCCACTTGTCTTCCCCTTCCGCCAAACTGCCTTTGGGGATGCGGATCTTGTATGCAACAGGGGAGATTTTGTCTATAATTTCAAAGGGTCCCTTCCATGTAGGCAAAAATTTTCGCTGTTTGTCCTGGTTCCTTTGGAAATTGTATAGATAGACCCGGTCCCCCACAGTATATTCCTTAATGGTGGTCTTCAGGTCGTAGTGGGTTTTCATGCTATCAGCTGATCTTTCTAGATTCCGCTGAGCGTAGGCAAAAGCATGCTGAAGGTGTTTCCTTGAATTCTCCACATACTCATGAGTTGTGGAGGCATTTATCAGTGTCTGCTCTTGGGTCCTGTAGAGCAGATGCTGGGGAATCACCATCTTGCGTTGGTCATCAACTCAAATGGTGACATTTTAGTTGCAGATGAAGGGGTAGATCTGATGGCCATTAGGACCAGAGGTAATCGGATATCCCAACTTGGCCCAGAATCTGCCACAAACATTTTTAATATGCTCACAATGGTTCGGTTGTATCTCTCCACTGCTCCTGTAGAAGCTGGCCTTTAAGCAATGTGTAGCTTCCTTTTGACCCCCAGTATCTCCCACATCTTTGTCATTACTTCACTGGTGAAGTGGCTACCCCTGTCTGACTCAATCCTTTGAGGTAGACCAAAACGGGAAAAGATGTGGTTAATCATCAGGGCAGCTGCTGTTTCTGTCTTGCAGTTTGGGTCCGGGAGACATTCCACCCACTTGGTAAACAAGCATGTAACGGTCAACATGTACTTGTTTCCTCTAGACGAGCGAATTACAGGGCCTACAAAGTCGATTTGCAAATCTGACCATGGCAATGTCATCCCCCTCTTTTGGAGAGGTGCACGGTGCGTGAGGGATGATGGCTGAAATTGTGCACACACAAGACACCCCTTCAAGTATTGGTCGAGGTCTTGCCCCATGTGTGGCCAGTATGCAACCCCTCTTAAGATTTCCAGTGTTGGGTGAAACCCCCTATGACCGGCGGTGGCCGCATCATGGGCGTGACTTAACATCAGGCTTCGGAATGAGGTATGAACCACCCACTGATCATGGCCAGCTTGGGATTTCCTTACCAACAAACCGTCTTGGATTCGAACATCTTTGGACATTTCATCATCACTCTAAGGTCCTCCTTCCCAATGTAATCGGTATCCGTCAGGGGAAAGTTCTCAGGGTCCTCAATGTGTTGGTAAAACTTACCAATTATTGGATCCCCCTTCTGAGCTGTAATCAAATCAGCATCAGGGGTCTCCTTACTCCATTGTGCAGTTGAAAGATCATTGTGAGCATTCGTCTGGGACCTAGTGATAGCAGTGACCTGGATTTCCCCCAACAGGGACTCTATTTCTATTAGATCCCCTTGGATGGCCCCGATTTTGGCCAGCTGATTAGCTAAGTTATTTCCAGTTTTGTCTGGTCCCTCTACTTTGGAATGACCCTTGATCTTTTTCCAGTAGATGGTCATCCCATTCGATGTGACCAGATCATCAATGTTTTGAATCAACTTCCCATGTTTCAGGGGTTTGTTATTAGCACATAACATGCCTCTGGTTTTCCAATTAACCAGGTGCTCCACGAACCCGTTCCGTACATAATCCGAATCTGTGATTATGACCAGTTCCTGGAGTTGATGTTGGACAGCAGTGAGGATGGCCTGATGCACAGCCATCAATTCTGCCACCTGACTACTTCGGGACCAATTTTGTATCCAGCAGAGGGTTCTGGGGACTCATTCACCCATGCATTCCCTACGCCGGCCACCAGTTCTTTTTCCCCGTTGTTGTCAACATGGTACGAGCATCCATCCACATAGACAGTGGGCATTCCCTCACACTTGTCTTCTTCAAAGATTTTGTGTGGGGAATTAAGGTATGCCTCCATGTTGTCCTTGATTTTTAGACTTTCGTCCTTGAGACAGTTTTCTCTGGCACAATCATGCAAGTCAGCCAGACCTTGCGCGAGGGGACTCTTCTTGTTTTGGCCATATCTGACCTCCACAGGAAAGCCTTGCATTGACAGAATCCAGGAAGTAATTTGGGAATTACTCACATTTCCGGCCCGGATTCTGTCACTTTGGAGGTATTGCAGAGGCTGGTGTGGAGTCTCCACTATGATGTGTTCCCCTGGATGAACGGGCGGTAATTCTTCAATGCCCACACCGTTGCCAGGAGTGCCTTCTCACAATCGTTGAATTTGTCCTCCACAGAGGATAAAGTTTTGCTCGCATAGGAGATTACTTTATTGACCTTGTCATGCTTTTGGTATAATACTGCCGTCAAGCACGTATTAAAGAACCCTGTCTCCAGGAAGAACTCCTTGTTTCTGACAGGGTAAGCTAGGCAAGGCGCTTGTGAGAGGCTTCTTTTGAGTTGTCTTACTGCCTCGGATTGTTCTGGACCCCATTCCCACTTGACCCCCCCCTTCAAGAGCTGAATCAGGGGACTAGTGATCTCTGCGTAGCCTTCAATGAACTTTCTGCTGTAATTAGTCAGTCCAAGGAGGCTCCTTAGTTCCCGCAGAGTCGTGGGGTCTTTCAGTTTCTGAAGTGCTTCCACTTTCTTTTCCTGGTGACAGAGCCCCTGAGGAGTAATCTCATGCCCCAAGAAATTAACACGGGTTCTACACCACTGTGCTTTCTGAAAGGAAAGTTTTGCTCCGGCGGCCCTCAACTGCATCAGAACATAACGGATCTCCGCTATGTGTTCCTCCACAGATGAACTTTTGATGAGGACATCATCTACATAAGCCAGGTTACCCCTCGCACCCAGGTCGGGCATGGCCTTATGTAAGAAAATGTTGAATTCATTGCCAGAGTTGAGGTATCCGAAGGGAGTCCGGGTCCAGGTGTACTGCTGGCCCCCAAAGGTAAAAGACAGTTTGTATTGGTCCTCCCTACTGACAGGTGTTAAGACGGATTTCTGAACTCTGTCCTGGTGGTGCAGAAGTTCAGAAGGCCAACCTAATTACTTGGAACAGGGTAACCTCTGGACGAGCCAGACCGATCAAGGTAGCGATCGCGGCGGTCAAGACTAGGTCTCAAGAGGGGTGAGGGTGACTGAAAGCCCGCAATGAGCACACAAAGCAAGGACACTTACAAACTACTCCAAACAGTTGTTATATTAAAAATATATACACATTTATTCCAAGGCCTTTAAAACAATGACCGTAGCGAGAAAATCACAATATAACGATAGTAAACCAACACATACCATACCAATACAATATATATACAATTACAACAAGTCTCAAGCGTTATATGCACGAAATGTGTAGTCCACCTAAAAGGGAAGGAAAACAGGCAGTGCGAAATAATGCTTAGACCCAGTTCGCCTTCAGAGGCACCTAACTAGAAGGAAGTCCGAGCCCTGCGAAGAGTGGAGCCTTGTGCTCAAAAGTACCTGCACGCGCTGGTGCCAACGGGCAAAAGGGGAGTCTCTTCGAAGGAAGTCAGGCAGTTCAGTTTAGTGCACAAAAGAAGAAGAACAAGTTCCGCGACTCAAGCGCAGCCTCTACTGTGGGCAGAAGCAGAGCGCGAGTACGGAAAAGGGCGCTGTTTTGATACAGCGGGGAAAAGCTATGGGCTCCTGCAGGAGGGCGACCAGTTCCTAGCTATGCTACTCACCGGTCCCCGATGCAAGCAGACCCAGGCTTCTCCGCGTCCGTTACAGTCGCTGTCAGGTTCAGAAGAGCAGGGAACGTCTCGTCGTCGTGTTGAGTAAAAGACATCCCAATCGAAGAAACCCGCACAGTTTGTTACCACAGCAGGGCAACGGAGTGGCCGTGTGTATCTGAGCCAAATGTACACTACTCACTTCAGACCTGGGAACGCCAAGTGTACGAAGCGTGTGAGAGTGACAAGGACTCGAAATACTACACAACCTGGCGGCGGTTACAGAGCAAGACTCCCGTGTAAGCTGGTCAGTCAGCTGGATGGCCCAGAGACGCTTCCTAAGGCTTACTGGCAGGAGATGGTGAAGATGCCGAGAATAGCTGTTCCCGCTATTCCAAGGGTCGAAGTACCAGTACAGGCCTTCTGGTTCGATCAAAGGTGAAAAGGGTTTCACAAGACAACAGCAGTGCAGAGGAGAAGTCCTTCAGCGGGTCACCAGCGATTCCTCGGTTCAGCCTCTTGGTTGCAGGATACTTGGCTCCTGTATTCCTTTGTTCGTGAGAACTCAGGAGATCGACATGGTAGTGGTGTTTCCAGCCCCCTCTTATCCACGGTTCCCTTCGCGCCAAAACGGAGGGGACCCAATGGGAGATCCGCTCATCAACACTCACACCATTCGTGGACCAATCACGGACCACGGTGGTCCCAGGCATTCACACCACCCTAAACTCTCTGGCACCCAGGATGTGTATTGGGACTAGACATCCCAGCCCACATCCTGGAGGCACACACAAGACATGTAGAAGCCCGCGAAAGCATCCGTGTTTCGCGGGAAAGTACATGCCCAAATAAGGAAGGCCCCGGGTCGGCTCGACCTGGTGAAGGTGAAGGGAGCAAGACGGTCAGCAGACAGGACAAAGGAGCCTCGTGGTCTGGCCATTTTGGGAGCCAGGCCACCATTTTGGGTTAAGCGCGGAAAACGCGCTTAGAACGCCAAAATGAGCTCAAAACACAAGAAACGATCGCTGCCACCATTCCCGTCCCTGAATCACTTGCACCGATCAGTTACAATCCTAAACGAGTATCTAGGGCCTGTAGAAGGCTAGAGACCCAAGAGAGCTGTAACTTAGCTTACAGTGCCCTCTTGTGTCATGTTGCACGAAAGCCGCAACATGATAAAAGAAACTACGGGAAACAGCGTTCCCGGTACTGACTGTTTTAAGGGCATGTCAGTTTCCCCGTAAGAAAGGAGCGAAAGCCCAGAGGAGTGCGGCAGAAGGCTGCACTTCTCTGGCAAAGTCGAGAACAAGGTGAAAAACAACAGCAAAAAGTTTAGGGTTTGCCACATGGAAGGAAAATTACCTACAATTACGAAATCTTTCCTAACAACAGGCACGGTCCAGTATCCATTGGTCAGGTCTATTGCAGTGAATACTTGTGACCCCTGAATCTGGGCCAGCCCTTGGTCAATGTAGGGCAGAGGCCATCGGGAAGTATGGACCTGTTTGTGGAGCTCCCTAAGGTCGGCGCAGAGTCTCCACTGGCCGTTTGGCTTCAATATTCCCAGCACCAGATTATTGAAGGTGCTGTGTACTGGACCGATTATTCCCCGGGACTCAAGGTTCTTAATTATTTCAGTAAGGGACTCCATGGATGCGAGAGGCAAACGATATTGCTTCACAAACACTGGAGTCATTCCAGGGTCCGTGGGAATTGTGGTGGTGTGGATGTCGGTGCGACCACAGTCATATGAGTCTACCGCAAAGAGATCTTGGAAATCCAAGAAAACTTGTTTCAACTTTTGCTTCTGTTCCAGAGTCACGCAGGCATCAGCTAGGTTGACTCTTTCTTCCACCATCTGCCTGAAGCCTGGAAAGACTTCTGGTTTGGCTATCTCAGCGGCCTCCTCCAGCTGGGTGGAGAAGTCCCTGGTCAGAGTGCTGATTTGGACTGGAGGCTTCAGGTGGGAAAGGCAGCCCTCATGGACCTGGAAAATCACCTCATCCCTCCTGAAGTCACAAGTCACATTTCCTTACCATAAGGGCAAGAAGTGTACACCAGGAAGTTCCCCCCATGCCGGGTGAAAATCCTGTCTGGTGTTGTATTGTCATCACTGTCACTTTCAAAAGAGTCCTTGGGGATCGGTCCTAACAGTTCATTTCCTAAATCAATGGAGAAATGTCGGTCATCAATCGCCATTCCAATAATGGTGCCTGCAGCTAGAGTAATACTCTTTAAATCGCTGTTATCCGCCTCTATTGGAATGGTGTCATATTCTATGTTGACTAATGGAGTTGGGTTTACCCCCAACCCTTGCTGTTGGAGAGAAGCATTTAGATGTATGTAAGCATCAGGGTTTTTCAATTTTTGTCCTCTTTTAACCTTCACTTCCAGGGAGAATTGTCGGGTCCTTTCTGGGATGGTGACTTCCTCTTTAATCTGAATTTCAACTGCATAAGTTAGCAATTGAGCTGACCTAAATGCTTTTTCTGGATCATCAAAACCCATGGGATTATCCGCTAATCGGGACCAAGCTTTGAAGTTTATTAGGTCCAAACTAATGGCAAAGACATTGAGAATGTCACTGCCTAAGTAAAAGGCGGCAGTGACGTCTCGCACGACCCAACAATTATGGACTATGCGCTTGTTGCCAATGGAGATTTTGAGCTTACACCTGCTTGGCAGGAGATGTTTGGAATTAGGTGCTTCCAGGTCCATTTCCCATTTGTCTATCAGTTTGAATGTGGGAATGGCTGGATCTTTTGAGAGTTGGCGGAACATGGCTTCGCTGATGAAGCTCTTACCCTTGTTCACACACACTCGAGCGAGAACAGAGTCCTTCCCATCATTTAACTGAACAGGGATGAACAACTGCTCTCCAATTTGCTGAATATCAACCCGGCTCTGAGCTGATTTCACATCTTTCTGGACTATCGGAGTGGGAGTTTCTGATTGTGGATTAGGAAAGAATTTCAGGGTGTTTCCTTCCAGTGTGGAATACCACCTTAAACTGGAAGGAAGGTTGATTTTCAGAAATAGAGAGGACCCCCCATCACCAGTCTGTTGTCCTACTGCTATTACTGTCACGTCTGGAATTTGGTTGTTCTGGAAGTGAAATTCTACTTGGTCAGATTTTTGTTCAACCATGTGGCAGGTGCCGTTTAAACTAACATGGTTGACACTCTGTTTTAATTTTATTGGTCGGCTAGTGTGGGTCCAGGGGACCTTGTTTACGAAATCTATTAGGGGTGACAACCTTCTCAGGAGGTCATTCCCTAGTAAACAAGGGGTGCCCTCTGGAGTCACTACTATGACCGGGTGTTTCACCTTGTGTCGCCCAATTTTGATGTCCAAATCTGCAGTCCCCTCGACAGGAATTTCCTTCCCGTCAAAGTTCGGCAGTTGTCCAGGAAGAGAGTTGAGAGGAATACGGTAATTCTCCCCCCTTCCTGCATTTAGTTCATCAAAGGCCCTTTTGGACAGAAGGGTAGCTTGGGATCCAGTGTCCACCAGTGCCAAAATTGTACCCTGCCCCTGTACTTGTACCGGGGCATAGTATCTTCCCTCCTTCTCCTCAAGGGGGCACAGATAATGCACATTTTTGGACAACTGGTGGGCTAATTTTCTGGTTTTGGACATTGCTAGCGAAGAGATTTGGGCAGAATTCTGTGGAGAGCCTGGGGAATCTGAAAGAAAAAGTTGGCAACTGGAGATCAGAGCCATTGTGGGTTCCCCTGGTTCCGGTTCTGGGCCGCCCCCCCCCTTTTTGGAGGCAGTCACCAGCATGGGTTTGAACCAGGGGATTTTGGTATTGTCGGTTCTGGGATGAGATGATGGGCGGCGGTAGCTCAGTCTCCACATCTCCCCAGTCTGAATTGGCATCCCTGGGGACCCATTTTTCCATGGGAGGAGTTCCCCCATCTCTGAAGGAGAAGATCCTTTTCCCAGGATCTTCTGAGGATCCCTCTCCCTCAAATTGGAAGACCTGTACCTCCTCCACAAAGTGGGTCTGTTTGGGTCCTTTGTTTCTCCTACCCCTCCTCTGCTCCTTGGGAGGCAGGCTTTCAGGGGCAGGAGATTTTGTTTCCGGTTCCTGGTTTTCCAGGGGCTGTTTACAAGTTGGGAAGGAAGCTTCCTCCAAGGCTTTACACCCCCCTTCCCCTTTTGCCTCCTCCCTGGGAACCGGTGGGTTATCAGGGTGCTGCCCCCGTCATTGTTCTGGAGCACCAGGTCCAGAGTTTGGGGCATTCTGCGGTGGCATGCTCATCTGAGAGTTCTGTTGAGCCCTCAGTATGTGACCCAGATCCCGTGCCATATTTTGGACCTGGCGCTCAAGTTGTGAAACCCGCTCAGGCTGATACGGGGCTCTATTTTCTCCCCTGGGCTGATCCCGGGAAGGGTAGCTATCCCTTCTCTGGTAGTACCCCTGGTTGGGAATATTTTGGTACCCCTCCACCCTTGGCCTCCCCTCTCCCGGATTAGGTTGTCTGGGCTCAGGGAATTGGGGAAAGAAGGATGGATGATTTTGGGGCTGGAAATTGGGTGGATACCTGGGGATAAAGTTCTGCCCAGGATTTGGTGAATTTCTGACCTCCTGGGGGAAGTTAGGAGGGAAGTTCCCCGGGTCAGGTGCTTGGCTGGATCCCCCCCTTGGGCTGGAGGAGTCCACACATAACCCAGGATTGGTCGGTTTTCCTTGTAGCGGGGTCTTACATAGTCTGGGGAGCGGGGGACCCCATTTGTGGGACTACGTCCTCGACTCCCTGTCTATGACTGGCCCGAGGACCTTCTGGGCTGTGAATTATTTGGTGCAGGCAGGTTTTTAGGCCCCCCCATCTCCAAATCTAAAACGGGGGCAACCTTTACCTCTGCCACCTTGGCAGCAGCAGGGGTGCTGTTGGTTTTGGGGTTTTTCGGCGCATTATTTTTATTTTCGATGGGCTTCTGCACCTCATAGATCCGGGTAGCCTGTTCAATGACCCAGTCTAAAGATCTTTTCTCATGAAAATCTCTCACGAGCTGGGTCATTATGTATTTGGGTAAGGCATGGAAAAACGTATTGAAAAATTCTCTGCTATCCGTGCGCACCCTTCTGGTGGTCTGCGCAAAAGCACACTTAAATTCTTGCACAAACTCTTGTGGGGCCTGATCCTCCCCACATTGCAAATTGTAGGCTGCCTTGCGAGCCTCTTGAGGATTTCTGTGCACAGAAAAATGTTTCAAGATGGCCGCCCTGTATGTGGACCACCTTGAATGGTTTTGATCCTCCAGCCCTGCAAAGAAACTGGAGTATTCTGGGGAGAATGTCCATTTGACGTACAGGATGCAGCTACTGCTGTCCTTCAAATGGAAAGTCTCCATCATTTGCTCATAGAGCTCCAAGTGTTCCCAAACAGAATACTTGGCGTTCTTATGATAAGGCGTGATGACACTCCTTATTGCCTTTATTTGTTTCAATGGGTCCTTAAGCAAGGCCCTTTTTGCCTTATTGGCCTTTTTGGTTCGGGTAACCCTGGTCCATTCATCCTCTGACTCAGAAGCACTGCTCCCAGAGGTGCCCGTCTGATCTTCCAGGTTTTCCCAGATTCTGCAAGCCTGGTAATGGCTGGCAGAATGTGGGGACCTGGTCTCCTGTGTCCTGTAATGCTCAGAGGAGTCTTCAGACCCCTCCTTGCTGTCAGGATTTGATGGGTACCCCCCCAACTGACCTAACTGGGCAGAGGTTTTCAGGATGCCCTTAATGGGTCTACTCTCCTGGGGTTCCCCACTAAATTGCACTGTGCTTGGGTGCCCATACCCGGTTGCCCGCCCATCTATTCCTGGGAGGTACTGGCCTATGAGCCCCATACTTCTAGCTGGATAGTAATCTGCCATCCCCGTGGCCCTGGGCTCATGTGCGCGAGGGGACATGGGGGTGGCAGAGTCCAGGGACTGGGTGAGATGAAGGCCTCTGGTACCAGGGCTCCTGAGGTTATGCTCAGGCGTTTCCCTTTCCCAGCGAAACTCATCTCTATCAGCCCCTGCTCCCTGTTGCAATGCAAGAGCCTGCACTTTCAGTTCCTCAGTTAAGGCCTTACTGGACTCTATCAGTCTCTCCTTCATGGCTACCTGTTGCTGGAGCCTATCATTGTGCTGACAGAGAGCCTCATTTTCTCTCTGTGCCTCCTGATTGGTCCTGGAGTACTGGGCCAGTCTCTGCTTGTAACGCTCACCTGATTCCCGCAGAGGCGCCGGTCTTGACTGGGCGAATACCGTATCTTCAAAGGTGATGTGTAACACACGGTTGGCTCTTTGGGCTGGACCTCTGTGCACTGTATGTCTGACTCGAAGAGTAAGATGTCTGCAGATAGAAAATATGGGATTAATGAACTGGGGTTATTGGGTGTCTCTCTCTTCCTCCCTTTCTCTCCTCCTGTAGAACCCCAAAGGTTAACGCTCTCACCTTAGGTAAGTGAACGCCGAGCTCTCCATCTGCCTCGGGGCAGGGTGCCGTAACCAGTTTCTTCACTGGATAAGGGTGCAGGCCTCTTGACCTCAGAGGACTGCTGTCCGTCGTTTACTGCACGAACGGTAAATTCCGAGTATTTCAAATGTCTTTAAAAGTCTTTTGTAATGATGTCTCTTGTTTTGCAGAGTTCCGGCGATGGCGGATGACGGGCTGAAGTGAGTTGAGGATGGAACCCGTGTGAGGAATAGAAGCGCCTGGAAGCACGTAAGTAAGCGCTTGTTGCCTGCTTCACGATGCGCACTAACTGTCCTTTTATCTTGCAGGTACAAGTTCGGAGCTGCTGAAGGGTGCCGGAATACCCACTGGGTTCGGCGTGGGAAGGAGTAATGGCACGTGAGTAATAAAGTTACCCAATGTCTTTAAACGCACCTTCTTTTGTCTTTCAGATGCGGGATGCAGCGCCGAAGGCCTCCGGAGCGTGCGAAGAGTTGGTAAGCTTTTGTCTTTCAGATGCCGGAATGCAGTGCGAAGACCTCCGGAGCACGCGAAGAGTAGGTAAGCCTTTGTCTTTCAGATGCCGGAATGCAGCGCGAGGCGTTGGTGACAGCCGATGGACCAGGTAAGAGAAGCGCTGTCACTGAAGACCGTAGTGCTAACCTGTTCTTTCTTGTCTTTATAGGTGTTGCTGAAGACTGGATTCAGGATGGTCAGGATGGTAAGCCTTTTTCCCTTAGGCCCAGGATCAGATGCAGAAGACACGATGAGCGTCCTGCTGCAGAGGATGCAGAATAACGCAAAGCAAGATTCATCCATCGGGTGTGGTTTAAATAGCCTCCTGTAGTGCTTAGGTGTCTCCTTCCACAGCCTCGCCTAGGTAAGAAAAGAGTTCCTGCTTTCCAGAAGAGTTCCAGTGTTCTGAACCTAGGGAGTGGCTCCTGCCCCACCCAACAGGAAAAGTAGTCCCAAACAGAAGAGGATTAGAGGCTCAACTGGCAGGTAAGTAAGCAGCATGGTCTGCTGCAGGTAAGTCCACCCAAGCATTATGAGCCCGGCGCTTCCAGCGCTGGGACTGGGCATATTTATGAGCCTGGTGCCACTGGCGCCAGTACAGGTGTGGAAATCGATATAATATTGTGACCCCAATCGCATTGTTTAAATGTATGTTGGCCTACGCCAAGCTGTCTAAAGAATACAATGAACATAGGTTCCGCGGCAAGGTCTTGACCTTAATGTATTGTGTAAGCCGCCATCTTGGATTTAGCCGCCATTTTAGGTACTCTTGCAGTGTGGAAGTCACCCTGAATCACAAAATGGAGGCCGAGCGACATTTTGTGTAAGACTCCGGCCATGGTGACCTCCGCACACGTGAATAAGTAATATGTCCGCAGGCCATTTGTTAGGGTCACGAACTAAGACCTTGTCCTCTCTTTAACCTGTGTGTAAATATGTAACTGTATCAGCGGAACCGATCAAATTATGTAAATTGTGTGTTCGACCTGGCTACGAACCCTAGCCACGGTTCCAAGAATGGTTAACTTATGAGAGGGCTGGCCAATGCAGGACAAAACGTATAAAAACCCAAGCATCCCGATGATCGCTCTCTCCCACTTTCAGTGCGAACCTTACGTTGAAGGTTCGCGTGTTAGTCAGAGGGCCGTATAGCTATCCGTACGTCAATTGACTTTGGTAACTTTGTAACTTTGAAATAAAGCGCTTTGTATGTCCTTTGTAACCTGTGTTGGTGTGTTTCCTTTTGGGCTTCCCGGCCTCATATCAATTTCTCTGTTTCCACAGTTGGCGCCCGAATAGGGACCCTCAAGATTGATGCCGGATCATTGAAGGTTGACGCAGACTATCGAATCGGGATCGGACGGTGTGATTCTGCGGGCCCGACCGATCGAGACGCGATACCTCGGCAGCGCTGCACGATCCGATCCTTGGGCGATAGTCGTGCGGTCTGACACGGCATCTTGACGAGGGTCCAATTCCGAGGCGGGCAGATTTGCCGAAACCACCGAACGCAGGTAAAAATTCGTTAGTTGAAGTCCTTTGTAAACCGTACGGTCCTCCTTAGGTTTGGTCAGGTGCAGTCGTGACCCGGCTCTTAATTTAACCCTGACAATTTGAATTTGGCGTATTGTATCTGCAGACACAATTATTGGACCAGGTAACACCAAGTCTTTGAGAAATGCCTGGGAAATTGTCTAGCTGCTTTAGGGCTCTGTTCCGCAGCGATCGACAATCTTTGGAATTTAGCCGTCCGGCACCACAGGAGGGGTCGCCGGCGTGTACTATGTACTGTAAGTATGGCATTGGTAGTATTGTATTTAATGACATTTGGCACAGACAGACCAGAAATGCCTCCGAATTTCAGTGGCCAATCAATGGTAGTTTTGAGATCCCCCGTATTGAATACTTAGAATCGATCTTGCTTAAGAAAAAGGCTAGGCCAGCAGCCTATGTGTTACAAAATTGGAAAAAGAAAGCATTGCAGCAGCTTAAAAGTAGGGATAAACATGCACAACGTCATAAAACGAATGCCGAAAAGGCATTGTTGTATGACAAGGAAAAATGATTAGAAGAAACCCAGAAAATGGATAGAGCCTTCTCGCTCGGGGTCCAGAAAATTTACCCCTCTAAAGATTTCCATGTTTCCGAGGAGTTTATTGAGAAAATATTGAACGAACGGAGGCCTGATTCTTCAGCGCCACCTCCGTATGCTCCTGGTATGGGCACCTTGCCCGTTCCTGCTATTGTTCCCGTTGCTATTCCTACTCCTCCTGCGCAGCCTACTGCTCCTAGTTCTTTGGTTGTCGCTCCTCTGTCTATTACACTGCCTCTCTCCCCTGCACCCTTGTTAAATCCACCTACACTTTCGATTCCGGGGAGTCCCGTGTTCGTCAAAACAGATCCCGGTGCAGGGTCAACAATTGTAACTCGTAGTACTGTTCCTGCGGGCAGGAAACAGGAACTATTTGCCTGGGCTAAGCAATGCATGGAAAAAGGTGATCAAACTGATGTATTTTCAACATTATCTAATTTGCACGATTTTCCCGAGAAAAATGTTTTTATTGAAGGACTGGGGATTCACTTAGGTGTAATGTGGGGTAGATTGCAGACTTCGGATCTCCCACAAGGGGTGAGGGATCTGAATGCTTTGGCACTCTCGAGGGATACAGAGCAGAAAGTATATGGACATGTTGACAAATTGTTTGAGTTTAGGAGGGATTTTGAAAGGTTACAAAAGGAGGATGAGGAGGACGACAGGATATATGTACAGAAACGGTTCCTTTCGTGCCGAAGATCAGCACCTGAGGAAGTACGAATTTGTACCAAAGACGCGATTCGATGGATCTCGGATTCATCGATACCGCCAGATGAGGTGTATGACACATATAGTCAATACACGGTAGAGATGCAAAGGAAGGTAATCCAAGTGATGGTACAGCACTTACAGGAGGAATGTATAAGGAAGAAGGTTGGTTGCCCCATAGAGTTATTGGGTATTTGTAAAAGAGCTTTTTCGCCCGACACTTCTACAGCTGCTTTAGCGCTCGATTTGGCCCTATTGCTCAGTAAGCGGTCGGAGGTCCCTATATCTCAGTTGCCTATGAGAGAGGTCCCTCCGACCCTTGTCCCAAAAGTAGAAATCCCCGCCGACGCGGTAGCTGGTACTCCCGCGACGGATATCCCTGCACATTACGTATCGCAGTTTGTTCACGTCCCGTTCTCTCGACAGGAAGTGAACACGATTAGACAATCAGTCCCTGATATTAGGAAAAACCCGACAGGGTTTTATAAAGAAATAGAATCCGTCTTGCAGTCTTCTGTGTTCACCTTAAGTGACATGGACTTATTGTTTCCAGTGCTTTTGCCAGTTGATGTATGGAAACAGGTACGGACAGTAGACGATGTGCCGGGGCTAGGGGATACATGGGTAAATCTGATTAGAATAGACAGGGAACGACCAGCTGGTGAGAAACCACCCCTGGTAATACTTACCTTACCCGATAGAATAGTTGCTAAACTAAAAATTATAATCCCAGAAAAAAGGATCATTTGGGACAAGCTTACGGCTTGCGTCCAAGGGAAAACTGAAGGTACTACTGAATTCTTTAATAGATTTGAACAGGTGTTCTCTGACTTCAGTGGACAGGATTTGGGCACAGAGTCGGGGAAGAGGTTGTTTGTGGACAAATTTGTACGTGGATTGTTGCCCGACATCCAGTCACAAATTATGTCCTCAGAGAGCGCTTGGCAGGCAAAATCTCAGTCAGAGGTTTTGCATATGGCTCAGTATTATGAGAATCGGGTTAATAATGAAAAAGAGAAAATCGAAAAAAGAAGGGGTGACCTAAAGACTAAGGTATTGTTGCAGCAAATTGTCAGAAACCCCAGAGGAGGTATGACACAGACTAGAGGTCAGTACATTCCAAAAGGAAATACTCCTCCAAATTCTATAAATATTAATCAGTGTGCTTATTGCCGCCAGGAAGGTCACTGGCGAGCACAGTGCCCTGCCCTTCGTCAGAGGTCAGGAGGCACATTCGGAGGTACGAGTAGGCGACCAAGGGGCCGCCCCGGAGCAGGGGGCCCTGATAGGGGTCAGCTTCTACAAGATCCCCAGCAACCTTTTTCACGGGAAAATCAGACTTCGAGTATGGACTCGAGAAATATATTTGATCACCCTTCTGCTGCTTATCTTTCTGAAGAACTTCCCTTTGACGAAGTTCTGCCTTACTAGGATTGCCCGAAGCAGTGTTTGGAACCTTTACCTATTCCCGTTATTCAGAAGGGCCCCTACGTCGAATTATTGGTGGGGAATAGGAAACATCAGTTCTTGATCGACACTGGAGCACAAAAGTGCTCCATTGACCATTCTAGGGTTCCAAACATCCCACTGTCAGGGCAAACAAACGTTTCTATAGGGTTCTCTGGTATACCAACTGTTTGTCCGATTTCTGCGCCGGTATCTGTTTCTATGGGTCCTTTCACAGACCAGTGCCCTTTTCTTCTTACTTCAAACTGCGGAGAAAATTTGCTAGGGTTGAATTTGTTAAAGAAACTGAATGCAGTGATTCATTGTTCCCCTGACGGAATAAGATTAACAGTTTCACCACAGCAACCCTTTAACTCCCAGTACTTGACCCGACCTCTACCTCCCGAGTTTGACATTGTCCCGGAGTGTTTGTGGGCAATAGACGACAATGATGTCGGGGTATTGCACATCGAGCCTGTTAAGATAGTCTTGAAACATGGGGTTAAGCTACCGCGCATTCCGCAATATAGAATTTCAATTGAAGGTGAGCGTGCTCTGAAATGCATTGTCTCCGATTTTGTACATCGTGGAGTGATCGAAGAAATAACAGGTAGCTTATGTAATAGCCCGATCTTGCCAGTATATAAGAAAGGCGACAATGCAATTCCGTACCGGTTTATAATAGATCTTCGTGCTATTAACCGGGTGGTAGCCCCACAATTTCCAATCGTGCCTGATGTAACGACGATATTAACAATGATCCCTGCTACGGCTACACACTTTAGTGTCGTAGATTTGAAAAACGCCTTCTTTAGTATTCCGATACATGAGGAGAGCAGGTATTTGTTTGCGTTCACCTTGGGGGGACGCTCGTTTACATTCACAAGGGCACCTCAAGGGTATACTGAAAGTCCTAGTATCTATAGTAGAGCCTTAAAGGAGCAGCTCGACACCCTTGAATTGCCACCTACTTGCACGCTGCTTCAATATGTAGACGATTTACTCTTGGCTGCAGACTCTGAGAAAGCTTGTAAGGAAGGCACTATATTGTTGCTTGTTCATTTAGCTAAAAATGGTCACAAAGCTTCACAAAAAAAATTTCAATATTGTTGCCAGGAGGTTGCCTATTTAGGTTACCTCCTGTCAAAGGAGGGGAGAAGATTGACACCTGAACGAATAAAACACATTTCTGGCATGTCTGTCCCAAAAACACAGAAGGAAGTCAGAGCCCTGATAGGGATGGCGTCCTACTGTAGACTGTGGATCCCGAATTTTGCCTTAGTGGTAAAACCGATGTTGGCTTTGACGAAGAAGGGCATTTCTCTGCCACTGCCATGGGAATCGGAACATCAACGATCATTTGAGCTTCTCAAAACCGCGCTATGTTCAGCACCGGTTCTGGGTACACCAAATTACGATAAGGCCTTTGTGTTGTTTGTGCATGAATGTGATGGATGTGCTTTGTCTGTGTTAACACAGGAACATGGAGGGAAGAATAGGCCGTGCGGCTATTATTCCTCCGCCCTCGATCCTGTTGCATGCGCTTTGCCGCGATGTCTGCGCGCTGTTGCAGCTGCCGCTGCGTCTGTAAAACAGAGTGAGGGGATGGTCCTAGGCCACGATTTAATTCTGATGGTACCTTACTCTGTTGATATTCCATTGAATAAGACTCAAACGCAACACCTTACCTCTGCCCGGTTGACAAGGTACGAATTAGTCCTATTTGCTCCTCATATCCAAATTAAAAGGTGTTGTGTTCTCAATCCGGCTGAACTCTTACCTCTCCCGCAAAATATTGTTTGCGGTGATGAAGGATCACATGACCGCCTGTATGCCACCGAACAAGAAACAAAGGGCAGGATAGACCTCTCAGATACTCCTTTGGAGAATGCGGAAGGGGAGCTGTTTTGTGATGGCTCCTGCTTCAAACTTCCGAATGGCACATCCACAGCTGCTTATGCAGTTACCACTTTGGACAAAATTGTTGAAACTAAAAGGATTCCGCATAACTCCGCACAGGCTGCGGAGATTATAGCGTTGACCCGCGCTTGTGAACTCTCCCAAGGGCATAGAGTCAATATTTATACGGATAGCCAGTACGCCTTTGGGGTGGCTCACAACTTCGGAAAATTGTGGTCGGAAAGAGGGTTTCTGACCTCACATGGGACCAAGATTCAGCATGGTCCCTTAATAGTACAACTACTTTCAGCGCTCTCACTCCCTGAACAATTAGCAATCATGAAATGTGCAGCACATCGCAAGGTCATAGACAATGTGGGAAGAGGAAATGCTTTTGCAGATTTGATATCTAGACAAACAGCTACAGACCTTAGCACAGACATGTACACCTCGAGGGAAGTGAGAGATGTTTGTATAATCGATGAAGGCATTGGGTCTGTGCGAGATATGCAGACTGATGCCTCAGTTGAAGAGTCTAGGAAATGGGCTGAAGGCATGGGAAAATTGGATGATGAAGGGTGTTGGGTGGACGCATCCGACGGGAAATGGTTGCTTCCTGATTCTTATGTGTTAGCAATGGTTACAATGGCACACGGTCCAACACATGTGTGTGCCCAGCAAATTACGAAGATATTACAGCAGGTCTGGGCGAATGATAAAATTTTGGAAACTGCAAAGAGACATGTTCAGAATTGCATGATTTGCCTGCAGCACAATGTGAGTAAAGGGACAGTGACTCCAAGGGGAAGTTTCGGGCCCCCCTCTGTCCCCTTTGAAACCATTCACCTTGATTTTATTGAAATGGAGCGATGTAATAACTTGAAATATGTTCTTGTCATCATTTGTGCTTTTAGCAAATGGGTCGAGGCTTTCCCTGTCAAAGATGCCACCGCCATGACTACCGCAAAGATCCTGGTGAAAGAGTACTTCCCTCGATTTGGGCTCCCGAGGATAATTTGGTCGGACAACGGCCCCCATTTCATCGCAGCCGTAATGTTGCAAATATGTGTTGCCCTAGGGATTGAGAAACGTTTTCATTCAGCTAGGCACCCTCAAAGTGCGGGGTTGGTAGAGAGACACAACGGTATTTTGAAAAACAAACTTGCAAAAACATGTGCCGACACTAAACTAAAGTGGCCCGACGCTTTACCTATTGTGTTGTTAGCTATGCGCACCACACCCCAGACTAGAACTGGGCTCTCTCCGTTCGAGGTGGTAATGGGAAGACCTGCTAGTATCTGGGGTCTCCCTAAACCTAAAGCCCTGAGGGATGTGGATAATGTATTGCTCATAGATTACTGTAATCAATTGACTAAAAATCTGTATTTCATTTACCACCAGGTGAATGCTGCCTTACCTGTACGGTTTACGGGCCCAGGACACGATATATTACCCGGTAGCTGGATCCTGGTGAAGGCCTACGAGAGGTCTTCCTGTCTTGCGCCCCGCTGGCGCGGACCCTACCAGGTATTGTTGGTCACCAGGACGGCAGTGCGGGTGGCAGGAAAGAAGAATTGGATACATGCAACGCACGTTAAGAAGATCCCTCACCCGACGCCACACGCTACAGAAGAAACAGAACCCCTCGCTGGTGCTACACTCTCTGATCTCGGAGTAGCAGGCAGCGTTGTGAGTGCGTCAGAGAAGTTCTCTGAGCCTGAGGAGCTCGGGGAGCCGTCCATTTTGTCTCCGCACTCCTCTGATCAATCACTTCCGGAAAATCTTGTTTCGAGCTTTGCGACTTCCGTCGCCACCGACACGACGCTCCCTTCAGGGAGCGACGATACTTTGCTTTTGGATTCAACAAACTTGGGTACCATCAGGTACAACCTTCGACCGCGGAAATACAATTACCGCACGAGTGTCGTGCATCTGGAAGGAAAAGAGTGATTGAAGTACTGTTGTCTTTCCTTTTTTCGAACAAAGAAAAGGAGGGTTCTGTTGGCTAGGGTTGGGAAGGACTAAGAAATCGCGCGGCCGAAGTGCCGCCAGCAACGAACATTGGGGCCATCGATCGGGATGACCATAATAATAATAATAATAATAATAATTAGGCATTTATATAGCGCTACAAACCCTCAGGTATCTGAGCGCTGCTTATTATTACCCACGGTGTGTGGTGCTCATTTATCGACCTCGGAAGGATGAAAGGCTGAGTTTGGCCCCGCCGGGATTCGAACCTGCGTTAACAGGCTCTGCACGGGTGTCAAAGCGGGCGCTCTACTCGCTGTGCCACTTGACCGGCGATGCCATGATGCCTGCCGCCTTCACCGCTGCTCCCCGTATTGAACTATTAGATAAGGAGGTGACCAAATCGAACAATGAACAATGTGCCTGGGCCCCGAAAACGTACTGTTGTGTTCTCGTTCTGATTATTGTTATTTTTGCAACTGCTGCCGTGGGACTTTGGTATTTTGAAGAAATTTATCCTTTGAGGCCTCTGTTACCGACTAAAATCGTACCAACTGTTTTGACTCCCTCTGTACACCTTCACACTCTGTCCCCTAGGGACTCTTGGCATAGACAGAAATATCGTAATAACACTTTGATGATAGTGATGAATGCTACGCATGCTATTTTTAATAAGAGTAATTGTTGGATCTGCACTCACTTACCACAACATGGGAACAAGGGACTGGGATGGTATGTACATCCCTTACCTTTAACAACTTCTTGCTATGCCTCTCTTAGAGCACTCTTCTTTGGCCGATGGAATGAAAGCATCTCAGGGAACTTTGATGGGACTAATTTGAATGAATTTGAAAAACGTGAATTGACTCCCCTGGGATGCTCGCTTTTCGCAAATAGAAGTAAACCTAACGTCGCTTCTATTAGGCCGTCTGATAAACTTTCTTTTCCTTTCCAAAATTTAGTTTCTTTTAAGATGGCTCCGATAGGCAATAAGGATGCCATGCCTCCTTCTTATTCTGTGAATCATAGTCCTGATTCAGTTCCTTTCTGTGTACAAAGAAATGGCACTAGGCCAATGGGAGACTTTGAGCCTTGTGTAAACACTGTAAACTTGACTGGGGAAAATAGGCCTTTGTATGTAGGGGGACCCGTTTATTTTGTTTGTGGTAGTTTAGCTTTTCCCTGGTTGCCGAAGGATTGGCAGGGGACTTGTTATTTAGGGATATTGTTACCAGGTGTATTTATAGCCAGTACCTTAGAGGTATCTAAGGCTCGCCCGCGACGGGATAGTAATGGAGATACCCCTGGACAAGTGTTTGGGGATATAGCCAAATCAGTAGTGCCCTTTTGGGGACAAATAGCAAATTCAGAAAACATTAGGGGATTAGCGAGGGTGTTGGAGAAAACGATCAACCGGACCACGGACATACTTTACAATATGACCTTAGAGCAAAAGGCGATAAGATTGGTAGCACTCCAAAATCGAATGGCATAAGATGTCATTTTAGCCGAACGAGGTGGAGTATGTAAATTAGTGGGGTCCGCTTGTTGTGTTTTCGTACCAGATTCTTCGCCAACAATTTTTAAAGCAATTCAGAATTTATACACTCTCAGTTCTGAAGTCCATATCCCTGTAGGAGACTGGAACCTTAGTACTTGGTTTTGGGATTCTTTACGGTCTTGGGGGTGGAAGGTGCTTTCTGTCATTTTAGGTATTTTAGGGATTCTGTTAGTTCTTTGCTGTTGTTTCCAATGCCTCCCGAGTATATGTGGAATGATGGGGGAATGTTGTGCTCAGGTAATGAGCACGATAGGGCATAGGATATACACCCCGAAGACAGCATCTAAAGAGTTCATGTTGCAAGAAGTTCTTATGAACAATTTTATGGCTATTGACATTTCGGACAATGATGCGGAACCTATGGATGATAATGCCTTCAGTTATTTTCGAAAGTATTAGGAAATGATGTATTAGCACTTGGCATAGGCCAAAAGGAGGGTCTGTGGAAATCGATATAATATTGTGACCCCAATCGCATTGTTTAAATGTATGTTGGCCTACGCCAAGCTGTCTAAAGAATACAATGAACATAGGTTCCGCGGCAAGGTCTTGACCTTAATGTATTGTGTAAGCCGCCATCTTGGATTTAGCCGCCATTTTAGGTACTCTTGCAGTGTGGAAGTCACCCTGAATCACAAAATGGAGGCCGAGCGACATTTTGTGTAAGACTCCGGCCATGGTGACCTCCGCACACGTGAATAAGTAATATGTCCGCAGGCCATTTGTTAGGGTCACGAACTAAGACCTTGTCCTCTCTTTAACCTGTGTGTAAATATGTAACTGTATCAGCGGAACCGATCAAATTATGTAAATTGTGTGTTCGACCTGGCTACGAACCCTAGCCACGGTTCCAAGAATGGTTAACTTATGAGAGGGCTGGCCAATGCAGGACAAAACGTATAAAAACCCAAGCATCCCGATGATCGCTCTCTCCCACTTTCAGTGCGAACCTTACGTTGAAGGTTCGCGTGTTAGTCAGAGGGCCGTATAGCTATCCGTACGTCAATTGACTTTGGTAACTTTGTAACTTTGAAATAAAGCGCTTTGTATGTCCTTTGTAACCTGTGTTGGTGTGTTTCCTTTTGGGCTTCCCGGCCTCATATCAATTTCTCTGTTTCCACACAGGGTCCAAAAGGTCCCAATTGGGACTGGTTGGCACTCGGAACCTGGGTTATGGGTCTGCTTCCAAGGGAGTTGGGTAAGTCCTGACCTTTTGGAAGCAGAGATCATGACAGCACCCCCCCTCAAGGCCCCTCCCAAACCGGGCTTCTCCGGGGGTTTGGGCTTGTCAGGAAATGTTCGATGAAATCTTTTGATTAGACGAGGAGCGTGGACATATTCTGCAGGTTCCCAGGATCTTTCTTGGGGGCCGTAGCCTTTCCAGACAATTAGGTAAAATAGTTTAGATTTAGAGATCTTGGAGTCCAGGATGCTTTTCACTTCAAACTCGAGTTCTCCATCAACTAGGATAGGTTTTGGAGATTTAGTAAGTCGGGTTTTGAGGTTGCACGGGTTTTAATAGAGAGACGTGGAAGACCGGATGTATCTTCATGTGAGGGGGCAAGTCCAACTTGACCGCTACTGGGTTTACTATGGTAGTGATGGAATAGGGACCAAGGTATCTTGGGTTGAATGTGCGTGGTCCTTTTAGAGATAGATATTTGGTGGATAACCAGACTTGATCTCCTACTTGATATTGGGGGGCTTCCTTCCGATGTTGATCTGCTCCTTTCTTGTATTGTTCCTTAGCCCTTTGAAGGTGAGAAACGGCTTCCTTAAAGGCTTGGGTGATTGTAGAATGCAGGTAGTCTACTGCTGGTGTTCCAAGATCTTGGAGTGGATCCAACTCCGAGGTTCGAGGGTGACTGCCGTATAGAAGAAAAAACGGGGTTTTCCCAGTTCCCGAGTGGACAGAGTTATTGTAAGCATATTCGGCTATCCAAAGGATATCTTTCCAAGTTTTTTCAGTTTGTTGCAGCATGCAGCGTAAATACTGTTCCAGAGTTTGATTGGTCCTCTCGGTTTGTCCGTCGGTTTGAGGGTGGTGACTGGTCGATAGTCTCACATCAATTTGAGCCGACCGACAGCAACTTCGCCAAAAATGAGAAATAAATTGACTACCTCGATCCGAAATTAGAACTGAAGGAAAACCGTGCAGTCAGACGATGTTTTCGAGAAATTCTCGGGCCAGAGTTGTTGCTGTTGGCAAGCCTTTGAGTGGAATGAAATGCGCCATCTTGGAGAATAAGTCCACGATTACTAGGATCGTGTTGTATCCGGAGCATGGAGGTAGATCGGTGATGAAGTCCATAGAAAGCGTATGCCAAGGGCGAGGTGGGATGTCAATAGGGCGTAAGAGGCCGGCTGGTTTTTCCTTTTGACTCTTGTTTTGGGCGCATACTCCACAGGACATTATAAAGTCTCTGATATCTTTTTTCCAAGACGGCCACCAGAAGTAGCGCTTGATCTTTTCTGAGGTTTTGGCCATACCGGGATGTCCTTCCATTAAGGAATCGTGATAACAAGAGATTACCTTTTTCTGTAAATCTGTGCTGGGCAGGTATAATCGTTCTTGGAAATACAATAAGTTGTCCTTCACTGCAAAGTCCTTTCCCTGCAGATGCCAATTCTGTATGTCTGCTGGAGTTACCAGTTGCCTGGCTTTATCCTTAACTTCCTCTATGGATTGTGTGGCGATTACACCCAGAATTCTTTGTTCGGGAATGATAGGTACAGGTTTAGGGTTGATCAAGTGTTCTTCCACTCCCATCCGAGAAAGGGCATCAGCTTTACCGTTTTTTGTTCCAGGTCGATAGGTAATTATGAAGTCAAACTCGGCAAAGAACAGTGCCCACCGGAGTTGTCTAGAGGATTGGGCTTTTGCGGTTTTCAAATATTGCAGGTTTCGGTGATCCGTAATCACAGTAACGGTGTGTCGGGCCCCCAGAAGATAATGCCGCCAAGCCTTGAAGGCAGACTTGATAGCCAGAAGTTCTTTATCAGTAATAGTGTAATTGATTTCAGGAGGCGAGAATTTGCGGGACCAAAATGCCACGGGATGCAACTGATTGGTTACTGGGTCCTTTTGTGATAGAACTGCCCCCATGGCAAGGCTCGAAGCATCAGTTTCAACGATGTAGGGGAGTTCGGGGCGAGGATGTTTTAAAATTGGTGCAGAGATAAATTTAGTCTTCAAATTCTGGAAAGCTTGCTCCGCCTCGGTAGACCATTCAAAACGTTTGTTTTTCTTTAACAAGGCGGTGATGGGCTGGACTATTCGAGAGAATTCGGGGATAAACCTGCGGTAAAAGTTAGCGAAGCCTAACATGCTTTGAACACCTTTTACGGAGGATGGTGATGGCCATTTGAGAATTGCATCGACCTTCTTTGCATCCATACGCACTCCGCTAGGTGATAATATGAATCCCAAGAACTCAACTTCAGTCACGTTGAAAACACATTTTTCCAACTTGGCGAAAAGTTTGTGTTGACGCAATCTCTCGAGGACCATTTTCACGTGTTTCCGATGTTCAGATTCCGATGAAGAATAAACGAGGATGTCGTCAATGTAAACAACAACACACACATCTATGAGCTCTCTGAGGACATCGTTCATAAAATATTGAAAGGCGGCCGGGGCATTGCAAAGTCCGAAGGGCATGACCTGATATTCAAATAGCCCATACTTGGTGCGGAAGGCCGTCTTCCATTCATCGCCCTCTTTTACTTGTACCAAGTGGTAGGCTCCTCTAAGATCCAGCTTTGTATATATGCATGCTTTTCTGACTTGGTCCAGGAGTTCAGGGATCAAAGGTAACGGATATCTATTCTTAACGGTGATCTGGTTCAGGGCGCGATAATCTATACAAGTTCTAAGGTCCCCTTCTTTTTTTGGAACGAAGAACAAAGCTGAAGAAGCAGGGGACTTGGAAGGACGAATAAACCCATTCGCTAGGTATTGATCCAGGTATTGTCGGAGGTGAAGGTTCTCAGGCTCGGTGAGGGCATACATTCTACTACAAGGAGGAGTAGATCCAGGTATCAGGTCTATCTGGCAGTCATAAGACCTATGAGGCGGTAGCGAGTTAGCCTGATCCTTCCGGAAAACATCTTGGAATTCTAGGTATTCGGGAGGTAACTGGGGAGTCTCCGAAGAAATTGCTGCCAGTGCAACACCAGGTGGAGGGTGACAAGTAGAGACACATTCTGGAAACTGAACCGTTCTTGCTCGCCAATCGATCTGAGGATTGTGTTTCTCTAACCAAGGTATTCCTAGAATAATCTGGAACTGAGGGGCCTTGATCACATCGAACACGATCTTCTCATGGTGTCTATCTTGACTTACTAGCGTCACTTCTTGAGTGGTATGCGTTACTGGTCCGGAGGCTATCTCCGTACCATCCACTGTAGTAATGACGTCCTTTACAGCCTTGGGACAAAGAGTTAGATTCATCCTCAAAACCATTTCATGATCCACATAATTGCCGATGGCACCGCTGTCGACGTAAGCTTCAATCGCATGTAATCGATCCGGATGATCAGGACTAATGAGGACCATAGGTATCACGAAATGCGAGGTCACGGAACTGGTTTTAACGCTCGGAAAGAGGACCTCTATTCTTGTCGGGCGAGGTCGTTTCCCTGCTCAGAGTTTGTGACCTTGGTAACTGCAGCTCCTACTGCCTTCTTGGCTGGTTTCACCGGACAGTCTCGAAGAAAGTGCCCTGAGTTTCCGCAATAGAGGCATAATTGCAACTGTTTTCTCCTTTCCCGCTCCTTTTGTGTTAGTGGTCCTTTCAGGCCCCCTATTTGCATGGGTTCCCCGGAGTCTACTCCTTTGGAAGGAGTTGGTGGTTTGGAAAATACTCGAGCATCAAACTTGGAACGATCGGCCTTCCTGTTCTGCAATCTGTGATCTATTTGAACGACTAAGTCTATATAGTCCGAACAGTCTTGCGGGGGATTCACTACTTGGGCTAACACATCTTTGAGCTCTCCACGTAGACCTCTATAAAACAGCGTAATCCTTTTGTCCTCAGGCCATTGAGTTTCCACTATCAGTCTGTTGAAAGACGCAATATAAGCCAAAAGGTCTTGATTACCCTGTCGCAACGAAAGAAGCTCATTGTCCAAGGCCTGCCCCTGTGAATGTCTTGCGAACAGTTTTTCCATACTGAGCTGAAAAGCTTGAAAATCATGGAGAACCGGATCATCTTGATTAACTAGAGGGATCGACCAGTCTGCCGCATTGCCACTAAGGTACGAAAGCACGAAAGCTACTTTGGCTTGATCAGTTGGAAAGGCGGCTGGCCGGCATAAGAAATGCAACCGGCACTGATTAATAAATACTGCAAACCTCTTTGGGTCACCAGAAAATCGTTCGGGCGGAGCCAGAGGTACATTCCCAGGTAGGTTGATTTGTACTGGATTCATAGAGGATGTTGAAGGAAGATTTGCCCCTGATGCGGGTAATGGGGTCTGTCCGGCTTGTGACTGTAGCAATTGTCTAGCGAGATCGTCTGTTCGCTCCTTGGAAATAATCAGTTCCCTTCTTAGAGCGTTCGTTTCCTGACGGGCTGCATGCACTTCTGCTCTTAGTTCCCCAAGTAACTGGGCTAGCTGGTCGGTATCCGAGGTTTCCATAGCGCCTGGGTGGAAGTTTTGCGGTAGGCTTTGCGTTCTGTAACGCTCACCTGATTCCCGCAGAGGCGCCGGTCTTGACTGGGCGAATACCGTATCTTCAAAGGTGATGTGTAACACACGGTTGGCTCTTTGGGCTGGACCTCTGTGCACTGTATGTCTGACTCGAAGAGTAAAATGTCTGCAGATAGAAAATATGGGATTAATGAACTGGGGTTATTGGGTGTCTCTCTCTTCCTCCCTTTCTCTCCTCCTGTAGAACCCCAAAGGTTAACGCTCTCACCTTAGGTAAGTGAACGCCGAGCTCTCCATCTGCCTCGAGGCAGGGTGCCGTAACCAGTTTCTTCACTGGATAAGGGTGCAGGCCTCTTGACCTCAGAGGACTGCTGTCCGTCGTTTACTGCACGAACGGTAAATTCCGAGTATTTCAAATGTCTTTAAAAGTCTTTTGTAATGATGTCTCTTGTTTTGCAGAGTTCCGGCGATGGCGGATGACGGGCTGAAGTGAGTTGAGGATGGAACCCGTGTGAGGAATAGAAGCGCCTGGAAGCACGTAAGTAAGCGCTTGTTGCCTGCTTCACGATGCGCACTAACTGTCCTTTTATCTTGCAGGTACAAGTTCGGAGCTGCTGAAGGGTGCCGGAATACCCACTGGGTTCGGCGTGGGAAGGAGTAATGGCACGTGAGTAATAAAGTTACCCAATGTCTTTAAACGCACCTTCTTTTGTCTTTCAGATGCGGGATGCAGCGCCGAAGGCCTCCGGAGCGTGCGAAGAGTTGGTAAGCTTTTGTCTTTCAGATGCCGGAATGCAGTGCGAAGACCTCCAGAGCACGCGAAGAGTAGGTAAGCCTTTGTCTTTCAGATGCCGGAATGCAGCGCGAGGCGTTGGTGACAGCCGATGGACCAGGTAAGAGAAGCGCTGTCACTGAAGACCGTAGTGCTAACCTGTTCTTTCTTGTCTTTATAGGTGTTGCTGAAGACTGGATTCAGGATGGTCAGGATGGTAAGCCTTTTTCCCTTAGGACCAGGATCAGATGCAGAAGACACGATGAGCGTTCTGCTGCAGAGGATGCAGAATAACGCAAAGCAAGATTCATCCATCGGGTGTGGTTTAAATAGCCTCCTGTAGTGCTTAGGCGTCTCCTTCCACAGCCTCGCCTAGGTAAGAAAAGAGTTCCTGCTTTCCAGAAGAGTTCCAGTGTTCTGAACCTAGGGAGTGGCTCCTGCCCCACCCAACAGGAAAAGTAGTCCCAAACAGAAGAGGATTAGAGGCTCAACTGGCAGGTAAGTAAGCAGCATGGTCTGCTGCAGGTAAGTCCACCCAAGCATTATGAGCCCGGCGCTTCCAGCGCTGGGACTGGGCATATTTATGAGCCTGGTGCCACTGGCGCCAGGACAGGGTCCAAAAGGTCCCAATTGGGACTGGTTGGCACTCGGAACCTGGGTTATGGGTCTGCTTCCAAGGGAGTTGGGTAAGTCCTGACCTTTTGGAAGCAGAGATCATGACACTGCTGCAGGAGGGTTACTTCCTCAGTCCCATCCCTACTGGCCTGCTCCTTTCTTGCCAGAGCCTCCTCCACCCTCCTGGTGTGATCTAGCAAGCCCTGATGCTCTTTTTGGAGGTCACCCAGCCCCTGGAGGGCCAAGTGATTTTCTTCAATTTTTCTTTTTAAATGGCAGACTTCCTGGCCTAAGGTATCCCTTTCCTGACCAAGAGCCTGCATTTGTGATGCCAGGTCGTCCCTCTGCCTTTGAAAGGCACCATCTTTCTGGCGTTCTTCATCAAACTCTGCCTGGGTATCCAGGTCTTTCAAAATCAATTTATTGCTTTCCTCTTTCTCTCTGTCTAGTTGGATTTGCAGGGTAGCTACCTGCTCTGTGCATGCCCTGTTGAAATTGATCTGTTGCTCCAGCTTTTTCTGGCTCTGCAGTAAGGAGTCCAAACTGTCTTGGTGCTCCTTCTGCAAAGCCAGAATTCTGGTATCCTGGTCTGTCTTTTCCTGTTGCAGTATATCCATGTCCTCTTTTATTTTAATGATATACTGCCTACTATCATTTTCTGACTCCTGGCTCCTCTGCAGCCTCTGCTCAGAAGAGACCAGGTCAGATTGGGCCTTTTCTAACGCCATCTGTTGCCTATTTGCCAGATCTTGGCCTTCAGCACATTTGTCCTGCATGGCTCCCATATATAGATACAAATATGCCGCTATCCTGGCAATCTTATTGTGTTCATCTTTGGCCTTAGAAGCCATACATAATTCACTCAGGGCCACATGTAATGGACCCTGATCTCTCCATGGCCCTCATTACGACCCTGGCGGAAAGGGGAAAACGATGGCGGAAATGCAATACCGCCATCGAAAAGCGCTCGGTGCGACTATGACCCGTCACCGCAAAGTACGAAGCCATTAGCGACACCGTAGTGAACGCCAACGCTAACTGCACTAAGCACGCGCGCGCGCACCATGCCAAACCGCAAACACCACCATGGTGCAACGGTACGGCAATTCCGACCCTAGCGGACATGTACCTAACGCCATCAGGCATGGCGGAATGGACCATTCCGCCATGGCTAGAAATACGGCATCGTGAACCAACCGTAAATGGCCCACTGAGTGCCTGTACTCCACTCCCTGGCCACATTGCACAACTCCTGGCAGGCGCAATGTACTCACACCATGCAACCAGTGAAATCTACAATTCACCCATGCATGCCAACGTAGAAATGCATGCAGGTGTTCGAAGCGCCCCGTGAGTGGGCATCCATGTACGGCATTTCACCATAGCCGTACTGATGCAGCACAGGCATGTGAAGGTACAAGACATCAAAATGGAAATCAAGAACACATGACACAAAACAACAGTAGTCCCCCATCGCTTGCCACCAGCGCAAGGCAACATCCAAAACAGCATCCTGAGGGGGATTGCACCAGACCTGTACTCTTGCCAGTAAACAAACCAACCATCAGCAGAAGCATGTACCACACAAGTTGGCAGAGTGACTGAGCAGCCAGGCACATCCCAAGAGGGGCCGATGGGAGCTGCAGGGCACAGATGGCATGAATACAGAAGCTATTCCAATGGACATGACCCCAGTCCCCCTCCAACAAACGCACGCAAACACAGGCACCTGTGACCAGCCACATTCTGAACATCCCATCATACCATCAATCGACCTGGCTGACAGGCACCAGTCGGCCAAAAGGCAATCCCCCGCCCCTGAACAGCACATCATGTAAACAGTCACAATGGCAGCCCCTATCCGTGACCACACTGTGCTACGTAGGCAAAAGCGGCCAGTACTGTACCACACAACTCAACTCAGAAGGCGGAACACAATGCAGATCATCTCGCAATACATACCGCCACAAATCGAAAATCGCCACATCACCTGCAAAGAATAACGCAACACGCCAAATATCGGAATACAATTTAAATGCACATCCAAATGACAAAGGCCTCACAGCAATTTGTAAAATAACACCAAAACATCCATCATCACCGAGGGCTGCATCTGCAATAATTGACCAGCTTCCACTTGTGTGACGCCCTGTACCATCATGGCACACAGGGCCAACATCAACGTTCCAAAAGGCAACATGGAAGCGGCAAGAACCGCAGGTCCGTCCCATGAGGCAGGCACTAGTCCAGCTGAAAGGCCGAAATGTTGCACCTAGCCACCAGAACAGCGTAAGGGCATGTGGCCCATTGGCGATCGTCCCATAAGATCGTAATGCTGCTCCACTGATTCACCCGAAGCTGCAGGTGTCGAGAGTAAAAACCATCTGGAGGAGTGGCGTACAGATGGCATCTGCAATAGGGCAGGAGATACCTGTCACCAAAATGAAACACAAATTAACCGATTGCACTACATGACACATGATGCATCACTATCTTCATTCAACACACCAAATCCACACCCATATGCATGCTAGGCCACTCCAAAGGAATATACACACCCCTAAATCAGTATCGATACATAACGAAACCAATCGAGGTTAATACACCATTGGCAACGTCGGTTACTGTGCATGCGTCCGTCAAGATAGAACCCATGACATGGGATTAGTAACGTGCCTAGACACAAGTGTATGAAGGCGCGTCGAGACAGGGAGGATCCGACAAGGGCAGATAGACGTAAGTCCCACTATGGCAGCCTTGCATCACATAGCGCAGGGGAAGGGGATTGAATCAAAAAACACATGTACATGGCAGACCCTAAATGGAATCATCTGTCCATGCATCCATTCATCATTCCCTCATCCCGCAATGAAAACGCATGAACATTCACTCACATAATATGTGAAACTTCCATCGCGTCTGTGCGTAATGCAGTCTGCAAAAACCACTGTGCTCCTGGCCGGATCTGTAGTGTCGTGAAGCTAGATGGACTTGGGAACGTCCTGCCTTATCGTCCACTACGCTATTGCGCATCCCATTCAATTCATGTCATTCATTGCTTGCTCGTTATGGGCCCTGTCCCAAGGACATTCAACAATAGAACGTTACATTTCCAGGCAGACCTGTGGGCGTCTCCTCACCGCTACTTCGCAACCAAAAATCCTGGCCTTCGAATTCCTCACTTGCAACATTACGTCGAAAAGGCTTCTGTGAACGCTTGCATTCACAATTACATCAATGTAGTGCGGCTGTGTGTCATAATGCTAACTGGCTGCAATCACAAATGGGACGCCACGCCCGTCGGTGAAGTACGATACTGTGCTGCATGAGGGTCGGCCATCGATCGAGCCCTACATACCACTGACTCTTCACAGGTATGTAAGCGGCTGCAATCATAGCATGTGTAACAATGGGAGCATAGCATGAAAATCAGTCAAAGTACATCACACTGCCATCGGGATTTGATACATGATTCCAACCCCAAGATGCCATGCGGCCAAATGCAGCCTTACGTGCGGGACGTGCTCGGCCAGAAGGGATTGCATCTGCCACAGATTCATTCAATCAGCACAGGTGGAGGCCATACAGGCCGACAGCACATATATAGCAGACCCAAACCCCTCCCACAACCACTCCCACTCCAAAATGCTACCGGCAGGACTAGCGATGTTGGGCCTGGGGCACCAGATAGCACTGCAAGTGCTACAACTACAAGAAGACGACGAACAACAACAGGTACAACAACCGGGCGCACAGGGGAGACGGAGGAGAAGGAGGAGGAGGAGGGCAAGGCAGGGTCAGCAAGGCCCACAAGCACTGCCACTACCACCACGCAGGCGGCCCGCAATCCCACGCCTCCGAGCTGATCCGTTCAACCTCACTGCTGAGCAGATCCACACCCTCTACCGTTTGGACCGGGACACCATAATCGCCATTGTGGACATGACACATGCTGACCTCGTGAGCATGATAGATAGCCCAACCGCCATCCCACCCCTACTGAAGGTGGTGTCTGTACTCCACTTCCTGGCCACAGGCACCTACCAGCACACAGTGGGACAGTTGCATGGCATTTCACAGCCACTGTTCTCACGGACACTCTCCCAAGTGCACGATGCCCTCCTGAAGCACGCCGACGACCACATCACACTACCACGCACGTACCAGGAGATTACCAACGCAAAGGTGGGATTCCATGCACTTGGCGGCATCCCGGGTTGCATTGGTGCCATCGACTGCACCCATGTTGAATTGGTTGTCCCACATGCCATGGAGGTCCAGTACCGCAACCGGAAACAATTTCATTCAATCAATGTGCAAATGGTGTGTGACTCCAACAAGATCTTTACGCATTGTTGTGCCAGATTTCCAGGATCTACCCATGATTCTATGGTCCTGAGGAACACAAGAATACCACGCTACATGGAGCGACACGCAGGGCACAGATCCTGGCTACTCGGTGAGTCTCATTCCATGCATGACATCGTGGCCCATTTGATGCGTCAATGACCTTGCAGGAGGGGGGGGGGCTACTTAGCACTATCATTCCACTGACACCCTTTATTCGTCCCATACAGGTGATGCCGGGTATCCACTGAAGAGATGGCTCCTTACACCAATCCGGAACCCACAGAACCAGCATGAGGAGGACTACAACCATGCCCACTCACGTAGCCGTGTGGTCATTGAACAGGCATTCGGCCTACTGAAGGCTCGTTTCCGCAGCCTCAGCAGGTCTGGCGGGGCACTCATGTACAGCCATGAGAGGGTTTCTAAGATGGTCATGGCATGTGTCATGCTGCACAACATGTGCATACGTAGGAATGTGCCCATGCCCCCTGACGCTGTACTGCATGCACCTGAAGATGATGATGATGAGGGTGGGGATGTGGAGGGACGCCAGGGAGTCCATGAGGCACAGGATGCACGTGCAATCCGACAGAGCATCATAGATGCATGCTTCTAGCAACCACGCATGGTGCCTATTACACGGAAAGGGGACCTGTGGCACTGTGTGTGTGTAGTACACGCACATAGTGGACTGTACGCCTATGAAGGCCTCGTACGCAAATATCAATGTCCACACATGTCATTGGATGATAATGAAGTGCTGTATTGTTAATGTGATTTGATTCATACACCCTATGGACCCGCCACCCAGTGAAGCCCAACACACCCCCTCCACCCTACTTCCTCCCCCCCCAACACCAGTGTCCAGATATGCATGCTGCCCGTGGGTAGACGCTATTGCAAGCCCCCTCTACGGGTATCAGGGGCACCCCTGCCCGTGGAGCGCAGGTTCCTGCCAGATCTGCGTTGGGGGCTGCCCTGGACGGAACTTGCCACGGATGACGTCTCTGCCTGCTCGCGTCCATGCATGTCTCTGAGGGTTTGTGAGAGCTCCGAGAGCACACGGCGCACAGCAGCAAGTTCAGCACAAACGTCTTTGGACGTCGCATGCAGTTCCCCCCTCAGGCTCTCGGTGCTTCTCTCCATTTGTGCTCTCAGGCTCTCGGTGCTTCTCTCCATTTCTCCCCTGAGGCTCTCACTACTTTTCTCTATTTGTGCCCTGAGTGTCTCGGTGGATGTTTCCATGGCTGCCCTGGAACCCCCGCATTCATTTGCATGGTCCTTGAGTAGCGTGGACGCTTCCTGCTGTTGCTCGATCAGCAGGTCGAGGGACTGTTGCCTCTGCTGGGCCATGGACATTTGCGGTGGTGTGACAGGGGGGCTGCTCAACACATGTTGCCTTGGCACAGGACTTGTGGGGGTTGGCCAGTCGTCGTCTTCAGGGTGCCCCTGCGTGGTTTCGTCATGGTGTAGGGGATGGAACATGCAGGGGGATTGGGAAAGGTCATGGATGGTACCTACGTCGCCAGCACTGTTTTCCGTGTCGGAGCATGCTGGCATGACAGCTGTGTCACCTATGGTGCTGCTACCACCAGAGGCAGTGCCATCAGATACGTTCTTTGGGGGGACCTGTGGTGCTGGGGTTGTGGACTTGCTGGCTGCTGGGGTGCCTGTTGCAGTCCCCTCCAGTGTGCTGGCACTTGATTCCTGCTGCTGCCGTGTCTTGATCCTTGCACCTGAGGTGGAGGCTCTTGGGACGTTGGTCCTGGCCCTCTTTGCAGGCGTGCTGGTAGGGGTGTCCTGCAGCTCGTCGTTGGTATCGGACCCTGTGGTGGAGTAAAGAGGGGCGAGCGTTAGTTATGGGTCTGTCGGATTTGGAATGGCAACGTGTCAAATGCATTGGGGTGGTACATGAGGCTGATATGGGACTGGGCCTTGGAGGTGGTCTCATTTTCGTGTGGATTGAGGATGCATTCATTTGGCTGCCTGCAGTTAGGGGGTGCATGCTGCACATGTAGGGGTTGTTTATGGCATCTTGATTAATTTGTTTATTCATTCTGACTTTTAGAGGGCGCTGTCAGGGCAAAGTATGTATTGCACTATGGGGTCACATGGTACTGCACATGTTCGTGGTTTGTGGATTTCGCATTGTTTCTCTTGGCAAACCTACCTGATTCTCCGGATGTCGGCACTCCTTTCTCCATCCCTCCGACTCCCTCTATGCTCTCCATTCCTATGGTGGAGGCGCAGATCTCCTCCCAGGGGGTCAACTTGATGGGCGACTCTGATCCCCCCCCGGTAGCTGTGGCGATGTTCCTGTTCGCAGAAAGTATGCTGCGTACGCGGATCCGCAGGTCGTCCCACCGCTTGCGACATTGCTGTGGCGTGCGGGGTGTTGTCCCCACCGCACTTACGCGCTGTGCCACAAGGGCCCATATGGCCTTCTTGTTGGCAAGGGCCGTCCTGGTCATTTGACTGGAGAAGACGACGGCGCCATTTTCCTGCAGGGTCTCGGTCAGCACGGTCAGTTCCTCTCGGGAGAAGTGGACCTGCCGCTTGCGATCACACGCTTTCTTGGCTACCTTTCCCATATTTATTTTTTGAACTGGGGTTGCTAACGGGTTGGGATGTGTGTCAGGGTCGGATTTTTAATGGTTGTGTTGGGATTCGGATTTTATAGTTGTGCGGCGTGCTGTTTCCCGTTCCGGCCACATGCTTTTACTTCCGTTTCCGTATATTTACGGTGCCCGTAATTTGCGGTGCCCGCTCATTACGGTGCCCGCTCATTACGGTGACCGCTAAGATGGGTGGCGGTATTGCACCTGGTGCAGCGTACGGCGGCGGTAAGGGCCGTTTTGGGGTCATTTCCGCCATCGCAGCCTTTCGGATTCCGCCATGGCGTAATGCTCGTGCCCGATGGGTCGTAATTAGCCGCACTTTGCTCCTTCGTGCAATGGCGGAAACGCTATTTACGCTGTTGCGGTCCGGTCAGTCAATTTCCGCAAGGGTCGTAATGAGGGCCCATATATCTGACCCTGTTTCAGTGAACTGTTGCGCGATTGCCTGCAACCAGACCGTTTGGTCCTGATGAGTCCACTCACCTCTCACAAATAGCTTATGTAAGAAGTGCTCTCTGGCTATTTTCATATCTACCAAGGTCGTCATTCTGGAATTTGAGTTCCTTCCTGACTTACAGAAGTTTGTATTTTATTTTGCAAAACAGACCGTTTCCTTAGAGCGTTCCTTTGAGGGATGCTTTCACAGTGTAAAACAGCGTGGTGATCTAACCGGATATGTGTATCTGGTCAGTTGGCACACTGTATTAATCTGCACAAGTGGTAGATCTAACCCAGAATCTCCGGCTACGAGCCCCCACTTTGTAAGCGATATTCAATCAACACTACAGCTAAGTCAATGCCTAGTCTGGGATGCTGAGGAAAACCCTTATTGATGTATTTTTATGTCCAGTTCAGTACTCTGGATGACAACCCTTGTATAACACCCCCCTCTTAGAATCCCCCTGACCCCACTGAGCCACGAAGTAGGCTTGTTTTGCAAATTAAAAGGTTTATTTGAAAATTTAAACAATATTTATATATATATTACACTTCTATAAATAAATTGATAATGGATATTACACTTGTGAATATGAGCAGTAATCAGCAAGAGGTAACTTATGAATAGGAACAGAAGAATAAGGTGGGAAAGAATGCTTTATATGGTTCAAGGAAATGCAATGAGGAATGAAATGCAGTACAGAAAATAACTTGATATGGCTTCAACAAACGACAATGTAATCACTTTTCCTTGACAATTCACTCCCCCCCCTATGCAATGTAAGAAATCAAAGGAGAGCACACAGTCTTCAAGAATCCCAACAAATCACACTTTATAATGCAATACACAGTTCCAGTTCCCCGAGCAAGCTTAGAGAAAACAGGGATGAGTTTTAAACACAGGCGAATTACTTTAATGTGGTTTGCAAGGAAGTGAAAAGGTGCTAAAATTGCTTTTAGTTCTCTCTAGAGGTTCAGGGTGAGTGAGAGATGCTTGTTGGTATTAGTTCAGGCTCACTTTAGCAATGCTCTATGAGTTATTACCAGGTTGCAAACGGATTTTAACAAAGGAAAGAATGGAGCTGCTATTTTGACAAGTGGAGAAATTGAGCCAAATCGCAAATCGCGGTAAATTTCGCGAGTGCGTAAATCGCGATTGCGGTAAAAGTATAAGGAGTAGGAAGTCGGTTCTAGGTTCTTTGGAAAGCCTAGAATCACAGCTTTAAAATGAAAGTTAAATTTCGTTCCTCCTAGCCCAAACGGTTCCAGAGATACGGACGATTTAATAAAGGTAGATTTTCGGATTTAAAGTAAAACTCAAATGATAGGTGACAGCTTGCAGCTGCAGAATTGACAGGTGACAGTTGTGCAGCTTTACAAATGACAGATGACACGATATCTAGGAGGCTGTTCTAATTAGGTTAAAATAGTTTGGATTAGATTATTTTAACTAAGAGATTGGGTTCTGCACAGTTCTGGCGGATACTCACTCCTAATTTTGAAATGAATGGGCCTCGTCACGGATCTGGTCAACACGTCCAGCGACGGTTCTCTCTGCTCGGCGGGTCAATCAGGCACCGGTTCTGCTCACAGCGATCCGGATCTCTGGTTCTGCTCACAGCGGTCTGGGTCAGCTCTCTGGATACAGCGGCCTGTGGTTCTCTGGATCTCTGGTCTGGTCTCTGACAATTGTTCTTGGCAAAGGATTCAAACAGCTTGCCCGGCTGTGGAATAGTTTGCAAATGATTTTAAAGATGCTGAGGCCTGCTGAGAAGAGTTCTCAGTGTGTGGGTTTAGGCCCTTGCTTTAAGTTCTGAAGTAAAGTTCTGGTCTCTGAAGATTGATGGATGTGAAGTCTGGAGTCTCCCGGCAGAGCGTCCCGCAGAAAATGGAATTGAATTCCCTACCTGGGTTTCAGTGGCCCTTTTTATGTGTTTTGAAAATGGGTGTGTGCGTGGCATAACTGAGCCTGCCCCTCTCTACTTGTCATTGGCCCAATTCTCCCCTCTCCCATGATTGGGGGAATTGGGTTATGAGTCAGAGTGATGAGGTATGTTTATGGGTCAGAGGATCCTCCCCTGGTCAATTTGCCCACAAATCTATATTTGATTCAAATACATATTTCCCAGGTACACAAGTGGTTGACATTACATGTACATATTACACCTTGCTTAAGGTAGTCTCTGTTCCACCTCTGGCGTTTCTAGGAGCTTGCATTCAAAAATGGCAACTTATTTTCGATTTTAGTGGGTTGTGCAATATGGGATTTTCATCAAAAATTATACAAAGGTACATTTCCCTTCCACATATATCCCAGTAATTTCCATGTCTCTAGCTTACATACATTGTCTACAATATTCATAATTAGCAGGGTTTTGCCCCAGAACATGGTACAAATTGGAGTTTGGACTCAAATCGTGAGGGCATTTTTCAAACTAAGACTCTCAAAGTTGTACATTCCTGTCATTTGGTTACAATAAGTTATCACAGTTTCTATAAAATATATATTTGTTGCAATTCAACTCCCCAAAGTGTTTGGGTCCGCCTCCAGAAGTCTGGTTGGGTCAGTGATCACATGTCTCTCCTTGCTGGCAGAGGGCTGTTGACAGGAAACACTCAAAATTAACATAGCCCATTCAACAGAAAGGGGCTATTGTCTCTCTCCTCCAGGCTGAAGGGGAAACCCCCTCCCTCTCACTCAGAAGGGCCATGTGATATCCTGCCTCCTGTGGTGAGTCTCTGGGGGTGTTAAGAGTTCTCAGCCTCTTGGCCTCTGGGAACAGCAGGTGGCTAAGATTTTCAATTAACCAACAAGCTTTGAAGTCCCTGCCCCTCTTGCAACTCCTAAATACAGTTTCCCTGTCAGAGTTTAGACCGCTAGCGCCGCCTTGAGGAATTTGTCAGTACTGCATCCTTTTTTGAGTTGTCTTGAATTACTGCATTTCAATAGAGTGGTCTTTTGCTTGATAGTATAGAGTATAGAGTATAGGACCCTTGCTTAACCATTTTTTTGATGGCATCCTGCAGTTCTCCTATTCTGGCGTGAATGTGGGCGGCGATAGCTCATCCCCACATCCACGTAGTCTATTGATTTAGTTTGTTCTGGGATAGAATAATGGGCGGTGACAGCTCATCCCCACATCTACCCAGTCTATTGATTCAACATGGGTCAAAACCCTTGATACACCACCTTTCTCTTAGGACCCAAATATACTATCAGCTATCTTCAATGATACTCTCACCAATGCCATAAACTCTACAGCCCCACTTGAAAGCAAGAAGGAAAAAACATCATTTCACTGCAACTCGTGGTTCTCGGAAGAACTCCAAACCCTCCAAGCACAAAAGCGCCAGTCGCTTAAAAACTGGCAAACGGATCCGAGTGATCTCAATAAGAGCCTCTTCAAACAAATAGCCCTCCAATATAAAAAAGCCATTTTCGCAGCAAAATCTAACTCCTTCAGTGATAGGATCTCAAAGGCCAACTCCCAAGCTAAAGAACTATTTTCTATCTTTAATGAATTAGTCACTCCTCCGGCTACCGCTGACAAGATAACTAAAGACAAAGCCTGGTGTGCCAGCATTCAGCCCGCCATGCTCAACAAAATAAAACTCCTCCAGAACAAAATCCAAAACCACTGCAAAGCCCTCCCAAACCAAAAAAACAACCGCCGTACACAAGACAAGCGTAGTAATCTCAATCACGCTCAATTCTCCTTCAAAAACGTCACTGAACCTGAGGTCCTTAATCTCATCAAAAACCTCAAACCATCCCTCTGCAAAGCAGACATTTGCCCTCCCAAAATCATCAAGGAATGCGCCAATGACCTAGCACCCCTAATTACTGCCTTCATTAACGCATCTTTCCAAACAGGAACTGTCCCAACCAATCTCAAGGAAGCCTGGGTGCGGCCACTTCTAAAAAAGGCCACACTTGACCCAGCGCAACCCAACAACTACAGACCGATAACGACAGTCCTGTTCCTCCTAAAAATCCTGGACAAAGCAGCTCACATCCAGATCCAATCATACATAGAAGCTAACTCCATACTAGGCAAAAGACAATCTGGCTTCCGTGTCGGGCATGGAACAGAATCCGCCTTATTAGACCTAAAAATCTCACAGATCATGGACAAAGGCAAACCTGCCTTGCTCCTCCTCCTCGATCTATCAGCTGCTTTTGACCTGGTAGATCACCAAACACTCACCACCCACCTCACCCATGCAGCCCATTTCTCTAATCAAGCAGCATCCTGGATCACTTCCTTCCTTGAAGGAAGAGCCATGAAGGTCTACTCCGACACAGCTAACGCAGATCCTACCACTATAAACTGCAGTGTCCTCCAAGGATCTTGTACAGCCCCCACCCTCTATAACCTGTTCACAAAACCCCTCTTCGACCTACTTGACTCCATGGGTGTTGCATATACAAACTATGCAGACGACACTCAAGTACTTTTACCCCTATCTGGACTCTATCACCAAGACACCATGGCCCTTCACAACATCTATGCCGCTATCCAAGCTTGGATGGCAATCAATGGCCTCTGTCTTAATGGGGAGAAGAATTAAATTCTCATCCTGGGCCAGACAAACACATTATCGAAACTAAGCCCCCAATACAACAACTTCAACATAGACAACTCAACCATCTCTGTATCATCCTCTGTCAAGACTCTAGGTGTTCACATTGATGCAAATCTATTGATGAACAAACAAGTCAGCGCCATAGCCTCTGCATCAGCGTTCAGCACCAAACTCATCAATGCCATTAAACCCTACTTATCCACCCCCAACCGCTTGGCCATAGCTAGAGCAACTATCGGAGCCAAACTCGATTATTGCAATGCCCTTCAATCTGGCACCTCCGCCAAAAACATTCACAGACTGCAAACCACACAAAACAATGCCCTCAGAGCCGCCATGAGCATCCCTAGAAGAGACCATATATCCCATGCCAGACGTGAAGCCCGGTGGCTCCAGGTCAAAGACCATATTACTCTGAAAATCCTTACCATCACTCACAGGTGCATCAACAAAACCGCTCCAGCATACCTATCTGAAGCAATATCAAGGACCACATCCACTCGCCCACCAGAGCTCAGTACACCAACCAGCTACACATACCACGCATAAAGAGAGCCACAGCGGGAGGTCTAGGCTTCTCCTGTATTGCACCAAAACTCTGAAAATCACTCCCTGCCACCCTTAGAGCTGAAACTTCCATCTCTGTATTCCGCAACAACCTCAAGGCCACTCTCCTCAACTAGCAAGTGGAGGACTGCCTCCTCCACTTCTGCCATGGATATTGTAATATAACACAAATGTAATATAACTATATTGTAACCTGTATATATACTGCTAATGACTATGTAACTATATTGCAACCTGTATATATATATTGCTAATGACCATGTAACTAAGTAACACAGCTTTGTACTGTAACAAGTGCCACGATGTCCTCGGGCTGTTGTGCGCTATATAAATACGAATAAAACAAAACAAACAAACAATAGTTACCTTTCCTATCTATGCCAGTAATGGCCACTTTAAATCATGTGCATGTGATTTAAACAGAGGTGGCACATCCATAATGAGCTAGAGGGCATCCACCGTTCTGGGCCTTCACCCATTATGAAGGAGCCGAGCTAGTCAAGGGGGCCTATTGCAGCTGAAGGAGTGCTCCTGGGCTGTCTAGAACTGTCAAGAGGAAATTCGGTTTTCCTTTGACAGTTCATATTCCAGCCATGCATGTCCAATGGGCGATGCAAGGACAGGGGCAATTTGCTTCCCCAGCCTTGCGTGGCCCATTGGGGATGCAGGCTGTGGTACTGCATGTTTGTATGTGCAAGGGAGCCCTAATGTGTCACCCTACAGTGCACATACAAATGCGTCAGGGCACCGCATCAGTAGCACTTTGAATCCTGCATGCATGTGCAAGAACCAGGAAGAATTTTGCTTCCTGGTTTCTGTTCATGCTGCGTGGGTGCCATAGGTCTTTCAAAGGCTGTAGCGGAGCACGAGGATCGGCCTTGGCTGCGTGGGTGTATGTTTTTCATTTTATTTATCTATTATGTGTGTGACTAAGTGAGTGTATGATGGTGCATGTGTGAATGAGTGAGTGAATGCTATGTGTGAATGTAATGAGAGGGTGAATGTGTGTCTGTGTTTGTGCTGGGTCAAGGAGCAGGTGATGGCACGGCAGTGACACATTATTTACTGGACATCCATCATAGATGCCCAGTAAAATATCATCATCCTTTCTTTAATCAACCGGCGGTCGGTAAAATAAATTATGATGTGTTATTACATGGCTAGACTGGAATTTTGTGGCAGCCAGTCTAGCCCTTTGTTACTGTGGCATGACATTCTTTTCCAAATATCTATGATAAAACAAGCTTGTTGAGTGTTGTTACTCGGCTAGAATGGCATTTTGCAGGCAGCCATTCTAGCCCTTTCTCACTGTGGCATGGCGTTTTTTTACTGGGCAGCTATGATAAACCAAGCATGATTTGTGTTATTACTTGGCTAGAATGGCCTTTTGGGGTGTAGCCAGACTAGCCCTTTTTACTGTGGAATGACATTTTATATTGGAGATCGATTTTATTTATTTCATTTGTTACACGCCCAGACCCTGGTGTATCACGGCGTGGTTACATACATCTTAGTAATTAGTTATACAATAGAGCAGTATACAGAGCATAACAGTAGGCAGATACAGGTTATAAACAGGAACATAGTTACAGTTAAGGCTGGTAAACATTCTGCTAGTTCAGGAGTGGCAGGATGTTAGTATTGGTTAAATAGCCATGTTTTCAGTTGCTTTTTGAACCTGGGGAATGAGGTTTCTTTTTTTGAAGTTAATGGGGAGGGATTTCCAGTGTTTGGGAGCTAAAACTTGGAAGCTGCTACCCCCTGCTTTGGTATTGTTATAGCGGGGTGACACTAAGAGTAGATTTTCGTTCGTTCTTAGTGTTCTGGTGGTTTCCTTTTTCTGTATTGCGTTGTTAAAATAGATTGGTGCTTTTTTGGCAAGGCATTTATGCGCAATGCAGAGTGTTTTGAAGATAACTCTAGCTTAAATGGGTAACCAGTGGGCTTCTTTCCTTATCTTAGTTATGTGGTCACATTTATTTAGCTCTAATGCTGCCCGGAGAGCTTTATTTTGCATGAGTTGAACTTTGCTGAGGTTGGTCTTGGAGGTCCCTAGCAGTAGTACATTGCAATAGTCCAGTTTGATAAAATATTTTATTATTTTATAGGTACAAACAAGACAAAACAGAAACACATTAACACTTAATCAATACTTTCAAACATACAGGTATACATTTCTTCTTGGCTTTGGCTCTTCTTCGCACATTCTGTGAAAATTGTTGCGCTTCGCAGGTCTTTAGGCTCATCTCGATCACCTGGATTAGTTATTTTCAGCAATCCAGCAGGCATTCGGTTCTTTGCTACATGCCTTCAGTTATCCTACCATCTTTGCCATATCGTGGTCGCCTTCTCTGGGCACCCCCTTGTGGTATACACTCTCCTTTCCATTGGTACGCACATGTCTACATCCGTACCCACTTCTCGTATTGTGGGGGTGAGGCAGAGCCCCACATTTGAGCTATATTCTTCTCTGCAAGGCCTGTGGATGTTTGCGAACATAAGCTTTTCGAATCGGGATAACTCAATATCTTCATCTATCCCGAGTATTAGCAGTTTGGGGTCCATTGGTATCTCCCGGCCAATCACTGTTGATAGCCTTTCGCAGCATTTTTGCCAAAATACTTGTATTTGTGGGCATTCCCAGAGGATGTGGAAGAAGGTCCCTCTCGTTTGGCGACATCGTAGACAGTTGGGGTCCGTCGCTCTTCCCCATTGGTGCAAGGACTCTCTGGGATAATATATCCTATGCAGGATTTTCAGTTGATCAATCTGATTCTAGCTGAGATTGCGGTTTCCCTGGGATACATGAGGGCTGTAGTCCATTCCTCTGGTTGGATTGGGCCCATGTCTCTTTCCCATTTCTCTTTAAGCCCTGTGAGTTCTGTTGTAGCAAATGAGCTGATTGCATTGTACATCGTAGAGGTTATTTTGTGGTCAATTCGCCCCATCACTATGTTTCTCTCAACCGGGGTGCACTCTGGCAAGTTGGGGAAGTCCACCTCACTTGTGGCAAGTGCATGTCTCATTTGCCTGTAGTGAAAGTGTTCTGTGGCGGGAAGATCAAATTCGTCCCTTAGGGCTTGGAAAGTCTTTATTTCTCCGTTCCTTATCATATCTTCTAGCCTTCCTATCCCAGCTTCTTCACAGGCCACCCATTTGGGGAGCTCTCTATGTTCTGGAAGATGCTTGTTACGCCACAGTGGTTGTTTCAGTGTAACCTTCCCTTCCCAACCCAGGTATCTGTGTACGTCTATCCAGATCCGTGTTCTCTGTGCAGCTATTGTAGGTGGGAATGGGCGGGTTTTCTTTTGATAAAGACCTATTGGCGTGATCCCCTGCTCTGCTTGAGTGTCTGCTCTGTTGTGCGGTAGTGTTGGGTCGTTATGTAGGATGTCATTTACTACTGACATTTGGGCTGCCCAATAGCATGGTTTTAGGTGTGGGAGACTAATCCCTCCCTCCCATACTAAGCGCTGTAGAGTTTTTAGTGCAATTCGAGGATGCCCTCCACTCCACACCAGTTTCCTGAATGTCTCATCTAATTTACGGAATTCTATTTTTGGTATATATAGGGGTGCATTCTGCAGGATGTATAGGAACCTGGGTAGGGCCAACATTTTGAACAGGGCAGCTCTTCCTAGCAGGGTGAGCGGGAGGGTCATCCAGTGCTTCACATCATTAACAAATCTATCTCTTATTGGATGCAGGTTTTTCTCTACATATTGCGTTAGGTCTGTCGTGATCTGTATCCCAAGATATCTGAACTGCTCTTGCACAGTTTTATATGGGCAGTTGTCTAGAGCCGCTACTTCAAGTCCCTTGATCGGGAACAATAAGGATTTAGTATAGTTGACTCTTAACCCGCTAAAGGTCCCATAGGTATTTAATATATTCGTGACAATGGGGCATGAAACTGCTGGGTCGCATAGGTAGATCAGAAGGTCGTCCGCATTTAGGGACACTTTGTCCTCCCAGTTCTGTGCCCAGTGAAATCCCCTCCAAGCCCATGACTCTCTCAGCATTATCGCTAGTGGTTCAATTGCCAGTGCGAATAACATCGCCGAAAGGGGGCATCCTTGTCTGGTTCCCTTCCCAAGCTTTATACTGCATGTGGACCAGCCATTTACTCTCATTTCTGCAGTCGGGGCATTGTATAGGAGTTTGACCCAGTTTGTGAAGTGGACTCCGAATCCCATCTTACCCATTATGTGCCATAGGGCCTCCCAGTGGACTGAATCAAAGGCTTTCTCAAAGTCAATAGTGAGGAGTGCCTGTGGGTCCTGTAGGGATGGTGCTTTTTCAATGGCAGCTTGGAGTCTATGAATGTTCATTCGCGTGGATCTCTGTGGCATAAAGCCACATTGGTCCGGATGGACCAGGGAGGGTATCACTGTCTGTAGCCTGTTAGCCAGTATTTTTGCCAGTATTTTGGCTTCTGTGTTTATGAGAGAGATTGGTCGGTAGGAGCTGCATGCGTCTGGTGGTTTGCCTTCCTTGTGTATTACCACTATACTGGTGTGAGGCAAAAACCTGTGCAGTTCCCTTAGGGACCACTGCAAAAGATTTAGGACTACAGGTGGTTGGCAGTAAACCCACTTGGTAGCAGTCTGTACCACCCAGATTTACCTGGTAGCTGTGGCTGAGCAGTCAGACTCCCCTCAAGATGAGTAAGGCAGTATATAGAGTATACACAATAGGTACAGAGATACAGTAGCACAAGCAAACACTGACCAGAGCTTTGGTGTAAAAGTATATAATTATTTATTTAAAGACACACTTGTAAATTACACTAGCACAAAAAGAGGTAAGTAAATTCAACACCCAGTCACTATTATATATATACAACCCTGATTACTTATTAGACAAGTCTTAGTGAGAAACACCACTTATTTTCAGACAGAGGTGAGCGCTTAACCTAAAATGGCACTCTAATAAGTTATAAAAAAAGGGAGGGAAAAAGGCAGAGTTATGAAAGCACACAAGTTCAATACTTTCAAAAGAACCACAGTGAGGCAGGTTAGGCAAAGTCTACTGGGGAGCAAGGAAGTTCAAATGCCAGGCCCACTCATAGAGAGAGCAAGCGAAATGTGTCCAGGATCACACAGTGGGATTATGCCCAAAGAGTCTTTGTAGATAGTTCGCAAAAGATTGAGATCAAGTCAGGAAAAGTTAGTTAACAGGCCCCAGGCTAACCCAGGTTAGAAAGTCGAGGATTTACTGTCACCCCGAACGATCTGTCACAAGGGAAGCCAGGCGGGACACAGTACCTGAAATAGGAAGGACGCTCCAGCGGGGGCAGTTGTTCCTGGCAGCGGGTGCAAGTCGGTGTTTCGTCCAGAGGAAGAGGAGGTCACAACGTGGAGGAAAAATGAAGGTCGTTGCACTGCCAGGGAAGAAACCAGCCGCGGAGTTTTCCGGTTACAAGGTACTACCCTTTTCTTCGCGGTAGTGGTAAACCGTGGTATTCCGGTTGCCGGGGTGCTTGGCACAGGCAAGGTGGCCACGAGATGGTCCAGGAAGGCAAAAAGACGGGCAAACCGGTTATCCCCACCAGTCAAAGGAAGAAGACTCTCCGGACTGGAGATCTCCTCTGTCGTCGGGAAAAGTGGTGAGACGGTTCAGCAGGGCTCCACCGGTGGTGTTGTCGTTGCGGGTCGGCTCAGCTTCTCCCTCCTCTGATTCTTTAGGTCCTGTGGCGACTTCTGCAGTTCCAGTCCCCAAAGCCCTGCTTTTATGCCGAAAACCCCCATTCATCAGTCCTAGCTGTCACTCAAACATGCTAAGTGGTGAGCCGGCCGGCTCACCACTGGGCCAATCACACCAGAGTGCGACTTGAGTTGCCAAGGCAACTCAGTCCAGGGTGCCTACATCCCATGTGGTACCCAGACAGAGTGGCACCACTTTTGGAGGCTTGTGTGGAGAAGCCCGCCAAAAAGTGGAACAAAGGGCTCGACTTGGGTTGGAGTCACAGAAGCGAACACAAACGCCATTTTGGAACCGAGTTTCGGCAAAAAATACCAACCAGTGAATTTATATTAATTTAATAAACCGGCGGTATGTTCGAGGCTATATTAAAAAGTGGTAGCCTCGAACAATGGGAAAATCCCATAGGAATATATTTGCGGTTGAATATAAAAAGTAGTGTCCACTGCCACCAGCCAAAACTCGGTCGGGGGGAGCTGGACAGTGCCCCCTCGAACAACAGATCCCGGGGCAATCGAATTGCCCCGACCAGTACGTCCACAATATGATGGTTTGTACTGGTTCTGTTCGCAATTTAAGACTAGTAAAGCCAATGGTGACTTTACATGCCCTGGGAGACAGTAGTCAGTCCCAGGGTATGGAGTCTATGTTTGGGGGTTGCTACGACACCTCTGGGTTACTGCACGGAGGGTGCTGTGTAACCCACATACCAAAAACACATGAAGCCCTATGGGGTAAAGGACCCCATAGCCCATAAAACACATACAAAGTCAAAGGAACACCTCAAATCATGTCTAAGAGTGGGAGAAAAAGAGTCTCACTCTTAGCAGGAGAAAAAATTAAACCCCAAAAATCCAGCAAAGCTGCTGGGGGACTCACTAGGTTTGGGAAATTAGCCTTTACAGAGAATTCTCCCTAACAACTGGCCTTCCTTAAGTCTGGCGGGAGGATTCCTTTTTCTTTTGCGTACAAGAACATTCTTAGCATATCAGGTGCCACCTCTCCAGTGCCAATTTTCTTCCATACTTCCACTGGGAAACCATTGGGCCCTGGGGTTTTCCCATTTTGGAGCTGCGAAATGGCTGTTGTCAGTTCTTCTTCAGTTATTTCGGTTTCGAGTTGCATTCTCTGTGTTTCGTTTAGCATTGGGATGGTTTGCGAGTCCAGTATACTGGGATCCGTTGGCGTTGTAGGCGGGGCGTATAGTGTTTCATAGTAAGTTGCGAAGGCCTCCGCAATGTCTTGGTCAGTTGAGGCCCATTCGGTGTTTGTGGTGCTTATGAGGCACACTTGAAGGTGCCCCTCCTCTCTCCTTTCCAACCAGGCCAGCATCCTGCTGGCCTTATCTCCTGTCTCGTAAAGTCTGGCGCGCATGGTTCTGTGTGCCTGTTTCGCACATGTCAGCGCGACGTTGTGTAGTTTCTTTTGTGCCATTTGCAGGGATGTGTTGTCTTCCTCAGCTCCTGTGCTTGTGTATTTCGTCTCGGCGCGTTTCACCTCTGCTTCTGCATCGTCAACATCTTTCTTATGTGCTTTTTTTGTGTGCAGTTGTCCAGCTCAGTATTTCGCCTCTTAGAGTCGCCTTGTATGCTTCCCATACTATCCCCTTGTCAGCCACTGAGTCTTGATTCAGTTCGAAAAATGTTGCAGTCGCTTCCCGGATCTTCTCTGTTAATTCCAGAAATCCTAGATAGTATGCGTTCCAGCGCCACCTCGGCGGAGGTTGGGGTCTCTCTGTCTCCAGCAGCATCGTGAGCGGGGAGTGATCTGATATCCCGCGGGGATGTAGAGTTGCATCCATTACCTTGTGTATGTTTTCGCCGGGGAGGAAGAAATAGTCTAATCTAGACATCGACGCGTGTGCGCCTGAATGAAACGAGAATTGTCTCTCCACTGGGTGAAGGTCTCTCCATGCATCTTTCAGGCCTAATGCTGAGGTAAAGGTGGCAAGTTTGGTTGGTATTGACGGGTTTCTCACTCTTATATGTGTGCGATCGCCTGTAATGTTCATCACCTCATTGAAGTCTCCGCCCACCACTAGTGTATCTGCCGGATTATTTGTTATTAACAGAGTAATTTCTTCAAGTAAGGCTGTCATGAGTGCCGGGGGCGAGTAGACCGCCATTATGGCTATGGTTTGATTCCATAGCGTGCCTTGCATGAAAACAAATCTGCCTCCAGGATCTTGGGTTACATTGGCTATGTCGATCGGGGTTCTTTTGTTTATCAAAATTAGTACTCCTCTCAAACCCATGGAGAAGTCTGTGTGGATTGCCGTCCTATACTTGGTTCTCTTGAAGAATTGGCAGTTGGTGCCTGCCAAATGCATTTCGGTGAGCAGCACTATATCTGGATCATGCCAATGTATGTATTGTATTACTAGCCTTCGCTTTATACTGTTTCCCAGGCCATTCACATTCCATGTCATGAAGGCGAGTTTCTTTGCATTATTTCCAGCTGTGGCCATTGGTCTTTGGATTTAGTTCTATGTGAGGATAGTCATCCCTTGCGTTCTTCATGTGTACTGTGGTGGCTGTAGTCCTGCTGCGCCAAGTGCCAATTGAATACCTATGTAACACCCAACTCCCCCTCCCCATACTCCATCCCCAACTGAAGCATCTGTCGCCCATTGAAGAAAAAGTTTAACTAATCGAACTAATACTAAGTGCTAAAGTCCCTTTGGTATTAGGAATACCTCAGTATGCACTTCGTGTTGTGGGGGTTGTGCCGTGCTGGGTTGCGGGCCGCCAGCATTCATTTTCCATTTGCTATAGTTGTCAGGCAATTTTCGCTTAATCTTATGCCATGTTCATTTTCATCATTCGTCAGCCCTTGCATTCATTCATCTTGTCTTTGTGGTATTGCTTCCATGTCTTAGCCGCGGTCTGTTTCCTCTCGCTTCTCGTCGTTTGCGTGGGCTGCAGTCTCCTTTCAGATTTGTCTCTGCCCAGGTCCATGCTTCCTTAGGATCAGTGAAGTGTGTCGTCCTGCCGTTGTGGTATATCTTTAGCTGTGCTGGGAACAGGAGGCCATATTTCACGTTCAGTGTCTGTAGGCGCTTTTTAAGGGGGTCAAAGGATTGTCTCATTTTCTGCACTTCCCTAGTGAAGTCTGGGAAGAAGCCTATCCTGGATCCGTTATATGTTATCTCACCCTTTGTCCTGGCCATGTGCAACACTGCATCTCGATCTCTATAATTAAGGATCCTTACTACCACAGTTCGCGGTTGTCCTCCAGGTATCGGCCTGCCAGCTGGGACTCGGTGTGCCCTTTCTATTGAGAAGAGTTTCGACAGGGTCTTGGGAGCAAATAGGTCGGCGATCCATTGCTCTAGTAACAGTTCCGTACTCTCCCCTTCAGGCTTTTCAGGCAGGCCAAGAATACGGATGTTGTTCCTCCTTGACCTGCCCTCTCCCTCTTCTACCCTGCTCTCCAATACCTTAATGCGTTCTAGTGCTCTGATCATTTGCCGGTCCATATTTCTCAGTTCGTCCTCTGCAACAGATATCCGGGTCTCAGCCTCTCCGGTGCGGGACGAGAGTTTCTGAAGATCGTGGCGCAGCAGGGAGACTTCTGTGGAAATGCCATCCATTTTAACTTCCATAGTGGTTCGCGAGTTGGAGATGGCATTCATCACATCTCTTTGGGAGAAGTTTTCTAAAGGATTTTGTGAGTCTTCAGACCTGCTTGGTTTTGTTGTCGGAGGCACGGTGGTAGTTGTATATTGTTCCATTGTGCTTTGATTGGCCATCTTTTTTGTCTTATCTTTGCCCATTGCAACAGATGTTTGTTGGCTTGGTGTTGCTGTGAATAGCGCAGAGTTTATTGTTGGGGCTCGCCGTGTGAGAGTGGTTCACTCTGTGGAGCTTGTATATTGTGGGGAGATTATTATCCTGACCGTATCACTCGCCTGTGTGACTTCTTGTTTAGTTATGTCAATTCTCCCCTTGTTGTTTTCTGCAGATCTTGTTTTAGTGCGCTACACACCGAATGGGTCCCTTCGTCTGTCGGGCTAGTCACTGGACCTGTCCAGCTTCACTTTAATGGTTGTGGGGGTTGTAACAGTCCATGTTCTGAATGTTACTTCGGAATGTCTTGATCTGCCGTTAGAATTGGGTGGAGGATTCCCTTTACCTTCAGCTTTCCTGGCAGTTGGAAATTCGTTCAGGCTGTCTGCTGCCTATGGGCTCAAATGATCCACCTATGTTCTCCCTTCTCAGTGGAGCAAACAGTTCTTGTTACCTGTATATTGGGCCAGCGAGGTCAGCGGGCAAGATGGGGGAGGAATGGGGTGGAGGGTATTTCCCCACCTTTTATGCACTGTGGTGCCCTCAGTTCTGTGTCCGGGACTTGCATCCCACCTCCCCCTCTCCTTACCGGCTTCTTTGTGGAGTATGCCAGCGGGTGCTCGACGTAATATGGAGCGCCTGCGAGTGCCCATGAGGGGCCGAGATGTTGCAGTCCGGTCCACCGACGGGAGCGGCCCCGGTCCCGTGGGAGCGCTCCAAGCTTCGCCGCTCCCCCTTAGTCGTAGAGCGGGGAATCGGAGCCCGCCCGCTCGCTCACACCTCGGGCTCACTGGTTCCACGGTCGGGCACCGGCGCCTGTCCCTCGCCTCGTACGTGTCAGCCGCTACTGGTTTCGAGAGGGGGGCCTGCCTACGGCGAACAGCGGCTGCCCCAGAAAAGGCGAGGCGAGGCAAGGCACCGCCGGAGGAAGGTGTGTCTCTGCCGCTGCTGGGCTCCTCAGTGTTTCCGCATCTCAGCTTCGTCTGCCTTCGTGGGTGCTTGTCTGTTGCGGCCGTTCCTCCTTCTTGGCTCCCAGTGGCCATTTTGGGTTTTCGCCAGTGGCGGTCTCCTTACTTTCTTGAGCGGATTTCTCGGGAGTCAGCTCCTGTAATGCTTCCCGAGCTTGGCAATTTGCGGTGGTAGGTGTCTGCTCTTAATTGATGTAGTTATTGGTCTCCGTCTTTGCAGTTTTACTTCAGGATTATGAAGGATTCTGCTGGCGGCCCGGGAGCTCAACAAGATCACGTCGCCATGTTGAGCTAGCTGGCCACACCCCCTCGCAATAGTCCAGTTTGGCTAATAACAACACTCTAGCCAGTGTAAGGCAGTTTGTTGGGGTCAGGAATTGGTGACTTAACGCTATCAATTTAGATGTGTAGGCTGTGGAGGAGGAGAGCGTGCTAATATATTTGGTCATTGTAAGGTTGACGTCTAAGTAGACACCTGATATTTTTACTTGCTTGAGTACTGGGATCAGGGAGCCATCTATGTTGATGGAGGAGTAGTCCGAGTGAAGTGCAGCTATTTTAGTTGGCGATCCCACGATGAGAATTTCAGTTTTCTCATCATTGAGAAAGAGGCTGTTTAGGCCCATCCAGTTTTGGATGATCGTGTATATTTTGTTAATGACCAAAGTGTCCTGGTCATAGGTCCCTGAGATGGGTATGTGGATCTGGGTGTCATCTGCAAATATTGGTGTAGATGACACCCATATCATCTAGGGCGGAGAAAAGGAGCTTGGTATATGCATTATAAAGTGTAGGGGAGATACTTGAATCCTGGGGTACTCGTATAGGTACTAGTATGGGTTCAGACGATCCTTGCCTATGGCCACTCTAGATGTACGTTCTGCCAGAAAGGATTTCACCCACATAGTGGCGTCATTAGAGAAGTTAAAATCATTGGCTAAAGCGGTGCATGATTTGTCATGATCCACAAGGTAAAATGCTGCGGAGAGGTCTAATAGCAGTAGGATGCAGAGTTTGCCTGAATCTCTGATAGTGTCCATCTGGATTTTAAGGTCCAGAAGGGCCCATTCCGTGGTGTGGTTGGGCCTAAACCCTGATTGTCTAGTTCCTAAAAGTTTGTTCTGTTCTAGGTGTGCCTAGATGTGGGTGTATACTATTTTATCTATGAGTTTGAGTAGGATGGGGACTGTTGTTATTGGTCGATAATTGGTGGGTACAGTAGGGTCCAGTGTTGTTGTTTTGAGCAGAGGGGTGACCCAGGCTTTTTTTATACTAGCTGGAACTGTGTTAGTATTAAAGGAGGAGTTGAGAAATTTGGTAATGGTAGGGGTCAGGGTGCCTGCACATACTTTTACTAATTTAGCTGAGACACTATCTCCTTTGTAATTGGAGGCTTTATGTTTGTTGATGGTGTTGAGTACTAGCTCTTGTGAGACTGGAGTGAAATGGAATGGTGGCTTAGGAATTGCAAGAGAGGTAGGAGTGGAATTAGTGGTTATGGTATTTTTATCTGCTAGTAGCAATCTTTTAGTGGTTATTTTGTTTTGTAGCAGGGTGATAAGCAAGCATGTTAAGTGGTACTTCTTGGTTTTCTGGCATTTTGTGGCAGCCAGTCTATCCCTTTCTTACTGTGGCATAAACTTTCTTTACTGAGTATTAATGATAAACCAAGCCTGATATGTGTTATTATTTGGCTAGACTGTTATTGTGGGGCAGCCAGTGTAGCCATTTCTACTGTGTCATGGCATTTTAATCTGGGCATCTATGATAAAGTAAGCATGCTAACTGTTTTTCCGTGTCTAGACTGGACTACATTGTGCAGCCAGTCTGGACATATTTTCTTATTGTGCAATGGCATGTTTAAAGGCAAAGCCAACAGGAGTATGTTCTTATGTGGGGATACTGCCATGTATTGGCACAGTCAGTGTGTACCTGTTTTCTTATAGTATGATTACCAGCATTATGTGCAAGCAAACAGGAGCATGTTCCTATGTAGGATTTCTGGCATATATTGGTGCAGCCAGCAGGGAAGTGTATGGGCACAGACAGTGTGAACATTTTGAAAATGTTTCTCTACTGCCATCTACTGCGGGCAAAGGCATCATGAAAATGCATTGGGAAATGTTTGTGTGTACTGTTGATGACTGAAAACTGTCTGGTATGTTACACAGTTTTACACAGAAAGTGGGCTGTATGATGCACCATTTTAACCCAATATATATTTTTATTAAATCTCTGGAGGAGGGAAAAACCCCCAATGCCCTAGGTTGGTTTGGGCTCGCCCTCTACATTCGGTCACTCTAGCATAAATGGGGGGAAATATTTACGCCACTCCAATAAAAAAATTCACCAGCTGCTTCTAGAGTTAAAGTGACCATTGATGGCATAGATGTCCTATCTATGCCAGCAATGGTCACTTTAAATCACATGCATGAAGCTGCTGCCACAACCTATCCATGCCAGTGATGGTAACTTTAGATCATATGCATGAAGGCTGAAGGGCTTCATGCCTGTAATTTAAAGTGAACGTTACTGGCATAGATAGATTGTGGCAGCATCTTCATGCATACAATTTACAGTGACCATTGCTGGCATAGATAGGTTGCAGTTGCAGCCTGATGAAAATGACATAAAGTCCTATGTAGTGTACTGTTGGTGACATGGCATTTACTTGACTTTTTCTTCTGTTCCACAAGAAAACCAACTGTAATTTGTATTGCTTTTACCTCCCTTTTTTCAAAAATGGTGTTGCAAAATGCCTAATTTCAGCACATTATTTAAAAATTAAATCACAGGGAGGAGAAAATTAATTTTAGGGGGCTCCTTCACTATGCTGGGTTGCTTGCGCTAATTGGTGAACTATTTAGAATCCTCCACTGAAATCATTCACCACCTCAAGAGTGCTTGCTTACCCATTAATCGTTTAGAAATCTTCAGGCACTTCAGGAGCTATCCACACCAAAAGCTGCCTCTACTACTGTGTAAAACCACTTAGAGACATTAACAAGGGCCAAGGAAGTTGCCAATTTAATGCCACCTTCCCTTAAACATTAACCAGAGAAAGTGAACATTTGTTGAGATGGGAGGTAAATTATAGATGTTCTCTGCCCCCTGTTCTGAGCAGTACTGACTATTAGTAAATGACACTGCATAATGGAGACACCATGGCTAGCGCTACAGAAAGGCAACTCAAGGCAAGTGTTCTGAGGGCCGCAAGTAGAGAGGTACCATGAGTAGTATCACTGTGGCAGGGGAAACATCAAATATGGCCCATTTTAAGGCATGTGGAGCTAAAATATATTTTTTCCTGGGGCCTCATAAATCCTTGTATAGGCCCCTGGAATACCTGGGCATATACGCTATATTAAAGGGTCCACTGGAGGCCCTAGTGCCAATGCGTGTTGGTCATGACAATTCCCCCATTACAGTTGGAGGCCCCATGTAGCTTCTCATCTGTTGTGCTTCTCTTTGGTGAACAACACTAGGTCATGTTTCATGGAACATTCCGCTGGTACAGTAGATTTCACAGTAACACTTGCTTCAACAGAGAGAATGACCAAGTGTCATTTTACCAATGAGTTTCACTTACTGAGTTGCATTTGAGAAAAGGCCACAATGCTGCCCCTCCCTATAGTATTTATTGTGCTAGACTCTTTAGGCATAAAGACGTATGCCATCTGTACACAAGACAAAGTGTCAGACTAGAGAATCTGAATCATATGTGCTCTCTTTTGTACCTTTTAGTTTGTTTTGTTGTTGTCACTTTATGTATGGTAGGTTAATAGATAAATCTGCACACTGTGTTAAGTCAGACTCAGTAGGCAGACAGGAGCTAATTTCACACACCAAGCTTTATTAAACAAAGAAAGTAAGGCCTATTCTATCCCTATCTCTAAGGAGCTTTGTACCCTACTTGATCAAGACAATAAGAAAGGGTGCTTGTCAGGGGTTGTCTTAAAAACAAAATACGGTCCTCTGTCCAAATCCTAATCTTCAGGAATCCTGTTCCTACTACTAGCAAAATGATTAACAAAAACACAACCAAGCCATGTCTGGTAAGGGGTTTCTACTAAAGAAAGAAAGTGGAGGCTGACTTATGACAAATGGCCAAATGTCTCTCTAATAATAATAATAATAATAATAATAATAATAATAATAATAATATTAATAATAATAATTTCACATTTATATAGCGCTACGAACCCTCAGGTATCTGAGCGCTGCTTATTATTACCCACGGTGTGTGGTGCTCATTTATCGACCTCGAAAGGATGAAATGCTGAGTTTGGCCCTGCCGGGATTTGAACCTGCGTTAGCATGCTCTGCACGGATGTCAAAGCAAGCGCTCTACTCGCTGTGCCACTTGACCGGCAAACCACATCTCTGGTTTGTCGCAGGCCACTTGCCCAGTGATATAGTTCAAAGTTCAGGTTTACCCAAAGTCTCTTTATTCTTCCTTGTCTCTCTACAAGATGGATCATATTTACTGAGTTCTAAAATATAATGTCTCTCACCCCACCTTGGGGTATTACTTATTTTTCACTGCCTTGGAGGCCTGTTTTGCTTCTCACACCATACCTTGATGTTTGACTTCTCTAACCCCATCTCAGGTTCTCCTGTGGCTTAGCCCACCTTGGGGAATCCTGTCTCTCATCCCGGCTCCTTGGGAAAACTGGTCTCTTACTTTGTCTTGGTGTATCTTGTTTCTAACCCCAACTCAGGGCATATTATTTCTCCTCCCAGCTCCGGGCACCTTGTTTCTCACCCCTAATAGGGTGTCTGCTTTCTCATTCCATCCTGGGGTATGTGCTTTCTCACCCGCTTGGAGTTTCCAGTTTCTTAACCCAGCTTGGGGTTTCTGCTTTCTCACCCTGGCTTGAGGTATTTTGTTTCTCACGCCGGCTCGGGGTTTGGCCAGGCCTCCCGCCCATCTTCTTCTTCCCTGGAAGCACTCTGTACCTTGTTTGCTCCAGCGGTGTTCCTAGTGGGAGGTAGTCTCCTGTCTGTTGCCGAACCGCAACTCTGATTTTCCTTTCGGTCTTCCATTTTTTCGTTCAGCTCCGTTGGTTCTTCCGATCCGGGCTCGACAGGACTTCAGCATTGGTTCCAGCAGGTGCTGGCCAAGCACGCTCTACGCTCTTATGCTTTCAGGTTTCTGGTTCCTGGACTTGTAAAAGGCAGCAGCACTCCTCAGGCTCCCTCTGCTCTCCACGCCATGTTCGTTGTTCTGCTTTCTGGCTCTCCCTCACAGAGAACTTCCCTCATCTGGATTACTCCACATGCTTGCGTCTGCCTTCTCTGTCGGTCTTGTGAGAATTAAAAATTCCTCCCAACAAAGAAATGGGGGCAATCCATTGGTCCTGCGCCTCATGCACGGTTGGAAAAAGTAAAGTGTCACAAACTGCACCAGCCACTTCACAAAGGGTTTTTACACAGTTGTTTCTTGTAATCCCCATATAGTCAATAAAGATATTTGCTTCCTGAAACAAGGGAGGATAACACACATGCCTGTTTAGAACCAGCAGAATCTGTTAACAGAAGAAAGAGATCATTGTGTCTTTGGGCCTCTTAAGCCTTATCTTAAACCTTATGTCATACCAAAGAGATCAGTGTGTGGTCTTCAGTCAGTGAAGGAGCAGGAGGGGTAAAATGCTTACATATGCTCTGATCTTGAGACACATTAAAAAAAAAACTTTGGTAAATACAATAATTTGAGCTTTTGATGGGGGGTTATGTTCTGAAGTTTTGTGCACCTTATGGGTGTGTGTTCAGTGTGTGAGTGTATGCAAAGTACTTGGGTGTATGTGCAGTGCAATGGTGTATGTGCATCGAGGGGATGTATGGGTAATATGAGGCAGTTTGTGCATTGCTATCATATGCCTAGGTATTCACACCATTGTCTCACAGATGTCATGTTATGGCAAGACAGTAGTAACATTTTCCCAGCATTGGCATGTGATGTCTTTCTATTTGAGTGGCCAGGATACAACACTCCGAACGGTTCAAGTAACTGGAAAAAAACAATGATAACACATGGGGAAATATGTAAATACATGGGAAAATGGTCAACATTTATAAGTTATAGCCCCACCACATGTCTAAGTCTGCCATATTATGCCAAGTGCAGCCTCAAATGCCTGAATAATGACAGTATACACCTTGCATAGTCATGATACGTAAAGTATAACAACACATGCAGGTTCTGGCATTGTGTGCCAAGTGCAGATTCATATGACCCTCAGAACCAGAATATGCCTCAAAAGTCACTAGGCATAGTATCAAATGTATGACACACAAAATGTACAATTTGTAGAACCTTTATTAAAGTTTCTGGGTTTGAAAAAACTCCTACTTTGCCTTATAACTAGGATGTGAGTAGTCTTGACTATCAAATAATAAATAAAACAGTCCTAGTTGAGTCTGTCAAATCAAAATGGCCTATACTAACAACCTAATGCCTGCCCTATTGCTTATACAAAAAGAGTGTAAAGGAGAATATGTATGCAAAGGAAAACTAGTGTTTACATATAAAGAATAAATGTGGCTGAGGGCTGAGTCAGCTCTCCTCACCACGTTAGACAGCATGGAGTTAGGCGGTGCCTGTAGGCAGGATGACACACTCTGGCCCAGGTTCTTAACACAAGCAGTTCAAAGACGATTTCACAGCTATCCTTACTTCAAAGTTCATTCACAGGTCTGCCTTTCTTCATGTCTCATCCACATGCGTGCAGCCTTCAATTGTACAATATAATGTTGGAACTTCAATATTTCTTTAACACACAACGTTCCACCTTGCACAGAGTGTGTCTCTATGTTCCGCCTTTTATCCCTGTTGGGAGAGCTAATTGGTATCAGATGTATGCACTTAGAGTAAAGTGCCTGATTTTGCCTGACCCGAAACATGTCCGATTAAATATGCAAGGGTTAGCCTCATTGGTCTTAGTCATCCTCTTCCTTGGCACAGTGTTTGTATGGAAGGGGGCATTGGAACACTAGAGGATCCTAAAAAATAGGATGGGTAATTTATACGGCAAAGGGGGGAATACCGCATCTCACCATTGGTTTCCTCACCCCCACTTCGTGAAGACCCCTCACCCAGGTGATCCTCCCACACTGGTCCACCCCCAGGGACTGCATCCAAAGGCGATGGCTGTTTCCTGGCCACCTGGATGACAGGTCCCCGAGGACTATTGGGTGAGACACCCTTTGGTTTTTCACACTACGCACTTACATTTCTTTAAATAAGTGAATTAAGGGTGGTCCCCAAGCTTTATGTATGGGAAGTCACCACAATATTACACAATCATAGGCAGAATGGCCACACAAACTAATATAACCTGCCTGCTTGACTCTCACCATTTCTCTTACAAAAACATAGTCAATTATATACATAATAAATTCTGACTATCAATAAGCCTTCTCATTTATGACTGTTGAGTTGTCATACAAATTCAGGCATAGAGCATAGAAGCATTTCCTTGCTTCCATACTTCTTCTGGACAGAATAGGATTGTGTCACTGCTAGAAGAGGTGGATTTGACACTGAACTGCTCCTGCATCTTACCTGCCAAAATGAAAGACTTCTACAGACAAGCTGAAAGAACTAGTTTATGCATTATTTACGGAGGGATCGGTAAATTGATATAACTTTTTTATTGAGATCAAATGTAGCACCCCACCAGCTTCTCTGACAGCTCACACTCCTGTGTCTAACTCTACAATTCTGCATCTTTCCTAGGACATTGTACATTCTACATCCCACAATGCTATGTCACATCAGATTGAAGGCTACACATCTCCCTTCTTTACGAAATAGAAAAACAAACATGCAGCAACTATATATAGGCACAATTTAAGATGAATATAATAAAAGTGCATCATTGATCATTACATGAATTGCTGTAGAACATATGCATGTTAAAATAAATAACGGAAACAACTAAACAGTGACGCAATATATAAATTAAACTAAATTGGACTCCTGTAAAAGAATGCATGACAATAACATTTTATTTTGCAATAAAAATGAACAAAATCAATGTACTCTTAATGTAACATGTGTTTGTCTACTCAAAGTAATATTTCAAATATAATGATCTACCAGAGACTCGTTTGTAATGAGTTATAGAACAATCTTGCTCCAACATTCTAGAGTGACTCTCCTCACAAGCACACCTCCTTTCTCTTCTGGGCTTCACTTTTGCAGAGCTCTCACAAACATACTTTTCACCGAATACATTTGCAAACCCAACCGACATTCCAAGCTCCCCCATCCAAGATGTTTACTGCTCCATTTAACTTCCTCACACCTTTTATAGGCTTAGACCAGTTCAATCCCCCTTCTGTCCAGCCTTGAGGAAATTTAATTGTGCACACAGCCCCCTACCTCGACTGTACATTTCTTCGTGGCCTTCTTAACATCAAAACAAGCTTTATTGCACATCTACCTCTCATTGATACTCTCCCTGACTACTTGCAAATCAATGTCCTTCTGACATGCCCTGCCCAACCAAGGTGGACATAAATTAGTATTGCTTTCCTATCTCTAAGCATCTCAAAGGGCAAGAACCCTGTCGTGGCATGGGGAGTAAACCTGTGAACAATTACGGTGTTTTCAATGGCCTTCTTCCAATCACCACCTTCTGAAATGGCTGATCTAATGCTACTCTTAATGACTCTGTTATACCTTTCAACAATACCATTGGTTTCTGGATGATATACTGAAGTGGTCCTGTGCTCAATGCCATTCTCTTTAAAAAACTTCTCCATTTCCTCAGAAACCAACTGAACACCATTGTCTGCAACTATGATAGAGGGATAGCTTTCCCTCTTAAATAGCTCATCCAAACATGTGATAATGTCCCTGGTACAAATATTCTGCACCCAAGAGGTCTCCACCCATCGGGACAACATATCCACCAATGCAGTTCAGTTCATGAGCTTTATTTCAACTTAATGTCATAAAAGCAACAATACATAAAACAATACTATAAAACATACTTGATACCAATACAATCTAAAACATCAATTCATCAGCTTATCAATACATCATAAATACAGCTAAAATATTATACATGCCTCCTTCCCAAACCAAAACAACACAATGGCCCTCATTACGAGTCCGGCGGTAACTCTGCCGGTTCTACTGGCAGGTTGCCGCCGGACCCATAATAATTTACCAACGCCCGACCTCCCATGCTACTGGTTCATTACGGGCCCTCTAACCTAAAATGAGGCCCAATGTGTTTCCAGCAGAGCTCTGGGAGGTCTCACTGTTTCTTCGAGCAAATCCTCCATACTTAACTTAAGGTATCTGTTAGTTGCAAAGACAACAGGAACCTCAGCTGAATCTAAGCACAGTGTCATGGCTTCAGGGGCGTTGCTAGGGGGGGGCTAAGGGGGCTATAGCCCCTGATCTTTTGGTTGTAGCCCCGGATAGAATCTCAGGAGCTACAGCCAAAAGTCTAGCTAGCCCCCAGTCCCAACAGTTCCAACATCAGCTTAGCCCCGGGTCTTTTCCAGATCTAGCAACTCCCCTGCATGGCTTCCCTAGTAGTCCTACAACCATGACTTACAAAGAGCAGCTTCAGGAAACATTTCCTTAACGGCTTGGAGACAGGGCATAAGAACATTAAATGGCAGAGGTCTTCCTCAAATTCATTGCATAAAATACACTTCACAGGCTCTTCAATGTTCCATTTGTGTAAAAGTGGTGCAGTAGGCAAAATTCCAAATCTGAACTTTAAATATATAGGTTTTTCTTGCTTGGGGGTAATATAATTCAAGTAATCTTCACAACCTACCAGTTTTCTATGGTGAGATAACGAGCTACGGATTGGGAGTCCCAAGATTTCAGGACAACATCCCGGTCCAATTTGATCAATAATGCCCTCTTTACCTCAGCCTAAGAATGAGGAACCATGGCAGTTGGGTTCCACCAATACAATGCAATACCTCAAAGTCCCTTGACTCCATACTGGTCCAACAATATCCAAACCAACTTGTTCCCATAGCACTGAGGGAATAGACTTCAGTGTAACACAGTAGTGTCACAGTAGACCCTCTTCGCGCTCCCACTGCCCCCGCTCAAAGATCCCATTGCAGCTCACCTTAACTGCCAGCATGCACCGAACAGCGGGGCTCCCAAAACAGACTCCAAAACACCTTCTCCAGCACTGCACACCGCCAGGGCGCACACATAGTGCGGATATAGTGCTCTGTGCCCCATTGCAGGAGATGAGCAGCAACACAAAAGTAAAAGTAAATACGAGCCTTACAGCAAAAGGTCCTTCTCCGACAGAAAAAGTACTTGGTGGGGCAACCGTGTTGTCACTCAGTGCCAGTGAAATGATGGAGGGATCGGTAAGTTGATATAACTTCTTTATTGAGATCAAATTTAGCTCCCTACTGGCTTCTCTGACAGCTCACACTCCTATATCTAACTGTTTACAATTCTGCATCTTTCCTAGAACTTTCTACATTCCACAGTGCTATGTCACATCATATAGAATTCTACAGCATTATTTTAGTCATGGAACTGGATATGTATGCGATAAAGTTCATGAAAGCAAAGGCACTCCAGGATCTATGCCAGGGAAACCGACTCCCATTTGGCAGACCATTAACTGCACCCAAGATGCTGAAAAGCCTCCATGCTTTTAAAGAAGCAAGGCAAGTTGAAGAGATCCCAGGGGTGGTTAGTGCCCCAAGATGAGATACCCTTCTTAGAGGGGAAGGAAGAAAAAGATATGGGAAAGAATACATTCCCTGCTCCTCTTTCTATAGTGTAGGTAGATTAGCTTCTCTTAAGCCACACAATTCTGCTGACTCTGATTTATCTACTAGGCAGTTCCTTGTAGCAGAAAGGAAGATACCTCTAGTGGAACAGAAACAGACAGAGATTGTGAATTTCGAGCTACATAAATTAGCCTTCACCACACTTTTAAGCCCCTCCTTTATATGTTATTGTTGGATACACAAACAAAAGGAACAGAGCAATACAAAAGTAGCATCTGAGGTAGAGCAAACATCTTTAACATGACCAATGGAAGTACTGTTGCATTCAGGGGAGCAGATTCCCTCAGCTCCTATAGAATAATGTTTTCAAATTGTAGGTGCTTAGTGGCCAAGTTTGACACAGTTATATTTTACATCTTTTTTATTTTTTTATCTTTGTTTATGGTTTGTTACAAACCTTTACAAAATAAATTGATCAGAAACAGAAGGATAGAAAGTAAAAAGAGACAAGTCTTACAGTATTAAATAACATTTCAATATCATGACTCACAAGCATCGTTATAAAACTAGTCAATTCATTTAAATAAACGTTTTCCTTATAATATTTTACATCATAACCAAACTGAAGCCCACCACTTAAGAAGTCTGAGCAATTTGCTTTTATCAATTTCTTAGGAAATGGAGCAGTCCGTACATCAGTTATCACATTGTATTAGGAACTATTGAAAGACTGTTGATAAAAGCAATTGAGATACAAAGGCACCTGGTTTGTTCTGACCATAAAATGGATCACAGTTGGTTGAAAATTAAGACAAATTAAAAATAATTATGCTAACAACTGGACAAATGATTATTTTGCTACTAAATGGCTACTGCAGAGGACAAATAAGGGTAGTTGCCAGGAGAAAAGGCAGAAATAAAATCTAGAGATTGGCAGAAGTTACTATACATGAATCAATGCACAAAATCAAACAAAAATATCATCATCTTCGCAAGATTGAAAAGGTGAAGAACCATGCCATGCAAAACAAATGTTGCCTTACATGTCCACATGTAGATATTTTGATACAATTGAGATATCCTAAATTGGGCAGGACTACAAAATGATAGGGTGTTTTATATGTTCATCCAATAACACTGTATACTTGGTTTTGAGTATATAATGCCCCATATGGGAAACATTTTCGATACAGTGACAGCGGGTTTCAAAAGGCATTACTGTTTATCCATAGAGATGCAGAGATAACAACACTCATAACCTACACTTTATGTTTCAAGCCCATCCCTGAATCTGACTGACACTTCACCAGCCTCAGCAGCCTCTCTAATGCCATGGATTGTTGCCAGACTCCCTCTACCCCCTATCTGTTGTCCCTTAAAAAGCCCCAGCCTCACAGGCTTCCAGAGACCTGTGACGGCCCAGTCTCATGTCACACCCAACCCTTCCCTCATGATTCAGATGAAATGCAATACTGATATGGTACATGGCAAAGGCCTGATCTCTGAATGATTTTACCATCACAGATCTTGCAAAGGAATCAGCCTGCCATACACTGAACATCAACAAGACTGCAGCGACCATGAATGACACTATTCCCTCCCCCCCTGCCGTCCCAAGAGCACTCTAACTAGATGGGCTTTGTGTGTTTCTCTTTCTTCCCTTAATTGGAAGGCTGCCATGTATTGGGGGAATGAACATCTGTAATGCAGGCCTTCCTCAACAACCTACAAATCGGACACACACACACACACACACACACACACACACACACACACACACACACACACACACACACACACACACACACACACACACACACACACACACACACACACACACACACACACACACACACACACACACACACACACACACACACACACACACACACACACACACACACACACACACACACACACACACACACACACACACACACACACACACACACACACACACACACACACACACACACACACATATATTGAGATAAGAAATCTCAGAAGGGGCTATTTAAACTGTAATGGCTTTGAGTTAAAGAAGAGTGCTGTAATCGGCACCAGATTCAGAAGAGTATTGGATCACTGCACTTAGTGCAAGAGAAGCCACTATGCTGATGCCCCTGAGAGGCTTAATATTGGATTAATAAATAGTTGTGGGTCAACATCTGGATTATCTAGGAACCAAAGCTTATTACTCTATGTTTATGTTAAATGTTAGATATTAGCAATATCATCCCTACACAGTTTTATCACTAAAGCAACACACATTTGCACTTGCAATTTAGTGTCTTTAATATTCATAAATAGCAACACATTAAGAATAATCTCTTGTTTAGCTTGTATGGATATTCATTATCTTGTTGAGATAAAATATGAGCATTACAAATAGTATTTTCAAACAATATACAGTTCCCAATATTGGAAATAAAGTAGTTGAGTAGGTAGAAAACATCCTACTCTTCTATTCACTTTTAAAATGTTAAAGCTACTAACAACCAATCAACAATGTGTATGTACATTTTCTACCACAGTAATACTTAAAATCATATTTACAAATGTGATACATTGTGGATTGATGAGCCAGTGGACAAATTATGTTATACAGACCACCCTCTGAATAAATTATTACATGGAAAAGCCCATGGATTCTATGGACATTTAACGAAGAACAATAACAACATAAAAGCAATCGAGAGGCATGGATAATAAATTACAGGTAAAACATTTCAATTCCCCCTGCAAAGATTCATTTCATCCTTCCTCTGAGCTTTGATGCATCCTCTTATCTTGCCCAAAGAAGTACAATAGGCAGCGCAGGCTACATTAGGCAGCTGTCTTGTAAGTCGGTACCACCATAAACTTAGTGTGTCACCAACACAGAGGTAGTTGAAAGACTTATCTAACAAAAATAATACATCATGGTTTAACTTAATGGTGTAAGGATGAAGCAGACAACGTGTGATGTCTTAGTTACAATAAACAGATTACTCTCTCAGGGTGAAGGTATCTGAAAGCTGTTTGCTTCTTGTTTTCAAAGAAGTTCAGCTATGTAATTGAGTTGTCTGTCTAATTTATTGAAGCAAGCAAAACAACACAAAGCATTTGGAGAAACTGGCAAAGTGCCAACTCTAGGATCATAGACTAGAACTACAGTCATGGCCTATCCATTAAATGAGCTGCTTTCTCTCTTACCCGGGCAGTCATGTCGTGTGGGATCCAGCTGTGTCCTCCAGGCTTTGCACCATCTGGATGTGGAGTAATGTGGCATCGAGCTGCTTCTGTGAAGTGGTGTGTTGCTGTCTTGTACATGTGGTTTATAAAGGATTAGGAACTCCCTTTGAGCTCATTTGCCACACTACTGTTTCCCTGTCAGTCAATCCAATCCTAAAAAGTGGGTATAATTCAATTATTCAGTAGCACTGGCTGTCCTGTTAGTTTCAATTGAATTGAATCAAACTTTACTGTGTCAACTGTGTACATATAATCTCACACTCATCCCAGAAAACTGGACATGATTGCCTCCCATTTTGGTATCCCAAGACCAGTACTGCCCATCTTAGTATCTTATTGACTGCCCTCGACAAAGTGAACAGAATGACGGCCCCATTGAAAATAATGTTTGGCTGCTTAAGCTCATCTCAATGTTTGCCCATTCAGTTTCACTTCTTATTAACCAACATGGAATTCCACCTTATGTTTTTATAAGAAACTTCATATTAGGACATATACAACCCCTAATTATAATTTCCAACCTATTAGCCTATGTTCTTGTGACTGACAATACACAAGTAAGTATTTTCTCTGGGCATGATGTCGCATTTCAAAATGTTGGATTTTGCAGTTATTTTTCTGTGATATGGTTCTTGCTAAATTGAGAATGATTTAAACCAACAATTTTACAATTTACAAAGCCATGCTGTGTGTGAGAATGTAAATACTTTTCGATTACATTATGCAATGAAGCCTTTTCAAAATTGCATCTCTTGTTTAATAAATAGCTGTGCTGTTTTGGATCATTTTATTTGCATTTTCATCAGCGAGAAAAAGAAATAACAGATACGTTGCTATGCACAACGATTTTGGCAGAGCCCAAATCCTTACTTTGGCACAAATACAAGACAGAAATAAACCATCTTCATTGTTTCTCTCTCTCTCTGCTTATTGCATACAAAACATAAATGTATTTTAAACGTACATCACTCTTTTCTGGCTTTGCCAACTCCCATGTCACTTAAGTGAATGTGGATTTGAACGTGGTTTTCTTCATCATAAATCTAAATTGTTATTATTTAGGTTTACTGGTTAAAAGCAAACCATTTACCCACATACCCAGACATCAATACAAAATATCATTACATCCTTATGAATAAAAAAACATAATACCAAAACATCAAGTTAAAAGTACACACTCATTTCTTAAGACATATTCAATTACTTACATCTCTTAGATGATAAGAAAAAAGAAAAGGTAAAAGACATTTCATTGACCTTTTGTCCAATAATTATTAAAATTCCTACAGAGTAAAATCTTCCAATCAACTTTCCATTAGGTGACAAATATCGGATGCAACTTTAAAATCTTCTGCCAGATATAAAATATTGCATAATTCAAACTCTGTCAATCACCTGAAAAAATATAGGACCAAAATTGGTCTTTTTGTAAGTTTCCTATATCTTTGACAACATTATGGTAATATTTTTTGTTTAAATAATCTTTATTGGCATTTCTTTAAACAAGAACATCGGGACTCAACATTGTCCCATATCCCCCCCCTACCCACCCTCTTCCCTCCCCACCAGGATTAATGTCTTTGCAATACCACAGCGACCCATTGATGTTCTATCTTAGCCTGTGAACATATCAAGAATGCGGATGTTGTGAGGACACCATTGCAGCATGTAGTCACTCTGCAGAAATTCTACGGCGTCCCCCCAATCTGTGGCGAACCGCTGTCTGTCCCCTTGAAGGTTATATGTGATTCTCTCCATTGCCACATGGGTCCATATCCTGCGAAGCCATTCTTGTGTGGTTGGAGGGGTCTTTTGTTTCCATTTTTGTGCTATAGCTAGCCATGCTGCTATGAGGAGTCCCATAAAGTTCAGTTTTTGTGTCTTTGAGAGTGATTTATCTCGGGTGGCCCACATACCACACATCCATATTTCTTCTCCTAAATTGGCCACCCCCTTGAAAATTCCTTGCATCTGAGTTTTCACTTCCGACCAGAATTGTTGTAGTTCTATACAGTCCCACCAGATGTGTCTCCAGCTTCCCATGGTGTTGCATCCCCTCCAGCATTTTCCTTGTGTAGTCAGGAACATTTTGTGTAGCCTTTCCGGAGTATAATGCCATTGAATCATCACTTTTGTCCAGGCTTCCCTAATTTGTATGGCCCGTGTCCATTTATGTATTATCAACCAGTCCATTGATCCCTCGTGATTTGTTTATGTAGTGTGATTTCCCATTTTTTCATGTACTTCCAGGTAATGTTTTCTTCTTGGGTGTTTATGAACTTGTAAAGAGATGAGACGAATTTCTTTTCGCTCGTTTGGGTCGTCATGTAGGACTCGAATGGAGTGAACTCCATTGTCATTGCCTTCGTTATTCTTGGCGTTGTGAGCCAGTGGTGGATCTGTTCGTACTGGAACCTGTCCTTTTCTGTGAGGCCCAATAATTCCTGGCATTCTGTGAAGGTTCTGATCTGCTGTCCCTCGAACATGTCTCCCACCTTTGTACAGTCCGCTTCGCGCCATTTCTGGAATGTTCCTTTTGCCAATCCTGGAAGTCTGGGTTGTCGAATATTGGTATGAATGGGGCGGGATCTATCGAGAGGATTTCCTTGTTGGTTGCTTTGTCCCATATTTCCATGGTGGTACTCATGACTTCGCTTAGTTTAATGTTTTGGTGTCTATGCTCGGGTTTCCTCCATAGGAGGTGACGCAGATTTGATCTTGCGACGACTCTATCCTGTGCTGCCCACCATTTTTCTGATGTGTCCGAGATCCATTCGTTTAGTACCCACAGTTGGGCCGCCTCATAATACTTCATAAAATGGGGCAGTGCCATTCCTCCATCTGTTTTGTGTGCTGTTAGCGCCTGTTGTGACAGTCTTGGTGATTTGTTTTGCCAAATGTATTTTGTGAGCATTTTGGAGAGTGACTTAAAGAAGGTCGACGGAATCAGGATTGGGAGTGCTTGGAAATAATATAGCAATCTGGGTAAAATCAACATCTTAATGACCGGTATCCTGCCCCACCAAGAGATTAACAGCGGATTCCAATTGTTTAGATCTCTTTTTACGTCTTCTATGATTTTGTTATAGTTCCCCTTGTAGAGGTTTTTAATCTGAGATGTCAGTGTCACTCCAAGGTATCTCACTCCATTTTCGGCCGCTTGTAGTTGTAGTTCTTTTGTTGTCTTATATATTTCAGCTTTGTCTCCGGGCAGGGCCATTACTGACAATTTCTGCTTATTTATCTCCAGCCCCGATATTATTCCATATTCGTCTATCTGCTGAATGAGGATGGGGAGCGTCTTGCTCGGATCCGTTAGGGTCATTAACATATCGTCCGCGTACGCCGCTGTCTTATGCATTTGCCTTCCCATTTCTATGCCTTTTATGTCTGTGGCCGTTCTGATCTTTGCCAGGAGGGGTTCTAAGAAAATTGCATATAGTAGGGGTCACAGGGGGTATCCTTGTTTTGTGCCCCTTTCTATTTTAATGGGTTCTGAGAGCTCCCCGTTTACTGCGATCCTGGCCATCGGTGAGTTATAATTGGCCCGGATCATGTTTATGTAGTCGTTGCCCATACCCATTTTCCGTAGTGTCGCTAATAGCATTGACCATTCTACCCGGTCAAATGCTTTTTCCACATCTAGTGATATGATTGCTGATGGGATTTCCATGATTCCGGTCTTCTCTATGAGGTGAACTATTCGTCTAATGTTGTCATGGGTTTTCCTGTTCGGGATGAATCCTGATTGCTCTTGGTGAATCAGTTTGGGGAGCAGGGGGACTAGCCTGTTGGCGAGAACCTTAGTATAGAGTTTGCCATCGACAATGATTAGGGCAATCGGGTGGTACGAACTCGGGTTTTCTGGATCTTTCCCCTTTTTGTGAAAAACTAGTATCTTTGCCTTGTTCATGGAAGCAGCGATATTGTTCGATGTCTTAAAGGTGTTGAATAAGGTGGTTAGATATGAAACCAATATTTCCGCATATGTTTTGTAGAAGGCCGCGGTAAAGCCGTCCGGCAAGGGGGCTTTATTCTTGGGAAGGTCTCTTATTGCCTTCGCTACCTCCTCCGGCGTTATTGGTTCGTCGAGAGCCGCTTTTTCGGATGGGGATACTGTTGGTAGGGTGATTCCTGTTAGAAAGGCGTCTTGTTCTTCTTTGTTCGGGTTCTGTGACGTATACAGGTTCTGATAGAAGTCTCGAAAAATGTCTTTGATATCTTTCATTTGTGTTTTCTTCACTCCTTGTCCGTCTATCAGAGTTTGCACTAGTTGGTCCTGTCTTCTGCCTTTGAGTTGACGTGCGAGTAGTTTGCTTTATTTGATTTCATCGCGTACCAGTGTTTAGTATGTAGTAGTTGCGTTTCGGCTCTTTTGGTCCTTATCAGGTCTATCTGGCTCTGGACGTGTCAGTATGCCCTCTTGATTTTCCTTGAGGTATTCTTTGTCATTTCTTCTCTTATTCCTTCCAGTTTTTTCCCCAGTTCGTCTTCCCATTTGTTTGTTTGTTTGTTTGTTTGTTTATTTGGTATAGCGCAGAACCAAACCCGAAGGGGTAGCTGGGCGCAAACAGTACAAGATTGCTTAAGAACTTAGTTACAGGAGAAATACACGTTATGCAGTTCGCAATTAAATCAAGAAAAGTGCAGTTTATACAGTTCACGTTAGATCAACGAAATAAAGAAATGCGGAACTACGGTTCAGTCTGGTTGATCGGATGTCATTCAGCTGGTTGCAGGCATCTAGTGTCTATGTGGGAGGGGGAGGTCGAGCTAAGTGTCATTGGCACGGATCCAAGTGAGGACTTTTCGCCTGAAACTAGAGTAAGGTTGGTCCATTCTGAGATCCAAGGGGAGTTTGTTCCAAGTTTGCGCAGCTATGATTGGGAAACTAGAGCCGGCGGCTGTACTCTTTTTGAATCTAGGCACCACTAAGGTGAAGGCGTTGGTCAGTCTAGTGGGACGGTTAGAGGTTCTCTTGTGGATTCTGTTGGCCAGATAAGGGGGGGCAATGTTGTTGAGACATTTGGATGTGAGGGAGAGTATTTTGAGGGTGATCCTGTCTTTGATTTTTAGCCAATGGATATTTTTCCTAAAGGTGGAGATGTGGGCTCTGTTAGGAATATTTAAAGCTACTCTGATAGCGTTATTTTGGAGAGTTTGTAGTTTGTCAAGGAAATACTTGTTAGAGCCTGCATAAAGGGCATTGCAGTAATCCAGCTTGGATATGATGAGAGCATTGGCTAATGTGATGCAGCTGGTCTCAGTTAGAAAAGGTCTGCATGCTCGGATCAATTTGCAAGTATATGCCGTGGAGGATGCTAGCGAGTTCGTTTGCTTTTTGAAGGTGAGCGCTGAATCAAGATAGACCCCGAGGGTTTTGACTGCAGGCATCACTTTAATGACGTTATTGTCAATGTTGAATGAGGCATAGTTGGGGTCAAGTTTTTTGATAGCCGACGCTGAGCCAGTGATTAGTAGCTCCGTCTTGTCGTCGTTCAGGCAGAGGCCATGGGATGCCATCCAAGCCTGAATGAGGAGATATATCTTATTTACTAAGTCCGTGTCTTCCAAGAAGTTACCCGAAAGGGGGATTAGAATCTGAGTGTCATCTGCGTAATTAGTGTAGACAACACCCAGTCTGTCCAACTTATCAAACAGGGGCTTAGTAAAGATGTTATACATCGTCAGAGAAACACATGATCCTTGGGGAACACCGCATGAAACTTGTATGGGATCAGCGGCTGCTGAGGGTGAGAAGACTCTCATTGTCCGGTTTGCAAGGAAGGATTGTACCCAGGTTATGGCATCACTTGAGAAATGAGCGGCCGAGCTTAGGTGATTGCATAAGACTGCATGATCTACCAAGTCGAAGGCCGCGGATAGGTCAAGGAGGAGTAGCATCGCTGTTTTACCATTGTCCTTCAACTCGTCAATTTGGGTCTTGAGGTCAATCAAGGCTGTTTCAGTGCCATGAAGGGGACGGAAGCCAGATTGCCGTGATCCTAGTAAATTGTTAGTTTCTAAGTAGTCCTGGATTTGCAGGTATGCTACTCTGTCTATGATTTTAAGTAAGAAAGGGACAGTAGTGATGGGTCTGTAGTTAGTTGGTATAGCAGGGTCAAGTGTTTGTTTTTTTAGCAAGGGAAGCACCCAGGATTGTTTGAGGTTGTTCGGTACTAGATTAGACTTAAAGGATGCATTAATGATTTTTGAAATGAAGGGTGCAAGGTCTCGAGCTGCATCTTTTATAATTTGGGCCGGACAGCTGTCGCCTTTACAGTTGGAGGGTTTTAGAGATAGTATGATTTTTTCTGTCTCCAATATGGATATCTTTCTGAAGCTAAATAGGTGGGGGGTGTTAGATTGGTTTGGGAGGAGCTGAGGTTGCAATATGGGTTCTGTTGGCAGGAGCAAGGAGGCTTTTTTGTTAGCAATTTTAGATTGGAGCGAGCTAATTTTATCCGCCAGGGCATTTTGTATATTAGTGCACCAGGACTTGTTTTTGGGAATGTTGTCAGGTGGGGTTATGGGTGATTCCATTTCACGGAGGATGGAAAATAGCTCCTTGGTGTCTGATTTGCCTTTAGAGATTCTGTCATTGAAGGTATTTCTTTTAGTGTTTATGATTTCCTTTTTATACTGTTTGGCAAGGGTGGCTAATTTGGTTTTGTTCTCCTCGGTGGGTGAGTGTTGCCAGATAGACTGCAACTTTCTTTTTTGGATTCTAAGGTCTTTCAGGTGTGGCGTGAACCAGTTGTTAAGGTGACAGAGTTGTTTGCTTTTACGCAGCTTGGTGGGGGCAATCGAGTCAAGTGCCTTGAGCATAGAGCTGTTGTAAGCTTCTACCAGCGACGTAGGGTCTGTAATGTTGTCTAAGTTATTAAGAGTAGGGAGAAGGTAGGGTAGGAGTTGTTCTGATGTGATGTCTTTTTTACTTCTGGTGGGAAGTGGCGGGGCCATGAGTATAGGTTTGGGCCGGATAAGGTCTAGTGAGGCATTGAATACAATTAAGTGGTGGTCAGTCCAGGATTGTGGTATTATGTTGGTAATACTGATGTTACAGTTCCGATCAGCAACCCAGTCTAAGGTTCTGCCTTTGGCATGAGTAGGAGAGGAGACTTTTTGAGATAGGGCGTAGTGAGAGCTTATCTTTTTGTGCCTTCAGCGCTATCAATTGTCCCCTTATCACCGCTTTAAAGGCTTCCCATGTTATGCTTGGGGAGACATCTGGGGTGATGTTGTGCTCAAAGTATTCCTCTATCTTTTCTCTAATCGTTTCTCTTACCGCTGTATCTTGTATGATTTCTCTGGGCAGCGTCCATTTCCATAGTCCCGATTGTTTCCGGAGCTTGGGAAGGGTGATCCATAGCGGCGCGTGGTCTGATAGTGAAATTAGGCCTTTTCGATGTCCTGAATTTTTCAACTAGAGTTCCTGTGGCCCATATATAGTCAATCCTGGAGCTTGTATCATGTACGTGTGAGTGGTAAGTGTATCCTTTGGATACTCCTCTGAGTCTTCGCCACACGTCCTCTAGGGCCAGGATCTGCATTGCCTGTTTAAGCGCAGGTGACGGGGTTCCCTGTTGGGTAGTTTTAGGATTCGATCAGTCTTCTTTCTGGCTCCATGCTAAGTTGAAGTCACCTGTCAGGATCACTTCCCCTTCCGCGAAATTTTCTAATTTATTGAGCGTATCTTTGATGAAACCTTCCTGGCCCGTATTTGGGGTGTATAGAGTTGCAACGGTTAATAGGCGATTATCTATCTGGACCTTCGCAAAGACGAATCTGCCATTTTTATCTGCTAACATCGCTTTGATTTGGACTTGTAGGTGGATAGCAAACACTATAAGCACTCCTTTTTTTCTCTTCGTCATTGTATTGGAGAATGTGTTTGTAGCCTCTTATCTGGATTAGACTTTTCCTCTTTTTTGTATATGTGTTTCTTGGAGTGAAATTATGTCAAACTTCTCTCTGTGTAGGAAGTGTTCCGTTTTTTTCCTTTTCACAGGCGTGTTCAGCCCTCTGATATTGTATGTTAAGATTTTCAGCCCCATTCTTTCATATGTGTCCGGTGCTCCTTTCTGCGTTCATCCTGTGGGTCGCCACGGTGTGCATTTGTACCGGTGGTGAACACATATCCTCCCCAAACATTCCCCTCAACTCCCCCCATCGCCCCTCCCTCCTTCCCCTTCCAACTTTGTACCTGAGGAGGGCACTGGGCCCTATGGTTGCTCCGGCGTTGTGCCTTTGCTCCATGCCCTCCAATGACTCAGGGCTAACAGATCGCAGGGATTCCTAAACCCTGCTTGTGGTGCTAACTCCAAGGCCGTCCCTGGGCTCTGCCGGCCCTACCTGTAGGCACCTGCCCTAGCTGACGTTTCGGTGCCGTTGTTGCCTCTCCCTCCATTCAAGCGTGGGGGATCCTTTTCCGGGGCGGTTTAGTTTTATTCTGATTTGCGGGCTTCGAGTCTTGTTTTTCATTTCTCCGTTTGCCATCCCCTCAGTTGTCTCCTTTGTTTTTGGGGTTCACTGGTATTTGCGGTCTCTGGCTCAGGCTCCTGGCATCCCATGATCTTGAGGCCCTCCTCACATGTAGCGATTCGATATTGTCTTTCTTCCCAGGTAAATAGGAGGCCAAAGGGGAATGTCCATTTATATCGTATCTGTTTTTCGGTAAGGAGTTTGGTTAACTGACTCATTTTTCTTCTCTTTCTGAGCGTGGATTGGGCTAAATCTTGGAACAGCAGTATTTCTCCTCCGTTCATTCTTATTTGCTCTATTGTCCTGGCCTTCCTCAGTATTTGTTCCTTTTGTGCATAGTGTGTCATGGCCACTAGCACGTCACTTGGACGGGATCTGGGGCCTACTCTGTGTATTCTGTCTATGTGAATGTCTTCCTCGGAGCCGTCCTTTAGTATATCTAGGAAGACTTGTTGTACTGCTGTGCGGAGGTCTTTGTCCTCTACGGTTTCCTGCATATTTTTGATTCTTATGTTCGATCTCCTAGATCTGTTTTCCAAGTCTTCGCACTGTGTTTCGAGTTCCATCGCCAGTCGTGCAAGTTGTCCGTCCTCTCCTTTAGGGATTCTAAGTCTTTCTTCAGTTCTTGAACTGCTTGTTTCAGTTCTCCCTTCATGGTGTCAAATTGCGACTGTGTTGAGGCGATGAATTGGTCCTGAAATTCCTTGAACCAAGTTTTCATGTCTTCTCTCGAGGCCATATCTAAACCTTCTTTCCGATCCGTTGGGTCGCCCCCTTTACTTTTCTGTCTGTTTGTTTGCTTTGATACTGCAGTTCCTGTTCCCCAGATATGGGTCAGATCTTGGTGTTGTTTGGGTCTGCTTTTATTTGCCACCGAAGCCTGAGAATCCAGTCCTCGTCCTGACTTTGGACATGTGTGAATTTCTTTACCGGTGAGCTTCTTCAGCGTGGCTCTCTCTTCGGGCCTTCTGGTCCTGGAGTGCGTGGTGGCGATCCGTTTGTTCCCGACTATGCAAAGGGCCCAGCGGCGTTGTGAATGTTAGAATGCTTTAAGCCCCGCTTCTTGAGGCCTGATTGAGTTCTCACCCCCGATTTTGGCGCTCTTAGAGGGGGAACTATAGTATGGCACTGTGGACTTCCTTCGTGGGTCCTCTGCAGTCCTTTGATTCGTTACTGATGGGAATTGCGATTCCCGAATGCCCTGTTGGTTCTTTGGCCTCAGCTGCGTCTTACTTTATTGTGAGATCCCCAGCCTTGGGGGTCTGGCCCTCGGGAGGGGCCTCTGTGGGGGGAGACCGTGTCTCTGACGCTTCGGTAGGGGTTGGCCAGGATCGTACTTCGATCTCTTATGTGTCCGGGAGGCACTGCTCCCTTATCGCCCCTGCCCCCGGTGTTCCGTTCTGGTGTCCCTCAGCGCTGCGAACGAGGGCGGGGATGCTGACAGTGTCTGGGGGGGCAAAACCCGGGCTCTCAACCCTGCCTCGTGCCTGTTAGTGTCACGTCTGCCGCTCCTCTGGGCTCTGCCGGGCTCGGCCAATTGCCGCTGGGCTCCGCTGGGCTCCGCTGGGCTCTGCCGTCTGCTCTCCACCAGCCGCTTCTGCCACCTTCTCTTCCGCACCCCGCCGGGGCCAGGCGGGTGTGCCTCTTCACAGGCCTGGCCTTCACCTTCTCGCGGCTGGCTTCTCCCCCGCCTGCTTCCTCTCTTGTCGGGGCTGCGAAGGCTCCGGGCCCTGCCCGCTGCTCTGTGTTGCCTTCCCCTCGAGGCGGGGCCCTCCTCCCGGCCACTTGTTCCTCTGATGGGGTTCACTCTGGGGGTGGGTTCGCTTCTCTCTTTCCGGCTCCGCTTTGAGGCGCCAGACTATTCGCGGCCTCCGGCTGTTGGTGGTCTCGGGTCCTCGGCTCTTGACAGGGCTGCCGCTCCAGCGGGAAAGCTCTCCTGGGCCGGAGCGAGAGTTACCGATCGGTCGCCTCCGACCTGCTCGATCCGGGCACTTCTCCCCTTCTTCACCTTTCGCGGGAGGTAGGTGAGTCTTGGAGGGCTCGGTGCCAGCTTATGTTGTATTCTTTATTGTTGCAGCCCGAGCTGGGGGACGGAGCTACGCTGACGCACATCTACCCGGCTTGGCCGCCATCTTGGAGTCTATTATGGTAACCTTTGCTGTATATTTCACTCACGTTAGGACATGAGGTGAGCAAATGTCGAGTATTTTCAATTTTGTTATGGCTGATCCGACATATCCTAGTTTCATAAGGAATGTTACTCCAGGCACCTTGGTGTTCATAGGTAGGTTATTGATCAAATGTCTGAAAGGGTTTAATAATGGATTGTATTTTTTTCTTTGTGCATCAAAAGAACAGGCTGACAAAGCCAATAGTCCTGAAGGGACATATATGAGAGCTGTTCAAATTGCAAGTATATTTGGGTAATTTATGACAGGTAGGGGAGTTAGCGGAGAGTTAAGGGGTTAAGGTTGAGGGGGAGCATGGGGCTGGCAAGAAGGGTATATGGTTCCACCTATAACAGAAAAAGGGTTGACTATGGGCCAAAGTAAGTAGACATAATTTACCACTTTCAGAATATCATCTGTGTAATAATGTAGAACTATTTTACAGATATCACTATTATAGTGCCTACATTTTTCAGTTCCCCTACATACATTGCTAACTTAGGAAGGATTGTACTTGCAATGTATGATGTAGGGATCAGCCAGATGCCAACATCTATCAATACACTGCATGTCAGATTGTAAGTGACTAGTGTATACTTACTGTTAATAAAAAAGTTGCTAGTGGAGCCCTTATTTTACAACTCTTTAAAGGCCTGCAGCACAGCAGAAGACAATTTATATCATGAAATGTGTTTATTTTTTGCAGTGATGGAGTGGGATAATTGCTAAAACTAATGGAGGAGCTAAAGCTCCACATTTGAGCTACAATTAATGAGCATGCCAAACTGCACACTGTGAGCCAGTTCTATGTTGTCTTATTAGGTGGCCCTAAAGTGCCACATTTGAATCTAAAATAACATTGTTGGTAATTGGTGGCGCCTTGCAGCATCAATATCCTGATCTGCAGCCCCTGTTCTCAAGTGGCACAGAACAGGTTCAGAGGTCACAAGTATCCTGTTTGACAGCTACTGTTACAGCCAAGTCACCACAGTGCAGAGGTGGCATTTAGGTCTACACCTCTGTTCCAAAACCATTATAATTATGATAAACTACACACCTGGTGGCAGGACAATCGAAACAAATATAACCCATATCTATTTTGGTATGGTAGTTGGTAGTTAACATAATTATAACAGCCACCTCTGAGTTATAACATAGCAGAGTCATCCCTTTAAGCTCTGACAGCTATATGCAGCTATGTGGATGTAGGCCACCTGCTTGTCTGCATTCTAGTGAATCAGACAAAAGTCTGGGTGCCTACCCCTGTTGACATTCTGGGAGAAATGGTAACTCCTCCCTTGCCAGACCTAGGATCTCCCAGCTGGAGATGCCAAGAGAGACTGGCTTCAAATAACTCATTCTATAACAAAGGCTTGCCTCGTAGTATGGGGCTGCACATCAGAGAGTTGGGAAAGGGTTGGAGGTAGGACAGCGAGGGAGCACAAGTGCTTTTGAGGGAGGATTCATCCACAATAGTTTTCTGTGGGATTTTCTCTCTATCCTGTTCCCTTACAATTCTGTGCGGAACAACCACTCTGGGTCTGACATCAGAAGGCAAGCAGCACTTATCAGAAGTACAGGGACTGGGTTCCTTAAAGCAAGCTTGCTTTCCTCCAGTCCCATGTGGAATTTTGTCTATAAAAGAGGGGGTCTACCACCCCTTCATTGATTCAATTTTGGACATTCAAGGACAAAAGAAATTATTAATTTGGACCTCTTTTGGGAAAGTTAATCTTTCCGAAGCCCTCTGCATTGATGTGAAGAAGGATTGCTCTAAGGCAGAGGCAGGCTCTGCTGCTTATCAACTTCCAGGGCACATTGGGGGACTCTTGCTGAGGAACAAGTCTTGACACTGTGCTTGCAAACCTCCCTAAACTGGGAGAGCAGGGACTGGGAAGAATTCACCTTGTCCAATAGCCCCCTAAAGTGGGTCTTACAGCACCTTGAAGGCCAGAACTGCCAGGATCCCTGTTTTCATTGACTTGAACTGAATTGAAATAGCAGGACTCGCAAGGGCTGTCTTTGGCTCTCACTCGAACTTTGAACCACCACTTCTCGCATCCTTGAACTTGCATGATCCTGCAATGCCCACAGCAGGGCCTCATCAACTGTCCGGCACAAGCACTGACATACAATGAAGATAACTTTGAACCACTCCATCAAATCAAGCATCAAACCAGCAGGACTTTGCATCAAAGCTCGACTTGAATTGCTGCACCATCACGTCACTCATCGAGCCGAACCAGTGGTACATCATTTTGAACCCATGGCAAGCGTCAGATCACTCCTGGTGTTCTATTTGACCTGCATCACTCGACGCCGCCTTCACACTACACGGAGCACCCACTCGAATCCAATTCAAATCCGACTCTTCACTTGAGACCAATGCAGTTTAACGGCTTTGAGCCCAGTTCAACAAATAAACACAGCACTCTGAAATCTGTCTCGCCAATCACATAGCTTTAAGTGACTCTGTTCCCCTGATCCACCTTTTTGAGCCCAAGAGATTGGTTAAGTCCCTTTAGTTGCTTTATTCCACCTAGACATATCCTTTTGTACAAGATTGTTGATTTCCTTACATGTTTTCCACTCTGACAAAGTATCCATAGTGCTTTTCTGTTCTGCATCTTCTGTCTTCTTTTACAGGGGTGGTTTTTTAATAGGGTTTTTAATAGTTAATTGTATTATTTATTTGTTTAATTAAAATACATAATGTTTGTAGAATCTTGATGAGATATACTTTTATTTTGTAACTTTTGCGCTATTGCTGTTTGCTTTGCTACTGTCACACACTCACACCTCTTATAAAGTATAGCCTGCCTTCCGCCCATTTTACCACAAAAGGTGAAGGAAGCTTATCTCTTGGCTGTGCCTGTTTTCCCTTTATGAGCGAGATTGCTGTTAGTTTGTAGAAGTGTGGTGGCTGAGTAGGCGGCTTCGCCACTATTTATCCATATACTCCTGCAGAACAAAAGTAATTTCATCACACTAACATGCCACATATAAGCCAAAGTTAATAACGCCATTAAAAATATAAGCACCCGGTATGAGTCAAAACAAAGGGTGTCTCTTAGGTGCCAGTCATCACCCAAATGTAATAGTGGTGCTAATGTGTCACCTGAGCCAAAACCAAACCAAGTAGCCTAGACACCTACAAGCTTTTCTTTCTCTTCAATGCCGTCACCTTCATATCAATATTTCTGCTCATTAGACCAACTATGTGCCAAACCTAACCAAGGCACACCTCTTTGGATTTGTGAAGCAAAGTCCACTGACAAGGTATTCAGCAAACATTAAGATCAATCAAGTAAGTACAATTGAAGAAAGGGACTCTGAATATAGGTACCACTCTGTATCATACAGAAAAGCAGAAATGTGCAATTTAGGAAATCAATGACAGCTCTGAATTCTCACTCTGAATTATTTGATGATGCTATGTGCCTACCCGTGAGTTCCTACATATTGTTCTATTTACATCTTTGGCTACATTCTTGAACAAGAATACAGATGTTTTCTCAATGTGCCTAAACTCTCATGCCACATTTCACAGATGAAGACCATTGTGCCTGGGGTTGGTTGTATTCTCATATCGAGCAGGTGTGGTTCTATAGATCACATCACACTGAATAACATAGTGATGCTCTCCTTCGGTAACCGCATACACAATCGGGAGAACATAAAATGCTGCTGTAAGTGCAGCAAAACGGTCACCTTTGTGTCTCTAAAAGAGAACCACTGGGGGACTTGGGTCCAAGGGAAGAAACCCACTCCATGATTCAACCCCTGAAGGGGTTAGAAAGAGGATCCCCACAGCTAGCCCAGTGCATCCCCATATCATCCAAAGGTACTGCTATTAACCTGAATATTATGAAGACCTCTGGTCACTCAAGGGTGAAATATGTTTCATGAACAGGGAATGTCAAATTGATTACTTAGACCCAAAATCCAATAAACCTGGACTAACTATTTAACATGAGCAGAATCAACAAATCTTTTTCCATGTTGCCCAACACACAGCTGCTGAGTGGAGGAAGAGACAGGACACTCAACTGGTGCCCACTCTTGTACATGATCGCAAGACAGAGCAATGCAGACATCTATGCCAAGAAAATAGGTCCCCGGAAGTGAATTACTTGCTCCATGTTCCCACACTGACATGGGGAAGAGGCGCTCAAACAAATGCAGGAAAGCCAGAGTGAAGAGTTTCTACCTGATTCCAATACGACAGGCATGTTTCTTGTAACTTTGGACTATAAGAACCGAGGGATGATCTGATAATGGTTGGACAAAGATGCATAACACTTGCAGAAAAAGTGCAAGCACCAGCTGAACTAATAGGGAGCAGGTGGAACCATTAAACAAGGGTCAATTACATAGAACAAACGTAATAGGCAAATAGACCACACAAATCAGGTAGCTCATTGTTGCAAACATTAATTTGGCACCTGTATAAATAGTGGAGCAAGCCACCTGATTGGGTGGGTGTTAAGACCACATTCCAGATAGTTGTGACAGAGAGACATGGAGATGTAGGGCCAGGAGAGCTATTTCGGGGAACCCAAAAAGGCCTACTAGTATCTGAGTGACACTAGGTTGAAGAGAAGACCTGCTGGTCACCTGAGGCCATAGACTAGGAACGGGCAAACATTGAAGGAAGCATACGAGTGAAGCCAACTGGCAGCTCTAACCACCATATTGTGGTAGCTGGGAGACCACCTGCTGAGGGTTAGAAGACGATGACTTTGAGGGGGACAAATTACTACCCAGAAGTACTGAGTAGGGTTTACAATTGGAGGATAACTACCTGCACTTGCAACAAAGAAATGCTTCGGGCATGAGGGGCCAATACAGGGTTTGCCCTAGTAGCAGCTACAAGGCTGGGCCGTTATCCTAATATCTGGAACCAAGAAAAAGGCCACAACAAAAGCCAAGACCAAGATAATTGACCAAACCCAAGTCCAGGACCAAGAAATATGGCCATGGTGGAACACAGCTGTGGGTGGAGTGGGACACTTTAAAAATCTTGGGACTGTGAGTGACTTGCAGATCCTTGCCCTGGCTTATGCTCATGAACTTGAAACTAGACTAGGGAAGTGGCTCAGGTTCTTTGGTCCTGGGAATAGTCTTTTGTTATTTAGTCCTTTAGATTTAGCCTGTACACTGAAATTGGTGCATTCCTTCTTGCTTCCACTGACTGTTTTGATTAGACCTTTGCCCTTTTGAGTTGTTCAGCAGTCCCATATGCCACCCTCCAACCTTTCCTTGTTTCTATAAAAATAACGGTGTTGAAGAGTATCCATTGTGTCTGTTTTGTGGCAACCACCAGTAGCAGTGCCCAAATGCAATTCCCAAGTTGTCAAGTAGCAATGTGGTGGAGTGTAGTGATCTATGTTATGTTTCCATATGTCTTGGGTAGCTAAATATGTTGATCATGTATCAACTGTGCCATAAACAATTGACATGATTTAAAAACATGAGGAATGAAATATGGGTGCAACTCTTGGCTCAGATCCAACCAACTGGTTGGTTTTGGTGCATTTGGGTAGCACAGCCGCCAACTTATTGCCAACACTATTGAACAGAGAAGAGAGTTACAGTAAAAGGGGTCCAGAAAGCTGGCTTTGGGGTTGGCATGACAACTGGAAATGCTGTGGCATAATCTGCCAACGCACTTAAGGTTATTGTGTGTGTGTGTGTATATATATATATATATATATATATATATATATATCAATTTTAAAGCTGGGGTGATCTTTCTTTTCTGAGGAGCCAGAGGGAGTTGGGTTATATTCGGTCTAACTTCCTGGTCCCATTGGGCTACAAGTAGGTTTCCCATCCTGGATACTGTTACAATACAAGCATTATTTCTTGGGAGAGGTGCAGTAACACTGACAACATACAGAGGTCAGCATATGAAATCTGAGAGGACCTGTGTATGTTGTCATTGGTATTGGACCTCTGCAAAAATTAATGCCTCACAGAGGTCTGGATAAGAAAAAGGCTGCTTGTAATGTAATGCTCAGATTCCAGGATTTTCAAATCTGCCTTACGTTTTCATTGTTGAAAAAAGGTGTATGCTCTGAGTGTTTGATGTACATCATTCAAGCATTTCTATCTCTGTTGGAAATATAGAAATAAAAAATACCAACACGGGGTACTGAATGTGATATGCATTGGGCATTCCCATGCTCCTGATCGAAACATGATTTATGCACACTTCAAAGCACATCCCGTTTCCAAATTTGGGATGAGCTTTGAAATGGGTAGAAAAGTCCTTTGTCCTACTGCCTTGTGCATTTGCATAACACGTGGGAAGAAAGTCACAATGTTTTAATTTATGACTATGAAGAAATATCATATTTCCTTTGAGGGACTACAACCAGGCTGCAATTATACATACAACCAAAAGATGTACTCACTACTTGTGCTGTTGCTCCTTTCCACCCTTAGGCTGACCCTCCTTTCCTCCTTGTGCTTCCCTTCTGTCCCCTTTGCTCTGGCCATCCTCCCACTTTGTGCTGTCCCTCCTCCACTTTTATACTGTCCCTCCTCCCCTTTGTGCGGTCCCTCTTCCCTCACGTGTGCTGTCCCTCCTCACCGCTTGCATTGTTGCTCCATTCCTTCTTCGTGCACTGTCACTCCTTCCAGTGTGCACTGTTGCCCCCTCCCATATTGTGCTGCTGCTCTTTCCCCATTGCGCTGACCACACCTCCCCCATTGTGCTGTCACACCTTCCCCATTGTGCTGTTGCTCTTTCCCTCTTGTGCTGTCGTGCCTTCACCTTGCACTGTTGCTCCTTCCCTCCTTGTGCTGTTGCTCCTTCCCTCCTTGCACTGCCACTCCTTGCCGCTTGTGCTGTCACTTCTTCCCCCCCTTATTCTATCACTCCTTCCCACCCATTTGTGCTGTCACTCTTCCCCTCACCCCCGTTGCCCTGTCACTCCTTCTTTCAAATGTTTTACAATGCTTCTGTGTACTGTTTCTGGCCGAGCTTTCATCAACTGGATTTTTTAATTTCCCCTCGTGTTGCTGTTTATTTCTTATCCCTCCTCCACAGTGCTTCCCTCATCCCTGACACTGCCCTTCATTCCCTACTATGCTTTCTGTCCTTCTTCCCTGTGCTATCATTTCTCATTCTTTCCCTCCATGCTAAATGTAAAAAGCAATAAACAACTTCAAGCACCTGAGAGGTCGACCAGGAGTGCTGTTTGGCTGGACTCTCTGCTCCTGATTCCTTTAAGGCTGCGAGGTACGACGAATTTTCTTCAAAATGCACCTCTCCTCAAGCAAGTGGATTTACCCATTTATTTTGGTTTGATTTACTTATATATATTGTACACTTTACCTTACTGAATCAGCCGCTAAATTTGTTTTTGGGCACTTTAAACTGCTTTTGGAAATCACTGGGACCCTAAACCACACCCACAGCCACCGGATCTTTACAAATCTGACTTCCACGTGCACCTGAGAGTGTGACCTAGAGTGCTGTTTGGCTGTTTGTTGGCTTGGTGGCTCAGGGTGAATGCCATAATTCCTATAATACCTTTTAACTATGGCCTTGCTTGAGGAAAAGTATTGAGGGATTGAGCTAAACATGGCTTCTTTTTCTTCATATTTCCTAAATTATTTTCTTTTTGTTCAGTGATTTCTTTAATCCCTTTTTAATTGTTTACTGCCTATTCATTATTTATTACCATCTGTGTATTACTCTGCTTTTAGCGGGGAAAACAGTATTTAAGAAGCATTCCTTTGGTTGCCTTTTCTGGAACTATATGTCCTACGCGTACACGTTAAAGACTACTAGGCTGCAAAACATGTTAGCGCATCAGCAGAAGGACATTTCCAGTAGGGATCCCTTAAAGACTAAGCAACCTTTTAGGAAACTATCATTACCTCGGCCCAAATCAGCTCCCATGCACTTGCGATCTAACTCCTTATCCTCAGAGATTAGAGGCTACTGGGAAAATCGAAGGAGGGCATGGTAATGAAAAATAACAAAACACCTGCCCTTGATCCAAGATTGGAAGGTGCGACACAGTGTGATCAAAACTCTGTCACTCAGACAGACTTACTAATACACTTTGACGACATCCCTCATTCTGCACTAGTTGCAGAAATAATGCACCTAGAACAAAAGGGCACCAGCATTAATATCGAACGAGGCCCCTGCTGCATTGTTAGAAAACAGGAAACATATGCCTGAGTCTCAGGCTACTCAAGCTGTCCTTGGTCCTGAGAACCAAATACCGCTCCCGTTGATGGTGACGAAAGCTCAGGTGCACAACAAGGAAAACTTATATAGTGCTTGCCCACAATTGGGAAAGCAAATTGTGTCATATGAACAAACTGGTAGGGACCTTTCAATAGATATATCCCTATTTAGACACAATTTGGACCCATTCATAATACAAACCCAATGACTAGGCAATTGAGGCTTCAGTCCCTGGCACTTCCCACAGATTCAACCCCAAACTGTGGTCTTTTGGGATTCTTTTTTTTTTCCTCTGGTCACATTGGGGTAAATCTGCACAATTTATATTTGGAAACTAGAGCAAGATCTGATGAAGAATTGATCCTAAATAGAACCAATATTCTGATGTTGATAAGTAGCACACCAGGGTGTGGTGACATTCAGCCTTCTCCTGGAGCTAAGAAACACTTCAGGGTTTTATATTGAGTGATGACATCAAATCTGCCCCTGTAATTAAGATGGGGGTCGAATTGGCATCACCTCTACCGAAGAGGAAGAGCTCTTCCTTCCCATCACTGAGGATCTCCTGTTTACAGGGTCAAGAAATTTAGCTCTTGGAGGGTACATTAGAGGGCAACTAAATAGATTGGTCAGGTCTTCCAGTATCTTGGATGGCAAATACCTGCAAAGTTAACTGCCGGATAGAATGGGGGCCATGACTCTGAAGATAGCCTCCTGTAATACCCAGGGCTTTGTACATTTGTTGTCACATAAAAATACTCCTTTGGTTGCAATGGACATTGTGATGCTCCAGGAAACATGGCTTCTGCACCCTCCAGTGTGAGATAGTTATGATGTATCTTGGTTGAAGGCGGTTAAATCCGTGGAAGGGAGGCTGATGGTTGGTTTATTAACAGCTTGTAAAATTAATATTTGCATGACCTTAGAGCCCGGGGCTGCCCCAAACACGTCTACTCAACTAACTAAACTTGTTTACCCTTTAGTTGATAAGCAATCAAGAGGACACTATGCACTCTTAAATTTATATTGTAATCCTCTGTCAATTTCTGATGATGCTTTCCTGGAGGGAGTAGAAGCCATGTTAGACCTAACTGTGGGAGACAATAATACCATAACAGTTTTATTTGCGGGGGACTTGAATATTCAATGCCTGTCAATATGGGTGGATCCATTGACAACTAGATCAAAGAAATGGTTGGCATTAAAGGAAAATCGTGGTTTTATGATGTTGAACAGTGCCTTAAAGTGTGACATGTCTCCCCAGCCAACCTCGAGACGTGTTGCTCAGGCTGCTGTTATTGATTATTTCTTTGTGGCAAGAAGGGCATTCAAGAATGCAAAAGATTTCCAGGTGTTGCCTCAAGACACTAGTAACCATGACCTTATTGACCACCTGGGATGTTCCTCTTCAAATATCTCGATCAGAGTATTTTCAATTTAACGCGGGGGTTACGGAGGGAATAAATAGGTTTAGATGGACAGAAACATCGGTGTTTAAATTAAATACTGGTATAGCAGACAACAGAATTACATTACGTGTACAGACGTTAACAAACAAGGGTGATTATGTGGCTACCCTTAGTTTGTTTACAGAAACTATCCGAAGAGCATCCCGTCCCATAATTTAAACATAAATATGTTTTTGAATCAGATGTTTGAAATAAGAAAAAAACAGTTAAAGAAAAGTTGAGACCACTTGCCCACTTAGATTTTTCCTCTAGACTATCAAGGATAAAAATGTTTAAATTGACTTATAAGAATTGGTTCAGAGGCTACCAAGCAGCATTGTTTCAGCAGGATGGGGAAAACATGCGGTCTCTCTTGGAATTTGGGAATGATGAGCTCCAGTTACCGTTACAGACTAACCCGATACAGGAGCAAATATGGGCACATACATTTACAAAATTTTGTGCCTCTTTAACCCTGATAGATAATCCAGGATTACAAGATTGTGACATAAACCATTCTTTGGAATTTGACCAGCATGATATTATCATGCAAATTAAAAATATAATACCTCTAGAGCTATGGGGCCAAATGGTCTGAGAGGTTATATGCTAAAAACTCACCCAGAGTCATGGTCTGTGATTCTGTTTACTATTTGTAACCAGGTTCTCCAGTCTAAAAAAATACCTTACTCCAGGAAAAAAAATTGTTATTATACCGATATTTAAGAAGGGGGACAGATAAGCCCCTCAGAATTATTGGCCTATAGCCCTTCTTGACATAAAAGTTAAAATCTGTGCCCTCTTACTAGTCAGAGATGTAAAGCTTTGGATTAAGCAGACAGCATGTCTGGATAGATATCAATCTGGGTTTGTTCCAGGTATAGGAACATCAATAAACCTCATGGCATTATCACTTGGAAAAAAAAGAGTAATTCAGTGAGGCTAGCCAGTTTATATGGCTTTTATTAATTCTAAGTTCGCGTTTCACTTAGTACCACAAGACATTCTGTTCCAAAAAATGAAAGCTGTGGCATGCCCAGCGTAATTTCGATCATTCATTTTCCAGTTCTACTCAGGTACTTCCATGCAAGTCAAGCTAAATAGACAAGGGCCCTCATTACGACCTTGGCGGAGAACCATGGTGCAATTTGCACCATGGTCCATGGCGCTAAGCTGCCAACTCCGCCATGGTGGTTGGCGGACTTACCGCCCCATTCCGACCTTGGCGGGGCGGTAAGTCCCCAATCCCCATTTACCCTTCCCCATTCCCATTTTTGCCCCATAGGGTATAATGGGAGTGGGGAAGGCGTTAATTACGCCACCGTAAATTACGGTGGCGTAATTAACAACAAGGTCCCGTAGCGCCATGGTTTTTACCGCCTGCAAAAAGCAGGCGTAAAAATCACCATGGCGCTACGGGAACTCGTACTCAGGCGGAAAGGGGCGCCATGGTTTACGCCGGCGTAAACCCCTTTCCGCCAGGGTCGTAATGAGGGCCAAGGTCTCTTATTGGAATCAAACCCAACTCTGAGAGGATTAAAACAGGGGTGTATTCTCGCCACAGTTCTTTTTAATCTGTTTATAACCGATATTGAGGAAGACTTGTGTAAGGTTAATTCCTTTCCACCGAAACTAGGGAAGTCCCACATATCGTGGATCCTATATGCCGACAATCTTGTCCTTTTAGACAAGACACCCATAGACCTGCAGGGATTATTATTGGCCCTGAAACATTATACAAACAAAAATCAATTATCAATGTCAATATGTGGAATATTGTCATTTTAACCCCAAAGAAGTTTTATAGGAGACCGGGAGTAGATTGGTTCTTATATAATAAACCATTGTTGGTACTTGACAAATATAGATACCTGGGTATGAACGCCAATAATAACATTCAAGAAGCCCATACAGAACTGACATTAGGAGAACAACTGAGATCACAGCTACCCAGGCTCTGATTATTCACAGGAAATACGGGAAATTCTTGTATTTATTTGTAATGTATTTATTTAATTGGGTTTTTTATAATGCACCTAATACCATAACTGAGTTTGGTTTCTAAGTGCGGATCCAGGATTCGAACATCTGCGTTTCCCTTGTGCTATCCTCCATTCATGTTCTGTATTTGACTGTGATTATCTTTCATAAGCAAAAGGTGGTACCTACATTAACTTATGGGCTGAGACAAAAATGGTTGAATGTATGTCAGATTGGAACACAATAGAGGGATTTTACTGCAAGAAGGGTTGGTCGCTTCCAGCAAACATGCTGATTCAAATAATACTATTTGAGCTAGGTTCACTATCTTTAAAGATCACGACAAAATGGAAAGCTTTGACCATGTTTAGGAAATGCATTCTAAACAAGCATAAAACGAATTCAATAATTCCAATAATTGCTCAATTGATGGAACGCCCGTTCCATTCATCTTTGTAGACCTGGAAGAGGGACTGTTTGGATACAATGGCCCTCATTACGACCCTGGCGGAGTGGGTTTACGCCAGCGTTATTTGCGGCGGACCCGTCCGCCCTACTACGAGTTCCCGTAGCGCCATGGAGCCGTTTTCCGCCTGGTTTTTCCGGGCGGAGAAATCCATGGCGCTACGGGACCTTGATGTTAATTACGCCACCGTATTTTACGGTGGCGTAATTAACGCCTTCCCCACTCCCATTATACCCTATGGGGCAAAAATGGGAATGGGGAAGGGTAAAATGGGGATTGGGGATTTACCGCCCCGCCAAGGTCGGAATGGGGCGGAAAATCCGCCAACCCCCATGGTGCTATCGGCAGCTTTCCGCCGTGCTCCATGGTGCATTTTGCACCGCGATTTCCGCCAGGGTCGTAATGAGGCCCAATGTCTTTAGCAGACATTACATTAGATGTATTGTTATCCAACCCGTATCGGGCCAAGAGGAAACTATGGTCTTGTGACTGGAGATTAACATGGGAGGAATGCTGTGCCCATAAGATCTTTAAAAATTGCCAATTCGACATGAAATCCCTCATTCAACTACCTTTGTGTTCATCAAAATGCCTATGCCCGAAATATAAAGCATGGTTTTTACGACTTAATGAATGGCCGACTAGGTAGATCATAGGTTCACGATTAAACAGGCCTATGGATCAGAGAGCTTGCCAATTCTGTCAGAGCCAAAAAGAAATCGAGACATTTGGGGTTATTACAACCCTGGCGGTAGCCATGCCGCCGGAGTTGCATTTTTTCTGGCCCCTGGCAATGGGGACGTACAGGGCCATTCCGACCTTGGCAGACCCTGTATGTCCCCATTGCCAGGGGCCGGAATCCATTACTCCCCATTCCCATTTGAACCCAATAGGGCTCAAATGGGAATGGGGAAGTACAGGGCCATTCCAACCTTGGCTGCCCCTATATTTCCCCATTGCCAGGGGCCGGAATCCATTAATCCTCATTTCCAGGACTCAAATGAGAATGGAGAGGTCGTCTGCACCGGCGCCGTTATAAATGGTGCTGGGGCATCCGACATGCTGTGCTCTCGGGAGCCTTTCTGCCCGCCCGCACAACTCGTAGTTTGCCGGTCCGGGAACTACAGTACCAGCAAGCTTACCGGTACCGTAGTTCCCGGACCGGCAAACTTATAATGAGGCCCATTGAGTCATATTGTTGTCTTCTTTCCAAAGTTCCTGGTGCAAAATAAACTGTTTTTACAATATTGTTTTAAGGATTATAGATGTTTAACACAAGATAACTTATCGGCAAAGATTTTTAGTGGACAGTGGGCCTCATTAGGAGTTTGGAGGTAGCCATGACGTTTTTAGGGGCATGTCTACCCCCAAACCGGGTACCGGGTCCGGGTTCCAGAAATGGGGAATTGTCATACCGACTTTAGCGGACCCGGTAATTCCCATTCTCGGGACCCAGACCCGATACATCCCCATTCCCATTTGAGCCCCCATAGGGCTCAATGGGAATGCGGAGGATGCTACCAACGGGCCCGTTAATGAACCTGGTCTGCTATCGGGTCCCGCTCTGCACGTTGGGTCTGGCCAGGCGTCCAGAGCCGGACCCGCTGCAGACCTTGTAATGTGGCGGTCCAGAATGAACGGTGCTGGTCCCTTACTGGCACCGTTCATTCCACGGACGCCTACCGTGTAATGAGGCCCAGTGTATTTCTGTGATTTTAGCAGTAATAACTTTTTGTTATCGTTAGAGATTGTATTATGTACCCTAGCATGAGGTAAGGTGTTTTAATTTTGAAAGCTTTTATTCTATTGTGATGAAAGGGGGATACATTGATCTTTTTACTCTGTACTTGAGGACATTGGCAGAATGTTTGTCTGTTTGATCATTTCGGTTGAATTATATTGTGTATGGAAAATTGAATGTAACGGATTATGATGTATTATGTATTGAAAGGTTTGAATTGTTTTTTCAGCCGTAACAATAAAAACAACTACAAACGCCACAACTATTGGCACTGACAATGCATGTTTTAGTATTACTTCAGCATCATGTAATTAACGAAATTGGCACTGTAATTTGGTACAGCATGGCGTGTCTACGCCTTGCATGATTTGAAGATTGATTTAATGTATGATGTACTATTGAATTGTGTGCATTCAACATCTTCTAGCCAAAAATGATGTGTGTGCGCTGGTAAACATTTTAGTATTTAACTTGATATTTAGCTGGCACGTTCTGTTTATGGCTGTTAAGGATCTTAATGTACTCAGTACAATAACATCGAATGTATCAATGATCAAAAATATCATAGCATGTAATGTACATGACATTTTTGCACGTGTTTTGCAAATGCATTGCAGGAGCGATTGATGAACACCAGTTGCCTTATTTTGACATGGTGCCTTCTGATCCTTCGTTAGAAGATATGAGAAAGGTTGTTTGTGAACAGAAACTTCGACCTATCATTCCAAACCGGTGGCAGAGCTTTGAGGTAACATGTTAATTGTGAACCATATCATAAAAGTCTTACTTTTGCATTCTGCTTTATGAACGGGCCATGACCTTCCATCTATGTCAGCACATCGATACGTATGTTATGAAATGACTCATGCTGTATTCATTCCACTGTGAAATGAACATCCCAGATGAGGACCGACCATGAATGTAATTGTCCCGACAAACGTGGATAGGGTTTTCACAGTTATGCCCAGGGCTTGGAACAGACGATCAAAAGCGTCATGAATGAGCCTTGCGAATGTTTAAGGGAACTGAATTATATTACGCTTCCAGTTTTTTATAATGATGATTTATTAATGTGACGTTGTATTTGTATTATGTACTCTGTGTTTTGTTATTAGCTGGCTTTTATATTTAAACTGTCTTTGTTTATGTTGTGCTTTTATCGTATTTTAGTGAAATAAAGTGACTGATTGAACTGTGACCTTTTAACTGGCTTTTAGTGTTAGATGTAACGTCATGGAAGCTGGAGGCTGATTGTGGAATGCTGATTCTTTTTCTAAGTAAGGTGTGAGGGCTTCTTCTGCATGTGCTCTGTGAGCGACATTATTGTGATGCACCTGGGTTCAATCTGTATAGAGTTTTGTGCGTGATTCCAATAATGGCCTTTATCTTGAGCTTCACACCGTAAGAGCAAAGAATGATGGGAGTGTTCTTTGGCTGGTTGGCATTAGTTCTTTAGAAGCAAGTCATTGAAGAGGAAAGGTTGTTTGGCCAAGCTAGGTGGACAGGTTAACCTGAAGCGAGTATTTTCAAGACATTCTGGAAGGGGTGTAGATGCTTGAGTATCTAGTGCAACCTAAGGTTCTCCAGATGTTTTGGACTACAACCTCAGTGAACCCTCACAGGTAACTGTGCTGGCTATGACTGATGGGAGTTGTCGCCTAAAATGGACACCGTTCCTCCATTAATTCCCTCATCTCTACTGGACGGAGCCCTTTCTTCTGCACCCCGGCAGCTTATATCGTACCTCTTATTTTATTTTTTTTATTTATTTTTTTCTTTAAAATGTTTGCACATTTTTTTACAAAAATTCTTACATCCTTCATGAAAAATGAAGACATACAATCCTGAGGGTTTCCTTGGCAGGGAGAGGATGCAATTCAAGATCGAAATAAGCCATTTCTAATCTCTCGTAAGGTCAATGTTCTGCAGGAATTGAGTCACTGCGATGGTCTCATACATTCTCTCTCCCTCCATTAGACGATTCCACCAGAACTCCTCATCGTAATCAGATATATTCTTAAACAAATGAATCATATGGGTCGTCCTTTCTTTCTCCAGGCCTTTACAGTCCAGAAGGAGGTGTCTGATGGTTTCTTTTTGTTCCGTCTTCTCACAGAACCGGCATAGGTTTGAGGTTGAGATTCTTCTGATGGCTCTAACTTCGTTTGTTGCGATGGTGTTCAAACGGGCTCCCATAAAGGTTTGCCTGGACTGGCGGTTTGGAAATTTCTTCAGGTAGGGTCTTGTGTCGTTCAATTTCCTACTCACCAGTATAATATGCGATACTGATTTGTAAGCAGAAGCGGTGTCTTGGGTTTTTATCCAGTCCCATATTTCTAGTTTGGTGGTCACTTTTGTTGGGTTGTTTATAAGCTCCTCTTCCGAAGATCCTATATCGGTGAGGATGTCGTTAACTTTGTGTGCCCATGATTTAAAAGCACTGGAGTTCTGCTCGTACAGTTCATTGTGAATGATATCAGTGATTTTTGGGCGATTAGGAATAATCAGTTTTCTGAACAAACAAGCGGTTTCTGTGTAGGATGGCACTTAGTGACAAAATACAAAGCTCCTGTCTGATCAGGACCATTGGTGTTGGTGATGGAAGATTCAGGAGGCTCCTCCAGAAGAGGCTTTCAATTTTCTGCCATAGATTGTCTGGCAGCGTTAAGAAAGCCTCTGTTCCGTATAGAACTGCGGGGACGACTTTTGTTCTGTAAAATTGAATAATCGGTTGTAGAGAGAATTTACAGAATTTTCTTTCGATTTTCATTGCCTGGGTTGTCAAACGTTTCATCTTGTCCCACAGTTTTTGTTGCATGTTCTTGTCAGTGGCATTATTGCTTAAAGTAACACCAAGGTATTGGAATTCCTCCACCGTCTGAATTTTTACTCCCGCCAGTAACCAAGTAAAGTTGGCCTTTACCTTAGATGATTTTTGGAAAATCATAGTCTGTGTTTTCGTCTTATATATTTCCAAGTGGTTGTTTCTTATATAGGTGCTCAAATTATCTAACTGTCTCGATAAGGGACAGTTAGGGTTTGATCCAAAATGATCAAGTCGTCCGCGTATAAAAGGCGTTAAACCTTGGTCCCACCTAGCATCGGCGGAAAAGATCTGACCAAAGGCTCTGTGTCTTTGTAATCCCATAGGTACGCGCTAAACAGGGTCGGCACCAAGGGACAGCCCTGCTTGACGCCTCTCAATGTAGGGATAGGTTTGGCGATTGTTCCATGATGGTCCAGTCTTACGGAAATTGTTGTTTCTGTATGGAGTGCCTGAATTTGTTCCAAAATGAAATCTGGACATTTGTTGCTGTTTAGCTTTTTCCAGAGAAGCTCCCTGTTGACCTGGTCAAAGGCCTCCAACGAAGGCAACGTAGATTGGGGGCCCTCCATCTTTTGTTTTCTCCTTTAAGATGTTAATTAGGAGAATATTGACTAGGGTTCCGAGATTTTTAACAAAGCCTGATTGGAATGGGTCGTTGACATTTGCATCTACTCCCAGAGTTGAAACAGGTCCGGTAGAGTGGAACCGTAGAGCTTGCCAATAACATCAAGCAGGGCAATGGGTCTATAGTTCTTAGGATTGTCTCTTGGACCGGCCTTGTGGAAAGGGACTATGGTCGCTTTTTTCCAAAATAAGGGTATTGATTTTGTTCTAGTTATTCTGTCAAAGACGGCTATGACAAACGTGGCCCATTGTTCCGCGCATGTTTTATCAGTACATTTGTTAGGTCGTCAGGTCCGGGAGCGCTTGAATTTTAGAATTTTTGTTTCAATAGAAATTGGGGCAATAGGGATCTTCCACTCCACTTCGGATTTAGGCTGAGGCTGTTGCTTCTCTAAATTCTGCTTTATAAAGAGTTCCTTCAAGTGGTAGATCCAGTTCTGTTCACTGACGCAGATATGGAGTCTGTTTGCTGGACCGGTAGTAGAAGATTTTATTATTCGCCAAAAGTCCCTTGAATGCTGGCCATTTAACAGCTGAAAAAGTGCTTTGGCGTCTACTTGGTACATTACCGCTTTGTGTGCTTTTAGCCAGTTTTTATAGGTCTTCTTCACCAGGGCTGCTGCCTGCAGATCCTTTATGTACTTTGTTTTCTTTGCCAAACAGAGAATTTTCCTCAGTTTCTTCCTCTCTTCGACCAAACGTTTGTGATATGTGTGGTTATAGCCCGACAAATTAGACTTTGAGGTTTTGATTGTGTTCCTGTAGATATATAGGTGATGTTCGAAGTCCGGGGGTATATCGCGCCTCTTATCCACCTGTTGCCTGCGCTGTGCTCGGGTTAAGGCTGGAGAATTTGGGGACACATTATACTGCCGGTGCGCTGACTTTCATTTTGGGTCGAAATAACTTTTTATTCGAGACCGTAACTGATATCTGATTCTGAGGCCAATATTGTTGCACTCCGTTCACTACCCACCTCTGGGTTTTCCACCTGTGCTGATATTGCATTTGCTGCCTAATTGTTTCCAGACCCTCCAAGATGGCTGGACCACGCTTTAATAGAAATGTGTTACTGACTTTGAGCCAGTCCCTGCAACTTCTCCCATTGGTTGCCTTGGCCCTTTTAAGCCAATTGCAGCAACCGGGAGGTGAAGCCAGCCCATACATCCAAGGCCTACAACGGGGCCCCGCTTCCATTAATTCCCTCATCTATACAGGACAGAGCCCTTTCTTCTGCACCCAGCAGCTTTCATCGTGCCTGATATCCACCTGTTGCCTGCGCTGTGCTTGGGCTTAGGCTAGAGAATTTGAGGACACATTCTCATGTCGGTGTGCTTGCCTTCATTTTGGGTCGAAATACCGGTTTATTCGAAACCACGCCTGATAATTGATTCTGAGGCCAGCATTGTGGTGCTCCGCGCACTGTCTACCTCTGGGTTTTCCACCTGTGCTGATATTGCATTTGCTGCCTCATTGTTTCCAGGCCCTCCAAGATGGCCGGACCACGCTTTTATTGAAATTTGTTCCTGACTTTGGGCCATCCTCTGCCCCCTCTCCCATTGGTTGCCTTGGCCCTTGTAAGCCAATTGCAGCAGCTGGGAGGCGGGAGCCGCATACATCTAAGGCCCACAACAAAGGCCCCTGTCTGTCCCTGTCCGCTGCTTGTTTGGTGCGTGAGGTCTCCCTGGACCCTTCTTATGCATCATGAGGATGGTGCCCTAACTTTTTCCTGGAACTCTGAACTACCTTGGCACTATCACCTCTGAAACCATGGGTTAGTCACCCCTATCTCATCATCCACACCCCCTAACTTTTTCCCCCTTCTCTCCATATCACACTTTTTCCCATGCTACAGCCTGTGACTGGACTGCGTTTAGTAACATCTGCTGCTGTTTTGAACTTAGCTGCCAGTAACATTGGTGCTGTTTTGAGCTTAACTACTAGTAACATTGCTGCTGTTTTGAACTTAGCTGCTAGTAACATCTGCTGCTGTTTTGAAATGAGCTGTTAGTAACATCTGCTGCTGTTTTGAACATATGATATGATATGATATGATATGATATGATAAGGGGGGGAACAAGGGGAGACAGACAACGATCTTACTAGGCCAGGTGTCATTCAGATCGCGCAAGTGCAAGGGTAGAGGGGAAGGGAAAAGTGCATGGGGGAAGGGAGAGGGGAAAGTGCAGTACAGGGTTATAAGCATACAGCATACAGGATAAATAACAAGGGCCAGCTGGTGGCAAGTGCGAGGTAAGTGCAGACAAGTGCTGGGAAGGGGGGCTGTATGGATACAGACACAGTCCCGTAGTGCAGGGGTTGCCGTGGAGGCAGTGCAGGGGAGAGTGGCTGGGCCGAGAACGGTGAATGGCCCAGTTGCAGATTCAGTGCAGTTTCAGTAGTATTAGCATTAACATAGCTACTAGTAACATTGCTGCTGTTTTGAACTTAGTTGTTAGTAACATCTGCTGCTGTTTTGAACTTAGCTGCTAGTAACATTGTTACTGCTTTGGACCTAGCTACTAGTAACATTGCTGCTGTTTTGAATTTAGCTGTTAGTAACATCTGCTGCTGTTTTGAACTTAGCTGCTAGTAACATTGCTGCTGTTTTGAACTCATCTGTTAATAACATCTGCTGCTGTTTTGAACTTAGCTACTTGTAACATTGCTGCTGTTTTGAACTTAACTGTTAGTAACATCTGTTGCTGTTTTGAACTTAGCTACTAGTAACATTGCTGCTGTTTTGAATTTAGCTGCTAGTAAAATCTGCTGCTGTTTTTAACTTAACTGCTAGTAACATCCGTTGCTGTTTTTGAACCTAGCTGTTAGTAATATCTGCTGCTATTTTGAATGTAGATGTTGCTGCTTTCTTGAGGTTAGCTGTTTGTACGACTTGCTGCTTTTTGAATTTAGCTGTGCCCAGTGACTACCCTGTGCTACCCCTTCCTGCTTTTCCCCCACAACTGTCTACCCCCCACCCTCCCTCCACTACTCTCTCTTTTCTCCCCCCTCCTCCATGACACCTATGGCACTCTCTGCCTCTCCCATTTTTTCCAACTGTTTCTCCATTGACTATCCTTTCCTTCTCACTAAGTCTGGCAGCAATAAGTTCATAAAGGATATCTTGGCCTCTAACCCTGGTTTCCCTATCGCTGACACCTACTCCATCGCTTTTCCAGACAGACCCTCACTGACATCCTCTTTGTCGTTCCTTCGCCGGACCTTTGGAATCCTCATATGGTCTCTGTGCTCTCTCCTTTCTCTTCCTCACCCATTAATGTTGGCACCTGTTGGGAGGCACTCCTGGACCCCTTCCGCTCCTCTAAGGTCATCATTAATGCCTACCTTAATGGCACCGTCATGGTCCAAGGTCCTCAGGCCAACCGTCTCCTCTTTTACAGATGCTTCCCACGCCTCATCAATTTGCTTTCTTCTCCTGCTCTCCCTTTTCTCCCTTCAGCTACCTTGTCTCCCCCCTCTGCCTCCTCCTTGGCTACCTTGCCCTCTCCTCCTTCCTCTTCTGCTCCCCCTCGGCTCCTTTGCCCTCTCCTCCTTCCTCTTCTGCTCCCCCTCGGGCTCCTTCTACACCTCCGCATGGCGAACCTCTGATTTGTACACCTGCCGGAAGTCCTTCAAGGATGTCAACCTTCTCCATATTGCCACTCTCAACTCTCGCTCAGCTGTCAAAAACACTCTTTTGAAATCTGCCGCCTCCTGGAAGAACTTGACCTCAATGTCCTCGGTCTCACAGAGACATGGTTCACAGCCAGCTCTGTCACAAGCTTTGACACTCTCCTCCCTGATGGCTACAAGATCCTCTGTGCACCCAGATCCACCCAGTCTGGATGAGGTGTAGCCCTGATCTTTCCTGAGTGTTTCCCTGCCTCTATCATTCCCACACAGACATACTCCTCTTTTGAATGCCTTGTCTGCAGGCTCTCTCTCTCTCCTAGCCACTCTCTTACAGTGGCTACTATCTATCGGCCACCTGGTCAGAGTGGGCGGTAAAAAAATATGACAGATCATTGCGAACTGCCTTATTTACTCTTAGATAATGCAGCTCAAGACATGTCTATTCGAAATAAGCAGAATGCTAACTTTCTTTTAGATGCTGAAGCTAATACTGCTCAGCTTCCTTCACCATTTGAAATGAGAGACTCTGAACTGATGGAAGTTCGAATTCTGGACGAATGCTAAAGTCCACAAGGATTTGTTTTGATGTCTCCAACACAGTGCACAAGCGAGGTGTGTCAACAAAATCGCCTGACGTCTAGAGAGCACTCGGCACCTCCATTCTTGAAGTGTGCTGATAGTGTTAATGCCGTCTCTGAAAGTCAGACGGCTGTAAAAAAACAAGTGTCTTCAAGTCAACGAATGGAATTACCTGAACTTGTTATACAGGAACGAAGACCACAGACTTCAAATGTGCTGGGCAGCAACATGAATAATACAAACTTAGAAAAACAGGCAAATAGCAATCTATCATGCAGTGTTCTTAAAAAGAATGGTCTCACCCGACACGCGAATGAGTCATGTGCACACGCCGAATGCAATCTTCTGGCAACTGAGTTATATGTATGTCAGACCCCAGCAAATGGCTCACACAGTGGTCGTCTAACTCAAGCTTCAACTGCAGAAACAACTCTACAATCTAACAGAAACATATACGATTTTGCAGCCCGCGAAGCATGGCTGACAGAGAGTTGAAAATCTGACTTTGAAGCTTTAAAGGAACGTTTGAATGAGAGCTTTGTCAATCCTATGACTCTCCTCGCACAGACGCTGAACATGCATAAAATCAGTGATGCACAGTCTTTTGCCAACCATAAATCAGGGCCAAATAACATCTCACACAATCGAGTTGGTACCCCGAGCATTAATTCAAAATGTAAAGTTTGTAAGTCCAGGCTAAATGTGTCAGTGCAAACTGTGCCGAGCATCAAGAAGTTCAAAGGTTAACATTCTACTCACCCAACACAAACAAAACAAACAGCTCGGGAATAGTGACTCAACCTGACTCTGAAAACAGAACCGTTTTGAAAAGCAACCTCTCGATAGCTGCAAGTCTACAGATACACAACAATGTACTAGCTGCTACATCTATCGCACTCATACCATTTACAAAACTGTATGAGTCATTGAATAAATTAATAAAAGAACAAGGAGCACTGCTTGGCAATATGTTCTCCAAAATTCAGAACATGGAAATCACCAACTCGTATTCGCAGCGACGGTTAGAAAAGGAGGCTGAAGTATCTGCTAGCTGGTAAAATGGACTGAGCGATTTAGCAAGAAATGAGCTAGCTGAAAAGTCGGACTTAATCGAAGCAGTGTTGGGGTGTACAAAATGGATGCGGCCTAATAACATGCAGTCGCAACTTATACCTGTCCCTATTGAGAGAAAAAATTGTCAATGCTCGCCTCGGCTAGAAAGTGGCCATCAGACAAAAGAAATTACATCCAAAAAATCCTCAGTACTGAATGATCAACAGCTAGATGTAACATGCTCTACCAAGAACAATATATCAACAACTGACAATGTAACTGACACTACATGTGCAGAAGTGTCTACGCATAACAAGAGGAGACATGAAATACTAACATCAATGACTGATTTGAATTTGTGCCAGCTAATGAAGCTCCCAACGGTTTTGGGCAAAAACACACAGCCTACAAAGTTACCAATAGAGCCTGGTATAGATACTCATGAAGGGGATGATGTTGCGATCTTATTGACTAGTTCTGAAGATCCAACTGCAAAGATAGCTGGACAAATGCCCAAATTGACAGCACCTATGAAAAAGATCACCCATTCGGAATTTTTACTGGACCAGCCAAAACTTTTGCTGATAAAACTAAAGAAACTATAAAGGTTCAGCCAAAACCTTCACAGAAGAAAATTAATATAAAACCAGCAAATAGACCAAAAGGGCATTCAAATAATTTAAAAAGAATGTACAAGGAATTTGACAACTCCTTCAAAAATGGGTCTATTTACGTGCATTTTTAAATCTGGGTGTCATAAAAACGCAGAAAAAAAGACTGAAGAGATGGGTCTTACCAATCCAAATAAACTACCTCATGTGGATGATGAAGATGAAAATGCTCTTCCATCTACAGCTTCAATAGATCTGGACGATATATCAACCTACTCGATTGATGTGAGTGAAGCACCGGACTCATCAAATGCCTCCATCAATACCTCAGGCAGCTCTGAATCTCATTCCTCTGTGATCGTGAGAATTCCAATAGTACAACCAGTCCAGACATTAAATTCCGCAGCAGTTGGAAGAACTGTCACATGGGCCCATCAAAAACAGATCTCCTCTGCTGAGACGAGAAACCCTCAGCTTCAGAAAATAGTGCCTAAACAGACTTGTGATCAGTCTGAATCAAAATTATGCAGTCTCAATCCAAAACAATCTACTGCCCAGCTAAAAAAAAAAACAACGCGGGTTGGAAATGAGGTTCGTACAACTAATTCATCTGATTCCGTCATTAAAAGATGGAAACTTGAACTGGAAAACATATTGTCCATCAAGAACTAAGTCAATTTAAATCGAGGGAATGTGTATGAAATTATTTCACTGCATCCCCTCTCTGAGAACAATAACATCTGAAGATATACTGATTGTGGAATATGTTACTGAAACCCGTTCCGATTTGGTGATCCTACATATAAAATCACATTTAATTATGAAAACATTGTTGGCAGCTAAAGACGAGCTTCTGTTTTTTGGCTTTGTAATACTAACAGAAGAGGATCAAAAGAGAAATGACGTAACAAATGAGAATCATGAAGAATCAAAGTTGAATTCTGAAGAATCAAAACGATTAATGACAAAACAGAGAGTAAATGCAGTATTCTCCTTAAAAATGCCATCAAGACAAAGATTCTCACAAAGGAATGGATCTGAGACAAACTCAGTAAGACAACAAAATAGCCATTAGAATTCAACAAAGGTAGCAGGTGCCCCTCTCTCGGAAGAACAAGGCATGATAACCTGTTCAGTGGTTGTTAACCACATTGAGAGCTCGCAGCCATATGCTTTTTGCTCACTGTACCTTTCACAGATGGGAAAGGGAATAGCTAATCACAACATTTATTTATTTATCAATATCAATAAATGTACTGTTTGTTGATTTCTAAAAACCTTTATTTTCATATCAAAATTTCATAAAATATAAAATCAAACATTTTATCAAAAACAACTATCTGCATCATACATTCATACTGATTCACTCCTACCACTCTTTCAACTTCCTACTTTGTTATCACAACATATAAGTCTTGTTGTCTCATGGCCACCTTCCTGGATGGCCCCCAATTACTTATTTTACACAGTGATCAACAAAAGTCCTCTATCAAATTCTGTGATGGTTCTGCCTGCGTGTTCTTAATCGCACAGACATATGTCTACACGTGTTTCGGTTGTCTTTTCGGGACATCCCCATTCATGGCACCTTGGATCTTGCAACCTTCTTCAGGACAGAAAATCGGGAGTTGCCTTATTCCCGTGAACATCAAGTAGGGTGAGTATCACCACTCGAATTGGTTATGTTGCTATATTCACAAATCAGATGTATTCATGAATTAATGTACTTTCTGCAGGCTTATACACGAGGGGTTCTTCGTATTTGGATCCGGCAAGAGAGATGCTCAACTGGTGGACCGTTGGGTGTACAGAGAATTATTTCTATCTGCGGCCACCAGATATAACTCTGATACTGATCTTACAGCGGGATCTTTTCCCTTCTCTCTCACAAGCCCGTCTGCAATGCCGTATCGCGTCTGTCTTCCGCTCCACCAGTTGAGCATCTCTCTTGCCGGATCCAAATACGAAGAACCCCTCGTGTATAAGCCCACAGAAAGTACATTAATTCATGAATACATCTGATTTGTGAATATAGCAACATAACCAATTCGAGTGGTGATACTCACCCTACTTGATGTTCACGGGAATAAGGCAACTCCCGATTTTCTGTCCTGAAGAAGGTTGCAAGATCCAAGGGGCCATGAATGGGGATGTCCTGAAAAGACAACCGAAACACGTGTAGACATAAGTCTGTGTGATTAAGAACACGCAGGCAGAACCATCACAGAATTTGATAGAGGACTTTTGTTGATCACTGTGTAAAATAAGTAATTGGAGGCCATCCAGGAAGGTGGCCATGAGACAACAAGACTTATATGTTGTGATAACAAAGTAGGAAGTTGAAAGAGTGGTAGGAGTGAATCAGTATGAATGTATGATGCAGATAGTTGTTTTTGATAAAATGTTCGATTTTATATTTTATGAAATTTTGATATGAAAATAAAGGTTTTTAGAAATCAACAAACAGTACATTTATTGATATTGATAAATAAATAAATGTTGTGATTAGCTATTCCCTGTTCCGTTGGTCCAATATTAGATTTATTGTTATGTTACACCTGGAGGACCAGGGACTTTAATCAGGCACCCCTTTTTGTGTTTAACCTTTCACAGATGGGAAATATCCATTTGCATATCAGTCTTTGTCCCACCCACATGGGCAGTCCAGCATCGAAATGCTAATAGCCATTAGCTCTCGACCGTAACTGGAGAAGTTAGCTGTTCGCTCTTCTCCTGGAACACTCGAGGGTTTTTGCATCTATTCAATGAGTTACCATTCACACTTATTTACAACTTTGGGATATGTCTACAGGAAACGTGGCTCTGAGAAACTCCATCTAGAGATGGCTATGTAATCCTACTTAATCCTGCCAGAAAAAATCTTAAAGGGCGACCAAATTCTGGTCTAATAACAATGATAAAAATTAATAACATGTGGAAGATAATTGAAACTGAAAATCCAAATATCTTTGTGCAAACAGCAGTATTGCAACTACTTCACTCAGATCATAAGAAAAATGAATATTTGCTATTAATAAATACTTACTGGAATCCGGCGATGATATCAACTAAGAGATATCTAACATCTGTTACATCAATCATAGATAAATGGATGACCAAACGTTTAGATCCGAAAATTATCATCTGTGGAGACTTAAATTTCTCTTTCCTTGGAAATAATGCCAGCATGCCAAGCTGCCTTTCAACTACAAAAACTCAGGTGTTAAAGTAGATGGCTGAAGTGGACATACAAATTAAAAGTGAGAGATTGCAACATGCTAAACGGAAATGTTAGAGGAGATATCCCTGTGAGACCAACATGGTATCGAAATAATTCATATACGTCGATAGATTATTTTTGGTCTTCAAGGAATTTGATTTGGCAAATCGATTATCTGTCGATCTTGAAAACATCCAGAAGTGATCATGATGTACTAAAGTTAACATGGAGGTTGTACAGCGAGACGTCGTCAATAACAAATACACATTCTCTACAAATTAACAAAGGAGCAAATAAACTACGGATAAATAAGAATCAAATCAATGTGCTAAAGAACAATCTGTTGGCTACTAATGGCTCCTTAAGTTCTCAAATAGACTATGCACCTCTGCTATCTCAATGTAAGTCTCAACTAGGTGGAAAGAAAATCACCACACATACAAATAAGCATGTATATAGCATGTCAGTAAAAGAAGAAAAAAGAGTTCTCCACAAAGATATCAGATTATTAAAAAAAACATCCAAATGATTAAACTGTATCGTCCATAAAAAAAGGAGGCAAAAATATAGGAATTGATTAAAATCCTTCTCAACAATTCGTGACCAAGAAAGAGGTGAAGAGATCGTGCGACTTATCTTAAAGCACAAGTCAAAACAGATTTGGTCGATTCTAAATCAGGGCTCATTAAATCAGAATAGTATGCTAATGAATAGCATTATGTCTAGTGCTTGGTTGAAGCATTTTACATCAGTATTTGAAAAACCCCTGGATGCAGAGTCTATCTTCATTTCGCCGGTCTGTGCATCCTGGAACGTTATTCAATCAGCAGAAGACATAGCATCTGCAATACAAAAAATGAATAACTCTAGAGCTGCCGGCCCAGATGGACTCACAAACTCCGTGCTAAAAGCAAATAAAGAACCATGGTCGTACTTCATAGCTTTGCTCTTTCAGAAAATTGCAACTGCAGTGAAAATACCCGCATCTTGGTTCCTGGCAACTGTTGTTCCTATTCACAAAAACGGCAATCGGGACGATCCTACCAACTATCGCCCGATTGCCCTAATCAATATTATTGTCAAGATCTTTGCGACCTTCTTCCAAAAAAAATTTGAAGTATGGACAACTAATGCGGGATTTTTGGACATCCATCAAACTGGGTTTACTCAAAAAGTAGGCATTGAATTAAATCTTACTCTGTTAAACATACTAAAGCTTGAAGCCCTACAAAAGAAAAAAAATCTGTACCTTACCTTTGTTGACCTGAGACAGGCGTTCAACAGTATAAATCGATGCCTGTTATGGGAAAAACTGCAGTTTTGGTCTTGTCTTCCAGAAATATTGCAACCCATAATGGCTCTTCATCAAAACACAAGAATTCGAGTCTGCATTAATAACCAAGGATATCTTACCAATGAAATAACGACTGAAAAAGGCGTAAAACAGGGCTGCCCTCTGGCGGCTCTCCTGTTCAAGATATTCATTGCTGATTTGCCAACTCCACTCCATGAGACAAAAGCTTTTCCACCAAAAATCAATGGTCAACAAATAAGCTGGGTGACTTATGCCGATGATTTGGTGTTGATAGATTCGATCCCAATTGGGATGCAAAGATGACTAAATTCTCTTCAAATCTACCTAAAAGAATGAACTGCAAGTGAATGTAAAAAAACAAAATTATGACATTTGGTGTGCAAAAAAGCTACCGAAATAAAAACTTTTCTTGGACTATAGTGGGCAAATCTATAGAAAAGACCTCCGCGATTCACTACTTGGGTATCCAATTTAATATATCAATCCGCGAATGGAACTGGAGTCAAGATCTGGTTGATCGCATGCACATGCAAGGGACCAGATTACATGCTGACTACGGAAAATGTTCCCTAATTCCGATCTTGACATTCTACTCACAGAAGGTGGTGCCGACAATCACCTTCGGAAGCGAGTCTGGTTGGAATATAAATAAATCGATGTGGTCGGTCTTGGAGGGATCCTTCTGGAGGAAGGTGCTTAAATTTCCAAGGAATGTATCCATTTTAGCCATAAGATACAAATTATGTTTGGATTCTCTATATGGAACAGCACTTTGGAAATCAATTTCACTTTGGAGAAAAATGCACCTAGATTTACAATCTATACCATATTGTATTCTGGCTCCAAAAAAATAATTTCCCTATGTCGGTCTCTTAAAAAACTGGTCAGAGAAGATAAATACCATCTTAATGCATGCTAATATTGATAAAGAAACTGTACTGCATCGTCCCCAAAATGCAAAACAGAAAATTAAAAGATGGCATTGGATACAAAATAACGCCAAACGCAATTCTCTTTCATCATCTCTTGATATTGGCCCAGCTTTAAATGGAATTGACCAGCTTCCGAAATATTTAACTCAATTTCCATCACAATATCATTGGGACCAGTTTTTAAGGCTCCGACTGAACCTGTATAAAACAAAAGAGATGTTATTTCTAAAAAAGACAAAGACACCAAAGATAACCTGTGTCGCTACTGCAAAGTGGAAATTGAATCATCAAAACACCTGGTTATCGCTTGTACTGAATTAAAAACACCAAGATCATTGTTTTCAAGCAAATTCGCTCAAATGAGTGAAAATATGGAGAATTGGTGGTTTATGAGATTGACTGGCACAAACCATAAGTTAAGCTGTGCAATAATTAATTATTTAGATCATATTTTGAAAATAACTTAAATGATGATTATATCGTTCCGAAGTGCACAGGAAAGGAGGATGGAATGAAAAGAATGAGTTGTCATTTTTCTTTTATGTCTCTGTGTAGTATGAAATGCTAACAAAATGTGATAAAAGTTTGTATACATTAAATATTACAATATATTATTTTTTTTTAAACAGTTCTGTGCTTTCCATCTGCAGCTCTTTGCTCTCTACCTGCATTTATGTTTGTTCCTCTGTCTCCAGCCTGTGGCTTTCGATCTACAGCCCCTTGCTCTATGTCTGAAGCCCCCTGCTCTCTGTCCACAGTTTGAATGATTCTATCCTACAGATGTTTTTCACACACACAAGACTTTATAATTCCTTTTCAAGATACACTACACGTTGTGAGGACATAATGCACGTGACCAGTCTGATCATTTACTAAAGTTGACTCGCCTTTTTCCATGACCACATGTTGGTAGCTTGCAACACAGAAACCCTTCCTCTGATTAGTAGCCAACCATGTGTTTTGGGTCAATGTGTTATTCCATTTAAAAAGAATTGTTTGCAGAGGAACGACGCAGGAGCTCGTGATATTTCAAGCCAGAATATTATACTGATTGATTGATTTAGTTAGGGTGAACCCCTGCCTGTGAAACTGAATGTTTACAACTAACTACTTCAGCCTGCTGTAATCGCAAAATGAAAATGATGTACACAGCCACTCGTTTTTTTTTATCAACATTGTGATAAGATTTCATATCCTTCAGTCAACTCGAGGATGAGTAATGACATGGATGTCCCTTGAACCAGAAATCCTACTCAAATCAATAACAGCCATGTGATTAAGCAAGGCTATGTTAAATGTTTTTCAAAGGACACACCAGTCAGTTACATATATTTTACATTCAAGCTAATAGCTATCATCAATCACAATTTTCTTGCAATAATTTACTTACACAATAACATCGTGTTCTCAGGGCTTCACCATCCAGTAAGGGCCCAGGGCATATGTTATAGGCCAGAGCAAAGTAAGGCTTTAACGCCACACCCCAGTGTTGTTACCGGGCCGGTGAAGCCCTCCGAACATGATGTTATATGGCGTTAATCCCCCGTTCAAGGGCTGGAATAGGGGTAAAGGCCCCACAACCAGATAACAAGGGCTCTGGGCCGTTACCTCCATTTGAGCCCTTGGAATGGGGGATTAAGTCTATTAGCAGCCCGGGTTGCAAAAGCGGTAAGCCAAAAGAAGTATTTTCCTTTGTTCAACGGAACGCTGCCTGCGTCCCATTGAACGAAGGAAAATACTTGTCCAATATGGCTGCCATAGAACGGGAAGGCAGGGCTATGTACCGACCCCATCTTCCTTTTTCATGGCAGCCAGCAGGAGCCGGAGAGAAGGAGTGGCTGCAGTGGAGGCACTCACTGTTGCAGAAATAAGGTAAGTGGGGATGGGAGGGTGCAAAAAAATAAAAAATAAAGGGAAGGAGGGTGGGGGAAGATGGTAGCGTGTAGCGTGTCAGCCGTCCGTCAGGTGGCATGGAATGCAGGCTTTCACCGGCGGTTCAAGCCTGCGTTCTTAGCCACCTGATTGGCTGGTTCCCCCCGCAAGGGAGCTAATTGGTATTAGCACCCCAAGGCAAACTCTCAAAGTGCTGATAGCTATTGGAAAAAGAAACCCATCCGCGCTGCAGGGAGAGAGTCAGGATTGCCATGGAAATTGAAGACCTCTTCCCTTTCCATGGCAATGACCAGGAAGCCAAGCTTAGACAATGAAGCCTGTGCGGAGGAGCCCTTTTTCAGGTAAGGAGGGGGAGGTGGGTAGGGGTGTTGAGCGTCTGAATTTGGAGGTGGGAGGCAGAGGAGGAGGGAAAAAAGCAGTACCATGTGGAGGTTTGGTGCACGGACCACTACGGTTGGTCCGCACCCAGGCTTGCATTGATAGATTCAGCCTGGGTTTGGATCAACCTGATTGGCTGCCGCACCCGCCAAGGGTGCCCAATAAAGTTAATTATATAGTCACCCTGGGTTAGGCTTTGCATATCTGGCTTCCTCCATTTTACTATTGCGGTGTGACATATGAACAGGAATTTATCTTAAATTGTGAACACATTCTTGTTAAAAAGGTACAGCTAATAGCCCTACTGATGTTCAAGGTGGAGGTAAAGACAAGCAACATGTTTTGGGGTTCAAACGATGCTAGTGAAGTCTCCAACCCAAGTTCCACAGACAGTCTAATGCCCATACTTAAGCCTAAGGAGGGCTCTGTCAGAAGGGGAGAAAAGGAGCAAGAACTGAAAAAATGGGATGCCTAAATCCAACCTAGCTCATTCGCTAATCTCTATAAGTCATCCTTAGTCACAAATTAAAATAAGTGATTCACTTCATACTTCCACCCAAGAATGGGCATGATACAAAACCACTAAGGACTCAACTATAAAGATGAATCCCTTCAGGGGAGTCACGTGAGTAGGATGCTCATATGTAGTTGAAAAAAGCTGTCAAAATGTGGAACCATCAGAAAGAAGTTCCGAAGGAGAAACATTACCTGCATTCTTTATTACTTCCTGGTTTGTCATTATCCCAATGCTCCACCATATGCATTGTAGTGCCTCCAGTTTTTGCTTGGATAATATCTTGAGATCAGCTGCATATGTTTTTAGAATGCATCTATACCCTTGGTGCTTGAGACAGCTGTTGTAAATGTAAGGATGCCATGGCATGATTGACAGTGAGGTGTATGCTGAGATAGATGACATTCAGGACTACATTGATATCTTTCTTATTCAGAAAATATTTTTCTTCTGTTTAATGGTTTGAGCCCTACGAAGACTTTCATGCTGAGAAATGTTCGATCTTAAGATGATTAAGGTGCTCTGTAAAACGCTTTGGATTAAGGCGCTATATAAATAACACATCATTATCATTAATGAGAGAGCACCCTAAACAATTATTTCCAAGAGTGAAAAAGACAACAGACACAAATGAAAACCATTCTGGAAATTGAAATGGAAATCAATGTGATTTGGCAATCAGCAAGAAACATGGAAAGAAAAAGGAGACTCTCGGCTCACCCTGCTAATATTTATCTATGGAAAACATGCCCAAATATATAGTTAGCAGTGTTAACAGCAAAAAAGAGGTTTCTAACACAGAGAATTGACAAAGCGACAAATTCAGCTAAGGCATCTTTAATATTTTAAAAAGCTTAGGGGACCCCTCATCTTCCTCCACATTAATACCCTCACAGCACTTGACAGAGAAGATATGTAAATACTTTAGTGATAAGCTATAAACTATCAGAGTTTCAATGTCAGGCTCCGTAGCTACTAACATCACTCTGTTGCTGAACCTAAATTAGACAGTTCAACTGGGAACATCAGTTTGACTCAAAATAAACTGAGTCAGGGACTCAATGAAAGGTTGGCTAACCTTTCTCCAGGATCACTGAGCAATGCAGCAATCCCTTCAATCTCTGCACGATGTGCAGGGCCCAGTCGGGATCCCATGCCACTAAAATAGTGAAGGGAATTGTCCTATTATGTAATGGTTTGATTAAAGACCAATTTAACTCCTCCTATAATTCAGGAATGGTGCAAGAGTGCGGGATCATTTCTGTGATCAGGCTTCTTGGAAGAATAAATGATTGCCTGGACAGAAACTCATTTTAAATCAACCTGAAGGTTATTGTTGCATGCAGTAGCTACATTTTGGGATGCTACTTTTTGCCAAATTTATTTGGCTGCTTGTTGTGCTCTAATCCTGTTGTGCAGAGTCTAGGAATTATGTTGGATCTGTGCTTGAGTCAAAATGTATCTGTGTTGGTGAAATTGTGTTTGTTCACCTCTGCAAACCTAAACACCTAGTTGCTTTTCTGTCCTTCCCTCGTAAGGTGACTGCAATGAAAGAGCTTGTTTCATCCCAAACTTCATTGCGGAAACTTAATTTGTCTAGGTCTTCTAGAAAAGTGGCTTCATCAGCAAGACCTATTCTGAAGATAAAAGAAATGTAAACACATCTCTACTGTACTGGCATCACATCATAAACTAAAATACTTCAAGGGGTCATATCCAAGGAAAAAACTCTCTTCACCGTGGCAGAATCGTTTTAACATGGTGAGGAGAGCCCAATCCTTTATTTCTAAAGGCCTTGTAGCAAGGTCAGAGCAGTATGTGGGAAAAGCTGATGCATCCCTACCTCGTAAGATACTTGGACAATGCTGATGTAGCTCCATATCTAAACGAAATGGACAGATAACCTTAAAACCGTATACCAGTAGTTTGTTCATAATATAATTCACACCCATGTGAAACCATATAAACCAATGCTGTAGGAAGATAGATTAACCCTGTAGACTATTATCACATGCATTCTTTGGGTCTCCTAATAATACTTTATTTCAGGCCATCAGGGTGCAAGCAATAGGTAATCCTCGACATTAAAAATAAAATAAACAGCTACAAAAAATCCCTTGTAAAACAATGTATTTGATTTTAGTAGTGCCACCTAAATTATATTGCACTTTTATCAACTCTTATCTGATTATGGTGACCAGTTTCTTCTGTGACCAGAGTTCATAGCATTCTTCAGGTCAGGGTTGGAGTGTATATTGTTCTTAAACTGAACCAGGATGCATACAGGTCTCTTCTGTATGATAAAAGCACTGTCTTTTTCTTCACATCTGGTGCTATATACGGGCTCATGAAGTATTCAGGAGCCATTGTCATTAAATGAATGAGCCACATAGATTGTTTCAAAGTTGTTTTGCATTTATGGTCACTCTTTACACACCGTTGGATGACTTATTTAGACGTATCTGAGGTCTCCTTGACCTTTTATTTATTAAAATGTATATAGCTTAAGCTAAACAGTATACAAACACACTTTTGTTTATCATATCGATCTTCGTCAAATCTATTGGCCCAACCCAAGATGGACATTGTTATAGCTATGTTATTTTTTGGGCTGAGTGATACTCCTTGATACTATAACTTTATGGAATACGGTTTATGATGTGGGTGGCATGGGTGGCACCAGCCCTACAGATAAAGGGTGTATCGGACACTTGTACTCTCTAAAAACTCGCAACTTGTTGGAGGGAAAGTGGGGTTTGAGCTATGGGTGGGTGGTACTGTCTGCCACAGGTGAGGAGAGGACAGGCTCACATAGCCCACCGGATTAGGTGAGAAGTAGTCAAGAAGTATCTTGTCACAATTGTGCGCTCAGTATCCTGTCTTTTTCTTTCACACGGATGTTACCATATACAAGTTAGTGTGTTGACAGTTAAGTTTTAATTAAGAGTACATTCCCAGGGATATTTGCTCCAATAATCAGACAGATAAAGAATGAACAAATAGGGAGCCAGGAAACAGCCATGCCTGAGGCTCACAAGCGTATGAACTTTGTGACCTAAATGACCCTGATTGTTAAACCTAATCTGAAAAGTAGTGTCCTGATGAAGCCGGAATTATTTTATTCAATAAACCCTCAAGCACACCCCAACCACTAAGCTTGTTCCAATGCACCACCCTATCAACACAGTCAAAAGTGTCTTTGAGCTCAATGCAGGCCAGAAACAAATATGGTAAACTTTTCTTGTGCCAAAGCAAGGAAATTACACACTGTAGAAATGCATAGAGGAATCGCAATAGGTGCCATTGGCTATTGAACTGAGGCAGAAGAAGAGGGAACAAGACACTGATTCTTGGAGGGAACAAGACACTGATTCTTGGAAAGTTCGTGTTTTTGCTTTATGATGAATCCGATGGTGTCATCTCATCACTCCTTTCCTTGTCGGTCGCCCCTCCCCATGCAGCCAGGGGACGGCAGCTGCTTCCTGACCCTGGAGGTGGCTATATGAGTGAGGATCACACAGGTGGGAAACAGCCATCGGGAGGGTGTCATGATATCATCGGACAAGACATGGTATCCCCCCTTTCCTTTTGAGGATACCCCGGATTCCCCATGCCTTAATGGCAATCATCATACCTCCCCTCACCCACCTAGGAAAGCTACTGGAAACACTTTCAAGTCTTTAAAATCTAACTTACCTTTCAAGACTCTTGAAAATACCTTTCAAGACTTTGGGCCTCATTACGACCCCGGCGCTAATAGCACCATGGTCCATGCCGGGGTCCGCCATGGTGAATGGCGGAATTACCGCCCCATTCCAAGGTTGGCGGGGCGGTAATTCCCCATTCACCATAGCCCCTTCCCCATTCCCATTTTTGGCCCATAGGGCTCAATGGGAATGGGGAAGGCGCTAATTACGGCACTGTAAATTACGGTGCTGTAATTAGCTCCTAGGTCCCTTTGCGGGTTGGTTTTTTAACGCCTGCTGAAAGCAGGCATTAAAGTGCAACCCACAAAGGGACCTCGTAATCAGGCGTTAAGGGTTTAATGGCGCTGAGACCTTTTACGGCGCCGTTAACCCCTTAACGCCTGGGTTGTAATGAGGCCCTTTGCATGCAAATCCTTTAAATATGACTCACCTTTCAATAACACTGAAAACATCTTTTCAGACTTTGCATGCAAGATAACAGAAACAGACTACCACTGCCTTAAAAGTATTGTGACTAAGAAGATGAGCAGAGTAATGGAGATTACTGCAAGCCAGCAGCGCACACTGCACTCCAGTTGTTGTAAGAACAAGGCTGATTCTGGGAAATTTAAACCAGCAGACAAGCTGACAGGCAGACACCGGCTGGGGAACAATGCTTCTCTCAGGGCTAACTGAGAGACCGTGGGGCTGCAGTGCTGTCCGTGGAGCCAACCGGCTCACCGACAAGTAAGAAGGTAACGGGCTGCAAGCAGGAGTATACTGTGAGAATGTCAGAAGCAAACATAAGGCTTCTGGGTGTTTGCAGGTACTAGAATGCAGCCTCCACACCACCGAAGCCCAGAGTGACGAGGGCCAAATGCCGAGTAGTCGTGGGAGACAGGGGAGCAGAGAAGCAGAGGAGGCAAAAGGAAACAGAACCCGGAGAGACCGCCATCAGCTTGCTATGAGAGAATCAACATATGCCAGCAAGAGCCGGTGCGTCCACCCAAGGGAAGAAGGGATGTCAGGGCATATTAGCAGGCATGCCAAAACAAAACAAATGGGAATAAAGTACATAAAAGAGATCGAACAAGTAAACATTTCATAAAGAGACAAAACAGAATAAGTGTAAGAGGTCAGATTTGTGAGTGTATGCAGTAAACCTGTAATAGTATACCAGGCAGATTCAAAACAAGACAGAATAAATATATATATATATTCACTGACAAAGAAACGTTGTTAACGGGACGTTATGGTTCAGTTGCCCTAACTAAAACCTATGAAATTCCATGCAAGTTGAAAACATGTTCATATGAAAATCCCTGGCAGGAAAGCACACCAGGGATCATCATGTTGAACAGTGTGTAACATAAAGTATCCAAGAAAGTCTTGATAAGGATACATCAGGACTGACAAAAAGTTGTGCAAACTTATTAAAGAGGAGAGAAAACCTGGCAGGAGAGTACACCATGTATCCTAACAAAATACAGACTATCAGCCAAGTTATTTTGTATGCCAGTTGTGTTGTTTATCAAGAGAAACATAAGGAACTGATATTCTTGAATATAAAACAGTGTGAAGAGAAATCCAGGGGAAGGGGACCACTCTCTGGCACAAGGAACTCTGTCCTTCTGCAACTGGAGCTACACATTTTCTTTTTGGACATTTATACACCACTCAAGGCCAAAGACAGTACCCTTTTCACCTTAGAGTTAATGTTGTTAGAATGTGAGGTCCACAATAGTACTTTGGACATGGGACGGTTTTGCTTTGGACATTCTGACATTGAAAGATCCTTAGTTTTGGTTTTAGGTAGGGAAACACTGCTAAGAGCTGGGACAGAAAGGCATTTCCCAAACCCCTTTTATTTTAACAAAGGTCTTTGATCACAACCATGAACCCCTGTGTCTGAGTCTCATTCCTGGCTCCTCACAGCTTGCTGCAGTGAAGTGGAAGAAACAGCTATCCAGATATGACATTAGAAACACTACTAGTACTAGTTGTATCAGTGGTTTATGTGCAATGTTTGGTTACAGACTGACGCTGTACTATTCTACAACGGAAGAGTCATGCATCCTGACCAATTGCAGTAGCTACTGTTTCTGCAGTAAACTGTGCATCATTTCTAGGGTGCCTTCCTCTCCCCCTCCCATGTTTGCCTGCTTGTTCTGAAGACAACTTAATTGGTGTTGCTTATGTCTTCAAACACCATAGACAATGGCAGCCCAGGTGGAGTCTTTTTTAAAAGGGGGTAGTGCTGTATGGTGGCGTTCCTGACCTCGGCTCAACTGCTGAAGGTAGGTAACATTTTTACATGTGTCAAATCGTATCCCTCTTGAATCCTGCTGCTCTTAAGCAGGTGGTGTGTTGTGTCACACAGTCAATCAGCCTGCCACTAATGGCTATCCCCTTTGATCACTAACTTCAACGATTTTTCCAACACCCCCACATTATTTTCTGTTCCCTCAAAGCAATTCAATTACTTGTTTGTATGTTAGCCCATTAAATTAAGCTGGCAAAGTGCAAATTCCTCCTCTGGTGGTATTATGAATCACAGACCCAAACTGTCACTAATGCCAACTGCTTCTGATCACTTCCCCCAACAATGTATCCAGCACAACCACATGTTTTCAATGAAGCTAGCCCAGCACATATTCCTACTCCGCCATACTGCCCAACAGTTGGTGTGTTGTATTACACAGCCAGCTCAGCCTGAAACTAATACCCACTGCCTGTGATCACCATCTCCAGCACTGTTTCCAACATTCCCCAAATTGTATTGTGCTCCCCCAAAGCACTTCAACTGCTGTGCCTGTTCAGTCATGTTGGCCCAGTGCAATTCCCTCCTCTGTCCTAATGATCAAGCAGGTGGTGTGTTTCATCACAAAGCCAATCAATCTGCCACTAGTGCCCGCCACCTATGATAAACACCTCCAACAATGTCTCCAGCCTTCCTCAAATGTGTTTGTGTTTCCCCAAAGCAATCAAACTGTTTGCGTGTCTGTACTACCCGTTCAATCAAGCTGAACCAGTGAATATTGATTCTCTATCCTTATGCTCAAGCAGGTGTTGTGTTATGTCACACAACCAATCAACCTGCTATTCATGCCCACCATCTGTGGTCACCACCTCCAACAATGTTTTCAACATCCCCCAATTTGTTTATGTTCCCCAAGGTTATGCAATTAAACTCAGCTTGTGTGAGCATGTGTTAAATCGGTTCCATGTCATTTCATCGCGGGATATTTTCTCGCAGGTTTTTTTCCGTGATTTTTTTTCTGAAAAAAAAAACATCTAATTTGTTTTGGGTGGGGGGGTATCCCCCACCCCCTCCCATTTTCTAAAAAAAATTGATAGGTTTTTTCCCAAAAAAATTCCATGAAAAAACATCCCACGACGAAAGGACGCTGTACTGTAAAATCAAGCTACCCATTGCAAATATGCAAACTAATGTTTTATGTTCATGGCATGGCATGGAAAGTGAAATCTCTCAAAAAATCTCAAAGGCTATCCTATCTTTCTGTGAAAATCAGATCACTTGTAAATGGCGTTTGTAAAAATAAAAAATACAATTATATTCTGCTGATCACTGCCTAAAATCACCCTACCAGGGCTCTCTCCTATATCCTTTAAGATGTATCCTTCTTGAATGTTTTTTTTCTTTCTCTCCTTGTAAATGTATTCGATTCACAACATACAATGACGCTTTGTTTAAAAGTCCAAAAAGTCCTACTTAAAAATTAAAGTGAAATGTGCTCTCCACCATCAACAGACACGAAAAGCTCCATTTCCTTTTATTTGTTCTTTCTTTTTGTTTTTCCCTGCAAAAATATTACATACAAAACATGAAATTATGTTTTGTTTGAAAGCCTACCAAGCATTACCTAGAAGAGTAAGTACCTGCTCCAGATCTCAATCAACAACAGGCACCAGTACACACCACCTTGCTCCCTCTCAGAACATTTCCAGCGATTGATGAATAGCTCCAACGAGCCCTTCTATGTATAGCAAAGTGAATCTGCCTGCCCAAACTTGTTTACTCGAATAGCATAAAAGTTGAGAACCTCAGTGGGTTGCGAATGCATACAAGAATTGAAAAATTCAGATGATGCAGGATTCTGACAAATAATTCGGCCCATGCTTAATTATTACTTGTGCTAGTTATTTTCAGATTTATCCGATTCAAGATTATTCCTGTTTATACTATTCTCTAATCGACTATGAGTTGGAGCTGTAATAAAGTTTACATGTATTCAATCTTTTTTATCTGTTTTATTCTCAAAATATTTATTATCACTGAACATTTCAAGGTGAACTCTGATACTTTGAACTAAAGCTATGGTTCCCTTTATGTTCAAGTCTGAGGAGCCACTGAACTACGCAGGTATTGTATCACTGTCTGTATCTACCTGAGTACTGTACCTAAACACCTATCTTTTTTAAACATTATTTTTATTAGTTTTCAACATGTTAAACAATCTCCCACCCCCTCCTCCCCCTTCTCCCTATCCTTTTCCCCTTCCCCCAGAACCCCTCAAGGGTTCGGCAACCCCTTCCTCTTGCATCGATTTTTTGCAGGGGTTCAGTCAATACAGGTCCAGTAGTTTCAAGCGTTGGGGGCACCATTGAACCCTAAAATCATCTTTCAGGAATTCCATTCTCTCACCCAGGTTTCTGGCAAATATTTCCAGGTTGTTGTTCATTGCATATGTTGCCCATTCCAGCGCTACTACCTCCGAGATCTTGCAGAGCCACTCTTGTATTGTGGAGATGATTGCACCCGTCTACCTTTGGGGTGATTAGAGTCATTCCTGCCAATGTCGGTACCAGTCTAGCTGTTGCCCGGCCCCTATTTTCCCCTTCTTCCCCAACCTATCTGAGCCCCAGCAAGACTCGTTCCGGGGTACTTCTGGCCCCTTCTCCAAAAGCTTGAGCTTACGCCTGTAACACCTCCCTCCAAAATGGCTTGCTATTGGGCATATTTCCACCATATATGGGATGCCGTGCCCTCTTCCCCGCACCCCCTCCAGCAGATCTTGCATGTGTCCGGATATATGTTATGCAGGCGGGCGGGATTATAGTGCCACTCGTACAAGATCTTAGCCCCAGGGACGTCATTTAGGGGTCGCCAGAGGTCGCATCTGCAACCTCTGTGGTCTCCCTTGCGACCTCTGTGGTCTCCCTTGCGACCTCTGTCTTAAAAAAATAAAATAATGCAAGCTTCTGGGATGTGGCCAGCACCATGTGGCGCTTTACTTCTGCAGTGGCTGGCTTTCTTGTTCAGGCCCTTTTTTTTAAAAAAAGAAGAAAAATAAGAACAGGAGTGCCACAGTCTAACACTTTCAGCACTGACCCTAAAAAAGAAAGAATAGGAATACCAAATTTCTGGAATTCTATACAATAATTGCTAAACTCATCAACGGTTTATTTCAGGCACACTTCGGGGGGCGAGTCACTGATTTAGTCTGTTCTTAAATGCCTCAACTAAGTCTTTCATCCTTCTGAGGTCGATAAATGATTACCAACACAGGTTGGGTGATACTGGGTGTATATTTTTTTTATATAAAGCACTTAAGCGTAAGTGCCATATAATAACACATCATTATCTTTTGGTCTTGGACATCTGCTTGCATTCACAGTAATTTAGTAATATGGGCCTATATACACTGATCTTAACGCTACATATGGCGATCCATTCTTGTATGAAATGTACATCACATTATAGTGATATCGTAACCATATTTTTCATCGTGTACAATGATATGTGATGCCACTTCCTGTTTTGTCAACGGGTGAAAGGTCGTGTTCCATCTCTTCCTGCAATATCACTTCAGGGTGGGGTCCAATGACATCACTTCCTGTGATGTCATCAGTAGTCAAGGGTCGTGTGATGTCACTTCTGCTACCCCTGGCATTTTGGTGAAATGACGTCCTACCATGTTTCTTGTAGCTGTATCACCTTTGCCACTTTGGTTTTTTTTCTCCAGAGGCTTTCCCACTCCTCTTTTCTCATTCCCTGCTCCATCATCTGCTCCCATTGCACCATGTACGGCCACTGAGCTCGAGGGGAGGCATCATCCAATAATCTATATAGGTTTGATATGAGGCCTTTTGATCCATCATGTGTTAGTTAGAACTTCTCAAAGTGGGTGAACTGCCGGGTTGCTTCTGCCCTAATATCCCCATTCATCAACCAGTGCCTTCATTGGAAGTACCTATGTCTCTCCCCCTCCTCCAGAACTCCTGTTTGCACTCTGTGAAGGGACGAACCATCCGGTCCTGGAACATATCCCGAATCGACCTGCAACCCCCCTCCCGCCATTTGCCAAAGGCCCCTTGCTCCATTCCTGGGGTGAAGTCCCCGTTATTAAAGATTGGTGTAAATGGGGAGGGGAATGTCGTAATTCCCTGTTTCTTCACCAGTTTGTCCCATGTGTCTTGCAGCAGTTTGGTTATGGCGCTCATGTACAGGTGTTTCGGCCTAAGCTGTCTCGGCAACCAGAGCACCTCCTGCAGGTCGTATTGTGCTACCGCTCTATTCATCAAGACCCATTGCTTCCCTTAGGTCCCTGAGAACCATTATCTTATCACCCACAGTTGTGCAGCCTCGTAGTATTGTCTGAAGTTGGGGAGTGCCATCCCCCCTCCCTCTTTGGGGCCATCAATAAATGACGGCTTATTCGTGGCCTCTTCCCATCCCAAATAAATTCCCTTGTTGCTTTCCCCAGTTCCCTGAAAAAGTTAGGGGGTATAGCCAGCGGGATTGCCTGAAACAAGTAAAGCAGTCGTGTGAGCGCAACCATTTTAACCGCTGCCACCTTTCCAATCCATGAGACCCTTAGCTTTAGCCACTTTTGGAAGTCCTTCTTATTCGCCTTCAGTGTAGGTGGGTAATTGGCTACGTACCTCACCGACAATGCTGGTGTTATTTTAACCCCTAGGTTTTTGATCCCCCCCTGGTCTCCATAGAAAGGGAGATGATGTCTTTAACTCAGCCATTTCTTCCCCCACCCACCGTTAAGTTTAGCAGTTTGGATTTGTTGAGGTTAACCTGAAAGCCTGATACTTCCCAAATCATCCCAGTAGCTCCGTGCATGCTTTTATTGAGTCACCCGGTCTGGTGAGTGTCAGGATCATATCATCGGCAAACGCTGCAACCTTATGTTGCTTTCCCCCAAAGGGTATACCAGGGATCTCCTCTGCCTCCCGTATTGATTGTAGTAGAGGCTCAAGGTAAATAGCATACAGCAATGGGGAGAGCAGATGCATTCCCCTGCTTGGTCCCCCTTCCCAAGCGAATAGGGCATGACATAGACCCGTTCACCATTAGTCTAATTGTCGGCGTATTGTAGTTGGCTTGGAGCATTTTTAGATAGTCTCCCCCGAGGCCTGTTTCCTCCATTACCTTAAACAAGAAGGACTACTCTATTCTGTCAAATGCCTTTTCCGCATCGAGTGATAACAGGACCGATGGAGTGGCCGTCTTGTGTGTTTTCTTTACTAGGTGTGCCACCCTTCTGATGTTGTCCGCTGTCTGTCTTCCCAGAACAAATACCGACTGATCTTAGGGAAGATAGCTCTCTAACATATTTGTCTGTATTTACGTGTAGATTTTAGCGTCTACATTCATAAGTGCTATGGGCCTATGCGAGGCACATTCACCAGGGTCCTTGTTAGATTTGGGTATAACAGTGATTTTAGCTTCCTCCATGGAGGATGTGATGCATCCTGTTGTTTTAAAGATGTTAAATAGCTGTGTCAATTGGGCAACTGCAGGGGCACGTACATTTTATAAAAGATGGCTGTGTAACCGTCCAGTCCTGGGGCCTTATTCGAGGGCAGTTTTACAATTGTTTTCCTCACCTGCTCTTCCGTTATCTCCCGACCTAATAATTCTTGTGCACCTGGATCTATCTTAGGCAGCTGTATCTTTCTCAGGAAGTCTATCTGTTGCTGGCTCAGTGGGTTTTGGGTTTGTTATAGGGAGTCGTAATACCTGGCCAAGAATTCCTGTATCTCCTCCGTGTGGGTATGGTGGTTTCCCTGCTCATATTTTATCGCTATAATTGTATTTTGACCCCCTACTCCCCTCAGTAGTCATGCCAACAGCACATCAGTCTTATTGGCTTTTGCGTAGTATTTTTGCCTAACAAATAGCAGTGCTCCCTCCACTTTCTTTGTTCTAAGTACTCCTAGTTGCCCTACTGCTCGCGTATATGTCTTAAGTGTATTTCTGGTGGGGGTCTTGGTCACCCTTTCCCTCATCTCCTCTACTTCTCTTTCCAGTTAGGTGTCTAAGGCCATCATCTGTTTCACCCTTTGCTCCCTTGCTGCTATGAATTCCCCTCCTCATATTTGCTTTGAAGGCATCCCACCGAATGCTCTCTCCCTTGTCTCACCTTTTATTGAACCTTGATCTTCTCCCCCAGATCCTCCTGAATCACTCTATCCCTGAGTAACTCGCTGTATCCCTAAGTAACTCCCCCATGATTTTCCATCTCCATATGCCCGATGTTCGTCCCTGCAGATTCATTTTCAGTGACACTATCTTGTGATCAGCTATCCCCAAGGGGCCTACCTCCACCTAATCCACTCTCCCCAGTAGGTTCGCTGACACCAATATATAACCAATTCTCGATTGAAACCTGTGAACCCCAGAGAGGAATGTGTATCCCTCCTTTTCCCCCATCAGTGCCCTCCAAACATCCCTTAGTCATCATCGCCTCCGCTATCCTTTGTTCCCACCTCTGTCTTTGGCCTCCTCTCCCCCTTTTGGCCGAGGGCCTTTTAATGTCACTCTCCTTCTGCACCTTTCCCCCACTATCGTCCACTCCCATGGTCTAGACCTTGTTCTATTTTCTGGAGCGGAGAGCCCCTCTCGCAGCTGGTCGTGTCCCTTATCCAGGTGCAATATGTCCGCCGCCTCCTGGGGGGAGATTACTTGCTTTTGCACCCCGTTTCCACTTGAACACCAGTCCAAAGGGAAAAAGTCCACTTGTACCTGATTCTTCTTTTGTTCAGCTCCTTGATGATTGGGCTCATTTGACGACGCTTAATCAGTGTGCTTTTCGCAATGTCTTGGTATAGTGAAATCTGATGGTCCTTATATTTCACTGGCTCCTGTAGTCTAGCTGCCCTCCAGACCGCTTCTTTTTTTACATATTTTGCAAATGCCGCCAAGACATCTCTGGGCCTAGCATTTCGGCCCTTATTTTGTCGGCCCACCCTATGAACGTGATCCAACTCGACTGTCCCTGGGTCCACTCCTCCCAACAGGTATGCAAAGATCCTCTGTGTCACCTTCTTTAGCTCTCTATCCTGCACCAACTCCGGCAATATTTTTATTCTAATCTTAATTCTTTGTGACCTGTTTTCCATATTCTCCATTTGTAACTCGAGGTTCTGTGTTGCCACGTTGTTGGGTTCTATGGCCTTGCGTTTTGACGTGACCTCTTTATAAACTGCCTGCTGATCTCCTTCCAGCAAGTCTGTTCTTTCCCCTAGCTTCACAGGTCTCTTGGTTCATGGGCTGGCCACAATGTGGGGAGGGTGCTTGGTGTGTCCCCCATCATGGGGGGTGCTTTGATGCCTCTGCCCTTTGCTTTGGTTGTCATTTGTAACACTGGGCCCAACCGCTTCTTTCTGCGATTTCCTTTTGGGTAGGGTTGTGGGCCTCGTTTACAAATAGTGGCACTCAAAGTTGTGGGGGCGTTCTTCCCCTCTTATGCGTTGATGCCTTTTCACCCTGTTACTGGGTAGCCTATGTTGTAAGCCTCGGTTTCCCCACCCTTGGGGGCCATGTCCACTGTTTTCCTCCGTTCCTCGAGGGCCATGTGGGGGCTCCTCTGGGCTGGCTCTGGCCCGCTCCCCCTGGGTTCCTGGTGCCCTCCTTTCTTCACCCCTGCAGCATTATGTGCTACTTGGGGGAGTCGCCTCGGTTCACGGTTATATGGTTTTATCCCAGAGGGTGTGGGCTTCCCAGTCCTCAGCGCCCAGATGGACCTCTGGTAATGGGACCCAAGCCTGGTTCGGCCCCAATTCCTTGGACTCTTCTGTCCTCCTTCTCTGCCCTGTTTGCCCATGTATGGGGCGTATGGGGATCAGGCTGTAAGCTCCAAAATGCTTTGCCTGCCCCATTTATCTGATTGAGAAGGATAGGGGCCAAGGTTAGTATTTGCCCGTCCCTACTCCAGGGTCTGACCTTACGTGGTGGACCCCTGGTACCGGATCGGGAGCTTCTCCCACTGACTCACTGCGATGAAGTTCACCTCAGGGCCCTTCTTCCTTCTGCTTGGCACCACAACTGCAGGCCCGCTCCCCTGCCTTTCCACGTCAGGCTGCTCTCATGTGATGCTGGAATGAATGCAGGCCTTCCTCTGCAGCTCTTCACCTAGCGCACACTCTGCCATCCTCCACAATGTGGTCATCGGCTGGTGTGCACCTATCTGCTTCGCCTTCATACCTCTTCCTGTTAACATTTCTTGACCTTCACTTCCTCATCTGGACGACCTCACTGCCATGGCTCTCTGCCCCTCTCTGGACCGGGTGGTCTGCTCCCCTTCTTGGCCGCACTGGATCTTGCAGCCGCAACACCTTTGCCTCCCTCTGCCTACCGGTGCCTGAACCCTCACTTGCACCAATCTCCCTGGCTTGTCGTGCCTCGAACGGGGGTCTGCTCCTCTTCCCAGTCTGCTCCTCTTCCCAGGCTGTCCGCTTACTCTCAGCAGGTGGTGTAAACACTGTATGCTTAGCCCAGGCTCAGGAGCTGCCGTTGACACGTTGCCTAGTGTCGGCGGCCATCTTGGAATCCTAAACACCTATCTTGATAACAAAAAACTGCCGCCATTTTTCAATGTTGCCTAAATGCCTATCTATACCAGACCACACTCTCGCTAAGACCATCACTGTGTTTGCAATCGAAATAACCAGCTCTGATACTGTCCACCTGATGTCAAAGTCCTGAACAAGTGGCTCATTTAGGTTCCCTTTTTAATACATGAACAATGCTTGATAATCCTGGTTTTGATGGCTCCTGACATTTCAATGTATCTTAAATTGCAAGGACATGTAAACAAGTAAATATTCTTGAAGAACAGAAAATACTCACCCACTTAGGAGACCCAGTGCTTACACACTCCACATTGCCACCACTCCCCATAGGCAGATGGTTGTAGTTTAAAGTAAAAAATGATTAATGTTACAAAATGTATTAATTCTACATTTACAGTTTCAAAAGGAACCAAGTGACATTCTCAAGGCTGAATGTCACGGCAGGTCCAGCTGAAGACAATGTATGCAGAGAGTATTTAAAATGATACAGTGCATTAAAACAAAACCATCTCTTAAAGGAATATTGTCAAGCATACTGTGATGAATTGCCATCTGGTAAGGTGTAGTGTGTGTGCGAAAATGAACAAAGAAAACATGTCGCCGAAGCGTGGGTATCTTGGGCATTCACTTCCATTACAGCAATGAAAGCCTATGTTTTCTTGGGCTCAGCAAGTAAACATATATTTCTGCAGCGAATACAAGGTCACATATTGATGTCAGATGAACGAACTCTGGAGAATAGTTGCTGTATTGTCCGCCAAAGGACAAGCCAGAAAGGGAGTCGGAGCGTTCTGCAGGTGCAGTGATAAGGGGTACTGGGAACGAAGGCATGGAGAGAAGCTGGGTTTTTCCACTTCTAGCCAGAATTTTCCACTCTTTGCTCCTCATGCTTATTGTCTGCTCATCGGCCGAGGGCAGTCTGGTAACCTATGAAGAGCAGAGATTAGCCTCATAAAGGGAAGAGGTATTCCTCTTGGGAAGCTAGCTAGAACTTGGACCTCGGGTGATACAGTCTCGCTGAGCGGGAGGACGCTCCGCTCCAGACCCCTTTAGTACAAGTGCTCTCTTTGCCTACCTGCTGTGGGACTAAGCAGTGTCGTGATGGTCGAGATGAAGGTGTCTTCTGCAACTATCCTAACACTGATGCTCTTTTTCTATGTTTATGTATAACTGACCATGTGTTTATTTTCCTTCATGTATGTTATGAGTGAATAAAGGGCCTATAACGAGCCATTTAAATTATTATTATAACCAGCGTATTATGTGTAATTCTTTGCCTACCTGAGTCCAATAACTGATTTTGCGATGGTCCTGGGGACGTAAGTATGAGGTCTCCCCACATGGCCAAAATAAAGCAAAACATAAGGATATCGAAACCCTGGCTTTTTTATATGCATTCGTTAAGAAAATGATGCAGATAATTCCATTTTAGGAGGCGAAATATGCTGATCAGATTTCCCTTTCATAAGCTCCATGCCAAATGCATAATATACACCTGCACCCACCTGTATCAGTAGCCTGATCTGAAGCACCTGCTCTCCAGTGGAACAGAGCATGTTCGGGGGTCGCAGGTGTCCTATTGCCAGCTGGAGTGGCAGCCCAGTCTTTGCATTGCAGAGGATGAATTTAAGATACACACCATGTTCCAAAAACGACATAACTACGAGGAGTCTATCCTGGTGGCACCATAAACTTTACATAGAAGTCATTGCAGAGTTTGAAGTATGGCGGCCAACATCTCACATAATTATCCAAACCACATCAATTTGATATCACACGTGTCCGCCCTGTGAGCACAGTTCAGCTATGGAGGATGTAGTTCCCCCAGTCAGGCTGTCATGATGCAGTGAGCAAGACTGTAGCCTTGAGGGTTGCCTATCTCTATTACTTCATGAGGGCAGGTGCACCCTCTCCAGAAAGACAGCCACTCCACAGGAAGTTGTCCTTGGAACAGGAATCAAAGGGCACGCCCATCCTCAAAAGGAGTAGCCTCACACCAGGGTGCTGCATATTAAAAAGCCTTTTACCAGATTGAGAAGTGTAAGGGTCAGGGTTAGTGCCGACAGAAGGAGCTCTTTACAGTTGGAGGAAGGTTCCATCAGCTTTTTTCTCTCATCTTCTATATTTTCTTCCGTCCCCTCCATTTCCTGTAGCACAAAGCACTTTGGGTGTTATGCCAGAAGGCAAAGTCTACTTGTTCCAAGAACAGGGATTGGACCCCTAAAGCATGCTAGTTTTAGTCCAATGGCCTAGGACCTTTTGATTTGAAAAGAAGTGGTCTCCCACCATTTATTTGAATCATCGCAGTACTTTCCAAAGTGCTCTATTTGTGAGGTGATGGCCGGTGTTCTAAGGTAGCGGCAAGCTCTGTCCCCTGAACATCCCCAGCGACCATTTGAGTTGAACTCCTGCTGGAACAAAACCTGCATCTCAGCCAGCCACACCATTGCCTATAGGTGTGTGGCAGCCTCACCTAGTTTTCAAGACTGTGAAGAGGGTCCATTTTGTCCTTGAGAGTGGGATTCACAGTCCCTGAGAGCCAGGACAGCCAGGATTCCTGCAACTTCCCTGCAAAACTTCTGCGAGCCATAATTCATACGTGTTTCACACAAATCAAACCACCAGGACCCTCCAGAGCTGCCTTTGGCACTTACTGATCTTAGAGCCGGTGTCCTGCACGCTCAAAACCGTTTGCTGCTGCACAGCACCTTCCAAATGCACTTTGAACCTCGACTCAAATAAAGAAGTAGCACTGCACCTGCTCTGCTCAAAAGACTGTTTGAACCTCCAGCGTTTTCATTGGCAAACAAATCACTAATCAAACCCACCCTGGTGTTCTCCCTGAACTGCATCTTTCGAGACCTTGCATCGAACCGACTGGCCTGCACATTCCTTCATCAACCCATCCACCATCAAACCTCGAACGCGAAACCAGACCTGGTGACCTCTATGATCCGCATTGTTCGAGTAAAGTTTCAACCCACAGCCTTTTTCAGATCAGCCTCGCTTCGACATCTGTTTGCCACTGGACCACTGTGATTGCCGAATTTCGACTGGCATTGAACTGCCGAACAGTACCCAAAAGCTTGGTTCGCCGTTGTCAAATCACCACTACAGTGCAAAAGGTCCTATTTTCTGATAACTGCCCTGCCACCCCAGTCCATTTTGGGCCCTATGGAGTGGCTAGGTCACATTAATCCCTTTTTGCAGCTCATGAACATATCGCTTTGAACATTGCAGTGTTTATTGCCTTTTCTTCCCCTGACCCACTACACAGAGTGCTGCATCATGATATCTTGCATGGTAAGTTTTCTTTCTACAGATGTGGGTTTTTGTAGTGTTTTCTATGGTGTCTTTATTTAAAGTATATTTATATATATATATATTTGAATAGAACTTGATTGGACATTCCTTTATTTTGGACTGTAATGCTTCACTTTTTGGGTTGCAGCTGTACTGCATTCACACCCCTCATGAGGGTATAGCCTTCCCTCGGTCCACGTTACTACAAAGGTCATAGGAGGTATATCTCTTAGCTGTGCCTGTTTTACCTTTAGCATTGTGTTGGCCATAGCTTTCAATCTTTAGTGCCACTATGGTGGCTGAAAAGCCCTGATTTCGTTCTTGGCGTGTGATGTCCCATTGAAATTAATGGATGTGTAGGGTGCGTGGCAGTTGAGTCTGCTGATTACAAGGTGGGTGATACCTGCCAAAAGCATGTGAGTTGAGAGCTATGTGTTGGCTCATGGTTTGTGGAATTGTCAGGGCGGAGGAGGCGCTTTTGCCTCTTCTCATCCTTGTACTCCTGCAGTGCAGAAGTCAATTCACCAAACATGCAATTAATGAAAACGAGTCATAAGAAGTTATGATAAAATTGTGAATGAAGATACAGTAAAGTAATTGCAATACTGGTAACAGCTAAAAACCATTGCTCAGGAAGGATTACTTAATAATAATGATATGTATTTTTGAAGTTAATGTTCTATAGCAAATCTTAAGGCTTGCCACGGGACTTTCTGTCCGCAAAATATGTTAAATATTTACTCCAACTTTCAATCGCAGCTTGATTAATGAAGTTGGTGTTTTTGAGTTGCCTAGAATCAGGCACTGTTTCAAAATCTCTAAAAATGGTGGGGGTCTGTCCACTGTTGAATAATCTGGTTTAGAACCATTGAAGTCCAGCAAAATTGCCCACATCTCCCCTCCCCTTATAATTGTCTGCAAATAATAGTTATGAAGCAGCTGTGGAAAGTATGGGACACATTAGTCCACTACAGCTTGGGTTTAGCTCAGGAAAGGGAACAGATTCAGTGCAGTTGTCGTTGTCAGTAGATCCATATGGGATCAGACCGCTGTTACATCTTGACCTCTGAACTGCGTTCAATGCCGTTTACACACCTCTGCTCTTACATGAATGAATACTTGGCTGAGAGGTCTCAGCATGTATCTATTTTTTCTTTTAAATCAAAACAGTATCAATTAAAATGAGGTGCATCTCTAGGCTCTGCACCTTTGCCTATTCCGCTTACCTATGCCCTTTGGATTTTTTATTTGATCTTTTGGATTGGCCTATTTAATTATGCAAAGGATATGCACATATTTATGAAGATCTGTTTCTAATATCACTCTTTTAAATCATACCAATTTCTGCAATTGTATTAATGCTTTGAAATATTGGATGAACAACAACTTTCTGACACTGAACACTCAAAATACTTCTGGTAGCTGCCCACCCTTTTACCTTTATGCTGCCTTCCCTGCAACAATTGATCCCTCCCAGTCCCTGTTGTGACACACCTTGGGATTGTTCAAGACAAGGTTCTATCTCTGGTGCCACAGGTGAACCAAGTTGTAAAAACTGCCTTTTTTGTATCAACCTCATTAACTATTCTGTTATCTTTACCATTCCCCTCAAAATCATGTGGTGATCTCCATGGGACTGTCCCATCTGGGTTATGCAAATTGGAATTCACTTGGGTGCTCCTATATTTGTGATTTAAAAATTGAAGTGAGTACAGAATTCCACTCACACTGAGAAGAAATGGTCTCTCGGATACTCAGTAACCTGCATTTGCTAACCATAGAAAAGTGCATTATCTTTACAATTTATATATTTATTTATTATTTTGCACTGCTCACAATGTCATGCACAAGATGGGGCCCAGGTTTTTGAGAGATACCTTTCAATGCTGTGTTCCCACAAGAGCATTACGCTCTAGAGAGAATAGACTAGCAGTGATCCCTCTCTTCAAAGGTGCTTGGACACTCGGTCATTCTTTTTCATATTCAGCATTTTTTGTGTGAAATTCTCTACCACAGCAGTTTAGGGTCAATAACATTAATTTTCATTTTAGGAAGGTGTTGAAGACCTGGCTCTTTCTTCTGTAAACTGTTTTTTGTTCTTCAAAATGTATGAAGGCTTTATGCTGTCAAGCTACATTGCTGGCGAGTAGATAACTGAATAAATGCAATTTACATTTACATATTCTCGATTCAATTATTTTCTTCTGAATTACAATTTGACAAGGTTTTTAGTATCAGTATGGTGTTGAGGCACACATCAATTTATCTCACCCTTTGTGCCAATTGGCAGAGAGCACAATCCCAGCAGGGTCTTTGGCCCCTTGGGCCGTCAGGCTCCCATAATGTGAATTGATGCACTATAGGTTGTGTGTGCCCCAGAGGGTGCACAAAGATGCCTCTGACGTTAGTGCTCCTTTTAAAGGCACATTTTGGCTTTGTTATAATTGGGATCCTACAAATTCAAATGTGCCAAATATTAGTCATAGTTTATTTTAGTTGGGATGGCTTTTGGGGAACATGTCAAGAGATCATGTGAGTACCTCATGTTGTTGATCTTGTTCCCTTTGGCAAATGTGATCTCTCTGGGTATATTACATTTTCGCATTCTGGCTTCTATCAGTTTCCTAGCATACCTGCAGTCAAGTCAAGGTCAATTTTAAGTTTATTCGATTTTAAGGAGACAATCATAAATGCACAATGATAAAAACAATCAGCCAACAATCACATATAAACACTTTAAAATACATTCCCATGGAAATACAATTTTCAAATAAATCCATTTGTTTTAGAGCGTCCTTGCCTCAAGTAAACTAATTTCCAATGAAGCAAAGATTAAAAGCAAGATTAGAAGTTACAGTTAGATATATTGAGATAAATAAAATCATCACTTAATGAAAAAAAAACAAGGAGGGTAAAGCCCAAATGTTTGTAAATGTTTCGCTAAGGCCAGCCAGAATCCTTCAAGAGTCTTTTCCTAAGACCCACTCCCCTTTTCATGAACAGATCCAATCCCCAAGAGATAACACATTCTTCCAACAGAAGGTAATGGAGGAGGGCTGATCTAAACTGCGAAAATCCTCTGTCTCTTAGTACAGGTATTATAGTTATCTTCCTTATACAGTTATAACCCAGATAAAGGAGGAGGAAATGGCCCAGGGTTTTCAAAGGAGTCAAGCAAAAGGGACACCTGCCACAGTCAGGCCCAAACCCATTCCATGTAGAAATGACTAAGTTGAGCTTAATGTGATTAAATCTCATTAAGTCCAAATTCCTGCAGTTTAACAAATGTGGGTACCATTCCAGGTAGGGGGCCAATTTTTTTCTCTAGCTTCTTTGAGCCCATTGAATGAAAGAGTATTTGCCACCCTTTTGGAGAATGTATTTGATCACTCTGGCCTTTCAAGCCAGTATGTTCATTAATTGATTAAAAAGCACTTTTCACACAGGATATCCACCGTAGGTATCCGGTCATTGCATTGACAACCAAAGCATCGACAGCCAAACCATCTAAAAAAAAGCATCTAAAAATAAAAAGCATCAAATGCATTTTTTTTTTAGATGGTAAAGGGTTTAGTTTAATAAAAATGCACTTTAAAGGTTTAAAAAAGGGGGGTTGGGGTGACTCTACCATTAAAAACTAAAAATGAACAAAAATGCATTAGATGCTTTTTTTTATGGTATGGCATTAGATACTTTGGCTGTCGATGGAATGACTATAAACCTCCACCGTATTCGGTTAGCTGCTGTAAAAAAATCAGAGATTATTTCTCTTGTGAGGGTGGCATGTGGATGAACCCAAGTCATTATTCAAAATAATGGGGTAGTCATTAAACACTGGTCCTCTACGAGGCCTAAACCTAGCTCATTGTGGACCACCAGTGTTGGGGCACCCTGTGGTAACATTAACAGCCATCTAAAGAATTTGTTTTAGACCATTTAGAGTTTAAGAGGTGAGACTATCCCCCAGATTTCTGTGCCATATACCCTAATCGCAAGAGGCATAGCTGTATAGACTTTTATCAGCAGTGTCAATGGTTGAGATTTTATAGAACTAGCTAAATGGAATACTGCTGCTGTGGCCTGGGCCATTTCAACCGCTTGCTTCTCTATATGTGCTTTACCACCCCCCCAGATCAGAAGTGCCTCCCAAGGTAGTCACAGACTGTCACTTTATTAAGTGAGGTCCCATTAACTCTGTGAACGTAGGACTGATGATGGTCTTTGCCCATTACCAGTATGCATGATTTATTTACATTCACTACCAGTTTCCTTCCTGTCATGAAGCCCACATGGTCATCTAGTAATGACTGTAGTGCCCTAGACGTCCTGGCCATAAGAACAACATCATCTGCATACGCCAGGAGAGGCACTCTTCTTACACACAGTCTTAGAAGATCAGGGGTGGACGTCCCCATTGTTGTTTGTAACTCATTTATATATAGGTTAAACAAATAAAATATATCTGCATACACCATGCTGGTGGACATTTTCCTCACACTTGTACCCAGGAACGGTATGTTGGCCACAGGGCAATAATTAGTGAGAATAGTTGGGTCGTCAGATGTAATCTTGAGAAGGCGAGTGATGCAAGTTTTATTAAGGGTGTGCAAGAGGTAGTCCTTATTTGAGGAACTGTTGACGAGCATAGAAAAGGAGGAGGAACTGTTGACTAGCATATAAAGACCACCTAGTGTGTAAGTTCTAATAGAAGGTTTCTCAATAACAGCCAGTTACTTTATAAGAACTTTTTCAAAAAGGATTGATTCTGGTGTAATAGTGCTTGCTTGGAGATAGTAGGTGGTGGGGTGGCAATGTATGACTGCAGAAGGTTTACCCCCAAGTTTCTTTCTTAAGTTTACCCCCAAGGTTTTTTCTTAGGTGGATCTTTCTCATATGTAAAGGTAATCCCTTTCCAGATTCAAACCATCCATTGTTATTGAGAGGGACAAAACCTAGGCCCTTTTTTAGAGCCTTGGTTTCTACATATTAAACCTCTTGTTTGGAGAGATTATTGACAACAAAAATGTGTTAATTCATCTTCCCTCTGCTCCGCTTGATCCACTGAGAATTCCCTGTTCCTTTGTCTTATCCGTTACTTAAAAAGGAGCTGTTTCCTGGGGATCCTCTTGGAAGTGCACAAACGTTCACAACCCGTCCTCTAGAAGTGTCGGTGTCTCTAGAGGTAGAGGATCTCTTATCCTCCTCGTAAATCCTGCTTCAAAATTGCTTTTCATTGAGTCTCGGGTGTCCAGGATATTGTTTCTTGCTTTGTTGTTGGTTACCACCCTGTTGTTGCGGGCTTCAGTTGAGCTAATAGATATGAAAAAATCGAAAAGGAAAGCTGTGCTAATATGCATAGGAAAATAAACATTGCCACACACATGGTGACCTTCAGACAGCCATGACTGCTTTTTTACGTTCAGGATATTGAGCTGTGTATACCTTCAGGATGCTTGTTTACACTGTCTTCATTTCGATGATTGAAATACCATAATAAAAAGCAAGATAAAATACAATGGCCCTCATTACAACACTGGCGCTAAACCATGGCGCTATTAGCACCATGGTTAGTGCCGGTGTTGTAATGAGTCTGCCATGGTGAAATGGGGAAATACCGCCCCATTCCAAGGTTGGCGGGGCGGTATTTCCCCATTTCCCCATGGCCCTTCCCCATTCCCATTTTTGCCCCATAGGGCTCAATGGGAATGGGGAAGGCGGCAATTGCGGTACCGTAATTGCCTGCAAGGTCCCTTTGCGGGTCCCTACTTTAACGGCTGGTCCAGACCAGCCGTTCAGGTCGGGTCCCGCAAAGGGACCTCGTAGTAAGGCGCTAAGTGGTTAACGGCGCCGCAGCCTTTTACAGCACCGTTAACCACTTAGCGCCAGGGTCGTAATGACCCCCAATATGACAAAACTATAACACATTAAAAATAGATATAGTTGATTAACAGTAACAAATCTACTTAAAAATAATGCCTTTTCAATATGAGAATACACATCATATGCAACATACCTGGCAGGTAGTAGATAGAGATACTCAGGTGTGGGGGAGTGAGGGGGTTATCCGGTTTCTAGAAGTGATTCGGCTATGTCTAATTCAACCCATTAATGCCAAGGTCCTTTGTCTTGGGTCTGACTCTAGAGCTTCTTTGGGCCCAGAGAGCATACCTGCTGCTCTGTAAGAGGACTGTATCTTTATGCAAACCCACGATGCATGCTTCTATGGCTCTTGAGATTCTAATGCATCTCAAAGACACAACCTTGGTATTTGTAACAAGTTTCAATCCTTGCTTGGACTTTCCTACATTTAATCTCAGAAGGAGGCCTACGATATGCCTTTCATTGTATTTTGAAGAAGGAGTGCTGGGAAACAAATCCTTGTAGGATTGCTCATTGTGAAGTGAGGATCAGATCGGAGATTGCCTTCATAGTCACTGTGTTACATCACACTTCCACAAAGCATTACTGGGTATCACATTCACAATTGCATCTGTGTGATTCCTTCACATCTATTACTGCAAATGTGATTCCATTGCATTTATTTTACGAATTTCCCCAAAACTAAATGCAGGTGAGTCCCCCTGATGCTCCTCCCCCATGTCCCTGCACTTTAATGATAACCCCAACCAAACTCCCCATCTATGTTGTTGGTGAAATTGGTTGAAAAAACTGCGATGGAATTGTATTCGCAGTAATGGTCTTCGATGAAATCTACCTATACCTTACAATTTGAGTATCCTGTTCTTACACTATCTAAGGGACACCAAAGGAGATAGTGAGTGTTTTAAGTGTTCAGCACAGTTATCGTTAGACATAAGCCGCAAATATTGTCTTCAGCAAGTTCCCAAAGGACTTTTGGAAACATGTGCCTGCCTTTTGGAAGCAAGCCCAGCATTTGGCGTTGTCATGGTTTCACAGCTACATGATCAAAGTTAGGACATTTTCATAGCCGGGTCATGGGAAGATTGCTTTGCCCTTTTCCCGGTAAGGGCCGAGTAGAGGGTGCCAGTGATTTTTCCAAGCTCAGTAGGTGAATGGTGTGCTCTGGTTGTGCTTTTAGGTTGCAGGGAACATTGCATTCTGCACTAATTCTGGATTGTATGGTCTCAGGTCCCGCAGGTGATGAGTTGAGGGAGCATTTTAGGACTATGGAAGATGGCTCTTTAAAGCTAGCTCACAGTAGTCCATTCCTGTCCAATAGAGGTTCAGTTCTAGTGGTGTATCAGATGCAGAGCAGGTCCGGAAATGGTCCGTAAATGGAGAACACGTAAGGAAGCACTCCTTACAGTGAGGACACTGCAGTTTAGTGGTATAGTTTAGGTATGCTTTTCAAGTATGTGTAGCTTCAAGCCCTGGTCTTTGTCAGCTGCCTGACATTCCAGTACTTGTGTGCTTACTGCTCAGTCTTTCAAAGTCAATATGTTGGCCACGCTGTCAGATACTCTGGAGTGCGAAAGTCTAGGCTTGTTTCAAAATTTGTTCCACTGAATCAAGGTGTGTGAGTACCATTTTGATGTTCCCTTGGCTGTTTGGCAAAGATTTACCATAAGTAGAATATTGAAGAGCACATATTTCAGCAGGCCTTTTCTCTCGTACATTCTTCCTGTTAGAATCTTCTTATAGTTCCAAATATCCTACCATGTAATATTAGCAGAGCCTCCACAATTATGGGAAATTGCATTGAGGGTAAGGTCACAATCACCAATAAGATTATAGATACATGAATTAGCAAACATTGGTAACCACCCAATAAGTGAAGGCCACCCATTCGCTTTTGAGGACTTCTTTCTGGACAAACTCTTAGGAAGTGAATTCAGCCTTGAATTCAGAGATGCCATTCACTGTTCATTCATGGTCTTGACCGGCAGAATTCCTCTAAATCCCAGACTCTGAGGGTGTTAAGACGGATTTCTGAACTCTGACCTGGTGAGCAGAGGTTCAGAAGGCCAGCCTAGTTTCTTGGAACAGGGTAACCTTCTGGACAAGCCAGACCAATCAAGGTGGCATTGGTGGCGGTCAATATAGGTATCGGGAGGGGTGAGGGTGGCTGAAAGACCTCAATGAGCACACAGAGTAAAGGACACTTTAAAAATCACTCAATGTCCGTTAAAAATACAAATACATTTATTTCAAGGCCTTTGAGGTTCAACACGCAATGATAATCACAGTAATACTTCTAAGCTAACACAATCCTATCAAAATAAATATGTGCAAGACCAAAGGGGCCTAAAGGGTTAATGCACAAAATGGTCCATAACCTAAAAAGGGAAGGAAGCAGGTAGTGCAAATAGTCTTTAGGCCCTTCTGCATCAAACACAATCCTAACTGAAAGGCAGTCCAATCCCTAAAATGAGAGGAGCCTGGAACTCAAATGTACTTGATGTTGGCATGCGCGGTAGTGCCGATGGGTGAAACAGGGTCTTTTATAGGGGCTGTAGCCGTTCAGGAAGGTGGGTGAGGTGATGCAGAATAGGTTCCCAGTATTCATGGAGGGTTTCCCCTTGAGGACAGAGAAAGTTTCAAGAGCTGGGAATAGTTTGTTATTTCACACTAGCAGCGGAAAGGAGAGGGGCACTCAGGGGTCACGCGTGCGTAAAAATGGATGGATGCACTAGGGGCCGCCGGTAAGGGTTGCAGTTACTCAATGACCCCCGGCGCACTCCAGACCAAACTTCAGAAGTCGAGTCCACTTCGGTTGCAGGTTGAAATGCGGCAATCTCGCGTCTCTGCGCTTTCAGCGACAAAGTTACAGCGTTGATTCCCAAACGGAACAGTGGCGATTTCTCCACTCCTGGTGGATGAATCAGGCCAGTTCTGCTGTAGCAGGCTTCAGGGTACAGAGGGGCACAGCTGCAATGAACTTGCAAAGTTTGTCACCACGGCTGGGCGACACGGTAACCGCATATGCTCCGGTTCGGGTGCTCTCTCTTTACGCCAGACCTGGGAATGCCAAGTGTGCAAAATGGTTTGAGAGTGCCACAAAGAGCTTGCGATGTACCAAGTTTCAAGGGCCTCCTCAAAATGGAGGTGGTATCAGACTAAATGTCCTACACAAGATGGTCAGCCCGCTGGTTGGCCCAGAGACACTTCCCAGAAGGCTTACTTGCAGGGTTTGATGAAGGTGCTGAGAGTAGTTGGGCCACTATTCCAATGGGTCGAAGCATCGTCGTAGACCTTCTAGGATGACCAGATGCAGAGGGGTCCAGCGAGATGACAGCGGGCTCAGGGTGCCAAACCTTCCAGCGGGTCACCAGCGGTTCCTCGACTAGCTTCTTAGTTTCAGGATATTAGGATGAATTGGAACCAGACAGTCCGGCCCACATCCTGGAAGCACAAACACAAGGCATGCAGAAGCCTGCGAAAGCTTGGCGTTTCGTGGGACAATGCATGCCCAAATAAGGACTGACCAAGGTCGGCTCAACCTGGGCAAGATGGCCAAAGGACAGGACAAAGAACCTTGTGGCATGGCCATTTTGGAGCCAGGCCACTTATTTGTGCCAAATGCAGTAACCGCGTTTTACCTCACAGGAAAGAGTTAAAAATATATGAAAAGATTAGCTGCCACCAGCCCTGTCCAAGGCACACCTGCACTTCTCCTAAAAAATCCTTTGAGAGTATCTAGGGCCTTTAGAAATGGCAGGAAGGTGCAAGTGCACTATACTAGAAGGTACATCGTGCACTTGCAACATGTTGCAGAAAAGTTGCAACATTGACAAGGACTAAGTCAGACTATGGTGTTTAACAGCAGCAAAAAGTTAGGGGGTACACAACTGGAGGGAAAACTACACATGAAATGGTAATCCATGACCACATACGGCCACGCACGCAGTTTTCCACACAAATAATGTTCAGCTCTAGTATTTCACACTCAATACTAACATTGATGGTTCATGGGCGAATCTCCAGATACAGAAAGATTGTGCTCCCTGAAATGAATTAAGTCTTCCATCAATCTGAGAACTCCTCCAGACCAGCTATGCAAAGTTATTCACTTAAGGGAAAATAGGGTGCATGGGGTAGTCACAGCCTTTGGGAACTTAGTGTACTTAGGAAGCACATCAGGAGCTGTACTGTTTAGGATTAGAGCTCATCAAGGAAAAAGTGGTAAACCAGCAAGGTCAGAAGTGAGCATATCAGGGACACTATGAAACATCTTAGAACTTTCAGTCTCACAAACGTACAGTTATGTTATTGTATTGATATTGCAATGGAACAGTGCACATCTTCGGTGTAATATAGGCATTAAATGCGTGCTTACTTTCTTAAACAAGTATCTTATTTCTTTTTATTCAGGCTCTTCGAGTGATGGGAAGACTAATGCGTGAATGTTGGTACGCAAATAGCACAGCCCGTTTGACAGCACTTCGCATTAAGAAGAGTATTTCTCAAATCTGTGTAGAGGAAGATTTCAAAGTTTGATGAGACTCCCTAGTTGGAAGCATTTCCAAATGTATCTTAATGTTACTATTATTTCCACTACCTCAAAGATATTCATCGGTGTGAGTGCCCAAAGCCTAGCACTGAGCCAAGACAATGTGACCACCAGCAGGGTAGTTTCTGGCTACTGATCGATTGTAAGTTGATATACCAAATGGCCTTAGTTTTATAACTGATGATATAACTAACGACTTATTAAAAATGATGAATGTTAGTGACATGACAAACATGTATTTTGCAATATAAACATTGGATACTTACTGTCTAAACAACATATTCAATTGTAAAAAAAAAAAACAATGGCAACAGTGCTCAAAGAAATGTTCATTCATGTGTCCACAATTGATCAATCCTATTGTTATGTCTATATGTTATCAATTTAAATTGCGATCTTACTAAAGTGACCTTGCAAGTCAAAAGGCTACCAATATCAATGTCTGTCAGTGAACACCATATGAAAACATATCTGTTTTTTTAATCTCACATGCATGTTCTCATGACTGGGAACCCCTCTTTTGATTTAACTGAGATATGAACAACTCTTTGGCTGTATTTTATATTGTTGCAATATGTATTCTGTATGCCTATACAAATTGCCATTCAAAGATATGATTGTGAGACTTGTATGCATACCTTTCGTTTGTATACCCCTTTTTGGAACCTTTAATGACGTTGAGCTTCACTACAGGTGTAAGCTATAGGTACTACTCACAAAGAAACCATAGGAGTTTTTAAGCGATTATTAAACCATTTTACTAAGAATCTGAAACACACAAATCTAAAAATGAAGGAAAATCCCGAATCGGAATTAATGTCTGTCCACAAATATCGGTTCTATGCGTGAATTTTTATTTAAAAAATAGTATTTAATCTTGACAGCCAAAACATCAGCATTATATGCGGCACACTGATTTATGAATAATTTTATATACATTTCATCAACTTTGGGTACCTCGTTTATCTTTAAAAAAAACTCTGAGCCTAATTTCCAAAGTGTTTTTCAATGGGACTGAACTGTTGTAAAATGCTTTTGTAAATCAGGCACTAGGTGTTCGGTTTGCACCTAAACCATAACTCTTTTTACCTGTTCACAACATGGTTCTATTTCCCACCCAACGCATTTCAGTATTCCATTACAGCTTTTGGCTCGGGATGTCCATTGGTCAGCAGAAGCACTGTAGAATAAAGGTCGAGTTTCACCATGCTGTCAAAAGAACACAAAACAACTATAGTTTAGCAGGGTAATTGTGAAATTGCGATTACTCATTAAAATTGCGCCCTAGTGCATTTAAAATGCGAAACACTTGCAAGTCAGCAAGGCAACTGTAAAATGTCAAATATGCTGCCAAACTGCCCATCTCCAATAATGTGGAGGACACATATAGGAGAGACATGGTGATCCCTGCAGGGCCTGAATGTTGACATAATGGAACGGCACGCGGGTTGCAATGGCAATTCATTTCATATTTGACATTTAGAACACTATTGCATTTAATGCATGCAAATGGCAAACTAAAAACATACCTAAATAGCTGATCTTGCTCTTTATTGAGAACAAGCACTTGCAGCGAATGCGCTTATCTTTAAGCAATACTCATCTTTTAGTTTCTAGATATTTGTATTACCTGTCAACTAGACCTTTGAAAAAATGGTCCAATATAAACTGTGGGTATTGAATTAAGTATAACATAAGTGAGAACCGTTATTTACATATAGCCATGTATATGTTGATTATGGTGATGAGGACCCTTTTGTAATGACGGGCTGGAATGTTAATAACATTTGCAAGTACATGCAACCTTTGCATTGGTGGCTATATTTTGCACCCACGGTGCATTTTAATTTTGTACTTTATTATTTAGTCAGATAGGACTTTTTAAGGCAATATAGTGTATAGCATTTTAAGTTCCTTTACATGCCACTGGGTAAATTAAACTTTCTGTTTAGATATAATGTAGCTACATGTGCTGGAAGACGTGGAGAGACAGATATATCAGTTTGTGATTTTATACAACCACACCCAAAATAAAATCACATATGTAAAAGAGGGCATATTTCAAAGACACTTACATTTATCAACACATAATAGTGATAGTAGTGCACACTAGTATTCAGAGATGCATATCTACAAAGCACAGACATACATACATGTAAACATATATACAATAAATATACTTGTGAGACATCTCATATTTTTACGCCCTGCAACTTGTAGTGACTTATGGAGAAAAAAAAAACAATCACACACAAATATATGTAGTACACATATAACATATAATTATTTTTATAGTCAATTTGTTTATTTGCAGCTCCCTGTGGAACACAGTACAAGCCCATGCATGACTTCCCATGCTGCAGTAGCATTTCTTCACATGGTTTTGGAGTAACACCAGCATGGCTTTGTTGATCACTCTGTCGTGTTACATAAAATGTCCCTCCTACACAAATAGTCCATGAGGTATATTTAACAGAAATAGGGAATATTTTGTGTGGGAATCTTCTTTGCTAAACAGCAATCCCACATTTGCACATGCAAGCCACCAATCCCACCTACAGCAAGAGCTTCAACAAGCACTGACAACCTACATACATTTAGGCTCTTGACGATCTGCGTACTGACCCTTCTAGCACTAGCTCCTGCTACTATAATGCCATCACACTACAAACATGTCACTGCAAGGACTGAGGTGTGACCTTATCCTCTTACTCCGCACACCCTGTTATGCTTCAGATCCTTGTTGGGCAAATGTTTCATGGCTATCTCCCCCTTGTTCCCTAGTGCTTTGGAGTGGTTCCTTCTGTGCTGTATAAATCACCAAAAATAAACAGTCGATAGCCCTGCAGCAAGGCCAGCCCACCCTTGTGATTTGCACTGGAGCACTACCACATGGGTCTTTGAGAGAGCCCCACCACCCACTCTCCAATCCTGTCAATGGATGCTGGCTTGCAAACATTTCTTTGGCGAAAGCTGTTTCATGCCTGTCCCCCATATAGCTTTCATCCAAAACAAAGGTTAATTTTACGAGCAGAGTCTGGGTAAATCTCGCAACTCTTTCTAAAAAGCATTCCTTATTAGCTTACTTTATATAATGTTTAAAATGCAGTATAAGCACAACCACATACTGCACAAAGTTGAGTGGGATCATATATAAAATACACCATGTACCACACGCACTGCATCTTCCCACCACATGTGGAGGATTACATTATTCTACTTTTAAATATATTACAGCACATTGGAAATGGGAGATAAACATATACCATCTGTGCATGGAAACATATTGTACAATGGCTTCTGGGAACTGTAAGGGGCCTGGTCCCTCTACAAATACATTTAGGAGTACATACAGTAAGGAGGATTAGGCATAACATAGGGATCCACTTCAAAAGTGCATCTTGGCTCATTTCTAATCCCTATGAGGTAGCTGTTATCCTCAGTACAAACACAATGTACAACATGGTATGAAGTCAAAATACAGGTTGCGAATGCATACAAATCCAGTCTAATATATTCCCACATAAGCTGTCATAAGGGCACACAATTCTTGCTTGCAGGGTAGAGCCTAAAACTACATATCATTCAACCTCCTCATAGAAGCTCTATGCTTCAGTGTAGCGCTCAGAGATTCTGACCCAGTCTGAAGAAAGCAGACACCTCCGAGGTGGGCTTACAAAGGAGTGCACCCACCCGCCACCTATGACTCAGCTTGAGCATAACACATTGTAAGGGACTTCCATCTAGCAAGGGTGAAAGACCTGGATTTTTTTATTTGGATTAGTTCATAAAATGATGCGGATGATTCGTTCTCCAATGGGGTAATCTGCTAATTAGATCCCCCTATGTCGCAACTCCATTCTAAAAGCATAGTGCACTTGTGAGCAGCTGCATCACTAGACTGATTCGCAGCACCAGCTCTGTTCATGTTGCAGAGCAGGTTCAAAGGTCATAAGATTCCCACTCGACCAATGCAGTGACAGCAAAGTCACTGCAGCAAAGGGGCAACATTTAAAATGTACCCCCTGTACCCAAACTATGATGATCATGAGTGCCCCATGCTTGTGGCAATTCTCTAAGAATAAGTTATGCCTGAGTTTAGGCATAGTGCATGGCAATACTTATGACCATGGCTGCCACATCCCAATTGATATTGCACATGTATCAGCTCTGCTGTGGAAGGAAATGTGTATAAAGGTCAGACAGGCCTATACTTCCACAAGACAGGACAGAAACTCAGAGGACTCAGCCTCTCTTTGTTTCTCTTTCTGAGGGCTGGTAACACCTACCCCAGAGACATCTGCACAGCAGACAACTGTCCTGGCCCCAGGTATCAAAGGAGGACCCCCATTCAGCAGGAGTAGCCTCACACAAGGGTGCTGCATGTTTGATGGTCTTTGTTGTTGGTTCGAGGGAATGGGACGGGAGTAGGATAGGCAGGAGTGCTCTGGAAACTGGAGGAAACCTTCCACCATCTTGTTTCTCACTGTCTCTCTTTCCCTGTCCTGTCTCCTCCGCTTCCTCTGGAGCAGCACTTTGGGTGCAAGATCAACATGGCAAAGTCCACTCCAGCCAAGAGCAGGGATTGGGCCCCTAAAGCAAGCTAGCTTTCGAACAATCTCCTGAGGATGTGTGCCTTTAAAAGAAGGCATTTTACACCCCTTTGGCGGAATTCCCTCAGATCCTTAATGATCCTTTTAGGACGAAGAGACGTTCTGAGCATTCTCACCTGCACTTCCTTCGGGACAGTTGCACTATCCAATGCCCTCCGATGGAGGTAAAGAAGGAGCCGTCCAAAACTGAAGGAAGATCTGTCCCCTAACCACTCCCAGGGAACATTGGGAGTGACCAGTCCTGTGGACCAGCACAAACCTCTCTGCCAAACATGACAGGTGCTAATAGCATTAAGTCTAGGGTTTGATGGCGTTAAAACAGCCAGTAAAGGCCCTGAGCCTTCGTGGCTCGGTAGGCTGACTTGCCAATACCAGCCATTAAAGGCCCCCAAACACAGGTCTTAATACTACATTATCAGCAAACGCAACCACCAATTGCAACACAGACAATGAGGGCTGGAACTACCATTCCAAGCCCATACTACACCCATTCCTTTGTCATTGCCATTACGCTGCATGAACGGGCTGTGCTGCCATAGAGAGTTTCTCAAATTGAAATAATGCTTTACAGGTGATTATATAGCAATCTTTGCCACAGGTATCCTGTTATGTCACCAAATGAGCTTCATTGAGATACATACGCAAATATAACTAAATCAAATATGACTAATTGAAATGCTGACACAAAGCATATGTATTTCATTAAAAAAATGCTCTGGCAAAGGTGTTCTTGAACTCCACTGAAATAACAAAACAAGTATTTACGTAACAATTATTTCAATATAAATACAATTATAATAACAGACTATACGGTAAGGAGTGAACGGCCATTAAAGACATAAAAAGGTCAAGTTATAAAACAAAAAAGACATTGAATACATGGTCAAAACACAGATATGAGTGGTTCTCCCGTTAATAAGAATTAAAGGGAGGAATAGTATTATCACATCTTAGAACACATAGGGCCTCATTACCACCCGAGCGGTGAGGGATTACCGGTACCGGTAAGGGTACCGGTACCGGCAATCCCTTACCGCCCAATTATGAGGTCCCTTTGCGGGTCCCTACCATAACGGCTGGTTTTACCAGCCGTTCAGGAAGGGACTCGCAAAGGGACCTTGGAGGTAATTACGGTACCATAATTTGCGGTACCATAATTACCGCCTTCCCCATTGAGCCCTATGGGGCAAAAATGGGAATGGGGAAGGGCCAATGGTGAATGGGGAATTACCGCCCGCCAACCTTGGAATGAGGCGGTAATTCTGCCATTCACCATGGCGGATTCCGGCGTCAACCATGGCGCTAATAGTGCCATGGTTAACGCCTGGGTCGTAATGACCCCCATAGAAACAACACCACCAAATATCGATAAAACACCATTACCTCAAAAAAGTGAACACATTAATTAATGTATATGTTTTCGAGTTACGTGGGGTGAAACGATAGGTCAGTGCCATCAACTAGGAAATCGACTTTCTAGTGAGCGACTGTCCCTGCAACACTTTTCTCCCCCTTTCAACCTGCCCCTTGAACTCTCGAAAAAAGTTCTTGTTTATCTTCTATTTTGTTCAACAAGCTAAAGTTTTCACAACACCATTTCCTTGCTTAAGTCGGTGTTGTCTGTGGAACTAGTAGTTTTGCACTTCCTTTTTACCCGAAGTGGAGGCATAATCAGTATTTCTCAAGTTGGCGCCATTGCCTGATTTTATTTCTGTGTCTAAAAGATAGGACATGTTCAAAGAATGTACCATTTTACAATGTTATGTAGATTTTGTATATCAAATCATCAATTTTGTCTGCAGTGAGATATTATCAGAGCCACACTGTGTTCATAACAAAATATTGCCTGATAAAAAACAAAATAAATACTTAAGCGTACGATCTATCATGCCAATGCTGCCAAACTGCCCATCTCCAATAATGTGGAGGACACATATAGGAGAGACATGGTGATCCCTGCAAGGCCTGAATGTTGACATAATGGAACGGCACGCGGGTTGCGATGGCAATTCATTTCATATTTGACATTTAGAACAATATTGCATTTAATGCATGCAAATGGCAAACTAAAAACATACCTAAATAGCTGATCTTGCTCTTTATTGAGAACAAGCACTTGCAGCGAATGCGCTTATCTTTAAGCAATACTCATCTTTTAGTTTCTAGATATTTGTATTACCTGTCAACTAGACCTTTGAAAAAATGGTCCAATATAAACTGTGGGTATTGAATTGAGTATAACATAAGTGAGAACCGTTATTTACATATAGCCATGTATATGTTGATTATGGTGATGAGGACCCTTTTGTAATGACGGGTTGGAATGTTAATAACATTTGCAAGTACATGCAACCTTTGCATTGGTGGCTATATTTTGCACCCACGGTGCATTTTAATTTTGTACTTTATTATTTAGTCAGATAGGACTTTTTAAGGCAATATAGTGTATAGCATTTTAAGTTCCTTTACATGCCACTGGGCAAATTAAACTTTCTGTTTAGATATAATGTAGCTACATGTGCTGGAAGACGTGGAGAGACAGATATATCAGTTTGTGATTTTATACAACCACACCCAAAATAAAATCACATATGTAAAAGAGGGCATATTTCAAAGACACTTACATTTATCAACACATAATAGTGATAGTAGTGCACACTAGTATTCAGAGATGCATATCTACAAAGCACAGACATACATACATGTAAACATATATACAATAAATATACTTGTGAGACATCTCATATTTTTTATGCCCTGCAACTTGTAGTGACTTATGGAGAAAAAAAAACAATCACACACAAATATATGTAGTACACATATAACATATTATTATTTTTATAGTCAATTTGTTTATTTGCAGCTCCCTGTGGAACACAGTACAAGCCCATGCATGACTTCCCATGCTGCAGTAGCATTTCTTCACATGGTTTTGGAGTAACACCAGCATGGCTTTGTTGATCACTCTGTCGTGTTACATAAAATGTCCCTCCTACACAAATAGTCCATGAGGTATATTTAACAGAAATAGGGAATATTTTGTATGGGAATCTTCTTTGCTAAACAGCAATCCCACATTTGCACATGCAAGCCACCAATCCCACCTACAGCAAGAGCTTCAACAAGCACTGACAACCTACATACATTTAGGCTCTTGACGATCTGCGTACTCACCCTTCTAGCACTAGCTCCTGCTACTATAATTCCATCACACTACAAACATGTCACTGCAAGGACTGAGGTGTGACCTTTTCCTCTTACTCCGCACACCCTGTTATGCTTTAGATCCTTGTTGGGCAAATGTTTCATGGCTATCTCCCCCTTGTTCCCTAGTGCTTTGGAGTGGTTCCTTCTGTGCTGTATAAATCACCAAAAATAAACAGTCGATAGCCCTGCAGCAAGGCCAGCCCACGCTTGTGATTTGCACTGGAGCACTACCACATGGGTCTTTGAGAGAGCCCCACCACCCACTCTCCAATCCTGTCAATGGATGCTGGCTTGCAAACATTTCTTTGGCGAAAGCTGTTTCATGCCTGTCCCCCATATAGCTTTCATCCAAAACAAAGGTTAATTTTACGAGCAGAGTCTGGGTAAATCTCGCAGCTCTTTCTAAAAAGCATTCCTTATTAGCTTACTTTATATAATGTTTAAAATGCAGTATAAGCACAACCACATACTGCACAAAGTTGAGTGGGATCATATATAAAATACACCATGTACCACACGCACTGCATCTTCCCACCACATGTGGAGGATTACATTATTCTACTTTTAAATATATTACAGCACATTGGAAATGGGAGATAAACATATACCATCTGTGCATGGAAACATATTGTACAATGGCTTCTGGGAACTGTAAGGGGCCTGGTCCCTCTACAAATACATTTAGGAGTACATACAGTAAGGAGGATTAGGCATAACATAGGGATCCACTTCAAAAGTGCATCTTGGCTCATTTCTAATCCCTATGAGGTAGCTGTTATCCTCAGTACAAACACAATGTACAACATGGTATGAAGTCAAAATACAGGTTGTGAATGCATACAAATCCAGTCTAATATTTTCCCACATAAGCTGTCATAAGGGCACACAATTCTTGCTTGCAGGGTAGAGCCTAAAACTACATATCATTCAACCTCCTCATAGAAGTTCTATGCTTCAGTGTAGAGCTCAGAGATTCTGACCCAGTCTGAAGAAAGCAGACACCTCGGAGGTGGGCTTACAAAGGAGTGCACCCACCCGCCAACTATGACTCAGCTTGAGCATAACACATTGTAAGGGACTTCCATCTAGCAAGGGTGAAAGACCTGGATTTTTTTATTTGGATTAGTTCATAAAATGATGCGGTTGATTCGTTCTCCAATGGGGTAATCTGCTAATTAGATCCTCCTATGTCGCAACTCCATTCTAAAAGCATAGTGCACTTGTGAGCAGCTGCATCAATAGACTGATTCGCAGCACCAGCTCTGTTCATGGTGCAGAGCAGGTTCAAAGGTCATAAGATTCCCACTCGACCAATGCAGTGACAGCAAAGTCACTGCAGCAAAGGGGCAACATTTAAAATGTACCCCCTGTACCCAAACTATGATGATCATGAGTGCCCCATGCTTGTGGCAATTCTCTAAGAATAAGTTATGCCTGAGTTTAGGCATAGTGCATGGCAATACTTATGACCATGGCTGCCACATCCCAATTGATATTGCACATGTATCAGCTCTGCTGTGGAAGGAAATGTGTATAAAGGTCAGACAGGCCTATACTTCCACAAGACAGGACAGAAACTCAGAGGACTCAGCCTCTCTTTGTTTCTCTTTCTGAGGGCTGGTAACACCTACCCCAGAGACATCTTCACAGCAGACAACTGTCCTGGCCCCAGGTATCAAAGGAGGACACCCATTCAGCAGGAGTAGCCTCACACAAGGGTGCTGCATGTTTGATGGTCTTTGTTGTTGGTTCGAGGGTATGGGGCAGGAGTAGGATAGGCAGGAGTGCTCTGGAAACTGGAAGAAACCTTCCACCATCTTGTTTCTCACTGTCTCTCTTTCCCTGTCCTGTCTCCTCCGCTTCCTCTGGAGCAGCACTTTGGGTGCAAGATCAACATGGCAAAGTCCACTCCAGCCAAGAGCAGGGATTGGGTCCCTAAAGCAAGCTAGCTTTCGACCAATCTCCTGAGGATGTGTGCCTTTAAAAGAAGGCATTTTACACCCCTTTGGCAGAATTCCCTCAGATCCTTAATGATCCTTTTGGACGAAGAGACGTTCTGAGCATTCTCACCTGCACTTCCTTCGGGACAGTTGCACTATCCAATGCCCTCCGATGGAGGTGAAGAAGGAGCCGTCCAAAACTGAAGGAAGATCTGTCCCCCAACCACTCCCAGGGAACATTGGGAGTGACCAGTCCTGTGGACCAGCACAAACCTCTCTGCCAAACATGACAGGTGCTAATAGCATTAAGTCTAGGGTTTGATGGCGTTAAAGCAGCCAGTAAAGGCCCTGAGCCCTCGTGGCTCGGTAGGCTGACTTGCCAATACCAGCCATTAAAGGCCCCCAAACACAGGTCTTAATACTACATTATCAGCAAACACAACCACCAATTGCAACACAGACAATGAGGGCTGGAACTACCATTCCAAGCCCATACTACACCCATTCCTCTGTCATTGCCATTACGCTGCATGAACGGGCTGTGCTGCCATAGCGAGTTTCTCAAATTGAAATAATGCTTTACAGGTGATTATATAGCAATCTTTGCCACAGGTATCCTGTTATGTCACCAAATGAGCTTCATTGAGATACATACGCAAATATAACTAAATAAAATATGACTAATTGAAATACTGACATAAAGCATATGTATTTCATTAAAAAAATGCTCTGGCAAAGGTGTTCTTGAACTCCACTGAAATAACAAAACAAGTAATTACGTAACAATTATTTCAATATAAATACAATTATAATAACAGACTATACGGTAAGGAGTGAACGGCCATTAAAGACATAAAAAGGTCAAGTTATAAAACAAAAAAGACATTGAATACATGATCAAAACACAGATATGAGTGGTTCTCCCGTTAATAAGAATTAAAGGGAGGAATAGTATTATCACATCTTAGAACACATAGGGCCTCATTACGACCCGAGTGGTAAGGGATTACCGGTACCGGTAAGGGTACCGGTACCGGTAATCCCTTACCGCCCAATTATGAGGTCCCTTTGCGGGTCCCTACCATAACGGCTGGTTTTACCAGCCGTTCAGGAAGGGACTCGCAAAGGGACCTTGGAGGTAATTACGGTACCATAATTTGCGGTACCATAATTACCGCCTTTCCCATTGAGCCCTATGGAGCAAAAATGGGAATGGGGAAGGGCCAATGGTGAATGGGGAATTAGCGCCCGCCAACCTTGGAATGAGGCGGTCATTCCGTCATTCACCATGGCGGATTTCGGCGTCAACCATGGCGCTAATAGTGCCATGGTTAACGCCTGGCTCGTAATGACCCCCATAGAAACAACACCACCAAATAAAAATAAAACACCATTACCTCAAAAAAGTGAACACATTAATTAATGTATATGTTTTCGAGTTACGTGGGGTGAAACGATAGGTCAGTGCCATCAACTAGGAAATCGACTTTCTAGTGAGCGACTGTCCCTGCAACACTTTTCTCCCCCTTTCAACCTGCCCCTTGAACTCTCGAAAAAAGTTCTTGTTTATCTTCTATTTTATTCAACAAGCTAAAGTTTTCACAACACCATTTCCTTGCTTAAGTCGGTGTTGTCTGTGGAACTAGTAGTTTTGCACTTCCTTTTTACCCGAAGTGGAGGCATAATCAGTATTTCTCAAGTTGGTGCCATTGCCTGATTTTATTTCTGTGTCTAAAAGATAGGACATGTTCAAAGAATGTACCATTTTACAATGTTATGTAGATTTTGTATATCAAATCATCAATTTTGTCTGCAGTGAGATATTATCAGAGCCACACTGTGTTCATAACAAAATATTGCCTGATAAAAAACCAAATACTTAAGCGTACGATCTATCATGCCAATTTGTAAAAAATAAATGTGCAATGCTTTGTTTTTCAAGTAATGTGATTTCGGGATAGTCTCTATAATTGTTAGGTTTGTTGTTGATAGAAGCTTTAATGTAGTGCTCGAGTTTTAAAGAGCAGCACTTGGCGCTACAATGTGGGTTTGGTGGGATATGGTAATTGTTCCAAATTTCATTACATTTTTGAGAACACAATGTTTGCTGTTTGTGTTTGTATTTGATCATAGTCACATTTCTGCAAGGCTTTTTTTGACCATGGAAAGACATTTCAAAATATTATTGTATTCATGTTTTGTTTGAGAAATTATATATTCTGAGTTTTTTCTATATTTTTTGGTGATGTAGGTTTGAAGTTGTGCAACTTTAATACAAGAAAGTAAAAAAAGTAATGTCCACATATTTGTTGTCATCAATGTTTTAAACATGAAAACGTATATATTTTATACACAAAGTATATTTACATCAGAATAAAAAATGACATATTTATTTCATTACACCTTGCTTTGTTACATTGTCACATTTTGAGAACTGCCTCTCGATGTACATATTTCTTTAAATATGTTTTACTTTGTAGACTGGTAATGACCATGTATTGTTTTGTAAGGTGGCAATTTGAACTCATTGTATTGGTTTCTGTGAAGCATAAAATTATATTTTAAATAAAAAAAGAAAATCGTTATTCATAAATGATAATGCATCATTGTCTTTTCCTTGTCTACCTTTGTAATACTAGTTAAAGTAAATGTGAGATATGCTAACTTGAAAATGATAGCAGTTAAAAAACACTGAAAATATTCTTGAGAAATGGGATCTTACAGAGACAATATAAAATGAACACGATAGGTATATGTATGGAGTGTACACTCACCCCAGTGAGGCATCTTGGTGGGTGCCGATAACAGGTGACTATTTTTCCCCAACTTAAGGGTCTGATTTACCGCTCTCGGAAGGATGAAGGGTTGAGTTGACCTGCCGGGATTTAAAACTATGACAATGAGGACAAACACAAATCCTTGTAACGTATGCATTGGTGACCTGAGCTAAAAATCCAGGTGATGTTCGCAGGCATAGACCCCTCTGATAATTCACTGCCTGTCAGTGGACTTCTTTAATTTACATTGTTTTGCTCTTGGAATAGGCACTGAAGAGTGTCAGAGTGATTTCCAGAATACATTACACAAGATAGAAAACATGATTTAAAATCGTAACCATATACAACACAATCATAGACTAAATGATACAACAGCCACATACGCAGGACTTTGTTGTAGAAATGATGATAATCATAAAGGTCTTTGCTAGCCTCCCCCCCCCCACCCACCTCCCTCACTTTGCCTTACCGATTGTCATTCCCTTTGCACTATTAGAATTGTCGTCAAGCCTAGTACAATAGTCGCTTGTCTGATCCTCTCCTTCCTCCGCCCTCCCTCCCTTTCCCTTACCTATTGTCATTCCCTTTGCACTATTAGAATTGTCGTCAGGCCTAGTACAATAGTGGCGTGTCTGTTCCTCTCCCCCTCCCTTCCCTCCCTTCCATTACCTATTCGTCAGGCCTAGTGCAATAGTTGCTTGTCTGTTACTCTCCTTTAACCCCCCCACCCTTACCTATTGTCATTCCCCTTGAACTATCAGAAATGTCATTAGGCCTAGTGCGACGGTCGGTTGTCTCTTCCTCTCCTTCCTTGCCCCCTGCCCCCCTCCCTCCCTTCCTTTAATCAGTGTCATAGCTCTTGCACTATCTGAAATGTCGTCAGGCCTAATATGATAGTTAATTTCCCATTCTTAATGTCTCAAGGCCTTGTAAGAATGTTATTGTTTTTTTCCTTTGCTCCCTCCCCTGTCTTGAAGCACTTTGAAACACGTTGTGTATAGGTGGTATACAAATAAACTATCAATATATCAATATCAATAACCTGCAATGCGTCTCTACAAGTCTGTAGGAATCTCAAGCACATACCTGACAAGTAGACCTGAATAATGGTAGAAGCCCTCATGCCCAACTGCTTTTGACAGTTTTTCATGGGTTGACAAGCTCAGTTTATAGATCAGATATTTGCGATTCAATGTCAGTATGTTTGGGTTGAATTATTCTTACATGGCAGAATAGAATATCCATACAGCACATAGGCTAAAAGAGTCTGGGAGCAATCAAGCCATGCCACTCTGTTCAAACACTGAAGTCCCAAGCTGCATGCCATTAACTGGCATCTTGAAAGGAGAAGCAGTCTGGGTGTACCGTGCACCTTTACCAGCTCTCACTCAGCAAGTGTATGTGTGAAGTGGTTTAACACAAAATAAAAGCCTGCCTGCAAAATGTGGAGACGGGAGCGTTATATTGATACCACTCCAAAGTCATACACAGGACTTTTGGGGATCGAGGGCCGTTTAAAATGTTGGAGATCTGCTACACCACAGTGGTGTCTGTTATGCCCCTGCAAAGTTCAAAGCCCCAAACTGAATTGAGTATAGTTACCTTGAAGGAGGAATACAAAGGGCCAGTTTTAGCCACATAGAATACTTAGTATGGATGTCTAGTCAATACGTATGTGTTCCTAACATGGTGTCGGGGGGGAAATTCTGCCGGGGTCGGCCGGACCGTCCGCAGACCTCCAGGCAGGGAGGCCCCAACTCCTCCCGTGTGTATCCCAGATAAGATGAGATAGAGTATGAGACGCACACAAGGAGCAAGGTGACTCTGCTGTTTATTAGACAAAACGGCAGGGATGGGTCAAGGAGCGCACGCGTTCGTCCTGACACACACTCAATCGTGGGGCTCGCAGGCCCTTTTTACTGTATTATGACGCGCTACTTGCGTCACTTCAGAAAGTTAACAAAAAACCTATCGCCACTCTTAATTGGGTGTTCGAGTGGTAGGGTTAGTATAGCACACATATAGAGAAAGATATTAGTGGACAAGGTGTAGTCAGGTGGTATATCTGGGTTGTCCCTACAATTAGATACATGAAAATTGTTACATGAAGGCTCCTGAGGATTGGCTAAATGTGCTGGCGTCAGTGATAAGAGCCCCATGTTCTGATTGGTGCGCCCGTGAGCTTCCCAGCCTGGGACCACTGTCGTTCCCAGCTCTCGGTGTACCTGTTAGTTGCAACAATGTTTCACTATGGGTACATGCAGACAATGTGAGGACTTATTCATAGCTAGACGGGGTACCGTTCCCACTGTTGCAGATGTCCATTGAGCCTTTCAAGTGTATCTGCCAGTGTCTCGTAGCGAGGGATCCAGACGCCTCTGTTCTCCCGGGTTTGGCATCTCGTCAGGTTCGGCTTGATCACGTGGGGAGGGACCGTGAAAGAGTCATAATTCTGCACAATTAATATTGTTTTTCTACTGTGCGTCTGGTTTAATTTGTCGGTGTGACTTTAACGTTGGTGCGCGGAGTGCGAGATTGCAACATCGTGCCTTTGATGATTTGCTCTTGGAACGTGGGTTTGCAACATTGCGACCTTGGCTGGTTGCTTCGCCAAGCTCATTCTGCAGGATCAGCAACTGACTCTTGTCTTGTTGATGTCCACGGGAGCTCTTGTTTGAGGCCTACTTTGGCCCGGTGCATAAGTTGTCCGTTTGGTGCACAGGTGCTTTAGGTTATAGGAGCATATAATTCCATAATCAGTATTGTCTTTATTATATTTCTCATGGTGGTAACTGGTTTCAAAGAGAAGCGTGAGCAAGCTAGTAAAAAGTTCATGACGCGTCTTGCGTTTCCGCATTCTGAAAGCCTATATAAAAATAATAAAGATGCACGTCCGTGAATATGCCTGTCGCCTACGTCATAGCACTGAGTATATTCTTCGTGTAGGTTGGTGTGGGAATGTCCAGTGTGTATATTTGTACAGATGTGCTTCCCGTTGTCTAGGTCGTCATGGCATCTCTAACGACGTGTAGATTTTAGTCTAGTTGATCCGCGCCGCAGGTGTCGGCATGGCTAGTGCGGGCTGCTGGGCAAGCAGATGGACACATCCGTATGTTCCTGTACCAGGGTATCTGGTCGTCTGGTAAATGGGCAAACTCTTCTTGTGGCGGGTGTTTGGGTCGTGACCCTCTAGGCCAAGCGCGAGAGGTGAAGGACGGGAGCCTGGTTTTCCATTCTCCCACTTCAGTCCCCCCTCTGGTCGACTTGTCGACCACAAACATATCCTTCTCGTTATCTCCTCTTACTCGCCATATCTTAGTTATTCCTCCGAGATGTCCATAGTGGTTTACATGATCTTCAAAGGACCAATACATATATTCACAGGTACCCCCAGGAGTACAGTATACCCATCTTCCTATGTAGCTCCTGGGGTTTCTTGGGTTCTCGGTCTTTACTGATGGTGGGTCTAGATGGTTGGTAATTATTTGGGTGCGCAGCTTCTCCCTTTCCTGTATTATTACACCTGTATGCTGGCCGTCATCTGCTGGCATCAAGGGGTGCATTCCCACCATTTCCAGCAACTCGTCAGTAGTGCGTGCCTTTCGTGCCTTCCAAAATCTAATTATGATCAGGGTAGCTCCAGCCAATATAGTACAGCCCACTATTATTTTCAGTCCATCTGACAGCCAGGATGGCATCCACGACCATAATAGTGAAAACCAGCTCTCATCCTTGTTCACACCATTGCTTTCATCCGTCATTTTGGAGTGCATCTGAGCTAATTGCGAAACTGCTTCTGTCAGTGTACCATTGTCAGCATCATTGGCAGGTATGAACGTGCAGCATGATTGTCCTATCTTTGCACAAACTCATCCTTCCATTGCTGTGAGAAGGTCCAGTACATATCTGTTCTGTAGTGCTACCATCCTTACAGCTCGCAGCTCCTCTTTTATTGCGTTGAACCCATTTACTGTAGAATTGATGGTCATCATTAGTTCCCATCTAGTTATTTGGAGCCATTTTGCGTTTGCGTAAGCCTGTAATCCCGGGTGTATTATTGAGGAGAAGAACATTGCTGCTCTGCTGAATAGTCTGTGTTCTGGCGGTATTGATGTTAGTGCCGTTTCCGACCTTCCCCACAGGTAATTTCCTGTCAGCGGCTCTCCTTGTCTTTTTCTTCTATTTAGGACAGTGTTATTGCTGTTGGTCCTGTTCTCTTGCTCCTCCTGGAGTGGTGCAGATCTCTTTCTTCTCTTATCCCCTTCATTCATTATAGGAAATTTCGCCACATCGACGTGCTTCTTAGGTACCACTAGTGATGGTACATTGACGTGTACCATTGTGCACACACCATTCCACAGGGGAGGCAGTGTATGGTATGCCTTTTCTCCACAGGCCCAATAATGGTCCATTATTACTGCTGTTCCCGCTCCCCCCTCAGGTAACTCCGTCACACTTGCGCAATTGGTGTTATATCCTACGTCCACCTCTCCTTTATGCTGGTAACATACCTTGGGCGCAGTCAACGGTATTATCGTTATTGGGTCTTCATCTTCTTCTACCCACGTGAGCATTGGTACATACTTGATCCACGTCGTCCAACATCGGTGATTGTGTGTCTCGATGGTTGAGATAGTTTCTTTTGTTACCATGTTGCTGCCAATCACTCCTATCTCCCAGCTGTTATCCAGATACACCTTTCCTGTTATCGTCAGTAGCGGCCTCTCCCAGCATCCTTGTTTACCCGGAACTTCAGTGGCGTACCAATCACATGGTAGATACTGCAGTGTTACTTTCTGTGTTTCTCCTTTTGCAGGGCCACTTGTTATATATTTGAATGCTTCAGCATGTAAACTGGTCTTGTGATAACTCAAGTAGGTCTTGAGGAAGTTGTTTTCATATGGGTATGAGTCTCGTGTTTTCCATGTCATGTGCACTACAGTTCCTTGGAATCTTCCTTTCGTCTGGAACAGTGCCAAGTATATTATGCACTGCGCTATCTTCTCATTTATTTCTGTGGCAACAAATGTTCGTGAAGCACTCATGGCGTATGGTATTAATGAGCAGACGTAGCAGCTATCCTCAGTTGTCTGCTTACCAATGCGGGTCATGTGTTGGTACCATATGTTGTTTGTGACGTGTGCTGAATCTTGTACATAATTATCAATACCTTTATTGTCTGAGTATGTGCTGCGTTTAACTCTATTTTTCTTTGGTGCAATGTTACTACTACCACCTGACGTAACACCTGTTGCAGCAAGGAACGGGGGTATATTAGGTTTGGGTGCAGCAACAAAATTGATAGCACAGCTATACTGCCATACAGAAGCAGCCAAAAATCCGGTGATCATCAAAATCCCTATTATTTTTATTACAATTGCTAATCTCACCGGCATTTTGCTCTTACCTTGCTGCAGTCCTGGCAGCTTATTCTTGCGACGTTAAATTTGCCCGCCTAAAAATTCTCAGAAATGCTCGTTTTTAAATGTTAGTTTTGTTTTGTTTAAGCTCTCCCTATCAAATAGTCATTCAGTGCCCAGGCGAAGAGCTGCTCCCACGCTACTCTAAGTGATTGGTCTCTTAAGACCGGCAAGTATGGGCGGAGGTGGGGCATGTAATATTCTATGGCCAGGAGGAAGGCTGTGTAGTAAACACGTACCCTTCTTCTTTTTAGGTATGTTGGCCTTTTTATTTCGTATACAAATTGGTGTGACAATTCTTCTGGGTAGTTATCGTCTGGGAGTACCATCTACGCCTGGACAGTGGACTTTGTTAGTTAGCTTTCTACTTAATAATACAATAATACGCAGTTCCTGTATGTGCGAGAGAAAAAAGAGAACATTCACGTGTTTACATGTGTATTTGTGCGGCCAATGTCTTTCAGTTTAAGTTACAACGTGTCCTTTGCAGTCAATGGGCGGGGGGGGAGATGGCGTAATTATTTTTACTCTTTGAACGTGTGACCATGGGGTGGGCAGTGTAGTGATCACCCCTTTCTTCGTCAGTTGTTGTCTCTGGGGTGTCTGGGTAGTGAGAAGGTAAGGGAACAATTGGGTCGTTGTCTGTGGTAGAACTTCCTTCCGCTGTCAGGGATGTTGTTGCTGTTGTTCCAATGGACCTGTCGTTGGCGCTGGGGCGGGTCTGCAGTTTGTATATCTTTACATCATGTAGATGGTTCCAAGCACGCTTATCCTTTAGTTTTACTGCTCTTGTTGATACGTCTTCTACCAGATGTGGGCCGGTGAACCTTTTGTCGTTCCACTTTCTATTGAAATTGCGAAGTAGCACGTGGTCACCTTTGGCTAGTTTGCACAAGTTCTCTTTTTCTAATTCTGTACTGGCGCCGTCTTCTTTATCTCTGGTGGACCCGCCCCGCGTGCGCTCGAGCTGTTGAGACACAAACACAACACTAGTAATCAAAGACGACACATATTGATACATTTCATCACCTAGTACACTCGCTGAACTTTCGTGGTCAGTGAATGCCCTTGACGTTGGCGTTAGGGGAAGGCGCATTTGACGTCCAGTAACCACCTCGTGTGGGGTGAGGTGGTGGTCGGACCCTGGCCTGTTCCTCAGTTCGAACAAGGCTAACGGAAGGCAATACAACCAACTTTTCTTTGTTGTTTGTTGTATCTTTGCAATTGCCTCCTTCAATAAGCCATTTAGGCGTTCACATACACCGTTAGCCTGTGGGTGATATGCACATGCAAATTTGTGCTTTATGCTCAGCAGGGCTGTGATATGTTGGAACATTTCGTTTGCGAAATGTGGGCCATTGTCTGATCTTAATACTTCGCACACTCCCCACCTGGGGAAGACCTCCCTTACTATGAATTTGGCTGCTCTAAATGCATCTGGGTGTGAACAGGGCCCTGCTTCAATCCACCTAGAAAATGGGCATACTACTACAATCATGTATCTATTACCTTGACATATGTTGATCATATCAACATAGTCAATGTGGAGGTGCCGAAAAGGTCCTTCTGGCCGGGGTATGGTACCTCTTATCACTTTTAGGGTATGACCGGCCGTAAACTGTTGGCATGTGAGACAATTGCTGATAAAATTTGACACATGAGAATTTAACTCGGGACAGAACCAATCATCTCTAATTCGTGCTGCAATTATTTCCTTGCCTGTATGGGCTGGGTGATGTAATTGGCTCAGGGCGGTATTTAAAAGTGCCAACGGTATTACGGTATTACAACTTTCCCAGTACCACTCTGGCGCCATAGTGCGTCGGTTGGTGACATTGTACATCCTCTTTTTACCCATATTTCCTTTTCGGCCATTGGTGCTGCTGCTTGTAATTCCATAATCTGTGTGGCTGGGAGATGGGTATACCCTTCTCTTATTAACATCTCCCTAGCCATTCCCCTCCCTCTCCCTCTCTGTGAGTCTGTGGGGTCCCATATCTCACCAAAGTATGCAGCATATTTCGCATGTGCGTCTGCTGCTGCATTCCCTTTTGAGACGTGGTCTTCACCATTGGTGTGTGCGGTGCATTTTACTAGGGCTAGCTCTTGGGGGTCGTTTATTACTTCAATTAATTCAGCCAACAAGAGGGCATGTTGCACTGGAGTGCCGTCAGCTCTCCTAAACCCTCTTCTCCTCCATTTTGTTAGCCCTGAGTGGACAGTGGATGTAACATATGCACTGTCGGAATATATTGTTACACGTTTGTTAAAACTTTCTTTCAATGCCAATATTAGTGCAACTAGTTCAGCGGCTTGAGCAGAGTAATGCTGTGGTAACTGTACACATTTCATAGCCACACACACCGGAGCCTCCATCATTTTTACCACTGCTGCCCCAGTTCTCCATATCCCATCTCCTTGATCAATAGTTGATGACCCATCAATAAACAAAAGCTCACCTCCCTCTAGTGCATTCTCTTCAACTTTTCTAGTACATGAATATATTTCATTTAGTTGGGTGCAGTCGTGGGCGTAATCTCCCTCCTCAATTATTTCTGCTAGAAATCTTGCAGGGTTAACAGTGCTACATCTAACAATCGCTAGTTCAGCCCTAAACAAAATGATCTCATAACCTGATGCCCTTTGTGTCGTTAGTGTGGACTTGGGTTTATTCAATATTGCAAATAATGCATGTTCCACAAACAGTGTAGTTGGACACCCCATGGTTATTGCTGATGCCTTTTCTACTGCAAAAGCAGCTGCAGCGAGGCCTTGTTCGCAAGGGAAGTGGCCTAACATCACGGGGTCTAAGTGACCGCTATAAAATGCTACTGGTTTATAGCCCATGCTTGTTTTTTGGGCCAATACTGCTTTCATTACTGCTGAGTCGCAATGTGAAAATATAAAAAATCGTCGCTCATAGTCTGGGGATGCCAGTACTGGAGCTGTTGATATCGCGTCCTTCAATTCGTCAAATGCCTCCCTCATTTCCATAGTCCACCCCAACCTTTTCTCCCCTTTATTTGCTTCCTTCAACCCCTCAAGCAGGGGTCCTATGTATGAGCTGTAATCAAATACCCATGCTCTACAGTAGTTGCATAACCCCAGAAATTGCTGCAGTTCTCTCACAGTCTGTGGCATGGGAGTGCTTGAGATGGCCTGTGCTCTTTGTGGTGCAATCTTTCTTCCATGTTGGGATATCAGTTGGCCAATGTAGAGTACCTGTTCCTGACAGTATTGTATTTTTTCCATGTCTACCTTATACCCCTTTTCAGCCAATATAGTCAACATTTTTAACGAGTCCTCTCTGCATTTACATTCGTTTATACTGCAAATTATTATGTCATCCACATATTGTAACACTGTGCTTTCCACCTCAACGTTACCCAAATCCATCTGTATTACTCTATTGAAAATTGAGGGTGATTCACAATACCCTTGTGGTAACCTGGTATGTTTCCATTTAGTATTTCGGTAAGTGAAACTTGTTAAATCTTGCGAGTCGGGGTGTAATGGTATTGAGAAAAATGCATTTTTAAGATCTATTACTGTAAATCGTGATGCCTCTGCTGGAATGCCACACAATATTGTGGCCGGGTTTGCTGTTACTGGATATTCTGCTTCCACTATGTTGTTCAAGGGCCTTAGGTCCTGTATGAAGCACCAACACCCCCCTTTAGCCTTGCGCACTGGGTACACAGCCGTGTTACATGGTGATTCTGAGGGGACCAATATGCCATTGTTTATAAGGGCCGTTATAGTTTCATATATGCCCTCATCTGCCTCTTTTGACAATGGGTACTGTTTTACTCTTGGTAGTATTGCACCTTTTTTCAATTTTATCCGTACACCCCCTATGCTTTTAATGCATCCTACGTCATAAGGGCTAATGGTCCATAATGATTTGGGCACCTTTGACATATCCTCCTTAAAGAAAGGGACTGGGGTGCATGCAGGTGCCTCAAGTGCCATAGCAATTTTCTGCGCTATTTGTTTGTGAGCCACTCGTAACCATATTTCTACACTCATCATGAACACCATTTCCCCCCCCTCCTTTTCTTCTGAAAACAGTTCCTCATCTGACACCTGGGTCAACCTACATCCTTCTGCTAGTGCTATCACTGCCCTCCATGCTCTTCCTTCTTTGTCTTGGGCGTGCACAGCAATATACTCAGCTGTTGTAATAATGCTTTCAATGTCTATTGCAAACACCTTTCCTTCTTGTTCATTAACAGGTGTTTCTGGTCGGAACAGATAAGCTGCTGGCCTCCTCCATATTTTCCCTTCTATCCCTGGCATCCATGCAAATGCCATGTCTGTTCCATACTGGAATATCTCGCCATCTACTGGTTCCGCCCTAATTGCTGTCTGCCCACAGTATGCTTGCATAATATGTCGTGCTGCTAGCATGTTAATCCCTGGAGTAGAGCAAATTATACCATCCTCTGTAAAGGAGATTGTCATATTTAACCTATTCATTATGTCCCTCCCCAGTATATTTACTGGTGAGGCACTATAATACAAGGGTGGAACTGACAGATCGTAATCTCCGATAGATAAGGGAACGTTATCAGTAAAAGGAACCAATCCTTTAGCCCCAGAAAATCCTTGGGTGTTCATGGCTTCGCCTGACATCTTAAATTTACCTTCCCTTATGCAAGACCGGGTTGCCCCGGTGTCAACAAGGAATGATAACTTTTTGTCACCTATCGTTACCTCTATGCGTGGCTCCTCCGCACTATTAGGTGTTACTGACAGGATGGGACACACCAAGGCCATCTGTGGGCTGTCCTATTGGGGGTACAATGATTGGCCATTTCCTGTGTAAGGGTTGTGTCCCAATACCGTCACCCTACCCAATTGCGTTTGTTCAGTTTGGGGTTGTTGTGTTATCACTACTTGTTGTTGTGGCAGTGGCTGTTGTTGTGTTAATTGCTGTTGCTGCAGTGGCTGTTGTTGTGTTAATTGCTGTTGCTGCAGTGGCTGTTGTTGTGTTAATTGCTGTTGCTGCAGTGGCTGTTGTTGTGTTAATTGCTGTTGCTGCAGTGGCTGTTGTTGTGTTAATTGCTGTTGCTGCAGTGGCTGTTGTTGTGTTAATTGCAGTTGTTGTATGCCCTGCTGTTCTTGTGGTGGCCTAGGTTGTGCCTGCTCATTCCATGCTGGTGTTCCTGGCCTGACCCTACACGTGCGTGACATGTGTCCTAGTAGTCCACAACTCCAACACACGGGTGGTTCTCTGTTTTGCCATGGGAAGCTCCCTGTGTTGTCCTGGTATACCGGTTGCCCTGTGGGGTAGGAACTTCCAACTCCCCCCACCTGCTGTTGGGTATTATATCCGTATCCTCTCCCTCTCATAAATCCTCCTCTCCCCCTGTTATAACCATAATACCCAGCTCCTTGCATTGGGTACCCTCCTCCCACGTTTGGTGCGTGTAATTGTAGTGGCGGCATTTGCTGTATTATACTTTGTGGAGGTGCTATTAGAGCTGGATCTTGTGCAGCCACTACTTGTGTGGGGCTTTGGGCCATTGTTGTGGGCGCAGTTATTAGTGCCCCCTCCATTGTGTATTTAGTTAGTTTTTTCTGTACTAGTTTGGCCTCTTCTGTTTTCCTGTCCTCTTCCTTTTGTTTCATTTTTCCTTGCCATATCCTGCAGTGATGTACTATTGTCAGCTGTATTTCAGGCCATGGTTTTACTTCCATTCCCACTACTTTCTTTAGTTGTTTCTGAACTCCTTCTGGGAGCCCTTGTACTAGTATATGATAAAATATGGCTGGTGTTTTATCCCATTGTTCTCTAGTTTCCATGCGCCACTTCTCTTGAATATCCTGTATATAATCAACAGGATCCTCATTCTCACGCATCTTACGGGAAGTAATTGCTCCTATGTCTGATGTGTCTGGGTACTGTACTCTCAGTGCCTGCCATAGCGCATGTCTGCAGTTTGCAAATGGCGCCCCATCATGCGATGTGTTCGTTATTGTTATCCCATGGAATCCCGCTCTCTTCCAGATGTCGTCCGCTCTATCCCCTAATATTGATATTAACAGGCCTTTCACATCTCCTACTGCTAGTTTCTGCCCTGCGGTGTGTTTTTCCATTTCATATATCCACTTACCCGCACCTCCACTTAGTGATGGGAGCCTACATTTTATATTTTCTTTATCCGTATGCTTCCATGGTACATACTGCGGTCTAACCCCTCCTCTCTCCAACAGTGGCATTAAGTTGTGTCTTGTGTCACCCTTTATGTTCCATAATATTGAGTCCTCACACCCCTCCTCCTCCCCCATTTCCTTTACCACTTCAAATTCTTCCTTACTACCCTTCCTCCTACCTACCTCTCCGTCCCTTCCCCTTGTTTCGTCATCTCCTGTGTTTAATATGGGTATGTTTATCTGTCTGCCTTGCCTGCGGCTAGGGAGGTCTCTAAGCCGGCATGCATAGGGAGTCACTTCGTCCATGAAGGGCGCAAGCTTTATTGTGCGCAGCGTGCGTGTGGTGGTTGAGCATGTAGGGTGCGATGGGGGAGGGCGTGATGGAGATGGCGATGGTGTGGCTTCATGGGTTTGTTTTTCCACTAGTTGTTGCACCCTCTCCTCACTTTGTTCCAGCTCCTCCCTTCTCTTACGGATCCATGGCGAGTCTATGTTTGTTCTAGTGAGGTACAGCTTATCTAAGCTTTCCCTTTCACTCTTTCTTCCTACCCTCTCTACTCCTTCTTCCTCCTCACTGCAAAAATCAGTCATAGATGGTATCCCCCACTCTGTTTTTTTCCCTTTTACTGTTACTGTTTCTAAGTCTATTAGCTCCATTTCTCCTCTTCCTTTGTTACCAACTGTTCCCCCTGGTGTTGATGTTGTTGCTACTTCTCTACTTCTATATACATCCCCCCATTTTTCACTCTCCTTATTTCTCCCTCCTCTTTCCCCTTCACTCCTATCCTCCATTTCCCTACTATTTTCCTCCCTTTTCCTTTTTAATTCCTCCATCACTTCGTTGCTCATCTGTTCCAATATTCTTTCATCTTCTTTCTTTCTTTCCCATTTCACCCTTTCTCTTTCTATTGCTTTCTCTTCTTCATATTTCTTAGCTGCCTCTGATACTACCCTCCTCCTCCATATTTCCAATTCCCTTTCCTTGTCCTCTTCTTCCTTCTTTTTTTCTCTCAACACTACTCTTGACACCCTTTCTGCTGCTGCTCTTACCCTTCCATCTTCTATCCTTTGCTCCTCATTTCGTTCCCTTAATTTGTCCAATTCGTTTTTACCCTCTTTCCTTTTCCTCACTCTCTCTTTTTCCCCCTTCTCAAGCTGTGTTAGTAATTCATTCTGCTCATCCCTTAGCTTTGCCAATTTTTCCTCCAAAATCTCTTCTCTTTGTCGTAGTAGCTCCTCCCCCTTCATCTCACTCTCCCTTGTACTATCCTCGCCTGTTCTCTTTACTGCCTCCCTTTCTTCTCCCGTTAGTGAACCCCGTAATTTTGATAATATCTGTGCAGCTACCCACTCATCATGTCCTATCTCTACAATCTGCTCTTCTCCAATCCTCCCCTCCCCCACTATCTTCCTGTGAGCCACATATGGTGGAGGGCTGTATGCCGGGTTCGAGTATCCTTCAGCCGCCCTTAACTGTCCTTCTATTTCTCCTAGTTCTCTTAAAGGGTACAACCCTTCTCCCTCTGTTTTCACTCCCGGTGCTATGGGTATCTCGTTGCTCGGTTCCTTTTTTATGTCTTCTAATTTATCAATCTTTTCTCTTCCCTCTCCTTCATTCTCCGCATTCTTTTTCCTTTCACACCCCTTTTCCCCATCCGTTCCCTCTTTCATAATCTCCTTTACTTCCGGTGTTTCTCCCATAGAAAACATTCCATTTGGTCCTGGTCGGGATCCCTGGAACATCCTCCATAAGTTAAACACCTCCATATGGCTCGCCAACTTCTTCCCCTTGTATGTATTGTGCAGATGGTTTAGCAATGAATGTTGGGCATATGGATCGAAACTACCATTAGGCGGCCATGGTGTTAACATTTTGTTATCCGTCCCCTGGGTCCACTCTATGCTGTACTTAATTAATTTTTCCCTATGGGGTGGCAGTGTGGTGCATATGTGTTGTAGTGGGGTAGTGAGGGTGTTCCCCCACCCTCCCGACCCTGTCCCATATGACATAGTTGTGCCCCACTTGTTACTCCTCCCGTCGCTATCAGTTTGCAATTTACAACCTTATATTGTTTACCTGGCCCCGTAAGTGTGGGGACTTACGACAATCCTTTACAAAGTATGCAATAATAATAATTTAAAAAAAAAACAAAAAATAATAAAACACAAATATATATATGTATAATTTTGTATTATATATTCCTTCCCCTACGGCCCCCTGCGGCCGAAGCGCACGCAGCCCCCTGTGACTGCGTACCCCTTACGACGATCTTATACAGTCGTCCTTATTCCTCGTTCTCCTCCCCCTTTTACATTTGCCGTGGCCGGCGTTCTCCGTGCTCAGCCACGCCCCTCTCCCCTTCTCCTCTTCCAATCCACTCGTTTATTGTTTATCTTCGTATCCGCTCCCTCATCATTTTTCTCTTCCCCACCACTTTCAAAACTCAATGTTCCTTGTGCTCGTGATATCCTATGAAATCCCTACTGGTGACGTCACCGATGTCTTTACGCTACTAGTACATTCTCATTATTAATTTCAAAATACACTTGCAATTTACCCCCGCTAACCCTACAGCTGTCTTCCTGTCTCTCCTGGAACAAGGTAATCTCATCAATAATATAATCGGACTGCACACGCTGCGTCGCCTCGCGTGTGATACGCCCCTCAACAGGAGGGCTTAACCAGCCAATTATCTTCCGTATTTGGCAACTATGCAACTAGCTACCCCCTACAGGAAAACGTCATCTACCTATCGAGTTTCTTGCTCGACCAATAGGAAACCTCATCTACCTATCGAGTTTCTTGCTCGAACAATAGGAAACCTCATCTACCTATCGAGTTTCTTGCTCGAACAATAGGGAACCTCATCTACTCATTGATCAATAAATGCCAAATCGTAGGAAACCACACACGCCCACCCCTACACGTTAGTCGCGATTTAGGCCAATCAGTGTCTACGAGCGGCCACACGTGATGTTTCGTGCTCCGCCCCCCTCTTTCGCGTGACTGCTCTCGCACTCTTTTCACTCCCTTTCATTCCATTGCCAACACTATATTGTCAAACCTTCGCCGCGCACCTGTGCAACACCTCCCTCCTCCCTTATTTAATTCCTCCCCCCTCCCTCACAATTTCGCATTGCTCGTTGTGTGTGTCATGCTCACCAAGTTCTCTCGATGCAGGGCCGCTCGACTGCGTGCACCCCTCCAAGCGGCTCGCCACCTCCCCTCGTCTGGACCACGTCTGGACACTCGCCAACCGCGGGCGGGATACTTCTCAACCGGCTCCCGAGGGCCAATATCCGGATTGCGCTGTCCGGTCTTCTCGCAGCTCCGCGATGGTCCTGTAGTCCTCAGAAGGGGGCAACGGCAGAGGGGGCCGCGCCGCCGGGCCTCCTCGCAACGGGAGTGCCTGGAAAAAGTAAAAATAAAAGTCGATCTTAAACAGATCTCAGCAGTGCCTCCAACTTGTCGGGGGGGAAATTCTGCCGGGGTCGGCCGGACCGTCCGCAGACCTCCAGGCAGGGAGGCCCCAACTCCTCCCGTGTGTATCCCAGATAAGATGAGATAGAGTATGAGACGCACACAAGGAGCAAGGTGACTCTGCTGTTTATTAGACAAAACGGCAGGGATGGGTCAAGGAGCGCACGCGTTCGTCCTGACACACACTCAATCGTGGGGCTCGCAGGCCCTTTTTACTGTATTATGACGCGCTACTTGCGTCACTTCAGAAAGTTAACAAAAAACCTATCGCCACTCTTAATTGGGTGTTCGAGTGGTAGGGTTAGTATAGCACACATATAGAGAAAGATATTAGTGGACAAGGTGTAGTCAGGTGGTATATCTGGGTTGTCCCTACAATTAGATACATGAAAATTGTTACATGAAGGCTCCTGAGGATTGGCTAAATGTGCTGGCGTCAGTGATAAGAGCCCCATGTTCTGATTGGTGCGCCCGTGAGCTTCCCAGCCTGGGACCACCGTCGTTCCCAGCTCTCGGTGTACCTGTTAGTTGCAACAATGTTTCACTATGGGTACATGCAGACAATGTGAGGACTTATTCATAGCTAGACGGGGTACCGTTCCCACTGTTGCAGATGTCCATTGAGCCTTTCAAGTGTATCTGCCAGTGTCTCGTAGCGAGGGATCCAGACGCCTCTGTTCTCCCGGGTTTGGCATCTCGTCAGGTTCGGCTTGATCACGTGGGGAGGGACCGTGAAAGAGTCATAATTCTGCACAATTAATATTGTTTTTCTACTGTGCGTCTGGTTTAATTTGTCGGTGTGACTTTAACGTTGGTGCGCGGAGTGCGAGATTGCAACATCGTGCCTTTGATGATTTGCTCTTGGAACGTGGGTTTGCAACATTGCGACCTTGGCTGGTTGCTTCGCCAAGCTCATTCTGCAGGATCAGCAACTGACTCTTGTCTTGTTGATGTCCACGGGAGCTCTTGTTTGAGGCCTACTTTGGCCCGGTGCATAAGTTGTCCGTTTGGTGCACAGGTGCTTTAGGTTATAGGAGCATATAATTCCATAATCAGTATTGTCTTTATTATATTTCTCATGGTGGTAACTGGTTTCAAAGAGAAGCGTGAGCAAGCTAGTAAAAAGTTCATGACGCGTCTTGCGTTTCCGCATTCTGAAAGCCTATATAAAAATAATAAAGATGCACGTCCGTGAATATGCCTGTCGCCTACGTCATAGCACTGAGTATATTCTTCGTGTAGGTTGGTGTGGGAATGTCCAGTGTGTATATTTGTACAGATGTGCTTCCCGTTGTCTAGGTCGTCATGGCATCTCTAACGACGTGTAGATTTTAGTCTAGTTGATCCGCGCCGCAGGTGTCGGCATGGCCAGTGCGGGCTGCTGGGCAAGCAGATGGACACATCCGTATGTTCCTGTACCAGGGTATCTGGTCGTCTGGTAAATGGGCAAACTCTTCTTGTGGCGGGTGTTTGGGTCGTGACCCTCTAGGCCAAGCGCGAGAGGTGAAGGACGGGAGCCTGGTTTTCCATTCTCCCACTTCAATGGCCAATAAGGCAAGTGAGGAGTAGGGAGTTTAATTAATTTAACAAAGGGACAGATTATGTTGTGTGAGTGTAGAAACCGGGATTAGATCCCAGGTCTAATTCTAAAGTTTGCCTTTTAGAGTGCAGTGTGGATGGTACACCAGCAGTCGTGGCTGACCATGAAAAGCAAAAGACAGCTATCCCAACAACACAGGGGGTCGTGTGGTCATTTCAGGGCACAGTGACCCACCTGTTTTGTCCTTTACTGCCAGAGTTGAACTTTAGGTCTAGTTACCTTACATATCTGACGGAACTACCTCATTTGTCCCAAAGCGTCTTGCAGAAATTAGCTGGGTGCATCTATTTTGTGCTTAAATGTCATTTGGGCAAAATAAATGCATATTTGGAGGCTTTTTGTATCAAATGGAATGAACTAAATCTAACTTGCAGAAATATCCACACACCCACAGACACAAGCCAATCAGTTGTTCCATTTTTGGTTTCAGTTGTTTAATTGATAAGTAGGGGCTGTGCCCCAACCGTCTATAGGTCACCTTTTTACAATACTCTCATTAACACCTTTCTCTTTCTCCTCGCCCCAGAATGCACATACATAAACTTACCTCCTCAATACCATCAAAGTTTAATGATGTGTAAATCGACACGTTTTGTAATGTTAGCAAATGTTCTGCAAATGTTCATACTTCATGACGAATAACTGTGCAAAATAGTGCATTTTTTTCTGAATTAAAAAATGAATGATTGCCAAATGTCACCAGAATGTATAATGTATGTTTACCAAAATTAAAAATAGGTAACTATTTCTGCTTTACGTGCATTCTCCTCACCCCAGAATGAACGTACATACACGTAATCTCTCCAATCCCCTCAAAGTTTAATGTGTAGACAAGTTTTGCAATTTTGGCAAATGTTATGCAAATGTTCATACTTAATGAGGAGTAACTGTGAACAATAGTACATTGTAGAGTCGCGCGACATCACCCTGTTGGGACGCGCCGACCCACAGAGTGGTCACGTGACCAGAGTTCATGAGCGTGCGCGTATCTCGCAAATGAATCAGTTCCTGCATGACAGACAATGTGACTGGTCATCATTCCATTGCACGCTCCTGATGTTCTGTCCCAGCGTGTCCCTCCTGCTAACAGGAACCTCAAATTGGTGACAAGGTGGGATAAACACTTGCTCTGGGGAACAAAGTCTTCCCCACACGTGCTGCAACAGCACATATCACGGATAGCATACGATCGTGCTGAAGGGAGTAAAAGTGACTGGCAAGGCCTGTAGGCCCAATGGTGAGTCCAGGGAGCACTCAGGCACCCAGCCACGGCCCAGAAGAACCACTACAAGCCCCAGAGTGTCTGGGGGAGCACACCAAAGCCCCCTTTAAGACATTTTTTTTCTTCAAACAAAGCCAAGGTAAAGAGCTTTGAAGGCGCACACATAGACATCCAGTCTGAAGGGCTGCAGCTACCCACCAGGAGAACAAGGGTGTCCACAGCATGCACAACAGTCGTCACGCCTCAGGGACCATGTCGAAACAGGAGCCAAACCCTGTGGCACCAGCCTATGCATAGGGCCAAAAAGGGAGAGCCGCATTGCCTTTACCCTGAATTTTGCCATTTGACAAAATGAACACCGCCAGTCTCTGTCCTCGATGGACTAGATGGATGAAAGGATTTGACGCGTACCTCGACGCAGTGGGCCTACAATAGGATAAGTGTATTTTTGGCCTATTCAAGGTGACGGCAGGCCCAGAGGTACGAGATATAATTTTCAAATTGCCCAAAGATGTAGAATATAAATACGAGGACCTAAAGAAGATTTTGAAGGAACATTTTCGCAACAAACTGTAATGTTGACTATGAAAGGCATATGTTCCATACCACCACACAGATCCAAGGGGAAATAATGGACAAATGTGTCACATGCCTGAGAGCATGGGTAAAGCACTGTGAATTCCACCTCTATAACAACAAAGAGGCCATAAAATCGTAGGTGATCGAAGGCTGTGAATCGCTGGTGCTCAAAAAGAAGTTACTGCAAGTGCCACACTCTCTCACATAGATACTAGTGCTTGCCAGAACATCGTCCGAACTGGATTTACAGATATCCACACTGAGCAAGACACACATCATGGCACCAGCCGTCAAAGAGGAGTGTATAAACAAGATGGTGTCACAAACATTTGCACCACATGACACCAAGAAAGGCGCCATTGCTTCCGGTGTGGACACGATCTTCCTCATGACGGCTCATGCCCGCCATCGGCCAGATATGCTCAGCATGCAGGGGCGAGGACGACTATCGCATCATATGCCGCAATCCTAAATCGACGAGAGTCACCTCCATGGACCGAGGAACGCACTGACAAAGGACACCGCCCAGGTACCCAAGGGAAGACAGGGCAAAAGGATCAGAGAGGAAATACTACAAGGAAAGACGACACACCAGAAGCAAACACTCACAGTCACCAGAAGAATGACGAAAGGGGCGAAGGACAATAGACTACACACATCACTACACACGTGAACACCATCCACCAGTGAGCCGAAATCCCACTCTAGCACCGACAGATGAAATAAAGGCTATCTATATGCCCTTGGAAATCTGACCACATCAGAGCACAGCCCCACCATGTCACTAACACTGCAAGATCAATAATTCGACTTCTTAGTAGCCTCTCGAGCCACCTTTAAAGCCATGCCCGAGTCCGAATACCTGGAGCTATACGGAGCCAAAGGACCCCTTCTGTGCCTTGTGGCATTCAGAACGTCATGCCACCACAAAGACAAGAAAGATCATTTGACTGTACACGTCCTAGCAACAGAGTCCGCAAGCTGCAACATCCTGAGTTTCAAGTCAGCGGTCCAAATGGGACTGATCCCCATTCTATATCAACTAATGGCAGGTAAATAAATTTCCCCAGCAGCCATGGTGCCAGTGCAATTTCTGAACCTCTTCAAGGGCATAGGAAAACTGAAGGGCCACAAAATACATTTACACATTGACCCTGCGGTGAAACCCATCGCGCAACATTTCAGAGAGATCCCGTTCAACATTCAGCAACAAGTTCAAAAATAGCTACTATCACTGTGGGAAGGAGATATCATTGAGCCTGCCTCAGGGCCCACACCGTGGGTCTTGCCCATTGTCCCAATACCAAAAAGGAATGCCGAGGGCCAAATCAAGCAATATTGCGAGAACACCATCAATCACCCTGCATCACAGATATGATGCATCTGCTCAACGGAACAAACGTGTTTTCTCGCCTTGATCTGAACAAGGGCTATCACCAGATTGAACTCATCGAGGAGTCACGCTACCTAACAACTTTCACCATGCACATAGGGTTGTTCAGATATAAACACTTAAGATTCAGAATCTTGTCAGCGGCTGACATTTTTCAAGAGGAGATAAGAAAGATCATACGTCACATACCTAACTGTATTAATTACAGCAATGACATTCTCATATTTGGTCAGTCACAAGAAACTCACAACGCCACGCTGTTGAAGGTATGCGCTGTATTCAGCAAGGCAAACCTCACTCTAAACAAGGACAAGTGCGACTTCAGCAAAAGCGCCCTAACATTTGTTGGACACATCTTCTCTCATAAAGGGATCCAATACAACCCCAAAAAAATTAAGTTACTGACGGAGGTGCCACGTCCTAAAACCGTGGCCCAAGTACGGTCATTCCTGGGGCTAGCAAGTTACTGCACAAGATACCTTCCAGAATTCGCTGTCACCTGCGCATCCCGACGTGCAATCACAAAGCAAGATGCCAAGTTTGAGTGGGGACCAATGAAACAAGGGAGCTTTGACTCAATCTGGAGAGACATGGCCGCAGCAGTGTGCATGTCCTACTTAGGCGCCAATCTACAGACAGAACTGACTGTGGACATCAGTCCCATAGACCTGGGGACAATCCTCGCACAACATTCGGGAAGTGAGCACACAAAACGGATGATTGTCTCTTATGCCAGCAGGAGTCTCCCAGAAACAGAGCAGAGATATTCACAGGCCGAAAAGGAGGCGCTGGCAGTTGTCTGGGCAACAGAGCATATTCAACTATTCTTGTTCGGGAAACCGTTCACAATAATCACAGACCATCAAGCACTTGTAACAATCTATGGCAAACCTACGGCACAAATGCCGCTAAGGATTGCAAGATGGGGATACACTTCCAAGAATACAAATTTAAGATAATGCACAAACCTGGAAAAGATGAAAACCCAGCGGACCTCTTCTCGCAACTGCCGCTCACAGGAAGGATAACCTCATAAGAACGAGCAGATGGCTACATAAATAACATAATGCACCAGGCAATACCACCAGCTTTTCCCATGAAGGACATAGTGAAACATATGGCTGAAGATGCCAAACTCGCCCTGGTAGCATCTTGCATCAACAATGGAAGATGGAAATCGGCGGACGAGGCGATACAAGGAAATGAAGCATTGGATGAAAGACTATTCAAAACGCTGTTGAGGTCAAAAGATGAACTCTCCATCCACCATCATCCCTGTTACTAAAAGGGGATGATTACTAATGCCAGCCACACTCCATCAACAAATAATTGAAATAGTACATAAAAGTCACAGAGGAATTGTGTCCACAAAACGCATGCTGAGAAGCAAGATATGGTTGCGCGGCATGGACAAACTAATAGAAGAGACACTGATACCTTGCTATATCTGCACAGTATTCCCGGAGCCCCTACATATGTCCAGACGCGGAAAGGAGTTTGGGAGGAAGTAGCAATAGACTTCTTTGGGCCCCGCAGATCAGGGGAATATGTACTGGTAGCACTAAATGAACACTCCCGCTACCCAGAAATAGAAATAGTGCCCTCCACGGCTGCCACCACGCTCATACCTGCATTAGACCGCATATTCTCGGTGTTTGGAGTGCAAAGGGTTGCCAAATCTGACAATGGTCCACAATTCACCAGCAAAGATTTTCGCGACTTTGCCAACTACCTGGGGTTCCATCACTGCAAGGTCACACCAATCTGGCCTCAAGTGAACGGAATAGTAGAACATTTCATGGCCAACAACAAGAGAGCCGCACGCATCGCCACAATTACACACATGCCTGTTGAACAGGCGCTTTGTCAACTCCTAACGGATTACTGCAATAACCTGCATGATTCCACGGGAACATGCTCGGCAGAGCTCATGTGTGGACGTCCGGTAAGGATGAGGATTCCCTTTGGTGGCAGCAGGAAATGGGCAGAGAACGAGACAATGGCAGAGGCCAGGGTAAAGGATCATCGAGCAAAAGAGAAGATGAAGTAGTATTACAGACAAAAGGAAAAGGGCACAAGCTGCAGAGCTGACTGTAGGAGACCAAGTACTAGTACGACAAACACAAGTACACAAGGACATGACACCGTTCGACCCACGACCCTTGGAAGTTCTCCCACATAAAGGGCTCCATGGGCAGGGCGGAAAGAGACAGATGGATCATAACCAGAAACAGCTTCTTCTTCAGAAAAGCTAGAGAGGACACAACTCAGATAAATGGACAATGGAGAGAAGTAGAAGAATATGAAGCGAGACAAGGAGGATCAGAATACTTTACAGACGAAGAGGAACTCGACAGAGAAGAGAACAGCAGTGAAGGAGAACGGCCGGAGGAAAATGAGGAGTCACCCCGTCAAGGAAGGCCACACTGTATGATCAGTAGGCCTCGACAATAGATTAAGGAGATGGGGTAGGACTGCATTTATTTTGGGGGCAGATGTTGGGTCAAGCAACATCACCCTGTTGGGACGTGCCGACCCGCAGAGCGGTCACGCGACCAGAGTTAAGTTGCGCGTGCATGATGCATGAATAAAGCAGTTCCTGCTTGACAGACAACGTGTGCGTTCATCATTCAACGTGCGCTGCTGATGCCCTGTCCCAGCACGTCCCTCCCGCTAACAGGAACCTCACATGCACTTTTTTTCTGAATTAAAAAATTATGATTTGCAAATGTCACTAGAATGGATAATCTATGTTTACTAAGATTAAAAATGGTAACTATTTCTGCTTTGTAATTATGTACATTTCATATTTGTTGTTCATTGAAGTGTATACATTGCAGGGTGCAAATAACAGAGAGAAGGCGGAAGAAGTTATGTATGACATCAAGAGAGGATGCGCATGTTATGCAGGGTGAACGGAGTGGGTAAATGTCAAAAACTGCTTTATTAGACAATTGAGTTTCAAACTGAAAATGTTTCAGACAGCTATTTTCTATCAAAACATATTAATCTGGTTACATTTCAACCAGTTGAGGTAATACCCTCCATATATTTCTCTGACCTTGAGATACAGGCAAGGCTAAAAGGTTTAAAATCAAGGGTGTGTCCTTAAATATGCTAGGGGTTATAAGATGTGTTGTATGTCAAACTATATTGTCACAGTGCAAACTGCCCAGCTTCACTGAAAAAATATTCCTGAGAGTCTGCCTTTCCTGAATGGCGCCCTGTTGGAAATAGCACATGCCTAAATTTGCCTATGCTTGTGGAGACCCAGAAGGGGAGAGCCAACAATGGAGGAGTGGAGTTTGAAATTTGGGAACGAGGGTAAAGATGGCTGAGAAGGGAGGGGAAATAGGGGGCAGCCATGAGACCTAAGGGAATCGGGCCTGGTAGGAGACCATGGGTTGTGATGGTATGCCTTGCATGATGCAAGGGGATTTGGTTTGGGAAGGAGACGGGTAACACCAGGGGGGTGTTAGGGTCTCCTCTGCATCAGGGAAAGGGCCAGGGGCAAAGCAAGCCCATGCAAAAAAAATCCCTCCGTGACAAAACTGACCTTCAGCAAAAATGGCCTGTGAGTAGGGCACAATGCACCGTTTTAATAGAATGTTCACCCATGATGATGGAGCAGCATTTGGTATTAAAAAAAGAGGATTTGAACACTTGATGACTTTCCTAAAGTTGTATAGGTCTTCTTTGATACAAAGCATTGTGTATGTGTGCGCACGCGTATGAGAGAGAGTTTGAGAGAGAAGGGGTGAGATGTGGGTATGGATTTTTGAACTGATGCCACCACATTACAATTATTTAAATGTAGGGACAAATAACAATTGGGCGTACCTGGATCATAAGAATATGGATGAGCTGTAGATGTATAGGGGCCTCATTACGAGTCACCCGGTATGGAAATAACGGTGGCGTTAAACCTGCCGCCACCATTGTTTCCAAACCGGGTGGTCTCGAGTCCTGCAGGCGGAGTTGTCATTCCCACCAGGTCTGACATGGCGGGTTTAACACCGCCCGCCTGCAGGCAGACGTGGAAACACCGGCACCATCACGAGATGGTGCTGGTGTTTCCATGGTCCCCATTCCCATTGAGCCCTATGGGACTCAATGGGAATGGGGATTTACTGAATTCCGCCTCCGGATTTCCCGGGTCACCGGGATTGTAATGCCCCGGTAATTTCCGGGAATCACGGAGGCGGAATGGTAATACGAGTCCGGCGGTAAGCGAGCTGGAAAAACCAGCAGGTTACCGCCGGACTCGTAATGAGGCCCTAGGAGTCTTAAGGACTCAAGACCCAGGTAGCAGATGGCAAGTGGGCGGTCTTCTCATTTTGGCACAGTTCTAGACAGGAAGCCTATGCAGTACGCACAAGTACAGGAATAGATGAGCTGTCCTATTTAGATACAAAGGGTACTAGCAGTAGCGTTTTTGGATCTTTTTCAAATGTGTAGGAAACAAAGGGTAACAAAAGTAAATTCTTTTTGCAAAGTACACTCAAGATGATATACATGTTTAGATTACCACTACCTAAGGGGAAAAGGAAAGACAATGATGAATACACTCCAGGTCAGCATTTAAAACAAGTACTAATTGCCCTGGAAATGTGTGGTTGCATTGATATCGATATTAAGTCCTCAGAATTCTGATGGATTTTAGTGGTGTGCAGTTAAGTACTATTGACTTCAACCAATGCATGGCATTTAGGGGGTCTCGAATTGTGTTATTCACTAAACTCTCATTGTTCCTAGGTTCTAAGGCTTTAGGTTAAGAACCGGTTGCCCCTCAAAAATAAGAACATTGTGTTGTTCATTGCATAGGTCAACAAAAGTAAAACTAAGGGAGTCAGGAAGACACTTCAGATCAGGGACCAGATATTTCAGATATAACGAACAAGCACTGACTAGCCAAATAGTTTCAGCTCTTATGAGTTCAAAATGTTTCCTTTGCCAATACTTATCACATTTCCCAGGTACTGGCATCATGTACTATTTTAATCTTATGATTTGGCAGCTATTGCTACCTGGTGCATAGGTGCTGCCATCATTTTCCAAGTGTTGCCAATGCATGCTCTAGTACTCATTCCTTATGGCAGGTGCTGCTTTTACGTACCAGCTATAGCCATCATACGCCCTGATAATCACATCATTGCAAGTATTGGCCTCAAATGGCACATTATTCACACCATTTACCAGGTTCTTTCTTATATGCACAGATGTTGCCTTCAAATGCAAAAAAGCCACCATCATTAGCAAGACTTTACCATTATATGTTCATGTATTTCTCTAATTTCGCAGGGCATGCTACTGAATGCACGGATACTCATATCAAATGCCACGATTTTGCAACATATACCATCACATGGCAGGTATGCATACTGTATACCAAGAATTGCCACCAAATCACCTGATATTCTTTCATCTCTCAATTTGCTTACTTAATTTGTATCATGAGCCCCAATTCACTAAACAATAACCCCACTCTAGACATAACCCCAGAGACGCGCACCATAGCTGCAGAGGCAGGAGCATTGCCCAATTAACTGGCACCCCTGGAGCCCCTAGTGCACCTTCCTCAAGTGGGTGGGGACCCTGCACCATGGACTAGGGGAGGAAAGGGTAGGCACACCCTTGGCAGCCTAACAACAAACCCTTCAACCGTACCCATCTCCCCCAAGGGATGGAGGGAGGCCTTCACTGTTAGGGGGATTTCTCACACAAGTGCTAAATTCCCTATACCTTAGAGCCCTCCAGGTCTTTTGCTAAATTTTGAGGCTTTGAACTTTTTATTTTCTGTGTGTTTTACTTTTGTGTTCTTTGGTTATGGAGTTTTAAAACAACTCCTTTGGCATCATCTTTTTCTGTGTGTCACACAGCACCTTCAGTGCAGTGGCACAGGGGTGTCTTTTAGACTCCCCAAGGTTTAAATACCTTCTCTGGGACTGACTACCGTCTCCCAGAGCATGTAAAGTTAAATTGGCTTTACTAGTCTTTTTAAATTTACTGACCCAGCACACACTATCTTCCTATAGAGTGCTGGAGGGGTTGTCTAGCTTCCCCTGAGTCAAAACACTCATGTAAAAGTCAAATGTTACCCTTTCCTACTTTAAATGGCTGGTGGCAGTGCTTTAGATCAACTACCGTGATTTTTCCCGACCGCTAACAACGGTAGCTAAAAATCGGCTCAGCCATGTTTTTCAATATGGCGCCCCAGACCTATCTGTAAAAACAGATTCAGGGCGACTTTTTTAGCAATTTGTTTAGGAAAGGTCCTTCTTGTGTTTGTCTCTGCGCGCCAAACCAGGTTTGGTCCCTTTGTTCGTTGGCCTTTGGCGGGCTTCAGTGCTAAAACCCTCCTGTGGCGCCAAAGTGTCTGGGGTGGACAGGATGTGAGGGAGGTGCCCAAAACTCCCGGTGCTTAGTCTCCTAGGAGACCTGAATGCACTCTGGCGTGATTGGCCGGCTGGCTGTCCGGCAAGGACAGCCACCCTGCTGTGTGAGAGACAGCCAGGCTGGAATGAATAGGGAAAACTGTTGAAAAGCAGGTCTCTGGAACTTGGAAAGCAGAGTCGACCCCTGGAACGAAAGTACCGAAGACGAGCTGAAGGAAGAGGACTGCTGCAACTCCTGGACGACTGGTGAAGCCCTGCTGCAGGCCCGAATTGCCTGAAACTCCAATCGACAGTGAAGCCCTTCAAGGTTAACTTCTTCCCTTGAGTTTGGTGGGAGCAAACAACTCATAAACCACCTGGACACCGTCCCCATCTGGTCGAATTTTCATCAGAGTGCTGTTGAAAACCGGATAGCCAGAGGGAAGGAAACCAACTTGTGGACTTTAAGGCACTCACACCTTAAACTGATGTTTTGCTAAGCTTGTGGCCTCATCCCTTGGCAGTGCAGGAATCTCCTGATGTCCTCCTTCTTGTCCCCACGACTGAAGCTCAGGAACAGCAAGATCTGCTTGAACAGCCAGGAACAACTACCTCAGCTATAAATGTTTTTGTCCATCGCAAAAGTTTGTGGAACTTTCCTCAACTTCAAAGGCTTGTCCTTAAACACTAAACAAACACAACCCCTTCTCTGCACAGCTATCCGCATGCACTTCACTACACTGCAACAACACAATATACCACACATAGACCAGCACATGGGAATCTACAGAGCTGTAAATCGCAACCCAAGCTCAGCAAACAGTTCAAACTGAACTGAAGCTGTAAACAGGACATCACAACTCTCGCTCTACCTCTTCCTGCTATGCCCTACTAACTCACCCCACACTCCAACCTTTTCAGATCCGCCAGAGCGCCATGGGACCACTCTGGCGGTGATAGTGCGAAATATAAATTATCTTTAACATTAACATTAACATCTACAATATATTACCATAACATGCTAATTACTATTTATCAGGCTTTGCCATATCATGCTGGGCCCTAACATAATAGTCCAGGTTTTGTCATAATATCCAAGGAACAATTTCATATGTGGCAGGATCTGCCCAGGTACTCATCATAGGTTATATATTGACATTATTTTCCCAGGCAATCCCACCAATCACCATTTGTTGTCTTAATTTCCATGGTACTCAAATCAATTGCTAGGCATTGTCATAGAATGCCTAAGTACCCAAACCATTGCTCTCCTGTTTCGTTACAGTCCCCACTGTCATTTGACATTTAAATACTTTTGAGACACAAGGCATATGGGTCAGAAATAATTTAAAAATAAACCACTTAACTGATGAAAAGTGTCCCTTTGTGGAAAAATATTTGGCACTGTAATAAACATGCCTGATTATATACTATATGGGCCTCATTACAAATCTGGTGTTAATTGAGTGATAGTGGCTTATTCCGAGGTTGGCGGTTTGTGGAAAAAGTGGTGGTAAATCCATTACCTCCACTTTTTATGGTAGCAACAGAATAACCTCAATTTTTCAAGCTATGCTAAATGATATGTTTTGGCGGAATTACCACAGATGGAATTCCCGAGTGGTAATTTTGCTGATTTTTGGAGGAACAGTGGAGGATTTACCAACAGCATCATGCTGGAGGTAAATCCTCCACTGTTCCTGGAGGTAAATCCTCCACTGATCCTCCAAAAATCAAACAATCTGCAAACAATCCCCAGTAGAGTCCATACATGGGGACCAACATCACCCTACCACCACTTGTAATCCTGTGGTAAACCCAATACAAGTTTGGCAGTAATTCAGCCGATTCTGAGCCAAACTCAGAATGATCCTCTAATCTTATGAATTACTACAAATTCAATTACCATTACTGTCACTTGGAACAGTGGAGTTACTATGGCATTACAAGTGGTGGTAATTGCCCATTGGTTTTCCTGGCTAATTCTGGTGGATTTACGACCGGTGGGATTATGGCTAAATCTGCCACTTTTTGGTGTAAAGTAGCGGATTCCGCTCCAGCTTTTAGCAGGAGGTAATTCCTCTTCTTCAACTCTAAACTCATAATTCTGAGGTGCAGGTAAAAGTGGTGGTAACGGAATTCCCACCACATGTTTTCTCCAGCGCTGAACTTGCAATAAGGCCAATATATGTCTGGCGAATATATGGCTTGCATAAGGCACACACATGTTTGACTAGAGAGTAACGATACACTTATCACTGACAAACAAACATTACTTGCAAGTTTGCAAATGCTTACTCTGCTGCAAACTGTAAGCGAAACATTCCTTCAGATTGACTTTACAAGAAAAATGTTGACACAGATACAACACGTTTAGAGAATCATGTTCTCTACAAATATATCAATGTGATCAGGCCAGTTGATAAAATAGGATTATCAGACCTTTAAAAAGTCTTCTTTGTCTCAATTTTATTTTAAAGTATTGTTCACATAACTGAATCAATTATGTATTAAACTGCAACATACTTAAGATTCTCCTTTACCTTCCTATCACCTGCTTCGTCCCCTCTTTACACATGCAATGCTCAGATGTGCCTTGTCATGGCACAGTTTATGTTCTTACCTCTTACCTGCAGCCCAAACTTTTTCACATAATCCACGCCCTGGCAAGGTCTCGTTCTCATAGGTGTGCCTATTATATTGACCATTTATATGTGGTCAGTCTTTACCGTGTTCATATTGATTTTAGCCGGGATATTTCTCTTCTGGTCAGCAGGCATACATACCAGCTCATTTGCACTGCTTGTTCAACATATGTTCTATCTGACACAGTAACAACACTTCATGAGACTACGTATCCTACCATTCCAAGGTGCTCTGATGCATATTTTTACATTTAGGAGCACTGGGAAAGCTCAAATACGTGCTTAAGGGCCTGATCACGACATTGGCGGTGACGCCAGCGGTATTACGCCGGCGGTATTAGCCCTACCGCCGAACTCCCTGGCGCTAATAGCGCCGGATCACGAGTTCAGCGGTAATGTAATTCCTCATTCCCCATTGAGTCCATTCAGGAATGCCCCATTCCCCATTGGGCTCAATGGAGATAATTTGCGCTCTTACCGCCGGCGTATTTCCCGCCGGCAGTAATAGCGCAAATTTTTGGGGGCTTTCCCCCCAGCCAAGAGCTGGGGCGAAATCTGCCGAAGTCCTGATTTGGAGGACCCTTAAATCCGGCGGTAATAGCGCGACCGCCGGATTTAAGGGTTACCGCCAAAGTCGTAATGAGGTGTTTGGCATGCAGGGTCTCCCTTCTCTTAAACTGAGCTGGATGTGTATTCCCTGCCCTTACCCCGGCAGGGGATGAGTTACCACACACGTCGACTCATTCTTATGTGTGTGCCTATTATTTGAAGAGCTTTTATTAGAACGACTTTTAGAAACAACCAGATGGAGCAAAAGACTTCTCTAAGCACTTAAAACAAGCCTGTGTGTGCCTTATTCTACTGATGCAGTTGGGAATGTTTGCTGAAACTCCCCAGATTTCATCTTTAATCTCATGGTGGTTTTTCCCCATACAGCTCAGATGTCAACCTAACCCCAACTAATTTAAAAAAATGCTAAGGGCCCCTCCTTTTTAACACTTCCTTAATATTCACCCCCATACCTTGCTCTTTATTACTGCTGATATTTAAAGGTGTGCATCAGGCGCAACAAAGATTGATCTAGTGCTCTACTACCCCAGGGTCCTTAGTGATATGTAAACTCAAATAACGTAAATGCACTAAAATGCTTGTTTTAGCAAATGCTAAAATGAATTTGTTTATTTATTGTTCACTTGTAAGGTGCTTATACAGGAAGCAAATACTGTTTCAAAACATCCACAGGGCAACAGGAAGGGGACATGGGATTATAAACAATTACAAATTACAATACAAAAAATAATAAATATAAAATACAGTGGGGATGTGGAAGAAGAACCTACTATGCCTTGTGAGTGTTCAGAACGTGCAAGTGCAGAAGGGAGAGGGAATGTGAGAGGTGCTGTGATGCTCTTTGGTGAGCAGCAGGTGTAGTGCAATTTAAGGTAAGTGCAAGCAACCAAGGATGGTGAGTGAGCCGAGGCAAGTGCTGAGGATAGCCAGAAGCTGGGATGATAAGGTGTGAGAGATCAGGGCCCCGAGGATGCATAAGGGCCGTGCACATCAATCTAGTGATTGTGAGGTTAGCAGAGGAGAGAGGTGGGGGCAGAAGAGGTGAAGAGGGTCTCGAGGCTCTTCCAGAATTTGAGAAAGTCCTGCTCAAGATGAAGAGGGAGGGGGAAGGCTGTTCCAAAGAAGGAAGCCAGCTGAGGAAAGGGCTCGACCAAGTGCCCTCTGCTTAGTGAACCACTTTACACATAAGTAATTGGTGCCAGAGGAGCGCAGCGATCTAGAGGGGGAATATTTAGTAAGAAAGAGTTGCAGATAGTGTGGTCCCCTGTCCCAGATGACTTTCTGGATGATACAGAGGGACTTGAATTTAATCTGTTAAGCCACTGGGATCCAATGAAGACATTGTAAGGCACAGGAGATACGGTCCCTGAGCTTGAGGCCACAGATAAGTCTTGCTGCCCTATTCTGAATTAGCTGGAGGGGTGAATCCTAGAGAGAACCAGGGCCCGGGTACCATTGAGCCTCTGGGGGAAGGAGAGAAAAGGTACAATTCCTTTGAGAAGGAAGGAGTTGAAAGTGGGACTTGAAGGCAATGTCCTGAGTGTGAGGGAGAAAGGAGAGAGAGGAGTCGAAGATGACTCCAAGGTTTCTGGCTTCAGAGGAGGGAGTAGGGGGAGAGCCCATGGAAAAAGGCCAGAGTGAAGGGAAGGAGTCTGGAGCAGGAGTATCAATGGGAAGGATCTCTGTTTTGCTGGCATAGAGGCAGAGAATAATATTTAAGAATATAACTCAGAAGACTAGCCACGCAAATAATAAAGAGGCTACCATATAAAAACCTAACATTGTTAATGGTTGTTTCATCACCACATGATTAGGATTTAGCGCTAATCCATGGGTGCCTGTGAAAGGTTTAAAGGAATATACTGCTTTAAAATACTGCAGCACGAAATCAGAGAGGACAGGAACACCCCATGAGTATACATTTGATTTTCCAGCCCATTAGTTCCTGCCCGGTTGTAGGGCTGTCCCTCCAGTTACAGATATTCTAGATATAGCCCAGCTATAATAGGGACTGAACACACTCCGTGTTCTTTTCACTTCTATTTTCTCTTCAGATGGACACTTACTATAGGATCGTTTCCTTCTAGTGATTGACCGCTTGCTCACCCAGCACTTGGGCCCTTACAGCCCAGATTTACTGACCTTACCCTCAACATGGAGCACATTTTAAGTTTTTCAGAAGAACAAATAAATGATATTATTCAGGGCCCCAGCCTATTCAATATGGAAGGAGCCCAAGCTCACCTTGACTCCTCAGCCACGGGTGAGGACCTCCTGAACCTAAAAAAGAGGTGCTTTAGAACGGAGGTCCACGGACACTTTCTACGTGAATATTTGAAAATCAATATGGTGCCAGCCGGATTGATTATCAGGAATGAACCAGCACTCTTTCTGGAAGACAAAGTTTATATGTTGGATTTCAGCAAAATTGCCACCAAATGTAGTAGAGATTTAATGGCGCTCACAATAACCACAGCCAAAAGAATCCATACCCAGATGGTTGCAGACTTAAAAACAGAAGAGATCAAATTCATTACTGATGATACAATAACGGATGCCAGAGAAAAATTGAAAGAGATAGATAAGACATTAGATACCTTTATGTCCTCTACTTTAGAGAAAAAACATAAAAAACTGGCCAAAGATATCAAGAACTTCAAATTGGAAGTGGTGTACCCATACCTCACAGATGACTATAAGGACAACAAGGAAAAGGAGAGATCGGCCAGGCAGGGTGGCATTAACAGGAGTAGACGAAAGGGAGTTTCATTTTCAGGAACCTCTGGTTCCGACTCATCAGAAGACCAACCTCAGACCAGAGGCAGGAACTCAGGCATGGGCCAGTTCCAACCACCACCTCCCATGATGCCTTTTTTAGGACAAGGGGGTCCCAGAGGAGGTTACTGGGGACCCCCGCCACCACAAATACCATTTTACAATTATCCACAGTGGAACCATCCCAACCGGGGACGGAGAGGCAACAGGAGACGCTAAATAACATACCTATTTTCAATTTATCAGGCACCCTACTCACGCAGGAAGAAACCACACTACTCACCAGAGGTTTATCCTTTGTACCAACGAACAATACAGACTGGTTCAAGATTGATGAGGAATTCCAAAATTTTTTCCGTTCGATCCGAAGAAAAATCTTTTTCCAAAATCAAGAAGCCACACAGGCGGAGGAAGACACAGGGCTGAGGCTGAAATCCAACTTCAACCCAAGAGATAACCAACTACCCGCTTCTATACTTACCTTTGAAAAATGCATCAGATCAGAGGTTACTAAACTCCAAAAAAATCAGCAACATCAGAGACAAAATCTCACCAATGGTGAACGACAAGCCCTCAAAAATCTTGCCAACAATGATACCTTGGTCATCAAGTCGGCGGACAAAGGAGGAGGAATAGTAATACAAAGTACAGAGCAATACAACCATATGGTAATGACCCTGTTGAACGATGAAAAGAATTACAAAAAACTGAAAAAGGATCCAACCAACAACATCAGAGCCAAGATCCAAGAAGTAACTAAATTTGCTCAAGAAAGGAATTGGATTTCAGAGAAAGAAGAGGCGTTCCTCAATACTACAGAGGGACGCACCCCGGCTTTCTATGCTTTACCTAAAATTCATAAAAACAGCCTCACGCCTCCAGGTAGACCTATAGTCTCAGGATGTGGCTCCATACTGGAACCCACCTGCAAATTTATTGACTACTTCCTGAAACCACTTTGCCAAAAAACAGCCTCATACCTGAAAGATACTATGATGACTATCACTACCTTTGAACATCAACCTTTTGACAATACCAGAAACCAACTAGTAACGATGGACATTAAGAGCCTCTACACGAGCATTCCGCAAGACCAAGCAATTGAAAGCATTCGACACCATCTCACCAGACACATGACACAAAGGAGAGTGCCCATCAATTTCATTGTGGAACTATTGGAACTAGCACTCACCAACAACTTCTTCAGTTTCAACGAGTCATTTTATCTACAAATCAGTGGAACAGCAATGGGCGCAGCATTTGCTCCGAGCATGGCGATTATTTTCATGGCTGAATACGAGCAAAGCTTCATTCTGAATGTGAATAACCCATTTAAAGACAACATCCATTTGTGGCGGAGGTACATCGATGACATCATTTTCGTTTGGGAAGGAGAGAACACCAAGCTACAAAGTTTTTTTACATGGCTAAATGGTAGATCAGAAAACATACAATTCACCATGGAACACAGCAATATAAAAGTCAACTTTCTGGATCTCAAAATCACAGCGAAGGAAAACCAGCTGATTTGCTCTTTATACAAAAAAGAAACAGACAGAAACACCATCTTACACTATAATAGCCATCATCCCAAAAACCTACGCGATAACCTGCCATACGGACAATTCCTCAGAATACGCAGAAATTGTACCGAAACAGGAGAATTCAAGATACATGCATACTTGCTTCAACAGAAACTGGTGACTAGGGGTTACCCGAAGAAACTGCTTAAAAACACAATGAAGAGGGCCCTCTACACACCGAGAGAAACATTGCTTACCACCAAAACTCAAGATCCCGATACAGACAACATACTGGCATGTATCTCCACATTCGGTGCTAATACCTCGCAATTTAGGCACATGATCAAAAAATACTGGCCCATTGTCCAACTCAGCTTACCGGATGAACCACTACCAAGGATGGCTCTGAAGAGGAATAAAAACCTGAAGGACCTACTGACCCATGCTAGGTCCCGAAGAAAAACACCGAGGTCCTCACTATGGAACATGCGGGAAATCCGTGGGCATCACCCATGCGGCTCATGTATGGCGTGCAGACAGACGCTTAAAATAAAATCCTTCCTGATAGGAGACAAGGAATGGGAGCTTAGACAATTCACTAATTGCAAAGCAACTAATGTAATCTATCTCATTGAGTGCACCTGCGGACTCAGATACGTGGGTCAAACGTCCCGACCTGTGCACAAAAGAATAAGTGAACATAAATCAAGGATAAGGTGCAGAGTACATAATGCGCCATTGGTCTCACATTTCATGGAATTACAACATGCCCATGATTCATTCAAATGGTGGGTGATTGACAGAGTTATTGGCACCACCAATATATCCAATTCCCTTAAACACAAGGAATCCTGGTGGATATTCAAATTGCAGACCCTAACAAATGGTCTCAATGAAGCAGCCCCCTTGGATTACCAGACCACTACTTAACAGGACTCCCAATACCTCCTTAGGGGTTCTTCAGTATCTTGAACTGGCCTATCAGCCAGGACCAGAGCGAACTAATTTACCCTGATTATGGGGTGGGTTCAACACACTGCTTACATATACCCGTGCCTTTGACCCTCCAGTCCAGATCAGTGGCTTCAACGCCGCGATACACATGTATGCCAAGTCCCCCCTATTCTAGAGTACGCGTAAGCATCACGCTGACACTATCTTGCCGTGTCCACCGCGTGCGCACTTACCTCCCGGCCAGCAGCGACTTAATTGATTCGGCCAACTGGTGGGCTGCACATACCATAACATAGATACCTGCGCCTGTGCCCCCTCTCGCTAAGTAGTGGCTTGTGCACCGCGACACACTCGGATGTCCAGTCCTCCAGCTCCTAAGTACGCATGTGCATACCGCAGACACTAGCCAGTCCTGCCGCACGCATGCGCGCTCGTCCTCTCACTACCCAGACGCGCATGCGTTTTTAGACACACAACGAACAGCTCCTTCCATTCGCACAACGGCTCTCCACCGGACTACACGCATTCGATGGAGATGCCCCAGCTTTATTCCTTCTAATACTGATTAAGGTGAGCTCTTTGCAGTTCGCTTCCAGTCCTTTGTCAGCCTCCCTGCTAATCCCGCTAAGGATAGGCACATGATTTTCCTCATTTGTAGCTATGACTTGAGCTAGCGCTCTACAGAGGGTTGATACATTTGCTTATACAGCGCCGCCTTCCTTTTCTTCACAGGGCCGCCCCAATGGACCCACACCCTCAGGCCTAGATTTGTACTTCATATCCAGCCTGTATAGACTGCGACTCTAATGCACAGCCTAGGAATTCTGATCTCTACAGAAGCCCGGAACCACAGGAGATTCCACGTAGCTCCCAGGAAAGGTCAGTTTTCTGAACTTTGAGGGCCCTTAGCCCTTCACAGCTCTATTGATGTAATAGCAATATGTAGCTTTTTTACCCTTTCACTTGCATTTTTCTATAGAAACACTTGGTACTCTCCTTTGAGTGGACACTTTTGTTTTTGTCTATCTTTAGGGAGACCTGCATATATAAGGCCCCAGAAGAAGATTGTGATTTTCAACAATCGAAACGTCAGTGATCCTGGTGGGAAATTGACTGCTCACCACCTCTTAGGACCACACTGAATTTTCTTTATTGTTTAATAGACGTCGGACCAGTCTCTCTTGACATCCTGAGTTTCTAACCATGGACCAGTCTCTCTTGACATCCTGAGTTTCTAACCATTGTGACATGCATAAATTTGATTGCTTGTATTTTGTGCTTTTCATACTTCACTGGGCTACCTGAATGTATTGGAAAAAACAGGAACTGAACACAATACGTCAGAGCATTGAAATTATGGAATGGTGTTCTGTATGAAGTAATATCTTGTACACCTCCAGTTGTATTCTAACAAACACAAATAATCACTGCACATTGTTTGTATAGACCAGAGAAGAATTGCACACGTTTTATCCTTTGCTTTATTCATCGCTGTCTTTACCTTTTGTACATATGCACAGCAGTCGACCTGTTTTTGACCAAGTCATGTCAAGTTAAAATCATGGTGCTTCTCTGTGCTACCTTGTTTTATTTGAACATTTGTACCGTTCTTGTTTTAAGAATATAACTCAGAAGACTAGCCACGCAAATAATAAAGAGGCTACCATATAAAAACCTAACATTGTTAATGGTTGTTTCATCACCACATGATTAGGATTTAGCGCTAATCCATGGGTGCCTGTGAAAGGTTTAAAAGAATATACTGCTTTAAAATACTGCAGCACGAAATCAGAGAGGACAGGAACACCCCATGAGTATACAATAGAGGCAGAGATCATTCGAAAGTGCACCAGGCCAGGATGGCAGAGAGGCAGTCAGAGAGGATAAAAGTTACAAGGGCATCCGCGGGAAGTTTGAAGAAGAGTTGTGTGTCATTAGCATAACACTGAAAGTTGGAGGAGAAAAAGGAGATGAGACATGCCAGCAGAGTAAAGTGGATGTTAAAGAGCCAAGGTGAAAGAATGAAGCCCTGGAGGACACCACAAGTGGAGAAGGAAGTAGGCGAGGAGAAGGTGCCCAGGATGACTTGGGATGAGCAGTCAGTTAAGAAGGAAGTCAGCCAGTCCAGTGCCTGCTCCGATATGCCAAGGGTGTCATGGAACCTTTGTATGAGGATGGAGTGATTGCCTGTGTCAAAAGCAGAGCAGAAATCAAGAAGTATGAGAACAGCAGGGGAATTGGAATCCAGGGATGCAAGCAGTTCTTCATTGGTATTCAGAAGAGCAGTTTCTGTGCCTCTGGATGCTCTGAATCCAGATTGATGGTCATGGAGACCACCAACAAGTTCAGTGTGAGAGTTGAGTTGTGACAGGACCAACTTCTCAAGTAGTTTCCCAAGGAAGGGGGTGATGGAAATGGGGCAGTAGTTAGCTGGACAGGAAGTTCCTACTGATGTTTTTTTGAGGAGGGGAAGCACAAGGAAGTGCTTGAGGGAGGAGGGAAAGGAACTCGTAGCAAATGAGTGGTTACTGATGTCAGCCATTGCTGGTGCGAGAGAGCAAATGTTGGCCTTCTGAATGAGCAAGGGGCAACCTGTTTGGAAGAGACCTTCATGTAGCTGACAGCTAAGGTGAATTTGTCCAGTGTGACAAGGGCAAAGGAGGAGAAGGGAGGAAAGGGACAGAGGGGTGGGTTGAGAGAGTAAGTGACAAGGCTGTTCAGGATGTCCTGAGTTTTGGTGGTGAAGTGATTGGCAAGTGTGTTGACGAGGGCCAAAGAGGGAGTAGGGGAGGAAGATACTGTGGAAGGGTTGGCAAGTTCCCTGCAGATTTTGAAAAGTTCTGCCGTGTTGTTGGATGTGCCAGAAACCCATACCTGAATATGGGCCTTTTTTTGGGCTCGGATAGAGAGTCTGTAATGCCTTTGGAGTTTGCGGCAGGCCAGTTTGTCGGAGGGTGAAGCTGAGGTTTGCTATTTCCGTTCTGTAGCTCTGCACTTTCGTTTCAGATCTGCAAGTTCTGAGTCGTACCAAGTGTTACGCTTAGAGGCTGGTTTCAAGCGGATCCTCATGACCGGGGCAAGAATGTCAAGGGTGTTGGTGATGGATAGGTGGAGGTTGATGATAGCAGAGTCAGAGTTACAGCGGGCAAAGGGGTATGAAGGTGGAAGTGAGGGGAGCAGCTGACACTCATTTTATCAGACAGATGTTTGTGAACGTGGTTGGCAGGGCTTTTGTCAGAGTTGTCATAGTGCCATAGGGACCGAGGTGGGAGGAGAACAAAGAGTGGTCCGACCAGGAGAGAGGGGTGACCAGAGGAGATGAGAGAGGGAGGTCAGAGTCAATGAGGGCATCCAGAGTGTGTCCGGCAGAGTGGGTTGGACCACAAGGGAGAATGGAGAGGGAAAGAGCTGCATAGGTCAATGAAGAGAGAGGAAGCTGTTCATGGGGAGTCCAATTGGATGTTAAAGTTGCCAAGGAGTAGGAGGTTGGAAGTAGTAGAGAGTTAGGAGGAACAGAAATCAACCCATCCAGAGAGGAAAAGAGAGATAGCTCCTGGAGGCCAGTAAATGGTAGCAACAGTTAGTGTGGTGGAGGGAGAGATGACCAATTTGCATACTAGGCTCAAAAGGACGAATAGAAGTCCATGCTTGGAGATGATCTTACAGCCATCAGGTAAAATGAGTCAAAAACAGTGACTGGCATTGAACCAAGTCTCAGTGAGTGCGAGAATGTCAAGGTCATTGTCTTCAAGAAGTAGGCAGATGTCAGCAGAGTGTTTGTTGGCTGAGCGTGTATTGATGGTCCCCAGGTGGAGACTGTCGCTCCCTTTGAAAGATTTTTGAGGTGGAGTACAGGGGCGTGGTACTAGTCAGAGGTGGCGGAACAGGGAGGGAAGAGGGGGAGAGGCACGAGAAGGAAGGAAGATGATGAGAGACGGCACGATCTGGTCAAAGAGAAGGAGGTGGACCTGAGGGCCCTGAAAAAGGAGGGTGCCAGTGTGGTAGACATCAATGCAGAAGCGAGATAAGAAGAAGCCCACCAGGAGGACTTCCTACTTGGTGCTGTCATTAATGGGAGAGGATGAGAAAGGGGAGAGAGTAGAGATGAGATTGGACAGAGAAGAGGATGTCAGTGAAGATTTCTCTGGAGGATGCACTGACATAGGTGTCTGCGATTGGAAGACCAGGGTTTTGTAGGAGATTTTGTCTTATTGGGGTAAATTCGGAATTTGGTGGTATTTTCTTACTGTAAAAATATTGGCTGTAATTTGGCGGTATCTTATTCTTACATTTAGAGTGGGCCTGGTATCATACTATTTTAGTGACCCTACCTTGTTAGCTTGTATTGGTGGTCATTTGAGTGGTATCTTGCTTTGCGGTATCTTCAGAATTATCTTATTCCTGTGGTATGGTGGTGAGCATGGTTCTTTTTTTTATACTATAACCCAATTATAAAAACAATCCTTTCCTTTCCATTAGAATATTTTATATTTGCCTGTAGAGAACCCCAGACTTAGCACATCTAGTAAAACCCAATGATTGTATTCATAGCACCACCTACAGTTTGTGGCTGGTGTTACTGGCTTATGTACATCCAGTAACCTATGTGTCGAATTAGACAACCCCTTCCCATCAGCATGCAGGGAAGAAAACATTCATCACACCGCGCACAATACTCTACTTTGTAGCTGTTTATTACTAACTTTCTCTTGTTTGCTATTTTACTTACAGTGGTAAATTGGTAAATGCAGTACTGCACTGATATGAACCTCCCCTTTGTACTTCACGTATGCAAATAATTCACAGATCCATGAATGACACAAAAATCCCAATTGTTTTATATATGCTTTTTGTATTGCATATCATTTACAAGTCATCAGATCTTACCATGTGTTAATTTACAGCATCATCTGCAATATTAAAGAACAAACAGAACAAGCAGGTATTTTGCAAATATGAATTAATATTCCCACACTTTAAGTATAGAGAAATAAACATGCAATGATTTCTAACTTCTTTGCACTGCAAAAATCCTAGCCACACACACAGCATACAAATTCCTCACTTGGCACAGATCCCTTACTAAGGCCAGTAATCTGATTCCGCACGACTTTGCCGTCTTTTGCAGTCTCAGCATCAGCACGAAACTCCTCCGTACTTGTGTGGGGAGCACCAACTGATAATATTCAGTCTGCGCTCGACCCCCTTGAAAACTTTATCTGCCTGTCACCTGAGCCCAGCATAAACTAACTGCTCTCTTCCTTTCTATTTCTCAAGAAAACTTTTACCCATCCCTTTATTGACGTGGCTTGTCTGCCTACATTTTCTAACAATCAGGGTAAAAAAAATGTGCCCTGTGCCAGCCTTCGTTTTCAAAACAATGAAAGCTTCAGGTCCAGAGTTACTGTTTCACTTTGCTTCCTGCAGCTTGCATATTTTCTGTTCTCACAAGCTGAGTAAAACGCTAATGTTAAAAATGAATCTCAGCAGTGCCACCAAAACATGGTTTTCACCTCATTTTGCATAGAAGACTACATTTTCATGTTAAAAGTTAGCACTGAGTAGTTATGTTAATAATGTTAGCCAGTTAAGACTTCTAATGTAGTCTTCATACATGAAGCATCCAAAATATATGGTGCATCTCATTATTTGAACCTGGCAGCACACTGGGTTTTTCTATGTTTGCTCTGAATATCTGCAGTTTCAAATTGGGACTGGCTGTCTTATTAATCCTGTACTTTGCATGCTACCAATAATGCTATATATTATACTGGCAAAAAAAATGCTATATTACATACTGACAAAATGCTATACCTGCTGGCAGAAAATGTTATTCATGTCCTTACAGTTTGCACCCGGGATATCTCTTTTGTGCTTTTTCTGTCCATGCTTTGTGAGGGAGGGTGGATAGGTGATAGTGTAGCAGTTAGAGAAGATTGGGGAGATGGAGAGTGCCATTTCAGAGCCAGAGGATAGATGTGAGAAGGAAGAGAAGGAAAGGGAGTCGGGGGGGATGCAGTGCAAGTCCAGAACCTACTCACAGGCGGCCTAGTGTTTATAAAGGAGGGCACAATATAATGCTGAGCAGTAGGAATGAGTAAAGCTTTTTTTCAAACAGGAAAAAAGCAGTGCAGTAAGGTGGGTACAAGATGAGAGTGCACCCAGCTCAATCACAATGCAATGTAGGGAGTGTGCACAGCTAGTTTTGATGTTTGGAAAAAAGTCACAATGCAATGTAGAGAGTGAGCACAATTCATGAATGCACAATGATAGTTATGAATGTGTGAATGTGTTTGCAAATCGATTGAGGGCTATGTTGCAAAACGTTTGTGCCTCAATTGGGATTGTCACAGTGAATGCTGTGCAATAATCCCTACACAAGACCATATGCACTTTTCTCTTTCTTCTAATTCCTGCCAAATTCTGTGTTCAAATACCTGACACCTAGCTATGCAACTTGAATATGGAGCCACTATGATAACCTGATTGCAGTTTTGGTTTGGAAATCATTCCTTCCAGTGTGTTTTGTGCATCAACCCTTGTAATTCAGTGTGAACAGTATATGGGTGGCGTTCCTAGATATCACTATCTTTTCTAATGAAGGAGGCCTCAAAGTACGTCCTATTTGAACACCACCAGAAAGCAGCTCCTCACTCTGACAAGGTTGCGTTCATGCCAAATCACTTATAGGTACAGTAAGTGTGGCTGTGGACTCTCGAGTGGGTACCTTCCCAAATAACAGGTCAATGGGCCATGTTTGTTCTCGCTGAGGGGCGCCTTTGACAACATTTTGATCACTTATAGATATTCTGCAGTATCCTCTATTTTCCTGTTTTGCACAGAAACAGCACAGGCAAATCAGACTATAAGAAACAAACTTTAACACTAGGCAATAAACTCACCTAAAAAGGCTATGCTCAAAGGCTTGCTCTGAAAAGAGTGCATCAAGTAACAAACAGAGGACAAGCTGACTGACCGAATAGTGCGCGTGAATACCTACACATATCTGTACAATCAAGAAAAAAAAGATCATTGCTAGCCACAAGAATCGGGACCCTCAAAATTACAAAAACATTGCTTGTACAACTCACACGAGTACACTGGGATATATTAGCCACCTCTGCCACCCTCTTAACCAGCTCTGAGAGAGAAATGGGGGCTTCCTCTGGACATTGGTTACCACCTGTCTGTGGTCTGTGTAATAGGCAGATATCCAAAGAAGAGAAATTGATTTGAGACTCCCCCCACTCAGGGTACATCGCAAGCCTGCCAATTCTAATACTGCAAGAGTACTCTACACCATCACTTGTCTATGCAACAAGAGCTATATAGGTGTGGCAATGGACAATGTAAAAGGAAATGAACAGAAACGTGGCATCCACGAGCAGAACTTAGCTGCACCTCTTGTGAACCATTCCGGCACCATAGGAACAATCAGAATGATTTGATTGGGCTGAGCACATACACCACTAACTGCTTTCCATCTAACAACGGTTGATCTGTGGTAGGCCTTAATAAAGAAATAATGATTTTCTGGGCTACAACACTAGGAATTGGAAATGTATATTGTAACATTTGCTGTAAACCATTGCTCATTGACACATGTCATATGTTCCATGTATTGGTAAGTCCATTTGCCTTGTCATTTGCTAACACAAGGCACTAGTGCGCGCATCATGCAAAGACATCATAAACAGGTTTATGCAATACATAATACTACAATATTTATCTTGACTTCTCTTTCTGGACAGTATGTGATACAAATAATTTACAACCCGCCAACACATTCATATATTGTCCACCTTAGTGATATAGGACCATGTAAATTCTCCTTTACTGTATTTTGTTATAGAATGCTCTACAATGAACCAAACATAAGGTTTGTGGCATGGATTATCTACCTTTGTATGATAGTCAACCCAGCCCTGTTCATTATCAAGATACATTAAAATTACAAAAGAATATGCTATGGGATGTTCCAAATAGCACCAGCACTCTTCCTCTGCTCTAAAAGTCATCACAGGCCCTCAAATGCTAGCTAGGCTTGCTGCCTTTCAATTAAGAGTAACAAGTGTTTAAATGCGTCAAGATGGCTGCATGAGGCGCCTTTAATAACCAATTCTGTTGGGGATTAGTGTGGTAATGAGTGTGTTCGTAAAGTGAAAGGTAAGTTGGGGAAGGGTTTAACAATGTTCAAAAGGTTAAGTCTAGCAGTCAGAGCAGTGCAGATGAAGAGATGAGGTTTTGGGTTTCTGCCAAAGAGAATCCCCTGATTGTGAGTCTTGAGAGATTATATTAGAATCTAAAGGAGAAGATGAGATTTCTGAGAGAGGTGTGGAGAGTATGAACATGAAGGGATCAAAGGCCAAATCCTTTTAGAAATCCCTCTGGGAGGAGGCACCAGTCTTACAGGAAATAGAAAAAGAGGAATCAGCCAGGTGGGAGGCCACACAAGTGGGGATCGTGCCCTGAAAGTCAAGACGTAATTTAGACAGAAGAAGGGAGGGAAGGTTAATCTTGTCAAATGGGAGCAATCGAATCACGGAAATGAGGATACAGGACTTATGACAACGGTGAGCCATAGTGGGAGAGTCTGAGGCATAGGCGAACTCAGCTTAGAGTGGACACTGAGTGTGGTTGCCACTAGGAAGTCACTGATACAGTTGAAAACTAAAACTACACACTCAAGAACTTTGGAACAATAAGGAAGGAGAGAGAGGGGTCGATATTTGCCTGGGTTGGTTGGGTCAGTAGTGGCGTTCTTCAAAATGGTTGTGACGGTGGCTACCTTTAAACTGACTGTGAAGATACCACAGGAAAGTGATAGGTTTAAGAGGGGTGAAGGGTGTGGACCAGAGGTGCCAGATTCCTGAATGTTTGTGATGGGAAGGTATCAGCAAGACCTCAGGAGGGGCTGACCACAAAGGTAGGTGGCAGCACAGCCAGGACGAGTTGTGGGAAGTCCAACAGCTAATATATTATGTGGGTGGCGATGGTGTAGATAAATAAGGAGGAAGTGGGAGCGAAAGGAAGAAAGACAGGGCTCCCCATATTTTAAACCTTTTTCAAGGATCAATGGCTGGCTCAAGTCATCAGCTCAGAGGGGGGGCATAGTAGGGAGTGAGCATTGTCTGGGGGGTCATGGATGGTTTGTGAGGAAGGGGGTAGAGGGAGGACATGAGATTAATTGGAGTAGTTTAACTTGGTTTAGTCCAGAGCATAACCCCACGATTATATTTGAGTTTGGAGGGAGATTCAGGCACATATGCACGCTTGCTTATAGTCGCACACTAATTGCATTTCTGATACCTTCCATTTTGTGTTTTGCAAGACTTTCTCTCAGTTGTGCAGTTGGTTAAACCTCAATAGGACTTTTCCAGGTACACTAAAGCAAAATGCACATTACAAATGGCAGTTGAAATACTCTATGTGCTGCCACGTTAAGAAGACAAAATCGACCGCAAAGCGATAGTTTCCATGTCAAGAAGAAGAGTTACTTGCATATATGTATGTGGCAGAACGGTTATGTGAACCACTTCCTTTGTGAACAGGAATAGGGTGGGTGTTTCTGCTGTAATGGATTCTGCTGCTAATGATAGCTGCGTTGCCTTTCTCCCCTCATAGATGCAAATGTGTTCACAGGAAACATATCTAAGCCATACTAGGCCTGCATAATGAATTCTAACCATGACAGTGTTCCATGTCTTGGTAGCACACGTTGACCTCGCTGACACTTAACTAAAAAGAGAAATGTGGATTAGAAAAGTTGAAGGTTTAGAGAGGTTTAGGTTTTTCAACAATGCAGATGAAAACGTCCAATACAACAGGGACATAAAATGCCAAAGCCCAAAGCTTTGCCGAGCATGATTGTTTTGATAGCTGTAGTGGACAATTTGTAGGAGCAGAAATGATCATTATCATTTTATTTGAAAGAAAGGGGAAAACAGCTTAGAAGTGGGTAATCGTCACGCCCTTGCCATTGTAATGTATGCATTACATAAACAATCTGACAACTGGTTTGATAACACCAATCATAGCGATCTGTTGAACATGTTTACATTGATGATATGTGTGGCAATGCTGTATGGTAAAAAAGAGAGAGTCAAGTCAATGCCTCATTATGAGTTGGCCGGTACACTGTAAAAGTGCTGGTAGTAATGTTTACAGGCACTTTTACCGGACCGCCCAACTAAAACTTTGCCAGTAGACGTTAAAGATTTACCGCCAACTAAACTGACTCCCTACCGGCAAAAAACTTACTGTAGTACTGACAGGGCTGGTCATAGTGCTAGAAACCCCACAGAGTCCTATGGGAGTCCATGGAATGATACGATAGGTTATTTATAACGAGCTTAATACCCAGAGGTTTCTAAGCGCGGACCCAGGGATCAAACTTGTGTTGCTCCATGTCGTCTTGCTTCCAAGGCGAGCACGTTGCCCCAGAGCTATCCTCCAGAGAGAATGGGAATTTACTGTGTATATCGGCACTTGTAACCTGCCGGTAATACTGGCAGACAAGCGCCGGTAACAGTAATTGTGTTTGCCGATATTCTGGTGGATGTAGTGCAGGAATACTAGCAAACTTGAAATGAGGCCCTAAAATGTCTTAAAAAGAATATGAAATGATACTTGTGTAAATAATAATCCATCAAACAATCTACACATCAAGACCACGCAAAGAAGTGGATAAACACCAACAAGCCTGAGCTTGCACGGCTTTTATCACTAAAGAAGTAACATTGGCGGATATGGGAGGATTCACCTCTCAATGTGAGTGCAGCAAGCTTTGTAAAGTAGTGGATTCTGCATTAATTAAAGTGAAAGTCTATGTGGGGTTAGCAGATGTTTACATCAAAACATGTGCTGAGATCAGTGCTTTTACAAGCCACTGAGGCTAGGGGCTTCTGGAAATAGTCCAGTTGGGTTTTCATAGATACAATCGTGTGTTGCAAGAATGCTAGGCTACATGACTAAAAAAATGGTCTGGTTTTTAAAGTAAGTAAAATCTGTTTGTGGGCACACACAATTTTCTGAAGTTGTTTTATGGTGACTTTCTCAAGTAAAGGAATGTGATTAATCGATAACAAAACTATGTATGTGTTAGACGGATTTTAATATGCAGACTGTTATAAAATGTAAAAGAATAAAGATTGCCCACGCTTACAGCTCAGGAAGTCTTCATTCTATTAAAGATAAAGAGGCAAGCATTATGCTTTGACTTTCTTTATTGCTGCCATATCAGCACTTCAAAACATGAACCTTTAAACTGAACATTTATGGTTTTTACTCTACGCTTTTGAGAAAAATCAAAACAAAGTTAAAAGTTCAAAACCAAAATTCAAGCAAAGTTCCCAGGTTATTACGAGCCCCATGATCCCCTGGGCTCTGGTAGTCCTGACCCCATCCTATCCACCTATCAGTAGCTTGAATAGGGTATAAGAGCCTGTAGCCCCAGGTCCATTGCTCTTCTTTGCCATCAATGTCCTTGACTTTGAACGTCGACTGTAATTTGGAAACGAATGATCCTCATGATCGGAACTGTGAGCTGCTCCTCAGAAGCGACAACTCCCTGGTCCAACGGGACAACTTGTAACCTCATTCCTCCATTCTCAATCCATCGAGCCCCTTCAGGCTGTCTTCTGGTCGTCTCCAGCGAGGAATGGAGAAGAATTTATGAGGGAGGGTACGTGCTAAAGCTTAACACAAAGTACTTCACATGCCAAGTCAAGATTTTTGCCATTCTGGGTGGGATATAATGCTCGCCTCCTTGTCTTTAATGGAATGAAGACTTCCCGAGCTGTAAGCATGGGCAATATTTATTCTATGGCAAGACAGGAGGCTCGCATTATGCTTGTTCAAAGCTTGCTACCACCCTATTCATTATATCTGATACAGGCTTGAAATAGAATGCCTTAAAGGTCGACTCAGAGGACCAATCTGCTGACTTCATTATGTCCTCAAGTGAAACACCTGCCGCAAATGTTCTAGAAGCCATTGATGCATTAGCAGAATACGCCAAAATAAAGACAAGTCTATCCCTGCCCATTGCATTACTTCTCTCACCCACCTAACAATCGTTGCTGTTGCTACAGCATGGTAGTGCTTTCTGCGCGCTATAAGCAGTTGGGTCACCCCTTGCGGTCTAAGATGCGCTTTCGCTTCCTCATAATCTTTCATTCATTGTGCTACACATAATTTCCTATTCTCTGTGAAGTAAAGTTAGGAGATAAACCTTGAATCTGTTTTTGTTCTTTTAGAAATGGTAAAAGCTCTTCCTATGTATCTCTAGATCTTTGACGTCTGACACTCTCAGACACGTTGCAAAACATAACAACATTGCTAGGTTTCCCGACAGCTGCAAATGGGAAAGACTCTCATTTCCTGGTCATCTAAGGAAGACGAAAAACATCCTAGACATCCCACAAGACTTAGTACTTGGGTTCTGGCAGTCTCTTCAACTTCATTCCTTTAAGAAGTCGCAGGACCGCTGGGTGTTCCCCTACGGAACTCCGTTTTAATTTGTCGTGACCTGCTGAAACTGCTGATCTGTATACTCCCACCGGTCTGAAGGCACAGCCTTCCTGAAACTTAATCACCAGGAAATTGAGAACATGTACTACAGGGGCTGAAATGGGATCCAAACTATCTTCTGTACACCATTGAGCCCAACCGTTCCATGCAGGGCCATAGCTCTTAATGGTGGAAGGTGCCCAGGAGTCTCTGATACTGTCTGCAGCGAGTTGCAAAATTCCTGGCAACTCCCATCTCCTCCTGAAACCCTGCAGGCTATCAAGTCTAGCATGCCTGCCTCTATCAACGGGTGGGCCTGGCCAGTCGGTCTGAGAAGAAGGTCCGGCTGATGTGGAACTATCCTCGGAAAATCCGAAGAAAGTTCCATCACTACTAGAAACCAGGCCTGTGACTTCCAAAAGGGTAGTACCATCACAATCTCCTCTTGTTCTCTGCAGACTTTCACCAGGGCTCTCGTGATCATGATGAACGGCGGAAAGGCATAATGCACTGCCACGGTCCACGGGTGCAGAAAAGCGTCTGTACCTGTTGCAGCCGGGTCTATCCTCCAACTGAAGTACTTCTGCGTCAGAGCGTTCAGTCTGTACACAAATAGATCTATGTCCAGGGGACACCATAGTTCCTGTAATGGTTTTAACACTTGCTGATGTAGCTTCCAATCGCTGGAGTCTACAAGATACTGTGAGTTCCAGTCTGCTACATCGTTCTGGGTCCCTGGTAGGTATTCTGCCATCAGCGCTATTCGGTTCTGCAGGCAATAATGCCAGAAATCCTTTAACAGTTCTGATAGCATCTTGGACTTCGTTCCACCTAGCTTGTTTATGTATCGTACGGCCGAGATGTTGTCCATCTTGAGGAGTACATAGCACTTTATTCTGTCTTTCGTGAAAGTGCGCACCGCGAAAGAACCTGCTAGCAGTTTGAGTCAGTTTATGTGCAAACTCATTTCCTCTTCCAACCATTTTCCTCCTGTCTCCAAGCGCTCGCACCTGGCTGCCCAGCCTGACCTGCTTGCATCTGACTTTATAATTAGGTCTGGAACGTCTCCAAAAATTGATCGACCATTCCAGGCTTCCATATTCTGCAACCACCAATGCAGCTCGGTGAGAGCTTTATGTCTAGGTTTGCTAGGAAGCCGAGCAAGGCTAGGAGTCTGAAAACCCACAGTACATTCTTTCTGAGTTTTCCTTTGTCTGGCCCCAACCCGAGGATATCATCTTGGGAAATGATAATACGAATTCCTCTTTCCCTTATGGCTGCTGCCACGGGTCTCATCAGCTTGGTGAATGCCCAAGGCACGGATGCTAGGCTGAAAGGGAGACATGTGAAGCACCATATCTCTCTGTTCCACCGGAAGCGCAGATACTTCCAAAATGCTGTTGCTATCGGAATTGTGAGTTAAGCATCCTTGAGATTCAGTAGTGCCAGCCAGTCTCCCCTATGTAGGAGTTCTGAGAGCAGATGGATACCTTCCATCTTTAAATGGTTGTACGCAAGCCATTCATTTAAGCCCTTTAAGTTTGTGACTGGACTATCTATTCCCCTCTGTGGACTAGGAACATGTGGCTGAGGAAACCCGCTCCTCCCTGAGTATCGCGCTCTAACGCGTTTTTGTCTTCAAGTTTTCGCAGTTCGCTCTGTAAGAGCGCTGCTTCTTCCTGTGGCATGCAAATGGGGTAAGGTTCTACCCTCTGAATGGGCTTGTCTACAAATTCTAAATGGAGGCCCACTACTGCTTGGAGCACCCATGCAACACGTGACAAAGCTTGTCCCTCGCTTAAAAAATTGAGAGTTTTCTCTCCTATGACCTCTGGGGAATCTCGCTATGGCTGGGAAGAAGATGTCCTGTTGCCTTCCCTTCCAGTATTGAGCGTGCTACCCCTGGGGTCTGCGCTGGAAGTTGTAGCGACCGGACGAGCGACCCCTGTGACAGCCAGTCCTGGCAAAAACTTGCCCTGGGAATATTTTTCTTATGGAGCTCTGAGCTTTCTCCAATGCGGAATATGTTCAGAAAAACTGGGACATCTCCTTTGCAAACACTTCTCCAAATAGAAGTCCTTTGGCGCCTTCTCCCGCCTCAATGGAGGCCAGGTTGCTGAGCTTGCCTTCTATCTTTAATACGACGCCTCTCCGAAGAGAGGTCGCAATTGGCATTACCATGGAGGCACACTGTGTGTTGGGCACAGTTACCCAGCACAAAGGCATCTACTGGTGTTCCTGTATCCTTGGCCTTTTCCTCCAAATCCATAATTTTAGCCAATGGCCCCCCTAGATCAAGGACTTTGTCCTGATATCCTCTCCAGGCACAGTCGACACCTTTCCTGATGTCCCGGCCTGCTTTCCTGGCAGCTCCGGTCTCGGACATTCTGATCTCATCCGAGATCGTACTTCTCTGTCTATGGGCTTTCTGATATGCTGTGCCATGTAGAGCGCCACTTTGAAGACGTCTGGTGCCTAATGGCTTCAGGATCAAACATGTCTGCAGTGTTATCCTCTTCTTCGGGTGCAATGCTCTCCTCAGTGGATTTACTGGCATCTTTTTCTTCTCCCCCTTCATCGTCGGGCGAGTAGCCCTCATCGTAATCCCCCGAATTATTCATCCCTGTGGTAGGTGGTCTGTCTTGGCTTTCTGCCTTTTTTGCCAGGAAGCTTCTTTCCAATCTGGCATCAGGGTCGTCTTGTCCTTTGGGAACAATGTTTACCCTTCCCACAGCACTCTGAGGGGTCAAAGAGTCACTGCTCTTCCAAGATATTTTACACCCCTTTGTCTGAACCCCCTTTTGGGGGTGTGCAGCCGATGTCCCCTCTCCAGGGCTGTCTGTCCCTCTTTTCCTGGCTGCCAGCTGCTCCCGCTGTTCAGCCATTAGTGCCTCCAGCATCTGTAGCCTTTCAGCTATAGGTTGAACCTCTTGTGAGATTGCCTGTGTCAGGGAGTCTCCCAGCACTTTTTTGAAATGTAGGGATAACTCAGTATCCTGCTGAGTGGGGTTTTCTTCCCACTCCTCCTCCCTCCACTCTGGTGTGGTGGATGGTGATCCTCTGGGGCTTGTATATTGAGCCATATTCCTCCTGTTGCCAGTGCCAACCTCCAGGATGTCAGCTGATAAGATGGTTCTGAGACAGTGTCAATCCTCTCAGTAACGCTGTCCGATGCAGGCAGCATGAGCGTACGAGTAAATCTAATCACTCTTTTTAAAAAATAATTTTTTTACAATTGTCTGGAGGCTTATCCATGCTCTGCTCAACGTTTCGCTCTGGAAAATAGGGAGTCCCAGGGGATGACGGGAATCCTGGAAGTAGCGAACGAAAGCAGGAGTGGGGCCAACTGCCTGATGCAGGCGCGTTCGCCCGCGGCTCCTGCCCCAACTCCTCTTAACTACCTGACAAGAAAGCAATTCTCATTCGCTTGCTCCGCTGTTCCAGTGAACCTTGCACTACACTCCTTGTCTCAGCGGAAAGTGCCCCACGCACCTAAGCTTCTGCTGACACACGGTAACTATTATCCTTAACTCACACCAAATCAGTTAAACTTGGCAGTCCAATGCTCTCTCACTAACAGCTAACACGCTAGCCACTATTAGCATTATAACTATTTTAATGTCATAACACGTCAAAATACAGTGTACTTATCTTATTCAGGCAGCAAAAAGAAAGAGGAATGAATCTGGGGAGGAATGAATCTGGGGCTATAGGCTCTTCTACCTTAGTCAAGATACTGATAGGTGGATTGGATGAGGTCAGGACTACCAGAGCCCAGAGGATCATGGGGCGCGTAGTACCCTGGGAACTTTGCTTGAATTTTGGTTTTGAACTTTAAACTTTGTTTTGATTTTTCTCGAAAGCATAGAGTAAAGACCATAAATGTTCAGTTTAAAGGTTCATGTTTTGAAGTGCTGATATGACAGCAATAAAGAAAGTTAAAGCATAATGCGAGCCTCCTGTTTTGCCATAGAATCTGGTACTACGGGATGTAGTTGCTGGAGAGAGCAGATAGATGCACTTGCTGGCAGCACAACCCCCTCTGAAGATGAAGGACTTCAAATAATCCAGAAGGGGAATGGATCACAAAGAAGGCAATGTGTGAATGGTGTATCACAAAGAATGTAATGTGTGAATGATGGCTCCCCAAGAAGGCAATGTGTAAATGATGGATCCCAAAGGAGGCAATCTGTGAATGATGCATATAGAGAAGTCAATATGTGAATAATGGATCCCAAAGAATGCAATGTGTGAATGATAGATAATGAAGGAGGCACTGCATGAATGATGGATTCCACAGAAGGCAACGTGTAGATGATGAATTCTAGTGAAGGCAATGTGTGAATGATGGATCCTAAAGAAGACAATGTGTGAATGATGGATTGCAAGGAAGGCAATGTGGGCATGATGGATCATAAAGAAGGCAATGTGTGAATGATGGATTGCAAGGAAGGCAATGTGGGCATGATGGATCATAAAGAAGGTAATGTGTGAATGATGGCTCTCAAAGAACAAAATGTGAAAATGATGGGTCCTAGAGAAATCAATGTGTGAAAGATTGATCCTAGAGAAGGTAATGTGTGAATGATGCATCCTAGATTAATTCTAGTGAAGGCAATGCATGAATGATGGATTCCACAGAAGGCAATGTGTAGATGATGCATTTAAAAGAAGTCACAATGGGCATGATGGAGTCCAGAGAAGTCAGTGATGGATCCCGGAGAAGGCATTGCGTGAAGCTTGTCTAAGGACCAGAAGAGGAGAGTGCAAAAGGATGTGGCCAAAATAAAAGTAAAATGTGTACAATCAAGGCCTAAGTCAAGGTCATAATATTTCCCACCATTCTGACAAGAGATCCGATTTACCCCATATTGAATCTGCATCAGCAGTGCAGGATTTTGAGTGAATTGCCTGAGGCATTACCCTATACAGTGGTTTTAACTCAAGTGCCATGGATCCAGAGTGGAAATAGAGAATCCACTGCTTTGCTAATGATTTGCACCATAACATTACCACTAACTATAGCCCAAGTCTAAATCCTTGTCTGCTATTAATGGCAAGAAGAGTTGTTTGGAGTGCCTCTAAACATAAAGAATTACCCAGAGAGTGTATAAATGCAAACTCCAGTAACCCAAATATTGTCAACATACTCTTGAATTCCAACTTACTATTGCCATTTAGAGGAGCTAGAATTAGTATAGTGCCTGTAAAACACTTTTATCCATTAATAATTATGGGAAGGAATATGCCCATGGTAAACAATTTCACTTCAGAGGTAGGCAACTCTAAAGCTCTTCACAATACATTCACCCTTTTACAATCAATGGTAAATGTCAACTAACATTTGGGGCCTGTTTTCAAAAAATACCTTTGGTCATTGCCCACCACTCTTAGTAATGCTGCAGAGTGTTTAACTTTCCCTGAAGAGCTGCAGGACAAGAGCAGAATTAAGATTGTATCATGGAATATGGCAGAAAAATTGGATGACACAGACAAGTGGGCCTCATTATGAGTGTGGCGGTGTTGAAATAAGGTGGAGGTAATTCCGTTACCTCAATTCTTCCCAGTTAGGCGGAATTTCCAATGGCAGAACTACCTAGTGATAATTCCGCTGATTTTTGGAGGAAAAGTGGAGGATCTACCTCCAGTTTGATGCTGGAGGTAAATTATTCACTTTTCCTCCAAAAATCAGGATAATTACCAATAGGTAATTCTGCCAGTGGTAATGCCACCGAAAATCCCCAATGGAGTCCTGTGGACTCCAGAAAATGGGGATTTTCACTGCCTACCACCACTTGTAATCCTGCGGTAAACCCACTGGACCACGTGGGGGTAAGAGTAATTCTGTTTGATAGTATCTCGGTGGGTTGACAGCCCAGATACCACCAAACTAGTAAGGAGGCTCTAGTAATTCCTGTCTCATTTTGATATAATAATGTTACAGAAAACCTGGGCCATACCAACCCCTTACCTTTAAGGCTATATGCCCTTAAATAGTCCAGTAACTGAAAACAAAAGAGGGAGGAATTCAGTAGTCCTTGCAGTTCTATGTAGGTTAGTTAAATCACCGCTCCATGTATGGATTGCCAATACCACTGCATTATTTGCAGTGGAATGGCAGCTATGGGCTGGGAAAGGGTTACTGTAATTAATTGATACAATCTACTAGGCAGACAAAAGCAGAACGTCTTCCACCAGGATTATTGTACATGTATAGAACAGAATCATGCTAAAAAGGAACAGAGTGGTGCTATGTGTGTGACTGGGGGTGATTTTAACTCTAAAATAGGGACATCTCTGACACAGGGCTTATTTGGCACCAATGAGGACATAGCTTTAGGCGTACCTACTCTGGTATCCAGCGATGAAAGGGTGGACCCAAGTGGTCTGGCACTATATGATGTCATTCCATAATAGATGTTTTCATGGTGACAGCTAAATGCTTGCATAATATCATAGACCCTTAAGTGAAAATTAGAGCTGAAAGTTACCATACAGCTCTAAGTTTAATAATTCAGACCAATTGAAAATATATAAATGTTAATGAAAAAGGTTCAGGGGTCGCCTTTACTGTGCAACATTTATAATGCTATTTTAATTGAAAAGTTATTTCCCCAATTATGGAACACTGCCATAATGGTTCTTATTTTCAAGAAAGGGGATAGACAAAAACCAGCATGTTTTAGGCCAATATCTCTTTTGGACTCATCATTTAAAATGTTCAGGAAACTGGTACTGAATAAAGTCATGGATTGGGTGGATAACAATGGGATCCTGTCAGAAATCCAAATGGGTTTCAGAGAATCTTTGTGGATAAGTCCCCCAGCTTATACCTAATTGTGGGGAAAAATCACAATTCATTAAAAAAGAGCCATTTTATGCAGCCTTTATGGATTTGAAAATGGGATTCGATTTGGTAAATCACGCGAAATTGTGGTGCATTTTAAATGACATGGGAACGTCAGCAGATATACTTACTCTTTTAGTTCATATCCATGAATACAATGTTGCGTCGGTCCATGCAGATAGAAATGTTAAAACGGCCTCATTGTTCACAATAGCCCACAGGGCGCATCAGGGCTGCTTCCTGGCACCTGTGCTTTTTGCTCTAAACTCCAATGGTCGGACATCCTTGATGCAGAATATTAATGAAGTTGCTCCAAAGATTAATGACAAGGGGATTCCGTTTCTATCTTGTGCAGACGATTGAGTGCTTTTAGAAAGGACCCCTAAATCACTGCAAAAAGTATTGAATGCTTATATCACAGCCAAGAATAAATTCATATAAAAAGGGGTAAGATTTTCTGTTCAAATAACTAATGTGAACTCTCAAAGCCGTATGACTAAAGATACTTCTAAATTAATTCAGGCTATAGGTGCAGTTGTTAAATGTGTCACTGCCTATTAAACTCTTGTTCTAATGTCAAGAGTTTAGAAAGAAAAGGCCAAAGCCACTGCAATATATGGCAGCGGAATTCTTAGCTATGGAAACCCATTAAAATGATTAGCCATTGAAAACACATGAGTGTATCTAGCATTGAAGATGCTCTACCTAGGGCACCAAGCACATTTTGTCTCTCTACTTGCAATCACCCGAAAGCAGTGTTAAACAAAGTCATTTGGCCACATATTTTAAATAGTGAAAATGCTTTTGCTATGTCATGGGTCAATAAGGTCGAGAAGGAATGGATCAGTGTTTCTACTTCAATCGCTAGCAATCTTACCTATCCTTGTGGGAAAGTGAAGTCTCAGATATGGAAAGCCAAGTTACTAAGCCAGTGTGCAGGGAACCCCGTTTATAAAGAAAGGAGCAAACAAACAATAGAGAATGTTTCAGCTCCCGAATCTGTGGCTCCATATTATTACTCACCTTTTTTTACGACATTGTTTTTTAATTACTAGAGCACATTTTTACTATTTAAATTTAAATGCATGGAGTGTGGAATCTTTCTTGCCCTGTAGAAAGGTCCTGTCCATATCGTCCATTTACACCTGAGACCCATCTCCACTTGTTATTGTTTTGTGCTAAGTATTTGTCCCTCAGAAGATGTTACCTATTTCCTATATTGAAGAACGAAGACTTCCACCTATGCCACCCAGTCTCCACTTTTCTGATGAGGGCAAATGAAAAATATGTTGCTTGGGCCCTTACTAGATTTTTACTTTTCGGCACTGAAAAGTTGGGATGAGTAAGCAGAGCCCAGATTCAGGCTGAAATGGTTCCTGAATACTTTACAATAAATTGATTGCTCTAGAAACCTTGTTAATAATTGTGTGTTTGTATCTTCATTCTTACTAAAGGTTATATCATACTATTATTTTCTAAGGTTGAAGATTAATTTTTTAAAATGTTTTATTGTCTTAATTAGTTTGAATTATAGCATTTTGGAAATGTACATTTTGAACAATTTGTATGAACATTTATGGGAATTTATTTCCTGAAATAAAGTACTATTGAATGATCGAATGATAGATCTTAAATAAGGCAATATGTGAATGATGGACCTCAGAGAAGACATTGTGTGAATGATGTGGGGTATGTGTTTTGAATAGAAAAACTCACCAGTGTTTACCGGAGTATGAACTCTCACATTTGTGGCTTTATATAAATATGTCCTCATTATTCTTCGAAAAGGGGTCAACCTAAAGAAACACCTATATCTCCTGCCAATAAGAGGCAGGAAAGCGAATCACCAACACCTAAAGAGGATTCCCCTGACCTAACAATGCAGGCTATTCTTATGAAAATAAAGTCTCTAAAACCTTTTATGGAAGCAAACAATGCCAAATTACAGAAAACTGATGACAAATGGTTTGCTTTTGAAGCAAGAATGACTGAAGTTCAGCAAAGAGTGAGTGACGCTGACGATGTCATGAGCAGAGTAAGTGTGCTTGAAAACACCATTAAATCCCTTCAGAAACACACTGAAAATGTTGACTATCATAATAGAAGGAACAACCTTTTCCTTGTAGGATTGCCAGAAGGTATCGAAGAGGATAACCCAATTTTGTTCTTAGGCACCATGCTCACCAAGCTCCTAGATCTATCAGCGTCAGTTCATCTAAACATTCAAAGAGCTCACCGTTTCGGACCAAGTAACTTAACACAGTCATCTAACTATGCCTCTAATAACACATTGAGAACCCTCATATTTGCACTGCTCGACTGCACACATGTGCTTCTTATATTGAGGAAAGCTAAATCAATAAAGCAACTTGCTTGGAAATGCAAAAGGATTTTTATCACTCCAGATGTTTCTAACGATACAGTGGCCAGAAGAAAGGAATTGCCCGCAATTAGGCTCGCCCTAAAACAGCTCAATGCAAGATACGGCATAATTCACCCTGCTATTCTTAAAGTCACTCTCAACGGGCACTCCTCTGGTTTTCAAGATAGATCCAACTGATTTAAGACACTTCATCCAAAGCCAGAGGAGAGAAGTTATGGATATGTCTAGACCACCTACTTGATCTCTACAGCTTTTGCTTTAATCTCGTACAGCTAATCACCACTTAAATGTTTCTTCACCGGAGTGGGATGCGAGGGTAGTTGTCTCCTTAGTGACCCTCCTACCTCAATTTTTACTTTTTGCTCAACATGGATTAGTGTGGCCTCTTCCTGTTAGCCACAATTATTTTTGATCTTTATTTTATTAGATCTATACTATGCATGTTAATTTTGTTTGTACTCCCACGTTCCTTATGTTTCCTACCTGATGTTTCCTTGTTAATCTTGCTAATATTGTCAACTACCTATTCTAGAAGGTTATCTAATTCACGTATGACATTACTCCTATAACCTCTCTTGTAATAGCTATTACTCACCTAAATGTAAGCTTTACAACTTGCATATTACCTTGTTGTAATTCACTACATTCAAAGTAACATTGTGAAAGGTTAAAGGGTAACATAACTCTATTAAGAGACAGAAAATACTGTCACACCTTAACAGAACCAAGCCATCCATAGCGTGCATCCAAGAATCACATCTGTCTAATGCTGAGGCGATTAAACTCAAACGCCATTGGGCAGGCCAAGTTTTCTCAAGTGCAGCTAATGGTAAGAACAATTGTGTTATTATTCTAATTAACAAGAAATTCAAATGTCAGGTGTTGGCTTATGAATCTGATGGCATAGGCAGATGGGTAATGGTCAAACTACTTGTTGATTCCATCGAATATACCGTTCTTAATATCTATGGCCCTACAGCGCCTGACCTCTCTTTTGGGTGCATCTAAAAAATCACATCTTTTTCTCTAATTCTAATAATCTAATCATCTGGGTCGATTGCAATGAGATTATGGATCCATTCTTAGATAAGAAATCTACTGTATGCTTTAAACATACTAAGTCTCATATACAATTTACCAAATTAATTTTAGAATTAGTCCTTATAGATACCTGGCATATTACTCACCATTTCGACTCTGAATTCACATTCATTTCCAGCCTGCACAAAACCTTGTCTAAATTAGACTATATATTCATATATAAACACCATACTAACTGCCTCCTAGATGCCAAAATTGACTGTATAGAGCTTTCCGATCATGATCCTCTCCATATTCAATTTTCTTCTCCGCAAAATATCAAAAAATCCAACAGATGGAGATTTAACTAGGCCCTCCTTAAAGACGAGTCTTTTACTCCCTTCATAAACCAACAACATGATTATTACTTTTTAGAAAATAACAATTACTAACAATTGGGACTGCTATAAAGCATTACTCAGGGGACATATTATCTTCTTGATGGCAAAGAAGAAAAAGTTGCTCAAACAGGATTGCGAAGATATTCTGAAACAACTCAAAATCTTAGTATCTCAATATTTAAGTACGAACTCTGAAATAATCTTTCAAATTGTAGCACAATATTCCTGTGATAACCTTTTAAAAAACAAAACAAACATCTACCAACTCTCTAATAGAGCGAGTAAGTCCCTTGCCGCTTACCTAAAACTTAAAAGAGGAAAAGATTCAATTGCACTTATTAAAGATTGCACAGGTAATAGAACATTCTCTGATAAAGAAATTATTAAAGTTTTCTGCAACTTCTATCAGAAATGATATACCTCTGATTCCTCTACTAACAATGATCCTATCCACCAATTCTTACAAGACACACCTCACTCTACATATCATTTGGTTAACCTTCAGTCACTTAATGCCCCTATCTCCCTTGGTGAAATTCATAAAGACATTAAAGACCTTAACCCAATTCAACCGCGAGGGTGAGGCCCCAGGATCTTTTCTGGAAGCCATGCTCGTAGTTTTTCCTAAACCTGGCAAAGATCCAGAGTTGCTTCAGATCTATAGACCCATCTCCCTTATTAATACGGATTGTAAGATTTTTGCTAAAATATTGGCTAATAGACTTCTCTCTGTACTCCCTAATCTGGTCAAACAAGATCAAGTTGTTTATATTAAAGGCAGATTATCTTCCTCCAACATAAGACTGGTTCTGAATACCCTAGATTCTATACATGGTTCTAAAGATCCATACGCAGCCGTTGCCCTTGACGCAGAAAAAGCATTTGATCAGGTTGAATGGAACTATATGTTCAAAGTCATTAAATGGCATGGTTTTGAATCCCCATTTTAGATATGATTAAAGTTCTCTACTCAAATCCGATGACATCTATTTTCATTAATGGATAAATGTCCCTGTACTTCCCTTTATTCACATGAAGGGTGTCCTCTTTCCCCACTTCTGTTTATCCTACCCTTAGAACCCTTCTTGGAAAGAATAACGCAAACCAAGAATATAAATGGCATTCAATGTGGTGATCTAGAAATTAGATTAGCAGCGTATGCGGATGATGTCTTACTGCTTCCTAAAAATCCAGACTCCTCCCTGCGCATATTTTAGACATTATTTCACAATTCTGTCTAGGCTCAGATTATTAGTTAAATACTGACAAGTCAGAAATCCTACCGCTCAATGTGCATTGCACCAAATACCAAATACTTTCCTCAGGTATGAAATGGTGTCCTAATGGCATTAAATATCTTGGTATACACATGTCTTCCTCTGTAAGAGGCATTATGAAACTCAACACCACCTCTTTACTCTCTAGAATACATGATCTCACAAATTCCTGGTCCCCCCTTTACCTGTCATGGTGGGGTAGATTAGAGTCTATCAAAAATATGATTTCTCCAATAATCTTTTATCTCCTATACATGTTACCAATCCCTCTCCCTGCTCTCTCTTTAAATCTATTGACACTTGTTTGACCACATTTCTTTGGGGGAAGATGAAACACAGACCATGTCTCTGTAAACTTAAATAACCATGCACTGTTGGAGTGGTAGGGTTTCCTGACTTTAGAAAATATCACATAGCTTTTGTTTTGAAACAAGTACAGTTATGATATACTCATGAGCACTCTAATGATGTTCCCCAGTGGTTATGTCTAGAGAGAGCGATGGTATGCCACCTAACTCTTGCTCTTTGCTATCTCATCAAAACAAAAAATAGATTTATTAAGTGTACATGTATCATGTTATATGTCCCTACCTCGGAACGTATTTGTTCCCTCTAAATCCAAAACTCTCCAATTACATCTCACTGTATATTTGGTTTAACCTGTTAATTAAGATTAAAAAGAAATCACTTTGTTGGAGGCCTTGGCTCTCTATGGGGATCAAATATATAGGTCAGCTGTTTATTGAAGGTGTCCCTGTTAATTTTAATGAACTTGTTGATAGATACAATGTTCCTTTCTCATTTCTACAATAATTCTTGGTTATAATTGATGCTATTATGGGAAATTATTGTTCCCTCATCTACAAAAAATACTGCTCCTGACATTGACAGGCTACAATCTCTATACAAACAGAGCATATCTGCCTCCTTATATTACAAGAATCTTTTGAAAAACTCCTCTACACAAACTTTATCTGATTGTTATTCTGCTTGACAATAAGACTGCAGGTTAATAGATAGTCAACTGGAGTCGCCTAGCAGTTGGAATCACATTTCTGAAGTCACCACATTGGCAAGTCTGCTACAAACCACATTCTTTTTTCATCACAGAATTTATATTACTCCCTCACTTCTTTTCAAATGTGGTTTCGTGCAAAATGACAATTGTTGGAGCTGCCTTCAACCCTCAGGTTCCTTTAAACAGATTGTCCTTCAATGTAAATTTGTCACATCCTTTTGATTCAACATATGGAAAACCTTTAAAAGCATGTTTATTGTGTTAACTGACTTTTGTCCTCAGGCTCATCTTGTTGGCAGTGTCATTTTAAAAGACATAATTGATCAAAATTAGAGTTTCTTGTTTATTATGCTTGTTATTAAGACTATTTCATCCAACTGGAAAAATCTAGATAAACTTCAAGGTTGGTGGAATTCAATATGCAACACTCATAGACTAGAGAGGTGTAATGCTTCCAAGCAAAGAAGACACGAGCGAAAAAGAAAAAAATGAAATATTTTAATTAAATTTCTTGAGGGGTAAGAAAGCAAAAGGTAATAAAGATAAACTAAAAGAAAGAAAGGAAAACGGTTATAAAGAGAAAAGGAAAGACATAGGCAGGCAAGTTAGCATTATACATGTACTAATCACAGATTAGTTATTTCGGAATAGAGTTACACATTTTTTTTCCATGCAATGAAGTCCACGAAGGCCTGACAGGGCTGTGAAAAGGGTTCTGCAGCGCCTGGAGCCAGGACTTCAAGGGAGACAGAGGGAAAGGTGGTTGCCATCCAGAGCCACTTGACAGTCCATGTTTGGGGCTGTTTAACATATGTTTGCAAATACGTTAGTGTTCTCTGATGAGAAAATTGTGTTTACTTGAATGCTTTCAATGGAAATGATTCATGATAGTGCCCCTGTGGTGGACCACCTCTAGCTAAGAGTGCTCCTGCTCTAACGCTATCAATTCATGACTGCGTTTTAGCCATAGAGATGGCTTATCTTCAGCAAGTTCAGTGAGAGATCACAGGCATGACACACATTAAGCAACCCTTCAGTGTGTCCACAATACAAAATGGCTAACCCACCCCTTGATAAAGCTAAGGCAACCATTGGCCATATCAATATGCATGCAATGCATGTAGGACTAGGACAAGGAAGAATACCCAAATGCTGAAGGTTGGGGCCACCACCATATATCCACTTGCTCATGCCTAGAGCACATCTTAATTAGAGCCTACTATGTTTTTGACTTACACAGCTGAATTCAATACTTGTGAGGGTCAGGCAACATGTAAAAATCACCACACACGCCATCAGACCAGTTTTGATCAAACAAAAAGTGCCAATTGTAACTTCGGAGTGATAGAAGTGTGATCTATATAATCCAGCCGTTCTGAAGACCTCTCCACAATGTTAAACACTAGACATTACTCATCTACCATTGGTGTGGTGTGTGTAATGTTATATAATTGTATGTTAGTTTATGTTTCTGGGTTTTATGCCATGCTCTACCGCTGTTTGCATGGTATATTGCTGTTCCTATGAATCTTAAAAAGGGGGGACGGGTTAAATTAGATGGAGGGGAGGAGAGTGCAAGATAGCTTCTTAGATATGTTGATATGTGCAGTTTGAAAGTACTTTCAACACAACCCTTCCTGGGTGTTTTGTGTTGAGGTCATGTGGGCATTTTGTCCAGGGGGGTGGGGTTGAGAGCCTCCAATGCAGGGCTTGCCTGAACTGTGATATATAAGTTGTTTGGGGGAGGTTCTCTGTTCTGATGTTTGACATCTGTTGAGAGGGGTATTAAGTTGCCATGTTTGAATGGGTACGTCGGTTTGTAGGTAATGCAGTGCTAGCACGGGGGAGCAGGGATTCCAATGGATTAATTGAGCATCCTTCTGGTGTGGCCATGGTAATGTCTTGGCAGTAGTGCACACCCTTCCCATAAAATAATTGTGAGGTGACATTCAGAGGCACCTTTGTGTGGTCTGATATGTCTGGCTCTGAATCAGAGTTGGCAAGTATGGGAAAGAGAGGAGAGCAAACAGAGAAGGATGACATCAGCTTTAGTTAAAAAGAGAGTGAAATAGTTTCTCGGGAGAACAAGTCACTGGGTGATACACCTGAAGTGGTTCTAATGCCAGGAGGTCATGGTGTGTTACATGTAGGTGAAGTTGCATGAACTACAATGAGATAGCTCGGGTAAGGTTGCAGTAGAGCCTAAGTTACATTGGGTTCTCCAGGAGCAGAATCACAGACGAACATATGCTGTACAGGGACACTCAGGGGCAAACATACAGTTATATGCAATTTAAATTGGGATTCAGACAGCACATCATGGTAGGACACAAGATTATATTTGGCATCTAGTAGCAATATCAGGGTATGGTTAGATTTATAAAGGAACATCTAAGAGCAAAACCTTGTAGGGCACAAGTTACCTTCGACTCTGTCTCTTACCGTTCATAAATACAGTGCTCTGTGTGTCCCGATTTGAGGCATTGGCAACACGGTGATCAGGCAGACCGGCAACACACCTTGCCTTTGGGCATGTGCAGCACCTTGTCAATAATTGCAGTCTGAAAAGAAAGGACCAAAAGAGGAAGCATGCAGGGGCAAGTGGCCTTGGTTGAAAGACAATAATGCGTCTATTTTCTTCAAAGCATAATCACGAGATGAACTGCACAATCATATCATAATGGCAGGGTTCCTTGAACGTGAGGCATATTTACACATTTCTAATCACAATGTGGCTGCCTTAAGCCTATGATAATGGGAACAATTGCAACATCCCAGTGCATAGAATTACTGTATGACCTGTCTTGCATTGGTTCTCAGAGGCCCTCTGCTCGCCACCTCTTGTGGGATTGCCTGGTGTGTGCTGTGTACTGCTTCAATGGGTGAGTTGTAGTCAAGGTGGCATATTATTATGCAGTCCAATGAGTGTGTAGTCAAGGTGGCATATTATTATGCAGTCCAGTGAGTGCTCTGGTCCAGAAGGTGGTAAAATGGTTTAGTGAAATGGGCCACCCTCTCATCAACATGGTTGGCATCCCATGTTGGCGCAGAGTTGGACATTAATGGCGGGCCTTGGTTGGTTAAGATGCATTAAAAAGCCAGGTCTTTAGTGTTACCGTAAACCTAAGGTGTACTGTACTGTGCGAACTGCCTTTGGAAATAAGTTGAAGAGTTTTCTTGTGATATTTTAGAACGTTGATCCTGGGTTATACTTTTTGAGGTATTTCAGAGTTGTCAGGTGTTTGTCATTGCAGGATCTCCACGTTTTCCTTGGATGCCATAGAACTAGGTTTCTTTAGATGAATTTGGCTTCAGAACCTTGACGAGCATAGTGGGCACTGCAGAGTACTGATACATGTATTATTTTCTTGACTTTTAGCCATTGGAGTGATCTCAGAGCTGGTGTGGTGTGTTTCCTCCTATTGACTATGAGTAATTGAGTTTTATTGTAGGGTGAGCTAGACTTCAGAGGTATATGTTGTTGACATATTTGATTCTTGATAGGACACCTGATTATGATGGTGAATGGTGAACTGGGTGATCTCCAGTCCTTTAAGATGAGTAGCAATACCCTTGAGATGGATGGGGATGCAGAAATTATTCATACATCAATAATCGAAACGACTCATGTAGTTGGCAAAAAGGATAACTGTTTTAATATCAATCAATTATCTAAAACAGGGAGTAAACCGGACATCATCCGACATCGCAAAGCAAATCTCTCAATGCATTTAAAAAAAAGTAAACATATAGCAAATAATCGTCATAGGTGACGTTTAACTAACGTATTACTGACGTCATCCTACGTGGCAAACTACAAAAACGTATTGAGGAAAGTGATTGGGTCTAAGGAGCTATCTAAATATACACTCTATACTAGTATAGGACAATGAGTCAAAGTGATAGGTTTCTTAACATCAGGTGGGGCAACTAAGCCCTCCCTTCAAAATGGCCACTATGAACGTCACTAAACACATGACGTCCCATTGGCTACACAACTATAGGACCCCTAATTACGTGGTCCTCTACAATTGGCTGGCACGCTAACCTTTGTCAATACTTTTCCACCTACATCTAACAGCACGCAGATTGAACTTCCAGGTGCTGGTGAGCTCGTCTAAAACAGAGCTTCCCACCAATTTGTATATTTGTCTATCATCATCTCAGTAGTCTGCAGACATTTACGAATTTGAACTGTCCTTGAGAGTGTTCTTAGCTCTGGAGAATTCACAGGAGTGAAGGCTCGCTCTGCCCTCATGCGTAGGTGTGACCATCTCGTCCATCCAACTTCATCTGTCCACGTGACTGTAGACCATGATTTTGAGCTTCTTGTGTATTAAAATACTATTTTCTAATAGACCTCTGACGTCTTCCTTGTTTTGTTCATGCCTTTAGAACAGCAGCTTGTTCTTTCACACGATTTTGTATCCAATGCCTTCTCATTCCAGCCTGATAACACCTTGACTTTCTTGGCTTGGCTTCATGGTTCATCCAACCTCACCTTTCTGAGATTCACTTTTTATTCATTTGTTTGCTTACTGTGACACATTGAAAATGAAGCCTTCCATCCTTTATTCCATATGCATGCATGTATATGTTGGTGCATGCCGCAATTTATTCACTACTAAACTAGCCTTAAGAATACTGTGGTATGTATTGACCCACGCCACTATGCTATGCGGCATCACCCTGATAGTATGGTGCAAGGAACTGCAACAATGGCGGCAAAACTCATGTGCGCACCAAAAACCTACAAAAAAACCTACAAAAACCGCATTCCCAAGCACACAATAAGGTGGATGCACAACCTGTCCCCATGGTGCATGTGTGGTGGAATAGAGCACACACTGCAGAAAATGTGCCAGTGGGCTCCATGACCGGCCAACAGAGGGCAGAGAAAGAAGCAGCGCTTTGCAAATGAAACTTCAAAAGGTGCCTATAAATGAAATTTGCTTGGTGCTAAAAACTCCAAAATGCCTTTAACACAACACTTCACAACATTCAAAATCTTGCTTGGCACTAACATTCATGTAATCTAAAGAAGCATTGCAAACATACAAAGTCCTAACATGAAGAGCAAAACATTCATCAAACAAACTGGATTGTCTGTAAACTGACAGCCCCTGTCAAAATCTGGGTGCAGTACCCTGAGCTACCTAAATGACAGCTGTCAGATGAGTTACTGATAAAACTTCAAAGTGATCTAAACTGAAAAGTCTGCCGGATTAGCAAACATAAAAAGGATTGTGGCTAAAAAGAAAACAGATCTCAGTTGCTTTTATCCCACAGAGTTAAAGCTAAGAAAGTAATGTATTTATGTTGATGCATCAAGTTTGGTTCTTCCTGGATTTTTAACTAAGAATAAATTAGCTTGGCTGAGCTGCAACCCTTTGGAAGTGGACAAACAGGTTTCTCCCAGGGGGAGGGATATCCTCTCAGCTGAAACTCACGGGGAGATGATAATTGTGGGTTAACCCAGACTTTTGTCTACAGAAAGAGAATGAACAATAGCAGGCCCTTCAGGCCAGGAAATGGTGGTGTTAAGGTGGTTGTAAACTGCTTCTCGAAGGGACTCACAAGGGAGGGGCCTGTTCCTGGACTGCAGGGAGACACAAATGGGTGGTCCATTTGCTGTTAAGCATGAACAAAGAACAATTTTTAAAAGCTCATAACTAACTGGTGATTCAAAGTGGTGAAAAATATACCAAGGACATATCTGTTAGTCTAATTTTCGGCTGCACGTTTTAAGAGGCGGCAGAACTGTGTAACATGTTCTGGAAAGGAATGGCAATAGATGTGGTTTTATGTGAAATGTATTAATACTAGAATTGTGAAACTTTACACACACATCCCTATGTTAAACACACACATTTGTGGACATTTGCAAAAAGTTTGGAAATGGTGTTCATAGCGAAAAGGACTAAATTCTGTAGAAAGTTGAAACACGATCCCACAGCTGCGAGATTTTGAGGAAGAGATGCTACATAAAATATGGAATCTTTGTGTGTGATTTGTGTAGAAGTGACCAATGTAGAAATATGTATTTAGTATAAAATCCGATTTTGAGACCAGTGGCTAAAGGGAGGTTTCTTGGAACTGTAAAGCACACCATAAAATATGACATCATCCGGCCTTGATCCAATCACTCAAATGCAAGACGGAGATGAAGTACTGATCCATTCCCAGCTAACAGGGGAAAGCTTGGCTAAGCCGGCCCATACAACCACTTTGTGATGTTATTTAAAAGGATAAATAGAGACAGTTGACAACACAAAGGGACTCTCTAATCCACTCACTTTCCTGATTCCAGCGAAACACTCTGATACAGCATTCGACATGTAGCTTTTAACATCCTTCCAGATCCAGATGCCAAGACTCTTGCCAGCAGTAGAGAACTATTGAATTCAGCAAGGTCCAAATCCTCAAACTTATTCTCACCACCCAGGGACATGTTGTGGGGTGAGAAGGCCTTTTGAACTAGTATCCTGAAACTCTCTGGCTTGCCACCACAAGGCTTGCCTGAGGAACTCGCTATCCAGCTGATTGAACTACCCACAAACAAGAAGGGCAGATCCTGTGCAAATCCAGTGACCGGCCTAGCTGATTCGATCCTGTGCCTGATGTGCTGTTCTTCCTAGACGAGATCCAATCCATGACCAGAACTGACGGTCCAATTTAATAACTTATCCTGTGAGTATTAATAGGAAGAACTGTGACCAGTAGTATATTTTGCATTGTCTTATCCCAATCTCAACCCATCCTATCTGTTATTCAGAATCATCGTATTGTCAGAACCTTTCCCGCGCTGATTTTTCTCATTTGTTTTATAAAATCATAAGTCGTTAGTGATTTTGAGTAACTAAAGTGAATCCCAGAAAGAAATTGATTATCTAGCACGTGAAGGGTTACGCCGGCCATAGTAACTGTGGAGATTCATGTGTGGCATCCTCTTTTTAATAGTCATAATATAGTGTAATCAAACCCATCTTTCGTTTTCAAAGTGCATTTCCATTTTCCATTCTCGTGCCTATTTTGGAAAAAACGACTCTCACTAAAACCTCTATAACTCCCTCAGTTTATATGATAGAAATGAAATTTCAACTCCTACTTGTACCTATCATCCTTAGCTATCAGTGCGATTCATTATAGTGAATATCCCAATTTTACATTCTGAGAAATATTACACGTGTGAAATAGCTTTCATTTAATTCCCACTAGGACTTTAAGATTTTAAATATTTTAAATATTTTCTTCTGACTAAATCATTGCTGGTGATTGTTTGCAACTGTTCAAAGTGTATCCAATAGGAATTTATAATAATGTAAGTATTTTTGACCACATTTGGTGTTTTTGCTCAAGCAATTCCAAAGACAATTTCAAAGCCACCCTGACAGCTGAAAAGTCAATTCTATTTTTCTCTTGTGTTTGAAGGGGGAAGGTGGGAGTGATATTCTGTTTGATTTGTGCTATTCCTGAACCCCTGCTCTCTCCTTCCATCTCCTTACATTGCCTATTGGTGGGTTGAGAGGTGTTGCAGGGGGAACTCCTAACCACAGTGCCATCTGTTCCAAACAACACAAAAGTATTCTTTTCTGTGCTGTATTTGTTTTTGTGCTCATTATTTGACTATTAGTGGATTAAAGATATTATTCAGTGTTCTGTCACCCCATTGGTGATTGATGTCTACCTATTAAAATATATTGTGATTAAATTCTAAATACATACATAAATATTTACCTTTGCAAACCAGCCTGATTCCTGGTTCAGTGTGACCGGGGGGGTCTCAGGAGAAGGGTGTGATACGAGTGATATATCGTTCAGAATATTGAACTTATAGATAAGATAAATAAGGGTTACAGTTGTGGGCATGACTTGGGTGGGTGCCCGATTGAAATCACTTAAAGCTTGGGGGCTCGTTTGGATCCTGAATTTGACATGCCACTCGTGTCAGTCTAACAAAGCGTGCTAGCCAACGTGGTACATGCACCTTGTAGGGTTACCATACTGTGCTACACTGTACAAGCACCCCTCAAATTTAATACTCAAAGGAGTTGGGCCTGTTTGCAAAAGTAAAAGAACCCTGAGAAAGTAAGAAGGAAATTAATATTTCCGGAATGGCGACCCCAGTGGAAATCAATATTGCTAGGGAACACGAACTGTACAAGTTGTTTGTCAGGGGTGAATGGCCATAACAGGATGAACAGGTATGGCTGCAGGGAATAAAATATCAAATCACTGAATTCAATATTGATATCTGGCAGGACAAGGGGCCATTGCATCAAGCACTTAGTGAATTGTATATGACCCCTAAAATAAAAGAGGAGCAATGCAAAATTGCCAAATAGTGGCCTACCTGTACCTCCACATAGGAGATATACAGGAAAAGTATGCAGACCTTGTAGATTTCACAAAGAGGCAAGGGGGGGTACTGCAGAAAATTCAGAACAATCTGGACTCTGCAGAGCAAAGGCTCCAGAGTAGCCAAGAATCTGAAACAGAGGCTAGGCAGTATGCCACCAAACCCGAAGAAGATCTGGCTCTCTTACTGCAAAAGAATGCAGAGAAAGATGCCCAGGTACAGAGACTGCAAAAAGAGTGTCAGGAAAGGTTGGACTCTTTAGAACAGAGTCAACAAAAGCTTGCGCAACAATTAACTTTTAACATAGTCTGTGCAGAACAGCTCAATGTCTTACAAGACCAGATAGACCAATTAAAAGATGAAAATAATAAATTGATTATCAAAGACCTAGAATCCCAAACAGAGTTTGATGAGGAGCATCAGAAAGCTGGAGCACTTAAAAAGCAGAGGGATGACCTGACTGCACAGAGGGGCACTCTAAGTCAGGAGAGGGACGCCTTAGGCCAGGAAGTCAGCCAGTTAAAAATAAAGTTGGAGGAAAGTAAGCTGGCCCTTCAGGAGTTTGGGGAAATCAAAACGGATTATGAAAATCTGTTAGAGCACACTAGGCGGGTGGAGGGTGCTTTGGCAAAGAATAATCACACCAGTAAGGACCAAACTCAGGAGGTGAGTCTCCTGCAGCAAGAATTGGCCCAATACTGCCAATGCAGGCAGGAAGCACAGAGAGACAATGAGGCTCTCTGTAAAAAGAAATGACAGGCTCCACAAACAGATAGCCATGCAAGAACAAATCATAGACACCTGTAAGGCCTTAATAGAGGAACAAAAGGGTCAGATGTTGGCATGTCATCAGGGAGTAGGGGCAGAAAGAGATGAGGTAAGATGGGAAAAAGAAACCCCTGAGCATAACCTCCGGACCCCCGACATCAGTGACTCCAATCCCTTCAGTTTCATGGACTCTGCCACCCTCATGTCCACTGGCTCATTTGAACCAAGGGCCACAGGGATGGTAGACTTCAACACAATGGGAGATATGGGACTTACAGTTAAGCTCCTCCCAGAAATGTATGGGTGGGCATCTATGTACAGGTTCCCAAATATTAGGGCCAGCCTCTCTGATCAGGGAGACTCCAGTTAGGGGAGAATCAGAGAACTGGATCCTCAAAAATATCACCTACCAAGAGATCAGTCAGTCGAATTTGGTGGGGAATTCCATGACACTAGGCCCACATAGAGCATTTTAAAAACCTCTTCCCAGCTAGGACAGTGAGGGGTGGTACTCAGCCAATCCTGGGAGCAAGCAAGGGCGAGTCAGAAGACACTTCTGAGCACCACAGGTTTCAAGAGACTAGGCCCCCACATTCTGCCAGCCATTCCCAAGCCTGCAGAATCAGGGAGAGGCTAGAGGATCAGACAGCCACCTCTGGTAGCAGTGCCTCTGAGTCAGAGGATGAGTGGACAAGGGTGACCAGAACTAAAAAGGCCAACAAAATTAAGAGATCCCTATTGAAAGGTCCCTTGAAGCAAATTAAGGCTATTAGGAGCGTCATAACGCCCTACCATAAAAATGCCAAATATTCAGTTTAGGAGCACCTCGAGTTGTTTAAGCAAATGATGGAGACTTTCCACCTGAAGGACAGCCAAAGCTATATTCAGTATGTCAAGTGGACATTTTCACCTGAATACTCCAGCTTCTTTGCGGGGCTGGAGGATCAGTACCATTCAAGATGGTCCACCTATTGGGCGGCCATCTTAAAGCATTTTTCAATACACAGAAACCCTCAAGAGGCCCGCAAGGCGGCCTACAATCTGCAATGTAGGGAAGAACAGGCCCCACAAGAATTTGTCCAAAAGCTGAAACGTGCCTTTGCGCAGACCACCAGGACCGTGCACAGAGACAGTAGGGAATTTATCAATACCTTCTTTCATGCCCTCCATAATATATTATGACCCAGCTGGTGAGGGACTTTCATGAGAAAAGATCACTAGACTGGGTCATTGAACAAGCAACTTGCATCTACGAAGTGCAGAAGCCAGTAGAAAATAAAAGTGCCAATAAAAGCCCAAAACCAACCAACACCCCTGCTGCTACTAAGGTGGCGGAGGTGAAGGTTGCCCCCATTTTAGATCTGGAGATGGGGGACCTAAAAACATTCCTGCGCAAAATCCCACTAACCAAAGACCCAGAAGGCCCTCGGGCCAATCCCAAACAGGGAGTCAGGGAGGTTAGCCCACAAATCGGACCCCTAACTCCCCTGACTACATCAGCCCCCGTTACAAGGGTAACAGACTCACCCTGGGCTATGTGTGGACTCCCCCAGCCCAACGGGGGGGATCCAACCAAGCAGCTGCTAACCCAGGAAACTTCCCTCCTCACTTTCCCCAGGAGGGCAGTAATCCCCCAAATGCTGGGATGAATTTCTTTCCCCGGTACCCGTCGAACACAAACCCCCAAAACAACCCTTCTTTCTTTCCCCACTTTCCTGAGCCCAGACAGACCAATCTGGGAGAGGGGAGGCCAAGGGTGGAGGGGTACCAAAACTATCCCAACCAAGGGTATTATGGAAGAAGGGACAGTTACCCTTCCCGTGACCAGCCAAGGGTAGACCAGAGGACCCCATACCAGCCAGAGCGAATGTCCCAACTGGAGCGCCAGGTCCAGAACTTGGCACAGGATCTGGGTTGCATGCTGAGGGCTCAACAGAACCCTCAGATGAGCATGGCGACTCAGAACTCCTCAAATCAAGGGTCTGGTACTCCAGAGCAATGATGGGGAGAGAACCCTGACAACCCACCGGTTCCCAAGGAGGAGGCACAAGGGGAAGTGGGGTGTAAAGCCTTAGAGGAAGCTTCCTTCCCCACTTGTGAAAAGCCCTTTGGAACCCACGAACCGGAACCACAATCTCCTGCCCCTGAAAATCTGCAACCTAAGGAACAGAGGGCGGATAGGAGAAATAAAGAGCCTAAAAAGGCCCATTTTGTTGAGGAGGTTCGAATCTTCCAATTTGAAGGAGAGGGGTCCTCAGAGGATTCTGGGAAAAGGATCTTCTTCTTCAGGGATGGGGGTACTCCTCCCAAAGAAAAATGGGGCCCAAGAAATCCTGATCAAGACTGGGTAGATGTGGGGACCGAGTTAAAACCGCCCAACATTGAACCCCAGAATGACCAGCAAGAAAGTCACCTTGTTGAAACCAATTCTGGTGACTGCCTCCAAAAAGGGGGGGGGCAGCCCAGAATCAGAACCAGGGGAGCCCAAAACTCCCCCCATCTCCAACTGTCACCTTTTTCTTACAGGTTCCCAAGATCCCAAACAAAACCCTGCCCAAATCACCCCTCTGTCAGAATCCAAAGCAAATAAAATAACCCACCAATTGGCCAAAAATGTGCATTATCTTTGCCCCCTTGACGAGAAGGAGGGAGGATTTTATGCCCTGGTCCAAATACAGGGGCAATGTACATTTTTTGGTACTGGTGGACACTGGATCCCAAGCAACTTTGCTGTCAAAGAGAGTCTTTGAGCAGCTAAATTCGGGAAGGGGGGAGAAATACCAAATCCCTCTCACCCCTCTCCCTGGACAGCTCCAGAACTTTGACGGGAAGGAAATTCCTGTCGAAGGGTCTGCAGAGCTGGAAATTAAAATTGGGTGACACAAAATGAAGCACCCGGTCCTTGTTGTGGTGTCAGTCGGAACCCCTGTCTATTAGGGAATGACATCCTCCACAGGCTGTCTCCCCTCATAGATTGTGTAAACAAGGTCCTCTGGACCCAGATCCACAGGCCAATTAAATTAAAGCAAAGCGTCATGTGACTAAATCATTGCTGGTGATTGTTTGCAACTGTTCAAAGCGGCTCCCATAGGAATTTATAATAATTTAAGTATTTTTTAACACATTTGGTGTTTTGGCTCAATCAATTCCATAGACAATTTCTTAGCCATCCTGACAGCTGAAAAGTCAATTCCGTTTTTCTCTTGTGTTTGAAAGGGGAAGGTGGGGGTGATATTCTGTTTGATTTGTGCTATTCCTGAATCCCTGCTCTCTCCTCCCATCCCCTTACATTGCCTATTGTTGGGTTGAGGGGTGTTGCAGGGGGAACACCTAACCATAGTGCCATCTGTTCCAAACCAACACAAAAATATTCTTTTCTGTGCTGCATTAGTTTTTGTGCTCATTATTTGACTACTAGTAGATTAAAGATATTATTCAGTGTTCTGTCACCCCATTGGTGATTGTTGTTTACCTATTAAAATATATTGTGATTAAATTCTAAATACCTAAATAAATATTTACCTTTGCAAACCGCCTGATTCCTGGTTCAGTGTGATCGGGGGGTCTCAGGAGAAGGGTGTGATACGAGTGATATATCGTTCAGAATATCGAACTTATAGATAAAATAAATAAGGGTTTCAGTTGTGCACTACATGCTGAGCGTGACTTGGATGGGTGCCAGATTGAAATTACTTACAATACTTTGTCTACTTGTGTTTCTCTGCATCTGTACACGTGTAAAAAAGTGATATCTTCATCACTTCTGTGGCATAAGCTTCTTCACCTTGATCCCAAATTGCCACTTATCCTTGATTCTTTCTTGATGGCTTCTTAGAATATCTTCATTCTCTTGTCTCTGTATCTCTTCTATGCACGTCAGCTTGATTCTGCATGACGTCACCATTCATCTTGGCCATTCATTTGATCTGCTTCTTTTGGGATTTTATTCAAATGGCCATCATATAGTCTGTTATGCAGGTATGGTTTTCTCAATGGGAACCTTGCTTCCAGGATTCTCTTCGATATTGGTATTCTTACTGGTACCGCACGTGTCTCACACTCTGTTTTCCAACATATAGGCAATATGGGTGAAGTGGTTGAGGTGGGGGTACTTGGCTGCTCCTCTACAAGGGTCTGAGGGGAAAGGTAAGGAAGGGCATTATCTACGTGATTGAGCACAGGCAGTAGAAGGACTGCTTAGCAAAGGTGTTCATTTATGTTTCCAGGGTATGTCCACTGTGCTTCCTTCTTTCCTGATCTCTTTAAAGGTTTACACACAAGTGCCATCTCTGTAGAACACAGAATTGGTGGCAGAGGTGGTGTTGGCAGTAAAGAACATAATCTGTGTCTTGCCATGTTTGGTTTTGAGGTTAGGTTTTATAATGCATGTGTTCCCTTCAACTCAGTTGCTGAAGGATGTGTCTGTGTCTTTGCTGGTAATCTTCAAAAAAATGATCTGGATCTCATCTGCATAGTTTTATTAATGAAGTTGTGTCTTTAGATGAGTCTTGAAAGTGGGACTATGTATATGTTGACAAGCAGATGAGTTAAGCTGTGTGATGCATGGCTTTGTGGCGATACAAGGGTCAACCCCCAGAATACCTTAAAGCAAGACTATGGCTAGCAGCCATCATAGGCATCCCACACTTTGATTCTAAAGGATTCTCAGGTGCTGTGACAGAGTCTGACGTGTTGGCTTTATAGATTATAGTCCTCATTTGGGCCAACCTCAATGGAGAACAACAGTTGAACGTTCTACAGACACATGTGAATATATAAGCGGTATGCCTAAGTTACTGGTCATCCACCAGTGCAGCCAGCATCAGACCAGCAATGAATGCACAAAGGTGGTCCACTCAGCAGCATCCTGGTGCACACATGATCACCAAGGTTACGACAGAGCCTGAAATCACCTTGCTCTGTGTCACTGTGTATCACAGCAGTGACATATTTCTTGCAAGTGAAGTCAGACAATCATGTAACAGCCATCACAAGTACAAAAGATGTTGCTACTCCAAAATATGGTTGGCCAAAGGAGAAGGACTTAATCACAGTACAGGGAAGATGGAATTTGAAAGAATTGTGAGTATATGCAATTGGAAAATGTGGTGCAGAGGCTGTTGAGAGAAGAGATAAGTTGATGGAGGAACAGAGATGTGTGGCTAGAGGGAGGAGGAGAGAGGAGGAATGGGAGAGCCTTGTTTGGAAGTGGGCAAGGACCATATAGAGGCAGGTGAAAGTAAGAGTATGGAGACAGAGGAGAAATGCGAAGAGAGTTGGAAGTAGGGATAAGAAGAAGGGTGAAGGAGACATGAAGCTGTGTGAAAGGCTGAGCCTGGGAGGGGTGGAGGAATGATTATGTGGCCAAGTGTCAAGGAGATTCAAGAGGAGAGACAGAATAAAAGGAGAGGATAGGAGGTGCAGCAGAGGCTCCTTTATGATTTAGACTGTTACCAAACATCAAGGAGGAAAGCAAGGGCAGGATATTGGGAAGTAAGTTTAGGGCCCTGAGACAGGGAAGTGGGTTTTGTCCACTATCATTCCCCACCAACTCCTACCCATTGGTGGGCCTAATGAGGGGCATTACACGGGTTCCCCACTCCCAGGATGATAAGCAGACCACCCAAATTCATCAACCAGACCAGAAATACGTTTGGGGACAGTCAAAATCTCTGTGGTGTGACTGACTCTGAATTGATAATCCCTGCTAGAGTGGAAACATAAATTGAGATTTGCCCACAAAAGACTGAATCCTATGGAGAAGCCATTCTGTTGCAGTTTTAGGTTGCTTTTGTTTTGGCTCGAATCTGTAAATAATCCTAAAAAAACCTTAGTTGAGGCCTATCAGTCTGTGTTCTCCTTGTGTTGGTCCTACTCAACTTTGTGAAAATAGACAGGCTGTACCAGTTCTGTTAATTAGGAAGGACCTCATATGTTGTAGTACAATGTTGCCCAATGATGCTTCATGGGGGGCTTATTGTTATGAATGTTACTGAGATATCTAGGAGTTTGATGGCTGAGGTGTTGTTTGTGTTCCCATTGATCTTTAAGTCATCCCATATGTTTATTCAAACTGGCAATACTAACCAAATGTTTCACAATGCTTGACATTCATGCATCTGACAAAAGACAAAATAACTTTGAGGTTATCTGAAAAACAGAAAGGTATTAACTTTTTCTGAATTCGTATAGAGTAGCTTTTCCTGTACTATCCAATGGACGACTGTTCCACAACGTAATCCTTACAATGCTGCTTGATCATTCATATGCCCTGGCTTTCTTCCATCTTGGAACTGCCAAGGAAGAACACATTATAGATCTCAGTGGTCCAGCAGCAATGTGCCAAACACACCTCTTGTTCAAATATTCAGATTTTCCATAAAGAGTTCTATGGATGATAGTTAGAAGTTACACTTGATTCGGGCTGCATTGGGACCCGTTCAGTCTTCTCAGAACTAGTGACATATGTGTTCAAGAGTTTGTGACAGCACGGGCGGCAGCACTTTGTAGAGTATGTAGTCCTCTCATTGACTGCTTAATTAATCCAGCGAAACGACTATTGTAATAGTCCACTTTTGCTCCTATTATAGCCTGAGCTATAGTAGCACAATTATCGGCCACAATTAAGGCCCTGATCTAGCTGAGGATTATCATGTAATGATGTGTGGTGCTGAATTAGTAGCCAAAAAGGAAAGGGAATGCCAGAGGAAAGTCGAAATAGCTGCTCAGAGATTTAGCTTTTTTAAGGGATTGCACTGTGCATCTCGTTTAGGTCCAAGACCATAAACTTGTTATGCTCTTTACAGATGGCCTTCGAAGGTGGAATAATTAGGATTTTAGTCTTAGTTTGATTGAAACCCAACCAGTTTGCTGACATTCATCCTGCAATGTCCTGAAAGTCTCCCTAATGAATAACATATAATCATCATATGAATCGATAATCAAAAAAACACAATTAAGTGCCATTGGCATAGCTCTGAAATATAACACGCATATTGATCAGCAGGTCATGTAAAGGTTTGATATATATGTTGGAGAGCGAGGGCGATAAAAATGAACCCTGCAGCACTCAGCATGTGAGTATCTCTGGGTCTGATCAAGAGTCGGCCACTTTCTCTCTCGATATTCTGTTAGAAAGAAATGCTATAGACCAATTTCCTGCATGTTCAGATAAAGTGGTAACATTCTCTGTTCGGTTTAACAAAATAGTGTGGTCCCTGGTGTCAAAGGCTGTTGACAGATCTGAGTATCAGCATGCCCGTATCTCCTACATTCGAAATCCAAAGCAGACTACTTTTGACATCTAGTAATGCCATTTCTGTCTGATGAAAGGGCCTGGATTGCGACTTCTCCTAGTATCAAATTATGTACTAGGTGATCTTATAATTGTATTTTGTCAGCCTGATCCATGATTTTGAAGAGAACCGGAACATTGGAAATTGGCCTATAATTCCCAAGATGTTTAGGATCCAATGATGACTTTTTAAGCAATGGTGTAACCCAGACCTACTAATTGGGTGTGGTTCAGGATAGTGTTAGCATTTGAGTGTGAACATAACTTTCCAGGATATTTTCAAACTGGTGTTTTGTAGGGTCTTCAGGATTTTCAATAGTGCTTCAAAGCAGTTGTTTAACCTAAGACACCTTTAAATATTGTGGTATTTTTCCAGTTGATAGTCATGATTTCATGAGCTTCCAGTAGAGGTTGGCTGGCATTTCATTGCTAAGGATCTTTTTATAGCAGTCAGATTGTAGCCGGTCAGATAGCACAGCGAGTAGAGCGCTTGCATTGACATCTGTGCAGAGCCTGCTGATGCAGGGCCAAACGCAGCCTTTCATCCTACTAGCTCAATACATAAGCACCACACACCATGGGAAATAGTAATAAGCAGCGCTCAGATGCCTGAGGGTTCGTAGCACCATATAAATACAAACAAACAAAAAAGTGGGCAATTGACAAGCCATATGTGTTGTTTTCCTTCACTTGTAGGAAATTCTGCTCCAGAGATGATTTTGAATTGGTCTAACATCAGTGTGGATGTGTGGTTTTCTTGTGAATTGCATGTTACCTTTGGGAATATCTTTACCTACGTGTGGATATTCTTCACTTATTCTGGCGTATGCGTAGTGTTTCTTTGATGTCATTAATTATGTATTGATCTTTTCCAATAGTTTTCTATGTGGGTCTTCATATTATTTGATTTGGTTTTCCAAAGGATCCTGGTTTGCTGACGGGAGGCAGATTCCCTTGCACGATGATTAAGGAGTTTGGTTGGTGATAAAGCACAGAAAAGCCATATTTAGCAGGAATTCTACCCTGTACTCGAGTGATCCAAACCTCCCCTTTCACATTCACTGGTATCTTGCTTTATTTACTTAGCTTGCTCAGTTTAGGGTGACTGCCTCTTTTTTCAGTGGGGACTCCAGTGATGCTATTGTTGTTTCTAATTAAGAATGACCACAATCAGGTTTTTTTGAATCTCTCTTCTTCTCTCTGGCCCTCAGCAGTCCAGACAAGGTTCTGACAGATACTCTGACACATTTCGAGTATACATTGTAGCCAGGAACTAGAGCATTTCATGACCAGTCCTCTATGGTTTCCATCCTGAAGTCTTTGTTGGATTGGCAGAAACATGGGGAACGGTAAAGGACACAGAGGTACGCCTCAGACCCACCCTGCTGTCAGGGCTGGTAATGTCAAAAAACCCTGCTTCAACACTAAGTTGACAGTGAGTGCTACCCAGATAATGTCAACAATAGAGCAGTGCCCCTTGTGACGAACACAGTAACTGGTGTTGTGAAGAGGCATGGAAACCCCACTCAGCAGCCAGACATGGGAGGCCTACCAAGGAGAGACTCAGAGCCAGTTCTAACCCTCAGGAGGATGGTGGCCATTTAGGGTGCCCCAATTCCTGCCCCCATGTGCCATCTTGTTTTTAAGCAGTCCACAATAGTCCCATGCATTGCCTGCTTGTCCAGATGCTTACCAGTCTTTTGTGTCTTTCCCAGACACCAAATGTCAGAGCAAGAAGCCAACTCTAAGAATCAGAATGAGTTTTCCACACCTTTAGTGAGGCGCTGCCAGTGACGAGTGGACATAGAATAGAAGAGGAATTAGAGACAGCAGAGAGTAGGAAGTAACATAGAGGTACGGGCCAGAAGGAGTGAGAGATGTCAGAGGGACAGGAAAGGTCGGGGAGGACTGAGAAGATGCGAGTGGAGTTGAAGGATTAGCAACTAAGAAAGGTGAAGGAGGGGGAGCGGAGAGAGTGAGTTTGAAAGAAGGAGACTAAATCAATCAGAGTTTTTGCAAACCACAAATCCCATATCCCGTTAGACCACAAAACACTGGTTAGAATATGGAGAGCTGGGAAGTCCCTGATGAAGTTTAGGAAGATAAGGAAAATAGTCTTTAGTTCAGCACTTCAGTCTTTTTAGCATTAGCATACTGTGGGAGAAACAATCTTTGTATGATAACCTGGGACAAAGTGCATCTGGACTAGGGAGGAGATGCTTGTATATGAGAAAGAAAGAGGCACAACACTAGGGCCCATTAACAACATAATAAAAACCCTTGAACCACCTCTGACATTTGGAGTGTTCATGTGCCTTCTATGACATCCTCATTAACCTAAAGAGTCAGAAGGCTGGCCACAATCTGAGGGGGCCTCGGTTAGTAGACCCACTATTGCTTCTTTCAAAGAGGACGACTCAAGAAGCCAGGCGAGCCAGCAAAAGGAGCGTCTTCTCTCAGTATCCTTTGCTCACTAGAATTTGCCATCCCAGAGATCATCTTGCATAATCAGTGGGCTCCCTATGCCATGGCTTTCTATGCAACAAGCATGAGAGAGCACCCAGGCTGATGCAGAGATGAATGTTTACTACAAAATAGGCAGACAGTGATCAGCTGCCTGCCAGTTTAGATGCATGGGAAGAGACTGGTTTAACAATATGACCTACCATCTGCATTGCCCCAGCATCACATCTGCCTGGTACAAGGAGCAGTAAGGGCACCAGCACACACCACCCATCCCCGTGTGGGATCCAGCAGACCAGGCAAACATTATCAACTAGTCTAGACCATCACAAGCCCAGACAGCATCCTGTCCATACCAGTGGGATCAGAGGTTCTTAAGCCACAGTTGCAACCAGGTAGAAATGATATCCCAATGTTCTTACAAAAGAGTAATAAAGTGCTCTAAAGCGCACACTTGATTGGCCCTATACATAAAACCCACGAGTACACTAATAATTTGCTCAAAATAATGCTAGGTAGCTCTCTACTTATAATGAGTATAACAAGTAAACCACAGCTGGTTAAGAAAACTTGGGTGCTGAACCAAAATCATTTCATACACAATAGGATTCTTTCAAATGTCCATAGGTCCACTTAGACATGGGCAATATTGTATCAGGGGGATCATTTTGACGGGTCTGCCATTCAGCGATATGGCAAGGTGTACCATGGCAACTCACCGTGGAGTCTGTGGCACATAGGATGGCGTTGCTAGGTCTGGAAAAGGTCAGGGGCTGAGCTAATGTCGGGACTGGCGGGACTCGGGGCTAGATAGCATTTTGGTTGTAGCACCTGAGTTTTTATCCAGGGCTACAACCAAAAGACCCGGGGCTATAGTAGCCCCCTCAGACGCCCCCTAGCAATGCCTAAATAAGTGAATATTTTTTCATGCGCAGCTACTGGCATCATTTTGCACACAACCCAAATGGCATCTGTGAGTAAAAAACACGCATAGACAAACTCATTAAATGTTGGTTCCTGTTCCCTTTATGGAGGGGAGTCACAGAGTGGGAAATCTGCTGTGTGTGTGTTCCCGCTCTGTGTCGGGAAACCAGCCGCGTTTCTGCCCATTTCATAGTTTGATGCAGGCGGAGAGGCTTATGAGATTCCTATGGATTATGCCTGCTCTTTTCTACCGGTACAGATCATGCCATGTGCAAATTCATGCACATCAGCGGTATGAGAGCATTTTGCACCTGGGGTGAAAAATAGCATTTTGCACCTGGGGTGAACCACCCTTGAGGTGGTTCAAGGGTTTTTATTATGTTGTTAATGGGCCCTAGTGTTGTGCCTCTTTCTTTCTCATATACAAGCATCTCCTCCCTAGTCCAGATGCACTTTGTCCAAGGTTATCATACAAAGATTATTTCTCCCACAGTATGCTAATGCTAAAAAGACTGCAGTGCTGAACTAAAGACTATTGTCCTTATCTTCCTAAACTTCATCAGGGTCTTCCTAGCTCTCCATATTCTAACCAGTGTTTTGTGGTCTAACGGGATATGGACACCCCCCAGATTGCAGGACCATTTTCTGCATCAGTGGGAAATTAGCAAAATGCATTGAAACAGTAACTGTAGACAGGTGTGGAAGCACTCTGGGTTTGCTGCGGCATTACCTCGGCCCACACCAAAAAAAGGACATATGTGCATTTTATGGTGGCCATGCACCATTTTAGGAACACAACGGGGTGCCAATGATGCAAAACATCACCCAAAAAAACGAAGTCTGTTTCTGCATATTTCATTTGAATTGGGCCATGAGCAGCATACCTACATGGATTCGACCTTGAGGGCTTCTATAAAAAGTGCTGCACCAGACTCATGCAATTTATGCAGAGTCCCCGAAATCTGCAGAAATTGAGAATGCCTGCAGGGGAGGACTGGCAACATGTGGCCTCAGGGGCAAGTTTACTTTTCTGGCCCATTATGCATTGCCCACGCCCACAGTGCAGCGTCTCCAACTTCCAGAACAAGTAATCATAATGTCAACGTCATCCCTTCCCACAAATTCTCAAGCATGTATAGTACTCATTACTACCATTTGATGTAATATAGTACAATTATTTTACCAGGATAATAAAACTGGTGAATTGGGGAAAACTGGGAGTTGAGTCCAGTTTTCAACGTTTTACAGTTTGTAATTTGACAGCAGGCCAAAAACACAGGGTGACTGGTAAGGCCTTGATCGACCAGGCTAACACGTCTACCAAACCAAAAGATTGATCAAGAACTATGTATCGGACAGGTCATGCCATGTAAAATGCAAAGCTAGATTACACAAAAAATATATTTTATTTTTGTATGTCAAGTATAAAGAACATATATATTCCTAATTTCATGTAATACAGCAAATGAACACAAATTCAAATAAACACCAGACAACAATATGAATTTTGAAAAGTTGTCTAATACACAACAACACCTACTTTTTCTTATTCAAAAACATTGGAAACATAGATTGAATAATTGCATCACCAACATAGATACCTAATCAGGAAACACTGAACACACAGTGTTACTCCAAATTGACATGATCAAAGAATGTCTTGCATTCACTCTGGAACATAGCATTTTTCTTTTTAACAAATCCATCTATAGACAGACAAAAGTAGTTGCAATAGGGGCATGCTATGCACCCGCTTTGGAAAACCTCTTTATGTCACATAAATAGACACATGCATTTACATATCCTGATGAGGCAAGGAATATACACATTTGGTTGAGATATATCGATGACATCCTACTGATTTGGAAGGGCACTGAGGGGGCATTGACTGAATTTAGCCAACACCTCAATAGTAGTAATTTTGGTATTCAACTGACTTTACAGAAAAGCACCCAACACATCACCTTCATGGATCTTAACATTGTAATTAACATTGATGAAATCTGTACCAGAACATTAAGAAAGGAAACAGAGGTTAATGCAGTTCTCCATTCCCAAAGTTGTCATAAAAGAAATGTCATTGAAAATATCCCAAAAGGTGAATTTCTGCGAGCCAAGAGAAATTGTAGCAGGGACATAAGTATTCACGAGGAATCCACCATTACTGAAGAAAGATTTTTAGCTAGAGGCTATTCGGCAAAAAGGAAAGCAGATGGTAAAGATCGAACACAACTGCTCACTCCATAAGTACAGTTAGAGATCACAGATAATGCAACTAGGATGATCACTAGATCTACCAAGGATAATTAGGATATTCAAAAGATTTTTTTTTTTTTAAATTGGCATATTTTATTACTTGATGACGATTTCAGAAAATACATTGCAGAGAAGCCAGACTTTGTTTTCCCAAGAACACCCACCCTTAAAACGAAATTAAGTCCCAGCTTAATGCAGAACAGGTAATTACAATTACTAACAGGAATACTAACCGGTTTAACAGTTAAAGGTTTTTTCAAATGTATGAACTGTTCAATGTGCAGGTATATCTTGAATAATGTCCAAACGTTCACCATTAATGAGGACCAAAATTTGTTGATGAAAGAATTGATTAATAGTCACACAAAATGTGTGGTATATATAATCATATGTGCATGTAACAAGCTGCATGTGGGTTCAACCATTCGTGAACTTAGATTCAGGATCCAGGAGCATTTGAATATGTCAACTGCATCAGACAGATGATTTCCATTACAGGAACACTGGGCATAAGAAAATTAGATGGTGTCACACGCCAGGGCAGCTGGCGCTTCTGGAATCTATTGAGGACTCGCCTCCATAGAACCTTGCCATCACAATCATGCGCTTATCTGTGAGCGGTCTAGTGTTTGTTCAACATGGCTGCCGGGAGGTTCTTATTCCCTCCCCTTCCGGTGGTCGGCGCGTTGCAACCCAGTTGTTTCCTGACTTTAGGGTCAGATGCTAGTGTTTTCCCTTTCCTCGCTCCCCACCAGAGTCTTCTGTTCTCCTGCCTGTCATGGTCCGTGCTGGCTTTTCTGCCTCGCCTCTTTTGCATGGCACTCCTTGCCGGTCAAGGCTTTCTGCCTCTATCTCCTCGTGTTCTGTTCCCCACAGGCTGCGCTTTCTATCCAGTGCTGCTGGATTCTGTTTCTCTCTTTCTCTTCTCCTTTGCTCTGCCTTGGCTCTCTGCCCTTCTGCCGTGTGTATCCTGGTTGCTGTGGCAACCTCAGCTTACCTCCTCCTCCTTGGGGTGCTTTCCCTGTCTCTAGCGCTCACCGTTGTGGACTCACCCTGCTTCCTTTTGACTTCTCAAGCCTCTTTCTGCCGATTCAGATCGGAGCCTGCCTTTCCCATTGGAGTGACATTCCTATCAAAGGACTTTGCTTGGGCTATCTCGAGTTCAACACCTGACTTTTTCTACATCCGGACATCAGGGTTTTTTTATGCCTTTAGTGGCTTTTTCCCCTTTGTTGGTTGCCCCGGGAGAGGGGACACAGGCCTGCTAGCCTAACAAGTGGTCACTGTGGCTTCTTTTTGGGGTAGACCCTATCTTCATTAAAAAAAGGACTATTGCACCAAAGAAAGAAGAAAGGTGTCACTGCCCAGCTCCAGTAGTACAGGTGAGGAGGAAAGAGTGTTCTCTGATTCTGGGGAGGAGTCCAGGGAACTTGACAAACAAATTAGGTTTATTAGTATCAAACACATCCTGAAGGAGGATAGAAGGGAGATCGTGAACTGATTTTAAGACAAGAAGAGTCCAGATTAATATGCAGTCTCAAAAGTACAATATATGGTCTCAACAAAGACAATGAAATGCAAGTCTTTAATCAATGAAACATATGGGCATGTGATAGTCCGGAATATTCTTATTAAGAGGACAACTCTGTTTCAAGCAGGGTCGTACTGGATTTAACATGATTGCACGGACCAGGGGCACAGGAGGAATCTTGCTCTGACTCTCTCTTTGGTCCTTCAGGTTGTTTATCAAATATGGAATCACAACATGGGGTTTCCTGATTCTGCCAATGTAACACAACACCAGGAATTATGACAGGAAATGGATGTGAAGTATGCATTCTTTTAGGATCACTGGGGAGGGGATCTATTGAATTTCATCAAGAGGATATGCTAAGAAGATTCTGAACACTGTCCTTTTGAATTAGGCTCTGTACCACACATACCCAGAGGTTCAGTTTGGAAGGCCATTTATAAGATGGGTAACACAAGTCGGCAAATATTATACATATAAGTTAATAAGTATACTTCTAAAATGTTGTAATTTGGTACCAATCCATTCACTTAAAGGAAGTAAATAACCCTGGTAGGCGACACTAGACAAACATTACTATCTCAGCAGTTGCTGCAAACAAAATCGCAACATGATGGTATGGCTATTCAAAGGATCAGCCAGTGGGCGGTTTTGAAAGGCATCAACAAAAGTTGGCGCATAGCATACTGATATACTAATATTGATACCTCATACACTTTCTAGTTTTGGACTATTATCTCAGTAAATGCTGCAATGCAATATCACCACAGATGGTGTGGGGATGTAGTATCTCGGGTCAGTAGGGGGTATATATTCCACACATGCATTTCAAAGCCGATATTTATAAAAGCCGCCATATGGTGCTGGACCAGGCAATTCCAACACAATGATTTTTATTCAACCTTATTGTTTGGTTTAATAAGGGTTAAAGATATTTATAAAAACATTCATATGATGCTGGACTTGGCAATTCCAATGTAATGGGTTTTCAGGGCCCGATCGCGTGCATATTTAAACCAAATCCCTCTGCATCATCCATTAGGGTGTCTGGGGCCAGGAATCACGCTATGGACAACTTGCTCTCAATAAATACTCTCCCTCCAGATCTTTATGTTCCTCCAGCACCACCTCTCTGCGTGTTAAGCGCTTCGCTAAACAGAGAGCTGGTGGCCGATCTCTTTCCTCAGCAGACTCCCTGCTATGGAACAGCTTCCCCCTTCCTCTTTGTCTTGAGCTGGATCTCCTCAAATTCCGGAAGCTCCTGAAGACTTTCCTTTTCACCTCCTCCTTCCCTTCCTCTCTCCTCTGCTAAACCCACCGTTTCTGAGATTGGTGACCAGGACCCTTATGTGTCCTCTAAGGCCCTGGCCTCCCACACCCAATCGCCTTCAACCTCCGCCCTCTCCCAACACTTGCCTGGCACCCACTGAGTTATGCCACCACATGCCTTCACTTACTTATTTACTGGCAGCTGGCGGCTCACCCTGGTACTTACAGCTGATTATTCTCTAGCACTTACATCCTGGTATACCTAGCACCTACCCCCCATTCCCTCATACCTTCTCTCTCTCTCTGCACTTACACGTTCTGAATGCTCACAAGGCTTAGTAGGTCCACCTCTATCTCTCATTGTGATATATTTTTTTCATTACAATGTTCCCTCCCTGTTGCCCTGTGGGCGCTTTGAAACACAATTTACTTGATGTATAAGTGCCTTACAAATGCACAATAAATACATAAGAAACGTGAAGCACTTTATTTACTTAGGACACAGATGCCGCCACATACTTGTGATGTCATTGCCGGTTCCTGATGATGACTTTAACAATAGAACTAGTCTTTCAAAATGGCGGCTGCGATCCACCACGCGGAAAGCTGCCCCATTTTGAAAGATTAGTGACTGCATTTCTGCACTTGCAAGTAAGCGTAGAGGACAACACATTAGAAAGAGGGCACAATATATTAATCCTTGGACTGAAAGGAACACTGTATTAATATTACAGGTTCAAATGGAAGCAGACTTTAATAGAACATAGTACAACAAGCACACAGCCTGGATGAAACATTATTTCATATATAGCAAGGTGCATCAGTGTTGACACTTGCGGTGCATGCAACAGAAAGAAGGAAAGGACACATTTTACAATCTTTAAGCTAACGAGAAGACTGTACTAATATTACAGCTTCAGAGGGAAGCCGATCTGAACGTTAATAGAGGATTACGAGCAGGCAGCATGAAAGGAGCAGCAATTTTGTAAATTAACAAGGTGCATCAGTTTGTACCCGTGCCGGTAAGCCTGTTGACCAATACAATAGTAAGAGTGCATAATAAACAATTCTGGGGTTAATATGAACACTGGACTAATATTACAGGTTCTAGTGGAAGCACTCCCATTTTGAAAAGAGGATTACAAGAACGCAGTTTGACTGGCAAAGAGATGCTGTGCCTAATCAGCTGGTCAACAAAAGTGCACCAGCAGCAAGCGGATAAGGTTAACGTGTTTGGGGTAATTACAGCCTGTTTGTAAATTCACTAATTAACCCCTATATCTATTACGGAGGTTGGGGCGATAACTATGGAGAACGATTATTATGGAAACATTTACAATGTGAAAATGCCGAGAGTGAGGAATATCTGAAAATGGGGAGCAAGTCCAGACTTTGAAGAGGGAAATGTTGCAAATAGACAGGAACTCCAATCAAGCTGATCTGCCTCCACATGGGTGTGCCGTCCATAGTCATACTAACATTAAAACCATACCGGTTCCTATTTGCTACTAATTCAAATGATTTGTCATGGCTAAATTAGCACAGTGAAGATGTTCAAATAGCTGTTTTCAGCAAGGTCATGGTAGTCAGGAACATTGACTGTGTGGATTGATTGGCTTGAAATGTAATGAAGCGGCACACCACCACAGCACAAATTATGAGGTAGAACATGGTATATACACACTCTGACTTGTCATTTTCTCTATGGTTTTGTTTCCTTCTTGTTTCTATTGTGCTGATTCTTCGGTAGACTGTGTGAAAATGACTTAGCTATACACACATTGTATCCTGTCAGTTTTTGAACAGTGATAGGATTTTTTGTGCCTAGAACGATGTTTGGTGAAATATTTTTGCACGTGCACCAGTGGGTAAATGTGGTCATGTGAATTGTTTATGAGTGCATTGGGCCAGGATATTAGAGGCATCAAAGTGAATGTATGACTATGAGCCAGAAATGATATGAAGTGCTAGAGATGTCATATTGATCAATATCATGTCCTGGTTCTATGAGCAACATCAATTGGTGGTGGGTTTTACATTAAACCTTTGTACAACTAATGATGTTATAAGTGATGAATCCTTTTAGACTTTTACAATCATCCAAACTGAGCGCACCAATAAATTGAGGTTTTTCTCTGCTCCGTCTCATTTCCCCGAATTTCCTTACCCAATCATCCTCCAGTGTCCTTCCCTTGCACCACCTTCTCAATTCCCCCAAATTCTTACAGTTAAAACTTTCAGACCTTTGTTCCTCTTTTGATCCAACCTTTAATTATTAATTAAATCTCCTTTTGTTTGTATGCACGCATCTCCTTCCCTTGCCCACATTGCTCAAACACCAATTCCTTGCCACTCACTCCCTTTAATTTCCCATTTTATCAAGCCCATTCCTTGCAGCTCACCACCTTCTGCTGCCCTGGCTTGCAGTTAGACAGCATACCACTTTGGTTTGCCAGCCAGCCTTTGCCAAACACAACAAGAAGCCGTGGTCTGGGTCTTGCTGGTAATTCTGGCGATAGGATCAGCACTTGTATAATGCATAGGAAAAGCCGGTGAAGGTACATGGTTTTTTTGTGCTCTTAAATTGTAATTTCTTAGAAAGCCAGCTACACATTTCAACTCACCAAACAAGAGAGAACTTCAAGGGGAATACGCCTTGGACCTGGTGATGGAGAGGGAGCAAGAGCAATCTATTATATTTCTGTGTTTTCAAATAAGTTGGGTGTCATGTGTTACCGTCCCAGGTCCTTGTCGTCCTGGAGATTGACGCCATGTTTACCCAGTGCCGTATTTTCTCCAACATGGCGCCCTCCAGCTTTGTACTGAAGCGTTCAGTGTGCTCTAGTCTTTCCAGCAACTCCTGAACGCTTGCTTCAGTTTCTGGATTTTTGAATTAACTAATCATTAACCAGACATTCTACAACTATCTCATCTACTCGGTGACACTTTCTGTTTACTACGTCTGCCGATCCACAGACAACATTCACAGGATTTTCCCTCCGTTTTTCTTGGGAGGTTTTTTCCCTGTTTTATTGGCTTTCTGCTCTGCAGGTTACCCGGCTTGGGTAATTGCCTGTCAGGCAGGGCGGCATCTGGAGAGTCTTGCCTTACCTGTATGATACCCGTTCCAGGCAAAGGACCCATAAAGGATTACCTGCAAGCAAGACATCACAGAAGAAGTCTCAGGTGAACTCAAACTCAAAATCTGACAGTGGGTGTATGTGTGTTACAGTTTCTGTGACTGGGTTACTGGGTTAATGTGTTTGAGTGTATTTGTGACATTGGAAAGTATAGGTAGAAGGATGTATCTGTGTTCATGTGACTTTGTATCTTTGTATCTGAATTTGGCGTTGATGATTATGTGTGACTTTCGTTGGTCGCATAAGAGAAGTGTGTTCTGGACAAGAAAATAAAAAATGATCACAGACTTAAGGGGTCATTCAGAGTTAGGTAGTAACAGTAAAATCAGTTTTAGGCAAATATCATTAATTGTACCATTCACCCAATTCAGGGCTTGATCACATACCATCAGACCCTCTGCCAAAAATCCACCTATTATTACCTCCACCTTGAAGGTGGAGATAAACATCCACAGTGGCCCCACATTTTTTCAATCTTTCCTTTTACTGCAATCAATGGAAGTATAGGTGCTTCCCTTCCACACAGTGAAAAAGGATTTTACAAATGGCCATGTTCAGGGGGTGAAAAGGCTGGCATCTCTGATTGCCTCCTCTCACCATCTTACCCATATAATGCATAAATGGGCCAGAATTGGCCCTTTTGTATATTAAGAAAATCAATGTTAGTGATATGAGCCACTACTGTACATAATCCATTTCTCCCATCACATTGATGCTGAAAATGGCTGAACAAAATGTTAAAGTTTTACATTACCGCCCTCTGAGGTGGTATTTCTGAAATAGCACTGGAGGTATTCCAGAAATAACACCTCTGCTGGTGGCAAACTGTGAGCAGGGTCGATTTCCAGAAGTACACAGGCATAGCTGGTAACTTTCTTCAGCTGTATTAAACATCGACCCAACTCTGAATGACCCCCTTAGTTTGTAGTCTTCTAATAATTAATATCTGAATATTGCATCCTTCTATGTGTCTTTTTGAGCTGTGTCCAAAAGTAAGTACCACAAATAGTCCAACAGCCATTTCTTTAACCACTATATAAGTAACATCCACGGGTGCTATTCAGGGTGCTATTAAACACTTTTTGTATGAACACACTGGTGATCAAGAAAGTCACCAGAACATGGGTGAAGCATTCACACAGAATCAAGCCGAGGGCAAACTCTAACAAGATATGGACCCTTACTTCCTTGGCAAGTAGGCATCATGATAAGCTGCTGTGGATTGGAACAGACCAATTGTGCATGGGGAGCAGCTGTGGCAACGTAATATCGAGGGTCACAGAATCTGTTATTGAAATGTATACATTGCCCGTGGGTGGTATGAACATGCCGCTGCCGCCTGGACTCCTCTCCCTCACTGTGGGGGCCCATTTGTAGGGCTCATCCAGGCACATCTACATCATTGCTAACATCAAGATGAATATCTCACCCTATTTACATAGAATCTGAGCAGGCTTTTCAGCACCTGGTTCCTTTGTGGCAGGCTAGACCCTGAAGGATTTTGTCTTTTTTGATTTTTTAAAATCATTTTTGAGCACTAGCCCAGCCAGCCTTGGAGGGGTGGGAGCAATTGCCCCTTTGCCTCTCATGCCAGTACGCCCCTGCTATGCTGCCTGATATCTATTTTAAAGACAACATGCAGAAACATGCATTATGCTTTAAAGTCTCGCCTTGCCCTTTGCATGGTTTTTCTCTGCACTACCACTAAGACAAGACAGACAACAATGCAAACCAAACGATCCTCCCATTGCAAAATGCACAGTGCACAGGTATAAGAATAGCCTGGCATTTCTCAAGGATGTGCAAACTTTGTGCAGTGGCGGTGAAGCGTTTTACGCCCTCTGCGCAACTGCACAAAACTGATCTTGGCCCAGTATCTTTGCTTGTGGAAGAGGGACATCTACTTTCTTCTCACAATCTAATCTATCATTAGTTCGTGTGCGTGGGACCAAGTAACGGAGCCAGCCCACACATGCAGTACATTAAAACATATGGGAAAGCCGCAATAGGCTGCTTAGAACAAATGAGCCTAGGATGAAGCATAAAACGGGCAAATTTAAGGGGGCTGAAAGTCAATCCGACAGCCCTATGATGCTTGGCAGCCATGGGACAGCAGCGGGGCAGCCAGCTCATCCAAGCAGAAGATTGCATAATGAAAGGGGTTGATGGATAAGAGGAGCGAGCAGGGGAAGGGATATGGAGATGAATGATTATGGGAGAATTTATATGCGGAAGCGAAGATTTATCAAGCGGAATGGTTGATGGAATGCTCCCAAATGTTATTATAAAGTGATAATCTACCGGTTCATTTTACTAGCCTCCTTTCCAACTCTTTCATTAAGCATTTGGAGCTGGCCATCATCAATATTAGGTTTCTTTTATAGGTGGCACAGAATATAAATTTTACTGGATCCCTAGAGTGAAACTCAGGTTCCTGAGCTGATCAGCCAGAGGCAGGTTGTAAAACAGCATCGCTTCATAGAAGTTCTCTCAAGAATCTGTTTTTGTCACGAAGGAGAACTTTAAACATTTCCATGGAGGACGGATAATACAGTTGATTTTTATGTACAACAACTATTGGCAATGCCAACATTTCTGGCTTTGTGTAGGCATGGTATAGGTATTAGCCAGGCACTGCCGCAGAGGTAATGACTGGCCATAACATGGCAATAGCGAAAAAAGGGTGTGATTGACTCGCCATTTGATAGCGCTAACCGAATGCCTATGGAATGCCTATACACAAGGCACAGATATTGGCTTTGTTAATGCTTGTTTTTAGCAGGACTTCAAGGCAAGGAACAGACATAAATCATGTGGCTGGAGGCAAACTTGCTTAAGACACTTGTATTATATCAGTGAAGCCATAACTCTCAGCAGACTGCTTAGAAATAACACAGGCAGGCCAAGGTGTGTTGTTACTGCTTGATAGAGCTAGCTCAAAGAGATCCCAGAAAGGTGTGTTTTAGGCGGGGATGGGCATTCTGTAGTTTTGACCAAATTATGTGGGAGTCCTCTTTATTCACATACCTATAACCCTCATACAATATTGCCCCTGTCTAAGTGGAATTACGGAGTGAAATTATGCACATTGGAAACCAGCGTATTGGGTTAACCTGCATGTTAACCTGTCCAATTTCATTCGGGAGAAGTGAAAAGTGTCCTGTTTTTCTCTTTGCATTCTGGGACATGTAGTCCTTGATTTCAAATGGGGTAAATCCAGGACTCAAGTCCCAAAATGCATAAAAGAAAAAACAGGCCTCGAGCAGCACCTGCCCGAAGGAATGGGGAAGTTGGCATGTGTGGTTAAAGTGTGAATGATTCCTTCCAAATACGCTAGGCCTCCTCACCATAAATGTGACTCGGCACTAACTCCCAGGACCATCAGACAGCAAGTCATAAAAAAGTGCACAGTGAAGTGTCTTCCCAATAATGCAAGGTGTCAAAAGGAAAGAATATATAAGAAGGTAACATACAGAAAGGGGGTCCCTTCGTGAATCCAGAAGCATACAAACGAGGCAGAAAATCAATGCACGGAACTGCCCAATGCTTCGCCTCTAGATTTTCTATCCGTTTAGAGGTGCAGTAGACGCAGGAAGTATAAATAACGTTCACGCTGTGCCTTCCACATGTTTCTCAAAAAGACGCAGTTTTTCTGACAGCATGAGATTTGTATACAGACTTAACATGAATTAATTCCTTTAATTCCTTTGGAATGTGTGTATAGCCCATGCTAAAAGCAGTCTGATACCATATAAATTCATTATGCAAAAACAAGGTGTAAAGGTGATTTCAACTGTTTTTAGCCCCCTCGGTCCAACCCTGGGTTCTGAGCAACCCGAGCAGTGGAGGCACCTGCCGGCCATTTTCCCTCCCTCTTCTCTCTCCCCATCACACCCCGATTACATGTAGCGGGGCTGCGGCGCTGCAGACCTCACCCGACTCCACCAATGGTCGCCATGGAAATGGAAGAGGGGCTCCACATCGGAGCTCTGACTACAGTTCAATGGTGGCAATCTTAAATGAGGAACGGATGCATTTGCTCGCTGTGACCCGTTCATTCATACGAATGTTTTGCTGTTGACAACCTGAGGTTTAGTTAATAGCAAAAAGTACCTGTTCGGGGGGCTTCACTGGCTGGTAACGTCGCTGGGGCCCAGGGCTAAGGCCTTGTCTTTGCGGGCCTATAACTTGGGGCCCAGTGCATTACTAGCCGTTAAAGCCCCACTAATTGGTGCTTATTGCCATAGTACGTGTTGCTTTTGCACAATATTTGGCAAATATGGAACATTTTATGGAAGAGGCCCAACAGCACATTAATGCTAACATTCTCAGTCGCCTCCATGCAAATTTCTCTTCAGATGAAATGAGCCCCTTGTGTCTTGTTGTAGCATGCCCAGAATATAAATATGTATGTCTTCTGCTCATGGAAGAATTCTGAATCTTCAGCAATGGATATAGACTATTTCCCTTGTTCTAATGTACAGCTATCAGTTGCCCCTTGTGTTCCAGTAGGGTCCCCATTACACATATACATAAATGCCTCACCACTTAGGCATTCATTACAAGTTTTATGCAACTATTAAACAAGCAACGTTTCCAAATACTGCCGTTTTTACCATCCTCCTGATTGTAAGGTGAATATCGCATGTTGGACTCCGTGGGTGTATGAGAAAATGCATGCGATACTCCTATGGACAAACATTTCATCCATATTTTCTGGACATCTGTGAACATCAATTTTAGAGGAAAATGCTGCATGATATATATGTTAAAACATGCCTAATATTCACCAAAAAGACTTACACGTTTATATAACTCTAAAGAAGGTGGTAATGGCTGTCAGGTGCCCAATAAAGATGGTGTCCACAGATGCGTCAAGCATTAATAAAATCGCCCATTGCCTGATAAATGACATCCCTATACTTAAGATATGATATGACATGTATAACGCACCGATACACAAGTGTTTCAAGGTGCGACGAGCCAAGGGAGGGGGAACAAAGGGAAGACAGACAACAATCTTACTAGGCCAGGTGTCATTCAGATTGCGCAAGTGCAATGCTCCCACAAATTGCACATACAGATAAGTATGCGTAGTCCAGATCTCCTCTCACCCCGTGTAGGATGGGTATACTCAGACGTGGGTCCCGTGCCTGCTGGGCCTAGAGACCCAAGCTACTCCTCACTGATGACACCCAACAAGGCTGAAACATGTCTGGGGATGTCTGGGGATGTTTGTGGTCTCGTGCAGACGGAATGTGACCTAGCATTTCGGGCTGGACTGCCCCTTTGGGAGTGGAACCAAGCCTGATTTGCACCTGGTCTTTCCCCTTTTGTAATGGCCTGGCAGGCAAAGAACGATCGTTTGGAGGGTTGCCCAGAGCAATGCCAGAGGTTAAGATTTATTTTAAACCTTTCAACCATCAACTCTTTTGTTTTGACATATGTGAAACTCGCCAGATATAGTAAACTATCTGGGTGGAGCAAGGGAAAATCTGTGTGGAAGTAGGAGATTCTCTGGAATCTACAGCTAAGATCTCCATTACTCGTTGGAAATGCAATTCTAAACCTTATGCCATAAGCTAATGCCATCAATGCCAAACAAATGCATTCCATTCGGATGAATAGTCCACTCCTGGTTTTAACTTAAAATTTTGGGACTGCTAGTCCTGCGTTTATAATGGAGAAATCCATGACTACATGTCCCAAAGTGCAAAGTTAAAACGAGAACTGGGCTAAAGGATAATATTGACATTTATGTAGTACAAACTGCACTCACTGTATTTACTGCTGTTCAACCTTCACAAATGTCGCTAATGCTAATGCTGTTTTGCTAGTCTACGTTGCACAACATTCCTGGCATCATACATGCAACCTGTCTTTTTAAATCTGCTTCCTTTCACTCTGCCTTTACTTGGCATTTAAAGAAAACCACAAAGAAAAAAATGGATTCAACTCTTCTAGTCATTTATAAGAGCAGGGGAGGAATGTGTCATTCATCACACATGGTGACATGTGTTTTTCTCAGAATAATTGCTGTAGATTCATTGGGGTGATCCCATGAAAAGGTGTTGTGTCACGGTTTATTATGCGGTCACACTCAACTCAGGGAGATCCTTTCCCCCCAAGCAAGATGGTGCACAATAAAGCACTCTTTATTCAAGTTCAGTTTGGTGAGGCTTCCAACCCATCTCGCACCCAACCCCTACAAATACCCAGTGACACCAATAGACTAGGAACCAGGCCGGTGTGTAGTAAGAATATATATTTATTAATTTATTGAATCAAGATTTGACAAACAGCCACCAATGCTGTGGCAAAAGTCAAAATCACAATTATGACTCAGTTATATAAAACAACACAGGTGAAATTTTGAAACATGCCATAACAACTTACACAGATTTAATTTCAATTTAACTGTCAGAAAACAGTCCCAATCTAATACAGGGTCCACAGGAATGACTTACTTTGAAACAATACTTTTCTCCCAGCAACCCCCACCCTTCAGGCCTCAATTTAATATGACCCCTTTGATTGAAAGGCAAGATGCAGGGAGTGAGGTCACAATGGAAAAATCGTTTTGCTGCTTTTTTAAATATGTGCTGTTTGCGAAAGGAATTCAATGATGAAAATCGCTTTTCAAAACACTTGAAAATAAAAGGCAGCACTTGATAGTTCGAGGTCAGAGAAACATTAAAACACACGTGCAGATGAGATACAATACTTCATAATTGTGGTTTAAAAGGAATGGGGATTTTCATTTTACTCCCTCCACACTGACTTGAAAGGTGGTGTTTTATGGATTACTTCTTTTTGGGATGATGGACCCCTCATCCCCCATGTACGTGGAAGTCAAGGATTTCAGAAACAGTCAACCAAGTCTTCATGGGCTATACCACTGGGCATGAGCTATTGTTAGTTTTGAATTCTAACAACCCTCATCACGTGATGTTCTATATGGGAATTAATTGATTTAATCAAATGTGCTAAGGTACTACACAGTTTCACCCCTCCCCACACTTTAATGGAAAGGTTTAAGGTTGGCTGCTCCCAACACAATGCAATTTCAACAGAGAGAGTGGTTTTCTATGGGGAAATAAGTTTGAGTGAAAGTTAATACATTGTGCAAATGGCCTACCCAATTTCACCCCCTCTACCCACTAATGGAAAGGGATAAAGGTAGGTGGCTCCCCACACAATTGATGGCTTTAGGATATCTACTTTCATGCTAGGCTTTGGTCAGGGAAAAAAGCAGGGCTCCTCTGAGGACAGCACAGGTTTGGTCAAGGGCTTTCAGTCAGGGATTTTATCCTGCAGCCACACTCCTTCTTCTCATCTTGGGCCCCAGCTAGATTCACTATGTCCCAGCCACTGTCTCCAATGCAGGGATAGAGGCCTCTCTGCTAGCTGCTCCTCGCATGAGTCCAGCAGCAGCTCTCTCCCGGAATAGTTCACAAAAAGCCCAGTTCTGATGCAAACTGGTCCTTTTATAGGGCTAGTGACATTGCAACTTGTCATGATTCCTGCGGCCAGGATTGGCTACCTTGTTCCCTTGTTCTATATTTTACAGTGAATCAGACCATACTAATTTTACTACAGCCTGCCCTTCCTGAGCGGAGATACCATTTTTCTTGAGTGCCTCATAGACTATACTAGTGAAAAATATGACACTTCTTCATAAACATGACACCTCATCTGCTAGTCCGATAGCACAGCGGTAGATCGTGCATAACAATCCATAATAAAAGAAAAAATCCATTTTATATGCTGGAACACACATGTATTCTCTCAACTGACTAATGCGCAAAGTACAGAGCTTAATGGTTTTGATATAGTGGTACTGCAAGAAACTTGGTTGGTGGAGGCCCCCATATGGATGGCTATGAAATAGTCTTAGAACCAGTCTTGTGCTTGCCTAGGGGCAGACCAATGGCAGGTCTCATAATAGCAACAAGAAAATCAAGGGGGTTTAGAGTAACTATATATGACTCTCCCACGCCATTTATTCAAACCATTAAGCTGATAAGTGATCTATTTTGCATTCTAGTTGTTAATATCTACTGGGGAAGGGCGCATCTGTCACCAGACTGTTTTTTCAACTTCTTGAAGAAGCTCTTGCCAGGATTGCATCGGAGAAGCATATTGATTATGTGCTAGTTATGGGTGACCTTAATCTCCACCTTTTGGTAAAAGGCAGAAGAAAACCAACAGTGGAAGAACGAAGAACAAAGGTGGTGTAAAATCATGAAAGATGTGCAATTAATAATGGTAAATGGCACAGTGGAGGGTGATACTCCTGCTGCCTGTACGTGGCATAGTGGTCCATTTGAGGCCACAATTGACTAAATATTTGTGAATGGAGCAATGATGAACATAATCCAAACCCTGGATGTAAGATCGAATGGTAAAAGTGACCATAGTCAGCTCTGTTTAATTTGGGAGCTGGAGAGAAGCCAGCTCGTGAAAAGCTGCAAAAAATATAAAGGCAATATAATTGTAAATAATATGAGGAATCGAATAAAATGTTCCAGAATGTCATTGAATAACTTTCATAGACAGCTATCTATATGTCCAGGTCATGATTATGTGTCATCTATGCAAAACTGTGTGTCTGTAAGGAATACTGTACAAGGTCACAGCCATAAACATACACACATTTTCGATATGGATGTTAAAATGAAAAAAGCTGAGATGAGGCAACAAATACGTATGCTAAAACATTTACCAGTAGAAGAGAAACTGTCTAAAATAAAATATCTACGCACAGTGTGCTAAAACTGGCAAAGAGGAAGGAAGGCATTATGTTACCAGAGGGACAGTTAACATATGTTAAAAAAAATTGCTTCAAAGTCGTCTGCTGAAATCTGGGGCATTCTGAACAAGGCAACATTTAAAGATCAGACTTCTGTTCAGATAAATTCCATTGCAGCAAAAACCTGGTGTGATTACTTCCATCAAATATACCAAACTCCAATATTAAATTACCATTTAGCTATTAAGAGTGAAAATTGGGATCACTCAATAAAATTTGATCAAGAAGATGTGTTCTTTTACATCTCGAAACTTAGCACCTCACAGGCCACTGTTCCAGATGGGCTAGATAATAAAATGCTTAAGGAAAATGCAGGAGTCTGGTCCTCAATATTAATGAAGATATTTGAGGAAGTGATGCGCACAGAGGATTTCCCTGAATCATGGAGGAAGTCCATACTTATCCCGCTATACAAGAAAGGGAATAGACTTGATCCAGCATCCTATAGGCCTATTGCCCTTTTGGATTGTCCGGGGAAGATATTTGCATGTTTACTGCTCCGTGAATTCAATCGTTGGCTAAATAAAGAGAACTTAAGAGATCCATGGCAGACGGGGTTCTTGAAAGGATTGGGTACAGGTATCAACCTATTGACTATAAATGCGATTATTGCTAAACAATCAAGTAGGAAATTACCTTTGTATGTCGCATTTGTTGACTTTAAAACAGCGTTCAACTCAATCCTAAGAGAACTTCTTTTCATGAAATGAATGAAAAGTAACTGTCCTTGGAATATGTTAAAGTGGATTATTGAATTCCATGGGCAGACATATTTGCAAATAAGACTGGACAGTGATGGCTCATTATCTGATCCCATTGGTACTTCCAAGGGAGTTAAACAAGTGTGTATACTTGCCTCAGCAATTTTCATCTTTTTTATTTTGGACCTGGGCAAGGAATTCACTAATATCATAACTGATTCACCGAAAACTGGGCAAAGAGAGATCAAATGGCTGTTATATGCCGATGACCTCCTTCTGATATCCAAGACACCTATGCAGTTGCGTAACATGTTACAAGCATTGGAGAAATATGGCAATTTAAAAAAAATGACCATAAACATAAAAAAAAACACAGTTAACCCAGTTTGTGCTACATGGCACAGAGCGCCTCCCTCTATTGGACTGTGCATCATTCCCTAGGCCAACAGCAGCAAGCAGAGGTTGTCATCCCAATAGGCCCTACAGCAGCTGTCACATTGCATTGAGGTGTGTTGCCAGCATCATCAGGCCCAGCAAGACAATACCCATAGTCATTGTCACTTCTGACAGCGATGTCCTGATGATCATGGGTATCATGTTGCAAGTCCAGCCCTCCTGAAAAGCTGTTCTGCACCTGGATTGGCTTCCTTGCCCACTGTTATCATCACTGGCACAGCCTCAACAAAGACAACTTCCAGTGGTGATGGCAACACAGGAGGTGCACATAGGTAGGAAGACATTGCAGGCACACTCTTGTCAGTTGTCATTCACTTAGGTGACAGCCTATAACATGGTTTGGTGACAATTGCCTTGGATGTTGATACAGGGATGGGGACGTAGAGAAAATCAGAGGCCATGCCGTTTGGGTTCTCAGACAAGGAGAGGTCCCAAGGGAGCATAAGCTGGTGTGAGTGGCTGATGAAACAGAGAAGATAGTGGAAACAGTGGAGATAGGTCTGTTGGTGAGGTCTGGTATGCCAGAGGTCTGGGGCTTACTATGAGCTTACCCGTTCAGCTCCCAGGACCCAACAGCTCTTCTCCCAGAACAAATGGAGGACTCAGCTAAGGGCAAGTTAGACTGTCACAGCTCCCAAACCCGTGTCAAACCTTTTTGTTGCAAAGTAACATCACAACATTGTCCCTTCCCCGAAAATCCTATCCAACCTTCTGGTTGGGAGATCGGAGAAGTATACCATATAGATTGGCCCTATGGCTCTTAGTTAATTGGCCCTTTCATGTCAGGTGGCTGGCCTGTCCCTGCCCCAAAAAAACTATCTATTACATTGTTGCAGGGTCGCGGGATTACCTTTGGCACTTGCCCTCTGCCATCCACCCTTGGATTTCTGTCCCCTGATTGGCTGGAACTGGTCCCCCTAGGCCTGGGACCCAGCTACATTCTCAGCGCTCTGTGCACCTCTTCAAGGTGAGGAGAATGATTATGTGTTTACAATGTATCTGTTAGCAGCACCACTTATGCCTGTGAGAGTGCTCTCCACGTTGCAACGTTGTTGCCAAGTTGACAAGTTCATGTGTCACTTCATGTCTGTGTTACTGAGAACTGTTCGTTTTCCCACTGCGGCCGAATAACCATTGTCTAGCTCAGCTGCATCACGTGGTTGAGGACCACGAAATCAAACTCTTCTGGTCTGCAATTTATTAGGATTTATTCTATTTCTCTGCAGATGGCCCCTTATTGTTTTAAGTTTGGAAGGTGCTGCTTGTCTCTGACCTTGGCTGCGAGCCCTGGACTTCCTGTTCTGTGCAGCCTGGTTCTGCTTTCCCTGGTCTCTTGTCCTTCGGCGTGTGGCCTTATGTGATCCTCATTATACTTATGCTGTGATTTCTACATATAACATATATATATATATATATATATCTATATATATATATATATATATATATATATATATAGATATATATATATATATATATATGTATATATTCAGTGAAAATACTTTGTTAAAGGGACATTATGATTAAGTTGCGCTACTAAAAACCTATGAAATTCAGTAAAAAAAAACGTTGTTAAAGGGACGTTATGGTTCCAAGTAAAACCGAAAAACCCTTGGAATTCACCAGTGATGGTAAGCTAAGCAACCATAACTCGCGTCACCACCATGCACTGCTAAGACTAACACCCAGGACATCAAAAATGACATGACACCAAAATGGATGCTGTAATTCCAAAAAAGGTTGTATGCATTTTGTACATTTCTCAGAAAAATCTGATTACCAGCATAAGTAAGATGGACTCCATCTCGATGAAAAATGGATGTACTACGAAACATAATATTTTCATTGCGAAAAGAGGACATGCCAAAATCTCTTAGAAAGGCACAACAGCCTTATTGACATTGCGCCTTGCTTTCTCCATTTGTGGACCAAATGAAGAAGAACGAAGCCACATTTGCCTCTGCGCAATCCGTGAAAAAATTACTTGAGAATTTGGAAAACATGTCCATGACCTTCCCAAGTCCTTCTTTCATTGCAAATTGCAAAGAAATTCCAGACACATGTCCTAAACTGTTCCCTCCACAATGAATTACAATTATGTCTGGATTTTGCTCTGTCTTCAAAGTAGCACAGAAAGATAGCAAGTCCAACCACTTCATTCCACGTACTCCATGCCAGTGCACTGCCACTTGTGGAAATCCAAGATCTACAGCTACTCCACAGCTTTCTGCATGCACCTTCAACCAATGTATCCACGAGTCTCCCAAAATCCAAACAATCGGTTTTCTGAAACACACAGCCATAGCTATCTGTTCTTCTCTCAGCAAAAAGAGTATCTGAGAAACTCTCTCCTGGCACTACACACCCACTAAACTTTCCTGACCAATCCCTTCCTCGGCTCATTCTCATTTGCATGGCACCCCAACCCAAAATTCCCGGATGTAACACCCGATGTCCGCGGACTACCGCCATGTCCGCGGACATATCGTGACATGGACAGTCCTTCTACCATTGCCATTTCACTTTCTGTGCCATTCCCTCATTGGATATACCTAAGAAGTCACATAACCATCCACCAATCACATCCAAGAACTCTACATCGAACTGCATCATCATAGATCAGAACTTCAAATGTACTGTTGATCGCTCTGAGTACAAATGTCATATCATTGGCAAGCACCTTCTACAAGAAATACTGTACAAGTCTCAAAGATTTCTACTTGCAGCTGCATGCATATCCATATAACACAAACTACAGGTATGCATATTTTCTGTATGGTACATGTACAATTCTTTTAGATTCATATAAACAGATTAACTGACTTTTAGCTTGTATAATATATAAAATGAATTTACTGTCATTTTTTCCGTCTCCAGATCTATCTGCTATTTAATTTATTTTTACACACACATTTTCAAAGCATATTGAACTAACATATTTAAAGTACAATATAAAGAGTTAACATACTCAAACAAAATTACATGCACACAGTATGTTCAAATATCAAACAACAATACTTGCACAAAAACATAAATATTTATTAATGTATTTATTTATTTACTTATAATTATATAGCGCACAAGCAGCCCATGGCATTGAAGCTCTGTTACTTGTAAGAGCTTAGTTACAGGAATAATGGTATTCAGTGGTACATTATGAATTTCACAAAGCATAGAAATGATATTTTGGTTGGTACAGTTAGTCATTACAATACAGTTTATGCATTAAGAACACATGATATGCATTCAACTGGTGCGACACATCGTATGTCAATAAGATAGTTTTCATGGTTTTGAGGAAGTTGCTGAGGGTCAATGTCAATTAAAAAAATCAATGTCTAAATTAAAAACAGTGCTATATACAAACAAAATTAGTAATTTGTTTCCTTTACAATTGCAGTAAAGACCATTCCCCTGAAAAGAAGCAGCCGAATTTGAAGTACAAAGAACAACTTAGCTCATTCCTTAGAAGAAAAGTAAGTTGACTACCACCATAATATTTGTACTGTTACTCAAACATACTGTAAGGTTAATTCATGCTATTTCTGTGCTTAAAAATAAATATTGTGCACCATTCTGTCCACAAATCCCCATTTCTTAAACAGAGATTTACCGGCAGAATGGCGCACAAATTCCTATTTTTCGACACACAAATGACCGAACTCAGCCCCTAGAATTTTGATATTATAGAACAAACAACTGTTTTAATTGTATACCATTAGATGTACTATTTGTACTTCTCCACACCACTAGCTTACTTTCTACTGTCATCTGAACCCCAGTTTAGTAGCACATAAATTCAAGAATACCCATCCCAACTAGTTGTAGTTTCCCAATGCACAATCACACACCATTACATACATCTTTATCATCTTACTCAGACACTCCTGCACACAGCACACATACATTGCAGAACACCCCAACCCATACCTTCTTTATTTTTTTCAACAGACCCTAAAGAATGCCTACCAAAAAGCAAGTCCATAGAAAGCAACGCAGAAGCAGAGTAAATGAAAATAGAAGTGTCCAAAACAAGCATCCATCTCTAGCAGAATTTGTAAAAAAAAGTTAAAACAAAACAGCTAATACAGTCATTTAGCGAAACAAAACAAGCTTCAAGTACAGAAACTTTGCTTCCTCTATCAAAATGTAAAACGAACCAGAAAACAATTAACAAAAAATCAGCTACCAGTACAGATAAAACTACTCCTAGAAATCTTGATATAGTGCAAAGTAAGCATACCAAAAAAAGTATTTTAGCAAAAATGTTCCGTCACAAAGGCCTTCAAAATCTTATAAAAACAGGAGAGAAATCAGGCTCAACCCTTAAAAGCTATGGTAGGAAATTAATCTTAGAAGCGTTGATAGACGTGCAATCCTTCTCAAAAGAAAGTTATTTATTTTAGTGTTAAACAAAATGAAACCATCACAAAACTAATGACTAAATTACAAAAAAGACTTCTCAATAAATGAAATGTAAACAGAAATAACTTCTTAACTTCTTAAGTATCTGTGGAGGTGAATGGAGTCACACTACGAGCACAGAACCATATTTTAATGAAGAAGCATACAAACTAAAGCAAACAAATCCAATTGCCATACATAGCAGTGGACGAGGTTATGAAAAAGTTAATAATACCATAATGGAACAAGAAATACTGCTTACAAAAATATCCCCAGAAAACTTAGAATTACCTCTCCATTCAACTGAATCAGAACGTCTAGCATACAAATGGCCATGCACGTCAATGTGTAACAGTCCCAAAATAAATTTCAAGTCTTTACGCCAATTCCTCAATCAATATGTGAAAGGCAAAGATAAATCAAAATTAAACTACTGCAAAATATGGATACCTGTCTAGTGCGCAAGTACACAGGACTACAAGGACATTCATTGGCCTGCATTTCAGGACCTACTTGCAAAACCACCTTCCATTGGTTCTACGTTATTTTGCCGCGGGATTTTTCGTCGCGGGACTTTTCATCGCCGTTTTTTTATCAAACAAAACTCAGCAGTTTTCTTTTTTTTGGGGGGGGTTAACCTCTATAACCCCCATTTTTAAAAAAAAATATTCCCTTTCACCCACAAATATTTATTTAATTTTTAACCCCCCCCAAAAAAAAAAAAACGATGATTTTATTTTCGATAAAAAAAGGCGATGAAAAGTCCTGCAACGAAAAATCCTGCGGAAAAAGAACTGTATACCCTTCCATTATATCAAAATGATATCAACACATCATTCAACTATAAGAAATCTAGTCTATAAACTGTACTATGCTAAAAGTCCTGCTTTAGCACTAGCCAATTTAAATAGCATTCTTCTACATGGTACAGCAAAACACCTACTTGAAGAAATCGACTATATCCAGAACAAATATTTTGGAAATGAAAGCCACTTACAGAATGAAATAGCTTTAAAACAAATTGGCAACAATTCTATGCATGGCAACCTTCTACAACACACATACAAAAAAGAAACACTGAAATTTAAAGGTACATCTGCTGAAGTACCAAACCATGTGTGTGTACGTTGCCGTAGAACTTTTTATAAAAGCAACACAAAAACTGTAGACCTAACATACAAAATAGAAGACAATGAAGATTCTAAATGGTTTGAATTAGCTCTCTACCTTATAGCAGAAAACAAATACGAAATAACTGACCCCTTAATACTTTGCAGTTACTGTACTACAAAACTTGACAACAACCAAACTCCTTCATGTGCTATCACAAATCATTTGGAATTATTTCCACTACCAAAAACCTTACAACAACTCAATTTATATGAGAGCATCATAATTCAAACAGTGCACCCCTTTCAAGCAATAATACACCTTCAACCAAAAACAGCAAAATTACCTCCCTCTGAATTAGTGAAAGGTATTTGTGGAAAAGTAGTGTATTTACCATTAGATCTAAAAGAAAATGTGTACACTCTAGGAGTGCAACGTCCAATGGAGAAATCTTTAATTATCTTAGTAAATGGTGTACCTATAAAAGACAAAAGAAATTGGCAACAACTGGTAGATTTACAGAAAGTTAGACAAGCCTTGCAATATCTAAAAGACAATAATGAATATTACAAAGAAATTAACATTGAAGAAAACTTGAAGGATACCACTGAAATAATTCAAGAAACACAAGAAGCTGGTCAATTTGACCTCCTAGATCCTGCTACAATATCCAATACTTTAGACCATTATACAATTCACCCATTGCACTCTAATGACACTGTAGAAGATGCACTAGAAACATACCAAATGCGTCAAACAAAAGGATCAAAAATCAGCTTTTGGGAAAAAAGTACAGAAGCACGTGCTTTTCCTCTACTCTTTCCTACTGGAAAAGGAGGAAGGTACGATGATAGACCTATTCAAATAACAGCATCAGAATACCGCTCATTACAGATGTATTCTGAAGATCCCAGATTTAGACAAAATGTGGAATACATATTCCACATACTCTTTGAAAGTGAACTAGCAACTCTATGTTACGGAGTTGTACACACATTAAAATCAGGAAACCACTTTCAAAATATGTCAGCTATGCAATTATTATAAAAAGTGCAAGAAAAAGATGAGGTTTTACAATCAAGCATTACAAATCTATTAGCAAACATGCGTGATACTAAAGAGTACTGGTACCGACGTCATGGAGATGCACGTTGTATGATCAGAAACCTTGGCCCACCCACTTGGTTTGTTACATTAAGTTGTGCAGAATATGCATGGGAAGATTTACATGACTTCCTACGCATATCAAACAAAATCAAAACAAACATAGATATACTAACTCCTGGAGAACTTTGTTCTCTAGATCCTGTTAATGTTTCCAGATATTTTCATTATCACTTCATTGCTATGCTACACTTTATTTGTAATAAAACTGTTCCTCCCCTCGGAGAAGTGCAACACTTCTTTTGGAGAAAAGAATACCAAGCCAGAGGAGCACCACATATCCACATGCTTTTATGGGTTAAAGATGCTCCTAAATTTGGTCAAGACAATGATGCCACTGTGTTACAGTTTATTGAAAAATATGTCACTTGTGAATTCCATTCGAAGCAACAAATAGTGATCTTCATGCACACATTTTACAATTTCAAAGACACAAATGTGGCAAATATTGTCGTCGCAAATACAAAAACAAAGGGAAATACTACACCAAATGCCGCTTTGGTTTCCCTAGACCGGTTACAAAAACAGGTGAAGTGAACAACTTCATGTCTTCAGTTAGACATAGTGTTAAAGGTAAATCACCTAAAAATACATATTACATTAAAAGAACAGAAGAAGCAAAATATATCAATGATTACAGTGCAATCATTGCCCTCTTATGGAATGCAAACATAGATGTGCAGTACATTGCAGACAATTTCACTGCAGTTGCACGATATGTAACAGCATACTTAACCAAAGCAGAAAAAACAGAGCTTCAAGACCTCTGGAATGACCTGTCATCAGACAAAACACTGTCTCAGAAATTGTATAGCTTGGGCATAAAAATGCTCTCCCATAGAGAATGTGGCTCCTATGAAGCAGCAGATCATTTAACCGGTACTGCTTTGTATGGAAAATCTGAAAATATAGTATGGCTAAGTCTTGGTCCTGCTAAATCTAGCAAAAGAGTTATGAAATCATACGACGACATAGAAACAATAGCCAAACATGATCCCAACAGCCAAGACATTTTGAAAAACAATTTGCTGGACACATAATACCCAAACAGAAGTACCACTTTGGAAACCATGTGTCTATACCACATAGCTCAAAACTTCACATACAAAAATAATATAAAACCCAATGAAAAAAAAGGTAGATACAGAGTGACAAATTGTGAAGGCAGCTTACTAAAACTCACCAAACCAAGTTTAATTAATCATATCAAATTGTCATTAAAGACTCCTCAACATAAAGAACTATATTACATGTCCCTGCTACAACTCTTTAAACCATGGAGAAAAGAAGGAGAAATTCTAGATAACTATGACTCCTATGAAGATGCTTTCAAAGCAAATGAAAGCACTATAACTGATGTAAACTTTACACAGTACAAAACAATGTTGCACAATGAACAGCAACACGAAGAAGAACTCCAGGCCCAACTAGATAAGGACACTCCTGAAAGTAGTCAACCTTCTGTAACAGGAAGCCAAGAACCACTGGGAGAACTCCTAATAACAAATGAGGCAGAATTAGCTATGACAGAAGTAGAAAACACCATGTGTCAGTATGAAGATAAAGAAGACTTAACTATACTACAATCAAAACTAAACAATGAGCAATGTAGCATTTTTCAAGAAGTAACAAAAGAAATTGCACATGGTGTACAACATGAAAACAGAGAATGCACCTGCCAAAATTACAAACCTATACTACTGTACGTCAGTGGTGAAGCTGGTTCTGGCAAAACATTCTTAATCAAAATCATCAGCAAGTTCCTTCAACAATTGACAAACAACAAACTATCAGCTGTTGTAACTGACCCCACAGGTTTAGCTGCCTACAACATAGGCGGTGTCACTTTACATCGATTACTACTCCTTCCAGTAGAGCACCAAAACAAATTAGACTATTACAAACTTTCTGCAGAAGCTGCAATGGAACTATGCAGAGTATTAAAACAAATGAAAATGCTACTAATAGGTGAAGTGAGCATGGTCTCCAACCTAATGTTGGCTTTGATTAACCTCAGATTACAAGAAGTACTCAAAAAAACTACGAAGAGCTCTTTTGAGGAAAACACATTATTGTTTTCGGAGATCTTCTTCAATTGACACCAGTGAAATGTGAGCCTATTTTTAAAACCTTATGACACAAATTCTACCGTAAAACTGCTGGCAGCATTGGAAATGTCAACCTTTGGCAACATTTCCAATACAGAGAATTAACAGAAAACATGCAGCAATCTGCAGATCTCACGTATGCCAACATCTTAAAAAGTATTACAGTTGGTATACTATATGAAGAAGCACAAGCAATATTGAAAACCCGGCACATTCATGCACTTTATGGCGATAAAGCATGTGCTACGGATGTTATGGAACAATTAGCCCACAAAAATATCAATTGTATGGCCTTAATGCCAACTCTTGCAAGCTGTTTCAAATTCAATGAAACAATGTTAAAAAAGGAAATGCAACCAATAATTGAAATTATCACCACAGACAAACTAGACATACATGGTATGACACTACCCATGTGTGAACAAGCCACAACAAGACTAAATAACTTAGCTTAGAAAATTCTATCTCCAACACAGCTGGCTTGGAGAAAATATTAAAATTATCCTTAAACTGTAGAGTAATGCTTAAACGTAACCTTGACGTGGAGCAAGGACTAGTTAATGGAGCACTGGGTACAGTTGTTGGCTTTCAAACATACCCACGTGACAACATTCAGTTTGTCAATATTCTCTTTGACAAACTTTCAGAAGTGAAAAGGATAGGACGCTCAACAGCTCGATTCCTTCTCTTCAAAGACATGTATGTACCCAGAGAACAATTTTCTCTAACTCTTGCATACGCAGTCACCATTCACAAATCAGAAGGTCTTACCCTAGACAAAGCATTGATAGACATTGGTAACACAGTCTTTAAAGAAGGCATGAGCTATGTAGCACTATCACGCCAACGTACACGTGACGGTCTATTTCTAATCAACTTTGATGCAAGTAAAGTAAACGCGGACATTCCTTGCATTTTAGAATACAATAGACTTCGTTCACTATACACCCCCATCTAAAAACATATCCTGTTCCACAAAAAGGAAAATGTTCTAAAAGAAAACTAAATCAAACAGAAATGCAACATAATGTCACTGCAAATCCTCCAAAGAGAGTGAAACAAACTAATACTTCATCAAGTACCACAAGCAAAAAAGAACCTATTAGTGAAAGTAAACCAGGTACTTCGTCAAAGGAGGAAGACAAACCCCAAAAAAAGCACTCAGATACAGAACTACCTGGTCCATTTTAACTTACAAATGAAATTGGTGTAAATTGCTACGCAAATGTAGCAATGAATATTCTATTTCAATTACCACCAATTGTTGACAACATTTACTTACACAGTACAGACCAATTGTGTTTGCAAATGTTAGTACTTCATAGAAATGCAACAAACAATCCTGACAACACGTATAGTGTTCATGGAATAAGACAAGAATTGGACTACTGTGCTGGAATGGTGAAATTCACTATAAACTCACAGGAAGATCCACAAGAATTTCTAATGTACTTACTACAAGTACTGGAAAACAAACACATACCTATAAATGAAATCTCCCAGATTTCATACATGTGGAAACATACATGCACTCTCTGCAACAAGGTGACACAAGAACAAATCCCCAATGAGCGCTTCATATATGTATCAATACCTAATTGTGAATCCTTCCCATTTCATCAACTTGTACAAAATGCAAACCATGGTAGATTATGTACTACCTGCAATTCGGATAATTGCTCCACCTTACTAATACGACGCATAGTAATAAGTAATACTAATGCTTCTAAGTTACAATGCAGATGGTACCAAAAACAACTGCAAGCTGACTGGATTCCAACATGGTCAAGTATCACTTGGGATGAAAACCTTCACAACAATAGGTATAATCTACCACACAGGAGCCACAACCAATGAAGGTCACTATACTGCATATACAAAAAAAAATGTGGATGATTCGAATGTAATGATAGTACCATAACTCTAAAGCAGAGATTACGTGCAAATCTTACAAACGCTTATTTAATCTTCTTAAACCAAAATTTATTAACTAAACTGTACTTAAACATTAACTAAACTTCTATTAAAAAACTATAAACTGTTACAATATGCCAACAGCTATATAACTGCCCCAAGATTCTACAACAACTAAACAGATACATGAATACCACTAAATTATATCAAACAATAAACAGAATACGCCAACTGGTATCTAACTACCCCAAGATTTTCAATAACCAAACAGATAAATAAATACCACTACATTACAACAAAAAATAGACAGTTAGAATACGCCAACTGGTATGTAACTGCCCCAAAATTTTACAATATCCAAACAGATAAATCAATACCACTCCATTATAACAAAAATTAGACTGTTAGAATATGTCAACAGGTATCTAACTGCTCCAAAAATCTGCAACAAGCCAATATATAGAGCATTAGCCAAAAACAACAAGTGAACACTGAAAACAAACAAACAGACTGTAGCATAACAAAAAAAGTTTTTTTTTTTTTTAATCCGACATGGATTTTGTTTTCTCCCACAGACCCAATGATATTAGCAACAAACACAGAAACTGAGCAAATTGCACAGTACACTGGTTTATAATCAACTAAATATGAGGGTAAAAAAAAAAATGTTGATTATTCAATGTTATAAGTCGTTACAAAATACCAATACTAACATGACCTTTTCTTTTATCACAGAAATGAACAAGAAATACATGTACTCCAGTTACTAAACCAAACAGTAAGTATATTATAATAAGTACAACCATCACAGCAAATCACACCCATAGTGACTTATAACTTCATTGCTTATAAATTTGGTCTTGGATCCCAAAGTTATAAGCCAATATGGGTGTGATGTGCTGCGGTGATTGTGGCCAGGGCATAGAGTCTTGGGAGCATGGCCATATGGCCATGCTCCCAAGACTCTATGCCCTGGCCACAACCACCGCAGCATATCACACCCATACAGTCAAACATTTTAACTATGCCATATGGACACTTTTAATGTCCGCAGACATGATGAATGTTATTAGAACAGATTCAACTTGCCTGCGAACAGTACAGATAGGCATAGCATCCTCAGGACACCCCCATTTTGTTTATTGACGAACATTCCAGGACACATGATGTGTTCTTAGAACACTTTCATCTTGCCAACGAACAATACGGACAGCGTCCTCAGGACACACCCATTTTGTTTATTTTCGAACATTTCAGGACATCGCGTGTGTTCTTAGAACAGTTTCAGCTTGCTTGCGAACAATACGTAAAAGCGTAGTGTCCTCAGAACACCCCCATATAGTTTATTTACAAACATCCCAGGACACTTCACGTGTTCTTAGAACAATTTGAACTTGCTTGCGAACAGTAAGGACCAGCATAGCGTCCTCAGGACACCTCCATTTTGTTTATTTACAAACATCCCAGGACACATGATGTGTTCTCAGAACACTTTCATCTTGCCAGCGAACAATACGGACAGCGTCCTTAGGGCACACCCATTTCATTTATTTTAGAACATTGCAGGACACCACGGGTGTTCTTAGAACAATTTCAGCTTGCCTACGAACAATACGGACAGGCATAGTGTCCTCAGGACACCCCATTTTGTTTATTGACGAACATCCCAGGACACATGTAGTGTTCTTAGAACAGATTCAACTTGCCTGCGAACAAAGCGGACAGGCATAGCGTTCTCAGGACACCCCCATTTTGTTTATTGACGAACATTCCAGGACACATGATGTGTTCTTAGAACACTTTTATCTTGCCAACGAAAAATACGGACAGCGTCCTCAGGACAGAACCATTTCGTTTATTTTTGAACATTTCAGGACATTGCGTGTGTTTTTAGAACAGTTTCAGCTTGCTTGTGAACAATACGTACAAGCGTAGTGTCCTCAGAACACCCCCATATAGTTTATTTACAAACATCCCAGGACACTTCACGTGTTCTTAGAACAATTTGAACTTGCTTGCGAACAGTACACACCGGCATAGCGTCCTCAGGACACCCCCATTTTATTTATGAACATCCCAGGACACATGATGTGTTCTTAGAACACTTTCATCTTGCCAGTGAACAATACGGACAGCGTCCTTAGGATACACCCATTTCATTTATTTTAGAACATTGCAGGACACTGCGAGTGTTCTTAGAACAGTTTCAGTTTACCTACAAACAATATGGACAGGCATAGCATCCTCAGGAAACCCCCATTGTGTTTATTGACGAACATCCCAGGACACATGTGTGTTCTTAGAACAGATTCAACTTGCCTGCGAACAAAACGGACAGGCATAGCGTTCTCAGGACACCCCTATTTTGTTTATTGACGAACATCCCAGGACACATGATGTGTTCTTAGAACACTTTCATCTTGCCAGCAAACAATACGGACAGCGTCCTCAGGACACACCCATTTAGTTTATTTTCGAACATTTCAGGACATCGCGAGTGTTCTTAGAACAGTTTCAGCTTGCTTGCGAACAATATGTACAAGCGTAGTGTCCTCAGAACACCCCCATATAGTTTATTTACAAACATCCCAGGACACTTCACGTGTTCTTAGAACAATTTGAATCAGCGAGCATGTTGCATGTCCGCGGACACGACATGCATCGCCCAGCCAATCGGGACCCTGTCCGCGGAGCGAACAGGGAAGTCTGTCCGCGGACCGAACAGAGATATAACTATTTTTTTCTGACCTACTTTTTGGTCTTTTTAAAAAAAACTACTGGACGGATTTTCACCAAATTTGCAAAAACACACTTTCGGGACCAAGCCGCTGCTCCTGGTCCAAATTTGGTGAAAATCCGTCCAGCGGTTTGGGCTGTAGGCGTGAGCAAAGATTTTTCCTCATTCAGTCTATGGGAAAAAAAAGTTTTGGGACCCCCCTTATAACTTTGCTCCCCCCGGACCAAACCTCTCCAAACTTTGCAAAACAATTCAGAGTGGGCCATATACTTTTTTTGCAAAGTTTGGTGGTGTGGATTCGTCCAGGGGGAGCGAAGTTATAAGCCGCCCAAAAAGTGCTCTTCCTATGGAAACAGCAATTTAACCATAACTACATGGCCACTACTGTGGTCATGTAATAACATATATATAAATATATATATATATACCATGCTATGTTTTCCCTAGGTTAGTCTAATTTGGTCCTTTCAAGTTCCTTATGTGATCCTACAGTTCAACAAGATTGCTTGCTCTGCATCTCTTCATTGCCTTGCGTTCAGCATTTGTGCACTTGGCTAATGAGAAAAATAATACAAGCTTTTGACAGTTTGTATATGTATCTATCCTCTATCTACAGACTGTGTAAGCATGTTCTTCAGGTATTCACGTGTGTGTTTGTGTAACATTGTGCATGGTTGCGAGTATACTTCATGACTAACGTGGCTCTGTCGTGGTGTCACTAATGACATCAGCACAGTGGTTTCTCGGCCTTGGTCAATGTGATCCATTGAGGCATTTGGGTCCATGACCAATGTTGAAGCACCTGTATCCATAAAGACATTCACTGGATAAGGTTTGAATGGCTGTCCGAGAGAATATCTTTCTGCATACCTGTCAGTCACTGGTCCTCCTGGCGGCCTGGCCGAATAGTCAGTGACTTTGTGCGTTTTTGACTCTTCGTGCTGTCATGTTCATGGGGTGCGGAGGGGCATTCCAGGGACCCTCTCTTCAGTGCAGTGGGGTGTCCACTTCACATTCATTTTGGATTTCCAATTGTCTGTTTTTCTGAGGGTTTCTGGCATGATATATCAGGGGATCTGATAGGTGCACCTCAGTTACGCGATTAAGTGGGATAGGTGCCTAGTGCCTAGGATTGTGTTGTTCAGGACTGATGAACGGTTCTACAGATGGCATATGTTCCCATGCACAAATATTTTTTTGGGTGCATATTTTAAAATATGTGCACATAGCATGATGAGGACTGCATACAACTACATACAGGCAGTCCTCTACATGTTGTTCTGATTGTTGACACGCGTCAGAGCAAACCATGCACAGAAATCCCAGCAGTCCAAGAGTTTTGTTCACAATTCACACATGTATGTGAACAAATGTTAATGCCGCCCACCTTTTACGTGCTTGGTGGAAGGCATTCACATGCATTCCTAAGGCCTCCACTGCAATGCATTTGCAAAATAAAATTTGATGCATGAAAATCAAGGTCCTCGGCAGAGCCTTCCACCCGGCTTAACCTAAGTGTTATTATGGGTTGGGCACATAGGAGTTTGTTATGTACACACTTACAGCTCAGGATATTCTAAATAAATCCTCCTACAAAGCCATACCAAAGACCCCACCCTTACCAATGACTGAGAATGCCCCTGCCACCCACTGTCTGAGAACAAGTTTGGAATGCTTCCTCCTCCTCTTGCAAAACTCTCCTTAACCTCTGGTTGGAGATGAGAGTTGGTAACCTGTGCTTCAGGCTATTCCACCTTTTCTCACTGTCCTCAACAGTGCCAGGATGAGTGCGTATGCCACAACTCAGTATGGGATGGTCTTACATAGTCGGGTTCATATTCTGATACAAGTGTTCATCATAGTCTGCCTCCTAAGCAACATCTTGAGAGACTACCCCCCTCTCAGTCTGACTGAACTACCCCTCAGTCTTCCTTCCTTCGCCTCTCTCCCCTCTAGTTGCTCCTTGGACATTGATGGCTGCTGGATGCCAACAGGAATCTGCCACTTCTGATTGAATTCTGCTTTTCAAATTGGCCAGTGCAATGCTTGCCACACTGCGTCCCTTCGTTGGAGGTCTTTTTGAAAAATGTGCATGTGGCAACATTGTAATTTGAATGAAGACTCCATGCAGTAGCAGTATTTTAAAATGACTGCATGCAGATTTTATGATCGTTCTCCTGCTATATTTATGTTACTGACAACATATCTTCATCATTACCACAAAACACTGCATGCGATTATGGTATTTACCGCATGCAGCCTTTTAAGTGCAAAATCCAAAAACAAAATCTAATTACCCATTAGATGATCAATCCTTGTCGATAGTTTTCAATTATTATTATGGTATTAGTGGGTGACTCAAAGTTTCGAGTTGCTTTTAAGTTGAGCCACGAATATAAAATATCTGTGTGGGCATACCAGGAGGGTGACCTTTGGTGTTGAACATATGGCATAATATGTACACAGGGATAAGACACATGGCTTACCATACACATACTACTATATTTAGTGGCTTGAAAGAAGAGCAACATGTTCATGTTTGTCCTCCATTTTCCTGATTTTATAAAACTATCGATTAAGCATGGGTGAAGTGGTTTGGGCAAAACTTGAGTTTCCCAATTTTTTGATGAGTTCAATTGGCTCCAACTTCTCAAACCTTTTCAATGGTCTGATTAAATAATGTTTGAGCGAGTTTGACCTCATGCCCGTATGTGAGAAATGACTCTAACTGCAGTGAACTTTGTGGCAGGTATTTGATGAGAGGAGGCTCTGCATTTGGGTAGATGAGGCAAGTGCAGGGAAGGGAACATTATTGTAGGGCTCGACATAGGAAAATTAGAGGACGAAGATTTAGTGCTTATATTTCTTTCATGTGGGAACGCAATCACTGAAAGGGGTATATCAACACACACATTGACCTGTGCAGTTTTGGCACCTCAGAGTAGAAATTAACGCATTTAAAGGTGATTTTATAGGGTATAGGACAGGAAAAAATCAAACAGATTGATGCATGATTTTTTGCGGGATTATACAAATCAAATCACACACATTGTCAACTTTTGAGTGCAAGAGAGACAGACTATTAGACATTGACGTGTGACTTTGGGGTTGCAGGGTTGCTTTGGAGCACAGGAAAGGAGAAAACAAATCCCATACCTTGACAGATGATTTTTGGGCCGAAGGAGAGGAGAATACTTTATTTAGTGTAAATTAATACAAAACCTTTTTGCTTTACTCATGTATTTGTTCGTGCTCCTACCTCGCCGAACCACTGAAGAAGAACAGTAATGTCCGTTAGTCCTTTCGCCTTCAGTGTCCACCTGTTTTCGGTTTTTGTATGACATTGGTTCGGCTGGGTACTAATGGTTTTGAGGTTCCACAGACACTTTGGGTCTCATTCCGACCTTGGCGCAAAGGGATACTGGGCACCGGGTAGGACACCGGTGCCGGTAATCCCTTTGCGCCCTATTCCGAGGTCCCCCAACGGGACCCGTAATGTATGTTTGGTCAGACCGAACGTACCTTACGGTTCCCGTTATGGGACCAGGGCGCAAATAACGGCCTTGGCATGCGCCGGGCAGTTATTTGCGCCCTCCCCATTCCCATTGAGCCCTATGGGAGCTCAAATGGGAAGGGGGATTGCCATTTTCAATGGGGATTTACTGGTCCCGCAAAGGTCGGAATAGACCGGTAAGTCCCCATTGAACCAGGGCGTACTTGGTACCGTTATTGGAGGGAGTCATGGCGCTAATAGCTAATAGCGCCATGACTACCTCCAATCTCGGAATGAGGTTGTCTGCTAAGCATGTCAGCTTTGTTACCATTTTTTCCCAAAAAATACCTAGTCCTCTTGCTGTTCTCTTGTTAAGTTCGACATATAGCGATTCCCACCATAAATTGGAATCCTGTCCACACGTCACATCCAGGGTGTTCTGTAAGTGTTTTTCTCTTTCTTTGTTTAAATCTCCACAGAACATTAGTAGGTGTTGTAAGGATTCTTCTTTTTCATTGCATAGTCTGCATGTGTCATTTTGTTCCTGTCCATATTTCTTTAGGTTTTGTTTCGTTCGTACAACGTTTCACCTGAATCGTAAGATCAGGTCCCTATGTTTAGGGTTTGCATTCTTCCTTAAGTAGTTAGGCAGGAGATTGGGGAAGTTAATCAAGGTTCTTGACAGTGTGTGTGACTTGGAACCTGAGCGAGTTGCCTCAGTTTGAGCCCAATCTACTGATAGGAGCAATCTTTTGACTCTCTTGGGGTGGTTACGAAGTGTTTCAATGTTGATACACAGGTAATCCAGAATTTCAGTACACTTCTCTCTCCACAGCTTCAAGGGCCAGTAGCCAAGGGCGTTATTTTCATGCTTCATAATTTTATATTGAAGAGGGGACTCCATTAGTTCCACTTTTCTATAGGTTGTTAGAACTTTCCAAGTGACATGTACGTGGATTGAATGTAAACCCAGTTTGTGACGAATCACATCTATTGGCACTGAATTGGCTAGATTTAGGATTTTTCTCCAATACCTAGCTTCTAGTTTGTCCCATATTTCCCAAGGCAATCTCAGGCATGTATCAACAGCATAGGTTATTACTGGGATTACTTTATGTTTATAGAAATCTACCACTGGTTGCAGCTAGAATTTGCCAAATCTCTGTATCAATAGTAGGGCTTGTGCTATTAGTTGGTCCATTTTGAGTTCCAGATTTAGAATCCAAGGTTTCTCCCCACAATATGTGCTTATCATGGCACCCAGATATTTTGTACTGTTTGTCACCTTAATTGAGATTTGTTGTAGGCTCCACTTGAATGTTTTTTTTGTTTTGTTTGTGCTTTTTTAATATTAAGATTTCTGTTTTTCCAGCATTGATCTGTTGTTTGTTTTCTTCAACATAATGTTGTAGAGCATCAAGCTTACGTTGTAGGCTCATTGCGGTCATGTCAAGCAGGATGATGTCATATGCATAGAGAAGATGTCCCAAGACATTCCCGCTTATACGTGGAGAACATGCTCTCGCTGGCTCAATCCATTCTTTGATGTCCGATATGTAAAAGTTATACAGAATGGCCGCTAAGGGGCACCCTTGTTTCAAACCTCTCATAGTGGGTAAGGGTTTGCCGAGGGTCCCTTGTTGGTTTAGTCTGATATGGAGACTTGTATCATTGTGTAGCGCTGTAATGGCTGCAAGAAGGACCTGTTGGCAGCCCTTTTTCTTCAGTTTGTACCACAGGGTTGATCCACCCCGTCGAAAGCAGCGGCCATGCCGATGCCAGCTAAGTATAACTTTTTGTTCTCATTCAAAGTTTCCATTTTCATTAGGTTGAGTAGCATGAGGTTTAAACCACAATCTACTCTTTTGGTGAATCCCGTCTGTCCCTGGTCGTAATTTTCACTTGTAGTCAACCATTAATTTAATCTTTTAAGTACGGTGCCAGTGTATAATTTCCCAAGGACAGCTAATAGGGAGATTGGCCGATAATTTTCAGGTTTTGCACGGTCACCCCTTTTAAAAATCGGAATTACAACTGCTTTTCTCCATGATTCTGGAATTCGCCTGTTAATGCTAATTCTGGAAAAAAGATTGTCACAAAGGTCGGCCCATATTTTTGGATTTTGTTTTAAAATGAAATTCGACAACCCAGGGGCACGAGACTTGCTTGCTTTGTTAATTAGGTTGAGGATTTCGTTTTTCGTAAAGTGTATTTCCCATGGTTGAAAGTTTACCAAAAGAATTTGTTGATTATTGGCCCCATCATTTTTCTTATAGATTTCTCTAAATTTTCTACCCACTGATGTCCTTGGATGGAATCAATCTTTTCGATACCCTTTGTGTTTGATTGCTTGTTTATTAAAGACCAAAATAATTGTCATTTTTATTCTCTATTGTCATCAACATGTGTTTGGAGTACTGCTGGTAAAGATGTGCTCTGTGGGCTTTAACCTATTTATGATATTTTGCCTTCAAACACTTTACATCTGTCTCCTTTGTCTTGCTCTTCACTTTATTTAGGGCTCGCAGGTCTTTAGACAGTTGTTTTTTCTTTTTGGCTACCTCCTGATCAAAGTGATGTTGACTTGTCTTGATTTTCAGACTCAATATACCATTATCTCTGAAAAGTATAAGATAAGATTCGTGTTCAACTCCCAAAGATGGTGTGGCTATCCAGTGGTCTGTTGCTGTTTTTATGGATACAAAATTTCAAGGAGTAACTGTGTGGTGTGCACTAGTCCTGAAGGTTACAACAGCTTTGTCTGATGGCCGCAAGTTTACAGCACATGGGGTTCCCTTGAAAAAACACCCTCAAAGTAAACTAAAAAGGAAGCACTTCCTTATTGCTGTTTTTAGTTGTGGAATAGACCTAGTTGTTATACGCAAACGGTTCAAGCCGTTGTTTACACTCACTTTGTGGGGCCAAACGTCATGGGTTTTGATTTTAGCTCTCTAGATTTGGTAGCTTAGATTACTGCAGGTTAGAATTAACTGACTGTGATTGCTCTTAGTGGAGTCCAGGATTTTCAGGGACTTGATGTTTTGAAAAGTAACAGAGTCTATTAGAAAATAGTCTAGGGTTGCACTGGCATTAAAAGATCTCCAAGTCTTTGCACCAAGCTGATCTCCCTCTACGTCTTCATTTACCATGATGAGATCTCTGATTTTTGTTTCGTTCATCCATCTGTGGGAGCATGAGTCCTTTTGCTGGTTAGTCTGTATTTTCCCTTTAAGATTTTTGATATTAGAACAATCTATGTTTAAGTAGCCACAGGCAATGATGCACACATTCTCAAACTCTGCGTGGAGGTCATCTATACTTCTCATGACTGACTGCACAAAGAGTTCTCCATCTTTGGCTTTGCTGTTCCAGTATAGGTTAATGATTGCGTTTGTCAATTTTTCCTTTGGGATAGAGAGAGCTTCCTGCATTACTATTTGGATGAGTGGTGAAGACGCCATTGTCCGAATAACTCTTGCACTCAAGTTGTTTTTTATAACGTCAAAATACCAGCCGACGGTCTCCCCGTCGGACCCTTGTATGCTTTATTCAAGTAGCTGGTAAAACCATCTATGATCAGTGTATTTTGTAACCAGCATTCTTGCAGACATATAATATCTGATCGCAGTAGATCTTCATTTGTGTTTACAAGCAGGTGTTTAAAACCTCTGGTGTTCCATGAGGCAATCTGGAAAATGTCTTGCTTCGGGTTAATTTCAGTCTATTTTTTGTTCATGTTCTCCAGAGATGACGGTAGCCAGTCCCATGATGAAGTATCATCGATCTTAGTTTTCACCTTGTCTAGTGAGATCCCCTTTGGTGTCAGAGCGGTGTCTAGTTGGCCTTTTATGATGATGCGTAGGGCGTTTGGGCCCCACAATATCGTTGGGGAGAATCTAACTGGTTTGGTAGGTTCTTCATCGTCTTGTTCAGCCACATTATCAGATCTGTACGTGTGGCTCGTTCCTTTTTTCCATCAATCTATTAGCAGCATCTCTTCTTTCACTCTCCAGGTGTGTTAGATCAAAACCTAGGATTCTCGGTTTTTCGTTCACCGAGGTGATCAGGTTCACAACAACCTTTGAGCCAAAGTGAATGCATATGCGATCGTTTTTTCGTTCGTGTGGAAAAGCTAATATTTTGATATCCTTTGGTTGTATTACTCAGAGTTGTGGGACAGAGTGCAAGAGTCTCATCAGGTTAGAACGATTCAAGATTAGACCATATTTGGCCTTAGAGATATGCCCTATCATGAGTTTATGGACTTCCGTTCCATTCTTGTCAAGATTAGAGGCTGCGCGTGGACCCATTCTCTTCTTTTGACTATGTGTTCCATACTTGCTATACAGGTTTGATAGATGGGTTCCTTTATGGGCATGTTCTGATTTTGAGTAGTCTAGCATTGCTGTGATGACTTGTTGCGATTTCATTGCATTGATTCGCTTTGCTTCCAGTAATTCTCGTTTTGCTTGGAGAGTTATGAACTGTACATGACTCGTGGTAACGGCAAGGGAATCAGCCTGACCCTCCAGGACTGACTTGCTTCGTGAGATTTCATTTGCTGCTTCGATAATACTCTCAGCTTTGTACACAGAGAAGGACAATAAAGGATCCTGCTCTTTTCGACTTGACAGGCACAATTCAGGCTCATTGCGCTTGATTTGTTTTAGGAATTGCCTCTATCCATCCTTTGGTAGTTTTTGCACCTCTACAGTTGATGTTGTTGCCGTTTGTATTATTTGCGTGTTCAGGTGCAGGAGGTCGCCGATTGGTTTTAGGTTACGAATAAAGTGTCGTACACCACTGTTAGAAATTAATGTTGTCGGCGGTAGGTTTTTTGTTTTTTTGACTTGGGTTTCAACAGTTTTCTTTCTGGCTCTCATGTCTTTTCCATTTTGGTCCAACTGCTGTTTATCTGATTCAAATAAGGTATATAGTTCCTGTGGGTGTTTAGAGACTTGCCTTTCCTCAATTCTGGTTTCATCTTGGGTGGTCTGAGACTCTAGGGACACATTGGAGATTGCTAGTTGGCCTTGTTTGTTTTTGTCCAGTACTTGTAGTCCATTGGTTCGTGAGGATGGGAGCTCTTTAGGATGCAGTACTTCTCCTATTGGTGCCGTTTGGTGGGCCTCCTCCCTTACGTTTCTTTCCGGTAAACTCTGTATATGTGGGAGACTGTCAGAGTCCATGCTTTTAGCCCCTGCTGATGGCCTTTGAAGGGCGGTCTCCATTGAGTTTCTTCCGGGTAAGCTTTGAATGTGGGGGGTGTTCCCATGGTCGGCACTTTTTGCCCTTATGTGGTTGTTTTTGTCTTAGTAAATTTACTATATCACTGAAACTATTCATAGTGTCTCATTTGTCCTCACGTGCGTCCTCCATGAGGTTGATCAGGGTTTTGAAAATTATGTTTTTGGAATCTTTTTCTCTGTCTCTTAGTTCCTTTGTTGCCTCTATATATGCCTCAATATAGATCAATTATGACTGCATGAGGGCCAGCAAGGTGGTTTTGGTCTTTACAGTTTTCGTGTAAGGCTTCGTAACATTTATGTATTGGTGCCAATGTGACTGTTATCATAGAGCCCACTGCTGCTTGAAAATGTGTGAGTTGCTCCGCTTGAGAGTGCGTTGCTTGTCTTTCCTTTCTTTTTTGCAGCCCTTGTTGTTTTTTTACATTTCTGTTTGTCCTGGTAGCCCATTCAGGTCTCTGATTGTTTTGTTTATACACTTATTCAGAATCAGCGCTTTCTGAATATTCTACTTGTATTGTGTTTGTTCTTTCCGCTTCATTGGCACTCTGTGGATCCTGTAATAGCGTTTGGACCTGTTTATTTACCTCTAAGAACAGACTTTGATTTAATATTGAGTTTGCTGGATTCAATTCCTCACTTGCACCACGTTTTGCTTTTTTTTATTTTTTTTCGTGGTGCCATTTGGGTTGTGGATTTATTTAATTCCACTTCATCTATTTGTCCTTTTTCCCTTTGGCCGTGTGGCATTGAGGTTTTGATCGGAAGGTGCATTGTGGGTAGAGCATCACCATCTTGGTATTTCAATGTGTCAGGTTCCTCTTCATGTATATCTTTTGTTGCCACTATTTCTTCTGTGGGAGTCTTTTCAGTTTGTAAATTTGATTCTTCAGTACTTGTAATAGCCAACGGGGGTATGCCAGTGTTATGTGATGTCACTCCAATGTCACACTGGCCGGAAGCTGATAAGAGCTTGTTGTCTTTTACCTCTCGCCAAGTGTTATTTTTCGGCTTGGACCATGGTCATAGCTTTTTGTTTTTCATTTGGCTTTCCTAAATCGATTTTAATTTTGTTCTTTGGCTTAAAGTGTCATCTAATCGATTTCAGGTCCGACAAAGATTTTGTTCTTTGTCTTTGGCGAGCCTCATTTAATTTCTGATGATGTAAGACAGGGACATTCGCCGGGGTGATTTTTGTGAACGCATTCTTCTCTGTTATTTTTGGCGCTTTTATTGCACTTTGATTACAGCTTTCCTTAACACAGTTTTCAAGAGAGTCCGGGGAGTTGTGATAAACTAATCCTGTGGTCATTACCGTGCTTAATGGCATGCTCTGTGGTATTTCTGTTCGATTTAATGTGGTTATTACTGGCCTCCTGTGAATTGTGGTAGTTGTAGTTTTGGTGGCGTGGGCTGATATTCGTTCACGCAATATATCCGTGAAGTATCCCACGGCATCTGCATAGATAGGGGACTCCGTGCTTGTAGCAGGATCATGCCTCGTTTCATGGTCATTCATTTTTGTTTCCATTGTTTTTGTTTTTAATTGGCTAGAGGTTACTTGCTCAACAGGCGCACAGAACATGTCTTCCGTGTCTGTGGACTCATCAAGGTTATTACTACATTCCCCTCTCGTGCCTGGAGCTCTCCTCAGACTCTTTGAGTCACGCCGCGTCACACCCTGGCCGACACTGACGCACGCATGCGCACATGCAAGCTCCACAGCAAGCGACTGCCGAGGAGAGGAACAGCCACGGCCAGCCTCAAGGTAAATTGAGAGGAGACTGGCGGGAGGAAGGGAACTGGTAGAAAGTGCAGCGGGGGTGGTGGGGTGGCACATACCTTTGCCGTGATCTTCAATAGCTCCTCTGGGTTCCTCAGTTGTCTCGTCAGATTCTCAGGAGTTCTGCCACAATGGTAATTCTTCTACATCGCTGACATCTGTGATATGTGGGAAGGGTCCATAGAGTTCACAAAGTTTGCAACGTATAGCGCCATTTGCTTAGATTATCCCAGCGGCGTGCATGATAAACGCTGCTTGCCCTTCCCATCTAAGTCCGTGTGGGTGAATTTAGCGTGGCTCTGTGTTCTGAGGGCTGGGTTTGTAGAAGCCAGATCCATCTTGGCTCTCGAAGACCCTCTGGAACCCTCCTGCAAACACTCTGCCAAAACTCTGCCAACACTCTGCGGATGCTCCGGGTCCTGGGGGTAGATTTTGTAAGCAGGAACCTCCTCCTGCAATGGCAATGGAAAACATACTCTGGAAAACAGAAGTAGCACGAGGAGCAGACTGCAGTGTAGAGAAGTCAGCCACACTCTGCCAACACTCTGCGGACGTTCCACGTCCTAGGGGTAGATTTTGTAAGCAGGAACCTCCTCCTCCAATGGTAATGGAAAAAACTACTCTGGAAAACAGAGGTAGCAGGAGGAGCAGACCGCAGTGAAGAGTAGTCAGCCAAACTGATTTTTGAGCCACAGGAGAGGAGAAACCAAATCACATGTTTTTACAAGATATTTTGGGATGCAAGAAAAGAGAAATCATTCAGATGATGTGTCATTGTTTTAGTGCACATGAAAGAAGAAACCAAATATCAAGAATTGACCTACGTTTCTGCTTTGTGAAGGATCAATAAAACAAAAATCGCACACATTGACACATGATTGCTTTGCATGCAGGAGAAGCAAAATCATTACGCTCATTCAAGCATGGGTTTTATCGGTGCAGCAGAGAAAAAGCCAAATCGCACACATTGACACATGATTGCTTTGCATGCAGGAGAAGCAAAATCATTACGCTCATTCAAGCATGGGTTTTATCGGTGCAGCAGAGAAAAAGCCAAATCACACACATTGACGCATACGTTTTTGCTGAGCCAAGAGAGGATATATCACTCAGATTGGTGACTGAGTCTTTTCATGGCACAGGACTGGCGAAAATCATTGCCCACATTGACACGTGATTGCTTGAGGACACATGGATTATTTTTCACAGGAGATGAGAAAAAAAAACACCCATTGACCTGTGATTTTTGGGGGAGCAAGAAAGGAATTATCCAATCAACACATTTACTCAAGATCTCATGTGGACGTTGATCATGACTTCTGAAGTGGAACCCTTCATGCGAAACGGGCTGGGAGTAGAGCTCAGGAACAATACGTTTGTCTTGGAAGCAAGACAAGGAAGATCAACAAGAATCTGGGTCATGCCCTTGGAGACTGCTGTTTGCTATTGAGCTTAGAGAGTGGTCTCTGGTATAAAACACTTTATTAAAAACAAAAATGTATCCAACAGAGGTGGTATAAGTATGTCCTTGTAATGCTTAAAGAAGCATGCACTAATGGCACCAGGCCCTGGGGCATTCCCCGTCTTTAGGAATATTATCACTTTCTTAATTCCCGGAGCATGAATTATGAAGTTGAATTTTGGATCTTACATCTGGTCTAATACATTGCCCTCCAAGTGCCTCCCTTCCTCGCACAGAAATCACCCACGGCTACTGTAACACAAGCTAACACCACACAACCCTCTCATGTTGAACTTCTATATCCCAGGCATCAGAGGGATTGTGCAGTGAATGGCATTTGACTTCATCATTCGAGGAACAGCCTCACATGAGGACAGTGATGCAGACCCATTGGCTGAACATTGCAGTTTTGAAGTTCACATGTATTTGGAATCTCACAGAAATGCAGCTTCAAGTAAGTGCTTCAATGTTAGGTGAGCAATTCTTGCAATATCTCCACAACAGAAAACAATCTTTCAAAATCTTCACTAAGCAAGCTCTTTTTTCTTTTATTTTCTCACTGTTTTATTCTCTGTTTTCTTCTCCTCTCCCTTCTCCCTCTCTCTTCCCTCCCCTCCCTTACTTTTTTTCTATATGCACTTACTCTATCAGAATTGTCCCTAAACCTAGTATGATAGCACCACATGTTTTTCTCCTCTCCTCTCCCCCTCCCTTTACTTGTTTCCCCCCTCCAGCACTATCTGAAATGTCATGAGGCCTACTACCATAGTCGCTTGTTTTGTTCCTGTCCCTCCTTTCTCCTCCCCTCTCCCTCACCTCTTGTTAATCTCCGGCTCTACCAGAAATGTCGTCAGGCCTAGTACGGTAGCCGACCTGTTTCACATTTTCTTCCTGTCTGTGTATTAGCTCTTGCACATGCTTTTTGTTCATGGCCTGCAAGAATGTCATTGTATTTTCCCTTGTACCCTCTCTTGCTGTGAAGCGCTTTGAAACACATTGTGTATAGGCGCTAAATTAATAAACGATCATGTCAAATTCCCCACAGAGCATTCTAGCTGAAGAGAGACTTGTGGGACACAGAACGGCCTGCTCCGATATTCGTTTTTGAGCTTTACATCCGCTACAGATGCATGTGGTTGCAATACTCAACATCGCATTTCTGCAAATGCATTTGCAAGTCATGTGTGCTGCAAATTATTCCGAATTTTGAAGCATGGTTGATCATTGCCGCATAGAGTGGTTTATACAATTAATGCATATGTAACTGTATGCATTACATAATAATGAGAGATATCAGGGAAAAGACACGATTCTTTTTCATTTGTCCTGCGCATGGGCCCATAAAGAAAGCTTACATATATGCAGGTTTACGATTAGTCAAATGTTTCTGTAAGAACGCTGCACAGCCAATCAAATGTAAGTGGAAATCTATCAAATATAACATGACTACAGTTGCCTCCTTTCGTTCAGGAGCTTGCAAGCAGTACAGCACGTGTGATTACTCCAGGAAGCATGCCCCACATGTAACTCCCATTAATCGTAACCTGGATTACACGTGCACTAGGGAACAACTGAACCTGAATAACCGGAGTCCAATAAAACAAATATATTCTCTGAAAATAAACAGCGGAGAAGAGTAAAGGTTTTTTTCTATAAAAAATGATTTTTATTAATCACACGTAGTGATGCAAAGATGAACGACACCTTCAAAGTGTTGCTCACGTCTCAGTCCAAATTAACCGGATTCTGACGGGGTCCCAGATCACTCATTACCTGTCCCTAACCCTTCTCCGACCCAACTACTCTAACTCCACTCAAGTGGATTAACCCTTCACAAAATTTCCAAACCTGCCTCTCGGAAAGCTAACTGGGACTGAAAACCACCTCCAACCATGTGTGTCCACATTATAGGCGCTGCGGTGCAACTGAGGTAAACAGATCTATGTGATCACTGCGACCACACAATTGTGACAGCCCAAAATGCTGACTTTTCTTTTTTTTATTAAACCCCCTTTACATCACATAGATATGCCGGGGGAGACCCCACGCACCGCCCATATTACTATAATATCCCATACCCCACACATATATATGTGGTGTAAGTGGGGTGTTTAAAAAAAAAGTTGCCCATTTCGGCCATCGCAATTATAAGGGCGACATTTTGCGCCATTACCAGGTAAACTTCTTACACGTGTATCTGAACCTTGTTGAATCACCCAAAATTGGGGTAATGTGAAATTCTCGAGATAGAGTTCATTCAGTTGTACCTATAATTTACATGTTTGCAGCACTCTAGCTACTTGGTGGTGGAGCCGGCTCTTAAATTTTGCCCGCTTTAAAAAACACTTGAACTATACCCTGATCTTGTGCATCATTGCTGTTCTCATGTCCCACCATCGGAACATCTGTTAAAACAGCATCTTCAACATCACCTCCATCATGTTTTTTTTTTTAAAAATGCTTCTTTATTGATTTCAAAACAATATGGCAATCTCATGGGTTGCATAATCATGTTGACACAGCATAGATCACAATTCAGAACAGTTGTGAGTCAGCGCAGTAGTGACTTCGGTGCTCCTAGGCATATATTTCCAGTGTCAACAAAGAGCGCTTATAGAAACGCAAGAGCAGGTTTAGAAAAGGAATAGAGAGCAGAAAACAATAAACACCGAACATAAACTCAAAAAACTATAACCCATCTACACTTAGTTCTGTCAGTGTTCACCTCCCTTCCAAAATGAAGCCAGCGGGGGGGAGGGGGGGGAGACGCATCCCGACATGGGCAACAACGTCAAGGGTGGCGACGACAGCACTTTATCGGGTGGGTATCCAAAGTGTGATATATTGGAATACTGTAAGAGGAATTCCCTTCAGGGGGGTTTCTCATCCATCACTCTAGTCAGTTTCATGATCACCTCTTCCCATTGCAGTAGTATGTACTGACTGGAGTGTGCGTATCTGTGCACGTTTTCTTTTCTAATGGACACCTCTGCTCTAGGCCAACCCTGTAAGTTTGTCAGCCATAGTGCAATCATCGGGGGATTCACGGATTTCCAAGCAATGGCTATCCTCCTAACCGCAAGAACATTAGCTAGCTATGTGAGTTTATCTAGGCATGTCCATGGCTGCTCGTTGGCCCTTGCCCCATAAAGCATCCACTGGGGTCCGTAGACAGTGGCGTTACCCATTCCTCCTGCAATATACTGAGTGATTTCTGCCAAATGGGAATAATATGTGGGCATTCCGAGAACATGTGCATTACGTGGCAATTGGCAGAGTGGTGTGTAAGAAACATTCGAAACAGTCTGTTAAGGCTTAGGTATGTCCTATGGAAGAGACTGTAGTGGATCACTCTAAGCCTTTGGTTGCAGGAGACCGTCTTAAGGTGCAGCCGTGCAGTGTATCATCTAGTAGGCGCTGTCAAGTAATTCATTGGAGTTCAACTTCCAGGTCAGAACAGGGGGTTTCGGGTGATGCCCCTGGAGAATAATTAGTAATGGGGAGTGGTCATGGAGGGTCCTGCCCAGATAAGTTGCCTCAGGAAAGAGTTATGCATGCTCCCTACCTGCGATGAAGTGATCGATTCGGGGGAGGGGGTTGTGTTGTGCAGGTGGGAGTAAAAAGAATACGCAATGCCTCTGGATAGAGCATCTTCAGATATCTTTATGGGCGTCAATGATGATCTTCTTTTATGAGGTCAAGGACAGAGTTAAAATCACCACCCCAGCTTCAGATAGCCTCTTCGTCAAAATCAAAGCCTACTGGCTACTTGTTTAAGAAAGGTTGCTGCGTCAGTGTTAGGGGTGCAAGTATTAATCAAGCAGACGTTCAATTGCTTGAGGTAGCCCTCAACTATAATCAGTCTACCGTCACTATCTCTGTGTGCAGGTCCCAAGGATCCCAACCATGGGGGTGGACAAGTAAGGGAGGATCACCTGGGTGGAGGGCCCTTGGGCGAGACATGGTATCCCCCTTTTCCTAATGACAACTCACCCAATCCTTCTCCAACCTTTATGGGTTATTGTAAACCAGCTTTCACTTATTTTGTCTCAGTCATGCCATTCCAGTTCTGAGACGTGGAAGAGATGACTAGGAGTGAGACACACCAACATACAACCACACCAATCTGGTACTGAGACGAAGTGGAGATGACTAGGAGGCATACATACCAACATACAACCAGACCACTCTGGTACTGAGGCGAGGAAGAGACCCTCAGAGGAATACCACTACATAGATCAGGCATGTCACACTAATAGGCCTAATTGTAGTCAGGCAATTGAAAGAGAGGACTCACACCTGCAGCTTATTCACCCACCAAAGGTGTATAAAAGGTGGGAAGCCAAAAGAGCACAGAGAGGAGGGAGTTAAAGGCGAGACCCTGCTTTGAGCTATTGGATGCAGAGCTGCCGTGTAATGAGGGTTGGAATACCAGGGTCTGCAGAGGCTGGCAGTCCGAACTGGGGCAGTGTGAGAACAGGAGTTCTCTGGCATAACTGCAAGGCAAGAGAAGGCGGCATGCTGAGGGGCTGGCCTTCAAATGAAGATACAGAATGCTCGTTCTCCTGTGGGACTGTGAGAGCGCAGGAGTGTCTTAGAGGAAGAAGAGGGGACCCTGGAGGCACTCAAGTTGAAGCGAGTCCAGCGCGCTATGCGAGAAGTCTGCAAAGGAAGCCAGTGAGTTTTAGAGACCAGGAACCTGGTGTGAAACTGACTGTGAGTGCTGTAAATGAGACAGTGATTGTGCAAGTATACAATGTAGCACAGTGGTCATGTGGGTCTGAAAGAAGCGGAACATGTTAGCAAATTATCCATCTGAACTGTTTAATGAATTAACAATCACGGGAAGTGTAAAAGGGACAGCACACCTTGAGAAAAGGAAAAGGGCAGTCCTGAAAGGTTCCAAGTTGTGGTACAAATGAAAATAAATCTTTATCGCTCAACCTTATAAAACCTACAAACCTATTTTGAACATTGAAAGAATATGGCTCTCTTTTTTCTAAATACTGGAAGGAAGGTCAACCACCAAACGGGTAAAACCAGCAATTGGGAATCTTTTGAGCCTATTAAATCTGTCTACCATTCTGAATTTGGGGAAGGGAACCCCAGCACTTCTACTGTGAATTATTTTGAACTTGGGAAAGGGAACTCCAGCCTTTACTGTGAACTATTTTGAACTTAGGGAAGGCATCCCTCAAGGCATTACTGTGAACTATTTTGAACTTGAGAATGGGAAGCACCTTTACTGTGAACTATTTTGAACTTTGGGAAGGGAACCCCACTACCTTTACTGTGAATTATTTTGAACTTGGGGAAGGGAACCCCACTACCTTTACTGTGAACTATTTTGAACTTGGGGAAGGGCACCCCACTACCTTTACTGTGAACTATTTTGAACTTGGGGAAGGGCACCCCACTACCTTTACTGTGAACTATTTTGAACTTAGGGAAGGGAACCCCACTTCCTTTACTGTGAACTATTTTGAACGTGGGGAAGGGAACCACAGTACCTTTACTGTGAAATATTTTAAACTTGGGGAAGGGAACCCCAGTACCTTTACTGTGAACTATTTTGAACTTGGAGAAGGGAACCCCAGTGCTTCTGTTGTGAACTGCCTTTAACCTGGGTAAGGAACCCTGGGTGCAGATTCATACCATGTTCCCCTTTTTGACTACGAAGAATAGTTTTGGGACTGTGTTACTTAACTACTTTACACTCCGGCAAGAGGCAGAACTGTGCGTTAAACACAGTTTTCTTTTGGTTGCTGATATCCCTGAACATTGTATAAAGATAGTTGTGAGGGCGACGATGTTTGGACACAGGCAGATTCTTCAGGTGAACTCTTTGACTCAGAGGTTCCTTAATTTTATTTAGGTAGGGAAATCCCACCTTAGATTTAGATTAGGCTTTTTTCCATATTGACATTTAAATTAATAAAAATGTTTATTTTGAGATTTGAATCTGTTGTCTGTGTCGTTCTACATGATGCCTTCACAGAGCCCATTTCTGGCCGTCACACCGAGCCCTCTTGGAGGGAGAGGTTGCACAGTGCAGCTTCATTGTGCTGCAAAGGTAGCATGCATTGGGGCAGAAAAGTGTCCCAACTGTCTATTTAAGGTCTATGAGGAGTGAGCACGGGTTTCTGCCTACTATAGAACATGTGTTAAGTTGCTGCTGATGACAGGGCACCTGTAGGTGTATCGGATAGTTCCCGCTGCAGGAGGTAAAATGGCACAGTCATTCAATTATTGGTAAAAAAGGGAGTTGTCTCAGGCTATCGCATCACAGGTTTCATCAGTTAGCAGATCCTCAGCTGACGTTTCATCAGGCGGTTCCAACAGTATATGTCGAAACAGATCGTTTGTTCGATTTTGGTGTTTTCTTTTTAGCATTGTCCATGGGCCCCTTCAGCTTCTCATTGTGCCCTCGCTGTGATGCCCCAGGGTCAGCGGAGTCCAGCCAGTTCTGAGTGTCCTCTGGTGTCTCGAAGAAATGGGTTGCGCCATTGTCTATTCTTCTAAATTTGGCAGGTAAAATCAGCATGTATCTCAGTTGGAGCTGTCACAATTTTGCTTTAATGTGCTCAAACGAGTGTTGCAGCTTGTGGGGTATAATCCGGATATATCGCTTGAAATTGAAATTCTTTCTCCTTGTCTAGAATATTGAAGTATTGCTTCTCTTTGCTTATAATTCAATATTTTGGCAGTGAGTTGGCACGGTGGGGCTCCCCGGGAGGCTTTTTGGTTAGGGCTCTGTGCTCTCACTTAACCACAAATCCCTAGGATAGGAAGCCAAGTCTGATCTACTGGAGCAGCAGGTTTTCTACAAGGTTTGTAGGGTCTTGTCCTTCCATTAACTCTAGGAGGCCAACAATTCTTATATTGTTTCTTCAAGCCCATCCTTCCTCATTTTCTGCTCATGACTCAAGAATTTGCATGCGTTCTTGGAAGTTGCCCACTTTTTTCCGTAGAACAGACATTTCCCACTGCATATCAGTGATCTTAGTTTCCATAGGGCTCACTCTCTCAGCCAAATTTCTCAGATCCTGGTGAAGGTGAGATATGTCCACACGAACCTCGTCCACCATGAATTCAAGCGAAGGGTGCAAGGCCTCGATTGCTTGGTGCACCTGGTTGTTGTCTGTGTCCCTGGCATCCCTGGTGCTATGGGACTGCATCTCCACGGGCAGTCGTGATGATTTTTGTGCATAGCTATCCATCTTGGTCTGTTGAAATCTCATCGCAGGGCCACCATCTGGCGTCTGCATACCATGCAGGGGGTTGTAATACGAAGGCAATTTCTCTGTGTTAGGGTGGCGTGAAAATACTCAGCCTCACTCCAGCACAGATGTTGAGGCATGAGGCAATTCACAGAAGTAGGGGGCTAATATCGACAAACAATTCCCCACAATAACTGTCCCAGTCAGCGTTATTTATTGGTGTCTAGGCTTACTGCATCAGCACAAATCCACTCATCTCAGGACTGGAGTATGGTTCCAGATGGGCATAAATAAACGGGTTTAGTCATACTGAGCAGATCCTCCTCACAGACAATGGGTCCAATCTTGTGCCAGCAGTGCTCCACACCATTCGATACCACAGAGATATGGGCTTGTTGCTATGTGCTCAGGTCAGCTCCCCCATGAGCAGAATATGAAACCCTGGCCCAGAGATCAGGCCATGTGCAAAGGTGCAAGGCTCCCCTTTCACCACTAGCACCTGTGAGCATCAGGTGCTTTGCTGAAACAGCCTGGGGTGCTGTGGCTTCCTCCATACTACTCGGCCTGGCTCATTCATAGTAGCGAAAGTCCCCTCAGAAATCAACAGAGGATCTATCTGTGGGTAGAAATCCTGCTGTCTATGCGTCTCCTCTCATTGGTGCAGAAGCAATCAATTTACATCCCAGGACCAGTCAACAAGGTCAGGTAATCACCCTGATTAGGCGCAAATGTCCGCCCTAGCCAGGCTGTCATTCCCTGACAGCCCCACAGCGTTCAGTGTCCCAGACCAAGATGACTGCCAAGTGATCGGTCCGACAGTGATCAGGTCCTTAGAGCTCACAGGGACAGTACAAAAAGGACCATGCCCATGCCATGACCATCAGTAAGGGTTTTCGTGCAAGGAGAAGGATCCAACAGGATAAATGAGCGGATGAAAGGCACCTCACATGAATTGAATTGAATTGATTTGAATTGAATCGATTGTTTATTTGTACAGCGCCTACACACTGCTACAAGGTAGGGAAGGTAACATGGGAGAATACAGTGACATTTTTACAAGTCCTTCAAACATCCAGAATGTGAAGAAAAAGAACTATCAGCCTGGCGACATTTCAGAAAGTGCAAGTGCAAGAACAACGAAGAGGAGTAGAGGGGGTGGGTGGGCTGGAGAATGAGACAGACCAGCATATACTTTACTATGCCTGACAATTGTTGTAGAGCCGGAATGAACGAGAGGAGGGACGGGTGGGAGTAGGGGAGAGGAGAAGAACAAAACAAGCTACAATCACGAAGATTCAGATAGTGCTGGGGGAGGACATGGAGGTACGAGGGAGAGACAAACAAGCTCCTATCACACGCCATGAGGCAAAATGATAGAGTAAGTCCAATAGAACAAAGAAAGAGAGGGGAGGAGGGGAGGGCAAGGGAAAGACAGACCAGAGGCTGCAATTTTTATGGCTAACGGCAATTGAGGTACAGCCAGAAAGTAACAAGAATGGGCGGGGGGGGGGGAGAAGGAGAAAAAAAAACGCCAACATGGGGGGGGGGCAAGTGAGGGGGGTCACACACAACCCTCACAGGGGTGGGGGTGGCGGAAACAGTGAGAGGGAGGGGAGGAGGGGGGAGGGCAAGGGAATTGAGACAGACCAGCGGCTACAATTACTATGCTTGACGGCAATTGAGGTAATGCCAGAAAGTAACAATAATGGGCAGGGGGGATGAGGGAGAAGGAGAAAACAAACACCGACATGGGGGGCATGGGATGGGAGAAGGGGGGGCAAAGCAACCATAACAGGGGACAAGGGCAGGGGGTTGCACCCCCAACCATCACAGGGGGTAGGGTGAGGGCAGGGGTGTCAGACATAGTGAGAGGGAGGGGAGGAGGGGGGCCAAGGGAATTTAGACACACCACTGGACATGGAGCTCGGCAAGATCACATCTTTCCCATTCGACTCCCGCTCCCCATCTCAATCATGTATTACATTCATTTTACTTTTACGTTTTTTTTGAAAATGCACAACATACACTTTTTTACATATCTCAGACATTCTATATGTTCCTGGGGTCACAATGTAGCAATTGATAATTGACTCATATGTGAAATTTAGATTTTCGCCATGCTGAGGCATAACTTCTCCCTTTCCTGTCATACAGTTTTTATTTCTCGTCTTGATAGCTTCAATTCAGCTTATCATACAAGCGTCATCCTTTTTCTCCTATATTGTGATGTTTAAGCATGGATTCATACCAGTCCATGAAAGTTGGTGAATCATGTCTGTATTAAGCATGCATTAGTGGCTAATCTCTTAATACCTGTTCTGTGCTAATTGTCTCAAACGTACATGCTGCTGCTATCCACCGTAACGCAGTCATATGTTCATCAATTCTTTCCTCACATCCATGCTTTGGTCAATAGAATGTGTCTTTCCATTATGGTATTATTTTTGGTTGAATCTTTTTTTTAACCTTAATATTACTGCATCCTACGCATTTTTACTCCCTCTCCATCTGATGGTTAAATGTGCCTCTAACACAGCACAGCTTTTTAATAGTGACATTTCTTACCCATGTCAGAATTCCTGCTCAACCTGAGTCTCTAATACTTCTTGTAAAGCTATTTCTGTAACTTCCACTTCATGCTAGCTGTACCTGCTATAAAAGGAACTTCAGGCACCACTCGCTACATTCTTCTAACCAAATTTGTCTCCTCTAGGACTTGGTTTTGAATTGGAGTTATAGGGAAAATAAACCACATAACCTATTCAGCATGAGCTTTTTAGTAATAAAAAGTAAGAATGTCATCTCTTGCCCTCTTACAAAGGGTATTGTGGTACAACTCTCTTCATGGCTTACAACCTGTAACAGGTGTCCAGATAATGATATGGCAGGACCTACTATCGGAGTATCATAGCTCATCTTCACTACAAAACATGTCTAATTAGGCCCTACGATGTTGCAGGAAACACATATGCAACACTTGCGTAAAGCCCTAGTGTTACCTTGATGAAATCGTCAGTAGAATCTCCACAACAAACAGTTTCCCATCACTGCACTGATGCCTTATCTATGTTGTCTCTGCATATCCCCCGACTCTCCATCTTTCAACCCAATGCAGAAAAGCGCGAGGGTAAAAGTTCAATATCAATCGGAGGCCATGGAAAAACACACAGCCACAAGGAATCCTGGCACACACCTCTCACTGGTAACAGGATCATTGAAAAACGGAGGGGTACATGCTCCACGTGCCACAGTTGTCCGTCCTCATTGCCAAGAAATATGCCAAGACCCGCAGTGCCCGTTTCAACACTTTTATTAGGGTTGAGGAGCATAGGATAGGACAGATTGTCATAAAAGAGGGTAGTTAATGTGATTAGAGAGCTTGTTGGGACTGTGGGTCTAGCGCTAGTTTGTGCGTTGCTTCCTTCTTTGTGTTGCCTGCCGCCTCCCAAGGCACTCATGAAATAGAAGTATACAACATACTGTGTACCGCATGTAAAGATAAAGCAAAAAATATGTTTGTCACAGGAGTGACAGTCCATGTTTAAACTACTGAAGGATTAATAAACCAACAAGTGTTGCAAACACATATCGTGTGTGGAAATTGATACTCAATTGATACCAAGGAACCACTGTCCAGCGCCTAACTACAAGGTATTGGATCTCAGACACCCAGAACAACCTGTCATAAAAGAGGGCCTTCAACAAATAATAAATCAGGATGGTCTGATTCCCCAATCCAGGATAGGCTTTCTCAACCTTCTTAACTTTAGCAAGGTGCTCCCAGTCTCTTTAGGTTTCCCAAACCCTTTCTTAGTGTACTAGCAGGTGTCGTGCTTCCAGGGTCCCATACTCCAAAGACTAACTCTAGCCAACAGTCCTCCAGCGAGTCATAGAAGTGCTGAGAGTCTTTTTGGAGAAACGCAGAGAGAGAGAGAGAGTATGGTGGAGTGTCTTTCTGTTTTTCCTGATAGTGGGCCCTGCTTGCCTTCCTTCTGCCACTCTACTCCTGATGTAATCACGCTGCCCGGTCCCATGGCACCTTCCAGGGAAGATCTGGTGACTGTCATTAAAATAAGACTTTGCTTCCTCCTCCAGATGCTTCCTCCTGTTATCCTGCCTATTTTCTCCTGGTTGCTACTTTCAGCTTTTTCGTCCCAAGGTCATTCATCTACCTCTCCTCAAGGTGGTCTTCCTCCTTCAGGCCTTTCACCAAACACACTGTCCTCAGGATACCACATCCACGCCCTGCAACCTTGCATCCTCTGCAAGCGGGACACTGCCATTAGACAATGAGTTTTTAAGCTTGTACCATTCACAGATAGGCATGCTGCTGGGAACCCAGGAACTGGCAATATTGCATCAAACATGGAGCCTGAGGAGCGTGCCTTTCATAAGACTTCTATCCTGGATGTTTTGCAACAGTTGTACTATATACGTTTTTGGAGTATCCTGTTAGTGAAGCTGCTATTGTTTTCAGAATAGTTGTGTCTAGCTAGAGAGACATTCAGGCTTGTTCAGATGCAGAGGGGTTCAAGTGACTACTGCTTGCCACATGACAGACACCAGGGGAGAGTGGCCAGGGTAGCGCAACCATGCCCACCCCCCTGGGACACATACAAAGGTTTGTTAAGTTACAGCCCCCTGATTCAGCTCCATTGTAGTGTCCAGCGTTAGGCGGGGGGGACTTCATTTCACTACATATTTAGCAAGGGACAGGTGAACTGTCGGTAATTGGTAACCTTTAAATGGACGTCCGACAAATGTACTTACATGACTTCCAGTCGAACGCTGTGTCTTCTGTGCTATTACCTCCATCACATGTGTCACATTGGGAGTACTCGCTACAGTGCACAATGATCCCTGCAATCCTGTAACTTCATTGCAGCCGCATGTACTTTTAATTAGATTCCTTCATACATGTTTTGAACATGTGAGTTTTTAAGAGGTTAAGAAGGATTAAACTTTTATCGTTTCTGACTTTAAAAAGTTACTTTATGGATCAATGTCTCCCAAATTAATGAAATATACATTTCAAATCCTGGAAAGGCCCAGGGTAGATTCAGCTGCTAAATAAACCACTTTGTTTTGCCCTTCATTCCCTTGAAGGCCAGCAAACATGTTTACAGCAATCCCGGGAGGACCCTTTCCCCCCTCCTAGTCATAGAAGTCCTTTGCTTTGACAAACAACCACAGGAAGTTAAGACAATGTTCCATTTGAAATTGTGGCACTCAAGATTTGAAATTCCCACAACAAAAGCTCTTGATATTTGTGAATGCCACGCCAACATAAAGGATGAGGGGTGGGTTGGTTCGGATGAGAAAAAAGGCTTGTTAGCTTCACCAATCAGACCTGAGAGTTTTCCTACAGAATGTCAATTTACATACTACAATTATTACAGAATCTGGCAGGTCATCTGTTTCCTTGCCAAAAAGAGGAGATCTCACTTTGCATGTGCCCTTCCAGGTTTTGCAGCCAGCTCGCTAGCTAACTCCAGGCACAGTGGAATGGCATGCCTTGTTGTTGGCTCCATGTTTTCTGTCTTGCTGCTTAAGGTCTCCTATCCAACTGAGCAGTATCCGGTACCTATGAAACACGGGGAGCTCAAGAAATCACAACAAAATAAGAGAATTGTGTGTGAGATCAGAAGACTTGCAACTTGAAGTCTAAAGTCATGTGCCCAGCTGGTATAACAGGGGCAAATCCAGGGGTATACTGGACTATAGGAAACTTTCCTGGTAGGCCTCTGAAAGCAGGGCATCTTTTCCTTGGTGTTTCCACATTTTCCCGTAGGAAAAGGGTTGGGCTTGCTGAACATGTGTTATATGGGGCCACTTTACACATTGTTTCCAGGGACTTTTGGTTCCCAGTCCACCCCTCAGCAAGTCATGTTTTAACACTTTTGACTCAGTCTTGTTCTGCAGCCTTTCTTATTCTGAAGAAGAAGAAACTATCTTTAGGAACCTTCTTAATAAGAAACACAGAATGATGCAAAATCTTCAACAATTCCATATCTGCAAGATACATCAATGATAGACAGCACTTGCTTGACATCTAAAAGTGGCAGCACCCATTTACTGATTGTATTCCTCTGCAAATACTCTTTACACCAACTTCCCCTGAGTCCTGCCTGGCTTAGAACAGTCACTGACCCTCTTTTTCTGACAATCATGTGCGACAACCCCTTTCTGAGAAGTTCAGAGATCTGTAATATCTGCTACTTGCAGACCAACATGTTCCAACTTGGGTCCCTTCATCATAAAATCACTTTTCAACATTCACCCAAAAACGGCTGTGCTTTTGCCTGCCTAACACATGGGTGGCAAGATTTGAACACAGCCACCCCAAGAATGGCTGCATTTTGTTTTCCTTCACATCTATCCTGGGAAAATAACTTAAGTTCAGAATAGCTCTGCATTGCTGTTCTGTCATTTGAAGACTCCAGGCTGCACAAGGAAATTACCTGCATTGAAGACTTTGCTCTTGAGTTCATTGGAAACCGACCCTGGCATGCTTTATTTCTGCTGAGCATCAGGTAATGAGGCAAATGTATTTCCAGAAGAGCTGATGTACTTGGAAATCAGTTGAAAGGCAAAGAATGCAGTTTTCCAATGAACACGGCTTGTGCTTTCTTTTGCTATCAACCACCGAGCACAACCCGCAGTAAATGAAAGAAATGATGCAGTGTTTCTTTTTCCCATGTCAGTTTCAAGGAGATGCTTGGAAATATATCTCTCTGGATTCAGAAACTGACCATATCTGTAGAAGCTTTCCAGAAGATGAGTGAAGTGAAACTGTGTGCGGCAAAAACTGCATTTGTAAAGTGACATACAATAAAAATAAACTCGCATGTAACACAGTGCTTTTGCAAAGCAGGCGAATGCTGTTTCAAAATGAAAGACAATTACAGCCTGTGCTCACATAAAAATGGGAGCAAATATGTAGGGATGGGGGGTCTTGCTCTAAAGTGTACATTATATTTATGCTCAAAAAGACTTTGATTTCTGTTGAAAGAAAGAAAATGAAATACACTTGGGAAACCAGCAGAACAGGTTTGGCAGGCACTTACTTCAAAGGTGCCCTGCCTCCTATGGGAACCGAATTACCTCCACCAGTGAACCAGCCCCCCATGGGTACATGAAAGGCCCAGAGGTGTGGAAGTTCGCAACCTTGTCAGACTGCCCAGCAGGCCTGCCAGAATGAACAAAGGAGACCAGTTGGGCTTGGCATAACAGTGAGGTGCCATTTCCTCATGCCTCCCTCTGAAGGGGGAACTGGCAACAACTTCAAAGGACATCATAAAAGTTTTTTGTTGCCAGCCGAGCTTGGCAGAGACAGTTGCTGTGGGGATTTGTAGTATCGCCCAAATCAAGGGCAAATCTACCTCATTGACAATCAAGGACATTACACTTTAAGACATTTCTCCCAACCATCTGAATAAGCAGCAATGTGATATTATAACAGTATTTAATGTGATTTTTAAACAAGCAAATAGGGCCCAGTGCATCTTGCTGGCACCTGGGGAACTGGAATGGCAGAAAAAATTAATTTCTGGGTGAAGCATAAATGACACAGACATTAACTTGGGGAGAATATGCCAAATACTAATATGCATCTGTTTAGCCATTTGCAGAATTTTAGATATTACGTTTCTCCTAAAAATGGCAACATTGTGCCAAAAAGTGATGCAACATCACACAGAGTTGGCGATCGGACTGATTCCCTGTGAAATATGGAATCTGCATATCTGTTTCTTATGATGGTGACTAGGATGGATTTGAAGTTTTGCTCCATAACTTATTTTTGTAAAAAGTAACTCTTGGGAGACAAAGGAAGTCATAAAATCACACACACAGAATGATGTCAGTTCCTCTGAACAAATCAGCCTGGGGTGAGGTGGTGACACCAGTAGCCTGGCCTATCCCATTCGAGGGGGAAGTCCAGAGTACTTACACCCAGATTGTAAAATTCTCTGGTGTCACTTTGCCCCTTTAAGGGGGAGACAGGGAAACACTAGGGACAAGTAATTGAAACCAGACCCCAAGTACCAGGAAAGCAGAGATACATCCCACTATCCAGATCCAGGCAGAACCACCAATCCAGATCCAGGCAGAACCACCTAGCCAGATCAAGGCATAGCCAATAATCCAAGAAGGCGGAAAGGCTGCTGATCCCCTTCAAGAGAATCCAGTGACCAGACTTTTTGCCCAGCTCACCCATCCCGCTGTCCACAGTGACCAGACCTTGCCCAGCTGTTCCCATCCAGGAGTGCCCAGCTGACCCAGGAACCAGATCTCTTGACCCTGCTGCCTGTGACCAGATCCTTGGCCCCGCTGTCCAGATACCTTGCTGTCTGTCCAAATTACCAAACTCAAGCTTGCCTTGTAAGTATCCCATCACACAGTACACAAAAACTGCATATCCTTCTCTTTCAACTGGCATCTTATTCAAATCCCATAAAAACGTTAGTCACATTTCAAAGTGCAGTATCCTCTGTTTACCCTTTCCTTAGAAGAATCTGTGTTAGTCCTTAGCTGTTAGCGTATTCCTTGTTATAATCATTTCAGTTATCTGTGTAAGTCCCTAGTATCATTTGAAATAATTAATTTACTCCCCTGTAAGGAGATTCATGGTGAACTGGTTGTAATTCGAACCCAACCACCTCATGTCAAGTGCCTTTCTTTAAGAATTATAGTCCTTAAAGTATAGTCTCAGTAGAACTAGTCATTGCTTTTCTTTAAAATCCGATTTGCATTTCCCATTAAAAAACCTGCTATCATCCTATAAAGAGTCATCCCTTCCCCTCAGTATCATATCTGTTCTGTGCCTTTGTTCCTCATTCCAAAAAACAATTTCCAATTTTGACTGCTAAGCCCAATTTCTTAGATGTTTGCCTGTTTGCCTGTTTAAAGCCTGCGTAAAATAAGGAATTGCAATTCTGCTGCAGGTGATTTCTGCTGCATTGTTTTCCTTCCCAAAATCGATTTTCTCACATGTGTTCACATTGTTCAGTAGCCTGTAAGCTTCCTTGTCTCTGTAGTCAAGCCACACAAATTTCTGTCCACACTATCCTACCGCAAGTGTAAACTGATCTATAAGCAACCAGTAAAATCTGAGTATGCCATTTTTCTCATTTTGAAGGTTTTCGTTTCTGGCTTCCCATTCTGCAACCACACAAAATTTAGTCAGATGGTGTTTGGGGGGGAAGTGCAGGGATGATGCATAACCTATTTGCCATCTGTGATTGTGAAGAAAAGTGATTTGGTTGCCATTTCTCTTGAAGGTGTATGTTTTTATTGTTAGAAGTTGAATTAACTGTGCTATAAGGTTTTGCATTTGTATTGCCACACCATGGTGGCTGTTGCACTACATTTTGTTTTGCTCTGATTTTTTATTTGAATTCTAAAAATAAATAAATATTTTGTTGTTACACACCGGCCTGGTTCATGGTCCATTGCGGCATGGGGTATTTGTTGAGGTGGGTGTGAGACGGGTTGTGTGCCTTCTCAAAAAAGAACCCAGGGTTCAAATAAAAATAAAAAGGTGTTTTTTATTGTGGGCCACCTTCAGTGTCAGTGGAAGAAGTCCCTGGCTGCAGTGTGCCGTGTCATAAAATCTTTTATAATATTCTGGTGAGGCCTTCATTAGTGCTTTCTTCCACCGCAGGTATTTCCACCAAGGGAAAGGTTGTCACCAGGAAAATTCTGAATCTGCTAACATAATGTGGCGGGACCACTACCTGATAATAATTGAGACAACTGCAGCTGGAGACTCCGATCTCTGTTTTCTTTGCATCCAAATAACTAGTTGAGAAAGGCCTGAAGTGGGAGAATGGGAGAAAAGACTCTCCCCAATCTCCTCGCGCCCCTGGCCCAGAGGATCGCGGCCCAGACACCCGCCACAAGATGAATTCGTCTATCTACCAGACGACCAAATACCCTGGTACAAGAACATACGGATGTGCCCACCAGCCTGCCCGCCAGCCTGCCCTACTCAAGCCAACACCTGCGGCATGGATGAACTCGACTAAGCCCTTCCACAATAAGGACCTACATCGTTAGAGATACCATGACGACCTAGCCAACTGTCAAAACACGCGTGCAACCATGCACACTGGACATTCCCACACCAATCCACACGAAGAATATACTCAGTGCGATGACGTAGGTGACGGACACACCCACTGACGCACATCTTTATTATTTTTCACATAGGTTCTCCGAAATGCAGAAACGCAAGACGCACAAAGCACTCGCTTACATGCTTGCTGACGCTTCTCCCGACCCTTGCATCATGATGAAAATACAACAAATACATGATACTGCCTATGAAGCCATGTGACACCGCAACATAAGTGCCGTGCATTACACATCCCCACCTATGAACCAGGCCCAAGTAGGCCGCAAGCAAGAGCCGCCATGAACACTGAGCGAGCAAGAGTACAATTGCTGACCCTGCAGAACGAGCCCAGCGAGAGCTGGCAGCCAAGGGAGCGATGTTGCAACTCGTATGCTACCAGCAGACGCCAAGGTCACACCTGTAAGCAAAACCAGGCACGCAGAGGCAAATACAACTTTAAATGTGCAGAATTCTGCCTGAGCCACGGTCTCTCCTCACGTGACCAAGTCAAACCTGACAAGGAGCCAGACCCACGAGAGAGAAGTCGCCTGGGTCTCACGTCTGGGACACAGGCTGCAACAATGAAATGACCCAATGGACACCTACAGCGATGGGAATGGTCTGCTCTCAGGCCTATGAGCAAATCCACGCATTGTCTGCACGAACACATAGTTACATATTGTTGCAAATGACAGGTACACCGCGAGCTGGGAACAACGATGGTCCCAGGCTGGAGGGCTCGCGAGTGGACCAATCAGAACATGGGGCACTCATCACTGATGCCACTAACATTAGCCAATCATTAGGGGTCTTTGTGTAACAATTTTCAAGTATCTAATAGAAGGGACAACCCAAGTATACCACCTGACTGACCCTTAACCACTAACAATCTTCTCTTTACGTATGCTATACTAACCCTACCACTCGAGGAACCAATCCAGAGTGGTGATAGGTTTTTTGCTAACTTTCCCAGGTGACGCAAGTAGCGCGTCATACTGAGGCAAAAAGGGGCCTGCGAGCCCCACGAATTTCGAGAGTCTGGACGGACGCGTACGATCCTAGACCCATCACTGCCGTTGTTCAATAAACAGCAGAATCACCTTGCTTCTTGTGTGTGTCTCATACTCATTTTTGGGAAACACAGGAGGAGTTGGGGCCTCCCAGCCCGGAGGTCCGCGGACGGCCCAGCCCACCCCGGGAGAAACTCCCCGACAAGTTGGAGGCACTGCTGAGATCTGGTTACGATCTACCTTTTATTTTTCCGAGTACTCTCGTTGTGAGGAGGCCTGGCGGCGCGGCCCCCTCTGCCGCTGCCCCCTTTTTGAGGACTACAGAACCATCGCGGAACTGCGAGAAGACCGGACAGCGCAATCCGGATATTGGCCCTCTGGAGCCGGTTGAGAAGTATCCCGCCCGCGGTTGGCGAGTGTCCAGACGCGGTCCAGGCGAGGGGAGGTGGTGAGCCGCTTGGAGGGGTGCATGCAGTCGAGCGGCCCCGCATCAAGAGAACTTGGTGAGTATGTCACACCCAACAAGCAATGTGAAATTGTGAGGGAGGGGGGAGGAATGGAATAAGGGAGGTGGGAGGTGTTACAAAGGTGTGCGGCGAAGAATTTATAAATTAGTGTTGGTGGTGAAGTGATTGGTAGCTGGACAAGTGCGAGAGCAGTCCGCTACGCTACGAAGAAGAGTGGGCGGAGCACGAAAACATCATGTGCGACCACTCGTAGACACTGATTGGCTTAGGTCGCGAACACCTGTAAGGGTGTGTGTGTGTGTGTGTGTGTGTGCGGTTTCCTACGAATTGGCGATTATTGTTCAATGAGTAGATGAGGATCCCTATTGATCGAGCAGAGAAACTCGATAGATAGATGACGTTTTCCTGTAGGCGGTAGCTAACTGGTTGCCTAATGCGGAAGATAATTGGCTGGTTAAGCCCTCCTGTTGAGGGGCGTATCACAAGTGAGGCAACGCAGCATGCGCAGTCTGATTATATTATTTGGTTACCTTGTTCCAGGCGTGACAAGAGGACAGCTGTGGGGTTAACGGGGATAAATAGCAAAACTTATTTTAAAGCATTTTGAAGTGTGAAAAGATCTTACCGGTAGTTTTGGAAGAGGTCGGTGACGTCACCCGTAGGGCTTTCATAGGATACCTCGACCACACAGCATTGTTGAAGAGTGGTGGGGAAGCGAATAGTGGTAAAGGGAAGGGGATGGAGGTCAACGGCAACGATTAGATCGGGGCAAGGTGGAGAGGGGGACATGAACGCGCACGGAGAACGCCAGCCACGACGAGTGAGGAAGGTGGAGGAGGGGTACAGAAAAGTGGGACGGCTCTATAAGCACCTCACACAGGGCACGCAGCCGCAGGGGGCTACGTGCGCCTTGGCTGTAGGGGGCCATAACGGCATTAAGTGAGAGAAACAAAGACAGAGAAAGGACTACATAATTGCAAGCATTATATTTGACTGTTTTCTTTTTAGCGGACGTTCGCAAGTCCCCAAACTACGGTGCCAGGTAAAACATCTGCAATTGTCAAATTTGATAGAGTTTATTTTTAGCCAGGTAACAAATACTGTATTGAGGGGAGCTAACAACACAGTGCTACCATGTCATACGGGATAAGATCGGGAGGGTGGGGGAACACCCTCACTACCCCGCTACAGCATATATGTAAAACACTGTCACCCCATAGGGAGAAACTGATTAAATACAGCATAGAATGGACACAGGGGATGGACAACAAAATGACGACACCCTGGCCGCCTAACGGCAGTTTCGACCCATATGTCCAGCACTCACTACTGACACATCTACATAACACATACAAGGGGAAAAAGTTGATGCACCATGTGGAGGTGTTTAACTTATGGAGGATGTTCCAGGGGTCCCGACCAGGACCGACCGGAATGTTCACTGTGGGGGAAACAAAGGTGGAGAAGAAGGTTAAGGAGGAAGAAGAGAATGGGGAGAAAGAGAGTGAAAGCATACAGTGCACAGGAAGAGGACAAGAGGGAGGAGAAAAGCATAGCAACGTAAATGAAACAGAAATAAAAAAGGAGCGGACCGACGACATGCCCTTAGCAAGAGTAGTGAAAAAGGAGGAAGGGGGCTTATATCCTATAACGGAACTACGAGAAGTGGTAAGGCAACAACTAAGGGCGGCTGAGGGGTATTGGAACCCAGCATACAGCCCAACACCATATACAGCTACAGGTGGCTACACGGGGGGGGAGGTGACAAATGCGGTAGGACCAATTTATACGAAGATGCCCGCAAGGGAAGGGAAGACTAGTGAAGAACAAATTGCAGCCATAGGACACGACAAGTGGGTAGCTGCGCAGGTGTTATTAAAATTGCGAGGGACATTAACGGGAGAAGAGAAGGAGGTAGTAAGAAAAATGAATGAGGATGATGAGAATAAGAGTGAGATAAAAGGGGAAGGGGGGAAAAGGAAGGAAGGGGAGCTGTTATGAGAGGAGGAGGAGATTTTGGAGGAACGATTGGCGGAGTTAAGGAATGAGCAAAATGCCCTGATCAAACAGCTTGAGAGGGAGGAAAGAGAGCGAAGGAGAGAAAGGAAAGAAAGTAAGAATGAGCTAGAAAAAATGAGGGAACGTACTGAAGAACGGAAGAGGGAAGCTGAAAGGATGAAGGCGGTAGCAGAAAGGGTATCTCGAGCAGCGCAGCGCGACAGGAAAAGGGAGGAAGAAGAGAAAGAAAAGGAAATGGAAATATGGAAGAGAAAAATACTATCAGAAACAACAAAGAAATACGAGGAAGGGAGAGTAATAGAAAGCATATTAGAAAGGGAAAGAGAGAGATGGGAAAGGAGGAGAGAGGAAGAAAAGATATTAGAAAGATGAGTAGTGAAGTAATGGAGGAATTAAAAATGAAAAGAGAGGAAATAGGAGGGGAAATAATAGAGAAAAGAGAAGGGGAAAGAGGAGATAGGAGAGGCGAGAGTGGAATAAGGAAATATGTACGCAGGGACACAGAAGTAGCAACAACATCAGCACAAAGGGAAGCAATTGGTAAAGAAGAAGTGGGAGGAACGGATTTAATAGATTTAAAAACAGTGATGATTCGGGGGAAAAAGACAGATTGGGGGTTGTCACTCCTGGATGATTTTTGCAGCGAGGAAGAAGAAGGAATGGGGGAGAAGGAAGAAACAGGGAAAGGGAAAGCTTAGATAAATTGTACATCACCCGAACCAACAGGGAATCACCATGGGCTTGCAGAAGGAAGGAAGAACTGGGGGGAAGTGAGGAAGGAGAACAAGGAATGGTGAGAGGACAAACACGTGTAGCTACACCGTCATCATCGCGTCCAACATGCCCACCCACACCCGCTCCCGAACACACACCCTACGCCGGCAGGCTTAGAGATCTCCCCGGACGCAGGCAAGAAGAACGAACACACACGCCCACATCAAATAAAGGAAATAATAAACAAAGGGGAAGAGATGAAGGGGAAGCAGCTATGAGCGGCGCAAATATGGATATAACAGATGACGTAGACGACACAGAAGAAGAGGAGGGGTATACGGACTCAACACCGTGACCCCAGGGGGGCAGATAGGACACAACCTAATGCCACTTTTGGAGAGAGGAGGGGTTAGACCACAATATGTCCCTTGGAAGCATGCAGACAAGGAAAATATAAAGTGTAGGCTCCCATCACTAAGAGGAGGAGCGGGGAAATTGATATATGAGATGGAGGAGGAGTATATGAGATGGAAAAACACACTGCAGGACAGAAACTGGCAGTAGGAGACGTGAAGGGCCTACTAATATCAATATTAGGGGATGCAGCAGATGACATCTGGAAGAGAGCGGTATTCCCCGGGGTCACAATAACGAACATATCACATGACGGGGCGCCATTTGCAAACTGCAGACATGCATTATGGCAAGCACTAAGGGTACAATACCCAGACACCTCAGAAATAGGAGCAATTACATCATGCAAGATGCGTGAGAACGAAGATCATGTTGATTATATCCAGGAAATCCAGGAGAAGTGGCGTATGGAAACTAGAGAACAGTGGGACAAGACACCGGCAATATTTTATCATATACTAATACAAGGGCTCCCGGAGGCAGTACAGAAACAATTGAAGAAAGTAGTGCAGATGGAAGCAAAGGCTTGGCCGGAAATACAACTAACAATAGTACACCATTGTAGGACATGGCAAGAAAAGATGAAACAAAAGGAAGAAGATAGAAAAGCGGAAGAGGCTAAATTAGTGCAGAAGAAACTGACTAAGTACACGATGGAGGGTGCACTAATAACCACACCTACAACAATGACACCAAACCCCACGCAAGTAGTGGCCACACAAGTTTCCTCTCAAATACAATCACCAAAAATTATAACACAACAGCTGCCACCACCCCACCATACACGGCTAACATGGGGGGAGGATACCTGACATCAGGAACTGGATATTATAATAACAACAGGGGAAGGGGAGGAATGATGAGGGGGAGGGGATATGGCTATCATGCACAACAGCAAGGGGGAGGATTCAGAAGCTTCTACCCCACGGGGCAACCAGTATACTAGGATAATTCAGGAAGTTTCCCATGGCACACCATGGAACCACCTGTATGTTGGATTTGTGGAATGTTAGGACACATGTCACGCACATGTAGAATGAGACCCTCCACACCAGTGTGGGGGGAACAAGGACAACAAGGGCCTACAAGGGAACAGCAGGGTTACCAACAACAGCAGGGGCTGCCACAAGGCAGCAGACAGCAAGAGTTTATAACACAACAACAGCCACAAACATATTCACTACCGCAACAACAGGTAGCGATAACACAACAACACCAAGTGCAGCCAGTGCAGCAGCTCACTCAAATACAGGACCATAAGGTAACCTCCACCGATACACAGCTACAACAAACACAACTGGGAAGGGTGACTGTCCTGGGACACAACCCTTACACAGGAAGTGGTCAATCATTATACCCACAATAGGACAGCCCACAGACGACCTTGGTGTGTCCCATCCTGTCGGTAACACCTAATAGTGCGGAGGAACCACGCATTGCGGTGACAAAAAATTATCATTCCTCGTTGATACTGGGGCAACCCGATCTTGCATAAGGGAAGGTAAATTTAAGATGTCAGGTGAGGCCATGAACACCCAAGGATTCTCTGGGGCTAGGGGGTTGGTTCCTTTTACTGAGAACATCTCCTTATCAATAGGGGATTATGACATGTCCGTCCCGCTCCTATATTCAAGGGAGTCACCAGTGAACATACTTGGGAGGGACATAATGAGCAGGCTAAATATGACAATCTCCTTCACGGAGGATGGCATAATTTGTTCCACTCCAGGAATAAACATGCTCACTGCATGGCAAATTATGCAAGCATACTGTGGACAGACAGTAACTAGGGCTGAGCCAGTAGATGGCGAACTGTTCCAGTACGGAACAGACATGGCATTCGCCTGGATGCCAGGAATAGAAGGGAAGATCTGGAGGAGGCCAGCAGCATATTTGTTCAGACCTGAGACACCAGCCAATGAACCAGAAGGGAAGGTGATTTCAGTGAGCATCGAGAGTATTATAGCGACTGCTGATTATATCGCAGTACATGCCCAAGACCAGGAAGGGAGAGCATGGAGGGCAGTGATAGTGCTGGCTGAGGGATGCAGGCTCACCCAGGTGTCGGATGAGGAGCTCTTTTCAGAAGACAAGGAAGAGGGTGAAATGGTATTTATGATGAGTGTAGATATATGGGTAAGAGTGACATATAAGCAAGTGGCACAGAAAATTGCTGTGGCACTTGAAGCACCCGCATCTACCCCAGTTCCCTTTTACGAGGAAGACATGGCAAAAGTTCCAACATCACTGTGGACCACCAGTCCCTATGACGTTGGCTGCATAAAGAGTATTGGGGGAGTAAGAATAAAGCTGAAAAAGGGTGCAATACTCCCTAGAGTGAAGCAATACCCACTATCAAAAGAGGCAGATGAGGGCATATATGAAACAATAACGGCCCTAATAAATAACGGCATATTGGTACCATCAGAATCACCATGTAACACGGCCGTGTACCCAGTGCGCAAAGCTAAAGGAGGCTCTTGGCGTTTCATCCAGGACCTCAGACCATTGAACAACATTGTAGAGGCAGAATACCCCATAGCAGCAAACCCGGCCACAATCTTATGTGGGATTCCAGCAGAGGCCTCACGATTCACAGTGATTGACCTCAAAAATGCCTTTTTCTCAATACCCCTGCATCCAGATTCACAAGACTTGACGAGCTTCACATACAGAAACACAAAATGGAAACACACTAGGTTACCACAAGGGTACTGCGAGTCACCCTCAATTTTTAACAGAGTAATACAGATGGACTTGGGAAACGTTGAATTGGAAAGTACGGTGCTGCAATATGTTGACGACATAATAATCTGCAGCCCAAACGAGAAAAGGTGCAGGGAGGACTCATTGAAAATGCAGACAGTATTGGCTGAACAAGGTTACAAAGTAGACAAGGAAAAACTACAGTACTGTCAGGAACAGGTATTATATATTGGTCAACTAATATCCCAACACGGAAGAAAGATTGCACCACAAAGAGCACAGGCTATATCAAACACGCCACTGCCACAAACAGTGAGGGAGCTGCAGCAGTTCCTGGGATTGTGCAACTACTGTAGAGCATGGGTTTTTGATTACAGCTCATACATAGGACCCCTACTTGAAGCATTGAGAGAAACCAACAAAGGGGACAACAAATTGGGGTGGACAAGGGAAATGAAGGAAGCATTTGACGAGTTGAAGAATGCAATATCAACTGCTTCGGTACTGGCCACCCCAGATTATGAACAGCAGTTCTTCATCTTTTCACATTGCGACTCAGCGGTAATGAAAGCAGTATTGGCTCAGAATACAAGCATGGGAAACAAGCCAATAGCATTCTACAGCGCTCACTTGGACCCTGTTATGTTAGGCCATTTCCCTTGTGAACAGAGTCTTGCCGCAGCTGCATTCGCGGTAGAGAAATCGTCATCTATCACAATGGGATGCCCAACCACACTATTCGTGGAGCATGCACTCTTTGCAATATTGAATAAGCCTAAGTCCACACTAACAACGCAGAGGGCGTCAGGTTATGAGATCATCTTGTCTAGACCAGAACTATCTATTGTTAGATGCAGTACAGTTAACCCTGCAAGGTTTATAGCAGAAGTTATTGAGGAAGGTGATTATGCTCACGACTGTAGCAGACTATCGAAATGTACTCATGTACTAGAAAAGTTGAAGAGGATGCGCTCAATGGTGGAGAGCTCTTGTTCATTGATGGGTCATCAACTATAGACCAGAGTGATGGGATAAGGAGAACTGGGGCAGCAGTTGTAAAAATGACAGAAGATTTGGTGTGTGTCCCGTTGAAATGTGTACAGTTACCACAGCATTATTCAGCTCAAGCAGCAGAATTGGTTGCACTGATTTTGGCGTTGAAGGAAAGCGTTGACAAAAGAGTTACTATATATTCTGATAGCGCATATGTCACTTCAACTGTTCACTCAGGGTTGATAAAATGGCAGAGAAGGGGGTTTAGGAGAGCGGATGGTACACCAGTACAACATGCTCTCTTGTTAGCTGAATTAATTGAAGTAATAAATGATCCCCAAGAAACAGCTTTGGTTAAATGTCCCACGCACACTAATGGAGAAGACCATGGGCCTCATTACATGGATGGCGGTAGGGATTTACCGGTACCGGTAAAATACCGGTACCGGTAAATCCCTACCGCCTTACTACGAGGTCCCTTTGCGGGTTGGGGGATTTAACGCCTGCTTTTTGCAGGCGTTAAAATCCGACCGGCTAAGGGACCTCGGAGCTAATTACGGCACCGCAAAATTGCGGTGCCGTAATTAGCACCTTCCGCATTCCCATAGAGCCCTATGGGGCAGAAATGGGAATGGGGAAGGGCAATGGCGGAAGGGGGATTTACCGCCCTCCAACCTTGGAATGGGGTGGTAAATCCCCTTTCCGCCAAGGCGGTGCCAGTATTTTACCGGCATGAGCCATGGCGCTAATAGCGCCATGGCTCACTGCCTACCGGGTAATGAGGCCCCATATCTCAAAAGGGAATGAAACAGCAGACGCACATGCCAAGCATGCGGCGTATTTTGGTGAAATATGGAACCCCCCAGAGTCAGAGAGAGGGAGAGGGAGGGGGATAGCTAAACAAATGTTGATGAAAGAAGGGTACACCCATCTCCCAGCCACACAGATAATGGAATTACAGGCGGCCGCACCAATGGCAGAAAAGGAACTATGGGTAAAAAGAGGATGTACGATGTCGCCAACTGACGCACTGTGGTGTCAGGGTAACACTGGAAAGGTGGTCATGCCGTTGGCACTATTGAACACCGCCCTGACCCAGCTCCATCACCAAGCTCATACAGGAAAAGAAGTAATTGCAGCACAAATTAGGGAAGACTGGTTCTGCCCCGAGTTAAATTCTCATGTAACAAATTTTATCAGCAATTGCCTTACATGCCAACAGTTTACGGCCGGTCACACACTGCAAGTGATAAAAGGTACTATACCCCGGCCAAAGGGACCCTTCCTACACATTCATATTGATTACGTTGATATGATCAATGTATGTCAAGGAAATAGGTATATGATTGTAGTGGTATGCCCATTCTCTAGATGGATTGAGGCAGGACCCTGCTCACATGCAGATGCGCTCAGAGCAGCTAAGTTTCTAGTGAGGGAAGTTTTCCCCAGGTGGGGTGTGTGTGAAGTGCTGCGGTCAGATAACGGCCCACACTTCGCTAATGAAATGTTTCAGCACATCACGTCCTTGCTGGGCATTAAGCATAAATTTGCGTGTGCATATCACCCGCAGGCCAACGGTATATGTGAACGCCTGAACGGCTTATTGAAAGAAGAAATAGCAAAGATACAGCAAACAACAAAGAAGAGCTGGCTGTATTGTCTTCCGCTAGCTCTATTTGAGCTAAGGAATAGGCCAGGGTCTGACCACCACCTCACTCCTCACGAGGTGGTGACAGGACGTCAAATGCGCCTTCTTCTACCGCCTACATCAAGAGCATTCACAGATTATGAAAACACTGCAACTGTTCTTGGTGATGAAATGTACCAATATGTGTCTTCTTTGATTACTAGTGTAGCGTTTGTATCTCAACAGCTCGAGGGCACGCGGGGCGGGTCTAAGAGTTGTCAACAAGAAGACACCGACAAAGAATTGGAAAAGGAAGGACTCAGCAAAATTGCTAAAGGTGGCCACGGGCTACTCCGCAACTTCAATAGAAAGTGGAACAGCCCACGCTTTACTGGTCCTCATTTGGTATAGGAGGTAGCTACCAGAGCGGATAAGTTGCAGGATAAGCGTGCTTGGAATCACCTACACGACGTGAAGATCTACAAACTCCAGACCCGCCCTAGCGTCACCAACAGGGCCATTGGAAGAACAACGACAGCATCACCTACAGAGAAGGAGACGTCGACCACAGCTGACGACATTAGTGTCACTATACCCGATCACCCCCCAGCGTCCCCAGAGACAAGTACTGAAATAGACGCTGGACACTTGCCCACAGCCCATCCCATGGTCACGAGATCGAAAAGTAAACAGACTTCCGCCAATTGAGCCCCAAACCCCCTGCCCGCTAAGGTCACCCCCAATTAATGGACATTGTTTTATGCTCACACACACATGTAAACACTTGTATGTTTTCTCTTTTTCTTCTCTCGCACATGCAGGTACCGTGTGTAATTGTATTGTAGAGAAAATAAGTAACAAACAGCGTGCATTGCCCAGGAGTAGATGCTACCCACGGATGATAACTACCCTGAAGCCCTATCACACCAATTTGTATATCATATAAGAAGGCCAAAGTAACTAAAAAGAAGGAGGGTACGCGTCTATTACACCGCATTTGTTTTGGCCATAGAACAATCATTTCCCCATCTTCACCAGCACTTACCTGCTCTAAGAGATAGATCATTAAGGTTGGCGTTGGAACAGCTCTTCGCCTGGGCTCTGAACGACTACTTGATAGGGAGAGCTTGATAACAACAACTAACCATAATAACAAGCATATTGAGAATTTTCAGGCGGGCAACTTTAACGTCGCAAGAATAAGCTGCCGGACTGCAGCAAGGTAAGAGCAAATGCCGGTGAGACTAGCTTTTGTAATAAAAATGATAGGAGTATTGGTCATCACTGGTCTATTGGCTACCTCTGTATGGCAGAAAAGTTATGCTATCAATATTATGGCTGCACCAAAACCTAACGTACCCCCTCCCACGGCTGCAACAGGTGTGACGTCAGCTGGTACTAGCAACCCTCCACATAAAGGAAGTAGAGTTAAACGCAGCACATACTCAGATAATAAGGGTATTGATAATTACATAACAGATTCAGCACACGTCTCGAACAACATGTGGTACCAGCACATGACCCAAATAGGTAAGCAGACAACAGAAGACAGCTGTCATGTTTGCTCATTGATCCCATACGCCATGAGCGCTTCACGGACATTCGTAGCCACAGAAATAGAAGAAAAGACGGCACGATGTATAATATATCTGGCACTATTCCAAACGAGAGGGCGATTTCAAGGAACAGTGATGAGAATGGAGTGGAAAACAAGATACACATACCCGTACAAAAACAATTTCCTCAAGTCATATTTGAGTTACCACAAGAGCAGTTTGCATGCCGAAGCATTCAGGTACATGACAAGTGGCCCTGAAAAGGGAGAAACGAAGAAAGTAACACTACAATACCTACCCTGTGATTGGTACGCCACTGAAGTTCCTGGTACACAAGGCTGTTGGGAAAGGCCACTGGTAACAATAACAGGGAAGGTGTACATGAACAATGAATGGGACATAGCGGTGGTCGGCAGCAACATGGTAACAAGAGAAAATACTACCACCATAAAGGAACACAATGACAGATGTTGGACGACATGGGGCAAGTACGTACCCCTGCTGACATGGATGTAGAAAGACGAAGACCCAATAAGCATACTACCACTGACCGCGCCCAAGTTATGCTACCAACACAAAGGAGATTTGGAGGTGGGATACCACACCAACTGTGCAAGCGTGTTAGAGTTACCAGAGGGGGTGCTGGAATGGCAGTGATAATGGATCACTATTGGGCCTGCGGAAATAAGTCGTATCACACTCTGCCCCCGTTGTGGAATGGTATATGCACAATGGTACACATCAATGTACCATCACTAGTGGTGCCCCAAAAACTTGTGAACATGGCCAATTTCCCCAAAATGGATGAAGGGAACAAGAGGAAGAAGAGATCTGTACAATCACAGAGGGAGAAGGACAACGACAACAACAACAATAATGTCTTGAACAGGAAAAAGAGACAAGGAGAACCTCTGATGGGGAACTACCTGTGGGGAAGGTCGGAAACAGCACTCACTTCTATCCACCAGAACACAGGTTATTTAGCAGAGCTTAAAACAACAAGTGTCTAAACTTAAAGACACTCCCGTCCCCTGCACACCTTACAAGCTGAAATAAATCAGTCAAATTTCATAACATTTGCACTTTTATATATAGAAAGAATTGTCAATTTAGAACATAGGTAACAAAATATCTTAATAAAAGTACAGAAAAAAGGTATCAACTGACTTCCAATAAGGCCAGCATGAAAAACAAATCAAACCAGACAAAAAAATAAGCTCCCAATTTTGAACTGCAGCTTCAAGCTCTACGCGTTTCGGGGACTATCCCCTTCTTCAGGAGCAAAAATATCTGCAAGTATAGATATATATACAATTAGAGGACATCTCACATAACATTAAAAGTTTGGACAAACTAAACACATTAAATAAAGAGAATACATTAAATAATTATGTACACATAAATCCAACCACAATTCTAAATAACATACACAAGTGGTTGTATATTCACAGTGGTACAACTGGTATGGCTCCAAATGTAAATCTCAAAATGCATTAAAACCTAAAACACTTATACGTATGTACCTCACAGTGGGAATGTTGTCAAAGAAAATAGAGTCTCTGTCTGTGCATCTGTCTGTGCACGACGTACACAGAACCAGGATCCATGCGAATACTCCTGCCGTCCTCAACAAGTGAAATGTGATTGCTGAACTCTGGAATACCAAAGCATATCTATCAGCTCCAATTACACGTAGTTAAATCACCAAACCTTAATGACTAAACAACTAGTTCAAAAAACACCTATTACTCATTGGCAACTAATCTGTGCAGCTCAACGATCACCAAAATCCACAACCTTGTGCCACCACCTCATCTTTGTGCCAACACATCAACTTAAAACAGAAATTTAAAAAGCCCAAATCCTCAAAGAAAACCCAAAATTTAAATTGTGCAACTCTTCCAACATATATTATTTACCTAAGGCAAATCAATAGCCAATCCAATCCAAATTCAGGACTTCCAGTACCCCGCATCCAATGTAAAGCATCCTGCTGATTATAGAAATGTATAATGCAACTAAAAAACAAACACAAAATATACCATTTACAAACTAACACCACCTTTCCAATACAAACATACATAAATATAAACACATCCACACAGCTTAAAATTACTTCCAGAAGCGCACCTCTTCACCTCAGATTCAACGGCTCCTCTCCAATTCACACGTAACAGTTCCCAACCCACAACACACTTCCTGGCTCATTTTATACTGTTTCCTGGTAGTCACATGATAAAGTCACGTGACCCGCCGGCACTGAATACTAAAAGAATGCACAAAACTCCCTGCAACCTGCCAAGTACACAGGTAATGCTAACTAGGCACACAGGTACTGAGTGAGTAAATCAAACAAAATAAAAAAGACACCAAAGATGAATGTGTGTGTATTTAAAAAGGAGATAGACATAGAAGAAAGACTGCATTTTTGAAAAAATTAAAAAAATAATAAATAAGTGCCTTAAAACTATTGCTGTCCATCAACCATACTTAACTACGCGGCAAATTCAGAAATAACCAAGTAAACTAGTTATGCACTAAAGATAAATGTGTGTGTATTTAAAAAGAAGATAGACATAGAAGAAAGACTACATTTTTGAAAAAATTGAAAAAATAATGAATAAGTGCCTTAAATCAATTGCTGTCCATCAACCATACCTAACTACGCGGCAAATTCAGAAATAACCATTTGCCGCGTAGTTAGGTATGGTTGATGGACAGCAATTGATTTAAGGCACTTATTCATTATTTTTTCAATTTTTTCAAAAATGTAGTCTTTCTTCTATGTCTATCTTCTTTTTAAATACACACACATTTATCTTTAGTACATAACTAGTTTACTTGGTTATTTCTGAATTTGCCGCGTAGTTAAGTATGGTTGATGGACAGCAATAGTTTTAAGGCACTTATTTATTATTTTTTTAATTTTTTCAAAAATGCAGTCTTTCTTCTATGTCTATCTCCTTTTTAAATACACACACATTCATCTTTGGTGTCTTTTTTATTTTGTTTGATTTACTCACTCAGTACCTGTGTGCTTAGTTAGCATTACCTGTGTACTTGGCAGGTTGCAGGGAGCTTTGTGCATTCTTTTAGCATTCAGTGCCGGCGGGTCACGTGACTTTATCATGTGACTACCAGGAAACAGTATAAAATGAGCCAGGAAGTGTGTTGTGGGTTGGGATCTGTTACGTGTGAATTGGAGAGGAGCCGTTGAATCTGAGGTGAAGAGGTGCGCTTCTGGGAGTAAGTTTAAGCTGTGTGGATGTGTTTATATTTATTTATGTTTGTATTGGAAAGGTGGTGTTAGTTTGTAAATGATATATTTTGTGTTTGTTTTTTAGTTGCATTATACATTTCTATAATCAGCAGGATGCTTTACATTGGATGCGGGGTACTGGAAGTCCTGAATTTGGATTGGATTGGCTATTGATTTGCCTTAGGTAAATAATATATGTTGGAAGAGTTGCACAATTTAAATGTTGGGTTTTCTTTGAGGATTTGGGCTTTTTAACTTTCTGTGTTAAGTTGATGTGTTGGCACAAAGATGAGGTGGTGGCACAAGGTTGTGGATTTTGGTGATCGTTGAGCTGCACAGATTAGTTGCCAATGAGTAATAGGTGCTTTTTGAACTAGTTGTTTAGTCATTAAGGTTTGGTGATTTAACTACGTGTAATTGGAGCTGATAGATATGCTTTGGTATTCCAGAGTTCGGCAATCACATTTCACTTGTTGAGGACGGCAGGAGTATTCGCAGGGATCCTGGTTCTGTGTACGTCGTGCACAGGCAGATGCACAGACAGAGACTCTATTTTCTTTGACAAAATTCCCACTGTGAGGTACATACGTATAAGTGTTTTAGGTTTTAATGCATTTTGAGATTTACATTTGGAGCCATACCAGTTGTACCACTATGAATATACAACCACTTGTGTATGTTATGTAGAATTGTGGTTGGATTTATGTGTACATAATTATTTAATGCATTCTCTTTATTTAATGTGTTTAGTTTGTCCAAACTTTTAATGTTATGTGAGATGTCCTCTAATTGTATATATATCTATACTTGCAGATATTTTTGCTCCTGAAGAAGGGGATAGTCCCCGAAACGCGTAGAGCTTGAAGCTGCAGTTCAAAATTGGGAGCTTTTTTTTTTGTCTGGTTTGATTTGTTTTTCATGCTGGCCATATTGGAAGTCAGTTGATACCTTTTTTCTGTACTTTTATGAAGATATTTTGTTACCTATGTTCTAAATTGACAATTCTTTCTATATATAAAAGTCCAAATGTTATGAAATTTGACTGATTTATTTCAGCTTGTAAGGTGTGCAGGGGACGGGAGTATCTTTAAGTTTAGACACTTTTTGTTTTATGTTTAACACATGCTCCAGTGTCAGGGCGTGCATTCCTCCCCAGCACCCAGAATTGTAATAAAATTTCTCTAAATAGTTATTTAGTTTTTGAGTAATTAGGTGTGCTCTGATAGATACTTCTTTTTGTTATTTAGCAGAGCTGCCATGTTCTTTTCGTCAATAATACACCCTGGACTACAAGCTTATGCAAATGCTAAATGGCTCCAGATCACCCGATGGGAACTAATGATGACCATTAATTCAACAGTGAACGGATTCAACGCAATAAAAGAGGAACTACGAGCGGTGAGAATGGTAGCACTACAGAACATATATGTATTGGATCTCCTCACAGCGATGGAAGGTGGAGTTTGCGCAAAGATAGGACAATCATGCTGCACATTTATTCCTGCTAACGATGCCGACAATGGTACACTGACCGAAGCAGTGTCACAGCTGGCCCAGATGCACTCCAAAATGATGGAAGAAAGTAAAGGAGTGAAGAAGCATGATAGCTGGTTTTCATTGTTATGGTCATGGATGCCATCATGACCGTCGGACGGGCTGAAGATTATAGTTGGATGCATAATACTGGCTGGAGCTGCATTGATTATAATAAGGTTTTGGAAGGCCAGGAAGGCACGCACTACAGACGAGATGATCGAAATGGTCGGTATGCACCCTTTGATGCCAACTGATGATGACCAGCACAAAGACACCATAATAAAGGAAAGAGAAAAACTGCACAGACAGATCATCACCAACCACCTAGACCCACCATCCGTAAAGCTCGAAAACCCAAGAAACCCGAGAAGCTACATTGGAAGATGGGTATACTGCAAACCGGGAGGAAGTTGTGTATATATGTATTGGTCATTTGAGGACCATGTCAACCGCTATGGACAACTGGGAGGAGTGACTAAAATATAGAGAGTAAGAGGCGATAGAGAAAAGGATATGTTTGTGGTCGACAAGTCGACCAGTGGGGGGACTGAAGTGGGAGAATGGGAGAAAAGACTCCCCCCAATCTCCTCGCGCCCCTGGCCCAGAGGATCGCGGCCCAGACACCCGCCACGAGATGAATTTGTCTATCTACCAGATGACCAAATACCCTGGTACAAGAACATATGGATGTGCCCACCAGCCTGCCCGCCAGCCTGCCCTACTCAAGCCGACACCTGCGGCATGGATGAACTCGACTAAGCCCTTCCACAATAAGGACCTACATCGTTAGAGATACCATGATGACCTAGCCAACTGTCAAAACACGCGTGCAACCATGCACACTGGACATTCCCACACCAATCCACACGAAGAATATACTCAGTGCTATGACGTAGGTGACTGACACACCCACTGACGTGCATCTTTATTATTTTTCACATAGGTTCTCCGAAATGCAGAAACGCAAGACGCACAAAGCACTTGCTTACATGCTTGCTGATGCTTCTCCCGACCCTTGCATCATGATGAAAATACAACGAAGACATGATACTGCCTATGAAGCCATGTGACACCGCAACATAAGTGCCGTGCATTACACATCCCCACCTATGAACCAGGCCCAAGTAGGCCGCAAGCAAGAGCCGCCATGAACACTGAGCGAGCAAGAGTACAATTGCTGACCCTGCAGAACGAGCCCAGCGAGAGCTGGCTGCCAAGGGAGCGACGTTGCAACTCATATGCTACCAGCAGATGCCAAGGTCACACCTGTAAGCAAAACCAGGCACGCTGATGCAAATACAACTTTAAATGTGCAGAATTCTGCCTGAGCCACGGTCTCTCCTCACGTGACCAAGCCAAACCTGACAAGGAGCCAGACCCACGAGGGAGAAGTCGCCTGGGTCTCACGTCTGGGACACAGGCTGCAACAATGAAATGACCCAATGGACACCTACAGCGATGGGAATGGTCTGCTCTCAGGCCTATGAGCAAATCCACGCATTGTCTGCACGAACACATAGTTACATATTGTTGCAAATGACAGTTACACCGCGAGCTGGGAACAACGATGGTCCCAGGCTGGGGGGCTCGCGATTGGATCAATCAGAACATGGGGCACTCATCACTGACGCCGCTAACATTAGCCAATCATTAGGGGTCTTCGTGTAACAATTTTCAAGTATCTAATAGAAGGGACAACCCAAGTATACCACCTGACTGACCCTTAACCACTAACAATCTTCTCTATACGTATGCTATACTAACCCTACCACTCGAGGAACCAACCCAGAGTGGCAATAGGTTTTTTGCTAACTTTCCCAGGTGACGCAAGTAGCGTGTCATACTGAGGCAAAAAGGGGCCTGCGAGCCCCACGAATTTCGAGAGTCTGGACGGACGCGTACGATCCTAGACCCATCCCTGCCGTTGTTCAATAAACAGCAGAATCACCTTGCTTCTTGTGTGTGTCTCATACTCATTTTTGGGAAACACGGGAGGAGTTGGGGCCTCCCAGCCCAGAGGTCCGCAGACGGCCCAGCCGACCCCGGGAGAAACTCCCCGATAGGCCATTGAATGAGGCAGCACCTAATACACTTTTGATTTGGTATTATATGTTAGGCTGTGTACTGTGAAAGAGCAGGTCAAAGTAAATTGCAGTAGCAGCAACAGCTGCAAAGAAGACCTTGGAGAATAGGAAACAACAGTGTTCATGACCGAGACTTGTTAAACAATGATCGATTAAATACATATATAAATACAATAAACATTGCAAACCTTTGATGGAGCTTACTACTTTTCTGAAGGATGAAGGATGAAAGACCAAACAAAAGCTGTGTCTCCAATGGGAATGAGGTTCAAATCTTGGGAGCTTGCTCTGTGAAGCTTTTGAGACCTCTGGTTTTTAAGTTGAAATATCATGTGAACAACAGAGAGTTAGCTCAGAGGAGTGAAGATTTCTCATCAGAAGACAGGGAGCGCTTTTCAAAGTCAAATGAGAGATGCGTGGGTCAATGCCATTCAGGAAAATCTTAAACTAAATCCAGTTATCAGACAACTGATTTAATGTTGCAGTGAAGAGGTGGAATTCAATTTGCAATGCGCAAAGATCAGCCGCGCAGCAGAATTTTGTACAGATTGCAGGAACTTAATTCGATACATGGGAATGCAGAATAGACAGAATTTACATAATAGCTATTTGAAATCACCAGTGATCCCACCACTAGCTTTTGGAGGTACTAGGGATCTATAAGAAGATTGGCCTATTGTTACGCTACGGCAACGAGGGGCGATCTTGCCAAAAAACCCACGATCATGGATTTCATTCTGGCAATGTTACAAGTTGCCTTGGAAACTGCTGAAGCCACGTTCGCGTTCCACTCAGCTGAGTGGACGTGCTTCGCATACTGGGAAGCCACGCCCCCTTGTTCATGAAATCCTGCAGCCACAGGAACATCACTGCTGCTAATTGAACGTTACTACGTCCTTTCTCGTAGCCCGCTTCCGGCTCTGTTTTTCTTCTTCGGATTACCCTCCGCGGACTTCTGCTTTTGATCCTACGTTACCAGACCCTGGCTTTGTGTACTGGACTTTACTTGGATATTCCCTACGGACTTGTTGCATCATTTCTTTCTCCATATGAGCAGTCACCTTGCTGCTGCACGCTCGTAGGAGCCCATCCGCGCAGTCCCGAAGTGCTTCCGGCTCTGTGGTGCTCTTTCCCCACCCGGAACCCTATGGGCACCATCTTCATGGCACTACGCTCGTAGAAGTTCTCCAAAACGAACCAGAAGTGCTCCAGGCTATGCGACAAGGACCACCTAGGAGCAGTATCAACAAGACGCGTGGTTTTCTTTCCCAAACCAACTCCCGTAAGTTTGTATTTTGTTCCTCTTCCTTATCCTGTACGTACCTTAAGACTAGGAGGCACCAATCTCTCCTTTCCATCCCTGCATACTCGAGGTCTAGTGCTTTCTTATCTCCGCATCAATCACCTGATTAACTTACCAACAAGCTTAGAACTGTACCAACAATCTAAGAACTGAACAAACAATTGAGAAACTGTTTCTACTGTTTAATGAAGTGCATTAACGAACGCTCTCCTGATTATGCACCAACTCGGTTCTAGTGCGTCCCTTGTGCCGATCGGGTTGTCATTCCTATACTAACCTTCCCATTTTATTATTTACTCCTGTCGTTGTCTTCAATTCCTTTGGAACTTTTGTTTCTTCAGTTTCCACCTCTGACTTATCTACATCCACTACCTCAGGTATCAGCTGTTCCTTTTGTTCTTAACAGAAACTTTGAAAACGCCTTTAAGGCATCTTTCTTAACCATTTCTGTATTTTCTTGCAGCATTGGTCTAGTAGTGCGTTCACTCCCCGCTCTTCTGCACGATAGACCGCTCTGTCTGTTCTTATAGAAACAGCAGAGTGGTACATCGTGAAGAAGAGCCCCTCACTAAGAGGAAGCCTGATTCATTGAAATCAGGGGATCTGGTTTTCTGGAAACCCTACGCCCATTCTATATTTCGATCCGGGTTTGGGATCACAAGAAAACCTCCCAGCTTGGTGAGTAACACCTATGTTTTCGAATCTTCGACCTGCTTATTTGTCATTTCAGGTTGAGATATGCTTCTCGGTTTTTGACACGTTCTGCTAATGTGGAATAGTGGCCCAGAAGAGATGTGGGAGCAGGGATATGAAGAAGATGAGAATGACCTGGAAAGAGCAACTCTGCCTTTGAGAAATTGAGTTCCCTCATCCCCATGCCCCCGATCTTTGGACTGTGTTTCCTGTACAGCCCTTCATAGATGGCCTCCATGAAACAGCATTAACAGAAGACCACACTGCAAGGGCAGGGCAGGGAGTGCATGGCACACAGTGGGTGCTGAAGGCAAAAGTCCAGGCTTCCAGTGCACAGGTAAGTGGTTCGTGGAGAGGGAGGATTGGTGAAGGGGGTGGTGGCCTGGCAGGCTAGAGGGAGAGGTGGGGGAGGAGGCAGAGGTGAAAGAGGAGCTTCATGTGGAGGTTGGACTGGGGGCAAGGAGATAAGGATTGCTAGATGTCACAGGAAGAAAGAGTGGGCGCGGGGCAGAAGTGTTTGGCGTTCAGGGGTGAATTCCCCATATGGGCACAACATCCCACCACTTGGAAACTGTTCCGAGGGGGGTCTAAAAAAGGCAGTCTTTTGTAGGAGGAGCCTCAAACACGTGGGATAAAGACCTACAACCAAATCTCCTCCACTCACTTGGCTGAGGGCAGTGGAGAGGGGACAGAAGTCCTGCTGGGGGCCAGACTGTGCGTGTCTGCAGAAGTGTTGGTCCTAAGATCTAGGCCATTGAGGAGTTTAAACACAATAAGCAGGTACATGTTAAAAGGAGATGTATGGAGAAATATTTCTTTAGATTGAAACAAACTCATTGAAACATTATCCAGCTGTGAATTGTTTGTGTGATTATTGTCATGTGCCTGTTTATTTCTATTTTGATATACACACACTAGCAGTTATAACCGTTTTTCTTTTTCATTTATAAAGCCCACCAACAGCCCGAGGGCATCGAGGTGCTGTTATATGCAAGGACGGCTTAGTTATATGGAGCCTATATATTGTGTTGCATATAGGGACGTTACATTACGTTGAGTGCTGTTATAAGGCACATTAGATTCCATACTATCAGTAAAGGAAGTTCAGCTCGCAGGTTAAGACTAATAGCAGTATCTTCATGGCTTTACGAAAGTAATCGGTTAAAGTTTCACATTCACACACTTGCTCAAGGCTTACATTTTTAGGTTTCTTTTCGCATTGGTTGCAATGTGAAACTGGAAGTTTCATTATTACTTAAATGTTTCTATGCTTCAGCAAAATGGTATCGCTGCAGGTGTAAATGTCTTTCGTGGGTAGCCCCAAAGCGATTGGTTCCTTTCTGATTAGCCTGGGTGGACAGGAGCGGAACGGCCCTCCGGCGTAGTGAACCCTCGTTCCTGTACATACACCAGCCTAGATGATAAAAAAAGGTCAGGGGACAAGGGGATGCTCTGGGCGCACCCACTGTCCTCCTTGACTATGGAAGCCCGAAAGGGCTAAGCTAAGCGTTTTGTCCACATACACGCACAGAGGAACCAAACAAATCCAGAGCGACTCCCTTCACATGGGTGACTTATGATAACCAATTTACCAGGTGCTGGAAACTCACAACAAGCGGGAGCCACTGATAGGTCCAGCCTAATGACAAGGGAGCAGAGACCTACATCTGGTGGATCAAGAATGGTGTCTCAGACTGACAAAAGTGCAGGCTCCATCCCATGGATCGGTCAAACCCTAGCTTGGTAGAGGTCTACTTTCCAGGTGGTTTCCGGAAATCCCTGACTCTGAACAGTAACCACCTCTTCCATTGTCTTGGAGATCTAGGGAAGCCCGGCGATGGGTGTGTACATGCCATAATGGGCGGGGTTGAGGGAAGGTTCTTTTAAGCGAAACAACGTGAAGGCCTGTTTCAGGCATGGTCGGACCCACCCTGCCCGATAGAGACTCATTGATTTCCTTGGCTATCCTGGGAGAAGCAATGGCGGCTTCAGTCTCTGCTACACATAGCGATGTGTTTTACCATTATTGCCGATGCCGCACTGGATGGTACTGAGATCAAAAGCTTTTTTCATGAGCCCCAGTAACCGGCTGTGTTAGGTGCAGGCTTTGTACCTCAGCTGCCAATTTAAAATGTTAGAAGTATTTTACCTGCCAGCAGAGGCTAACAGTGCGCCGAATACTAGGCACACGATGACCAGCAGTTCACCGTGCATGTTTGTTTTTTAGCTGGGGACGTTCTTTACGGGGACAATGCAAATTCGGGCCTATAAATACATTTACTATTGGCTTTGTCAGTGCTTGTGTTTGTATCTTGAAATGCAGCTAGGGACAAAGCAGAAAGTTGCTGCATTTTCTGTTCATTATTCAAAATTACCGGTGGCTATTATGTGTGTTATGATCTAGGCCAGCTGTTTCAAAGTGGTGCTTAGTGTTTGGGCATATATCTTTAAGTACACTTTATACAATGCAGAGGTGCTTCGCGTGATAGAAAAAGCAGATTGCTGTAACGTGAGCAAGATAGGTTTATTTGTGGTTTTGAGCTGCTCTTGGAACTGCGCAGACTGCACAGGAAGCAATTATTGGTCATGTAAAGGAAAACCACACAGGTCACGTGGCTCGGCGCATTTCTGAAATGTGTGATTGCTTGTGAAGTAGACGAGGTTCGCTGCTGCGTCCATTTCAAGGCGGCTTGTGATGGCCTCCTGAAGAGCACGCATCCAAAATGACCACGCGGACGAGGCTGACGGCGAAAAACAGCAGTGACCGAAGTGCAGAGGCCTGCCTGAGCCCGACCGGCCGATTCTTCTCTGCCCCAATGAACGACAATGAAATGGGGAACAGGAGTTTCCATAAAGCGGCACTCTTAGGTGGAAGTTTGCCCAGGACTCGCAAAAAGGTAAATATCACCTTTGTACTAATACTATGTTCGGAACGTTTTCTACGTGATTTGATGAACATGTCAATTAAGCGTGCATAACCTATTGATGTAATGGGTCAAGGCATGAACTGACAGCATTGTCAACTAAATATATTCGCCAGTAGTTCTCACAAACAGCACTTTTATGCGAATACACGCCCTGTGGCATCTAGAACAGACATTCATTTTGAACACTTGGAATGTGTGTATGATCTATTGTCTGATTGCCTTGCCTTGCCTTGTCGGCTGTGAGATTTGTTTCAATGCAGCTGCGTTTAGACCTGCAGGTGTTTGTCTGCTCGTGGAGGCAGGATGCGATGACTCAGGACAGGGTAGGGTGCTTGCTCAGAAGGCGGCCCGTTGCACGCTGCAAGGCCGGCATTATATATGTAGGTTTGCCAAGAGTACTAGAAGATGTACTGTGCCACTGGTCAGACAAACGGCGAAGAGGACAGATGGGGTTAGCGCCGTGTGGAGTAACCCAGCTTGATTCATCATAGTGCAGTGCATGTTTTGAACAAGGGGTATATAAATAAATAAAGATGTCACTGTTGTGTGATGTGTTTCTTTCTTGAGGTGACAAATACGGCATTTTATTCAATAGAAGTGTGCAGGCCCTTGTACACGGGCCAAAGTGTAGGTTTTCATTAACACAATAGGACCACTATATATGCTAAGCCTACAGCTCCCTCCAGTGGTGACAACAGGCAAAGCTATGCGAATTGGACCACTGCATTTCCTAAGGCTTCAGCTCCCTCTAGCTGAGCATTCTTTGCTTTCGGGCAGCCTCTACTGCGCATGACAGCATCAGACAAACATACATCTGGCCTTTCATTTTATTAAGATGTGTTGGGTCCCACTTGCATGCATGATACAGGCATTGTCTTTATATGAAAGTAAAGGTGAGGCAGTGCTAAGGCTTTAGTTTCAGAATGGAGGTGAGCAGGTCACTACAAAAGAGATGAGGGATTTTAATTTACTTGTGAATCATGCTTTTTGTTTTAAAGCAGCGTAATTTGCTGGTCCTACTTATGATGTTGATGTATTTGTAAAATCATGCACTCCAAACGCAACCGCCTAAAGCAGCATGCTAGAGGAGAGGAGTGCTACTTGCCTCCTTTGCGGTACATCGATGTGATAGACACTGTGTTAGGAGTGCTTCAGAACACCCTTCTGCCCACATGGCGTGTGATGGGCCTCTCCTCGCAGCAGGGGCTTGGATTGCAGCCCTAAAGTGATAATGAACAGCTGGATCTCATGCAGAGGTTTGGAGGAGAGCAATAGAAGACAGGATGAGGAAACCAGGAAGGGCGTGTCTTCCGGGATGCATGGAATTGCATGAGGGATTGAATGCCTCTCAGATCTTGCAGTGTTTAATTCTAGAGGTGGAGCCGAGCACCAGGAACTGACTTAACCTCTGGCATTGCTCTGGGCAACCCTCCAGACCATGGTTCTTCGCCTGCCAATCCATTACAAAAGTGTAAAGACCATATGCAAATCAGGCTTAGCCCAACCCTTAATGGGGACACTGCCTAGGAAAAGCAGCCCCTGATACTGCTAGTCTAAGCAACGGCGCTTATAATGCACTGAGGTATTTAAAAACACGGAATGTGCTATGGGGAGGTCCAGCCATAACTGATTGTCATATCTCTTCTACACAAGATCGCAAGCATCCCCAGGCATTTTACCGCCTTGTACGGCCTCATCAGTGAGGAGTAGCTTGGGTCTTTAGGCTCAGCAGGCACGGGACCGACTTTTGGGCATATCCGTCCCACTCTGGGTGACTAAGCAAAACAAATGAGGTGATGGCTGGAAGGCTTAGAATGAATTGTAAGCTCTGGCATTGCCCTGGGAAACCCCCAGACCATTTTTCTTCGCTTGCCAAGCCATTGCAAAAGGGTTAAGACCATATGCAAAACAGGCTTGGTCCAACCCCAAAAAGGGGAGGTCCAGCCTGAACTGCTTGGTCACATCCCTTTTGCACGAGACCACAAGCATCCACAGACATGTTTCAGCTTCATAGGGTCTCATCAGTGAGGCACAGCTTAGGTCTGGAGGCTCAGCGAGGCTCAGCAGGCACGGGACCCACGTCTGGGCATACCCCGTCCCACTCAGGGTAACTAAGCAAAACAAAAGAGGTGATGGCTGGAAGGTTTAGAATTCATCTTAACCTCTGGCATTGCTGTGAGCAACCCTCCAGACCACATTGTTTTTCGCCTGCCAAGCCATTACAATAGGGGCAAGACCATGCGCAAATTAGTCTTGGCCCTGCCTCAAAAGGGGCAGTCCAGCCCGAAATGCTTGGTCACATCCCTTCTGCAAGAGACCACAAGCATCCCCAGACATGTCTCCCCCTACTAGGCCCCTACTTGGATTAAGCACTTGTGACAGAGAGAAGGTTTGCTTCCAAGATGGAAGCTGCCAATTAATTCTGCTTTAGAGGTAGGTTGGGTGTGTGTCATTGATGATTTTAAAGATGAGGTAAAGGACCCTGAAGGTCCTTCTAGACTGGACAGAGAACCATTTAAGATTTTTTAGGCCAAATATGATCCTGGCTGCAGCCTTCCGCAGCCTTCTGGAGTCTTTGAGTTCAGAATGCTGGGAGTCAAGCATGCAAGGCATTGCATACAGACCGTCTGAGTCAATAGGACACAGCTTCTCCTGCAGGATGAAACAAAGGACCTATATTTGGAAGAAAGAGTTCTGCACAATTGCGCTCACTTGCATGTCGAGGTCCCTACTGCCAGCACAAATGAAGCCGAGGACACACACCTTTTCTATATGGCAACAGTTTTTTTGAAGAATGCTGGAGTGGAGCAGTCTCTCTGGCAGAATGCATATGGCCTTGCACTAGAATGGCTGTTTCTGAACTGTTGAGTTTAAGGCTGTCAGTGCACATTAGCGTTGCTAGCGCCCTCAGTCCTTTGGAGACATTGGATTAGGGTGCCATCAGTGTATCATTGGACTTGAAGTAGCTGTCCTCTGAGTGAATTCTGAAGGGATTCAACATAGAGGTTGGCCATCAGGGGGAGCAGGTGTGCCCTAAGGGCTGCCACAAGTCTGGGGTTAGACCAGGTCTCTTAGTCTCACACTGATTGCTAAGAATGATGAGGAGAGTACGAGGCACTGATTGGCTATTTCGTCTGTAGATTGAAGACAATGAAGTAGCATGGTGTGGTCCTTTGGGGCAAAGGTGGGCGACAGATTGTGTAGGATGACTATGGAGAGGCTCCTAGTGTGGCTGTGTTCCAGCCGGTAATACTGAGACGAGGATAGATCGTGGCACTCCTGAGGGGTCCAGCTGCGAACCTGGAGGTTTGTGGTTCTTTTGGGCCACAGGAGGATCAGGCAGGTGGGTGGAGAGAGTATTCCAGCGTATCCGAGGCCGCCCTGATATGGTGCTGATATTTATGAAGCCAGACACAGGTCAGGCCATTGCATCTGCGAGGAAAGCAGCAATGGTTAGTGGGCAGGGTTCTCCAGACAGACTCTGGGAGGAATTACTGCACACTTGCACATGCCCAAACACAGTTTGCACATGCACAATTACATGTGTGGCAATGCGAATTCAAGGCAAAAGCATTTGCACTGGTGCTGATCGGAATGCACACTTGCAAATGCAGGTTGCACATGCGCAAATGCACCATACATGATCTGCCACCATTGCCTAGCCTGGAAGATTTGAGCAGGATGTGGTGTGGGGTTTTGTGTATATGAGTGAAGCTGAAGGGGACTGTGCAGGGTGCGTGGGAAACAGAGAAAGCAATACACTAGCGATATGGGCGCTGTAAGATTTCACAGTCACCTGCTAAATTGGAACTTCGTTTCCTGTGTAGAAAACTAAGAGGCTGCTACAATTTTCTTGGGTTTGTGGAATGAAAAAGGCAGTGCAGGTGAGCTGACGGAGGACTGAACCATTTTGAAATGTTCCCATCAAAAAGTCTTCAGACTAGATCTGTGGATGAGGAGAGGTTGAGTCCAGACAAGAAGTAGAGGTTGGTGGATTTGAGGAGGTTGGATGGCCATGTACAGTGTCACCTGGCAAATGATGTCCATAAGTATTTAAAGTAGGAACAGGCCAGAGTCGGGCCTCAGTGTGAACAGTCTTCAACCCTGTTACCAGCATGGTGGATTGGAGCTCATATGTTGCCTCAATGCATGACTTGGCTTTGCAATTAATGAAAGTACTAGGCATCCCATCCGTGCGGGTTTCTTTTTTAGCGTAGACTAGCATCATTCACGATTTAAATGCACCGCAGCATCAAACATTTTGAAACATTTCTACAAGAAGGCATCATTCAGTGAAGCATAGCATAATTTACTATTTTAAAATTAATAAAAGGAGCTTCTTATAGTCCACTTTTTAAATGCAACACTGTGGCAGAAAATAATACACGGTTTTAAACATGATTAGCCCCTCAGGCATTAATTTGGTTAGTTAATTTCATCAGGATAGCCTCTGGTTATTCATTTTTAAAAATACAGCAACATATAATAGCATCACAATATTTTTAAAACAGACGGGGGTGACAGACCACCAGTCTCTGTATTAAAATGGATGAACGCCTAGAGGATTAATGCAGCCCATCAAGCACATTCCGTGGTTTTTAAATACCTCAGCGCATTATACGCGCCGTTGCTTAGACCAGCAGTATCAGGGGCTGCTTTCCTAGGCAGTGTCTGTGGCTTTAAAGTGGCATTGTTAGGTACAATGCTGACAGGTGGGGAACCTGTGCACCCGTGAGTTTATGTAGCAGTGCTTCTGTAGTGGCAAGGCTATTTAGTCCCCATGCATTGCTCTGAAGTGGCAAGGCTATTTAGTCCCCATGCATTGCTCTGAAGTGGCAAGGCTATTTAGTCCCCATGCATTGTTCTGGAGTGGCAAGGCTATTTAGTCTCCATGCATTGTTCTGGAGTGGCAAGGCTATTTAGTCCTCATGCATTGTTCTGGAGTGAGTGGCAAGGCTATTTAGTCCCCATGCATTGTTCTGGAGTGGCAAGGCTATTTAGTCTCCATGCATTGTTCTGGAGTGGCAAAGCCATTTAGTCCCCATGCATTGTTCTGGAGTGGCAAGGCTATTTAGTCCTCATGCATTGTTCTAGAGTGGCATTAATCCTCATGCATTGATCTGTAGTGGCAAAGCTATTTAGTCCTCATGCATTGCTCTGGAGTGGCATTAGTCCTCATGCATTGTTCTGGAGTGGCAAGGCTATTTAGTCCCCATGCATTGTTTTGGAGCGGCAAGGCTATTTAGTCCCCATGCATTGTTCTGGAGTGGCAAGGCTATTTAGTCCTCATGCATTGTTCTGGGGTGGCAAGGTTAGTTAGTCCCCTTGCATTGTTCTGGAGTGGCAATTTAGTCCTCATGCATTGTTCTGGATTGGCAAGGCTATTTAGTCCGCATGCATTGTTCTGGAGTGGCAAGGCTATTTAGTCCTCATGCATTGTTCTGGAGTGGCAAGGCTATTTAGTCCTCATGCATTGTTCTGGAGTGAGTGGCAAGGCTATTTAGTCCTCATGCATGGTTCTGGAGTGGCAAGGCTATTTAGTCCTCATGTATTGTTCTGGAGTGGCAAGGCTATTTAGTCCTCATGCATTGTTCTGGAGTGAGTGGCAAGGCTATTTAGTCCTCATGCATGGTTCTGGAGTGGCAAGGCTATTTAGTCCTCATGCATTGTTCTGGAGTGGCAAGGTCCCCATGCATTGTCTGTAACCTGGTCTGGTGCTTGAGGCGTCCTGCTCAGGTTTGCAATGGTGTTCTTTCACCGTGCTAGCTTAGTGTCCTAGAGTGGGTAAGTTAGGTTTCTAGTCATACTCACTTGTATTACTTGCCCTGGTGCATGTCCTTTCACTGGGTTGACTTGAATTAGGGCCTGAGGCATCTCGATTGTGGCACCGGCGTCAGAAGTGTGTCGAGGGGGAGGTGAGACACCTAAAAGGCTGGCTATTTTGCAACTGCCCTTTGCTTTTCTCTTGGGTTGACTGCCGTAGCACTACTGTTGTTGGGGGAGACCAATTAGGACACATAACTGAATCATCGATGAATTAAGCAGGAGTCTGCTTGAAACTTGTTGGGCAACAGAAGGTGTCAGATATTTGCAGGACGGAAGTGGTGATGTCTACTTGGGTCAACATTCTGTGCTAGGACGTGGATCTCGTCAAGTCACTCGCCAGAAGATTTACACAAACAATTCCCAGACTGAACATTCCACAGTAAAGCTGATAGTTCTTAACTCTACTTATGTGAAAATTGGTTGTGCTTTTATTGATGATTGTGTTTGCGTGTTGTTCTAGGTAGTTCTAGATAGGTTAGGAGAAGATGCGTCGCGAGGGAGGTGCGGGGGGGGGGCTATAGCCCAGTGTCTTTTGATTGGAGCCCCGGATAGAAGCTCAGGGGCTACAACCTAAAAGCTAGCTAGCCCCGAGCCTCGACAGTCCTGACATTAGCGTAGGCCTGGATCTTTTACAGAACTAGCAACACCCCTAGTTAGTAGGTTTAAGAATAGTGAGTTTGAGTTTCTTTGAGAAATGAATAAGGATGAATGGGTTGGTGGGTTGATAGGTGTTGTGCCCATAAATGTGTGTGCGGTTTATACAGCTTTCCTGGTCTTTTAATGTGTTGGTGATGTGAAGGAGAAGGAAAATAAAGTGTACAAGCTGGAGGGTTTACATGCAGTTCTAAAAGGGAAGTAACACATCAAATCCGTACTGCAGGGTCTGCACAAGTATCCAAAAGCATCATTCCTGCCAAGGAGCAGGACAATCATGCTCTTAATGCACACAGTGGCTATACTATTTGCAGGACAATCATGCTCTAAATGCACACACTGGCTATACTCTTTGCAGGACAATCATGCTCTTAATGCACACACTGGATATACTCTTTGCAGGACAATCATGCTCTTAATGCACACACTGGCTATACTCTTTGCAGGACAATCATGCTCTTAATGCACACACTGGCTATACTCTTTGCAGGACAATCATGCTCTAAATGCACACACTGGCTATACTCTTTGCAGGACAATCATGCTCTTAATGCACACACTGGCTATACTCTTTGCATGACAATCATGCTCTTAATGCAAACACTGGCTATACTCTTTGCAGGACAATCATGCTCTTAATGCTCACACTGGCTATACTCTTTGCAGGACAATCATGCTCTTAATGCACACACTGGCTATACTCTTTGCAGGACAATCATGCTCTAAATGCACACACTGGCTATACTGGTGAAAACTGTTTCCATCCCAGGAGAAGCAGTGAATGCAAAGATATATTCACTGCCAAGAGGACTAACACCACATCAAATATTGTGCCAGGAGATATTCTAGGCATCACTGTGTCTTTGTCACTCAAAAGAGCAACACATAACATATAATATCACATTTTCTGCCATTTTATATGCTAAGTTATTGTTGATGAGAAAATACATGTTTTTTTCCGGGCAATGCCCATAAAACATACTCCGTCACAGCCAACAATTGAACGACATAAAAAAATAATAACATTCATTTAAGACTGTAATACAATTCTTAGAGTCCTAACTTATTTACACTCTCATTACTAAAATGTGCCAAATTGCCATCATAAAAACCAAACCTATCTATGTTTGGTGACATTCAAACCCATTATGACCTCTCGAATAGCCCAGAGTGTAGATAAAGGTCCTGCCGAAAGTACACATATCAAAGTAGCCTGATTAACCCCTTAAAGTGGAAGTGCATGATAATTGTCACCTACATTTCAATTTCATCTTTCTTCTTTCAAAATGGACTTATGGTTGATCTTTTCTTTAGGGCCAATTTAGTGTATGTAACCAATGTGTGCGGGCTCACAGGTGTATCAAGGACAAGCAGTATTGTTCTACATCCTAGTAACCAATAGAGCACACAGGAGAGGTATCAACCATTTATTCCTAAACGCGTTATACCAGGAGCAGGAGAAAGGAAAGTGTGTCCTGTTCTCTTTAAAGCCCATAACGGGCAAGCATAGCGCTCGATTTCCCGGGTACTCAATGGACCTGCAGCTATAACACTTTGTAAAGGTAATAATAGACTGGGGCACAGTCTTGTGTACAGCACTGTATCTTGTGGTCATGAGATTAGGTGAGTATGCATTGGTTGATGGCATACTTGGTCATATTCAGATATTCTATAATGGAATACCTGCTCTAGCCCATCACCCATCTAACTTGTACTCATTTGGCAAGTATACTGTCTTTTAAGATGGAGGATGAATGTCTGCCTATTTTTCTGGGTACTAACACCAATATTTTCTCCCACCTTCTGCTGAACTTTATTTCAATACACTAACCAAGAGATACTTTGCGTGGAGTGGAGTGCGCAACATTCTTTGATCACCATGTTCAATAAGGATTTAGATGCATTCGACCGTATCTTAATCCAGAGTTTTAAAGCTCTTTGTGAGAAAAGATAGTGGAGAAATGAGGTGTTTAATTCTGATTGGATGATCAGGTCATTCAGTGGTTTTGGCACACCAAGGAACATCTTAAAACACACATTTTCAGCAATGATGACATCAAAGATCACATCACTGATGACATCCCTATTTACATGTTTTATGAGAACACTGATAACATTACAAACCACATCACTGATGCCATCACTGGTGACAACACTAATTACATTTCATACAACTGCTTACATCAGTAATGGAATTAGACCTAATATCATTTATAAGTCAGCTCATGAAAAGTTTGTTTACCTTAATACCACTTTATGCTGTGGACTTGGCCATGACAAAGGCTGGGGTCACTAGCCAGCACCAAAGGACGTAGCTAGTCGTTGGTTAGTGTTACAAAATACCAATGTGCATGGTTAAAAGCCATGCCTAGTAGCCCCTTACTGCTTTATAATATACAGTGGACAATGTTGAAAGCTGTAGTCAGTGGCCATGGCTAAAGGCCATAGCTAGTGCCCATTAACATGTTAGAATATACAGTTGGCAGAGCCAAAGGCTGTTGCCACTAGCCAGTATTGTTTTTTTTATTTTGCATTTTTAAAGTGCTCACACAGCCTGTGGGCATTGAGGTGCTTTTACAGGAATTGTTTTGTTTTTTTAGGTGCATAATTGTTTTTTTTGTCTTAGTTGCAATTTATAACACGCTTAAACACCCAGAGGTTTCTATGTGCAGACCCGGGATTGAACCTGTGTTGCTTTGTGTTGTCTTGCTTCCAAGGTGCGCACGTTGCCGCTGAGCTATCCTGTGTTATAGACCCTGGCTAGTGGCTGGTTAGTGTATATAATACACAGTGGGCATGGCCGAAGGCCATCACTTATTGCATTTTATTATTTTAAAATACACAGTGGGCATGGCCAAAAGATGTACAAACTTCTCCAGGTCAATGGCCATGGCTAGTGGCCCATTTATATGTTAAAATATATAGTTGGCAGAGCCAAACATTGTGATCACTGGCCAGTATTGTGCTAAAGTCCATCGCTAGTGCCTGACTAGTGTATATACTATACAATTGACACTGTTTAAAGCAGTATCCACTGGTGAAGGACATCTATGGTTGTAGCCTGTTAATGCATTAAAATAGTGCATATGGGTGAATGTTGTGACCACTGTTCATAACTGTAGGCCATGACTAGTATCCATTCATGTATTAAAATATATTTGAACGAGAAACACAAACAAATGGGACTAGTTGTGGGTATTATCCCTAACAACACACCCAATATTTTATTCACACAAACCGTATTAGGTCACTGTTTTTTTTCTTTTGTCTTTTTAAAGTTACCCTATGTGTAACTGCTTGCCCTCCAACATTCTATCTATACCCTACTGTGGTGACTCAGCCTAGTTAGCGCTGGTGGGTCGCTTATCTAGGGTTGGGGGATAGAAAAGAACTTGCCCTATACCTATCTGGGAACAAACACTGTTCGTTTTTTGATCACGTCATAAAAAAACGTCTACCTCCAATGGCCAGTTAATACCACTAGGTCAGTGCCTGTCCCATGACTACACAAAAACACAAACTGTTGGCAATGCCAATGCTTATTTTTATATAGAAAAACAGAGTCTGCCTTCCTGGGGATTGTGCCGGTTTGCGTAAGTACCAGGAAGAGCAGAAAATGTGAAATTGTGGCCGATTTCGATATTGGGTACTTTGTTCTTTATATTGTGAGCTCACCAAGAAGGAATGATGCTGCCGCAGGCTTGGCACTGTGGAATGTCTGTTATTATTGCTCTGAAACGATCCTTCTGTGTGTGGGGCCCTGTTATCCACACTAGCCCCAAGTTTCCCCTGTTTAATGTATGGCTTTTCGTTTTCTGCCCTCTACGATTGGTGCCAAATAGGCCTCCGTGTTCCTGAGGCATTCCGTGTTTTTTGGGGCTTGAGTTGATCTGTCTAGTCTACTTCCAATATAGGCATTCAAATAAAATTCAATTTGCCTGTTAAAATGTCATTTTTCTAGAAAGCAGCCATTTAATGCAGAACATTGTGCTTTGGTTTGATTAGAGACACAAATGTATACTTCCCAGGCAAAATTCACATGTGAACATGCTCTTTAGGGGATTTTACCATATGGGTTGCATTTCAAGAAAGTTGGCTTGCATTCTAGATTGTCTCAAAATGTAATTTAATCATGGTTTTGTGTGTACTGACGCTATATTTTACTTCCAGCACAGCTTCACAATGTGTGGCCAATGGTGTGAGAGCACCTGGCCTTCTGATGGCAATATTTAAACTAGGACTGCAAGCCCACAGAGGTTTCTTGCAGTGTGCCTTTCAAAATGTGCTGTCACCGTGCACAAATGAAGAAGCATTCTTCTCTTGGAAACAAAACATTATCGCGGCTGCTCCAGGTGTGACATTCTCACAAAAGAGAAGAGGGCAATGAAAGAGAGCTAGCAAATGCCTACTCATAAAACTCCAAGGAAGCCTCCAAGTTAAGACCGTCAGCCTACCGCAGAGAAGAACAGGTTGACTGCTCAGGAAACAAAATGGGTTCCTTCTAGAAACAAACACACACTGCACATCCAATCACATCACTAATTTCACAACCAATCATGTGCTCCTTCCATCAAAAACACTCAACCAATCCCCCACAAGTCTCTAGATGCACATTTTCAATGCCATTTTAAACCAAACATCCAATTACACTACCTTCTTTATTTTGTGACTTGAAAGCTGCTATAAATATATTTTAAAGCATCAATCAAATCACAGAACTTTAAAATAACTAACATTAACGGATGGCGGCAGCCATTTTGGAAGTAAAAATGGCTGGCAAATTCAGCACACAGTAGAAATTTAGCCATAGAGTGCAGAAAGAGGTGTGGTTGGAGGGAAAATGGGCGGGAATGGGAGTAAAATCCTATAGATTTCACTTAGCAATGAGCGTTAAATGGGTGGGACACATAGCCAAACTACATAAATCCATCCTCATATGTCAACCTGCATTGAAAAGCATTACAAACCTACATTCGAAGCCCCTATGTCAAGCTCTTATGTTAAAGCTCTTATTTTAATGACAATAGTTTTGGCTTTATAGGTAGCGCTTTCAGCGCCACCTAATAGCCATAACTAAAATTGAAACCATTATTAAATACAATGAAAATTAAACACACTACTGAATTATGTTTTGTTAAAATAGGAAATCTAGAGGGATACACATAATTAACCGAATGATATTGGACAGTGGGAAATATTCTAAATATATGGTTGTCCCTGGATGGTTATAGGTGAAAGTTTGGAATGCATAGGATCGAATGCCAAAAGGGTTGAATCAAAAGGACCTAAAACCAAAGGGTAGAATTTTCTATTTTTTTTTTATTTCTTTTTTTTATGGAGGGGTCCCCCCAAACGCCCTCTTTTTGTGGTAAAACCACTTTTTTTTCAAAAACGGAAACCTAAAAAAAAGATATAAAAAAAAGAAAATTCGACCCTTTGGTTTTAGGTCAAATTGAGTCGACCCTTTGGCATTCAATCCTTTTGTATTAGGTACTTTAACTGGACATCCCCATGGATAGGGGGGTAAAAGTGGGATTTGTCCTTTAAAGAAAAGAATGCAGTGACATTGCCAGGGTGGCATTCATTTGGTAAAATATCTATACAAGTAAACAACACTGGTCATTAAAAGAGTCAAGATAATAGAGCACTACTTCTTCAGTATAACCTACAAATCCTTCCATGTTAGACAGAAAAAAAACCTTGTGTCTTCCCACACCTGCCTTCCTTCCTTGCCAGACACCTTTACATACAAATTCTGCTCCCAATATCCTGCGATGTGTTTTGCACACCGCCCCTGCCATGAGCTACTCACGAGCCCCTTAAATTGCCCACATATTCTAGAGTCTTGCAGAAAATAGTGGCAAGATGGCACTCCAGCTAGAGCATGTGTGCAGTCTCATCACTGAACATCAGAGAAAATATCTCTGTGTGCTGCACATAAAACTGGTCTGGTTGCAAGTTGTGTGCATGGTACCTTTGGTTTTCCCACAGCTAGGACTATCGCCTCTCATGTTGTGAAGAATGCAAATCTGTAGCCTATAGCCAACTGAGAATTCTGCTTTCTATTTGAGAGGCGTGGTGAGCAGTTTTATGAGCTTGAATAGCTCTCATTGGTCGAACTAGCCTACTGTGTCTTGGTAGGGCTGAAAATGATGTAAGAATCCAATGGAAGAATCTGATTCAGTTGCAAAGTTGCAGCGTTGCGACGAGATATATCCTGACCTATAACCAGTATCCTGCCAAGACATACCCATATCCAATCATATTACTGTTATTACTGAGTACCTGATTTGCAGCAAGGGATCTAACCCTGTTAATACCGAGTACCTGATTTGCAGCAGAAGGGAACTAACCCTGTGGATATTTGTCCATTTTGGGATGTGACCCAGCTACTTATTTTTTGCAACAGGTTCAATTGACCAGGACCGGGAGTGCGCGCCTCACCCATCTTCTTTTTTGTACTGAATGCTATGGGAGTCCCGGGCTCCAGAGTCAGCGCCACGGGGTGACTGTGCCCCACTTTGGAGAATCATAAAGATGGTTCTCTCCCCTCCCCCAAATTTGGGAAGGACTTGTGCTTTGGAGGGGTGTCGGTTGCTGGTCACCTGAACAGAAAAAAACGTTTTCACTACAGCTACCAGAATCCTTTGAGTCTAATTAGACACACCTGCTCAACAGCCTCCCTGATGATTATTTGAGATAAGAAAGCGCTAGGAGGAGAACAACTACAGACCACAGAACTGCAGCTGAGGGATCTAACCCTGTTATTACTGAGTACCTGATTTGCAGCAAGGGATCTAACCCTGTTAATACTGAGTACCTGATTTGCAGCAGAAGGGATCTAACCCTGTGAATATTTGTCCATTTTGGGATGTGACCCAGCTACTTATTTTTTGCAACAGGTTCAATTGACCAGGACCGGGAGTGCGCGCCTCACCCACCTTCTTTTTTGTACTGAATGCTATGGGAGTCCCGGGCTCCAGAGGCAGCGCCACGGGGTGACTGTGCCCCACTTTGGAGAATCATAAAGATGGTTCTCTCCCCTCCCCCAAATTTGGGAAGGACTTGTGCTTTGTGGGGTGTCGGTTGCTGGTCACCTGAACAGAAAAAAACGTTTTCACTACAGCTACCAGAATCCTTTGAGTCTAATTAGACACACCTGCTCAACAGCCTCCCTGATGATTATTTGAGATAAGAAAGCGCTAGGAGGAGAACAACTACAGACCACAGAACTGCAGCTGAGGGATCTAACCCTGTTATTACTGAGTACCTGATTTGCAGCAAGGGATCTAACCCTGTTAATACTGAGTACCTGATTTGCAGCAGAAGGGATCTAACCCTGTGAATATTTGTCCATTTTGGGATGTGACCCAGCTACTTATTTTTTGCAACAGGTTCAATTGACCAGGACCGGGAGTGCGCGCCTCACCCACCTTCTTTTTTGTACTGCATATCCAATCATAAACCACAACCAGGGACACAGAAAATGATATCCTTGACCCATAGGACTGAGTCCAAGAATAATGACCGCATGACCGTGCAAATCCTAACTTACTGGGTCCAAACTATAAATCTACCTCAGAGTACTGCTACCGCGAAACATGAGGACGATCACTACCAGCTCATCCAGACCCAGAAAGTAACCAGGAACAGTGGGTTCGTAAGAGTAAATCATCCACTCAGACACTCACCTCTCATATCACTATGCTCACTCTTCTCTTTACACCAACATACAATAGAGTGCAGCTATACCCCTCAATCAATTGAGCTTATCTGCACACATACGAACAACTCAACAACCTGTGAGAACGCATCTATACCCACAAGGAAATCGGCTTAGCTGCACACATAAACGTCCTATACAGGCGTAATACCACCTGAATGCAGTCTTGGTGACCACCCACCTAACTGCACCCATCCAACTGATCTCTCACTACTGCCGCACCTAATGCTAGGATGCAGCCTCCATCACGGAAATCACACTGGCTGCACACATATTGAGTGCACCCAAGCACTGTATCCTACCCTACTCTCTCGACTGACCTGGACTGTGGTCCCCAAGGGTGTTCAACCCACAAAGCCTTGAGATCATACTAATGATATATAGGGCACTATATAAATGCCAAATAACAATAACGATAACAATATGTGTCATCTGCTGCTGCCTGCAGGGGAATTATCCCTGTGTGTTGGCTATTTGCAGTCTAGTTGTCCATTGCTGTTGATACTGGTCATGAAGACTAACGGTAGCTTTAGAGACATTCCTGGATATAACATGTTGCTTCCCAACATGAGGATGAGTGGTGGATTGAGTGTGTGAGTGTTGTCAAGTTTTTATTTTTTTTAATTTGATTTTATTGAGATTTTAACAAAACAGATTAAAAAACATACAGGAATTGGATCATGTGGAATGTATCTGTTACAGTTCAATCTCACATAACCCGTTGCCAAACCAACCGTATCTCTTCATCTGAAAATAAAACCCCTCCCACCCATCTCCCTCCCCAAGCAACGTTATATGGCACAACATATGTCTGTGGAGAACATGGTCTTCTTTGCAACATGCGAGTCACATTCATATATGGATCTTTTCCAGTGTGTTTGGGCTGCTTCTTCATAATGTTAACAGAGACATAGCCTCGGTCCTCATGAACCCGCAGTCCCCAGAGCAGTACCTTGTCTCCTCCCACTTATTTGTGCATACAGTTTAAACCATCACCTGGGACTACATTCTCCCCTTTGATCATGTGGTGGTCGTGGATTGGCTCAGAAAGTCGCCCCACAAGGTCTCATACTGTGTGGATTTTCCATGTAGGGCAGCTGTAATTTTTTCCATCACTGTGATGTTGGTGGCTACATTCAACTATTCTTTCTTATCTTGGGCGTTGGTCGCCTTCCACCGCAACACGATACATGCTTGTGCAGTGAGAAGGAAGAATGCCGCTATTCCGGTCACCCTTCTGAACTCATCCTCACTCTTTTCCAGCCCAAACAGATCACAAAGGGTGTAGCTTCCCTCTGGATCCCATCAAGAACTCTAATCCATCCGAGAACCTCACCCCAGTAAACTTTAATTCAAGGGCATCCCCACCATACACGCCAGTAGTCTGCACATTCTCCGCATTGTCGCCAGCAGAGAGGATTCATCTCTTGATACATCTTGGACAGCCTATGGGGATCATATTGCCACATGTTGAGCAGCTCGATGGCGTATAACTTGTAGTGGCATGCAATTGTTACCAGTGAGGGACCCTTACACCTTTTTGTCCACAATTCAGGGTCTATTTCCAGATTCATGTCTTTCTCCCATTTACTCTTCAAGTTAACCAGGACCCTTTTCCTGCATTTACTAGAGTTTTATACATAATGGATAAGAGTCCCTTAATCTCTGTGAAAGTGTTGAGAATAGTCTCAAAGGGGGTAAGATCCTGCTGTATCTTCTCTTTCCATGGCCCTCTCATCAGTATGCCTTTGAGTTGCAGGAAGTGGAAGACAGGGAGGGAGCCTATTCCTAACTCGTTCTCAATTTCTGGAATCGTGAGGAAGCCACCCCATTCCAGAGCTGTCCTACCCTTTCCATGCCAGCTTCAAACAAGTGTTGAATTCTACGATGCTCTAGGCTCTCCTCTCGGATCCCCGGTGCCCAAATATGGCTCAGGGGGGATGGCCATGTGGTGATAACTCTCATCTCTACTCCCTCCCTCCAGATCTCCCATATGGTCCCTAATGGGATGGTGTCTAAACCTATGGGTTAGTTTATCTCTTGGCACCCAGAGCCATTCCGATAAAGTGGCCGGAGCTAAGTTATAATTATCAAGGTGTATCCACTGCAAGTGTGTGTAGTTTTGCATTTGAGGCACTAAGATCCGTAGCTGTACTACCACATAATATTTTCTAAGATCGGGTAGACCCACTCCCCCCTGTTCCTTAGGAAGAGTTAGGACAGCATAAGCTATCCTCGCCTTCTTTCCTTACCAGAGAAACCTTAGAATGGCCTTCTTCACCTCACCAAAAAACAGCTTTGGCATCTTGATTGGGAGCATCTGGAATGGATATAAAATTCTGGGAAAGCACACCATTTAATTGCGTTAAGTCTCCCCATCCACGAGATCGTAAGGTTCTGCCACTTGACTAGGTCAGCAAGGAAATTGGGAGAGCAGAGTGGGGAAGTTGGCGTCATATAGGGTATCTTAAATTTCTCGTGAGGTTTATTCCCAGGTATCGTAATGTTGTTTCCCCAATGATGAGACCCAGTGTGGAATATCTGTCAGTGTCCTGTTGGGTGGGTTCTTTCGGGGGGAACAGGATTGATTTTGACTTATTAATTTTAAAGCCGGACAGTCAGCCATATCGTTTGATTAGTTGTATGGCTCTTGGTATCGATAGTAATGGGTTCGACACATGCAGTAACAAATCATCAGCATATAAAGATATCTTATAATCTTTTCGATTTACTTTCATACCTTCCACTAGATGAGCAGCCCTGCCTTGCTCCTCATCCCAGTGCAAACCAACTTGAGTAAGTAGAGTTAACTGCTACAGAGGCCCTAGGGGACATGTACACCGCCTTCTCCCCTCTCCTGAATTTCTTGCTGAGTCGAACCTTGTTCAAGACAGCTTCGAGAAAGCCCCATTCCACCCTGTTGAAGGCTGTTTCAGCATCGACGGACAGGAGAGAAGTTTCTCTGGTCATTCTTTTTGCCTCGTGGATCAAATGTAGTGTTTTGTACATCGTGTCTGCCCCTTACCTCCCAAGTATAAAGCCCACCTGATCTCAGTGTATTAGCCTAGGCATGTATATTTCTAGCCTGGCTGCCAATATCCTTGTATATATCTTTGCGTCAATATTAAGCAATGATATCGGATGATATGATCTGCAGTAACTTGGGTCTCTACCTTCTTTGGGGATGACCATGATCACTGCTTCCGAAAAGGAGTCTGGTGCTATCCACGTCTCCAATATATCGTTGAATAGGTCTACCATGAACGGGAGGAGGGCTGACAGAAAGGTCTTGTAGAAGACTGCTGTATAGCCATCCTTCCCTGGAGCTTTCACAAGAGGTAATCTCTTCACTGCTCGCTCCACTTCTTCGGTCGTGATTGGGGCGTTCATCGTGTCTGCCTCCTCACGGATGAGTTATGGCATCTCTACTTCCCCCAGATACCCCTATATTTCCACTGCATTCTGTCTTGTTTCAGATCTATATAAGTGCTAATAAAATCGTGCGAACGTCTCTGGGCTGTCCCCGTTGTGGCCATCTAAGTTAGTGTCTCCCCTAGAATCTGTGGCGGTCACCCATCTATCTTCTCTTTGGTCCCTTAATCTAGCTGCTAGGAGGGCATCAGCCTTGTCTCCCTTCTCATAATATTTATGTTTAAGGAGCTGCAACTTGTGGGCAATTCGTCCCTCCTCGAGGAGACAGAGCTCTTCCCTTTTTTGCCTAGCTACTGTGATGTTCTCTGCTCTGTCTTCGGTGGCTGTCCGAGCAGCCCAATCTAGATGTGTGATCCCGTCTCTCAGTTTGTTTTCAATGAGAGCTCTCTCTTTTTCCTAGCGCCTTCCTTGATCAGTATCCCCCGCCATGTTGCCTTCCCCGCCTCCCATAACATTCTCTTTGAGATCTCCCACGTGTAATTCGTCTTAAAATATTCTCAGTGGTCATTTCTGTTCGGAAGACAGGGTCCTTACAAAGTGACTCATTACATCGCCATTTTGATCCCCTGTACGGAAGGGCTATTAGATTTATGTCGGCAGTGACCATATCATGGTCCAACCAGGAAATGGATACGATCACTGAGGCAGTCACTCACTGCCTCCGCTAACCTTTATGAAATGTACACGTAATCTATTCTAGTGAAAGTGCAGTGGGGTGCCGAATAGGAGGTATAGCTAGTTTCATTCTGATGAAATCCCTGCCATATGTCTCGTAACCTATATGTTAAAATCATCTCGGCCACTGCTGTCTGGCCACCATTGCCTGGTTTGCCCTGGTTGGGGTTGCCAGCCTGTCTGTCCTCTCTAGTGTTCGCCCAGAGGTTGAAATCTTCACCGAGCACTACATGCCCCACGGCTTCTAGCATTATTTTGGGTAGGAATCTGGCTTGGCCAGTGTATGGGGCAATAGAGCGTCGAAAAGGTGAACGTGATTTCCTTCACAGTACCCACTACCATAAGTGCCCCACCCTCCATATCGGCCCATGTCTTGAGGGCCTTTAAGTTCAACCCCTTTCTGACCATTATCCCCACTCCTGACTTTTTGAGAGGGCCTGTGCCCCATTTTTCCGTCCCCACCCTGGGTTGAAGGACTCCACATTCATCCCCATGTGCATATTTGGTTTCCTGGAGAAAAAGTATGTCCACCCCATATCTTTGAAATTCCATGAGCACCAGAGACCTTTTCTTAGGGTAATTCAGTCCTTTGACATTGAGTGTACTAACTATGAGGAGCTTGTGCTGCTTAATACTAGAATTCACTGCCATACCTCCATTGCATCTTGTGATGCTGTCGCCGCACCCTCTAGGTTCTTTGACCCACATGTGTAACATCTTAGACCACATATCGCGTTCTCACCCATATAGTCATTCCTGCCCTCACCCCTCCCCTTATCATGTCTCCCCTCCCAACCCCCATAGTGGCATTCGATCCAGCTCAGTTAACATCACCCAGCTAGCATCGAACCACCAGTGGGAACCGGATCCCTCACGGTGTCGTCATAAACAAATCACTTAACCATTGAGCCCCCACCTCTAAACCACCCCCTATATCCCCCCACAATCTGTAAAGCCTTCACATTTCTTCCTTAATCTGTCTTGGACATATCCCCTTCACAGATACAACACCCAACTTATCAGCGTTCAAGGCATCCTGTCTTGCCTGCCGCCTTGTCTCCGGGGCGGATCCCATGGGCTTCATGGAGCGCCCGTAAGGTGCAGCCGGTCTGATACAGTGCGCTTGGAGTATCAATAATGTGTGTTCAGTGTTGTTATTGATGATTATGACCTCCGACAGTTCTTTTGTGACCATCTTGCATATATAACAATGGTACGTCCTGTCCACCAAACTTTGGGAAGGGTTTGGGTGTTATACGTTTAGGTGTAAGTTGTTGGGGTGAGTTAAGTTTCAGTTTTTTGTTGTTAATTATGTGCTGGAGAGTTGTGATTTTGTCCATTAAGGCCTTTTGTAGGTCCTCGAACCAAGCTTGGTCTTTGATACAAAGATCTGGCATTTGCTAGGGGGTTTCTAGTTCTCTTAGGACGGAGAAGAGCTCTTAGGACGGAGAATAGCTCTTTTGAGCTGGAGCTGGCATTTTCAATGCACAGGTTGTATGCATTACTTTTGGCTTGATGGGTAGCTTTTTTGTAGTCAGTGGCTATGGAGGTGAATTGTTCTTTGTTAGTGGTTGAAGGATTATTTTCTCCAATTATTTTCTGCGTTTCTTTTTTCGTTGCATAGATCTTCAAGTTCGGTGGTGACCCACTGATTAAGATGTGCTTTTGGTTTAGCTTTGCAATTTCCCAAGGGGCTACCGTGTCTAGAGCTGATTTTATGGCTTGAATATAGGTGGAGCCAATGGACGTAGGGTCGGCTGTCTTTTTGATGCATGTAGTAAGTTTTGGGATCAATGGGAGAATGCTATCAGGCGTCATGTTACACGAGTTGCGGGACTGTGTGGCCTGAGCTATCTTCATTGGAAGAATAGTTGCTGGACTAGTGCTGATTGAGAAAAGTATGGTGTTATGGTCTGACCAAGGGCAAGGGGTGTTCTTGGAGATGTATGTAGAGCAGTTGTGGTCAGCGGGCCAGTTGAGTGTAGGGCCAGGGGATCGCAGGGTGAATCTGTGTGATTCAATGGTTTTCGCTACAGTGGAGGCTTGAGTGTCTGCACTGTCATGAAGGCCTAAATTGAAGTCTCCAAGGACGATTACCTTGGACGTGTGGTTAGTGTCTGTGGTCAGAAGGGTGGCTATGTCCCCGTCAAAGCAGGAAATGGGACCTAGGGGTCTATAGATGAGATGTAGGTTGAGTGAGGTAGTGGAAGAGATAGTAATTTTGGTGGATAGAAGTTCTCCTGATGTAAAAGGGATGTTTGTTATTTCTCTGATGTTCAGGTTCAGTTTGGAAATGAAGGCTATGCCTCCCCCTTTTGGATTAGTTCTGTCCTTTCTAATAATGGTATAACCGTCTGGTAGAGCCAGGGCTAGTGATGGGCCAGCTGCAGGGTGCAGCCAAGTTTCTGTTATGGCTATGAAATCTAGGTTGTTTGTTGTGATGAGATCCGAGATGTCCAATGCGTCAGCGGGGATTTATCTGGCATTGATTAAGGCTCTGTTAATTTGACCAGGCATGTTTCCTGGTTTGTTGCTCATAGGTTTAATCTTAAATGTAGTTGGAGTATGTTTAGGCATAGAATTGTGTGTGTTGATTCTTATAATCTTGGTCCGGTGTGTAATGGTGGTTCCATCGGCTAGGTTAGTGGCAGTGGATCTGCTGGTGAGGTTTGCGAGACCTGTGGGGTGGGACCATAGGGTGGAGTTTTGAGGCAAAGAGTGTTTTTTTGTCCTATTTCTAAGTCTGGTGTTTCTTTGGTCACATGTACGGACCGAGGAGGCTGTGATGTTGTAAGGTGAGTATGACTCATCGCTAGTTGTTTGAGGCTTAGGTGCTGATGGTTGAGAGGTGCTAGAGCTGGAGGGTGCTAGGGCCATGGTTAGGAGGACACTAAGGATGGCGGCGAGTGTGGGTATTAGGTTGGCCTTTATCATAATCCTAAAGTATTGTGCACCAGCATTAGTGGATAGTGTTGTACAGTGAGTCTTGGGTCTTAGGTAGTGTAGAGGCATATACATTGGCTGACGTTTTAGGCAATCTTTCAAGTATGCAGTAAATCACAGTGGAAGTTTTTAAAGGAACGTTTGAGGTTACAGCATCACATTACAGTTTATATAAACTGGAGTAGTACATTGTGCATATATGGCTAGACCTTTGAGCATTAAATGTGGTGGAGGAGGTAAGGCAGGTTTTCTAATATTGAATAAAGATTTATAGAAAATAGACCTGTCTTCAGCGAATATGCATAGAGGATCATCAGTTGGGCACGATATGCTAGTGAAGCACAAAAAATGTGCTGCATTGCACAACAAATCTCACAGGCAGTGCAGTGGATCTTGTAACATGACACAACTAGAGCAATTGGTTTTCAACTAAGGTGCAAACACGATCAACAGTTGGACACAGTGGGCTAGTGAGGGCACGACAAATGCACTAGATCACATACTTATCTCGCAAGTCAGTGTGGTGGATCTTGTAGTATGACATAACTGGGGCAAATGACTTTCAACAAATATGCATAAGAGATCGTCGGATGGGCACAGTATGGTAGAGAGGTGAACCAAAGAAAAGGATGGATGCGGTTCAGTGGGCGGTGTGCACCAGGGTGTCTAGGGGTAGTCTTATAGAGTTACAGGTAGTCTAATGGGAAGGCTCTCATTGAGTGGGTTGATGCTAATACAGGGGATAGTGGCCATTGGAGAGGCTCAGGCTGAGCGAGGGCCACAAATCTTTGCAGGCGCTAGTACTAGTGTGCTCGTGGTCACTTTGCGATGGGATGCAGGCTTGGTATTGATGCGTAAATAGGGTGAGCTAGTTGGAGAGAGAGAGAGACGCGCTCACATTACATTAACAAAATTACTATGCAGGGCTAGGAGCAGCATAAAATCGAGTTGCAATGCAGGGCAGAGTACAGTATAAGGTTAGTTTGCAATGTAGGGCAATGTGCAACATGAGAGCAATTTACAATGCTAGGAAAGGTACAACATAAAAGTACTTACAAAGAATGGCTGAGTGTGGCTCGTAAGCAATGTGGGGCTAAGGAGTGCAGTGCTATAGCGATTGAACACGGAAGACTGGATAAGGCATGCAGTACAGAAGCAGGACACTCTGGTAGGTAAGAGTGGCACAGAGTCCGATCATCAAGTGGCACAGCGAGTAGAGCGCTCGCTTTGACATCCGTGCAGAGCCTGCTAACGCAGGTTCGAATCCCGGCAGTGCCAAACTCAGCCTTTCATCCTTCCGAGGTCGATAAATGAGCACCACACACCGTGGGTAATAATAAGCACTGCTCAGATACCTGAGGGTTTGTAGCGCTATATAAATGCAAAATTATTATTATCAATCACCTATCAATCGCAAAGTCAGATCTAAGATGTGGGCTGATTGACTCTCATGGTCAATTCACGTTACAAGTGGAGGTGCAAGGCTTATTGGACCCAGGGGAGCGGAGTTGGAGATGGCATAAGACGTCAGCAGATGCTCGGGCAATGTGACTTATGCGTGAGCAAAGGAGGCTAGTGGGGTAACCTATTAGGTTACGCGTAGCCGCAACGGGCCGGGTGCATGTATGTATACTTAAAAAGGGAGGCAGACAGCACACTTACCTCGGAGAACAGGTGATGGAAGGGCAGCTTCACCTACTCACACCGACAAAGGATGAGCACTGCACCACCTAACCTTTAATGTAACACTTGGCAGTGTCCTGTGGTAGCAGAGGTTGAAGGATCTTGCTGGGAAGGCAGATGGATTGGCATGAGGCACGTAAGGCCCGGACAGGCTCTGGCAGAGGTGGCCTTGTGCTTGGTGGGCCTTAGGCTTGTGGGGCCGGCATTCTCTGTCCGGTTTCCCTCATGGCCTATGAGGACAATGTAGCAGGTTGCTAGGCAACCAGTTGTAAACAAAGTTGAACGTCTGTTGCGGCGGCCATCTTAGGGTCCTTGAGGCTTCTTTGTAATGGTCCAGTGAGTCACCGCTCCACGTGGGGAAAAGATTGTGTGATGCCAAGTAGATCTGGGCAGTAGTAGGTCAGCACAGGTGGGGGAATGCAGATTAGGTGTTAGCAGGCCTCGGATTCACTTCCTGGCTGCTCCTGCAGCATGCACTGCCAGTCTATAGGCCAGTCCAGCCCTGTACATTAGCAAGCACCTGAGCCGATTGCCACAGTGTCTCGCTGCCATCTTTCAGGCTCACACACCTCAAAGGGAATGTTTATTTGCTAAGGAGTGCACGGGGTACCTTTTGGGCAACAAAGGCTGAGACTGAAGGTCTATCCTGGCAGATACTACATAGATATAAAAACAGAACAGTGAGCAAGGGCAGGAGATTCTAACTGCTGAAATTCGACCAATACAATCCTGGCTGGGTGCCCCCATACGTAGGTGGACACAGAATTATGACAAAATCTGTGTTTCTGCAGTTGAGAGTTTTATTTTCAGTGCAGTTCGGTGTAGAAATACACTGTAGTTTTTTTAACAGCATAGGACATTCAACATTTAAAACGTACAGAGTGTAGTACCTGAGTTCTCAACACTCAAATGGTCAATATTTGAGGAACCAAATTCTATGTTTGTACATTCTCTACAGGTTCCTTGGGAAGGAAGCTAGAGAATTTAGTGGAGTCATAATCAGGTAAATCACCCTTTGAGTGTGGGCACAATTAAGAGTTGAACAACATCATGTATTTGAACACTTCCTCACCCTCAGCCAGTGTGCTCTGCGGACCCGACGGCATGTGATACTCTACTCTCAAGAAACCCTTGTCCTGATGAAGGCCTACACTACCAGAGCTCACCCAGCTCCTCACAAAATGGCCGAAACACTGTCGTGTTGACATGTTATATATGATGTTGTTGTTCAACTCCTTATTGTGCCCATTAACAGGCCCGTTGTTAGCATCCTCCCCATTCCCATTGAGCCCTATGGGGGTTCAATGGGAATGGGGATGGACCGGGTCCGGGTCCCGCGAATGGGAATTACTGGGCTCTCCAAGGTCAGAATGTCCCGGTAAATCCCCTTTTGCGGGACCCGGACCCGAGTTTGGAGGCAGCCATGCCGCAAAAAACGGCACGGCTACCTCCATACTCATAATGAGGCCCTATGTATGCCAGCGCCCCTCAAGCAATAAGGCAAAGTTGAACAGATGACCCTCAGTCGATGAGGCATCTCTTCTCCCACATTCCAGAGCATTCCTTTAAAAAGCAAGTAAGCCCAATTTTCTTAATTGAAGTTAACCAGAACTGCCATTGCCATAAGTAAGGTTAGCAGATGACTCCATCTCACCGGGCAACCATATTCCAGTCCTCTGCCTTTCTTTTACGTCACTTTTCTTTTCTATTATTGTGTTATGGCGTTGTCAGAGTACAGGTACAGTGCAAGCAGTTCACAAAAGAAGAATTAGCATCACAATATATACATCATAATACACAAAATTCATCAACACCCAAGTCCATTGATGCCGAAAACAAGAAAAAAAGAACAAAGACAGAAAAAAGTTTATTTTAGCTTACCCAACATTTCTGTAAAAAAGTTGTAAAGTGCTAAAACAAGTGAGATATTGTCCCCCTACATGAGCTGAGCCCAGAAAAGGTCTTCCACAAGTTCCAGCCCCAAATGCCCCTTGAATTAAAATGTTCTATGTTCTGACAGGCAAGGGCAAGGAGGCAGCCTGCCTACAGAGGTGGCACATCAAAGAGCCCATTAAGTCACTGTTCCATCTGCTGGTGCAATACAATGTCGAAAGCTTCTTTAAATTGAACCTTAAGTATAAAGTCTAGCCACAGGTGATAGAAATAGACAGAGGTATTTAGACAGGTCACCCCTCCCCCCTCGAGAAGTTTGCGTATTCCCTGTAGGAAGAGTAGGTACAGATCTTGACAATAGTTTGACACCAATCAAACCTGAACAATATATGCTTGGTCTTATGTGACCTGTTGACCAATTCCTCTGTTGTCGAATTAATAGCAGAGAGAGTGCTCATGATACGTTTTGGAAAGGAAGCCCAAGAAGGGACCAATTACTGCTGGCACATAGACCCCAGATCTCCATACACTGATTGTGGCACAGCATCTAACTATTTGAGCGTAGGAGCTCTATTGTCTGCCCAGATGTTTAGACCTCAGTGAGGTCAGATCCAATGTGTGCCTTATTTTTGAATTAGGAGTACCCTGAGATGATTTTAAAGTCTTTCCGAATCATACCCTGCATGGAGCCCAGAGTAGGTCCCATGTCCAGCAACAAAAGTTCTAGATAGTGCAAGAGTATAGGTTCAACCTTCGCCCAATAGAATTCAACTGTCACTTTTTACTTTTGGCTGTTTCATTCAATTGAAGTGACCCACGGACTACAATATCCAGAGTGCAAATGATGGAGAAATGAAAGCCCAGGAATGGGGCCCCCGGTGACACGGAGCCAGCTGGTTAACTTACCCAGAAGAAATTACATGGCTGAGCATTAGGAACTATTTCCCGTGGGGAGTGCTGCAGCCGCCTGCTGTGACATCAGGGAATTCATAATCCACTGCAATGACATCGTAGCAGGCAGATGTGGTATTTTCTCTGGCAGGTGTATTTTGTCATTTATTCATTGCTGTTGCTTGAGGTGAGCAGGAATCTTGCTTTTTCTCACAATGTATGCAGTTCACTCATGCCGCCCCCTCTCTGCCGTCTGCAATGCTGGTCAATGAGAACAGTGGAGGGCACGGAAAAGGGGCGAATGGGGTTCAGACACCAATTGAAATGAGAATGGGTAGCTTAACTTACAACTATGTGTGTGTTCCACCTCGGGTTCCACCAGATGTCACACAGAACCCCTCGATGGAACGTAGGCCTGCAGAGGACAGCCACCAATCTGGAATTATAGATGTTAGAACCAAAGCTTGGGGCTGGAAAAGGGGCGCCCACGATGGCATGGAGTCCACACTCACCCTAAACCTGGCACGTCTTGATGGTTTAGTACTAAATTAGAAAACCCTTGTAGAATGTCTGGGATTCCTTTTATTGGATTTAAAACGACTGTTCCAGCAGGGCCTCCCCATTGGGCAGGCGAGCATACGGATGTTGGGGCATAGACTGCAACAGGATCCCTATATGTGTCCCAACACCAACTCATTTCCCTGTCTTGTTTTGTTCTTTTTCTTTCAGTTCTCCATAAAGACAGGTCCTAATCATAAAAGTTGCACTTTACCCATAAGCTTTTAAAATTGGTATTTTGCATGTTAAAAAAAGTACATCAGATCTATCGACGAATTTCGATAAGCCAGTAAAGCGGCAATGTTTTGATTTGCAGTAGAATATAAAAGCCTCCTCTTGCTAATCGCCAAAGTACTCTCAGCATTAGCAAGAGGAGCCCGTCCTTCCGGGAACACAAGCTACCCTCAAAGTGCATCTATGCTGCCCTCCCAGGCATTGATCTCGCTCAAGCAACAGACTTTTGAGTGAATTCAAACAATTCTGAGCGCGGAAAAAAAATGAGTCAAAAAAGAATACCTACCAGTGTTTTAGAGCGAAACACTGCACGCTCAGGCCCGCAGCTCTGCCGCCACCACACAGCTCGGAATTATTAGAGCTTGCTCAAGCAGCGCCGACAGCTTTCCCTCCTTGCAGCGTGTTACCCTCTTTCAAAAACATCGACCTGCACACAGCCCCAGCTGTCCATGCCCTGCCCTGCCCTGCTGGGAAGAAAAAAAAAATATGCAGCGCCTGCCTCGTTTTGTGTTGGCAGCCGGCATTGCAAGCAGCCAATTCTGAGCAAACCGCCCAGGCAGATGTGGTGTTCACGCAATGTGTATGCTTCTGCTCCAAAGAGGCCCTACGGCCAGAGGCCGACCGGGGGATGTCCCGGTGTCCCGGTGGGGCAGTCCAGCCCTGGATGTCAGCATGCAAGTAAGGAATGTTATGACACATGTGAGCAAGCAGTGTAATAACCAATAGGAAATGCCTACCATTGTGAAATCCCACCCAACCTACCAATATTACAGATATGTCAGGGAAAAATGGAAGGAAAGTGTTTACTTCATATGAACATCATCTAAAATAGAGTGAAGAAAATGCACTGTCTACAGTACCGGGTCTACACGACCATGCACACACACCCTCCTTGCACAGGTAAAGGAACACTTCCTAGAACAACATGTTTTACGTATGGCAAGTGTGACCCAAGGATGCAATGACCAATCACACTTCCATGCTCTGCTTTAAATCCACCCTTGCATTACCATGCTCCTTAAATAGCCATGCCCACAATGGAGCTTTTATCACGACAAGGTGATCAAATGGGGAAGACCTTTCACACCCACAGAGACTTACCTGGTCTGGTCACTGATTCAACACAAGGACTTACCAACAATCATGAGGTAAGTTTGATGTTCATAACGAATTAACACTTATCGATGAACACAGATCTCTGCTCATACACTGCGTACCACAGATTGATTACCTTACAGAAACACTGACACTGGTAAATTGAACGTATTTGCTTTCTCAGGCCCACAATTCCATTGACAATAATGGCATCCACTCACTATATATTACATACATCTCGAAATAGAAAGTCAATTATACTGCTGCATGCACATAACAGGACAAACAATTAAGCAGAAAGAACTGGAAACCCAGCGCTTCAACCGGTATTAGATTCGACTATTGTAAATAGAAAGCACCATGGGCTGCAGGTGTCTGTATCGTTTGTAGAACCTCAGCTCGGAACTCCGCCCAATGAGACAATTTCATTACAGAGGCACAAACACACTGCACTCATATACAAAGAATTGTACTTTAATGCTTGTTGCAGTTAGATTTCAAGGCCAGCCGACACGTGTTTCGAGCTATGTTCTTTCTCAAGGCTGATTGTCCACGTGTGAGAGATCCAAGTGCAATAATTGATCATGGGTACATTGTCCTATAAGCAATCTGGAAGTGTTCACGAGGGTGAGTCACCCTATATCTGTATTCTATATATCCATTGAGATCGCGCAAGTGCAGGGAAGGGGAAGGGAAAAGTGCCAGGGGAAAAGGAATGGGGCCAGTGCTGTACATGGGATCAAAACAATAACATGAGTGCAGCCAGCAGGTGGCAGGTGCAAGGGTAAGTGCAGACAGAAGGTGTCCAAAAGTGCAGGTAGGGGGACTGTAGGGTTACAGATATAGACCCAAGTGCAAGGGTTGCCGGGAGGCAGTGCAGGTGTGCAACTGGGCGGGCAGGAACCTAGGACCGAAATCAGAGGGTAGCCAGGTGACCAGTGCAGTATCAGACAGGAAACCATCAGGGGAGAGGAAGAGGGAAGGCAGTAGAAAAGAGGAAGGTGCTTCCGGAACCGGAGATGGTTCTCCTCAAGTTTCAGAGAGGCAGGGAAGCTGTTCCAGATGGAGGCCTCAGCCAAAGAAAAATATCTACCACCAACTCATTGCTTGGAAAAGCAACTGACCTTGAGGGAGTAGGAAGGTATTTATGAAGAGAGAATTGGAGGTATTGAGGCCCCAGGCCGCAGAAGGTCTTGTGGACAATGCAAAGGGTCTTGAACTTAATCCTTGCAGCCACTAGGAGCCAACGCAGAAATTTCAGTGCTGGGGAGATACGACCCCTGGGCCATTGCTTGCTCCACGATGGCCACGATGACCATCCAGCATTGTGGAGCAAGCAATGCAATCGTGCCTTGTTGATGGATCTGCACCAACTGAAAACAAAAGAAATCTCTCCTGAAGACCATGGCTAAAGCTATGGGGAAACACGTGTTGAGGGAGATCAATCAATGTTAGAAGGATCATCTATGTATGGAACTAATACATGGAATAAATTGATGATTAATGTATGGAACTAATACATGGAATAAATTTAAACATTTACAACTTTGACTACTATATTTTCTCTAAGGATCGCACCAGGAGTACCAACTTCTTTTTCATATTAATGAGTTGGTTGGCGATGTACTATGCTGCACAGCAGATGCACTTTGTGCAGTCTGCAAAACACACAATTCACTGTTGAACAGCTTTTTTTAACACAACACAAAACTGGGTAATTTAGGAAACAGATTGATCACAGTTACACTGCATATTACAAAATACCACACAACAATCTCAACACTCCTTATGATAATGTGGAAGTGTCAGTTCATTGCCAGATGCATAATATGGAACACAATGCAACAGGCAAGACACCAATAATTATAATAGCATATCAGTAGAGCACTATATAAAAATAAAACATGGAATGTGTGTAATTTGAAAGACGTTCACTGCACACCAAGGTACATCAAAATATTAGCAAAAAAGTGGACTGGCCCATGCCGCTTACGCACGGGGGAATCCACCCAGTTACTTCATAACCCTTGCACACAATGAAAAATACATATGCTACTAATACCATTGATCACACACAGCAGGCCTAACATAACTCATCTTGCTTTATATGCAATCCTTGAACAAGTTTAGAACATGCAAATAATGACAATAGCCAGATAGGCAATACCTAATTATTTATTAACATGTCTTTCTATATAAAGAAAAAAGTCACCGAACCTTGGCCTGCAGCTCGCAACTCGAAATGCCCCAACCCATAACCCACCCACCTCCAAAAACATTGGCTAAATAGTCTAATTACAAATATCACATTAAAACAATTACACATAGGTGCATCTGTACATATTACATTTACTGTTGATTACAGACAGACAAAAAAGAAAATGAGCCGAACATCAGCCCAATAGATTGCAGACAAAAAGGCGTATAACACACACAGAGCATCACCATCATTTCTGTTATTTAGAAGACAAACTTAGTGTCAAGGTTTATCCAAAATTGTTCCTATGGTATTATCCAAGCACTAGACCAATACACCAGTGGTGCTCACATTGTAGCCGTTCCCTGACTGCGGTCCACAGAATATTTCCAGTGGGAAGCTGTAAAGCTCTTTTAAAAAAAGAGAAGGTGGCTCCGTTCACAAAATATGTGCTCTCTAAATGGTGGTCCGTCTTACCCTAAGGGGGCACTGAGGATGCTTAGAGGATGGGCATGAGGTTCATTTAAACAGAGAGGATATAGACTTCTTTTAACAAATTATAAGTTGATACAGGATTTGGCAGTAGTCTGTTATGTTAATCTGCTTTTATACTGGGCAAAATCACCACCTTTGTAGTTTCAGAGTGTCTAGGCGTGTCTGTGGAGTCGCGTAGTGTGCACCTACTAATGGTATCCAGACCTTGGTCTGCTGCAAGGGAGAACATTAGAAAGTGAAATATAATTAGGAGGGTAAGTGGGAAATAGATGACACAGTGTGGGAGGGATGTAATGGGGGAGGAAATGTTTTGTGATAGCATGGTTGCATGCCAGATCTGTATATGTAAATAACATAAAGATAACAAGAACATCCAAACCAAAATTAGCATCTAAAGTTAGTCATTTCTCAAATCACCAAGAAAAATTCAATCTATTGCCATTAGTACATGTTACAACACATTCAATACCCACCTATATGTAATTGTAGTGTATACATAGCTTGAAGTAATCATAGTGACCTTGGAGAAGGGCACCAACGCCCACAGAAAATAACTCACAAACAACTTGCCTACACCATTGCAGGCCGACACTTTCCTGGGATACCTTATGAATACTAGCACCAGGAACAAAGACACATAAACACAAGTTGCTTGTTGTGGAAAGTGAACCCATTAGCAATATGACAATGAGTTCAGAAAGTAAATTTGAGCCGTGATATTAATCGAAATTAAGTTGACAGGCCCCACTAGAATAAGAGGAACACTTCCATACACAGGCAACACCCAGTGCCACCACACCTGCGGCAACAACAACAATCAACAGCCACACCCCTAGACAGTAGGAAGGGGAATGAACTACAAAACATGCATGGCAAAAAACCACCAAACGTCACAAAAATCAGGTAAGTAAGTATACCATTCTTTCAATCTAAAAGTAAGCCTAGCCTAAAAATTGATATAATTAAAGTAGACAAAGAACAAACAGTGTTAGTTTATTTATTTTTTAATATATAGTGTGTTACAGTTACAAAAAAGAAAATAGTAATTTTTCACACTTACAATTAAAATTCTAAATACAAGTAGGACATTTACAAGATATATCTATACTGCTTATACTACAAATACATAAGCACCACAAGACACAAATTTGAAATCACAATCAACATTAATCTGAAAAAACCTCTACAAATGACAGAACAGTCCATACCTACAGTGGCAACAAATGCAATAGCAAATAATTCACAAACATAAATACATGTGACGCAGAAAAAATGTTAGCATAATGATGAAATAATAAGAGCGCAATTAATACTGCAGAGTATAAAAACTGTTAAAGCAAGGAAACATGCTTACAAAAGTAAGAGCCACCCAATAGGCTTACCACCGAACACAATCATGGATACCAGCAACACAAACCTAATGCAACCCAAAAAACTCTGGCTAAACCAATGGAAATCCTTCAAAAATATAATCATACCCAGACAATGTTACTCGCCTGCTGAAAATCCACATCTCTTTCCACAAAATGTTCATATTACTTCCACAGCTCGATTCTAAACTGACATCCCAACCCAAATAATAAAAACACAACAATACAAATGATTGACAAATAGATCATGATAAGAAAATTACAGAAAATCTCATTATTTTAAAGGGTCAGCTCACCCCATGTAATCCTCCCTTATATAGCTGGCCCCAGGATCAGGTAGCGGATGCCATGCCCTCGCCACATGGGGAGAGGTTTCCCCAGCAGAAGGAGTGATGATATCATCAGATTCATCACACTATGTATTATCCAAACAGTAACATCGCCATTTTATTGGTGACAACGCTAACCAATACTTTATTGATACATCACCAAAAGTCCATATGTTGCATGAACTATATTTACTTGGATCATTGGCAACATATTAAGAACACCAACAAAATAATAATATTTCAACATTTTTTTTTTATTTGTTTATGGTTCATTAAAACCTTTACAAAATCAGAAGTTATCATAAGTGACCATATAGGTTACATGTGAATTTAGATATCAAGTTAACATTTATAAAAAATACTTCATTATATCTTAAGACATTTTACTATTACAGCTGACTATCTGCTTATAAGTTTATACTATATAGAGTAAGACATTTCAAGCAATATAAAATACACGGAACTATGCCAGTTGTGTACCACAACTAAAATGCAATTTTACAAATCCTAAAATGTTTATACTCAAAATACTATTTTAAGAGCCAATCATTTTTCCTTATTTAACATTCACAACTACAGTGATTCTAATTGTGCAATACATTAATTCTCATATTGAAGTTTCCAGTTCTCGTTCTATATGTCTGAGTAACCACACTAGTTCAAATATTAACGCTCTGTGTTTACCAAGCATCATCCTTGCCCATAGTGAATCCGTACAGTCCTCAAAGTCAGTATTGGCGAATTTCTGTAAAAGGGTCCTTCTGTGAACTTTAAAGTACCCACATCCTAAAACAAGGTGTTTCAAAGTTTCAATTTGTTCAGTACAAGGTAAAAAAACGACATTTTAAGGCAAGTGCATAATTTTTTTGACTTTTCCATTGCAGCGTCCTTTCTCTTGTGTGAAACAAGTTAAACTTAAATCTCATATAGTAAGTGTGTGTAATGTTACAAGGAAATATCTCCAAATAGGTGCAATGGGGCACCTTTTTCCTGAAACATTTGGCATACTCGGTGTATGTGCTGCTCTATTGTAATTGCCCAATCCTGTTTGAACAATTTTTTTTAACATGTACAGGATCTAGTACATAAATCTGTTACTGTCAGGTCCAGTTCTATAAGGGCCTCTGTCATTTTCACCTGAAACATTTTCAAAGAGTGAATGTGGTTAAATAATAACGTATCCTGAAGATCTTGATATAGAGAATTAATTGGTGGATCGTTCATTTTGTCATAGTTCCGTTAGTTCACGCCAAGTTTTTCTGCAAGGAAGTGATATAAATCCCAGCTTGTGTCGTATGATACAATTTGGAATTGCTAAAGCTAAATGCAATGCCAATTTAAGTAATCTCCCTTGAAGAATATCAAGGGTTTCATTCATATATAAAAGGCATATGTCCAAAGTATGAGGAGAACAGTTTCTACTTTAAGGTTAAAAAAATCAATTAACGGCACTATAGAACATTTGTAATATTTCTTAAAGATCACCTTTAGCTGAGAGAGTAGCGGTCTCCCTTTTAAATTCAGTTGTTCAGACCATAATTTAATCGAGCACATATTGCTAATATAATAGCACAAGTAAATAGTATCATAGACAGGAGGTAATGCTACGTTTACGATCTCCTATCTGTACTGCTTCCATTTTTTCTTTGTGGCGAATTACATTGTACACGTTTTAGTAGCATTGGGCTTGAAATTATGGGCCTTGGTGAACTGTTCAAAGAGGTATAGTTTCATTTGAAGTCCTGCCGGGGTAGGATCAATTATAATAACGTTGTCTGCAAAGGCTAACCTTTGAATGTGTAGTGATCCCAATTTAATCGAAAACTGATTTTTTTCCTTCCAAAGCTGATCAAGATCACTCAGATAAAAATTAAAAAGCATGGAGCTAGGTTACATCCTTGTTTAAGGCCTAAAGGTGTACTTACTGGTTCAGTGGTTTTGCCTTCACAGGTAATTCTAATCATGTATGCTGTACCTTTATGGAGTAGAATTAGCCAAGATATTAGCTTGGCGGGAATACCCATTTTCTTCAACTTACTCCATAACAAATTCCTGACAATGCTATCAAATGCTGCTGATAGGTCTATAAATGCCATACAGATGGGGCAAGCACCCTTACTCTTTACTCATGCAAGTACATGAGACATGACAGTTGCATTTAATGTCGTACTCATTCCTTTTCTGAAGCCGGTTTGGTATTTTGAATATAAATTGTGTCGAACAATTTAGCTGTCTAGCTCCTGCAGAAGAAGAATAGCTAAGATTTTAGCTTCCGCATCTATAAGAGATATGGGTCGATCACACTTTTTATATATTGGCATGATATTTGATGTAACCCAAGAATGAGGAATATTGCCAGAGTGGATAATTGCATCAAATTGTATCTTCAATATAGTAGCCCATAGTGCTGGTTCAGCTTTGTATTCACAGGGAGGTATAGTTACTGAGCCGGCAGATTTAGAAAAGGTAAGCTTACCTATTGCGCATTCGATGTCTTTGTGGGACAAGGTAAGTTTTTGCATTGTATTCACAGCGACTGCTAGAAATCTACAGTTTTTAAAACGTTCAGGAAGTATGTATTTAACAGTAATATATGCATGCTGTGTCTCGGCAGAGATGATGTTCATAGACACTGTATTCATTTCATGAGAAGGATGCTTGATAGCTTGCCATATGGCTTTTGAATTGTGCTTGCAAATTGATTTTATAAGGGCACAATTGACTTTGTTATGATTACGTATACAAGCATCTCTGAGTTGATTTTTATATTTCGGCAGGATCACATTACGTGTGTGCAAATATTCAGAGTTCCTGAGATATTCTCTTTTTATACTTCTGATTTTTCTATTTTTTTCTCTTTTCCGCATTTTGCACGGAGGATCAAATTGGTGCAAGTTTGCCTCCTTCCCAATGTTTTTAATATTTTACTCTTAAATAAGCTAAAGCACTACCAACTATCCTAGATATAATCTGATCTCTTTGCATTATTGGGCAGACATTGTTTAAGAGAAATGTACAGTTCTGATTCATTTCTATAGACACATAATAAGCCAACTGTTTAAACAACCCCAGGTTCCACCGCAATGAACACTTGCCCCTATGAATCTCGGATAATTCTAGTGCTTTAATAGCATGTAGGCATGGGTGCTCTATCTGAAAAGTGAGTGGAGCATGATCACTCAGAGTGATCAGATGTAGGTTTACTGGAGAAGTTAGAGGCATAATGTCTTGTGAAATACAAAAATAATCTATCATGGTGATTTTGGATCCTCGACTCAATGTGTACTGGGGACCATTTTCACAACAGTCAACAAATTACATAGCCCAATCATCAAAGTACGCGGCCCACTTCTTGCCACGCATTAGCGCCATTTTATCCACTTTCATGGCTTGAATGTTTGTTGAAATCAGTCTTGTATTATATAAGGAGTTAAAATCCCCACTGATAATGATATAAAGACAACTCCATTAAGCAACATGACTTCAAGGCATTGATTGATTTCATCAAACATTAAGTCAATTGTAATTTGAAGTGGTTTCCAATATAAACTTATAAATAGTGGTGGTTTGCTTTTTGTATTTAAGAATCTTAAAGCTACAGCCAAGATGTTACCTGAATCCCACATTAATTGTGTGTTACATTCGATGTTGTTATTATTGGCTATAGCCAAAACCCAATGTTTCCCTAGAAGCAGGAGAACAATATGTACGATACCCTTGTAATATCAGTAGCTCTTATTTTATTGGTTCCTGTATAAGCATCACATTTGGTGGCTAAATCAGTGTTAGGGAAGCTACCCATTTTAACAAGTTATGGAAACCACATGAATTCCAATATATGATAGTAAATTTGTTTTGTGTGGAAGGCTAATTTGAGGGTAGCAGCATTTTGGTATTAAACATGTTTCAAAGAAGGGGTTCCACCCAGGCCATCTCCTTGTTTTTACCAACGATGACCATCAGTTTGGATATACTTTGATTCTCATTGTTAGAGTTTACCTTCGGGTAATATTTCAAAATTACTTACATGGAACATTTTCAAAATAATCTGCACGCACCAAGAAAACAATGGGCCTCATTATGAGTATGCTGGTCCAATAACAAGGGTGCCGGTAAGCCTACCAGCAGAGTTGTTATCGGACTGGCACACGCCGAGATTACGGATGGCAGCCGCTCGCAGACTTTCACAGAAGCACTAGCACCGTTGTTAACCGTCATAATACCCTGGTGTTTCCGTGAAGCCAGGAGCCAGAAAAATCCACAAGTCCGGCAGCAGCCTGCCGGTTTTACCGGCACAGCTACCTCCAGACTTGTAATGAGGCATAATATGTATAATATGGATGTAATCAGAACCTTTTCACTCCAAGCTAATTTGCCAACATCATTCACACTGTTTGCATAATTTGCCTTTAAAAAAAGTTACGGTCCATAAAACAAGAGAAGCATATTATCACTTTTGGACTTCTTCACACCAGAACCCACGCCAAAAAATAAACAATATTAACATGCCAAACAGAATCGCACATACAACAGTACTATAAAAACTAAAGACACAATACTAACAACACATCAACAAGTTCATACGTCAAGCACAAACCAAAAAAGAAAGCTAGTTAAGGATTCAGCAATTTTGGTTGTAATGTGGGATTTATTTTGACAAAGTGAATGTTGGTTTTATGTTTAATAATACATTAAACTTTAATGTTGGCATTCCAAACAGTTATAAACTTCAACTTGTGTTAGATAATAACCATCAAAAAAGTCCACTGTTTGGAACATGACTGTGCCATGTTTTAATATTACTTGTGACTGAGAACTACTGTGCCATGTTTTAATATTACTTGTGACACAGAAATGTACATATTGTTCTTTAATCTAGCATGTGGGCTTACACTCCACTGCGCTGACCACTTTTATAGTCAATTCTTCAACAATATCAAATTACTACATTGAAAAAGTGCCACATCTCGCGTGCACAGGAACAAGAAAATGGCTTCAAGCCAAAGAAGCCTCACAAATACTAACATTAACAATAGCTAGCCTATGCACCATGTATCTGTTAATCTAGATAAAGCAAACAGTTATTACACTCAAAGTCGGAATCGGAAAACAACAGTTTCCAGAGGTCGAAACACGTGTTGGCGATGTTTTCATGATGAACAGATATTAAGGAATATCCATATGTACATTTAGGAACTGTTGTTTTCCGATTCCAACTTGACTTGAGTGTAATCATTTTTAGTTTAATATAGATTAACAGGTACATGACGCACAGGGCAGATATTGTTAATTTTAAAATATTTTTGATTGTTGTAATTGTTATGGAAACATATACTTTCCGAATATATATTAATGACTGTACTTCCAGTAGATCATTGGCACATGGTATGGTAACAGGCAGGTGGACCTATTGAGGTGGACCTATTGAGCATGGGCCAATTCCACATCTAGAAGCTGATAGAAAGGAAAAAAGAACCATACATTCCGAGCCATCACTTTGTCAATCACCTTATCAACATATTGATGAAAGAAAACATGGACCACCTGATAGGGGGGGTGATAGTACAGTATTGCCGAGAGAGAGTGATGACATATTGAGGAGAATTAAGACAAAAGCAAGAGAGAAAATCAGCATTGACCAAGCTGAGGGATAACGAGAAAGATTATGATCAGAGAGAGAAAAAATAGAAGGTAATAAACACCTATTCATACTGCATCAAGAAAGCTAAATAAGGAGACGTCGCACCTAGTAGAACCTACGCTTGGAAGAAGCCAAAGTAGAGAACAGGCTGGGTGGAGAGGCATGCTGATTTAGGCTCCTTTGAGACTTGTAGATCACGTACTGCAATATTGCTGATATTTTAAGTGTGAAAGCTAGCTGGGTGGAAGTTATAGTCCAGACCCTGGTGCAAATAGCAAGACCACTATTTTAACTAGATAAACCTTGCTAAAAGCTGGAACCTGGTGGGAGTAGAAAGACCACCAGTAGAAAAAAAATAAAACGTGCTAGTTCCTGACGTAGACGGAGGACCATAAAATCTAAACATATGTCCCAAGTAGGGGGCGAATACCTAGCATTTTTGGATTCTGATGGGCTCTTATGCGGAAAGGCTACCATCAAGGTCTTTCCTGTGTAGCTGCTGCAAGGCCGTCACCTTATTCTTTCTGGACCAAAACATCAAACCACACAATGCCAAGCCCCAGAACCCAGATAGGAAAAAGTCACGAGTGGGACAAAGACCCCAGCTGCAAACAGAATCTCAGTCTCATGAAAGAAGTGAACAGGGATACCTTAAGCTCTGATACTTTGAGAGATTTGATTGCCTCTGCCTTTGGTGGACGCCTAGGAGTTTTTTCATATTTGACTGGTGATGGAGCGATATTAGACTAAACATGGACTATTGAACTCTTTTCCTTTATACAAGGGTCCTTTCAAATATCTTTGTGTAGCCCATGAATTCCAGCCCTGGTCCAAGCAAATGGAGAACACTCATTTTATTGAAACTAAACCTTCCCACCTACTGGGTGCATATCTGTATATTCTCTTACGAAGAAGGGAAGGAAAACCTCATACTGAACATGCACTTCTGGTCAAATAGGTTTCAATGTCGTGCTTGCTGATAAAGCAAAAACAAATATTTACAAAGACATGTTACATATGCATATCAACAGTATGTATACCTAATTAGAGTAACCAGTTCATTTGTATGTAACATCTACATTTCAAAACACATTATATATAGACCGTCCAATTATTAATTCATTAGTGAAAATGACATGTACATTTCATATATTTGTGCATAGACTGAACACATATTGACATCTTTATGTCATACCTTGCTGCATAACATAGACAAAACAAATATGAATTCTGTAATGCAAACTTATTTTCAGGCAAACCTCTATGATGAGGAATATAAATAACACCACTGTCTGGGTATCCAATACTGTGCACATTTTCTTATAAATGGCTATTGAGCTAAAGCCCTATGGGACATCACCACCGCAACCCGCACCCTTCAATATTTTCAGGGTGGCACTCTTTGCTGGGTTGGGGCGACACCTGCAGTCATCACTGCCCAGTGGCTAAGTGGCTATGTCTTCTTCTTGTGGGCAGCCCCGTGTCCTGGGGGTCCACCCACATCACCATTGCATTCCGCTGCTCCATCTTTAATCCAGTCAGCATCTCTGTTGCTCTGGGGACGCCACCTTTATCACCACTGTGCCCATGGCAGCCAGACATGCCTTGTGACCCTGCTCCCTCTTCTTCGCATTGAAGGGATGCAAGGGGTGGGCCGCCACATCACCCGGGCCAAGATGACAGAGCGGCCTGGGAATTATCTTCACCTGGCCCACAATAACAGAGGATCCTGGGACTTCCCTATTCACCTCTGGTGCTCCTCTAGCCCAGGGCGTTCCTTTGGGTAGCTCAGGGCTTACTCCACCATCTTCAACTCTTCACCTCCTGGCCACCTGGCAGATGCGGCCCTGGAGGACTTCTCACCAGCCACGAGAAGGGCTGCCACTGTGCGTGCAATGGACAGGTTGCCAGTTTGGGCTGCCCCCCACATGCAGTCCGGACAGGGAAGCTCTATCTTCAGCCTGAGCAGCCCTGTGTACTCTGCCTGGGCCCTTTAATGTCACTGGGCCTGTTTGGTCTGACCCCCGGGTGGGCCAAAACATGCCACGCCCCTGTGGGTGACCGGGCAGCTCCTGACCCGCTGCCTGGCCCCATGATTATCAAGCTTGGTTGCCGCCCGCCCCACATGCAGCCCTGTGCCTGCAATGTCTGTGGGGCTTGGTTAGTTTCTCAAGCCCATTCTTGTGCAGGGTAGTTGTGTCACTTTGTTTTCCTTTTTTCCTGCAACATTCCATCCAGCCCCAATGTGGGCTGGATGGACTAATCCACACTTGAACACAAACACACACACACTAGATTTAATAAACTATCTTACTCACAGCCCTGGTGTCTGCATCTTCATTTCTAGGATTTCCCTTAGGGGAGAAGCATAAAACCCTTTCTTGGCAGCCTCCATGTGTGCCACTGGCTAGCTTTGTGTTGCTTTGCCTTTCTTGCACTGTTGTGTATACAGTTATTTCCTCTTGAGTTGCACCCCATTTTACAGGTAAGTTTACAGCCCCGCCAAAACCTTCCTAGGACACTTCCCAAATTGTCTGAGCCCTGACAATGGAAATGAACCTTCAGATTGGGAAGAATGGATTCTTGGATGTTATACTAGTCCTGCTGTTGTGGGAAAGCACTTTGAGGAATGGCAAAACCCATGGCTAATTAGGTCCTCTCATGTTTGTATTTATGTGTCCTTACCATCCTTAAACTGCATGATACATCTTTCTGAGAGGTGTTTATCTGGCTGTTGATGTGTTTAGTTCCTCCAGGTGTCACACCTAGTGTCCAAACGGCTGATCTATGTCTCCCTGGTCCTGCCCTTACACCTCTTTCCACTCCATATCTTGGGATTGTGCTAATTGCCCTCTCTATTTATTCATTCTCACACTCTTCCAAGCTGACATTTGCCTTCTTTTTTCCTCCTCATTCTCTCTCTAAAAGATGGTCTTTGTTTCCTTTTAACATATTTTTCTTCTCTTTCCCAGAGTGTCATCATTCATACTCCTCTCTTCTCGGGTTCCTCCTTCTCCCTGAGTATTCCCATGAATGTTCTCCCCTTGATGTCTCCTTCCTTGGTTGTTTCTTTCTATATTCTCTAACCTTTCTTCTTCTCTTGTTCACCTCCTTTACACTCTCCTCCTTCCTACCATGCTCCATTATTCCATATACGCACCTGGGGAAGGGCGCTTAGTCAATGAGGTGGCTGGACCAGCGTGCCAGAATACACTTTGCACTGCCTGCTATTTCCAGCCACCTGAGGCCCTTCCCGGGTGATACCATCTTGATTGTGGGGAGGAAACAGGGATCCTCTCCCTGCTGTCTCCCCATGTCCACATATCACCACGTCCCCACCCAATACCCCTGAAACAAAACATAACCTTTCACCACCTCTTCCTCCCTCCTCAATTACCTACTGGACTGGAGCTTTGTGCTCCTCCCTCCTGCAGCCACCATAGAAATTGAAAAGGGGCAACGTTCCTCTTGCCATGGTGGCAGGCATCTTGTTTTTACTCTTTTGATAGGAGATTGGGCTTACGCAATAAGCACACAGCCCATCTCCTATTAAAAAATACAATTAAAGCATACAGACCCCTGATGAACACCGGCTTGCAAATGGCTATCACCCCCTTGTTGGGGGCAGATATGGCCGGTAATGGCCCACAGCCCTCATCAAGGGCTGAGGCTGGCAGGATGTTACTGGCCATGTCTACCCCCAGAAGCGGGGGTGATTGCTGTGGTCTATTGTTCTGCCTTTTCCTTCCTTTCCTCTTACTCTGCTAAATGTCCTCTACACATCCTCATCGCTAAGTTGATTTCTTCTTTTCTTCTGATGCCTTCTTTCCATTCTCTCCCTTAATGGACTTTTCCCTCCCCCCTGGGGATTCAGCAATGCTTTGTCTCTCCTTTTGCTTATTCCCTATTTTCAAGTTTACTGTTCCTTCCAATTCATCCTATGTCCTCATTCCTGCACCCTCCTCTCCACTTTCTCTTATATCTTCTTCCTTCTTACTTTCTCTCATGCCTTCCTCCTCTCCACTAGTTCTAGTATTCTCCTTATCTCCACTCTATATTATGTTCTCCTCATTTCTGTTCATGCTCTCTGCCTCCTCCACTTTCGGGTCCTCCTCCTCTGTACTCGATCTCCATTCTGCTGCCACCTCTCCCATCTCTCACACGGGTTCTCTTTCTCCTCCATCCACAATCTTCGCCTTCCCATTCTGATTTTAACCAATGCTAAATGAATTGTTGGAATTGAATAGCTGTACCCATAACCTAAAGACATTCATCTTGCTTAATAAACATGGCCTATGTTGTATATAAAGCAGTGCATGAATGGATAATAATTTACAACTATTAGATGTGACATGACATTCGTATATTGCATCTTAGGTTATAAAAATGTAGCACTGGTGGTATGTTTTAGGTTGACCCTTTAAATCAGACATATCTAAAAGTAACAAACTAATGTAATAAAAATGTTAAACCTCCTCATTCGCTTTTCATACATCCCCTATCTGCTCTCTACACTGCTGCTTCCTCCCAGATACATTCTCATCACTCATATATTCCCAGCACTGCCTGCCTCCATGGCCCTACATCAGACAGAACCCAGATAATTTAACACAGAGCTGCAACCTGATATTACAGTCCTACTATCTTTCTTGGGCGGCCCTCCCTTTTCCCTATTGGAGAGATCTACCAAAATTCATCGATGAGATTACCAACATGCCCACTGTTAAATGCCATTCCTCTCCCAGGGCACCTCACCTCGTGACTGCTTTGGGGCAGTGATTATCTTGGGTCTTTTTACTCATTTGTCTTCGTTCTTGGCCTTGGACTTAATCACAAATATTAATGTACAGGGAATATTGAGAAAATATCTTTTGAGGAAATCAAAGAAATTAGAATGCTGATACATATACTGAAATATGTATTCCAACTATTAATAAGGAGGATGTTGTTGGATTTTGGGTACTCTTCTCCAAGTCTGTTTTCAGGTTGTGGACTCAAATATCACGAACGTCAACAGTGTGCTAATTCTGAAGATGAAATGCAATATATATTGTTTTATTCACTTGAACGGCATGTAAAAGTGGAGGGCACAATTAAGAACACAGAATTTTAACATTTGTTAAAATTCTAAATTAATCAAATCTAGTTTGTGCCCAAGAGGCAGATGAGGTGACGAGGGTAGTTGTAAAATCCTCTCTGAAATGCTGGCCATGGAGACAAAGGGATCTATCAGGAGCCTGGCTGGATCCCAGCGGTAATTCTGCCGGGATATCGCCAGCACAAATTGTGTTACCACAACTCGGTCCAGCGCTGTTAGCGCCGGATCCCGAGTTGCGGGTGTGTGTGGTAAATCTGAGCGCTAATAGTGCTAAAAACGGGCAGTGAGGGGAGCATTTTACCTCCAGCAAAAAGCTGGAGATAAACCTCTGACTTTGCACCCAAACTCGGGATCGGGTCAGGCGGTAATGCAGCCTCATTTATACCGCTACGCCCAACTCCTGATGAGCCCCAACCTCCTTTATTGTTTGGCAATAATGTTTTGAAGATACCAAATATAGCAAATGACAGTTAATCATCTTTCTTGATAGTTGAAGGAATGTCACTGTGAAGGTTCTGTAATTAAACATTTAAGAATGGAATACCTTTAGAGGAGGATTCCAATGCACATTTACCTAAACAGGTAAATGTGCATAAGTGATGAATCATTGTCTGGCCCCCCCACAATTTAAATCGACTTTTATTTATGGAGAACTGGCGCCCCTGTTATTTATTGAATTGCGCACCACTTTTGGTTGTACAGATTGAAATTGGTTGTGCTAGAAATGGGACACTTAAGTGATCATGTTATCTGTAGCGAGACCCGGGTACTGGTGAAACTGGCTTTCACTGTGCCACAGGGTTTACTCTATACAAATCTCAATGTAATATGGAGTAGCACAAAGTGAAACAAACTTAATAATTTAACCTGGAATGGCCTGAAACAGGGGTACTTTCTTGTATTGCTTCGGTTAAATGATATGTTCAGGGGTCAAGTCCTAAAAATTAAAGTGGGGGGACTCATCAACAAACGCCATGGGATGTGACATCGCCAGAAATTAGCATATCAAGGTGAAATATGCACATTTCATTAAATTGGCTTTGCATAACAGCCCAAATTGCACAGAACGAATGGCATTTGCCTTTCGTAAAATTAACACACACACAAAACCAAGAGAGAATGTTTGCTTCTAATGGTGTTTTTGAAAACGTTAAAACGTGTGCATGTTTTTAAACTTCAAGAATCAATACAAATGTTTTCCCTGGAACTTGCAGTACCGAAATGAGACATTTCACCTTTACTTGTTTGCTATTTTTCATCCGGTTGTATAGTGCAGTGATGAAGTCTTCGGCCTGCAAACCTTACGACTGTTGTTCAATCTACGAGGTTGGCTTTAATTCATAAATTCAAAGAGGACATTTAATGTTTCTCCTTTTAGCTAGGTCCACCCTCTGAAAAAAAAGTGGGTGGACTCCTTCCAACCCACGTGTACCCTCGACTTGAGCCCTGAATACGTTTCATTTCTGCTTAAACATGCAGAAAGAGTTTCCTACCTCCACTTGATTGCTTTCTTCAGCAAATGAAAAATGTCTTCTTGATGGAACCCCCCCCTGGTCTGTAACGCTTGCCTACAACTTCACAACAACTTTCTGAAGTTACTATATACTAAAGACATCATATCTGGTGAGGGAGGGATACTTTTAATGGGGAAACCGTCAGCAATGTGATTTAGAGTGTCCAGCAATGTCTGCACGTGCGGATGTGGCTTGACAAAATGCTACAATTAGCGCATCAAGGCGACCTGAATAAATCACGTGCCCCTTCAGAGATGCTGCCAAATCAACATTCTACTGTAATCATTTGGAGATCCTCTATTGAATCCAGCACAAAGGTTAATCATTTAAAGGTGTTCCTCTTTGTAGTACACAGAGAGGAACGCGCACAAACAAGCAAATACAATTCATGATCTATTTGAAAGAGGCTGCTGATGCTCGGCTTTGGGATTCCACATGGACACCCCAATTCAGGGGTCTGACCTGGACTCGAGCATTGTCCTACTGTACTTTTATTTAAATTAATGATTTTGTGTACCAGTCTGCGACAAGGCAACCCATGAATACCCTTAAGCAATTGGCCTACCAGCTGCACCCCCTTAGAGGTATTTTTCTTTTCTTCTCCTTCCCCAAGAAGGTCATTGTTTCCAGAGCTCTGGTTCTCTCTAGGCTGGACTATTGCAACAGCCTCTTTCTAAATCTGCCTGCTTCTACTCTCTGCCCTCTGCAACTTATCCAGAACAGGACTGCAAGACTTGTCCCTGGCCTCAAGCCCAGGGATCGTATCTCTCCAGGACTGAAATCTCTGCACTGGCTCCCAGTGGCTGCAAGGATTAAGGTCAAAACCCTCTGCATCATCCACAAGGCCTTCTGGGGCCTCAATACCTTCAACTCTCTCTTCCTAAATATCTCCCTTCTCGAGCTGTTTGTTCATCCGCCTCCAACTCCCTCAGGGTCAGTCGGTTCTCCAAGCAACAAGTTGGTGGTCGATCTCTTTCCTCGGCTGGTGCCTCCCTCTGGAACAGCCTTCCGCACTCCCTTAAACTTGAGGAGAAGCATCTCCGGTTCTGGAAGCTCCTCAAAACCTTTCTCTTTGCTTCCGCTTTTTCTCCTCCCCTCCTCTGCTGACCTCCTAATGCAACTGGAAACTGCACCGGCTACCTGAACACCCTCTGATCTTGGGACCAGGTCCTCCCCCGCCAGCGTTTCACTCCTGCACTGCCTACCTAGCAACCCCCGCACCTGGGGACTGTCTCTGTATCCCTACAGTCCCCGTCCCAGCCTGACACCTGATGTCTGCACTTACACATGCACTTGCCACTTGCTGGCAGCTACTTACTTATTGTTACAATCTTGCCATGTACTGCACTTTCCCTGCCCCCCTTCCCATGCACTTGCGCAATCTGAATGACACCTGGCCTAGTGGGATCGTTGTCGGTCCTCCCTATGTTTCCCCTCCCTTGCCTTGTCGCGCCTTGAAACACTTGTGTATAGGCGCTTTATAAATGCCATATCATATCATATCATATATCATATCATTGTTGAAGAAGATATGCAAGAACAGTTACTGAAGGGCACACCAAGTTTATTCTCTAAACTTAATAATCTGTCAAATATAATTAACTTAACTACCAATTGCATTCATGGGGATAGACGTATTTAATTTTTGTGAATCTACTTAAAGTGCACCAGATGTGCATCACTGGGAAATCTTAAATTGGGCAATGAAATACTCAACAGGTAGATGGTGTTTAGTAAAATATTACCTGTAGATTCTAAGGTCTGGGCATAGCGGATATAGACCACATCCTGTTCATCTGCCCGGAGTACATATGTTTGGAGTATACCTGAATGAGGATAAACATGGAATATTTTTTTCCCATAGGGACTCAGGATGAGAGCCCTAGAATTAAGGTATTTTTAGGGGATTTAGGAAAGTGCTCAAAACAAATGGCGAAACGTTGGTTTTCAAGGTTTTCAAGCCTTAGCCAGGGACGAATGCAATGCCGAGGTTTGGCCTTGGATGGAACATGACACCATGCAGAATAGACTGGTTTTCATTGAAGATTCCTACATTTGCACTTTAAAATGGCGTATCATGAGGTTCGTACAGGGACAAAAGGGTCCCCTCACTAATACAAAAGTGGCTGACAATCGTGAATAACTTTGTATTACTGATTTACAGAAACAGATGTACCTGGAGACACGTTTTTGATAAAATGCACAGCAATATCATTGATTTGATTTGATATGGGTTTTAAATGTTACACATCTATGCATGGGTCTCTCATTGCAAGTTAAAACTGCCAGCCATTCGTTGCATTAACTCATGCATCTGGCACAGATTGTCCCACAAAAGCATCCCACACTAGCTGATGGGCCAACACTTTGGGAATCACCTAATTGGCCTATCGGCCATTTGAGTGTGTGCAACTGCCTGTGCAAGTGGCATCTTATTGCAGGGGTGCTCATGTCCGGCCACTACATGCTCAGATCATAACATGGAAGCAGACCTGAAAAGAAAACAACGCTGCATGTGTTCCCCTGGACATTATATTGCAAATGCTCTCAGTCATTTCTTTCATGGACCCTGAAAGTCTCTTCAGCAGTCACCTGTAGAGGTGATGCAAAACAGAGTCACATTGTTATTGTGTGTGGCCCACAATGTGTCCTTTACAGCATCTCATGGATTTCCTAGAGGAAAAACTGAAATTATTAAAATATTCATTATTTTGCTTCAACAGCAGTCTTTTGATACCAAGCAAAGATCATGGATTTACTGAAAGTAGGAAATAGCTGTACTCAGTGTCACTGATCTAGCAGTGAACACAGCACTACTCTGCCTTGTAGATGTTTGGCTGTGCCTCATTCTGAGAGTGAGCGAGCTAGGTGTGTGTGTGTCTGGGTAGTTGAGGTTGCCTGGTGCTTGGCCTGGGGAATAGTAGCAGTGCCAGAGTTTGCCAGACTCTTGTCAGTCTCTGCCAGACTTTGCTTTATGGAGTCCCGAGAGCTGGCTGGTGGAAGAAGGAGTTGGTGTGGGGCCTGGGGAACATCTCCTCTCTTGGGAGATGCTGATTCACGTGCTGCACCCTTCAGTAAGCATGGCGTCTCCATGGCACTTGGTGGAGGTCCTGGGATATGATTCATCTCTGTATTTCACTCGTTATGCTCCACAGTTCACACTTTCTGTTTCGTCAGAGTACAGTGCCTACATGGCACATAGTTTTCCCGCTGTGTAAATGCAGCCCGTGCTCTCCCAATATGTACATGTTGGTTCATGTGGTGGCATTGGAGAGGCAGATGATGAACTTTAGACAAAACCTGGGGATTCTAGAATGTCAGCTGACCAGGTGGTTCAATGTGATAATATCCCTGCAAAAATGTGGTCATACACGAATGGTGCCATTTTTTTGCAGCGATATTACCCCATGGAACCTGTGAGGAACACCCCCACAACCCCAATATTTTTTTAAAGGGAGCGGGGGACGCCCCGTTCCGATTTACCCCATAAATTATCCTCATAATAATGTCGCCCATGCCGTTTCCCGGCGACTATATGTATGGCAACATTATTTATGGGGATAATATTACCCGATACCGACCACACAGCAGCTTAATCCAGCTGCTCCTGCTCTCTCCCTGTTTTGGTGATCTCGCTATTGATTTGACCCTCAAACATGAAGAAAAAGAAAGTTGATGTCCATGAAAACCCTATTGGCAAGAAATCCAAACAGTTTCCGGATTTTGAGGAGGCTCCTGGGGCTGGAGACATCTACAACCTTCTACTTAAGGTGGCTGGTGATGTAGGGGAAATGTGGTTGTCCCTTTCGGAACGTACTTCAAAAGTTGGCCATCTGGAAACAAGGGTGACAAAAGTGCAAAGTGGTACTACTGGCCTACAAGGATTTTCAAAGAGAGGTGTCTTCTTTGAGGGCCCAAAACCTGACATTGGAGATGATGTCTGGAAACCTTCATTTGCACTTGATGGGTCTGCCTGAGCTCCCTGACTGGGACAAAAACCTGGCAGAGATGGTCCTCAGGATTCTTAGGGAAGTTTTTGGGGAGAGCCTAGCTGAGACTACAGTCCTGGACTGTGCATACAGAGTTGGCAGACCTGTCAGTGGTAAATCCTGGCATGTTATTTTGGTTTTGACTAGGTTAAGCACTAAAGAGAATATTTTGAAAGCTGTGATAAAGGAAACAAAGATTTTGTATGACGGGTTTGCCCTTTACATATGCCCTGACTATTCTCAGGAGATTGTGTAGAAGGGAATAACCTTCAGAGAAGCAAAGTCACTGGCTGGGGAGAAACACATCCAAGTTATTTTGACCAAACCAGCAAGATTAAAGATCTTTTTTGATAAGGAAACCAGGAGCACTCAGAATGCACTTGAAGCAGTGGCTCAAGGAATCTGCTTGGAATAATTGCATCTATTTTATTTCGCTGGATATAACTCCCCTTTGGTGATGTCTGCATTTTGACTTTTTGTATTTATTTCTCCAGTATATTCTTTTTTGGTGTTGATGTTGCTTAAATGTTTAATATGTCTATATTGTCTAACATTGTTTATGAAAAATAACTGTTGGCTTAGGTTCGGTTTGTAAACTGTAGCCAGTTCCTTTGCTCAGGCGAACATCGCTTCCTCAAGCTTCCGGAGAGAGCTTCCTGTGGATTGTGTGGGTCCTTTAATTTAATATGAATTTCACCGCAATGGTGGATGCAAACATTGCCAACTGCTTTGAGGCTAAATATGATTGTAATGGTGTGCAGTGATCTAGATGGGTGATCTGAGGTAAGCTGTCAGTTTTTCATGTTGTGGGCTTTACTTTTTGGCCTGACCCGCTTGAGTCTCTGGAGCCATCTCCGAAGGGTGACTCATGACTGCCTCTCCTGCTACTGCGCACTTCCTCTGGAGCTGGCCTGGAGCTGGTCTTGTGTGGGTCTTGTTACGAGCCCACAAGCCACATGTCCGGTATGGTTATGGTTATTTATACAAAGTTAACCGTCCGAACCACAGGAATATTGTATGGAGCAAATGTTTATTCTCTTTGTTATGGGGGCCTTTTCAAGTTCATTAATCTGATTGTATATCAATACTATGAAAGGACATGGGGTACCCAAGAGTACAACAAGCACACTCTGGAAATAAATGCACACATTCACATATTTCATTCTGTGTGGAGGTTTCTGGTGGCATGTTTATGAAAAGGTTGGAAACAGCTGGTCCTGCTTGAATATTTGCATGCATGTTTATGGTGTTTTATATCAAGTCCAGTACTATTTTTTCGACAACAACAATTGAAATCTTTGATTGACCTTAACAAATCCTTTTTAGATTCTTATGTTCATTAGCCACGCAGCGACACTTAATACACAATGTCGCATAGTTATTTATAATTACTGTTCAACAGCAATTTAGTACAAAAACCAAATACAACCACTATAGTGACTTAATACATCGACCCATCAGAACTCAATCGCTGTGCTGGGCAGTTTGATATATATATATATATGTATATATGAAACAGTACCTATGAGTGCTTTATTGCGAAAGCACACACTGTGAACTTTGCCAGATTAAACTTGTGTGGGCGTGGCACTGCCAATTGAAGGCAATGAGAAAGGTGCCAAAAGATTGGTGTTAGTAACACGCAGACACTAAAAAATGACCCTCAAACTTACTTTATGATGATGTTGTCATTGTTTTGATTCACCAAAGTGCTTTTTGTTCTGTTTTGAAGGCGCTATGTTGGAGTCCTCAGGTGAAATCATGCCACCCAGAGGTTGCACCTCTAATTATATAGCTTCATTTCATTTCATGGTGTGCAAAGAATTACCCTCTATCTCAACCTGATCATAGATATATATAAATTGCAATTTAATTGATTCTCTCATTATGTTGACCATCCAGTTGAGAAATGTCTATGTTCTTGCAATGGCAGATTTTCTCTTGTTTCGCGTAAGAGGGTCGGTTATGTTGTAGATTTTATATACACCAGTGGGGCCCTCTTTGACTCCCACACTCAATAGCCTTAACCAACATCTTTGACTAGAATGGATGGGAATTTTGATTTTGATGCTTGCTGTGCCAGTGTGGGGTTCAACGCAAACCCTCTCCAATACATGCATATTTCTGGCCTGCCCGCAGAACACACATGATTCTTTTTGCATCGGTTGTGTCTTCTGGAACCCTTTTCAGTATGTGTTTTATATGACATGTTAAAAATATACCCAAACCCTGATTGGTTCATTCTTTTGGCACTTGTTTTAGGTTTGGTGGATGATGAAGGGCTTGGCTTGGGTTGATAGAGGTGACCAGCTATTTTACAATTAGACAAGTTTAGTAAGGTCTAGTTGGGAGGGCATTTTCATTTTTAATGTATTCTCATTGACCCTAGAGGGCTCTTTAGATTTTTCTATGTACGGTTTCATTGGGCTTAGCGCAGACTGCATCCCGTGGGGTGTTTTGACGGTTTATAGGTGAATTATTATTCTTGTTTAAGTTTACTTGAGGATGATATTTATGTAGGAGGAGGGCAGGGTTTGGGGTAGTTTTGAACACAATTCCAATTGTGTGGAGCTTGTTGTGATAATACCAGGATGTAGCCTGTTGTGTGGAGCCTGTTGTGATAATACCAGGATGTTTAATGGTGTTGTGCTGTTGTTTTTTGTCAGTGTGTCTGTATTTCTGTCTGTCTGGTATTGTGAGTCTGGCAGTCAGGGTGGTTTTTTCATGATGTTGGTCGAAGGAGTGATTTCTTGGAATATGAACAGTATCAATGATTTGAATAAAAGAAGAAGGCTCCTGGGTCATTTGGACAGATCGAAGGCAGACGTGGCCCATCTACAAGAGACATTTCTGTTGGATACAAATGTGGACCTGATGAAGAGGGGCTGGATGGGTTCAGTTGTCTCATCTTGTTATTGTTCTAATTCAAGAAGGGTTTGGATTTTGGTGAAAAAGGGTATGCCATTGACTATTCTTTCAAGTAACAAGGATAACGAGGGCCGAATCATCCATGTGGCCCTTCAGATTCAGGATTCTGTCATCAGGATTTATAATATCTACACCCCAAATGGTGGAGAGGGCTCCTATTTTAGGACCCTCGCCCAGTTTCTTCAGAGGGTTGGAGAGGTCGATTTGACTCTGGGAGGAGACTTTAATGAGACAATGCTCCTCTTGGAGTGGTGGCTCCGCAATGTGTGTGGGAGGGAATCATATGTCTTTACATGCATTGGTTAATGAGTTCCATCTTGTAGAGGTGTGGAGATTTGCTAATCCTACTGTTAAAGGGTTTATATGTATTACTCTGGAGGCCGTAATGTATTCTCACGCATTGATATGCTAATGATTGCTGGCCAGTGTACCCAAAGTTTCCAGAATGCAGATGCTATACTAATCTCTGACCATACACCCGTCTGGATTGAGGTTTCAATGTCTTTCATAATACCAACAACCAACTAGTAGAAGACGAATACTGCACTGTTGAATGACAGTGAAACGGTTGATAAGATTGTGAAGGAGGCAGAATTATTTGTGTCAGTGAACTGGTTTCCGTATGTATGTGTGGAAACAACCTGGGAAGCATTTAAATGTTATATGCGCAGGCTGCTAATGGGTCTTTCCAGTAGGGGGAGTAAAGTGCAAGAGTGTGAGTTAAATTCACTGCAAGCTGACATTCTACCGTTAGAGAGAGGATATATATCAAATCCAACTACGGATGCAAGGGATGTGTTAATCCATAAAAGAAATTACCTGAACATGTTGTTGTCTGAAAGGGCCAGAGAGTCTCCTTTTTAGAACAAAATGTAATTATTATGAAGGGGATGAAAGGTGTGACTGACTGCTAGCCCATAGTTTGAGGGGTCAGGGGCAGATCGGATCATAAGTGCCATTGCTCGTGCTTCAGGGGGGCTGATGTTCGACACTGCTGTGATCAATAAGGCCTTTCGTGACTACTGCTCGGAATTGTATACCTCTGAGGGTCTTCCAGCTGATGATACCTGTTAAGTGACTTCAATTCAGCACTCCAACTGAGTCAATGCCTAGTCTGGGATGCCCAAGGGAAGCCCTTATTTATATATTTTTATGACAAGTTCATAGATCTGGATGATAAACCCTTGTATAACGCCCCTCTCTTTGAATCCCCCCTGACCTCACTGAGCCAAGAAGTAGGTTTGTTTTGCAAATTAAAAGATTTATTGAAAAATTAAACAAGATATATATCACACTTTTATAAATAAATTAATATGTGATAGCACACTGATGAATATGACAGTGACCAACAATAGATAATATTACACTAGCACACTTTTTTAATTACTTATGAGTTGGTATAGAGAGGATAAAGTAGCTGAGAATGCTTTTATGGGTTCAAGGAAATGCAATGATGGAAAAGAATGCAGCACAGAAATAACTGAGATGGTTTCCACAAGAGATAATATGATCACTTTTTCTTTGACAATTCACTCCCCCCCTATGCAATATAAGGAGATGGAAGGGGAGCACACAATTTCCAGGAATACAATCAAATGCAATACCAATTCAGTTTCCCCCTAGCAAGCTTAGAGCAACAGGGATGATTTTAAACCACAGGCAAAAATACTTGAAATTTGATTTGCAAAGAAGTGAAAATATGCTAAAAATGATTTTAATTACCTATAGGAGATTCAGGGTAGGTGATAGCTACTTTAGATTGGTTCAGGTCAACACTATCAGTGATTCATGAGGGATTATCAGGTTGAAAACGGATTTCAGCAAAACTATAAGAAAGCTGAGGATCTTAGCTCTAAAATGAAAGTTAAATCTCGTTCCTAGCACACGCGGTTCAAAAGATACGGACGATTTTGTGGAGGTAGATTTTCAGAAATAAAGTAAGATTCAAATGGCAAATGACACTTTCACAGGTTTGAAATCACAGAATGGACACACGATTTCTATGCAGTTCTAAATAGCTGGAAATGGTTTGAATTAGATTATTTTTAAACTAAGAGATTGGTTTGCACAGCTCTGGCTGGATACTCACTCCTAATTTTGGAAGGAATGGGCCTCGTCACAGATCTGGTCAACAGGTTTAGCTGCGGTTCTCTCTGCTCTGCTGGTCTGGACCTCTGGTTCTGGCAAAGGTTCTTGGCACTGCACAGCGGTCTGGTCTGGTCGGCGGTTCTGGATCTCTGGTTCTGGTCTCGGCACTGCATGGCGGTCTGGATACAGCTCTGCTTTCTGGGTTCTGGCACAGGGTTCTAGCCAGAATCACATAGCTCGCCCGGCTGTTGAATGGTTTGGTTAGGTTGCTGGATTCTGAGGCCTCTGGAAAGGATTCAGCTTGTGGACTAGGCCTTTCTGCTAAAAGTTCTGGAATCTGGAGTCTGTTTTTCTAAGTTCTGATCTCTGAATCTGTCTGGATTTGAAGTCTGGAGTCTCCCGTCAAAGTGCTCCGCAAGAAAGTGGAAAGTGAATGTCTACCTGGGTCTCAGTGACTCTCTTTATGTCTTTTGAAAGTGGGTGGGAAGGCTGACTTTCTATGCCCAACCCTCTGAGGATCCTGATAGGCTATAGGATTCTCTGTCGCCTGACTGGGGAACTGAATTGTAAGTCATCCGGCATCCTTTTTATGGCATACAGAAAGAACACTCCCCTTGTCACTTTGCACACAAATCTATTTTTGACTTAAATGCATATTTGTCTATGTACAATTTTTCTAATATTATATGTCCAGTTAACATATTTTCTGTACCACCAAACCATCCGATCCCTGTCTTTGTAAGATGTTGTGTCCACTTCTGGCAGAATTCTGCCCTTTTCATACAGAACACAACCTCTAAACTTTTCCAGAATTTACACAAATGTGCGCAAGGAATATGGGCATCAGATGATGAAGTGTCAGATTTTTAACATACATACATTTGGAGTAATACTCTATTTTCCGCTACTACCCCCCAGAACATACCACAGAGTCCTAACACCTCTTAAAATGTGCACAGAAAAATCACAGGAATCATGATATTATTGATATAATTTTGACAATTATGTACAATGAATTATCCATCTTTCTAAAATTATGCTCTGGCCAAGAGGGGTGTGGTTTCCCAAAGCACATGGGGGATTTCTGGTTTGTCCACTTCCTCCAAGCTCAGCTGGCTCACAGAGGCAGTGCTCCTCCCAGTTCCTTCCGAGAGTAAGCCATTTACGACCCCCTGATTTAGCATTTGCCTGAGCCAAGGAAAGTTCATTGTTCTGTTTCCTGCAGTCCCAGGTACTCCTCCCCTAATTCAATCAAAGAGGTGTGATCTCCTTTTGGTGGGAACAGCATAAGGCAGCCAGGCCTGTGAATGCAGTTGCTGGGCAAGTTTCAACTCCTGTCAGGTGTAGTTGCCGGGAAGAATTCAATCTCTTTAAGCCAGGCTTCAGCCAAATGTCACTTTTGTTCCAGTTTTTCTTCATTCAAATCAAACTTACAATTTTGACACATGCAGCTAGAACGCTGATTCTAAGTTTAAAATGATGACATTTAAACAGTTGCAACCTATGTGACACTCAAAAGTAGGTCACTCATTTATTTTAAACATTTCGATTTTAGTTGCTTTAAATCCCATATCACTTAAGCTGCTGACATCCACAGCTCAGGCAGTTTTCTTATGAACATTATTTTAGGCTCTTCATCTTTCCAGATTCGGAATGCACCCAAAACTTCATTCTACCAGACGTCTGCTGGTGTTCAGTAAGATTTTTGAATATCTTGCATTGTTTGAAATAGGCATTTTGAGCTTGCATTCAGAGAAACAAAGGTGATTTCAAAGCGCTTTTTGCTAACAGGCACTGCTGTTTTTCCTTTGGCACCACGCTTCACTCATGGCGCTTCTGGCCCATCACGCTCGCACTGGCAGCTGGCAGGTCAGGCGACCATTTTGGTGTGCGCAAAAACTGCACGGTTTTCCTGGATTCTGGCGCAAATGTGGGCTTTTCGGCCATCTTGGATTTTCTAAGCCCACAGCACCAAATGTTGTAGCATAATAATTCAAACGTGGGTCAAGACACCTGACATACCCTAAGGAGTTACCTGGGTGGATGCAGCTTGCAGAGCTTACCAGATGCGATGAAACGGTCATTGGATTTAGTTCTCTCCAAGGACGAACTGATGGGAGCAGCATCTCACCTAAACAGTGGGAAATGTCCTTGTCTGAACAGGCTCCCTGTGGAGTTTTATAGGACCATAACTAGGGTTTTCTTTGAGCTGCTGAGGGAAGTGCTGATTGAGTGAAAGCAAAGAGGTGTACTACCACGGACAAATAGGCATGCATCAATTTTAGCATTATTGAAGAAAGGGAAACCCCTGACCTCTGTGGGGAGTTATAGGCCCATCAGTCTTTAATAATACTGATAACAAGATCTTGGCCAAGGCTGTGTCTTTGCGGGTGGAGAACACCTTGGAACATCCTATCAATCATAATCAGTCTGGATTCGTGAAAGGAAGGAGCCCATCAATCAACATGCAGAAATTGATACTGACGCTTCAGGAATGCAAGAAGTTGGATTCTGGTGTGGCCGTGTTTTCGTTAGATGCTGAGAAGACATTTGTCGAATTGAGTTGGGCTTCCTATTTGCACTGCTGAGGAGTTATATATTTGATACGGAAATGTTGCAATGGATATGGTTGCTCTACTCGAAACCCACTGCTGCTGTCAATACAAATCGATGGTTGTCTGAGTCAGGGGAAGAGGGAGGGCTGCACCTCTATCACTGCTGCTCTTTATGCTGGCTATGGAAACACTGGAGGTGAGGATTCAATGTCATGAAGAAATAGAAGGAGTTTGATGTGGAGATGTGTTACAGAGGTGTGGTTATATGCCGATTAAATTTTGTTGGTGCTGCAGACCCTGGATTCCTCATTGCCGGCTCTGATGCAGCAAATAGAATTGTTTAATCTTTCTAGGGATATCAAATTAATTGGGCAAAATCTGAAGCAATTCCAGCCTCAGCTTCCTGCACCAGTACTTATGTTGCCAGGATCGGATTCTGTTGGTGCCGTGAGCAAATGAAATATCTGGGTGTTCGGCTCACAAATGAGATACGTCAGATGGTGGATGTGAACATGCGGAGCATAATATCAAAGTTGAAGTTGGAAGTGGCAAGATGCTCTGAATTGAGGGTGTTTCTTTGGGGGAAGGTTAATGCCAACAAAATGTCATCTGCACCATGCATGAACGATGTGACAAGCATGTTGCAGCTACCTGTAGGAAGAAAAGTTTCAGAGACATTGACAGCATGTTGAAAAGTTTGCTGTGGGAGAACAAACAGCCACGACTAAAACTGTGGAAATTTCAACTCCCTTGTGAAAGAGGTGGTTTGGGGATTTTGCTTTATACCAACTATATTGTTTTGCCATCCACCTACTGTTGTACTGTATCTGCATGCTGCTGCTGCCCTGCAACATGGGGTAGGCACCTTGTACTTGCCTCTTGTTGGACTCTCACTTCTGTGTGCTGCTGCCGTCCTGCAACATGGGACAGGCACCATGCACTTGCCCACTGATTTGTCTTTCACATCTGCATGCTGCTGCCACCTTGCAACATGGGGTAGGCACCATGCACTTGCCCACTGATTTGTCTTTCGCATCTGTGTGCTGCTGCCGCCTTGCAACATGGGGTAGGCACCATGCACTTGCCCACTGATTTGTCTTTCGCATCTGTGTGCTGCTGCCGCCTTGTAACATGGGGTAGGCACCATATAATTGCCCATTGCTGGACTCTCGCATCTGTGTGATGCTGTCACCTTTCATCTTGGGGAGACTCCATGTATTTGCCTATTGCTGGACTTTCACATCTGTGTGTTGCTGCCACCTTACATCACGAGGAGACTCCATGTATTTGCCTATTGCTGGATTTTCGCATCTATGTGTTGCTGCAGTCCTGCAACATGCGGTAGGCACCATGTATTTACCCATGGATTTGACTCTTGCATCTGTGTGTTGATTCCTCCCTGAAACATGGGGTGGGCACCATGTATTTGGCTATTGCTGGACTCTCGCATCTGTGTGTTGCTGTCACCTCTCAATGTGGGGCCATGCTCATTTGATGTGATCATCACCATGTACCTTTTCTTTGCACTTTTGCGCATGCCGTATTAACTTTGTTCGTTCTACAATGTTGTAATGAAATTGTCTGATGCTTCCTATTCTGTAATGTGAAGCACTGGAATCAATCTCTAAGGTTTAAGCACCTAGATAACTGTGGGATATAAATAAACAAACAAACAAACCTAACATGTGGGCAAGGGCAGAATCTGGTCCGAGTAAACCACTGTCTTAGGGAGATAGCAACCTTTTAAGAAAACAATACCTGTTCATTAGTAGCCATCAAAGAGTCTATCAGAGAAAAATGGGCACATTCATTCTGTGAGAGGAGGGGGGATTACTTCATTCATCCCAAAAAGTACCTCCCGCAAACTGGTGTATCCTCCTTTTTAAAATCTGTAGGTGGAATTGGCGACCGTAGCTCTGCTGACTCTTCTTCCCCTTCCCTGTACAGAGAAAACGCAATGTTACCAACGTAGAGAAACGACTTCCCGCCCTTCAGCACAGGAAAGCTGTTAAAGAGTGTTGTTTGCACTACATCGTGGGTCATGATGTGCTGCCCCTGTGTTATAGGAACACATTGTTCTGGTCAGGGTGCTGATTGCATGCTTCACAGCTTCACGTGCTGGAATCCAGCTCTCCCAAATGGAGATCAGCTGTGGCCAGCGCCCTCCCTTGTACCTGACAACAGACAGACCAGCCTCTATCAGTTACTTGGGGCGGGTGTTTCTTTAATTCAATTAATTTTGTTTAAACTATGATGCACGCAAACACAAGCAAGTGCACACTATTGGACATTTGGAGATTAACTATACTGGATGTGTAATTAAATATAATATCACAATTAGCATACTGTGCTGGGAGATGTGTGCAACCTTTACCCAAATTAGGTCTAAAGGGATGTGCAACGTGATTTATTGTTTCAATACTTTCAAGGCATCTTTCTAATCCAGGATTCCTAAACTCGTATTCCAAGCCACGTCATGAAGATTGGAACTGTATTTCTTTTTTAATATGCTTCTAAACATATTCAATTTAAAAGCAAAAAAGTTATACCAGTCTAGAAATGTCAGAACGGAAACCCCCCAGGCATGCTCAATCAATGGAAGGAGCTTCAACTCTTGTCTCGTTTCCTAAACAATAGCTTTATATATGGGACGCTGGAACTTGGGGGCGGGAGGGGTGCACAGAACCCTCATAATGTAGAGGCATGTTTACAACCGAAGGGCACTCAAAGAGTTAAGTCAGCTGGTTAGGATTTGCACTTTTTGCACTGCAAGAAGTGGTTTATAGTGACTATGTCGAATGTCACTTTTTCGAATGTCATTTTGTCGAACGAAAAATGTCGAAAAAAAAATGTTGAAAGTTTCCTTTTCTTTTTTTTTTTTATTGGGGGGTTCCCCCCCAAAACCCCGTTTTTTTTAAAATTTACACTGTTTTTTTAACTAGCTAAACCCCCAAAAAACAAAAAAAAAAAGTATTCGACATTTTTTTTTGGGCAAATTTCTTTTCGACGAAATGGCATTCAAATTTTTTTTTTCTACAATATGACCGGATACCGCAAGAAGTAGTGATATACCGTCACTATTTCCACCTTGCAGAGAAAGACGTGGAAGGGCCAGGAACAGAGGCAGATGATGGAGTAGTATGGCTTGTCCTCAAAACGCTTTTTATTACGCTTTCCGTTCTGGCTCCTGCATAAGTGAACAGGGAAGAGGGAGGAGATTAGAATAATATATGGGGACTGGCCCCCTGCCCACCACCGTGTTCAACAACCATCTCCAAGCCGAGGCATCTAGTACAGTGCTGGCTACGGAGCCAGTGAATGGACCACTATGGAGGTTGGGTGGGTAAACAGCCATGAGGCCAGTGGAGCGTTCACAGTGGCCTTGAAGATGTGTTTGGGTTTGTGGGGTGTGACGCCCCCTGCCTCTTGATTCAAGCCCCTAGGACATCACTAGTATACCACTGTTGCAGCAATAGTGCACAAGTCATGGAACACTCCCATTTCCCAACAGGCAGTGTGGCACTCTGCCTGAGCATCTTCTCACCCATTGGACACATGGGCTGAGGTGACAGTGGAGTTGTTTTGCTCTGGTGTTCTGCCATCCTTTACTTTCTTCTGTTAAGGGAGCACTACCATTCCAGTGCAATCCCCTGCTCAGCTTCTCCAGGAAAGATGGCTTGACCAGGGCCGTCATGAGGGGGGGGGCAGGAGGGGCAAACTGCCCCGGGCCTCGTGCTTGCAGGGGGACCCGCGGCCCCCTCTCCTAACTAGCAGGCAGCACAGTCCACCCGTGTCCTTTATTCACACAGGGGACTGTGCTGTCTGCTCTCTGCCCTGCAATGATTTTGCTGTTTGTTGCGAAGCTGTTTGGCTCCGCAACAAACAGCAAAATAATGGGAGGGAGGCAGCAAGGCTCAGAAGTGAGCTCTGCTGCCTCCCGTTATTCAGCTGACAACGTGGACATGCTAAATGACAAGAGAGGACTTCTCTTAGTGTGTTCACGTTGCTCAGCGTGACCACGCTGACTGATAGGAGAGGAGGTATCTCCTGTCAGGCAGCGTGTCTACATGTCCTGTGGCTGCGCAGGGGCTTTTCAAGGGTGCATGGAGGTAAGGTAAGTGTTTTTTTTATTTTTATTTAAATGTGTATATGTAGTATATATGTGTATTTAAATTAAATAAGTAAGTATATGTGCATGAATGTGTGCTTGTATGTTTGTGTTTATGTTGTGCTATGTTTGGTTTTATGTATGCGTGCATGCAAGGAGTTGTGTGACTGGTGGATGAATGCATGGGTGAAAAGTGTTGTTTGTGAGTGTGTGCGCCAGCCACCACCCCTACATTTAGCAGACCTGTGGGCCACTTAATTAAGGGGTGGGGTCATGGCATCAGAGGTGCACCTAGGCTAAAATTTCAGGGGCGACGGAGTGGGACTAACACTTCAAATGTTGGGAGGGGCGCTAATGTCAGAGCCTGTGGGGGAGGGGCAAACTTACTTGTGTGGGCACATCTAACATCTTTCCACATTAGAATGAGACTATTCTGATGAAGCTTCAATGTTACAAGCAGCTAAAGCTCGCCCTCATTTCTGAAACGTCACAGTTAAGGACTGCTGCGAGAATGAGATTTCTCATTTCACCACTTCCCGTCTAATCATTCCCCTGGCATGCAAGTGCTAACCTCACATCCCAAGCTCGATTACCTAAAAATGTATGTTTCTGAATGCAGGTGCTAACAGTGAAATATTTTATGTTAGGGCCCTTGTTAACAGGGAAGCCCAGGCCCCGTTTAATGTCTGTGTCTTATTCTGTCTGGCCACGGCTCTGTTGGTCAGCCGGCAGGGGCTGGATGACAGTTTTGAAAGCGGATAGTGAGTGGGGCCAATGTGGGGCCAATAAACCCATTGCTCTGTCAGTCTCCCAGGGATGACGTCTGGGTGTTTCAGCTTTTGCAGTTGAAATGGACCCCCAAGGAGCTGCTCCCATGTTGGCAGTCTTATGACACAGACACCTACTGATAATCTGCAGTTTTTAACGACCTCACTGTATTATTTTGACTTGATTTATTTTTTATTTAAGCACTCCACAAGTGCCTTGGCCTATATTTCCAATCTATAAGGCCTGGAGTGCCCCACAAACAACGCAAACAAATGGGCCCCAAACCAGCCCTGACACATCTTCAATCAGCCCTGCTCCCACTTGCCTCCCAATACCCTGAGCCCAGCCAGGAAGCTACATAGCTAGTTCAACTTCAGTTCACCTTCCCTATGGCTACTAGTCATACCTTTCACCCCAATTCAGAGGCTCTTCAATTTCATAATGCTATGCTAATCTCTGGAGAGGTGTGCCATCTAAAATCTGAGACCAGAAGTTAAGACTTTGGCTTCATCAAAGTTAGTCTGTTGATATCGCATGGATAGGTATTTGTACTCTGCATGTTGGATGCTGCTGCCGCTCGATAATGAGAGCTACGGGCTGGCGACACATCAAAAGAGGCCTTCTGCCTCAAAGTGGGAGGACTTCAGCCCTCCCTAGCCAGGGGCTGACTCCGCCCATGCAGCCAGGTCGAGTCACCAAAACACAACATTTCGGAGGGGGCTAGAGCCCGATCCACTCAATGTTGTTGCACCCTACGTGTCTTTCACTGAAGTCCTGTTAAGAACAAACATTGGCAAAGCCAACGGTTTTGGCATGTGCATAGGTATTAGGCATTTGCCAGGCACTGCTATTAGATGCTCAGGTACTCAAACCAGTTTGAACCTGCTACCATCAACGGCCAGTTAATACCGATACAGCAGTGCCTTTACCATGCCTACATGAAAGCCCAAACTGTTAACATTGCCAATGCTTATTTTGCTTTACCTATGTTGCACAGGACCATGCATCAAGGTTAAAGCAAACATACTACTTGGCTAAATTGACCCACATTGAATTTAGGCCAATGGAGCCAGTAATAACACTTATGGTGCACAGTCAGCCTGGGCATACTTTCTGTGGCATGGCATATTTACTGGCTGGGAGTGCGTACATGGTAAAAATGGCATATATTGGTGCAGCCTGCATGGACCACTTGGGAACAACCAGCATGAATATATCTTTGTATTTTGTATTTTGTTTATTTTTATAGCGCACCTGGCCCAAAGGCATCTTGGCGCATATCTTAGGTTACAATTATACAATTCAGAAAGAGTACATGGTTACAATTATACAATACAGAAAGAGTACATGGTACGATAACAGTGAAGAGAGTGCAAACGGATGAAATGGGGAACATGAGGTACAATACATGAGTAAGTGGTCAATGTACAGTCAGGGTTACAGTTACATTTACAGTGGAGTACAAGGTACAACAACAGTGGGGAGTGAGATGCTTAGCCTGTGATAAACTAGAAGAAACAATGGACTAAAAGTCAAGGTTGCAGAATTACACACAGGTAATATACAATAAGACAATCACAATGCAAGTCAAGCAATGGTAGTATCAGGGTGTTGAATCTTAGGAAGTGTGATTGTCCTGAGCAGCAAGCCACAATTTGGCTTTGCTCCTGAAGGATTGAAAGGAGGGTTCAGCTCTAAGAAGGTTGGGCAATGTGTTCCACAATTTGGCAGCTAGGACCGGAAAACTCACCCCTCCAGCTTTTTGAAGTTTCAACCTAGGCAGGGAGAGGCAATGGGCTTGGGCGGCTGTTTGCGGTCGGGTAGAGGTGTGGGGTGTGAGTCGGTTGACCACTTTATACTAGCATATGTTGTGTGCAACGGCAGCATGAAATATATTGGAAAATGTACCTGTGCATGGTTGGCGACTTGCAACTATTGGGTTTTTCCATGTGCTTCCATACAAAACCAATTGCAAACTATGGATTTCTACCCAATTTTACAATGAAAGAGCTGTAAAATACATAATTGTAACCCAGTGTTTCAAACATTTTCTTGGGAGTGAGAAACCCCCTCAAATAACCCTTGTTTGGTTTGGGCACCCTCACTGTGCTCTGTCGATCCTGCATAATTGCCACAAACATTTAAGCCTCTTCAGTTCAGAAATTCACCAGCCTCCACTGTACATCATCCATCTGTCACTGTGTATGATGTGTGTTTTAATGCACACACAAGGCAAGGGAGCTCCTTAATGCTGGCGTCATGCACCACATGGCGTCATGCCATCCTAAATATGTTTATGCCTATGATACAAAAGTTAGCCTGGCATAAACCTTTCTTCAGTAGAGAAATCTAACTTTGCTGTAGTTGATTTGCAGTTGTAGTAATAAACCATATTTGGGTTCCTCCACACAAACTGAAGGGGAGATTTCTCGAGTCCCCTGTTTGCGAAGGTGCCGCTGCTGTGTCACATCAAGAGGGGGCCTCACCAAATGTTTTGCCCGAGGCCTCACCACATCTAGCGACAGCCCTGGGCTTGACCAGCGGTTTTGATGTATTTGTGCCTTTGCACCTCGGTAATAGCTTCCAAAATGTCATCCTCCGGTAATGCTTATGTGCAGGGGTGTTGCTAGGTCTGGATAAGATCAGGGGCTAAGCAGTCAGGACTAGCGGGACTCGGGACTAGATAGCATTTTGGTTGTAGCCCCTGAGCTATTGCCTCCTCTGGTCCCCCCCCACCCCTCCCACCACCTTAGCAACACCTCTGCCTATGTGGCTCTATGCTACTGTGCTTTTTCTGTACTGGTGTTGGAGCTGCGGTCCTCTTGTCTGGCGCCTTACACCTTTCTTCTCAACACCTCTCATTTCCAGCTCATTGACCCACTTCCTAAATCATGAGTAGTATAGCTCAGTGGCAACGTGCTCGTCTGGGAAGCAAGATAATGCAGAGCAATACAGGTTCAAATCCTGGGTCCGTGCTTCAGTTTTAAAAATAAAAAACAACATAATTATAATGAGTTGGGCCCTGGGCCCTTAATGTGATTCCGACACTGACTAGGAGTCCTGCAAAGCAGGTTTTAATAAACCAGCAGTTTAAATTGAGGAGTTAGAGGTGAGAGATTTTGACAAAATGTGGTATGGTATCCAGTGAATGCTTAGTCTACATTGTTGTGGGTGACCCCGGCACCTAACATGCATTTTAATAGTAAGGTAAGAATAGCAAGGGGTGCATGGGAGTGAGCATGAAGATGGTGAGCCTGAGTCTGAAGGCCACCCTTTGAATGCCACTTCTGACAGCGTCTTTAATTCCCTGAGCCTTGTCAGTCCGATGATATTGTATGTAAATATGTGCTCTGTAAAGCGCTTTGGATTAAGGCGCTCTATACATATTACATCATTATCATTATCTTATAAATCTCAAATAACATTCTACAGTACAGAATACCTGCATTGTAGTCCAGAATTTGTAACCGTCTCCCTTTCCTGGCTTATTTTCTTTCCCTGTGCACGTACCATTTATTTTCCTGGAGGTGTCGTCTTCAGGGCTGTCACAGGGGGAGGAGAAGCCCAGGGCAAAACATTTGGCGATGCCCATTTCTTTTTTGCACTTGGCCAACGGCGTTGCAAACAAGTGAACCGAGAAATCTCCATTTGAGTTCATGTTTGGAAGAACCCGAATATGGTTTATTATTATGACCACAAATCAACTAAAGCAAAGCCATGTTTCTCTGCTAAAGAAAGGTTTATTCCAGACTTAGTTTGGTGTCATAGCATAAATATATATTTGTGTGCATTTTTATTTTTAAAACAGACTTTCCGACGTAACTAGGATTACAACTCATGATATCTGTCAAAAAGTGAAAATATATCCACATCCCACCCAGCGTTCAGCCCAACTTCTACTTTAAAACTCGCAAGTCCCCGGCTGTGATGTTTTACAGCACGGACACAAATGCCAACAGTTTGGGGTTTTGTGTAGGCATGGGAAAGACCCTTGCCAGCCACAGCCTTAGAGGTATTAACTGGCCAGTGTGTCAAGCACAAAATGGTACCAGTACCTCGGCATCTAATAGCAGTCCCTGGCAAAAGCTTAATACTTATACACAAGCCAAAACTGTTGGTTTTGCCAATGCATATTTCTAACAGGACTTCAATCAAGGACACACAGGGCCTCATTATGAGTTGGGCTGTTAACCGGCACTAATACCGCCATAATGGAATTGTGATATGTCGATAATTGTGCATTGTGTTGACGGCCCTGTTAACACTGGCTGTGATAGGGCCGGCTGTAATATCGCCAGCTGTAATAGTGCCAGTTCAATTTGTTGTCGGCGGTATTTGCGCTGAGTCCTGATCTGGCGCAGTGGTGATGGCGGTGCTAACTCCGTTAACGCTGCATTTAAGGGGTACCGCCTGACTCGTGATGAGGCCCACAGAGTGCTTTGATATTGAGTGACTGAAGGCATGCCTGGGAAGACATTTTTATTACATGAGTAGCATGTTTACAACTTCAATTTAGCCATTAACTCTCAGAAGACTGCTTTGAAAAAACACTGGCGGGAACTTGAGTGCATAGTTTGACGGTAAGGCTTGATAATGCTAGCTCAAAGAGTTGCCATGAAGAGGTGTTTTGGGCGGGTTCCTCTCGAGTGGCTGTCCCTGGAAAAGGTTGTTTCCTGCCCTTACAAAGGGACAAAGAGAGAAAACCCCACAGGCTACATTGCTGCCAGTAGGGCAAGGTTCAGCCTGCCTGGGGAGAATACACATATCCCGTCCACTGCTGCACATGTGTGATATCAATTTGATGTGGCTTGGCTAACTATGAAAGATGCTCGCCACCATTCCCAAAACTCAGGTATGGCTTATATTTGCAGTTTACCTTGCCACCAGGAAATCATCCTTGTAGTTATGAGTACATACCTTAAATGCAGCCCCAGTGCTGCAGAGTCTTAACTGTCACTGCAGCTGTCAAGAGGGAACTTGTGATTTTTGAACCTGCTCTGTGCCACTGGTAAATGCGGTATTTCCGATCTGGATACTAATGCAGCAGGGCACAGATACACATTATGCTTTTGGCATCGAGTTTGTGAAAGGGGAATCTGATCAGCAGATTTCCCTTTCAGAGATGGAATGACCTGCATTATTTTAATAATTAATACAAATAAGAAAATCCAGGGCATCTACACTTTGCCAGATGGCAATTCCTCACATGTACATTCCTGCCCCTTTGCATCTGCTCCCTTTTTATTTACTATATAATCCTTTTGCCAGCTTTCAGAAGTTGTGTGCTGAGCTGGCGATCTATTTAAAACGTATTTGTTAATTAACGAGATTACTGAGTGTGTTAATGCACCAGCTGCAAAGATCTGTGTAATTCAAAGGTGCCAGAGGCTCAAATGCCAGGCACGAATGATTCAATAGTTAGTTAATTTGGTTAAGATCCACCCAATATGTAGCATGATTGGGCTGATGGACTGTCACTGGCTCTTGGTGCTAGCAACAGTCAAGTAACACTGGAGGTAGATTGAGCTACTGTTCCACAACCATTTCTACTTCAGTGGCCACTTCAGAGCCTGTGAACTCCTGTGAACTCCTCCAAATGTGTAGGAGACACACACACACACACACACACTCACCCCCTCCCCCTTTGACATGTATCTTACCCTGCTGACCTTGCCTCTTGCTCTCTCTAAAGAAAGGGACTCTCCTTAAAACAAAGATTACACAAAATATATATTTTCACCACTGACTTTCCATTCTGGCATTCATTTTTTGTGACCTATGTGAAGACTTTAGGGTTAAACACCAATGTTTGCCAATGTAGGTAGTTTAAAAAAAAGGAAGTAAGTGATTCATTGCATTTCTCTACTTCATTCTTAAACCCTGCATTTTAATATTCTATGCTCTCATTTACTCGCCCCTCTGAGAATGGGTAGTATTTGTTTAAATCAATCTGCTATGAATACACGTTCCATGGCACGTTTGTTAATAGCAAAATAGAATATTAATGTTCACTCCTTGGTCCAGCCACTGGACATTTGAAAGCTCTAAGAAGAACAAATAGATGTGTTAGTTAACCAATATAGAACACGGACAAACTGAGCTGCACAGAAAAGAACAAACACTGGAGTGCTGACTGCAAAACAGAGGAAGCTAGAAAGGGAAGCCAGGAAGCAGAAAGTACCAGTAAACGCACTCAATTAGAAATCCAAGGATGCAGGAACAAGAAATAAGGTACCCAAAACTAATACTAAAGAACCATGAAGAAAGGACCAGCAACACACATGAACACTGCAATATCCACTGTTGGTGTATATTTTATTTAGTGTGCCGCAGTAATGCCTCATGCTTGTCGTACTCTTGATGGGAGCTTTTTTCACCTGCATATTTGCTGTGGTGTTCTAACTGTCACCATGCTTACTGCCATGCTCTCTCCCTGCCTACCTTTTCATGGTGCCTCCCACCTAACCCAGAGCCTCTTCATTAACTGTCCATATGTTGACTGACAACCTGGTGCTTGCTATTCCACTGTGCCGCCTGTTAATTGCCATTTCTTTTCTCTGTCCTGTTCTAATGTCTTTCCCTATCCCTACACATTGCTCTTACCACCCACCCCCTATCCATTCAGCATCTCGAATCCTCACCAATCTTTACTACCCCCATTTGGTCGATCTTCCTCCACCTGTTAATCTTGCTTTATGGAACATACACTCCCTCTGTAACAAGGCTCACTGCGCCCTAGATACTTTCTATCACCTTAATCTACACATTCTTTGCATCACATAAACCTAGGTCTCTTCCCTAAACTCTGTTACTCCTTCTGCTCTTTCCACCTCTTCTTGTTTGTTCTTACACACCACTGACACTCAGATCATGGAGGTGGTGTTGGTATACTCTTTCCACGTCCCTCTCTTCCCCTCTTTCCCTCATTCGAGTCCCACTATACCTTTTTCTGAGACACTATTCTCTAGCTTTTCTTGTAATCTACCATCCTGTTGGCCCTGTCAGCTCTTTCTGTGATGACCTTGATGCTCTTCTCTCATCTCTCTTTCCATCCCCCAATCCCTTTATCTTCTTGGTTGACTTTAACCTTCATTTTTCTACTACTCATTCTTTACCTCCTTTGCTTCCTATTCTTGATTCGTATCATCTCTCTCCTATTGCTACTACCCCCTCTCACATCGCTGGTTGACATCTTGATCTTATTTTTTCCTCAACTCTATCTACTTCTTCGTCACAGCATCTCCCATCTACTCTTCCAACTGTTATCTTCTTTCCCTGTCTATCATTCCTCCTCCTCCCATCCTCCTACCCACCCATTCCACCTCCCCATACGTACTATTGCCCAGTCCTTTGCTCTTTTAATACCTATTTTATCATTTACCTTTGTTCTTCTCACCTTCCTTCTCACATGATCTTTGCCTCATTTTCGGCTGACAATGGGACTTCCTCTCTTTTTCAAGTCTTATCCCCTACTCTTGACTTACTTTACCTTCCTTCTGCTTTCTCTCCTACTCGTAAACCTCCTCAGCCATGGCATATACCCCAAATTCACTCTATGTGGCATGCTCTCCACCGCACCAAGAATCACTGGCTAAGTCCTACTCTGAGTTGAACTCTTCTATTCTCTCTCCTCTTCACTTCTCGTTCGGCACTGCTCTTCTTTTTGCAAAAGAATTCTATTATTCTAACACCCTACTCCTACTCTTCTCACCTTCACTGTCTCTTCTAGACTATAACTTGTATTCTCTCCCCACCCCCTTCTGACCCTACACTTGTCTAACCTTATTCGGCCACAGACCTGGCCTCCTATATCTCCTCCAAGGTCTCCCTCTAATTACCCCATCATCTCTTTCATCTGCCTCAAACCCTCCTGTTCCCGCACCCTCTTCTTCTACGTCCTCATTCTATACTGTCTCTGATGCTGACAGTGCCTTTTCTCTCTCCAGAGCCCATCCTACCTCAGCACCTTCTGACCCTATTCCTTCCTTCCTCATTCCTAAAATCTAAACTCCTCTATTGTCTTATTTTCCCGCTATGTTTCATGTTTAACTGCTAACCTTAACCTTTCCCTCTTTGTTCAAGCATGCCACCATTCTCCCTATCCTCCAAAAACATTCTCTTGACCCTTCGCGCCCTTCTAATTTCTGTCCGATATCATTCCTCCCTTATCGATCTAAACTTCTGGAGTGCCTTGTTTATTCCCAACTTTCCTCTTTTATCAATTCTAACTCCATTCTTCCCCGCTTACAAACTGGTTTCCGGCCCTGCTATTCCACAAAGACTGCCCTCTTCTCTGCTTGTGACGTACTCCTTTCTAAACGCTATGCAAAACATTCTTCTGTCTTGATACTTCTTGACTTGCCAGCTCCCTTCGACACTGTTGATCACTCTCTTTTTCTTTCTTCTCTCTCTTGGTTTTAGGGGATGTCCTGTGCTGGATCCAATTCTACCTTACCTGTCTGATCACACTTATTTGGTTTCCTGGGCTGGCAACCATTCTCCGAATTCTCCCCCTCTGCCATGGCGTCCTCCAAGGCTCTGTCCTGAGCATGCTTTTTTTCTCCCTCTGTACCTGTCCTCTTTCCGCTATCATCTCTTCCTTTGGGTTATCTCACCATCTCTACACTGATGACACTCGGCTGTTTCTATCTTCCTCTACATTCTCACCCCTCTATCCATGCTACTTTAACCTCTTGCCTTCTTTCCATCCATTCTTGGATTTCAGACCACTACCTCGTTCTTAGCTATTCTAAGACTGAGGTTTGTTTCTTCCCCACCTCAAACATTCCTCCCTCACTGTCCCCTGCTGCCATTTCCTTTCCTCTCTGCTTGCTTCCCATCCTCTTTCTGCCCGCAACCTAGGTGGATACCCGCAACCTTGGAGTATACTTTGATTCCTCTGTTTCCTTCTCTTACCACATTTCCCCTCTCTCTCGCTCTTGCAGGTATCATCTGTGCAACTTTTGTAATGCCTGCCCTTTTCTCACTTTCCATGCTTCTAAACTCTTAATCTTGTCTCTTATTTGTTCTCGTCTTTTCTATTGCCCCTCTCTTCTCTTTGGACTTCCTATCTCCAATCTAAGCCCTCTTAAATCTATTTACAACTCTATTTGTCTTCTCTTTTCAGTCACCTCTTACAACACTATCTCTCCAGGTCTTTCTACCCTTTATTGTTTGCCTTTTCATTCTTGTCTTAAGTGTAACTTCCTCTGCCCTGTCTTTAAGTCCCTCCATAAACTTGCCCCTCCCCTTACCTCTCTTCCTTGCTCTCTTGGTATTCCGATGCATGTTATCTCCATTCTAAATCCCAATTCCTGCTATAAGTTTGCCGCCCATCTTGTGCTCGATCACACTTTTGATCCTTTTCCCTCTTGGCCCCCCTTCACTGGAACTCACTTCCTCTTTCCCTCTGTCCACTTTCTTACTATCCTCTCTTTCATTCAGGCCTTCAGACCCACCTACTTTCCATATAACCTTTTGTCTTTCTAGTTATGTTATCATTCAAATTGTACCACTCGTGATCTTTTTCTAGTTAAGTGCTTTGGCGTAAAGAGCTTTATAAATAAAAATAAAAATATCAACAAAATAAAAATACATTCCATGGCCATTGATATATCCAATGTCATGTCCTTTCATACCGCCCTCCCCCCACCCCCACCTGCCTCTGATTGCACCGAGGGAAGGAAGGGTTTATCCCTCCTTGTGCACAATCAGAGACAGGGCACCCCCTTCCTTCTCACTGCACAATTAGTGGCTGGCTCTCTGTGCACTGAAATGCCATGCACAATCAGAGGCTGATTGTGAGCCGGCAAGGGAGGCGGGACCGCACCCTTCCCTGCACACAATCAGAGGCTAAATGTTCACAGTGAAGGGAGGGAGAACACTCTCTTCTGTGCATACAATTAGAGGCAGGATCGGTTTCTGGCACACACACACGTGCATGCATTCATTCAGCAGATACACTCATCCACTCATGCAGATGCAAACACATACATATATACATACACACATACATGCATACATACATACACATACATATATGAATACATACATAGATACATACATACAACATATTTTTCTTACCTGCTACCCTTGCCCCAACGCAGCCTTTTTCTCGGAGGCTCTCCGGTCTCTTGTGCATGCCCTCAGGAACCCAGAAGTTCTCAGAAGCGGAGAGCTTCTTGGTTCCTGAGGGCATGCGCGGGAGACCGGAGCATATCTTGAATGCCACCCAGGAAGATCTAAATGTTATGGGAGGCGCGGTAGCACCCCATAGGTACATATAGGCCTGCAGTTCCCCAGCCTGCATCCCCAATGGGTTGTGCAAGACTGGGGAAGCAATACGGCCACGGCTTTGCATGGATCATTGAGCATGCACGCTGGGGAACGTAACTATCAAAGGGAAACATTTGGTCCACCCCCTGCCCCCCCGTGGAAGAGCTCTCCTTGTGCTAGCTTTGGCCCCTCCATAATGGGCAACTGGAAGTGGAGACACCACTGTTGACATCCTCCACAACCAAACAGGTAGTTTTTTTTGTTAAGTTTAAGCTGTGGAATGGAGAGACCTAGATGAAACACAGGCCAGCACTTGTTTACATTTTGTGCCCTCGCTTTAAAAAATGTTGCGCCCTTGTGACTCTGTTCCTCTCTCTGTCAAAATGTATATCCTTAAGAAATCCCATATATGTGGTCAGTTTGATGTAAACACGCATTGGCAAGGCCAATAGGTTTTCAAGTTCAGCCTCAATGTACTTTATTTATTTATTGGGTATTTATAATGCGCCTATACACAACGTGTTTCAAGGCACCCCAATAAGACCGTCATATGCCTGGCATAATCGCCAAAGGGTAAGCTCTTGCATTTATCAAGTTAACTCGGTCTGTTGCAGCCACAACGCAGCAGCAGATTGCTTCTGCATAATGTGAGGACCAAGGAAAAGGGGACAGTGAGTAGGGAGTCTAAGCAGTTCATTGCTATCCATGCAATGGCTAGACATTGGGGTTATTGGCTTCCCACCTGAACATGAGCTGCGATCTTGTAATGAAGGCATCTCTTTATGGCTGCCCTGCCTTATTCCTCAACATCGACAGCCCTGAATGCTTGATAGTGAGAGTATTTAAAATGAGTGTCTAGTGGGAATGCTGCAAGTCTTGGCACCAGCAGCCCAGCTTTGTAATCCCCTCTTCGTTACATTAACTAAGTGTATGATCTTTGGCATTTGACCCATTTATACAAATTGAGCACATTTGGGAAGATCACAATCGTCATGCACCTACGGTGGGTTCTGTTTCCTTCTCAAACAGTGAGTGTTTGCCACTGGCCTAAAAGCTGTTGCTACAATGCACCAATTTTCGAAAGTGGACATAACCCATACATTATGCGCATTATCCCAAATAGGGCAGCCTGCCTGCTATCATTAAATGGGTACGTTATGGGCATGTGTTTCTATGCTATTGGCGTGGGGAGATAGAGTATTGACAACAGTCACACAATCTGATAAAATGAAGAAGCGGGGCTAGTTATCACCCTTGAAATGTGTGCTGAGCCAAAATGAATCTCAAGGCTGGGTGGTGTCACATTGAGATGTGGCACACTTATGTTGTTGGAATGCCAGCAGTGACGCCCACACACTAGATTATGACACATTATGAGGAGTGACAGCCATATTCTGTGGGCAGCCACCAACACACATTCAGGTGATATGACATTTTGGTGAGGCATGACAATGTACATATTTAGAAAGCCAACCAAAGCCTCACTTGGCAGGTAAAGTTACATTGTGAGGCATGAGATTGGCAGTGTGTGGATAGCCAGCAGTATCCTCACTTACTTTGTGATGGCACATTTGGGTGACATTCTTTGCTGATGTCACGTTTCGGTAATGTGTTACACTTGCGTGGGAAGCTGAAAAGACTTTCACTCCTTGGGTGTGATCACATTGTGTCTCACATTTGTGTGGGGTGTGCCAATAGTAGGGTGTGGGAGGGAAGACAAATGCACACATAATCACTGGGTGAGTGTGCTACTCTCACTGCTCTTGGGATTCCATAGATGTGTTACTTACCAGGCAAACCGACTGGGTGATGTTGCATATGGTTGAGATGTGACACTGACTATGTTTGGGGACCGACAATTAAACCACTCTTATTCATTGGTTGATGCCACGTTGTGAGGTGTGCCATAGGCAGTCTGTGGAACGCCAGTACTGGTGCCCACTGCCTGAACATCCAATAATATTCAAATACACCCCAAATTCCATGCATCATTTATGATTTCACCCAGTCATTTCTGGTTGATGGCACACCCATGTTCCCTTTGTGGCCAACATGTGTTCTGTTGGCCACTGTTGAGGGCAAACACTGTCCTTTTTAGTGCTACTGCACTAATAATTTGGCATTCTCTTCAGGTCACGCTTTTAAGGATTTCCTCATAAGACAAAATGTATATTTCGTGTTTCATTAAAAAAAGTGAATTAGCAAACAACCTGTAACATGGCAAATCCCCAAGTCCTCCATAGCATTCGAAACACAATTCAACATTGCCAAGGCCCAGGAGAAGTTCTACAGCTGCCTTAATTACACATGCAGCAACTATCACTAAAACAAAGTAATAGATGATGCCTGGGCTTTAAGTGGGGTAAGAAATCGATGTGGGTGGGCCCTCATTTGGGGGTGTGGCTTTTGGGATGGGCGTGGCCTAAAGAAGTACGCAAACTGTAAGGTATGCACACAAATATATATGAATGTTATATACTTGTGTGCGTACCTTACTATGGTTAGTGTACTATGCAAGCCATCTTTTCTAAACATAAAAATATATAACATATTTCTATGTTTATAAAAGATGGCTTGAAAAGTACACAAACCATAGTAAGGTACACACGCAAATATATAACATTTATATATATTTGTATGCATACCTTATGGTTTGCGTACTTTTCAAGCCATCTTTTTAAAATATTTCTATGTTTATAAAAGATGGCTTGAAAAGTACAGAATTCAATCCATCTTTTATAAAGCTTTCATGATGGACAAAGCCAGAGGCGTCTTTGTCCATCGAGAAAGCTTTATAAAAGATGTTTTGAATTGTGTACTTTTCAAGCTATGTTTTATAAACCTTGAAATGTGTCAAGGAATCCTGTAGGGTATTTTGTGTAGATTTGGGGCCTGGCGGTATCTTCTTACCACCAAAAATAAAGGTAATTTAGCAATGGCTACTCCTTGCATCTAGATTGGGTTTGGCTTCATAGTGATATCGTGGCTATGCATTATTTCAGTACACAAATACATTTTGTTGGTATGCATTTTGTTGGTGGTATTTTGGTGAGCATAATTTTCTGTTCTATTTGTGGCCCCAATATACAAAACCCCTTCTTTTTGCTCAGACCGTTTGTGTGATCAATAGAGGCCTCAAACCTGCATTCACGGATGCCACCATTTTCACAAATAGCATTCACAAACTCCTGTGGTATTATCACTAATTTATTTACATTAGTGAGATTATGTTTCCAGAGGCCTCTCTCTGCTGATTCATGTACGCTCAGCAGGAACTATTGTATTATATTCCACTCAGAAGCCACACACACACATATACTGAGTGGAATCACGCACACAGATATTTATAATTGCTAATGACATTGCTTCATCTGTATAGAAAACTTGGCACAGGTATTATTTAAATATCATTCCCTTCCCTGTTGGATATTATTTAGATGCACCAAAGAAAAAACAGAAGCAAAAACACCCTTACACAGGCTGTGTGTTATAATAATTTCTTTTCAAAATAATACATTACCATTCTGGTGAAACCGTTCTTTCTGAAACAAACAGAAGAGAAACAAATGCAATAATACAACGAGTTTCACTTTACATTTGCAACAATAAAAATGAAAGTTACATCAATATGACAGTATTTGGGTTGCAACATTATAACGTGGCAGTTAAACACAGTGATTCCCTAACGCTATCTAACCTGTCTGAAAAAAAAACGTCATCCACGCGGCATTCCCTCAATTTTACGTGATAATTACCAGTTATCTGTAGCTCTCTGGAACACAAAATCCTTTGGCTTGCCGCCTCCGAGAAGTGATCCAGGGCTGCCCTCGTAAGCTTGCAATTTGAAGGGAACCTCAGAAACACACAGTTTTCCAGCCTGTGCCAAGTGAGACCAAAATATCCAGTCTCTGAAGGGCAGCAGTCCGGCTCCTCACAGCAGCCCAGCGAATGTGACTTCCCTGCAGCTCCGCAAAATGTCTTCCTTTCAATTCTGTCAGAGCTACTCCAAAAAACCTCTTTTACATCCCCTAGGCTTATGTAGTCTGTCTTCAGATATACTTCCCTCCAATCATATTAACAGAAAGTGTATTAGGTTGCCACCCCTGTTCCATAAACAATGGAATCTTCATCCTGTAATAACTGTTTCTTTTTCTGTTTCCTGCTGCTTCAGTGAAATCAGCGAATTTCTCATTTAAACTGAATCTCAGAACAAGTCTTTCAGCCTCTTTTATCTACATGGAGAGCACATTATAATGTTATTCAGTTAGAATTAATGTTAGTATTTGTTAATTAAGTTAGTCAATTAGATAGCTAATGTGGTCTCCTGTGAATGAGGCATTTCAAGTGAGAAAAGAGAAAAAAAAATTCTATTATGCTTTTAAATCTGTAACCTGTCTTCATTTGCAAATCCATATGTTACACTGGCAACATCTGGCTGGCTATATGTGCCACATTATAGCAACAATGTCATCCCATGCAGTGGCGCAACACTCCAAAACACACTAAATTATATTACAATCCCCAGGTTTGCCGAGGGTTAAAGACGCTTCGGCGACCTGGGGATCAAAGGGATAGTAACTTCCTCTGGTGACCCCTTGCACCAGGGGTCACCAGAGGAAGTTACAGTGACTGACAGAAGTGCAAAGCTGTGGCCGGCTGCCAATTCTGTCAGCTTGCATGACTTAATGGCGGGCGCATCTCCCGTCGCAGCTGCGGCCGCGGCAGGATAATGTTTCGCGACAATGTTGTCGTGGGACCGGTGGCTCAGACCCACCTTTTGGAGACTCCCGGGGCCATGCCCCAACTGGCCCCGGCCCGCTTAGTACAGATGTTAGTAGAATGAGAGAAAGTAAATATGCACATGCACATCTTAATGAGCATCACATCAATGATGCCTTTTGTGATCTGCTACTACAAGCATCACCTCAAAAGTGCAATGCTTTGACAGAAAACTTTGATGGTCATTTTCTAGTTGAGGCAGATTGGAACAATTCTCAGAATGCGCTGTCTTCCCACGTTTTCTGATCTGCCTCATTTTTGTGGATTTGTCAGGTAGAGTTGGAGAGGGGGCAGGCACCCATTGAATGCCTCAGTTTCCCACTCTGCATGACAAATGTGGCTGCATGTACCTCCATCATGGATTTTCATGCTCGTGGTAATGCTAGAGATGGAATCATCCTGAAATTATTACTGGATTAAAGCAGGTAGATTCCACAGGAGTCCCCTGTAATCGTTAGCTGCAGAAGGTATTTGCACCTTTCCACCAACATAGTGAAAGCGTGAAGATTAAAGCTCATTTTGCCAATGTTTTACTCTTAAGCTTTTCACTGCATGGTGGAAACGTTAACAATTGCATGGAAGGGGCCTATTTATTTATTTTTATTTATTGGGTATTTATAATGCGCCTATACAGCAAATGACGTTTCAAGGCGCAACAAGATGAAAGTGGGGGGCGGTGGGGTGAGCAGGGATGCAGAAAAACAAAAATGGTCCTACTAGGCCTTGTGTCATTTGGAGCGTGCAAGTGCAGTAACAAAAAGTGTGGGGGAGAGCAGAGGGGGGGAGTGCCGGTCACAGGAAGTGAAGGTACCGAGTGGCAAGCCTGCAGTTGCTGGGTGGAGGGTGAAGGGGGAAAAGGGACGCTGGGTTGGGCAAGTGCTAGGGGGAGGCCAGGTGGACAAGTGGAAGGCGAATGCAGAGAGTTCAGGGAAAAGACAGTCCACGAGCTAAGTGCGAGGGACGGGGTTAGCAGGGCTCAAGGGGTGCAGGCTCAGCCAGGCAAGTTCAGGGGAGGGAGCCCGGTAGGGCAAGTGCCGGTTAGGGATTGGGGGTCAGGGGAGAGAAAGTGCAGGGGTAGACTGGCGATGAGGTCCTGGTGTCCTGTATGAATCAGGAGGAACCAGACAGCCAGTCAAAATGAGGCAGAGGGGGACAATAGCAGGGGAAAGGGAAGGAGGAAGAGAAAAGAAGGGTTTTGAGAAGCTTCTGGAATTTAAGGTGATCCAGCTCATGTCTGAGAGGGGCAGGGAGGCCATTCCAGAGGGAGGCATCTGCAGAAGAGAGAGATGTACCCCCACTCTCTGCTTGGAAAAGTGCCTGATATGCAGAAAGTTGGTGCTAGAAAGCCGAATTGCTCTAACAGGGAGGTATTTAGGGAGAGTTGGATGTAGCGGGGTCCCAGGCCCGAGGAGGCCTTGTGGATGATGCAGAGGGTCTTGAACTTAATCCTTACAGCAACCAGGAGACAGTGGAGAGATTTTAGGGCTGGAGAGATGCGGTCTCTGGGTTTGAGGACAAGGATAAGACTTGCACGCCTATTCTGGGTTAGTTGAAGGGAGCGAAGGGAGGATTTAGGCAGATTGAGGGAGAGGCTGTTGCAGTAGTCCAGCCTAGAGAGGATGCGAGCTCTGGAGACATTGAGTTTCTGGGGGAAGGGGAGGTAAGGGAGAATGCCTCTGAGGGGGTGCAGCTCGAAGTGGGTCTTCTTGGCAAGGTCTGTGATGTGAGGAGAGAAGGAAAGAGAGGATTTGAAGATGACACCAAAGTTTCTTGCCTCACAAGAGGGAGAGGGGAGGGGGCCCGTGGAGGGCGTCCAGAGAGTAGGAGGGAAGGAGGGAGCTGGGGTCCCAATAAGAAGGATCCCAATGTTACTGGCATTAAGGCAGAGATTGTTAGCAGCACACCGTGCCTGAATGGCAGACAGTTGGGAATGACAGAGGAAGATATGGAGGCAGTGGAGGGAAGCTTGCAGGAGAGCTGTGTGTGGTCCACATAACAATGGAAGTGAGGAGAGAAGGGGGAGATGAAATGGGCTAGGTAGATGTTGAAGAGCTATGGTCAGAGAATAGAGCCCTGAGGGACGCCACAGGTGGAGAGTGTGATGGAGGAGAGAAATGGGCCCAGATGAACCTAGAATGGTCGTTCAGAGAGAAAGGAGATCAACCAGTCCAGTGTCAGGTCCATGATGCCAAGGGTATCATGGAGCCAGTTTATAAGGGTGACATGATTGACTGTATCAAATGCAGAAAAAAGGTCAAGAATGATGGGAATGCAGGGATAGTTGAAAACGAGATTTGAGAGCAAGTTTTCTCGGGTGTTCAGTAGTGCTGTTTACATGCCTCTGGCTGCTCTGAAGCCAGACTGGTGGTTGTGGAGACAACCACAAGATTTAGTGTGGTGGATCCGCTGGGAGATGACTAGCCTTTCTAAGAGTTTGCCCAGGAAGGGGGTAATGGAGATAGTTAGCCAGGTAGGAGGGGTCGGCAGAAGGTTTTTTGAGGAGAGGGTGCACAAGGGAGTACTTGAGGAGTGGAGGGAAGGAGCCAGTGGCAAAGGAGTGATTGCAGAATCAAGTCTGGTCCAAGGGAGGCAATGTTGTCCTTGATTGTTCTGGAGGAGCAGGGAACCACCTGTGTGGAAGCGACTTTCATAGATTAGACTTGTCTAGGAATCGCATCCGATGATTTGGGCGAGAAAGAGGAGAGTAGGAAGGTTGGGTAGAGGGGGCCCAAGGGAGGCCTGAGATCAGGAGAGGGAGAAGGGAGGGGTGTAGAGGAGGGTGAGGACAGGATGTCCTGTGTTTTGTTTGTGAAGTGGGAGTTCAGTGCAGTGCAGAGGGTCAGGCATGGCAGAGGAGAAGTGGAGACTGCAGTAGTCTTGGCGAGTACCTTGCAGATTTTGCACAGGTCAGCTGTGTTCTTAGTCGCCCCAGAGATGCGATCCTGGAGATAGGCCTTCTTCTTTGAACGGATGGAGAGTCTGTATTGCCTTTGGAGCATGAAGCAGAGCAGTTAGTCAGAGGATGTTCTTGAAGCCTGCAACTTCCGCTCAGCAGCTCTGCATTTATTTATTTATGTATTTGTTCATTTATATAGCGCATCGAACCCTGGGGTATCTGGGCGCATTGCATGATGGTACACTTTAGAGTTACATGACAGATAGGTACATACACAGTGCAAGACAGAAGGTATGGGTTATAGGCATTGTACATCATAGACAAGTGAGGGTTAATATGAAACAAGGTTTTATGGCACTTGTATTTCAGAGAGGCTAGGTTGGAATCATACCAGGTGTTGTGCTTGGAGGCAGGCTTCATGCAGAATCTCTGGACAGGGCAAGGATGTCCAGAGGGTTGGAGATGGAGAGGTGAAGGTTAGCAAGGGCTGTGTCAGTGTGAGAGTCAGTGGCTAGAGTAGAAAGGGGAAGGAAAGTTTTGGCAAAAGCAGCAACTGACACTCGCTTTATCGGTCAAATGACGGAAAAGGAGACTGGCAGTGCAGGCAGAGGTTTAGCAGGGGGACCCAAGAGATCAAAGTGAGAGGACAGGGGAGCATGATCAGACTGGGAGAGAAGTGTAGTGAGAGGGTTTGAGATGGGGATATCGGCTGAGAATGAGAGCATCCAAGGTGAGTGCGTCAGTCCGAAGGGAGGAATGGTGAGGGAATGAGAGTCACAGAGGCTGCGGAAGGGTCTAAAGGCTGTATCAGGGGAGTCAAGGTGAATATTTAAGTCTCAGAGGAAGCTTGGAGGTGGAGGCCAGGAGAGAAGAGGTCATGTCAGGCCACTCCGGGAGCATGAGGGTGACCGTACCCGGGTCCTGTAGATGATGGCAAGAATCAGCAAGAGGATCAGAGAGACACCAAGCCTGCAGATGAGGCATTTGAAGGAAGAGTAGGTCTCAGTGGGTATGATAGTAGCATGGACCCATTCAGGAAAGATCAGGGTCACTATGCCCCCAGACCGGTCAGGCCTGGGCTTAGAGAGGATCTTGTATCCCTCTGGTAGGAGTGTGTCAAAAGAAGTGACAGAGCTGGCCATGAACCACGCCTCGGTGAGAGCGAGGACGTCAAGGTCAAAGTCTTCAATGAGGTAGCAGATGTCAGAGGGGTGTTTAATGGCAGAGCAAGAGTTGAGGGTAGCTAAGTGAAGCTGGTTGCCACCTTTAAAGGTCTTCCAAGGAGGGGTACAGGAATGTGGTATGCCCGTCGGTGGTGGCAAAGGGGTGAGAGGGGTGGCAGAAGGAGTATTTGCAGGAGAAGGGAGGAAGTTGATGAGAGACGGAAGATGCCTATCAAGGAGGAGATTGGGCTGAGAGCCCTGTACCATGACAGTGCCATTTTGGTAGACATTAATGATGCCCCTCAAGGATGGGCAATAAGCCAAGAGAACTTCCCATCGGGTTTCTCCATTAATGGGCAAAGAAGAGAAAGGGGAGAGGGACTGAGACCATATGGGGAATCCAAAGGTCCGGAGAGGGAATGACAAAGAGGATGTCAGTGACAGTCTGCCTGGAAGAAGCGCTGACATCAGTGTCAGCGATGGACAGGCCTGGATTGGAGACCAGAAGGTCTTTCTTAAACTTTTTCCATCCAGACTTCGAAAGGGAGATAGGATAGGTGACAGAGTAGCAGTTAGAGAAGATAGGAGAGATGGAAAGCAATGTGGAGTGAGTGAGCAGAGAGATGGAAGAGGGAGAAAGAGAGGGAGGGAAAAACTGCACAATGCACGACTTACACACCAGGCTGTCTAGCAGCAAGTCAGGGAAAAAAGCCTAAACCTCAAACACAACAGTCAATGCAAAACACCCAGAATCGAGTTTCCTAGATTGCAGGATAAACACCTACATTTCAACTCAAAACAGCACATGCAAAATCACCTACATTTGAGTTCCCTAGATAGAGGGAAAAAAAGCCTAAATCTCAGAACATAGCAGCAAATGCAAAATCACCTACATTTGAGTTTCCTAGATAGAGGGGAAAAAGCCTAAATCTCAGAACACAGCAGTAAATGTAAAGACACCTACATTTGAGTTTCCTAGATAGAGGGGAAAAAAGCCTAAATCTCAGAACACATCAGCAAATGCAAAAACACCTACATTTGAGTTCCCTAGATAGAGGGATACAATTCTAAATCTCAGAACACAGCAGCAAATGCAAAAACACTTACATTCGAGTTCCCCAGATAGATGGAAACAATCCTAAATCTCAGAAAACAGCAGCAAATGTAAAGACACAAACGCTTGAGTTTCCTAGATAGAGGGGAAAAAAGCCTAAATCTCAGAACACAGCAGCAAATGCAAAATGACCTACATTTGAGTTTCCTAGATAGAGGGGAAAAAAGCCTAAATCTCAGAACACAGCAGTAAATGCAAAAACACCTACATTTCAGTTCCCTAGATAGAGGGATGTTAAGATGGATTTCTGAACTCTGTCCTGGAGGGGCAGAGGTTCAGAAGGCCAGCCTAGTTTCTTGGAACAGAGTAACCTCTGGACAAGCCAGACCCATCAGGGTAGCGATCGAGGCGGTCAAGACTAGGTCTCAAGAGGGGTGAGGGTGACTGAAAGCCCGCAATGAGCACACAAAGCAAGGACACTTACAAATTACTCCAAGCAGGTGTTATATGAAAAATATAGACACATTTATTACAAGGCCTTTGTAACATTGACCGTAGCGAGAAATCACAATAAAACTCAAGTAAACCAACACATCTCAATCAAATACAATATATATACAATTACCAACGAGTCTAACGAGTTAGACGCACAAAATGTGAATATCACCTAGATGGGGAGGAAAACAGGCAGTGCGAATAATAGTTAGACCCAGTCCACCTTCAGAGGTGCCTAACTAAAAGGAAGTCCGAGCCCTACGAAGAGTGGAGCCTTGTGCTCAAAAGTACCTGCACACGCTGGTGCCAACGGGCAAAGGAGAGTCTCTTCGAGGGAATCAGGCAGTTTAGTTCGATGAACAAATGAAGATGAACATAGCTCCGTGACTCAAGCGCAGCCTCCACTGTGGGCAGAAGCAGAGCGCGAGTACGGAAAGGCGTGCTGTTAGACACAGCGGGGAAAAGCTATGGGCTACTGCAGGAGGGCAACCAGCTCCTAGCGATGCTACTCACCGGTCCCCGATGCAGGCAGATCCAGGCTTCTCTGTGTCAGTTTCAGTGCTGGCAGGTACAGATACGATCAGGGGACGTCTCGGCGTCATGTAGATTCCGCAGCAGCAGAAGTTAGAGTTGAGGATGTCCCAAACGCAGTGAACCCGCACAGTTTGTTACCACAGCAGGGCAACGGAGTGGCTGTGTGTATTTCAGCCCAATGTACACTACTCACTTCAGACCTGGGAATGCCAAGTGTACAAATCATGTGAGAGTGACAAGGACTCGTAATACAACGCAACCTGACAGCGGTTACAGAGCAAGACTCCTGGATAGGCTGGTCAGTCCACTGGATGGCCCAGAGACACTTCCGAAGGCTTACGTGCAGGAGATGGTGAAGATGCCGAGAATAGTTGTTCCCACTATTCCAAGGGGTCGAAGTACCAGTACAGGGCTTCTCGTTCGATCAGAGGTAGAAAGAGTTTCACCAAGTGACAGCAGTGCAGAGGAGCAGTCCTTCAGCGGGTCACCAGCGATTCCTCGGTTCAGCCTCGTAGTTGCAGGATACTTGGCTCCTGTATTCCTTCATTCGTGAGAACTCAGGAGATCGACATGGTAGTGGTGTTTCCAGCATCCTCTTATCCACGGTTCCCTTCGCGCCAAAACGGAGGGTCCCCAATGGGAGATCTGCTCACAAAACACTCACACCATACGTGGACCTATCACGGACCACGGTGGTCCCAGACATTCACGACACACTAGACTCTCTGCCACTCAGGATGTGTATTGGGACCAGACATCCCAGCCCACATCCTGGAGGCACACACAAGGCCTGTAGAAGCCCGCGAAAGCATCTGTGTTTTGCGGGAAAGTACATGCCCAAATAAGGAAGGCCCCGGGTCGGCTCGACCTGGGGAAGGTGAAGGGGCCAAGATGGTCAGCGGACAGGACAAAGAGCCTCGTGGTCTGGCCATTTTGGGAGCCAGGCCACCATTTTGGGCTAAGCACGAGAAACACGCTTAAACAGCCAAAAGGAGTTCAAAACACAAAGAAACGATCGCTGCCACCAGTCCCGTCCGTGATTCACTTGCACCTTTCGTTAACAATCCAAAGAGAGTATCTAGGGCCTGTAGAACACTAGAGACCCAAGAGAGCAGTAACTTAGCTTACAGTGCCCTCTTGTGCCATGTTGCGCGAAAGCTGCAACATGATAAAAGAACTACGGAAAACAACGTTTCCCGGTACTGACTGTCTTAAGGGTATGTCAGTTTCCCCGTAAGAATGGAGCGAAAGCCCAGAGGAGTGCGGCAGAAGGCTGCACTTCTCTGGCAAAGTCTAGATCATGGTGAAAACAACAGCAAAAAGTTTAGGGGTTGCCACATGGAAGGAAAATTACCCACAATTAAGAAATCTTTTCTAACAAGGGATACAAGTCTAAAACTCAGAACACAGCAGCAAATGCAAAAACACTTACATTTGAGTTCCCTAGATAGAGGGATACAAGACAAAATCTCAGAACACAGCAGCAAATGCAAAAACACCTACATTCGAGTTCCCTAGATAGAGGCCTAACTGCCAGAAATGGATAACATTCAATGTGGGTGAAGTGCAGAAGACTACAAGCTTTTTGGTAATTGGAGAATCGCATTTATGTTCAAATGGGAGTGGTTCCCTCCGTGCAATTTAAGTTTTAATTGGAAATTATCTGTAAATGCTTTAGCTGCAAGGGCACAGGGCCATCGCCTAGATGAGGTCAGGAATGTGACATCACAGAAGAGCGAACATTCTGATGATACAGCAGAAATATATTGGGGCCCCTAAAAGTAATCGCTGTCAGTCAGAACTGAGATATGGCTCCCACTGAGCACAACTGAGTAGAATTCTTCCATAGTAGATTTCTGCCCACTGTAACCTGCCCCTATTTTACATATTGGATGTAGAAGTAGAAATCAAGTTGACATTAGAAACTAGTAATAACCATTTTTTTCTTATCTCTAGGTGTCTTTATCCAGATCGAATTCCTTCATGGACCCGTCAGAGCCACAAAGGTGCGTATGGGTGAAGACTTTGAAATACCAATGCAACACGCAACTACATAGGGTGTGACGACTACATAGGGTCCTATGAGATGATCGGGTTTGGTCCATCAGTGCAACTTTCAAAACATCACAACAACTATTCATGCAACGGAGATCTTGCCTGCCAGGAATGCAGCAGAGCCTAGCAATATGAAAGCATATGATTTTTTCTTTTGCTTGCAAAGATCCTGGAACACTTGCTGTACTACTTCAATTGTAGGTCGACCAGTTTTTGCTTGACAAGTGACGATCAGAGTTTTTGCAGGATCACAGTTAAAAAAATTCAATCTTGTTTGTCAATCTTGTGTGTGTGAAAGGCCCTCCTTAAAGCAAGATATGCTAGTAAACTAACAGCCCTGATATTGTCTGCTGTGTTTGACACTGTGTATCATCTGACATTGGTGGTGATGGGGCTGTGGCAATGGAGTGACCTATATCATGCCTAACAACAGGCCACAAATGATTAGGGTAGGTTATTGTAAGGTCTACTTAAAGAAAGTGTTACTTCTCTGACTATTGCAGCAGTATGTTCAGGAGTCCTGCTGCTCAATGACCAATGGCTGAGTTGCGACTCCAAGCTAAAACATCTAATTCATTTGAAAGGGAGACACCTGGAGCACTGAGGAGAAGCATAGCATCCGGTGAATGCATCTGTTGTATGATTGGTCATTTTGTAGACGCCAGGGCTTGTGTCTAAATTGGGAGAGGGTAACAGTAGAATGTGCAGCGTCACTTACGACCGGCTAACATCCCCTTCCCCAAACCTCTGGTAATCCCAAATTACTTGTACAGCGCTCCATTGCTTCCAAGCTCGGCCTGCATTTTGAAAACCACAATACAAATGTAAATACAGCAAACGTTACATCTAAAAGCACCCTTATTCACGAGTGCTCGCAGCCACATTTTTGTCATTGTGGTAAGTTTTGAGCGTTTTTTTTTTTTGTCCACGTAAACGCACGGCCTCCAAAATGTTTCTAAATTAACCATATTTACAACAAATATCCACGAAGCATTACCAAATTAATTTAAGGACAACATATCTAGGTCACAAAATGTGTATAGCATGTGTATTTGTGCCCACATACTATTAGCAGCTTCACAGTTCCGTTTACAAAAGGCACATGCTTGCAAAACAAGATCACACCATGGTGCGCTAAGGTACTATTCATCAGTGCTCAGGGGTTGCTCTTAGAGTTTGCCGTAGGTTTTGGTTGTTTATATTTTTTGCCCATTTCAATGCACATCCTGCAAGCACTAACGCAGCCAATGGGTCTGGCTTTATTAAATGAAATGTGCTGCATCTATGCTTCCAGTTACATGCCTCAATTTCCAGGGACAGCCGTGCAAATCCAGATATTGCATCCGACATGGGAACGTATAGAAACCTATAGGAACACCCAAGAACAGATACCTTTCACAGCCCACTCGTTCGGAGTGTGCCACCCACCTTGGATTCATTGACACCCCCCTGAAAAGCATGAACCCTCCAATAGACTTTGCTAGACTTATCCTCAACAATTGATCTTGGACCCCATCTGTAGTGTCTGCTGGTCACAAGCAGCTAGCAGATAAAGTGGATGAAGACGGCCAAGTACAACATGTCACGCTCAAATCTCCCTGCAAAATCCATCGATGGATGCTGGAATCCAATGGAACTGTGTGGCCTTTAATGGACAAAAGACAGAGATCGGGGAAATGTCAGACCTGGATGTGCTACCTTCTCCATTGCTAACTCTTGCACACTTTACAACACCGGTTCAGATGGCCTGCAATCTGGAAGGTAATTGATCTGCTTTCAAATCTTTTCATTGGCTTCCAATGGTTGCCAGAATCCCCTTAAAAGCCACTAACTTGGCTGCTAAGCTTGCCTGTGGCATTGGTATCAAATACATTACATAATATCCAATGTATTCGTTGCATAAAGTGAGAGTCTTGATTAAACACCAATGTGAATAATTAGAATATTACCTATGCTAAATTTGAAATTGGCATATGAAGGAAATAACTAAGAGTAACTACATTTAGTATTTTACTAGTTCTTGGAAAAATAACCTTTTGGGGGTTACATTTGATTTAGCAGTATCAGGGTAAGCCTATAAGCTCCCCTTGCTCAACCCAGCACCCTTCATTGGCACTTGACTTATTCCTTTACTGAAGGTATCCCATTATTGAAGAGAAATCACCCATGGCCCCGCGCACCTTTAAACTCTTCTTCATTTTGGTCACCAGTTTGGACACGTGTTCCAAACCATATCGATACTTCCAAGCTGTGATTCTCTTTCTTTTGAACTATTTTATGATTTTTTAATTAAATATTGAAGTCGGTTTATTTTTGCTTTACATTTAACCTTGTTTTATTCAGGAAACTTTATGTTTACCTCTCCATTTTCACAAGTTATTTTAAGTGTGTACCGTGGAGGTGCAGTACTAAGTGGAATACGGTTGGTCAGCTGATCATGGGGCCAGATAGATATAGGAGAGGTTTCAATGTCTGACTATAAAGGGATTCTGCGAAGAAGCAAGCTCCATTATTGCAAAATGAGTTAGCAACGACACAGCTTAAACCATTGGCAATTCACCATTTACTACTTGGTAAACCACCATTGGAACATCTGAGCCACCTACTTCTGATCAATTGCCCCTGGAAGCAGTTTAACACTGCATACATGTTACCCAGGATTGCACCATTGTTGTCAGGGAAAGTAACAACATACCCGGTACCAAGAAAACACCATGACAGCAAGCCTTCTTGAGTTTAAGATTTATGGCCCACTGTACCCTGCAGTGCTCCAAATTTTTGGGATTCCACTCCCATGATCCAACACCCTTCACTATGATGGCAATGGATCATGGTAGTTGTAGTCCAAAACAACTGGAGAGCCAAAGGTTGCAGATGTGTGCCTCACACTATGAACAGGTCCTCAGACTAGGTTCTTTAGAATGTAACCTTATGCTAAACAGTTGTGATATTTATTGATTCAGATTTGGAATGCCGCTCAATGCCTGGATTTGAAATATACCTATGGTACATTGCACATAAGCAGAGTATTCCATGACTATTCCATGGTCGACCCTCCCTAGTTCACCCATGTTTTAACCTACCACTGTCCTAGTGATGTGTTGGTAATCGTAACCTGTGCATTGTACACATGCAATGCAAGCATAATCGGCAATAAATAAATGCATAATATGAGCAGATACACCAGAACATGCAGGACCAACAATGGAACTGGCTGCAGCAGCATTAAAAGAAACGCTAAGATCAAGGGTTCCTCTGGGCAAGAACGCCATTTCCTCTTACAGCATTGTGTACTGCTAACTCGCTGAGACAGTTAAGTCAGTCCCCGCCCCCCCCCCCCCCGGCACGCTTCTTTCACCATACATAGTTGTCTATGTCCAGACTAGGGTACGATATCTGAATTTGGGAAATCCTTTGCGTGCCTAATGTACCCGTTCCTCCTAATTTACATGATGCACGGTACATGGTAAAAGCTATAATAAAAGCTTGGTTGGTGCCTTTAAAGTCTTATCAACATGGCAGACCTAACTACTAGAGAATCACATTCGAAACCCTCTCTATCACCCACAAATGTCTTTCTAACACCGCACCTCCCTACCTCTCAGAACAAATCACCAAATCACAATCATCAAGACCCACTAGAACACCATACACACACCGGCTCTGCCTTCCCAAAGGGAAACGCAGCAGAGCTGGAGGCCCGAGCTTCCCCGCCATTGCTGCCAAACAATGGAACGCACTCCCCCCTTCCCTAAGAGCGGAGCCTTCCTACTGGGCCCTCCAAAGAAGCCCTTAAAAGATGACTATTTGCCTAAATGGTGGACTCTCCCTCAGAATCCCCTCCACCCCCTGGAACCAATGCATCTCTCCTCATATCATCCCAGCAATAGATGTAACTGCTGCCCGGGATAAGAACTGCCTGTAACAGCGCCAAGTTGCCTACGGGTGGCTTTGCGCCTTGCAAATGATGTCATTGTTTCCTTGAAAGTAACTGGTTGCAACAGCACCAAGATGCCTATGGGTTGCTGTACACTTTATAAATGAAATAAATAAGCAAGTCAATACCCATATAATGAATGAATCTAGTGAACAAAGGAAGGGGCTGTCATCTGGACTTTCAGATTCACCCCATAGTATGCAGACTCAGAAAGACCAACCATTTACTTATCAGGATAGACTGAAATACTTAAAGAAGGAGTTAGAGCATCCGCTCGGGGGATGGACTCATGATGAGGGGAAGTAACCTAAGAACAGCGGTAGAAGCTTGTTTGCACTATCTGTGTCAAGAAACACTTGTATTCTTTTGTGCATATCCTGCTGTCATGCATGAGCTTTGGCCAATTGCTATACAGGAACCCTTTAGAAACACATCAGCCTTCCAGCCCTGTATACTCGACACTACTCGCGTTGTGGGCGAGCTAGCAATGCTAGGATACAGGTTTTGTTTCTAACATGGCGAGCAATGGTCCTCAGGTGAACTGTTCAAATCAGATAGCAGCCTTCCTCTGTGTTCCAAGCTGTAGTTCAAAAAAAGAAGATCTAGAAAAATGGCGAACACTACAGAGAACCACACATTTGCCTCCTTTGCTTCGAACCAAAACATTTTCTCTCTGTACTTTTCATGTTCTAGAACAAGTGCAGAGTAATTAGTTCTCAAGTAGATGAGGATGCTTTAGTTTCTTCTAAAGCAAAGTTTTAGCCATCAAATTAAATATACTGTTCCTATCCATTCTCTAGAATAAGCATGTTGTATGTTAGGGAAGCCTCTCATGGACATAGTGGCGCACTGTGGCTCGCTTACATTAAACACTCTTGGGGGGCACAGCTGCTCTCCAGGCAAAAAGCATGTTCTTGCCAATCGTCTACGCCAATGACAGAAGAGGATCTTTCGCAGCAGCTCTGCCCAGTCTCTAACATGGAACTAGGAAGTGAGTGACACTTTGACACAGCTCTTTGAGCCACCGCGGAAGAGTCCATTTGCTGGGTGATGAATAGCACAGGAACCCTTGAAGCACTGTGTGGAATCCTCGTGTAGAAGGAGAATCATCCTCCCAGGGTTCTGCAATGGAGCGGAGAGTGAGCGTGAAGGGGCCGCTGGAAGGAGGGCGCAGGAGAAAATGGTGGGGCTCAACATGTAACATAAAAGAATGAAGTAGACATGCAGTAATACGTTTAGCATGCCCGATCTCTCATTACAATGGTGACGAGTGAGCGAAGCAGTAGCAAGCCCAACCGGATGAGCGAAAAGTGTCAGCCACCCTCGGCCACGGCTAACCGCAGACATCCACTACCGGAGAGAGGTACGTGGGCAGCGCTCGGAGGGGCACATGCCATAAACCATAAAGTCCAGGAAGAGGGACGCTGTTAGCTTCCTAGCAATGTATTAACAAGTGTGTGCTGCAAGGGAAATAAGCGAGTGACCGGCTAGGCGTGAGCAAATAAAGCACTGGAGTGCAGCGGTAAAGGACACAAAGGATTCAAACAATGAGCAACATAAATAAAGTAATACAACTGATACCATCCTGCCACTGGCACTCCATTGGCAATCACAACACCAACTTGATAATAAAGCAGATGCTCGTTTTGTAGGGCTAGCACGAGCTAGAAGTGAGAAACGTGGTGGCAACCTATGTCTGAAATTAAGACAATTAGAATCCGAATTAATTTGTCTCCTTCGCTGCACCACTACTGGCCTCTACTCGGATCACGAAATGCATGTATTCTTGTAAATGAGTTTTTTATTTGAAGCATATATCCATGTCATTAATGTTTGATATCTTCACATGATTTGTATGATCTATTAGATTATTTACCCACTCTGTAGATCTAACCCTATTTTTTGAGATGGTCATCACTTATTTGCTGCAAAGGACTGCTATTCAGTTCCTAATGTTCATACTGACACTGCTAGTTATTTACCAAAATTGCATTTGTAACAGTGTGCGTAATCAACATTTGTCACAACTAGTGTTTACTATGTAGATCGACTTCTATTATGGCAGACTCTTGGATAATATCGAACCAAGCTCCATTGGCTCTTCAATGTTAAATTTGACCAATGATAATCATCAACTCTCTGTGACCTACTTTATTCTAGTTGTTCTAATATAATTACTAACATGTTCTCTTCACAATGCACTATGCGCATAATCATGTGCACATCAGTGCTATTATATTCTTCATTAGATTCCTTATCTCTGACATGCCATTATTAACAGCATGTTTCCCCTGGCACTTCATTGTGCTTGCTTATCCATTTATACTTATCTAATATTATTACTAACATGTTCTCTTCACAATGCACTATGCGCATAATCATGTGCACATCAGTGCTATTATATTCTTCATTAGATTCCTCATTTGTGACATGCCATTATTAACAGCATGTTTCCCCTGGCACTTCATTGTGCTTGCTTATCCATTTATACTTATCTAATATTATTACTAACATGTTTTCTTCACAATGCACTATGCGCATAATCATGCACACATCAGTGCTATTATATTCTTCATTACATTCCTCATCTGTGACATGCCACTATTAACAGCATGTTTCCACTGGCACTTCATTGTGCTTACTTATTCGTTTATGTTTATCTGGTTCGTCAATCACATTATGCCGCATTCTCACCTCGGCTGTTTACTCAGACAGACGTTCTCAATTACCCGGCGACGTGCGCGTGATGTCATGCGCACTACGTGCGTACGACGTCACGAGCGCAGCGCATGCGTCATCTCACAACAAACCAGGTCTCCATTACATTTAGTCCTTAAGGCGGACACACTTGTCACGCTGATTTCGCAATGGAGATTGGACCCCTCTACTATTGACACTACAGGTAATTGCAGACCTCATTTCTTTTATAATGAGTTTACATTCTTGGTCCCAATCCTTTTATTCAAATTATATTTAACTGAGACCGCACTTGACTTAATCCTAACAGACTTATCTTTTTCTTTGCTGTGCACATTGTTTTCATAAGGACTGACGACATGTTTAGCATTTATGCTACATCCTAATTATTCTGTGAGTCCACATATAGGGTAAGTCCATCACTTTCTGTCCCCCTGATACCTATTTACTCTTAGCATCACATTTAGTGTTTTTCGATTCCCTGCTATCCAACTCTCCAGGGGGCACTATATTTTCTCCTGGCAATTATTACTCTACCAATTCTGCACTAGCATCATCGCCTTACACTGTATGATATTCATGCCCTTTAACTTCTGTAACACCCGGTTTTGTTCTCCATTCTTGCATTATGTAAGTATCTTGCTAACACAGGTGATTATGTATCTTATACCAGCCCTGCATCAGCACCATCATATCACACAGTATGCTATTCTCATTTCTCAAATATCTGGTTTTGTTCTTCACTCTTTCATTTAATATGCATCTCTCCAACATGGGTGATCCAACTATTTCTGTTGACCGGTATATGTTTCTGGGGTATCATTCACGCCAATACTTGTACTTATAATTGGTCAATTTAACACCTATTTGTGACCAATAAGGCCATACCACAACATACTAAATTTACTTTTTGTGTTGCAATTCGGCTGTTTACTTTCAACATGAAACTGCTTGTTACATCTGCACTACTGAATCATGGTACGACAGTGTTTCCAATATTATTTTCTTGATCTTATGTAACAACGCTCTTTGTTTTCCTATTTTTGAATATTTTGTCTTACCTGTTATGCCAATCTATTCATTTTTAATTTTTTTTAATCTATGTTTCACTAATTGCACAGCCTTGATAACGACTGTGAGGTTCGAAACAAGTGTCGGCTGTTTTTCAATACTCTTACATTTTGATTTCATGTTAAAGACTTAACTTGTTTCAAGAACTAAAGTCCAAGAATTGTTCTTTTATCTTATCAGCTTTACCAATTTATGATCAACTTGATTAAACAGGATCAGCGCATCGGATTCACCTTCAATCCCATTACTTACAATTTATGTGTCCTGGTTCCTTCTAGGGGTCCAGTGGAAGTGTGTGGATGCTGCAGATCCAATCAGCATTAATTCCCAATAACAATAACCAATAGCGGTATCAAATAGCGCACGGTCATCTCACAACCCCTAGTCTTCTCCTTACAAGTAATACAACAGTTGGCTTACCTTTACAAGGAGAGCCAGCAGTACCCTGCAAAAGATGCAATGTAGGGTTTGAGCTCTATGCACACGCAATGCTTGGCATTCATTGGCATTCATTATGCAGCAGAGAGGAAGAGGTCACTCTTGATATATTGTTTAGGAAATTATGGTCAAGAACAACTAGAGAACCTGGCAACTCTAAGCAGTAGTGAAAGCGAAAGATTAAACAAATATGAGAAATATATTTTAAAAAACCTGGCTTAGCACCCTGAGAAGAAAAATTTGTGTGATTCTGGAATACTGGCATTTCGGCAAGAGGGTCACGCAAATGGATGAATCCTTTGAGCAATACATAATGGCACTGAGGGGTTCAGCCGCATCATGTGAATTTGGAGCAACATTGAAGAAAGGCTACAAGACCAATTCATGTTAGTAAGCAAATGTGGCGGAACACACTAATAATTGTGTCAAAGAACTGGAAAGCAAGCCATAACAGAGAACAAGAAGATGGAGGCACAAGCCTCCCCTGATGTACTCGCAGTGGAGGAAACGAACATTGGAAAAAACAAATGTTGAGGGGTGTCGGGGGATTCAACTAGATAGAATGGTCAGACAAGGAAGGAGACAGTGTTTTAAATATGACAGCACATTTCACATATCCAGCGGTGACACATGCCCAGCCATCAAAGCAACATGTAATCATAGGGATCATTTTGCAAAATATTGCCACACTATATCAGACAATCAGACATGACAGACTCTGGAATAGCTCTGCAAAGAGCTAGATGACTCAACATTTGTTGTTGAGGATGCAAGCAAAGAAAGGTATAAGTGTCCATTAACTGTAATTGATGAAGATAATGACACTGGAATGTCCGTGGCACTCATTGATGTGGATGAAAAAGAAGTGCATATGGTGATAGACTCTGGAACCATCCATATACTGATGCCAAAATAACACCCAAATAGAGTTAATATTCAAGAAAGAAATGATACTATCGGAGATGGATATATGTCCACTGGCGTATGGTGAGAAACATGTTGAACTGACTACATGGTTTTAGAATGAGCTAAATTTCAATGACCGCACTGCGATAGGAAAGATATATGTCCCTCGAAAAGGAACTTTACCATTGTTAAGTTGGTCACACCAAAAGAGACTTAAAATAAAACTGGATCCCAATGCCGAAGAGTCTATCTATGCGTGTGACGGAGAGATGGAATGAGGAAAACCAACAGAAGAATAAATGTACATGAGAGAAAGTATGATATGTTCATTGAAGGGTAGATTGTCTAAAAGCCTTTGGGCATCAGATAATAATCAATCCTGGATCAACTTCAGTTGTTCACACATTAAGGAACAGACCAGTGTCCCTGAGAGAAGAAGTAAACAAAATGGATGCCTTTGGAAAGGCAAGGAGTAGTAGAGTAGAGTCAGCAGGATGGCTTTCACCTTTAGTAGTAGTGTGCAAATGCAACAGAAAGCTAAAATGATGCATTGATCTAAAAATGCTCAATAAGGGCATTTTACCCAACAGCATCCTTTACTAAATATTACAGAATTGTAAAGGCCCTTAGGGGAAGCAGAAATATTTTCCACATTGGATTTGAAATCAGCCTACCATCAGATAAAGCTACATGCTGCTCCAAATAACCTGATAGCATTTACAATTCCGGAAGGTTTATTTCAGTTTATACAGGTGCCATTTGGTCTAGTGTTGGCAGCAGCAGTGTTTGAAAGGATTATGTATCCCTTTGTTCAAGATGAAAAGGGATTAGTATGCTACCAAGATGATGGGCCTCGTTACAACCCGGCCGGTCCGGAAACAATGGTGGCGGTTAATCCGCCGCCACTGTTGTTTCCGGACCAGCTGATTCCGAGTTCTGCAGGCGGGAGGTGTCACTCCCGCCAAGTGTGACCTGGCGGGAGTAACGCCACTCGCCTGCAGGCGGAAATGGAAACATCGGCTCCGTCAAAGACGGAACCAGTGTTCCCATTGTCCCCATCCCGATGGAGTCCTATAGGACTCCATGGGAAAAGGGATTTATGGAATTCCGCCTCTGGAATTACCAGGTCACCGGAGTTGTAATGCCCCGGAGATTCTGGAAATCACATAGGCGGAATGGTATTTTAGGTCCGACGGCAGCCTGACGGTTTTTCCGGCACGGCTACCGCCAGACGCGTAATGAGGCTCCAAGAGTGTTTAAAAAAAAACACTGAACATGTTAGGAGAGGCTGCTATGACCCTGAGAAAAGACAAGTGCAAACTATACAAAGAAGAATTACATTACCTAGGACATAACATTTAATAAAAAGGGATTAAGCCAAGGAAAGAGCTGGTATATATTGAAGGCACCCCTAGTCCCAAAAACAAATAACAAATCTTGTCATTTTTAGGAATGGCTGAATATTATGCTAGGTTTATTCCAAATCTCACAGGCACAGCATTCAGTTTGAGGAGCCTAGCAAAAACGGGGTTAATGTCCACATGGAAGAACAGTGTGTAGAAGAATGTAGAAGAGGAAAAAAACACTCAAGGAAAAGCATAATCACAACTGATGCCAGCAATGGAGGAGTGGGTGTGGTTTTGACACAAAGAAATAGGAAAATAAAACAATCAATTGCAGTCGCCTCAAGAGTGTTGAGAGAAGGTAAACACATCTACTTTAAAATTGAAAAAGAAACATTAGCAATAAAATGGGTGGTAGAGAAATTCACACAATATTCTTGGGGAACACGATTTGGGATTTCCTCAGATTGCAAACCATTTAGGGAGATATTAACAACAAAAGGTTTGAACAAAATCGAATTTTGCATAAGGAAAAGGCTTACCAATTTACGGGAATACACCTGGAATATAGAATTTTTTGTGGGCATAAAAAACAATGCAGCAGACTGCCTGTTAAGTTTAACCAACAAAGTAGAGTGCAAAGATCATGGTGAGATTGAAGAGCAAGTACTCACAATTGAGAAATATGTATTATCCAACGAAGAATGGGAGGCAGAGATGACAAACAAGACACTCAAAGGAAGTAATCACAGCAATACCATACATATAATCAGAATATAATTCTACACCTTAATCCTTTCATTGTAGTCACCTACTCCCACACTCATCCTACACACATTATTTATCCCCCCCTTCCTTCCCCACTGTCACATCCACTATCAGCCCTCTCAACCACATCGCAATACAGTTGAAGTGTAGATGTGAGATGTGCAGCCCCTTCATGTATAGGAGAATCCTCACACAAGGATTCTGGAATGGATCGGAGAGCGAGCATGAAAGGGAAGCGGGAAGAAGGGGGCAGGAGAAGACTGTGGGGCTCATGGTGTAACATACAGGAATTCAGAAGACATAGATGAATAGGTTTACTGTGGCCAGTGTATCATTGGACACTGCCGACTGCTGTTAAGGCCTTCAGGCCCCCAACCTAGAGGGCAAGTACATACAGGCAGCTTCATTCTTGAGGTCTTTATGGGAGACCGTCTGTAGTCCTCCCCAAAACCCGGATCCTGCTCAGATCAAGTAAATGCAAGGGTGCCACAATGACGCCAACCGCTGTTGCTGCACAATTACAGCTGAGGACATTATCATTATGAGTCATTGACTTTACCTCTTGTAGCCAGTGAAGGTATTGTACCCTTATCCAACTGTGAGCTTCCTGAAGCAGGGAAGATCAGTGCTTTCCTTCTGGTGCTTTGGGGAAATCGAACCACAATATGCTGTCAAAGCTATAAACAAAAGCATTACCTCCGCAAGAATAATATACATTTGTGGAGCCCATTCAGGAGCGGCAGGAAGTTATCAGACACTCAGACATACACCCTGCTGCCTACACCCACTCACACACATGCACACACACATCCAGCTATCCTTCCATTTAATCGTTCCTTTTCCATTTTTGTACAATTATTACATTTTATGTTGCTCCCTTGAAGTGCTACATATGGTCGAATGACCCTTCTGCCTCACCGTAAAATAAGCTATCAAACAAAAATAGCCACCAGTGCTACACCGCTACTGATCTAAAATGTTCTCAGACACCAGTGAGATATTCTATCGCCCAATGTTCTGGACCACCACTCCCACCAGCCCTATCCAGCATGGTCGATGGTGAGGGAACACAGGGATTGCAATCCTAATTATCTGGTGAGCTGTAGTTTGCAGACCCCTGCTCTTGAAGAACAACCCTTTTACAGCCATCTGACCTTGGCTGCTTGGACTGCATTACCTAGATCCTGTAAACGTTTGAGAATTTCAGTAAATCCTATGTACAGTGAAACCTAATGTGATGTAGTATTCTGCCAAATGTATTCACCTTTAAGTCACACATGGTATAGTTTAAATAATACACATAATTTAAATACACTAAGCGAGGTATAAATAGTGTCCATCAGTTAATACCCACGTCTCTAAGTTGAAGCACACTTACCCATTAGGTACATGAAACAAGTGCCCATGGGAGAGAGGAACGATGAGCGAGAAGCAAATGGAGTGAGCATGAAAGCAGTGTTGTAAAAGGAAGAGGCAGTGAGAATACTCTGAAGCGAGAGAGGCACATGCAACAGTGAGGGATTAAAAGCAAGAATAACTGACCTTTTTATTCATAGTTGCAGTCCAGATGCTCCCTACCAGCGTGCAAGAGGTGCTGAGAGCAAAAGAGAAGGTCAGGAAGCAATGAGATGTACACTTGGTGTTTCAGTGTATAGACTGCCCAGCAGTGCTCAAGAAGCGCTGAGAGTGAGAGAAGCAGCTGGAGTCTTCGGAGATTGAAAGCAAGCCAATGTGAACTGTACACTGGGAGTATTTAATTATGTATTTATTTATAAGGCGCCGAAGCCCACAGGCATCAGGACGCACCAACATAGACACAAGTGAGACAGACACAAAGCAGACGAGACACCAAGCGCTCCATCAGGATTAAGAGCAGGAAGGGATTTATTCAAAGAGGGAAGTTTTCAGTTTACAATGAAAGCTGAGATGGTTTTCCTCAAGTCTCAGATTAGAAGGAAGGGAGTTCCATATTTTAGCTGCCACAACTGGAAAGGATTTACATAGGCCAATGATCCAATTAAAACATAAAGATCTTACTAACCCCATCTGGGAGGAGCACTGAGATCTAATCAGGACATAGGGAAGAATCATGGATTTGAGGAAGCAGGGGAGGTGCCATAAAGACAGTTGTGTACCCAATATCTCCGCAGGATATACGAGCAGTGATGGGAAGCCAGTGGAGTTCTTACCTACTCTTAGAGATGTGGTCCCACTTTAATTTGCTTTTGACAATTCTAACTTTGTCGCTCTCGGAAATGTGAAGTTTAGATAGGAATTTCTTACTAGCTCCAATCAAAAGAGAGTTACAATAATCTAGTCTAGACAAGATTATGACCCAGGCGATAGAGCAGAGGTTTTTCTCAAATAGCAAGGGCCGGGTCTTCCTCAGCTGTTGGAGATAGTAGGAGCAGTTTTTAGACACTTTATTTACATGAAGGTCCGCAGAAAGAGATGAATCCAGGTACGTGGCAAGCATTTTGACCCTTTCTACAACCGAGATATCACAATTGTCAAGGCGAAAAGACTAACATCTGGGGTACAATTTAGCTTTAGTTTGGGGTAAAACAAAGATTAATAACTCTGTTTTTTTGCCATTAAGGCACATCCAATTGGTGTTCATCCAAGACTCAATTAAGGCATAGATGTACCCTAGACGGTTCGAGTGTAAAGGGTAGTCACCCGATAGCTCCACAACCAATTGGGTTTCATTTGCATAATTAGTAAAGTAGACATCCATGCCTTCCAGGAGTCTACACAAGGGCCTGATACAAAGATTGAAAAGTATGGGAGAATACAGGATCCCTGTGCAACAACATATGTGATCGGAGCTTGAGAGGACATTGTCTCTCCCCAGCACACTCTGGACATCCGGTGTGTCAAGAAGGAGTACACCCAGCCAAGAGAATCCTGACCACATAAACCCACATCTTTTAGTGTGTCAAGTAGGCGTTCGTGGTCCAGCAAATCGATAGCCGCTGAGAGATCTAAAAGGACCAGAAGGCCTGTATGTCCCTTATCAGTGATCCCCAGCATATAGGTCTGAAGATCTAGCATAGCTGTCTCACTGCTGTGACGGTGTCTAAACCCCGTCTGCTAAGGGTGTAAAATCTCAATGGATTCCACAAACGACTGAAGTTGTAGTGTAGCAATTTTATCTAAGATTTTCAGCAGAAAATTGCAGTTGGTGATTGGCCTTAAATTACCAGCTTTCATGGGGTCCAGGCCTTTTTTTTTCAAAAACGTGGTAACTGTGACCCCCTTGATGTCCTATTGTACCAGTTTGTGATGAAATGATGAGTTAACAAATCTAACAAGAATAGGGGCTTAAACGTCCTTGTTGTCAAGTATCAGTTTTGGTGGAATCATATTTTCTGGACATGACTATGGATGCATTGTAGATAAGGTTTTATTCATGGATGGAATTCGAAACGCTGCTGTCCTGTCTCAATAGTGTGCACAACCGTAGGTGGATCAGGCTTGTGTTTTAAAAGAAAAGTCTTTGATTTGACCGCAGATTTTCAAGATCTTGGTATCAAAAGCAAGCTGAACTTTGGTACAATCAGAATCAGTAGGTGTTACGGTTGTTGCCTGAATTTCTGGGGCCACTAGATGATTAAAAACCCCAAAGAGTTTTTTCGGGTTGTTATTTGACGCATCTATCTGTTTATTAAAGAGATTCCTTTCTAGAATAGTAACACAATAGAATTTTTCCAGGGTCTTCCAATTGATCTTATTCACCTCAGTGGGATCTTTCAACTATTTACCCTCTGCTTTTCTTTTATCTTTTTTCGTTGTATGCAGCTCTTGGGTGAACCATTTTTGATGACATGGGTTCTCTCTACTTAATTTAGGTTTAGGAGGGGCCACTTTGTCCAACATTTGGATCAAAATAGACTTAAAGTTTGACACTATGTTGGCTTGGGGATCAAGATAGTTGAGAGAAAAGCATAACATAATCAGTGAATATCTGCAGATCTGTCAGGCGAATTGTATTAAAATTTCAACTAACAACTTTCGTTAATGGGTTCTTGGCCTTTGGGAGGGGATCATGCAACTGGATCTGAAAGACAATGGCATAACGATCCCACCATATGAAGCAATGGTGCTATCAATATGCACATCAAGAAATTTGGCCACAACCCAGTCAAGAGTGTTAGATTTGGCAGTGGTGGGCTTGCTGTTAGCCACATTAAAGTCAATGTCATTTAGGGTCCCAACAAGGGTGGAGGCTTCTTTATCAGCTTTATGGTTTAGCCAGCCATTGAAATCGCCAAGTAGTAAAGTGGAACGATTAGGACCATTCAAGTCTCCTAACATTGCCAAGAGATCTTCATTGAAGCTTGGTATATCAGCTGGCGGGGGGGGGGGCGATAAATTAATTAGTAGGTGGCGGTGAAAGACTGAAAGCAAACAAAATTGAACTATATGCTTGAGGATTCAGTCCAGATACTCTCCAGTGGATGGTAAAAGGCATGGTGAGATAGAGAAGAGCATGAAGACTAAAGACCAGATAAATTGAATGGTACACAGGGTTATATAGTCCTGTAGAGGAGCAAGTGGATGTGCTTTCCCTAAATCCCACCCCCTCACCGCCGTCATACTGGAACAGTAGAAGAACCCTCTATTGAACCCCATGTGTTATGCCTATACCGCATAGAGTGTATGAGAGATAATATGCACTTAGACAACCATATCAAATGTACCCTCACCCTGAGAGAGTGGAAGGATATTGAGTGGAAGGATGTCAGCACGCACCATTGGACAGCATGGAGCTCTGAATGAAATCTGATGAAGGCAGAGTGATGTCATGAAGATGTGCGAAGACATACTGAAACGATATGAAAATACTTAAGAGTGACATTGTAGAGTGACAATGTAACTGAAACGACAAGAGACACATGTACGAAATGATTAAGTGATCAAAGAAGACAAAGTAACTTGCGATCAATAAGTGTAAAGATGCAGCAACACAAGGTAGATGAGACATATAGAAGCTTGCTATAGAGGAAAATATAATGTGGCAAGGACGGCCATGATATGAAAATGGATGCCGGCTCGTGCAAAGATTCAATTCAGCTACCTCAGAAACAGTCCAAGGGTGCAGAGTCAGGAGAGGAGAGAGAGATAGAGAAAAACAAAGAGAAAGAGAAAGAGAGATAGGGAGAGACAGAGAGAGACATAGAGAGATACAGATAGAGGGTCGGGGGAGACAGAGGGAGAAATCCAAGAAAGGAGGGAGGAGGACATGGAACTTTATGAGATATAAGTCTTTCTTTTGTAGTGACCTGATCAACATAAAGTGTGTTTTCTAGCGTTATGTGACCTGACATCATCAGCGGGCACATACCACAGTAACAAGTAACAGTCTACTAAGAATTCCAATTTTGTTCCTAAACTAGTTCTCAATCCTTAAGAGTTTGGATACACCCAGTGGGAATAGTAGGATTCCATTGCATTTCATAACAGCTGCTTCAGTTTAAAGCTGCGCTTTCAGCAACCCTCGGTAGATGCTCAATGATGCTCAGCTGCTTTCAGGTTACATGATAATATTATTACTTGTATTCACTTGTATTGAGGCTCGTTATCTAAGTAAGAAGACGATTAATGGCCATCCTAGTTGATTCTCAGCACACCATATTCATTATTAACTGTTTTCTCTACAGATTGTTCCTCTTGTTCCCTAGCTTCTGGGTCTCTGCATCTTTACTTCTATGGAGATACACGAATTATCAAAACACACCGTCTGGTTGCAGGGTATCTTTTAACTCATTGAAATAAAAATAAAAAATCTGTATATGCTGTCTCAAACACATTAATATGTGCTCACCTGACACCAACACCCTCAATGTACAGTATAGGGATGTGATGAAAGGCTTACCACATTTCATTCCCTGCATCTGCATATTCTACCCAGTGCAGGGCTCTGGCTGCGGTGTGTCTGCATGGCCGCAGATCTAATTCAGGCATGCAAATACACCACAGATGCATCAGCACACCACAGATTTATTTATTTATTTTTGCATTTATATCAGTGCATTAAATCCTCTGGTGTCAGGGTGCTGGTTACAGTAAGTGCGAAGTGACATTATTCAACGTGCAGGAGCATGCATATGCGTTACAGCATACAGGGGAATAGTGTACAGCATAATCTGGGGAGCCATGCCTCAAGGTATGGGGGCAACACAGATATACAGAAGTGCAGGGACAATCAGGAAGGTGCATAGACTGGCAAAGCCGCGCCTCTTGGTGCGGGGGCTACATCAGGTATACAGTTATAAGTACAGATTGGAGAGACAAGATCAGGTAGGTGCATAGACTGGCAAAGCTGCGACTCTTGGTGCGGGGGCTACATCAGGTATACAGTTATAAGTACAGCCAGATTGGAGAGACAAGATCAGGCAGGACCATAGACTGCCAAAGCCGTGCCTCTTGGTGTAGTTGGCTACATCAGGTATACAGTATAAGTGCAGTTAGATTGGAGAGACAAGATCAGGTATGTGCATAGACTGGCAAAGCCACGCCTCTTGGTGCAGGGGCTACATCAGGTATACAGTTATATGTACAGTCAGATTGGAGAGAAAAGATCAGGTAGGTGCATAGACTGGCAAAGTCGCGCCTCTTGGTGTAGGGGCTGCATCAAGTATACAGTTATAAGTACAGTCAGATTGGAGAGACAGGATCAGATAGGTGCATAAACTGGCAAAACCGCACCTCTTGGTGCAGGGGGCTATATCAGGTAAACAGTTATAGGTACAGTCCGATTGGAGAGACAAGATCAGGTAAGTGCATAGACTGGCAAAGCCGCACCTCTTGGCGCAGGGGCTACAACAGGTAAACAGTTATAAGTACAGTCAGATTGGAGAGAAAAAATCAGGTAGGTGCATAGACTGGCAAAGCCGCGCCTCTTTGTGCAGGGGCTACATCAGGTATACAGTTATAAGTAGAGTCAGATTGGAGAGGCAAGATCAGGTAGGTGCATAGACTGGCAAAGCCACGCCTCTTGGTGCAGGGGCTACAACAGGTATACAGTTATAAGTACAGTCAGATTAGCGAGAAAAGATCAGGTAAGTGCATAGACTGGAAAAGCCGTGCCTCGTGGTGCGGGGGCTACATCAGGTATACAGTTATAAGTACAGTCAGATTGGAGAGACAGGATCAGGTAGGTGCATAGATTGGCAAAACCGTGCCTCTTGGTGCAGGGGGCTACATCAGGTAAACATTTATAGGTACAGTCAGATTGGAGAGACAAGATCAGGTAGGTGCATTGACTGGCAAAGCCGCGCCTCTTGGTGTGGGGCTACAACAGGTATACAGTTATAAGTACAGTCAGATTGGAGAGAAAAGATCAGGTAGGTGCATAGACTGGCAAAGCCGCACCTCTTGGTGCGGGGGCTACATCAGGTATACAGTTATAAGTAGAGTCAGATTAGAGAGACAAGATCAGGTAGGTGCATAGACGGGCAAAGCCGTGCCTCTTGGTGCAGGGGGTACATCAGGTATACAATTATAAGTACAGTCAGATTGGAGAGAAAAGATCAAGTAGGTGCATAGACTGGCAAATCTGTGCCTCAGTGCAGGGGGCTACATCAGGTATACAGTTATAAGTACAGTCATATTGGAGAGACAAGATCAGGTAGGTGCATAGACTGGCACAGCCACGCCTCTTGGTGTGGGTCTACATCAGGCATACAGTTATAAGTACAATCAGAATGGAGGGACAAGATCAGGTAGCTGCATATTGATTGATTGATATTTTATTTCTATCGCGCTCGTACACAAGTGTTTCAGAGGGCGACAAGGCAAGGGAGGGGAACAGGGGAGAACAAAACAGCGTCTTACTAAGGCCAGTGACATTGAGAACACGCAAGTGCATTGGAGAGGGGGTAGGGGAAAAGTGCATGGAAGGGGGAGAGGTGGAAAGTGCGAAGCAGAGGAAAAACAGATAAATAACAATAAATAAATAATAAAGGCAACAAACAGTGGTAATGCAGCCAGCAATTTGCAAGTGCTGGGTTTAAGGCAGCAGACAGGGTAGGTCTGATAAGTGCAGGAAGAAAAAGGGGGAGCTGTATGGGTACAGATACAGACCCCAGTGCAAGGAGTGGCCCGGAGGCAGTGCGGGAGGGTGGCAGGATGAGCAGGTACCTGGGCGCAAAAGACAGAGTGTGGCCAGGTGCACGGTGCCAAGAGAGAACAGATCAGCAGGGGAGAGGGGGAGCGAAGGCAGAAGAAAAGAGGAAGGTCTTGAGGTGCTTCCGGAACCGGAGATGGTTCTCCTCAAGTTTTAGAGTGGCAGGGAGGCTGTTCCAGAGGGAGGCCCCAGCGGAAGACAGAAATCTACCCCCCGCTTGTTTCTTAGACAAACGACTGACCCTGAGTGAGTTGGAGGTAGAGGAGCGAAGAGCTCGAGAGGGGAGGTATTTGCAGAGGGATAGTTGAAGGCATTTTGGACCCAGGCCCCAGAAAGCCTTGTGGACAATGCACAGGGTTTTGAATTTAATCCTTGCATCCACTGGGAGCCAGCGGAGAGGTGCATAGAGGGGCAGAGCCACGCCTCTGTGCAGGGGGCTACATCAGGTATACAGTTATAAGTACAGTCAGATTGGAGAGACAAGATCAGGTAGGCACATAGACTGGCAAAGCCGTGCCTCTTGGTGCAGGGGCTACATCAGGTATACAGTTATAGGTATAGTCAGACTGGAGCGACAAGATCAGGTAGGTGCATAGACTGGCAAAGATGTGCCTCTTGGTTCAGGGGCTACAACAGGTATACAGTTATAGGTACAGTCAGACTGGAGAGACAAGATCAGGTAGGCGCATAGACTGGCAAAGCCATGCCTCTTGGTCCAGGGCGCTACATCAGGTATACAGTTATAGGTACAATCAGATTGGAGATAGACATTCCTATTTACGTCTGCCCCTTCTATCTGCTATCTCAGACCTGCTTGGATGTGTGAGTTTTGTTGGGCATCATTGATGATCCAGTCAGTGAATTGTGTTGAGGTGTGGCTTCAATCGTGCGGCACATGGGAATAGTATTTGCATTAGCAATTATGCAGCCCAGTCACTGTGCCTGTCATTGCACATGCCAGGGAGCATGCAGGGAGATAAAGTACATATCATGCAATGATATGGCAAGAGGAGCCCTGAAATGAGTCCTGTCTGGGCATCTCCACATACATGCACAGTATCCCTTATTTTCTATCCTTGGTGATTGCCAAAATAGTGGAATTTCCTGGGAACGGCACTTTTGTGGGGGTGGGGGGGACTCTCTTACATGGTGCTGTCAGATGTTAGTGGAGCTGAAAAACTAAGGTCAGTGCTTGCCATAATAATCTGGTAGAGGTTTCCTATCTTCCCAGGTACACACAGTGCATGCAATATCAGGGAAAATCAGCAATGCAGTAGAACTGGTGGCAGCGTGTCAGATTGTCCAGTGATTCAGGACAGAGTGGCCATTTTACCATCCACAGTGCCTCCGCATTCTTTATTACAGAATAGGCCACCCTAATAGAAACAATAGAAGCAGCAGTGATTGCGGGTGGAGTAGGGGGCGCTGTTTAGACACTGCTCCTCTTTGCACTGTAACATTTACTGCTTCTTCTAGAAGAAGTAGCAACCCTCTGAAATACAGAATTTTCAACTCCAAATAGTTCATTTTCCCCTTTTTTCTTTGTATTTCAGATATTTCGTTTTAAAGGAGAGTAGGGTGGTGCTTGTAGTGAGCGCGGGTATTTATGATTTGGATCTGCTCATATTTCATTCCTCAAATCATCGATGCAACATGTTCCAAGTGTTTAAGAACAGCACAGCAGCGTTACTTTTCAGGGAGCAGAACTTTAGGTCAAACATCTTTGTTTCATTTCTCTTTTGTGTTACATTGTTTATTCTTGAAAACGAGTTTATGATGTATGTTTAATTATGATGTGTAACGTGTCCTGTTTGTTCTTTTCAGGAGAATGCTTGTCCTGGCCAAACAGGATAATGAAGCTTTTGGGTTTGAAATTCAGGTAAGACTCTCCTATCAAAAGGACATGAAATAAAGCTAGACCATTGAAAGGAACCGTGCATTGTACATATCAGAGGACGACTGAGTGACTGTGGTGTGTTTTGATGCCTTACATGGCATCATGAATGACAGACAGCATGGAGGAAAGGTAACGATCAGCTGGAAGTGTGGAACTTGATAAGACACATCTCACACCTTTCTACAGCTTTTCAACTTCCATTTTGGCCATTGTTAACATTTAACAGACCCAAATGAAGCGTATGCTAGTTCAAAAAGTAGCAGTTACCACATGGGGCTGAATTATATTTGCCATTTTCTGATTTACTTATGCTAAGTTTACATGAAGACTTCACAAACATATTTTAGCATTAAGAAGCCGTTCCAAAGGCTGGAATGGGTGTTAATGGCCCGGGGCCCGAGTTTAAGGCCCGAGCAAAGCAAGGGCGTTTATGAGGGCTAAGAAAACTGTATTTTCTTTCAACAAACTCATTGAATGAAAATACTCTCTAAAGATGGCCACCATTTGTATGGCCGCTTCACAATGGCAGCAGACGCGTGGCGGCAAAGGGGCTCCTGCAACTAATGAAAACAGGTAAGTGGGGGGGGGTGGCTGAAAGGAATCATAAGAAAAAAAGAAAAGGGAGGGTGGGGAGAAGATGGTGCTGCGGGCGGGGGAAACAGCCTCCATGTTCCTGAGATTAGCAGTTTAAGCTTGTTATCCAAGGAACATGATTGCCTGGACCCCCCACCCCAGGTGCTAATTAAGTTTATTTAATGGTGGGACCCACCTACCCCAATGCATAACTTCATTGCTTCTTGGCATGTTGGCAGATTCCAGTGGTGGTTCCAGTCCATTGTCATGTTAGAACTGATAGACTTGAGTTTTTCCCTGGAAGATAATAAGTTGGTGGTCAGTCTTGTGTCTTCTGGCAGGTTATTTCAGAGCCGGGAACGATGGCAGCAAATCATCTGTTCCATCGGGTCTTGAACACTGTTTTTGGGATTGGTAGGGGGTGTGTATCATATGGCTCTTTTGGGTCAGCATTGTGATACTCTTTCTTGGAGATAGTAATGGTGTATAGCCTTCTAGGCTTATGTGTGATTGGCACATCATCTTGAAGGAGATTCTGCTCTGCACTAGAAGCTCTTATATGATCTTCAATTGGTCGGTGACTGGTTGTTCTTCCTTCTACTCTTTTTTGTAGCCTTTTGATTTACCAGTCGAGGAGGTGGACATAGAGAACATTGCAGTCATACAGCTTTAAGTTTACGAGTGCCCCTGGCACCATTGAGTAGTTTTATGTTGCTTTGTAGAGTAGGATTTGATCTGGGAAATTTCTCTTGAAAGACTGCTCTTTTACACAGCACTGGACCATGAATTCATGCATTTGTATTTGTATTTATTGATTTATTAGGTGTTTTTGCCAAAGTGCTGAACACTAAAAGTCAGTACAATTTCACACAAATAGTTAACATGAATATTTAGCATAAAAACTAAAAGAAAGAAAGACAAAGCGATATTAGAAAGTAGGTGGGTTTTGACTTGTGTGCAACCAAGGGAGCAGGTGGGAATAAACCTGCTGTGGAGAGAGAGAGAATTCCAGAACTTGGCGGCTAGGAGCGAAAATGAGCGAAAGCAGATTGGGTGCAGGTTGGCCTAGGAACAGTTAACACAAAGAGAGATTGAGATCAAAAGGAACGAGAAGGGACATACAAAGAAACACGAGAGCAGAGATAGGGAGGAACAAGATAAGGAACATATTTCAAAGTAATTCAGAGAAAGCAAAACAGAAGTTGAGATTCAGAAGTTAACCAACAGAGGGAGTGTAAAGACGGAATAATAGAGACCCGTGCAGAAATTCACAACACGTGCAAATTGAAAAATTCAAAACAGAACGAAGAGGGGCCAGATGAGAAGCCGGAAGAGCAACAAAAAGACAGGAGCAGAAACCAAGACAGGAAAAAACTAGAGCAGTAAGAAGGAGTTTGGAAAAGTGAGAAAAAGACAAGCTCTAAGGATGTTAAAGATTTGGAAATGACAGGAACGAGAAATATTAGCGATGTGAAGTGTAAAGGAGGGAGAGGAATTGAATGCGACACCAAGATTCCAGGCGTAAGAAGAAAAAGGAAGAGTGGAGGTAGGAAAGAGAATAGAAGGTGGTGAGAGGGGAGGTGGGATTGAGGAGGCAGGAAAGTAAAGGATTTCAGTCTTAGAAGCATTCAGATGTAGGAAATGGGAGTTCATCCAAGACTGGATGGCAAGGAGACAATTCGAGATAGTCAAGTGAAGACTGTTGGAAAAAGGGGAGAAAGAAACAGAGATCTGAGAGTCATCTGCATAGAAATGTGCAGAAAGACCAAAGGACGAAACAATAGAAGATTAGGAGGAGGTGGAGAGGGGAAAAGAGAAGAGCACTCAGGACAGAGCCCTGGGGAACACCATGAGTCAGTGTGAAACTAGAAGACTTTAAGCCACCCCAACAAATGGGAAAGGGATGGTCGGCCAGGTGGAAGAATTTAAACCAAGAAAGAGCAGTGCCAGAAAAATGCTGGGAATGTAAGGAAGAGAAAAGAGTAGGGTGGCCGACCGTATCAAAATCAGCAGAGTTCAAGTAAGATTTGAATCGAGGAGAGCTTAGAGTGAAGTGTGGACAGAATAGAGTTGGAAACAGAGAGGAGTGCAGTCTTTGTGGAGTGGGACAGGCGAAACCCAGATGGTGTTACTGGAAGGAGAGAGTAAAGATCAAGATAAGAAGAAACTCACGTATAAATTACTTATACTAGATGTTTAGAAAGAAAAGGAAGAAGAGAGATGGGACAATAGCTTGAAGGTAGAGAAGTGTCTAAGGAATTTTTTTTAGGAGAGGAAGAATAGCAGCGTTTTAAAGTCAGCAGGGAAAGTTGCAGAGGATACAGATATATTGATAAGAGAAGTCAGATCGGGAAGTAGAAGAAGAAAGATCATAGTGATGAGGGGGGATAGGGTCAAGGAGGAAGCACTAGGATGAGCTCTGGTAAGGAAAGAAAAAGTGTCCACTTCTGAGAGAAGTGTGAACGAGGAGAAGGAACACAGGGAAGACTGAGGGGTAGTTGGTTGCTGGGAGGCTGAAGAGAAGAACGAAATTGTGACACTACAGTGGCAAAAGAGTTGGCAGATCAATAGCAGGGAAGAGGAGATAGAGAGGTCGGGAAAAGGAGAGGAAAGTATACAATTAAGTAGCTGGAAAAGAAGGCGAGATGAGAGAATAAGATTGTAGAGTGTTTTGGCATCAACCAAAGCAGAATCATCATACAACGAGTGGCTAGAAGAAAGCATGGTGAGATCAGAAGGAAAGTGTTTTTTTCCACTTACGTTCAGCCCACCGAAGGGTAGTACCAAGAGAAAGAAGGTTAGGAGTCATCCAAGGTTGGGGCAATTTTTAGGATGGACGAAAAGGACAGGCAGGGTGAAGAGCATTGAAATTTGAGGAAAGGGAGGTGTTGAGAAAAAGAGAGAGCAGAATCCGCAGAAAGAGAGGTAAAGGCAACAGGCGAAGGAACAAAGGAAGAAGTAAAGGCTGGTAAGAAGACAGCAGAATTATAGGATCTTAGATAGATATAGAGGTCAGCATCCCAGATAAAGCCTAGTTTGTGTACCTTGGATTTTATATGAGCTATTTGTAAAAAGAAGGTGGGGGCATACTGAGGAGGCTTATTTGAGTAGGTGAGGTGGTCATAAGACCAAGATGTCTGTTTTCACCATTAAGATTTACACTGTTTTCCTCGTCCACCGCTGTGCTGCTTTGAGTCCATTTGACACAATTGCAAATTCATCTTCTTAGTCCTCCATTTGCAAAGTGACCACTAAAATATAACTTTAAAGTTATGTTGCCCAAACTCCTGGCTTGAGATCCCCCAAAAGCTTGGACCAATACTTAATTTTTACTGAGACAGGCATACTCTTGTTTCACATCCAGGAGAACAACTATGGTGGAAATGTGCACACAAGGCCAATTTTAAAGACCCTGTTCAAGGAGCTCATAGGCTAAGAGATTATTTCTAAAGCTTGTTGAAAGAAATAGAATTACAACAAAAACATTTGTCCTGAGACACAAAGAGAGGCCTTTATTCTTCACTTGAGAGTAATACCGACAAACTCTATTACCTTTGCAGCATCCAGTAATACTAAAAGGTCTGCATGGTTTAGTTTCACATGAACCCAAAAGTCATTCCTAATGTTGCGGTCCCATAGCATTCTATTAGGGCATGGGTAATGGATCATCCATTACCACAAGTGTGTGACAGTATTTACCTGCATAGAAAAGCAGATTTTTAAAAACAGATTTTGGCAGCAAAGCCTAGGAACGTGACTGGGTCATGAGACTTGCAGAAATCACTATATTGTATGTATCCCAGCCCATTTCCCATCAGGGACACTAAATCCTGCAAATAGTTGTTCACGGAACAGATTGTACCAGATTCAACATAGGCTTTGCTAACACATACAAGAACTCAGGGATTCAGGTGGCCGCCTATGCTGAGAGATTGTGCACACATGTCTATAATTGGTTGCTTTGAGATGTTCATTGCATTGTTATCATAGACACCCAGGGTTACAGCACCACCTGAAATGACATTTGTCAATAAGTGACAACATGCGGTTTGAACTCATAAACTCAATTTCGAATATGAGCACAGGTGAAATTGATATGCTGCATCATCCTGTTGCCCCACTTTGACATTGTATAGATTCAATATCACTGTTCTGCTCATTCAAGGCGGGCCAGGGGTGAATGATATAGCTCTCTCACTGTGCAGCAGGCAGCTTCCAAGGAAAGACTGCGTGGGATTGAAATTAGATACAATTTGTGCTCACAGGATCAGGTTTGGTTTCTTGGCTGCTGTGAATCTTACGAGCTTCGAAACCATTGATTTTCAGCAGAACAGAATTACAATACATACATTGTAATTTGGATAATCCTGTTTATTATATTGTTTAAAACCATTAATGTGATATAGCAATTTAAGCGACAAGGCCATAATTCCGTGTTTGCAAAGTTATTGGACCTTCACAAGTGATTAATTAAAGTAAAATGGATTGCAAACCAAATTAACTAATGTATGCCATAATTTCATGGTTCTGTGTTCTACATATATACACTTCTTTTGCTAGTTTGTTTCCTCTCTTTCTTCTATCCTCTATTTGGATTTTCCGTGTGTACTCCGAGTTGAAACCAGCATCTGTAGCCAAAGAACCTTTGTTCAATCAATTTCACTCTATGAATATTAGTGCAATATGGACAAGCCCCACACTCACGCCAGCAAGCATATATTCCCATGCCAAAAAACGAGTGCACCAAACTATGGAAAAGATAGTCAGAGAATTAGAAAGCATCTAAAAAGTACAGTCTTTGCACATGTGTTTTAACTGTTCCTATACATCATAGTCTACTTGTGGAACTCAGGGGTGGTATTTGTAAAGCTGTTAATTAAAATCGTGTTGATGAATCATTTAAGACAGCTGATAGAACGGAGGATAGCACAGGGGCAACGCACTGGTTTTAGAAGCAAGACCACACAGAGCAACAGAGGTTCGAATCTCAGATTTGTATTTTTATGCGGTTTATATAGCGCTTTAAACCAAACTCAGGTATGGTATAAAATAAATAAGTAGTAATTCCAGAAGTGAGCAAAATATTGAATCATTATTAGTGGGCTAAAATCAATAACTGGTATTCTGTTCGCTGGTACTATAGACGATGAGAGAGAAGCTCAAGCTAACTGTGATGTCAGGTAGAAACCCATGAGCATTTGGGCCTGGCTTCTGTCAAGTGAATTCTATATACTTTGGTGTGTTCCACTTCCATTGCGACAATGACCATCCAATGGGAATCTCTATTGCAATTATTGTGTGGGATCCGGTGTACTCCTGTGGGAGGGTGCACTGCCCCAGGGTATCCGGTCTAAAGTACAATAGGGATATCTGGATACAGAATGGGCTCCCTGGTGTCTACTCCCACAGAAAAGGTGTGCTTTCAATCTACTTTGGGCTGTAAAGGAGAGTTCAAATGTTATACTTTCAAGATGATGGTACTAATTGTCCGTTTTAATACATGCAACTTATAATGACTCTCCACTTCCAAGACACCCCGTCCTGTACGTGTGTATGTTTTCCCTCCGTGCATCTGGGCCTCACTGCAGGAGTCCTACTTGACAGCAGGGAGCAGTCAATTTAGACCTTTTGAACTCCCAAAGCAAAGGCCAGTGATGCCAGCCCCTGAATAAAACATGAAATGCTTTTCCTTCCCTTGACATCCCTGCTTTTGAATAAACTTAAGATTCCCTCATTCATAGCTTCTGTTCTAATGGCAGAGAAATGTACACACATGAAGGAAGTCTTGTCCACACTCAGAATGGTGTAGCTGAGTCCTTCGCTTGGCCTGTCTGTTATCAGTCAATCACCTTCCACTCCAGTCTCTGAGTGGAAACGATGCTTAACAAAAGCTTCTCCATGACACAGATAGCCTTTAAAGGGTGATACTTTAGTCACTGCCGTTTTCAAACTTTGCCTTGAGATTTCTCTCAAATTCATGTCTCAGCTAGGGCGTGCCTTATGTTGTTTCATTTCACAGCCCATTCATGACATCGTGTCAGACCTGATGACAGAGAAACCTCTCTGTCCAGACAGCTTCATAGCTGAGTTATGGTTCTGCGAAATCCAGCTTCCTAGGAAGTACACTCTACTGGTAAAAGAGACTGGGTGGATGTAAACGGCCTCTTTGAAGTTGACATTATGTTTGGAAGTTGTGGCACCACCTGATATGGACTGGCCACCACACTCTGCATCCTGCACCTGTGAACCATCTCCTTCACACATTTGTGAAGTAAGGATAACAGCAGCAGTTCAAAGTCACAGCAATGGACAAGTGCCTTTCTTGGAGTATCTGAATGTTTTGTGGCACCCCCTGGCCTTCGTGCCGTATAGATGCTTAGACACCTTCCAGTGAGCCTCCAATGCCGGCAAAGGTGTGCCTATAATAACAGCAGACCCCTCATTACTGAGATGCCTCCCCACCCTCATCCTTCTGATCATCCAAAATGAACCCCAATATTCACAGCAAACACTAGTCTTCACTGCTGATTTCGCCCCATCGTTTTAAGAAGATGTATGTATGTATGTATTTATGTATGTATTTAAATTTGTAAAGCACAACAACCAAGGCCGGAAGGCATCTGGGTGCTAGCAGAGAACTGGGGAAGGCGGCCGAGATTAAGCCCTAAACAGAAAAGTCTTCTGCGCTTTCTGGACACAGAGCTGATCCGGGACCTCACGCAGACACTGTGGAAGACAATTCCACAGCGTTGGTGCCAGGACAGAGAAATAATGTGCTGCAGACCTTGTCATGCAGAAGCGCAGGAACACTAGAAGATTTTTACAAGCTGAGCGTAATCTGCATGATGGTACATACCCCTTAAATTTTGACTGAAGGAACGCGGGACCTACAGATTGAACAGGGAGGTGCATGATGCATTGAACCTTAAAAACAATCCGGCTTCTGACCAGCAGCCAGAGAAGTTCGGCAAGGGGCAGGGCCGAGGGAGTAAGCTTGGGTGCACCTAGCGCCAACCGAGCTGCTGGGTTTTGGAGAATCTGGAGTCCCTGGACTAGGAAATCAGGCTTCCCCAAATAAATTCTGTTACAATAGTCCAGAGAGCCCATGATGGAAGCCATGGCAACCGTAGCTCGGTAGATAGATGGAAGAAACGGCAGAACCTTCCTCTGTATTTTCAGCCTGAAGAAGCCTGCACTACAGACAAAGGTGATCTGGGCCTCAAGGGAGCTGGAGGGGAGGAGTTTTATCCCTAAACTTTTCACCATGACACTAGAGACTGGAAGTAAGCCAAGGGAATCAGGCCCGAAACTAGAATTCCAGACAGGCCCAGAATTGGTAGTACCGGTCACAAGGACCTCAGTTTTACCACAATTTATCTTTAGCCAGTTTTACGCCATCCAGGTCCTGATCCCTGAGAGAGACTCCCTAAATTTAGAGGCAGGCTCTGAGGTCGGTGATCCAAGGTGGAAAACCACCTGAGTGTCATCCAAGTATGTATAAAAGCGAATGGTTTTAGGAGGTAGCAGGGCAATCCACAGTGAAATTGATAGATTTTGTGCATCTTTCATGTGTGGGGAATACCCCATCATTTGAGTCTTATGTATCTGCAGGAATATCAGTGTCCTACTGGTGACCTTTCTATTTGATGATATTCTTCTGTTAGACTTTAACATTGGATATTTAAATTCTCATGACTGCTGAACCACACTTGTTAAGACTGATAGGATTCATGATGAGGACTTCCTGGCCTGGGGTAAAGTGAACAAGAGAAGCCTTCAGCTTGTCACTGGCCTGAGAGGAGATGAGGTCTGTGAAAGCCCGCAAGAAGAGATTAAAAAGAAGAGGGGACAGAGAGGAGCCCTAGTGGGCTCAGCAGGAAGTAGAAGTGGCAGTGTAGGAGAAAGGGAACAAAAAAAAAGTCTTCTGGTGTTCTGCTAGAAAAGAGGTAAACTGTGGCAAAAGCGCACATGACATCCCAATCTGTTTCAGCCAGTGGACAAGGATGGTATGGTCGATTATATCAAATGCAGCATGAGGTCAAAGAGAACCAGAACTCCGACCTCTCCGCAGCAGTCCTGCTTCAGTGCTAGGTCATCGAGAACCAAAATCATACACGCCTTAGTTCCCATAAGTGGTCTAAAACCTGCTTGGAATGAGTGTAAACAGCCATATGTCTCAAGAAATCTAGAGTGGTGTGGGGTGACAATGGATTCCATGAGTTTCATGAGTACAGAGAGCAGTGAGATGGGGCGATAACTGTCAGGTAGTGCCGAGTTGAGTTGGGGGTTTCTGAAAAGGGAGGAGACAATGGCAGGTTTTAGCGGGCCGGGATGACACCATTAGTGAAAGAGTAATTGCGAGCTGCCGTAAAAAAGGGGGCCCAGTCCAAGGAAAGGGCTTGAATCAAATGTAGAGGAATAGGGTCAGCAGGTGAATCAGATTTGAATTTGTTAATGGCTTCAACAACAATCTCATTTGTAATGTGATTGAAAAGGAAAGTAGAAGTGAGTAGCTGCCCATGGTATATGGAAGCCCCGACCAGTGATCTCTGGTCCCCCGAAGTCTGCTTGGACCAGCAGAAGCCTATTAGCAACTATCATTACTAACTACTGGCTAGGATCGTGTTCTCCCCTAGTATGGACACTGGACTCTTACTACACATTAACTACCAATTCACACAGAAACCATCTACCAAACAAATAAACAATACACAATTACCATTTATGTTTAGGAACTGCCAGCCCACTGAAGCCTAACTGGGACCAATCAACCACCACACATATGACACCTGCCATAGGATTCTGGCTACTTTTCTGGTCCATCCAGTTGGTTCTTCTTTGACAACTGTGCCACCATTTTTGATTGACTGCTCTTCTGATGTACCTAAAAATCCATCATGAGCAGTTTGGCCCCATATCTTTGGCCTAAGATTTTGGATTGGACATTAAATGATTTTAGGAGCAAGCAGGGCAATCCACAGTGAAATTGATAATTTTGTGCATCTTTCATGTGTGGGGAATACCCCATCATTTGAGCCTTATGTATCTGCAGGAATATCAGGGTACTACTGGTGACCTTTCTATTTGATGATATTCTTCTGTTAGACTTTAACATTGGATATTTAAATTCTCATGACTGCTGAACCGCACTTGTTAAGACTGATAGGATTCATGATGAGGACTTCCTGGCCTGGGGTAAAGTGAACAAGAGAAGCCTTCTGGTCATACCAGTGTTTGACCAATGCTTGACCAGCCTTCAGCTTGTCACTGGCCTGAGCCATCAGGAGGACCATTCTCTTCCTTAGACCTAGCACATCATCTACTACATAGTAGTGACAGGAGGAGTGGGGAGGTCCCACCATTCCTTGACTATGGTCAGAGGTCCCTTCCACAGGGTGACCAAAGAGAAGCTCAAAGGGGCTGAAACCAACACCTTCTTGAGGTACCTCTCTGTAAGCAAAGAGTAAGCATGGCAACAGGTGATCCCACTTTCTCCTTTGGGGTTCTTCCACAGACCCAACCATGTTCTTGAGAGTTTTATTAAACCTCTCAAGTAAGCCATTAGTTTGTGATGGTAAGCAGAGGAAAACGTATAGGTGACCGCACCCTCCTTCCATATGGCTTGCATATACTTAAAAAGGAAGTTGTTGCCTCTGTCTGACACAATTTCTTTAGGAAAGCCAACCCTAGTAAAGATTCCAAGTAAAGCTTTAGCAACTGACTGGGAAGTCACTTTTGTCAGTTGGATGGCCTCAGGATGACATGGTCTACTAGCACCAAAACAAACCTGTTGCCAGAGGATGTCTGAGGGTCAAGGGGACCAACAATGTCGATCCCTACCCTCTCAAAGGGCACCCCCACAACAGGGAGTGGCACCAATGGAGCCTGGATTGTTGTACCACTCTTCCCAGAAATATGGCAGGTGGCACAACTCCTACAATTGCTTTCAACCTGGAACCCCATCTTGGCCACTAGACATGCATGGATAACCTTTGCTTGGTTTTCTTGATCCCAAGGTGAACAGCAAAGGGGACTTCATGCGCCAGTTGTTGGAGGAAGGGTCTTACTTGGGGACCACCAATCTCCTATGGCTACCTTCAATAGACTCTGTGGGTTCACTGTATAGGAGCCCACCTTCCCATTAAATCCTATGTTTCCTAGGAGGTTCCCCCTCAAGCTGGACACAGACCTGTCTCCTTAGGCCTTCTAAAGATGGGCACTCAAGTTGGCCCTTGCTAAACTCTTCCTTATCAGGACCACCTTCAACAAACAAACTTTGGATTTCACGATGGTCATGTGGTCATGTGGGTTGAGAATTTCAGGCAGTACCTCTTTCTCATCATGTTCAGTCTTTCCCTGTGAGGGTAGGGCGGGAGCCCACTCTGCAATACCCTCCCTAGGGGTAGAGACAAGCGGGACCTCACCGGGAGCGACTTCCCATTTGGGTTCAAATTGAGGAACTTCCTAAAAAATACACCACCAACATACCTCTAAAAACATCCAGGGAATAAAGGTATGAACAACATACCAAAATCTGTTATTGCCATCAGGATACTCTGTTTATTCATCTATAGGAAAAACTACATGATACTGAGATGAAGGAAAAGACCTATGGAGAAATACAGATCATAAAACAAACAGAGAGAAAGGACTGTTATTTTACACTGGGGAAGGCCCAGGAAAGCGTAATAAAGGAAGTAGGTGGTGTGAGGAACTCAGGGTGTCAAAAGGAGTCACACACAAGAGCTGCAAGTTTAGCAATTTCATTAGAACTTTACAAGGGGTTGGAAATCTCCTATCTTACCCTATAGCTAAGATGGGAGTGTTAACGACCATCAAATAGTAAAGAAAATACAGTCTTAGCCCATCTTTAGTCAAAATAAAATGACCTATACTAATAAACCTAATGCCTGCCCTAATGCGAATAAAAAAGATTTAAGGAAAGTGTGCATGAAATGAAAATGACAGTGGTCTCAACAAAAGAATCAGGATGGCAAGGGCTTTGTAGTTCTAAGGAAACCCTTCCCCACAATTCCACCTTGGAACAGGGGAATTCAGGCAGCACAGTTCTCCCCAGTGAGGCACACTTGGCTTACTGAGGTGAGTCGTTCAATGCTCGGGATTCTCTCTCATCAAATGAAACTTTGGTCTTTTAAAAAACAAGGTTGCAAATGCTTTCTCTGGACCAACTTCTTCATCTTAAAGCAAAAACCAATAATAGTCACAATGTTCCACAAAAAGGACTCAGGGATAGCCTTCGCCAAGCTTGCTTTGTTGAAGACTCTCGAGACGGCATAGGTTTGTCTTCCTACCATGCCTGATCACTTCGACAATCACCATATTATGTCACACTCTCATGCTTTCTGGTAGTTTTAGTTAATTCACACTCTTTGTATTTTGTAGTTCATATTTCACTTTTAACCAGTCTCTTCAAGCCAAGTAGGTTCCCCTCAGTCAGGCTCAAACCTTGGCATTTTTCTCTTGGCGCTTTCACATCAGCCTCCCTCAGTCGGGCTCAGGCCTTCTCTCTGCTCCTCCCCAACTCTGTCATTTAGCCAGGAGGGATACAGGGTCCTCCCTAACTCCGTTGTTCAACAGGGAGGGGGGACGGGTGCCTCTGTTGGCCTTTCTCCCCAACTCTGTTATTCACCCGGGAGGCAGTGCACAACATTCCCCTAAAGTTCAAATCATTTTCACAAATCTCCTGGGTCAGTCCCCTGCCTGCAGAGTACCATTGTCTCTAATATTGTCGAAGACTTTTGAGTGTGTGAGGATTTGACATGTACCTCTGCATGACCACTGTGACATCTTTGAAATAAACAGTTCACAATGTGGGGTCTCTATGGCCCTCCTGGGTCAATACCCCGCGCCTGGAGGCCACCCCAGAGCTTTGGTGCACAATATTAAAATTTTAAGTGCCTCTCTCTACCCACATGATCAGCTCCCACATCACTCACTGGTCGTGTGTTTCTCAAAGCTCCCGTTCTTCTCTGCAGCACCTCTCGGCTTCCTTGACGGCTTGTGCCACTTCTGCCGGTTGCCTTCCCGAACTTGCTCCAGCGTAGGGAGGGAAGCAGGCAGTTTATGGTCTCCAGACTCACTCCAAGTTTACAATAAATAAATGTCTCTGGCCTTCAAGTCCACAATACAATGTTCGAATTTCGCTCCCACTTCGACATCTCCCCTAAAACAACATTACTGCCAGTTTTGGGAGCTGCATGTACTTAGGTGGGATGTTTCCTGAGGTCAGGGTCTCACGACTTGCCCCTCAAAGGCCTGGGTTTTTCTTTCTCACTCAAGGGAGGAGCTCTGGTTTGGGCACTGCCACGTAACCTCAGCTGCCCCTGATTTGGCTCCCTGGAGTCAGAGCTCCCTCGCCTTACTGCAGCCTCCCCTGTAAACACAGGCACAGTAATGTGGCAGTCCTCTTTGCTCCAGGCCTTCCAGGGTCTCTCCAGCTGCAGTCCTTCTTCCTGGCTTCTGTGCTTCCTTCAGCATCCCCAGCTCGCTCAAAGTGTGCCTGTGTGCTCTGCCTTTTTTCCCAGGTGGGAAAGTTAACAGGTTTCAGATGGGGATAATTGGAATGGAGCCTGGCCTTGCCTGGCATCATTATCGGGACAAAATGGAGACTGCCCATAAGAATCCATGGGGTATTAGTTCCTATGGGTAATCTTCATGGCTCCCTTTTGCCTCTTTTCGTTGCAGTGGTTTTGGAAAAGAGCAGTGGGGATGAATCATGGGAGTTGTAGTGCTCCCTGGTGAATACGCGTAAATTGGAAGAAATGGTGTCAGAAAAAGGGGAATAATCCTGTTGCTGTAGGACATGGGGTGATATGAGTGATTTCCTGTTCCTGCTTCTCCTATGTCTCCCTGTTGTCTTGGTACCTGTTGGAATTGGGGAGGGGGCAACAGTAAAAGATTCATAACAGTCCCTGAGGGTGGAGGAAATTTCAGTTAAGGAAGTGCTGAGAAGAGAGGGATACTGCGTCTCGTCTTCGGGCTCCTCCATTTCCTTCTCTGAGGACTCTCCTCCCATGTGATCCTCCCTCGCTTGTCCACCCCGAGGGTTTGGATCCAACAGCGATGGCTGCCCCATCTGAGAAGAGGATCCCCAGGGAATAAGTAGGGAAGAACCCTTAGATTTTTCAAAGTGGAGACTGGGTTAAGAGTGAGAAAACTCACAAGTTACAAACTTGCTTTTTGAAGTACCCTGAAGGAAAGCTGCAGGTGCGCTCTGCAAAGGCGAAATACAGCGGAGGTCTTGGACACGTGACATTGGCGAAGAGAAGGGTTGAGAGAAGCCGAAGGGAAGGTGAGATGTCATATCCTAGCACAAGAGCTAAGTGGTGGCATGACCAATGTCGTGCAGAGGTGGACCAAGAGGTCTGTGAACAATGCGGATACCACTTGGTTGAATGAAAGGAGATCCAGCAAACCAGTGAATCAGAAACCACTGAGACCATGTGTGAAACTGCAAGAACTATTAGAGGACAACTTGACCACTGCAGAAGAAAGTCGCAACCCATCGAAAGTCCTTGTGACGTTGTCCTTGAGCACAAGAGGTTACCGGGGAAAACAGGGGACCCAGGAGGGGGAATGAAGGGAATCATTACTGTCATGCTCATACTCGTCCCAGTCCAGATCAGATACTGAGATTGAATGAAGAGAAGGAGAATCATTACTGGCCCTCTCATACTCATCCCAGACCATATCAGATATTGAGATGCAATGAAGAGAAGAAGAATCATTGCTGCCATGCTCATACTCATCCCAGCCCAGATCAGATATTGAGACTGAATGAAGAGAAGGAGAATAATTACTGGCATGCTCACACTTACGTGACAGCCCAGATCAGGTATTAAAGGAAGAGAAAGAGAATCATTACTGGAATGTTCATGCTCGTCCCAGTCGGTCACGTTAAGACACTAATGTGGAATGATAATCCTTATTAGAAGGTTAATAATCCAGGAGATCAAGGAGACAACCATGAGACATTACCGAATAGGAGATAGTGTGAGAGGGACAACTTGATTGAACATATTTAAATAGAAAACAAGGGCCAGGCCAAAATGAAACCAAAGTCGTTTGAAGTAAAGATTAAGAACTCACAAAGTCAAGGGATAAGTTCCAATTGTTATAATATCAAAGGAAAAGGATAAATACAAGTGTAGTAAAACAAAAGAAATACAAGAAGGAACAAAAGAGTAAAAACTTTGAAAACCACAGTTGTAGAATGGTGTGATTTAATAAAAGCAGTTACCAACAACTACTTAAAACTACTTTATTGAATGGGACTTGGTGAAGAACCATCACTAAGGAGAAGGGAATCATTCTCCTGGCTTTTGTTGTTATTATAGTGGTAGGATTGGAATTGGTAAGTTTGCACAGTGAACTGCTCCTGATATTGCACTCTCACTGATGACTGATGTCTTAGTTTTGTTAAGTGGGGAAACCCTCAGTCTAGGGAAATATAGGTGTTTGTTTCTTTCAGTTAATAAAAAAGTACCAGTGAGATGGAAAGTCAGAGTCTGTGTCCTTCATCTGACCCGCCACATTGGATTCTACCCTCACTGTCAGACGTTGTGCACAAGGTTCACGTTGGCTGTGTCACATTGCTCACCTTCAAGGCCTACAAGCAAGTCTCTATGGATGACCTCACAAGCAGATGGATGTGGCTGGTAAGGCTGAAGTCGGAATGCACTTCTGTGAAGCAGGTTGCAGTTTCCTTATTCATATATATAACCTTTATCACCCAGATGTCCAGTACTTATCATAACGTGTCAGGTGACATATAATTTGAACCACCACACCTGGTTCTGCTTGCTATGCACTCAGATGTTCGTGAATGGGAAGAGGAAGAGGGCAGAGTTGGTAAAGTGCCAATAACTGACAGTGAAATCTGATTTCAAAGAGTAGTAGCATCCATATGCAATCCCACCTGTCTAACAACTTTTTACCCCTGAGAATTGTCCTGCAGGCAGTTGCTCCAACCATCAATGTACTCTGCAGATAAGGCCACATGAATCATACAAACATATACCTGCACTCTGACCCATTGCAAGTCTACTACACCTTCAATTACTGCAGCATCATCTACAAGGTTGTCAGACTGTAGTGAATGAGATTTCTCAACCACATAGTTAGCATTTCTATAGGCCCATACCACAGCTGAAGTGTGGACAAGTGTAGACTACTCTGCTGCCACATTAATGTGAGATCCAGCAGACAGGCCTGTTTAGCCCATTTAAGGAAATACTTATAGTACCTCCCCACAACAATGGACTCTACAGTCATTGTCACAGTTCCTTAAAGAGCATTTGACCCTCTTCTGGAAGGTAAAGACATGCCATAACACCTGCCTCTACACACATTCCACCCACCACCCTACCAGAGACATTGTGAGCTGTATCCCCTGTAACCTCCCCTGCTTGGTATTGCACCACACCGTGGGCATACACTGCCCACCCACTCCTCCTCATGCATATCTTTGATACCCTCAACATGTCCCATGCCTTATTATGAAGATGCTCTCCAAATCTTCCAGAAAGCAATGTAGCCACTCACAGACAGAATACACAAATGTATCTAAATGATGTAAGGTTACACACGCATCGCTATCACCAGCTTTTGATCACATTAATGGGAACACTACCTCTCTGACCATGCCTTACTCTTCTTCTCCCTTACTGCCCCCCTTCCTCTTTGTCCACCCCACTCCCTCACCTCCCCCTTCTCTCATCGTGATCTCCGCAACTTTAACCCTTCCCTTTTCTTCCACTCCTGCTCTTACTCCCTTCCCCCTCTCTCTGACTTCTCCTCTCTCTCGGCCAATGACACCCTCTCCTCACTGTCTTCCTCTATCTCCATCAGTCTCGATCAACTCTACCCTCTTACTTCCTTCCACTCTTCTTGAAAACCGTCCTAACCCTGGCTTTCCCCTCACCTTCTGTCCATGCGTCGTCTCCTCCACCGCCTCGAACGACGTTGGATCAAATCCCCATCTCTGACTAACCAATCCTCCTATTTTTCATATCACTCTCTCTATGACTCTTGCCTCAAATCAGCCAAATGCTCCTACTACTCTAACCTTCTCCACTCACAAGCCTCTCACCCCCGTCAAATTTTCTAAACCCTCTCTCGCCTCCTCTCCCCTCCTACTCCTGATCCCTCTACCAACTCCCCTTTCTCTCCCTCTGACTTTGCCAGCTTTTTCTCATCCAAAGTTCTATCCCTACGCCAAAATATTCTCCTATCCCCCTCCTATGACTCTCCTTCCTCTCCTTCTCCCCTCCCTCTGCCTACATGTCCAACTTCTCTCCTACCCCTCCTTCCTGTGTCTCTCTTCTTCTGTCCAAAACTCACCCTACTGCTGCCCCCTCTAACCACCTTCCCACCTTCCCGCCTCCTATATTACTAAAATCTACCCCCTCCTCATTCTCTACCTGACTACTTTCTTCAACACCTGTCTCTCCTCCGCCACCTTTCCATCAGCATTCAAACACGCCACTATCATTCCAATCCTGAAGAAACCTTCTGCTAACCCTCTTCTTATTTCTACCTTTCATCCAATCTCGCTTCTCCCTTCCTCTCTAAGCTTCTCGAGCACCTAGCCTACTCTCAACTCTCATCCTTTGTAACTACTCACTCTCTCCTTCCTCCCTCTCAATCTGGATTCCACCCTAAACACTCCACCGAGACGGCTCTCACTTATGTGTTCAATTCCCTCCTTACTGCTCGCTACGCTAAGCAATCCTCTATCCTCATCCTCCTTGACCTGTCTGCTGCCTTTGACACCGTCGATCACCCCTTACTCCTTAGTGCTCTCTCCTCCTTTGGCTTCAAAGTCTCTGTCGTCTCCTGGCTCTCCTCGTTCCTATGCTGTCTACAGGGGCAGCCGCACCTCTTCCAAAATCCCCTTGGACTACGGTGTTCCCCAAGGCTCTGTACTCAGCCCTTTTCTTTTCTCCCTTTATACCTCCCTTCTTACCCCTGTTATCTCCTCTTTTGGCATTTCTCACCACTTCTAATTAGATGACACCCAACCTCCTCTTTCACTCCCGATCTGCACCACTCCTTATCTTCCTGCCTTACGGCTAGTAAAAACTGGATATCATCTCACTTTCTCTCCCTCAACACTGACAAGACGGAAGTCCTTTTCTTTCCTTCTAACACACTTTCCCCTTCCCCTCCTCATTCAATCCACTTTCCCCCTTCTAATCTTCCCATCTCTGCCCATGCTCGCAATCTTGGTCTCCACATCGACTCCTCCCTTTCCTTCTCCCACCACATTTCTCTTACCTCTCGTGCCTGCCGTCACCATCTCTACAACATTCGTAAGATCTGATCCTCCCTCACCTTCCACGCTTCTAAACTCTTAATCTCCTCCTTCATCCTCTCCTGTGTCTTCTTCTGCTCTTCTCTCCTCTTTGGACTCCCCGTCTCTTATCTGACCCTCCTCAAATCCATGTACCACTCCTCCATCCATGCTCTCTGTCTCCTCGGTCCTCGCTACTCTATTTCCTCCTCGCTCTCTCACCTTAGCTGGCTTCCCTTCCTCTCCCAACTTAAGTTTCAATTCCTCTGTCTGGCTTTCAAATCTCTCCTTGACCTTACTCCCCCCACCTCTTCTCGCTCCTCTCATTCTACACTCCCTCCCGTTCTCTCCGCTCCGCTGATCTCTTCTTACTCACTGTACACCCGTCACCATGTGCCTCTTCACGCTTCCGTTCCTTTCAGCTCTTGGCCCCCCTACGCTGGAACTCCTTACCTCTCTCTATCCGCTCCATCCCCCCCTACTCCTCCTTCTGCACCACCTTGAAAGCCCTCCTCCTTCACTCTCCCCCTGGACTTTCCTTCTTTCATCTCTCCTCCCATCTCCCCTGTCCGCCCCTATCACCTTCATACCTCCCACTTGCCCCCTTTTCACACCCTCTGGAATTTAAATCAGACAACTGAATTATTGTTCCCCTTCCCTGGCTATCCCCCCCCCCCTTCCTTCTCACCCTTCCCTCGCCTCCTCCATCTAAGGAAACTGTTCTACATATTGTTACACTGGTTTGTCTCATGATTGTAAATATGCTTCTCCCATTATTGTACTTTTTTGTTATATTGTAAAGCTCTTTGGATTAAAACGCTATATAAACTAAAAAAAACATAACACAGCAGCAACATTACACATGACACAAGATAAAACATTTAGGCCTTTGACATTCGCACCTGACTAGCAATGCACAGCATACTTCACATATCATCCATTTACATTCTTGTCAAATGGATCATCCTCTTACATGGATTGTAAGAGTGAGTTGCGTTGCCTGCTCATGCATCATGGAGTGTCTACTTGACATGACATATGTCAGGAGAGGGCATGCATATCACCTCTTGCCAAACACATGTGCCAGGGAACATCCTGAGGAGACTGACTACAAGCAGGATGTCATGGAGGTGTAACCAGTAAAACAAAGCACATGCATAGCTGATCAAGGAGACATGCGCACACTCAATTATGTAGGACAACTCACATCTTTAGTGACAGTGACCATCACCCAATTATCACCATATTTAATGATAAAAGCTTGCCCTACGTGTGCCACATCATGCCACTATTGGGATGGATATGTCACCAGCCATGCTAATGAATGGCAATGCACACCCTTCCCTGGTAGTACTGATGTTGTTCTGTGAATCCCTCACCACCTCCACCTATCACAGAGCCTCCGCATTGCTGCTAGTAGGGGCAATGTCCAGCAAAGGGAATGGGGCCTTGGGTGGAAATAGGGTGCTTGGGCTTTCCTCTTAGGGAGTTTGGGCACTGTGTGAGGCAAAACACCAGAAATTACATGGGACATTTGTTTGGACTAGCTAAAGGAGTCTATCTGACAGACTGCACATATGGATATCAATGTTGAATGGAATGTTCACCTGTAAGGGGGAGGCCACAAGCCACAATCCCAAGTCAGTTGACTTCACTGCAAATTGCCTTCATGTCCTGTCCCCCAGCTCAATAATGTTCCCAGTAGCATGAGCAGTTGAGTCACTGCCCCCTAGAGCACTATGATCCTGTCATGAGCACAAAATGAAACCAGTACACATTGGACAGGGAAAAATAATAGAAAAATCCATACTCTATCCACGGGCTTCTGGACACCAGGGTGCATGATGAAGGGGTGGTGGTGGTGGCAAGAGGACAGGGGTGTGTGGGGAAATGGCCAATGGCATCACCTGTGTGGTTCCATAAGAACCCCCACCCTGTGGTGGATCCAAGGATGGTGCACTCTGACCACGCATGGCCAAAGTCTGGTCCTCATTGGCTAGGGGCACACTTGAGAGGGATGCTAACAAGAGGGCCCCAATTTCATAAAGGTCCTGATGCTAACCCTTGACGTATCCAACTGAATGCTGAGAATTTGCTGCAAGGTAGCTATCTCTTGGCAGTGGAGGTCCCTTTAGGCCAACATCTCTACATGCAGAGATTGACTCAAGGAATCCATGTCTTGATAGCGGAATTCCCTTGATGCCAACATCTCTTCATACAAAGATTGTCTCAAGGAATCCATGTCTTGATGGCAGAATTCCCTGAAGGCCAACATCTCTGTATGCAGGGTTTGCCTCACGGTGGCCATCTCTTGCCGCAGGATGTCCCCTGAGGCCAAAAACACATCATACCAGGATTGCTTCAAGGTAGAACCCTCCTAGTGAATTGCCTGGCTTTCCTCTCCTACCATAATAGGCATAGTTCAGCATTGAGTGCAGCATTGGAGGAGATAACATTTTCTACCAGACAATGGATGTCCCTGGCCAATTCTTGCAGGACCTCGCCCCGTTGGGTATTTGCATGCAGCAATCCCTCCTCCCACTCCAAGTACCCAGCAAGCATATGTATACCACGGGAGCACAGCATACCAATCCGGGATGCCGAAGCCTGGTCCTGTCGCAGGGAGTGCCCTGTTTTACAACTGTCTACAATGCGTCCACTGGCATCTGCCTCCGCTGCTGCCTCCATGATGGAAGGAGGCAAATATGAAGACACAGAATCCACCATTGAAGCAGGCCTCTCCACTGCCGGTTCCATGGTCTCCTGGCTCCCCTCCTCAGACTCAGCAGCCTCTATGAACTCAAGGAACTCCATGGCATCCGCCATAGTCATTGATGGCCTCTCCAGCATGTCCCTCAATATGCCTTCGACATCAGATTCAATAGCTTCATCGGAAAATGAGTCAGCAGCCCTGCTGATGCTGGCCTGTAACAGGAGAGGATTCTTACCAAGCATAGAACCCCAAGCTTCACTGTTGGATGGTTGTACCTCTTCCTCCTCCTCGCCATCTGCTGCGTCATCACCTGCACAAATTCAGACAACAATATTCAGATGCCTTCCTATCCAGTTGAACATGCATATTCAATATCAAATGCATATAGACGCAAAAAAGCCCGGCACACATACATCAGATATTGGAACTGGGCATTCTGTAATGTGGAATGTACAGGTAGCTATCAATCAATGCTCTGTGTAATCATGTTGGGGCACAATGTGCACTGCATGGATCGGCGGAGTATGTGATCATACATAGGGACAGACATGTATGAGAGTGGAGGATTTAACAGTAGACAGATGGCATTCCATGCTAGATTGCTGAGCCCATTCTCTAGTGCATACATGCATACACACAACATGTGCAAGTATCACGTTTTTTCCTGCAGACATAACAAGCCTATAGGATTTTGTGTTGCCAACATGCCCATTAACCCCCTTTGCCAGATTGCCATGGACAGAATAGTAGTTGAACACGCTAACATGTATCTTTACTATGTGTGGGCATAATTGATGGTCCAGATGTGGAATGGACATCACTTAGCAAATATCTTTCAGACAACTACTGCAACTTCTGTCTAGAACACACTTCTCACTGACATTGTTGCTCATCCATGTCCACTGGCCGCCAGTGCCAGTGAATGGAGTACTCTGCCATCATCCACTGCTTACTGTATTCCATGTGAGGCAAAATGTGTGTTCATAATGCACTATCCACAAGCATGACACTGTGAGTGTGTCTAATGACATTTGTCTTGCAGGCCTTCAGTACATATAGGTGTTTTGAGGAGTCTGAAATATGAGGCGGACAACTTCATATAGGTTTTCCATAAAATGCCATTTTATTAACTCAAAATGGGGTTAGACAAATGCCTCACTATCGCTACCCTGACAAGGATTTACCTGCCTATTAAAATAAACTAAAGGAAACATTATAACGAAAGGAATCTTTCCCTTACACATGTACATACACAAACCTAATAAGATAAATGTATGGCAATTCAAATATAACAGAAATTACAGTTATGTTCAAAGCCTGATAACTGTTACTCCTTGTAACCTGGGTGAATTCCCCTTCCCCCGATTCAAACAGGATTTCCAATGAACAGTCCAAAAATAGAAATGTTCTGTCTTGTAACAAAGTTCTAATGTTTAAGTTTCTTCTTGCTTCAAAAAGTGTCAACTTTGGACCTGGGCCAGCAGTTCAAAATATTAAACAAGTCTTTATTTCCCCACTTCTATCGGAGAGTTTCATACAACTTTATAGCATGTCTTTATCTCCCCACTTGGGGCTTGGGATGGAAACATTTGAAGACCACTGCCTTAACCTGTGATACTGGGGCACCTGTAACCTCACCACTGCGTTTTGCAGGTGGACCCCTGTTCTGCCCTTGTCCTCTCTGTGGAGGCCCCTCACTCAAGGTGCAATGGGATGGTTGAGTGAAAAAGTTCTTCAAAGCACTATGTAAACCACATTTATGGCAAGGTACCCTCAAATATTACCAACTCATGCATGCCAGGAATTCCACTTGGTACCCCAAATATCACCACCTCTATACATGCCAGGAATTCCACTTGGTACCCCCAAATATCATCTCGGTGCATGCCAGGAAAAGAAAATGCAGGTTGGAAGGGCTTGTGAGCACGCTATTTACAGTGTTATGACTATGCGCGTGCATCATGCAAATTATGAGCGTAGGGCCATTCCTCTGATTTTGTCACTGCTACCTTGTGGATCCAGTGGAGACACCTGTGCCTTGCTGTTCCTCCTCCTTTGTGTCATTTTCTGCTCCAGCCATATTTTGCCTCCAAACATCTACATCATCTGCTGCCTGGTAGTATGTCACTGGCTGCTGACTACTTACACCCTGAGACCTTTAGGTTAGTGCTGCACTATATAGAATGTATTTAGTTAGTTAGTTACACTGCCTTGAAATGCCTAGCATTCGTCCATAGCCTGTTCTACTGTGGGTCTCCTGTGAGGCTCTGTGACCACCTAATCTGCCATATACAGAGTTCCAAACCTCATATCAGTTCACAGCTCCACTGTACAAGTACAGTCAGGGCCCAGGTTCACTCCACCAGCCACCAGCAGTGACTAGCTCTCTCAAGGTGCCATGGATGAGGGCTGTGAACTTCCCTGCTGCTGAAGTTGGCATCCTGAATGAACAGATCCTGACCCATTACGATGCCCTCTTCAACAGCAGAAGCAGCTTGGGACTTGGATGGATATCACAGCTGCCATCAACACGAAGGGGGTGGTAGTCCGTACAGTGGACAACGTCAAGAGGTGCTGGGACGACCTGAGGATCCAGAGCCAGACAAAGGCAAAGGTGGTCCTTGAAGCAGGTGCTTCCATGGAGGGGCACTCTGCAGGCTACCATCAAGTGACACCTTTTCACCTCTGAATCCTGAAGAGGATAAATCCAGCGCTGCAGGCCTGTATCTAAGCTGCTGGTCAGTTCTCACAGGGGGAACAGTTGCATGGATTTCAAATGGTATGGATGAATAAGCACGAATTGAGCAAATTATTGCTTTCCCTGGCATGTGTCTTGCACATTTCTTAACTGGCATGCAACCTCATGACCGCAGTGTAAATATGTCATGGCACATATCTGTGAAGTGGAAAAGTGTATGAGTGAGCTCTGGCAGCTTTGGGTGAAAAAGGATCCTCGTGTGCATGCAATGTGAGATGCTGACAGCAAGGTCACAGAGACACAACCCAGAATGAGATTTTTAGGCCATATAAGGTACATTCATGCACACCCCCTCTACCAGTTGTTTTATTTGGGAATGATGAGTGCATCATATCCAGTCAGCAGGTGAGAGTGACACATATGTTTTGGTGTCCGGTCATGGCAATTTAGTGTGTTTGATGATCTGGTCCAACTTTGGGACCAGTTAAGCTACTGAATGAGCGGCATACATGGTATGTCATCATGACAATTTTTCGTATTGAGACCAACATCATTGCTGGTTGATCCTCAGCAATGGGTGCATGCACTTGTTGCATGCTTTCATGTTGGTCTGTCAGTGCTTCATGTCGCAAGATGTGGCTGGATGGAGATGTGACTATGACTATGATGCTACGGACACATGTTGTCAGGTGCCTTTTTCCATGGCCCTGCCGACAGGATACACTTTGGCCACTGCTTCATTGCTATTGGGATATGAAATTAGTTGTTGTCATGTGTATGTGGCCACACGCCAATGTACTTTTTTCACATGTGTATGTCTCTTCATTGTGGTTTGTCATTTTGCTTTCACTTGTGCGACTGTATTCATTCAGATTTCCAAGCATGGGCCGGTGTGCTTGAGGCAGTTTCTTGTTGACTTATGATTACTGCATGCTACTGATAACATTGAGGGGAGTACACATGCATTGGCACTTTGTTGTATCTTCCCTTTTCCACAGTTGTGTCAGCTGAAGAAGAAAGCACAACCTTTGCTGTGGAGCTGCATACCAGGGCCAGGGCCTCCCGATGCAAGTGCAGACCCCACACCGAATTACATCCACCTCCTTGGAGGGCGATGTGCCTGGGGGAGCATCACATTCTGATGGCAATGCTGCTGATGAGGAGCTCTTGGATCCCATCATCATGGTGGATACCCCAGCAGCAGAGGGACAGGATGGTGGTGACGTAACCACACAAGGGACCCAAGCCCGGCAGACCTCCATTGAGGTATCAGGGTTGATGGAGGAGGAGAGGGAGCAGGAGGCCATTGCAGGCCTGCCCACACTGTCAGATGGTGGTACTGAGGGCGTTGTGCAGGCTAAACACCTGGCCCTGAGACAGGAGGCTGAGCAGTCCACTGTGGAGGGGTCAGCACATCCTCCTGCTCCAGGGCCTTCTGCTGCAGCACTGCCCACCTTCACAGATACCTCCACCCAGACAGATTCCTCACTTCCAGCCAAGGAGGCTATCAGTAATCAGTGCTGGCACTGCTGCTGGGTGGTTTGAGATGGCAGACGTCTCTCTGTGATGCTGTTCATGCAACACATGAGCTGCTTGCACAGCATCACGGTCAGATGGGCAACCTCTTGTCACAACTGGCAACAGCACTGCTTGGCGGCGGCCTCTCTGGACAGACCACCGCAATGTCCCCTCCTCAACTGTGCCACAGTCAACCTCCACTGAGGCCTCCATGTCAGCCAACACCATGGTCTCCTGTGCCACTGTGCCACCATTGGAGAGTTTGGATGTGCCTGTGTCCCTGTTGAAGGTGGAAGTCCGTACAGAAGCAGATGAGGTGGTCACAGAGCCTGCCCAGGAACCCGCAGGATGTAGCGCAATACCAGGCATAGGTTGGCAGTGCAGGTGCAGTACACTCCCGACACAGACTGTCATCAAATCAGAGGAAGTACCTGCACCAGAGACACATTATCAGGCAGCAGGAGATGGTTAGTGCTCAGGAGGCACATCCATGAGAGAACAGCTGCCAGGATGAAGGCAAAATGGTGAACAGGTGGTGCAAGTGAGGCAGGAGGCAAGGCGGCGGGTACATGCCCTGGTGTCTTCGCAGGTGGAATTCCTGAGTTAGCATAGTGAAGAGAGGCAGTGCGCCTATGAGGTGGCTATTGCAAGGGCAGGGCCAAGTCTGCAATGAGGTTGGTGTGGGCTGCCATTCTGGAGGAGTCTTGCAGGGCAGCAGAGGATGTACATTCAGGGATGAGGGAGACCTTGCAAGCCCTCCAGGAAACAATAGAGATCTGCCCACAGGAGGCAGATGTTGAGGGGGATTGGACTTGGCACAGGCATTGTCCAAAATGTCTATGGAAACTAGCCCACTGAAGTTTGTATATAGTTTGGTAGTAGTAGGTTTTCTTTTATTCTATTTATTTTTGTGCATAAGCCTTTTTCCCTTCCTCATTTGTACATAGTTCACCATTAAGCCATGAATATTTTATCATTCAATGCAACAGTTTGCTGTCTCTTTGTGCCATTTGCAGCATGTCTTGGCTTGCTGTTTTGTATGTGATACTTTGGTTCCTCTATCATGTGCACCACACCTTCTGTTATCACATGATCTCCAACTGGGTGTGTCATATGGCAGTCAGGTGCTTTTAGGGCACACTCTGTGACGCATAGTGGTAATGGGATATTTGCTGGGGGACATGTGTGCATGCTACTGGGGTGCCTGATGTTTAGTATGATGCCTTCATGTCCAATGTAAGTATGTGGACTATGGTTGATGTAGGAAGGTGACATGTTTAGCGTTACAGGAGTTTCACATGTTTAGGCAAAACATCTGTTGCTTTGCAACTTCTGTTCTTTGGTTTACTGGTACGATGTTCATTAATATACATGGTGTGCTTGGGTGTGTCAACCATGCATGCAATGGGTGGCATGGAACTTCCTTTGTTAATGTTTTCATGGGTGTGGATTCAGGTTGGGGGTTACTTGGTGTAGGCATGGTGGCAATACTTAGACTGACTTTCCCATAAGGCCATGTGGACATGTTTTTTGCAAGAAGGGAAGGGAGCATCACAAGAGTTTGAGTAGCAAGCAATGGTTGACTGATGCCATTTATGGTACAGGGGGATTGTCTCTTTGCTTTCTGTGTATCTGTGGTGGTAGAGTATGATTTAAATTGTCTTTCTACTGGTGGCAATGTGGGCCGGCGATTTGTGATAGGGCGTATTTTTCAGAAGAAGATTTGCGTCTCTCTTTGAGGTTGTGTACACATTTGGTCAGGTGTCTGGTCAGATGTTCTCCTGTGCAGGGATATTTGAGGAGTCTGGAGACAGCTTATTCACCTCTGCCCATTCACTTCTCCAGATTGCTTATTCTTCTACGTAGTGTTCCTTTATGCTGCCACGGCTGTTTTGGTGGCCCTCTGGCACTTGCTTGTCCATGTGGATGTGCTTACACTTCCATGACTAATATGGATTATTATCATTTTGGATGATAATAATGGATGTTGGATCCCTTTGTTTCAATGGGCTCCCAACCTCACATGAGCACTATGTCACCTGAAGGCCAAATGACCAAGCTGTAGCAGCATGAACCATGTGGTTGGCTGTTGCTGTGCAGCTGAGTGTGATCCAAGGGGAACCCACAGAAGAGGTGACTGTCCTAGGACCACCGGAACTGCTTTCAAATGATCATGTTGGGGGAGGATATCTGGCAGGGGTAGTTCATGGAAGGTGCAATCCTGAAGAGGTGAGGAAGGTAAGTGGTCAACACTAAACTCGGCCATGAGCATTGAAGATGCATAGATGGCAAGTGTCATTGCATTGTAAGGCGGATACCACCATAGTACTGAGCAAGGCATGCAAACCTTTTCAGCAGCTCCTAGGGTCTCTGAGTGGGTGTGGGGATCCATTGCTGTTGGGTATGTGGCTGCACCCTTTGCAAAACGATTATTCTGGACCAGCATGCAGTAATGTGTGTTCAGCAGCCAACATAATTAGTACATCAGTGGGAGTCCAATTGTTGTGTTCCTAACTGCAAGGGGTATGGAGGGCACAACCAGTGAGCTGTTATCAAAAGAGTGTTGTAGCCTGATTACATGAGTGTCAGTGAGGACTAATAAGGTGCCTGGGGCTTCATCGTGGACCTCTGTAGCAAGCTGATTCAAAATGATTTCACTCAGACATTTGATATTTCATCTAACATCAGGTGTCAGTACTGTGCTATGGAAGTGTGTCCGTTTGGGTGATGAGTATTAGAGGCATGAGTGTAAGTTGCACCTTCTTGGGGCAAGTGCTGTATGGAAGTGGAGTGGGCATAGAGTGATGTGGATTTTGGGGGCCAGATTAGTGGAGGTACTGCGATGAGGATTTGTGGTTGCAGCCTTAATGTAGGATTAGGGGTGGGGGGGTGCAGATTAGCATAGGTACTGGGGCGAGAACTTATAGGTGCAGTCTTTATGTAGGATTGGGGGGCACAGATTAGTGGAGTTACTGGGACGAGGGCTTGTGGGTGCGGCCTTAATGTAGGATTGCGGAGCGCAGATTAGTTAAGGTACTGGGACTGTAGGATTGGCGGACGCAGATTAGTGGAGGTACTGGGACGAGGGCTTGTGGGTGCGGCCTTAATGTAGGATTGGGGAGCGCAGATTAGTTAAGGTACTGGGACTGTAGGATTGGCGGACGCAGATTAGTGGAGGTACTGGGATGAGGACTTGTAGGTGATAGATGATATGATGTGGCATTTATAATGCACCTGTACATAAGTGTTTCTAGGCCTGACAAGACAAGGAATGGGAATCAATGGAGGACAAAATAACAATTTTTCCAGGCCTTGTGTCATTCAGATCGTCCACGTGCAGGGAAGAGGGAAGGGGAGAAGTGCCAGGGGGGATGGGAAGCTGGAAGTGCAGTTACCTCACAAGTGCAGCCAGCGGGTGGCTCATAAGTGCAGAAAGAAAGGACAGTAGGGTTGCAGATACAGACCCTTAAGTGCTGGGGAGTCTGGAGGCAGTGAAAGGGTAGCTGGGCATGCAGGAGCCTGGGGCCGAGTTCATAGGGCGATCAGGTGACCAGTGCACGGAACAGCCAGGCGCATCAGCAGGGGAGAAGAAGAGAGAAAGCAGAAGCGAAAAGGAAGGTCTTGAGTTGCTTCCGGAACCGGATGTGGTTCTGCTTAAGTTTGAGAAAGGAAGGGAGGCTGTTCCAGAGGGAGGCCCCAGCCGAGGAGATAGATCTACCCCAAACTCTCTGCTTGGAGAAGAGACTGACCCTCAGAGAGTTGGAGGTGGATGAGCATACAGCTCCAGAAGGAAGATGTTTTGGAAGAGAAAGTTGTAGCGGTTCCAGGCCCCAGAAAGCCTTGTGGATGATGCAGTGGGTCTTGAACTTAATCCTTGCAGCCACGGGGAGCCAGTGAAGAGATTTCAGAGCTGGAGAGATATGATACCTGGGCTTGAGGCCAAGGACAAGTCTCGCAGTCCTGTTCTGGATAAGTTGTAAATGTCAAAGAGTAGAGGCAGGAAGATTTAGAAAGAGGCTGTTGTAATATTCCAGCCTAGAGATGACCAGAGCTCTGGAGGCAGTGAGCTTCTGGGGGCTTGAACGTTTGTGTAGGATTGAGGGGTGCAGATTAGTGGAGGTACTGGAATGAGGACTGTTGGTGCTGCCTTAATGTAGTATTGGGGTGCACAGATTAGTTGAGGGACTGGGACGAGGACTTGTGGGTAGAGTATTTACATTGGACTGGAGGTGCGCAGATTAGTGGCGATACCGGGATGACGACTTGTGGGTGTGACCTTGTTGTGGAATAGGGGGATGCATATTAGTGGAGGTACTGGGACGAGGACTTGTCAGGTGAAGTAGAGTGGAAGTAATGATGATTGCTGGTGGTTAATCCTTGATTACTTATTTCCCATTGGTCCGGCCAATGTCACACTTCACATTGTGGTGCAGAGTACTTTGACAGCGCTATGTTTGTTATGTCCTGGGGGCGTGTTGTGGGCGTGCCAGGCGCTACTTATTTTCCTTTGAGCTGCAAGTTTCTGCATGCATATCATTCTGTGAATCAGCCCCCGGCGCTGTACATTTGGGATGTGCATGGTTCGCACTTGCGCTACTACTTTGCACAGACTTAGTGCTTTTTCTGTGAATTGTGCCCCACAACTCCAATTCCTTTTTCTATCTATTGATCCTCTTTTCTGCATTGAAGCAGCCTTTTCATCCCTATTCAATGTAGGCATCTACATAGGATGCCAAGTACTTGACTTATATACCTCCAGTTTACAGTGTCTAGCGCTCTTTCAGTCTAAAATATTGAAATTGTAATCTTTGTCCAGGAAATGTATATTATAGAGTAATGGTCGTGAATGGGAAAATGATGTGCTTGCGTAAAGCAACTTTTGCATTGGTGCTTATTTGCAGTGCAGAATTTTGATGAAGAAAAATATTCCAGTTAATATAAAAGTAAAAAATGTAGATTTACATGTAGTCTAGACATCTTCTTCGTATGAGACGATAGGACAGTTGTTATATGTCATCTTTAAGATCATCTTTGTAAAGTGTGCTGTATTTGTTGCTAATCTCATAATAAAATAAGATGTGTTCAGGCTGACATTTTTGCTCAATTGTTCTATATGTTCTAGGTGACAAGATATTTTTCTAAAGATCTTTTCACAAAAAAATGGATTTAGAAAGACCACTCCGTGACCGCACGGAGCGGTCTTTGTAAATTGAACTGTCATGCCCCTACAGCACACGAGTGCGGGCAGGGGCTGACAGTCTTATCGGGACCGGGAAGCGCAGGGCAAGTAGAACAAGTAAGTGTGTGGGTGCATGTGTGTTGGTGTGTGGTGTTGTGTGTATGTATGTGTTTTGGATAAGGGGAGTCATGGGTGAGGAGGGATGAGGTATGAGGTGGGGAGCTAGGTAATAACATGAGAAAGTGGGTGAGAGGGTTCAGGGGTGGAGCAAAAGGGGGGAATCAGTCGGGGAAACCCCTAATTCTTTTTTAAAAGGATGTTCTGTCTTAAAAGACCTAATTATTAAGGTCTCGGGATCTATGATCAAAAGAAAAACGTCCAATAAAAATCGGTCTTTTTCTCATGAGACCATGATAATTAGAACCGTTCTATCACATTCATCCAGAACCCTTGTGATTTTACCAATAAAGTTTATCACATTGAACCTCGCTTAATCCAAATATCAAGACCCGCTTTGACCAAAAATCTTCCATTTGAATTTTTTTCAGACTTTTCGCCTTGAGCACCATCATGCCTATACGATGGAAATGTGCACTTATGTTTGCAAAGTACATGCCAACACCCCAGCCTACACCGCAGGACTGACAGTTGGTAACTATTTGTTTCCTTTCCTAGTTTTGATTGTGGGGTTGTTTGGATGTGCAGTTTTTGAATATGGAAAGGCATATTTTGGAAATGTTATTTGTCAATTTGTTTTAATTGTTCCAGGTGACGTTCTATCTACTATCAATGGAGTTAATACAGAAGGTTTCAGTCACAAGGACACTGTGGACCTCATCAAATCTTGCGGCAACTTTTTAAGGTAAGGTCCACACTCTAATTTGTTGAAACCCTGTAATAAGTGGTAAATCCACTGATTTTTGGAGATATGGTGGCAGATGTACCTTTGGTTGGACTAAAATCGTCCTCCCTACCGCCAAACCCTTAGTACAGGTGTGTGGTAATGGGGTGGTAAAGTGATGCTAATGGAATTACCATCCCTTTATAATCATTTTTACCCGCACTGCCATTCTTGTAATGAGGCCCAACATCTTTCAGTTTGGGTACTTTGAGATCATAAAATAAAACATCTTATCTTGTTGAATGACTTTCAGTGCTCTAAATCCCATCGTATAGTACCCCTAACGTTTCCTTGCTCCAAATGCTGGCCTTTTCATTTGTCTGGAGTTAATATGTGTAATGAGATTTACCTATGGCATGCATAGTTACAGTTTTCATTGGTTCTTTATCATAGATATAAATCCCAGAAATATCCCAGATCTAATACTCACCACTTTAGAAATCCTATCCACCATTTGGGACAAGAAACAGACGGTTTTAAGAATAATATTTAGTTTAATTCAAAAATAAAAAATAATGGAGATGCAGGTTGTCCCCAAACTTGCAATGCTCGGGGAGTCGCCTTTAAAACACTACAAATAATTATAAACTACAATGAAGATTAATCCACTGCAGCCTGTCTACTTTTGTCTTACTAACATTTAATTTCATATATTCACACCCAGGGAAGGGCGCTCAGCCAGTCTGGTGGCAGGAAGAGCAGGTGAGAATAGACTGTCTACCTCTTGCTCTTTCCAGCCACCAGAGGATTAGTCCCTTTTCCAATGGCAGCAAGCATCTTTTTATTGTTTTTCTTGGGAGGTTGTGTTGTGCAATACACAAAGCCAATCTCCTGAGAAAAAGAAAAAAGAGCATTCGCACCCCGGATGAACCCCAGGCTGCAAATGGCGCTCACCTGCTTGTCTTGGGGGCAGACATGGCTGGTAATGGCCTGCAGCTCTCGCCGAGGTCCTTGATTCACTCAGATCTGTTTATGCTCCGACTGGCAGGCCGTTTCTGACCTTGTCCGCCCCCTGATGCAGGAGTGATTGCCATAAAATATCCAGTCTATTTTGTACATTCACACAGACATCCATACATGGTAAACACACATTAAAGACTATTATAAACAGTGAGCTCAGGCATTTTAATAGAGATAAGCAGACAAACTGTCATTTGTGGTTTCACAAACGTTAAATCAAACAATATACAGTATAGAAGTATGCCTGTCTTAAACCCACCTACCTCTTCATATCAAAAGGTGAAGCAGTTCTCAGAATAAATTATGAAGCAAAACAATGTACTTTATTTTCTCTGAAAGTATTAACAATTATTGTCATCAGAGAAATATTTTTGCTTTAACATATGGTTCTAGTATTCTTGAGCTGATTTGAATCTAAACTGCTCAACATTTTCTATGACTAACTATGGGTTCTTAGCTTGGACATAGACCCTATTTGATTTACTTTTGTCTGATGTTAGATTGGTTTCAAATACTTTTAAAGACTCTGGATTCTTAAGAATTCTGTTGCTTTTGGCATGCTGGCAATGCAGTCTAACTCTCTCACTATTTTCAAGGAATCAGATTAATCCTCACAACACCCAAGGTGCTTTTGTTTATTAAGAAAACATTTCAATCACTGTATTGGCTCTGGCAGACACCAATCAGAGGACTTGTTATTCCCCAGTTCAATTTGAGATGTATACAGGTTCCAGAGATCCAAAATTTCAGTTGAGAGTCATACTACGAGTATGATACCTAAGGTTTTAAATATAAATCACAGAGCACATACCGTGCACTATATTTCCTCTTTCAGTGATATATCCTTTAGACAGGGCTTCCAAAATATTTTTAAATCCTATCTGGAATTGAATTAATTATTTAAAAAATATCTAAAGAAGGTTGGGCTTGGGTTCTCAGTTTTTGTATGTCTTTAAAAGGAGCAGGACAGGTAGGAACACCGACTGCCTCAGTCTACAACAGCAGGTTGGCTCTCCCTACATTCAGTGAACCTGCTCCAAAATCCCTCTCAGGTAATCTGGGCCTCTTTTATCAGTCCAGTCTGGATAAGGCCCATTTAAAGCCATTTATGCAAAAGCTGCAACCATTTGGAATCCGTGTTTGGTTCTCTCCTGTCAGATGTGCTCTCTTGCTTCCCTGCTGTTCCAGAACAGTCTCTTCTTCATATGCATTTGAGCTTAAATACCAATCAAACTCCATGGATGCAACATCATTTGTAAAGGGTTTGGATAAGATAGAACCTGTAATAGCTGCCCTTCATTTCTCACAGCCTCAGCTTAACGTATAGAGGGTCCTCTCCCATCCAGATGGTGCCAATGTGTCACTTGGAATGAACAAAGCTTTTCATTTCTGAGAGATGGGAGGTGTTTATTCTGTCCAGCACCGGTACAAGAATGTCAACGTTTGTACATTTATTAGTGTTAAAATAATAAGGGGAGTGACGTTCTTGCTATACATTGCACAGCAAATTCCTTAGGGGATCTGCTGCTTAATGTTTCTGTATTCTGTACTCTGGTACTATGCATAGCCACAACATATGACAGAAGATTGGACATTCCAATGGAATTAAAACATTGGACCTCATTACGCCGTTGGCGATAGCCGTGCCAGTAATTACCCAGCTGCCGCCGGATTCATTTTTTCACCGGCACCTGGCAATTGGGATGTACCAGGGCATCCCCATTGCCAGTAATAATTACTCCCTATTCCTATTTGAGCCCCACAGGGCTCAATGGGAATGGGGAGGTCGGATGCACCGGCACCATTCGTGAATGGTGCCGGTGCATCCGACATGCTCTACTCGCGGGTGCCGTTACACCCGCCAGGTCAGACCTGGCGAGCAGAAAGGCACCCACGAGCAGAACTCGTAGTTTGCCGGTCCGGTAGTAATGGCGCCAGTAGCATGTTACTACCAGACCGGCAAACTTGTAATGAGGCGATGGTGCTTGATTATTGGCAATTAAACCCAACTGCCACCAAGGGAGGTTTTGGGATAAGTAGCCTTCCTGATTAATATTCTACCTTCGCTGACCTGTATATTTTGGTGCTGGTAAGGTAATGTGTGCCAACCCACAGCTATATCATAATAACTAATTTCCTAACATGAAATGGTCATCACTAAGCACCAAACAAAAGCATTATTAGGGAAGAATTATATGTGCTCTGAGTAAAGGTTTCATTTGCAAATTCAAGATGTGCACGCCTAAATTAATATTATAGAAGTTACCGAGCAGAGAACTAACCCATGTTTGTTTTAAATGCTCACAAAGTAAATTGTGACTACAATTTGTAATAATTGTAGTTATTGATTTTAGAATCTGGAAAAATAGAATTATAATACAGAATAAATGCACAATTAATGATTTAATTATTCTTTATTTGCCTATCACACTGCGATTAATCAGTTACTTTATAAAAATGCGGCACCTGGAGTTCAATTGAAAGTATTGCTGGAGTGCAAATCATATTTCCCTGGGCGTTTTGGGTACACACCTTAAACCTGCTTATTTTTGGAGGACTGTGCTGCACAATACTTGCGGTTTGCACTAGGCACTGAGACAAGTTGTGCTTACATTACAGCAATAATACCTATGTCAGCAGGCTGGATCGGCCAGACCTGAGAGGCAGGTATTATTATTGCTATTAGCACCTTAGGTTTTGGAGCCAGGGTGCTGATGGCAATGTATTTAGTTCAAGGAATGGGTTGTGTTCATTATTGAACCACATACCCATTCAAGATGGGCACCATGAAAACAGAAGGCAGAGCTCCATGTGGATCCCCTCTTCAATTTCCATGGCAGCCCAGGAGCAGTGGAGACGTGGTGTGGCAGCAAGAAGAAACTAAAGATGCGTAGGCGGGGAGACAGCATTTTAAAGGAGGTTGTTTGGGGATCAGGGGATTGAGGGGAGCAGATGGCAAAATGGGTGCATGTGTGGTGGGATCCAGCCATGATCTGAGCTATCTGATTGGCTGCAGGTGCTCATTATTTTATCAACAAATGTTAACTTTGAAGATTGAATAATATTGTCTTATGTAGCAAGATATACTTGTTTTACAGTATAGAGCAAATCAGGTTTCAGAACCAGCAATATTAGCAATGGTACATGAACACTTTATTTTAATTTGCTTTCCTTCTGCATTTTTCTGCAACACCTAGATGCAGTTATATTGTTTGTACACCTGGTTAAACATGTCAAAATAAGGACATTGCATTAGCTTGAATGTTTGTGATTTCTCAGCAACAAATGCCACAATACCTGACTCATTGCAAATCATGTTTATGCATGAGTGAAACTAGTAAGTTAGAATATAAATTGTAATTGTTTGATATTTTTATCTGCATTACTTGACAATTTCTGTTATTCTTTAGAGTGGAGACTGTAAATGGAACATCAATTAGAAGATGCGAGCTTGAAGCCAAGCTGCAGACTTTGAAGGTGCATTTATTTATTTATTTATTTATTTAGTGAGTGTTGCAATGAGCTGCACGTCATCGTGCAATCACTTTAAATATAGTATAGAAGCATGCGCTGTAGGGATCGAATGAACTGAGAGTCCGACCTGATGCAAGGTATGACACCCTCATCTGTTATTCTTCAGATGAAGCCCTCTTGGCATTTAGTGATTAGTCATATACCAATTTTAAAAACTCTTTCTTAGGGGTGTTCTTAAGTGCATCTGGCTCTGAACTCAATGTTAGGTATAAGAATATTACAGAGTCTGTGGCTCATTTCTCTCAGTGATGTTCCTTCATGTTTAAGATGTTCATTGTTGGATCGTATTACGTTTAGCTGACCTTAGTCGTCGGAAAAACAAGTAATGATGGACAATCTTGTTGAGGTATTGTGGTCACTTGCGCCAATAAGCTTTGTGTCTGGTACTTCCAGTTCTGAGGACTGGCCTGTTACTTTAGAATGTCATCTATATCTGTAAAGAATAAAGATGATCTTTGAAATTGAGTTTCTGTGTATTCAACCTACTACATTCTCTTGTGAAGTTTATCCATTTTTAATGTCTAACAGAAATATGCTTCCCGCTGGACTAATCGGCTGGGGCATAGCAATTTGCTCTTAGCGACACAACTGCTATTGGATATTTAATGAAAGTCCTTGAAGACTGACTGGGAGAAAAATATTTTCAACAAACATATTTAGGAAATGTTTTCTGACAAGACACCACTATTTTCTAATTTGTTAAAATAATATCCCAAGTAACTGTAGCCAATGGCCAAATATCTGTATTAGTTATTAATTGAGTTATATATCATCAGTATGTCTCCTTGCAGCTAGGATGGAGAGATCTTTGATTAATATAATTGAATTGAAAACCTGCAATTAGTGGAGGGAGATGTAACATGCCACACAGTAGAAAACATGTCTCAGTAGCTTGTCCGTTGTTAATAATGGGGAATAATAAAATATAGAACAACAACTAGAGTTACTTGAACTTTTTGGGTCTGGCTGGATGAGTGGGTGGATAACCCCATCTGGCACTATTCAGTAAATGTGGCCAATGAGTCCAGATAATAACTGAAGGTTTTTTTAAAATAAAATCAGTTTTCATGTATTTTAGAAAACTCGTATGGTTTGTTTCTGCTTTCAGGAATGGGTTATGAAAATGTCACATCCTGAAGCTCTGAGACCATGGGCCTCATTGCGAGTTTGATGGTAGCTCGAGCCACGAGGATAACTCAGGGGCAAAGTGCTTGTCTTGGAAACAAAACAACACTGAGCAGCATCGGTTTGATACCCAGTCTGACGCTAAGAGGCTGGCATGAAACGTGACATAAAAGCCCAAATTAATATTCTTAAATTAAATTTTGTGGTAAACCAGCCAAAATTACCACCAAATTTGATTACTGTTACTGCCACTATAACACCACAGGTGACATCACTGGCAGCATCAGTGATTACATCATGCATGGCATAACTAATATCACTGGGTTGATTCATTACACTTTGAAATATGAAAACTCTGCTTTCTTATGTACCATATATGTATATATTTCATACTTAAACAGTACAAATGAGTCTGCCCTTATTTCTTTAAATGTAACATACGGTATACAATTATGTAATATAAGTAACTGATGATTTTTGGAAATTAGCCCAACTTTGAATGCGTAGGATCTTTACTATCATAATGGACATGGGCACATACTTTCTTTAATATGAGATAATTTGTTAGACAAATTGACATCTCGAAAAAATGTGTTCATGTGACAGTATTACGGTAAGGAGAATTGAACATTTTTGCGTAATTATTGACTATTTTTATAACACTTACCATTAAATATGTTTCTACTTGTATCTATTCCATTTATGTTTTTACTACTACATCTACTTATCATATTTTCTTTGACATACCTGAAGAAGATTTGCTGGATCAGGTACTGTAATTAAGTATTGCAATTGCTTACTAATAAATGAAATTCAAACCATTTCTATGAAGTTGCATATTTTTATTTTAAGTTGGCAAGTACTACAAAGGAATGCTCCACACGTAATCATATGATACTTGTGTATTGACTGTATTGTTCCATGTCATGTTGTTATTGTTGTTAAATGTAATAAATTAAAATATGTATCAAAAGTGAGCAACAACAAAATAAACAGTAATGTTAGATATGATGTAATTATTGATCTGATCAATGATGTCATGAATGATGTCATTACTGACACCATTAGTGATGTCATCATTTATGTCATGCATTATGTATCTAGCGATGTCACCAGTGATGTCATCAGTGATGACATCTGTGATATTATCATTGTGGTCATACGCTGTGCAGTTTTTACTGAACATATACATTATAGTGCGGCCATAGCTGCCCTTTCATTAAGGTTGGAGACACATAGGAACCCCTCAAAATTCTATTGTTAATAACATTTGATTCGATTAACGGATTTAGCCAAAATTTCAAAAGTGATTAAAAGTCTGTGGCCTATCCGCCCCCAGACTGCAAAGTTTCATAAAGATTCAGAAAAAAATGTAAAAGTTATTAAGCGTAAAATAAATACGCATTTCCCAAAGTGTGGCCTACTTCCCATTCATTTTCCCATGTACAAAAAATGTCAATTTTTGCCAAAGCGCAAACCCTAAACCGCTGGATGGATTGTACCAAGGTCGAAAACAACTTGGGCACGAAGCCTTGACTCACACACCATGCATGGTTTGGGGTTATTCTGTGCAGTAGTTATTTAAATATTTGATGGAGAAGGGGGTTCCCCTTTTCCCCCAAAAATAGAGATATCTTCCATGGTGCATTGCAGGATAGTGGCTTTTAGAAATTAACAACCGTCATCTTGTTTTTCTCTCGATGTGAGAGATATTTACGAATATATATGAGGTTATGGGAAACTTAAATGCAGTAAAATGCTATTGGCAGGTCAAAACAACATACAAATGCCATCAGGGTAGAGGTGGGGGACGGCTAGAGGGCACTGAGTGAAATTTGGGAGTTGGAGGGGGTCCAGGGACCGAGTTTGCAACACAAAGCTCTCTGTAGCCTCGGTTATAGCCGCAAATAGCTGACATCTGAAAGCAAACTGCGTCACAGGAGCAGTGTGTGTTTTGGGGTGAAAGGGAGAGGGCAGAGGAGGCAAGGAGGCCTTCTGGGGAGTGGGGAGAGCTGGCACAGATGAAGGGGGCACTTGGTGATGGGCTGAGGGGGCAAAAAAGTATTTCTTTCTGTCATTTTGCTGATATTCGTGGCTATATCCGCGGCTACCAAGGACTACAGATACCCATGGGTAAGAGTAGTTCTGTATTTGTGACTATATTTCTGGGGGTGTCTGTGTTTCATTTATTTTCGAAAAGTTATTTGTATAGATATAGGGACGTCAGAGGTGAAAAATCACTGGTCATGGGCAAAGGCCATGGTCAGTGACCTGGTAGGTATTAGGGAGTTTTTTTTATTTTGGATGTGTGTTTTCAGACTTTTGAGCATGTGAGACTTTGGAGAAAAATAGAAGAAACTAGTTTAACAAAATTAATATAAATAGGAGCAATTGTAGTCTAGTTGTAGATGCACTATACTATGTATTTTGGGTTGTCTATTTTCACTTATGGTATTATATTGTGTGGCTGTGAAATGTTTGCTTATCTAGTTTATTGTTATGTATTTTTCTATCCTTTCCTATTTTTCAGTTACTTTACATAGGTACATGAGTAGTGTTGTACTGTATTGATCATTTAAGTTGGATTGTAGTACAAAACTTGAAGCCAGTCCCCCTTCTAACTGACTTTTTGTAACTACGGTTATGGTAAAAGTCAATGAACTGTAGCCATGGGTATAATAAAAAAAATGTGTTGTTATTATTTATTGTATTTGTGTATTCATGTATGATTAGTAGTCCTCAAAAGCACTGTTTTGGGGAACACTGAGTGAACGTTAGCACATCAGGAGTACTGTTTTGATATTATGAAGGAACACTGAATTTCCTTAATCGGTTAGGTGTACTCTGTCATGTCTATAGAAATTGGCCATGTTGAACTGTATGTTGTTGTTCGAAATCAATAATTGGTTGTGGAAATCCATAATTGAATGCTGAAACTGCTTTATCACCATTTCTCTGGGATTTCTTCATTTTACCATTAAATCTGGTGGTTCATCTCCATTTTTGCCTTTGAGTGAGATTGGAAAAGATAATGATGGTGTGTGGAAATAGTTCTATTAGTTTCCCTTGTCTTGTTTTATCATTAAAGTAAGGGACACCCCTTGTGCATTCCCCAAATCATTGCCTCCACAATGAATTAATATGACCTCTGTGTGCCCTCTACTTCTCAGTCTCGTATTGCGCAGATGTCGTCAAACGGCGTGGGTGTAGCCGTGTCAATATATCGCAACATTTGATTGGCTTGTTCACGCGCATAAAAGTCACATGTAGACGCAGAGCTGCAGTGCATGATTACATTGGTTGGTGGATGATGCGTGAAGATTGGTAGAAGCGTCAAGGGAGTTCGACGCCCTATTGACTCATTTTGCACGTGCAGTTTACGTCAGGTGGCATGGGTGTATTCGTGTGAATACATTCCAACCTTTGATTGGATCGTTCATTGACACGTACAAGTCCTTTGTAGGTTTGGAGCCGCAGCACGTGATTTCATTGGATGGTGGAACATGCGCAAAGATTGGTACATGTGTTAAAGAGTTTGACGTCCTATTGGCTCATTTCACACGTGCACTTTATGCCAGGCGGCATGGGTGTATTTGTGTGACTACATCCCAACATTTGATTGCATCGTTCGGTAACACGCATAAAAGTCATGTGTAGGCACTGAGCCGCAGCACGTGATATCGTTAAAAAAAAATATATATGTGTATATACATGTATATATGCAGTAGTCTTGTACACATTTATTTAAAAATATTTTGAGCGTAGTCTTTCTACACAGTTACTGTAACACTTCAATAACTATTCATGAACAGTATATATACATGTAAATACTTTAAAAAGTTAAGTACATATGCAAACACATTTTTTGTAAAAACAGGTTTGGGGGAATGTGATTGCACAATTGCTTTTTATTTTACTTTCTAGACATAATACATTGTTTTAATTAGCTGTATTATTAATTTTCATTATGTATGGAATAACAAAACCCTTGAAATTCAAGGAGAAATCTTTAGTTGCAGGGGCATTAAGGTGAGCAATACCTTGTAACAAAACCCTTGAAATTCAAGTGAAAAAAGTTTAGTTGCAAGGACGTTAAGGTGAGAAATGAATGCAAAAAAACCCAGGAAATTCAGCTAAAGCCACCTTAACTTCACACCCCTGTTGCGCAGACTATGACCACAATGATGACATCACAGATATATAAATATATACATACATATTTAAGGCATTAGGAAAAGTTAGGTATTTAATTTTAGCTCTTACCTTAACAATATCCCTCCATCGAAAAAGTACATTTTTATGGAACATCTTGGCCAAGGCTACTGTCTTAATTCAAGTTAATTGAAACAAACGCAGGCCGCGACCTAAGTTCCCTGTACATTGCACCGATGGGCGCCCGCACGCATTTCTTTTTCTAACCACACAGGATATTTCAATCACTGCACACTTGCTTTATAACCATTCTCAATGGCATGAGTGCACTTTAAAATACTTGCTTCGTTCTGATTGACTGGAAAGTAGCCAATCAGAATTAAGTGTGTTGTTTGTCCGGTGCCTGGCAGCATGCATTTTTTCTGGTGGGGTAGTTTTCTATTTCTTTTAGTGTGTGGTGGCAGGGCTTTAAGAAGGGAGGACTATGAGGGCTCCTTGCCCTGATTGTCAAAGGTATGGCACTGCAAAATTCCTTTGCTGAATTTGTAAATTACGAAATTGTGGAAGTGAGCAGTCTGGTTTGTCCAGATGGTAACATGAGAGGGCAAAGAATGAAATGTGAAAGGAGGGAAAAGGCGAGGGTGAATGTGGTGGGCGTCCTGGCACAGCACAGCCACACCCTCGAGCAGTGGCGGTGGCAGCTTTTGGTGCCAATGGGAAGGATAATTGGGCACCAGTGGGAGGCAGGGGGGTGCACACAGGAGACCAGGGGGGAGCATTCTGAGCTGGGTGGCTGGGTGTAAAATAGGGAAAGTGTCATTCCGAGATGAACAGCATTTTTCTTATTTGCTCCATGTTCTGCAACTATATAAATGTAGGCACATAATGTGGAGCAAATAAGAAAAGTAGCGATCTGTCACGAAATTACACTTTTCTTATTTTACAAGGTGCTCATAATCATGCCCTTAATGTGCCACAGTCTGGAAAGTAAATCAGCAAACAGTACATTTCTCGTACACTTTCATCATGGCTGTTAAAATAGCAATGCATATTTAACACGCACACCCCAGCCTCATTCACATGTTGGATGGCCCAAGACAAGTTGTCTGACAACACTTTGATTATTACACACATTAAAATAAATGCAAGATTTATGTAATTTTCGCTAGTTCTCTTTGAGATTCACATACTTCTGCGTAACAAAATGGTGGCCTGCGAGTCACAGTTTCATTTTTTTTCTAAGGCAGTTAGTCAAACATTTTACACACATATCTGCTGCTCTAGTGATGGATTATAAATATTGCTATTCAGAGAAGTCATTTTAGACCATGTGGCATGAGTAAATGAACAAAATAGGTTGCTTGTATTTCAGTATAGCACTAAAAGCCCATGACAAGCGGAATTGCCCTTCACAACCGTTTAAATAAAGAAGTCTAACATTTTAGAAAGATTGCCCCTTTAAGTTTGAACCTCGGCACATGTATACGTATTATCGAGTATGCTGTTAAAGAGAAAAATTGGTCAGGCAAATTGGTGTTTGTGACTACATTTACTGACCTTTCAAATGCTATAACTAAAAACTAATGTGAAGATCCTGCGAGGTGATAACTGCCCTTTGGAACCTCCAATAATGGCATTTAAAAGAAGTAGTAATTTAAAAGACCAATTGATGAGAAATGCAGAGACAAAGAAATGTATCTAAAGTGTGGGGCCTTTCTAAACCTACAGGCCATGTGCCATGTGGTGGTTGTACGTCGGTAAACAAACTGCTATGACTCAGGAAGTTAACATTGGTCAAAAAACTAAATAGCATCTGAGGTCCTTGACCAATTGTAACACTGAGGTGGTGTTCTATGCGGTTTGGTGCCCATGTGCATTATTTCATTATTTTATATCGGGGGGAAAACAGAAAGAAAGATCAAGACAAGAATTACAGAACATAAGAGTTGCATAAGGAACAAGATCTTAGAAGCACCACCAGTTGAACACTTTCAGGTAGAGAAACATAAATGTGACGACCTTGAAGTGGACTGTATGTATAAGGTGGATAAAAGGAATGCCAGGACAGCATACAAATAACGGGTATTAAGAAAGGAACAGGAATTGAGCTTCCTCACATGGCGTGATCAGAGAGGTCTTAACAAGTGTATCGGGTGGCACAAGATTAAGGCATGAGACGGTCCTCTGCTAGAGGTCAAGTTCTAATACCTTTATAGTGGTGTTCAGACATATGATTTAATTTCTGCCTCACAATACTTTTTCAACATCTTGTTGAACTTTTCCATTTTTATTTGAGCATGCATTACTGCCTGAAGAGTATTGCATAAACAGCGTTTGAGCATGCATTTACGGTAGTTTAGCTCCTCGGTTCGTTGGAGACAACATCTACAGTACACAGAGAATCATTAGGTTTACTAGAGAAAAGTACCTGTGTATATGGAGCGGCACCAGAAGCACAGCACTAACGCTTGGGAAGACAGGAGAGGGACTGTACTAAGCTAGCACCCCAGTACTTGAGGTCCACCAACCTTCTAACATAATAGAGAGAGGAATATCAAATGTCGGACAGTACCCACAAATTAAGTACGTATCCTTTAGATATTTAGAAGTGAGAAAGCTAAATGCAATGCTAAAGTTCAAATGAAGAGCAGTTAAGAGTAGGCTTATGATACAGAGTAGTCCATTCATGGTATCTATTTATGGTTGAGGTGGTAAATTGAGGGTCCTGGGCCGTGTTGAGAGAAAGAGTGTTTACTGTACAGAAGCTTGAAAACAGCTGAATAAGTCTGTTGATTGACATCATGATTGCTTTGTTAAGCATTACTTATAGAAAAGAGAAAGATACTTACATTGTATTGTATTGTTGTGTTTACAGCTGATAGTTTCAAAGGAACAAAGTTGCTACAATCAGGTGGTGGATATTGTTTAACTTGAATTACCTGTCGAATAACACGGCTTTGGTTGAGCTAGTATTGTTGGCATTTATGCTAAGAGTACTTGGATGGTAGGGGTGAAGATGTGGCGCCCTTGATGGTGCAGTGCAGTATATTATAATGGGAGAGGATATCTCGCGGTAATTTTCAAGCACTAAACAACCTAGCTAGTGGGTCTTCCCTATGCAACGGAAGTGCAGTATTAGCCCATGAAGAAGTTCCATGATTCAATCAGTGATTGAATGATTCTCTGTTTAGGGTCTAGAATAGGAGAATATTGTAAGATTCTCTAGATAGGTTCACATATTGTGAACATATGAGGTTTTAATGAACTAGAGTTGGCACAGTTGCATGTTAGGTGAAGTGTTATGATACCAGATGTTTACAAGCACAATGCAATTTAACAAGGATGATGTTGACACAGTATATTTGGTTGTAACTATGTAGTAATTGTTTTGTTATGTATCATCATTTTATGGATGTGTTATTCTGTGTATGTACTGCTGTTGGAGGACTGTCCCTAGTTATAGCATTGGTGCTAGAGAAAACAAGTTGAAATCAACAGAATAGAAATTTGAATACAATTGTATTAATAACCCATGAAAAGATGTACTAATTGATTATTGCGCTAGCACCAATAGAGAAGTAGGTTTTTTGGTGCCTTGGTATTTAATTTTACCTCTCACCTTAAAACTATCCTTTCATCAGAAAGTACCATTTTATGGAACATCTTGGCCAGGGCTCCTGTCTTAATTTGAATGAATTGAACCAAACGCGCACATTTCTTTTTCTAGCTGCACAGGATCTTTCAATAACAGCGCCCTTGCTTTGCAACCGTTATCGATAGCACACATGTAAACTAATTTAAAATGCTTGCTTCACTCTGATTGGCTGGAAAGTAGCCAATCAGAATGAAGCGTTTTATGTGTTCTGTTCCAGGCAGCGTGCATTTTTTCTGACGGAGGGGGCGGGTGTTCAATATTTTTTGTGGTGCGTACTGGCAAGGCTGCAGGGAGGACTACGAGGGCCCCTTTGCCTGTTTTTATCAAAGGTATGGCACTGCGAAATTCCTTTGCTGAATTTGTAAATGACGAAATTGTGGATGTGAGTGATCCGGTTTGTCTTGCTGTGATTTCCCGATGGTAACATGAGAGGGCAAAGAATGAAATGTGAAAGGGGGGAATAACTGAGGGGGCATGTGGTGTGTGTCCTGGCCACAGGACAGCCACACCCTCCAGGCTGCAGAGGCCACAAGGAGCAATACAGACAGGAACATCATTTCAACAAAAGGGCAGGTTTAGAGGAAATGGCATCACACACATGGTGACACCAAAGGAAGTGATGTCAGATGACCTTTGACCTGGATGACATCAGTTCCTCTTTAACCGTGGTGATGTCACCTAAAGCAGCTTGCAGGTGTAAAAGAGAAGTACATAAACATACTATGTTTTAAATAATAAAATACCAATGCAATGAATAAATACAATACAATAAAATACCAATACTGTATCCAAAAATCCAATACCTGCAAGTCAACAACAGTGCACAGGAGCATTAACACTTTGATTAATTATACAGATTTGTTATTTATGTAGCTCTTTCGCCAAAGCGCTTCACATAGCATATATAATTATCTTCCCAACCGAAATTGGTACTCATTTATCAACCACAGAAGAACAAAAGGCTGAGTTGATTTTGCTGAGTTTCAAACGTGAGACCTGCAGATCACACAGATTGCAGCAGCGAGTTCTCAGCCCGTTTTGCTATCTTACCACTTTGCTATTGAAAATGCAATGCCACAATAAGAAAAGATGTCAAAATTGGATGCACAATGTAGGCCAGGCATGCGTTACACTTAGGTTTGCTGTAGCCATGATGATGCAAAGTAGAGAATGCTATGCCACAGTAAGACTTAGCTAGACTGGCTGCATCAAAATGCTAATATAATCATGCAATAACACTTACCATGCTTACTTTATCATACATGGCCAGATAAATATGCCTTGACACAGGAAGAAAAGGCTAGACTGGCTGCAAAGAAATTCCAGTCTAGACAGGTTATAACACTTATCATGCTTAAATTATTATTGATGCCCAGTGGAAATGTTTACCATAGTAAGAAATGACTAGACTGGCTGCACCAAATTGCCCGTCTAGCCACTAATAACACCTTAATGTGGCAAAGCCTGCGAAGTAAATCGCCAAACAGTACATTTATGGTACACTTTCATCATGGCTGTTATAATATCCATGCATTTTTAACACGTGCACCCCAGCATCATTCACACGTTGGATGGCTTAAGGCATTTTGTATGACAGCACTGTGATAACTGCACACATTCAAATGACAAAGAGAGATTATACACACGTGTCTTGTTCTCTTGAACTAAAGCAGTTATTCAAAGATTTTACACGCATACCTGCTGCTCTTCTGATGGATTATAATTAACGCTATTTAAAACGGTCATTTTAGAGCATGTGGCATGAGCAGCTGAACAAAATAGATTGCTTGTATTTCAGTATGGCACTAAAAGCCCATGACAAGCGGAATTGCCCTTCACAACCGTTTAAATAAAGAAGTCTAAGAATTGGAACAATCCACATTTTTTGATAGGGAGAAAGAAAAAGGCATTGAAAGAAAAGTAAAGAAGTGAAGAAACAGAAAAGCAAAGGAAAATAAATTCTTGTAAATGACTTTAATAAAAACTAGATTGAGGGTGAACGCAGCTGTCCTTGGGCCTAACAGAGAACATTTCTGACCACCAGGTGACGCCTTTCTGATTGAATATTGCACTGTTCTGTCTCGGACGCTTTGGAGTTCATCAAATGATCCCACAGAATAATCGTTCTTTTCGTATTTGCCAATTTGGCAAAACACTGTTCCTGTTGCACACATATACATATCCAAGAAGCCCTTTAGGCATATCTGTAGAGGCTGTAAAAGACACTTCAAAAAATACATTTACCTGATCTTGAACTTCCACTACTATGTGACACAAAGATAAGCATTGTGTAGACAAAGCGGCAACTCCTTCGCAGGATCCATTTATCCAGTTGTCACTGGCAAGGAGGGACTCGGGTGATTTTGGTTGAGAGAATAGAAATACCACAGAAATAAAGCCAAACAAAATGCCAAAACAATGCCTTAGACAACACTATTTTACAGGCACAAAGGAGCGGCTGTGACCGCATGGCTTTCTCACAGCATGCACCCTCATAGTAAATGAAAATCCTTTAAACAAAAACTCTAAACAAGCTCTCTTTGGCAGGCTGAATCCCCCTTAATGCAAACATTGAAATGAAACACTCCATACATTGCTAGCAATTATATTCTTCCCTTATAATGCTCACTGTTAAGAATGAGCTGTTAGGTGTAAAACACGTTTCCAATGTTTGATTTTATGACAGGAAATAAACACAGAAATGACTTACTGGGGCACATGGCAACGTGCAGGTCACAGCGTGTGCTTGCTTTAGTTTTGCTTCCGGTGTCAGTTACATCATGGGGCAAAGCAATGTACCTTGGTGTTCTTATATCTTGGCTGTACCCATGATGGTGACGTATGTCCTTTTTATTACTGGATTTTGCTATAGCACATATTTTGCCATTTGTATGGACTTTTGGTGCTTAGATGAAATATTAACTGTCATTGAATGGCGTTTCTAGGGCATTATTATGGTATATTATGTCATCCCTTCCAAGGCCATGCTGTACGCAGGATGAGGGGAGTGTGCACCTGGCACATTTTGGGTATTTCAATTCTTATTGTTTGACCGAGCTTCAACAAGTGAAACTTTACACACACACAGCAGAAAAACAAAACACAATTGATTTATAGATATATATTTAAAAGAGTAAAACACATTAACAATAAATCACATAAAAAGACTCCTTGAAATTATACTACATTCAAATAAGCTCAGTGCATCTATTACTATATGTTTACAAAATTCATCAAAGTTATAACCAATTGATCAGTGGGTTCTAAGAGGAAATTCCACCACAACATTTCCCACGTAAATAAGGGTTGGGTTAAAATATAGATCAAACATTTCACTCTGCTGTTTTCGAGGTGCTGGGCATTCAATGATTATTGGCCTCATCACGAGTTTGGCAGTAGCCCTTAAAAGCAGTGGTAACAGGGTTACCGCTGCATTTAAGGGTCTGCCTAATCATGGGTATGGCGTTTTTACCCCAGCCCAGAGCTGGTGGTAACCACGTCGGAAAAATGCAGATTTTTGGCACATTTACCGCATGGTAATACCGCTGGTGGTAATTGTGCCGAAAATTCCTGGGGAATAATGTTTACCACCCAACCCGTAATCCGGCGGATGGGCGGTAACGCAAATAAAGTTGGGCGGTATCCCATTCAGGTTACCGCCCAACTCCTGATGAGGCCCTATATGTTTTATAGTTTCTTTGGATTTAATACAGAGACTACACGCCCTAGTTAGCAACAGATTTAACTTTACATATAAACAGAATTCCCTTGATTGTTTAAATGGGTGTCTTCTCATACATTTCTGCATGTGATTATATGATTTAATATCCAAGGAGAAGTGCTCAAAGATTTTATAAGACTCAAGGCTTCGTCTATTTGCGATCCAAGCATTTTCATATAATTTCTTTTTAACCCTGCATGAGGTATACTCTAGATATTCCAACAATATACAATTTTCCTCGAGGGTAGATAATACACTTTACATCTGAGCATTCAAAGGAGCACAATCACCCTGTTTAAAAATAACTTTCAGTTGCTTGAATAGGGAAAGAAAAGGAGGGAAGAAGATACTTCTCACTAGTAAATCTCTACGCTAAGTAACAATTACCTCCAGCGTTACAAGTCCCAACATGTGTCGTAGGGCTGTAATTCGAGTGCCCATGGGAAGTGCCAACACTTGCTTCCAGATGAACGACTCAAGCTTAGACCAGGACAGACCCTCTTCTCGTCCCTCCGCCCCATAGATTAATTTTGGGACAGAATTTGGTTGCACATTTTCACAACCGGGAGAAGGGAAATAGCCTATATTTCCTGTCCAGTACCCGTAATTGGGTGACTGCCGCTATTGCTTCAAGCTTAAGAGGCTGGCTCGCCAGTCCTAATGACATTTTTGCTTTTAGCAGAACACCGATATATATAAATTCAGAAACCTCATCCATTCTGGTTTTATATATGTACCATGCAAAACTAGGCCTACCTGAGAGAATCCTATATCTATTAATGACGAGAATCTTTGACTTGGGCACATTTATGTCCAAGCACAAATCTCCAAATTAATCAGCCACAGTGTTTAACGATCTCTGGAAGCCCATTGCAGAATAATCCATAAGGACGATTTCGCCTGCATATACAAGGTAATGCAACTTCAAGGAGCCCAGTCTAGGGGATTGACCACAATACCAGCTAGAGCTGCCCCTATGCCGAGAATATAAAGTTTAAATAGAAACGGGGCCAACACCACCTCTGTCATAAAGCTTGCTTGGCATAGATCCAACCCGAGAAAGACCCCCCTTTGATCCAGCCTAACTTTAAGTCTAATATCTGAATGTATGTTCGAAAATATTAACCAAAGGTTCTGTACAACCCCACTCACTCAACATCTCCCATAACCTTGAGTGATCTACACAGTCGAAAGACTTTGAGATGTCCAGGAAGGCCAGGTACAAGCTGCATTTGGTCTTCACAGCCTGATTTGACAAAAGCTTTATCAACAAGCAATTCAAGGAAGTGCCTGTGCCCTTACGGAAACCTGACTGGTCTTGGTCAAATGTGCCAGAGTCCTCAGCCCAACGTTCAAAGGACCGCAAAATAAAGCAAGAGAAGATCTTGTAGGAGGCAACAAGAAGGGAGATTGGGCAGTAATTTGCAAGTTCCGAGCTATCTCTGTTCTTGAAGATCACAGCAACTATCGCCTCCTTCCATGTCTGGAGAAACTGATGAGTAACGAAGATTTTCTGAAATAGCAATAAGAGAACCGCTGACCACAATTGTGGAGCAGATTTTAAAGTTACATTTGAAAGGCCATCCGGCCCCGGTGCGTTAGAAGACTTTGCCCTTTTAATGGCTCCCAGGATACCCTCAGTATCTATTTCCAACATCTCCCAAGATTGTGTCACCTTAGGCGTATATCTGCCCTCCACAGAACTATTAACTGCCAAGGGCTGAACAGCATACAGATTTCTAAAGTACGACTCCCAAAGCCAGCCCGGTATGGGCTATAACTGCAGAGAAGTTTGGACATGACCCCCTCTTATTAATTTCCAGAAATGTGCAGAATCTCTACTAGTGAGTGCAGACAACGTGCATTCTGCATCTTTTTGGAACAATGCATGTCTATAGCCCCTCAACCAGTTCCTATAAACTTCTTTTAGTTGCCTTATGGTTACGTTTGCTATGCCACCCAATATCCTTGCTTTCCTAATGTCACCTCTTAGTTTTTTCTTTTTCCCACTCACCATTGTGTCATATTTATGTTGAAGGGCCAAACATCTTGAGGATCCACTTAAGATTTTCAAAGAGGTTATTCCTCAGAGTAGAACCTGAATATGAGTTCCAAAGGACCGGAGAGACATTAGAAAAAAGCACCTTCTAATAAATTCTGGTAGAGCTTGGCATTGAAACTCGTACCTATATTCAGGCGCCGCAGAATAGTATTGTCTTTAGGTCTAACTTCAATTGGGTTGGTACATGTGCCACTGGGCCAGAGATACAGGCCTCTCTTATCTTGTCTCGGGAGGATAGCTTAGAGGCAACGTGCTCACCATGGAAACAAGACGACATGAGCAACACAGGTTTGATCCCTGGGTCCGTGCTTAGAAACCTCTGGGTATTACGCACGTTACAAATAACCTACAAATAACTTATCATATCAAATCATATTAGACAAAAAATCAACTGGGAGTGGTCACTTCACGAATTATCTGCAACCTCATGGAAATCAAAGCTAGAGAATAAACCAATGACCATCTAAACACTCTGAATTGAAATCTCCAAAAAATAATGCACAAATTCTTAAATATGCGATGCAAATCTATAACATTGGGAATAACAAGTAATAAGGTATACTTAGGATGTCACTGCAGTATTGAAATAAACATTCAGCACTATTAGATACCTCCAGGAGCGTTCACCCAAATCCCACAATGTAATTTTAATACCCAAGATGTCAGAATGGCTCAGGAACACATTTTTAATCTTAGACCTAGGAAACACCCATCAGCCACTAATACAACCCCTGATGGGCCTTCCTCTTGGGTCTTTCCTTACGGGCTCGTACATAATTGAAAACTGTCTACAAAAGGAGTATCTAACATTAAGGTTTCCTGTAGGCAGATCAAGTCTGCTGATTTCCAGGTGGCATCATTGCCACAGAGGTGGTTGAACCTGCATGTGTTCCATGAGAGGAACCTGATGGAATGTTCATGAAGAGAATTTATGAGGTGAGACCAATCATATGTCAAGAAGCGCTTCTCTGAGCAGGGACAACCTGTACCCTCTGTGCTTGATGTATCCAATTTTACATTAATAATCAGGGGTTCACTGGGATTACAGTCGGACCCACCACCTCTACCTGCAGCATGAGCGATGATGTATCCACCCAGTGTTCAGTCAACTGACAGCCAAGTTTAACAAATTTGATTAGTCTGCCACCACTAGGTTTTTAATTAACAGGGAATAGAAGCCTACCTTTACCATGTGCATCTGTCTTAAACCAAGGAAGACAATTCTGGCAATATCTTTGGATATTAATGAATGTAGAGTAGGGATTTCTCTAAACAAAGCTAAGATATATCGCGATTGAGAGGATAGAGTTCCTTAACCTTAAAAGTGTGCTTCAGGCACAATTAAAATAAATCATCCCCTGTGTGCGCTCCAAACTCATTTGATTAGGCACCTTAGCCTCTTCCTTCCAAGGCAATTTAAATGTAGGGCCTTGTTCAGGCGTTGGGGGGCACAATGTTGATTAGATACCAGGCAGCTATAATGCGGAGGCTGAAGTACATGCCGCCTCCTATCTTCTAAAGTACAAAAGTGTGAGGATTCCTGCACAGCCACTGGGGATTTTAAGTTAGATTGAATAAAAATGGCGGCTATTGGTTGTAAGGCCACCAAAGCTGAGGAAGGCGCTGAAGTAGAGGAATTACCTACCCTCTCTCAAGTCCCTCACCAACAGCTGGCGTCGCAACCAAGGGGTCAGGTTTTGCAAGGTGGGAAGGATCACACTCATCATCCTCAAGCCCAGCTGGTTAGGTAGAAATCGAGGTTAGGTCCAAGGAATCAGCAGTAGTGACTTTAAAGGTTTAGCTTTTAAATATGTGGTGATTAGTGATTTGATCTTATTTACTGAGCAAATACGAGAGTTTTGCTTAATACCCTTGCCATTCTTACGGTTGACTACCAGTTTCGGTTTATGAGTAGTAACTGGGACAGTTTTCTGAACAACTAACAAACCCGAAGCATCATAATCTTCAGAAAAGACTTCTATCTGCGCTTTAAACAAGCCTTAACATTTAAAAGACTTTTTTTGTTTCCAAGAAGGCAATATATTCGCTTTTTTAGCATTTTGGGACTTTTTTTCTTTTTAGCCAGTTCAGTGCCAGCAAAAACCTCAGAAGAATTAACGCTTAAAGACAGGCCCTCACAATTACTCACTGCGGGGGGACAGTTACCACCATCTGATGACATTGATTGAACCCCCACTGGTGTCATAGGCTGTTTTACCATACAATGCACCTAATTTATCCCCAAACCCACGATCGACGACAAAGGATGTTTGACAGACAGCGGAGGTTACATCTTTCTGAACAAACCCTCCACCATATTTATCACGGATAGAATCAGGCATTCCCAGCATGGTTATAAAACCTAGCTGTCCCGATATACAATTGGAGGAGGTCCAGCTTTACAGATCTACCTGGAGCTTTATGACAGTTCCTTTTATCCAGGATGTTGACTCTGTTTTGGACTTCCAAAGCTCTTCAAATCATACAGAGAAGCAAAGGTTTTTTGACCAGCCAGCTCCAAACTCTTCACCATGTTCGTCTCCTATGTCCCATGATGCTCCAACACATCAACACAAAGAGTGAACCTCGCCCCTGTGTCTTGTCCAAGCTCCTCAGGGTGGTCAGGATGTGCCTATCATTGATGCTTTTTCTTTCCCTGTACTATCTAGGATCCTTGATTCCATGGATAGAGGCCATGATCTAACCCTACAACAGGGTTTTTAAGATCTGCCTTCTGGCAGTACAAAGAAAAAAAGAGACTCCGGACAGCAATCCACTGGCTCAGCTTCAGCTTTGATCACACGGAACACACTATTGGCCAGACAAAGGCCATCCCTGTTTGCCCTGCACCCTCACTTTCATCCAGGCAGGGGAGAGGGCACGAGCCCTGACCCCTCACCTGTAAACACTGAGGACCCACGAGAAGCGACCACACCAGATCGAGGCCTACAATCAGCAGCTTCCACAAGGCAGGGTAAGGCCCCTTTGCCTATCGTGCACCAGAAACCAAAATCGGGGCATTTTATTTACTACTTCTGGCCCTGAACTTCAGAAGCTGTCCCTGCAATCGAGAACAGCTGATTACTGAAAACAAAATGCCGGGCGCTGCACGGCTTCAAAACGAGGCTTGAATACATTGCTTAGCAACGCCTCGTAGTCTCTCCCTTTTACAATCAACATCCGCTGGCAGGTGGAAAGCCGGCGATGAAGGCCAGACAAAGGCCATCCCTGTTTGCCCTGTTCGCCATGGGAGCATCGGAGCATGCAATAATCTGGTCATTCATAGCCCCGCCCTAAAATTTGGAGGCGGCAGCCGATCACTTTCTTCAAAGAGCCTATCTGCAACTGCATGCTACATCGCACAGACCCCCTGCAAAACTGCGTTCTCGAGGTTATGTAAGTACATTACCTCTACCTCAACAATCAGTCATCAGTTTCGAGTGGTGACACAAACTCCTCACTCTTTCGACACTTTTGAGGCTCCTGATTCCCCAGAGCCTGCATCTCCTAATACTTTCCATCATCGCCTGATATATTAACCATCTCGAACCCCTCACCGGTTCTATACACCGCAACTAAGCCGCTAGGCATACTGTCACTATCGCCTGTGAAAGTTCACACCGACCGGCACAACCACGTTTTACTAGAGTATCAGAGAATCGCCTCGAAACGTATACGCATTGCTCATTATCAAGTGCCATTGAATAAGATGATAAAATAGCCTATGGTCTCTAATAGACCACATCTGATTTGTGTTGTGCCTTATGGTCGCTAATAGACCACATCTGATTTGTGCTGCGCCTTATGGTCGCTAATGGACCACATCTGATTTGTGTTGTGCCATATGATCGCTAATAGATCACATCTGTTTTGTGCTGTGCCCTATGCCCTATGGTCGCTAATAGACCACACTTGATCCGTGTTGTGCCATATGGTCACTAATTTCCCATACTTGATCCGTGTTGTGCCTTATGGTCGCTAATAGACCACATCTGATTTGTGTTGTGCCTTATGGTCGCTAATAGACCATACTTGATCCGTGTTGTGCCTTATGGTCGCTAATTGACCATACTTGATCTGTGTTGTGCCTTATGGTCGCTAATAGACCACCTCTGATTTGTGCTGCGCCTTATGGTCGCTAATAGACCACATCTGATTTGTGCTGTGCCATATGATCGCTAATAGACCACATCTGTTTTGTGTTGTGCCCCATGGTCGCTAATAGACCACACTTGATCCGTGTTGTGCCTTATGGTCGCTAATTGACCACATCTGATTTGCGTGGTGTCCTAGCCTCTTACGCTATGCATTATAGTCACTGTCTGCTTGCCTTATCTAGGTGCCCTCAGTCCCTACATCTTAGCCCTGTTGGAACAGGCACACCTAGACGCCTCCCACGCTATTCACTCTAGACAATGCCCATCCGTGCCTCATTTACTTGTGCCCTACTAGTGAATGGTGCCTAGACCCTACAGACCTAGCCGCACAGCCTAGATACAACTTCTGACACTAGTACCTTGACGGCTAGTTATCCGAGTCCACATACACCAAGTGACAGTGCCAGCTAACAGCTATAGCTTCGCACTATGCCTAGCTCATTCAACATGTACTTTCTAATGATCATGGTCACACTGCACACTTCCCCCCAGATATAGCCACACCGAAGCACCCCCTTGCAAGCCAGCTCTCGCGTCCTTACTCACGTTACCCAAGTCACATAACCACTCTGGCCACATCAGCCTCGTGCCCCTGGCCATGCCATGCCAACTAGTCTACACCTCTCAGCCTACCCCAACGCACGAGAGAAACCTTAAATTACGCGCCAGACTTAACAAATTCTATGAACCTCTTAGAAGATCCCTCCCCACTATAAAACGCACAATGAAAGACCAACACATTAGAACATGCACTGCACCCCTTCAATCTCCCCCGTCAATGAATACAAACATGTTTAAGACAAAGACCAATTCATCTAACTCGGCCACAACGATAAACGACCTTAAAGGACACTCCCTAAAGGGAGCACTCCTTAATGTAAGATCCTTAGTGGCACACGCCATTGACCTAGCTGACTTAATCACAGAAGCCAATCTAGACTTTATTGCTATAACTGAGACTTGGCTACACAATGCAGCAGGCCCTTCGCTTATGTTGGCCATTCCTGATGGTTACACCATATCTAGGCAGGACCGAGAAGGCTCCCGTGGAGGCAGAATCACCATTATATCTAAAATAAACTTATCATTACGCCTAGTCCCCACCACAACTATGCAATCCTGCGAAACTCTCACTGCCAAAATTCCCATAAACAACTCCCAAACTCTCTCAATTCACCTAATTTATAGACCACCGGGTCCACTTGGAACTTTCGAGGAGGACCTGCACAGTCTCCTGGCCAACAATACCAAAACTACTTCCCAATTGCTGATATTAGGGGATTTTAACCTTGGCTTCAATGACCAGATACCCATGCTGCCACTATTGCCAATACCCTCCTTACCATAGGACTTACCCAAAAGGTTAGCACCCCCACACATGCTAAGGGTAGAATACTTGACTGGGTCGCGGATTCCAACTGCTCAGCCATAGTGTCCTCTATTACGCCCCTCTCCTGGACAGACCACTCCTTGGTGTCCTTTAATTTACTTACTACCAAACCACCCATCCCTGACCTACAGACAGCTCCACCATGCCCCACAAGAAACAAAAAGAATATTACAGTAGATAATATTATTCCCCTGATCCTTTCCACCTTAAATGCACCTTAAATGCACTGCCAGACAACCTTGACCCTAGTACATTGGTCAATGAATTCAACAACATTATGTGCACCACTATGGACAAAGTCGCCCCTCTCAAAATGCGAACAAGCAAACCCAAGGCACATTTAAACAAGTGGTACACGCCAGAACTTAAGGCAATGCGCCTAATCAAAAGAAAATGTGAATCTGACTGGAAACTATGAAGAGAATAAAGTCAATTTAACTAATATCTCTCGGCACTACAAAAACAAAATCTGTCTAGCGAAACATAATTCTTACAATGTTCGCATTGCCAATGCCAATTCAAGTATGAAGGAACTCTTCTCCATCTTGGAAGAACTCGAGTCCCCCATTGCCACACCAGATACCTGCATTAAAGACCAGACCTGGTGTACAGATATCCAAACTGCCTTAGCAAATAAAATCACCACACTGCAAAATAAAATCCAACTAAAAAAAGACTCCCTAAACCTCACAAGCAAGCTACCTCTTAACAACATCATCCACGACCTAACCAACAAATTCTTCTTCACCAAAACTACCATCTTAGAGGTAGAGAAAATCATCCTATCCCTCAAACCGTCGAACTGCAAAGGTGACATCTGTCCAGCACAACTAATAAAAGACGCTGCCAGAGACCTCTCACCGTTCATCTTAAAATTGATCAACTCCTCCTTCGCCACAGGCAAAATCCCGGCGAACCTAAAACAATCATGGGTGCTCCTACTTCTCATGAAGCAGACTCTTGACCACCTCATCCCCACTAATTATCGGCCCATCACTACCGTACCTTTGCTACTGAAGATACTAGACAAGGTTGCCTACACACAAATTCAAAGACACCTGGAATCTAACAACCTACTAGGAGCTAGACAATCTGGATTCCGCCCACTCCACGGTACTGAAACTGCACTCATTGATCTAAAGACCCAAATAGACGAACTGAGAGATCAAGGTAAGACGGCACTCCTCCTTCTACTTTATCTCTCAGCTGCTTTCGATCTGCTGGATCATAGGGTCCTCTGCAAACACTTGGACACTGCTGCACACTTCTCCACGCAGGCCACCAAATGGATTGAATCCTTCTGAGCGAGAGAACGATGAGAGTCTTCTCCTCCTTGGCAGCAGCCGACCCTCTTCCAATCACGTGCGGCGTCCCTCAAGGCTCCTGTGTTTCACCAACCTTGTACAACATATTCACCAAACCCCTCTTCGATGATCTGGACCTCCTAGGTATCACCTACACTAACTATGCAGATGATACACAGATTCTCCTCCCGCTTTCTGGGGATTACAGCGAGGACGAGGAGTTGGTGAATAGGGTGTACCTCATTATTCAGGCATGGATGGCATCACATGGCCTCTGCCTGAATGATGATAAGACTGAACTGATCATTCTGGGCACACAGGCTAATGTCAACAAACTAGGCAAGGAATATTCCACGTTTAACATAGATGGCAATAGCATTAAGGTTTCGAGCGAAGTAAAAACATTAGGCTTCTATCTTGATTTCACCATGTCGTGTGCCAAACAAGTCAACTCCCTAGCCTCCACGACAGCCTATACCTGCAAATTAATAAGAGCAGGTAAACCCTTTTTATCTAACAACAGTTGCATGATCCTAGCGAGAGCCCTAATACTATCACAACCCGATTACTGTAATGCCCTTTACAGTGGCGCCAATAAAACTATCACCAAAAGGCTACAAATCCTACAAAACAACGCCCTTAGAGCTGCCTTAGGCATAAATAAAAGGGAACATATCTCCTCCACTAGACAACAATACAAATGGCTCTCCACCAACAATAAAATTCACCTAAAAATGCTTTCCCTGACGCATAAAGCTCTCAATGCCGCCCCCATCTACTTGATGGACAAAATAAAAAGAAAAATCTCCAGCAGACCTACAAGAACTCCTAACTCTAATTGCCTGGAAATTCCAAGATTTAAACTTGCCAAAATTGGCGGCACAAGCTTCCCTGTGCTAGCCGCTAAATGGGGGAATGCCCTGCCACACAACCTTAGAGCAGATCAACCCTTCCCTCACTTTAGAACAAACCTTATCAAACACCTCAATGACAACAACATTTGAGGCCTGGAAGTTTTAATTTGTGTTATGCTACTTATCTGAATGTATATATGTACTATCTAAGTTTTGTTACTATTGTACATTTTTAAATATGCAACACTGTAATTTGCTGTAACGTTGTAACTTCTTCGCAACATTGTAAGCTTCGCACATTCTGTTCACTGCGCCCGGTTGCCCCTGGGTCTGGCGCGCAATACAAATAAATAAACAAACAAACAAACACTGCGCACATCACGTGCTCCGCGTACAACAGGGTTTTTAAGGTCTGTCTCCTGGCAGTAGAAAGAAAATAGAGACTCCGGACAGCAATCCACTAGCTCAGCTTCAGCTTTGATCACACAGACCACACTGTATTTGAGTATGCACTTAGGAAGTTGACATATGATGGTGGCAGGTTACCATCACCTGCGCATGCAGGTTTGTACATTAAAGTATGGTAGAGGTCAGGCAGTGGGTAGAATACCTCCCTGGTGATGGGCCTGTGGCTTTTCTGTAACTTAAAGAAAAGGTATCTCACTGACACCAGGCACATACAACACTTAATGAGGGGAAGCACAACCCTAGTAGTGTTGTATTCCTAAATATGAATGCCTCGAAGTTCCCACAGTTGCGAACATGACTAAAAAGTCTTTGCGCATGAGCATCCTATTATCACACATAACTCCATAATTGTAATGTTCAAGAGAAGCTTGTCAGAAGCGGCCAACATGTAACTTGTGGTGTGGCTTGATGAGTGACTGTGTAGACTTGTAGACTTGAGGACGCACCAAGGTGCTATTTGCCTGGAGGTATTTGATATGGAGAACATCTAGATTCCAGTTGAGCATTAAAAGTAAGAGCTCAGTGTTAGAAGGGCAATAACTTTAATATGCCCACTGCATGTAGGGAACATCAACTCCGTAGCACGGTAGGGGTGGCCAGTAACCCGAGCCCTTTCAACTAAAAACACAACCAAGACAAATAAGAGAGGTAAATTGCAGCTCAAACCGGTAGTGGCTGCAGCTGGAATTAGGTTGTGTACTGGAGGAGGACGCTTTGAATAATAAAAATAAGGGTAAAATGACTGCTTATTCCAAGCTAAGGAACAAAACATGAATGGGGTGCAAATACCAGAATAGCTGATTGGCCCAAATAATATTAACATACCTTGCCATTCAGAGATGTCTGTGGGTTATCCCATTGACAACAATTTACTTTTAAACCTGTGCCTAAGTCTTGTAGGATTGTTTTTCGTGTTTTGGGAGCACAAGCGCAGCACCACTGCGCAGGATCAATGTATAGCATGTTTTTTGAAGTGCAGCGCCACTGCATGGATTTGGTGCATTGATATAATGTGGTACAGCAAGACATGTGTTATTGAGCATTTTTATGCAGCGCCACTGCATGGGTTTAATGCAATTGCTTCAAGCTATGTGTTGCCAGTACAACATATGGATATGTAAATGAAGACAGGCTACACAGGTTAAAAACAAACCATTTTTCTCATTTAAAAGCGCATTTTATTTTTCATATTCAAAATGCACACAATTTTTTCTTTTCATCTGAAATGCCTATGTTGCAAGAGACACATTTGAAGATTAATGAACTAATATAATTAACCCTATTAACATGATTCTAACTTCTTAATAATATAATGGGCCTCATTCCGAGTATGGCGGTAAGGGATAGCGGCCACCGGTAACGAGACCGGTGGCGGTAATCCCTTACCGCCATACTCCGAGTTCCCTCTGCGCCCTCGCCCTTAACGCCTGCTTTGAGCAGGTGTTAAAGTCGAGGGTGCAAAGGGGCCTCCAAGCCAATAACGGTGACCGTAATGAACGGTCACCGTTATTTGCATCTTCCCCATTCCCATTGAGCCCTATGGGGGCTCATTTGGGAATGGGGAAGAGCCTTGGTGAATGGGGAATTACCACCCCGCCAACCTTGGAATGGGGCGGTGATTCCGCCATCCACCAAGGCGCTGCCGTTCCGGGTACGGCGTCAACCAAGGCGTTAATAGCGCCATTGGTTAGCGCCGTACTCGGAATGAGGCCCAATGTGTTCTTCACTGCAAAATGAGGCAGGCTGAAACTCATTTCAGACTGTGTGCAGATTTTTTTTTTCTCTCTTCTGGTTTTTCTGTGCTGCTTTGTCCATAGTAGTTGCAGGAAGCAAGGATTCGAATAGCAGGAAATCAGTTTTGTTACAGTTGCTTACTGTAAAAGATTTCTATTGTGTGCAGAGGGTGGATAGGGCATGATAGAATTTTATTGGTTAGGATCCTTTGGTAGTAGGTAACCAGAGTTTTCTTGTATAATCTCGGGGAAGAAGCTGGGGAGAGGACATCTTGACACAGCTCGGAGAAGGACTGGGTTGATAGCTGGGGATGCCTGATTCCTAAAGCAGATTCAACTTGGTTGCAGAGACTGGGATTTCCAGTCAACAAGTCCCAGTTTGAGTGACAGCAAATGCTTATCCTTGCTGGGTGAACACATCCAGAAGGCGACCAGCCGAAGAATTTCACATGCTGAACAGATTAGGTAATTATACATTGCAAAGTACGGGGGCAGAGTGTGTGAATGCGTAACTATTCAGTCAGTGTAGAAGAAAGAATTCCAGTGTCTTATCAACAGGTTTAATGTTGCAAATTAGACTATTCTCGCCGCTCACAGATAATGTTGTTACTGTGCTATTTCATTTATTTCTGTAAAAAGGGTGAGATCGTGTTTAAATCCATTTTTATAATACACAAAAATATCTGAAAGCAGACGGGTAGTGTGTTTTATTTTCTCCTTCCTTTGTGCATTTACCAATACAGTGCTGATGATATGGGGAGATGTTTAGACAGTGCAATTGTCATTTTTAAGGTAGCTAAAAATAAGACTTGGCTGCAGCTGTGTGCACAATTTCATTCAGTATGAGCAATTATAACTAACTGTGTGTGTTATAGCCGGCTGCCGGAGGTCAATGAGTCGGCAGAAAGAGAGGCCCTGGACATAGCTCACCAAACGTAAATAAGTTGGTGATAAACACCACATTTCATTTTTAGTGTGCCACCATGGGCAATTTCTCACTGAATTATTTACAACAGCGAGCTAACATGTGGTATTTAACACCAACTTATTTACGTTTGGTGAGCTATGTCCAGGGCCTCTCTTTCTGCCGACTCATAGACCTCCGGCAGCCGGCTATAAAGTCCTTGAGAGCTCACGGCCCAGATTAGCTAGCTAATAGTGCAATCAAGAGTGAACCATTGGGCTAGATGCTTATTGTGCATAAGATATTTTAGTCCATTTTGGAGACTGGGGAAGTGTTGCATAGCTGTACTAAATCTGTACTGATTTCGGTCTTTAAAAAGGAATCCTGTGAAGAAACTGGGAACTATTGCCTTCTTGCAATGATTGACACAATGGCTAAGCTTTTGTCTAGTTTCTTGTTAGAGAGAGTAAATAGCCGGGTAGATGAGAGGAAAGTCCTTACTATACAGCAAACTGGCTTCAGAAAGGGTGTTGGCCCCCCGGTAAATCTATGGACATTCATGTTTTTGATTTACAACCCGTTGTTGACTAAGGATGTTCCTCTGTACATCTGTTTTGTGGACTAAAGCCATGCTCTTAACACGGTTAACCTTCACCTTTTATGGCGTGTGGGTGCTCAATCCGATGTTATTACATTTTGTTAAATACCTGTACACAGACACCTCCGTCCTGATAAGGGTGAATCACGAGTGCCTACTTAGTTCCACAATTAACATGAATTATGTATTGAAGCAAGGTTGCAGTATGGCACCGGTGATGTTTAATTTATATGTTGCAAATCTTCAGGAACACATAGTCATTTTCAATGCACCAAGATTGGCCTCCAACGTAGTTTAACTGCTTTATGTTGTCATGCTGATAAAAATGGTCTTAACATAAATCGTAAGAAGACAAAAGCCATGATTGTTAATCCTCACAGAAAAGAAGTACTAATTTTAGTGGAGTCTTAACAAAGAGTCAATAGAAGTTATTAAGAAGTATATCTATTTAGGTGTCCCTATCACCTCTCTGAATATTTGTACTCTAGCTACTGTTATCAAGGGCAAAATACAAAAGAGAAGTAATGCAGTAGGAAAATGTGTGCCCAACCGGTGTTGATGCTCTACGGATGGTCTATGGCAGGTTTATAACACTATTATTATCTCTAGTGCGCTCAGTGGTCTGGAAATTCACACAATCAAGGAAACATCATGGCTAACTAAACTTGAAGGAAAGTGTTGGCACCCGACATTAGGTGTATCTCAATCCACCTCGATTGAGGCAATTTGTAGCGAGCTGGGGCTCTCCTCATTTATAATCCAGAAGAAAATAGCGACTGGAATGGTTATGTTGAAAATATTCATGGAACAGGGGAACACTGCCTCCTTGTACTCATATGTTAAAGAATTACTGAATACCAAACCCCCTTATATAGCAATAAAAACACCTTTTTTGACAACATTGGGTTTGTAATTATTTATCCCATAAATGTGGGTATTGCTGCTAGGGAAATGAAGCAGATGGCTTTGGTATGGGACAGAAACAACAACATGATGAAGTTAGGCAGAAGACTTATTTTGTAAATTATGTCAAACAGAGCTTCTTGATTAATGTTCCATGTAGCTATATTGTTATGTTATGTTATGTTATGTTATATACATTGATAAAGTACGACATATGCCAAAGGTATCTTGGCGCTGGAGGGTAGAAGGTGAAAAAAAAAGGGTACTAAAAAAGAAGAGTCTTCAGAGCATGTCTGAAGGCCAGATGGTTAGCGGTCACACGAAGAGCCAGAGGAAGATGGCTCCAGGCTTTGGCTGCTGTCACCGAGAAAGTGGGGCCGCCAGTTCGAGCGTGTCTGAAGCGAGGAACCAAAAGAAGTAGCACAGTCTGGGAGTGCAGGGAGCGGGTAGGTACATAGTGGACACATTTCTCCTGCAAATACTCTGTTCCTTATAAAAGGCCCAATGAACAAGGCACATGGATTTAAATAAGATCTGTTGTTTGATACAGAGCCAGTGCAGTTGTCTCAGGAGGGGGGCCATATGCAACCATGCCAGAGGGCGCAGTATTGCACGGGCAGCTGCATTTTTAAGCATTTGGATATGATTGAGCAGATATTGTGGTTGCCCATAGTACAGCGAGTTACATTAATCCACTGTACTAAGAACCAGTGCTCCTACCACTGGGGCATGAAGATGGCCTGGGATGAAGGGAAGAACCTTTCTCAAAGTCTGCAGTTTGAAATGACCGGTTTTGTAGATAGCACCCACTTGCTCAGTCATCGTCAGAGAGGATGAAAACTGAACTCCCAGATTTCTCACTGTAACAGAAGGTATTTGTCCCTAACACCAGGACCTCTGTTTTACTGCCATTAAGCTTGAGAGAATTGGTAGCAATCCAAGCACCTAAGTCTTCAACGCAGTTCCTAAAACGGGCTGTAGTGTCAGACCGGGTGAGATCCAGGCGTACCAGGATCTGCGTATCATCAGCGTAAGAATAGAATCGAAAACCGTGAGATAGGATAAGAAGAAGCACTGGACGGATGTAGATATTAAAAAGAAGGGGAGACAGAGCAGACCCCTGTGGAACTCCACAGAACAGTGTGACTGATTTCGAGCAGTAGGGAGGCAGGAACACAGATTGAGACCGATCGGTCAGGAAATCTGCAAACCAGCTCAGCACCCGGTTACCCACTCCCGTGTCCAACAAACGGGATATCAGGATAGAATGATCAACCGTGTCGAAAGCGGCTGAGAGGACGAGTAAGCGCAAGGCTCCCACACCGCCCTGATCAACTAAGCGGGTGAGGTCATCGAGTACAGAATTAAGAACTAATTTGGTACCTCTGCCAGGGCATGAATCCCAATTGGAAAATATCAAAATAACCTGAGGATTCCGTAAAAGGTGATAGAAGGGGGGAGACCAACGCCTCCAAAGTTTTCATCAGGGACGGAAGAAGGGAGATGGGACGGAAATTTGCTAGGACAGCAGGGTCAAGAGAGGGCTTCTTCAAGAGTGGAAGCACCTGAGCGTGTTTCAGGGACCCTGGTATCAACCCCTCTTGAAAAGATGCGTCATTTCAGTGATGATATCAGAGAAATGGCTTTGAGCATGTCTAGAGGGATAGCGTCAGCAGGAGATGCCTACTTGAGCCCATGAATGGCTTTCAGAATATTCTGCTCAGAGACCACTGGGAAAGAGGCCCAGGATGCACTAGGAATAGGAAGGTCAGGGAAAGATTGTTTATTAGCCATAGCATCCTAATTAACTTTGATATCTTCACATATGGTAATGATTTTGGAATGGAAGAAAGAGGAAGGAGATTCACACAGAGCTTGTGAGGGCTCGATCTAAGGGCCAGAATTAGTCGGTTTGGAGAGAGACTGCACTAGCTCAAAAAGCGCCTTAAGCTTATTGACAGCATCCTCAATCTTCCCACCAAAAAAAGGTTTTTTTGCGGCTAGAATTGCTTTTTGGTAGGTTGTTAGAGTGCAGTGAAAGATTGCTCTCGTATCCTTCGTATAACTGACCCTCCACTTACGTTCAGCTTGGCGACAGCTAAGTTTAAGTGTTCTGCGCTCATCCGAAAACCAGGGTTCATGCACATGGGCTCTTTCCTTGCCGTGCTTGACTGGCACAAGTTGGTCAACTATGGCTAGAAAGGACGCCCCCAGATTCTGCAACGTGCAGGAGTTAGGGGGAGCACAGTGAGAGAGAAGTGAGGCAGAAAGTGTGGAAAGATCTACCTTGCACCAATTTCTTTTCAATGTGGGCAACTTAAGGGGGCGCCTGACAGGGCCAGGAAGAGCAGCATTGAAAGAAATCAAATAGTGGTCAAACCAGAGTACAGGGCAAGAGGAAATAATGGCAATGAGTGACTTGGGAGCACAAATAAAGTCAAGTGTGTTGCCCAACTGAGTGGGCACTTGAAACAATTGAGGAAGATTGAGATCACTCATAAGAGAGAGAAAGTGTTCAACCTGGCTAGCTGAAGTGGAGTTGGTAGGCAGATTGAAATCCCCTAACACCCATAGGTTAAGATGGTCAATTTGAAGAGCCAATACCATGTCAGGAAAGTCAGTATAGAACATGGCATCCGCCCCAGAGGATTACTAACATGAACAATGCCAAAGTCAATAGATTCATCCTTGAACTGCCCACAATGGTTTTTCTGGGCGCATGGACCAACACTTCCCTGCAGGATTTGCAAGACGGACATTGAGACTGCATGGCATTTGTTAACTGGCTGTTATAAGATGAAAGAGCTCTATAGAAGGTGTTTTATTGGTTAAATGGATATAGAGAATTTACTAAATAATCAGTCATGTGCTTACATCTACTCAGGGGTAGATCTGGTTTTGAATTTTAGCACACACCATGTGTGGCAATTTCTGAGAAGACTATTAACGTGTTTTAAAACTGTATTTCAGCAGATTTTAAACTCTGAATAGCTATTTTACTGATGTATTACTAATTGATTGGTTGATAGGAAATCTTTGGTTTAGGTCGATTTTACCGCAAACAAATGGTCATAATGACCAAAAGTTCTAAAAATGCTACCACCAAAGGTTCGAACACCAAAGGTTCGTACCTTTGGTGGTAGCATTGCAGGTAAGTACTGTGGTACTGTGTGGTATAGTGAGCGGGGTGTTGCGAGGGACACCCCCACAGAACACCCGTAAAAAAGAAAAATGAAAAAAACAGGGGAACACCGCAACACCCCGCTCACTATACTTCACAATATAGTGAGCAGGAGTTGTGGGGGACACCCCCTGCAGCCCCCGTAGTACTTGTTTTTGCATGAGAAAGGTGCAAACTTTTGATAGTTCGCACCTTTCTCATGCGAACGTTCCGACCGCTGCCAAATCAGCCGCGGTCAGATTACTCGGATTCAAATCTTTACTTCCTTTGAGGAAATAAATTTGTTTCCAGTTTTATTGATTGATGTGATGAATTGTTGTTTGTAGTGATGTTTAAAAATGTTCTCGTGTTTAGAAGTTATATTGTAAGCAACAAAAACATGTTAATAAAAAAATTAAAAGATTCCAAACAATTAGAGGGATCACTGGCTGCTAGTAACGCTAGCACTAATTATAGAAACAACACACGACTGTGTTGGTGCTAACCTTCTTGATGTGTACCTCTTGTCTAAACTCATTATATGTCTTCATTCACTGAAACTTTATGACATGGTTTAAATCTGCTTTTTCGACTTTTTTCTCAAATTCATTTATACAAGTAATTTATTACAAATATGTTTTTCATTGCTTCCAGCAAAAGCTTCATGAAAAATTGGTGGAGATGAAATGTCTGCTTGCACAGGAGCAACGCCTAATTCATGGTAAATTTGTTTTTTGGATTATAATTAGCCATTCAAGTAACAACGCATTTTAATTTCTTGTAATCTGAACGGCGATGAAGTTGATGAAATTCATGATGTCATCCTATGTTTTGACCACTGACCTGGGAACTTCAGAGATTACAATATTGACAGAGAAATATTCTTTAACTAAAATCATAATGTTAATTCTTCAGTAAGACATTTTTCTATCTATGATTACTTTTATAATATTTATGTTAAACATTCCCCTTCTATGAGACACCCTTTGCCGGCCTTATTTTCAGTCTAGATCCACTACTATCTGCAGTAAATGGCGGCACCATTAGAATGTATGTTTTCCAGCATCTGTGCTGGTAGATAGGTGCTAAATAAGGTGTTTAACCACTTAGTAAAATGCCACCTATCTAGGACATCATGCTCTGCTTACAATGATGGACACTGAGAAGAATTCTAAACCTAGAGTAGCAGTGGCAGAGCCTGATTGCAGACTCCTTGTTTTAAAGCGTAAAACTCATTGAGGTGCTGAAATACATAATACCATTGTTTGGATGAGGAAGAATTGAGCAATTCAAACTTCATTCCTGATAATACATACATGATTTAGAGGTTCATCATCCATTCATATGTTGAGTAATGATACCAATAGGTTAAGAACATGTATACATTCTTGCTACACTATCAAAGAGCTCCTTCACTTGCAAAGGGTATTGATTATTTAAGATCAGCCTCACTCGTAATGCCCACCAATAATTTCAACTAGTTGGACATCCACAGAGATCCTAAGCCTTCCTTTTTTATCCATTACCCTTGTTCACTGATGGTTTTACTATTTATTTTGTATGAAATGTTCATCAGCTTATAGAATCATACGAAATGAATTATGCCATCTGTCCCATCCTTGGCAGACCCAAATAGCTGCTGATATCCCAAGACAGTTTTTATTTTTTGTGCAGGCATATGTTGATGGGAGCCTGTTCTACTACACTAATCCTATGGGGGCCGAGCCAAGGCTACCCTGACTCCTCACCTAGGCAATGATCATGAAAACCAATATGGGAGAAGTTTTAAATAACTAACCTTTTGAAAGGCCTGCACTTTTCCTAGATGGGGAACACATCTCTCTAGATTTGTTATATGCAGTGCTAATCTAGGAAAGTGAAAGCAATCCCTCGTCTACCTGAGCATCCGCTATGTGCTAAAGGAACTCCATTCAGTTATATTTTCTCAGAGTCATATTGCATGTGTCAGAATATGTCACGAGGCCCATCCAAGGGGAGACACCACAAATTCAAAAAGGTTTAGGTCTATTTCAAAGAAAAATATTGGCCTTTTCTAATTTGACCACATTTTCGTTGTTCGTTTTTAAGTTAGAAAATGCAGGGGGAGACACCCACACCCCCACTTCCCTCCACCTTGACCTATTCCCTAACCCCACATCTATATTTAATTAAAATTGACTGAAATTCCTAAAGGATTCGAACAAAACAATTCGGTCCATACGGAAAAGGTCCATTGGGCCACGATCAGGTATGCTAATACCTTCAAAAACACTAACCCACCAGTGTATTTTACTAGAAAAATGCTAATAAAACTATGTTTTTGTGGAGAGAATCCATCACAAATAGAAGACAGTTCCCCCTGTATCTATTCAGAAGTTTTCTTGGGTGCCAGAATGTCTCCAATTGCATCATTCCTTATTTCTTTTGGAATGCCAGCTCTTCCTTCTCCATACACAATTCTATGAAGGTGTCTTATTATCAGTGAGCAGGTCAGAGCTGGTAAGGGGCACAAACTAATTCGAGCTTCTGCGAGAAAATCTGCAGTTTATAGTCTAGAATTGGGTTTTCCTGATCATAGTCAGTGAAAGGAGCAGGCTCCATAGTTGTTTTTGCTATTATTAGTATTATTGTTAGCAGTATTATATTTTATAGCACAAACCTAACTAGGGAGCAAAGGAGCAGTGTCCATATCAGAACAAAACACTGACAGCAATAATTTAACAACCCATCATGTAAGTATTAGTAGTAATTATCACAGTAATATATGCAGATGGTTGGGAGGTGCACAAGACAGGTTACACCAGATGTTGTCATTTTTTTCCTAAACTGAATGAGCCTTGAAGGAGTCTGGATGCCACCAGTTGAGACCCAGAGCACTGGAGCTTCACACGAGACAGACTGTTTCACAGATAAATACATAAATAAAACAAATAAAAAGTTGTATCTTTGTGAGCCATTCCAGTTTCCAGTGTTTTAATGGTCTTACTGTGAGATAACCAAATGCCATCCAATGTTTTTAATATGGCCATCGGGTATGCCAGCGTACCAGCTGTGGTTTTCTTGTAGGTTTGGCATGCAATTTTTAATCAGATCCTAGCCAAGATGTAGAGCCAGTGTAACCCAAATATGGTGGGGATGGTGTGGTCAAATGTCCAAGTGTCAGTGATGAGGTGAGCTGCGGTGTGGTGGGTGGCTTGATTGGGGCCAGGTTAAATATGAAGGTTAGACAGCATGACAGGCATCCCAGGCTCATTTGAGTGCACTCTGAAACACATCAGCTGACCTAGGTGCTGGATAAGGTACTTGATATATGTAGGGTTTGAAGGCTCACATATCCTAGTATTGAGCACACACCACAACTTGGGAAGAAGTGCTACTTTGCATGATTTCATCCATTACTATCCACACAATAGATATTTTAACCCCCAAGTCGTTTTCCTGCCAAGCTTGAAAGTTTGCAAGTCTTTGTCAAGCACAGGTACTCCTTCCTTAAATCCTAAAGTGTCCTACAATCCCAAATTCTAAAAATCCTGCTAATATTCAGAACTTTTCTGGCAGAAACAGGGTCTTCTCCTGTAATTTGTTAGTTTGCAGAACTAAGTTCGAATATATGACACAAAAGGAAAAGGATTGGGGAGGACTGATTTATGTCACAAACCACAAACATAGACACACAGACACATTTTGACTTTTTCAGAACATTGAGGGGCCAATTCATAGAATTCGGCGCACAAGTGGCGCACGCGGCTGGCGCACAGTGTGCGCATGCGAATCCCTGCGCCAGCCGCGTGCGCCAAAACCCATTTCCGCGCACAGCGTATTCATGGATTCCAGCCACCAAAACCAGCCGTGGCGCATAGTGGCGCAGCGACCTTGCAGCAGCGCCAGTTACGCCCCCAAGAACGCCTTCCGCGCAGGGAAAAGCCATCAAAATCCCCAATCCAGCGCAAAGGGCTGCGCTAACCCTGTACCAGCACGGCAAGCGGGCTACGTGTATTCCAGGGGTTCACGTGAAGTCACTCACACGATCGGGCCTGGGGGAGCGGGCTACGTGTATTTCAGGGGTTCGCGTGAACTTTTTCACGCGATCGGGCCTGGGGGAGCGGGCTACGTGTATTCCAGGGGTTCGCGTGAACTTTTTCACGCGATCGGGCCTGGGGGAGCGGGCTACGTGTATTTCAGGAGTTCGCGTGACCTTATTCACGCGATCGGGCCTGGGGGAGCGGGCTACGTGTATTCCAGGGGTTCGCGTGAACTTTTTCACGCGTTCGGGCCTGGGGGAGCGGGCTACGTGTATTTCAGGGGTTCGCGTGAACTGATTCACGCGATCGGGCCTGGGGGAGCGTGCTACGTGTATTTCAGGGGTTCGCGTGAAGTTCCACACGCGAATAGCCTGGGCGCGTGTATTTCAGGGGTGCGCGAGAAATTCTACACGCGAATAGCCTGGGCGCGTGTATTTCAGGGATGCGCGAGAAATTCTACACGCGATTTCAGCAGGGTACGTGTATTTCAGGGGTGCGCGAGAAATTCTACACGCGATTTCAGCAGGGTACGTGTATTTCAGGGGTGCGCGAGAAATTCTACACGCGATTAGCCTGGGTACGTGGATTTCAGGGGTGCGCGAGAAATTCTACACGCGATTTCAGCAGGGTACGTGTATTTCAGGGGTGCGCGAGAAATTCTACACGCGATTGGCCTGGGTACGTGGATTTCAGGGGTGCGCGAGAAATTCTACACGCGATTGGGCCTGTGCGAGTGGGGCAGTGTATTACGTGGGTGTGCGGGAAGTTGAAGAGGTGAATTGCCAGTGTGGGTCCCCCCAGGTCTCCCCTCTACCCCCTCCACGACCTCTGCAGGCAGCCCACACCACAGGGGACTACCCTGCACCCCTGGTCATGTCCCGCAGGCAGCACATCCACCATGGGCATGCCCCCCAGCCAAGCCACATGTCCCCCACCACCCCCACCCCCCAGCACTGTGGGGCACCTGCCAGCAGGCCCCCACCCATGTCCAACTCATGTCCCCCACCACCCCCACCCCCTAGCATTGCGGGGCACCCTCCACCAGGCCCTCGCCCATGTCCCATCCATGCCCCCCTGCACCTGGGTCCCAACAATCCCCAATCATGTCCGTAATGGCAATCCTCCCCTGCCAAAAGGCCCAACCAACTATCACATCCACCCACATATCAAAGGCAATTACATGTTACACACCCAATGTAAATAATGCAAATGAACACATGTCTGTCACACACAATGGCTGCAAGTGAATGTTAAAACACCCAACATGACATGCATGAAAGCAATGAGATGATACGACACATTGAAGGATGAAAGTAAAAATGTATTGAAAATCAACTAGAATGGAAATGAAATGAGAAAAACCACAAAGAAAAACAACAAAAAGAAGATGAATGTCCATGAAAAAAATCCAAAGAAGAACCATTTACAAGACAATCCCGGGTCCATGAGCCCAACCAAATGAAACCTAACTATGTCAACTAACTAAAAACTGAACTATATACAAAAAAGTGGCGCATTGTCCAATCGCAACCAAATAAAAAAAAAATTTCAAAGGAAACCTACCACTAACTATATAACTATATACAATGGCAGCGGGCAAGTCCTGCGGCTCACTCTGTGATGTTGCCGGCCAGGGCATCATCGAACTCCATGTCGATGTCCCGGAGGCGGGACTCTGTCCTGGCCCCGAGGTCTCGCAGGGTCAACCCCGTGTCCACCTCAAACTCCCTGCGAGCTTCCTCGAGGCACTCAGCCCACCTCAACGCCCGACGCATGGAGAACTCCGCCCTGACCATGGTGAGCCGCTCCTCTTCCGCCCGCTGCCGCTCCGCACCTATCCGCTGGACCAACTGCTCCCACACGGAAGACACTGCCATCCCAGGGTTCTCCTGCCCTCCGGCCGATGCCTGCCCCTCTGATCTTGATGGCCCCGAGCCATGATGCCTCCCACGTCGAGCCTGCTGCTGCCTCCGACGCCACTGCCTCTGCCAGCACGACGGCATCCAGGCTGATGGAATCCACCGATGCCGTCGTGCACGTGCCCTGCCAGATGATGCCGGCACATCCTCCATCTGCAGGGGGACAGTTGCTGGTGTGTCCACCCCTGCTGGACCTTCGACTCCCGACTGTGGCAGGGATGGGGTCCCCACCGAGCTGGCTGCGTTGGTCGGGGCAGGTCCACAGGGGGCCCTGGTGGCATCTGGGCCGGAAGACGGCATGGAGCACGACTGGCGCATAGCCCCCACAGAGGAGGAGAGGGTCGCCAGAAGGCCACACACATGTAGGAAACCCCCGACCATGGCGGCTCCCAAATGGTTCACGTACGCACGGTGCTCTTCGTGATGCTCCTCCCGGGAAGCATGCACCTCATCACGAATGCCAGCCGTGCGCAACGCGACACCAATCAGGACCCTCTCCACACGGCCAGGGGTCCCCTCGTCCGCAGGTAGAGGAGTGTCAGATGACATGGACATCTCCCCTACCTGCGGACGGGCCTGGGATGGGGCATCCCTGCTGGTGCATGGTGGTGCAGTCACAGTGTCAGGGACAGTGACATGCACAGGCACCTCCACGGCGACCTGTGCTGCCTCCTGCCCCTGGCCCTGGACTGCACCACTTGCACCAGCGGGGATGCCCCCACCAGGCCCCATGTGTGGCTCAGTAGCGGCCTCCTCCCCCTCTGTGGAAACCACCAACCTGGATGTCTCCACGCCGTCTTCCGCCGGTGCAAGCCCCTGTGGGGGCTCACCCACCCCTTCCGCTGCAGCCGTGGCAGCATCCCCGCCGCTCTGCTCCACAGCGCCTTCTCCGCCCTCTTCTTCACTTGCCACTGTGTAGAGGGAGACATAGAACACAAGCATCAGGGTACTGTACAATGGTCCCCTAGACAGGAAGCAACAGCAGATGAGTGGCACTGTCATACATCACTTCCATCATGTCCCTCCACAACACATGGGTCAGTGCAGGCAAAACACATACAGTAAGAGGCATGGCGCAGGCCATGGACATTGGCATACATGACCAAGGGACTCATGATTCATACAATGTTGATTTCAAACTCACATGCATCATGGGTCTTTCCATCACATGCACACACCTCACCGTAGTTCCATCCATCTGGCCTCGTACACCACAGACGCAGTGGATACAAGGATGACTAGGCTGCATCAGTGAATCTGAACATTGTCACAGACATGTGTCATGCATCCATGGCATTTACAAGTCACAGACACGCAGGTCAGACACACACACATGGACACCATATGTGTACATGGGACCAGCACCCATCCCTCACCCCCACCCATGTCCAGGAACAGAGACTGCCATGCTTCCATGTGTCCATTCCGCACAGAACCCCCCATGTTGCAATAGAACACATCACTGTACTCACATGCCTGACCATGATGTCCCTGCACACACACATACGTACATGGCCTATGTCACACATACAGGCAGGTATCAGACAACCACCACACTGCAACATGCCCTTTCTCACACAGCAATGCTTGGCCACTTACCGGCCAACTCCAGATGGGTCTGCCTCCGAAGGATCTGGGCGTGGAGCGCTGGGTCTACGCGTTCCAGGACCCTCATCTGGATGTCACTCAGGCGTGCCCGGCGCCCCTCCGCGAGGCGCCGGGCCTTATTGAGGGTCCTGGACCTCAAGTCCTCCCAGCGCTTCTTGATGTGCTTGATGTCGCGGGTTGCCACCCCCTCCGCGTTGATGGCAACCACTACATCGTCCCAGATCCTCTCCCGTCCTTCCTTGTTGGCGCGTGGTCTTCCGAAGAGGGCATCATAATGCCCCAGGACATGCTCCACCAGGACACCAACTTCCTTCTCACTGAAGCTGGTGGCCCTCTGCCTCTCTGGCTGGGGGTCGCCACTGGTCTCAGATGGTGCTTGCCCCGACATGGCGACCCCCGAGGCAGGCGTGGGTGGGCAACTGGGTCCTGGGGCTGGGCTGTGGAGCGATGGTATCCCAGTCGGGAGTCTACTGTTCCAGCAGGGGTGGACACAGCAACTGGACCCCTGCAGATGGCTGATGTGCAGGCACCAAATTGCAGGGCACGGTGGCAGCAGGCAGGCAGGCAGGCAGCAGCAGATGGCACGTGGGAGGCTGCTCGGGGCACTGGGGGGGCAGTGATTCGGCCTTCTGGGCAGGAGCGTGGTCTTCCGTGTGTATTCGCGTGGCCAGCTTGATACGGAGTGATTTGGCACGTGAAAAATCTGCACGTCAGCGTGTAATTCGAGGAAAGGCCCTTAGCGCGTAAGCGCGTCTGCACGCATACGTATTTTCATTGGACCAAAGGCCCTCAGCGCGTGAGCGCGTCTGTGACGTGACGTGCGAGGGTGTATCCCTCATTGCACGTGATGACAGAACACACGTAGATTTCAACCAATCGCGTGTGAAAGTTCACGGCACCCCGGAACACACGTACCCAGGCCTATCGCGTGTAGAATTACTCGCGCACCCCTGTAATACACGTACCCAGCCCAATCGCGTGTAGAATTACTCGCGCACCCCTGTAATACACGTACCCAGCCCAATCGCGTGTAGAATTTCTCGCGCACCCCTGAAATACACGTACCCAGCCCAATCGCGTGTAGAATTAATTGCGCACCCCTGTAATACACGTACCCAGCTCAATCGCGTGTAGAATTTCTCGCGCACCCCTGTAATACACATACCCAGCCCAATCGCGTGTAGAATTACTCGCGCACCCCTGTAATACACGTACCCAGCCCAAGCGCGTGTAGAATTTCTCGCGCACCCCTGAAATACACGTACCCTGCTGAAATCGCGTGTGGAACTTCACGCGCACCCCTGAAATACACGCGCCCAGGCTATTCGCGTGTGGAACTTCACGCGCACCCCCGGAATACACGTACCCAGCCCATTCGCGTGTAGATTTTCTCGCGCACCCCTGAGATCCACGTACCCCGCTCAATCGTGTATTTGACTTCCCGCGCGCCACTTTTTTGATGCGCTGGGACTCTACCGCCTGCCTTCGTGTGGCGGCCGTGTTTCAGCTTGTGCGTGTCTTTGCCTGTGCGTGGCTTTGCCCTATTCGATTCCATGAATACGTGTGGTTCGAGTGCGTGTGGGCGTTCCGTCTGCTTCCCTGCAGTACATCCCCAGTTACGCCCTTATTTTCCCGTGTTGTTCCCCATTCCGCGCGTTACGCCCCATGTCCCGCCCACTTTCTGGTGTGTGCGCTGAGGTTGTGCGCTTTCACTGTGCGCGTCGCGCACGCCTTTCGCGATGTTGCAGTGACTTGTGCGCCATGCATGGGTTTGGCGCACATCCCGCGGTGAACACGCGCAGGGACTTCCATGAATCGCACGCGTGCGCGTGCGCCTGTTTTTTTCCGCTTGCGCCTGCTTGCGCCTGCTTGCGCGAAGATTTTCGGCGCACGTTTGTTCCATGAATCGGCCCCTAAAGGTTTTAGTAACAGTATTCATGCAGAAATGTTGCCACAAAGCATTTTTTTAAATAAATGTAGCAATAAATAAATCTATTAAATTACATTAGTGTACATCTGTGATTCACACTTACCAATAGTCAGATAAATGGCAATAGCAACACTGTGTTTTTAAGCAATGCAACTCATCACTTATGGAGGTAGGCATAGGAATCAGTTGGAGAGTTACCTTAGCACTAGACCTAATGGTATAATGGAGTGTGGGACCTACGGAGAGTGGCTGGAGATAAAGGCTCACATGAACTAATAGTATAGATACCTAATGCTACTGGCAACTAATGTAGTTTATCTGTTAAAAATGCCAATTATACTTGAATGTCTAACCACCAATTGTATGTGCATATATTTATTTAGTTCAAATGATTATACATTGTTCTTTTGAATGCTCCAAAATCATATTTTTATTGTCCTAGATACAGAATCTTCCTGTATTTAAACTTCCAAAAATTGTTTTGATATCATCAGGGTGACTTCTTCAATAACAATGTTTGACCAAATCTAAAATGTTGTTTTCTTTATATTTCCCAGATTCTAAGAGTGATTGCAGTCTTCATGATTCTTTTGACATGCTGGACATAGGTTTCAGAAGCAGTCCGTCTTCCACGAGTTCAGCATTTCTGAACAAGCACAGATTTTCGAGTGACAGCAGCTATAAAAGTAGACTTAGCTCCATGACAGAGGACAGCGAGGATACTTTCTACCAGAAGCCGGTCTTTGACGACTCGGCTAGTGAGACGTTCAGCCGGCAAACCAGTGAGGAGGATGAATGTTTCTTTGCAAAGGAAAATGGCTCCTCGCCAAGGAAGCCATTGCTAAGCAGGACCCGAAGCATCAGCGTGGCGAGCAGCGGCAGTGGTACTACGTCACCATTGTGGGACACATGTAGCCTCGCTAACGCTTTTGGCACACTCCCCAGGAAAAGCAGACGAGGAAGCGTTCGGAAACATATATTCAGGTTTATTCCTGGACTTCACAAATCTGTCCAAGAGGAAGAAAGCTGTGTTTGACAGTCAAAAATCTTTTGAAATGTATAAATGTTTCACACTCCAAAGCATTAGTACATATTTTGACCAGGTGAAAAGTTGGGGAAACTGATGTTATCAAACGCCTTGCATTTATCCCTCTCCCAATGCATGAGGATCAAAATTCATACCAATGTTTATCTTTCAGTTCTCATAAAAATATGTTTAAATCACATCAGGACTGCCTATGTTTTATAAATTGCGAGAAAATGCTATTCATAGTTCCAAACCGAGAAGAAAGGCCCAGGGAAAGTCTTTGTGTATTCGAACATACATCACATGTTTTGTTAGAGGGCATTCATTACCAAATAGATAGAATGCAACGTCTGCTCACTAGTTAGGAGTGATTTCTACTGGATCCAGTTTCTGGCACACAGATTTATGGACATATCAGGGAGGATAGCTCAAATGCAACAAGCTTGCTTTGAGAAAAATCCCGGGTTAGGTCATCTAAAGCTGCCAGCCCACCTTCTCCCCTCAGGTCATTAAATTCAATACCACATTATGGGTAATAATGACAGTAAAAAGTAAGTAACATCACCCTGAAATGGGATTCCTGGCGATAGTGGTGCTAGAAAAAAACAAGAGATACTGGACATCCATCTTGAACTGGTATAGAACATGTTTTTATTGACTCCAGGTGGATTCAGAAATGTTAATTGTGCTCCAATTATGATATATGTCATTTATTACACGCCTGTACACAAGTACAAAATTGTGTTTTTTGGGTTCGATTGGACTTTTTTAACCTGCAGAATTCCCTCTATATCCCTACGCTAGTATTATATGGTGCCAATGTCCAAATATTCATGTGGGAGAAATGGCCCTATAGAAACAAGTTATAATTGGTTTGGTTATGTGGGACTTCCAGCATCCAGCAGGGATGTCAGCAAAACGTCTGTAGGTCATGAATGTCACAACCATGTCCATCGGCCCCTTAGTTCCTTTAGGAATAAGTCATCAGTGCCTCTTCATACCAGCTTGCTAGCAGCTGCCTCTGCACTTCAGACCCTGTGGGGATGAGCAACACTTCATGGATATACAGGCCACATCACGAGTTTGGCGGTAGCCCTTAAATACGGCAGTAACCGCCGCATTTAAGGGTCCGCCCAATCACGAGTCTGACAACATTTACCCCTAGCGCTGAGCTGGGGGTAAATGCACCAACTTAACACCCATTTTCGTGCGCAATTAACGCGGTGCTATGAGCGCGTGCTAATTGCGCTGAAAAAGTCCCTTTGGGTCCAATGGCCCCAATGGGGAGTGGGTAATACCCATTACCGCCGAACCCTTGATACGGCGCTAATAGCGCCAGACTGGTTGGCGGTAACGCTATTAGCCCGGGCGGTATCCCGGCAGTAATACCGCCAGGATACCAATAATTGTAATAAGTCGATCTAACTAAAGCCTCTGTTTGTGGCATTCTTTGCACCAGAGAAAGATAATTCTGGCCCTAGGTTGCGCAAATAGAAAGCCAACTGTACTGAGGCCATACCCATGGAATGAGCAGGGCCACTAAAGGATTCCTAATGTTTCGCCTACATGCCTCGCTGCACGGAACTCTCTGTCATAGTGACTGCGTCATTGAGTAGCAAATGCAGGTAAATAACATTACATACCAATTACATTAAAATGGATAGCTTCTTCAGTTCCCTGTTGATTGGACCAGAACTTCTGATGAACCAAATCAAACCACAGGCACAAGCACGGGGATATCTCAGACCACACCGTATTGCCATCTGAAAGCAGTGGCCATTGATGTAGCTGTGTAGGATGTGTTTTTCCAGAGGAGCTACGCCAACCGCAAGGTGCAGAGCGTTGCAATGGTCTGAGGCAAAATTAAATACTACTGGATCTCTGGCACAAATATTATCAGAATAAAGAGCATATAAAACACATTATAATTATATTATGTGGTTTCAAAAGTGACATAGCTATTATTGTTGATAATAATAATAATAATAATAATAATAATAATCAGGGCTTTAAGTGGGGTAAGAAATCGAGGGGGTGCCCTCATTTGGGGGCGTGGCTTGTGGGAGGGGAGTGGCCTAAAAAGTAGGCAAATCGTAGGGTATACACACAAATATATATAAATGTTATATATTTGTGTGCGTACCTTACTATGGTTTGTGTACTATGCAAGCCATCTTTTCTAAACATAGAGATATGTAACATATTTCTACGTTTATAAAAGATGGCTTGCAAAGTACTCAAACCATAGTAAGGTACGCACACAAATATATAACTTTTATATATATTTGTGTGCATACCCTACGGTTCGCCTAGTTTTCAGGCCATCTTTCTTTTAAAAAAGATTTCGGGTTTATAAAAGATGGCTTTGAAAGTACACAATTCAAGCCATCTTTTATAAAGCTTTTACTACGGACAAAATTGTCCGTCGACAAAGCTTTATAAAAGATGGCTTGAAATGTGTACTTTCAAAGCCATCTTTTATAAACGTCGAGGAATCCCCAGGTTCGCCGAGGGTTAAAGACGCCTCGGCGACCTGGGGAAACAAAGGGACAGTAACTGCCTCTGGTGACCTCTCGCGCGAGGGGTCACCAAAGGCAGTTACTATGACTGACAGAAGTGGCAGCCAGTCACAGCGTCGCTGTGGCTGGCTGCCACTTCTGTCGGCTAGCCTGACTTCATTGCGGGCGCATCTCCCGTAGCAGCTGCGGCCGCGACGGGATAATGCATTCTGTCAATGTTGCGGTTGGACGGGGGCCCCGGCAAGGCCCCGGCTCAGTCCCACTTTTTGGAGACTGCCGGGGCCCGGCCCCGGCAGGCCCTGGCCCACTTTAAGCACTGATAATAATATTTGTTCCAGAAGTAGGGACGGCAGAATGGCAATCTCTTCCCTAATGTATATTCTTCCCTTGGATTTTTGGCACATTGGGAACAGGTTTTCTTTTTTAAAGGCAGCAGCCTTATGGTGGGTTCATACCTGGAAATGTCGGAGCTCACACCATTTGGAAAGAGTGACTGTTCCATTTGGCAATTTATGTTTGACAAGTTTACAATCAGTGTAAGTTAAGAAGCAGGCGGGTGGCGTGCAAACCTTTGGTGGACGAGGAAACTGTTGCCGTGGCCACGTTGGGAATCTCTCTGCAGACGGAATCTGATTGTTGTTAGATCTCCCATATAAACATCATGACAGTGATCTATGTTGGTGCTCACACTAACATGGGCTGCAGCGGTTGCGATTTAATGTGATGGAACTGTACAATTTCTTAAAGTATTGCAGGTGAAACTGACTGGCAAGAAACACCGTCATCGATTTGTTTTTTCAATATCGCAGTAAAGGAGCAAACATGCGATTTCAACTCGAGCTGTGTGTGGATGGTGGAGGTGCGTGAATGAGCTGCTGTATTTGGGTTACTGCCATTCGTGCACTTGTCTTCCATCTGTCCCAGGGCTAAATCAAAGATGTTTCCGAGTCTGCTAGCATGGAGGTAGTGCTCTGTTTAGAAAATATGTTTAGATATTTGAAATGTCTCCTATCTCCAGTGCTGTACTATACTGCAGTATGTGGGGTGGATGGTCCGGTTGCGGGAGGAATTGTGGCATTAGAATGTAATGGTTTGAGACCCTGTTGATGCATACCTGATTATCGCATGCAGTGTTCCTAGGAATACCACTTGTGGTAAATACGATCAGATGCACTGTAAAAAATTAACGTTTTTTAATGCTTTTTTGCTGCAGTCAAGGGAAGCGCCTGTGGACATGCAAACGTGTATGTCTGCAAAACTGTTTGCGATGAGTAGAGCCATTGCAAGGTTTGTTTGTTCATTTATTTATTTACCCAGTTGCCTGGAGCCGAACCCACACACTAGGTTCCGTTCATGCCTTGTGGTTAAATCTATGTGTAAGACAAATGTGAAAGTCCAGATGGAAGTTAGATATTAGGCAGTCTTGCAAGCTAGTTTCTGTCTCTTCACACTTTTATCTGGGTTTCCTGTCTTATCTCTAATGGCAACTGAATAACCTTTTAAAATATGTATCTGTGGTTGATTATGCATCCTTTTAAATGATGTGTATTGAAAACATTTGTATTTCTAATGTTGTTTGAATATCATTATTTTTGCTAACCAAATATACATTTGATGATGAAACCTAGGTGAGAATATGGTGCATGGTGCTGATAAATGGCAATAGAATTGTCCTACTCCAGATATTCATAGAAATGCCTTTGGCTGAGTCATTTTGACAAACAGTTATTCCTATTATTGTATGACCACCCAGAAGATGCAATGCTCCAACTGAATAGGGAAGTTGGTGATTTGGAAAGAAATATGATCTGAAGATATTTCCAAAAATCCAAATTCATAGACCATTTAGTGAAAATAGCTCTTATTTTCTCCTTTTCACAATTCTTCAAAAATCATCAAGTCAAATGAAGGAAGAAAATTATTTTCCACCAAACACACATTTTCGTGAGAAACATTCAATGGAGGATTTCTGAAATGCTAATTACTAAGTGAGGGGTCTCTGTTGTAAATTCCACCAGGCACGTCTACAGCAATCATTTAAAGGAAGATCACACGCCCCCAGCACTCTAAATGCTAATGAGTTACATGGCCAGATATGGTCATTGGCGATATCACAGAACAGGACTGGATAACTTTCCAAGCTATCTCGCTGGCTTTAGGAAGGCTGATAAATTGGATAAAAGGATCAAGGGAGAGACAAGGTGCTTATTGCTCCCTGGATTCTGGCTATTTTACATTTTTCTATCAATACATTTTTGAAATAGTCTGTGAATTTTTGAAGTATCACTTTTTCTGCTGTTCACCAACAGTTTGCCATGTCCTGCCTTGAAGGTGCCATGTAGGTCTTTTTCTTCTTTTCTGTCAAACCCTATTTATATAGATTTTTTGTCAACATGGGCATCTTAACACGCTGAAATAGTTGTTAAATTGATGGTGTGAACACACAACCACACTAGGCACTATATGCAACTTCTCACATTTAAATGTTGTGTGTTCCAATTTAATAAGTTGGATGCTGGATTCAATTTAGTACTCTGAACAGCTGTCCGCTGTTTATGGAAGGCTGCCGATTGCAAAGGGTTGCAGCTTTTAACTACAGAAACTGCTGTTACCAATGCTTACATAGATTGGTATTAATGTACACAATTGACTTGATATTAGGAGAATGGTCTTTGGTACTTAAAACAGTATTGCAACTATAAAATGTTACTAGTACACTTCCATGTTAACTGTTAAGCCAATTTGAGTCTACAGATATGTGAGACTGACTGGATTACCTACTGGTAAATTTTATTACTGATAAAACATTAATTTGGTTCAAATGCCGTTTGCAGTCCATACAAATGAATCATGTGGATGAAGGGTTAACTAATTGAGGGGGTTGTTCTCTGAGTGTTTGTAACATTTTGCCCCCGATCACCAGCATTACTAATTGTGGTGACAAGAAGCAAAACACTATAAACGTGTGGAAACAACACACATAACAATATTACCCTTCATCTGCTTAGAAGCAAAACAAATATGCAGCACAAACTAGGACATATCATTCTTAATTTCAAAGTTCTTAATCTCATGTTTTCTATGCACTTCATAACGTAAGATAAGTAAAAACATGTTGTCAGAAAATTGGCCAAATTAGAAACAATATGCAATAAGGTCTGTAATGGAGATGGGCATCATAGGTACATGGGACTAATTCATTATATTGGATGGACAGTTCATGGCTACCCTCATGATAACCAAATTGATCTATCACATTTGCGAATTTTCCAGAATGGCAACTCTCCAAATATCTGGCCACCTGCACATGCTTATTAACAGCATCTGATCTCCAAACAAACACATGCTAATAACCGCACTACTTAATAGTCCCTCTCTATCTCTTATAGTTCTAACTTTTTTTTAGTTAGTGCTATATGATATAGTTGGAATGTCTTAATCATAATTTTATTTTTTAGATGGTTCATAAATAGCACACTTACAGATTATAGTCTTACGATTAGATTTCACATTAGTGTCCCTATGTAGAACAGAATAAAAACTATCTCAGCCCAGTGAATTTAAAATAACCATATGTGCTGGATCGAAGTTTTTATTGCTATACATCTTATTAGTCACACTGTCCACATATCATTTTCAACCCCACAATTAATCTTCCACCTGTGCTAATGTGGCATAACAAGTGAATTGTACATATATCTTGTTTGTAATGCCCCCCAAAATGGTCTCAGCCAGACTTTTCTGATTTGTATATATTTCGGGGACACACGTAAGAACTATATCCACCATGAAACTTAAAGAAAACAGACAACTCTTCACTAACTCTTAGCCATTTTTCGATTTAGATCAAAACCCGTATTTATATTCTATTTGTTTGTTTGTTTCGTTATTTGTAATGCGCGCCAGACCCCAGAGTATCAGGGCGGAGGGTACATGAATATTTTCAGCTTGGGTTTACATGGTTACAGCAATACAAAAATATAATACAGTTAAGGATTAGATTACAACAACACGGTATATACATGCAGAAAGCAAATTGGAGGTCATTACATAGGAAGTGAAGTCCAGCTAAATAAAGTCTATTACAGTCTAGAGTCTAAAAGCTATTTACAGTGTGAATGAGTGGGGATAGTGGGCCAGTAGCAGATGTTCATTCAGTGGCCATTTTCTTTCAACCAATTGATGATATCATGTCTGAAGTGGGAGTAAGATTGGTCCGCCCTCAGGAAGGGGGTAAGGAGTTCCATAGCTGAGCAGCTTTGACTGGGAGCTGATGCCTCCTGTTTAGTTAGTTTGAACGTAGGTATCAGCAAACAGTTTGTATTGGCAGCTCTGGTAGGCCAGTTAGAGGGTTTTCTGTTGATTCTATTTTTTAGATAGTATGGTGCAGCATTATTAAGGCACTTGTGAGTAGGTGAAGCAGTTTTAGAAGAATTTTGTCACTGGTAGAAAGTCAGTTAGTCTCCTTGCTTCAGAGATATGCTCTTTCCTGGCTATACCCAGTGCTGCTCTAAGAGCGTTGTTTTGTAGAGTCTGGATTTATCTGACAATATGTTTATTGGCACCAAGGTATAGGGCGTTGCAATACTCCAATTTGGAAAGGATTAGAGCTCTAGCCAGAGTAATGGGACTGATTTTGGATAAGAACGGTTTGCCCGCTCTAATCAGTTTACATGTACAAGCTGTGGCTGAGGTCATGGAATTATCCTGTTTGGCAAAGGTCAGGCTAGAGTCCAGGTAAAAGCCTAAGGTTTTCACCTCTTTGGCCACCTTGATAGTGTTGCCATCAATGTTAAAGGAGGTGTATTTGTGACTAAGTTTATTAAGATTAGGCATAGTACCCAGAATGATGAGTTCAGTTTTGTCATCATTCAGGCATAGACCATGGACTGGCATCCATGCCTGAATGATGAGGTACATTCTATTTACCAAGGCCAAATCCTTATCATAATCCCCAGTAAATGGTATGAGAATCTGAGTATAATCTGCATAGTTAGTGTAGGTGATACCAATATAATCCAGATCATCAAAAAGGTGCTTGGTGAATATATTATACATTATGGGTGCTACACATGAGCCCTGAGGCACTCCACAGGTAATGGGAATGGGTTCTGCTGTTGCTGAAGGCGAGAAGACTCTCATAGCCCTGTTGCTTAAAAAGGATTGGATCCACACTATGGCTTTCTGTGAGAAGTGTGCTGCTCAATCAAGGTGGTTACATAAGACCTTGTGGTCCACCAAATCAAATGCAGCCAAGAGATCAAGAAGGAGTAGTAGGGCTGATTTTCCTTATATTAGGTATATTTAGTTTTTTATTTGCAATTGTGTCCTGGAGAGTGTTGATTGTGTTTGCAAGGGCCTTCTGTATGTCGGAACACCAGGTTTTGTCCTTTACACAGTTGTCATGCACAGGGATTGGGTTTTCAAGTTCTTTTAGGATAACGAAAAGTTCCTTAGTACTTAAATTGGCTTGCAGAATCCTATTTTTGTATGTTTCCTGCTTAGTGTGCAGTATTTCATTTTTGTTCAGGGTTGATGTATTAATTAGGTTGGCTCTATTTACATTGGATGGTATGTGCCTCCAAGTAACTTTGCTTTTTCTTTTTTTCTTTCTCAAGGTTTTGAGGTGAGGGGTAAACCAAGAGTTCTAGTGTGCTTTGGGTTTGCTTTTTCTCATTTGTAGAGGGGCAATGGTGTCTAAGGCTTTGGTCATAGTTTTGTTGTATTCATTTACTAGGACGGAAGGATCAGTGGTATCTGGTAATGAGTTAACGGTAGGTAGTATTAGAGGTAAGATTTTATCTGCTGAAATGTTCTTTTTGTTCCTTGTTAGGGTGGGAGGAGCGATAGGATTATTTTTAGTAGAGGGGATTTTCGTATCTAGGGTGAATGCTACGAGATAGTGCTCAGTCCATAGCTGAGGGGTTATGGCTGTAATTGAGGTATTGCAATTGTAGTCTGCCACCCAGACGAGTGTTCTACCTTTGTCATGGGTTGGTAGTGTTGTTAGGGTTGGTAGTACCAGAATGTATTATTTATAAAGTGCTTAGGCCTAAGCACTAAACAAAAGTAGATTAAACAGTACAAAACCTTGAGAAAGGTGAAAAATGTAACTCAAAGAGATATTAAGATGGTCACGAGGGAAGGAAAACTTTAAGCCTAGATCGCTTCCACAGAAACATTCCCAGAGAACAAAATATCCAACTTCCTATCCTGAAACTTGCCAAGCCCATACATTTGGAGGGGCAATGGACTGTGGCGCTCACCGAAGTGAATACGTATGATTATGGGATACTTTAGGCCAAGAGGAAGCCACGTTTATAATAAAACAAACAATCCCTCTGAGGCTCTGGCCGGCCCGGTTCACCAAGAGGTATTGCTCGAAACATACATTAACTTGTCAGAGTCATCAACAAAGCCATATCACTCATACCCAAGTACAGTGATATGATGTTACAGTGTGACCCGCAACAACTGAAAGTTTTTCTGCAGGTTCTGGACTCGTCTGTCAGGTTTTCAACAACGGGAGACTATGCAACATATTGGGACCGTGCAACACCCTGGAGGAGAAGGACCAGGCAATACCCGAGCCAACATCGATAGGGTTTTTAACACCTTACCGTTTAACAGCGATATCGTGAAGTATGAAAGGGTGAGGATAGCTACATCCGCTACTTAGAACCATGGAGATTAAAAGGAACGACAACGATATTGTGAACATTAAATACAACAAACCTGATTACATCCCTGTGTGTAAAAACCATTTCGACACCATCAACATACAGATAAGAGACGATCAAGGGCAGTTTGTATCATTTAAATATGGAAAAATCTGGCTACAGTTGCACTTCAGACTGCTCCAGCTGAAAGACTAATAAAGCAGTGCTACAATTGCTGTACTGAAGAACTATGGAACCCCTGGGGCCGATATGGAATATTACTGGAACCAGGCCGGGTACGACGATCAGCCATATTTTAGCTGAAGTCCATAATGTATGGAGTGGGACTCTGCGGTATCTTTAGAAGTCTCTTCAGACATACAATGCCCTTCCTACGCCGTGGCTTCGAGTTACCTAAACCACATGTGAAAACAGCATTCACCAATATTGCAAAAGACATCAGGGGAAGTGTGACAATGGCGGTTGCCGAGCGTTTCGCCAAACAGAAAATGGAGGGTCAGGATGGATCATGATTATAATTACCACAAAGAAGAGCAGATCAAGGGTTGACACGGACAGCTGAGTAAGAAGTAGAAGTGGGTTACCCCTAAAAGACACAAGGGCAGTGCTATCTTTTAAAGAACAATGGCCTTCTTCCACAGAGCCTACGGTGAGTGTGTTAAATCAGAGCTCGAACTCTTCACTGTAGCACTGAACCAGACTAGCATCGATAACAGGTTTTTCATGGAGGTCTCGCCTTGGGTGGCTCTGTAGCCACGAGCACCTACACAATTCTTTGTATCAGGGTCGACAGACATGTATCTGGATTTGAACGATACGCTGGACCTGCAAAATAACAAAAGCGGACGGAACTGCTATCGCGACTACTGCATGCGTGGCCACCATCTCCTATCCCATAGCCAGCATGTTCAACCAGGTGGATGTGATGTTGGGCGACCAAATCATAACACAGAGTGATAATATGTACACCAACTGGGCCTATATAGAAAAACTATTAAATTATGGCCACAATACCCTGGATAGGCAGCTCGGGCCAGGCCTCTATTACAACAAGGGGCATTTTGCCAACACTGATTGGATGGTGACAACAAGGGGTTTGCGAATAGAGCACTTCACGCCAGGATAAGAAGAGTCTTCGATTTACTAGGTCGCCTACACGTGGACCTTTTCTTCCAGGATAAACGTTTGATCTACAAAATCGACCTTAAAGTGAATCTATCCAGACACACAGATACTTTTTGCCTCATGAGCGGGGATTCTGAACAATACAAGCTAGTCATTGGCAAGTTTATTTGTTAAACATGTGAGCGTCTCTCCAACCATTAGACTGACGCATGCAGAGGCACTGCAAATATCTAACATAAAGTACCTGCCCTTAAAGTCTTCAGCATCCCTACCAGCAGCCGTGGTACCAGCCAAGACAACCTGTTCCTGGGGAAGCTCCCAAACATCATCATCATGGGGATTGTTAAAACAGTAGCGCTCACTGGCAAGTATGATCGAAATCCCTTCAAGTTCAAACACTGTAACATGAACTATGCAGCAATGCATAAGGACAGTGTCTTGATCCCTGCCAAAACATAAGCGCCTAACTTTGGCGTTCCAAACATAATCAGGGAATACCTGGGCCTGGTGGCTGTCACCGTTTAGCACATGCGTGGTGCGCCTGTTTCAATCACACACAGTGAACACACCCTCGGCTATACTGTACTGGCCTTCAATCTAAGGCATGACAACGCATCAGTGGGTCATATCAATCTCTTGACGAGCGAGAACCTATGTGCTGAGATAACGTTTGAAAGAGACCTAACTGCTACGCAATTGTTGTTAGTGTAGAGCATTTTCAAAAGCGTTCTCGAGATCAACGCGCAAAGAAACATACTCTTTGATATCCAATAGATACTCTACAAATAAAAGGATTTTTGTGTAAGCATAGACACACTCAGAAAAAATGTCGCAGTGTTATGCCAGCGATACATGCCCCAAGCTCCTACCCAGGAATCACCCAGTTAGTCTGGCAGTGAAATCCGATCTGCGAGCCCATGGCGGGACACACTGGATAGCTCTGTGGTTGGAGGGGGATGTGATAACAGTGTTTGACCGTTTGTTACACTTCCTGCAACACCCCATACACTTCAGGGTATTAACAGATTATGTAGCATCGCAAAGTATTTACGTTATACCACTGTGCCGGTCCAAGACTCTAAAGCCCATTACCTGCGATCAGCACTGTATATTCTTTATCATCCAAATGTCGTAATGGAGATCACTGTCAGCTATTTTGAAAATGTATTCTAACAATCTCAAGCAAAATTACCAAAGTGGTGACCAGATTCATTAACAAAACATTACCAAATGTGTATAGATCTCGCAAAATGTCTACAGTGTGCCAAAAATGTAAATGTGTGTCATCTATCTAGTGTTACATATATCAATAAAATAGCTTTCTTTTAAAAAACAAGCATCATGCCTTATTATTACGTGGGATAAATAGGACAACGTAATAAAGATCCAAGCCCTTTTATGAATTGAAAACATGTTTGTTTTTATTAAAATAAATCTTTAATAGCGAAAGGAAGAAGGTTTATATTTGCGCAAACAATTCAATAGAGAAAGGAAAAAAGTTATACCTGTAAAATCATGGCAATACAGAAAGCAAATTTGTATTTATTTATGTATTTACATTTTTATAGAGCGCTGCATGCCCGAAGGCCTCAGAGCGCACAAATATATACAGAGACAATGGGCTGCCCCCATAAATCAGAAACCCTGCTCTCAGAACACCACCTAGGATGGCCACATGGCCCTCTGGGGTTTGGGCAACTGGGGTGTCGTAGAGTTGTGAAGGGGTGCATAAAGATTTCTTAAACCAATGAACATTCCACCCCTCTGTGGGGCTGGGCGAACAGGATCGGCCCAATGGACATTCCACCCCTCTGTGGGGCTGGGCGAACAGGATCGGCTCACAGGGGTATCTAGAGGGCTGTCTTGGTTGCTGCGGGGTAGCCGGGGTACCAGTTTTTCACCACTCCATAAAGCATAATTGGGCAACATTGCCTACAACATACGTTGGGATATTTAAATCAGCGACCACTTGCACAAACTCCTTCCTTCCGATGGGCATTTATCATCGAAGTGGGTTGTCAACTCGTAATACCCTGTACTAGATTGTGCAGGTTCAAGCCCCTGACAACCGTACCTCTGTAGATAACCCCCCCCCACTATCGGTCCAGGCTGCCACATCCTTTTCAAGTTCCATTATTTGTAGCAATAGTTCTGTGTTAGGTTTGTGGCATTGGCTAAGTGTATTCACCACATCTGCTATAACAGGGTCTACTCCCACTGGAGCCTTCTCACCATTAGATTCCTTCGGTGGCATGTAAGGTTAGTTTGTTATTTTCAGCGTTGCAGTGCTTGGTGTGATGTAAGTTCTTATGCAGAATATCTGCCTATGAGGCCACTTTATCATGCACCGCTAAATCTGGACTGTTTAAAACATCCTTCATTTCAGAGTCGAGATGCCTTGGCTGCAACCTTTCGTATATCCTAATCCGCACAGCGTTTGGGGGCTGCCAGACTTTCTAAATGGCATTTACATTTTATGCGCATGCTCCATCACTGACCCCTTAGCAGTCTGTTGTTTAGCGGTAGGGCTATGCCTATGAGAGATCCTATGAATCCACCGGCCTGAGAGACACTTTTCTTTTAGCCCTTAGCGATATCTGCTTATTGAACAGTTTCTTGATGACGTTCTTTTTCTTTTTCCACATACTTACTGGATGGTGTGTTAGGGGGATGTCTCCCTTTAAAGTGTTCTGGGCAATCTCTGAAAGAGCAGCCACCAGATCATCAGAGGCCATGACTAGAATGGCCTTGCGTTGCCGTGGGGTGGCTTATACAAGCATTTTGAGCAGCACAGTGTTTATGCGTATTCGTTTTGACAGGGTAAAAACACAACCAGCTACTGATGTGGTATCGCGGTTAAGGGTGTTTTTTAGATGTCTTTTCAGGAGTGTAAATAGCGGGTTAACCCAGCAGGAATATGTTGGTGCGCAATCTATAATCTTCCAGAGTGGTTTGTTTTTAAATCAACCAGCAGATATCCGTAGGGCTTGCTGGTCGCATCTTCTAAAGCCTCCATGAGAAAATGTGTTTTGGATGGATACATCTGTTGAGCTATAGATCTGTTGCTCTTTTCCTCGTTGAACATGTTCTGCATGATATAACAAATGCTTAGATTGTAGTGATGGGAGAATTGAGTAAAGGCTTTTCTAGTTCGGAACTTTGGCCACCCTCCTTCATCAAATCATCCACGATGATCATATTCACCATGCTCAGAGGTAGTAAACTATTGTGGCTGAGACTGTTAGACATACCTTCTACAAAACTGAGGTGTTTAAAATGGTGTTGCAAGGTTGCATAAAGAGGTTACCAGCAACTATACAACCAGACAATATTCGTGGGAACGTTGCTCATCACAGTGTGGGTGTTTTCTAGAGGTTTCCTGACAAAGTAACTCCTGCTGCAACTGGAAGGCACTGCCAGCACACATGCAAACAGGTTTTGTAGCCTGGTATCCATAACGCCAAATACCTATAGCTTAACGCACCATCTACAGATATCTATGGGTGAACTTCCCGACAGGAGTTTTAACTCACCGCTGGGGTCAGCCTTTCAGCTTTCTGGGGCTGATAAATCAAAATGCTGCTGTGCCTATGCATCTTTATTCTGCATTTATGTGTAAACCTACAATTAAAATCCCTCAGCGTCTATAGCTTACCCAGAAGCCGTGAATAAAAACATGTGTCAGCTTTGTATATATTCTTCAACAACACGCCCATTAAATGTGGCACAGAAGCCGACATCCATTTTATATGAAGGATGACATACCTTTAAGCGCTATCGTGAATCATCTTGCATATGGCGGCCACCGCTCACAGACCCACAAAAGCGGTTTGGACATTTAAAGGTGTTGTAATAACCACCATCACATCCAGTGGCATGGCGTTCAGACCCCCTATAAGGTTCCATGATTGGCGGGGCACCTGCCACCTTGGTAGCACCAGCTCCTCTGCTGTATACAGTAGATAGTGGCAGAGTCCAAAAACCCGTGCCAGTCCCACAATGCTGGTTGTCGATGTCACTTGCAGCACCCCAAAAGCCACTCTTCATGGTCGGAGGCCACCCCAATCCTTTTTTGCTTGAAGACCCTGGAAAAACAGCGACATATCCAGCAAATCCTCACTACGCACATCCATTCTCGATTATTGCAATGGCCGTCCACCATATGCATGGGCAATACTAGATCCATTCCTCCACGGTCTGATGCGTGCAAGGTTGCACCATCCGCGTGCCCCCCTAGATCCATGGCATCAGCATCTGCCGGTTGTAAGGGTTCACAGTCCACATCCATGGATGAGTCTACATCCATTCCTTCACGGTTCGTTGCCTGTGAGGTTCTGCGATCTACATGAGTTCTAAATAAAAACACAAGAATATAGAATCAGAATTTGGATTTCTAACGTTAACATTGCCCAGAGGGCCTATCACACACACATACCATTTGCTCATTTTTTTAAAATATCTTTCCGTGTTTACATGCATATCAAACATTAAACTAATAATCACAGGGCTAATGCATTTTGCTTTAAAATCATTGAAAAATGCTTTGCCCAGGATCACACACTTTAGCTAGACGATGTAGCTGGGATTTGAGAGCGGTCTGCAACTTAAGCAGTATTTGCTTGGCAGTAATGCTTAAGAGAATGCATCAATAGTTTACCTTTTAAGAATAATAAGCATGATCTAGCATTGCAGAGAAGAAACCTGATAAAAGATATTGACAAATACATATTGTCTCCTTGCCCCGACCATGAATGGATAAATACACGTTTCTGAATGCCGAGAGATACAAGCTTAAAATTACCTTTACTTATGTTTCAAATGCAAATATGTGCCTGTTTGTTATCCCAGTCATCCTGATTATTTAAATGCGTTGTGAGAAAAAGATTTTATTCTCTATAAATGCAAAACCTCCTTAGCTCCTTTTTACCATCAGCAAACAGTATGTCAGTTCAACATGATTAAGTTGGGTCTGCGGGGCTCTCCAAGACTTTCAGAGCAACTTTACAATGCAAGATCTGGGTGACCCCATCACTGGCATGCTTTGTTACTAAGAAATGCCGGTGCATGCATTTTATAGCGCACTGTTATTGAATTTAAAAAATCTGCAACGAATTTCAAAGTACCTCCAAACTTGTTACCGCCCCTCAACTGTGACTCGACCTACTGAGCTACCATTCTAAATATTTTCAACAGTTAGCTATCACCGTTCTACAAGCATGATTCCCTGCCCCTCGCATTAGCCAGGAGGTGCCAAATTTGACCATTATCAAAGCGTCAATGAAGCGCTGCTCTGATATTTGCATCGTAGCCACGCTTGTGCTCAAAACAATGCACAATATTGTAATTCTTTATTTGACACAATACAGCACGCAGAGAGGTGTTCGGATTTCTATCAACCCTTAAACAAACAGCCGACGGGCTGGCTGTGTTAAACCACAAACAGGTGAACTGCAAGCCGCTCACAGAGTCACATGACCCTGACAAGAAAATCTGGAAATCGACAATCCTAGCTGCACAACAGCATCCAGTTAAAGCACCCTCTCGATACAGCGGGCAAGCACATGCCTGCATACACCAACTTCAAACACCTGTAAGGAGAGAGCCTTTATCTGCACTGTAGCTGTGAACAAGTTTCACTGGCTGAGAAATAATAAGCGTCTAAAGAGTCGGATCACAGATTCACGCAAAAAACAAAAAACATAAAAAACAAAAGCTGTCACTCAGCATTTTAACTAAACATAAACACAGCCGAGCCATAATCGCCTAGACATACATTAACCAAATTAAAATCTGTTTACCTCGCTGGCTGCTCCTGATCAAGAGTTGAAACAGATACGGCCTTGCAGAGCAGGAAGACCAGGAATGCAGCCTCTTGTATTTTCAAGGCACCAGTTGACTCCAGGCCCATCCAACGTGGGGCTTAGTCCCCATACACAGTCGCAAAATCTGTCCTGACAGCGTCCCAAAGTTAAGGTCATCGACCGCATCGTGTGTGGAGCTGGGCCCTATAATGACGACGCGGCCGCGCCTTGTTCTTCCCAGATACGGTCAACGCAGATGCTTTAACGGAATCCAAACACCCCTGCTTGTTTGTGAAAGCTGTTTCCTGTGGCCTTCACAAAGAATCTGTAATACAAGGCTCTGCACTCTGTTGTCTTAACAAAAACAAACGCACTCTTTGTTTTAAATGCCATTATCCCCGAGGCGCCCGCAAGGATTGTTCATTCATAGGTGTTTTAAGGGACCCTCAAAACATCCTGTACATTGCTTTGTCAACATAAGTGGCCTTGTCACCTGAAGCACCCATACCTGCCGCTGACCCATTGCAGACGTAACAAACATCAAACAACAGACCCATTGTTCTGTTAAAATAAGTGCACTTATACATAAACATATCGGCCGTGCACATGCACGACTGTGTATGAAGGACAATTAACATGACCAGGCTTATTTTCACCCCCAAGTACAGACCCTCCACTGGTCCTCTCCACATTCCATCTGATTTTGTTCTTCGCACCTGAGACCGCTTCGGCGGCCTACCTCGCATTACTGCCCTTTTCTAAAACACTACACTCTCGAGGCTCTCGGTTCAGAAGCCAACACAACACGACCCACATGCTGTACAGCCGGGCTCCTGGGTCTCTGTCGGGGCCATAGCTGCCTTCCCATTCCATATCCACATTTCCCCCCTCGGTTCTATTTTTATACGCTTGCAGTCTTCCACACCTCGGTGCAAGATTTGAACATCCTCGGCTCTAGGCGCTGCTTTTGAAAAGTAAACTAGACTGACAGCAATTTCTCGGCCTGCATTTTTTTTAAAAAAAGCAATGCTCTCTCAGCGCAGTGAATTTGCGCAGAGAGAGTGCAATGGAAACATGTGAATTGGTGCCGGATCGTGGCATGGAGTTAGGAGTTTTTGTGCCAGATCACACATGCGTGCTTAGTGGATCTGTGAGAATATGCGCCAGATCACCCAAGCACCCAGCGCGGGGGTTAGGAGTTTTATCGCAGGACCGCACAAGTGCGCGGCATGGAGTGAGGAGATTTTGAGCCAGATCACGCGTGCGTGGAACCCGGGGATTGCATTTGAGTTGCTATGTAAGAAGCACACGCCTTTCATGATGGTGCAATAAAGCTTTGCGGCATTCAACAGTTTTAATAAAAGTTTCATAATGGTGCCAAAAAAATGTTTAAATGGTGGCACAACCAACTGTTTTGTATAGAAAGGTTTCACCTTTGTGTTCATTCATTCATGACGTCGGACATTCTTGGTATTCCTAGAATTTTATATCAGGTTGTTATTAAATGTTTATTAAATTATAGCCGTCAATATTGATAGCCCTCACCAATGGGTCGGAGTCGCTCTCTGGCGTCATAGCTGCGTCACTCTGCCTCGAACCTAGATTCATAGTCCTCGTCTTTGTCAAATGTATAGCCGATTGATATAAAATGTATACATATATTCATATAAATTAATATCAAAATATCGTTTCATATAAAATGTATAGCAGATTGATATAAACAATTTATATTAAAATGATATCAAATGATATCAAATGTATTTATTCAATTGTATTAAATGTATATAACATGTATATCAAAATTATATAACATTGATATCACAATGATACAACATTTATATAAAATGTATATAAAAATGATATTCTAATGATAACAAATGTGTATCAAACATTTTGGGGTTCTTATCAAATGATATACACAATATTGGGGTTCACTACACTCAATATCAGAAGGGGCAGGGCAAAGGGCACAAAAAGGGCATGGCCACCTGTCAAAATTAACAATGGAAGAAAAGTAGCCCCATGAACTACTCATAATATAGTAAAACTGCATTTGTGTTTTTATTTAAAATGAAAATGTGTTCTTGGCATGTCTTGCAAACTCAGATTTGGTTCCAGTTGATAACCTTGTTGGGCCATTATACAACCATTAATAATGCCAACAAATAAAGGCACATTTCCGTCAAAGCAAGTGTTGAAATGTCCTAGTTGGCCAACTTTTGTGTTACTGATCCTTAATATCCTATTAACCTACAACAAGGAACCAAATATCCTGCCTATCAAAGTTCGGCAGGACTTTGAATGTCTTATACATAGCAGGGTCAATGCTGACAAAAAGAGGCTGATTTTTGATGGCTTGCTGATCTTCACTTATTGTTCGTTTTAATTTTGGGGGGTATTTTTAGTAAGGGCAAACTTAGCTTCGAGAAGCAGCAGAGCCCTTTGCAGCAATGGTTAGAAGGCAAACGTTTTAGCAGGGCTGTAGTACAATTAAGCAATATGAGCAGAAAGGAGGGGCAAGGTGGGGATCAACGAAGGTACACCTTCATCGCCGTATTCAGATCCAGAAAGTGAGAATAATCTGAGAAGAATGGGATGAGAAATATTTGAATAAAAACGCCATGAGACCTATTACTCCAGAAGCAAAGATTTTTAACAATTTAAGGGCCAAAGTAGGAAAATAAAAATAAAACCATGTTCAAATGTTCACCATCATATACTAAGAGGTGATTACAACCACGAAAGAATGTAGCTGCGGAAGACTGAAAGAAAATGTCAAAAGTTCAAATGGTGGGACTTCGAAACACTCAAGAAAGTTCCTAGGACTGAAATATGGGGTAAATAGGGATGTAAAGGGAATGGGAGGAAGTACCCTACCAAACTCTGTACATAGTACATTTATTCCCCATAATGTTTGAATTGCAGCCTATGTGGGATAAACCAGGCTCGTTTGAAATCCCTTTGGGTTACAAGGATCTAGGCAGAGAACAATGGGATAAAAACACCCAGATTTACATCTTTCTAACAAAAGAGAAAGGGTTGAAAAGATGTCTCCACATCTACATTGAAATTGCCAACTCCAGGCGACGATCCAGGTATTATAAAACTACCCAGTTTACCCGATAATCAAAGAGCTTGAGGGACCTGGTCAGAAAACTTTGAGGGTTTAACTTGAGAGGAAATTCAAGGATACAGATGGGTTATTCATGCCTCACAGCAATCAACTGTAGCCTGGAAAACCAGCACATTTGCAGCCATTGGGGAACCACCAGCAAAACAGATCCTGCATCTCTTCTGATGTTGATCTGGATTTTGGACATGAGAAGAATTGCAGGGAAGGTATGGAGTAGGCCCGGTGCCCATTCAAAATATGATGTATCCACCATGTAAACTTGGGAATTCTTAGGCCTGAAATGAAAAGTAGGAAGCAATATTCCTTTGCATAGTTAAACAAACCTGGGAATCGCAAGTAAAGATAGAGATTCTGAAGTACTTATGCATAAAGAACAACACATTCTCTGGTGTCATTGACTTGAATAGGATAAGTAGCTCTGCCCAGACTTCAATCCTATAGGAAACCTGTGCCAGTCCATCAGAAGCTTGTACACATACATGTATGTGTACAACGTATATTGATTGATTGATTGGCTCAACAAGGCAAGGGAGGGTTAACAAAGGGAAGACAAGACAACAATGTGCATATTACACGGCCCACTGTAGTGGCCATATAGTTATGGTTAAATTGCTAATCCCATAGGAAGAGCACTTTTTGGGATGCATACCTGTCGGAATTTGATTAGGGACAAGCTGAAGAAGACAATAGGAAGTCTGCAGACATTAAAATCATCTTTCATTGACTCCATGGAAGGATTATCTTTCCTAGAGTGCTGATTACCCAGCTACTGCCAACCATCCAGCATAGCAGGCATTTGTGACAATGTTCAGGGGAATAGAAAGAGGAAAAAGCATCCCCTTTCCAAATCCCTCTACACTAAACACCATAGAAAATCTTGCATCAGCACCAGATATATAAAATAGGAAACATTGTGGGATGTCTCAGCCCACTAGTCCAGGCCCTGCAACATTACTGTGCATTGCTGGCAGCAGAAACGTCAGAAATGGCACTGGAAAGCATGTTGCTCGCTAAAAATCACCCAAAATTGCGCAGTAAAAATCTGAAAACTAGGCCACCATCCACTTTTGCCTATCTTAGTGAGCACAGGAGATCACTGCCAAAACCCACCATTGGGCTACCCACAAAGTAGCCTGAAATCACTTGAAAAAGCAACGCTGATTGCCAAAAAGAAACACAGAGCTGTTTGGAAATCCGTTTTCTTGATTGTCAAAAATGTGCAAGAATCATGTCTCACAAACCACCTAAAAGTTCCAACCTCCTTGTTGGGTGTTCCACATTATTCTACTTCAAGAATCCACATGAATACAATGTCCACAGAAGTACACTTATCAGAGGAAAATCCACATTGAAGATTGCTTGCTGAAAGAAATCTGTCAAAAATGGGTGTACTACCGTTACTCACCTCTGTCAGAAGTCGGCGATTTAAAACTTATCATGTGTAAAGTTGAACATTGAACTCAAACTATGCCAAAGAAGGGAGTTCCATCAAAATGCCATATAAGAGTGCCACACATTGATTTTCATGTTGAAAAAGGACTGGAAGTAAAGATGGATTTGCTTATTTTAAATTTATAAATGTATTTTTTTTCACAAGAAACTATGTTGCAATCGACCAAAAGGTAACCTGATTCAGTTAAAACTTCCAAGAGGCCTTCTTCCCCAGAGAAACTCACACCAGGTTCCTTCCCACCAAAAGGAGAGTATTTTGCATTGGCATGTTAATCAGAAGGGGAGGAGATTTCCTCTGCTGCCCAGAACAAGAAACAATGGGTTCCTTTGACTGAATAGGAATGCTAATTCGGGTGTGAATGACCACAACTGCCCTGGCAGGAAGGAGGCCATGTGACTCTCTCACTCAGACCAGCTGTGGAGGCGCGCCAGACTGAAAATGTGGATTTGACATTGGATTAAATATATGTTTAAGGAAAATACTTCTAAAATATTGTAACGAACTGACAAAAATATGAAACTTAGAGATTATTAAAATGAAAAATGTGCTCACAGTTTAAAACTAATCTGTATTCTGTGCGATGTTCTGAGACCGAACCACGAATGTTTTTAATATTGTAGCTACTGCGGTTGTGCTAGGAACATGAAAAATTACAGAAGAATGACCAGATGGTATGCGCATGTATATGTAAACAATTGTACAGATCCGAAAATGTGTAACCAACCAAAAGCGGGAAAAAAACTGTCATTTGTGAACCGTAACTCGTAGGAACATGGGACTTGAACGGAGACATGCCTTAATTAATCTGTGATGTGTATATGCAATATTAACAAGTTGTGCATATGGGAAATATGCTTTTTGGGAAAAATAGATTTTCTAAGTAAAAGCAAAGGGGAAGTTCTTCCCTACGTTGTAAATGGCAGCATCACTCTGACACCTGATGACACGCTGTTCCTTTCTCAAATCAGGGGACAGGGAATTCTCTGACCTATCAGATCCTTAGAGGGTTGGGCACAGACAATCAGCCTCCCCACCCACTTTGGAAATGGATAAATAGGGACTGCTGAGGACAGACAAGTCACACACACTTTCCACTCCTCAACTGATTTCTCGGCGAAGCACCCTGCAGGAAGATCCAGGCTCCAGACATAGATCCAGACTCCAGACTCCAGAACCAGACTCTAGAACTTTGAAGCAGAAAGGCCCAATCCCAAAAGCTGAACTCTTCTCAGCTGGCCTTCAGAATCTTTTGCAACCTGATTCTAACCCCTAAACTTCCAAGGGGCACCACAAAATCCAACAGCCTGGCTGAGCTGTTTTGCTATTCTAGCTAAGAACCCCGTGCTAGAACCAAGATCCAGACCCGCAGAGCAGAGCTGTAACCCAGAACCCGTCAGATCCAGTCCAAGAGGCCGTGCCGACCAGAGGGCCTTGCTGAGAGCAGAACCCAGTGCCTGAGACCTGGCGAGTGAAGTCCAAACCCTTGACCAGATCTTTGATGGGCCCATTCCATTCCAAAGGCATAGGAGTGAGTATTTAGTCTAGAACTGTCCATAGTCATCTCTTAGTTTAAAGTAATCCTATTCAATCCATTTCAACCTGTCCAGAACTGCATTATAGAATCTTGTGTCCATCCTGAATTCTTCTCATTATATTGTCTGTGATAACTGTAGCGATAATCATCTATGCGATGATATTTTGAAGAAAGTCAAGTGTCTTGGCGCACAACAACCAGAGTGAAAGGCGCCCTGTTCTGGTGGTTGTCCTGTTGGGTATCTTGTATTTTCATAGCCCCTTAGTCTAAGTCCATCTTGGTTCCTACTCTTTAAAGCGCAACTTTTCATTTGGAAATCTTGACTCTGTTTCTGAAAAATCTACCTTCACAAAAACCTCTGTAACTTCTGAACCGTATGTCATAGAAACGAAATTTAAATGTCAGCTTTCAAATGAACCCAAAACGACATTCCAATTCCTTATAGTTTTTGCGTAATCGCGTTTCCCACACGCGGAAAAGTTTCCGCGATTTCGCATTTGGCTCAATTTCATTCTATCTAAAAATAGCTATTTCTTGCTTTCCACTTCTGAATTTCATTTTCTATCTGCTAAACATTCTATAATCATTGCTAGTGTTGACCTGAACCAATCCAAAGTGACTCTCACTAGTTCTGAATCCATTTAACGAATTAAAGTAATTTTTAGCATTTTTCCATACATTACTGAATCACGTTGAAAAGCATTTTGACCTGTTTTTAAAGCATTCCTGTTCTCTCTAAGCTTGCTGGGGGAATTGGGATTTAACTGCATTCTTTCATATCAGTTATACCTGAAACCTGTGTGCCCTCTTCCACCTCTTCATATTGCATACTGGGGGGAGTGAGTAATAACAGGGGGAAAGAGTGATCATATTGTCTTTTGATTGAATTCATATCAAGTTTTATTTCTGTGTTGCATTCTTTCCTATTATTGCATTTCCTTGAACAATACAATGTATTCTCTGCTACATCATTCTTCCTACTTCTACTCCTAACTGATTAAAGAGATTGTTGATATTGTAATATTACCCATTGCTGATCATTGTTCATATTCATAAGTGTGATATTCATATTCATAAAAGTGTAATCTATATATTGTTCAATTCTTCAAATAAATCTTTTAATTTGCAAAACAACCCTATTTCTTGGTTCAGTGAGACCCGGGGGGATTCAAAAAGAGGTGCGTTATATAAGGGTACATCATCCAGAATTAAACAAACTTTTGACATAAAAATATATAAATGAGGGTTCCCATTAGGCATCCCCTCTAGGCGTTGACTTAGTTGGAGTGCTGTATTGAAATCACTTACAGCATGGGGCCTCATTACAACTGTAGCGGTCTGGAAATAAGGGTCCGAGTCGCACCGTACCAGCACCCTTTCCAGACCGCCTCAGTACAAGACTGCGGGCCGGTATTCACAAAAGCACCAGCACCGTTAACATCATTGCCAGTGCTTCTGTTTCCCCACTCTCATGCAGTCCTATCAGGCTCCATGGGAATGGGGAACTACATTTTCCGGCAGCTGACTTCCCGATGCGCCTGGACTTGTAATGTCCCAGTGGCATTGGGAATTCAGCACTGGTAAAGTGTTACGAGTCCAGCAGCAACCCGCCGGAAGCACCAGTGGGTTACCGCCGGACTCGCGATGAGGCCCCATGACCTAAAAGCCCCATTTATTTAAATACCTGAAACATGAGGGATTGCAATGCTTACATCACAGCTTTGCTGCTGATGTCATGAAAATGCAAATGGAGCACACCAATCCCCCTTAGATCACAGGGATGATTTTAAAACACAGGCAAAATACTTAATGTGGTTTGCAAAGAAGGGAAAAATATGCTAAAAATGATTTTAATTCCCTCTAGAGGTTCAGGGTGAGTGAGAGATACTTTAAATTAGTTCAGGATCACTTTAGCAATGCTCTATGAATGATTGTCAGGTTGCAAACGAATTTCAGCAAAGGAAAGCAAGAAGCTGCTATTTTGACAAGTGAAGAAATTTGAGCCAAATCGCAAATCGCGGCACTTTTTCCGAGTGCATTGAGCGCGATTACGGAAAAAGTATATTGAATAGAAAGTCGGTTCTGGGTTCGTTGGAAAGCCCAGAATCTTAGGTTGAAAATGAAAACTCCTAGCACAAACGGTTCAAGAGATACGGACGATTTCTTGAAGGTAGTTTTTCAGAAATGAAATAATGATTCAAAATAGCAAAATGACACTTTACAGGTTTAAATTGGAGAGGGAACACACGATTCCTATGATGCAGTTCTGGACAGGTTCAAATGTTTTGAATCAGATTATTTTAAGCTAAAAGATGGGTTCTGCACAGTTCTAGCTGGGTACTCACACTATAAATTTGAAAGGAATGGCCTCGTCACGGATCTGGTCAACAAGTTTAGCTGTGGTTCTCTCGGCTCGGCGGGTCAATCAGGCACTGGTTCTGTTCACAGCGGTCTGGTCTGGGTCTCTGGTTCTGCTGGTCTGGTCAAGTGGATTCTGGTTACCGCACTGCTTTCTGGGTACTGGTTCTGTTCTGGATACACAGGACTCTTAGCAAGCAGCAAACCGCACAGCCCGGCGGTTGAATAGTTTGCAAAAGATTTTGAGGCCTGCTGAAGAGTTCAGCTCTTTGGAGTTTTTTTTCTGGAGTTAGTCTGGATCTCTGGAGTTCTGGATTCTGGAGTTCTCTGTCAGCGTGCTGCACAAGAATTCAGTTGAAGGTTGGAAAATGAATGTCCCTGTCTAGCTTCCAGTGGCTCTTTTTATGTCTTTAGAAAATGGGTGTGTGTTGGCATAATTAGCCTGCCCCTCGCAACTTATCATTGGCCAAGTTTTCCTCTCTCCCTTGATTGGGGGAAGGAAATGGAGGGTCATTGTGATGAGGTAGTTTATGGGTCAGAGGATCTACCCCTGGTCAATTTGCACACAAATCTATTCTTGATCCAAATACATATTTATCTACGTACAATTTTTCCAATATTATATGTCCAGTTAACATATTTTCTGTAGCACCAAACCATCCGATCCCTGTCTTTGTAAGATGTCGTGTCCACTTATGACAGAAGTCTGCCCTTTTCATTAAGAACACAACCACTAAACTTTTCCAGAATTTACACAAACATGCACAAGGAATATGGGCATCAGATGATAAAGTGTCAGATTTTTAACATACAGTCATTTGGGGTAATACCTTATTTTCCACTACTACCCCCAAGAACATACCACAGATTCCTAACACCTCTTAAAATGTGCACAGAAGAATCACAAGAATAATGATATTAATTATATAATTTTGACAAGTCCGTACTATGAATTATCCATCTTTTTAAAAGTATGCTCTGGCCCAGAGGGGTGTGGTTTCCCAAAGCACATGGTGGAATTTCTGGCTTGTCCACTTCCTCCTACTCAAGTTGCTCACATAGGCACTGCCCCTCCCCGTTTCTCTCAAGAGGAAGCCATTTACGACCCCCCCTAATTTAACATTTGCCTGAGCCAAGGAAGGCTCATTGTTCAGTTTCCTGCAGTCCCCAGCTGCTCCTCCCCTAATCCAATCAGAGAGGTGTCATCTCCCTTTGGTGAGGGCAGGAGAATGCAGGCCAGGCCTGGGAACATTTGTTGAGCAAGTTTCAACTCCCGTCGGGGGTAGTTGTCAGGCAGAATTCAATCTCTTTAAGGCAGGCTTCAGCTAAATGTCACTTTTGTTCCCAGTTTTTCTTCATCCAAATAAACTTACAATTTTTACACATGCAGCTAGAATGCTGATTCTAAGTTCAAAACTAGGACATTTAACAGTTGCAAACTATGTGACACTCAACAGTAGGTCACGCATTTATTTTAAACATTTAGATTTTAGTGTCTTTCAGTCCAATTTAACTTAGGCTGCTGACATCCACAGCTCAGCCAGTTTCATTATGAACATTATTTTAGGCTCTTTCTTTTCCCATATTTTGTATGCACACAAGACTACATTCTGCCAAATGTCTGCTGGTGTTCAGTGAGATTTTTGAATATCTTGCGATGTTTAAAATAGGCATTTTTAGCTTGCATTTCAGAGAAACAAAGGTGATTTCAAAGCGCTTATGAGCTAACGGGCCCTGCTGTTTTTCCTTTGGCACTACCTTTCACCCCTGGCGCTTCCGGTCCATCACGCTCGCACTGGTGGGTGGTAGGTTAGGCGACCATTTTGGTGTGCGCAAAACTGCGTGGTTCTCCTGGATTCTGGCGCAACATGGGCTTTTCGGCCATCTTGGATTTTCTAAGCCCAGAGCACCAACTGTTGCAGCTTAATGACTCAAACGTGGGTCAATACCCCTGACAAGACCCCCGCACACCCGACTGCACTTTGATTTCGAGTTGAGGGGGTGTCGGGTGCAAAGGATGTTTTGATCCACGTCCCATCATCTTCTTCCAATTCCGTAGATGGCACAGTTCAGCATCTTTTCCTCCATCCGCTCAAATGACTCAAACGTGGGTCATCACCCCTGACATAATATAAGTCTTTGTGTATAGTGCCCGACTGCCACTATCAGTGGCCTTGCTGTATTTGGATCTGTAAGATAAAAGGGGCATAGGGTTTATTAGAGGGACAGTGGGAAAGGCAGGTATGACTCCTTTGATGTTGATGGGTGCAAGTCAGAAGTACCCAGTCACTGAGTGCCAATCAGCATTCTATGGGTTTGGAGTAGAAAGTTGGGATGATGTTATCTATAGGGAAGAGCCCAAGATCTAATAGACTAATGTGCTTTGGGTCTAATTAGCTGATGATGTGGGAGAGTGTGGCAGAGCTAAAGAGGAGAGCTAGTCGTTGTTCAGTTAGCGTTGATGTGCTAATGGCTTGGCCTGTGGTGGCCGTCTGTGTGGGGTTAATGCGTGTAGTATAACGTGGTAGGGGAGACAGTTACGGCAATGGGGCAGTAGGTCTTACAAGACAAAAAAACCTGCAACCCTGCACTCCCCTGGCCTCTTGCACATTGGTCCCATTTTACTAGCTCACTCTGCCCGTGTCAATATCTCTCTCACACCTCATTGTATCCCGTGTACAACAAAACCAACGATCTGTGTGTTGGACAGGGGACTGTGAATGTTTTCTTTCCTGAGAAGCGGGCATATCCTTGACCATACGGTGGCCTTATCAAATCCAGTGACTGAAAGCCTTTAGATTAGCGATATTTGTGAATTCAGTAAAAGGTTTCAGGAAAACACAGGAAAGCAGCAATAGTGAGTTTCTAAGAATAAACTATGTTTATCTTTAATAATTGTATCACACAAACTGACATGTATGTCAATAAAGGCTATTTTAATCTAACATTGTAATCATACACGCGGCACAGGCACCGCATTTTACTTTACCTTGAGGCGTTTTAGAACTCAAGAAGTTTAATAAACAAGATGTCATTAAAGCAAAACGTATCTGTCTTACATTTTATATGCAACATTTTGCACACAAATAGGTGGTGTGTACACGTGGATTGAAAACAGCTGTATTCGTTTGGGAATGTGTTATTGCTTATAAAGCATCATTATTATTCTTATACTTAGATGATTAACACAGGCTCTTCTACGAAGAAACTGGTAAAACACAATTGCATATGATATGAATTGCACGAATGGAAATAAACCTAGGTTACACATGCACATGCTAGCATAAATAACGAGTTCACTGTGGTGAATAGTTTAACGTTTTAATTTTCCAGACACGGCATGATTCATTTCAGACTCAAGAAACGCACCGCTGATCATAAACAGGATGTGGCTGGCAGGCTCTTTACAGAGCTTGAATAGGTTTCGATCTAAACCTAAAAGAAATACCCTTAAATATCTGTAATTCTGCAAATTATAATACATCGAAATATTAGTTTTAGGTTTGTTTTATATGGGTTCCTTTTTATATCAAGGTGAATTTGTTGTAACGTGTGCTAAAAACACAACTTGTGTACTTGAGCCAGTGTCTAGACAAAGTTACACAGCTATATTAAGGCATTTACAAGAAGCACATACTGTCCAGGTGCCAAAAGCATCAACAGGATACATAATTGTATTGCCACGTTGAAATGTAAGTCAAATTTATAGAAAATAAAAATGTTGACTCCCAGCGGAATTCTTGAAGCGAATCTGCCAGGACTTGTGAAGCTCCACGGGCATTGTTGGTGCTTGTAAGCCAATCTGGATGCTTGAATTGGCCCTGAAAAATCGGGCACAATCGGAAAGCAGCAAAAACCTCCAGGGCTGCTCAGTTCTCTTTCTGAAAATAAGGTGTGAATAGTTAATTGCAACATAATTGTAATGCCTGACTCTGACAAGATCAACCATTTAGAAAACTTCAAAGAAAATACTCTAGACACCGTATGCTGTGAAACTCTGCATGCATTTGCATATTAAGGGGGAAGATTTGGGCTTATAAATATATCCTACTAAATTCCTGCCACCAATGGGTTTCTTTAGGCAGCAGGTAGCAAAGGAGCGGTGACAAGAGCTGAGCAAAGAAACCACATGAAGCATAGTTAAGGTTTCATTGCATTGCATACAGTGAAATGACATTTCCATATGCTTACAAATCACATGTGCACCAAACCTTCCAAAAAAGATGCATCCATACAGTGCTTTACTTATGAAGTTTGATAAGGGTTGCTGTGGTGTGTCATACTTTTCATGAGGGGTGGCCACCATTTGACAGGTGCAGCATCAGGCACAGACGGGTCAACATGTTCCACTTCCTGTTTGGAGGAGGTAGGGAAGGAGCAAAGCATGAAGGCACAGCCACGTATAGACAAAACAATGCCAGGCTGCCTAGCTTCTGAGGATGAGGAGGGGTCGTGAGGCTGGTGGGGACATGGATTCGCCTGGTCCGGAGGCTCCTTGAATATGCTAGTAGCGGACAGTTAGATGGTTTCTGAGTACATTTGGGAGGCTGTTTGAGGACAAACTCCCAAACAGCCCACATGCTAGAAAATGGATTAATGTGACATGCTCAGCCTTTGTCATCTCCCTTCCTTCCCTGGGCCGCTCATTGACTTCCCCCCACATTGATGGCCCTTCACAGATTGTTCTTGGGGCCCATGGTGAGAAGGTACTGGCCGCCACAAATAGAGACATGAATGACGTTTTGAATAAACAATGTATAGGTGAACCAATGGGACATCCAGCGTATGCTGGAAATATACAATATGTTTTCTTTAAGGCTATGACAAGCAACGGAAATCCGGACTGTCTTCAGCCATTCTTACATGATCGGTCAAGTGATCTTTGGATAAATTAATGATATCTCATTAAAAAGATACTATTTTGGAAACAATCTGCTCCCTGACATGGGTAATATATTCCATACAAAGGAAAGATGAGACCAATGGCAATGATTTTGAGAAGGTAAATGCCCTCCCTACATATGTTGACTCCCAAGAGTGTGCTGATGAGGATGGGCCTGGATGAGAGGTATCTCTTAAGGGAGCAGGCATATGCCAATGGAATGATTGGCTGCTGAACTCACTCTCTTATGGCAATAGTTTCTCCCTTGAAAAGGAGAAGCATTGCATATAGGGGAATGATGTGACTAATGGTACAGTGTAAGTTCAATTCAATTACTAATAATACACTTTAAACTTGCTGTAGAGTGGATCTAACTGTTGATGTACTCATGGACCGATTGGACTGACATATGGATCTAAAGTAGAGAAACACACTGTGGTGCAGAGAAAGTCACTGACACTTTCACATATCCAAATGAACACATAGGTAAAATAATGAGACGTGAATTACTATGATGGGACAGTGAGATTAAGGCTATTCAAGTCAATCATTGTTTCTTGGTGTTTTAAAGACATCTCGGCCCGCAGCAACACATTCAGGATCCGCGTGACAAGCTTATGCTAAAAATATCCTTTTGGGGAATGGGAAGAAGTAAAAGACTCTGCTCTTACTGTGACGTGTAAGTTGAGATCTACTTTGAAGTCACTATATTGTGATTGGTGCGCTAGTGAATACGTTTCTTCTGATATGCTAATTTTAGTAATATGTAAATTGTCTTGGGCGAGCTGGCCTTTGATTGGTGGAATCATTACTCAAGAAGAATCCACATAAGGGAGAATCACACATAGATGGTGCACAGCTCATTGGACGTGGCTGTGGCATCACACATCTTATGATTATTTTAATGATTCTTCTGACGAAGCCCTAGAATATTAAATATAAATAATGCATAGTAAAGGGGCGACCAGCTGTGTTGACGCAATATACATATTACGTTTTTAATGTGAACGTGTGCAAGGGACTTTTATTAAAAATAGTAATACTAAAGAGGAAGATTGGACAAGAGATAAAATAAAAAAGGCCGATACTGTCATTGTCCTACAAAATAATTTGATCAATGCGTGTTTTTCCTGTTTAGCTTGTCAGTGTTATCGAGATATTTTAAATGTGATGTATAACTTATGTAACATACATGCGTTTCGACATATTGTTAAACACCAACCTATGCATATGAGAAACACATTTGAAGATGAAATGTGATTATTTTTGATACATCATTTTGACCCTTCAAAACATGTATGTATTTATATAACATATGAGTGACAGGTTATTTCATCTTTAAGATGCCATTTTTCTGGGAAACATGTAGTGCGTAAAAAGTGCTATTAATACAAATAATATCCCTATTTATTAGGATGGTCACGTTCTGATAACCGTTCTGATAACTGTCCTAAATATTTGAACAGAAGAGCTGTGATCTTTTTTATTAATTCACCGCTGATTTTGTTAGCTTTGTTGAGATGCATTGACCCTGCATCAGGGAGAGACAGGTTTGCTCTCTTCTTTTAAATAGTGTCCTTGCTGCTTCACAGAAAACACAGGCCCAACAGCTCTATGGTTTCCTGCATGCTCTCTACTCATTCACTGGAGAAGCTCAAGCGTGTTCTGAACAGTGGCGTAGTGGGCGCCCCGAATACCCCACAGTGCGGGGTGCCCCGCTGAACCATGCCCGTGGGAAGGGGCCTGTTGTCAAGCTTCAGAAATACATCATTTCGACTTCAGAAAGAAATTATCTCTTTCTAGGGTCAGAGCTTTTCTGTCTCAAGTCGGAGTACATGCACTTAAACTTCAGAAAGAATTTGACGATTGTGACAAAGGCTGGATGTACTCCTTGTGGCTCCACTGCAGATGCCAGGAACCAGGACCCTGCTTCCTAGTTCCTGTTGGTGTGATGGGGCATGAGAGCTGGCAATGAGGCTTGGCTGGAGAGGAGTCCCTCGGGGAATACAGATCCAGGAAACTGCAGGTAAGGAAAATACATATTTTTTGTAAGTGTGTGTGCATGTGTGCATGCGTGCATGCTTGCTGCAATGGTATTGCATGTTGATCTATGTTCCAATGTATGCACGTGTGCATGCAGGGTTGTGTTATGTGTTATGTAATGTGTGTGTGAGTGAGCGAGTGAGTGCATGATGTATGGGTGGCTGGATGTGTGAGTGAGTGAGTGAGTCTATGGTGTATGGGTGCACAGGTGAATGGTGCGTGAAAAAAAGTGAGTGAATGCTGTGTGAATGGGTGAGTGCATGTCTTTGTGCTGGGCTGCCCTCCGTGGAACTGGTTTTGGCGAGTGGGGGATAAGGAGCGGGGGGTGCACTAGTACTACTATGGCAATGTCAATGGGCATCCGTCCATGATAATTCAAGCATGATGTGTGTTATTACATGGCTAGACTGGCATTTTGGTGCAGCCTGTCTAGCCATAACTTACTGTGGCATTCCATTTTTTACTGATCATTAATAATAAAGCAAGCATGATGAGTGTTATCACGTGGCTAGACTGGACTTTTGGTGCAACCAGTCTAGCCATTTCTTACCGTGGCATGACATGTTATATGGGCATCTATCCATTTATTTGTATTTATTTATTTTTGCATTTGTTGCAGCACACTGAACCCTTGGATATCTAGCCACTAGTTACATGAAAAGAAAGTATATAAATGAAAAGTACAGTGAGGGAAAGAAAGGAGAGACAGGTATCAGATGACATTAACAAACATGGGTACTAGTGGGTACTAGTAAGGATGAAGGTATGTCCGATATGGAGAGTTGGAAGAATGAAGCGTCTTAGCTCAGGGAATTTTAGGCAAAGAGCCAGGATTTCAGGTTTTTTCTAAAGGTTCAGTAGGAAGGTTTCTTTCTCAGGGCGATGGAGAGGACCATAATAAAGCAAGAATGATATTTGTTATTACGTGGCTGGACCAGCATTTTGGTGCATCCAGTCTAGTCATGCTTTACTGTGGCATGACATTTTTTATTGTTCATCTATGATAGAGAAATCATGACAAATATTATTACCTGGCATTTGGGTGCAGCCAGTCTACAATTTCTCACTGTGGCATGGTATGTTCTCCTGGGTTTCCATGATAAAGCACTGAGTCCAGTAGAATATGTGTTATTTTGTGGCTAGACTGCATTTTAATACAGTCTGTGACTTTCTTACTTTATCATGTTTTTTGGGGGGGGCTTCAGTGGTGAAGTAAGCATGATACATGTTTTACATGGATAGACTAGCATTTTTGTGCAGCCAATTTGGGCATGTTTTCTTCAAGTGGCATGTAATTTCTAGAGGCAAACCCAGCAGGGGGCATGCACACACATAGGGATACTGATGTATAGGGTCAGAGCCAACCTGGACATTGTTATAGTATCATAACTGCTATTATGTGCAAAGCAAATATTAGAATGGTGTTATACAGGAATACCTGCATATATTGGTGCAACCATCATGGACATGTATGGGCACAGCCATCATGAACATGTTTTTATGCTGGTACATATTGTGGCCAACGGCATCAATGACATGTGTTGGGAAATGCTTCTGTGCATTGTTGGTGAATTGCATTTATTGGGATTTTGTATTGGAGTTACCCTACACAACCAATTGCTAACTAGCTGGCTTATACACAATTCTTTTCACATAACGTGTGCTGTATAAGGAACCATTGTAACCCATAATTCAAAAACTTTTCTCTGGGGGTGGGGAAACCCCCCAAAGACACTTTTAATGGTTTAGGCTTCCTCGGTACGTATTTCACTTTGGCATGTTTTGGGAAATCGTTACACTCCTCCAATTAAAAACGTCATCAGCCACCACGGGTTAAGTGGCTGGTGGGTGAATGGGTTTGAACGTGCACATGCAAGACTTGGGCTCATTTAGCCAGCATCGAAGCATGGATATTTTCTTACAGAGTGTACTGCTGTTATTGTGCCAAACACACCTGATGAATGTTATATGATATGATATGATATGGCATTTATAACGTGCCTATACACAAGTGTTTCTAGTCGTGACAAGACAAGGATGGGGGAGACAAATAGGGAGGACAAAACAATGATCTTACTAGGCCTTGTGTCAGTCAGATCGCCCAAGTGCAGGGAAGGAGTGGGGGGGAGTGCTGAGGGTCTGGGGAGGATGGAAAAGTGCAGGACAAAGGAGAAACATGAGGGCAGCCAACGGATGGCAAGTGCGGGTACCAGTAAGTGCAGCCAACAGGTGGCGAGTAAGTGCAATAGAGGAGACTGTAGTGTTACAGATACAGACCACAAGTGCAGGGGAGCCAAGGGCAGTGCAGGATTGCAGCTGGACAGGCCGGGACCTGGCCCCGAAATCAGAGGGTGACCAGTGCATGGTTCAGGCAGATGATCAGCAAGGGAGAGGAAGAGAGAAGGCAGAAACAAAGAGAAACGTCTTGAGTTGCTTCCGGAACTGGAGATGGTACTGCTCAAGTTTAAGAGAGGCGGGGAGGCTGTTCCAGAGGGAAACCCCAGCCGAAGAAAGAGATCTGCCCCCAACTCGTTGCTTGGAAAAGCAACTGACCCTCAGAGAGTTGGAGGTGGAGGAGCGAAGAGCTTGAGAGGTAAGATATTCAGGAATAGAGAGTTGTAGATAGTGTGGTCCCAGGCCCCTGAAAGCCCTGTGGACAATGCAAAGGGTCTTGAACTTGATCCTTACATGGATGTCAGAGCGGGAATTGGGCTTGAGGTCAAGGACAAGTCTGGCAGTCCTGGTCTGGATGAGTTGTAGAGGATGGAGAATAGAGGCAGGAAGTTTTAGAAAGAGGCTGTTACAGTAGTCAGACTAGAGAGGGCCAAAGCGCTGGAGACAATGAGCTTCTGGGGGAAAGAGAGGAAGGGGAAAATACCTTTGAGGAGGTGCAGCTGGTAGTTTTACTTCTTAGAGACGTCAGAGATGTGAGGGTAGAAGGAGAGTGTGGAGTCGAAGATTCTTAGCCTCACAGGTAGGAGCAGACAGAGGGCCCAGTGTGGGCAGCCAGAGGGTGAGAGGAAGGAAGGGAGCTGGTGTTCCGATGAGGAGGAACTCAGTCTTACTGGCATTAAGGCAGAGATCATTGGCAGCACACCACTCCTGAATTGCAGAAAGACAGTCAGGAATGAGAGAAGGAGTAGAGGCGGCTGAGGGGAGCCTGAAGGAGAGCTGACTGTCATCCGCATAACGCTAAAAGTTGGAGCAGATGGCGACTATGCTGTGGGAAATAGGTGCAAGGTATTAGTTGAACAGCCAGGGAGACTGATTAGACCCCTGGGGAACCTCTCAGGTAGAGAGAGAGATAGAGAGATAGAAGAGAGGAAGGACACCAGTTGGTCCTGGGAGGGTCGATCAGTGAGAAAGGAGGTCATCCAGGCCAGAGCCTGATCAGTGAAAACCAGGTTATGACAGAGCCGTTTGAGCAGGATGGCTTGGTTGACCATATCGAAAGAAGGGGAAAGATCAAGGAGAATGAGGACAGAAGGAAGGTTAGAGTCGAGGTTTGAAAGCAGGTCTCAAACCTCGACTCTAAAATATGATAACAATAAAAATATATTGAGAAAAAAGAGTATGGCTTTAGTTTTATTCTCCCCATCCTGCATGCAAACTCACAATAGCATCATGAAGATTAATGTGAGCCTAACAAATCGCCCTGGGTTTTTAAAGCCACAGTCAATATTTCATAAAGTATGCAACATTATGCACCCTTCTCACTCCCTCTCATTCACATTTCTAAAGGGACAAAAATCCCTTAGAGTCACCACTCCCTCCCATGAGTGCCTAATAATGTTCTGTTGACACAGTGCAGTGTGAGATCCCCTCTGCTGGAACTCCTTGGGACATTGTCCTTGCAGCGGGACACCTCTCCTGTTTGGAAAGGGTAAGGTATCCCGGTGGCAGGACAATGAGCGTGCTGAGCAGGAATTGCTCGGCACACATTGTCCTTCCAGCGGGGTACCCCTCCCATTGGGCACCCTCATTGAGGTGCCGAACGGGAGAAATGTTCCATTGAAAAATGTGCCAGTCTGGCAGCTATTATTGCATGGAGGAGTGTTTAGGGTGTGGGCTTTATAGGGCAAGCGGGGCTGGCAGACTGGACATTTTATTTCTGCTGTATGGCATTTTATACCCACCTAAGGGACAAGGCGAATATGATATTTCTCTTACACAGTGAAGGTGGAGGCACATGTGTAGTCATCAAACATATGTTTTATTACTGTAGTATTGCATGTTTTACAATGTTAAGGTCAAAGTTAACATAATGAGTGTTCTTACATGGTAGGGGGTGGCATTTATCCGGCCAAACAAGGAAACAGTTCCTTAATGTTGTATTGCATGTTTTACTGGCATGGAGGACAAAGCCACCATGGAAAGTAATATAATGTTGTATTCCTGTGGTAGGAGATTTTTACTGGCATTAAGGGCAAATCCAATTAGAGAATGTTTGTAAATGGGGATACTGGCACGTTTTCTTATTCTATCATTACTGTGTATAATATTCCTGACCACGCTCAGAGTTTGTACATTTGGTTGTCAAGACTCAGGAGCCAGGCACAGCCACCTCGTTGATATGCCAGGTGAACGAGTTAAGGTTTAATCAAAATGCATACTTTCATCTTTCATCTGGATGGATGCTTCTGCAGCAGCATGATCATCATGCGGATTGTGCATGCGTGCTGGTCCAGGCTGGTCCGGAGTGTGACGTGTCCCAGGGAGCCCCCAAATCTTGTGGTACGCCTCTGGTTCTGGAATACACTAAGTAAAAATGTTCAACAGAAATGCACATTCCACAATCCACCCTGACTAACACAGTGCAGAGACCCCAAATATTTAATTTTCAAAAGTTCAGTCTGCATCACTCATTGCTGTTATCACGACAGAACTATCTTCCCCATATTGCAGTATGCCAAACCCACTACTGATATCTCAGCGAAAACTTACTTCACCTCACTTAGTATAGGTCCCCACAAATAATCTTACATCCTATATCACATGCCTGTAGCCTGTGCAAATTCCAAAACAGGGCTCCATATCCCAGAAGGCATTATCCTGTGTAGCATAGAAGCCTACCTAATAGACTGGCCCTCATTCTGAGACTGCCAGTAAACCTTCAGTATTACTATCGGGTTACCGGTAGTCTCGCTTTACTGTTAACATCACCCGATATCCCAGTGTTACCGGGATATTATGGGTGCCACAATGGCAGCATGGTCCCAATCCATGGCGTCCTAGAGGACGTCATTGCATTGGAACCACTGAAGCACCGGCATCGTTGTTAACAGTGCCAGTGCTTCAGTGATTTTTCTGCAGGTAGGGGCCTAAACATCTGGCAGGTCAGGCCTGCCGATAGTTCCCTGCCCCTACCGGAAGACTCGGAGTAACCCAGTCTGGAAAATACGCCAGAGCCAGTAGTACCAGACATTTTATCAGCATTTTTTCTGAACCGGGTTACTCATAATAAACGCAAACTTCTTCAGGACATTTGTAACCACATTGTTTGGTTTTCCTGAATGCACTGTGGCATAAGTAATAAAAATGCTCCTGCAAGTCTATGCTATCCATAATGAAGCTGACACGATCAATACAGATGCCTCACCCGAACAGACCAATAGAGGCACCCTGCATCACTAATTGCACATGCCCCCTAACACCGACAGGACTACATGTGAAGACATTTAAATTGCCAGATTCAGTATACAAGCACACTCAGGACTGCATTTGTCTGAATGTACTCTGGCTCACACAGTCTAGATTCTTTCAAAGGACTGTGTGACCCAAAAATGCACTTTGCATCACCACAGATGCCTACATAGGTTTACCTGCACAAAAATAGATAGTCTCACTCATTTCAGAGACTTCTCTAAAAGAGGGTAAAGTACCAGACACACTCTTTCTTGTTCAGTACAGAGGATCACACGGAACTACATATATAAGACTATATTTGACCATACTTTGGGCAGAGGCCATAGCAGGCCTGTGTACCACACAATGCCCCCTTTCTCAGTTTAAAGGTGCTCCCCTTGAAACAGATCTACATACCACAGGATGCAAACTGGCTAACTATACATATGAACTCAGCATTGTCTCGGGAGGATAGCTCAGGGGCAACATGCTCGCCTTAGAAACAAGACGACACGGAGCAACACAGGTTCCATCCACGGGTCTGCGCTTAGAAACCTCTGGGTATTAAGCACGTTATAAATAACCTATCATATCATATCATACCACTGTACTATATGTCCAAGATTAAATTCTGCCTGAGTGGAGAAGATGTCTCACAGCATTATATGGTCCAAATATTATTAAATCACCCCAAATATGCTTTGTAGCAGAATGCCACCTGTGAGGGTGTAAAAGCCTTGCTTTCATTTTATTTGTATTCATAAAATGATGCTGGTACTTCTGTTTCTGCTGTTCAGACTCCCCTTTCATAATTCTACATGCCAAAATTACAGTACACTCATGTGTCTTTGGTGAGACCGTTTCTTGACATCCCCAGCACCAGCCCTGCAGTGGCATCAGGGCAGCTTCAAAGGTCACATGTTCATTCCTGACACCTGCTGGGGCACAAAGTTCCAACAAGCAGAGATGGCTTTTTAATCTTTGGCACCTCTGGAATGCATTCCAAAGTAATCTGCAATAGAGGTAAAGACAGAACACTCCAATCCAAAGGCAAGCTTTGCTCCCTACGCATCCCAAGGGCACCATTTAGGTGAAATTTCTGTGGACAAGGCCTCCGCAACAGAGACGCTGGTAACTAGGAACTTGCTTATTGCAGGTGGTAGAACCCTTCAAGTGTACTGACATATATTGTCATGTCTAACCATGTTTAAAGCAGCATATTTGAGCAGTAGGTCCAAGCTGTCGATGCAAATGCAGATTCATATTTAGTTAACATTAGCACTGTCTTAAAATGCACTCTGAATTACACTACTTCAGTCAGTGTCTTTGTTTGAGAGTCTGGGACAGGTGCCAGGTTACCTTGTTATTATAACACTGTGCATGATTACTGTAAACAAATCCTTTGACTGCTCTCTGGCTTTCTGGGATGAGCACCAAGTGTTCCTGTAAATGGTAAACAAAAAACCGAGAAAGCAATACGAAATAACTACAAAATTATGGAACAATTACAGAACTTCCTGCATAACGTTTTGCTGTCAAGCAGCTAATGGAAGTGGTGAAAGGTTTGGTAGCCTTGTTCTTGAGATAAACAAACGTTTTACTTCACAGGAAAGATGTTGAGCACTGATACTCAGCCAGGGGCTAGATAGCTTTTTTTTTTTAACCAAATTCAAGCTGCCGACAGATATACATGCTAATAGTAGGCATTAACAGCGAGAGTCCAGAGAGTATAAAAATGGCTGCGCCTGGAAGCTAGAGAAGATTTTGACTGTGCGAGGACTGGACGGGAGGTTGCAAAAAGACAGAAGGCGAGTCAGCTCATAATTTATGAACAGACCTTATTCTTGATTGGCTGCGTGCTAGCCCCATTGTCAATCCCAATTGACATTAATTCTTTTTGACGCATTTTCTCCTATTTTTCAGCTTTTTTAAAAAAAAGATCATGGTACTCTTTAATGGGGGGCATTTCATATTTTTGGGCATTTTTCCTGGATTGTAGACTGTCCAAGTCATCCAGCACTCTCATATCCAAACCTTGTACATATAGTGAGCATGAGAGTTGTTTAACCTTCATTGATATCACATTCAGAAAGGTATTGAGGTATTGAAAGGGGAAGTGCTTTTAGGTGTTTTTAGGAAGGTTGCGTAGCAAGACCTGGTGGGGCAGGTAGCTGTTTGTTGAGATGACTATGATATCTTGGAGTAGGCTGATTATTCTTAAGCCTTGAGTAGATGCAGAGGCAATGACAATGATTGCTGCTTATTCATTAATTATTTTTTGCATTTTAAGTGTGTTTTGCATAGTGACCATTATGGAGGTAATGTTTCTTTATTACTTATTTCTCATTATTAAAATACTTACTGAAACATGAGAGCGTAAGAAGCATTCATTGAGTGTTCATAATGTCAGAATCATTTAAACATGAACATTAAGTGTGGGGCATCTACTTAAATGTATTGTGCCTTGATGTGTTATATATGGCACATGTATTTTAATACAATACACTAATGTAGGGCTACTGGAAGGTATGAGAGTGCACTATCAATAAAATGTAATGTGGCTTTGGTAAACCACTCCTTGGCAGATGAAAGGGATTAGTCATCTACTGCAGGGGTTGTTACCTAATCTCTTTACTGATGGACAGTGACAGGTATATGATCTTCCCTATTTCTATTCCTACCACAGACCCTGCTGGTAGGTAGGGTCTTGGACACTCCCCTGGGGTGGAGGAGGGGCTCTGCAGATAGGGGTGATAAGAATCACATCACTTTTGGGGACTGCGGCAGGACATTGCTCATCATCTCCTACACCCAAAGGATATTGTCCCCACTTAGCTACTAAGAGGAGCTACGGGTGCTGCTATGCCTGGCATTACAACGAATAATATAACACTCTTAACAGCTATCTAGCTAAGAGATACTAGAATGGCTAACCCACATGTTGATATCCCTATACCCTGCCACTGCACAGTAACCAGGTGGTCATAGATAGGTAAGTGTTAGATATATCAACAACAACCTCACTGTGGCAGTGGCCATTCCTGGAGGATTGCCAGGGGAAACCATGTTTACATATTTGAAGACACTTGGCGCCAAACCGAGAGACGTGTTTGAAACCGTATACATTAAGAGGGATCTCCATCATATTCAGTACACACCCTACAGGTATTCTGAATTATCATTGCAGCAGATAGACCCCAAGAACTGTTTTCAGGGGGTTTGATATATCCCACTACAAGGGCTAGACATGGTCCTTTAGTTATGGAAGATTTAACCTTAGAATACATCCTTAGGTTCCACCGAAATAGGAGGGCAAATGACCCCTATACCAGGGAGCCCTATGACATTCTGGTAAGACATTTTAACACTGTCCGTGCTCAGATGTAGACCAGTAATAGCAGGGGAGGAAGCAACACTTCCATTTCAGACCAACAAAGACTTTTTGGGCACCTGGCCCACACCAGTTTGGCTACATTTTGACAGTTACGTAGTCAGTAGGCAGAGATCACTTCAGGAAACCCCACTGGGAAGGGCGAAGGAAGGAGTCAGGTGAGAATAAGCACTCTAAAAGAGCACTTCCTACTAGTACCACTAGTACCAGATAGGAACCAGGCAGAACTACCTTCTCAGCTAGAGGCAGAAAGGGATAGATAAGGGCTTCCAATATGCCCCCTGTTAAAGAACATTATAAAGATATAGTAGCAGTACCAGGCAAGACAATGGTTGGGATAAGAGACCCTACAAGGGCCGAAGTGGTGCAAGAGTACCTATCAGTTACGGGATAGTGCACAGCTCAGGCAGCAACAAAGACAGAGAGATAGAGACTATCCTTGTTCTCTGTTGAGGGCCCCGAGGGGTTCTGGGCCCTGCTGCTGAAGGGGTGTGCAGGGCATGCCGTTTGCCCCCAGAAAGGCGCTGGCGCTGTGCTGCAGGAAGACATAGAGGCAGGAGTCTTGTGGCAAATGACAGCCGAGCGGGAAGCCACTCAGCTCTTTATTGAGTGAGTCACATGGTGTCGCACCATGTGACATGGCACACGCCATTATCTCATGCCAGGGGTATAAAACAAAACAACAGCAAATGTATTGCTGTGTCCACTTCAAGAATGCAGGATAGCATTTTCAGACACCACATTGTTCATCAGTCCATTCGTGACCTTCGGACACATACATTTGACTTGTACTTTATTAGTTCATTATCTCATGGTGGCAGGGCAGACTCGGGTCAACCGGGGACCACATCTGGTGGGGGGGTGTCCATTTGGAGCACTGGGGCATATGCGCATGCAGGCACACTTTATTTGTCCAGGAGAGGTGGTGCACCCATGGCATGCACCTTTGCTGGATCCATGTGTATGCACAGCACATTCGTAGGATCAAAGCTTCAAAAGTTTCCTTGGTGAGTCCACTTTAAGCTTAGCACCTTGGCGGGCCACAGTTTTGAATGCTCATCATAGTTCATGGGGGACATGGGGTCAAAAACACTTGGGCAATAACATGCTTAGTATCGGCTCCTTTCTGCCACATGCAAGCAAAGTCACACCTGGGTGTGCCAGAGGCCACATCTGCTGTGCGCAGGGCTGGTGGTGAGTGTCCGTAGTTGGGAAGCGGGTTGCTGTTGTCCCATTCCATGGGCTGCCAGATGGGGTGAGGGTGTTTGTGATCCCTGCAGCACTTGTGAGGACCCTGGCTGCACAAGCACTTCCCACCGTGACATCTGCGGTTAGGTGTGGGCTTGCCTGATGGGGTCTGGGACAGCTGGTGGATGTGGTTGGTGCCACTCCATTTCTTTTTCCCCAGGTGGGAAACACCCACATTAATGTGGCTTCAGAGGCCGCTCATTCTCTCTGCCCAGGTGAGAGTTGTGGTGAAGATCCTGCAGCGATGGCAGGGGCGGCACTGCTTCCTCCCTCCAGGCGGGAGTTATGAATACACCAGTGTGGCAGTAAGCCATCTCCACTCTCCCCTTGTCTGAAGTTTTATTTCAATCACTGTGGCTGGCGGAGGCATAATGCCACTCCTCTCCCCCAATCAGGAGAATTAAGTCAATGGTAGAGGGTACCTGCCGAGGTCCAGGCTGCGCACAAAGGCTTGCTCCCTGGTGGGATCTAGATCCATGCTCTGGCCACACACACGCGGCCTCCCACTTTCACCTCAAACGGCAGATGCATTATTCATTTCGGCAATGTGCCACGCCCCTTCCGTTGGTGTGGCCCCTGGCCACTTATACTCACTCCTACAGGCAGGGTCTGTTTCCCATTGCTGCATCAGAGGCTGTGTGACAGCTGGGGTGCTATCCACACCTTATTACCTGCTCTGACAGCAGCGGTGGAAACCCTCCGTTCTCTTCCTCCAGGCGGGAGGTATTCCAATTGATGTGGTGTGGCCGTGTAAGGCTGCATCTTCTCTCCCCCAGTCATGAGTACATCAGGTGGCATCCTTATAGAGATCACAGTGTCGGGGAAACTTGCAGGCGGCATGTCTGGGCTACGCCATGCGGGTCCGCCCAAGATGGAGTTTCGCATTGCAGAGCCCATCGATGCCAGGGCTGTGCCATGGTGCTGAGATGATGGTGGCCCTCATGGGCGCCATGCCGGGAAGGCTGGTGGATCCTTGTAGTACCGGGAAGGCCAGTGGATACTTGTTGAGCGAAGTCCTTGTGGGAATGAGGACTCCTGCTGGCAGGAGCCGGCAGCATGTGGGCCATGTCGGGGCTCCCACTGGCAGGAGCTGGACATGTCAGGCTGTGGAAGGCCATTCCCCTCATTGTGGCCACCATCTCGGCCTGGAATAGCTCCCCCTTTTGGGAGTGGATCCTTGTTAGGTGTCAGGGAGACTAACGTCGAGGAGGGCTCAACAGCCCTGGGGGTGGCGCCCGCCCCGGCTTCATCAATGCCAGTAGCAAGATTTGCCATGCTGGCAGCGTTGCAGGGACAGGATGTGTCCCTTCAGTGTGAGGGATTGTGGGAGGCCTACATCTCACCTTCGTCACCAGTTGTTGGAGGTCCATAAATCCCGGGCCCTGCTTCTGAAGGCCTCTGCAGGGAAGGCCCTCTGTCCCCAGTATGGCACTGGCACAATGCTGCTAGAAGATATAGAGGCAGGAATCTGGTGGCAAATGACTGCCAAGCGGAAAGCCGCTCAGCTCGTTATTGAGTTAGTCACCTGGTGTTGCATCATGTGTCAATGCACGAGCCATGGTACAGACTCTGGTCACAACATTCTCCTTCACAGAAAGAGAATCAACAGATCTCAGCAGTCAAGGGAGGGCAGAAATTTGCCAAGAGGGAGGAGAGGAAAGGAGAAAGGATCCAAACTGCATCTTTAAGAGTGGACAATGGCAAAAGCTCTAAACCGGACTCACAGGTTAATTAATACCAGTGAGTAAAGTTTTTGGCTAGTGTAACAATTGGACTCTGGTACAGAAGTTTGCATGTTCAAAGAAAGACACAATACACTTTTACAACCCTACTCTACTAATCAAAAGATTGAGGTTATTACTCCCACAGCAGAAGTGGTTGAGGACAATAATATATATAGTTACAATCCAAATTGAAGGGCAACAGACAAAGGAAATAGAGGCACTATTTTGGTCTAATTTGCATATAAGACAAGATGGCCTTTTAGGAGAACATGATTGGCCCAGGCTATATGTTAGGGAAAGCCCCAGGGGGAAAGAGGCAATGAAACTAGATTTTTCAGATGACGTTTAGGTAAATGTAGCAAACTCCTTTGCAGCCTCCTCGGCTGCTTTAGGTGCAGCACAGTTATACAAAAACTATGTAGGACATGACATAGACTGCCCTTCACTTAAAATGCCAGTGTTTGCAACACCAAAGCCTTAGAGATAATACCCAATCAAAGCACAGGCTATACCACATCTGAAAATAATTGTGGATCAGTTATCAGAACATGCATAGTTCAGGACTTTTAAGTATTATACAGAGATACAAATATAGGACTGTATTGGATCATGTGGAATAGGAAATGCCTTCTTGATGCTCTCAAACTTGAGCAGGACCACCTCAGGTTCCGGAAGCAACTCAAGACCTTCATTTTCGCTTCTGCTTTCTCTCTCTCTCCCCTGCTGATGATCATGTCTGCTGCACAAACTGGCTACCTGGCCTCCCGCTGAACTTCATGGGAGCTAGGCTCCTTCATGACCAGTAGCCCCATGCACTGCCTCCTGGCCTACCTCGCACTAGGGACTGTATCTGCAACCCTAGAGTCCTCTGCCTCTTTGTACTTTCCTAGAGCTGGCCACCCCGGCAGAGTTTTGCTTATTGCAATCTCCGCTTCCCTTCCCCCGGCACTTCTCCTCTCCCTTCGCCTTGCACTTGCACGATCTGAATGATACACAGCCTAGTAAGATTGTTTGTTTTGTTCCCCTTGGTTGGTCCTCCCCTTCCTTTTCTTGCTGCACCTAGAAAAACAATATTGCAGACATTTGGCAAGAACCATAGAAATACGATATTGCAGACATTTGGCAAGAAATGTCGATATCTCACTTGTGACGCAGCTCTGTGGGGACATCATGTTGTGTTATGGATAAACAGTATTTGTAGAAACCCTACGAAACCCCAGGAGGGGTTTGGGCCTGTCCGGGGTGCTGTGCCCAGAGGGAGGCAGAGGGAGGTGACATGGAGGGTCTGGGGCCTAACTGTATGGGAGAGCCAAATGTATCATACTATAGCATAGCATTGTATAACATATCATACAAAGAATCCTACATAACGTAGCATAATAATAATCCTACATAACATAGCATAATAATAATCCTGCCACATCAGCTGCAAACGAAAGTATGCACATAAAAACACTGTTAATGCAGTTGAAGGCAGCTACATGCTATAGTATTGTAAATGCGAAGGCACTACACTCCAGATGGGTTCAGTGTGCTGCAAAGCAAACAGCACAAGACATAATCCACATTGGCTCCCAGTGTATGCAAAGATTAAATTCAAGACCCTTTGCATTGTCCACAAGGCTTTCTGGGGCCTGGGTCCAAAATACCTTCAGCTGCCTCTACGTAAATATCTTCCCTCCCAAGCTCTTCGCTCCTCCACCTCTAACTCCCTCAGGGTCAGTCATTTTTCAAAAAAACGAGCTGTCGCTAGATCTTTGTCTTCGGGTGGGGCCTCCCTCTGGAACATCCTCCCTGCCACTCTGAAACTTGAGGAGAACCATCTCCAGTTCTGGAAGCACATCAAAGCCTTCCTCTTTGCTTCTGCCTTGTTCCCCCTCTCCCCTGCTGATCTGTTCTGTCTCGGAAACGTGCAGCTAGTTACTCCCTGACTTTCACGCCCAGGTACCTGCTCACCCTGCCACCCACCCACACTGCCTCCTGGCAATCCCGTGCACTGGTATCTGTATCTGTAACCCTACAGCCCCCCCCCCTTTCCAGCACTTATCAGACACACCTGTCTGTTGCCTCAACCTAGCACTTGCCACTTGCTGGCTGCATTACCACTGTTTGTTGCTTTTGATCATTTATTTATACATTTATGTATTTATTTATATATTTATTATTTATTTGTATCCCTTTGTTCAGCACTCTCCACTTCTCCCCCCTCCCTTGCACTTTCCCCTTTCCCTCTCCCCTTCACTTGCGCGTTCTCAATGTCACTGGGCCTAGTAAGATTGTTGTTTTTGTTTTTCCGTTGTTCCCCTCCCTTGCCTCGTCGCACTCTGAAACACTTGTGTATGAGCGTGATACAAATAAAATATCAATATCAATATCAATAAAATATCACTATAATCCAGAACTAATCCACATGTATGAACTAGAATGATCTCTACATCAAGAAACAGGCACCGCAGTACACGACATCCCAAAGGCTAGACCTCTCATCTGGGTTATGCACACAAAGATTCTGTGCACAAGGCAGGCAATGCACTTACTGACCACTCTTCAAAACAGCAGACTGTACAGAAAGTGGTAGCGGCATTAACACACTCAGCCACCTACATAGATGAGAACATAAAATCATGTCTGGATGCAAACAGTCCTAACCCACCAGGGTTCCCCACTACTTATGACAATGCTGTAAAAAAGAATACAGTGATAGTCACTATACCTAGGTCAAAAGGAGGCCCTGTTGACAGGGTACTACCGAACAAGCAGGATAGTTTAAAATTAATCTCTGCAGCACATGCAGGTGTAGCAACAACCCACTTTGGGGTTTCAGCTATTACACAGCTCTTGAAAAATAGATATTGGTGGCCTGAGCCTAGTAAAGAGATACAACAGTGTAATTAGGAGAAATAATGGATGAAGGCAAGCCTGCACTGCTCCTGCTCCTTCATTTGTCTGCAGCATTTGATATTGTATACTACAAGACTCTCTGCAGACAACTTTGGAAGGTAGCCCATTTCTCCTCTGAAGCCACATCCTGGATCATCTCCTTCCTTGAAGGGAGAGTCATGAAAGTGTTCTCGGATCAGGCCTGCACTTCACCAATCACCATACATTGCGGAGTCCCTCAGGGCTCCTGCACTTTGCCCACACTTTACAATATCTTCATTCCACCACTCTTCAATAACCTATACAATCGCGGCATAGCATACACAAACTATGCCGATGACAAACATGTCCTCCTCCCTCTCACTGGCTCCTACGAAAAAGACACAGAAACACTATGCAAAATTTATGCCACCATCCAAGCCTGGGTGGCGGCTAATGGACTGTGTCGCAACGGGGACAAAGCAGAAATCCTCCTGGTAGGCCCTCTCAACAACTTGACAACTCTCAACAAGCTTGACAAGCAATACAGATCCTTCAACATAGAAAACACCCAAATCACCAGCAGTCAAAACCCTAGGGGTCTTTATTGACTCTTCTCTCTCCATGATGCGCCAATTTAGCGCCATTGCATCTTCAGTGGCACTCACTACCAAAATCATCAATGCTGTCAAACCTTTCCTATCTTCTAAAAACTGCCTCTCCATAGCTGTAGCCACTATTGGGGCCAAACTGGACTATTGTAACGTCCTGTTTGTGGGCACAACAGCCAAAAATCTCAACAGGCTACAAATCATCCAGAATAATGCCCTCAGAGCAGCGTTGAGCATTCCCAAAAGGGAGCACATCTCCCATGCAAGACGGGATGCTAACTGGCTCCCAGTCAAAGAGCATTTACTCTTCAAGACACTAATATTACCCATAAGTGCCTATCTCTTATCGCCGCCTATACTTCTCTGAAAAAATAATCTGAGCCACCTCCTCCAGACCTAAGCGATCCTACCACGCTAATCAGCTCCTCGTTCCTAACTTCAAAAGAGCCAAAGCTGGAGGTTCGAGCTTCCTACTTCTAGTGCCTAAAAACTGGAATGCACTGCCCACTACACTAAGGAACGAGACTTCCCACGCAACCTTCCACAAATCACTAAAAACTAAGCTCTTTAATTAGGTCCCCCAGCCACAATAAGCTCACTGACTGATCATACATCCTAGAAAAGAGCGAGTTTCAGTTGGTTCCACTGTAACCTTGGAACCCTTACACCATGGAAGTGTCAATGTAAAATGTTCTATGTGATGCTGTATGTTCTTGCGTCAAATTCACTGTACCCAAGAACACCTGCATTCTGTCATGTTGTCTGTTGTCTCCTGTAACCAAGTAAGCTTTATTGTAACAGCCCCAAAATGCCCCAGGGTCACCTTGTGTGCTTTATAAATGTAAATAAATCAAAATAAATAGCAAATTGCTCCATATGTTTACAGACAACAGTGGACAATTCCCAAAAACCAACAGTGCATTTTGAATGCATGTATATGGACCACATAGGTCCATTGACACCCATCAACGGTATCAGGTAATAATATCGCCATATATGTGGTCGCCGTAAATAATATCGCCGGGAAAATGTCATGGCGATATTATTTGGGTGACCATATATATGGCGACAGGGGCAACAAAAAAAAAATTTAAAAAAAAAAAAAAAAGTTTGGGGGTTGCGGGGCTGTACCCCCATGTTCCATGCAATAATGTCGCCACAAAAAACGACCATTTTTCAGTGATATTTTTGTATGGCGATATTTTTGTGGCAACATTATTACATGGAACCCCATCAACACGTACAGATATCTGTTGGTGGTGGTGGACGCTGTCTAGTCAAATGGTCGACAGACAAAGAGTCGACAGTCAAAAGGTCCACACAATTTGGTCGACAGGTCAAATGATCGAATTTTTTTTTTAGTTGTATTTTTTTTAGGTTTTCGTTTAGGGAAAAAAAGTGTTTTTTAGCAAAAAAAAGGGGGCTAGGGGACCCCCCCCCCAAAAAAAAAAAGTGAAAAACAAATAAATAAAAATTCGATCATTTGACCTGTCAACCTTTTGGTGTCGACCATTTGACCTGTCGACCCTTTAGATTCGATCATTTGACCTACAACCGTGGTGGACTTGTGCACAAGCTTCACTTGGCTGATACTCCAGAAGAAAGCTGATTGTAAAGAGGTCATAAAGGGTTTGCTGTGACAGCACCGAAATTACTCTAAGCTGACAATGGGGCCCCCTTTTCAGGCAACGCCTTAAGAGAGGCCCTGTCAAGCTGGAGTTGTACTCTGCAGTTCTCTAATCCATTTTGCCCACAAGCTAATGGTGGTGAGGAGAGAGCCAATGGGATAGTAAAGCAAGCATTGACTAAATGCACCCTTTCTTCTAGGGGTAATTGGGTGAATCATTCGCCTATAGTTCAGCGCACCATAAATAACCTACCTCGTCTTTCTCAATGTGAGGATAAAACACCTCATGAGTTGCTGTTTGGCACTCCTATGTATGTGCCTGACTTACAAAATCCTTGTAGTTCTCTAACCAGTATAATATGTTTAAATAGCTATAAAGAATCCCTATTAACATGAAGACATTCTACTCCACCAACGGGGATATAGATATATGTAATACAATAAAGAGCAAGATGATACGTGTTGTTTACTTGCCTCCAACCCCCTCACACAGGAACTCTATAAGGTTTTCCAGCATCACTAGTCCTGAAAAATGGACAGTTAAGAACAGAAACATGTTGGGATGCTTGTTGTTTTAGTGACACATTGATATTTTTTTGTGTGTTATGTGATATCTTCTGTGTCGTATAAATAAGTTATCTGATGTTTTATATTTGTTTTATATTTCTTTTTTAATGTTTAGTACACTGTGTTAGGTGAGGGTAGTGTTTTTTGTTTAAATTCAGTTTGAATTATTTGAATAATAAACTTGTCAGACATTTGTGTAAATTAGTTATAGCAGACGGTCCATTTTTTCAGGACTAGTGATGCTGGAAAACCTTATAGAGTTCCTGTGTGAGGGGGTTGGAGGCAAGTAAACAACACGTATCATCTTGCTCTTTATTGTATTACAGTTCTCTAACCAGGCCAGACCAGCTTCTTCTCATAAATCTCCCAAGAGACCCATTGTGAAGAAGCATTTCCACAGCATCAAGACAAAGGGCCTCATTACACGGACGGCGGTAACCATGGCGCTATTAGCGCCATGGTTGCCGCCGGTATTTTACCGAGTCCGCCATGGTGAATGGCGGAATTACCGCCCTATTCCAAGGTGTGTGGGGCGGTAATTCCCCATTCACCATGGCACTTCCCCATTCCCATTTTTGCCCCCATAGGGCTCAATGGGAATGGGGAAGGCGGTAATTACGGTACTGCAAATTGCGGTTCCGTAATTACCTCCAAGGTCCCTTTGCGGGTCCCGTCCTTAACGGCTGGTAAAACCAGCACATTTCAACCTTAGATGCAGCACATACTCCAAGCCCAATACACAAGAGGGAAGTGCAGGCGACTGATGTGGGAGGAGTCTCAACACAAATAAGCACATATGGAAAATTCTGGACACACCAGTATTTAACCTCCAGTGGGCCTATTATGCAACTCCAGGTACATACACTATTGGTAATAGATGAATGTAGACATAACCTACTGGGAGCATTGTCCTGTTCCTTATCTGAACTCGCCACCAGAGTTTAAGGCACAATTCCCTAATGCACCAGCCCCAGGTGAAGGCAGAGCACATAGAGCAAAATGTATATATATTCCCCCACCTCCTACAGATGGCCAGTTTATGTGATCTACACATTCTGTGGTGTATGATAAAAACATTCAATGCCACAATGACAGAGAAAACATGGCAAGATACAGTCCCTCTTAACACATCATGGGGTAGGGGGTGAATCACAAGCACATGGAACAAGCACTCTAGATGTAGCATGTAGACAATCTGGATTTTATGTATTTGCTCATTCACGCACATTATGCTGTAATGTTTAATTCAACCCATTTACCCACATATCCAGATTGGAAGGCCAAAGAGGGTGGCTTTTGGCGGACAATTTAACAGCTTAACAAAGCAATACAGGAAGGTACATATACTCATATTACAAATGCTTAAGGAATTCTGGTAGATTGGACACTTGGCAGCAATGAATGTCATAAAAGGCACACAGGTTTAAGAATAGGGCCATACATAGCTTGGGCTTCACAAAACATTTCACAAACCTATGCCATTTTCATAGGCTTAGCATGTCAACTAATGGCAAAGCAAGCACCTCTTAATGAGGTTGTTAGCGAACTAGAGACATGTGGAAGGTCAGGTAATTGGTCAGCAATCATATACAAGATAGGTAATCTAGAAAGGGCTAGGAACAAAAGGGAGGCAAAAGAAGCTGAACTCACCTGGAAGAAAGCTCTCCTGGTATCAAAGGACTCGCTGAACTGCTTATCAATGTGAGCCATTTTGCAGTTGATGACAACTTCATTGCATTGCAGCAGGGAATCTTCAAGTAAGGGATGTGATAGTGGATGTGGGCACCATGCACCAAGTAGACAAGCAATGGATAGAAGCCATCTTTGAGGTGCCCTATACCCATGTGTGTGGCTCATGGGGACTCTACAGTACAGCTGTATTCCCTGAAGGACTATGTGAGAACACCCTATACAAGATGCAAGGACATTTCTAAGATCAGCCCATCTGAGCAGAGTTCAGACTCAACCAAATCCACACTGAGTGCAGAAGGCAGGCTGGGTGAGGGAGAAGCACTGTAGCCTGATAACCTCTATGCAGAGGGGAGTGGCTGAAATCCCTCCTTTTTTTCTGGCTGGAATTTAAAACCACTAATGTCAGTGATGTGATCTGTGATGCCATCATCATGGTCATAGTCTGCGCAACAGGGGGCACAAAGCTAAGGTGGCTTTAGCTGAATGTCCAGGGTTTTGTTGCATTAGGTTTTCACCTTAACGTCCTTGCAACTAATGTTTTTTTCTTGAATTTCAAGGGTTTTGTTCAGGGACGTCATTTCATCAAAATGCCAGAGGTAGCGGAAGTGACATCACATGACCCTTGACCCCATGATGACATCACAGGAAGTGATGTCATTTGACCCCTCCCCAAAGTGATATTGTGGGAAACGATGGAACACAACCTTTCACCCGTTGACAAACCAGGAAGTGGCATCGCATAGCATTGTACACTAGGAAAAATATGGTTACAATATCACTATATCACTGTGATGTACATTTCAGTCCTGAATGGATCGCCATATGTATCGTTAAGATCAGTGTGTATAGGCCCATATTACCAAATTACTGTGATTGCAAGCAGACGTTCAAGGCAAAATGATAATGATGTGTTATTATATAGCACTTACGCTTAAGCGCTTTACATAGAAGACATATAAACCCACTATCACCCAACTTGTGTTGGTACCCATTTATCGACCAAAGAAGGAGGAAAAGCTGAGTTGAGGCGTTTGAGAACAGACTAAATCAGTGACTGAAGTGTGCCTGAAATAAACCTTTAATGAGGCTAGCAATTATTGTAAAGAATTCCAGAAAGACACATTTTTTGCCATTCCTATTCTTTCTTATTTAGGTTCAGTGCTGAAAGTGTTAGACTTGTGGCCTCATTTTCTTATTTTTCTTCTTTTTTAAGGGGCCTGAACAAGAAAGCTAGCCACTCCAGAATTAAAGAGAGACATGGTGCTGGCCACAGCCCTGGAACTTGCATTGCAAAAAAAAAAAAAAAAAATTTTTTTTTTTTTTATGGGGTTACATGGAAAACCACAGAGGTCGCAAGGGAGACCTCAGAGGTCGCAAGGGAGACCTCAGGGGTCGCACTTGTGACCCCTGGCGACCCCCAAATGACGTCCCTGGGTTTTGTTATTCCATACATAATTGACATTAATGATACAGCCAAATCGGCTAAACAAAACAATGTATGCTTTTGACATGGAGTTTATGAATCTGATTGGTAGATTACCTTTTCAGAGATGGACTTACCTGCATCATTTTATCAATTAATAAATATCAAAAATAGGCAGGGTTTCTAAAGCCCTGCTAGATGGCAATTCCTCACTCCCACATTTGCCCGCCACACTGTTCTCCCTGCTTTTAAAAGATCTTCAGATATCCCTTATTTGGACCAGGACCCTGTTCCCATACTGCTCTCTGCTGATGATGCAGCACTTCTGGACAAAATGAGATGCATCTGTCCAGAATTTTGCAAGTATTTGAGAGTATTGTTAAGCTAAACATCTAACCACCAGAACACAAAACTCTAAAGCGATGATTTAGGGAAGAAGGAAGCATCTAGACAAAGTACACAATTTTGATGATCAATGGTAAACATTTTACCCTTTAGGGTCATGCGTTGGACCACCACTTTGATAAAATGTGCCCGCGACATGCCATTTTCTAGGTGGCATCCTTATGTTTAATGGTTACTTTACTGCCAAATCAGTGGATGTGCACTAGACCTATATCATGCAAGGGAAGTGGTAGTGTCACTGTACAGAGCTTCACTAAATGGGACATGGATGGTGCACTAAACTTGCTTCTGCTAAAGACCACTTCCTTAGGACCCCTGCTTAAGTGATGACAGGGCACACCTATGGGCCATAGAGATCTTTGGAAATATCTACTGTTGTAGCATTGGCATCTCTCACAATGCTCTTATTTGTGGTTAGATTACGACTAAACCCTGCAGCAAAAGTGTACGCAGAGCATGCTAAAGTGGCAACATCTCTGGATGGTGCCCACCATTGCTATGGGTGTGTTATCTGAAGGAAGGGTTGAAGATCTGGATCTCTCTTATTTGTAGGAGTTCCTAGAGATGATAGGATGATAGGATGCAGAGGTGAAGCTGAAGTGCAGTAGGCCTTATGTGCTATACTAGAAATGTGTGGTTTAATGATAGGTTAAGAACTCCTGAGGCCCAGGCACATTTAATGAGTAAGTCCACTCCTTACATAAAAGAGTAAGTAGGTGGAATACTGCCCTTGCGAACCTCGAATTGTGTTACTGCAACTCAGGTTGTTTAAAGTTTGCTTTGGGGACTTCAAGTGGAACATGGAGTGGCAAGAGGACCACGCCTGTGGTTGCGACAGCATCTTTCACACAACGAAAGAGCATTTATTTTTGGTCTGCCAGCTATGCTGTGGCTTGCATCGCAAATGATTGAACCTTCTTTTCCTCCATGCATGGACTCATTCAGACGTGTTTCTCTAGATTATAGCAGTAGCCGGCCACTGAGTTGTCTGGAAAGTGTAGGCTCAGCTGGGTGCTGTTTTTCTGAGTCCGGAGACATCCCCTATCCTGGCCAGGACTCTCCATGGAGGGATCAGATGCCGTAGACTTCTCTGCCTTAGAGCGTGAGCTCCAGGCTGCTGTGGCTGCTGATGAGAAGTACCAGCGAGAAAACGTTGCCAAGTTCCGGGCCGTGCATCAGAAAGTGGCATCCTATGAAGAGTTCAGGAACGCCTCCTAGTGATTACAGGGATCTTTATCAGTGTGAAAGCCAAGCAACCCCATTACTAGAGGGCCGTGGAAATTGGTTTCAAAAATCAGAAGGACCCCAAAAAGAAGATACACTAAAGGAATCAGCTAACTAAAGTTTTTCCATTGTGAAGGTTGGACCCTAAAGAAAAGCTTGATGGAATCCTATAGAAGCAGTTTCCCACAGAAGAATAAGACTATAAGAAGAATATTATGATTGTACATTTGATTGAATGTTGCTTAAAGTTTTACCCCTGAAGAATTTCCTTGTGATTCCTGTGTAAGTGTGGAAGGAATGAAACATGTCGGGTATGGTTTGAATGTGGTATGAAAGTAAGCATGGGTTTTATGAAGTTGAAGTGAAAGGTTTTTACGGACTAAGTTGCTTGCCTCTATGATAGAGGTAAGCACCTTTAAGATCCAGGTTAAGAAATTAATTTTGTGAAATATTAAATGGTCAAATGATACATGAGATTAAATGTACACAGCGATAGATTATCGCAATGTTGTAGATCTTGTGATCTAGTATAAACACTTGAACAACTCTCCATAAAAATAGAGTGGTGATAAAAAGAAAAAAAGATAAAAAGTTTTCTATGTGTTGAAATATGAAAAATAAATAACTATTTTTGATAAAATGTGGTGCAGCCTATGAGAATTTAATGGTGACTAATCTCATATAGTAGGGTTAAACTTTTCTATGGACTTGGGGAAGCAAGGGACCGAGTGAACATTGTGTATTGTTTAATAGTTCGTGCTTTTAGAGGGCTGTTCACTATCAGTCGTAACAATTACTACCTCTAGTCTCTCTGAGTTGATTGCTCATTCAGTGAAGACCACTGCGGATTTGATTGTATCCATGGATTGTCCCATAAGGTAGATCATGTGTGGTAGATCATGTGTTTACGGGGCGAGTGAGTGCTGCGAGCTTATAATCCAATATATTGTTTCATCCTGTTTCTCCTACTATATGCTGCTTAAGCAAGTGACATCTTTGTTAATGGTTACTTTTATGGATATTGTTCCTAACTTTGTTGATCACGCTTGAAGTATTCCTTATCTGTATGACTGCAAAACCAACCATCAGCAAAGTATTATTTGTTGTTGATGATAATGAAAAAGAACTGTCTCAAATAACCATATTAGTCAAATGTGAAACTAATTAATAGAAAGGCACAACTCACACCTATGAAATACTAAAAGATATCATGATAACGTGTAATGGCTTCAGCATTTTCTGTGCTTGTTTTCTCAACTGTGGGCATATCTTTAAGGAACGACAACTAAAAAAATAATGCAATTATACTTTCAGTGTACCAGCACGCTCAGCATCTTAAGAAATCCACATCAAAGTTGGTGTCAAAGTCTCCCCCTTTATAGGGATGTCATTTGGGAGTCACCAGGGGTCACACTTGCGACCCATGAGGTTGCCATTGCTTCCCTTATGGTCTCCATTGCTATACCCTTTAAAATGAAGCTCCTGGGCTGTGGCCAGGACCATGTGGCTCTTTGTTTCTGGAGTGGGTGGCTTTCTTGTTCAGGCCTCTTAAAAAAATAGGGGCTTCCACAAGTGTAACAATTTGACCAGTGACCCTAAATAAGAAAGAATAGGAATAACAAATCATTTGTCTTTCTGGAATTCTATACAATAATTACTAGACTCATTAAAGGATTATTTCAGGCACACTCAGGGGGTGAGTCACTAATTTAGTTTGTTCTTAAACACCTCAAATTCACAATGCAGACAAAAACTTCCAAATAGCATCCATTTTGGACTATGCATTTTTCTTTAAGCAAGTTTCAGTTATAGCATGTTTCTTTCTGCCTTTGTCTCTGTTACAATCATCACAAGACATTCCATCTCAGTGTCCTCGGTCACTTGACAAACAAAATCCTTATGCCTAAAAGCTTGTGTACAGTGTAGAAATGTTTGACCATAGCACTTGAAGTGGCCTTTGATTTATTTGTGCTCCAACTAATGCGTTGGTGTGATGTGTCATTCTTTCCTATCTCCCTGGCATGCTGTTCAGGATGTTTGTTTGCATGTATTAGGTAACGAGTGCCCAGAGTACGGGATGCCGTGTGAGTGCAATGCTTTCCCTGCGCTACTCTAAATTCTTTAATACACAGGTATAAACCATCCCAATGGTATGTATTTTGCCAACCTCCAAAGCCTGAAAAGTAGATCCACGCAGGCTTGACATGTGGCCAACTTTGCACCAGACCTGCAGATGAACTGTCCTGCTGTTGAATCTAATTTACCAGTTTATTGTTATCCACTCCAGAGTGTAATTTTCTTTCTGACATTGAGAACATTCAGACATGTAATTGCTCATTTTACTATACCCTGTAAAAGAGCTATAGCTGGTAAGATAGGTCAGTGGGTTGAGCGCTCACTGCTGCAATGTGTTTGATCTGCAGCTGGCAGGTTCGAATCCTGGCAAGGCCAACTCAGCCTTCCATCCTCCTGAGGTTGATAAATTAGTACCAACACAGGGTGGGTGATATTGCATGTATATTTTGTTCTATATGAAGCGCTTAAGTGTAAGTGCTATATAGTAACACATCGTTATCATTTGACCTTGGACATCTGCATGCATTTGCAATATAATTTGGTAATGTGGGCCTATAAACACTGATATTAACAATAAATATGGTGATCTATTCTTGTATGAAATATATATTACATTACAGTGATATCATGACCTTATTTTTCGTAGTATACTTAGGAACAATGCTATGTGATACCACTTCCTGTTTTGTCAAGGGCTGAAAGGTTGTGTTTCATTGCTTCCCATGATGTAATTGTGGGGTGGGGTCAAATGACATCACATCCTGCGACGTCATCCCAGGTCAAGGGTTTTGTGAGGTCTCACAGGTTATGCATAAACAAAGCACAGTTAATATAACGTATTGGACTAAATAACATATATATTTCCATATGAAGTAAGTTCCTTGCAAAAAACAGCTTATATATATGAAATACGAACAAAATGATCAAGGTTTACCAAAATAGTCACTAAAGTGAAGAAATAAAATAATTATAAAGACGAATGTGCAATATATTGTAATTAATTCAGGAACAGAGGTCTTGAGAAAGCTGAAGAAGTAGAAAGCATGTGTCAAAAACATATTCTTAACAGAGAAACAGCTGCTTTATATATGTATGATAGCAGAAACCTATATCAAATAGACATCACTTGTGTATAACAAACTATGGGGGTCATTATTAGTGCCATGGCTGCCTCCAAACCCGTGTCCGGTCTGGTTGAATGGGGACTTCCCTGGACATTCCGACCTGTGCGGACCCGGTAAGTCCCCATTCAACCAACCATTCCCCATTCCCATTTGAGCCCTCATAGGCCTCAATGGGAATGGGGAAGGCGCTAATTACGGGACCACAAATAGCGGGCCCGTTATTAGCGCCCACGTCCTTTGTGGGTCCCGCTAAGGGAGCTCGGAAACGGGCGGTAAGGGTTTACCGGCACCGGGTTCTTTACCGGTGACTGTTAACCCTTACCGCCCAACTCGGAATGAGGCCCTATATCCTGTACAGCACAACACATGTGTATAATTGTAACAGTTTATCAACGTTTGGTGGACAGTGCAGTACGTGGATGGAGATCTATTGCTTTTAGTGTGAACATGCCAAATAACGCATATTATTGGTGATCAATCCTCTTGCGTGTATTTGCCTTGACTTTCCAGTCCTCAACTATCAAATCTATCCACTCACACTTACTGAACACAGTCACAGATCCTAAAACACATGTTTACCTCTCCCACAATTCACTGCCTCACACAGTAGACATATACCCTATGATGGTACGTGTCACAATGCACCTGGATCAATGGCGAGGGTGGTGAATTGCAGATAAAACAATGATCTTGGATGCCATCCTAGTGCCATAAGTCCACCCACTCAAAAACACATTCAATGAGGCCTAAAAATTCATCCTGGATCATAGCACTTTTAATGTTACTTAAAATTCATGACACCTCTATACTCCCATCAATCACATCCTGATAAATAATGTATCCTGGAAAACTGATGGGCACCTCCTTTTTAAAATGGAGGCATTGCTACCTGCCATTTTGAAAATAATAGCCTCTGTGTTAATGTCCTACGTACATAAGATCAATTACCAACATTTCCAAATATTCCAGCTATTTGAAAAAATATTGCTCAGCTATTACGAAATATTCTTCAGTCTCAATACTGTTTAAGTTCTGTTTAATCCAAATTCTGACCTTAGCACATGTTGACTAAGCTTTGCAAAGAGATGACAATGGCAGGTAGTACAGATAGCTGTGCTATTTGCGATGATGTGAAACCCCTGACTTTTTTCATTTTTATAAGCATAAAATGATGTGGATTCTCTGTTTTTGAATGGGAGAATCTGATCCCCTTTTGAAAAGGGGAGCAGATTTGCGCTTTTTTGGTAATTCGAATCCTGTTATGGTTGTGACAACTCTGCACCTCATTTTACATTGCATTTCTGTGCTTTTTTGGGAATTCGGATCCTGGTATGTTTGTAAAAAATCTGCCCCCTATTTTGCAATGCATTTCTGTGCTTTTTGTGTACATTCGAATCCTGGTGTTTTTGTACCAAATCTGCTCCCCATTTTTCATTGCATTTCTCTGCTGTTTTGAGAAGTCGAATCCTGGTGTGTTAGTAACAACTCTGCTGCCTTTTTTGTAATGCATTTCTGTGCTTTTTTGGAAATTGAATCCTAGTGTGTTTGTAGCACCCCCATTCTGGCACTCAGCTGTTTCTATTCCATCTGTTCCGCGCTTAATTGGCTACTAGGACGCATGGTGAGTTTGTGTTCGTGCTGTGCAGTCTATCATCTATTTTCCATCATTATTTCTTCGCCACCACTATGGCACTCATCATCTCCCCTATCTATTCTAACTATCCTCCCTCTCTCACAAAGTCTGGAAGAAAAATGTTTAAAAAAGACATCCTGACCACTAAGCCTGGTCTTTGCATTGCAGATACCTACGTCAGCGCAACCTCCAGACATATTGTCACTGATCTCCTGGTTTAATGCCAGCTCATTCACTGCTTTGACTCCCTTCTCCCTGATGGCTATAAGATCACCTCCAAGCCTTGTCCTAACTGTGCTGGTGGTGGGGTTGCCCTGATCTTCCCTGAGTAGGTCCCTTCTTCCCTCATTCCCACCCAGCCATACTCCTCCTTCAAGAGCCTGGTCTGCAAGCCGGTCATCTCTCCCACTTCCTCCCTGACCATTGCCACTATTTACAGGCCACCTGGCTCCATCACCTTGTTCATCTCTGAATGGGCGGATTTGGCCTCCTCCCTCCTCACATCTACCTCTAAACTCCTTATCATGGGTGACTTCAACATCAACCTTGACTCATCAATCACAACATCCACTCTCTTCTGTGACCTCTGCACACTGCTTTCCCAATGCATTCTCCACTCTGGTCCTACCCACTCCGCTGGACACACTCTCGTGCCTTGATCCACACTGATCTTCCGCTCCCTGCCCCACTCACCACCCCTTTCTCATGGTTAGACCACTCCCTCCTCTCTACCCACCTTGGTCCTTTCTGCGATCTAACCACAACTGACCCAGCTCTGCCAACCTCGTTCATGGATATCTGACTGATTAAACGAGTATCAGCTGCTTCCTTCGCATCCAACTTCATCCACCCCCACTGCAGACTCTACCTCTGACTCCGTTCTCAGTTACCGCCATCTTGCCATCACTAACACTCTCAACATTCTTGCCCGAGTCATGACGATCCACCTGAAACATACCTCAAAGCATAACACTTGGTATGACTCTGAACTTGCAGCCCTGAAATGCAAGTGCACAGCTGCCAAACTGGAGTGGCAGACCTCAGGCTCACCCTCTGACGAACTGGCCTGTCTCCTTCTCCAAAGAAAATACAGGCTCTCTATTTGCTCCAAGAAAAGGGCCCACATCCAGGCTCATGTCTCTTGGGCATCCAAAAACATGGCTGAACTTTTTAAAATCTGCAAGGAACTAACAAACCCTTCCGCAGTTTCCACCTCACCTCTTCCTTCTCAGGCCCACTGCAAAAACTCAGGACATCCTGAGCACTCTCTTTTTTCTTTCCGCATCTACTCTCCCCATCCTCCAGCCACTTAGTCTTTCCCTTTTTCCCTCAAGCACTCTCTTGCATACTACCTCCTGAAAAAACACTCTGCCGACCCCTCTTTGCTGGCTAATTACTGCCCCATCTCTATCACTCTCTTCCTTGGGAAACTCCTGTAGTAGCTGGTATTCCCCCAACTGACCCAGCACACTGAGCTTTTTGGCTGCCTACACGACCATCAATTTGGATTCTGAACATCGAGAGGCACGGAAACTGCTCTCCTGAACACCCGTGAAGAACTGCTTGCATCTCTTGATTCTAACACTCCAGCTGTTTTCATTCTACTTAATCTCTTTTTGATACGGTCAATCACTCCATCCTCATAAAATCGCTCCATGATACCTTTGGTATCTCAGAGCGGGCACTGGACTGGCTGACCTCCTTCCTCAATGACCGACCCTCACAGGTTATTCTGAGCTCTTTATCCTCTTCTCCCTCTATCACCACCTGTGGTGTTCCCCAGGGTTCCAACATTACTCTGCGGCTTTTTAACATCCATCTTGCTCCACTTGCGCATCTAATTCCGACCTTCTCCCATCATTTCCAGTGTTATGCAGATGACATGCAACTCTTCTTCAAACTACTCTCTGATCCTCTCCTTACTTCCTCCAACATTCCTGACTGCCTATTTGCCATCCAGTCCAATGATCTCTGTCTCAACACCAGCAAGACTGAGATCCTACCTATTGAGACTCCTGCTCCCTCTTTCTTCCCCTCACTCTGGCCACCCTCTGTGGGCTCCTCCCTTCTCCTTCTTCTGAACCCAGAAACCTTGGAGTCATCTTCAACTCCTCTATTTCCTTCCTCCCTCACATCCAGAACATTGCCAAGAAGGCCCACTTTCAAATCTACCTCCTCATAGGAATCCTTCCTTTCCTCACCTTCTCCAAGAAGCTCAATGGGCCTCATTACAACGTAGGCGGCTGCGGAATGAACAGTGCCGGTAAGGGACCAGCACCGTTCATTGCGGACCGCCCTATTATGAGGTCTGCAGTGGGTCCCGCTCTGGATGCCTGGCCAGACCAGACGTGCAGAGCGGGATCCTCTAGCAGACCAGGATGCTAACAATGGGCCCCTCGTTAACGGGCCCGTTGTTAGCATCCTCCCATTCACATTGAGCCCTATGGGGACTGAAATGGGAATGTGGATGTACCGGATCTGGGTCCCCAGAATGGGAATTACTGGGCCCACTAAAGTTGGCGTGGGCCGGTAATTCCCTATTTCTGGAACCCGAACCCGGTACACGGTTTGGGGGTAGCCATGCTGCTAAAAACGGCATGGCTACCTCCAAACTCCTATTGAGGCCCAATGTCTCCAGAGCTCTGGTACTCTCTAGGCTGGACTACTGCAACAGCCTCTTCCTCAATCTACCCTCATCCTGTCTACGACCCCTCCAGCGTATCCAGAATAGAGCTGGGAGACGTATCCTTGGCCTCAAGCCCAGGGGCCGCATCTCTCCAGCCCTAAAATCTCTCCACTGGCTCTCGGTTGCTGCAAGGCTCACATTCAAATCCCTCTGCATCATCCACAAGGCTGTCTGGGGCCAGTGGCCATGCTATCTACAACTAGCTCTCACCAAATACTCTCTCTCCAGATGATTATGCTCCTTCGGTGCCATCTCTCTGCGTTTTAAGTGCTTCTCTAAACAGCGAGCTGGTGGGTGATTTCTTTCCTCGGCTGGCTCCCTCCTCTGGAACAGCCTCCCCCTTCCTCTCCATCTTGAGCTGGAACTCCTAAAATTCCAGAAGTGCCTCAAGATTTCCCTTTTCCCCTCCTCCCTTCCTTGCTAACCCCACAGTCGGTTATAGTCCTGGGAGGATATCTCAGCGGCAATGTGCTTGCCTTGGAAACAAGATGACACGAAGCAACACAGGTTCGATCCGCAGGTCTGCGCTTAGAAACCTCTGGGTATTAATCACATCTCGTCAATCATCAAATTCTGTGTTGGCACCTTAAACTAGCCACCCATTTTTCTGATAAAGCCACAGCCTGGATCAGTTCATTCCTGGACAACTGATCGATGCATGTCTTCTCTCCCATAGCAGCAGCATCACCGGCACCCGTCACCTGCGGGATACCACAAGGTTCTTTAACAGGCTAAATGCAGCTATCAAGTGGTACAACGTGTTCACAAAACCTCTATTTGATATTTTGGACTATCTGGGTGTCACATATACTAATTATGCTGACGACACCCAGATACTCATCTCAGGAGACTACGTCGCCGACTCTCTCTCTGTGAATGCCATCTACCAAGTCATCCAAGCCTGGATGGTGCAACACGGACTCTGTCTGAATGACGAGAAGGCAGAGCTCCTCATTCTTGGCTCTCCTAGTAAACTATCCAAACTGGCCCTGAGTTCAATTTCTTCATCATTGATGGTAAAACTATCAAGGCCTCTAAGGACCCTAAAACGTTAGGGATTTATCGGTGGCCAGACAAACAAATGCAGTATCCTCTGCAGCGGCATACACCTGCAAGCTCATTACAGCTAGCCGCCCTCTCCTATCACCAGCCAACAGTGTCACACTTGCCAGGACTCTCGTGCTGTCAAAAATTGACTATTGTAATGCCCTCTATTTGGGCACCAAAAGATGTAACTTAAAAAAGTAAAAAATCATCCAAAACAATGCTATTAGAGCAGCTCTCAACATCCCTAGGAACCAACACATCTCAGACACCAGACGTAACTTACGCTGGCTCTCCGTTCCTCAACGAAATACGCTGAAAACACTTGCTCTCACTCATAAATGCTTATCCAACCAAGCACCCTCCTACCTAGCCAACAGGTTTGCCCTCCACAACACCAACAGACCTCGCTGAACTGCTCAGACTAACTGCCTCTCTATAGCACGCTTCAACCTTCAAAGATCTGGCAGAGCCAGCTTCCCAGTAATGGCGGCGAAACTCTGTAATTCGCTCCCCAACTTGCTAAGATCTGAACCTTCCTTCCACAGATTCAAAAATATGGCCAAAGCCTGGCTAACCGCCCAAGACCCATCACCTACTAGCCAACCACCCCCTATGCGCTAGCCACCTGCCTCACCTCTTGTACGTAGGCTATGACCTTTTGCTCACCCGTAACTGCATTATGTATATATGTTTATAACTGTAGCTGTAATTTTAAACTGTAATTTAAACTGTAATTGTATTGCTCCATCTGCCTTATCATGTTGTAAATAAAATACACGCCCCGATGCCCTTGGGCCTGGTGCGCTCTACAAATTAAATAAATACAAATACCTTGTCCACTGGAAGTGAAGGATTCCCTGTAGGTGCCAGCCAAGAGCCCTGGAGAGGGAGTTCAGAACTGTAGAACTAACCTTGTTCTGGAACCCCTGGATTTGGGCTCCCGGCGACCCAGAAGTACAGAAAGAGCTGGAAACCTTTCCTACTGTATCAAGATCTCTTTGACCATGCTTAACACCCCTTGAGTCACAAAAAGACATGTTGTGCTGCTTTTGGCTCTCTACATTGCTTCAAACCATTTGCTGAATTTCAAGCCATTCAGACGCAGTCTCAAACTCTGTGAGAGCAACTGATCTGAGCAATGACTTGACCTGCTCAAAGACAGTGAACTCATTGTCGAAAATGCTGACCCGACCCAACCGAAGCCATCATCTAGACCACTGTCTCAACCATGGGAAAACATTGTCCCTGCATATGGAATATTGACTTGAGCTTTTAGAAGCCTGAACCATTGAACTGACTGGATGCTGACAGCCAATGGAATCACATGTACTCTAAATATCTTGACATCGGCTATACCGCAGTTAATACACCAAGAAGCCTAGTTTAATACTGTTGAGCCCTCAAAGCCAAGAATAAAGGTACTGTGAAGACGCCATGTCCTCATGGTCCACTATTGGGATCATAGTGACTTTTATGCCACCTCTTCTAACTTTTTTATCCAAGAAATAGCCTTGATCTGTGATGTTGTTGAAAATCGATTGAACACAACTGCTCATCTAGACAGAGTGCCCTTCTAATAATATTTTAAATATCTGTGTTTTCTTTTTCTGTGTGTTTTTGTAATTGTTTTCCAGACAGTTGATTGCATTTATATTGTTTAGTTACATTTGCCTATTTTTTAAATACTTTGTTGTTGTATTTGTTGAAGCTTGGGGTTTTTATTGCAACCATAAATGTCATACATGGCAACCAGTACAAGAGGTCGAGGCAGTTCTGGTATGAGGTGACTTTACAATATATACAATGTGCCTCAGAATAAGCAGGCAATTGTTGAGGAGGAACAGTAATAGGCTACAGAAACATGGACAAGTTAGTACACTTACAGTTAACAGACATAGCTAGTACCCTTCACTTACCTTAGGCACAATGTCACAAAATATCACAACATGCATATTTACATATTTATAGCTGAAAATAAGAGTGGAGTATTGTAGCTGGGAAGGACAAGATTCAATTGGGGAGGGTGATGAAACCCTCTTTGTAGAACAGAAGGAGGAGCTACTGTACAGTCCAGACTTGAAGCATTGAAGAGATGTGATAGCTTTTAGCAATGACATTTGAGGGCAGCGTATTCCGAGTAAATAGGAATATACTTAAAGATCTCTCTCCTCAGAACTCTAATGGCTCAAAACCTCCCTCTCCACCATTACCACCTATAAGATCATCCGCTTCCTAAAAATGAACCCTCGCAAAACTGAATAACTCCTCATCTGCCCTCTCAATACATTAACCTGACCTCCACCCATGGATCAATAAACTCACCACAGCCAACACAGACATATCCCTCTCCACACCAATGAATTCCCCAGGCTTTACCTTCAACCCCACCTATCATTCACAGACCACATAACTGCCATTGTCAAAACATGCAACCTACAGCTACACCTCCTATGTAAGAAATGACACAACCCTCCCATGATGACTTCCATGCTGCAGTCCAGGCACTTCCCCCTTCCAGCTGGAATATGGTAATGAAATCCTCACTGGACTCACCAACCTCAGAGAGAATTTCTTCAAAGAAAATCTGCACAAAATTGAAGGCCATCCACCTCAAATCCCCATCCTAACTTCACAACAAACGTAAGCCCATCACCCACGCAAACACAAGCCAAGCCACATTTCCTACATATGCCACACTGCAAGCTAATCTGCACGCAAAACAGGCATTCACCTAATAGGCACCTAGAGAGTGGAACATCTTCCCACCCCACATCTATGCCACCCCTTCACTACAACCTTCCATAACATCCTCAAAACATACCTCCACACTCCTGTTCCAGCCAGATCTCCTCCCTGCCATCCTTTATCTGTCCTAATCTGTATATAATGTTCTGAAAAAATGTAACTTAGTTGTTACCTCCTGCCTTTGAACAAAGAAATGTGTACACAAAAAGCACTCTGAGGTTCTCTCGGTAGGCCCAGCGCTGTATAAAGGATTACATTAAAAAAACAAATCCTGGTGCACAGGGCGGTAGGTGACCAAAAAGTGCAATTATCACAGGAGAATCAGGGTTCAAAGGGCCACAGACGACCAAGAAAAGCAATAATAAGTCACAATACAATCCGTGCAGGGCCATAGATGACAAATAGAAAATACAAAGAAAAGAAAAGGATAAAGGGGGGCAGTAAGAATTCTGAAAGTAGTAGGGGAACATACATAATGTGAAGCAAAGTGGTGGGGCCAGTGGCCCTACTATTCCCTAATGAGGCCATCAGACCTGGCCCTCAGTTTATATGTCCGTTGCAGTGACACCAGGCACAGGGATACCTAGGGACAGGCACTACATAGAAGGCACATAACCAGATGGGCCAATCAGGAGGCTGCCTGGCCTTTAGTGGCTCCCAACCAGGCAAGTTATCAGGCTTGAATGATTAGAGGCAAGAGACCACTTAGAGAGTTCCAGCCTAGTTGATTGGCAAGTGTAGGCCTCAAATGATGACATGGGGCTCTGTCCAGAGGTTCTCTGTTTTTTCTAACAAAGTATTCCTCCAGGCACAGGTCACCTGACCAGATTGTCAAATCCAGAAGGCTGCCTTGCCCATCAGGGGGACATGAGAAGCAGGAGCAGACATGCTAGACCTTTAAGCAGGCAGAAAACATTGTGTACTTCTTTCCATACGTCAATAACAAAAAAACTCAATCACAATGCAAACTCTCCATTGGGAGAGACTGGAGTTACCACTAGAAATTCAAAAGCAGATTGTTTGATAATGCTGCAGTAACAATAACAGTAAAAGATGAAAACCTGGAAGTCTTTGACTATAACTATCAACACACCATGATGTCAAAGATCCAAAGGTTTCGAAGACACCTTCCCTCTATTTGCCCCACATGTAGGAGACATGACAGGCAATACTTAATTCTGTATTGGGGGGAAATGTGGTAGGTCAACATAAATAAGAATAATAACATTGGACTCAAGACCTCAACGTCCAGTTTATCGAACCATCAATATAGAAATGTACCCTCTTGCAAACTGTGAACATTACAAAGCAATGGTAGAAGGTATGGGGAGTTCACAGATTTTATGATATCGGCAGATTGTGTTTCTGCCCTGGGTCAATGTGCTAGGTGTAGTATTCAATTGAATCATTCCTACTATCTCTGGAAATAAAATACACTGGGAGAAAGTATGGCCATGCCTATCTCCAATTCAGTAAAACACGAAAGAATTAAGAAATTGGAGTATGGAGCAAGTTTGTTTACAGAAAGCATGTAAATGCCCATCTATTGCCTTACCTGATTACATATCACAGATGGTCTCTCTAATTCTCAACACAAGTTTGGAAAAAAAGGAGGGCTTTGAAAGAGGATTGGCTTTGATGCTGGAACTCTGTGGATAACTTAATACCCTGAAGATGGTTGTTTCATCTAAAACTCTATGCACCTTTCGAAATATTGTTGTAGACTTTAAGCAATCAACATTTCTCAAGATTGATAATCTTTTCAGAGACCTCACTGGTAGGGAATGAAACCTGCTGTGCCACTGAAAAGCTGTTATCATACAATGGTGAGGGGTGATTTGGTCTACCTGACCCAACTCTATACCATAAAGCATTACATTAAAATAAGCCTCTATACTGTGCAGTAGAGTGGATGTGGCAGGCTCTGACTGGATTTACATGGAGAGAACGTGCCTACAACACACACAGATGGAGCTTTACCTACAATCAAATAAAATGTATCAGGAAACTGTGTTATAGAAGGCATTAAAGTTATTCAGAAAATGATCCATAACTCAAATAAAATCTATAAAATAGTTCCACCCATATATCACTGAAAAAATTTGCTCATTGTTTGCTAAATACTAATTATAAAAAGGAGCCAAATGTGCCCATTTGTGTAACTGAGAACTAGATGTCATTTGGATCGTAGATCTCTGATTGGATTGGATTTGATTTTGCTTTGATTTCTATTTTACCAGATGTCAAATGCCAGATGGGCATGATTATTAGGGATCCAAGTTCATGGATGCTTTTGCATAGAAGCTGGTGAGGAGGACAAGAGACCAATGATATGATATATGATATAAGTCATTTAAAATGTGCCTGTACAGAAGTGTTACTAGGCGCGATGATACCAACTACAAAGTTCATCCGGTAAAACCTCCCAACATACATTCATTCTAGCAGGGATGCTCTCCCTCATCTTACATGATAACCATTTCCATGATGTGGTCAACTAGTACATAGGTGACTTAACAGCTGTTTCACTGTGCTCCAAACCAGGCCAGGTTTTCTTCCAAAATAAGGTTTTCTTTTCTTCCAAAATAAGTCTTGTTGATTGTACAACTATACAATGTTGTGTAAAATTCATAACATCACTTGAATAGGGACTTCTCTGGAACACCTGAAAGGTGTATTACATGCTGCAGCACTACTCATCAAAGGACTCCTCAAATTCAACCGCATCACCCTAACCCATATCAATCTGCACTAGCTCCCAGTGCAAGCATGTGTCACCTTCAAATCCTGCTGCATCATTTACAAGTCCCTCACCCTAAAGTTCCCAAGCTATCTCACTGAGAAACTCAACATCTCCAGAGGCCTACAATCTACCAGAAGTGAAGACATGTGCAGACTTTAACTCTGATGGTGCAGGAAGGAAAGAACCACATTAAAGCTTTCTATGTTTATACCCCAGACTTGCCCCCTCACTTCTCCATTTCAGGAAGGAGCTCAAGACTCTCCTCTTCAAGAAATCCATCCTCCCTAATACCTAGATCCACATACCTTCCACTTGCCACATAACCTGAGGCTGGGTAATCTGCTCTCCTCTGTTTGCTCCCCAGGATGCTTGTATAGGAACTGCTGCCAAATGGCCTGCCCTTCCACACCCCCATGTTCAGCTCATCCTCCCTTGTATTTATCTTCCCTTACTGTTGCCTTCCCTCTATGACTTATAAAGTGTGCCATTGCTTCCCGAAGCAAGGTCAACACTCCATGAATACCCTATTTGTAATAATAATAAATATAATAAGAATTGAAAAATGTAAGTCGAAAGAGGTGCCTATATTGGACAACACCTCAAAATTGTCATCTCTAGACAGGGTAACTTCCATGCTCTACTTCATGAAGCATACTTTTTAGGAGACATAGGAGACATTCCTTGACCTATATGACTGATGAAATCTGAATTGGGAGTCCTCCTCTCTGTAAATGCCTATTTAATTAAGGAAGTGGCAAGACTCCCTGTGACAACTGAGCGTGAGAAGCATTTGCTTATGAATATCAGTGGAAGAGGCCCTAACTGGCTCAACAATAATAAATCGAATAGCTGGGATTTTGAAGCTTCCTAATAGACTTAAACACTCTTTGAATTTGTTCTATAAAGAAAATGATGAAGTTCCAACTTTTCTTTTACAAGGCAAAGTAGCTTCATTGTACTTATATACTTATTTACGTTACAGTAGTTTCTCAAATTCTTTTAAGATTGTATATAACATGTCAGCTTGCCATCTATTTAAGAAATGTCACTACTGAATGAAATATGAATAAACTGTAGTTGCTCAAAAGCATACAACCCATTGAAAGCCGAGACACCATCATTTTATTTTCCTGCGCTGCTACCAGATATGCGTGAAGTTCTATTATATACTGTTGTAATACCCCATTTCCCGTAGTCCTATAATTATACACATGTGCTGTTTATTCCCAAAACCTGGAGCATCCATGATTTGGTCAGGAAGTGCAGGGCATATAATGGCATTTAACAGGCACTTAAAATGCATGAAACTGCAGTGTGAGACATGATCTTATGTCACAAGCACTTAAGGATACTAGCACAATAACTTTATGTCCATATGTTTCAATGAAATAACCCAGTGCTGCCAGCATAGGCCTGTACGCTGCCATCAAATGCCCAGTTAATTGCACATTGTGTCAATGAGCAGCCATTTCATAGCCAGACACTGGTAGTTATGTGTTTCTCGATCACCAAAGGTAGCACTTGACCCTGTTACCCCTGTATTGCTACTGTTTGTGGAGGAGTGGGGGAAAGGTGATCCTTAACACAGAGGAATGTGATAAGGAAAGCTGGAGAAAGGTAGGAGACGCTGATAGGTACAGATTACTAGGTGGGAATACCAACAACCGAATACAGTCCAATTTGAAAGATCTAAAAGACTATGTAGAAGGAATGGGTTGGATTAACAAATATTATGTAGAAGGAATGGGTTGGATTAACCACACAAGTTAGAGGTTCCTTTCAGCACATCATCCCAGACTACCATACATTTACCTTTTACACAAGATCTATAAGCATCCTACTACACCACCAGGAAGACCAATAGTGGTGGCCACCAATGGGCTGTTGCAACCACCTGGTGCATATATTTTTTCTTAATCCACTAGCACACAAAACTGAAATGTATATAAAGGGCACAACACATTTCTACTAATTTTACAATGCATCAGTTTGACAAATGATGACATTCTTTTCTCAGTTGACGGTATAAGGTTATATGCCTCCATACCCTTCAAAGAAGGTCAAGAGGCAGTAGAATGGATGCAAATCAATGCACATAACATACGGGCATCAAAAGAATGTATCATAGCTCCATTGGATTTAATCTCTCAGAATGCCTAGTTGAAATATAAAGATAGGCATTTCTTACAGACCTCGGGTACAGGTATGGGGACCGTCATAAGGCCAACCTACGCAAATAGTTTTATGCATACGTTTGATGTAGACAACATTATTAATCATCATGTCTTTGGAGTATGGAAATGTCCTTTATTTACATTACACGATTTCTTTGGCTATCTCAATGCCATTAATGAGCGTATTCAGTTTATATTTAACATTGGTAACCCAGACATTACTTTTCTTGATGTTAAAGTTATTCCAACAGCACCAAATATGAGTACTACCATATTTTACAGACCAACTGATAAGAACAATTTGTTACATCACCTAAGTTTCCATCCCCCATGTGCATTACATGGCTTGGTTTATGGGCAAATGCTCTGCATTAAGCATATTAACAGTGATGAACAGGTGTATCATGACAAATTGAATAACACTTTGAACAGGTTTGTAGAAAAAGGCTACCCATTAACATAACTAAATGAAGCTAAGACTAAGGTGTCCAATATCACCAGGGAATCCCTTATGCAAATTAGTTCCAATAAATCACAACCTTGTTGGTACACATATCTAGGTACTGTCTCCAGAGTAATAAAATCAAAAGTATCATTGCAAAACATGGATGCATCCCACAACATGATAGAATGATGAAATAACTCTTTCTTACATTTCCAGTTTTTTCATATAAGAGAACAAGCAATCTTAGAGGCCTATTAGTAGATACTAAAGCCACTTAACATATGAAAGCTGACGCCAGAAGAAAGGGCAAATGCCCATGCTTCAACTGCACAAATTGTAACAATATCACTTAAGGGGATACCGTGTATCATCATACTACAGGACAACAGCTTAAACTCAGGGATTTTTCCGCCTGAGACACCAGTAATGTCATATACAGTGTTAGATACCCGTGTAACCTCTACCAGGTCAAACAAGTAGAATGGCCAAGACACGTTGCAATGAACATAAATCTAATGTCAGGACTAAGAACATGAACTCACCAATAACCAGGTATTTTCATGAGAAAACACATCAGACTGCCCAGATGAGGTTCCAAATACTAGAAGTAATTCATCCAAATAACCTGGAGATCTTCATGACTTCTAGATTATAACAGAGAGAACTATTCTGGATCAGTAGATTGGACTCCCAAGTGGGATAAATGACGAGCGAAACGTACATTGTTATATTTAACTATTGTCGTAAGTAGCCATTTCTGGCACTGTCCTGTTATGAGAAAGATATTTATTTGATAAGAGGGGAAATACTTTTGGTTCTGACCTTGTTACACAGTCAGTAATTTGACATTGAAGAATAATTGCTAATTAATACATCAATGTTATGTATGAGGAATTTGCAACATTTGATAATATGCCTTCATTATGAAATGGTGTTGTTTGTCACGATCACACTGGCACAACAGACATAGAGGTTTGTCATTATTTAGGTGTTAGAATCCTTATTTAAATGACCAGCGAGTGGTCTCTGACAAGGTGTCTATTGAGGACCGCATTCAGAAGAATATTTTCTAATTACATATGTAACAACTTCATGTCATGCCAACGTTATATACAAATTCAGACTAAGTGAACTAACAATGCCATGGATAGCATGCTTTCGAGATTACTATAGTAATTTTCATTGCAATACCTGTGTACACGAATTTTGTAAATAACAAAATTCACTGTTTTATTGCTATCATGATTTTGAGATTACTTTAGTAGTTGTTATTTTCACACCTTTGTACAGGATTTTTGTAAATAGCATGACTCATTGAATGTTTTTATGTATCTTATGTTATGTCTTTCATTTGCACCATAATGATACGTATGATTTTGTGTGAATTCACTTCATAGGAAATTGTATTGTATTCACAAAATGTGTCAGAATGAACAGTATATGAGGATCAGGGAGGGAGTATTATTGTATGGTTTAGCTACTCAGGAATAGTGATGACCAGTAGAAGCATTCCCATTGTGTGACACGGTTGTAAACAATGATGTCAGATGAGTCACTTTCCTTGCGTGATGATGTCATCATGTCGACGTGTGATAATGTGACACGTGATTTGGCGTTTCCCGCTAATAACACATTTATATTTAAAGAGGGTTCCCGTCTGCATCTGTCTTTTGATAGCATTTAGCCTGAGAAAAGAATGGAAAAACACTAATGAAGATGTTTTAAAATCAAGAGGAAGAGTGAAACATCTTTAATGAATTACATATACATGTTAAGCATGTTTGAGTAGTGTTTGAGTAGTGTCCCCACTTCTCTGGTTGCACACAACAGTGGGAGGTTCCCTCAGCTCGGTCTCTTTGGAAAGGAGAAAAAGATCATCAATAAAACATGCATTCACATGCCCAAGCACTCTCTCATTGATTATTTCCACAATCACCTCAATAACTCATCGTCTCCCCTCCCTTACTCATAAGTGTTTTGTGGGTGGTGTCTGCTCACGTTCCTCAATTAGCGATCAGCCTGTCTATGATTGGCTGTGCAAGATTGTGACCAAAAAAAAGTTGGATGGCATATTTCACTTTTTGTATGCGAGAGTGATATATTAATTCAATATCTAAATACCTGGCATACATGTAGAATGTAATGCTACCAGGAAAAGATAAGTGGAACTGTGGTTTTGATGTTACACAGAATATTAACATTAGAGAGATCTTTTAAATGTTGCCACTAGACGTGTCCTTAATGCAATGATATTGTTTAAGTGCATGATTGACCTCCATTTGTAAGGACAAATTGTCCCATTGGGTGGTAGTTACCACTCAGTGTTACATGTATTTAAATAAGCATACCATCTAAAGTGTTATATTGTTAAAGAAACTAAAAGATAGTTAATTGTACAAAAGATCATAGGAAGGAAGAATGTATCAAAGGCAATGGGCTTGTAAGATATATTTTTGGATTATATCTATTACTTTGTGTTATTTTAACGTGGTATCTTTGCTATGGTGCTTTTTGATGGTATTTGTGGTAAACATGTTGGGGTGTTTTTTATAGTGGTGAGACTGATTTCAGAATAATGCCTAATAATTATCATTACCAGGGTCACTAACAGCAACAAACACTGGACTTAACACACTCTGAATAGATGGCTCATGCCCTCTTGTGGTACCTTATGTACAAAACCACACTATTTACTTTTATTTAGCATTGTTAAAGCGCTCACACAGCCCATGGGCATTGAGGCTCTGTTACAGGAATTGTTTGGTTAGTTACGTAATTGTTTTTTTGACTTAGTTGCGTATTTATAACGTGCTTAAATACCCAGAGGTTTCTAAGCGCAGACCCGGGGATCGAAGCTGTGTTGCTTCGTGTCATCTTGCTTCCAAGGCGCGCAAGTTGCCACTGAGCTGTCCTCCCGGGACTTTTGGCTGAGTTTCAACAAATGTAAAGCATGCCATTGAAATACTGCACATTCATTCAATCTCTCTAGATAAACAGCTCACTGTGGTTACTTTGCTTTGAGATATGTCTTACTGCACGTCTGCATCCCCCTAAAAATGTCAAATGAAAGGGACTGGTACATTCAAAGTGCAAGTACATTCCTTCTTGCAATAGCTTTCAGAGCTTTATCTGTGCAAAATATACCAAGTGTTTGCCAAACAGCCACTGTCTGCGCTACTCACAGAATTCACAAATATTGGGAGAGTACTATGTTCATTGACTGATCATGTAAGTCAGCTCAAAAGACTATTGAGTAAGAATTATATCAAAGCCACTGATTTGGATTTTCAATTTTTGTTATTGAAGAAATTTGCACTTTCATGGTGAAATTGAACAAAAGAAGACCCTAATACACTTTATGTTCTGAGAATCAATAGAAGCAACCATATAGGAAAGTGACTTGAAATTCAACGTTAATCGTCAGAAACAGCCATGATACAAAATAACAACAAAACCAACGCCTTTGGTTGGTTTTGTTGTTATTTGTATCATGCCTGTACCATGAAAGTGCACATTTCTTCAATAACAAAAATTGAAAATCCAAATCAGTGGCTCTGATATAATTCTTTCTCAATAGTCTTTTGAGCTGACTTACATGATCAGTCAATGAACATAGTACTCTCCCAATATTTGTGAATTCTGTGGGTAGCGCAGACGGTGGCTGTTTGGCAAACACTTGATATATCTTGTTCTAAAGGTTTTTTTTGAGAAATTACCCTTTTTGCTTTCACTGCTGCTGCACACCTGACAATTAACCAATTTCTCAGGACACATATATAATGCCTATTTATATTGGGAGTTGTGCGCACGTCCAACTCAAGGATAATTTCTCAATCACACTTACTGCTTAATCTGTGCAAAGCCTTGCCAATTGTCCTTGGCTTCGTGAAACTTGGCAAGAAAAATACTCTTTAAAAAAACAGCAAAACTTTGAGAAATACAAACACAGTAGTACATGCATGTTGAAATTAGAATCTCTGATACAGCACCTAAAATAAACTGAACTACTTAATCTGGGCTACCAAGTATCTTTTACTTCACCAGCACCTCAATTAACCTTATATTTACCTAACTCTGTAGGCGGTATTCCGGACTCAGCGTGGCAGTGAAATCTTCCTCAGCATTTCTGCCTGCCTTGCATAGGGACACCCAGATATGGATTCTCGAGACTGCAGCTTTTCTACAGATCGTCAACCCAGGAGACAGCTTCAGCTTTAGCCTTAGTCCAGCAGACAGTCAGCTTTCAGGCACTGAACTCTGCCTGCTCAGCAACCAGCGTTTTTGGCCTCTCCGTCCATCAGTGTCAGAAGAGCAATGCCCCTCTACTCTGCCTCCAAACCCTTTTCTATGACACCCCCTTTCAATCACGAGCACCTCCCCTTGTCCAGACCTACCCATATCACGCAATTTTTCTATGTGCCTTCCTTATTATGCTCACTGCATTGCTGAAGAGAAACTTGTTTCATATTTCTTGTGCTCTTCCTGCTCCAAAACAAAGCTATGTTTTAGCAGAACGGAACTTCACATGTTTCAGCTACCACACAGTGCAGATTCAGCCTTCACATCTAAAGCCCATGTATCTTCCCATCTTTAGAGCATTATGCATTTTCATCAATCTGCATCCAGCTTATTTCATGAGCTAATTTGAATGATATATTATTGTGGGAATCTGTTAAATGCTAAATGAGTTGGGTTAATTAGTATGTTATATTTATGTTAGTATTATATTTAATGCTGTTCAGTTCATTGAAACAACATCCTCAAGCAAAGTGCAATCTCAAGCATGTGCTCTGTGCATTGGCATCTATTTAATTAACTCACAATATTGAGTCCAGCCATGAGTTTCACACCCTGGGTCCCAGTTGAAGTTCAATCCTCACTAAAATGTGCATGTTGAAATGATGAGTTTAGCTGTTGAAATGTAGAGTCTGTTAAAATTAGAATCATACTCCTACAGGCCTCATTACAAAGTTGCCGGTATCCTGGCGGTATTACTGCCAGGATACCATTAATCGGTAACACTGTTACTGCCACTCAGTCTGGCTGAATTACTACCAGATTACAAGTGGACGGTAAATCCCCATTCCATGGAGTCGCTTTGGACTCCATGGGAGAATTGGCAAGTATTACTGGCACCACTAATACTGGTGCAAGTAATACAGGCTATTTTAGCCATTAGGGTGGAGGATTTACCTCCAGATCGTAGCTGGAGGTAATTCCAGCCACCCCACTGCAAAGTTGAACTTTGCCAGAGCGATAACATGCCAGTAAACTGAATTACTGGCAAATTATTACCGCACTGGCAAAGTTTTAATGAGGTCCAATATCATTCACTGAGTGATATGGCATGCTCGAACCTTGCAACCCTCCAGTATCTTGTGGCACACAACACCTGCCATGCATTTCATTCTTCATAAACCTAGCTTATGCATGAGCCATGGAGCCCCTTCAGCTACCACATTGGACACATCCTTAAAAAGATGGTCCCGCCAAGGAATATAAAGACCTGTGCATGCTCTTAGATACAAGTCAAACCCCACTCCTGCATAGCAAATGATTTGACAACTTGAAGTAACTTTCTTCTATGTCTAATCCCTCCTGATGACAGTCCATCCCCCACCGACATATACAAATGGTCTCTCGCATGGCCGGCTTCACCGTTCCCAGAAAGATTCTCAAAGCAGTGAACCCTTCCCATCCTGAAACAATTATTACAAGCTGTGAGTTAAGAATGCAAGTCCAATAACTGCAGACCTATGTATGCTAGCTGGTACTACAGGCACCCATACCTAGATCGATTGAGACACCATAAATAATTCCCTTTACTTTACCGAAAGTCGTGGAGTTCAGTAGCCTAACAACTGGTAAAGCAAGAGTATAACCTCTTCCCAACACTCCATATGTGAAAAAGACGGCCATTGCCATGTAGAGTATAATCCTGGACCACTTACCATCCTGGACTGAGGGTAAGATACATACCCTGAAATGAATTAATACATTATTACGACTGACTTCTGCAATTGTATTCGCTCTCCCCTCTTGCTTCTCCACTTTTCACTGCTCACTCTCTGATCTCTCCTCCTCGCCCTTTCTTCCTTTTCCTATCTCCTCCCCTCCTCCCCTTATTTTCTTCTATGCACTTACTCTATCAGAATTGTCCTTGACCTAGTATTATAGCAACATGTTTTGTCTCCTCCCCTAGTTGTTTGCCCCCACCCCCTCCAACACTATCTGAAATGTTGTCAGGCCTAGTACGTTAGTCGCCTGTTTTGTTCCTCCCCTCCCTTCTTCACCCCTCTCCCTCACCTTTATGTTAATCTCTGGCTCTACCAGAAATGTCGGCAGGCCTAGTACGGTAGTCACCTGTCTGTTTCCATTTTCTTCCCACTTTGCCCCTCCCTTCCTTATCTATGTCTTAGTTCTTGCACTATCTGAAATGTCGTCAGGCCGAGTACGATAGTTAATTTCACATCCTTATTGTTCATGGCCTGTAAGAATGTCATTGGCCCTCATTACGATCCTGGCGGAAAGCAACCGACCGGACCGCCATAGCGTAAATAGCGTTTCCGCCATTGCACGACGGAGCAAAGTGCGGCTCATTCCGACCCATCGGGCACGAGCACCACGCCATGGCGGAAGTGCAAAGTCCGCGATGGCGGAAATTACCCCAAAACGGCCCACACCGCCGCCGTACGGCGCCCTAGGTGCAATTCCGCCACCCATTTTAGCGGTCACCGCAATGAGCGGCAATCAGAAAGTACGGTGACCGGAAATATACGGAAACGGAAGTAAAAACATGGTCCCGGAACGGGAAACATCACGCCGTACACCTATAAAAACACTATTTCCACACAACCATTAAAAATACTACCCTGAGACACATCCCAACCCGTCATCCACCCTAGTGAAACCAAGAAAAATGGGAAAAGTAGCGAAGAAAGCGTGCGACCGTAAGCGGCAGGTCCACTTCTCCCGTGAGATACTCACCGTGCTCACAGAGACCCTCCAGGAGAATGCTGCCGTCGTCTTCTCCACGCAAATGACCAGGACGGCACTTGCGAACAAGAAGGCCATATGGGCCCTGGTGGCACAGCGGGTAAGTGCGGTGGGGACCGCACCCCGCAACCCACAGCAATGCAGAAAGCGATGGGACGGCCTGCGGATCCGCGTCCGTAGCATACTTTCTGCCAACCGTAACATTGCCACAGCTACCGGGGGAGGATCGGAATCACCCATCAAGTTGACCCCCTGGGAAGAAATCTGTGCCTCCACCATTGGAATGGAGAGTATAGAGGGAGTCGGAGGGATGGAGAAAGGAGTGCAGACATCCGAAGAATCAGGTAGGTGTCCCAAATAAAACAATGCTAAAACCACAATGTCCAATCATGTGAAGCACCACGTGTCCACATAGTGCAACAGTAACACATGTCCAGGAGAACGTCCACATACATAGGCCTGATAGCACACTTTAAAAGTCACATTAAATACATAAATAATTAAAAATCCTAAAAACACCCTCTACACGTGCAGCAGGCACACCCTAACTGCAGGCTGCAAAACAACTGCACCCTCAATCCACACAAAAATGAAACCACCTCCAAGGCCCCGACCCAAATCACCCTCAGGTACCACCCCAATGCATGTGATACATTGCCATTCCAATTTCCACAGACCCATAAATAACACTCGCCCTCCTTTACTCCACCACAGGGTCCGATTCAAACGACGAGCTCCAGGACACCCCTACCAGCACACCTGCAAAGAGGGCCAAGACCAACGGCCAAAGACCCTCCACCTCAGCTGCACGCATCAAGACACGGCAGCAGCACAAATCAAGTGGCAGCACACAGGAGGGAACTTCAACAGGCACCCCAGCAGCCAGCATGCCCACAACAGCACCACCACATGTCCCCCCAATGGATGCCACAGAAGGCACTGCTTCTGGTGGCAGCAGCACCATAGGTGACACTGCATTAATGGCAGCATGCTCCGACACAGAAAACGGGGATGTCGAAGTTAGATCCATCCATGACCTGTCTCAATCCCCCTGTCTGTTCCATCCCGTACACCATGAGGATACCACGCAGGGGCACCCACAAGACGACGACTGGCCATCCCCCACAAGCCCTGTGGCAAGGCAACATGAGGTGACCAGCCCCTCTGTGACACCACCGCAAATGGCCATGGCCCAGCAGAGGCAACAGTCCCTCGACCAGGTGATCGTGCAACAGCAGCAACTGGCCACGCTCCTCAAGGACCATGCTGATGAATGTGGGGGCACTAAGGCAGACATAGAAACATCAACTGAGACACTTAGGGCAGAAATGGAGAGAAGTACAGAGACACTAAGGGCACAAATGGAGAGTAGCACCGAGAGCCTGAGAGTAGAAATGGAGAGAAGCACCGAGAGCCTGAGAGTACAAATGGAGAGAAGCACCGAGAGCCTGAGGGGGGAACTGCATGCGACGTCCAAAGACGTATGTGCTGAACTTGCCGCTGTGCGCCGTGTGCTCACTGAGCTCTCACAAACCCTTAGGGACATGCATGGACGTGAGCAGGCAGAGACATCATCCGTTGCAAGTTCCGTCCAGGGCAGCCCCCAACGTAGATCTGGGAGGAACCTGCGCTCCACAGGCAGGGGTGCCCCTGATACCCGGAGAGGGGGCTTGCAATAGCGACTGCCCACTGACAATGAGCATCTTTGGACACTGGTGTTCGGGGGGAGGTAGGAGGGTGGAGGGGGTGTGTTGGGCTCACTTGGGTGGCGGGTCGATGGGGTGTGTAACATGATATCACATATGCCATAAACAATGCACGATCATCCAATGAGATGTGTGGACATTGATCTTTGTGTACGAGGCCATTATAGGCGTACAGTCCATATTGTGCATGTTCCAGACACACACAGTGCCACAAGTCCCGTGTCCATGTATCAGCCACCAGGCGTGTGTGCTAGAAACATGCATCTATGATATGCTGACGAATGTCACGGCCCTCCTGTGCCTCGCAGACTCCTTGAGGTGCTGCCACATCCCCACCCTCATCATGACCATCTTCAGGTGCTTGCAGTTCTGCGTCAGGGGGCATGGGCACATTTCTACGTACGCACATGTTGTGTAGCATGACACATGCCATGACCATCTTTGCAACCTTCTCATGGCGGTACAGGAGTGCCCCGCCAGACCTGCTGAGGCAGCGGAAACGAGTCTTCAGTAGGCCGAATGCCTGTTCTATGACTACACGGGTACGTGAGTGGGCATGGTTGTAGTCCTCCTCATGCTGGTCCCGTGGGTTCCGGAGTGGTGTAAGGAGCCCCGGCATCACCTGTATGTGGACAATAAAGGATGTTTGTGGAATGACATTGCTACGTACGCACCCCCCCCCCCTTCCTGCCAGGTCATTGCCGCATCACATACCCCACATTATCATGCTTGAAATGAGACTCACCGAGTAGCCAGGATCTGTTCCCTGCGTGTCGCTCCATGTAGCGTGGTATTGTAGAGTTCCTCAAGACCATAGAATCATGGGTTGATCCAGGGAATCGGGCACAACAATGTGTAATGATCCTGTTGGAGTCACACACCATTTGTACATTCAGAGAATGAAATTGTTTTCGGTTGCGGTACTGGGCCTCCATGGCATGTGGGACGACCAATTCCACATGGGTGCAGTCGATGGCACCAATGCAACCCGGTATGCCGCCAAGTGCATGGAATCCCACTTTTGCGTTCGTAATTTCCTGCTCCGAGCGTGGTAGAGAGATGTAGTCGTCTGCGTGCCTCAGGAGGGCATCGAGCACTTGCAATAGTGTCCGTGAGAACAGTGGCTGTGAAATGCCATGCAACTGTCCGACTGTGTGCTGGTAGGTGCCTGTGGCCAGGAAGTGGAGTACAGACACCACCTTCAGTAGGGGTGGGATGGCGGTTGGGCTATCTATCATGCTGACAAGGTCAGCCTGTGTCATGTCCACAATGGCGGTTATGGTGTCCCGGTCCAATTGGTAGAGGGTGTGGATCTGCTCATCAGTGAGGTCGAACGGATGTGCTCGGAGGCGTGGGATTGCGGGCTGCCTGCGTGGTGGTAGTGGCTGTGCTGGCGGCCCTTGCTGGCCCTGCCTTGCCCTCCTCCTCCTCCTGCGTCTCCTCCGTGCGGCCGGTTGTTGTAGTAGTTAGTGTTCGTCTTCTTCTTGAAGTTGGAGTACTTGCAGTGCTATCAGGTCCCCCAGGGCCAACATCGCTAGTCCTGCCGGTAGCATTTCGGAGTGGATGTGGTTGTGGGAGGGGGTTGGGTGTGCAATTTATGTGTTTCCAGGCTGTATAGCCTCCACCTGTGGTGATTCATTCCACCTGTGCAAGCTGCAATCCCCTTTGGGCGAGCACGTCCCGCACACAACGCTGCAATTCGACGAATGGCATCTTGCTATTCCAATCATGTATTTGTACCCGATGGCAGTGTAATATTGGTTGATATGTTCATTCTGCTATGGTCCCATTGTTTCACATACTATCTTTGCAGTCGCGAACACACTTGTGAAGGGTCAGTGGAACGTAGTACTCGAGTAACGGTGGACCCTCATGCAACACTGTACCGAGGTTCACCGACGGGCGGGGCGTCCCATTTGTGAGTGAAGCCAGTTGCCATTTTCACACACAGCCGCACTAGATGGATTAATTTGTGATTTCAAGCGGCCACAGATGCCTTTTCGACGTGATGTTGCAAATGAGGAATTCGAAGGACGGCGCTTTCGGTTTTCAGCTAGCGGCGAGGAGATGCCCACCGGTCTGACTGCAAATATAACGTTCTATTGTTCAATGTCCTTGGGACAGGGGCCATGGCGAGAATGCAATGATTGATATGAACAGTATGGGATGCGCAATAGCGTAGTGGAGGATAAGGCAGGACGTTCCCAAATACATGGTACTTCACAACACTGGAATTCCGGGCTGGAGCACAGTGGATTTTGCAGGCTGCATAACGCACAGACTCAATGGAAATTTCACATGTTATGTGAGTATGTAAACAGGCGTTTTCATACCGGGATGAGGGAATGATGTATGGATGCATGGACAGATGATTTAATACAGAGTTTGCCATGTACAGGGCTTCTTGGAATCTATCCACCTCCCCTGCGCTATGTGATGCAGGGCTGCCATAGTGGGACCATCGTCTATCTGGCCTTGTTGAACCCTCCCTGTCTCGACGCGCCTTCAGACACTTGTGTCTATGCACGTTACTAATCCCATCTGATGGATTCTGTTTTAACAGACGCATGCACAAAAACACTTGTTTGTAATAGTGTTTTCACCTCGATATAGATAGTTATGATTCGCAAGTGGTTTTTGGGTGGTGATGATCCTTTGGAGTGGGCTAGCATGCATATGGCTGTGGATTTGGTGTGATCATTGAAGTGAGTAATTCAAATGAAGTTCTGATGCCCATACTATTCTTTTTCATTTCATTTGGGTGACAGGTATCTCCTCCCCTTTTGCCACTGCCCTCTGTATGCCACTCCTGCAGATGGATTTTACTCCCGACACCTGCTGCTTCGTGTTAATCAGTGGAGCACCATTACGATCTTATGGGACGATCGCCAATGGGCCACATGCCCTTACGCAGTACTAGTGGCTAGGAGCAACATTTCGGCCGTTCAGCTGGACTAGTGCCTCGCTAATGGGACGGCCCTGCGGTTCTAGGCGCTTCCATGTTGCCTTTTCGTACGAGAATGTAGCCCCTGTGTACCATGAGGGAACAGGGCGTCACACAAGAAGTAGCTGGTCATTTATTGCGGATGCAGCCCACAATGATGAAATATATTTTGGAGTTCATGGCCTAATGGCTGTATGGGCTTGGTGAATTTGTTGTGCATTAAATTTCTATTCTGATATGAACCGTGTAGCGTTCTTCTTTGCAAGTGATGTGGCATATTCCTATTTGTGGAGCGATGTATTGTGAGGAGATCTGCATTGGGTTCCAGCTTCGGAGTATAGTTGCGTGGTACTGTACTGGGCGCGTTTGCCTACGAAGCCCAGTGAGGTCAGGGATGAGGGCTGCCAATATGACTGTTTTAATGATGTCATGCTCAGGGGCGGGGGATTGGCTTTTGTGTGACAGATGCCGGTCAGCCAGGTGGATTGGTGGAATGATGTGATTATCAGAATATGGCTGGTCACAGGTGCCTGTGTTTGCGTGCGTTTCTTGGAGGGAGACTGAGGTCATGTCCATTTGTATAGCTTCTGTATTCGTGCCATCTGTGCCCTGCAGCTCCCATTGGCCCCTCTTGAGATTCATTTGTTCGTTGGCAGGCATGGATGACTTGTACATTTCACTGGTTGCATTGTGTGACTTCATTGCACCTACGGGGAGTTGTTCAATGTGGCCAGGGAGCGGTGTACAGGCACTCAGTAGGGCCGTTTACGGTTGGTTCGCGATGCCGTACTTCTCACCATGGCGGAATGGTACTTTCCGCCGTGCTTGATGGCGTTAGGTGCATGTCCGCTAGGGTCAGAATTCGCGTACCGTTGCGCCATGGTGGTAATTACGGTTTGGCATGGCGCGCGTGCGCGTACTTGGTGCAGTTAGCGTTGGCGTTCACTACGGTGTCGCTGATGGCATCGTACTTTACGGTGACGGGTCATGATCGCACCGAGCGCTATTCGATGGCGGTATTGCATTTCCGCCATCGTTTTTCAATTTCCGCCAGGGGCGTAATGAGGGCCATTGTATTTTCCCTTTTTCCCTCCCTTGCCTTGAAGCGCTTTGAAACACATGTTGTATAGGCGCTACATAAATAAACTATCATATCATATCATTTATGTACTTCATGAATGAGCTGGTTAAAACCCAAAGTATTCGATTTACCATCAGGTTAAACACTCCCTCACTAAGATGCCTGTGATAAAGGAAACTAGCTTAGGGTTTATGAATGAAGGCACAATGAGTTGTAAACCTATGAGGAAGCACAGCCATTAAGATATGTAAAACAAATGTTACATAAGTTTTAGACTTGGGTTGTGAATGATAGCCAGTGGGGCAGCATCACATGTCTTCAAGTGCATATCACACTGCTTACAATTTTGGCACTTAAAGAACATAAAAAAAAGCACTAGTCAGTGAAATGTCAAGTTTACAGTGCCAAGTGCTTACTTCATCTTTTTTTCTCACATATATATATTTATATATTACATGGCCACAGTAGTGGCCATGTAGTTATGGTTAAGTTGGTGTTTCCATAGGAAGAGCACTTTTTGGGCGGCTTATAACTTCGCTCCCCCTGGACGAATCCTCACCAAACTTTGCAAAAAAAGTATATGGCCCACTCTGAATTTTTTTGCAAAGTTTGGTGAGGATTCGTCCAGGGGGGAAAAGTTATAGGGGGGGTCCCAAAACTTTTTTTTTTCCCATAGACTGAATGGGAAAAAACTTTGCGCACAGCTACAGCCCGAACCGCTGGACGGATTTACACCAAATTTGCGGCAGGAGCGGCGGCCTGGTCCCGAAAGCGTGCTTTTGCAAATTTGGTGTAAATCCGTCCAGTAGTTTTTTTAAAAAATGACCAACATGTAAGGCAAAAAAATGTGTGATATCTGTGTTCGCTTCGCGGACAGACTTCCCTGTTCGCTCCGTGGACAGCACCCCGATTGGCCCATGGCCTTGCGTCATGTCCGCGGACATGTGACGTGTTCAATGATAAATGAGCTATGAAAACTCCCGGTGTACTTAATTGTTCGTAAATACACAAACTGGGGGTGTCCTCAGGACGCTGTCCGTATTGTAATCTGTCTAGTTGAATGTGTTCTAAGAACACTCGCGGTGTCCCGAAATGGTTGCAATTACACAAAATGGGGATGTTCTGAGAACGTTGTTTGTATTGTTCATTGTCAGGGTGAAAGTGTTTTAAGACCACTCCTTTTGTCCGCTAATAGTACAATTTCCTATGGCCGTCAACCGACTTTTTGTCCACTAAAGAAACGATAAAGCCGGCTGGTGTGCGCCTACATTATGTGATAATCCTATGACTGGCGCTATTGACCTGGCTGACTTGCTTTTGCGACACTAAATCATATCTCCCACCCCTAAGCCTGATATTATCAAAGCATTCATATTCCCCGCCTCTCTCCGTGATGTTACAGGGTGCGTCATCAAACACGCCCAGTCCTCTCCAGTCCTAAGTGACTTTACACAGAACCCGGAAGACAACACATATTATGTCACAACGCAGCGCGCCACAATTCGGAATATGAAACAGTGATTTAAAAGCAAACAGCAAGATTGTAAATTTTGTAAAGTACATTTATTTGACATCAAATGTTTAGAGAATATTCAGCAATTTGCATTTGTCTTTGTTGTCGATCCGCAAAAGTTCATGTTGAGGCACGCGATGTTCCTTTGCGGTACAGAGGGTGTTAGATCAGCTTACAACTCAGTGCGCCACAATTCGGAATATGAAACCGTGGTTTAAAAGTAAACAGCAGGATTGTACATTTGGTAAAGTACATTTATTTCACATGAAATGTTTAGTGAATATTCAGCGATTTGCTATTGTCTCTGCTGTCGATCAGCAAAAGTTTATTTGGAGCCACGCATTGTTCCTTTGCGGTAGATAGGCTGTTGGTTTATAATAAAAGCAGTAAATGGTCGCTCTGATAATCGGAAGGTTGCTCCAAAAACGAGCCATTAGACCACCCTATTGGTTGGTATGTTGTTTGTAGCCGCTAGTACTGCTTAAGGGCATATTGGTCCTTGGCGATTGTCCCATAAAATGGTGAGGGTCATGAATTTGCATATTTGGACCTGCACCTGGCAGTTGAAGACCCCATCTGCTGGAGTCTGTAAATTGTGACATAGGCCAAATGGGGCCACATACCTGTTTTAAAAAACATAAATTAGTCTCACCAGCCGATCTTCATTAAAAATCATCATTTTATTTATTAGGGCGTTAAACTATTTGCTATCGAAGATAGTGCAACGGAGTATGTTAATAATAAAATAATAATATTTTCCCATTCATATAGCGCTAAGAACCGTGAGGTATCTAAGCGGTGCTTATTATTAACCACGGCGTGTGGTGCTCGTTTATCGACCACGGAAGGATGAAAGGCTGAGTTTGGCCTTGCCGGGATTCGAACTTGCGTTAGCAAGCTGTGCACGGATGTCAAAGCGAGCGGTGTACTCGCTGTGCCATTTGACAGGCTACAGCGAAGTGGCACAGCGAGTAGAGTGCTTGACCGCCTATAGACCGGTTAAATTATTTCTATTAACCCACCCTGTGTCGTCTGCCTTTTTCAGAGCCCTCTAAACAACAGGGGATCAATTCGGCGGTGATAGTGCGCGGTAGAAAACATTATGCCACTTTCAACGAACAAGTTCAACTTGAGCGGTCTTTAATGCTACGCTATTGTAATTATATTTGGTATAAAATAATCTAAAGGGTTACTTACAGTACAATTGCAATTTCCATTGTCTACGAGTGGTGCAGTCCCAGAATACGACTCCGCGTGGGCCAACGATCTTTCGCATAGTGATATAATATATAAAAGTGGTTTCGTTTCATAAATTTCATCCTTCTCTTCTCTTACGTTTTAGCAACACTCCTTCAAGAGAAGTCTTTCATCACAATCTCTGTCTGTCAAGGTCAAAACACAATACAACCTTATAGTCCGCTTCGTGAGCCTCTCCGGGGCCCGAGAAAAAAATGGAAGCAGCTGACCTTCACTGTGAACAAGCATAAATTCTTACATAGCAACATTCTGTGTAAAGCCATCTGTAGAAGTTGGTTTTTGCACGCCATGTTTGTATATTTTTTGCGTGATATTAAAAAAAGTTTGTTTAAAGGACGTTATGGTTTTAAGTACAGCCGAAAGACCCCTGAAAATCGCAAGTTATGGTAAGCTATGAAAAATAACTCGCGCCACCACCGTGCACTGCTAAGACTAACACCCAGGACATCAAAGATGACATCGCAAATGTCATTGATGAAATCACTGATGACATCACATGTGTATGTACTTTTCATGAAATTTGTGTACTAGGGATTTTTATTATAATGTTGCGAAAAAAGTGTCAAGGATATTGCAATAAATATCATACCGTTATTAGTGCTTTGAACAATGCATTGATATAAATAGCATTGTATTATGGGATTCTATCTAGTATACTGAGCTACTAATGGAGAAACATAGCATTGTGTGCAGAGTACAAGATGAAAGTATAATATTTGTAATGTTAATATGTTGAATAATGAAATGATAATTGTCCTGAATTGTTCGAAAAATCACAAAATGGAGGTGTTCTGAGGACGTTATTCGTATTGTGTGATTGCTTAGCTATATGCAATGAGGGAATGGCAAAGAGAGTAAAGTGGACGCCGTCCGCGGACACCGCGGCTGTTCGTGGACAGGGCGTGCTACTTCCGGGTTTTTCCAGCATGGAAAGAAGACTGTACGGATCAGCCAATCAGATGTCGAGGTTGTGGATTTGTGTTGAAAGAGACTGTGTGTGGTGAAGATGGCAGAAGTGGTGAAAGTCAGGGTGTTGGTGCTCGGAGATATGTTTGTGCATGGTTTACAGCAATACGCTGAATGCAGGCATGTTGCAAAGAACTTTGATGTGAAAGGAGTGGAGGTGGTGTGGAGCACTGTGCCTGATTGCAATGTACAGGGAATTGTACAAGTTTGTGAGGATATGGCCACCATGAACAGTCCGCATGTGGTAGTTTTGCACTATGGTACATTCCATTTGGGCAACGTCAGTGCCCCTACTTTGTTGGCTGATTTGGAACACTTGGTTCAAGCCGTAATGAAGATCCTTCCAAATGCGAAAGTAATTTTTTCTGGATTACTACCTAGGGCAATATGGGACAATAGTTCAGTTTTTTGTCCTCAGCAAAACATTGCTAGGTGTTTCATCAACCGAGGCATGTGTGCCTTCATGCTTAGAGCTGGTATGTTCTTCTGTAACAATGAGAATATTGATGCCAGTAATGCTGTTAATTTTAAAGAAGATGGCATTTCTTTATCTTTTACGGGAAATGCCTTTCTATTTTGGAATGTAAGGGTTGCTTTGGAGAAGGTTATGTAAAGATTTTAGGAGTAAAGTAAGAAAGAAAAACAAGAAAAAAAATACAAAATAACAGGTGTCTGTCAAGCATCTGTAAAAAACAAAAACGGCTCTTTTCAGAGCCAACTTCAAAGGGGAAATGGGGCACAATATTTAAATTTATATTCACCACGCTCAGATTTTCGATATGTCCGCGGACATGGCGGTAGTCCGCGGACTTGAAAATCACTACGAGGGGGTTAGTATGTTCTATGTTATATGTATATGAAGTCAGGGATATTATGGTTAAGTTGTGCTACTAAAAACCTATGAAATTCAGTGAAAAAACTTTGTTAAAGGGACGTTATGGTTAAGTTGCGCTACTAAAAAGCTATGAAATTCAGTAAAAAAAACTTTGTTAAAGGGACGTTATGGTTAAGTTGCGCTACTAAAAACCTATGAAATTCAGTGAAAAAACTTTGTTAAAGGGACGTTATGGTTCAAAGTAAAACCGAAAAACCCCTGAAATTCGGCAGTTATGGTAAGATAAGCAACCATAACTCGCGCCGCCACCGTGCACTGCTAACACTAACACCCAGGACATCAAAGATGACATCACAAATGTCATTGATGACATCACTGATGACATCACGTGGCTGGCTCTCCCTTTTTTTCCTTTCCTGACATATCTAGGCCACATGATTTTCTTCAGTAACAGTCAGGAACTAAAAATTGTAAATTACTATATTCGTAGACTTAGAGAGATGATGAAACTTCAATGGACCTGCAGTTGAGTGGCGGCTACATGGACCACTGCAGTTGAGTGGCGGCTACATGGACCAGAGGTTTCTGAAGAAATTGGGAATTCATGATAGGATGATACTTGGCACCTGTTTCAGGGTCAAGGGAAGGCTTTAGAGGTGTGAGCCAGGGTTGCTTTATCACATCTGGAACCAGACAGTGGGCCTCATCACGAGGTTGCCGATAACCTGCTGGTGCCCACGGCGGGCCACCGCCAACCCTGTAACACTGTTTCTGCTGCCTGAGATCCCAGTGACATTACAAGTCAGCCCGGGATATCAGGCGGCAGAAAATGTTAGTCCCCGTTCCCAATCGAGACTCGGAAGCACCAGCACTGTTAGTAACTGGTTAGTAACGGTGCCGATGCTTCGGTGACCACTGTGCCTACCGGGGCCGTTGTGCCCAGCTGGTCAGACCTGCTGCACGCAATGGTGTCAGCAGGCACAGTTGTAGTCTGCTGGTTCAGAAAGGGTGCAGGTATGTTGCTACTGGCAGCCTTATTTCTGGACCGGCACACTTGTAATGAGGCCCAGTCTCTTATGGAAGCTCTAATAACTTGGTTGATCAAAGGTACAGGAGATCGGTGCATCCCTCAAGGAGCTGAGGTGGGCGGGGTTCAGTAGATGAGTTGGATGGCTTCATAGTGACACGGATAGCCTTAGTTTGACAAGGATAGCCAGTCTGCAAATCAAATAACTTCAAGCCTCATGCAGAATCTGGGCAGAGGAGACACTTGCACAGGTGTGACAAGGGACATTTGAAATTAACAGGGGTTCATTTCCTAAGGAATAAGTCACAACAACTGATGTAGGATTGATACAGCTTCTAATCTTCAAAATCTTGTCCCGAAAAAAAGTACCTGCATTTTATTACACAGCCATGTGGACTGACTAGTAGGCCAGGTCATTTCACACGGATTTCGTAGACTATTCAAAATCCTGAAAAGGACTTTCCAGAAGTTTCTCTTTGCTTCTAAAATGGCAGATGTATATGCTGACCATGGAAGTTGAAACTCACTATTTTCGTTCTTTACTCCTGACCGCAGTTTTTAATGAGGTGAGTTAAGAAGTGTACCATGTATTGCCCAAATATTTAGATGTGTTCATTTTAGTCTGCAAAGGTGTGAGTAAATATTTGGTTGTGGCAATTGTGATATTATGAGTAGCTACAATTTGGTCAATGCTAGCAACGTTTTCAATACTTTGATCAATATAATGACAGTATGGGCAGAGAGAGCTCGCTGTACGAGTTCGTTTATCACAAAAAACTATTTACGATATATCAGACTTTACAGAGGTAAGAGGCTGGAGTAAATAGGGGGTACATTATGGCAAGCCATAGACATGTCTAGCCATGGTTGTTTTCGAGGCGATTACCTGGTTGAGTTCATGCTCTTGAAACATATAATTCATAGAATTTCGCACAAAAGTGGTGCACGCGGCTGGCGCACAGTGTGCGCGTGTGAATGTCTGCGCCAGCTGCGTACGCTAAAATTGATATCCACGCACAGCGTATTCATGGATTTTAGCCTCCAAAACCAGCCGTGGCACAGAGTGGCGCCGCGACCCTGCAGCAGCGCCAGTTACGCCCCCAAGAACGCCCTCACGCAAGGAAAAGCCATCAAAATTCCCAATTCAGCGCAAAGGGCTGCGCTAACCCTGGACCAGTATACAGGGCTGGCAAACAGCAAACGCCGAGCGGGGAACGTGTATTACAGGGGTGCGTGGGAAGTTCCACACGCAATTTCAGCAGGGTACGTGTATTTCTGGGGTGCGGGGAAGTTCTACACGCGATTTCAGCAGGGTACGTGTATTACAGGGGTATGCGGGAAGTTCCACACGCGATTTCAGCGGGGTACGTGTATTTCTGGGGTGCGGGGAAGTTCTACACGCGATTTCAGCAGGGTATGTGTATTACAGGGGTGCGCAGTAAGTTCTACAAGCGATTTCAGCAGGGTACGTGTATTACTGGGTTGCGCGGGAAGTTCCACACGTGATTTCAGCAGGATACGTGTATTACTGGGGTGCGGGCAAGTTTCACACGCGATAGGTCCTGTGCAAGTGGGGTACGTGTATTTCGGGGGTGCAGGGGAGTCCTACACGTGAATTGGCAGTGTGGGTCCTCCCAGGCGTTCCCTCTACACCCTCCACAGCCCCTGCAGGCTGACCACACCACAGGGGACTAACCGGCACCCCTGGTCATGTCCAGCAGGCAGCCCATCCACCATGGGCATGCCCCCCCAGCCAAGCCACATGTCACCTTGCACTAGTGATCACCAACGGATTACCCCCTTGCAACCCCACCACACAGCAGTGCAGGGCACCTGCCAACAGGCCCCCACTCATGTCCCCCAGAACCCCCACCCCCCAAACAGTGCAGGGCACCTGCCAGCGGGCCCCCACTCATGTCCCCTTGCACCCCCACCCCCCAAGCAGTGCAGGGCACCTGCCAGCAGGCCCCCACTCATGTCCCACTCATGTCCCCTTGCACCCCCACCCCCCAGCACTGAGGGGTACCTGCCAGCAGGCCCCCACTCATGTCCCCTTGCACCCCCACCCCCCAGCAGTGCAGGGAACCTGCCAGCAGGTCCCCACTCATGTCCCTTTGCACCCCCACCCCCCAAGCAGTGCAGGGCACCTGCCAGCAGGCCCCCACTCATGTCCCACTTATGTCCCCTTGCACCCCCAGCCCCCAGCACTGAGGGGCACCTGCCAACAGGCCTCCACACATGTCCCCTGCACCCCCACCCCCCAGCAGTGCGGGGCACCTGCCAGCAGGCCCCCACTCATGTCCCCTTGCACCCCCACCCCCCAAGCAGTGCAGGGCACCTGCCAGCAGGCCCCCACTCATGTCCCACTCATGTCCCCTTGCACCCCTACCCCCCAGCACTGAGGGGCACCTGCCAACAGGCCCCCACACATGTCCCATGCACCCCCACCCCCCAGCAGTGCGGGGCACCTGCCAGCAGGCCCCCACTCATGTCCCCTTGCACACCCACCCCCCAGCAGTGTGGTGCACCTGCCAGCAGGCCCCCACTCATGTCCCCTTGCACACCCACCCCCCAGCAGTGCGGGGCACCTGCCAGCAGGCCCCCACTCATGTCCCCTTGCACACCCACCCCCCAGCAGTGCGGGGCACCTGCCAGCAGGCCCCCACTCATGTCCCCTTGCACCCCCGACCCCCAGCACTGAGGGGCACTTGCCAGCAGGCCCCCACTCATGTCCCCTTGCACCCCACCCCCCAGCTCTGAGGGGCACCTGCCAGCAGGCCCCCACTCATGTCCCCTTGCACCCCCACCCCCCAGCACTGAGGGGCACCTGCCAGCAGGCCCCCGCTCATGTCCCCTTGCACTCCCAACTCCCAGCACTGAGGGGCACCTGCCAGCAGGCCCCCAATCATGTCCCCCAGCCAACACGTCATCACAATCTAGATCCCTGGCCCTTATGGCCAGCCTCCACATGCCAAAGACCCACCCAAGTATTGCATCCACCCACATAAAAATGCAATTTACATGATACAACACCAATGGCAAGGATGTAAATGAACACATGTCCGTCACACACACACAATGGGTGCAAGTGAATGTCAAAACCCATATCATGACATGCATGAAACCAATGAGATGATACCACAAATGGAAGTATAAAAAAATATATATTACAGATAACATGAACGTAAATCAAATTAAACACACAACAATGGGAATAACAAAAGAAATGGTCCATGTCTGATAAATAAAGAAAATCAAGAAAACATAAGCAAAAGAAATCCAAAAAGAAATGTTGTCCAAAGTCACAGTCCAACAAAGCAAATCCAAGGGAAAAACACAAGTGAAAACCATTGCTCCATGGGAAAATCAAAAAAAAATAAGATGAATCCAATAGTGAACTATATACAGATGAACAATCCAGGGTCCATGATCCCAACTGAAGAAATGAAACATATCAAAAATACTACCTAATGAAAAACTATATACAGAATCGTGGTGCATTGTCCAAGCGCAACCAAAATAAAGAAAAAACCAAAGGAAACCTAACACTATCTACCTATTTACAAGGGCTGCGGGCAAGTCCAACGGCTCACATGTTGATGTCCCAGGCCAGGGCATCATCGAACTCCTGCTCGATGTCCCGGAGGCGGTCCTCTTCCATGGCCCCGAGGGTTCGCAGGGACGATGACATCTGGAACTCCAGGTCCCTGCGAATGGCCTCGAGACACTCGGCCCGCCTCAGGGACCTACGCATGGAGTTCTCCGCCCTGACCATCGTGAGCCGTGCCTCTTCCGCCTGCTGCCGCTCTGCATCTATCGCATGGCCCAACCGCTGCCACACGGAAGACACTTTCCGTCCAGGGTCCTTCTGCCCTCTGGTCGATGCCTGCCCCTCCGATGATGAAGGCCCCGAGCCATCATGGCTCCCACCTTGTTGCTGCTGCTGCTGTGCCGCTGCCTGTGCCCTGGCTCCTGCTGCCTGCACATCCTCCTCCAGCTGGGGTGCAGTTGTTGAGGTGGCCACCCCTGCTGGACGTCCGACTCCCGACTGTGGCAGGGATGTGTCCTCCACCAGCCTGGCCACAGGATCAGAGGCAGCTCCACAGGGCACCCAGGTGACACATGGGTGGGAAGATGGCACGGAGGACGACTGGCGCATAGGGGGTTCAGTTGGGGGGGGGTCGGAACAAGGTCCAGAAAATTAAGGAATCCGGTCCTGGTGAGCTGTCCCAGTGGGTCAACGCGGTCAACGAGCCATGCGAGAAGACTTGCAGTCTCCTCATAAAAAGACTGCAGGTCAGCTCGCATGGCAGGTTGACGCAACGCCACCCCACCCAGGACAGGCTCAACCCGGTGCTGGATGCCACATCCGCAGGGAGAGGAAGGCCAGTTGGTGTAAGCCAATCCCCTCCCTGAGAACGTGTCTGGACGTAGGTATCCCTGCTTGTGCAAGATGATGCAGTCACAAGATCGGGGACAGGATTACACACAGGCACCTCCGCGGCAGCCTGTGCTGCCTCCTGTCCCTGCACTGCACCACTAGCACCAGTGGAATCCCCACCTCCAGACCCCGTCTGTGTCCCTTGAACGGCCTCCTCCTCCACCAAACCCACCACCAACCTGGATGACTCCGTGCCATCTTCCTCCGTCGGGCCCTGTGGGGTCTCAGCTGCCCCTTCGGCTGCTGAGGAGTCCAACTCCAACCTCCACCTCTTGGACCTCCCCTCGGCAGCTGCGACCTGGGACGCGGCACCGGACTCCTCACTCCCCGACGAGATGACAACCTGGGAGGGGAGCCGGGCCTTGCGTCTCCGGCTGGCGGTGCGGTCCCTGCCGCTGTGCTCCACAGCACCTTCTCCGCCCTCTTCATCAGTTGATGCTGCAGACAGGGAGAGATAGGAGACAGGCATCAGGGCACTGTACAATGGACTCATACACACATGACAGTTGTACATGAGTGGCATTGTCAAACTTCAGACATGGCATCACAATCCCCAACACACATGTCATTGCAACTCACACACATGAGCTATTCCACAGCCATATTGCAACAGCCAGCACCATCCATACACATACAACAGCATGAGCAGCCAAAGGTGAGCCAGACATCACATGAAACACAGGGAGTGACATGCACACACGCCACCACAATTACATGCATGTGTACACCTCCGCCAACTGTCGCAGTGATGAGATTGGCATCCATGTCACATCTGGCAATCAGTCTTCTACATATCAGTCTCACATGCATCCATGTTGCATCACTGTTGCACCCATGTCAAATACACACACATGCGCATGTACACGGTGCAGATACATGCAGCTGGAACCAACATCCATGTGTGACACCACAACCATGCCAACTTACCTACACAGTAATCCAAACATGTGTGCTCACACATCTGCATTTGGCCTGCATGCTTACCCACACATACACCATCCATGTGTCTCACACATGAAAGGACTTGCATGTGTCGGCCTCACAGCCCTGTACATACACATCCATACATGGCCCTACAAAACCACATGTACAACCTGCACACTACTGGCACACCACCACACGCACAGCTTTCAATCAGTATGCATGTACACTTACCGCTCGACTCCAGACGGGTCTGCCTCTCAAGGACCTGGACATGGAGCGCTGGGCATATGCGTTCCAGGAGCCTCATCTGATGTTCCGACAGGTGGCCCCGGCGCCCCTTAGCATCCGCTGCCTTCAAGAGGCGCCGGGCCTTGTTGAGGGTCCTGGACCTGAAGTCCTCCCAGCGCTTCTTGACAGGTTGGAAGTCGCGGACTGCCACCCCCTCCGCGTTGATGGCAGTCACGAAGTCCGTCCAGATCCGAGTCCATCCTTCCTTGTCGGCGGCCGAACTTCCAAAGAGGGCATCATACTGCCCCAGGACTTGCTCCACCAGGACACCAACTTCGGTGGCAGTGAAGCTGGTGGCCCTCTGCCTCTCTGGCTGGGGGTTGCCAGTGGTGCCAGATGGTATAGTGCCCGACATGGCAACCCCAGAGGCAGGTGTGGGTGGGCAACTGGGTCCTGGGGTTGGGCTGTGGAGCGATGGAATAGCAGCCGGGAGTCTTCGGTTCCAGCAGGGGTGGTCACAGCAACAGCACCCCGGGCTGACGTGCAGGCAGCAAATGGCAGGGCACGTGGGCAGCAGGCAATCAGGCAGCAGCAGATGGCAGGTGGGAGCATGCTTGGGGCTCTGGGGGGCAGTAATTCGGCCTTCTCGGCAGGAGCATGGTCTTCCATGTGGGAATGCGTGGCCAGCTTGATACGGAGTGATTTGGCACGTGAAAATCTTGCACATCAGCGTGTAATTCGAGGAAAGGCCCTTAGCACGTAAGCGTGTCAGCACGCATACACGATTTCATTGGACCAAAGGCCCTTAGCGCGTAAGCACGTCTGTGGCGCGTGGGCGTTTCCCTGAACCCGGGTGCATTTTACACGTCCAAGAACTGCACGTCCGAGTGTCAGCTCGTGTAATTGGAGGATAGGGCCTTAGCGCATGTACGCGGAAGTGACGTTGGACGTGTGGGCCGGTTCAAAAGGTACGTGTAGGACGTCATTTCCTTGTACGTGCTTTTCGTGGAGAGCGAGTGGGTGAATTCTGTACTTCTTGTCGGTTCACACGCAATTTACTTCACAGCGTTTCTAGTTCGTACTCCCTGTTACCTCTGACAGCTTTTTTCTGATTTTCTGTTGGGCCTGTTTCCTCAAACAGCGTTCACTTCTTCTTTTGTCCTGTCTCCTCAGACAGCGTGCAATTCTTCTTTTGGCGGGGGTGTTGCCAACGTACGCGTATTTTTCACGCTCTTTTTACAGGCAGACATTGAGTCGCGCACGTATTTACCAATTGTGCTTGCCCCGTGTGTCGCGTACCCCTTCAGAGGTCATTGTAGGCTGTGTCTAACATGCGTACGTTCATTTTTGTGTTTCTGGGTGCCACAGCGTAATGCGGGTTCATTTTTCCACGCACGTGGTCTACGAGGGGTTGCGTGCACGTTATTTTCTGTTTTTGGGATGCCTGTGCGTTGCGTGACCCGTCATCTTTCCCCAGGGGTCACATACAGCCTTGCTAGAGCACTAGGGTACGAATTCCATCTAGTAACCTACCCCTTTGACCCCCAATTGCCCAGGACAATAGTTTACTGCAACTCCCATACACACAACAACATCAGTGGCATGGTTGGGAGGCGACCAAGTGGTAAGGGTGGCAAAGGTGGCCGAGCCTCAAGAGGTGGGCATGGTGGGTGTGGTAGGGGACGTGACCGGGATTTGCAGGGTACCTCTAGCCCCCCATGTGTGGAGGACCAGTCAGGGACACCCATGCCCCCTTGCCCCCATGGTTGAGGGAAACGTGGCTGACACCATCTGTGCTCAGCCCTTGTTGGACCGGCCCATTGTGGCACCTGGCCTGGCACAGGGTGACTCCCAGGCTGACTTCCAGGTCGCCAAGTCTAGGCCACATGTGGCGGTGCAAGTTGGTGTCACCAGGCCACGTGGATCAGGGGCAGCTATGTCATCTGCTGCCCCGAGTAGGCAGGGTGGGGAGGCTGGAGGGGCAGCTGCAGCTCCATCCACCCCAGCTCTGACTCTCCCAGCCAGGGCAGTGTTGGTCCCAGTCCATCTTGTTAACGTTCCCCCTGACTACGTCACACTTCAGCCAATGCCTGCACCAAGTCCCATGCTCAGTGTGCATTCCCACACTCCAACTACCCAGTCCATCGGTGCTCCTGCCCCTAGTGGCCAGAGCGGCATAGGCCACTCAGGATCCCCACCACCTTCCAAAAGAAAGAGGAAGAGTGCTCGTCCAGTACAGGCTGATACCCCAGACACGGCTACGCAGTCCGGCACGCCAAGGAAGCCTAGCTTCAATGATGCCGAACGTGATGCACTTGTGCAGCATGTGTCCGCACATGACAGCGAAATGTTGATCACTTCAGGGTGCAAGACCACACCTGCTCGACGTCAGGCACACTGGCAGACCGTCGCGGACATCATAAGTGCCCTTGGATTCGTGAGGCGCACAGCTGGTGAGTGCTACAAGCGCTGGAATGACCTTAAGCGCAGGGCAAAGAAAAATCTGGCCTCAAGTCATGCCGCTACTCTGGTGACTGGAGGTGGGTCTCCACAAGAGGACATTGAACTCACTGTACATGAGTCTGTTGCTGGGACCTATGTCACAGAGGAACAGATCCAAGGTGTGGGGGAACTGCCAGATTACGAGGCATTGTCCGGTGAGTGCACATGCATGTGTGTGTGATCCATGTGTATGTTGTGTGTGTGAGGGGTTCTGATTGAGTGCCAGGTGAGGGTGTGTGTGCCTGAGTGGTTTGGGTCACCCATGTGCTTCATCCAAAACATTCTGCGCCCCTGGATTTGGGTATTACAGTATCCCTTCTGCCACACAGTAGACATTTTGTGCAACATCACGCCAGTTGCCCTTGAAGTGGCATCTTGCAACAACATTGTTCCGTATTTTTCAGTGTTCATTCAGGCTGATTGTTTCAATTCCCACACTTTCACTACGCATTTCTCAGCCCTATTGTCAAACAATATGTGACATGCCTATGGTACATGCCATCTGTGTGATGGCATGTGTCATGTATGTGGATTGGACATGCCACTCACAGACCAATGTGTGATGGCACTGCTAGCCAGCATGCAGCTAATGTGTTGCTCTTCCATCTTGGTGTCATCAGTGTCTGACATTTTCCTCCCCTTCAAACTCAGTGACAGTGCATGCATGGGAGCGTTATAGTCATGTGGGACATGTGTCAATCAAGTACTGGTTCTGTAGCTTGTCAGGCCTAATTGTGTGCCATGGTGCTAATGCCTGTTTCCATTTTTTGTCTTTCATGTTTTTGCAGGGGATGACTCACTTGATGCTGTTGAGGGTGAGGAGATGGTGCAGACCCAGGAGGGATCTCAGGCACGACCGGGCACCAGTGGGGGCGGGGTGTGGTGGTGGGTGAGAGCCCACTCTTGCTGCAGACCGTTCTCTCCAGGGGTGTCTCTAGGTGCACCTCCCCAGACCTCTAATCAGGTGTTGATTCGGATGATGAGACCTATGTGGCTTTGCAGGTAGTTGTTTCTGGAAGGGATTGTGTTCTGTACGACCCACCTGCATCAGGGGTACAGCCCACTATGGGGATGTCAGTGTTGGTAGGTCCGCCTTTGGTGGTTACGGATGCAGGGCCACACTACGCAAAATCTGATCCTGTTCCTGGGCCAGCAGATCAGAGGGGGGATGCAGTCCTGCAGCCTCAGGCAGTGCCGACACAGCAAGGCACAGTTCGACCTTGCCCCAGACAGGTGTGGTGCACGCCAACACGGTGGCCGTACGCCACCAGGCAATACCGCATGGGAGCAATCCATATACGGTATGGCAAACCAACAGGCAGCATCATCTGAGATGATGGCTCAAGCTATGGAGAGGGTGGCCACTTCCATTGTCCCCCCAGAAAGGCAGATGGAGCAACTACAGCAGGCAACAGACTCCATTTGCCAATCACTCAGGGAGGACATGTTGGCGTCCAACAGGGACAGACGGGCGGCCCTGGACACTCTGCGGGAAGCCATTTCTTTAGAGTCCCAGGGCCAGAGGGAGGCCCTGAGGGTAGAAGTCCATCACCTCAGGCAGACTCTTGTGGGCCTTGAGGCTTCCACTGTCACGAGGACAGAACAGCTGCTGGAGCGGGTCACACGTACGCTCTCAGCAGAGATGCAGGCAACTCGGGAGGAGGTCCGGGCATCACGTCAGGTGGTGCATGGGGATCTCCGCACCATATTCCTCCAGAACGAGACCTTCCACACCCACATGCTTGCTGCCATGGAGGACCAGACTAGGGCTTTGCGTGGGCTGCCTCCCATAGCACCACCACCTCCTGTGGTGGCAGCAGCACAGAGTGATGAGAGCGACCACAGCGATTCTGAATCTCTCACAATAGCGTAGCCGTTCAGGCCATGAGCCCATGGGGGTGTTTTCTTTTCGCAACATCCACACAGGTGGCTGTTGGTGTGCACCCTGTCCTCGGACCTCTTGGGTGGCCTCCCCCACCCCCCCTGGCCCCCACATGGCCATTTTTGATTTTTGATTTTTGGTTTTTGTTACAGTGTGTTACCTTGTGTGGCTCCCGTGGGCATCCACTGTATTCCGACTGGGCACATGCAGGCTTGTCCTGAGTTTGGGTGACAGTGACTTACACAGTGACGTTGGACTCCCATGACATGTGTGGGCAGTCTGTAGTCAATGCTGTGTAAACATTCCTAGTGCATATTGTTGTAGTATTGTACACTGCATGGTGTATTGATGTGTGCTTGTGCATCCATGTCTCCCTCCTAATTTGCAGGTTCATTCCTCATGTCTTCACAAGGCCGTCTACTTTGGAGATGGAGTTCATGTTGTAAGCAGTGCACTTCCAGATTTGCGTGGCACCAACACTGTACAGTTGGAAGTGGTTGATGTGCTAGCATCACCAGGTTGTAAGACTACGTATCCTTTAACTTAGTACTGTCATGTGAATGCTATGTTTGGGGTTGGGTAGCTGCATTGTAGTGTGGTAAGTATTTGGTCATGTGTGTTGTCAGTTCTACATTAATGGGAGCATATTGTGTGTGGCCAGTTTCCATTCGGGACACTGTACGTTTTGGGGATTCCTTTGTTTGCTCTCACATAGCATGACATGCCATGGTGTGTTGGGTGGCGGTGCTGGGGAGGGGTTGGGTGACATGGCACTGTTATCATGTTGTATCTTGCAAGGGGGTAATGATTTTAGCAGCATAGAAGTGTGTCTTTTGATGACACAGCATTGGTGGTGTTTGTGTAAGTAGGGATGCACACAATGGAACACTTCCAGGTGAACAATCTCAGGCTGGTATGGTTGTGACAGTTGACTGTCACTTGACTCATCATCATTGATAGTCAGCTGGTATGTGCCAGGGCTGTGTGCACTCCACAGGGGTGTGATTTTAGGTGAAGTAATTATCCACCAGCTGCGTACGGGCTGCCTCACCCCGTGCCATTTCCCTTCCCATGCGCAGCGGGCGTGCATGTGGTTGGTGATGTGGGGGCACTACCATGTCCACAGCCAGGCCCCTGCGGGTTGCAACGTTGTGCAGGACACATGCTGCCACCATGATCCTGCACACTACTGGGGAGCGTATAACAGCTGCCCGCCAGAACGGTCAAGGGAGAGAAAGCGTGACTTGAGCACTCCGAATGTGCGCTCCACTATGCCCCGGGTTGCAATGTGGGCTGTGTTGTATCTTACCTGGGGTGGCGTGGTGGGGTTCCGAATTGGCGTCATCATGTGGGTGCTCAGAGGGTAGGCACTGTCCCCTGGGGAGGTGGTGATGGGTATCATTAGTGGGGTTGTGACATTACTCAGTATCTGACATGCATGCATGTGCAGTGGCATTTATACTAACCAAGCAGCCATGTATCGCCATGCCGCCCAGCTTCTAGGTCTCGGTTTAGAGTTGACATTCTGTAAATGAAACTGTCGTGGGTGGACCCTGGATAGTTGGCATATACTGAGGTGATGATTCCCTTGGCATCACATACTACCTGGACGTTGATGGAATGCCAGTGCTTGCGGTTTCTATAGATTTGCTCAGATGCCCTGGGGGGACGTAGAGCCACATGGGTGCAATCAATGGCACCTGGCACTTTGGGGAATTGTGCCACCCCGTAGAAATCCTGGGCGTCAGCCTGCCTTTCTGCAGGTGTTCTGGGCAGGTATATGTGCCTGTGGACTGATGGGCGTGTAGTGATGATGGCCAAGACCTGGTGTAGGCAGTGTGACTGCGTGGCCTGTGACCCCCCCCCCACTATGGCACTTGTCCGCTGAAATGATCCAGTGGCCAAGAGGTGCAGTACATTAAGGACCTTCTCCAGGGGGCTGAGTGCTTGGGAGCACAGGGTGGGTGATGTGAGGTCATCCTCCCACTCACTGACCAGGTCGAGTATTATGTGAGGTGGAAACCTGTACCTCCCATACACGTGGTCATCAGGCATCCCAAAAAGGCTGGTTCTGGGTGTAAAAATTCTGGCCCTGACTATCCTCCTCCTCCTGCGGTATCCCACGGCCACTGCTGCTAGGAACGGTATATTCATCCTGGCGTCTGAGCTTGTTTGTTGTTTGCGCGCACTTTTATGATGCGCGGGTCGACGTACGCCTGCTTCCTGCTGGCATACGTGTTTCCGGATTGGCCCATCTTTTTGGGCTCATGCTTTAGCCACGTTCAATTCCATGAATACGTGTTGTAGGCGAGCGTGTGAAACTTCCCGCGCACCCCAGTAATACACGTACCCCGCTCGGCCAGGCCCAATCACGTGTGAAACTTCACGCGAACCCCTGAAATACACGTACCCAGGCCAATCGCGTGTGACACTTCCCGCGCACCACAGTAATACACGTACCCCGCTCACCCAGGCCCGATCGCGTGTGAAACTTCCCATGCACCCCTGGAATACACGTACCCCGCTCCCCCAGGCCCGATCGCGTGTAGAACTTCACGCGCAGCCCTGAAATACACGTACCCCGCTCCCCCAGGCCTGATCGTGTGTAAAACTTCCGCGCACACCCGGAATACACGGACACGCTATTTTTCACACCGCGGGTGTCGCTGTTTGTGCGTACCCCTTTGCACATCATTTGTCCTAGCGGGCCACAGTATGGGACATTCATCAGAACTGTATATTCGTGCTTTCTGTTAGCGCACATTTTGGCGCACATTTTTTTCCAGCGCAGGGACGCTACCGCCTGCCTTCGTGTGGCGGACGGGTTTGGGTCTGTGCGCATCTTTGCCCGTGCACTGGTTTGCCCTATTCGATTCCATGAATACGTGTTGTAGGCGAGCGTGTGGGCGTTCCGCGCACTTGCCTCCTGTACTTCCCCGTGACACCCACATTTTCACGAGTTGTTCTACATTCCGAGTGTTACGCCCCGTGTTCCGCCTACTTTTGTTATGTGCGCCGCGCTATGTGCGCTTTCGCTGTGGCCTTAGCGGACGTCGTTAGATGACCTGTGCGCCGGCGTACGCCGCGCACTTTTTCAGCACACATCTCTGATTTTACTCACGCACGGACCTCCATGAATAGATGTGCGCTTGTTTCCCTGCGATATTTGCACTTGCACTAGGATTTTTGCTCTTTCACTGCGAATCGCACGTTTTCGCACGCTTGCGCCGAAATTTTCAGTGCACATTAATTCCATGAATCGGCCTGTTAAACTTGTGGGTTTGTGGAACGTTTACAGATAAGTGTATCATCAAGGTAAAATAGAGTTAAATGCAGTAATCTGTGTCACATTAAACCTCCTGTTGGTGTCATTATTATTCAATTTCTTGATATATACTTCTTGATGGTTCACACCCAACTTCTTCCAAACAATTAAGAGGTTGTCAATGTATTGTTGCCAAATAATGATTTTGCTAAAATATCGTGTCAGTGTTCCATCCCACACAATGGCCTCCTCCCACCACTCCATAAAAAAGATTTGAAATGGAGTTATGAGGCAGTCTATGGCTGTACCCTGCTTCTATCTGAACAATTCCTCACCAAACAGGACTCCATTATTCCTAAGCCAAAATATCAGCATGTCAATCATCATTGACAAATGCTTCCTTTAACTCAAGAATTTTGATTCCAAAAAATGCGTGCATGCTTCTAGACCCTCTTCATTAACAATACTCAAATAAAATAAGACTACATTCAAGGTTACTAATCTGCACCCCTTTATCCATGGTTTCCTTTCCCACTACGATAATACAACTGTGGTATCCATGACATAAGACGTTAGGTGAACCACAAGGTTTTGTCAAAACTGGTCCATGTAGTGTGAGTTTCCTTCTAGAAGTGAATTCATGAAATCACAAGTGGGAACCATCTCAAGTCGCTCATCATGTACAGATTCCAACAATTACAGATCTGCTTATTCATTGTCCATCATAACAATAGACCCCCTTGCTTAGCAACCTTAATAATAATCAGAGTGCCATCCTTAATTCTATCAAGTTTAGCTCGGGCGTCCATGAGGCCTGTGGTGGGGTTTTGTGTATATCACATCTCAATTTAGCACTACGTCTTCTTAGGTCAGCTAGAAATAGATCCCTCAAGGTGCTAATGTGGCTCCCATCAGCTATCTGGGCAAGTATATTTAAACTTGCTTTTTAAATACTGGTTAAATATTCATATTCCACCTCCGTATCATTGACTGTTCTCACTGGCGTAGTGGGGGCCCCTGCAGCCCCTGTGGTGTGGAGGACTCAACCACCATATGTCCTTGGCGGGGGTCACCCTCGGACTTAAAAAAGAAATAGTTTATTTTTTAGGTCACTTTGACTTCATAAAGACATTGGGCCTCATTCCGAGGTTGGCGGTAAGTATTGGTTTTTACTGGCATGGCGGAAAGAGCGAGTCCAATCTGGTACCATGCCGCTATTTACAGGCTATTCCGACCTCACGGGCACGAGCTTTCCGCCATGCCGGTAAATCCCCTAGCGGCATACCGCTAAAGGGCCCGTTAAACCCCTTAGCGGCATGAAGCTAGACGTTCTTTACAACACCGCCATCGAAGCTTCGCCGTCCGTAATTAGCGGTGACCGTAATTTACGGATACCGTAAATTACGATCACCGCTAAATAACGGATACGGAAATTACGTCATCGCACAGGAACGGGAAGGAGCGCGGCGGCCATCTTTAAAAACACAATCCATTGCCATCCTCTTCATACAGGACCCGGAGGCATATTTGGATCGGGAAAATAGCCATTAGAGACCAGCATCATGCCGAAAGCACTGAAAAAGGGTGCCGCCCGCATAAGGAAGGAGCGCTTTACACAGGACGAGTTCCAGGTCCTGGTGGACACTCTGCACGAACATGCTGAGATAGTATTCAGCAGTGACATGCATAGGCCCACCGTCGTCAGGAAGAAGGAGATCTGGGATTTGGTTGCACAGAGGGTGAGCGGTGTAGGAAACCCCCCCCGCACCACGAAAGACTGCAGGAAACGGTGGGATGACCTCCGTCTCAGGGTGCGGGCCAACCTATCGGCCAACCTAAGTTAGGCCCTTTAGACAGGAGGAGGCCCATCTTCTCCCATCAAGATGATGCCCTGGGAGCAAACGTGTGCGGACATGATGGGCACAGAAGCCATAGAAGGGGTTGGCGAAATGGAGTCCGGTGCTCCGTCATCCGCTGATGGAGGTGAGTGTCATGAGTCAAGACAGTAAATGCATTCCTAATGTAAGGCACCGCCAAGGGCTGGGCAAGCTGTCACATCATGTATGGGAACCCCCCCCCCCCCAATGAAATCATGCCGTAACAAGTGGGACCCAGGCTGATGTCAGGTGCAAGGCTGCAACCCATATTGACCATACCACACAAAGAGGCTGTCAATGTGAGTCACCACAGTACTCCGCTAACATGAGTGACCCAGACATCTGCATGCATTTTCCATCCAAGCCCAGATCACTGTCCCACTCACCACCCAAATGTCAACACAACGCTGCAATCCCATTGTTATACCATAGGCTTGAAGAAATGCTGACCCCCAAATCATTGCTCATGCTGTCTCTCTCTTCCCCCCCACAGGCAGCGGGCATGAAAGTGAGGACCAGGAAGCCACCCAGCCCAGTACCTCCAGGGGCAGAGCCAGGGGACACCGTATACCTGCAAGCAGGAAGAAAACAGAGGCAACACCACCTGCTCCAGCAACCCCCATGGAGGGTGCACAACCCCCACCCGCACCCTTACCCATGCCTGCAGTGCCGCCGGAGACATGCCCCACGGTGCACTCTGAGAAGTCCAGTGTGGCACGGGAGAATGCTGCCTTGTGCCTCCTCGATGTGCCAGATAGCCCAACATTAATTTCCGTGTCCAACGTGGAGGACCCCAATGACATTGGACATAGCCCAGACACACCATCATACAGCCAGGTGGCACACAGCGACTCCGGGGAGAGTGACACCCCAGGGCTCACAGGCCAAGGAGTACCACCTGCCTGTCCTGGATCCACCTCCCCTGCAGAAAGTCCCGAAAGGGCTGCAGGCTTTATACCAAGCCTGCCAAGCACATCGGCCACACCGGCCATGGATGCAGTGCGCTCCCAGCACCTCACGGGCCTGATTGAGGACTTTATCCGGGACAACCGCAAATCTAGGTCGGAGTGGCACAATGACCTTCAGGCTCTGGGCGAGGTGATCACTGCGAGCACAAACCGGCTCTGTGAGGTGCTGGGCCGGATCGCAGATGCCCTGGAGGCAGCACCCCCAGACCACAGCCCCAGTGGGAGTACCCACCCTCCCAAAGCCCCTCTACGCAGACCAGCCCTGTCCGTCGGTCACTGCGTACATTGCGCCACCACAAAATGGATCCCCCTGGCTCTGGAAGTGTACATTGACCATACTGCCACACACATGTGGCCTGTTGCACTGATGGGACTATTGTGGGGTTGTTGTGGGGGGAGGTGAAGGGGGGTGAGGGTGTGTATGGGAGTTGGGGGGGGGAGGGTGTGTGTGGGAGTTGGGGGTGAGGGGGAGGGGGGTGAGGGTGTGTGTGGGAGTTGGGGGGAGGGGGAGGGGGGGAGGGTGTGTGTGGGAGTTGGGGGGGAGGGGGAGGGGGGTGAGGGTGGAGGTTTTGTTGTACACATTTCTACATTATTATTCAATACACTGGTTGATCATCCGTAAAAAACAGAGTGGACATTGATCATTGTGCATGTGTCTTTTAATGTCGCACAGTTCATGGTGTACATGTATCCCCACACCCAGGGCCCAATGTCCTGTCATCCTCACACCCTCAGCTGACTTGTGAGTCAGAAATATTGTCCGATCAATGATTGCCACACGGAACGTCCATCCTGTGCATCGGCACTGTGATGCTGTCCTGCCATTTCTTCCTCCTCCCCCTCATCATCATCTGGTGGTAGCAGTTCCACGTCAGGGGGCAGTGGCACGTTCCGACGGATGCACATGTTGTGCAGCATTACACATGCCATGGTGATCATGGCCACCTTCTCGTGGCTGTAGATGAGTGCCCCCCTGACCGGCTGAGGCAACAAAATCGTGCCTTCAACAGGCCGAAGGTCTGCTCTATCTCCACCCGTGTACGGGTATGGGATCTATTGTAGTCCTCCTCGAGCCTGTTCTGTGGGTTGCGGACCGGGGTCATGAGCCACGGCTTCAAAGGGTAGCCACCATCACCTGCATGAGAGTGGAATGAAGGTAAGTGTTTGTGCATTCATGGTGGAGAATTGTACTAGTCTTACATGGCCGCAGGTGATTACTGGCCATACACACATGTCCCAGGATACAGTCACCCCATTACTGGACCGGCTATGTGTCATGTGCAATGGAATGATGGAGGGGGTAGCTTCTCCCTGATGGGTCATGGTGTGCACTCACGTCTTGTTGCATGTGCATCGTACATGCATGCAGCAGTGTTGGACTGCATTCATTGATGTCTTGCGCGAGACTTGGTGAAAGGGGGTGTTGGCTGTAGTTGGTAGCATACTCGTCATTCTGCACGGATCCCTACCATGGTGACTTGCAGCAATCCTGTGGGGGTGCAGGACCAGTGACACGCTGTAGGATCCCTGTTAGACTCACTTCTATGCACTCCAAGGGATGACTGTCCTGTGTGTTGAGATGCAGGAGTTAGCGACATGGTGCTATTGCACTGCATGGTGCAGGATGCCGCTACGGTGTGTAAGGTCCGCCGATGAGTGGTGCATGTGTTGTGGTATCTGGCCAGGTTTCCTGTTAGTCATGTAGTGTTAGGTGTCGGCTCAAATTCATCACTGTGTGGTTATGTGGTCATGTGCCGTGTCACTTGCCTTGGGACACAGTGTGCTGTGAGGTGAACATCGTGCACTGGCATGGACATTCCCACCCAGGTGGAGTATGCATCCCCCCCCTTTCCCACCCAGGTGGAGTATGCATCCCCCCCTTTCCCACCCAGGTGGAGTATGCATCCCCCCCCTTTCCCACCCAGGTGGAGTATGCAGACAACCTACTCACAGCCCCAATGCACTGCCATGGCCCATTCAGGTTACTCACCAAGCAGCCAGGCACGTCGTCCAGCATGTCGCTCCATGTAGCGTGGTAGTGTTGAGTTCCGCAGGACCAAGGAGTCATGTGTTGATCCGGGGTATCGGGCATTGCAATGTGTGATGGCTTTACTGGCATTACACACCATCTGGACGTTGATGGAGTGGTATTGCTTGCGGTTGCGATATGGCACCTTCATGGCATGCGGGACCACCAATTCAACATGGGTGCAGTCGAGGGCACCTATGCAATTTGGCATGCCTGCCAGTGCATGGAAGGCAACTTTGGTGTCATATATCTCCTGGGGAGTCTGGGGTAGGGATATGTAGTCCCTTGTGTGGTTGAGGAGGGCATCCAGCACTTCGTTGAGTATCCGGGAAAATATGGGCTGTGAAATGCCATGCATGTGCCCCAAGCCGGTACAGGGTGTGGATCTGCTCTGGTGTGAGGTTGAAGGGGGTGGCTCTGATGCGGGGGGTTGGGGGCTGCCGGCGTGGTAATGGTGGCTGCACCGGTAGGGCACGCTGGGCCTGTCTCACCCTCCTTCTCCTCCTGTGTATCCTCTGTGGTGTGGGCTGTGGTTGTTGTTGTTGCTGTTGTTGTAGTTGCTGCCTTGCGAGCAGGGCCTCCAGCTACAGGAATGCTGCTACAATTGGTATCATCTTGGTGTGGGAGGGGGTGTGGTGTGTGGGTGTGCTCCTTTTGTGCTGTGCCAGACTCCATTGCCTCCACCTGTGCTGATTGAGTGCACCTGTTCCTCTTGGAAACACTGCTCAGGGTGCTTTACACCTTCTCGGTGATGCCGGTATTTACTCCATGGCGGTAAGGTACTTTGCAGTCTTGTGGAGGCTGTTTTTTCCATGTCCGCTTTCCTTGGGATCAGCTCCGGTTTACGCCATGCCACTAATTCCGGCATGGCGTGTCGGGCGCGCGCCACAAAACTGCTGTTTACGGCCTCGTACTTTACGGCGCCGTAAATAACGCTCTGGTGGGTCAGAATGGGCCGTAACGGGAAACGATGCCGGTAGTCCTTTACCGGCATCGATTTTCCCTTAACACCCAACTCGGAATGACTCCCATTATTTCTGTTACAGCATAAAGGAAATAATTTAATTTTGAAGGAAATAATTTCTTTATGAGGTCAGAGTGACTTCAAAAAGAAAGGATTTCTTTTTTAAGTCATACTGCTCCACCCCACCCATGACACGGAGGCCTCCAGATCTTCTGCACATGACGGGAACAAGCATTCCTGACTGCTGCACTGAGCTAAAGGCCTCATTCACTGGACCAACAGGTATTGTGTGTGTGTGTGTGTGTGTGTGTGTGTGTGTATGTGCATGTATATAATGTAAAGTGTGTGCATGAGTGAGTGAATGATGTATGGGTGGCTGTCTGGATGTGTGTGTGTGTGTGTGTGTGTGTGTGTGTGTATGGTGAAAGGCTGCACATGTAAATGTGTGAGTGGCTGGGTGTGCTTGTGTGTTAGAGTATGGTGGATGGCGTGTGTGCTTCTGCTTAGTTACTGGTTTACTTATTGGTAATCTTAATTACTCCTAGCATTACTCTTCCTCGTCTCAGTACTTGTGTAAGAGGCATGTTGCCTCATACACAAGTAATGGGATGAGGTAGAGGGACATGGAGGTAATGCCTGGCGTAGTTACCTGTAATCTCCTTTACTCTTAGTCCCACTCTTCCTCATCCCAGTACTTACCAATGAGGCAGGGTGCCTCATCCATAAGCACTGTGACGAGGAAGAGGGACATGGAGGTAATTATGGGCTAAGGAACTGAATATGGGGGTTGGGGTAGGTGGTGTGAGGAAGAGGGGATGTGTGGGGGGTTGTGGGGGTGGGGGTTGTGTGTTAATTCTAATGGTTATGCATGTCCAGGCTAAGCAAGCATGCTATGCGTTATTAGTGGCTAGACAGGCATTTTGGTGCAGCCAGTCTAGTCATTTCCTACTTTGGCTTGACTTTTTATTAACTGGGCATCTCTGATAAAGTAGTCTTGCTAAGTACAATTACGTGGCTAGAATGGCATGTGGGTGCTGCAAGTCTAGCTGTTTCTCACTGTGTCTTAGTTTAGTTTAGTTTATTTGTATAGCGCCGCCTGACCCTGGGGCATCCAGGCTCTTGGCATGGTTACAAAATAGCCAAAGCGAGTTGCAGACATGGTAAACATAGGTATGCATTACAGAAAGTATGGCCATTGTTTAAAAAAACAGTTAATGCTAATATGCACATCATAATATATATATAAGGTTAGAGATTGTGCATATAGTTCAGGCAGTATGTACATTTGTGTGGAATAAAATAGGCGTTTTAGACTTCTTTAGCCAGTAACCAGGTTTTGGCACTGTGTCTGAAGCGGTGGAAGGAAGGTTCAGATCTGAGATCGGCTGGAAGTGAGTTCCAGAGTTTAGCGGCAAGCACAGTGAAGCTAGTGCCGCCTGTTTTTTTAAGCTAGAATCTAGGGATATTTAGGCAATGTGTTTGGGCTGATCCTGTTGGGCGGGATGGGGTGTGGTGCGTGAAGTTGTCTGTGAGGTATCTAGGAGCTTGGTTGGATAAGCATTTGTGTGTGAGAGAGAGTGTTTTATACTCTATTATCTGCTGTATAGATAGCCATTGACAGGAGCGTCTAGCATCAGAGATGTGCTCGTGTTTGGGTATGTTTGTGGCTGCTCTTAGTGCGTTATTTTGTATAACTTGGAGCTTGTTGATGTTCTTTTTGATGGTGCCCAGGTAGAGGGCATTACAATAGTCGACTTTGGAGAGAACAAGTGCTCTGGCTAGGGTGGTGCAGTTGGAGGTCGAGAGGTAAGATCTGCTGGCATTGATGAGCTTACATGTGTAAGCTGTGGCGGATGAGACGGCATTGATTTGTCTTGTCAAAGTGAGGGAGGAGTCAAGGTAAATCCCCAGGGTTTTGACGCTATTGGAGACAGAAATGTTGTTGCCGTCGATGATGAATGTCTGGTAAAGTTTGTCTAGTTTGTTGAGTCTGGATTGGGAGAAGCTCAGTCTTGTCGTCATTGAGCCAGAGGCCATGTTTGGCCATCCATTCTTGGATAATGGAATGGATGTTGTTAAGTACTGTGTTGTCGGTAGAGTAGTCACCTGTTAGAGGGATGAGAATTTGGGTGTCGTCTGCGTAATTGTACAATTGTCATTGTATATTTTTCTGGGCATCTGTGAAAAAATTACTGTGACAAGTGTTATAGCTTCAACTGGCATTTTGATGCAACCAGTCTGGATATGTCTTAATGGGGCATGGCATGTTTTACTGTAATATGTTATTACGTGTGTAGACTGGTATACACTATGCAGCTAGTTGGACATGTTTTCAATGTGGCATGGCATTTTAAATAGCAAAGCACGGAATGAATTAAAACATGAATGTCCATGTGCACTGTTGGTGAATTGCATGTATTGGATTCCTGGATTGGTGTTACCCTAAAAAACAATTACAAACACTCAGACTTTTAAACCAATTTTTCTCAGAAAGTGTCCTGTATAATGCTTTAAAACACATATTTATTTATTTCTCCTAGTGTAGTGTGAGATAGCAGCATGATTGTGTGTATTGCGCAAGCATGGTAGTCTAGGCCGCGCCAGAATATGGGCGGCCAACGATTTGTTGCCGAGCCTGGAGGTTATGATGGGGGGGGGTCTTCAGCATTGCTTGCAGGGGGGGATTGAGTTGATGGGCATATACACTGTTTTGTGGCAAAATATGTCTGCACTTCATTTTCATGATGAACGTGTGCACATTATGTGCATCCTGACAATATCAAATCGCCAGTTGGCCAAATGATAATCCTCACTATCAGACACTTCTTCGGGGGCTAGCTGCAACGATGACATTCTGACAGCATTCTTCTTCATTGTTTCATCTATACTCTCTTGCCCCCCTGCCCCACTGCTTCCAAAATGTGTCAACCTGCACTGGGGCTCTTGTCTCATGGTACATTTGCACCTTCTTGTGCACTCTTCCTCTTGTGCTCGCCCTCTGTCTTTCTGTTGGTCTGGAGTCCATTTGCAGTAGCTTGAATTCCACCAAGAAATTCAGTCTGATATCAGTTCCTCTGCAAGAACAGGGATGGCTATTGCAATTTCTGCTTGCTCTCCATATTCATTATCAAATCATTTCGCAAAGGCATAACAGCTTTGATGTTTATAATATTTCTTTTCAAACTTCGTGTGCCTACTGATTCTGGAAACTCCAATTTCTTGAAGGTTACAGCAGAGTGCAGCGGACTGCAGAGTGCAGTTGTGTTTGGTGGCTGAAGTTGCTGGAGTGACATTGTTTTGTGCTGCGCAAGCCTGCAGCTACACTAAGGAAGCACAGGCGCCGAGCACCGTTACCGTGGAGTGCGGCAGACTGTGGAGGACAGCTGTGACAGTAGGGGAGTGGGGAGCGGGAAGCAGCGAAAGAGTTCTGTCAATACTTTTCACGTGGAAGTTAAGCCATGACTGCTTATGGTGAGTGGGTTAACACTGAAGCAACGTTACAATTATTTTAGATATCCGCAACAAAAGTAGTGGTTTCTGTATTGCAGTTTCCACCCCCACGAACCCCCAACACAATATCATCTCTGCAGTGGCCCCAACCTCCCCGCCCTCCCTTCCCCACTTACCTTCTGTTTTCTCCTTTTCAGGAGCAAACCAGCTGGGAACACTTCTGTTCCAAGCGCGTCTGCTCCCGAAGGCCACCATGGAAAGGGAAAATGGACTCTGTTTTTCCTATCCCGGTGCCCATTTTCTTTAACGCAGCGTTGCGGGACAGAAAAATGCTTTTAGTACCCCGGTCTTGCGGGCCTGGGTACTAATAGCAATATACCCCTTCATATAACTATGGGCCCCGGGGCATTACCTGACTCAGTAATGCCCCCACTGCTCGGGACATATTGCTTAATGAAAAAATCAAGGCCGGTGGTATCGACAGAAAAAGGGCAAACTCCAACAATAAAGGGAGTAAACAGAGGGAACCCACTATTTAAGAGTTAATTAATGGAGACTTGGCTATCCATATCACCTTACAAAGGTGGTAAGATTAAATGACATCCTACGCAAGGATTTAAAATCTCTATCGAATTCAGTGTTAGAATTAAAAGTCCTGATGGAGGAGAAGAAAACCATGGCACCATGAGAGGAGGAAAGGACGCTGTTATCATGAATGTGTGCTATAATGAGAATCTAGCTGTTGATAGTGGCCCAAGGCGTGTTCATGAGAAAGGCAACATTTTTGGTCTACAGTTAATACAGAACCTGGATTCAGAAACGAGAAAGCCCTTTAAAAAAGAACCATCTTATGTGTGTTCTTATTCCCTTCGAATTGGCCCATAGAAACAACAATCAGATTCTCATGAGTTTTCAAAATGGTCTCATGACCCTTCCCATATCCTCATTGCCTCAGGGGCAGAGATGGGACTAATGCCAATCGCTGGCACCATATGGGTATCATTTGTCAGAGTATTTCACCCCACCACCTCATGATCACCATCTTCCTATGGTTCTCTAGCAATTGTTATACTTGTGTGGACAGAATAATATCCCCTTGATCCTGGCTACCTTCCCCCAGGTATTGTTTGAGGTTCTGGGAACGATAATGATTGAACGTCTGCATAGTTACTAGTATCACTTTTGCCCCATTAATACAGACAGTGGGCCTCATTACAAGGGCGGTGGTAAGGGGTTAATGGCAACGGTAAGGGTGCCGTTGCCATTAACCCCTTACCACTGCATTACAAGGTCCCTTAGCGGGAGCCGCTAAGGGACCAGGGCGCTAATAACGGGCCTACTATTAGCGGGCCCGTTATTAGCTCCTTCCCCATTCCCATTGAGCCCTATGGGTTCTCGAATGGGAATGGGGAATGGTTCTCAGAATGGGTACTTACCGGGTCCTCCAAGGTTGGAATGACCTGGTAAGTACCCATTCCGAGAACCCGGACCCGGTATGCTAATAGCACCATGGCTACCTCCTACCTTGTAATTAGGCCCAGTGTCTTATGTAACTGTGTTATCAAATCACAGAGAAGTGAAACATGCTATGCCGCAAGTTCTGTTTCTTTAACCATCTCTGTGAGGACAGACTGTATATTTAGAATTGAATGAAGAACATTTTGTACAACTGATCCAGTTTCTCAAACATGTTATGAAAATGGAGTATCTGCAAGTCCTGTGGGGTCCTACTATTATCTAATCTAACAATATAATAAAAGGCCAGATGTATGCTATGTTTGTCCAGTGCAGAAGCTTCACCTGTTGTCACGCTAGACAGAGATGTTGCCTTAGAATATATAAAGAAAATGAAAATATGCATAGCTTCACCTGTTGTCACCACTAGAGGGAGCTGTTGCCTTAGGATATATAGTGGTTCCTACCTGTTAAAGTAAACCTGCACTTTGGCCTGTGTACACAGGCTTCTATACTAGTATAAAGGTAATGTGCTTAGGTTTGGGATGCCTTGGCTCATCTTCAGAACAGGTATCCTGCCCCACCTCTCACTGCAGGGGTCATACCACTTCAGGGTAAAATGGTAGAAAGATGGAGCAGTCATCAACCTGAAGACTACAGACCTCTACCAGTATACCTTAGGGGACACGATGAATAGAGTGGACAAGTAATATGAAAAGACACCATACATTGGTAGGGACAGCTCAGGGGGCAGTGAAGCAATTAGAATGAAGTCTTTGGAATCAACCAACTAACAACAAAAGGACTAATTAGAAACAAACAAGGAAGAGTGAGGCTCCATTCAGTGCCTAGATCAACTCAGACATTCTATACCCAAATTAATATTAGGGCACAGCACACTCCTGACAACAACCTATTTCTCTATTTAGATGTATCTCTAGTCAGATCATGACATTCCGCAAATATGGAGTGTAGGAACAGCATGTCCTGTGTAGCCCACAAGTATCATTTAATCCCAAAAAGCATCAAAAAGGAAATGTTCAAATTGGCCTGGTTAGCTCAAGTGTTCGACCAGAAACCACGCCTCCCCCCTTGGAACTATGAGAGACTTACTGAACTTGGCCCCATCGTGCATGACGCCCTTGGATCAAGTGCCCTCTAAAATGTCACAGCCCGACGATCTAGACACAAGCGCTCAGTGCACATCAGGGCACATCTGCAAGATCATTAGAAAATACGAAAGGCTTGCAAAGTATTTCTCAGAAGGCGTAAGAGAAGATCTGATTAGAAGGCTCTAGTGAAGAAAAAACCTTTGAAGACTCGCATGAAGCCATATTGGACCAAACAACAAAATGAGAGGTGACCCTTACGGTAAATGAGAGAGGCCATTAAACGAAATGGAGGCCATTCCTCCTAGAAATAATACCATGGGGACCTGTTCTTATTATTGCCCTATCTTAATTGTGGTTTTGGGAGTACTTTGAGATGTAAGCATGCCTGCCAGTGTTCGGCCAATGTGCCTCTTCCTGAAAGCCTTCTTAGCCTCTATCTGACACACTCACATATAACAAAAGTGAAACGCTGCACATTAAAGTGTTAAGTGTTCAGTTAATAGTGGGTACATTCTAATTAAATTAGGTTCAGAATGATCCGCCTCCTCCAGAAGATATTTCTTCAAAAAGCGATTAATATATTATATACTGGTGTCACTCATGATTCTCCATTCAATGCCATCAGAGACAATGGCTTACCTGTCCCTTTTTCCTAAACTACAGACAAAGCAGGGGAAACAATTTGCCTATTTCCTTATCAAGAAATAGAACCCCAAAAATATAATCCCAATAAAGGTAGATTGGTCCAACCATCGTCTCATTCCATTTGCATTCACTATATATGTAAGTTGCATAACAAGCACGCAAAGGTTGATGAGCGATGGAGCAGATGCCTCTAAACATTAGTGCCCAGAATGTGTATCCAAGGAAGCTTCGAGAGTAGCGTAAAAGAAACACTTCCTAGCATTCATGCGGCGCGGTGGTCAGTCAAAATCTCAAAAAAAAGTCGAATGACAATAATCTCGAAAAATAAATCTCAAAAAAAAAAGTCGAATTCCCTCTTTTTTAATTATATATTTATTTTGGGGTCCGGGAATAAAAAAAATGGGTAAAAAAAAGGGGGGGTTGCGGGAACCCCCCCATTTTGAATAAAAAATATCATTAACATTTTTTTTTTTTTCGAGATTTTGACATTCGACTTTTTTTCATTCAACCTTTTCACTATAAACCGTGCGGCGCACTATCACAGGGGATGTGACTAGCCTCTCTTCTCTAAAACTAAGAAAGAAAAAATGCAACCAAACAGTGCAAACGACAGTGGTGGACGCGTAAACTCTACGAAACCAGTGCCATACAGACCAAATAAGAGCACCTGTAAAATCAGACTGGTCAAGCCGCATCGCCAAAAAATAGAAGAGTATACATTATACTGGCTAAGTGTTAGAAGCATTGTTAGGAACTCACATTTTATAAATTAAAAACTTCAAAACATTGGAAATGGGTCACACTGACAGAATACCCACCACCTGACCACAACTTCCCCAAAATTAGACCAACTTGAAATCAAGGACTGTCAAAAAAGACTTACTAACTCTTATGCTGTTCTCTGAACTCCCTCTGGCCTCACTAGTTATGACTTCTTTCGGCAGCACCTGGACTTTCTGGCTCAACCTAATCAAAACCCTGCTCACATAAGGTAAATTGCCAACTAGGTAGCTTTATGTTTTAGTTCATGCAATTAGGTGGTGCATAGGCACCTTCTAAGCGCTGAACCCGCTGCATTGGAGTTCAGATAGGTGGGATATGGGACATGAGGAGGGAAGCACACTTTTTGTGGGTGTTTTGTTATCTATTCACCCATTGACCTCCAATGGCCAAGTGTTGTGCTGCGTCTACGGTCTTTCCTCTCTCCCTTGCACGCTGCTCGCATCTATGATTTAATGAGTGTTCTTGGGCTGGAATGCTGGATGAGTGAGGTGCGGAATGTTCTATGAGCGGCAGAGGGTGACAGGCTGGCTTGGAGATAGACTGTGTGTTAGTGGTTGTTCCCTTTTTCCTAACTTTCTTCTGGGACCTCTCGTGAATCCTGTACCTGCAACTTAAGAATAGATGATTCCTTTTGCACTTGTGCTTTCTGGAGTTTTTTGGCCCGGGACAGCATTTACTGAAAAGTGGTTACTTCTAACATTTACATATCGCCTAGTTTGACTAATAGTGTTGCCAGTGCATGTTTTGTTATTATCCAGTCATCTTTATTAGTGTGTTCCCAACATTTGCAAAAAGTATGAGCCGAAACGTGGTCGATCAATGTGGTCTTCTTCAAGGCTCCATCCTATATCATTGTGAGTATGCATGAGTCTCTGTCATCTCCAATATGTTCTGGATTTCCAAAATGATTTTGCATCACTTGCAAGAAGTCATAAAATGCATATCGCTTCAATCTAGAGTAGGCTTATTCCTCGGGTCTGTGAAATCATATATCCGAGAGTATGTAGTATATGCTCCGCCGTCGAATGCGGCCAATGATATAGTCTGGAGCCTTGAGGAACACCACATTGGTCGAAACACGTGTCGGCAATGACTTAGTACAAATGTTCGGAAGGTCGGTATGCACGTGTTTGAAGCAACCACTCTCCAGTAACTATAATTCTTTGAGTAACTCCGGGCATAGTCACATCAGTTGTCTTCCACGTTGCACCCCTGGAGCAACTCAACTAGACAGAGGGCAAGACAAGGGAAGTGCAGTATTATAAGTGTCCATATGCCCATTTTCCCTGTCGGGTTCCTTTATCACTATGGTAATACCTATGGCCATTACAATACATTACCTACACCTTCCCGCCCGAAGGTCATCCTCCTGGGATTATCCTTGAGTGGGCTTGATCAAGAAGTAACACCAAACTATGTGCTCTATTTGACCTACCAGTGTTATTTCGAAGTAGTTTTCAGAGTTGTACTGGCATATTTGTAGCTGTAAATGTGCTATGGGTGTAACAGAAAAGGCTTAACCAAGCGTGCTTTCAGCCGATATATTTATTAAAGGAATGTGTCCTCACATCAGTTCCTTGGACTGAAGTCCTGTTAAAACAAGCTTTGACAAAGCCAACAGTATTGGCTTGTGTACAGGTACGTGCGTGCCAGGCACGGCTATCATATTCCCAGGTACTCACACCATTTTCCAGGTGCTACTATCTCATGGCCAGGTAGCACAAGTATAGCAGTGCCTACACAAAAGCCCAAACCTTAAGAACGGGTAACAACGTCCCCACAAGGCCTCTTATCCAGTGTTCTCTCGTTAATCTGCGGTGTTAAATGGCATGTTATTATGTGCTTGTTTGCACATCATCAATGCGCCACCAAATACATGGTGAATGTCACTTTTGCTGCCAGATCATTGCGTGTGCCCCTTGAATAACAATAGAACAGGTTCCATTTTAAAATTCTGTACAGCAAGGTACATTTTCAGGTGAATTTAGAAGCCAAGTGAGCACTGATTCTAAGACGTGAGAGTGCAGTTTTATTTTAATTTAGGAGCAAAAGCACACAGATATGTATGACAAGGAAACTGATGTTTGCAAGATATTTGCAAACTTAAAATAAGCCTGCAGTCTGGTCAAGACTGCTCGACGTTTTTTCGGACCAAATCCTCTTTGGGAATGTTAATCTGGTTACACACAACTAGTGTGACCGAAGGTGGTCACTCCCTGGGGATTAAAGGTTTAAAACAATTATCAGTCTTGTTACAGGAAAGAGCACAATGGCGCATTCTAATGGCTCACAGAAGCCCTCTTTCTGTCAGCCTCGCGCTGGGCTCCTGAACGCCACACTCGGGACGAGAACACAAAGGGCTGATTGCTGCGGATTGTTTGTCTATGTAAATGAGGAAAAAGCGCGGCATTTAATTATGCAACCTAAAACCTTGAAGCTGCGAAGTGTGCTGATTGGCTGCCTTTGGAAAAGGGGCTGCTAGCGGATTGGGGACAATGCCTCCCACTTGTGTGTGGCCCTGCTCTGTGCAGCCCCATCCGTTATTGGAGGATGACTGGACACTGCTGAAGGTGAACCTCTCCAAGGAAGGGAACTAAGACGCCGCCCTCTTGCTCGTGCTTACACGGACACCGAACCAGACTTCCTGCAGTGGGCTTTTCAGTAACAACGAGCGCTGCTATAGGTCAACAAGCGATGACAGAAGAAGCCCAGGCGACACCCAACGTCCTTGAGTGTAATGGGAAGGTACCACCTGAAAATGTCCAGGTGCAGGTCACGGATGTCATTGATGAGATCACAGGAACAGCAGGAACAGTCCCATGGGAAGTCCAAGAAACAGGTCAGCAGTTACAACATCTCTGTCATGCATGAAATAATAATGTTTAAAATGAAATTAAGTCATACAATAAAATAGGGATTGTTTAAAAAAGTTTGGAAACATATCACCTTTTTTCATTTTCAGTTTGGTATGGTCGACTATTGGAATGTATTTCCAATATCTACAGATGTATAAAGCTTGAAATATTGAATGCGATTCACCACATCCATCCTTCGGAGGAGCCGAGTGCATCCAATATGTCCGCATTTTTACAGGAAACGTGCATATATTTCTCTGCCCGCCACCGCGGCCTTGCACGTGCTGTTGAGCATCAGGGGGCCAGACTTTTTCACTTTTGCACCAGTGCTGCACATTGAGCAAATGGTCTTGGAGCCACTTTGGCTTCAACCCATATTTCATCATAATATCTGCAGTGGAGTGAAATGGTTTTGCCTATTTTTTCTGACAGTGTGATGGGGAGCAGAGCACATACCTTGCTTCAAATGAGCGCCCACACAGATTATTATCTCTGCTAATGAACTAAGGACCAGAAAAAGCTGCTTCACTTTTCCACTGTAAAAGGTGGCACTTGGTTGGAAGCAGCAATCTCTATGTTTAGCCCACATTGAAGGCCAGGGCCTTGTTCACAATGCGTTTGAGAAACGCTTGGTGAGTCAGGCCCATAGTATTATGGGAACATCAATCTGCTTTAGTTTTACCCTGTTCAAATATTTTGATGTATTATGAATTAGGTCAAAACCTTTTTGCTGCATTCTGTATGCCACAGAAATATGTACTTATCAGACCTAACCTGTCTGCTGCCTTAAACCCAGCACTTGCCCCTTGCTGGCTGCACTACCACTGTTTGTTGCCTTTATTATTTATGTATTGTTATTGTTTCTCCTCTGCTTCACACTTTCCCCTTCTCCCCCTTCCAGCCACTTTTCCCCTCCCCCCTCTCTGCTATGCTCTTGCGCGTTCTCAATGTCACTGGGCCTAGTAAGATCGCTGTTTTGTTCTCCCTTGTTCCCCTCCCTTGCCTTACCGCGCTCTGAAACACTTGTGTACGAGCGCAATAGAAATAAAATATCAATATCAATATCAAAAAGAGGCAATGGCAGCTAGCGTAGCACTGCGAACGATAAGTTGCTCCCTCGTGAGGCTCTTGTTAACCCAAATGCGTCAGCTTTAGTGTCCCCTGCAAATTCCGAGGGTGTAATTTAATTTCTTTCCTTTGTTCTCTTTTAAGAAAAATGTGTGCAGACGACCTCAACGCATGAGGAGGGAACGGATGAGGCGCCTCAGGAGACCAACAGAGGAGAGGATTCATCAGGAACAGGTACCAGGAAATCCTGAACTTTGCATTGGCCCGCATTACAAGTTTGGTGGTGTGGTAAAAAGTGGTGGTATTTTCATTACTGACACTTTTTTGGCCATCACAGAATTACCACCACTTTTACCAGAAAGATGCTGGCGGTCAGTCCTCAACCTTTACAGCCAATACTCAGTGGATTGACGGCACATAATTAATTACAGCTCATTGTAGATATGCCAACAATTCCCACGGAATCTAATTAACTCCAAAAATGGGGATTTAAACCACCCTACCACCACTCGTAATCCAGTGGGAATGCCACGGGACTGAGTGCGGTAACGGGAAGGGACTTTTGCACTAAATCAGTGGATTAAGCTCCAATATACCATCAAACTCTTAATGAGTCACATTGACTTTTGCACATCAGTACACTTACGTATAATGAGTACTTCAATACCACCTACCCAAATAAGTCAATGCGTACAGTATATATGTTTATTTGCGATTATTTAGTAGTTTTGCATTTATTTGTGTATTAAATAGACATGGGTCCTTGCCTTCTCTATAGTACTTCATTACTTGGAATGAGCAAAGGTTTCCTAAATAGTATATACAAAAATACATGTAGTGTGTTGAAATTAAATGCAAAATAGCAGTGTCTATTCGAACAATGTGATAGCAATTTGTTTTGTGCAAAATATAAAATGAGCTGTAGTAGTACATATGCAGCAATTATGGCTATTTAAGACCATGCCTTCGAATTTAGAATATATATTTTTTCACTGCCTTATATTGAGCTATTGGGTGATCTAGAAGCCACTGCACAGTAATGGAATATCATGAGATAAAAGATGCAGGGCACTCTAGAGCGACCAGTAGGAAAAGCACCGATTGTGGGGCCAGGTCGGGGGAACTCTAGCAGGACTAGTAGGAAAGTAAGGCCGGTGCGGTCAGGTCCAGTGCACTCCAGCATGCCCAATAAGCAAAGCACCGACTGTGGGGCCAGGTTTGGGGCACTCTAGCACAACCACTAGGAAAGCAAGGACTATGGGGCCAGGTCTGGGGCACTTTAGTGTGCCCAGTAGGCAAAGCACCAACTGTGGGGCCAGGTCCAGGGCACTCTAGCACAACTAGTAGGAAAGCAAGAACTGCGGGGCCAGGTCCGGGGCACTCTAGTGTGACCAGTAGGAAAGAAAGGACTGTGGGTCAGTTCTGGGACTCTCTAGTGCGACCAATAGGAAAGCACAGACCGTGGGCCCAGGTCTGATGCACTCTAGTGGGTATGCAGTGATAAAATCGTGGCACAAATGTCGCCTATACAAACAATCGCGGCAAAAATGCAGTGGTTTGACCCGGTAAAGGTGTGCCCTATGATACCATTTAAGGGGAACAGGGGCTGCAGGGGTGTCCCCCGCTCCACTTGAATGGAATAATAGGTCCAGGGGATGCAGGGGTGTCCCCCGCATCCTTTACATGGATTGAGGAAGAAAAACCACTGCACTTTTGCCGCAATATTTTGTAACCACAGCAATTTTTGCCGCAAGAAGCTGCTATTTTGACAAGTGAAGAAATTTGAGCCAAATCGCAAATCACTGCACTTTTTCCGAGTGCATCGAGCGCGATTACGGAAAAAGTATAATGAATAGAAAGTCGGTTCTGGGTTTGTTGGAAAGCCCAGAATCTTAGCTTTAAAATGAAAGTTAAAACTCGCTCCAAGAGATACGGACGATTTTATGAAGGTAGTTTTTCAGAAATGAAATAATGATTCAAAATGGCAAATTACACTTTTACAGGTTTAAAATCGGAGAGGGGACACACGATTCTATGATGCAGTTCTGGACAGGTTCAAATGTTTTGAATCATATTAATTTAAGCTAAGAGATGGGTTCTGCCCAGTTCTAGCTGGGTACTCACACTATAAATTTGAAAGGAATGGCCTTGTCACGGATCTGGTCAATAGGTTTAGCTGCGGTTCTCTCTGCTCAGCGGGTCAATCAGGCACCGGTTCTGCTCACAGCAGTCTGGGTCTGGTCTGCGGTTCTGGATACAGCGGTCTGGTCTGGCACTCGGCACTGCACGGATCTCTGGTTCTGCTGGTCTGGATCAAATGGATTCTGGATATAGCACTGCTTTCTGGGTCTGGCACAGGGTTCTAGGCCAGAATCAAACAGCTCCGCCCGGCTGTTTGAATAATTTGCAAATGATTTTGAGGCCTGCTGAGAATACTTTTGCTTGCAGTAGGCCTTCTTGGTTCAAAGTTCTGTAGTCTAGCTGGAGTTCTGGAGTCTGGATGTGAAGTCGTCCGTCAAAATGCTCCGCAGAAATGGAAAATGAATGTTCCTGTCTGGCTTCCAGTGGCTCTTTTTATGTCTTTTGGGAGGTGGGAGTGAAGGCTATCTTTCTATGCCCAACCCTCTCACGATTTGATAGGTCAAGGATTTATCTTTGACCTGATTTGAGAAGGGAGCAGTGAGTCATCAGGTGTCATCTTTATGGCATACAGAAAGAACACTTCCCTTTGCTTTTACTTTAGAAAATCATTTTCATAACTAAACACATTTCCCAGATACACAAGTGGTTGACATTACATACACACATCATATATCACATAAGGTAGTTTCTGTTTCAACTTTGATGTTTTTAAGAGCTTGGATTAAGAAATGACAACATTTTGCGCTTTTTTTAATGGATTTTTACCAAAAAATGACACAGATGTACACCACCTTTCTACACATATTCCAGTAAATTTTCATTTTTCTAGCGTGAACCCCGTGTCTGCAATCTCCATAATTCATGGGGTTTTGTCCCAGAACATGGTACAGCGTTCTAACACCTCTTAAAATGTGCAAAGAAAAATCACAAGAATAATGATATTAATTATATAATTTTGACAAGTCCGTGCTATGAATTATCCATCTTTTTAAAATTATGCTCTGGCCCAGATGGGTGTGGTTTCCCAAAGCACATGTTGGAATTTCTGGTTTGTCCACTTCCTCCAACTCAAGTTGCTCATAGAGGCACTGCCCCTCCCCGTTTCTCTCAAGAGGAAGCCATTTACGACCCCCCCCCAATTTAACATTTGCCTGAGCCAAGGAAGGCTCATTGTTCAGTTTCCTGCAGTCCCCAGCTGCTCCTCCCCTAATCCAATCAGGGAGGTGTCATCTCCTTTTGGTGGGGGTAGCAGAATGCAGCCAGGCCTGGGAAGAGTGGCCAAGCAAGTTTCAACTCCTGTCGGGGGTAGTTGCTGGGCAGAATTCACTCTCTTCAAGCCAGGCTTCTGCCAAATGTCACTTTTGTTCCCAGTTTTTCTTCATCCAAATCAAACTTACAATTTTTACACCTGCAGCTAGAACGCTGATTCTAAATTGAAAACTATGACATTTAACAGTTGCAAACTATGTGACACCCAACAGTAGGTCACTCATTTATTTTAAACATTTAGATTTTAGTGTCTTTCAGTCCAATTTCACTTCAGCTGCTGACATCAGCCAGTTTTGTTATAAACATTGTTTTGGGCTCTTCATCTTTCCAGATTTTGTATGCACACAAGAATACATTCTGCCAAATGTCTGCTAGTGTTCAGTGAGTTTTTTGAATATCTTGCAATGTTTAAAATAGGCATTTTTAGCTTGCATTTCAGAGAAACAACAGTGATTTCAAAGCGCTTTTTGAGCCAACAGGCCCTGCTGTTTTTCCTTGGGCACCACCTTTTACCCATGGCACTTCCTGTCCATCACGCTCGCACTGGTGGGTGGCAGGTTAGGCGACCATTTTGGTGTGCACAAAACTGCGCGGTTCTCCTGGATTCTGGTGCAACATGGGCTTTTCGGCCATCTTGGACTTTCTAAGCCCACAGCACCAACTGTTGCAGCTTAATGACTCAAACATGGGTCAATACCCCTGACACTATTTAGTAACATCTTTGCAGCTTTTCTTGTTGTCCCTGGAGCTCTGGTGCTGTTCTTGTTCTGACTGATGAGGTAGGCCATTTGCTCATGAAGGAGAACATCTTTGGTTGATAGACCTCTGCACTTTCAATCATTTACCAGCAGCTAGAAGTTTTGTGAAGCAAATGCAGCAATTGATACCTGTTATTTTCCTGCTGCTGTTGCCTGAAAGAGCCAGAGCAGTGGCGGTTGGACATCAGGACCGCACCTGCAATGAAGCTGTGGTTGAGCACTGCTGCTTGGGAGCATTGTGCCAGGACTCACTGTTACAAGCTGAGGGAGGTTGAGGATGATGGAAGGAGGCCACATATTTTTGGGGAAACAGAGCAACCTAATTCGGGAGTTAATGGATGGTGGGAGGAGACAGTTATTTAGTCATTTATTTTTAAATCTCTTTATTTTTTTTAAACATAGAGGGCCTGATTTGTAAAGCGTGGTTCAATAGGATTTTCCCACCTCACCTGACATCTCAGGAGGTGTTGTTATCGCTTGGGATAACGACCCTTTACCGATTTATGGCCCTCTGATTTTCTTCAGGCCATAACTTGGTAGCGGGTCATTATCCTGCGGTAACCCCTCCATCCGTCTAAAAGGCTATAACAGACTGCTTTACATCTGTGGATTTTATCAAGATTAGACAATCTGATCAAATGTGCAGTACGATTTCTAAGTAGTTTGAGCCCCCTGCTAATGGCACCTGGATATAGCCTACAGGTCACATGTTACAATCTGGAAGAACGACTCAGCCTTTATTCCATGAAGTGGATAAAACAAGTACAATCCAATAGGGTAATGTCGAAAGTTCGTTGCAGCCCTGCACGAGTATAGGTAGGCATGGGGTACAGTCAATTCCATACATGCCATGTCTCGGATGGTAAATGCACATGTAATAATGTATTTCTTTATTTATTTATTTATAATACAATATATAAAGTTGGTGCAGATATGCACCTCACAAGGGCCCACGGGACTGGGCCAAAGTCACTGTGCACGCTGCAGCATTTCAAGCTTTGGGGTACCTTAATTAATACCATTATAACTGATTATTATAAAATAGCAGCTGTATGTGTCTCGGATGCAGCTATTTGTAAAGACCAGTAGGACTAAATTCGAGTCATTACCATTCCCTTCTGGTGGCCTATATATAAGTACCTTTGTAGTTGGGGTTATGATGTAAAATATAATTAATTATAAGAAAAGTTCATGCCAAGCCTTTACCTGTGAAAAGGTCTGTTGTGAGAAAAAGTAAGTGCCATACAGAGCATCCATGAAGTAGCAATTCACATGTACATCTCATGTCACTTAAATGAGAACTTCTGTAGTTGCAAAGTCACGAGTTCATGACAGTTCCCTGGTCTGACAAATAACAGTAAAACAAACATCAGTGCATTAAGTGTTTTAGAAATATTATTGTTTGCCAAATGAAAAGGGCAGCCCACCGTTGCAACAGGTGCAATCTATTAGAAACCTTTGTCCCTTAAACAATTGCTGCCATGAAACGCTCCGACCTTTCCAAGCTATTGTGCACGCGAACTGAAATTGCCATGCCCAGATCCAAACCTCACGAAAAAGTCTTCTTAAAAGCTCGCGACATTCTTTGAAATAAGAATATTCTGAAAAGTGTCATGATTCCGGCAGCCTATTCAGCTACCCTCACGTTTCATATATAGACATTTTACAGACCCGGCCCATGGAGAGCCCCTGCAGTGCTGCACACATGACCCACCGAGGGTACATTGAATGAGTGTGTTTTCAGGACGGAAATGAAGGAGACATAAAAAAAGGTTTTCTCGTGCATTACCTTAAAGGTGTGCACTACTCAGCTGGGGAAGGCACATGGGGTGCAGTTTTATTTGATACTGAAATTACATATGCTGAATACAAGTGAATTAAAATGGACTGACCATTCCTACGTGAAGACCATTTCAACATGTTCAAAGCATAGTTTGTTTATTAATTGTGTAATCATTCATAGTGAAGAAACACGTAATATATCTGAACGTGTGAAAAATCTCAATTATTGCGGCTCCACATTATGCTATGTTGTGTTTTCACATCTACAGAGAGTGATTATTCATATATATATATATATATATATATATATATATACATATGATATGGCATTTGTAACGCGCCTATACACAAGTGTTTCAAGGCGCAGCAAGGCAGGGAGGGGGGGAACAAGGGGAAGACAGACAGCGATCCTACTAGGCCAGGTATCATTCAGATCGCGCAAGTGCAGGGGTGGGGGGAAGGGAAAAGTGCAAGGGGAAGGGGAGGGGGGGGAAGTGCAGTACAAGGTAAGTAGCGTAAAAAATAATAAATAAGGCCGGCTGGTGGCAAGTGCAAGGTAGATGCAGAACAAGTGCTGGGAAGGGGGGGCTGTAAGGATACAGTGACAGTCCCGCAGTGCAGGGGGGTGCCAGGGAGGCAGTGCAAGTGGAGAGTGGCTGGGCCCTGGACCGAGGTCACTGAGAGTGGCCCAGTTGCAGATTCAGAGCAGATTCAGTGAAGAATTAAAGCTGTTCAGCAGGGGAGAGGGAGAGAGAAAGCAGAAGCAAAGAGGAAGGTTTTGAGGTGCTTCCGGAACCGGAGGTGGTTCTCCTCAAGTTTCAGGGAGGCAGGAAGGCAGTTCCAGAGGGAGGCCCCTGCTGCAGAGAGAGATCTACCCCCAGCTTGTTGCTTCGAGAAGCGGCTGACCCATATATATATATATATATATATATTATTAGATGACCAGCTGTTAGCATCAGTAGATATTTCTTCAGGACTCCAACACATTCTGAAAGACAAACACAAATTACAAAGCATTATGAAGAGATTTTGAAAAGAAAACAACAGCAAAACCATATGTTGTAGTGCAAAACATCACATTTCCCCAAAAGCCCTAATGCCTGTATTTCTGAGCCATCCATCTTTAAGTGTATTCATTACAAAATTCATATAAACACTCCCCTGGCTCTGGACTCTCAGTGAAATAACAAACATACTTATCATTCTGATTTTAGTGGGCACTCCTTTTAAAAACGAAATGTTATTAGTCAATTATACTTTGCTTAATGTGAGACTGTTCCACTTTCTAAGAAGCCATACCAGGGATTGAATGTATGATGAATGGCATCATCTTTTTAACAAGGCAAGTGCATTACCATTCAGCTATCAACCCGACCCATCCTGGTAGACATAGAAAGCAGACTTTTGGGAATGCTTACCCTGAAAGCAAAGAGCACGTTCATTATAATGAACTATATGTTTAATGCTGCTGTGTGTTTGATAACGTCAATATGAAATAAATAAATAATACATTAAAGTTTCAGCATTTATGTCCAAAATGGACTTTAGAGAAATTCATGTCTGACTTCTCATGGGAAATCCAAAGCATATCTGGCACAGTAGATTTCAAAGACAGAATTAAGAAAATATTCTAAGACAACGTAGGGGCTAATTGGTTTTCTTTATTCTTGCCAGAAAACATTGAACCCAACTGGAAAACTATATATTGCCATGTCCTCAAAATGATTGGTGACCTCCAAAGTCCCATCCCCTAACCAGTAATTTCGAAACCCTACATTGTATCCCTGAGGGCCATGTCACTAATCCAAAAATGACTATCCACCAACATGCTGACAGTACTCAAAACCTCTTCAAAATACTTACATCCAAAATATCCAACAGCTTTAAAAGCTTGTGTGCGTTTTCAAACCCTTAGGGAGGCAGAGGTAAAGCTGGCGCTGGAGAGTCAAAAGAAAGGAAAAGCACCAGGTCGGGACATGAGTCTGGTTGACGTTTTTGCCAATGAAATATTAATCTGGATACCATACTTGACCAGACTTTTTTTTTTATCAAGGTTTATTTATTCCGCAGACTCGTACAGAGAACAAAGTTTCAACTAATGCATAGATCATTATCTTACCATTACAGTCATTACATCTTTATATTCCCGCTAATAGGCACTGCTGGGTCCGCGGTATTGAACTTTTGAAACACCCCCCCACAACCTTCACCCCTACCCCCTACCCTCTCTACCCCCAACTCATTCGGCTCCCATGGCTCCCATTTTGCTTGCTATTTTGAGGCGACTGGTGTTTAACTCCGAGTAATTCCTTCTTATTCATTTTTTTTAGTAAAAGTCCGGATTTCTAAGTATCCTGGGTCTAAAATAGTGCGGCTCTTTGTCCTTTACCATTTCACGAAATGGTTCCCAAGTTGACAAAAATTTGAGGTAAGTACCAGATTGTAATGCGCAAATCTTCTCCATTGCCAGAACCCACCATATTTTAATCCACCACCATGCAATTATTGGACCTTGTTGGGTTTTCCACCCTTGGGCTAGGGTCAGTCTTGCAGCCGAGGGCAGATGTGTAATTAATGTAGCTTTGTGTCCCTTTGCTGCATATCGGTTTTCGGCCGTTGCCCCCAATAAGACGACTTTCGGATCTTCTGGGAGAGCAATTCCCGTCATCTCTTTAATATGCCCCAGGACTTCCTTCCAAAATATCTGCGTCTTTGGGCAGGACCACCACATGTGGAAGAAGTCTCCTATCTCCCCACATTTCCTCCAGCAGAGTGGTGAGTATCTAGGGTTCATTTTATTCAGTCTGGCGTGGGGCAAGTACTATCGGTAGGCGATCTTATATGCCGATTCTTTGATGACCGTACATCTGAAGCTTTTATGCACTCTCTCCCATATCCTTACCCAATCTTCCACTAGGATGGTGGCCCCAATGTCTTTTTCCCAACTCGTCTTATATTGCAACGTGTCTTCTGAGAGGGCCCTATCCAGTAATTTATAAAACCTAGAGATTCCCCTTTTTGTTGCACCCTCTTGTATGAAAGATTCAAGGCTTGTTAGGGGTCTATTGGCCGTTCTTCTGACAGTTTGGTGAGTGATCCAGTGTCTTATTTGGGTATATCTGTACCTCTGGCTCTCTCACACGTGAAATATTTGTTTACACTCTTCAAAGGAGAGTGGTTCCCCGTCTCGAAACATGTCCGACAGAACCGGAGATTCAGGCACTGGCCAACACTCCCAAAACTTAGTTTGGAGCCCCGGGGTGAACTCTGGATTATAGGCTATTGGGGAGTGAGGGCCCAGACCTCGAGGAATTTTCCTCCTTCTTAGCTCATCATCCTAGCTATTGAGTGCCACTTTGGTGGTTTCTAACAATTTGCCTCATACACGTTGATGGTGCAGTGGGAGGGTGCGCAAAACTTTTAGTGGAGTCCTGGTAGCCTCCTGTTCTATCTGTGTCCAACCCAGGTGTGGCTGTGGGGCCTCCCAGTGCAGCATGGGTGCTATGTGTGCCACCCGGACATATCTCTGTATATCTGGCAGTCCTAGGCCTCCAAGTATTGGGGGCGCGTCATGAGCTTTCGTTGTACCCTGGACTTCTTACATTTGCATACAAAGGCCGAAATTAATTTTTGCAAGGCTTTCGAGACCCGCAGAGGGATCTTTATTGGGAGAGAACTAACCGTATATAGCATACGAGGTAAGAGGGTCATTTTCACAGCTGTTATTCGGGCAAACCAAGACAATTCCTGCTTGTCCCAGCACCGGAGACCCTCCTGTAGCTGCTTCCATAATGGTTTTATATTTACTTCATATAGGTCAGTAACCGTTCGGGTTAGGCGGACCCCCAAATACCCCAGGGAATCTTTTTCCCAAGAAATGGAAATTATCTCCCTACCTCTACAATCTCTCCCTGGCATTCAGTGATGTTCAGGGCTTTAGATTTCTCATAATTTATGTGGAACCCAGACACCCCCGCAAATTCCCTTAGCTTTTGAATTATCTTTGGCAAGGTGTCCCTAGTATTAGAAATGAACAGCATAAAGTCATCTGCGTATAACTCAATTTTTTGGTGTATAGCGCCACATCTAACCCCAGCAATACTGCCATCTTGCCTGATTTGTGCTGCAAATGGTTCCATTGTCATAGCAAATATTAGCGGGGAGAGAGGGCAGCCCTGCCGAGTACTTGACCAGACTTTTTAATGCAGTCTTGCGGCTGAGAGGAGCCCCTACCTCTTGGAACCAAGCCATTATTGTACCCGTCTTCAAGAAGGGGGATAGAAACCATCTGGTCAATTACAGGCCGATCTCCTTTCTTGATGCTGGGGTAAGATCTTTGCTAAGGCCGTATTGGGCCACATCGGGCCCTGTGTCGGAGAGAATGGTGCCTTCAATCATTTCCATGTGGGGTTCTAAAAGGGTATCAGCACAGTGGACCAGTGCTTGAGGCTGTGTTTACTGTGTGATAAATACGTTTCCCAAAGACAAATGCCTATTTGTGCAGTCTTCATAGACCTTAAAACGGTATTCGATACAGTCCCGAGGGCAAGGCTATAGTCAATTTTGTCGAGCCTGGGGATACCTATTAACTTACTAATTGCCATTGTGATATTACATCAGGGCAACAAGGCGAGGGGATGTTGTGAGACAGGTGGGGTTTTGTCAAGGAGAGAGAATATCGAGATGGGGGTATGCCAGGGCTGGGTCCTGGCCCCCTTACTATTTTGCTTATTTATAATCAGTGTAATCATTGATCTCCTGACAATCCCCACTGATGCCCCTCTACTGGCGCGATACAGGATTCCTGTTCTGATATTTGCTGACTATGCAGTCCTTCTATCATTGACACCTGAGGGACTGCGCCATCAGCTGGACATTTTCTCAGATCTTTCTACCAAAAATGGCGTGACAATAAATACCCAAAAGACCAAGGCCATGGTCCTCAGCGGAAGCAGGTCTTGACCTAGTATTGGACGGAGCACAAATCAAGCAGGTCAAGACATATGACTACCTGGGTATAAGAGTAAACAAACACAGTACCTGGGGGGAGCAGATTATGAAGGCAGGATTGACGTTGACCAGATAAAGTGGTATAATAGTCAATTTTGTGAAGGAACATGTAGGCAGGGCTGTTCCGGGTCCTTGGATTTCTATAAGGCGCAGGCACGGCAAGCTGGTGACTATGGCGCTGAACTATGGAGGTGGTGTAAAGTTACCCATTTGTCTGTAATTGAAAACGATCTCTTGAAAAACACATTGGGCCTACCCACCACCGCTCCAAACTTTATAGTGTGAACTTGCGCAATTAATGGGGGGAAGTACAGGAAGTAATGGCACTGTGAGTAGGAATGGGCTTGCCATGGCTATTATTCCTAAGAATTGAATTTCAAGTTCTTGGCCTCCTGGATCTCTGGACCCACCCGGTGACTATTAATGCAAATTCAATGGCCAGTGTACATCGTGCCCTTGGGGCTGAAAGAATAGCAGAAATCGAAAGGAGATTGTATGTATCATCTCAATTCAGCACCTACTGGGCTATGAAGCAGGATCAGGGCTATGAAGACTACCTGGACCTAATATATCCCAAGGCGATGAGATTCCTTTTTGTTAAGGGACACCTGGTTATACTACCCTTGTCATTTGTGAAGTCCAGGTGGAATACTAAACTCAGTCCTCTCTGCCCCTTACGCTCAGGTGCTAGGGCAGACATAGCTCACTTCTTACTTTTGTACCCTACATCTGCTGACCTTAGGAGAAGATCATTTAAACCTCTTTTTATACAGAACCAGGTCTCTACCACTGCTAAGGCTATAATGCTTTGCCTGGCAGCCAAGGACCGCCTTGCCACATTCACTACAGGGTGGTTCCTGACTGGGGCCTGGCGAAGGAGGACACACATCTGTGAACTAGTTGCATAATGCAAGTAGTGACTGTCCATTTGTCGGAGCAATCACTGGAAAAGGTATTCTATTACGTATCTGTAAGAATTTAAACTCTGAACCTTTACTAAATCGGCCTTAGCATTTGGCCCTTGATGGGGTTCTGAAAGGGCTTTGCCAGCCAATAGGTGGATTGCTATAAAGCAATGAATAATCATTGTTTTGACCTTCCCTCTAGTTTTACTAGGGCTAGGGCTGTAGAAATATCTTCAGGAGTGCAGCAGTTGGATCCTTATTCTAAATCAGTATGCACTTTAAGCACACTGGCAGTACCTGAAGTTTACTGTTAGTAATTGCTAGGAGGGGAACGGAAAATTGAGTTTTAATCTTGCTCTTAATTCTGTAAATCTCTGTTACTGGTTTTGATTTTACTATCTGCTGTTGTGTTTTTATGCTTCATGTTCTGAGATGTTATCTTGTTCTTAAATTCATGCTGGCTTTTATGGTAAAAATCTACCGAAATAAAGCTGAAATGATAATGAAAAGCATTTGTGATAGGCTACTGGATAGGTTATGCAGAAACACCTCAGCGTTCAGAAAGACTCCAGGATACCCAGGGACAGAGTCCCACTTACGTAATCAAAGGTCTACTGTTATGTGAGGTAAATAGAGGGGCTAGTGCTCAGGGCTTTTATGGGAAGTGTGGAATTGAATGGTATGAGGGTGGAATCTGCCTTTATAATGCTGAGACTGCAGTTAACATCACCCCGCCCACTGGATTATTGTCACGCAGCAAGACTTCTAGACTTCAGCTGGGCCAGGAAAAACCCAACGTGGAGGGGCCCAAAGGAGTGTTTAGAGGCGTGTTCAGAGTGGAGAGGGGGTATTAGCCAGTAAGAAGATAACTAGATTTCATTACTCAATGTAGGCTTAGGAGTACAAAATATAAACTTTCTATTATCCTTCCAGAGGCATTGACCAAGCAACAGCATCAAAGTTAGCAGTGCAGACGATCTTATGCATCTTTAGTTGTGTCGAACAGCAGTAGCAGAACAACATTTTACGGACTATTTGTTGTCTCAATTCAGCACCATTTTGAGGGTCAGGAACAGGTCTATTGGTACATGTCCCTGTAAAATAACATCAGACGCCTGCCTAAATGATCGTTTTTTGTAAATGGAGAAGTGAAATATCTTGTCAGCGATAGATTGAGATATAGGAATTTGCAGCAACAAAGGCGAAATCGAAGCCCCCACTGCGGATGGAGGTGTAAGCAGCCTAGAAGGATGGTCTTAAATGTTCTGGTGGCAGTGATGCACAAGGTGCACTCAATGAGGGAGATAACAGTCTAAAAATGGCCAGCCATTAAGGTAGATCTAGGTGGGAGGCTACACAATCAATTCCTGGTTAAATACACCATAGCCAAAGACCATGATCTAACCTGCAAAGATGATGAGAACACATGTCTCCTTGCTTGTAAAATGGCCGTGGTGTTATTCATTGAGGGTTGAAAGTGTCAAGAAAATGTATTTATTTATTTATTGTTCACTTGTTAGGTGCTTATACAAGAAGCAAATACTGTTTCAAAGCGCCCACAGGGCAACAGGAAGGGGACAGGGGATGATAGACAATACAATTACAACAATGTAAAATAATGCAACAGTATAAGATTAGACAATGGGGAGGGGAAGACGAACCTTCTATGCCTTGTGAGTGTTCAGAATGTGCAAGTGCAGAGGGGAAAAGGGTATGGGATACGTGCTGTGGTTCTCATGGAGAGCATTAAGTGAAGTGCTGTGATGAAGGTAAGTGCAACCTCCAATGGTGGAGGGTTTGCCAAGGCAAGTGCAGAGGCTGGGCAGCAGCTGGGGTGATAAGATGTGGGTGTTCAGGCCCTGAGGATGCCTAAGGGCCCTGCACACGAATCAAGCTACTGTGCAATTAGCTGGGGGTAGATGGTGGGAAGAAAGAGGTAAAGAGGAAGGTCTTGAGACTTTTCCGGAATTTAAGGGGGTCCTGCTCAAGACGAAGAGGGAGGGAGAGGCTTTTCCAAAGTAGGGACCCTGCAGAGGAAAGCATTTGACTACCTGCACTGTTTGGCAAAACACTTTACACACAAGGAGTTGGTGCCAAAGGAACGCAGGTGTCTAGAGGGGGAATATTTAGGGCCTCATTAGGACCCAGGCGGTAAGGGGTTTACGGCGGCGTAAACAGCGCCGACCCTTACCGCCTGATTCCGAGATCCCTTAGCGCCATGGAGGTTTTAACACCTGCTTTTAGCAGGTGTTAAAATCCATGGCGCTAAGGGACCTTGTTGTTAATTACGCCACCGTAATTTACGGTGGCGTAATTAACGCCTTCCCCACTCCCATTATGCCCTATGGGGCAAAAATGGGAATGGGGAAGGGTAAATGGGGATTGGGGACTTACCGCCCCGCCAAGGTCGGAATGGGGCGGTAAGTCCGCCAACCACCATGGCGGAATTGCAACCTTAGCGGCATGGACCATGGTGCTAATAGCACCATGGTCCTCCGCCAAGGTTGTAATGAGGGCCTTAGTCTGAAGGAGTTTCAGATAGAGTGGCCCCCTGCTTCAGACAGCCTTGTGGGTGATGTATAGGGATTTGAATTTAATCCGTGCTGGGACCGGGGACCAGTGAAGACCTTTTAGGGCAGGAGAGATGCGGTCCCTGGGCTTGAGGCCAAGGATACGTCTTTCTGCCCTATTCTCAATTAGCTGGAGGGTTAGCAGAGTGGACAAAGGTAAAGAGGAGGCTATTGCAGAAGTCAAGCCTCGACAGAAACAGAGCCCGGGTAACATTGAGTCTCTGGGGAAAGGTGAGGAAAGGTAGAATTCTTTTCAGGAGGAAAAGGTGAAAGTCGGACTTCTCGGCAGTGTTCTGAGTATGAGGGAGGAAGGAGAGAGAGGAGTTGAAGATGAGTTTGAGGTTTCTGGCTTCTGTGGAAAAAGCAGGGGGAGAGCCCACGGAAGAGGACCAGAATGAGGGGAAGAAGTCAGGTGCCGGGATTCAAATAGGAAGGATCTCTGGTTTGCTGGCATTGAGGCAGAGATCATTAGAAGTACACCAGGCCTGGACGAGGCGTGCCAGCAAAGTAAGGTAGATGTTAAAGAGCCAAGGTGTAAGAAGGGAGCCCTGGGAAATGCCACAGGTGGAGAATGAAGTAGGTGAGTAAAAGGTGTCCAGTATAACTTTGGAAGAGCGATCAGTTAGGAATTAAGCCAGCAAGTCCAGTGCCTGCTCAGAGAAACCAAGGGTGTCATGGAGCCTTTTTATGAGGATGGAGTGTTCACTGTGTCAAACGCAGAAGAGAGATCAAGGAGGATGAGGACAGCAGGGAAGTTGGAATCAAGTGAGGCAAGCAGTTCTTCAGGGGTGTGCAGAAGAGCAGATTCCGTGCCTCTGGATGTTCGGAATCCAGATTGATTGTCGTGAAAATTGTCTTTTGGCCCTTGATATAAGTACTGTTGTATACTTCAAAGTAGCTCCTGTGCCTACCCGAGGGCATCTGTGATGAAGGCAGAATGGTGCCCTCAGTGTAAGGTTGGAGACCCCCTTCAATCACTTCATAACCAACTTCAAGGCTGTTAAGTCAGAATGAGCACTGTTGGGGCTGTCTAGTGATGCGACTTGGTTTTCATGGGTCTATAAAATGCCTTTGATTTTGTAACACACAGCAAACGTTGGCATGCATTTCTTTCATTAGGGGTTTGAAATTATGTGAGGAAGATGATCATTGGCCTTTGTTAATTAAATACTACAGTTATTTGCTATGGCAGAAATGGTAGATGTACCAATGCAGTATTCATTAGTAGCATGTATTATAGCCCCTGTGTTATACACCAATGATCTTTCTAAGAGGAAGGTTACCCAAAATGTATAAAATTGATCCTGGCATCGTCACATGCCGATAATATGGTATTAATCACTAAAACCCCTGGGATTTCTCAATGACTAATTGACAGATTCACTGAATATGTGACAACTATAGCCCTTACTGTAAATGTTGAAAACATTTAAATCTTAGTAACAAGCCATAGAAGTAAAAATACTTGCCTCTTTGCCTTATTAGGTATCCTATAAACTGAAAACCATAGAGGATGCTCTCATCTAAACAATCACGTGATGAACAATCAGGCGATGAAACAATGAAAGCTCTATCTTATAATTCAGTGAAAACGTAGGCAATCAACTTGTGCATCAACTATTAAAATTACACAGGGCTAAAGCAGTAGCATAGAATAGAATTATAGGGCATTGTAGTCCCTTTGGCAATGCAAAAAGCATAATAATTTTGATTTGGCAGATTGTAGCTATGCCTAATTCGGCTTCTGCTGTATCTTCTCATGATGATCTAGATACACTTGATATATCAGACATTGTAAAGAACATTGCCAAATTGTTGTGTTCCTCATTCCAGTCTAATTTGAAAGAAAAATGTGTACATTCTATTATCAATGTTCTGAGAAAGAGTGAAAGTGTCTGCTCTAACTCTTGGCTGATGTATGTAACATGAAATTGAAAAGTCACTGAGGCCCTCAATTGGTTTAAAGACTTCCTCAATATTCTTTTAATTACAAAGAAATTGGCATCCCAACTGTTGGAAGAGCATGATGGGAAGCAGAGAGAACTGACTGACCTTAACACAACAGTTCATGGTCATGCTTTGTCAATCGATCCTCCCACCAGGCAGAGTCAACTCAGCTTTTCATCCGTCCAAGGTCAATAAATTGAGTACCCCTATGTGGGATAATAATGTCTTCTGTTACTTCAGCGCTCTGAGACCTATGGGTGTTTAGCGCTATTTAATAAATAAATTATTATTATTGGCCAAAGATCACTTACCCCCCAAAAAAACTATAAAGTCATAATCCAACAAATTGGACTTACCCTTATACTCCTCTGCTCATGTGCAGAACAAGGCCTCATCTGGTGAGCCTTCAAAACAGCTTTTGTTAAGTCTCTACTCAAATAAATGACAACAGACGCTAATGATTGTGCAAGCTACTGCCTCATTTCTAACACATCTATCACATTTTAATTCCTGGAGAAATTGATCAATTAAAAACTCAGAGGTCATGTAGAGACCAACAGTCTTATACATGAACCACAAAATGGATTCAGGGTAACAAGGGGACATAATTAACACGTCCCTCCATCTTTGACATGCTAAAAGCAACACAATATCTGCACTCACGCTCAAGGACTTAAGTGCAGCATTTGACACCATCAGCCATTATTTCCTGCTAACAAGACATACAGAGCTTGGATTAGAGGGAACTGACATAAATTGAATTATTTTATGATTCAAGTTCAGAGTACCCACAGGAACCAGACTTTCACCACCGCTCTTCAACATTTCCATGACTCCACTTATTGAGTTCATCAAGCACTACAGACATGCTGACAACTCTACATCCAAGTAACTGAACCTTGACACCTTCCTCATGCAGAACAACACCTGGTTGATAACAACCAGATTCAAACTTGGCCCAATCAAAAATATGATCTGTGGCACCACAAAAAACAACTTTTTGTCAATCCCGTAGCCTGAAGAAATGACAATGTGCCCAAAGCAGACTTCAGAGATCGTAAATCTCATATTCTTCATGGACAGTTCCTTCAAACTCAAACCTCAGTTGAATTCCATAATAAGTAGATTTTCGTCCAATTTTGATCATGCAATATCTCACCTTTGTGGTGGAGCTTAAATGACAATAATCTTTCTGAAAACTAGTGCCAAATTGTTTGGCGAATCATCGTGGCACTATGCTTAAAAGGGGGGAAAAGGCAGAAGAAGATCTCTGTCTGCCCATGGTGACCGAGTCATGGTTAGTTATGATACCCCCAATGCAGCTTGGTCATTTCATCCCCTTTCCAGATACAAAGGGAGCCAACTATAGAAAGGACGGCAGAGCCACAACACCACAACACACAGTCAAAACGAGATTTAGTCAACAAAAACACAAATGCATTCAATCAACAGGTGCGTTATCAGTGTGAGCATTGATACTGTACTCGCTGCACAGGATCAGATTCGCTCTGGGTTAAATGACATTCTTCCTTCCAAGAGTTTAAAATCAGATTGTGTTACACCTCCTGTATGCAGATTATTCGACTCTTTAGAAAGACATTTGAATGCCACTTTCAGAGTGCTGTATTCAAACATGTCGAGCAGTTCCATTGGTTTGGATTTTAATGGAAACTGATGCATGGTTCGATAAACACATGACGATGCAAAGAAAATGTGGTGCAGGCATCTACACAATGGGTCTACTGGAGGTCACATATTGGGCCTCATATAAGTTTGCCATTAATGGCAACAAAAAATGGCAGTCATAGAATTACTGCCACTTTTGCCATTCAACAGTAATTCCTTAAAAAAAAGCAGTGTAAAGTGGAGGGTAAATACATCCAGTTGATGAAAATGAAGCTACAGGTACATCTAATTAATTGCAAATTATGGAAGGCTATTTAAGACCCATCTATCCCCCCAAACACATTTCCAAGCAACATGAAGCTCCCTAGCAGACATGTCTTACAGTATAGACAACATGCTACTGTTCATCTACCCACAGAGACATGAAGCACAGATGCCGCTTACAATACTGGCAAGCCAAAGGCATAGGAGATATGTTATGATGGGGCTGCACATACCTTGTATACAACCTCTCCCTGGGCACTCTCAAATTATCAAATGATCACTCTCTGTCACCTGGACCTAGACTCTATAGCAGACATGCTGACCCGAATTCAGACAGACCTTCATAGCAGGATCAACATCAGGAATAAAATCCCACAACTGCTGAAGGTGGTGGCTTTGCTGTACTTTGATGCCACAGGAACATTTCAGCACAGTTTTGGAATACTGCCAGCCATATCCAAAACAACCTTCTTCAAAGTACTTTTCTTTTTTTAATATAATTTTTATTAAGCATGTTCATTTACATTTGAAACAGGTATAATATACAGAACAGTTTGTATTTAGTAGGTTTACAAGTCAGTGAAATCCAGTAACAATGGTATAACAGGTTTAAAACAATAATAAGCTAAAACAGTTAAATTGCAAATTGATAATAAGACATACGGGGGGGGGACAGACTGGACAAGATACGATAGGGGAGATACATATAGTGGGTTGATAATGTTTAAGCATAACAATATTGATGCTACATGATTGAACATCATTATTCAGTATTATCGAGGTATTAAATAAAAAAAGTAGCATTTTTCCAATTGAAAGTAATTTTATGGTAAGCAATGCTAATGAATACATTAAATATGGTAGGTGATTCAATCAGTTGCATGTGGGGATTAACAATAGTGACAATCATAATATTACTATAAGACATAGGTTATTTAAAAAAAAACATTTTTTGTAGACAAATCCACATTTTTCCCCAAAATGCATGTACAAATTCACAATCAGAAATTGTGTGGAGAAAGTCGGCGTTTGATGAAAGACATGACCAACAGTTATTAGATACGTTAGGAGCAATTTTTGCAATTCTCATGGGCGTGAGGAATGCACGATGTAGGAAGAAGAAATGAGTGTGAGTTAAATTGGCGTCAATAGATGTTGTGTAATAGAGTTTCCATATTTTACCCCACATCTCAGGGGTGGGTTGGAAGTTCCAATCAAGTTCTCATTGTGTAGTAATACTAGAATGTAGCAAATTAAGAGGAGGCAGCTTTCATAGAGGGACTATTAATTAGAAATGTTAGTAGAGGGAATGGGGATTTTTGAGTAATAGTAGCTGCTGATTTGGTTAATGATTTAAGAAGAGAGGTATGAAGGGGAAGATCAGACATAGGAATATTCAATTGTAGTTGAAATTGTGCAAAAGAGATTGATGCAAAGTTATGAAATATGTGTTTAACTAGTTTGACACTGGAAGAGTACCATCTATGTATGATATCAGGTTTGAATCTGTTAGGACAGTATTTATTGACCAAAGAAATGTATTTCCCAGTTCAGTTTCGATAAAAGAGTTGGAATGAAGTCTATTCCAGATGATTTTGAAGCGATGTAGAGATGGGAACGTGGTAATATTAGGCCAGGAGGACGTGGTTAAGAAATGAAAGAGAGAGAATGGGGCGATGATATTTGCTTCTATATTGATCCAAATAGGGGCTTCATTAAGATGATTTTCATATTGTTTAAAAGCAACTAGTTGCTTGAGGATAAAGGCTTTATGATATATTTGGAAGATTTGGAATTTTACACCTCCTAGGAGTTTTGGCAATCTTAATTTATTAATGGCAATTTTAGGAGTTTTCTGATTCTATAAGAATTTAAGGAGTAGAGAATCAATTATTTTTATAAATTTGTTTAGAATTGCTATGGGAATCATAGATAGAGTGTAAAAAGTTATCGGGCTAATCATCATTTTTATAGAATCCAAGTGTCCCCAACAGGATAGGAAGAGAGGTGACCATCCCAATATTATTTTTGTAACTTTGTCTATTAAATGGCTAGTGTTAAGAGTAACTGTAGTGTTAATATCTTTAGAAATATGAAGTCCTAGATATTTAATATGAGAAGATTGCCAAGTCATACCAAATAATGGGGTATTATTTAAAGTGCATGTGTTAGTGGCATAAGTTCGGATTTATCAAGATTTAATTTGTATCCAGAGATGACAGAGAAGTTATTAATGGAGGATATTACGTATTGAATGGCGGAGGCAGGGTCGGAAAGATTAAGTAAAACATTGTCAGCATAAGCAGATAATTTAACTTCTGTGTATCCAATGGTTCTACCTTTGCTGTTAGGATTAGTTCTTTTACTGTGCAAAATGGGCTCTAGTGCAAGGTTAAATAATAAGGGTGAGGGGGGGCATCCTTGGCGGATACCTATTTTAACTTGAAAGGCGAGAGAAAATAATTATTGATAAGAATCCGAGGGGGGGAGTAAAGAATCCAGATACGTTTGATAAAGTAAGAGGAAAAGCCATGCCATTTTAAGGAGTGAAACACAAATGGCCAGGATACACAATCAAAAGCTTTTTCTGCATAAAGAGCTAGAAGGGACAAGAGGTCATTAGATTCCTGAGAATAGGATAGAATAGTAAAAAGTAGTCTGGTGTTGGAGGACGCATATCTACCTTTTATGAAGCCTGACTGGTCGATGTGGATGAGTTTAGGAAGATATTTTTCTAGCCGTTTGGCTATAAGTTTGGCAAGTATTTTGGAGTCGGAGTTAATAAGAGAAATAGGTTTATAGTTTTTAAATAGAGAGCGATCTTTGTCATTTTAGGAAAAAAAAAGAGGGCTTCTCCAATGGAGCCTGGACTCTGGGCAATTTTAACAAAATGATTATATAATTGTAAATGTTTTGGAGAGATGGAATCAATAAATGCTTTAGAAAAGTCAATGGAAACACCATCAGGACCAGCGGCTTTATTAGGTTTAAGGTCTAAGACAGCTTGTTTGATTTCTGCTAAGGATATGGGTGAATCAAGTTGAGAGAGATCTATAAGATCAGAAAGGGTTTTCTTATTTTTCCCAAGAAAATATTGAATTTCAGAATCATTATTAGGGGTATCAGAGGAATATATCATAGAGTAGAAGTCCAGAAAGGCACCATCTATATCTTTTGGGTTAGTTAGTCTACTGCCATAAGGGGAATTAATGTGTATGATGAGTGATTTTTCTTTTTTCCTTTTTAAATATGATGCCAACATTTTCCCGGTTTTGTTGGATTCACTATAAAATTTGGATTTAGAGTGCAGAATGGAGTTGGAAGTCTTGTCAGTGCACAATTTGTTGAATTCAATGCGCTTCTTCATAATGTTCTTTACAATAATGGGATCCGGATTGGCATAATATGATCTTTCAAGGTCTTTGATGGACGTTAATAATGTGTTGTGAATAGATTTGGATTGTCATTTTTGGTTGCCGAGAATTGAATAACAAAGCCTGAAGGGTGGCTTTAAAGGCATCCCAATTATTGTGGATAGAAGTATGTTCAGGTTGGTTAAGAAGGATGTAATCATCAATAAAAGCATTTGTTTTATCAATGAACGTTTTATCCTTGAGGAGGAATGAGTTGAATTTCCATATTGGGGAAAATTTAGCAATAGGTGCACATTCAAGGACAGTAGAGACGGGGGCATGATCAGAGATAGTTATGGGTCCGATATTAGATTCTACAATGGCTGGGGCAAGCGAAGGGTTAGTAAAGATGTAGTCTAATCTAGAGAAAGAGTGATGAGGCAGAGAATAGAACGTGCAGTCTATAGTATCAGGATGGCAGAAGCGCCAATAGTCAATCAAATTGAGGTTATGTATTAGATTGAGAAAATTGTTGCAGGATTTGGAATTAATAAAAGTGAACATAAATTTACGGTCGAGGGAGAAATCATGTACTTGGTTAACATCGCCACATAAAAGGAGTCTATCTGGACTCTTCTGTACAAGTATGTTCTGGAGGTTAGACCAGAACCTGGGATCAGGAGCGGTCGAGCCATAAGCATTAATAATGGTCACTGGTAGGTTATTAATCATACCTTCAATAACGATCCAGCAGCCATCTCGGTCTTTTTCTTCATTGGTTAAGGAGAAGATTAGGTGTTTGTGATTAGGATGTCCACGCCTCCTTTCTTGTCTAGAGCATTTGAGAAGAAAGTATGACTAATCCATGGTGCTTTGATTTTGAGATGAAGATCTTAAGTCCTTGGAAAAGAAGAGGAGGCTTTTTCCTTGCAGCTTGCAATGTTTGACACGCTTGCTGATCTCTTAGAGAGCAAGCAATAAGAGGTCTGGGCATAGACTTTTTAGTAGCAGATCGAGGCCTTACTCGATGCACACGTTGTAATTCCAGTGGGGGTGAGAAAGTAATTCCTAATGCAGAAGGGATACATTTGGTTAGGCAAAGGATAGGGTCATCAGCTTCCATGTTCCCCGGGATCCCATAAAAGCGAAGGTTGTCCCTCTGATTTCCATCTTCCAAATCTATGTTGTCATGTTCAAGTTGTAGTATTGTTGTTGCATACATTTGAGGCCTTCCACCCTATCTTCAACAAAAGAAATCCTTTCCTACGTTTCATCCAATCTTCCAGAAAACATTTTAATTTCTTGTTTGAAGCCTTTTATTTCATCTTGAATATTGGAAGAATGTAAGTCTGATGTGGAAATGGAAGAGCAAATGCTGCTGAATTCGTCTAGGATTTTTTCCAAACAGGAATTAAATGAGGAATTTTCCGATGCAGTGATAGTTTTAGTTATTTCAGCCATATTTTAGTGAAATAAGTGATGAGTTGTAAATAGGTTTTGGAGAATCGGCAGAATAAAAATGGTAGAGCGTAATAATTCATATGGCCACCGGATGTCAGTGTTGAGTAGGCCAAGTCGGAGAGTGAAGTACAACAACAGAACAGCTGATAACAGATTTATCTCAGTGAGGGAGGCAGCTGTATTTGCCGGTGCTCTGCTGTTTCTCCCCTCTCTGGTGTGCTGAGGGAAGCGTCCAAGTCTCCTCGCACTCACCTGATAGACCACAGTACCCTGGAGGGCTGAAGCTGACTAGAGAGGGCCCACCTCACGCAGTTCAGATGTCGTGTCTTCACACACGAGGGCTCCAGGCACCTGGTAATAGTAATTCTCCCATCAATTTTGCTAGCTAATGTCAATTAGAGGTTTTGAATTGTCTTCATTTAAAAAAGTGCCCATATTTTAAATAATGACTCCTGTTCTGAGGAGCTTCTAAACTATGCCACCATCTTGGGTGTTGCTTGCCGAAGCCCCCTTCAAAGTACTTTTCTAACTCCTGGATGCACTCTTGGGATGTGTGTCAAACCACATATCGCTACTCACCACATCCACTAATGTGCATTACACAAAGGCACATATTATTGAGACAGCTCAATTCCCTTATGTGACCACAGCCTTTAACTGCATGCACATCCTGCCACGATATGTGAACACCTACAGCCGACCATGTGCTGGACGTTTGGTATGAAGCGCAACAGTCAATGAAATGTGCATGGAAAGTAAGAAAGTACAAGTGAAATACCAAAGGGAGGTAGAGGAGCCCCACAGAAAACCCACACCATGCCATGTGCATGATGCACACAGATGCAAGGGCACCACTTCATATGGGCCACATCTACCCACCCTGGAGAGCATTGTCATTGCAGAAGGGGCTTGTTGGCTAATGCGTACTTCGTGCATGATATCAGAATGGGTACCTGTATGCATTGCTTAAGTACCCCTCCGGCCAGACACCCTGTGAATGAGGACACTCCACAAGGGGACACCCAATTATGCAGAAAAATAGGTACCCATATCTTATATTTGTCATGCTCCACACAAATGCTGGGAATATTCAGCACATGGTACCTACATAGGGCCAGCAATTGGGCTAAGTGTATGGGGGTATGAAGCCGCTGGGGTGATGAGTTTGTAAAACGTAGGTCTCCAGTCTCCAGGAAGTCAATCTTTCCAATTGAAGGAGTATCAGAATTCTTACCAAGAGTGCAATAGGTGCACTGGGTAAGGCAGAGGACTGCAGCAGATATCTCTTTCCTCTGTATGCCAAGTGGAAAGCCATCGTGGGGGAGTCACAGTATTCTTTTTTTCAAGTTTATTTCTGATTAGTACATCCATAAAGCATCACAACAACAATCACAATCCACATAGTAAAAACAAGTTAAAAATGACAAGATTGAGGATGAAACAAGCAACGTGTGCTAATTGGCAAGTACCAAAGACATCCAACAGCAAGTACATAAATAAACATAACACCCTCCAGACAATTCCACTGAAACAGAAACCAATATGATAGAAACAGCATCGTAATGATGATAATAGATCATTATGAATATAGTGTAGAAATAGGATTCACTGTCTGCAGCTTTATTTGCCATTGTTCTGGGCAACCAATCCCGGTTAAGGTAAGAGCCGAGGGCAAATGCAACTTTCGCCTCAGCGCACATCAATACCAATATAAAAGCATGTCTATGATGTCTAAAAACTGCTTCCCCTAAGTATGCTTATCAGCCAGATACACATGAATTACAGTATATCAGCAAATTATGTTTTGTCTTTTTAATATAGTCCCCTTATGAATCACTACCTCTATCTTTTAATAAGATACTGTTTTATTTTTGGCTCTGTCACAATTTTCAAAGGGTCAGTAGTTCTGCCACCAGATTCATCAAGGTAACATTTAACAATGAAAGCCTGTTTGTTTACCATCAAATGGACGCTGGTTGTTATGCCCAAAGAGTCCAGTGTGTATTTCAGAACACCTCCCTTTGTATGCGAGCAAGCAATACATCATTCGAAAGGCACATTCCTGATGTAGACATGAATGTGGCCTCCACATTGCAGACGGGTTTGCCATCCAAAAACAGGGTTCCACTTTTTAAGGGAATAATTGGCTGGGGCACTTTGGAACCTAACATAACCTAACATAAAATAACACAAAATAACAATTGAGTCCACTTGTTTCTAGAATCATTAATGCAAAAGAAAAAATGCTAATGAACGTATTAAGAGCACTTCAGTTATTTGATAATGAGAACATCACATGCCTCTTTTTTACACGTACTAAACCTAAAGCAGCGTTTTAGAAATTGAATAAAAAGGCTAGTAAAATGTTGCTTACCAGCACAATTGGTGAGAAATCCTAACTAATTATGTTTTCAATTTGTTTTACTACGAAGTAAATTCTGATCCCCAAATTGTGTTACTGTGTTCCTGTTAAATGCAAGCAACATCCCTGATCAGTTCCATGCAGAGCTTTATGGTCGATCCCCCTGCATGGGACATGCGATTCTCAGATCTTCCTCTTTCGACTGCTTTGAAGGAACTATGGAGCTATCAAAAGACTACACCAGACTAGGGTTATGTACTCCCAAACATGTCATATGTTCATGCATGTTTCCATTCCATGGGCTTATGTAATCCTTCCTCATAACTTTGTTTTAGCAACATGAATCTAATTTCCATTTTACCACGTATCACTTCCGCTGTTCTCCTATCTGTATGTTCATTCTGTTTCAACCCAGTTCATTTCATTTCTTCCTCTGAGGGCATTTCTCTTTAAAATGTGTCACCAAAGGGACTGCCATCATATTGTTGCGTGTACAGCTTCTGTGTCTGTTGTCCAGGGATTTACTTTTCTTTTTGTTTTTCCAATATACAGGAGTTGACATGTGCATCACACAGCATAGGTCATCTTTTGACTGGTACAGTTCGAAGACTGTTTTTGCATCCAAAGTTTTGTTAAACCAATGTCGACTTCTTGTATACTTGCATAGAGTACACATATTACATGGACAATAGTCCTGTTTTTTTTCTTTCTGGCGGCCCCCAACAAACCCTAATAGTGCTGTCTCCTCCACTTCCAATCTCTTTTCATTATTGCTTCTCACTACCTTATTTCTAGTCGTGGTGATTTACATTTGTTTGCAAATACAGGAGCTTCCATCTTAACATCATGGCTATTTAGGTTTTGTTCCAGTGACTCTTAATGATGTTTTTACTTGTCATTGATATTGTGCTGTATATACTTACACGCACTAGTCTATCATTCTAGGCTGCTGTTCCAAAAAGGCCTCTGCCCCGCCATGTTTTGAAATTTTTGACCAAGTTACTGGGATAAACTCGCACCAGTATGTTCTCACTTAATTTAACACACTTCTTCTTATATTCTGCAAATAATGTACTGATTCTATATAGTCTAAGGCTTTGTCCATATGGTAGGTTTTCCTTCAAGGATTATGGATGGAACACCTTGCAGTTCAATTGTAGATTACTTATCCGTGGGTTTGCTAAAACATTTTTCTTTCAATGTCCCCTCATTCTTATAGATTGTTAAATCCAAAAGGCGGATTACACTCAGCTTTATAGTGTAGCTAAATTTAAGATGCACAGACAGGGGTACGTAGGGCAACACCAACTTCCTTGCAAGGACACTAGCAATGTAGGTGGAGCCGATTGTTCAAACCAGAGAGTCGGGACCGTGAATGCGACCAGCAAATAAATAAGAAGTGCATTAAATAGAGCAGCATGCTAAATAAATAAATAACAGGAGGTCCACTCAAGTGGTTCTATTAGAATGTACCTGTAGATGATAAAGATCGACTACGTAGCTTTCATTACACGACCACCTGAACACATGATTCCATGTTTAGGATTATTCTTTAGAACAGAAACATATCGAAATAGTTGAATGCCAGGATATGTGAGATGCCTAAATTAGAAACTAAGCCACAAGCAAGGGTAACTATGGACCAATGGTTCCATAAATGACCTTGCAGAACAAGTCTTTTTATGTACGTTGGCTTTAAAATAACAGAGGATCACTTAACGACTACTGTTAAATAACTACAGAAGAGCTGTGCGCCTCTTTCTCTTTCTTTTTCTATCAATGTATATGTGGGGATAGACAGAAACACAATGAGGCAACGTGCGAGCACATGGATTCTGAATTAGCCACACTCAGGAATGGTGGCTATATTAAGTATACCCATGTGTGCAAGGTGAAAAAGTCTGGGTTTATTGTTTGCACCAGTTTTTAAATTATGTATCATAGAAGACACATGATTGTATTTTGTAAATGTTGTTGCCAGGTTTATAGTGCATTGACTACCTTATGAATAAGTCCCAGCAACGCCAGTACGGAATGAAATATGTCAGGTTGATGATCAGAACAGCATAGCGTAAGAGCATGTTCAATGTATAATGAGATTTAGTGTTATGGATGTTACTTGTGAATAGAGTTAAATTGTCTTTGAATACTCTCAATAAGTAATTATATGGGAGCAGAACTTGTGGCAAATTCTAACTAGAAATAGGCAGTGTGTATATTGTGAGATGTTTTAAAAAAAATAATGTCATTTGATTGTGTATGATCATTTATAAATTGATGTTAATAAGAAACAGTCTTCTAAATGTTTTGTTGTTGAGTGCAAACAAGTATACTAGAAACAACAGAGAGGATTAGTGGTTATTGGCCAGGCACATATCCTAACGTCCTCTGGGTCCCTTAATGTTGGGTGTTGATTTCATGAGCTTCTCTGCAACTGCATTATACTATTTTAGCCTTTCCTCTTCTTAGTATTGTTAGTTGATTTGGAAGGGTGGTCCATGGGTTGAGTAAAGCTGGTCTAAGGCAAACATAGAAAAACATAGAGAAAGGGAATCTGGAATCCATGGGTTGGTCATCAGTCAAAGAGTATTGTTTATGTAAAGATGATCAAGAAGCAAACAATCAAGGAGCAACATACTTCGCGGACACAATTAAGGTATATTATATGGATTTCAAATTAACGGGGAAAAATATGGGATTGCAAACAATTGATGTATCGTATATGTCATCCAATATATGTCAATATATAGGTTCCAGTAATCAGTGAACTCTCTATATCAGTGCAAAAATCGAAGAAGACTCTATGGACTTTAGCAATCAATATAAATGGGATGCAACAATCGCAATGGGTAGCACAATCCAGAGTGGGTATGACATGCCATAATCGCTCAAATGGTGTAATAATCAAAGAACAATCTGTGGGATGCATCGTTCAAACTGTGGGATGCAGCAATTACTCATTGGTGTGCCAAGATCAATATATGGAAACACAGGTAATAGGGGTATGTTGGATGCAACTATCAGTAAAGGTAATGCAATAATCATTGAGCAATATATGGGCTTCAGCAATCAAGGAGCCGTGTCTGGGATCAATAACTACTCTATGGATGGAAACAAACAATATACAGGATTGTAACAGAAATCAAATGCTATATGTTGATTGGTTTCATTAAGAGGGGCCCCAATATTATGCCCCTTGATACACAATCCCACCCCACAATTCTGGAATCAATATGTTTTATTAAAGTGAAATCAATGCAATGTGGTCCCCAAGCTTTAGACCGGGCGTGTCACCACAATATTACAGAGACGGTGCAGAGTCTCGTGAGTCTGCTATCCTGCTACAACCCCATTGGATTGCTGTTGGACTGCTGTGTGTCTGCAGTCCTCTTTCTACCACTATCATTTGCTGAGGGGAGTGGAGTTTAAAAACCCCTTGGACTCCGCAGAGCGGCGCGGAGTCGGTGCAGAGTCTCGTGAGTCTGCTATCCTGCTACAACCCCGTTGGATTGCTGTTGGACTGCTGTGTGTCTGCAGTCCTCTTTCTACCACTATCATTTGCTGAGGGGAGTGGAGGTTAAAAACCTCTTGGACTCCGCGGAGCGGCACGGAGTCGGTGCAGAGTCTTGTGAGTCTGCTATCCTGCTACAACCCCGTTGGATTGCTGTTGGACTGCTGTGTGTCTGCAGTCCTCTTTCTACCACTATCATTTGCTGAGGGGAGTGGAGTTTAAAAACCTCTTGGACTCCGCGGGCGGCGCAGCGTCGGTGCAGAGTCTCGTGAGTCTCTGGAGGCTCTGGAGGCTCTCGAGGCTCTGACAGCTCTGAACTTTATGGATCGAGGAAAAATCCCAAGAGTGACGTCCCATACACCATCCCCTCACGCGCTTGCAACTGAAACGAGCGGGAGAAGGAGCCGAAGTCAAGCAACCTGAGTGCTGAATTCGCACAGACGCAACTGCCGGGAGTGACCAAGTAAGGAAATCTAACTTTAATTCCTCCCCGGCCGCACACATAATTTCACTTCCGCGAGCGCCCATGGAGATAAGGTCCGTCAGTGAATCTAGACCTGCACCTTCCATTCTCCCGAATGAATTACATGCTGATCTTGATGGTAACTTTTCCCCTGATAAAGTAGCAAATCCAAAAGGAAAAGATATCTTACCTCTGGGTTGTGGTGTCATGGAAGCTGGGGGCTTGTCTTCTGGTGACGAGGAGGGCGTCGGTGCTCCCTCCGGACCCATGGCCGCGAGTGCGGAAGTGTCTCTGGGAAGCCATGCGCACGCGACGGTTGAGACGCTTCCCGTAAGCAGTCCTAACACTTCAGATGAGGAACAGTCCTCACGTGCCCAGCATGTAGACCTGGCCGTGCCTTCGTGCATTTCGACAGACGAAATGCTCTCAAACTTGCTGGCAGTTGTTGCGCTGGAACCTGCGAAGCACAAATCAAAAAGACTAGCGTCTGAATTCACTGGTTCTTGGTTAGAAAGTGTCTTCAAACCACATGACATATTAAATAGTGCTTGTGAGCCAGTGTTCCCAACCACTTTTTTGGGAAGTTTGCCTCAGCCCCAGCAAATTAGAGACTTACCAGTCCCTTGAAATGCTCATGTCTGCCTGCCTTCTTGCGATCCGTACACGAATGGGGACAATGGAGCCTATCCTGATAAAGTCTTGACTAGTATTATGTCAGCGAGTGCCACAAAACGCGTGGAACAAGGATCAATGGAAGCCAAAAACAACCATGCTCCAGCTAAATCTTCTGATTTAAAAGGCATCAGTAGACCTCATGATGAAAGGCGTAACTCTTTGGCAATAGTCAACAAACTATTATTGGATCTAACAAAGATGAACAGCTCCATAAATGTCAAACCTGCATCAAATGACATTGGAATTACCAGTGAGACTGTCGATTATGAGCCCCACTCAAAGGCACAAATCCATGAAGGGACTGTTGGCAATAATCTTCATAGTGGCCTATGGCCGAGGGGCCTTAGGAAAAAAAGACGAGTCGAATCCAGTGTCTCTCCTCCAATGCAATGCTCTCAAAATAGAAAGCATCAGCGCGGCATTTCCATGACTCATAACTCACCATTGTCGCCCATGTGCCTCAAGAAAGTCACCACAAGGCTCTCAGTATCTTCAAGTGACGACGATGGGTCTGAACCTTCATCTTTGGACGAGACGATGCACGCCTTTCCTATCAGACCTCATAAAATTAGAGTAAAATCTCGTAAATCAAGAAAAAGCGCCACACAAACTCTGAGAGAGGTCAATCTTCAGACCATTGTGAAGGAGGCTCTGAATGATCTTAGACCGTTTGTCCTGTCACCTTTGACCATATCTATAGCTCCAATGCTCAAGCTATACGAGCAAATTAATGACAACTTAAAAGATTTAACCACACTTGCAGCATCTATAAACACCAAATTATCATCCGCAGATGTGTCTCTGAATGGAGGGAATATCAAAGTTTTGGAAAACATCCAAAGAATTGAAGTCTCATTAAAGGAGCTAGCTGATTAAAAGCGCACAAACATCGATGAGAAGCGCTTATTAGCTGAAATAACAATAGACGCTCTAGGTCTATTAAAACAAATTCAGACATCCAAGAGACCTGAACAAGAATGGCATTCATCCTTACAGTACTTTGAGCACAATAAACAATTTGCGGACACCTCACCAAACGGCCAGAATGGTAATGTTTCTCAAAACACCGATTGTGAAATTTCAACAAGATCCAGCCTCCCACTTTCGACAACGAACGGCACAGCGGTGGAACCTGCATGTAAGTCCTTAGCAAAGCAGGACAACTTGATTAACCCTCAACGGGCCCAACAAAGTGAGGAAGAGACTGCTAATGAAACCAGCAACACTCCAGCCTTCTATCAGCCAGGAACAACATCGAAAAGCCCTCAAATAGCCACAATTGTTGCTACTAGTAACAGTTTGCTCGATGAAAATAATTCAATGCCATCTACCTCAGCCAATGCTGATGGTATCATTGGCAATCCTGAAGAAAAAGACAGCACTTGCCCTGACAAAAGTGACAAAACATATGAAATATTCCAGAAACCTCAAACTGCAGATCCTAACAAATTGCAGGAAAAAAAACCTAAAAACCAAAAATGCAAACGAAAATGCAATAATACAGGCTCAAGGAAATTTCTAAGGAACCTAAAATCAGTCAATGTCTTTGTTAATACAGAGAAGGCAAACACAACATGCATAAAGACCAATTCAATAGCTAAGCCAAATGAAAATATATTACCTGACTCTGAAATTACGCTCGATGAAAGTGCTGAAATCGATCAGTGGGAACTCATGGATCTATCAATCTATGATGATGACACAAGCCCTTAAATGAATGATGACGGTCCTGCGCAAAAAAATGCATGCCCTGTTGTTTCAGCAGAAACTGATAGGAGAACTCCCTCGACTGGAGTTGCCCTCCCGAAGGGTAGGAGAATTTGCGAATTAATATTACCGCCGATTGAAAACGATTCTTTGGTGCCTGTTGAAAAACACAATAATTTTGAAACCATGGCGGACAAAAGAAGTGCAAACAGATTCACTGATGAGAAAAAAAAACAACGGGATAAACATGGACAACATGGGACATCCATCTTCGAGTGACGCCAAAATAAATCCATCACAAGCTTTGACAGCAAAAACAGAGGAAGAGCAGCACAGAATTCCGCTTCAAAAACGGAAAAATTGAAAATTCCAGCTAAATACATGCTAATCCTGGAACGAATCTTGGACACCAAAGACGGTCTAACTCGAAACAATGTTCTTCGATTATTGCATCATGTCCCTGGTCTACGCTCAATAGAGTCCAATGACATTCAAACGGTGGACTTCTTCAATGATCAGCACAACGATAAAGTCCGATTACATATAGACTCTAGATTAATCTGTGATCTACTCTTAAATGCGGTCCCCTTTTTGCTATCATTGGGGTTTGATATCCATGAGGAAGTTGTAAACAAAGAGACAGCCTCTTTAGTTACTAAAGATGGAAAAGACTCGGACATTAACTCATCTCCAACATTCAAGGTTACCTTTGGTAATGCAGCCAGTATAAAACAAACCAATAGAGAATTCAATTTGATAGCAAACAATAAACCTGAAAAGGATATCACACAACACATTCTGCCTCAAGAAAAAATCAACATAGAGGAAACGATCAAAATCACGATTCTAGGCACTTCTTCTGCCTTGAGTGAGGAAAATCACACTCCACAAAATCCAAGCACCAATAACACCCCGAACAATTGGAATTGGCTTGCGGGAGTCTTAGGACAGTCCAGTTAATGCCATCAGGGGCGATCCAGCCCACACATGAGCATTCTCTCATGGAACACTCGAGGCTTTACCCATCTTTTCAACGAATCCAAAAAAAGCTTGTTCAACCAAACTGTGATATGCCTTCAGGAAACTTGGTTGACCCTTTGTCCAATGTCAGACGACTATGACATAGCCATGAATCCTGCCATATCGAGAAAAAAGGGTCGCCCATCCGCTGGCTTAATAACGATGGTGGAAAAAAACATGGGATGGAAATTGATAAGCACAGCAAATCATACACCATACATTCAACACACAATTGTTGAAGCTACAACTATGGCTGCTAAAAGCAGAAGCCAAATCAACATATTCAATCTTTATTGGCATCATAAAGAAGCTGGTACAAATAAATTCATGAAAGCAGTCATGGACTTAATTGATGATATCAACAGTGCGCAACATGCCCCCAACATAATCTGCTGCGGCGATTTGAACTTGTCGTGCATAATTGATGTGAAAGACCATTCTCCATCGATCACAGCACGAAAATTGGCTGCGAAATGGTGCCTAAATATGCAATAAAGAAATATAACAATAGCAAACGGCAACTTACCTGGAGACATTCCTGCACATAAGACCTGGAAAAGTAGAAATGTATCTTCTACTATAGACTTTTCATCTCGGAAAATCTAAATCAACTTGCAGTTTCACTGTCAATAACGGATGACCTAAACAGTGACCATAGCAAGTTAATACTCACTCTTCTCTCTCCCACCATAGAAAAACCAAAAAGATGGCGAAATCAAGTTGAAGTTGAAGTTGAGCCCAACAGAACACGTTTGAAAATAAAACCAGCTGAGGTAAAACTGGTCACGGAATCATACCATAACATCTCAAGCAACTCGATAGACAATAAACTTGAATATACCACCATACTACAACAGTTTATGATTGTGCAGAAGGGTTTAAAAAGACTGGAATTTAAGCCCAAACATCGTTATAATTTTGAAATTGTAACAAGAAAGAGGCAACTTCGCAAAGAATTACGACAACATGCACAACTTGAGTTCGAACAGTGACAACCAGCAAAAAAAGCGTCAAAACAACAATACAGGAATTGGCTAATTTCATACAAAGCTATCCAATACCAACAGGACAGTGAAACCATGTTGGTGTCCCTGAACAACAAGAACTCATCTGATTTCTGGAAAATAATAAATAACATGAATTGCCAACAAAGTGCAATACAAACAAATATGGTGACTCAAGCTGAATGGTTTTCACACCTTGAATCTGTTTACAGAAAAAGCAGTACAACCATCGAACCCAAACTACCGCAACTTGCCAAATGGGAACTAAACTTTGACAAGGAGACTATAGTACAGAGTATCCAACGGTCTTCACCTTCAAGAGCTCCTGGTCCAGATGGACTAACAAACTTCTTGATCAGGCAAAATCCTGAAGATTGGTCTGAATTTCTTATGTTATTATTTGCAAGGATAGCACAGGAAGCCAGCATACCATCCAGCTGGAAACCGGCGATTGTAATTCCAATATTCAAGAAGGGTAACAGGGTGGATCCTAAGAACTATAGGCCCATCGTGGTCCTAGATGTCCTAGGCAAAATATTTGCTATCCAGCTCCAAAAACAACTAATGGAGTGGATTGAATCATCTAAACATCTGGACTGCTGACAAACAGGATTTGTCCGAGGCGCGGGCTGTGGCCTGAATTTGCTAATATTGAATATAATGAAAATGGATGCAATAAGAACGAACAAGAAAATCTACCTCGCGTTTGTGGATCTTTCCCAAGCGTTTGATAGCATCGACAGGGAATTACTATGGGAAAAAATGTCGAAGTGGAAATGTCCACTCAGTCTCCTTCTGGCCATTAAAGCCTTGTATACAGATACTACCATAAGGATCAGTTTGAATCAACAGGGCCTGCTATCTGACCCAATAAAAACATGCCGAGGGGTCAAACAGGGCTGTCCTCTCGCATCAATAATATTCAATTTGTTCATTTCAGATCTGGGGGTTGCATATTTCAACATAAACGCTTTCCCCCCAAAAATCAACGGGAAAGAAGTAAATTGGTCTTATATGCGGATGATCTAGTCCTGCTTGATTTAGCACCCATAGGACTACAACGAAAACTGAATATATTGGATCAATATATTGGAAGTTGCTGGCTACCTCCATGACCACCAGTGTGGTTTCAGGGCATCCAGAGGCACTGAAACTGATTTCCCGAACACCCATAAGGACCTATTCTCTAATCTGGACTTTAAAACTCCCTCTGTTCTGATCCTCCTCGATCATTCTTTTGCCTTTGACACGGTCAACCAATCCATCCTCATGAACCGTCTGTACAATACCCATAGCATCTCAGACAGGGCACTGGTGTGGCTTACCTCCTTCCTTTCAAACAGACAATCCCAAGTGCAAATGGGCCCTTTTCTCTCCTACACCTCTCTCTGCGGCATCCCTCAGAGCTCTACCCTATTGTCATGGCTCTTCAACATTTACCTGACCCCTCTGGCACACCTGTTCTCTACATTCTCCCCTAATTTCCAGTGTTATGCAGATGACTCACAGCTCTCTTTCAAGCTGCCATCCTCTACCCCTCTGCCTCCTTCCTCATATCTGACTGCTATTCAGGCATGGTGCTCTGCCAATGATCTCTGCCTTAATGCCAGTAAGACGGAGATCCTACTCATGGGGATGCCTGTTCCTTGTTTCCTCCCCACTTTCTGACCTGACTCCTTGGGTCTCCTACACTAACCCACCTTTGACTCCTCTCTCTCTTTCTCTCCACACATCACAGACCTTGCCAAGAAGTCTAGCTTTCAGCTGCATCTCCTCAGGGGTATTCTACATTTCCTCACCATTCCCCTGAAGCTCAGTGTCTCCAGAGCCTGGTCCTCTCTAGGCTCGACTACTGCAACAGCCTCTTCCTCAATCTGCCTCTTTCCTCCCTTCACTCCCTTCAACTAATCCAGAATATGACTGTGAGACTTAAAGGAATGGTTCGCCCAAAACATTTTATTTCAAAAATAGATAGGCAATATAAAAAAAGCTATTGGCATTTTTTTCCCAAGTCCCTATGTACAATTTGGAGCAATTCAAGCTCAAAAATGTGCAAAAGCAAGCACATGGGTGCATCCATTTTGTGAAATGGATGCCCGCCTGTGCTGGCTTTTGCTTTTGCCGCACTAATGAAGGAAAAGACAGCCAGCTGTAGTAAACAAAAGCTACCACTGGGTGGCTTTTCCTTCATTGGTGCCGGGACTCGGAGGACGCGGACCGGAGACTACAGGCAGAATAGATGCAGCTGCATCTCGGTAAGTGCTATTTTTTTTTTTTTTAAAATAAGCACTAGCTGCGGTTGACCTCAAATCCTCCCTAAGTACCTCCTGGCCAGATTCCTTTGGTCTGCTGGCTCCAACTCTCTGCAGGTCAAACGTTTCTCCAAGTGGAGAGTGGGTGGTAGATCCCCTTCCTCGGCTTGTTCCTCCCACTGGAACGCCTCTCTGCCCCCCCAGACTTGAACCAGATCTTCTGAAGGTCTGGAAACTTCTCAAGACTTTTCTTTTCTCCTCTTCCTTCCCTCTCCCCCTCCTGTGTTAACTCTCTCTCTGCTGCTGTGACTGGGGCCTGGTCCCTTCAGAGTCATAGAGGGGCCAGAGCATCCCCTTACTATTCCCCCAGCATACCTTGCCAGCACTTGCCTTCAGGCTCCCTGACCCGGATTAGTCCCACCTGGTCCTTCTGGTCCACTGCACTCATCCTCCCTTCGCCTTGCTCTTTGCCCCCTTGGCTTGCCTAGCACTTGAAATTGGGGCACCCCACGCCTGCACTTCTCCCTCCACCTCCTACCACCCTACATTTACAATCTTGTTTTACAGGGTAGGATTGTAACAAGGCCAATATAACCGTTTTGTTGTTCTACTTTGTAGCCCCTCCCCCCATTGTGTCTTGTGGTGCCTGAACACTTGTGTATAGGTGCCATCCAAATGTCCAATAAATAAAAAAATAAAAAATCACCTAACGCAGGGATAACCCCCAGAAGTTTAAAATCTGCTTTTAGAAATGTGATTAGGGCAATTATTAAATAAATTTGATTCCCTTGCATCCAACTGCTCCAAAATAAATCCGATATGACAGGCGTAGTTGAATATGTAAACTTTACAAAAAAGGTTAATCTTTGCTGTGTCAAAAAATAACAATCAATATTTAAGTGACAAAGAGATTCCATCACATCCAATTTACACAGACTACATATTCTTTTCTCAGGTGTATGACCAATTTGCGGGCTTAAGACCTCCAAAGTTAATAAAAGATTACATCTCAATTTAAGGAAACAGGCACTGGCCACACGTGAATGACATTTCATAATGTACAACACAGGGACCACAGAAAAGGGGAAAAAGTACAATGTTCTTTATACAGTTTCAATTTTGATACATGTTCCCATGTTTCAATGAAGTCTGAATCTCTCAATTTGCATTCACCACTGCTGGGAACATACCTGATGATATCCCCGCCTCTTACAAGAAACTTTCACGGAAAAGCATGAAATCTTTCACAGGCAGGGTTTGCTTTGAGTGGGCATCCTCCTAAAGACTAGAACATAATCAATATACACTCTCTTTAATTTTGAAATACAGTCTCAGTTTTGCCCATATGTATACCACATCGAATATAAACCCAGCTCTAAATGTAAAATACCTATCGGTAGCAACCGAGGTAGCACAGACACAGCCCACCAGAGCTTCCCTTCCAATACATTCAGCATATGCCTGATCTTGGGTGTCAGAAGCTCCAGACCATAAGAAATGGATGGTATTACTTTGCCTTTATAATAATCTATAAAGGGTTTTAAGGAGAACTGGCAGTATTTTATGATAATAAGTTTCATTTGCTTAATAAACATACCCAGCTTTGCATTGAGTGTCTTTTTTCATCAAGGACAGCTGAATGTTCCTGGCAAATATAAAACTCAAGTACATACATTGCTCTACTTCCTGGATCTTAAGTTCAAAGCCAGATTTAGTCTTAACAGAAATTAAGAGAACTCTTGACGGATGACCTCTAGCCCCCAGTAAACTCATTGGTTTTAGGGAAATCCAATAACCAGGTTTCCTTGAGAAATATCACACCAAATTTGTTAAAATATTCAAACATAGAGCTATTTAAAAAACGGTCACAGGCTCTGTTGTTGGTCCAGTTAGGTTCTCTTTTTACACTTCTTCTTTTCCTGCCCTAATCATGACTTTGTCTGGTGTCCTGGACTTTCATCCTTACTTTCCAGTTGATTGATTCTCATTTTATTGTACTGTATATACTCTGTAAAGCGCTTTGGATGAAAGCGCGATATAAGCACTGAAAAGAAATAAATACATGTAAACTATGGAATTTTAGCCCTGTTTAGCTGATTTAACCCTCCCACTAAGCCCCCATATGGATATGTATGTCGTATTTCTACATTTCACAAGTAGGGCCCTCTCTTGGTTGGACGGCTTCAAGTATACATGGAAGATAAGCTCTGTTATAAAGAGTTACATTTGCATGTAACCACTGTGTAGAGCAGATGCGTCTGCTGCACTAGAGGTAAATGGTAAGGCATGAATGCAGATCCAATGATTCTCAGACATATGATATGATATGATATGGTATTTGTAACGCGCCTATACACAAGTGTTTCAAGTGTTTCATGTTTAAAAATGAGCATATGTTCTTTATGCTATCAGGTCATCCTTACATAAATTATAACAAGCATATTTACATTATTACTGATGCCTTATCTGTATGGATGGGCATGGCTGGTCAAACAGTACTGGGACTTGCTGCATGCCAGTATTTGCATTTTGCTTCAAGCAATAGCTATCAAGCAGTACATCCCTTCCTACTCGTGGTGCCATATTGCATGAATGTCTGTATTCTAATTCAGACATGTACTGTCCTGTTGTTTGGCACGGAAGTACGTAAAGTAATTGGTAAGGGTTACCTTGTTTACAGCCCAGGGAAGTTGGAGCTTGAAGGTGTGTTTTAACATTATTGGTGATTCCTCATCGGATGGTACCTAGATCCAAAGCATTTTAAGGGCACACTAGGCGGCAACGTAAGCTTCAGGCTTCGTGCCGCAGCGGTCAATGTAACATATTATTTTAGGAGCATGTAGAGGTTATTAGCTAACATAATAATATGCACATGATAACCAGCAATTCACCTGCATGTTCTCTGAGATGGAACCCCTCGTTATGGGGTCCACACAAAGTCATGCCAATAAATGTTAAATTGCAATGAACTACAAAAGCCAAAAAGATTGGTCTGTAATATTTCTGCATATCATATTTGCATTATTAATCAATAAGAATTATTAACAATAAGGCTTTAATTAGGCAATAATCACTGGTGTCATGGGCTGCAAAGGTTGGAAATAACTCACAAGACTTGTAAAAGCAAAAGGAAATATCGAGGCTGAGTACCACAAAAGGAAATACACCAAACGCGGGTTTACAAAGATACACAGATCCTTATTCTACAACTGAACAGTTTTCAAAGAAACAAACCAACAGATAGCTATCAGGCCCTCAGTACATCACAGCGAATACCAGCGCATTTGGTGTGAGAAGTGAGTGGGGCTGTACATCAGAACATTCGCTCTTTTATGCAATTCTTAACATGATGTCCAGCCCATTTGCAGGTTAACCATTTATCGGGCTAGGGGTTCGTGCCGAGTTCACTTCTAATCTATTCATCTATAGGCATATGAATTATTCCTAGTATATTCACATATAGGTCACAAATGGCAACAGTGTATTCTTTGGATTCAATATTAAGCCTTCGTACATGTTTTATACAATGTAGTTCAACGAGTGTTCACATTCAGTATTTAAACAGCATCGTGCTTAATATATGTTCGATGTTCGCGGATTAGTATCGTTGGCACAGGTAATCCTCGATCTACAGGTCAATGAAGTATAAGGTCTCCTTACATGACCCTAACATTTGGCCTATGGGCAGTTTAAGCATTAACTTGCATGCAGAGGTCAAGACGGTCATGTTACAAACAGAAGAACACTGGCGGCTGGATCGATCTAAGGTCAGAACCTTGCAACGCGGATTACTTCGCAGAGTGACTGGGCCAATATATACAATAAAGAAGGCACGATATGATCTCCCAACTAACAAACCCTCCTTTTGGCCTAAGCCAAGCGCTAAACTACTTCAAGTAGTCACTTTACCAGTAACTCCACGTCTCAATGTCCATACATCCTGAATCACTATCGGAGATGTCAATTGCCATAAGATCAGTTACTAAGATTTCTTTCAGCACATATTCATTGGAGTTCTTGTCTGGGGCGTATACTTTATGTCCTAATGTAACCATTGCTTGTGCGCAACATCCCCCTAGCATTAAACACATACCAGGAAGACATTGGCCCTCATTACGACCCTGGCGGATTTTTTCCGCCATCGGCGGACTTTTCCGCCATGGCGCAAAGTCCCTTTACGCCATGGCGGATGGCGGACTTACCGCCCCATTCCGAGGTCGGCGGGGCGGTAAGTCCCCATTGACCCATTTACCCTTCCCCATTCCCATTTCGGCCCCATAGGGCTCAATGGGAGTGGGGAAGGTGTTAATTACGCCACCGTACACTACGGTGGCGTAATTAACACCGAGGTCCCATAGCGCCATGGATTTTTACGCCCGCAAAAAGCGGGCGGAAAAATGACCATGGCGCTATGGGAACTCGTAGTTGGCGGTAAGGGGTCGGCGCAGCTAACGCTGGCGCAAACCCCTTAGCGCCAGGGTCCTAATGAGGGCCATTGTATACAACAGCAAAGAAACAATAGAATACCTAAAATAATCAACAAGATTGAAAGTAATTTCCATCCCCAAGATCGCAAGAAGTCCCAGAACCAAGCGCTAAGATCCCAGTTTCCCTCGGGAACATGCACTTCGCTACTCAGGTCATGCAGATTCTGTATTGCCTTGAAGATAGTTGGGGAGGAGTCTGGCACGAAAACACAGCAAGCGGACCCCACTAATTTACATACCCCACCACGTTCAGCCAGGATGACATCTAATGCCATCCGGTTCTGAAGTGCTACTAACCTTATTGATTTCTGTTCTAGAGTCATATTATAGAGTACGTTAGTGGTCCGGTTGATGGTCCTCTCTGGTACTCTCGCAAGTCTCCTGATATCTTCAGAGTTCATTATTTGTCCCCAAAATGGCACAAAGGATTAGGCTACATCACCCAGAACTTGTGCTGAAGTGTCACCATACTCGTCTCGCCGTGGACGAGCCTTTGAAATCCCTACAGTACTGGCTATGAATACCCTGGGTGACGTGACAGAATCCCTAAATAACAAGTTCCCTGCCAATCCCTGGGTAACCATGGGAATGCTACATTACCGCAAACAAAGTAGACAGGTTCACCTACATACAGAGGTCTGTCCTCGCTAGTCAAATTCGCAACGTTGGCGCAACCTTTAAAATCACCCATTAACTGAGTACCATTCCTTTGTATGCAGAAAGAAACTGAATCGGGGCTATGGTTAACAGTGTAGGAAGGAGGCATGGCATCCTTATTGCCTATAGGAGCCAGCTTGAAAGAAATCAAAGATTGAAAAGGACGGTACAGTATATCAGAAGGCCTAATAGAAGCAACATTAAGTTTACTCCTATTTGCAAAGAGTGAGCATCCCAGGGGCGTCAGAACATGTTTTTCAAACTTGTTCAAATTAGTCCCATCGAAGTTCCCCGAGATGCTATCGTTCCATCGGCCAAAGAATAGTGCTCTAAGAGAACCATAGCATGCAATTGTCAAAGGTAAAGGATGGATATACCAACCTAGCCCCTTATCCCCATGTTGCGGTAAATACGAACAGACCCAACAATTAAATTTGTTAGAAATGGCATGTGTAGCATTCATGATGAGTAATAGTGTGTTGTTGTGATAATTCTGCCTGTGCTGAGAGTCTCTAGGAGACAGAGTATGCAGATGCAGGAAAGGAGTAGAAACAGTAGGTACATTTTCAGTAGGCAACGAATTCTCAAACGGATGTACTTCTTCTAAATACCAGAAACCTAAAAGAATGACTATTGCGAAACCAATTAACATTATTACAAGACAGCAATACGTTTTCGGGTCCCACATATTAGATTGTCCATTTTCGCAGCTGGTCATACATTCTCTTATCAGTTCTGTGCGAGCGGAAGCGGTTGCAGGCATTGTAGTCTTCAAACGAAAGCACCAATGTTATTTGCTGGCGACCTCCTGGGCGAGCGTTTTCTTAGTTCTTCCACAAACCCTAGCCAACAGAATCCCCTTCTGTACAAATGATTGGGCCAAAAAAAAACAAGCCCTTTGATGATTTCCCTCGATGGCACAGCCGAACCGTGCAGTAAGTCTATTTCCTCAGACGCAGATCCTACCATGTGATCCCTGGTACTCAGTGATCTGTGAACAACGTGTCGTCATTTCCCTATGGAAGTGGCGAATGATCAGAAGCAAGATCAGAGACACGATTAGGGACCACTTCCGTAAACAAAATGGTTGGAGAGTGTGGAGATGAAATGGCGGTTTCCCCAGACCTCACAGGCTCAGGGAGAGTCTCCGATGCACTCTCGATGCTGGTTGCTGCTTCGTGATCGTTGATTACAGCATTGATGAGGGGTTCTGTATCTTCTGTATCGTGTGGCACTGGGTGTGGAATCCTCTTGGTATGTGACGCATGCATCCAATTCATCCGTCCTGCTACCCGCACCGCAGTCTGTGTGACCAGCATAACTTGGAAGGGGCCTTGCCAATGAGGTGCGAGGCAAGAAGATCGCTCAAACAATTTGGTGAGGATCCAATGCCCCGGTCATATGCTGTGACCGGGACCCTCGTACCGTACAGGTAAAGCCTCTCGCACCTGGTGGTAAATCAAATACAAGTTTTTAGTTAACTAGCCACAGTAATCAGAGAGAAGTACATTTTCGACGTCTCGTAAAGAGCGAGACTTTGGAACATTCCAAATATTAGCTGGCCTACCCATAGCCACCTCAAAGGGAGAGAGCCCAGTCTTAGTTTGAGGGGTTGTTTGCATAGATAAAAACACGACCGGTAAGGCGTCCGGCCATTTTAGTTTGGTGCCGGTACACGTCTTAGCGAGCTTGTTCTTGATGATGCCGTTGTGTCTTTCCACTAGTCCAGCACTCTGTGCATGTCTAGCCGAATGGAACCGTTTATCGATCTGTAATCCCGTGCATATCTGCAGAATCACAGCAGCGATAAAGTGTGGACCATTGTCCGACCAGATGACTCTTGGTAACCCAAACCTTGGAAAATATTCCTTTAACATAGTCTTTACCATGGTCATAGCTGTGGCATCTTTGTTGGTAAAAGCCTCAACCCATTTGGTAAAAGCACAGATGACGACTAATACATACTTGAAATTGTTTCAATGCTCCATCTCAATAAAATCAAAATGAATAACCTCAAAGGGCACAGAAGGTGGACCAAAACTACCGCTAGGAGTTGATGTGCCCTTTCCCACATTATGCTGTAAACAAATCATGCATCCCTGAACGAAGCGTTCAGCTACTTTAGAGACTTTGTCGTTTACCCATACTTTTTGCAACATTTTTGTAATTTTACGAGCACGTATGTGGGTGGGACCATGAGCCATAACAACCATCATCATAATATATGCATCAGGCAGTAACCACTTCCCTTCAACTTTGTCCACCCAACACCCATCATCATCCAATTTCCCCAAGCCCTCAGTCCATTTCTTAGATTCTTCTAATGTGGCATCAGCTTGGATAGCCCTTACGGAATCAATACCCTCATCCAAAGTACAGGCCTTTGTGGCTTCCCTTGAAGTATACATTTCTGAAGAGAGATCGGTGGCAGTCTGTTTGGCTATCTGGTTAGCAAAAGCGTTCCCTTTTCCTACATCATTTACATTCCTCTGATGCGCTGTGCATTTTATGATAGCTAGCTGAGTAGGGAGTGCAAGTGCTGAGAGTAGTCGTACTATCAAGGAGCCATGTTGGATTTTAGTACCATGTGAAGTCAAGAAACCTCTCTCTGCCCAAAGTCTGCCGAAGTTGTGAACCACCCCAAAGGCATACTGACTGTCAGTATATATGTTTATTGTAAGCCCTTAGGAAAGTTCACAAGCTCGGGTCAATGCTATAATCTCTGCGGCCTGCGCGATTTATGCGTGAATCTCTTGGTTTCCACAACCGTGCTCAATGTAGTGATTGCATAAGCAGCTGTGGATGTACCATCCGGGAGTTTGAAGCAGGAGCCATTGCAAAACAGCTCCCCTTGTGGATTGTTCAAAGGAGTATCCTTTAGATCGATTCTACACTTTGTCTCTTGTTCGGTAGAGTACAGGCAATCATGTTACCCTTCGTCACTGCAAGCAGTACCTTGCGGGAAAGGTAAAAGTTCAGCCGGATTAAGAACACAACACCTCTTAATTTGTATGTGCGGTGCAAACAAGAACAATTCATATCTCGTTAATCGTGCGGAGGTGAGGTGTTGCGTTTGTGTTCTGTTTAATAGAACATCTACAGAGTGAGGTACCATCAGGGTTAAAGCATGGCCTAGGACCATTCCCTCGCTCTGTTTTACAGATGCAGCAGCAGCAGCGACAGCTCGCAAACATCTTGGCAAAGCGCATGCTACAGGATCAAGGGTGGAAGAAAAGTAGCCGCACGGCCTATTCTTCCCTCCATGTTCCTGCATTAATACAGCCAAAGCACATCCATCACATTCATGCACATACAACACAAAGGCCTTTTCATAGTTTGGTGTGCCCAAAACTGGTGCCGAACACAATGCAGTCTTGAGCAAATCAAATGCACGCTGGTGTACCAAGTTCCACGGCATTGGCAAAGAAATACCCTTCTTCGTCAAAGCCAACATTGGTTTAATCACTAGTGAGAAATTGGGGATCCAATGCCTACAGTAAGAAGCCATACCTATCAAAGCTCTAACGTCCTTCTGCATATTTGGGACAGACATGCTAGAAATGAGTTTTATCCGTTCAGGCGTCAACCTTCTTCCCTCCTTTGACAGGAGATAGCCTAGATAGGCGACCTCCTGACAACAGTATTGGCATTTTTTAAGCGGAGCTTTGTGTCCATGTTTAGCCATGTGAATAAGCAACAACACAGTGCCCTCCTTACAAAAGCTCTCTGAGTCAGCAGCTAAAAGCAAATCGTCAACATATAGAAGCAATGTACAAGTAGAGGGCAACTCAAGGGTATCGAGCTGCTCTTTCAAAGCCCTACTATAGATGCTCGGACTTTCCGTGTAACCTTGTGGTGCACGGGTGAAGGTAAACGAACGTCCCCCTAAGGTGAACGCGAACAAGTATCTACTGTCTTTGTGTATTGGAATACTAAAGAAAGCGTTCTTTAGATCCACGACACTAAAATGAGTAGCTGAAGCCGGGATCATAGTTAATATCGTCATCACATCAGGCACAATTGGAAATTGTGGAGCAATAATCTTATTGATGGCATGCAAATCAATTATGAAACTAAAGGGAATTGCATTATTGCCTTTTTTGTACACGGGCAAAATAGGACTATTGCACAAACTACCTGCAATTTCCTCAATCACCCCCCGATGCACAAATCGGAGATGATACATTTCAAAGCTTGCTCACCATCGACCGAAATCTTATACTGTGGAATACGTGGCAGCTTTACTCCATGTTTCAAGACAATTTGAACAGGTTCAATTTGCAAAACACCGACATCATGAGCATCAATAGCCCACAAACACTCCGAAACATCACTGAATTCTGGCGGCAAAGGTCTGGTCAACAATTGAGAGACAGAAAGTTGCTCTGGTGAAATCGTCAAACGCACTCCATCAGAAGAACAATGAATTACCGCATTTAATTCCTTCAACAGATTCATCCCCAACAAATTCTCTCCACAATTCATAGCCAAAAGGAATGGACAGTGGTTCGTAAAGGGACCCAAAGAAATAGGTAACGGCAAAGAAACTGGACAGACAACTGGTGTGCCAGAAAACCCTAGAGAAACATTGGTTTGCTCTGACAGTGGAATGTTTGGAACCCGTGAATGGTCAATGGAACACTTCTGTGCCCCCGTATCTATCAAGAATAGATGTTTCCTATTTCCCACTAACATCTTAACGTAGGGACCTTTCTGATTAACGGGAATCGGCGTTGGTTCCAAACCCTGTTTCGGGCAATCCTAACGAAACAGAATGTCATAATAAGGAAGTTCTTCAGAGAGGTAAGCAGCAGAAGGATGATCAAAAATGTTTCTATTATCCACACTCGATGCCTGATTGTCCTGCGAAAAAGGTTGCTGTGAATCCTGTGAAAACTGACCTCTACCAGGACCCCCTACACCTGGGCGACCTCTGGATCGTCTACCCATATTTACAAATGTGTTATTTGACCTCTGCTGGAGGATCGGGCATTTTGCACGCCAATGAGCCTCTTGTCTACAATAAGCACACTGGTTACAGGACCCAAGGGCGCATTTCCTTGTGGAACGTACTGACTTCTAAATTGCAAATTACCCCCTCTAGGGCCTCTAACAATTTGCTGCAATAGAACTTTCATCTTTACGTCTCCTTTTCTCTTTTCAACTCTTTCTTTTTCGTTATTGACACGATTCTCATAGTACTGAGCCATGTGCAATACTTCTGACTGAGACTTCACTTGCCAAGCGTTCTCGGAGGACATCATTTGCGACTGGATGTCAGGCAGCAATCCTCGCACAAATTTGTCCACGAATAATCTTTTCCCAGACTCTGTGCCTAAGTCTTGTACACTGAAATCTGCAAATACTTGTTCGAACCGATTAAAGAACTCGGTAGCACCCTCAGATTTCCCTTGGACACAGGCAGTAAGCTTGTCCCAAATAATTCTCTTTTCAGGAATTATAGTTTTCAATTTCATAACTATTCTGTCAGGCAAAGTTAATATTACCTGAGGCGGTCTTTCGCCAGCTGGCCTTTCTTCATCGAGTCTAACCATGTTAGTCCATGTATCTCCTAGCCCTGGTACATCATCTAAAGTTCTAATCTGTTTCCACAAATCAACAGGCAGGAGTACGGGAAATAACAGATCGATATCACTTAAGGTGAATACCGATGATTGCAAGACAGACTCTATTTCTTTTTAGAACCCTGTTGGATTCTTCCTAATGTCAGGAATAGATTGCTTGATGGTGTTCACTTCCTGTCTTGAGAAGGGGAATATCTTGGGCAACTGCGCCTGTTGCAGGATTTGCGTGAATCTCTACTTTTGGGACAAATGTCAGAGGGACCTCTGTCATAGGCAACTGAGAAGTAGGCAACTCCGAACGCTTACTAAGCAACAGAGCCAAATCGAGTGCTAAAGCAGCCGAAGAAGTGTCAAACGAAAAAGCTCTCTTATAAATACTCAATAACTCTGTGGAACAACAAATCTTCTTTTTTACACACTCATCCTGTAGGTACTCTACCATTACCTGTATCACTTTCCTCTGTATTTCTGGCGTATACTGACTATACGTATCATATACTTCAACAGGAGTTATTGACGTGTCTGAAATCCATCTAATCTCATCTTTTGTGCAAATTCGTGTTTCCTCAGTTATCGGTTTCCGACAAGAAAGAAACCGTTTCTGTATGGACATAACATCCAAACTATCACCATCTTCATCGTCATACCGTAACCTTTCCAGCTCCCCTCTATATTCAAGAACCTTCTCAACACGCCCTTGCACTTTCTCCGCAGTATCTCTATAGAATGCTAACGTATTCAGATCCCTCAACCCTTGTGGGAGATCTGTATTATTTAGCCTGTTCCACATTACAGATAAATGACTTCCTAATCCCTCAATAAAAACATTTTTCTCAGGAAAATTGTCTACATTAGAAAGTGTGGCAAAAACATCAGCTCGTTCCCCCTTCTCCATGCAATGCTTAGCCCACGCAGTTAACTCACGCTTTTTCTCTGAAGACACAGTATTACGAGTTACAACCCTCAATCCCGCTCCCCGATCTACTACAAGCGGTGTAGAACCACTTGGAAGAGGGAGAGTAGGCAAGTTTTGAACATCAGGGAATGGAAGTGCTATTACTGGTACAGCAGGCAAAGGTGGGGGAACAGGTGGAGGAGCGACGACGAAAGGAGGAACAATGGCTGGAGGAAGAGGAACAGCAAGAGGAACAATAAGAGGAGCAGGAGGAACTATGGGAGGAGGAATAGCAGCAGGAAGAGGCAAACCAGCAGGAAGAGGAACATACGGAGGTGGCGCAGTGGCAACAGGCCTTCGTTCATTGAACAGCTTATCGATAAGTTCATCAGAAATGGCAAAGTCTTTAGAAGGGTACATTTTCTGAATACCAAATGAGAAAGCCCTATCCATATTCCTTACTGACTCAGATTGTTTATTCTGGTCATACAACAACGCTTTTTTGGCGTTCGTCATATTACGGCGCGCATGCTTTTCTCTACTCTTGAGCTGCTGCAAAGCTTCTTTCTTCCAATTCTGTAATACGTCAAATGCTGCAGTTCTAGCCTTTTTCTTCAATAATATAGATTCTAAGTATTCAATACGAGGGATTTCAAAACTACCATTGATTGGCCACTGAAGTTCGGAAGCATGTCTAGTTTGCCTGTGGCAAATATCATTAAATACTATACTACCAATGCCGTGCTTACAGTACATAGTACACACCGGCGACCCCTCCATTGGTGCCGGTCGGCCAAATTCCAAAGATTATCTGTCCTTGCGGAATAATGCCCTGAAGCAGGCAGACAATATCCCAGGCATATCAGAATACTGGTGTTACCTGGTCAATAATTGTACTTGCAAGAACAATACGCCAAAACAAATTATCAGGATACTTAAGAATCGGGTCACCACTCACCTGATCAAATCCTAAGGAGGTCCGATCGAATTACACATTTTCTAACAGAGATTTCCTCATGTTTGGTGATTTCGACAAATCTGCCCGCCTCGATATATGGACCCTCGTGAAGATGCCGACTCAGACCGCGTGCTCACCGTCCAGGGCTCGGGTCGTGCAGCGCAGCTGAGGTGTCACTTCTCATCCAAGAAAGGGGCCCCCTTTACACCTTCCAATCCCGGTCAGATTGCCGTTTCAACCTTTAACTAGCTGGCATCAATCTTGAGGGTCCCTATTCGGGCGCCATCTGTAAAAGCAAAAGGAAATGTCGAGGCTGAGTAGCACAGAAGAAAATACACCAAACGCGGGTTTACAAAGATACACTGATCTTTATTCTGCAACTGAACAGTTTTCAAAGAAACAAAGCAACAGATAGCCTTCAGGCCCTCAGTACATCACAGCGAATACCAGCCCGTTCGGTGTGAGAAGTGAGTGGGGCTGTACATCAGAACATTCGCTCTTTTATACAATTCTTAACATGATGTCCAGCCCATTTGCAGGTTAACCATTTCTCGGGCTAGGAGTTTGTGCCGAGTTCACTTCTAATCTATTCATCTATAGGCATATGGATTATTCCTAGTATATTCACAAATAGGTCACAAATGGCAACAGTGTATTCTTTGGATTCAACATTAAGCCTTCGTACATGTTTTATACAATGTAGTTCAACAAGTGTTCACATTCAGTATTTAAACAGCATTGTGCTTAATATATGTTCGCTGATTAGTATCGTTGGCGAAGGTAATCCTCGATCAACAGGTCAACGAAGGACAAGGTCTCCTTACATGACCCTACCATTTGGCCTATGGGCAGTTTAAGCATTACCTTGCATGCAGAGGTCAAGACGGCCATGTTACAAACAGAAGAACACTGTCCACTATTTTAGAACACAGGGTGACTTTGGAGTAAGAATCAAAATGGCGGATGAACCTAAAATGGCGGCTGGATCGATATAAGGTCAGAACCTTGCAACGCAGAATTTCTTCACAGAGCGACTGAGTTTAGGCCAATATATACAATAAAGAAGGCACAATATGATTTCCCGTCTAACAGACTGAGCTAGAAGGCCATCGCTTAGCACTGGCCTCCAATGAAGGCTAGTGGTGCCTTCAAGGGAAGGAAGAGTTCTCCACTCCGGTGATTGTCATCCTTCCACCCACAGGTAGTGTTCAATTCTAACCCTTTTCCTTATATGGGTGCCATTTTGCAGTCTGAAGCCCCCTTTGCAGCCTTCCCTCTTAATACTTACTTGCATATGGTCATCCTCCTTCAGCAAGTTTCACCAGCAAAAAGGGGCTGAATTCCTGTTTTTTGTTTATATCTGTTTCCTGTTGAAGTATGACTGGGTTAGTTTGGGTATATAAGCATATTCCTTTGTGTGTCTATTCACCTGGAGGGTCCTTTGCAAAAGGAGACCAGAGCTAAGGGCTGATGCTATATCTTTCCCTATTTCATTCTGTGTTGCCTGTTAGCCCCTTTTTGCCACTGGGTGCAACAAACATGACACAAACCAAGGACACAAACAAAATCCAAATCAAACTCAGGCACAACATACCACTTAAACAACAAATTACATACACCTGCATCCTGCTCAACTGCCCCTCTACACCTGCACACACATGAAATCAATGAACTCAGTAGCACACACTGCCCAGATATACTGTTCCTCACAGAAAATGGGTGAACCCCTGCCACACACCTATTAGCCCTGACATGCTTCCCCCAAACTATCTCATCCACCACAGAGATTTCCCACACAAACACAATGTTGGCATTGCCAACATATATAAAGACACACTTACATTTAGTCATCACACACAACCCCATTCACTTTCTTTGAAGTTCTATCTCACCTATTCCCCCTCCATCACACCCACAACCCACCATTCTCCACCTCATTTATCTCCCCCCTCCTCCCCCCAATACACTATCTCAACTTCCACATTGACGGAATTGACTCTGGACCTTTTAATTCCAAGCAAAAATCATGTCTCTGTGAAAAATGTAATCTGGGTATCATGACCTGACCACATTGCTATCCCCTTCAAGCTCACTCTGCCACACAAGATCCCCCCACCTGTTACACATCCCCCTGATTCCCCAACCAGTCAAACCAGACACATTACAGACATGGCCTCATCACCACTCATACCACTGCCGTCCCTTACACGCACACACTTCATTCTGCTCAGCCAGTCTGACACCATTGTAACACAGGCATGCAACAAAATTGCACCCCTTACATTACACACACATAAAACAACCACCACAACCCACAATGTTTCAAATGTTCCCTCCCCTCTATCAAGCCGGAAGCCAGATACCTAGAAAGAGCCTGACAAAAGAACCCATGCCCCACAACCAGGACACCCCTCGGACATGCATCTCTGTAAAGCACTCTGTTGCTTCCAGAAGCTAGGTCCACACTCAATAAAATCCCATAATATTAATAATAATGATACACATAATAATAATAATAATAATAATAATAATAATAATAATAATAATAATAATAATAATAATAATAATAATATAAAGCCACCCATTACCTCCAATAACTCCAATCTGCCACCAGTCATACACAGACACTATTCAACATCATCAAGTCACTCTCCAAACCACCATCCACCCCTTCCGCACTACCATCCACCACAGGATGCTACTCCCTCATGGATTAATTCAATCCAAAATTTGCAGCATCAGCCAAGCCCTCCCCTCTGCTCTCCCACTCCCATCCAAAATATTCCACCACATGAGACACATTCCACCCCATCGGCACAGACACTCTCGTCACCATCAATGCCAAAACAAAATCTGCACACTTCCTGGATAACTCATGCCCACCTCCAGCTGCATCCAATTACATCACCACTCTTGCTCCCCACTGCAAACTCACATGCGCACAACAACAAGCATTTACCCAGTGGGCGCCCAGGGCTTGGAACACCCTACCTCTTCACATGTACACTACACCTTCCATCACAACTTTCACAATGGGCCTCAAAGCATACCTGTTTTCCTACATATAACCATGCCCTCTTCCACTGTTGCTAGTTGTCTATACCAATCTTCCTATCCTATCCAGAAAACATGTTCTAACTTATTTTTGCAACTCCCACCTTTCTGAACTTCGAACCATGTAAGGCGCTTCGACACCCACTGGGTAGGACCAGCGCTATACAACATTTCAAAAAGAACAAACAAAATTAGCACCCTGATGCAGCTAAATTATATGTTTACTCATAACATACATCCACCTTGTTACAGAAAATGCCTCAAGAAATATGTATTAAATGCTGTTGTATTCTTGAGTCCCTTTTCAGTCTTCATCATTCTCTGGTAATGAATATTGGAAAAAGGACTGTCCCAGCATAGTTGTCATCCATTTCATGTTGCATGCATGTTTGAAGCACCACTAGGAAGGTAAATCGAGAATTGAAAATAAACAAAAATAAATGAAGAATACGAATTAGCATAATGCACTTGTCTGTTCAGTGTTGTATCCATTAAAAATAAAGAACTTAAACAACATGGAAAGGCAAAGATACTTTTATGATGCATTGTGGAAGTAGCAGTTCATGATTTTAAGGCGAATAGGAGGGTGGAGGAGGAAAACAGCTTAGTATGGTGAAAAAAGGGGAAAAAAAGAAAGTGTCCCACTTGAAGAATGTTCTAACCATTTTAGAAAGCAAACATATGCACGTACAATTCTAATTACAACTTGGAAACATAACAGTGACGGTATGATGTGTAGGGAAATCGAAATGGGCAAACAAATAACTGTCTTCAGGATATTAAAGTCAAATGAAGGGGTAGTTAATTGCACAATGCAATTGAAAGTGAAAGACTAATGGGAGAAATCACTCACTTTGGGAAATGAGATGAAGAGGATGGAACAATGGTGTTGGACAGAAGAGGTTAATTTGGAGGGGGCACTTTGGCGATGAAAGGGGAAATTCCATGGGGTTGAGGAGACAGCAGATGCTGATATAGAAGACCGCAAGCTTTTTGATTCAGTATCTTCTCACGAGCTCATCACTGTGGCACCCAGTCACATCCAGAATCTATCTGGCTTCCAATTGGCCAGCGGCTGGATTGTGATCAGACACATTTACGCTCTGAGACCATTTAATCCACACCCTTTTCCACCCAGAAATTTGTTAGTAAGACTGTATCATTTATTTGTCGCAACTTGAATGGATAAACAAAAAACAAAACAAAAGTTGCTTTGGGGAATCCGAGACAAGTACAATTGCAGAAACAATATTTGACAAGAAGGGTGGGTAGTCATTTCATATTAAAAAAAACCTCCCAAATAAAGCCCAGGTACATTCCTGCAGTGTTCTTTTATATGTCACATATTAGTTTCCCTCCATTCTGATTGGCTGCACAGTAGAGAATGCAGGTTTCCCTCCAGTCTGATTGGCTGCAAAGTAGAGAATACAGGTTCCCTCCAGTCTGATTGGCTGCACAGTGGTCTGAGGGTCCTAATGATAAAACACTGAACTCATTTCAAATGGAGCAGAGAGAGTACCAAATCAGAATTTACTGGCTGAGGCAATGTTAGTGGATGTCATTGTGCTCGTCCATCAGAGCGGAAAAAGTGGCTGTGGACATTTTTACGACTACATTTTCCGATCTGTTGAATTTCCTACATTCTTCAGGCAGAGTTGGGCACGTATGTCTGTCTGCTTAAACCGTTTCACCTCACTAATCCAGCTACATTGACTGGTTTGCACAGCACAACTGCCCTCTCACAATCACAGGCAACTCCCCCACCCCATGGTCTGACCACCACATCATTACTTTCAACATCCCCACCACCTCAACTCCACCCCACCCTCCCCAACCCCTGCCACCTGCCCTCTCTAGAAGCGCTCGCCTCCACACCAAAGAAAGACTCCTACCATTCCTTCAGGGACCTGTCTTCAGACCTCCCTTCTCCAATGACCCAGAAACCCTGGCGCAAAACTACAACAATGCTATAGCGGCAGAAATGAACTCCATTGCTCCTCTCAAACCTCAGAAGTCCAAACCCACAAGCCACACCAACACCTGGTTCACCCCAGACCTACTCAAACTCCGCACGGACAAACGCTCTGCCCTTGCGCGCTGGCAAACCTCCCAAGATGACAAAGACAAATTTGACTTCAAAACCCGCTCAAAAAAATATAAAAAAGCCATCATTCAAGCCAAAGCCAAATCATTTGAAGCCAGAATTTCCGAAGCCAAATCTAATACCAAGGAAATGTTCACCATATTCAGGGAACTTGAAACCCCTACTCCCACACCTCAAAACTTCTCCAAAGACAAAGCCTGGTGCAATGGCATTCAAACTGCCATGCGTAACAAACTAGACCTTCTTCAAGCCAAAATTATGAACTCCAGACTCACTCTCCCCACCCCCCACTCCCGCCCCCTCCCTCTCTTCAGATGCCTCCCCCACCTTCTCCTTCAAAAACATCCAGGAGAAAGACATCATTAACCTAATGAAAGGCATTAAGCCCTCCAACTGCAAAGGAGACCCCTGCCCCGCCACCATTATCAAGGACTGTGCCGACGCCCTCGCCCCATTCCTCACAGCCTTTGTCAACGCATCCTTCAGCACAGGGAAAGTGTCTTCCTCCCTCAAGGAAGCATGGGTCAGGCCTCTCATAAAGAAACCAACACTTGACGCCACCTCTCCTAACAATTATAGACCCATTGCCACCGTCCCCTTCCTTCTTACAATTCTGGACAAAGCAGCATACCTGCAACTCCAACACTTCATTGAAGTGAACCAACTCCTAGGTTTGAGACAGTCCGGGTTCCACCAGAAACACAGAACTGAGACCGCACTACTGGACCTTAAAAACCAGATGGACGATGCTAGAGACCTAGGCAAACCTGTCCTGCTTCTCCTCCTCGATCTCTCTGACACATTCAACCTTGTTGATCACAACGTCCTATGCCACCACCTAACCTCCACTGCAAATTCCTTAGCAAGGAAGGACCATGCAGGTCTTCTCTGATCTAGCTACTTTATCCCCAACCATTATGCTCTGTGGGGTACCACAAGGCTCGTGCCTCTCTCCCACCCGCTACAATATATTCACTCGCCCCCTCTTCCTCATCCTTGACGCCATGGGGATCTCCTACACTAATTACGCAGACGACACGCAGATCCTCGTCACCCTGACAGATGACTACGACACTGACTCCAAGACCCTCAACACCATTGTAAGAAGATTCAATTCAACACTACAGCTAAGTCAATGCCTAGTCTGGGATACTGAATGGCAACCCTTATTGATATATCTTTATGTCCAGTTCATGAGATCTGGATGACTACCCCTATATAACACCCCTCTCTTAGAATCCCCCTGACCCCACTGAGCCAAGAAGTAGTTCTGTTTTGCAAGTTTAAAAGGTTTATTTGAGAAATAAGACAAAATATAGATACCACGCTTTTATAATAAATTAATAATCAATATCGCCCTTATAAATATAATGTTAATCAACAATGGGTAATCTGACACTAGCACACTTCTTTACAATCAATGAGGAGTTAGTATAGGATGGATAAAGTAGCAAAGTACTTTTATGATTTCAAGGGAAAAGCAATGAGGAATAAAATGCAGTACAGAAATACTTGATATGATTTTAGCAAAAGACAAGATAATCACTTTTCTCTGGCAATTCGCCCCCCTCCCCTATGCAATGTAAGAAATGGAAGGAGATGGAAAGAGGAGCACACAGTTCTCAGGAATGCAATCAAATACAATACGAAATTCAGTTCCCCCCCAGCAAGCTTATAGAAAACCGGTATGAGTTTTAAAACAAAGGCCCAAGTGCTTTGAATGTGGTGGCAATGAAGTGAGAAATATGCTGAAAATGCTTTTAATTCCCTTTAGGAGGTTCAGGGTGAGTGAGAGATACTTGGGATGAGTTCAGGCTCACTTTAGCAATGATTCAGAGATGGTGATTAAGAGGCAAACAAATTTTTAGCAAGGAAAGAAATGACTGCTGATGGTTACACGTGGCTGGATTTTTAACCAAATCGCAAATCGCGGTAAAATTCGCGAGTGCGTGAATCGTGATTACGGCAAAAGTATAAGGAGTAGGAAGTCGGTTCTAGGCTTGCTGGAAAGTTTATATTCTAAATTTTGTTCCTATCCCAAACGGTTCCAGAGATACGGACGATTAAATAAAGGTAGTTTTTCGGATTTAAAGTAAACTCAAAAGGACATGTGACAGCTTGCTGCTTCAGAACTGACAGGTGACAGTTGTGCAGCTTTACAAATGACAGATGACACGATTTCTAGGAGGCTGTTCTACTTAGGTTAAAATAGTTTGGATTAGATTATTTTAACTAAGAGATTGGTTCTGCACAGTTCTGCTAGGTACTCACAATATAAATTTGAAATAGGCCTCGCCACGGATCTGGTCAGGTTTTTGGACTGGACTCCGGTTCTGGTCTCGGCACTCCACAGTGATCTGGGTCAGCTCTCTGGTTCTGCTCACAGCGGCCTGGGTCACTCTGGATCTCTGGTCTGGTCTGTCAAGATACAGTGGTCTCTGCACGGCTCCTGGATCTCTGCACTGGTCATTGCAAAAGTACTTGGCAAGGGATTCAAGCAGCTCGCCCGGCTGTGAGTAGCTTGCAATGATTTGAGGCCTGCTGCAGAGAACTCAGCTTGTGGTTTTAGGCCTCTGATTTAGGTTCTTAAGTATAAGTTCTAGGTTCTGGAGTATGTAGCTGGAGTCAGTCTGGAACTGGTATCTTCTGGATGTTGTGTGGTCCGGCAAAACGCTCTGCAGCAACTATATTTGAAATCCTCTCTAGCTTCCAGTGGCTCTTTTTATGTCTTTTGAAAATGGGTGTGTGCCTGGGCCTAGCTAAGCCTGCCCCTCTCTACTTGTCATTGGCCCAATTCTCCCCTCTCCCATGATTGGGGGAAGGAAATGTGAGTCAGAGTGATGCTGTAGGTTTTATGGGTCAGGGGATCCTCACCTGGTCAGTTTGCCCACAAATCTATATTTGATTCAAATACATCCTTCCCAGATATACAATTTGTTGAAATTACATGTGCACATTATGTATTCCTTATGGTCCATGCTTGTCCGCCTCTGATCTTCCTGGGGGCTTGCATTCAAAAATGACAACATTTTGCGCTTTTTAAGTGGTTTTGGAATATCGGACATTTACCCAAATTTACACACATGTGCACAAGGAGTATGGACATTAATTGATGAAGTGTCAGATTTTTAACATGCAGACATTTGGAGTGAGACCCTATTTTCCGCTAGCAACCCCCCAGATAATACCACCGGGTCCTAAAACCTCTTAAAATGTGGGCAGAAAAATCACAAGAATTATGGTATCATTTAGATAATTTTGACAAGTCCGCACCATGAGTTATACATCTTTCTTAAAATCATATTCTGCCCAACAGGGGTGTGTCTTCCCAGGTCACATGGTTGAGAAACCAGTTTGCCCACTTTCTTTAAGCTCAGCCTGTTCTCAGAGGGGCTGCCCCTCCCCGTTTCTGCCAAGAGGAAGCCACTTTTACGACGCCCCCAATATAACATTTGCCTGAGTCAAGGAAGGGCTTTGTTCAAAAGGAAGCCATTTACGACCACCCTAATAAACCATCTGCCAGGGCCCTTTGTTTAGTTTCTTGCAGTCCCCTGGTAATTCAATCCGAAAGTGTGTGACCTCCTTTTTGGCAGGGGCAACAGAATGCAGCCAGGCCTGGGAACCTGTCAGGCAGAATTGGAATCTCTTTAAGCCAGATTTCAGCTAAAATGTCACTTTTTGTTCCCCAGTTTAAGTCAATACAATTTTTACATATGGAGCTAGAATGCTATTTCTAAGTTTAAAACTATGACATTTTAACAGTTACAAACTATGTGACACTCAAAAGTAGGTCACTCAGTTAATTTAAACATTTTGATTTTGGTGGTTTTAATCCAGTTTCAGTTAGACTCTTCATCTTCCCAGATTTTGTATGCATACATACTTCATTCTGCCAGATGTCCGCTGGTGTTCAGTGAGATTTTTGGATGTGTTGCAATGTTTGAAAATAGGCATTTTGAGCTGGCATTCAGAGAAACCAAAGGTAATTTTAAAGCGTTTTTGAGCTAACAGGCGCTGCTGTTTTACCTTTGGCACCCATTCCACTCAAGGCACCCTGGCCCATCATGCTCGCACTGGTGGGTGGCAAGTTAGGCAGCCATTTTGGTGTACGCACAAACTGCGTGGTTCTCCTGGATTCGGGCGCACATGTGGGCTTTTTGGCCATCTTAGATTTTCTAAGCCCACAGCACCAAATGTTGCAGTATGATAGCTCAAACGTGGGTCAGGACACCCAACAAGGCCCCCCCACGCGACTGCACTTTGAATTTGAATTGATGGGGAGTCGAGTGCACAGAAGGTTTTGACCCACGCACTGGTATGTCCGCATAATCTTCTTCCAATTCTGCAAATGGCACAGTTCAGCATCTTTTCCTCCATCCGGTACTGATCGATCGGTTCTCCTCGCCGGTCCTGATGGGAATATTGGGCGGTACCCCGGGCCCCTCGGGTCTCTGCTCCCGGTCTTCGTCTTCCTTGGCCAGTCTCCAGGTTTTCTTTCTCCTAGGACGACAAAGGAAAAGCGGCAATACCTATTCATGGATATTTCTCTCCCACCATTGATATAGTGGGGTGGCATATATATTTTAGAACTCAACAGATATGAACATGCACATTTTTTTAAATTAAGCGACAGGAACACATAAACTTGAGAAACACAGAATTTGATAGGCTATATGTAGGATATTTTAGGGTTGGAATTGAATTACTCTGGAGCGGTACCCTCTGGGATTACAGAGGACTCCTCCAGTTGCTGCAAAGTGTGCCTGGGATGGCAACACTTCAACTGGTTTATGTGGACCCACTTGTCTTCCTCCTCTGCCAAACCACCTTTGGGGATGCAGATCTTGTAGGCCACAGGGGAGATCTTGTCTATAATCTCAAAGGGTCCCTTCCATGTAGGCAAAAATTTGCGCTGTCTTGCCTGTTTTCTTTGGAAGTTGTATAAATAGACCCGGTTCCCCACCTGATATTCCTTCCTGGAAGTTTTCATGTCATAGTGGGTCTTCATACTCTCGGCTGATCTTTCTAGAATCCGCTGAGCATAGGCAAAAGCATGTTGAAGGTGTTTCCTTAAATTCTCCACATACTCATGAGTTGTGGAGGCATTTATCAACGTTTGCTCTTGGGTTCTGTTGAGAAAATGCTGGGGAAGCGCCATCTTGCATCCAGTCATCAACTCAAATGGTGACATTTTGGTTGCAGATGAAGGACCAGAGGTAATCGGATATCCCAACTTGGCCCAGAATCTGCCACAAACCTCTTTAATATGCTCACAATGGTTCGGTTGTATCTCTCCACTGCTCCAGAAGAAGCTGGCCTGTAAGCAATGTGTAGCTTCCTTTTAACCCCCAGTATCGCCCACATATTTGTCATTACTTCACTGGTGAAGAGCCTACCTCTGTCTGACTCAATCCTTTGAGGTAGACCAAAATGGGAAAAGATGTGGTTAATCATCAGGGCAGCTGCTGTTTCTGCCTTGCAGTTTGGGGCTGGGAGACATTCCACCCACTTGGTAAACACGCATGTAACAGTCAACATGTACTTGTTTCCTCTAGACGAGCGAATCACAGGGCCTACAAAGTCGATTTGCAAATCTGACCATGGCAGTGTCATCCCCCTCTTTTGGAGAGGCGCACGGTGCGTGAGGGATGATGGCTGAAATTGTGCACACACAAGACACCCCTTCAAGTATTGGTCGAGGTCCTGCCCCATGTGTGGCCAGTATGCAACCTCTCTTAAGATTTCCAGTGTTGTGTGAAACCCCCTATGACCGGCGGTGGCCGCATCATGGGCGTGACTTAACATCAGGCTTCGGAATGAGGTAGGAACCACCCACTGATCATGGCCAGCTTGGGATTTCCTTACCAACAAACCGTCTTGGATTCGGAACATTTTTGGACATTTCATCAACACTCTTAGGTCCTCTTTACCAATGTAATCGGTATCCGTCAGTGGAAAGTTCTCAGGGTCCTCAAGGTGTTGGTAAAACTTACCAATAATTGGATCCCCCTTCTGAGCTGTAATTAAATAAGCATCTGGGGTCTCCTTACTCCGTTGTGCAGTTGAAAGATCATTGTGAGCAATTGTCTGGGACCTAGTGATAGCGGTGACCTTGATTTCCCCCAACAGGGACTCTATTTCGATTAGATCCCCTTGGAAGGCCCCGGTTTTGGCCAGCTGATCAGCTAAGTCATTTCCAGTTTTGTCTGGTCCCTCTACTTTGGAATGACCCTTGATCTTTTTCCAGTAGCTGGTCATCCCATTCGATGTGACCAGATCATCAATATTTTGGATTAGCTTCCCATGTTTCAGGGGTTTGTTGTTATTAGCACATAACATGCCTCTGGTTTTCCAATTAACCAGGTGCTCCACGAACCCGTTCCGTACATAATCCGAATCTGTGATTATGACCAGTTCGTGGAGTTGATGTTGGACAGCAGTGAGGATGGCCTGATGCACAGCCATCAATTCTGCCAACCTGACTACTTCGGGGACCAATTTTGTATCCAGCGGAGGGTTCTGGTGACTCATTCACCCATGCATTCCCTACGCCGGCCACCAGTTCTTTCTCCCCGTCGTTGTCAACATGGTAAGAGCATCCATCCACATAGACAGTGGGCATTCCCTCACACTTGTCTTCTTCGAAGACTTTGTGTGGGGAATTAAGGTATGCCTCCATGTTGTCCTTGATTTTTAGACTTTCGTCCTCGAGACAGTTTTCTCTGGCACAATCATGCAAGTCAGCCAGACCTTGCGCGAGGGGACTCTTCTTGTTTTGGCCATATCTGACCTCCACAGGAAAGCCTTGCATTGACAGAATCCAGGAAGTAATTCGGGAATTACTCACATTTCCAACACGGATTCTGTCACTTTGGAGATATTGCAGAGGCTGGTGTGGAGTCTCCACTATGATGTGTTCCCCCTGGATAAACGGGCGGTAATTCTTCAATGCCCACACCATTGCCAGGAGTGCCTTCTCACAATCGTTGAATTTTTCCTCCACAGAGGATAAAGTTTTGCTCGCATAGGAGATTACTTTATTGACCTTGTCATGCTTTTGGTATAATACTGCCGTCAAGCACGTATTAAAGAACCCTGTCTCCAGGAAGAACTCATTGTTTCTGACAGGGTAAGCTAGGCAGGGCGCTTGTGAGAGGCTTCTTTTGAGTTGTCTTACTGCCTCGGCTTGTTCTGGACCCCATTCCCACTTGACCCCCCCCCTTCAGGAGATGAATCAGGGGTCTAGTGATCTCTGCGTAGCCCTCAATGAACTTTCTGCTGTAATTAGTCAGTCCAAGGAGGCTCCTTAGTTCCCGCAGAGTTGTGGGGTCTTTCAGTTTCTGAAGTGCTTCCACTTTCTTTTCCTGGGGACAGAGACCCTGAGGAGTAATCTCATGCCCCAAAAAATTAAAACGGGTTCTACACCACTGTGCTTTCTGAAAGGAAAGTTTTGCTCCGGCGGCCCTCAACTGGGTCAGAACATAACGGATCTCCGCTATGTGTTCCTCCACCGATGAACTTTTGATGAGGACATCATCTACATAAGCCAGGTTACCCCTCGCACCCAGGTCGGGCATGGCCTTATGTAGGAAAATGTTGAATTCATTGCCGGAGTTGAGGTATCCGAAGGGAGTCCGGGTCCATGTGTACTGCTGGCCCCCAAAGGTAAAAGCCAGTTTGTATTGGTCCTCCCTACTGACAGGCACGGTCCAGTATCCATTGGTCAGGTCTATTGCTGTGAATACCTGTGACCCCTGAATCTGGGCCAGCCATTGGTCAATGTAGGGCAGAGGCCATCGGGAAGTATGGACCTGTTTGTTGAGCTCCCTGAGGCCGGCGCAGAGTCTCCACTGGCTGTTTGGCTTCAATATTCCCAGCACCGGGTTATTGAAGGTGCTGTGAACTGGACTGATTATTCCCCGGGACTCCAGGTTCTTAATTATTTCAGTAAGGGACTCCATTGATGCGAGAGGCAAGCGATATTGCTTCACAAACACTGGAGTCATGCCAGGGTCCGTGGGGATTGTTGTTGTGTGGATGTTGGTGCGGCCACAGTCATATGAGTCTACCGCAAAGAGATCTTGGAAATCCAAGAAAACTTGTTTCAACTTTTGCTTTTGTTCCAGAGTCACACAGGCATCAGCTAGGTTGACTCTCTCTTCCACCATCTGCCTGAAGCCTGGAAAGACTTCTCGTTTGGCTATCTCAGCGGCCTCCTCCAGCTGGGTGGAGAAGTCCCTGGTCAGAGTGCTGATTTGGACTGGAGGCCTCAGGTGGGAAAGGCAACCCTCATGGACCTGGAAAATCACCTCATCCCTCCTGAAGTCACAAGTCACATCTTCCTTACCATGGGGGCAGGAAGTGTACACCAGGAAGTTCCCCCCATGCCGGTTAAAAATCCTGTCTGGTGTTGTATTGTCATCACTGTCACTGTCAAAACAGTCCTTGGGGATTGGTCCTAACAGTTCATTTCCTAAATCAATGGAAAAATGTCGGTCATCAACCGCCATTCCAATAATGGTGCCTGCGGCTAGAGTAATACTCTTTAAGTCGCTGTTATCCACCTCTATTAGAATAGTGTCATGTTCTATGTTGACTAATGGAGTTGGGTTTACCCCCAACCCTTGCTGTTGGAGAGAAGCGTTTAGATGTATGTAAGCATCAGGGTTTTTCAAATGTTGTCCTCTTTTAACTTTCACTTCCAGGGAGAATTGTCGGGTCCTTTCTGGGATGGTGACTTCCTCTTTGATCTGAATTTCAACTGCATAAGGTAGCAATTGAGCTGACCTAAATGCTTTTTCTGGATCATCAAAGCCCATGGGATTATGCGCTAATCGGGACCAAGCTTTGAAGTTTATTAGGTCCAAACTAATGGCAAAGCGATTGAGAATGTCACTGTAAAAGGCGGCAGTGACGTCTCGCACGACCCAACAATTATGGACTATGCTCTTGTTGCCAATGGAGATTTTGAGCATACACCTGCTTGGCAGGAGATGTTTGGAATTAGGTGCTTCCAGGTCCATTTCCCATTTGTCTATCAGTTTGAATGTGGGAATGGCTGGATCTTTTGGGAGTTGGCGGAACATGGCTTCGCTGATGAAGCTCTTACCGTTGTTCACACACACTCGAGCGAGAACAGAGTCCTTCCCATCATTTAACTGGACAGGGATGAACAACTGCTCTCCAATTTGCTGAATATAAGCCAGACTCTGAGCTGATTTCGCATCTTTCTGGACTATAGGAGTGGGAGTTTCTGATTGTGGATTAGTAAAGAATTTCAGGGTGTTTCCTTCCAGTGTGGAATACCACCTTAAACTGGAAGGAAGGTTGATTTTCAGAAATAGACAAGACCCCCCATCACCAGTCTGTTGTCCTACTGCTATTACTGTCACGTCTAGAACTTGGTTGTTCTGGAAGTGAAATTCTACTTGGTCAGATTTTTGTTCAACCATGTGGCAGGTGCCGTTTAAACTAACATGGTTGACACACTGTTTTAATTTTATTGGTCGGCTAGTCTGGGTCCAGAGGACCTTTTTTACGCAATCTATTAGGGGTGATAACCTTCTCAGGAGGTCAGTCCCTAGTAAACAATGGGTGCCCTCTGGAGTCACTACTATGACCGGGTGTTTCACCTTGTGTCGCCCAATTTTGATGTCCAAATCTGCAGTCCCCTCGACAGGAATCTCCTTCCCGTCAAAGTTCTGCAGTTGTCCAGGAAGAGAGGTGAGAGGAATGCGGTAATTCTCCCCCCTTCCTGCGTTTAGATCCTCAAAGGCCCTTTTGGACAGAAGGGTAGCTTGGGATCCAGTGTCCACCAGTGCCAAAATTGTACCCTGCCCCTGTACTTGTACCGGGGCATAGTATCTTCCCTCCTTCTCCTCAAGGGGGCACAGATAATGCACATTTTATTTTTGGACAACTGGTGGGCTAACTTTCTGGTTTTGGACATTGCTAGCGAAGAGATTTGGGCAGAATTCTGTGGAGAGCCTTGGGAATCTGAAAGAAAAAGTTGGCAACTGGAGATCAGAGCCATTGTGGGTTCCCCTGGTTCCGGTTCTGGGCCGTCCCCCCCTTTTTGGAGGCAGTCACCAGGATGGGTTTGAACCAGGGGATTTCGGTATTGTCGGTTCTGGGATGAGATGATGGGCGGCGGTAGCTCAGTCTCCACATCTCCCCAGTCTGAATTGGCGTCCCTTGGGACCCATTTTTCCTTGGGAGGAGTTCCCCCATCTCTAAAGGAGAAGATCCTTTCCCCAGGATCCTCTGAGGATCCCTCTCCCTCAATTTGGAAGACCTGTACCTCCTCCACAAAGTGGGTCTGTTTGGGCCCTTTGTTTCTCCTACCCCCCCTCTGCTCCTTGGGAGGCAGGCTTTCAGGGGCAGGAGATTTTGTTTCCGGTTCCTGGTTTTCCAGGGGCTGTTCACAAGTTGGGAAGGAAGCTTCCTCCAAGGCTTTACACCCCCCTTCCCCTTGTGCCTCCTCCCTGGGAACCGGTGGGTTATCGGGGTGCTGCCCCCGTCATTGTTCTGGAGCACCAGGTCCAGAGTTTGGGGCATTCTGCGGTGGCATGCTCATCTGAGTGTTCTGTTGAGCCCTCAGTATGTGACCCAGATCCCGTGCCATATTTTGGACTTGGCGCTCAAGTTGTGAAACCCGCTCAGGCTGATACGGGGCTCTATTTTCTCCCCTGGGCTGATCCCGGGAAGGGTAGCTATCCCTTCTTTGGTAATACCCTGGGTTGGGAAGATTCGGGTATCCCTCCACCCTTGGCCTCCCCTCTCCCGGATTAGGTTGTCTGGGCTCAGGGAATTGGGGAAAGGAGGATGGATGATTTTGGGGCTGGAAATTGGGTGGATACCTGGGGAAAAAGTTCTGCCCAGGATTTGGAGAATTTCTGCCCTCCTGTGGGAAGTTGGGAGGGAAGTTCCCTGGGTTAGGTGCTTGGCCGGATCCCCCCCTTGGGCTGGAGGAGTCCACACATAACCCAGGATTAGTCGGTTTCCCTTGTAGCGGGGACTTACATAGTCAGGGGAGCGGGGGACCCCATTTGTGGGACTACCTTCTCGACTCCCTGTCTGTGACTGGCCCGAGGGCCTTCTGGGCTGTGAATTATTTGGTGCAGGCAGGTTTTTAGGCCCCCCATCTCCAAATCTAAAACGGGGGCAACCTTTACCTCTGCCACCTTGGCAGCAGCAGGGGTGCTGTTGGTTTTGGGGTTTTTCGGCACATTATTTTTATTTTCGATGGGCTTCTGCACCTCATAGATCCGGGTAGCCTGTTCAATGACCCAGTCTAAAGATCTTTTCTCATGAAAATCTCTCACGAGCTGGGTCATTATGTATTTGGGTAGAGCATGGAAAAACGTATTGATGAACTCTCTGCTGTCCGTGCGCACGCTTCTGGTGGTCTGCGCAAAAGCACGTTTTAATTCTTGCACAAACTCTTGTGGGGCCTGATCCTCCCCATATTGCAAATTATAGGCTGCCTTGCGAGCCTCTTGAGGATTTCTGTGAACAGAAAAATGTTTCAAGATGGCCGCCTTATAGGTGGACCATCTTAAATGATTTTGGCCCTCCAGCCCCGCAAAGAAACTGGAGTATTCTGGGGAGAATGTCCATTTGACGTACTGGATGCAGCTACTGCTGTCCTTCAAATGGAAAGTCTCCATCATTTGCTCATAGAGCTCCAAGTGTTCCCAAACGGAATACTTGGCGTTCTTATGATAAGGAGTGATGACACTCCTGATTGCGTTTATTTGCTTCAATGGGTCCTTAAGCAAGGCCCTTTTTGCCTTATTGGCCTTTTTAGTTCGGGTAACCCTGGTCCATTCATCCTCTGACTCAGAGGCACTGCTCCCAGAGGTTCCTGTCTGATCTTCCAGGTTTTCCCGGATTCTGCGAGCCTGGGAATGGCTGGCAGAATGTGAGGACCTGGTCTCCTTGTCCTGCGCCGTTCAGAGGAGTCTTCAGATTCCTCCTTGCTGCTAGGATTTGATGGGTACCCCCCCACTGACCTAACTGGGCAGAGGTTTTCAGGATGCCCTTAATGGGCCTACTCTCCTGGGGTTCCCCACTAAATTGCACTGTGCTTGGGTGCCCATACCCGGATACCCGCCCATCCATTCCTGGGAGGTACTGGCGTATGAGCCCCATACTTCTAGCTGGATAGTAATCTGCCATCCCCGTGGCCCTGGGCTCATGTGCGCGAGGGGACATGGGGGTGGCGGAGTCCAGGGACTGGGAGAGATGAAGGCCTCTGGTACTAGGGCTCCTGAGGTTATGCTCAGGAGTTTCTCTTTCCCAGCGAACCTCATCTCTATCCGCCCCTGCTTCTTGTTGCAATGCAAGAGCCTGCGCTTTCAGTTCCTCAGTTAAGGCCTTACTAGACTCTATCAGTCTCTCCTGCATCGCTACCTGTTGCTGGAGCCTATCATTGTGCTGACAGAGAGCCTCATTTTCTCTCTGTGCCTCCTGATTGGTCCTGGAGTACTGGGCCAGTCTCTGCTGCAGGAGGGTTACCTCCTGAGCTGTGTCCCTATTGGCCTGCTCCTTTCTTGCCAGAGCATCCTCCACCCGCCTGGTGTGCTCTAGCAAGTTCTGGTGTTCTTTTTGGAGGTCACCCAGTCCCTGGAGGGCCAGGTGATTTTCTTCTATTTTCCTTTTTAAGCGGCAGACTTCCTGGCCTAAGGTATCCCTTTCCTGACTAAGAGTCTGCATCTGTGCCGCCAGGTCGTCCCTTTGCCTTTGGAAAGCTCCAGCTTTCTGGTGTTCTTCATCAAACTCTGCCTGGGTATCCAGGTCTTTCAAAATCAATTTATTGCTTTCCTCTTTCTCTCTGTCTAGTTGGATTTGCAGGGTGGCTACCTGCTCTGTGCATGCCCTGTTGAAATTGATCTGTTGCTCCAGCTTTTTCTGGCTCTGCAGTAAGGAGTCCAGACTGTCTTGGTGCTCCTTCTGCAAAGCCAGAATTCTGGTATCCTGGTCCGTCTTTTCCTGTTGCAGTCTATCCATGTCCTTTTTTATTTTAATGATATACTGCCTACTATCATTTTCTGACTCCTGGCTCCTCTGCAGCCTCTGCTCAGAAGAGACCAGGTCAGATTGGGCCTTTTCTAATGCCATCTGTTGCCTACTTTCCAGATCTTGGCCTTCAGCAGATTTGTCCTGCATGGCTCCCATATATAGATACAAATATGCTGCTATCCTAACCATCTTGTCGTGTTCATCTTTAACTTTAGGAGCCATGTATAATTCACTCAGGGCCACATGTAATGGACCCTGATCTCTCCATGTATCTGACTCTGTTTCAGTGACCTGTTGCGCGATTGCCTGCAGCCAGACCGTTTGGTCCTGATGAGTCCACTCACCTCTCACAAATAGCTTATGTAAGAAGTGCTCTCTGGCTTTTTCATATCTACCAAGGTCGTCATTCTGGAATTTGAGTTCCTTCCTGATTTACAGAAGTTTGTATTTTATTTTTGCAAAACAGACCTTTCCCTTAGAGCGTCCTTTTGAGGAGTGCTTTACAGCATAACACAGCGTGGTGAACCGACCGGATGTATGTATCTTGTCAGTTAGCACACTGTATTAATCTGCACAAGTGATAGATCTAATCCGGAATCCCCGGCTACGAGCCCCCAATTTGTAAGAAGATTCAATTCAACACTACAGCTAAGTCAATGCCTAGTCTGGGATACTGAATGGAAACCCTTATTGATATATCTTTATGTCCAGTTCATGAGTTCTGGATGTCTACCCCTATATAACACCCCTCTCTTAGAATCCCCCTGACCCCACTGAGCCAAGAAGTAGTTCTGTTTTGCAAGTTTAAAAGGTTTATTTGAGAAATAAGACAAAATATAGATACCACGCTTTTATAATAAATTAATAATCGATATCGCCCTTATAAATATAATGTTAATCAACCATGGGTAATCTGACACTAGCACACTCCTTTACAATCAATGAGGAGTTAGTATAGGATGGATAAAGTAGCAAAGTACTTTTATGATTTCAAGGGAAAAGCAATGAGGAATAAAATGCAGTACAGAAATACTTGATATGATTTTAGCAAAAGACAAGATAATCACTTTTCTCTGGCAATTCACCACCCTCCCCTATGCAATGTAAGAAATGGAAGGAGATGGAAAGAGGAGCACACAGTTCTCAGGAATGCAATCAAATACAATACGAAATTCAGTTCCCCCCAGCAAGCTTAGAGAAAACCGGTATGAGTTTTAAAACACAGGCCCAAGTGCTTTGAATGTGGTGGCAATGAAGTGAGAAATATGCTGAAAATGCTTTTAATTCCCTTTAGGAGGTTCAGGGTGAGTGAGAGATACTTGGGATGAGTTCAGGCTCACTTTATCAATGATTCAGAGATGGTGATTAAGAGGCAAACGAGTTTTTGGCAAGGATAGAAATGACTGCTGTGGGTTACACGTGGCTGGATTTTTAACCAAATCGCAAATTGCGGTAAAATTCGCAAGTGCGTGAATCGTGATTACGGCAAAAGTATAAGGAGTAGGAAGTCGGTTCTAGGCTTGTTGGAAAGCTTAGATTCAAAATTTTGTTCCTATCCCAAACGGTTCCAGAGATACAGACGATTAAATAAAGGTAGTTTTTCGGATTTAAAGTAAACTCAAAATGACAGGTGACAGCTTGCAGCTTCAGAATTGACAGGTGACAGTTGTGCAGCTTTACAAATGACAGATGACACGATTTCTAGGAGGCTGTTCTACTTAGGTTAAAATAGTTTGGATTAGATTATTTTAACTAAGAGATTGGTTCTGCACAGTTCTGCTAGGTACTCACAATATAAATTTGAAATAGGCCTCGCCACGGATCTGGTCAGGTTTTTGGACTGGACTCCGGTTCTGGTCTCGGCACTCCACAGTGATCTGGGTCAGCTCTCTGGTTCTGCTCACAGCGGTCTGGGTCACTCTGGATCTCTGGTCTGGTCTGTCCGGATACAGCGGTCTCTGCACGGCTCCTGGATCTCTGCACTGGTCCTGGCAAAAGTTCTTGGCAAGGGATTCAAGCAGCTCGCCCGGCTGTGAGTAGCTTGCAATGATTTGAGGCCTGCTGCAGAGAACTCAGCTTGTGGTTTTAGGCCTCTGATTTAGGTTCTAAAGTATAAGTTCTAGGTTCTGGAGTATGTAGCTGGAGTCAGTCTGGAACTGGTATCTTCTGGATGTTGTGTGGTCCGGCAAAACGCTCCGCAGCAACTGGATTTGAAATCCTCTCTAGCTTCCAGTGGCTCTTTTTATGTCTTTTGAAAATGGGTGTGTGCCTGGGCCTAGCTAAGCCTGTCCCTCTCTACTTGTCATTGGCCCAATTCTCCCCTCTCCCATGATTGGGGGAAGGAAATGTGAGTCAGAGTGATGCTGTAGGTTTTATGGGTCAGAGGATCCTCCCCTGGTCAGCTTGCCCACAAATCTATATTTGATTCAAATACATCCTTCCCAGATATACAATTTGTTGAAATTACATGTGCACATTATATATTCCTTATGGTCCATGCTTGCGCGCCTCTGATCTTCCTGGGGGCTTGCATTAAAAAATGACAACATTTTGCGCTTTTTAACTGGTTTTGGAATATCGGACATTTACCCAAATTTACACACATGTGCACAAGGAGTATGGACATTAATTGATGAAGTGTCAGATTTTTAACATGCAGACATTTGGAGTGAGACCCTATTTTCCGCTAGCAACCCCCCAGATCATACCACCATGTGGGCAGAAAAATCACAAGAATTATAGTATCATTTAGATAATTTTGACAAGTCCGCACCATGAGTTATACATCTTTCTTAAAATCATATTCTGCCCAACAGGGGTGTGTCTTCCCAGGTCACATGGTTGAGAAACCAGTTTGCCCACTTTCTTTAAGCTCAGCCTGTTCTCTGAGGGGCTGCCCCTCCCCGTTTCTGCCAAGAGGAAGCCACTTTTACGACACCCCCAATATAACATTTGCCTGAGTCAAGGAAGGGCTTTGTTCAAAAGGAAGCCATTTACGACCCCCCTAATAAACCATCTGCCTGGGCCCTTTGTTTAGTTTCTTGCAGTCCCCTGGTAATTTAATCAGAGAGTGTGTGACCTCCTTTTGGCAGGGGCAACAGAATTCAGCCAGGCCTGGGAACCTGTCAGGTAGAATTGGAATCTCTTTAAGCCAGTTTTCAGCTAAAATGTCACTTTTTGTTCCCCAGTTTAAGTCAATACAATTTTTACATATGCAGCTAGAATGCTGATTCTAAGTTCAAAACTATGACATTTTAACAGTTACAAACTATGTGACACTCAAAAGTAGGTCACTCAGTTCATTTAAACATTTCGATTTTGGTGGTTTTAATCCAGTTTCAGTTAGGCTGCTGACATGCATAGCTCAGCCAGTTTTGTTATGAACATTGTTTTGGGCTCTTCATCTTCCCAGATTTTGTATGCACACATACTTCATTCTGCCAGATGTCCGCTGGTGTTCAGTGAGATTTTTGGATGTGTTGCAATGTTTGAAAATAGGCATTTTGAGCTGGCATTCAGAGAAACCAAAGGTAATTTTAAAGCGTTTTTGAGCTAACAGGCGCTGCTGTTTTTCCTTTGGCACCCATTCCACTCAAGGCACCCTGGCCCATCATGCTCGCACTGGTGGGTGGCAAGTTAGGCAGCCATTTTGGTGTACGCACAAACTGCGTGGTTCTCCTGGATTCTGGCGCACATGTGGGCTTTTTGGCCATCTTGGATTTTCTAAGCCCACAGCACCAAATGTTGCAGCATGATAGCTCAAACGTGGGTCAGGACACCGAACACCATCTACAACACAATCCAAACCTGGATGGCTGCCAACAGCCTCTGTCTCAATTCAGACAAAACCAAACTCCTGCTTGTAGGCTCCCCTGACACTCTCAAAAAACTTGACTATCAGTTTAGCCACTTCACCATTGACTCCATCAAAATTCCAGTATCTGAGTCAGTGAAAACCCTAGGCGTCTACCTCGACTCAAGTCTGTCCATGACCAGACAGGTGAACGCCATTGCCTCCTCAGCTGCCTACCAGGCCAAACTCCTCAATGCAGTCAGACCCTACTTCTCCAATGACACCTGCACAAACATAGCTAGAGCTATCACTGGATCACGGCTGGACTACTGCAATGTTCTCTTCCTAGGGACCTCCACAAAAAACCTTGAGAAACTGCAAGTTACTCAAAACAACACCCTACGCGCAGCACAAGGCATCTCCAAAAGAGAGCATATCTCTACTGCTAGAAGAGCCTCCCACTGGCTCCTTATAAAAGAGAGGATCATCTTCAAAACCTTGACCCTCACACACAAATGCATTCACTCCGCAGCACCAGCATACCTGGCGCAAAGGATCCGGCTGGATATATCCTCAAGACCAACTAGGACCCCCTATGCCAACCTTCTCACCGTACCCATGGTAAAAAGAGCAAGAGCAGGGGGTGCCAGCTTCCCCTACCTAGCGGCCCTACACTGGAATGCCCTCCCCACTGCTCTGCGAGCTGAATCTTCACTCACCACCTTCCGTAAAACCTTGAAAACCACCCTATTTGCCTGATTCTCTACCTCGCGCTTTACGTACACCCGGTATATGTATATCAGGATTGTGTATGCTTCTATGCATAACATGTGTTACACCTATGTACCCAATGCTGTAACTTATGCATAATGTAACTAAGCATGCTACAAGTAACAGTGCCACAATGCCCCTGGGCTGCCTGCGCGCTATACAAATGTAAAAAATAAAAAAATAAAATAAATACATTACCACCAGTATGTGATTTTCATGCTCGCGGTAGTGCAATGGATTTCTATGGACTCCTGCATTTTGCACCTGGTAAAAGCAAACAGATTCCCTAGGAATCAATGTTAAATACCTCCAGCAATTGTTTATCGTGGAAGCCATTTACAGTGAGAGGCTTAGTCAGGGTAGGGCCTGAGCGGGCAAGGCCCACTCAAAATCTGTAAATGCCCACTTAGCAGCGTTGTGGGGGCATTTCCAGATGGTAATGTCACTGCGGTGGGCCCAACTACATTAGCTCCAAAGCCCACTTGTTAGACAATTTTGGCTATGCCTACGTTTACAGTTCCTACACATGTAGTGTAAAGGCGATTTCTCCTGTGTTTTACACTTTACATTATCGGCCAGATTCTCAAAAAGCCAATGAAAAAAATGCACAGGATGCTTGCTTCCTTAGCATTACTTTTGGAAATTGCAGGTCAACTTATTCTCAAAGTGACATGCACTTTTCTGGGGGCTGCACAGCAGCATAAGGCATGCGCCGGCCAGTCCCACCTGCATACAGTAGTGTCAGGAGCACGTTACCGGCGCCAATTCATGACTGGCTGCCTTCGCTCATGTGAGGGCTGGGAGCACCTTTCACAGTGTAAACAAAACAAACATAGCATGTTATCACTGTCTGGGGAATGCAATGTAAGTATGAATGGCCAGGTTTAAACTGTGGCTTTCACACTCCAAGAAGAAAGCATGAGTAGGTCAGGAATGACCATGACATGATTTGTGCACCCCCCCTGTGCTTGTCCCGGCAGGTGCAGGCAATGTGCCTCATTCATTTTCAAGTCGGATACCATTTGTGAAAGTGAGATGCGCACTGAGATGCTCAAAAATTGACCCTTAATTGAGGAAATGCGCGTAGGTGGTGAGAAGGGCATCTCTGAAGCACGCCTTCCGTTAGTTGCACTGTGAGAACAGGGCACAGCTTATTTTGGCGCAAATAATGAGCTGGAACCATGTGTTTCAAAGGAGGAGAATTGCACAAACGTGTAAACAGAGCCAATCCCCTCTGCGCAAGTTCCTCCTTGGGGAAAACACACACCTGTGTGATTTTCCTTGATTTGTTGGACGTAGGTAGGTTTTAAGGATAACGTCCACTCTCACCTTCCTCTACCAGTCTGGTCAAGAAATACACAAGCATCATTGCCTGCATTGGACTTTCATGTGGGCTGTGTATGTTCTCACATATTCCACCGAATTGCTAATGGCAAATGGAATATACTTTGTCATGACTGCTAACAATCACTCAAGTGTGAGAGGTTTCCAGCTTTTCTCAGCAGAGTTGATGTTCTTATTGGACAGAACCGGAACCTTTCAGCAGAGCTGTATTGTGTGACAGCATGCCAGCAGCACGGGTCTGTAATGTGACAGCAGGATACCTTGCTTGTGGGTCCCGGTGCGCTCCGGCCATGGGGAACATTGCACTGTGCCAAAGAGCACACGTGCATTGTTACAATTCTAACGTACAGATTTCGGGCAGCGAAACCATGCTTCCAAGAACAGTGATAGCGAGGATCACTGTTACCTAGTGCACTCGGGAGGATAGCTCAGGGGCAACGTGCTCGCCTTGGAAGCAAGACGACACGGAGCAACACAGGTTTCGATCCCGGGGTCCACGCTTAGAAACCTCTGGGTATTAAGGCGTTATAAATAACCTATCATATCACTAATGCTCACTAATCAACCTCAGAAGGATGAAATGATGAATCGGAGGGATTGCTCAGATATGGGAATTGCTCTTCATGCAGACATTGGTACACCAGGTACTTTTAGGCCACTGCATGTGCTAAAATGTTATAATAATAAGACCCCTAAGCACAATACATGGGGTATCGTATGCCACATGCACACTCCTCAATGAAATAAAGTCCTGTGTGTCCATGCAAAGGTAAGGTGTCTATGTGTGTGTGCATGTGTGAAGAAGAGAGAGACTCATTAGAGGGCTGCCAGTAGGTGGCGGCTTACCGGCAACCCCGTAACACTGTTTGCGCCACCTGACTTCCCGGTGCCACCAGGATATTACAGCAGGCAGCGGAAACGCTATATCCACAATTCTGGGAATGGGGACACTGAAGCCCCAGCACTGTTGCTAACGGCGCCGATGCCTCAGTGACAACCTTGCCGGTAGGGGCTTGAAAACCCGGCGGGTCAGGCCTGCCGGGGGATCCGTGGCCCCTACCAGCATTGTTGTAGTATGGCGGTCTGGAAAAGGTGCAGGTATGTTGCTACTGGCACCCTTATTTCCAGATCGCCAGACTTATAATGAGGAATTGTGAGTGTGTGTATCTGCGTGTGTGGAGAGAGAGATCGTTATTGTGAGTGTACTTGTCTCTGCGTCACAAGCATTTCAGTGTTTGCACATGAATGGGTTGGGATGATTGCCACTGTGTTTACACCATCTTCCACTGCAACGATATCATGAATTGTAATATGTGGATTTGGGCGTTCTTTCCAGGTCACCAGCCATGTACCAAGCTGCCTATTTGCACAGTTCACGCAAGACCAATACATAAGAATAGGAACAAAGGCATGATAACCTGTGGCTCCAGAAGAACTGGTGGCATTCCTGGGCAGCGGTCATGCACGGTTCTCTAGTCTTACTCTAGCAGAAAGCATTGCTTTTCTAAGGGATTTTTGACCATCAGGTTTTAAGATGCTCTTTTCTTTCATTGCTGCTCATTTCATTAGAATAAGTGAAAAAGACTGGATGCTATTATGACCCTTTGTAGAATGTTCTGATTTGGTCAGCCAATCAGAAACATGGATTTGTGTGGAATTCCAGGCACTACTAACTGGTAGTCACCCGTAAATTCACATTTCTGCCCAGCTGTGTCGAACAGAAGATTCTGGGGGCCTGCACCCCTATCTGCCTGACTTCACTGTCTCCACCATAGAGCAACTGCACCACCCTAGTTTTGTGCCCTCTTCCGGGCTCCACTCCACTCTTTTCCTCACATGCCAAGGTGGGCAGGTTGGACTTCCATGTCGCCCCCACTCAGCATGCGATGGCCCTGCACACGACGAGGAATTGTGCCCCTTTCTGACATTGCATGTTTCCATGGCTGTACAATAGTCGGGATGTGCCCACAGACCTTGCGGAACTTATGTGTGTTATCCAGGGGATGAAAGCCTACCATATATCCGGTCTGATAGCACAGCAAGTAGAGCGCTCCCTTTGACATCTGTGCAGAGCCTGCTGACGCAGGTTCGAATCCCGGCGGGGCCAAACTCAGCCTTTCATACTTTCGAGGTCGACAAATGAGCACCACACACCGTGGGGAATAATAAGCAGCGCTCAGATACCTGAGGGTTCGTAGCGCTATACAAATGCCAAATTAATATTATTGTTATTATTACTGGTGCTAAAAGCCTTATCACCTTTGGATGGCAGAATTCCCGAGCACTAGGTGTAGTGCAGCCAACTTTAAAGGCCCACACTTCACTCGGGCCATTAACGCAAACTTTCCATGCACCTAATGACGGGGAACTCCAATCCCAGTGGGCCCAAAGGCTTCCGTCTTAAGTAGGGAATAGGCCTAGATAATAATGGCAATCATGGGATGAAGGTCCAGCTATTGAAATGCTATCTTGGGAGGCGGGGGGGGGGTTAGGGGGCAGGTTTGCTGCCTCATCTCTGTCCACAATTGTTTCAATAAATAATAATGTATTATCCAAAGCTTCACAAACCATGAGGTATCAGAAGATTCAAAGAAAGTCATACAGAATTCAAGAGCTCAGATAAGGAAGACTTTAGGAGGCCTCTACTTAAGCAATATGCCCCAAGCAGCGGAGGCATTACTGAGTCACCGGACTGGCCAACACTTCCGATTGTAAATATTCCCCTGCATCTGCCAGGTATAAATTGAAAAATAGGAGTGCCCCTAGACAGCGCTGCCAGACCTCTCTTTCTACCTTAATGGGCTCAGATAACCACCCCTCGTTGTCTAAACAAACCCTAACTGTGGTGTTCTTATGAAGCTCCACCAACATCGACAACAACCCCTCAGGCATACCCCAGGCCCTTGATTATGACCACAGGTGATTTCTGTTGACTTTGTCAAATGCATTTGCGAAATCCACCTAATCCCCAAAAAGAGGCTGTCCTCCCTTACACCCCGACTTTTCACTCAGGATATTTAGTATCAGTCATTTAATGCTGTGGATAGTCCTTTTCTTTTAAACCTTGTTTGCAGTTTTGAGAGGATCTTTTGTTTCTTTCACCCAATTTTCTATTTTGCCCAGCAGGATTCTCATAAAGATTTTACTTTCTATGTCCAGGAGGAAGATCGGACGGTAGTTTGCTGGTTCCCTCCGATTACCCCCCTTGAACATGGTATAATGACTGCCGTTTTCCATGAAATTGGGAATCTTTGGCTCCCCAGGATTTCCTTAAACAGCCAACACAACAATTTCATCCAAAACAGTGGATTACTTCTCACAACCTAATGAACTGCTGACAGATCTAGCCCTTGTTTGATTATCTCCAACTGGATATCTTTCATACAGTGGGGGGGGGTCAGAGAAGTGTTTATAACATTATTACAATCCAAGCTTGCTGTTTCTTTAGTTAGCTCCAATAAGACCCCTGCCTGCGATTGTACCTCTGTTCTTAAAAGTTCAAAGACAGACACCAAAGACTTCAGAACGAAGTTAAGCCCTGATAAAGACATTTCATTATGCTGTGGACTTGCATGTTCGAGGTGATTGAGGTCCTGCAGATACTGTTCTTCTCCTTCCTCGCTAAGCTCACAAGCCATTTCCAACACTGTTGAGGTATGATTTTCTCTTCCCGTCTCGTTGGCACAGTATTCCAGTCTTGCATCTTCCAGAGAGCCTCGTAATGGGGATAGATGGTTATTATTTCCTCCCTTTACGTTGCCTCCTTCCCCAATCTAGTTGTTAGGGTCTGGACTGACGACCACCAGGTCATCCTCATTTGTATTCCTGCTTGTCTTCTTGCCAAAATGATCGTCTATTTTCATTTGAATTTGTTTTGTTGTCACAGTATACTCAAGACCTCGTTTCCACACATGTCTGATGGCCTGCTGGTCCTAGGAGAAGCTTGGCCCTTCGCTTGGTGTTGACGGAGGGGATTGAACATGCACTTGTGCTTCAGTAGAGAGCTTGCAGGCCGTTGTAGTCGAAGTAGGGCAAAGCCCTTCAGCGTGGGAATCCGCTATGCTGGATGGTGAATCCACAAATGGAGGCATTAGATTTGAGTCTTCCCATTCTGGCGATCTATTATCGTCCTGTAACAGCGTACTCCTTAATTTCATTCTTCTTTTGTTCTTCACGGGCCAGAAACTGATGTGGGGTTCAAACGTCTAACTGCTACTTTAATGTTTTTGTTGCTTAGGATGAAGCCACTCAATAATCTGTTCAATTATATCACTGTAGCTTCCCCTCTGCAGGCCCAGTCGACAGGTTTATATCCTGATTAGTTGCAGCGGAACCAGCTGATTCCACAATCGCACAAGAGATTGGGATCAAAGGGGCTACACGCGACAGTCTCCCGATTTTTTGTCTCTCTCAGCTAATGACTCACAACTCGGCACATTAGAACTATCAAACATTGAACAGAAAGTCAAAGATTTAGAGTTTCCAGAGGAGTCCCTTTGCTACGTAGGGTGTCTATTGCTGCAAAACTGCAACCGCTTTCCCTTTCAGGAGACACCCAGTTGCTTTTGCGGTTATAGTTTGCAGCATTAAAGGTTTTTAGCTGCATACTGCTCTTACAGCGTGCAGCACACCCAGGAGGACTATCCCGTGGCAGTCATCAGACTCACTCGAGGTGCCTCACACAGTCCCGATCGCAGTCGATAAACAGTAAAAAAGCAGTTCACGCTTACCCTTAGAAGCTTTTCTCCCAGTGTTTATTTTTCTTTCGCCAGCGTCTCCTCTCCACACTCCGGACTTCAAAGGACCTCAAAGAACCACTTTAACTCCCACTTCCACTCTGCGCACGCTCCGCGATGCAATTGGGGTTAAATGGTTACTGCAGCCCAGTCCACTCACAGGCTCTTCCTCAGAATGGTATGGAAATGGAAAAAATATTTCTCATAGCAACCACAAAGAACCTGTTTCACTCCCACTTCCACTCCGGATGAAGACTCATTTTCATGAACAAAGGGGTGCATACTGCTGCAGAAGAGACAAAGCAAAATGTCTCTGCCTTTTATATACTACAGCCAAGTGGTGCAGTTGGAAGCAGGTTAACAGACAGCACTTTGTGCTGAAAGACTGATGAGGACACCACAGCTATCTGTAGGTGGAGCCTATGAATTAAGCATTCTACATGTAGCGTTCACACAAAGTGCTTCAGCCATGTGCTGCAGTTGAAAGTAGTTTGGAGCAGGGCAGATCGGGGGTAAAGGTCTTGCTTGTTGCTTGTTGCCCTCATGTAGAATTTCTCCAATTAATCCTCTCCCGCCACCCTTGCTTGCCATGTCGGATTCCATCAATTTCTTGCAGAATTACTGCTAAAAATGCAAAAGTCAAAATCACTGATTACTTTTATTCTAAGAAGGACCATGGTGTCAGTACAGAGAACTCTTTGGGCCCTATGCAGTTCCCCAGAGGCAATCAACCTGTCGGGTAAACCTCTTCCAGTTCCTGAATCTACCTCTCTATCTAACCTGTCTGGCATTTCAACACTACTTTCTTCACCCGCGGACAAGTCAAATACTTTAATTTTAACTTCACCAACTATTGATCAAAATGATTTCAAGCAAAAACACCCCACTGATCTTTTTTCACTACGACAAGATTTTGTCACCTTACTTGAGTCCCCCCATTAATCGGCATAAGACCCTACCAACCTATGTTTCAATTCCATCTCTGCCCTTAGTTTGGTTTAGAATTTCCTTGTCAGATGTAATGATAACATCAATGTGGAAGTGAAGTTCCACTGAGTGTCTTTAGAACGTATTTAGGGGCGCTTATCAAATTCAGAAGGACTTGTTAATGTGAGTCCAACATTCGCCTATGGACAAACTGAATGATGGTGTGAATACTGGTTCTTTTTGCAAAATATCCATAAGGAGAATGGCGGTTATCAGCTTTTTCCCTCAAATTCTAGTGGAGAAGTGCTTCTTGAGCCCCACACCCAAGATTGAAAGACTGTTGACTCAGTTAAATCAAACTTGAAATAACCACAATACTCCAACCCTAAAAAGCTGCAGAAGCCTAATAATCTGAAAAAGAGTTCTTAGAAGAAATTCCTCAGATCATTGCAGCTGAAAGTTTCTTGTAAAATTTGTATGCACAGGCAACTAGTTCCTTCTAAAATTACAAACAGTGGTAAGGTTAATCTTCTAAAAAAACTGAAAAAAGAAAGGATCTGATCCCTCCACCGAAGTTGCTATGTGCAATTCTTACAATAGGTTTTAGCTGGATGCCGGTCTGAAGCTTAAAGATATTTTTACTTTTAATAGTTACGATGTGGAGCCTGTTAAGAATCCTGATATCTTGGTATTCATGCAGAATCCCTCAACATAGAGACCAATGGGGACCGCAATAATAATAAAAAATGTCCATTAGCTATATTCTCAATAAGAAATTATAACAGCACCTATAGACCGCTAGCTGGCACTTGGAAAGGAGTTCACACTATCGCTTGGGTCTAGTAGAGATGTTACAGGAATACATTTCAGTAGTTCTCACCCACTCCAATTTGCTGTCTCTCTTGTACACAATACCTAGATTGCTTATAATCTCTTGCAGGGGTATTGATCTAGTTTAGGTCAATGATCATCATACAACTGGCACTTTCAGCTGTATGTCCATTCTCATTTCATTTATGATGTTGATTGCTGAATATGAGGTATTACTACTGTTGGACTATGTACTTCGTGATTGTATGTGTGTGTTTTATCTTGGGACTGTAAGTTCAAAATGAGTTAATGGCGTGCTTAACCATCTAGTTGAAGATGCCTCCAGATGTCACAATATTTAGGGGGGCTTGACAATCTGTTGCTCAGAGATGGACTTGAGCAAAAGAATAAGTGATAACTGAAAAAATGCATGATACCTGTAGTAATGATCCAAAACAACAGCATGATTGGTCTTGGCTGCCCTGTTGTTTGGCAGCCTGCCAGGCCCAGGACTAGGTTGGCTGGTAATCATCTTTAGCGCTAGCCAATTTAAATTCCTCTCATGGAACTTGTGCAGCCATTCCACCTTGCACAATGGCAATCCAGCTTCCCCCAGATTTATGGATATTGATGTAATCCTATTGAAAGATGTGTAGCTCTGTGAAACACGTCTTCTAGATAGGTATATCATTTATTTTTACAATCAGCTGAAAAGGGGCTTTGCGGTAGTCCCTCCGGAGGATTACTTATAGTTATTCAGAACAATCTGGGGGCAACTGTTTCACGCCTACAGGACCTGTGTCTGGGCATTATGGCAATCAAGTTGATTTTGCCTTATTCTTTCACTTTAAACAATTGCTACTGATCAACATGTATTGTAATCCAGCTACAATTAAGATAGGTGAGTTTCAATCCTCAGCGAGTGAAGCTTTGGTATCCTGGTTGTACTAATTCCAGGAAACCTTAACCAATGCTGTCTGGCTATTCATGAGGGGACTCTGCTATATGCTCAGTTTAAAAATGGGCATTATAATGTATGGAGCATGCGATAGGCTGAATTGCCTGTTACTTGGGGTCTATGTAAAACTAATAGATGGTAATATACCTCGTAAACCAAATTGGGGTAGAGGTTGTACCATTGACTATGTCTTTGCCTCATGCTCATTATTTGTGTGCTGTTGAAAGTTCACTGTATTTGAGTCACCTTTAAGCAACCATAATATGTTGTTGGCAACCTTCATGGATTATTCCTTTAACATCAAATAAGATGGGCGGTATGCAAGCTGTGTGTTTGTGTTACCAGTTACCTGCAGAGAGGTGTGGTGGAGCTGCTGAAGTCTGTTCTCCTTGGTGGCTGTTTTGGAGAAGGAAGTGATAGTTTCCAGAATCACAAGCTCAAGCACATAAAAACCTGCGGACAGCACGGAGCGCGCACGGTGTGCGAGCTGTGTGTTCATGTTCACCTGGACTGCTGTGCTGCGGGCGAACAATTTAACATTGGCCATCTGTGTAACCCGTTAATCCTTGGGAGTTTCAGCGAAGCAGACTTTTCAAGGTTAGTGGGGTATTCCTTCAGACTTGGTCAGGGCAGTAAGTGACTACTAATTAAGTATCTAAAAGCTGTTACAGAAAATTGGAATCCAGAATATAGTTTACATGGAGTGCTTCTTTCTTTTAAAATTTGAAACCAACTAAATAAATATGCCACTCTGGCCCAAACCATAAGAGAAATAACATTCCAAGCACTTACTTGAGCCAAACGATGTAAACGAGGACTTACAAACGGTACTCCACCTGGTAAAAGGTAACTGAAGCGGAACCCTCTCAAAGAGACAGATAGAGGCTGACTGCGCTAATGAAATACTACTTGCGTAGTGGAGCCATGGCAGATGACCCGAGGGTGCCAGAATGGGACGGCTCTTTTATGGAAACAAATAACGATATAGGCAACTCTCGGACTATGCAGGTTGAACAACCCCAACTTATAGGGCAGGTATTTACGGTGAGTATTCAGATTCATGCCTATGAACTCAAGATCTCCAAGACTGTGGAAGGGTGTAATGGGTTCCATGTACTATGAACGACTATTTGTACTTGGACTAGAATATACCCTAACAACGTCTAACATAAAAAAGAAAATCAAAGACTGTTTCATAAAAAGAAGGCATTAGAGTTTGGGAGACCTAGACTTGGGAGCAATGGGAGCTCCTTCCTGACCTTTGGACATAGAATCAGACGTGAATTCTAGTTTGGGGAAAAGTTTACCCCAAGAAGGGAATTTGTCATCAATAACAACAAATGGATTATACAGACTCTCGTCAGGAAGCTTAATCATGGAACAACCTCCCCCAGATATGACGAGACTAGGATAAGAAACCCAGGATGTAGGAGTAGACCAAAATCAGGGAGTTGTTTTGAAGGATTCACCAACGAGCGATGTCACTTTGTCAGCGCTGAATTTTGTACTAAAATCACTAGTGAATGTATTTGAATTACTGAAGGGTGAAGTTCAGGCCCACTCAGAAATTTAGCTGGAGCTCACTAAAGAAGTGGGTCAATGCGAATCGTCAGTAGATGGTTTAAGAAATGAAATAAATGCATCAGTAACACCATTTCTGAAAAACCTGTTTGTGGAGGTTGCAAAGCAGAGTATTGACACAAGCTCGATTCTTGGGGCTCTACAGGAAGTAAATAATGAGAAAAAAGAGTTTCAGGCAATGGTCATTGAACTACTAAACCGGACCACTGGAAACAGTGAATCAGTAAAGGAAGTGGAAAGTACGCTCCAGGTTGATAGGCAGGGTCCCACATTTGATGATACTCCCCTCTCAGAATCGACTTTGGGAGGTGAAGCTGAAGCAGCAGAAATACACCTAGACATACAGCTTAAATCTGTCCCAGTGAAAGAAGCTACTGTAAGAGACTGGATAGAAGGTGCAGTGCACATCAGAACCATCACAGGAGACGGAAAACTAAAAGAAAGGAGCTGAAAAATAGGAGACTTGCACACTGGTGGAAAAGAAGGAAAAGTAAAGAAATTGTAGAAACAAAAATCAAAAAGGGAAAAGAATACAGGCACAGCAAGTTTCATTAAGGCCCTAACAGACCCAAGTCCAGTAGACTCAAATGGATCCGGAAGATCATGGGTGTCAATTGCTCAGGCAGAACGAAAGGCCAGGAGAAAGATCTCACAAGGACAGAGGAGCAAAATGTGGCTAGTCAAGACGTACAACCAATAAAAAGTGACAAAGCTGAGAAGACTCTTGGAATCGAGGTGGTCAGAGCAGGTATAGGCATACAAACAGAGGCAATGAATGGTGGTATAATGATGGCTTCTTCTGGATGTCCCCAGAGTAAAAATGACATGATCAAAAGGACTAAAAATCCACAGTCTCCTGCTAACGCCAAAATTGCACAGAATAACACAGTGCAAAAGTCAGTTAAATTGTCACCCATTTTTATGCAGGGGAAAAAATTGATACGGAAGCAATTAGGTAGCTAGAATGCTGCATCCTTAATACCTCAATCCAAATGGCTACAATTGGCCCCAATCTTTCTGCAAGGAAAGATGCGACCTCATCAGATGGGCCAGGAGAGCATCATAATGACATCCCTTGAGGGGCCCTCGCTGTGGACACAGGAAAATGGAAGGACAATGGTACAACACATATCAGATATTCCAGGGAGTGAGAACAAGATGGGTGCATTGCCTAAAGAGAGGCGAGAAGAGGAGCTGATGGATACAAATCAGGAAATAACATCTCAAGTTGAAGACACAGCTCCTTTCACAATTCCCAAGACTTTGATTTAGAAGTAAAACAAAGGCAATGAAATACAAATCTCTGAATCGTGGTGCAATCTTGGCCTTTCTTAAGAAAATCCCAGATTTATACCTTTTTTCCACTGAGGACATTGAGTTAGTCTGATTCCCACTAAAGCATACTGTTCTCGTGGCAGAGGTAGGGTTACAATCTAGGGTGGACGCAAGGGCAGTCTTGGCAGTTGTCCAGAAACATTGCGTATAGGTCTACACTGCCTTCCCCGAAGGAGAACTGGAGATTAATGAGGGGCAACAAACACAAGGTGGGAACCACAAATTGAGTAAGAGTAACAACAACATAGGAATGCCCGACACAGACATTCTTAATGGAAACTGTAATGAGCAGAGTAACCCACAGAAGAAAGTCTGGTCTATGCTTCATGAAATCCTAACCCAGGTATTTCAGATACTAGGGGTAGGAATGGAGCCTCTTTAGTCATAAGGAATGGTGATTTGTAAGTGGGAATACGCAGGGTTACAATTCTTTAAAAACTAGAACCATGAAGGAGAATATTTTTGGAAATAATGAGTTAATATTCTTCCAGGAAACATGACTGTTAAATTCATTCCAAATAGAGGGTTTTACAACTTTACACCAACCAGAATTATTCCAGGGGAGGGGGAGACCGTCAGGTGGCTTTACTATTGCCATCCGACACACCATAATAGCTGAGTCAGAAGTCATACCCACTAAATCTAGAGGAATCCTAGCAGTAAACCTGTGTTTGTGAACCAAGGAACGACTACAAATGTTAATTGCCATAAATATATATTGGAACCCCACCTGTATCGACCTCACAGCCTTCCTAGAATCCTTGGCAGATTTTCTGACTAGAATGAATTTAGAGCATCATGGGATACAAGTCCTACTAGCGGGGGACTTTAACACACACTGTATCACTACTTTGGCCAGGGTGGGTAGATCTACTGCCAAAAGAGTTACCGCCATGAGTAGGAGATGGGTAGCGTTCCTTTCACAGTGGAACATGGAAATGATTAATTGTACAATTAGAGGGAGCAACATGGAGACGGGGCAGCTCAATTTCCACCATTCATTATGTGTTCCTTTCCCCCAGCTTCTTCAAACCAGTAAGAGTGTTTTGGTCAAAGAAGGATATACAAGTTACCATAATTGTTTTGAGTAATAATGTCCTGGGATTATTCTAACATTGTTGAATGTCAATACCAACCACTGTCAGTAAATAATGGTAAAAATAGGTTGGTAAATATAGAAGGGAGTGAATACATCTAAATGACGAGCTGCAAAAAGACTTGCCAGTGGTTGCCTGACCATGCCTTTAAGCATATATGTAGTCTGCTGATTTTTTAGTATTTTCTATGGTCTACTGATCATCCCACTGGACCAAATAATCACAAGCAGAGATCACATCAACATGTGTTCAATGAGAGGACCTGGTGAAAAAAGAGACACCTACGTAAGGAGTTGAGGGATTTGAGGTATACAATTGCTGAGCCAGAAGAGTATAAAAAAAGAGCAAACAACTTAAGGAGAGAGTATAAAAACTGGTACAGGGATCATCAAATACTCGGACTTCAAAAAGACAGAGAGTTGATGCTTGGAACATTGTGTAATAATTTCCGCAATTTCTGGGTATGAGTGAACCATCACGAAGCCCTGCAAAATAGCACCCAAAGCAATGAATTAGCAGAAATAGAGTGTATTAAGTATTTGAATTTTCAAAACAAGAAGCCACCTATAAAATCCTGCTTTAAGATCCATAATATATCTTGGGAGTTAGATTATTTGGAGAATGATATTTCAGAGTTGATATGCAAAACATCGTCCTCTAGGGCAGCAGGACCGAATGGTTTAACTAACCAGTTACTCAAGGGTAATGTAACCCTATGGTCTAGGCTGTTGACTGTACTGTTTCAATAGATCTTAGAGAGAAGATAGTTCCCCCCATCTTGGAAGACTTCCATTATTATCCTCATTTTCAAGGGGGGTGATTGCACAGAGCCGGCTAATTACTGCTTGATCACCCTCTTTGATGTAGAAAGCAAGATATTTGAGGGACTACTGTTGAAGGAGCTAGACCAATGGGCCAGACAAAGAAACGTTCCAAACAGGATTCCGCAAGGGCCATTTCACAGCATTGAAATTGAACAATGCTGGGGATTCTCTGTGAAAAATCCTGGGTAAAGGGCGGGGGCAGCTCTCTATGGGGCTTGGATAGACCTCTCGAGAGTCTTTGACCGAGTCAATAAGGAACGCATTTGAGAGAAGTTGGAAAGTCAGGGGCTACCAAAGCCTCTCTTGGCAATGTTAGCTAACCTCCATAAGGACACTACTGTGAGAGTCGGATTAGATGATGTGGGCCAGTTATTGGGGCATGTGAGAGTAGAGAGGGGAGTAAGACAGGGGTGCATGGCAGCCCCCCTTCTCTTCAACATCTACTTAGGGGTCTTGGGAAAGACGCTGGATACATCAGCGTTGGCCAGCCCTAACATCGACTCATGCCGGATCAGATGGCTGGTCTACGTTGATGATATCGTTCTTTTGGACAATACAGCGGTCCGGCTCCAGCACCTGTTGAATTCATATGGGACACATGCAAAAGAAAATGACTTGTTGATTAATCCAGGGAAATCAAAAATAGTGATTTTTTTAAGGGACCAGGCAGAAAGGTAGCCAAATATAAGTGGACTCTGGAAGACCAAACTATTCTGGTAGTAAAGGAGGTGCTATATCTGGGCTTCATATTAAATGCATCTCCAAAGGCGGGCCAAATCAACATGGATTTCTGTGAAAAGATTTGCCAAATGACATCACAAATGAAGACACTTGGTGAAACACTGTACATTTTCCCTAATACCTGTGAGTAAATTCTATACAGCTAAAGTGATCTGTGAGGGGTGTTGTCTGAGGGCTATTACATCATTTGGGTGGTATTTAGACTCGCTGTAAAATGGCAGTATTTTAGAGTTGTAGTGTAATAGTGGTGAGCATATTTAGGATAATGCCCTATATGATGAGACAAGTCTCCCCTCCCTTTTATTTATATTCTGTTTAGGGTTGACTGTAAGTGTAAACTAATGGACTCCGCACTTATAGGAACAGAGCAGCATCAGCTGTTTTGCTGGTGACTTATTTACGAAACCAGCCTACCATTTTTGACGGATCTGCTCAGCTGTCACCATGCACAGCTGAGACACACACACACACACATGCATCATAGGTTTTCTAGCTTGCTAGCTGGTTCTCCAACCTATACCTCCTTTTTTACCACATAAGGTAAATATTTTACTGCTCTTGTGTGCATTATGACACTTTCTTATTCTTTCCCCTTTTTTAAAATGGTTCACATAGACACAAGGATGAGATTCCACTAATTCATTTTTTGCAATTTTTATGCACACGCTATGATGCAAAAATAGGTTTTGCAAGGCACATGTTAAAACTAGTTACAATGGATATCTCATTTCTCCACCCCGACATAGTCCTGTCAATCTTTACTTATCCTGCCTTTTTTTCTAACGTCTCCTGTGACCCCATCTCCCTTCTAGAATCATGGCATTTCTCTCTCCCAATACCCAGCTTCTGAGCCTACTTGTATCAACTTTGCTTCCTGCAGCACACAATGGCCTTCTGAATGGAAAAGACAGCCCATTCATTTTGCACGCACGTTTACATTTCCATTGAAAAACAAACATAATCTGCCATCTGAGACATGTGCACTGCAATGTTAAAGGGTACATTAAATAATTTAATTACTGGGGCAATGTTATTTAATAGGGAATAGTTAGTTGATTAATCTGGGTTAGCTTATTCAATGCAAAGTATACAGACGACAGATTCACTATAGTATAGAACATTTTACCCATGCTCAGCACATTGCCATTTGTTGTCTTTGCATTAATTTCATTGCCTCCATTGAAGGTAATATAATGTTATGTACTACTCCACATAGAAGTTTTGTAATGTCATGTATCACTCTACAGATCCATGTTATTCTATACGGCCTAGAAGCCAAAACATTGGCCTGGGAAATGATTTGGCTAGGATTGGAGGGCCAAAAATGGAAGAAGGTTCTTGGTCTTCCTCTGAGCTTCCCAATAACCAGCCTAAGATGTGAGTTGTGCTTAAGATCACTCAGATCACAAGCAGAATGGAAGCTGGTTTCCCTATACTGGCTGATAGTGGCACCACAAGTTAATTCACTCTATGGAGATATAAATGGACGCTTGGTGCATTCTTCATCAGCTTTATTGTCAAATCTAAAACAACTTGTTCTTAGAATACTGATGGAATGTGATAGTGACTTTGATACCCTTCTGTTTAATACAATCAAGGTAAAAAAGGCGATGGAGAGAATCGATTGGAATAACACAATTGATGATATGCGCAAGCTTGTTTTAGCGAGATCACTCTCTGGGTTTGACAAAACAATTGGTTTTCTCCCAAAGAACTTGAGACAATTTCCTGATTGGAAGGTGAGACAGACCTTCTTAAGGGTCCAATTAAATCTGATCCATACGTGTGAGGTGCTGTCCCACTGGGATCAGAGTGGAGAAGCAAATAAATGTGGCCCAATTTGCAACAACCCTAGCCGGCAGTCCGTCCATCAAACATATTCTGATGGAGTGCAGGGGTACCTGGGATATAAGCATGATGTATCTGCTGCGATTTGTAGAGAGAGATGATGGACTGACATCAAATATGTTTTAGATAGGCTAATAGCAGTCCATGAGACATCATTTACTCTAAATGTCATTCAGGTACTTCTGACTTGTGGTCTAACATAAGGTTAAACGTCACTAGTGGTAAAGGTATACCCTGTGAAGAGACTGGAAAAAAAGAGAGTTGATTAATATGTTTATCACGGTTTTATGTTATCCTGTTTTAAGTAATTCTGTTTTATATTTTTCTTTCTTTTGTACATGTGAAAAGCCATTTTTGGATAAAGCACAAAACAACCAAAAAAAAACTAAAAATAAGATTGGTCCAGCAAATTCTACATTGAAAATTGCACTAAATCGGATTGCTTTAGGGCCATCCACTCTTACTAAATTGAACAATACTCTATTTGCATTTTTAAATCCTTCAGAATGGACAACGTTCCTTTCTCTGTTTAATACTAAATATGGAAATAAAGGAGGGTCACATTCTAATCATGCTTTTACCATTTTAGATTCAAATTGAAAAATCTTGAACTAACCCATAGTCTTGCGAGGGAGGGAGTTTGTCAGTAGGGTACGATCATGAAGAAAGCTCAAGCAGAGCCATACACATTGGTTAGAATGCATCACATTTTATTGTTCATTTATACAGTGCTTAAACACAGGTGGAGTACTTCAAAGTGTTTTAAGGTGGGAAGGGAACAATGGAATACAGTAATCACTCTAAGGCCTTGAAGTTTCCGAATAATTGACAGAAAAACTAGCATACTCGGGCTGACAGCATTTCTCCTTGTGCAAGTGCATGAAGTGTTACAGTAGCGACCAGGCTAAGGAGGGGGGGCAAAAAAGGGAGGAGGGCAGGACAGACAAACTAACTAGCCCTATTACATTTAGGTTAGGCATGCGCTCAGATGGAGGTGCAAGGAAGGAGGGGGTGGAGGGAACAAAGGAGTCCAGTCAGTCCAGCAGGACCCTGGGTTAAGTGCAGAGAGGTTGCCACGCTCATGGAGCGTGATCTGAAAGTGCAGTGGACCAGAGGCAAGTGCAAACGACTGGCAGGGGAGCCTGGGACGTGTGAGGCTCTGGAGGTGAGCCAGGCAACCAGTCAGCAAAAACTGAACTGAGTTTGGGAGGAGAAGGAGGGTGGAGAGAAATGAATCGAAGTTAGCAGGGGAGAGGGAGAGAGAAGGAGAAAAAGAAGAAGAAGGTCTTAAGGAATTTACGGAACTTAATGTGCTCCGGCTCAAGACGGAGAGAGGTAGGGTGGCTGTTCCAGAGGGAGGGACCTGCAGAGGATAAAGTACTACCCCAAATGTCTGTTTGTGAAAGCGGCTCAGCCACGGAGAGTTGGAGGAGGACGAGCAGAGGACTCTAGAGGGAGAGTATTTGGGAAGAGAGCTTTGTAGATAGTGTAGGCCCCAGCCCCAGAAAGCCTTGTGGATCATGCAGAGGGTCTTGAACTTGATCCTTGCAGCCACAGGGAGCCAGTGGAGGGATTTCAGCGCTGGAGGGATGTGGTGCCTGGGCTTGAGGCCAAGGATAGATCTTGCGGTTCTGTTCTGGATGAGTTGTAGAGGATAGAGAGTAGAATTGGGAAGATAGACAAAGAGACTGTTGCAATAGTCCAGCCTAGAGAGAACCAGGGATTGCGAGGTGGTGAGTCTCTGGGGGAAAGTGAGAAAAGGCAGAACACCTCTGAGGAGGTGCAGTTGATAGTGGAACTTTTGGAGATGTCTGAGATGTGAGAAGAGAAGAAGAGAGTGGAGTTGAAGATGACCCCTAGATTTATTGCCTCATTAGTCGGTGAGGGCGCAGGGCCAAGGGAGGCCGGCCAGCGTGAGTGTGTGAAAGTGGGAGCAGGGGTCCCAATGAGTATGATCTCTGTCTTACTGGCATTCTTGCAAAGATCGTTGGCAGCACACAAAGACAGAATTGTGGATAGACAGTCAGGAATGTGTAAGGAGGAGGAGGGGGCGACCAAGGGTAGCCTGAAAGAGCGCTGAGTGTCATCCGCATAACACTGAAAGTTAGAGGTAACAGTAGAGATCCTGTGACCCAAGGGGGCCATGCAGACATTGAAAAACCAGGTGTAAGGTTAGACCCCTGGGGCACACCACAAGTAGAGAGAGTGATAGAGGAGAGAAAGGACCCAAGTTCCTCCTGGGAGGCCTAATGAGAGAGAAAGGAGGGGAGCCATGGCAAGGCCTGATCTGTGATGCCTAGGGTATCACGGAGACGGGTGATCAGGATGTTGTGGTTTGCCCTATCGCAAGCAGAAGAGAGGTCACAAAGAATGAGGACAGAGGGAGAGTTAGAGTCGAGATTTGAGAGCAGGTCTTCACAGGTGTTCAGAAGAGCAGTTTCCATGCCTCTGGATGCTCTAAAGGCAGATTGATAGTCATGGAGACAACCAACAGATTCAGTGTGGAGGATAAGTTGAGTGATAGCCGGCTTGTCCAAGAGTTTTCCCAGCAAAGTGGTGATGGAGATCAAGCAATAGTTTTCCGGAATAGATGGGTCAGCAGAGGGTATTTTGAGCAGAGGGTACACAAGAGAGTGCTTGAGAGTAGAGGGGAAAACTCCAGTGGCGAAAGAGAGGTTGCAGATGTCGGTCAAGGCTGGAGCGAGAGTGTCAATATTGTCCCCAATGGTTTTGGAGGGGCAGGGTTCCCCCTGTTTGGAAGACGCTTTCATAGACCGGACTTGTCTAGAGACCTCATTAGGTGTGACAGGGGAGAGGGTGGAGAGAAGAGGGGGAGTGGTGGGGTGTCCAAAGGGGACCCAAGAGGTGTTGGTGCAGGAGGGTGAGCAGAAGAGAGAGAGGACAGGATGTCTTGAGTTTTGGTGATGAAATGTGCAGCCAGGGCCAAGCATAGGGCCTGGGTGGGTGAGAAGACTAAGCAGCTTCATTAGGGTTGGCCAGTTCCTTGCAGACTTTGAAAAGTTTGGCCGTGTTGTTAGATGCCGCGGAGATGCGGGCATGAATGTAGACTCTTTTCTTGGCGCGAAAGCAGAGTCTATATTGCCTTTGAAGAAGGCGGCAGGCCATTTTGTCAGAGGGTGCACTTGAGGATCTCCATTTCTGTTCTGCTGCTCTGCACTTGTGTTTAAGGGCAGCCAGATCGGAGTCGTACCAGGAGTTGCACTTTTTAGTGGCTTCAGTCGGACCCTCATGACAGGGGCAAGAATGTCAAGAGTGTTTGAGATGGAATGGTGAAAGTTAGAGAGTGATGTGTCAGGGTGGGAGTCAGCCAGTAGAAGGAGGCGAGTAGGTGGAGGCAAAGGCAGCCACTGACATCCTTTTCATGGGTTGGAGGAGGTAGTGTAGGGTGTGCCATTGCTAATGGAGAAGAGAGCTTCAAGAGAGAAGAGAGAAGAGAATGATCAGTCCATGAGAGTGAGGTAGTGAGAGGAACAGAGAGTGGGATGTCTGTGGAAATGAGAGCACCAAAGGTGTGGCCAGCAGTGTGCATTGGACCAGAGGGTAGAATGAAAAGAGAAAGGGAGTCACACAGGTTGTGGAAAAATCCTGAAGAGTCAGGAGAGTCAAGATGGATGTTAAGATCCCCCAGCAGGACGAGTTAGGAAGAGGAAGAGAGGAGAGCAAAGGCCAGGTCAGCCTATTCAGAGAGGAAGAGTGTGGACTGGCCTGGTGGGTGATAGAAGGTGGCCATAGTAAGCAAGGTCACAGGCAAGAGAGAGAGCGTGCAGACCAGACATTCAAAGGAGGAGTAGACCTGAGTTGGAATAATGGAAACAGCGATCCACTCAGTAAAGATCAAGGCTACTCCACCTGCTGTCCTGTTAGGCCTCGGCACGGAGAGGATCTTCTAGCCTTCAGGGAGGAGTGTGTCAAAATTTGTGACAGAGCTGTCCTTAAACCATGTCTCAGTAAGAGCAAGAACATCAAGGTCCACGAGTTCAAGGAGGTGGCAGATGTCAGAGGAGTGCTTGACATCAGAGCGAGAGTTTAATGCAGCAACATGGAGCAGGTTACATCTTTTGAAAGACTTCTGTGGTGGGGTGCAGGGCATGGAGGGCCCCCTCACAAGCAGCAAGAGTGCCTGAGAGATAGAGATAGTAGAAGGCAGAGGAGGCAAGGATGACAAGGGTGTCAGTGAGGGGGTACAGGAAAAGGAGCCAGATTAGTGGAAAAAGGCAAGGAACCCAGTGCTGGAGGAGCAGCAGGAGGCAAGAGGGCTCCAGATGTGATGGCAGTGGTTGGCCAGGGTAGCAGGATGGAAGAGGCTGATGAGGTTGTCAGTGTGGTGTGAGTAGGTAAGGGAGCCTGTAAAGTTGAAAGTAACATGGGGGGAGTTGTGAGGGAGGTGGTGAGGTTGGTAGGTGGCAAGGAGACCAAGGTGAGCATAGTTGGCAGGGGAGCCTGGGCGGCCGTAGAGGCAGGTGGCAAGGGAGCCCATGAGGTTGAAAGAGGAAAGTTGATAAGGCAAGGAAGGAGCCTATCAAAAAGTAAGCGGTTGGGTTTAGGCCCTTGTACCAGGATGGTACCATTCTGATAGACATTTATGATGTGGAAGATGAGGAGGTGGAAGAGGAGGCAAGAAGGGCCTCCAAGTGGGTGCCAACATTTATGTGTGAGGAAGAGTAAGGGGAGAGCAGAGCAGTCATATGAAGAGTCCATAGGTCGGGAGAGGGAACGACAAAGAGGAGGTCGGTGAGAGTCTCTCTGGCGGAAGCACTAATGTAGGTGTCAGCAATAGCAAGGCCTGGGTTCGAGGCCAGTATGTCCTTCTTGAGTTTATTCCTGCCAGACTTAGTGAGAGGTGAAGGATAGGAGAAGGAGAAGCAGTTAGGGAAGATGTGGGAGATAGAAAGCGCCATAGTGAGGGGCACAGAGTTTGGTAGACTTAAACAGGCAGAGCAGTTGGGGTACTTGTGAAGAGATAAGCAAGGAGAGGGCAAGCGTACAGGGAGACACAAACAGGATAGGAAGACAATGGGAAATGAAGAGGGTGAACAGATAACAGACCAGAAACAGTGGGTAGGGGGTTAACCAGTCAGCACATTCCCATGAAAAGCAGCATGTGCACAAACCTAAAAACAAGCAGCAAAGCCAGTGCAGGATGTGAACGCAGCTAAATTCGATTTTTAAACAAGCAGCAAAATCAATGCAGGATGTGAGCACAGCTAAATGTGAATGTTTAAACATGCAGCAAAATCAATGCAGCATGTGAACACAGCTAAATGAGAATTTTTAAACAATCGGCAAAATCAATGCAGGATGTGAGCACAGCTAAATGAGCATTTTTAAACAAGAAGCAAAATCAATGCACAATGTCAGCACAGCTAAGTTCAATTTTTTAATAAGCAGCAAAGTCAATGCAGGATGTGAACATAGCTAAATGAGGCTTTTTAAACAAGCAGCAAAACCAACGCAGGATGTGAGCACCGCTAGGAGAGAATTTTTAAACAAGCAGCAAAATCATTGCAGGATGTGACCACAGCTAAATGAGAATTTTTAAACAAGCAGAAAAATCAGTGCAGGATGTGAGCACAGCTAAATGAGAATGTTTAAACAAGCAGGATAATCAATGCAGTATGTGAACACAGAGAAGGTTGATTTCTTTTTGTGAACAGGTATAGCAGCATAATAGTACAGGGGTGTAGGCAGTAGAAGTGAAGGGTCAGGAAGGAGGGAAAGTGTTATGGCCTTTGCGCTTGCTATAGGTAGGAGAGATTGTCAGCAGTGGCACAGCACAGAGTTGGGAGGATGATGCAGGCAATAGGTCAAACAGTCCCCACTTATGTGATAGGTTTGGGGGGACCACATAGCCCAATCCCAACTGGCTGAGGTACCCAGCCTCAAGATGCATGCTGTTGGTTGGAGAGGAGTAGGGGGGCCCGCAACGCCCAGCCAGGCCCGAACAGGCTCAGACAGGAGCCTTAGGAGTGGCCCTTTCAAAGTGGGCCACACAGCCCGCCGGCTCCCTGATTGGCCCAGGATATGGGGAGCTTAACTTATCATAGGACCTCCACAAAGGAACTTCCAAAGCACTCCGGAGCCTTGATGCGGATCACCATTATGGAATGGCCTAAACAAAGTCTATTCAGCAGTGAGAAAGTAATGCACCCCAGGAATGCATGCAAACATGTGAGAAATGGATCTTAGGCAGTCAGGGGGCTTTCTTTTTTTGAAAAATTATGCACTTTAATACAGTCTTTTTTTCAAAAAAGCGCTGGCCGTACTGATCAGCCCAGGAGGGCTTGCCTTGATGTTTCAGCCGTAAATTCCTTCTCAACTGGACTCATGTAGTGGATGGGGCAGGCGGTGGAGCGGTCTGCTTTTTAGCAAAAAAACAGGCAATCGATGCTGAAAATTATGACCCACAAGCAATAGGCCAACTTCTGAAAACTCATTACTAGGGTGGCTGTTAATCAAAAGCTGTGTCAAATTAATCTGATTACAGAATCTATGTGAATTAATAATTTTCAAGACCTCTCTTCTTGCTTCATCTTCAGGTTCTGGTTCTGTTGACTGGAATCTCTCTCTTGCTTTGTGGGATATTCATTTTAATGTTGACATTGAGGATTTGATTATTAAATCTAAAACCTCTAGACCCTGCGAGCCAGATGGTCTTTCAAATAACTCTTTAAAAGAGTTCCCTAGACTTTGGGCAGACATGCTGGCCATTTTATGTAGGCATATACTTTGCTCTCAATTGAACAGGTTGTCTTGGCACTATCATAGATTGTGCCTATCTTCAAAAATGGAAATAGGCACGATCCTAGGTACTATTAACTTATTGAATTATTGGATGAATGTGGTAATTTCTTTGCCAACCTTGTCCTTAATGACCTAGATATTTGGTCTATGACTAAAGAAATTTCAAACTGTCTTTGTTAAAAAGGTAGGTACCTCACGGAATGGACTCATGTTGTGATTGTTACAATCTCAGGACCTGAGAAAGAGTGGTTCTCTATTTTATCCTGCCTGCATTAATTTGTTGGCAGCATTTTACAGAGTTAATAGATCTATCCCTTGGAAAAAGATGGCAAATTGTGGGCTTCCTGATGGCATATTATACTTTTAGATGTTTGATATTTGAAGTATTTATATAGCGCTTAAAACAGGCCGAATGATGCCTTTGAATCATGCATTTGATGCCTTTGCATTCTAAAACCATTATTAAGGTCCGTTTGGACAGTATAGGAAGTGTTTCCACTAAAATCAAGATCTATATGGGACTCGGACAGGGAGGAATACTTTCTACCTGCTTTTTCAACCTTTACCTTTCAAACCTGTGAGGTACACTGGACGAGGCAGTTTCCTTTCCGCTGTGCTTTGCTAATTTAAGGCTAGGTAGGCTTGTATATGCCAATGATATAGTGCTATTAGATTATATCCCACCCACCCTCCAATGAGGTGTAGAAAGGTTACACCAGTTCTCTTCTGATAACAACTTTTTAATCGTTACTGACCTATCTGGGTATCTCAATCTATGAGAGTCCCTCTAAACAAGATGCTTATGTTTGATGTAGACCCAGTGTTGTTATGTGTGCAACACAGTTGAAAAGGATGTACAGCAAATATGAGCGTTTCTTGATGTTGCCAGTGATTAATTACTATGTGGGCATGGTTGTGCCTACCTTAGTATCTATATGGACTAAACATTATAGTATTAAATACATTGGAAGCTGTATTAAGGAGGTGTGCCGCTGCCTTTTCCACTTGTGTTTCAATATCAGTTTATAGCTATGAGTTTGGACTGTTGTCACTTCAAGCTATTGTCAGATGGTTATTGCTCCAAGTATATTTAATGTTTTAGATCCCCCAAGAAGATCATTGTATGTGTATCTTTATACATAGTTATACATGAATATATAAGTAAATGTGAAGACTTTTTGGAAGTTGTGGGGGTCTCTTCTGATACACTTATTAACAACAAGGTTTCAGTTTAAAACAATTGCATGATCACAACTGGATACACATGAGAGAATCAGATGTACGATACAAACTTACTGTTACAAGGCCGGTGAGTTGAAGGGATTGCAGGTATTATCGCAATACCTTATGAAATTACCAAATGCCAATTGAAGAAGGCTTTTCCTGTTATTGAGGCTCCCTCTTCCCACTACATATGAGGCTTTGGCTGTGAGAGCTGAGTACAATTGTGCTGATTGTTTTTGTCGATTTTGCCTTGATGTGGTTCATCTTAACTATTTTTTCCAGGAATACTTGTACTGTGAAAGTAAACCATTTTGGAAACTGTGTACAGAATCATGAATTTATTCATAGCAGTGGTTTCTGGAAGCTTATTTTAGCAGGTTACCAAGAATCTTTGATATTGGCGACCCTTAGATTTATTCAGTGAATTCTTCCTTTTGAATAAGGAGATTTTGTGTGACTTTGTTTGGTTTTTCACATGTCTTTTAGCGTTCTGTTTGTCTCCAACTCTATTTTGTAATCATGCTGAATTTTGTACTCAATATTTAATCAATCATTTTAACTGCTTAGGTGTTAAAACGGCCATTTGATAATGCCTTTTGAGAGATGGATTTCTACATTGTATGTATTGTATAGTGTGTTTTAGAAATTGTCAAATTCTGATTATATAGTGACTTTGCATACATTTTACTTAACACCCATACACATTTAAAAAAAGCAAAAATAAAATACACTTCAAATACTGACAGATTGACACTTGATTCCTGTACTGATGATTGCCATTGTTACTTTTTCTGGTTCCTTGGGATACCAAATTAGCTGGCTAAAAGATGAACCAACACCTATTTCCTAATTCATGACTGAAGTTTCTATACTACCATGCCCTTTCTATTAGCTCCCCATGGATTTTAAAGCTTAGGGATGAAACTAAATACATGTTTATGGAAAATCACCATAGACAATATGATACCCATTAGGTCTGAAATCAATTCAACCTTCGAGTGCTGGAACAGGTTAAGACTTCGTATTTGGAGCAGGATTGAAACAGTGAAATAATCACTGTGACCCGTAAATCATCAATATGTATTCCCTCAAATTGTACAAATCATGTTTACTGTTTGTGATAAAATAAATTGAGAATTTCCTTGCTCACTGGGGTGACATGTCTCCATTGCTTGCTGCCTATGCTTCTGAAGGTAATAAACTAACAATTGTCGAAATGTATAGTCTGAAAATTTGATCACCTCCTTATTCAAATGTATTCCATTGGGCCAAACACAAAACAGATTGGCTTGAAATTGAGAGAAATATTTTCAGTAACAATCACAGCATGGGACAGGGGAAGCACATAATTTTAATCATAGTCCTATATTGGAAAGTAGCACTTAAACTTGGACATGATCACTGGGATATGTTAGGATTGCTGGAAAATCATTCTACTATTCTGATTGTGACACCACGGCATAAAATAGATATGAGACCTCAGAGTTGATAGTTCTAGTCACATCTTTTATCATGCTACAGTTGTTTTCACCTTCTAGACAAACACTAATGGCAATATATGCAACTGAAATGCTGCCTCCAACTGGTGGTAGCGTCATCAGGGGTGCAGATGCAAAGCTCTCCTCTTGCTGATCTTCTCCTCAAAAGGGGTGTCAACAATGGTGTCACCGCAGAGTGTCACTCTCAGCTCCACAATGTTTAAGGAAGAAGTTTTTACTTTCTTGAATTGTAAGTAGGAGAAAAAATGCACTTGTGAATTCACTAACAATGGGCCATAACTGGCAATAGTCATAATAAAAGCCTGCAGAGGCACATCCTATACTCATCCAATACAAAATACTCTGCCATTCCCAAACCTGGGAAGGCAGGAATCCAAAAATAGGGTGCTTGCAAAAGGTTTGGAGCTCTTGGGACTACAATAACTCATGAACTTTGGTGGTTTGTATTTTATATTTATTTGTTATTTATATAGCGGCTTACGCCAAGGACCTGTACAAAACCAATTTACAGGGCAATTGAAATGTAAAGGATAATATAATAAAACATATAACTCAAAATGAGACTGAAATACAATTAGAATTGAAGTAAGAACGTTTTTAGAGCAGCACGGAAGGTAGAATAGGAGTGGATAGACAGCAGAGAGGGAGAGCGTTCCAGTAAAGAGGAGCCAACGAAGAAAAAGAATGAAAGCGAGAAGAAGTACATGGAGGACGAGGTACTGTGAAAAGAAAGCGGGTTTGAGAGCGAAGAGTACGAGAACCAGCATAAAAAGAAACAAGAGAAGTAAATTAAATGGGAGCAAGTCCATAAAGGGATTTGAATACTATACAGAGGGAGTTGAATTTAAGTTGATAGTGGAAGGGTAGCCATCAAAAAGAGACTAAAGAGGCAGAGATAAGAGTCACAAATAGATGAGGAATACCGAAGACGAATAGAAGAATTAAAAACAGACTTAAGGGGAGCTAGAAGACAGACAGGGAGACCAAGGAGGCATACAGAACAATAGACGAGCCGAGAGAAGATTAAAGAAAGAGATTAGAAGCTTAGTGGCAGTGGCTGAAAATGTCTAACTTTCCGAATATTGAAAATATGGAAACAGCAGGAACAGGGTATAATCGAGATGTGATGATCAAAGGAAAGACTAGTGCCAAGATGGAGGCCAAGTTTGCGGGCAGTAAAAGAAAAAGGCAGATGGGAAGGAGAAAATAGGACAAAAGGAGGAGAAACAGGCAGGGGAATAGTATTTGCAGGAAAAAGAGAACTTCAGTCTAAGAAGGGCTGAGGATAAGAAAGCGGACCGACATCCAGGCTTTGATAGCAGAGAGACAGGCAGAGAGATTCAATTGTATAGTAGGTGTACAAGAAGAAAAAGATAAATCTAATTGGGTGTCATCAGCATAAAAATGATGAGACAGCCCAAAAGAAGAGATAATATTAGCCAAAGAAGAGGTGTAAAGAGAGAAGAGTAATAGGCCTAGAACAGACCTTTGTGGAACACTGTGGGAAAGAGGAAGGGGATCAGAGCAATCACCGGCCCTCGACACTGATTAAGTTCGATTAGATAGATAAAATTGAAACCATGTGATTACAGAACCTGAATATCCAAAAGAGTAAAGGGATTGCAGAAGTAATGTGTGATCCACTATATCAAACGTAGCGGATAAGTCCAAGAGTATAAGAATAGAAGAGTGTTTAGCATAACGGGCAGAAAGAAGAGAGCCACAGACGGAAAGAAGAGCAGTTTCCATGGAGTGAAGGGGTCGAAAAACCAGACTAGAAAATTGGTCAAATAGAATGAATAGTCACAAAAGAAGAAACCTGGGAGTAAACGAGATTTCCAACAATTTAGAAAGGCAAGGAGGGAGAGAAGACAGGAAGATTAATGGCATGGTTAAATAGAAGAGAGAATGTACAAGTTGTAAGAGAGATATTAAGAAGCCTGGTGAAATGAGAGAAGGATAGATTTTAGAAATAAGAGTAGAAGGAACAAGATCTTTGGGAGAAGCAGCAGGAAGAGCCTGGGAGATAAGTAAAGAGGTATCAGAGTTAGAAATAGGTGCAAAAGAAGAAAGAACTGCAATAGAGGGAGAAGGGGAAAGAGGGTGGGAAAGAGGCAGAGAAATATGAGAAATGGCAGAATACAGAGAATTCACTTTAGAACTGAAGAAATTAGCGAAGTCAGATAAGTAAATGTGGAGAGAAGGGAATGATCAGGCAAAGGGGGGTTAATAGGTGATAAATAGACTGGAAAAGACAGAGGGGTGAGATGTTTTGAGAGTTTAAGAGATCAGCGTAATAGAGACATTTAGAAGAAAGAAGTGCATCATCATATAGAGTACGGTAAGGAGAGAAGGACACACCATCAGACATAGATTGAGATCTATGCAAGTGATGCTTCAAGCGACGGAGTGTCCTTGGCATACAGCGAAGTTAAGGAATAAGCCAAAGCAGGGAAGGTTTACGAGAAGAAAGACATTTACAGAGAGGATATAGAGTATCAGGAGAGGTAGAAAGGGAAGATGAGTAGCTGAAGCTGTTCCCCAAGGTACAAGCATTCTGGTCAAAAGTTCTTACTCTGGCGACATTTCCAGAGGTGGCAGGCCAACCCTGTCGGTTATTTATTTATTTATTTATTTGTTAGGCGCTTATACAATTAGCAAAACACTTGGCAATGGTCAATGTGGTGGAAGGAGAGATGACTAATTTGCATACTATGCCTTCAGTGGACGAGTAGGGCTGAATGGGTATGATGGAAGAAGGAATCTACGCTGGGAAGATAAAGGCAACCCCACCACCAGCATGGTGGCGTCAAGGCTTTGAGTTGATCTTAAAGCTGTCAGGTCAGAGTAACTGAAAGGCTTTGAACCAAGTTTCAGTGAGTGCGAGTATGTCCAGGTCAGTGTCTTCAAGGAGAAGGGAGATGTCAGCAGAGTCTTTGATGTCTGAGCATGAGTTGAGAGTCGTCAGGTGAAGGCGATCATTGCCAGTGAAGGTTTTTTGAGGTGGAGTGATGGGATGTGGGGCTTCTGACAGAAGAGGTGGAACAGAGAGAGTAGAAGGGGGAGAGGCAGGGGAAGGAAGAAAATTGATGAGATATGGCAGGATCCGATCAGAGAGAAGGTGGTTGGCCTGAGGGCCTTGAACCAGAACTGTACCAGTGAAGTAGACATTGATGCAGCAGCAAGATAAATGAATCCTGTAAGGAGGACTTCCCACTTGGTGCCACCATTAATGGATGTGGAGGAGTAAGGAGGGAGAGTGGCTGTGAGATGAGAAGTCAGGAGATGGGACAGAGAAGAGGATGTCAGTAGATTTCTCTTGAGGATGCACTGACGTAGGTGTCTGCAGTTGGGAGGGCAGGGTTAGCAGCAAGGATGTCTTTTTATGCTTTGTTTGTCCAGATTTGGTGAGAGAGGGAGGATAGGTGATGGTGTAGCAGCTGGAGTAGATTGGGGATATAGAGAGTGCATCTCAGAATGGAGGGAAGTGAGAGGTAGAGACAGAGAAGAGGGGTGTGTGGGTGTGGGTGTGCTTCAATGCACAGTTCTGACCCAATACACAGTTGGCCACAGTTGGTGTTAAGAGTGCAAACAAAAACAATACTAGATGAAGGCACACCTAAGTTTGAATTGTTCACTGACAAACACTTATAAAGCTGGATGAAAAGCCACCAAAATGGAATTTTACAGTAGCAGACACAATCTATGCTGGATGCAGATCCACCAAATGCAATTTTACATCAATAGGCAATTATAATGCTGGACAAAAACCCACCTAATGCAATTTTATAGTGGCAGCCACAATCAATGCTGAATGTCGACCCACTTAAATTCGATTTTACAGTGGCAGACACAGTCAATGCTGGATGAAACAGGTGATGCAGCACAACGGAAGGAGGTCAGTGAAAAGGAGGCTAACGGAGTAAAAAGTAGCGTTTCACGTAGCACAGGGGATGACTGGCAGCAGAACTATCATGAGTGAGAGGCTGGAGATTCAGAGGGCTTGGGTCCGGAGGAGGCAAGGCAGCCACCAGGCAACAGACTGTACTTACGTGAAGGCAAAAGGGGGGATGTCATGGGGCGGGGGTGCGCGGATGAAGTCACCAATATGATGTAGAATCTTGCCGGCAGAAGTTAGAGTGTGTGGGGCCCCCAGGGCCCTGCCAGGCCCAGACAGGGTCAGCCAGCAGCCTTGGATAAAGGGCCTTAGATTTATGGGCTGGGCTTCTGCCTACCGGCGGATATCCTTTCATTTTTTGGGAACTCCTGAGCCAACCAGGAGTGTGCAGCTCCAAGAGGAGAGCAGACACTTGGAGGAACATTGGGCATCGGCCATGTTGGAGAGTTCATCATGATGGATGCACAGTATGAATAATCAGAGGTACCAAATTAGTGTGAGTAGCTGGAGTCATGAGGAGAGTTTCGTGCTGGCTCAAATAAAAGGTGTGATGCAGCGGTCGCGCTTGTGGAAATGAAATAAGAATAACAACATTTTGCTTGTGCCACGATTTCCTCAGAATAATTACCAGTGAGCCTGATATGATGCCTTCATGGATTGCTGGCCCGATAGATGGTGGCCAAGTGTTGATTCAGTGCAGCGAACAATCTGGGGGAGCGGCCAAGCTCCACAAGTGATCCGGGGCTGTTTGCTGATGGAAAGAGGATCAGACACGGGACGGAGCCTAGATAAAGGGCCTTAGATTTATGGGCTGGCTTCCATCTGCCGGAGGATGTCCTTTTGTTTTTCTCTAAAACTCCTGAGCCAATCAGGAGTGTGCAGCTCCATGATGAGAGCAGCCACTTGGAGGAACATCGGGCTTCGGCCATGTTGGAGAGTGTATCATGATGAATGCACAGTGTGAATAATCAGAGGCCCTAAATTAGTGTGGGCAGCAGGAGTCGTGAGGAGAGTCTCCTGCTGGCTCAGATAAAAAGTGCGATGCAGCGGTCGCGCACCTGGAAATTAAATAAAAATAACAACATTTTGTTTGTGCCACGATTTCCTCAGAATAATTACCAGTGTGCCTGATATGATGCCTTCATGGATTCCTGGCCCGATAGATGGTGGCCACATGTTGGTCCGCTGCCCTAGTCAAGGGCCGAGCAAACTATTTCAAGGGAATAGTTAGTGTGCTCTCATCAGACAATCACTGGAAGCACAAAACCCCAAAGCACTTACCCCAAAGAAGAGATATTATGATTTATAGTGATTTCGTTTCTGGAAATAAGAAATATGTCTTGGTGCATAAGTAGCAGAAGTCACACCATTCCTAACTAACACGATCTTGGGTGACATGTCACCTAGTATGGAGATTTTGTAGGATGGTCAAAAGGTGTAAAACCTGAAAAATGGCTATATCACCCATCTAGAGAGACTGTTTATAGGTGGAGAAATAGGATTCATTATCTGCATGTTAGTATAAGGTCTCTTGGCCCTGTTTTGAGGGGGTGAGAGTCACTGACCTACAACTAGCTACAAGGTTTCTTTCATTCTTTCCCTGGCTCATCCAGTGGTATTGACTGTGCAAACAATTTCCACTCTCAGGAGGAGAGCAGGGTGTTTTTAAGCTGCAGAGTCACATGTTATATCATTGACCAAGAGACAGTCTACCAAGTCATGGTATTAAGTAACACTTTATCTTCTATAAAAGTATGTAAAGATTGTCCAGGTTGCAGGTTAGAAAACTGTGTGTAGAAAGAGTCTTTAAAGAGTTCAGGCTTCCAGTTAAGTCTCAGCAAATAAATTTGGCTGATTCCCTAACCACCTGAATTTTCACTGTATTGAGGTCATTCAGGTTCAGCCAAACCTCTTAAGAGAGTTGAATGACAAATTAGGGTTAAGCACATGACAATTTATGCTGGTGAAGTATTGCTGTAAACGTTGAGTTGAAGCGGTCATGCCGTATCTTGCCAGAACATGCTTAAAGAACGCAAAGTATAATGGTAATGGAATAGGTCAGCAGTTCAGAACTGTTCCTGCCAAAGATGCTCAAAGAAGGCAAAGGGTTTAAATGACTAACACATTGCACCTGCCTTTTTGTTTAACTTAGAAACCAACGTTAACACTGTTTGTAGCTGGCAACAAATTGTAATCTTATAAATAATACATTCAAAATTCAAAAATGCTATGCAAATAGAAAACAGCAAGGATGCATTTGTATTTGCATTACTTTTGAAAATGCATGTGTTACCTTATTCACAATGGTGGCCTGCACATTTCCAGGGGGCTGTTTGGCAGGCAATTATGGCGGTCCCTGTGCTCCCATAATGTATATATGTTATGTGTTTTTTCCCAGGCAAAGATACCTTAACATTGCAATTTTACTTAACTAAATGGTATTTCTTTAAGGAACCATAGAGTCTACATCACAAATGTTTGACATGTGACTGGCCATTCATCAGCCCTACTGGTCTTTCAGAGGTCATCCATGGAATCCCCCTATTATTAAATAAATAACCTCAGTAGTCCTCAGTGAAGAAAAGATGAATCTTCTTCCATCCCAATGCATGAGTAACACTTCCTTAGCTCTATACATTTTTAAGAGGTTCTTTTCTGTTCTGAATGTCCTATATTGTAATATTGTAATATCATTAACCACAGTGATAGACAATGTGTCAACTTCTGAATGATAAAATGCTGACTAAGGGATACCTGACATATGATTGACTCTGTTGGTCTTGCATGCAATCTTACAGTGGCATATTTGCATGACTGTATGTCTCAAAGAAACAGATAAGATGAGATGTGTGTGTATTTATTCTGTGTGGCAGTGAGGAATACATTTCAAACAATGTGTACATAATAGCAAGGGTGAGGCCATTCCTTTAGCCAAAACTAAAAGGCTTCACTTTAGCTTATGTTACTTTGGAGTGTAATTAAACTAAAATGGATGAACAAGTGAGGGTGGTTCCGGTCATACCTCCAGAAGAACTAGTGGCTGAGGGGCTCTCCACATCTGGGGTCCCGCCTAGCGCCCCTCCATTTCTCACATTAGGCAACAAAAGAGATAAATTGAGGTCCGGGACCAATGTTGATGTATTTTCCCCATTGAATGCATCCCTACTGAAGGCACTACTTAAGAAGTCAAAAGATTATCGCTTTCCAACAAGCCTGGAGATTAAAGGATGGAAAGGTCCACCCAAACTCAGATGGATCGGAAGAGACCAAATCATAAGGAACAAAACAAATTGGATGTGGGGAGGGACCTGAGCGTTTCCATCACATTCGAAAGAATTTTGAGAGCAGATGATGGTCTGATCTTAAATAGATAAAATCTAATGACTCTCTTTCATCACTTCCCAAGACCAAGAGTCATTAACACAGAAAATATCAAGATTTTCAGCTTTCCTGATGAAAGAGTCAACGAAAAAGTAACTCTACTTATGAGCTTGGTGGCCCATATGACGTTAATGTTGGAAACAAATGATGAATTTCGATCGTTGGGCTTCAACCTTAATAGGAGAGCTACTCCAAAACATCGCCAGTGAGACCGGAATGGGGATTTCTGAAATAAAGCAGGGAAACGATCCATAGATAAGCCTCTGACGATAAACTCAATTCTAAAGGATCCCAGCATCAGTATGTAATCAGGAGCTATCATTCCCCAAGGAAAATCAGTAATAGTGAAACCTCACCCCCCATCACTGACAAACAAAGAAAAATGTGCCCTAAACCATATCAAAATGACTGTCCAAGGAAGGGATGTGAAAAGACAAAAATAATACGAGGCTGGGAAACCCAAAGGAAACACCCCAAACACCGGTTACAAAGGAACATACAAAGTGCTTTATTTTAAGGTCAAGCAATGACAAAGTCAAATGAAAGATCGGATAGCTATCGACCCTCAGTACAACACAACAAACTTCAACGGGGTTCGATGTATTCAGTGAGAGACTGTACATTGGGACATTCAGGCTTTTATACATTTCTCCAGCCTGTTGTCCAACCCCTTCGCGGGTTAACCATTCCATGAATTTATTACTGGTCTAGGGTCTCTGCCAGGTCAACTCTAATTTATTCATCAGTATGTGCATAGATCAGTTCCGTTGATACAGGTAATCCATTTACATGCAGGTCAACAGAAGGACAAGGTCTCAGTTCACGACCCTAACAAGTGGCCTGTAGGCAAGTTATACATTAGCTGTACAGAGGTCAAAACGACCTGGATTCTATTCGGAATGACATTGTCCACCATTTTGATGTACAGGGTGACTTTTACACAACAAGAGAACCTAAAATGGCGGTTTGATTCAAGATGGCGGCCTACATCAATTTCTAAGGTCAAGACCTTGCCGTAGAGAGTTATTCGCGTACAGTTTTAAGCAACTTGGCATAGGTCAATATACATGCAATCGTTTACAATAGGAGGCATAATTTAATATCCAGTGCTAAGGCTACTTCTGATCTCCTTGCAAGTAACTCCATACGTCATCGTCCATACACCCTGAATCGCTGTCAGAGATATCTATGACCATCAGGTCGTTCACTCAGATCTCTTTTAACACATACTCCTTGGAAGTTTTATCCGGGGCATATACTTTTTGTCCTATCGTACCTATCGCCTGAGCACAATATCCCCTAGCATCGAACATATACTAAGCAGACATTGGATACAACAACAAAGGAATAGCAGAACTCCCAAAATGATCAACAAAACTGAAAGTATCTTCCAACCCCAAGATCGCAAGAAATCCCAAAACCAAACACTAAGATTCCAGTTCCCCTCGAGAACATGCACTTCTGAGCTAAGGACGTGCAGATTCTGAATTGCTTTGAAAATGGTTGGGCAGGAGTCTGGTACGAAAACACAGCAAGCGGACCCACTAATTTACATACTCCACTACATTCAGCCAGAATCACATCTAATGCCATCCGGTTCTGGAGTGCTACTAATCTTATTGCTTTCTGCTCTAATGTCATGTTATAGAGTATATCTGTGGTCCGGTTGATGGTTCTCTCCAGTACTCTCGCTAGTCTCCTGATGGATGTCTTCGGAATTTGCTATCTGCCCCCAAAATGGCACAACTGATTTTGCTATATCTCCCATCACTTGTGCGGGGGTATCACCATTCACGTCCTGCCGTGGACGAGCCTTTGAAATTTCCAAAGTGCTTGCTATGAATACCCCAGGTAACAGGATCCCTAAATAACAGGTTCCCTGCCAATCCCTGGGCAACCATGGAAATGCTACATTACCGCAAACGAAATAGACAGGTTCGCCCACATACAAAGGTCTGTCTTCCTTCCCCAGTCAAATTTAACATTGGCACAGCCTTTTAAATCTCCCATTGACCGGGTACCATTCCTCTGTATGCAGAAAGAAACTGAATCGGGGCTATGGTTAACAGAATAAGAAGGAGGCACGGCATCCTTATTGCCTATCGGAGCCATTTTAAAGGAAACCAAAGATTGGAAAGGACGAGATAGTCTATCAGAAGGCCTAATTGAAGCAACATTGAGTTTGCTCCTATTTGCGAAAAGCGAGCATCCCAGGGGAGTCAGAACACGTTTTTCAAAATTGTTCAAATTAGTTCCATCAAAATTCCCCGAGATGCTATCATTCCATCGGCCAAAGAACAGTGCTCTAAGAGAGGCATAAAAAGCAGTCGTCAAAGGTAAGGGATGAATATACCAACCTAGCCCCTTATCCCCATGTTGCGGTAAATGCGAGCAGACCCAACAATTGGTTTTGTTAAAAATGGCATGTATCGAATTCATAATCAGCATCATAGTATTATTGTGATACTTCTGTCTATGCTGAGAGTTCCTAGGTGACAGAGTATGCAAATGTACAAAAGGAGTAAAAACAGTAGGTACAATTTCAGTTGGCAAAAGAGGCTCTAGAGGATAAATCTCCTCGGCGTACCAGAATCCTAAAGCAGTTACTATAAAAACCCCAATTATTATCATCAAAAGACAGCAATACGTTTTCGGGGCCCAGGCACATTGTTCATTGTTCAAGTTGGTCACCACCTTATTTACAAGTCCAATACGGGCAGTAGCGGTGGCAGGCATCGTAGTCTTCGGATGGAAACCCCAATGTTCGTTGCTGGCGACCCCCTGTCGCGCGGCTTCTTAGTCCTTCCCCAACCCTAGCCGACAGAACCCCCTTTCTCAAATTTGGGCAAAAGCAAGCCCTTGATGATCCTTTCCTTTTTTTGTTTGAATGCACAGTCGAACCGTGCCGTAGGTCTATTTTCTCCGCCGAAGATTATATCTAGTGGTTCCCGGTACTGTTTGATCCGGAAATAAGGTAACGTCACTTCCTGAGGGAAGCAATGTATCAGAGGCAACGGAAGTTGCAGAATTCGGAGCAATGGTTTCCGGAAATGACTTTTTCAAAGAGTGTGGAAACAAAATGGACGGTTCCCCAAGCCCCACGGGCTCAGAGAGATTCTCCGACTCACTCACAGTGCTATTTGCTGCTTCAGGATCATCGATTGCAGCGTTAGTGAAGGGTTCTGTTTCTTCTGTAACGTGCAGCGTCGGGTGAGGAAGTTTCTTGACATGCGTCGCATGTATCCAGTTCTTCTTTCCAGCCACCCGCACTGCCCTTTGGGTGACCAACAAGACCTGGAATGGTCCCCGCCAGCGAGGCGCGAGGCAAGAGGACCGCTCGTATGCTCTCACCAGGACCCAGCTTCCAGGCCGGATGTTGTGTCCTGGGCCCTCATAGCGTACAGGTAAAGCTGATCGTACCTGATGATAAATGAAATACAGATTTTTAGTCAACTGGTTACAGTAGTCTGAAAGCAATACATTCTCAACATTTCTCAGTGCTTTAGGTTTTCGGAAGACCCCAAATATTGGCAGGCCTCCCCATCACCACCTCAAATGGAGAGAGCCCAGTCTTAGTTTGAGGGGTAGTGCGCATGGCTAGTAACACAATCGGTAAGGTGTCCGGCCATTTTAGTTTGGTACCGGCACACGTCTTAGCGAGTTTGTTCTTTAGGATACCGTTATGTCTCTCTACCAACCTGGCACTTTGAGGATGTCTAGCCGAATGAAACCGCTTATCAATATGTAGTGCCGTACATATCTGTAAAATTACAGCAGCAACAAAATGTGGACCATTGTCCGACCAAATGACTCTTGGCAACCCAAACCGCGGGAAGTACTCCTTTATCATAATTTTTGCAGTGGTCATGGCTGTAGCATCTTTGACAGGGAAAGCCTCAACCCATTTACTAAAGGCACAAATGACCACAAGGACATATTTTAAACTATTGCACCGCTCCATCTCAATAAAATCAAAATGAATCACTTCAAACGGGACAGAAGGAGGCCCAAAGCTACCCCTTGGAGTTACCGTTCCCTCCCCCACATTGTGCTGTAGGCAAATCATGCAATTTTGGACATAATGCTGAGCAATTTTCAAAATCTTATCATTTACCCAGACTTTCTCTAACATTTTCGTAATCTGTTGAGCACACACATGTGTGGGACCGTGTGCCATAGTAACCATCATGACTATGTAGGCATTAGGAAGTAACCATTTCCCTTCAACTGTGTCCACCCAACACCCATCATCATCTAATTTCCCCAAGCCTTCAGCCCATTTCTTAGATTCTTCCATTGTGGGATCAGCTTGGATATCCCGCACAGACCCAATATCCTCGTCCATTACATAGACATCCCTAGTTTCTCTTAGAGCATACATTTCCGTGCGAAGATCTGTGGCAGTTTGTCTGGCTATCTGATCAGCGAAAGCATTCCCTTTTCCTACATCGTCTGTGATCTTGCGATGTGCTGCGCATTTTATGATCGCTAACTGACTAGGGAGCGCGAGCGCCGAGAGCAATTGTACTATCAGGGGGCCATGCTGAATCTTGGTCCCATGTGAAGTTAGAAACCCTCTCTCTGACAAAAGTCTCCCAAAGTTCTGAGCCACCCCAAAAGCATACTGACTATCAGTATATATATTCACCGTTAGCCCTTCGGAAAGCTCACAAGCTCGGGTTAATGCTATAATCTCTGCGGCCTGCGCGGAGTTATGTGTAATTCGCTTGGTCTCTACAACCATACTTAATGTAGTGACTGCATAAGCAGCTGTGGATGTACCATCCGGAAGTTTGAAACGGGAGCCATCACAAAATAGCTCCCCTTGCTCATTATCCAAGGGAGTGTCCTTAAGATCAATTCTGCCCTTTGTTTCTTGTTCAGTAGTATACAGACAGTCATGTGACTCATCATCACCGCAAACAGTATTTTGTGGGAATGGTAGGAGTTCAGCCGGATTAAGAACACAACACCTCCTAATTTGTATGTGGGGAGCAAACAAAATCAATTCATATCTCGTCAATCGTGCGGAAGTGAGGTGTTGCGTTGGAGTTTTGTTCAATAGAACATCTACAGAGTGAGGCACCATCAGGGTTAGATCATGGACTAGGACCATTCCCTCACTCTGTTTTACAGACGCGGCAGCAGCAGCGACAGCTCGCAAACATCTTGGCAAAGCGCATGCCACAGGATCAAGGGCGGAAGAGTAGTAACCGCACTGCCTATTCTTCCATCCATGTTCCTGCGTTAATGCAGCCAAAGCACATCCATCACATTCATGCACAAACAACACAAAGGCATTGTTGTAATTTGGTGTACCCAAAACCGGTGCAGAGCATAATGCAGTTTTGAGAAGCTCAAATGATTGTTGATGTTCCGATTTCCATGGCAATGGCGAAGAAATGCCCTTTTTTGTCAAAGCCAACATAGGTTTTATCACCAGTGAAAAATTTGGGATCCATAACCTACAGTAAGAAGCCATACCTATTAAGGCTCTCACTTCCTTCTGTGTACTTGGGACAGACATGCCAGAAATGTGTTTTTTTCTTTCAGGTGTCAATCTTCTTCCCTGCTTTGACAGGAGGTAGCCTAAATAGGCGACCTCCTGGCAACAATATTGAAACTTTTTAAGCAAAGCTTTGTGACCATACTTAGCTAGATGGATGAGCAACAATACAGTGCCCTCTTTACAAGAGCTCTCAGAATCTGCTGCTAAAAGCAAGTCGTCAACGTACTGAAGCAGCATACAAGTAGGGGGTAATTCAAGAGTATCAAGCTGTTCTTTCAAGGCCCTACTATAAATTCTAGGACTCTTGGTGTAACCTTGAGGTGCACGAGTAAATGTGAACGAGCGTCCCCCTAAGGTGAACGCGAACAAATATCTACTGTCCTTGTGTATAGGAATACTGAAGAAAGCATTCTTCAGGTCCACAACACTGAAGTAAGTAGCCGTAGCTGGAATCATAGTTAATATCGTCGTCACATCAGGCACAATTGGAAATTGTGGAGCGACAACTCTATTTATGGCACGCATATCAATTATAGAACGAAACGGAATAGCATTATCGCCTTTTTTGTACACGGGTAGGATCGGACTATTGCACAAACTTCCTGTAATCTCCTCAATCACCCCACGATGCACAAAATCGGAAACAATGCTCTTCAAAGCTCGCTCACCTTCAACCGAGATCTTATACTGCGGGATTCGTGGCAGCTTAATACCATGTTTCAAGACTATTCTAACAGGCTCAATCTGTAGAACACCGACATCATTGTCGTCAGCCACCCACAAACACTCCGGGACATTACTGAATTCTGGTGGCAAAGGTCTAGTCGAAAATTGTGAAACAGAAAACTGCTGTGGTGAAATCGTCAAACGCACTCCATCAGATGAACAATGAATTACCACATTTAATTCCTTCAACAGATTCAACCCCCACAAATTCTCTCCACAATTCGAAGTCAAAAGAAATGGACAGTGGTCCGTAAAGGGACCCAAAGAAATAGGTACCGGCAAAGAAACCGGACAAATGACTGGTGTGCCAGAAAACCCTACGGAGACATTGGTTTGCCCTGACAGTCGAATGTTTGGAACCCGTGAATGATCAATGGAGCACTTCTGTACTCCAGTGTCTATCAAGAACTGATGTTTCCTATTTCCCACTACCATTTCAACGCATGGGCCTTTCTGACTAACGGGAATAGGTGTAAGTTCCAAACCCTGCTTCGGGCAATCCTAATGAAACAGAATATCACCAGAAGGAAGCTCCTCAGAGAGGTAAGCAGCAGAAGGGTGATCGAATATGTTTCTAGTATCCACACTCGAAGTTGATTGTCCTGTGAAAAAGGTTGCTGAGGATCCTGTGAAAACTGACCTCTACCTGGGCCCCCCACCCCAGGGCGACCTCTGGGTCATCTACCCGTACTCCCAAATCTGTTATTCGACCTCTGTTGAAGGATGGGGCATTGTGCACGCCAATGACCGTACTGGCGACAATAGGCACATTGGTTAATGTTCACAGGACCCAAGGGCACATTCCCTTGTGGAACATACTGGCCTCTAATCTGCGAACTACCCCCTCTGGGGCCTCTAACAATTTGTTGTAACAATACTTTAGTCTTTAAGTCTCTTTTGCTCTTTTCTACTCTATCTTTTTCATTATTGACACGGTTCTCATAGTACTGAGCCATGTGCAGTACTTCTGATTGGGATTTCGCCTGCCAAGCGCTCTCGGAAGACATAATCTGTGACTGGATGTCAGGCAGCAATCCACGCACCAATTTGTCTACAAATAACCTTTTCCCAGATTCTGTGCCTAAATCCTGTCCACTGAAGTCCGAGAATACTTGTTCGAACCGATTAAAGAACTCGGTGGCACCCTCAGATTTTCCTTGGACACAGGCCGTAAGCTTGTCCCAAATAATTCTTTTTTCAGGAAATATAGTTTTTAATTTCGCAATAATTCTGTCAGGCAAAGTGAGTATCACCTGAGGCGGTCGCTCAATAGCTGGCCTTTCCCCGTCAAGCCTAGTTATATTAACACATGTATCTCCCAACCCAGGTGCATCATCTATTGTTCTAACCTGCTTCCACAAATCTACGGGCAGGGTACAGGGAATAACAAGTCAATATCGCCTAGGGTGAACACTGAGGACTGCAAGACGGACTCTATCTCTTTATAGAATCCTGTCGGATTTTTCCTAATGTCGGGAATAGATTGCCTAATAGTGTTCACTTCCTGTCGTGAAAACGGGACGTGAACAAACTGTGATACATAATGTGCAGGAATGTCCACAGCAGCTATACCTGCTGCAGCATTAGTGGCAATCTCAACTTTTGGGACAAATGTCGGAGGTACCTCTCTCATAGGCAACTGAGATATAGGCAACTCCGAACGCTTACTAAGCAACTGAGCTAAGTCGAGTGCTAAAGCAGTTGAAGAAGTGTCAAGTGAAAAAGCTCTCTTATAAATACCTAGTAACTCTGTGAGACAACTAACCTTCTTCCTCACACATTCATCCTGCAGGTACTCTACCATTACCTGAATCACCTTCCTCTGCATTTCTAGCGTATATTGACCATATGTGTCATATTCCTCAACCGGAGTTATCGATAAATCCGAAATCCATCTAATTGCATCTCTTGTACAAATTTGTGCTTCCTCAGATGCCCATTTTCGACATGGAAGAAATCGTTTCTGTACATACATACTCTCTTTTTCGTCATTCTCATTCCGTAACTTCTCCAAATCTCTCCTATACTCAAACAACCTTTCGACATGCTCTTGTACTTTCTCCACAGTATCTCTTGATAGTGCTAAAGTATTCAGATCCCTCAGCCCTTGTGGGAGATCCACATTATTTAATTTACCCCACTTTACTCATAAATGAATCCCTAAACCTTCAATAAAAACATTTCTCTCAGGAAAATTATCCATATTAGACAGTGTGGCAAAAACATTAGCTCGATCATCCCTCTCCATACAATGCTTAACCCATGCAAACAAATCCCGCTTTTTATCTGTAGGGACAGTATTACGAGTAACAACCTTCGACCCGCACCCCGATCAACTATAGTCGGTACAGAACCACTCGGGAGTGGAGGTGCAGGTAGATTCAATGGAGGTGTTATTACTGGTGCAATGGGAAGAGGTAGTAGAGCAGGCGGAGGTACAATAGCCGGAAGAATAGGAACAACAGGTTGAGCAGGGAGAGCAGGAATAACAGCAGGAAGAGGCAAAGCAACAGGAAAAGGATCATACGGAGGTGGTGCAGAGGCACCAGACCTTAGCTCGTTTAACAATTTGTCGAGAAACTCGTCAGAAACATGGAGGTCTTTAGAAGGATAGATTTTCTGAATACCGAGTGAGAAAGCCCTATCCATATTCCTAACTGACTCAGACTGTTTGTCCTGATCATATTACAACGCCTTTTCAGCGTTCGTTTTATGACAGCGCGCATGTTTTTCCCTACTCTTAAGCTGCTGCAACGCTTCTTCTTTCCAATTCTGTAGAACATCAAATGCTGCGGGTCTGGCCTTTTTCTTTATCAAGACCGACTCTAAGTATTCAATACGAGGGATCTCAAAACTACCATTGATTGGCCACTGAAGTTCGGAAGCATGTCTGGTTTGTCTGTGCCAAATATCATTAAATACTACACTTCCAATGCCATGTTTCAATACATAGTAAATGCCGGCAACCCCTCCTGTGGTGCCGGGCGGCTAAATTCCAAAGATTGTCGATCGCTGCGGAATAATGCCCTAAAGCAGCTAGACAATTTCCCAGGCATTTCTCAAAAACTTGGTGTTACCTGGTCAATAATTGTGTCTGCAGATACAATGCGCCAAATTCAAATTGTCAGGGTGAAATTAAGAGTCGGGTCACGACTCACCTGACCAAACCTAAGGAGGACCGTACGGTTTATCAAAGAACTTACCTAACGAATGTTACCTTGTGTTTGGTGATTTCGGCAAATCTGCCCGCCTCAAAAGTGGACCCTCGTCAAGATGCCGTCTCAGACCGCACGGCTATCGTCCAAGGATCGGATCGTGCAGCGCTGTAGAGGTGTCACGTCTCGTTCAGTCGGGCCCGTAGTATCACACCATCCGATCCCGGTCCGATAACATGCGTCTACCTTCAATGGTCCGACATCAATCTTGAGGGTCCCTATTTGGGCGCCAACTGTGAAAAGGGAAAAATAATATGAGGCCGGGAAACCCAAAGGAAACACACCAAACACCGGTTACAAAGGAACATACAAAGTGCTTTATTTTAAGGTCAAGCAATGACAAAGTCAAATGACAGATCGGATAGCTATCGGCCCTCAGTACAAAACAACGAACTTCAACGGGGTTCGATGTATTCAGTGAAAGACTGTACATTGGGACATTCAGGCTTTTATACATTTCTCCAGCCTGTTGTCCAACCCCTTCACGGGTTAACCATTCCATGAATGTATTACTGGTCTAGGGTCTCTGCCAGGTCAACTCTAATTTATTCATCAGTATGTGCATAGATCAGTTCCGTTGATACAGGTAATCCATTTACATGCAGGTCAACAGAAAGACAAGGTCGCAGTTCACGACCCTAACAAGTGGCCAGTAGGCAAGTTATACATTAGCTGTACAGAGATCAAAACGACCTAGATTCTATTCGGAATGGCATTGTCCACCATTTTGATGTACAGGGTGACTTTTACACAACAAGAGAACCTAAAATGGCGGTTTGATTCAAGATGGCGGCCTACATCAATTTCTAAGGTCAAGACCTTGCCGTAGAGAGTTATTCGCGTACAGTTTTAAGCAACTTGGCGTAGGTCAATATACATACAATCGTTTACAATAGGAGGCATAATTTAATATCCAGTTTGACAGGGAGGTTAAAGAAGCTTCAGCTGAAAAGATAATTCATAAACAAATCAATATGACTGCATCTCAAGAACAAACATCTTGGAACTGGCTGGCGGGTGCTGTAGCTGCCAAGTCTTATGATTAGAGCCAGAAGAACATGAGCCAAAGAAACTTGGAAATTGGGAGGTCGAAGTCTTGCGGATCCAGCCATTTGTTCAATGAGGTGCTGCCAGTGATCTCAAAATTGGATATAATATGCATCAAAGAACCTTGGCTTAAAGAGCCCCCACTTCTAGATGGGTATGGGGTTTATATAAATCCGGCTAAATGGGGTAAAAGTGGTAGACCCTCATCTGGCCTCATCGGATTGATAAAAAATGGACTAAATCTGAGAGTCGTGCAGACTATAAATCCAAATCCATGTATACAGATTGTACAGATTTGAGTGGAAAAAAAGGCTCAGTAAGACGACAAATTCCTGCTTCTATTAAATCTGTATTGAAATCCGGATGTGCAGGAGGGAGAAACCTTTGTTTATCTTGTAGCAGACTGGATTGATCAAATGTCTGCAGAGCACATGAACATTCAATAGTGATTTGGGTGTCTTAAATTCAAATTGCTTCATGGGAAGACAGAGGTCTCAGAGAGTAAAAAGTGGAAAAAGCATCCAAAAAATCGTTGTGGCCTGGAATGGATGGTAGACATGGAGCTAAGAGGGATTCGTCTCCTAAATGGAAATATCAAGGGTAAAATCCCAGCTGCCGCCACCTGGTCAAATGGTATGAAGAAGGCTACTTTGGTCTATTTTTTGTGTGTCAAAAAATATCCTTCCAGCCATTACCTCTCTGATCGTTGAGCAAGTTCCCCATAGTGATCATGACCCAATCATAGTGACCATCACAGGAATGATGCAAGAAAACTCCCAATGATGGAAACCATGGGTGGAAGTTGAGGGAGGACTAAATAGACTTCATGTACAGTCCAACTATATTCCTCTAATAATTAAAGATCTATTCACGTGGCAAAATTATGAGCCAGAAGAGGTGGCGTATGATCATATTTTGGTAGCATTTAGAGAATGTAAAGCAAAAAATCTAAAGCCCAGGTTAAAATCAACCCACATTTATGACATGAAGGTAGCCTTACAGAAGAAGCTACTTAGAAAAGATCTACGACAGCTGAAAAACTCAAAGTCACCAAACAGAAAGGAGCTTCAACATAAAAGGAGGCAAAGATTTAAGAACTGGCACAGATTGCAGAAAGCCATACTTCTCCAACAAGATGCCAAAAGTATGTTAAAGGCACTTACTAACACTAATAGTAGGAACTTATGGCAGCTACTAAATGACAGTGGGAGATCTGGTCCTCATCTATCAAATCCTATACCGGAAGAAGTATGGGTCCAGCATTATAAGAAATTGTTTGAAGTATTGAACAACAAACAAACATATCTGGAGACGGAAGCAAAGCAACCAAAGGGTTGGAACATCGAATTCCAGAGGGAAGAGATTGTACTGCTTATAAAAAAAAGCAAGTCGGTCTTGTGCACCAGGACCGGGTGGCATTTCTAATGCCACCAAGAAAGCTGCACCAGAGCAGTGGGAAGAGCTCTGTGAAATTCTATTCGGAAGAATAATGAAGAAAGGCTGCATTTTCTGAAATCATGGAAGGCAGCGATTGTGGTCCCGATATTTAAATAAGGGGACTGTCAAATTCCAACAAACTACGGACCAATCACATTACTCAATGTTTTGGGAAAAATCTTAGCAATGATTATCTTAAAGCGATTGAAAGAGTAGATTAAGTAGACAAGGAGTTTTGATAGTAGCTGGGGGACTTTGTTAAAGAGGTTGGGTGCAGCCTAAATCTACTCTTACTTAGTCTCCTAAAACTATGATCTGCCCACAAGAAAAAGAAAATATATATGGCCAGCATAGATTTGCATCAAGTTTTTGACAGTATAGATTGTGATCTATTATGGAAGAAATTTAAATCTAAAGGATGCCTGATAGATCTGCTGGCTGTCATTGAAGATCTGTACTCAGGAACGAACATGCAGATTAAGCTGGACCAACAGGGGAATCTTACTAAGAAAATTGATACCGCTAAGGGGTTAAAACAAGGATGTCCACTTGCCCGAACTTTGTTCAACTTATTTATTGAGGATTTGAAAGGGGTTTTGGAAGACAAAACAACATTCCAACTGAAACTCAATGGAATAGAGGTAGGGTGGTTATTATATGTAGACCAAAATTGGTCTGCAGAGAAAGCTAAACATCCTGCAGTAATATGTGGATAAAGATTATCTGAAAATCAATGATGCCAAATCAGGGATCATGATATTTGGTGATGCGAGAAGAGGGAAGAAGAAGAAAGAGAGCTGGCTGTTAGATGAGAGACGCCTAACCCCAGTAAAGGAATTAAAATATATGGGGACGATGCTAAGCGAGACAAAAGGAGAGAAACCATGGATCATCTGCCTGAAAAAGAAAGTAAAACATCTCACTGCACAAGGTAGGGCGATCACTCAAAGGAATGGGAAATTCTCCCTGCAACCAACTATAACCTTCTACATGCAAAAGGTGTCACCAGTGCCTATTTTTGGGGCAGATGCCTGTCTAGGTCTCTGCCAAGAATTGTGGGACTATCTGGAAGGCTCATTTTGGAAATGAATTTTACATCTGCTTATGGCAGTCCCTGTGGCAGTTATTCATCATGAACTGGGGCTAACTTCATTATAGGCCAAAGTAGCGTGGAATCCTATTTGCTATTTAGGAAAGCGAATTTGACAGATTGCCCCCCGCAATTTGAAGTGATCAAGATCAGCAAAACTAGCACAACGGATTGGTACTTAAACCAGTGGAGGAATGAATGTGTACTAATGCTTCAGAATCTAGGTACATCCACTTAAACCCTATCTGAAAACCCAATGCTTGTAAAGAAGATTCTATGGGCAGATCACTGGCGAGAAACAGAAGAGAAAAAAGCAATGTCAGCCATGAATAGTCTATCCAAAAAAATCTATGTTCAATTGAATGTTATCCCAGGATACTTGAAAACATTCCTAAATAATAAACAGCGTGATTTGCTTGTGAGATTTAGGCTGAATATATTGCATAACAAAACCACTCTTATGAGGTATGACAGGCATCAGGGATCAAACAAATGCCATCTGTGTGACTCTCAGAGAGAAACTTTGAAACATCTGACCTTGTTTTGCCCAAAGTTGAAAGACTTAAGATCAATTCATCTGCATGAAAAGATCTTTGGAATAGCGCGTCTAGATGCTGAGAAATGGTGGGAACTTGTGTATGGTGGCCATAGTCAGAGAGTTCATTTTACTATGGTGACATTTCTTGAAGCTGTATAAAAAAAATTAAAGGAGAATGGAGAGGACACGTTTTAAAATTGTATTATGATATGAGTTATTGGTTTACAAAGGAAAAATTTCATTAAGTGGGGGATTTGTTTCTATCTTTTTTCTTTCCTTCCAGATGGGAAATGGGATTAAATTGAGTGTGGGAATGAAAAGTGAAAAGTTTGTAATAAACTAAATACACAAAAAAAGAAATGCACAGCACAAAGCCGACATACATTGTGCATTCAAAGTGACAATTGGAAATGCAATATTTGTTACAATTGTTGAATCATTTGTCAGATTAGAAAACCAAATATCGTTCTAGATTCTGCAAGAAAACACAGACCATACGCATTCAAAAACGATATATTAAAATGTATCACTTATGCATAATTTGTATGTTTTAAGAACTACATCACGCATTGAGTGTCAGAAACATAAATGATATGTCTGGATTCAGAGTATTTTCATGAATCTGAATATTCAATGTTTACCAATATCACATGTCCATGTAGCAATTATATGAACAATGAATATACCAGTTTTAGTATCAGTGCGACTTCTGGGGGAGGGGCTATGCCATAATAGACACATACAAATTCAATGGGCCAATTGAAATAAGGATAAGGGCACTGGTGGGCATGAGAAGTGAAGGGCCTTATCAAAGGGTCTGTCAAATCTAGAACGCTGTGTAAAAATTATGCTGCGTAGGTGGAGTTTACTTGGTTTTTAAATTCATACACACAGAAATAAGGAAGATTTGGAAAAACAGAGAAGCAAAAGAGATCCTTATAAAAGAGCAAAGCAGCTTTGTATTCTAACTGGCTGCTGCTTATGCGGAAATCTCTTTAAGAGTGTCTTATCAAAAATTGATTGATTGCAGAGGCCTTTCACAAAGGAGGACCAGATTACCTAAGGACTGTGAACAGGTGTACTAACTGAAGTGAGAACCTAGCTAGCAGAGCTGACTGAGGCCAGTCTGTGTGTTGTAGTTGCCCTGAGACTTTGAAAGACATAAAGACAGTGTATTTGTATTTATTTTATTTATAGTGCGCACCTTGCCCCGGGGCATCTGGGCGCATGTTTTTCAGACAGTTACAGGTTACGGCAATAGATACATAATTACAGGTTCTAGCAAAAGATTTTAAACATATTTACAAGCAAAACACATAACATAGCGAGGAGGCGAGTGGCCTGAGTATATAGAATGAGCAGTTTATAGTGTGTAATGGCAACAGTGTGACTTATGGCGCGAGGGCCGGGGCCTCCAGTTCACGAAGCCACAGTTTGCTTTTCGTTTCGAAGGAGTGGATGTGAGGGACATTTCTGAAAGCATTAGGTAGGGTGTTCCAAAGCTTAGCCGCAAGGACTGGGAAGCTCGAGCCTCCGGCTGTCTGCAGCTTGAAACTAGGAATAGTCAGTGTGTGAGCCTGAGCCGATCTCAGTGGTCTGATTGCTGTGTGTTGAGTAAAGCGCGTGGATAAGTAGGTAGGGGCTGCATTGTTCTGGGCCTTGTGAGTTAGAACGAGTGCTTTGAGAGAAATGCGCTGAGTGATGGGAAGCCAATGCAGGTTGCGTCTGGTGTTAGAGATGTGAGAACACCTGGGTATGTTGAGGGCTGCCCTTATGGCATTATTCTGGGTGACCTGGAGTTTATCAAGGTTTCTTTGACTGGTCCCAAGGTAGAGGGCATTGCAATAGTCAATTTTGGACATGAGGAGGGTTTTGGCGAGTATCAGGCAGTTGCCCGCGGTCAGGAAGCGGCGGCACGCTGTAATCAGTTTACAGGTATAGGTTGACGCTGAGACTACAGCATTGGTTTGTCTATTGGGGGACAAAGTAGCATCTAAGTAGATTCCAAGTGTTTTAGTGACGTTGGAGACTTTGATGTCATTCCCGTCAATAATAAAGGATTTGTATTTGAGGTCAAGTTTAGTGAGTTTGGCGTGAGAACCTAGGATGAGTAAATCAGTTTTTTCATCATTGAGGCAGAGCCCATGATGTGCCATCCAGGCCTGGATGACTGTATGAACTGCATTGAGTGTCTTGGCATCGGTTACATAGTCGCCCGTGATAGGAATGAGTATCTGGGTGTCGTCCGCATAATTGGTGTATGAGACACCAAGTATGTCGAAGAGAGGTTTAGTAAACACGTTGTAAAGTGGGGGAGATACCCAAGATCCTTGTGGGACTCCGCACGGGAAATGTGCTGGATCAGCTGCGGCTAAGGAAGAGAAGACCCTAATGGTTCTGTTCGCCAGAAAAGAGCTGATCCAAGATGTGGCTGCGTCGGAGAAGTGAGCAGCAATCTTGAGATGGTGGCAGAGGATTTGGTGATGCACCAGATCGAAGGCAGCAGAAAGATCAATGAGGAGCAGGAGCGACTGTTTGCCCTTGTCTTTCAGGTCCTCGATTTGGGTTTTCAAATCAATTAAGGCTGTCTCAGTGCCGTTTCTGGGACGGAAACCGGATTGTCTAAGCCCTAATAGATTATTGGTTTCGAGGTAGTCCTGGATTTGAAGATATGCTGCACGGTCCAAAATTTTGAGAAGGTATGGCACCATGGTAATGGGCCTGTAGTTGGTGGGGATGCTGGGATCGAGATTCGTTTTTTTGATTAAAGGGATAACCCAGGTATCCTTGAGGTTGTCAGGTACCGTGCCCGATTTGAACGAGGAATTAATGAATGATGTAATGAATGGGGCGAGATCATGTGCGGCTTCCTGTATGACCGGTGCCGGGCAGGCGTCACCTTGGCAATTGGAAGGCTTAAGCTTCATGATAATATTTTCAACTTCCTTAATGGGAAGGGGTGTGAAGCTAAAAGGTTTGAAGGAGTGAATCGGTGAGGGGGTTTGTTAGGATGGGGGGTTACCGGTTGCATCAGAGATGGGGCTTTTTTTAGTATTCATTTTGGCTTGGAGCAGGGCAATTTTATCTAGTAGTGCCTTTTGAATGTTGTAGCACCACTCAGTGTCTTGGGTGCTTGTAACGAGTGAGGCAACAGGAGACTCTAGTTCCTTGAGGATCTTGAAGAGTTCCTTGGTATTTGATTGGGCTTGTATGATCCTTTTGTTATACACTTCCTTTTTGGCCGCTAGGATGGCATCTTTGTAGGTAAGGGAGGCTAAGGTGAGGTTGTTTTTATTAACTAGGGACGGTAAGCTTTTCCAATGAGCTTCAGCTTTTCTTTTAACTTTAAGCAGATCGCGTAAGAGAGGGGTGAATCAGGAGTTAAGGTGGTTGCAAGGTTTTTGTTTGCGCAGTTTGAGGGGAGCAATGGTGTTGAGAGCTTTAAGCATAGCACGGTTGTAGGTATCTACTAGAACTGTGGGGTCTGTGCAGGTGGAGGACGCCGTGTTCAGTAGAGGGAGGATAAGTGGGAGTAATTTCTCAGCCGTAATATCCTTCTTGTTGCGTGTGTAAGGGGGGGGTGCAAGGTTAGGTTTATCTGAGGGTGGACCAGAGTTAATGGAGAATAGTATTTTGAGATGATCAGACCAGGCGCATGGAGACACAGAGGTTACGTTAAGCGCCCAATTCATGTCTGCAACCCAGTCAAGAGTGCAACCCTTGATGTGAGTAGGCTCACTAATATGTTGGGTGATGCCAAAGTCGGCCAAAACACTCACTAAATCCATGGCTTTGGCATCACTTGGGTCTAGGTAACCTAGATTGAGGTTGCCCAGTATGATGATTTGCAAGTTGGGCTTGGTACTTGTCGCAAGGATACATGAGATGTCCTCCACGAATGAGGAGGTAGGGCCAGGGGGCCTGTAGATGAGATGTACTGTGGCAGTGTGATTAGGTCTTATTGGCAGTTTGATGGAGAGTAGTTCCGCTGAAGGCAGCTGCAAGCTGTTGAGAGGTCTGAGATTGAGCGAGCTCTTAAATATGAAGGCTAATACTCCTCCCTTCTTTTGATTGGTGTCCCTGTCACACCTGATAATGGAGTACTTGTCAGGAATGGCCAGGGTCAAGGCAGGGCCAGAGGCTGCATGCAACCAAGTTTCCGTAATAGCGAGAAAGTCAAGGTTTTCCGTGACGATGAGGTCTGCAATATCTAGGGCATGTGCAGGGACGGAACGTGCGTTGATGAGCGGCCCTTTGAGCTTGGCGGCTGTGTTGGTGTTGTGGGCAGGACGGGAAGAGTCAATTTTAGGTGCCTGGGGGCAGAGGTTTTGTTATTGCTAGCCTTGGAGATTCTGTCAATAGTGGGGTTGTACAAGTGGTAGGACCAATGATGGCATCTGGATGCTAATCTTTGGTTTCTGACTGTGGTGATACATGGTTGACTAGATAAGTATGGTGATGTAGGTGTGGTGCCGTGCGGCGGTGGGGGACTAGTAGCAGCAGCGTGAGCCAGAGAAAGAGATGAGCGGGAGCTCGCAGCAATGGGCACAGTGTAGTGTCTGCCTGGTGTATCTGTGTTGTTGAATGTAGTAGAATGGTCGGGTGATTGGTGGCGCAGGCGCGAGGCGAGCCTGGAGTTTCTAATGAAGGTGGGGCATGGTTGATTAGGGGTAGGTTTGGTGGCGAAGTGATGTAACCACAGAGCCGGTGCATTTAGATAGGGATTGGGGCCTGCCATGAGGAAGGCAAGAGATAGATTGTGTGAGGATGTTGTGCAGGTTGTGGGAGAGGGCGAGTCGCGGTGCTGGTTGGTGATCTGGAGGAGCGGAGACCAGGTTAGAGCCTGAATGGCGAGCAGAAAGTAGGTGGCGGAGAGTAGACTAGACAGATGTGCCTGCTTTAATATACTAACATATGAGGAGGAGTAGTAAAGGTAGCTACCGGGAGTATAACGCATTTTAGAGGCTAAATTTGTGGTGGAGTGACGAGGGAATAGACTAGGAGCAATCAACCTAATCAGGGGTTAGTACGGTGACTAGGTGAGTGCAGTAAGATACAAGATAGTATGGCATGGAAGGTGCTGCTGTAGGCAAGGAGGGACAGCCTGAAGAGGCCCGATGCATAGGCTATGCAGGATGCACTACAATTACAGGTGCAACTATCAAATGGCGGCAGTGAGATGAGCTGCACAGGGTAAAGCACTAACAGATGGCGGCAATCAGTTGGAGGATTACACATAGGTTAGATGCAACAATCCAATGGTGGTAATGAAATAAGCTGTACATGGGTAAGGCAGAATGAACAAATGGCAAAATGCGATAGTCAAGTGAGAGGGCAGCTAGGTGCAAAATGCAATGAACAAATGGCACAATGCGATGGTCAAATAAAAGGTGTATACAATGAACAAATAGCAAAATGTGATAGTCAAATAATAGGGCAGCTAGGTGCAAGGTACAATAGTCTAAGTATACCCTAGGTTCTCAATACAGTAGTCAGGTGGCAATCAAGTGGCAGGGTGGGTAGGTACTAGATGCAACTTTTAAGCAAAATGCGATAGTTGAATGGCAGTCAAATGGCAAGACCAGTGGATACTAAATGTGACATGGCTACTAGGTGCAGCAATCAGAGGTAGTAACAGTACACAGAGTATGGTGAGGCTCCTTGGTGTCCTCATGATCTTAAAATAGAATGGGACAGGTCATGAGTGAGAGGCAGTACTAAGGCTAGTGGCAGGTGAACGATGCAATAGTTATACTAGTTATGGTCAAGTTCACATATATATGCAAATGGCACCTGACTTGAAGCTAGGTTCTCAGGCAGCACAAGAGTTCAAGTACAAGTGCTTAATGGTTGGTAAGTGTTAGCGGACGTACTTACAATTGCATTACAGTGTAGAGTGGCGGTTAGAGGCATGGGCGCAGGTCTCATGAATGCAATGATGGGTAAGATGACAAGAAAGGACAGTCACGGTAGCTAGCGGGATCAGGCAAGTACGCTAGTCAGAGTAGTAGTAGGAACATTGTGATATACAGATCTATGGTAGTGTGAGCAGGATAGCACACACGCACAGTACCTTTGTTGTTGCCTCGGTGGGGGCTTTGCAGAGTCGAGCAGGGGTTCTGGCAGTAGGCAGTTCAGGCAATGGACAGGCAGGAAACAGGCATTGGCCTTATTAGGTGGGCCTTAGTGCAGACGGGCCGGCTAGCGCCATCCGGCGGCGACGCATGCTTAAAATGCGCGCCGTGGCCCAATTAGGGATGTTTCCTCCTAGGTCAGTTGCTTAGCAACCTAAATAACAGAAACACGGTCGACCATTTTCTAAGGCACGATCTCGTGTGTATGATTGGCGGCTCACGGGCGGTGCATCGGGGTGCAAAATGGAGTTGGTGCAGGAGGCGCTCGCAGCAATCCAGGCAGCTGTGGTTTTAAATTAGCGCAGGAACGCGCTCGCAGCTATCAGGCAGCTGCAGTCTGGAGGAGGGGCACAGAACTCCAATTCGGCTGGTGCACAGGCGGGTGGTCAGCTCCGTCGGAGCCGGGCTGCTGCAGGATGAAAGGGCTCCTGCCCTCCCAGGGTGCTAGTGGCTGTGAGAGTAAGCAATCCCCAGATTATTTAGACATTACTAAATGCCGGATAGGAACTAAAAGTATCTTGGCAGCCCTGTTTAAAATCTATATCACTGAATGAAGAAATATATAGTGCAAGGTGTATGTGCCTTGTACATTAAAATTGAAACACTAGGCTGCATCATCTTAATAGGATTTGTTTCCTGTAATTTGGGATCACTGTAGGCTTTAGATATCTCAAATCAAAATGTGGAATGGCAACTCCTTTGATTGAAGGAATTGGTTGAGACTCTCCCAGGGGCCATCCACCCGAGAACAAGTCAATGGGCTGTGTTCGTGCTGGTAGAGAGTTTCCCAGACCCCCCACCTCCCCTGTTTTGCAAACCAAGTAACTTTGGGTCTCACTCTAAGTTACCAGGGGACTCCAGACGTGGACCCCTTTCTCACTGTGCTTAGAGAGGCACAGCTTCACCTCACTGATGATGCCCAACTAGGCTGAAACACATGTATGGGGTTGCTGTGGTACTCTTGTTCAGAGGAGAATTGCCTAGCATTTCGGTGCTGGACTTCCCTTGGGCAGGACAAGGACTGATATGTGGGGAAATTTCTTCTCTGTGAAAATAACAGTGAGCTAAAGACTTGGTTGAGACTCTCCCAGGGGCCATCCACCCAAGAACAAGTCAATGGGCTGTGTGCATGCTGGTGGAGAGTTTCCCAGACCCACCCCCCCTGTTTTGAACTCCTTTGATTGGTGTCGGTCATAGTCAATAATGTAAACGACATCTATTCCTTAATGAACACTTGAACTGGTATGTTCACCCCCAAGAGAGCCTGCCTGAAACAAAATCTAATCCTGTTAGTTTTGACTGTGAAATGGTAATAGCAAAACTAATAACATTCATATTTTTTACTGGCAGTTTGGGAATTCTATCCTGCATCAGACAGTCTGATTTCATGTTGGCTTTTCAAGGCTGAGATATCAGAACAGTAAAATGCTTAGAACGAAAAAAAATAATTATCAGCTTTCTGTTCTCCAGCCGTCGGTAGCTCCCAGTGTATCTGATTCCCCACTACGGCCTGTCCTCAGGGCTCAGGCACTGATGGCTGTAGCCCCATGGGACAGACGTAGGGAGAATTGGTAAGAAAAGAGAGGAGAAAGGGTCAGTCAAACAACCCCTCACTGTTTTAAATTGCATAATGTACAGAAAATAGCTAAATCTCTGCTTCCCAACACCCCATTTCTTTTCCCCCTTTTCTCCAGCATGGCTTTTTGCCACAGGGTGGTGTCTTGTGCCATAGTATGTACCAAAACTCAAATGTCATGCACATTGGATATCTAAAGACACAAGAGGTGATGCACAGTTAAACTGTTCCCAAGCAGCTCTCTTTCAACAGTGAGCTTACTACTTGCAGGTTGTGGTAGAGCATGGCACTTCTCATCTCTTTACATAATTAAACATTGGCCCTCATTTTAAGTATGGTGGTCCAGAAGTAAGGGTGTCGGTTGCAACGTTCCGGCACCCGTTCCAGACCGCCATACTATGAGAATGCTGGTAGCGGCCACGGATCCACCGGCAGGCTTGACCTGCCGTGTTTTCTGTCCCCTACCAGCATGTCTCTCACTGAAGCACTGGCACCATTAGCAGCAATGGTGCCGGTGCTTCAGTGACGCCATTTCCATGAAGTTCTATGAGACTGCATGGAAATGAGAATGAACCGTAATTGCCGCCACTTGTGATATCCCAGTGACATCAGGATATCAGGTGGCAGTAAGGGTGTTACGGGGCTGCCGGTAACCCACAGCCTATTGACAGGTTTTCTGGCAACCCTGTGATGAGGCCCATTGCGTTTGGTTTTAATTGTCTTATACCAAAATTCCCCACATTTTCTTTCCATTACTTTTGCCGGGGATATTGTGATATTGTGGTAATAACTTTAGATTTAAACATTAAATAGCTGCAGACACCACAGTCTGGAGCACCAAGGGCCTCATTACAACATGTGCGGAATGGGTTTAACGACGCCAGTAATGGTGCCAGCGCCGTTACACCCACTCCGCACTATTACGAGGTCCCCTCGCAGGACCCGCTCTGGACGTCTGGTTTTTCCAGACGTCCATAGCGGGTCCCGCGAGGGGACCAGGGAGCTAACAAGGGGCCCGTTCGTAATGGGCCTGTTGTTACCTCCCTCCCCATTCCCATTGAGCCCTATGAGGGCTCGAATGGGAATGGGGAAGAACCGGGCCCGGGTTCCCTGAAGGAGGAAATACCGGGCCCTCCATCTCGGAATGGCCCGGTATTTCCCCATTCAGGGAACCCGGACCCGGACACAATTTTGGAGGCAGCCATGCCCTTTTCAAGGGCATGGCTGCCTCCAAAGTCGTAATGAGGCCCCAAGTCTGTTCTGTGCATCCTGTATCCAGAAATAATTGGTTTTGGGTATTTTAACCTTTGGGCTCAAGATGAATGCCTAATAAAATTCCAAAACCTTGAAAGCAACCTGTACTTACTAAATCTTGTACAGCGCGTCCCTGGACCAACTCAAACGGGAGGTAATAGCTTGGCCTTTTTACTTGCTCTTCTATGGTAAAGGCAGACATTCCACTTTATGTTGCCTGGTCAGACTACTATATAATTTTGGTGTCATTATGTCACATTCTCTTTCTTAGCAAACCCTTTACTTGTAATAGAAAAAGAATGGCAAAGACATGTATGTTGCTTTGACAAGGATATTTTTGTTTCCTACCTCTCAACATCAACCAGCTTTAATATCCCAGGAAATTAGTCTTTGACAGGACAAGCTTGATAAGGTATGCAATTCTTTTAACGAAAGCCACCTCTGTAACTAATATCAAACACATTTGGTAAAAATAGCAAGACACTTGGTTTGTGCCAGAATTAGCCACAGCAAACCTCAGAAAACTGCAGACTGGAACGTAAAAGGTGTTGAAAATATCTTGACAAGGCAAATCTGCTTTACAGTCAAATAGGCGCACATTTAAAGTGATGGGATTAACTAACAAAATGCCTATCACAGAGTTAAGCCTATTTAGAGACAGACAGCACATATAAGTAAAGATGCCAGAGATCACATGTATCCCAGGTAGGTACCCACAACATTTTCAGTGTTTTTAAATGACTGTTTCTTGACAACATGCCAGCCTTGATAACATCTAGCAAAAGACTGATTTCTCCATTTGACCTATTAAAGCTCATATTTGTTAAGGTGTGTTGCCATCTACACAGATTATACTGGCAATTACTGAACGTGTGGACAATAACTACTACGCTCAATCGAGTGAATGAAGTGAATGTATATAATCAAATGCACTAGCGCCATATGGGTAGAAACACTAACCAAACTTCATATTGTTTAGGGTTTGTTGCCATTTACACAGATTATACTGGCAATTACTGATTACATTAATGCCTCTTTGGATCAAGGTTCTCTGCTCATTGATCTTAAAAATCCAGCCCGGCCCCTGGCAGCCTTCCTAATAAAGCTCTACCTGAACCTAGTAGACTCTAACAATGGCTGTCTCATCTGAAACCTTCCTTACCTAGCAAAATTACTAGATCATGTTCAAAGTGGCCCAGTAGTAACTTTCAGTGGCAAGAAATTACTTCTTAGACAATCTACTGGCTAGTTTGTTCCCAGGCAGGAGCACCGAGTCTGTATTGTTAACCATTCTGGTATCTCTACAAATGATTAAAGGCAAAGGTGGAGCCACAGGTTTGGTGGTATCTCTGTGGTGATACCACTGATATACCACCAAATGGTATTTCTGGTACTGCCATCTGGTCTGGCGGTATTACCGCCAGTGGTATTACCACTGGCGGTAATACTGCCGGATTACAAGTGGCGGTTTGGCAGTTTTAGTCCCCATTGATGGAGTCCATAGGACTCCACAGGGTTTTTGGCGGTAAGGCAGCGGAAGCACCTCCAGCATTTTGCTAGAGGTTTTTCCTACACCTCACCGCCCAAACTGTTTTCGGTGATGTGGTAATGTGGTGGTAACAGAGTTACCAAGGCATTAATGTCAATTTTTTCCACACCAACGAAACTGTAATGAGGTCCAGTATGATTGATCTGATGCATTTGATACAGTCAGTCACTTCACATTACTCACCAAATTGAGTGAATGTGGCATTGCTGATTCAGTGCTCAACTGGATCAGGGTTTTTTTCTACAGGGTCACCAACAGTGTGTCTTTCTGCCCTCCTTCACTCACACATGAAGTGTCTTGTGGTGTTCGACATGGGACAGACTTGCTCCCCTACAGTATCTACCTACAGTCACTTGTGGTTCGATATCATGGGTTCTGCTTTGTTGACTATGTAGACAATACACACATGATTATTGAGATATTACAGCAATAAAAATATTAAAAGATCAAACAAAACTAATTTCACGCCTTAGAGCACAATTAGGTGTCAATCATAGATGCCTACTAGAGTCCCAGGTACTCTTTCATTTAGTACTGGTACTATCTTTTACCATATGCGGTTAAGTGATATGTGCAACAATTTGATAGCGGTGTTCAAACAATAACTCCAGAAGGCATCGTCTTTTATGCTTTCATAATTGCTCACAAAAGAGCCCAATAACGTCATGTCGAGGGGACCATTTGGATGGCATTCAGTCAAAATGTGACGTGGGGTCTCCACATTGCCCTTGATTTTACATACACGTCATATTAGATCCACAGTGGATGTTGTTTTGAAAGATTCCTACAATTGATAGTACAGGTTATTTATTCAATCTCAACTGTAAAATAAACCTTTGTAAGGCTGGTGAGGAACATAGCAATAGGTAGCCTTTGGGAGCTTTATAGTGATGCATTACATATTTGAATTCTTCAAATTACTCAGTTTTTCCATATGTTCATAATTTTGAGCACAATCGCACTTCTACAATTTTAGAACAAATTCTTTCTGTAGAGTGTGGTAATCGGTTCCCCAATCTGGTTTCCAAGCTATGACAGTACAAGTCGAATACATCAATTGTGTATATGTGTCATCCTTTCCTGTACTATTTCCTAATAGTTTTAAAAGCGGGAATGTGGGTCCTGTCTGGTGCAGATGAGAGGTGTAATCCAGGGCTGTGGAGGTGATGATTTACAAGTGAGTGTATTAAGAGGCTAGTGAGAGGAAAAGGAAGCATAACGAGCAGTGTTAAAGTTCTTGAAGGCTTCTTCAATGGATGGAAAGGTGAGCTCAGTGTAGGAGGAGAGAGAGTTGTGTAGGTCTGAGAGGTAGTCAGGTACTTGCGCTTAGTAATAGTTGTAGTAGATGGACAGAGTGGGGAAGAAGAAGGAGTGGCGATTGGGGCAAGGACGATAGAGCGATTGGAGGGAGAAGGCACGTTGGAAATATTAGAGGTGGAGAGTTGAGAGGAGATGAGAATAAGGTCAAGGGAGTTTCCATTTGAAGAGTCCGAGACTCTTTCTAAGAGTCTTGCCAGTTGCTAACTGGTACTGGCTGTTGGCACATAGCACCTACAGCCAGATGTCTAGCGAATACATTAGTGATGAGCCTGTCAGTAAAGTGGTTATTGCTTCAATCAACAACTTTGGTGGTGAGGTGAGATCAACCCTCCACTCACGTCATCACCAGAAACAACATTTAGAGTGCAAGGCATAACTGTAAATGCATTTTTCGCTTCTAAAATTCTTTTGAAGGCTAATGCTTCTAGGGGTCTGTGCACACCCCTGACAGACCTCTACCAACATTGCACTTCCCCAGCTCCTGTACTGTGACAAGGCTTCCCAGGTGCAAGGGAAAGAGGTGCATGACAAGTACACTTCAAAACTCATTCCGTAGTAAATTGGGATGCACGTTAAGTGCATCGGTCATGCCTCCTCTCTGCCTAACACACACATCTGTGAGGACCTGATTCTCAAAAATGTTTTTGTGACATATAAACACATGTTTAAGAATTAGGGCCACATATTTGGCAGAGATGACATCAAAATGTCAGGCGGTTGCGGAAGTGGCTTCACATGACTTTTGACCCTGACAAAATCACAGGCATTGATGCCATATGACCTTTTGCACTGTTTCCATAACAGAAAGTGACTTTGCAAATCTACACAAAAATACAATAAATGTATGATTAATAAACAACTAAACAGACAAAACTATACATTAACTATGATCTTGTCCTAATATGTAATGGGGACAGCTGTGAAATGCCAGGGGCACACCCGCAAGGACCATCATAGGCCGGAAGCACAGCTTTCTTGTGTCAGTACTGCCTCACAGGGCCATTCACTGCCATCCTATTTCCGTTAAAACTCCACATGCCAGGTGCTAGCCATACTATGCTAAATATTGCCGCACATGCTAGACACTGCAATAAAATGCTAAATGCAACCTCAAATCCCCCATATACTAAGTTAGCCCCCTACAACATCCACATTCTCCAATATACAGTTTACACAGAAATCTACCTCAAGACATCCTCCATCAAAGAGATCCACTGACTCAAGGCCTGCCTCACATTGATCCACTCTTGGATGTCCAGTGCTTACATGATGCTCAGCCCCTCCAAGAGTGAATTTCTACTGCTAGCCAACTACACTGAACACCCTGACATCCAGACCTGACTCTCTGCTATGAACTTCCAGGGCTTCACACCACAGCTGGCCACCTGCGCAAAGTACCTTGGGCTCAACATCGACAGACACCACAAGTTCAAACAGAACATAGCAAGGAAGACACAAACGGCTTGGTACCAACCTTCCCTACTCCAGAAAATCAGGACCTTCACCCCAGAAAAACAATTTCAGGCCTGCCGTCCAAGCCATGGTCCTTTCCCACATGGATTGCGGCAATGCCCTTTTGGGAGGCCTTCCATTGACTTTCCCGGCACCCCTGAGATGTGTCCAGCATGCTTCAGCAAGACTCATTTAAGGACACCTCAAAATTGACCACATCACCCCAACCCTCATCAAACTGTACTGGCTCCCGCTGCAAGCTTGTATCATTTTAAAGTCCTGTTGCATCATCTACGGGGCTGTCACCCTTCAGTTCCCAAGTTTCCTCAGTGAGAAATTCAGCATCTCCAGAGGCTTGTGATCCACCAGAAGTAAAGAAATATGCAGACTTGAATTATGACAGTGTAGGAAGGAAAGAGCCAGAAGGCAGACCTTCTCTGTCTATGCTCCAAGTCTCTGGAACCTCCTCCCCGTCCACATCAGACTTGCCCCATCACTTTGAAGGTTTAGGAAAGAGCTCAAGACCTTCATCTTCAAGGAATGGCTCCTCCCTAACACCTAGATCCACACACTCTGCACTCCCCACCCTACCTGAGATTCCTGAGTGATCTGCTCCCCACTGTCTCTTCCACTGGTTGCTTGTAGATTCCTTGCTGCCAATTGACCACCCTTACCCTTCCCTGTTAGCTCCCCACTACCATTTTCTTTGCTTTCCTCACTGTGTTCTTTCCCCTGTGATTGTAACGGGAGGATAGCTCAAGGGCAACATGCTCGCCTTGGAAGCAAGACGACATGGAGCAGCACAGGTTCGATCCCCAGGTCCGCGCTTAGAAACCTCTGGGTATTAAGCACAATATAAATAACCTATCATATCATCATATCAAAATGCCATGTATAGTGATCATATGGAAGATAATGCCTCACAACTCCAAGTGCTGCGATCATTGCCAATTGCAGATGCGCTTGCCCAGGTACTGTTATTTAATGCAAGTGAAGCCTGAACTACTGCTTAATATGATACTATATGATTACGCATGTTTGCTTAACTGAATCACTTTTGATGTCAGGCTCTGTGGGGTAAAATGATTTTCCCAGATCACATATATTTGTCAGGTGAAGAAACCAGGACTCCTCCCTACTTCATTGCCACCAAATCACAGAGTAGACATCGGGCCTCATTCCGAGTCATGCCGGTAAGTACTGGTACTTTCCGGCATGGTGGAAAGTACAACATCGTGCTGGTTTAAGAGCGTAAATTTTGGCCCATTCCGAGTTCTCGGACACGCGCTTTCTGCCATGCCGGAAAAGGACCGAGCGGCCTGCCGCAAAACCCCCCGAAAAACCCCTACCGACATGCAGCGACACGTAAAGTACAACACCGCCCTGTAAGCAGTAGCGTCACTGCATAACGGTGACCGTAATTTACGGAGACCGTAAATTACGGTCACCGAAAAAAAAGGAACCGAAAATTACGACATCGCACAGGAACGGGAAGGAGAGCGGTGGCCATCTTTAAAAACACAATCCATTGCCATCCGCAGCCGCCAGCACCCTTGTGAGGAAACTAAAGTTGGAAACCGGACCAGGCACCGCTCAACATGCCAAAAGCACCAAATAGGGCGGCGGATCGCATTCGCAAGCAGAGATTCTGCCCAGATGAACTCCAGGCCATGGTCGACTTCCTGGCAGAGCATGCCGATATCGTCTTCAGCAGCGACATGCGGAGGGAGTCGACCCTCCGCAAGAAGAACATTTGGGCGGAACTGGCACAGAGGGTGAGCGCTGTTGGCAACACCCCCCGCACCCCCAGGGACTGCCGCAAGCAGTGGGACGACCTGTGGGTGCGGGTGCGGGGCCTCCTCTCCAGCAACCGCAGACAGGCCCTGCAGACGGGAGGTGGCCCAAGTACCGCAGTCCAACTTGAGCCGTGGGAGGAGACCTGTGCGGAGCTCATTGGCACTGAATCCATTGAGGGCGTGGGGACCATGGAGTGCGGGGAACGACTTCTGCAGAAGGAGGTGAGTGTCGACAGTGTACACTGGCAATGTCCATTACATGATGTAAACTGACCCAGGGGCCATCGAAGGCCCCCTCCCGTGTTGCCCTCCCCCCATCCAACGCACCCCCCATCCAACAAATGCTGAGGCAAGTGCTGCCTAACGATGGCCCAAGTGCGAGTACATAACGCACATCAACCATAGTGCATTGACTTGCACAGCCCATCATGCACACTGTCCAGCGTGGTAGGCATTGTACTAGCCAAAATGTACATGACCAGGGCACAATGAGTCACTCCCAAACATGTGTATATGTCATCACCATGCACATGTACCACTGCCATAGCTACCCCCCAAACAGAACAAAACGTAAATGACCGAAATGTCCATGCAGCCATGTATGCAAATTGGACATTGCACATACACTAATGTTGTCCCTCTCTTCTACCCCCACAGCCACTGACCATGACAGCACAGAGCCCCAAGCAAGCCGGCCAAGCACCTCCACGGGTACTGGCAGGGTCAGGCCGAAGCCAGCACCAAAAAAACCCATCCCCAACCCACGGAAAGGCCACTTGAAGCTGGCACACCAGCATGCCATGCTGCTACCGCGCCGGATGAGTGGGAGTCCAGCCCGTCACCCATCCGGGGGCCCATGTCGGAGGACGGCCAAGACACAATGCACAGCCCGGAGCCATGCTCCGTAACCCTGGCATCATGCAGTGACTCCGGGGATGAACCATCACCTGTGCACAGTCTGGAACTCAACCTGCAGGGGTATGACGCCGATCCCCCCAGTCCACCCATACCGCACCCTGCAGAGCATGCTGGTGCAAGTGGATCTTCAGATGGTCTCCCTTCTTTTGACCAGCAGCGAGTGCACCAGTTGACTGATCTCATACAGAACTACATTGAGGACAATCGCCAGGCCAGGGCAGAATTGCATGTAGAACTCAATCAAATGCGGCAGTCCCTCACCGACTGCAACACCAGATTGTGTGACTCTTTGACTGACAACACGACCCGGCTATGTCATGTCCTTAATCGCATAGCAAATGCCCTTGAGGCAGGGCATCCAAGTACCGAGCCACAGCAGGAGGACACATCCACAACCAGTGAGGCCACGCAATGCAGCCCGGAGAGACGCACTGGGCGTTCCTTGCGTCAAGAGGATTTGCCTCCCCCAGACAAGGGGAGCAAGAGACATTAGGCATTCCTGCCACATGTGGGCCCCACATCCTACATGGGACGACTGCTCTGGAGTTGGGGGGAGGGGGGAGATGGTGTGTTCTGGAGTTGGGGGGAGGGGGGAGATGGTGTGTTCTGGAGTTGGGGGGAGGGGGGAGGGGAGAGATGGTGTGTTCTGGAGTTGGGGGGAGGGCGGAGGGGGGAGATGGTGTGTTCTGGAGTTGGGGGGAGGGGGAGATGGTGTGTTCTGGAGTTGGAGGGAGGGGGGAGGGGGCATGGGCAGTTGCTGATGTAAGCACTATTTTGTTTTTTTTTCTCACAATACACAATTGGTGTCGCAAACTTAAACCATTGTGGACATTCTTCATTGCACATTTGTTCATTGACTACTGCCAGTGCATGGTGTACAAGTATGCACGAGTCTGTTGCCCTGTGTGCCCATGTCATGACACCCTCTACTGACTTGTGTCCTGGAGACCTTGTCCACTGTAAGTACAGAGCATTGCATGTCCCTCAAGTGCACAGCCTCAATGACCCTTTGTTGGCACTTCACCCTCCGCCTTCACCGCATCGTCCTGTGGTTGTAGCAGTACCATGTCAGGGGTGATAGCCGGTCACATAGGGATGCACTTTTTGTCCATCTGCACATATGGCATGGGCCCATTCGACACCAGATATCAGTGGAGGGGTCACCCACCAGTCCTGCTTTGCCGGCACATATGTGCATCACGCAAGCCAGGTGACTGCTTCATCTACACGCATGCACGGGTATGGCCATTGTCTGGTTGCCCCATGGCCCTGTTCAGGGGGTTCGTGACAGGGGTCATGTGGCTTGCTGTCAAGGGACAGCCAACAACAGCTGCATGTGTCGCCAAATGAGGTGGGTGTGTGGACTGTCATGGTGGAGAACAGTACTTGGCTGTCATGGCAGGGTTTCAATGATGGCCATCTGCACATGTCCATGGATGTATTGCGCACGATCATGGACACAAATATGTGTCCGATGCAATGTAATGCAGTGGGGTGTTGCGAATACATGATGGCCCGTGAACGATGGTGTGGACATCTTGGGGTACATGTTCCTTTGTTGCATGCTGCTGTCCTGATGTCGGATCAATGTGGTGCTGTGTACTGTGTACATTCTTATTTGGGTGTGATGGCTGTAGTCTGTGGATCATGAACATCATCCTGTCCTGATCCATTCTATGGTGATTCCCAACACTCCTATGGGTGTGCCATGCCGGTGACGTGATATCGTACCCCTGCTGCCCTCCGTGAATTCCACTCCCAGGGATGGGTCTCCAATGTGGTGCCAGGCTGGGGGATGCCACATTGTGCATGTACAGTGTGTCCTCCGATATGCGCTTACGGTTGTGGTGTCCGCCAATGAGTGGTGCTGGTGTAGTGTGATTAGCCCTTGTCAGTTGGTAGAGATGTAGTGTGATGTGAGTGCCTTATTCTAGCAAAGTGGGAATCTGTTCATATGTGCCGTTGCACTGGTTCTGTGGCAGGTTTGTTGTCGGGGTGAACACCGTACAATGGCTTCATCGTTTCAACCTAGTTGGTTCATGCAGGCACCCACCCCATGGCACCAGTGCACTTGCATGACACAGTCAGACGACTCAATAGCCAGCCAGGCAGGTCATCCTGCATGTTGGACCATGTGGCCCGGTAGCGTGGTGAACTGCTGGCCCTTTGAGTCATGTGTAGTTGTTTGGTGTCGGGCCCACCCATGTATGTGGTTCTTGGTAGCGTTGGATTCCATCTGCACGTAGGGGGAGTGGTATTGTTTGCAGTTGCTGTCCGCCACCTGCATGCTATGCTGGTCCACATACGTCCTGTGGGTGCTGTCAGGGGCACCATTGTCATTTGGCATGCCTCCATTTGCATTAGGTCCAGCTTTACTGTTGTGTATGTCATGGGTGGTCCATGTTGGGGATTGGTGGACCCTTGTGTGCTTGGGGAGGTGTGACGGCACTTGTATATGTGGCCGCCTAATGGACGGTGTGACATGCCACTGTGTGCTGGTAGGTGCCTTTGGCATGGGTGTGGGGCACAGGCAACACCATCACTTGTGCCGGGTTGGCACTGTACATTTGTATGGTGCTCGCTTTTCTTGTGTCTGTGGCGCAATATGGTGGTGACGGTGTCACAGTCTAGGTTGTCTGGGGTCTCTATCTGGTAGGACTTCTCCTCGAGTGGCCGGACATGCTGCGTGTGCATGGGGGCTGCTGGGGTGGTAACGGAGGCTGCACTGGTGCTGCATGCAGGGCCTGTCTCCCCCTCCTTCTACCCCTGTGTCTCCTCAGTGGGGGGGCGTGGTGTTGTTGCAGGGGTTTGTGTGGTTGTGGCCTTGCTTGTTCGATTGGTGTCCTCTTGGGGAGGGAGGGGGGTGGTGTGTGGGTGTGTTCCTTTTCTGCTGTGGCAGACTCCTGGCCTCCATCTGTGTTGCATGTGTCCACCTGTGGCTCTGGGTCCCACTGCTCAGGGTTCTTTACTCCTTCTCTGAGATGCCTGTATGTACTCCATGCCGGTAAGGTACTTTACGGCCTTGAGGAGGCCGTAATTTACGTGTGCTCCTTACTTGTGATCAGCTCCGGTTTACGCCATGCCGTTAATTTCGGCATGGTGGGGCGCGCGCGCGACCCAAGACCGATAATTACGGCATTGTAGTTTACGGTGCCGTAATTAACAGTCTGAGGGGTCGGAGTGGCATGGAGCGGAAAACCATGCCGGTAATTCATTACCGGCATGGTTTGTACCTTACCTCCATGCTCGGAATGACCCCCATCACCTTTTACCATACCATCTTTAACTTCCCACCAAAATATTAAGATGTGTGTATCATTTTATTTCTTAGCAGATACAATTATTTGTGTTTAATAAAGTGAATATGTGAAGCGCCAAAACACATTCTAAATTAACTTGAATATATAAAAGAAATCTTTATTGAAATCTGTTGGGCAAAACAAGTATGATTTGCTGAGATGGGGTTAAGGAGGAACACAATAACTAGCGGTAATCACTTAACTCTCCGAGATTTCCCCATTCATTGCTACTTACTACATAGAAAAAAAATCCTACATGCGCTAAAGTGCATATAAATAACAGTTTTAGACAGTTTACATCGAAGTGTCACACATAAGACATAAAGCGTCACAATTAAGCCACCTGCAGACACAGAGATGCACACACCAATACACCCACAATAATAATCCTCAAGATGCCGTGGAAAGTGCTATTGTGAAAAATGTTAGTTTCCTCATTCAAATGGACTCGTTCAGGATTTGCCTGTGGGTGTGTATCCCACTGTTCAAGCACTCCTTGGGACTCATTTTGGAGCTCCCTCTCCCTGCCCCACTGCATGGCATGCAGCGTTTACTCTATTTGCACTACGGAGTGCAAAAGAGGATTGTGAAGAGGCTTCCGCCGTCTCTTTACACTTCTCGCTTGCACTCCGCAGAGCAAATGACAACAAATGCTTGCAGGTAAGGGCAAAAGAAAGCACCCTTCTCCAGACAATTTTACGATTGTAACAAAACGAGCTGCATAATACTGAATATGCAAATGGGACTGAACACACGTTGCGTGCAAAGTGATTTAGTGATTTATCTTAGGCCAATTGTGCCTTTTCTGTGAGCAATACATCACAGTGTGGGCCTGATTCACAGAGCCTTTTTCAATGGGAATGCACCATTATAAAACGCTTTGGTAAATCGGCCTGTTGACTTCTAAGAGTGAGGGCCAGTGGGACAGGAGTCGTAAAAGCAGTGCCAGGAGGTCCATGAATATTGCCTGGGGTAGCATCTGCATTCTGTGGATCTGCCTGTCCAAACCCTGCTTGCAGATGCACAGCAATGTTTCAAGGTTTGCAGGTTCACTAGGGCTGAACGTTCTAATGCCTATATGAATACCATAGTTTATACTGAGTTTACAATCAATAAAATAAACACTTAAGGCTTACTGCTCTGTAAGTTAAGCAAAGTTCGACCAAATGGTAAACAATGCTTAATTATGAGTTGTTTCTTCTTGCAGAACCTGACAGCGACGTGACCTCTGAAAATGCCCAAGCGTCTAAAGTGGCTAACCAGGAAGAAGCAGAAGCAACACAAGAACTGGGCGAGCATGACCTCAGCAATAAGAAGATGGAGGCACTTCGGATTCGCAACCCCAGTAATGATGATGAGTTTCTCTCCGCGGAAACCGAGGAAGGACACGAAACGGACAAAGCCATGGAAGGTGCCCCGACCATAGCATGTGAAACTGAAAATGGGGAGGAGTCGGGCCCTTATGACGAGGAGAGTGAACCAGAGGACAGCCCTCCAGACAGCCCCAATAATTTTGCCCCTCGCTCTGACACGCAGAAGGGGCATCCAAGCTTCGGATTGAAAGCTGAAATTTCAAAGCATGCTTACTCTAAATATGACACAGTGTCATACCGAAAAATCAGGAGAGGAAATACCAAGCAAAGAATTGATGAATTTGAGTCTATGATGAATTTATAAAGTGAAATGAAAATGTTGGGTTTGAAACATTATTTTAGAAACACTATTATTTCTCATATACATCAGTCACATGTGTAATGTTTACCCTTACCATGATATCATTTTCAGATTTCACTATGTTGGGATTGTTGGCTTCCTTGACAACGGCTGGCTAGGCTGAAAGGCTAGTGCCGCCCATCCCGCACTCGCGAGGCGCATATAGAGATAAGAAATTAAAGATTATGCGGTACCATCCATAAAAACAATAGACCGATAGGTATTTTCGAGGGCATTTAAGCCTCAGAAGAAGAGCACGTAGCTCGAAACACGTGTTAGGCTGACATTAATAAAGCTGATTCTTCATACAATAAACTATCTACGAATTTCGCAGCATTAATCTTGAGTCCTTTACGCAGTGTGAATGTACCTCTGAGTTTGTACATTGTTGTTTTACAGAGCTCGCATGTGCAATATTTTAAAAACTACAAAATGTATTGCTGCATTATGCAAAATTGCCTCAATGGTTAATTTAATATTACAATTGCAGTAATGCTACATACGTCATTATGGCATGACACAGTGAAAAAAGCAAACCAATAGCAGGTTCACTTACTGTATCTCTTTCAACTGTGTTCTGCTCAATGAAATATTTGTGCTACATAAAAAAAAACGAATCAATAACCAATATTTGAATCATTTTTATGTAATGCTTGTATCGTTCCACCTCACGCCCATGGGGCTCAGAGCGCACAATGGTATAACATCCGGGTCGTTTCTGTTTCCACACTTTTTGGTAGCATTGCACATTCCTTAATCTAATAAAGAGTTTTTATAATGGGACAAATATTTGTTCAAAATCTGAAGCCTACTTGTTATGATAACTGTGACATGCAGAAAAGTGTAGCCTAATTCGCACGTTTGTCGTAAAATTAGCAGTTTTGTTTTGCTGGGTTGACATTCAACTCAGTAAAGGAAAATGGTAAATTAAACACATCAATGTCACATTTTCTTGATTTTTCACAGTATAATGTACTCAACATCACATGTTTGTGGCTTGGGCAAAGTTTGAATCCTAAGGCGGAACACAGAATCACAGTGTTTTATTGCCAACATGCACACCACAGAATCCAGCTGCAGAAATGAATAAATACCAAATAAAGATATAATTAGAAATAAAATAATGTTTTAGGGCAATACAATGTTTCACATTATCCATGCAGTAATCAGTATTAATGCTTAGAGTAAAATTGTAAAATGTCTAAATAACGCTTAGGGCAGTTCTTGGTCCATGTAATATCAACATGTCAGTACATTTCCTATGCATTCTCCTGGTTTTTGAATTAGATCACTCTGCTACTGTTTTGAGTTAGTGTACTTACCAAAAGTAAGTAGCCTACATTTTGGGATTCATTAAGAATGATGGAAATAAAGGTCCTGAGTGTTTTATCCAATATGCTTCTCTTTGTAACTGTGTGTCTCTGTTCTGTAGGATTTTTTTTTATATCTTTGGTTACCTTCACCACTTACAACAGCATGCATCTAAAAACATGGGGAATTAACTTGAAAACGTGCCCTTTTTGTTCGGGTCCTTTTTGGCGACAATTGCAGACTTAGGGCCTCATTACAACTCAGGCGTTAAGGGTTAACGCCGTCGTTAACCCTTAACGCCTGATTCCAATTTTAACGGCTGCTTTTAGCAACCGTTAAAATCCATGGCGCTAAACTGCCTTGGTGCTAATTACGGCACCGTAATTTACGGTGCCGTAATTATCGCCTTCCCCACTCCCATTATGCCCTATGGGGCAAAAATGGGAATGGGGAAGGGGAAATGGGGATTTACCGCCCCACTCACCTTGGAATGGGGCGGTAAATCCGCCATCCACCATGGTGTAAACATAGTTTACACCATGGTGGTAAAGTTGGTGTACTTACCGCCTGGGTCGTAAAGACCCCATTAGTGCAGCGCTGGAAACACACCCTGTACATGGTGTAAGAAAACATACACAAAGATAGGCCCCACATGTTTTACAATAGTGCTTTTTGGAATTTATCTGGATTGGATTGAAAAAAGAGACTGAGGCCCTCATTACAAGTCAGGCAGTGGACCATGGTGCTATTAGCACCATGGTCCATGCCGGATTCCGCCATAGTGGATGGCGGAATTACCGCCCCATTCCAAGGTGAGTGAGGCGGTAATTCCCCATTCACCATTTGCCCTTCCCCATTCCCATTTTTGCCCCATAGGGCATAATGGGGATGGGGAAGGCGCTAATTACGGCACCAAGGTCGCTTAGCACCTTGGACTTTAACGCCTGCAAAAAGCAGGCGTTAAAGTGTGAATCAGGCATTAAGGGTTAACGGCGCCGACGGCGCCGTTAAACCCTGAACGCCTGACTTGTAATGAGGGCCTGAATCCAAAGAAGGTTTATCAGAACACAGAAAAATCTGGTACAGCACAAAACACTTGTGTACATGAAAATATACATCAGTAAAATGCAAACTTAAGTGTCCCTGTTTTACGTAGAGTAACAAGGAGCATTTCCCATTCTATGCATTCCTGAACGGTCAGCAGATGCCAAAAACACTCTGACCTCCCACCAGATTACTTGGCAGGCAATGCAAAGTTATCTTCGAAACTTTGGAATGCTCTCTGTGGTTACGCAATCCTGCAAGTGAATGACCGCGAATGGAGAGCCAACCACTGTATTCTATTGCATAGAGAAAAAATGATGGTGTACTTTTAAAAATATCTTTCTAATTTTCTCACTCTTATGCTTAACAAGTGCTTTAGAAGCTCACTGTCCCCGTCGCTGACAGCGAGTCCCCTTCTCCAAAGCACACAGACCCTGTCTCTGCCCCCATCAACTACTGCAGTCAGCTCAGTGAAGGACAACCCACACCCTCCTTTCTCTGAAGGCAGACTTCCAACACACAACCACAGTCTAGCACAGTTTCAGCTCCTCGCACACGTCTTCCACAGCTACTCCGTATATCTCTGATCTTTCTTTCTTCTTTCTCAAGCCTCTTCTTGATTCCTCTTTCTCCTTGCAGAAGCCCCTACTTTCCATCCTCACTCCCGTTTTCAAGCCTTCTCTCTGCCATCCCACTTTTCGTATTGCTCCTTACAGAAAGCATATCACTTTCCAGCCCTGGCTGTGATGTCAGCTATCAATCAAACTTCCTCTGTCATGCCAACTGCCAATAGTTTGCCAGAAGGTTCTCAGCTCCTCCCTACTCACCTTTGTACAGTGTTGAGTAGCATTGCTTCCCCAACCTGGATGAATATTTGTAACACTTTAATTCTAATTTCCTGTGCTTCCAGCTCACAGAGAATGGGCTGTTTTAGGGCTCTTTAGGCAGAATGATTCTGCAATTTCATCATACTGTGAGCCTCACATGCAGGCTGTGGATTGGATTGCAATTTGTGCTATTTGATTTCTAAGCCATCATCCACAGTCTGTCTCTACAGTTTGAACTGGCAGCTTGCACGATTGGGTATGGCCTAGGCTAATCCCACACTAATCACTAATTATAATGGTTTGGTTAAGATTAAAGTTAATGGGCCTCATTACGACCCAGGCGGTAAGTTACCGCCTGGGCCGTGACTTTACCACCATGGCGTAAACTACGTTTACGCCATGGTGGTTGGCGGACTTACCACCCCATTCCGACCTTGGCGGGGCGGTAAGTCCCCAATCCCCATTTACCCTTCCCCATTCCCATTTTTGCCCCATAGGGCATAATGGGAGTGGGGAAGGCGTTAATTACGCCACCGTAAATTACGGTGGCGTAATTAACTCCATGGTCCCTTAGCGCCATGGATTTTAACACCTGCTAAAAGCAGGTGTTAAGTCCGCCATGGCGCTAAGGGACCTCGTACTCAGGCGGTAAGGGTCGGCGCTGTTTACGCCGCCGTAAAACCCTTACCGCCTGGGTCGTAATGAGGCCCAATGTGTTAGTACTTAGTAATCAGTATGTTAATGGCTAGCCTACACTGTCATACTGTGCTATGCTATTCTATTCAATCAATTCAAGCTGTACTATGCTCGCACCTTTCCTTGGTTTGTATGACTGTCATCAGTGCCTCACATCAGTGCTAAGCCACAGACATCAGCTGCAACACCATCAGCATGTGTACACTGGCACACACTTTCCATAGGAGTCTGAGGTGCTGATAGAATTCTTGCATGGTTTAAATTCGCACCACTTGTTCCTACATATTTCCCCCCTTTTGTTTCTGTAAGTTCCTAAAAAAATAAAAGGGCCTCTGCAGAAACAAAACTCTTGACTACATTTGTAAAGCAGATTTGAACTACCATGGCCTTAAAACACATGTGCTCCATTTAACTGACTTTTCCTTTTTTCAACAGTCAACAGTGTATTATCATGTATAGCTTGACTGCACGTACAATTAACTATACCAAGATGGATACCATGGACACAGCTACAATCACCAAACCCTTTTCTGTCCATGTTTCACATGTTTAAGCATCTCCCTCTGTCAAACCCATATCACTCATAGTGATATTATTCCTTTGCATATTCATTTTAAGCATGCTCACATTTGTAAGTCTTTACAAATAATATCAGGATCAATGGGGAATGTATCTTTCTGGAATAATTCAATATTCTCTGTTTTACCTTCCCACAGGTATGATATGGTATGATATTGCATTTATAACGCGCCTATGCACAAGTGTTTCAAGGTGTGACGTCCCCATCCATGTGAAACAATGTTAAACCCTCCACTGTCACCACTTTGTCTTTAGGGACAGTCATAAAAAAACACCTTGTACTGCAATGGTTTGATAAGAAGCGAACAATGAATGAGATGGGTCACCGTAAAATGTGATGTGCATGTACTGACCAGCCACCTGTGTTCAACTAATTTAGCATATGCCAACTCATCATATTGTGTGTTACTTATAGACACCTCACACCCTTCAGCAATAACATGATCTCCCCCAACCAAAAATGGCGCTTGATACATCAGGTAAAAACGGCTTCCCCCGTACATATGTAATTCTGTTCCTTAAAAGTAGAACAAGTGTCCAATTTTGGCACTAAATACAAGTCAGACTCCCCATCTTGAAAAGCCTCTGTTTCAGGAGTTACAATTTTGATGTGTTTGTACCCCTGCCAGAAGCCCACACCATTCACCAATTTAGTCTTATCAATAAACTCTGGAGTGACATAAACGGAAAACCTATCCCTGTCCTTTCAACATCTATATATAAGGGTATTGCACTCCCCATTTCAAATGCAATTTTCTCCTGGATTGTTTCCACCTCTCTCTGTGTGATATGTGCTATCATTTGATGGATGATGTCAGATGACACAAGGTACAAGGTACAAAGGAATGTGCCCCTGTATCAGTTGAGACACTCAGTTTTGAATTTCTGTTAGGAACTGTATCAATACGCTTTTCAGAGGATTCACCACATTAAAAATATCCTCTATCAATTTGTCACTGTTTACTACAACGTTGATGCTATGTTACATTATCCTGGAATGTTCAGTTAGAGTCAACATTGTTTGATTTATATACTGAATTACCTCCTTTTGTTCAAACTTGAAATCATCTAGCCTTTGCTGAATCACTTTTAAATCCTGCCCCAGTTCTTGGGCCTTAACACCCAAAGTACTCACAGGCATTGCATGTGCAGTTGAGACTGTTGTCCCTACAATAGCACCAATTATGGTCATGACAATTGCTGCAACCAAAACCCCAACCATTCTTTGCCCCCTCCTTTTCTAATAATGGGATGAGTCTTTTCCCTCCCTCCCCTCCTCCTATTCCCCTCGTAGGGCTCTTTCCCCTCCGCAGGGCATACCCCTGATATGTACCCCTACCCGGAAGGTCTTTAAGGCTGGCAACCTTCTTCATATTGCCACTTTCAACTCTTGCTCTGCTGTCAAACACTCCTCTGACATTTTCCACCTCCTTGAAGAACTAGACCTTGATGTCCTTGGTCTTACTAAGACATGGTTCACGGCCACCTCTGTCATGAGCTTTGACAATCTACTCCCTGATGGCTAGAAGATCCTTTCTGCACCCAGATCCTCCCGGTCTGGTGGGGGGGATTGGAGTGGGTAGCCTTGATCATTCCTGAGTGGATTCCTACCTCTATCATTCACAGACAGACCTACTCCTCTTTTGAATGCCTTGTCTGTAGGCTCTCTCTCTCTCCTAACCATTCTCTTACTTTGGCTACCATTTACTGGCATCCTAAATTTACAGTTAATAATTTAGCATCATAGAATGGTTATCCCTTACTGCTAGGAGACCTACACCCTCAGCATAACATCATTGAGCCCTGCAATTGGCTTACATCTACCTCATTGATGGAAGCAGCATTGAGTCGGAAGGAAAAGCTGGCTGAGTCCACCTCCAAAGGCCCAGGACCACTATCTGGACCTGTCTGGGATGAAAGGGCCTCCCGTCCGACTAACCATTAAGGTATTAGATTGTTCTGGCTCCCGATACATTGCATCCCCTTTCCTACCCAAACTAATGCCCCACTACTCTGTTATCCCACCAACCTTCTTCCTCCCATCAGCCATCTCTTCCCCTCTGGTCTGCGGCACCCTGCACTTCGCTGTATTGACCCACGATCCTGATCATATCAACTATGACATGCACGATACCGCCAGGCTCACCTGCCTGAGGGCCCGCACCAAACCCCCATGTGCCTCCTTACCTATATCGATACCCAATCGATATACAAGACTCTGCTCATGCACATTGCTTACCCGCTACTCAAACTGTGCCGCAACCCAGATCCCTAACGATTCAGTCACCCCAGCCTTAAGAAGATCACACATCCCTGGCCAGCGCCTCCTGGAACAGCAAACATCACCAAATTGATCCAATCGGTACAGCTTTCTCAGCACACGCTACCCTGCAGAACTATGCCACACAGATCATTAGCCTCTTCAGAAGCCAGCCTGCTAATTGTGCCACTGCACAGCACCCTGAATACTGACCACAGCATCAAGCTGAAATCACCCACTACCACACCACACTCAAATTGGTTTCCTGCATCTACCCATGCAAGCATGCCACCTGCGTACGCCAGCAACCCAAACTACTTTTTACTGCACAGTTCTGAAGACCATGCAAGATGTATGCACACTGCGGCTCTGAACAGTCACCTGCATACCAACTCAGCATAGCCCTCCAATAGTGTTGGAATCAACTCGCCCACATGCATGCACACCAGCCTTAACATGTACCTCCCCATCTACTTCCCCAAAACACCTGGCACCTCAGAGCATGTAGTTAACTAAAACCTGAGCCAAGCAATGTGGACAGTGCAAACAGACTGTCACCTGAACCTAGCAAGTCTACCACCAATGATCATCCAACCCCTTTTGCCAGTCCCCTGATCTGTGCCTCACATGACACCACCAACTACCTGCCTCACAGTAAGGTCAGAAGCAGCCTACCTGCCAATCCCACTTCACCACAGCCCTGCGCAGCTAAGGATCACTGAGGCACTTGTCCACCAGCACTCCATCTGCCCCCCTTGAGCAGTGCCCTAATCAATGATATATCTGTTCTATCTCACCCCGTAGACATCCATGACCTTATTGCATCAAACAATTTAGACCTCCTAGCCATCACAGAAACCTGGCTACTTGACTATCTCTGATCCAGCCCTTTCCATGGCTATCCCACCAGGATTTACTATCCACTGCAGTGATCGACCGAATGCCAGAGGTGGAGGGGTAGCTCTGATTGTAAAAGATAATCTCAATGTTAGAAAGTTCAGCTCCACTCAGGTACCCAACTGAGACTTACGCTCACTCAAATTATCACTGTCCCACACCTCCGCCATCACACTCCAGAACCTCCCCTTTCTTTTCAAGAGGATCTCCTGCACATTCTTATTTCCAACATTATGCCAACCTCAAAAACTATCCCATTAGGTGTCCTCAACCTAAGGCTTAATGATGAGGAAAACCTTAATGCATCAGCTGTAGCCATCTCTCATAACACCTTAGGATTTATACAACGTATCACTACACCTAGTCATGCAAAGGCCGTACCTTAGACTGGCTAGCAGATCTCAACTGCCATATCTCATTCTTATCCAACATGCCTTGTCTGTGGACTGACCACCACGGTATACTGTTCTCTATCCCTACCTCCAGCCCACCTACTCGAACCAGACAGACATTACTGCCCACCATCGCCAGGAGCTCGTAAAGCCTAACTAAAGCTAGAATCCTGCCCCTGCTAGGCACTCGTCAGCCCACAATTTCTCCTAGTACAAACCCAGTCACGCTAGCCGACCTAAATCTCGAAACAATCATAAACACAGTTGACACCATCACCCCTCTAGCATCATCCAAAACCAATCCTACTACTCATCGCAATTCATGGTTCACCCCGGACCTGCAAGCACTCTGAGCCAAAAATAAAGAGACTGAGGCCAAATGGAGCAGAATTCCCTCACACACCCACAAATCCTACTACTCAATGTTTGCCAAAGAATACAAACGAGCCATCCTTTTAGCAAAACACACAACCTAAAACATCAGAATTGCCAACGCTTAGTCAAACAGTCACACGCTATTTACCATCCTTAGAGAACTAAAATACCCATCTGCACTGTCCTCCAACTTCACCGAAGATGAGGCCTGGTGCACCAATATCCAGAATGCCCTTCTAGATAAAATCTCCATCCTCCACAAAAAAATAAATGTAAAACAAAGCACCATCAACTCCAACACACAGCCCCCCTTCCTCTACCCTCTGCCCACTGTCCAGCAAGACTTCCCGATATTTCACTTCAACCTGGTCTCCAAAGCCGATGTTGCCGCCATCCTAAAAATCTTGAAACCATCCAGATACAGAGGTGATCCCTGCCCATTAACAGTTATCAAGGATTGCTCTGAAGCCCTGACACAGTTTATCACTACTTTCATTAACACATCCTTCTCCTCTTGCCTGGTACCCACTAGCCTCAAGGAAGCATGAGTTCTTCCGCTTTAAAACTAATTATCCCTGGACCCTACTATACCTAACAATTACTGGCCCATCACTACAGTCCCCTTCCTACTAAAGATCCTGGACAGAGGAGCGTACCTCCAAATTCAGAAATATTTGGAGATCTACCGTATCCTAGAAACATGCTAATCAGGCTTCCATCCGGGTCATGGCACTGAATCAACTCTGTTAGACCTCAAGAATCAGCTTGACGAGATCAAAGATGCTTGAAAGCCTGCACACCTTCTCCTCATAGACCTCAGAGCAGCGTTTGATTGATAGATCATAAGATCCTCTTCAGGACCTTACTGCTGCAGCCAACTTCTCGCTTGAAGCTACTAATCGGATTACCTCCTTTTTAGCCAACAGAACCATTAGAGTATTCACAGAAAACACAAGTGCACACCCCTCTCCAATCACATGCGGAGCCCCACAAGGCATGCACATCTCCCACACCTTCTATAACATATTTACAAATTCTTTTTCACCTTCTGAATCTTCGCGGCAGCTCCTACATGAAATAAGCTGATGACACCCACATTTTTCACCCAATCTCAGGTGACTATAAAAATGACTCTTCTACACTACTTGAAATCTACCGCACTATTCAGGCATGGATGGCCTCCCACTTTCTCTGCAAGAAAGGTGAAAAGACTGAAAACTGTAGGATCCCGAGCTGTGCTAAAATCCTGACATTCTTTACAGCTCTTTCACTATCAACGCATCTCGATAATGTCTTGATTCTGTTAGAGTTAACCATTTTCACACACTTTATGAAGCATTTCTACATCTCCGGTTATGTTTACTACTTCTTGCAATTTGGGAGGTTTGACCTGCCAAAGCTTTTCTTTGATTGCATTATTGCATGTGTGCTTCATAAGCTGATTACATAGATCTTGTCCTGTGTTGTTTCAAATATAGACATCAGGGCCTAGAAAAAATGTGTTTCTTTCTAACACTCTATTAGTCTTATCTAGTTACTTGTATTCCTTCATCACACTCTTCTCCATCACTTACCACATTTGGTAGGTGAATACACATCCTTCAATCCTCCTTTCCCAGGCAATATAGAAGAGCTGCTTCCTGTTGGTCATCAAGCTACTGCCAAGAAGAGGCAATTCTACAGTTCGCACTCAATCATTGTCTCCCCTATAACTAGTAGCAAGGGTTGAGGTCAACCCGAAGGTTAGAAGTGAGACTTAGCAACAGGCTTTTAGGCACTAGGGAATGTCGACCTGGCAAAGCGGATAGCAAGATGGGCTTGGGGAATAGGATCAGGACTCTTTGATAGGAAAGTGAGGTCCTCCCAGCACCAACACGCTCTTCTGAGCTAGCTGACTTTGGGGAGCCTTTATGGAAGCTTCTTCCAAGCAGCATACAACTTTAAGAAGAACAGCATACAACTTTAAGAAGAGAGCCTAAGACACCCCAATGATGTGACATAATTAGAGACTTGCATGGGATGCTCACTCATCCATCAGACCTCAGTTCATCTGAGCAACACAGGGCCAAAGACTGTGTATGACTTGAGAAAGAGACCTGGGAAGATGCTATTTGTATCAGAAACATTCATTGTGAAGCAGGTAAGAGAACAGGCCTGTGAATTTGTTGACACATTTGGATTCAGTCTCTAGCAAATCCAGGGCAGACAGAGAGATCTGGAAAGGTGACCGCTGGAACCCATTGCCAGAGGGGCTTTGGGAATCTTGTGAATACTGACTGCATGGTTTAAGCACCACAGAGGAAAGTGAACCTTTGAGAGACTTTTGTATTCGTTAATGTCATCCTGACCAGAGACTTAACCACCCTTCCCTTACGAAAGGGGGCTTTTAGAGAGACAAATTCCTAGGGTTATTTCTATTTCTTTTATTTTGAACCTAAGAGAAAACCTTCATCACTTCATAAAGGCACAGTTACTGTGAAGTTAATATAAAGATCTCAGTCTTGCATTGCTTTAATGGCGATGTCGCTGAAATAAAGCTGATATTGAATTGAAAGATCTTAGTCTAAAACACAACTCGTTTGTCTGTTTGTGTTTTCGTCATGGCCTTGCAACATTTCTTAAACCAGCTAATGAGGAAACTCTTGCAAGATCAATAAAATGCCATCAGGCTTATTGGAAGCCTAAGAAAACGGACAATCTGCCCAACGTTTCAGCATCTATCCAGTGGCTTGGAATACCAGAGAGAAGGGAGGTTCAATTGGAATGGCAGACAGTGGAGTCCTTTCATGGTTTGGGTTTGGTCAACTTCAGGAATAAAATACCTTCTTACCATCTGTGAAAACACTTTGGCCTGGTCAGCAGAGAGATTTGTCAACGGTTAGCTATTAATGGGCCACATTTTGGGAAAAGACTTTTAGCATGCACTCATCTGTGTTCTGGAACATGCTGTCTGCCTGTATTCCAGTGAAACAAAAATCGACGAGCTTTAAACATCTCTGAAAAGGTTTCTGTCTAGATGATGGATTTAGTTACAGGACCCCATCTTTCCCTACACTCCGAAGAACTAGAGAGGGACAGGCCACTGATATTGTACTGAGTTCACATTATTAATCACTTGTTCATTCATTCACTCATTCACTAGACCAGTCACGCCCTCCATGCCTCTTTCCAGGCCAGTGCATTACTAATATACAGAGTGCATTACTTTATCGTTAATACCATAGGGGGTAGGGCAATAGGAGGGGTTTGTTGTTGCAACACAAGCAAACTATCCTGAACAAATTGAAACCCATTAACGGGCGTTAAGGACACTTTTTACTTTTAAGTGACCCCCTTCCCCCAAGGGCACTAGAGTTTTGCAGCCAACCGTGGGGCAGGTGTAATTGTTTTCACATCTGAAAATATGTTTGCTCACTGCATGCAAGCACATATTAATCCCAATGAATAACAACAGAAAGCGGGCTGCATCTGAAGTCCACTTTCCATTTCTAAAATTGAAATTTGGACACAGTACAATACTGAGAAGGATGCAGGATGCCTGAGAAGAAAGCAGGATGACAGGATCGAGAGAGACATTCCGCACGGGCTAGTAAGTGTAGGAAGGATGGGATTAGACAGCAACCAGCATGTGAGTCGAAGGTGTGTACAGGTACACAGCACTCAGAAGCACAGGAGGGGCAAGCAAAAACTTTTGTGTAGAGGAGGAGCGAAGTACCCCCACCCCAACCACCTCACCCATATTGCCTTTATGTTGGGAGCCCGAATGCGAAAACCGTGCAGTACCAGGGGGAATACCAATACCTAATGGAGAATCCTGGAGGCAAGGTTTCCATTGAGAAAACCGTACTTGCATACAAGAAAATATGATGGCCATTTGAATGAAATCCCAGAAGAAGCAGAGCAAACGAAGGGCAAAGACGAATGGTGATGTCACACAGAGCTGAGCTGACGTGCATGGAAATGATGCAGAGACTAGAGAATGCAGATATTTTAGAAGGCATCAAGAAAGTATCAAGGATAAGTGACATCTTGGGAGCAAGGTGAAGAAGCTTATGCCACAGAAATGATGAAGATATCAAGTCAGTTTACACGTGTACAAGTGCAGAGAAATGCAAGCAGATAAAGTATTCTTGAGGCTAGCTTCATAATGAATAGATTCCGGCATGCACCAATATATACATATATGCATAAAGAGTAAAGGATGGATGTTTCTACTAAGTATTGTAGCAGTGCTGGACTCTAGAAAGAAGGCTTCATTTTCAGTGTGTCGCAGCTAATTGAAATAATAAAGTGAATCTCGAAAAGGCGAGGTTGGATGAGCCATGAAGTCTAGTCAACTAACATTGGATACAAATCGTGGTAAAGCACAAAACTCCTGTTCAAAAGACATGAACAAATGAGGAAGACATCAGAGGCCTAACAGTATTTTAAAGACAGTGAAAGCTTGAAATCGTGGTCTTCAGTCACATGGAAGGATGAAGTTGGACGAGAAAGATGCTCACACCTACGCATGAGGGCAGAGCGTGCCTTCAATCCCCTGAATTCTCCACAGGTCAGAACAAGCTCAAGGCCAAGCTTCAAAGCCTAATTGACTAAACAGACCACTGAGGTGATGATGGATTGATATGCTAATTGGTGGAAGTTATGGTTAAGACAAGCTCACCAGCAGCTGAAAGGCCAGCCTCCGTGCTGCTATACGTGGGTGGAAAAGTACTGATGAAGGTTAGAGTGCCAACCAATAGTAGGGGACTGTTTAATTAAGGGTCCTATAGTTTGGGTAGCCAATGGGATGTCAAATATTTAGTGACATTCATAAGTGGTCATTTTAGAGGGAGGGCTTAGTTGCCTTACCTGATGATAAGGAGCCAATCACATATTCCTAATTTTTAGGGTGGTATTGATCGTATACTTAGATGTTCACAAAAGCCTATCACAGTTACTCGTAGGTTTTTGTAGTTTGCCATGTATGATGACGCTGGTAGTAACGTAGGTCGTTGTCAATGATGATGAGTTTTTGATATATGAGCTCAGTTTTTTATGAAACTAGTTGAGTAAGATGATCGGCCGAATTCGTTGATGTTCGTTGTAGTCCCTGTTTTAGGTAATTGATAATAAATAAAACAGTTATCCTTTTTGCCAACTACCTGAGTCATTTTGATTATTGATGTATAAATAAAATCGGCATCCCCATCCATCTCCAGGGTAATTGCTACTCATCTTAAAGGGCTGAGGTTATTCAGTTCACTTGGTAGTGGAGAGGATGGTTTAAAAAAAAACATCGACATAAGGAGTCCCGGCAATATCGCACAACCCCTGCCATTCGGCTAACAGGACGTGAAGCTACCCGTAGATCGTGCTTTAGTTTAAATTGCTAAAATCTTGCAAGCAGGATGTAACGGGTCCCTCCGGTTTCAAACGGAATCCCCTCCCACGGTCTACGAGAAGCTGAACGAACGGGAAGTTGAAGAGGCGTACGATCCCGAGATTCGGAAGACAAACATGCAAATGGTGAGTAAAAACAAAACAAGCTGGCAAAACTGTGTATGGGCAATGAGTGACAAGAAGTGATAAGGGAAAGAAGTATAACAGGGGGAGGTGGGGTAACAGTAACTTGAGAATAAGAGTGTTAAATATTGAGTAGAAGTTGACTTATGAGAAGCCAAGCAATTGAGAGTTATCGTGACTAAAATGCCACAATAATAGAATATTCCCTGTGCCTGCGTTTTAAAGAATGTAACAGAAGAAATCTGAAACTAAAATCCCATAGCGGATGATGTAGAAAAGGAGTTTGGTTGAAGACGTAACTTAAAGAGGTTGTGTCAGGAATCTGTCAGGTAAGGACAAAGGCAGTGAATATGGCAAGGGATATATGCACGATATCAAACAGTGAATAGCTTGAGTCAACAACATACATACAGGAACCAAGACTCAGGTATACTAAAACCCAGGAGTGCAAACAAAGTGTGACAACAATACAAATATATGAAAAGGGATGTGGGGTAAGCACTTAAATACTCCTTATGACTGCAAGGAAAGTCGGCAAGCTCCTACCCACAATTGCGATTACAGGTTCTGACAGCACTAAGCCCACGTAGAGGGCAAGCAACAACAGATCTGTGATCTAACACTCTTGATGGTATTAAATAAGGAAACTTAAAAACAATACTCACGAGGACGAGAAATACCACTTGAATGTCAGCAAGCCCACGAACCCTGTTGATCAAACAGGGACCCCGAAAGGCTGTAACACCAATGGGAGGATAACTAAATACATAAGACTCAAGACAAGGGGCAAGTAGGAATAGTGATTACAGAATAGTGAGGAAAACATAGGCATTCATACAGGAGCTAGCTAACAACAGAACACCACACCTAATGATCAATGGACAGTATATGCAGAGGTGCAAGGGAAAACATGGAATGGATTCCAAGAAAAGTAAAGGAACAGGAGTAGGGAAAACGAAATTACAAGGGCAAACGTTCCCCACCCAACCAAGGAAAAGGGCAGAAGGCTAATCTAAAAAGAGGAAAGACTAAAGCATCAAGGTATACAGCAGCAAAGGACAAGTCAGAGAAATATAGAACACAGGCAAACTGGGCTGCACCAAAGGGAAAAGCACTGAGAAATGCTGCCTTCAAACAGGGGAAAACAGAAGGGAAATCTGAGATGCAGAAATCAATTAAGCACATAAATTCAAAATCCAAGGATAAGGAACAAGCAATGGAAATTTGGAACTAGGCACAAGGCTAAGAACCAGGAACAAGGGGTCAGTCAGAAACAGGAACACTGCAACAATGACCAGCGCTGGACTGAAACAAACTGAGGCTTTTAAACATGCTTAACGAGCACACGCCGCAGGTGTGCAGCTTGCTGCACCTGCAGCCACAGGTGTTGCTTATCTTCCACCCAGCCTTGTCCTGCAAGGGTGGAGATGAAGCAGTGGGCCAGGCATTCTGGGAAGCATAGTCATTTGATTAAAGCAGCATACTGGCTGGCAAAAACCTGGAATGGATCCGGAAGGGAAGTAGTTTGGCAAATAAGGATTTAGCGCTCCCAATTCATCACAGCACTATAGCATAAGGTTCGGAAGGAATGTCCAGTAGGGAATAAACCCCAAATCATGCCCCCAAGCGGTGGGAACGGGAGCGAAGGAAGCGGATCATGACAGGTTGATTTAAACTCTGTAGGAGTATTGATTTAGAGGGCAAGATGAGTCTTAGAGAAAAGATCGCAAGAGATAAGAGATATATGTCACTGGTCGAGTATGTCTATTTGTCTGTTTTGTTTTATGTATTTATGTGTTGGTGATGATGTAATAGTAAAAAGTGATTGATGAAAAAAGGAGAAACACGATGTTGGAAAATTTAATTGTTTGTACAAATTCAAGCTGATGGTGTTTTATAGCAAGATTAAAGTAAAAAACGTGATTTAAAAGGATTGGAGTCTGCGACAATTGGTGCACGCTCATATTATATTGTTTTTCTGAAACATATTTTTTCCAAATCTGTGACAAAAGCAAACGAGTATTGATGGTCAAGAGTGACGAGTTACAAATGGAGGATGTTACTGCACTTGTGCACCTCTGCGAGCAATTGCTGAAACATGCACCTAAGCTTAGATAGTATAGTGCGGAATGGGTTAAGGGAACCGCAGACAAAATGTTAATGCTGTGGCCGCAAGGAGGGTCACTATCAAAGGTAGTCCTGCAGCATATGACGACATATTTGCATGCAGCATATACGGGAAAAAAGCTAGACAAGCGACTAGCGAGCTTAGAGCTTTAGAAAATGTACCAGGAGGAAATAGAAGAGCCGCTTCCTATATATTGGATTCTAAATATATACAAAGAGGGGGGTGAGGAGCCTTCTGCTACCCCTGCCCCAGCTGAAATAGATGGTGAAAACAAGAAAGACGATGAGTTATACCCATTGAGGGAGCTTAAGGCAGCAACATGGTACAGCAACCCGGCATACGAATCACCTGCGCAAAGCAGTGACGAGGGCTCGGAGAAAAATATTGAGAAAGATGTAATCCCTAAGGTCCCGAGGGACAAGGAGAGATGCGACAAGGAGAGAAGTGATTGAGCAAGCACATTTTTAGATATAGGAAGAGAAATAAAGAGATGGAAGGGAGAGAGAGATAAAGCTAATGAGTTAGCACTTCTACAGAACGAATGGATGGGTGGACAGATTTTGCTAAAACTCAATGGTAAAGACATTGAGGATGTCAGACAAAGAGAAGATCAAGATGGGCAAGATAAAAAGGATAGAGAAAGGGAGGAACGATCGAAAGAAGAAGAGGTGAAAAGGAAAGATAGACAAAGACCGTAGGAGTTATATGAAGATGAACAATTGAAGAAGCAGGAAAGAGCAGAGGAGCAAAGAAAACGAGATAATGGACAAAGGGCAATCAATGAGAGGGAAAGGTTAGAAAGAAAAAGAATAGAAGAGGATGAACAGAAGTTAAGGGATAAGAGAATACAAAGACGAAAGGATGAGGAGATACGAAGGGCAAATGAATGAAAGGAAATGAAGAAAAAGAGGAAGACAGGGTGAGGGAGGAAGCAAGCAAGCGTAGAGAGCTTGATGATGACATAGAACGAAAAAGAAGGTAAAGAGCATGTAACCTCAAACGCCTGGAGAAGGAGGTAAGGAATCCCGATCCAGAAGTGGCATGGAAGGACATAAAGGAGTTCTTCCTGGAATATGAGTCCTTACTAGGCCCATCTAGATTAAATCTAGAGGACTCTAGAAGTATTGGGGAAGCGATTGATAAAGTTTATCATGACATGAGAGCCCAGAAAGAATTAAAAGGGAAGGAAAAAATGATCGGCTCGAGAGTACACAGTTGCATGTTACAGAGGGAGCCTCATGTAGCACAAGACCCAAGTAGTTGTGTTTAGATAGACTTACTCTACACAGAGATGAAGAGGAGAGAAGTTATACAAGTTGGGTACAGGAAATGTCAGACGAAGACAGAGACACCTTCCGCGGAGAAGCGAGAGGTGACGTATGTGGTTCTGAGGGTTGTTTTACAATGGATAAGGAAGTGAGATGGTCAGATTTAGATGTACCTATACCTCAGGCATCAAAATCATTGATGCAGTCAGATCAACCTAAAGGGCAACCCCATGGTGAGAGGGGGGAGTCACCACCTTACGTGAGCAGATTAAGGTCACTGCCAGGAAGAAAGTGGTGCAGAAATATTGTCCCTGCATTGAATAGACAGACAATGGGAGATGAGAGTGCGTTTGGGGTTTCACAGTTTCCCTTACTAGAGAAAGGGGGAGCTAGACTACAGTATATACCTTGGCCCCAGATGGACAAGGATCATTTAAGATGTAAACTTCTGAGTTTAACTTCTGGCACTGGTAAATTGATATATGTATTAGAAAAGATAACAGGAGGAAATACATTGGCTATAGGGGACATTAAGGGTCTCCTGATTGCCATCCTTGGAGAGAGAGAGATGATGTTTGGTCCAGAGCAGGGTATGCTGGTGTTACTACGGATAACACTACTCGTGACGGTGCACCGTTCAATAACTGCAGAGCGGCAGTCTGGAAAGCGCTTAGAGTACTGTATTCAGACACGTCCGATATGGGAGTTATAATGACGAAAAAGATGCAGGAATGGGAAGACCCGCTTGTTTATATTCAGAATTTCCAAGAGCAATGAGCCTTGGAGACACGCAAGGCTTGTGGGAAATCTATACCTGTGTTCTATCATATATTATGCCAAGTGCTGCCAGACCCGGTACAGAAGCAGCTCAAGAAGCTATTGGATATAGAGGCAAAACCATGGTAAGAAATTCAGCTGACCATCGCATATTATTGCAGACTCTTGCAAGAAAAGAATCGCGAAAAAGATGATATCAGGAAAGGCGTAAAGGCAAAGTTAGTGCAAAATAAGTTATCTAAGTATGCTATTGAAGGGGCGATGATAACTAGTGGAGATGGATCAAATTCACAGCAGGTAACAAACCTGCCACAGATGAATAATCAAAGGCAGTTTGATCTGGACAATAATGGAGTTGCTCCACAAGGAAGAGGAGGACTTCAAGGTAGACATTTTCAATATAATCAATGGAATTGACAGAACAATCAGGGAAACTTTCAGAGGAATCAAGGTAGGTTTCAAAATATGCAGAATGAAAATCAAGATATGCAGGATGGCTAAAATAGGAGATTTCTGCCTCCTTTATGTTGGGCATGTGGAATGATAGGGCATTTAGCTTGTGTGTGTAGAAGTAAAGGGTTTGTGCAAAATGGTATATTTTCAAGGGGGGGCTTCAAACACGCCTGCGTATTCACAGCAGAGTGGAGATGGGTTTGCTCAGAGTTAAACAGTGCAACAGGCACAAGCGAGGAGAATGCAGCAAGGATTGCAAATGCAGCAAGCAGCAGTGAATCCGCCGCAAGGGCAGTCGCAGCATTCACCTATGCAGATACAGAAAAGCACAAGCATGGGGCAGTTAATGACTCTTAGGGTAGGGGGTGTCACTGCAGATGGAGGGAATCCTTTTACAGGTACAGGAATGAAGCTGTGTCCACAATAGGACAGCTCACTGGGAGACTTGATGTGTTCAATACTACCCCTGACACTGAATCCTCACGAGGAACCGAGGGTAGATGTCAGTATAGGAGGCAACCGGTTTTTGGTTTTTAGTAGACATGGGTGCAGCACGCTTGTGTATAAAAGAAGGAAAATATTCAATGTCTGGCAATGCCATGAATACTCAAGGTTTCTCAGGTGCTACAAGCAGGGTTCCTTTTACTGAAGAATTACCAGTCTCCATAGGAGAATGTGACATGTTGGTGCCATTGCTGTATTCAAGGTAGACACCTGTCAATATATTAGGTTGAGATTTGATGACTAAATTGAATATGACAATCTCGTTTACTGATGAAGGTATAGTATGTTCAACACCAGGAATGCATTATTTAAACGTCAGTGAATTTATTATTGCATTTGCAGGACAAGTGACTATACGAGCAGTTCCGTTGGAACCTGATGTTTTTCATTATGGAGTACTCATTTTGTTGAAATGGCTACCAGGCCTAGTAGGCAGAACTGTAAGAATACCGGATGAGTTTCTATGCAGGCCAAAGATGCCTATGAATGAAGAGGAAGTGCAAATCTTTCCCTTAGAATTACAAGTAGCTACAGTGCAAGGAGAAATGGCTTTGCTTGATGGAAATGATAATGAGGGCAGACGATGGTGCACAGTAATTACCATCAGGGAGGGATACAGATCAACTGATGTCACTGATGAAGATCTGTTTGGAGATCACCCATCTGATGACGAAGTAGTGTTTGAAATGAATATTACTTATTGGGTACGAGCCATCAAATGAGAGGTTCCTCAAAAAATGATGATAGCACAAAAGCGTCCTGAATATTTTGATGAAGACATGACAAAAGTGCCAGTCTCATTATGGACTACAGGCCCTTATGATGTAGGCCTATTGATGGGGGTTGGAGAAGTAAAGATTAAATTGAAGCCAGAAGAAATTTTACCTCGAGCACGACAGTATCCTATGTCTCGAGAGGCACATGAAGGTATTTTTAAAACAATTTCCGCCATGATGGATCAAGGCATCTTGGTGATGTCAGAGTCACTGTGTAATACATCAGTGTACCCTATCAAGAAATCTAAGAGGGGGTCATGGAGGCTAATTCAAGACCTTCGCCCAATTAACCAGATTGTAGCGGGCAAGTTCCCTCTAGGTCCTAATCTTGCTACAATCCTATGTAACATACCTGTTGAAGCACAATATTTTACTGTGATTGATTAGAAAAATGCATTTTTCTCAATCCCCTTACACAAGGACTCACAGGATCTGATGTAATTTACGTTCAGACAGATGACGTTAAAAATCATGAGATAACCTCAAGGGTACTGTGAATCTCCATCGATTTTCAATACAGTTCTCCAGATGGATATGAGCAATATTAATCTGGAAAGTGTTCTGTTGCAATAGTTAGATGACATTTTAGTTTGCAGCACTTCAGAGGAAGGGTGCAGACGTGATTCTATTCAGTTGATGATTACGCTCGCTAATAAAGGATATAAAGTTGACAAGGAGAAGTTACAATATTGGCAACAAGAAGTGTTGTATATAGGTCCCTTTATTTTGCATGAAGGAAAAAAGTTTACTCCTGAAAGACCTGAGGCTATTTTGAAAACCACAAAGCCACACACGATAAAGTACATGCAAAGATTTCTGGGACTATGTAACTATGCCAGAGCATGGTTCTTTAATTACAGCTGACATATAAGGCCTTTTACAAGCTCTAAAGAAAGCACAGGCAACATAAGAGAACATTGTTTGGACTGAGGATATGGAAGATGGGTTTGATGAATTGAAAAAGGCAATCTGTACAGCTCCAGTTTTATGGATTCCTAATTATGCTGAGAAATTCTTTTGATTCTCGCATACGGATGGTACCGTTGTGACAGCAGTCCTCACACAGAGAATCACATTGGGGTACAAGCCCCTTGCATATTACAGTGGGATTTTCGACCCAGTAATGAGGGGTCATTTCCATGCAAACAATCTTTGGCAGCCGCTGTGTTCGCCATTGAAAAGGCTGCAAGTATAGTGATGGGATGCTCTATGACGTTGTTTGTTGAGCATGCATTATTTGCCACCTTGGAGAAACCGAAAGGGACGTTGACTTTTCAAAGGGGTTCTGCCTACAAGGTAATCATATCACATCTGGTGATTAAAATAGTTTGATGCAAGCTAGTGAATCCTGCCATGTTTGTAGCTGAACCAATGGCAGAGGGTAAGCAGAACTTCGAATTATGATGAGTTCTATGATAGAATCCCTAAGATAAAAGAAAATGCTTTGGCAGGGGGAGAAATTGTTTTTATTCATGGTTCTTCGAGGATCGATCAAAATGATGGACAGAGATATAGGGGTGCCGCTGCGGTAAAACACACAGCCAATGGGGAGTTTCAGAAATTGGTAAGTGCATGACCGCCGTCTCACTATTCAGCACACACTGTAGAGTTAGTGGCGATGATAGTCATGCTCGAGAATCATGCAGACCAGGAAGTAACGGTGTACAGTGACTCCGCCTATGTGACATTGACGGTACACGCAGGATTAGCATGTTGGAAAAGGAGGAGCTACCTCTAAGCGGATGGCACTCCAGTGCAGCATGCCACTTTATTGGACAGACTTATTAAGGCAATGCAACTCCCAATAGCGATCGCAGTCGTTAAATGTGCAGCTCCCATTAAAAAGACAGACTTTATCTCACGTGTAAATCAAGCAGCAGATGATGAAGCCAAATGCTCTACATGTTCAGAAATGATCATGTCATTTGATACGCCTAATGTAAATAAAAAAATGGTGGTAATGATGAGTGTGTCTGAATCCTATAATAATCTTTCAAAGACACAACTAATAGAGGTCCAGGGGGAAGCACCTCAAGATGAGAAAAATGTATAGACACAAAGAGGGTGTTCTTTAAACCACTCTGAAGCATTAAGGCGACAAGACAGCAGTGGTAAACCTGTAATTCCTGTAGCCTTATTAAGGGTGGCGCTGGAACAGATACACTGCCCTGCGCATACAACTATAGAAAACCTTGCTGCAACTATTGCAGAGGAGTGGTTTGTACCAAAATTGTTAGAACACGTTGCATTCTATGTAGTGAATTGCATCATTCATCAAAAAGTCACCGCTGGGCACACACTGTGCACAGTTAGAGGAGTTATCCTGAGACCTAATGGCCCCTTTCAGCATTTGCATATCCTGCAAGTATGTAATGGATATAGATACATGATTGTAGTAGTTTGTCCCTTTCCATGATTCATTCAAGCTGGTCCATGTACACACCCAGGCTGTACCTGTGCAGCAAAATTCTCAGTGCAAGAAGTTTTTCCTAGATAGGGAATATGTGAAGTATTAAGATCAGATAATGGTCCTCATTTTGTGAATCAAATCTTTCAACAGATTAGCTTGTTGCTTGGTATAAAGCACAAGTTTTCTTAGGTTTATCATCCACAAGGAAATGAGATCTGTGAGAGGCTCAATGGCTTGCTTAAAGAAAGAATAGCCAAGTTGAAGCTTACCTTGAAGAAAGGGTGGTTGCATTGCCTACCACTGGCATTATATGCATTGAGGAACCAACCAGGTTCGGACCACCATCTTACCCCCCATGAAATAGTGACAGTGAGGCAAATGAGGACACCCCTTACACCTCCATCCAGAGTTAGAAGTGATGCCCAGCCAACATCAGAACTGTTAGGAATGGAGATACGTGACTACCTTACTTGTATGACTTCAAGTATCTCTGTCATTTGAGATCAGCTATGGCGAAAAGGGTGTGGGCCATTACAGAACACAGAAGGAGATGCTTCAACAAGTGGATTTCAAGAATTTTGTATTCCTAAAGTGTTCCCCGAAGATGCCGTCCTAATCCGCAACTTTACAAGGAAGAAGTGGGAGCGCGCGCTGCTTCAACGGTCCTTTTATCGATGAGGACGTCACGCAGTCTGCAGTCAATATGCAGGGCAGACACGCTTGGACTTTTCTCGGAGATGTAAAGATTTATGCAGGAGAGGCCCCTTCGTCCCCGCACCCTTAGAAAACAAGCATCGGGGAAGAACCTCATCACGTGCAGAATAGGTCTATTATGAGGAAGAAGGATGTGGAAGCTGTTGAGTAAAGATAAAGAGTTTATTGGACTGTGGCTTATTTCAAATACTCTTTTCAGTCATTCGGGAAACAGTCAAGGGAAGATATTTATTCTTGAGCCACAGGAGTTTGTGACATTGGACCGAGGCATGCTTAAGCCTTGATAAGAAGAAACATATGCCAGATCTTGATTTTGTTTTCTACAACTGGAAGAGGGTACAGTACCCTGATTCATTTCTCACTGAGTTCCTGTTTGGATTTGCCCATGGAAGTACCCAATGACAACGTTTCACGGATCATATTTGTAGTTTTTCTTTTTGTGTTGCGCACATATCCTGCAATTTTCTGGAGAACTACTAGCATTCATGCTTTCCTGCAAGATCCTAAGAATGGTCCGATCATAAGGAGATTGCTTGCAGCAATTATCGAGCAAGTTCTGCAGCTTCCTGAATACAGTGGGGAAAGTGCAAATGCCCATATCAGCTGATAACGAGCACAGACTGGTCGGTCTAGTTTTTTACTACTTGATTAAAAAATGCCCACAGCTTCTTAATAGACACACAGATGTACACACTTTCCTAATGGACCCAAAAAATAATGCAGCATTGAATGAGATTTTGAGAGACATTATAGTACAAGTAAATACTTATTCTGAGAGAACTCTGAGAACTGAATGAGAATTTCCCTCGAGGGACAGGTCCAAGATCCATTGGGAAAAATAACTCTTGTTTCATGCTGAAAGAAAATCATCATGTCGTCTGGTGAAAGGCCGATTTGTGGGATCCATTGAGAATTTGTGTTCATCGTCCAGTAAGCAGTCAGATGATCAAAAAAGTTTATCGAGTGAGATCAGCCATTTCCAGAAACAGTACATAATGTTGCCATATTAAAGTTTTATTTTTTCCTTCCTTAGACAATAAAAATGGGCAGCATTAGTAGTAATATCATCATGCCAGATCCAGAGAGAGGTTCACGTTGTGTAAAAAATCGTTGCTTTACGTTCTCATACTTGTGTGCTATGTATGCTTGCATTCTGTTCATAATAATACTGCTTTCACTCACTGTGTGTACATCCTATTACCTAGATGTACATGGAGCAAAGACTCATGAGAATATTCCTAAGCAGAAGGAAGGTATAAATGTGGCAATTACTAGGTAAACACAACCCTAAGTAGTTATCCCTGTTCCGAAGAAGGATAAAGAATTACCTAGGTCTGCAGTAAATGTTACTGATAGTCAGTCACATGCGAAAAAGTGTCTTAGAGATTATTTCTGGGCACCAGAGACAGGCTTTACAAGGGAGATCAAAGAAATGGGTGTTGAAAGGTGAACCTACTCAGTTAATGCATGCAAATACACCTAGTCCACTGACAAGTGTCCTTGTGATTTGTTCAGTTAGTAGAAACAATGTTGATATACTTCATGAAATGATAGAAGAAGGTCACAAGAGAAAAATTAGACCTAAGAGAGATACCAGTGAGGATGACTTTGGGCTAAATGATTACTCGGATAGTACAGCACATTTGGGAAACAACATATGAGGGAAGTAGGAAGAAGAACCTCATAGGAGGAATTCTTTGCATGTGTACTCCTGCCTTATAGTATGGGGAAGTCTAAGATCTTCATTGCTATAGCAATAGTCGTCCAGACAGCACATTGTCTTTCCCACATAGCACTTTGCCGAACAAGAGGCCAGTTCATGGGCCGAGATGCCTATCTCAAATGGGCAACTGAATGGACAGATCCAGATGAAGATGATTATGTGCAAGACTCTAAGACAAGAAACAAAGATCACACCAAGAATCATGTGATCAGGTATGAGAAACCTGGAGACAAAAGTAGCTGGGATCAGATGAGAAGTAAACAAAAGACTGCAGAGTCCAGGAAAATCTGCAGAAGAAATTCGTAGATGGAAGAACAGAGGCCAAATGCAGATCTGGGGATCAGTACTATCAACAGATTGATGGGATGAAGGAGTGGTGATCTGCAGAGCCTGGGTGGTCATTGGGTGTTATAAAACAGCCATTGACATTGTACAGAATGGCTACAAGCCACTTTGACCAAGACTTGCTATACTACTGACCTGGGTCAAAGACAGTGGAGGACCCTTGCACATAGTGCCTTTGGACAGTGCAAAGCTGTGCTTCAGAAATAATGGCACAAGAAAAGTTGGAGAGAATCAGAACTGTGGTCGAATCTTTGATGTACTAGGAATGATACATAGAACAGCAGTAATCATGGATCACTATTGGGCTTGTGGGTCCAGAGTATATATGAGGCTACCCAATGATTGGGGAGGACAATGCTCATTAGTGAATGTTCATGTTCCAGCATTGGTGATTCTGAAAAGTGACTTAAAACTTGACAGTTTTCCAAAGGCAGATGCTCACCTGTGAAAGAAGAGATCCGTGGAGCTGATAAGAAGAATGAAGAGAGAGAACTATTTCTAAGCAAAATCTATAGACATTTTTGATGCTATTCCTTATGAGCACAGACTATTTAGCCAGACAGCTTCAGTGTTTTCATTGATCTTCATGCCGGCTATCCAGGTTGGCGCAAATACAAAATGGCTGCAGATTACAAGATGGGAATTGCTACAGACAATCAACACGATTATAAAGGGATTCAATGCAATTAGAGAAGAGATGAGAGCCATACGATTGATGACTCTACAGAACAGATATATATATATATATTTTTATTTATTCAACAGGTCATTTGGTTTACAAATTGGAAACCGTAAACCCTTTATCCCATCATTTACATAGAAGCTTGTCATAGTCATAGTACAAGTTAAAATATCCATGTCCTGTCTGTACCTCGCCATGTTAGCAAGCTCACAGCTTTGGTACTTATATCCAGGTTCCTGGCTACCCCCGAGTACCTAGTCATGAACGAAAAAGGTGGCCTCTAGTTTCTTGAGCATTAAGATTACCAGTTTTATGAGGGCTAGATTGATGTTCATTTTCCCTCCTTCAATCAAAATTATCCACCAATTGTCCACACTTCTGGTTACATAACTTCTCAAGATAATCCCCAGACACTGCTCGCGTTCTTTCCTTAGGCCCGGGCAGCTTAGAATTAGCTGTTTCAGAGTTTCTATCACTCCAGGGACCTCACACATCCTGCACCCCAAATGTCTATTGATGATGTTTCTTCTTTGGAGTATTTCTCCGGTTGGCAGTACATTAAGTCTAAATCTCATAAAGAGTGACTGGAAGTACCAGTTCGGAAACAAGGTCAAATATCTCGGCATCTGATTTAATTTTCGTGGCTGTGACCAAAAGTCTTTGTAGCCTTTATATTTCCAGTTGTGCTGCTGGGTGTCTATCCAGTCCACCATGTACAGTTATTTTTTTGTTTTGTCTGGATTTTTCAGTAGCTCATCCTCTGATTCATGTAGACTTGCTAGGAATACTTGACAGGTTCTTTGCCATTCCGATAGTACTGCATCTGTTTGTTCTTTTAAGGCTTTGTTCAACACACTAAAGCCCCCATTTGCATCTTCCTCCTAGCATTTACGGTAAAAGCTCATTGTTTTCCAGTCCACTATGGCTTTCAGCAAAGTTAATGCCAACTCTCTCCTTATCAGCTGTATCGGAACTGATTTGGGGAGTTGTAGCACTTTCCGCCAGGATAGGACCTCCAGGACTGGCCATGTTTGTACTGATAAGGATGTTAGTGTTTCTGCTCCATAGGACAATATGGGAACTACTTTAATCCTATAGAAGTTTACCAAAGGAGTTAAGGTAAATCTACAGTATCTCCTAAGTAGAATTTTCCCTTGCGAAGCCAGGTTGGCCGCTTTCCGTTTTAGCCCCTCAATTCTGGGAGCTTCGCTTTTCGTGTTGTTAATGAAAACTCGTAGCTATGTAAAGGAGTTAACTTCCAGAATTGTCTTGCCTTTTAGTGACCAGCCGATCTTCTGTCTTGGACATGATCACAGCAATGGATGGAGGTGTTTGTGCAAAAATTGAAGAATCATGTTGCACATTCATTACCTTCTCACGATGACGAGAATGGAACCTTGACGGAGGCCATAGGTTTTCTGACAAAGCTCCATAACCAGATGATCGATGAAGTAGAAGACATTAATGATGACAGCAGGTTTGGATCACTCTTCTCTTGGGTTCCACAATGGATGGCAGACATTTCTAAGTTCCTTGGAGCTCTAATACTAATGATATGGCTTGGATTCTGTGTGATCAAGATAATAATCTCCCAATGCAAGAAAACAGCAAAGAAAAACATAGGGATGAAGAGTATGATTGATGTTGAACCAGGATGGAAGGCTAAAGACTTGACAGATGAAGAAATTAGACACTTTGTGAAGGCCAGTATCCATGCACCTGAGGGGACGAAGTTCCTGTAGCCAAAGAATCATAAGAAGTATGTGGGAAGATGGATCTATTGCAGTCCAATTAGACAGTGCAGGCTCATGACATGGAACAAAGATGAGCATGTGGAATCAGCAGAATGCCTGAAGGGAGTCATAAAGATATGGGTCCCAAAGAAGCTTTTTTCGGACCAAGATGTCTGGATATGAAGGATGATGAGAGAGTGGTCGGTAAATCGCCCAGAGGGGGGAATGTAGAGGAGGAGCCAAGTACCCCCACCTCACCCATATTGCCTATATGTTGGGCGCCCAAATGCGAAAACCGTGCAGTACCAGTGGGAATACCAATACCTAGGAGAATCCTGGAGGCAAGGTTCCCATTGGGAAAACCATACTTGCATACAATAAAATATGATGGCCATTTGAATGAAATCTCGTAAGAAGCAGAGCAAATGAATGGCAAAGACAAATATTGACATCATACAGAGCTGAGTTGACGTGCATGGAAAAGATGCAGAGACTAGAGAATGCAGTTATTCTATAAGACATCAAGAAAGTATTAAGGATAAGTGCCATCTTGGGAGCAAGGTGAAGAAGCTTATGCCACAGAAATGATGAAAATATCAAGTCAGTTTACACATGTACCGATGCAGAAAAGCACAAGCAGATGAAGTATTTTTGAGGCTAGCTTTATAATGAATAGATTGCGGCATGCACCAATGTATATATACATGTATAAAGAGTAAAGGATGTATTTTTCCACTACATATTGTAGCAGTGCTGGACTCTAGAAAGAAGGCCTCATTTTCAGTGTGTCACAGCTAACAAAAATTTAAATAATAAAGTGAATCTCGAAAAGGCAAGGTTGGATGAGCCATGAAGTCAAGTCAAGAAGCCAAGGTCTTATCAAGTTGAAGTTAACTAACATTGGACACAAATCGTGGGAAGGAACAAAACTCCTGTTCCAAGGACATGAACAAATGAGTAAGACGTCAGAGGTCTATTAAAAAATAGTATTTTAAAGACAGTGAAAGCTCAAAATCATGGTCTTCAGTCACGTGGAAGGATGAAGTTGGACGAGCAAGATGCTCACACCTACGCATGAGGGCGGAGCGTGCCTTCACTCACCTGAATTCTCCACAGTACAGAACAAACTCAAAGCTGAGCTTCAAAACCTAATTGACTAAACATAGTGACTGTCCCTGTGTGTAAGAAGTAGGTTGAATGATAATCATCAGCAGAAGAAATGTATGCAATACTAAAATTTACCGAAAAAGAAACTGCCACTGAACTCGTTAATGGAAAGCACAATGTTTATTGTAGTAAAGATATAAATCCATCACATGCTTAAATTCCATGCATAAGACATGAAACAGCAAAAACTCACCATCACCTGATTAACTATCTTCCAGTCTGGAAAACAAACAGGTCCAAAGGATATGGGTCAACACACAAGACCCTTCACTCATGCCCTTGCAGAAGGTACGTTTATGTTCATTTTTTTTAAATTTAAACATGTGTATGGATGCGTGTATGCTTGTGTTATGTGTGTGTGTAGGGTGATGGAGCGTAGGGTGATGGATGCTTGTGTGAATGATAGAGTGATTGCTGTATGAATGTGTGTGTGTGTTAGTTTGTTTTGGTCAGTTGAGCTGATTTTGGCAAGTGGTGGATAGAGGAGGAAGGAGGTTTGTACAACAAAGGCATTTTAAAAATGTCTAAATGCCTTTGTTGCACAATCCCCCTACCCACCTGACAAAATCAGCTTTCCTTCAAAGGCGCTGTGGAGTCCTGGGAACAGGGATGGTATGTTTATACTGGTTTTCTATCATAGATGTCCAGTCAAAAATACCATGCTTTCCCCCTTGGCACCCCAATTCCTTGCATACACACATATCATAAATGTCCAGTAAAAAATGTCATGCCTGCCCCATGAGCCCCCCCAATACCAATTGCAAACAGTTTGGCTATTTACCCATTTTTTTTTAAGTGTTCTCTACAATGCAACATTACAACCCATTATTTTAAAAAATAAATCACGGGAGAAAACCCCCCGATCTCCTCTTGATTGGTTCAGACTCCCTCACTGTGCTCAGTCGCTAATGCATTTTTGGGGAAAATAGTTATGCCCCTCCACTTCAAAGATGCACCAGCCGCCACTGGCCCTCGGACTGTGTTGGGAACGGGATGGGGGGAGCACAGGGACTGTGGGGGGAGCAGGAAGGGTGGGCATCATGGGATAGTGGTGGGAGCAGGGTGGGGAAAGCCCATGGTGTGTGATGGGGTGGGGAAAGCCCAGGGACTGGGTAGGAGTGGGATGAGGGAGCCCAGCAACTGTGATGGGAGCAGGTAGGGGAGCCCAGGGACTATACAGGGAGTAGGGTGTTGTGACAGCACGCAATAGTCGTGACAGCCCAGGAGGATAGCTCAGCAGCAACGTGCTCACCTTGGAAGCAAGACAACACGAAGCAACACAGGTTATATCCCTGGGTCCGTGCTTAGAAACTTCTGGGTATTAAGTGCGTTATAAATAACCTATCATATCATACATACTGTCCATTTGGTATTTTTGAGGGGTCCTGGCCTGCCCAAATTTTGCTACGGGGGGGCCCCGGCCAAACAAGTTTGAAGACCACTGCTCTAAACACTTAGAGGTGAGAGAACAGTGAAGAAAATAACTGCCTTACCACACAGTACTGGGTTATACCCTAAACCCTATTAATTGCTACAACTGAACTGTGCAGTGGGTTTTGGCCCGTCCTGCCTTCTGCAGGAGCAATGCTGATTTACATCTTCTATCTGGCTTCTAAAAGGTTTTTTCAACTTCAATGTATTGTTTATTTTTTCTTTAACTGCATGACATAGTCATCTTCCATCTTTGTCACAAAAGTCTTAAAAATGCACACACAAAATGAGGTGCAACACAAGCGAATCTCCAACTCGTAAAAACACTCGTAAAAAAGTTATCACATTACAAACACTTCTATCCTGATCCGCATAAAAGCATCTACTACCATTTACTGCCTGAATCTTTCTTTGACATCTTTATTGTACTTATTATCAAAACTAGTCCATTTACTTTGTACATATAGTATGTTGTATATTAGACTCTAATTAACAAGTTGCTCTTTAATGATCCCAGTTCCCTCATTAATTTACCATAATCACAATGTTCAATTCTCCCATTACGTCCCCAAAAAGATCTTCATTAAAATATATGTTTCCAGGTCTGCCCAATCTAAGTGTTATTGCATCTACTGTTGTGCCCCCAGTTTAAGCACTCCTTTCTTCTATCCAGGTGTCAAGAATCTAAGTGTTATCACATCTACAGTTGTGCCCTGATCTTAGGCACTTTTCACTCTATCCAGGTGTCTCAAATCTAAGTGTTATTGCATCTACTGTTGTGCCCACATTTTAGGCACTCATTCCCCCTATCCCGGTGTGCACAATCCAAGTGTTATCACAACTAATGTTGTGCCCCCATTTTAGGCACCTTTCACCCCTATCCAGGTGTCCCAAATCTAAGTGTTATTGCATCTACTGTTGTGCCCCCATTTTAGGCACTTTTCCCCTTTATCTAGGTGTCACAAATCCAAGTACTGGTGCCTTTTACTGCTGCGTCCCCATTATAAGCACTCTCCCCCTCTATCCAGGTGTCCCAAATCTGATTGTTATTGCATCTACTGGTGTGCCCCCATTTTAGGCACTGCCCCCTCTATCCAGGTGTCCCAAATCTAATTGTTTTTTCATCTACTGTTGTGCCCCCCTCCTATTTTAGGAACTTCCTCCCTCTATCCTGTTATCGCAAATCTAAGTGTTATTGCCTCTACTGTTTTGCCCCCATTTTAGGAACGTCTTCCCTATATCCAGGTGTCCCAAATCTGATTGCTATTGCATCTACTGTTGTGTCCCCATTTTAGGCACTTTTCCCTCTATCCAGGTGTCCCACATATAAGTATTATTGCACATACTATTGTGCCCCTATATTTGCCACTATCCCCCTCTATCCGGGTATGCCAAATTTAAGAGTTATTGCTGTGTCAGCTGTGTCAGAGCTGAAAGACAGGAAACCAACCCTCATCAATTAGCGAAAAAGAGGCAATCCCGCCAGGAACCTCAACACATGTAACACAGAATCCCAGAGACAGACTAGTTTGTAAAACTGCTCAAAGGGAATTGATTAAAGACCCCTACCAAGACCACCCGAACATAGACCGTTTCTCCACATGAATACCCAAGACAACTCTTTAAGGCTGCACACATTACAAAACATCCCCAACCACTGACACGACTCAACCACTCTCAACAACCCCTACTCTACCCACAGAATGAAAAATCATTAAGAAACCACCACTATAAAGAATCCATCTGGAAACCAGCAAGGAAGAAAACAACAAGGCAAACAGAAGCACAGAATAACTAACACAGGAAGGCATACGCCCGTGTAACACCCCCAAAAAAACTCATGATCACGGGAAGCCACTCGCAACTGTGAGTCAACCCAAATAACCCCTGATCACAGGTAGCTACTCACAACCGTAAATCAAACTGAACAAACAGCACAAACAAGACTACACCATGCCATGTGAAAGTATCAGATGACGCAAGAGAAAACTAGAGAGGATATCCGAAAGGGAACCACAGCTGACCCCTACTATGACAGACTCGAGAGCATCATCTGAACACACAGCTGCGACCAATGTACGAATAAGAACCACCCCAAGAACAAGACAAAAATCACTCTACCTTACACCTTACCTGGCAATACCGGATCAACAGAACAGATACCCGTACACAATAGCAGGATACCAGGACCCCATAGGAAAAAGACAAACAACTGGAATAATGAGAAGCTCCACCCTCACTATATACATCACCAAACCCCAAAAGAACTGCCTACACCATCCAGAATCGGAAGAGGAGCCTGAAATGGTCATGAACCCGATTAGTTATCTAACTGACCAATTCAATGACAAAACAATAACAGTACAATGTGAACAACCTAAAGACGATAAGGAGAACCACCAACAAAACCCAGCAACGATGCAAACCAGAACAAATCAATCTACTACAAAGAGAAACCTACACTGTAACCTAATCATCGCCAGACCAATGTCCAAACACGCAAACAAAATCAACGACCTACTCTGCGATGGGGCAATTGACATCCTATCCGTCACAGAAACCTGCCAAACCCAAAACTATAAAATCTTATTATACAGCTGTCTACCTGACAACTTCAAATGCATGCAGGCAAATAGAAAACAAACAATATGAGGGGACTCGTAGTTACTTACAAAAATCACCTAAAAATTTAAACACTGGAATCTTTAAGCATCCAGGAATGCAAATGCCCATCGTCCACCTTCCCACAGGACAGCAATCAAACCTCACATTCATACTCGTCTACAGGCCTCCAACCTATGACACCACCTTCACAGTCACCTTCATAGAAGCAGTCACTAATTTGGCCATCAAACATGACAACATGATCATTCTCGGGGACTTTAACATATGGTTCAAAGAAGTGAACCCCAACTCGCCGAAAACGTTAACCAAACAACTTGAGACCATGAACCTCTGTCAGATGGTGCAAGGAGCGACACACTCAGCAGAACACACCATGGATGAAATCTTCGCCAAAAGAAACTGATCACGACAGCACCCCCCATCCAAATACTATGGAGTGACCACCTCATCATCCCATTTGTGATCCAAATACCATCAAACCCTTCCGAGAATCCACTAAAATACCCACCAATTATGAAAATAAACTGGAGAACAACTGACATAGATGGAAAAGCAAACCTCATCCAGCAATGAATTTCAGAAACAATAGCTATCATCTGCCCAGAAAAATGCCTCACCCCTTCCGTGGCTAGATGGGCCACCCCTCATCAAGAACCAACTGCAAACTAGAGCATGATTGCAGGAAAAACTACAACCAAGACAAAAGAGTAAAATACCAAAGACAAAGTAGAGCTTACAAATCAGAAATTCTCGAAGCAAAAAGGAAGCACTTACAACGAAACGAATGGATCAGAAAAGCCACCAACACTCAAGATAGTTATTCAACATCGTAAATGAGATGAGAAACCCATCCAGATGCAACAACTCACCAGGGCCCTCCGAAAGACTATGCAAGGCACTAGCAGATCACTTCAAGAACAAAATCATCAACATTCACAGAGTCATACCAAGCAGATCAATTGACAAAACAATACATCAGCTACCACCGACCCCTGGACCACAAAGCAAAATGTGCTGCTTCCAACATATGTGCCAAGAAAAACTACTAAGCCTGTTTAAAAACAGTAACGAGGCAGGTTCCCCAATGCACCCCTGCCCTCCAGACATCTATAAATCCATCCTTGCACAGGACATGCCATCAAAATACTACCTAAACCTCATCAATCAATCACTTACAACATGGAGAGTACCGAGAGCATTCAACACAGCCTACATCAAACCTCTGCTCCAGGACACAACAGACAATGTGGATGACCTCTCAAGCTACAGATCAATCTCAAACATCCCATACCCAGCAAAACTATTAGAAACCTATGTCTATGAACAACTACTGGAGCACATTGAAAAAGAAACATGTACTGGACAAGGCGCAAGTACGCTTCAGACCATTGAGAGGAACAAAGACAGCTCTATTATCAATATTTGGCCTTGGTGAACAAGGTTTATCTCATCATCCAGGCATGGATGGCCACACACGGACTATGCCTGAATGATGATAAGACTGAGATCATTATCCTGGGCACACCCTCGTCCCTTAAAAAACTGAGCACCAAATACTCAACCTTCAATATCGACAATTACATCATCATAGTTGCCAAGGAAGTAAAAACCTTGGAGTTCTACTTGGACGCCACTCTATCCCTCAACAAACAGGTAAACACCATTGCCTCGACCACAGCCTACACCTGCAAACTGATAAGATTAGCCAAAGCCTTCCTTTCCAAAGACAGCTGCATTACCTTGGCCAGAGCACTCATACTCTCAAAGCTCGACTATTGCAATGCCATGTACATAGGGGCGAACAAACAAATAACCAAGAAAATCCAATTCCTGCAAAACAACGCTCTTAGAGCTGCTTTGGAAATTGCAAGGAGAGAACATATCTCTGAGACAAGAAGAGCCAACAACTGGTTATCCACATCAGACAAAATCAAACTAAAAGTTGTCTCGCTCACTCACAAATGCATAAATAAGGCAGCCCCACTTTATCTGTCGGACAGAATTGTCATGAAACCTGCAACAAGAATAACCAGACCTTCCAATACGAACTGCCTCCTAATCCCCAGATTCAAGCTAAGTAGAGTGGGAGGCAACAGCTTCCAGGTTAAGGCATTGCAGCTCTGGAATTCGCTCCCCCCCACCTTAGAATAGAGTAATCTTACCATAAATTCCGACAATGTATATAAGTGGCTCAAGGACGCTGATTTCTAAGCGAACCTATGAAAACTTGTTAAATTGGCCTCGCCAGCCACCGGTCACTGCATACACTCCAGGTAACCTGCTTTGCCATAGACTACACTTACCACTATCTGCCCAAAGTTTGAATTTCTGACTTGTAAATATGCTATTTGTAAATACTCTGTATATTCGAAAATGTACTTATTTTACCATGTGCAACTATATTGGATGTATATTTTTTTGTGTAACTAAGCTTTGAGTGATCTTATGCAATGCGCCCGTATACCCTTGGGTCTGGCGCGTAATACAAGTAATAAACAAACAAACAAACAAACAAACAAATATGGGACGATCTAAGGACCAACACAGACTCCAACACCAATTTACCACTGATATTACTGGATCTCTCAGCTGCCTTTGACACAGTTAACCACAACATCCTAACAAAAAGACTGGAAGATATAGGACTCAGAGACACAGCGCTTCTCTGGATCAAATCCTTCCTCTCAGAAAGTACAGAAAAAATCTTGTTAAAACCTTTCAAATTCACACCAAGGGACACCACCTGCGGAGTACCCCAAGACTCATTGTTATCACCTCTACTCTTCAACATCTACATGACACCATTATTCAACCTAATCAAAAAACACAGACTAACATGCTACAACTAAGCAGATGATACACAAATCATCTTCAAATACAGCAACATACTAGAAGAGAACGCACCTCTAATAGAATGTCTCAAGGAGCTCTACCAATGGATGAACATCAACAAACTCAAGATTATCCCAGGCAAAACCGAAATCATGATTACACCTGAAGACAGAGGAAACAACAAGCGTATACAGTGGCCCATAGAACTGGGAGACCCTCAGACACAGTCTGCAACAGTAAAACACCTTGGAATTAACAATAGGACCCCAAGTTAACACAATAATCTAGAAGTGCTTCTTCCACCGACAAATGGTTAAAATAATTCTATCAGTCCTTTCATTCATGCTCAAAACACTGGCCATCATATGCCTCATCATGTCCAGGAGAGATTATGCTAACAGCATATACCTCGGAATGCCAGACTACCTACCAAAGAAACTGCAATGAATACAAAATGCAGCAGCCATGCTTCTCCTCAAACTCAACAGAAGAGATCACATCACACGGGCTCTTAGGATGTTACACTGGCTGTTGGTAAAAAAAAATCACTTTCAAAGCGATGTGCGCAACGCACAGAGTGATACACGACTAGGGAGCGGAATTTATTCAAAACAAATGCTCCATCTACAAATCCACCAGAACCCTAAGATCTTGCAACAACATCCGCCTAAAACCCAAACAATACACAAATAAATAAGTGGGTGGATCAGCATTCTGATGCTTCGCCGCAAACCTATTGAACTCCGCCTCAGGGAAATTGGCTCTTCAGATCCGAACACAACAAAAACAACTGAACAGCGCTTGCACACATCGTAACAGACTTGGAACTGAAAAGTACTGAAGTAGCCCAAAATAACTGAGGAATGAGGGATAGGACTGGAAAGAGAGACCTAAACAGAGACGGCCCTCCTCTAGTCCCCAAAAAGCAACTACTAACGAACAGGAGAAGCTGGTAGACACAAAACGATTAAGCCAAGAAAGGAAGCTCAAGGGAAGTCGGGGGAAGGAAAATCAGGAAAGGGTGACTCCCAGCCCAGACACACCCACACTAAGAACTAAGAGCCATTGAACGAACAGGAGTAATGCACCTGACCCTCCCCAACAGATAATAGACAACACCCAATGGATATTGAGGAAAATGACTAACCATTCCCTGTGGATCCCCCACGGGCCAGTAAATGCATCACCCAGCCAGAAGTAGGGCTTGTACCATGATTTCAGACAGCCTAACAAACCCTGGTGAAGCTCAGGAATCGCGACCGCCGAGGTCACAAGGTAAAACCCAGAAAGTATAACTAGGGTAGAGACAAAGAACACAAATACCACATATGAAGCAGCAAGATATATCTCATAGGCAGGAAATTTGACGCAATGAGACGGATTTCATGAGTGGGAATTGTGATACACTGGAAAGGATATAGGGGATAGGAAATCTTGCGCAATTAGGCCATTTTCAGATGCAGGAAATGAGACACTGTTCCAGGAAGTATGACGCACTCAGAAGGATTGCCGGGGTGAGGGGGTGAGACACACCTTGATTAAATTTGGGCGTGGGAAGGGCGGCACACGTGGGTGAATCTGGGGCTGCAAGATACATAACAGTTGGTTGGAGCTTCAAGGGGGCAGAGGGTGTGTGAAACACTTGGATTGACTGCCAGGGTGGTGGGGGTGCAAGCCTGAGGGGGATGGGGTGCACAGGATGGAGATGGGGTGCACAGGATGGACTCCTATGGAGGGAGATGTGAAGAACTGGGGTGTTTTTAAGGGGTGGGTAATGTGAATCACTTGAATGGACTTCCAGGACCTTCATCAACAGTCATTACTAACAAACGCACTCCTCTGCATGCACCTCACAAACTCTGAACTTGACACAACCAGGCCTCTACAGCACCACAACCCACACCTACTTCACAACACCACAACAACAAAACAAATCACACCTAACCTCGCAGAAAACAAGACATGACGGCCAAGTTCAAAAAATCGCACCTAGGCTGAGTGAACGGTGCTTCCGAACTGAAGTGGCAACAGCACATCACAGCTCTCTTGCTCTTTTCCCACTCAATCCTACTAACCACCCATCCTCCCCCCTTGCATTACAGATCAACGTGAGTGCCTGGAGACCATGAAAGTGTCATCAGTGCACAATATAAAAACCTTTAACATTAACATTAACGTATGTGGATAATGCAAACAGGGATGTTAAGAATCTACACCCTATCATCTTAATTCTACTCACAACACATAGCATCCTCCTCTGAATAAAAAAAAGAGACATAGATATGGAATGTTACTGTCCTGAATTACACAACAAAATTACACAGACTCTATGCATATATGGGTCTCTAATTCATTGTGGTGAGTGGGACAAATAATTGAATTACCTCACTCTAAATACTGATAGTAAATTCAATATTTAATATTATCAAAAATGCATATAAACAACCTACTAAACTATGTATTGCCTTTTTACTACTCAATAAGTGTAAAGTGCAGCTCAAGAAATGTACTTGTTAAAACATTGCAAAATTAATGATTCTATAAAAAATTAAAAGCAGTTCATACATATAAAAAACCTCAATATCTATACAAAACAACAATGCATATACCCAGTGTAGGTGCGTTGTACTTGTTGTTATTTCTTATTCAAAACAACCCTTGACCAATACACAACTACAAGTGTCACACGCCTTGCGAATAGGAGTGTGAATTTAACCCAACATGTTTCTTTCCTTATTCACTGTTATGAATTTGAGGAAATTCTTCAGGGGATTTATTAGCTGTTCACTGCATGCACCACTCCAATAGTGGGGCGGCGTATAATTCAGTCACTATACATTGAATCTCCTCATATGCCAACTTCTGATGATACTGGATTCCATAACTGGTGAGTTTAATTGTTGTTTACATTGCTCCCTTGAGTAATTTCCAAGTTAGTAATCGAGGTATGCTGCAAAGAATTAATTCTCTGGATCTTTCCTTATATGGCTCATCATCTGTTTAATGAATTGTTGGGGGTATTTGATCTTTCCTTCTTAATTATCATGTTCTCGCATTACCTTATTATCTTCAACACATTTAGTTCACATGTGTGTTATTATAGAGCGGTAGCTCTCGTGGGTGTAGATATGGTGGGCCCTCTTGCACTGCTCCAGTTTCGCTGTGTCGACAGCCGTGGGTAATGTTATAAAGTGCAGGCTCTTAGTGCTAGCAAGAATTGAACACCCGAGCGCTTCCGCGTCTCGATCTCGACCTGAATTACTACAGAATTTCCAAAAACAAAAATCTATTATTTTCTTAATGGATAAATGGGCCACTGTAAAACAAAATTTAAAAAGAACCACAATGGCACCCAGTATGAGCACTAAGCCCAGCGTGCAGTATGTGACAGAGCCATTTTAAAATATGAGTACAAGTAGAACATGTCCATTTTTAACAGCTGCATTTGTAAAAGTAATTTTGGTCTTGTTACAGATATGGTGGTAATGGAAAAACATAGCGGTAATGATATTACCGCCACATTTAGCATTCTGCCAAATTAAGGGTTAGTAATACGGGTGTTAATTCTGTCAGTGGAATTAGAACCAGAGGAACTGCCTTTGGCGGAATTGCCGCTGTAACCCGGCCGAAATTTCACCGGCGCTAATTCTGTTGACAGAATTAGTGCCATAAATAAAAACAGCATTTTCACTGCATTACAAGTGAAACTACTACTGAAACAATGCAGAAAACGGATGGCAAATGCATTCAGGTGAAGATAATTAAGCCAAAGGTGCACCCAATGGACTTAAACAGTGTATGTAAGGGACGCACTTTCACAAACTCCCTTCCAATCAGCATTCAGCCCATGGCGGTTGCAAACTTTGACATCCAGGAACTCCTAATCTACATTGACCTACAGAGGATAGCACATCAGCAGCAACAAAGGAAAGCACCAGGGCCAAATCAGAGGAGGGGCATGGCAGGGAGGGCACCTAGTCCCAGAGTCAGACCATCACTGGGGGCTGACAGATGCACAGTTAATACGAATGTATTCCCTCAACCGCCAAACCATTGCAGACCTCCTCACCATTATTCAGCCTGACATTGAGAGTGCGAACATCCATACCACCGCTCCTGCTGGTATCTGTCATTCACTTGTGTGCCACAGGCTTATATTAGCACACCATCGACATGCTGCATCGCATATGTCACAACCAACAATTTCAAAAGTGCTCGGACAAGTGCTGGATGCACTACTGAAACATGTGCATTAGCCCATCTCTTTGCCCAGCACCTCCGCAGAATTATGCAACGAAGGCCAGATTTTACACTACTGTCCACTTCTGCAATGCAATAGTAGCACTGGACTGCACACATGTGGCATTGGTGGTATACCAAGTATCAGAGAATGTGTTCCGAAACAGGAAACAGTACCATTCCCTGAATGGGCAATGTACATGTAATGCAGATCTCACTGTGATCCACTGCTGTACCCGTTTCCCTGGTTCCAGTCATGACATCATGGTACTACGGAGCAACACCGTGCATGCGTACATGGAGACCTACAGAAGACAGCACACTTGGATCCTGGGTATGCATTCATAAAGGAAGTGAATGGGGGATGCCAAAGATCCACCATGCACATGCAGTACAAGCTATCCTGGGGCATGACGCACATGGCCATGGAAACACTCCATGACATACCCCATCCACTTTAAAGCAGTCGGGCTGAAGGGAACACAAGTCCCAGAATGCATAGGACACTACAATTAAAAATATTTTTAAATGGTAGAGCGCCTCCTGTTGTCCCCTCAGATTTGATGAAGACCCCAGGTGGCCACCCATGGAAGGAGAACGGACAGTACCCCGCCATTCCCAGTAGCACACAACTGTCCAGAGACACACAATGCAGCAATCAAACACATTGCCATAGGCACACATCAAAAACACTGCAATGGCCAAGAAAAAGGCAACACCGGCCACAATATAGCAACACCCATTCGGCTATGCAGGGATGATTGGGGAATGCAGACTTTAGGGGTACATACATATGTTGCAGAGTAGGATGGGTGTAAGTCATTGTGCATTGTCAAATGCAAGGGAAACACACACCAATGGCACTAGAGTGTACTCAAATAATTACATGGATGTGTAAAACATGCACCACCTATTCAGGACTGGGAGGTACAACCTTTACCTATGAGCATTTGGCCCGGTCTCATCCCATTTGCATGTGACTCTGGCTACCAACAACTACCATAGCTCATGACTCCTGCAAGGAACCCTGGTATGCCACAGGAGACTGCCTACAATGAGGCACACACAAGGACTAGGGTGTGAATAGAGCACACATTTGGACTCCTGAAAGGAAGGTTCTGGTGCCTCCACCAAACTGGAGGGTCACTTATGTACAGTCCGCAGGCGGTTGGGAAGATGATTTTCCTTGTGTGTGTGTGATGCTTTATAATATGTGCATCTGAAGGAATGTTTCATTGCCTGCTGAGGAGGACGTGGCACAGGCAGACTCCTAGGAGGAGGATGACAAGACATGAGCCGGCAAACAAGCACAGGATGGCCATGAGGAAGGAAGGGATGAGAGCATGCAGCATCAGGAACTGTTATACAATTATTCATTTGCACAATGTACAATTTAACTAGAGAAATCACTGTAGTTAAATCTATGACCGACCTAAAAGACTACCAGATCTTTACTTCTCATGCAAACTCCATTTATTAAGTCTGTGACACCCATGTCCTCCCGCTGGCCTCACTCTCCAACACCTTTGTCCCCCCGCCACCCTCAATCCCCAACATGCATGTCCTCCCTCCCACCTCACACAGAACTCAATGTCCACAGAAAGTTGCTTTATGTCTTGCCGTGCTTGCCTGGTCTAGATGTATACTTTGGGGCTTGCATGACAGTGCATTGAGACCTGCATCTTGGATTACCTGCATGGGATCCCTCTGTTAGGGTGGCAGAAGTGGAGCGAATGGAATCAAGTCCATGAATGTGCTGCAGTGTCAGTAATAGAGGCCATTGCATAGATGTATTGCCTGCAGAGTAATTGTCTCAGTTATTTCTCACGCTCTGTCCTAGCACGTTATTTGAAACAGTACTGTCTGTGAGGTGTATGCACTGGAGTCTAGTTTTCCGCGCCACCCAGCGAGATGCACCCTGCCCTACGTCCCGTATTGCTTGGGCATGCTGCATTTGGATGTCTGAGAGCTCCTCCCTTCCTTGCGGCTGTTGCTCCATCCTTGTGAGCCTTTCCCGTATGGCTGTCATGTTTTCTTGCAGCAGCTGCTCTGGTGGGTGAATAGGGGGAGGGTGTGTCACCTAGGAAGTGAACTCAAATTCCGTCATCTGCATCAGCTGCAGTCTCTTTATTCTCTGTGCCAATATCTGTATCTATATGGGGCTCCCAGAGTGGACCAGAGTGGATACGAGGAACATGGAGATGCAGAGGCAGGGGCTTCAGTGCTGGGAAGGGGTACAGGTGCGGGCAAGTCATCCTCGGAGGATGCACCCACCCGTGCGTTGGCAATGATGTTGGTGAGCGTGGCAGTCTCAAAAGTGCCTGTGGCATGCCCGGTAGTGGTGATAGCATGTTTATTTGCTGCAGCAGTGGGAGTGCTGGCTGCTGCTGTCTTGGGATGCGCTTGGATGGTGGATGAAGGTTTCTTGCATGGTGTTGTTTTGCGGGTTGCCAGACTTTGCAGAGCATGGGTTAAGGAGACACTTTGCTGGCTGTTGTTTCTGAGCCTCAGTTGTGAACTTAGCCTGTGAAGGTTCAGCTGCACTGCTGCTGGTGTTATGTGCCTGACTGCTTTGGGATCCTGTTGTGGGGAAAAGTAGCAGTGCTCTAGGTAGTTGTTCCCATTTGGTTCAAACATGCAATTTAGCGCCTCGTCCACATGCATCTGGGATGGACTGGCCGTGACACATCTCTGGAACTGAATGCACATGACGCCTCTATTGTGCTTTGTCACTGAAAGTGGATGTCCCCTCTTCAGTCATTAGGACAGTGATGCTGGACCACCCGAGCTGTCCAGAAAAACTGTCTGTTTGCTTCAAAGGCACTTTGATGATGTCATTCTCACATACTCAATATCACAGCCTAAAATATGGGCCTATTTTTGGTATTGAGATTAGGAGTTTGTGCGACTTACATCATCAAAGTCCCTTAGAGCCATCAAATAGGCATTTGTGTTATAACATGCAGTATGTGTTGGTGCTATGATTCACATTGCCTGAAACCTGTGTTTTTGGGGGGTTGCAGTGTTTTTGCTTAGTAGTGTGTTGTCTGGCACATTATTCACGGAAGGATTTACTTCAAAATGTAGGTTAAGGGACATATGATGTCATTCAGTAAGGTAGCATTCAGCTGGCAGCCTGGATTTCACGTTGCCATAATATATATCGGAGATAGTATGGCCCTTTGGGGTCCTTTCAATACTGCAGCATTTATGAAAAGTTGCTGCCATTTGTATGCGTCCAACATGCTTTAGGCTCATATGCCCTGCTGACTTCACATGACTGTACTTTAAGATGACACCAATTACATTGAGATGGGAGGTCATGGCATAAGGAGAGCATCAGCTCACATGATTAGATGGGGTGACACTCCTTTAGGGGCATGGACTCATAGCATCACTTTCTGACAGGTTGATCAGTGCTTCATGCAATGTTTCAGTGTTCACTGGACGATTCCTGTGGAAAATCCGTGGTAATCACCCTTCTTTCTGTAGGGTATCTGTCCATGTTTGTCAGTAGTAATGTGTTTTACTGTGGCAAGGCTGGCATAGCTGGTTGACATGATTGTCACACAAAATGGGTCACATATTCTCTGACATTAGGATGTTGGCATGTCATTGCTTCTCCCATTTCATGGTCCATGGCACTCATTTGGTGTTTTGGAAGCGTTTCCCTGTTTGGGGATCCAGGCCCCTGTGTTTTGGCAGGATTTCTATATTGGGGAGGAGGGTATACCACAGACTTCCATGGGGCGGTTTCATCATGAATGTCTTGTGGGAACATTCATGCCAGTGTTGAATGAACTGCCATTTCCACCCACCGCAGCATATTGGATGACTACACTATTTTATTTCCTGTGCCACGTGCAGCTGCACACAACTCATGGCCTTTGTTCTCATATGTAGCCTGCATCCTCATTTGTACACACCTGGGTAAACTTGATTCCCTGCTCCCGCCTCTGCTGTGTCAACTCCCTCTATGCCAGTCATGTCTATGATGCTGCCAACTTTCTCCTCCCAGGGTCTGAGGTTTAATGGCTCCACGGTTCCCCCTCCTATGGCTGCTGTTTCACAACACAAGTTGGCAAGCAAAGTCTGCACACATGCCTTCAGGCCATTCCAGCACTTCCTGCAGTCTTCGGCATCATGCTGCACTGTGCCCACTGCCACCAACTTGTCCTCTGATGTCTTTCCAGGTGGTGTTCTTCCTTTGTATGGGAGTCTTACTTTGCTGGCCACCAACCAGCTCAAAAGCATTGGCTACCAACTCTCTTCTAACAACTGTAGCTTCCTCTCATTGAATTTGAGGTTGCGGGCTCGCATTTCTCGTACCTTGCCCTTGACCTTTTCTCTTGACATCTTTCTTGTGTGTATGGTGTCTGGATGGCTACGGGAAATTGACTGATTTTTTAAAGATGGCCACCAGTGAGATTCCTGCTTTTCAGCATGACAGAATTTCCGCTCAGTGGTAATTGCACGGGTGATATTACCCTTTGGCAATTACTCCACTTTTACAGACGTCACAGTAATTGAGCTGAACATTGGAGTAATTACTGATCGTTGTTTATTTTTTGGCAGTAATATCGCAAGACAGAATTTCTGTTACAGCCAATGGTTCGTGCCCATACCTGTCTACTTGTGACATGGCGGTAATACTGCTGGACACGATGGCAGTAATGGTAATTCCATCCAGTGAAATTACCATATTTACACCACCCAACTAGTGATGAGGCCCAAAGTTCTCCACGCCCCTCAGAATATCTGTTCTTTCTGTGGTCATGTAGCAGTAAGTAGCGTCTAGCGTGGCTCTAGCACACAACCACCTGACTACGCAACTCTCACATAGAACAAGCCAGATGTATAGTATGAGACACAGAGAGACAGTGGCAGACAGTGAGAGACACAGGGCCTCATTATGAGGGTTGCGGCCATGGTATGAACGGTGCTGGTAAGGCACCGGCACAGTTCATACTGTGCCGCTGCCTTATGAGTTCTGTTCGCGGGTTCCTGACATCCCGCCAGGTCTTACCAGGCGGACTGTGCAGCACCCGCCTGCAGAACTCGTGATTGCACTGGCACCGTTATCAACGGTGCCGGTGCAACCATGCTCCCCACCTCCATTCTGTCCTATGGCACAGAATGGGGATCAGGAGCCCGGCATTACCTCCACCCACGAATGGGCAATTACCGGCCCATTCATCTCGTAGTGGGCCGGTTATTGCCCAGTCGTGGGTGGCGGGGCCGGTAGCGAGCATGGCGGTAGCCGTGCCTGCCATACAGGCACGGCTACCGCCATGCTCGTAATGAGGCCCACAGTGAGGCAAAGAGCAAAGAGAGAGTGAAAGAAACAGTGACCGAGAAATATCTTTCTGTGGTCATGTAGCTGTAAGTAGCGTCTAGCGTGGCTCTACCACACAACCACCTGACTACGCAACTCTCACATAGAACAAGCCAGATGTATAGTATGAGACACAGAGAGACAGTGGCAGACAGTGAGAGACACAGGGCCTCATTATGAGGGTTGCGGCCATGGTATGAACGGTGCTGGTAAGGCACCGGCACAGTTCATACTGTGCCGCTGCCTTATGAGTTCTGTTTGTGGGTTCCTGACATCCCGCCAGGTCTTACCAGGCGGACTGTGCAGCACCCGCCAGCAGAACTCGTGATTGCACTGGCACCGTTATCAACGGTGCCGGTGCAACCATGCTCCCCACCTCCATTCTGTCCTATGGCACAGAATGGGGATCAGGAGCCCGGCATTACCTCCACCCACGAATGGGCAATTACCGGCATATTCATCTCGTAATGGGCCGGTTATTGCCCAGTCGTGGGTGGCGGGGCTGGTAGCGAGCATGCCGGTAGCCGTGCCTGCCATACAGGCACGGCTACCGCCATGCTCGTAATGAGGCCCATAGTGAGGCAAAGAGCAAAGAGAGAGTGAAAGAAACAGTGACCGAGAAATAGAGAGACAGAGGAAGTAAAGAGAGAGCAAGAGCGACTTCTACATTAGCGAATGATATGCCAAGTACATCTCGTAATACATACTTTCAATCTGGCAAGATGCATGCTACTACATTTACTTCTAAATGTAATATAATATGTATTTCTGGGTGTCAGGTCCCACGCATATTGCAAGCTGGATTCCATCAGAATGTGCTGATGGGTGCTGTTGCCCCCAGACATTGTGGGATACTGGCATTACATTTAAAAACTATAAACAAACAGATAACAGGCAGACTCGGGCATTCTGAGGTACACATTGCCAGGCATGGATGCAGATTAAAACAATGTTCAAGTAAACACTTTTGTTGATGTCTAGGTTTCCAGGATAGAAATTAGTGTTAATCCAAACAATGGGCAATTATCTACTGGCTCCAAGGAAAACGCATCCATTGAATCCAAAGACAGTGTGCCTTTGTGGTGAGAGAACAGAGCCGCCATTGCACTTTGCTTGCTCTTAGACAGAAGTCGTTTTTGTTTGTCTGAAAGAAACAATGGTGATGGGTAGCATGCTGTTTTTGCAAATGGCATCTACTTTTACACAAGTTATTTGTAAATATCGGGCGCCTGTAAGGTTTTGTTAATGAAACTCATAAGTGAATGTATCCGAGTATTTACTCCGCACAAGACACCTATAAGGTAAACAGAGGGCATACTGAAAATAACGACCATAATGAAGGACTAAAGAGTGAATACACGTCCAATAGGGGAAGGTTTGATGCAGCTGTCATTTCAATGATATTCTTCAAGGTAGTCACTGTGTAGATCTGGGTTAGAGATGGTACCATCTGTCAAGCATTGCCTACAATGCCTACAATGGGCTGCCCTAAACAAATATTGCTTTCATGAATGACACCCTTTAAATGTGGGTGCGCATCGCACTCCCCCTACAAAACAAACATTGGCCAAGCCAGCAGGACATTGTGTGCGAAAGTACATGTCCACGTTTGAGGGACAGGAAAGAGCACTGGCGTGGTGCACAAGAGGGGGAGGTGCACACATCAGGGATGAATGAGAGGGGTAGTGGGCATGGGGCACGGCGTGTCACCGAATAGTTTCAAATTGGTTTTTGCTGATAATTAGCCATGATCTGTCCTGGCTTCTTCGACATCCCAGAGCAGGATAATTAAGTGTGGGAGTCATATGAGACGATGGAGGCTGGAAAGGGAGCTATGGGAATGGTGTTTGGGGGCAGTGAACGGCGGGATGCGGCATGTTACTGCAAATGAGGCAAGTGACAATGGGGACCATGCACTAGGGAGAGGCAAATAGAAAGGATCACATGGGGAAGAGCCAAGGTTTAAGATACAGGAGAGAGGAACATGGAGAAAGGTATGAAAAGGGAGGAGCAAAGGGGAAGTCACATAAGGGGCTTATGGGGTCAAGGAGTATTGGAGAAGGAGTTCTGGGGGAAGAAGCACCTGGGAAAGGAGCAAAAGGGAAAGTAGTACTGAATGAATTACTAGTAGAAGGGATAGCAGGGCAGTACTCAGAAAGAGGACTGGCAGGTGTAGAAGAACTGGGGCGCGCAGGTGTACTGGGGTCGGTAAGGGCACTCATAGGGGGAGGAGCGCTATGAAGGGAAGGATCATTGTGTGGAACACTGTTTGCAGAGAGCGCTGGTGCTTTGAGACCAGGTGGGAACAATTCAGTGAGAGGGAGAAGGAGAAAATGGATGGAGAAACCCTATCGGAAGGTGCAAAACAGCTGTATTACTGGTGTGGAAGGAATACTGCTCTAATGCATCCCTGATGCCAACCCCTCTCGACAGGTCGCATACCCACTACAGCGATGGGGAATGGTGCATAATACCACGGTTCAGTCAACGGAGGAGCTCCTTTCCCTTCAAGACTGATGGCCTGATAGACAAAGCCTTTTTCAATGGGTAAATCCCATTGAAAATGCTTTACAAATAAGCCCCAATATGTTCTCAAAACTACAACTACCCAACGTAGTCCCCGTGCCCTGTGCATGTGCGTCCTCCAGAACTGTGCAAAACACTCAGAAGATGCAAGACTCCTCAATGATTTTATGCAGACCTGCTTGTATGCTTTCTCTTCACTCTTAAGCGGATTCCTGTTTTCCCCATTGATCGTCATCGGATTTTTCTGCTTGCCCTTGAATTGCCTGATTAGCAGTTGCCAGCCTGGACTGTTTGCATTGCCTTTTCCAGCTTTTTAAAGCATTGCTTTGCCATTGCTGACCCACACTGTTTGGACTTGCTTTCTAATCCTGTTGTAGAATTGCCTTGCCGTTGTGAACCTTAACCATCTGGACTTTCTTACTCGCCCCTCTATATCATTGCCTTGTCACCTCCGAACTGGACCATGAGGATCAAGCTAGGGCTTTCACGTATAACTTTTGCGCCACTGTTTGTACAAAGAAACTCTGTTGCTATTTGTTGAAGTTTTTTAAAAATTATATTTTATAATTTCATAATATCAAGAAGTTTTTAGCCTTCTATGATTATAATTTCATAATTTGAAGACGTTTTTCAGCCTTCGATGAGACATGTGTTTCGGCATCTCTTGTGTCTTTTTCAAATCAGGGCAATAACCTTGTTTCTCTCAAATTTCTGGTCAGTCTTGTTTGTGGTTTGCATATCACAGGTTTAATCCCTCCTGCAAATTCCCTGTTCTGGTCTCTTGCGTCGGCTCTCATGAGGATGTTTGCCCATCCCAGCCCATATTGCGGCTTACACTCCTGGAGGTTACTGGTGTCCTCTCTCTCTCCCTCCTGGGTACAGCTGACTACGTGCTGTTGGCTATGTATTTAGATTGGAACTTCATCCCTTTGCTCCTGACTTTGTCCTCGTGCAAACCCATTTTCACCCTCCTTGGGATCTATTCTGAGCTCAACTGGACCTGTTAGTTCCCCTGAAACCACTTGCTCTTCTGGTCATCTCATTCCAGAGCAGCTGTCTCCCAGGTTTACTTCAACTTCCCAACACCAACAGAGGTGCAGCACTGTGGATTGATACCTACACATCCATGCCTTCTATCCTATTAGCCTTTTTCTAACTTGCTTTTTGTTTTATAGCTGGGAGAAGTGAAAAGTTGGGTAATTTCACTCCTATCCTTCATTGCAGTTCTCTCTGGCTACAGTGGTTATCACTGCCATAGAGACTGAAGAGCGGGCTCCACATTTGCTTCTCCATATCTCTACCTCTCCTGTCTGTCACTTCCCCTAGCATTCACTGTTACCCACAATCTTACCCCCTGGGTACCACTTGATCTGAACCCAAACCTTTAGCTAACCTTCATCACTTGCATTGCCACCTTCACAATGTGAAGATGCAGATGAAGTAAAGGCATGAAGAAGTAAACATATGACAAAGTAAATGCCTGGCGAAGTGAAGGTAAACTCAGGAAGTGTAGGGGAGGTTTTCTAGGGGACATAAAGGGGGGGACATCTCCATGAGGGACATTGATGCACTCAACTGTGGTGGAGAGAACACTGATGAAGGCATGTGGAAAAGGGGCATGGCCTATAGAAAGAAGTAAGATGATGTGGAATTGTCTTTACGACACAACTGAAGTCCTTGTGTGGGAACATTAAAAGAAGATGAACAGTACTATGCATAAGAGTATTGACAAGGTGCATGGGGGAATTGTCCCTGAGTGAAAGAAGCATATAGGTGTAGAAGCATGGGGGGTCCACTATGGGTAAAGTGCAATAGCGGTGTGCTCTATTGCACAAGGTCCCTGTTAAATTTTCATATATTTGATGTGGAACGTGAATTTCCTGAGCTTCACAACAAATATTTCAAGTGTAGTTTTATTCAACATCAGAAGATTTATTCAACATCGGAAGCTGACATGTGTTTCAACCTTTGTGGTTTTTATGAAGGCTTCATTCACATTGTGCAAAGTAATGACATTACCAAAAAGTAAATCAGATTAAACCATGAAATACAACATAATATGTATAATCGAAATACATGATACAAATCACCATGGTTGATGAGAGTTCACATGCTGTATCTATGAAACAACGCAAGTATACATTTGATTCCCAAGTGTATTATACCATTTGTATGTCCCAAATGTGAGAAAATCATGGAGAGAGAGATAGGGGAGGGGGGGTAGATAGGAGAGAGAAAGATATTAAACAAGAGATGTGATTAGGTGTGACCTTACATCTCACTATTGGTAAGGGGCACCGGACTAGGAAGGAGCCCTCTTGAAGGTTTACAAATGAGGCCCACTGGAAGAAGCTGCACAGCAAAAAACAGTGGGGAGGGGCATGGACGAAGAGAAGAGAAAGAGGTGCACAATGGGGAAATGTGTAAAAAAGGGGTGAAGACTGATAGGTGCACAGGCAGGAGAACAGAAGAACACTGAATAGCTAATTATAGGCTCAAGCCATATTCAGCTAGTCAGTGCCTGGCAACTCCGAAGCGACAGCGGTACGATAGAAAGGTGTCATGATTCATGCCCCTCATGTCCCCAGCCCTCCAAGATGTCAGGCTGGAGCAAGACCACAATCACCTACATGGCCCTCAAGGACCTCTCCATCCCTCCAAGGACCCACTTGGAGTCAGACTTGGCGCTTGTGGCACCAGTCTCACTCACTCCCATAGGATAACATTGGGGATTGGACTTGTAGTGCATTGATGGGGACAAGATGGATGCCCCCAAATATTTCGGTTCCCAGAACTGCATGTGCAGTCTAGTCTTTTGGGTGTGGTTCAGCCCAGAGACACCTGGGATACCCAGAGACTATTTAAGCCACGTCCAGGCTGAGAAACATGCTTTGTGTTTTCCGCACCTGCAGCGTGACACTCACCGTGTTCGGATCGGTCTCCAGTAGGCCTGCATCTTTCTTCTGCGCTCAGCTCCTGCAAGAACAAGAACAACGTTAGGAACAGCCTTACCTTGCGGCGCTTCTGCCCATCATTCCTCGCTCCTTCTGTTCTGTGGGCATCTTCGGCGGTGTCATTCCCATCCCGGCACGCCGCTTCCTAAGGAAAAGGGAAAAGAACAGAAAAAAGGCCTTAGTAAGCATTCAGCAAATCTTCGCTTATTTTTAAAGACTGTACGAGCTTCAAACACTTACCTGAATCCCAGCCTCTCTGGGGGAACTGTGTAAACTTCTCATCCATCTGCAAGAGGGAAAAGACACTCCAGGTTAGCGTGGAAACATCTAGAGGCGCAGCATACCGCGCTTACTCACCGCATTTCTTCTTCATAACCGGCATCCACGCTGAAAACGTTGCAGCACCTAAAAGACACAGAAAAATAACTCAGTTCAATACAAATACGATAGGGTTGCATCGCGCATCGCGCTCTCACTCACCTTCAGCGCTACTCATCTCAGCAGCACGTCGCCATCCCCGGACACTGGACATCATCTAAGTAAGGAAAGGAACGAAGTTAGAGAACTGTTCAAAAGACTCATTATACTTACCTGTCGCACTCTTGCCAGTGAAGTAACTAGGCAGCAACGAGCCCGCATCAATCAACGCGCCCCTGCGCTGAAAGAGGACGGAGAGCACACTTTCCAAGAAAACAAGGTGAGCTGTGGATCAAAGGGAAGGGTTGGACCCCGAGGAAGAAGGGGTTCAAGCACACAGAGACAATCGGGAGTTAAACTCTACCAATCCTGTGTTTCAGGCCATGCTCCAGTCGAGTAGACTCCAGGGAAGGGTTCGAGGTCGTAAAAGGTCAGAACAGGCTGAGTGACATCCCTGTGGATACCAGGTGAGCGTTACAGAACACAAAGCCTCACATCAAAATCCACCTGGGCGTCATGGAAACGTCAGAAACTGACTAGTTAGCCCACATGTTGGGGCAGCTACGTTCCGAAGTACATGCAGCCAGGCAGGAGACCAACACCCTGAGGAGAGAGCTGATAGTAGCCAAAGAACGCACTGATGATTTAAGCCGGCAACTTCTCCAGTCACAAGCAGGGCATGCACCATTGCCGGGAAGCGTGCCCTCGATGCCAGCACCATCAGCCAATCCCGTTCAGATAACCCTTCCTGGGGCAGTTCCCTTGGCCCCGCCCAAACGATTTACGGGGGATACCAAGAGGTTTGCAACGTTCATGAACCAGGGCCGCCTGCACTTCCTTTGTAGAGCAGGGGCCTTTCCAAAGGACCAATCACGGGTTGCTTATGTGCTATCCTACTGAGTGGTAGCGCCGGGGACTGGTCTGTACACTTTGTGGCACAAGACGATCCTTTGCTGCATGACTTCTGGGGCTTTCAGCAGGAGATGGAAAAGTTGTTCACCCGTCGTACTCATGGGCAGGCATTAGACAACTGACTTCTGTCCCTACGCCAAGGGAATAAAGACCTATTAACATACATAGCCACGTTCAATAGACTCGTAGTTGAAGCAGAATGGCCAGTGGAGAAGAGAACCACGTTATTTCATCGGGGGTTGCGGGGGGAGCTCAAGGATGTTCTCACACAAGTAGTGAACCCCCTGAAAGACTGCCCAGAATTCATTGACCTTGTTATTCAACTGGATCATAGGTTGCAGGACCGAAGAGCAGATCGAACCAGACCGGACCCTCGCCCTATGTATGTGCGTCCAAAGGACAATATTGCCCGCACAACGGAAGGTTCAGGAGAACCAATGCAAATCAGGGGGGTCCGATCCCTCTTGACTAAAGCGGAAAGGGATAAAAGGAGACAGCAGCAGTAATGTCTGTACTGTGGAAGGTCAGGTCATTTCCTTAAAGAGTACCCTCTGAAGCCACCGAGGAGGACGTTAGGGGCCACTGTCAAGGAAGATACCATCAAGGAATCGGAAAACTCCCCAGCTCGGCAAGTGTAGGGGTCCACTTGTCGAGCGAAGAAAGTGAACTACAGACCTCCCATTGACCCTCTGTGGTCTTGATCAATCACCAACAACCATCTCGGATGCACACAGTAAGAGCATACATTGACAGTGGAGCCGTTGGGAATAACATCGACCAGGATCTTGCGGCAAAGATGGGGCTTCCGTTACGCCCTAAATCAACCACCGACACTGTTACCACTGTCGATGGCACGGAAATAGCTTCTGGTCCAGTATCCCATGCACTGCAGCTTTAACCCTTATGTGCCAGGATGGACACCAAGAGTCTATCGTTTTCGACCTCATTAAGGCACCACAGTTCCGGTTGATTTTGGGAATGCCATGGTTGGTAGCTCACAATCCTCGAATCAGTTGGTGAGCAAAAGAATTGGCCTTTCCCGAGACTTGCGCCCACACATGTTATCGCCAAGAGAAACAACCAATAGACACCAGAACATCCACGCTTGCGACTGTGGCAATCGGCACCCTACCAAGTGAATACCAGGACTTTCAAGATGTCTTTCAGAAAGAACAGGCTAATACCCTGCCACCGCATAGACCATACGATTGCCAAATTGACCTGATATCCGGTGCACAAATCCCTTGTGGGCGAATTTACACACTCACAGAACCAGAAAACCAGCACCTGAAGGCCTATCTTGACCAATACCTGGCCAACAGGGTTCATCCGTCCCTCGAAGTCTCCAGCAGCCAGTCCTCTATTCTTGGTACCGAAAAAGGAGGGGGACTCGAGAACGTGCATCGACTATCGCGCACTGAACCAGATTACCATAAAAAAACGATATCCCCTGCCACTGATCCCTGAATTGCTTGATCAAGTCAAAGATGCCCAAATCTACACAAAACTAGACCTGAGGGGGGCATATCACCTTGTTTGCGTAAAACAGGGGGACGAATGGAAAACTGCTTTTCGCACCAAATACGGCTTGTAGTAATATCAAGTAATGCCCTTTGTCCTTTGCAACGCGTCTGCAGCATTTCAATACTTCATGAACGATGTCTTACGGGAATTGATTGATGTCTGCGCTCTAGTGTACATCGACGATATTCTAGTATATTCCGCATCAAAGCAGGACCACGTTAAACACGTCCAATCCGTATTGGAGAAACTCCATCAACACCAGCTCTACGCCAAGCTTGAAAAGTGCTCATTCCACGTCTCTGAGGTGGAATTCCTGGGCTTTATTCTCAGCCCGAATGGAATCCGAATGGATGTACACAAGGTAGATGCTATCCTGAACTGGCCATCTCCAAATTCATTGAAGGGGGTTCAAAGTATGCTGGTTTTTGCAAGCTTCCAGCGCCCGTTCATCCCAGGATTTTCGCAAATTGTGCATCCCATCACGACATTGCTAAGGAAAAGCAACAAAAAAGTTCCAGTGGACAACAGAAGCAGAGGAAGCTTTCCAGGAACTCAAAGCAAGATTCACATCTGCCCCAATCTTATGCCACCCTCGCCCTGATCTCCCATACCTGGTGGAAACTGACGCCTCAAGCATGGCTGTGGGAGCCGTCCTCTCACAAAAGGACTCCAAAACGGGCCAGTTACACCCTGTTGCCTTCTGATCGCGTAAATTCACACCCTCTGAACTCAATTACGCTTTCACAGACAAAGAACTCCTGGCCATTAAGTCAGCCTTCAAGGCATGGCGGCACTACCTCTTGGGCGCCAGGCACACAATCACCGTAATAACTGACCACCGGATCCTCCAGTACCTAAAAACGGCAAAGGCCCAATCCTCACGACAACTACGTTGGGCTCTTTTTTTGCTGAATATAACTACGTGATTACATTTCGACCAGGGGTGAAAAATGGGAAGGCCGATGCCCTTTCCCGTATGGGGGTGGAAGAGCAAGGGTATCAGACCCCTGACCCAATAGCAATCATCCCGAGTGACAAGCTCCTAGGAATCACAGCAACCATAACTCAGAAAGAATTACATGAAGAAATCCAAAACCTGATGAGTCCGGAGCAATTACAAGTGTGGAGTGCACAAGGAGAACATTACATGATAAAAGATCCGTTGCCCTACTTCAGGAATCATTTATTCTTACCAAACCAAGAACTACGAGAACAAGTCATGTCCGGTTATCAAGATTCCTTGATCGAGGGCCACCCCGGAATCGCTAAAACCCTAGCCAAGGTAAAACAAAATTATTGGTGGCGCACATGGCGTAAAGACATTATCCAATTCATCCTATCTTGTGGAGTGTGTACTCAAAACAAGTCATCCAAGCAGAAACCGGCTGGGCTATTACAACCATTGGAAATCCCACCAGCACCCTGGCACACGTTGTCCCTCGATTTTATTACTGACTTAACACCCAGTCAAGGGTTTCACACTATTCCTGTGGTCGTGGACCTAGTTTCAAAAATGGCACATTTCATTCCTCTTAAGGGGCTCCGAAATGCTTCCATCCTGGCAAAGGTATTTCTTGAAGGCATCGTACGGCTCCATGGGTTTCCTTCAGTTTTAGTCTCAGACCGCTGTACTCAATTCGTATCTAACTTCTGGAGAAAATGCTGCTCTATGGCCCAGATCGACATCCGGCTATCCACCAGTCACCATCCCCAAACTGATGGTCAAACTGAGAGGACAAATCAGATGCTCAAGCAGTATCTGCGTTGCATGTTACACCAAGCTGAAGGAAGCTGGTTCGACCTCTTATGGATAGCTGAATATGCTTATAATAATTCCCTACACACCAGCACTGGGCAGACACCCTTTTATACCATGTATGGCAGGCACCCACGTACTTCTGAGTTAGACGTTCCTACAACCCTGGAAATGCTAGCAGTCAAAACCTTTCACACGACCATTTCTCAAACCTTTAAAAGGGCAGCTGAACACCTACTTCAAGCTAAGAATCGCCAAAAGAAGTTTGCTGATCAACACCGAGCAAATGCCCCCAACTACCAAGTGGGAGACAAAGTCTGGCTGGCATCTAAACACCTGTCCATTAAAGGAACCCAAACTTTCTGTTCAAGATACCTGTGTCCATTCACCGTCACCCCTGTGATAAATCCTGTGGCGGTCAGACTAGCTTTGCCGTCAAACTTGCAGATTCATCCTGTGTTCCACGTGTCTCTCCTTAAACCTGTTCAACCCGGGACCCGGGTAGCAACGCCACCACAGCCAATATTAGTCGACGGGGAGCCAGAATTCGAAGTCAAGGACATCCTGGATTCAAAGTACGTCAGATCCAAATAATACTACTTAGTAGACTGGAAGGGGTATGATCCACAAGACAGGTCATGGGAGCCTTGTGAGTACATCCATGCACCTCGCTTGCTTAGATGATTTCATCAAAACCATCCAAACAAACCAGGACCACACAGAAGAGCCACCTTGAGAGGGGCCTTGGGGGGGGGAGTGCTGTCATGATTCCTGCCCCTCATGTCCCCAGCCCTTCAAGATGTCAGGCTGGAGCAAGGCCACGATCACCTACATGGCCCTCAAGGGCCTCTCCATCCCTCCAAAGACCCACTTGGAGTCAGACTTGGCACTTGTGGCAACAGACTCACTCACTCCCATAGGATAACATTGGGTATTGGACTTGTAGTGCATTGATTAGGACAAGATGGATGCCCCACATATTTCAGTTCCCAGAACTGCATGTGCAGTCTAGTCTTTTGGGTGTGGTTCAGCCCAGAGGCACCTGGGATACCCAGAGAAGAGACTATTTAAGCCACGCCCAGGCTGAGAAACATGCTTTGTGTTTTCTGCACCTGCAGCGTGACACTCACCGTGTTCGGATCGGTCTCCAGTAGGCCTGCATCTTTCTTCTGTGCTCAGCTCCTGTAAGAACAAGAACACCGTTAGGAACAGGCTTACCTTGCGGTGCTTCTGCTCATCATACATCACTCCTTCTGTTCTGCGGGCATCTTCGCCGGTGTCATTCCCATCCCGGCACGCCGCTTTCTAAGGAAAAGGGAAAAGAACAGAAAAAAGCCATTAGTAAGCATTCAGCAATCTTCGCTTATTTTTAAAGACTGTATGAGCTTCAAACACTTACATGAATCCCAGCCACTCTGGGGGAACTCTGTCTCCGTAACTTCTCATCCATCTGCAAGAAGGAAAAGACACTCCAGGTTAGTGTGGAAACATCTAGACTCACCGCATTTCTTCTTCATAACCGGCATCCCCGCTGAAAACTTTGCAGCACCTAAAAGACACAGAAAAATAACTCAGTTCAATACAAATACGAAAGGGTCGCAACGCGCATCGCGCTCTCACTCACCTTCAGCGCTACTCATCTCAGCAGCACATCGCCATCCCCGGACGCCGGCCATCATCTAAGGAAGGAAAGGAACGAAGTTATAGAACTGTTCAAAAGACTCATTATACTTACCTGTCGGACTCTTGCCAGTGAAGTAACTAGGCAGCAACGAGCCCGCATCAATCATCGTGCCCCTGAGCTGAAAGCAGGACGGAGAGCACACTTTCCAAGAAAACAAGGTGAGCTGTGGATCAAAGGGAAGGGTTGGACCCCGGGGAAGAAGGGGTTCAAGCACACAATGACAATAGGGAGTTAAACTCTACCAATCCTGTGTTTCAGGCCCAGTCTCCAGTCGAGTAGACTCCAGGGAAGAGTTCGAGGTTGCAAGAGGTCAGAACAGGCTGAGTGACATCCCTGTGGATACCAGGTGAGTGTTACAAAAGGTAACTTCATCTCTCTGGTGTGGGGGCTTTTGGAACAAAACAGGGGTCTGGAGCACAGAGTGGAGGGACATGGGGAATGGAGCATAAGAATAGGAGCAAGAGGGAAGGCGCACAGAGGGACAGTGCATTGGAGGAATGAGCAATGAGTATAGAGCATGGAGATACAGATCACAAGGCAAACGGGGATACACCAGCACGCTTGCTGGAACCAATGGAGAAATCATGTGTGTATGACAGTGAGGCAGCAAGACTTCCTCAATCCTTAACATGTGCAACACACATCAAACTCTTTACAATACAATAAGCACTCTGTATCAAACAATTATAGATACAAGAAATGTAAGCCACTAAAACACATTCAATTCATTGTTACTTTAAAAAAGCTCATTGGCATAAGGTCAGTAGGCCAATAGTGAGGTTTTATTTGACACCTTTGACCTCATTAACACAAAAGTAAGCAGTCATTGAAAAATATTTAATAATAATCCATACGATTGCTAGGATAAATCTGTGCGCAGGCATAATGGAGTTGGTTTTCTAAGTGAAACCCCATGCAGAAGCCCCATTGACATTTCTAAAGGCTCTGCCTGCTTCGTGACCTCACACTACTGCATCACAATGTTGATGGTGATTGCCCATACATATAGAGCAACCTATACCCTTCTGCAGCCACCTCTCCTCCCTCCTTCTCTGCCTTTCCCTGTTCTCCGCAGACAAGGTTTCTAGACAAGTCTGATCTATGAAAGTCTTGTCAAAACAGGTTCACCCCTGTTCCTCCAAAACCATCAAGGACCACATTGACACCCTTGCTCCTGCTCTGGCTGACTTCTGTAACCACTCCTTTGCCACTGGAGTCTTTCCATCTCCCTGAAGCACTCCCTTGTGCACTCTCTTCTTAAAAAACCCTCTGCCGACCCCTCCTGCCTGGCTAATTATCACCAAATCTCCATCACTCCCTTCCTGGTTAAGCTCCTGGCAAAACTGGCCATCTCCCAGCTTAATCTCCATACTGAATCCATTGGTTGTCTTCATGACCATCAGTCTGCCTTCAGAGCTGCCAGAAGCACAGAAACTGCTCTCCTGATCATCCGAGAAGACCTGCTCTCCAACCGTGATTCTAACACCCCCTGTGTCCTCATCTTGCTTGATCTCTCTTCTGCCTTTGACACTGTCAACCATGTTATCCTGCTAAATTGTCTCCGTGATAACCTTGGTATCACCGGTCAGGCCGTGGTGTGGCTGACTTCCTTTTGTAAGAGGATTCAATCCAGCACTACAGCTAAGTCAATGCCTAGTCTGGGATACTGAATGGAAACCCTTATTGATATATCTTTATGTCCAGTTCATGAGTTCTGGATGACTATCCCTATATAACACCCCTGTCTTGGAACCCCCCTGACCCCACTGAGCCAAGAAGTAGTTCTGTTTTGCAAGTTTAAACAGTTTATTTGAGAATGTAAACAATATATATATATCACACTTTATAATACATTAATAATTAATATCACACTTCAGAACATGAGCAGTTAACAACAATGGGTAATGTTCTACTAATAAACTGATTTGATTACCCAGGAGTAGTATAAAGGATGAGGTAGCACGCTTGGGAATAGGAACAGAAGAATAAGGTGGTAGAGAATGCTTTATCTAGTTTCAGATGGATGCAATGTTGAATGAAAATGCAATACAGAAAATACTCAATATGATTTCAACAAAACAATGTAATCACTTTTCTCTGGCAATCCACTCCCCCCCTTATGCAAGTAAATGAGTAAATGAAGGGGAGAGCACACAGTTCTTAGAAATGCAATCAAATGTAATTCAGTTCACCCCAGCAATCTTAGACTACAAATAGGAGTTTTGAAACACAGGCAAAATTCTTTGAATATGGTGACAATGCAGTGAGAAATATGCTGAAAATGCTTTTAATTCCCTTCAGGAGGTTCAGGGCGAGTGGTATCTAGTTAATATGAATTCAGGCTCACTCTAGCAATGATTCAGGGATGGTTCGTAAGAGGCAAACGAAATTTAGCAGTTCAGGCAAAAGCAGCTATCTTTTTACAAGTAAAGAAATCGTGCCAAATCGCAAATCGCGGCAAAATTCACGAATGCGTGAATCACGATTACGGACAGGAAGGTGACTTTGTCACGGATCCGGTCACTGCGCACAGCACTTCACAGCGATCTGGTCTCCGGTTCCGAGTACAGCTCTGCTTTCTGGGTCACTGGCACTGCTCCTGGATCTTGGGTTCTGCTGGTCTGGTCTAGCACCGGTCTGCACGGCTCCTGGTCCCGCTTTCTCCGGACACAGCAATGTTCTAGGCAGGGAATTCAAACAGCTCGCCCGGCTGTTGATAGTCTGCAAATGATTTTTGGGTCTGCTGACAAATACTTTTGCTTGCAGTGGGCCTTCTTGGTTCAAAGTTCTGTAGTCTCTGTTTAGCTTGGAAGTCTAAGTGTAGGATCTCTGGATGTGAAGTCGTCGGTCAGCATGCTCCGCAGCAAATGGAATTGAATGTCTCTACCTGTCCCAGCAGTCTCTTTTTATGTGTTTTGAAAGTGGGTGGAGAGGCTAGCTTTCTAGGCCCAACCCCTTCAGAGTTCTGATAGGTTGGAGAACTCTTTGCGTTCTCACTGGAGAACAGAATTGTGTGTCAGAATGATGTCATTTAATGGCTTGCAGAAAGGACACTCCCCTGTCAAATTACACACAAATCTATATTTGACCTAAAGACATATTTCATAGATACACAGTGGTTTGAAATTACATGCACCCATCACGTATCACATGAGGTATACTCTGTTCAAACTCTGATGTTTCTAAGAGCTTGCATTCAGAAACGGCAACATTTTGTGTTTTTTAACTGGTTTTGCAATATTGGTTTTTCATTAAAAATTATACACATATACACGGCCTGTCCATACATACTCCAATAAATTCCCATGTCTCTAGCTTAAACACAGAGTCTGTAGTATACATAAATAGCAGGGTTTTGCCCCAGAACATCACACAAATTCCCAACGCGTCTTAAAACGTGCACAGAAAAATCACAAGAATTATGGTATCATTTAAATAATTTTGACAAGTCCGCACCATGAGTTATACATCTTTCTTAAAATCATATTCTGGCCAACAGGGGTGTGTCTTCCCAGGTCACATGGTGGAGAAACCAGTTTATCCAGTGTCTGCCAAGCTCAGAGTGCCTGCCCCTCCCAGCTTCTGCCAAGAGGAAGCTATTTTACGATTCCCCCAATAAACCATCTGCCTGGGCCCTTTCTTTAGTTTCTTGCAATCCCCTGGTAATTCAATCAGAGAGTGTGTGACCTCCTTTTGGCAGGAGCAACAGAATGCAGCCAGGCCTGGGAATGCATTTGTTGAGCAAGCCCCCACTCCTGTCGGGGGTAGCTGTCTGGCAGAATTCCAGTTTAACTATTAAGCCAGGTTTCAGGTAAAATGTCACTTTTTGTTCCCCAGTTTAAGTCAAGACAATTTTTACATATGCAGCTAGAATGCTGATTCTAAGTTCAAAACTATGACATTTTAACAGTTACAAACTATGTGACACTCAAAAGTAGGTCACTCAGTTAATTCAAACATCTCGATTTTGGTGGTTTTAATCCAGTTTCAGTTAGGCGGCTGACATGCATAGCTCAGCCAGTTTTGTTATGAACATTGTTTTGGGCTCTTCATCTTCCCAGATTTAGTATGCACGCATACTTCATTCTGCTAGATGTCCGCTGGTGTTCAGTGAGATTTTTGGATGTGTTGCAATGTTTGAAAATAGGCTTTTTGAGCTGGCATTCAGAGAAACAAAAGGTGATTTTAAAGTGCGGTTTTTCCTTTGGCACACATTTCACTCAATGCACCCCGGCCCATCCTGCTCGCACTGGTTGGTGGCAAGTTAGGCAACCATTTTAGTGTGCACAAACTGCGTGGTTCTCCTGGATTTTGGCGCACATGTGGGCTTTTTGGCCATCTTGGATTTTCTAAGCCCACAGCACCAAATGTTGCAGCATGATAGCTCAAACGTGGGTCAAGACACCCAACAAGGCCCCCCCACGTGACTGCACTTTGAATTTGAGTCGATGGGGAGTCGGGTGCACAAAAGGTGATGACCCACGCACTGGTATGTCCGCATAATCTTCTTCCAATTCTGCAAATGGCACAGTTCAGCATCTTTTCCTCCATCCGGTATTGATCGATCGGTTCTCCTCGCCGGTCCTGATGGGAATATTGGGCGGTACCCCGGGCCCCTTGGGTCTCTGCTCCCGGTCTCCGGATCGTCCTCCTAGGACAGTCTCCAGGTTCTTTTTCTCCTAGGACGACAAAGGAAAAGCGGCAATACCTATTCATGGACATTTCTCCCCCACCTTTGATATATTGGGGTGGCATATATATTTTAGAACTCAACAGATATGAACATGCACATTTTTTTTAAATTAAGAGACAGGAACACATAAACTTGAGAAACACATAATTTGATAGGCTATACGTAGGATATTTTAAGTTTGGAACTGAATTACTCTGGAGCGGCCCCCTCTGGTATTGCAGAGGACTCCTCCAGTTGCTGCAGAGTGTGCCTGGGATGGCAACACTTTAGCTGATTTATATGTACCCACTTGTCTTCCCCCTCTGCCAAACTGCCTTTGGGGATGCGGATCTTGTAGGCCACAGGGGAGATCTTGTCTAAAATCTCAAAGGGTCCCTTCCAAATAGGCAAAAACTTTCGCTGTTTGGCCTGGTTCCTTTGGAAATTGTATAGATAGACCCGGTCCCCCACCTGATATTCCTTCCTGGAAGTTTTCAGGTCATAGTGGGTCTTCATACTCTCGGCTGATCTTTCTAGATTCCGCTGAGCATAGGCAAAAGCATGTTGAAGGTGTTTCCTTAAATTCTCCACATACTCATGAGTTGTGGAGGCATTTATCAACGTTTGCTCTTGGGTTCTGTAGAGCAAATGCTGAGGAAGCACCATCTTGCGTCCAGTCATCAACTCAAATGGTAACATTTTGGTTGCAGATGGAGGGGTAGATCTGATGGCCATTAGAACCAGAGGTAATCGGATATCCCAACTTAGCCCAGAATCTGCCACAAACTTCTTTAATATGCTCACAATGGTTTGGTTATATCGCTCTACTGCCCCAGAAGAAGCTGGCCTGTAAGCAATATGTAGCTTTCTTTTGACCCCCAGTATCTCCCACATCTTTGTCATTACTTCACTGGTGAAGTGGCTACCTCTGTCTGACTCAATCCTTTGAGGTAGACCAAAACGGGAAAAGATGTGGTTAATCATCAAGGCAGCTGCCGTTTCTGCCTTGCAGTTTGGGGCTGGGAGACATTCCACCCACTTGGTAAACAAGCATGTCACAGTCAACTTGTACTTATTCCCCCTATCGGAGCGAATCACGGGGCCTACAAAGTCGATTTGTAAATCTGACCATGGGAGTGTCATTCCCCTCTTTTGGAGAGGCGCCCGGTGTGTGAGGGATGTTGGCTGAAATTGTGCACACACAAGACAACCCTTCAAATATTGGTTGAGGTCCTGCCCCATATGTGGCCAGTATGCAACCTCTCTTAAGATTTCCAATGTTGTGTGAAACCCCCTATGACCGGCAGTGGCCGCATCATGGGCGTGACTTCGCATCAGGCTTCGGAATGAGGTAGGAACCACCCACTGATCGTGGCCAGCTTTGGATTTCCTTATCAACAAACCGTCTTGGATCCAGAACATTTTTGGACATTTTATCAACACTCTTAGGTCCTCTTTCCCAATGTACTCGGTATCCGTCAGGGGAAAGTTCTCAGGGCCCTCAAGGTGTTGGTAAAACTTACCAATAATTGGATCCCCCTTCTGAGCTGTAATCAAATCAGCATCAGGGGTCTCCTTGCTCCATTGGGCAGTTGAAAGATCATTGTGAGCATTTGTCTGGAACCAAGTGATAGCAGTGACCTGGATTTCCCCCAACAGGGACTCTATTTCGATTAGATCCCCTTGGATGGCCCCGGTTTTGGCCAGCTGATCTGCTAAGTCATTTCCAGTTTTGTCTGGTCCCTCTACTTTGGAATGACCCTTGATCTTCTTCCAATAGATGGTCATCCCCTTCGAGGTGACCAGATCATCAATGTTTTGGATTAACTTCCCATGTTTCAAGCCTTTGTTGTTAGCACATAACATGCCTCTGGTTTTCCAATTAACCAGGTGCTCCACGAACCCGTTCCGTACATAATCCGAATCGGTGATTATGACCAGTTCATGGAGTTGATGTTGGACAGCAGTGAGGATGGCCTGATGCACAACCATCAATTCTGCCACCTGACTACTTCGGGGACCAATTTTGTATCCGGCGGAGGGTTCTGGGAACTCCTTCACCCATGCATTCCCTACGCCAGCCACCAGTTCTTTCTCCCCGTTGTTGTCAACATGGTAAGAGCATCCATCCACATAGACAGTGGGCATTCCCTCACACTTGTCCTCTTCAAAGACTTTGTGTGGGGAATTAAGGTATGCCTCCATGTTGTCCTTGATTTTTAGACTTTCGTCCTCGAGACAGTTTTCTCTGGCACAATCATGCAAGTCAGCCAGACCTTGCGCGAGGGGACTCTTCTTGTTTTGGCCATATCTGACCTCCACAGGAAAGCCTTGCATTGACAGAATCCAGGAAGTAATTCGGGAATTACTTACATTTCCGGCCCGGATTCTGTCACTTTGGAGATATTGAAGAGGCTGGTGTGAAGTCTCCACGATGATGTGTTCCCCCTGGATAAACGGGCGGTAATTCTTCAATGCCCACACCGTTGCCATGAGTGCCTTCTCACAATCGTTGAATTTTTCCTCCACAGAGGATAAAGTTTTGCTCGCATAGGAGATTACTTTATTGACCTTGTCATGCTTTTGGTATAATACTGCCGTCAAGCACGTATTAGAGAACCCCGTCTCCAGGAAGAACTCCTTGTTTCTGACAGGGTAAGCTAGGCAAGGCGCTTGTGAGAGGCTTCTTTTGAGTTGTCTTACTGCCTCGGCTTGTTCTGGACCCCATTCCCACTTGACCCCCCCCTTCAGGAGATGAATCAGGCGTCTGGTGATCTCTGCGTAGCCCTCAATGAACTTTCTGCTGTAATTAGTCAGTCCAAGGAGGCTCCTTAGTTCCCGCAGAGTTGTGGGGTCTTTCAGTTTCAGAAGTGCTTCCACTTTCTTTTCCTGGGGACAGAGACCCTGAGGAGTAATCTCATGCCCCAAGAAATTAACACGGGTTCTACACCACTGTGCTTTCTGAAAGGAAAGTTTTGCTCCGGCGGCCCTCAACTGGGTCAGAACATAACGGATCTTCGCTATGTGTTCCTCCACAGATGAACTTTTGATGAGGACATCATCTACATAAGCCAGGTTACCCCTTGCACCCAGGTCGGGCATGGCCTTGTGTAGGAAAATGTTGAATTCATTGCCGGAGTTGAGGTATCCGAAGGGAGTCCGGGTCCATGTGTACTGCTGGCCCCCAAAGGTAAAAGCCAGCTTGTATTGGTCCTCCCTACTGACAGGCACGGTCCAGTATCCATTGGTCAGGTCTATTGGAGTGAATACCTGTGACCCCTGGATCTGGGCCAGCCCTTGGTCAATGTAGGGCTGAGGCCATCGGGAAGTATGGACCCGTTTGTTGAGCTCCCTGAGGTCGGCGCAGAGTCTCCACTGGCCGTTTGGCTTCAGTATTCCCAGCACCGGATTATTGAAGGTGCTGTGTATTGGACGAATTATTCCCCGGGACTCAAGGTTCTTAATTATTTCAGTAAGGGACTCCATGGATGCGAGAGGCAAACGATATTGCTTCACAAACACTGGAGTCATGCCAGGGTCCGTGGGGATTGTTGTTGTGTGGATGTCGGTGCGACCACAGACATATGAGTCTACCGCAAAGAGATCTTGGAAATCCAAGAAAACTTGTTTCAACTTTTGCTTTTGTTCCAGAGTCACACAGGCATCAGCTAGGTTGACTCTCTCTTCCACCATCTGCCTGAAACCTGGAAAGACTTCTGGTTTGGCTATTTCAGCGGCCTCCTCCAGCTGGGTGGAGAAGTCCCTGGTCAGAGTGCTGATTTGGACTGGAGGCTTCAGGTGGGAAAGGCAGCCCTCATGGACCTGGAAAATAGCCTCATCCCTCCTGAAGTCACAAGTCACATCTTCCTTACCATATGGGCAAGAAGTGTACACCAGGAAGTTCCCCCCATCCCGGGTAAAAATCCTGTCTGATGTTGTATTGTCATCACTGTCACTGTCAAAGCAGTCCTTGGGGATTGGTCCTAACAGTTCATTTCCTAAATCAATGGAAAAATGTCGGTCATCAACCGCCATTCCAATAATGGTGCCTGCGGCTAGAGTAATACTCTTTAATTTGCTGTTATCCACTTCTATTGGAATGGTGTCATGTTCTATGTTGACTAATGGAGTTGGGTTTACCCCCAACCCTTGCTGTTGGAGAGAAGCATTTAGATGTATGTAAGCATCAGGGTTTTTCAAATGTTGTCCTCTTTTAACTTTCACTTCCAGGGAGAATTGTCGGGTCCTTTCTGGGATGGTGACTTCCTCTTTGATCTGAATTTCAACTGCATAAGGTAGCAATTGAGCTGACCTAAATGCTTTTTCTAGATCATCAAAGCCCATGGGATTATCCGCTAATCGGGACCAAGCTTTGAAGTTTATTAGGTCCAAACTAATGGCAAAGCGATTGAGAATGTCACTGCCTAAGTAAAAAGCGGCAGTGACGTCTCGCACGACCCAACAATTGTGGACTATGCTCTTGTTGCCAATGGAGATTTTGAGCATACACCTGCTTGGCAGGAGATGTTTGGAATTGGGTGCTTCCAGGTCCATTTCGCATCTGTCTATCAGTTTGAATGTGGGAATGGCTGGATCTTTTGGGAGTTGGCGGAACATGGCTTCGCTGATGAAGCTCTTACCGTTGTTCACACACACTCGAGCGAGAACAGAGTCCTTCCCATCATTTAACTGAACAGGGATGAACAACTGCTCTCCAATTTGATGAATATCAGCCAGGCTCTGAGCTGATTTCACATCTTTCTGGACCATAGGCGTGGGAGTTTCTGATTGTGGATTAGTAAAGAATTTCAGAGTGTTTCCTTCCAGTGTGGAATACCACCTTAAACTGGAAGGAAGGTTGATTTTCAGAAATACAGAGGACCCCCCATCACCAGTCTGTTGTCCGACTGCTATTACTGTCACGTCTGGAATTTGGTTGTTCTGGAAGTGAAATTCTACTTGGTCAGATTTTTGTTCAACCATGTGGCAGGTGCCGTTTAAACTAACATGGTTGACACTCTGTTTTAACTTTATTGGCCGGCTAGCCTGGGTCCAGAGGACCTTGATTACACAATCTATTAGGGGTGACAACCTTCTCAGGAGGTCATTCCCTAGTAAACAAGGGGTGCCCTCTGGAATCACTACTATGACCGGGTGTTTCACCTTGTGTCGCCCAATTCTAATATCCAAGTCTGCAGTCCCCTCGACAGGAATTTCCTTCCCGTCAAAGTTCTGCAGTTGTCCAGGAAGAGAGGTGAGGGGAATACGGTAATTCTCCCCCCCTTCCTGCATTTAGTTCCTCAAAGGCCCTTTTGTACAGAAGGGTAGCTTGGGATCCAGTGTCCACCAGTGCCAAAATTGTACCCTGCCCCTGTACTTGTACCGGGGCATAGTATCTTCCCTCCTTCTCCTCAAGGGGGCACAGATAATGCACATTTTTGGACAACTGGTGGGCTAACTTTCTGGTTTTGGACATTGCTAGCGAAGAGATTTGGGCAGAATTCTGTGGAGAGCCTTGGGAATCTGAAAGAAAAAGTTGGCAACTGGAGATCAGAGCCATTGTGGGTTCCCCTGGTTCCAGTTCTGGGCCACCCCCTCCTTCTTGGAGGCAGTCACCAGGATGGGTTTGAACCAGGGGATTTCGGTATTGTGGGTTCTGGGATGAGATGATGGGCGGCGGTAGGTCAGTCTCCATATCTCCCCAGTCTGAATTGACATCCCTTGGGACCCATTTTTCCTTGGGAGGAGTTCCCCCATCTCTGAAGGAGAAGATCCTTTTCCCAGGATCTTCTGAGGATCCCTCTCCCTCAAATTGGAAGACCTGTACCTCCTCCACAAAGTGGGTCTGTTTGGGTCCTTTGTTTCCCCTAACCCCCCCTCTGCTCCTTGAGAGGCAGGCTTTCAGGGGTAGGAGATTTTGTTTCCGGTTCCTGGTTTTCCAGGGGCTGTTTACAAGTTGGGAAGGAAGCTTCCTCCAAGGCTTTACACCCCCCTTCCCCTTGTGCCTCCTCCCTGGAACCGGTCTGTTATCGGGGTGCTGCCCCCGTCATTGCTCTGGAGCACCAGGTCCAGAGTTTGGGGCATTCTGCAGTGGCATGCTCATCTGAGGGTTCTGTTGAGCCCTCAGTATGTGACCCAGATCCCGTGCCATATTTTAGACCTGGCGCTCTAACTGGGAAACCCGCTCAGGCTGATATGGGGCTCTATTTTCTCCCCTGGGCTGATCCCGGGAAGGGTAGCTATCCCTTTTCTGGTAGTACCCCTGGTTGGGAAGATTTTGGTACCCCTCCACCCTTGGCCTCCCCTCTCCCGGATTAGGTTGTCTGGGCTCAGGGAATTGGGGAAAGAAGGATGGATGATTTTGGGGCGGGAAATTGGGTGGATACCTGGGGAAAATGTTAAGCCCAGGATTTGGAGAATTTCTGCCCTCCTGGGGGAAGTTGGGAGGGAAGTTCCCCGGGTTAGGTGCTTGGCTGGATCCCCCCCTTGGGCTGGAGGAGTCCACACATAACCCAGGATTGGTCGGTTTCCCTTGTAGCGGGGACTTACATAGTCAGGGGTGCGGGTGACCCCATTTGTGGGACTACCTCCTCGACTCCCTGTCTGTGACTGGCCCGAGGGCCTTCTGGGCTGAAAGTTATTTGGTGCAGGCAGGTTTTTAGGCCCCCATCTCCAAATCTAAAACGGGGATGAACTTTACCTCTGCCACCTTGGCAGCAGCAGGGGTGCTGTTGGTCTTGGGATTTTTCTGCGCGTTATTTTTATTTTCTATGGCCTTCTGCACCTCATAGATACGGGTAGCCTGTTCAATGACCCAGTCTAAAGATCTTTTCTCGTGAAAATCTCTCACGAGCTGGGTCATGATGTATTTGGGCAAGGCATGGAAAAATGTATTGACAAATTCTCTGCTGTCTGTGCGCACCCTTCTGGTGGTCTGCGCAAAGGCACATTTCAGTTCTTGCACGAATTCTTGTGGGGCCTGAACCTCCCCACATTGCAAATTGTAGGCTGCCTTGCGAGCCTCTTGGGGATTTCTGTGAACAGAATTTTATTTTAATATGGCCGCCCTATAGGTGGACCACCTTGAATGATTTTGGTCCTCCAGCCCCGCAAAGAAACTGGAGTACTCTGGGGAGAATGTCCACTTTACATATTGGATACAGCTTTGGCTGTCCTTCAAATGAAAAGTCTCCATCATTTGCTCATAGAGCTCCAAGTGTTCCCAAACAGAGTACTTGGCGTTCTTATGATAAGGCGTGATGACACTCCTGATTGCCTTAATCTGTTTCAATGGGTCCTTAAGCAAGGCCCTTTTTGCCTTATTGGCCTTTTTGGTTCGGGTAACCCTGGTCCATTCATCCTCTGACTCAGAGGCACTGCTCCCAGAGGTTCCTGTCTGATCTTCCAGGTTTTCCCGGATTCTGCGAGCCTGGGAGTGGCTGGCAGAATGTGGGGACCTGGTCTCCTGTGTCCTGTACCGTTCAGAGGAGTCTTCAGATTCCTCTTTGCTGCCAGGATTTGATGGGTACCCACCCACTGACCTAACTGGGCAGAGGTTTTCAGGATGCCCTTAATGGGCCTATTCTCCTGGGGTTCCCCACTAAATTGCACTGTGCCTGGGTGCCCATACCCGCATGCCCGCCCATCCATTCCTGGGAGGTACTGGCCTATGAGCCCCATGCTTCCGGCTGGATAGTAATCTGCCATCCCTGTGGCCCGGTGCTCATGTGCGCCAGGGGACATGGGGGTGGCATAGTCCAGGGACTGAGAGAGATAAAGGCCTCTGGTACTAGGGCTCCTGAGGTTATGCTCAGGAGTTTCCCTTTCCCAGCGAACCTGGTCTCTATCCGCCCCTGCTCCCTGTTGCAATGCAAGATCCTGCGCCTTCAGTTCCTCAGTTAAGGCCTTACTAGACTCTATCAGTCTCTCCTGCATCGCTACTTGTTGTTGGAGCCTATCATTGTGCTGGCAGAGAACCTCATTCTCTCTCTGAGTTTCCTGATTGCTCCTGGAGCACTGGGCCAGTCTTTGCTGCAGGAGGGTTACCTCCTGAGTCCCATCCCTACTGGCCTGCTCCTGTCTTGCCAGAGCCTCCTCCACCCTCCTGGTGTGCTCTAGCAAGTCCTGGTGTTCTTTTTGGAGGTCACCCAGTCCCTGGTGGGCCAGGTGATTTTCTTCCATTTTCCTTTTTAAGTGGCAGACTTCCTGGCCTAAGGTATCCCTTTCCTGACCAAGAGCCTGCATTTGTGACGCCAGGTCGTCCCTCTGCCTTTGAAAGGCACCAGCTTTCTGGCGTTCTTCATCAAACTCTGCCTGGGTATCCAGGTCTTTCAAAATCAATTTGTTGCTTTCCTCTTTCTCTCTCTCTAGTTGGATTTGCAGGGTGGCTACCTGCTCTGTGCATGCCCTGTTGAAATTGATCTGTTGCTCCAGCTTTTTCCTGCTCTGCAGCAAGGAGTTCAAACTGTCTTGGTGCTCCTTCTGCAAAGCCAGAATTCTGGTATCCTGGTCTGTCTTTTCCTGTTGCAGTATATTCATGTCCTCTTTTATTTTAATGATATACTGCCTACTATCATTTTCTGACTCCTGGCTCCTCTGCAGCCTCTGCTCAGAAGAATCCAGATCAGATTGGGCCTTCTGTAATGCCAGCAGTTGCCTACTCGCCAGATCTTGACCTTCAGCACATTTGTCCTGCATGGCTCCCATATGTAAATATAAATATGCCGCTACCCTGGCAATCTTGTTGTGCTCATCCTTAGCCTTAGGGGCCATATATAGTTCACTCAGGGCCACATGTAAGGGACCCTGGTCTCTCCATGTATCTGACCCTGTTTCAGTGATCTGGGGTGCAATTGCCTGCAACCAGACCGTCTGGTCCAGATGAGTCCACTCACCTCTCACAAATAGCTTATGTAAGAAGTGCTCTCTGGCTATTTTCATATCTACCAAGGTCGTCATTCTGTAATTTGAGTTCCTTCCTGACTTACAGAAGTTTGTATTTTATTTTTGCAAAACAGACCTTTTCCTTAGAGCGTTCCTTTGAGGAGTGCTTTACAGCGTAACACAGCGTGGTGATCCGACCGGATGTATGTCTCCTGTCAGTTAGCACACTGTATTAATCTGCACAAGTGATAGATCTAACCCAAACGTCCCGGACGAGCCCCCAATTTGTAAGAGGATTCAATCCAGCACTACAGCTAAGTCAATGCCTAGTCTGGGATACTGAATGGAAACCCTTATTGATATATCTTTATGTCCAGTTCATGAGTTCTGGATGACTACCCCTATATAACACCCCTCTCTTGGAACCCCCCTGACCCCACTGAGCCAAGAAGTAGTTCTGTTTTGCAAGTTTAAACGGTTTATTTGAAAATGTAAACAATATATATATATCACACTTTATAATAAATTAATAATTAATATCACACTTCATAACATGAGCAGTTAATAACAATGGGTAATGTTCTACTAATAAACTGATTTGATTACCCAGGAGTAGTATAAAGGATGAGGTAGTACGCTTGGGAATAGGAACAGAAGAATAAGGTTGTAGAGAATGCTTTATCTAGTTTCAGATGGATGCAATGTTGAATGAAAATGCAATACAGAAAATACTCAATATGATTTCAACAAAACAATGTAATCACTTTTCTCTGGCAATCCACTCCCCCCCTTATGCAATGTAAGTAAATGAAGGGGAGAGCACACAGTTCTTAGAAATGCAATCAAATGTAATTCAGTTCACCCCAGCAACCTTAGACTACAAATAGGAGTTTTGAAACACAGGCAAAATTCTTGAATATGGTGACAATGCAGTGAGAAAATGCTGAAAATGCTTTTAATTCCCTTCAGGAGGTTCAGGGTGAGTGGTATCTAGTTAATATGAATTCAGGCTCACTCTAGCAATGATTCAGGGATGGTTCTTAAGAGGCAAACGAAATTTAGCAGTTCAGGCAAAAGCAGCTATCTTTTTACAAGTAAAGAAATCGGGCCAAATTGCAAATCGCGGCAAAATTTGCGAATGCGTGAATCACGATTACGGCAAAAGTATAAGGAGTAGCAAGTCGGTTCTAGGTTCCTCGAAAAGCTGGAATTCTAAGCTTTCAGAGGAAAGTTGAATCAAGTTCCTATCCCAAACGGTTCCAGAGATACGGACGATTAAATAAAGGTAGTTTTTCGGATTTGAAATTTTAAAAGTTCAAAGCGACAGGTTACAGCTTGCAGCTAGAAAATGACAGGTGACAGTTCTACTTAGGTTAAATAGATTGAATTATATTATATTAAACTAAGGGATAGGTTCTGAGTTTTGCTGAGTACTCACAAGAGATTTTGGACAGGAAGGCGACTTTGTCACGGATCCGGTCACTGCGCACAGCACTTCACAGCGATCTGGTCTCCGGTTCCGAGTACAGCTCTGCTTTCTGGGTCACCGGCACTGCTCCTGGATCTTGGGTTCTGCTGGTCTGGTCTAGCACCGGTCTGCACGGCTCCTGGTCCCGCTTTCTCCGGACACAGCAATGTTCTAGGCAGGGAATTCAAACAGCTCGCCCGGCTGTTGATAGTCTGCAAATGATTTTTGGGTCTGCTGACAAATACTTTTGCTTGCAGTGGGCCTTCTTGGTTCAAAGTTCTGTAGTCTCTGTTTAGCTTGGAAGTCTAAGTGTAGGATCTCTGGATGTGAAGTCGTCGGTCAGCATGCTCCGCAGCAAATGGAATTGAATGTCTCTACCTGTCCCAGCAGTCTCTTTTTATGTGTTTTGAAAGTGGGTGGAGAGGCTAGCTTTCTAGGCCCAACCCCTTCAGAGTTCTGATAGGTTGGAGAACTCTTTGCGTTCTCACTGGAGAACAGGATTGTGTGTCAGAATGATGTCATTTAATGGCTTGCAGAAAGGACACTCCCCTGTCAAATTACACACAAATCTATATTTGACCTAAAGACATATTTCATAGATACACAGTGGTTTGAAATTACATGCACCCATCACGTATCACATGAGGTATACTCTGTTCAAACTCTGATGTTTCTAAGAGCTTGCATTCAGAAACGGCAACATTTTGCGTTTTTTAACTGGTTTTGCAATATTGGTTTTTCATTAAAAATTATACACATATACACGGCCTGTCCATACATACTCCAGTAAATTCCCATGTCTCTAGCTTAAACACAGAGTCTGTAGTATACATAAATAGCAGGGTTTTGCCCCAGAACATCACACAAATTCCCAACGCGTCTTAAAACGTGCACAGAAAAATCACAAGAATTATGGTATCATTTAAATAATTTTGACAAGTCCGCACCATGAGTTATACATCTTTCTTAAAATCATATTCTGGCCAACAGGGGTGTGTCTTCCCAGGTCACATGGTGGAGAAACCAGTTTATCCAGTTTCTGCTAAGCTCAGAGACCCTGCCCCTCCCAGCTTCTGCCAAGAGGAAGTTATTTTACGATTCCCCCAATAAACCATCTGCCTGGGCCCTTTCTTTAGTTTCTTGCAATCCCCTGGTAATTCAATCAGAGAGTGTGTGACCTCCTTTTGGCAGGAGCAACAGAATGCAGCCAGGCCTGGGAATGCATTTGTTGAGCAAGCCCCCACTCCTGTCGGGGGTAGCTGTCGGGCAGAATTCTAGTTTCCTTAAGCCAGGTTTCAGGTAAAATGTCACTATTTGTTCCCCAGTTTAAGTCAAGACAATTTTTACATATGCAGCTAGAATGCTGATTCTAAGTTCAAAACTATGACATTTTAACAGTTACAAACTATGTGACACTCAAAAGTAGGTCACTCAGTTAATTCAAACATCTCGATTTTGGTGGTTTTAATCCAGTTTCAGTTAGGCGGCTGACATGCATAGCTCAGCCAGTTTTGTTATGAACATTGTTTTGGGCTCTTCATCTTCCCAGATTTAGTATGCACGCATACTTCATTCTGCTAGATGTCCGCTGGTGTTCAGTGAGATTTTTGGATGTGTTGCAATGTTTGAAAATAGGCTTTTTGAGCTGGCATTCAGAGAAACAAAAGGTGATTTTAAAGTGCGGTTTTTCCTTTGGCACACATTTGACTCATGGCACCCCGGCCCATCCTGCTCGCACTGGTTGGTGCCAAGTTAGGCAACCATTTTAGTGTGCACAAACTGCGTGGTTCTCCTGGATTTTGGCGCACATGTGGGCTTTTTGGCCATCTTGGATTTTCTAAGCCCACAGCACCAAATGTTGCAGCATGATAGCTCAAACGTGGGTCAGGACACCCAACACTTTCTCTCTGACCGACCCTCGCAGGTCCAACTCGGGTCCTTCCTCTCTGCTATCTTCTTCTCTACCTGTGGTGTCCCCAACGGTCTAACCTCTCTCCCTGGCTGTTCAACCAATACCTGGCACTCCTTGCCCATTGCATTGCCGCTCTCTGCCCCAACTTTCAGTGCGACGCGGATGACACTCAGCTCATTTTCAGGCTACCTTGGGCCACCCCCTCTCTGTTTCTCATCGTCTGTCTGCTATCCAGGAGTGTTGTGCCGCCAATGACCTCTGCCTTAATGCCAGTAAGATTGAGATTCTCCTCATCGGCACCCCCCACTGCCTCCATTCCTGTAGCTCTCTGGCCGGTCTTCCTTGGCCCTCTTCCCGCTCCCACCTGCAAGGCTAAAAACTTCAGGGTCATCTTCGACTCCACACTCTCTTTCTCTCCTCACATCTCTGATGTCTCTAAGAAGTCACACTACCAGCTTCACCTTCTCAGAGGTATTCTTTCTTTCCTCTCGTTCCCCCAGAAGCTCACTGTCTCCAGAGCTCTGGTTCTCGCTAGGCTGGACTATCGCAACAGCCTCTTTCTAAATCTGCCTGCTTCTACTCTACGCCCTCTGCAACTCATCCAGAACAGAACTGCGAGACTTGTCCTTGGACTCAAGCCCAGGGATCGTATCTCTCCGGGAGTGAAATTTCTGTACTGGCTCCCAGTGGCTGCGAGAATTAAGTTCAAAACCCTCTGCATCGTCCACAGGGCTTTCGAGGGACTGGGGCCTCAATACCTTCAACTCACTCTTCCTAAATATCTTCCCTCTCGAGCTCTTTGCTCATCCGCCCCCAACTCCCTCATAGTCAGTCGCTTCTCCAAGCAACGAGTTGGTGGCAAACCTCTCTCTTCAGCTGGGGCCTCCCTCTGGAACAGCCTCCCTGCCTCCCTGAAACTTGAGGAGAACCATCTTCGGTTCCGGAAGCACCTTAAACCTTCCTCTTCGCTTCTGCTTTCTCTCCCCCTGTCCCCTGCTGAAGTCTTGACTAATACTGAGACTGCACTGGTTAGCTGGCCACCCATTTTATCTCGAGCCCTCTCCCTGCCAGTTGTACGCCTACACTGCCCTCCGGGCAACCCCTGCACCTGGGGACTGTTTTCTGTATCTCTACAGTCCCCCCACCAACACTTATGTCTGTACTCACCCTGCACTGCCACCAGCTGGCCATTCTTTTATGAGATTGTTATTTATTATACCATGTACTGCACTTTCCACTCCCCCCCCCCGCACTTTTCCTTTCCCCCTTCCCTTTCGCGATCTGAATGACACCTTGCCTAGTTAGATCATTGTCTGTCTTCCCTCTGTTCTCCCTCCCTTGTCTCGTCGCCCCTTGAAACACTTGTGTATAGGGGCGTTATAAATGCCATATCATAACCTTTCCTGTGATAGGGAAAGACATGAAGTTATGACCAAACAATTTTTTCCCATTTACAAGTTTACAAAATGTGCTTATTTTTGGACCAGTTATAGTGGTTGTTTGGAAACCCCCTCCTAACACAAGTAAGGGTGTATTCTGCAGCCAACTCTCACATAACTGAAACTAGGTGTCTTGAGCTCTTTTGGCATACCAAGTGACAAATTCACACTTTACCTACCTGTAAGGTGGTACTTCTGAAGGTTGGTCTGTACACATGACAGTCTTTTGGAACCTGTACAGCAGAGCGTTATTAGGACAGGGGTTAGTTATTGCAGCCAGGTCTTTTTCTTGTTGAGGAGCATGAACTGAATGGAGTTGTGGCAAAGTGCGCACAGTGGAACAGTGAGGGTCACTTCCACCAGTTGCCACCAACAAATCTGCCAGTAGCAAGGCACCAAGGGACCTGCTGCAAATGAATTGTGGCACTCCATGAGGTAGTTGTCTCCACTGGGCTTGGAGACTACTACGCCTTGCTAAGATTGATGTATACATTGGATTGGAATGAACCACTCTCAAAGCCGCCTCAATGGGAGTGAAGACAGGAAATCAAGAATGGAGAAAGACCCATGCCCAACATCCTTAAGGAGCAGAGACTTGTTTGGAGAACGATTGTGTTTGCCGGCCATTTAGGATCAGGGATCCAGGACAAACCCATACTGAAAGGGCCCTGGTGTAGCTGGAGTTAATCTAGAAGGCCGCAGGCCTGAGAGGGTTCAGCAGAAGACAGCTACAATTCATATGGCATCTAGGCGAGGAGCCGCCAGCATCCCCAAAGTGATAATAATACGTTCTCTGACTGTTGCTGATAGGGGGAAAGAAAGGCGAAGACGTATAGAGTAATTAAAACATGCACCTGTCTTATTCGGAGCGCTATGTGCCCAGGAGATAATCCACAGATGCAGCTAACCTGGAATATTACAATGCATATATTCAATTGAGGCACCTAAAATAGGGAAGGCGAGAGGCTAAAAGGATTTTAAAAAAAGAGAAAAAAAGCAACTCTGTAGAAAAAGAATTTCCCTTGTGTCGCGGTGAGCACATCTTCCAGGGTAGGGCATGAACATGTTTCCTGGTAGCGTTATACCATGTGTGCTCACATTCTCCATTTGGAAGCACATATACGTGTCTGGCTCAGACAGGTGCATGGATGACTGATGTGGATGATGCTAGCAATTTAGAAGCCACAATGTCTGCTGCAGAAATGGGACTAAGAATGAAAACACGGCTGAAGAGTGCTAAGAGTGCAAGGATTAGAAAGTGCCTCAAAACAATGTTTAGCATTTTGTTCAAAAGGTTACCAGAGTCCACATATGCAACCGGTGGAAATATTAATATGAATAAAAACAAAAAGAGTTTCTGGAAATGTCTTTTTATGGAGCATAACCAAAAATGATTAGCATGTTATGATCACTGGGGCAAGAAACAAACCAAAGTATAAGTAGGGGCTCCAGATATATAATGTTACTCATGTAAAAGAACAGACCACACAACCTGTTAATTCAGATCATAAATATGATGTTTTTGAAGGAGAATCCACAGTGGCTCTTCAAGAAGTCTGTCAACGTTGCAGAGACTTGGAACATGTTTCATTACTTCCATCATGGTCTACTATGTGTTGTCTTGCAAATAAATGTTTTCAACCTAGTGGTGTATGCCCATGGGCGCTTGCATATTTGTCTTCTGGGACCCATGTTCTCATATTTCTGGTGGTCATTCCAACATTGATTTTTTCAAAGTAGACAACATTAGGATGTTTTGCAGTTGAAAATATATTGCCAGGTCCATTCAGCAAGTGAAAGGATAGGATGCACATTTTACCCATGGGTAATGCCCCGCTATTGCAGAAAGCCCCCAACATCTAGTGATGGACATGGAGTCGTTACAGAGTGTTTACATTGTGAGCTTGTTTACAAGCAAACAGGTTTCAATGTAAGTCCACTGTTTCCTGTAACATGGCACTTTTTATGGATGGTTGTGACGATCAGTGTGTGATGCCTGTTGTCGATACTCACACAAGTCATTCTGTTTGAATTTGTCATTGTACTTTTTGGGGAATGTAAATCCTTCCTATCACGTACAAGTGCTTTTTGGTGCAATTGTTATAAGACGTTTAGGGTAGCCACAAGTTTAAAGTATGTTGGGCAGTGTGTGAAATCAGTGGCTTTCCTACAGTTATGCATGATCCTGAGGAACTGCCCACATGACAAATGTTATTTTGGTAGTTAGGGGTGCTGACTATAGAAGGGCAATACTTCTTCCTATCCCTTGGTTCTCTACAAAGTGATGTGTATAATTTTAGATTTTCACATTTAAGCCACATATCATGGAACACAATGTTTTTGTTGCCATGTGAACATGTGAATTTCAAGTTGTTGTTGTGTGTATTAAGCCAATTTTGAAATAGCATAATGTCTGCTGGATTGCTTGAAAAAAATGCTTTCCTCTTCAAAAATTGTCACCAAGCGTGGGAACCCAATTGGAAGCATATGCAGTGATAAAAAACCTGGGAATACTCATGGAAAACAGGCTCTAACTAGAGACACACGTCAATGTGATAGCTAAGAAATGCTTCTATCTCCTCCGACTAATTAGAGGAATCCTACCTTAAACTCCTCTTCTCACACAGAACCTTTGCAATCATCTCCTTAGTTTTATCAAGAACTGACAACGAGAACAGCCTCTATCTTGGAATGCCAGAACATCTCACTAAAAAACTCCAACGCATCCAATATACTGCAGCAAGGAACCTGCTCAGACTAACCGGAAGAGACCACATCACTCCATCCATGAGAAGCCTACATTGGCTCACAGTGAGAAAACACATTGGGCCTCATTATGAGGCAGGCGCTGACGGAATGAAGGGGGCTGGTACGGGACTGGCCACCTTCATTCTGTCAGGGCCGATTACAAGCTTCCCATCGTGGGACCCAGATCGCAGTAACAACGGGACACCTGTAATGTGCCCGTTGTTACCTCGCTCCCCATTCCCATTGAGCCCTATGGGGACTCAAATGGGAAAGGGAAATGGTTCCTGCAAGAAAGAATTACCGGGTCCTCCAATGTTGGAATGACCCGGTTATTCCATATTGCAGGAACCCGGTAAATTAGCTCGGTTTGGTGGCAGCCATGGAGCTAATAGCTCCATGGCTACTGCCAAACTCGTAATGAGGGCCATTAACTTCAAAGCCCTCTGCATTGCCCACTAATCACTACACGAACAAGGAGCTGAATTCCATCAAGCCAAAATCAACAACTACCAACCAGGAAAAACCCTAAGATGAAGCAACAACTTCCAAACTGAAACAAAACACTCTGAAAAAAGGAAATTTGGAGTAACCACATTCACCCGTCTAATAGCCAATCTACGGAACTCAATTTCGAAGGAAATAAGAACGACAGAAGATCACCTTACCTTCAGAAAATGACTGAAAACCTGGCTTTTCAATTCACCAAGACTAGAATAAAAATGGGCACCTCCCACAATTATTCACTGTGAACACAAATCAATCAAGGGACAGTACAGATCCTTGAACCAACAATAAAACAACCACACTGTACTAATCAGAAAGCACTAACCACCCTGATCCTCACTCCTCTCCATCATACCTCACATATACATCACATGACCCAAAGGCCCAGACTACCACACACAAAACACACATCCACTGAAACAACAGGCTGCTGAAAACAAACAACCAAGAAACTGGACATTGGCCCTTCGGATACAATAACGTCAGTTCACACAATCCAAACATGCTCAGAAAGCCGGCATGCAAAGGCACCAGTTCCTCCTGGTTCTGCAAGCACAAAAAGAAGAGTACAGCCTCTATCCTATCCCTCTTCTCTTACTAACATACCCAATCCGCTTTCTTAGAGAGCCACTTGAGCGCCTTGAGACTATGCTAATGGTAGCAGTGGACAGTGTAAGTCAACTTAACATACCGTACATAAACTGACCAGATTGAAAGTAAAAAAGCTTTTACAGTGATTCCTCTTCTTTGTAGCTAGTATTCACTGTTATATATGAACAATCGTCTGACAAGTGCAATGTTTTAGCGTTCAACTATAAAAATGTGTTTAAGGGCATAGTGAAGACTTGCATTTGATGCTTGTTGTAGAATGTTGATATATAGCGACTCCACATCAAATGAGACAGGAGTTTCTGTCTCTGGGTAAAATGTTAAAATAAATCTTCAACCAGGATTATGGTATCACATGTATACTGTAGGAATGCATTGGTCTTGTATGCTAAAGGTTATAGCAAAATGTCAACATATTTGTGAACAGCCTTCGAAATGGAGGCACATGCAGGTGTCCTGTAGAATTCAGTGAATGCGTATGCATTGCTGGAAGAATATAAACAGGGAACACTCTGGAAGTTTCCGTGATAATGTAGTCAAACTTGGTAAGGTTACGTATTCCTGCATGCATGACGTTTTCTACTGTGTTATATCACTAACTAATGCCATTAATGTTACATCATATTTCTGTGCACTCACAACCGTTAGCCCCTTCCGTTATCCACTGGCTCGGCATCCATGGAATTGCTGTTTTTAAAGTCCTCATTCTGATTTTGAGAAATTTCTTTTTTCAAATGTATTATAAGAAATCCTTTTTAACTGTGATTAATACAAATGTTGTGGGAACTAAGTCAGTCTTCCGATAATGCTGGACTGGGACGGGTGGAGGGGGTTGACCATTGACGGTGATCTCAGGCCCTTGGAATCTGTTTGTTAAATATATACATGGTCCTGGAAGTAAGCAGTGATTATACAGTTCCTGAAGAAGTCTCTCAACTCCACTCAATGTGGCTGTGTAGCAATGGGAGTCGTTTAGTGAGTACTCAAATGCAGTCTTCAACCATACATCTTCTGCATGGGCAGTATGGTTTGCAACTAGTTGTGGCGCAAGTGTGGAGGTGCACTTTCTTGCTGGTTGGCATATTGGCATGGAGAAACACAAATACACATGTTGGAGTTGTCTTGTGAAGTCACAGGGTATCGGTTCCTGTGCATTTTGATAGCCTTTGTGCATCTCATTCACTTTCTTCTACATAAGTGAAGTGGACGCCCTGCCACATCTCTGCATGAGACAGACCCAGAGTATACCATTCTACCTTCTGCATCCCCTTTTGAAGATAATGAGTATAATAATAGGACTCAGTAACAAGACACTCATTCAGGTAGGAAGGTTTTTAATATGGTGTGATCATAAGCATGCCCTTAAAACTGCACAAAGAAAAACATGATTTTAGATCACCTGCACAATATAAGTGTTCAATCAATGAAAGGGAAGGGGATTTTAAAGTTAGGAATACTTTACGGCTTAAAACAGAACATTATCAATGCTGAAAAGGATCAATATGTCAAAGAAAGCAGAGGTTGTATTGAAAAAATACAAGTCAAAATATCTTATAATGACAACTGAAAGTAAACATCGGGTTTGACTCACTGATAACATCGTTAACCAGAATTCAAACTCACAGTAACATGCTTTCAAATGTAAGTGTGTGTTATTAGTAATCGGGTGTGACCTTTGCCTGTTCCTTTTACAAAATATAGTGTAATTGATGAGGTATCTGACATACAGAGCAAGGCTAATATAAGCGTGTGGTCAGAGAAGCCTGGAAGATACTGGCACTTAAAAGCAGTCAGTGTCACTTATGTGGATGTTAACCTAATGGCTTTGCTCATAAAAGAAAAGATAGAAAAGGGTGGGTTTGCAATGTAAACATGCATGCCAAAACACAAGAGATTTCTAGATGATTGAAACCTTTCCATACCTATCTCAGTGACACACAGCCATGCTGAGGTTTACTGAACTGTTAATGCAGAGGCCTTGCACAAACAGCCATTAGTGTAGCGAAAAGGGAAGGGTAAGCCGATGAACTGAAGAGAACACTGTTTAGGTAGCCCACAACATGACTATGCACACTAGTTAACAAACGGGTGTAAGGAACGTAGTTAGAAAGGAAATCAGCAGACATCTTTTGCAAAATTGAGGTTTGTGGCTCATGTTAAGTGAGAAATTACGCAAAGACATGGTTTGATATGTCTTTGTTAAAACTGAAAAGTTGGCCAAATGTATTGGGGGTCGCATTCATGGCCCAGGCGGGAGTTAAATGCTTAATCAGATTAGGGTATAGAAAGAGAATTATGCAGAATCAAATTCACATGTAGTATCTACATGCATCATACATTACGCGGACATGCATTTGTGTTGAGTCCTGCCTTTAGTCAGGGTTTCTGACCCAATTAAAACTCTTGTGCAGCAGATGATCATACAAATATGAATAGTAGAAATTGAGAATGTTGACATCAAGATGATGGTAAAGTGTTTGCCTCATCAATACTGCAAAGGAATATATCGCTAGCATATTTATTCAAAGACAGAGTCAGTGTCACGTAACTGCTTACTCCCCCCCCCAAGATCCTCACTATTTATTCTTTTAACAACAGACTTAGAACAATTGAGACAATGTGTGAACTTGGTGGGAGAGGACCAGCTCCATCCATCTTGGTTCGTGAATTACTGGCATGACCCTTTAGCCTCATCCTGTAATTAGGTGGGAGACGTGTATGTCCTTATTAGGGGAGGCAGCCTCTGGACAGCAACAGACAGCGATACCCTGTTGACAAATGTTGGTCAGTGTAGAAGGAGAACGTGGTAGCCCAAAGGGAGCTGGCAGGATGAGTTGTTTACACGGCGCTATGGATCAGTGTGTAATTAGTACAATGTTCTTAAAGAAAAACATGTGTTTCAAAATAGGGACATTAAACTAATATATTGAAACTGTAACAATTGCATTTAGGAATGTGTTGCTTGCCCATTCCCAAACACCTTTTTTAGTGCTATTGGTTGAAATTGTTTTTGGTAAAATTGGCAAGCTTTGCATCAAACAGATGAAGGGTTGGTCTGTCATTTAGAGCTAAAACTCATTTTAGATTTTACACAAAATAATATATTAAAGGTTGATTAATGCACACATCCGTTTTGAATTAAGATATTAGACAGCCATGTCCCATAAAGAGGTTTATCATGAAGTCAAGTCTAACTGATCATATAGGCATTCTCTAGCAGTGGAATGGAGGGTCTGGATAGTAATGTGGCACCCCTTACAGTGTATCCATTCCAACACAGCCCTCCTAATGAATGTGGGGTGGAGGGGTGGAATTGGCTGGCAACAGCTGTTTCCTTGTATTGCAGAATATTTGGAAGAATAAATAACATAGGCATATGTGCAATAGAATCATTCCTGGACCTATACACCCATAGGGTGTAGTACAAAGGGACGATGAGCCACTACACAAAAGGAAATAGATACCACAGAGAAAATCATCCTTAGCAAGACCTAATGGGTTGAGAAAAAGCCAAAGATCCAATGGACACGAATGATCCCCGGGCCACAGTGTATCTCTGAATTGCATCTGCAGCTTTTCTACCAAGTGGAATTTGGGGAGAGAGCAGAGGCCCAGATGACACTCAGCTGGGTGGACAGATAGAAATGCGCAATGGGAGGAAGCAACTATGCCCAATGCTGCTAGCCCTTCAGCGGACCCAATAAGATACAGAAACGGAACCCAGTTCTGTAGCCCCAAGCTTGCTGCAGTATTGACAAGAGTTAATATTGAGGCATCGGTTAATTGTGTATCACAAAGCAGCAACACAGTATGTTATGGCTGCTTGCAGATAACACAAAGACATCTTATAGCATTGAAGGCACAGAGGCAGTAGAACACATCAGAAGCATTTGAAAACGTTGTGAGGGTTAGTGCATGATGGTAGCTGGGGTTTATGTACAGCAGGCATGTGTAAATAGCCTGTGGATATGATTTTGTTTGATGACATTCAATTTAGTAATACGGTACCATGACTGGAGTTGAGAAAAAGTAGGGTTCATGGCCATTCGATAAAACTACTATTGTAGGAAGGACTATGACCTAAAGAATTGGTGCAGCCTATGCTATGTGTAGTGTGACATTGGGTACTAACATGTAGTATTGGGATCAACAAAGGGGGGTGACATTGGGTATTAACAAATAGTATAGGGGTGAGTTGTGTGGGCTAGACTTGTTAGGCCACAGAGTCTGGGTGTACTATGTCGTGCAGCAGGCGCACAAACAAAACGCTGACTGATCCTTGCCAGTTTCAGAAATGAAGTGAAAATTGAGAGCTGAGGCCAGCTCTTTGTGAGGCAGAGCCTGCAGTGTATCTGCTAAAAGAATATCATGTGCATTGTGTGGAAGAGGAAGAGAGAGGACAGTGATGCAACATTACTGGGAGGTGGTGTGTTCCGAATACTGTCATAAGGTCATTTAAGCCTTGGTTGGAAAGTTACACGAGAGGGAGGCAGGGAATGTGCTGGAAAGTGCTCGAAAGTTCTGCCACATGATATGACAGATGACAGCTGAGGTCACACGAGAGGCTGGAAAATGGTAAAGTGAAATATGGGGACATAGCATAAGAAGTATGTCCCGCTGAAAGGCTTAATAAGGCTTGAAGGAAGACAAGGACTTTAGGTTGGTTTCTGGTGGTTCCAGCTTCCGAGAACTGCTCCTTTCTCTTGGCTGGAGGAAGGTGGGGCAACCATGCATAGCTGTCTCATGAGATCGGTGTATCTACAGAGAGGGAGAAACTGCTTCTGCACAGCTGGCTGGCTGAAAGAGGGGACTGTCCTGGGAGGGCGGAGACTGGTGTAGCTGCAGAGATGGCTCCTTGAAGGACACATCTCGAGTCGGAGAAGTGTCCAGCGAGGAACGAGCCAAATCATGCTTGGTAGCAAGAAGGGCCTGACAGTCTTTCCAAAAAGCAAAAGAGCCCAGTGTAAGTATACATCGGTCAATCAATAATCAATTAGGACCCTTTTCTGAAGAGTATTTTAATTGGCAAAGTTGTCAGACTGGAAACGGAAGGCAGAACTGTGTTATTCCTTCTGGTACTAAGGGGTTAACAAAGTAACCAGAAAAAAAGTGCTAGCATGGGGGGTTCATTAGCGCACAAGGGATCACAATCACAATCTAGAAAGCATAATCTTGCTACTAATCCAATGTTAGGTAAGGCTAGGGAATACATGAGAACTGAAGCTATATCCATAATGCATTTGCTTTCATAGCCAAAGTGCCAGCTAGGATGTTTCAGGTTAGAGGGAAATCACTTATGTTTCAAGTACTTTGTTGATCCAATCCAGAAGTAATTATTGATTCAAAGTATGTTTTAATGTTTTTGACACATGTACCCAATGAAAACGCTTAGCACGAATGTTTCCATGTTTATCAGCTATGTTAATGGTCTGATTGGCTATTGGCTTTCTGAGTAATTAATATAAAGTTGCCCAAGTGCATAACTGTGAAAGTGTGCAGTGACTATTATTGTGTCTGGTTTATATTCGGTTCGCACCCAAAGTAAATGTGCATCTCGAATTTTAAAAAAAAGCACAGTACAACGTCTGCAGATGTCTAGCCAAGACCCTGTGGTAAAAACTGTGGCAACAGAGAAGTGTCAGGATTGATCCTACCCCACACAGAAATAGAGATTGCGCTACCACTCTACAGATAACTATAAAGTCCATCTGGAGCATGGTTTCATATTCTGGAGGGCTCGTCTGTAAACAAATTTAATGTAAACAATGCAGTGGACAGATACATCAGCAGGATAGCGCTTGAAAGGCAAGGCTATAGCTGAGGCTCTATATAGTTGATTTGCAAAGCATAGACAATAACATGCACAGGTAAATGGGCCCAACACTCTTGCCTATAAACTGAACATGTCTTGGTTTCGTTTAAGAAAGCCACTTGAAACAGAAGCTTTATTTTATTTTAATTCTAGGATGTATAAAGGGCAGATTCTGAAATGTGAACATTTGCTGAAATAACTGTATGCAAAACTGTAATAGTCTATTGCACACCTTTTAAAGTGGAAATCACATTCCTTTGTCTCTAGTTTACTAAGCAAACTCCCCTAATTGCCTAGGTCTGCACACCCTCCACTCCCCACCCCAGCTGAGACTGGGTGATCTTCTAGCCAATGTTCCCTCGCTTGGCTGCTTGTAGATCCTTTGCAGCCAAACGTCTGCCCTCCCCTCCCCTCCCGTGCACTCCCCTCTCACTTATTTCTCCGCTCTCCTTGCTGTGCTCTCCCCCCAACGACTGTAAAGCGATCCATTGCTTCCCAAAGCTAGGTCTGCGCTCAATAAATACCCTAATAATTATGAGTATCAACTCACTGACAGCAGCAAGGCATTTGGCAGAGCAGGTCCATCTGTGAGATTGTAGGACTATGAGCATTCGTCTTGATCTATAGGGTATGGGAGCATTGATGCAGCAGAGAAAACACGGACACCACAACAATTCGCTCAGCTGTACTGCTCCAGATAAAAGTGTCCATGTTAGTAAGCGCGGCAGAGTGTTGAAAAGACACATGAGAGAATGGATATAAGGCTGACTCACAAAAAGGTGAGCTACAAATTAGAGTGAGGAGAAAAGTCAACAGAAAATGGCAGGGGGTGTGGAAGGCAACGTGCTGAGAGACTGATGTTTAGTTGCCTTAAAGACTCGGTCAAGAAATACACAGTAAGTCAGAAGAACATGTGAAAGGTCGCAAAATAATGTATGCTACATTATATAGATATGAATATGTGCACATCTGTCTTTGCAAAACTGTGAAAGAGGAATCATGGCCTTCAGCTTTTACAAGCGAAACTTGGTTCATTATTTCATGTAAACAGAACAACAATGTAACTATCCAAAACGGTTATTACTTTTAGGAAATAATAATTTACACAATTAAATACATTTCACACAAAGGTATCAATCTTGTCTTCCAACATTTCTACCACATTCAAATCATGTATATATGTATAAGTACAGAATGTGTTTTCCCTTTTCACCATACAATATATAATCCAACGTCATCCATTAATGAAAGAGCACATAAGAACATTATTTAAAATATAGATTGCACCTCCGTTTCTATTTTTTCACATTTTAAAAGTATGTACATCTTCTATATTACCATAACGCAAAACGCACATATTCCAATGCAAATATATGTCTAATGTCCTTCAGATGTATTTGTTGCCCATGTATTTCTTCCATTCATACCCTGCTAATGACGTTTCTCAAGGCCACTGCATGCAAAGATCTCAAGCAAGAAGGCTATATTTAAGGAAAGGACAAGAGTGTGCCAAATAAATGGAAGCTCAGTTAATACAAAGTGCAAACACATACACACGTAAAGTCATTATTAACAATAACACCTGTTTAATCATGACCTGAAACAATAATGGATCTAAACCGCTCAAACATTGTGGGTTGTTCTATTCAGCCAAGGATACCGTGGCCTTACAGTTGTACACTTATTTACAGCCAATTTAGCTCTTTTAAAAGGGCCTGGGATGCCAGCCACATATTTATGTTTTCATCATTGTGGTGTAGTGCAAGTAAAGGCTTTTGTAACCTTACAATATCATCTCCCTAACAAAGAACGCACTAGGGATCATTCAGTACATTCTATAGGCACTTGTGTGGTTGCCAGTCAATATCCAACATTATATTAGCAGGTAATGTGGTGGGAGGCTCCTGGTCCAATTTCCACCTGCAACCATTTGGGAAAACATCAAATAGATCAAGAAACCCACGGAGTTAGAACCACAAGCACAATAACATTGGAAGACAGTCAAGAAAGAAAAGATAAAAATGACACATAGTGCACAGTGACACAAAGAAAGAAACCATACCAAAAGGAAAAACGAACATAAACCATAGGGTTGCTCCTAAATTAGTGAGGTTAATCCAGATGTGGCCCTTCACACCCTGTGCCCAAAGGGACACTCACCTCAATCACGACACACCACACTGAGACCCAACAAGGCAGAAACACGAGTATGGGGATTGAGTTTCTACACTTGTCAATCAAAGGACTGCCTGGCTTTTTGGTGCTATTGTCTTGGTGGATGTGTTCAGAATGATGAGCACTTTTGAAGTGATACAGCTCACAGAACACGTTATCGTGCCTTGTTTGATCTCCTTAGAAGGGGGCTTGCAACCTTTTGGCAAATGTTGAAAAGTACACTCGGAATGGAGATTGAGATATTGATGGCTTGCCCTCTGCGCCTAGAGAGAGAGGATGCACCCCAGTAGCACCTTGTTGATGACGCCACAAACAAGCAGGAACACACGTGTGGAGATGGCGATGCTACACGTGCTCAGAAGAGACTCGCCTGGGATGTTGCTGCTGAGCTGCCTTTGCTGGTGGAACTGAACGGACGTGCAAATGCATATGTACCGCCTGATATGGCACAGAACGCTAAAACAATGCAGTGATAGCTCCTTGTGTATGGCACCATCCCATGAAGCACGTTACTTGGACCTCTTTATTCTCTTTTTGAGGACCTCAGATTTCTCTACTCACAGCTCCTATGAGACCGCTTGTGTTATACCAGCCCTTGAAGCCAGGCTCTGCTGTCCCTGTTTATTTATTTGAATGAAAGGTGTACTGGTGGAAATTCCACTTAAGCATGTTGCTTTCCACTGGATTTAGATACTGTCGCATGGTTTTTGTAAATCTCTTGTGCTGCTACTAGGATCATTTCACTGGCAATTGTCCTCCCTTGCTGTGTAATGATGCACTCTGCCTGTACTTGTCTTTAAATCTCTAGACATCATCCAGCAAGCTGTACTCTCCCTCCCACGTGCCCCCTATTTTCCCTATTATTTGCCACCCCCTCTTTCCCTCACTCCTTGTTTACTATTGTGACGAGCTGCTTGCGCTTTGGGGTGCTGACAAAGTGCTTTGTGACGTTGGAAACATACAGACATTTCAAATCATAACAGTAAGACCATGAAATACATCCACACACGCACACATACAATTTAGTTGGCAGCTTGATGTGTGATAAAGAAATGTGTTTCTTCGCCAGTAAGTTCTATTGGTTCATGAATAAAGAAGATATACAAGTCGATTTACATAATAGGTTTCTTAAAAGGCTATGGGAAAAATACTGTCAGGCAAAGATGGACCAGTAGACTTACTTGTACTCACAACTTACTTCAGAATCCCCTAAACGTTTACACATGTTTTTCGTTTTATTTAATGTGTTATTGGGGCACTTGATGATGGCAGCATCGGCACATTTTACGTTATGCTTTCACATATGGCGATTATGCCAGTTGATGTTGCATTATTGGGGCATGTGAGACTGCACTTTGCATATGACGACCTGTAATTTGTTTTTTTTTCTTCTATGGCTGCACAAATGGTAGCTGAGGGTAGATGACTGCAGCATTCAGGTCGTGATTGTTGTAGAGGAGCAGTTTTCCAAAGGAGACTGGCCTGTAGCAAGGTGCTATTGGCTGCTGTGTCGAACTGGGCGGATCTTCTGAAGTCCTTGCTGAGGGCTGAGATGTACGCTGAGGTTCTTGATGTAGTGAGAAAATGTAATGGGGGCATTGAAAAAGTTCAGGGTTTATGGACAAATGAGCCCCATGATCACGGAGCATAAAAGGCCTCACTCTTGTAATATGGGTCCAATGGCCCTCCAAATTGCCTTCTGAGTGCACGTTTTTGTCTGGTGAGCGCTTTTCATTGTAGCGTGCGGAATGCAAAGGCACCTACATTATCATTGAAACAGTTGTAATGTGGGATCACAGTGGAAATGGCAGATCTTCGACTTCTGTAACAATTGGCCAGAATGAGTGGCAATGCCACCCACTTACACCCACATCACAGTATGCATTGCCTATGTGCATACCCTAAACATGTGCTGTTTCAGCTTTCACTAATGTAGTTGGGAGCCCCTGAGGGGTGATTATGGAAGACAATCTTATAGGGTACCCACTGCACCCATAAAATCCAAATATTTGCACAATATGTTGTGACCTATCCCACATGCAGAGTGATAGTACATTGAGCCACCTGATCAAACCCATGCAGAAAAAAGAACTCAGTGGATTTTCCTCAGAATATCAACACCAGGCACAGAATGATTTTCACACATACACTTTCTCAAGGTTTGACAGACACATACAGGCTTTCCGAAGTAATGTCCAGAGATTCCAGACTCTTCCTGATTCCATTGTATAGAAGTGTGTTCACCGTCCACCAGTTTAGTATTTCTGACATGATTTACTCTTCAGCTCATGACTTTGCTGCAGCAGTCCTGTAGAACATCTTCACATCCTTGTACAAGAATGCTTTCCCCCGCCCCCTTCTTTTGTCGTAGCCCTCATCCTTTTGCCAGATACTTTCCAAATTTCCACTTCTGGTACTGATTGAGTGAATCACACTTGTTTAACCGAAGGACTTTCTGAAGGGGGTTCACTTCTAAACACATTGGCGGCTGCACGAACTCCATGACAATGTGATCCGTCTGAATAAAAATTAGGAAAAAAACCAGAATTTCATTAAAGTCCCCATGTCGATGATCAACTTCCATTCTTGTGAAAAAAGAAAAACAGCTAATACCAATATTTATTTGAAACAAAGGTGAGTTTGGAGATTGAAAAGAAAATCTAAAAATCACAAAAATCCAAAATTGAAGCTATACTTTGTCGAAATACATAATTTATTTGGGTATTTAATAAAGCGCTAACACAGTATTATGAATTGAATCAGGAACGTCAGGTGCTTCAGACGAACAGCGCAGCGCAGCCTATTAGAGATCAGATCACAATATAGGAACCAGGTGCAGCCTATTAGAGATCAGAGCGCAATATAGGAACCAGGTGCAGCCTATTAGAGATCAGAGCACAAAATAGGAACCAGGTGCAGCCTATTAGAGATCAGAGCACAAAATAGGAACCAGGTGCAGCCTATTAGAGATCAGAGCACAATATAGGAACCAGGTGCAGCCTATTAGAGATCAGATCACAATATAGGAACCAGGATGTGTTGAGCAGGTGAAAGGTGGGGAGAAGTGTGGGCAGCGATAGGCACAAGTGATTAGAACTACATTCAGTGGTCGAAGTGGGCGGGAGCGGTCGGGAGCGGTGCTCCTCTACTTCTTTTAATTAAGTTTTACGGTTCCTATCCTTTTATTTTAAAAAGAAACCGTTCCGGAATGGTTTTGTTTAAAATAAAAATGTAGGAAGCAGTTGAAACTTGCACTTTCAGTGCAGTGCACTGGACATTCCCTTAAAAAGCAGGTGCATGTGTTTTGGGGTTTGTATTGTGCATGGGAGGTGGTATAGCGATGGGGTGTGTGGGGAGCGGTGCAGGCCATTAGGGAACATAGTCCCACTACTTCTTTTTGTCCACTTCGACCTCTGACTACATTAGACCATTCCACATACTTATTCTTCTCTAAATGTGCATTATATTACACAACACATATTTACCATGTCAGACACATGTAGATGAATCAGTTTGGTATCTGAACATTTCTCAAGATTCTGCCACTTAACTGCTAGACCACATCTCTGACTACTGTTAATTTTGCATTCATTCCCAACCTGGAGGAGGAATCTTCTGACTGTTGTGTGCATGCAGAATGCAAGAGATCAACAGGCAGAGCAGGACATCCTTGGAAGCCTGCCTTAATGGACATCACGTGCATGCATTTAGGGCTTAATTTCGTGGCCTGTGTAATGTCCATGAATGCTGTGTCACTCGTATCATGCATTGTTTTCACTTCACATGCACCCTGTTCTCCTGCAGCAGTTGTTATGTAAGGTGTCTGTTGATGACATGTGCTACCCACTTGGTGGCTGTCTTGTGGCAGTGTATTTCTACCATGCATGTGGCATGCTGGGTTTCCCATCGGCCCTCACTAGCCTTCTGGGGCCACTGGGTCGGCATTGCGGGCTGGACGCACCTGGGGACATGACTGTGCTACTGGCAGGGTTGCTGTTGTGTGATGCAATATGGCCATTTGTCAGCATTGCTTTGGATTGTGCATGTTGCATTGTGGTACCTGTAGTAATGTTTGTGTTAGGAGTTACTTCCGTATGTGTACATCAGCTTCGCTTTTGAAGTATGTCCGACATGTCCATGCTCCCTCAGCTGTACTGTGACGTTGGTGCGGGAGGTGGGCAGGTACGTCTATTACATTTGCTTGTCATGCCATGCTTTGTGTAGTCATTGGCATCCCCCCATTTGGCCAAGTGCTTCTCTGCACATGCATGCAGGCAATTTTACTCTCTCACTATCCACGTCCATTGTCCTCTGTGCATCTCTAGGTATCCGGGCAGTGTGCTGTTCAGTAGGACCATGGAATCATGGGTGGAACCAGCATATCGGGCACAGCAGTGGGTGATGTACAGGTTGGGGGTTGCAGGTCATCTGCACATTCTGGGAGTGGTAGTGCTTGTGGTTACAGTGCACTGCATCATGGGCCACCATCGCACTGTGGGTACAGACCAGAAATGCTATCACATTTGGCATTTGGGCAACGGCCTAGAACTGTGCCTTTATGGCATTCACATGGGCTGGGGTGGTAGGCTATGTGATTTGGTATTGCACTTGCCACAAGAGGGCTTCAAGCACCTGGGCCAACACTGCACAGAATTTGGGCTGTGCCATGCCATGCATCATGGCCACGGAGTGTGGGAGGGTGCCAGTTACAAGGAATTGTACGATGGATACTAGCTTCAGCAGTAGGGGCAGAGCTGTCTGGCTGTTGATCCTGATTCCCTATGTTGTCCTGTATTGTGGTGAGCAGCTTGGTTATGGTGTAACTGTTGAGGTGGTACAGGGTGACAATCTGGCTGTCAGTGAGGCGCCAGGGTGAGGGCCTGTATCCTGGAGATGGGTGTATGTCTTGCTTGGGCTCTCCTCCTCCTCCCCCACAGTACTCTCTGTGCCCTGGCCTGGTTGTCCTGCCTCTCTACTTCCAGGCGCAGCATGAGCAGCTGCCTGTCCCAGCTCTCATTGGGTAGTGGCAGCATGGTGTTGAAAACAGTGTTTGCGGTAGGGGTGTTCCTTATGTAGGCCTCTGCAGTAGATTCGGATCACCTGTGGCTTCATTTCTGGCACCTGTGTTAATTTACCTCCAGCAGGAGGCTGGAGGTAATTGCGCCGTGTATTTGGTGGTATTAGCATCTGTTTTCTGCGCTAATACCACCGTACATGGACTTGTGATATTGCTGTTATTGCGCTTCGTGTTTCCGGCGCAGATACCGCCGGCTGTAATGGCACCAGCTGTAATAGCACCAGCTGTAATAGTGCTCGCTGATTTCACATTTAGCTGTATTTGCTCCGGCTCGTGATCTGGAGGAGTGGTATTGCTGGTGCTAATTCTGTTACTGCCACATGGAGGGCTTACCGCCCAAGTTGTGATGAGGCCCACAATCTCTTACTAAACTTTATTTGCTTTATTTCTTCCCAGCAAAATCATTGAAAAATCAGAAAACAAGTTAAGCTTTATTTCATGAAAACTAGGCAGTAGATCTGATTTGCATCATATTTAAACAGCAGAATAACTGAACACTAACTCACATTCTAGCCACACCTAAATTGCTGGAACAGTAGTCTTCAAAAAGTAAATTAGCCATTGTTCCTGCAAAATATGTGACTATGTGCATGTACATATATATGACCAGGAACAAATCATATGCTAAGAAGTAAATTGAGATGTCCACCAGTGAAAGAAGTACAACTCAACTAAATTATGAAGGACCTTTCACTCATTGAGGGTGGTGGGAAAAAACAATTAAGGTGACACAATTCCAACATATGTATATATTGAGGCCAATTCACAGTAAGAATATCCCACATTTGTGTGCCATCGTTGGAAAAAACATGTGGTGCTAATATGAACAGATTCTCTAAAACAAAACAGCATGCAAAATGCTTTGACATGTAGAGTGTTGGCTCACACATACAATCTGCATGAGTGGCACATGTAGGTTGAGTGTTATACACATCCAAGAGCAAATGCCTTATTTACAAAGGAATTATTTATGGTCCGTCCCTTTACAATTCTTACAACTATGTTTGATATTCCCTAGAGCAGACTCAGTTCATGGGGAATTTGAAGTGCAATCTTTCCAGACCCTCACTTGTGGTGCTGTGACCTAAATGGAAATGTCCATGCAAAGCATTAGGGTTTCTACACTTTTTTAATTTATACAATTCCATGACTTAAATAGGGGTGTAAATATAAAATGTGCATCCACTACAATGCATACTTTGCACCTAAATAGGCATCATGCTAAACTCTGACACTTAGATATGCAGGGCGATAGGCTACAGAGGAGGGTATAGTGAAGATGGTGTTGGCTCTTCAAGACTGTCAGGAGTTGAAATAAATCCTTCAGTTGACCCGGCCTTCCCCTAGGTGCACAAATAAACAAAAAATGGACTACAAACTCTTAATTCTATTATTATCGTTAATAAACTCAAGTTATTCAGTAAAATACTGACGCCCCCGCAGAACATCACCTTTTAAAGACAAGGAGTCTATTTGGCAGGGACATATTTTACATGAAATATGCTCTAACATCGAGGAACTATTGGGAAATCCCAATTGAGTAAAACTAAAAATTACACATTGGGATTGGACTAATCAACATGATATACTTAGAAGATATAATGTATACAACCACTAGAAATGCACAATTAGGAAATTGAACTACCTTCCATCTTATCTAGTTAAATTTCCAGATAGAAGGTTTTGAACAACATTCTTTAGATTTTATTTTAGTGAATTGTGTACACTTGATATTACAGGCCCTCGACGTGGTCTCCTACGTACTGATAGACACTGTCGTCTTTGCAAATCTATTGACGATGAAGAAAGTTGAAAGCACCTCTTGCTGGAGTGTGAGGCCAACTACTTGCTTAGGCACTGACGGTCAGAAGGGTTTGTCTTTGATATTGCTCAATATTATAATTAAATGCTCTGAGGACGCCGACTGGTGGGAAATCACATATCGCTTATTTTAGCTCTGGTATGAATAATCAAATGCATACATACTCGTTGGGTGATTGGCCTGCCTTGTGTTATCTGGACCTATTGGGAGCCGGCAGGCATGAGAGCCGGCCCCCTGCATGAAGGCCCACACTAAGGCCCCTGTCTGGACCTGTCAAGAGCTGGTAAGAGAACCCCTCTCTGCAGCTACTCTGCAATGCTCCCTAATGATTTACACAGACGTGGTCCCCAGCACACTATGACCACGATCAAAATCTTGACTTCAATTTGCCCTGGTGGACAATATGGATCACATTGGTCCAGCCACCTTCCTTGGACACTATGGCTGCTTAAAACTGTTACCTGCTCCTATTCCTACCTACCTAATTGTTAATCTCTAATCTCTACACCATCTGTACTATACATTTTGTACCCTGCAACTGTCGCAATGTCCGCTGACCTTTCCAAGTGTGCGCGTGCAGGTGTAGGGGAATAAATGTCAACCAGGGCAGGGGATGTCGTTTGTAGTGGAGGCTCTCAAAAGAACCGTTTTGTATTTTTTTTTAAAGGTGCTTCCAGTTTGTATAAGTGTTTTTGTTTGTTGTACTTCGCCTCACATTCTTACAAGCGTCTTCAGTGCAGCCTGCAGATTGGAAAACAAAATGTCATTGCCACTGTGCGACAATGAACTGCCATTTCCATTGAGAAGGTGCACATATCGATAACCAATGTTGTCATTCCCACAGGAGTACATCCCAGCAGCATGTAAGAAGTTACACATGCTTCTGTTGATAAGACGCCTTCCAACCTCTGGCTGCCGACAACATTAATTGGAATTGTTGTATACTGGGCTTGGTGGTATACATGAGAAAAGCACCTTCACAGTGGGAAAAATGTGCTTCATCTTTTTGAGTTGACCGTACACACTTGAACAAGCTATGGAACCCAAACGCAATGCTCCATAGTGCAGGACCACAATGTGTACAGTAGCGAAAGTTGCCACTCGTCGACATTCAGCAAGCAAATGGTCAAAAGTACGGACGGCGACACCACACCACAAAGCGTCCACTTCCTCCAAATTGAAATTGCCATTAAAGCCTCTTTCCACAGCATACTGGAGCAGATCTACCACAAAGGGATCACCCACTATGAAAACTGTGCCTCTCGCCATCTCTGCCAGCCTCACTACACAGAGTAATGAATCAAAATATGTCCGCTCTTTCCTGTGACGCACACTCTGACCACCTGATTGGACAATTTGCACAGTCCCATTTTCATTGGCCTGCATGGTGAGAAACGCAGATTGAGGCACGTGCGCTCTCCATGTAGCACTCGCAGTTTTGTACAACAGACCCTTGCATACACACCACACCCAGAAATGTTGTTGCGCAATCCCTCAGCCTGCACAGTCCCATTTCCATGGCCACCGGCCTGAAAATCCCTGGATGAGGCTTTCGTGCTGCGTGCATGAGTGGGGGAAGAAATGTCAATCAGGGTAAGGGCTTTCATTTGTAGGGGTGGTTCTAAAAAGAGCTGTAGTGTTTTTTTGTTTTTTGTTTTTTGTTATTATCTGCTTCCCCACAAAGAATGTGTTTTCGGTTTTGCACACTTGTGTGTTTTATTTTCATCCTCAGAATCTGACAGGAACCTTTTGAGTGCATCTTGGAGATGAACAAACAAAATAGCATAACCAATAGAGAACAACAAAATGCCATTTCATTGGAATAACTCTGCATTTGCAGAACTAATGACGTCATTTTTACAAAAAAACATGTCACAAGCGGACATAAAATCAGACATGCTTCTGTTAATCAGACACCTTCCAGCTTCTTGCTGGGTACAACAGCCAATATGAGTGGTCCATACTGTTGTTGGTGGTATGGCGGACAAAACCACCTGGGCAGTGGGAAAAAGCCTCTTCACTGCATTCATCAGCCTCTTGAGTCGACGGAGCAAGCGTAAACAAGACACGTAACCTATTTGAAATCTCTCAGAGTGCATGATGACAACATGCACAGTAGTGGAACTGGCCAGTTCTCTTCAAAGTGCATTCATATTGGCTAAACTGAGGTCATCGACAGCGCACCACAATGCGCCCACTGCTCCAAACCGACATTGCAACAAAAGTTTCTTTACTCTGCATACTTGTGCAGATCTATCACAAAGGCATCACTCAAAGGCAACACAATGCGTTTCTCCATGTCAGCCAGCCTCACTATGCAGAATAATGAATACCAGTATTATCGCCCCTTCCCGTGACTCACACCCTCAGTAACTGATTGGATAATCCACACAGTGCCATTTCCATTGGCCAGCATGGTGAGAAGCACAGATTGTGGCCAGTGCCCATCCCAAAGTATTGTGAGGGAGGTGCCCTAGTAAAATACGAAGACTCATTATTCCCTTTCCACTATCCTCTTCCCACCACAAACTTATTAGGCATTCTTAAGTAGTCACACACGCATCCACCAATGCCATCCAAGACATCAGCATCTAACACTGTCAGTTCTCCACAAGATGTCATATGTACCGTTACAAAATCAGCCTGCAACTGTGCTGTTATTGGAAAGCATGTCCAGTGGAAAGTTCAGTCAAACATTGCACAATTTGTGCATGCACATTCATCAACATGAGCACCCATCACGACAAAAGAAAGATATGAACATTGTTTTGGCAGTATGTTTACATATCTGTTATAAGTGCATCTGCTCACGATATCTACCTCTAAGCGTGCATTATGTGTTTGAAAGGCATACTGGTTTTCCTCCCATCTCCTACCATTTAATGGTATTTGCTTGCAACGTTTTTATTTACCCATATCATACAATGTATTAGCAAAACAGGAACTCAGGAACTCGCTTCTTTCCTTCCGACAATCCTTCAAAATGTGTTCCCCACTAACCCACCTCCTACATAAATCGTAAAAAGCTGGCACCAAAGCCACCACTGAATGTATCTTACCAACCTAAAGTCATTTCCCAAAAGGTCAGTGTGTGCACGGCTGTGGCTTTTTGTATGCTGCACTATTGCCACAGCCTCTTTTGAAATCTGCCAACTTCCACTCTCAGTCCTCAGCAACTCATCCATAAGAAGACTGCACAACTTGTCCTTGGCCTGAACTCAGGAATCGTATCTGTGCTGGACTAAAATGTCTGCAATAGCTCCCAGTGGCTGTGAAGAATAAGATGAAAGCCCTGTGCATTATGCATAAGACCTTATAGTGCCTGGGACCTCAATACCTTGCACTCTCACTTCCTAAATATCTGCTTGCTCCACCTCTTCCCTCATCCGCCTCCAACTCCCTCAGGGTCAGTTGCTTTTCACGCAACCAGTTGGTGGTAGATGTCTTTCTTCTGCTGGGGCCTCCCTCTGGAAAATGCTCTCTGTGTCCCTGCAACTTGAGGAGAACCATTTTAGGGTCTGGAAGCACCTCAAAACCTTTCCATGTGCTTCTTCTTTTTCCCCTCCTCTCCCCTGCTCACTTCCTGCCTTAAAATGATTGTGCACTGGTGTCCTACCCACCCTGTAATCTGTGCCCCAGGCCACCTCCCTCCTTACAGTTTCACCCCTGCACTGGCTTTCTGCCAACCCCCGCACTTGGGGCCTGTTTTCTGCAACCTTAACAGTCCAGCCACCACTTGATGTCTACACTTATCTTTCCACTTGCCAGCACCAGCCTTAGTTGCACGTATTGCTATTTATTTTTGTTCCCATGTACTCCACTTTGCCCTCCCCCTTCCCATTCACTTGCACACTCTGTGTAACCTGGCCTAGTGGGATAAATGTCTCTGTGTGGCCTCTGTTACGCTTCCCTTTCCTCGTCGCACCTTCACACACTTGTTTGTAGGTGCCGTACACATGCCGCAGAATACCATATCACATCATATCATATGATACACACGCTGCATTCATAACAACAGGATGCCTGCCACGTACCTTGTAGACTTCACAAAATGGTCTTTCCACTGTAATGTATGTACTGCAAATGTTGGAAAAGTGATCCCACAAAATCAACACAGAATGTATGTTAGTAACGTTAAGCAAGTGCGTGCAGTGCATGTATGCAAACAGGATGCCTGCCCACTTTCCTCTCCATAGACTCCTACATTTCTCTGTACAAACATACATTCTGCCACAGTGTTTGTGTACACACCACAACCAGCAACCACATTGCACAATGGCTTAGCCTCCACAGTGCCAATGCCATAGCTGCTATCCTGAAAAGAGCCAGATGTGGCACATCTAATCCTCAAAGTTCTGCGGAATCTGCAGAGTTACCGGGCTAGGAGGGGAAGGAGGTGGGGGTGTTATTGGGGGCAGAGGGGGCATTTGAATATAAAACAGGGTAGGGGATTGTGTCTCTAAAAACACTTTTTTTTGTCGGGTTTATTTTTATGCACGTGCGTGAATACAAGTGGCAAACAAAACACCATTGCCAATGGAGGTAAAAAGAATACCATTTCCTTGGAACCACTGGAAATCTTGCTGGTTATTAATGCTTTCATAGTTGGTGCAGAACATCCCAGCACTGCACATAAAGTCACACATGCTTCTGTTTATCCAACATTTCCCGACCTCTGGCTATGGAAACATTACACCAGCATGGTCCTATGCTCCTCTTGGTGTTATTGATGAGAAAATCACCTTGGTAGTGGGAAACATCTGCATCACTGCTGACATCAACTTCTTTAGGTGTGCGAGCAAATGTGAGCACGACATATACCCGAAATGTAGTGCTCCAAAATGCATGTCCACCACATCAACAGTACCAACGGAGGGCACACATGTGCAAAGAAAATCCATGCACCCAAACCCCACTCATACACTGTGCCCCAAAAAGCTTGCACTCCTTCCAACTAAAAGCCAGTATCAAAGCCTCTTTCCATGGCATACCTGTGCAGATCGCGCACAAAGGTATCACCTACTATCAACACTCTGCGTCTGTCCATCTCTGCCAACCTCACTGAATTGAAGTTTGGGCAAATACGTCACAGCCACTTCCTGTGAACCACACCCTCCACACCTCATTGGAGAATCCCCACAGTTCCATTTGCTAATGCTCCATGCTCAGAAGGGCAGGATGTGGCACGTGCGCTTTCCCACCTACAGCGAGGGCCATGCCCCAGTAAAGCAGACACAATACTTCTTCCCTTTGAACTGGCATTTTTCCAACACTCCCTCATTGGCTGCTGTGAAATTTTTTAACACGCATGCACCAATCACATACTGAACCTCTGGATTGCACACTATCATTTCTGTACATCACTCCATATTTACCGTTAAACACTCTCAGACACAGTGCCTTTGCTTCCAAAGTCCCTCACCAGAAACTTCTGCTAAAGGATGCACTACTTCAGCATCCACACAGATCCTGTGGTGTACCCAGCACACCTTTGGCCATGCACACAACAGTCCACCCTCGCCCACACCCAGCACAGCACTATGGATCCAGGCATGCAACCATGTGGACAGCTAACATTATGCACAAATGTAACATACGTAGGTAGCAGCACTTCACCCCAACTCGCCCACACCATAAAACACCCATTCACGAAAACATGTCACAATTAGCAGAATCCACAAACATACCATGGCCTCCACCACCCCTACTCACAGCCATTCACAAAGTATTTTGTCACTGCCAACCTACCCTCACCATTTTCACAACATTGGGCCTACTTCAATAAATCTGCACACAGCATAGTAACCAAGCACATATAAGCTGCACTTCAACCATAACTTCTTCCATACTGACAGTATGCAAACACTGCACCCAGTGCCCACACTGCATGACTTTTCACAGCACCATCTCCCACCACACATCAAAACCTTTACCGCACTTCAACCATACCCTCTTCCATACTGACAGTATGCAAACAGTGCACCCTGTGTCCACACTGCATGAATTTTCACTGGACCATCTCCAACCACAGATCCAAAAATTCACCATGTTGTAACAGTGACCTCACCTGCGAAACCAAACACACATGCTTTGCAGCTCACTTCGGCTGCTCTATGGCATCTGAAATCTGCTCCACAACCATTCCTTACAGGTCACCACCCTCTAACTGATGCAATGTCAAAAATGCATTACTGCTGTGGGTGTCCTCAAGTCCTAGGCTCTTGAGTGCATGGCCTATGGCCTACGGCCTTTGGCCATGCACCCAATAGTCTAGTCCTTGAACACACCCACTGCAATGTAATGCCACCCTGCATGTCACCATGTAAACAACTACGAAAATTCACATACACACCACTGCTACCAGCACTCCTACCCAACATGTGCACCACCATGGAGCTATGCAGCAACAAATTGCAACAGTTACCATAATGTACAAAGAAAACACTCTCTCCTGCACCCCTATGCACATTCATTCACTTACTATGGGTGTACCCACTTCCATTCATAAAGTATTGTGTCACTGCCAACCTACCGACATTCTGTTCGCAACACTGGCCCTACTTCAACCAATCTGCACACTCCACACTATGCAAGCACCACCCTCTACCAGATGCACAGTCAGACATGCATTGCTGCGGTGGGTATGCTGAAGCACTACGCTCTTGAGTGCATGCCCTACGGCCTACGCCTTTGGCCATGCACCCAATAGTCTAATCCTTCCACAGATCCACCGCTATTTCATTCACCCATGCATGCCACCATGTGCCCAATTACTGCATTCCATCTGCAGAGCACAGCCACCCGAGCTCCCACCCAACCTATGTCATGTACAATTCACTCCCCTTCTAAAATTCACCTGCCACCACTCACCACGAAAACAGGTCACCGCAAACAGGTCGCGGCAGAAGCTACCGGGCCGTTACGACAGCTGCCTCCAATCACGGTACAAAGCGCTCACCTGTCTAGGTACCCGCAAATTGCTGCAATACGCATGATTACTGGAGGCACTCCTCTGTCTTCTTCCACCTATATGTACATGTCGCATGAACCACTTCTCACTCTCCCACCCGTTCCCTCCTTTCGTGCTGCCATCACATGGCGTACGGTACTTTTTCCAGACCCTTCCGCCGCCGCACTGTCCTCCGATATACCATGGTGTCGTTTCCCAAAAAATGTTGACGCACAGCACACTTCTCTCCAGCCAACCACCGGCCATGCCCAATGTATCACAAATGTTTTGGGACGTGCATTTCAGTCCTTTGCAACAAAAGTACTGGTCCGATTTACACCAAACACACAAATGTACGCTTTCTGACCCAAGCCCCTGGTCCTGCTGCAAATTTGGTGGAAATCCGTCCAGACGTTTGGGCTGTAGCGGTGCGCAAAGTTTTTCCCCATTTAGTCTATGGAAAAAATAATAATTTGGGACCCCACTATAACTTTGCCCCCCCTGCACAAAACCTCACCCATCTTGGCGAAAATATTCAGATCTGGCCATATACTTTTTTTTGCAAAGTTTGGTGAGGATTCCTCCAGTGGGAGCAAAGTTATAAGCTGCCAAAAAAGGGCTCTTCCTATGAGTTTAGCAACTTAACCATAACTACACGGCCGCTATATATATTGAAGAGAGCTGGGGACAAACTGGCTTCCTGGGGAAGGGAACAGATGGCGGCAGGGTCAGATCTAATGCCACCCCAGTGAACAGCAGAGACTCTGCCTGACAGGAAGGAGGGAAACCAAGACAGAGATTGATGAGAACATCTGCCTATATTTTGAAGTGAAGCAAGCAGGATGTTCTGGTCCAATAAATCAAAGGCTGTGGAGCTATGGATAAATCCAACACAATCAGCAGACCACATTGATTTTTATCAACCATGTCAAGCATGTTGTTTGAAGGTCAAGAGAAGGACTCTCTGTGCTGTGGTGGGCCCTGAAACTGGATTGTCTAGCACTTTCATAATTTTGAAGAGCTGCTTGGAGCAGTTGTTAGCTTTGACTATTTGTTGATTTATATACATTTTCTTAGCATCAAAAACTGCTATTTTGTAGGTTTTTGTCAAGTCCTTCCAAATGTTTTGTTGGTGGCTCAATTGAGATTTGGTCCAGGCACGTTCTGCCTGTCATTTCCTCATTTTTAGTTCTTCAAGTGCGGGAGTAAAACCAGCAGTTACGTGAGGTTCCGTCTCTGACTGTAGTTGTTCTAATAGGTGCAAAGTGATCTAGCATGCGAGTCATATGCTGCTGGAATGTAACTGCCAGAAGGTTAGGTCAGTCGATGTCTTTGGTGTCTTTAAAAAGCTGCATAGTACACGTCGAGAGGTCTGATGGGGTCATTTCACCTCAGGACTTTCTTGAGTGGTTTGGACTGCTTTCTGTAAGACTGTAGTAGTTGGAGGTCAAATTCGATAAAAGAATGGTCAGACCAAATCCATGGCTTAGTTCCTGTAATTGTGATGTCCAGATTCTGACTGAAAAACGAAACTGTTTAATTAAACTGTATTTGTCTAGAGATTATCTACATCACAACAACACTGTTCCACTGTAACCAAGGAACATACTGCCAACCTTTCTCTCTACTTGTTACTCTACTTTTCCTGTATCATCATTGTATTTTGACTGTCCTCGCTGTCATTCTTCTGTATAGCTCGTGCAACTAGGTAAGATTACTGCAACAGCGCCACAATGCCTAAGGGCCGTTTGTGCGCTTTACAAATATAAATAACTAAATAAGGTTGTCAGTGGGCTCCTGGTTAAATACCTCAAAGTCACAATTGTTAAGTTTTGTTTTCAATTGGATTGCTTCAGGATCAAGGCGGGTAGCCACGCCACCTATTAAGATCTCCCAGGACTAAGATGACACTGTCTGATTTACTTTGTGGTGATATAATTTGAGTGAGGTCATTGTTGAAGCTAGGCATAGTTTCAAGTGGTCGATACAAGAGAATGATGTTAATGCAGGAGGTGTAGGTGGGGGTACGTTTGATATGTAGGATCTCACATCCTGGGCAGGTGAGAGGGTTTCATAAAGTTGTAGCTCCTTCTTGGTAATAATTGCCACTTCTCCTCCTTTACCAAACTCACAATTTCTTGAGAAAAACATGTAATTATATGGCACAGCAATGTCGATTGTGGGGCCATTAAAATCTTGCAGCCATGTCTATGTAAGATAAAGTAGGTATACATTTTGTTCTAGTATATAGTCATTCACATCAATGGCCTCAGCATTTAACAATCTGTTATTAAGAAGTGAGGCCTTGGGGGTTTGGTGGTCCATGGCCTTCACATAAAAATGCATATTTTTGTGTGAGAGAGGTATATGGAGGCCTGAGGTAGAACCAGGAACCAGTGTGGAAATGGGGGGGAGTAGGGGAGCACTTAGGAGGGGGGCTTGCTGGTTGACACTGGACTCAAAAGCAAGGGAAACTGAGATGCCATTGAAAGCATGTTGATTAAGTATAGCACTTACAACTATGTTGGCGTCACAAAGGGCAGGAACTGTGTGGGCAGCCTGACCAGCGGGACATCGTTGGATGGTGCGGACCAGCTTAGACTGGCTAGTTGCTGAAGAGCCGGTGCTAAAGCGCCTGACGGTTCAATCTATACTGATGGATTCTTGGCAAATGTTGTTTCTGGACGGTCAAAACTACAAATCGCTGTAAGAGTGCTTTTTCTCTCTGCGCTGAAGATGGTCTCCAGAAAAGGAGGTCACAATGTCTAAAACTCACAGCAAGGTGAGTATACCAACGTGCAGTTGTCCAAAATGTACAATATACAAGTAGGTTAATTATTAGCGCAGCATCAAAATTGAAAAGATGGAAAAACTTTCATGTATTTCAAAGTACACAATATACAAAATGTGTTAATTCAGGGTGCAACGTGATCATCAAATGCTGAAGAACGTGTACGTAATTTTGAATACCCAGTATAAAAGTATAGTGATTCAGAATGCTACATAAAAATCATATGATACAGTACGTGCACATGCTTCTGTAAGGACAGTAAACAAAGTATGGCAATTCCAAATGCAATGCCAAATCGAGATAAGAGGAAGTTGCAGGATTACCTAACCATGTCTAGCCCAGGCAGAAGTATATCAATCTGTGTAAAGACATAGCACTTCTTTAATACCGGTGAAGACCAGCTAGTTGCTCAAGCGCTGGTGCTGAAATACCTGACATTTCAATCTATACTGATTGAATCTTGGGAAATGTATTTTCTGGTTGGTTGGTCCGAGAAACTACAAATCTACGAGAGTCTCCTCTAAACAGGTGCTCCCCTGCTCCTCCAGAACCATCAAGGATAACATCAACTCTCTCGCCACAGCCTTGGCTGACCTCTGCAACTACTCATTCGCCACTCGCTCCTTCCCTCAACCCTTTAAGCACTCTCTTGTGCACCGTCTCCTATAAAAGCTGTCTGCTGACCCTTCTTGCTCGGCTAACTATCGCCCTATTGCTATCACCCCTTTTTTGGGCAAACTCATGGAGAAGCTTGTCATCTCCCAACTGACCCTCCACATGGAAGTAGCTGGCTGCCTCCATGACCACCAGTCTGGTTTCAAGGCAGCCGGAGGTACGGAAACTGCTCTCCTGAACACCCGTGATGACCTACTCTCCAACCTGGACTCTAACACTCCCTTTGTTCTGATCCTCCTTGATCTTTCTTCTGCCTTTGACACAGTCAACCACTATGTCCTCATAAATCCCCTCCATCATACCCTAGGCATCACGGACAGGGCACTGGTGTAGCTTTTCTCATGCCTTTCAAACAGACCTTCCCAAGTACAAATGAGTCCTTTTCTCTCCTCCTCCACACTCTCTACCTGTGATGTCCCTCACCATGGCTCCTCAGGCCACCTGATCTCCACTTCCTCCACTCACTTCCAGATGACACACAGCTCTCTTTCGCATTGTCATCCTCTACCTCCTCCTCCTAGTTCTCCCTCATACCTGACTGCCTTACTGCTATTCAGGGATGGTTCTCAGCCAAGGATCTCTGCCTTCATACCGGTAAGACAGAGATCCTTTTCATTGGGATGCCTGCTCCTTGTTTCCTCCACTCTCTGACCTGTCTCCATGGTTCCCCTCCGCTCACCCACCTGTGATGCAAAAAACCTTTGGATCATCTTTGTCTCCTCTCTCTCCACACATCACAGACCTTGCCAAGAAGTCCAATTTTCAGCTCCACTTTCTCAGGGGCATTCTACCTTTCCACACATTCCCACAGTAGCGCAACGTCTCCAGAGCCCTGGTTCGCTCTAGGCTAGACTACTGCAACAGCCTCTTAATAAATCTGCCTCTTTCCTTCCTTCGCCCCCTTCAATTAATCCAGAATAGGACTGCAAGACATATCCTTGGCCTCAAGTCCATGTACCGCTTCACTCCAGCCATAACATCTCTCCACTGGCTCCCGGTGACTGCAATGACCGCACTCAAGACCCTTTGCATCATCCACAAGGCTGTCTGGGGCCTGGGATCTCTTTAAATCCAGCTTTCCCTCCCTGAAAACCTCCTGGCCATGGTCCTTTGGTCCTCTGCCTCAAACGCTCTGCAGGTCAAATGTTTCTCCAAGCAGAGAGTGGGAGGTATATCCCTTTATCCCTTTCCTTGGCTGGCTCCTCCCTCTGGAACGGCCTCCCTCTCCCCTCATACTTGAGCCAGATCTTCTTAAGTTCCAGAAACTTCTCAAGACTTTCCTTTTCTCCTCTTCCTTTCCTCTTTGCCTCCTTTGCTAACTCTCCCTCTGCCACTGCAACTGGGGCCTGGTCCCTTCATATTCATACAGGGGCCAGACCATCCCCTGCCAGTCCCCACAGCATCCTTTGCCAGCACTGCCCTCGGGCTCCATTTCCCAGACTAGCCCAACTTGGCCTCCCTGCCCACCCAACGCATCCTCCCTTTCCCCCTTTTCCCCTGGCACTTGCCACCTTGGCCTTCCCAGAACTTCCCTGCTTCACTTCCCTGGGGGCACCCCACTCCTGCACTTCTCCCTCTACCCGCTTCCCCCTGGCACTTACCACCTTGTCAAGCACTTGCACTGTAGGATTGTCACAATGCCACTATAACCATTTTTGTTGTTGTACTTTCGTGGCTCCCATGCCCCCGCCCCCATCTTGTCTTGTAGCGCCATACAAATGCCCAATAAAATAAAACAATCATTTGTAAGTCATTGTATTTATAAAAGAATTGTACATTTTACCAATGAACATATGCTTTATATTAAAACAAAATAATAAAAAAATATAAATAAACAATGATGAAGCTTTAAGGTGGGGGGATCACAAAAAGCCAACACCTGGAGATGCATTGTCAGAGATGATTTGAGGCTTCTGACTAATTTACAAGCAGTTTTTCAAGACTAGACTTGCATTAAATCAAGGACAGTGGATTTTAATAAGCTGTGCATGACAGGATGGCAAGCTTAACCAAATGCCTTATGGAAACAAGTCTTCAAGCTCTCCTGAATTTGAGGAAGTCACAGTCAGCATGATGGTGTGTCAGGAGGACATTTCATAGGATAAGCTTTAAACATGTAGAGTTCTTCTTATGTATTTTCTGTATTTTTTATACCCTGTTGACACGATATTGGATAGATTCAGATTTGCTGACAGCAATCTTATATTCAGTTGGTAGGGTATCTGTATTAATATGTGCGACTTTTAAAGTTCTCCATATCGCGTCTGAAGAGGCATCAAGGCGCTCAGATCTTAATACAGTGCAAGGTAGAAGGCACATACATTCGAATGAGATTTTAAGTTGATTATTAATAGCAAGATGATCATCCACAAAGTGTCATTCCAGTGGGTACGAATTCCATAACCTTGAGTCCTGAACGAAAAAGCACCAACATCCCCTACTTCGATATCTGAACCGAGGAATTGCCAGCAGGCCAGAAGATTCGGATCTCAAATGTCTGCCTCGCACATAATGTACAAATTACCTACTGATAAAAGATGGTCCAGGCAATGTTGGTAGCTTTATGGGCCAAACACAAGACTTTAAATTCAAAGCCCTTCTTAAAAGGCAACCAATGAAGGGCTTGAACTGACGCAGAGATGTGATAGTGATGGCTCAGATGCAACTGCAGCGTGGCCCTTGTGTTTTGTTAGATCCCTTTCCTGAAGCCCCAAATAGATGGTGTTGCAGTAGTGTAAATGACTAGCCACAAAAGCACTCAGAAGCTGAACTCTTTCGGGAAAAGTACAATGTCTAGGAATTTTTTAAGCGTTCTCAGTTGCAGAAAACAGCTTCTAGATAGTATGCAGATTTTACTGTCCAATTGCAATGCAGGATCCAGCCAGACCCACACATTTCGTACCAACTCTGAAACTTCAGGGCACAGGCCATAGACGAATTCTACTCCTGTGGGTGAGGAGGATTATTCACAGTGCTAAAATGAACGGGTGTAGTATTCTTTCTCCGTTTTATTAGCATGTAACTATATGTAGATATATGGTGAGGACATCTTGAAAGGGTATCCTGGTGTGCAGCTGTCGAGGGCTTTGTTGAGACAGTGTAGGATCATCATAACTAGGGTGATGTGGTCTCAAAATCAACATCCATATATAAGACAGGCAGAATTACTGTGGGTTCTTTGTAGATTGTGTAGTGAATTATCTACCAATGGCCTGCTACTGTAATCTAGTTTGTAGACCAGGTGTAAAGAGTTAGGAGGTTTATTGACAGAGCTGTACAAAGGAGAGATTTGCTTTATGTCAGTAATGGTGGAAGAAACCTTCCTTAGCAACCATGTTTACTTTCCTTAGCAACAATGTTTACTTGGGCATCAAATTTGCAAACCCTCCAAATATGACTCCCAAATTGAGAGCTTTATTGGTGGTTGTTCGAGGTGGGCCCAAGGAGAGTGGCGTGGTGCTGTGTCTCCATCACATGACGAAAAGCAGAACACTTTAAAGTCTGTCTTTCTTGTTCACAGTCACAGAGGTGGATTTTCAGTTCTGCAGGAGATTGAAAGGTTGCTGGAAAAACCGGAGAAGAGGGGTCTTGCTGGAGTGGAAGAGGGACAATGATGAAAAGTGTACTTTAAGAGGCAGAAATTACGATTGCAAGCTGAGGATCTGTGAGGGAGCTGCCATCCATGGAAGCTGCAACAGAGCTCCAGAATGACGCAGTGCTTGATGTCAGACAAGGAAGTCAAAACAATGTCCATGAGAGAGAACCCATGGAAAAGGAAGAAGGAGAAAAGAACGAAACACTGTTACAGAGAGATTCGCCATATGGTGTACAGTTGTCGAGTCTGCTCAGGTAAATGACAAAAAGTCATAGAAAAAAAAGTGTTCCTCAACATAAATGATACGTTTTATGTTCATATTTGTAGGAATGTGTCCCATTGACCAGAAAAACAAAAACTTGCAGAGAGACAATTTTTAACTAGCAAGCGAGAGATTTTGATCAATGTAGCACTTGAAACGTAGACAATTAAAACACATCCCGTTTTTAACCCGAATGAATCAATGTGCGATTCGTTGATGATCTCCTGATGGCTACCCCAGTTCCAGGTGAAGCGGTTTATCATCAACGTACTTACACACACCAATAGTGTGTGCTTTAATAGTATAGTTTAATAAGGTAATGTAGATATTGAAAAGGATCAGTGACAGGGCAGATCCTATTAAACACCATACACGATGGTAGTAGTCATGGAGAGAGCGTCATAGCGTGACGTGGTTGCTATGCTGCTGGAAGAAGGAACTGAAGCAATTGCTCCCCTTCTCTGATTTCCACCCATGTTTTGAGGTGCTCCAGCAGTCCCTTGCTGCTGATGATGTCAAGCTGAAGTAAATGTCTCTTACCCATGATGTTATTCCAGGGATGATTTATCTACAACACAAAATTATGCTGATGAAAATCTTTTTTATAAGGTTAAAATAAAGTTTTGTATTCGTATTACCTTCAGGAAAAAGTAATTTAAAACATACTGAGAATGAATCCATTATTCTGTTGAAAAACATTATCTGAACCTTTTGAAACCAAGATTTAACACTCCATATGTGCGTCCCATCCCTGTGCTGGTGGCATCTCTCGCCACACCTGCTCCTGGTTCTCTTCTTCCTTTTCTAGTCACTGCCAATTTGTCTCCCCTTTCTCCTCTAGCGTCATCTCTCATCCCTGTCGTGTTCATCAGGAGAGCTCTCTTTCCACCATTCTCTTTAGTCTCTTTGATCATTCCCTTCTTTCGCTCATTGCTACCTCTGGTTTCTCTTTCTTTCCCTACACCAATGGCACAAGGCTGCCAATCATTCAGGGTGGGAAGCTGGGTGCCACAGCTGCTAAATGTAAGTGGTGTCTTTGTTCCCGCTCCATCTGTTTGAATGACAACTCACTTTGCTTAAACTGTGACAAGACCAACAACATATGTCTTTGGCAAATCAATTGCTCTCCAGAGTACTACTTTCTGGCCTCCACCAATAAAATCGATCAAGTTTCCACTTCCTGTTATTTCTACCTCAGTCTTCTAGCCAGATCTTCCCATTTATTTAGCATTCCACCCACATTTCTGCTTCTTCTGCCCAGCTAATTCTATTTACCCTGGGCTTCCTTCTTATTCTAGTAAACACCTTCAAATTCTTCCATTCGCACTCGTGGGAGTACCTGAGAGTACCGCTTGGCCGCTTCCCCTGCTCCTGCTGCCTGCTGTTTGCTGTTCTTGTGGCTTTGGATTACTGCTTTGCGAGCCTTGCATTGATCTACTAAGGTGACTGTGGACTGTTTGCTTGAAGGACGTTGCCACACCCACGCCTATCAAGCTCTTTCAGCACTTTCAGCTCTTTCAGCTCGCTGAACACATGTTTTGTTTTCTTTTCTATAGGAGCCCGTTGCGAAACGCCTCCACTCTCACGTCATCAAGCAACTCCCATATTACGAGAGCGCTCGCGCACAGCGTGCGCGCACTCGTGGGAGTAACTGAGAGTACCGCTTGGCCGCTTAGCCACGCAGTTACGCAGCTGAGCAGCCCAGCTGGATATCAGTCGCGTTTCCCGCGATTTGCAAGTTTGTGAGACCATCCTATTGGAACTAAGATTTGTTTTCTTGTTTGTATCTTGCTTCTAACAACCCGCTCAATTGTGTTATACATTATCCCAAGGATGGCATATAAATTAACTACAAATATGCCGACTAATATTCCACATCTGCTACTAAGTTCAAATCAACGGTTTCATGCTGGCACGGAGGCTCCTCCTCAAATTTTCTACTCAGCTATTTCAATTACACCCACTTGCTCGTCCTCTCGGCCTCAGTTAAGATTTCCCTTTGATGGGCCTACAAAGGAGGCGATTGTATCTGTATCATCAGAATCAGCCTCATCCGTTGTAAGCAGTGGCACTCCTTCTCCACAAATGGGCGATGACGCTCACGCTCTTTTACATACACCATGTGCCCGTGTGAACCCTCAGCCATTGTCAGATGCCACAATTTTAGCCTCCATGAAAAATTTTCCAATGGTATCTACAACTCATATCCCAATTTCACCAATCAACTTCCCTCCCTTGTCCCATGAGCAGTCTGGCTTATCTATACATGCCAGTCAATTTGAGTTACTGATCGCTTGGAGGGAGGAGGAATGTCCAAGTGAGTGCTCCCGTGAGGGTGGCGTGGCTTCCTTTCAGTCTTCTGGAGATCATCATAACCCAATGCTACAGTCCTTTGTCTTGCCTACACCTAGACCTATTCAGCCAATTTCTTCTGACAAATCCTTACATCACCTATTAATGATCCAACCAGCGCTCACTGCTATTAATACCACCATTATGAGTTTATGTAAATTGTTCGAAGCAATTGATACTAAAGTAGCTCATCAATCAATCCAATTTGATGAGTTGGTTAAATGGCTGACAGCACAACAGCCATCCATAACGAGTAAGAATGACACATGACCACTGATTCTAATGTGTTGTATAGGTCGCTGGTGCACAATGACAATCAGAATGCGTTAGAGCATTCAATACAGGCTCGGGTTGATAATTACACCACTAGTCCTACACCATGCGTTCTACCCACTATTTCTGGTATTGTACGTCCCATCAGTGACCCACTCACTCTGTCCACACTTGAGATATATGAGCCACCTTCCGCTCAAGCAGTACATGGTGAAACTTTGGATATGTGCAAAAGCAACTTGGAGACTGAAAAAGGGGATCTACCAAGCACTGGCACAAGTCATTTACTCTTGCTTAAAGCTAGAAATCCTAAGCTCATCAAGAAAAGACCCTTATCATTAATAATGAAAACAAAGAATATGGCAAAACTGAAATCTACCAAAAGTACACTTAATTCCTTTTTCAAAGCACTTGGTAAGTCAACCACATTACACTCTGAGTTGACTATCTCGACAGAGTATGTGCCCCCCTTAGGGGCTCCACTCCCATTATCCATGAGCAAGCCACTGGTGACAACCTCTGCAGCTATTTCTGTTAAACAAGCTCAACCAAGCATGTCTCTCTCTCCACTTTCCCATCTAGTTCTATCTATTGAGCAGTCAAAGGAAGCTGAGGTTTTGTCCAATTTGGCGTCAATAAACAAACAAAATGTGGTACCTTCTATTCCTCCAGTGGACACCTTTAGTGATTCCATACCTGTTGACATGCTGCAGAGACAAATTCCAACATCACACCAGGTTGCATCAAAACAAGTGCCCTTGCCTGTTGAATCTCAGGCTATCAAGAAGTCTGCTATCTTTTGTCCACAAGTCACTCCTAACTTGCCTAGCGATGCCTTCCCAACACAAGCAATGTTTGAGGGTTTGAAACAGAGAGTGGATGGCTATCTGGCTGCAAGTATGGCTAAAGCTTTCCCTAAGCCATCAGATGCCCAGACAGTAGCTAATATAATCCCTCCCTCTTCGGCTGAGACATGTATTGCTCAAACCCCTAATATCCATCTAAATGCTGAATCTCTGTGTTGGGAGGAAGCCAACAGAGCACAATCCAGGATTAACACTGGCATGGAGCACTCTAAATTGAAATGGACACCTCGTAAGCATACCCTGCAACCTGTTTCCAGGCATTTACATCTGCATCGAATGAACTTCCACACATTTATTTTAAATGTAGAGAGGGAAACTTTCCAGTTTATGATCTGAACCATCAGAGTGTCTTGAACATGTTTGGTGATGTTTCGGAGTTGTATAATGTAACTACACAAGACATTGACCAAATTGAGTTTATTTCTGAATTTACGTGCTCAGTAGTGAGGCTGTGGATTCCATCAGGATTGGTATGGCAATCTATCTGGCGTTGTAGAATGCAGCTTTTTGAGATGGGTTTTCTCCTAGCTGAAGACCCAGAGTGTGGCCCATTCAAAACTCAAACCACCAAACCAAAGTCTAATATTTACCAATGCATAAATAGAGCAAGTCGGGATATCCCAACACCCAGAGGCATTAACCATTAATACAAGATGTTTCATCTATTTTAAAAATTGCTAGCTGGAACACCGTAGGTCACTGCCATCTACATCAATCCATTTCTAACTTATCTTGTGTCTACCATGTGATAGTGTTACAAGAAGTGTGGCTCACCACTCTACCACTATGGGATGACTATGATCTTGTTTTGCTCCCAGCCATCCCCAGTGGAGGTAGACCATCCTCGGGTCTTCTTGTGGCTGTTAATACAACTGCTGGGTTCGCTATCACACCTTGGTCTCATGTGGGGGCCCAGATCCAGCTAGTCCAAATCACCATTCACACACAGGTGATAGCTTTGGTCAATATTTATCGTAACGCTGCAGCAATGACAGACAATGCTTTTTATGATGGTCTATCATCTATACTAGACATGATACTGATGAACTTTAAAATCTCTCACACAGTCATTTTGGGTGATCTTAATTTGGACTGCTGGAATACGACACGAAATAATCACGAGGTGCAGAGATGGACTGCCTTTATGAGTGACCGGAATTTCCGCATGCTCAATGGTGCTGTTGATGGTGATTCTCCCCCTCAATTCACGTGGCATCATGGTTTGAGTTCGAGCATCATCGATTATGTATATGTTAATCATCAATTGTTCCAAAGTGTTACTAAATTGATAATTTGTGATCAACCGTATAGCGATCACATACTTTTAGCTGAACACTTTGTTTGGGACTTTTCCCAAGAAAAAAAAGGCTGTTTTTCAAGCTGAATTTGTAGTTAATTCAGCGAGATCTAGCCTACGTTGGAACGTGACCTCTTTATTGGCCTTTGAGAATAAAATCGAATATAATGCCACCGAGTCCAACATAAGGCAGTATTCAGATCTACTGCAACCTTTTGTTAAAACTGTAATGATACCCCGCTATAATAGAGTTCGTCATCCTCACTCTTTTGATGCAGACACGCAGCGTATCAAAGCTGAGTTCAAGAAAATCAAGAAAGACCTTTTAAATTCAAACCATCCATATCGCTGGTCACACTTACAAACAGCTAAATGTTGTTATAAAAATTGGCTGAGAAGTCGGTAAGCCTCCCAATTTCAACAAGATGCTGAAGCCATGGCAAGCGCAACAGCCAATAAAAATTCTTCAGGGATGTGGCATTTGTTAAACAATCAACCATCTCATCTCCAAAGAGACTCACAAATCAATGGTGTCCACGAAGATTGTTGGCTCAAACATTTTTCGTCCTTGTATGCTGATCCACACTTTGCAGGGACCACATTTGAGCTTGTCTCTACTTCTTCATGGTACTTTGAGATATCTCCTGACATCATTCAAGGTATCATAATGCAGGCCAGTTCCTCTAGGGCAATGGGCCCGGATGGGTTATCTAATTTTATGTTTAAAACACATCCGGTTGAATTGGCAAACATTCTATATAAAATCTTTTGTGGTATATAAAGAACACGCCTTATTCCGCCCTCTTGGAAAACCTCCATTATTATACCTATTTTTAAAAAAGGAGATCATAGTGTGCCTGCCAACTACCGGCCTGTTGCGTTGCTGGACGCACCAGGCAAGATATTCACAAAATTGATACTATGCGAATTTAATGCTTGGACTTTAAAAGCTAATTTACGGGACCCGCACCAAACAGGGTGTGTGGCTGGAATGGGCACAAATATAAATCGTCTAGCCTTAAAAGCCATTAAAATGCAATGTCATATGCATAAGCAGCAGGTGTTTTTTGCTTTTGTCGACCTTAATGCAACTTTTGATTCGGTTAGCTGTCTGCTTATTCTATCAAAGCTCCGTAAAGACCAATGTCCTCCAATGCTGTACGATGTCATCCGCTCTTTGCATTCGAACACTTCCATACGGGTCAGTTTATCCCTAGATGGTTTACTATCAGAGCAAATTAATACCACACGTGGCTTAAAACAAGTTTGCTTATTAGCATCTACGATCTTTAATTATTTCATTCAGGATGTCAGATTTTTTTTACCAATATTGTTTCAGACTTGCCCAAACTCAATAATCAGCTAATTCAAACACTCATGTACGCAGACGATATAGTTCTTATCTCTAAAACTCAATCAGGTCTGAGTCTTTTAGATGCCTTTTATAGTTACACTAGGGTGAATGAACTAAAAATTAATACACTTAAAACACAAATTGTATCCTACTCGCCTAGGCAAGTTGGACCATTGACATATGTTTGGACATTCAATCAGTCCGTGATACAAATGGTGCCACAATATACTTACTTAGAACGCGTGGAGGCTAGACTTGCCTCAGCCATCTCACAAGCGCTCCTTATCATGTATAAGTACGGAACAATTTAGGTCTTGCCAGTATGGCATTTTTGGAATATGAAGATAATTCCAGCGTTATTATACAGTTTAGAAACACTGCATATTAACTCTCCCTTTCAGTTTACAAAATGCGAAGCTAAATTTTGGCGGCAGATTCTACACCTTCCTCAATGTATACCTGCTGCCTGGATAAGATATGAACTAGGCCTGGTCTCCCTCCAGGCACTGTATAATTGGTGCTTATGCTCCCTGTTCAGAAAATGTTTGCTTTCAACCCAACTCAATGTTATGTTGAAAACCTTAACCAACTACATTTTCTCCACAAATCATGTGTTCATCAAAATGTGGCTCTCGAAAGTCTATCACATGCTAATTATGGCAGAGATTCAATTAGATCTATTACTTAAAACCCTGATGAAGCAAAATCTAAATTATTTGAATCTGATTGGATGGAAACCAGAGCAATTTGTCTCTTGTACAAAGATGAAGCAGGGTGCTATTTCCCGCATAAAAAAACTGCAAAATCTGCCCCCTTATTTGGTGCGTTGCCCCTCTCACAAATTACGTGATGGCATATTACGATTGCGTTTTTAGCCTATAGAATACTAGAGATATTCAAGCTAAATGCAAACTTTTGCCTGACCCAGATCATTTCTGGCGATTTTGCCTGAAGATAGACATACGAGAAACCTTGGTACATCTTATTACAGAATGTTGTATACTTCGATCGGCAAGAGAAACTTACTTTGCAAGACATTGTAAATACTTGACTCTTGTAGATTCACACAATTGTTGGTCACTCATTTTGGGGTCATGTAATTTACCACTTCAAATTGCCACTGTTAAGTTTCTATCAAGTTTAAAGTTAGATACTGCAGAAACATCTTGATATCTATCATTTGAATTGAGATATGCAGCACAATTCAAACATGTTATGAAGTTTTGAGACAGTCACAATGGCAAAGAATGTTAAATTATTTTTATTATATTTATGTGTATAGTATGCGATTCATATGTTTTATGTATAATTTGTAAAAAAAATTTTTTTGTATTTTATATTTGAAAGGTTGATTTAATTCAGCCAATACAAATTAAAAAAAATGATAATAAAAAAAATAATTCTTCCATTGTCGACGCCTCTTCCCTTGTTAGCTGAAAACGTGGCTTTTCACATCTGCCTTTAACCTTCAGTTCCTTGTGTCACTCTCTCCTTTACACTCTGGGCCAGCACCAGAACCTGTTACACATTGTCATTGACAGCCCTGACAGAAATAATGCGACCAAACTGTTTGGACTGGACAGCCCCTTTTGGGGTGTGACCAAGCCTGATTGCATTTGGTCTTTGCTCTTTCTGTAATGGCTTTGCAGGTGAAGAACAATGGTCTGGCGGACTATCCAGGGTAATACCAGAGGGTAAGTTTATTCTAAATTTTCCAGCCATCACCTCTTTTGTTGTGTTGTGATTTTCAGAGACACAGTGAAACAAACCAGTTCTGGCCAGTGCTATTGAGACAGTGGGAATTAAAAACTACACTTGTCTCAGCAACTACCCAAAATATACCTGGAAATATTCATACATTGTAATATACACAACCCACTAAAGAAATATCTACCAACACACAGCCATGACTGAGGCCATAAAAGTCACAATTTACTCAACATTTTCCATAGAACCAATTATTAAAACAGAGGTTGGACTTGTTCCATAGAACCAATTATTAAAACAGAGGTTGGATCATTTCACTATTGCCTTAACTTAACATTCTTCGACACATCTGTACATGCTTGCCAGAATATCAGTAAACCATAATAGCAAATGTGTTTATTAAACACAGAAGTGGTTCTGCCAGGTCACAACAGTCACAAGAAATTCTACATACATCTGTGTCGAATGTAACCAACACTCAAAACTGAGAACATATAACTACAGCCCTTAGTAAGGAACATTACTTAAAGACATTCAAGGAAAAAGAACACCCCCAAAACGAAGGCAGCAAGAAGTGAAGGAAAAACATTTTCTTCACGTGATATATGATATGACATTTATAATGTGCCTGTACACAAGTGTTTCTAGGCACCACAAGACAAGAGAGGGAGGACATCGGGAGGACAAGACAAACAACAAGATAAACAAATGATCCTACTAGTCCTTGTGTAATTTGGATCGTGCAAGTGCGACAATGAGAAGTGCAAGGGCGAGAATAGGGGAAAGTTCAATCAGGGCATGGCTCTGAGTAAGTGCAACCAGGGCAACATGGCTCTGGGTAGGCGAAGGAGGTAGCGGGGCTATAGGGGTTACAGTAACAGCCCCAAGTGTGCAGTAAGCCAGGAGGCAGTGCAAAGGAGACTTGTCATGGAGGAGCCATGTATCCAGTGAGACTCTGAGGGAACCAAGTAACCCGTCGGTACAGCAGACAGGTAAGTTAGCAAGGGAGCGAGAGAGAGAAGGCAGAGGAGAAAGGGAAGGTCTTGAGCTGCTTCTGGAACTTCATGTGGTCTGCCTCAAGTCTGAGAGGTGCAGGGTGGCCATTCCAGAGGGAGGCACCTGCAGAGGAGTGAGATCTACACCCCACTCTCTGCCTGGAGAAGCGTTCGAGCCTCAGAGAGTTGGAGGTAGCTAAGTGAAGGGCTCTAGAAGGAAGATATTTCAGGAGAGAGAGTTGGATGCAGAGCAGGCCCTGGCCTCAGAAAGTGTTGTGTACAATATAGAGGGTCTTGAACTTGATCCTTGCAGCCACCAGGAGCAAGTGAAGAGATTTCAGGGCTGGAGAGATAAGGTCCATAGGCTTGAGACCAAGGATAAGTCTTGCAGTCCTGTTCTTGATTAGTTGCAGGGGGCGAAGAGTAGTTTAGTTTAGTTTAGTTTAGTTTAGTTTATTTGCTTATATAGCGCACCGAACCCAAGGGTATCTGGACACTTTTGCTTGATGAAACAGAGGTTGTTACAACATGGAAATGCAGTTATCAGTACAGACAAGATAAAAAGAAACTTACAATGAACACGAGGTGCAGTCCCAACAAGGAATGCACCTGTGCACATATAATGTCATGAAAGTGCAATACTAGTTATGGAGGTATGGAAGGTAGCTGTCCTGTGTTACAGATCAGGATGCATGTCTTCGTATAACAGGGTGATATCTCCAAGGGCATTAAACTAGTGTTACACATCTAGTTGTAAGTCCTATTAAGGCAGGTTGTCTAAGCATCCATGAAGAAACAATGGTGTATTGGCAGCATTAGTTAAGCTGAGAGAGGAGCCGAGGAGGGTTTGACTCTGAGAGCAGGGGGCAAATAATTCCAAGTCTTGGCTGCCAGCACTGGGAAGCTAGATCCGCCAGCTTTATGCAGTTTGAATTTAGGGATGTTAAGGAAGTGAGAGTAGTTGGTTCTGGTGTGTTTAGAGGGTTGATTTATAAAGAAGTTGTCGACTAAGTACTTAGGGGCTACATTTGTCATGCACTTGTGGGTGATCATAAGTGATCTGAAGGTGATCCTGTCTTGGAAAGGGAACCAGTTGATTTCATGTCTGGCTTGTGAGATGTGGCTCAAATGAGGGATGCTTAAGGCCGTTCTTAGGGTTTTATTTTGCAACACTTGTAGCTTATTTAGGTGGTGCTTGCTAGCGCCTAAGTATAAAGTGTCGCAATAGTCCAATTTAGAAAGTATGAGAGATCTTGCCACTGTGATGCAACGGTCAGTGGACAAGAAAGGTCTGCATGAGTTTATTAGTTTAGCAGTCTATGCTGTTGATGAAGCTGTAGCATTTGCTTGTCTGGAGAGGGAGAGGATAGAGTTCAAGTAGATTCCTAATATTTTGGCATTCTTGGCAACTATGATGTTGTTTCCATCAATGTTAAATGAAGTGTATTGGGCGTCCAGTTTATTGAGTCGTTGCATAGAGCCAATGAGCAGAAGCTCGTTTTGTAATCATTGAGACAAAAAACATCTTGATAGAGTGATGAGAATTTGCGTATAGTCCGCATAATTTGTGTAGCATCCACCCAGGTCATCTAAGTGGTTAAATAGAAGCTTCATAAAGAGGTTGTAGAGGGTAGGGGAGACACAAGAGCCCTGCAGGACTCTGCATGTGATTGGGGAAGGTTCTTCTGAAGCTGAAGGGGCAAAGACCCTCATGGTTCTGTCTGAGAGAAAAGAGTGGACCCAGGCAGCAGCGTTAGTGGAAAAGGAGGCAGCTGTAGTTAGATGAGTGGTTAGGATGTTATGATCGACTAAATCAAAAGCAGCCGATAAGTCGAGCAGGAGGTAGGCATTTTGAGAAAGAGGCTGTTGCAGTAGTCCAGCCTGGAAAGAGCCAGGGCTCTGAAGACAGTGAGCTTCTGGGGAAAGTGAGAAAAGGTAGAACACTTCTGAGGAGGTGCAGCTGGAAGTGGGACTTTTTTGTAAGGTCCGTGATGTGAGAAGAGAAGGAGAGAGTGCAGAAAAAGATGACATCAACGTTTCTTGCCTCACAAGAAGGCGAGGGTAGAGGGCCCAAGGGGGGTGGCCAGAGTAAGAGAGGGAAAGTGGGAGCAATGGTCTCAATGAGAAGGGTCTCCATTTTCCCGGCATTAAGGCAAAGATCATTGGAGTCGCACCAATACTGAATCATGGAAAGACAGTCAGGGATAAGCGAGGGAGGAGAGGAGGCTGAGGGAAGCCTCAAAGAGAGCTGAGTGTCATTTGCATAACACTGAAAGTTAGAAGAGATGGTGGAGAACAGGTGGGCCAAAAGGGCCAGATAGACATTGAAGACCCAGGGTGGGAGGATAGAGCCCTGGGGGACACCACATGTGGAGATAGAGGTTGTGGACAGAATAAACCCAAGTTGGACCTGGGAAGGACAGAAGGAGGTCAGCCATGCCAGGGCCTGATCCATGATGCCCAGGTTCTGACAGAGTCAGTTGATCAGGGTGGCATAATTGACTGTGTCAAAAGAAGAGGAGAGGTCAAGGAGGATGAGGACAGAAAGAGAGCTGGAGTCGAGGTTAGATAGCAGATCTTCACAGGTCTTCAGCAGAGCAGTGTCCATGCCTCTGGCTGCTCTGAAGTCAGACTGATGAGTCATGGAGGCAGCCAACAGATTCAGTTGGGGGGGGGGGTAAGCTGGGAGATGGCCAGCTTCTCCAGGAGTGCAGTTTACACGTGAAAATACCTTGTGTGAGCACATTTGTGTCACTGACAACCTATTTCCTTAAATAAATTCTCTCGAGACCATGCCTTTCTCCTCTTCCTACTGTGTCTTTATACTGTTTGGATGATATACTAAAGTGTTTTAGTGACTGAAAAGGTCAAATGTCAATGTAGTAACATTAGTTCACCTTTCCCTGTCACAGGAAGAAGAAAGATGTCCAACATTATAACTATATAATTGCAGGCATATTCCAAAAGAAGTTACAAGAACCAGTGTGCACAGAAAGGTGTTTCAGCCAATATAGAAGTATTTTTGCAGTTGCAATTTTAGGATAATGCTTCCGTAAGCAGGACATGCCAATCTAGGTGGCACCTGCACCCTCCTTCATTTTGACAAGACAGTAAGTGGGAATTTGCTGATGAAGTAACATTTGTACAAAAAATGGGCACTTTTTGCTTTGAACATTTAATTAATTCATATCCTGATCAAAAAAAAATTACTTACGTTTTTGCTACTATCCCATCCTTACAGGATCTATTGTGGATTTTTCATTTTAAAATATCACAACATCATACTTTTTAAATTAGATTACAGTGAACAGACAATGAAAGGTCATTGTATAGAGATAGATTTTGTTGGGTATAACTGACAAGCCAAAAACCTCAGCATTGGCAAAAAGCTAAATGTTTTGAAAGCAAAATAATCAGGTACAGCGGAAAAGCTTGGATGTTAAAATATCGAAATTGCCATATGTGTAAAACGGGAAAATGCCATTACCTTACACTTTACAAAAAATATGAAACTACAAATATGATGCATACTTACCAGCAATGGCTGAAAGCTCACTAATGACTTGTGAAGCCATTTCATGCTGTTGCTTGCATTATCACAATTATGCAGTCCAAGCTTTCCAGCTCCATTCAAAGGCACTAAGCATATATCACCCTGTTTAATTAGTCTGAGCCAAGTGTAGTTAAACTGTTGGTTCTGTTAAAAAAAAAAAGTAGACAATATTGGTATTTTATTACATATGCAGGTGGTACATTTGTTGTACAGGTAAGTGATGCATGCAATGTTTTAATTAATGGACATCACGTTTGCCTCAATTAAAGTTGCGTGAATACAGATAAAAATATTGAACTGTTTTCACGTGACACAAAACATCCCGAAAGAGTGTACAAATGAAAATACACATTGTCAAATGGAATGAAATCAGATCTATCGTGATTTATTAATTGGACATCAAGAATTCTCCAAATTGACTGGTTAGATACCAGAAAATGCACTACCATCTAAATGAAGGTGTTTAGAGACAGACCATATCAGTTGCATTACATTTGTTAAGAGTTGCTTTTGAGAGTACATACTGGTCCCTAACAATACCTGAATGTTATTTTGCATATTAACATTTCAGAAACTGTTCTCTCAGAAGCTCCACGCATTTTAATCTACTGTTGAGACAACAGAGCTCATGGCACACAATGCTTTTTAGGCTAAGGCTTTTCTAAAGGTCCTCCATGGAAAGTTGAAAAAAACTGGTTACAGATGTATAGGTGTAAAACCAGTCAAGCATATATAGTCATGGAATGGAAGAGCTGAAATAAAGTCTATGGCTTGTCAGGTCAATCCTCATCCACTTTGGTGGTGTATTTACAGGGATTAACATCCATGAAACATTTTCACTTTTGTCACATTTTAAGGAGACCTTTTGGAGACATTCACATTTTACCAGAAAAGCTCAAGTCTGCCATAGCATGACCCTAGTCTTTCTCAAATTGTCCAGGAGTCCAATGAACTTCTTCAAATGATGGACTCAAAATTGGGGATGTTTTTCATTGTTTTACACTATGTGCCCCAGCCCTGGCTCCAATGCATTATGATTGAGCGTAAAGTGAGGTTTAGCATGTTTAACGTTGTAAAACATTGCATTCAACACTTGAATGAACACTCGTCTCAAGAGCCAATACCCTTCTCGGAAGAGCACCTACACCTGACGACTTTTTTTGATCGTGGACAAGTTCATACTTCTCTGTTTTTGATAGGTGACATATTAAAAAAACAATGGGGCTTCTTACAAATGTCTAAAGGAAATAAGTGAATGGACATTTCTATTTAGTTGCCTGTAAATCGATTATAATGACAACAGACGAGGAATGCAATTATCGAATGAGCAATGTGTAGAGTAAACCACTCACCTCATTGTCAGCACTACACCTCTCAAAGAAGACTGTAGAATTTTTAATAGACAGGCATTTTCTCAGGCCTATATTTTCAAACTGTGAAAGAAAGGAAATGCAATATGTTACAGTCTTAGTGTATATCATGCATTGCATTTTGCAATAATTCCATCATCCGTAAATTCCAAATCATGGTTGCTCATTATGTGGCCTTCCAGATGTTTTGATCTAAAACTCCCATGATCCCTGACCACTGACAAAGCTGATTAGGGCAAATTGGAGTCATACAAATCTTCAGCTTGCCTACTGAGTAACCTAAATCATTTGAAGAACACAGCATTTTGGACTATATTTTGTTCACTAAAGTGCAAAGAATATTATGCCATAAAAGTGAAAAACGGCCAGTAAAATGCCATTAGTCTGTAGATAATAGATAAGATAGCACTTGTTTTTTTCATTTCATTGTGACTAATCAAAATGCATAACAGAAAAAAAGGCCTGATTCGTAAAGATGTCCATTTGTACACAAAATATACAGTAGGAGCACAGCGCCCCTGTCACCTCACGCAAACTGTACGTGCATAGCAATTAATCAAGAACCATATGAGATTAGTGCATAATGGTACAAGTCCTGTGTCAATGGAAACGAATGCAGAGAAAAGGGATCACACAGTCATAAGAATTAAAATCCATGAAAGGTGACTTTTACATGTGAAAAGCGAACAAAACATACGTCCATTTTTTGCTGAAAAGGAGCATACAGCGTAAAAAAATAAAAAAAGGTTTTGTTTGTCCCTGTAGATTTGCATGAGCCGCAAATCTGATTTAAATGAATGCTGCACCAGTGCAATTTTACATGCTATTAGTACTAGGAAACATTCTATCAATGCTTGTTTTTACCTTGGCAATGTATTCTCTTGTACTAATAGGGAAATGTATTGGCACTAGTGCGATCATTTACTCAGTGCACAAATGCACCAAAGGAGTGCATATTTGCACTAGGGCAAGTTTTATGCTGTTGCAGATACCATACCAAATTGCCCTCCTATCGTGCACCATTTCTGTAAAGATGCCCATGCTTGCAACAGTGGCAAGTTGTTAAGAGGGGGAAAACAAGCAAGACAGTTTGCCCTTTTCTGTGAATCAAGATGTCTTACCTGCATTTACAGGTGTTTCCCTCGTTTGCAGTGCCTGTCCATGAGCACACCTCAGACACAAATTTGCAGTAAATACAAATTGGCTATTAATGGTGGTTCCTTGTGTGTGCAAACTGCAAAGATGCTGCATAATCTGAACACGTTCAGTTTTAATGCGACCAATTGCAAATGGCCTGTTTTGTGATTCAGGTGCATTTTTCTCAAGCAGTCTTTGTAGCCGCAAAGACAATCAACACCAAATAATGAATTGTGAATCACCCCAATAGGTCTGTCATAATGATAATGGTTCTCGGATAAAAGTCAATGGTTACTGTGCATAGTATCACCCAAGAGGCGCAGATATAAATGCTAAAAAGTAATCACAACCAATGGCAATGTCTCTGGTCAGCCGTCCATTATTTGTATGTTTACTATGCTATAGCGGAAGGGGCAAAACAAATGCAAATCAAGCTTGGTGCTATCCCACAAATGCAGATTTGCACACAATGTTAAGTGAAAGAACTTCTACAAGAGACCACAAACGACTCTAGGGGCCTCATTAGGACCCTGGCGGAGTGGGTTTCCGCCAGCGCTAATCGCGGCGGACCCGTCTGCCGTACTACGAGTTCCCTTAGCGCCATGGAGGTTTTCTCCGCCTGGTTTTACCAGGCGGAGAAAACCATGGCGCTACGGGACCTCGTTGTTAATTACGCCACCGTATTTTACGGTGGCGTAATTAACTCCTTCCCCACTCCCATTATACCCTATGGGGCAAGAATGGGAATGGGGAAGGGCAGAATGGGGATTGGGGATTTACCGCTCCGCCAAGGTCGGAATGGGGCGGTAAATCCGCCAACCCCCATGGCGCTATCGACGGCTTTCCGCCGTGCTTCGCGGTGCATTTAGCACCGCGAAATCCGCCAGGGTCCTAATGAGGCCCTAGGTGTCTAATTCAGCATTGTCAATGATGTGTGGCTTTGGCACTAGGTACAGCAAGACATGAACGCACGTCTAGCATAAAAAACAACACAAGGTCTTCTAGCGAGTGATCGGAAGTAGGCTTCCTTGTCTCGTCCAGAAAAAGCTCTTACCTATTGTCCTCTCACATTGATTTTTCTTCCGACACCACTACACCTGCCGGGACTTTGGTTACTTCTTCCGCGTAATAACAGGAGCTGACCCGCTTGGGTTGTTTTGTATGACTTGTCCAGAGTTGTCCCTTGAGGTTTTCCTAAACATTATTTGGAATTTCTGTACACCTAATGCGAGTGGTCAATAATCATTCAAAGCCTTCAATTGATACATTTTTGGGATTTTAGATTGGCTCCATATTTGAGAGAAAGTATGATGCATTGTGGGTCCTTTGCTTGCTGCACCATAAGGTACCACGCCACACCTCACTGAAGAGGTCCAAAAAGGCTAAAAATGAAATGTGGTTGCTTGAGCAGACGTGGCCTAGTACCTCAGGCCAGGCAACTCACATTGGTGCCTGTACAAAGACTGATTTACATATGGCTTGTTCAATGTACAGTGAGTGACGCAGAGGGGATAGAAAACGGTGTGATGGATGCTACACTTCCACAATATCAATATCCACCCATCTATACATTTTTGGGGGTTAGTTTATTGCATCTCCCTAAATGAGGCAGGGTATGCCCAGGCATGGGTCCCATGCTTGCTGCGCCATAGGGGAAGCGCAACCTTACTAATGAGGTTCAACAAAACGGACACATGTCTGGGGTTGCTTGTGTTTCTGTACAGATGTGTGTGCCCTAGCAGTTTGGGCTTAACTGCTCCTATTGGTAGCAGATTCACTAGAAATGGTAGTGTGGACGGTTGCCAATGGCAATGGCAATGGCAATGGTCAAGATTCATTTATAAGCTCCCACCCATCACATTGTCTTGCTATTGTTGTCTCCCTAAATGAGAAAGGGTATGCTGAGTTGCAGGACCCTTGCTTGACACACCATAGAGACTGAGCTGCACCTCCCTGATGAGGCCCAGCAAGGGAAAGACGTGTCTGGGGTTGGCTGCATTTCCACGCAATAGGGACACGGCTTAGCAGTAAGTGCTGGACGGCTCCCATTGGTGACAGGACCAAGACTGATTTGCACATGGCTAGTCCCCTTTTGTAATGCAGCTGACGGGCTAAATAATAATGCTGCAGAACATTGCCCGGAGAAATGCCAGTTGTTAAGATCAATACATAACCTTTCAGCCATCACATCTTTTGGTTATATTAGAGATACATGCAATGACCTGTAACGCCCATTTCCAACAACAGCTTTTCAAAAGGATTCTCCATGACCTAACCAGTAACCACAGAACTGAAATAGTCCAAAGTCTTGGTTCTTCCCAAATCAGACTACTGCAACATCCTCGATGATCTTCCCTAAAAAAAGCAATCAAATACACCACAAATAAAGCTGATCTTAGATTACACAGTTAACCAGACATGTTTATCTTTATGTGTGATTCCTGCTAGAGAGGCGGCTAGGATGCCTCAAAGCCCTCTCTTGGAGTGTGCAGCGTGTGTCAGTGTATGGGGTGGTAGACTAAGGGGGAAACGTGATAGTTAGGTCATAAGGAGAGACAAGAGAGGAGGGTCCAACAGAGGTCGAAACTAGAGAAATAAAAGGGGAGCACAGTAGGGAAGGATGGGGATAGAGAGGGAGGTGGAGTAAAGGCAGAAGGAGAGTAAGCAGCAGGTAGAAGAGGGGAGATACAGGAGGGACAGAGAGTAGTGAGGGAGAGAGAGGAGGAACAGGCATGTGTGAAAAGAATTAGAGAGAAAGGGAGTAGAAGGGCTAGTTTTGGGAGAGAAAGAAGGAGGAAGAAGGTGGGTGGGTACGGGATGTGCAGGAGAAAGGATAGGAGAGGGAGTGCATGAAAAAGACAGAGGTGTGAAAGGGAAAGAGGAGAAGGGAAGGAAGGTAGCATGATTGTCTTGAATGTGTGGTAGTATTTGCTGTATGGTGTTTCGACTTCTGTGTATAGTGTGGTAGTGTGTGCTCATTGTGTCATAGTATGTGCCTTCTGTTCTGCGCGCAATGTGATTTCTGCATTGTGATATGCATGCTGTGTGGTATTCATGTTGAGTTGTTGTATGTGTGTTTTGGTTTGTCCTGTGGTTTGTGCTCTGTGTTCTGTACTTTGCATTGTGTTCATTGGAGTGTCGGCTAGGTACCATGTGTGTTATGTGCAGTGTGTTCTATGCGTGCAGGGTAGTGTTCTCTGCATTTGTGAATTGTGTCTTATTGTGTGTAGATGGTGTGGAATATACATTGTGTGTTACAGGCATTTTGTAGTGGCTTGCCAAATGTTGTGTGTGTTGTGCCATGTGCAATATTTGACCTGTGTGTCAGGTGCTCAGAGTGTGTGCCTGTGTATTTGTGTCTCTGTGTGCGTGTGGGTGTGTATAACAATTGCAATGTTCTGTTTATAGTATAAGGTTAGTGTGTTGTTTAAAATGTGCATTGTATGTAGTATTGAAAGGGCATTGTGTGTAGTGCTGAATGTGCATTTTATTGTACGTGCATTTTGTGTTAAAGTATGTGCCCTGTGCATTGTGATGTGTCTATTGTATAAATATGCAATGTGTCTTATGCACATTTTGTAGTGCCTTGTTATATGTGTGCTGTTATATGTGGATTATGGTATGTGCATTGGGTTGTGGTATGTGCTTTCTCTTATGTGTCATCTGCAATATGTGAAATGTGCTACATTGTATATGCGTGGTTTGAAATGTGTGCTTTGTTTAGTGTGTGATACAAGCAAAACCCAATTTTGTTTTTTGTATTATTTTCTTATTGTGTAATGCTATGGCATGTGCATTGTGTGGTAGCGTGTTGTGATAAATGTGGTATATGTTTGCTGTGTTATTGCATGCTATGTGGTGTGGCATGTGCATTCAAATTATAGGGGGTTTTAAGGAATAAGAAAGCATACAATGTGATAGAAGGCATGCAAGGAATAGGATAGCATAAAAGGTGCATTAATAATCAAAGAAAGCATAAAGGACACACAGGTGCAGTAAAGGTAAATACTGTCATGGTTGCCATGTTCTTTCAAGACCTTCAAACCATTTTGGTTCATGTAGTTGTTAAACCCAATACTGGGTCCCAAACAATGACCATATAGAATCTTAAAGTCCTCCTTAACCAAAGTCATCAGTAACTTGACAATTATGCACAGTTAAGTGTGTACCGTACCAGACGATAACATTCTGTAGCCGTCTGTTGTGCTGTAAATCAAGTCCTTCTCTGTCCTGATGGCCAAGGATCCATGCTGGTAGAATGTTGGTGAGTGTTATGATTGGCAGCTCAGGAGAATGTTGGGTGAGTGTTGTATGTGAGTGTTCCATGTGTGTTAGTTGGGGGCCTGAGCTGGTGATGTGAGGATGGCCGGTGGATGTACTGCGTGATCTATGTCCTGGACCATAGCTGAAAGTAACTGGAACTGTACAAATGTAAATATGTACAATAGGGATCCCTGGAACTACATCTGAGGCTCCAAAGCTGGCCTGTGTGCGAAACCTGTCTTGATATTACCACACTGTCCCTGGGATTTATTATTAAACCAGCTGTGACATAACGTAGTACTTGCTTTCATTGTAAAAATAAGCAAATGTGCAAGGGTGTCTCCATTTTGGGACTTTCCCATTGGTCACTTTGGCTGTGATGCACCATCCTCCGGCGCTTTCTAGAGTACTGGCGTTTAGCTTCCTGAAGAAGACTCTTTTCAAAGTGCTGATGTGAAGCCTTTAGGGAGAGGGGCAATGGGTGGACTATACAACATACATGTCACAACACTGGTCCTGCCTTAATTGCTCTAGCTGTAAGGGAAAGACGATTCATCAGCCTTACCTGATAAGATTCATGTGAGGAACAACAGAATAGCCACAGGAAGCCCTGAGCAATTGACACCAGGACAAGTACTAAGCAGCACAGCAGATATAAAAGCATTGTGAGGACAGCAAGTATATAGCTGCTTCAACCCAAGCTATGACTAGCTAAAATCATTTTTAGAGGTTCATCTCTTAAGGTTCATGTCAAGATGCGTGGAAAGCATCATGCCTTTTTCCAAGCGTCGTTCGAAAAAGGTTTGCGCTAATAGAACATCATGGAGAATAACCAACTGGAGAAGTGCTCTATTCTGACCTGAGGACCTCATGTTCAGCTTCAGCCTTCGGTATTGGCTTTTCATTACCTCTGGTTCTCACAAATGCAGGTACCTGCCAAGCATATCGAAGGGTCTGGAGCCCTCTTGGGACATTGCCTACTGTGGTCCATCAGTTAATAGAACTAAGCTCCATAATTTTTCTTCAGTTCTGAACTCACATTTCTTAGTGGGTCCTGAAAACGTGACACTGCGACTTGGACCAGTCACGGTTCATATTTACTTGCTGATGTATTCATTAGATTGAATCATCCATAACAATTAATTGATCTTAAGAAAGATTGTCCATCCCTACACACGATAACCTGTAATTGTAACAATGAAAACATGTGGATTTTAAAAATTCTCTATTGGTTTATGAACTGCACATGCGAAATAAACATCATGATGCTACTAATGAATTATAAACAAATCGAAAGATCAAGTCTTCATTTAAGCTGGGGTCATGTTCTCTGTGGACACTGTCATTCCCCGGTTTGGTGGTGCTGATTGCGGTGGAAGGTGGGGGTCTGGAGTTCTTACAGTGCACAATCTAGGTTGTCTCAGGAGATAATTTTACTTAAATATCAGAGATTACAATGGCGAGTTGTATTGTTATTTTGAAGCATGATCTGTGTATGCATTTGCTCTCAGCCATCTGGGTAGAAGCAGACTTTCAGGATAATGTTTCATCGATCATTATTTACTCTTTCCTTATGTGCCTACATTTAGAAACACATGCAATAGAATGCAAATTATGTTTGCTATAGGGTAAAACAAATCCGTACTTTAGTCCGTAAATTGTACTTTTTGTGGTGAAGCGCCGCTCTTTCATTCATTTTGGCCGGTACTATACTGGATGCACATTATTTTGTATTTGTATTTTTGTATTTTGTATTTGTATTAAATTTATAAAGCACCTTTTCTCCAAAGGCGCTGAACAATAAAAATATTCAATAACAGTACAATCAAATGATATAAATGGATCCAGATAACATCAGCAGAGAAAAGGAGAAATATATAATTGTATTTCTAGGAAGCAAGAGATGAAAAAAATAGCATTTAAGATTTGTTTGAAAACTGCAAAGAGATGAGGAGAAGCAAAGAGGAAGGACATTCCAATGTTTAGGCGCTAACCGAGAAAAAGAGCGGAAACCCAACGAAGCACAGGGAGGCTTAGGAACAGTTAGAAGAATTAGATTCCGAGATCGTAACCAACGTGAAAGGACATGAAATGAAAGTAGGGCGGAAAGACAGGTTGGGGCCAAATCATGGGTGCATTTGAAAACAATCGATAGAAAGTGATACAAGAGACGAGATTCTAAGGAGAGTTGTGAGATTGAGACCAGGAAAGATTTAATAGAAGATCTAAGGGGTACAGTAATAAAGAAGATTTATAGATGGAACGAAGAGGAAAAAGAAGACAAGCAGGCAGACCAAGCAGTAACACTGAGCAATACTCAATACGGGAAAAAACGAGAGAGAAAAGGAGAAGTTTAGTAGCATGAAAAGAAAGAGAAGGTCAAGAGCAGCAAATGTTAAACAAGACATTTTAGGCAAAGAAGGTCCACGTGATTTTGCCAATTCATAATGTAAAAGCTAAGATAAACAACATTTCTGCTTGCCAATTTCTAGAGATAGTGAGCTTCACCCATTGCTCAGGTGGTCAGATGTGCTGCATCCATGAGCCTGCAAGCCATTGACAATCACAGAGCCTATGAGCTGTTACTCATTCCTCATGTAGAACCATTATCCATGCCACACTCTTCAGGCCGGGAGCTATTCTCCATTCCTGACCTTGAGAGCAATTCCCCATACCCCACCCCTGAACCCGAGAGATATACCCAATTCCCAATCTGTGGGTCGCACCCAAATTCTGAGGCTCAGCGCTGGGCCCCACCCCACTCCAAAGCCAGAGTTCTGTATCACCTTTCCTGAGCCTGTGTGCTACTCCTCTCTTCGAGCTTGAGTGCAGTTTCCAAGTTCTCTACCCTCCTCCTATTTTATGCCCATCATTTGTGTGTTGTTACCATGATATTTGTCTGGGCCTTCTATGGATTACCTGAAATGCTGTATCCTCATCTGAAATATGTCATCCTTGACAGACCGTTTTCTTAAACATTGCTTTCTCAAGCTGCTGTTTGCATCACATTTAATACACATGACCTGAATGTACTCCTTCCAATGTTTGTCTAGCCTTTCTTGTATATTTTTCTGTATCTATTTTAGAAGGATTGTATTCCTACTACACAATTTGATAGAGTTGAAGACAGCACAACAATAATAGGGGCTCCTATCTATCACAATCATATCACACTGACAGATGAGGTTGATTAATGCACAGTGTTGAATGATCTCAGTGACTACTGCACAGTGCTGACATGAAGTAATAATTGCACACTCTATGTTCCCTGAATATCACTTTGTTGCCTCATAATACCTCACATGCATCTCTTATATAATGTATGTAAGAAGCCAACATAACAAAAAGAAATATGTAACATCTCACTAACATGCCAGACAAGTTGGGAAGAGTGGGGATAAAGGCGGTGCAGGATCAATCCTTGATTACAAAGTGTGGCAAGTGAGGAAAATGTGAACCTAAAGGATTATTAAACCCAGAGATCAATTTGATCTCAAAGATGCTGAAACCCCGAACCAGTTACAGTTCGTGAAAACTGCCATTTCGACAGGGAAATGGAAGACATTCTTGTCTGCAGTTGTAGGAAGGACACAGTTAGCACAAGAATTCTTACAGGCACTATTTGGAATACGCCATGAACTATCCATATCTGCAGAAGGATTAATCTTAAAAGGACATAGAATTGTGCTACCACTATCACTACACGAGAGAGGAGTCCAATTGGCGCATGAAGGACACCAGGGCGTTGTTAAAACTCTGGCATACCTAAAGTCTCGCATCTATTTACCCCATATGCAACAGAAAGTAGTGACCCTTGTGGAAACCTGCAGTGCCTGTCGTTCCTCTCTATGGAATATTTACCAAGAAGCACTCGTAGGTGGGAATCTATCAGCATTGATTTTTACACTATCGCTAATGAAGCCTACCTATTAGTGGCAATGGATGAGCACAGCAGGTATCCTGAAATAGAACTAGTATACTCTACAGAAGCAGGAGAAGTCACCACAGCCCTAGAAAAAATGTTTGCTGCACATGGCATTCCATTAACGATTCGAAGTGACAACGGTCCACCATTTACAAGTAAAGAATTTCACTGTTTTGTTAAAGAAACAGGAATACGCCATCATCACATTACACCGAACTGGCCTCGAGCAAATGAAGATGTAGAACGGTTTATGGCGTCTATCAACAAAACCATTTGAATTGCAAAGGACAAGGGCCGTAGATGGCTTCCTGAACTTTACAGATTTCTACACACGTACCGTCTTACGCCACATTCCTCTACACATGTTAGTCCAGTGGATTTAATGTTCCAAGTCCCTATTCAAGGGGGGTTACCTCTGCACTATTCTTGGAAACCGACCCAAATTGACTGGGGTGACAGTGAGGTGAGGAGAAAATTATGCAACGTAAGAGAAGATGTATCCAGGAGAGCAGTGAGCAGTAAAATACAAGTTGGTGACACAGTTTTAGTAAAAACTCGAAATCGGAGAGGAAAAATGTCACTGCCATATGAATCAGAACCCTGGACAGTAACTCAAAGAAATCATGGCCTAGTAACAGCAACACGAGGGCGAGAGTCAGTGTCAAGGAATGTTTCACATTTTCAAAAAATACTGCCAACACTGTGGGAAGAAAGTAAAAGAAGAAACAGTATAAATGAAGATCTACCAATACAGACAAGAAGAAACAGTGTAAGTGAAGATCTCTCAACACAGATCAACAACTCTCAAGAAAGGCGAAATGAAGAGGCAGATTGTAAATCCCCAACCAACCTGAGGAAGGAAGAAAAGCTTGGAGACACGCCTCGCACTCTCCCACGGGAGAGGAGTGAGAGATACACATTAAGGAGACAACCACTACCGTCGACAAGGCTAAAAGACTATGTTCTCAATAGTGTACACATGAGGTCACGGTGGTGATTGGAAAAGAACACAGGAGACAACAAGAACATTTAAAGACTATGATAGTACTTTATGAATGCCCACAGTTCACACAGACGTTTTTAAATTTGAACAGTTTCCTGAAAGTTTTATTAATTTTCAAGTGTCTTGTTTAGGTACTAAAACATCATTCATGTTTAATTAGTTATCATAAAGTTGATGAGGAATGTGATGTACACGTGACCACGGTCACGTGCACATCGAAGGAATATAAAGAATAGGGGAGCCGGATAAACGGCAGTTCCTGCTCTAGCCTCACACACAGCGTCTGTGTCGTTTTTCCTCCAGTGAAGTTACGTGTGTCATGAAAATAGGCCGGGCCTATTTTCAATACAACATACATTAGGACCTGGAGAACCTTAGAGCCTGAAAGGTGCGGAAACATTAAACACGAGTGAAACAACAATCTGCAAGAACCACATAGGTGACAAGATGCTACACTTAAGGCGTGACAATAATGTGAGACAACATGTGGGGTGATGAGACTCTGAACCTTTAGAGAGTGGAAATCTTGAACAAGAAAAATTATGAGAAATCGAGCATGATAGAAAAAAGATGACTCATTCAAAACTGGACTAGGAAGGTGCGGACAACTCTAACTTGAGAGATTATGAAAAACTGTTCTGAATCAGTGCAGACACCTCCAATTTCAGAGATGATCAGAAACCGAGCTGGAGTCGTGGGAACCTCTATCTTGAATGACAGTAAGAAACTGCGCTGAAGAGGTGGGACTCTCTAATTTGAGAAACAATGAAAAACTGAGCTCGAAAAGTAGGAACCTCTAAGGTGAGAGAAAATGAGTTGGAGAGGTGTGGAAACCTCAAACCGACAGATGATAAAAAAATGGAGCTGCTTGGGTGTGAAAACCTGTAACTTGAGAAGTGATGAGAAAGTGAGCAGCAGCGATAGGAACCTCTAACATGAGAGACAATGAGAACATGAGCTGGAGAGGTCTGGAAACATCTAACTTGAAAGATGATGAAAAACTGAACTGCACACGTGTACACATCTCAAAATTGAGCGGTGATGAGAAAGTGAGCCGCACAGATGTGGAAACCTCTAAATTGAAAAACAATGACACACTGAGCTGCATCGAAGTGGTCACCTCTGACCTGTGGGATTATGAGAAACTGAGCTGTAGAGGTGTGGAAACATCTGGCTTGAGAGACGATGAGAAACTTAAGTCGAAAATGTGCAGAAACCTTGAAACTGAGAGAGGAAGAAACAATAAACCTGAGAGAGGATGAAAGCCTGTACTTTACACGTTTGGCACCCGTGAAGCTAAAAAGGCGGAAAGCACATGTAAAGCTTGACCTGGAGCAGTTTGTGAAAGTTAAAACCAATTATTTGCTGAGATGTGGTAAGAAATCGAGTTTTGCAAGAGATATGAAACAAAGTCGAGCATGTTGGCAATTAGGGAAGCCCACAGCCATATGCAAAAGAGCCTGATTCCTCGTTAAGTCTGCAAAGCCCAAATCAAGGCTTTGACTAGTGGCACAGACCCCCAGGACTAGAAGGTACTCCTTGCTGGAAGAGGTTCAAGAAAGGGGGAAGCCTAAACCACTGTGTGAGCAACTCAGACCCAATGGGAAAGCAAAGAAGATTACGTTTAAAGTGAAGGTAAACTACATGCCCAAAAGGGAGAAGAATGGAGAGAATAAGGGTTTAGGGGCTAGAGGCCCATTTGAAGCAAACAGGGGAATAATAGGGAATAGTTTGGGAAAGACTGAAATCTTGATGAATAGATCAGAATTATTGAGGATTAGCAATGAGAATGACACTCATGAACAATGTTGACACAAGTATTTAAGTAATTGTATCTAACACAGAACACACTTCATGTGTTTCAGTTTAATTAGTCACTAAATGGAGGCCTTCATGATTTCCATACTTTACTGTCTCCTGCACTGCAGAACCTGCACTTTTGTAGGAATGGGAATAAATGTTCTTGCCACTTACATTTTTCTTTACTGTTCAAATTCTGTTTCCAGATGTTGGCTATACACAGACAATTCTCTGCAGATTAAAGTTATTCTGGGCTCCAGACAGGGGGGTTCTGGGAATTAAAAGAGGCCCTGGAAATCATTACTGGAGACCAAAAGAGGCCCTGGAAATCATTACTGGAGACCAAAAGAGGCCCTGGAAATCATTGTCAAAGTGGCCCCATATGACACATTTTCAGCAAGCCCAACCCTTTTCCTATGTGAATATTTGGAAATGCCACACAATCTCCAGAGTTCCCTATGGGCCAGTCCACCCCTGGCCACAGACATTTTCTTCACCAACAACGGTGATAGAAAATAAAGATGATTTTCCAAAGAAACATCTGTAATACCTTGAACCATCCCAGCTAATTCAACTTACCAAGCCAGGTTATCAGGCAGGGACCACAAAACTAGGAGTCATTTCCAGCAGCATCTGACAGGCTGTCTATCAGCAATGCTTTCAAAGTGTATTTCTCCCTCGCGCAGGATCTCAGCAGATGCTCTGCTTGACTCTGAGCTAATCCTCATTGCCCCATGCCCTCTGTGCCTCCACTTGCTTTGTTCCACTCTGTCTCTCTGCTCCATTGGAACCCTGCTGCTCAGCCCGTTCAAAGGCAGCATGGCAGTGTATCTTTACAAAGCTTTGCTTAAAGAGGACCTACCAGCCTGAGAGGATAGCTCAGAGGCAATGCACTGGACGTGGAGACAAGCTAATGCAGAGCAGCACAGATTCAAACCCTGGTCGCATTCTTAGAGGCTGGACTCTGGCATGAAGCGTGATATGCAGAACAAAACACAAAATGATTAAGAACGTTTCCCCTTTTTCTCCTATCCCTCCTACTTCTCACCACCACTCGTTCACGTGCTATGCCAATATTGTGTATTTGTACAATACTCCTCCTTTAGTTTGATGCACCTGCCAACCTAGGTTAATGCTTTCTTTGGAAGTCACATGTTTGGTATATTTTCACTATCTGTTTTGTCCCACTTTGTTCACGCCATAATTAGCTGGCTTACCACGTGTTCTCATTGTCCGCTAGTGCTATAACATCCCGGTGCACGGTCTCACGTGCTGCAGACGGATAGACTGGCATGGCCAGCACATGGTAAGCTGCAAAATACCCACACCCTCCCGACTGGCATGACCTCAGTCCTCCCGTGTGGAGGATGCTCCAAGACACGCTCAAAAGTGCCCGTCACATACAATGGCCACAATGTGGTAGACGTGCCGTAGGCCAATGACACCCTGCCGCAGACAGCGTTCCCAACGACAAGGCTGTTCAAGTGGGTAGCAGAGCCATGCTGTTTGCTTTAAGTGTGTTACCCACGATTCTTTGGGGTGGAGTGCAAAGCGAAACGTAAGAGCACATTTACACTTTCATTTTGCTCTCCACCTCATTCTAGTAACTTTCCGAGGCGTAGGAGGGCAGGATAGCAGAGTTTGCGTCTCTGCTTTGCCTTTTTCACCCATGGAATAACACACAGTTGTTACACATGCGGTTTTCCTGCAGGAGTAATACCAAGGAATTCCAATGAACTCTGCCTAGCATTTACGCCCCGTAAAAAGGAGGCGGATTCCATTGGGGTATATTATAAAACGCAGTCTGCCAAGTGTAATGTGCAGGTGGGACTTTATTGCTCACACAACGGAGAGGAAACGTGAAGAGAAAAGGCAACTTCACCTTGATTCACTCTTCCCAGGTACACTGTGCTTTGAGGGTGTTTAAACTGCATGCAGGGGACCAGTGTTGGTGATCCCTGGCATGCACTTAGCAGGTGGCATTAAAAGGCACCTCTTTGAGTACCAAGATGCTCCAATGCAGAGTGTTTATAATTGCATGCAGGGGACCAGTGTTGGTAATCCCTGGCATGCACGTAGCAGGTGGCATTAAAAGGCACCTCTTTGAGTGCTATGATGATGTATTTTCCAATGCTGGCCTTAGAGTGTTTTCAGGATATTTGTCACTTTTGCTTATGTTTGCCTAGGGAACGGAGAAAAACGGGAGATTGTGGCGGGTTGTACCCAACATTGTCACCTCGGATAACCGATGGTTATTCGGGCTGCTGTTTGACTAACAGCATTGTTGGGGACAATTCTCCGTTTCCTCCAAGTTAAAAAGAGCCCGTGTTATTTGTGAGGATTTTCATTAGAGGATGGTTTGTTGTCAGAATAAATGGTCTTCTACCCCCCTCTTGTGGTCACAGTATATGCATTCATGCCAAAAAAAGAAATGGAGCAGTGTGATATAACAAATGATGCATACGCTAGGAACATGCTTTTATGGCTATGACGTTACTGTCGATATGTTAAAGTTTTCATGAATTATACGACCGGGACCTTTTGAGAAACACATTTTGCACTAATTCAGTGTCATGGCATAAACGCAGGTGGTGCTGTCCGCACCGCAGCATTGATCAAAGCTGTGATGAGTCTAATGCAGAGCTAAAGACGCACAGGCTTTTGGGAGAGTGCTCGTTATTTGGGGTGGAATGTGTAAACTGCGGAAGCATATTTAATTACGGTTAATTCATTTGCCATCCTTTCACCAACAAACGGCATTTCATATTTTGAAAGCTACAATTTTTAAGCACAGAAATCACATATTTCATAATTCAATATTTTAAATTTGCACACTGTTAAACAATACTTTAGTGCAAAATACATATTCTTTCAAATCAGATTGGCACCAGTGCACATTTCGCCCTATTGCTATTGCCAACCAACATGCATTCACACAATGTGCTTCTTTCAGTGGGCCAATTAATGGCTTAGTGGTCATTGCACTTGCATCGATGCAAAGTTTCTGTAATGTGGCCCAATGCTTTTTTAGAGGTTGCCAGCCATTTCATGTGCACATATACTTGTGTTTGGTGGTTGTGCGAGGCCTAATGATAAGCAAATCATACACCCACACCCCTGAATGCCTGATTAACAAAAAGCGTTTTCAATGGCGCAATTACAAAAAAATCTAATTTTTGTCCAGATTTAGACCAGGAGTTATCTTATACTATGACTGGGATAGCTTGCACCTAAAACAATGTACAGAAGGAAATCATGTGTAATTTTGCATGTAATTTCCAATTGTCAGAAAGTCTGTCTGAGGTTATCCATCCGGCTCAACCGTCTCCGTGATATCCTGAGTATCACCGATCAGGTCCTTGCTTGGCTGACTTCCTTCCTCTCTGATCGACCCTCCCAGGTCCAACTTGGGTCCCTCCTCTTCTCTATCTCTAGCGCTACCTGTGGTGTTCCCCAGGGGTCTAAACTCTTTCCCTGGCTGTTCAACCAATACCTGGCACTTCTTGCCCACTGCATTGCCGCTCCCTGCCCCAACTTCCAGTGCTATGCGGATGACACTCAACTCATTTTCAAGCTCCCTTCCGTCACCTCTTATCCTAGCCACAAATGATCTCTGCCTTAATGCCAGTAAGACTGAGATTCTCGTCACCGGCACACCTGCTCCCTCCTTCCCTGTCACTCTCTAGGTGGCCTCTCTTGGCCCTCTCCCTGCTCCAACCTGTGAGGTTAAAAACCTTGGGGTCATCTTTTACTTCTCTCCTCACATCTCGGATGCCTCTAAGAAGTCACACTACCAACTGCACCTCCTCAGAGGTATTCTCCTTTCCTCTCCTTCCCCCAGAAGTTCATTGTCTCCAGAGCTCTGGTTCTCTCTAGGCTGGACTACTGCAACAGCCTCTTTCTAAATCTGCCTGCCTCTACTCTTCGTCCTCTGCAACTCATCCAAAACAGGACTGTGAGACTTGTCCTTGGCTTAAAGTCCAGGGATCATATCTCTCCAGGACTGAAATCTCTGCACTGGCAGCCAGTGGCGGTGCAGATTAAGTTAAAAAACCCTCTGCATTGTCTACAAGGCCTTCTGGGGCCTGGGACCTCAATACCTTCAACTTTCTTTTCCTAAATATCTACCTTCTCGAGCTGTTTGCTCATCCGCCTCCAACTCCCTCAGGGTCAGTCGCTACTCCAAGCAGCGAGCTGGTGGTACATCTATTTCTTCTGCTGGGGCCTCCCTCTGGAACAGCCTTCCTGTCACTCTAAAACTTGAGGAGAATAATCTCTGGTTCCAGAAGCACCTCAAGAACTTCCTCTTTGCTTTTGCTTTCTCTCCTCCTCTCCCCTCTTGATCTCCTGGCTGAATCTGAACTTGCACTGGTTACCTAGCAATCCTCTGGTCTCGAGCCCAGGTCCCCTCCCCACCAGCTGCACACTTGTACTGCCTCCCTGGCAGCCCTTGCACTCAGGGACTGTTTCTGTATCCCTAAAGGCCCTAATAGCACTTGACCCTGTTGTCTGCACTTATCCTTGCACTTGCCACCAGCTGGCCTCACTTTTTATTTATTGTCTCATTTATTGTATTTATTGTCTTTATTTATTGTTATCCTTTGTATTGCACTGCCCCCTCCCGTTTCCCCTGCACTTTTCCCTTCCCACTGCCCTGCACTTGCTTGATCTCAATGTCACTTGGCCTAGTAGTCGCTGTCTCTGTCTTCCCTCTGTTTCCCCTCCCATGCATCGTCACGCCTTGAAACACTTGTTTATAGGCACGTTATAAATGCCATATCATATCATATCCTATTCACAAAAAAATGCCCACTTATTCTGAAATTAAGTAAGGCGAAGAAGTTTGCCACAACGTATCTTACTTCCTACCAGACAAGACGGAATGAACAGTTTTCAATAATTGGTGATCTTTTCTCTCTCACAAATATGTTCCACCGCGCAATGTGATCTACCTCAAATTCTGCACGTTTACGCTACATCGACTTTCCTTTAGTGCCAGAGAGCACAGCCATTTTGACACCTAGAATGTTCAGGTGCAACATGAGTGTATAAACCAACGCCTCTACAGGAAGTTGGGAGTTTTGTGACTACATGCAAAGTGACACTGTTAACTCGTTCCTGCCCAGGCACCTACCAAGCACCTATGACGCAGCCACCTGGAAAAGTTCACTTTTGTGGCTCTCTTGGTAATTGTGGCTTGTGCTCGATAGATGAAATTGGACACCAATAGGAAAGTCATAAATCCTTTTATGAATCATGCAAGTCCATTTTTGAATCCGTAGTTACTAACTCAGGAACAAGGTGCTACTTTTTCCAGAAGTAAATCGTTCTTATTCCTAGACAAAGATTAAGTGACACAAACTAAACTAAACGGTGTTATCACAACTAAAGCAGAACCCTTTCCCTTCACATTGGCTCACTTTAAGCTTGGGCGACTTTCAAAAGCCGCATGCATCTCTGTGTATCTTTAGTATGCAACTGAAGCAGCTTCATTATTGTGCTGCTTACTCATGAAACTGAAGCCGCTTCATTATTGTGCTGCTTCCCTATTTTTTAGGGATGTGGCTATTCTTCTCCTGATCACCAAGGATGCCAGACATTTGCATCACGTCTTAACAATGTTCTTATCTGAGGGGGCGTGGCCTAGAGCGCCTCTCCTTAAATGTCAATGGTTTGAACTCTCCCGCTAAGTGCAGATCAATTCTGCAAAGACTACGAGATGAAAATGCAGCAGTAATTATGCTTCAAGAAACTCACCTGTTACCAACCGACACACGGCACCTACATTCAACATACTTCCCAAAACAGTTCTTTGCCACCAGTGGCACCAAAAAGGAGGTACAGCAATCCTGTTCTAGAAAGGGCTAAACCCCCAAATCCTGGACACGAGACAGTGTCCTGACGGCCGTTTCATAGCAAAAAAAGTGCCTGCTCCTGGGACAATTATATTCTCTTGTAGCAGTATACGCCCCGAACACGGGCCAAGCAGCTTTCTATGAAACCTTGAGCTCCACCCTCTCCTCCTTCCTGGAGGGCCAGATAGTGATAGGCGGAGATTTCAACGGGGTCCCAGACCCAACTCTTGACAAATCCCACCCGCCTGCCGACGGGGATTTTGCTTTGGTATTAGCGCTCTTACAGCTATTTAGACCCCTTGAAGTGGTTGACTCATGGTGAGTACTCCACCCTTCAGAAAGAGACTTCTCCTTCTACTCTTATGTGCATAGAACTCTATCCAGAATAGACCTCCTCCTGACCTCCCCCCAACTGCTGGCATTCACTAACGAAGTAACCGTAGGCTCCCGAATAATTTCGGACCACGCGCCAGTATCCATGGAGATTCGGGCGCAAGACCCTGCCCCATCGGCCCGACACAGATGGACACTATACAACCCGATGCTCAATGAGATGCCGCAATGGGATTCCAAAGCAACAGTAATTAAACGCTTGTTTGACGAAAACCCCAACGAAGACACTTCCCCTGCTAACACCTGGGACACTATGAAGGCAGTAATCCGGGGGGAGCTGATCGCCCAGGGGGTCGCCTTACATAAGAACAAGAAGCAAACACGTCTAATTCTCGAAGAAGACCTTCGAAAAGCTGAAGAATCCCAAAAGGAGAGAGGCTGGTCTGCAACAAAAAAAAGGGCAGTCCGCATAGCAAGAAAGAAGATCGAAGCACACTATGTGGAACATAGAGCCCACTCATTAGCAAAAACATAGCAGTTTTATTATGTAAAGAGCAATAAAGCAAATAAACTCTTGGTGGCCAAACTCGCAAAGACCAGAAGGAGAAACATGATCATAGGATTATGAGATACACAAGGCGAACTACACTACGCTGAACAGGACAAACAACTTTTAGCAGCAGACCACCTATCGTGGGTGATGTCTGCGCCACCAAGGACCTGGCAGAACAGAAAGAATACCTACCGAAGGCAAACCTCCCCCAACTGCAAGAGGCAGCCTGAGACATCCTAGATGCGCCTATCACAGGTGAGGAAGTGGACAAAGCCATAAAATCCCTCAAACCTAGAGCCCCGGGCTCTGATGGCTACTCCACCAGATTTTACAAGATCTTTAAACCACAATTGCTCACTCCACTAGTGGGCCTCTTTAATTCCTTTAGGGTCACAGGTAACATAACCCCTTCTATGCAGGAATCAATCACCGTCCTCCTGCCTAAGCCAGGAGAGGACCTAAGAAACCCTGCATCATACAGGCCAATAGCACTGCTGAACATCGACGCCAACATATACTCCAAAATTCTGGCAACACGCCTATCTCAGGTAATACCTGACATAATCCATCCTGACCAAACAGGTTTCATCAGAAACAGATCCACAAATGACAACATCCATAGAGCACTGAATTTGGTGTATCTAACCTCTCAAAACTCTCAAAAACGGGTCCTCATGGCTCTCGATGCAACTAAAGCATTCGACAAAGTAGAATGGTCCTTCATGAAACTCACCCTGGAAGCCTTTGGATCTGGGCCAGAGTTTAGAACAATGATCCTAGCCAATTACCATGCACCGAAAACCCTCCTTAGAATCAACAGCTCCCTCTCCACACCAATCTCCCTGACCTGTGGCACTAGACAGGGCTGCCCCCTATCCCCTCTCTTGTTTGCATTGATCATGGAACCCTCTGCTCACGGGTCAGGCTAAACAACCTCATCAAGGGCCCCTGTGCCGGCACCTCTCCACACAAAATTGTGCTGTATGCGGACGATGTCCTTTTGACCATCTCTGAGCCCCATTCCTCACTGCCACACGCCCTGGCGGAAATAGGCAGCTACGGTAGAGTAACCGGATTCTCAATCAATTTTAACAAATCAGCGGCCTTGGGGATAGGCTTAACTTCGGCAGACAAGGAGACCCTCGCCGCCATGTGTCCAATTCAATGGAAAACGAAGGCTATCGCTTACCTGGGAGTCCAAATCCCGGATGACCCAAAGATGGTCTACCAAGCAAATTTCCCCCTGCTCTTTAAAGAACTGGAAGCCGACCTAAAGCGCTGGGCATCTCAAGAAATATCCCTGATGGGCCGAATTACCGCCTGCAAAATGAATCTGCTCCCCAGATTCCGATACACTTACACAACACTCCCAATCATGATTCTGTCACCCGTCCTTCGCGGCCTACACAGGAAAATGTTACAGTTCATCTGGAGGGGGAGGAAAGCCCGTATCCCTAGGGGAACAATGCTAGGCAGTGCAAGACTTGGTGGCCTGGAGGTCCCAGACCTGCAAAAATACCAAATGGTGGCACAGCTAGCATGCACACAAGCGACCCAGATGGGTGGAGCTGGAACAATTGCGCCTCCCTCTCCCCCTACGCTTCCTCCCACACATCCCACCCCTGATGCGGAAGCACTGGCAGGGTCTCCTCAGGTCCAGCAAACATACAGTGAACATCTGGGACAGAGCCCAGAAACAGAAAGGGATCCCGAGAGGACTAAGCCCCTCCTCTCCAATATTCCTGAACCCAGCCTTCTCACCCAGAGCACACCCACAAAACTTTAAAAACTGGATCGAGGGGGGCCTGGAAGCACTGGGACAGCTCTTCGAAGACAGACTACCCCACACCTTCGAACAATGCAATGAATCCTTCTGGCTTCAAGAGAGCGACAGATTCACCTACATTCAGCTGTGTCACTGGTGCTCATACCCGCAAACCCGCCAAGCAGCGACCTAAGCCCCCACAGCCCTGGAACTAACTCTCAAAGATCTCCCGTCCCGGGCCAAAATATTGACTCTGTACAAATGCTTCCAAACAGATTTCCTAGCCTCTAGAACCAGATCTATGGCACAATGGGAAGCAGACCTATGCCACCCAATGGAGGACCAGGCCTGGGTGGACATCTGGACTCGCACCCACTCTGCATTGACATGCATCACTAACAGAGAATGCTCCAACAAGATCCTACTACGCTGGTACTATCCCCACCTGAGACTCCATCACATGAACCAAACCCTCGATCCAACCTGCTGGAGACGGTGTGGCCAAGTGGGATCCTTTTTTCATATGTGGTGGACCTGCCCTAAGGTCCAAAACCTTTGGAAACAATGTCTAACGGTCAGCACAGAGATCACCCAAACAACACTCCTTCTGGAACCCGAACATATCCTCCTGGGGTCTCCCATCCCAGGAGTCTTCCACAGGTCAGGAGCCAAAGCCAAGCTTCTATCCCAGTGCCTCCTAGCGGGTAGAATAGTGGTTGCCCGCACATGGAAATCTGTTGAGGGCCCGCTCATGCCCCTTTGGTGGACAAAAATATGGGATGTGCTGATAGCGGAGAAGGTAACAGCAGCCAGAGCGGGCCGACTCCATCACTTTCAAAACACTTGGGGACCAATAATCGAGTATGACCATGAATTCCCAGCCCTGAACTATAAACCGCAACTTGTCAGAAGGATCCTCGAGGGCGGACTCATGTCCTAGGCGTCGGGGGAGGGAACAGGGAACTGCGACACCCAGTCGGGATAACTAACTGTGAAGAGGGGGGGCAGAGGGGAAAGGTTTTACATGTTTTGTCTTAATATGTACTGTTACCGCTCTGCCTGTTTCAAAAATAAACATATTTAAAAAAAAAAAACAATGTTTTTATTTTTAAATAGTTCCAAAAGCTGCATTGGAGTGTGATGGGCAAATACACTCAGAAGTGTGAATAGGCTCATTGCCACTAAAATGTCCTTTTTGTTAAACATGAGCAACTCACAATAACACAGGGGCATGGCCATCTCATGTTCCTAGTAACATCAAAAAGAGATTCACCTTTTGTGTAGTAGGATTGTTTTTTCCCAAACCATTATACATTACCAATGTCCCCTATATTTGTGTTTAATGATAATAATAGCATAGCAAGCCACACTGTTTTCTTAGCTTTCTTAGCTTTCTTGCAGTTCCAAGCATATTTACAGGTGTAAACTGATTACTATCTTCATCTTGCTTCCAGCTTACTTCTTGTATTTCGACATTGTGCTTTCACTTTAGTTCACGATATGCTTATTCATGGCGTTTCGTCTCTTTGTGACATTCTCAGGTCGTCATTTCTTCTATCTGTGAGTCAGTCCGGGTTCTTGTGACATCACCATTCATCTTCCATTAAGACCTTTTTGGTTTCTTCCGGGACTTGTCTTAGAAAATCATCATTTCGTCTCATTTATTGATAGGGTTTCCTCACTGGATACCTTACTGTCCATGCTTTTCTTGGTACTGGTACTTTAATAGGTGCTGTTTTTCTGATAGGCACTGGGCAGAGCCCTACTGCGGCTCTCTGCTGGTTTATTTGCTCATCATACGTCACATATCTCGGTGTGAACGTTCCTGGAACTTCAAAATGGACGATTGGAGTGCAGGCTTTATTTGGGACCTCCTCTACACTCCCGCCTATGGGTGATTCATCGACCACTTTCACTTCCGTCTTTGGATTCATCTTACTCGGTTCTTCTATATTCATCTTCACTTCATCACCTTGGTTCATTCCTTCTTCATCTTCTGGATCTATACATAATGGTTTGAAGAAGTGTCTCTTTGGAATCCATATCTTTATTACTCCTTTCAAGCTTCCTGTGGTCTTTACATGTTCGTCTTTATTCCATGTCATTAATTGACATTGTCCATTTGGGCTGCTGTAAACCCATCTTCCCACATAGTTCGATGTTTCCTGGGGTAGAGAAACGTTGTTCCCTCTGGTGCGTGAATGCTAGCCTTCACAAAGTCTCTTATTTCTTCATCAGTCAGGTCTTTGGGCTTCCATCCTGGCTTGACATCATGATCTTCATCCCTATGGCTTTCCTTGCAGTTTTCTGGCATTGGGAAATTATTATCTTAATCACACAAAAGCCTAGTAATATCATAACTAGCAGGGCTCCCAGGAACTTGAATGCATCTGCCATCCATTGTGGGACCCATGAGAATAGTGATCCAAACCAGCTGTCATCATCCACTTTGTCAGCATACCTATGGCCTCTGTTAGAGTTCATTTTCCTCATTTTCCTCATCGTGAGAAGGTATAAATGTGCAACATGATTCTCTGATTATTGCACAAACTCCTCCAGCCATAGCTGTGATCATGTCAAGTTCTGGAGAGTCATCAGTCGGATGGCTCTTAATTCTTCTTTGATTGCGTTGAATCCTTTTATTGTGGTGTTGATGGTCTGCAGTAACTCCCATCTGGTTATCTGCAACCATTTAGTGTTTGCTCCGACTTGGACTCTTGGCATAAAAATAGTAGTGAACACTGGTGAGGTGAGGCTGAACAGCCTATGTTCATACGGAATTGCATGAAAAGCTTCTTCTGATTTAGCAGAGAAGTAATTGTCTCTCTTCATCCGTGTTAGTAGTTCCACAGATCTCTTTTTCCTTAGGTGAGCATCTGCTTTTGGGAAACTGTCAATGTTTTCAGGATCACCAATGCTGGAACGTGGACGTTCACTATTGTACATATACCTCCCCTGTTTTCCGGCAGCCTGATGTATGCCTTGGATCCACATGCCCAATAATGATCCATAATTACTTCAGTTCCATGCACCATTCCTTGAGCATCAAAAACTCTTCCACAGTTCTGATTTTCTCCCATCTTCCTTGTGCCATTATTCCTGAACCAGAATTTTGGGTTCTCTAGCGGCACTATCAGCAGTTTTGCAAGCTTTGGCCATAATGGCTTTCATCCATTTCACACTATGTTGATGGTAGGCTCATAGTGACCGAAGACCATCCATTCTCAGCATATCACTACTCCTTTCTCCCATCCATCTGGTGAAAGCACTGTTCCCCAAATGTGCATTTGTCCTCTGTTCTTCCATCTCCAAGCTTCTTCTGGAGTTTTTCCTTGGACATTTAGCTTCTGATTTGCTTCGCTTCTGATTTCTGCTCCTTTAACTCCAGGCTTCTCGTATCTGATCACAATGTGTTTCGTCTTTCACTTGTTTCTTGTCTTCATTTGGATTGGTTGCTTCAGTTGCCCATTTCAGTGAGGCATCACTACCCATGAACTGGCCTCTTGTTTTGCACATTTCTATGTATGAGAGATAGTGTGCTGTCTGAACATCAATTTCTACAGCTACGAAGATCTTGGACTTCCCCATCCTGTACGGTAGGAGTGCACAAAAAAAGCATTCCCCTTCTGAACTCCGTCTTCCAAGTTCTTTCATATGCTGGTACCAAATGTTGTTTCCCAAATGTGCTGTGCTGTCCAAGTAATCGTTTAGTTCACTGTCATTTCCATGCATGCTTCTCTTGATTGTTAATGTTTTCCTGTAGTTTGCTATCACTACATCCCTGAATGCATCTGTATGGCTCCTTCTTGCTGGAGGGTTCTCAGGTATCCTGGTCCATGGTGCAGGCTTCCTCATCGGTGCCATTTGAGTAGATTGAATTCTGGAAGTTCTTTCCTGATCCTCATATATCTTTTTATTTCTGGCTAGGAATGGTCATATCCATACTGGCGTTTGTCTAGTATGTGGCTGTACTGTGGAACTTGCACTTGTCCCTTTCACTGGAACATATGGGTTTGTCCATGCTGTCTCTGTGGCTTTATTATCTAACTTCTCTTGTCCTTTTTGTGCTCTGAATCTGCTATCAGTTGTGTTCGTGCAAGAATCTTTTCCAGGTTTCACTTTATTTCCATAAGTGCTGAATCAGGAATGTCCATTAGTGTTGTTCCTGTTGGCGTCTCCTCCACTTTCTTTTGTTTTTCCACGAGTTCAGTCCCTTCCATGTGTATTTTCACCTTGCGTGTAGTAGGATTTCTTGTAGTATGTGTTTTTTTCCTCTCTGAGGCTTTGAGTTGTGGTTTTGCAGTCATTGACACTAGTCCTGTTGCATGTGCATTCCATGTTTGCATGCGTGTGGTTGTCAATAATCTTGTCACATTCATACTTTGCCGACCATGTCTCCGGCCTTTTGACTCCTCTGTTACCATAAGTGTGTCTGTGTTATTGCTAATCACATCCATTTCAAGTTCATCCATTCCACCATCAGATCCTCTAGGGACTGGAATGCCTATATAAGGTCTGGGTGCCTGTGTAGGCTTCATGCATTCATCATTAGGTAGGTGCACTGGAATTGGAGCACTTTGTGTACCAATGAAAAATGCAGTTCTGATTGTTAATGACAGTAAAACAATGATGAATACATTACATAAATACATTATGCCCCTGTATGTCAGGCGGCAGCATTTACTTCCAGAGAATCATGGATGTCTTTCCTCCTGCAGGAGGACAAGGTTGCTGGTCTGGATCCCCATCTCGATCATTCGCCAAAATGTCTACTTTTTACTATATTTCTTTAAACAATATAGTCTTTTGGATTCTGTGTTGTGAGTTTCAGGTGTTACACAACAATTGTCCCCCCTCTTGTGAGTAATGAATTGTCTATTATCTCGGGATGCAGTTCTTTTGCTAAACTATGGGAAAAATCAAATCAAATAACACTTTGTCACGTCCTTTTACTGTGCATGTTCAAAGTAGGTCAGCTCCCAGTCCACGCCTCGGATCTGCTTCAGTCCTGAAGACATGCTGTGTCCTGGTCAATATGAAAAATGGAGAAAAATAACAACAAATGGAATAATGTGAAACACTTGACATTGTTTCCTCGATCTGTCCCTCGGCGGAAAGCTTTTAGAATCTCCTCAGATAGCTCTGTTGATGGTTAGAGAGTTCTATTTGTAGTACGATCCCATGCAAGAGCATGCCCATCTGTGCAACATTAGCTGGATCTCTGATGAATGTGAGGACGTCAACATCAATCAGTCTCCCCACTAGCTCTGGAAAGTCACTGACTAGACGAAAGAGGACATTGCAAGCCAACCTGCTGTCATCTAGTGACAGGGACATCTGTCCTGTCTTGCTGAGTTTAAGGATTGTATGCTTTCTCCTTATTGTACAAGATAAGGAACAAAAGGAGGGTTCCAACCACAGAAGTATTTCTAAACACTATTTTTTGGTGTCTAAATTATTGTTTTAAAGTTATTTACAAATTGAGGTTTCGAATAGTAAACCTAGTATCTAAATGAGTACACAATCGTATCCCCTATTGTAGAAAATAAGGCACAAATACCCTATTTATGTAGAAAATATGTATATTTTTAATTCAATTTATTCTTTTTCAGTATTATTAACTCATACACAATCACAGACTATTTGTCTGAAAGGGTGAAGAAATCACAAAAAATCAAACCAGAATCACAAAGGAGAAAGGACCAGAGCTGGTATGCTGGTTATCTAAAAAGCACATGTTAGGTGGGTTAGTAACATTTGTGTGATGCAGAATTCATTGTACAACATCAAGAAAAGCATTTGAAAGAGAAAACAGTAGAAAAAAGTTAGCACTGTATGGCAAACATTATTCAACATTTGCACACTTGCACATCGTAATGAAATACGTAAGGGCACCAGATATTGGGTCCCTGACTGTTGGCTCAGGATGTTTGATAACCTGGTTTGCCTTTCAATGTCTAAAGGTTTATTTTGAAGGGTAAAAAGGAAGAAAGGAAAGAACTGGTTGGTCTGGTCTCGGATAGAGCAAGGCACACACTGTCTAGCTATGCTTTAAGGACCTTCGCGATCTAACCAGGGTGGCTGTAAAATTCTATAAACAGAGGACCAAAACCATCGGTCAATGCCAGGGGGAGAAGCCCCCTATCTAGTTGGAAAAAAGGCAAATTAAGCACGGTGTGTGCTTAGTCCTATGGCGTTTCGGCTTGTAGTTGGAACGCCTTCGTCTGGGCCTCCGGGATGGGGATCTCTGTAGGGAAGACGCCACTTGGCGGTGCCGCAAGGAAGAGTTGTCCTGTATTCATTAGTAATACACTTGAAGGTGGGAAGCTGCTAAACTGCTCGCAGTGTTCCTTCGGTGGCCAATGGGTCTGGAGCAAAGTGCTCGAAGGGTCACCATGGATAGGGTGAACCTTTGTGTCACGTAGCTGAGGGCTTTTGATTCCTGCTGGGCGAAAAGGTGTGAATCCTAGATTAGCTGTAGGCTAAATGGGTCTCTGTTGCCGTGTGTTGCATACGTGCAGAAACAGGGCAGAAGCTGTGTCCATAATCCTCGCTAAAGCTGAGTCAAAAGGTCTGCTAAGCGTCAGACCGCTGTAATCTCCGGCTGCCGCAAGTGAGCTGTGTCCGGGAGTAAACAATGTCTGCACTGACCGTTTGCGTGGAGTGCAACTAGGATCATAATTTTATTTAGGAGGTGGATTAGATGTTCTGTATTCGCTGGATCTCAAAGAAAGATGAGTGTGTCTGTGGTTCTTCCAACAAGATTTGGGCAGTCTTCGATTATGCAAAAGAACAATGTATTGATATGTTCATTTACTTCCTTCTCTGCTTGGGACATTTGGTTTCTCTTCGCTGTACTCAGGAAGTAGGAGAAATTGTTCGACAATTACAGTAAGCAATCTTCTATTGCCTTTTCGTTCTTGGGATCTTGAAGAAAGTTAGCAACACTGGTGATTCTCCCCACCAATGACGGTTATGATCTTAGCACTAGATTAAAGTACATCACCACGTCTTTGTTGATGTCGCTAGTGTGGGACACCATGAGTGACTCCGAATAGGGTCTCGGTGTGAAATGAGTCTGGATACTGTACTTTCTTCCAACTTATATGTCCTCGATCAAAATTTGGCATGTTATTTTCATCACGGTTTTAAGTGTGCCTCAGTCCAAAGTTCACAGTCAACAGACTGTTGTGGTTCATAAATGCAGCTTTCTTCTTCACCCTGCAACTAGGATGCACAGAGTGTCTGTTTAATATGTCCTTATCCTCTTTGTTGCTCAGAGGGATGTCCCAAGTGAAACCACAACTATCTCACAAAGGTTCTTTGTCTTTACTTTTGCTGCTTTGCTCACGCGTCCTTCTTCTTTGTAATGGATCTCGTCTGCACGTGCAATGGTTCTTCCCCATCGCTCATAGTCTCCTCGTGCTGGGGGTGCAGGCAGGGGGCCTTCTTCGATGTAGGGTTTGATATCGGCCAGGAAAATCCAAGCTCTCCTGCCTTGTAGTTTTACTGTGGGCGGAGTGCAGTCCTCCATTGTGAAGGGACGTGAAATCTTGGCTCATCCCACTTTTTCTCGTATGGTTCCTTACAAGGACGGTGTATCCAGGGAAAACGGATGGTACACAAAGTCCTTGAGCTGTGTCGGTAGTAGTTTCTCCTTCTGTGTTCCGTGCTGCCCTGCACCCCTTTCGTCGTCGCTGCAGCTGGTCTGAAATTACAGTAAGGCAAGATGTCATGCATTTCAGGTAATTTTGCATTTCGGACCCTAAAAATTCTCCTGTCGACGGGGCATCACATCCAGCTCTATCTCAGGGTGTCAGAGGAGTACACATTCTTCTTCCTGTGGCTATCTCGTGTGGCGTAAGATGATGGTTGGAACCCGGTTGGTTCCTAAGTGCATACAGTGCCAAAGGAAGGCAGTGCAACCATCCCTTTCTTAGAGTAAGCTTCAACTTGGCTATCCTTTCCTTTAACAAGCCGTTGAGCTTCTCACATATTCTGTTACCTTGCGGATGTAACACCGACGAGAACATGTGCTTTACACCAAACAGCAAGCTGATCTGTTGAAATACTGTATTAACAAAGTGAGGGCCATTATCTGATCTCATAACCTTGCACAACCCCCACCTGGGGAACACTTCTCTTACTAAAAATTTGGCCACAAAGGTAGAGTCTGGGTGTGTACAGGGACCTGCCTCAATCCATCTAGGGAATGGACAGACCACAACAATTAAGTATCTGTACCCGTTACATATTTGAATCATGTCGACGTAATCGACATGCAAGTGCTGAAAGGGCCCATTTGGCCTGGGGATGACTCCTCTTATTATTTTAATGTGTGCCCAGCTGTGAATTGTTAGCAGATTACACAGTTTACCATAAAGAATGCAACGTGATCAGTCAAATTCGGTATAAACTTCTCCGAGTGTTGCTGCTAAATTCTCTTTTGTCATGTGGGTTGGGTAATGTAGCTGCTCCAGCGCTAATTGTAATAGGGCTATAGGTATTACTGGTTTACCAGTGCTGTCTTGCCGCCACAAGCTTTCAGAGGGGTTTAAAGACCACCCTCGTCGTTTCCAAAGATTTTTCTCTTACTGTGGTGCCTCCCCTTGCAGCTCCATTAACTGTGTTTGCCCAAGATTGTTATATCCTTCAGGTGAAGTCCGTGCAATCATCATTCTTTCATTGGTATAGGTGACTTCCACTTCCATAATCGTCTCTCTTTAGGACCCCACAAGCTTGGCTTAGATGTCTGCTGCTTGGTTTCCGGGTGAGATAATATCTGTCCCCTTCATGTGGGCGGCGCATTTCACAACTGCTATGCCCACTGGGAGCTGTAGTGCCTTGATCAGCCTGTCCAATTAGGCTGTTTGCTGTAATGGCGTGACGTCCACTCGGAGGTAGCCCCTCCTTTTCCAGCACGCTAAGCTTGCGTGCACTGTTGATGTCACGTAGGCGGAGTCACTGTACACTGTTACTTCCTGGTCTGCGTGATTCTCAATGGCGAGTATCAGTGCCAATAATTTCGCAGCCTGTGCTGAATAATGAGATGGTATTCGTGCACTAAGTAGTACTCAAAATTCTTAATTTACGGTGTGTTTCACTACAGCAACGCCTGTATATCGTTGCCCATCACTTTGATCGATTCTTGACGAACCGTCAATAAAGACAACTTCTCCTTCCGCCAAAGCATTTTCTTTTCCTTTGAGGATTTCATCATAGAATTCTTCATAGTTTGCACAGTCATGTATTGGTTCTCCTTTGGTGACTGGCTCTGCTATGAACATAGCTGGGTTCACTATCTTGCATCGGACTATCTTAATCGATGGATTTGATATGATCACTTCATAGGCCGAAGCTCTCTGAGATGTCAGTGTACCTTTAGATTTCTCTAGGACAGCAAATAGCGAGTGCTCGACGTACAACGTCATTGAGCATCCCATTACAATGGTCGTAGCCTTCTCTATAACGAATGCTGCGGCAGCTAAACTTTGTTCACACAGGAAATGACCCTCCATCACTGGGTCAAAATTTCCACTGTAGTATGCCAGGGGCTTGTACCCCAATGTGGTTCTCTGTGTGAGCACTGGCGTCATGATGCTGCCATTTGTGTGCGAGAATAAATAAAATTCCTCGGCATAATTGGGGATTCCTAAAACTGGTACTGTGCAAATTGCTTTTTTAAGTTCAATAAGTCCTTTCTCCATGGTCTCAGACCATTCAATCCTTTTTTTCATCACCTGGGCCTTCTTTAGGTCCTGAAGTAAAGGCTTGGTGTAAGAGCTATAATCGAAGACCCATGCCCTAACATAGTTGCACAGACCTAAAAAGCTCTGCATTTGTTTTATCATGTGTGGCTTAGCAGTGTTCAATATGGCTTCAGCCCTTTCCGGGGTATTTTTCTTTCCCTCTACATATATTGCAGGACAACACTTTTGAATGCAATATTGCTTAAGTCCATCTGCAGGACTCTGTTGAAAACAGATGGAGACTCCCAATACCCCTGGTGTAGCCTTGTGCTTTTCAGACGCATCTGTCTGAACGTAAATGACGTCAGATCTTGTGAGTCACGGTGCAACGCGATTGAGTAAAATGCATTTTTCAAGTCAATCACCTTGAAATATTTTGCCTCAACAGGTATATTACATAGGATTGTAGTCGGGTTAGGGACTAAGGGGAACTCGGCCTCAACAATATCATTTATTGGTCGTGAATCCTGGATTAGCCTCCAAGACCCTCCCTTTGGTTTTTTGATCGGATAAACCACAGTATTGCATGATGACTCTGTCGTCACTAAGATGCCTTGCTCCATCATAGCCGAAATTGTCTTAAAAATCCCTTCATCTGCCTCTCTGGACATGGGATATTGTTGTGCTTTAGGTAAAATTGCTCCTGGTTTTAGTTTCATTCTCACTTCTCCAACCCCTTTTGAGAGGCCTACGTCATAGGGTCCTGTAGTCCACACTGAGACAGGCACCTGGGCCATGTCGTCATCAAAATACTCAGGACTGCTTCGTGCCAACATCATGCTCTGAGGCACTTCTCTTTTGATCCTTCTCACCCAGAAAATGAGACTCACTTCCACCATTGTCTCTTCCATGTCTATTTGCTCTTCAAACAGATTGTCATCAGTGACGTCAATCAATCGGTATCCTTCTTCAATGGCGATTACTGCACACCACGTTCGATCCTCGTCATCATTACCATCAATCAAGGCCATTCTCCCCCGTACTGCAGCTGTGTGTATCATCAAGGGAAATACTTGTCCCTTCTCCTTGTGCATAGATATTCTTGGTCTAAATAAAAACTAATCTGGGGTTTTCATTATTCTGTCTGCAAGGCCTGGCAGCCCTGCCATTAGTATGCACATACCATATGCAAATATTTCTGGCTCGAATGGTATAGCCCTCATGGCTGTGTGTCCTGCGTATGCTCTGATTATTTTGCATACATTTGAATAGTGCATTCCTGGAGTTGAACATACTATGCCCTCCTCTGTGAATGAGATTGTCATGTTTAACTTAAATCTCGACCCAAAATATTTACTGGGGTCTGGCGTAAATATAATCAAGGCACATTCATTTCCCATTCTCCTATAGAGACTGGAAGTGCATTTGTGAAGGGAACACGACTTGTGGCTCCTGTGAAACCCTGAGTATTTATGGCCTCGCCGGACAAGGAAAACTTGCCTTCGCGTATGCAGGAGCGTGTTGCACCCATGTCAACTAAGAAGGAATATTCTTTCTCCCCTATAAAGACATCCTCCCTAGGTTACTGGAGAGGGTCTGGTGTCACTGATAGGATAGAACACATCAGGGCTCCCAGTGAGCTGTCCTGGTCCATATACAATTTTGTCCCACTTTGTGCTTGTGGATTTCCCCCATTCCCATTTGTACTTCCCATTCCAGTGTTCAGGGTCTGTCCTGTGCTCACTGTCTGTGACAATTGCAGCAGTGATTGTTGGGACTGTCCTTGTGGGAAACTCACCACATGTTGGGGCTGCAGGTTTTGCTGAGCTCCTGAGGTTTGCTGTTGAACTGTGTGATTCTGTGCAACTCCCTGTTGTAAAGCTACAAGTGGATTCACCATGCCTGCTCCCATACCTTGGCCGTTCTGCACCATGCCTTGATTTCTGTATGTGCGCTCCAAATGCCCTGTCATCCCACACAACCAACATACTGGTGGTGGTCGGATCATTTGCTCATTTGACATATCTTGATTTCCATTTTGCACGTTTTGGAAACCTCCTTGATTATTCTGAAAACCTCCCTGATTACTTTGCTATCCCCTTCCTCTAAATCTTCTTCCCCTGGGGTAAAACCCAATATTGCCATGATTATTCTGTTGTGTATTATTGACCTGTTGCATGCTTGATTCAGCTGTGCTAGTTATCATGGCTCCCTCAAGAGCATATTTTGAAAATTTCTTCTGCACCAATTTCGCTTCCTCACCCTTTCGTGTAGCTTCCTTTTTGCAATTCTTTTCTTGCAGAAGCCTGCAATAGTGTGCGATGGTCAGCAGTATTTCTTCCCACGGTTTTGCCTTAACTCCTACCAATTTCTTGAGCTGTTTCTGTACTGGCTCTGGCAGCCCTTGGCACAATATATGGTAGAACACAGGTATCGTCCAAGATTCATGAGTCTCGAGTACACACGCGTCTTGAAAATTCTGTATGTAAATTAATGGATCCTCAGACTGGTTCATTTTACATGTCATTATAGCTCCCGTATCAGAAGTGTCTCGGTAAAGCACTTGTAGTGTTTTCCATACTGCGGCTCTGCAGTTGTTAAATGGAGCTCCGTTATGCACGATATTAATTGTGGTCACAAGAGGGTAACCTGCTCGTGTCCACATGTCGTCTGCTCTCTCCAAGTATGTTGATTAGGAGACCCTTGATATCCCCTATAGCTAGCGTGTTTCCTCCTGTCATTTTTTCTAACTCATGTATCCACTTTCCAGCTCCCGATGTCAGCATTGGAAGCTTGTTTTTCAGATTTTCTCGATCCATGTGTGACCATGGAATATATTGTGGTCTTGCTCCCCCTTTTTCGAGTAACTGAAATTGGGTTGAATAGCTCTCTTTCTCTTCTCTCATTGTTCTCCTGTCTATTGCAGGGGTAATATTCCTGCATCACCGCCTGCTTGGCAATGTCCTAAGCCTGCTCACATAGAGCGGTGGAGACACCCCCCTCTGACCGTGAGATCGGACTGTGTGGCTGACTCTGATGCCCTTGGCACAGATTCACTAGTGTCGGACCATCATATCCCTTTCTCCCTTGGGATACGTCTTTCACTCCTTCTCTCTTCCTCATTTTCCTTGTCTTCCTCCCCTTCTGAGCCGGACATCGTCTGTGCCCAACTCGTTCTACTCCTTGTGTCTTCTCTGTTTCTACTTATTACTTATTACGAGTCTATCCAGGGATAGTTCTCTATTCCCACTACTTCGGGAGACATCCTCAGTGTCATAGAGCTGAGTACTCTCTAGGCGCTCGTCTTCCCCCTCCCCTTAAGGTATTTGCTCTAGTCCCATTTCATCATATATTCTATCGATTGTTTCTCCGATGCGTCTGGTATAGAAGTCATCTTCCATATTTGCCCTCGACGTGCCTGGTACTGAATCGTATGCAGGAAAGAACTCCACATTGTCTTCCCAATCTACTACTGGAGCAGGTTTTTTAATGGGGGGCAGTCCTCTGCCACAGCAGTCCTGTTTCTATTTCTGGACTCCTGAGAGCAGTAACATGAGCACCATGTTGGGCAGAGTTCTGTCGCCTTGGTCCTTGATTTGTCGGACGGCTGAAATAAAAGATGGACCGGTCACAAAGCATTTTGGTTTCCATTCTCCGGAGGCCCACTTCACCGTTATTCAGTTTGGGACCACAGCGAAAGGTAAGTGTTTGGCCGCGCATGTTTGTCCATTTGAATGTGATACTTGTGAAAGTGAGAGAAGCTCGCTCACTTTGCCTTCTGTAGATCGCAAAAGGAGCAAACACACGCCAGGGCATGGGAGGAGTAAATATTCCTTTTTGTAAACATTTCCGCGTCCTGAACTGAGGCGGTCCGGTAGAGCAAGAGGATATTACATTAGGTCAGAAGACCTTTCTTTAGCTCTTTTCACATACAGTTGTCATTCCTAAATATTAGGATAGCTATTTAAGCACCAGATTTAAAACACAGGCTTTTCTATTGTTCTCTTCTTTTTTAGAGACCAATTGCTATTTACATTAATGAGATCAAGTTTGCGGAAGAAAAGCCTTTGGAACAAAGGTATTTTTTGCATTTTTCTGAATTGCGTGAGACCAATGTGTGTTCTTTTATTTATAACTGTAATTCACATTGTGGTCCCTGATTTCGTGTTTTCTTCAGATTAGCTGTAGCTTGGAGATTTACCATTGCAGACTTATACCAGAGGCTACTGGAGCACAAGCGACACGGCAAACCTAATTGGGTTTGCAGGTAGGATCTAGTTTAGATTCCCAAACTGAATCACGACACGTTGGGGGCGGGGGTGGGAACAGAGGGGGAGCTATGGCACTAATTGATAGTGCTAAAGATAGGGAAACTATGCTAATGTGCTTCCTATCTTCTGAACCATTGACCCCTAAATTACTAAAGCGTTTAGATGGACCAGTGAAACTAAGCTTATAGGTATGTTGTAGTTTCTTTGACATTTACTGGATTCAGGCATTTTGTGAACATTAGGACCCAAATTGTGTCTATAAGGTCCTGACTAAAGGCTGAACTTTTCGGGTATAGAGACAGACCTTATGGATTTCTCCCCCTTTTTTGGTCTAATGCAATTGCGGGATAAACTGAGGAAAGGGAGACAGTAGTTTATATTTTAAAAAGTATTTTAATTGTATGTTTATCCGTTTGGTTTTAGAATTTTGTTAACGTTCATCCAATCCTGATGAAGACACACACAATCTGTCAAACTATTTGTCAACTGGGAAGCCCGTTTTTTTTAAAGAAGATTCATATGGATGGGCACCAATAGTCGATATTTTGTTTGGAGTGAACAATTATTAGCAATGCAATGGAAATTAATTGGAATTTTCTAAATATCTTAAAATAATTAAATGTTTTAAAAATTCAATTAGCTGAATGAATGTATGAATACATGTTGTTTAGGATGTTTTCTTAAAGAATTAATTAAAAATGTTTAATGATTTTTTACATTCAAATCAAAATAAAATAAAAATAATGATTTGATCCTTATAATCTTCTGCCTTCTTTCACCAGTCGTTCTCGCTACCCTGGCACCATTCTCTGTTTTACTATGTGTCCTTACCTCAATTTGCCAGTGATCGTTGAGGTTGACACTTTTGGGTTTGTTTATTAGGTGCAGCACATTGCTGTGTGAGGAATAGTGATTATGGATTAGGGTTTCTTGGAGTAGCCTTTTTTGGGTCTTCTGGAATTTTTTACTTCTGTTTTTTCCTTACTCTTTTGAGCTTACTGTCCTTAGTTGCTCGACCAGCTCTCTGTCTCTTTTGCACCTTTGCCCTACCATGTTGCCATCAGATTATGTTTCTTTTAGTGAAGAATAGTTAGAGGAGATCATCAAGATCCCTTCTTTCTTTGACAAATTACAGTTAGACAATGTGACTGGAGACTATCTGAACATTACGAGCGATAGTATATTACGTCTCAAGAAAAAGAAGTTCAGAACAGAAATGCACAGTCATCTTCTAACCGAGTATTTAAAGAAGAATACTATCCCCACTGGGTTACTCGTCCACAACAAACCCTGTATTTTTGTGAACGATGTAGAATACAAAAATGCCTTTTCCGGTATAGGAACGAAGTGTAGTAGAGACTGAATGTTCCTCACTATAAACACAGCCCTGCAAAAAAGTATGGCTGTTGAAGAAGAGATCCAAAAAGCAGAATTGGCCTTTAAAGCCGATACTACAGTTGCTAATATTAAAGAGAAATTAGAAACTATTGAAAATCAAGTTACTGATTTCATCAAAATTACCACTGCCAAAAAAATGGAAAAGCTTATTAAGGATGTCAAAAACTTTTCGAAAGAAATGGCGTACCCCTACCTAAATGTGGACTATCAGGGCCCGGCAAATTGGAGAGATCCAGACAACAACATAGCAGGGGCACCTATTTGCAAAAAGGTCACCTTTTCAGGAGATGGAACCAAAAAAGTAGGAGAGGCAACCAGCACAATTATAGACAAAGGAACAGAGGTTCCCTAAGAGGAGGGAGAAGAGGGAGACAAAACATGTTCTTCCAATATCTACCATATTTCTACCCACAAGGGTTTGCACCTCCTGGGAAGATGCAGCCCTATCCACCCCAGGAACTTCCTTTTCCTCCACAACAAACAGGTTAATATGACCTTGAAGTTATGAGACAGCTTAACAATCGGGAAGTATGTGTCAAATTACAAGGAGACCCCTCCCATAGTATTCTGAAAGAAATTGAGAGGCTGGGGAAGCATGTCTTAGAAAGGGAAATTATCACTCAAAAATAACTTAGTTTTCTCGTCCCCAGTAATACTAGGACGCCCTTAATTTATATGCTGCCTAAAATACACAAGAGCATGAGCGCACCATGGGGCCGACCAATTGTTTCATTGAGCGGTTCCATTTTGGAACCGGTTGGTCAATATTTAGACTTCTTTCTGAAACCGCTGGCTAAAAACACTCCCACCTATCTGTCTGACTCCACAGATGTCATTAGAATGGTCGAGTCCTTTCCCTTCAACAGTAACAATGATATGCTTATCACTTTAGACGTGGAGTCTTTATACTCCAACATCCCTCAGGCAGACTCCCTGGGGATTATGAAAAGATTTCTTCAAACTAGGATAGATACCACTTCAGTCCCTAGAGACTTTCTGGTAGAACTATTGGAAATTGCACTACCAAAAATTTCTTTAGGTTTAAGAACATGTACTACATGCAAATAAAGGGGACGGCAATGGGTGCATCTTTTGCACCTAACTACACCACCCTGTACATGTGGGATTTTGAAGAATCCAACATTATGGCAGATTCCAATCCCTTTAAATCTGCCCTTAAACTACATAAGAGGTATATCGATGATATATTTATTATTTGGGACATCTCCAGATTGGACTATAATGTCTTTTTTCAATGGATCAATAATTTGAATCCCAATCAAAATGTACCATTCAAACTAGCAATAAGGAGATTTCATTTTTAGACCTGTTGATTAAAGTGGACAAAAATGCACTAGCGGTGGACCTTTACAGAAAGGAGTCCGACAGAAATACTATGCTGCACCACCAGAGCTTTCATGCTCAGTCTTTGAAGTCGAATAGCCCTTATGGACAGTTCCTAAGGGCCCGAAGAAACTGTACTAAAGTTGAAGACTTCACCAAGCAAGCTTTGGCCATTGAGGAGAGATTGACAGAGAGAGGCTACCCCAGAAAATTGTTAAAACATTCTAGAAAACGAGCTCGATACCAGCATAGGGATGTCCTCCTGAGAAAGGACACCAAAGAAAGAAAGTTGGGAGAGGACCAATTAGTTTGTGCCCTCATGTTCAACACACAACATAATAAAATCAAGAGGATTATATCTAAACACTGGCACTTACTCCAGTTGAATATGTTGGAATTACCTAAACCCATTTATGCTTTTAAAAGGGGCAGGAATATTAAAAACTGGGTGTCTAAGGCTGATAGAAATCACATACAAGACACTCAACCCACCATCACAGCCACTTGGGGTATGCCCCCATTGTGGGACATTACCCGTGTGGAAATTGTTGTAATTGCTCCAGTACTTCTGCCACTTCCATTATTAATATTTACGAAAGGGACTGGAAGCTGAGGATCATTCCACCTGCCTTAGTTCCAATGTAATATACGTAATAATATGCCCTTGTAAAAAGGCTTACATTGGAAAGACGTCTAGAGCTGTAAAATTACGTATAGGTGAGCATAAATCTAAGATCAGAACTGGACAGCTGAACGCTCCTCTGACGACGCATTTTGTGGAGTTGAACCATAGTCCAGAGGATTTAAAATGGTGGGCTGTTGAAAAAATGTTTGGCACGGATGCTGCCAATGTTGTGGTACGTCTGTCCCAGAAGGAACAGTGGTGGATATACCACACCAACAGTCTAAGTAGAGGTTTGAACCAACAAGAGGAATGGAACTGATGCTTTATTCCACTTTAACCCCTGTTTGCCCCCATAGTTCTTTCTCCTATGTCTCCCCGTTTTGAGCATGCACCCTTATGATACATGGGGTGGTTTATCCTTTGCCTGTAACTGGGGCAAAGTTTTTTGTCTTTTATCTTGATTGCTGGTTTTGAGATCATTCCGATTCTGGCCTTTAGGCCATTTTTGCAGCCCTTTGTCATCTTTTTGAGGCACCTAGTACTTTAATAATATGTACTAGTCTTCTGCCGCAGCAGTCCTGTTTCGATTTGTGGACTCCTGAAAGCAGTGACATGAGCGCCATGTTGGGCAGAGTTCTGTCACCTAGCTTTGGTCCTTTGTTAGTGTTGATTAGTCGGACGGCTGAAATAAAAAATGGACCATTCAAAAAACATTTCGGTTTCCATTCTCCGGAGGCCCACTTCACCGTTATTCAGTTCAGGACCACAGCGAAAGGTAAGTGTTTGGCCCCGCGTGTTTGTCCATTTGAATGTGATACTTGTGAAAGTGAGAGAAGCTCACTCACTTTTGCTTTGCCTTCTGTAGATCGCAAAAGGAGCGAACACACGCTGTGGCTTGGGAGCAGTAAATACTTCCTTTTTGTAAACATTTCGCGTCCTGCACTTCAGACCACAAGAAGCGGTCCGGTAGAGCAAGAGGAGATTACGTTAGGTGAGAAGACCTTTCTTTAGTTCTTTTCACGTACAGTTATCATTCCTAAGTATTAGGATAGCTATTTAAGCGCCAGATTTAAAACACAGGCTTTTCTATTGTTCTCTTCTTTTTTAGAGACCAATTGCTATTTACATTAATGAGATCAAGTTTGCGGAAGAAAAGCCTTTGGAACAAAGGTATTTTTTGCATCTTTCTGAATTGCGTGAGACCAATGTGTGTTCTTTTATTTATAACTGTAATTCACATTGTGGTCCCTGATTTCGTGTTTTCTTCAGATTAGCTGTAGCTTGGAGATTTACCATTGCAGACTTATACCAGAGGCTACTGGAGCACAAGCGACACGGCAAACCTAATTGGGTTTGCAGGTAGGATCTAGTTTAGATTCCCAAACTGAATCACGACATGTTGGGGGCGGGGTGGGAACAGAGGGGGAGCTATGGCACTAATTGATAGTGCTAAAGATAGGGAAACTATGCTAATGTGCTTCCTATCTTCTGAACCATTGACCCCTAAATTACTAAAGCGTTTAGATGGACCAGTGAAACTAAGCTTATAGCTATGTTGTAGTTTCTTTGACATTTACTGGATTCAGGCATTTTGTGAACATTAGGACCCAAATTGTGTCTATAAGGTCCTGACTAAAGGCTGAACTTTTCGGGTATAGAGACAGACCTTATGGATTTCTCCCCCTTTTTTGGTCTAATGCAATTGCGGGATAAACTGAGGAAAGGGAGACAGTAGTTTATATTTTAAAAAGTATTTTAATTGTATGTTTATCCGTTTGGTTTTAGAATTTTGTTAACGTTCATCCAATCCTGATGAAGACACACACAATCTGTCGAACTATTTGTCAACTGGGAAGCCCGTTTTTTTAAAGAGGATTCATATGGATGGGCACCAATAGTCGATATTTTGTTTGGAGTGAACAATTATTAGCAATACAATGGAAATTAATTGGAATTTTCTTAATATCTTAAAATAATTAAATGTTTTAGGAATTCAATTAGCTGAATGAATGTATGAATGCATGTTGTTTAGGATGTTTTCTTAAAAAATTAATTAAAAATGTTTAATGATTTTTTACATTTAAATCAAAATAAAATAAAAATAATGATTTGATCCTTATAATCTTCTGCCTTCTTTCACCAGTCGTTCTCGCTACCCTGGCACCATTCTCTGTTTTACTTTTTAACCTCTCTCCCCAGATATTCGAGATTGCGTGCTCTTTGTCTTTGCTTACTTTCTACATCGTCATCAAATTCTTTGTGTTTCCTCGCCTCTTTTCTGACCCTATCTTCTTCCTTTTTCTTTTCAATTCTATATTCATCTGCCCTTCGGATCTCCTCATCCCTTTGTCTCTTTATTCTCTTCTCTCGTATTCTTTGCTCTTACTCTAATCTTTGCTGTTTCTGTCTGTTGTGGTCATTGGCTGTTCTCTGTTTGCGATCAAGCTGTCTTTCTTGCTCTTCGCGATATAGCTGTTCTCGCCTTTGTCTATCTTTTTTCCTTATTCTTTCATCTCTCAATTGCTTCTCATTTTCCTTTCTCTGTACATTGTCTAGCTTCCCTTTTTGTTTCGCATCATCAATGCCTTTGCTAACTAGTTTCAATAAAATGTACCCTCCCATCCATTCGGTTTTTGCGAACGTTATCTGATCAGTTCTATCTTTGCTTCCTTTCCATCGTTTGCCCTCTCTCTCTTTGTCGAGAGATGAACTTGTCTGTGCCTGGTCCTTCCTCTCTTCATCGCATCTCTCCTTGTCCCTTGGGACTATGGAGGTGATATCCATATCCTTTTCTTTACCTTGATTTTGTGTACGTGTCTCATATGCCGGGTTGCTATTCCCTGTAGCTGCTTTAAGTTCTCTCAGTGGGTACAACCCTTCGTCCTTATTGTCGTCAGCTTTTGTTTCAGACGTGGCGGGTGGCGCGGTAGGCGTCTCACCCCCCTCTATGCATATGTTAATTATCCAATCTATTGGTGGCTCCTCTTCCTTTCCCTGTTCGTACATTTTCCAAAGCTCAAGAACAGCTAGGCGTTTGTCTAACTTGTTGCCCGTGTATGTGGCGTGAAAATATGTTGGGGGTTATTACGACCCAGGCGCTAATTGCGCCAACTTTACCACCATGGTGTAAACTACGTTTTACATTCCAAGGTGAGTGGGGCGGTAAATCCCCATTTCCCATTTTCCCTTCCCCATTCCCATTTTTGCCCCATAGGGCATAATGGGAGTGGGGAAGGCGCTAATTACGCCACCGTAAATTACGGTGGCGTAATTAGCATCATGGCAGGTTAGCGCCATGGATTTTAACGGCTGCTAAGAGCAGCCGTTAAAATCAGAATAGGCGTTAAGGGTTAACGACGGCGTTAACCCTTAACGCCTGGGTCGTAATGAGGCCCGTTGTCATGTGTTGCAAAACAGCTTTAGATAAGGACTCACTTTGTGGCCATGGCATAAACATCTTGTGGGCTGTTCCCTTAACCCACTCTGTACTATATTGTTTGAGCTTGGGGGCATGTTTCGGCAATTGTTTGCATAGGTGTGCTAATGGAGTTATGTCTTCCATGCTTAAATCTAGTCTCTTTCTCCTTATATAACACTTGTCAACGCTTCACGTGACTTAAACAACTTCCAACAGTATGAGCGAGCACCAAATACGGCAAGCTCCAATCCCAATTTTTTCTGCAAAATTGTATATCTTCTATTTTACTCAAAAACCATCCATTTGCACGCGATATTATCCTGGCGATTCAATCGCGTAACATTAAAATCAGTTTTTTCAAGGAAAATATTTTGACTTGTGACGTCACAACAAATAACATGTAAGACAGACATTCAACAGACTAGACGAACACCTGCCAGTCACAGATATCTCTGTCTCTAAATATTACCCCGACATGGAGTTTAAACATACCCCTTTCATGGCGTCCATAATCGCTGTGGTAGTCTATTTGTTCCACATTTAGTTGGGACTATGGATACACGTTTCTTCTAGCCGCTTGTATTAAAAGCGTAGGAATAAGGAGAATCTTCTCACTTCTCGGGTGTCCTCCCCGGTATCTTCTCTGTTTTCTTAATTATTCTCGAGTCATTATCCCCTTCCCCTTAGATATATACATTCTTCTCTACTTCTGACTCTGTTTTGTTTTTTTCTTTCCCGCCTCCCTCCATTACCTTTTCCCTTTACTTGTTCTAAAGCATGCACTTTTGGCAAAACACTCAGTCTTTTTCACTCACCATGTGCATGGTTCCTCTGTGGACCCTCAGGATCACCGCCTTTGTTACCGCCTCCTTCGGCTTTTCAACCGCTCAGCTGCCCGTAGGAATGGGAAGGGGTTGCGCAGGGAAACACGGGTTCCTTCAGACCCTAGTCTGCAGATTTTTCTTAGAATACCACTGTCTACGAGGAGCTTCACAGCCGACTCAGCTAAATGGCAAAGGACTTGTGATATTGCTGAAGACCTAGAGTTTCTTTATGTCGACGGTCAATGGGTGTCTTATCCTGATCAATAATTGACAATCAAAAAACCATCAATCTCTGCTACCAAGTGTATTCTGAGACCCCCGGCCTGCCCATAGAGCCTAGGTTTGCTCGGAAATACTTTAAGATGAGATAGCTGCACCCTTGAGATGGATGGGGGTGCAGATTTGTTACTCAAGAACCAATCAATAAGGACAACTCAATGGTTTGGCAAATGGATATCAGCAGTGATGCGATCGTCCTTCTCGCTTCAACTCCAACAAGCTTCATACAAGTTGTAACATTGATACTCAAAACTCGTCATAATTGATGTGTAACACTCAAAAGTTAATAGGCACTTCTATTGGTTAGGAAAACGTAACTTTACTGTAGGTACAATATCTGTATATGGTAACGGAGTGAGGGGATTGGGTAACACTGTCAAGTGGGCATCTAAGCCCTTCCTTCAACAATGACTACTGTAGATGTCACTAAAAGTACGACATCTCATTAGTTTTACTAACTATAGGACCCTACATTACTTGGTCCACTGTGATTGGGTTGGCACCAACCCCATGCATACTTTTCCACTTTGCTTAGCAGCACGCAGAATGATCAGCCAGGTGTGAGGTGCCCCTTAGTTACCCGGCCTTTCTCCAATTATGGTCACAATCAATCATCTCTCTAGTAGCTATGTGTTAATTAGTTCACTGTGGTTGGCCTCGAAACTGCATCTTCTGTCTGGAAAAGTTCTGATATCTCTGCCTGGTCCGGTGCCAAGCTTCTTCTTGCTAGGCTGGTCACGTGCTTCCCACACCATGAATTTTTCTCTTTTCTCTCAATTTGTGTATTTGATTCTCATTGAGCCTGCCACCTGCCTATGTCTTCTTATCTCGACCTTTCAGAGGCATGATATTCTGTTCTTAGTTTCAATTAAATGTAGCTACTGTTCGCCTCGTCTATTGGTATGACCTTGGCTTCCCTGGCACAAGCTGCCTCTGCCGAGTTTCCATTCAGCCGTCTCTTCTCATTTTTCTAGAATATGAATCTTTTCTCGTTTGGCCTTTAGTAACCTGGGTTGATTCTGCTTCTTGTGCAAACTAGAAATATACTTATAATACTGTGCTTTGTTTTGCGGTAGATTATGTATAATGGTGCTTGCCGCACTATTCTTCTACTTAGCATAGCAAGCCGCACTGCTTTCTTAGCTTTCTTGAAGTTCCAAGCATATTTACAGGTGTAAACTGATTACTATCTTCATCTTGCTTACAGCTCACTTCTTTTATTTCAACATCATCCTTTCACTTTAGGTTCACAATATCCTTATTCATGGCGTTTCGTCTCTTTGTGTCATTCTCGGGTCATCATTTCTTCCATCTGTGAGTCAGTCCGGGTTCTTGTGATGTCACCATTCGTCTTCCATTAAGACTTTTTTGGTTTTTTCTGGGACTGTACTTAGACAATCATAATTTCGTCTCATTTGTTGGTAGGGTTTCCTCACTGGACACCTTACTGTCTATGGTTTTCTTGGTACTGGTACTTCAATAGGTGCTGTTTTTCCGATACAGGCACTGGGCAGAGCCCTACTGCGGCTCTCTGCTGATTTATTTGCTCATCATATGTCAGATATCTCGGTGTGAACGTTCCAGAAACTTTAAAATGGACGATTAGAGTGCAGGCTTTATTTGGAACCTCCTCTACATTTGAATTGCATTTCAACATAAATTCAGTGGGCGAAAACCATCGTAAAACCAAAAATGAACTGAAGCAGTGTAGACATAGGCAAGTGGGCAGTCAAGCCTATGCCAATGAACAGTTTTCAGCTCAATAAAGAGGTGGCACAACAGAGGTCAATATCATTCAGCTGAAGGATGAATATTATTCACAGGTTCAATCAGAAAATGTAGCCGGTGGCCCGGATTGGGCCCGTTTAGGGAGGGCTACATGATTGTCTGCTAAGTGAAATATAGACATAAAGACACAGAAACCAGAGTGTCTGGAAAAACTTATGTTATTTAGTGTTTATGTGTGTAGTGTTTGTGTTTTACTGTACTGACCTATCTGGACTGCACAATTCAACCCATCATGGAGCTGGATGAAATCTAAAAACGAAAGAAAAACAAAACAAAGGACTGAGCTTCCCTTCCCAAGAATGAGCCGGACAGAGGAGATAGAACATTCCAAAGGAAACCATTTGGAAAAGAAAAGAAAATGCAGAAAGTAAGAAAGGGAGAGGCAGAAGAGATTGGGGGCTCCTGGAGGGGGCTGTGGCCTTAAGCGACATTCTCAGGGGTAAAAAACTATGAAAGAAGTGGGTTGCCTCTACGGTGGGGGGGGGCATAGCATAATGTACAGGCCCGGGATGCATGCACGGAACAGCCCTGGCACCCACCGGATTGTGAAGGCTGTCGGTCCAACCGTGGACCAGACCAGATGGGACAATCATGAAAAAGGCCCAAGATCATGTGTGTAGGGACCACGTGCATGTGGTGGCCCAAATCAGGTGACCTGGCCATGCCCTCTGTTTGCCGCCCTAAGGCATGTGTGGTGGGTGCAGCAAATAAGTCCTCCCATCCAATGTATGCCATGTGAGTCCCAGGACTAAAAGAGATAGAAGGGAGGAGGCACTAAAGTTCGCCCTTCCGGGGAGGTAAACCTGAAGTCTCGAAATCTCAAGCCGTTCAATCGAGCAGGCCGGGTGAAGCAAGTAGAGGAGGGAGGTGCTCAAGCATGTCCCACCATGTCGGGCGGACGGTGAAGAAAGCTCCTGGCGACATGGAACCCCCAGATGAAGAGAAAACCAAAGTTCTGAGCTGCCACATCCTGGCAGCTCAGGTGAAGTTGTGGGCTCTGTCACGCTAGCTGGAAGAGAGGGCGAATGGTCTTGAGATCTCACAGCACGCAGCAGGCATGGCTGTGTATAACAGCTGCCTCCCCGTGGTCAGGAAGATAGTATCGCAGGGATCAGCAGTGATAACGGGCAGCACACCGGTCATGGGGCCACCAGAAGATAAGAAAAGGTTGCAGGTGTGGCTGTGACAATGGGTGGCCTCCCAGGCCATGGGGTCAGCCATGATGATCAATCAGCAACGTATGTGGTGGTGACAGGAGGCCGCTAGGGCACGGGGGACACTGAAGAGCATGACCTGTGCCTCAGGACCGAGGCGTTGACATGGACTGTCCCGCGTGGCTCAAGTGGCTACCTGAAAAGACTATTGTGGAGGCAGGAGTTGTGCGGGGTGATCGGGTGGCCTCATTTGGTGGATGGAGAAACCCCAGAAGAATGGCAGGGAACCCCCAGACTGGGTAACCACTGTTTTATAATCATAACCAGATCCGCAACCATCAACAGACAACTCCCATAGATACTGAAAAGGGCTGCAGCAGTCACTTCTAGGCATTTTAATATGCCTTTATATGTCAGCGTTTGTACTACAGATAAATGTATATTTATGTGTTTATTATAGTTATGGTCATTAATAGTGGCTGCTAGTAGGGAGTAAACTTGAATATGGAGGACAAGTAGGTACCCTGGCATTGGGCAGATAAGGGAAGTGGCAGCCTGCCAGAGGCCGCTTGGGGAGTGGGGCTACCCACTGGGGCTATCTACTGGACCCCCTCTACAGTGCTGGTGCCAGGTGGGAAGAAAGGCTCTCTTCCATCAGTGCCACCGTATGGGTCTACATTTGGCCCCATTATGGGAGGGTGGGCTGATGGAGTAGATTCCTGAGAGGGACCTCATTTCAGGGGAACATAAAAGAGAGTTGTATACATAGGTGTATCTTTATAAGGGAAGTATTTATGAAGTTACTGGATACTTTTAATAAATGAAGTGTGGTACCCGTGGAGATTCCTAAAAAAATCTACTTTGGTGTCTGTGCCCCATTAGAGCAGGAAAGGTAAGGACTCAGAGCATAGATCATCTCCTGTTTCAACATGATTTTATTGGAAGGTTGTAGTGTGCCCCTTTCCTATCCAGAAGGTCTAGCAGTGGGGGGTGGATTGTTCCCATGGGGACTGCTCCTGGGCTGGGATGAGGGAGGTGCTCACCCATGTCCTGGACCAAGGCCAGGAAACAGTGGCTACACAATTGTCCGTGATCAGCCCATTTGTTTTTCGAATGGAAGGAAGGTGATAGCAATGCAGTATGTAACTTCCGTTTCACAACACGTCACAACCTACGAAAGCCAGGCCCCAAGTGTTGGAGGACCTACGGATCCACAAAGTAGCTATTCTACTCCTGATCTCCAAAGATGCCAGACATTTGCATCACGTCTTAACAGTGTTCTTATCTTTAACTAGTCCCAAAAGCTGCATTTATGTTTCATTAAAGACACATGAATATTGAATACTGTCCATTATCTGTGATGGGAGTAAAGCTATTATGCACTCATGCTCCATTGTGAAAATCCAGTTTCATATATTTGCAAGTGGGAGGCATTTTTACCTCCTTTCAGCCAATCGGAATGCTCGTAATGCAACCAATTGGAAATGACTGCATGCCAAACATTCTGATTTCAGACGAAGGCAGGAAAACATAAGGTTTTACCCTGCATTAAAAAAACAAGAGTCAATTTCACAGCAAAATGAGTTAACAAGGCACCTTCTCTCTCTGGAAGGATCTATTTTCACAGCACATCTCTGGAAGGATCTATTTTCACAGCACCTTCAACGTGACAGGCTGCATGCTCAGACTTGGAAAATGCTTCCACTTTTGTATAAAGAAACCTTTCACTTTTACTTTCCGCATAATGCTTACTCATGTTAAAACCGTTTGACTTTAATTAAGCTTCCTGGCCACATTCCATACTTGGAAATAAAACCTTGTTTCTTAAATATTGGAAAATATGAACAGGTTTACTTTGCTCATACATTTTCTGCATTTACTTTACTCACTGTGAAACTAATGGCTCTGAACCTTCATTGCCATTACCGCTACAAGTTTGGCGGTGCAGTAAAGAAGTGGTGGTAATTCTGTTGCCACCACCTTTTCGGCAATAACGGAATTACGGCTGCATTTACCACACTACCAAACTACGAGTTTGGTCTTGAAGTGGAGGATTTATCCCTAGCATGGTGCTGGGCTATATCCTCTACTTTAACGCGAAATATCGGCAGAATTACCACTCGCGGTAAATCTGCTAAATCCCCATGGAGCTCAGTGTACTCCAAAAATGGGGACTAATACCGCCATACCACCACTCAGAATCCCTTGCCAAGTCCAGGGGACAGAGTGGTGGATACGGTAACCAATATTGTTGGTCATTCAGTAGATTTATCACCAAATGACTGCCAAACTCGGAATGAGGCAGAGTGAGCTAAGATCCTTCCAGATCTTGCGAGGGATAATGATCACTTGGGATAATGACTCTACTCCAACGTATGGCCCTCGGCTTATCTTGTGTCCATAAACTGGAGCTGGGCCATTATTCCGAGATCAGGAGCACTCGCACTGCAACTCACAACTGGGGCATTTCAATAGTGCATTGACTAATGTTGTTAGTTAAAAAAGCATTTGTCGGATGCGTTTTGCAGGTTCTATATCAATAAGCTGTTCTTCAGGAGTTCCAGTCCAATGCAATTTGTAACTCGATGTCGCTTGTGTTTTCCAACACAATTGTGCAATAGAAGCACTGCACATTTGGTCGATCTTCTAGAAACAGAATTCAATTCTTCAATTCATAATTACCACAGGCCAGCAAATCAGGATCACTTGAGTGTGGGTTTTGTTTTCCAATCTAAGGTCATGCTCGACCATGCTGTCCAGCTTCTTCACCAAGTGGCCTTCATTTGTTGGCCTGTCCCTGAACTTCAGTCACTCTTCCTCCCCGTTCTACACCATCCTCCAAGCCCCTTCCCCACTCATCTGATAACCTACCACGCAGCCCCGCCTGTCGCTCCACACCCAGATCCTCTGCGGCGTTCGACTGTGTCATGCCACACCTCGCCCATCCCTAATCAAAATGATCGACGGGTCCTGTACTGGCCAACTCTTTTCTTTTTTCTAAGTGAGGCTGTCTCACATGCCTGCTACCTTCCAAGTCCTCTTCCCCTAAAAGGATGTTTTAGCCAATTAGCTGGAGTGCTGATAGCTATAATGCGGCATTTGGTGGGATGACGTTAGTGATAATGACCCATCCTCAATGTTAAAAGCCCCCACAAACCCTGTGGAAGGCCTGCCGGGTGCTGCATGATAGTTAATGAGGCTGTTTCAGTGGAACTTGAAATGAAGCACGTCGACTATTTGGCTAATTGCTGAATAGAAGCACATTTACACACTTTCGAAATGCAGGGATTATTGGCGTTAACTAATTTTTTACATGCTAAATGTGTTGAAAATAGAAATAATACCCACATTAGAAACCACGTGCAGACTGCAGTAAAAAAGGTGTGAGAACAGACATTTTGAGACGAAACAGCAAGACGAGAGAGAGTGGCCTTCTTGAATAGTGCCCGCACTTGGTGCCTCATTACAGGCGCACAGATTTTTTGGTAGAAATATAATGGTGGTAATTGCCACTGCCACCAGTTGTATTCCTACAAATGTCCCCAATCACTGCTTGGCCACTGATGCACTGCCAGTGCTACTTCTGAATCACCGCGTGGGGTATTTTTCATTTGCATGTTTTCTATCCATTCTCACGCGCATTCTGAAGGTGGACACAAATGTACAGTTATGTTCTACAGCAATGCTGCACTCTTTTTAATAAACAAAAGGGTGAATTATTACTCTTATGCATTATACGGGAAAGCTGGTAAGTGGGTGCACAACAGAAATGTCCACTCCCCCCCTTCAAATGTCCCCATTCATAAAAGACTTTTTCACTTGCACTTCCCTTTGTACAGATAAAAAAAAAAAAATCTGGGGTGGGTAAAACATGTGGGATTATCAGGATTAAATACCACCTTGTAATAGAGCAGCATTTGCTGCCAACGATATTTCATTAAAATACAGAAATGTACCTTCTTAGCTGTAACAGCAACAGAGATAAAACAGATAGGGCCTCATTACACGATAGGCGGTAAGGGTTTACCGGTACCAGTATTTTACCGGTACGGTTAACCCTTACCGCCTTACTACGGGGTCCCTTTGCGGGTTGAAGAATTTAACGCCTGCTTTTTGCAGGCGTTAAAAACCAACCCGCAAAGGAACCAGGGAGCTAATTACGGTACCGCAATTTGCGGTGCCGTAATTAGCACCTTCCCCATTCCCATTTTGCCCTATGGGGCAAAAATGGGAATGGGGAAGGGCAATGGGGGAAGGGGGAATTACCGCCCCACCAACCTTGGAATAGGGCGGTAATTCCCCTTTCCACCAAGGTGGTGCCAGTATTTTACTGCCATGGACCAAGGTGCTAATAGCACCTTGGTCCACCGCCGTCCGTGCAATGAGGCCCATAGTATTTTGCAAATACCGTTTTACCACTATCTTCAGCCGCTTTTTACAATTTTTACCTCCACATCTGGACTCGGTAAACATTGGTGGATTTTTAAGCCGAAATACCACCTTGGCATAGAACAGTATTTACTGCCAAAGGAATTTCCTTTGAATACCTTCAGAGGTATATACCCCTTAGTTGTAATAGGAAGTGAGATACAAGAGGCAATGGGCCTCATTATAACTCTGCCGGTCCGGTAATAAAATGACGGTATTTACATATAATGTCACTGTACCAGACCGGCCGAGTACAAGTATGCTGATGGGGGTAACCAGACTTACCTCCAGCCAACAGCTAGTGACTCAGGCCCCCACTGGCATAAAAGAGTCTGTATTTTGGGAATCGGTATTGCCAGTGCCAAAAAATACCAGAAAATGCCCCCATGGAGTCCTCTGTGACTCCTTGAAATAGGGATTTACTGTCCTTTCCGACACCTGTAATATCCCACTAAAACCGGGATTTAAGGCTGCGGAAACGGCAGGTGCGTTTGCCAGTATCCTGGCGGATTTTCCACCAAGATACTGGTAAACCTATAATGAAGCCCAATATTTTGCAAATACTGCCTGTTTTATCATTAACTGTAATGTGGCCTTAGTCTTGCCTAAAGTCGCATGTCCTACACTGGTGGGGCAATATTTAACCCTGATCACAGAGCAAGACCAGCTGTCACTGGCACAGCCCGGGGCTTCAGGTATATGAGGAAAAATGTACAGGGCTAGTCAGGAAGAGAGAATAGGCCCAGTGGCAAGAAGCAAATTGCAATTTGGGACCATTCACAACAAGCTGAGTTGAACCTTAAACAACATTTAAGGGATAATTTGCATCAACCTGTGGCTTGTAAAACACATTGATCAAGTGATATAGGGGCAAGTGAAATTGACACATTTTAATCAATTTTGTTTCACCAGCAGGGTGATCTTTTCCTGTGCTGGCACATTTTGATTTTCTCTAAAATTTCGATTGTTTCTCCTAAAATGTCACTTTTATTGGGACTGCAAATATTTCTGGACCCTAAAAATTAACATTTCGGAAAGAAACAACATTTCTGGTGGAAAATGATTAGAAATGTTGTGTTGTTTATGAATGTTCCTTTTTTATGCCCGAAAGGTTTTGCAGGCTCTAAAAGAAAACTTTTTGTGAAAAAAACGAAATTACAGGTTGGAAAAAGCCGGAATAGGTCAATTTCACTCCATCAGCAAAATTGGTTGATGAATTGTTGCTACATTAACACATTTTGACTGGCACTCACCAATTTTTCCACTGAAAAACTTTCGGCCTTTTCGCACTGCCATAATCACATTTAAAGCTGCTTAGTAGACTATATCCTTAAACTGTCCCATATGTCCACAGAAAAACAGCCCACAGTTGCAAGTTGGGCTGGCACTTCAGCCACAGACCTATAGTCTAGTCTGATCCTGGCTGCATGTCCCACACAGTCCCTCGATTAAATTGGTAAACTGCAGAGTAAGTGAGTGTAGGCTGAAACCAAGGCAACAAAGTGAAGTAAACGGGAACAGGGTGCAGTCTTTGCCATCTGCTGCTGAAATGCTGTAATGCCTCTTTCATTGGTATGCTCCCATTGCCTTGCTTGCTTCAGGCACCTCTGTAGTTATGCAGTAGCCAAGAGTCTTGACTCTGGAGTAGGTGTCAGCATGTGTACTTTTTTTCCTGCCACACAGGTTGCATGCTGGAAAAGACTCAAAGGCCTTAATAACGCAACAGCCCGTAAAATACCTGACATATTGCACTGTAGCTCACCTCTGTCTCTTTCTCCATTCCCAAGGCACTTTATACAGTAGAGAAATACTAGACAGCAACCTACGGCTCAACCATCAGGCAGTCAGTCACCAGGCTCTGTCTTTAAGCTAATGTAATGAAAGGGAGGTAAAGCAGGCATTGTTCTGAAGATGCTGCCTGTTTTGCCATTAACTCCCGGCCTGTCGTGAGGCCTTAATCTTGACTGAACTGACATGTCCTACGCTAGAGGAAAAAGATTTAACCCTAATCACACGGGACAAACAAACAAACAAAGAGGTTTCAGTCAAGCAGAACAAAGCAAAAGCAAGTCCAGGAAATCAGTGGTGAAGTCCTAAAAAAAATGGGGGGACTCGTTAACATATGCAGTGGGGTATGATGTCACCGGAAATTAGCATAGTAAGGTGACACGAACAAATTTCAATTGGGTTTCCATGGTTATGTGTACAGACCCTTGGTATACCCTTATGGCACCCATGGGTGGGGGTACAACTCTGTACCCCTAGTGTATGTTTTTAGGTACCTGTGTGTGACCCACAGAGCAGGGCATGGGCTGGTGGCAGCTCCATGCTGAATTTGACAGGTGCTCTGAGTAGCCTCCATTTTGGGATACCCAGACCTTGCCATTGGAATAAGTTGATTCCTGATAGTTGACAAGATGGCCCCTGTGGCCCCTTGCTTTCTATTGCTTGTTACCTTGTTTTCCCAAAGTCCTGGGAAGCCCTGACTCTGTCCCTTCCCCTGACTGGCTGTTGGGTGGAAGTTCAATATAGGGTATTGTGGGGAAGTCCAGGCCAGACTGGCTGGAGCCTTCCCAGTGACTGTATGTTGTAGGTACACCCTTGGGGTGGGACCTGGGTGAATGGAGTGTGTGACCAATATGCACTTCATGTTATGGGTGTCTGCTTTCTGGTATGTGACACAAAGACAGAGACAGCCCTATCCGAAACTGGTATGAATGCAGTGTGGAGTGCTGAATGGCTGGGTACTTGTCCCAATAGCCATTTCTTGTTGTGAGTGTCTGGATGGAGGAGAATGGCCTGAATGCACTGTGAGCCTAATTGGCTGCCTTCCTGCATGAATGCACTTCTGGATGGTTGGTTGCCTGGGTGTGACCCAGCAGAGTGAATGAGAGACCAAACAGTATATCTGGGGACCTCTCACTGATGGAAATTGTCCAGAAGCTGAATTTGAAACTTGATGCTTACAGTCGAAACCGAGCTGCTGTTCCCTTCGACGCAATCTGAAAGTAGCCGTGCCGTTGAGTACTGATCCAAGAGCGGACCTGGTGGAACTTTTATAGAAGGAAATAAGACTCTAATAGACAATATATGGACTGAGCTTGTCAATATACTTTATTTTACAGGTTGCCCAGGTGGGGGATCCTCAAACAGAACTGTGCTTAGTGGTAGGGGCCCCTGTATTCTGGCAATTGTTTAACCAACTTGTTTTCCTCCAAAGTCTTTTGTTGGTTCACTTTATTAATTGATTTGTATGCCATTTGAAACTGTCTACAGTTGATGCATTTTAATGGAATCTGAAGAGTAACTGTGGTACCACATAGAAACTGTATATATTTATCATTTTAGAATAGCCTGAGCACAAAGTGTGTTATTGTATGTGTACATATTCAAAGACTCATTTATATAAATCACTGTGTTTTCACTAACATAGTGTGTGGACATTCCTTTGTGGGTGCTTGGGGACTACACTGTACTTAAGATCCAGCACACCTCCTGATAGCTAAGCCTTGATTGCTTGTCCATTGCTACCAACAATAGAGAATATTGGCTGGTGTGCTCTGTGCTTCTGCTCTGCCATATAGAAGGCAGGAGTACACCCCCCTCCAGTCTTTACAGCGTCCACCCTCTGAAAAAAGTGGGTGCACTCTGTATCTTAAGAGTAAAATGCTATTCAATCATTGGAGTTAAAAAAAAAAAGGATTCTTCATTGCCTTCTTAAAAGAGAGTACATTCTGCAGTGTCTGAAGGGTAGGATGTAGGTTGGTCCAAAGTTCAGGCATACACACATTGAAAATTGTCCCACCAAAGCGTTTAGTCTAAAACGGAGATTTTGAAGTTTATATCAGATCTTAATAATATAAGTGCAGGAGAATCACGTAAATGATTGATAAGATAACTTGGGGCCTTCCCTGTTCTACACTTATGAGTGAGTGTAAGTATCTTGTGTGAGATCATGTTGCAAACAGGAATCCAGTGGTGTTTTCTTCTGGCTTCTGTAATGTGCTCCCTTCTACCTAGTCCACACACAACTCTTATTACTCCATTTTGAATGACCTGCAGGCTGTTAAGGTCAGATTTAGATGTGCCTACCAACAGACTATTGCAATTATCAATTTTCGAGTAGGACTAATGTGGCTGCCAGAAATCCAAGTTGTTGGTAGATACATTGGGCCTCATTAGGACCCAGGCGTTAAGGGGTTAACGGCACCGTAAAAGGTGTTGGCGCCGTTAAACCCTTAACGCCTTACTATGAGGTCCCATTGTGGGACCCGACCTGAACGGCTGGTCTAGACCAGCCGTTAAAGTAGGGGCCCGCAAAGGGAATCTCGAGGTAAGTACGGTACCGCAATTTGTGATACCGTACTTACCGCCTTCCCCATTCCCATTATGCCCTATGGGGCAAAAATGGGAATGGGGAATGCCATGGTAGCATGGGGAAATACCGCCCCGCCAACCTTGGAATGGGGTGGTAATTCCCCATTCCGCCATGGCGGACTCCGGCATCGACCATGGTGCTAATAGCACCATGGTTTTCCGCCGGAGTCCTAATGACGGCCATTGGGTCTAATCTGCTTAATCAGCTTAGTGGTTACGTGCAGGTTGATCTCATGTGTGCAGTATGTTTTTCATGGACAGGTTAGAGTCAAGATACACATCAAGGGTCTTAACCAAAGAGACAATAGGACAGCAACTCCCCAACAGCTACAGCATCCCAAAACAGAGACCGACCAAACAAGACAGGCTGAGGCCTCACAGTCATCCACAAGAACTTGTGACCATGCACCAGAATTGACGTTGACAACTGGCTCCTTTGTAGTCCTCTCCTGCCACTTCCTTGCTCTCCCCGGCAGTCACAGTCACCTTTGTGCCACTTCTTTGATCTGACATACACAGTCACCTTCCATCTCATTTACAGACCACCCAAACCCAACACCGCCTTCATCAGAGATGTCACCACCTTGTCACCACCATGTCCCTCACGCATGCCAACAACATCTTCCTCAGCGACTTCAACCTCCCAGGAAACAAGGCCACCAAATCAAGGTAGGAAGCACTCCTCAGTCTTCTTGACACCCTCAGCCTCACACAGCACATGCAAGACCTAACACACTAGAAAGGTAATGTCCACAACCTAACCATCACTGAACTGTCTTCCCTCCACTACGGCTCTCCTCTCACTATTCTGACCATCAAGCTGTGCCTTTCAACATCCTGAACACAACCACAGTCAAGCACTCCCAACAGAAACCCATCAGACAAGCCTTCAGGTCCTTGAAGAAGTTCCTGGTGGAAGACCTCAACAACCTCCACCTGACATGGACTGAACACCCCAAACAGAACTGCAACTCTCTACTGGAAGCACTCAACACCACCCTTTCAGCCTCCATTGATGGCACACGCCTCTGAAACAATGTACCTTGAAACCGAAACCATCAGCACCCTGGTACACCCAAGAACTCAACCTCAGCAAAAGAGAACCTCAGCAAAAGAGTCATCAGGAAACAAGAGAAAACCTGGAACTGCTCCAGGACTGCATCCGACCTGGCGCTCCTCAAGGAACTCTGAGAAATCCGCTGACAACTCACCACCACAGCCGAGGTTCCTACTATCAGAGCATCATAGCAGAAGGGGACAACAAAAGCAGATCCCCTTCAAAGTGATTGAGCACTGCCTCAACCAGCCACCCTCACCTGCCCTACCACACTCCACTGGAAAATCCACTGCCATCAACACCTTCTTTATCGACAAATTTAGCAAGATTTGCAAGCACATAGACATGAGCTCTGAATCCTCAGACCCACCTCATGTGCCTCCTCGCAAAATCTCCACACTGTGGACAACATTCAAGACCCTTTTGACAGAGGAGCTGGTAGAAACCCTGGCTGCCCTCAAAGCCACCTCATATAGAGACAACATCCTCCCAGAAGCTCTCCTTCCCTACCTGGAGATCATCAACAGCTCCCTAACTCAAGGCACCTACCCATCGATCGACTCTAAAAACAGGACGAATCATCCCTCTACTAAAGAAACCCACTTTGGATCCCAACAACCTAGGTAACTATAGTCACATCACATATCTTAGCTTGCTAGGTAAGATCTTCGAGAGAGCGGTAGGCACACAACTACAAAAACACATCAACACCAAAAATCTCCTCAAAACCTACCAGTCTGGGTTCAGACCCAGATGCAGCATGCAGCATGGAGACAGTAACCATACAGGTGGTCGACAACACCCTCAGCATCCTTGATGATGGCCACCCCTGCTTCCTGGTTCTACATGACCTTTCAGCTGCTTTCGACACAGTAGACCGCCAGGTGCTTACGGACACCCTAAAGCGGTGCATGGGGATCAGCAATCTTGTCCTATGCTGAATCAAGTCCTATCTCACCAACCGCCAGCAGTTTGTTCAGATGGACCCTTTTGTACGTTGGCACAAACATACAAAAGGGTTCCAATCCCAGTAAAAAAACATATACTTAGAACTTGGACTGCAGGAGCTCTATCCATTTTGAAACCTACATAAAAGCAGCCGGAGATAACCAGTCCACCACAAATCAAGCACCAACACAGACTCACAACCTAGCACAGAGATCCACAGTTCCTAAAAGCTCCAAACGCATTTAACAAGCTTTATATCAACCATTCAAGCATTGGTCCTATCCCATCTGGATGGTGGCAATGCACTCCTCAAATGCCTCCCATCGGCCTCCTTTGTGCCACTGAGATGTGTCCTACACATGGTTGCATGCCTCATCAAGGGTCTACGCTAACAAAACCACTCACCCCGGCCCTCATTGACCTTCACTGGCTCCCACAGCATGCACGAATCAACTTCAAGTCTTGCTGCATCATCTAAAAAGCAGTCGCCCTCAAGTCACTCAGCTACCTTGCGCAGAAACTCAGAATCTCCAGCAGACAGCGCACCACCAGAAGCCAGGACACGTGCAGACTTGAAATCCGCTGCTGCAAAAAGTAAAGGATCAGAAAACAAGCCTTCTCTTCCTATGTCCCAAAACTATGGAACCTCTTCCTCGTCAGCATTAGACTCGCCCCCATGCTCCTACAATTCAAAAAAGAACTCAAGGCCCACCTCTCCAAGCATTCGCTCCACCTCAACATCTAGGCCTTCAAATCCCCCCTCGCACCATCCGACTCGATAGATGCCGCCCGACCTTCTCCCCACCATCCGGTACAGCTGGAACCCTTCTCGTTGCCCGTCTGCACCCCAACCCTCCTATATATCTGTTCTGTTTTTACCTCTGAAAAGCGCTCCATTTTGCACCTGTACTGTTGTATACCTCTGTAAAGTGCTGCGTTATGTATCTGTATGGTTGTATAGCTAGGTTTGTGTTCAATAAATACAATAATAATAATAATAATAATAATAATAATAATAATAATAATAATAATAATAATAATAATAATTCCTTTTTTAGGATTGGGGTAAACCAAACCTCTTTTAAACAATAGGCACATTGGCAGATGCAAAAGATGAATTAACACATTTAGTAATCACTGGTGCGAGACAATTGAAGGCATTCTTATCTATCCGTGCTTGGCAGGAATCGCCCTTATAGGAGGTTGGCTTGAGACTAGAACAGATTTCAACAATTTTGCTTTCGGACCCCGACCGAAAATTAAATTCTGTGGGAGCATGGCTAGTGTCCCTGATGTCCCTCTGTGCAAGTTCTAGAAGATAGAGTGTACCCTGCACGTCAGTTTGGCGCTTTTTGATATTGTGTAGATGTTGCTAAATTTTTCGGGAACATTCTGACAGAATGTTCGGTCACCAGCTATCGTTCTTAGGGCACAAACTACCAAGGCTTGTTTTCCCTTCCAGTCCTTTAAGAATAGAAAACAGCTACCTAGCGCTAGATTTTGGACCGTGGATTTTATTACCATAGTTGTCTTTTTTTTGGCATTACTAATCACATTCTTATAGCCTATACGTGTTTTTGTCTCAGGGCAAGGGTCTTTCTGCCATTTTTGCTTTTTACCACCCTGGCGTTTTACGGGGCCAGTATTTAAATTACTGTACACGTAATCTCCTGAAATTGGTATGCTATGCCATCCAAATCTCAGGGTAGGGGCATGTTCAACAACATTGGTGTGAAGAGATCAGCAAAGGCCTCGGAGGTGACCTTCCTCAGATTCCGCGCCTCCTGATATAGTCTTGGGTTGCTGTTTAACCATTTCAAAGGAACGGGAAGATATGCCGCAAATGAGTTGCGAGCTGTCTACGAATAGGGGGCAATCGAAAGGGTGGAGATATGAATATTGTAATACAATTCCATCCCTATGGGCAGAGGATGAGATATGCTTAGTAAAACCCAGAGCACTAAGCGCTCAGCCCAGCGCTATAGCACCATGATCTAAATAATTGTACACCCAAAGATTAAAATCACCCAACACTATTGTGTGTGTAGTGGGTTTCAATGAATCACTCAACAAGGTAAGAAGTTGTTCCTCATACACAGGAATATCCAGTGGTGGTTTATAGCAGTGTTATAATCAACAAAGAAATGCTCACAGTTATCCAGTGTGCCAGTACTGGTAGTGTGCATATTCAGAGTGTCTTTATAGACAACACCTCCTCCTGTAGATTCCTTACGGTCTGCTCTAAGAATTCCAAAGCCCCCTGGAGTGGCTAGCAGAGCTGTATGAGTGGCAGCGTCATGGAGGCACGTCTCAGTTACACAAATGTCTAGATCTAGAATAGTTATCAAATCAGCAACTTATGCTGCATGTGAAACTAATGATCTGGTATTGAGTACCACTTTCAAATTCCTCGAATTAGTGCGGGAGAGATTGCTTTTCAATATTCTAAGTCCTGCCCCTGAGTTAGGATTCCAGTGTCGAGGGACTGGTGATCCCGGGTTGTGAATTGCACTTTACATACAGTTTCTGGGGCAACAGTATCACACAAGGCTACACTGAGTGGTTCAATATACTCTCCCCCCACATAGCCTGTAATCATGGTATCACACAAGGCTACACTAAGCCATTTGGCATGATCTCTCTCCAGTTAGTCCCCACGCACCAGACCATTGGTCTCACTAACCACTGCTATAGTGGTCAAAATGTCAGTCAAAGGAGAGACCCCAGCTAAAGGCATAGCATCAGAGTTCATAGTTATGGTAGGTATTTCACTACAGATATCTATCAGAAGTTGGGCAGTATCCCGGCGCTAAATATGCCGGGATACTGTTGCACTCAATTAGAGTTACCGCAACTTGGTCCAGCGCTATTATCGTTAGATCACAAGTTGCGGTAGCAGGGTAAGTCCCCATTTTTTTGGAGTCCATAGGACTCAATGGGGTATTTTCGGCACAATTACCATGCCGATAATTGCGCCACAGTAATTACGCTGAAAATGGGCAGAAAGTCAGTGCATTCACCTCCAGCTCAGAGCTGGAGGTGAATGCTTTGAGTTTCCCCCAAACTCGGTTCAGGCGGTGTGGTAATGTGGCAGTAATAGCATTACCACTACATTTTTACAGCTCCACCTAACTCCTGATGAGGCCTATTGTCATTAATAGCACCATTCTCCTCCATGTCCCAATATTGGGCCAATATGTCCGAATACTGTCAGTGTTTACCGAGTGCCGCATTACAACTAACAACCTCAGGGAGGTCAGCATGCATTTGTTCAATAGCATTCAGCGAATGCATTATGAAAGAAAGAGTACACATAGAACTACCTCGTTCCATAGGAGGAGTACCAGCAGCACTTAATCTTAATATCAGGAGGACGATGCAAACCAGGACTGCAAGAGGCTGGCGCCGCAAATGTCGCGGACCGGCGTGGACCAGCATGACTCAGAAGCGCTGGCGCTGAAGCGCCATATTATGGTTATTTAAAGAACAAAGGGCTGCTGGTAAATGCAGTCCGGCTCGAATGTAAATGCTAAGGTAATACCGGTGAACACTTCCCAATACACTGAAAAAGCAGAAAGCTGCAGGCAGTTCTAACAGGTAAAATCAATTTCTAAAATTGCCAGGCAAGGTGGTTCCCGTTATTACTGGCTAGAGGGGAAATATCTTTCAAGGCACCATCTCCAGCAATTCTCTAGCACATTCTCTACCATATTCAATTTCCACCCCCTAATCACTGATCAGGTTCAGTGTTTCACCACATGGGGCCTGATTTGCAAGGTGTTTTTCAATGAGCCATTGTAAACGGCTATTGTAAGTAAGGCCCATAAAATGTACACTCAAACCTTTCTTTCAAGGCAGAAGCGGTGGTGCCCAGACATCCCGCCCTTTCTGTCTACTCCTCATTGGGCCTCATTACGAGCATGGCGGTAGCCGTGCCTGTATGGGAGGCACGGCTACCTCCATGCACGCTACCACCACTGCCTCCCGTGATTGGGCAATAACCGGCTCATTACGAGATGCCACAGGGCAGGCTGGGGGGGGAGCATGGTTGCGCTGGCAAGGTTGCGCCGGCACCGTTGATAACGGTGCCAGCGCAATTACGAGTTATGCTCGCGGGTGCCGCACAGCCCACCAGGTAAGACCTGGCGGGCTGTCAAGAACCCACAAGCAAAACTCGTAATGCAGCGGGACGGTATGAACGGTGCCGGTGCATTACCGCCACCGTTCATACCGTCACTGCCAGGATCCTAATGTCTTTAATGTCCTCAGATTGCGCTGGTATTGTGCAATTCTGCACCAACATAATCAATGGGGCATTTCATCACAGCTGTCGAAAAATATGTTCCAGGAATGGATCTTTTCACCGGACCATTTTCACCTTAGTACAAATGCCAGCGCAAATTTGAACTACTTCCATGCAAATGTGTGCAATGTAGGGCCTGATGTTTGCAAGTAACTCTTACTGTGCTCGACTGTGCACACGTTAAGGCTGTAAGGGCCGAAAAGGTGTGAGACGCGAAAGTCATCTTGTGGGTATTCTTGTCAGCAAGGAAGGAGTAGGTGTATTTATGTCTCCGAGAGCAGTGGCATTTGGTTTTCATGGAACCCTCGTTTTCTGGCATGATCATACGCTTACATGGCTTATTTTGCAAGAGTATTTTGACGATGTTCTTTTTTCTGGGCTCTGCAGTGGCCTTGCTGTACATGGAGACGACTGTGATGTTTGACAGCTGCAGAGCTTGGCTGGCAGCTACAAATACACTTACCGTGTTCAAATATACAAGCCCTATTTCAGGGTAGATCGCTGGCAGAGTTTGACAGCCTCGGAGAAATGTTTAAACCTTTTGAAATGAAATGCTTCCTGTATTTACAAAATATTCAAGTCACTGGTAGACTATTTTCTATTACATCTACCAGTGGAGAGGAAGGGAAACAGCAGCAGCTACCGGGCCAGGCGAAAGGAAAAGAGGAAAGGTTGAAGTAATCCCCTGGAAGAAATAAAACCCTTGCACTTCTGTTGAAATAAATGCGACCTGTTATTTTATCGGACATTTATTTTAAAAAGTGTATGAAGAGTGGGCAACTAGTTTACAACTTGAACTTAAAATGACTTTACAACTAGAACAAACGAAATGCATTATGTTTGAAATATCATTTTCTTATTTTAATGAAGCACAGTTCTGCACATTGTTTGCTGTATTATGCATTCAAGAATGTGATGGACTATTATTTAAACAAAAACGTCATGATATTGACTAACTTCCTTGTAACTATTGTAATTATGCAGAGATTTCTTTGGGTCCATTAGAAGAAGGGGGGCTTGGCTTAGAAAGTGGCTATTACGGATCTTGGAGAGTAGTGTGGCTTGACGCTAGGCATTAGAGGGTGCTTTCCTCTGGCTTTTCGATGGCTGGAGATCAGGCGTGTAACCAGAAGAGCAACAGAGAGCAAATGGAGAGGGTTGCCAGAGGACTGCATTACGTTCACTAGAGGGCTGCTGTCGGGCTTGGCCCTGGTGCGAGTAAGGACACTGCTGAGATTACTGGATGAGGACGGAGGACAGTGTTGGACATGGTGTCTTCACTGGCCCCACACCTTATGCGTCAAACCGCCAGGCGTGGTAAAGCCAGCGAGGTTGATGAGGTTAGGAGGGGCATGGGAGTGTGTAGTGCTGGTTACTTCTAAGAGAAAGATTGCATTGTTGTCCCCCCCAGTGCTGCACACTCAGCGTTACCCGGCTGGTTCTTGTTCTCATTTTGTTTTACCAGCTTCCTTGTGATAATAGGGCAGCTAGCTCTGTAGTGGCTTGGCAGTTCGCTGCCTGTGCCGGGACCGAGTGTATTAAGCAAACCTGGACTATGGTTTCCCTGAGAGTGTTCAGCTGCGGCACTAGGAAGGTGGACACTCCGACTTCCTTTTTACAGTAGTGTATGTCGCCTTACAGACTGGAGCTTAAAGGTCCATGAAGGTGTTGGAGTATCTGCGTGCTGACCACCGCAGTGCGTGTTGTGTAGGTGGTCCAGTGTCCTCTCTCTTTTTCATTATGAAGGTTAAATACAGTGCAAAGTGCAGTGTACCTTTGCTTGTACTGAAGTACAATGCGTGGTAAATGTAAAAGGTACAATTTAAGGAACCGACTCCTCTTAACAAGGAGGCTACCCGTGTGCGAGTGGAGGCTGCTGGTACGGAGGTTATGGAATCGCCTCCCTAGTCTCAAATTCTTTCCTCAAGTCTTGACTAAACTTTATAGTCAAACTCGAAAACAACCATCCATGACCTGTGCACCTCAACCTTTGACAGTCGCCATAGCAGCTAGTTCAGCTACGGCTATAACCTCTACCATTCATGTGGGTTCTTCCATGGGATTCTCAGCTGGTGGGCATTGATGGGGATACTGGTGTGATTAATTTCAATACTTTGCTTCTAAATACATGTATTAGCCTGGAAGAGGAAATTATGGATATGAATATCCTTAGAACTGATTTGAGTGCTTCACCCAGCCTATTCATGAATATTCAATATGCTCCAGAAATGCATTCTAATTCGCAAGAGGTTTCTCCCTCTTTGCCCCACCAATACAGTTCTTATCAAACTCATCATGACACAGTGAATCTTAAGTATTAGACTCCTCTACTCTGAGGGGTCACTCTTTGTCGGCTTCAAACCTAGTGCTTCAAGGCTCTGTGAGACTCTACCATAACATTGGTTGTGAAGTCTCTCTCCCTGGCTCGGTCAGACAGTAATTTATTATTAAACATAATACCAATCAACCTGATACATTCCAGGTTTTCCCTGCTGCTCTGGATCCTCGAGTGGAAGAATCTGCTCCAGTTGCGGGTTTTGGTACATCTTGTACTTTGGCATCTAGAGCCGCCTCGTAATTGAAGAAGCTAGCTGCCCCTACCCGCAAAGAAATCTAAGAATGTGATACTATGTTGCGCTATTCATTCTCATTACAAAATCTGCAGACACCTGGGTCAGTGGTCAGTATTACAGTTAACAAAAGAACAGCAGCAGCGTCCCACTCCCAAGTAGAAGGGAGATTCTTTAATGAAAATAAATAGCACAATATGGTATCCACCACAAGGCACTGATTGTGCTGACTGGCTGTTGTTAATAAATAAGGTTTGACCTGATCCATTAATTCTGTAATGCATTCTGGTGTCACTGTAGTACATACATTTTGTGAGTTCACGATAGCTCAATTTAACTCACATTTTCACCTTTCTTTGTGAAATATTTTGATCATTTGCAGTAACTAAATTTGAAAAACATGTTGAGTTGAGTTCCACAATGCATCCAAAGATAGCTCATTGTTCTGAGCACTCATTGCAGGGGTCTGTGCTCATATTCCAGATCACAGTTTCAAATTCCAGCAAGCCAGACTTAGCTTTTTCTCTCTCTGGGGTTCATAAACTTGTCTTGTGCAGCCCATTCTAAAGAAGCCCTTGGCCCATCATTCCTCTCCGGCTAACTATCACCCGATCTTCATCACTCCTTTCCTGGGCAAACTCTTGGAAAAGCTGGCTATCTCCCAGTTTACTCTACATACTGAATCTGCTGGTTGACTCCATGACCACCAGTCTGGCTTCAGAGCTGCAAGAAGCATGGAAATTGCTCTCCTCAACACCTGTGAAGACTTGTTCCAATCTTGACTCTACTCTCACTTCTGTCCTCATTCTCCTTGATCTATCCTCTGCTTTTGACACAGTCAACAATGCAATCCTGCTCAACCGTCTCCAGGACAACCTTGGTATTACTGATCAGGCACTGGCCTGGTTGACCTCCTTTCTCACCGACCGCCCCTCTCAGGTTCAACTGGGGTCTTTCCTCCCTTCCATCTCTCGCTCTACTTGTGGTGCTCTCTCCCTGGCTCTTCAACCACTACCTGGCACTTCTTGCCCCCCGCAACGCTACGTTGTGCTCCAATTTTCAAAGTTATTCGGATGACACTCAGCTCTCTTTCAGGTTCCCCTCAGCCACCTCTGCTTCTTCTTTTATACCAGACTATCTGGCTGCAATTCTGGAATGGTCTGCCGCCAATGATCTCTGCCTTGATGCCAGAAAGACTGAAATCCTCCTCATTGGGACATCCTCTCACTCATTTCTTCTCTCACTCTCTAGCCACACACTCTAGGCCATCTTCCTGCTCCTTTCTGTGAGGCTACGAAAACTGGTGTAATCTTCGACTTCACCCTCTCCTTCTCTCCTCACATCTCTGACATCTTTAAGAAGTCAAACTATCAGCTGCACCTCCTCAGAGGTATTCTTCCTTTTCTCACTTTCCCCCAGAAGCTCATTGTCTCCAGAGCCTGGGTCCTCTCTAAGCTGGACTATTGCAACAGCCTCTTTCTAAATGTTCCTGCCTTTACTTTTCAACCTTTACAACTTGTCCAGAACAGGACTGCGAGACTTGTCCTTGGCCTGAAGCACAGGGATCGTACCTCTCCAGCTCTGAAATCTCTTCACTGGCTCCCCGTGGCTGCAAGGATCAACTTCAAGAAACTCTGCATTGTCCACAAGGCTTTCTGTGGCCTGGGACTGCTCTACCTCCAACTTTCCCTTCCAAAACATCTTCCTTCTCGAGGTCTCCGCTCATCTACCTCCTACTCTCCGAGGGTCAGACGCTTCTCCAAGCAGAGAGCTGGGGGCAGATCTATCTCCTCGGCTAGTGCCTCCCTATAGAATAGCCTCCCTGCCTCTCTCAAACTTGAGCAGAACCACCTCTGGTTCCAGAAGCAACTCAAGACCTTCCTTTTCGCTTCCACTTTCTCTCTTCCTCTTCCCTGCTGATGCACCTGACTGCTTCGCGCACTGGTCACCTGGTCACCCTGTGAACTCGGGCACAGGCTCCTGCATGTCCAGTTCCCCTCACACTGCCTCCGGGTTCCCCAGCACTTAAGAGTCTGTATCTTCAACCCTACCATCCCTTCTCTCTGCACCTGTGAGCCACCGCTGGCTGCACTTGTGAGTTAACTGCACTTCCCCGTCCCCTCCCCCCTGGCACATCTCCCCTTCCCTCTTCCCAGCACTTGCGCAATCTGAATGACACAAGGCCTAGTAAGATCGTTATTTTGTCCTCCCTTGTGTCCCCCTTCTTGTATTGTCGCACCTAGAAACACTTGTGTACAGGCACGTTATAAATGCCACATCATTTCATATCATATATACACACTTTGATGATACTAATACCTACCTTACGACTGATCCAACATATCTGGACCAGAAAAGGCTAGTTATAATAATTAACACATCATCAGTATGGTGAAGGTCTAGAGCTTGGTTCTCCAAACGAGGTTTGTAAACAATAGGCCAAAGAAGATTATAATGTTAGAAGTAGTGATTATGTAGTCACATTACAGATAATGGATTCACAGTGTCAAGGCCCACATCCTGCTTGGCCAACAAACAATACTGTGGTTCTGGACAGATCATTTTATCTCAGTGTATAGGGCTGTGATGTCTTTGGTGGAAGGGTGTGGTTTCTCACATTCTAATGGCATATATTACTGGCAGACCAAGTGCCGGTAATGGTAAAACCATTTGGTGGTATCCCGCCGGATTTACCAGCGGGATACCACCAATCATATATATAGGGCCATAGTGTCTAACCGGTCAAAATTGCCAGTCATTTTCACACAAAATAGTTCAGTTCTTAAAATCGACACTAAGGGCCAGATTCTCAATTTTTTTTTGGCGCAAGTGAGGAAATGCGCTGGCATTTCCCCCTTTGTGCACTTCCGCAAACAAGGGGACATTTCTGGGCATTTAAAAGCCAATCCCAAATTCACACATGGGATGCACTTTTAAATGGCCAGAAAGGATCAGGGACGGGGGAGGGGACACAATTCATCTCAGGGTCATTTTTTACCATGTCATGATTTTATTTTTGAAGTGTGACAGCCACGATTTGAACTGCGGCTGTCACACTAGTATTTCCAACCCCAAACAGGGATGGAAATGCTTTTTTTCCAGTCATTTCACTGAGACGGGCCAGTAATGCGCCCAAATGAAAGGAGCCCATTCTCCGAGCCCCTTTAGAATCACTGTTTAAGTGGCTGTAGTGATGCTTCATATAAAATAGTAGTGATCATTGGTAAATTGCACCCGACCATTTGTTTCTCGGCACGCTCATGGAAACATCATTAAAAAAAAACACAGCCCCTTCTAATCTCCGTCCATGTTTGGGTATATGTACCTTCCTCTCTTTATGCTGTGGTATGTGTTCATTACTCCATTGCTTCCAATCTTTCGGCTTCACCCGAGCTTCATTAATGAATAATCTTTTAGGGTGCACATTCCAATGCTGAGGTATGTGTACCCCTGTCATGCAGCTACTGGTCTGGGCCCTGCTTCTCTACTTCACCATGTATACCTTCCCTGTGACTGTTTATGCTAAATGTGTCCTGTTCCTTTTCCAGCACCCAAGTGCCCTCATTGTGAATAGCTATTGTTGCCCTTGTAATGTAACTTCTGTTTACTATTCATATTCCAGCATGGTTTACAGGGATTAGGGGACTACGTGGGAGTACCCATAATTATATAAATCACCTTATTCATCCAAGCCAATATATAAAGATATAGGTTGTGATTATGATGAAGGGGTGTGAAAGAGGAACGGAGACTCTTGGGGTATCTTCCTTTTTTCGTTTTATGGTGTCCCCAAAGTTGTCTATACCTGGTTCTTAAATTAAAAGGGACAGATACAATTTCTCAGGATGCAGAGGACATACTAGGAGAGAAATAAACCACCGGTGCCCCATCTGCAGTTGGGCTCTGTCTACAGTTTGGATTATTAACTCCCATAAAAGAAAGCAATGGGAGCCGCTGCAGAAGGAGCATACTGCTAAAACAAACCCAAATAAAGGCCAGTATGTCTGTGATATGCCCAGCTCTGACCCAAGCAGAAGGGTCTGACTGACCATCGGGTAGAAGGGAGCTAACACCTTTAATTCAGATATGCAATTATCCGACGAGCAGAATTAGCACCAGTGGTAATTGCTCTGAAGCCTGCCATGGATTTCCAAACCTACATAAATGGCGACTAACAACACCATTTTCACACGTATGATCTGGCTGTAATTCTATCACACAAAGTGCCCAAATGATCAACATGTTATGTGGTAATTCCCCTGCAAGTACAGCCAAACTCGAAATGGGGCCCTAGAAATCCTTGCAAAAAAACAGATTGATTTTGAATTCTAACAAAGTCAATCACATTTTATTAAGTTTTCATTTTCAATTGGTCCACAAAAAGGTTTACAAATGCGCATGACAGGTAATCAATTTAGTTGTGGAAATTTTATGGCGCATTGCATTGTGAGAAGTCTATCTCATCATTCACACAATTTCAATGTATTCTGAATTAAAATAATTAAGTGTAACTTACCACTCCACTTGCAATGACGACTGGAGCTTCCAGGTCAGGATAGACATTATCCAAGTACCACTTGAAGCTTTTGCACTGGAGCTCTTTCCGCAATGTTCTTTGCTGTGCTAGGTCTCCGAGATCAAACTCTTTGAGGTTCATGTGGTACCCATGACCGTAAAAGACCTCTGAGTATTCGTCCAGCCAGACCTCCGCAACGCGGGCCAAGTTTCTTTCCACGGTTTTGATCCGGTCTTTAGGAAAAGAGTAAGGATTGTCATTTCTGAAAATATGACCAACTCTGGAGCAGGGGAGGATTTCAATTTCTCCGCCACACATCCACACCTAAGAAGGAACACCAATGCATAAATATAAATATATAGGTTTAGAACACCCTATAAAATGACTTACTGCTTGCTTCTTTTGTGCTTTCATTGTTATTATTCAAAGTTCTGAGATGGGAAATGTGTTGGGGGCGTCCAGACACACAGAAGAACTAGGTGAACTGGGAGAATCACCTGGCAGAAGGTCCACGGGTGGACAGAACCAATGGGTTTTAAGACACTTTCTAAATGTCAGTGGGACTCATTACAACCCTGGCAGCCGCGGTATGAATGGTGCCGGTAAGGTACCAGCACTATTCATACCGGGCCGCCACATTACGAGTTTGCTCGCGGGTGGCGGTATGCATGACTGGTCTGGCCAGACGTGCATACCGGCACCCGCGAGCAGACCAGGATGCTGACAACGGACCCGTCATTAACGGGGCCGTTGTTAGCATCCTCCCCATTCCCATTGAGCCCTATGCGGGCTCAAATGGGAATGGGGACGTACCGGGTCCCGAAAATGGGAATTACCAGACCCGCAAAAGTCGGAATGGCCCGGTAATTCCCTTTTTTTGGGACCTGGACACGAGTTTAGAGGTAGCCATACCGGTAATGACGGCATGGCTACCTCCAAACTCGTAATGAGGCCCAGTGACTTTGAATTAACACAAACAGGAAGAGCATTCTGCAGTGTCAAGCTTTGAAAATGAAGTCAGCGTCCTATTAAATGAATGCACAAGTGGTGACCCAAAACATGTGGACTTCTGACGGACCCAGAACAGAATGGCATGTGCTTCAGGCAAAAGGTTCTGTGAGGGCTGTGGTACTTCATTGGTAGGCAGAGTGAGGTCTTCATAGTTCAGGCGACATTGTGCTTTCCATTGTTGTTATGATGATTGACAAACCATGCTTATTTGTAGTGTTGTGCCCATTTGTGTTTCTTCAGCTTCAATGCTATGTTTCCCATTGCTAAGGCAGATGTATATGCTGCAGTGCTAGAAAGTGACCACCATTGCTTCCTGTAGGTCTCTACTCTGTGCCCAGGCCCGGCTGGCAGGCAGAGCCACTGAACCGGGCCACAAACAATAGGAATCAGCCTGGTGGAAGTTCTTCGGCCAGGGAGACTACTTGCGGGTCTGCTACGGGGAAGAAGCAGGCAGTACTTTTGGTCTCAGAGAGCACACACAGATTTCTCCACTTGGCCTTGTATGCAACTCCGGGGGCAAGTCCTTTGGTATACACGAGGCAACTAGCGAGGTGTGCCGACAGCTTCCTCCTCCAAGTACTAAATCAAGCACCAATCTCTGCCAATCTGTTTAGTAATGATGGAGAAGAAGCAGAGAGGGGTGAGGGACGGCAACACCGGCAGTGACTCTGCCTCTAAACTTGGAAGTCCCAGTAGGGAGAGGCTTCATTGTCACCTCTCTTCATATTCATCTTAAACTTTCAGGAGGGAATGAGCAAAGACATAAAGTTGCAGAAAGCATAACAAATGGCATACTTGTTATAACTAGCGCTGTAAGAAAAAAATATTCTAAAACAACTGTTTCATTTCTCCAATGTCGTGCTTATTAAACTAGACAAAAGTTGTAATAATGGATTTGCTTTGCTTCTATCAGAATGACCACAAATTTGTATGGCACAAGTAGAAAAAAAGCAAACAAACATTTTTCACTGTATTTAGTTCAGGAACTAAACCAACCCTTAATAATATATTCTGGCCCACCTGCTGAGTGTATTAACCCTATCCGAAATATTATATCTGGTTCCTCCTTCCCTCTTAATCTCACCTTTATTTGTATGAAAGATCTCTATGGATTGAATTTCAATAAAGTGTGTTCTGTGATCATCCACTCACTCAATGGCTGGTGGACATTATATAAATACCTAGAAAAAGGAATCAAAATTAAACAACGTGGATGGATTTAAATATTGCCATTGCTATTCCTATTTTCGGAGCTGACTATATTGAATTTCTACAGGGCCCGAGGACATACATGAGCCATGGGTAACACAGAACCACAGACACAGGTAAGGTGGTGACGCAGTGAAAGCTCTCAAAAGATATCATTGGCTGGCACAAACATGAGAGCCCATAAGGTGTGCGGCGATAACGTCAGCTTCTGCCTAATGAAGGCAAGGCATTCTCTCGCCTGCGAACCGGAACCGGCGTCCAATGGGTGCTAGTTTCTATATCAGGTCCTGCTATGTGTGATGGAAAGCTAATGGTGGAGGGTCTGTCATGTAGAAAGACTGAGCAGAATTGTACTGGTCGTGCATGGAGCTGTAAAGCTATGCCCCATAAAGGCTGAAGGATCTTCTGGGAGAAAGTTCATTTTTAATGTAACCAACTGTGTGTATCTTATAGACTTGTTTTGTATAAACTCCAATACGTATTACCTATAGGAACCCTGAGGACTGGGAGCTCGGTAGCCACAATTTTGGGATGTGGATACTCTGACGATTCCGCTGTCGATTTCTGCACAGTTATACGGAAATAAAACCTGATCCTACTTTTGCTGCCTGGCCTTCTTATTGGATGCATTTGTAGGTGTCTACACTACACAGTGAATATGATTAATTGTATTTATGTTATTATAATGTACACTTCTTTTTTCCATTAAAGAAAATCCAATTCAAGAAAAATGAATAAGTCCTCTTTTTGTTTCAATGCTATTATGAAGTTTGTATACTGTTTTGTTTCTCCACCAGACCTCTATGATCCTGTTCCAGGTGCTCAGTACAGAACTACAAAGGCATGGTCAATATCATATCTCTTGACAATACTTGGACTGACATACCAATACAACTGCCTCATTTTTCTGTTACAGTTTAATGAATGCAAAAATGCGAATAGATTCCACTACATCTGTAATGGCAAATTGTTACCTTAAATCAACTTTTTGCAAAATAAGTAGCACATTTTGGTGAATATTAGGTACATCGAAATGGCTTAACAACAAAGTCAATATCTAAGTGAAATAAATGATAATTTCCTAAAATCACTACCAACAGTGATGGGTGAAATTGCCACTTGAAAAAAGAAAACGAATGCAAGCAGAGATTAGAATTGTAATTGCTTAATGTCATGGTTCCACCTAAAATGTTCTGTTTTCAGGTTCATTTTATAGAGACATGTTACATATGGGTCCGTACACTATGCATTTGAGAAAAGCTTCTCTGGGTACGCTCCCAATTTAATTTGAAAATGACACTTCTCTAAAGTCTTGGATGGATGTGGCATACCCATTCAGACAACACACTGAATGTTCTGAATTTTCAGGACATTCACCGTTCCCAGAGTCCTGTTGATGTTAAGAAGTATAGTTCACACATTCTTTTCACAGTACGTGCCTAGTTCCCTGCATTATAAAACTCGTGTCAAAATAAGAGATAGTGCTTGTCAAATGCAAAGCATGTAACAGCTTCTAATTAGAGGCACTTGGCTGCAATTCTCTTCAGAAGTATCTCCCAGTACAAATCGGACTTTATTTTCAACTATTAAAATTGAAGCTGAAATCAGATCCCAGAAGGTTGATCAGCCACTGCAGCTGTTTCAGAGCTATCAGTAGGTCATGAGATCAATTCCCAGTACGAAAACAAAATGGCCCCCTTAAATCTTGTGATTTGTAGGTTGAACACACATATGTAGATGTATGTATTTATTTATTTATTGGGCATTTGTTGGGTACTTATAGAACAAGCAAAATTGCGTTTCATAGCTCCCACATGGCAACATGGAGGGAAGATGGGATGAAAACAATGAAACACTGAAAGATAAAGACGAACTTACTAGGCCTTGTGAGCATTCAGAGCGTGCAAGTGCATAGAGAGGAGAGGGGATTAGGGAGAGGGGGTAAGTGATGGAGTGCCCATGCTAGTGTGTGAGCAGCAGGTGTAAGTGCCCAGAGTAGGAAGTGCTAGGGAATTATCATCTGTAAAAGATACAAATGAATGGGTAAGTGCAGGCCTACAGTGGCAAAGGCCAGTAAGTGCCTTGGCAAGTGCTGTGTGTAGGCGGAGGCTGAAGGCGATTGGGTGTGGCAGGCTAGCGCCCCGAAGGACACATTAGGCTCCTGGTCACCAATCACAGCGAACGTGAGATTAGCCGAGGAAGGAAGAAGGGAGAGGGTGAAAAGGAAAGTCTTTAGGAACTTCTGGAATTTGGGCAGGTCTGGCTCAAGACGAAGAGGAAGGGGGAGGCTGTTCCATAAGAGGAAGCCAGCTGAGGATAGAGATCGGCCTCCGGCCCTCTGTTTAGCGAAACGCTTGACACACAGAGAGTTGGTACCAGGGGGACGTAGCGGTCTAGAGGGAGAGTATTTAGTAAGAGCAAGTTGCAGATAGCATGGTCCCCGACCTCAGACAACCTTATGTATGCACAGTAACCGGGTGAGTTATAGTTGTCCATGACAGTTGCATGCACAATATGTCAGGTATGTTGGCAATGTATGTAGAGCACATTAGAAACTGAATTGTTTCTTAAAACATAATAGCTGGTGTTAAAATATATGACCTGAAGGTTACCCCCATCTCTCTTCAGCAGATGCATAAACCGTCCATACTACACTAGTTCATGTGATGTGTTATGTGGATAACATGAACAATGGTGCAGCACTCTGCGTTCCACGTGGGAACACCTTGCTAGTTTCTTCTTCCACTGCTTCATTCACTCTTTGCCTTCTAGAATTTTATATTGCATTTGAAGTTTGTTTAATCCTATTTTGGTATTCATTAATGCCCCCCTAAACATTGACCTCCTCTAAAGATTTTAGCTCGGGTTATTTATAATATTATGGCAAATCACCAGGCTGATTAGCTCATGCCGACCATAAACTCCCAATCACTCCAGGGAAGAACATTCCAACCCTCTGAACAAGAGATCCACATATGAAAGGTAATGGATAACACTTTGATGCACAGTTCTCTCGCACACACCCTACAGAAAGTTCTTCTGAAGGTGTGTGCTTCAGTTGTCAATGCAGGCTGTACAATTGTGTCTATCATGTGCCCCTCGTGCTGTCCATCTGCTTGATGCTGTTACCTACATGTTTAGCCTTTTGTACACTTCTGGCCATCATGAGGATCAAGGGATGTGCTTTTGTGCAAGTGTGTAATTATTGGACTTAGCATAAAAAGAATATGCACGTGATGTATGGGCATGTGCCCTGTGCCAGGCCTGCTGCATCTTGAATATTTACCCAATGCTGATTGGAACATATTGAAAGGAAACGTATCAATGTGTGTTACAAGCAGCATAGGTAAAACATGTAACCTAAATGTGAACATTTGAAATGTTGTCTTTAAAGTGGTCTTGCTGTGATCAATCTTAAAGATGTGGCAACATGAATATAAGGAGCACAACAAGCATTTCGCAAACTCTGATTTCAAGATCCAAATCACAAGCAGGGCATCCCCTCAAAATCTAAACAATTCAGAACCCTGAACCCCAGACAAAGAGATGTTTAGTAAATTCTATACACCCAATTAAGTGTTCCCCAGTAAGGTAACACCGGGCTGTGATATTACCTTAGTGCGCACAGACCCAGGAGCATCACCCATGAGTGTGGCCTGAGACTAGTCATATTATTATTAGGTGATCCCTTTGCAAGCCCTTCAACAAAGCTGGACGGATACCCTCTAGTAACCATGATGGCTACTAAGCCAAAGGGGACAACCGCTCGATTGTGGGAACAAGTAATATAGCCAGGGTTCTAAAAATACTTGCCCAGAACCCATTATAGGTAGGTATGATCCCCAGAGAGCAACTGGTGCCTGATAACTCACTTTAGAGGAAGATAAGTCTTGCACAGTTTGGCCTTAACTTTGATGCCATCAAAGTGGGGTTGGTGGTAAGCTACATTTTAAGAAGAATGTTTTGATCACTAGAGGGGTTTGATTAGGGTAAGATCTTTTTCTTTAAAATATCAGGCAGTGGACCACTAAGCTAAGAGTCTACTTACTTACCACAGTTCCTTATTAAGTGTATGCTGCTTCTTGTCACTGATTACATGCCTAGGACCAGTGGATCCTACATGAGTCATGGGACAGACTCAATGCTGGAAACTAAGTGTCTGGAGACTGAAGACCAGTGTTGGCATTTCTGCTGCTCCATTTCATGTTGTCAAATGAGAAGGCACAGACACTGCAATGGGACCGTCGTCTCTCTTTTGAAGATGCTTTTATTCAGAAAGCCCCCTTGGCCGTTTTATGCTAAAGCATTTTCTTCATTGTGACGTTTCAAAGGCATGAGGGTGATAACTCTGGAATACGCATCAAACATCACAGATGGCGGCCTCTGCTTAAGTAAACTAATCTCTATCAACGTTTTTAAACCCTTGTGCCATGGTTGTTGGTGACAGGTAACGCAGAGGGTTGGAAGGAGGGAACGAGGTCAAAGGAGGACGTGATAAATGACAGAGCTGAGGATCAGGAGGATGAGGGGAGGATAAAAAGGAGGAGGCAGCTGGGGGCATAATGGGGGTGAAGTGGCATAGTTTGGCCAAGGGGGACAGAGTCTGCTGAAGGGGCAGAATCTGGTGAAGGTGCAGAGGCTAGTAGCGGTGTAGTAACATTGGAGAGGCATGCACATGCATATAGTGGGCCCAGGGCAGCGGAAAGCCTAAATATGCCACTGTGCGGGGGTAATTGGGGATTGTTAGGATGACCAGGGCAAGTGAGATAAGAAAGTGAAGCAGGGAGAAGGGCTACGTCGCTTAGGTGCAAGTTATTGATTTGCAAGTAGCAAGTAATAGAACATCCAAGTGACGGGAGGCCCATTTGCCAGAGGCCGCTATGAGAAGAAGAATATATTGGAGAAACTGCATTCGCTGACAGAGAAGGGCACTCAGCCAATCAGGTCGCTTGAAGAGTGGGCGAGAATACACTGTATACTGCACACTCTTTCCAGCCACCAGAGTACCTTCCCTGGGTGGCGCCATCTTTTTATTTTTACTGTGGAGAGCCAACAGAGGCATCTCCAAGCTCCCTGTTGCCTCCCCACCCTCCCACCTTCTCCCCATCCCCAAAACAAAATATACTCTTTCCCCATCCTCTCTCTCCCTAACCACTTACCAGCTGGACCAGAGCTTTCCCACTGACAACCGCCACCATAGTAATAAAAAAGGGACTTAGTCCCTTTTTCTATGGTGGTGGCTATTTATTTTTATTTTTTGGGTGATTGGGGTTGTACAATAAGTGGAGTCAATCACCCGTATAAAAGAATAAACCATTTGCATCCGAGACAAACACCGGGGTGCAAATGGCTATCACCCCCTTGTTGGGGGGGAGCGGGCACAGCCGCTAATGGCCCACAGCCCTTGCATAGGCTCGGGCTGATGGGCTGTTACCGGCCATGTCTGCCCACCATACATGGGGTGATTTCAGTATAATTGGTGTGTATCATCTGGCAACGGGACCATAACTAGCAAGAGAGAAAAGGCGTGAGAAAGAGAGAGAGAGAGAGAGAGAGAAAGAGAGAGAGAGAGAGAGATAGTGATGAAGAGAGACAGAGAGACAAAGTGAGAGAGAGGAGTGAGAGATAGAAAGAGAGTGTGTGTGAGTTGTTGAAATTGTTCTAAACATACAATGTAAACACATGTATAAAAACTATTCTTTCACCCTTGAGAAATATATAGCACATTGAAGACAATAAAAAGGGCCATATTGTTTAAACCCTCATAAGTAAAAGTATACTACACACACTATTACAACATAGTCATTGATTAAATTACAAACACATAAACAACTTTAATACCTTAAATGAAAGTTCCATATTTTCACCACCCCAAACATCTAAGCCAGGGTCATATGTTCCAAGTTCATAGAAATACTTCTTATCAATAGAGAACAATCCACCAGCCATTACTGGACACCTAGAAAGGAACAATGTATAGTATTAATATCTAACAAAATGCCAGCCATTACTGTAAACCTGAAGAGGAAGATTAATGCAGTTAAATCAATAGTTTATACAGATGAGAAACAATCAGGTACAATGCTCGAGTAAAGTAACAAAATCTTGGCCGTAGGCATTGCGCAAAATGAATCCCCTTCATAATTCTGGGCCGTTTAGATGCTCTGACAATGTTCATCTTGTGCCACGTCCATTTGGGAGACAACCTGGAATAAAACGGTTACATGACCCTTTGGAAATGTAACTCTTAAATAAAATCACTTGGTCATTAGTTGTACGGCCTAAATATATTAAGATATTTATTTATTTATTTATTTAATTTCAATGTGTTTTAGTTATTCACAAACTTTACACATACCTATATATCATAAGAGAAAAACATGTAAACATCAATTAAATTCAATTTCAATAAAATCAATCATAAAAAAATTGGATCCTAAAATACAACCTTAACAAAAACAAAAAAAAGGGCTGAGAGTTATTACCTGTAATTATGATCAAATAATTATTTGTAACTGCTGTACAGCGACTTCATTAAAGTGCTAAATGCTTCACGGTACAGTTCACTCTAAGTAATTGTGTTGCTTACTTTACTTGGAACCATACCTAGTAAAGTGTTGAGTGCAGTGATCTATTTTCACTATTCAAACAATAGTGCTAAAAACGATCTTCTTTGCACTATCATAGTGGACCACACGTCTTCCTAGTATGTTCATATACATATTTCCCAATTTCACACACTGAGTCAAAACAAGCCCCACACTTTCTATTTCAGTTGTAATTTTACAGATGCGACAATATCTAGTCTGTTCCTCCACTGTTCCAAGGTGGAAAGAATAAATGTAAACTTGTTCCAACACAAAGTTATAAGTAAGGTCGCCTTACATCTTGGTTGCACCGCTATTTGGGAAGTAACTTTCTTCCCTGTGAAGTGGATTTTCTTCTTACAAGGCATTAACAACACGAATGGAAATTAACTATGGTACTCGGCCTAACAAAGTTTCAATTAGTGCAAGTGCAAAGACACGGATAGGAAGGAAATGGGAAACAGACAGGCGACTACTGTACTAGGCCTGATGACATTTCTGGTCGAGCCAGAGAATTACACAAGGTGAGGTAGAGGGGAAGAGAAAGGAGGGAGAGGAACAAAACAAGTGACTATCGTACTAGGCCTAACAACATTTCAGATAGAGCTGGAGGCGGAGGGGGGAATAACAAGTAAAGGAGGGGGGAGACAAACATTGTTACTATCATACTAGGTCCAGGGACAATTCAGATAGAGTAAGTGCATAGAAGAAAGTAAGAAGGGGAGGAGAGAGAGAGAAAGGGGAGGGAGAGGAGAAGAGAATGGAGAATAAAACAGTGAGACAAGCAGAGAAGCGGGGGGGGAGTGAAGAACAGTTGCAGAGGTCAGTGAAACACATAATGTTGCAAGGGAAACAGAAAATGAAGGCAAGGATTCACGGTGAGGATGGGCAAAGCATGATTCAGAGTCAACCTGAGTGCGAGATCCAGGGATGGTCCAGCATGATAGTTGAGGGGGAGAAGCCCCAAGGCTCAATGTGTCCAAAAGTCCAAATCCAAGCGTTGGCAAAAGTAATTGATGGTGAACCCTTCGTGAATCAAGACAACTCCTACAATAAATGGGGCTGGGGGGATTGGAAGAGAGGGATAGGGGGAGGGGAGGAGGGAGAAGAGATCCAGGAAATGGCAGGGGGAGGGGGCACACAGCAACATCATGGGGGACTAGAAGGGGGTGGGGGGCACATAGGAACATCACAGGGGATCAGAGGGGTGGGGGGCACACAGCAACATCATGGGGGACCAGATGGGGTGGGGGGCACACCGGAACATCACGAGGGACCAGAGGGGGGTGGGGCACACTGCAACATCACAGGGGAGCAGAAGGGGGTGTGGGGCACATAGGAACATCACAGGGGATCAGAGGGGGTGGGGGCACAAAGCAACATTAGAGGGGACCAAAGGGGCGGGGGGTACATAGGAACATCACAAGGGATGAGAGGGGTGTGGGGGGCACACAGCAACATCATGAGGGATGAGAGGGGTTGGGGGGCACATAGGAACATCACAGGGGATGAGAGGGGGTGGGGGCACACAGGAACATCACTGGGGACCAGAGGGGGGTGGGGGGCACATAGAAACATCATGGGGGACCAGAGGAGGGTGAGGGGCACACAGCAACATCACCGGGGAGCAGAGGACGATTGGGGGCACACAGCAACTTCACGGGGGACCAGAGAGGGGTGGGGGCACATAGGAACATAATGGGGGACCAGAGGGTGGTGGGGGCACACAGCAACATCATGGGGGACCAAAGGAGGGTGGGGGGCACATTGGAACATAATGAGGGACCAGAGGGGGTGGGGGCACACAGCAACATCACGGGGGACCAGAGGGAGCTTTGGGGCACATCGGAACATAACAGGGGACCAGAGAGGTGTGGGGGGCACACAGCAACATCACGGGAGACTTGAGGGGGTGGGAGGGGTACACAGCAGCATCACAGGGGACCAGAGGGGGCCACACTGCAACATCAAGGGTGACCAGTGTGGGAACGTACCTGAAGCAGACAGGGAGCAGACAGGGGCCAGGAACGGGCCTTGAGAGGAGGGCCGGCCAAGCCTACCATCTCTCCCATAGGCCGATATGTTCCTAGCCCCAGCCAATCAGGGGCAAGCTGCTGCCAAACAAAGGCCTAGGCACTCAGGTGCGCGTGGGGTGGCCATGATGGGAAGGCCAGGCAGCACCAGCATACAAAGAATATTCAGAACACAGAGCTGGCATGTGGCATGCAGAGGCCTTCTTTGCCCAGGGTCAGCACTGCACAATTCCAAGTGAAAGTCAATTTGAAAATAGTTTTAAGAATTTGCACTCCATGCGGATTTGCATGGCAAAGCCTCCAGGGAATACCTCATGTCCAGGTGTTGAAGAAATGGTGATTGTGTATCCCGATGGAAGGGGGAGGGAGGGAGGGGCATACTGAGTTAAGCGGACATACCCTTACCCTTAACTCAGTGACTTCCCCTTCTAGAGAAGATGATAGGATCTCCTGTCTTTTCACATGGGTTGGATTCCCAGGGAGGATTCCACCTGGTCCTGGAGTTCTTTTCCCAAGTTCTATCAGTGCCGTCTGTGAGACCCAGTGTGAGAATTGGGAACTTCACTCCCAATTGTTAAAGGGACTGGTAACGTGGGGATTATTGTAGCACTCACCCAAACCTTTGTTCCCAAAATAGTCATAAGGATTTTAGCCACTGGGTACTTATGTCACAGTGTACACACCCAACTTCTTTCTTCCCGGTCTTCCTCCAGTCTTTAGACAATAGCTCAGGTTTAAAAAATGCAAACGTTTTACACCCAGTGTCTAAGTGGGCCCATCCCGGTCTTCCCTTAATACTGGCCAGTACTTTATAGGTGGTTTTATTCCCGGACCACAAGTATTGGTCAGTCCGGGCAGATAGCATGTCAAGGCAAGAGGGGATACGGGTTGGAAAGGAAATCCTCGCATTTCCCAGTTGTTTCCTTTTTGCATAATACTCTGGGGTTTCCTCTTCGTAACCAGGATACCAATAAAAGGGATCATCCATAGTTTGGTAATTCATTTCGAGTTTTCGATTTGAGTAGTCTTCTTCAACTGCCAGGGTTATCTCCTTGGCTATCGCCTGGGTTATCGTCTCGGGAGGATAGCTCATGGGCAATGGGCTCATCTTGGAAGCAAGATGCCGTGAAGCAACACAGGTTCAATCCCGGGTCCGAGCTTAGAAACCTCTGTGTATTAAGCGTGTTATAAATAACCAATTACAAAAGAGGGGTATCAGAGTCTTCTTCATCCGAAGCACTTGGGGATCCAGTTTCCTGGTCATGTTCTTTAAGGGGTAATTTTTGCTCATGGGGGTTACCATCCGATCTGTAGAGGTGAACATTGCAAGGGAAATCCTTTTGAAGATGTCCAAAGCCTCTGCAGAAATAACACGTGGGTCTTGGCGTCTCTACTCGTGAGGAAGAGAGTCTCCCCAAATGATGAAGGCGTACAGAGACACACCTCAGCTATTGTTAGGTGTGTCACCATTTGAAAAGATAAGAGGTAGGAGGATATGTTCAAAATTGTTTCCTCAATGGCTGACAGAGAACAAAGTGTGTGATGGCGAGATAAGCGTCACTGAGGGAAGGTTGGTGCATGTGGGAGATTTTGTCAGTGTAAAAAACCATTCAGTGTACTCAAAGGGTGTTTGCATTTCTTCAAGCCCATCAAGATCATGCGGATGGGAAAGAAGCACGTGGTGACCAGCGCTGGGAAACGCTGGAGTATGGACCGGGTTGCCATTGTACGGCATCCGACATCAGGGTTACTGATGCAAATGAACGGTGTTCATATCGTTCTCACCGCAGCGAGCATGAATGCTACCAAGATTCCCCGACCAGGGAAGACATCAGAATGAGCAGCGAGAATGCGGCATTCATCATATAATGAGGGAGCCAAGGAGACGGCCTTTATGGGGCGCATGGTGGAGAAGATGTGTTGCTGCAGAATGATGGGTTGGATGAGAGAAGGAGCTACGATGTCACATCCGGTCGTTTGACAAGGCAGCCTTTAAAGTTCAATGAGTATGCAATGTCAAATGTGTATCATTCAGAATAGTTGCGTATACACATTTCTTTTAGTTTTTCCATTGTGTATTCCTCATGCTAACTGTAAGAGGAAGCAGATGTTGTATCATTGGGGCACACATTGGCATCTCCCTTTTCTCCGGGTGCTATCGCCTGCTCGCTCTCATCAATATTCAGTGTGCACGTGATGGTGTTCAAACGTTTTAATATGGAATGCCTAGCGGACCTTGGATATAGACAGCTGGATCCATTTTCGGCGGTTGGCAGATAGGTTCCGACATCCATATAGGTCAGACCTGTGTTTGGGGTCTTTATGTTTTAATAAACTTATTGGATGTTATTACCTTAGTGGGTCACTTAAAATCACATATATGCGCCAAGGGTGTGTTCTCAGGCTGACAGGTGAAAAAGCTGCTCCTCTTTTGTGGCCAATGAAACACCTGGAAGCTCTTGTCACAGGTTCAAAGGGGTACAGGCTTACCACCTATACGGCTCAAATCCTTTTCTGTCCTCATGCTTTCAGGGTCTGCCATGGAACGTTCCCAGGCTGGCCAATGTAGAGAACATCCTAGTCTTTTTGCTGATGAAATGTCAGGAAGCACACGCCGCACTCCTGGTTTTAAAGGGGGTTCACTCGCATGACCAACACCGCTCCAATCCTCACCTGCAATCATACGTTTGGGCCGGCCTATGGAAAGGTTGACCCTTTCTTGGCAGTGATGAAATACCAAGAAGCTACTGTGTTGCCTATTCCAGGTGCCATCAGCTTCTCCTCTGCTGGGTCCCTTTCCCTTATGTTCCATACTGTTACTTCCGCTGATTTCACCCCACCCCGGGGAGACTTATGACCTCTTCTCACTGGTCTCATTGGCTCACTGGTACTCAGCTTCCCCTCCCTGTCTCCAAACTCTACTCAAATTGTCAATGCAGGGGAGAAGAAAAAAGCTCAGGATGTCATGTTCGATTGTATTGTATTTTTCTCTGTGGAACTCTTTGGTCAGACGTGAGTGTTCTCTGTTCCCTTGGTTTATCAAGAGTAACTGCCTCTTGTTCTGCTTCTATCAGCACTTATATAACACACAAGGTATCTTTTATATGCATTGGTGACACTCTAAGAAGCCGCTCTGTTACATTACTGAGGTTGCTCCCCCAAGTGATTGGGAATTGCCCAACAATGTAAGAAATGCTCTACTGAGAATTAACAAGAACTAAATACTTCAGAGGGGTGTGACCCACTCACGAGGAGCGTAAATCCATACAAGCTTCTTTTTTTCTACGCACCACAGAGAATAACGATGTACATCTCAGTCTGATCCAGCTCGTAATGGCAGTTCAGCCAGAAATGTCACAGCACGGTGCACATCATACTACACAAGCAAGCGGAACCGGTCTCCCCTTTTAGAGGAGCACACCCCCCTTTAAAGACTCCAAAGGCTGGACATCCGAGGAGAGAAATATTCACTGCCCGAACTACAGTTCTAGATGGTTGACTCGTGGAAGCCCTGCCTGCATCCTGTTTCACTACGTGCTTTTAGACTGGAGGTGTACTTATGATAAGAGGTTACCGGTACCGCAAGTTAAACATTTAAGTAACTTTATCTACATTTAATTTCAGACCGGTTCAGAGACCACAAACACCCTGTTCATATCTTGTGTTATGTCCACGTGGCTACATATTCCACGACTCCGAAACTATGCATTGTGCTACCGTGCTGTGAGTGGTTTTACGTAGCACAGACCTAGCTGTGAAGTCACCTAGCATTGGGCATTGATATATAAATCAGCTGGAAGCCGACTAGGCAGCATGTTTCTTATGCATATATTGCATTCAAGGGAACAGGAGCAAGCACAGGGTGGGAGCCATTCACCTCCTCCACACTGCACGCCTTGGATCTCTGTTTACCGGTGCTGCCGCCGCCTCAGAAACACTCAATGTGTGCATAGGGACATCATGAAGGACATGTGCAGCAGTGGCACTTCAGAGAATTGCCTCAGCATTGGTGTCTAGAGTGAACCACCAGAGCTAGGAAAACCTGTCCATACTTCCACTATTGCTGTATTCTAAAACATTCCAAAGGTCTTCAGAAATCCTCTTAGCTCTTGTTTCTATCCCTTGAATCTATATCTATTCCATGCAGCAGTTTTTTTTTTAAATTGGAGCTTTTTTGATCTACCTGCTACTAACAAACTTGGCAACGTGAGGATTTGTGAAAGTCCCTTACTTTACTATTTATGCGTGATTGGTTTGAACATGAATTGGGTTCGACCAGTGTACAGTGGAGCCCATCAAAACAATTGTCGACTGCTGAATGAATGCAAATTTTGTAAATGATAAAGGTGACTGTATTATATCTGGATGTAATAAACTCTGTCCCTGTTAGCATCACTGGTCAATAGACATGAACAGCACTGACCGATGTACCAGGTGCTATCAAGGACACCTAACAGCATCACAGCATGTCGCATGTTGTTGCACAGCCATGCTCCTTTCTTTTACTCACCAACCCTAGTGCTGCCATCCAGTAGCCACCGCTCCGCTTTTCATAAACGTATACTGCCTCCCAAATACTGCTTTTTTCCTTCCTATAGGACCCTAAAGAAAGCCCCAAATTACAGAAATCTGCAGCCTTTAGCTCTACAGATATTTGGGGCTGCAAGGCCCATAAGCCCTAGCAATCATTGTATGAGGATACTGGGAGTCATGGTACTAAACGACTCAAGAGCGGGAGTTTGCTCTCTCCATTCTGTATAAGGATGAATGCACGTGAAGATAAGGGACATCGTTCTCTACCATAACTAACTCAGTGTGCATACAGTTTAGGAAGTAAGATGACTATTTGGGCATTGACCTACACAAACATGACAGAATCACAACCATTGTCTAGGTGACGAATGATCAGCCACTACCACTAAACACATGCATAATGCAATACAGTATATGCCAGAGCGAATTCTGGAAAGTATGACTTTATCAGAATCTTACCTTATTGGATCTGCTTCTTTGATGTTATGCTTCTTAATGTCTTCAGGAGGGATCGGCTTCCATCCAAAATTCATTGGCCAAGAGAATATTCCTCTCTGATAGTTGTCCACAGTCATATAGCTAAATGGAGAAACAGAAAGGTACATTTTCTGTGTCTAGCTATGCCATGCTGTTAACACAAGCTCATTACCTACCACAACACTTTATTATCATCATCACGTATTGATCAGAAAAAACCCATTACAATAACACACAACAGTAAGTTCATTAAAGACATAGCCAACTAAATAGTACAGAATTTTAAATCAAAACTCTACAATTGGAAAATAATAATCCTATGCCTCATACTGCCCTATGTTTGCTTCTGCCGTTCCATTTGCACGAGAGGAACTGAGCCATGACACATACCATTGCTGATCTAGCTGTAGTCTGTGACCAAACCATGGCCTTATGAAGATGACTCATATGAGCTCCTTCCTGAGCAGTGCTTTCAACCAGCTGGTCTTGGCTGATCTGTATAAATGTCAATATTAAACTTTCTGAGGGTCTATATCCCTCCATCTTCCCACCACAGCTTCTAATGGAAGAGAACCAATGCAGAATCTAATATAGAGTGAGTGTATATCTTTAATGTACATGGTGTGAGATAGTGTTCTCAAGCCATGATCCACATTCAATTCGAAATACTGGGACTTCCTCGGATGTAAAGATGCCTTCTCCAGGAAGACCTCCATTTTTCACTCTCAGTATCTCGCCTTGGGGTGCCTTGTGTCAACCTTACTTCTTGCTTCAGAATGTATCATGTGGGGCAAATCTACAGTTGTCAGGACTTCCTGATTGCCTTGAACCAGCCCAGATCTTCCTACCAAGGCTGGGATAGCAGGTCTGTCCAATGACACATATAGTGGAACCCTCAGCCATCACCCAAAACATCAAAGGTCAAAGTTCTATTTTGTGAGAGATATATGCTACCCCCAACTTTTCATGGGTTAGTACTGAGAATTTTGACCAGTGACTTTCAAAGAAACATTTTCCATGCTCTGTATCCTGGGGCAGAGTCTGAAACCCCACAACTCAAGACCACAAGCTGCCTCTGGCAAGCCTTTGGTTTGGTAAACCTCCAATGCGGGATAGATTAAATGATTCTCAAAACAGTGGGAAAATGAAGCATTTCTCCCAGTAATTTGTCTTATTGTAGAAGAACCCTCATCTAGCTGGGCTACCCATGAATCATTGCCAGTGAAAGAAATGCCCAGTTAATCAGACTAAGAGACTTGATGAGGGGTTAACCAGGGGCTGGTGCCCCGTATGTGATAGAATTGTTCAATATTTGTTTCTTACCACTATCATAGTTCTGGTCTTAGAGCCATTGATAGTGAGGCATTTTCTCTGGCACTATGTCTCCAACCCTCACACCAAAGTCCTCAATCCATTCGCAGTCTGAGAGATATAACGGTTATCCACAAAAACGAATACTCAAGGACTTACTTCACATATTTCCAATTGGTCCTCAACCCAGCCCCCTTAAAAATAGGTATGATTTGCGCTATTTTCCACAGAGGAAAAACCACACCAGTAGATTTTACTGTGTTATACCATATACACAGCTTTAGGGCCCATATAGATGCCTCTAACTTATATAAACCCGAGGGTGTTCCATCTGATTCCAAATAAGCGTACTGTGTGGTGTGCAAAACTTGAACTGGCACTTTTTTCAACTCTATTTCATACTATCATTTCAGGAGTTTGTTATAAAAATGTAGGAGATGCATGGGGTACTAAAAGATTAAGCACTGGGTGATTTTACCACAAAACCTTGAATACCTAATGACAAACCAACCTATTTTAATAGAAATGTGTATGTGTAAATGTTTGTGTCCTAGTCTCGGTATTGTTCCTTCCAATAGCTAGGGATTGCACCATTTCATTAGAAATCTCTGCACCTGACTAATGGGCAAGCATGGTGTTCAGTCATAATATCGAAAAAAATGCCGAAAGACAATAATTTCGAAAAAATAATGTAAAAAAAAAATATCGAATTCTTTCTTTTTTTATTTGTATATTTTTTGGGGGTTTCACGAGTAAACAAAGGTTAGAAAAAGGGGGGGTTGTTGGGTAACCCCCTTTTCGAATAAAAAATGTAGTGAAAAAGAAATTAGATTTTTTTTTTCTACATAATTTTTTCAAAATTATGACTTTCGACATTTTTGTATTCAATATTAACACTATAAACCGGGCAGCATGCCGCACCATTACAGAGTCATGGCTAATACAGCACACATACGATGTCGCGGTAATACCTGTAACTAAGACTATATGGTCATCTTCTAAGTAGTCCTGGCTAGACAATTGTCACTCTTCACCTGTTCTTTACAACCTCCAATGCATCTAAATGATTGGTGTATGTGTAGTGCTTTGCCTCCATCCCCCACTCACTGAATGGGGATTTAATAACTCAATGGCATAGTTGTCATTATCTCCACCTCTCTATGAGAAAGAGGAAAAGTTCAGGAAATCAGACACATAAAGGTTTTTACAAGTGAAAGTATTACTTCTTATTCATTTGAAAAATACAATTAAGGAATAGTCAAGCACTTGTCAATCTAGCTAAGGGAAAGACAAACATCACCTTAGGCACGACTACAAATTCCATCGGGATGCTGATTGCCATTCACGTTTTAATAATCAATTTACCTGAAGAACTGCACACCCAGGTTCCACTACTATTGCAGGGTCACACAACAGGACTTCTTTTATAATACAGGCACAAACACTTAACTCTGAACTAGGGTAACATTGTGGATCAAGCTTCGGGAACAGTTGCTGACTGAAACGCTCCTGGTACTGGGATCCTAGCACGGCACCTATTACGCAGTCTCAGTGAGATCCAACAATCTCTGAAGGGTGTGTGCAACCTCTGAAATATCTGTATGATGTACCATTCAACATGCCCTACTTAATATTCTCTCTTTTTCGCAACTATAGCACTTCATCAAGGTAACTTTATAGTGAGGGGGAGCCATATTGGAAGCTCACAATCAGCTGCTCCCAAAGGGTGCACCTTTTTAAAAGTCCTTTAATGGATCAGCACACAGAGGCTCCTGGAGGTGCCTAGCTCCGTACACCACACACATCACACCCCAAGAAGGTAATTTCACTCTGCGAAATCTACACTTATCCCTTCAATGCTTCTACTCTCCAAACAATTCTCAACAAGATCTGACTAGACCTTAAAGGGTGCCAACCTATGGTCAGTCACACATGAAAATCACTCCCTCCCATTTTCAATTCAGCTATCATTTCACTCAGAACTCTCCTTGGGGTGTGGTATTTATTCGCACACTGATACTGTGCCTCTGTGCGCTATCTGCATTACCCTTTCTGCAGTGTAGCAACTGTGTCTTGCACCTCCCTGGCAGGTTAGATCTTCACTCTCCCCAAATGTGGCAATCTGTTTTTGTGGCACCACTGACCTGCACTCAGGCATCCCTGATCTTATAAAACCATTCTTCTCCATCCAAAAAAGATACTCCTGAATGCAAACTATCCAAATAATGAGCATGCAGAGAGTTATCAAATAGGCGCATGCCTTCTGTCAGGTTATGGCGTGTAATACCTATGTAATGAGCATGCAGAGCGTATTCAAATAGGCGCATGCCTTCTGTCAGGTTATGGCGTGTAATACCTATGTAATGAGCATGCAGAGCGTTATCAAATAGGCGCATGCCTTCTGTCAGGTTATGGCGTGTAATACCTATGTAATGAGCATGCAGAGCGTTATCAAATAGGCGCATGCCTTCTGTCAGGTTATGGCGTGTAATACCTATGTAATGAGCATGCAGAGAGTTATCAAATAGGCGCATGCCTTCTGTCAGGTTATGGCGTGTAATACCTATGTAAACAGCATGCAGAGCGTTATCAAATAGGCGCATGCCTTCTGTCAGGTTATGGCGTGTAATACCTATGTAATGAGCATGCAGAGAGTTATCAAATAGGCGCATGCCTTCTGTCAGGTTATGGCGTGTAATACCTATGTAATGAGCATGCAGGGAGTTATCAAATAGGCGCATGCCTTCTGTCCGGTTATGGCGTGTAATACCTATGTAATGAGCATGCAGAGCGTTATCAAATAGGCGCATGCCTTCTGTCAGGTTATGGCATGTAATACCTATGTAATGAGCATGCAGAGCGTTATCAAATAGGCGCATGCCTTCTGTCAGGTTATGGCGTGTAATACCTATGTAATGAGCATGCAGGGAGTTATCAAATAGGCGCATGCCTTCTGTCAGGTTATGGCGTGTAATACCTATGTGATGAGCATGCAGAGCGTTATCAAATAGGCGCATGCCTTCTGTCAGGTTATGGCGTGTAATACCTATGTGATGAGCATGCAGAGAGTTATCAAATAGGCGCATGCCTTCTGTCAGGTTATGGCGTGTAATACCTATGTAATGAGCATGCAGAGAGTTATCAAATAGACGCATGCCTTCTGTCAGGTTATGGCGTGTAATACCTATGTAATGAGCATGCAGAGAGTTATCAAATAGGCGCATGCCTTCTGTCAGGTTATGGCGTGTAATACCTATGTAATGAGCATGCAGAGAGTTATCAAATAGGCGCATGCCTTCTGTCAGGTTATGGCGTGTAATACCTATGTAATGAGCATGCAGAGCGTATTCAAATAGGCGCATGCCTTCTGTCAGGTTATGGCGTGTAATACCTATGTAATGAGCATGCAGAGCGTTATCAAATAGGCGCATGCCTTCTGTCAGGTTATGGCGTGTAATACCTATGTAATGAGCATGCAGAGAGTTATCAAATAGGCGCATGCCTTCTGTCAGGTTATGGCGTGTAATACCTATGTAAACAGCATGCAGAGCGTTATCAAATAGGCGCATGCCTTCTGTCAGGTTATGGCGTGTAATACCTATGTAATGAGCATGCAGAGAGTTATCAAATAGGCGCATGCCTTCTGTCAGGTTATGGCGTGTAATACCTATGTAATGAGCATGCAGGGAGTTATCAAATAGGCGCATGCCTTCTGTCAGGTTATGGCGTGTAATACCTATGTAATGAGCATGCAGAGCGTTATCAAATAGGCGCATGCCTTCTGTCAGGTTATGGCATGTAATACCTATGTAATGAGCATGCAGAGCGTTATCAAATAGGCGCATGCCTTCTGTCAGGTTATGGCGTGTAATACCTATGTAATGAGCATGCAGGGAGTTATCAAATAGGCGCATGCCTTCTGTCAGGTTATGGCGTGTAATACCTATGTAATGAGCATGCAGAGCGTTATCAAATAGGCGCATGCCTTCTGTCAGGTTATGGCGTGTAATACCTATGTGATGAGCATGCAGAGAGTTATCAAATAGGCGCATGCCTTCTGTCAGGTTATGGCGTGTAATACCTATGTAATGAGCATGCAGAGAGTTATCAAATAGACGCATGCCTTCTGTCAGGTTATGGCGTGTAATACCTATGTAATGAGCATGCAGAGAGTTATCAAATAGGCGCATGCCTTCTGTCAGGTTATGGCGTGTAATACCTATGTAATGAGCATGCAGAGAGTTATCAAATAGGCGCATGCCTTCTGTCAGGTTATGGCGTGTAATACCTATGTAATGAGCATGCAGAGAGTGATCAAATAGGCGCATGCCTTCTGTCAGGTTATGGCGTGTAATACCTATGTAATGAGCATGCAGAGAGTGATCAAATAGGCGCATGCCTTCTGTCAGGTTATGTCAGGTTATGGCGTGTAATACCTATGTCTAGTTGACAGCCAGAGTCTCTAAAAACACGGCCTCACACACTTTCTCCAAACTGCTAAAGAGCGAGTGTTCTCTGCCAAGCACACACGTGCATACCAAACAGTACCTCTGTAGCCGACACCCCTCATTCATTTGCAGAGTCTGCACTGCACACATTCCTTGACCCCTCAGATCCAAGGGGTGTAGACCTGTAATGACGTGCCTGATAGTTACCAGAGAAAAAAACATAGCGGTGCTTGGTGTTTTCCCCACAATGAGAACACATGCCAAGTACCTGTGAGCACAATATCAAACAGTGCTTTGAGACATTCATTCAAGCATAACTTGTGCACAGTAATAGGACAGCTGGTTTAGGACTTCATCCCACTGTCTTGGCATGTGAGGTAGAGGCGGCGTGTCTGTTATTGGAGCTTTCATATTTAATAACCACATCCTTAGATCTGCATAATGAACAGTGTTCACTGAAAACTGACCTGCTGTATTATTTAAAGTATAAATACTTGGGTGTGTTACCTGTTGAAACCTTTTCAAGGGGTCCAATCAAGAGTGGAAAAATAACTAAACAAAATATGGGGGTCATGGGATTTACTGTATAGATTGTTTTGTTTCCTAACTTGATTCCCGTATGATTTTCGTTCCTGTTAAGCATGTATGATGTTCTTTCCTGTTAAGCACTCGGCCACACCACGTGCATTTTTTTTTTACATGCGCAAGTGTTTTTAATTCCCTTCACAATACCTAACCGATATCACCTGCCACACTCATAACACTTTAGTGACCCGCCCTTATTTCGCCATTCACTCTCTTTTGGATGAAAGGAGTGTTTGGTGTGAACATTAAATGTGGCTGGAATAGAGACCGGTAGGAAGGAGAGGCGATGAGCCCACCACCACCCCAAAGCGATGAGGGTGAAGACACAAGCCCAAAAACAATAAGAGAAAAGTTATATGAGACGCATTTCCGGTTCTGATACTTTTCAGCATGAGTCCTTCTTTGGTACGTAATGAAATGGTGGCTCTGCCTTTTATGCTACGGATCCCAGCTGTGGATCTCGGCTCCTTTAGCCATCAGACCAGGTAAGCTATTACACCGCGCCTTTTCCAGCGTATTCTCTCTGTTATGCACCTCTGCTTTGTTTGCTGCGACGTCTCCAGGTCTAAACGTGGTGGACAAATCCGTCAAAAATAACATAACATAGTGACTAAGGAGTATACTAAGGTCCTGCTTCACATAATGTTTTCCTATGGGGTTGCGCCATTATAAGACGCTTCTATGAATCAGGCCCCAAGTGTTGAAAAATAAAAATAAAACACAATAATATTTGATATTCTACCTAATCGAGAGGCTAGATGATTAGTTTCAATGAATTTCACATTAAGGAAATGAAAGGCTGAAACAGAAAATATCAAGTGTACTTATACATAGCAGAAATAAAGGGGAATTATACCAGTATGTATTTGTGGAATGCACATTTTTAAATGATGGAAATTTTTATTTTAAGAATAAGGCTTCACTCAGCTCAACGTTGAACCAAATTGTGATGTAATGTAATGCACATTTAAATTGAGTCATTTTAACATCTAAAAATACTGTATCTAAATGACATTATAACCACATATGTTTGCTAAAAAGTACATTACTGATTGCTTAATGAAGCTTGTTTATGGGCCTTATTATGATTCCGGCGATAACCCTCCCGGTGGTACCAGCAGGTTGCTGCCGCACTCGTAACATTTTATTGGCACCTAGCTTCCCGGCCGGTAAATGTAAGTCCCCCTTCCTGTGGAGTCCCATAGGACTCCATGGGAATGGTTCCACAGAAGCGCAGGCAGCGTTGCAACCGGTGCTTCCGTGACGGCTCTGCCTACCGTGGCCGCTGCGCCTGGCAGGGTCAGACCTGTTGGGCGCAGTGGCTCCGGCAGGCACACTCGGAGTGTGGTGGTCCGGAAACAAGGGTACCGGTAAGCATACCAGCAACCTTATTTCCAGACCGGCAAACCTATAATGAGGCCCTATGTGTTTATTTAAAAACTGCAATACACAATCAATCGCAATAAATGTATATTAAAAACTCAGGAATCATGAAAAGCCTGGGCACCATCTGCACATTTGACCTCATAATTCTAGAGGTCTCTTTGGGAAATTGCCATGAATCCCTTTTTAAGGACACAATACACACATGCGTGCAAAATTGCACATAATGTGTAATATGTTTAGAACTAATAGAAACCAAATACTTTTCTGTAAAGTTATGCTAGGGCAGGTAGATGTGAAATGATCACTTACATGTATTGGCTGCTTCTAAGCCTAATTCCCCCAAAATGACTTTAAATGGATTTGGCATCCACACTGCATGACATGTAATCAACATCGGAAACAAACTCCCAAAAGAACTCTTTCAATGAATTTCATAATTGTCTTTTCACTTTATTTTAACATGCAAAGCAAGCAAATATTGCCAGACATTAGGTAAGCAAATATAGAAGGATTGCTATATTAACATATCAAATATTTTTATTTCATGTCTTCGTGCCTTTCCCACAATTTCTAATTAAACATAGAAAAGGTTATTTTCTCAGTGTTTACTACAACATTCTATGTGGTAGGGTGACTTTCATGTTTCTTTCTGATGAACCTGTCTTTGTGAAAGGTTTCTAAATGTTCACACGTTTATCTGAGCGGTTATATCAATTGAAAGTGATATATTGCAGAGCAGTTTTATTTCCTCTGGCGGAAAACATTCACAGACCGACAAACGTGCGTATGTTAGTACAAATGAGTCGTTTGGCCGGGTCAGATGGACATATCTCTGCACGTGATGCAATCTATTGTTCTGATGTATAGTCAGAAGCTAGCAAACGCGCACAAAGTGTGATGATTGGAGGAAGTTAGATGACGTTTCACTGCACAATCCTGGATCTAGGCTCATGTGAAGCAGCGTTTGCAGTCATGGTGGTTCTTAGGATCCATTTCAGCGGGTGTTAAGTTGAGTAACAGGCTACTCTTTTTAGTCCACGAGCAGAACTTTCAATACCACGATTTCAGCTCAACATTGACGAACGTCTGACTTTGGCCTTTTTAACTTTATCTCATTCTGTAACATATGTAAGCTTCGGATTTTGTTTGATGTGTCTCTTTATCGTGTACCTGCACCAAGCATTGTTTGCAATGCCTAGTTTAAGAGGTGCGATATTTTAAATTGGTTAGTTTACAGATTGCTTGGCCTTTCAGTTAGCTAAACAAAATTTCTGTTTCACTGTACCTGTTCTCTGCCTATATCACATGAGTGGGTTTAATACTGTCACACCAATTCTGCATAGTGTATGCAACATAAAGTGCTAATAGGATATGCTTAGACACATGCAATATATTGGACATGAGCGCCCTAAGTAATGACTGACTACAAGTGGTGCGAGGCAACTATTGGTGCCAAGGGTCTCCTGAATGGCAATAGCTTCATGAATGATTCAATGTGTGCATGCCCTCTGAAAAAGGCTAGACCTCACATTCAGCAAAGCCATGTACTGTAGGATGTTTATTAGCGTTGCATCTAATTCAAAGGATGTTCCACCCACTGCAAATCAGATGCACACAATTTTTATTTTTTTAATAAAGTTCTTTTTATGGACCAAGGGCCCCAAATTTAGCAATATTGATTTCCTACAGCCTTCCTCTACTTTCGGGAAAAGAAACACACAAGGTTGCACAGAAGGTCTATTTATTAATAAAAATAGTAATAAGTATGGCTGCTAATGTTACTCAATCCATGAAGCTTATAGACATGTTTGCTCCTCACCGAATCTCCATGTTGTGTCCTCAGTCTGCAGATATGTACTGGTCATGTAATAGTTTGGGTGTATCCTTTAAACACATGATCTTTGAATGTAAGTTTGTTCAATTATTTTGGGCGTGCATATGTACCATTTTGCAAATTGTGATTTTACAGGAAACCAAATTAATTCAGAACATCCCTTCCTATTTAAATGTTCCTACTTTTTATTCATTGCTAATAACCCCCTCCTCCCACACACACACACACACACACACACAGACACACTCAGTGGACATATCCAACATTCAAACAGCATTTCAGAAAGCTCCGTAATAAGACAAGCTACTTAACATTCTTACATGTGAATCACTCACAAAATGAAAATATGTATTGGCTACATTTTCTTCAGTGGTGTTTCTATTGCATTACTGTGTAACAGTTTAAATTTGTCAGTTTCAATGGGCAACTTAAAGATCAGAAATGGTTGACAGTTAATAACCCTCTCCTTTCTCTTAAATGGATCAGCACCAGCAAACAGGACTTGGCTCTGTGATGTAACAGAAAATGAATTACATTATCTCATTTTCTAGGTATGTACACGATGATATATCCCTTTGGCTCCAAGAATACTTCTTCTGTGTCTGATCATGACACAGAGAAGGAGTCAGGACACCCAACAGTACACTCACCATTGAACCTATTCCATTTAGAGGCCGATTCATGGAATTAATGTGCACCGAAATGTTCAGCGCAAGCGTGCGAATCGCAGTGCAAGTGCGAAAATCGCAGCGAAACCCGCGCACAGCGATTCATGGAAGTCCGTGTGCGTGTAAATCCCTGGATGTGCGATACAATTCTGCGTGGCGCACGCTGGCGCACACGTCTCCAAACGGAGTGCGCTAAGCGCACAGCGAAAGCGCACATAGCGCAGCGCATACAACAAAAGTAGGCGGAACAGAGAGCGTAACACGCGGAATGGGGAACAACACGTGAAAATGTGGGCGTCACGGGGGAAGTACAGGAGGCAAATGCGCGGAACGCCCACACGCGCTTCTACAACTAGTATTCATGGAATCGAACAGGGCTAATGCGTGCGCCAAAAAAGACGCGCTAATCCGGAAACACGTACGCCAGCAGGAAGCAGGCGTACGTGGACCCGCGCAGCATAAAAGTGCTCACAAACAACAAACAAGCTCAGACGCCAAGATGAATACACCGTTCCTAGCAGCAGTGGTCGTGGGATACCGCAGGAGGAGGAGGAGGATAGTCAGGCCCAGAATTTTTACACCCAGAAGCAGCCTTTTTGAGATGCCTGATGACCAGGTGTATGGGAGGTACAGGTTTCCACCTCACATAATACTCGACCTTGTGAGTGAGTGGGAGGATAACCTCACATCACCCACCCCGTGCTCCCAATCACTCAGCCCCCTGGAGAAGGTCCTCAGTGTACTGCACTTCTTGGCCACTGGATCATTTCAGCGGACAAGTGCTATAGTGGGGGGGTGTCACAGGCCACGCAGTCACGCTGCCTACACCAGGTGTTGGCCATCATGACTGCACCCCCATCAGTCCGCAGGCACATATACCTGCCCAGAACACCTGCAGAAAGGCAGGCTGCCGTCCAGGATTTCTATGGGGTGGCACAATTCCCCAAAGTGCTAGGTGCCATTAATTGCACCCATGTGGCTCTACGTCCCCCCAGGGCATCTGAGCACATCTATAGAAACCGCAAGCACTGGCATTCCATCAATGTGCAGGTAGTATGTGATGCCAAGGGAATCATCACCTCAGTGTATGTCAACTATTCAGGGTCCACCCACGACAGTTTCATTTACAGAATGTCAACCCTAAACCGGGACCTAGAAGCTGGGCGGCATGGCGATACATGGCTGCTTGGTGAGTATGAATGCCACTGCACATGCATGCATGTCAGATGCAGAGTTATGTCACTACCCCACTAATGATACCCATCACCACCTCACCAGGGGACAGTGCCTACCCTATGAGAACCCACATGATAACGCCAATTCGGAACCCCACCACGCTACCCGAGGTAAGATACAACACAGCCCATATTGTAACCCGGGGCATAGTGGAGCGCACATTCAGAGTGCTCAAGTCACGCTTTCGCTCCCTTGACCGCTCTGGTGGGCAGCTGTTATATGCTCCCCCAGTAGTGTGCAGGATCATAGTGGCAGCATGGGTCCTGCACAACGTTGCAACACGCCGGGGCCTGCCGGTGGACGTGGTGGTGCCCCCACATCCCCAGGAATTATTCTGCAGGGGAAACCCCACACTTTGGTGATATTCCCTCCTACTGAGTGAGGATATGAGATATTTATTTCTACAAAAGGAAGGAACAGTCAACACATTCCCCTCCGATAGCAATTACAAGACACAGCCCTTGAACAAATATAGGCTGCATTCTGTGTTTCAAATCATCATCAGAAAACATTTTCTTCACAAAATATCATTTTTAATATATTAATCTTTTGTTAAGCACAGGTAATACAAAAATTATTAAAACACATATACACAACACATAGTCATATACAAAGTAAAAACACTACCACCTCACAGTATCGCAACTAGTATGCTGAAATATTCAACCAGCATACCACACTATTGGCAACTCAATAAATCTCATTTTCCATTGTGTGACAAAGCCCAACTTATATAAGTTTCAGTCCTCTGTGTTAGATGTAACCGGACATTCATCAGGGGCAGAAGTAGTCCTGTGCTTTAGGTAGAATCTTCCTATTCATACACCAATTGCTATCTAGTTTTCATACGTCTTGTACTGGTCGACTGGAGTGAAAGGACATTTCTTGGGCCATGCTTGACTTCAATTTGCATCCTTCTCCTGTGTCGATGGAGGGATTCCAGTGTCTCACCTCTCGTCACTTAGGTGGACCCAACCCTGATGTCCCTCCACTTTAATTGCTGTCGGAGTGGCAAAAATCATTGTACAAAGGTTTGAATAAAGGTGCAACCCCTGGGGAGCAATGGCTGATGCTGCAACTCTTCAGATCCGTTGACGCTGGCTTTCGTTGCAGTTGACTGTTGATGAACAAACTCAATTTTGACTGGATGCGGTAAGCGTTTTCTGCTGAGAGATCAGAGGGGGGGGAAACGGCACGTGGTGAGGCAGCCCGTACGCAGATGGTGGCTAATTACTTCACATAAAATCACACCCCTGTGGAGTGCACACAGCCCTGGCACATACCAGCTGACAATCAATGATGATGGCATAAGGGACACTCAACTGTCACAACCATACCATCCTGAGATTGGTCACCTGGAAGTATTACATTGTGTGCATCCCTACCTACCCAAACACCACCAATGCTGTGTCATCAAAAGACATACATCTATGCTGCTAAATTCATTACCCCCTTGCTAAATACAACATGAGAACAGCGCCATGCCACCCAACCCCTCCCCAGCTCCACCACCAAACACACCATGGCATGTCATGCAATGTGAAAGCAAACAAAGCAATGCACAAGACCTGACACAAGTGTCACAAAGTACTCTGTCCCTAATGGAAACTGCCCACACACAATATGCTCCCAGTAATGTAAAACTAACAGCACACATTACCAAATACTTACCACCAACACAATGCTGCAACACACCATGGAAAAATGCAAAAACATGACAGTACTAAGTTCAAGTAGTGGTAGTCTTACAACCTGAATACGCCAGCACATCGACCCCTTACAACTGTAGAGTGTTGCTGCCAAGCAAATGACTCAGTGTACTGCATACAACATGAACTGCATCTGCAAAGTAGACGGCCTTGTGAAGACATGAGGAAGGAACCCGCAGATTAGGAGGAAGACATGGATGCACAAGCACATATCAATACACCATGCAGTGTACAATACAACAACAATATCCACTAGGGATGCCCACACAGTATTGACTACAGACTGCCCACACAGCTCATGGGAGTCCAACGTCACTGTGTAATTCACTGTCACTTGGTCACACCCTTTGCAAGCCCATGGAAATGGGAAGCAGGAGGGGTGTGTGTCTCACGAACCCAAGCATCTAACCCAAACTCAGGACAAGCCTGAATGTGCCCAGCTGGAATACAGTGGATGCCCACGGGAGCCACACAAGGCAACACACTGTAAAAATCAAATCAAAAATGGCCATGTGGGAGCCAGCCAGGAGGTTCTAGGACAGGGTGCACACCAACACCCACTTGCGTGGATGTTGCAAAAAAAAATACCTCCTTGGGCTCATGGCCTGCACGGCTGTGCCATTGTGGGAGAACTGCTGTCACTCTGCTCATCCTCTGCTGCTGCATCAGGAGGCGGTGGGACTATGGGAGGCAGCCCACGCGAAGCCCTGGTATGGTCCTCCATGGCAGCAAGCATGCGGGTCTGGAAGGTCTAATTCTGGAGGATTAAAGTGCGGAGATCCCCATGCAGCACATCATGGGTTGCCTGCATTTCTGCACGCATGGCCTCGCGTGATGCCCGGATCTCCTCACGTGCTGCATGCAGCTCAGCTGAGAGCGAACGTGTGAGCTGCTCTAGCTGCTGTTCTGCCCTTAAATTACTGGAAGCCTCAAGTTCACCAGAGTCTGCCTGAGGTTATGTAGTTCTACCCTCAGGGCTTCCCTGTGGCCCTGGGACTCTATTGATATGGATTCGCGCAGAGTCTCCAGTGCCGCCCGTCTGTCCCTGTTGGACGCCAACATGTCTTCCCTGTGTGATTGGCAAATGGAGTCTGTTGCCTGCTGTTGTTGCTCCATCTGCCTTTCAGGGGGGATAATGGAAGTGGCCACCTTCTCCATTGCCTGAGCCATCATTTCTACTGATGCTGCCTGTTGGGTTGTGTTACCGTACATGGAGTTTTCCCATACAGTATTGCCTGGTGGCACACGGCCACCACGTTGACGGGCACCACACCTGTTTGGGGCAAGGCAAACTGCACCTTGCTGTGTGGGCACTGCCTGAGGCTGCAGGACTGCATTCCCCCTCTAATCTGCTGGCCCAGGAACATGATCAGATGCTGTGGAGTGTGACCCTGCATCCGTAACTGCCAAAGGCGGACCTACCAACACTGACATCCCCATAGAGGGTTCTACCCCTGGTCCAGGTGGGTTGGACAGAACAGAATCCCTGCCAGAAACACTTACCCGCGACGACACATAAGTCTCATCATCCGACTCAGCACCTGAATAGAGGTCTGGGGAGGTGCACCCAGAGGCACCCCGGGACAGTATGGTCTGCAGTAACATTGGGTTTTCACCCACCACCACACCACGTCCCCCACTGGTGCCCGGTCGTGCCTGAGATTCCTCCGGGGTCTGCACCATCTCCTCAACCTGAACCTCAACAGCACCAAGTGCGTCATCACCTGGGAAAACATGAAAGACAACAAATGGAAACAGGCATGAGCACCATAGCACACACATAGGCCGTGACAAGCCATAGATCCAGTACATGATTTACACATGTCCCACAAGACTATAACCCTGCCATGCATGCACTGTCAAAGAGTTGGAAGTGGAGTCAAAAAGGCAGACACTGGGGAGAGCAAGATGGAAATGCAACACATTTGCAACATGTTAGGTAGCACTGGCATCACACATCAGGCTGTGAGTGGCATGTCCAATACACATACATGACACATGCCATCACACAGACGTCATGTAGCATAGCCATAGTAAATTATAAAACTACAGCAATATGTCAGTGAATGAGTACTGTCACACATCCATGTCACATCAACATGATGCGAAGATTGATGCTGAATAGTGTTGCAAAATATGCATGTGCCACACACTGAAACACATCCAGTGTCCAATAACACAGTCATTGTGGGCTGATCAATGGTTGGTCACTTTAACATTACAGGAAACATCTATCATCTTCCACATGCAAACAGGCCCTAATAAAAAATGTCTGCAGCCCAATACTTCATCGGCCTAAATGGTGTAATCATTAACATAACCAAGTAAAAATAGTGGCCCAGTGTGGGCTGTAAACAATGACCGAAGCATATCATATATGTTGCAATAGGGCAGAATAATGTGTAGCAAAAATGGGAGAGTGGAAACAATCAGCCTGAATGAACACTTACAAAATCTGAACAATGTAGTTGCAAGATGACAGTTCAAGGTAAAGTGCACTAATGTGGACCTAATTGGCAACTGTGGGCAGAAGGGATACAGTCATACCCAAATCCAAGGCACGTGAATTTATGGGAGGAAGCAAATGGGTGACCCATAACACTCAGGAGTACACACCCTAACCTGGAACTCAATCAGAACCTGTCACCCAAACAACATACTCATGGATTACACACACACACACGCATGGGCACTCACCGGACAATGCGTCGTAATCAGGTAGTTCTCCCACACCTTGGATCTGGTCCTCTGTGACGAAGGTCCCAGCAACAGACTCATGTTCAGTGAGTTTGTTGTCCTCTTGTGGAGACCCACCGCCAGTCACCAGAGTAGTGGCATGATTTGAGGCCAGCTTGTTCTTTGCTCTGCGTTTCAGGTCATTCCACCGCTTTTAGCAATCATCAGCTGTGCACCTCACAAATCCAAGGGCTCTTATGCAGTCCACGATGGTCTGCCAGTGTGCCCTACGTTGACCAGGTGTGGTCTTGCACCCTGCAGTCACCAACATTTCGCGGCTATGTGCCGACACACAGCTCACAAGTGCATCAAGTTCGGGGTCATTAAAACTTCCTCTTTGGAAGTTTGCGCGCTGACATTTGTTAACAGCAGGTCATCATTCTGCACATGTTTTAAACTGACTCACATTTGTTTATATTATTCATTTTTTTACTTCTGTCTCCTTTGTTTCAACAATTTAATACATTTTGTATGTTTCTATTTACTTTTCTTTGTCTTAGTTCATTATAAACTACACAATTGGACATTGACAATAAAGTCAATTCATTCGTGATATTGATTCACCATTTTTCTGAGTACTGATTAATGTCTGATTTCACCCTTTTCTTTTTACCACTCTCAGTTACACTCTTTCTCAATAATGGATACACATTATATAGGTAGCAGTTTCTGAACCTCTTAGATACCTAATCTGCGGGTGGGTGGAACCTATAGGATCAATGAATTTGAAGACCATTTCCAAAATTTAGGACAGTTTGAACTTAGAACCTGTCCCAATATTTTGTATACATTAGTTGTACTTCCCAGTGACACACCTATTTGTTAATGTTCATAGGGCAACATTTCAATCTCTCCTTTCCCCGCCCGAAAGCTAATTAGACTGTTATGGATAAATATACCACCCAAGGCCATATCAGTAACAGGCACCAATAGTGTAAGAATGTCAGCATGTTGTGATGCCAACCAATTAGAGCACGGTCTCATGATGCCTTGCATGGTGGGAGGGACCCTGGCAGGCTCAAACATAGTGATTATCCAATTAGAAGAAGTAATGTATGTAGCACTGTAGGTGATTGTATCCTAACAACCAGCTTGTGAATATTGTGTTTTTATGAATATGATGTAATTTGTTGAGTTTATAACTCCTGTGCTAGCAGGAAGTAATTGAGAATCTCAGTGGACCTTCTACCGGCCAAATGGAGTAAATAAAGCTGATTTCTTCGTGCACCATTGTTTGGTCCCTTATTTTGCTTAATGTGGATTAATGTGAGCTTGTTTACACTGGGAGGCCGCAGCAAGATCATCAGGATCATCAGGAGGCCATAGGCTCCTAGCCACACCCTTTGGGTAGTGGTGTTGGCCTGTCGAGACTGGAATACAAGCACAAAACAAAGAGGTAGCAGGCACTGAGTTGTACAAGAGTTCTGCCCAATCTCCCAGGCAGCACCCTGGGTGGGAGGAAGGTCAGGCAGTTGAGGGAGGTTTGACATCGGGGACCTCAGCGATCTCAGATCGTGAGTATACCTGTGCACAAAGAATGATAGCTGTGTAAATATGTATAATTCGTAGTTTGTTTAAGTGTTGAGGCCAAGAAAAAGAGACTTTTCTGGTGGACTAGAGTGTAATATCCTGTTGATGTGACCCAGAGGAACCATGTGGTTGTAGAAGTAGAAACGATAAGGAGATAATGAGATATTGAAGAATGGGATAACCCTATTGAATTAAGGGTAGACAGCATTGCACAGTTTTAGCATTGTGAAGAAAGAGGATATTCCCTGAGGGGGAAAGGCATGCTGTGCAGCGTAGGAAGGTTCCATATATGAGGAGAGAACCTTGTTACATAGCAGTGGTGTTTTTGTATAGTTATTGATTATTGTATTTTAGTAGGGTAGGCTTTTTCTGTTGAGAAGAGTTGAGATTTGTGAGATGTATTTGAATTTTGTTCAAAGTGTCTTTTGGGGTACACAATAAAAGGTTGGAGGGTGATTTGAATAATGGGAAAAGGGGAATAAGTTGTTAAATACTGCAGGAAAAGTGTTGATTCATAAAATTGGTAAGTAGAGTACATTAATGTGTATTATGTATCACCCTGTGGCAACCTTGTGCAAATCACTCATCCAATTTCATAGAAGAATTGGAAAGTATCACACAGAATGGGAACAGAAAACGGCAAGTAAAATGTTTAGGCCATGGCTCAGGGAGGGAACACACACAGGGAAGTATGGTAACACATGTACACACATTTAACCACCAAATATAAGGGAACAAATTTAAAAAACAGATTAAGCATTCTCAAACTTTGGAAGATGTTTGAGGAAGAACATAAAGGGTGATTAAATATGCATGCTGCCAATTGCTCTTCCTCTGCAATGCTTTCCAGCATCGATCTTGCCTGAACAGTTCCAGCTACAGCCAGTCACAGGATATACCAATTTTCCGGTTTACACCCCCAATGAAGACCGTGTCTAAAGTACAGGACTGATAAAAGAGCGCACACAAAACTCTCTTGCCTTGCAGGTAGAGAATGGTGCACTGTGGCATTTCGAAGACCAGGTGCGAGCAGCAAAGCAGGAACTAGAGAAAGAGAGGCAAGAAGAGAGGGACAAGGAATAGGGACAGTTTCATATAAATGGAGAGCAGGACAAATGATGTTTAAGATAAACAGCAGAGCTGTCGACGACCCCCAAGCGAGACTGCCAGTAGAAGTTAATGTGCAAAGGCAGAGGGTAACCGCCGGAGTGTGTCGGAGTAGGTGAACGAATAAGAAGAAGAGAGATTGCTTTGAGTGTGGGTCACCCTCACAGTATTGATTATGATTTAGTGCATGGGGGCAAGGAAGACAAATGGGAGGGCAGGGAAGAGGAAGGGCCACCGGGGCATCCATTTTCCAAGCCCCCATTTAAATGAAAGGAGAGTATCATTATATAGAGATAGGATTTCACGCCTGCCAGGTCATATGGCCGTGGCAACAGGGAAAAAAGTAAACAATGTACCCACGTGCATGAAGCAGAGAACACAGCTTTCCTTGTTACAGAAGGGGACAGGATTGGCTCAGTACATCCCGTAGCCCCAGACAGATAAGGATAATTTAATAGCTAAGTTGCCGTCAACTACAGAAGGGACAGGCAAGTGAATTTATGAACTAGACAAGAGAACAGCAGAATAACTCTAGCTTTGGGGGGAGATGAAAAGTTTATTTACTTCGGTAATGGGAGACCAGGCAGAAGACATGTGGAAAAGGGCAGGATTTGCAGGGGTAACAGCAAACAGTAAATAGCACAATGGATTGCCATTTAATAAATGTAGGACGCACAAGTGGAAAGCATTAAGTGTAATGTAGCCAGATACATCAGTCATGAGTGGCTTAATTGTGGGATGTATCAACCCACTCATCCAAACCGTGCAACATCACTGTGCATTGCTGGCAGCAGAAACATCATGATGGCCACTGGAAAGCATGCTGCTCGCTAGAAATCACCAGAAATTGCGCAGGGAAAACCTGAAAAATAGGCCACTATCTACTTTTGCCTATGTCAATGTTAACACAGGAGACCACTCCCAAAAACCACCATTGGGTTACCCACAAAGTAGCCTGAAACCACTTGCAAATAGCAATGCTGACTGCAAAAGAAACACAGAGCTGTTTGAAAATCTATTTTCTTGATTGTCAAAAATGTGCTAAAATCATGGCTCACAAAAGCACCAAAAAGATCCAACCTCTTTGTTGGGTGTTCCACATTACTCTACTGCAATAATCCATATCAATACAATGTCAGCAAGAATCATCTATGCTATCAGAGCAAATCCCCTTTTAAAGATACTGATGGAAAGACAGCTGTCAAAATGGGTGTAGTACCGTTACTCGCCTCTGTCGGGTGCTGGCAATTTATAATTCTGACAGGAGAACTGGTGTTTCAGAAGGTAAATATGCCAAAGAAGAGAATTCCATCAAAATGCCATATAGAGTGCCACACATTGATTTAATGTGGAAAAAGACTGGATTTAAAGATATGTTGCTTATTTTAAATGTATAAATGTATTTGTTTTACAAGGAACTATGTTGCAATTGATCAGAAAGTAACCTGATGCAGTTAAAACTCCAAAAGGATTGCTTCCCCTGAGAACCCTTCACACCTTGGGCCTTCCCATCAAATGGGAGGATGTCGCATGGACATGTTAATCAGATGGGGAGGGGATTTTCTCTGCTGGCAGGAGAAAGAGACAATAGAGTCTTTCAACTGAATAGGAATATGCTAAATTTGGGTGTAACTGTCAACAAAATGTTGGCAGGAAACAAGACATGTGACCATCTGACTCAGCCCAGCTCTAGGGGCGGACCAGACTGAGATGTGAATTGAATTGAAAGCAAATGTATGTTTTATAAAAATGCTTATAACAAAGTGTACCAAGCTGACAAAAGAATGAAACTTTGGGATTATTGAAATGAAAAATTCACTCACAATTTAAAACTAAGCTGAAATCTGTGCAATGTTCTAAGACTTAATCCCGGAATGTATTCATCTTGTAGCTGCTATGTTTATGCTAGGGACAAGAAAAATTACAGAGATGTGATCAGATGGAGTGTGCATGCCTGTGTAAAATTTGGCGCAGAACCAATATTGGGAAACCCACCAAAAGCGCAAATAAGTGGTCATTTCTGAACCCAAGCTCGAAGGAACATGGGACTTGAACAGAGACATGCCTTAATTAATCTGTGATGTGTATATGTATTATGAACAATTTGTATATCTGGGAAATATGTTTTTTGGGAAAAATAGAGTTTCTATGAAAAAGCAAAGGGGAGGGATTTCAGTTAAGCCATAAAACTCAGCATCACTCTGACACATATGACACACTGCTCCTGTCTCAAATCAGGGGACAGGAAATTCTCTGACCTATCAGGATCCGTAGAGGGTTGGGCATAGGGAGGCAGCCTCCCCACCCACTTTGGAAATACATAAATAGGGACTGCTGAGACCCAGAGACACACACTCTTTTCCACTACTCAACTATTCTTGGCGAAGCACCCTGACGGAAGACTCCAGACACCAGATAGATACAGAGATCAGACTCTAGAACCAAACTCTAGAACCTTGAAGCAGAGAGGCCTAACCCACAAGCTGAATCCTTTTCAGCAGGCTTCAGAATCTTTTGCAAACCTGATTCTAACCCCTAAACTTCCACGGGGCCTAACTAAACCATTCAACAGCCTGGCTGAGCTGTGTTGCTTCTAGCTAAGAACCCTGTGCTAGAACCAAGATCCAGAACCAGAGAGAGCAGTGCTGTATCCAGAACCCGTCAGACCCAGACCAGACGCCATGCTGTGAGCAGAACCCAGTGCATGAGATTGTCCGGTGGTGAGAGAACCCAGCCAAACCCTTGACCAGATCTTGACGGGCCGATTCAATTCCCAAGCCTTGGAGTGAGTATCTAGTCTAGAACTGTGCATAGTCATCTCTTAGTCTAAAGTAATCTTATTCCAACCATTTCACTTATCCAGAACTGCATTATAGAATCTTGTGTCCATCCTGTATGATTCCAAATCTGTAGATCTGTCATTTTGAAATCTTGACTTTATTTCTGAAAACTCTACCTTCACAAAAGCCTCTGTAACTTTTGAACCGTACGCCCTAGAGCAGAAATGTAACTGTCATTTTGAAGCTAAGATCGTAAGCTTTCTACATTCCTTATAGTTTTTCCGTAATCGTGATTCACGCACGCGGATTGCAATTTGGCTCAATTTCATTTTCTGTCAAAATAGCTGTTTTTTGCTTTCCACTGCTGAATTTCGTTTTCAATCTGATAATCATTCATGAATCATTGCTAGTGTTGACATGTATCAATCCAAAGTCATTCTCACTAGTGCTGAATATCCTTTAGCGAATTACAATAATTTTAGCATATTTTCCCATCCATTGCGATCACTTTCAAAAGCAATTTTGACCTGTGTTTTAAAATCATACCTGTTCTCTCTAATCTTTCTGGGGGAACTGTAATTGAACTGCATTATTGATTGTATTCTTGAAACCTTTGTGCCCTCATTTCTATCTCTTCATATTGCATGGGGGGGAGTTAGTAGTCACAGGGGAAAAAGTGATCATATTATCTTTTGATTGAAATCATATTAAGTTTATTTCTGTGTTGCATTTTTCCTATCATTGCATTTCCTTGAATCATATAAAGTATTCTCTGCTACCTTTTCCTCCCTATTCCTACTCCTAAGTGATTAAAGAGATTGTTGATTTTGTAATATTACCCATTGTTGATTACCATCCATATTCATAAGTGTGCTATTCAGATATTATTTTGTTCATAAAAGTGTGAAATATATATTGTTTAATTCTTCAAATGAACCTTTTCATTTGCAAAACAAACCTACTTCTTGGCTCAGTGTGGTCAGGGGGATTCAAAGAGAGGGGGGTTATATAAGGGTTCATCATCCAGATTTAAAGAACTTTGACATAAAAATATATGAATAAGGGCTTCCATTGGGCATCTCATCCTAAGCATTGACTTAGTTGGAGTGTTGGATTGAAGTCACTTACAGATTGGGGGCTCGGTAGCCGGGACTTCTGGATTAGATCTACCACTTGTGCAGCTTAATACAGTGGGCTAAATGACGGGATACATAAATCCTGTTGGGCTACCATGCTGTGTTACACTGTAAAAGCACCCCTGAAAAGGGAACACTCTCAGGAAACGGTCTGTTTTGTAAAATAAAATAATAAACGTCTGTAAGTCAGGAAGGAAATCAATTTCCAGAATGGCGACATTGGTAGACATCAAGATAGCTAGAGAGCACCTCTTACATAAGCTATTTGTGAGAGGTGATTGGACTGGACAGGACCAGAATGTGTGGTTGCAGGCGATACACAACAGGTCACTGCAACTCGGTTAGATATCTGGAAAGATCAGGGTCCCTTACACGTAGTCCTGAGTGAACTATATATGGCCCCTAAGGCCAAGGATGAGCACGACAAGATTGTCAGGATAGTGCATATTTATATTTATATATGGGAGCCATACGGGACAAATGTGCTGAAGGCCAAGATCTGGCAAGTAGGCAACTGATGGCATTAGAGAAGGCCCAATCTGACCTGGACTCTTCTGAGCAGAGGCTGCAGAGGAGACAGGAGTCAGAAAATGATAGCAGGCAGTATCTAGTTAAAATCAAAGAGGAGATGGGTATCCTGCAACAGGAAAGGGAAGACCAGGATACCATAATTCTGGCCTTGCAGAAGGAGTATCAAAAAGGTTTGGACTCCCTACTGCAGAGCCAGAAAAACCTGGAGCAACAACTGGACCTCAACAGGGCATGCACAGAGCAGGTAGCCACCCTGCAAAGCAACCTAGATAGATTGAAGGCAGCGAGCAATAAATTGATTTTTGAAAGACCTGGACACCCAGGAAGAATTTGAGGAAGGCAGAGGGACGACCTGGTGGCACAGAGGCAGGCTCTTGCTCAGGAAAGGGACACCTTAGGCCAGGAAGTCTGCCACCTAAAAGGGAAGCTGGAGGAAAATCGCCTGGTGGAAGATGCTCTGGCAAGAAAGGGGCAGGCCAGTAGGGATGGGACTCTGGAGGTAACCCTCCTGGAGCAAAGACTGGCCCAGTACTCCAGGACAAACCAGGAAGCACAGAGAGAGAATGAGGCTCTCTGCCAGCACAATGATAGGCTGCAGCAACAGGTAGCCATGCAAGATAGACTGATAGAGTATAGTAAGGCCTTGATTGAGGAACTGAAAGCTCAGGCTCTTGCATGGCAACAGGGAGGATGGACTGATAGAGATGAGGTTCGCTGGGAAAGGGAAACACCTGAGCATAACCTCAGGAGCCTAAGTACCAGAGCACTTCATCTCTCCCAGTCCCTGGACTCTGCCACCCCCATGTCCCCTGGCACACATGAGCCCAGGGCCACGGGGATGGCAGATTACTATCCAGTCAGAAATATGGGACTTATGGACCAGTACCTCCCAGGCATGGTTGGGCGGGCATCTGGGTATGGGCACCCAAGTACTGTGAAGTTTAGTGGGGAACCCCAGGAGGTTAGGCCCACTAAGGGCATCTTGAAAACCTCTGCCCAGTTAGGTCAGTGGGGGGTGGGTACCCATCAAATCCTGGCAGCAAGGAGGAATCTGAAGACTCCTCTGAGCGTCCCAGGACACAAGAGACTAGGTCCCCACATTCTGCCAGCCATTCCCAGGCTTGCAGAATCCGGGAAACCCTGGAAGATCAGACAGGCACCTCTGGGAGCAGTGCCTCTGAGTCAGAGGATGAATGGACCAGGGTTACCCAAACTAAGAAGGCCAATAAGGCAAAAAGGGCCTTGCTTAAGGACCCCTTAAAACAGATTAAGGCAATAAGGAGTGTCATCACGCCTTTTCACAAAAACGGTAAGTATTCTGTGTGGGAACACTTAGAGCTCTTTGAGCAAATGATGGAGACTTTCCATTTGAAAGACAGCAGTAGCTGCATTCAGTACGTAAAATGGACATTCTCCCAGAATACGCCAGTTTATTTGCGGGGCTGGAGGACCAAAACCATTCAAGATGGTCCGCATATAGGGTGGCCATCTTAAAACACTTTTCTGTTCAAAGAAATCCCCAAGAGGCTCGCAAGGCAGCCTACAATTTGCAATGTGGGGAGGGTCAGACCCCACAAGAATTTGTGCAGGAGTTGAAGTGTGCCTTTGCGCAGACTACCAGAAGGGTGCGCATGGATAGCAAAGAATTTGTTAACACTTTTTTCCATGCCTTACCCAAATATATCATGACCCAGCCAGTGAGAGATTTTCATCAGAAAAGGTCACTATACTGGGTCATTGAACAGGCCACCCGAATCTATGAGGTGCAGAAGCCCATAGAAAATAAAACTAATGCTCAGAAAAGCCCTAAACCGACCAGCACCCCTGCCGCTGCTAAGGTGGCAGAGGTAAAGGTTGCCCCCATTTTAGATTTGGAGATGGGGTGCCTAAAAACCTGCCTGCACAGAATAATTCTAAACCCAGAAGGCCCTTGGGCCAGTCACAGACAGGGAGTCAAGGAGGTAGTCCCACAAATGGGGTCCCTCACTCCCCAGGAGGGCAGAAATTCACCAAATCCTGGGCAGAACTTTTCCCCCAGGTATCCACAAAACTTCCAACCCCAAAATCATCCATCCTTCTTTCCCCACTTTCCTGAGCCCATACAACCTAATCCAGGAGAGGGGAGGCCAAGGGTGGAGGGGTACCCAAATCTTCCCAACCCGGGGTACTACCAGAGAAGGGATAGTTACCCTTCCCGGGATCAGCCCAGGGGAGAAAACAGAACCCTGTATCAGCCTGAGCGGGTTTCACAGTTAGAGCGCCAGGTCCAAAACATGGCACAGGATCTGGGTCGCATGCTAAGGGCTCAGCAGAACCCTCAGATGAGCATGCCGGCACAGAATGCCCCAAACTCTGGACCTGGTGCTCGAGAACAATGACAGGGGCAGCACCCCGATAACTCACCGGTTCCCAGGGAGGAGGCACAAGGGGAAGGGAGGTGTAAAGCCTTGGAGGAAGCTTCCTTCGCCACTTGTAGACAGCCCCTGGAAACCCAGGAACCGGAAACAAAATCTCCTGCCCCTGAAAGCCTGCCACCCAAGCAGCAGAGGGGGGTAGGAGAAACAAAGGACCCAAACAGAACCATTTTGTGGAGGAGGTACAGATGTTCCAATTTGAAGGAGAGGGATCCTCAGAGGATCCTGGGAAAAGGATCTTCTCCTTCAGAGATGGGTGAAGTCCTCCCAAAGAAAAATGGGTCCCTAGGGATTCAAATCCAGACTGGGTAGATGAGGGGACGGAGCAAGCGCCAGCCATCATCCCATCCCAGAACCAACAACATCAAAATCCCCTGGTTCAAATTCATCCTGGTGACTGTCTCCAAAAAGGGGGGGGCAGAACCGGAACCAGGGGAACTCAAAACCGCTCCTATTTCCAGTTGCCAACTTTTTCTTTCCAATTCCCAAGACTCCCCACATAATTCTGGCCAAATCTCTTCTCTCTCAATGTCCAAAACCAGAAAACTAGCCCACCAGTTGTCCAAAAATGTGCATTATCTGTGCCCCCTTGCGGAGAAGGAGGGAAGATACTATGCGCCGGTTCAAGTACAGGGGCAGGGTACAATTTTGGCACTGGTGGACACTGGATCCCAAGCTACCCTTCTGTCCAAAAGGGCCTTTGATGAACTGAATTTAGGAAGGGGGGAGAATTACCAAATTCCTCTTACCTCCCTTCCTGGACAACTTCAGAACTTTGATGGGAAGGAAATTCCTTTCGAGGGGACTGCGGATCGGGACATTAAAATTGGGTGACACCAGGTGAACACCCGGTCATAGTAGTGACTCCAGAGAGCACCCCTTGTTTACTAGAGAATGACCTCCTGAGAAGGCTGTCACCCTTAATAGACTGTGTAAAGAAGGTCCTCTGGACCCAGACTAGCCGACCAATACAATTAAAACAGAGTGTCAACCATGTTAATTTAAACGGCACATGCCACATGGTTGAACAAAAATCTGACCAGGTAGAATGTCACTTCCAGAACAGTCAAATTCCAGACGTGAGAGTACCAGCAGTAGGACAACAGACTGGTGATTGGGGGTCCTCTCTATTTCTGAAAATCAACCTTCCTTCCAGTTTAAGGTGGTACTCCACACTGGAAGGAAACACTCTGAAATTCTTTACCAATCCACAATCAGGCATCCCCACTCCTATAGTCCAGAAAGATGTGAAATCGGCTCAGAGCCTGCCTGATGTTCAGCAAATTGGAGAACAGTTGTTCATTCCTGTTCAGTTAATTGAAGAGAACGACTCTGTTCTCGCCCGAGTGTGTGTGAACAATGGTAAGAGCTTCATCAGCTAAGCCATGTTCAGCCAACTCCCAAAAGATCCAGCCATTCCCACATTCAAACTGATAGACAAATGGGAAATGGATCTGGAAACACCCAATTTCAAACATCTCCTACCAAGCAGGTGTATGCTCAAGATCTCCATTGGCAACAAGAGCATAGTCCATAATTCTTGGGTCGTGCGAGACGTCACTGCCGCCTTTTACTTAGGCAGTGATATTCTCAATCGCTTTTCCATTAGTTTGGACATAATAAACTTCAAAGCTTGGTCCTGATTAGCGGATAATCCAATGGGATTTGATGATCCAGAGAAAACATTTGGGTCAGCTCAATTGCTACCTTATGCAGTTGAAATTCAGATTGGAGAGGAAGTCACCATCCCAGAAAGGACCCGACAATTCTCCCTGGAAGTGAAAGTTAAAAGAGGACATAAATTGAAAAACCCTGATGCTTACATTCACCTAAATGCTTCTCTCCAACAGCAAGGGTTGGGGGTAAACCCAACACCATTAGTCAATATAGAACATGACACCATTCCAATAGAGGTGGATAACTGCGACTAAAAGAGTATCACTCTAGCCGCAGGCACCATTATTGGAATGCCGGTTGATGACCGACATTTTTCCATTGATCTAGGTAATGAACTGTTAGGACCAATCCCCAAGGACTGTTTTGACAGTGATGACAATACAACACCAGACAGGATCTTTACCCGGAATGGGGGGAATTTCCTGGTGTACACTTCCTGCCCTTATGGCAAGGAAGATGTGACTTGTGACTTCAGAAGGGATGAGGTGATTTTCCAGATCCATGAGGGCTGCCTTTCCCACCTGAAGCCACCAGTCCAAATCAGCACTCTGACCAGGGACTTCTCCACCCAGCTGGAGGAGGCCGCTGATATAGCGAAACCAGAAGTCTTTCCAGGCTTCAGGCAGATGGTTGAAGAGACAGTCAACCTAGCTGATGCCTGTATGACTCTGGAGCAGAAGCAAAAGTTGAAACAAGTTTTCTTGGATTTTCAAGATCTCTTTGCGGTGGACTCATTTGACTGTGGTCGCACCGACATCCACACAACGACAATTCCCACGGACCCTGGTATGACTCCAGTGTTTGTGAAGCAATATTACTTGCCTCTCGCATGCATCAATGGAGTCCCTTACTGAAATCATTAAGAACCTTGAGTCCAGTGGGATAATCCGTCCAGTCCACAGCACCTTCAATAATCCTGGCTGGGGATATTGAAGGCAAACGGCCAGTGGAGAATCTGTGCCGACCTGAGGGAGCTCAAAAAACGGGCCCATATTTCCCGATGGCCTCTTCCCTACATTGAGCAAGGGCTGGCCCAGATCCAGGGGTCACAGGTATTCACGGCAATAGACCTGACCAATGGATACTGGACTGTACCTGTCAGTAGGGAGGACCAATACAAGCTGGCCTTTGGGGGCGAGCAGTACACATGGACCCGGACTCCTTTCGGATACCTCAACTCCGGCAATGAGTTCAACATTTTTCTACATAAGGCCATGCCCAACCTGGGTGAGAGGGGTAGCCTGGCTTATGTAGATGATGTCCTCATCAAAAGCTCAACTGTTAAGGAACACATAGAAGAGATCCGTTATGTTCTGAAACAGTTGAAGGCCGCCGGAGCAAAACTTTCCTTTCAGAAAGCAAAACTTTCCTTTCAGAAAGCATAGTGGTGTAGAACCTGTGTTAATTTCTTGGGGCATGAGATTACTCCTCAGGGTCTCAGTCCCAGGAAAAGAAAGTGGAAGCACTCCAGAAACTGAAAGACCCCACAACTCTACGGGAACTAAGGAGCCTCCTTGGACTGACTAATTACAGCAGAAAGTTCATTGAGGGCTACGCAGAGATCACCAGAACCCTGATTCATCTTTTGAAGGGGGGGTCAAGTTGGAATGGGGTCCAGAACAATCCGAGGCAGTAAGACAGCTCAAAAGAAGCCTCTCAATAGTGCCTTGCCTAGCTTACCCTGTCTGAAACAAGGAGTTCTTCATGGAGACAGGGTTCTCTAATACATGCTTGACTGCAGTATTATACCAAAAGCATGACAAGGTCAATAAAGTAATCTCCTATGCGAGTAAAACTTTATTCTCTGTGGAGGAAAAATTCAACGATTGTGAGAAGGCACTCCTGGCAACGCTGTGGGCATTGAAGAATTACCGCCCATTTATCCAGGGGTAACACACCATAGTGGAGACTCCACACCAGCCTCTGCAATATCTCCAAAGTGACAGAATCTGGGCCGGAAATGTGAGTAATACCCGAATTACTTACTGGATTCTGTCAATGCAAGGCTTTCCTGTGGAGGTCAGATATGGCCAAAACAAGAAGAGTCCCCGCGCGCAAGGTCTGGCTGACTTGCATGATTGTGCCAGAGAAAACTGTCTCGAGGACAAAAGTCTAAAACTCAAGGACAACATGGAGGCATACCTCAATTCCCCACACAAAGTCTTTGAAGAAGACAAGTGTGAGGGAATGCCCACTGTCTATGTGGATGGATGCTCTTACCATGTTGACAACAATGGGGAAAAGGAACTTGTGGCCAGCGTAGGGAATGCATGGGTGAATGAGATCCCAGAACCCTCCGCTTGGTACAAGATTGGTCCCCAAAGTAGTCAAGTGGCAGAGTTGATGGCTGTGCATCAAGCAATCCTCACTGCTGTCCAACATCAACTCCACAAACTGGCCATAATCACAGATTCAGATTATGTACGGAACGGGTTTGTGGAGCACCTGGTTAACTGGAAAACCATAGGCATGCTATGTGCTAATAACAAACCCTTGAAACATGGGAAGTTCATTCAAAATGTTGATGATCTGGTCACCTCGAATGGGATGACCATCTACTGGAAAAAGATCAAGGGTCATTTCAAAGTAGAGGGACCAGACAAAACTGGAAATGACTTAGCTGATCAGCTGGCCAAAGCCCGGGCCATCCAAGGGGATCTAATTGAGATTGAGTCCCTGTTGGGGGAAATCCAGGTCACTGCTATCACTAGGTTCCAGACAAATGCTCACAATGATCTTTTAACTGCACAATGGAGTAAGGAGACCCCAGATGCTGATTTGATTATGGCTCAAAAAGGGGATCCAATAATTGGTAAATTTTATCAACACATTGAGGACCCTGAGAACTTTCCCCTGACGGATACTTTTTACATAGGGAAAGAGGTCCTCAGAGTGTTGATGAAATGTCCAAAAATGTTCCGAATCCAAGACGGTTTGTTGGTAAGGAAATCCCTAGCTGGCCATGATCAGTGGGTGGTTCCTACCTCATTCTGAAGCCTGATGTTAAGTCAGGCCCATGATGCGGCCACAGCCGGTCATAGGGGGTTTCATACAACACTTGAAATCTTAAGAGAGGTTGCATACTGGCCACACATGGGGCAGGACCTCGACCAATACTTGAAGGGGTGTCTTGTGGGTGCAAAATTTCAGCCAACATCCCTCACACACCATGCGCCTCTCCAAAAGAAGGGGATGACACTGCCATGGTCAGATTTGCAAGTCGACTTTATCGGGCCCGTGATTCGCTCCTCTAGGGGACTGTGACATGCTTATTTCCTAAATGGGTGGAATGTCTCCCGGCCCCAAACTGCAAGGCAGAAACAGCAGCTGCCCTGATGATCAATCACATCTTTTTGCGTTTTGGTCTACCCCAAAGGATTGAGTCAGACAGAGGTAGCCATTTCACCAGCGAAGTAATGACAAAGATGTGGGAGATACTTGGGGTTAAAAGGAAGCTACAAATTGTTTACCGGCCAGCCTCCAGTGGTGCAATAGAACGTTACAACAAAACCATTGTGAGCATATTAAAATGTTTTTGGCAGATTCTGGGCCAAGTTCGGATATCCGATTACCTCTTGTCCTAATGGCCATCAGATCTACCCCTTCATCTGCAACTAAAATGTCACCGTTTGAGCTGATGACTGGACGCAGGATGGTGCTTCCCCAGCATCTGCTTTACAGGACCAAAGAGCAGACATTGATCAATGCCTCCACAACTCATGAGTATGTTTAAAATGTATGAAAACACCTTCAACATGCTTTTGCCTATGCTCAGCGAAATCTAGAAAGATCAGCCGACAGTCTGAAGACCCACTATGACTTAAAGTCTACCAGGAAAGAATACAATGTAGGAGACCGGGTTTATCTATACAATTTCCAAAGGAACCAGGCCAAACAGCAGAAATTTCTGCCTTACTGGAAGGGACCTTTTGAAATTGTAGACAAGATCTCACCAGTCGCCTACAAGATATGCATCACCAAAGGCAGTTTGGCAGAGGGGGAAGACAAGTGTGTCCATATTAATCAGCTAAAGTGTTGCCATCCTAGGCACACTCTGCAGCAACTGGAGGAGTTTTCTGAAACCCCAGAGGGGGCCACTCCAGATCCATAAAATTTCAACCCTAAAATATTCCCTATATAGTCTATAAAATACAATAATAAAAATGTCTCCTGATTCATAAAATTTATATGTCCGTCCCACTACATTAATAGTGGTGGGGAAATGTCTAAAAACATGTTTTTGCTTTGTCATCCTAGGAGAGAAAGAGAGAGAGATAAACCATGGAGACTGACCAAGGAGGACGACCTGGGGAACGGGAGCAAAGATCTGAGGGGCCCGGGGTATTGCTCAAAACTCCCATCAGGACTGGCGAGGAGAACCGATCGATCCACCCCTGATGGAGGAAAAGACAATGAACTTTGCCATGTGTGGAATCCAGAGGGATGAGGCTTACATCCCAGCCTTGCGAAGTTCCATTGATGGAAGTTCAACGGCCATCGCAAGAGGTTGGCTTGTGGGATGTATCAACCCACCCATCCAAGCCCTGCAACATCACTGTGCATTGCTGGCAGCAGAAACATCATAATGGCCACTGGAAAGAATGCTGCTCGCTAGAAATCACCAGAAATTGCGCAGTGAAAACCTGAAAAATAGGCCACCATCTACTTTTGCCTATGTCAGTGGTAACACAGGAAACCACTGCCAAAAACCACCATCGGGTTACCCACAAAGTAGCCTGAAACCACTTGGAAATAGCAATGCTGACTGAAAAAGAAACACAGAGCTGTTTGAAAATCTGTTTTCTTGATTGTCAAAATTGTGCTAAAATCAAGACTCACAAAACCACCAAAAAGATCCAACCTCTTTGTCGGGTGTTCCACTTTACTCTACTGCAAGAATCCATATGAATACAATGTCAGCAAGAATCATATGCTATCAGAGCAAAATCCCCTTTTAAAGATACTGATGGAAAGACAGCTGTCAAAATGGGTGTAGTACCGTACTCGCCTCTGTCGGGTGCTGGCGATTTAAAATTCTGACAGGAGAACTGGTGTTTCAGAAGTTAAATATGCCAAAGAAGAGAATTACATCAAAATGCCATATAGAGTGCCACACATTGATTTAATGTGGAAAAAGACTGGATTTAAAGATATGTTGCTTATTTTAAATGTATAAATATATTTGTTTTACAAGGAACTATGTTGCAATTGAACAGAAAGTAACCTGATGCAGTTAAAACTCCAAAAGGCTTGCTTCCCCTGAGAACCCTTCACACCTTGGGCCTTCCCACCAAGTGGGAGGATGTCGCATGGACATGTTAATCAGATGGGGAGGGGATTTTCTCTGCTGGCAGGAGAAAGAGACAATAGAGTCTTTCAACTGAATAGGAATATGCTAAATTCGGGTGTAACAAAGTGTTGGCAGGAAACAAGACATGTGACCATCTGACTCAGCCCACACTGAGATGTGAATTGAATTGAAAGCAAATGTATGTTTTATAAAAATGCTTAGAACAAAGTGTACCAAGCTGACAAAAATATGAAACTTTGGGATTGTTGAAATGAAAATTTCACTCACAATTTAAGACTAAGCTGAAATCTGTGCGATGTTCTAAGACTAAATTCCGGAATGTATTCATCTTGTAGCTGCTATGTTTATGCTAGGGACAAGAAAAATTACAGAGATGTGATCAGATGGAGTGTGTATGCCTGTGTAAAATTTGGTGCGGAACCAATAATGGGAGCCCACCAAATGCGCGAATAAGCGACCATTTCTGAACCCAAGCTCGTAGGAACATGGGACTTGAACAGAGACATGCCTTAATTAATCTATGATGTGTATATGTATTATGAACAACTTGTGTACCTGGGAAATATGTTTGTTTGGGAAAAATAGTGTTTCTGTGAAAAAGCAAAGGGGAGGGATTTCAGTTAAGCCATTAAATACAGCATCACTCTGACACATATGACACACTGCTCCTGTCTCAAATCAGGGGACAGGAAATTCTCTGACCTATCAGGATCCGTAGAGGGTTGGGCATAGGGAGGCAGCCTCCCCACCACTTTGGAAATACATAAATAGGGACTGCTGACACCCAGAGACACACACTCTTTTCCACTACTCAACTATTCTTGGCGAAGCACCCTGACGGAAGACTCCAGACTCCAGATAGATCCAGAGACCAGACTCTAGAACCAAACTCTAGAACCTTGAAGCAGAGAGGCCTAACCCACAAGCTGAATCCTTTTCAGCAGGCTTCAGAATCTTTTGCAAACCTGATTCTAACCCCTTAACTTCCACAGGGCCTAAATAAACCATTCAACAGCCTGGCTGAGCTGTGTTGCTTCTAGCTAAGAACCTTGTGCTAGAACCAAGATAAAGACCCAGAGAGAGCAGTGCTGTATCCAGAACCTGTCAGACCCAGACAAGAGGCCGTGCTGTGAGCAGAACCCAGTGCCTGAGACCGTCCGGTGGTGAGAGAACCCAGCCAAACCCTTGACCAGATATTGACGGGGCCCATTCCTTTCCCAAGCCTAGGAGTGAGTATCTAGTCTAGAACTGTGCATAGTCATCTCTTAGTCTAAAGTAATCTTATTCCAACCATTCCACTTATCCAGAACTGCATTATAGAATCTTGTGTCCATCCTGTATGATTCCAAATCTGTAAAGCGCAATCTGTCATTTTGAAATCTTGACTTTATTTCTGAAAAATCTACCTTCACAAAAACCTCTGTGACCTTTGAAACGTACATCCTAGAACCGAAATTTAACTGTCATTTTGAAGCTACGATCCTAACCTTTCTTACAACATTCCTTATAGTTTTTCGGTAATCACAATTCACACACGCGGAAAAGTTGCAGAGGATTGCAATTTGGCTTAATTTCATTTTCTGTCAAAATAGCTGTTTTTTTCTTTCCACTGCTGAATTTCCTTTTCAATCTGATAATCATTCATGAATCATTGCTAGTGTTGACATGTATCAATCCAAAGTAATTCTCTCTAGTGCTGAATATCCTTTAGTGAATTAAAATCATTTTAGCATATTTTCCCATCCATTGCGATCACATTCAAAAGTAATTTTGACCTGTGTTTTAAAATCATACCTGTTCTCTCTAAGCTTGCTGGGGGAACTGGATTTGAACTGCATTATTGATTGTATTCTTGAAACCTTTGTGCCCTCATTTCTATCTCTTCATATTGCATGGTGGGAGTGAGTAGTCACAGGGGGAAAAAGTGATCATATTTTCTTTTGATTTAAATCATATTAAGTTTATTTCTGTGTTGCATTTTTCCTATCATTGCATTTTCTTGAATCATATAAAGTATTCTCTGCTACCTTATCCTTCCTGTTCCTACTCTTAAGTGATTAAAGAGATTGTTGATTTTGTAATATTACCCATTGTTGATTACCGTCCATATTCATAAGTGTGCTATTCAGATATCATTTTGTTCATAAAAGTTTGATATATATATTGTTTAATTCTTCAAATAAACCTTTTAATTTGCAAAACAAACCTACTTCTTGGCTCAGTGATGTCAGGGGGATTCAAAGAAAGCGGTGTTATATAAGGGTTCATCATCCAGATTTAAAGAACTTTGACATAAACATATATAAATAAGGGCTTCCATTGGGCATCCCATCCTAAGCATTGACTTAGTTGGAGTGCTGGATTGAAGTCACTTACATAATGGTGCTGAAAATAAAACAAGATGAGGACCCTGTGTAGTACATTGAGGAGATGAAAGAAAAATCGTGCATAGAAATGAAAGAGGAATGGGACATAAATATTCCTGTGTTTTATCACATTGTATGCCAATGGCTTCCTGATAGCGTGCAAGTTGAATTATGAAAGGTAGAAGGGATCGAGATGAAAACATAGCCCAAAATACAATTTCATATTGTTAATTTTTGTAGTTTTAAACATGAGAAGGAAAGGAAGAAAGAAGAAGACAGAGTGAGTGAAGAAGTAAAATTAGTGCAAAAGAAGTTATCGAGAATAGCAGTAGAAGGAGTAGTGATTACAGACGTAGGAGAGACACAATATCAGCAGGGAAGGACCAATGGGATAAAATGGAGGAAGAGAAGAATAGATGTATTATCCCAGAGGCACAGGGAACTTGCAAAGAGGAAGGGGAGGAGGATGTGTACAAGCATATGGAGCGGGATTTGACAGAGGTCGACCTAGATTTGTTGTCTATGTGAATTGTGGCGGACCATGGTGGACACATGTGATGATAGCACATTATGCTGGAGAGAGAATGCAGCAGAAGAGAGAGGGCACCCTATGGATTGGTGCTTCATGGTCACAGAGGAAGGACAGAACATTTTGCACCCATGTACTGTCTACAGTAGCATACACAGTAGTCTTATGATGCACTCCAAACACAATTTCTTAAAGAGAGGGTGGGAGAAAAGATTGGTGTAGGTTGATCTTATTTAGGGTAGAAATGCATACCATGAAGCTTTAACCTTCAGGTAGCTGGGTGCCTTCCCATATAGGCATTTGTGAAGCAAGGTTGCTGCTTTGAATTGACATCCGGCCGTGACCGGTAGCCAGTGCAGTTCCCGTCGATAGTTTGAGATATGACGCCTTCTCAGGACTTTCTTGACGATCCGGACCATGTCATTTTGGATGATTTGAAGGTGTTGTGGGCTTTTTTTATCAGCCCCTTCTAGGAGCATGTTACAGTAATCTATTCTTGACAGAATAGTTGCCCTAGCAATAGTGGCTGAATTTTCCTCATTAAGATATGGGCGAATATTCCTAAGACGTCTCAGGTGGTATGAGCAGTTTTTTACAACTAGATTCTCATGGGCTTCGGCATTCAGTGCGCTATCAGTTTGTACACCAAGTGTTTTCACTTTTTCTTTGACTGAGATGCAACAGTCCTGGATGGAAAACGACTGGTAGTGGTTGCGAAGTTTAGCCCTAGCTTGAGGTGATCCAAGGATGAGAAACTTGGTTTTGCCATTGCTGCGGCACATTCAGTTGTCCATCATCCAAGTGTATATTTGGGGTGTAGATATTTTGGAGGAGTAAGCTATCAGTGGCATAGTCCCCCGAGATCTCCAATTGACAGCATAGTTGTTCCAAAAAACTAGGAGACTGCAGAGAGAGAGATAATATATAGATTAAACAGTGTGGGGACATACATGCTCCCTGAGGCACCCCACAGAAGGAAAGAATAGAGTCTGGGGTGGCGTTTGACCAGCAAACTTTGTATTGTCTACCAGTTAGGAAGGATAGTATCCATTGTCAGGTTAAGACAGATAAATGACAGGTGTTCCTTACGATATGCATGGTCTAATAAATCAAACGCAGCCGATAGATCCAATAACACCAGGAGACCAGTTTTGCCACAGTCCATGATGCTCAGCATATGGCTCTGAAAATATACAAAGGTGGTCTCAGTACTATAAGCGAGGAGAAAGCCTGATTGCCTGGGATGTAGCATATTTATAGTCTCTATATGGTATTGGATCTGCAGGTTGCTTTTTATCTAGTATTTATAGAAAAAAGTTGCAGTTCGTGATGGGTCTAAGGTTGGCTGTGTCCTTGGAGTCAAATCCAGGTTTTTTTTCAAAAGGGGGGTTAACTGTGAAATTTGTAATGACATCGGGAACTACATGAGTATGAAAATAGGCATTGACAAATCAGGCCAAAAATGGGAAAAATGTGTCCTTGTTATCTAGGATCAGTTTTGGAGGAGTTATATTATCCGGTACAGCTGTTGGGTGCATAGTACCCAGAGTGGACAGCAGATCAGAACTGGACATATGCCTGAAGCTAAAAGAGATGCAGTCATGTGGGGGTGCTGAAGATTGGGGAGAGAGGGTCAGCAGTCCCTGGGGTGGTGTGCCTGATTTAGCCAGAATCTGACTTTGAATTTTGTCCCTGGCTTTGAATATTTTGCCTTGTAATGCACCCTGTATTCTGGTGCAGTCTACAGTTGAGGTTGTAAACAGTGTCATTTGGGCTTTGGGCTTTTTGAGGAGCTTTAGTATGTAGAACAATTATTTAGGTTTGTTATTGGCCTCTGAAATTTGCTGGTTAAAGGAGTTCTTTTTGGCCGCTTTGATTGAGTCTTTATAAGTTTTCTCAAGAGACTTCCAAATGTTTTTATTGTCAGGTGAGGGGCATTTAAGCCAACACCTCTCTGCCTTTCCTTTTTAATTTTTAACAATCTGAGTTCTGGTGAGAACCAGTTTTGATGGTTAGGGTTGTCCCGAACGGCTCCAGACTTGAGGGGGGCCAGTTTGTCTAAGAGCGGGTGAATTTTACGTTAAAGGTCTCAATAAGTGTGTCAGGGGTTGATAACATGATGTTAGTGATGCATTCCCTAAGGTCATGGGTTGAGATTTTCTTCATAATAGTTTTAGGGGAGTTGGACAATTTGAGATTTTCGACTCATAATAGTTTTAGGGGAGTTGGACAATTTAGGAGGAGGTGCTTGAAGGTTGATGTCGAAATTGATCAGAAAATAATCTGACCAGATGCAGGGGGTGGGATTGTCTATATGGGCCTTAAACTTTTGTGTGACGATCCAGTCTAAAATATTGCCTTTGACATTAATGGGGTAGTAGTTCAAAACGTGATGGTCGATGTTGCTGAGGCTGGACTCCAGCAGGATGGCCTCTTTATCTGATGGATCCCCTCGCCAGCAAATTCGATCTACCAACAATAGAGTTGCACTATTTGTCCATTTAAGGTCCGCTACCAGATGCGAAATGTTGTCATTGAAAGAGTCTGTGGTGGTAGGAATGTGGTAAATTAGGATAAAATTAATACAGCTGCATGGAGTTGGGTTAAGTTTGAGATGCAAGATCTCACACGCATTGCAATGGCTGGGTGTGTTAAACGAGGAGAGGTGGTTTCTAGCAATAATTGCAACTCCCCAAAACCCCAGTATTGCTTCTCGATTTTTGCAGTAGATGGTGCAGCCATCTGGGACTGCAAGGGTTATCATAGGTCCGCTAGTACCAGATATCCAAATTTCAGTCCAAAATAATAAGTCTAAATCGTGATCAACAATAAAGTCATGGATTTTAGAGGAGTGCTTGTTTTAAGATTCTGTGTTAAGCATTGCTGCTTTAAGTGCTTGACCATCAGCCTTCAAACTGGTCGGAGCCCCATTATTGATGGCAACTTGGGGATTGGATGCTAAGAGAGGCAGAGTATGTGAATATGGGCTGTTATAAGTACTACTGAGCAATAAGTTCTGGGACAAGGACTGGTTCATTTGAGGGGCCTCTGTTTCTCTGACTGCACAATTTGAACTTGGTTAGAATATTAACACGATAAGCTACAACCTTTCTTTGGGATAATTTACATTTACTAATTTGTAATTTTTTGTTGAATATTTCTAGATATATGAAAAATGAAAATGAAAATGTATTCAGCGCACAGCCCCTGATGAAGAGATTGTATCTTGAAACGCGTTTGGCACTTAAATTTGGAATAAATCATGTTTGAAAAAGAACAAAAAGACTTTGTGAATGGTGTACTCAGGGTCATATCTGACCGATAGACCCTTAAAGAAGACAGTGACTTTAATTGTAATATTTACCTTTACTAAATACCTATTTCTACTATTCTAAAATTACTGGGCTACTCTAGCCATTGATAGTGTGCAGGGGATGGGAGTTCCCCAACTGGGAACTTACTTGTGTTCTATCATTTGAGGGGCCTTAACAGGCAACAGATTGAGACTGTCTGTGGGCCAGAGATAATCTGCAGTGTTTGGTGCACCTGGCATTACGCAGGCAGGCTCAGGAATTTGAGATTGAGATTTGAGATTTGAGATTGGTTTGTTACCCTGGGTGGCTCCTCGTGATAGTCTGAGGGAAAGCTCATACGCTTCCTGTGGGTGGAATGTTTGCTTGTGAAAATGGAATCTCATTCCGGGTGTCAGACCTTTGGCTCATGAAACGGGAGATTTTTTGCAATCGGTGAGCCTTCTGACAGGAGAGAAGGAGGTTGAGTATAGGAGGATAACCTATTGTGCAATGAACGCATTGCCACGGGTCGTTTTCAGGAGTGCAGTGACATTAGAAGGCAGCAAGGGAGGCTAGTCCCCCTAGGCGATTACCTGTTCAGGCTCCCGCGATGAGTTTGTCAGGGACTGCTGAAGACCATCTTGCCGTTGAAGCGCTGGGACTTCCTATTTGTGCAGTAAGGGTGTCTGGGAGATGTAGTTCCCATTATTTCGCACAACTACACAATAGGATTGCAGAACAAACAGAATCGATGAGTGTGCTTCATCTATACAATGATCCCCCCCCCGTCTAAATGGGGGTGAAGTATCAGAACAAGTCCGAGCAGTTCCTACTGTGCTCCATGATGGTGCAGGTAAGCTGCAGGCAGAGTTACAGTAGGCAAGAAATATATCCTGCGCCACCCAGTCCTGTGGTATTATCACGGTAGCACGCATAGTGGTAAGGTGAATGAATCCCCATTTGGGAGTCCATTAGATTCCATCAGTATTTTCAACGGATTTACAGCCAGCAGTCATATCGAAGGATTTACCTGACGCAAACTAAATCATCCACTTTTCATCCATCCCTGTAGTGCGGCAGTGCGGTAATGCAACTGTAAAATTGTGTCAAAGGAACTGCTACCACTTAACCACACCACAGTGCAAGTAATGAGTCCGCCCCACATCTCCTGTGATATAAACATTCGTCCGTTGTGGACGCAGTGTTTCTACTGGCCAAGCATTTTTATAAAGGCACATCAACGCATTTGCTGATGCATTAGAAAAACACTTCTGGGTACTGTGGCATACACTGAGGTACCATATTCTTTCCTAAAACTTCCCACCAGAGCCTCTCCTCAATTTACTATCTATTTTTCCAATATATTTGGCAACATCTATACTAAAATACAACATTTTGTTTCGAAAAGCAAATTTTGGTGGTTGAACCAAAGCCAATGTTATAGGTTCAAGTTTGCTTGACACGCTGGTTTATGCAACATGGTGCTAAAATCAACCCACACCTAAGGGCTGTTTTGCATTATATGTGAAAGAAATGGGGTCCCACGCTGCTTACTGTGTACACACACATTGGACACAGTAGGGAGGTTGACATTGTCAGCACTGTGATATTCATTTGCTTATTGCTGTCTTATTGACCTTGAAGACGATCAACATGTGCCCATTACATCAATCCCCAGAATGGCAGTGGTCTTTGCATTGGCAGTAATGTAATATTGTTTGTGTTATTTATTTATTTTCAAAATAGGAGAAGCTCCCCGTGCTCCCTTTTTCATTTTACATTTTCATTCCGCCACATTTTAAACTATTTGTTTATGCAGTTTTTTCGGCGATGCAAATAAGTCTTATATTGCTGCTGATGAAAATATGTAAAGACATACCTGCAATCTGACACAGATGCTGCCATGTGTCATAATCAATAACACTGGCTTTTGCCCCTGAACCTTCTTAAGAACCCCCGCCTACACAGGAGTACTGGAAGTGAGTTGGGGTCCAACACTGCCATAGGGCTTCATTACAAGTCCGGCGGTAGCCGTGCTGGTAAAACCGGCAGGCTGATACCAGACTTGCACATTTTTCCGGTGCCTGGCTTGCCGGTAACAGTGGGGGATTCTAACCCCGCCGGTCCGGGAAGTCAGGCGCTGAAAAAATGGAATTCCCCATTTCCATGGAGTCCCATCGGACTCAATGGGAATGGGGAACACGGAAGCCCCAGCACTGTTAATAACCGTGCCAGCGCTTTCGTGTAGGTCTGCAAACCATGGCCGCTGTGCTTGGCAGGGTCCAACCTGCCGGGCACAGCAACTTCAGCAAGCAGACCCGTAGTGTGCCGGTCCGGTAACAACGGTTCCGGTCGGCTTACCTGTACCGTTGTTACTGGACTGGCACACTTGTAATGAGGCCCACAGTATAACAACATTTCTATGTATGCGAACCCAGTAGTGGAAACATATGGACTGTGGATAAATTGATGTTTAACAGTGATAAAACATTGTAAATACAGTAGAAGCACGTCTTTTTAAATATGGAATTCTTTTTTTGAAATGTTGTTTAGCATCACTGCATTGTTTGCTACAACTTTCAATTGTATAGATTGGAGTGAATAGTATTTCTGTTTCACAGCAGAAATGTTTGTAAGCAGAAGCAATGGACTGTTTGTGATAGTCGTGCTATAAATGTTGTACATTGTAAACATTGAGCAGCTAAATGAGCCCACAACTGGAGATTAATCAGACTCTTACCTCATGTCTTTGTCGCTAATCACTTCAATTACTGGGCATGCGACTTTCTTTCTGTTTAAATACACACTCTCCAGAAGAGGCTCTAACCAACCCACATTGCATTCCACGTGTGAATCTAGGAAAGTCAGCACATCACCTAGAAAAAGTCAAAAGCAGTTCAGAAAATGCATGTCATTTAGTGCAGGTTTATAAACATGAGCTCAATGCATATGGTGTAATTATAAAATATCTATTTAGTATAGCGTGTGCGCATTGTAAGACATCAAAGAAGGAACAACGGTTTCACACTGAAATCACTGCTTGGATGAAACTTCTTAAATTGTGCAAATCTATATTTTTTTTTAAAGCAGGTGTTTTCAAATTTAGTGAGGGAATCCCTCAAATATATATCTAAAATAAAAGGTAGGTGAAGTGAAACGTTAAGAAATAAGGCACATTTCGATGGGTGCAAAGGTTAGCCAAGTCTTGCAGCGAGTAGCATTGCCCTCCTTGGAAGGCTTGCCACTAAAAAAGATCATGGCATCTTCATTAAAGGTGTTTCCGGAGTCTCTACTAGTCCCTTATCAGTTTTCTCTTGCCTCTCGTTAAGGTTAGCCTAGTTTCACGGGTACCAAACCAATGGAAAGAAACATGTTGCATTTACTGACCCGGACTGTGAGATGGATTAATATACTACGCTAACCAAAGCATCCACAATTATGAGGATTCATTCACATAAGAATTGGGCATCTCTCAGAAGCTCAAATAATGTGCTTTCCATAAATGCACATTTTTGAAAACACAGGCTGGCAGGAAGGGGGTGGGTGGTACAGGAATTGGGCTCCCTCTACTGCCACATTCAACTTCAGGGGTAGGACTGGCTCTGGAGTTGCCTAGTAGGCCTCCCACTCCCAATTATGAGGGTGTCCCGCCTCTCCTTTTCCATACATTTTGGAACTCACCAATTTCCTGCTGTCCTATGTGGTGAGATCCCTGGACTCTTGGATCTGTGCCAACCCCATATTAATAAATGACAGATACCATCTTAAAACTGGAAACCTCTTGTTAATTCTCTTCAGACTGGCACATAAATGGCACTGATCGAATTCAGTACTGCAAATACAGGGGCGTTAAATGTACTCTGCACAGGTCAACTCTTCCCCTAAGCTCCAGATCAATGATAGTTTCTGATAAGGACTCAACACGCGGTAAGGGAAGCCATAACTATCAGACAAAAATGGGCTTTATCTTAAAATCTTCAGGCAACGTCACAGGATTCAGGTCTGTCCAACCACAGTCATAAGAGCCACAGGCAAATACGCTCAAGAAGTCTAAGAAGATTTGTCTTAGTTGTCCCTTTTGTGACCAAATAAAGTAGCCAACTACAACCTGAGCCCGCAGTCGAGGAGCAGGTAGGACCTATCTTGTCAGTCCCTGACCCCTCACCACCGTTATATTGGAAAAGTCAGAGAAGAGCTATCGATGGGACCCCCTGTATTGTTCCTATACCGCATTGAGTGTATGAAATGCATTATGCACTCAGACAGCCATACTGAATGTACCCTCGCACTGAAAGTGTGGAATGATGTCGTATGGAAGGATGTTGCATGCCAGGGTGTCAGAATGCATCGATGAAAATCGTGGACGGACGTTAAAATGAAATCTGATGACGACAAAGTGATGTCATGAAGAAGACATATGAACATATTTTGAAACAATATGAAAATACAAAGTACTGAAGTAACTGAAGTACTAAGAGTAACATGAATCTGAAGTTAAAGTGATCATGAAACTAAAAAGAAATCAAGTTACTTATTGACCAATAACTGTAAATACACAGTAACCAAGGTAGAAAGACAACATATAGAAGCTTGCTGTAGAGGAATAAATAACATGGCAAGGACAGCCATATTAGGAAAATGTTCGACGGTTCACGTTGAATGTAACCAAACTACCTCAGAAATAAGCCAAAGCTCTAAGAATCAGAAGGCATGAAAAATGCAGCCCGGTAAGCAGACCTGCCCTTGAGTCAAGATTGGCCCAGGGCGAAGATTCTATTTTAAGGGATAAGTACAGAGCTCAAAGGGAGTAAATGGATAAGCTTTGAACATGAGACATTCTTCTTAGATGAAGGAAGATGAAAGGATCTGTGAGAGACAAGCTGCTGGTCAATTAAAATTGTATAAAGTTCATATGAAATAGAATGAGCAAGTCTCTAGAGGCCAAGAGGAGCAATAGTACCTTGCATAAATAAATCAAATAGCAGTAAATTGAAGGCTGGAATGGGCAAATTCATGGTCCACTCACATGTGACCCAGAAGTCGAAACAAAGAGTATTCATTAGAGCTTTTAGCTAAGATAGTGGTGTGCTCATACTACCTTGAATGTTCCAGAACAGTGACCAGCAACAAGGTCAACTACAAACGCGAGACTTTGGCTGATGGCCTACTGGTGACAAATGATGGTCTAATTGGGAAAATGGGGAGTTGTCTGAATGGGATTCAAACACCTAAGTTTTGTTTTACGCAGGCGCTGCTAAGGAGTTAAAAGTCCAAGGTTGGGATAGTATGCCAACCAATCAGTCGGGTTGCAGGACAACCTAACATACAACATTACAAGAAGCAATGCTCTGATGTTTTGTTCATCATAATCAGTACTGTATGCATTTAGAGGTAGTTTAAGGCATACTGAAGCACTAATACTTATATATTTTATAAGTTGATATGTTCCCTTAACCAATCCCTCCCTTCGCTAGGTTTTGTCTTTTTGCCATGCAGAATGATGTCATAGATGACATATATTGGGGTATAAGATCTCCATGTAATCAAAATTGGGTGTGAGTGTGTGAACATCAGTCCGATGTCTGCCATGATTTATTAAAATGATAATAGAGTTGTACTTTGCCATGTTCTTTGAGCCTGTCTAGTTATTTGGTGTAAGATCTATTATTTTTTATAATTCCATCTACCACAGAAGACATGTCCAAGTTCTAGAGCACATTGCCACTCTACCAAATTTGAAAACTCTGTAAAGCATTCAGAAAGGTAACATTTTTGCATTCTCTTCTGAGTGGAGGTGTCTTTTTGATCTGTGCATTCACTGGGGCTATTAGCAACTTCTGCAATTCTTTCTTTTTGGGAATTCTCTTCCTCATCATGTCTTCAATAGAATCCTCTTCCTCATCCTTCTCTGCCTGGAATAATATAAAATGTATTTTGTGAATGGACCAACCAATCCTTGGCTTGCTGTGGGTGTAAGGGATATATTGTAAAAAATTATTCTTAATTGGAATTAGTACATTTATACACATGTTCCACAAGAAAACAAACACCTAAAGTATATTACCAATAATGGAATTGTATAAATCAGCAGTATCAGGAGGGGAATGGATCATACTACCAATTGCAGTACTCTCGTTCAAGAATACCTGACATTGTTTGCAAGAACTCATCTGATGCCTTGACCATTTTCCTTCTTAGGGATAGAGTACACTGACTGGGGTACGCTTGGATGCACACATATTTCTTCAATTAAAGTTCATCTGTACATGGCATCAACTGAGCACATTTGAAGGTTTGTCTTTTATCATCAAAATCTTGAAGGTCTTCACAGAGTCTCACCCAGACCTTTTAGGATCAGCAGGTTTAGCATTATGCTCTTCCTGTTTATAATTGTATTGGTCACATGCAGTGACCTGTTTTTGATGTGCAAAATTATTTAAAGTGCCTCTCGCACTGAGCAGTAACCTTCTGACAGGTTCCCTGACCCAGATGCTGCCATGGACACCGTTACATCCTATATTAATCCTAATGGTGCACCTGCCACTGAATTTGTGCTCAAGAACCCTTTGAGCAAAACCAGGCACTTGTTGGCTTTTGATTGGAAACTAGAGTCTGATTTGTCCTACTCTTTATTGAATCTTTTGAACAATGCTTCATTAATAATGCGTCTTTCGTGCCCCAGAGACAATTCTGTATTGACCAATTCTGGATACCCATATACTTGCACCTGAGTACAGGGGTCATCTTTTTGCATCTGGATTTCAGCAATGCCTGAAGTACATCTCCATCATCCTTGGATAGAATGTGTCTGAGAAACACTACTTACTATGTAGCAATAACATCTCAGTGGGATTTAATCTGCCTGTGTCTGCCATTTCTACTTGTGGTCCCAATGGATCCTAAGTAGTGTGTCATCCAGTTCTGAATCACTCCCCATAATGATAGTGACATCTTGCATGCACCCACTGCATTCCTGGGCCTGTCTACTGTATAGTGCTCACATGGTCGGCTCACTTGGTGAACCACCGTCTGTCGCTTTAACAGTTTCAAGACCAAGGACTAAATCACATCATTTACTACATCACTGAAATGTGAGAGGCTCTTTAAACAATATTTGCACATCAAAAATAGTCAGAATTAACAATCACACAATATCTCAGTTTATGCCTGTCTGCCGTAATGCCAACCTCAGTGGATCCCTCCACTGAAATGGGATCCCTTTCAAAATTAAACACAGCCTGCTCTACAGGCTGCATCTTCAAGAGATGTGTTTGTTCTCTCCCTTCGTTAATACTGTCCAAGAGCTCACTTGACAGTATTGTGGTCTAAGTACCAGTATTAACCAGTGTAGAAAAATAACATTGTCCCTGTAACCATTAGTGGGTTATGGTACCTGTCTTTATGCTCTCTAAGAGCACACAGAAAGGGTGAGTTGTTGCTAAACTCAGAGCTGAACTTGCTTAACCTAGTCCAGCTTTTCACAAGACATAAGAGCATGTGGACTGGGGCCTTGTCTTCTTTGTGAGTGAATCAATGTTGGTTTATTTCCCTACATTGTTTGCTGCCACAATCTGAATATTTAGCTGTGTAATGGCTGCCACCAGAACATCCTTCTTTCAAGCATGTGCAATGCAACACATGCTCTCTTACCTTGGGGTTGAGAGTGGCACTTGGCCCAGTAACCTTTCCAGCTTGTTGTGGTGGTCATGAGCAGTCTCTTGGGGCACAGGTTGTACTTTGTTTTTGTACTGTACCTGTTAACTGTATGTCACCAAACAGCCCCACTTTAAAGAAATCCTCTGTACCCTGACTAGGTGAAGACTCTTTTTTGGAGGCGCCTGGTTCTATGAAGAGAGGGCTGGTTTTAGACAACCCATTATGTAAAGACATGCATCCCCCATATGCGGATTTTGTTCCACAATCTCCTTTGTACTTTTGAACACATTTACACTCCTTTTGTCTGCAAAAGGTTCATTGCCATTGCACAGGAGCAGGATCTGTGTCCTATTCTGCAAGAAGTGTCCTGGGGTTTGCAATTGAAGAAAGAATAGGAGATATTCCCAACCTTTTCTCAGACAACGTTTGCACATCTGAATGGCTGAGACTACTCTTTCTTGTGTCTTCCTTTCGATTGCACTTTTCAGCATTTGTATCATACGTTTTAAGGTTCTCACTATGAATGTGTGTACTAATCCTGGGCACTGTACTTGCACTTGGACATCGGCCTTTCTTAACGTTCTTTAGAGTCTTGAAATAAAACTGGAATTTAAACTGTGTTTTTAACTTCCCGATTCTTTTTTGCAATAGAACACTCACCCTCCCTAAATGGATACATTACTTAAACTCTAGATTGGATTTTTGTGCATTTTATGGTTTTCAGATACATGAATGCCTTGGGGCATTTATTTTGGGCTAGGGGCTTCTTTCGTGCCTTACTCCGAGATTCTTTACTGAAATGTATGTGACTGACCCTGCACACGGTTCTATGTGATACTCTCGAATATTAAAAGCCTGAATCAATTCCACACACTCCTACCCCACCATTGAAATCAGGGGTTTCACCCGCAAACTCCTCTTCAACCTCTACCTTTTCCCCAGCCCCACCTCACTTACAAATACACACAAACACACACACAAACACATTCTGTCTCCCCAGCCCCCTCCCCCCTACAAACCCTGTCCCCTTTCATACACACGGACACACTAACATACACTTACATGAAACCCATCTTCCCCTGCCCGCCTTGGTCAGCCTGTCAGCCCCTGCGTGCACTTGTGTGTGGCAGAGGCGTGACAGTTAAGATTTAGAAAGACCTCTCTGAGTGTTCTTATAGTGGTCTTTCTAAATTGGTCTTTTTAATTTTCGGGAAAATGAAAAAGAAACGTTCACTTAATACCCCCGCACACAGCCAGGCACCTTATTAATCTTGCTTGGGAGTGTCAACAGGTAGCCATTTACTTGCACATTTTGTATTGTCTCTCATGGCAATCTCATCATGCTGTGAAAGTTGCTGACTAACAAATAACTTTCCCCACAAGTTATGGGAACATGTTTACTTGGGCATCATGTTATTTCTCTTCCCCACTAGCATTGCTCTGTTGTAATCTAGGCCCTAGTAGGAAAACGCTTGATTGCGTTCAGATGCGTGAGGAAATACCTTTTGATCTGTGAGAATACAAGGATGAGTAGTGGCTAAACCGCCTGCTCTACAAGCCAACAGTGATCCCAGTCATACAGATAATACAGCCATAGCTAACAGATATAGCTCCTTTGCCTTTTTTGGTAACATGCGCTGAGGGAAGGCTATACTCTCAGAAGGGGTGGGAATGCGAGCCAATAGCAACCCAAACAGCAACGTGAACCGGTTCCAAAATAAAAGAATGTATTGTATTTTGCTTTCTAGTTTCGATTTTCTCCCTGCTTTTTGCATGGCTGTAGTATAAAGATTCACATTTTCTGATTGTTTTTTGTAATGCAATAGTTTCATTGATGTATGAGATATTTATGGGGCAACAATTAATGCACAGAGATTGTTCCCCCCAATCAAAAGTGCAACACCAATATCAAAATATTGGTGGGTTCGTTACTAACACTGGGCCTCATTACGACCCTGGCGGAGTGGGTTTACGCCAGCGGTATTCGCGGCGGACCCTTCCGCCCTACTACGAGTTCCCGTAGCGCCATGGAGCCGTTTTCCGCCTGGTTTTTCCGGGCGGAGAAATCCATGGCGCTACGGGACCTTGTTGTTAATTACGCCACCGTATTTTACGGTGGCGTAATTAACGCCTTCCCCACTCCCATTATACCCTATGGGGCAAAAATGTGAATGGGGAAGGGTAAAATGGGGATTGGGGATTTACCGCCCCGCCAAGGTCGGAATGGGGCGGTAAATCCGCCAACCCCCATGGCGGTATTGGCAGCTTTCCGCCGTGCTCCATGGTGCATATTGCACCACGATCTCCGCCAGGGTCGTAATGAGGGCCACTGTCTTTAATACATATAACACCACTATTATCCCTCACCCCTTTTCCAATAGGCAAACCAAGAATCGGCTGGTGTGCAGAAAGAATATATATTTATTATTTCGTTGACATTACTCTTATCAAAATGCACGCCACCTTACTCTGTGGCTCACAACCTTTCCTTCCAGCAACTTCAATAAAAACAAGTTGTACACAATTCACTATTCGGTGCAAAATTCGCAGAGCACCTACAACAGAACAACATATGCATTCTGTATCTTTACTTTGTATTCACCCTTGTTAACTAGAAACACAGGTCTAAAGAATACTTCATATTTTTATTTCTTGATTTTTATATAAGTGCTTTTGGTTTTACAACAAAACCTTTTGCACTACTCATTCGATTGATAACAAATACCCAGGTTAAGAATATCTATATGATCACTATTACAATAATTGTCACATAAAAAATTCTTATTAAAACATACATTGTGCGAATGAAACAAATGTGTATCCTAATTACTGACAATGGTGACATATAAAATAGAACACTAATAATTACATCTACATAAAAAAACACTAACAATTTAGACCTAAGGTATGGTAACGAAAAGTGCAAGATCCTCTTTATGCGGCTGAGGTGATCACCAAAGAGTCAGCCACATAGATGACACTCTAAAATTGATCAGTAAGCAGACTCTCCTCATGGTCGATAAAATTACAGTATCCCTTGGAATCTTTCTCTTTAAGCACAATAAAAGAAGTAAGAACATGGCAACTAGTTTCTGTCGGTTGATGGCAAAGACGACAATCTCTCTTCTCATGAGAGATGCCTTGACAGAGTGGGCAAAATGTTAAAACATAGATGAATAATACATCTCCTCCTAAATTTAAGCAAGCACATTTTCATAAGATAAGTGTGGGGCACCAAGGGAGAATCTTTGTGTGCGATATTCAGTATATCCATTTTTAGTGCTCAATTTAGCAGTGATGTCAGATCTGCCCCAATCCAGGGTAATGTTAGGCAAGGAAAGGGTAAATGCTAAAGTCATACCAATACAATGTAGATGAACCAATACTGATGCTTGTAAACCAAGAAAGAATGGGTTTGAAGCATTGTCGTGAGCGTGGATAGCAACCAATCCTAATAGAGTATTGTTATCAGGATAGGAAGAGCATAGGTTTATGTAAAATGTACATCGCAGTATTAGCCAGAGGGACCTAATAGATATGAGACCAAGCTCATAGCCTTTACAGGGACTGTGCTAGAAACACCCAATAAAGAACGGAGGAGTTTCCCCTCTATTCTCTTGAGCCATGCAGCATATCACGTCAACAACGATTCAAGTTCATATAACAAGTCAGGTATCACAGTCATTTCGTGAATAGTAAGTAGAGCTTCCATATTGGATCCTTTTGATAACCAACCATATCATTAACACTTGAGGTAAGACAAAATCACCATAAAAGGGTAAGACTGGGCACATTTTGATAGGAAATCCCAGGTAAACGTAGCTATCAACTGTTTCCAATGTTTGTGTCCAAACTTCAATTAAATGGAAACTTGGTAGAGGACCTGTTGCCAATAAGCATGATTTTGGTTATCCAATAGTTTATTTTGAGTTTATTCTCGATGGCGAAGGCAAACAAGCCCTCCATGGAATGCAAAAGACCAATCAGGGTTAAATCAATTAGCTCTGTGTCATCAGCATAAGCCAACCGTGTGATACCTTCCTTCCCTGTATGTGGGGGAAAATAATGGCTAGACCTGATTGCCATGTCCAGGTCTGATAAGTAGAGATTAAACAACACAGGGGCAAGTATGCACCCCTTTTTCAGATCTTGGTTGGTGGGAATGGAGCTTGTAATGGTTACATCCTGACTGACACAGATGACAGCAGTAGTGTCAGAATACATTAGCTCGATAAAATGAAGCAAGTAAGGGTCTATGCCCAAACATTCAAGCTTACTCCATAATATAGGGAGCAAGACACAATCAAAGGCATTTGTGTAGTCAACAAAACAAAGAAACAGTTTTCTACCAGGGCAGCACAAAGCATAGGCCATCACATAATGAAGAAACCAAATATTTTGAGAAGTATTATGGGCTTGCCTAAAACCAACCGTATACCTTTTTGGCAAATTGTTCTCTTCGGCCCACTTATTCAGTTTACGTAGAATTAAAGAGGAGAACATTGTACCACTATAATCTATCACACAGAGAAGCCTTTAATTAGAAGGATCAGTTCTTTCACCCTTTTTAAAAACCAGAATTAAAATGGACTCACGCCAAATAGGAGGAATTATTCCCTGAGCAATGATTCAAAAGAATAAATGGGCAAACAGACCTGACCAAAATTTCAGATGTTCTTTTATTACAATCTTCGCCACTCCGTTGGGGCCTGAGATGCGAGAAGCCTTAATTTTCTTACTGACCTTAAGTATACCTTCCTCTTCAAAACCTTGCAAAGAAGGGGAAACCTGTCTCCAAGAGGAATTCAGAGTGCCAACCAGGCTATGATCATAATAGAGTTCTGTAATATAACTAACCCAGACTGTTTCAGGTATGGGATGAAGTTCCTGTAAAGTATTCCATACCAAAAATGCTCTATAGTTATACAAGAATGATTTACTATTGTTCCCTTCAAGCAAGCGGAAGAGACATTTCTAAGTTGCATTATTCACGTTGTGCTTATGGCTATTCAGCCAGTCCTTGTACTGAGTAGAGAAGGAAGTTAACTGCTTTTCCCTGTCAATTTGGGGCAAGGATCAGGATCTTTTAACAGGTGCAATCACCCTAAAATGGGTCTTTTTTCTTCTATGTATGATAACATAAAACAATCCCAACGATACGTTTTTACTATTGTGTAGGACTCGGTCCGAATTGATCAAGTCCAAAAAAATCACAATCAATAGTTGTATGCACCAGTCATTCTGAGAAAGCAGCAGATCAGGGGCATAATGATTATATGTGAGCAATCAGTTTGTTTTGTTTCTGGACATTATAATCACACCAAACCCTGGATATTCACATCAATATCTACACAGAAACAAGCAATTTGCTTTTTATAAGGTAAATTCTTAAGCCATGAGAGACCTATGTGGTCACTAAGATCTGTGAAATTGATCATCTAGTCAACAACATCAGTGAGGAGTCAATAAAAACATTATCAAGACTAGAAAAAAGCTTACCATTAGTCCAAGTATGTTTTACAGCCATCCCACCAAGGTCCTTTATATTTAAGCAGCTCAAATCAAACACTTTCATAGATTTCCCCCACTCATACCCCGCATAAATCCCTTTGCACCAGATAAAGACAGTACAACCTCAGTGCATAATTCATCAGCAGTGTCAACAGGAGAGAGAGCGCAACTGGCGACAAAATTATCTGCAACAATTATATTGCTACCAGGGAACCTGTCAATCCAGTTCAACAATAGACTTTCAATAGATTTTTTAATGTTGGTAGTAAAATGACCCCCAGCGGGGTCATAAAGATTGAGAATCAATCTCTTATTAACCGATGGGCATAGTCCTTCAATTACAGTACATAGAACATGCTGATCGACAAATGATGATATAACTATCAATTTCAAAATCACTGCATGCCCAAGTTTCCAGAAACATAAAGATATCACTGGAATTAAGGATGAAAAGACCAGATGGATGATATAAAACAGATTTAAAACCCTGGGCATTACATGAAATCCACTTAACAGCATCCAAATATGAAATGTGCCAGTGATTACTGTCCCGCAGAAAGTCAGGAATCCAGCATTCCACCTTGCTCAAAAGAAATCTCTTTGACATTGGTTTAGAAAAAGAGGGCATGAGACTAGCTATTTCCGTCGTAGGGCTGTGCGCCAATATAGATTGCGCAATCAAAGAGTGAACCAGCTGGATAATCTCTGTGGGCGGATTATTCAAAACATGTTTACGACATAATCACATTAAAGTCCAGTGATTTAAATGATGCATACACAAACATAACAGCCCCACAACTATAGGATCTATAAATTCTATTACTGCCCAGTTCGATACACTGTCAATAGCATGTAGTTCAACATGGACTGGATCATCAGAACTAATACTTCATATACTTGGGATCACTCACAAAATACCCTTGATATCAAGGTAATTTAGGCAGCACCCGAGAACATGACATGGCAGTATTGCTTTACCATAGGGATTGTAAATTGTCTGACCTTAAATCAAATGTAATGCTTTTCTCTTTGGCAACAAAATAGAAATGCAAAGTGCTCTTTATTTTGGTCCTCCCTGCACAGTTTTCAGTTCTAGCAAGAGTCTGGCACAATAACATTCATTAACAAACCCTTTTCTCAATATATAATTCACAATTTTCCTTTAACCTGAGGCATTGAATAATCTCTCATTCAATTTGGAGTCAAAAGAAATACAAATAAGAACAAAGTTAAACACACATGTGTTTATTGTAGACACTCTTTATTGCAAAGAGTTAGCACACAGTGTAAAGGTACCAACCATAGTTAAGCATTACATTACTTTCTATTATTGTTACGGTCACATAAAGGTACCAGACATGCAGATAACAGTGGAACAAAAATACATTAAGATTGTGGAAGGGGGAAAAGCCGATCAGGACCGGAATTAGTGTAAACAAACTACAGTAACACTGGATGTCATTGTAATTTTCTCAGATAGATGAAACCCTTCTTGTCACTCGATCATCTAGGGCTATCATTTATCTCAAGAATACATTACCTCAGCTCTCTTTTTGTAGCAGCTCCCAAATATATAATCAACTGCTTTCAGTCACTGATTAACTCTCATGCAAGGATTATTACCAATACCCAACCAAAGACAACATATGTCCCCCGTATGACAAAGTATACGCTGTCAAGTTTAAATGTCTGACCATTGTTCATAAATCAAGGTATCACAATATCTTAAGCGCTGCCTGAAAATCTACAGCTTAGACAAACCCTGAAGGTCATTGGCCAAACTTCTAGTTGATGTACGCCAGGTTCATCAAGCTCATGCCATGGGATGTAATTTTTCCATCCAGGCTAGTAATCTTTGGAACTCCCTCCCAGTAGCGATGCGCCTGACTCAAAATCTACTGAAATTCTGATGGGAATTTAAGCCACTGCTGTTTTTACTTAGCGCCTAGATGTCATTAAATATGCGTAACTGTCGTTGGAGCAACTCCAAAACATCATTTGCAGAATAATGCAGAAACACAGCATGTGGTCCTTCACAGGTGTTTAATGAAATCAGTGGTTGGCACGATAAAAAGAAGACTATAGATTCCACAATTTGCCCCACAAAGCTCGATGCATAGGGGGTGTTGTGGATTCAGAAAGGGAAAGAGAAGCATGGCGGCAGTGAAAGAAAGGCAATTGACAGCAAGGTAGTTGGGTGGAAGGATGGCAAATTGCAATGCTGCAATCTAGTTTTTGCAGTACCTATGCAATCCACTTAGCTGAACTGCTAAGTATTCAGAAAATCAACTAGTACTGAATAGTAATTTGTAATAGTAATTTGTATTCTTTTCAGATACAAATACTAGGAGTTGACTGAGCACATTTACATTACAAAGGGTGTCCGGCAAGGGTGCGTACTGACCCCACTTCTATGTAATCTGTATGTCAACTCTCTTTCCGATAGTCTGGAGGCCATTGGCATGGATTTACCAAGATGTGGGAGCAGAAGAATCCCGGTGTTGAGTTACGCCGATGATGCAGTAATTATGGCAACCACTCCAACTATTAGTTGTTGAATATAAATGTTATATGTCAGCTAGGGGACTACAAGTACATTGCCATTTTGTGCCGACCACGAAAAAGCATTTTGCACCTGTGACTGTGGACGGCCATAGACTGTCTGTACCAACTTTGATTATCTTGGCCTAAGATTCAATTCCAGGTTAATTTAGGGCAACCACATCAGAAAAACTTCATCCAGAATAAGACCGGTATCGGGGGGGGGGGGGGTATTATCAGATCTGCAAAAACAATACAAGATCACTCACCTCATCATATGCTTGCAATATATAGGGGCAAGGCAATCTGGGCAGGATCATATGGGTGTGAAATATGGGGCTATGATAAATGGAACCCTCTTCAGAAAGCTGAGAATGGCTTTTTGACATGATTATTGGCAGTCCCACAATGTACATTGGTTTAATGACCCATCTTGAGATGGGCTCAAACTCTCTGGCTGATCTGTTGTATTCTAGACCCATTTTTTTCTGGCAAGCCCACTGGACAAATGAGGAGGCGAACCTGACAAAGCTGATCCTTTCAAATATAATTGCACATTCAAACTGCCATAGAGTGGACTGGCTTGCTAATGTAAGATTATATTTCAATGTTACACAGCTTTGTTACACCAGGTCCCAGTGCACATTTGGAAGCATAAGATTATGCAGCATTTTGCTCATGTCAGGCCGGATGCAATGATGCATAAACACCAAGCAAGACTATACCATCCCCTCCGTGGAGGCTGCCGTATATTTTTCAATTGTCACAGATGACCACCAAAGGTTCTTTCTTTCTAAGGCCTGGCTAAACGTCCTACCTCTGTGGGCTGTGATGGCTAAATGGAGTCATGAGCCAATATCTGTGATGCCTCCTCATGTTTATATGTGGAAAAGGAGATATTGGTTAGTTTTGTTTTGTTTTGCCGCCGGTATGTTCAGATTAGAAAAACGGTGTTATTGGGAGCTCTGAAAGGGTCCGGTTTTAGACATTTGACTCTTATTTTTATTGCAGTGCTCAGTAGCAAAGGTGGCGGTTGCTCTGGTAAGTTACCTGAGGAAGGCCTAGACTAATAGAGCACACCTGTTACACAATCCTCAGCGGCAGGGTATCCGCATACTTGGCCACTGAATTCTTAATTCTTGTCTATCTCCTGTACTCATTTTTATTACAGATATTCTTGTAATTGGATAGTGTGGAGTGCATATTTGTTGCTGTTTTTATACTCGTTTTTACTGATTTTATGGACTAGGACATAGTTAGTACTACAGTGTATGAAAATGCATGTACCAATTGAACTGATATATGTTTTTACTGTGTGATTTATGTTTTTGAATACATTGTATGGATCATTGAATCAAAATAAACATTTCTCAAAGTCAAAGTACTTGCAGTATCTTTAGACCCCTAGTAGGTACTTAAATATTATAGATGTCATTGGAAAGCTCTGTGCAAGAGCCTATCTATTAACCAATTTGAATGGTAATGAGATGGATGCTCCCACCTCCAAAGAAAATCAGATTTGGTGCCCCAGAGGCAACAAATGTAAAGGCTACTCTGGTGGGTCAGATGAAGGACACAGACTATTGTAAGATATTTTGAGGTGATACTTCTATGGGGTATTCCCTACCTAACTAATAGGTAAGGTGCTCAATATCCATCAGTGAATGTCTGAAAAGAATCTTAAAATAATCTATCCACTGTCCAAACTAACCATAACTGGCCCTACCACTATCTTAAAAACTAAAGGCTGGAGAATGACTCCCTTCTCCTAGAGTCTTGCATCTTACAAACTTCTGAAAACGTCTGTTCAATAACTGTCCAATAACTGATTTTCAAAATTCTCTTGTGACCTCTTTAATCAGTTCATACTGTTCTCTTAATACTTTGTTAAACTGTTGCTTCTTCTCAACTTGGGTTTTCCTTGGACCTGTACTGATATCTTTCCTCTTATCAGTGGCTTCTTTTTGTTTGTTACTTTCCTCTTCAATTCTATTTCCAAAAGCTGCTCTTCCATTTTCTCAGGGTAAACCCAAATTCTCATGGGCATAAAATCAATGCTCAATAATGGAGTACTCAAAGTGCACGGTAACCCCAGATTTATTCAAAGCATAGAATCTCAGCTGGGACAGCATACACACAGCTCTCTCCAAATACAATAAGTACGCAGATTTTGTACTACAAATATGTCAACAGTGATGTCATAGTATGATTTCAGTTACAAAACTTATGAGGAGTTATGATTGGTTAATTTCTTAAGATACATATAGGGAGTCATTACAACCCCGGTGATAGCCGTGCCAGTAAAAATGGCACAGCTGCCGCCGGAGTCGTTTCTTTTCCAGCACCTGGCAATGGGGAATTACCGGGGCATTACAGCCCTGGCAGTCCCGGTAATTCCTCATAGCCAGGCGCGGGAAAAAATTACTTCCCAATCCCATTTGAGTCTCATAGGACTCAACGGTAATGGGGAGGATGTGCATACGTCAAGGTCGGCGAGCGGGTGCCTTTCCGCCCGTCAGGTCAGACCTGGCAGCGGGAAAGGCAGCCACACGCAGAACTTGGAGTATGCTGGTCCAGTAGCAACGGTGCCGGTAGCCTACCGGCACCGTTGTTATCGTACCGGCATACTCATAATGAGGCCCATAGACTATATAAGTGGTACTTTCTTCATTGGGCTATACATATCTGATGGCTCCACCTGAGTCCAGCCCATCACAAATAATATTTTCACTACATTATTATTTGCACCACTCATTGGCTGGCATTATTCATCATAAGTGGTATGGCAAGAAGGATTTGTACTGGTTGGCACATTTTCATCAACCATGGGCACTTTGACGAAATGTCAAAATATGAGAGACACATAGGTTAGGGAGTGTGAAGTCCATGGTCTTCACTCATTTCCAATTAAAAGTACTCATGCTTTCCAGGCCATTTGGTCTTGTGCATCATCTTGTGTCTGTACGTGCTGTGCAGAGTTTCAGCCAGTGTCTTATCTGTACTTGGCTTATAATTAATAGATAGTGTTCTTCATGTCTTGATCACATGTTAGGAGACCATGTTGGAGAACTAATTTCTTCCTATTTACCATATTTTTAGCTAATTCTAACATGCATGTTGTACTCTTTGTGGCCAATGGAGACACACATCATCTATAAGCGACTAAGTCTTTTAACATTCTGATCTCATCTGCATATCAATAGCTGTTTGTGCTCTTATTGTAACGCAATTAACTTGGGAGTCTGTGCTTATCGTTCTGGGAACTGTTATCTCGCCCCTGCGCTCTACTCATCCATTACTCCCTTTTGTGCATCTGACCATGGCACTTGCTACAAACTGCCGTCTGGGCAGCTTCAAGCTTCTAAAATAAATGTGTTTTTGTGAATTTCGTATCTTTGTCTGAGGCCTTGCTACTCTTAGGCCTGCTGAAGCCTCTATGCTAAGATAAGGGCTGTACTTCTGTGCTTCTCGTCTCCATATTAGAGACCTGTATTTGTCTGTTCATGTTACATTCACTTGTGCATCTGTCATACGCTGATTTTCCTGCCTGTGTATTCTGTATCTATTCTGCCTATAATTCGATCTGTTCTATCAGTTTAGTGATTACCCCTCTTGGTATCCTGGAATCCTCCTTCCTTCTATACTAGACACAGAGCACAATACTTGTGCTTTCTACTATCTAACTGTAATCCCTACTAGTGTCTCAAAGGCTAACTAATTCTTTATGGCAGAAGCGTGTACGTCGACTATTTAAAATATTGCTTCCTAGAATCTGATTTAGCTTGTTTCATCACTCACCCCTATCTTAATGGGGTGCTAGGGCTTCCTCTGCTGGTATTGTTTCTCACCTGTACGGTAAAAGTAAGGGGTAGGGGAAGGAATTGGTACTTGCATAGCAGGGACAGTTGTCAAAACCTGCATATTTATCTGCCCTATTACACTTACATTTTCTCTCTTTTTGGCAATGATGCCATCCTTACTTTGAGTTTGACAAGTATGAGTACTCTCATAACGATTACCATTCAGTTCATTTACAGTCAGGATTATATTCTCAATGTATTGACTGAGATGATTAGGACTAGTGCTACAACTATTCCCATTTACTTCTCTTGTTCTCACTGTTATATTCTCACTATCTTGACTGTGATGAGTATGAGTACTCTGATACTGATTCTCATTCATTTCTCTTATTCTCACAGTTATTTTATTGTTGCCTTGACTGGGACAAGTATGAATATTCATAGAACGATTCTTCTCTTGTTTTCTTGGTTGTATTCTCATTATCTTGACTGGGATGAGTATGCATACCCCCATAACGATTCTTCATCTCCCTCCCAGGTCTCACGTTTTCCCGTTATCTGACTCTTTCAGGGATAACGCTAAAAGGGTTTTGCTTCATTCGGCTTGGGTTCTTTCCTTTGGCCGTTCAATTCCTTTTCCTCTCTCGATACCTCACACTCTGAATCTTCCTATCACATTGCTTTCCGGTATCCCAGTTACCGGGACATTGCGTGGTCCCAGCCTCGTATTGCTTTCTGCATGGTCACCAGGACCACAAGTCCACCAGTCATTCTTCATAGTCACGCCATGACTTGCTGGTTCTCTCTCTACCCAGCTGACAGGATGCTGCATTTCCAATACTTAGATTATAGCTTAGCAGTCGGGTTTTAATTAATGGCTTCTTGGACTTCCCAGTCTACTCCCCTTTCTGAGGTTGAGTAGTAGTGGGCCTTCTGTGGCTTATCTCTGAATCTATCTCTTTCAGCCTGTTGAGGCCTTTCATCCCTTTTATTCATCCTTCGCATCTCAGTTAAATACAGTTCCTCATTTAAAGGAATATTCACAGTTTCTGGTTTACAATAAAACATACTTGTTCCTTCTTTGTACCAGTTCTTGCACGGTATCGCTGAAGAGGTAATTTTAGGAGGATCTTGAGAGAGTTCCTCACAGGAATGGCAGTCCTTGTCCCCACCGGGTGAGTCTTTCCCGGTGAAGTCCTATTTGCCTCTACCCCTAGGAAGGGTATTGATGAGTGGGCTCACCTCTCTAGCCTCCTCACAGGAGAGGTTCCCCCTTGGGAAGAAGGGACAAATTCCTGTCATTCGTCACACTACCTATATACATTTTCACATTAGTGCTAAAGCTGTGACAGGGTAGTCTTTAACGTGCCCCACAGACCAGCATCCATCGTCCCTAAGTTTGGGGCTCCCCAATTCTCAAAAGAAACATGCATTCTCAAGAAGGTATGCATTATTTATCAAAGTTTTGGGAGTTTTCCTTTCAGAGATAGTAAGGGGCTGGAGGCAATATCATCTGCACAAGATGTTAACTGTTTCCACACTGGGTAACCTAGAGTTAAGGAGTTACCGCCTCACCCACCAACAGATATTTTTCCCAATAAGAGGGTGGAGGAGATGCCTTACTGGAAACAAAAGATATCCTGACTGAAATAACACAATTTGGCAGGATTTGTAGGACAAGTGTTGAAAATGTTTTTGTGTAGTTTGGAAGCTAATTCCAAAAGCTAAGGAATGACAAATGGTTTAGCCATTCAGGATCATTTTGATTGGCTCATCAATTTCCAATCATCGATTCAGTTTTCTCTGAGGGATTTGAACAACTACATTCAGTTGTCTGTGAACGGCTTTATAGGATGCAAGACCCAAGCATGTATTGTGTAACTTCAATTCACTATTTCATAATTATTTCTTTAGTTTTCTGAAACATTCTGTTGGAATGCTTCACAGAACTAAATTAGGCCCATGGTGTACAGATTATACAAAAGGACCATGGATACAAAGCCAAACAGAATGGAGAATTGGAGACGGGCTCACAAAGGCGTTGAAGTAACCATCCCCACTCATCAATTCTTAAAATAATATTTTTTGACAATGCAACAAGAGGGAGAGCAACCCAAAGAAAGTGAGCTACTGATCTGCCTAACTTATATAATAAAAAGAAGGACTTTTGCCACTTCCAGACTGGCCTCCTTATTATGTGAGGCAAGCACCAAAGGTGATGAAATTATTACACCAACATTCTCAGGTGCAGTGTACAAGGAACTACTCCATAAACGTGAAAATGATTGTGCAGCGCTAGGTGACACTCAGCTATTAATAAATCTGGTAGGCTATGTTTTATAGTATTTGTGCCATAACATCATAATACACACACCAGTGACTCCTTAACCACAATATTTAATAAAGACACAAGTGGTTGAATACGTTCAGACTATTGTGGATCTCTCCATGGACCCAGGAGTCAAATTAAGGCAGACACGCTCACATTAGAGCAGTGGAGGATATTTGGTCCATGCCTTCCAAATGGCAATGTGGCAAGATGGTTCAAAAAGATTTGATCAATGGGGGATGACTTGAAACCAGGCCAAAGTAAGCTATAGGACAATGTCTCCCTCTGGGTAGTTTCGATGTCCTGGTCAAAATGTTCCTGATTGCAGTCAGGTTTCAAGCTTCAGCTGTGGGTCTCTCTCTTCTATGAGACAGTTGAAGGAAAGGGTCTTTCTCCCTTATTGGATCACAGGCTTCACTCATATGGAAGAGAACTTTGGGATGTCAAAAAAGCCAACAAGAATCAGCAGTGTTTTGGTATCCCAACCCATTTACTTTGGAATTCTAGGATGGATTGGTGCATTTTCCATCCCCCTACCAGGATTCAATCAGGATACCTCCTATTGACGGTTCTACTCTCTTGTACTTTAGTGTGTCAAGGTAATTCAAGATTGTGAAATGAAGTTGTTTCCATGTTTCTATATTTCCATATTCTGTCTCCTTGGATCAAAAAGCTTCTCTTTGTAATGATCTTCTCTTGCCAGGCCACTCCTTTTGATTGATAGGCTCCAGTGGGATGTGTTTGGTTCAGCCCACTCCTTAAAACCAGCCACCTTCCCTCCCTCAACCCCCCACTCGTGGTCTGAGTGTAAGAATCTCACAGGAAGCAGAACAGCCAGTACTTACCTTCTTTCTGCCAACCCAAACGTACTATCAGGCACCTATTGAGATGGATGTGGTTCTGCCCTGCTCATAGAATGGTGACCCTCCACAGGTGGGTCGGGAGTTACTTTGACAATTGAAGCTAACACATGGGTTCCTGGGTGGAGCTGAACTATCTGCTATCAACTTGGGAAGAGGATAATGAATCCAGGTTTCATCTCTTTCACCTGAGCAGCCAACGAGTGGTAGGCAACATTTATTGGTAACTTTAAAACAGCAAAATCAGGCAATCCTTTTAAGTCTCTCAACATCACAATATTCTGTATTAACTTAACTTCACTTTATGTATAGGATACTGGGATTCTGCCATCAGGGTTGAGTGGCAAATGAAAAAGTTAATGTTATTTCTTGAGATCTGTGTTGCCTGAGTGAATGATGTCGTCATGAGAATGCTCCTGAGTGCCTGGAATGTTTGCTTGTGAATAAGGGTTCTAGCTCAGGCTGTTGGTGCCAGCTAGCCTTGGCGGTGGGAGCCAGTGGGTCCCCTCTGGGGCTCTGTCCCATAACTGAGTCATCTACGTGTGTCATCTGAACTGTGTTAATTTACCATCAGCCTCATGAAGTCTTACTTTGAAACAGTGTTGACGAGCTGGTCAATAACTGGACCCAAGGAGAACAGAAGCTGAAGGGAAGCACAGAAGCAAGTGTTACCTGCTGCGGAGGGTGAAGGGAAAAGGATGGGAGACCCACTGACCCACTGCCCCAGATGAAGAGGCCCACCACCCACGGCTGAAATGTAGCTGCCCAGGGCTAGGCTATAACCACCAGGGGCATGGAATGGGGCCCAAATGGAAGTTTCGGGGCCAGAGAGATTTTAGCAGACACCTAGGGCAAAGAAGCTGCTGCTCTGTGCAATGAAATCACCCAGGGCTATGCAAGAGTGCTACCCAGGGAGGGGAATAACACTAACCCTTCTCTCGGGTGCCAGGGAGCACCCTGAGAGGCTACTGGGTGCAGAGGGATGTCAAAGGGTGCTCAGCATGGGTGACTTGGGTGCTGCTACACAGAGTACTGATTGCCCCCAGGCGGATGTTGCTTACAGGGCACTCAGGGAATCTGCACTGCTGGCCTGCTGGGTGGCAGAATTCATAGAGAGAAGGTCATATTTAAGCCGCTCAACCTATATGTTGGATAGTATATGGTACCAATGAGCCGGGTGGCCCGGAATTACTCTTACCTGCTAGCTGAACTGGAGAGTGACCGTTGGAGCGGTGGAACTGTTGGAGCTCCATCCAACTCTGTGATTGACTACATACTGGTTATGTCAGCTTGACGTCTGCAGGGTACGGCAGCCATCAGAATACCTGCCTTTGCGCATTCTGCACCGGGTGTTCCATCTCTGCCATCAGTAATCAGGAATGTGTGGAGGAAAGCACCTTCTGGCGTGGGCAGAATGTGTTTGTATCATAGTGCATCAGTATCAGTGATGGTGTGGAAACATCTTTGAACTGCCAACCGTTGCTAGAGTACTGAATCCAGCTCCATGGCGGCACGGAACTAAGATGTTTGAGGTATGAGAGCCACAAGTGTCTATGTATTGCAATGGATGTAGGTTTGAGGGGAAAAAAGGAAACAGTACCACTATGGGGGGAGTCAATGACTGCATGTATAGATATATATGTCAAAATATGAGGAACTTTGAGAGGGATACCAACTTCTAGGTCCCAGTGCCCTACGTTCACTTGTAGTTCAACACATGTGTCGCATGTGTATGAAATTGAAACTGAGAAAACGTCCCTCTACTCTGTAACTTGGAACAGTCTAAAGTTATTTCATATTAATCATGCGCCACAAAGGATAAGCTTACACATGGTTGTTTTAATTTGGTAATAACTGGTGATTCAAAAACATGGCTCTATGTGATAACACGTGTTTCGGAGAACAGTGCCTTTCTCAAATCAAGGCTAGTGTCCAACAACAACAGAGTTCAATGTCACTCGTCTGTATACCATATTTCCATTTCAAAGGTGCTTGTATGCAGACTGGTCATGGGTTAAATCCCTCCTGCATAGATTCTCTTGGCTTCAGCGTCCCTGCGTCCATGCATGATCAAGCGCCAGTTTCAAAACTGACGAGTGACACTAAACTCTGTTATTGTTGGACACTAGCCCTAATTTGAGAAAGGCACTGTTCTCTGAAACACGTGTTATCACATAGAGCCATGTTTTTGAATCACCAGTTATTACCAAATTAAAACAACCATGTGAAACCTTATACTTTGTGGCGCATGATTAATATGAAATAATTTTAGAATACATATATATGTGTTCTTTACATGAGCATACTGTTTCTTGAAATTATTGGTGTGATTCTAAAAGGTCAGCACCACAACTATTGTGTTGTATCAGCAGTGCTGCTGCGGTCTAGAGGTTTTATAACTTCCCATGAAGTGATGCTCACTGCTCTCTAAGGTATTTGGTCATGGGTAAAGAGGTCTCTCTTCTGTCCTGCTTGTGTCATAATGTGTGAGAGTCACGAGTGGCTTCCCATCCTCTAGGTGCATCATTAATGTATATCACAATGGCACTATCTTGGCCCAAGCTTCTCAACTTACTCTTCTCCTTCGTGACCGCCACCTGCCCTCTCTAATTAACTTTCCCCCTTCACCTGCTACTCCTCCTTCCCCCTCTCTAACCTCTCCACCACCACTGATGGGAGCACCACGCCCCTGTGCTCCTCCTCAGAAAACTTTCAACGGTGGTAATAAGCTTCACTAAGTTACTTTGAATGCTAGTTCCACTGTCAAACACTCCTCTGACATCTGTCTCTTTCTTGAAGACTTTGATCTTGACATCCTCCCCCCTGCCGAGACGTAGTTCAATGTCAGCTCAATCACTGCTCTTGGAACTCGCCTTCCTGGGGGCTACAAACTCCTCTCCAGACCCAGGCCCAACTGGCCCCGAGGTGGAGTGGCCTTGATTTTCCCTGAGTGGGTCCCTGCCTCTATCATACCTACTCAATCCTACACCTCTTTTGAATGCCTTGTCTGTAGGTTAGGGATCTCACCTACTCTCTCACTCATGCTTGCTACCATCTACAGGCACCCTGGCCCTATCCCTCTCTTCCTCTGTGAATGGGCCTACCTCACTTCCTCTCTCTTGACCTCTACTTCCAAATTCCTCCTCCATGGTGACTTCAATAGACATCTCGACTCTCCTGAATCAGCTGCTTCACAGTTCCGGGACCTCTGTGCCTCCCTCTCTCTTACTAGCCTTCCTTCTGCTCCAACCCACTCAGCCAGACACACTCTGGATGCCTTCATCTATGGCGACATCTCTATTACTAACCTGGTCATCCGATCTCCCCCCCCCTCCTGGTCCGACCATTCTCTCCTCTCCTCCCACTTGGGTTTCCTCTGTCCTCTGTTACGAGCCACCTCCTCTACTGCCAGCCTCCTTTGCTGTCATTCGACCGATGAAGCAAGTATCAGTCGCTGCCTTTGCCTCCACTTTCATCCCATCTCCCACCCCTGCGTCTGACTCTTTCTCTGACTCTGACCTTATCAACCTTCACATCTCCATCTCCAACACCCTTGAAATCCTTGCCCCTGTCCTGAGGATCCGCCTGAAGCCGGCCTCCAAGTGCACCTGTTGGTATGACTCCAATTTAGCCTCTCTGAAACATAAATGCAGAGTTGTGAATGGAAGTGGTAGACCTCAAAACTGACCTGTCGCCTGCTCCAAAGACAATATTGTTTCTCCATCCACTCCAAGAAGGGGGCTCAAATTCAAGCCCACATCTCTGGTGCCACTAGCAACATGGCTGAACTTTTCAAAATCTGCAGTAATCTCACCAATCCAACTGCATTCTCTACTCCTCTACTTTCTTCCCAGGCCTCTGCACCACTGTGGCCTCCCCCTTCACATCAGAAACTCAGGGCATCCTGTCCTCACTCTCCACCACCACCCTCTCCACGCCTGCTTCTGCTCCCCTGCCTCCCTTGGCTCCTCTCCCTCAAACCCCCACACTCTCATCCCTTCTGCCCATAACACCTGCTGAGGTCTGTAAAGTTGTCTGCTCTATCAAGGTCTCATCCAAACAGGTGCTCCCCTGCTACTCTAGAATCATTAAGGACAACATCTCTCTTGCCCCAGCTCTTGCCAACTTCTGTAACCACTCCTTCACCACTGACTCTTTCCCTCTATCCTTTGTGCACTCCCCTGTTCACCCTCTTCCTGGGTAAACTCTTGGAGAAGTTGGCCCTCGCCCAATTGATCCTTCATACTGAACTTATCAGTTGCCTCCATGACAATCAATCTGGATTCCGGGCATCCAGAGGCATGGAAACTGCTCTCCTGAACACCCATGAAGACTTGTTTATGAATTTTGACTCTAACTCTCCTGCTCTAAGTCTCCTTGACCTCTCCGCTGCTTTTGACATGGTCAACCATTCTATCCTCATAAAACGATTCCATGATACCCTTGGCATCACGGACAGGGCACTGGACTAGCAGACCTCTTTCCTCACTAAGTACCCATCCCAGCTGCAACTGGGCCCCTTCTTCTACACCACTTCGCCCTCTACCTGTGCGCCCCTCAGGGCTCTATCCTATCACAGTGCTCTTCAATATCTATCTCACCCCTCTTGCTCACCTTGTCTCCTCCTTCTTGCCTCATTTCCAGTGTTATACTGATGACACACAGCTTTCCTTCAAACTTCCCTCTTCTTCCTCCTCTTCCTCCTCTCTCATCCCCAGCACTCTGACCACCATCCAGGCATGGTGTGTGGCTAATGATCTCTGTCTTAATGCAAGTAAGACAGAGATGCTTCTCATTCGGACACCTGTGCCTTATTTCCCTCTTACCCACTGGCTGGCCTCCTTGGACCCTCTACCCTCACCATCCTCTGAGGCCACAAACCTTGGGGGCATCTTTGACTCCGCTCTCTCCTTCACCCCTCACATCCTGGCCCAATTCCTGCTTCACCTCATTAGAGGCATCCTCCATTTCTTCACCTTTCCCCAGAAGCTCTACATCTCCAGAGCTCTGGTCCTTTCTAGGCTGGACTACTGCAACAGCCTCTTCCTCAATCTCCCCCTTTCTTCCATAGAGGCAGGTCTCTCTTTGGCTGGTGCCTCTCTTTGTAACAGCCTCCCTGCCTCTTCAGACTTGAGCCGGACCTCCTTAAATTCTGGAAACTTCTCAAAACTCTGCTTTTCTCTACCTCTTTCCCTCTGTTCCTTCCCTGCTAATCGCCCCACTGCCGCTGAGACTGGTGGCCTGGTCCTTCATGAATCTAAGAGGTTACCAGGCCCTCCACCCAGTCAACACCAGCACCCACCCCCCGGCACTGTTCCTGCGGGCGCTCTGCCTGGTGGCTGTGCATTCCACCCGTGGGATTCCTCCGCCTTAGCACTTGCCATTGGCCTCCACCCTGGCCCCCCTTGAACTTCCCTGCTGGGCTCCCACCAGCACTTGTCCATACCTTCTCCCTTCCCCACTCCCTTCCCTATCTCCTGCACTTTTCTCCACTGCACTTGCACATCCGAATGGCACAAGGCCTAGCAATACCATGATTGTATATGTACTGTTTTTGCCATCGTTAGTTTACTCTCCTTGCTCCCTCCTCACTTTGCCTTGTGGCGCTTGCAAACACCATTCAGTTGTATAGGCGCTTAATAAATGCTAAATAAATAAATAAATAAATGAAGAAATTGGTCTGCCGGCCATCAAACTAGTGACAGAGCAGTAACAGCATGCGAGTCTTGCAGGTTAAAGCAGAAAAACTCTGCAAGGACTTCTAGTCACTGTACTTATTATAACTGTTTTTAAAAAAAAATTAAAATAATGTTTTCTACTGAAGGCTGCGGTAGGATTGTGACGGGTACTTGCTAAAGTATTTCACTATATATATTGTCAGTGGGGTACTTAGTGAAGGGTAGACAACTTTTAATGGCATTGTTCTGTATGTGTGTTGTCATATTAAGCTCTATGGCTGCTTAAAGGTGGCAGTTTGATAGTTACTTCTTGAGGAATTTTAGGGTTATAGTTATTAACGTAAAAAGACGTTTAGGCACTATGTACATTTCAGCAGGATGTTGTGCCTATATAGATGTGTTAGCTGTACGGAGTGCATGGTAGTGAATAGTGATTAACACTGGGGCATTTCAGGAGGACTACAAAGACTTTTAGGGACTATGTACATTTCGGCAAGATGTTGTGTCTAATGTAATTCTGCAGTGAGTGAGTGATAACAGTACATGCATGTTAGCATTGTGTATCTAATTGGACACGCATGCGTGTGTACATGCGTGTTTGCTGCTGGAGCAGAAAGTTAAGTGTTTTGAGGCCTGAATGTTAACGTTTCTTTTTCGAACTTTCATGTGTAATTGGACTAGTCTATTGTTTTTTTTTTTTTAATCCATATCGTGGTAGTTTATTGTGGATGGGGACGCCTCCCACACTTTTAGTTGTTATGTTTTCTATTTTTACAGCACCTCTCTGGCGAATGTCTCAATCATTTTTGCTACATCCTTGTGGTTGCCTGTGCAACCTCTTAGGTTACATTGATGTGTGACACCTGCATTTAGATAGAGTTGTGTCTCCATCTTTGCAGATAAAGAGTACAGGTATGTGCAATGGTGCCTGTGTCCCAGCTCACCTCTTAGTTGTGGGCGTTTGCTACTGTCACTAAAGCGAATTGTAAGATTTACAGGGCTAAAGTAAGTCTTGGCCAACCAATATTGTGTTTGCCTACCTATCTTTAGCTGGTTCCAGCGAATGGTTTTGTATTTGATTGAGGCCCTGTCTGTTTTTCATTTCCATCTCTTGATTACTCTCCTTTGTCTGTTGTGTATCACAGTATTTGTAGTAATGTTAATAATGTTAATGGGTGGCTGTGAGTGGCTTTTAGATGATAAGGTAGGTTTTTCTTCAGTGGAGAAAACACCCAGAGAGTTTCATGCTGTGGTTACTTAGTCAAAGGATGAGCAATAGTACACGGTGCACACCTCCAGGAATATTGCTAGAAAGTAGGGTTTCTTTTGAAACTGTTTAATGTGGGCTCTGCTGCCTGGCCAGTGGCTCAGTATGGATTGTAGTTTTGAGTTGGTGGTTCTGTGTGCAGTGATTCACCACCCAACCTGTACTTTTCGGTGCACATTATTTTTCTCTCCCATCATACACCGTTTTAATATTAAGAGGAGATGTGTGTGTGTGGTGTGAATGGTGTGTGGCTGTGATGAATTTTCCCTTGGTAAGTTTCACTCTAGTAAAGAAGTTATGGAGGTTGCAGTGTTATCTTGGTCATGTCTGTGTCCATCGTTTGCACTAGGCTGCACTTGCGGTCATTTGTACTTTCTCTTGTATGGCAGGGTTCAATGTTGGAGTGTGTGTTTCGTTCACAACTGGCATTAAACTTCAAGCTCGAGAGTGGCAGTCTCGCGACTTGCGGGTAGCAGGATTTTAGTTTCTTTGCAGAGGGTTGTGTTTAGGTATCTCTGTAGCCCATTGTATGTGGCAGGTTGGTTCTTCAATGTAGCTGGATCATGGTCCAGGGGTGGCAGCTCTGGACAGGAGGGGTATGGTTTATTTTGTAGTGTCTAAGAACATTGGAATGATATTTGGGCATACTTGAAATTTTAGGGTTCATTTGCTGAGAGTGTGTGTGTTATGCCGGTTCCAAATGTGTACTTTTGTTTATTGAAGAAGGGAGATGTGTTATGTCTTCAGATCTGTATTGTCTGAGTAAATTATATCATCCTGAGAATGCTCATGAGTGCCTGGAATGTTTGCTTGTGAATAAGGGTTCTAGCTCAGGCAGTTGGTGCCAGCTAGCCTCGGTGGTGGGAGCCAGTGGGTCCCCTCTGGGTTTCTGCCCCTTAACTGAGTCATCTACTTGTATCGTCTTAAATAGAGGAACCCCTGTGAATGTACCTGCAGCCTCATAAAGTCTTACTTTGCAACAGTTAATTAAGCAATACCCCAATGTGCTGGCCCAGGACCAGAGTTACAGCTACGAGTGAAGTGAGAACCCAGGCCATCACCTGACAAGTAATGCCCTTTCACTGAGTTGCCCATTTATATTAGTATCCCAGTATGCTTTTCAGAGGCCTAATAGTGTTTTATAAGGTGGAGAAATGGCACAGTTGCTTTTCCTGCACTTAAAACACTACAAAACAAAATGGCTACCATGGATGAAGGGAGCTACATGTAGTCCCTTCTCCCTTTCCAGGGTGGCCATTGCCGCGTTGGGGAAGCATCAAAACAGCATGTGTTTCCAGCACCTATAAGGGGTGAGGTAGCTGCAGGTAAGCAGTTTAGATCAGTTGGTGGGGGATGGGAACGTTGGGAATCAGGAGCAGCAGGGGAAAGGGGCAGTGGAATTACTTACCTTTTGCCAGTCAGTGAAGATGGCAACCTCCCACTTCTGAGGAGGCTTGGAACATGGAACATGGGTAACATCATGAGGAATAGCATGCATTTCCATATTCCTGGTTGGCTGGGAGGTCTCCTGAGCTCACTGCTAAGGGGAGTTAACAAGACTGAATTATTTCAGACATATGGCTTCAGCAGATAGTGTTAAATTATATCAAATATTCCTGTACTCTGCAGATTTACTTTAAAACACTGAAAATTGTCAATGGACACCTGTTGGACATTGATTTGTTCTCTTAGTGCCAAATGAGCTTTTAAAGGGAAACTTACACGAGAAGCTGCAACAATGTTTCTGCATGTGCTTATTTGAAGTGTCATAATACTTTTGTACCTGGTATGTGGTCATGTCACATTTCTGCAGTTAGTGTTTTTTTGGACTTTACAGGTCAGAACATTACACGCATCCATAATATGAATTGAATTGATCATGATACATGCTCGTTGAATCTGACATTGGCTCCTGTTTAACCATAGACAATACATTTTAGAAAATATGCCTACAGAGAAATTGTGTCGGTTTGCAGAGCACAATTTCCTTCAAAGATACCACTGTAAATTTGCATTGCAAAGATAGCCTACCCTTGTAGATGACATTCTGTCACAGCAACTATACATTCACATTTTGTTACATTTATTAGGTGATTGGTTGTTTTTTCCTTTTTTCAATCTCTGTAAACATACAACAGCCTTTCATCACATATTTTTTGAAGATATATGACCAATGGACTGGAGTTGGGAATCAAATGTAGTGTGATATCCCTTTGTGAGTTCACATTGGGAGGCCAAAAGGCATGGGATATCACTCCTGCTGCACCTATGATTTTGGTAAAATGGCACCACTGAGTTTTCACCTTAAAATACAAAGGCTTCAGCGCAGATCTAGATGAGGCTTTGATGCGAGATTCTTCATAATAGTTAAAGAGTGCACATTTGACCCGGTTTCTGCCATTATTTTTTGGTATCATCAGTGATTGTTTTCACAAACGAAAGTTACCCTGAATTGCATTCATGTTGTGCCACTTATGTGATATTCTCTGAATTCATAAACTGTACATTTGAAAAACTAAATTGGTGGAATGGATTTGATAATCATGATCAGCCTTTCTGGCTATAACGAGAAACTGCATCTTAGACATTAGCAAATTGGATACTGGCTTCATTGATAATATTTCCTGTTCCAATCTGACTTCTTTGAAATCATTTGGAAATATGCATCCAGATAGCAGGGCTCCTTCCTGCAAGATAATGCCCTATGAGAGCCACTGCGACAATCTCATATCAATGATTTCCCTGCATCCTTTGGAACAACTTTATTCCAGGAAAAGTCATATTCTTCAAAAATTTCCCAACAGAAATATACATATTCAAAAGAAAACATGTTACCTGTAGCAATATTTGCTCCTGCTATCCTTGCTCGTATTAATCCATACCTCTCCTTGAGGTGAAGAATTTTAACCTTGGAATATTGGGCCATATATTTGTCTAACTTGTCTTTGAGATGTTCTAAATTTAAAAAAAAACAAACGTTAGTCAATCAATAATTGTATAAGTGCAGCATTTCTAAAAATAAGACACATTACAGGTGCTGTATATAAAAAGTGTCTATCAGACGCTTAACAAAATGTGTGAATTTCAAAAGTAAGCTGAAACACTGACGTATGTGGTGCTGTTTGCAAATATTGGTTTGCAAATATGAATGCCTTCCTCCCCTTTAAGTGTCATTGTTTTTACAGCTCACTAAACCAATCCATCAGGGTTTAAACAAAACTACTGTTTCATTAACAATCTGAATGTGTGTTCCTAAAATACAAACCAAATGCACAATTAATATTGAGTTTAATTCAAGTAATGGCTGCATGGTGTTATTTCAGAATAAATAATGCACCTTGGAATTCCTCTCATGCCTCAACTATTATGTACAAACCAACATGTTTTTCAAAACATAGTCAAGCAAGTTTCAGACATGAAAGAATATCAGACCCTCCTCAGGGGTCTAAACAAGCACCTAATTAAGCTTTATAGACCTCGCTCCAGGGCCACACTGGGAGTTATGGGCCCTGAAGTACAAGTTAAAGGCCAAGCTCTGTCCTTATGCGGGGGAAACATACAAAAAAAGGAAAAAGGCAATGTGCCTGGAGTGGCTGCTGGGAACTGGCTCGTTCCCAGCAACCATGTAAACAACCACAAAGTGATGTGGAGGGAGGAGAGGGACTTACAAACGAGCCAGGCCACTGTTGAGGCAGCACAGCAAAGATTTCGGCGTAACAGTGGGTGGTCATGGAAACAAGAATCCCGGCTCTGTCTTCCTGGTGCAGACTGGCAGAGATTTTATCCAGGGGAGGGGTGGGCCCATCCCCCTAATACAGTAATGAGCAGGAGTGGGGTTGACATTGATGACTGGGCTGCATCTGTCAAGTATGGCCTGTGGGAGGAGCTCTGTAACGAGAACCCCTATGCTGGCAGCAGTGGCTATCAGAATGGAACTACCATGATCGCTTGTTTTGCCGGAACAAAGGCCCCTGTGCTGATAGCCGGCTGTCAGCACAGTGCTCCTGTGATTAAATTGAGCACTTCGCCGAGAGCCCCTGCGCTGGCAGTAGGGCACTCATCACAGCGCTCCCTATGATCCCAGAGTGCCGCACTGAGAGCCCTGAAGGAAGTGTAACTGACAGGAAGGCTCTCAGCACACCGCTTTATGATCAGAGGGAGCGCCACGCTGAGTGCTCTGCTGTCAGCGCCACTCTTACCATGGGAAATGACACAGCATCCCCGTATTGGCCAATTGTTGGGCCATATGAGATGTGAGAGCCATACATGCTCGTATGGCCCAGAAATTGGCCAATGGGGGAGTGCCACATCACTCCCCCAGGGCATAATTCCTATAATCATCTCTGCAATTTCGGCAAGAAACATTGACTGAGCGTATGGGGTTTGACAAGTTTCTCCGAAACCATAAAAGAGGGACTGAACTCAGAAGATAAATTAAGGATTTACTTATTTATTAGGAGGTTTCAAGGAGCAAAGAGTACACTGCAATCTTAAAGAAAAATCATTGCAGTAAAGTCCCCCTATACAAGACTACTTACACTCATGGTTTCCTCCGTTTGAGCCTCATATTGACACGTGCTCTTTCTTCCCTAACGTGTAGAACAAGTCAGCAGAATACCCCAGTTCCAATACATTGTTTCAGTTTATTTTCTAGCTGAAACGCATTTCCCAAGCAGGTAATGAATACATTTTGGATCGCCATTCATAAGTTAACATTCCCGTAATCAGTTTCCACTTAGCCACAAACAGACTACAGGCGACCATTGAGAGGCTCAATATAGTCACCCAATTACCCAGGTGCATGCTGCTCCCTGGGGCTATTTCCAACAGGGTGAAAGGGCCCACCAAATTGTGTTCTCTCCCTAACCTTTTTGTTTATTCATTTGATATGTTATGAAGCACAAACTGTTTTGATGAATATATTAGCTCATGTAAATAAGCAATGTTAACATATTGCAGTCTCACATCAAACAGATTATTAGTAGCAGGCCAGAGCCCTCAATTTTAAACATGGTAGAAAAAAAACATGTCCTTGTCCCTGTTCTGGAATTATATCTCTAACACAAAGAGGAAGTATCTTGATACACTCGGGAAAACTATTACAGTTTAAGGTACACTGAAGTCTGCATTTCCCTTTCATGCAACCTGATCCCACTTAACTGCAGCCACCTTTAGCTTATTTGAGCATATAACTCAATCTCCAAGTGCCCAAATATAGCAATAACACCCGATCCGGGGGACCGGATAGGATGGTAATGCCCGGGGCTCAAGTTAACGATGGACCCTGGTGCCATTACCACAGGATCCGGCCTGCGGATCGGGTGTGATTGCTATTAGCGCCTCGAGTTTGCAATTTGGAAACCCAAGGGGCTCACAGCAATTTACGAGGCGTCCCATTCATTCAAACAAAATACTTACTGAAGATAGCTGCCATGGAGCTGGAAGACGGGCTTCATACGGGGCCCCTCTTCCATTTCCATGGTGGCCGTTGGCGATACGAAACAACAGGAGTGGAGACGGCGGGGACGCCATTGCAGAGATTAGAGAGGAATGGAGGGGAGGGTAGCTGGAAGATGGCAGGGCAGAGAAGCAGCCTTCAGGTTGCTTGGAATGCGAGCTGAAACTGTGGAATTCAGCCCACAATCCGAGCAACCTGATTGGTTGCCGCCCCGGCCCGGGTGATAATTGTGGTTAAACCCTGGTTATGTACGCACCGTTTACTGCCTAACTTTCCAAAGGCTGAGAACTCCACCTAATAGGGTACCTCAAAAGGCCCTTTCTGATCTAGAGCTATCGATCTGTGCAGATAAGGGCCCACCCCCGTATTCCTATTGTGCTTTCTTGTCTATGTGCAATTTGTAATTACCTGTACAGCATATCATAAAAACTTTTCTAAATGTCGCGAGGGAGCACTTGAAACAAAAACAAGCACTGCATAAATATCTTAATTTGTATCATAATTGTGCATTCATCAAACATGATTGCAAAGTTCTGAGATCTACATAAAATAACTCTGCTTTTGTTTTATCTAGTAGAGAGTAGAAGGCTATAAATTAGAGCAAAACGTTTCTTATTCAGAGCCAATAGTCTGATAGTAGGGGTGCCTAAACAGCAGTGTTTTGAGATCATTTCTGAATGTGTGTCGAAATAGTGCTAGTTTTCCCCATGCCTTCTTAGCCTATTATTGTCAGTCTCTGAATTGGGGTGACTGTAAAACTGCTTTGCGTGTGCTTCTGTCAAAACAACTGCACAAGATGCTCCTCTCCCTGCCAGGACGTCATTTCACCAAAATGCCAGGGGTAGTGGAAGTGACATCACACGACCCTTGAACCCCCTGATGACATCACAGGAAGTGATGTCATTTGACCCCACCCCAAAGTGATATCGAGGGAAGCAATTGAGCATGACCTTTCACCAGTTGACATAGCATTGTACACTAAGAAAAATATGGTTATGATATCACTATAATATGATGTACATTTCATACAAGAATGGATCCCCATATGTATCGTTAACATCAGTGTGTATAGGCCCATATTACCAAATAACTGTGAATGGAAGTAGACGTCCATGACCAAATGATAATGATGTGTTATTATATAGCTTAAGCGCTTTATGTAGAAATAATATACACCCAATATCACCCAACCTGTGTTGGTACTCATTTATCGACCACAGAAGGATGAAAGGCTTAGTTGAGGCGTTTAAGAACAGACTAAATCAGTGACTCACCCCCTGAAGTGTGCCTGAAATAAACCTTTAATGGGTCTAGCAATTATTGTATAGAATTCCAGAAAGACACATTATTTGGTATTCCTACTCTTTCTTAATTAGGGTCAGTGCTGAAAGTGTAAAACTTGTGGCACCCCTGTTCTTATTTTTCTTATTTTTTTTAAGGGGCCTGAACAAGAAAGCCAGTCACTCCAGAAGTAATGAGCCACATGTTGCTGGCCACAGCCCAGGAGGTTGCATTACAAAAAAAAAGGTGTTGCTACCTCTGGCGACCCCTAAATGACATCGCTGCTCCCTGGATTGAAAATAACCGCACCTATGAGCTTCTTCACAGTGTAGAGTGAGGTGAGCTGTCTACACTTTTGATGTGATCCGCAAAACTAGGCCCAGAAATGCTGCAGATACATGGATGCAAAACCACAACTGTATTTAACTTAACAGTGATTAACAACAAGCCAAAACAAGTTATCAAAAAGCAAAGGGTGACATGAAATGATTACGTCTAACCTGTCTGTGGACCTTATTTGAACACCTACTAGACAGGCTTTAAACGCATTTACATGTATTATGAATTCAAGCATAAGAAAATTTTTGAAATCCCAAAATGTAAAGCCGTTTTCAAAGTCAGATGTGTGGCAACTTCTCAATCTGATTTAGAAGCTATTTCTAAACCTTCCTCTCAGGCTTTGGGATGTTTTCAGATTTCCACAGACCAGCTTTAGAAATCACTACAAAAGAGTGGCGCTGAAAAGTAGGCGGCTATTCCATTTAAAACTATTCAGAAAACTGCCACTGCAAAGTGGAAGTTGTTGTTTTCCAAATGAATTAGAAAGTCAAAAAACATACAAAAGGGCTTGTTTAGCATTCACGAGGCTGTGTCGCACATTTGTACAGCTGGGGCAGGGAATCACAACCTGGTTACAATTCTACAGTACATTAGCCAATATTTGCCCTAGTGTTAGACAACACCAAGATGTGCCTTTTCCAAGTTGCCAGAAAATTATGGGGTTGCAGGGCCAAATCGGACATAGTGCCATTTTCGGCAATTCATGTTATTTAAAGTAAAGTGCATGTTTTGTACTTAAATAGTGTAAGGACCCAACAACTTTGATATAGCATGGACAAAGGCTAGATTTGTCTCTGTATATTGCAAACAGATTGAATTTCTGAACTGGAGGGAGCAACCGATTGCAGTGAGGGAGCCCAAACTAAACAAGGAGGTGTTCGGAGGGGTGCTAGCACCCCCGCCACCCCCGAGAATGTTTCAAATTGTGCATTGTACATCACTTTTTTGGAAAATTGTGACAAATCCACACATTTTGCTATAGGTTTTGTATGGTAGCACATGAAAACAAAAGTAGATGAAAATCAACAGTGCACATGAGCATTTTTCAATGCATGTTCATGATGCCTTTGCTCACAATATCTGTGCCCATACATGATCATGCAGGCTGCACCAATATATGCCAGTATTACCATTTAAGGACTTAGCTAGTAAAAAATGCCATGCCACAGAAAGAGGTGCATCCAGACTGGCTATACCAAAATATGCCAGTGAACCACGTAATCACACTTCTTTTTTTATCACATTAGCACTATCCTTCATGCCATGTAGAAAAGGTCATGCCACATCCTCACTTTTCCCCAAAAGTTCACCGTCTCCAGAGCTTTGGTACTCTCCAGGCTGGATAAATGCAACAACCTCTTCCTTAATCTTCCTTCTTCCTCTCTCCCCCCATTCCAGCATATCCAGTATAGGACTGTGAGACTTATCCTTGGCCTCAAGCCCAGGGACTGTATCTCTCCAGCATTAAAATATCTTCACTAGCTCCCTGTTGCTGCAAGGATTACATTCAAAACCGTCTGCATCATCCACAAGGCCTCCCCTCCCATAGCACTTGCCCTTGGGCACCCACTGGCCTGTGTTGCCTCACTGGCCTGCACTTACTATTAGCAGGTTGATCACTAATGATCTAGTGATCTCTGCCATGCACGTACGTACTGCCTGCCACTGGCGGACTCCCTGGCACCCCCCTGTGGATTCTCCTTGCATTTACCCCTTTCACCTCTCCCTCTCTCGCTCTGCACTTGCATGTTCTGAATGTTCACAAGGTCTAGTAGGACTGCCTCTTTCCTGTCCATTATTTTTTTTTCCACTCGCCTGCTGTCCCATGTTCCCTTTCCCCTTTGCCGTGTGGGCGCTTTGAAACACAAATTCTTTTTGTACAAGTACCTTAAAAATGCACAATAAGTAAAATAAATAAATAAGATAGTAGGTGCAGACTGGCACTGCTATTGTAGGCCAGGCTAGCCAAGTAATAGCACTCATCATGTGTGCTTCACGCTTGATGGCAAGTAAAAAATGCCATGTCACACTAAGAAAGTATAAGGATGCATGTATACTAATGCAGGTCAGTCGAGCCACGTAATAATACTTATCGTATTTACTTTACACTTGATGCCAAGTAAAAAATGTCATTCCACATTAAGAAAGTAAATGCAGACTGGCACTACCAACGTAGACCAGTCTAGTTAAATAACACCATGTATCATGTTTGCTTTACCCTTGATGCTAAGCAAAAAATGGCATGACACATTAAGAAACTATATTCAGACTGGCCCTATTAATAGGACGTTTCTCCTGTCATCAAAAGTGTCTTTATTGCAATAAACAGAGGAGGAGGGGCCAGGCTTCCGATGCCCTACTGCCTCTCATTCTATGTGCTATGTTCATACCTGTAGCACAAACGCAAAGTCCACTGGATCCAAACACAGGTATTGGACCCCCAAAGCAGGCTAACATTTGTCAATTGAGACTTTTGCTTCTAAAAGAATGGGCTCCCACTACTTAGATCCACCTTTGAACAAACACTTAAGGAAGAATTTCTTGGGACCTTTGTTGTGATAGTTGACTTTCCAAAGACCTCAACCGGTTACGTGAAGACTGAGTGTCCAAGGCAAAGGTGCATCCTGTTCCCTATTCGTCTCCAGCACACATTGGGGATGAATCTGTTACTGGAGCAACACCTGCATCTCTGCCATTCAAGCTGCTGTCCATGAATGTATTATGGTGAATGACCTGTGGAAGTGCACACCATCTGCCCTTGTCCTGGGAGCCAGAGAACAAGGACTACACTTGTCCCTGTGACCTCTGAGAGAGACTCACAATACCTGAGAAGCCAAGACAGCCAGGATCCATGTTTATTTCCTCACATCAAACCAGTTGAACTGTCATCGGACCAAGTTGTCTGAATCTCAAACTACCCGAACCATCCAGAGCTGGCTTTGGCACTCACTCAGCTGTACAAACTCAAACTGCACATTTGAACCTGTTCACCACCACACTGTGCTTGCTAAACTTGTCATTCACTTTGCTCAAACCATAAGCTTTTTGTTGCATCAGCCGCTTTCGAACCGTTGCTTGGTACGCCAGCACCTTTGCTGCCGATTGTCATCACCAGTTGAAACGACCCTGGTAGGTCATCAAGCGCTGATCAATAAATGCTCCATTAGACTGTCCAAACTGAACCGTGTATGAAGTCCCCATCCTCTTCACTGTCTACTAACCATTGAACTGACCCTGGTGGCCCTCACAATCCACAAACTCCTTGAGCACTTAATTTAACAGATCCACAGTTCAGCTAGTCTAGTCACAATCATCTTCACAGTTGAACTGACCATTAAATCAACCCTGGTGTCCCTTATGATTTGCTCTTCTGCACACATCATCTTTGAACCGCAACACAATCCTATTCAACCTCTGCTCCACAGTTTTTCTATTCCGTTTTCTTGTAGATGATGTGTTTAATTAAAGTACATATATTTGTAATAGAACCTTGATTGGACATTCCCTTTATTTTGGACAGTTGTGCATTGCTGTTTTGGTTGCTACTGAATCACATTCACACCCCTCTTGAGAGTATATCCTTCCCAAAAAGGGGAAGGGGGCATATCTCTTATTTATTTATTTATTTATTTGTTATTTATTTATTCATTTATCTATATTCTGGAAGGAACAATGTGCTTTTTAATCACAAAAGAACATACAATAGATAAGAAACCAGATTCGACCAGAAGCAGTGAGCTTCTTACAATAGGGCAGAGATCTTCACACTGTAGGGCATGCCCGCCCATGGGGGCGTGGCCCATCACAGGGGGTTGTGCTAGAGTCCAGCATGAAATTAAAAAAAAAGTTTTTAGATTTGAAGAGCAGGGGTGGCTGAGGGAGTGCTCCTGGGGTGGCTGAACTGTCAAAGGGAAACACTTTCCTTTTGACAGTTCAGTTCCCCAGCCCCACATGCTCACTGAGCCATGCACGGATGGGGGCGTTTTGCTTCGGCAGCCTTGCATAGCTCATTAGAAATTCTGGCTAGGGCACTGCATCTCTGTATGTGTGAGGGGGAGCTCCTGCCCCTCCTCGCACATAGGGACAGAGCCACCTGGAGCAGGGCTTTCAGCACCCACACGCAGCCACCTGCAGAAGGTACGTTTATGTTCATTTAATTTTTTTAAATATGTGTATGGATGCGTGTATGCTTGTGTTATGAGTGAGTGTATGGTGATGGGTGCTTGTATGAATGATATAGTGATTGTTGTGTGAATGTGTGTGTGTGTGTGTGTGTGTTTGTTTTGGTCCGTTGAGTTGATTTTGGCGAGTGGGGGCAGAGGGGGGAAGGAGGGTTGTATAACAAAGGCATTTTAAAAATGCCTTTGTTGCACAATCCCCCTACCCACCTGCCAAAATGAGCTCTCTTTTTGAGGTGCTGTGGAGTCCAAGGGATAGGGATGGTATTTGTTTTACTAGAAATCTATTATACCCCGCCTGTTGTATGCATGGGATGCCGGTATGCCTGCCTGTTGTATTTCGCTACCCCCATCGTTGTATGCATGTGATGTCTGTATGTCTGCATGTTGTATTTCACTCCCCTCTGCTGTATGCATGTGATGCCTGTATGTCTGCCTGTTGTATTTAGCCCCTCCCTGTTGTATGCATGTGATGCCTGTTTGCCTTCCTGTTGTATTTCGCTACCCCCCGTTGTATGCATGTGATGCCTGATTGCCTGCCTGTTGTATTTAGCACCTCCCTGTTGTATGCATGTGATGCCTGTTTGCCTGTGTGTTGTATTTCACTCCCCCCTGCTGTATGTGATGCCTGTATGTCTGCCTGTTGTAGTCACCCCCTGGTTGTGTGCGTGTGATGCCTGTATGGCTGCCTGTTGTTTTTCGCTTCTACCACTTTCTGTATGCATGTGATGCCTGTATGTCTGCCTTTTGTATTCCCCACCTGTTGTATGTATGTGATGCCTGTATGCCTGCATGTTGTATTTAGCACCCCCTTGTTGTATGCATGTGATGCCTGCATGCCTGCCTGTTGTATTTCCCTCCCCCTGCTGTATGCATATGATGCCTGTATGCCTGCCTGTTGTATTTCACCCCCCACTGTTGTATGCATTTGATGCCTGTATGCCTGCTTGTTGGCTTTCGCTCCTACCCCCCTTCTTTATGCATGTGATCCTGTATGTATGCCTATTCTATTCCCCCCTGTTGTATGCACGTGATGCCTGTTTGCCTGCCTGTTGTATTTCGCTCCCCCCTGTTGTATGAATGTAATGTCGGTATGTCTGCCTGTTGTATTTCCCCCGTTGTATGGATGTAATGCCTGTATATTTGAATCCTTTATCTTGCTGTCCCCTCATCCCTTGGTAGCTCTCTCCTGCTATCCCCCCTACATCAGTCAAGCCCTCCCTGCCCATTGTGGGAGTTTGTATTGACACATTAAGGTGACACCATCACCGCCTTTGTTGCTGATGCTTTGATTTGGCTTTTTGGACTCGTGTGACTCATGTTGGTTCACCCATCTCGAATCTCGTCATTCTCATGCTGGACTTCCTTTAACATCACGTAATCATGGTGGCCTTGAATCATGCTGTGCCCATCTACAACTTGAATCTTGGCTTGCACTTGCCCTTCTCTTGAAACATTATGTGTTCAGTATTTACCCCTGCAACTTGATGTTCTCTCTCCACTTGCTTTTCTGCCCTGCAACACTGTATTTCGCCGGCTTGCCTCTTCTTCTCTTTCACCACCCTCACCGCTTCTCTGTTTTCTCTTCCTCTCCCATTCTTTTTCCCTGCCCCTCTCTCCCCTCCCCTTACTATATTTTATGCACTTACTCTATCAGAAATGTCGTCAGACCTAGTACGATAGAAGCTTGTTTGTTCCTCCCCCTTCAGTGCTATCTGAAATGTCGTCTGGCCTAGTATTATAATCACTTGTTTTGTTCCTCTCCTCCTCCCTCCTCCCCCACCCCTCACCTCTTGTCAATCTCTGGCACTACCAGAAATGTCATCAGGCTTAGTATGATAGTCGCTTGTCCGTTCTCATCTCCCCCCTCCCTCACCTCCTTATCATTGTCTTAGCTCTTGCACAATCTGAAATGTCACCAGGCCTAGTACGATAGTTAATTTTCACATTCTTAATGTCTCAAGGCCTTGTAAGAATGTTGTATTTTCCCTTGCTACCTCTCTTGCCTTGAAGTGCTTTGAGACACATGTGTGTATAGGAGCTAAACAAATAAACTATCATCCATTCATTCATTCATGCATTCATGCATTCATTCATTCATAAATGTCCAGTCAACAATACCATGCTTTCTCCCTTGGCCCCCCGGCGCCAATTGCAAACTGTTTGGCATTTACCCATTTTTCTTTTAAAGTATGCTCTAAAATGCAAAATGTTAACCCATTATTTTAAAAAAACTGAACCCGCCTTGATTGGTTCCGGCTCCATCACTGCGCTCCGTCAATATCGAATTTTTTTGGGAAATATTTATGATTCACCATCTCCCACTGACCCTCGGACTGTGTTGGGAACGGGGTGGGGGGAGCCCTGGAACTGTGTCGGGAGCAGGATGGGTGGGAGCACTGGGGTAGTGGTGGGGAGAGCCCAGGGTCTGGGATGGGGTGGGGAGAGCCCAGGGATTGGGTAGGAGTGGGATGAGGGAGCCTGGCGACTGTGATGGGAGCAGGTGGTGGAGCCCAGGGACTATACTGGGAGTAGGGTGCAGTGGCGGTGCATAATAGTTCATAGCCATTTGTATATTCTGTCCATTTGGCATTTTTGGCGGGGCCCGGCCTGCCCAAATTTTGCCCAGTGGGGCCCAGGTCAAACAAGTCTGAAGACCACTGCAATAGGGTGAGTTTGAGTGACATTCTGACCAGGTTGTGGAGAGGATTAAAAGGAACAGTCACCAGGGATGATTGATGGGTGGACATACAAAGATTAAGTACAATCAATATTAGCCATTTTTAAGTGCAGGCTGGCAGTACAGCCAGCTGCGTTAGAGATGTGACTATGACGGATGAAGTGCTAGAGTGGAGGCAGAGAAAGTGTAGGACAAAGAAGGTTATAGGCAAGGGTTAAAAGGTTAGCTAGAAGGCAGATAAGAGGTAGGTTAAGAGGGTAACTCAGAGGTGAGGAGGAGGAGGTAGGCTTTTAGTTTGGTTTTGAACAAATCAGTGTGGACTGTTTCTTGGATGCTTGGAGGAAGATAATTCCATGCAAGTGGAACAAGAAGAGGAAAAGAGAGGAAGTGAGAGAAATCACAGGGAGGGCGAGAATAGATACAGTAGTGCCTTACCATGGATAGATCTGTAAACAAGGAGCAGAATTTTAAATTTTGCCCTGTTTGCATCATCATCCATCCAGCCTGGTGATGGTACTATGAAGTAGGTGTGAAATGTGCGAGTTCAAAGAGAGTCCTGGTAGGGAAGTTAATGATCTTGTTCAAAGGACAGAAAGCATAGTTGGGGAGACCAAAGAGGATTCTGGTACAGTAGTCCAGTTTAGAGAAGACAAGAGTGGTTAAGAGATCCTTGGTGGTTTTAAAAGGAAGGAAGTGTCATCATGTGAGTAGTGCGAGGTGTCCGAAATGAGAGGTGGACACAAAGTTGTATTGTTTTCAACATCAGACATTTTAGAAACTCAAATGGGTTAGAAAAAATCCTTTCTATCCCTATCCTAAAGATAGTTTTGCTAACTAGGAAACTAAAGCTGAAGATCAGTCCCAGTCTTGTCATCACAATTATAAAAACAGTGCTTGTGTCCAAACTGTATCTGACCCTCACACTTAAATAAACAATCAAAGGTGCAAGGTAAATGTTCAGAATTTTACTTCAATAAAAGTGTAGAATATTCAAAAAATTATCCTTAAACCAGGAGGGGTTCCTTTCCCCTGGATTATTTCTGGTAGGATGACCAAAGTGTTCTCTAAAGTTCGGGTCTTTATCAGTAGCTGAAAAGTCTCTTTCATAAAGCACTTTCTTAAAGATGACAAAGAGTGTCCTTTTCCAAACTATGATTCCTTAGAAATAGCAGAAATGTATTTTCCCACAAGACTGAGCAAAAGGAAGTCATTTCAACTTTACTTAATGGAAAAATTGCCTATTTTTCACAACTACTTCAAAATGTAAAGAATGCCAAAATGTCTCTTTGACATTACTTTTCCGAAGATCGTTTCCTGGTATACTCTCTTGCCAGGTATCTTTAACTGTGTCTCTTTCTTTCCTAGGAATTAGGGTAGTAGATCTGGGGTATTCAGGGAGAGTCTCTCTGCGACTAGTTTATTTATTTATGAAACTGGCTGTGAGGATAAGCTTTGTCGCATTTGAAGTGTCGTAGGAGTGAACCCTTTGCTCCATAGGAATATGAACAAATTTGATTTGACACTTTTCATGATGTGCCAAACATATTTAATCAAAATGCATGCCATTAGGTTAACACGTGTTTCCGCCTTGAGGCCTTTTTCAAAACTGGACATGCACCCTTCTAAAAAGGATCGCGGTCGTGTGGAGATCTAAGTTCCTGAATGGAATACTCCAGGGACTTAAACCGAGATTGACATAGAAAACACATTTCTCTCACCCACTCTATGATGATAATAGACAAAAGTAGGGTGCATGTCCGGTTTTGAAAAAGGCCTCAAGTCCGAAACACGTGTTAACCTAAGGGCATGATTTTTGATTAAATATGTTTGCCCCATCATGAAAATTATCATCCCAAATTCTTTCTTTTATAGACTTGATGGATTACCCGGTATACTCCCCTGCCAGGAATTTAATGCTGAATGTGTTTTGTTCACCAGGTATTTCTACATTTACACTCTGTCACTGTTTATACCTCTTTTGCTTCAGGTACCACTTGTTTCAACTTCCCCCATACGGACATCACATCCATGGAGGTTTGTACAAGTTCTTTCTGTTAACCTCTTCATTAATATCTCGTTGATTGTGGCAATGCATGTTCCAAGTTTCCCCAACTTGATATTTCATATATGAGAGATTTGTACAATTCTTGCCTTTTCCACTCTATTTTGTCAGTAATCAAAATGACTACTCAATTGTTCATTAGTTTGCATACATGTCCCGGGACCCCCAAATTCTCTGGGCCCACTCACCAGTCTGAGGTTTGGCTGCGGCAAAGGGCCTTCTATCGGAAGGCTTCCCCGATTGTGCAGATCCTCTTTTGGTTCCTGTGTCGGCTTCCCAACTCCTTGCTGATGGAACCAGGGCAAGACCACCTCTCTTGGAGCCGTGCAGCAGCAGTCTGCCTTACTGCTGTTCTCCCACTGCTCTCCCACCAGTTTCCCGTTCCTCATGTGAAAAAGGCCTCCAGACGCATTCCTGTGAGCGTTTGGCTTTGCCAGCAGGGCTTGTCTACTCATCTCTACTTCTGCTGTTAGTCATGCTTCCCACTTCACCTGCTCTGCAACTCTCCTCTACTTTCTTCCATTGAAGTTTTGCATCAGGTTTAAATGCTCCACTGATTGCCAGTCTGACAACTGGTCTACATGTTGCATTTGATGTTCCTTTCATTCCACAATGACTCCTTCCTCCTCTTCCTCATCTCAGTACTTGAGTCGTTATGGGTGTTGCAGTCCCTAGGAGTTTCAAACCTTTTTATGTTTAAATCAGAAACATTAGTGATAGAAGATGGTATGTTGGTGTTATGCACACATGAAGTGGTAATGGCATTTCAGTTCAGCAGTACACTATTGATATGTTAGAGATTGTGTTTTCAGAAGGGTGGAAAGAATGCTGTGTTTTTTCTGGAGGAGTCATTTCCTCATGTTATTTGTCCTCTCCCACATGATACTCTCTCACAATACCACCCCAAGGGTCAGGATCAGGTAATGGCTGCAGTCCCCTGGCCATGTGGGAGGAGATAATCACTGGAGAATCAGTGACAATTCATAACAGTAGGTACACTCCATTTGCGCAGTAGCTGACGCATGTCTGTGGGGAGACAGCGTATGAATGGGGTGAGCTGGGGCAATCAACTGTGTCTGTTTTACCTTTACGATTGGGACTGGAATCACTGTTGATTTGTAGAAGTATGAGGATTGATAAGGTGGTTGATTTTCTACTCACCGCTATGCTCCTGCAGAGCAGAATTCATTTAGTGAAAGTGTCTAAGGCTGTTTTTTTAATACTCCTCAGTCAACAAAATGGTTGTTCACCTAAGACTGCCTTTGCATTCTTCACTGCCTACAAACTGTGTGTGTTTCTAATGCGGCATGTCTGTACTCCCCCACCTACAGAATCAACATTTTCATTACACTGCTTTGGCATACTGTCTCTCTTACAAAATCCATGTGTGGTATGTTCTCCCCACCTACAAGATTCTGTGGTCCCAATACTGCTTTGGCATGCACCCAAAACTAAAAATATTCACATGTGCCTTGGAATGCATTGGTGTGTTCCCCAGCCTACACAATTCATGTGTGCCTAGGGCTGGTGTGACTTACTGCTCAGACTCCAAAACTAACATGTGCCTAAGACTGCTTTGGTACTTCATGTACTCCTCCACCTACCAAATTCAAGTGTTCCAAACATGACTTTGGATTTCTACCATACCTACTAGACTCATGCATGCCAAATGCAGCCTTGCAGCTCTTGCACCCTGTCTACAAAATGATCATGGGGTTCTCACTGCTTTACTGGTCTCTTGCTGGGTGTGCTTAATCTCCACCCACAAATCATATTCCCAAAACCCCCCACAAAATGTTATTCTAATTCCCTCATTCCTCATATGCCCCATTTTGGATGTAATACTATTATAACCTACTCTATTACTAATCCTAGATTACCTCCTAAGAAAATACATTTCCTTCCCTTTCTTTCCAGGGCTCCATGGTTATGCTCCGGTCTCTTCAAACACTAACGACTGAGTGTCCTGATTCTCTATTTATCTGCCTATATATGAACGCACGGTCAAAATCAGGAGACTCGTATAACTCAAGCATTTGCAAATCACCATAAAGTTAAACCTGGCTGAACCAGATGAAATCCGAGAGGTTTGACCCCTGCAAAAGCTGTATCCCTCACTTCTAATCCGAAAATCAGGGCTTCAATTTGGCAATGACAATACTAGGTGGTTGCCTAGGACGGCACCAGCACTTTGTGGTCAGATTGACTCCACAGACAGAATATGTGTGGCCACTTTACCAAGACAGGGGGTAAGAAAATGTTTGACTAGTGAAACAAAACAATGGTCTTGCATAATACTTTAGCTCACGTTATGCAGTACTATAAAACAGAGACTAAAACGGAAGGTATGCACATATCAAATATAACATCAAGGCTTGAGTCCCCAATGATAAGGCTCCAAGGTACAATTTATTTGTAGCTGCTTGAATGTGGGTTCAGGCAGTGAGTGCAATGTCAGTTCTGCAATCTCTTGCTTCTGTATCAGACAGAATGTGACTGCTAGCCGCACCCAAAATCATAGCCCTATAAATATGATACTTGAGAATCTGCTCTTGTTTTACTATCAGCAGTTACTGTGGCTATGTGACACCAGATAGATTGAAAGTGTTGGAACATACTCCCTTTGATGTAAACTCTAACCACTACTAGGTGAGCATCTTCTATGTCTACTTCAGGACATTCCAAGTTTTATATATATTCCGACAAACTATGTAGCTGGTACAGTAAATACTTTGGAATTGTTGAGATGAGACATGTGTCACCATGAATCTGGAGATAAGCATATATGTATCATGTTTTAAGAGAACTCCACCCCCTCTCATCCCTAACATTAAGGAAAGCAGGACAATGTTGAAAATCTGAGGGAGAATGTACATTCCTGATGCAAATTATTTCTAAGTGGGAATTTATTGGTGTGTCTACTCTGTCATTTTAACTATAACACTTATTTATTGCATACAAATAAACAACCACAAAAGCTGTCTCTCCAACATCACCAACTGGATGGCCATCTACTTCCTCAAGCTCAACTCTTCCATAATGGAATACCGCCTCACCTGCTCCTCCAGGCACAACACTGACCTCAATCCCTGGATCAAAGAACTCACCACACATAACCCACATATATCCCTCTCCACACCTGTCAAATCCCTTGGCTTGACCATTGACACCCACCTTTCCTTCATGCACCACGTAGCTGCTGTAACCAAAACATGCCATCAACAACTACATGTCCTACACACGATCAGACACATCCCTCCCACTGATGACTTCCACACTGCAGTCCAGGTACTGGTCCTGACCAAATCGGAACTATGATAATGCTCTTCTCAATTGACTCCCCAACAGCATCCTTGCCAACTTGAGAGTCCTACAAAATACAGGAGACAGATTTATGCTCCACCTACACAAACATTCACACATCAACCCAGCTCTCACCCAACTCAACTGGCTCCCTGTACCCTCGGAAAATTGCCATCAAATGACTCAGCATTGTATGCAAAGCCATCCACCTCAGAACCCCGTTTTACCTACATGACCAACTCAAACCCATCACCCACACAAACACCAGACAAGTGAGCCAGCATCATCTGAACATTTCACTCTGCAAACTACCGTGCACACAAAAACAAGCATTTCCCCAGTGGGCACCCAGAGCAAGGAACATCCTACCACTTCATATCTGCACTGCACTCTCCAGCACCACTTTCCGAAAGAGCCTCAAAACATACCTTTTATCCCATATGTAATCCAGGCACTCCTCCTCCCCTGCTGCACTTGTCTATCCTGATCTCCCTATCCTATTCTGAAAACATGTTGTAACTTTTGTTTCACCTCCCATGATTTGAACCTTTGAACGTTGTAAAGTGCCCCGAGACCCTCTGCGGAAGGACAGTGATAAACTGAAAATCAACAAAAATAAAATCAACATTAAAAAGGTGTCAATCCGTCTCCTGGAAATGCCATTATCCAGCAGATTTTACTACAATACATTTCAAAGATTCTTTTCAAAGGTGGCATATGATTAAATGATTTCTGTTTGTGTCTACCTATTAGATGGATTACCATGTGCATGCACCTGGTCTTTGCTGATTGGGCCTTCTTGATTTCAGCCTGTATGCTGGTAGCACATCTTCAGTTTTTGACCAGGTGTGCTCACTCAACATTCCTTTTGCACATGGTTGGTTCAAAGCATGTAGCAAAGAAATTAATAAATATGAATATGGAAGCTAAGTAGTCACCCTAGTTACAAATAGAGGCCCCAGTTATACAGAACCGTGAAACATGAACCTGGAACCCTTTTTAAAAATTATTTTAGCTAAAGTAGGGAATAAAAGTATATTCTACTATGTTTGCTTTGCTTTAGGTATTGTCAGGATCAGGGACACATTTGTTTTTAATGAATGTTGTATATTTTCTTTTTTCACTATCTGTGTGTCCATCTTAGAATCTAATTGAGAAAACAGGGAAAGTGATGCATGTTACAATAAAGATATCAAATATTTTTCAGAATGGGCTGAAAAGCATTCAACGAAGATTCAGCTATCCTCGTGGCTTCAAGATAGCCCTTGCAACCATTGTGATTTCTGAAACATATGCAGAAGAAAGTGTTCAAATGTCTCAGCTTTGGTGCCCTCTAGGATACATGTAGATTTCGAGGCAGTGGTAGGCATTGGGTATGATGAGGTACTTAGCCAGAATACTGTTTAATTGGGCTTGAAAGGACCCGGTGGTTGATACATATGTGCTAGTTGAAGTAATTTATTGTAGGACACATTTGTCATATTGAGTATTTTCATAACATAATCATTGGTATAGCTTGATATTGGTGTTCATTCCAAGGAAATAGAGAAGAATAAAAAAAGTGTCCCAACTAGATTCAAAATCATCAGACAATAAAGGGGATACCCAAGACCTCCTACCTTCCAGCTAAACCAGTAGAGTACAAACAAGAAACTCAATTCACAGTAAGATAATAATACTCTTATATGTTCACCAAGTTGAAATCTAGAAGTCCAACAGAAAAGACTTATCAGATAACCACTATGGTGGCGATTTTGAATCTAACACACAGCTCAAGGTTTTTACACTAGCCTTCTCTGGAAACCTGGAGATACACATTTTGAGGACTACTGTGGGGAACAATATTCTCAGTTTTCAAAACTCTTTATTGGACTCAATATGGGAGTTCCATGGGAACAATAAGGTAGATTGCCTTCCCCTACTCCTTACTGTTTCTGACAAATATCCTTTAGACATGATCACTGGTACTATATTTTGTTAACTTGCAGATATAATTTGTATTTTGCTCCTGAAGAAGGGATGGTTCAGTCTCGAAACATGTTGAGTTGGATCCTACTGTTTTTTTAAGAATAAAGCTTCTGTATGGAGAGATTAAACAAAGGACATTATACTTTTTAAGTCAATGTTAGAATATATCTGATATCATCAGAAAAACAACATTGAACTATATTTAACTTCTTGGCGTTTAGCCTTTGATAGAGTGCAAGTGCCCTTAAATTGGGACACTATTCTTGTGGTGTGCAGTGCGCAATTTGTTAATATGTAAAATTGTTTTATAAGGTCAGGGAGCACCAAGGTGACTTGCAATATCCTTATGCTTATAGTAGCAGGTATTCTATTCCTTATAGTACATGTCACAGCGTATTTTACACAAACATAATTTGTAAAGCTTGACATGGCTATGATGGCTTTAATTTAGTGCTGGCTTTAATTTAGTGCTGGATTTACAACTGGCATTCTGGTAAAAGTATAAGGAGTAGGAAGTTGTAGGCTTGTTGGAAAGCTTAGATTCTAAGCTTTCAGAGGAAAGTTAAATCTCGTTCCTAGCCCAAACAGTTCCAGAGATACGGACGATTAAATAAAGGTAGTTTTTCGGATTTAAAGTAAACTCAAAATGACAGGTGACGGTTGTGCAGCTTTAAAAATGACAGATGACACGATTTCTAGGAGGCAGTTCTACTTAGGTTAAAATAGTTTGGATTAGATTATTTTAACTAAGAGATTGGTTCTGAACAGTTCTGCTAGGTACTCACAATATAAATTTGAACTAGGCCTCGTCACGGATCTGGTCAACACGTCCGGCTGGGTTCTGTCTGCTCGGCGGGTCAATCAGGCACTGGTTCTGCTCACAGCGATCAGGGTCAGCTCTGCTCTGCTGGTCTAGCCTCTCTGGATTGTGGATGTAACACTGCTTTCTGGGTACTGCTACAGGTTCTTGCAAAAATTCTCTGCAAAACTTCAAACAGCTCACCCGGCTGTTGAATAGTTTGGTTAGTTTTGAGGCCTGCTGAAGAGGATTCAGCTGGTGGATTCAGGCCTCTCTGCTACAAATTCTGGAGTTAATTTCTGCTACGGGTTCTGGAGATTGATGGATTTGAAGTCTGGATCTCTGGATGTGAAGTCGTCGGTCAGCATGCTCCGCAGCAAATGGAATTGAATGTCTCTACCTGTCCCAGCAGTCTCTTTTTATGTGTTTTGGAAAGTGGGTGTGTGCGTTGGTCATAACTAAACCTGCCCCTCTCACTTACCATTGGCCAATTCCTCCTCTCTCCCTTGATTGGGGGAAGGAAATGTGAGTCAGAGTGATGCTGTAGGTTCTATGGTCAGAGGAACCTCCCCTTGTCAGATTGCACACAAATCTATTTCTGACCCAAATACATATTTATCTATGTACCATTTTTCTAATATTATAGGTTCAGTTAACATATTTTCTGTAGCACCAAACCATCCGATCCCTGTCTTTGTACGATGTCGTGTCCACTGATGACAGAATTCTCCCCTTTTTATCCAGATAACGACCTCTAAACCTTTCCAGATTTTACACAAATGTGCACCAGGGATATGGGTTACAGATGATAAAGTGTCAGATTTGTAACATGCATACATTTGGAGTGAGACCCTATTTTCCGCTAGCAACCCCCCAGAATACACCACAGGGTCCTAACGCCTCTTAAAATGTTCACAGAAAAATCACAAAAATAATGATATTACTTATATAATTCTCACAAGTCCGCACTATGAGTTATCTATCTTTTTAAAATTATGCTCTGGTCAAAAAGGGGTGTGGCTTCCGACATCACAGGGTGGAATAACTGGTTTATCCACTTCCCCCAAGCTCAGCTGCTAGCAGAGGCACTGCCCCTCCCAGTTTCCCCTAAGAGGAAGCCACTTTACGCCCCCCCCAATATAACATTTGCCTGAGTCCAGGACAGGCCTTTGTTCAACTCCCTGTAGTCCCCAGCTGCCACTCCCCTTTCAATCAACAGGGCCATGTGACCTCAGGATGCAGCCAGGCCTGGCAGCCAGGCCTGGGAACACAGCTGTTGATCCAGTTTCAACTCTTGTCGGGGGTAGTTGTCAGGCAGAATTCAGTTTCATTAAGCCAGGATTCAGCTAAATGTCACTTTTTATTCCCAGTTTTCTACATTCAAATCAAACTGACAATTTTTACATATACATTAAATAATTACTTCCTTCAAGTCTTTTCAGAATATAGTTTTACTTTGTATCCACCTCTTAGCAAGTCTTTCCTTGGCCTGGTTTTGTTTCATTTGTTCAGTTTTACACAAAAGTCTGGTGGTTTTAAAACGCTGGCTTTCTGATAGTGGTGAGTACTGGTAATGCAACCATTTTTGGGATTAAGAAAATGAATTCCCCACAGTTCTGGGTTGCTTTTGGCAATCAGCATTGCCATTCTCAATGGTTTCAGGCTACTGTGTGTGTAGCCCAATGGTGGTTTTAGGCAGTGCCCTCCTGTGCTCACAACATAGGCAAAAATGGGTGGCAGCCTATTCTTCATGTTTTCCCTGTGCACTCTCTGGGGAGATCTGGCCATCATGATGTTTTCCATGCCAGTACTGCACCGTTTTATGGTAGGGCTTGGATGCATGGGTAAAAACATCCCACAGTAGTTAATCTCGCTCTTTGATCAGGGCCAGAGGTGTTGCTAGGCGGCGGGGGCTGAGGGGGCTACAGCCCCAGGTATTTTGGTTGTAGGCCTGGATAGGAGCTCAGGTGCTGTAACCAAAAGGCTATAGGTAGCCCTGAGTCCTGCCAATACCGGCATTAGCTTAGCCCCTGATCTTTTCCAGACCAAACAACACCTGTTCTATGCCAAACGCTGGCTGAAAACTCGATTGTCTTATCTTCAAGGAATTAATTTGTTTCCACGTTTTCCACATTTTCCATGTTTACAAAGCATTTACTTTATACGGTAGCTGGCAGTGCACATTATCTGTGCTCTCAGGATGAGGGGTTTAGTCAATACTCCCTAATACACTGCTCTAACCTGAGGTGCCAAATATGTGGAAAAACAAAGGGAGCCTTAATATTGCATGGCCACAAATTGTGCTCACCTATAAGATTTAGGCCCCTAACGGATCAAACCTGGACTGTCCAAGCAGCAAATGTGCTTTACATGTATTCAGTGTAGCAGGGTGAGCACCACTTGTAATATAAGTGTTTCATTAGGATATAGGTAAGCTATAGGTAAAATACCATATATGATGCAGGATGCGTTAGGGCCTCTTGGGATTGTATGCATTTGCACTGTGAACTTCCAATATATATGCTACGTTTATGCTCACTTTCTACATAGCCACCACTAGACTGCAGTTCCATGAAGATGCTATAGTGATGTTAGACATGGCTTCCGAGATCTTCCGCAAAGGGTTTGAAGATACAGCATCATCTCAACAGCCTGTGAGTTTAGATGAGGGTTATCGAGTTGTATGCACTTTTATGACTCTTTCAAAAAAGCAGTGGCCTGTGATGACAAATACATTGGAAATTGGGACCATTCTAGCACTCCTCTTCTACTAGGTAAGATGTATACAGTTCTTTTAGTAAACACTAATTAAGTAACAGTTATGTGAGTTAGATATCCTTTTTACTGTGCCAAACCACCATCATGGTGGTCTTGAGGTGCACAGGCATGTCTGGAAGTTGGTGGCTTGCTCCACTGCTCAGGTGATCAGACCATAGTCTCCAGAGGAAAAGAAAAGGGAAGCGATGCAGCAGTGGGGTAAAGAGGTTCCAGATAAAACAAGCTAGGTGGTTCAAATTGAGGTGGGGCAGGCTAAAGCGCAAGGATGCTGTCAGTGAGAGCTTGAATGCATGTTTAACCAGCCAAAGTAGATCAAAGATCAGAAATGCTGAAATTAGGAGGGTTAATTCCAAGGTGTCAGTAGGAGAAGGGGATGTTTACATGAAGTCAGTTTCCGAGAATGTTACTTAGCATAGGGTTGTCCAACTCCAGGCTTATTCATAAAATAAATATGCATACAATGATTGTAAATGTATGCACATTTTTGCTCATGAATATTAATGAGGGATATCTTGAAAACCCATCAGATTTCCAGCCCTCGAGGTCTGGAGTTGGAGGTCGTTTGTTAGGGAATGTTAGGCGGAAACCTGTGCAGTTCCTTCTGGGACCACTGCAAAAGATTTAGGACTACAGGTGTTTGGCAGTAAACCCACTTGGTAGCAGTCTGTACCACACAGATTCACTTGGTAGCTGTGGCTGAGCAGTCAGACTTCTCTCAAGAAGAGGTAGGCAGTATGTGGAGTATACAAGATAGGGCAATCTACACAGTACAACAAGCAAACACGGAACAAGATTTCGGTGTAAAGATATAAAGGTATTTATTTATAACAGCACATCTATGAAAAACACTCTGGTACTAATACGGCAAACAACTCAATCACGATTACTATACGAAAAAGATCAATCCCCCTAACAATAGTTCGACAAGTCTAGGTTCAACGGCACCACTTATTTGCAGACAGAGGTGAATGCTTTAACCTAGATGGCACTCTAGTATTCGTTAGGTCGGGAGAGAAAAATAAGGCAGGTTATGAAATCAACTCGGTAACAATACTTTACGGACAAATGCAAGGCAAGTAAGGCAGGGTCTACTGCAGATCACAAAGTTCAGAGGCCAGGCCCACTCGGAGAGAGGCAAGGTGATATGTCCCAAAAAGTGTCTCAGTGGAAATGCGCTTCGAGTCTTTATCGCAAATTGTTATGGAAAGTTTGGAACAGTTCAGAACAGAAAGTCAAAGAAAGCTTAGAGGCGACCCAATGGAGAGGCAAGGATTAAGACACCTCACTCTATCCGGCAGAAAGGGAAGCCAGGCGGACACGGTACCTTGTTTGTGGAGAGACAGCTCCGGCGGGGGCAGTTGTTCCTGGTGGTGGATGCACGTCGGGTCTTTGCCAAGAGAAGAGATGATCTCGTCGTCGAAGGAAAGTTGAAGATCGTTGCACCACCAGGGAAGAGACCAGCTGCGGAGTGCTCCGTCACAAGGCACCACCTTTTGGTCGCGGTACAGGGGTAGTAGCTATCTGGTTGCCGAGGTGCTCTGCACTGGCAATTCGACCACTGCGTCCTGGAGCTAAGAAAAAGCAAAGGGGACTGGTTGTTCCCACCAGTCAGGAGAAGAGACTCTCCGGCAGGGAGATCTGCTCTGCCGTTGGGAAGTGGTGAGTCGGTTAAGCAGGGCTCCACCGGAGGTGTCGTCGTTGCAGGTCGGCTCAACTTTACCCTCGTCGGATTCTTAGATCCTGTGGCGACTTCTGAAGATCCAGTCCCAAAAGCCCTGCTTTTATGCAGAAAACCCCCATTCATTCAGCCTAGCTGTCAATCAAAACACGCTAAGTGGTGAGCGGGGTGGCTCACCACTTGGGCCAATCACACCAGAGTGCGACTGGAGTTGGCAAGGCAACTCAGTCCAGGGTGCCTAAACCCCCTCCCACACCCCTCTGGTAACCCAGACAGAATGGCACCACTTTGGAGGGTCTCTGTACAGAAGCCCGCCAAAAGTGGAACAAAGGGCTCAACCTTTGGTTTAGGAGTCACAGAGACGAACACAGACGCCATTTTAAAAACCGAGTTCTGGCAGAAAATACCACCCGATAGACTTATTTAAGATAAGTAAACCGGTGGTATGTTAGAGATTAACGAGCAAAAGTATTAATCTCCAACAATGGGAAGAATCCCATAGGGTTATATTCGGGGTCGAATATAACAAGTAGTTTCCACTGCCACCAGCCAAAACTCGACGAGGGGGGACGGGACAGTGCCCCCTCGAATAACAGACCCACGAGTAATCGAATTACCCCTATTAGTACGTCGACAATAGGATGGTTTGTACTAGCTCTGTTAGTAAATTTAGGTCTAGTAAAGCCAATGGTGACTTTACATGCCCGGGGAGACAGTAGTCAGTCCCCGGGTATGGAGTCTATGATGGAGGTCTGCTAGGACGCCCCAGTGTTACGGCACGGAGGGTGCATTGTAACACACATAGAAAAACATATGAGACCCTATGGAGTAAAAGACCCCATAGCCCATAGAACACATTGACATTCAAAGGAATTACACACATTCATGTCCAAGAGTGGGAGAGAAAAGAGCCTCACTCTTGGCAGGATGGAAAAAACAAACTCCAGAAATCCAGCAAAGCTGCTGGGGGACTCACAAGGTTAGGAAATTCAGCCTAAACAGAGAATTCTCCCTAACAGGGAATTCATGTTTCATTCAAAAACACTGAAGAGGAAATGTTTACCAGACTGGCCACCCTAACACTTCCTTTTGTCTCACTTTGCCATACCTTTGGAGATACCATTTCTCTTTTCCCCACAAATGAGTTTTCCTTGATGGTTTAGGGTTCCCTCTGAGTGTGCCAGTATATAATGGCTTGAAAGCGAGTCTTGTGATGCCTGAGAGCAGGGGTGTTGCTAGGCCTGGAAAAGGCCCGGGGCTATGCTGATGTTGGAACTGTCAGGACTGGGGGCTAGCTAGCCTTTTGGTTGTAGCTCCTGAGATTCTATCTGGGGCTACAACCAAAAGACCATGGGCTATAGCCCGCTTAGCCCCCCCCCCCCCTAGCAACGCCTCTGCCTGAGAGACACAACCATTTTCTCTGAACATTGTGGATGAAAACAAAGCAGATGTTATATGCACATCATGGGGGAGGTGCAATGTTGCATAGCATTTGTACTGGAGCGAAAATTGCATGTTTGCAAATAGGCATTGTTTCTGGGCAATTTGGCATCAGGACACGTGTTCCGCCTGTGTGAATACCATGCAAAACCGCAACACTAACGCAGGCATTGATATTTTCGTTGAAGCCTTCCCTGACTACTCGGAAACATACGTTTGGGTTCACGAGCCTCGATGAAGCTGATAAAGGACAAATATCACCTTGAAGTTAGACATAAAGTGTCCCGTTAGTGTTCCTCTAGGATGGAAATAGCTGCTTGAAAAAAAATGATTTATTATTGAACATGAAAGGGTTCTGCTAAAAAATGTCCTTACAGATATCTCTTGCAGTGAAGTCTCCCACCAGAAATATCTATTGGATGAGGCGAGGAGGAGAGTACATTTTATTATAACCGATCATTTTTGTCTTAACAAAACTAATTTAGGAAAGGAAAGAAAAGCATGGAGGAGAAATGCCTGATTGTCTGCAGCTGGAACGAAAGCATTCCATGCTTGCTCTGCTGCAACAAACACAAATATCCAACTCACAACATTTTTATAAAGCACTATTATTAATAGTACGTAGAAAAATGACTCAAAATTGTTGTTTTTTTGGGAAATAAGGCAAACCTACGAAATGAATGCCTTGATGTGAAACTGGAAAAACAATGATCTTGAAAAATAAAGCAAATCATTATTTTGGCCGATTGCTTTATTTGGCAAGGAAAAGACGCTTACCAACCTTTGGTACTGAAGTCATCCACCAGAATGATCTCTTGTATAAGGTGTGGAGGAGAACGGTTGAGGACACTCATGACAGATCGCAACAGCGTCGACCACACTTCATCCACAAAGCACATTATAATGCTGGTCGTGGGAAGGTCATTATGAACCAGTTGCTCTGCACACCTGGAAAAAACACAATAAAGCATATTTTTAATACACTATTTTCGTGGATGATATCACTCTTCATTTCCTGGAGCATTATTCATGGGCAAGCAAGTAAGCTCTGAGCTCTGCACATATATATGTACAGACCTCATGAGAAGCACGCACATAGTCTCTCCTGAAGTGCTGCTTGCTATCAGCAGAGGCTATCCACCAGCGGAGCAAGCCAGGCGTTCTTCAATGAGTGGCTCTGTCTTTGTCATTCATAGAAATATCGCTGGCACATGATTCAACCTTCGGGCTGGTTACGACCCATTGTCTATCCGAGTGCTTATTATATATAATATAATCGTTTATTTATAACGTGCTTAATACCCAAAGGCTTCTAAGCATCAACCTGGGGATGGAACCTGTGTTTCTCCACGTCGTCTTGCTTCCAAGCCGAGCGTGTTGCCCCTGAGCTATCCTCTCAAGATATTGAATAGTATATTTATGTTTTCCATCGCTGATGGACATAGGAAGAAACTAATGGCACCTTTTCAACTCCTACATGGCAGGGCGCTAGACACAAACTGCACTGCCCACGTGGAGCTTTATGGCTGAGCTGAGTGAATGGAGACCCATTTTCCCTTCATATTTTTCTCTTGTGCGGGAATGGTTTGCTTTTATGCAGACATTATTTTTGATGCGCACAACTGACTAACAATGTAAGCAACTTCATCAGCATGCATCATTATTGAGCCATCATCTCTGAAGGGATTGTAGAATGCTGTTTCCACCTCTCCAGACAATGCAATTATTTACAAATCAGTACAAAAATCTTAGAGCACTTTTTCCAAATATATGGATACAAAATGTTTTATATGCAGATCCAAGAGAGCAAATAACCCAATCCAGCACATGACTCTCCCACAATACCGAGCAAAAATATTCCTGTGCAGAGGAAAATACATGTATGCATTAAATGAAAGCACTGGCAGCTCGGATTAGCTGTATGTATTCATTTGGCAAGTGGAGTGGCAAGCAACGTTAAGAGGCCACGAGGCAATGCAGAACATGTTCAAGGCCATTGTAAAAAAAAACAAAGCTTGCATGTTACAGACAACACATATAGCTCATCATAAGGATTGTGGCTGGCAAAACATGCAGACGTAATAATGCCAGCCAAAAGAAGTATTCCAGAAGGAAATGCTGATAAATGTTCATGTACCACCAGTGCAAAGTAAATCATGGGGCAGGAGAGCATGCCTCTCATTATTTGAGTCTGGAGAATAATTGCATCACAATTGCTGCAGCACTGAGTATGATATGCAGAGTTTCTGTGCAACTGATTATTACCAACATGATATTGCCCTGGGGAAAAACACTGGCAACACTTGCTCATAACTAGGAGCGTATTGTGATTGGACTTAATTTTATGGACATTAATCCAATATGGCGAATGGGTTTGGATTCGTATATCACTTGTTGTCATAAAATTGAACTATCAGACCAGATTGATCCCCCTACTCTAACCTGTATCTGTTAATTCTTTCCTTACAGGAGTGTTTGTTCAAGCTCAATATTATTGACATACATGGAAAAGGGAATGTTATGATATACATGAATATTGGACCAGCCTTGATAAAAACCTTTAGCACGGTCGAAACACGTGTTGACACAAGGGTGGCACAAGCGTATGGATACAAACATTGGCATATAAAGGTATGGATTAAAACACTGATATATTGTTGTAACACAGTGTACTGTGTGGAATATTGACACAATTGAACATGCACTTAACAGAAGTATATGCTGGGACTGTTCCAGTTACATTAACCTGCTGCTGATGTGCATGCTGCAAATGGATATGACAGCTGTTTTACAATCATGGAATGTGCAGGCAGGCAGAGCTGCCGCTGATAGTAATGTGGTCTTAGTGTATTGTATGGTCAGGACTGGTAGGGAAGGTGTCTGTTTATTAATTACACTGATTGTCAGTGATATGCACCATATGAGAATATACTATAATAAAAGCTATACACTATCTTTTAAAATTATCTGGTCATACCAGACTCTTCTTTTGAAACTAACACGAATTTGATTGATTACGATAATCCAGATTGCCCTATGCAGTTTGGTGTAAATTCCATTAGTAAGTCATCATCATTACCTTTATTTCGGCTGAGCGCCATAGAATTTGCATAAACACAATTTCTACATCGCAAAACAGGCCTCGAGACAGACATTGACTACTAAGAGTTCCTGCTTCCAGTCCATAACCCCTCTGATCTTTGCCCCAGTTCAACTAGGTTGGCTCCGGTAAGTGTGAATGGCTTGGGTCCAGCTTCCAATGCGGGCAGATTTCCAATAAGGTCGATGCCTTTCCAAGAGGGGGGAGGCACTAATGACTATAGAGGTGCTGGGCGTTGGGCCCCACCGGATATCAATTCCCAACAGACCACTAGCCAAGTTAGAGTGCCTTCATTCTATGCAGATCGCGTTTTACAGTCTTCTAGTATTGTTCAGTAGTCTTTTGCACCAAAGAATGTCCTCCCTGATCAAGGACTGACAGCAATGCACTCTCTGCAACCAGTGAATGCACTTGTTTGCAATGGAGGCTCTTGATTTGGACTTGGTGGCAGCGCATATGGGAACCCTCTGCATGTGGACCACCCCTGATCTTCGAGGCTTCCATGGACTTCTGTACTCCGGGTCTTGGTACTGAGGGACTTGTGGATTCGGGGCCTGTGGGTTTGATGCATATATCATTATTGGCTTCAGGTTGGCCAGGTTACACCATACCAAGCCGAACATACACACAGTAACTCTGATATCTGAGCCTAGGATCACCAACTGTAGCCTTACAACTTTACATAACCATTTGTTTTGTTGTTTACAAAATACAAATAATTCGCTGATTGGGAGCCTGGGGGCTAAGCCATTCTCTCTTTGCGAACAGTTTTGGCTGCCATTTTTAAATGTATTTCCACCTCTTTCAATTGCCCATAATATCAAATTCTGCATTTTATTTCCCACTCTGCAAATATCAGCACTATTTCAGTACAGAAAACAGATTTCCTTTAAACCATTTACAATCCTTCTTACTATTTATAGACAAAACAGTAATGGGTTACAGCTTATGTGACCTTGGAGCAGCAATTAGCCAGAGTTCTGTACACTCACTTGCTCACTGAAGATAATTCTTCCATCTGCAGAAATGCCCAGAAAGGGTTCATTTATTCGAACCAGCGGTCTAATGGCACATATTAAGACTACGGTTGTTTTTTTGTCTCTACAAAATTCTGAAAGTTACAAATTGTTTAGTCCACCATTTTGTATTTATTTCCTTTGAATTCTGAGTCCAGTTTTGGATCATGTCAACTCCATTGCCACTTTCCTGGCACATTGCACTTTGGCATATTGTATTGTTGTCTTTTTATGGTTATGTCTACTGCAGTTTTGGCCACCTTTTGAAATTTCTCTCCTAGGAATTTTGGGTCTGAGTGGCTGTGGGGTGAAGGTACTCCACAAATAGGAAGATGTGAACTTTCTGCAGGTGATCGATATTGTCTCTTGCCTCTTGGAAGGTGTTAACTCCATTACACATGGATGACTACTATCTGCCAAAGATGGAACATGTCCATAGGCTCTGATTTAGGCACGAGTGAAGGCTGTATTTAAAATAGTAATCGAACAAACAATTAAACTGCAGACCTTTCAACGCCCTTTGCACCCTTCCAAAGACCCCATTTTGAAATTGAATGAACATTTATTCAATTTGTTTTGCACGTGAGCTACTTCACATTCTATAGTTGCCATACCTCCAATGCATATAGCCATAAGCTATTTGGAGGGAAGTATTCCATAACTGAACACTGCCTATGGCGTGTCAGTCTCTTCCATTCCGTTACCCTCTCTGCCATAAACTTCCACACCAGTGGAATGCACCACTCACAGAGGAGGGTAACTAAGCATCAGGGTGCATGCATGTACCGTACACTGTAGCAGGTGGAGTTGCTGTGGGTGTTGTACTGTATACTGCAAGCGCTGGACTCCTAATGTGTGCTCTGTTCCTCCTGTGTCCCTTCTGAAATAGCACTCATCGCGATGCAAATTAGTGGGCATTTTCATTTCTCAACTGTACCCTCTCAAAACCTAGAAAAAAAATAGGCACGCTTCTGAACACTAACACTGTTGTTCACATGTACTTGTATGTGTGAGTGAGTTCATTAACCTTCATTATATGTAAAAAGGCACTTAAAAGGTTAAAGATGGCAAACAAAACGACAGCTCAAATCTCTTTTGACCGCTCATCACATGATCGGAGTTAAGGACAGAGTCATGTACTGTGCTCAGCGAGCTTTCAGTTAGAATTGGAACAGCATTACTTAGGCTGGGGGGGGGTGAATGAAGGCAGGTTGTCCTTTGTTTTTAACTTGTATTTTGCCAGTAAACATACATAAATAAACTGTATGTGCCAATTCCTTTAAAATGGGTTCAAATGTGTTGGCGCTTATCCAGTGCATCCATTCACTTTGCAGTCGGAGTTTCACAATGGAAAAAATGTAATCTTGTTAGTGGGGCTGTAAAGTGAGGGGGTGATATAGCAGCGCTGCATTTTTCTGATGTTTATGTGCATTTTTATGTATGCAAATTCCAGAAATGGTTTCTTTCTATTACTTTGCATGCTTTTCTCTTTGATCCATACTTCTAACAAAAAGGCAAGGTTGCTGCATGCAAAACAGTCAATCAAGTCAGGGGAGGACTTGGACGACATGCTATAAATAGAAGATACATGCATTGCACTTGAGATGTTCAACCGCATGGCATGTTAGAGAGAGGGCACCTGCCCAGAAATCCAGAGCCAAAGTATCTGGTGAAAGTCTATCCCTCCAAAAATTGCCAGACTCCATCCTAGCCTTTGTGGACACAGCCTTCTTCAAGGAGCACATTGCGTGTGGGTTGCTGACCCCGTATGTGATTAATTATCATGCCCAGGACCCCAACAACAAGAAAAATCTAGACAATGATCCCAAACATTCTTCTGCTGGAAATGTATAGAAAGTGGGTTGATACTCTGTCTGAGCCTCCAGGCTTAAATCTAATTGGGACTGTGTAGATGCACCTCAAGGTATATTTCAAGAGGGTTCAAAAACCCATGAACAAGGCTGTGCTCATCGAGGTCATCTGCACATTTTGGTATCAAGTACTCACATACAAGGCTCTATTTTAAGTTTCACAACTAGCTAATTGGAAATTCAAAATGTTATTAAGCCATTTTGAAAAACAGATCTGTTGTTATTACTTGCCTGTTAAATGTCTAGCTTTGATAACTAACTCTACAGGACTGGGTTTATAATTGCAGCACTGATTGGCATGTCAAATGTTTTGCTGCTGAGGTCTACAGCAGCCAAAGAGCTTTGTTTTTCTGGGCCCTCTTTCGCCCTTAGTATCGTCCCACCTCCAACCTTACCACCCCAAACTGCCACTACTGGGCTGTTCTCATGGGTTCCATTTCCACTTTGCGAGTGAAATGTTTATAAATTGCACATACCTTTGGGGTGGCTGCACATATTTTTACAAATGGTTGTATCCTTGAACAATGTGGTCAAAGATAATGGCCCTCATTAGGCCTCCGAGGGGAAAGCCATGGTGCTATTAGCACCATGCTCGATGCCGGAGTCTGCCATGGCGGAATGGGGAATTACCACCCCATTCCAAGGTTGGCGGGGCGGTAATTCCCCATGCCACCATGGCTCTTCCCCATTCCCATTTTTGCCCCATAGGGCATAATGGGAATGGGGAAGGCAGTAAGTACGGTACAGCAAATTGCGGTACCATACTTACCTCGAGAGTCCCTTTGCGGGCCCCTACTTTAATGGCTGGTCTAGACCAGCCGTTAAGGTCGAGTCCCGCTAAGGGACGTTTAGGGTTTAACGGCGCTGACACCTTTTACGGCGCAGTGAACCCCTTAACGCCTGGGTCCTAATGAGGCCCAATGTATCTAAACCATTGACAACATTAAAAGATGTGGTAAAAGTCAAGTACATTGCTTACAGGTTTAAATGACTCAACAGAAATATGTTTTCGTCACACTTTTTCAAAGTGATAAGAATGCTCGTGAGAGCATCCTGTTCCAATTCCTGCTAGAAGTTTCCTGGAATCAAAGAAGCACATTTGTAGATCTAGTTACGCATAGTTTGCTTTCTTGCAGAGCTAATGCAAAGCAATGTAGCATGGACTTTGCAGTCAATTAGCATGAAGAGAGGGCACACTGCATCTGATTGGTCCACTGAATCTCAGCATTGTTTCCTGATTATAGTGAGGAAATTACACAGCGTGTGCATGTTGACATGCAAAGGATGCCTCCAGGCACGGAGGCTAGCTGCAGCCGCAGAACTTAAATACCTATTTATTATTTATGTCTGCACCTTTTGATTTTGGGATAAGGTCATGGATGACTCCTGGGTGAGTGGTGGTGCTTGCTAGCAGAACATGTGATGGGTTCCCGCAGGGCCTCATGGAGTGGCCGAAGGCTTTGGAGGTCCCTCACAATAAAATGCCCCACCACACCTGCATGCTCTGCAAAGCCTTCGCAGTTGGGCATATTATCTCAGCATTGGAGCACAAGCCACTCCAGACATGTTCTTGCCCTGTTGGACCACATAAATTAGTTGTTGCTTGAGCTCTAGGCACTGTGGGAAAGAGACCGACATTTGGGTATGACACTGGGTGTGACACTGCCGTAATAAATCCAGAGTTACTTATGTGCTGGGCCTGACCTAAGCTTGTCCCCTTTAAGGAAGGGGTGTGGCCTATGATTTGTCTTTTGGCAGCAGGGCAAAAGCTCTTTGTCTATGATTTGTCCACTTCAGTTATGTCACAAAAGAGGCTGGAAAGGAAAAGTATCCATTAGAATTCTCATTGATTATAATTAAGTGTATATAACATAGGGCTCTGCATATCATTCAAATCACCTGCTGTAGAATTTAGTAAGCCACTGTGGCACACAGTTTTACTTCCAGCAAGGCAGCTTACATTCCATGCTGTATTCTTTGTCAAATCATGTTCTTCCAGATTTTCATCTTGACAACATAGTGTGAAACAGAGCAATTCATTCTCGCTCATTACTTGTGTTCGCTTATCGGCCGAAGTCGCAGTCACCTTGCTTAACAGGATATAATTCAGCAACAAGTGCTATTACAACTAGACATAATATCACTCTAGCTGGAATTTTAGCAGGTTGAGAAGGCCCTCATGCAATGCCCATCCTACCCCAGGATGTGATTTAGTGTCTAATTTGGCTGATTCCCCACTTCAACAAATTGTGTGATCAAATCACTATCTTCCAGCTTTCTCTCAAACAGCATTATACTAGGAAAATAATTTTAAACTAGAAGTGTTTCGAAACCTGTTCGATCTTGCACAATCCCTCAACCTCAAAAATTTCATTTTTTTGCAAGTGCAGTATGTTTTTCCATGCACAGTTTTACAGAACACTACACTGTTTGACAAGGTCAAGGTTGGGACCTCAGAGATGCTATCACGAAGTAGCAATATTGCATTTGCTGTTATTGTACCTCATGGTTGAAAAAAGAGCTCCTTGCAAGTCCAGCCTTGTGATGCTTCGTGCGTATCCTTTCTGCAAACCGCTGAAAATAACATGACCAAAATGCACACACAAAAGACACACTCACACTATGTGCAATGGCTGTAAAAAGCTTTTTAAAACATTTTTGTTCTGGGCATATATTGATCTCGGTGTTTCTCACTATATTGGCTGTTCATACACTGTTTTCCGTACCAGCAGCAACAGTTTGTCACCAGCTGGTTGACAGAACTTTATTGCCTTGTGGTTGTTGGCGCTATACACACTGCTATTAATGCTACATATAGCGATCCATTCTTGTTTGAAATGTATAGCATATTACCCTGATATCGTAACCATATTTTTCTTAGTGTATTGTAACAATGATATGTGTTGCAACTTCCTGTTTGAAAGGTTGTGTGCCATCAATTCCTGTGATGTCACTTGGGGGTGGGGTCAAATGGCATCACTTCCTGTGTTGTCAACAGAGGTCAAGGATCGTGTGATGTCACTTCCGCTACATGTGGCATTTTGGTGAAATGACGTCTCTGTCTTTTCACTTTTTGAAAAACTGGGGGGAGTGCCCCAATCTCACGCCCCCGCTCCATTGTGCCCTGTAGCATTCTAACAATCAACACATTTCTTAATTTTGCTCCTGGCTGGGCCCTCGGCACTTATTCAGATGGGAACAGGTGGGGGAAGGGAACAGCGAGGGGAGGGCAGCAAAGGGAGGAGTCACACAATCAATGTCAGTCTGACATGTGGGATGTTTTTACCCATGCATCCAAGCCCTACCATAAAACTGTGCATTACTGGCATTGAAAACATCATGATGGTCAGAACTCCCCAGAGAATGCACAGGGAAATGCATGAAGAATAGGCTGCCACCCATTTTTGCCTATGTTGTGAGCACAGGAGGGCACTGCCTAAAACCACCATTGGGCTACACACACAGTAGCCTGAAACCATTGGGGATGGCAATGCTGATTGCCAAAAAAGCAACTCTGAACTGTGGGGAATTCATTTTCTTAATCCCAAAAATGGTTGCATTACCAGTACTCACCACTATCAGAAAGCCGGCGTTTTAAAACCACCAGACTTTTGTGTAAAACTGAACAAATGAAACAAAACCAGACCAAGGAAAGACTTGTTAAGAGGTGGATACAATGTAAAACTATATTCTGAAATGACTTGGAGGAAGTAATTATTTAATGTATAGGTAAAAATTGTCAGTTTGATTTGAATGTAGAAAACTGGGAACAAAAAGTGACATTTAGCTGAAACCTGGCTTAATGAAACTGAATTCTGCCTGACAACTACCCCCGACAGGAGTTGAAACTGGATGCTCAGCCACTCTGCCCCTGGCCAAAAGGAGTTAACACCTCTCTGATTAGATTAGGGGTGGAGCAGCTGGGGTCTACAGGGAGTTGAACAAAGGCCTGTCCTGGACTCAGGCAAATGTTATATTGGGGGCGTCGTAAAATAGCTTCCTCTTAGGGGAAACTGGGAGGGGCAGTGCCTCTGCAAGCCAGCTGAGCTTGGGAGAAGTGGATAAACTAGTTATTCCACCCTGTGATGTGGGAAGCCACACCCCTTTTTGACCAGAGCATAATTTAAAAAAAGATAGAAAACTCATAGTGCGGACTTGTCAGAATTATATAAGTAATATCATTATTTTTGTGATTTTTCTGTGCACGTTTTAAGAGGTGTTAGAACCCTGTGGTGTATTCTGGGGGGTTGCTAGCGGAAAATAGGGTCTTACTCCAAATGTCTGCATGTTAAAAATCTGACACTTCATAAATTAATGTCCATACTCCTTGCGCACATGTGTGTAATTTTTGGGTAAATGTCCGATATTGCAAAACCAGTTAAAAAGTGCAAAATGTTGTCATTTTTGAATGCAAGCCCCCAGGAAGATCAGAGGCGGACAAGCATGGACCATAAGGAATATATAATGTGTACATGTAATTTCAACAAATTGTGTATCTGGGAAAGATGTATTTGAATCAAATATAGATTTGTGGGCAAACTGACCAGGGGAGGATCCTCTGACCCATAAATCTACCTCATCACTCTGACTCACAACTCAGTTCCCCCAATCATGGGAGAGGGGAGAATTGGGCCAATACCAAGTAGAGAGGGGCAGGCTTAGCTGAGCCCAGGCACACACCCATTTTCAAAACACATAAAAAGAGACTGCTGGGACAGGTAGAGACATTCAATTTCATTTGCCGCGGAGCATGCTGACCGACGACTTCACATCCAGAGATCCAGACTTCACATCCATCAATCTTCAGAGACCAGAAATTTACTTCAGAACTTAAAGCAAGGACCTAAATCCACAAACTGAGAACTCTTCTCAGCAGGCCTCAGTATCCTTAAAATCATTTGCAAACTATTCCACAGCAGGGCGAGCTGTCTGAATTCTTTTGCCAAGAACTCTTGCCAGTACCCAGAAAGCAGTGTTACATCCAGAATCCACTTGATCCGGACCGGAAAGCAGAGCAGTATCCAGAACCAGAGGCCGCCGAATCCAGAGAGGCTAGACCAGCAGAGCAGAGCTGACCCAGATCGCTGTGAGCAGAACCGGTGCCTGATTGACCCACCGAGCAGACAGAACCGCAGCCGGATGTGTTGACCAGATCTGTGACGAGGCCTAGTTCAAATTTATATTGTGAGTACCTAGCAGAACTGTGCAGAACCAATCTCTTAGTTAAAATAATCTAATCCAAACTATTTTAACCTAAGTAGAACTGCCTCCTAGAAATCGTGTCATCTGTCATTTTTAAAGCTGCACAACTGTCACCTGTCAATTCTGAAGCTGCAATCTGTCACCTGTCATTTTGAGTTTTACTTTAAATCCGAAAATCTACCTTTATTTAATCATCCGTATCTCTGGAACCGTTTGGGCTAGGACTTCCTACTCCTTATACTTTTTCCACAATCAGCTCAATTCTTTCCTTTGTTAAAATCTGTTTGCAACTTGGTAATTACTCATAGAGCATTGCTAAAGTGAGCCTGAACTAATACCAACACGCATCTCCCACTCACCCTGAATCTCTAGAGGGAATTAAAATCAGTTGGCACATTTTCCCATCCATTGCCATCACATTTAAAAAGCATTTTGGGCCTGTGTTTCAAACTCCTACCTGTTTCCTCTAAGCTTGCTGGGGGGGAACTGAATTTCGTATTGTCTTTGATTGCATTCCTGAGAACTGTGTGCTCCTCTTTCCATCTCCTTCCATTTCTTACATTGCATAGGGGAGAGGGGTGAATTGCCAGAGAAAAAGTGATTATCTTATCTTTTGCTAAAATCATATCAAGTATTTCTGTACTGCATTTTATTCCTCATTGCTTTTCCCTTGAAATCATAAAGGTATTTTTGCTACTTTATCCATCCTATACTAACTCCTTGTTGATTGTAAAGAAGTGTGCTAGTGCCAGATTACCCATTGTTGATCAACATCATATGTCTAAGTGTACTATCAGATATTAATTTATTATAAAGTGTGATATATATATATTGTTTAAATTCTCAAATAAACCTTTTAATTTGCAAAACAAACCTACTTCTTGGCTCAGTGGGGTCAGGGGGATTCTAAGAGGGGGGTGTTATACAAGGGTGGTCATCCAGAGTACTGAACTAGACATAAAAATACATTAATAAGGGTTTTCCTCAGCATCCCAGACTAGGCATTGACTTGGCTGTAGTGTTGATTGAATATCGCTTACAAAAGTGGGGGCTCGGAGCCGGGATATTCTGGGTTAGAATTACCACTTGTGCAGATTAATACAGTGTGCCAACTGACCAGATACACATATCCGGTTAGATCACCACGCTGTTTTACACTGTGAAAGCATCCCTCAAAGGAACGCTCTAAGGAAACGGTCTGTTTTGCAAAATAAAATACAAACTTCTGTAAGTCAGGAAGGAACTCAAATTCCAGAATGACGACCTTGGTAGATATGAAAATAGCCAGAGAGCACTTCTTACATAAGCTATTTGTGAGAGGTGAGTGGACTCATCAGGACCAAACGGTCTGGTTGCAGGCAATCGCACAACAGGCCACTGAAACAGGGTCAGATATATGGGGAGATCAGGGTCCCCTACATGTGGCCCTGAGTGAACTATATATGGCCCCTAAAGCCAAAGATGAACATAATAAGATTGCCAGGATAGCGGCATATTTGTATCTATACATGGGAGCCATGCAGGACAAATGTGAAGAAGGCCAAGATCTGGCAAATAGGCAACATATGGCGTTAGAGAAGGCCCAATCTGATCTGGACTCTTCTGAGCAGAGGCTGCTCAGGAGCCAGGAGTCAGAAAAGGACAGCAGACAGTACATCACTAAAATAAAGGAGGATATGGATGTGCTGCAACAGGAAAAGGCTGACCAGGATACCAGTTTTCGGGTTTTCAGAAGGAGTACCAAGAAGGTTTGGACTCCCTACTGCAGAGCCAGAAAAAGCTGGAGCAACAATTAGATTTCAATAGGGCATGTGCTGAGCAGGTAGTCACCCTGCAAAGCCACCTAGATAGGGAAAAAGAGGAAAGCAATAAATTGATTCTGAAGGACCTGGATACCCAGGCAGAGTTTGATCAGGAGCGCCAGAAAGCTGGTGCCTTCCAAAGGCAAAGGGACGACCTGGCGGCACAGATGCAGGCCCTTAGTCAGGAAAGGGATACCTTAGGCCAGGAAGTCTGCCACTTAAAAAGGAAAATGGAAGAAAATCACCTGGCCCTCCAGGGACTGGGTGACCTCCAAAAAGAACACCAGAACTTGTTAGAGCACACCAGGAGGGTGGATGAGGCTCTGGCAAGAAAGGAGCAGGCCAGTAGGGATGGGACTGAGGAGGTAACCCTCCTGCAGCAGAGACTGGCCCAGTACTCCAGGACCAATCAGGAGGCACAGAGAGAAAATGAGGTTCTCTGTCAGTACAATGCTAGGCTCCAGCAACAGGTAGCCATGCAGGAGAGACTGATAGAGTCTAGTAAGGCCTTAACTGAGGATCTGAAAGCGCAGGCTCTTGCATTGCAACAGGAAGCAGGGGCGGATAGAGATGAGGTTCGCTTGGGAAGAGAAACTCCTGAGCATAACCTCAGGAGCCCTAGTACCAGAGGCCTTCATCTCTCCCAGTCCCTGGACTCTGCCACCCCCATGTCCCCTCGTGCACATGAGCCCAGGGCCACGGGGATGGCAGATTACTATCCAGCTAGAAGTATGGGGCTCATAGGCCAGTACCTCCCAGGAATGGATGGGCGGGCATCCGGGTATGGGCACCCAAGCACAGTGCAATTTAGTGGGGAACCCCAGGAGAGTAGGCCCATTAAGGGCATCCTGAAAACCTCTGCCCAGTTAGGTCAGTGGGGGGGGTACCCATCAAATCCTGGCAGCAAGGAGGGGTCTGAAGACTCCTCTGAGCATTACAGGACACAGGAGACCAGGTCCCCACATTCTGCCAGCCATTCCCAGGCTCCCAGAATCCGGGAAAACCTGGAAGATCAGACGGGCACCTCTGGGAGCAGCGCTTCTGAGTCGGAGGATGAATGGACCAGGGTTACCCGAACCAAAAAGGCCAATAAGGCAAAAAAGGGCCTTGCTTAAGGACCCATTGAAACAAATAAAGGCAAGAAGGAGTGTCATCACACCTTATCATAAGAACGCCAAGTATTCTGTTTGGGAACACTTGGAGCTCTATGAGCAAATGATGGAGACTTTCCATTTGAAGGACAGCCAAAGCTGTATTCAATATGTAAAGTGGACCTTCTCACCAGAATACTCCAGTTTCTTTGCGGGGCTGGAGGATCAAAACCATTCAAGGTGGCTCGCAAGGCAGCCTACAATTTGCAATGTGGGGAGGATCAGGCCCCACAAGAGTTTGTGCAAGAATTAAAGCGTGCTTTTGCGCAGACCACCAGAAGGGTGCGCACGGATAGCAGAGAATTTATCAATACGTTTTTCCATGCCTTACCCAAATACATAATGACCCAGCTCGTGAGAGATTTTCATGAGAAAAGATCTTTAGACTGGGTCATTGAACAGGCTACCCGGATCTATGAGGTGCAGAAGCCTATCGAAAATAACAATAACGCGCCGAAAAACCCCAAAACCAACAGCACCCCTGCTGCTGCTAAGGTGGCAGAGGTAAAGGTTGCCCCGTTTTAGATTTGGAGATGGGGGGGCCTAAAACCTGCCTGCACCAAATAATTCACAGCCCAGAAGGCCCTCGGGCCAGTCACAGACAGGGAGTCGAGGAGGTAGTCCCACAAATGGGGTTCCCCGCTCCCCTGACTATGTAAGTCCCTGCTACAAGGGAAACCGATCAATCCTGGGTTATGTGTGGACTCCTCCAGCCCAAGGGGGGGGGGATCCAGCCAAGCACCTAACCCAGGGAACTTCCCTCCCAACTTCCCACAGGAGGGCAGAAATTCTCCAAATCCTGGGCAGGACTTTTTCCCCAGGTATCCACCCAATTCCCAGCCCCAAAATCATCCATCCTTCTTTCCCCAATTCCCTGAGCCCAGACAACCTAATCCGGGAGAGGGGAGTTCAAGGGTGGAGGGGTGCCAAAATCTTCCCAACCGGGGGTACTACCAGAGAAAGGATAGTTACCCTTCCCGGGATCAGCCCAGGGGAGAAAATAGAGCCCCGTATCAGCTTGAGCGGCTTTCACAACTTGAGAGCCAGGTCCAAAATATGGCACGGGATCTGGGTCACATACTGAGGGCTCAACAGAACCCTCAGATGAGCATGCCACCGCAGAATGCCCCAAACTCTGGACCTGGTGCTCCAGAACAATGACAGGGGCAGCACCCCGATAACCCACCGGTTCCCAGGGAGGAGGCACAAGGGGAAGGGGGGTGTAAAGCCTTGGAGGAAGCTTCCTTCCCAACTTGTAAACAGCCCCTGGAAAACCAGGAACCGGAAACAAAATCTCCTGCCCCTGAAAGCCTGCCTCCCAAGGAGCAGAGGGGGGGTAAGAGAAACAAAGGATCCAAACAGACCCACTTTGTGGAGGAGGTACAGTTCTTCCAATTTGAGGGAGAGGAATCCTGAGAGGATCCTGGGAAAAGGATCTTCTCCTTCAGAGATGGGGGAACTCCTCCCAAGGAAAAATGGGTCCCAAGGGATGTCAATTCAGACTGGGGAGATGTGGAGTCTGAGCTACCGCCGCCCATCATCTCATCCCAGAACCGACAATACCGAAATCCCCTGGTTCAAACCCATCCTGGTGACTGCCTCCAAAAGGGGGGGGGGCGGCCCAGAACCGGAACCAGGGGAACACACAATGGCTCTGATCTCCAGTTGCCAACTTTTTCTTTCAGATTCCCAAGGCTCTCCACAGAATTCTGCCCAAATCTCTTCGTTAGCAATGTCCAAAACCAGAAAGTTAGCCCACCAGTTGTCCAAAAATGTGCATTATCTGTGCCCCCTTGAGGAGAAGGAGGGAAGATACTATGCCCTGGTACAAGTACAGGGGCAGGGTACAATTTTGGCACTGGTGGACACTGGATCCCAAGCTACCCTTCTGTCCAAAAGGGCCTTTGAGGAACTAAATGCAGGAAGGGGGGAGAATTACCGAATTCGTCTCACCTCTCTTCCTGGACAACTGCAGAACGTGACGGGAAGGAAATTCCCATTGAGGGGACTGCAGACTTGGACATTAAAATTGGGCGACACAAGGTGAAACACCCGGTCATAGTAGTGACTCCAGAGGGCACCCCTTGTTTAATAGGGAATGACCTCCTGAGAAGGTTGTCACCCCTAATAGATTGCGTAAACAAGGTCCTCTGGACCCAGACTAGCTGACCAATAAAATTAAAACAGAGTGTCAACCATGTTAGTTTAAACGGCACCTGCCACATGGTTGAACAAACATCTGACCAAGTAGAATTTCACTTCCAGAACAACCAAACTCCAGACGTGACAGTAATAGCAGTAGGACAACAGACTGGTGATGGGGGGGTCCCCTCTATTTCTGAAAATCAACCTTCCTTCCGGTTTAAGGTGGTATTCCACACTGGAAGGAAACACCCTGAAATTCTTTACTAATTCACAATCAGAAACTCCCACTCCTATAGTCCAGAACGATGTGAAATCAGCTCAGAGCCTGGCTGATATTCAGCAAATTAGAGAGCAGTTGTTCATCCCTGTTCAGTTAAATGATGGGAAGGACTCTGTTCTCACTCGAGTGTGTGTGTAAGAGCTTCATCAGCATCAGATCCAGCCATTCCCACATTCAAACTGCTAGACAAATGGGAAATGGACCTGGAAGCACCTAATTCCAAAAATCTCCTGCCAAGCAGGTGTATGCTCAAAATCTCCATTGGCAACAAGAGCATAGTCCATAATTGTTGGGTCGTGCGAGACGTCACTGCCGCCTGTTACTTAGGCAGTGACATTCTCAATCGCTTTGCCATTAGTTTGGACCTAATAAACTTCAAAGCTTGGTCCGGATTAGGGGATAATCCCATGGCTTTGATGATCCAGAAAAAGCATTTAGGTCAGCTCAATTGCTACCCTATGCAGTTGAAATTCAGATCAAAGAGGAAGTCACCATCCCAGAAAGGACCTGACAATTCTCCCTGGAAGTGAAAGTTAAAAGAGGACAAAAATTGAAAAACCCTGATGCTTATATTCATCAAAATGCTTCTCTACAACAGCAAGGGTTGGGGGTAAACCCAACTCCATTAGTCAACATAGAACATGACACCATTCCAATAGAGGTGGATAACAGCGACTTAAAGAGTATTACTCTAGCCGCAGGCACCATTATTGGAATGGCGGTTGATGACTGACATTTCTCCATTGATTTAAGAAATTAACTGTTAGGACCGATCCCCAAGGACTGTTTTGACAGTGACAGTGAGGACAATACAACACCAGACAGGATTTTCACCCGGCATGGGGGGAACTTCCTGGTGTACACTTCTTGCCCTTATGGTAAGGAAGATGTGACTTGTGACTTCAGGAGGGATGAGGTGATTTTCCAGGTCCATGAGGGCTGCCTTTCCCACCTGAAGCCTCCAGTCCAAATCAGCACTCTGACCAGGGACTTCTCCACCCAGCTGGAGGAGGCCGCTGAGATAGACAAACCAGAAGTCTTTCCAGGCTTCAGGCAGATGGTGGAAGAGGGAGTCAACCTAGCTGATGCCTGTGTGACTCTGGAACAGAAGCAAAAGTTGAAACAAGTTTTCTTGGATTTCCAAGATCTCTTTGCGGTAGACTCATATGACTGTGGTCGCACCGACATCCACACCACAACAATTCCCAAGGACCCTGGAATGACTCCAGTGTTTGTGAAGCAATATCGCTTGCCTCTCGCATCCATGGAGTCCCTTACTGAAATAATTAAGAACCTTGCGTCCCGGGGAATAATTCGTCCAGTACACAGCACCTTCAATAATCCGGTGCTGGGAATATTGAAGCCAAACGGCCAGTGGAGACTCTGCGCCGACCTTAGGGAGCTCAACAAACGGGTCCATACCTCCCGATGGCCTCTGCCCTACATTGACCAAGGGCTGGCCCAGATTCAGGGGTCACAGGTATTCACAGCAATAGACCTGACCAATGGATACTGGACCGTGCCTGTCAGTAGGGAGGACAAATACAAACTGGCTTTTACCTTTGGGGGCCAGCAGTACACATGGACCCGGACTCCCTTTGGATACCTCAACTCCGGCAATTAATTCAACATTTTCCTACATAAGGCCATGCCCGACCTGGGTGCGAGGGGTAACCTGGCTTATGTAGATGATGTCCTCATCAAAAGTTCATCTGTGGAAGAACACATAGCGGAGATCCGTTATGTTCTGACACAGTTGAGGGCCGCCGGAGCAAAACTTTCCTTTCAGAAAGCAAAGTGGTGTAGAACCCGTGTTAATTTCTTGGGGCATGAGATTACTCCTCATGGTCTCTGTCCCCAAGAAAAGAAAGTGGAAGCACTCCAGAAACTGAAAGACCCCACAACTCTGCGGGAACTAAGGAGCCTCCTTGGACTGACTAATTACAGGAGAAAGTTCATTGAAGGCTACGGAGAGATCACTAGACCCCTGATTCATCTCTTGAAGGGGGGGGGTCAAGTGGGAATGGGGTCCAGAACAATCCGAGGCGGTAAGACAACTCAAAAGAAGCCTCTCACAAGCGCCTTGCCTAGCTTACCCTGTCAGAAACAAGGAGTTCTTCCTGCAGACGGGGTTCTCTAATACGAGCTTGACTGCTGTATTATACCAAAAGCATGACAAGGTCAATAAAGTAATCTCCTATGCGAGCAAAACTTTATCCTCTGTGGAGGAAAAATTCAACGATTGTGAGAAGGCACTCCTGGCAACGGTGTGGGCATTGAAGAATTACCACCCATTTATCCAGGGGGAACACATCGTAGTGGAGACTCCACACCAGCCTCTGCAATATCTCCAAAGTGACAGAATCCGGGCCGGAAATGTGAGTAATTCCCGAATTACTTCCTGGATTCTGTCAATGCAAGGCTTTCCTGTGGAGGTCAGATATGGCCAAAACAAGAAGAGTCCCCTCGCGCAAGGTCTGGCTGACTTGCATGATTGTGCCAGAGAAAACTGTCTCGAGGACGAAAGTCTAAAAATCAAGGACAACATGGAGGCATACCTTAATTCCCCACACAAAGTCTTTGAAGAAGACAAGTGTGAGGGAATTCCAACTGTCTATGTGGATGGATGCTCTTACCATGTTGACAACGACGGGGAGAAAGAACTGGTGGCTGGCGTAGGGAATGCATGGGTGAAGGAGTTCCCAGAACCCTCCGCTGGATACAAAATTGGTCCCCGAAGTAGTCAGGTGGCAGAATTGATGGCTGTGCATCAGGCCATCCTCACTGCTGTCCAGCATCAACCTTACAAACTGGTCATAATCACAGATTCGGATTATGTACGAAACGGGTTCGTGGAGCACCTGGTCAACTGGAAAACCAGAGGCATGTTATGCGCTAATAACAAACCCCTGAAACATGGGAAGTTAATCTAAAATATTGATGATCTGGTCACATCAAATGGGATGACCATCTACTGGAAAAAGATCAAGGGTCATTCCAAAGTAGAGGTACCAGACAAAACTGGAAATGACTTAGCTGATCAGCTGGCCAAAACCGGGGCCATCCAAGGGGATCTAATAGAAATAGAGTCCCTGTTGGGGGAAATCCAGGTCACTACTATCACTAGGTCCCAGACAAATGCTCACAATGATCTTTCAACTGCACAATGGAGTAAGGAGACCCCTGATGCTGATTTAATTACAGCTCAGAAGGGGGATCCAATTATTGGTAAGTTTTACCAACACCTTGAGGACCCTGAGAACTTTCCCCTGACGGATACCGATTACATTGGGAAAGAGGACCTAAGAGTGTTGATGAAATGTCCAAAAATGTTCTGAATCCAAGACGGTTTGCTGGTAAGGAAATCCAAAGCTGGCCATGATCAGTGGGTGGTTCCTACCTCATTCCGAAGCCTGATGTTAAGTCACGCCCATGATGCGGCCACCGCTGGTCATAGGGGGTTTCACACAACACTGGAAATCTTAAGAGAGGTTGCATACTGGCCACACATGGGGCAGGACCTCGACCAATACTTGAAGGAGTGTCTTGTGTGTCCACAATTTCAGCCATCATCCCTCACACGCTGTGCGCCTCTCCAAAAGAGGGGGATGACACTGCCATGGTCAGATTTGGAAATCGACTTTGTAGGCCCTATGATTCGCTCGTCTAGACGAAACAAGTACATGTTGACCGTTACATGATTGTTTACCAAGTGGGTGGAATGTCTCCCAGCCCCAAACTGCAAGGCAGAAACAGCAGCTGCCCTGATGATTAACCACATCTTTTCCCATTTTGGTCTACCTCAAAGGATTGAGTCAGACAGAGGTAGCCACTTCACCAGTGAAGTAATGACAAAGATGTGGGAGATACTGGGGGTTAAAAGGAAGCTACACATTGCTTACAGGCCAGCTTCTTCTGGAGCAGTGGAGAGATATAACCGAACCATTGTGAGCATATTAAAAATGTTTGTGGCAGATTCTGGGCCAAGTTGGGATATCCGATTACCTCTGGTCCTAATGGCCATCAGATCTACCCCTTCATCTGCAACTAAAATGTCACCATTTGAGTTGATGACTGGACGCAAGATGGTGCTTCCCCAGCATTTGCTCTACAGAACCCAAGAGCAAACGTTGATAAATGCCTCCACAACTCATGAGTATGTGGAGAATTTAAGGAAACACCTTCAGCATGCTTTTGCCTATGCTCAGCGGAATCTAGAAAGATCAGCCGAGAGCATGAAGACCCACTATGATTTAAAAACTACCCGAAAGGAATATAAGGTGGGTGATCGGGTCTATCTATACAATTTCCAAAGGAACCAGGCCAAACAGCGAAATTTCTTGCCTACATGGAAGGGGCCGTTTGAAATTATAGACAAAATCTCCCCTGTGGCCTACAAGATCCGCATCCCCAAAGGCGGTTTGGCAGAGGGGGAAGACATGTGGGTCCATATTAACCAGCTAAAGTGTTGTCATCCCAGGCACACTTTGCAGCAACTGGAGAAGTCCTCTGCAATACCAGAGGGGACCGCTCCAGATTAATTCTGTTCCAACCCTAAAATATTCCACATATAGCATATAAAATTCTGTCACCCTTGTATATATATATGTTCTTGTCACCTAATTTAAAAAAGAAAATGTATATGTTCATATCTTCTGATTCATAAAATGTATATGTACGCCACACCATTAATAGTGGTGAAGAAATGTCTACGAATAGGTATTGCCGCTTTGCTTTATCATCCTAGGAGAGATGAAACCATGGAGACTGACCAAGGAGGACGACCGGGGACCGGGAGCAGAGACCCGAGGGGCCCGGGGTACCGCCCAATCCTCCCATCAGGACCAGCAAGGAGAACTGATTGATCGACTGGAGGGAGGAAAAGATGCTGAACTGTGCCATCCATGGAATTGGAAGAAGAGGAGGCGAACATCCCAGATCTTGCAAGTTCCATCAGCGAAAGGACAGAATGGCCATCGCAAGAGGGGGGGCTTGTGGGATGTTTTTACCCATGCATACAAGCCCTACCATAAAACTGTGCAGTACTGGCATGGAAAACATCATGATGGCCAGAACTCCCCAGAGAATGCACAGGGAAATGCATGAAGAATAGGCTGCCACCCATTTTTGCCGCCTATGTTGTGGGCACAGAAGGGCACTGCCTAAAACCACCATTGGGCTACACACACAGTAGCCTGAAACCATTGGGAATGGCAATGCTGATTGCCCAAAAAGCAACTCAGAACTGTGGGGAATTCATTTTCTTAATCCTAAAAATGGTTGCATTACCAGTACTCACCACTATCAGAAAGCCGGCGTTTTAAAACCACCAGACTTTTGTGTAAAACTGAACAAATGAAACAAAACCAGACCAAGGAAAGACTTGCTAAGAGGTGGATACAATGTAAAACTATATTCTGAAATGACTTGAAGGAAGTAATTATTTAATGTATAGGTAAAAATTGTCAGTTTGATATGAATGTAGAAAACTGGGAACAAAAAGTGACATTTAGCTGAAACCTGGCTTAATAAAACGGAATTCTGCCTGACAACTACCCCCGACTGGAGTTGAAACTGGATGCTCAGCCACTCTGCCCCTGGCCAAAAGGAGTTAACACCTCTCTGATTAGATTAGGGGTGGAGCAGCTGGGGACTACAGGGAGTTGAACAAAGGCCTCTCCTGGACTCAGGCAAATGTTATATTGGGGGCGTCGTAAAATAGCTTCCTCTTAGGGGAAACTGGGAGGGGCAGTGCCTCTGCAAGCCAGCTGAGATTGGGGGAAGTGGATAAACCAGTTATTCCACCCTGTGATGTGGGAAGCCACACCCCTTTTTGACCAGGGCATAATTTTAAAAAGATAGATAACTCATAGAGCGGACTTGTCAGAATTATATAAGTAATATCATTATTTTTGTGATTTTTCTGTGCACGTTTTAAGAGGTGTTAGGACCCTGTGGTGTATTCTGGGGGGTTGCTAGCGGAAAATAGGGTCTTACTCCAAATGTCTGCATGTTAAAAATCTGACACTTCATCAATTAATGTCCATACTCCTTGCGCACATGTGTGTAATTTTGGGTAAATGTCAGATATTACAAAACCAGTTAAAAAGTGCAAAATGTTGTCATTTTTGAATGCAAGCCCCCAGGAAGATCAGAGGCGGACAAGCATGGACCATAAGGAATATATAATGTGTACATGTAATTTCAACAAATTGTGTATCTGGGAAAGATGTATTTGAATCAAATATATATTTGTGGGCAAACTGACCAGGGGAGGATCCTCTGACCCATAAATCTATCTCATCACTCTGACTCACAACTCAGTTCCCCCAATCATGGGAGAGGGGAGAATTGGGCCAGTGACAAGTAGAGAGGGGCAGGCTTAGCTAAGCCCAGGCACACACCCATTTTCAAAACACATAAAAAGAGACTACTGGGACAGGTAGAGACATTCAATTCCATTTGCCGCGGAGCATGCTGACCGACGACTTCACATCCAGAGATCCAGACTTCACATCCATCAATCTTCAGAGACCAGAAATGTACTTCAGAACTTAAAGCAAGGGCCTAAATCATTTGCAAACTATTCCACAGCCAGGCGAGCTGTCTGAATTCTTTTGCCAAGAACTCAGAAAGCAGTGTTACATCCAGAATCCACTTGATCCGGACCGGAAAGCAGAGCAGTATCCAGAATCAGAGGCCGCTGAATCCAGAGAGGCTAGACCAGCAGAGCAGAGCTGACCCAGATCGCTGTGAGCAGAACCGGTGCCTGATTGACCCGCAGAGCAGACAGAACCGCAGCCGGACGTATTGACCAGATCCGTGACGAGGCCTAGTTCAAATTTATATTGTGAGTACCTAGTAGAACTGTGCAGAACCAATCTCTTAGTTAAAATAATCTAATCCAAACTATTTTAACCTAAGTAGAACTGCCTCCTAGAAATCGTGTCATCTGTCATTTTTAACGCTGCACAACTGTCACCTGTCAATTCTGAAGCTGCAAGCTGTCACCTGTCATTTTGAGTTTTACTTTAAATCCGAAGGTCTACCTTTATTTAATTGTCCCTATCTCTGGAACCGTTTGGGCTAGGAACGAGATTTAACTTTCCTCTGAAAGCTTAGAACCCAAGATTTCCAACAGGCCTACTCCTTATACTTTGTCCGCAATCACGATTTCATTTACCACTCACGAAATTTACTGCGATTTGCGATTTTGGCTCAATTTCTCCACTTTTCAAAATAGCAGCTCCATTCTTTCCTTTGTTAAAATCCGTTTGCAACTTGGTAATAACTCATAGAGCATTGCTAAAGTGAGCCTGAACTAATACCAACACGCATCTCCCACTCACCCTGAATCTCTAGAGGGAATTAAAATCAGTTGGCACATTTTCCCATCCATTGCCATCACATTTAAAAAGCATTTTGGGCCTGTGTTTCAAACTCCTACCTGTTTCCTCTAAGCTTGCTGGGGGGAACTGAATTTCGTATTGTCTTTGATTGCATTCCTGAGAACTGTGTGCTCCTCTTTCTATCTCCTTCCATTTCTTACATTGCATAGGGGAGAGGTGTGAATTGCCAGAGAAAAAGTGATAACCTTATCTTTTGCTAAAATCATATCAAGTATTTCTGTACTGCATTTTATTCCTCATTGCTTTTCCCTTGAAATCATAAAAGTATTTTTGCTACTTTATCCATCCTATACTATTCTCTCATAAACCTTTTAATTTGCAAAACAAACCTACTTCTTGGCTCAGTGGGGTCAGGGGGATTCTAAGAGGGGGGTGTTATACAAGGGTGGTCATCCAGAGTACTGAACTAGACATAAAAATACATTAATAAGGGTTTTCCTCAGCATCCCAGCCTAGGCATTGACTTGGCTGTAGTGTTGATTGAATATCGCTTACAAGGTCCTCAAAGCAATGAATCCATGTGTGCATAGAGAGCTAGGCCGATGGGGTGGGGGTTAACAGGTGGCCTTTGTAAGCTAGAGAAATGAGACCTGTCTGAAAAGGACCAAGATTAGGCTTTCAGGGTTGTAGCTTTAATTTTGCCAAATAAGGTTTGCTGACCCATGTCCTGTAAGAACCAGCTCACTGCTAAGGTCTCCAAGCACCTTACACTACACATGCAAATCCCCCACAGATGGCCGCCACAGTCTTAGCTTTTAGCACATCAACACTAGCTGCATCACAACAAAAGTGTCCTCTTTAGCACTCTGGCGCTCTCTCTCCTCATCAGTGGCTAACCCGACCCACATTGCTGTTATCCACCAGATGTAGGGTTCTTCCCTATAGATATCATACCACATTCCTCTGCCAAACCCATAGAGCACAGTTTGGCACACGGGAACCGGGTACTTATGACCTGCACTCATCAACACTAAATGTTTGGCATCTGTCTCTCCAACTGTCCCACTAATGATCCCCTCACTGCCCGTATTACTTACAGATCCACATGCAGCAAGGCGACCAATAGTGGCAGAGGGGAGCTATGCAAGGCCTCTTACCTCAAAGAACATTTGCAGAAAATCTAGCTCACCACTTCAGTGATAAAGCTGAATACATCAAGCAAAACATCTCCATTTGTAAGATTAATCTCGGGACATGTGTTAAAACTGGGGAATTCACAGTACGCTGACTTTCATTTACTTCTCTCCTGTCACTCACAAAGTTGATACAAAGCTGGCAAAAACGCAAACATATCCATGCTCCGCCAATCTACCCACACCCCCAGGCTCCCCAAAATATGCAAGTTATCTCTGGAGTTAGGAACTCTTCCACTGCCAACAGAATGTTCTACTATCACACGCCGTCTCAAAATGGCAGATGCTGATAATCCAGACTAAACATTCCTCAGGACCTCTGCCAACCTAGCAATTCAAGCAAAAATCTCCCAACGAAAGACTTCCATACAATATGACTGCTCCAGAAGACAGCAGCACAACTGGTCCTCATCTAGTCAAGTATGAGCACATCACCCCGGCCTGGAGACCCTCCACTGGCCCGCGATCCAGCAATGCACGATCTTCAAAAATCCACACACCTTCATTGAGTGTGTGAATGAAGTAAAGTACCCTGCAAATACACCTTTTCACAGCTTCTGGTAAATGCCTACACCAAGCCCCCTCCTACTGGAGAAACGTTGCAGAGGTAAATAGATGGGCATAAACTGACCTGACCTCTGGCACACCCTTCCACTCTAACTTGGAGAGGAACACATAGAAAACAATGTTATTCCAGCATGCTTCCTCAGAAACCTTGCCTCAGCGTGAATTCTACCCACATTTGGGTTGGATTACACAATGTTATGTTTTGACCATTTTCACCTACCCTTCTATCACCCATCTCCCACCCCTATGTACGACCTGCTCATGCCTTCATTGAAGTGTCTTTGATATGCATTTATCAGGAAAGCAAATGAATGAATGAATGAAAAAAGAAAGAAATGGTGAGGTAATACGACACTACCCTTGTGGTGGACAATATTGCAGTACAATATAAAGCAATGACATCATTTGATGTAGGGCTGGGTATCCAGGCAGTACTCCAACATATTTACCGCCAATCCAGAACGCAATTTTTGCAGCAGAGTTTTGTATTTGAACACCGGAGCAGGCAGGGTGGGAGGTGGTATCACAGGAGGCCAGTATACGCTCCTCTGAAGTCAATTAATGGAAGCAAATGGGACAGGCTAGAGGCGGGGACACTGCAGATCCATAGAGCCAGATTCACAACGCATGTTTGGGAGCAACAGATGTTGCAAGGATAGCACAGGGGCAGCACATTTGTCTTAGAAGCAAAACAACACAGTGCAACAAAGGTTCGAATCCCGCTCATGCACTTAGACACCACTTTCAGATATTAAGCATGTTATAAATGAACAATAAAATAAATGCTCAAGGGTATCTTGTCACTCATGACGAAGAAAACTGCACCCCCAATCCACAAATGCCAATAGCTATCCATTTGTGCAAATAAGGTTGCGTTTTTGCACATTTTAATGCGCATCCCAAATCCAGAAATTGGATGTGAATTGAAATGTACAAAATTGAAAGAGATGCCCCTGTGCCTGTTTGGACAAGGTGCAGGGGAAGGCGCAATGGATGAGAGGTTCATTTCTGAACCGTTCTTGCATTTTCTTTGATAAGGGAGACCACTGCTCTCCAATTTGCTTTTCCTTTTCTGCAAAGAAGGATAGAAATGCATTTTCTACAGCATTTCACAGAGACAGCTGCTCCAATCAAGTATGCAGGCAAGGGGGTTAGGCAGCACGTCTTCTGTGCATCAGTCCGACCCCACAGAAGTGCGCAGGGGCCAGAGACATTTTTATGGGAGGGCAAAAGGGGCACTTGCCCAGGGCCCCCACCTTGGAGGGGGCCCCCACAAGGCTGCCCGATCTAAAGTAAGATTCCATTGTTCACCAGACTTAAATAGCACACGCCAGGAGATTTTATGGCATGCTGCTGAGGCGCTAAACACATTGCCTGTCTGTTTTGACAAGTGCATCCTGCCTTGATCAATTAATCATGTAATGCGTTCTGTATTCACTGTGGAATACATAGTATGTGCGGCATAACTTCTCTAGCATTGTTTCCTTCCTGTGGGAATTATGTTGATCATTGCAACAGCCAAAGTTGAAATCCATATTGATAAATTGAGTGCCACAATGGTTCAGAAGTTAGCTCAGTGTGCTAAGCACTCTTTGCAGATATATGTGTTCATATGAAAGATTACAAGAGCACATTCCTACAAGGCTGGCTGAACCTTTCCTATGTCTGAAGTTTATAAAACTACAGCAAAAGGACCACCATGGGTGCCAATCTTTATGAAAAAGAAAGGCCCAAATGGCCAAATAAAGACGCCAATTAATTCAGCAGAAAAAGTAACCAAGAAAATAGCACCAATCTTCCTGAAACGCCTTTCACAGGCGCACCTTACGCCTATCATGGATAATGAAACTAAAAATGGGCAAGGTAAAAGGAAGTCTATTCACAAAGAAATAAATGCCACTGGCAATGCATGCTCACCCGGGAAGGAAAATCTAGAGATCCTTCAGCCCCAAGTCAATTTGGTGAAAAAAACGATACTGGAGCAGGAGGAATTGGATGGGCTTTATTAAGCTGTGCCAAGACCGTGGCTTAAAGCAACAGGTAAAATCCCACTGCATACTTCTCTTTGTAGAGGGGAGATACTTGACTACTTTTTAAAAAAATACCCAATCTCCATCTGTTTGGATCAGGAGATATAGAATATGTGTAATTCCCAAATAGAAACACTATGAACTTGATAGAAATTTGACTCACATCCAGAAAGGCACACAAGGCAATTGAAAACAACAAAAAGGAACTGGAGAAGCATAACTTACAGGTGTTCTTGTTAGCACCAAAGGAAGTAAATTGTGCTAATGACAAAAGCAAGTCTCCAGAATCTGGCATGCCGCCACAATGAGTAGGAGCCCAAGGCTATACCAACAGAATTGATCCACCTACAAATAAGCGGGAACAGCCACAGGCCAACATGATTGCGGCATTAGCCGAGATTCTAGTTCAAGTATTTCAAAACCTATGACTGGGTCGCAAAACCTTTAGGCAAAATACTTTGAATATGATAAGCTGGAATACATGAGGCCCAATAACATTCACAACGAAGACAATGAGAAATACTCTATTCAGTAACACTGACATTGTTCTTCTCCAAGAAACTTGGTCAATACACCCTATAGAGATTGAGGGATACACAGTATTCACAGCCCTAGTTCAGCAAAAGGCAAAGGGCCGACCATCTGGGGCACTTCTGTTGGCAATTAGAAACTCCCTCAGAAAGGATGTTCCACTAATTTACAATAATGCAAAAGGTATCCTGGCTTGTAAAGTTGACATGCGAACACCCACAGGATGTGTTCAGTTAATAGTTGTGAATGTTTACTGGAATCCGACCCAGATTAACCTCCAGAATTTTCACTCCCTTCTATCACCACTAATGGAAAAGATAGCATTGGACTTTGGGGGTGCTTATATAATCCTGGCAGGGGACCTAAATGCTCAATGCATTCAAGCCCAAAGACATAAAGACATCGCAAGCTAGGCCGGAATATCTAAGAATGGGAAACAGTGGGTCAACTTCTTGAATTCATGGGGTTTAAAAATGCTGAACGGGGCAGTGTCAGGGGATAACCCGCCCGGTATTACGTGGTCACGAGACAGATCTGCATCCACTCTAGATTACATTTTCATGATTGAAAGCCTCTTGGTGAAAAATATACAACTTGAAATTATCCGGGGAGGAGGGAGTGACTATGCACGGCTTAAAACAGCTATAACAGATATTAACGTTACCCAAGTAAACAAGTACGCCCATGACTTGGCAGTAAGAAAGGGCAGAGTTCTCCTTGTAAAATAAAAGAGAGGGGAGAAAACTAAATGATAATCTCTCTGCTATTACACTAAGAAAGCAAGAATAAAATTGCCACCCTACAAAAGTTCATTTGGTCAGTCTGCCCCCCAAGTGCAGGAGGAATGTCGAAAAATGCTCAGCATCGCCACTCCTTTGATGAAGAAACAAGGTCTAAAAAATAAATACACTGAGGTAAAATCAGAAATTTAAAGAACCTTAACCTCAGCCAGAACACCCTATGAGAAGAGATAACAAATCTCAAAAGAGCATTCAAGCATTGGACCTTCTCAAGGAAACGTATGCGTCAACAACAGGATAATGAGCTGATGCTGGAGGCACTCTGCGAGGACGGTTCCAGAAATTTCTGGTCAATCATTAATCGACTGGAAAAGAACAATAACAATGCCCAGTGTAATTTAGTCACAGACAAGAGATGGACAGACTATCTTACAAAAAACTTTGAAAGTCACCATGAGGATCAGGGAAGTGGGCAAGAAAATGCAAATTGGGAACTAACCTTTGATGAACTGACAATAGAGAAATTAATTACAAAATCCTGGACATCAAGGGCAACAGGTCCTAATGGACTAACTTACCAGGTTCTGAAACACAACAAATAAATCTGGTCTAAGTTACTATGTTGGCTATACAGAGAGATCTTGGCGAGACACACCTACCAACCCTCCTGGAAACCAGCAATAAAAATCCCATTTTACAAGGGGGGCGACCGGTCACAACCAGAAAACTATCGACCAATCGTTCTCTTTCACATAGAGAGCATTATGAGAATTCTGCTGAAGGAACTGGAGGGATAGGCAAAGAGCACAAACATTCTATCAGAATTACAAACAGGCTTTAGAGGTGGGATGTCTACAACTCTCAATGGGTTGGTACTTAACCTGTTGAATGAGCACACAAGAGATATGGGAGATGGGCAAATATATGGACCCTGGGTCGATTTTTCAAGGGCCCTTGACCTGGTGATTAGAGAATACCTCCGGGCCAAACTGAGGAACTGGGGTGCCCCAAGGGGTTTGGCTGAAAAAGGAGTAAGACAGGGCTGCCTGGGTGCACCTTTCTTTTTCAATCTATACCTGGGAGATATGGGTCCCTTTTTGCAGTGTTGGATGTTGGCGGGTCTAAGGTTCAGGATAATGAAGGTCCACTGGCTCGCTTACGCCAACAACATCGTTCTGTTAGATAGGACAGCAGTGGGTCTGCAACGCCTACTGAATGGGTTGAGTGAGTATGCTAAACTAAATGGCCTAACTATTAACCCAAAGAAATGTAGGCTAAATAGTATTTTAACACCCACGGAAACAAGTAAAGTTTGCACATTGGGCACTAGTAGATCCGGTCATTCCGAGAGTGGAGGAGGTACTAAATTTGGGCTATGTAGCATATGCCTCACCAACAGTATGCAAAATAGAACAGGACATAAGGGAACAAACAGATAGATTAGGGCCACAGATGAAGAAGATCTATCACAAACTCTGCAAATTCTCCATTAAGCTTCTACTCAAATTCTATGTAGCAAAGATAGTACCAGTGATCCTGCATGGCCTAGAGGACAAGTCAGCATTATGGGATACGAACTGGCAAAAGTTTGAAGGCTTGATTTGGACGGGGACTCTTGGGTTGCCAACAAGCCTTCCAATGTTAGGCCTTAGGTTTGAATTAGGCCTCAAATCATTGGGGTCAATGGCTGACTGGAGGCTACTCTCCACGTATAGGCTTATCATCTTGCCCTTGAAAGAATCCCTTTATGAGGGCATCAAATTACATCTATTATCCCATAATTCAAAGATGCTAGCCCATCTGGAGCAAAAGGTTCAGAAAACCATGGAAGAGGCTGACACCTGCACTGAAGTCCTGATTTCCAATCCACTGAAAGTCAAAAAAGAAATAGAAATAAGGGATTGGATCAGAACTTTAGAGAAGTCACGCCAAACCAAACTTTGGAATAGTTTCCTGGTAGTAGACAAGAAATTAGACTTTTTACCAAACTACCTGACGAAGTGTCCAGACTGGGAAACTAGAAATACATTTTTAAGAGTGTGCCTCAACATTATTCACATTGGGGAAATACTAAACATAGAGGACAACGACAAAATGCAATCAAACTGTGTAGTGTGAAAACCCAGCCAAGCAAAGTTTGAACCACCGGCTGATGAACCATGAGGGCACATGGGACATAAGAGTTAAATGTTTCTCCAAAGTTGTGGAGAGAGAAGAATGGCTGCTTTCTGAAAACGTTTGGAATATGCTGATCTCGGGACAAAATACAACTATAACAATAGCAGTTGTCCAGGTTTTATCAAGGAGTGGAATCATCTGTGACCAACAACCAGAGACTTCAGAAAATAACTTAATAATAAGATAAAGATGGCAAAGTAGCAGATTTTGAATACTTTTTTTAAAAGAATGTTAAGCAAAAGAAGAATTGAATGGAAAAAGGAAAATTCTGTGTTATGAAAAAGACTGACATTTGACAAATATGCCTGACATACTCTCTCTCTGCTCCAGTAATATTAATTTGCTCCTTTTCCCCTTTGACTTCTTTTCTTCCTCCTGATAGTAACTAGCCACTAAATAGTGTTTTTGTTCATACTGAACATTTTTCTTTAATAACTGAATGCAGCAAACAAAAGTATTTTACCTATTTTAAATGTTTTTAATTTATAAAGGTTGTTGAGCAAGCATAAACAAATAAAAAAAATACAGTGATCCTTGTCAAATAATATATCTCTTGCATTACTGCGCTGTCTTCTGTGAGGTTTGCCTTCTTGCATGTTGGTGGCATCGTTTAGATCATTACTTGATCTGTCTTCTTATGTAGGCCATTTGGGTGGAAGGGGGGGGGTAGACAGGAGAGAGTGGACCAGATGTTGTGGACCTTGGGAAAGCATATTTTAAGGTCTGCTTGTTTGACACAAAAAACGTTTTGTTTTTTGTATAAAAGTCAAAGGTTTCTCTGCACATTTATAAATGAAAATTTCACAAGCCATTGTTTTCGAACTATTTAAAGCTTACATGTACAAAAGACATAACTAGATTAAATCTGTTAAATCACATCAATTCGTATGCTGGTACTTATGTACTTCCCTTGATGTTGGAGAGAATGAGGCTAGAATCATTCCCATTTTGCGTAACACCCTTCAGTAATATTTTGGTTTTAAAAATGATCAGGTTTGGAAATGTGATTTGTGTACTTTGCAAATCAGTTTTATAAACTGAGATTGTTTTAGTACATGTTAAGAGCTGGAGAAGAAAGTGTTTAAATGCAGAAATTGCAGAGTTGCCAAAAATCCCAGATCCACCCCTTATACAATGTGTGATCCTGGGCATCTCATGTAATCTTGTATTGCGTAACCTCTCAGAATTCCCAGTCCCTAATCCTTTCAAAATTATCAGCCCTTCAGAGTGATTTTCTTCTCAGGGTACAATCTTCATAAAAGCCTCACTCATGGTTTCACTGGCTATAGGGTTGCTTCCACTATAATAGTGAGCATTGATGTACTGCACACCACAGGCACTTGTTCCCTTGATCTCTAATGGCAACACTATTTGAAAACCATGTCCCACTTCTAATCTCAGTCTGTCTGGATAGAGAAACCTTCCTGGTAGCTTCTAATCTGCATTCACTATCCATGCTATGCTATGCGTAGCTTTCTCCTTCTTTACAATTGGTCTACTCTATCCATGCATGAGCACTTTTGCATTCTCTGAGGCAGCTAATGTGAGTTCTCTGACTATTCTGGGTTAAATGTACCTTTTACATACAGTCCTGCATTAATACTACAGGCTGCATACCTTCCCAGATGCTATTGATAAAAAGTATCCTGTCTCTATACTAGAGGAGAAGTAACCTCTTCGTAGATTGCTAATGTTGGCCTTCTAATTCTACTTGTTTATCATTCTGATTAGAGCAAGTATGGAGAGGGTAAGGGGACTTAAAGAGAGTAAACATGCGTATTTTGAATGCTGCGAGGCAGCATATCAACCTTTAGCTTATGAACACGTGGGGGAGGGGCACCCAATATTCTGGATCACTTAATTACTTTGGTTTGGTGGAGGGGGCCCCAAAGATGTCCATGCCCAGGGCCCCAGAAATGCTTAAGATGGCCCTGCGCAGGGCACCTTTAAGAATAAGGTGGCCTGCGCAGTTCTCAAACGAGTGCAAAAAAAATAGGCGCATCCTCTGCGCTTTTTCCATCTGCACTTGTTTTTCAGAATCTGGTCCACAGGGCACTTGCACTTTAGTGTCTGGAGATGATACTTCAATGAAGGCAATCAGTTTCAGATACTGAATAGTAATTGGCAATTCAAGAAATGCTTTCACTACTGAAGCCCGTGTTTGCTAGGAAATAATATATTTTTGTTGGTCTGCATTTCCTTCAACGACGTGGGGAAACATCGTTTTAGCAAACCAGACAAACGGGTTTTAAAGTGGAAACAGAAATAGTATGGTCAATATTTTGACTCACCCGAAGGCGCTGGCATAAGTCCACAATTCATGGTCTGAACAAAAACTACTTTATGCTTCAAAAAATTACGGTTTTCACTCCCTTTACTAGAAATAAGCTGAATAGGCTGTCAAAGGTTTCTTTATTTTCGCCGGCATCTTTGCTTTTCATTTGGGGTTAACTTTGTGGCAGAAGTCGGACAATGGACACTAGACCCGCAGTGTTAAATACGTCCACATCCGACAGCAACAGGATCTGAATGTAGTCCATCAAATATGGAGGGCTCCGGCGGAGCAGATCAGGTGATAAGCAGTCCTCCAGTCCTTTGAATGTGTCATTTTATTCCAGGAATATGACAGTCAAAATGTGATGTCTGGGTCAGGACTCTGCCGTCAGCATCCGAACAAAGGCTAGATGCGAGGCGCTTCTCCCGAAGCATTTGCAATTCAACCAGTGCTTTGAAGGGGGTCTTCTGGGGACCTGCACTCCCTCGGCTCCGGTATCGCGGAGAATATCTCGCGAATAAAGAACACCTTACTCGCACGACTCAAAGCTGGAGCATTTTCATTTCTCCTACTTATTGCAGGTTTAGGCCCCTGACTGGCGAGAAAAAAAGCCCCTCTTTCTGTCAGGGCACGGAATAGGCAGGTGGGCACCCCCTCTAGTTATGCAGGCAACTCAAAGGAGCGGGAAACTATTTGGCGAACAAACAGACACGTGACCCGGCTCACCTTACTACCCTGAAAGAGTGTGAAGGGGCGCCTTGATCCGCCGTGATGCATATTTTCAATGGCATTAGGTGCCTGGTTTACAAAAAGCCTTTCCCTATGGGAAACCCCATTCAAAAACGCTTTGTGAATCCGGCCCTATATGTCTGTTTGGTCATAAAATTGCATTGGATTTCCACAGATTCTGTTACTGGACACGAGAGGTGACCAGGTCAAAAAGCAAGCGAGAGGGAAACATTTGAAGGTGTGAGTCAAACTGGCTTCTCCCATCAAATTAAGCCTGCATAAACTGGACGTGTGCAGTGCCAAAGTTAGGGATGAATTCTGGGTGAAGTTTCAGAGAGTGACATGGACTTCAGCATGAAGTAGACAGAAGCCGCAGAATAGCAGTCTGGCATCAGGTCCTTCGAACAACAGAGCCCTCCCTCAGCAAACCACTCACTAGAAACCTTTCTGGCTATTAAAAAGAAAACAACGTTTTGATAAATAGACAAACTATTTGGAGACAACAGAAATCTATTTTTTTTACTTATTATTTATTTAGTTAGGGTTTTTGTAATACTCATCACGCCACCAATGGTCGCACCAGATAGTAAACGATGTTCAAACAGCCATTGACAAAGCCAATAGGTCAGGATTTTTATATCTGCATATGGGGCACAGTTTTATTAGGAGTGTATGAAGGGAGAGGTTTTGGGATGTGTTTTTGTGTGTCACTCTGTGGGGGTTTGGGGGCACGATTCCTATATGTCAGGTTGAGTTACTGGATGTATGCATGGTTAAGTACCTTACACAGTTCTCATGCAGGTAATCACACCATATGCAAATCGTTTCACTTCACTTAACTTTATTTCGGCTACAAAGCCATGAAAGTTCACACAACATAAAACATATAATTCATACAATAAAAAGCCGGTTCGTTGCAATCAATGGTACACAGAGGTACACAAAGGTAACAAGAAACTAAGTATTCTGAGGGACCAATCGCCTCACACTACAATTCAATGTCTTTTGGTCTAGGTCAATCTGCCGGGGGCACCAGCTGACAAGGGAAAAAGGGCCTAGCAGGCCTTACCCCCAATTGAATAGCATTTGCTCCAGTCAGAGCTGTCCCATGAGACTTTGTTCCCAGGAGCTATGGGCTCAATACAATTGTGCTGCTTACCAGATGGTTACTCGAGTTAATGATGTTCCATATGCCCCTGGCCACTCTGATATCTCGAAACCTTATCTCGATGGAATCAGAGTCTTCCTCCCCTACATAGGAGGTCCTGGTGCAGGGTACAATCTGCTCCCTACGTACGAAGTGACAACCCCTCACCGAGCGCAGCCAGTGAAGGCACTTATTCAATAGTGCTTCCCTTGGTTCGTACCCCTTTGTAGGCAGTTTAGGCAGTTCATACAACAATAAGGTCCTGGATGCTAAGAACCCTGTTGGCCAGATATGCTCACCAGATGAATTACACGTCTCTTGAGCCTGCGCTTTACTTGCCTTCCAAATGACGCATTAGCTCTGCAGATAATATTTCCGTGAACTACCAGTCTGCCTCATAGGAAGCAGAGCTGCTAAGTGTGGGGTCTCCATGTGATCAGGGCCAAGTGGTATTGGGGTGCAAACCCCCCTTTGCCCCTTTGGGCAATTGCCCTGTCAGATTTAGCACTATTCTCATCAGGAAGCTCATTCTCACCCTTACTTGCCTCAGGGTGGCCAGTGTCAGGTTCTTGGCAGGGGGACCAACTATCTTTAGGTTGTGTGGTCTGGTCGCCACCCTTATCTCCCTCCCTTGGCATGGCATGGGGTTCCCAGCTTCAGCTTTTTTCCCCACCGCTTCCATTAGAGACCGGAGCAGATTCATTATTAATAGCAATTCAGGGAGCACTAGGCTGCAACAACAACTCACCCTTGTCCCTGTGCCCCCCTTGCCCTTTTCCACTAAGCTCATACTTGCCGCACCCTTTGTCTTTGGTGGTGGGCTCGGCGAAGTGTCTGGCAGGACTACATCAATTATCCCTGGAGCTTGCGCCGATCTCCCCTCAAGCTCACGCTCACTGTCCACGTTCACAGATAATGGAAAGTGGAAATGGGAGGGCGGCCCATCAACAGTAGGAGGGGTGGCAACAGGGGATTTGTTTTGTCGAGGGCCAAGTGGACCGAGGCTTGTAGTTGTGCATGAGTTGGCAGAGCAGCAAGCAGAGATGAATTCACTTGGAGGATCACTCAAACACAATTGATGGTTATGTTGAGTTTGTGAACCGCACCAAATCCCCCAGCCCTTCCACTCTTGGATGGACAGAGGACATACAAGTTGGGATAGAAGGGATAATTCCAGATGGAGTGTCAAATAATTTAGCAGTGATGGTGGCATCATTGGTAACAGAAACACTGTTGAATGAGAGATAAGGTAATTTGGCATCAGCAATGGTGCTGTTAATGTCAATGCCAATGTCAGTAAATTCCCCCTCACCATGGAGCAAGCCGCCCAAACTACTGAAGACGCTGGGGGTGCCCAGGAATTGCTGGATTTCAGTGATTGACAGATGGGCATTCCCAAAGGAAGAAATGGCATCAAGTGCACCCAGGTCAGTGGAAACAACAGCACCAGAGAGGGACAAAGAAGATGGATTAGTGACTTGCTTTTTCCTCTTAAGGGATAGAATCTTTCGTTAGGGGCCCAGACCGAACACATGGCCCAGGCCAAGTCCTGGCCCATATACAGGGAGATGGAGATATCTCTGCCGATTCCACTGCTGGACCCTGAACAGATTCCCGAGCAAGGGAAACTGCCATGATGAATGAGTGATGAATGATAAAATGAGAGCGCCTCCAATCTCAGGAGCTTGGTGGCTCGATGACACAACTTCACTTTTACAATGCTGCAATGTGATCCAGACCTCAGGGAATCAAAACAGCAGTTATTCCCTTCCTTATTAGTCCCACGTTGAAAACGATGGAAGGCAAGCTGGGGAGAAGAATACAGCTTCCAGACCATGAAACGGTCACATTTAGCCAAAGGCAAGTCGGGTGATTACCTCCGGTGGGCCCACTAACACCCCCAGCAGGACGCCAACACCCCTCTCCCTTGCCTCCTTGCAGGCTTCACCCTCGCGGGGGTGGGGGCTGGGAGTGCTTGCAGCCTGGAAGCAGCAGGTGGGAGGGACTCTCGGGGAGCAGAGCAGCAGCAATGGAAAATGCCTCAGAGAGGCCCATCAGGATGCCAACACCCCCCACCCTTGCCTACCCGCGGGCTTCAATCTCGCAGGGGGAGCTGGGAGCCCTTGGAGCCAGGAAACAGCGGTTGGGAGTGGCTAATGGAGAGCACCGCAGCAGCAATGGAAAATGACTGAGAGGCCCAGCGGGATGCCAGCACCTTGCACCCTTGCATCCTTGCGGGCTTCACCCTCGGGGTGGGAACTGGGAGGCCTTGTAGCCAGGAAACAGCAGATGGGAGGGGCTTATGGCAAGCACAGCAGCGGCAATGGAAAATGCCTCAGAGTGGGCCAGCGGGATGCCAACACCGCATGCTATTGCCTCCCTACGGGCTTCACCCTCGCAGGGGGAGCTGGGAGTCTTTGTAGCCAGGAAACAGCAGGTAGGAGGGGCTCAACTGAGCACAACAGCAGCAACGGAAAATGACACAGAGGGGCCCAGTGGGGCGCCAACACCCCACGCCCTTGCCTCCTCGCGGGCTTCAACATCGGGGGGGAGCTGGGAGTCCTTGTAGCCAGGAAACAGCAAGTGGAAGGGGCTAAGGAAGGGCACAACAGCAGCAACGGGGAATGACTCAGAGGTGCCCAGTGGGGCGCCAACACCCCACACCCTTGCCTCCCCATCATGCAGACAAATATTCTCACTTCATGCCAGATACTATAAAAAGCCAGTACCTGGATTCCTGGTATATGATAGCAGCAACTAGCTGTAAATTGGTACTGCCCAAATGGAATATGCTATGATTACCTGCATGACTTCAGGTGTTCGAACCACATAGCAGGTATAAACATCAATCACCCAGATACTGCTGTGATAGCTCATGATCATTCACCACTTCCATGATACGCCCATATTCTGCATGTAAAAGTGATAGAATAAATGTGATCACAAATAACAGTTGCATGTGGAAATCTAGTCTTTTATCGCTATTGAAGATGAACCCATGAACTTTAAGTTTTCTTATACAAGCAAGTCGCTTTTGGGGTGTGCAGCCCTCACCGACGGCTATCCAGCACTTCGGTCCAGCCTTGGTCCTTCTTCCACATTCCTATTTAAAGTGGACATTTTTAAGGCTGCCTGAAGAACGCTTTAGCTCTCTGTCACAGCCTTTACAGATGCATGAAAGGGACCATGGCAGGGATATCATTTCACCAAAATGCCAGGGGTAGCGGAAGTGACATCACACAACCCTTATTAGGCCTATATTGCCAAATTATTATGAATGCAAGCATATGCCCAAGGCCAAATGATAATGATGTGTTTTTGTATAGCACTTACACTTTAGCACTTTATATAGAAACAAATATACATACAATATCATCCAACCTGTGTTGGTAATCATTTATCAACCTCAGAAGAATGAAAGGCTGAGTTGGCCTTTCCGGGGTTCGAACCTGCATCCTACAGATCACACACACATTGCAGCAGCAACTGCTCAACCCTCTGAGCTATCTTTCCAGCTATAGCCAGTTTCCCGGCTATAGTCAAATGAGCAATTACACGTCTGAATGTTCTCAAAGTCAGAAAGAAAATTACACTCTGTAGTGGGTACCATCAAACTGGTAACTGAGATTTAACAGCAGGCAAGTTCATCTGCAGGTTTGGAGCAAAGCTGGCCACATGTCAAGCCTGCGTGGAACTACTTTTCAGGCTTCAGAGGTTGGCAAAATACATACCAGTGGGAGGGTTCATAACTGTGTACTAAATCATTGAGAGTAGTGCAGGGAAAACAGCACACTCACACGGCATCTCATCAGGGACCTCATTTCACCAAAATGCCAGGGGTAGCGGAAGTGACATCACACGACCCTTGACCCCTGGTGACATCACAGGAAGTGATGTCATTTGATCCCACCCCGAAGTGATATCGTGGGATGCGATGGAACGCGACCTTTCACCCGTTGACAAAACAGGAAGTGCTATCGCATAGCATTGTACACTACAAAAAATATGGTTACGATATCACTATAATGTGATGTACATTTCATACAAGAATGGATCGCCATATGTATCGTTAAGATCAGTGTGTATAGGCCCATATTACCAAATTACTGTGAATGCAAGCACCATGACCAAATGATTATGTGTTGTTATATAGCACTTATGCTTAAGAACAGACTAAACCAGTGACTCACCCCCTGAAGTGTGCCTGAAATAAACCTTTAATGAGTATCAATTATTGTATAGAATTCAAGAAAGACTTTATTTGGTATTCCTAATCTTTCTTATTTAGGGTCAGTGCTGAAAGTGTTAGACTTGTGTCAATCCTTTTCTTCTTTTTCTTCTTTTTTTAAGGGGCTTTAACAAGAAAGCCAGCCACTCCAAAACTAAAGAACCACATGGTGCTGGCCACAGCCCATGAGCTTGCATTACAAAAAAAAAAAAGTTTTAAAAAAACAAAAGTTTAAAAAAAACAATATTTTTTTTCTTTTTTTTTCTAGAGGTCGCAAGGGTGACCACAGAGGTCGCAAGGGAGACCTCAGAGGTCGCAGTTGCGACCTCTGGCGACTCCCAAATGACGTCCCTGCATCTCATACTTACCTCCTACATGTAAACAAACATCGTACTCAAGAAAGAGCCCCTTATGTGGGCTGATCTTCTAAAAACTTTTTTTTCAGCCATATTTGTATAAAGAGCCATTTCCCAAATTCTTGGCAGCATTCAGTCTTGATCCCAGTGTACAAACAGGGCCTTAGGATGGAGCCGTGTTGTTACAAACTACTAGCAATGCTAGATTGTAGCTCAACAATCTTTTCTACGATCCTGCTTGACATGCTTGTATTTTGGGCCCATATAAGCCACATACTCAGCAAGCATCACTTTGGCTTTAGAAAGGGCTTTGGTACTAATCATCCGTTATGGGTCCTCACAAACGTAATCTCAGATATCTTTAGATACCCTGGAACGTCGTTACATGTCTGTTTTGTTGACTTCAGCTCAGCTTTTGACAGTCATTTGTTCTAAATTGTGGGGAAATTGATAAAAATGGGACATTGATCCATCACTCCTTTATTTCATCAAACACTTGCATCATAAAACTCATGTCCAAGTTCAGCTATCGCAGGATGGAATTCTACCCCAGCTTATTGTGACATGCATTGGCCTAAAGCAAGAGTGTGTATTAGTGCCGTTATTATATAATCTATACATCGCAGACTTGGACACTGCCCTGATGACAGCTCATAGCCATGCTCCACATTATGGTTGCGAGGTAGCAAATAGCCTCACTTATGCTGTTGACATTGTCATATTAGATAAAACACCTACGGGGTTACAGCATTCCCTGAACATGCTACATACATGTGCTGTGGAGAATGGCTTAAGGATAAACATGAAGAAAAGAAAGATTATGGCCATTGGTAAGAAAGCATATGGGGGAAACAAGCTTACCTGGCAGCTGGGAGTGTCTAAATTGGTGCAGACAGACACATATAGGTACTTGGGCTTTCAGGTAAAAGCATCACCCTCCTTTCTGTATTTGTATGATACCATAATGCCTAAAGTGTGGGCCAAATGGCTTGGTTTAGAAGGGTAATCGATATGTTGGCTGGTCGTTGATTGGAGGCGAAGATCTTGGGGATGTAATATGCCATAGCGTTTTTTCCGAAGAGGGTGATTTGCTGGCTTTGAAAATCGGAGGCACAACTCTTACCGTTTTCTTTCTGGGCTTGCCAGGATCTGTACCGGTGGAAGATTTAAGGTTGGAATTAGGTCTCCAATCACTTCTGTCCATGTGGATGACTGCAGTCTGTAAATTATGGGTTAGTATAAAATTTGCTGAGGGCAGGTATACATATTTATTGCATTGCACTATGGCTCATGCCGAACGTTATACTCGTAGCACATGGTTTAGAGACCGGGAGAGTATGGCTCTTACACACTGCCTGGATATCTCTGTAACATGTTGCACGGAACAAGAGGTCGAGGTGTTCCTGGGCAAACTCATTCTTAGGAGTCGGGACCATAATCGTGTGCTCACATTGGCCTCGCTGGTGGGAAGGCGCAAATACATTCAGTACACCCAATTCAATTATTCATTTATGTATTACATTGGTATAGCGCACAAACAGCGAGGCGCTGTTACTTGCAGGAGCTTAGTTACAACCGTGGGTTTTACCCGGGGTCCGAGGCAATACTTAATAAAGCGGCATCTTCCTATGTTGATCCGTGTTATTATGTTCTTGCGCCTCGACATATTACCAGTGCATGCCATCAGGGGAGCCTGGCAGGGTATTCCGTTGGAGGAGCCGCGTTGCCGGCTATTTGGTCAACAAATTGAAACTGCCTGTCATATTGATGCGCTGTCCTATTTTCGGAGTCTGTTATGACAAAGCCTCTGCGCAGTTTGCCATAGACGAAACGGATCCATTTTGGAGTAGTCTTTTTGCGGCTGAATCTTAATATGCTAATGATGTATTGCCAAGTGCATGTTTCAACCCTCTTTAGTGCATTGATTTTGTTTCCATGTATTTGCTGTATTTATGTTTGTCCTTGTTTTTTGTAAAAGGAGCAGGCTGATTCATGATACATGGATGACTGGATCTATTATAGCATCAGACATGTTGTAGACGCCAGGCCTTCTGTGTAAGGTATGCGAGGGGCGAGTTGTAGAATTTTTACCATTTGTCAAGGGTTCTTTTTGGGAATTGTGGTAGATTTGGCAAACTCATATATGCCTGGCATCCAAAATTGTTCAAAAACGTCACGATTCCAAAATATAAGCACTGGCTTGCATTAACATGCCCCTTCCTCAACACCATGCAAGGACATATATTACAATTAACAAGCATTGGCAAAGTCAATAGTTTTGGCGTATCTAGTTGTCTATTGCCTTTTACACCTAGCACGGAGGGAAGGAAGGAGCAATGACATCACAGGGAGGAACACATGATAGCATGGGAGGGAATAAAGGGCAGCACCATGAGGGAAGCACTGTGGGGTGGGGGGATAAGAAAAAAATTGCAACATGAGGGAGAATAAAAAAAAATCCAGTAGATGAAAGCTAGGCCAACAACAGTACACAGGAGCATTGTACAACATTTGAAGGAAGGAGTGACAGCGCAAATGGGGAAGGAATGACAGTGAAAATGGGGGAAGGAATCACAGTGCAAAAGGGGAAGGAACGACGGTGCAAGGTGGGAAGGCGCAAAGAGGGAAGATAGGACAGCGCAAGGGAGAAGGAGGGACAGCGCAAGGGGAGGTGGGACAGCACAAGGGGGGATGAGGGACAGCACAAGGGGGAGGAAGGCAAGTGCAGGGGAAGGACCAGTGGAAGGGGGCGAGGAGGGACAACACCAGGTGGGGAATAGGACAGCACAAGGGGGAGGAGGGACAGCACAATGGGGGAGGTGGGACAGCACAAGCAGTGAAAGGAGCAATAACGCAGGGCAGAAGGAGCAACAGTGCAAGGTCGGAGGAGCAACAGCACAAAGGGGAAGGAGCGACAGCACAAGGGTGGCAGAGTGATAGTGCAAAGAGAATGGAGTGACAGTGCAAGGGAGAGGAGCAAAATGCAAAGGTGAAGGAGTGACAGCGCAAGTGAGAGAGAGAAAGTGTAAGGGAGTGAGTAGGGAGATCGAAAGAGCGAGGAGGAACAGCACAAGGAGCAGTAGGGACAGCACAAGGGGTAGGAGGGACAACACAAGGGGAGAACGGAGAGCTCAAGGGGGAGGACGGAGAGCACAAGGGGGAAGGAGCAACAGCGCAAGTAGGGAAGGACATCTGTTGGTTGTATGGGTGCAGCCTTTGGTATTAGTTTTCCATTATTGTAGTTTTGATCTCAATGTGATTTCTTACAAGGACACCTGTAAACATGCAGGTGTCAGTGGTACTGTACCTCGCCGATGTCCTCAAAACCTATTTTATCGCAAAGGTGTGCAGTACCAATGACAACATAGAGATGTCCTAATACGAAATCACAATGAGGTTGGAGAGGTGCAGTACTACTAACAACATTCAGATTTTCTAATAGGAAATGACATTGAGATTTATTATGAGGACATCTGTATGTTGTTAGTTGAATTGCACCTCTCAAAAAAATAATCCACTCCCTCTGGCCGGTATTTCAACATTAGCCCCTTGCTGACACAAAAGGATTAATAGTGTTCGGTAGACCTAGTGTTCAGCTGCCTGCTGGCTGGCTGCCTGGACAGCTATTTAACCCCTGGGAGTTGCTATGATGTATGCATCAACAAACATTTAATTTTCAAAGAACGCTGTATAAAATAGCCCACAATAGCCAAAAAAATAGACACTCAAACGGGAAATAGCCCAATCTAGCAACCCTGCACAGTGAAACGAAAGCAGCTCCAGCTTTAAAAATGATGCAGACACGTGACATGGTACAGTACTCCTGATTGGGAGAAAATGAGTTATACAAGTCACTATTGGATTATACCGGTGAAATAGGACAAGAAAGTGTTTTGGCTGATCAACCCGCAGCATATCCAGTTGTCATGCCAGCCACAAAGTCAGCTTTCTGGCACCCCTTCACTCTTTCTTTTGTCTATAGCAATGGTGTTGGGGATATTATGGTTGCTACGCCACCGAAATACACCAAAGCCAAAAAGGGCTAATAGGATAGGACAATGAATTGGGCTCTGCAAGGAGAGAAGTAGATGAAACAGTCAAGACACATTCACGTGTGTAGTTGCAGTGCCGAGTTCTCCAAGTGGAAGAGTTGAGTTTCACAAAGAAGGTCTAATATCTTTGGGGATGTGCGCTGTATAAAGAAAACAATAACATAACATAGCACGTTATGTCCCAGAATGGGAAAACTGATAACTGTTGAAAATAAAAATGGAAAGAACGCAGTGTCCATGGGTGGGCTCAAACTACAGACCTTTGCTTGACAGCTGCACGGGCCAACTGTTTGTGCCACAGAGACAAATGCTCCATCTTGCAAAATATATAGATACACGTGATGTGGGTTCTGTTTAACCTGTAGCAATGGTATCGGTACAGAGCGCTTGACTCAAGCTTATCAATGCAGATTGAAGAGGAAAGCCCAGCACAGAGATGAAATCATGTCATCACATGCACGCTCCAACTGAAGGCGAGCGGAGACGAGAAAGCCGCTATCAGCAGAGAAGGGATGCAGCTTTGCCATCGCCATCTTCCTTTCCACCCCCTGCTAAAACACTCAATGCACGGCGGCATCAGCTGTGTTACTTCCTTTGTCTGCGGTTTCATATTTCTGCAGTGTCTCTTCTGTATCCATGGTCTACCTCTGATCTGTTGATTCTGTACCCCTGAACAGTCTCCATACTGTCTAGGCAGTACCTATGTTGTGCCCCTACATTACCCGTGCGGAATCTGTGCTGTTGTATGATATCAGGCTCCCCTGATGTCATACGACACGGTAACTCATAACTCTTCTGCACCAATGCTCGACCTATTCTGGGCCCCTAAATTACCTCTTCTTCTGCTCTATGCTACACTACATCTGCTCGTTCCCTGCTGTAGTTGTCCTGAATCACCTGTTCTTCAACACTCCTGCAGTCTCCATATCCTCTCGCTATCATATGCTGATGATGTTGCTTTGATAGGGTGCACTCCTGGTAAATCAGCACAAAAAGGCAGATGGTTGTTAATATTGCTCAATCAAAGGTTCTGATTTACCAGTCCGTATAAAAGCAACCTTGCCCCTTCTATATTAAAGATCATAGATTAGAAACTGTTAGTAGTTTTGGCTATTAAGGAGTCAGGTTTTGATCTAGGAACTGATGGTCTCAGCATATAGAGAAAGTTGCAAATGAAATTAAACAGGTTTGTGGAGGTGCCTTAAATTTCTCAAAACAAACACACAGGTGGGGCTTCTTATCTTACCTCGACATGAGGGATTATGAATCTAAAGGTATGGCAAGATATGCAAGCAGTGTCTGGGCCACATCCCGTCTTACTACCCTTGATAGATGGGAATTTCAATTTAAACGATCTCTTTTGGGGGTTGAGCAATCCATGACAAATTAGCTTTTATACCTACAATCGCAGGTAGCACAATTATCGAATGTGCTATCAATAATGCCAGCAATTTTATGTTGCTTGCTTTGGCTTAATGAGAAATGTATTTTGAATAGGGACATTTTGTCTGATGCTTTAAAACTAGAAAACTATAAATCAACTGTGTGGCCTAATGGGGCTAAAAGTCTTTTCATTTACAGGCATTTTGGATTATTATCTAAAACCACATCTCATAACCCCCGATGTCAAAGGGCTATTGAAAAAGACCATCAATGAAATTCTTTCCTCTTCCTTCCATTTGTAATATCCTTTCGCCTACATTCATATTTAAAGAATAATTTCTTAAATTATGTTTCAGATCCTATGTAAAGATGGTTTATCATATTATTCCACATGAATCAATCGCCTACGAGAGCAAATATAGCAAAATGGCCTCCTGCTGGTTTGAAATGTTGTCCCTGCAAAAGTCTTGAGGAAGAAAATGTGATGTACGTTAGGCTCTTTTGCCAAATTTAGGAAGCTCCAAGATCACAATATCTGAAACCAAATTTTAGATTATATAAGATTTTATCACGTTGTTTTGCATTGTTTTTTCTGCTTGATGCTAAAGATCCATAATTCTGTTGGCACTTGAAGCATCATCGTGTAGTTGCAACGAGACTGAGAAGCATTTTTGATCTAGTTATGCACTTTGTTGGCAATGCACTTTGTTTGTAGTCATGTTATTATTACTAGTTTTACTGATTGCATGCTCTAAATGTTACTCTTTATGCTGTTGATGTTTAATGATATTTTTACGAATAAAGCATATTTGACTGACTAACTGAAGTCTTCATATTACATTGCAAATCTTTCATAATTATGCCCCTTGTTCCAATATGTACCAACACACATTTAACTTTCAAATAACTACATATAGTAGTCAAACATAGCCCAACAAAGTAGACACTTGTTAGGGAAATAGCTCAATCTAGTAACCCTCCACAATGAAAGAAAGATCACTGTGCAGCCCCAGCTTTGAAATTGACACATACACGTGACATGATGTAGTACTCCAGAATGGGGAGAACATGAGTTAAACAAGTCACTATTGGATTACATTGGTGTAATGGGGCAAGAAATACAATTTTGTGTGTCGTCCAACCAATCCATAGCATTTCCAGTTATCATGACAACCACAAAAACAGCTTTCTGGCACCCATTTACTCTCTCTCTTTTCTCTGTAGCAATTGTGTCGGTGATATTCTGGTGGCTATGGCACCAAAATGCACCAAAACCAAAAGGAGAAACTGAAACACAGACAGAAGCATGAAATGTCCCTGAAAAGCTGAACATCTGCAGCTGAGTGCATCATGGTAAAGGCTTGATTACAGGATTGGCCAGTTTGTGACAGACAGAGCTACTTTTTAAGTTGGAAGTCGGCAGAGTTGTAGAATGTTGCCTCAAGGAGAACCTTCATTTTCTCGGGTAAACATAAATCAGTGCTCAATGGGATTATTTTTAAGCATTTGTATAGGTCTTGAGCCATTTCATTGTGCTACTTAAATTCATGCCCTGCAAAATGCATCAAAACTATCACCATTCCAAAATTACCCCTAAGCAATGGCACATTTTTTGGGGGGTGCACAATTATGTACCATTATTCCCCTCAGTCAACCCTACACAAGAACATCTCTTCCAGTTGAGGAAGAATACCCCAAACACCAACTAGAAGCAGGAAATCATCTTGAAAACTACTACATTATCTGTACCCTTCAAACTGAGGAAGTCAACTCTGGACTGACGGGCTACTGCCCCTGTGACCTGGACCCAGATAACCCTATTAGAGTACAGATCGGGCAACCTCGACCATGCAACATTGTGAGTGGTGGTTGGAAAAGGGTGACAGCTGTTTCTTCCACTTCATTCACCCAAAATGCTTTGGTACTCCCATAAAGTCCTCCAAAGGAAGCATCTATAAACTTGATCAGTCTTTGCTAAACTAACTCATGGGTTGCTCCTCTCACTACAAGTGCATATGACTAAGATATTGATTGAACATGACCTGCTGGGAGGTATCTCACATTCTTCTCTGTGAAATTGACATATTGAAAGGTGCATTCTCATACCCTAAGCTGCCACGTTATGTTTACATCAACCAGAAAATGAATTTGTATCTCTGTCTATTGTTATTCCGAGCTGTTTTCATCTGTATTTCAACATTGGGTATGTGGCTCAGTGGACTAATGCATCCTCCATGAATGTTCTGATCTCCTCAGACATCCCCCTCTCCCCTCTCACCACTCCTCTCTCCTGGAGTGATCACTTTCTCCTTTCCACTCATGTCTCTCTCTCTACCCCTCAGGCCAAGCCTACTCCAGCACTGCCACCTACCTTCTCGGTCATCCAACCCATGAAGGGTGTGTCAGTTGAGACTTTCACTGCCACTTTCTCTCCTCCCTCTTCACCTTTGGCTGACTCACACCCTGACACAGCTCTTTCTAACCTTCACTGCTATATCTCTGACACTCTTGATGTACTTGCCCCTGTCATGAGGATCCGCCTGAAGCCCAAATCCAAGTGCAACTCTTGGTATGACACAGACCTTGTCACCCTTAAACGCAATTGTAGGGTGGCTGAGAGGAAGTGGAGGGCATCAGGTACACCCTCTGACAAACTGCCCTGCTGCCTTCTCCAAAGGCAATACAGACTCTCTGTCCTTGCTGAGAAGAGAGTGCACATCCAAGCCTGCATCTCTGCGGCATCTAACAACTCCGCTGAACTCTTTAGTAACTGCAAGCAGCTGGACAATCCTGCTGCAGCCTCTGCTTCTCCTGGACCCTCCCAGACCCTCTGTGTGGCGCTGGCTTCTCATTTCATCACTAAAACTCAGGACTTCCTGTCCACTCTCTCCTCCTCTCCATCCTCCTCCTCCTTTCCTGGCCCCTCTGTGAACGCCTCTCCTCCTCTACCTTTCCTGTGTTCACCCCTGATGACATTTCTAGACAAGTCCGATCTATGAAAGTCTTGTCAAAACAGGTTCTTTCCTGTTCTTCCAAAACCATCAAGAACCACATTGACACCCTCGCTCCAGGCTTGGACGATTTCTGCAATCACCCTTTCGACAACTGGAACCTTCCCCTCCCCTCTGAAGCATTCCTTTGTGCACTCCCTTATTAAGAAACCTTCTGCTGATCCCTCCTGTCCGGCCAACTATTGCCTGATCTCCATTACTCCTTTCCTGGGCAAACTCCTGGAAAAGCTGGCCATCTCCCAGCTTAATCTTCACACTGAATCTGCTAGTTGTCTCCATGACCATCAGTCTGGATTCAGAGCGGCCAGAGGCATGGAAACTGGTCACCTGAACATCCATGAAGACCTGCTCTCAAACCTCTATTCTAACCTTCCTTCTGTTCACATTCTCCTCAATCTTTCTTCTGCTTTTGATACGGTCAATCATGCCATCCTGCTCAACTGGCTCTGTGATAACCTGGGTATCACTGATTATGCCCTAGCCTGGTTGACCTTTCTCACTGATTGACCCTCCCAGGTCCACCTGGGGTCCTTCCTCTCTTCTATCCCTCTTTCTACCTGTGGTGTTCCCCAGGGGTCTAATGTTTCTTCCTGGATGTTCAACCAATACCTGGAACATCTTGGTCAACGCATAGCCACCCTCTCTGCCAACTTCCACTGCTATGCGGATGGCACTCAGCTCTCCTTCAGGCTCGCCTCATTTGCTCGTTCCAGACTGTCTTTCTGCAATTCAGGAGTGGTTGGTGTGCCACCAGTGATCTCTGCCTTAATGCCAGTAAGACTGAGATCCTCCTCATCAGAACATCAGCTCCCTCCTTTCTTCTCACTCTCTGTCTGCTCACTCTGGGCCCACTTCCTTCTCCTACCTGTGAGGGTAAGAACCATGGGGTCATCTTCAACTTCCCACTCTCCTTCTCTCTTCGCATCTATGTTGTCTCTAAGAAACTACCAGCTGTATGTCCTCAGAGGTATTCTTCATTTTCTCACTTTGCTGCAGAAACTCACTTTCTCCAGAGTGCTGGTTCTCTCTAGAATGGACTACTGCAACAGCCTCTTTCTAAATCTTCCTGCCTCTGCCCTCTACCCTCCGTCTTCTACAACTCATCCAGAACAGGACTGCAGGACTCCAAGACTTGTCCTTGGTTCAAGGCCAGGGATCATATCTCTCCAGCTCTAAAAATCCCTTCACTGGCTCCCAGTGGTGGCAAGAATCAAGTTCAAGACCCTTTGCATTGTCCACAAGGCTTTCTGGGGCCTGGTACCATAATACCCCCAACTCTCTCTTCCTAAATATCTGCCTTCTCAAGCTCACCGCTCTTCCACCTCCAACTCTCTGAGGGTCAGTTGCTTTTCCAATTAAAGAGTTGGGGCGGATCTCTTTCTTCGGCTGGTGCCTTGCTCTGGAACAGACTTCTTGCTTCACTGGAACTTGAGCAGAACCATCTTCGGTTCTTGAAGCAACTCAAAACCTTTCTCTTGCTTTTGCCATCTGTCTTCCTCTCCCTTGCTGATCACCTGTTCCATGCACTGACCACCTGGTCAACCTCTGAATTTGTGCCTAGGTCCCTACCTGTCCAGCTGTGATCCTGCACTGCCTCGTGGCTCCCCTGCACTTGTGTTATGTATCTGTAACCCTACAGTCCCCTCCCTTGCACTTATTTGTCACCCCCTGGCTGGACTTATGAGTACCCACACTTGCCACCTGCTGGCTGCACTCTTGTTTTTTTTCTCCTTTGTCCCGCACTTCTCCATCCTACGCCTACCTTTAGCACTTCTCCCCTTCCCCCCTTCCCTGCTCTTGCGCAATCTGAATGACACAAGGCCTAGTAAGATGGTAGTTTTGTCCTCCTTTTTGTTTCCCCCTCCTTGTCATGTTGTTCCTAGAACCACTTGTGTACAGGCGTGTTATAAATGCCATATCATATCATATCCACTACAGGGGCCAGTGTTTGATCTCATTGTCACGGGTTTGAATGCCAGCAGGTGCACTCAGCCCTTCATCCTTCTGAAGTCAATGAAATGAGTACTATTAAGTTGGGTAGCAATAAACATCTGTTATTAGCACCAGGATACCCCTTTGTGGGTGAACGTGCGCTTTAAAACTAAGCCTGTTATGTTTATGTTATGTCCTAAGACTTACTATTGTATTGACATGAATTGCTGTTTGTCTTACTTGTGTGTCTCATTGCCTACCCTTGCTCCTCCTGTTGAACCCACCCCTTCATTATCCTCGGGCTGCCCTTCATCCATCCCTCTCGCAGTTAGGATCTAGAATGCAACATCTGGGCTTCTCTGTAAAGGCCCATGACGTGTCCACCTATTTTCTCATCCATTTCTCAGTCTTTATCTGGGAAGTGACACCTAAGCTGTGAGCTACCCTAAATGTTGCGCGTTTCTTCAACCTTCCTCACGCGTTAAAGTCACTTTATTGTAGCGTGTTGAGTGATGAAGGACCAACAAAAAAATAAATAAACAAATCAGGGTCATTTTGATCAGTGCTGTAATGTCAATGGAAGAAGTAAAAACCTTGTGTAAGACTTTTAGGCTGTGCATTGACGCTGCAGCTCATTTCTGCCACTTCCCTTCCTCTCCACCATACAAATGCCTCACCATTTCATGCCAGCGCAAATGCTGGGGATTTCTATTGAGCCCCCTGGCTTCATGCAGCAGCATAAAGACGACGGACTGCATAGGGATCCATTGTACACGCCGCCTGCTATGCGGCGGAGTGCAAATGTGCAGGAGAAAAGGTGTCCCTTTTGCCCTGCACATGTGCACTCCTCCATGCAAATGACAGAAGTGGGGTGGCGGGGATCTGCCTATCTGTACGTATGCACGTAGTGGCCCCCTGCCACCATATTACGGCATGGAGCGATATGAGACCCATTATGAACATAGATTGTTTGATTTAGCGGCAACATGGTTCTAATTGCACACCACCACAAAATGTGTTGGCTAAAAGAATATTTTTCAGTGTTCAGTTGTTACTTTTAGGAATTGTGGAAGGCTGTGTGAGCTGTTTTCGTGTTTTTTGGTCAAGCACATCCATCGGTACTAAACCGCTCAAACCGTAGCTCTATTCATATAAAATGCCCTAAGCAATAGTTTGCTCCCCAACACCCATAGAAAAAAATCGGCATGAGATGTCTGCCTGTGGACACATGCTTCGAAAAGAAAGTACGATCAATAGGTCTGCTCAGATAAAGCCTTACTCCATCTCAGAGGTATTGCAGAAGTGCCTTGCTTCTTGACGCAGAAGCTGCATTTTATTGGTCCATTTCTTCAAGCTGCACCCCCTGTCATGTCTTCCTCTTTGTTCCTCTCAGACCCTGACAGATGCAGGACCTGCCTACTCTGCCAAGGAAACTGCCCCCCTTCACTGGTCTGCTTCCTCTCAGTCTCATCGCTCCTTTCCCCCAGCCTTTGTGCTCTGCATGGGCGCCGAGTACAGGGGGGCTCCGGGGCCTGAGCCCCCCCACCGGCAAAATCAAGTCGGGGCTGAGCCCCCCCCAGCCAGAGAGAAGTGATGCAGCACGATACTGCATCACTTCTCTCCGGCCGGGTATAATCGCGAAAATGTGCGATTATTAAACCCTCCCCTCTAGGACTCATATTGGTGTATGGTCCTGGAGGGGAGGGTTTAGCGCGCAGCTGTATTCAAACTGTGGGGGGCGCCCCTCTGGTGGGCCGCAGCCTCATGCCCGGGGGGGGGGGGCGCGCATCCACAGTTTGAAAAGAAAAAAATAAATTAAAAAAAAAAGAGGATAAATGATCAAAGGGTCGGGCTGTTGCTTCATTAACAAGCAGCAGCCCGATCCATGGCCCCTGCCACACATGCTTAGTGCGACAGGGGCCCGGCCTTTGTGAGGTCTCAGGCTCCATTAGGAGCCTATTAATGAAGACAAAAGAAAAAGCGCACACCTTCTTTTGTCTTGATGATGGTCATCACGGCAAAAGAATGTGTGTGCTTTTTTTTGACTTCATGAATAGGATCCTAATGGAGCCTGAGGCCCCACAAAGGCCCGGCCTCTGTCACACTATGGGTGGTGGCAGCAGGGTCGGATTGGCCCCTGGCCGGGCCGAAATCGTTCCTGGGGAGTAAGGGCCAGTTTCAGGCCATGCTTGGGCCGGTTTGAAAAAAAAAATTCGGAAAAATTCATTTTATTCAAATTTCTTTTTTCATTTTTTATTCTTCAAAAACCTTTCATCCTTCTTGGGCTGATATAAGTACCAACACAGGTTGGGTGATATTGTATGCATATTTGTTCTATAAAAAAGAGCTTATGGGTAAGTGCTATATAATACCATATTATCATGTGGCCTTGGATGTCTGCTTGGAGTCACAGTATTTTGACAATATGGATCTAAACACACAGATATTAATGATACGTATGGTGATCCATTCTTGTATGAAATTTATATCACCTTAGTGAAATCATAACCATATTTTTCGTAGTGTAGTTTACTTAGGAACAATGCTATTTGATGCCACTTCCTATTTTGTCAAGGGGTGAAAGGGTGTGTTTCATCGCTTCCCGGGATGTCACTTTGGTGTGGGGTCAAATTACATCACTTGCGGTGATATCATCAGAGGTCAAGTCTCGTGAGGCAAGGGGTGGGTCACTTTTTTGAGGCGAGGGGTGGGCCACTTTTGTTTGGGTGACCAGGCCTATTTCTTGTCCCAGTCCAACCCTGGGTGGCAGCAGTGGTGTGGAACTGCCCAAGTGTCACAGAAGTGCAGAACATATTTGGGCACAGGCACCTACTGTTTTACAAATTAAGCACTTGGTATACACATGCAGTTGCAATTAAATGTTCATTAAAAAAGTATGCCCGCAAGAGTATGCTATCACAGAGAAACGGTGACCCCAAAGCCAGTTCAACTACCCACTCCCAGGTGTGCTACTGAACAGGTAGATAGTCGAGAGCCAACCAACCTCTTTCTCCTATCTGTGCTACTGTACCATACAAATTAGGGGGAATCGCTCTCCTGCAGACTCTCTCCCAGTCATCGATTCTTGATGATTTACTGGTGCAGTCACAAAAAAATGATTTTTTGGGGGTTCATTTTGTTTACAAAAATAGCGCATTGCTAAAAAACCCCTGTTGCCAGTTCATTGTCCTTGGAGCGCCCCAGCACCAACCTTGGGTGATGTTTTATAACAAATGAAAGAAGCAGACAGAACAATAACTGTGTGAGTCAACTGAGAGATGAATGCACTCATGCTCCATTCAGAGAAAGGCTTTGAAAATGTAGCGCTGACAAATCAGAGAATCAGAGGTGCAAAGAAGCACTGCACATCTCTGCTCCCTCTTCATGGGTTTACGGTTGCCACCTGAAAGGTTGCCAGCAGCTAACCTGCCATCTTGTCCCAACTCCATGCCTCGTGTGCTATTCCCTGGTCAACCAAACCCTGTGAACTCATAGGCCGCATACGACCCACAGAATTCTTTTTACCGCCCGTCCTGAACGTCTGTTTCTTGCACTAGTACTATTGATGCATGCAGCTCCAAGGTATAATATTAACAACCAGTGTTTGTGGGTAAAGGGCCGGCATAAAGTCTCTATTTCAGAGCCAGAGTCAAATGATAAGCTGCTTGTGGCAGTATGGAGTTCCTGGCCTCTGCTTGGACGCCGGGTTCTGCAACCTTTAGCTCTGTAGATGTGTTGGACTACAATGCTCATCAGCCCCAGCCAGCATAGTCAATGGTGATGTATCATAGGAGTTGTAGTCCAAAACATCTGGAGAGCCACATGTTTAAGACCCCTGGCTTTAAGGAACAGGAAGTAAAATAATCCATGAAAGTAACAGGAGTATGACGTTCCTGGATCTACATGGGTAGAATAAAAGTAGACTAGAAGAACAGCCTGGGGGTATCAAGTTTATGTAGGATGGAATGGTGGGGGTCTGAGGAGACAGGGGTATTTTACAGGTCTGAAACTTGGTAATCCACTTTACAATAAAAGACAGCATGGAGAGAGGTGATGTCTACCCCCATAATCCCAAAATTCTCTGTAATTTTATGCAAAGCTGCATTTTATTTTTATAAGGTTATTTTACTCACTGAATGTTGATCATGTGTTTTAAGTCTGAACTTTATTAACTGGGTGCTTGTAATTGCAGCACAAGCACTCTTTACAATCTAAACTAGAGGTGTGTTTACAATGTTGATTGTTCCAAAATACATCTCCTGGTGTGCTGCTTTGGGTCAGGTGGCCCCCTTTAAGCTGGACACAATGATACATTGTGTGGTTGACATACTATATGATTTGTGTATTTTATAAAGGAAACTAAGACTAGAAGAACTCACCAGCCCAGAAACTCCCAATCCCACCTTTGGGGGCATTCCTGTGGACATGGGAACAAAGATGAAAGAAAGAATAAAACAGTATTTGCCTTATTCTACTCGATCTCTCTTCTGCCTTTGACACTGTCAACCATGCCATCCTGCTCAACCGTCTCCGTGATAACCTGGGTATCACTGGTCAGGCTCTGGCGTGGCTGACCTCTTTTCTCTCCAATCGACCCTCCCAGGTCCAACTGGGGTCCTTCCTCTCTGACATCTTTTTCTCCACCTGTGGTGTCCCCCAGGGATCAAATCTCTCCCCTTGGCTGTTCAACCAGTACCTGTCACTCCTTGCCCACCGCATCGCCGCTCTCTGCCCCAACTTTCAGTGCTATGCGGATAATACCCAGCTCATTTTCAGGCTACCCTCGGCCTCCTCCTCTCCTTCCCTCATCTCTGACTGTCTGTCTGCTATCCAGGAATGGTGCGCCGCCAATGGCCTCTGCCTTAGTGCCAGTAAGACTGAGATTCTACTCATCGGCACACCCACTCCCTCCTTCCTTGCAGCTCTCTGGCTGGCTTCTCTTGGCCCTCTTCCTGCTCCTACCTGCACGGCAAAAAACCTCGGGGTAACTTCGACTCCACACTCTCCTTCTCTCCTCATATATCTGACGTCTCTAAGAAGTCACACTACCAGCTGCACCTCCTCAGAGGTATTCTTCCCTTCCTCTCCTTCCCCCAGAAGCTCACTGTCTCACGAGCCCTGGTTCTCTCAAAGCTGGACTACTGTAACAGCCCCTATCTTAATCTGCCTGCCTCCACTCTCCGCCCTCTGCAACTCATCCAGAACAGAACTGCGAGACTTGTCTTTGGCCTCAGGCCCAGGGACCGTATCTCTCCAGGACTGAAGTCTCTACACTGGCTCCCAGTGGCTGTGAGGATAAAGTTCAAAACCCTCTGCATTGTCCACAAGGCCTTCTGGGGCCTGGGGCCTAAATACCTTCAACTCTCTCTTCCTAAATATCTTCCTTCCCGAGCCCTTCGCTCATCCGTCTCCAACTCCCTCAGGGTCAGCCGTTTCTCGAAGCAACAAGCTGGGGTAGATCTCTCTCTGCGGCCGGGGCCTCCCTCTGGAACAGCCTTCCTGCCTCCCTGAAACTTGAGGAGAACCATCTCCGGTTCCGGAAGCACCTCAAAACCTTCCTCTTTGCTTCTGCTTTCTCTCTCCCTCTCCCCTGCTAACTCTTTGCTGAATCTGTACCGAATCTGCAACTGGGCCACTCTCCCCGACCTCGGTCCTGGGCCCAGCCACTCTCCACTTGCACTGCCTCCCTGGCAACCCATGCACTGGGGGACTGTCTCTGTATCCCTACAGCCCCCGTTCCCAGCACTTGTCTGCACTTACCTTGCACTTGCCACTAGCTGGCCCTATTTATTTTATTCTACTTACCTTGTACTGCACTTCCCCCCTCCCCTCCCCTTGCACTTTCTCCCTTCCCCCTACCCCTGCACTAGCGCGATCTGAATGACACCTGGCCTAATAGGATCGTTGTCTGTCTTCCCCTGTTCCCCCCTCCCTGCCTCGTCGCGCCTTGAAACACTTGAAACCCTTGTGTATAGGCGAGTTACAAATGCCATATCATATCATATCTTCAAGAGGAAGCTACACCTTTGCAAAAGAACAGTTGGAGCTGGGCAAGCCACCTAGCAACATTAAGGTCCAGCTTTGATGAATACTTCCCTGAAGTAAATGCTGGCATTAATGACTGGGTGATACAGACTCTTCTGGCAGAGGAGGTGATGCATCATCCATTTGATGCCCAGGAAGAGCTGATTGAGGTTCAGTCGGACACTACTCTGCAATCTGAATTTAGGAACATTGCAGTGGGTGAATTTTGACTGAAGGTAATCCTGGAGTATCCTACATTGGCATGGTCTGCTATACAGTCGCTCTTACCCTTTGGGTCCTACTACTTGTACGAAATAGGCTTTTCAGCATTGGCTTTTTTACTGACTCCTTGATTTTGTGAATAAGGGGTGTTTCAAATGAATGTTGAAAACCCGGAAAGTGGGAGTTTTTAAAACATGGAGACAACCATGGCTACAACATTTAGACACTAGTGCTTCCATCAGTCCCAAACATCACCTGGGTGCAGGGTGAGCCTGGGTAACTGCTTTTTAACATTGTACACTACTTTACCAGAATTTCTGGTAAACTAAAATGTTAAAAGCAGTTAACACACTTCCCCCCAAGTCTGAAACCACACTTGATTGCATTATACTTCAGCCAGGATTGCATTATACTTCAGCCAGGATTGCATTATACTTCAGCAGCACATCTGATGTGTCCACTGAAAGGTTTAAGATTAAGCTACATCCCTAACTCTATCTGGTTACCCAGAGGTAACATCTTAGCAAATTTCACTTGTGGCTGGCCAATCTACAGCAGCACTATTGAATTGTTGATGTTTTACTGAACTCTTGAACCACACACGTCTTGCTTGGTAGTTTTTAATCGGGAAAGACTTTACTTCTCGTTTCCCTTGAATTGGGAACTTTTTTTGTTGTTGGTGGTGGTGGTACTCCAACTTGCAGTTGTACCTTCTGTTTAGCAAGCATTTCATTCTCCCATCCTAGTTGTGTTGCTGGACGATTATAGAGCGGTGGAGTAGGGGCAGTGATGTCTTACTGGAATGCAACTCAAAGGCTTAAATCACCTTCTATCTTGACTTTAGTATATGCAGTGCATGCTAGCCACTGTTTCCACTGTTCTGCGCTGCGCGCGCCAACACCCGCCCCCCTGCGCGCCTTTGCACCAAGTTGGCGACTACATGCAAATTTGCGGTCATATAACTGCCAGTGATGTCACTTCCTGTATTCGCCCCCCTGCCCCCAGGAAATTCATAAGTCGGCTCCCCTGGCGCTCTGGGCACATTTTCGCTGGGCATACCCTCCGCTCCGCTGCTTTCTGGACACTCCATAGAACTGGGAATGCAGCTGTACATACATGTCTTGGCCTTTGCCTGACTGACATGTAAACAATAAGGTCTCTTACAGAACGCTGATAATTGATGCTTTTCCATAAATTCACACTGGGGGTATATAGTGAAGGCGGCCGGTTTTACGATAAAAAATGGAAGTGTATTTAGAAATAACCAGGTTGCCTCTTTGGAAATGCTTCACTGAACTAGCCACGAAATAAATGGACAGTTCCAGCACCAAACTTCCAACATTGTTTTACCGGGAACGTAAAACTGTTGAAATGGTGCTAACGTGCCTTTCTAGTTACTGCTTTTACCAACAGGAGGCGGAAAGTACTGTTCCTGGTGGCAGCCATAAGCCCTGCCTCACCTCTCGCTTTGAACTCAGGTCACCAACGTCTCTAGAGCGCCGTTCTATCGCCGGAAACTCGCCCTATGACCTCCCTACTGTCGTCGGCACGCCTCTAGACGCACTCCTTGAATACGGTAATGCACTCTGTGAAGATTTGCAGAGTTACCCTACGTATAAACTTCAAAAGATTTAAAAGACTGCTGTGCGACTGGTTTTCCCGCTTCCAAAATCCGCTGCTATTTTTTCCTACCCACGCGAACGCCATTCGCTCGCTATACATCAACGGATTTTCTTTAAAATTCTTTGATGGGTCTTTAAATACAAACCTGCCTTGGCAACCCCTTGCCATGCCTCCCTTTTGAACTGGTGCCAGCCATCCAAAAATCCGAGGTGTGCTAATGGTAACCTGCTGGTTATTTTTCCACGCTCACCCGGCCTCTCTAGAGGGGACAGATGTTTTTCTGTTGCTGGACCAACACTTTGGAATGGTCTGGCCATCGACATGAGTATGGCAGCCTCCCTGGATATATGTATTTTAAAAATGAAAACTGATTTGTTCTGTTGAAATCTACCTTTTCTCTATATCTTGGCAATTCCCAACATCAGTGCCTAGATACAGGCTTCCTCTCAGGTTCCTTCGCGATGAGCGCTATATGTAAACGTCTCAAACATGGAGCATCACTGAGGAGCTTGGAACATTGCGGTCCTCGACAACCTGTTTTTCCAGGAGTACTTTAGATCTGCACGGTGGCACAGTGAGCACATTTAGAACCAAGCAATTTGATTTTTCTTCAGTGCGGTTTCTGCCTTTCTCACGTGTACTGGATGGGAGGTGCAGTGAACACATACAGCTTTTCATAAAACCAATGGAGGAAGCCTGATACAGGGGTCTCAACTAGACCTGCGGCAGGTAGTTGTTGCCAGACTTTTCCCGTTTCATCTTTGCAATCTGTGACTTGAAATGCTCCATTCACAGTGGGAAAAGCTGAGCTACAACTACCATTAGTGCCAAGATCAAAATCTGAACTGGGTGGGATGTGAACACCGGAAGAGATGGGATATTTAGGAGCAATTGCCATGCAGTGTCAGCCCTGCTAATGAGCCAGCATCACCAACAAACAAACTTCCTTTAATAAGCAGGTTTACCTGGTGCCAGTATCACCCACAAAGCCACTTCCTTTAATCAGCACATTTCCCTGGTGCCAGTATCACCCACAAACAAACTTCCTTTAATCAGCACATTTACCTGGTGCCAGTATCACCTACAAAGACACTTCCTTTAATAAGCACATTTACCTGGTGCCAGTATCACCTACAAAGACACTTCCTTTAATAAGCACATTTACCTGGTGCCAGTATAACCCAGAAAGACACTTCCTTTAATCAGCGCATTTTCCTGGTGCTAGTATCACCCACAAAGACACTTCCTTTCATCAGCACATTTGCCTGGTGCCAGTATAACCCAGAAAGAAACTTCCTTCAATCAGCGCATTTACCTGGTGCCAGTATCACCCACAAACAAACTTCCTTTAATCAGCACATTTACCTGGTGCCAGTATCACCTACAAAGACACTTCCTTTAATAAGCACATTTACCTGGTGCCAGTATAACCCAGAAAGACACTTCCTTTAATCAGCGCATTTTCCTGGTGCTAGTATCACCCACAAAGACACTTCCTTTCATCAGCACATTTACCTGATGCCAGTATCACCCACAAAGACACTTCCTTTAATAAGCACATTTTCCTGGTGCCAGTATCACCCACAAAGACACTTCCTTTCATGAGCACATTTACCTGGTGCCAGTATAACCCAGAAATACACTTCCTTTAATCAGCACATTTTCCTGGTGCCAGTATCACCCACAAAGACACTTCCTTTCATCAGCACATTTACCTGGTGCCAGTATAACCCAGAAAGAAACTTCCCTTAATCAGCATATTTTCCTGGTGCCAGTATCACCCACAAAGATACTTCCTTTCATCAGCACATTTACCTGGTGCCAGTATAACCCAGAAAGAAACTTCCTTTCATCAGTACATTTCCCTGGTGCCAGTATCGCCCACAAAGACATTTCCTTTCATCAGCACATTTACCTGGTGCCAGTATAACCCAGAAAGAAACTTCCTTTAATCAGCATATTTACCTGGTGCCAGTTTCACCCACAAAGACACTTCCTTTCATCAGCACATTTGCCTGGTGCCAGTATCACCTACAGAGACACGTCCTTTCATCAGCACATTTACCTGGTGTCAGTATAACCCAGAAAGAAACTTCCTTTAATCAGCACATTTACCTGGTGCCAGTATCACTCACAAATACACTTCCTTTAATAAGCACATTTTCCTGGTGCCAGTATCACCCACAAAGAGACTTCCTTTAATCAGCACATTTACCTGGTGCCAGTATCACCCACAAAGACACTTGCTTTTTATAAGCACATTTTCTGGTGCCAGTATCACCCACAAAGTCACTTCCTTTCATAAGCATGTTTACCTGGTGCCAGTATCACCCACAAAGACACTTCCTTTTTATAAGCACATTTTCTGGTGCCAGTATTACCCACAAAGACAGTTCCTTTTTATAAGCACATTTTCTGGTGCCAGTATCACCCACAACGTCACTTCCTTTTTATAAGCACATTTACCTGGTGCCAGTATCACTCACAAAGACACTTCCTTTCATAAGCACATTTCCTGGTGCCAGTATCCACTGCCTGAGTGCATCACCACTGCTGCGAACAGGTGCCACCAACTTGTGATTCATATGACATCGGCAAACATTTATTCTGATGAAGAAATAACTTAACTGGTAGATCACAAAATCAGTGGCTATATTTTTTAAAGAGAATGATAAAATCAAAAACATTGACCAAGAGAGGAGCCATAAACAAATATGTGTTCACCTGGGAAGAGAGTCCATTGTCTAAAAGGAAAAGGAACTTGGGAGAGGACTTGCAGATATAGACGAGATAACCTGGCATAAAGATGACGTTGATGCCAAAGAAGGATTTGGTCTGATTAATAAACCTGTTGATGGCCCCAACTGGTACCAACCCCCCACTCATAGAACTCTAGCTCATGATATAAGATTGCTTACCACTTTATCATAACGTCCCATCTGCCCTCAATAATTGCACAATCATTTAAAAAACATAAACATTATGTAAAATGTTCTGTTGTACGAACAATGATTCCAAACACTTTCTTCTTTTTTTATTCTTTTCCATCACCCCCATCCTTTATTTTTTCATTTTTTATTTTTATTCAATGGTTGTACTTTTCTTTCTGTATAACTGCAAATAAATACGCAAACTGTTGCTACCCATGATCTCCTGCTGTTTAAACAACCTCTGTCAGAGCAGTTTGAGAAGGATAGGTGCACACTTGCAAATTTATAGTCACATCCAAAAGCATACTTCTCCTCCCGTTCATTTGGCAGTTTCCACGCACCTCAGGCTCACTTTCACCCTCATAATGTACCCAAACCTTCAGTAATCTCCACCAGATGTATCCTCCCAGCAAGCCTTCTTGGATGGACTTCAAGAAGTCCAACTATCAGCTCTTCCTTCTCAAAGGAATTCTACCTTTTCTCACTTTCCCTCAGAAGCTCAATGTTACTCAAGCCCTGGTTCTCTCTAGACTTGACTACTGTAACAGCCTCGTCCTGAATATTCCTTCTTCCACTCTGCGACCCCTTCACCTTATCCAGAATAGGGCAGCCAGACCTATCCTTGGCCTTAAGACCAGGGACTGCATCTCTTCTGCACTAAAAAGTCTTCACTGGCTCCTAGTTGCTGCAAAGATTAAATTTAAAACCCTCTGCATCATTCACATACGGCTGTATCAACCAGAGGACCACACTATTTGCAACTTTATCTCACTAAATACTCTCCCCCTAGTCCACTTCGCTCCTCTGGCACCAACTCAGTGCGTGTAAAGCGTTTTGCTAAACAGAGGTCAGGGGGTCACTCTCTTTCCTCTGCAGGATCCTTCGTTTGGAATAGCCTCCCCCTGTCCCTGTGCCTTGAGCAGGATCTTCTCAAATTCCAGAAGCTTCTTAAGACTTTCATCTTTTCCTCCTCCTTCCCTCCTTCTGTTCTCTGCTAATCTCACAGTTGCTGTGTTGGTGTTCTTGGCCCTTATGCATCTTTGGAGCTTTGACCTCCCACACCATTTCGCCCCAGCTCCTGTCTATCCACAGCACTTTGCATCTGTACACCCTCTGCCCTGGAGACTCGCACTTACACCTCCCGTGGCCCAAGCCGTGTAGCACTCAACATTCCTAGCATTTCGTCCATGTCTCATCCTCGAGCTGGGATGCCCCAGCACTTACCCCTCTTCCTTCTTCCTTTCTGTACTTGCACGTTCTGAATACTCACAAGGCATAGTAGGTCCGTCCCTCCCCCTCTTCCAGCTCTGCTCTTAGTATTGTGTTGTAATTGTATTTCCCACCCTCCCTCCCTCCCCTGTGGGCGCTTTGAAACAGTATATTCTTATTGTATAAGCGCCTAACAAGCAAACAATAAATAAATAAATAAATACATGTCTTTACTTCTTCAGCACTCACTTTGCCATCCAATCACTTCTCCACATTTACCTCTCAATAAGTTTCCTTATTCAGTCTTACCCTTCTTCTAACATTCACTTTGTCATTACAGGGGGCAGACCCCCTGTAACCCCTGCTTCTTTTCTCCCCTAACCTCTTCTGACTTGACCCAAAACCTAACCTTACAGCTAACCTTACCATATCCATTGTCCCCTTGATAATGTGCAAATGCATATGAAGTAACAGTAATTAGAAGTAAATGCATGAAGAAGCAAATGTCTGACAACTTGAATGCTGAATAGGTATGTGTTGAAGAAGTGTTTATCACCATGTAAGAGCTGCACATCTCTACTGATTTAATACGCTTTCCATCCAAAATGTTTGGTTTAACCCGATTTGGATACTCAGCAGGTTGATTTTTTTTTTCTCTTAAGGCATTTGGCCACAAATATATTCAGGGGGGAGACGCCCTGCAGTCACCCTTTGCCCCCACATTCATTATTACCCTTACCCACCCACCCATATATTTGCAGCCAAATTAGGCTGAAATGGTTCGATGAATTTGGCTTCTACCAAATCTCCTGGGATTAAACCTCTCTATCCCGACTATTTCACCTGCATCTGTCAATTAATTCTCCTTGATCTATCCTCTGCTTTTGATATGGTCAACCACACCAACCTGCTCAACCCTCTCCGAGACAACCTGGGTATCACCGATCAGGCACTGTCCTGGTTGACCTCCTTTGTCACTGACCTGCCCTCCCAAGTACAACTGGGGTCCTTTCTCTCTTCTATCTTTCTCTCTCTTCATGTGGTGTTCCCCAGGATTCTAACCTTTCTCCCTGGCTCTTCAACCACTATCTGGCACCTCTTGCACTCTGCATTACTAAGCCCTCTTTCAGGCTCCCCTCAGCCACCTCTGCTCCTTCTCTCATCCCAGCTGTCTGGCGGCAATTCAGGAGTGATGTGCCGCCAATGATCTCTGTCTTAATGCAAGTAAGACTGATGTCCTCCTCATCAGGACACCTGCTTCCTCCTTTCTACCCTCTCTCTGGCTGCCCACCCTGGGGCCTCTTCCTGCTCCTTCCCGTGAGGCTAAGAACCTTGGTGTCATCTTCGACTCCACCCTCTCCTTCTCTCCTCACATCTCAGATATCTCTAAGAAGTCAAACTATCAGCTGCACTTCCTAAGAGGTATTCTTCCTTTTCTCACTTTCCCCCAGATGCTCACTGTCTCCAGAGCCCTGGTCCTCTTTAGGCTGAATTACTGCAACAGCCTCCTTCTAAATCTCCCTGCCTCTAATCTTCGACCTCTACAATTTATCCAGAACAGTACTGCAAGACTTTCCCTTGGCCTCAAGCCCAGGGATCGTATCGCTCCAGCTCTGAAATTGCTTCACTGGCTCCCTGTGGCGGCAAGTATCAAATTCAAGACCCTTTGCATTGTCCACAAGGCTTTCTGGGGCCTGGGACCTCAGTACCTCCAACTTTCTCTTCCTAAACATCTTCCTTCTCGAGCTCTCCTCTCATCTACCTCCAACTCTCTGAGAGTCAGACGCTTCTCCAAGCAGAGAGTGGGGGGTAATTCTCTCTCCTAGGCTGGGGCTTCCCTCTGGAACAGTCTCCCTGCCGCTCTCCAACTTTAGCAGAACCACCTCCGGTTCTGCAAGCAACTCAAGACCTTCCTTTTTGCTTCCGCTTTCTCTCTTCCTCTCCCCTGCTGATGTCCCTGACTGCTCCGCGCACTGGTTACCTAGCTAACCTCTGAACTTGGCCCCAGGCTCCTGCATGTACAGTTGCCATTGCACTGCCTCTGGGCTCCCCTAGCGCTTAGGGTCTATACCTGTAACCCTACAGTCCCGTCCGTCCGCACTTATGAGCAGGTGGCTCTTATTAGTTACCTGCGCTTAGAAGACACCTACTGGCGGCACTTATTATGTACCGGCACTTCTACCATCCCCTTAACCCCTGGCACTTCTCCTCTCCCTCTTTCCCACACTTGCGCAATCTGAATGACACAAGGCCTAGTAAGATTGTTGTTTTGTCCTACCCCTGTTTCCGCCCTCCTTGTCTTGTCACGCCTTGAAACACTTGTGTACAGGCTTTTTATAAATGCCTTATCATATCATATCATGTATGACGTCATGGAAAGCTACTTGCTTAAGCACTGACTAAAAGCAGGAAACTTGCCCAGTAAGCACTGTCCCTCAGACGTACACCACTGTGCATTTGGATACTTGTATTCCTAAATGTAGAGCAGGAAAATAAAACTACTCGCGTGCAGAATGAGCCAAGAAGCCAGGATTGCAGAAGATCTCCAACCTGACATTAGGCAACCCTAGAGCTCTGCTTTTGCGTATTTTTTTTAGAAATGTGTGTACATCTGTAGCTCTATCAGCAGAGTAGTCTTTAGTCCCCCTCCCTGAAGGTTATATCGATGTTTGGAAGTGACAGCTCAGATGCCAGAGAGCATTTTTCTGTCCAAGATAAAAAAAAGTGGCCCTCAGAGCAAATTTGGCAGTCGCAGTAAAACATCTGGTCATTGCCAATGCTGGATGCTTTACCACACTGACAATGTAAGAGTTGTGTTACCAAATCCTCTTTTTAATGTCTGCTAGTGTGAGGAGGTAATTACATCCACGCCAAAGCATTACTACATGCAGCAATTACCCTGGGCGGTAATTACCATGTGCAGTAATTACCGCATGATATAAACACCAGTCCCCAAGGAGATCTATGAGAGCCAGGAAGTGGGAATGACAGAAAGGCCCGCGTGACTTAGAATCATGCAGACCATTCCATGAGCCTGGTATTTACTGCATTCATGCGGTAATGGTAGATGAGTTTGGCGGTATTTACCGCCCAAATCCTAATCACGCTAGGTGACTACATGGGGAGATGTACATTGCAGAAATAAGTGGATTGCAGGAAAAAAGGAGGCTACTGTGGAAAGCAAAAAACTGAATAAATAGTGACTGTAGCAGAAGGAGGGATAGCAGGGGAGACAGAGGAGACAGAGTGCCTGGGGTGAAACATGAGAGAAAGAGACAGACTGTAGTAAGTACATTGAATGCAGGGGAGACATACTGCAGGGCGGCAATGCATGGGAGTTATAAACTCAGAGAATATAGGGAACGAGGGTGGCAACTGGGCACAACTGAGATAAAATGGGAGCAAAGGGAAAAGGCAGTTGAGATAGCACATAGTCTGCATGGGGAGGTAGAAACACAGCACATAGAAACAGTTATACAGCAGAGGCAAGCTAGAGAAAGAACATGGGCCAGTCCCTTCTAGGGAGATTGCAGGAAAATAAACACTGCTGGGGCAAGAGGCTGCAGAGGAAGTCTAAAGGGTAAGAAAATAAACGCGGCAGGGGAGAGAGACTGCATGGAAAATTAGAATATTTTACAAAGATGCTGACTGTTTCACTGACATTGGAGTAAGTAATATTCAGAGAGGATAAGGTAAAAAGAAAACATAAACAAATATGTTTTTTGCTAAAAACAGATGTACATGTGCATTCCATTGTGGTGGGCTGTGGCTCTAGTAGCCTACCTTTGTTTTTGTACAGAATTATGAACCTGAAATATGTGTCATTGACTTCTAAGTTAAATATTGTAATGAACTGATCAGTTTCTTTTATTTTTCTGTCTTCCTTGGTTCCTTTTGGCAATTGTGCTGCTTTTTTTGTATTTACTGTATTTCCACATGCTCTTTGTGTTTTACGTTGTTTGTTCTGTATGCGCCATCACACCTATGGGTCTATTGAGCGCGGCATAAGTGTAATAAAGTAAAGTAAAGTAAACATAACAGCGCACAATCATATATTTGTACACATAAATACCCACACATGCATACATTGCAGAACCAACAAACACAAAGACACACACATTGCTCAACTACACATCTATCCAATTTCCATCACACCATGTATACACTGCAATGAAGAATCACAGACTTAAACGAACCAGCTGTATTGGCTTTGCCAATGCTTGTTTTGTTTGCACCACTTGATTTTTTGTGCTGGTCGCGGCAAGGGAAATAGAATCGAATGGAAATAGAGAAAACAAAGAAATGTAGAAAATGTGAGGAAAGTAGGACATGTGGTCGAAGAAAAAGATTTTGAAGAGGGTAAATATACTACAAAGGAAATACATTTTATGTAGTAATACCTAGGAGTGTTGCATTGAAAAGCTTTGAACTCGTAATGAGCACTGTTAATTTCTCTGGGAAGTTTTCCAGCCACATTTTTTAACCTGCTGTGTTACAAAGTCATATGCAAACCAGGCTTTGCCCCATACAAAAAAACAACAACATTCCAGTTCCAAAAGCTAAGCCCCATCCCTTCTGCCGAAACCAAAAGCAACCCAAAGAATGTTGTGGATTCATCAATGTGGTGTGCCCTGGGACTGTGGCATAGCAACTTCGGGAATCACGTCTGGGCATACCTGTCCACCTTATGCTGATGAAAGCAAAACTGAAAAGTGATGGATTGAAATGCTTTGAATTGATCATAACCACTAACAATTACTCCAAGAATCCTTAAAAACAATGTTTTTCAGCTTGCTGTTCAATTACAGAAGGAAAACATGTGCAACTTGTTGCCAGCCCAAAAGGGGCAGTACCGCTTCAGCTACTATGGTATGATGATATGGTATGATATGGCATTTGTAACGCGCCTATACACAAGTGTTTCAAGGCGCGACGAGGCAGGGAAGGGGGAACAAGGGGAGACAGACAACGATCCTACTAGGCCAGGTGTCATTCAGATCGCGCAAGTGCAAAGTGCAAGGGGGAAAGGGAGAGGGGAAAGTGCAGTACAGGGTTAGCAATGAACAGGATAAATAATAAGGGCCAGCTGGTGGCAAGTGCAAGATAAGTGCAGACAAGTGCTGGGAAGGGGGGCTGTAGGGATACAGAGACAGTCGCGCAGTGCAGGGGTTGCCAGGAAGGCAGTGCAGGGGAGAGTGGCTGGGCCAAGGACCGAGATTGGTGAGTGGCCAGTTGCCGATTCAGTACAGTTTCAGTGATTTAGCAGGGGAGAGGGAGAGAGAAAGCAGAAGCAAAGAAGAAGGTTTTGAGGTGCTTCCGGAACCGGAGATGGTTCTCCTCAAGTTTCAGAGAGGCAGGAAGGCTGTACCAGAGGGAGGCCCCTGCTGTGGAGAGAGATCTCCCCCCAACTCGTTGCTTGGAGAAGCGGCTGACCCTGAGTGAGTTGGAGGCGGAAGAGAGAAGTGCTCGAGAAGGAAGATATTTAGGAAGGGAGAGTTGAAGGTAATTTGGCCCCAGGCCCCAGAAGGCCTTGTGGACAATGCAGAGGGTTTTGAACTTAATCCTCGCAGCCACAGGGAGCCAGTGAAGCGATTTCAGTCCTGGAGAGATACGGTCCCTGGGCTTGAGGCCAAGGACAAGTCTCGCAGTCCTGTTCTGGATGAGTTGCAGAGGGTGGAGAGTAGAGGCAGGCAGATTTAGATAGAGGCTGTTACAGTAGTCCAGCTTCCAGAGAACCAGGGCTCTGGAGACAGTGAGCTTCTGGGGGAAGGAGAGGAAAGGAAGGATACCTCTGAGGAGGAGCAGCTGGTAGTGTGACTTCTTAGAAACGTCAGAAATGTGAGGAGAGAAGGAGAGTGTGGAGTCGAAGATGACACCGAGGTTTTTTGCCTATGTCACTTCCCTTCTGAATGAGACCACAAACAGCCTCAGACATGTGAATGCATCTTCGGGCATAATCAGTGAGGTGTTGCTTGCAACTCTAGGCATAGCAAAAGCAAATACTAGGCACACATAGCTTGATGCAGTAGTGGTAAAACAACATGGAATATTCATTTGCTGTGAACAATGGCAGTCGTTGGTATTAATTAAATGCATTTCATCTGTCACTTTTTGTTTTAGTTTGGCTCCCTAAGTGACAGAGACTATGCGTGAAAGATTGCCACCTGGTTAGGGTGTAGAAGCATTGGCATGTTTTATTTGTATTCATAATATAATGATCTAAAGAGAGGGTCCCAGGAATTCCCCTCGTGATCCCTATAAGCATGACATCCCAAAGAGTCAGAGATGCAAGATGCCAGTCGCTGTTTGGAGGACCACTGACAAACACATATGCAAACCGATATTCTCTCAGTCAGCCATTCAAACCTAAGAGGCTAACGTTCTCATGGAAAGAGGTGCCCCAACGCTGATTAGGGATTCAGATACCTCGATGGACCTGACCGACTAATGACAAATATCCTGCGGTGCTGATGTCATTAGAGACACCACGACATAGTAACGTTAGCCATGAAGCACACTTGCATCCATGAACAAAATTACATGAACACACACGTGCATACATGAAGAACAAGCATACACAGTTCTGTAGATAGAGGACATATACATATATATTCTGTCAAAAGCTTTTATTATTTTTTAATTAGCCAAATGCAAAAAAGCAGAAACGCAAGGCAACAAGAGATGCAGAGCAAGCTCGCAGCAGCTTATTGCAACTAACCATATAGAACTACAGGATTGTATAAGGAACCTGGAACAACCAACATACTGCTAACCTAACAGAAGAATAGCCCAATACAGACATATGGCACTTATAGGATAATTATAGTAGAATTACATGAAGCCTCAGAAGGAAAGACGAAGCAAAGCAGAATTAGGCTGCACGAAGCACCAGCCCAGGATTTACAGACAAGGACAGAAATGGGAAGCACATTCCTAAATTCAAAGACAAGGGGCCATCTGCAGAAAATAAGAATAAATGCTCACTAATTGTAGACCCGAGAGCTCAATTTTGCAGTCTTCACCCACGTGGTGCAGTCAAACTGAACAATGGCCATTTACCCGCAGTGAGAAGAGGAGCAGTTCCCAGCGAAGCAGACACAAAATGATACACATATTGTTCTACAATGTTGCAACCCTGCAGGTACTCCTAAAGGCAACATGGTATGACTGATGGCAACAATGGGAACACATAGTCTTTCTCATCACCTTGAGAAGGTGCACTGAGCGCTGAGAACAGAGCTGGGTCCCAGGCCTGGCGACATCAGCTCCAGCAAATCAGGGAACACAAATCCAGGAGTGGACGGCAGAGGGCAAGGGCCAATGGTAATTCTGTGACCCTGCAAGAATGTATTAGATTGTTTTTGGGGAAGGATCAAGCAAGTCACCTGACATGTGAGGGCCTGTAGAATAACCCCTATATTGGCCAGCTATAGGTGATACCACACCAATCACCCGATCAGGCGGGCTCTTAGGTTTTTTGGGGAAGAGCCCTGATTTGTGATGTCAGGATGGAACAAAAGCCCCTGACACAGGCTCCTGAGCTGTAATTGCTGGAGAATTGTTTCCTATATGATCCCTGGCTGTTATGGAAAACAAAGGACAGTTCTAACTTGCCCTTGGCCGAGTCCTCCATTTGGATGCAGCAGGAGGGTTCTTGAGCCAGGGGCGCTCTGAGCAGTGATTGCGTAGTGTGAACACCGGTCCTCACTGGCATACCATATACAGATCCATCTCAGAAAAGTTGTTCTGCTAAACAGAATACCCTTTTAGAAAGCTGCATGTCAAAAGCATGGTGAACACATGTGCCATGTGCCCTGTTGCATCAGTCTCCACATCAGTAGGTTCAAAGTTTGCATGTGCCGTGTTTGACAGCTGGTGTGACACCAGGATCACTGCAGACAGAGTTTCCATTTAAATCATCACTTCTAATCCAAAACCATGATAATTGTGCAGACTATCTGTCTGGTGGTAGGGTATGGTGCTAATTTCAACCCTTTGACTTTAGGCCTATTTTAAAAAAGGTTACGTGGTTTTATAGCCAGACTGCCTGTCTCTGCCTCAGCAAGCAGGATAACAGGCAGGAATGCTGGCTCTCTTTAATCCTTTTGGAGGTTAGTTAACATGTCGGTCCAGCCTGGGAAACTTCCATCGGAAGTGCTTCTGGGAACCATGCTTCAAGGAGGCACACCCATAACAAAAGGGCTAGCCTCCCACCAGGGTGGTGCATATCAAAGGGCCTTTAAGGCTGCAGGCTTGGGATTGGGGCGAACAGAGTTAGAATAGTCAGAAAAAGCAGAAAAGACTAGATGAAGGCTTCCTCCATCTTTGTTTTCTGTGGGCTTCGCTCTCCTTCTTGTCTCCTACACTTCATACAGAGGAGAAACATTTTGTGTATGAGGTAAGAAAAGTCACTTGTCACCTTGACAGCGATTGGACCCCTTACAACAAGCGTGTTTTTATCCAATACACTGGGTATTATGGGTCTCTATCTCCCTCTTTGATTCATCTTGGACTTTTAAGAACAGAATAATACATTTGGACCCTGTTGGGAGAGCAGTCCTTTCCAAAGCCTCAGCCAGAAATGAAGACAGGTGTTCCAAAACAGGGGCCAGTTATGTCCCCCAACCACCCCCAGAGAACATTGGGGGTGATTGCTGTAAGTCTAAGACCGGCACCCTTTTGCCACCTGCAATGGTATTCAGGCTCCTTATTGGCAGTGAAGGACTCCTGCAGGTGCCAGCTAGCCTCCCCGGACTGGGAGTGAAGTTGAAAAGGACTCATCTTATCCCAGAGCCCCTGGAATGGGACTCACAGCACCAGTGAAGCCAAAGCAGATGGAATCATGTGTTCTACTAATTCAAACTGTCCTTGCGTGAACACTTTCAGAGCATACAGGACCTAGGGTGCTGCCATTGGCAGTCTCTCTGAACCTCAAACCGCTGTCTTGTTGCATACAACCAGTTTTCTGCCACATTGCACCAACAGAGCACATCACCTGCTCCGGCTCAAAAAAGTAGTTCATGGCTGCAGAAGTCCTCAACCCCTGAGTCCTCAAACAGCACATCAAACTGCCACAATCTTCCCATTGAACCAACCCAGAACTCTACTTGAACCGCTGGAAGCATCATTTCGCCTGACGACTCGATCCAGTGATACACATTGCATCCAACCAGCTCACCCGACAAACCTAACCTGATGGACCCTTCGATCTGCAGCATCCTGATGCCGCATTGAACCACACAGAGCTACTCAATAAACCCGACTCAATGCTGATTTGCCACTTTGAGCACCACATCCCACTGCATTCGATCCAAATTCGACCAGATGCACAATACCGAGAAACCCAGTTCCATCCTATCAAACCACCAGCAATAACAGGGTACCTTTGAGGGGCCCAAACCCAATTTGCACCTTTGTTTTTCAAATACACATCCATTTTCGGTGTTCATCCCACAGGGGTGGGTTTTAGCTAGTGCCTTTATGGTCAATTTTTTGCATACTGGTGTGTTTAATTAAAGTATATCTATTTTTATTGAACCTTGAATGGACATTCCTTTATTGTGAAGTCTTGTACTATTGCTGCTTGGGTTGCTAGTGTTAACACATTCACACCCCTCATAAATGTATAGCCTCCCCTCGGCCCACATTGCCAAAAAAGGCGTAGAACATATATCTCTTGACAGTACCTGTTTCACATTTATGACTCGGATCACTGTTGGTTTGTAGTAGTGTGAGGGCTGAGTCGGTGGTTTAAGCCATTACTCAACCTTGTACACCTGCAGGGCAGCAGTCATTTCATCACAGTATGCCCAGAGGTGGGTCCCTTACTCGTTGCACCATAGGGGACCAAGATGCACCTCAATGAAGAGGCACATCAAGGCAGAAACATTTCTGAGTTAGTTTGTGTTCTTGTTCAGTGGGGATGTCGCGTAACAGTTCTGGGTGGACTGCTTCCATCGGTGGCAAGACCTGGACAGATGTGCATATGGTTGGTCCCCTCCTGTAAAAGCTTAGCCCACTGGTGGCAGGACCAAAACTTATTTGCCCATGTCTGGTCACATTTTGTAATGACACAAGGAGGCTGAAAATGATGCACAATGTTTGTGATTATGAAAAATTTAAAAGGATCTAACCATCCGTTTTTTGTTCCATGTGATAATGTTGCTGTGACTTTTTTTCTTGACCCCTAAAATGATTTCCCCAAATATTCTAGGAGGGCTACAATGATATATTATTACCTACAATCCTAGAATATTTGGGGAAAGTGTTTGTCTGGAGGGTGCATTTTTAGGGAAATTTCCCCAGCGACATTATGACTGGATACCCAGTGTTTGGTTTGGGGCTATAGTAATGGGAGCTCGTATGAGTATAAAGGTTGGACCTGGGCTGCCTTCAAGTGAGCAGGCCACCACGGGGATGTGATTTTATGCATCTTAATCTGGTGAAATGGTGTGCCATATATCTTCCAAAACCACATTTTGATCCAAAGAAGACACATCACTTCGTTTGACAGTTGTTTTTACTAGATCCAACTTTACAAACACACGTCGTGGTCTCCACAGCGACTTCCTTGGGTCCTACGAGACTGTTTCCCGGAGATCCTTCCACGTGGCATGCTATTATGGCAGGCTCTGCACATAGTTCTGGGAGCAGAAGGTGGGTGGAGGAGAGGATTAAATGCAGACATGCCATTCCTGGAATTGTATTCTACTGTAGATTTGTTAGAACACTACCTCCATGGGAGAGTTAGAAAAGCAACTCTCCCATGGATCTGTGGTCTGTAGGTACGCCATGGTGTAGGAAGACATGGGGAAAGTGCTCTAATCCCTGAAATGCAGGTAGGAACGACACACCCTCTGACGAATGCATTCTTCTGCCATCCATGCACTCAAGGGATTGGATGTGGTCGTTTAGAAAACATTCTGATACCTAGCGTCTACAAACCACAAAGCCCGATTAAAGTAAAGCCGATTTGCGGAAATATCAAATTTAGGAAAAAAATGCAACTATACATACAGAGTAATCCAGTTGACCGGGTAATCAACCACTCCCATAATCCACCTCCACGCAGAGACCTACACTGTCGTTTAATCATTGGCAACAAGACAACTTCTAAACATGTCACTCCTCATGCCTAACACAAACAAATTTCTGTGTGCTTTTGTGAGTTAGCTCTGCGTAGATATGTTACAAAACACCAGTGTAAAAGACATGTTCTCTTTCCTCTAATATTTCTTACCGCTATTATCTTTATATTTCTACCTTAACTGAAAAAAACATTGCAAAGACTTCAGTACCTAGCAGTTTGTCTCCTCTCCTCTCCTCTCTCCTCTCCTCTCCTCTCCTCTCATCTCCTTTCCTCTCTCCTCTCCTCTCTTTTCCTCTCTTCTCTCTCCTCTCCTCTTCTCTCTTCTCCTCTCTCCTCTCCTCTCCTCTCTCCTCTCTTCTGTCTTCTCTTCTCTCTACTCCTCTTCTCTCTCATCTCTCCTGTCCTCTCTTCTCTCTTCTCTCCTCTCCTCTCTTCTCCTCTCCTCTCCTCCTCTCCTCTCTTCTCTTCTCCTCTTCTCTTCTCTTTGCTTTTCTTTCCATCTTTTCCCTCCTCTCCCAGAAATTGGCCTCTCAGAAAAAGTGTAGGAGGTTAAGTTATGTTACAACTGCATTCATTTTGGTTATGTTGATGCTGAATGTTTGATTATTTAAAAATCCTCATAAAACTTCTAAAAACTCAAAATATTTTTAGTAACCTCAGTCGCGTTTGCCATCTACTGAAAGTTACTCATCAGCAAAATGAGCCAGAACGTCTGAACACTCTCGGTTGCCCTATATGGTTTTCATCCTTTGGAAACGACATTAGTGGAAGGTGTCTATCAACTATCATGCCGTTTCCTGCTCTCCGTAGTAACCTACCACCCCTCTCGCTTCCAGATACACAAACAGACCGTGTGTGTCACAACACGTGTGTGTGTGTCTCAATGCATTTATGTTCTCCTTTTGGTGGCTTCTACGTGCAATCTAACAGCAATGTGTATGGAATTAGCCTGCATTGATAATGTTTCTTGAGTCGACTACAGTAGTTAGACCTGAGATCATTGGACTGGGTCAGGGTTTAAACTGAATTAAAAGTACTTAATTTGAGTCAGTGGGTATTGCAGGGGAGACATGGAAAAGTGTGTTCATCTGGGATAAGTGGCAACACATACAGTCTTAGAAGACTTCAGAGGGGCGACTGTGAAGAAATCAGAGGAATCAGTGGCATGCTGAGAGCGAGGGGGTTGCTCCGTGTTCTCGCCTGGGTGACATTGGCATGATGGTTGTGCCATGCTCGGTTGCACTGGAAACCGAGGATGGTTGGAGCCACGAGGTGAAAGAGGGAGTGAGCACACACAGAATGTCGTTCACTTCTTTTCTTTCATCTTAACTTGGGCTATGGCGAGGGGTGCTATGAGAAACAGTGCTGATCAAAACAGTAGAGAGAGGACTGAGCGGCATATATGCCGTGGCCAGGCATGGCGTGTCTATGGCAATGTGAAGGGATCCTGGTGAGCTAGGGCAGGCGTTCAGGAGTCCCACAGTGGACCTGTCCTACCCCTTTCTAGTGCAATGTAGCAGGACTGGTAAGGGTGGGAGCCTAGAGGTCAGAACTTCAAGGAGGATGAACGGAGAAGTGCTTCCAGGGAACCGTGGTAGAGGGGACAAGCCATCAAAAGAGAGCTTAAAGACAAGGGCAAACATTAAAGAAAGGACACAAGAAAGTGGTCACCACAGTCTAGGAGAGGCGAGAGCCTGACCATGGCACCAGTGTTTACAAAGAGCACAAGAAGTGTGGTGAGGGAGACAACACCTTGCCCCAAAGGTAGTACTCAAATAGAGGCGGTCACGGTTGTCCATAACATGGGTGAAGTGGGCTAGAGCAAAGACTGGATGAAACCCTGATACAAGAGGATGCAGTAGCGTTTGCAATAGCACATTGCAAGCCACCAAAGGAATTCAGGAGGATTGTGAAATTCGCATCAGAAATGGAAGACAGTTGCGCACATCAACAAGGAAAGGCTATAGAGGGCTTGTTTATGTTATTTATTTATTTATTTATTGGGTACTTATAATGCGCCTATACGCAATGTGTATTAAGGAGCAAGGGGCATGTAGCTGTGTGAGAATATGTCTTTTAAGAAAGGTCATGGTCCTAATGAATTAAGCAAGCAGAAGTCAGAGGGAGGAGTGCTGAATGGCGGAGAAGTAATGGGAAGGAAGGACATTACAGCGACGAGAGTAATACGTTCTGAGGAAGCGGCAGCAGGACCTGGGGCTAGCTAGCTCATCGAACCGATTGGTAGTTAATGGACAAGGACAGACATTGAAGTCATTGAAAGAGCGAATCCTCCATGAGCGATGAATCAGAAAAGCCAGACAGGCTGCAATGATCCTGTACTGCCACCATAAGGAGTACAGGTAGGAGCCTGACTCCACTTTGGAATGAGCAGGAGCTGTTCACAAGTAGAGCGATGGGTTATTGTTGGGACAGCGTGATGAAGGATAGAGGATGATTTCACAGGCATGGGTGTACAAAATTGTCATGGGATGCTTGGGATAAGGTTTAAGAGAAAGATGTTAGGGGGAGAGGAAACTGCTAGATGGAGAAAGCCAAAGAGGTGGAAGATTGTAAATGGCAGGCGAGGGAAATCCAGATACTTGGGTGCTGGCTAGTGTGGTAGGCGTTTTCAACTGTCCTAAGCAGCTATAGGCAGGCAGAATAACATGGGCAAAGAGGAGCCCTCACATGAAACATAAGTTAACAAAATAATGTGAAGAGGACAAGAAGGTGGGGGATCATAAGTACCCCAATACGGGCAAAGAGGAAGTCATCCATGTCTGGCCCTCAGGGACCACCGGATAATCTTAAAACATTCAAAAATAAAGGACAGAGTGTTTGCTGAGATTTTCAAGTTGATGCACTAAGGCGTGTGATGCGTGCAGAGCCTCTGATCAGAAAACATAAAGAATGGGGTGTTTGCTGAGATCTGTAAACTGGTGCACTGAGGCGTGTGATGCATGCAGAGCCCTCGATCAGAAAAGATAAAGGATGGGGTGTTTGCTGAGATCTGTAAGCTGGTGCACTGAGGCGTGTGATGCATGCAGAGCCCTCGATCAGAAAAGATAAAGGATGGGGTGTTTGCTGAGATCTGTAAACTGGTGCACTGAGGCGTGTGATGCATGCAGAGCCACTGATCAGAAAATATAAAGGATGGGGTGTTTGCTGAGATCTGTAAGCTGGTGCACTGAGGCGTGTGATGCATGCAGAGCCACTGATCAGAAAATATAAAGGATGGGGTGTTTGCTGAGATCTGTAAGCTGGTGCACCGAGGCGTGTGATGCATGCAGAGCCCTTGATCCGAAAATATAAAGGATTGGGTGTTTGCTGAGATCTGTAAACTGGTGCACTGAGGCGTGTGATGCATGCAGAGCCACTGATCAGAAAATATAAAGGATGGGGTGTTTGCTGAGATCTGTAAGCTGGTGCACTGAGGCGTGTGATGCATGCAGAGCCACTGATCAGAAAATATAAAGGATGGGGTGTTTGCTGAGATCTGTAAGCTGGTGCACTGTGGCGTGTGATGCATGCAGAGCCCTCGATCAGAAAAGATAAAGGATGGGGTGTTTGCTGAGATCTGTAAACTGGTGCACTGAGGCGTGTGATGCATGCAGAGCCACTGATCAGAAAATATAAAGGATGGGGTGTTTGCTGAGATCTGTAAGCAGGTGCACCGAGGCGTGTGATGCATGCAGAGCCCTTGATCCGAAAATATAAAGGATTGGGTGTTTGCTGAGATCTGTAAACTGGTGCACTGAGGCGTGTGATGCATGCAGAGCCCTCGATCAGAAAAGATAAAGGATGGGGTGTTTGCTGAGATCTGTAAGCTGGTGCACTGTGGCGTGTGATGAATGCAGAGCCCCTGATCAGAAAATAAAAAGGATGGGGTGTTTGCTGAGATCTGTAAGCTGGTGCACTGAGGCGTGTGATGCATGCAGAGCCCCTGATCAGAAAATATAAAGGATGGGGTGTTTGCTGAGATCTGTAAGCTGGTGCACCGAGGCGTGTGATGCATGCAGAGCCCCTGATCCGAAAATATAAAGGATTGGGTGTTTGCTGAGATCTGTAAACTGGTGCACTGAGGCGTGTGATGCATGCAGAGCCCTCGATCAGAAAAGATAAAGGATGGGGTGTTTGCTGAGATCTGTAAGCTGGTGCACTGTGGCGCGTGATGCATGCAGAGCCCCTGATCAGAAAATAAAAAGGATGGGGTGTTTGCTGAGATCTGTAAGCTGGTGCACTGAGGCGTGTGATGCATGCAGAGCCCCTGATCAGAAAATATAAAGGATGGGGTGTTTTCTGAGATCTGTAAGCTGGTGCACCGAGGCGTGTGATGCATGCAGAGCCCCTGATCCGAAAATATAAAGGATTGGGTGTTTGCTGAGATCTGTAAACTGGTGCACTGAGGCGTGTGATGCATGCAGAGCCCTCGATCAGAAAAGATAAAGGATAGGGTGTTTGTTGAGATCTGTAAGCTGGTGCACTTTGGCGTGTGATGCATGCAGAGCCCCTGATCAGAAAATAAAAAGGATGGGGTGTTTGCTGAGATCTGTAAGCTGGTGCACTGAGGCGTGTGATGCATGCAGAGCCCCTGATCAGAAAATATAAAGGATGGGGTGTTTGCTGAGATCTGTAAGCTGGTGCACCGAGGCGTGTGATGCATGCAGAGCCCCTGTTCCGAAAATATAAAGGATTGGGTGTTTGCTGAGATCTGTAAACTGGTGCACTGAGGCGTGTGATGCATGCAGAGCCCTCGATCAGAAAAGATAAAGGATGGGGTGTTTGCTGAGATCTGTAAGCTGGTGCACTGTGGCGTGTGATGCATGCAGAGCCCCTGATCAGAAAATAAAAAGGATGGGGTGTTTGCTGAGATCTGTATGCTGGTGCAATGAAATGTGTGATGCATGCAGAGCCCCTGATCAGAAAACATAAATTTGTCAACTGATAGCTATCAACAACTGGCAGGGTGTCCGCGACAGGGGATCTGAGTCACGTGATTGAAAAAGAGAGCGAAGCTTCAAATGTCCATGATGTCCCTCGAAACCCTGCAGAAGGAAATTCCCAGTTGTTAGTACCTACACATTAACAACTTTTCATATCCTTCGAGATGTCCATGTAGAAAAGCATTAGGGTAGGACAACTAGGATCACAGGCAAAAAGAAGTCTGGTGTCCTGCCACTCTGCCCTTCCTCCCTCACCTGTCTTGCCTCCTCCAACCTAAAAAGCAAAATGTACCTTGACCTTTGACACCCTCATTGACCTGCCGCATGCGCTTCCCTATTCTAACCTTTCATTCCCCCTATCTATTTGATCTTTCTTTTCTTCCTGTCTATCCATCAGTCTAATTGTTCATTTCAAGATCACTACAAACAGGTGATATAGGCCCACTATTCACATCCCCACTGTGATTTTGGCAGATCACTTTATCTCCATATGGGTCTGTATGCCAAAGGCAAACCCATGTTTTCAGATCTAGGCCTTTTTCGAGGAGTGGGTGTTCTTTACCATTTTAAATTCCAAGGATAATTTAAAAATTTTAAAAAGCAGCAGACAATATTGAAAGATGATTACAAATACCTGAAACTCTATGATTGCTAACACGTTTAAAGGACTGCGTGCAGCCTACTTTTCCTTTTGCTCGGTTTTTTTTTAACAAAAAACACTTTTCATCAGTTTAGACGATAGGCCCTTCCTACTGTTCTAAATTCTGATCCGTGCTAGTGAGTCTTCCGAGTGTGCATTTGAGAGGTTGACTCTCTCAGCGTTCAGTGTCAACGAGAGTAGCTAATCATGTACATACAATGACGCGTAACACACATTTTATAATATTAACAGAAACGCCAGGGGTTATCGTCCATATTTACTATATTCACAGGTGTTTGACTGCCAAGCCAGGCCCGGGATTCGCACACTTATTCACAGGAAGGATGGGTTTGGATGCATACTCATTGACAGCAAGGGTGCACAGAAATGTTTCGAAGATGTTAGGTGCACAACCCTGTTCACTGGCTGCATGCTGTCAGCATCGAGATGCTCTCCTGAAGAAAGAACAGCCCTTTACAGAAGCCCCCTTGGGGAAGGCACATTATGCCAACTGGAGTGGTCTCTAAAGGGAAAAAGACCAACATCAAATGTTCAGGGCAAGCAGGGGTGGATGGTCATTAGGAGACTCTGCAGATTTCCTGATAGGCCAATGCACCCTGGGTCTCTTTTGTGTGATATTTCCAAACGTTCTCATAGGAAAAGACTTGGACTAGCTGAAAATGTGTAATATGGGGCCACTATGAAAATTATTTCCAGGGCCTCTTTTGGGTCCCAGTAATTATTTTCCAGGGCCTCCATTGGTTCCCAGCCCACCCCTGAGGGCAAAGAGACCTCAAGTACACTGGCAAGTTTCGGGTATAACGCAGATGAGTAGAAGAGAAGTAGCACACCTTCATCCCATCACCTAATTCCTCCATAATATGTTCTAGCCAGTGACAAAGCCGACCATGTACAATTATCAGCTGTGATGTGACTGGGAAGCACCACCAACCAACACCTGGGCGTAAAGGAACAACCAGTACTCCACCGATATTTTGACAAGCAAAGAAAGCAAGTCCTTAAAAGCTTAAAGATCCAACTCTATAGTAGTCAAGACTTGCATGGAGCAGGACCTTAGGCTTTGACCTTTCTCATTATAATATTTATAATCACTCTAGCGGTTCATTGATCAATGGAGGATATAATGAACAGTCCCCAAGGAAGATCACAGCCTCACTTCGAAGAAACAATGATCATCCCCTATCATCACATATGTCTAGGAGTCCATCATCAGTTTTTGATCAACAACAAGATTGGTCCTGGCTAACGTGGGCCTTGTCTGCAGAAAGGAACCCAAACTTCTCTTAGCTTCTCTAATCTTCAATCTTCGGATATGTTTTTAAGTCTCTTGTCGCGGAATACAAGGGGACATTCTTCATTGACGACTAATGCCACAGCAGAGCAATTGTTAAACAAACATCATATCATTTCTCTTCAGGAAGCATGATGATGTCATGCTTCGTATTTGATAGCTATACATTGTCCTTCAAATCTGCTAGAAAGGGTCAGTTAGGCTGCCCCTCAGGTGGTTTACTTACCTTGGTTTGTTCTTGTTGGTATGTATGTATTGTAAATTCATTGGAAATTACATTTGGTGTACTGGGAACACATGCTAGGCTATCGCTGGTTTCCCCCATCGATACCTTTATCCTTAACATTTACTGGCATTCTGGCATTGCTTAATTCGAGATGTTTGTTGTTATAATTACGGCCTGTGTCAATGAATGGCAAGTAATTAATCCTAGTGGTCAGATTATCTCACTGTTGGATTTACATGCTTGCTGTCTTTCTATTCATTTGGTGACGAGCCTTGAATGTTTAGACTCTGGCAAAAAGCAACCTGGCTAGGTGTGGTTGAATAGTCTGGATGGCCTGGGTTTGAATGTACTGAACGGCTCCATTATTAGAGATGTTCCAGGCCATTATAACTGGACGAACGGTTCAGCCCAATCAACATTAGATTATATTTTCACCAGCAGGGGCTTATACGATAGATGTACTTATCTTTACATTTCTCCAAATGACTACAGTGACCATAGTTATTTGTGAATGGTTTTTCAATTCAATCAGTTTAAGCAAGAGCAGTCTCCATCCATCTCCCTTACTATAAGAGTTAACTCAGTAGGAAATCGAGTCAGCTGGGACAGGTACACTATACGTAAGGTAAATGAGTCTGCCTCACTCCGTCTGATCGCCTCTTCATTGGATTAGCAGGACTTCACATTTACAGTGGATAATCATGGTGACCTTCTGGAGGACCTCCTTTCATATAGTTCACATAACTCTCAACAGAGTGTAAGTCCTTCCAGGAAGCACCTTCATGCTTTTGATCCAAATGTGGCTAATCAGAAAAAGGCCATGCCCTCACAGCTTAAATTCACAAAATCAAATGTGTCCCTTAGTCCATTTTCCAAGACTTTCCAAATTAAAAAAGTAAAACAATTGTGCAAAAACTGAATGAAAAATAATTGTGCATTAAGTTACCAACGAGATGTTGAAAAAATGTTACTGGTGTTGAGGAATAAAGATGTGAGATAATTTTGGTATATGATGAATGACCTAACCCGCTCTCAGCCTGAGCACAGAGTTTCCTCTGTTTCAGAAAAACAATGGGCTACTCATTTTGGTCAAGTATTTAGTACTCATACAGAAGCAGCTATAAATATGCCCCCCTCGCTCATAAATCCATCATGTGTTTGGTCTGTGGTTATTGTGATGGATCAAATCTCTGAAATTATACATACATTTTGTTCTTCGAGGGGCCCGGTCCTAATAACCTTTCCAATATATCATTTAAGGTGTATCCCGAAACTTTGACATCTATATTGTATGTTCGTTTTAACAATATTGTCACCATTTGTACTTTTCCCAAATCTTGGTCTATTGCATACATTTTACCATTTTATTTTAAGGGTTTACTTTCCAATTCACTATATTTTCGACCCATAGAAATTATTGATGCAGACAGAAAGATTGTTGCTGTTCTGATGCTCCAGCATTATGAAACATGGCAAAAGTCAAGTAACAGAATTCCCTAATGGCCTGTTGGTTTCCGAAAACACCATGGGACAACACTGAATGGGTTTTAATTGAAAGCTATTGTTAGTCAAGTTCAGCAGCACAAATATGGAATTGGTTTGCTTGGCCACAATTGACCTCTCTGAGGCTTTCAACACAGTTAATCGAGGTATCTTGTGGACCAAGCTGCAGGAATGGGGAAGCTGGGGAATCCCTCATTATTGGCCTTCATGCTAACTCAAAAATACAGGTTCTATTAGACCATGATGCTGCCCTGTAGTGTTGTAGTCCCCCTTTTAGAGGGGTTAGGCAGGGCTGTGTACTTGCACCTTGCCAATTTAATTTATATTTTAGTCACATTGGCGAGAACCTAAATTCTGCAGCCTTGGCCAGCCCGAAGATTCAACATTTATAACCAATATGGCTTGCATATGCCAATTACTTTTTAATTTTGGCATACATCTTCTGTCTGCTTTTTCCAAATGTGCTGAGCTTCATAAATTAAAGATGAATAAATCCAATAAAAACTAAAATAATGCATTGTACCAGCAAACAAATAGTTACAAAAAGTCCAACCATCTTACCTTTATTATACACCGAACTTAATATGGTGTTGATTGAAAGAAATTACGTTTTTTTACATGAATGTACCGATTTTTGTAATCGCCTACTTGCTGACTTGGGTCTTCTACCGGTTGACCTTATAGACAATCCATTGAGGGTTAATAGATGACTTCATAGGCAATATTGAGTTGAGACAACTAATTTGTTTGATTCTTATGAATCACTAAAACATTTAAGATTAGATTCTAAACCAGTCGGAACTGTTGCCCCTTATCTTACTGTGTACCCTCAAAGTTCTGTGAGACAACTGTTTATTATGTTTCAATGGAATCAAGTACCCACCAAGGAGACATTGATTCGTTTAAACATGATGTCGGCTGATCAGGGTGTTTTCAGGTTTTGTGGATACTGCAACTGTGTGGAAACCGTGGAAAATTTAATAACATTATGATTTAACCATCAGTGCCTTCGAGAAGTAGATTTTAGGCGATTTTTACCAATAATAGCTACAATGTCATATGACTCTTTTATGCAATTTTGTTTAGCAGGGGGAATCACATAGTGTCCAAACAGGCACGCTGACATCAAATGTAAACAAAAAACCTGAAAGCTGACCAGGCGGTCAGTGCGATGCCTGTTTCAGTGCATCTTAAATAACTTGGACGTATAATATAGTGTGCTATAGTTAGGTCTATTAGACATCAATTAATAGATAATATACATGGGCTGTTGTGTATGCATATAGAATATTAAATTACTGTTGCGTACAAATATAAAATATTCATGCGTGTGTCCTGTATGATTAATGGGATCACATTACATGATGAAGGTATTTCTCGAAATGATCTAAAGATGGCTGATAGCAAACTCCCTGTTAATTCAAAGTACAAGGATGATACTAATTAACAATTAGCATACACATTCACCAGCATATACTACTTATTAATGAACATGTATGGAATTAGTGACCAGTAACTCACATTGTACACCCTAGTAATACATTGGGTGACAGAAAGTCAATAAAGGTACATTTCATTGGTGGCGCTGTGGAGCATCCCAAGATGGCTGCTTAGCTTTTGAGTTCCGTGCGGCTCCGGCCCTCATCTGCCCACATCTGCGAACATCGGAGCTTGCTACACTCCTATTGCGGCCAACCATCTGCCCCTGTCTGCTGGGCAGCTCCTGGCGGAGTCCCGGCCTTCTCTGACTGCTGGGAGACTTGCTACGGCCACATCTCTCTGGAGGCCTACCCGGGCTGCGGCGGTTACTCGAGGCCTCGCCACTCTTTCGCGGCCCGCCCGCCCCTGTCTCCCACCCTGGGGGACCCCGCGGGGCGGATCGCTGCCGGACGGGGGGCTGGGACCGAACCGACGGCTGCGGCGGCCTGTGGGGTGCCCCGCCACATCGACACTCGCCTGGCGGAGGACTGCACTGTCGAGGTGAGGAGCGGAGGGGTGACGCATCCGGACGGGGCACGGTGGGCCCGGCCTTCACCTCGCGCTGCCCCTGGACCTGCCCTGTGGGCGCCCCTGCCCCCCTGGTGCGCCCCGCTCTGTATTGCCAGCGTGATCCACGTCCACATCGGTGAAGATCCCCCCGGGCTTGACTCGACTCCTGGACCCTGTGCCCACCACCTCCACGTGGCTGACGCTTGATAACCACGGCGGCCGTCGCTACTCTTCGTCATGCCAAGTAAATCGAAAGGAAACTGCAGGGGAGGATCGATGGATAGATTTGCTAGAGCGGTTCCGAGATCCGACGCTTGCTCATCCCCACCCCCGCCGGAGGAGTCCGGGGTGGAGTCGCGGGCCGGGCCGCCGGGACCTGACCTCACGGTTATCATGGAGTCGATGGCCAAAAATTTCGCTTCCTTCCACGAGAAGTTGGACGATATACATGCCAATGTTGCCTCGCTCAAGACACGTGTAGACCAAGCCGGGACCCGAATAGCGGAGGCTGAAGGCAGGATCTCTACTAACGAGGACGAACTACACGTGCTGCAGTCCACGGTCGCGGCCCTGTCCCGGGACATGAAGGCGGTTAAATCCAAATGCGATGACTTGGAGTCCCGCTCTCGCAGGAATAATCTACGCATCATCGGTGTCCCCGAGAACGCACTCAAGGGGCGCATGGAGGATGCGATCGAGAGCTTGCTTAGGGAACTGCTCGACAACCCGACCCTGTCTCCGCACTTTACGGTCGAGCGCGCACATCGGGCCCTGTCCCCTCGCCCTAGACCGGGTGATCTTCCGAGACCCATCATTGCCAGGATCCTGAACTATCGGGACAGGGACCTCATCCTACGCTTGGCACGGGAGAAGGGAGAGCTGCGCCTGGAGGCCAACACCGTCAGGATCTTCCCCGACTTTTCCGTAGCGGTCCAGCAGGAAAGGCGCCAATTTCTTGGTGTCAAAAAGCTGCTCAGGGAACGCAATGTCCCATACGCCATCCTCTTCCCGGCGCGATTGAAATTGACCCACAACGGCAAACTCTACTTCTTCACGGTCCCCGAGGAGGCAGTGAAGTTCATTGAGCTGGAGATACCATTACCTAATCCGATAAATGCTCCCGTGGCCGCTGAGTGAGCACTCCCTGTAGTGCCCCACTCTCCTCGCCAGCTCTCTCCGCTCATTTTGGATGTGTTGCTGGTAATGCTGTTCTTTGCCCCAGCGACTCGAACCCCGTGGATGGCCATCCGGCCTGGGGTTTCGCCCTGGGCCCTTGGACACTACTCAATACTCCTCGTACACTGTATGCTCATGCGTTAGATCGCCTATTGTTTTCCTGTTATCATCCGACCTCAACTCCTGGGTTCGAACTTGGATCCTTCACCGCAGAACTTGACTTGATGGCCCATGTTGGCCTACATGATGCTTAAGATGCCGTCCGCACGGCTACAGCGCCCCCACTGCGTTTGCAATGTGTGTGTTTGTGCTTGGTTTGCTGTTAGGGCTGGGTGGCCACTGTTGGGCTGAATCGTGGGCGCATCCCCGTTGGGTGGTGCCCTCTGTTCCTCCCCGGTTGGGGAGACCCTGTCACTCCCCTGGCTTAGCTGGGGACCTTGGGTTTGGGTGGGGGACGATACCTACTGCAAGTTGCGGGTGGGCAGTGTGGGTGGTGGGTGGTGATGTTGGGGGTGTGTGGGATTGTATTACAAAAGACGGAGGTAGTGTGGCAGAATGCATGACATCGGGGCACCATTGTGGGGCCCATTTTAAACTACTGGCTGGCTCTAGGCAGAGAGTATGGGATGTACCCTAATTCGATGCAATGACAACTGTTGTGCTGTCTTGGAATGTATGGGGCCTTAGTAACTACACCAAGGCTCGTAAAATTATGGCTTACGCCAACAGACATTGTTGTAAAATTTTGTTCCTGCAGGAGACCCACTCTGGGGGCCACCTGGCCAGATGCATGGCCCCTTCCTGGGGCCCCAATAGATATTTTACCTCCTACTCCTCCCGGGCTAGGGGGGTCCTGACGATGGTTCACAGATCGCTCAAGTTTTCTCTACATAAGAATTATGTTGACCCTGAAGGGAGGTATGTTATCCTGCATTGTTCTTTGGCGAATAGGGAATACCTGCTGGTCAATACGTATGGCCCTAATGTGGACTCTCCTGATTTCGTTGACCGGGTGGCGGCGATACTGCTGGGTTATGTGGGGGTACAGATTATCTGGGGGGGGGACATGAATTTCATTATGGATACCACGTTGGACAGAACGGGCACTGCCCCCAGATTGCTCTCGGGCGCAGCGCGTAGACTATTAGCACACGGGGTGACACTAGATGTTCGAGACGCATGGCGGGCGATGCACCCGTTGACGCGCGAATATACCCATTATTCCTCGGTACACGACAGCTCCTCGAGGATTGACATGTTTTTCGTGTCCAGTACGCTTCTGGGCAGGGTGGCTGAAACTCAGATCTTGGCGCGTACCCTGTCGGACCATTCTCCTGTCCGGATGTCCGTGGACCTGGGAGTCCCGGTTCCCACTATTAATACTTGGCGCTTCAAGTCTGCCGCCCTGCAGGACATAGTATTCAAGGCGGATATTCTTGCTGATATACAGTCCTACTTTGAGTTTAACTTGTCCCGGTCCACCTCCCTGGGGGTCCGGTGGGAGGCCTTCAAAGTCTTCATCAGGGGAATGTCCATATCGAGGGAGGCGGGAGTACTCAAGGCTACACGTGCTGCTCTTGCCCGTTCCGAAACCAAATTACGCGACCTGGAAAGAGCGCATCCCACTTCGGTTGACCCAGCCACCCTCTCCCAGATTAGTGAGGAGCTCCAAGCTTTTAATGACCAGGCCATCAGGGAAGTTCGATATTTCAGTCGCCCCCAGGCGGCTCGCAAGTATGGTGAGGGGGACAGGCCGGGCAGGACGCTGGCTGCTGTGGCCAGGGGCGAGTGGGGTCATTCACAGATCTCCTGTATCAAGGACAGGTCAGGGCTGAGCCAAACGTCTGACCAACGAATCTTGGAAGTCTTCGCGGACTTCTACGCTGACCTATACTCCCAGCCCCCTGAACATAGCGAGTTCCAAATGCGCGATCTCCTCAGCCAGATCCCCACGACACTCATTTCCCCCACAACCAAAGACTCACTGGACTCCCCCATTCTGCTGGACGAAATTGTCGGGGCAATCTCCAATCTACCCAAAGGAAAAGCTCCCGGTCCGGATGGGCTAACGGCAGAATTTTATCAGGAGCATGTGGCCATCTTGGCCCCCAGGCTGCTGGAGGTCTGGAATGAGTCGCTCCGGCTGGGCACCCTCCCTCCATCATTGCGGGAGGCCGCCATTACGGTCCTTCTTAAACCTGGGAAACCTGCTGATGAGTGTGAATCATATAGGCCCCTCTCGCTAATGAATCTAGATACCAAAATATTCGCTAAGGTGATTGCCAACCGCTTCCTCCCGGTCATGTCCTATATGGTGCATGATGACCAATCAGGGTTCGTCCCTGGGAGGTCGACGTCCCACAATATTAGACGGCTATTCAATGTCATGGCCCGCATAGATCATGGAGTTGGCGCTGTGGCGGTTACGCTGGATGCCCAGAAGGCTTTTGACATGGTCTCCTGGAAATATACCTGGTTGGTGCTGGAGACCATGGGTGTAGGGCCTAACATGATAGCGTACATTAAGTTGCTATACACTTCCCCGGTGGCTAGGGTGCGGGTTAATTCCCAGACGTCAGCTCTGTTCCCTCTCTCTAGGGGCACCCGTCAGGGTTGCCCGTTTTCTCCGATCTTATTCGCCCTGGCAATAGAGCCGATGGCCGACTATATCAGGGCCCGGCACGCCCACCAGGGGATCCGCCTGAAGGACGCTCCCGAAATCGTCTCGCTCTATGCAGATGATGTTTTACTTTTCGTAAGAGACCCGGATGTGCACCTGGACCCGATCATACGCGGTATCACCCGGATTGGCACTCACTCCGGGTTCACCATTAACTATACCAAATCCGAAATTTTCCCTCTTACTAGCTCCACCGCCCAACCGCTCACGGAGTACCCGCTACGCTGGTCCCCAATGGGGATTAAATATTTGGGGGTCCGGGTGTCTCGGTCTAGGGAAACACTGCTAGCGGATAACTACCGAGCTGTGGCGGAACAAGCTGAGGCCAAAATCACGCGCTGGCGCGCTCTCCCGCTGTCGCTGGCCGGTAGACTCTCGCTGGTGAAAATGATCCTGCTCCCTAAGTTCTTGTATATCTTCTCTAACGTCCCTGTCTGGCCGGGTGGGAGATACTTTACAGACCTTCATAAAGCACTTGCACAATTTCTCTGGCACTCTGGTGCGGTGCGTAAGAAATGGTCGGACATGTGCCTCCCATATGACAAAGGGGGCTTCACGGCCCCGGACCTGCTTAGATACTGGACGGCTGCACAGGCGCAATTCGCCTCGTACTGGTACCCCGGACCCCCACCTCGCCCCCACGTCAAATTGGAGACTCTGGCGGGGGCACCCTGTAACATAATGTCCCTGATTCTAAATAGGAAGTATGTTCCGGACTCGCCTATCGATCCAGTCCGCGCCACTGTACAGGCCTGGGGCCGGCTGTTTAACACGTGTGCCGAACAACACCCATACTACAGGTGGCTTCCCGCCTGGAACCTTCCCGGGCTTGAACCCACGTGTGACATTGCACTGGCGCGGCACTGGGAGGCGCTGGGTTACCGTGCCCTCACTGACTTTTACCCAGATGGGCGGTTTATAACACTGCAGACGTTGAAGCCGGGGCACTCCGGTTCAGTCATGGAGCTGCTGCAATTCTACAGGCTGCGCGCAGCCTTCCGCAGCGCGTGGCCTGACTTCCCAGCTGAGCCTCCGGACTCCCCCGGGATTGCATACATCGCCAATTCGGGAGGGGCGCGGGGTGTGGTCTCCTCATTATATGGATTGTTACTGACCGGCCCCTCTCCCCGCCCATCCAGGGCACGGGAGGACTGGGCCGCTGAACTGGGGACGGACCTTACAGACCAATTGTGGGGGAAAATGTGCTCTCATACCAGTGGGGTGGCCTTGAACTTTCGCTACCGCACCATACAGTATAAATTGCTCAATAGGCTGTATTTTACACCGGGTAGAATTTCGAGATTTGCACGCTCTGCTCCCCGGCCCTGCCCTCGCTGCGGAACCGATGGGGCTGACCATCTACACATGTTCTGGGCCTGCCCGGAGCTGGCCACATTCTGGTCCAAGATCATGCAGACGTTGTCGACAATTATTGATGTTGATGTTGACCTCGACCAGCTGGGGGCACTGTTTGGGGTGTGGGGCCTCGGGGAGCCTAGAGATGTGGTCAAGTTCCTAAATGTAAGTTGTGTGGTGGCCAAGAAATGCATCTTGCTGGATTGGAAAAGCTCGACCACCCCTACATACCAGAAATGGTTGAACCTGCTCACATGGTCTAGGAATTGCGAGGAGGGGTTTTTGGATATGCTCCCGGCCCGGTCCCGCCCCCGTAATATCTGGTCTGCCTTTAATAGTTATTTGAACGGTTTGGATGACATCTCCACGGTGGGCGGATCTCCCCGGCCTTCTACTAGTGTTGTCTAAAGTGTTGGTGTCTCATGTTATGTTGCTGATGGTCCCTGACAGCTTACGTTCCGCAGAAAAGCCCTTGCATTAATGTACCTGTATACTGTATTTGCTCTTGCTGTCCTGATGTAAATGTGTATGCTACCTGCCTCTGTCAACAAAAATAAAAGTTTAAAAAAAAATTTTAAAAAAAAGGTACATTTCATTATGGGGGTTGTCTCTCCATATGCTCTACTGTTGACTGGTGTGTAAATACCTGTTGATTTGGAGTACCAAAAGAGTTCACATCTTCATTCAACCAGATGTACTTCGTGTGGATAGACATGTATGTGGCATTATGGACTGGCTAAAATACGTAGTTGGTCCTAGACATATATTTGGTGATGTGTTAATAATTTTATTATACATCAGATACTAACATGAATCACTATTAGCTATTACATTTACATGCAGGTCTTATAAACCAACATTTAGAATGTACTCAATTACAAACTTTGTATTATGTAACTATGTTGTTACACAGAACGAGATCTTCAACTTTTAGCATTCAGAATGGAATCAGCTGAGTACATACATTAACATAGAAATGTTTTTTAAAGAAAATGTGTGAGTGAGAATTCCTCATTCAGTCCAAGAGGAGCCATGGAATCCAGACTGTGGATCCAGAACATTTCTCTTTTGCTAACAGTGTTTGTGTATTGCCACCTCCTGCTGGAGTTCTAACTGTTTCTAGCACAAGCATCTTTTTCCTCACTAGAGGACACTATATGATCCACCCAGAGGCACAATTGCATTGCATGGATACTAAATAGTTATATCTATAGTTTCTTTACAGGTGCACAACCATTTGTTTCGCCAATTAAATATATTGTGATACAAATGCACCCTTGCATAATATGAGGTAAGATTGTGATTCTTATTTAATTAATTGTCCTGCTTCTGGATAACTATACTACACTGTAAATCTATTAAAATGTGGGTTTACTATGTCTCTAAACCCCAGGTATATACTGTGGAACTCTACATAGAACCCACACACTTTATAAGTGTGCCAAGACTAACACAAATAGAGGTATGCTTACTTTCCTTCCCATTTGTAATATACAGTTTTGCAAATATCTTTGAGATGTTATCCATTCAACAGGAGAATTACAGATCATTTTATTAGATACACATTATCTAGAATTGAAGAGATGATACAAAGCATTCCATCTCTTTGGGAGATCAGAACCAGGAGGTCCTTTTTTTGTTACTGAAAAGTAGATTGATATTTTGTGGCATTTTAAAAGGTGATGTACTTGGACACGGACATACACTCTTTAGAATAGTGAGACAATTATATTCTCAACACTTACTTGATTATTTGATTTACTTTGTAGATGAGAGTTGAAGCTTGAAGATTTAAATAAACACATGAACTGTATGAATTATTTGCTCCTGATGAAGGGACTTTATTTCATGAAATGCGTGGAGCTCTTGTTTTAAAAAGCTTTATAAAAACAGTGTAATTATTATTTTAACTACGTTTGGTGAAACCTATGATTAAATACAATACGGTTCCATCCATTGTACAGACCAATGTAAATTACTTGTATATGACAATTGTGCTGGGACATTGAACTAATTTAAAGAATTGGGAAGAACCACAGTAAGACATGACTGAGTATATTGTCAATATATGAGGTGTGCAGGGGGAAGGAGTGTCCACTAATAGAGGACACTAAATTGTTATGTGATTGCAAATTGGTGACTTTTTGAGCTAGAGCCGCATTTTTCACCCCTGCACCTGCTAATTTTCATGAATTGTTTTCTATTTTTTTTTCTAATAGAATACATCATACTTAATTACAAACAAGGTATGCACTCCCAATCCCTCTGCATACATTTTGTAAAGCACATGCGCTTTACCTTGGGTGTTGTATGTGATGCGATTGAGGTGAGCATATGGTAGAATGTTTGGATCTGTATGACTGGAGGATGGTTTGGCAGGTACGAGAGGTGTACCATTGATTTTAATATGAATATCCCCAGTATGTTTTAATAAAAGATGTATATTTTTGCACTTGTGTTTTGCACATGTTTAAACATATGGGACCTCATTACACTGTGCCAGTCCGGTAACACTGGTGACGGTAAGCTTACCGGCACTGTTGTTGCCAGACCAGCACAGTACGACACTGCAGGCGGGTGCCGTCCCACCCACCAGGGTCAGACCTGGCAGGCTGAGCAGCACCTGCCCGCAGAGTTTCACGGAAGCACCAGCACCATTGTTAACAGTGACAGTGCTTCCGTGGTCCCCATTCCCAGTGAGTCCTATGGGATTCATAACGGTGCCGGTGCTTCCGTGGTCCCCATTCCCATTGAGTCCTATGGGATTCATAACGGTGGCGGTGCTTCCGTGGTCCCCATTCCCATTGAGCGCTATGGGATTCATAACGGTGCCGGTGCTTCCGTGGTCCCCATTCCCATTGAGTCCTATGGGATTCATAACGGTGCCTGTGCTTCCGTGGTCCCCATCCCGACTGAGTCCTATGGGACTCTGATGGGAATGGGGATTAACAATTTACCGGTACCTGACTTGCTGGAATGCCGGGGTCGTAATCCCCCAGTGTTTCCCGCAAGCCAGTCACCAGTAAATATTGCAAGTCTGGCAGCAACCCACCCGCAGCACCGGCAGGGTAACCGCCAGACTTGTAATAAAGCACACGGTTATGTTGAATTGTGTATTAACTTTGTACTATGTTGCACATTTAAAAAAATTATTCTGAAATAAATAAAGCATGAAAAATTGGTTCACGTCAGTGAGCATCAAATTTATAGGACTAGTGTTTAACACCATAAAGAATATATGTTCCTATTTATATAATTGTTCTAAGTGCTCTCTCTTTCTTATTGCTTAATGTGATTCCCACTGAGCCCCTAGGTTAAAATTCTTATTGTGGGACAACATCGTATGTGTGTGTTTTTATGATGTCTGATGCCTTTGATCTCCATGAAATATTGATCCGTTATCATTGTTACAATATTCAATGCAATGTCAGACTACTGCAATGCACTATGTACTGGCTTATTAGGTATACACATGTCTAGACGATGGAGGGCTCAGAAGGCATGATTTCGAATTATATTTGTGCTTACAATGTTTCATAATGTTTTGCTGGCAAGGCACACCTCCAATTGCTCCTAGTTGCTGCTTGAATCTGCTGTAAGCTCAATTATATGGCCTACAAATGTAAACACCAAACATCACTGCTCTACCACAGCAGGATAACATGCTATATTCCCTCTTGATCCCTATTGTCAACATAACAGACCTATCAAAGCAGTCACGAGTAGCACACCAGCGTTATTGCCGGCTAAGCTCCACACATCTGCCGGCACACGCTTCTTGCGCAGCAAATCGACAAACGGGCTTGAATCACAACTTGCCCCTAAAGAGAGAACCTGCAGAAAATCCTTCTCTTCTCGTGCACCCACTCTCCCGAACTCGTTCCCGCAGTCGGCTCGGAGTGCCCCCACAATTCTCCAATTTTGCAAATCTCTCGAAACATGGCTCTTGCAACACCTGACCGAGGACTGATTCTAATGGACGCACATACTGGCACACGGACCTCACAATACTGAGCTACTGTTAAAATATGGCAGCCTAACTGTCAGCTATGCACACTCTGCATAGCGCTCCGCTGCTCTGGAGTTAGGTTTGCACTTTGAACAATGAAATAAAATAAAATAAAATAAAAACAGACCACCTTCCTGGTCGAAAAATATCCTTTGGAAACTAGAGGTGTCTCATCTTCTTCAAAACAAAAAAAACCCTGCCTGCAGGTGTCAAAACATTGGAAAACACTTAGACATCAGAAACACCACATCAATCACAAGCTGCAGTCTAACCTTGAAGCAGTAATTCTTCTCGCGAACGCACTGTGTTCTCTCCACACAGGCATTCATGGACAGCCATGGTACACTTGTACAATGCATGCATACACATACATTGTTAGAGACAGTTATGTGTCCACATAATGAGTCTGAAGCAGCATAGGTGGGTGCACATTATCAATAATGGGTAGTATTGGTGCACAGAGATTTGCAAAACTTGAAGCCATCGTGGAAGTGGAGCTTTAGCCCTACACAGAGAACAGTATGTGCTCTTTTGGTACCACTAACCATGACCGTCGAGCACAACAAAAGATCCAGGGTCTAAATATGTAAATGCCTTTGAATCTATGTCACTGATAATGCATGCGATGTGACATAGCAATAATGTGTGTCCATGATCAGCTTCTGCGTTATATAAATCTCTCTATGGCCTTCCTTGATGATTGGGTGTGGACTTTCATCACTATCTGGCTAACTCATAGCTTATTATTAGGCTGTCTGAATCAGATGGATTTGAGCCACATGCAGTGGGGGTTCACTGAGGTCCACCAGTGGATACAATCCAACATTGAAGCACCCATTAGTCTAAGCAAGCGTAAAACCACATTACTACTAGTGTTATTATTATTATTATTATTATTAATATTATTATTATTATTATTATTAGGGTATTTATTGAGTTGGACTTTGATTCCGGAAGCAAAAGAGCGCTTTACAATCATAGAGGGAAGAATAGGGGCAGGGAGCATAGAAACAAGGGATTGGGGATCTAACAGAGGAGGGAGGACAGTAGTCAGCAATAGATCTACAAATAACCAGCTGAGGAAACAGGGGATCAGAACACCCAGTCTCAGGTAAGGTGGGCAGTGGAAGGTGTATGGACCTAGGTGTTAAGGAGGAGCCATTCCTTGAAGAGGAGGGTCTTCAGCTTCTTCTTGAACTGTAAATGTGAGGGGCGAGTTGGATGCTGATGGGGAGGAGGTTCAAGAGTCTTGGGGTATAGACAAAGAAGGACCGTCTTCTGTTCTTTTTCCTTCCTGCACCAGCGGAGTTCAAGTCTGCGCATATCTTTACTTCTGGTGGATCGTAGACCTCCGAAGATGATGAGTTTCTCAGTGAGGTACCTTAGGAACTTCAGGGTGAAAGGAACCCGTGCAGCTCGATGAGGGTGATGTGGTCGAATTTCTAGAGTCCTTTGATGAGTCATGCTTCAGCATGCAGGTTACATCTCAGGGGAGCCAGAGTAGTTACAGGAAGGCCTTCCAAAAGGGCAATCCCACCATTCAGGTGGGAGAGGACCAAGGCTTGGACACCAGATCTCAAGTTATTTTCTGAGATGAAGGGCTTGATTCTATGCAGGAGAGAAAGTTGGTACTAAGCCATTTGTGTCTTCCTTGCTATGTGCTGTTTGAAGCATAGGTGTTTGTCGATGTCAAACACATGGCACTAGGCACAGGTGTCCAGCTGGGGTGTGAAGCGCTCGAGGTGAATAGCAAAGAGCCAAGTCAAGATGTACAGGTTTTCTGTGTTGTTGGTCAGCAGTAGGAAAACAATGAGAGGCAGGCCTGTGGATGTCTCTGATGGAGGATATCTTGAGGTAGAGCTACATGTCATCTGCATATTGGTGAATGTGGATTTAGTGTAGTCCAAGGAGGGCTGCAAGAAGTTTCATGTAAACATTGAAGATTACAGGGGTGAGCATGGATCTTTGCGGGACTCCACAGGAGATGGTAGAGTTGGTGATCTGGAGGAATCCATTTGTACACACTGGTGGCGATTAGCAAGATATGAGTTGCTGTCATTCGTCTCTGTGAACAAGGAATCATATGTTGCCTAAATTCATTATAAAACCTCTGATGTAATTTTAATGTAAGATTATTGAGGGATCTGCAGCTGAATTTAGTTGGGCTTGATATTATTTTCTAATAGCCAGAAAGAAGTGTTCATAGACAATATCTGGGAGCTAATACCAGAACCACCATATGTTCTTAGTCAGATTACTATATCTCTCCTCTGTAAGGTTAAGAGAGGGTCCTAGAAATTCCCCCCTAACTCCCATGAACATGATGGCCCGAAGAGTCGAGAACGCACAAAGTCACTAACTATTTGGACAGCTCCCAGAAGAAACAGTGACTGGCATATGCAGAAAGGTATTCCTTCAGACAGCCATTCAAACATTATCCAGTGAATGTTTTTATGGATACATGTGGTGCTTCAACAGTGGTCCTAGCCCCAAATGCCTTAATGGATGACATTTACTAATGTTAGGAAACCACTGTGCTAACATCAGTAGTGACAACATGACATAGCCAGGTTAGTCATGACGCACACTCGCAACCATGCACAACCTTATGCAAACACGCACTCGTGTACACGAAGAACTTGCTTAGACAGTTCTGCGGATGGAGGACAGATACATATACATACTGTCAAAGCTTTTATTATTTTCTCCTTAGCTAATGGCAGAAAAGCTAAACACAAGGCAACAAAGAAATGCAGAGCAAGCTTGCAGATGCTTATGGCAACTAACCCTATGGAACTGCATGATCGCATAAGGGGCCTGGCTGGACCACATACGACTGACCTATAGGAAACATAGCAGGACATAGGTGTGCAGAAATCATAGTATAAGTATAACGAAGATCACATAAGGCCAGTAGTCGCAGGACGAGAGGCGAGAGAAAAAGCAGACCCAGGCTGCATAGAGCAGGAAGGCTAGGGCTCACAGCCAAGGTCAGAGACAAACAGCACATTCCAAATCTGCAGAAAAACGGAATAAATCCTCATAATTGCAGTCCATAAGAGCTTGATTTCGTGGTCCTCAACCACGTGATGTGGCCGAGCTAGACAATGGTCATTCATCCACGGTGGGAAGACACAGTTTCAGCAACACAGACGTGAAGTGAAACATGAACAATTTAACAACATTGCAACATGTAGAGCACTCTCACAGGCAAAAGTGGTACTGCTAACAGATAAATTGGGTACACATAGTCATTCTTATCACCTTATCGAGGTGTACAGCGCACTGAGAAACGAGCTGGGTCCCAGGCCTGGGAAGACCGGTTCCAGCCAATCAGGGGACATGAATTCAGGGGTGGATGGCAGGGGGTAAGGGCCAATGGTAACCCTGCGACCATGCAACAATGTAATAGACAGTTTCTTGGAGAAGAGGCAGGCCAGCCGCATGACATGGAAGGGGCAATTGAGTAAGATCTATAAGGGCAATCCATAGTGTATACTACTCTTAGCACCCAATGAAAAGGTGTGATAGGTTTTTCAGGGAGGGCTCAGGTTGTGAAGACATTCTGTTTCAAAACTGGTTGACACGAGTTTGGGGATGGAGATTCCAGAGATTTTTGAATGTGCTGTCTGATCCTTGTCAGTTTTTGTAATAAACATCAGTTTTAACTTGCCCTTGGCAGAGTCCTCCATTTGTTCTGGGGGCAGAGTGTTTGGGCCCTTGGGAGCCGAATAGGTAAGATTGTAGTAACCCCCAGACCTCTGGCATACCAGACCTCATGAACAAGTTGGTAGCAGAGGAATGGTTTACTATGGATGTTTTACTATGCCCGTTTGGCATAAAGTTGCCTCTTCCACCACAGCGCCTGGTGGGCTGCGGGCGCCTCACGGAAAGAGAGCCAGACGGGGTCAGCACCCCCGTGCAAAGGCTGTCAGGAGCCAGCTTGGAAATATCCTGCCCGTGATCTGTGAGGAGTCCAGCAGCCAGAAAGGTGGTGTGGCAGCTTTGGAGAACCGGTAGCCGAACAGCGTCAGTGGATCACTGAGTGTAAGGCGAATAGAAAAGTAACGGGGGTGCAATGGTGGTAATGAGTATTGTTGAGTATCTTTGAAGTAATGTTGAGTATTGTCTAGTAGTGTCGAGTACTGTGAAGTATAGTAGCAAAAGGAACAGAGGTAGATGTCATTGTTGTAGTTAGGGCACATTCAGTCTTAAGGGAAAAGATTTTGGTGAATAACCTAAACTATTGACTTAAGGGCACAGATGACAGAAGTTATGTGAATAGTGGATTCCCTGTGGATTGGGCATTTTAGCTCGGAACATGGATGGTGGTATACCTGTATAAGGGATTAGCAAAGGGAGATGGCCTATATTGCGGAAAGGTGTTCATCTCAATAAGTCCTGAGGAGGCGTTCTATTTGCAAGGGGACACTGTAGGTACAGATTGAACACGAAACATAATGGTATGCCCTGTTAGACGGCAGGAAGACAGCTTTGGGGTCATGTTGGGGTTGTGTAAATGTTTGTGAAGTGGGACATTAGCATTGTGAGTGTTAGGCAACACTGTATGCAGTACCCTGTGGGAGACTGCACCAGCATTGTCCTCTTAGCAGTAGATAACCCCCCCTTTGGTATATGCATGTACTACACAAGTTGGTAGAGTGACTGAGCAGCCAGGCCTATCTCTAGAGGGGTCAATGTGAGCTGTAGGGTTATCACACAGAGATGCACAATGACAAGTATCCAAATAAACACTTAGGGCCTCATTACGACCCAGGCGTTGGACCATGGTGCTAATAGCACCATGGACCATGCCAGTAACTTACCGACTCCGCCATGGCGGAATGGGGAATTACCATCCCATTCCGAGGTTGGTGGGCGGTAATTCCCCATGCCGCCATGGCCCTTCCCCATTCCCATTTTTGCCCCATAGGGCTCAATGGGAATGGGGAAGGCACTAATTATGGCACCGTAAGTTACGGTGCCGTAATTAGCTCCTAGGTCCCTTTGCGGGTTGGTTTTTTAATGCCTGCTAAAAGCAGGCGTTAAAGTGCAACCCGCAAAGGGACCTCGTAATCAGGCGTTATGGGTTTAACGGCGCCGACACCTTTTACGGCGCCGTTAACCCCTTAATGCCTGGGTTGTAATGAGGCCCTTAGAGTCTGATTCATGGAAGTCTTTTATAATGGCGCAATCCCAATTGTTGATTAAACAATTATTTATTAATTTAACCGTCAGTTGAATACACCTCTTTAAAAGGGAGCACAATATGTGGCACAATAATATACTACAAAACTACACACTCTCAGTTTCAATAAATCAGTAGGTACCCATTAGGGATGGCACACAGACACTTCCTACACCCTGAGATGACTTAAATAACTAGGACACTGCGGACATTGATCTATCACTGGCACATTTAGTGCAATACTGAGATTAGTGTCAAAAGGAAAAGATGAGAGAATAAAACAATGGTTAACAAATATTCTTCAGCAGGTAAGTACCTTTTGACCCCTTCGGTGCAAAGTAAATTAACACTTTCCCAGCTACACAAGTTATCTAATGTGTGACTTTTGTTGAGGGATAGTTGAGGCACAAAGTCAGAGGTAAGAAGAGTCTTTCAGGGAGCCAGGACAGCCAAAGTTAATTGAGCAAAATTCTAGGTGAGCTGAAGCACTTCTTGCAAGTAGGTAGAAAGTCTTGCACAATGTTTTAGAAATCTTTGTAGAAAATTAAATCACAGTAGGGCCACAAGCTGGGAGGTTTGGGAGGGGTAAAGCTACAAGCAACTCTGCGAAAGCAACCAAGACAAGTCTCAAATGAGAGCTAGCAAGGCTAGACAACAAGAGGTAAGCAACCCCTCATTTTTACAGTACCTTAGGTTTGAAGGCATTGGTTCCAGCTGGCTTCTGTTCCAGTTGTAGGTCTGCAGATCCTATGTTTCTCAGCCTCAGTCGTGGGGACAGGAGGGAGGATGGCTGGGGACTCCTGCTTTATGAATTGAAGTTCGGCGGCAGCAATGGGCAAACTTCAGATCAGCGGCACTTCACGGTTTCAGCTTCTTGCGGCTCTCGTAAACAGCACCACTGAGGTTCTCGGATACCTTTATGGACTTTCCTCGCATCTGGGGTCCAGCACTCTGTTGAGGTGGCTCAGGCTTGGTCAGCCCTGCTTCATGGGTGTCTGGAGGATCTTCCTGGAGCTCTGGTCTGATTAAAAACAATGCACTCTATCTGGTGTTTCTCTCCCTGGCAATCGGTTCCTGCAGCAGCAATGGAAGTACAGACAGCTCCGAGAGGATGTCCAGACGAGTTCGTTTTGGGGTTGATTGGTCCCACCAACCCAAGGGGAGAAGTCATCCGTTGCAGGGTTTCTCTATTCGAGGCAAATTCAGAGCTTCAGCAATGCAGCAGGGCTTCACTGGGCAAACCACCGGTCCAGGATTTGCAGCAAGCGTCTCTTCCAAGTTCTTCTTCGGATTCCTTCGTCCAGTGGTCGACTCTGCTTTCCAAGCCAAAAGCCTCGCATTTTATGCAGGTTTGTCCTGTTCATCTGAAGCCTAGATGTCACTCACACAGAAGGGGGGATGTCCTCCAAGGACAGCCAGCTGGCCAATCACCTTTGGGTGCATTCCTATAACCAAGGGGATTAAGCACAGGGAGTTTCAAGAACCTCCCTCACTTCCTGCCCTGCCAGACACGCTGGAGCCAGAGTCGGGCTTCAGCAGTGAAACCTGCCAAAGACAAAATGAACAAAGGGACAAAACCTGGTTTGGCACACAGAGTGAATCTCATGAAGAACCTTTCCAACAAGAAATGTCGAAAAAGAGACCAGGGCCATTTTGACAAAATGTAGCATGGGTATTTTACTGTATTTTACTTTACTGCAGCTGCAATTGCAGCCTGCGGTAGAAACACACAATGGTAGGAAAAAGTAAACCACTGCCACCAGTCATTAATTGTAGAAATGGTAACATAAAAATGTTATATGAGAAACTAGACAAAGGGGATAATAAGTAACCCCTCCAGCACCCTATTGTATAAAGTTACAATGTAAGTAAGCACCCTATTGTATAAAGTTACAATGTAAGTAAAATCAATTTCACTTCACTGATCTTGGAAACAGAAGTTTAACCAAGAGAAGATATTTAAACCTTTGAGAAATCTGGAAAACTTCCCTGTGTCACTGCACTGAAGGTGCTGTGTGACACAATGTAAAAAGATGATGCCTATGGAGTTTGTCAGACTCCAAACTCAAATGAAACACAGTGTTCAAATCAATGAAAAAATACATGATAGAGTGGGGAAAAAGGTCTCACTCTCTAGAGGTTAGAAATTAAAAGTCCTAAAGTCCAGCAAAAGTGCTGGGGATCTCTAAGGCAGAAGGGAATTAGCACATTTCTGAGAATTCTCCCTAACAGTGAGTATGGTAAGTGATCTCTAGCACTCCCTTGGCTAGTCAAGTGGTGGTGTCACCCATTAGGTCTGTGAATAGGACTCGGAGAGCACAAGGTGTTATAGAAGTTGGTGTTGAGAAATTTAAAATTGACCGAGGAGGCATTCAGTGGTGGGGTGCGGAAGGCGCATTCGCGAGATTGGTGGGTGTGCTTGAGGAGGCGGAGAGTTGCAGAAGGGCGGTGCGTGGAGCACGCATGACAGGTTGTTTTAGAGCCAGAGAGGCCCGACAAGAAGTGGTGAAAATTGGTATTTGTGATATTCATGAATCTGAACTGCAAACATTAATTGTGCTTGTGTTATAACAGAGTGGCGAAAGACTTGACTTGAGGTCAAGTAAGTGTAAAAGCAATGGACATAGGGAAGTGCAGGGGAGACATGCCCCTAATGCACTTGTGTAAGGCCCTTCACTGCTATAAAGATTTATAAATTTAGCTCAGAATGGACAAAAATTACAGAGGGTAAATTGACTAAGCCATGGTCACAATGCATACGTGTCTCCAAAAATATGCAGCAACCACTGTAGACACACATACAAGACAGCTATAAGGGGAAAAAGTTGACCAATCGTATAGCGATATTTGAACTCTGGTGAATGTTCCTGGAGGACGAGGAGGAAGTAGCGAGTTGTCAGTGGATGCTTAGCCAACAGGAGACACCAGAGCTAGCGGACCCACTCGCCACTCCCCAACTTCTCCTGTCAGCTAGAAAGAAGAGGATGCAGAAGAAGTATAGGGGTTATACCCTATTTGGGAGATAAAGGCAGCGGAGGGGTACATAAATCCAATATTTCAACTGCCGCCATATATAAAGGAGGAGGGGCAGAAAGAGGCTGAACACACAGACAGTGGGATGGGAGCACGCGGCGAGACACAGACTAGCACCAAGGCGGGGCTAGAGGGCATAGCATGAAATTAATGGGTAGGAGGGCAGATACTTCTGAAATTGGATGGGAAAACAACGGGAGAAGCAGCAGTGGCGATTAAAGGAATGTTGGGTCATACGGGAAGCAGTGAAGCACAAGACTGGGAAGAGATAATGGAAGAAGTAAAAGAAAGGAGAAGGAAGAAGAGGAGAGATGTGAGAGAGCATGTAGAGGAAAGCAAAGGGAGGAAAAGAAAGAACGGGAGCAGCGAGAGATGAGGAGGAGAGAGCTCAAAGAGATAGGGAGGTGAAGCGAAGAAGACGAGAAGGCAAATTAATTTTTTGTAAAGAGGGGGTGGAGAATGTGGGCAATACAGTGACTTGTAAGAGAGCGCAAACGAAAGGACGAGGATGAGTGCACAATAAGAGACATAAGAACACAGCACGGGAGACAACAAAATGGGCACAGGTAGGTGAATAGAGCCAGACAGTACTACCACACAGGCTAGGACTGCCAATCCATCGAACAGGACAGACTTGGGGTCCTGTGGGGGATGGGGTAGTGAGGACATGATTGACTTTGGAGGGAAGCCCAGCAAAGTCACAACCTCTAGGAGGCTGTGGTTCACAGATGATTTCTGCAGTGATATGGACACCGACTCAGACGGGGATGTAGAGGGAAGTGAGGATGAGGGAAGAGGGCGAACCAAGCATCGGTCGATGGGGTAAAGCGCAGATAGAAGTGTGACATGGGAAGTAGGAAAGAACACAGGGTGATTTAGGGGTGACAAGGATGATCGATCACACCAGTCCAGAGACACATCACACAGTCTGGATGAACTGATCCCATACGTGCAGAGGTTTAGGGATCTTCCAGTGTGAAAGAAGGGAGGTGGCCAAGGCATGTACTGACATTAAAGATGGTGGGACACCAGATAGGCAGATTCAATTGACACGTGGAGCAAATGAAGAGATCGCGTTCACCCAATTTCCCTTACTGGAAAAGGGAGGGGGAAAACCTTAATACATAGCATGGAAGCACATAGACAATATAAACTTGAGGTGTAGGCTACCCTCGTTAACCACGGGTACAGGGAAATGGATATACAAAATGGAAAGGATGACAGCAGGACAGAAGCTGGCAATGGGAGACATAAAGGGGTTACTAGTAGCAATCCTCGGGGAAGCCGCTGAGGACGTATGGAAAAGTGCAGGGTACCCAGGACTATCCTCCCAAGACACTGTGCACCGTATGGAAAGCTCTAAGGACACAGTAACCAGACACATCAAACATTATTTCGATTATGGCACACAAAATGGGGGAAGACGATGATTCAAGAGCCTTGGTGCATTGAAAGGCCAGAACCATGGGACAAAACAGTAGCATTATTCTACCACATATTATGCCTGGGGTTGCCAGAGCAGATGCAGAAACAACTGAAGAAATTAGTGGGGATGGAGGTAAAGCCTTGGACAGAAAAACAGCTCACAATAGTACTTTATTGTAGGCTATTGAAAGAGAACATGAGGAAAAATCTTGAGGAAAGAAAGCAGGAGGAAGCGATGTTAGTACAGAGGAAGCTATCTAAATATGCCATGAAAGGGTCAGTATTGATGAGCAGTATAGCACAAGGGGCACCACAGATGCAGTACACACTGCTGCCTGTGGGTGGAGGACTCATGGGGCGGGGGAATGCACAGCAAGGATTTTGAGGAAGAGGGGGGGCACCTAGAGGATGTGGCTATGGTACCATATGCAGAATAACCACAGGGTGTCCCCGAGGAGGTTTCAAGGATATGGACAGCAAATACAGCAGGGGTCTGGGGGGTTTCCAAGGGCTGGGGAGAGATTCACTGCAATCATGTGTGTGTGGACAGATAGGGCATATAACAAGAGTGTGCATAAGCAGGGGAGGGATGCAACAGATTGGGGAAATGCAATACTAGCAAGCATAACAAGGGAAACAGTACGAGTACTTCATGCAGGATCAGACACCACAACAAGGACAGGCACCAAATGCATACCTGCAGATACACCAGCTATGACACAGGCGCCACAAATGCAAGCACCTATGCAGCAATATTTGCAGGTGCCACAGATGCAAGGTAACACACAACATGCATACACGGCACAGCAAATATCGCAAATGCAGAACAGCACACCACCAAACGACAGGACCATGGTAAGCACAGACCTCCTGGCAACAACTCCCATTCTGAAACTGGGGGGGTCACTAAAGAGGGAGGCAAACCATTCCTGGGGAATAGGATGTCCTTATAACCCTCAATTGGACAGCCCATAGATGGACTTCATGTGTTGCATCCTATTGATTACACCCAACCCTGCGGAGGAACCACGTATAGGCATGACGATAGGAGACACAACTTTTTCCTTTCTTGTAGACAGAGGGGTGACTAAATCCTGTATCAGGAAAGGGAAGCATAGTATGTCAGGCGATGCCATGAATGCTCAAGGGTTCTCTGGGGTGACGGAAGTGGTTCCTTTTACCAAAAATATTGCACTTTCTATAGGGGAGCATGATCTATCATTGCCCCTACTCTATTCTCAACAGACACCTGTTAGTATACTGGGGAGAGACATCATGTTCAGACTTAACATGACCATTTATTTCACCCAAAAACAGATAGCGTGCTCCAAACCAGGGTTACTCCTTCTAAACCTGAGGGAAATCATTCAAGCTTATTGTGAATGAAGGGTACAGAGGAGGGTGCCAGTGGGCGAGGAGATGTTCCAATATGGGACTGAAATCAAAATAGCATGGCTTACAGGGATTTAAGGAAAAATGTGGTGACTTCCAAATGAGTACTTATTCAGTCCAGAGATACCATTAGATGAGAAGAAGGGACGATAGTGCCACTAGAATTAGAGGCAGTAATCATAGGAGACGATTGGATAACAGTGCACAGGACAGATGACACAGGGAGACCATGGAGAGCAGTGATCATCAAAGCTGAATGGTACAGGATGACTATTCAATGACAACAGATCAGATCACGAGATGGTGTTTGAAGTGAGCCTCACATATTAGGTGAAAACAGGGAATTACCACAGAGAATGGCGATGGCGCTGAAAGCACCACTGACCATTCATGAGGAGGACTTAGCAATGGTACCCAGCATTGTATAAACCACAAGTCCCTATGATGTGGGGCTTCTGAAGGGAATAGGAGCAGTGAAGATAATGCTGAAGCCAGGAGCTATTTTACCATGAGTTAAACAATACCCACTCTCAAGGAAGGCAGACAAAGGTATCTATGAAACCAGTGCAGCAGTAGTGAAGCAGTGCATCCTTGTGCCAAAAGAATCACCATGCAACACAGCTGTGTACTGTGTCAAAAAGGCGACGGGGGGGGATGGTATTTTATACAGGACTTGCGCCCTCTTAACCATATTGTAGAAGCAGAATACCCTTTAGTTCTGAACACTGTGACAATTTTGTGCAGCATCCCCACAGAATCTGAAGAATGCCTTCTTCTCTATACCATTACATCCAGACCCACAAGGCTTAATTTCATTTCTATATAGAAATAAAAAGTGGGAACATACAAGGCTCCATCAAGGGTACTGTGAATCACCTTCAATATTTAATGGGGTCCTTCAAATGAACCTGGTCAATGTACAGATGGAGAGCACAGTTATACAGTACACAGACGACATATTGATTTGCAGCAAGAGAGAAGAACCATGTAGAAATGACTCAGTACATATGTTAACAGTACTGGTAGACAAAGGATACAAAGTGGACAAGGCTAAAGTACAATATTGCCAGACAGAAGTGTTATACATTGGACCGATGATCTCCCAAAATGGCCAACGAATGACAACAGAAAGGGCAGAGGCAATATACAGAACTGCAAAACCCACAACAGTCAGAGAAATACAGCAGTTTTTGGAGCTATGCAATTACTACAGGGCATAGGTTTTTGATTACAGCACCTATACTAGGCTTGTATTAGGTGCATTAAAGGAAGCACAGAGAGGGGAGAAGGTTATATGATGGAAAACAGAAATTACTGAGGCATTTAACAAGCTGAAGGAAGCAATATGCACAACTCCAGTGTTAGGGATCCCAGACTATCAAAAGGAATTATTTCTGTTCTCACACTCTGACGGAGTAGTGATGACTGCAGTACTGACACAGAAGACCAGCTTGGGGCACAAGCCACTAGCCTACTACAGTGGAAAATTACACCCATTAATGAGAGGACACTATCCATGCGAACAAGCCTTGGCTACAGCCGCATTCGCAGTGGACAAATCAGTGAGTATTAGCATGTGATGCAGCACCACTCACTATGTGGAGCATGCTCTCTTTGCAATACTGGAAAGACCAAACAGCACACTGACAACACAGAGGGCCTCAGGGTATGAGCTGTTACTATCTAACCTCGCTTTATAAATATTGAGATGCAGGCTAGTCAACCCAGCGACATTCCTCACCAATGCTTTAGAAAAGGGTGACTATGCACATGACTGTACAGCAAACCTAGAAGAATTGAGTGACACTCGTAAGGTACTGGAGGACACCTTGGGGGGATGTTCTTTATATTGAGGGATCTTCAACAATTGACCAGATGAGTGAGGAAAGACATACTGGGACAGCAGTTGTGAGACTGAGAAAGGATGGAACAATTCAGGTAGTGACAAGCGCAGGCCTACCATCACATTATTCAGCACAAGCAGCAGAATGAGTTGCCTCAATCTTAGCATTAGAGCACAGCAGGGGAAAACAAGTAATGATGTATTCAGATTAAGCCTATGTGACATCCAGAGTTCATTGTGGGCTGTCACGTTGGATGAGGAGGGGCTTCAGACGTGCTGATGGATCCCCAGTGCAGCACTCACTCCTATTGGGCAGATTGGTAGACGTCATAGGCCTCCCACGGCAAATAGCAATTGTGAAATGCCAAGCACACACAAAAGTAGAGGATTCTATCTCAAGGGGAAATGAAGCAGCAGGCACAGAGGCGAAACATTCCACCTATTTAGGGACATTTAAGAAATTGAGGCTTTGTCACACACGCGCGATTATGCAAGAATCATGATACTAAAATAAGGGGTACAACATATAACCAGTGACACAAATTATGGAGCTGGAGCAGACTGCACCCAGGGATGAAAAGGAACTGTGGCTTAGGAGGGGATGTACAGTATCTCCAAAAGATGCCCTATGGTGACAAAACAAGACAGGGAAGGTGGTAAAGCCACTTGCATTATTGCACACAACACTGACACAACTACATTCTCCAACCCATACAGGGAAGGAGGTGCTTGCCGTTCATGTTGGATAAACATGGTTCTGCCCAAACTTGGCAGAACACATGGCCGAATTCATGATTAATTGTTTGACATGTAAACTATATACTGCAGGTCATATATTTAGAGTAGTGAGAGGAGCCATACCTCACCCATTTGGTCCATTTCAACACCTCCCATTGTCTATGATGACATGATCCAAGTTTGCCATGGGTACCGCTACATGATAGTGGTTGTGTGTCCTTTTTCCCGAATGATCTAAGCCGGTCCTTGTTTCCATGCTCACGTCCTTAGAGCATGGAAATTCCTGGTCCAGGAAGTATTCCCACAATGGGGCGTGTGTGAGGTCCTGTGGTCTGACAATGGCCCTCACTTTGCCAATGAGATATTTCAGCACATCAACCTTGCTGGGGATCCAACAGTAATTCTCCTGTGCCTATCACCCACAAGCAAACGCCAAGTGTGAACATCTCAACGGCTTGCTCAAAGAAGCTATATCCAACACTAAAACGAGTTTGAACAAAATGTGGCTCCATTGCCTACCCCTAGCCCTGTTCGCACTGTGCAACAAGCCCGGGTCCGACCACCATTTAATCCCACATGGGGTGGACACAGGACGGTGCATGCAACTTCCCTGGTTCCTCCCATTAAAGCAATTAATGATGCTGAGAGTGTAGAAAATGTATTGGGTCAGGAACTTTATGAATATACAGCTTTCTTGAATGCTAGTGCTTCTTTTATTTTTCACCAGCTGCAAAGACACCAAGAGAGGCCTGAAGCCAGAGTAGAAAACAACAGTGTTAAGAACAATGAGGAATTATTTAAGCAGCCACTTGCATACTCAGGAGACCAGGTCCTCCTAAGAAACATTTCCAGAAGGTGGGATGCACGAAGGTTCACGGGTCCCCACACCATTGATGGCGTAACTGAAAGAGCTATAAAGCTGGTTGGAAAGAACTATTTGAGCCATTTAGGTGACATCTAGCCCTACAAAGCTATGACCTCTCCTGGTACCAACATTGACAGGGCCAATGATCCTCAACAAGAACAAATGAACAATTTGTAAGCAGCACTGTCGGGCAGAGGACACCCAATGGTTACTCGCTCATGGGCAGCACAGTTAGGGCAAAGACTTCCTACACATCCAGAGTGAGGGTACACAGTCTGTTTATTATTTTTCTTTCCGCACACATTCATCACGAAGGTGCAACTGCATCTATTGCATTTCCTTCATGCTGCCCACTGATCCTCAGCCTGATATCTTCGAAGGCCAATTTGTCCAATTTATTAGATGATCCTACAGGTCTCGAGAATGCCATCCTAATGTGTATTTCCATGTCTTCATAGCATATCTGGCCCAAGTTTGCCCACAACTAGAAAGAGGAAACACATCCATCCTTGCAGTCCTCAGAGACCCTATAATTAAGGCTGTATTAGAAGAACTATTCATTTTTGCCATGACAGATTACATGATCAATGGGGCTTGAACGAATACAACACTATCACAATAATGCTAATTTCTGCGCATTTCAGGCAGGCAACTGATATCTTCAAGCTGCATCGGGATCCAAGCAGCATAAGTAAGGGAAGGGGTTATTAAAAAAATGGTTGTCAATAGGTGCACACCTAATTATCTGTCACTGTGAAGAGTAGTCACATAAACATTTTACAAAATCCCGGGTGCTGGGGAGGAATGCAGACCCTGACACTCATTCCCTATATGTTTTACTTGATGGTTGGTGAACCCTAATTCTAACACCGGTATGACTCCAAAAAAAAAGAACTAAAAAAGCAATAGTGTAAAAAGTTACCTCTACCGTGTCTTTATATGTAGTCTATCCCACTGAATGAATAGTATGTAAGTCAAGAATATCCACAGCTGTCTTCTAATCTATGGGGAATCCATCAAGGATATCTAATTTAGACAGGAGGTCATGCTCACTAATCAAAAATCCGAACAACAAGTCCTGATTCAACTAATCGTCAACCAAGGATGTGTAAACCAAAAATAGATAACTAAAGACCCAAGAGCTTACCCAAAGGTTTGGAAGATAGGGAATAATTCCCAATGGAACTTAAGTAGGAAAAACAACCAGGTTGTACAATCTCCGTTTTAGATATAATCGAAGTATCCTAAGGCTCGCAGAAGTCCTAAATGAATGTAAAAACTCACAGTTAGTGTTGAAATTAATCTAAATGAGCGTATCAATATCTCGCTATGGACCACCCTTACCTCAGTGAAGTATCTGTTGAACATACAGTAACTCCCAACTAATCGGCAAAGATAATTCGACTCGTCATAAATGGATGACACCAGTGTTCCAGTCAAAACGTCTAGGCACTTGCAGATTCAAAATCACGTACTGTTAGACCCTAGAAGGGGTAAGCATACAACAATGCTCATTATAATTCAATGAACCACGATGGCCCCATATTAAATACAGATCCAGATACTTCTAAATGAAGTCACCATCGTGATGCTTACAACAGATGAAAACGATCTTCTGCTCAGGCAAAATCCCGGCGATTAAATGTAACGTGCACCACTCGCACTGTGTCCGCGTACTGAATGAGCATTTTTTGCAGGATTTAATTAAACCAGGAAGAGGTAGGTCACATTACCTAAATTTAAAGACATTCCCGTCCCCTGCACACCATTAAAGCTGAAATAAATCAGTCAATACAGTATTTAAAAAAATGCTCATCTTGCCTTGTCTCTTATTTCCAAGTGGTGTCCTTGCATTTCTCTATTGGCGAATATCCCTTGTATTTAGTGCTGCCCCTGTATCCTCTACTAACATTACCCCAACTTCAGCATGTGGAAAGACCATGTCGGTAGACAGCAGAGCACTGTAAGCACAGTAAAGGGAGGTAAGCGCAGTGCTGATACAGACATGGGAGGGGTAAACCAGAGGAAGATTCCAAGGGAAAACAGCAACATTGAGATGGATGTCTCAGAAAATGTCCCCTATGAAGACAGTTATATAAAGACTCTTGACATGATGAACAATTACTGGCAATTAGACTAGGCAATACAATACGTAACTGATGGCCCACAGAAAGGAGAGACAAAAACAATAACACTGAAAGAATTATCCTGCCCGAAGAGGGGGGTTCAAGGAAATTGGAGAACCAGGATGTTAGAAAGACCACAGATGCTTGTGTATGTATACAGAGCAGAAGTATGGTAAGAGGGAGTAGTAGGAAGTAAAACACACACCCTAGTACAAGCACCAGTAAACACAGTACAGGGAGAAAATGACAAGTGCCTGAAAGAATGGGATGCAAGCACCAAGCTGCTCACTTGGGTAGAAAATGAAGCTGGACCAATGTCCATAATACCACTGAAGAAAAAGGCATTATGTTACCAGCATGAAGGTGCAGTTAAGGTTGGAGATAACACAGAGTGTAGGTACACAGAGAGGCATCCAGAAATGAAGGTTGGCACAGCAGTATTAATGGACCACTATTGGGTGTGTGGGTCCAAGGCATATGAGAAGCTGCCACCCAACTGGGGAGGAGTTTGCTCATTGGTGCACATCAATATGCCAGCAATGGCAGTGACACAGAAGGATGTGAAGATATACAACTTCCCTAAAATGGATACTAATAAGAGACAGAAGAGATCAATCGAAGGAGAAGAAAGGGGAAGAAAGAAATGGTATGTAAATAGAAGTGAGTAGAAAAGAGATAACGATTTCTCCTCAGAATCAGAAGCAGCACTATCCAATGTGCACCTGAGCATCGGTTGTTCAGTAGGACAGAGATGTGTTTCTCATCAGTAGTTCCATCTGTCCAGACATATACAAACACAAAATGGTTGCAGATAACCATATGGGAGCTTATGCTGATGATAAACTCTACAGTAAATGGTTTCAATGCGATAAAGGTAGAGCTCCGAGCAGTAAGGTTAATGGCACTCCAAAACAGATATGTTCTAGACCTTCTCACAGCAATGGAAGGAGGAGTTTGCACCAAGATCGGGGGTTGCTGTTGCACATTTGTGTCTGCAAATGACAGAGAGAACGGTACACTGGCAGAAGCAGTGGCAAGATTATCGAAAATGCATGCTAAAATGGAGGAATTAGTCAAAAGGACAGGAAGAGACCAGAACTATTGTCATACATATGGTCTTGGATGCCATCATGGTTAGCATATGGACTGAAAGCATTACTAGGAGCCCTAATACTAGTACTAGTAGGACTGTGTGTGGTTAAGATATGCATTACACAATGCCGCAAAACCACTGATAAGACAATAGGAATGAAGGTGTTAGTAGATGTGAACACGAAAGAACAATAAGACAAGATAGTAGAAGAATGAAATACCTTAAGAGCCAGGATAAAGGAGTTTTCACTGTTCCTGACTGAGATGATTACTTTCGACAATCCATTCAACAATAACAGATACTAGGGGAAATGGGTATGGTGCAACCCAGAAGGAGACTGAAGTTATATGACCTGGAGTTTCTATGACCATGCAAATTATTATGGACATCTTGGAGGAGTGATGAAGATATGGCCACCAAAAGAAATTGTGAAAAAGTATGGAGGTTTGGCTGAAATGTCGACCAGAGGGGGCACTGAAGAGAGGGTCCCAGGAATACCCCATCTCATCCCCATGAACATGACAGCCCGAAGAGTCAAGAATGCACAGTCACTCACTATCGGACAGCCCCCAGGAGCACCAGTTACTGACAGGTATGCAGAAAGGTATTCTCTCAGACAGCCATTCAAACCTTATCCAGTGAATGACTTTATGGATACAGGTGCTTCAACAGTGGTCATAGACCCAAAATGCCTTGATGCATGACGTTGACTTATGCCAGGAGACCACTGTGCTGACATGAGTAGTGACACCACAACATAGCCGCGTTAACCATGAAGCACACTCGCAACCATGCACAACTTTATACAAACACACACTCGTGTACACGAAGAGCATGCTTACACAGTTCTGTAGATAGAAGACAGATACATGTACATACTGTCAAAGCTTTCATTATTTTTCTCCTTAGCCAAATGCAGAAACACTGAACGCTAGGCAACAAAGAGATGCAGAGCAAACTTGCAGATGCTTATGGCAACTAACCCTATGGAACTGCAGGATCGCATAAGGAGCCTTGGAGGACCACATACGACTAACCTATAGGAAACATAGCATGACATAGGTGTGCAGAAATCCTAGCATAAGTATAACAAAGATCACATATAAGGCCATGAGTCGCAGGATGAGAGAAAAAAAGACCCAAGCTGCACAGAGCATGAAGGCCAGGGTTCACAGCCAAGGTTAGAGACAAAGAGCACATTCGAAAAACTTAAAATGACCAGGGGCCATCTGCAGAAAAAGAGAATGAATCCTCATAATTGCAAACCAGAAAAGCTCAATGTTGTGGTCCTCAAGCACGTGATGTGGCCGAGCTAGAAAATGGTCATTCATCCACAGTCGGAAGACAAACAGTTCTCAGCAACACAGACATGAAGTGAAACATGAACAAATTAACAACGTTGCAACATGGAGAGCACTCTCACAGGCAAATGTGGTACTGCTAACAGATACATTGTGTACACATAGTCATTCTCATCACCTTGAAGAGGTGTACAGAGTGCTGCGAACAGAGCTGAGTCCCAGGCCCGTGGAGGCCAGTTCCAGCTAATCAGGGTAGAGAAGTCCAGAGGTGGATGGCAGGGGGTAAGGGCCAATGGTAATCCTGCAACCCTGCAACAATGTAATAGATAGTTTCTTGGGGAAGGGGCAGGCCAGCCACCTGATATGGAAGGGGCAATTCAGTAAGATCTATAGGGGCAATCCATAGTGTATATCACTCCGGGCACCCAAGAAAAAGTTGTAATAGGTCTTTCGCAGAGGGCCCAGGTTGTGGACACATTCTGTATCCAAAAGGGTTTGACACAGGTTTGGGTGATTCTGGAGATTTTTGAATGTCATGTATGATCCCTGTCGGTTTTTTTAATAAACAACAGTTCTGACTTTCCCTTGGCTGAGACCTCTGTTTGTTCTGGGTGTAGGGTTTTTGGGACCGTGGGAGCTGAATGGGTGTGCTTGTAGTAACCCCCAGACCTCTGGCATACCAGACCTCACCAACAAAAGACTTAAATAAATATTGCAGGTGCTCTAGAATGCAGGTACAAAGGCAATCACAAATGTTCCTTAGTGGAATAACATTTTTCTAAATGTATGAATGCTCAACTGGCTCTCAGTAAAAGAAAGAGTGAAGTGTAAAGTGTTTTCTATTGTTCATTGGTATACATATGGTTAATCTCCAGCCTACATCAAGAGGAGGGACAATCTATGACAAATGGAGATAGATCTTGGGTCCAAAGGTAAGGACCTACTGATTGTGCTCAGGTTGTGGACAGGGTTTCTGTGGTAAAGAAAGCCGAACTGTGATACTCACTGCCTTATCTTATCTGCTGACTCAACAGTAACTTTACTTTCACACAATTGGATTAATGCACACAACTAACATCATTTGTCATAGAATGTCTGGAACAGAATTTAGATACCTATCACTATACAAATATTTATTGAATTGCATAAGAATAAATAACAGTTAAAAAGTCACAGGTCTTGGTAGGATAGCTCAGAGGCAACAGCCTCGCCTTGGAAGCAAGACGACGCAGACCAACACAGGTTTGATACCCAGGTCCACGCTTAGAACCGTCTGGGTATTAAGTGCATTATGAATAACCAATTACAATCACAAAGGCAGCGTAGAAGGAGACATAATCTCAGGGCATACAGTGCTCATGCTACCCAAACTCCCCTACTTAATATGGGAGGTCTACAAACTCTGTTCCCCAATTAACCCCCTTTTCCAAATCTTGTACCCAAGGTGGCAAGTGGCAGTGCAACAGATGAACAAAGGGAGGGATTAAGAACGGAGAACGAGGTGGTTTAAAAAGGAAGGAGGAAATGAGGAAGAGAAAGAATTTGAAAGAGGAAGCTGATACAACAGAGTTTAGGAGCAAGAGGAGAGATTAAGATCAGAGCAGATGACTGAGAAAGATGGAGACACATTCCTTCTGCCAAAGGGTTATGGGAGATTAGTGGCAGGAGGTAGGCAAAGTGTCGAGGAGATGCACAAGAAGTTGGGAGAGGAGAGCCAGAACCCCAGATAAAGAGGGACTAAAGGTCACCTGGGAATGAGTTTAGGTTGGGGCAATGAGGAGGAAGGTCGGGGTAGCTGTGTGTACAGTCAGCCAATGGCCCTGAGAGAAATGAGTCTGAAAGGGACAGAAAGGCTACTTTTAGGACATTCTAGTGGAGTCTGACTTGGGACTCAGTATTCTATACTGTATTCCCTCTTTCAGATTACCCTACTATGCTTGGGTTCATTCTGAGCCTATTAGAGTGCATGTGGGGGTTACCATACGGAAACAGATGGTCTTGTTGTTCATAATTTTAGGACATCCCAGCCAGCCTCAATCCTGACGGCCACCGACAAAATAACCCAATAGCGATTATAGTGGTACAAGGGCTAGCAGTACCTACAGAAGACTGCCTAGCACTGGTATGATATTCCCAAGAACAGGGGTAATGGAATCATTGAGATTCTCCAACAGGAGTTCTGAAGACAAAACCACGCTAAGAACAAATGACCTCACCACCATCAGCAAGAATAAAATAGAACCTAGAGGCTATGAGTGTTGCCAGGAAGAGACCTGGAAACCCTTAAGAGACTTTTCTATTGGAAAACGAAAGACTTGCATTATTTTCAGACTCCAGTCTACTGTTTGAGTTGTGTTATCCAGATTTCATCCAGAGAAGGGATCCTTGAATAGCGAAGAGACTTGCCCAAGTCTGTTTGTTTCATTTTGTCCAAAGGAGTGTCCTTCCGACAAGACAACATAATACTTTAAGACCTGTTGGCTCGGCTAGAGGGTAAAGACCTTTTGGCCTAGGGCGGAACTTCAGTACCAAACTAAGTACCATCTTGGGCTTCGAGGATATGTCAGGGGCAACGTGTTTGTCTTGGAAGCAAGACAACGCAGGGTGTCACTTATTTGAATCCCGGTCTAACGCTTGCAGGCATGTATCTAGGTGATATAAAATCTCCATTTCATTGATAAGTTCATTTTTACACTATCCCGGCAAACCCATCTGTTCTGGAATACCTTTAATAAATCACTGTTACAGAATCCAATCTCGTATCATGACTGTGATTATCGTATCCGACTTTGTGACAGGAGTCACTGAACAACCCTTTAGGGGATGGACGACTTTTGAGCCGCAGACCAGTCATGGATCATTTATGGAGCACAACACTGTAGCAGTTAACCAATGCCACTTCTGATATCATGCAGAATGGTGATTCTGCTAGAAGAGCAGAGTTCGCTTCACACCCATGGCAGCAGGGGGATGGCAGCCCGTGCTGTCCACCATAGCGTGGTCTTCTGAAATTATTTTATTTTAGGGTCCTCACATCTCACCATTTTGTTTAATGATTTTATAATGTTTGTCATGCCTGCCTGTCACTAATATGCCCTTGTAGTTCTCTATGCTCGTCTCGGAGTGCCTGATCACATATCCTTTGCTTCTGGAGTACTTGCGACACCTGGAGTGAGGTTTAATGTATACATGGGAATATAAGCAAGCATCATGTGTGATGGGTTGCAATGTGTTATGAACAATGTGGTGCTACATTGCATCTAATGCATGTGCATTCGTAGAATGAGAGGCCTAGGTATGTGTAGATGAGATAGGCAGATACTCCCGGATCCTGCGGCCCTTCCTCCCAGCAATATGGCGACATGTTGATCTGTAGAGATGGGTATCTAATGATTTCTACATATCCCTGTGTCTTAAGGAGGAATAGCCTAAATTTGGAACCTACATCTGATCATATTTAGAAACATATTTCTGCTTTGTACTTCATGGAATTGATTCTGTTCTATGCACCTCAATAGAAGCAAGGTACCTTTTCACAACCAAGTGTGTCCAGTTTTCAACTCTGTCGTTTTGGCATGTATGGTTTTCATGAATAACTATTAATCTACAAGATTCAAATATGACCCTAAATGCCCCTAAAGGGGTACACATCTTGAATGCTCCTAAACAGACAATAGATACCCAGATCTACTTTGATATGTGTTCGCGTGTAACGAATTACAGAACATGAATCACTTATTTATTGAATGTACTATTGAAGCATGCAATGTCTGATCATGTCAGTTTTTCTAAAAATAGACTTTGTACACCAAAATGGCACAGTAGAAATCGGTGCACAGTGTCATTGTGTGGGCATTGCCACAATGGTGTTGCTACAAGTGATTTAGATGGGTACTCAAGCGATCGCAGGCATCAGGTAGCATCAGTTAGCAATTAGCCAGCCAGATCATGGGCCTCATTACGAGTCAGGCATTAAGGGGTTAACGGCGCCGTAAACGGCGCCGACCCTTAACGCCTGATTCCGAGGTCCCTTAGCGCCATGGTGAGTTTAACGCCTGCTTTTTGCAGGCGTTAAAATCCATGGCGCTAAGGGACCATGGTGCTAATTACGCCACCGTAATTTACGGTGGCGTGATTAGCTCCTTCCCCACTCCCATTATGCCCTATGGGGCAAAAATGGGAATGGGGAAGGGTAAAATGGGAAATGGGGATTTACCGCCCCACTCACCTTGGAATGGGGCGGTAAATCCGCCAACCACCATGGCGTAAACGCAGTTTACGCCATGGCGGTAAAGGTACGACCCAGGCGGTAACTTACCGCCTGGGTCGCAGTTGAGCAGTTCATAAAATGGATATCATTCTAGTTGATGCAGATGCAGGGAAAAGTCACACAAAATAGGTACCCCAAATTTCCACTGCATCTCCACAGTCACATTTCTTTCAGGGTGTGGTGATCCTGCTACCGTGAGGGATTCTGCCACAGATCCTGAGCCATAAACCCGTGGAAGAACATCCATGCTACAAGTTATCAGCATTTGGATTCACATGAAGGGGAAGAGTTACACATATTCTATTTGATTTTATTATGCATGGAAAAAACAGGCATAATCTGTGCAGAACAACAGAGAAATAGCAGCTGCAATGTTTTCTATGGCAAACATCACTGCTGATCTCTGCCGTGTGCATCGTTATGTTGTTGAGATCACCACAGATTAATTGCATGCATGTGATGAATGGCAGGAAATCCTATGTTTCTACACACTTTACTCCCCTGGAGATCCTGCCAGGACTGTTGGTGGAGTGTTACAAGAAGGCGGGCCTTTTTATGGTTTTTTTTATGGTTTTATGGTTTGTGCAATAAACCTAGTGCTAAGACAGATATCTTTTGGCTCCTGATGTGGCGTCTATCATTACAAGGGTCTTTCAGTGCAGCCACTGACAAGAGTGCAATGCACAGGTCTTCTATGCCTGTGTTCTGCCGAGGGTCAGAATGGGACATAAAATCATCCCTGACACCAATCAGGTGATTACACTGGAAAATAAATTCACAGCAAGAGGATACGACTCTACATTGATCTCAGATGTATCAGGAAAGGTCCGTGAGATAAACAGGGATTCACTACTAGTACCGAAACCAACAAAATCTCGAGAAACACTGACATATGTTACCACCTACTCGGTCCAGAGCACAAGAATTAAGAAAGCCATCAAAAAAAACTGGCCCATGCTACAATTGGACCCACAATTGCAACATCTTTTTCCTGATCCTCCAACGTTTGCCTATAGAAATAGCAAATCTATACGAAAGACCCTAGTGAAAGCTGAGATCCCAGTTGGGGGTCCGTCCACCCAACACAAAGGCACTATTCCATGCCACAATTGTCAACACTGTGGCAACATCATAAAGGGCAATCACATTACACACCCCCATTCTGGCAAACCTTTACAATTAAAACACTCCTGTACCTGTGATGCTCAAAATGTGATATATGCACTGAAATGTCCATGTGGACTCTATTATGTAGGAATGACTACTCGGAAAGCGAAAACAAGATGGACTGAGCATAAGTCCAATATTCGGAACAAGAGTCCCAAATCACCTGTTTCATTGCACTTTACAGAGGCACGCCACACGGTGGCGCAGTTAAAATGTGTTATTTTAGAACAAGTGACATCAGGTACCAGGGGGGGAGATATACAACGGAAATTAGCACAACGTGAAATACTATGGATTGATCTTCTAGACTCACTGCACCCTCGGGGGATGAATGTTGAATTTGATTTAATGTGCTTTGTATAAATTAGCCTGAATCGCCACAATGTCTGCCCAGCTGCAAGGGTAACTGACATATGATTGTTTCATGGACTACAATGCCTCACCCCAAGCGGTAAATAGGGTTGTCCCCACGCCATTGTGACTCTGAGCTCATATTTCCACTCTCTATATTCCTTATTAGGTTTTCGTTCTCAAATACCTAGAGCCTGTGTCCTTAACAACTAGATTGTGTGATATCACATATTCCCCTCTTTGTCCACTCGATTCGTCACCATGGACTTGTCGATACATTTACTCTATGACTTTGTCACTTGGTGATTAGTAGATTAGGAATGCACATAGCTATATTGGCTTGACTCGCCAGTTCAATACCTCTTTTTAGTACAGAGATGCGGCCACCTGAGATACCCCCCCATGGAATTGTCATTTAGATTGATGCGAGATGGGGGCACCCCGCGAATCCTTTTGGTTTCGCGGTGGTGCCCCCACTCGCATCCCAGAGTAATCAATTTCTGTTTGAGTGCTTTCCTCTACATATTTAATATAGAGACCCCGCTACATGGGTTACATTGATTCCAAGGTCCTCTTACCTATTACTCTATGGAGTTCCTCTCTCTGCGATGAGTGGCCCACACCAATATGGCGGATTTCCCGGCTGGCCCAACGCGCATGCGTGGGGTTACCGGGACAACAACTAATGCCTACCGTAGTGGAGCCGCTACGCTTACAGCGGTCGGCTCACTCGGTGTTTATCTGCAACCTAGGTAAGTCTTTAGACTCCGTTTGGAAGGCGCACCTGCGTCTGCACTTTTTTGCACCCGCCTTTTTACACTTGGCGTGATGCATTGAACTTCATGTATCTCGTAGCGAGATACCAGGCTGGCGCTCCTATATACATTTAATATCTGTCTCTATCCCCTCGGTGGATAGCTTAGACATAGCTCGTTGAGAAAACTTTGTTATGACCATCTAGATGACTCACGACTGTTTGGTCTGATCATTACTCTGTTACTATTCCTTATAGGGTGTCCCGGCCGCATTCTGTCACTTCCCGGCCTCCGGCGCATTACAGCTGTTGACTGGGTCTGAATTGGAACTTTATCAGCCTCAGATTGAGGTTAGTACCCATTACCTCTCTGCTTATTTCGGTTCAAAATTATATCAGTTAACCTCACTGATTAGCTTAAATGGTAATGTTTATTCTTTTGAATTCCCCGCAGGAAAGGCTTTTAGAACGCATTTAACAATCACTACCCTACTACATACAGGAACAGTGAAGTCCCCACCCTGAAGATGGATCATTCGATCCGAAACGCGTTGGTTACCTATGTCACCTATTAAAAGGGGCTTCCCTGAATGGTGTTACTTCACAATACAAAACCCCAAGAGTGAACTTATTGCTGTTTGTTAAATTTATATCGCTGGTTTACAATTGGTTAATGAAATGTATACATGTCCCTTTGAACATTTACAGGATGTGAATAATAATGCTAGGCTTTGAGCTACTTGCTTTCTGCTTTTGTTGCATTTATGTACCTTTACAAACCAGGATATACTCTGTTTGTTAATTGGAATGAGAATTCCTGGATGCTTCACCATTGTCTGAATAATTCTTTTGTACATTGTTCATTTGTTTGAAAAAACAGACCTTGAGAGGTCTATTAAAAAGTATCAAAAAGTATTGGTCAGTACCAGATCTGTATAATTGGTTACATAAGTGATCTTACATGCCCGATTTACCCTTTATTGATGTTATGTATTTTCTATTTTGTAATTTGTTAAAGTCAAGACTCAATTAACACTCTTTCCACATGAGAGTATCAATTGATCAACTAAGAGTCAACATTTAACTCCCGAACGAAGATTCGGTAGGAGTGCATTTGGGCTTACTGCCTAGCAATAGGTAGTTTAGGTTGTTTAGATATTTTGTCCCAAGTGGTCTTGTGACGTTAGCCCGCCTGCACCTGAAATTTCACCATAAAATTCATTGACATTATTTCTTTATTTAATAGTGTGAACTAACACCTTTGGTGTGCTTCTACTCCACATCAATTATCCTGATTTACATTAGCTGTGCATTCCCACCCCATAGTTCTCTTGTGTTTTCCTTCTCTGACCACACAAAGGGAATTGCACGCACCTCCTAGATATTCGGTATTATATAATACCTGGATCTGTTCTCTAGTGAACAGTATAATATGTCTTTCTCTAAAATAGACCAGACTACAAATAATAGAGCTGAAACCTTAGCTTTCAGCGAAGAAGAAGCCACGAGAATCCTGGGGCTAATTAAGATAGCAGGAACTGAACTGACAACCACTGACAAACCAGAAGCCCTGATTCGACAATTAGAGTGGAAGATTCGAAGGGAAATCAATCTCAAGTTACATGCATCAACTTTAGCTCAGTATTTCACCACAAAGAGGATACCAAGAGGCCTGAGGGTAAACCTCGAACCCACCTTATGCAAAGAAAATCCTGCCTTTGTGAAACGTTGGCATTTGATCCTCAATAAATGCTCACTGGATTTGATCATTCTAACGATTGAAGAACTGGCTCGCTCTTTGACTACCTTGAATGAAGATATAGAAGGTCTCAAAACTTCACTAAGCAAAACCTACACGGCAGATCAACTTAAACAAATTCTTGAAGAAACCAATCAGAAACTAGCAAACTATTCACAGGAACTTGAAGCTAAAAAGATCAGGAAGTTCAGAAGGGACACGCAAGACTATAAGTTGGACATAGTCTATAGCTGGCAAGCCTATTACGGGTATAACCCGTATAAACAGAATAGTAGCAATCCACGGAAGACCGGACACCCCTCGACTGGGAACACCTCTTCTGACGCTTCCAGCACAGAACTAGACGCCATATCAGGTCAGACCGCGGAAACAACACAAGGTCCCTCAGCCAGCGAGCCCACGAACCATGAAGCTACGACTTCCCCTTTTTTAGAAAAAAGCCGACTCGAAGAGGACAAAAGAAAAAATCCACAGAGAAAGAAGGGGACGAAGAAACCCTGATAGTCAATATTTCGTCATACCATCTCTCGAAGATGGAGACACAAGTTCTGAGGAAAGGTTTATCCTTTGTTCCAATGAATAGCAGTACCTTATTGAGGGAAAAGATTGATTTCTTTAAACTTATGCGCAAATTGAAGCTTAAAGTATTCTTCAACTCTCTGGAAGAAGACAACATCGAAAAGGAACCACATGAATTCCTAGAGCTTACTCCTAAAAGTACTTTTAATCCCCCAATCCATAACCATATACTATCCACTTTTGAGAAGACCGTACTTGAAGACTTCAAGAAGATACGATTCAAAACTAAGGCTCAAGGAAACTTCACTAAAATCGAACGCCAGACATTGAAAAATCTATTAGACAATCAAACTATCATCTTCAAACCAGCAGATAAGGGAGGAGCCCTAGTCCTGATGGACAAACAGGATTACCTCGATGAAATTGAAGGCCAATTAAGAGACGAGGAAACTTACCTTGAGGTCCCTATGAACCCAACAGAAACAGTGCGAGCTCTGATTGAAAAAGTCCTGGATGAGGCCGAAGAGAATGACGTAATCTCCGAGAAAACACGCCGGTTTCTCGACAATAAACATCCCATCATGCCGGTGATGTATATCTTACCTAAAATCCATAAGAGACTGTTAAAACCTCCAGGCCGCCCCATTATAGCAGCTACTAATAGCATCCTTGAACCTTTGGCACAATATCTGGACAAAATACTTCAACCCTTGGTCCAAGAGACGCCGACTTATGTGAAGGACACCATGCACTTCCTGCAACTGTTGAAGAACACGCAGTTTGTGGAAGGGAGAGATATATTATTTACTATGGACGTTACGTCCTTATACACAAATATTGCCCATGAAGCTGGCCTAGAAGCTATAGAATGGCTTATTTTGAGATCGGACAAATGTCAAGGAGACCGGCTGTTCATTCTCTCCCTCTTGAAATTGGTACTTAACAACAACTTTTTTAAGTTTCAGGATAGATACTTTATCCAAATTTCAGGCACAAGCATGGGTGCAGCTATGGCACCGTGCTATGCCAATGCATTTATGTACTATCTGGAATACGAACATGTTCTTACATCACCAAGATGGATGAGACACCTATCCCTGTACGTGAGATACATTGATGACGTCTTTGGGGTATGGACTGGTCCTCAAGACGAATTGGTCAATTTCTTTGACATGATGAATCGGATGAATCCACGCATTAGGTTTACTACAGAGACAAGTACAACAACCATACATTTCCTGGATGTGGAAATTTACGTGGCTGGAGCTAAATTGGAGACCAGGATTTACACCAAACCAACTGACAGGAATAGTCTATTACTCGCCACAAGTTTCCATCCTAAACGAACCATTGACAGTGTGCCACTGAGTCAATTTCTACGTTATAGGAGGAACATCTCAGAACCCACTGAATATGAACGTCAGGTGATTACACTGGAAAATAAATTCACAGCAAGAGGATACGACTCTACATTGATCTCAGATGTATCAGGAAAGGTCCGTGAGATAAACAGGGATTCACTACTAGTACCGAAACCAACAAAATCTCGAGAAACACTGACATATGTTACCACCTACTCGGTCCAGAGCACAAGAATTAAGAAAGCCATCAAAAAAAACTGGCCCATGCTACAATTGGACCCACAATTGCAACATCTTTTTCCTGATCCTCCAACGTTTGCCTATAGAAATAGCAAATCTATACGAAAGACCCTAGTGAAAGCTGAGATCCCAGTTGGGGGTCCGTCCACCCAACACAAAGGCACTATTCCATACCACAATTGTCAACACTGTGGCAACATCATAAAGGGCAATCACATTACACACCCCCATTCTGGCAAACCTTTACAATTAAAACACTCCTGTACCTGTGATGCTCAAAATGTGATATATGCACTGAAATGTCCATGTGGACTCTATTATGTAGGAATGACTACTCGGAAAGCGAAAACAAGATGGACTGAGCATAAGTCCAATATTCGGAACAAGAGTCCCAAATCACCTGTTTCATTGCACTTTACAGAGGCACGCCACACGGTGGCGCAGTTAAAATGTGTTATTTTAGAACAAGTGACATCAGGTACCAGGGGGGGAGATATACAACGGAAATTAGCACAACGTGAAATACTATGGATTGATCTTCTAGACTCACTGCACCCTCGGGGGATGAATGTTGAATTTGATTTAATGTGCTTTGTATAAATTAGCCTGAATCGCCACAATGTCTGCCCAGCTGCAAGGGTAACTGACATATGATTGTTTCATGGACTACAATGCCTCACCCCAAGCGGTAAATAGGGTTGTCCCCACGCCATTGTGACTCTGAGCTCATATTTCCACTCTCTATATTCCTTATTAGGTTTTCGTTCTCAAATACCTAGAGCCTGTGTCCTTAACAACTAGATTGTGTGATATCACATATTCCCCTCTTTGTCCACTCGATTCGTCACCATGGACTTGTCGATACATTTACTCTATGACTTTGTCACTTGGTGATTAGTAGATTAGGAATGCACATAGCTATATTGGCTTGACTCGCCAGTTCAATACCTCTTTTTAGTACAGAGATGCGGCCACCTGAGATACCCCCCCATGGAATTGTCATTTAGATTGATGCGAGATGGGGGCACCCCGCGAATCCTTTTGGTTTCGCGGTGGTGCCCCCACTCGCATCCCAGAGTAATCAATTTCTGTTTGAGTGCTTTCCTCTACATATTTAATATAGAGACCCCGCTACATGGGTTACATTGATTCCAAGGTCCTCTTACCTATTACTCTATGGAGTTCCTCTCTCTGCGATGAGTGGCCCACACCAATATGGCGGATTTCCCGGCTGGCCCAACGCGCATGCGTGGGGTTACCGGGACAACAACTAATGCCTACCGTAGTGGAGCCGCTACGCTTACAGCGGTCGGCTCACTCGGTGTTTATCTGCAACCTAGGTAAGTCTTTAGACTCCGTTTGGACGGCGCACCTGCGTCTGCACTTTTTTGCACCCGCCTTTTTACACTTGGCGTGATGCATTGAACTTCATGTATCTCGTAGCGAGATACCAGGCTGGCGCTCCTATATACATTTAATATCTGTTTCTATCCCCTCGGTGGATAGCTTAGACATAGCTCGTTGAGAAAACTTTGTTATGACCATCTAGATGACTCACGACTGTTTGGTCTGATCATTACTCTGTTACTATTCCTTATAGGGTGTCCCGGCCGCATTCTGTCACTTCCCGGCCTCCGGCGCATTACAGCTGTTGACTGGGTCTGAATTGGAACTTTATCAGCCTCAGATTGAGGTTAGTACCCATTACCTCTCTACTTATTTCGGTTCAAAATTATATCAGTTAACCTCACTGATTAGCTTAAATGGTAATGTTTATTCTTTTGAATTCCCCGCAGGAAAGGCTTTTAGAACGCATTTAACAATCACTACCCTACTACATACAGGAACAGTGAAGTCCCCACCCTGAAGATGGATCATTCGATCCGAAACGCGTTGGTTACCTATGTCACCTATTAAAAGGGGCTTCCCTGAATGGTGTTACTTCACAATACAAAACCCCAAGAGTGAACTTATTGCTGTTTGTTAAATTTATATCGCTGGTTTACAATTGGTTAATGAAATGTATACATGTCCCTTTGAACATTTACAGGATGTGAATAATAATGCTAGGCTTTGAGCTACTTGCTTTCTGCTTTTGTTGCATTTATGTACCTTTACAAACCAGGATATACTATGTTTGTTAATTTGAATGAGAATTCCTGGATGCTTCACCATTGTCTGAATAATTCTTTTGTACATTGTTCATTTGTTTGAAAAAACAGACCTTGAGAGGTCTATTAAAAAGTATCAAAAAGTATTGGTCAGTACCAGATCTGTATAATTGGTTACATAAGTGATCTTACATGCCCGATTTACCCTTTATTGATGTTATGTATTTTCTATTTTGTAATTTGTTAAAGTCAAGACTCAATTAACACTCTTTCCACATGAGAGTATCAATTGATCAACTAAGAGTCAACATTTAACTCCCGAACGAAGATTCGGTAGGAGTGCATTTGGGCTTACTGCCTAGCAATAGGTAGTTTAGGTTGTTTACCAATCCAAAAGTGGCCCGCAATCACAAACTGAAATTCATTCATTTTCGGAACAGACTGTTTGAATACTACCCAAGTGGGAATGATTCGTAAGATATACTTAAACTAGAGCATTTGAAGAATATTTATTAAAACTATTGTATAGACTTATGAAACTATCCCATTCTGGCTGAAAAGTGGCCCATTCTGGCCAAAATGGAACTAGAATCATGGCCTGTCATTTCAGGCAATGCTCTATAGGGCAGTCCAAGCGTGGTCCCACCCCTTCTAGAAAGCCACGCATCAGTAAGGAGTGCAGCATCCCTCTTGTCCATCTGCTCCCATGCTTTCATGGCCCTAGGCCCAGAAAGAAAGACAGAGGTAGATTAGAGCAGGTCACATAAACTCCACTGCTCTTGAGTGAGTAGAAGTGTGGGACAACGTACCACTGCTCTCCTTGACCTGCCCACTCACCTCTGCCTTTGGTAGCATGATGGGGGAGCTAGGCAGAGATTAGAGAGCCCAAGAATGCCACACTCCCCTAGCACTGCTGGCAAATTCATTGTGCTTGGGAAGAGGAAAGTAGTCTGGCATTGCTACTGTCACAGTTACACAGCCCCTCCACAGCTGATGGCACGAGCAGCCTTCTGGGTCGGACTTTTTTGGAGCGAAGGCAGTGATGTGGCAATCCTCTCGTGAGCAGGCCCAGATATGAGCACCAGACCATAGGATTACAATATATGGCAGTACATATAGCCTGACAAAATGGTGGAATAACCTTGGGTAGCTGGCTGGCAAATCATGTGACTAACTGGGCATTTGATGGGAATATCTGGCATATGGTGTGAGCACCTGGGCATATGACTGCAATTTCTGGCATTTAATGTAGCATGGGAAAAAGATTAAACAAACCGACAAAAGGTGGCAGAATCAGGGAATATGCATCCAAAATGGGCAACTGATGTGGGTACCTGGACTTTGGCTGTGAATCCGTGGCAAATGGTGTCAGTATCTGCACAAATGATGACAATAGTTGGCAAATGGTGTGTGGCATGTGATGCCAGTACTTCACACAAATAGGTAGTTATCATTGCTGTCTGGAGTATTGTAAATCAAGTACAAATATACATGTACTTTTAAAACAGATGTTTTTGTTTAATCGATGCTTAGTGAACTGATTAATTACTGTAAATAAGTAGATGCATGTTCACTTTCAGAGCTCCTCTCTGTGACTCTTTCTACAGATGGGGTTAATCTGAGCACATACACACAGACATGCAGGTGGCATTGGGCGGAAAACAGACGCCTGCTTACAGCTATTACCTATGTTACTATGGTATTACTAGCCCGATATTAAGGAGTAAATTGACAAGGGAGCTTCCTACGTAGGGCCCTCTCAGTACCAATAACTGGTAAAAAGCTCCAAAATCTTGCATATGATACGAGCAAGCATGCGTACATATGACTCTAAGAACTGCCATATGATGTAAGAGCCTTAGCATGCTATGGCAATACCTGGTTTATGCTGCCAATTCCCAGCGTATGATTGTATTATTTGGGGAACAAGTGTACCTGGGTATATCATGGCAATACCTGGCAAATAGAGCAGAGCCTGAGACGTGAAAGGGCCTTGGGCATTTGATGGCAAAACCTGTTGCATAGTGAACGTGTTTTGGTGTATGATGGCAACACCTGGCAAATGGTGTGTGCGTGAGGGAATTTTACAGCAATAACTGGTAATGATGACAGTACCTAGGCCTTTGATGACAATTCTCGGCTGTGTTCAGATTCTGCCACACACCTAATTAGATCCTGAATAGAACCGCTTCTCTTAAGCGGCACGGATCACCTGGCAGACAGGCTTTCAAGAGATGCCTAATGGTGGGGTTGTCAAAAATGAAGATTGCAAAGGGCCACCGTGGAAGTGCCAGGAAGCTATGAGCAGAAGATAGCTCAGTATCTTGAGCTTCATTTTTACAGGACCCCTAACACCACCAATTAGCCACCCCCTCTCCAAAGAGTGAAGCAGAAAAACAATGTTCTTTACCATCGAAGATAGAATACGGGCTGCACTTGAGTCCCTTCAGCCAGCGTCTGCAGCGCTCATCTCAAGCCCCCCGTCACACATCCAGAAGTTCAAGCCTTCTCCCTGGAGCACCGTCACACACTTTAATGTCATTTGGGATCACATCACTGTTATTGCCTGACGCGTTTGCTTAAGGACTATCCTCTAAAAAAATAAAACCATCAAAATAAGGGAAATAAACCTGTACTCTGTGTGTCAGTACATCTCCCAAACGTTGCAAGTCACTCTTAGACTTCACGAGTCTAACTAGATATCCTAAAAATAGCAGGGATTATCCCCTAGATTGAAATCACACAAAATTCAACTTTTCATAGCTTTTATTGGACTAACTGAATATATAATAATTTGCATTCATATAGCACTACGAACCAACAGACGTCTGAGCACTGCTTATCATTACCCATAGTGTGTGGTGCTCCTTTCTCAACCTCAAAAGGATGAAAGGCTGAGTTGGGCCCTGCCAGGATTCAAACCTGCATCTGCAGGCTCTGCATGGATCTCAAAGTGAGCGTTCTACTCACTGTGCTATCTGATGGGCGTGAACATGATGCTGGGATAACTAAATTAATTTGATGTTGAAGTCTCATTGACTCCTTCTTCGGATGGTGGCCACACAATGAAATGTGTATAACAAAAGACACAGTGATGGACATTTCTTTGAAATAGAGAAAAAGGAACGATTGTTTCAATGTAAACTCCATTGGCTGAACCAAATAAACAAACAACTACTCATTTTCCCGTTGGTGCAGCATCAAACCTTTCTTTGCACATTACTCTGGTTTGAAGAAAGCCTGCCCAGGCCCTAGAATCGTGGTTCAATATTAAAAAGATCAAATATCTATTGTGGTTATCCAAGACCCAAGAGCGTGCACTGATAGCAATGTGATATGCATTCATGAAGGATAATTCTTTGTTAGAGCTTGCTCAGCAAGGGTCAAACCTGGAAAACAAGACCAATTCATCTTTAATTGGACATCAGGGATATGTCACTGTCACCCAGAAACTGGGAATACTGGCAATCTTAAATATGTAGAGTTCTCAACCGGCTTTGATATGGTGGAGCGCATAATACTATAATCTAGACTTGAATCTTGTACTGCAATGAAAGGCACACCATTAAGGTGGGTGAGATGATTCTTGAAATAACTCGTGCAAGAGGTGAATTTCAAGTCTCTTGCCTCTCCCCAATTGTATTCACTCTTTACATCTGACTAATAAAGTTAGCCAACGTCAGAATGGGTTGGGAAAAAGGTATGTCGGGTGACATCCAATCACGGGGAAAAGCACAGACGACCCATTGGGAGAGAATGCGCAATTCAATAAATTATATCAATGAGTGGATGAGAAGGAAAGAGCAGGTGCTTAACGAGGATGGTACAAATTTTGGGAAGTTGATCACAAGACTCAATACGCGCTCCTAAGAAAGGCTCAGAAGTCTGGGCGCACTTTAGAGAGTGACGTCCTCTTCAACACTTATGTTAATCTGGTTGTCAATTAAGAATACTTCTAACCGATTTGCAGACCAGGGTTATCGATGTTGCCACAGAATGGATTGTAACACAAGAGATTGTCCCAACCGGAAAGTTATTTCAATCTGGAAGTGAATCACTATTATTTGTAAGGTGTGAATAAACTAGAGAATCTTACCCAAAAAGTGATTGGTGGGCCCAGTTTGGGTTGATCCTCCTGTTTGTGCTAATTTCAGTTAGCTTTCTAAGCATTATGGCCCTCATTACGATACCGGCGCTAAACCATGGCACTATTAGCACCATGGTTGGTGCCGGTATCGTAACGTGTACGCCATGGTGAAAGGGGGAAATACCGCCCCATTCCAAGGTTGGCGGGGCGGTATTTCCCCATTTCCCCATGGCCCTTCCCCATTCCCATTTTTGCCCCGTAGGGCATAATGGGAATGGCGAAGGCGCTAAGTACGGTACCGCAAATTGCGGTACCATACTTACCGCGAAGGTCCCTTTGCGGGTCCCTACTTTAAGGGCTGGTCTAGACCAGCCGTTAAGGTCGGGTCCCGCAAAGGGACCTCATAATTAGGCGCTAATGGGTTAACGGCGCTGCAGCCTTTTACGGCGCTGTTAACCCATTAGCGCCAGGGTCGTAATGAGGCCCTATGTCTGTGTATAGGTCAATGCACTAGTATGACTTTGAAGGTAAATTGCAAGTAACCTCTTCAGGTTATAATGACATTTACTACACATCGACCTTTCTACTTTGTTGCATTTTCTCCTTGTTTTTTTGTTGGATGAATACAATTAAAATGTATACCTAACCAAATGCATAATACAATTTGAGACTTGGTGAAAAATGAAAAATGTTCACAAATACGTGTATATGAGCGTGACACCGCTAGATTACAGGGTCACGTTAGATGGGCGTTAAATTGAGAATACGCCACATAGTAGCAGACTTTACAAATAATAGACAAATAATAGCGATTCACTTCCAGATTCAAATAACTTTCCCGTTGGGACAATCTCTTGTGTTATAATTTTGGATGCTGCCCCAGTCCCAATCAGACTAGGGGATGGTCCTTAAGTACCAAACAGAATGGATTGGCTGCTTGAAAAGTGTGGTTATTGAAATGATGTTAGATCCAGAGGTGAGCTGTATTTTATGTGGATGTTCGCTGTTTGCAATTTTTCTTACTTTGTTTTTTCAACAAATGAAACCAATAACACATATATTATTAAACATGAAATACGCCATGTCTTCACTAAACTCTGTCACAATATTCACCAATTTCCAGACAAGAAACAGAGGCAATGTAATATGCACAATGATTTCCTTGTTGATGCAGGACTACTCAGTCTAGATGAGGTTTACCAGCAGATCATTAAAGATTGCTCTGGTGCCAAATAAAGTGACTGATCTCATTCTGCAGCCCCCCCCCCCGTGGCTACTTGTAAAGAGGAGAGTTAAGTTCAAACTACTGTGTGCAGTTCATAGAACAACACGGGCTGTGTTACTTGTAGTCCATAAAAGTTACATACATGTCAAATGAGCATACTTAGGTAAACACAAAAGAGGTCGCAAGGTCCCAAAACCACACAGCCATCTGGCCGGGTTGGCCTCTTTTTAAGTCCAAAGCCCTATCCACTGGTATGACAAGTCCGTAGATCTCCAGGCTACTCTACCAGGGAGATCAGACTATTAGAAAAAGGATGAAAATGTGCCTTTCCTGCATGTCTATTCCTGAAGTCTGATTCCTTCAGTGGAGGTATGTAGGCATCCAACTGGATAAAAGTGCTTCGTAGAGGCCCTCTACAGGCAATCAGTGATGTACAAATGCTGCAGGGTTATACATACATACAGGCATAATGGAATAAGGAATTAATTTATGGGGTATCTGTGAGGAATTCGACCATCCACACGGTGGGTGTGCGCTCACCGAGGCTTTTTTGAAATTTTGCAAGAAGCTGAATGATGGTAGATCAACCTCCGGAAAATGTGTTTGGCTAATTTTCACACATTTTTCTATGCTCACCGCACGACATACACATAGGCCTGTGTACTATTGGTGGACACAGCCTACAGGCGCCGCCCTCTGTCATATTTAGTTGGAATATGACAGCCAAGAGTACACCATGTCATCTCAGAAGGGGGAGGGCAAAACTTTCCCCCTGCCATGGCCAGCTTAATTAAATAACAAAGACTGCATGGATCTGCCCTTTCCCTTTGTCTAAGCTCTGCTGCGGGTGGCATCTTTGCTTACTAATCAAAGTTTAATTCAAACAGGGCCACATGTGGCCTGGCTGTATAGGCTAAAATAAAGGAAACTGGAAAATGCACTGTGTCAACCTAAAGCCAGCTCCCGCCTCTCAGTATCAAGGGCAGTGACCTGTCATGTCTGGAACTATGTATTTACAGTAGTCATCCCTGCAGGGGGACCCCATTCAGAAGGTACGAGTATGTGGTTTGGCGGAGACCAAAAGTCTGGTCCCACCACAGCTTCAAGGGAGACCAGCCGCTTTAATCAGGAACCACAGAGAGCGCAATTCACTAGAGGGACCCTTTGATCCACAATAGACAGGAAGATTGGTGGGATTTAGTATTACATGTGTTCACCCGTTTACCTTTTCTGTTGCAAAGTACTCTGGTTATGTTCTCATACATACAGAAGATAGTTGGTGGGGACCCAGGATTGGTTCATTAAGGTAGGCTTAGCCTACATCAATCACTGTGGCCCACTTGGCTTTAAAAGAGTGCAGAACCCCTCTTGTGAGGAGATCATCTGAAGACTTTGATAGGAGTAACAATAAGAACACATTAGTACCCTGGCTGAAGGTACAGTCTGCCTTACAGCTTCCATCAGTGAAGGAAGGCCCAGACTTTCAAAGAGTGAAGCTAGATCCCTCCCCTAAACATCTTCCTGGGAACAGAGGGAGAAACTGAATCCATAGGACCCTCCAGCAGCTCCAGAAACAGTACCCACCCAGCACACAACGTGCCTGCTAGACTCTGCAGGCAAGCTTCCTAGGTGGGAAGTGCCAGAGAGTCTCTGAAGTAAACCGAGGACAAGGCTGCTGCCTGCAACACTCTGCTCATCTTTGGTCCATACATCTTAAAGGACAACACAAGCCCAATGAAGAAGCTAGGAGGAGTGCATCGACAAGCATCAACCAGCGTCTGCCTTAAAGAACATTTTCGAGCAAGTCGAGCCCCTCGAGCTTCAACCGACTGCACTGCTGACTGTCACACCACAGTTGCTAACGTCACCCGAGACGCCTCGACCAGTGCTTCAGACCCGCCAACCAACACTGAGACAACGACTCCTGGCCTGAGTTGCCATTTAGGCCAGCCTGCAGTCGTCTGTCCGGCCTCACTCACCAAACTCCCTGCCAGCTGATACTCGCAGGTGTCTCCTGTCTTGCACTGTGTTGCAGGAGCTGCAAAGCGTCCTGAAACCGACTCGACCCTGCCGAGCACCAAGACCTTCTACACGCACAAGGTACATTGTGGTTCTGTCCCCCTGGTCCTGAAGGCCCCTACTGACATTTTATGACCCATTGCTCTCTTTGTGTTGAAACCAAGTATACTTAAACTAATTACAATACCCACTACTCTCCTGTCCATATCCAGACTGTAGCCCTTTTTCTTCTTTTAAACTATCTGTCCTCTGCATTCCTTTACAGAGTGGGCTGTATTTTGTAGTGTGCTAGAACTGTCTGTTGTGATAATAATAAAGTAGAGATTTGTATACAACCATGACTGAACAGTTCATTTCATCATTGAGGGTTTATCATTGAGGGATAATTGTATTTTCACTGTTTTGCAACTAACCAACGATCCACGACCTTTCAGAGATAAGCATGCTGTTCCATCCATGTTACCAAAATTGGACACATAGGTTTATAATGTGCTTGTGTTTCCAATTTGTTTGGATCCCTTCTGTTGTTCTAGAGGTGTGGGGCTAATTGATAGTTTAGAAGTCGATAGTCTTCCCTGGATCCCCGGAAGTTGATTTGTTACAATATCATCAATATTAAGGTTATTTATTATCAAGTAGAGAATTTTGAATGTGATACTTAAATGATGTGTCAGTGAGAATTTGTGGTAAATTATCTCACCTCTAAAAATGTTGCTTGGTCAAGGTGCAAGCAAAATCTCTCCAAAACTGAACTTGGTGTGGCACTGAAACTTCACAACCAAGAACCTGCCATGTTTGTTAATCTCCACCCTTAAGGCTCTTGATAATGCATGCAGTCAGATCAATCCTCAATTAGTCAGCCATTCCACCCCAGCACCTGGAAGACCAAGTCATTAAGGATTGGGAATCAGATCCCCATGACCCAGAGAAGGACCCTTTCATTGAAAAGAAATTGGAGGCTGACGATCCATTACAAGCAACATTGATGATGGGTGAGTACATCCCTAGGGTGCAGACAAGGCATACCTTTGGCTTGTCTCGAACAGCCTTTGATGTTTGCTAGTGAATACCTTATTCCTTCACTTGTCTTTCCTCACTAGAAATCCTGCCCTGGACACTTCAAGTTGTTATGACTTTGTGGTGGCTCAGAGGTTCCCGACTGAAGCCCAGAGCCCTAGATTCACCAGGAAAAGAAAGCACTAGCAAGGGTCCCAACCGTCTGGTCAATAGTGCCTTTGCAACTTAATACCATCTGTAGATCAGTGGCGTGCCGAGGGGGGAGGCAGGAGGGGCACCTTGACTCCCCTGTACCCCAGTGGCTCTTTTCAGAGACAGACCGGGACATTAGCAGGACAATGAGGGTGCCTGAGCAGCAGTTCCTTAGTTTATTATGTAATGTGATTTGCTTCCAAGGCATTGCTATATATAACGTATTATTTAAGCAGATGAAATGCAAAGCAAAACCTTAATAAATAGTTTTATCAACTACACCTGGGAAGATGTGTTCAGTTGCTTAAATTGCCCACATCCCGGTTTCACCATTTAACCAAAGTGTGTGATCCTGGGCAAATTGTATTATCGCACTGTTTCTCATCTGCAGTTCTGTAAGTGATTCACTTCATAGCTTATTTTGATATATATTTTTTTAAAAGCCTAATGACTATAGAGTTGTTCCATATATAATAATAGTGCAATTTAGGTATTTTGCACCACAAAGTTATTTGTAACTTGGATTATTTATGGCAACTTATTCTAAAGTCACTTCCATGGTGCCTCCAAGTATCAACGACTGATGATGCTCCTTGCAATGTCCTTTTCTGGGAAGTCACTTCTGTTGGTGCAATACATATGCAAATTAGGAGGTTTCCGTATATTTTTTTTTAATATGGTTTATTACAAACCTTTAAAATACGTGTATTGTGTGTATTTTGTCCCACAGAGCCTGGGCAGGCTCTAATAGACGAGTTCCCTGCAACTCTAATGGTGCTGCAGTTTCATTTTTGTTGTTATGTGCATGTGTTAAAAAGCCATCTGCCTCTAATTTCACCAAAAAAGTTGATTGGGGGTTGTGAATGAAACCATATGGACTTGCACACACTACAGGGCGCTTCTGATGCGCTACCACGTACACAGTGTCCTGCAAAACCATTTTGTACAGTAGAGCACCCTAACAATTAGGGTGCTGCCATTGGAGCAGGAGCACACAGCAAACAGGTGTCCATGTGCCACCCCTCTCTGGGCCACTGCAGCAGCTGCAGCCTGGAGTGGTGCAGGACACAGACACCAGACAGTGCTGTGTCTCTGCCTTCACCTCCAGTCCTGCACGCATTCACTAGCCTGACTTCAGAAAGAAGTTAGGTCATTTCTTTCTGGAGTTGCAGAGCATCCGACTCCAGAAAGGCATTATTTGACTTATAATGCGCTCAGTGACTTAAGAAAGTAATGTTATAGTTGCACTGCGTTCCACCCTGCATCATATGGTGGCCGGGAGCGATTGTATGTCAGTTTAGCATTACTTTCCATGTTGCATTTGGGGGGATTGGGAAAGTAGCAGGACTTCTTTCGTGGCTGCCTGCCCCCCCCTCGCTCTCCCCGACTCTTGCAATGCTGGATACTCCCCTGTTGTAGATAACGAGGCATTAATGGCCCATCCCCCGCACGCCCTATAGGGCCTTCTCTAACCCCAGCTGCCATGAGACTTCTTCCCCCAATCACACAATGACCGATCCCCCTACCCCCCCACCTACTGCGATTCAATGCTACTTCGAGCTTGGCCTGGCGAGTAGTGGAGGCCTCCTCAGGTGTATTAGAGTTGTAAGGGACTTCTTATGTGTGAGTATTGGTACTGTGGTGTGAGTGGAAGGTGCTCATGCTCACATCCCCAAAGGCTTGCTTTTGGAGAAGCAGACGCCCTCTGACCCAGGCCCCAGGCCGCATGAAATGCGGGACCATAGAGGGTCTGGGAGCTTAGGCGCGGGGTGGGGGAAAACGGCGCGAAAGCATAGGGAGGGGCGTCCGAACGGCACCACAAGAAACAAAAGCCCAGGAAGGGCAGGAAACAGCACCTGGGAAGGTGCGAAATGTAACACCAAGGGGTCAGGGGGGTAACCCGGCCGGCCCCAGGAAGGAACAAAAGGCCGGGGGGGTATAAGTAAGCCTGGAAAAGGAGAGGCGGCACAAACCAGGTAAGAGCACACCTCTCTGCAGTAGGCTCTTAGTGCCTGGAGAAGGGGAAGGAAAAACGTTTGCCACCCAAACCACCCTACAATAATAACGGAAGAAGAAGGGTGCAGGCAGGAGTAGGTACGCCGAGTACTCTCTCGGTACACGGTCCAAGAAAGAAGGAGCAAGCAGAAGTAAGAATGCCGAGTACTCTCTCGGTACGCGGTCCAAGAAAGAAGGAGCAAGCAGAAGTAAGAACGCTGTGTACTCTTTCGGTACACGGTCCAAGACATGTCGTAGGCGGCATGTGCCCAGGAACGAAGGCCCAGGGATAACAAGGACTCAGGAGGAGCCTTGGGCAACTTCGGGACTGGACACAATGTGCCCAAAAGCATATGGCAGTGTAATTGTTTTGTTGTGTTGTATAAATGCCTACGGCCTACAACTTTTTCATACACTTAAGTTGTCTGTGATTTATTACCTAGGTAGGGATCTGGTAAGAGAAGCAAAGTGAACCCACTCTACTCAGCCTATGCACAGACTGACCTATATGCGGCTTGCAGGTCCCTCGTGGCGTGCTACCTTATGAGTTAAGAGGATGGTGTAGGTGTGTATACAACCATAACAGTCTTACCGCTCCGGGAAGAATCATGCGCAGTGCAACCGCGGCACGAAATTACATGCTCAAGAGAAAAGGCCTTACCCTGGCGGCCTGGTGTCGGCAATGGCCCTGTCAATGGGTATCAAGTCACTTAGGTAGACATTGAAATGGCCTTCCTTCCACCGCCGCTTCGACTCCTCTTCCTTTTCCTTGGGCACCTCCGCTGAGCGCCCATACTGCCCGACGGCGTTGGGATCTCTGGGCGAACCCGTGACATCAATAGTTAACACTTTGTGCATGCCCCTATCCCTTGTCCGGGGAGGCAAATCTGTGCCAACATCCTGCTGGTGGTGTGCTCCAGCTGACTGCTTCGCGTCCGGGCCAGTGCCCTTTCCCAGCCCCACGCCCTGCCTCGCACGGGGCTCAGAAGGATGACTGGAGTTGACTTTGCTGGATGCATTGTTTGCCTTGTGGGCGTTCGGCAGTTTAGTAATGGACACCTGTTTGCGATTGCCCTTTAATTTATTCAAAAAAATGTCTTTGGGCTTGACTGTGGCACTTCCATTAGCAGGGCCCAGGGGAGTTTTGGAAGCAGACGTGTTCACCGAAGCGTGAGTTCCAGGTGCATTCCCGCTTTTTGCAGTCACATTCACACTGTGCTTCTGGGGTGTCGCCGTAGCCACGACATCAATGTGCACAGCGCCTTCGCCACCACCCTGCCCATCAGCTGGCGCTATTTTGTCCACCAGCAGCACGTGTTCGTCCACCTCGGGGACGGCAGGCTGTGCTGGATGCTGAGTCTGGCGGGCACTGGTGTTGAACAGCGCCGGCTCCTTTGCTTTCACTTCACTTCCTGGCCCGGCTGGTGACATGGCAGCGGGCAGGAGGTTACCTGCGCCCTCCTCCTCGGGCTCCTCTCTGACAGGTCCGCCCGCATTCAGTGCTGCTGCCGCGGGGGCCACAGGCTTGTCGGCTGCCCTGCTTGGCGTGGCCCGCAGAGTCTGGCGAGGCCCCGCAGAGCCAGCCTGCTTTCTAGCGTCCTGACCCCTGGCAGGCGCTCTCCCCTTGTCATCGCGGGCCATGCCAAAGGCAGGAGCTTGGCTGCCAAGACGCGTCCCTGCCAACGGCCCGGGCAGAGTGGAGGACTTGTTGAGGGCACGCTGTGAGCCCTGGTTGCTTATGTTGGCCTCTTCCTTTGCTTTAATAACTGGCAGGAGAGGTTTCTTCCTCTGCTGGCGATTCCTGCCCCGGTCTTTGAACCTGTCCTGGTTGGGGTCCGCTTGGGGGGGTTGCCTCGCCTCTCGCCTGTACACGGGACCTGTTAGGAGTCTCTCCTGCAGGGCTTTCTCCTGCCACCCCTTGAAGCCCCCTCTCTCGGCCCGGATCAGCTCATCTTTGAGAAGTTTGCTGTTGATTTCGCTGAAGGAGAGCTTTAGGGCTGCCATGTCAAAGATCAGCCAGATGACTGAGGCGGCGAAGATGAAGCCCAGGGCCCGGCCGCTCCCGCGGAAGAACTTCCTGACCCTGTTCATGGTGCTGCCGCCCGGGTGTCCGGGACGCCGGCGCTGACCCCTGCTGTGCAGCGCCTCCCGAGGCGCTTCAGATCCCGCCGCTCCCGCTCATTGCCTGCGTGGCACTCCAGCGCTGGGCATCAGCTACCCTCGCAAACCCATCTGTCGTCCATTGACGGTTGCCTCCGGTGCAGGGACAGTCCTCATCAGGGACCCGGACTGATCAGAATCGCGCAAAGTCCCAGCAGGGGCGCAAGGAGGTTGCTGTGGCGCCGAGTCGGTGCAGGGAATGCACACGTTGTCTCCACAGCAGCGGAAAAGGTTCCTGTTCAGATGCTGCCCTCCACCCCTCCCAACTTTCTGTGCTCGTGTTGTAACTTTACACCGCTGCGTGTACGTAAGGAGCGCCTTCAGTGTGGGAGCAGGCGGTGACCTCAGCGTTGCTGTCGCCTGCCTCCCTTCACATCGGACTCGTCCCCTCCCTCCAAGTCTCGGAGTTCACCGCCGGCTTCCGACTCAGGTGAACTCAGCCCACTGGAGTGAGTTCCTGCTCGAACGGCTTTCGAAGGTGGCACTGTACACGTGGCCAGTTAATATGGCTAACCGTGAACATCTCTGTTTACCAGATATGTCTGGGTCTAAAAGGCAGCTTTGATGGTTGCCCCCTCATTCTACGATACACGGAATAGTTTTTTTTAGTGCGCAGGTACGGTGTGCCTATGAACACTGCAGTCATGTTTTAGTTTTACAATTGATGTGGACATTGCCATCGTTGTGATGTTTGAGGCGCCCAAAGGTTAACGCACAGAGCTGCACTGCAGGCATTTTAAGGACTGGAATCACCAACGAGCCAATCACAAGATTCTTTAACATCGGGAGTTGTATGCACATTGGTGTAATATCCCTCGCTTCCACGTCACATGCGCCCCGCCTTCTTCCCCAGGTGTCACCATGCATGCACAGCAGTGCAGGTTTTGACAGCAGAGGCTGTGGCACGAGTGCTTGCAGCCCACAGCTAGCCTGCCTGTCCCTTTTGAGTGTGGGGTGCTTTATTGGAGCGACTTAAGGCCCCCTCGTAGAATCTCCACTGATACACACTCCAACTTTTTCCCAGGATGCAACCACACAGGGCCCACTGTGCATTCACAACAGTACACCCACCGCGGAGACTGTCGCACAAGTGCATGCAGCCCCACAGCCTAGTGTTACTTCTTGCATGCAGGGGCTGCTTTATTGGAGCGACTGACGTTTCTGGAACCAATCACCAATCACCTTTATTCAATAAGTGACTACAACTAGTAATGATGGATTTGTGGACTTACCCTCGCCATCTGCGAACTGTAAAAGTTTGGGGTACTCACCACCCCACTGCCTTTCTGTACAAGTCAAATCTGACCAACCGACTGTTCTCTATACTCATTCCATCATAGCATGGGGCAACAGTGTATTTGTATTTATTGAGTGCTGTACGCCAACGCGCTGTTCAAATCCTCACATCACAGGACTTTAAAAATGAACACAATGACTGTTAAGCAAAAAAGGCTAAGGAAGATGAGCTTTGAGGGTAGAATGAAAAAGAGAATAAGAAGAAATAGAGCGAAGAGAAAGAGGAGTGCGTTCCAATGTAGAGGGCCAAGCAAAGAAAATGAATGAAATCGGGACTGAGCACACGAGGACGAGGAAAGAGAAAAAGAAACTGAGTACGAAGAGAACGAGAAGGGAAGTAAAAGGATACCAAAGACGAAAGATAAGGAGGAGAAAGATTGAAAAGAGATTTAAAGACCACGCAAATAAAAAGACAGGAGTGAAAAGAAAGCCACAATGGAGAAGAAATTGACGAAGAAATAGAATTGCAGGGTGATAGAGAAAATAGAAGAAGAATAGAAGAATTTAAAATAGATTTAAGAGGAGGAAGACGAAAGGCCGGAAGGCCAAAAAGAATACAGGAGCAAAAAAAAAGCCATGAAAAGAGCAGGGAGGAGATTAGTAGCTTAGCTGCACAAAAAATAAGAAATGCCCTTGCCTTACGAACATTATAAAGGAGGGCCAAACAGGAACGTGAAAGTAAGGAAATGTGAAGAGAAAAAGAACACTCCAAGTCTAAGTGAATACCCCGATTGTGAGCAGAAAAAAAAGAGCAAAGAGGGGGGAAGAGATAGAAGCAGGAGGAAGGGGAGGAGCAATAGTAACAGGAAAGAAAAGTGTGTCAAGTTAAACCAAAGCAAGTAGCTATGCATTCACCAAGGACAATAAATTGCAGAGCCATCTAATGCTCCCCACCCACTGTGACTTATTTTAACTGTGGCAGACTAATTCCAAAAGTGTGGCAGGCTATCATCTCTGAACCCTCCTAAAGGAAAAGGATATTCACTGCTCATGGGCTGAGTCATGCACTCTTACTTTGTAAAGGACGCCACAAGACACCAAACTGCAAAACTCAGTCGCTCTGGTTCAATGTTTGGCAGGTCCACCACTTAAGTTGCAGTTGCTTGGAACCTAATGGGGCCAATGGAAATTGATGCTCGTAGTTACAAAGACACTCTAATTCACACAAACAAGAATGGGGGCCCGCTCCATAAATGTGCTAAGGTCCCAAGGACGGAAACATTTGACAAATCTATTGACAGTCACAGACAGTGTAGGAGCAGAACTCAGAAACGTTTATTTGTAAGCACAGGGAATAAGACAAAAATATTAATTCAGCATGCAAGTGACAGTGAGACAGACGTTTTCCACAAGATTGAATGCTCCCTTGCAATACCTTAAAGGAGAAGTTCTCTCAGGAATTTGATTGGCCCAATGGATCAGGCATGTATTTTTGAGTATATAACAACATATCCAAAATGTTCTTTCCAATGCATCTTACCTTTGGTTTTTTCACATTTCCACATGCAACATTCACGGGTCGGAAACCACCATCTTGTGCTAATCGTATCCATTGATCTATCGCACTAAGTTCAAGTGCCCTCACGGCAGTTAATCCAATCACTTGTCCATCAAATTGACAGCACCATGTAAAACCGATATGCTCCACCTCTTCTCATGATGTTTGTGGACAGCGTAGTCAAACATACCTGTATCATCATGTTACCTAACGCAAATCTATGAAGATCAACACACACATACGCACACACCACACACACACACACACCCACACACACACACACACACACACATACCATAAAAGATGTCTTTCTTTCTTCCTCTCTCTCCTTTTTTCACAAAAAGAGGAAAACAACTTACACTTTTGAGAAAACACTAATAGTTGGGAATTTACCAAGTTGTTATATTTTTCAAATTAAAAATTGAAGATTACATCCAAGGAATCATTGAAAACATTTGAGAATATAATGATTGCAAGAAAACGTTTACTACAAGGCATAGTTCCAATGTTTAGTTCGACTGTCGCATCCCATCAAAGCTTTCAGATTGCCTTCATCGATCTGCACCTGAATTGTGAAGTCAAAGTTCTGTGTGGTAAAATGTAATGCAGTTGTGTTCCATCTTCGATTTAGTATTGAAGCATATGACATTCCGTTTGTGAGAACAAAGGTCTCCTTTCACGTCAAAAAGCAACACTTTGCCATCCGCACATCTTCATACCATAAATGCTGGCATGTTCCTCTGTATCAGTGGAAGCGCAAATGGGCAAACTAATGCCTCACAATTGTCCCAGAATATGGATATTACAGTTCCATTACTGATGGTTATTCTCCAGTTCTGGTTAAAGAACCCATTCATGAGAAGATCGTATCCATGGCACACGCACCTCCCAATGACTTAACTATGTACATTTGGGAAGGTAAAAATATATATCAGTATCTAATTTAAAAAATAAGTTAGACAATAAATCAACATGTTAATAAAAAATACATTTTTGTTAATTTATTTTATTTTGAAAGTATTTTATTGGTTTTGAAACAGAAATTGATGAATACAAACTTTACGAACTATAACAAGAAATAAAAGAACAACAACAAAAACAACAGTCTTCGTGTGATGGTATATTTAGAGTCTGAGATGGCTCGTGATTAACAAAATACTTATTATTCGGGAAGTGAGGGGAAAACAGTTTCAGGGGGCATCGACTCTGTGGTGGTGCAAAAGGACAATACTGCAAAGCGTTATGGGTTCTCAGGGATGCTTATGGTCTGCGTTGAAGCGCATGTCTCTCAGGAGGGCCTTCCAGGAGTCCAAGGTGCCGCTTGTGGCGTCCCCACTGGTCATGGTTCCTTCTTGCCAGGCTCTGGTTTCGGCAGCCACCTATCTTTCCAGCTCATGTAGCCACCGTTCGTACCTGGGACCGGCAGGCGTCTTCCAGGCCATTGCTATGGTTCTTTTTACTAATATGCAAGATAGGTCCATCAACTTCACAATATGTTTGAGCTTACTTGGTCTGGGGTAGGTCCCAAGTAGACATTCTCCGGGTGTCCAGTCGTATCTTTCCATTCCAGCGTCCTTGCAAAACTGTTTGGCTTTGGACCAGAGTGACATCGCCCTCGTACAAGTCCAGAACATGTGGATCATATCCTCCTTGTCGTTCCCGCACCATGGGCATGCCGGTGAGACCCCCTTGTTGAATGAAGCAACCCTTTGGGGAGTCATGTAAGTTCGGTGAAGTACGTTCAGCTGTATTTGGCCAAATCTGGAGTTTCTTGACACCTTCTTGGGGTGTATTAGTGCTCTCTCCCATTCCTTGTCGGTGAGTGGTGTTTCAAGGTCTGCTTCCCATCTCGCCTTCAGTGTCAATCCTTTGGGATTAGGTCTATCGATGAGCTTGTTGTAAAGCCTGGAGATTGGTCTCCAACCATCCGAGAGGTCATGCAGTTCCTGCAGCAACGGGTCTGGGGTGGGTTCCTCTGGCCAGCTGTTCCACTGCTTCTTGGCAGCCTGTTTGAGTCTGTGGTACCAGAGGAATTGGCCCCTGGGGAGTCCTTCAATGTCCTGTAGCGACTCGAAGTCCCTGAATCCCTCTTCTCCGAACAAGTCCCCCCACGTGTATATGCCAGCTTCTTCCCATCTCCTAGCTACAGAGAGGTCTGCCCTCATTTTGCACACATCCACCACTATAGGGTTGTCAAGGGAGTACGGGTGCTTCACCTTCCTCGTGTAGCAGGTCCTGGCCCATATCTTCCTGCCGAGCTCAACGATTAGGGGGATGTCCAAGGGTTGCCGGAGAGGGTACCACAGAGTTTCTTTAGGGATTTGGTTGGTGTGGTATTGTTTCAGTAGCTCTAATTCGGCCGTTGGTTCATCCGATAACCATTTCGAGATGTGGCTGAGCTGAGCGGCCAGGTAGTAGAGCTGTAGGTCTGGGAGTTTTATTCCTCCCTCTTTATGTGGCAGAGTTAACGTGGCCAGTGACAGTCTGTGCCTATGGGGGCCCCACAAAAAGTCCCCGATGATTGCCTCTAGTTTCCTGAAGAAATGCGGCGGAACATAGTGGGAAATGTTCATGAAGAAGTATAGGAATCTGGGGAGAATTATCATTTTGGTGATCGCTGCTCTTCCCACCATCGCTAGTGGGAGCTTGGACCAGAATTTTATGGATCTTCGGTGCATTGACCTCGGGATTCCTTAGGTAGAGAAGGATGTCGTCTGCATATAGCGATATTATGTTGTAGACGTTGCCCACCTTTATGCCAGCATCAAAGAATTGTTGTCGGAAGTATATGGTGAGCGGTTCTAGACCCAGTATGTATAACATGGGCGAGAGTGGGCATCCCTGCCTCGTGCCCCTCTGTATTTCCCAGGATTCCGATAGTGTTCTGCCCGTCTTGACCCTGGCCGTCGGGGAGTTGTAGAGTACCTGGATCCATCTAATGAATCCTTTACCAAAACCAAAATTCCTCAAGACCTCCACAAGCCACTCCCAATAGATGGAGTCAAAGCCCTTGATGGCGTCGAGTGACAGTATCGCTAGGTCTTCATCGGACTCGTAGGTTTCGGCCATGATGTGCTGTAGCCTCCTCAGGTTAGCTGTGGTGTTACGTCCGGGAACAAATCCATTCTGGTCTTCGTGGATTATGAACCCCATCACTTTAGCAAGTCTGCTGGCCAATATCGAGGTGAGGATCTTGCTGTCATAGTTTAGCATAGCCAGAGGTCGATAGGAGTCACAATCAGTGGGTGGTTTGTGTGGCTTAAGCATGGGGATGATTATAGTCTCTTTCATAGTATTGGGCAAGATCCCGTTCGCATAGGCCTCCTGGTAAACTTCGTGTAGGATGGGAGTGAGAATAGATTCATATGTTTTGTAAAATTCCGGCGGGAGGCCATCACTGCTAGGGGCCTTGTTGGTGGCGAGCGACCTGATAGCCTCCCTAACATCTTCTGGAGAGATCTCCAGCTCCAGTTCATCTCTCTGCTCGCTGGATATTCGGGGTAGGCCTATCTCTTCCAGTTTCTATTAATGACTCGGTGGGTATCTGGGCTTCATGGGCATAAAGTTTTGAGTAGAATTTAGCGTTGATCCCCATTTGCGTCTTGTGAGATACTCCTTCATCATCCCTTATCTCCGTGGGCAGATGTTTGGGGTGTTCACGCCTACACAGCCAGGGCAGCAGTCTGCCCGTTTTGTCTGACTCTTTGTGGGACCTAGTGGTGTATGTTGCAAAGTCAAATTTCTCCAGTCTATCCCAGGATTTCTGACAATTTTCACGGGCTATTTCATTTTCACTTCGACCTCTGGAGAAATGTCTGAGGTGGCTTCCATGCGGGTGATCTCTGCTTCATGTGTCTCCAGGGTCGCCTTTAACTGTCTACGGATGCCGCCAGCTCTGGATATGATTTCTCCCCTGGTAACCACCTTCATGGCTTCCCAGAGTGTGCTCCAGGTGGACACCGATCCTTTGTTGATTTCGACATAATCCTCCAATCTGTCAGCAAGATCTTCTCTGAACTCTGGGTCGTCTAGTGTCGCGGTGGGCATCCTCCACAAGGGAATCGGGGGTATGGGTCCCCTTAGCTGCCATTGCATGCTCAGAGGGGAGTGGTCAGAGATGGATCTCCCCAAGTACTTGGAAGCCATTGCCAATGGGACCTGTTCCCTGTCTATGAACAAGTAATCGATTCTTGTGTGGACTCCATGGGGGGCTGAGTAGTGTGAGTAGATCCTGTCAGCTGGGTGTTGTGCCCTCCAGATGTCCACCAGGTTAAGTTGGTTGATTGTTTCTGTCAGGGTGCGAGTTGCGGGGTTGCTTGATTGGGGGGGAGGAAGGGATCTGTCCATGGCTGTGTCCATGACGCAATTGAAGTCTCCACCCCATATGAAGGTACGGCCACGATGGTGTGCCAACTTGGCATTTAATACGCTGAGGTATGACGGGATTCCGTGCTGTGGGAAGTATGTGTTGGCCAGGCAAATCGGCGTCTGTTCTATGGTGCCCCACATTATCACAAATCTTCCTGCCTTGTCGGATTCACACCCCTGTAGCTGGAAGGGCACGTTCGGGTTCACCCATATTAGTACGCCTCTCGCATATTTGGAGTATGGGGACCCACACAAAGTCCCTTCCCATCGGTCTGCTAGTCTGGACATTGCGTCCTCCGTGAGATGGGTCTCTTGTAACATCGCAATCGAGACGTTCTTTTTTCTGAGGTATGATTCCTTCTGAGGTACGAGCCCATTCCCCTCACGTTCCACGTCATCACGGTAAGATGTGACGCCATTGGTTCAGTGTTCTGGATTTGGGATGAGATACAATCCCTGTGGCCTGGTGTGGTGTCAGGCTGCGGATAGCGGGCTGCATGGTGGCGGCATCTGGTTCGCAATCACTTGGTTTATCACCTGTGTCCATCTTGTGTCTTACTGGCATTAGTGAAACGAAGACTGTGAAATTAACGTAACTGGTAACATAACTCAAACTGGTGCACCCAGCGACTACAACACTGTCGCGGTGCTCAGGTGCGCTCGAGCCGTCTGAACCCATCCGGGGATCGGGCGCGAGTCGGGTCGGGCGAAGAACTGGCCCGATTTCGTTTTTCGCTGGGGGTGGGGCTGGTGCGAGGTGGCAGGGCCGAGCGAGGGCCATTTCCTATGGCAAACTGTTGACTGGATTACCTTCTGGGGTCCGGCAATGTGCGTTTCATGCACGCTTTATGGCCGCGTGCGGGCGCCGTGAAAAGGTCTATGGGGTTTAGTCTTCCTTCCGTGGAGCGTCTTTGCCTTCAGCAAGGTTATTATCTTCTAGCCACATGTTGGCTGTCTCCGGGTTGTCGAGGAATACCACTCGGCCGTTGTAGATGACTCTTAGGTGGGACGGGTAGAGCAACCTGTATTTGAAGTTCAGTTGGCGAAGCCTAGCCCTGATAGGGACGAATGAATTCCTATCCCTCTGCACCTTCTGAGTGTAGTCTGGGTATATGGAGATCTTGGAGTCTCCTCGATCGATAGGACCTGTTTCCCTGGAGTGTCGCAATATGATTTCCCTGTCTTGAAAATTTAATATCTTGGCTATTATTGGTCGTGGGTGTGAGCCGGGGGGCGGCCGTTTCTGGAGGGACCTGTGGGCCCTTTCGACCGCGAAACCCTGCGACAGCTTGCCGGCTCCAATCTCCTGTATCAGCAGGGTTTTGACGTAGGATGTGGTGTTCGAGCCTTCGTTCCCCTCTGGGATTCCCGGGATCCTGATATTTCCCCGCCTGGCCCGACCTTCAGCCTCCTCAGCCCTTTCCTCGAGGATTGCGACCTTCCTTTTCAGGTTCAAGACTTCGGACTGTAGGGCTGCGGAGGTCCCGGACGTTTCCTCTGCCGTGTTCTCTAAGGTCGTCACCCTCTCCGCCAAGTTGCGAGCATCCTCTCTGATGAGTTGTATATCTATCTTAAACTCATCGATCTTGGAGTCGATATGGGTTTTCAGTGAGGCAATAGCGTCGAGGATTTGGGAGTGGTTGTCACTGGCCTCCGCCTCAGTCGGCCGAGTGTTTTCGGTGGGGCTAGGCTTGGCTTGGGTGGGGGTCTTAGCCCTAGTTGAAACAAAGGAATCCATGGTGGCAGCTTTAGTTTTGTTTTTGGCGGCCATTTTGGGGGAGCAGGAGCAGGTGGGCTAAAGTTCGAGATCTGTGCAACCTCCGGAGTAAAAGAGTTTGGGGCCATTTATGTGTCCAGAAGGGAGGTTCTCGAGTAGAGCGTACCCAGAGTGTTCGATGAGTGTAATTGGGAGAAATCTGGGGCGCTGGCCGCCAGTGGCGTGAGTACTCCAGGCCTCCGCAAGCTTATCGCTGCCCCCACTGTGTTTGCAATCCGGTCACAGGCGTATAGGCGTTGGGGCGCAGCAGTGGAGATGCTCCAGCCTAAGAGGTGGGCACAGGCGGCGACAAGGGAGGGCGGAACCTGGGGTCCCGCTAGCGGGTGTCTTACGGTCACACGCACCTTGTTCGCCAGGCTCCTGCGTCCCGTGTTCACTCCGCAGTCTCGACCATGATCTAGGATGGCTCCTGGGGTCCAGAGGCTGGCAGCGTCGGTGCGTTCTTCTGTGTGCTCCTCCGTCTGAGCGCTCGCTGTCTGGTCGTGGTGCAGGGGTCCCGAAGCTCGGGGACCCTCGCGTGTTCCCTCGTCGGCGCGTGATGCCAGCCGGAGCCGATCTCTGCGGTGGAGGGGGAGCAGGGCGAGAGCTCGGGGTTCCAGCGCCTGCCTCGGTCGGGTGTCGCTAGTTGACGCCTCCTCTCCGATCCCGACTGGTGCACAGGCCCGGGAGCGCGGAAGTGTGTGTGCACCACACGGGGAACCCGCCAAGCTGTTCAGGCCGCCATCTTGGAGCCGGGCCCGGCGGGGGAGGGAGCATATTCCGGGCCCACCACTGCTGTCCAGGGGGTCCGATAATCAACCCTTCGAGAGATTCTTGGAGGGAACCGCTTCCCCCACAACTGCGTTCTTTTGAGCGGGTTGTTGCTTCTCGTATGCCGGAGAAAAAGGATCAGGAAACGGCCAGAGCTCAGCGGATCAGCCGCTGCACGCCATCAGCTCCAGGCCACGCCCCCCATTTTTGTTAAAATTGACATTTAAATGCCCACTCTTTGCGCCAACTTGAATATCAATCTGGCACATCGTTAATCATCAAGCATACAATTGCATATATATTATGTAAACATTTCCTTACTTTGCTGACTTTCCATTTTATCAACGTAAAGTTGAATCATCATCTCGCTCTCTCGAAAGCTCTTATGAATGGAAATGTAACTTTCGTAAGTTATGTTTTATTATAGTGAATCATATTATATTTTTGTGGTTACTCGCCACATTGTGTCCTTGAAAAGTTTAGTATGAGGGATTCAGGGACAAATAACAAGGAGACCCTGTATTGTGTGGTCACATTGCCAAAGGAAGGTCATGTTTTTGGGAACAAATACCACAAATATGAACAATATTATCTTCCATTTTCAATTGCAAGCTGTGCTGTGAAAATAAGAAAATTATTTTAATATTCAAAAGAAGCAAATATGTTCTTTGTTCTTTACTATAAATAGACACATTCTTAATCTAACTTAGTTTAATTATTTTAATAATGTTAATGTGCAAGGCTACATGCAGACATGGAAGTGTTCATCTGGTCAGCTAATTTTACAATGCAAATAGATTATAATTTGTCATCAAAATCAAATTTATTTTGGTACAATCATTAATGACTAACATCTTTCAACCCAGTTCAAAAAGTGTCCTGCAGTAACATCGACAATTTTATCCATGGTGGCATGTGATACAATAGCAATCAGTTGTATCATGAGAGGTGGGTACTAGGAGAGCTGCTTGGTGTCCCTCTGCAAAGACAATTACTTTGCTGTCCGAGCAGGAGCACACCGGAACAGTTGTCCATGTTATGTTATGATATGTTATTGTGATTTATACCGCACATGCTGCCATTTCAATGGTCTCCAGGTGCCCTGTCCCACCCCGCTCTGACCCACTGAAGCAGCTGTAGCCTGAAGCAGTGTGAGACATGGACACCACACAGTGCTGTGTGCTCAGGGCCATCCTGAGGCACGTGCAGTTTGTGCTGCTGACCAGTGCCCCATTGCAATAGGGCCACACGGACACCAGCTACCTGCTGCCAACTGCCTGTCTGCCTGCTTACTATGGAATTACTTTTTTTTTCTGGGACATTATGGTACGGTTTGTCATAGATGCCCAGAACAGAGGCTGTTGCGCAGCAGTTGGGGGTGGGGTGGGGGCTGGACTGTCTGCTCCTAAGATTCCTTACTGGATAGGTGGTGAGGCATAAAAGAAGAAAGTAGGGAAAGCACACCCTATCTTATGTGTATTTTCTATGTACAATACTTTAAGTATTTTTTGTTTTTTCTAGTCCATTGACCCTCATACAAATCTGTTTTTTCTGGGTGCCGGGGAGAAAAGAATGACTCTGGTATCAAAAAGTCAAGAAAGACATGAGAAAAATGTGTAGTTCCTGGTGGTAATAGAAACTCCCGTTCCCTGCACACCATTCAAGATTGGAAAGAACATTTTCCAAACAAATCTCAATATTTTCAGTAATTTCAAATATTCGATATATCACTCTTTCAAGAAGTTATTTCGCCACAATCAACGTAAACAAACATTGAAAGTAAAGTTCAATCAACAAATTTTCACCTTGAAGGTATTAGTTTTTTTACCAAAGATATTTATCAAAATTGTACAAATTAATATTGTTTTTTCTTTTGAGTTCAATTCACTCAAACCATTGTAATTCAACAAATAACCAAAAGTAATTTCTTTTAACAAATTCAACAAAATTCAGAAGAATTGATACAAATTTCTAACAAATTCAAGGGAGTCAAGACTGTTAAAAAAAATAGATTTCTAAAGTAAATTTCTACACAAATTTCTAAAAAATGGGGGATAGTAATGAGCTCAACGCGTTTCGAGAGATTTGCCTCTCTTCTTCAAGAGCAATGACTTACTGCTAACCAGTACACTAGTCACTAATTTCAACAATTATTCAAGTGGTGGTGAGGCATACAGTGCTTGGTTTAAAACCAAGCATGGGATGCATTGTGGCTTGGCTAGAGTGCAGTTTGTGGCTGTAGAACAGAGACCTGGAGCAGGACATGGACAGCAGTGTGGCCGTATGCACCTGCTCTGCACCCCACATACACAATGGTTGGCACAGCAGGAGTACAATTCGTGTCACACTACAGGCCGTTGACAGCACGGCAGGCCTAATAAGGGTCAGAGCCATATGCAGAACATTAGCACACAGCTCCATGTCCCACCCCTGTCCAAATGTTGCAGGGAGAGGGTACTGAGTCAAGTCACATATGTGTGGCAGGAATGATGGCGTATAAGTTTATTATTAACTGTCCAAGGTGAATTTGTTGGGAAAAGTAGCACAACTTTTTACGTGGCATGCCCCCCCAATCTTGCAACACTGGCTATTCACCTGATAGTACCAGTTTGTAATATACCACCAACACCTACACCCAAATGACAGGTGTGTTAATGTATTTTGGTACTTGCATCCTCTTTATATAGACAGGTAGCATATATAGAAAAAAAATATACAGCTGTAAAGCGATGTCAGTCTACACAGAGAAGCAAAAAGAAAGATGAATATAAATATGCGTATGGCCTTTAGGACAAATGTACACTGTCACATTGATAGAGTCCTAAGCATGCGTATAATGCAAAGGCACAGATGGATATATGTAGTTAGAGAGATTCATATACATCTGTAAATATCAACACAGATGTACACAGATGAAATGATGTTGCACAATTTAACTGTTCATATGGAGACCAGCGAACGCTGATCGACAAGGACAGAAATAGAGAGATGGATAGAGCGAGATATACAGATGCATGGATATTGATGGAGAAAAAGAGGAGGGTTGGTATATAGAGACAGACAGCCAGTTTCTTGCGTGCACCTCATTAACCTAGCTTTTCATCTTTCCTTGAGTGTCCATATCTCTTGTATGGCTGCATTTAGAGTTCCATTTGAGGCCTCACCATCAGGTATGGTCATACAGCAACTTGTGTCAAACTTGGGCCTGACCCCTCTTTCAATGGCTGTTAGAAGGTCCAAGATGAAACAAATTTGAAGGACCAACACGCGCAAGGCCCTCATCTCCACTTTAAGTGTGTTCAAACATTTTGGTGTTGAATTGGCCACCTGCAATAACTCATACAGAGTCAACTACAACCATTTTTAATTTTCTGCAGCCTGTACTCCTGGAAGCAACAATGAAGTGTAAAAGGTGGCAGCTGTGGAAAATAAAAAGTACTCATCTGGGATAGCAGTCAGGTTTTCTGCGCTGTTTCTTGAGAAATAATTGCTTTCTCATTTTCTTCTCCTCATTATTTCTTGCTGCTCATTTTGCTGCAGCACTTTTCCCTGCAGTGCAATCTTCATGGCAGTCCTATTTTGAGGCATCACTAGTGCAGGGATGTGCAAGGTGATGAGAGCGCACACTCTGCTCCAGTCAGGCAGAAGCTGGGTGTATGCTTTGGATCCGCAGGCCACCAGAAATCCATCATCGCTGCTGTTCCCAGCGTCAGCGCTGCATTCTTCACCACCTTGGTGCAGCCCGAATTAGTCCCCAGGAAATTGGACCCACTTGACCTGAAACACAAAGGGAATCATGTAAAGCTCCTTATGTCAACTGGTTGATGTTTTTCATGTAGCCACATTAAGGCATGCACATATTGTCCTCATGTTTTTCCGCAACTGTCTTTTACCTTGGCTGCCACGTTTTGCTAAAAACCCACCAATCCTTCAGCACAACACTGCATTATTCCCCCCTCCCAATTGTCCCCATATCTGACTGATCCTTCTATCCTCATCCATTGCCTTGTGTGACACCAGGGGACACTTTACCCTTCTTTTGTTTTGCACTTTTATGGTCTCTTATTTGTAATGCCCCCTTGTTTAGGACTCTCAATGACATATTCCACCACCTTATGAAGGCTTTCCTCATTTTGAAGCATTTGTGTTAATTTTACGACATTTCCTTCATACACATTTTCCCCTCCATCCACCCAGTGAGCAGCTACTTTTTTCCCCCGGAGTAAACCTTTAGCTCTACAGAGAGACAGGTGCATAAGGCATCCTGTCTCCTCATATGACAAAGATTGGGGCAGAAAAATCTTGGACACTCCAACTACGTATGGAATGGAGAGCGGACACAGCATGTGCCATTTATTCTCTCCCTTCCCACATGCATCATTTCATCATACCAAATGGTTCCAGTTAATGCATCATGCTCCTCTTCAGTGCCATGGCGGAAGCCCTCCCAATTGATCATATTTCTTTTTCCCATTTTCCTTTTTTCATTCTTTTGTGTTTCACTTTTTTCTTTAATAAACAAATATATCAAAAGTATTAGTACTCTACTAAAACATATGAACATCATTATGCTCCAGAAAATGGAAAATGTAATTTTCTTTGCTACACCTTTACCATTAGAAACATATTCAACACCCTCCTTTGCTGGTTTCTTATAGAGCCTAATGGCTGTAAAAAAATTGAAAGAAATTTCAGAAATACTCCCCATTATTTTGTGCTTGGGGAGACGGTGCTCTTGTCTTTGCGAATGTAGGTGATGTGAACCCATCCCCGCAGACCTTCAATCTTGACAGCAGTCAGCATTGAATGGATGACTGTATGTGGACCAATGAAACACTCCTCTTTCCACTTTCTCTTGTGGTTCCTCACGAGGACATAGTCAGCCGGATATAGAAGTGCTTCTGATGGAAAGTGTCCTTTTGGGTCACCTGATAGTCCAGATTGGTTTTTTTGGCCTCCTCTGCAAGGAGATATATTTAAGGACCATGGTAAGTTCTTTGAGATACGTATCAAATTCCCCTTCAGAATAGCAGAGGAAGAGTGGGCAATTGGAATAGGAATAGGTGCATGCATCCTCCACCCTATAACATTATCTGCCCTATAACAATCCCATGAGAAGTGAGATGGTGATCTCCTCCAGGCGTATTTCTTAGCGCAAACAAAGCATGAGGCAGTCAGTGCACCCATCATTTTTCAAGAGTTTTCAAGCATTTGCGTAAGATTAGTCAATAGCATCTTGAGCAATACATTCAACTTTTCTACTAAACCGTTGGCTTGAGGATGGTAAATGTGCATAGTTTATGCTTTATCCCCATTAGTGTTGTTATCTCCTTTATCAAATCATTGGCAAAGTGCTGCCCATTACCAGAACGTATTTAATCTGGAATCCCCCACCTCAGGACCACCTCCCTCATAAGAAATGTATCAGCAGGGCAGGCATCCTCCACCCTATAACATCATCCGCCCTATAACAATCCCATGAGAAGTCAGATGGTTATCTCCTCCAGGTGTATTTCTTAGTGCAAATAAAGCATGAGGGAATCAGTTCACCCATCATTGTTGAAGTGTTTTTCAAGTGTTTGCATAAGATTAGCGAATCCCTGTCATGATGCCTACTCCCGGGGATCCAGATCAAGTCCAGCAACCCCGGCGGAAGCAGGCATCAAGTTATTCCAAGTAAGCCCAACAACCCCTGCTAGCGGCTATTTGGATGCAGTCCTGGCGTCAATGGCGCCAGGCTCATATGGAGAGTCAGTCCTGGCCCCATAGGCGCCAGGCTCATAGATTAAAACTTACCTGATGCAGAGCATGCTGCAAACTTACCTGATGCAGACCATGCTGCAAGAGCTCCAAGCCAAAAGAGGCTTGGAAGGGACTACTTTAACTAGGGACTATTTTTTACTCGGGTGGGGTCGAGGAGGAATACTTACCTGGGACTACTTTGGAGGCTATTTAAATTATTTAATTTATTAAATATTAATTTAAATTTTAGATTGCTAACCTGTGTCTTTTCTCTCCTTGCAGGTGGTGATGTTCCTCGCCGAGCGCCGTAATATTCCAGCAATGATACTGACCAGGAGATGACTACCCAGGTAAGAATTGTGTGGCTTTCTTCATTCGGGAGTTTCGTAGTGTTCTTTCTCTCTCTGCAGGTCCTTGTTTTCAGGTAAGCTGGCATCAAAGTACTGGACACGGTGAGCGTTACACTGCCCATAGCAGAATAACGCAAAGCATGTTCGGCTGTTTGGGTGTGGTTTAAATAGTCTCAGGTAAAGTAGTCCAGGTAAAATAGTCCCAGGCCTGCCACACCCAAGGTAGTCCAGGTAAAGTAGTCCCAGGCTTGCCACCCCCAAAAGACTAGACCGCATAGCTCAGTTCCTTGTAACTGAGCTATGCGTGACTCCGTGTTGGCTGAACCCCCCAAGTTAAATAGTCCCAAGTAAATAGTCCCATTATAATATTGGTCTTCATGATGGTAATGAGCCTGGCGCCAAAGGTGCCACGACTGACTCCAAGAGAGTCTTGGATGAGGTTTTAAGGCCTTTGACCTGGCCCTAACTGGAAGGCTGACTTGCCAGTGAGGGCCAAGGGCAAGGGTCATGACAAATACTAACTGTGGGTGCATATCTAGCAGCGACTATATATTCGAGAATGCACTACTTGAATAGCATATAATATACGATGGGTGCATATATGGTAGACACTTCTTGTCTGAGGATACACAGAGTTAAGAGCAAAAATGGCACGGTGGGTTCTTATCTGGCAGAGACCACATGTCCGACCATGCACTGTAGTAAGAGGAGAAAGCTCATTGTTAGCACCTATCTGGAAGACACTTCACAGCTAAGCGTGCACTGTATTAAAAACAGAAAACTTACTGAGGGTGCATATCTCTCAGAGTACACATTTCAGAAAGTAGTGCATTAGAGCAGATCTCTCAGGTGGGCAGGGCACGGCCATCAGCTTTGGATTTAGACCCTCAGGTGGAACAGTGCGGGAGGATCACTTGGGTGATGGATCTTCTGGTAGTGGGGGTGAGACATCCGATGGTGAGAAGTGGTGTCCTCTCCTTTCCCGTGCCCATACCCCATCCTATTTTATAGGATTCTCCCACGTTCCAACTCCTCCCCCCCTTTTGACACAAACACTGGGCTGAGGAAGAGGAGGATTGAGAGTAAGGAGGCTAACACTTGCATATCCCATTTGAAATGTCCCTTTAATAAGGTCAGGCAAAGTCAGGCACTTGACCTTAATCACATACTTCTGATACCCATTAGCTACCCTCACATGGATAAAAGGCGGAACATGGAGATACACTCGGAGCAAGGTGAGACATAAGAAGGAGCAGATCTTCAGGGGTGAAGGTGGACCCACTAAAGCAGGATGACCGATCAAGAGACCAGAGCGAGGGGTAGGAAAACCCTGAAGATCCCTGTAGGAGGTTGTTGCATCTGGGAAACCATAAAGGATACGCAGAGAAAGCCAAATCCCAGATAAGAAGAAGCCTGCGTTGTGTTTCAAGGATGCCAGTGACCCTCCCGGGTGATTCGCAGCATTGGGGTGGTGAGACCAAGCCTGTGATATCAACCTTAACTTGTGAATCAAAGCCGCAGAGAAAAGAAAGGAATGACCTTTCCTGAGTGGATTCCCGCCACTATCATCCCAATTCAGATTTACTCCTCCTTTGAATGCCTTGTCTGCAGGCTCTCAACCTCTCCCAGCCACTCCCTTACTGTTGAAACTCTCTACCAGCTCCCCGGAGAAATCACCTCTTTTCTCTCTGAGTGGGCTGACTTCTCCTCCTCCCTCCTGGCCTCAACCACTCAACTCCTCCTCCTTGGTGACCTCAACATCCACCTCGATTCTCCCTGTTCCTCATCTCTGCTCTTTCCCAACCTCTGCGATTCCCTCTCCAACTCTATCCTCCCCTCTGGCCCGAGGCATTCTGCAGGACACACACTTGATGTCTTGATCTCCCCTGGCCTTGCCCTCTCTATCCCTCTGACCACTCCTCTCTCCTGGAGTGACCACTGCCTTCTCTCCTCCGATTTCTCACTCTCTTCTCCCCAAGCCAACCCCACCCCAACACTGCCACTTACTTTCTCAAAAATTAATTCAAAAAATGTGTGTAGTTGTACTTAGAGTTCCCTTTGTGAGCCGACACGAGGAGACAGACAGCAGATACTTTGTGGTGGGATTAAATCCGTAAAATCATGCGTCAATAGTCATACTATAACCGAGCAAATTTGAAATTATGGCTGGCCCTGATTGAAAAGGGCATTAATTTGCTGAAACACGTGTCTCACAAAGGGCAATCCATTTAGACATTATCCAGCAATGTCAGTTTATCCAATAAATATTGGAATTCACTAAGCACAACTACAAACATTGTTTGAATTAATTTTTGTGGTGCTGCAACAACAAGTGAAGAAGGAGGTTTTCCTCCTGTTTTTGGTACATGTTTCACGGAGCAAGGGGTATTTCTCCGTAACTTCACCAGCATGCAACACTGTTAATAGCGCTGGGCAACTTATGTTGATAATTTAAGACCTCGACATACAATATCCTCCTCAGAGGTATTCTGCCTTTCCCTCCTTCCCTCAGAAGCTCACTGTCTCCCAAGCTCCGGTTCTCTCTAGGTTGCACTATTGTAACAGCCTCTTTCTAAATCTACCTGCCTCTACTCTATGCCCTCTGCAACCTATCCAGAACAGGACTGCGAGACTTGTCCTTGGCCTCAAGCCCTGGGATCGTATCTCTCCAGCCCTGAAATCTCTCCATTGGCTCCCACTGGATGCAAGGATTAAATTCAAAACCCTCTGCATTGTTCACAAAGCTTTCTGGGGCCTCGGTCCAAAAAACCTTCAGCTATCCCTCCACAAATACCTCCCCTCTCGAGCTCTTCGCTCCTCTACCTCTAACTCCCTCCCGGTCAATCGTTTTTCAATGAAACGAGCTAGGGGTAGATCTCTATCTTTGGCTGGGGCCTCCCTCTCGAACAGCCACCCTGCCAATCTATAACTTGAGGAGAACCATCTCCGGTTCCGGAAGAACCTCAAGACCTACCTCTTTGCTTCTGACTTTGGTCCCCCTCTCCCCTGTTGATCTGCCTTCTCTTGGCATTGTGCACCTGGCTACCCTCTGTCCCCTGGGCCCAGGTACCTGCTCACCCTGCCACCCTCCTGCACTGCCTCCTGGCCACTCATTGCACTGGGGACTGTAGCTGTACCCACACAGCCCCCCCACTTTTCTTCTTTTTCTGCACTTACCCAGTTGGACATCCGACCTATAAAGCGTGTGTCAGCTGAGGCTTTCGCTGCCACCTTCTCTCCCCCTCCTCCTCCTCTGGCTGACTCACACCCTGACACAACCCTGTCCCTTCTCTACTCTTCTATCTCTCATACTCTTGATGCTCTTGCCCCTGTCACGAGGATCAGCTTGATCCAAAGCCAAGTGCAATTCCTGGTATGACTCCCACCTAGCTACACTTAAACGTAGGTGTAGGGCGGCTGAGAGGAAATGGAGGGCTTCTAGTTCATCCTCTGACAAACTGGCCTGTCACCTGCTCCAAAAGCAATACCGACTCTCTGTCTGTACTAAGAAGAGAGCCCACATTCAAGCCCCTGTCTCTGCGGCATCCAACAGCTCGGCCAAACTCTTTAAAATCAGCAAGGAGCCTGCCAACCCAGCGGCAGTCTTCACCCCTCCTCTTGCCTCCCATGCTCTCTGCAATGCCCTTGCCTTGCACTTTATCTAAAAAACCCAGGTCATTCCTTCCACCCTCGCCTCCCCTACCACTCCCGTTCCCACTCAGGTTGTGTTTGCAGACCCCCTTTAACCACCCCCACCTTCCTTCTCTTCCTGTCCCATTTTCTCCCCTTGATGAGGTCGCTAGACAAGTCCGATCAAAACAAGCCTCAAAAAATCAAATGATCAAACAAGCCTTGTGAAAACAAGTTCATCCCTGTTTCTTCTAAAACCATCAAGGTCCACATTGACACCCTTGCTCAAGCTCTTGCCGACTTTTGCAACCACTCCTTTGCCTCAGGATCTTTCCCCTCGTCTCTGAAGCACTCCCTTGTGCATCGTCTTCTCAAGAAACCCACTGCTGATCCTTCCTGTCTGGCTATCGCCCAATCTCCATTACTCTGTTTCTGGGCAAACTCCTGGAAAAGCTGGACATCTCTCAGCTTAACCTTCATTCAGATTCTGTTGGCTGTCTCCATGACCACCAGTTTGGCTTCAGAGCGGCCAAAACCATGGAAACTGCTCTCCTGAATATCTGTGAAGATATGTCCTCATCCTTCTTGATATCTCTTCTGCCTTCGACACCGTCAACCATACCATCCTGCTCAACCGTCTCCGTGATAACCTGAGCATCACTGATCAGTCTCTGGCCTGGCCTACCTCTTTCCTCTCTGATCAACCCTCCCATTCCAAACCTGGGTCCTTCCTATCATCTATCTTCCTCTCTACCTGTGGGGTTCCCCAGGGGTCTAACCTCTCACCCTGGCTCTTCAACCGATACCTGGCAACTCTCGCCCACTGCATTGCCATTTTCCTGCTCGAATTTCCAGTGCTACACTGATGACACTCAACTCATTTTCTGGCTGCCCTCGGCCACCTCATCTCCCTCTCTCATCTCTGACTGCCTAACTGCCATTCAAGATTGGTGTGCCGCCAATGATCTTTGTCTGAATGCCAGCAAGACTGAGATCCTCCTCATCGGCACACCATCTCCATCCTTCTCCCTTACCCTCTGGCCGGCCTCCCTTGGCCCTCCTCCTACCCCTACCTGCGAGGCTAAGAACCTCGGGGTCATCTTTGACTCCACATTTTCCTACTCCCCCCTTATCTCTGAGGTCTCTAAAAAGTCAAACTTCCTACTGCACCTCCTCAGAGGTATGTACCAAAAGCAGGCGGAAAACCTTCTTATTCACTTGTTGCAGCGCCACAAAAATTCATTCAAACAATGTGTGTAGTTGTACTTAGAGTTCCCTTTGTGAGCCGACACGAGGAGACAGACAGCAGATACTTTGTGGTGGAATTAAACCCGTAAAATCATGCGTCAATAGTCATACTATAACCGAGCAAATTTGAAATTATGACTGACCCTGATTGAAAAAGGCATTAATTTGCTGAAACACGTGTCTCACAAAGGGCAATCCATTTAGACATTATCAAGCAATGTCAATTTATCCAATAAATATTGGAATTCACTAAGCACAACTACAAACATTGTTTGAATTAATTTTTGTGGCGCTGCAACAACAAGTGAAGAAGGAGGTTTTCCTCCTGTTTTTGGTACATGTTTCACGGAGCAAGGGGTATTTCTCCCTAACTTCACCAGCATGCGACACTGTCAATAGCGCTGGGCAACTTATGTTAATAATTTAAGACCTCGACATACACTATCCTCCTCAGAGGTAATCTGCCTTTCCCTCCTTCCCTCAGAAGCTCACTGTCTCCCAAGCGCTGGTTCTCTCTAGGTTGGACTATTGTAACAGCCTCTTTCTAAATCTACCTGCCTCTACTCTATGCCCTCTGCAACCTATCCAGAACAGGACTGCAAGACTTGTCCTTGGCCTCAAGCCCTGGGATCGTATCTCTCCAGCCCTGAAATCTCTCCATTGGCTCCCAGTGGATGCAAGGATAAAATTCAAAACCCTCTGCATTGTTCACAAGGCTTTCTGGGGCCTCGGTTCAAATTACCTTCAGCTATCCCTCCACAAATACCTCCCCTCTCAAGCTCTTCGCTCCTCTACCCCTAACTCCCTCCCGGTCAATCGTTTTTCTAAGAAACAAGTTAGGGGTAGATCTCTATTTTTGGCTGGGGCCTCCCTCTCGAACAGCCACCCTGCCAATCTATAACTTGAGGAGAACCATCTCTGGTTCCGGAAGAACCTCAAGACCTACCTCTTTGCTTCTGACTTTGGTCCCCCTATCCCCTGTTGATCTGCCTTCTCTTGGCATTGTGCCCCTGGCTACCCTCTGTCCCCTGGGCCCAGGTACCTGCTCACCCTGCCACCCTCCTGCACTGCCTCCTGGCCACTCATTGCACTGGGGACTGTAGCTGTACCCATACAGCCCCCGCCCACTGTTCTTTTTTTTCTGCACTTACCCGGTCTGTTGCCTTAAACACAGCACTTGCCACTTACTGGCCTCACTACCACTGTTAATTGCCTCTATTTTTCTATTTATTTGTATTTATTATTATTTGTCTGCTCTCCTCTGCTCTGCACTTTCCACTCTCCCCCTTCCATGCACTTTTCCCTTTTCCCTTTCCCATGCACTTGAAGTGCAAGCAAAACTGAAGTGTACTTTAAAGTCACCGATAACTGTGAAGCCAGTGATACAGAGTAGCAGAGTGGTCCAGCGAATGGAAATAGCCCATTCGAAAGTCTCTGTGAAATGTTTGATGTTTTGTTATGAAGTGACAAAGTGAACGAACTCTGAAATGCACAATGGTCAAGATTAACCCTGATGAAAGGAAAGGTTAAACAGTGATTGCTCTAAGAGAAAGATTACTTTGAAGTTTTCTGATTGTGTTGTGGAACTACCTAGACCAAGAGACACTGTGGCAAATACCATAAGGGAGAGCTGAAGTGAAAGTCGAAGTGGTCCTGCGGATGGCTATCGAAAAAGCCTTGCACACTCGAAAGTCTTTGACATCAGTGAAAGGTCCTATCCCGACTGAGGGAGACCTGGAGGAGACCTGGAATATGAAATAAGTTAGGAGAAGGGAATCCCTTGGCGAAGGTGAATAAAGCTTGTGGCAGGGAACCCCTAATAAAGGGGAATAAAGCTTGGGGAAGGGAACCCCTGCAAATTCTGTGATAGCGAGGTACGAGCCCAGCTGAGGGAGATCTGCGTTGAATTAGGTACTTTTTGCTGAGAGGTCCGAGCCCGACTGAGGGAGTCCTATGTGAATTGTTGATGCCTTGAGAGGTCCTAGCCTGCTAGATGGAGAACTATGTGAACTTTTGTTGAACCATGAAAGAAATTTTGGTGAGCTAAATATAAGTGACTTTAACGTGCAAGGCCAAGCGGGCCTCGGCCCACACTTTGAACTGCCTTTTTTTGATAACCTGAGCCAGAGGGTGTCATTCTGTCTATGGGGGCTGCCTTACTGCAGGCTGTCCAACGTGAGGAGGGGAGCTGACTCAGCCATCTTAATCCTTTATGTTATAACACTGACTTTCCTTTGCATACACATTCCCCTTAACACACTATGGACCTCATCATGAGTTGGGCGATAACGCTGGCGCTATTAGCACCAGCGCTATTAGCCCTACCGCTAAACCCCCGGTGCTATTAGTGTCGGATCACGGGTTTGGCAGAACGGTTAATGCCCATTCCCGATTGGGCACATTTGGGAATTCCTCATTCCCCATTGGGCCCAATGGGGAAAATTTGCGCTATTAGCGGCAGCGGATTTCCCTCCGGCGGTAATGGAGCCGATAATCGGCAGATTTGCAGCGGATTTCCCCCCAGCTCTGGGAAATCCACCAAGGCCATGATCTGGCGGACCCGTAAATGTGGTGATAATAGTGCTACCACTGCATTTAAGGGTTACCGCCAGACTCGTGATGAGGCCCTAAGTGTATGAGAGATAGGGCAGGTATTCTTTTTTTTTAGCATAGGCCATTTTGCTTTGACATAGACTGACTAGGACTGTGTTTTTCTTTATAATTTGATGGTAGAAACTAGTCCCATCATAGCTACAGAGCAAAGTAGGAGTTATTTTCCAAACCCCAAGAATGCAATAAAGGTTTTGAAACTTGTAGCTCTTGTGTCAGTGTCATACCTGTGAGACCATGCTTCCCTTACAACCTTCCAATTGTTGATCAGAGCCTAAGTATTACAACATTGGTCTCTGTTCCCACTGTTCTAGCTAATGTAAGCTTCCTTTCTTTCCTTCTTATTTTATTTTTATTATAATTTTTATTTAACGCTGGCCCTACCAAGAGGGCATCGGAGCTCATGGTTCAAAGTTTGAAAGGTTGGTAGTTGAAAAAAGAAGTTACAAAATGTTTTCATCATCAGCATCATAAATATGCTTTTTCAGATAAAATCCATTAAACAATGTACATAAATTTATGTCATGCAATATGTGATGCTGGAAATGTCTTAATGAAGGACAGGGCCTCCTAGTCCTTGTCCTACCACTTCTCTGTATGTGTTTTATCTATGTTTTCTGCCACTGAGGTCCAGCCTTGACCTCTGGCAGTGCGGCACTTCCTGTTTTCCTTTTGGTGAACAACATCCATGGGATACCCTGATGGCACCCATGGGTGGGGATACACCCTGGTACCCCTTATATGTGTTTTTGCGTACCTGTTTCTTGCACACAGAGCAGGGTGTGGGCTGATGGCAGTTAAATGCTAACTTGGCAGTGGCTCTGAGTGTTCTCCATTGTTGGGAAATCCAGGCCCTGCCATAGGAATCAAAGGATTCCTGAAAGAAGGCAAGATGCCCCCTGTGGCCTCTTGTTTTCTATTGCCTTTTACCTTGTTTCCCAAAGTCCTGGAAAGCCTTGACTCTGTCCCTTCCTCCTGACTGGCTGCTGTGTGCAAAAACCATAAATGGCACTGGGGCTGCCTCCTGTGAGGCTGACAGGAGCCTTCCCAGGGGCTGTGTGGTGTCGGTACTTGGGGTACCCCTTGAGGTGGGACCTGTGTGAATGGATTCTGAAGTGAACTCACACTCTGTGTTGTGAGTGTCTGGTTTCTGGGTGTGACACAATGAATAAGACAGCCCTGTGTGAAACAGACATGAATGTAATGTAGTGTGCTGAAAGGCTGGGTGCTTACTCCAATCCACATTCTTTGTTATGTGTGCCTGGGTGGAGTTCATGGCCTGAATGCCTGTGAGCCTGATTGACTGCCTGCCTGCATGAATGCCCTTCGGCATGATTGGTTGACTGAGCCTGGCTCAGCCTGAGTGAATGGGGAACACATGTGTACACCTAGGGTCCCTGCACTCACCAATTTGTACAGAAGCTTAAGTCGAAACCGAAGCTCAGTCCAGCTGGAGGAAGAAGATTGTGGCTGCTACGATTAATCAAAATCCAAAAGCTGATGTGCCACTCCAAGGACTGATCCAAGAGAGGACCTGCAAAGGAGACCTCTCCCGAGCTATGAGGGACAATCGTGCAACCTGCTGCTCTTCATCTGAAGTACCCTGGGAGCCAGTCCTGTGTGCCTGCCGTCCAGAGTAGGGGTCTTCGTGAATCCGGAAGAGGAGTGCATCGACAGTCGAAGAAGTCTATTGGTGTGACACAGGGTCTGGAGGGGTACCCTGACATAGTTCTGCTTGACACTGGAGCTGTGAAAGTTCCAAACTGCTGAATAATACTTCAAAGGACATCCTTGCCATCATCACTGATCATCGGAGAAGGTCCAGGGTTGCTGAGTGCAGAGGAAGATGTAACAAGGGTCCAGACTTGGTGAGGGTGTGTGGTCCACTCCAGTAGTGGAGTCCAGGATGCCAGAAGCCGTCCAGAGGTTTGTGCTGCGACTTCAGCACCGAAGAACCAAAAGTCGCAAAACCGTGAATTCCAGAAATCCGACAACAAAAGTCACCTCTGCACCCGTCAATGCGAGAAGTCATCAAAGGTCCCCATGGGTCTTACTCTCATCCGCCAAGCCTTTGAGGAGCCCACAGCAAGTTTTATCTTCCCATGATTCCTACAGTCGGAGAATATTGATGACCAACTGAGAGCACTGCGAAGAGCAAAACTGCTGCACTTCAGAAAGACTTTGGTTCCATTTTTCTTCTTGGACTCAGCATCCCAATGGCTCCTTCTTCCAAGGGGGGTCTATCCTCAAAGGGAATCATCAAGTGGAACCGAGAAACTCTGCCACTTCGCCTGCTAATGCACCAAAGGTACTGTGATGAGGAAGAGCATCTTCTAGCCTCAGGAGTCGTCCAGGGATCCCAGAGTCATCTTGGATCTTGTTCTCCTGTGGCCTCTCAGGTACTTTGGGGGTGGAAGAACCTTAAAAAAGAAAGCAGAGGGTTATTGAGCATTTTTGGACTGGGGTGAAAAGACAAGATACGTTACTCCCTAACTTTTCCATTACAGGTTGCCCAGGTGGGGGGATCCTCACACATAATTGTATATCTAGCCTAAAGGAGCATTCTGCCACTGTTCATTACTAACCTGCCTTTCTTCCCTAATCTATGCTGGTACACTTAAGAATTTGCATGCCTATTTGAAACTGTCTGAAGTTGGTTAATTTTTTACAGAATTTAAGTATTGTATGGTACCAACTATCGCCCCATATCTATTAGCCCCTTCCTTGGTAAACTCTTGGAGTAGCTGGCTTTCCCCCAACTGACCCAGCACACTGAACCTGTTGGTTTCCTCCATGACCATCAATCTGGATTCCGAGCATCCAGACACATAAAAACTGCTCTTCTGAACACCTGTGAAGTACTGTCTGCATCTATTGATTTCAACTCTCCAGCTGTTCTCATTCTGCTTGATCTCTCCTCTGCACTTGATATAGTCAACCACTCCATCCTCATAAAGCGGCTCCACAATACCCTAGGTATCTCTGAGTGGGCACTGGACTGTCTGACCTCCTTCCTCTTTGACTGTCCATCCCAGGTTATTCTGGGTTCTTTCTTCTCCCATCCTCTATCTCACCTGTGGATTCCGCCAGGGCTCCAACCTTTCTCCCTGGCTTTTTAACACCTATCTTGCTCTACTTGCACACCTCATCTCCACCTTCTCCCCTAACTTCCAGTGTTATGCAGATGACACACAACTCTTCTTCAAACTTCTTTCTGACACTATCCTTACTTCCTCCATCATTCCTGACTCCCTATCTGCCATCCAATACTGTTGTACTTCCAATGATCTCTGCCTCAATGGCAGCAAGACTATTGGGATTCCTGCTCCCTCTTTCTTTCCCTCACTCTGGCCATCTTTTATGGGCTCTCCCCCTTCATCTGAAGTCAGAAACCTTGGAATCTTCTTCAACTCCTCTCTTTCCTTCCTCCCTCACATTCATGACCTTTCCAAGAAGGGCCAGTTTCAACTCCACCTCCTCAAAGGAATTCTTCCTTTTCTAATTTTACCTCAGAATCTCAATGTCTCCAGAGCTCTAGTTCGCTCTAGGCTAGACTATTTCAATAGCCTTTTCCTTAATCTACCCTCTTCTTCTCTATGACCCCTGCAACTAACCCAGAATAGGGCTGCAAGACTTATCCTTGGTCTCAAGCACAGGGACCATATCTCTCGGGCACTAAAAACTCTCCACTGACTCCCGGTTTGTGCAAGGATCAAAATCAAATCCCTCTGCATCATTCAAAAGGCTGTCAGGGGCCAGGGACAAAGTGCTCTCATTAAATACTCTCCCTCTAGATCTTTACACTCCCCCAGCACCACTCTCTGTGTGTCAAGCACTTCGCTAAACTGCAAAGTGGTGGCCGATCTCTCTCCTCTGCAGGCTCCCTTCTATGGAACAGCCACCTCCTGCCTCTTCGTCTTGAGCCAGATCTCCTCAAATTCCGTAAGCTCCTGAAGACTTTCCTTTTCACTTCCTCCTTCCCTCCCTCCTCTGCTAAACCCCACAGTTGCTGAGATTGGTGACCATGGTCCTTATGTGTCCTCTTGGGCCCTGGCCTTCCACATCCAATCGCCTTCAGCCTCTGCCTGCTCCCAGCACTTGCCTTGGCACCCACTGGTCTATGCCACCACAGGCCTGCACTTATTTATTGACAACTGACCACTCACCTATGCACCTACAGCAGCTCATTCCCTGGCACTTTTCTCTTGGTACACCTAGCACTTAGCCTCCTCTCCCTCATCCATTCTCACGCTGTCTCTGCACTTGCATGCTGGAAATGCTCACAAGGCCCAGTAGGTCCGCCTCTATCTTCCATTGTTATGTTTGATTTTCATTCCCATGTTCCCTCCCCGTTGTCCTGTGGGCGTTTTGAAATACAATTTACTTGATATATAAGGACCTTACAAATGCACAATAAATAAATAAATACATAAATCACCTAACATAGTGTGTGGAGTTTCCATTATGGGGTCTTGCAGAATCGCTACTTTAAAACCAGCCTGCATCACCACCTGATTGCTTAAGCCTTGTTTGCTCATCCAAGCCACCATATAGAGATCCTTGGTTGGGGTGCTCTGTGCCACTGTCCCAACCATATAGAGGTCAGAAGTACAGATACCCCCTCCAGTCTTTACACAATACATTAAATCAATATTAAAATATGTGATACATTGCATACAAAGCAACAGTTCACCAACGATATGAAGACCAATTTAAAATAAATTTAATAAGTCAAACAACAACATAACTTAAATCATTTGCCCACTGTATCTTTATACAGCCATCAGTTATCAGTTAAAACCCAAGAAGGTTATCTATATGCTCTTTCCTCACTTGTCATGCTTCTGAGATAGGACAATAATACCCAGTCAACACAGGTTGGTGAATCAGCCATAAGGAGATGATATAAAGCCGGCCGACATTGTGCAACATGCTGTTGTCTTAAGACAGGGAAGAATGTTGCCTAATATATAAAAATGCTTGGCAAAAAAGAATGAAGATCCGCCACAACTTCACTACAAAAGGCAGAGCTAGAGTCAGCAGGGAAGCTTTGCCATTTAGTGGTGTTAACTCTAAATAAAAGGCAACTGAAACAAGCTTGTGTGCTCAGCCTTAGATCTGCTCTATTATGGCTCAAAGTAAGATACAATTGTATAGAGTCCACACTGCTAACAATCACATTTCCTGTTGGCATTAACTGGACATTCTCTGGCATCACGCTGTTCCTTGACAAATGGTGCACATTTTCTTATACAAATTATTTTGATCAGGATAATATATGATGAAAAAAGTTATGATGCATTCAGACTTGATCTAATGTAGCACAACCAGGGAATTTTAGTCAAGCTTTCTCTAGTTAAGAGCTCCTTAATTAGATACTGGGTAAGAGCCACCTGAGGGTTAGACCAGATATGCAGCCAATAGAAGAGTATCCCCAAAGGCCATTCATCTTCTAGAAAACCAGCTCCCAATTCGGCATGCACTGCAAAATTAGGTACAGAGTTCGGAAGACCCAATATTCTTTTAAAAAATGTATTCTCCATTATTTGCAACTACGACATATTCACATATACCCATAGCTTGGCACCATAATTAACGTGCCTTTGTCAGAATGTCATAAACCTTAAGATTCATGTGAAGTGGATGACATTGGCACAGTGGCATGAAATGGGACATGCACCCCAGAGATTGACTCCTCTGTGTTTTCTGTTAATTAGTGTGAACTTTGACTAACAACATGGAGGAAAAAAGTATTCCTAGTTAACCAAATTCATCGACCCTCGTTATAACTGCCCGATTACTCAGCATTGTATTCATTTTAATGTTTTTTATTTCCTCAAATATATTCCATGACAGCAGATTTGACTGAGTTTACCATTAGATCCAGATTGTTCATGAATTGGGTGTACACAGCAATCAGCTTTTGGAGTGTGTTGGGGGTGCGAGCTTTTAGAATGTTATTGTCTGCATAAACCAGGATAGGAAACGCCCTATTTCCTAATCTGGGGTAGTCCACACTGGTGTTTAGTAGGGCTCCTATAGGCGTTTATGTAAAGAGTAAACAGAACAGAGGCAAATACACATTCTTGTTGCAGTCCCAAATTTAAATCGAAAAAGTGTGTACATTGACCCTGCCCACGACTTACACATGCCTGGTTATCCCTGTGTAATGCCTGGAGCATAACTAACAGCTCCACAGGACAGTCCATAGACCTGAGCACCTTCCAATGCTTCTCCCTATTTACTTTGCAAAAAACGGTGCTCAGGTCCTTGAACGCAAGATATATGGGCTCCTTTTTGATATATACTGATTGTGCTAACAGCGAATAGAGAATTAGCTCTTGGTTCCCTGTGCCAACATCTGGTCTAAAACCAAACTGAATGTTTGAGAGTTGTGGTATACATATACCCGCCCAACAGAATTCCCTGCATCACGAAACATCATTTAGCAGTTGCAAAGAAATCATGGCTGCACTGTATTTGCTGAGCACATATTCCCTGGCATCACAAAACTTCATTTTAGCAGCTACAGAAATAATGGCTGCCTCTGTCTGCTGAGCACATATGGGGTGAGATGGAACATAGCCCCCAAGAATGGCTGCACTTTGTTTTCTTCATGTCAATCCAAAGAAAATAAATTAAATGAAGAATGGCACTGCACTGCTTCTGTCATTTGAAAACCCAAGGCTGCGCCCAGAAATGATCTCCATTTAACATGACCCTGGTGCTTCCTTCATTGTGAACCTCACACAGCTTTGTTCTAATTCAACACAGCACTGTTCATATGTTTCAACTTAACATCATCTAATAAGGCTTTCCTCCCCAGAACAGCATTGTTATCAAGTGAAATCTGTGAAGAGAAGCGAAAATCAATTTCAGCCCGTACGGCTGGAATTTACTATGAAAACTAAGTAACACATGCAAAACATTTCAAGAGAAGCTCTCTCTCTCATTTGACTGGTGTCAGTTTCAAAGAACCAATTTCTCAAAAATATTCCTGTGTATAAGAAATTGACCAGAGCTAGGGAAATGTTCAGAATGAAGATGCAGGGAAAACCGCATTTGTAAATGACCAGGAAAAGTAAAATAAACCTGTGTTGCACTGCTCTGTAAAGCTCTGTATTGACATTGTACAAGCTAAATGGAAATAATACTGTAAAATGCCCAGAAACAAAACTGTATATGCTGGGAAGAAAATCTGCCAAAATATAGGTAAATTGTCCTCTGTGTAGTTTATTTTTCCCCACACAAAGAACTTCAATATCCTGGCTAGGCCCGGGAATTGCAGTCAAACCAGTTTTGCAAGGCAGGCACTTCTAATGTACCAGCCCCATGGGAAAGGAAGACCCTTTACAACATGAAAGGCCCATAGGTGTGGGAAGTGGTGACTTCTTCAGACTGACCGGCATTGCTGCAGCAGGGGACAATGGACAGACCTGTCACTGAAGTGTGAATTCCTTTGACACCTCTCCTCAGCTTCAACTGCCTAGGATCAAACGGGAGTCATAGCAACCTCTGGGCAAAGATGAACACAGCAAGACATTTGGCTGGGGTGTTGCTAAGACTACCCACTTTTGGGACCAAAGCCAGCCTACTTGATTTAAAAGACATGTTATATTAAGACATTTATTTCAGTAATCTGAAACGCAGTTATGTGAAATTAGGATGGTCTTATATAATTTTTGCGCAATCAAAATGAGACGATGTGGGTTATCCTAGCTTGTGTGGGACGCGAACAGCATTAAAGGGGCATTTCTGGAAAAAGCATACATGACACAGTTATGAAAGTTAAATGAAAATATAATCGACATTAATAGGCTTAAGTGTATCTATTTTTAGAATTTTAGGGGAAATATTTCCCATAGAAATTGTGAAAAAGTGCCAGAAGGGCAAAGCAGCATCGTACAGACTTGGTGTTTGAATCAGTATACTCCATGTGAAATATGGTATTTGCCTATCTAATTTTTTATAAGGATGACATTTATAAATGTAATGGTCTTGTTTCATAACTGATTTTGGCAAAAGAAACTGTGGTTAATCAAAGCACCTCATAAAAACACCCACACTAAAACTGATGTCACTTCCCTGGGTCCAATCTGCTTACAGAGAGGCAGCGACATCCTCAGCCTGACCTTTCCAATCTTATAGGTATGTCCAGCTTAGTTCTGCCCACATAGTAAGAATCCTATGATGTCATCCGGTTTATAAAAGGAGGACGCTTAGGGAGAATCAGGACATTCAAAAATCCGAGATTCAAGAATCATTCATTCACAAATCAACATCCAGAAATCCAGACATTCCACATTCACCCTGCAAGACTCCAGTTCCAGGCCATGGGTAGCTGATCAAGATCCAGAACCTCCAGATCCATGCAGTACCTCCTATCCAGGCAGAATCACCATCCAGAAATAAACCCTACAAAAATCCCAATAATTCAGGGAGAAAGGAGAAAGGATCCTGACCCAGGGGGAAAATCTGTGACCAGACCTGTTCTTGCCCAGCTGATGCACCCCGCTGCCCATTGAGACCAGACCCTGGTTGCCTCACTGTGTCCCTAGAGTAGAGCCACCACCGCGCAGTGACCAGACCCTTGCCCTGCTGTCCAGGGACCCGGTTAGCTGTCCAAACTACCCAATCAAGTGCTTCTTGTAAATATCACCCATCCCCAAAATCAAAAATCTGCATAATTTGCTCTGTTACCTTGCCATTTGTCAAACCCTATAAGAAACCCTATAAGAAATCCTATAAATACCTGAATAACTTCTTAAATTGTCAGAATCCTCTGTATATCCTATCCTTAGAAAAACCTGTGTTAGTCTTCATGTGTTAGCACAATTCTTTCTAATCATTTCAGTCCTTAGTACTATTTTGAATAATTTCATTAATTTCCCATAGAGATGAACGCAGCATGGATAGATTAACCTTGCAAGTAACCTCCTCATGTACCGTGTCTTTCTTTAAATACCTAGCCACTAAAATATAGTAGCAGTAGAATAAATCCTTTTTCTAACAAAACCGAGTTGCCTGTGAAAGTGTTTCCTGTTTAAAAATCAGATTTTTCCCTTCCGTTTAAGAATCCCATATTTTCACCCATCCAGAGTCACCCTTTCACTTTAGTATCATACCTGTTATGTGCCTTTGTACCGCTTTAGCAAAACCGATTTTCGATTCTGTCTGTTTAGCTCATTTCTGAAGTTGTTTGCCTATTTTAAACCCATGAAAACTAAGAAATTGCATCTTTGCCACGTGTGATTCTTGCTGCACTGTTTTTCCTCCAAAGTCGATTTTCTAAACTGTATGTACTTTGCCTTGTAGCTTTTAGGATTTCTTGCTTCTTGAGTACAGTCACACCAATTCTTGTTTTATTCATTCAACCATGCATGTAAAATAACCATTCAGTAATTGCGAGTGTCATTTTGCTCATTTTTCAAGGGAGCGCAATCCGATTTTGGAATGCCATTCAGGGGTGGTAGGTGGGATTTTCTTTATGATTTTTGTCTAGTATACCTGACTCTTTGCTACTCCTCTCCACCCACACAAAACCTGTTTAACAGGGGTTTGAGGGAGTGTTGCAGTGGGAATGCTTAACTGTGGTGCCATTTAAAAACACTACTCAAAAGTAATCTTGCTTTCATTCAATTGTGCATTGTTGTGTCTGAAGCTAGAAGGTTAAGCTAAGTGTATTCTATCATTGTACTGTGTAATTATCACCACACTGGTGATTGCTGCCCTCTATTGAATGTGCTTGATTTTTATTCAAAATTGAAAACAAATAAATATTTCATTTATTACACACTGGCCTGCTTCATGGTCCATTGTGACACAGGGTGTACGTTAAGGGGGGTGTGAGACGGGTTGGTTGCCTTCTCAAAAACTGAATCTGAATGTAATAAACTTAAAAGCGTTTTATTGTGCGCTGCATCTCTGGCCAGTAGAAAGTTTCCTGGTCTAGAGTGTGCCGCATCTCTAAAATCCTTAACAGAGTATGGAGTTAGTTACAATCCAATCTTTGAGCCAGAATGAACTTAAATACTACCTGGTTAAAAGGTATTTTGTTTAAAGTATCTATTTAAAAAAGGTAGATTATTTCCTCTTTGCACTGTGCACCATGACACTCTTGTATTTGGCCTCAATGAAAAATGAGATTTATGGAAAGTACTTTATTGTGGAGATTACATTGATTTATAAGCATTGCTCATACAGGTGACAAGTTCATTTGGTTTAGCATAACAGGGTGCGCTGCCTAACAGTCTCATTGAGATGTTATCCATTCCTATAAGAAGCGAGGTATGAGATCCATATGGTAATCATGTTATTTGCTTATTTTCATTGCTATTTGCGATATTTTCACTGAAGGGCCGCTTTTAATTACTTATATCATGATATTTACTTATATTAGCACCCGAGATGATTTACACTCCTCAATGATAGTTCAAAAGAGCTTAACTTTAATGGCATAAGCATTCAGTCATACAACTAAAGAAAGGATTCACATCCTGCAACTCCTGAATGTTCTCAATACAACACCCTCCCCAAAGGTATCCAGACTGATAGATGCCTCTGTGTCAGACACTTTGCTACCAGTCTCCAGAATTACATGAAGTCATTCTTATCAATTGCCTCCGATAGTTCCAGTCATGCCCTCCAGAAGAACTCATCTTTTGTAATTTCAAGAGTTCTCTACATGCCCTATGCTTCCTTACAAACAGCTCCTTACTTGGGCTCTGGGGTAATTGGGAGGATGGTTCTATCCATATAAGTCTCCCGAGTACAGCTCACGGGCAACCTACTCGCCTTGGAAGCAAGACGATGGAGGAACACAGGTTTGATCCTCGGCTCTGCGCTTAGAAACCTCTGGGTATTTAGCGCGTTATATAATTACATATCATTATAATAATAAGTGACTCTGTAACAAACACAGCTTGCTCCTAATGTTACAATAATCGTTATAAAAAGAGTTCCTCCACATTTAGGCGGTAATTCATACAATCCAGCGCACAAGTGGTGCACGCGGCTGGCTCACAGTGTGCACGGCAGTCTGCGTCAGCCGCGTGCGCTAAAATCCATTTCCGTGCACAGTGTATTCATGGATTTAAACATCCAAAACCAGCGGTGGCGCAGAGTGGCACAGCGACCCTACAGCAGCGCCAGTAACGCCCGCAACCCCTCCCCGTGCGCCATGCACAGCGCACAAATCCTGTACATGGCGCACAGGCCATTGGACCAGCATACAGTCCCCCAAACACGAAAACGCCTGTAAAACACCCCGCGCACCCCTCCGAATACATGGACACCCCTGCGCGGGGAGTATGACATGCGATTGGCCCTGTGCGAGCGGGGTACGTGTATCGCTGGGGTTTGCAGGGAGTTTCATACACGATTGTCCCTGTGTGAGTGGGGTATGTGTATTTTGGGGGTTCACAGGGAGATTCACATGCGATTGGCCCTGTGCAAGCGGGGTACGTGTATCCAGTGGGGTGCGCGGGACGTTTCACATGCGATTGGGCCTGTGCAAGCGGGGTACGTGTATAACTGGGGTGCGCGGGAAGTTTCACATGCGATTGGCCCTGTGCGAGCGGGGTACATGTTTTTCGGGGGTTCATGGGGAGTTTCACACACGGTTGGCCCTGTGAGAGCGGGGTACGTGTATCCAGTGGGGTGCGCGGGAAGTGTCACATGCGATGGGCCCAGTGCGAGCGGGGTACGTGTATTACTGTGGTGCACGGGAAGTTTCACACGCAATTGGCCCTGTGCGTGTGGGGTACGTGTATCACTGGGGTTCGCATGGAGTTTCACATGCGAATGTCCCTGTGCGAGCGGGTTACGTGTATCCAGTGGGGTGCGTGGGGAGTTTCATACGCGATTGGCCCTGTGCGAGCGGGGTACGTGTATCTGGTGGAGTGTGCAGGGAGTCCCACACGTGAATTGGCAGTGTGGCTCCTCCCAGGTGCGCCCTCTACCCCTTCCACGGCCCCTTCAGGCATCCCAACCACAGGGGACTACCCTGCACCCCTGGTCATGTCCCGTAGGCAGCCCATCCACCATGGGCATGCTCCCCAGCCAGGCCACATGTCACCTTGCACTAGTGATCACCAACTCATGTCCCCCCGAACCCTCAGCCCCCAGCAATGAGGGGCACCTGCCAGCAGGCCCCCACTCATGTCCCCAAGCACCCACCCCCCAGCAGCGAGGGGCACCAGCCAGCAGGCCCCCACTTATGTCCCACTCATGTCCCCCATCACCCCCACCCCCCAGCATTGAGGGGCACCTGCCAGCAGGCCCCCACTCATGTCCCCCAGCACCCCCTGCACCCCCACCCCCCAGCAGTGAGGGGCACCTGCCAGCAGGCCCCACTCATGTCCCACTCATGTCCCCCAGCACCCCACCCCCCAGCAGTGAGGGGCACCTGCCAGCAGGCCCCCACTCATGTCCCCCTGCACCTCCACCCCCCAGCAGTGAGGGGCACCTGCCAGAAGGCCCCCACTCATGTCCCACTAATGTCCCCCTGCACCCCCACCCCTGAGCAGTGAGGGGCACCTGCCAGCAGGCCCCCACTCATGCCCCACTCATGTCCCCCAGCATCCCCACCCCCCAGCAGTGAGGGGCACCTGCCAGCAGACCGCCACTCATGCCCCCCAGCACCCCCACCCCCAGCAGTGAGGGGCACCTGCCAGCAGGCCCCCACTCAAGTCCCCCTGCACCCCCACTCTCCAGCAGTGAAGGTCACCTGCCAGCAGGCCCCCACTCATGTCCCACTCATGTCCCCCAGCACCCCCACCCCCCAGCAGTGAGGGGTACCTGCCAGCAGGCCCCCACTCATGTCCCACTCATGTCCCCCAGCACCCCCACCCCCAGCAGTGAGGGGCACCTGCCAGCAGGCCCCCACTCATGTTCCCCTGAACACCTACCCCCCAGCAGTGAGGGGCACCTGCCAGCAGGCCCCCACTCATGTCCCACTCATGTACCCCAGCACCCCCACCCCCCAGCAGTGAGGGGCACCTGCCAGCAGGCCCCCACTCATGTCCCACTCATGTCCCCATGCACCCCCACCCCCAGCAGTGAGGGGCACCTGCCAGCAGGCCCCCACTCATGTCCCACTCATGTCCCCCAGCACCCCCAGCCACCAGCAGTAAGGGGCACCTGCCAGCAGGCCCCCACTCATGTCCCCTAGCACCCCCTGCACCCCTACCCCCCAGCAGTGAGGGGCACCTGCCAGCAGGCCCCCACTCATGTCCCCCAGCACCCCCACCCCTCAGCAGTGAGGGGCACCTGCCAGCAGGCCCCCACTCATGTCCCCCCCTACATGACATAAAGATGCACCATCAAGGCCCACTTCTAGACCAAAATACCACAGCACCCCACCCCATTCTTGAGACGCAATGATTTCCCAATCCACCCCACACTGACATGCCTATCTCAAGACACAAACCAAAACTCAACTATGTACAACAACACATGTCCGTCACGCACACACACTGGTTGGCATTGCTTGTGTAAACCCACATGTTCACATGCATGAACCCAATGAGCGAATTACACACACGGAAGTAAAATATCAAAATGTATTATGGACAAACAAAAGCAATGAAATGAAAGCATAACAAAATAGCAAACATGAATTGAAAAACATGTGCAAAAGATGAGTAAATGAAAAGTATAACCAATCCAAAGAAATCCAAAAGAAAAATAGTCCAAACTCTCCCTCCACCAAAGCAAATCCAAAGGAACGTAAAAAGAAAAATCCAATAATTCATGGTGAAATCCAAAGAAAAAGTTCAAAATAATCCATTGTCCAACTATGTAGAATCCATTGTCAATAAGAACAATCCATAAATACATGGTCAAATCCAAATAAAACTTCCAATAAATCCAATGTCCAACTATGTACAATCCATAGTCAAGGGTCCATGAGCCCAATGAAAGAAATGAAACCTACCTAAGAAACTACCTAAGAAAAAAAAACTATATACAAATGTGTGGGGCATAGTCCAATCACCCCAAATCAAAGGAAAACGAAAATGAAACCTAACACTAAAAACTATTTACAATGGTGGCGGGTTAGTTCAACGGCTCACTTTTCGATGTCCCAGGCCAGGGCATCATCGAACTCCCGCTCAATGTCCTGGAGGCGGTCCTCTTCCATGGCCCTGAGGGTTCGCAGGGACGGTGACATGTTGGACTCCAACTCCCCGCGAATTGCCTGGAGGCACTCGACCCGCCTCAGTGCCCTCCGCACGGAGTTCTGAGCCCTGACCATTGTGTGCCGTGCCTCTTCCGCCCGCCGCCGCTCCGCACCTATGGCCTGGCCCAACCGCTGCCACACGGAAGACACTTCCAATCCTGGGTCCTCCTGCCCTCTGGCCGATGCCTGCCCCTCCGATGTTGAAGGCCACGAGCCATCATTGCTCCCACCTTGTTGCTGCTGCTGCTGTGCCTGTGCCTGCGCCCTGGATCTTGCTGCCTGCACGTCCTCACCTGGCTGGGGTGCAGTTGTCGTGGTGGCCACCCCTGCTGGACGTCCGACTCCCGACTGTGGCAGGGATGTGTCCTCCACCAGCCTGGCCGCTGGGTCAGAGGCAGCTCCACAGGGAGCCCAGGTGATACATGGTTGGGAAGATGGCCTGGAGGACGACTGGCGCGCAGAGGTTCAGGTGAGGAGGGGGTCGCAAAAAGGTCCAGCACATGGAGGAATACAGCACTGGTGACATGTCCCAGTAGGTCAACGCGGTCAAAGAGGCATCCGAGATGACGTGCAGTCTGTTCACGAAAAGACTGCAGGTCACCTCGCATGCCCCGTTGACGCAATGCTATCCCAGCCAGGACAGGCTCAACACAGTCCCGGATAGCCACGTCCGCAGGGAGAGGAAGGCCAGTTGTTGTGCACTCACCCCCTCCCTGAAAACGGGTCTGGACCTAGGCATCCCTGCTGGTGCCAGATGATGCAGTCACAGGATCAGGGACAGGATTACACACAGGTACCTTGCGGCGGCCTGTGCTGCCTCCTGTCCCTGCCCCTGCACTGCACTACTAGCACCAGTGGAATCCCCACCTCCAGACCCCATGTGTGTCCCTTCCGCGGCCTCCTCCTCCACCAAACCCCCCACCAACCAGGATGACTCCGTGCCATCTTCCTCCATCGGACCCTGTGGGGTCTCAGCTGCCCCTTCTGCTGCCGAGGAGTCCACCTCCGACCTCTGCCTCTTGGACCTACCCTCGGCAGCTGCGGCCTGAGACGCGGCACAGACTCCTAACTCCCTGACGAGATGACAACCTGGGAGGGGAGCTGGGCCTTTTGTGTCTCCGGCTGGTGGTGTGATCCCTGCCGTTTTGCTCCACAGCACCCTTTAAGTGTTCTTCATCAGTTGGCGCTGCAGACAGGGAGAGATAAAACACAGGCATCAGGGCACTGAACAATGGAGTGATACACACATACCAGTTGCACATGAGTGGCAGTGTCAAACTTCAGACATGGCATCACACTCCCCAACACACATGTCATTTCTACTCACACACATGAGCAATTCCACAGCAATATTGCACCACGCAGCGCCATCCATAAACATACAACAGCATGAGCATCCGAAGGTGAGCCTGACGTCACATGAAACACGGGGAGTGCACAACACATGCACACACGCCACCACACTTACATGCAAGTGTATATGTCCACCAACTGTCACAGTGATGAGATCGCCATCCATGACACATCTGGCATTCAGCCTTCTACATGTTAGTGCCACATGCATCCATGTTGCATCACGGTTGCACACTTGTCAAATACATACACATGCACATGTACACAGTGCTGATACATGCAGCTGGAACCACCATCCATGTGTGACACCACAACCATGCCAATGTACATAAACAGTAATGCAAACTTGTGTGCTCCCAAACCTGCATTTGGCCTGCATGCTTACCAACACATGCACCATCCATGTGTCTCACACATGAGAGGACTCACATGTGTCAGCCGCATGCCCCTGTACATACACATCCATACATGGCCCTACAAAAACACATGCATAACCTGCACACTACTGGCACACCACAACACGCACAGTGTCCAATCAGTATGCATATACACTTACCGCCTGACTCCAGACGGGTCTGCTTCTCAAGGACGTGGATGTGGAGCGCTGGGCGTGTGCATTCCAGGACCCTCATTTGGTGGTCTGACAGCTGGCCTCGGAGCCCCTTGGCATCCGCTGCCTTCAAGAGGTGCTTGGCCTTGTCAAGGGTCCTGGACCTGAAGTCGTCCCGGCGCTTCCGGACATGTTTGATGTTGTGGACTGCCACCCCCTCCTCGTTGATGGCAGTCACGATGTCCATCCAGATCCTGGTCTGTCCTTCATTGTCGGCATGCAAACTTCCAAAGAGGGCATCATACTGCCCCAGGACTTGCTCCACCAGGACACCAACTTCCCTGGCACTGAAGCTGGTGGCCCTCTGCCTCTCTGGCTGGGGGTTGCCAGTGGTGCCAGATGGTGTTGTGCACAACATGGCAACCCCAGAGGCAGGTGTGGGTGGGCAACTGGGTCGTGGGGCTGGGCTGTGGAGCGATGGTATCCCAGTCGGGAGTCTTCGGTTCCAGCAGGGGTGGTCACAGCAACTGCACCCCTGGCTGACGTGAGGCAGCAAATAGCAGGGCACGTGGGCAGAAGGCAGGCAGGCAGCAGCAGATGGCAGGTGGGAGCGTGCTCAGGGCTTTTGGGGGCTTTTGGGGCCAGGAAAATGGCCGTTTGGGCAGGAGCGTGGTCTTCCATGTGTTTTTGCGTGGCCAGCTTGATACCGAGTGATTTGGCACGTGAAAAAATTGCACGTCAGCGTGAAATCCGAGGAAAGGCCCTTAGCGCGTATGCGCGTCAGTGACGTTATGCGCACGGGTGCATCGTGAATCAGCACGTGAGAAAATTGCATGTCACTGTGCTAAGGGAGGAAAGGGCCTTAGCGCGTAAGTGCGTAAGTGACGTTTCACGTGTGGGCTGGCTTAAAAGGTACGAGTATCACGCTATTTCCTTGTACGTGCTTTTTTGTGGAGAGCGAGCGGGTGTATCTTGTACTTCTTGTCGGTTCACACGCGATTACTTCACAACGTTTCCAGTTCGTACTCCCTGTTTCCTCAGTCTGCGTTATTTTCTTCTTTTGGCGGGGGTGTTGCCTACGCGCACACGTGCGTCTTGTTCACATTCTTTTTCAAGGCAGACGGTGAGTTGCCCCCGTGTGTCGCGTACCCCTTCAGAGGTCATTGTAGGCTGCGTGTAACACACGTACGCTTATTTTTGTGTTTCTGGGTGCCACAGCGTAGTGCAGGTTTATTTTTCCACGCACGCGGTCTACCAGGGGTTGCGGGCACATGTGCTTTTGTTTTTGAGTTGCCTGTGCATTGCGTCACCCGTCATCTTCCCCCAGGGGTCACATACAGCCTTGCTAGAGCACTAGGTACGAATTCCATCTAGTACCCTACCCCTTTCACCCCAACTGCCCAGGACAATTGTTTACAGCTACTCACAATCACTCAACAACATCAGTGCCATGGTTGGGAGGCAACCAAGCAGTAAGGGAGGCAAAAGTGGATGACCTCCAAAAGGTGGGTGTGGTGGGTGCGGTAGGGGACATGGCCAGGATTTGCAGGGTGCCCCTACACCCCCGTGTGTGGAGGACCAATCAGGAGCTCAAACAATTTTGCCTAGTGCACACCTTTTTCTTAAATTGAGTAAAAGTATTAAGATGCTTAGTGGGGTGCACCAAACTATGTGAAAACAGCAGCTGTCCAATCAGGGACCAATCCGGGACACCCATGCCCCCCCCAATGGTTGTGGGAAACGTAGCTGACACCATCCCAGCTCAGCCCTTGTTGGACCGGCCCATTTTGGCACCTGAATCGGCACAGGATGACTCCCAGGCTGACTTCCAGGTCAGCAAGTCTAAGCCACGTGTGGTGGGGAAGGTTGCTATCGCCAGGCCACGTGGATCTGGGGCAGCAATGTCATCTGCTGCCCCAAGTAGGCAGGGTGGGGAGGCTGCAGGGGCAGCTGCAGCTCTGTCCACACCAGCTCTGAGTCTCCCAGCCGGGACAGTGTCGGTCCAGGTCCATCAAACCGACGTTGGCCTTGCATACATCACCCTGCACCCTGCAGCCAATGCCTACTCCAAGACCTATGGTCATAGTGCCTTCGCACACTTCTAGTACCCAGTCCACCTGCGCTTCGGCCCCTACTGACCAGAGCGGCGTAAGCCACTCAGGATCTGCACCACCTTTGAAAAAGAAGAGGAAGGGTGCTCTGGCACTACAGGCTGAGACCCTAGACACAGCTACACACTCCGGCACGTCAAGGAAGCCTAGCTTTAATGACCCCGAACTTGAGGCACTTGTGGCCTATGTGTCGGCACATAGCTGCGAAATGGTGGTGACTGCAGGGTGCAAGACCACACCTGGTCAACGTAGGGCACACTAGCAGACCATCGCGGACATCATTAGTGCCCTTGGATTTGTGAGGCGCACAGCTGATGATTGCTACAAGCGGTGGAATGACCTGAAACGCAGAGCAATGAACAACCTGGCCTCAAATCATGCCTCTACTCTGGTGACTGGCAGTGGGTCTCCACCAGAGGACAACCAACTCACTGAACATGACTCTGTTGCTGGAACCTTCATCACAGAGGAACAGATCCAAGGCGTGGGAGACCTACCAGATTACGACGCATTGTCCGGTGAGTGCCCATGCATGTGTGTGTAATCCATGTGTATGTTGCTTGGGTGACGGGTTCTGAATGAGTGCCAGGTGAGGGTGTGTACTCCTGAGTGTTATGGGTCATCCATGTGCTTCCTCCAAAACATTAACCAGCCCTGGATTTGGGAATGACAGTATCCCTTCTGACCACAGTAGGCAATTAGCGCCACATTACTGCAGTTGCCCTTGGACTGTCATCTTGCAACAACATTGTTCTGAATTATTCAGTGTTCATTCAGGCTGATTGTTTCAATTCTCCCATTTTTGCAACACATTTTTCAGCCCTAATGCCACATATGTGACATGCTTCTGTCATTGATTACACCCCACATTGGCCCATATGTGTTACCTTGTTATGTGAATGATTAGACCATTCAGGCTGATTGAGTATTGGCCTGCTCACATTAATTTTTGGGGCCTGTTGGAATGTGGAACATGATAGTTGTTTCATGTCATGTTGAAGTGACAAACCATTGATGTGTACATCTGCCTGCAATAACTGTATCATTGTACACTGGATGTGTTGCAGTGTGTGGCACATGCATATTTTGTCACACTATTTTGCATTTTTTATCTCATCATGTCCATCTCACATGGATGGGTGACAGTACTCATTCACTGACATATGGCTGTACTTGTTAAATGTACCATGGCTATGCTACATGCCATCTGTGTGCTGGCATGTGTCATGTATGTGTATTGGACATGCCACTCACAGGCAAATGTGTGATGCCAGTGCTACCCAGCATGCAGCAAATGTGTTGCTTTTCCATCTTGGTGTCCTCAGTGTCTGCTTTTTGCCTCCCCTTCCAACTCATTGACAGTGCATGCATGCAAGTGTTATTGTCATGTGGGACATGTGTAAATCATGTACTGGATCTCCGGTTTGTCAAGCCTATGTGTGTGCTATGTTGCTCATGCCTGTTTCCATTTGTTGTCTTTCATGTTTTTGCAGGTGATGACACACTTGATGCTGTTGAGGTTGAGGAGATGGTGCAGACCCAGGAGGAATCTCAGCCACAACCGGGCACCAGTGGAGGACGTGGTGTGGTGGTGGGTGAAAACCCTTTCTTACTGCAGACCATACTGTCCAGGGGTGTCTCTGGGTGCACCTCCCCAGACCTCTATTCAGGTGCTGAATCGGATGATGAGACTTATGTGCTGTCGCAGGTGAGTGTTTCTGTCAGGGATTCTGTTCTGTCCAACCCACCTGCACCAGGGGTAGAACCCTCTATGGGAATGTCAGTGTTGGTAGGTCCGCCTTTGGCGGTTACGGATGCAGGGTCACACTCCACAACATCTGATCCTGTTCCTGGGCCAGCAGATCAGAGGGGGAATGCAGTTCTGCAGCCTCAGGCAGTGCCGGCACAGCAAGGTGCAGATCGCCTTGCCCCAAACAGGTGTGGTGCCTGCCGACGTGGTGGCCATACGCCACCAGGCAATACTGTATGGGAAAACTCCATTTACAGTATAGCAGCACAACAGGGAGCATCGGTTGAAATGATGGCTCAGGCAATAGAGAGGGTGGTCACTTCCATTCTCCCCTGAAAGGCAGATGGAGCAACAACAGCAGGCAACAGACTCCATTTTCCAATCACACAGAGAAGACATGTTGGCGTCCAACAGGGACTGACGTGCGGCACTGGAGACTCTGCACGAAGCCATATCAATAGAGTCACAGGGCCGCAGGGAAGCCCTGAGGGTAGAACTCCATAACCTATGGGAGACTCTGGTTGAACTTGAGGCTTCCTGAAATTTTAGGGCAGGACAGCAGCTGGAGCAGCTCACACGTTCACTTGTAGCTGAGCTGCAGGCTACCCATGAGGAGATCCGGGCATCATGCGAGGCCATGCGTGCAGAAATGCAGGCAACCCGTGAGGTGCTGCATGGGGATCTCCGCACTATCATCCCCCAGAATCAGACCTTCCACACCCGCATGCTTGCTGCCATGGAGGACCATACCAGGGCTTTGCGTGGGCTGCCTCCCATAGCAACACCACCTCCTGATGCAGCAGCAGAGGGTGATGAGAGCGACAGCAGCAGTTCTCCCACAATAGCGTAGCCGTGCAGGGCATGAGCCCATGGAGGTAATTTTTTTTCACACCATCCACGCAGGTGGGTGTTGGTGTGCACCCTGTCCTCGAACCTCCTGGATGCCCCCCCGCCCCCCTGGCCCACACATGGGCATTTTTTTTTTACAGTGTGTTGCCTTGTGTGGCTCCCGTGGGCATCCACTGTGTATTCCGGCTGGGCACATGCAGACTTGTCCTGTGTTTGGATTAGATGCTTGGGTTCCTGACACACACACACCCCTGCTGCTTCGCATTTCCATGGGCTTGCAAAGGGTGTGACGAAGTGACAGTGACATTGGGCTCCCATGAGCTGTGTGGGCAGTCTGTAGTCAATACTGTGTGGACATCCCTAGTGGGCATTGTTGTTGTATTGAACACTGCATGGTGTATTGATATGTGCTTGTGCATCCATGTCTCCCTCCTTATTGGCAGGTACCTTCTTCATGTCTTCACAAGGCCGTCTCCTTTGCAGATGCAGTTCATGTTGTATGCAGTACACTGACACATTTGCCTGACAGCAACACTCTGCAGTTGGAAGGGGTCGATGTGCTGGCTTATTCAGGTTGTAAGACTTGCACTACTTTGAGTTTGTACTGTCATATTTTGGCAATGTTTCATGCTGTGTTGCTGTATTGTGTTGCTGGTAAGTATTTGGTCAGGTGTGCTGTTTGTTATTGATTATTGGGAGCATATTGTCTGGCCTGTTTCCATTTGGGACAGTGCACTTTGTGACACTTGTGTCAGGTGTTGTGCATTCCTTTGTTTGCTTTCACAATGCATGACATGCCATGGTGTGTTAGGTGGCAGAGATGGGGAGGGGTTGGGTGACATGGCGCTATTTTCATGTTGTATTTTGCAAGGGGGTTGCCATTCATGCTGCATAAATGTCTCTTTTTGTGACACAGCATTGGTGGGAATGCACACAATGTGACACTTCCAGGTGACCAATCTCAGGCTGGTATGGTTGTGACAGTTGACTGTCCCTTATGTCATCATCACTGATTGTCAGCTGGTATGTGCCAGGGCTGTGTGCACTTCACAGGGGTGTGATTTTAGGTGAAGTAATTAGCCACCAGCTGCGTACGGGCTGCCTCACCACGTGCCCTTTCCCCTCCCATGCGCAGTGGCCGTGCATGTGGTTGGGGATGTGGGGGAACCACCATGTCCACTGGCAGGCCCCGGCGTGTTGCAACATTGTGCAGGACACATGCTGCCACTATGATCCTGCACACTACTGGGGGAGCGTATAGCAGCTGCCCACCAGAGCGGTCAAGGGAGCGAAAGCGTGACTTGAGCACTCCGAATGTGCGCTCCACTATGCCCCGAGTTGCAATATGGGCTGTGTTTTATCGTACCTCGGGTGGTGTGGTGGGGTTCCGAATTGGCGTCATCATGTGGGTGCTCAGAGGGTAGGCACTGACCCCTGGGGAGGTGATGATGGGTATCATTAGTGGGGTTGTGACATTACTCAGTATCTGGCATGCATGCATGTCCAGTGGCATTTATACTCACCAAGCAGCCATGTATCTCCATGCCGCCCAGCTTCTAGGTCCCGATTTAGGGTTGACATTCTGTAAATGAAACTGTCATGGGTGGACCCTGGATAGTTGGCATATACTGAGGTGATGATTGCCTTGACATCACATACTACCTGCACGTTGATGGAATGCCAGTGCTTGCGGTTTCTATAGATGTGCTCAGTTGCCCTGGGAGGACGTAGAGCCACATGGGTGCAATCAATGGCACCTACCACTATGGGGAAGTGTGCCACCCCATAAAAATCCTGGACGGCAGCCTGCCTTTCTGCAGGTGTTCTGGGCAGGTATATGTGCCTGCGGACTGATGGGCTTGCAGTCATGATGGCCAACACCTGGTGTAGGCAGCGTGACTGCGTGGCCTGTGACACCCCCCCCACTATGGCACTTGTCCGCTGAAACGAACCAGTGGCCAAGAAGTGCAGTACATTGAGCACCTTTTCCAAGGGGCTCAGTGCTTGGGAGCACAGGCGGGTAATGTGAGGTCATCCTCCCACTCACTCACCAGGTCGAGTATTATGTGAGGTGGAAACCTGTACCTCCCATACACCTGGTCATCAGGCATCCCAAAAAGGCAGGTCCTGCGTGTAAAAATTCTGGCCCTGACTATCCTCCTCCTCCTCCTGCGGTATACCATGACCACTGCTGCGAGGAACGGTATATTCATCGTAGCGTCTGAGCTTGTTTGTTGTTTGCACGCACTTTTATGCTGTGCGGGTCCGCATACGCCTGCTTCCTGCTACCATATGTGTTTCCGGATTAGCGCGTCTTTTTTGGCACACGCGTTAGCCCTGTTCGATTCCATGAATACGTGTTGTAGGCACGCGTGTCGGCTATCCGCGCATTTGCCTCCTGTACTTCCCTCGTAATGCCCACAATTTCACGCGTTGTTCCCCATTCTGCGTGTTACGCCCCGTCTTCCGCCTACTTTTGTTGTGTGCGCCGCGCTATGTGCGCTTTTGCTGTGCGCATAGCGCATGCTGTTTGGTGCTGTGTGCACCCGCGTGCGCCATGCAGGATTTTAGTGCACATCCATGGATTTACACGCGCACGGACTTCCATGAATCGATGTGCATGGCTTTCGCTGCAATTTTCGCACTTGCACTGCGATTCGCACGCTTTCACACGCTTGCACAGAGATTTTCGGCGCACATTAATTCCATGAATCGGCCTGTCAATTGTTTGACTTCATCCAAGATAAAAGGAACAAACATTCCCACACCCAAGTCCCCAAAATACCAGCACAGATGTCAGTGACAGAGGCTTTTTCACTAAGAAACACGCCACAATATTTATCAGGCAATGATGACTACTGGAAGAGAGGAAATGGAGGCATATCATCAAAATAGCAAATTATAATCATGTTTCACTTAATATGGGTGTGTTGCTGCTTTTATAGAACAAATTAATAAATGCATTCTTGTACACAAAATTGTATTACAGAATTTGAATTAGATTGTTAAGAATACGATTGCGTGTATTGCAATGTTACTTGTTATAAGGTTCCAAATCCATTTTGATTATTCTATTTTCCCATTTTATGGGGTCATAGGTCCTGCTAGTCACCATTTTGTTTCATGTCCTTTCCTTTGTTTAGGGAAACCATGAACCAGGACCAAAATGTCCATTGTGCACACATGGGCTGATGTTGAGCCTAGCCATACACCCTATATTGTGGCTTGTGCTGATTTTTACTGGTCTCTGGCTCTGAAAAGGCCAATAGACATCCTGTGTGGGTAGACCTGAGTGTTTTATGGTTTTTGGGGTCAACCATTGTCAGATGTGACTAGCAATGGTGAGTCACCTCAGCAATTGTTTTTGTAAATGGGCCATATTTAACTGGTTGGCTGCCCTGTCTTGACTACTGAGCTGTCAGAATCTGCTTGGCTGAATTCTTCTGTCTTTCTGGAGCCAACCTTGCACTTTTTTCACTCCTGGCTTGTGAGTCTGACTCCTGTGAAGGCCTGTTCTTCTTCTTTTGCGACTCTTGGTTCATCTTTGGTCCCAGGTTCAAGTCTCTTGGTGACTGCAGAGGAAGACTTGTACTCAATGGATTGCTTTGCTGGTCCAGAGCCGTCTTTTCAGGGTCTGAAATTGTGAGTATTTACCTGTGGGCCCTGGGTTGGTGGGTTATTTGAGATGTGAAATAAGCTGACAAAGGTAAGTCATTAAACAGCTTTATTTCCTGGACCCCCGGTGCAGCTGCCACTGGAGAAGCTCATAAACTAACTGACCTGTGTAGAATGTTGATCCATGAAGCTGGAACAACATTCCACACACGCCAGCACATACAACCAATTACAACATATCCTCTTCCCTTCAACAACAATGGAATGCAATAATACTATACTTCTAGTGAACAACAAAGATAAAATAGCAGAAGCAATAATAATAAAAACAGAGAACAACATTTAAAATGCTTCAGGTAAAACAATGGTTGTTCGTGCACCACCTTAATAGCAGTGGATCACCCTTGATGGTAAGGACAATGGTGCGCTACAAAACATAGGGCCTCATCACGAGTTTGGTGGTAACCCTTAAATCCGGCGGTCGCGCTATTACCGCCGGATTTAAGGGTCCGCCAAATCAGGGCTTCGGCGGATTTCTCCCCAGCTCTGAGCTGGGGGGAAATCCGCTGAAAATTTGCGCTATTAACGCCGGTGGAAAATTGAGCCCAATGGAGAATGGGGCATTCCCGAATGGGCTCAGTGGGGAATGGGGGATTCCATTACTGCCAAACCCATGATCTGGCTAATACGCCCAACTCGTGATGAGGCCCATAGTCTTTAAATTTGACAGGAGGTCCACAATGTCTAGCCGGACGCCCCTCCTCAACACGCTCTTCTTCAGACATACTTCCAACATCACCACCATCCTGGCCAGCCACAGCATGTTCCGCCCCTGCCTCACTCACACCACAACCAACCTCCCTGCCCACTGATCCATCCACCATCCTGGGCGTAAAATCCAAAACATCACCTGCTTCATAGGTAACTCTTTCATTGGCATGTCTCTTACCACCATCAAGGACCACTACATGTCTTTTGCTCCAAGTGGAACCATCCTCCAACCGTACATGCCCTTTCCCACTTTTGACCCCTCTCCTGGCAGGTAAAAATGCACTCCCACCCTTCTGAACAAATCTGGGATTTTTTACGCAAACCGTATCACCCACCATCACTTGCAACTCCTTCCTATTCTTTTGGGACAATCTCACAGCCTCCTGGCGGGCCACAATTCTCCGATGAACATTTTCCAAATCCATCTCACACGGGCCATCGCCACCCAATGCCAAAGGTTTAAGGGTGGCACTCGGTTTTCTTCCCCTCATGAGTTCAAAAGGTGATCTCCCCGTACTGACTGACGGGGATCTACGGTATGCTGCTAAATACTCTGAAACAATCTCCTTCCAATCTAGTCCATTCGCCAAAGCCAATTGTATGGCACCCTTAATGGTACCATTGGCCCTTTCCACCATGCCATTGGCACTTGCATTAAACAAAGCTGTGCGATGGTGTTCCACCCCGCACCGCCCCAAAAACTCCTTCATGGCCTTTGAAGTAAACTGCACACCATTATCAATGACCAGACTAGCTGGTATCCCTTCCCTATCGAATATCTTCTTTAGAAAAGCAATGACATCATCAGTGGTAACTCTTCCAAATTCCGCCACCTCTATCCACCTGGATGTGTAATCTACAAGGAGCAACAAAAACCTATACTCTTGCTGCAAACACTCGAAAGGACCCATGATATCCAACGCTACCTTCGACCAGACCTACCTAGGAACTTCAACTGGATGAAGGGGCTGGGGATACACCACCTTGCTCTTATCGCTAGAAGCACATGCAAGGCAATCCTTCACTACTGCCTCAACATCCCGATCCATGGAGGGCCTCCAATATTCCTCCCTTAGCCTCCTCTTGGTTAGGGAACGTCCGATATGTCCAGCATGGGCCAAGTCCACAATTCTGCCCCTGAAACTAACCAGCGGCACCAATTTAACACCTCTGGACACACCCCAAGGGCCTTCAGCCAACTCATTCAGCACCTGGCTGTACCCTCTCCCTTCCGGTCTATCCTTAATAGATTCCCAGCCCTTGCTGAGACCCTCTCTTATCCAGTTCAATTCTGCATCTCTGTCGCTCCCAGCGTCCCAAACGGATTTATCCACAGCTGGGGTGATACAAGCAATCTGACACCCTTGCAAATCCTCCTCTTCATTGACATCACTGCCATGACACCCTGCCTGCTCCAACACAGCAGCCGCGACAGACAGTCAGCTACCACATTCTGTTTCCCAGGGACATACTGCATGGTAAAGTTGTATTCCTGCAATTCAACAGACCACTTAGCTATTCTTGGAGATACAGCAACAGCACCACGGGTGGAAAATACCTGTACCAAAGGTTTATGATCAGTTCTAACCACGTATGGAATGCCTCACAGGAACGTCCTGAAGTGTTTTGATGCCCAGACCGCAGCCAATGCCTCCCTCTCGATCATGGAGTACCTGCTCTCAGCTTCTTTCAATGTCCTCGATGCAAATGCCACCGGCTTATGCTCCCCATCACTCCATTGCTCCAAAACCGCCCCTAATCCTACTTCACTAGCATCAACCACGAGCGTGGTTTTGAGTTTGGGGTCAAAGGACTTTAGACATGGGGCATTTTCAACGTCGTTCTTCACTGCAACAAACTCCTTACCACACTTATCAGACCACACAAACCTGGCTGACTTCTTCATCAAAGCTCTCATGGCCACAGCCTTCTCAGAATAATTTGGTACAAATTTTACGTAGTACTCCACTAAACCCAGAAATGCCCTCAGCTGATCTTTGCTGGTGGGGACCGGGGTATCTTTCATCGTCTGAACCAGTCCTGCCTTGGGACTCACTCATTCAGCGCTCAAGGTTTGGCCCAGATAGGTTACCTTGTCCACTCCTATCTGGCACTTTTGACAATTTCACAGTTAGACCCTTTTCTTTCAACACTTTCATCACTTTCCGAAGCCTGATGTCATGCTCCTCCCTGCAACTATCCCACACCAATATGTCATCCTGAAAGAAACACACCCCAGGCAAACCTCCAAACAGCTCTTGCATCAAACGTTGGAACATGGCAGATGCTGATGCCAGTCCAAAGGGCATGCGACAAAAGTGATAAGCCCCAAATTTGTTCAACTCCACTTTTAAACCCTCCCTTGCCATCACTGGGACACTTCTCACCTTATGTGCCTTGGGTATGGCATCCCTCTTTAGAATAATGCGATGGGAAAATCCCTTGAGCTTACCCAGGGTATCAGAAAACACCTCAGGAAACCCTGCTCTGAGTGACTCTGCTGTCCATTGACCACAACCTTCTCCCACCTCCAGAAAGCTAAGTACGGGAACTTCCCTTCCTGGGCGTATTTCCATACCCAAAGCCCCTTGTTTCTCCCAACCCAGGATACTGGTACCTTTGTGTGCCACATACAATTTGCCAGTGGCCTGTCAACCCTTGAATTCAAAGTTGGACAAATTATAACCCAACACTTCAATGGGATTCTGCCCATAAGCACTAGGTTTAATATCAGGCGCCTGCAATGTTGAGATCTCCTTTCCCAATTTTTCCACATACACCTCTGGAGCAACCAAGGTATATCCCGCGACCCCGAATAAACCAACATCTGTATAGGATGACCATCCACTAATACTGAGACCCATGTACCTTTGCGAGCCATCCCGTCCACATGCAGAATCACACCTTGCTCAGGCTTACTAATAGCCACAACCTCCTGAATAGAAGCACCCTTCTCCGGTATTACATTGGCCACCCCATTGAATTTGCACATGCGGGCATAATGGCCAGTACGCTTACATTTCCTACATTCTATATTAGCAGCAGTGCACAATTTAGAGTCGGTAGAGTGGCTTGACCAACCACATTTTCGGCAAAGCGCCTTCCCCTTAGACCATTTTCCACCTTGGTTCCCATTCTTTTCAACCCCTTTTCTATTTTCCATTTCCCCACCCCTATTCCGAGGCAAAACAGCTTGAACTCCATCCCTGGAGCTTTCTGTCTCGGTGACAATCTGCACACTTGCCCTGGAAGCCTCAATTGATCTGGCAATCCAGTGGTGGATCACTTTCGATCCAGAGTCTTTCCCTGATTTTCTGGTTGCTTGTTTTCATCATTATTTGGTCTCTAATGTACTCATCCAAGTGGCCAGAAAATCTACAAGTAGCCATAAGGGCTCACAATGCCGTCAATGCCGTCACATAAGCATCAATGCATTCTCCAGATCCTTGTGCTCTGGAAAAGAACTTGTATCGCTCAGTACCACATTAATTATTTTTCCAAAGTGAACTTCCAGTTTTTTCAACGCAGTTTCATATGGGCTCACTATCCTCTCCGGGCAGGTGTCGGAAAACTCTTTATCCCTCAGTGCCAATGCAGTTTAATAATGCTGCCTCCTTCTCATCATCATTAAACTTGGAACCACCAGCTGCTCTCAAGTACACTTTAAAAGAGTCAACCCACTGGTCCCAAGTAGCAGCAGGTTCACCTGGTGTCGGCAGAAATGCAGGTGGAGGTCTGGCCGCTGTATGCAACATGTTAATTAACCAGGTTTTTGTGTTCAAATGCATTAGTGACTGTAGTTCAACAGTCGCCACATTAGGCAAATTGCACCTCACTATGCTCACTTTGCATACGCTCACCTCGTGTGAAGTTGCGCAGACCCCAAGATATATACAGCTCATTTGAAAAGGGCAGTCAAATGCCAAGCAATCCAAAATAAATCGCTGAGAGCATCGGGAGCACTCCCCGCCAGCACCCTCTTACACCAATGCTCAAACAGGTCAGAGTATTCTCACCAGCGCTGGCCACTCCCACTCTGCACTGCACACGCCAGCCACACTTCCCATGCCAGCTCCTGCTAGCCACACCCGGGGGGCGTGTCCCAGGAAATTGTCACCGGAGCTGCCGAAACTACAACGCTCTGGGCGACGGGCTGTCTGACAGGACAACCAACACCGGTGCAGGAGAGCTGGTGTGCCCTGTCAATGTCACGGTCACGCGTTGATGTACCCGGCACATATGATTTGCAGGCAGATCTGCGGCCGCCCTCTTGGGAGCCGCGCACCCCACTGGAACCTGGGGAGCTGGGCGAATCACACCAGCAACACAACAGAGCAGTACCTTCTACGCTACCTTCAGATGTGCCCGTATGGCACCCCAGGCCTGGAGGACTGCCGCGGCCCTCCTGCTCACATAGTTTGAGGGTGGACGTCACTCGAATCCGCAGTGCCTCTGGCCCAAGCCTGGCTTCGTAGCGTCTTCTCCCTGCCAACTGGACCGGGGCTACAGGCTTGCCCACTCCTGCACGCTTGGATGCGGGGATCCAGGCACGTCGCCAGTGAAATAAGCTGACACAGGTAAGTCATTAAACAGCTTTATTTCCTGGACTCCCGGAGCAGCCGCCACCGGAGAAGCTCATAAACCAACTGACCCATGTGGAATGCTGATCCATGAAGCTGGAACAACATTCCACACGTGCCAGCACATACAACCAATTACAACAAGATGCTTATCCTCCAGCATCCCCATGGTCTCTGGTTGAGGGTTTCTACAGGCCCCTTCAATTGCATTTTGTTGATGACTTACATTGGCCTGAATCCTGCTGTGCTTTCTTTCTTCCTGAGGCTACTGAGTCTCGAACCTGGCAATGGAACTCTTCTTGAGGGTCTCCTCTGGTTTCCCCTGGGTCAGGTTTCTGCCTTCTCCACACATTCTGTGTTAGAACTGTGAGTTATCTTGCCCCCCCCCCAATAGCCTATGGCTCTGTCTACAGACTGTATGGCTTGGTAAGGTTGACTTTAGTTGGTGACAGAAGTGAAGCAGTAGCTCCCATGTACAATGGGAAGATATCATTATCCTGGTATAGTATAATCTGGTAGCACTGATGTCATTATTAACGGATCATATGATTATTGTGAACTACAACTGATATACCTTTTATGCTACACCCGTTTCCATAATATGTGTTATAACAGATTGGTCCTGCTCCTAAGTAATGTAAAAACACATGGGGGAAATACCTCAAACTGTTTGTTATAAGGACATCATTGCAAGTCATGGATGAGATTTGTGATCAAATTCAAACTGACAGGATTCTGACACAACTTAAATTACCCTTTTTTATGTGCGGCAGATTGCATTTTATTCCTTATAATATATAGTCAGAACGTCATCCTGTTCTGTACTTAATCTTGTATACAAGATGATTCAAGGTATTATGATGTATCCGGTGGAGCCATCACTGATCTACCAGCGGTAACCTCCTCCCATGTGACTAGGGGATGGCAGCCGCTACCTCATCCTGACCCTAGGGGTGGCTACATAAGGGAGGATCACAGGGAAGGAGACAGCCTCCGGGGAGATGCCATGGATCCATCAGGAGAGACATGGTATCCCCCATTTTCCTTGAAAAAAACATCCCCATGTCTGAAACCCTCATGGCTTAAGTCATGCATCTACCCTTTTCCTGTGAAGAACAGGAAAACCCCTTTCAGCAAATCTATAAACCAACCATGCCAATCTGATGCAATCACATTTTTCAATTCCATTTGTCAATCAATCAGAACTGACTTTCCATCAAAACATTTTAAAATGCTTATTTAAATCCGACAAGTTATTGCCAACAATGGACTTCAGTTCCCAGAATCCCCGAAATACTGGTACGAGGAAGAGAGATCGAGCAATGTGGATTGGAAGAGACTGCAAGCTTATCGAGTGCTCTAGTGTTTCCTGGCACACACCTGTGCCCTGGAAATTTAAGCATCCCAAACCAAGAATCAATGACAGCTGCTGTGGCAACTGGTGAGAGAGTGCTGCACTTGTCTATGAGGAGCGGAGAACCGAAGAGTGGGTACCAGCATAGTGGAGCTAGGTGGCTCACCAAAATGGAAGCAAGAAGCTGCTGAGCTGAGAGAAGCTGCAGGAATGCTAGGAGTCTGTGAGGGACCCCTGGGTGTTCGCAGACAAAGGAAAGAAGCGTTCCACACGCGTGTCCAGTGGAAGCCGGTGAGGACCAGGGAAAGAAGGAAAGGCAGCTGCGAGAAGAAGGCAGATGGAAATCTTCCTTCTGCATACCGCAAGAGAATGAACCATGGCCAAAGAAGACTGGTGAGTCCAACCAGAAGCAGCGGGGACACCAGGGCATATCGGTGAGCATGCCGAGTGGGAACATATGAGTACCACTTAATTAAAAAGCAGATAAAGATGGACATATTGAAAAAGGGGAGTTTAAATAACAAACTACCCCTGTTCTTTGTGAATGTACAGAGAGCAAATAATACTTGAGAACCAGAGCCAGGATAACATTATCCAACATTATATATAAGCAGTGTTTGGAGTGGGTAAAGACCTCATTGAACAGAAGTCCTGGCAGGAGAGTATACCAGGCAGTCACAAGTGTGTGGACACTAGAAGCCCTGTCAGGAGAGTGTAGCAAGCAGTCACAAGTTTGTGACAACCAGAAGACCTGGCAGGAAAGTATACCAGACAGTCACAAGTGTGTGAAAACCAGAAGCTCTGCCAGGGAAGTATACCGGGCAATTTCAAGTCTGTGAAACAGAAGTCCTGGCAGGGGAGTATAAGAGTCAATTGGAAAGGATTGTGATAAACAAGAAAAAAGAAAACCACACCTACTGAGTGAAATACCAGGTGTCCTGAAAAAAAACAAAAAGCCAGATAGTTTTTGTGTACAAGTGTGGTAGTTGGCCAAGAGAGGCCCAAAAAACATCATGTATAAACACCTCAAGGAGTAGAAAAGAATCCAGCGGAAGGGAACTGTCCTCTGGAGCCAAGGCATTCTTCCTTGAAGAACATAACCTTTGTTTGAACCATTTCTTTTTGGAACCTTCCAAGGTTAAAGACATTTCCCTTTTCAGCTTGTAGTTTAGTTTATAATGTGAGGTTCAGAAAATAACTTTGGACCCAGGACAGTTTTGATTTTGGTATCGTGACATTGACAGATACTTACTTCTGGTTTAGGTAGGGAAATTCCTCTTAGAGTAGGATCAGACAGGCCTTTTCACAACCCCTTTCATTTTAATAAAAGTGTTAACCAAAAACATGGCAAACGTGTGTCCGAGTTTCGTTCTTGACTCCTCACAGTATCTTCTGAGATTGAAGTAGAATACACAGAATAATTTAAGGATGGCAAAGAAAACCGGACCAAAGCACAGGCTGTAATGTGTTGCAAACAAATATTGCAAGCAGAGTAAATAAAATACATTTTTATAAAAGTGGTAATGTGTCTCGCGGAACTCTGCACAAATTATGCTTTAAATAATATTAAACAGGCTTCAAATGGGTGGCTGAGAGGGAGGCCAAAGTCAGAACAACATAAAAACAAACATATATCAAATTTTATTAAATATCAAAAAGATAAAAACCATTGATCTGAATATTCTGCCCATAATTCATATAGGGACTCCATGGTGGATAAAGCAATCAAATGTCAAGACATTCCACATTATAAATCTGTTGTGCAATGTACCCCAAAAGGGAGTAAGCCGAGCGACAGAACTCGCTCCGTGTGAAAGGCATTCACAGGGAAGGAGTCTTGGGGAAGGAGGCTGTGTCTCGCTGAATTATGACAACATACAAATACAAAGAATGTCATTAAATAAATAAAAAATGCTGCAAAATGAAGGTGCATCTAACAAATCGACCAGAGTGCATGGAAACTAGAAAACATGGAATCTAGAATCAGTTTAAAGTGCAGCAAATCGCTAAAATGCATTAAATCTGAAAATCATTCAATCTAGAATCAGATGAAGTGCCATAAGTCAACTACACGAAGTGGGGACAACATGGATGTTCACCAAAGTGTCACGCTAGTAGATCTTTGAATTGGTAGTTTTGGCCGTTGGATCAATCTAGTCTGTTATGACTGATAAAGGTCTTCCTCAGGACAAAGCACTCAAATGAAAAAGCCCACAAATTGTTCACATTCAAATTCGTGATGACTAGTGCTGAAATTTCACCACTTGTTCTGGAGTGACTCTACTCTTCAATCAGCAGTTTCTTGTAGCAATAAAAGCACACATTCATGGTCTCAACCCAAATTGTGGAACTCCGCAAACAATTTCTTCAAATGTCGAGTTCAATCCCAAAAACACATATAAATGAATTAATCTGTTTGGGTGTCTCCACATTTCGAGAGTCAAAAATCGACCTGAAGAGCCATGTACACATTGGAAACCGGAAATGTTCTAATCCAATCCATGGCAACTAGTATATCGTGGTGGAAATCTCAATAAATGAAGACTTGTGTGTGAACCAATGCCCAACGGCATTGACACCGGCATAAGAATTTCAACACAACAGCATTTGCCAACAAAAGAATCTTAAAAGTTGGGTACAACTTTAAATACTCCAGTGGCAGCTGGAATTCTGCCCTGTGCTAACTCAGCACGCAGTATTGTGCCATTGAAAAACATCTCCTTTGCCACATTACAATGCTCAATATGGGAAGGAGGTATTAGGCTAGCACATATGTGATGCTACTACTGGGTGAGCCAGTTCAAGACTATTAATGAATGGTTCCACAGTAATCCACAACTACCCTATATAGGGGCAGAGAAAGTGTGGATGGAGGGGACCAGGATGACTCAACTCGTGTATGGGAAATTAAGAGAACTAACCCTTCATGGTGTGACCCAGCATGCTATACTAATATGGACTGAGGTATATAGCCATATTGGGTGGGAGAACAGACTGACACTGGCATAACCACTGTAGGACAACTCACAGATGTCCGAAGTGAACAAAATCAAAAGATGTACAGTATGGGTTACCTCTAGTATAATGACGCTCGGCAATAGGGGAAGCGTATGCCCTTTGCAGAGCTATACCACACACATGGGCTACCTTACACAGAACGCTACCATTATTTACAGTTATCTCATGCCCTACCCACACAAATAAGAGATCCCACAATGTTCACTGCCAGAACCTATTATAACCAAGGTCACCTTCACACTCTACCAAGCCATTTATACCTTTGCAAACACATGAGCTCTCCTGTCTAAAGACAAGCTGGAGTCAGATGTTGGAGCAATCAAATCTGAGGAATGGGTGGAGGCATTTATGTTTCCCGGGGGGATCGTGATCTCATCGAGATTTACTCTGGTGCAACTCAAAATACTCCATACGGAATATTAACCTTGTACACTGATCTTCAGATGGAGACAGTCTAGACACTCAAATTGTTCGAGGTGTGAGGTGGAAGAGGGTATCTTCTTTCATATTTTATGGGATTATCCACAGATTCACCATTTCCGGGGTGCCTGCCTTGATAGATTGACAACTATTATGGGAACTGCGAGGATCCAGGAATGAATTTGGTGAAAGACTTTTATTGAAAATAAAAGGTGCTGGGAAAATGTATCTCTGACCCTGCTCTAAGAGGGATTTCCCTACCTAAACCAAAACTAAGGATCTGTCTGTGTCAGAAGGTCCAAAACAAAACTGTCCCATGCACAAAGTTCTATTCTGACCCTCACACTATGAACTCAATTCTAATGTGAAACTGTTTAGAAAAGTGTTCACAAAAGAAGAATAAATTGCTCCACCATAAAGGTCCTTGCTCCAGAAGGTGGTTCCCTTCCCCTGAATTCGTCTTTACCCTGTGATGTTTCACAAACAACAGATAATTGTGCCTTTCTTGGCCCACAACAATATTGACATGCACACTTGTCTAGCTTTGCAAATGAGTCTCTTTCAAGACACCTGTTATGCTTTACTGCCAGGGTTTTACTTCTTCTCTCCTAGTTAACACAATCCCTTTTATAGTCCTGATGTTTCCCCTCGGGACCTCTTTATTTCACACAGGTATAATTGCCTTGTATACTCTCCTGCCATGGCTTCTTGTTTTCATGCACATGCCATTGCCTGATATACTCCCCTGCCAGGGCTTCTTGTATTCACACACTTGCCTGGTATACAAAGTTGAACATATACTTTGTTTGATAACATGTCTTCCAGATATATTATCCTGGCCAGGTTTCCTCTAACTGCACAGTATATATTCATATGTTTGTAAGGGTTTTGCTTGTAATTTATCTCCCCTTTTAATTTTAGGTTTATTTGCTCTTTTTATCTCGGTTGATTGTGGTGTAATCACTGGCATTCTGCTGATACGACCCGGGGTCCCCGCTGTCTCTTGGCATTAACAGTAATGGCGCTGCCAATAATGTTCTGCCCGATCATGAGCCAGCACAAATACTGCAGACTGTAAAAGCAGGTGGTGCTATTACAGCCGGTGCAATTAGAGCCAGTGCTGTTACAGCCATCCACACGAGGTGCAAATATAGCTGCATCACAAGTCCATTCATGGCAGTGTAAGCATCAAAAACTGGCAAAAATACAGCCGGAAACATGGCACAGTTACCACCAGCATCCAGCTGGAGGTAAATGGACACAGCAGGCAGAAATCAAGGCACAGGTGCAACCAATGCACTCCAATGCACTCCAAATGGCTACATATCGTAACCACCTACCCAAAACACTATTTTCACACCATGCTTCCATTAGCTACTGCGAGCTGGGACAGGCAGTTGCTCATGCTGCTTCTGGAAGCATAGAGTCAGGAGGGGAACAGGAAGCACAGAGGGGAGGAGGAGGAGAAAGAGAAGAGCACAGCACAGCGTGTAACCATCCCCAGGGACAGGCCCTCACCCTGGATCCTCACTGACACTCAGTTGGTGACCCTGCACTGGTTCAACAGATCATTACTGAGCTGCTCAGTACAATGCACATGCACATAGCGAGCATGATAAACATCCATACAGCTGTGCCCCCACTACTCATGATAGTGTCAGTATTGCAATTCCTCTGTATTGGCCCCCTTCCTGCACTCTGTTGCCATGATGCACGTCATGACATGGCACAACCCACATTCTGTGCAGTTATTGCCCATTTGCTGAATGCCCTCCTGCGGCATGTGCAGCACCACATCATACTTCTCACCACTCCACCCCAGGTCAATGCAATGAAGGCAAAGTTCTATGCCATAGCCCAATTGCCTAATGTGATTGCAGCCCTGGACTTCACCCATGTTGCGTTGGTGCCCCCCCAGGCCCACAAAGCAGTGTACCGAAATCACAAGCACTACCAGTCCCTCAATGTGCAGGTTACCTGCAACCCCAACCTCATCAACGCCAACTGCTGTGCCCACTACCCAGGTTCCACTCACAACTCCATGGTCTTGCAGAACAGAACACTGCCGGGATACATGGAAAGGCACAGAGGACAACAGAGCTGGATAGTGGGTGAGTAAAACTGACAGCAGCTATGCACTGTGAGGCACCTGACCAAATTGGGACATGGGGGATGTGAATAATGACACAAAGCATGGCATGACAAATGCAAAACCAGTACCTGGCCAACTCCTGCACCAATAACAGGGCACAGCCAAGGGAGCATGCACATGTTGAACACGCCTGGACAGACATGCAGATGAAGCCATACAGCAGTAAATTCATTCCACACACATGACTACAGGTACCAGAATATATCATGCATGATCAAAAGCAATAACGAAAAAAGTTTGACATTGCAGCACACAACAGCGGCAATACCAGTGCCACACCCGTGTACCCATGTACACCCACCCTGCAATGCTGCCCCACTGCCCCCAGAAGTGTAGGGAATGCTGATAGCAAGCCACATGCATGAGAGCAATACCCAGCCACAAGACAGCCACCAGGTACACATGTCACCGGTAAAAGACACATCACAATACATCTGCTGCCACGTAAAAGGTTGCATGTGATGCCAAAACAATGCATGATACCAGTGACACAGCATGTACAGACATTGTACGGGTACATGCCATGGGATGGAGCCCCATAGGCTGCATGCACATGATGACCATTGCCATGATGCTGTGTAAGTTCACTCCACACATTTCACAGTGACTAATATCTGTGCCTCTCCCCATGCAGGTACCTCCGGATACCTGCAACTGCCATAGCTAATGATCCCTGTGTGTGAGCCATGAACACTGCACAACATAGCCTACAACAACACACACAGCAGGACCCGTGTGTGCATTGAGCGCACCTTTGGACTCCTGAAGGCACGTTTTCACTGCCTAGATTCTACAGGTGGAGCCCTTATGTTCGCACCAGAGAAGTTAGGAAAAATAGTGCTTGTGTTTGCCATGCTAAACAACGGCTGCATGAGGAGGAATGTGTCCCTACACACTGGGCCTCATCACGAGTTGGGCGGTAATGCTGGCGCTATTAGCGCCGGCACTAATAGCCCTACTGCCAAACCCCCAGCGCTATTAGCGCCGGATCACGGGTTTGGCGGAACGGTTAGTGCCCATTCCCCATTGGGCCCATTCAGGAATTCCTCATTCCCCATTGGGCCCAATGGGGAAAATTCACGCTATTACCGCCGGCGGATTTCCCGCCGGTGGTAATAGCACCTAAAATTGGCACTTTTGCCACAGATTTCCCCCCAGCTCTGAGCTGGGGGGAAATCCGCCAAGGCCATGATCTGGTGGACCCTTAAATGCAGCAGTAATAGCGCTACCGCCGCATTTAAGGGTTACTGCAAGACTTGTGATGAGGCCCACTGACATGTACATGCCACCCCCAGAAGATGACGATGAAGTGCCTGAGGCAGGAGCCAGAGCAGGCAGCGTCAAAGATGACGTGAGGGATGGGAGACTGGCTCACCAGCCACTGATTGACAATTTATTTTAAGTCATTTCCATGGCACAAGCCATTCACCACTGTGTGACTGTTACTTCTGTAAATAAACTCTGGAATGACACAATAAGGAATGTCCTTACATTGATGTAGTACAACTGTTCTATTTTAACTCTGTGCCCTGACTCCCACCAACTCTCCAGCACATTATCCCCCTTCCACCACAAACTCCCTAGCACACTATCCGCCCTCCCCCTCCCACCACCAACTCCTCAGCACACTACCCCCATACCCCTTCCACCACCAACTCCCCAGAGCACTATTCCCCCTCCCTCTCCCACCACCAACTGCCCAGCACACTTTCCCGCTCCCCTTTCCCATAACAAGGCACACTATCCCCCTCTCGCCTCCTCCCACCAACTTCCCTGCATGGCCACTCATGGCGGACAGAGTCCCAATGTCATTCACTGTCGGACCTCTTCCCCCCTGTCGGCCACTGGTGATCTCTGGCACAGTAGTTGCTGCAGCTGTTCTTGTGACATGCCCTGCTGTGAATCCTCTGTGGGCATGGTGAGGTGGATGGGACGGAGTCTGCCACAAGGTTCCGCCGCTTCTGCAACTCATTGCCCTGTCATATGGCTTCCACTAAGGCAGATTCTACCTCTGTCTTTTCACCGACACATTGCACATAGAATGTCAGGGCAGATGTGTTTGCATTGGTCTTGGCCCTGTTCCACACCATCTAACCCACTACCATGCGGGTGGCCCCCTGAATACAGTCCCTGGTGGCCTGCAGGTGTGCAGAGTGAGTGCGCCCGATCGTTTCCATCTCGTGCTGCCTGCACTCTATTACATCCAGCCTTTGCAGCAGTATGCTGCAAGATGGACTACAGTGTCTGGGGTGGGGGCTCTGCACTGTGCCAGGGCTGCGGGCAGGTGAGCCATTGCATGGGGGTCCATGTCTGGCTCAGGTGCCATCAAGCGCTGGCGGTGCAGAGTGCTCCCTGGGGATTGATGGCTTTCAGCAAGTGGTGTCTCCGGGCTGTTGTCCCCCTGTGGCTCCTCAGTGTCTGTGGCTGCAGGTGTTGTCTCTGTCTCCAAGGCTATGGTTGCTGCTGTTGGGGCAGGGACTGGGGGGCCACCTGCAGGCCTGGCCTTGCTGGGTGCAGACCTTGCACAGCAGTCCATGCACCTAGACATGGACTGTGTGTCCCTATGTGGGGTGGTGGTGGCAAGGTCTTGAATCACCACAGCATGATGGCCCGGTAGCATCCTCATCCTCCTCTGAAGACTCTGGTGATGCGTGAGTGCCTGTAGGGGACATAGGGGATGTCCTCAGGTATGGTTCCCCCACGTGTTTTGACATGCAAGACAAAACTGCTATGGTACAGAGTGTGAACCCACAAATATGGGCATATGGGCATGGTTGGCCATGGGAGGATGCATGTGGGACCACCATCATGGTGTAGCATGAGGCAATGGATGTGTGACCCATGGCCTGTTGGTCATTGACCTGTGTTTAGGTAGGGCAGGGTGTTCATGCTTCGGCGGATGTGGTCAGACATGCATGCTTGGGATCCTTCATAGCCCAGCATCCTCTCCCCAAGTGGCAGTGACATGGTAGGGTTGGGGAGGGGGTGGCTTGTTCCATGCCATCGTCATGGCTCTATGGGGCACTGATGCCCAGCCAAGAGGGTTGTTCTGTATTGCACAGTGATTGGCAGGCTGGGGACATGCCTGTTTGTGGGATGTGTACTTCCCTGTGGCCTATCTGCCATGCCCTCATGGGGCAGGCCTACTGGGTCCGCTACATATTGGGGTGACTGCTGCACAGTGCCATGGTTGCTCATGCACTTCACTCCCGCTGGCACAGGGTGCACCAGTAGGGTGTAGTGCGCATGGCATTTGTTTGGTTCACTTGCCTGCCCTTCCCGCTGCTGTGACACTTAGTGGTGCCCTTGGTATCATGCCCCATGGATGATGTGGAGGGTGGTTGATGTGCCAACCCATCACTCTGCCCTGTCGGTGTGCTCAGCTTCGGGGTATGCTGACTCGTGTCCCTGTCCACTGAGGCTTCCTATGCTGGGTTGTCATTTATGTATGCATTTTGGGCAGGTCACTCACCTCCTACCTCATGGATGCTGGCCCCAACCTCTGCATTGCGGACTCCCTCTTTAACCTCGAGGTCCAGCACTGTGCTGCATTTCTCCTCCCAAGAGGTGAGTTCCAGTGGCTCGGCAGTGCCTCCTCCTGTTGCCAGGGACTCCCGGTGGTGTTGGGACAGCAGTTCCTGCACCCTTTCCCTCAGTTCGGTCCACCTTTTCCGGCAGTCCTCACCATCACGGGGTACCCTGGCAACTGCTCTGACCTTCTGGGTGATGTTGTTCCATAATGCAGTCCGCTGCTGCCCACTGGTGTTTCTTTGCCTGTCTTCATACAGCTCCTCACAATGGGCCACTACCTAATCTGTGAGAACCACAAGCACACCCTCATCAAATTTGGGCTTTCTTAGGCGATGTTTGCCCCCATTCCCTCTCAGCTTCTCCTGAGACATTTGGATGGTTTGCAGTGCTGGCTGGCTGCAGGTGGTGGAGATATTTAATGGATTGTGTTTTTCCAAATGGCCGCCACAATGCTTCCCGTTCCGGCGGTGACTCCATTTCCACCAATGCTAGTAGCGCCGGGGTCGCTGGCGGTAGTGCTATTAGTGCTGGTTTTCCGGTGATAGCCCTTATTTCACCACAATAACTGCCAGGCACTAATAGTGTTACCATCAGAACCGGGGGCGCATGCATGCCAGGTTGTGGTCTGGCGCTAATACCGCTGCACAACTCTGCTGTAACGCTATTTGTGCCCGATGGTAATTGAATCGATTTACCACCAAACTTGTGAAAAGGCTCTTGGTGTCATGTTTCCATCTTTCAGTGTATTTCAGTAGTCTAGTTTGTTGTGTTCAGTGACTGATGTCCTGCTTCTTTGTTATCTGCTCCTCTCTCCTCCCTTTGGATCTCTCTTTTGTCTAGGCATCTTCTTTACGTGTCCCAGATATCTTTTGCCCTGCTCCTAGCTGCTAGCGTTGCACTATATTGGATCTCATTGGTCTCACAGTTTGTCATTGTGCAGGTCCAGGCCTCTAGGCCTTATAGTCTTCCATACTTTAGCCATTAGTGACCTACCTAGCACTGATGCCATGCAATTTTCTGGTCTTCTCATTTTCTTCCTATAAAAAGCCAAGGAGCCAATCCTGCAGTGTCTCGCGTAGTGCATCACCCACCATTTCCCTTGTGGCATTTATTACTTGGTGCCAGAAGCCACTTAACGCTATGCATTTCCATGCCATGTGTAGAAAGCCAGCATTTGGGATATGGCATTTACTACAGTCTGCCGACCTCTCCGGGTAGTGTGCATGGAGTTTGAGTGGGGTATGATAGGCTTGGTGTAGGAACTTATAGGGTTAAGTCTAAATCTATTGTTCATTGCTACCCTTCTAGTCTGCATGCACGTTTGTTTCCACTGGCGATCCATGAGTCCTATTCTAGCGCTTCCTCACAACTCTCCCTGGTCTTATCTTGTATGTATTTTGTTTGTGTTTTGATCATTCAATAGATGGAGGACGCCAATTTGGTATATCACAGTGTGCTGTGATGTAATCAGCAATGGGTGATACGCGTGGCTCCTCAGGCAGGTTTGGCATATGTTGGTTAAGTGCGCGCTTTAGTCTGAAATATAAAAAGGACGAGATTTCGTTCCAGTCACCTTTCTCCTATAGTTGCTCCAGTGTGATCGTTGTCCAGTCCCATCTATGAATACGTCTTGCAATGTGTTTATACCTAGTTCATTGAAGTGTAACTTGAATAGTTTCTCAAATGTTATGTCAATCCCTTCGAGCGAGTAGATTGTGGAGTCAAGTCATGCTATGTGTTCTTACTCCCCATAACACGGCCTCCAAGTCAACTGGACGATTGACAGTTTTTTCGTTCCTAACATATGGGTATTCACGTGTGTTGGTGTACCTACCCACTTTGGCAGTATTCTGTGTGGATTGGGTCAATTCATATACGGTCTCCACTGTCGATGCATCTACATCTCACAGGGAATGCGTGAAAACCACCCAAACTAGCCATGTGCACACAACTTCTTTCCTATTCCAATCACTTCTGAAAGCACCCATGTGCAGCCCACGTGTGGCCGTCATCCATCAATTGCCTTTAGCATAGTAGCGGTATATGGTAAATAGTCGGTCCCTAGGATACCGTTGAGAAAATGTACATCGAAGTACACTCGGAGCTCGTGTTATCCTCCCCTGATGACGGAACAGCCCTGTGCATCCATTGGTCTGCAATAAGCATAACAGTCATATCAATAATTCGACACGTCGATCATTAATCGTCCGGAAAGTCGACGTGCAGTGTTTTTCAATGCCTAATTGTAATCGAATATAAAAGAATGATTGCACAAGGCGGGCTTCCACCCCTCTTCCCTTAATAAATCAAATGCATGACCTGCCCAAAAAAGAAGGGTACTTTTATTCCTGCTTCTATCATGGCAAACATGGCGGAATAATATATAATGATCAATCGCATTACAGACAGTAACGTCTGCTTCTAGGGATTCCGAATTCAAGTCAAAAACAACATCAGCTCTGTGTAATTTGCATTAAGGTCATGCCTTGCTAATATGTGTCTTGTAGAAAGCAGGCAGCATGTGGAAGAGGGTGGTAAAACTTGACCCACTGACATTTCTAAATTTCAAATTATGCATAAAATGTGCATTAAATTAATTAGCGAATTCATTAAGAGAGGAAAGTCCAGAAAGCAGTCAGCAGTGGGCAGCATTTAGTTACACAAGACATTTTCTATAATTGTTCAATATAATTTGCCTCTTAGTGTTATGGTTTGGCAAATTAGTACATCATAATACACTATATTTAGCGTCTTAGCAGTTTCATTAATTACATCTAACTGTAATTGTGGTTTGCGATTTCGTTCATGCAAGAACTCATTTTGAAACAGAGGCAACCTCTTTTGTATTGAATGGAAGTTGAAATGTTAACACTGTCGGCTCTATTTTGAGATTTGCAAATCTAGAATTAGTAATTTTCTTTTACAATCCAATTGATACGCACAACTATTTTATTTCATGTTTAATTTTGGGTATTTACTGTGTTGAATGGTAGCACAGCATTGGAAAGCAACACACAGCTGTACATTTGTAGCGGCTACAGGCATACATTAGAAGGTTTCAGCGCTGAACACTCCCTATAGAATAGCATTTATTAGTAGCAATCCATTTTTGTTAGCAGGGAATAGTTAACATTTACAATGTTTGGCAGTCCTTAATTTGTGGGCGTGTTTGGCAGGGTTCAGCCCTGGCACTTATTTCTGAGAACCCGGCACTTTTTGTCTCAGACTCAGTTTGATTAGTAAGTGGTGTTTTGGCAACTTTTTTTATTTTAACTGCCAGTCACATAATAAACACCTATAGAATCAGAGCAAAATGTAAATGATGATTGTTTTTAAAGACACAATGAAACATTTGTCTCATGCCAGGACACAACGTGTGAGTTATTTTATGTGTATGTTGATAGGTATTTGTAAATCAAACATCTGCCGTAGTGAGTACATCCATCAACCACACTAAGCCTGTGAGAGTTCCAGCTTTAACGCCATATATGTTGCCAACATGGGGAGCAGCCATGGGTGGTGATACTGTGGACGGGGAGTTGCCCATCCTGACATGTCATGAGCGTGTTAGAAAATATTTGAGCCCTGTTTTTTTTTTTTTTTTACAAATTAATTTCTGGTTATTGGGGAGAATGTGAGAGTATGGGAACAGTGGTGGGCTACAGAGGCGGCTCATCAGGAGGGATACTGGGTTGCAGGGTAGACTCGGGCGTAATGTATTTTAGAGAGTGTAAAAAAGGTACTGAAAGGGGAGCACTCATTCACCTCTTTAGGATAGTATAGGCCTAGGACAGGCTATACTCTTCAAGTCTGGTCCTAAAATAAAAGACATTTCCAATCAAGGTTCTTTAAAAAAAGTTTTTAAAATAATAAAAACACTAACAATTCACCCCTGTAATGAAATACACAGGATATGCAGACGTTTTGTTCAAAGAGTTAATCTAGGTATCAAGGCAGGTGTACCCAGGACATTTTCTTTAAGGCAATGTTCAATTTTAGGGATATTTATTTTTATAAAGGCCCGACATCGGATTTTAATTGCCACTAGGGACCATAGGACAAGATCAGGGGGATATATCGATATCCTATTTATGGAACTCAGCAGTGTCATGTCAGGGTTCCGGACACTTTTCTGTGCATGGAATTGGGATTGAGGTGGTTGAAACAGTGCAATGGGATTTAGCAATGTGTTGCAATTCAGCAAGAGGTAAAAGCACTTGGCTCGAAGAAGCTTGGGACAGGCATGCCATATTCACCCCGGCAAGGCGAGCAAGAACTCTAAGTGGTTTAACATATAAATTACAAAGATTCAAAGGCATCTTATTTTGCTCCTGGGGTGCTGTGAGGTTCTGCTCTGTGGGATGTTTTACCCATGCATCCGAGCCCTACCACAAAAACTGTGCAGTACTGGCATGGAAAACATCATGATGGCCAGAGCTTCCCAGAAAATGCACAGGGAAATGCATGAAGAATAGGCTGCCACCCATTTTTGCCAATGTTATGGGCACAGAAGGGCACTGCCTAAAACCACCATTGGACTACCCACACAGTAGCCTAAAACCATTGGGAATGGCAATGCTGATTGCCAAAAGCAACCTAGAACTGTGGGGAATTCATTTTCTTAAATCCCAAAAATGGTTGCATTACCAGTACTCACCACTATCAGAAAGCCGGCGTTTTAAAACCACCAGACTTTTGTGTAAAACTGAATAAATGAACCCAAAGCAGGCCAAAGAAAGACTTACTGAGAGGTGGATACAATGTAAAGTTATATTCTGAAGTGACTTGAAGGTTTATAACAAAACTGGCTGAGCTGTGGATTTCAGCAGTTTAAGTAAATTTGGACTGAAAGACACTAAAAATCTAAATGTTTAAAAGAAATGAGTGACCTACTTTTGAGTGTCACATAGGGGGAAACCACACCCCTTTGGGGCCAGAACATAAATCTAAAAAGATGGATCATTCATAGAGCGGACTTGTGAAAATGTTATAAGTGATATCATTATTCTTGTGATTTTTCTGTGCACATTTGAAGACGTGTTAGGACCCGGTGGTATGTTCAGGGGGGTTTTTAGCGGAAAAGAGGATATTACTCTAAATGTATGTATGTTAAAAATCTGACACTCCACCACCTAATGCCCACATGCTTTGCGAACATTTGTGTAAATGCGGGGACAAATCCAATATTGGTAACCCGACCAAAAAGTGAAATATGTTGCCATTTTTGAACCCAAGCTCCTAGAAACGACAGACTTGGAACAGGGGCTACCATCAGTAAATGCATGATGTGTGTATGCAATGCCAAACAACTGTCTATCGGGGAAGTATGTATTTGGATCAGATATAGATTGTGTGTAAAGTTGACAGGGGTGGGTTCTCTGTATTATAAACAGACCTCATCATGATGACACTTCATTTCATTCCCCCAATCAAGGAGAAGAGGAGGAAGTGGCCAATGACAAGTGGAGAGGGGTAGGGCCTAGAAAGCTAGCCTCTCCACCCACTTTCAAAACACATAAAAGCAGACAGTCAGGACAGATAGAGACATTCAATTCCATTTGCTGCGGAGCATGCTGGTCGACGACTTCACATCCAGAGATCCAGACTTCAAATCCATCAATCTCCAGAACCTGTAGCAGTACCTGGAAAGCAGAGCAGTATCCAGAATCCAGAGAGGCTAGACCAGCAGAGCAGAGCTGACCCAGACCGCTGTTCACAGAACCAGAGAGCTGACCCAGATCACTGTGAAGTGCCGAGACCAGAACCGGAGTCCAGTCCAAAACCTGACCAGATCCGTGGCGAGGCCTATTTCTAAATATATTGTGAGTACCTAGCAGAACTGTGCAGAACCAATCTCTTAGTTAAAATAATCTAATCCAAACTATTTTAATCTAACCAGAACTGCCTCCTAACTGTCACCTGTCGTTTGCAAAGCTGTCACCTGTCATTTTCTAGCTGCAAGCTGTAACCTGTTGCTTTGAACTTTTAAAATTTCAAATCCGAAAAACTGCCTTTATTTAATCGTCCGTATCTCTGGAACCGTTTGGGCTAGGAACTTGGTTTAACTTTCCTCTGAAAGCTTAACTTAGAATCTCAGCTTTTCAACGAGCCTAGAACCGACTTCCTTATACTTTCTCCGTAATCACGATTTTCGCACCCGCGAATTTTGCCGCGATTTGCGATTTGGCCCGATTTCTTTACTTGTAAAAAGATAGCTGCTTTTGCCTGAACTACTAAATTTCGTTTGCCTCTTAAGAACCATCCCTGAATCATTGCTAGAGTGAGCCTGGACTAATATTAACTAGATACCACTCACCCTGAACCTCCTAAAGGGAATTAAAACCATTTTCAGCATATTCCTCACTTCATTGCCAGCACATATCAAAGCACTTTTGCCTGTATTTCAAACTCATACCTGTAGTCTAAGCTTGCTGGGGTGAACTGAATTACATTTGATTGCATTTCTGAGAACTGTGTGCTTTCCTTCCATTTCCTTGCATTGCATAAAGGGGGGGAGTGGATTGCCAGAGAAAAGTGATTACATTGTGTTGTAGAAATCATATTGAGTATTTTCTGTACTGCATTTTCATTCCAAATGGCATCCATTTGAAACCATAAAAGTATTGTTGCTATCGTATCCATCCGATAACCACTCATCATTGATTATAAAGAAGTGTGCTAGTGCTGGACTATCCATTATTGATTACTGCTCAGATTAAGTGTGATATTAAATTATTAATTTATTATAAAGTGTGATATATATATATATTGTTTAAATTATCAAATAAACCGTTTAAACTTGCAAAACAGAACTACTTCTTGGCTCATTGGGGTCAGGGGGATTCCAAGAGAGGGGTGTTATATAGGGGTAGTCATCCAGAACTCATGAACTGGACATAAAGATATATCAATAAGGGTTTCCATTCAGTATCCCAGACTAGGCATTGACTTAGCTGTAGTGCTGGATTGAATCCTCTTACAGCCCTGAACTGTGAAGAAAGGAGAGTCTCTCCTCTGCTGTGCACAGCCAGGGCAGTTTCCTGGGACACTTGCAGGGTTTATCACTTTGGGAGTCAGAATCCTGGGTACCAGCACGGAAGCTGCAGGCAGGTTTTCCAAAGGCAGGTCCTTGGTGTGAGACCCCTAACAGTGTCCACGAGGAAAGTTCAGTGATTGCAGGTTTGCCACTTCAGCAGGCAGATTCCTGGGCATCAGTGATGAAGCAGCAGGCAATCCTGTTTCAACAGCAGGTCACATCAAATGTTGATTTGAAGCGGGTAGAGGGAGGGCATTTCCCTCACCTTTGAAATCTTGATTGTCACCCCCGTGGCTTGGGACGTGAGGCAGACTTTACCCCAACAAGGTTAGAGTTAACTCCTCTTCAAGTGGTTCAAGAGGAGGCTTCAAGATGGCCCACCCCCTTTTATAGTCATTTTGCCACAGCGGAGTGGTCAAGCCTTCTGTAAGGGGCAAATGTCAGATGTTGCAACACAGGGATTTCCTTCCTTTGTCAGCTCCAAGAGTGCTTTGACAGCAGAATGTTGGGAGGAGGCACGGATGGTGTGGGGCATAAGCAATTCCAAGTAGGCAGGACCTTTCCTCTGGTGAAAGACCCTCTCCTAAGCCCCAATATACTTCTCCACTCCTCATCCCTGAAGGAGCAAAGAGACTACTGTAATTGTCCCCCTGGTATGATTTCCATGTTGTGCAGGTAAAACTTCCTTTGAATACCTTGCTTCTACCCTCCCAGATGGGAGTATGTGCTGTTTCCCAGGGAAGATCTTAAACTTTTCCAGCAGAACAAAGGGCGCATGGAGGGCTGGGCCAAGCAACCTGATGTGGCTGAACCCAGGCCCCAGACAACAATGCATTCAAGCTCTGACATTTGCAGGAGTCACTGGAAATTAGTTGATAATAAAATTGCATCAGATTGGTTGTGGCAAGATAACTGTATCACCTCAAAGGTCATAATATCAAACCAGATAAGGTATATAGTTACATTTTTACTAAAGAACTGTCATCACATCTTGGGGATGTACAGTTATATGTAATATAAATCATGGGTGTCCACTTTTATGGGTGGCCCACTGGTGTTGTAATAGGTTGGATTCCAACAGACTGTTCCATGAATGCAAATTTTACTCTGGGGTTGCCATGTGGCCACTCGACATGGCAGTTCCAGGTATGTCAGTAAACAGGGTTCAGCAATGAATATGCATGTATTATATACTTGTTCACCATGGAGCCTTTACAAAGTTAGGTCTGATAAGCAGAGAACACTTCCTGAGAGGGAAAAGCCAGCATGAGTCTACATAGTAAAATTCAAATAAGCTTGAACTTGAACTGGCACATCCACACAGATGGCATTTCCTCATAGGACGGTATATAATGTTGACAGGTATGAGGGTCCACAGTTTGTCAGAAGAGGCAAAGTAGCGCCATTTCCTGTATTTATTTGTTGCATTTTGTCAACTCTATTCTGTCCTGGTTCTGACTTCTGGTGATGTTGAACAAGCCACAGATGGTTACTTTCGCTGCTAGCTAGGATGGAGCCAACAGGAATGTCACAAGGCATTCATTCAAATGTGTACTTGTAAATATAATTGTTCCACGATGTACACATTTGCCCTTACCAGTAGGCATAACTTGACTCAAAGTACAACGAATTGCTGGAGTACTGACCTCTTTCTGTCATTTATTCACTGCATATTGCTCAGAGCAGAACATAACACTGGTATCTTGATACCAATACATAAGAAAGAGAGCATGTCAAACTCTTTAATGTGTTATGCTGGCCATCTATTTTGTTGTATGGAAAATGGTGCCTTTTGGGAAGACACTTCCTGGAGGCCTTTGTACACCCACTCTAGGTAAGTTCGTTTTTTTGTAGTAGTAGGGCCAATGGTGTGATCTCAGTGAGGGCCAATTGTTGGAGATCAAGGAAGTGAAGTGGATGTTTGGGCATTAGGTAAGTCACTGACGATCTGCCTTCTACTGTTTTTGTTTTGGAATCATGTGCATGGTAAAATCAGAGGTCACATAATCTATCAATTTGATAATTTTGTCAAATTTGCTCGGAATCAGTGAATGCCCCACTTCTAAACTTTATCTATGCAAGCCAGGGTTGTGATAGGTTATATGTATACATAAATATCAGCAACGTGTAGGTTAGGTAGACAGGCAGGGCACATTGAGCTATGAGCCTGGAAATAAAATCCCTGGGCTGTAAAAAAGGTTTTGTGATGTCTGGACCCTTCCATGGAAGGTGTGCATGCAACATACAAAGTCTGTCGTCCACACCAGTGCGTCACAATCACCTCTGATCTGCAGGAGTCCACGCGTGAGTAGTGGTGAAGGGTGAAGGCAAGCGTCCCCAACAAGCACGATCCTCCCCGCAATGAGAGACAATGAAGGACTCTCCCAAAATGGGAATAAGGCCAAGACAGAGTGCGGGTGAGCGTAAATGGGAGTTTATCGATCAGAATAGGGCATGCAAAGAACTCTGCAAAACTCCGAGAGCGCTCTGCCTGACAATAGCAAAGGCAGGCGTATATATTTACAAAAATCGTCATAAGAACCTACACACTATAGGGGGCAGAAGTTCAATGGGATTGGGTGGCGACGACTAACTATAGGTGCTGCTGCGATGTGGTTGGCTTCGGCTGGAAGACGTCACTGGTCAGCCTCGTGGGTTGGGCTGGGCCTGGCAGGGTGGCTGAGTTCATCCAGGCGGTGTTGTGGGGCCATCGCGGCCAGTGGCAGAGATGAATGTCTTTTCCTGACTTATTAGCCCTAGGCCATGCACACCGCAGTCATTCAGGCATTTTGATATTATCTTCTTTAGTAAATCTTTCAATAGGTTATACAACAGGTTAATGCAACACAGGAGGAATGCACCTTGTGAGGGGACTGGAGGTAATACGTCAGGGCATGGTTACCAGTGTCCTGTTGACCGGGGCCATAGGTCGAGGGGCTAAGCTTCAGGGCCTGGGACGGGCGGTACATGTCTTTCTGCCTTGTTAGAAGTTGTTATGGATGTTCCGCTGTGTGTTGTCAAAGTGTTGGGTGTCCTGATTGCACAGGGCCATAAGTCTGAGATGGTCCGGTGGGTTGCGAGGTTTACGAGGGGGCGCGTGTGTTCAGGCAGAGGTTTACTGCTGTGCTGTAAATAATGCAGGTGGCGGGTGGCGGCCTTGGGTGCTACAGAGGGGGTTACAAGTCTTTGAAGCGGCTCCAGTCTGGTTGGGGGAGGTAACGCAGCGCGGCGCGGTCTCTGCTCTCATGCCTTGGCAGCCTTCGCAGGGTGGGAGGGGGAATGGCCTTGCACGTATTTCACAAAGGTATTTCCCTCGTGTGTTGCCGATTTAGGTAAAGACATCACAAACATTTGAACACTCTCTAATACTTATTCAAAACAATACAAAACATGCATTTAAACTTTGCTGGATGTGTCTCGATTATACCCAGTCTGAGCACCTTATTCATACATTATGTTTCAATAAGTACAGTATTTAGTTATATGCATATATATATATATATGTGCAATAAGAGAGGTAGAATTAGGATTGGTGGAGAACATAGAAAGTACCCCGCCACTATTCGTGACGGTGGTGGCACATATAGGACCTGGATATGCACACATGACATGCGCCTTCTCGTGCCTCCTTCACATGAGTCCTTGGTATGGTTACATTTGTCTTTCTTGTGTCCTCTAGCAGCATTAGTTCAGTTATGGCGCGAGCCCATGGGGTGTAAGTTTCCCAGTAATACACGTAACAAATAGATTCCTGGTGCGTTCCTTTATTACTAGCACCCGACTGCAATGGTGTGGGCTCACCCTTGCTTATATCCTGGAAGCATGATTTCTTGTACTTATACATTTTACAGGCTTTTGTAATATAAGGGATTTCGTGGAAGAAAGCATCCTTTGCGAGTAGTCTCAACATTAATATATAAAGATTGTCTGTCATCTATTGACTATTTTACTGTTCGTTTCATTGCCTAGGCCTGCGGGCCGGGTCATGCTGGGAGCGATGATACACTGCGGGAGGTGAACTGTTACAATGTTAGTGTATTACACTAGCTCATGTCCGTCTTGTTCGTGGGAACGTGCTCGCAGCGGATCTGCCAGGGTGCTGCGGCAACAAGGATGACTGAAACCCTCCAAGGGTGGGGGCCGCGCTACAGTGCGCTGAGCTCACACCACTTTTATCAGACAAAATGGTTTCTGGGCCTAGCTGAATTTTAATACATGTGGGCATTTAATACGTGCGGGCAATGTCTCCAGTGGGTGACCCCTCCACCACCTGGGCCCGGGTGGCATGAGGGGACGCCCAAGAGAGCCATAGTCCTCACCTGGGGAGAAAACGCAGGCGAGGGGTTCCTCATGGACCAGTCCTCCCCTACATTTCCCCCCTTTCGTTACTAAAGTAACAAATTCTTCAAATCTTCTATCCTCCTACATTCTGCCTCGTCCATCACCGCCTCATCCCATGCAGGAGTTCCTTTGATGGGCATCCATGCTCTGCACACCCCCCTTAAGCTCTCACCTCTCCTGGCATATTCATCTGGGGTACACGTTAGATATATACACCCACCATCTCCTTCCAAATCTACCCAAACTTCCTCGTACCATTCTAGTATACGGGGCTCTTTGATGGTGGTGTGCCACAACTTATCTACAATATCTTTATCGTGGTATATAGGCACCAGTTGGTACCTGGGTGAGTTATCTATCCCTGTTTGTACTTGTGCTTCTTGCATCGTTTTTATTGTACCGTGTGAGTTGCCCATTGTCACCATCATCATTGCACCATTTGGTACTGCGTTAGCACAAACTCGAAGACCCACCTGGCACAGGCAAAAAAGTAAAAGGAGGAACACAACAGCTGGTATTAAAAATTTCACAGTTGTTCCAAGCCATGAGGGAACCCAGGAGAAGATGTTGTCGAACCATGTACTCGCTTCTGCTCCACCTTCCATTTTCATTTTCTCTCCTAGGTTGTGGACTGCTTCGATCACATGGGACAGGGAGCCATTCTCTGCGTCTTCGGAAGGGACGAAAGTGCAACAGGCACTTCCTATTTTTCGGCAAACACCGCCGTCCATCGCCGTCAACAGGTCCAGGACATACCTGTTTTGCATGGTCATTAGTCGTAAAGCTCTTAGTTCCACTTTTATTATGTTGAATCCTTCTTCAGTGTCGTTTGCCAGCTGAATCAATTCCCAGCGTGTTATCTGGAGCCATTTTGCGTTTGCCCTTGCTTGGACACTTGAGACGAGTGAGGCAAAAAATGTTTCTGCTGAGCTGAATAATCGATATTTGTCTGGGATCTGGGCCAATAGTTCTGATGATGCCTTTGATATGTAATTTGATGCTCGTCTGTTACGGGTCAGCACTTCCCCCTTGCTTCCAGAAGACAGGACATATATTTGTGACTCTGCAGTTGGTTGAGCCACACTCTGCATGCGTTCCTGTGTCCTTTTGCTCCCATCGATGTGGCTTTCCGGTATCACCATTAGGGCTGAGTGCAGAGTGGCCATTGAGCAGCTGCAACTCCATGACTGGGGGAGGTGTAGGTATGCCTGTTTGCCGCACACCCAGTACGTGTCCATCAGGGCCGCTGTCCCTTTCCTCAGATCTGGAATGGTGAGGGTCTTGTTGCAGTTCTTGTTTATTCCCATGGGGGTTCTCCCTTCTCCTTTAAAGCACAGTTTATAGTCCATTTCGCTCTGCAGTTTGAACGGCTTTTCAATGGCAGTTAACCAAGTTAGTTTTGAAATGTGTTCTCTCCATACTGGTGTACATGTTTCCTCTATCCACTGCAATTTATCCGGTGCCACACCTCTTAGTGCTTCTGCTTTGCACAGTACTTCTTCATCCTTCCGCTTGTTGTCAGAAAAAAGTGTCCCTTCTATTACAAAAAATGGTTCTTTCAAACATACCACTCCTGCCGTTTTTGGGTAACACGTTTTCTCGTTCTGCAGCATTTGAAAAGTCACTTCGTGTGCCTGGAAGGTGTTCTTAATCCTGCACAACGTGAGATGAAGGAGACATTGGGCATCCACAATAGGCAACTCTTTGGGTAACAATACTTTGGGTGTACCTGATGCATGAGGGATGAGGGAACAGACATAACAGCTCTCGTTTGTTGTCTGTTTAGCTGTGGCACTCATGTCTGCATACCACTTATTTGTTTGATGGGGGTGTCGTGGGTCTTCCATCTTATCTAGACCTAGCCCATAGTACTCATCATACTTCCTCCTCCCTGCTTCTCTCTTCCGTCTGTTGTTCTTGTTACTCATGTACTTCCCAATCCCCTGGGAAGTGGACAAACTAGACCCCCCTTTTTCATTCCCGCCCCCCTTGGCCCATTCATCATATAATATTTCGTGCATTGCTAGTAGCTTTTCGTCTTCTTTCCTGATGTTATCTGGCAGATTGTTTTTTAGGATGGGGGCAGGCTGGCTGGTGGGGGTGTTATACAACCATGATATGGCAGACGGGTTTCGGTCATTGAGACTGTGGGCATTGTAATTAGATACCCCAGGTGGAGACACTGTGTTGTTCTGCATTCCACCTTGTGGCTTTTTTCTTTGTGAGGTGACAACACTGGATGGTGTGGTATGATACCCCCATACAAGTTTAGTTCCGTCCCATATCAAAAAATCACCTTCCCTGGTATTGACACCTGCAGTTGCATTGGGCCCGGTGGTACTGTTAATTCGTCCAGTAGTGTTGTTACTCCCTCCCCCCTCGTACATCTCGATAGAGATGAACGCTATAAACCAATATGTACCCAGGCCAAACATTATCATAAAAAACAATGTGATGCATACTGATAATCCACACTCATACGAATATCTACATCTCTCATATACTAATTCTCTCATTCTACTAATTCTATCCGTTGCAGGCTGCCCGTTAGATGCCATGGAAGCTCCTGTTTGAGATATAAAAGTGCATTAAGTGCATGCATGTAAACTTTTTGCTGGCACCATCGGTGCCAATATATTTGACGGGGAATGGAAGTGGGTGGGGATGCGGGGAGGGGTATTCACAGACAAGGGTGTATACAGCTATAATATTGTTATTTCATTAATTATATACCATTCAACAAGATAAAAAAGAAAGCACACATTTTTTTTTTTTTTTTGTGTAATATCCTTGTCAGTCATTATTCCACTCTAGTCCAGTGCTGACACACACACACACACAAGTTCATATTTAGACATCCTACTTATTTGCATCGTTTGCTGTTGTCTGTGCCTCCTCATCTATCTCCTCTTGTACATTGCTGTATGCTTTCCGTACGTTGGTCAAATGCACCCAGTACCTCAAGCCCTTCGCCTTCACTGCCGTGGGCGTGCAAAATATTACCTCGTATGGGCCATGGAATCGTGGTGCATTCCACCGACGCACAAAGCTTCTAACATAAATTGAGTCGCCTGGCATCAGCTGTAGCTGTTGCTCTGGCTCCGTGACAGATCCTGTTACGTTTCCCTCTTCTCTAGTGAAGGGTGGGGAGAGTTGTTTTGATATGGCGCGCGCTGCTCTTGTCAATTTTCGTAAATAGTCTGTAAACTCGTCTCCCAATATTGCGGCACTTCTGTGAGCATCTGAGTGTTCGCGCAGTGGAGAGTGTGCTGTATTCATTCGTCTCCCGGTCACGATCTCGTGCGGGGACAAATGGTGGTCTTTGCTTGGCTGATTTCTCAATTCAAATAGCGCCAGGGGTAGACAGTAAATCCAATTTTTCTTCAATGAGAAGCATAGTTTTGATAACCTGCCCTTCAACAGTCCGTTCATCTTTTCCACTACGCCATTACTTTGGGGATGATAAATCGAACACAATTTATGTTTTATACCCAATAATGTGGTGACTTCCTTGAAAAGTTCATTCACAAAGTGAGAGCCGTTGTCTGAGCGAATCACGTCACAAATTCCCCAGCGTGGGAACACTTCCCTTACTAGGAATTTGGCGGCGCTTTTGGCATCAGGTCGCGCACAGGGTCCTGCCTCCACCCACCTTGAAAATGGGCACACAACCACGATCATGTACCGTGCGCCATTGCACCTTTCCCCCATGTCAGCGTAATCTATATGTAGTTCTCTGAATGGGCCAATGGGTTTAGGAATTGTTCCCCGGAGTGTGCGCAATGTCATTCCTGAATTGTATATTTGGCATGTTGTGCATTCCATTGCCAATCGAGACACATGCTCCTGGAGACAGGGCACGAACCATTCTTCCTGTATTTCCGCTGCGATGTGCTGTTTGGTATTATGTGCAGGGAAGTGTAGCTGTTGAAATGCAACTTCTAGTAACTGTAGTGGCATTACTACTTTCCCTGAGTTATTTTGTCGCCACAGTAGGTCTGTTCCCGACTGGCTGCACCCCCGTTTTGTCCATGTCAATTTTTCCTCGGTGCTAGCTCCTTCCTGCAATTCTAGTATTTGTGATATGGACATCATGTTGTACCCTTCTGGGGGTTCTTCGGTTGTGTTGTTCTTAAGCATGTATTCACCTGTGTCATATTTCTGAAAATAAGAAGCCTCCTTGGCGGCAGCGTCCGCTGCCGCGTTCCCCAAAGACACAACATCTGTGTTGGATGTATGGGCTTGGCACTTCACTATTGCTACTGCAGTAGGGTTTTGAAGGGCCTCAATTAACTCTTTTAACAGTTCTGCATGCTGTACTGGTGTTCCATCTGCCCGTCTGAATCCCCTACGCCCCCATCTTGCTAGACCTCCATGTACTGTCGTCGTCATGTAAGCTGAGTCTGTGTATATTGTCACTGCACAACCCTTTGCTGCATTTAGTGCTTCTATGAGCGCAATCAGTTCTGCTGCCTGCGCAGAGTAATGTGATGGGAGACGGTACTGTACTAGTGTTTCATACTCACCTTCTTCTAACCTTACTACTGCCATGCCAACGTGTTTTTCTCCCGTGTCCACATCAATTGATGCCGACCCATCCACAAAGTACACTTCCCCCTCGCTTAGAGCGTTCTCACACACCACTGTGTCCTCCCCTCCTTCTCCTGTGTAGGTGGCGCAATCGTGGTTCTGCATGTCCTGTACTGTACACGCTTCTGTAATGAATGTGGCGGGGTTCACTGTCTTGCATCTCACTATGTGGATGTTGGCGCTGGACAATATAATCTCGTAGGCTGTCGCCCGCTGTGTGGTCAGTGTGCTCTTTGATCTCTCAAGTATTGCAAATAATGAATGTTCCACAAACAATGTCACTGGGCAACCCATTACTATTGTGGCACTTTTCTCAATTGCGAATGCGGCTGCAGCGAGTGATTGTTCGCATGCGAAATGGCCCTGCATCACGGCATCTAAATTACCACTATAGTAAGCCAATGGCTTGTGTCCTAAGGATGTTTTCTGTGTCAGTACTGCTGTCATTAGTGTTCCCTTGCAGTGTGAGAATAGGTAAAATTCGCGTCCATAATCAGGGTTTGCTAATACTGGAGCGCTTGAAATTAGCTCTTTCAATGATTGAAATGACATGCTCATTTCTTCTGACCATTTTATTTTTTCATTCTCCTGTTGTGCTTCCTTCAGTGCTTGTAGGAGGGGCCTCGTGTATGCTGCATAGTCTAGTTTCCATGCTCGGCAATAGTTGCACATCCCCAAGAATTTCTGCATATCTTTCACTGTCGTGGGTTCTCCTACTGATCTTATTGCCTCTACCCTGTCGGGAATTGTTCTTTTTCCATCTTTTGATATGAGCTGTCCCAGGTATAGGACCTCAGTCAGGCAGTACTGTAACTTCTCCTTGTCTACCTTGTATCCTTTGTTGGCGAGTAGAGTCAGGAGCGTTGTTGAATCTTTTCTACATGTTGCTTCATCTTGTGCACACACTAATAAATCATCTACGTACTGAATAATCGTACTCTCAACTGATAGGTTTCCCAAGTCTTCATGCAATATGCGGTTGAATATGCTCGGGCTCTCACAGTATCCCTGTGGTAGTCTGCAGTGTTCATATCTCTTACCCCCCAGTGTGAAGGCTGTAAGGTACCTACTCTCCTCAGCCAGGGGTATTGAAAAAAATGCATTTTTCAAGTCCACCACTGTGAAATGTGATGCCGGTTTTGGGATGCTGCATAGTATTGATGCAGGGTTCGGGACTAGAGGGAACTCTTTCTGAATTACGTCATTGAGGGGGCGTAAGTCCTGTATCATCCTCCAAGATCCCCCTTTCGCTTTTTTGATTGGATAAATGCATGTGTTACATGGGGAGTTTGAAGGCACTATTATCCCTTGTGCTAGTAGTGCATTTATTGTTTCTTTTATCCCTTCTTCAGCTTCACGGGACAATGGATATTGTTTGACTCGGGGTAAGATTGCTCCTTGCTTTAGTTTTATTATCACAGGTTGTACTCCGTGCAACAGCCCTACATCATGGGGGCCTGTTGTCCATAGATTGTTTGGTACGAGCCTCATGTCGTCATCAAAAAATGACGGTGGTGTTCCTACCACTGCCATCAATTGGACGGGGATCTCCCTGGCTTGGATCAAAATGTCACAGGGCATCGCTATTTCCATTACTATTTCACCATCCCCTTCTATGTCTGAAAAGAGATCCTCATCTGTTACTTCGCGTAGGGCGAGGTTGGCGTTTGTACACAGCACTGTGCGCCACTCACATCCTTCCCTGTCCATTCCAATCACAGCGATCCTTTTCGTTGATACCTGCACGGCGTGCAAATCCAACGATACCACTGATCCTGGTGCTGCGTTTGGACACACTATGGGGCGGAAGAGGAACTCTGCTGGAATCCTCCAATCCATGCTTCTTAGCTCTGGAATTACGAGGGCCAAAGTCTTTAGCCCTTCAATAAACATTTCCTCATTTTGTGGCAGCCCTCGCATTTCCTGTGTGGTTGTGTAGGCTTGCACTACCAACATCGCACGCAAGGGGCATATCCCGGGTGTAGAACACACTATTCCTCTTTCCGTGAATGATATGGTCATGTTAAGTTTACTCATAAGATCCCTCCCCAACAAATTTATTGGTGACTGTTCGTAATACAGTAAGGGTGCCCTCACAGTCTTGCCCCCCACCGTTACATCCAAAGCTTCTGTGTAAGGAACTTCAATTACAGCCCCAGAGAACCCCTGCGTCTCTAACTTCCTGTTAGATAACGGGAACCGGCCCTCTCTAACACATGATTTCTCCGCTCCCGAATCAACCATGAATATAAACTGCTTGTCTCCTATCTGCGCCCCTACCAATGGTTCCTCTGCTGCACTGTAGGTGGTAGATAGAACTGGACACGCAAGTGTTCTCTGTGGGCTGTCCTATGCGGGGTGTCTCATCGCCCCCCCTCATTAAATACGTTACCTGAGACCACTGACATGCCGTTGTAAGGTGCTGGTGCGGGGGCCCCGTTTGCTGCTGTCGCGAAAGGGTTGCCTGGTGTATATTGCATGCTGTCGTTGTTTTGTGGGTGGTTCTGTGTTCTATACTGGGGTCCCTGTTGCTGGCCGGCATTACCTTGGCTTGGGTTTCTTAGTTGTTGTTGTCCCATTGGGAGGCCATATGGGCTTCCCGGGTGGGGATGGCCATATTGTTCTACCTCTTGGAACCCGTTATTGGGTCTGCTTCTGCACTCTCTAGAATAGTGCCCCCATCGCCCGCAGTTCCAGCAACTTCCTTGTGCACCTCTAGGGCCCTGCCATCCATTTCCTCCCATTCCCCCATACCCCGTTCCGCCTCCTCTTCGGCCCCTGTACCCACCTCGTCCCCCTCGAGGGGTCCACTCTTGCCACTGCGGACCTCCACCTTGCTCTTGCTCATTCCACTGCCGCTGTCCTGCTCCCGCCCAATTTGCTGCTATCCTTCCTTGCATTGCTATCAGCCCCTCCTCCTCATCGTCTTCCTCCCTACTGTGTGGGAGCGCAGCCACTGCTGCTGCGACCTTCACCAATTTTGTCTGTACTAACTTCGCTTCGTCTGCCAATCTTTTCTGAGTCACCTCCCTCTCCCTTTCCTTTATACGTTTACAATGGTGTACTATTATGCTCTGAATTTCTGGCCATCCCTTCGCTTCAATACCTGCTATCTTGTCGAGCGCTTTCTGCACTTCCTTTGGGAGCCCTCTTTTTATAATGAAGTAGAATAAAGATGTCGATTGATGCCAAGGCGTGCCCGTCTCCGCTCTCCACATCTCTTGGACCCGAAAAATGTAATCCATAGCCTCCTACCCGTCATTCATTGTACATTGCATCACTGACTGTAAGTCCGGTGTATCTGGGAATGTTTCGCGTAAGGCGTCCCATACCCTAGCCCGCACTGTGTTAAAGGAGGCCCCATCATGGCGGTCACAATCTAATGTTACTCCCGGAAAACCGGCTTTAACCCATACTCTTTCAGCCTGATCGCCCACCGCTGATACGAGCAGACTTTTCACATCTCCTATAGCTAGGGGTACCCCAGCAGTATGTTTTTCAAAGGCGTATATCCACTTACTTGCCCCTCCTGATAATGGGGGCAATAGCTTTAATAAATTGGCTTTATCCATCTGTGCCCATGGGATGTAGTTAGGTCTCCCTCCTCCTCTGTGTATCAACGGGAGCTGTAGCTTTCCTTTCGTTATGGCATCCGGACCCGATTTGGATGCTGATGTTTCTAGTGATGCCATTTTCCCCACTCTGTTCCTTAGTCGTCCCGACCACTCATCGTCCAGTGTTCTCACTGAACATGTGCCATCCCCCCCCTCGCTTCCCCCTCCCATAGCCATGCTCAACCTGTCACTTTCTTCTAACTCGTCCCTTATGTCGCATAGTAATTCCTCTCTATCCCCCATAGGCCTTTCATCATTGTCAGTATCTCCCTCACGTGTCTCTATTTCAATTATTCGTGTTGGTTCTTCTTCAATTCTGAACAGTATCTCACCTTTCTTCCACCCCTCTTCAGGTCTTCTTGTCTCGCCTGGCGCTCTAGACGTGCGCCCTGATCTAGTCGCATTAAGTGCTGTTTGTCCGCACATGTCTTTTATCCTCGAGAGCTCATCTTTTGCTATTGAGAGTCTTGACTGTAAATCATCTGTGAGTTTCTCTATGTCCACCCTTTGTGTACTCGCCTGTCCTCGCTCCCTCGTACTTTCATATGGTGGGGGTGCAGTGGGCCGGTGGGGTGTAGTGTTTGTCGGGGGAGGCACATACGTCGGATCACTGTATCCTTCTGCGGGTACAGGCTTTTTTAATATCGGGTACAAACTTATTACCTCTACTGGTGGCGCTACACTTGACAATTCTTTGATATCTTTCTGTATCATCAGTGGATTGTCTGTAGTGGATGGGAGATCAGGATTTACTGCTGGTGCTTTAGGCGGTGGTATCTCTTCAAATAACCTCCAAAGATCTAATATTTCCCTTCTATTTTGCAACTGTTTTCCTTTGTACTTCAAGAAAATGCATGTGACCACCATATCCAGAACGCTTTTATCAAATGACCCTCCCTCTGGCCATATCTGGGGTAACCCCTCTCCCTTCAACTCAGTTACTCATTGGTCGTGATATTTTTTAATCCGCTCCGCGTACCCTGGGAGATTCTTACAAATATGTGATAAGGGTGTTTCAGCCCCCATCTCTGTGCCCTCCTAGTGCTTGTGTGTCTCTGTGTGTCTGCAACTACAATGTGAATGTAGTATCAATATTATTTTTCGTATTCTACTTCACATTCAATGTTATGCTCGGTTGGGCTCTCCCCCCCTTGACTGCACAATACAAAACTGACTGTACACAGTTTCTACTTGGTTCTCTTTGGGGGACACATACAAGAGCAACCCATCATTTATTTTGACAATATCAACCCGGAAATCAAAAGGCACCCACTCACGTCACTGTATCAACGTTGCCTTCAAAAAGTTTTATCCGGTCACACTTACCATGACCATTTAACAATTATACATTTATAGCCGTTTTACACATTCGCAACATCAAATCGTCCCCTGACACATACGAGGTGCACACACCTCTTGGTAGCATTCAATTCACCATTCGAGCTGCCCTCCCTTTCCTCCCTAGCCGGCTGTCCCTGTCTGTCTTAATTAGATAAATGGATGCGCATATACATATATTTATGTTTTTTAACCTGCTCTCCCCCTTCTAGTAGGACCCTTTTTCTCTTACTTCCCTCCCAAGTCCGTGCTAATTCCGTTTTTTATTCTCCCCCTACCCCTAAAGAAAAAGAAAAGAAAGAAGTAATAGCGATCACTAATATATTCTCAGTGCCCCCTTTTGCTGAACACTTTTATCTTGTATTTCACTTCGTCATATATTCCCAGTACTAGTCAATATAGCACTATGCGGCGCCGCCTTCCACCCCCTTTCGGAGCTAGGTTCCCGTCACCTTTATCTCTTATTCACCTCGTAATCCTAATGGCCATATGCAAAGAAAAAGAAATGAAATTTTAGAATGATCTTTAGTATATCTTCGTACCCCCTTTTCGTTCCCTGTCCTACACTTCTCTCCCCGCTCCCTTTACAATCGCTCACACTCAGTACTCACGTGCCCGTCTTGAACCGATAGTCTCCGAAACTGGGTCCATCCAGGCAGTGTCGCCGTCAGCTCAACAGTCAGCCCCGACTCCGGCGAGCGGTACTCAAAGAGGATTTTTCAACCGGGATCCCGTGCCCTCTCTCTATTGAGTGCGCACTTCTTAGTGTACCGGTCGCCGTTGGCGGGCAGCCTCCCGGAGCCGGCTCACCGTGCGTATCCCTTTTCGACCGGAGATTCTCGTGCCAAAAGGGACGGTTATAATGAGTTAGGAAGAAATAATATCACGCTATCGGGGTCACCACTGAAGGCAAGCGTCCCCAACAAGCACGATCCTCCCCGCAATGAGAGACAATGAAGGACTCTCCCAAAATGGGAATAAGGCCAAGACAGAGTGCGGGTGAGCGTAAATGGGAGTTTATCAATCAGAATAGGGCATGCAAAGAACTCTGCAAAACTCCGAGAGCGCTCTGCCTGACAATAGCAAAGGCAGGCGTATATATTTACAATAATCGTCATAAGAACCTACACACTATAGGGGGCACAAGTTCAATGGGATTGGGTGGCGACGACTAACTATAGGTGCTGCTGCGATGTGGTTGGCTTCGGCTGGAAGACGTCACTGGTCAGCCTCGTGGGTTGGGCTGGGCCTGGCAGGGTGGCGGAGTTCATCCAGGCGGTGTTGTGGGGCCATCGCGGCCAGTGGCAGAGATGAATGTCTTTTCCTGACTTATTAGCCCTAGGCCATGCACACCGCAGTCATTCAGGCATTTTGATATTATCTTCTTTAGTAAATCTTTCAATAGGTTATACAACAGGTTAATGCAACACAGGAGGAATGCACCTTGTGAGGGGACTGGAGGTAATACGTCAGGGCATGGTTACCAGTGTCCTGTTGACCGGGGCCATAGGTCGAGGGGCTAAGCTTCAGGGCCTGGGACGGGCGGTACATGTCTTTCTGCCTTGTTAGAAGTTGTTATGGATGTTCCGCTGTGTGTTGTCAAAGTGTTGGGTGTCCTGATTGCACAGGGCCATAAGTCTGAGATGGTCCGGTGGGTTGCGAGGTTTACGAGGGGGCGCGTGTGTTCAGGCAGAGGTTTACTGCTGTGCTGTAAATAATGCAGGTGGCGGGTGGCGGCCTTGGGTGCTACAGAGGGGGTTACAAGTCTTTGAAGCGGCTCCAGTCTGGTTGGGGGAGGTAACGCAGCGCGGCGCGGTCTCTGCTCTCATGCCTTGGCAGCCTTCGCAGGGTGGGAGGGGGAATGGCCTTGCACGTATTTCACAAAGGTATTTCCCTCGTGTGTTGCCGATTTAGGTAAAGACATCACAAACATTTGAACACTCTCTAATACTTATTCAAAACAATACAAAACATGCATTTAAACTTTGCTGGATGTGTCTCGATTATACCCAGTCTGAGCACCTTATTCATACATTATGTTTCAATAAGTATAGTATTTAGTTATATGCATATATATATATATATGTGCAATAAGAGAGGTAGAATTAGGATTGGTGGAGAACATAGAAAGTACCCCGCCACTATTCGTGACGGTGGTGGCACATATAGGACCTGGATATGCACACATGACATGCGCCTTCTCGTGCCTCCTTCACATGAGTCCTTGGTATGGTTACATTTGTCTTTCTTGTGTCCTCTAGCAGCATTAGTTCAGTTATGGCGCGAGCCCATGGGGTGTAAGTTTCCCAGTAATACACGTAACAAATAGATTCCTGGTGCGTTCCTTTATTACTAGCACCCGACTGCAATGGTGTGGGCTCACCCTTGCTTATATCATGGAAGCATGATTTCTTGTACTTATACATTTTACAGGCTTTTGTAATATAAGGGATTTCGTGGAAGAAAGCATCCTTTGCGAGTAGTCTCAACATTAATATATAAAGATTGTCTGTCATCTATTGACTATTTTACTGTTCGTTTCATTGCCTAGGCCTGCGGGCCGGGTCATGCTGGGAGCGATGATACACTGCGGGAGGTGAACTGTTACAATGTTAGTGTATTACACTAGCTCATGTCCGTCTTGTTCGTGGGAACGTGCTCGCAGCGGATCTGCCAGGGTGCTGCGGCAACAAGGATGACTGAAACCCTCCAAGGGTGGGGGCCGCGCTACAGTGTGCTGAGCTCACACCACTTTTATCAGACAAAATGGTTTCTGGGCCTAGCTGAATTTTAATACATGTGGGCATTTAATACGTGCGGGCAATGTCTCCAGTGGGTGACCCCTCCACCACCTGGGCCCGGGTGGCATGAGGGGACGCCCAAGAGAGCCATAGTCCTCACCTGGGGAGAAAGCGCAGGCGAGGGGGGTCCTCATGGACCAGTCCTCCCCTACAAGGGGAGCACTGAGGCCTCACACTGCTAAAAAACAAGAGGGATCCCAATCATAAAAATAAAACAGGCACAGTTAAGAAAAGTACCCCTTTGCGTTTGTGATATTGTAGGCCAAGGGAACGCTACACTCTAAAAAGGAGTGTGAATGTGATCCAGCAGCAACCCAAACAGCAATACTACAACAGTGCAGAATTAAAGGAATGTCCAATCAAGGTTCTATAAAAATGGATAGACTCTAATTAAAAGCGCCATGTGCAAAAACTTTTAAATAGAAAAAACACTACAAAAAACTCACACTGGAGGAAAGAACACAGAATATACACAGATAGAAAGATGTAGCGCTCTGGGTAATGAATCAGGGATGAAAGGCAAGTAAACACCACAATGTTCTTAGAATGGATATGTTCTTGAGTGTAAAAAGGGAATAACGGGGACCTAACCATTCTATAGAGCCCAAATGTAAACCAAGGGGGCAGTTAGCAGTCAATAATACCTTCTTTGGTTCTTGGAGATGGGCAGCAGTCTTCTCGGTGCTGTTCATGCATGGTTCAGGTACAGTGGTCGCATTGTTCTAGATGTGGAGCAGTGTCGAGCAGAGTGCAAACAGGAGCTTGTTGCGGTTAGGAGGCAATGCTTACAGAAGGTTGGATAGTGAGAATCACCAGGATCGGTTCGACAGTCGCTTAGACTGTGAAGCTGCTGGTGACTGGATGCGCTGTTCTACGTGATTGGTTTGTTGAGAGGCAGATGAATATGTCACCCATAGGTTTCACCCCATTTCGGCCACAATACCGCAATGGTGAGGAAAATTACTCACTGGCTCAACCGTGCTGCCTTTATCGCAAGCAGGTACAGCAAGACATAGAGACCAATTAGGCTGAAAATGGTGAAAGAAGTCAAACTACTGTTGCAACAGTACATGTGAATGCATTAGACGCAAAGCATATGTGCATTCAACATGCTGATATGCAGATACTAGATAAAATACAGATACGAGGTGTTCAGAGTAAAATTGCCTAACATTTCAATGCTGGACTGCTCTTGTGGGTGGGACAAAGACTGATATGCAGATGGATATGTCTCCTCTGTAAAAGGTACGGTGAGCTAAAACGGGGTTGCAGACCCTCCCAAGTGGGCACCTTCCCATAGAACAGGTTATTTGTCCGTGTTTGTTCTCGGTAGAGGGCTCCCAGACCATTTTGTGGCTTTTTAGGAACTTTGGGTATCACCCTAAGTTACCCAGGGAAATCCAGACGTGGACCCCTTGCTCACTGTGCTTAGAGAGGCACAACTTCACCTCACTGATGAGGTCCGACTAGGATGAAACAGGTGTCTAGGGTTGCTGTTGGTACTCTTGTTCAGAGGAGAATTGCCTAGCATTTTGGTTCTGAACTGCCCTTGTGGTGGGACAAAGACTGATATGCAAATTAATATTTCTCCTTTGTGAAGGTATAGTGAGATAACGTGATTGTACACCCTCCCAAGTGGGCACCTTACCATAGAAGTGGTTGTTTGTCCGTGTCCGTTCTCAGTAGAGGGGCTCCCAGACCTTTTTGTGCATTTTTAGGAACTTTGGGTATCATCCTAAATTACAGAGGGTAATCCAGACTTGGACCCCTTGCTCGCGGTGCTTAGAGAGGCACAACTTCACCACACTGATGAGGCCCGACTAGGCTGAAACATGTGTCTGGGGCTGCTGTTGGTACTCTTGTTCAGAGGAGAATTACCTAGCATTTCGGTGCTGGACTGTCCTTGTGGGTGGGACATAAACTGATATGCAAATAGATATTTATTCTCTGTGAATGGTACAGTGAGCTAAAACGAGGTTGGAGACCCTTCTGAAAGGACAGCTTGCCATATATCATGTTATTTGGCCACGTTTGTTCTCGGTAGTGGGCGCCCAGACCTTTTTATTCATTTTTCAGAACTTTGGGTATCACCCTAAGTACCCCAGAGTAGTCCAGACGTGGACCCTTGCTCACTGTGCTCAGAGAGGCACAGCTTCACCTCACTGGTGAGGCCTGACTAGGCCAAAACACGTGTCCTGTTTTGCTGTTGGTACTCTTGTTCAGAGCAGAATCGCCAAGCATTTTTGGTGCTGGACTGCCCTTGTACTTGGGACAAAGACTGATATGCAAATGGATATTTCTCCTCTGTGAAAGGTACAGTGAGCTAAAACGGGGTTGTAGACCGTCTCAAGTGTGCACCATCCCATAGACATGGTCATTTGGCCATGTTTGTTCTTGGTAGAGGGGCTCCCAGACCATTTGGTGCATTTTTAGGAACTTTGGTTATCACCCTAAGTTACCCAGGGAAATCCAGAGGTGGACAACTTGCTCACTGTGATGAGAGAGGTACAACTTCACCTCACTGATAAGGCCCGACTAGGGCCAAACACGTGTCTGGGGTTGCTGTTGGTACTCTTGTTCAGAGGAGAATTGCCTAGCATTTCGGTGGTGGACTGCCCTTGTGGGTGGGACAAAGACTGATATGCAAATGGATATTACTCCTCTGTGAAAGGCACAGTGAGCTAAACCGTGGTTAGTAGACCCTACCGAGTGTTCACCTTCCCATAGAACAGGTTACATGGCTGTGTTTGTTCTTGGCAGTGGGGCTCCCAGAAACTTTTGTGAATTTTTTTAACTTTGGGTATCATCCTAAGTTACCCAGGGTAATCAGACGTGGACCCCTTGCTCACTGTGCTTAGAGAGGCACAGCTTCACCTCACTGATGATGCCCGACTAGGCCGAAGCACGTGTCTGGGATTGCTGTTGGTACTCTTGTTCAGAGGAGAATTGCCTAGCATTTCGGTGCTGGATTGCCATTGTGGTTGGGACAAAGATTGATTTGCAAATGAATATTTCTCCTTTGTGAAAGGTACGGTGAGCTAAAACATGTTTGGGGACCTTCCTGAGTGGGAACCTTGCCATAGAACAGGTTATTTGGCGTGTTTGTTCTTGGTAGAGGGGCTCCCAGTCCGCTTTGTGCATTTTTTAAGAATGTTGGGTATCACCCTAAGTTACCCAGGGTAGTGCAGACGTTTACCCCTTGCTCACTGTGCTTAGAGGGGCACAGCTTGACCTCACTGATGAGAGCTGACTAGGCTGAAACACATGTCTGGGGTTGCTGTTGGTACTCTTGTTCAGAGCAGAATCACCTAGCATGCCGGTGGTGGACTGCCCTTGTGGGTGGGACAAAGACTGATATGCAAATGGTTATTTCTCCTCTGTGAAAGATATAGTGAGCTAAAACGTGGTTGTAGACCCTCCCAAGTGGGCACCTTCACATAGCATAGGCTATTTGGCCGTGTCCGTTCTCGGTAGAGGAGGTCCCAGACATTTTTGTGCATTTCTTAGGAAATGTGGGTATCACCCTAAGTTACCCAGGGAAATCCCGACAGGGACCCCTTGCTCACTGTGCTTACAGAGGCACAGCTTCAGCTCACTGATGAGGCCCGTCTAGGTCGAAACACGTGTCTGGGGTTGCTGTTGGTACTCTTGTTCAGAGGAGAATTACCTAGCATTTCGGTGCTGGACTGTCCTTGTGGGTGGGACATAAACTGATATGCAAATAGATATTTCTTCTCTGTGAATGGTACAGTGAGCTAAAACGAGGTTGGAGACCCTTCTGAAAGGACATCTTGCCATAGATCATGTTATTTGGCCACGTTTGTTCTCGGTAGCGGGCGCCCAGACCTTTTTATTCATTTTTAAGAACTTTGGGTATCACCATAAGTACCCCAGGGTAATCCAGACGTGGACCACTTGGTCACTGTGCTTAGAGAGGCACAGCTTCACCTCACTGGTGAGGCCTGACTAGGCCAAAACACGTGTCCTGTTTTGCTGTTGGTACTCTTGTTCAGAGCAGAATCGCCAAGCATTTTTGGTGCTGGACTGCCCTTGTACTTGGGACAAAGACTGATATGCAAATGGATATTTCTCCTCTGTGAAAGGTACAGTGAGCTAAAACGGGGTTGTAGACCGTCTCAAGTGTGCACCATCCCATAGACATGGTCATTTGGCCATGTTTGTTCTTGGTAGAGGGGCTCCCAGACCATTTGGTGCATTTTTAGGAACTTTGGTTATCACCCTAAGTTACCCAGGGAAATCCAGAGGTGGACAACTTGCGCACTGTGATGAGAGAGGTACAGCTTCACCTCACTGATAAGGCCCGACTAGGGCCAAACACGTGTCTGGGGTTGCTGTTGGTACACTTGTTCAGAGGACAATTGCCTAGCATTTCGGTGCTGGACTGCCCTTGTGGGTGGGACAAAGACTGATATGCAAATTGATATTACTCCTCTGTGAAAGGTACAGTGAGCTCAACCGTGGTTAGTAGACTCTACCGAGTGTTCACCTTCCCATAGAACAGGTTACAAGGCTGTGTTTGTTCTTGGCAGTGGGGCTCCCAGAATTTTTTGTGCATTTTTTTAACTTTCGGTATCATCCTAAGATACCCAGGGTAATCAGACGTGGACCCCTTGCTCACTGTGCTTAGAGAGGCACAGCTTCACCTCACTGATGATGCCCGACTAGGCCGAAGCACGTGTCTGAGATTGCTGTTGGTACTCTTGTTCAGAGGAGAATTGCCTAGCATTTCGGTGCTGGATTGCCATTGTGGTTGGGACAAAGATTGATTTGCAAATGAATATTTCGCCTTTGTGAAAGGTACAGTGAGCTAAAACATGGTTGGAGACCTTCCTGAGTGGGAACCTTGCCATAGAACAGGTTATTTGGCGTGTTTGTTCTTGGTAGAGGGGCTCCCAGTCCGCTTTGTGCATTTTTTAAGAACTTTGGGTATCACCCTAAGTTACCCAGGGTAGTGCAGACGTTTACCCCTTGCTCACTGTGCTTAGAGGGGCACAGCTTGACCTCACTGATGAGAGCTGACTAGGCTGAAACACATGTCTGGGGTTGCTGTTGGTACTCTTGTTCAGAGCAGAATCACCTAGCATGCCGGTGGTGGACTGCTCTTGTGGGTGGGACAAAGACTGATATGCAAATGGTTATTTCTCCTCTGTGAAAGATTTAGTGAGCTAAAACGTGGTTGTAGACCCTCCCAAGTGGGCACCTTCACATAGCATAGGTTATTTGGCCGTGTCCGTTCTCGGTAGAGGAGGTCCCAGACATTTTTGTGCATTTCTTAGGAAATTTGGGTATCACCCTAAGTTACCCAGGGAAATCCCGACAGGGACCCCTTGCTCACTGTGCTTACAGAGGCACAGCTTCAGCTCACTGATGAGGCCCGTCTAGGTCGAAACACGTGTCTGGGGTTGCTGTTGGTACTCTTGTTCAGAGGAGAATTGCCAAACATTTCGGTGCTGGACTGCCCTTTTGGGTGGGACAAAGACTGATATGCAAGTGGATATTTCTCCTCTGTGAAAGGTACATTGAGCTAAAACATGGTTGTAGTCCCTCCCAAGTGGGCACTTTCCCATAGAACAGGTTATTTGGCCGTGTTCATTCTTGGTAGAGTGCTCCCAGGACTTTTTGTGCATTTTTAGGAACCTTTGGTACCACCCTAAATTACCCAGTGTAATCCAGACATGGACCCCTTGCTCACTGTGCTTAGAGAGGCAAAGCTTCACCTCACTGATGAAGCTCGACTAGGTTTAAATACCTGTCTGGGGTTGCTGTTGGTACTCTTGTCCAGAGGATAATTGCCTAGCATTTTGGTGCTGGAAACGTGGTTGTAGACCCTCCTGAGTGGGCACCTTCCCATAGAAAAAGTTATTTGGCCGTGTTCATTCTCGGTAGTGGGTGTCCCTGCACTTTTTGTGCATTTTTAAGGAACTCTGGGTATCACCAAAAGTTACCCATGGTAATCCAGCCGTGGACCCCTTGCTCACTGTGCTTAGAGAGGCAAAGCTTCACCTCACTGATGAGGTCCAACTAGGCTGAAACACGTGTGTGGGGTTGCTGTTGATACTCCTTTTCAGAGGAGAATAGCCTAGCATTTCGGTACTGGACTGCCCTTGTGGGTGATATGATATGAAATGGCATTCATAGCGCGCCTATACACAAGTGTTTCAAGGTGCGACGAGGCAAGGGAGGAGTAACAGATGGAGTACAAAGACTACGGTCTTACTAGGCCTAGTGACATTGAGATCATGAAGGTGCAGGGGAGATGTGAGGGGAAAAGTGCCAGGGGCGGGGGAGGATGGGCAAGTGCTGGACATGGTATCAAAACAACAAGTAGTGCGGCCAGTAGTTGTAAGTGCAAGGGTTAGGTGCAGACAGTAGGTGTCCAATAAGTGCAGGTAAGGGGACTGTAGGTTTGCAGATACAGACCCAAGTGCTACGGTTGCCAGGAGGCAGTGCAGGTGGGCAACTGGGTGGGCAGGGATTAGGCCCTAATTCAGAGGGTAGCTAGGTGACCACTGCAGTATCAGAAAGGAGATCAGCAGGGGAGAGGAAGAAAGAAGACAGAAGCAAAGATGGTGGTCTTGAGCTGCTTCTTGAATCAGAGATGGTTCTGCTCAAGTTTCAGAGAGGCAGGGAGGCCATTCCAGAGGAAGGCACCAGCCGAAGAAAGAGATCTACCCTCAAATCATTGCTTGGAGAAGTGACTGACCCTGAGGGAGTTGGAGATGGAGAAGCGAGACGCTCAAGTAGGAAGATATTGCCAAAGAGAGAGTTGGAGGTATTGCAGTCCCAGGCCTCAGAAGGCCTTGTCGACAATGCAGAGGGTCTTGAACTTGATCCTTGCAGCCACTAGGAGCCAATGGAGAGATTACAGGACTGGAGAGATACGATCCCTGAGCTTGAGCCAAGGACAAGTCTTTCAGTCCTGTTATGGGTAAGTTTTTGAGGGTAGAGGCAGGCAAATTAAGAAAGAGTCTGTTGCAGTAGTGCAGCCTCTAGAGAACCAGAGTACTGGAGACAGTGAGCTTCTGGGGAAAGGTGAGGAAAGGAAGAATACCTCTGAGGAGGTGTAGTTGGTAGTTTGACTTCTTAGAGACATCAGAAATGTAAGGAGAGAAGGAGAGTGTGGAGTCGAAGATGATCCTGAGGTTCTTAGCTTCACAGGTGGGAGCAAGAGAAGGGCCAAGGGACGTGAGTCAGAGAGTGACAGGAAAGGAAGGTGCAGGTGTGCCGATGAGGAGGATCTCTGTCTTACTGGCATTAAGGCAGAGATCATTGGGGCCCACCACTCCTGGATTGCAGACAGACAATACTGGATGGGAGAGGGAAAGAAGTGGCAGAGGGGAGCCTGAAAACAAGCTAAGTCTCTTCCGTATAGCACTGAAAGTTTGAGCACAGAGCAGCAATGCGGTGGGCGAGAGGTGCTAGGTATTGGTTGAAAAGACTGATATGAAAAGGGATATTTCTCCTCTATGAAAGTACAGTGAACTAAGATGTGGTTGTAGACCCTCCCCAGTGGGCCCCTTCCCTTAGAACAGGTTAATTGGCAGTGTTTGTTCTTGGTAGAGAGGCTCCCAGACCTTTTTGTGCATTTTTAGGAACTTTGGGTATCACTCTAAGTTACCCAGGAAAATCCAGGCGTGGACCCCTTTCTCGCTGTGCTGAGAGAGGTACAGCTTCACCTCACTGACAAGGACTAACTATGGTGAAACACATATCTGGGATTGCTGTTGGTACTTTTGTGTAAAGGAGAATTGCCTAGCATTTTGGTGCTGGACTGTCCTTGTGGATGGGGCAAAGACTGATATGCAAATGTTTATTTCTCCTTTGTGAAAGGTACAGTGAGCTAAAACATTGTTATAGTCCCCCCCAAGTGGGAGTCTTCCCATAGAACGGGTTATCTGGAGTGTTCATTCTCGTTAGAGGGGCTATCAGAACTTTTTGTATCACCCTAAATTACTCAGAGTAGTCCTTACGTGGACCCCTTGATCACTGTGCTTAGAGAGGCAGAGATTCACCTCACTGATGAGAGCTGACTAGGCTGAAACACGTCTCTGGGGTTGCTGTTGTTACTCTTGTTTAGGGGAAAATTGCCTAGCATTTTGGTGCTGGACTGCCCTTGTCGTGGGACAAAGAATGATATGCAAATGGATATTTTTCTCCTCTGTGAAAGGTAGTGAGCTAAAACGTGGTTGTAGTCCCTCCCAAGAGGGCCCCTTCCCATAGAATAGGTTATTTGGCCGTGTTCATTCTTGGTAGAAGCCTCCCAGACATTTTTGGACATTTTTAGGAACTGTTTGTATCACCCTAATTATCCAAGGTAGTCCAGATGTGGACACCTTGCTCACTGTGCTTAGAGAGGCACAGCTTCACCTCACTGATGGAGCCCGACTAGGCGGAAACACGTGTCCAGGGTTGCTGTTGGTACTCTTGTTCAGAGGCGAATCGCCTACCATTTCGGTGCTGGTCTGACCTTGTGGGTGGGATTAAGAGTGATATGCAAATGAAAATGTTCTCCTCTGTGAAAGGTACAGTGAGCTAAAATGTGGTTGTAGTCCCTCCCAAGTGGGCACCTTCCATAGAATAGGTTATTTGGACGTGTTCGTTCTTGGTCGAGTGCTCCCAGACCTTTCTGTGCATTTTTAGGAACTTTGGTTATCACCCAAAGTTACATAGGGTAGTCCAGACGTGGAATTCTTGAACACTGTGCTTAGAGAGGCACAGATTCACCTCACTGATGGAGCCCGACTAGGCCGAAAACACGTGTCTGCGGTTGCTGTTGGTACTCTTGTCCAGAGGAGAATTGCCTAGCATTTCGGTGCTGGACTGCACTTGTGGAAGGGAAAAACACTGATATGCAAATGGATATTTTTCCTCTGTGAAATGTACAGTGAGCTAAAACGTGGTTAGGGGCCGGGGTTCGGCGAAGATGCAGTGGAAGCTGCGCCGACCTGTGAAGAGGAATAGTACCCCCAGTGGTAAAATCGGGTAAGTCTATGGGGGGGTAACTAATATTCCTCTGTGTATTCCCTTGGCTCACCTTGCTGTTCTTGTCTTCTCCTTAGGTGCCGGAGTGCGGCGGGAACATGCAGGAGGATGCAGTGGAGTGTGAAGATGCTGCGAAGATCAGCGCGGTGCGGCGCTGCAGCAGGCGAGGCGACGCGCATAAAATAACTTCTTTCTTCCAGCTCGAAGGCGCGATGGATCGGGAATTCAGGTAAGGATCAAAGGTATTGCTCTTGTTCTAACCTTTTCTCCCTTTTTCTAGGAGCTCCAAACTCGAGGCGGCGTGGCAGAAGGCTGGATGCAGACTTGCAGACACGGTGAGCGTTACGCTGCTGGATGCAGAATAATGCGAAGCGTGTTCTGCTCTTCAGGCGTGGTTTAAATAGCCTCCAAAGTAGTCCCAGGTAAGTATTCCTCCCCAGCCCCGCCCGAGTAAAAAATAGTCCCTAAGTAAAGTAGTCCCTTCCAAGCCTCTTTTGGCTTGGAGCTCTTGCAGCATGGTCTGCATCAGGTAAGTTTGCAGCATGGTCTGCAACAGGTAAATTTTAATCTATGAGCCTGGCACCAGGACTGACTCTCCATATGAGCCTGGCGCCATAGGCGCCAGGACTGGACCCAAATAGCCCCTCGCAGGGGTTGTTGGGCTTGCTTATGATAACTTGACGCCTGCTTCCGGGGTTGCTGGACTTGGTCTGGGTCCCCAGGGGTAGGCATCATGACAGGTTACATCGCCAGGAGCCGAGAAGACAACTGTATTGTATTTTGTTGAGTAGTCCTGTTTGGATTGAATCCAAGTCCTCTGGGGAATTTATGACTTTCCTGGGACATCTTAACAGATGGTAGCAGAGGTGATGGTTTGATAAGTGCAGTGAGACTGTCGAAGGGTCGCCACTGGGTCCCATGAAGACTGCAGAGGCGACCTGTGGAGAATGGAATTATGCGCAACAGTGAACGGTCGACCGGAGCCCCCTTGGAAAAAGTCCAGTCCGGTCCCAGCAGGCTGCTCCGTAGGGCATGGCTTTACAGCTGGCTGTTGGGAGAGACTCGATGCCAAAGACCTTCAGCAAATCCTGGAAGTATGACATAGGCATGGCAAAAGTGGGAAAAGGCTTTTTTGTATATTGTGGACTTATGTAGAAATAAGAGTTGAAAGGAGATGGTTTTCGACAAGAGTTGGGAAGGTTCATGTGATAAGTTTCTATATGGGGCAGTAATAACAAAAGAGACGGGTTACATCACTAGGAGCCGAGACGACAGCTGTATTGTATTTTGCTGTGTCGTAGTTGCTGGTGACATCCTCTTGTTATTATAAGATAGCATAGACCCAGTAAAAGTGGATGTTTGTGAATTTTGTAGGATGAAAAGGGGTGGTGTGGACCAAAGAGTGTGGTCCGGTTTGGGAGCAGCAAGGTGCAGCTGCTTGGAGAGTGAGTGGCATTTGGGGTGCAGATCAGAAAAGGTGGGTGAGGCAGGAGTTATGGTCTCAGAGGGAGACACAGAAGTATTAATTGTGAAAAAGCATTGTTGGGGATGGCTGTGAAAAGGAGAACAGGAGAGCGAGAATTGAAATATAGTTTGGCAAGCATTGGTTAAATGTATTGTGAAGTATTATCATGGGAGACACGCCAATAATCCACTTATGCAAGTCATTGCCCCGATATAAGAACGCCAATTTTAAATACCACATGCAGTGGGTTTTAGACACTGCAGGCAAAATGTTAATGCCCTGGCCACAAGAGAGCACTCATTCAAAGACAGGGACAAGCGCTGGTCTTGGAAGCAAGACCACACAGAGCAACAGAGGTTTGAATCCCAGATACATGCATACAAACCAAACTCAGGTATGGTATTAGGCACGCTATAAACAAATCAAATAAATAAATAAATAACTGAATAAATAAATAAATAAATAAATAAATAAATGTGTACCTATTTACATACTGTCTATAAGGGGAAACAACTACAGAACATTCTAGGTATACTGGGACTATGGAAAGCTTATAGAGAAGAAAAAGCCAAATACAAAATAATGGATCCTTAATCAGCATGACAAAGGGTGTATGACACCCATAGCTCCTCCTCCTCTTTCCCAGAGAGAGAAGCAATCCTCGACTGGAAAGGGATTATACCCATTACATGTATTAAAAGCAGCGGCAGGATATACTGATCCCAGATATGCACCTCCTGCATAAAGTAGTGAAGACATTATAAGTCGAGAGAAAATAGATAAACAGGGACTGGTGTCCACACATGTAGAATATGATGAGCATAGCAAGTTGCAAGCCACGCTAACAGAAGTGGAGGAAGAAGAGGTTCAGAGAGAGAAAGGCATGCTGGATGACCAGAGAGTGACAACAATAGTGCCCAATAAATGGGTGGGAGGACAGATCATGCTCAAATTGGCTGGAAAATGCATGATTGAATGTAAGGAAAAAGCAAAGGAGGTTATGAACAGGCAGGAGAAAGAAGAAGAGAAAAAGATAGAGGAGGAGAGAGAAAGTGAGTGACAGAGGGAACAGAGAGAGAGAGAGAGAGAGAAAGGGAACATGGAGAATGAGAGATGGGAAGCAGATAGAGAAAGAGAGAAAAGGCGAGAAGACAAAAAAAATTACAGAGAAGGGAAGAGAGAGAAAAAGAAAAGAAAAGAGAGGGAGAAAGTGAAAAAAGGAAGAAAGAGAAAGGGAGAGACAACAAGATGCATAAAGAATTAGAGAAAGGCAACAAAAAGAAGTTCATGATATTATCATGGGGGCATACGCTCCCAGACAGAGAAAGAGACAGGAAGCGGGAACAGAAAGAACAAGAACAAATAAGAAGCTTAGAGAGACGCTGCAAGGAAGTTCATGACATCATAAACAGATGTGAGTTGTCGGATAACGAGAAAGAAGGGGTTATGAGAAGAAGAAGTTACATCCCAGAAAGGATAACATTGGAACAGCAGGAAGTTGGAGGAAAATGTAGTAGAAGAAGTCATGAGTGAGACATAAACAAGACTTCCCCTCGGATGACTAGATGGTCAGGACAGAAAGGATGAAGAAGATGAAGACAGCGATGATACAATGTTTGGAGATAAAGAAGCCCAGCAAAGCGAAGCAGATGTGGCACAAGCCCCTCCATGTATACACAGATAGAGAGAGAGGTAGTGTGGAGAGAGATAGAGGAACTGGTGATAAGGCCAGAAACCATTCAACAAACAAGACACCCAGCGATGCGCTTGAATGGTTTAGAAGAGCAAATGCCATATATCAACAGGATGATACATTTATCAGGGCGGAAGTGAGTTAGCATGACAGACGAGGTGACAAAGACCAAGTGTGCTGCCACGTTGGATGGGGCAAAGGGATAACACAGTTCCCCTTATTAGAGAAAGGAGGAGTTCTAACACAATATATACCATGGCCGATACAAATAACTTCATTTATAAATTACCATCACTCACAGCAGGGGTGGGAGAGTGGATTTATGAATTAGAAAGAATGACAGCTGGGATGACACTAGCCTTAGGCGGCATAAAAAGCCTGTTTGACACCATATTGGGTGAACAATCAGAGGACCTTTGGAAATGGGTATGGAATCCTGGGGTAACAGCCTAAAACACTGGCCATGACAGGGCACCTTTTAATAATTGCAGAGCAGATACTTGGAGGGCGCTCAGAATACAATGCCCAAGCACGTCAGATATGGGTGCAATTATGACACAGAAAATGAGGCCTGATCAAGACCCCACTGCTTATAGACTAGAGAACCATTGGATTAAAAAAAAAACATTTATCACATTTTGTGTCATGGGCATCCATAAGAGGTGCAAAGACAATTAAAAAGGATTGTGAGGATCGAACCAAAACCATGGCCAGAGATACAATTGACTATTGTCCATCATTGTAGATTAAAACAAGAGAACAACAAAAAGAAAGTCAATGAATGAAAGAAAGAAAGAAAGAGGAAGCGAAGCTGGTGCAAAAGAAGCTATTGAAATGGACAATGGAAGAAGCCATATCAATGAACACAGGGGAAAACAGTGGCGTACAGGAGGCACAGCAAGCAGAGCCAGGGCTAAATGGAAACTTTGCAGGGAGGAATATAATTATTACCTCAAGGGATGAGGGTTTGCACTCAGAGGTAGAGGGTTTGGATTTCAAGCTCAGAAAGGAAGGCAGTTTAATGGAAGGCTACCACGATTTGGAGAACCACCACAATAATGCTGACCATGTGGGGAAATGGGGCACATCTCACGTGTGTGTAGAACTAGGGGAGTAATGCAACGGAATTGGCAACAAGTAGACAACCAAAGAGGGGGCCATCATACACCCTACCATACAGCACAGAGCCACCAACATATTATGCCCAACATCACATGCAGTATGAGGCACAAGTGCCACAAATGAGGCAGACACCATAGGAGATGCCACCACAAACACAGTAAGCACCAATGTAAACACAGCAAACAGCAATGCTAACACCGCCAACAGAGGCACCAGCCCAACAGAATGCAGTGACACAGTGAAACTTGGACATAATACCACATGCACCTAGAATTCGGGATGTGACAATGTTGGGAGGGAACCCTTTCACAGGTATGGGACTAAATATGTACATGCAATAGGACAGCCCACAGACAGACGTGATGTGTCCCATCCTATCTGTTAGACCAGACCCACAAGCGGAACCAATAGGTAGAGTAGCAATAGGTGACAACACATTCTCCTTTCTAGTAGATACAGGGGCGACTCGATCCTGTGTTAGAGAGGGAAAGTTCCCAATATCATATCTATCCACAGACGCGCATGGATTTTGTGGGGCGATGACAAAGGTTCCTTTTAAAGACAGCTTACCCATAACCATAAGAGAACACAACATGTCTATGTCATTGTTAAATTCTCGCAAGATACCTTTAAACGTATTGGGGAGAGACTTGATAAGTAAATTAAACATGACAATATCATATACGGAGCAAGGGATCATATGTTCTACCCCAGGGATCCATTATGTGAATGTACAAGAATTCATAGCAGCATTTTATGGTCAGAAAGACCATAGATGGGTTCCACTGGACAATGAACTATTCCTTTATGAGGTACCCATATTGCTAGCTTGGCTTCCCCGGATACAAGACAAATTATTGAGGTTACCCACAAAATTTTTGTTTTACCCAGAAGTACCCACTGATGTGGTAGATGGGACAATAAATACAATTGAGCTAGAAGCAGACATAGTAACGGAAGACAAAGTGATTTTACACAGAGTAGACAATGAGGGGGTGAGTTGGCACACATTAATAGCACTTGATGAATCAGAATGACTGACTTGAAAGATGAACATTTATTTACAGATGAGGACTCAGATGACAAAATGATATTTAACATCTGTTTTACATATCAAGTAGAACTTGAGAGCAGGGAAATACCCCAGAGAATGTCATTGGTAAGGAAAGTACTGTCCTTTCTCCAAGAGGATTTGGTGCATGCACCTAACACAATGTGGCCCAGCAGTCCATATGAGGTCGGTCTACTAAAAGGAGTAGGGGCTGTTCAAATTAAACTACAGAAGGGGGCTATTTTCCATAAGTAAGACAGTACTCCATGTCCCAGGAAGCTGATGAGGGTATCTACGAAACCATTGCTGCCTTAGTGCAACAAGGAAGATTAGAGCCTTCAGAATGCCAATGTAACTCGGCTGTGTACCCAATAAAAAAGGCAACAGGGGGTCATCGAGAATTGTTCAGGATTTACACCCCTTGAACAATGTTGTTGAGGCAGAATTCCCATTAGTGCCAAATCCAGCCACGATAATGTGTAACATCGACTCTGAAGCAAAATATTGTGTACTGTGATCAATTAAAAGAATGCTTACTTTTCAATCCCATTACACAAAGAGTCACATTATTTGACCTTGTCCACTTACGTGGAATTAAGTTGAAGAATACCCGTTCACTGCAGGGGTATTGTGATTCACCCTTGGTCTTCAACCAAGTGTTGCAGATGGATTTAGGGAATGTACAGCTTGGCAATGCAGTCATCCAATATGTGGACGACATATTGGTTTGTAGCATCATGGAAAAAGAGTGCAGGAGAAACTCAGTAAAACTAATGACCGTATTGGCAGAGAAGGGCTACAAAGTAGACAAAGAGAAAATGCAATATTGCCAGGAAGAAGTCCTATATATAGGTCAGCTGATATCAAAGGAAGGGAAGAAGGTGACACCTGAGAGAGCAAAAGCAATAATGAAGACACGCAGGTCAGAGACAGTGAAGGAATTACAGCAATTTCTAGGCCTTTGTAATTATTGTAGGGCATAAGTCTTTGATTACAGCACATATGTCAGGCCGCTCTTATAAGGACTCAAGGAAAACCAACACAACAGTGATATAGCCTGGACGGGTGAAATGATAGATGAATTTGATGAGCTGAAAATGGCATATAGCATAGCTCCTGTATTACGGATCCCCGATTACAATGAAGAGTTCTTTTTATTTTCACTTTAAAATGGAATAGTGATGACTGCTGTCCATGCACATAAACCTGCATGGGACATATACCATTAGCATTTAACAGTGGAATATTAGATCCAGTATTGAGAGGTCATTACCCATGTGAGAAAGCATTGGCTGCTTTGCAATTGAAAAGTCAGCCAGCATAACAATGGGCTGTCCAATCACATTATCATTATAATTGTTATGATATAACACGCTTAGTACTGGAGATCGGTTTCTAAGCATGAGACCGGGATTCAAACCTGTATTGCTATGCATTGTCTTGCTTCCAAGACAAATGCGTTGCCCCTGAGCTATCCACCTGACCTATCTTCCTGGTTGTATGTTGCGCATATTTTATTTGCCATTCTTGCAAAGCCCAAGAGTACATTATCTAACCAGAGAGCATCAGACTATAAGGTAATTATATCATATCCATCAATCAAAAATGTCAGGTGCTGAGTGGTAAATCCAGCCAGGTTCATAGCAGAAACACTGAAGGAGGGAGATTACGTGCATGATTGTGCCAACTACACTGAATACCATGATGCGATACCCCATGTCAAAGAATATGCCCAAAGAGGGGGGATAATTCTCTCCATTGGCGGGTCATCCTCAATAGAACAGAGCATGGGCAAAAGACACAGAGGCACTGCAGTGGTATAGGCAGGAGAGAAAGACAGCTTTGAGACAGTGACACATGTGAGATTGCCAGTACATTTCTCAGCACAAGCGGCAGAGTTGGTAACATAATTGGCACTTGAAGCACAGGATGATGAGGCAGTAATGGTGTATTCTGACTCTATCTACGTAACATCAACAGTACACGTAGGACTGTCACCATGGAAAAGGTTGGGCTTCCAGTGCACAGGGAGCACATCCATGCAGCATGCACCATTATTAGAAAGGCTCATAGAAGCACTTCAGTGTCCATCGGCTATCACAGGCGTGAAGTGCATATCGCATACCAGAGGTGCATATTTGATTTCCTGCAGCAATGAGGTTGACGTAGAAGCAAAAAAGCAGCATATTTTCCAGAAGTATCTGATAGTGTGACTGCAACAAACAAATATACATGTGCACACAATATGGTTATGAAGGCTTTGATATGTTACCCATAGCACAAATTATATATTTACAGAGGAGGGTACAGGGGAGGGCACCACAAGAAGTGCAGGAGCTATGGAAAAGAAGAGGGTGCTTATTGTCCCCCACAGATGAAAAGTGGTGGCAGGAAAGCAATGGAAAACCTGTGATGCCACTAGGGATGCTTACAGTAGAGTTAGAGCAGACTAGTTTGTCCCTAATCTGGCAGAGCACATTGCTAATTGTGTCATCAATTGGTTGATATTTCAGAAATATACAGGGGGGCATACTATGTGCACAGTGAGAGGAGCAATACCCCATCCTACAGTACCTTTCAACATTTGCATATTGACTATATAGATATGCTTCAAATTTGTAACGACTATAGATATATGCTAGTAGTCGTATGTCCCTTTTCCCGATGGATTGAAGTCGGTCCATGGACACATCCAGATTCCACATGTGCTGCAACGTTTCTCAAATGTGAGGTATTTCCAAGATGGGGAGTGGGCAATGTGCTAAGTTCTGACAACGAATCGCAGATGTTTGAGGGCATCACTAACCTTTTGGGTATAAAGCATACATTCTCATTGGCTTACCACCTTCAAGCAAATGGCATTTGTGAGTGTCTCAATGCCCTGCTGAAATAAATAATTGCCAAGATAAAAGAGGCTCTGGAAAAGGGTTGGCTAAAGTGGCTCCCTTTAGCATAATTCACTTATGTAATCAGCCAGGCTCTGACCATCACCTGACTCCACATGAGCTGGTGATGGAACACTGAATGCATATGCCCATTGCTCCTCGTACTCGGCTCACGCTGACACAGATAATGTTGCTGCTGTATTAGGGAAGGAAATTCACGATTATTTGACAGCTATGATGGAATCTCTTAAATGTACATCTCAACGGTGGGTTCAAAGAACACAGATGAAGATAAAGAATGAGTAAACTCTGATAGTCTGTCAAAATGATTGTTGTGGTATCCAGGTGACAGAGTCTTGTGTAGGAATTTTGCAAGGAAGTGGCACACACCACGCTTCCAGGGCCCACATATTGTGGAGGCCGTTACACAGTTTGCCGTGAAAGCAGAACCAAGGCGAGCCTGGTTCCACAATGGCAACCTCAAACCCTACAGAGGAGAGACCACTCTGACCACAATTACTGAGTCTGAACAGGAAGAAGAGGTGCACGGACCCCAAACAAATGCAATGATAAGAGACAATCAGCAACAAGAAGAATAAAAACTGCATTGAGTCTTTCTTTACCCACATTGGCCCAACCTTCCTTAAGGACACTTGTCTAAAATTAAATCATGACCCGTTTGAAGATAAAAAAAAAAGAAGTCAAATAAGAAACAGAAAATGTTCCCCACAGCTAGTGAAAAAGGGGCTGGGTCTTGGATGCAGCGATCTACCCAAAAGACTATCGAAAGATCCAATCACAGTAGATTAATTAAGTCCATTAAACAGACTTTTTCACATGTTATAAATTGTTTTATTGTCCCAAAGAAATATCTGCAGCCGACACGCATTTTGACCCTTATAGAACGTCCTCAAGGCTGACATTGGACATATATTTAGCATATTCCAATCAAACCAATAAAGCACATATTTATACAGCATGTATAAAAACAAAAACAATAATAAATGTAGTTTCAATTCAACCACAAATGTAGAGTGACATATGTATTCACAAAAATCAAATAATAACATCATTAATACATCTTGTTCTTCTTGGTTTTATCATTCTTCATGAAAACATATAATAATAGTAATTTTGAATATTTGTCTTAGAATGTTATTATATTCAATTAAAAAATATACATTGTTTTAGAAAGAAATTTCCTTTCAATTCTAACACACATTTTCCTTGTATACTTGTTTTTCAAAGAAACCAAAGAAGAATATCTCCTCGTGGGAAGAATGGGACTTTTAAATAAGATTAGATATTCACTTTTAGCACTTAGAAGGAATAATGCCCATAGTTATTTGCAAAGGATAGACACATTAGCCATAATGCTTGTAGCCACATATTTTACATTTTGAAGCCTTTATTTTATTATTCTTATGGCATTAAGAGAACTGGTCATTTATAATGGAGCTAGACCAACAAACAGGAGCAGAACTACTGTTACAATGAGAAATTAAATGGCAACAGAAGAATTCGCTATAGTAAGCACACAGAATACAAGATTGAAAAGAAGGGTGTTAGATGACTCAATGTACCTGACGAAGTATATTGAGGATTCTGTCCATGTCACTAACACATGAGCAAGGTGGAGAGAGAGACGTCTGATAAGAGTTGTTTTGTGCATACCTTATCCCTATATGAGTGCCTCCAGAATGTTCATAACCACAGAACTAGCTGACAGCACAGAACATTGCCTAACACACCTTGCACTATGTATGACCTGTGGACAATTCCAGGGTCAGACAGCCTCCATTGAGTGGGTGACAACAGAACATTCTCCACATGAGGATAATTTTATAAAACAGAAGAACACCATGATACATGCTCAAACACAACACAAAGTAGTACAATACCTAACAATAGAAGTGAATGGGTGAGGGATTAAAATAGAAGATCACAAAATGCTACAATGTAATGATGTGCAAGGAAAAGAGATACTGGCTGGAACAGAGGACATTTAACAATAAAGGGACACATATTATGACAGAACGGTAGGGGAAAGGATAGCCGATGCAAGAGGACCAGTGCCTACACTACCATTGAAAGATGCCACCCTGTACTTTAGAAATAATGGCACAGTGCATGTTGGAATAAACACAAAATGTGGGCCTATTTTGGATGTTCCGGGCATGAAAGTAGGCACGGCTGTATTAATGGACTACTTTTGGGCCTCTGGGTCAAAAGTCTATATGCAACTTCCCCCAAATTGGGGAGGCCTGTGTTCCCTGGTGGTAATAATTACACCAGCCTTAGTAGTTCCCCAAAGTGAGTTCCCCATTTAGACCTAAGAGGTCCCCTACCCGCAAGCGCACAAAGGGGTAACGATGATTCAACAGACTTGGCAAAGGCATATGGTGAAATACCAGTTAAGAATAAATTGTTTAGTAGAACAGAACTGTTCTTCACCGCCCTATGCAGGAAATCACTAATGCCAAATGGTTGCAAATAACATGATGGGATCTGCTGCAGTCAATAAATACAACTGTACAACTGTTAAGTGTTTTAATGCCATAAGGGAAGAGCAAGAGCAATAAGTCTCATGACTCTTTTCAAAATATATATCTAGTCGATCTGATAACGGCCATGGATGGGGCATGTGCACAATTATTGAACTTTGTTGCTGCACGTACACACCCGCCCACGATGAGGAAAATGGGAACCTCACATAGCCACCTTGACAGAAATACACACAAAAAAATGGAAGAGATGGAAGATATTGCAGATGATTACTGTTTTAACTACCTGTTCTCATGAATACCCACCTGTTAGGCTAATGCATTCAAAATACAAGTGGCCATATTGGTACTATTAGCATTCTGTGTTCCAAGAATAGCAATAAGTCAATGCAAAAGAAGGCAGAAGGGATGAAAATAGTATCAAACCTGGTTACTCATGTGCATGTGTGTACACAAATGGTTGACTTCCCCCATTCCCAAGCAATGGCAAACTTTATCACACCTCCAGGTAAAAAAAATATATATCCTCTGAACCCTAACAATTACACAGAGCACTGGGTATATTGTGAGTCTGTCAGGGCTGAACACAGAACTCTGTTCTCAAAATAAGCCCACCTCTTAAGAATTGAGTGCACACTTGTTAGCAAAGCAAGTTAATTGTATACAACCGGCCGGAAGGGGCTAGACAGCTCCTTAGAGACTGAACTGACATGATTCTCCTCAAACAACTCAGAAGTTACACTTTATATACATTGTTGCAACATTTACCACACACACACATATTTAGTTCCAAAGTCATCCCCCACAAATATGATTGGCTAACCCAGTACAAGGAAATCTAATCCCCCTAAATTCCAACATTCTTATTGGATACATTCACCTAACCACCATCCCGTTGAACAAACATTTGCATTAGCTCATATTTACAGTACAATCCCTTTTTGGGCTCTTTCCATAGTCGGTCGTGACATCATCACATGATTACATATTCACCTACAATAATCCTAATTTCCTAAACGTTCCATCTGTTTGAGGACCTCTTAACCTGAGGCATGATGCACATGGATTTTACAACAACACTTAATCAATATGAGGAGGGAGAGAAATAAACAAGTTTCCTTTCAACCAGTGATGGCATCCCTGGTATTTCTTGTTTAACGCTAATCTATCACAACTACCATTTCAGCTCACATGACCTCTGGCCACATCCCAGTAATTTCCCTGCGAACCTAATTGGAACCCATAAACCATTTGACACCTCTACCCTTAAGCACCTCTTGCACCAGGTTTATTATCTGGCCCCAAGTCGACCCTGCCATGTGACCATACTTCCCTAGTCACTGAATAACAAACTCCCAAGTTCTCAGGAAGATTACATTTCTTATCCACATCAACACCATCTCCTAAACCTATGAACCACTACCACATAATGTCTTCCTGGCAGCAACTGACCATTTGATATTGACCCTGCAAACATCTCTCATACCAGTCCCATTATGGGCCTACTCCTCTGATGAACAACTCCAACTTGTCCCCCCACCGCTTCCTCAATCTACCACTGTTCCACACAACCATCCCAATTCGGTGGATGAAATAGCACAGCACCTGGAATCCCACCCAACCCTGGATCCATTTGGTATAAAATGGCAGTGGCCCTAACCTTGGACAGCTTCACAGTTATCATGGCAGCTGCTTTCACTAGCTAAGAGCATCTGACAGGTACAGAAAATAATAAGCACACATAAAAATCAGCATAAGGATCTTCAAAGCTATGCTCATCCAAAAATGTACCAAAGAAAATAGAGAGAGAGAGTCCAACCAAGGGGTATTCATAATTCATGTTTCTTTCTCCATGACCACCATACGTTTATGCAATGGGGCAATTGTCTGTGTCAGAGTCCCATTCTCTGAATCAGTAGGGGGCACCATGTCCCTATTTTTTAACAAACACTCCCCTCCATGGCTGTCAGGAGGTCGAGGGGGGTACCTGTTTTGCAGCGCCATAAGCCTCAAGGCCCGCAGTTGTTCTTTTACAGCAGTGAAAGTGGATTCTGAAGAGTTGACAAACAGTAAAAGCTCATAGCGAGAGTCCTGGAGCCACTTCACATTAGCAATAGTTTCAACACTGCATGCAAAGATAAGAAAATACTATCTTAGTTCTACTAAACAATCTGTATTGTTCAGGAACATTCATCAGGGCTTCTGTAGATGCAGTGGATATCTCATTTGATCTTCTAGTCTGATTAAAAGATTCCACTTTACTTTCTTATGACCAGCCAAAGTAAATAGATTGTTCATATTTGATGAAACAAGGGATGCAAGGGCCCCCCTCAGACTTGAGCCGGATCTTCTTAAGTTCTGGAAGATTCTCAAGACTGCTTTTCTCCTCTTCCTTCCCTCTCCCCCTCCCATGCTAATGTCCCTATGCCACTGTGACTGGTTCCCCCTGAGTCATACAAGGGAGAGACCATCCCCGACCTGTCTCTCCCAGCATCCGATGCCAGCATTTGTCCCCAGGGACCTTTCCCTGGACTAGCTTGAATCTTGTCGACCTTGTCCATTGCACTTGTCTGCCCCCCCTTTTTCCTTGGCACTTGCCCTCATGGCTCCCCTCAGCACTTGCTCACCCCCCTTGAGCCCTCCACTCCTGCACTTCACCCCTCCCCCATCCCTGTCCCTTACCTAAATATACCCTTTGTCACCTTTGTCTGTGCACGTGCACGGTAGGATTGTCACAAGGCCAATATAACCATCACTGTTGTTTCTTTTTCCTATGTCCCCCTCTAATTTTTTGTCTTGTGGCACCTGGAAACACTTGTGTATACGCTCCATACAAATGACCAATAAATTAATTAATTAATTAATTAAATGGTGCCCCATCACAAGTGTTTGTATCTACCAGTTTTCCTGCATACCCTACGACCTCCAAAGTTCATCCGACTGTTCCTCCATTAAAGCCGTAAATAAGCTTTCATGTCCGCTATGGCTAACATAACACCTACAGTCTGATTTTCCAGTGCATACATCCACGTACCTCTCACTACAGCCAAGCGAGCACCATAGCATGTCCTAAGAACACATGGTATGCTTTCTGTAGCTGCGGCTGCTGGAGTGGGAGGTGGAGCTGCTGTACCTTGTTCTCTCTGCTCAGTATCCATTTCCCATTTCTCCTCCTTTTTATCTTCCCCTGCTATCACATCCCTTGGTCTTTCCGTGGGTACAGAATCATAATGAAGATTACCCCTGCTAATAGTGCAGGGAGTCTTGATTCTATTAAAGACAAGGAGGTGAGTATTATGCTTCATCTTCCTTTATTTTCTCTCTCCAGCTGTTTCAACAATAACACAATTTCAACATTCCATTTGAATAAAAACATTTTTTTTTACTTTTTCCAAACTAAAACTACATTTCCCCTCAGTCCTAGGCCAACTGTAGTCCCAGTGTCTGGCCATGTGACCTTAGTCCATTCACTTCCTGTTCTCTTCCACTTCTTGACTGCTTTCCAACTGCAATCCAACTGAAAACTGAACTGACAACTAGACCAACATAGAATTTGTTCCTTCAATACTCTGCTGAGCTGCTGTCCTGCATCCCAACTTGCGGTCTTGTTCACCACATCGCACCTTCCTCAAAGGCAATGTCAACGGTTCTTCTGATCATCACCTAATGACATAAACAACAGTTCATGTTATGGGGCGGATACACACCCTATTCTTGGAGAGAATTATTGTAAGCACATTGATATAAATCAGACATTACATCGTTATGGATCAAAATTAACTCTTCCGTGTATCTAGGGCAGGAAAGTAATGCTCGCCTCCCTGTGTTTAATAGAATTAAGACTCCCTGCGCTATTAGCACGGAAAATCTTCATTCTATGTCAAGACGGAGGTGAGCATTATGCTTGTTCAAAGCTTCTTACCACTGACCCTGCTATTGTATGAACAGGTTTAAAGTAGAAAGTTCTAAAAGTGGTATCACTAGTCCAATCAGCTGCTCTTAAGATATCTTGCGAAGTCGCGCTGTATACCAATGCCTTCAAAGCTATTGCGCCCCTAACAGAATGCGCTCCAAACGTAGTCATATCTATTCCTGCCAAGAGCATCACTTTCTCTGACCCATCTTGCTATAGTGGCTGTTGCTACGCCCTTGTGTGGTTTCTACGCACTATAAGTAGATGGGTCATCCCCATCGGCCTCATCTCTGCTGTCCTACACTCATATTCTTTTATGCACGCTGCTACACGCCACTTGGGGTGTTCTTGCAAACATGGATAAACTATCGTCGAAGTGCCCATCTTCGTTCTCCTGACTAAGGTATAAGTCACTCCTTCTGGCACATATATATTCCTATTTACATCTAATGCTCTGACGTCTGCTACTCTTCTACATGACACCATACATAACAGCATTGCCAATTTTCCTGATAGTTGCTCTAATATCAGATATTTTTTTCCGGGCCAGTCCGCTAGCAATTTCAGCACTACTGACACATCCCATAATGAGTCGTACTTCGGTTGTGGAGGTTTTCTAAATCTTATTCCTTCAAGCAGCCGAATAACTACTATGTTCTCTCCTACTTGTAAGCCTTATATTCGTGTGTGACCCTCTGATATCGCCGATCTGTATCCCCCAATTGTTCTATAGGCTTTCCCATCCTGAAGTAGCTCCGCTAAAAGGTTTAGTATCTCCACTAAAGCGGCTGAAACAGGATGAACAACTCTCCTTTTGCACCACCGCAACCATCTGTTCCAAGCTGCATCATAGCTCCTTCTAGTCGATGGTGCCCATGACTCCGTGATGAGACTAGAAGCCAGTGCTGAAATTCCAGGGAGATTCAGGCGTCTCCTGCTAGCCTGCACACCATCAGTGGGAGAATCCACTTCACTCTCAGAGGAGGATACGGCCCAGCTGGGTCCATGAGAAGGTTTTCTCCTGGCGGTAGAATTCTAAGGTAATCTGTCACTAGCTCCATAAGTGTCAGAAACCATACTTGCGATTTCCATATCAGTGTCACTGCCTCCCTACGTACTTTTGTTAGGACTCTGCTCATCATCATGAATGGCGGAAATGCATAGAACATCTCTCTTCTCCAGTCTTGCAGAAATGCATCTACGCCTGCCGCTGTTGGGTCCAGTCTCCAGCTGAAATATTTGCTCTTCTGAGTATTGAGTCTGGACGCAAACAGATCTATTTGTACTGGTCCCCAGATCTCCTCTATTTGCTGAAATATCTCTCTGTCCAGCATCCAATCGCTTGAATCTGCTAAGTGTCTGGAGTTCCAGTCCGCTACTACATTCAGTGCACCTGGAAGATATTCTGCCACCACTGATGTCCCCGCCTCTAGGCATGAATGCCAGAAGTCCTTGGCTATTTCCGCTAGTAATCTGGGCTTCATCCCTCCTAAATGATTGATGTATCTGACCGCTGATATGTTGTCCATTTTCAGGAGGATACATGAATGCACTTTGTCTTTTGTGAAGGCCTTGATCGCAAATGATCCGGTTAATATTTCTAGACAGTTGATGTGTAGCTTGAGTTCCTCTGAACTCCACCTGCCCCCTGTTTGCAGCTCCCTGCATTTGGCATCCGATTCTATCACTATGTCGGGCCGGTCGCCCAATATGGCTCTCCCGTTCCAAGCTTTCATGTTCTGTAACCACCATTCTAGTTCCGTCCAGGATTCCGGATCTAAAGGTACTAGTTGGTGGTACCGTAAGCCTTGCTGTAAGTGTTTTATCTTCAGCCACTGAAGGGCTCGATAATGCAGGGGCCCTGGAAATATCGCCTGTTTTGATGCTGCCAGTAAGCCTACTACTCTTGCTATCATCTGGAGAGAGATGACCGGTTTGCTGAGGCAGCTCCTTATCTCTCTTTTTATATCTCTTATCTTTCTGTTTGGCAATTCCAATGTAGGTGTCCTGGTTGTCTATGATGAAACTTAGGAACTCTATTCTCTTCACTGGTATTACCTCTGACATCTCTCGATACACCAGGAACCCAAGTGAAGTCAGGAGGTTTGCTACCCAGTTAATCTGGTACCGGAGAGTGTCTCTGCTGTTTGCCATCAGCAGAATGTCATTTAGGTATATGATCATTCGTATCCCTTTCTCTCGGGTTGCTGCGGCTATGGGCCTCATGAGTTTTGTGGATGCCCATGGTGCTGATGCTAGCCCAAATGGCATCATCGCGAATTGCAGAATTGCCCATCCCAATCGAACGCCAGGAAGGGACTGTACTCCTCTGGCACTGGTATTGTGAGATAAGCATCTTTCAAATCTATCCTCGAGAGCCAGTCGCCCTGTCTGAGTGTATCTCTGAGCTGATGGGTCCCTTCCATCTTGAAATGATGGTAAACTACCCAGCTGTTCATTTCCTTTAGATTTATCACTGGCCTTATGTTCTCCTTCCTGTCAACCAGAAACATATTGCTTATAAATTTTGGAGTTGCCTTGCAAGGTTCTATTGCTTTCTTCTTCGCTAGGCTTTGTAGCTCTGCGTGTAATGTTTCCCTCTCTGCTTGCACTGAGTATAAAGGGTGGGGAGGTGGAATTGGTTTGGAATCTCTGTAAATTTGATGTGCAGGCCTCTGGCTGTCTGCAATACCCAGGCGTTGCTGGAAAGCACCCCCCAGTTATCCCAGAATCTCACTGTGCTCCCCCCTACTGGAAGATATGTGTGATCTCTCTCCTGTGGGGAAGTTCTGTCCTCTTCCCTGGCCTCTCCTTCGCCTTCCTCTTGGGAAAAGGCCTCTTGTGGGAAAAAGGTGTCTGGCTGTTTGTTTTCCCAATATTGGGCCCTGTTGGACTGAGGCCTCCTGGAGGTTTGATAGAGACCGGTCACTCGGCCTAAGTACCGACCGGTCCCGCCAAAAACTCTCCCGGGGAACATTTTCTTTATAGAGGCTTGCGCCTTCTCCAGGAAAGTATAGGTTCCGATGAACTTCCCCATTTCCTTCCCGAAAGTCTCCCTGAATAACAGTCCCTGGGCTGCTTCGCCCACTTCGTAGGACGCCAAGTCCCCCAGTTCGGGGTCTACTTTAAGGAGCAGCCCACTTCTGCGCTCGGATGAGATGGTGCAGTTAGTGTTCCCTAAGAGGCAAACTGCTCTCTGGACCCAGTTAGCAAGCACTTCCAGGTCTACCTCCTCCCCTGTGTCCTTTGCTCGCTCAGCCAAGTCCATGATTTTTGCTAATGGTCCCACTAGATCCAGGACCTTCTCTTGGCAGCTTTGCCATGATCGGTCAATCCCTTTTCTGGGATATCTGTTGGTCTTTGCCACGAAGGCCAACATCTTCGGCTCCAGCTCCAGGGCCTCTGCCACCTTCCCTGGCAGTTATGGCTTTGGGCATTCTGCCCTCATCCTTTGTCTCACTTCTTTTTCTAGTGCTTTTCGCAACCTCTGTGTCATGTACTTAGTGACTCTCAGAGATGGCAACCACTCTAAAGAGTTTGGATTACGGATGTACTCTGGGTGGAACATATCCAATGTCTCCTCTTTGTCTTCTATATTGCTGAGCTTCCTCAACCTTTTCTTTGGCAGAGGCAGTACCTCCTCTTCACCCTCTTTGCTGGTCTCCTCTTGCGATGAACTCGGGTACTTAGTGGGTTCCTCTTCCGGGAATCTTTCTTCTTCGTCGCCCATATTATCTTCCCCTGGGTAGCGGGTCTTGAGGCTCGGCACCCCCAACTTAATCATGAATACGTCTTGCAATCTGTTAAATGTATCGGTAGCCTCAGGGGCCTTTAGGTCTGCCCCGTCCATCTGGCCCGGGGGTCAGAAGAGTTCTTGCTCTTCCGGACCTTCGTACACCCCTGGGGGTCTTCTGGTGTGACCCTTGTGGACATGCTGACCTTTGCTGGGGTGCCTGTCTCATTCTCGCCTAGGAATAATTTGGTTGTTTCCAACCTGTCCTGGAGGGGCTTGACCCCTTGAGCCACTGCCTCAATTAGTGAGTCCCCCAGCACCTCTTTGAAACGAAACTATAGGCTAGATCTTCTGTATAGGCTACCTCTTCCTCATCGCTCCATTAAAAATTGGCCATGACTTTGTGCTGGTAAGTGCCTTATGGTACCTCTGCAGGTGTAGTGTCACGTCCACTAGCTCACTTTGCGGTGTAGTAGAGGCTGCAACCTGGTCTGCCAAGCAGGCTTCTAGCTTGTGTTGAGACTGCCAGAAATCAGCTTATCAGCTGTCAGGGCTATGCGTTCTTTTTCTATAAGGCAGACTTTAATGGTAAAATGTCCACTCTGCGTGTGTGTGGCACACTGTAAATTACTTTTTTAAACTCTCCGGAGTTTTCAGAATGTCCGATACCTGCGACGAGGAAAGCGTTATGTTCCGCTTTCCTTGTTCGTTAATGCTCCTCCCCCTGATGGTGGGGGCACTTCTCCCTTCAATGCGCTCTGTGCTTCTGCCCAGCACTACCTTGATCGAGGGGAGTAGTTCTGCCCCCACGAAGGTGGAGGCCGATTACTCTGCTTCGTGAGGCATGTTATTTCACGCTGGGGGGGGGTCTAGCTTCACCCCCACGAGGGTGGGGCCATTCCCTCTGACTCGCACTGAGCGCGCCTTTGCTTACTCTCTATATGTGTGAGTTTGGCAAGCCCCAAACATGCCAATAGTGTGGCACAGGCCCACCGACTCCTCTAAAGTATTAAAAAAATTACGAACACCTAAACCATACATTGTGTGCCCCCTTTTCCCTATCCACGTTACAGGTGATGCGTGCGCTATTGATCTGTACTAATGAGCCTTCTAGCACACGATAACATACTATTATAGATGTCTATACTGCGCAGCTAGAAAAATAGGTACTTAACTTTTGGAGAGCAGGAAAAGAAGAGGAAGAGAACAGGAAGTGACTGGACTAAGGTCACGTGGCCAGGACACTGGCACTACAGTTGGCCTAGGACTGAGGGGAAATGTAGTTTTAGTTTGGAAAAAGTAAAACAAAACAAAAATTCTTTTTTTTATTCAAATGGACAGTTGAAATTGTGTTATTGTTGAAACTGCTGCAGAGAGGAAATAAAGGAAGATGAAGCATAATGCTCGCCTCCGTCTTGACGTAGAATCGGTACTAGAATGGTATGCCAGTTCCCACTCCTTCTGTTTAAGTTCTGTACCTAAATCAACGCTTTCCTCTTCAAGTTCCATTTGGACATCTTTTATAACTGACCTATCGAGCCTAACGAGGACCTGTTCATACGCCTACCCCTCTCCTCCTACATTGTGTACCTGCCTATTCCCTTCTTCCCACTCTTCACTTCTCTGCTGCTGCAACAGCGCTACCCCTTCCACTGCTAGTCTCAATGCTTCTTCCAAATTCCTTCACTCTTGATTTTCCACTACCATTCCCAACCTATCCTCTATCCTAGTAGTAGGATGCATGATTCTTCCTTTTTCACACATTCTCAAACCTTCAACTAACCTTTCTGTTGATGACATTACTCTCTCTCGCTTCTCCATCCTTAACCTCTCTGCTAGCCTAGCGGTTGCAGGAGTTATTCTTCTTTTGTCCCCCGCTGTTCTCAATCTCTCTGTGGCCCTAACCATTGAAGGAGTTACCCTTCCAGTTTTCTAAGATATATACGCATTTCTCTAACTTTGATGCCTTGTGCCTATTAACTGAAAAGCCTGGTCTCCAACATTCCCTTGTCATATTTCCCCTCTTCAGTCCAAGAATTAAGCACTTAACCCTTAGTTTCTCACAATAATTCCCAATGGTATTTTGAAATGTTTACCTTGTACCCTTGATGCACCTGACAAAAGTGAGCAAGTCGAGTCTCCATACTCCAAACCAGCCTAACTTTAACAATCTTATTCTGGAAATCAACAATCTGAACACAGAAGCTGAAACCACAGCACAAAATTTAAAACCAAAAAAGCCTTTTTTTTACTCCCGAATTTCTTTAAACCTCCCTACAGTCAACTCATTTTATTCACTTTCACCACAATCACCTCACTAGCTATTTACTTTTAATTATATTGCCCACTCTTACACAACAGACAGCATATAATGAAAAAAACACAATGCCATGGCCCAAATCCTCTTTACTTCCTCTTCATCACTTCCATAGCATTTTTGACTACAGTGGTGTCTTTTTCTCAGTGCAGAAAGATACCCTTCACTACTTCGACTAACCAAGATGAAGAAAACAACAAACAAGGTAAAACTAGCTATACAAAAGGACTTACAACACATAACAGTTCATCCACTCACCCTTTTATCCCACCTAACCTTATCTGACTCCACACAAACATTCCTTATTACGCTGCCAGAAAAATGCAAATCCAAGAAAACCCTCTATTACCCTATCACTTTCCTGATTTACCCACAAAGTTCAATCATGTAAAATGCTCTCCGAACTAGTTTGACGCAGTGCTCCTTCAACTCGCCCTGTACTGCTGGACTGCAACACAGAGCTTCAGGGAGAAAACAGGCATTTAACCAATATGGCAACAGTATACCTCTGCTTTTAATGTGCACAAAAGTCTGGTCCACACAGAGAACTGCGTGCAGCCGATTTGTGCCGACAGGAAACTCCCAGAGTCTCAGAAAGCCTGGAGATCATGTCAGGCCATCTCCAAATGCTGGGGGTGATCTCAAACCTCTCTGCTCAAAATAAGCCCACCTCTTAAGAATTGAATGTACGTTTGTCAGCAGGGCAGGTTTACTGTATACGACTGCCCAGGAGGGTCTAGACGGCTCCTTAGAGACTGTACTAACACTATTCTCCTCGAACCACACAAAAGTTACACTTTATATACATTGTTGGAATATTGAACACACTCCCACATATTTCGATACAAAGTCATGCCCCCAAATATGATTGGCTAACACTCTACAAGGAAATCTAATCCCCGTAAGTTCCCACGCTCTTAACAGAGTCACATAACCATCATCTCCTTAAACATACATTTGCATTAGCTAATATTTACATTACAACCCCTTTCTTTCTATAGTCAGTCATGACATCATCACATGATTACATATTAATCTACAACCATCCTAATTTATTAAACATTCCATCTGGTCGGGGACCTCTAAACCCCAGGCGTGATGCACATGGCTTTTACAAGAACATTTCACCAATATGAGGAGGGAGAGAAATAAACAAGTTTCCCTTGAACCAGAGATAAACATCTTATCCACCCAGACTTGCTAGCGTCACTGGTATTCCTCGTTTCATGCTAATCTATTACAACTACTATTTCAGCTCACATGGCCTCTGGAAACATCATGGTCATTTCCCTGAGAACCTAATTGGAATTCATAAACCATTTGCCAGCTCTGCCCAACCTCTTGCACTGGGAACTCCCATGTTCTCAGGAAGATTACATCTCTTATCCACATTAGAACCAAGCCATAAACCTATGACCCATTAGCACTTCATTTCATCCTGGCCACAATAAAGCAAAAAGTAATTGAAGCCACTCACATCAAGGGAAGAACCCTAGATTGGGTAGCTCAGTATAATTGCACAGCTACCATAACATCCATTACTCCTCTATCCTGGACGGACGACCACCTGGTATCCATGATCCTATCCACTATCAGACCAACTATCCAAACTCCACAAATAGCCCCATTGTGTCTAACTAGAATGAAAAAGAACATCACATTCGACAGAGTGATTCCAAATATTCTACCCACTTTAAATTCTCTGCCGGATAACCTTGACCCTAGTACCTTGGTGCAGGAATAAAATAAGATTATGATCTCCACATTGAATAAAATTGCCCCCCTAAAACTAAGACCAAGCAAGCCTAAAGCACACCTTAACAAATGGTTCACCCCTCAACTAAAGGACTTGTGGCTACTAAAAAGAAAATGTGAAACGGCCTGGCGGCTCTGTCCTTCCAGCGAGAATAAAACCAAATTAACGTCCTCCGCATCATACTACAAAAAGGAAATTTGTCTGGCAAAACAGAACTTGTATAACGAACGTATTGCCAACTCCAACTCTAGTATGAAAGAACTATTCATAATACTAAGAGAATTAGAGCCCTCTATTTCCATACCTGATATCTGCATCAAAAACAAGACCTGGTGCTCTGAAATCCAACAAGCATTAACCAACAAATTAAACACCCCACAAACTAAAATAAAGTATAAGAAAGATTCCCTGAACCTATCACAGCCAGCTAATCCTCTCCTACCCAATACCCAATACTAAATTCATTGGTCATAATAATAGATTCCACTTCACTAAAACCTCTGTCCTAGAAGTTGAAAAAACAATCCTCTCTCTAAAACCCTCTCATTGTAAAGAGAGACCTCTCTCCATTCATCTCAAAATTAATCAACGCCTCATTTGCCTCGGGCACCATCCCAGTCAACCCTAAACAATCTTGTGTTCTCCCACTCCTGAAGAAGCAAACTCTAGACCCTCTCATCGCCACAAACTACCGCCCTATCACAACGGTAGCATTTCTTCTTAAAATCTTGGACAAGGTTGCCTATTCACAGATCCAAAAACACCTGGAGGTACACAAACTCCTAGGGTTCAGACAATCAGGTTTCCGTCCACTACATGGGACGGAAACTGCACTATTAGAATTGAAAACACAGATAGATGAGCTGAGAGACAAAGGGAAAGCAGCACTTCTGTTGTTACTTGATCTCTCAGCCGCATTCGACCTGGTGGACCACAAAGTCCTCTGCAGGCACCTTGACTCAGCAGCCCACTTCTCCCCAGATGCAGTCAAATGGATAGACTCATTCCTGAGTGACAGAACTATCAGTGTATTCTCCCCATCAGCAGCGGCCGATCCCACCCCTATCTTGTGCGGAGTCCTCCAGGGCTCCTGCGTGTCCCCAACCTTGTACAACATATTCACCAAGCCTTTGTTCGATGATCTGTACCTTCTGGGTGTCACCTACAATAACTATGCAGATGACACACAGATTCTCCTCCCACTTTCTGGGGATCATGGCAAGGACTTGGCATTGGTGAATAGGATCTACCTCATCATTCAGGCATGGATGGCCACACATTGCATATGCCTGAATGATGACAAGACAGAGTTGATAATCCTTGGCATCCTTTCCTACCTATCCAAATGAGGCCATGAATACTCCTCCTTTATCATTGACGGCAACAACATTATAATCTCTAAGGAGGTAAAAAGCCTAGGTTTCTACCTGGACGCCACTATGTCATTCAACAAGCAATTGAAATCCTTAGCCTCTTCCACAGCTTACACTTGCAAGCTTATTAGAGCTGGCAAGCCCTTCCTTTCCAATGATAGTTGCATTATACTAGCCAGAGCTCTGATCCTCTCCAGATTAGACTATTGTAATGCTCTATACAGTAGCGCTAACAAAGCCAGTATCCAAAAACTCCAAATCCTACAAAACAACGCTCTCTGAGCCGCACTAGGCATCAATAAAATAGCACACATGACTGCAATCAGACACCAGTTTCGTTGGCTATCCACCCACAACAAAATTCAACTAAAATAGCCTCCTTGACACACAAAGAACTACATAACGCTGCCCCTAGCTACCTAATCAATAAACTGTCCAGAAAAACTTCCAGCAGGCCCACTAGAGCTGTCAACTCAAACTGACTGGTGGTACCAAGATTTAAGTCCTCCAAGATAGGCAGCAAAAGCTTCCCTGTGAAGGCCGCCAAACTTTGGAACTCTCTGCCCATCGAGCTGAGAACTGATCTACCCTATCCACTCTTCAGAAAGAACCTTATCACCCACCTTAATCTATCCAAAGACTAATCCCTTTCAACTTTCTATTACATGGCACTCCACCCCTAGAGTGTAACTTCTGTATATTACTATGTAAATAAATCTCCTAGTACATTTACTTTATATGCATACCACTGTATACCTCTGCACATTACAATGTAAATAACTTTGCTGAAATCTTGTAACGATACATTCTGAGCTCTAACTTTTGTGTATCTCACTTGTCAATGTATACGGTTTACCATTATGTAACTTTGTAAGCTTTGCATATAATTGTTGCACCCTGCTACCTTCGGGTCCGGTGCGCTTTACAAATTCAATTCTTTGAGTCACATCTGCAATTCTAGGCTGAATGGCCACTAAGTATTTATTATCATTTCCTCTTACCTCAACAAAAGTAGGCGAACACGGGGGATAACACGCAGAATGTGGGCGTTACGGGGGAAGTACAGGTGACAAATGCGCGGAACTCCCACACGCGCGCCTACAACACGTATTCATGGAATCAAACAGGGGAAACGCGTGCGCCAAAAAAGACGCACTAATCCGGAAACATGTACGCCAGCAGGAAGCAGGCGTATGCGGACCCAAGCAGCATAAAAGTGCGCACAAACAACAAACAAGCTCAGACGCTACAATGAATATACCGTTCCTCGCAGCAGTGGTCGTGGTACACCGCAGGAGGTGGAGGATAGTCAGGGCCAGAATTTTTACACCCAGGAACAGGTTTTTTGGGATGCCTGATGACCAGGTGTATGGGAGGAACAGGTTTCCACCTCACATAATACTCGACCTGGTGAGTGAGTGGGAGGATGACCTCACATCACCCACCCTGTGCTCCCAAGCACTGAGCCCCTTGGAAAAGGTGCTCAATGTACTGCACTTCTTGGCCACTGGTTCATTTCAGCAGACAAGTGCCATAGTGGGGGGGGTGTCACAGGCCACGCAGTCACGCTGCCTACACCAGGTGTTGCCCATCATGACTGCACGCCCATCAGTCCGCAGGCACTTATACCTGCCCAGAACACATGTAGAAAGGCAGGCTGCCGTCCAGGATTTTTATGGGGTGGCACACTTCCCCAAAGTGCTAGGTGCCATTGATTGCACCCATGTGGCTCTACGTCCTCCCAGGGCAACTGAGCACATCTATAGAAACCGCAAGCACTGGCATTCCATCAACGTGCAGGTAGTATGTGATGCCAAGGGAATCATCACCTCAGTATATGCCAACTACCCAGGGTCCACCCATGACAGTTTCATTTACAGAATGTCAACCCTAAACCGGGACCTAGAAGCTGGGTGGCATGGCGATACATGGCTGCTTGGTGAGTATAAATGCCTCTGCACATGCATGCATGTCAGATACTGGGTAATGTCACAAAGCCACTAATGATACCCATCATCACCTCCCCAGGGGACAGTGCCTACCCTCTGAGCACCCACCTGATGACGCCAATTCAGAACCCCACCACACCACCCGAGGTAAGATACAACACAGCCCATATTGCAACCTGGGGCATAGTGGAGCGCGCATTCGGAGTGCTCAAGTCACGCTTTCGCTCCCTTGACCGCTCTGGTGGGCAGCTGCTATTCGGGCCCCCAGTAGTGTGCAGGATCATAGTGGCAGCATTTGTCCTGCACAACGTTGCAACCCACCGGGGCCTGCCGGTGGACATGGTGGTGCCCCCACATCCCCAACCACACGCATGGCCGCTGCGCATGGGAGGGGAAAGGGCACGTGGTGAGGCAGCCCGTATGCAGCTAGTGGCTAATTACTTCACCTAAAATCACACCCCTGTGGAGTGCACACACCCCTGGTACATACCAGCTGACAATCAATGATGACGACATAAGGGACAGTCAACTGTCACAACCATACCAGCCTGAGATTGGTCACCTGAAAGTGTTACATTGTGTGCATCCCTACCTACCGAAAGACAACCAATGCTGTGTCACAAAAAGACACACATTAATGCTGCTTGAATGACTACCCCCTTGCAAAATACAACATGAAAACAGCACCATGTCACCCAACCCTTCCCCATCTCCGCTACCCAACACACCATGGCATGTCATGCAATGTGAAATTAAACAAAGGAATGCACAACACATGACACAAGTGTCACAAAGTGCACTGTCCCAAGTGGAAACAGGCCACAGACAATATGCTCCCAGTAATCAATAACAAACAGCACACATGACCAAATACTTACCAGCAACACAATACAGCAACACAGGATGAAACATTGCCAAAATATGACAGTACCAAATAAGTAGTAGTGCAAGTTTTACAACCTGAATAAGCCAGCACATCCACCCCTTCCAACTGAAGAATGTTGACGTCAGGCATTTGTATCAGTGTACTGCATACAACATAAACTGCATCCGCAAAGTAAACGGCCTTGTGAAGACATGAAGAAGGTACCTGTGAATAAGGAGGAAGACATGGATGCAAAAGCACATATCAATACACCATGCAGTGTTCAATACAACAACATCCCCACTCGGGATGTACACACAGTTTTGACTACAGACTGCCCACACTCATGGGAGCCCAATGTCACTGTGTAAGTCATTGTCACTTGGTCACACCCTTTGCAAGCCCATGGAAAGGGAAGCAGGAGGGATGTGTGTGTCAGGAACCCAAGCATCTAACCCAAACACAGGACAAGCCTGCATGTGTCCAGCTGGAATACACAGTGGATGCCTATGGGAGCCACACAAGGCAACACACTGTAAAAAAAAAGAAAAAGATAAAAATCAAAAATGGCCATGTGGGGGCCAGGGGGAGGGGGCACCCACGAGGTTCGAGGACAGGGTGTACACCAATACCCACATGGTGGATGTTGCAACAAAAAAAAATACCTCCATGGGCTCATGCACTGCACGGCTACGCTATTGTGGGAGAACTGCTGCTGTCGCTCTCTTCAACCTCTGCTTCTGCATCAGGAGGTGGTGGTGCTATGGGAGGCAGCCCAAGCAAAGCCCTGGTATTATGGCAGAAAGCATGCAGGTGTTGAAGGTCTGATTCTGGAGGATGATAGTGCAGAGATCCCCATGCAGCACCTCACGGGTTGCCTGCATTTCTGCACTTATGGCCTCGCGTGATGCCCAGATCTCCTCCCGAGTTGCCTGCAGCTCAGCTGAGAGCGAACGTGTGAGCTGCTCCAGCTGCTATTCTGACCTTAAATTTCGGGAAGCCTCAAGTTCACTTAGAGTCTGCCTGAGGAAATGGAGTTCTAACCTCAGGGCTTCCCTGCGGCCCTCTGACTCCACAGAAATAGCTTCCCGCAGAGTCTCCAGTGCCGCCCGTCGGTCCCAGTTGGATGCCAACATGTCTTCCCTGTGTGATTGGCAAATGGAGTCGGTTGCCTGCTGTTGTTGCTCCATCTGCCTTTCAGGGGGGAGAATGGAAGTGGCCACCCTCTCCATTGCCTGAGCCATCATTTCAACTGATGCTCCCTGTTGTGCTGCAATACCGTAAATGGAGTTTTCCCATACAGTATTGCCTGGTGGCGCACGGCCACCGCGTCGGCGGGCACCACGCCTGTTTGGGGCAAGGTGATCTGCACCTTGCTGTGCCGGCACTGCCTGAGGCTGCAGGACTGCATTCCCCCTCTGATCTGCTGGCCCAGGAACAGGATCAGATGTTGTGGAGGTTGACCCTGCATCCGTAACCGCCAAAGGCAGAGTTACCAACACTGACATCCCCATAGAGGGTTATACCCCTGATGCAGGTGCGTTGGATAGAACAGAATCCCTGCCAGAAACACTCACCTGTGACAGCACATTAGTCTCATCATCCGATTCAGCACCTGAATCATAGAGGTCTGGGGTGGTGCAACCAGAGACACCCCTGGACAGTATGGTCTGCAATAAGATTGGGTTTTCACCCACCACCACACCACGTCCTCCACTGGTGCCCGGTCGTGCCTGAGATTCCTCCTGCACCATCTCCTCCACCTCTACAGCATCAAGTGTGTCATCACCTGCAAAAACATGAAAGACAACAAATGGAAACAGGCGTGCGCACCATAGCACACACATAGGCCTTACAAGCCAGAGATCCAGTACATGATTTACACATGTCCCACATGACAATAACCCTGGCATGCATGCACTGTCAATGAGTTGGAAGGGGAGGCAAAAAGCAGACACTGAGGACACCAAGATTGAAAAGCAACACATTTGCTGCATGCTGGGTAGCACTGGCATCACACATTTGCCTGTGAGTGGCATGTCCAATACACATACATGACACATGCCAGCACACAGATGGCATGTAGCCTAGCCATGGTACATTTGACAAGTACAGCCATATGTCAGTGAATGAGTACTGTCACCCATCCATGTGAGATGGACATAATGAGATGAAAAATGCTAAATAGTGTGACAAAATACGCATGTGCCACACACTGCAACACATCCATTGTACAATAATACAGTGATTGCAGGCAGATGTACACATCAATGGTTGGTCACTTCAACATGACAGGAAACAACTATCATGTACCACATTCAAACAGGCCACAAAAATTAATGTGAGCAGGCCAATATTCATTCAGCCTGTATGGTCCAATCATTCACATAACAAGGTAACAAATGTGGGCCAATGTGGGGTGAAATCAATGACAGAAGCAGGTCACATATGTGGCATTAGGGTTGAAAAATGTGTTGCAAAAATGGGAAAATTCAAACAATCAGCCTGAATGAACACTGAAAAATTCATAACAATGTTTTTTCAAGATGACAGTTCAAGGGCAACTGTAGTAATGTGGCACTAATTGGCTACTGTGGGCAGAAGGGATACTTTCATACCCAAATCCAAGGCTAGTGAATGTTTTGGAGGAAGCACATGGGTGACCCATACCACTCAGGAGTACTCACCCTTGCCTGGCACTCAATCAGAACACATCACCCACACAACATACACATGGATTACACATGGCACTCACCTGACAATGCGTCGTAATCTGGTAGGTCTCCCACGCCTTGGATCTGTTCCTCTGTGACGAAGGTTCCAGCACCAGACTTCAGTGAGTTGGTTGTCCTCTGGTGGAGACCCACCGCCAGTCACCAGAGTAGAGGCATGATTTGAGGCCAGCTTGTTCTTTGCTCTGCGTTTCAGGTCATTCCACCGCTTGTAGCAATCATCAGCTGTCTGCCTCACAAATCCAAGGGCACTAATGATGTCCGCGATGGTCTTCCAGTGTGCCCGCTGTTGACCAGGTGTGGTCTTGCACCCTGCAGTCACCACCATTTCGCGGCTATGTGCCGAAACATAGGCCACAAGTGCATCAAGTTCAGCGTCATTAAAGCTAGGCTTCCTAGACGTGCTGGAGTGTGTAGCCATGTCTGGGGTCTCAGACTGTAGTGCCAGAGTACCCTTCTTCTTCTTTTTCAAAGGTGGTGCAGATCCTGAGTGGCTTACGCTGCTCTGGTCAGTAGGGGCAGTAGCGCTGGTGGACTGGGTACTAGGAGTGTGCGAATGCACAATGACCATAGGTCTTGGTGCAGGCATTGGCTGCAGTGTGATGTTGGCATTCAAACATGTCCGGAAGCGCTGGGAGGACTTCAGGTCCAGGACCATCGACAAGGCTCAGAGCCTCTTGAAGGCAGCGGATGCCAAGAGGCACCGGGGCCAGCTGTCAGGCCACCAAATGAGGGTCCTGGAACGCATATGCCCAGCGCTCCACGTCCAGGTCCTTGAGAGGCAGACCCGTCTGGAGTCAAGCGGTAAGTGTACAAGCATACTTATTGGACGCTGTGTGTGTTGTGGTGTGACAGTAGTGTGCAGGTTGCACATGTGTTTTTGTAGGGCCATCTATGGATGTGTATGTACAGGGGTGTGAGGCTGACACATGTGAGTCCTCTCATGTGTGAGACACAATCAATGGTGTTTGTGTTGGTAAGCATGCTGGCCAAATGCAGGTGTGGGAGCACACATGTTTGAATTTCTGTCTATGTATGTTGGCATGGTTGTGGTGTCACACATGCATGGTGGTTCCTGCTGCATTTATCTGCACTGTGTACATGTGCATGTGTGTGTATTTGACAAGTGTGCAACTGTGATGCAACATGGATGCACGTGACACTGATATGTAGAAGGCTGAATGCCAGATGCGACATGAATGGCGATCTCATCACTGCGACAGTTGGAGGAGATGTAGACATGCATGTAAGTGTGGTGGCGTGTGTGCAGGTCTAGTGCACTCCCTGTGTTTCATGTGATGTCAGGCTCACCTTCAGCTGCTCATGCTGTTGTTTGTGTATGGATGGTGCTGCCTGGTGGAATATTGCTGTTGATTTGCTCATGTGTGTGAGTTGAAATGACATGTGTGTTGGGGAGTGTGATGCCATGTCTGAAGTTTGACACTGCCACTCATGTACAACTGTCACGTGCGTATTAGTCCATTGTACAGTGCCCTGATGCCTGTGTTCTATCTCTCCCTGTCTGCAGCATCAACTGATGAAGAGGGCGGAGAGGGTGCTGTGGAGCAAAGCGGCAGGTATCGCACCACCAGCCGGAGACGCAAGGCCCGGCTCCGCTCCCAGATTGTCATCTCGTCGGGGAGTGAGGAGTCTGGTGCTGCATCCCAGGCCGCAGCTGCCGAGGGTAGGTCCAAGAGGCGGAGCTCAGAGATGGACTCCTCAGCAGCAGCAGGGGCAGCTGAGACCCCACAGGGTCCGACGGAGGAAGATGGCATGGAGTCATACAGGTTGGTGGGGGGTTAGGGGAGGAGGAGGCCGTGGAAGGGACACACACGGAGTCTGGAGGTGGGGATTCCACTGGTGCTAGTGGTGCAGTGCAGGGGCAGGGACAGGAGGCAGCACAGGCCGCCACGGAGGTGCCTGTGTGTATTCCTGTCCCTGATCCTGTGACTACATCATCCGGCACCAGTAGGGATGCCTACATGCAGACCCGTTTTCAGGGAGGGGATGGGCACACAACAACTGGCCTTCCTCTCCCTGCGGACGTGGGTATCCGGGACCGGGTTGAGCCTGTCCTGGCTGGGATAGCGTTGCGTCAACGGGGCATGCAAGGTGTCCTGCGGTGTTTTCATCTCGGATGCCTCTTTCACCGCGTTGATCTACTGGGACGGGTCACCAGTGCTAGATTCCTCTGTGTGCTGGACCTTCTTGCAACCCCCTGCTCACCTGAACCCTCTACGTGCCAGTCGTCCTCCATGCCATCTTCCCACCCATGTATCACCTGGGTACCCTGTGGAGCTGCTTCTGACCCAGCGGCCAGGCTGGTGGAGAACACATACTTGCCACAGTCGGGAGTCGGACGTCCAGCAGGGGTGGCCACCACGACAACTGCATCCCAGCCAGAGGAGGACGTGCAGGCAGCAAGAGCCAGGGCGCAGGCACAGGCACAGCAGCAGCAGCAACATGGTGGGAGCAATGATGGCTCGGGGCCTTCAACATCGGAGGGGCAGGCATCGGTCAGAGGGCAGGAGGACCCAGGATTGGAAGTGTCTTCCGTGTGACAGCGGTTGGGCCAGGCCATAGGTGCGGAGCGGCAGTGGGCGGAAGAGGCACGGCTCACAATGGTCAGGGCGGAGAACTCCATGCGGAGGGCACTGAGGCGGGCCGAGTGCCTCGAGGCTATTCGCAGGGCGTTGGCGTCCAACCTGGCATCGTCCCTGCGAACCCTCGAGGGCATTGAAGAGGACCGCCTCCAGGACATTGAGCGGGAGTTCCATGATGCCCTGGCCCGGGACATCGAAAAGTGAGCCGTCGGACTAGCCCACGCCATTGTAAATAGTTTTTAGTGTTAGGTTTCATGTTCGTTTTCATTTTATTTGGGGTGATTGGACTATGCCCCACACAATTGTATATAGTTTTTTTCTTAGGTAGTTTCTTAGGTAGGTTTGATTTCTTTCGTTGGGCTCATGGACCCTTGACAATGGATTGTACATAGTTGGACAATGGATTTATTTGAATGTTTTCTTTGGAATTCACCATGGATTAATGGATGTTTCTTTTTACATTTCCTTTGGATTTGCTTTGGTGGAGGGAGAGTTTGGACTATTTTTCTTTTGGATTTTTTTGGATTGGTTGTACTTTTCATTTACTCATCTTTTGGACAAGCTTTTTATTTCATGTTTGCTATTTTTTTATGCTTTCATTTCATTGCTTTATTTTTGTCCATAATACATTTCGATATTTTACTTCCATGTGTGTAATTCGCTCATTGGGTTCATGCATGTGAAAATGTGGGTGTACACAATCAATGCCAACCAGTGTGTGTGTGTGACGGACATGTGTTGATGTACATAGTTGACTTTTGGTTTGTGTCTTGAAATAGGCATGTCAGTGTGGGGTGGATTGGGAAAGCATAGCGTCTCAAGACTGGGGTGGCATGTTGTGGTATTTTGATGTAGAAGTGGGCCATGATTGTGCATCTTTATGAAATGTAGGGGGGGCATGAGTGGGGGCCTGCTGGCAGGTGCCCCTCACTGCTGCGGGTTGGAGGTGCAGGGGGACATGAGTGGGGGCCTGCTGACAGGTGCCCCTAACTGCTGGGGGGTGGGGGTGCAGGAGGACATGAATGGGGGCCTGCTGGCAGGTGCCCATCAATCCTGGGGGGTGGGGGTGCAGGGGGACATGAGTGGGACATGAGTGGGGGCCTGCTGGCAGGTACCCATCGATGCTGGGGGGTGGGGTTTCAGGGGGACATGAGTGGGGGCCTGCTGGAAGGTGCCCATCAATGCTGGGGGGTGGGGGTGCAGGGAGACATGAGTGGGACATGAGTGGGGGCCTGCTGACAGGTGCCCATCAATGCTGGGGGGTGGGGATGCAGGGGGACATGAGTGGGACATGAGTGGGGGCCTGCTGGCAGGTGCCCCTCACTGCTGGGGGGTGGGGGTGCAGGGGGACATGAGTGGGACATGAGTGGGGGCCTGCTGGCAGGTGCCCCTCACTGCTGGGCGGATGCAGTGGGACATGAGTGGGGGCATGCTGGCAGGTGCCCCTCACTGCTGGGGGGTGGGGGTGCAGGGGGACATGAGTGGGACATGAGTGGGGGCCTGCTGGCAGGTGCCCCTCACTGCTGGGGGGGGCGGTGCAGGGGGACATGAGTGGGACATGAGTGGGGGCCTGCTGGCAGGTGCCCCTCACTGCTGGGTGGGTGGGAGTGCAAGGGGAAATGAGTGGGGGCCTGCTGGCAGGTGCCCCTCGTTGCTGGGGGGTGGGGGTGCAGGGGGACATGAGTGGGGGCCTGCTGGCAGATGCCCATCAATGCTGGAGGGTGGGGGTTCATGGGGACATGAGTGGGACATGAGTGGGGGCCTGCTGGCAGGTGCCCCTCACTTCTGGGGGTGGGGGTGCAGGGGAACATGAGTGGGGGCCTGCTGGCAGGTGCCCCTCACTACTGGGGTGTGGGGGTGCAGGGGGACATGAGTGGGACATGAGTGGGGGCCTGCTGGGAGGTGCCCCTCACTGCTGGGGGGTGGGGGTGCAGGGGGACATGAGTGGGGGTCTTCTGGCAGGTGCCCCTCACTGCTGGGGGGTGGGGGTGCAGGGGGACATGAGTGTGGGCCTGCTGGCAGGTGCCCCTCAATGCTGGGTGGGTGGGGGTGCAGGGGGACATGAGTGGGACATGAGTGGGGGCCTGCTGGCTGGTGCCCATCAATGCTGGGTGGTGGGGGTGCAGGGGGACATGGGTGGGGCATGAGTGGGGGCCTGCTGGCAGGTGCCCCTCAATGCTGGGTGGGTGGGTTTGCAGGGGGACATGAGTGTGACATGGTTGGGGGCCTGCTGGCAGGTGCCCCTCACTGCCGGGGGGCGGGGGTGCAGGGGGACATGAGTGGGGGCCTGCTGGCAGGTGCCCCTCAATGCTGGGTGGGTGGGGGTGCAGGGGGACATGAGTTGGTGTTCACTAGTGCAAGGTGACATGTGGCCTGGCTGGGGGGCATTCCCATGGTGGATTGGCTGCCTGCGGCACATGACCAGGGGTGCAGGGTAGTCGCCTGTGGTGTGGGCTGCCTGCAGGGCCCATGGAGGGGGTTGAGGGCGCACCTGGGAGGACCTACACTGCCAATTCACGTGTCGGACTCCTCACGCACCCCACTGGATACACGTACCCCGCTCTGACTGCAAAATTGCGTGTGAAACTTCCCACGCACCCCCGAAATACACGTACCCCGCTCGCACAGGGCCTACCACGTGTGAAACTCCCTGCGTACCACCCAAATACACGTACCCTGCTCGTACAGGGCCAAATGCGTGTGAAACTCCCCGCATACCACCCAAATATATGTACCCTGCTTGCACAGGGCCAATCGCGTGTGAAACTCGCCGCGAACCCCAGTAATACACGTACCCCGCTTGCACAGGGCCTACCGCGTGTGATACTCTCTGCGTACCACCCAAATACACGTACCCTACTCGCACAGGGCCAATCGCGTGTGAAACTCCCCCGAACCCCAGTAATACACGTACCCTGCTCGCACAGGGCCAATCGTGTGTGAAACTCCCTGTGTATCACCCAAATACACGTACCCTGCTCGCACAGGGCCAATCGCGTGTGAAACTCGCTGTGAACCCCAATAATACATGTACCCCGCTCGCACAGGGCCTACCGTGCATGAAACTCCCTGCATAACACCCAAATACACGTATCCTGCTCGCACAGGGCCAATTGCGGGTGAAACTCCCCGCGAACCCCAGTTATACACGTACCCCGCTTGCACAGGCCTTACCATGCGTGAAACTCCCCACGAACCCCAGTAATACATGTACCCCGCTCGCACAGGCCCTACTGCGTGTGATGATTCCAGCGCACCCCAGGAATACACGTTCCCTGCTCAGCGTTTGCTGTGTAGCGGCCCTGTAAGCTGGTCCAGGGTTAGCGCAGCCCTTTGCGCTGGATTGGGGATTTTGATGGCTTTTCCTTGCACGAGGGGCGTTCTTGGGGGCGTAACTGGCGCTGCGGGATGTTCTCTGCGCCAGGGCTCTTTTTGCCTTGGGAATTCCATGAATACGTGGTGCGCCAGAAAACTGTTTAGCGCACACGGCTGGCGCACGATCCCTCTCTGCGCAGCTCGCGTGCGCTGCCTCTGTCCTGAATTCTATGAATTACCCCGATAATCTCATTGTTGTTATTGCCTATAGATACCCAGGAAGATTAAAGTATTAAAGAATTTAAGAATTTTACCAATTGGTGCATACCAGGAAAATACCAAGTATACACTCCTGATGAAGGGAAAACATTTCCCGAAACGCGTTGAGTTTCTCTGTACCATTGGTAAACATCACACTGACTGTCATTTGTTTGTTTTTTACAATATGATGTTAATTAGTGAAAACTTGGACATTTATAGATGAAATTGGTTTATGATAATTAACTGAGCTACAAGGACAGTATCACCTGTGAATAAAACAGTGAAATAGTTCATAATAACATTTGTTTGAAAATAATTGACTTGAGAAGTTTCAATTTTATGTAAGCTATATACTTACCTTTAACCCATGAGTGAAATGTTTATTTACTTATATATTGAACAATGTATCACGCTTTTGTGAATTAACATGTTGATAACTCTTTATCTATTGTCTGTCTCAGGATAGAAACCCGGAGTGTGCAGGGGACGCGAGGGTTCCACCGTCCGTGTACACCCTTTCTTCTTTGTGTCTTTCGACTTCACAACCTAGTGTCAGGATTGTGTTTTCTCCTCTGCACCTCGTTATTTGACTAAAAACCATAAGAAGGTTTATTATATACATACTAAGGTGTGCATGTGTGTTTAGTTTTCTTTCTCGTATATATTTCCACTCCCAGAGTGTGTGACACATCAACACATACTGCACCCAACAAACAAATTATCTTTTGATGATATGTCCTTCTCTAAAATAAATTCAACCACTGACAAACATGCAACAACTTTTGCATTTAATGAGGAAGAAGCAACACGTATTTTAGGCCTAATAAAGGATATTGAAACCACCACCCAAGCAGCAACTAATCAGGAACAAATTATCTTTGACTAGAGAAATTAATACGCAGAGAAATCTCACAGAAGTTACATGCTACCACCTTAGCTCAGTACTACCGGGCACAAAGAATACCAAAGGGCCTGAGGGTATACCTGAAACCTACCTTGTGCAAATAAGTGCTTGACCTTGTGAAAAAGTGGGAACATATACTAAACAAATGCTCTTTGGATTTAATATTATTGACAATAGAGGAGCTGTCCAAATCTGTAAACAAGTTGGACACGAAATCTGCGAATTGAGTGAACAACTAAGTACCTTTCAAACTAGCGAGGAGTTAAAAACAATATTGGATGACATCAACACATGGTTAGAACAATATAAAAAGGAAATAAAACAAAGGAAGGTCTGCAAATTCTGGAGATATACCCTTGATTACTCGCAAGATATTGTGTACTCATGGCAAGAATTTTATCAGACTAATAGACCAACTCGTCCGAATAGACCGCCACCAGGGTAACAAAGACAAGACACTAACGACAAAAGCAGTGACATCCCCTCAAGTAGTAAAGAATCAAGATGAACAAGTAATACAGCAGGGGAATCTACAGCAACCCCGAACCCCAGAAGTGAGAATTTCCATAATTCTCAAACAGCCACGACATCAGCAGCATCACAAGCTTTTTTAGATGCAGAACCACACAAAGAGGGTCTAAGAAATCTAAGGTCAAAGAAAAAAGCAAACAACACCTAGTAGTTAACTTATCCTCTAAACAACTATCTAACAACCAACTTGAAGTATTGAACTTGGGCCTCTCCTTTACTCCCACTCAAAACATAACACATTTGGAAGAACATGTTAATCTACATAGATTAATGAGAAAAATGAGGCTAAAGGTTTTTTTTTATATACAACCTTCAATGGATAATCCTCCACCGACGGAATACTTGGAAATCAAACCAAAGAGCACGTTCGACCCTCCCATCCAAAACACTACTCTAAGACTTTTTGAAACTCAAATGTTAAACCAACTAAAAAAACTGGATTACAACAAGGTGAAGAAATATATCACCCGGAAACACCAGAATAAAATAATCAAAGAGCTGGCAGATGACAGCACACTGACATTGAAACCTGCTGACAAAGGGGGAGCAATAGTAGTTATCGACACTTCCTTCTGTAATTCCCAATGTGCACTACTTCTGGATGACAGAGACACTTATATCTCATCAATGAGGATCCAACCTTAAGAATACCAACAATGATGGAAAAGGTACTCGAGAAAGCATTTGACAATGTTTGGATCACAGAAAAGACTGGGTGATTCCTCAACAAAGCCAACCCCATCACACCAGTATTTTATGGTCTCCCAAAGATCCACAAACAAATAGTTCAACTACCGCTAAAACCAATAGTTGCTGGAACAGACAGCTTATTCCATCCACTTGCAATTTATGTTGACCAGGTACTTCAATCCATAGTACAAAAGACCAGCACTTATTTACGTGACACTACTCACTTTTTGAACATCTTACAAAATCTACAAGAGTTGCAAAATGATGATCTACTGGTGACATTTCATGTGCATATTCTATATACTTCCATTCCCCATGATAAGGATTGGAAGCATTAGAATGGGCACTGCTACAGGAACAAGACTGTAAAGCTGAGAAAACATTCATACTGGAATTGGGTACCATTATTCTACAAAATAACTTCTTTAGGTTTAACCGGCAATTCTACCTACAAACATCTGGTACCTCATTGGGTTCAGCAATGCCCCCCCCCATACGCCAACTTGTTTATGCATTACTTGGAAACACGGAACATAATCGCACATCCGGACTGGGGACCCAAACTAATTTGCTGGATGAGATACATCAATGACATGTTTGTCATTTGGAGAGGGGACAAAGAGTCACTTGAACATTTCTTATTACACATCAATTCTTTAAACGATAGGATTAAATTGACAATGGAAATAGGTGATCCGAAGATTCATTATCTGGATGTTGAATTGGAATTGATAAATGGAGATATTATTACGAATCTATTCACAAAACCAACTGATGTGAACAATAGTCTACATTACCAGAGTCATCATCCGGGACACCTGAAAAACAACTTGCCATATAGTCAGTTCCTTTGGGCAAAAAGGATTACTTCTGTTGATTCTACACTTACAGTTGAAATGTAAATGATGACAAACAAATACCTGGAGAGAGGATATCCTGAAAATACTATAACATCTGCAAAGGAGAGATCCACACTTAAATCAAGAGAAGAATTCCTGAGGAAGAAACCTGAACACAAGGATATTCCCTTTCTATATACTCTCAAATATTCCAGTCAGAGTCATCAAATTACCCGTCTGATAAGAAAGAACTGGAGGATTATACAAATGGACCCTCAACTCAAGAAACTTTTTCCAGAACCACCTCTGATTGCGTACAAAAGAGGGAAAAGCTTTAGGGACCAACTCGTGAAAGCTGAACGTACACCAGATCAACGGCAACTAACACTACAGACCAAGAAATTTGGAACTTTTGCATGCCTACGCTGTGGAAACTGCAATAATATCACCAAGGGTGATTATGTAAGACATCCTCGAGCAGGAGCCAAGATCAAACTGAGACACTATGCCACCTGTGATTCAAAGTCACTAATTTGTGCATTGAGCTGTCAATGCAGGATTTATTATGTGGGACAGATAACAAGGAAAATGAAAGAAAGATGCAATGAACATTAGAGCAACATCAGGACGTAGAATGACCGGTCACCAGTGGCACAACATTTTACAGACAAACGACATTCAGTAGCTCAACTACGTTACCAAATACTAGAAGTAGAGACAAGAGCCTCAAGGTGTGGCAACAATGCCAAAAGATTTGACCAACGTGAATTGGTTTGGATTGATAAATTGGACAGTATGAGCCCTTATGGGATGAATGAAGACTTTCACCTGGGAGCTTTCCTTTAAAACAATGGGAACCAACCCTTGGACACCAACGAATGAAACCAACATAATAAACATTGGATAATCTTAATCACTAATTTAGTTTCAAGCACAGGGTTACATTACAACCCAGGAGCACATTGATCACCAATGATTATCAAGAGCTACCTCATAGAGACACATATATATCATGACAGATATATATATACTAGTAGTTCTATTTGTCTTACCATGACCATCTTAGATAATCATTAAGAGTACATACAGAGAGCCGGTGATTGTCAAGGGGAGGATGTTTGACATCCAAACAGTGACCTAATACGCAATGGTCCATATATCCTGTGACCTCATAGGTGACCCATATAATCCACACTTGAGAAGACTGCATCACTCATAGGGGCTCATAACACATACCTGAGTGTAATAGAATGCTAATTTCAAAGCAATGGTTGATTGAGGGCAGATGTATTAATGGCAGGTGTATTAAGTCACTAAGCAAAAATGTGAAATGGTACAAAGAATTCCTCTTTTTATAATATGTCTGTTTAATGGCGCTAAGAAAATGAAGGGAGATTGTGAACATAGGTGCCCTAAGGTTTGACCTGTCTAAACTTGACTCGGTTAGAGCTATATCTCACGTGAGATCTCTATCTGATTAGGGGTAATTTCCCATACTCGTAGCACTGGTCTATTAAGCACTATTGGACTCCCTATAATTTTAATAATGACCAGAACATGACTAGTGAAGAATTTTTGATCTAGCATTAATTAATTTATATCACCTCTATATGGCTCTTCCCTCACTTTGATTCCATTACAAATCTTATCATAATGCACCAGGAGGCATAGATCAGATGTATGAAATAACTAGGATTATGACCTACTAATACACTGTGAACACATTGACTCTAGACACTGGGTAGTGTTGGATACCTTTCAACATCTGAAATTGACAGTCCCGAGCGTAGATACTATTGAGCTCCTGATGACAAGGTCTTCTTCCACACCACAATATGAATACCTGGAACAGACTGTAACATTGTAGCAGTTCTAGAGGAAGGTAGGCATTTCATAGCTCTGGCAGAAATCTCAAAAAATTTACAATGTCTCTCACATGACTGTGACTTTCTTGCTGCATTACCCTTTACCATCAGCTGAGTATTTATAAATAACTATTGTAGGTTATCTGTGAAGAGTTAGATAACATCGGAATTTGAAATCCATCATCACTGACACTACAGCACTAGGAATAAACATTGGGGCACCAATGTGAGATAGGATACTGTACTATTGGTAGAAATATGAATATCTATAGTCAACTTCTCAATACGATACTCACAAGAAATAATCTCATTGTTGTTATTTCCTATAGATACCCAGGAAGATTAAAGAACTAAAGGATTTAAGAATTTTACCAATTGATGCATACCATGAAAATACCAAGTATACACTCCTGAGGAAGGGAAAACATTTTCCGAAACACGTTGAGTTTCTCTGTACCATTAGTAAACAACACAGAGACTGACATTTGTTTGTTTTTTACAATATGATGTTAATATAATGAAAACATGGACAATTATAAATGAATTGGTTTATGATAATTAACTGAGCTACAAGAACAGTAGCACCTGTGAATAAAACAGTGAAATAGTTCATAATAACATTTGTTTAAAAATAATTGACTTGAGAAGTTTCAATTTTATGCAAGCTATATACTTACCTTTAACCCATGGGTGACATTTTTATTTACTTATATATTGAAAAATTCATCACGCGTTTGTGAATTTACATCTTTATAACGCTTTATCTATTTTCTGTCTCAGGATAGAAACCCGGAGTGTGCAGGGGACGCGAGGGTTCCACAGCCCGTGGACACCCTTTCTTCTTTGTGTCTTTCAACTTCACAACCTAGTGTCAGGGTTGTGTTTTCTCCTCTGGACCTCGTTATTTGACTAAAAACCATAAAAAGGTTTATTGTATACATACTAAGGTGTGCATGTGTGTTTAGTTTTCTTTCTCAAATGCAGTTAGCCACCTTCCCCCATTCTTCGACCTCGTTCAACCAACTCTCTAGGTTGCACAAAGTTGATCTCACCAACCCAGGTTTCTGCGGTCTACACAAACCCTAGCTATGAGGGACCTGCAATACACAACCTTCCCATGTTTTCACCTTGTACGCCCTGTTCCCCAACTGTCCCAAAAACATTTCTTCGAAAGCCCCTATGTATATATGCCTGTGCACGTGTGTTCAAGAGTAACGTGTCCCTTCACAGTGGCTTCCCCATCTATGAATCTCTTCTCTCGTGTGCGTATATAAAACTCCTTGCTTCCCATCTTTTGGCACTACATTGAATGCCACACAACTACATTGTGTTTACACTGTATCCGCATACTTGTCATTATGTTTCTATGGGTATGCACATCTTAAATATATGAACATGCACAGAATAACAGTAATAGTACACTCATCCCATTTTCATTAACTACCAGATTTCAAAATGGTGCTAACATCGCCTCTACCCCAGTCACCAATATGGCACGTGCAACGCAAACCCTTATTTCCCATTGAAACTACTATCGACTATCCCACCAATTCCAATGGGGAGTGCTGCTACATGACCTGGAGTCCAAACGAACATGTGAGACATGAGGGTATCTTCAGGGGGTGACTAATATATGGACACCCAAAGAGCCCTATGTGGAGGAGAACAGAAGGAAGAGTGTGGTCGAGGACACGACCAGAGGGGGGAAATGTTGAGGGGCAGATGAATACGTCATGCATAGCTCCTGCCCCTCCCCAGCCCAATGCCGCACAGATGAGAAATGTTACTCGCTGACACAACAGTACTGTCCCTATCCCAGGCAGGTAAGCAAGACATAGAGAACGTTTAGGCTGAAGATGGCAAAAGCAGTCAAACTACTGTTGTAACAACACATGAGCATGCATTAGACACAAAGCAAATGTGCACTCAACTTTGGAACACAGACACTAGGTAAATATGCATTTATACAAGAAGAATATTAACATAGCACCTATAAGACATGAAGAATACTAACATGCCAAATGTATATGGTGAATGCAACATAAATGATATGGAAATATAATTCACTAGCATAGAAACAAGTGTGTAATTGGGCAGCCATCTTCTTCAAAATGGAACCTGCAGCATGCTTTTGATTAAATGAAAGACCTCAAGGCTTGGAGAGAACTCAAAATGCCTACTCCACAAAAATACATATCAATGCAGAGCTCAGACAGTAGCTAGCAACCCAAGCCAAGGTTACCATAAATAAGGTAGGATAGGAATGGCAGAGAGAAAACACACGATAACGATTCCCAATATGCAAGTCATATATTCTCAGATTAATTAAGATTGCAACCAGTCATTGTGAAACCAGGTGCAAGGACACGGTAGACCAAAAGGCTACAAGAAGGATAACTCAAGATTATCCCCAGTGGCAACAGGAAAGCAGCGGACAAATGTGTGGAACAGATGAGAAGGTGGAGCAAATGAGTGTATGGAATGGATGAGTCTGTGGTGCCGATAAATATCTGGAGTGAGTGAATATGGTGGCGACAAGTGTGTGGAGCGGGTCAATACGTAGAACGGATACATTTGCAGAACAGATGTGTATGTGTCTGTGTGTGGAACGGACGAATGGGTGAAACAGACAAATGGGTGGAACGGACGAATGGGAGGAACGGACGAGTAAGTGGAGCGGACGAATACATGGAGCGCATCAGTACGTAGAGCGGATGAATTCATAGAACGGATGAATGAGGGGAGCGGACGAATGTAAGAAACCGACAAATACGTAGAGCGGTCGAGTAATATATCAAGCAGACGAGTAGTATGTTGTGCCGATAAGTGGATAGACCAGATGAGTGTGTAGATCCGATGAGCATGCAGATTGAACAAGGGTGTGGACGGGTGTGGATGCGAACGATTGTATGGAGCGGACGACTGTATGTAGCGGCCAAATGTATGTAGAGCGGACGAGAACATGTGGTGCGGATGCCGGTGTGGAGCGGATAGCTGTGTGGTGCGGATGCCTGTGTAGAGCGGATGCCTGTGTAGAGCGGATGCCTGCGTGGAGCCGATGCCTGGGTAGAGCAGACCGGATGAGCGTGCAGACCGGATGAGCGCATAGGCAGACTGGAGTGCATGCGCGGGGAGGACGGGAGTGCATGCATATGGAACACATGAGAGCATGCATGAAGCACACTGAAAATGAGGGATAGACTAGAGCACGCAAGACGAACTATGAATGCGCGAGTGTGTACCTGATCGCATAAATTGCGTGACGTACATAATATGCATTGGTATGCGGGAACATTTGGAAGAACATATATCATACCACACCCCACGCCTACTCTCCTCTTTACACCACCACTCAAATAGAACACAGGGATACTATGACACCATTCCGTATAACTGTTCTCATATCAACATCTCCCGCTCACTCCCCATCACTCTAAGTAACCACCGCTGGTTTTACACCCCCAGCCAGGCGTTTCTCCTCAGGCCTAACGCAGCCACACTCGAGCTGGATAAATTCTGCCAGAGCGAACACATTCTCCTGACCTCTCAACCACCACACCTACCGCTAAGAAGCAGCTACCACATTAACTCCGCACCAGCTGCACACATACCTTGTGCGCACACGCACCTTTTGACTCTCTTCACCATCTCTACTGACCCGAACTTCGGTTCCCAAGGGCGTTCAACCTACCAGCGCCTTCAGACCATACCAATGGTATATAAGGCGCTATATAAATCCAAAATAACAATAACAATAACAACATGCATTAATATTAGCTGAAATACCAATAAATAGGAATTAATTCCATTTCCTTAATGGTCCCTGAGCACGTGACCTATAATTGAGGAACACTGCCTATTCATTAGAAGTGAACACAGATAGGACATATGCTGTATTTTCATTTTCTACATGTACAAACAGACATGAGACACCACACAAGGCCAAGTACAAAGAGATCACCCTGGCTCATGGACTTGGGATGAGGGATGGTATAATCTTTAATGATTAACAAACAGTCCATGGGCCTCTCTTCCCCTGCTGCTTGTCTGGCTCATGTCTTGACAACCTGTCAAGTGCCCAAGTTTGGCTAGTAAGAAACCAACCAATCAAAACCCTCAATGGTATTCCACCCCTGAAATAGCTTGCCAACCAATCACTAGGTGTAGGGATGATGTAGTTTGAGCTTTATCAATTTAGAGATGGCCCCAGGTGGAGCCATCAGACTGTTGTAACCCAATTAAATTCTTTACACTTATAGAATCTATGTGTAGTCAGCACCATTAATCTATCCCCGTTCCCTGCAGGTTTTTGTAACCGAGATTATGTTGTGACCTCAGCAATGATGAATTTGTAGTATGTAACCAACTATTTTATATGTAGCCTTTGAGAACCTCAACATTGCAATGCTTTTATGCTGTCCCTGCTTTCTTTAGATGATAATAACGCTGGATTCTGCCTTGCACTTTGTCTACTTCATCTCTGAGTCCTTTTTGGATTGAATCCGAGTCCTCTGGGTAATTTAGGACTTTCCTGGACCATCTTAATAGGTTTGATGAAGAGATTGAGGGGCTGTGGATCGTGACTGTAACAAGGGTGGGTTTGACAGTTGATTCAACAGTGAAGATTCTGGAGATTGGATGCGCAACTCGGATCGGGCAATTTGTTACAGTGTCAAATGGTTGGGGCTCTATGGACCACCAGAGTCAGTTCAACTGGTTATGAAGATCGGCAGTGTAGATGCTGGTGGGGCGATTGGAGCTTCTAAGGCAGTAAATTTAATAAAGAGCTAGTAATTCTAGATGAGACAACAATGTGCTCAACTAGCACAGTGTCGTGGTGAACAGGATGGAATGTGTGTGCAGTTCAGGAGAAGCCACCAAAGGCAACTGTGGAGGATTCTGATAGTTTGATCCAGTTGCACAGGTTTAAATCATGATTCAAATTGGTTTGATGGTTCCTGGTTGTTTTGACTCTCAGATTGCTGTGAGTCCCTACGAAGGGACTCAAGGATAATTTTAGTTTTCTGGCTCCCAAACACAGGTGTGGCTGGCACAAAACTGCAGGCATCCTACAACACATTGAGGTCTTGTGTACTATTGTGTCTGGCAGAGGCAATGCTGGTCCCAACAAGAATTCACCCCAATGTGCCCTGGGGATGGATAGGGGATAGAGCTCACTTCTGCCTTGGACACTCAGTCTTCACCTACAGCTGCAGGGTTTGGAATTGTCAACTCTCCCAACAGAGTTACAATGAATTCTTCCTCATGTTTTTGTTCAAGAGTGAATTAAAGAAGGAGTGAGACACCCATTCTTTTAAAGGCAAAAGCCCACAGGTGTTTGGACTAAATCTAGCTGGCTTTGACGTCCAATCCATGTTCCCAGGACAAGCGGACTTTGCCTTCTGACATCACACCCAAAGTGCTTTGTGGTACATGAAGTGGAGAGGACAGAAAGGAAAGATAAAGACACTGAGGGTCAGAGAGCAATAGCATCAGAAGCAGCTGTCAGGATGGCAGTGTGGCTTGATCTTTCTGTTTAGACCTTTCCTCTACTCTAAATGCCTGTCGGAGGCTGTTGCATAGAGAGCTGGCACCATTGACTGGGACTGCAGCGGCCCGTTGCTTTGGTGTGCCTTGTGCTGTTTCTGGTGTTTTTGTGTTCAGGGGGGGATGCACATCTCTGGCTTGGAGGGGCTCGCTATCCAGATAGCAGTTGTGGGAAGCTGAGTCTCTATGGTATTGCCTTTCCGTGGATAGCGAGGTGCCGTTCACTGTCTGTGGTACAATATGCCTGTAAAAAAAAGAAACACTATTCATAAAAAGCCACCAACCTCCCTGATAACCAATAAACCTGGTCTGATGTCTCCTGAGCATGGCGGTGAAATATCAGCTACTTCTTTGGCTAACTCTCTAGTTTCTACCAGGGACCGCATTTCCAAGGTTCTGGTGTTGAACTCACGCAGGAGGCAGAGATTACACATTGAGAGAACTGATCCCCCCTAATATTAGTGATACCGTTGACAGGCACAATAGATGTAAAGAGCTGGTTTGTCAAAGGCATGACTTAGTAAATATAGAGGCCGTTAATCTTGAAAATCTCCTAATAAATGAAATGGATATAATGATATCCCCTCCTATGGTACCATCCTCATCTTCTGGTGCCATGGGGATTAAGGCTAACCCTGAACCACAGACACCTGTTATAGCACAGCTGCTGCCTGACTCTGAGGTCAGTCCTCAGCCGCACTTTACCCCTGAATAACAGTCACAAGAAAAGGCTAAAATGTCCAAGGAGTTGAACATGTGTAATAGCTTTACTGATTTGTGTACATGGATGGATTAATTGGTTAAAATAGATAACTCTTCTCAAACCAATTTTCTAACTTTGCCTGGGGAAGTACAATACTTCGATAAAGTGGACAGCTGTTGCCAGACTGATTGTCAATCAGGGAAAGTGAAACTGTCCCTACAATCCATACAGAAAATATCTGACGGGACGGGCTTTGAAATCGCTTCCCTCCCTAGGGCTATGCCTTTGTCGTCACCTCCTGAAGCAGGCGAGTGATTGCTGGTGTCTAATACTTTACCCCCATTTGCTGTAAATAAATCTAAGCCAGGTCTTCCAGGTGCTTATAGACCTGCGAAAGCTTGTGCAATCCCGTCTATATTTAGAAGTCTGAGAGTAAGAAAATCCCTATTGCCAGCACTTATTGATAAGAATACTAGAGACTTTGTTATGGACAACAGAAACTTTATTATCACCAACGTTGAAAAGCCTTGTGGAAAAGAGCTGAGAGAAGCCTTACGGAATAAAGTATTGGCATGGCTCTGCCAAAGAACTGGTCCAGGAGTGGTTAGAAGCTCTGATTTGATCCTACGCAGACTTGAGATAGATGATTGGTGTGCTCAGAAGAATAATTATTGTGTATTGGTAGAATGTGGGACTAGTCATTTGCCATATTTCTTCAGTATCTGTCGATATCTGGCCAAAGGTTCCTTTAATCTAAATCTCATAGTTGATTAGACTTAAGTTCATATTCTCAGTTGGAATGTGCCTTATTATGGTCATTTGACTTGTTTGTTGTTATGTTCTTATCATTTGTTGGTAAGTTGTCTTTCTGTTGTAGCATGCTGATGCCTGCGGCTACAGCAATTTATACATATATAAATACATACAAATATATACATACAGTGAGAAACATGATGATGTAGCTTTCCCGCAGCTGTAAAGAGCTCCCTCTGTCTACGCCCACTCCACCTGTTCCCTTCTCAATAGAATCAAATGTCCTTTTGGTATGCAACATGTATGGGGCTACTCCTTTTGTGAATAGGTGTGCCCTTTGATTCCTACTCACAGGAGAGCATCCTGTGGAGTGGCTGTGTTTCTGGAGAGGGTGCTACCTGTCCTCAAAAAAGAACAAAGGGAGGCAACCCCTAGGGTTATAGCTTTGCAGGGAGCAGCAAGGATAACCTGGCAGGGAGGAATTCACATCATCCTTTCACAGCTGAGCTGGGCCCACAGAGCTGACACATGTGCTATATCAAATTGGTGTGTCTTGTACAATTATGAGAGATGCTACACAGCATATCTCAAACTTGGTTATTACTTTTATTCAAAGTTTAACGTGCCACCAGGATAACATTCTCTAAATTGTGTCATTTTTGGAACAGAGATATATATCTTAAATGCAGCCCTTGTGCTGTTGAGATGTGGCTGTCACTACAGCTGTCAAATGGGCACCTGTGACCCCTGAACCTGCACTGTACCACTGCAGAGCAAGTGCTGCATATCAAGATACTGATCCAGCAGGGCACAGGTGTACACTATGATTTTGGCATGGAGTTATTTAAAGGGGGATATGATTAGCAGAGTAACCTTCCTGAAATGGAATTACCACCATAATTGTATTACTTTAACACAAATAAACAACAGGGCCTCTACACCCGTGGTAGATTGCAATCTGTCACAGTCTGTTACTATGTGACCAAGCCCACGCAGCTGCATAAAACATTGAGAGAAACACTGAGCATATTCAGTTAGCAGCTGTGTCTTGCTGGCCAGGAAGATAAGCAGATCCAGCAGAGCATACTTCACCAGCTGTGCATCTTTGAGACCCACACTTCTTCAAGGAGGTGTTCAGTGTGACTACCAAGCAGAGGATACTGAGCAGGAGTGTGAAGTTATGGAGAGAGGGTAGTTCAGTGTGCACGGGGGAGGGGAAGCAAACCAAGAATGAAGCAGGCAACAAAAATAAGAGAGGAATGGGGTGCTGGTGATAGATGCTAACTCGCAAGGAAATCAGACGCATACGATTTGTAGGAAACACATGATTGGGAGATAGGAAAGCAGGTGGCAAGGAGGTCAGATAAGGAGGAGGACAAAGAAAGCATTCGAGAAGAGGAAGAGGTCAGAATTTGAGACAATATAAGAGTATGGAGGAAGGTTGCTGGATTAATGTGGTGGAAAGATTGTGAAGCAAATCACTGAAGAATTGGGACAAAGCATTAGATACTATAAGGATTGTGAGCACCACGAACAGAGATAAAGTGTGTTGATCCATGCTGAAACACAGAGTCCAATATCTAGTGTGGGCTTAAGAGAGAACGTAAATTTATGACAGTAACTATAACGGCATGCTGATAAATAAAGTTCAATGTCCCAAGCCAACTCTAGTCTGCATTGTGAGAGGGAGAGACACACAAGGGGCTAGAGACAGAGCCGTAAAGAGGACGAATGAATGAGAGAGAAGGCGAGAGAGAGGGAAAGAGAAAGACATTACAGTTGCATGATGGGACATGTGCTCAATGACTAATTGAAAGATTAAGGAAATATAAAGTCTAAGAATTATTTTTAAAACCAAGGTTAAGGCATATATGGATATGAAGGAAATTTCACAGAGCATAATTGTGAGAACAAAGTATGGCAGGCAGAGAGGCCAATGTTCCCCATTTCATATGAACTGACAAATCAAAGAAACTAAGAGACTGAAAGAAGAAAGCCTGATTGGCAAGGTGGAATCAGTGGATGGGAGGGATGTTGAGAGACCAAGGGAGGTTGAGGCAACATCCTGGATTCCAAAGAGAGAGACTAAAGCATTGAAACAATATTGATTACTCTTCTTTATATTTAAAAGCCCATGCCCACTGGACTACTGCCCATGTAGAGACAGTAAATACCTCAAATACATCCTGTGGAAATTTGACCTGATGGTGGTACATAGAACCCTCCAGAGGTGCAAGATCTGGCTAACATGCAAAAGCACCTTTTAAACCCCTTCCCATAATTCAAATCCAATTTGAGTGCAATGCTATGTACATCTGGTGTGCCTTGGAACTGTTAAAAACAGACTTCAAGTACATACTAATAATAGTAGACTACAAAACACTAAACCCAGAGAGCTTTCTACATGAGTAAAATCACAAGGAATATACTGAAGGTTTCGATCCCACACTTCACCAGGATCAGAATCATACATGAGATCCTCACCAACCAAACAATGGATACAATAAAAGAAAGCATACCAATCCAAACTTTAAGGACCCCAGTTTTCCATTCACAATTCACAGAGAGTTTTAATAATATGCGGAAACATCTATTACTGAAAGTACCGAACAAGGATTGAAAAACTAGTCACTCCAAGTCTCAATTGGCTTCTCCCCATTCGAGCTTGGATATGGATAAAAACCCCAGAGACTGGATATGTCCTGGGAATATTGGGAAGAACAACAGACCAGCACCACCAATCTTGCTGACTTCATTCAAAATAGCCTGAGCATATGAACACTATACAACAACTATGGAGAGAACACCTGGGACAATTTCAAGAGAAACAATATACATTCTATAAATGGAATGCCTATCATAAAACATTCAAGTACTCATACTCTTACCAAATCATAAGAATAAGCTATTGGTCCACAGGAATTATCCATATATATATAGGATTTTCTGTAGTATTTTCATGCCCCGAACAGGTTAATGACTGAGCCAGTCATTTTATTCCACTTATAATACCTGCCACATGAAGCCTCCATCTCTGCAGGATATGACTGAGATGACAGAGTACACTACACCTGAGGTAGGAGACTGGCTGTGGGCAAGTCCTTTATTTAGTGACCAGTTCAAACACCATTCCCTTCCTTGAAAGACACTAGGTATCAATGGATCATAAGGACATTGGGGAAGTCACTTTCTTGGTACCACAATGCTTATTCTTGAGCCTAGCGTTTCTCTTAGGTGTGCTTATGAATTCATGGTAATTCACATTCTCTATCATTGGACACTTGGCCTTCAAGTTCCATCATGCAAGATTTATTTCTTTAGTCACCTTCTCGAACATTGTTTGAACTTTGCAATCATCTCCCTACCTGTAGTGCTTTCCCTTTTGAGTCAATTTCTTGCAGGGTCTATGGACCTTGACTTCATGATCCAGCAAGCAGCATTTTTCTCCTGTCGGCTGGTTCTCAATGGCACTAGGAACTTATTAAGTCGGCATTGGTAGAAGTGTAGGAAGCACAACACCCACTGACAGCCTCCGCTCTCCGTACTTCCTGCAACATACTTTCCTCGAACCCACACAACCCCCCATTCTAGAACCCCATGCCTGAACACAACAGAACTCTTCCCAAAAGTTCCAGCAGGCAGTGTTTTACTCTCAGTCTCCTTTTCTTAATGACTCCAGGAATTCCTCCTGCAGCTTGCAGCCACCAGTACATTTCTTTCAGTGGTTCTAGGAACTAGCACACAAGCTTTTCTCTCTGTCTCACTTTTTCAGCGGCTCTGTGGAGACTGTGGATACTAATTCCAGCATACAGCGGAATTCTCCCAATCTCAGTTTCTCAATGGCTCTATGAACTGATCCTACAAACTTCACAATGTAAATGCTTTTCTCTTAATGTATCTTTCATGCCAGTTGCTTTAACCTGAACTATCTCTCCATAACTCCTGACAACCTCCTGCTTCTCTCCATCCAATGGTAACTGCACCACCCTCCCCTCAGCTCTCTGGATGTTCTTCTTGTTCTCACACTCTGCACAAGGTGGGTTGTCTACAAGATCCACTGCACCTGGAACTTTCCCCTCTCCCCTTAAGCACTCCCTTGTGCAACCCTTCCTCAGAAGTTGTCTGCCGAACCTACCTGCCCGGAAAACTGTCACCCAATCTCCATCATCCCTTTCCTGGGCAAACTCTTTTAAAAGCTGGCCATCTCCCAGCTTACTCTCCACACTGAATCTGTTGGTTGTCTCCGTGACCATCAGCCTGGCTTCAGAGCTGCCAGAGGCACAGAAACTGCTCTCCTGAATGCTCTTCAAGATCTGTTCTCTAACCTTGATTCCAGCATTCATTCTGTCCTCATCCTCCTTGATCTTTCCTCTGGTTTTGACATGGTCAACCGCCCCATCGGCTCTGTGAGAACCTGGGAATCACGGATCAGGCCCTGGAGTGGCTGACCTCCTTCCTCTTGGACCGCCCCTCCCAGGCCCAACCTGGTCCCTTTCTCTCCACCACCTCTCTCTCTACATGTGGCTTTCCCCATGGCTCTATCCTCTCACCCTGGTTTTTCAACCTCTACTTGCCCCCTTTGTCCCACCTGATCTCTGCCTTCTCCTCTAACTTTCAGTGTTATGCGGATAACACTCAGATTTCCTTCAGGCTCCCCTCAGCCTCTTCTCCTCTCTCGCTCATTCCTGACTGTCTATCTGCGATTCAGGATTGGTGTGCCTCCAACGATCTCTGCCTTAATGCCAGTAAAACGGAGATCCTTCTCAGTGGGACCCCTGTCCCTGCTTTCCCTCTCTCACTCTAACCGCCCGTCTTGGGCCCTCTTCCTTTGCCTTCCTGCGAGGCAAAAATCCTTGGTGTCATCTCCGACTCCACTTTCTCTTTCTCTCCTCACATTGGGGACGTTGCCAAGAAGTCCCATTACCAAATGGACCTCCTCAAAGGGACTCACTTTCCCTCACAAGCTCACTGTCTCCAGAGCCCTGGTTCTCTCTAGGTTGGACTACTACAACTGCCTCTTTCTCAATCTGCCTTCCTCTAGTCTACGCCCTCTGCAACTAATCCAGAACAAGACTGCAAGACTTATTCTTGGCCTCAAGCCAAGGGACTGTATCTCTCCAGCCCTGAAATCTCTCCACTTGCTCCTGGTGGCTGCAAGGATCAAGTTCAAGACCCTTTGCATTGTCCACAAGGCTTTCTGGGGCCCAGGCCTGCACTACATCCAATGCTTTCTTCCAAAATACCTTCCTTCTCAAGTCCTTCGCTCACCTACCTAAGAATCTCGAAGGGGTAGATGCTTCTCCAAGCATAGAGTGGGGTGTAGATCTCTCTCTACTCTGCAGGTGCCTCCCTCTGGAATGGCCTCCCTGCCCCTCTTCAACTTGAGCCGGACCATCTGAAGTTCTGGCAGTAGCTCACCACTTTCCTCTTCTTCTCTGCTTTCTCTCCTTCCCACCCCTGCTGACCTACCTGAGCTACATGTCTGCTGTACGGACTGGTTGCTTAGCTACCCTCAGAGTCTCACTGGGTTCCAACCTCTTTCTTGATCAGTCACCTTGCACTGCCTCTGGGACTACCACACACTTAGGGGCTGTAACTGTAACCATACTGTCCCTTGTTCTCCTTACGGCCCAGAGCCGCGCTGCCCTGGCTGCACTTACTCAGAGCATTGCTGCTCTGTTTTCCCCTCCTCTCTCCCTTGCACTACCCCCTCCCTTTCCCCTTTCACTTCTCGTTCTTGCACTTGCACAATCTGAATGGCACAAGGCCTAGTAAGATCGTTTGACTTGTCCTTCCTCTGTCTTCCCTCCCTTATCTTGTCACGCCTAGAAACACTTGTGCACAGGCATGTTATAAATGACTTATATCCAATCATATTACCTCCTTTCCTCTCAGCCACTTCCTAATGCTTAATCCCACCCTGTTATACTGCTGTGCTCACCCGCTTCATTGTTTTTCCTACCATTCCATCACCATTTACTCTCCATTTGTCTTGGTGCCTTCCCATGTTGCTCTTTCCTCCAGTCTACTTTCCTTCTTTTTAATTGCTGCTTATGGGGTCTGGTTCCATATCAGACAGGGTCTTCCTCCTGGTAAACTATGTTCCTTAGCCACAGACATTATTTAGAGCAGACTGCATTTGCAGGAACTCTCACTGTCTCTCTGCCAGGTTCCCACCCAACGTGGTCCTCTGTCTTTTTCTCTCTACTGTGATGCTACGCGGATCGGGCCACTTGTCTGAATGTAATATTTTACTCATTGCAATGCTTACTTTGGTGTTTACTTAATGGAATTATGTTTGTGTTAATGATGATGTGTCTATGTGTAACGCGTGCTTATTTCTTTACACTTCACCTTCCTTTTGACGAATTCTTTGATTTGCATTTTTTAAAACCATTTTTATTTTTTGTTTTTTTTTCTATTTCACTAGCACGTCCTTTTACTTTTTACTTTTGTCATTTCCTCTTTTCTACAACCATCATAGCATGTTCTCTATTGTTTTAGTATGGGTACATATGGGAGTGCAGAGCCAACACTTACTCCACCCTTTCTCTTAACCGTTAAATTACCCCACACTTCCCCTTTAGTTACATGGGCGACGAGCTTCAGGTCACATTGCCTGACGAGCTTCCAGGAAGTACACCCCCACACCTCCCTTTCAATGACCAACGTGACTGCTTAGGAATCTGGCTGGCCAACCCGTTTTCTTCTGGAACCAGGAAGATCTCCACCCCTCCACTTATTTTGTTCTCACCAAGGGGGATGTTTTGTTACCACAGAATGCCGATTCTCAACACAGTTTCAGACAATTAGGAATCTTCCTTTAATTCTTCTTGGCTTCTGCTCTTACCATAAGTCCATACCACACACAGCTAATGTTAGATTTGCCATTTAGGTTTAGCATAATCACAGCACAGGGCACATCCCTCTGAGTTAATTTATCACCAACTCACATAATGGCCCCCTTCTAAATCAATATAACTTTGGGAACCCCCCACTCGCTCTTTGGAGCACCCTTTTCTTTCCTGCTCTTTCTTTCTCACCTTGCCCTCATCATGCCTCCTTCAATCTTGCTCTGGGTTCTTCCGTTAATGCCAAGAACAAAGATTTATGCGACTATAAAACAAATCTAACTGTTCATATGGCTGAAAATGAAGTCGTTGTGGTTTCAGTTGTGGTATCTTCTGATCTCATCCCGAGAGAATAGCTCAGTGCAAAGCCTTGGAAACAAGAAGACACGAAGCAACACGGGTTCAATCCCGGGTCCGCGCTTAGAAACCTCTGAGTATTTGAGTGCGTTATAAATACGCAACTAAGACAAAAAAAATGACGCAAATAAAAAACAAACAATTCCTGTAGCAGTGCCTCGATGACCACGGGCTGTGTGAGTGCTTTAAAAATGCAAATAAATAAATACATTTTTAAAAAAAAAATTAGCATTCATTTCTGGGCAACATTAGTCCATCGCTCTGTATCTGTGCAGCTCATGAGATGACTCTGAGGCTGGGTAGGTGTACAGTGGGGCTCTGCTTGTATCCACATGGTCAGGGGTATCAGCTCGATGGATATATTTGTGGCCAATCTGTTGAAGCCTTTGTACTGTTGAAGCCTTTGTACTGTTGAAGCCTTTGTATCTATTGCACGTAGCACACTTTGCATCCTTGCGCCATAGCCCAACATCGTTGATTGATGTCTGTCAGGCCAGCCCCAAGAGCAGAAGACATTTTGTAATAAAGTGCCATCTGCTTCCCCACTCCATGTGAATCCTAGCACCACTATTCCCACTCTCTCCTACCTTCTCCGACAATCCCCAGCACTGTTGGCTTTCCTTAGGCTCAGACCGGGACCTCCTGATTTCTCCCCTCCCCAAATCAAGCACTCAAGGGCAGCCTTTCTTGAGTAGCTGGTGATGGGTAGGTGGTGGCTCCGGCTTGCTTCTTCCCCCATGCCCTTTCTTGGGCAAAACTGCCCACTACTCGTCTTATAGGTGAGATACCGTACCCCACTGTGCTTGTGACCCTAGTTATCCCTACCGTTGCTGTGGTCATAATGTCCACGCTGTGGAATTGTGAAAGTATGATTTCGCGATAGCTAACCCATTTTGTTTTTACTCCATACTGCAAGGCAACCCGACTGTGCTCTGCTCCTATAGATAACCAATGTGCACTTAATTTCCCAAATATTCTGTGCCCCCTCTGATCCTGCTCCTGGGATCTGTCCCACTGTGATTTAAAAATAGCTTGAGCACCTCTGGGATTTTAGTCTTGTTCATGCCCCTTCGCCCAATGTCTACCCACCCACTCACCCTACCCCTCGCCCATGTAATAACTCCACCCAACCTACCAAAATACCCACCTACACGACTTATCACCTACCTACCAAACCATCCTTTCCCACCGCCTACCCATGCACCCAACCTAACCCTTGCCTGCCTACATAAACACCCATCCACACTACCCCATGCCTGCCTACCCACCCAGTGGTGTAACACAAACTGTGGGGGCTCCCCTGCGAGCCATGCTAAGGGTAACTGACCCCCAAGCTCCTGGCCGAGCCATACTTCAAGATGGCCGGGACTACCAGGCATATGCAATGCACACAATGATCATGTGACTGCAGAGGAGCGACGCGCATTGAACTAGGTGAAAGATGTAAGCATGCTTTTAAATGAAACATTACCGCTTTCACCCAGCTAAGAAAGAAAGGGACGGAGCCTGGCCCCAGCACCCAAAAGTACCCGCATGTACCTGCGTGGCCAGTAACATTATGCACAGTAATGACACCATAGGGGAACATGGCCATGTGAATTAGCCGATATATACCACTATCCCCATGTAAGAACATACTCCTGTTGGCTTTTCCCTTAATGCTTGTAAAAATGTCATGTTAAAGTTAAAGTAAGAAAATATGCCATTTCAAGTTGCACAAATAGGCCCCCACCACGTTAAAGCACTCTTCATGTCCAGTAAAGAAAGCCATGACTCAGTAAGAAAATATCATCCCCCCCCCGCTGGCTGTACAAATATTCCCAGCCCTTCCACCATGTAAGAACACAAATGTTGGATCTGCCCTTAACATCAATATAAAATGCAATGCCACAATAAGGAAAACATTCCTGCTGGCTGCACATGCCCCTCTCCATCAATGTAAGAACATATCTCATGTCATTTAACAGTGGGAACATGGTCAGTCTACGTAGACCGTTTTACTATAAACACCCCACCCAACCACCCCCTATAAGTAATGACACTCATCAAGTTGGCATGGCCCAAAAATGGCAGTTAAACATGCATTGTCACTGTAAATAAACAGCCAAGCTCAACTGTCCCCTGGGCCCCAACCTAGCACTCACACATGCCCATTCCCCCACCAGTTATTCACCCAGAACATTCTCACTGTATTCCCCACGTACCCACAGAACATTCACACTGCATTCCCCACGTACCCACAGAACATTCACACTGCATTCCCCACGTACCCACAGAACATTCACACTGCATTCCCCACGTACCCACAGAACATTCACACTGCATTCTCATTCTCATGCACATTCCCCCACCAGTTACTCACCCAGAACATTCACACTGTATTCCCCACGTACCCACAGAACATTCACACTGCATTCCCCACGTACCCACAGAACATTCACACTGCATTCTCATGCACATTCACACACACCCATACATACACACCATTCACACTTACCTGCGGACACTCCTTCATGTTTGTACATAACACACACACTCTTGCTTTTGCATATGGATACATTCTTTAACATATGACACCCACGCAGACACGCACCTACAATAACATTTGTTGTTACCTGTTTCTTAAACCGACCAGCTCGGGACTCGATGCACCTCATCAGGCCTTGGGCTCCACGCGATCCATGCCTACATGAACCAGAAAGTAGGGAGAGCCTCCTGGTTCCTGACATGCTGGGTGTAGCCAGAGCATCTGAATCTCGACCTGCCACTATCACTGCTGCTCAACTCACCTTAGTCTCTGAATTTAGAAATAACATGGCGTGCTGGGTCCCCCTGCATTGTGGGTGCTGTGGTGGCAACAGCTATGCGAGTATACCCACCCACCCTGACCCACACCTATCCACTTACCTTACCACAAGTATGCCTTCCCACCCACCCCCATACCATCCCACATCTACCTATGCCCAAACTGTGCCTGACTACCTCAGACATACCACTCTCCCAACCCCCACCAACATTAGCTCCCTCTCACCCCCGGCACTGTCCATTCACTGTAGCTCACCCATATGTACCACTATCCACCATACCAGCCTCACACCCACACAAAATCCCCAGCTCACCCTCACCCTCCTTATCTCCCCCACTCTAGCTCCCCCACCCAATATCACTCAATTACAATATACAAATGCCGGTAAAATACCATCAAAAGTAGGTAGTAAATCCTCCAAACTGTGGGTGCATTTATTATCTCCACCTAAAGGTGAAGGTACACGGATTCAGGTGGAGAAACTGAAGCCTGATGGGTGCCTATTGGTCTCCAAAATGGTATGTAAAGGACACACATTTCTCAAACACACTTTCAAGCACCATGCAGCCCATTGCAGTTGCAAAGGTTGACATCCAGGTTGTCTTACTTTTCGTTGACCTGCAGAGGGTTGCACAGCAGCGAAAATGGATGGGGTGTGCGGTCAGGTGAGGTAAATGGACTGGGGGAGTGGATGATGGTAAGGTGACCTTTGACCTTACGTGACCATGAGGCTACCACAGATAGGTGTCAGTGGAGCAGCGCTGGGATCATCTTCCTCAGTCAAGGGGCCAGGTTGAGTGGTGGTGGTAATGGCTGTTACTAACAGTCCTGTGGAGGAGTCACCAAGGCTTGAGGTGACAACAACCTTAGTAGGATCTTGCAGCTACTACCAGCCATATGGGGTGCAGTGCAGGGGCTAAAAGTGGTGCTAAAAGCTGATTTCTTTATTGCACGTGCTTCCCATGTAAGGATGAGCTCAGAATACATGTCTTTTATTTTCGTGCATCATACATTTTAAAAAAAACAAGCTGGGAGTAGATCTCTTTCTTCGGCTGGGGCCTCCCTTTGGAACAGCCTCCCTGCCACTCTGAAACTTGAGGAAAACCATCTCTGGTTCCGGAAGCACCTCAAGACCTTCTTCTTTGCTTCTGCCTTCGCCCCACCCCCTGCTGATCTGTTTCTCTCTTGGCAACGTGCACCTGGCCACCCTCTGTCCCCTGGGCCCAGGTACCTGCTCACCCAACCACCCTCCTGCACTGCCTCCGGCCTCTCCTTGCAATGGGGACTGGATCTGTACCCATACAGTCCCCCACCCACCTTTATTTTCTTTCAGCACGTATCAAACATACCCTGTCTTCAGCCTTAAACACAGCACTTGCCACTTGCTGGCTGCACTACCACGCATTATTGCCTTTATTATCTATTTATTATTATGTGTCTGTTCTCCTCTGCTCCACACTTTCCACTTCACCCCCTTCCATGCACTTTTCCCCTTTCCGTTTCCCATGCACTTGCACGTATTTAAGCAGGACACCCATGCAATGTTGAGGCGGCTGGGTATATGTCTGGATGTCACGCATGTCCAGTAATGATCTCACAAGACGCGTGAGCTTTGCATTGTAACGTCCATGTGCTTTATTTGGTGTGTGATTGTTCTTTAGTGCACGTGATTGCTATTTGTGGAGTGCAGCTATGGTACATTCCCAAGATGAAGGCTGCACGAGGAAATCCGCCTAGGCTTGGGTTCTATGGGAGTGTCCTTTTAGAATCGTGTGACTTTGTCAAGGTTGTGAGGTTATGCTGTCTCTCTGGTTGATACCGTAATTGGTGATGTTTGCCTTTCAATGTACATTTCAGGGCCAGTACTAGGCACATGTGTTTTTCTTGGGGCCTTTACCTCTGCTTGCATCATGAGTAAGGTGATGCATTGGGGCCTGAGATCTGTCCCTCGCTCGCAGTCACGTGCGACATGCAAGATACTTTTCCTTCCCAAGGTTGGAGGCACAGTGGCTTGTTAATGATTTTAAAGAGGCAACACACTCCAGACCAGGACTCTTGCTACTGGCCAGGGATGCAGCACAGAATTAAAACACTTTTAAATTTATGAATTTGGATTCAGCTTTAAGAAGGCAGCCAACCCGTTTTACACCCCCCCTTGATGCACACGCCTTATCGCAATGGACCATGAACCTGGCTGGTGTTTAATTATTAATAAAAATCAAACACATTCACTATAGGGCAGCAATCACCAAAGGGTGATAATTACACAGTAAAATTATAGAATACACTTAGTTTAACCTTCTAATATAAGTTATACAATGTACAATTGAAAGAAAGCGAGATTACTTTTGAGTAGTGCTTTTAAATGGCACCACAGTTAAGCATTCTGCCTGCAATACTCCCTCAAACCCCTGTTAAACACATTTTATGTGGTTGGAGAGGAGTAGCAAGGAGTCAGGTATACTATGCAAAAATCGAATTGAAAATCCGACCTACCACCCCTGAATGGGAGGCAAAAATCAGATTGAGCTCCCTTAAAAAATGAGCAAAATGGCACTCAGAATTACTGAATGGTGATTTTGCATGTGCGGTTGAACGGATAAGGCAAGAATATGTGTGGCTGTATCAAAGAAGCAAGAAAACTCACAGGCTACAAGGCAAGGTACTAAACAATGAGCAAACAGTGTAGAAAATCGACTATGGAAGGAAACAAAGTTCAGCAAGAATCACACGTGTCAAAATTGCAATTGCTAAGTTTTACGGGTTTAAAATAACAAAACGGCTTGGAAAATTAGCTAATCAGACAAAATTGGAATGTAGTTTTAATGGGACACAGTGGGGCAACTGTAGTATGGTCTCGGTGAACAGCGGGGTGCATCAACTGGGCAAAGCCGGTATGGTCTCTGGATAATCCCAAAAGGGTTCAGTCATTCCCCCTTTTTCCCTGAATTATGGGGATTTTTGTAAGGTTTAATGCTGGATAAGAGGTTCAGCCTGGGTAAGAGGTTCTACCTTGATCTGCTATCAGCTCTCCCTGGCCTGGCACTGGAATCTGGAATCTTGCAGGGTGAATGTGGAATGTCTGGCTCTCTGGATGTTGATTTATGAATGCTGGATATTCTTGAATTGTGTCTGTCTGTCTGTATGTCTCCACCTTATATAGACCAGATGACATCAGAGTATTTTTACTATGTGGGCAGAACTAAGCTAGTCATACCTCTAAATCAGATAGGTCAGCCTGTAACTGTCGCTGACTCCCTGTAAGCAGATTGGACTGAAGGAATTGACTCAGTTTTAGTATGTGTGTTTTTATGAGGTGCATTGTTATGCCATAGTTACTTTTACCAAAATCAGTTATGACACAAAAACCAAATATTTACAATAGTTATCCTCCTGAAAATAAGATAGGCAGACTTCATATTTTACAAGGAATATGGTGTTCCAAATCCCAAGTCGGTGCAATGCTGTTTCGTCATTCTGCCAATCTTTTGCCATTTCCATGGAAAGCATTTCACCTAAAATTCTACAATTGTCTACATATATACATGTTATCACTGGGCATATTTTCATGAAGTTACAAAACTGTACCATGTACGCTTTCCCCAGAAATGACATTTTACTGGCATTTGCGTCCACCAAATGTCAGAAACTTCTACAATGTCTTATTTTAATGGCGCAAAAAAGACATTTAAAACTGTCATAATTTCAAAGAACTGTTTCTTTAGGTTACTGAAATAAATGTCATGATATGAACAGTCTTTGAAATCAAATGGGCTGGCTTTGTTTCCAAATATGGGCAGTGTTTCCAACCCTCCAGGCAAATGTCCTTCCCTGATCAACTTACACATGAGGGTTGCTATGACTCCCTTTTGATCCTAGGCAGTTTGAAGCTGAGGAGAGGTGTCAGAGGATTTCACACCTCTGTGCCAGCGCAGTCCATTGTCTCATGCTGAAGCTATGCTGCTCCGTCTGACAAGGTTGCTAGATTCTCCGCCTTGGCCCCTTTCATGTACCCAGGGGGCTGGTCCACTTGGGGAATTCTCTTCCCATTGGAGGCAGGGCACCTTTGAAGTCAGTGCCTGCCAAACCTGTTCTGCTGGTCTCAAAGTTATATATTTGCTCTTTCTTTCTTTCTTTCCTTCTTTCTTTCTTTCTTTCTTTCTTTCTTTCTTTCTTTCTTTCTTTCTTTCTTTCTTTCTTTCTTTCTTTCTTTCTTTCTTTCCTTCTTTCTTGCTTAAAAGCCAGTCTTTTTGTAAATAACTAAATTATACATTTAAACCAAACCCCATCCTCACCTAAAATACTATTTCTGTGCCAGTATTTGGGACGATTTCACGTTTTAACGTTCAAAGTGCTATTTCATCACTGTTGCATAAACACATTTACACATGTTTATTTTACATGGGGATTTCAACAGGTGCAGTTTCTTTAACACACATTTTCAGAACAGCTTGGACAGATCAGATCAGTTTCGTGGCAGGGAACGGTTCTAGAAATAGTTTTCCTTTGTAATTGACGCATAGCCAGGGAGAAAAGCTTTTTTTTTTAAGTCCTCTGCATGGGTTAATTTATTGCAAAGTAGGCACAGGTCATATGGCCTGAAACTAATTTCCCTGCTGTTCATAGATGTTGCTAGACACACATGCCATTCAGTGAGGAATGCCCTCCTTTGTTGGTGTACAACCTGAAGATAGATGGGCATGGATGTGCCTTACTGGAACCAAACTGTGTACTGTTGAAAAGATGGAAATAGCATCAGTGCGCAGTCATTTTAAACACTGAACATTTTGTCTTTCAGTTAGAAATCTTGAGCTTTAGCATAGCAGCGCTGCACTAGGCTGCTTTTGAATTCTTCTTTTTAGTGCACATTAAGAAAATAACAGCAGCAATTCTCAAGGTGTTCTGTTTCATCTCGCCCCATGTGTGCTCAACAGAGCCATTGCAGCCATTATTTGCAGTTTTGGTGCAAGGGAACAAGTGTTCAGCAGAGACAGTGCAGTCATTCTTATTGTAACTGCTGAAAATGAAGTTTGGTGGTGCAGGATAGTTCTGCTGGGCTGGTAAATGTACCTCACAGCCTCCACTGTGCCCCCTCACGTGGCAGCAGTCTCTTGGTGGTGGTTGGTGAGGAGACTGCTTAAGCGCGCCTTCAGATCATTTCATCTCTTTCAGACATCGTTGACATCTGGCTGCAAGCTTCCCAATGCCACCACCTTGACTTGGATAGTAGTTTATAGCTCTTTTGCATTGGACACCTCCACATTGGCGAGGGACTGTCGTGCCCCCTCACTGTATCTGTGTTTCTGGACCGTTATTTCAGGCACCAACACGTTTACTTCTCTCCTGGCTTCTTTCAAATGAGTGTGATGCTTAGATTGCAATGGGAAACAGTGGATTTTGAATGGACCACATTTTCCAAAATGCCCACTGCCCACCATCCAGTTTCTGCAATTATGTTATTCTTGCACAGCAGTAATTCTACCAATCTTTGGAGGAACTATATCATAATAAATCTGCTGAAATTCAAGGTGGTGTCAGTGACTGCTGAAAATTGGCATATTTTTTGTTAAGTCCCACTATTTGGCAGTAATTATGCCTGACATTAATTAGCGTTACCATCAGGGCAGTTGATGTGCTTGTAAAATGGAGGCCATTACTCCTATCTGTATGGCAGTAAGAATAAGGCAGAAATACTACCGGTTTTAACACCTGACTAGTAATGCGGCCCATTGTAATGTGGGTGTTTCTAGTACAACAGATGACACGTCTATAAGCCAATCAGTGTGAGTGCCCTACTGATTTATTTGCTAAGCACCACAGTGCTCAGGGCGTTGTTCTTTTTTTTAATGAGAAAACCACACCTACATACTTATTGTGAATAAAACAAAATGATTTAAGCAAATATGTCTGTATGATTTTGATGAAAATATAGTTTCAAGTGGGACCACATATCAAAAACAAGTTAAATGTGACAAGCACATGGGGGGCGGAGACATCAAACACTTGGCTTCAAAAGTAAAGGAGATGATATGGCCATGCACATGGTTCCAGTAAACGGTGGTAAGCCGGTAAATCTTGACAAGTATGCTTGCTCAAGAGAAATGTGCACAATATACAAGTACAAGTCTAGTCTGCAACGTTATGTGCGGTTACACTCTGGTTCATATTGCTTTACTGTCCTTGAATCGAAGGACTGTTGTAAGACTTTCCTAGTAAGGTAACAAAATAAAATAAACAAAATTAAAACTTTAAAACAAACATGTATCAATTCAGAATAGCTTTGAGCTTTTCTCTGGGTAAAGAGCAGATCCCCAATGAAGCAAATGGTGTCACCCTAAAATTTGGAATGCAGGTTGTATTGGTGGTTAAAAAGGGACAACGGTTGTGAGAGGTTCTGGTGTGAGCAGCAAGGGAGGAGGTGCGTACTAACCATTGTTGTTGAGGGGACCAGATTTGATTGAATACAGATGCTTTCTTTAACAGGTTTTCCAATTACTAGAGCACAATTTCTTGCCGGAGTGCAGTCGCCATTTCCTCAGAGACGATGCATTTCACAGCAGCTCTGGCAGCGACTGACGCCAGGACAGTTGGCCCAGTGTTTCAGTGACTCCTGGTCCTACATTTGCACTAGATAATGGGTGTGCCCTACCTTTAACTGGAGCACCCCACTGCCCACAAATGGGCTCAGTTTCACCAAGTGAATAAAAGAATGAGGCACGTGACAAGCTGTGCAGAGTCACCCTGCAGCGCAGCAAGGTGTCCTGAAGCACAGTGGGCTCTGCACCTATGCCCAGCCCCGATACCTACCCACCTACCCACCAACAGGCAGTCCAGAAAACACCGAATTGGGAAGCAGGACAAAAGTATCACTGGGTACCTCAGCTGCCGGATGTCATCATATTTTTCCTTTCACTAATCTGATCGACTATTCTAAAAGATCTTAAATTGTGCAAATATATACCTAAACTTTGTTAATAGAATTGGCACATTTCAAACTCGGCCAATCCTTTAAACTGTTAATTCAATGCTCAAATCTAAGGTTTAATCATTCGGTGTATAATGTGTCTTTTCATTCTTTTCATTCCTTCAGGGAAGTCTTAATACCTCAGGTCAAGGCATGGAAATCACAGGTGACCATACAGAGTCGTTGCTGATTTAACCTTTTCTAGTCCCTCTCACCTTTTTGATGGGCACTACCTGGACAGAATTAGAGGAAGGCCCTGTGGGTCCTGTGTAGCCAGTCTCCTGCATATACAGGGAGGCACCAGTCTTGGCCATTCCTGTATGTTATCTATTGCGCATGCTCGGGGTGCATCTAGCCATTGCACTTCCGGATGGTGGGACGGGGAAACACCCACAACCTCTCCCTGGGCACGATGCAGCCCCTGACATGAGTCATGGTTTGCCAGGTAAAAACTGGACAATGAGGTGTATCTATGTCCAACACATGCACAAAAAGTCAAATCTGGCCTACATTTGTTACATGCCTGCCAGTTATGCTGGAATGGGCATACAGTATATTTTGTGAAGACTGTGAAACAGACATTGCAAAGGTAATGAACATATGATTATATTATCTTCACAGCCTGATGATCAGGAGGGACTATTCATCGCTAGGTGTCATCGCCCTTTGCAGAGAGGAGCCGATCCCTACCAGAGACAGGCGGGCAAGAAGTGAGCGGCTCTGTGTAAATCATTATAATTACTATATACAATTCACAGGGGTTTGTGATGAACACGAAATCAACTTCTTAGATCTGACAATACATTCAGATGGCGATAAACTACAGACATGGACATTTAAGAAACCAACAGAAGTGAACTCGACGCTGCATGCGAGCAGTTGTCATTTTCACTCAACCATATTCAATATACCATCAGGTGAATATATTAGAGCGAGACAAAACTGTCAACATGAAGATAAATTTGAAGAAGAGTGTACCCTATTACAACAACGCTTTAGGAACAGGGGTTACTCGAACAAATCTGTAAAAAGGGCATACAAGAAAACAAAACTTATGAAGCAACAAGATACCTTGAAATATCGACCAAAGAGGAACTCAGATTCGAACTTGGCAATTAGTTTCATTACCCGATATTGTTCTGATCACCAGACAATACAGAAAATACTGAAGAAACATTGGTACCTAGTCAAATTGGATGATCACATTTGCAATTTCGTGGGTGAGTATCCACGCATAACCTATAAAAGAGCGAGCACACTCAAGTCCATTCTTAGTCCATCCCTGCTGCCGGACATTACAAAGGACAATCAAGGCACATGGCTACATAGAAAAGACCTGGGTTTTAGAAAATGTGGCACATGCCCGCATTGTAAATATGCGCACGACCAAACTAAGGAGTTTGAAGATATCAATGGTAAACAATGGACCATCAAACAGGCCAATAATTGTAAAACAAAATTTGTTGTCTACTGTATCATTTGCGTATGTAAGAGAATATATATTGGTAGTACCAAGAGAGCTTTGAGAATCCGGATACGTGAGCACCTGGCAAAGATTGGCAGCCAGGACCCATCGATCCCACTAGTAGAACATTGGCAGAAGGTACATCAACTGCATAACTAATCTGACATCAGATTTATTGGTCTACAGCAAGTGACTTTGAATAAAAGGGGTGGTGACAGGTTGAAAGCATTGAGAAAAGCTGAAGCGCGAACAATATGTTATTTCAATTCTACAGCCACAGGCCTTAACAGTGACAATGAAATAGTTTCCTTTTTGTAGTGTTAGCCAATTGTAACATAGCTCCTTGCTGTTAAGCGGCCTCACTTCAACACTACAGCTAAGTCAATGCCTAGTCTGGGATGCTGAGGGAAACCCTTATTGATATATTTTTAGGTCCAGTTCATGTACTCTGGATGACAACCCTTATATAACACCCTTTTATTTGGCAGAAAAGGATTGTTATGAGATACAGGTGTCCTGACAGTTAAATATGTTGAGCAAGGGCTGCAGATTGAGGCAAGGGTTGAGGGCAACCTGCCAACTTTGCCAACGGTATGTAAGTAAGACAGAAGGTTGTTTGCCTGATATCTGCGCATAAAGACACACATCAACTAAAATTAATATAAAATTTAATTGAAGAATTCTTGAACAGCCTTTGGGAAATTCATAAGACAGCCTGACACGTGTTTTGAGCTGAGGTGCTCATCATCAGAGGCTGGTGATTCTTATTTTCCTTGTGAATCAACCTAGACAATAAATGATTAGTCATCCAGATCAATAAATAAAGTGGGCTCAACTAAATTAAACGCTTCCGATGCGTGAGAGATCAGCGTCACTGCCGATGTGAACTGGAGCCTAATTTAGTTGAGCCCACGTTATTTATTGATCTGGATGACTAATCATTTACTGTCTAGGTTGATTCACAAGGAAAATAAGAATCACCAGCCTCTGATGATGAGCACCTCAGCTCAAAACACGTGTCAGGCTGTCTTATGAATTTCCCAAAGGCTGTTCAAGAATTCTTCAATTAAATTTTATATTAATTTTAGTTGATGTGTGTCTTTGTGCGCAGATATCAGGCAAACAACCTTCTGTCTTACACAATGTTAGCTGGTAAGACAGTCAGTAGTGGGCTCAGGGACCGCCCTGGCAATGGCGGCCGCCACCTCCAAGATGGCGAGAAGTCAGTGACACTTGAGGTCACGGCGGACGTTTCCCTAGCGTTCCGTCAGGCGCAGATTACCATGGAAATGTTACACACATTGCCATGGACATCGTGCACGACAGAGATAACAAGATGGCGCCCGCGGTCGGCATTCTGTTTTTGCCGATGCGTGTGACTGTCTGTTCGTAGAGTAAAGGTAAGCCGGAGAGAGCTCTGGTCTTTGAATGCTCGTTTCTCCAACAGGTCATGTTAAACGTAGACTCTTGAATGCGGATACCTAGCTAGGAAGCCACAAGCCAAGGTGTTTCTGATGTGTGACAAGACATTTGTGATTTGGTCGTATGTAATTTTTGAACAAAACGCGTCTTATGAGGGACGTATCCACTAGTACACGGAACTCTTTTTTTATGTACTCCCATTACAACCTAGCCCACGGATACTTTCGCACATATTGTGATTAACACTAAGCAGAGACATGCCAATACGTTACTTGCACTTAGTATAGGGAATTTTGGCATGAACACTATCTTTAAGAATGAGAACCTAATTAACATTTTTGTCATACCAATACCTGATATCACACTTACTTGATTACAGATTCTGTTTTGGGGACCTTACCCCGTTACTACTACAGTGACAATAGTCTTTTGGATTGGTCTCATACTACTACGGGTAAGCATAATCATTTCGTACAGTTTTGGGCAATACGCTGACAGTTTGCCGATATTGGCTTAATTACTACCAACCTTATTAATCACTAACTTTCCGGTTTTCTCTCCTTTGTGTTGTCTCTCTACTGTTCTGTTTCATTGGTTGATTTTTGAAATAATGTACATATTTGATGTGTTTTTCTATAGCCTTGTATCCTCCCGTAAAACCAACCCTTGTTTTTCTGTCTTTTTATCAATACTTTGATGTGATAATCTGTATTGTGGCATGATGGAATAATGCCCGTGTAATAATTCTTTTAACCGCTGCATTTATGCTGATATCACGCCTTTCTGCTAATTAAATTTGATTTAACTATGGTAAAGAATATCACATACATATGGTGATTTGCTGTGCAATGTTATGTAGCCCAGATTTGAAAAAGGCTTAGCATAGCCGAAACATGTTATCGTTTATGGTCTTTTTTCGTTTCTGAATGTGTGACAATGCAACACAATTAAACGAACATATATTTTGATGGCGCTGAGTCCTGGAATCTCTTTTGCTTTACACATTCTAATTACAACTAGATAGGCCCTTCAGTAAGAGATGGGGGACTCAACTTACATCGAGGGGTCAAGTCCCAAAGTGTGGGGACTCATTAACATACCAATCGAATGTGGTGTCACCAGAAATTAGCATATCAAGGTGCCCCCTGGAAAAAGTTGCGGGACCCTCGACTTGAGCCCTGCTTCCATACAGACTCACTATCCGTGCATCGCCATCCTTCTGCAGGTGTTGGACTTTCACAAGCACAGACCTGTTCTCTTTCCCTAAGTGCCGGAGATTCCATACTCTCTGAGCTTTGCAGGGGCTTGAGTCCTGGTCAAGATTTTGAGAATGCTTTGACCCAGAGATCACCTCCCTGGCCGGAGGCCCTTGCCAGCCATTACTCCACTGCTTTGGGGGGGTTTGTCCGCACTGAATGCTATCACCCTTAGCTCTCCCATCTGCATGTCAGCAGCCATTATTCATGGATGATGCCCAGCCCCTCCCTGACTATAGGCAAGATTCCTTCTAATGTCGCCTGGGTTTGGCGGCATCATAGAGAACAATGCATATCAATGAAAGGCAATGTAGAGTAAGCAGGCCAATGTTTCAGTGGGTCCCCAATGTTCGATTTTATTCCGGGTGACTGCAGCAGACCATTTCTATAGACTTGGTGACTTGTTCATTATAATGATAAACCATTTTTTTTTTACTTTTCTTCGAATACTGTATTGCCATTTTGTTTACAGCCCCTACAGTGAAGGCTCTAATGTGAATTTAGTAGCCAGGCACATAACTGATTATTGTGTAGGAGAAAATCAAAGAGAGTACATTTCCTTTCACATGAGTAGCAGAGTGAATGTAGTGGGCAAGACATCTTCAGGTTCAAGTTGCAATGAAAGCACTCAGACCCTGTGGATGCGACACCAACAGTCTGAGGAACAATTACAAAAGCTAAAGCAGTTACAGCACAAACTGGTAATCATCCATTTGATGCAGCTCTTCTTGCAGTAGAAAGCGCACCAACATGTTTAGAAAGAGCAAAAGGCCTGAGAATATCCATCCTGATATGCAGCACCACTCCAACCTTGCCAGTTCTGTTACTCCTGTGAGTTAGAAGGACGTTACACCACATTGTGCCCAATAAGCTGACTACGAGATGGACACTGACCACTAGCCCCTGCTCTGTCAGGAAATGCCATTGAGGTCCTGGAATCAGAGCAGCTGGAACCTTGCAAGTTGTGAGCTCCCAAACAATTAAAAGCTGTCCTGAATAGGTACACTTTGGAGAGGAAGTAATGCCGCCTGGGGTACCAGGTAAGTAGCAAGAGAGGTAATTCACATGCCCAGGGACCAGCATCTTCTTCCCACCAAGTTAACACATGTGATGGAGCCTCAGCAAAACAAATCACTCTGATTACTGAAGTAGGTTGAAGTGTGTTTATTTGGGACATATACAGATAAGTTCACATGAAATGGAACAGCCAAACTGCAAAACAAAAAGGTCTTTGGGAATTTTGGTCGCTAAATCCATCCCTCTCTTTCTCGACTTCCCTGGATCTTCCCTTCTCCCTTGCCCAGGTGTCCATAACAGGTTTTAGCTTTATGGACATGTGACCCCTACTATCTGGTTCTTACTAATTGCTTTGGGTGTTTTTCCTAAGTCATTGGCTGATTGACTGCCCAGGAGCCGTCTAGCTTTCCCTCTCCCAGCCCCACTTAGTGTTCTAAGGGAGCTTGGGGATGGTGCCTTCTTCCACATGCTTTCAATTTCTTGACACACATGCATAATCTTACCTGGCCCTCTTCTACACTGCTGTCCCATGATATTCTCTTTCCCGCCATGCAACTATCCCTCCAATGTTACACTCCATCTTCCTACCACCACCCGTTGATACTGTCTTATTGCCTCCTCTCACTTCCTACCACTACCTCCTGCTACTCCTCCCTACCACTTCACTTCTTTACCTCTACTACTTCTCCACAACTTCAACCAGCTCTCTGCTCTTTCCACTATTCCTACTCTACTACAACTACAGTACCACTGCTCACTACTGCTGTCTCTCTACTTCTCTACTACCTCTACTACCGCTACTACTCCCACTACCTCTCAGCTGAATCTACCACTACTACTCCTCTTTTTCTACTATTATTCCTTCTTACTCTATCCCTCACTACTACCGCCACTACAACTACCGCTCACCACTGCCACTTCTCACTCGCACTACTACTCTACCTATCTACTCTCACTAGCTCTACCACTACCACTACTTCACTTACTCCTTACACCCATGCACAACTACTCCATAGACCCCACTGTCCAAAAACCTCCACACTTCACTACTCCGCTCACCTACTGGTCTCTCGGTCCTCCTCTTTCCACCTCCTGACTTCACCCTTTTACAAACAACAAAACTACTCCCAGCTTCTTCCCAGGGCCTGGGAGGAGCTTGCCTGAGCACACTCCAGCACCTGAAGGGGTGTTTGGGGTCAGACTCCCTCCTTCCCCTGATATGGCCTGGTGATAGGCCCTGTCACATACAACACTACAAAAGTCTGCTGCCAACCCAGCTGATTTGATTGGGCAGGTAGTCACAGTTGCAGTTCATATGAAGCACTCCGCATAATGAATATAATACACATTCCACGGAACAATTGACTGGATTAAGTCTGATGGGAGTAGGAGATTTCACCTCTACATATCTGGGGATCTTTGTGTGAACATCGATTTCACACAAGAGGGAGCTGCGTTGAACACTATTCTCACTGTTTTGGCATTGGTTTTCCCAACCCAGAATGCTATGCCAACCCAGAAGTACCCTTCTTGATTGTAACCAATTCTGCAACATTAGGGTTACTAGCAAGAATCTCAAAGCTTGTGGCAGGCCCACGTTATGCTTAAATTTTAACAATGCATTATGTTTGCCTTCTGTTCTACCAGAAGAAGGAAATGGCTCTCAATGATCCTCAAGAGTGACCAGTGAGAGATGTGATCATTACTAAGAGCAACTAGAACAGTATTCTAGCTCATTTCTCTGTGATGATATTTTGACAGATTCATCTAACCCACCCTGGAGACCCAGAGGCCTATTCATTCTGATGGCAGTGCTTACCAGTAAGCTTGTGAAGAACAAGCCATTTGTACACCCGTCACCAGTCTCACAGATTATACTGTCCAGTTGTCTGTAGGTATTATGTGTGCTCAATTTTATTTGTTAAGCAAGAGTGTAGGATCCCCCTACTGAGAACGAACATGGGTCAAATACCCATTGCACATAATACATACAGATATATACAGAGATGTCAGACTGATATATTCATTATACATCAAGAGAAATGGGCCAAGAATTTGTATTGTTCCTAAAGCTGTAGTAGGATGGTTCTGCTCTTAGGTTCCCAGGCAATGAGTTCCAAAGTTTAGAAGCCATTACTGGAAAGCTACTTCCGCCTGCTTTCTGCAGTTTAAATCTGGGGACCTTCAGGCAGTGTGAGTGTGTGGCTCTGGTAGGACGTTCTGAGTTTTGTTTTTGGCAAATTTAACAACTAGATATTCAGGGATAGAGTTAGAGATGTTTTTCTGTGTAAGGGTTAGGGTTTTGAAATGCTCATGGCCCGACCTTTTTCTCCACTGTCTGAAAGCCTCACACATCCCTTTCTCATGGATGTGTCGGGAATAATTGAAACAAATAATAAAATGTATCATCTCACTCTTCCTCTGTGATCACTGTCCTGTGTGTGAACTGGCTCTAACCATACCTTGTAACTCATCCATCTCCACAAACCTGCTCCTACTTCCTTACCCCTGCTGTTGGAAAATTACTGCCAATGTAACCCAGTGCCCTCCTAAGGTATTCACTTGATGTACCAGACGTGTAACCCTGCTGTGCAGCCTTCCCCAGAGTGCCCCCACTAAATCCAGACCTCTGACGCAGTATATTGTTCCCTAAAACTAACATATGTCGTTATACTCCCCACTCACCTTGATGGGCTAAGACCCGCCCAGTCGCCCAGGATATCACAGAGGACAAATCCCATAAGCCCTATACCCCATAAATGTCCCAATGAAAGATGATATAATCACGTTTATGCAATTTATAGGTTTTCAAGATTTAATCAAAGGTATACTAATGATTGTTGTTTATTATATGTCTAGTGGTAGTTTCTCATGACAGCTTAGTTAGTGTCAACTCCACCTCGCCGTGACCTAACCCTCACCCGTCCCTAACACAGGCAGCTGGACCTTGTGACGCTCACCCTCCTGCCAACTGGGCAGCCTATCCAGAAAAAGCAGCACCTAAAGAAACATATGTAACATCGCGCCCAAACCAATCCTGTACTAATGTAATACCCTATGCTAATGATGTCATCGATGATGCTGTTTTGCTTCATATTTCCATGTAACTGTTTTGTTTGCCAGAGCGCTCTCGAAGCAGCAGAGTTCTCTGGATGCTAACTTTATATAAAAACATATTAATCTTGCAACCTGTTCTCCTAGTCTCATTCCCTACTGGGATGGGTTATACGTTATAAGTTTGCGTTAAGTCGGGGAGTGAGCCTTTACATTTGGTGACACCCGCAACGTGATCGAGAAGGGTGTGCCGAGAGAGGCCCTCATGCCGTGTGGCGAGATCCGGGATGCCCCTAGCAAAACCATCGCCTCCGCGGTTGACCAGTGTGCGCACAAACAGCAAGGTTCCAAGGGTCCCCGTCATCTTTGCAAATATTCAACTGCTCCCCCAGGCGGGTTGCGGGTTGGTTGGGATGCAGCCCTGATTGTGGATAGACCGTGAACGGAGGCTCTTGGACCACCCTGGACATGTGAGTACTGGTTGCGAGATTCTGAAATAAGGGGGGAAATAGCAAAATCATTGGTGTAAAGATAAGGACAAGAGAATAGGGGAAATTGAGATTTGCGTGTTAGGGACTGTCTGAGTGAAACTGTTAGGCTTTTCTTATCTATCCTTTATATGGCCATTTGGTTGTTGTGGACAAAGAGATAAAAAGGAATACGGGATCCTAGCTCCGGAGTTGGGTAGAAGGCGGCGCCGCATAGCATTATCTCAACCAGTGCAGGGTATAAGTGGAGATAAAAGAAAAAAAAAAGTAGGAGTCTCATATATTTGGTAGGTTCGGAGTAGTAATTTAGAATATTCTTTTTCCGTGTGAGCAAAATTCTTAAAGGAGGTAGCGTAAAGGGGCTCCGAGGTGGGGAGTGAATGAGAAAATAAGAAGAAGAAACAAGAGACTAGAATAAATCAAAGGGGCGATTCGCATTAGAAGGTAGTACATGTTACATGTTCAATGTATTCAAGTTTATTATGTTTGTCTGTCAATTAAGTGTTTGTCTGTTTATGTCAATATATAAAATAGGCATTGATTAAGAGTGTTTTAGGGTTCCTGAAATAAGGTGTAAGTAAAAAAGGTTATTGACATTTAACTTTGTGTGGGTCAAAAGGTATTGAAGAGAGAACGGGAGAAGTTTTTTTGTTGATCATATTGTGTTAGATACCCGGTATAAGAGTAAAAAACACCAAAAAAGAATTGGGATAAAACATCAGGGGTGGGAATACACTATTAGCACATATTTGTCAACACCTCCCATTGTACAGTGAAAAAATACAGAAGTACCATGAACAATGGCTCACAGAAATAAAAGGAGAGGGCTCGTCCCAAATATGGCCAGAAGGAGGATCCTTTGAGAAAAGAGTGTTAGATCTTGTAGCAACCCATCTTTTAGCAAAATATCAAGGTAAGCAATTGCAAAACAGACGTGAAGTACTAGATTTATGGAGAATTTTTGAAGAAACAGCCCCGAGCAGTGATGCCAATAAGGAAGGGTCTTCGGAAGGGCCTACAGCCCCCAAGGGGGGAGAAAGAGTAACCGCGGAGGAGTGTACGGTAAAAACAGGGGGAAATGACCTCACTAGGCTTGACCTATTATTAACTAGGCCCACAGCAGGATACTGCGATCTCAGGTATGTGCCTGCGCCAAGTGCCCCGACAACCCCAGCAGCCACGGCACTGCCACTTTATGACCCAAGAGGGATATACGGGCCCACTAGTGCACCTCGGTGGACATAGCGCGGCTTACTGGGGATTTAGAAAGACAACTTGCTAATACTCAAAAGGAAATAACACGGCTAAGAGCATTGTGTGATCGGAGAGGTACCACCTAGTGTAGCCAGTGATCTGACGCCTCCATCCAGCATAGCGGGGGGGTCTACACCATCTCCGCCGCGACAGGGGAATGTGCCTAAGGGACCAGAACATGAGTGGCAATCAGGAGAGTTTTTCTTCCATTTAAATGACAAGCCAATAAGAATAGTGCGAGCAGAAGCCGCAGACGACCGAGGAGGAGAGGGACAAGGGGAGAGAGAATCAGATGGGGAGATAGATGAAGTATGGAGTGATCTGAATGAGTACGAAGATGGGGTAGCACCAGCGGATACTCGCTTTCCTTAAGGGAGGACCCAGAGGATGGGGGAGGGCTCCCAAGATGGCAAGGGAGACTGAGACAAAGAATTGGAAACATGTTGTTAAGTAAAGCAAAGAAGGTAACGGTAAGTAAAAAAGGAAGTGAGGCCAAACTACAGATGCCTCTGATACACAAGGCAGTGGGGAGGCCCCACTACATACCATGGGCACAGATGGATAAAAACAACTTGTTGAAACTACTCCCTCCACTTTCGGGTGGGGTGGGGAAATGGATACACGCATTTGAAAAGCACACAGCTGGGGAGCCCTTGGCGATAGGGGATGTAAAAAGATTATAAGTGTCTGCAGTTGGAGACCAAGCAGATGGAGTGTGGGTGAAGGCCGGTTTCCAGGGAATAACACTAAACTGTGACCGCCATGATGGGTCATCGTTCAACAATGTGAGGGCGCAGGAGGAGGAAGAGGCTGCGCAATTCATCCTTCATGGTGCAGGACTTGTGGAGATCAGAAACGGGCACGGCATGGGACCAATTCACTGCCTTATTCTACTCTATAATTAAGCGGGGGCTCCCAAAAGAGGTACAGAAGGCCCTGTATAAAATAGCTGGGATTGAAGCCAAAGGCTGGCCGGAGATACAGAGCATAATAGTAAATCATTGTAGGGGGATCAAAGACGAGAGAAAGAGATAGCACAGAGAAGGTTGGCAGACAAAACAAAGTTAGTTCAGAATAAATTAGTGAAGGTTGCGGCAATCAATTCAGCGCTAACCACTGAAAGGCAGGGAGAAGGGGAGGAGAGATGAGGAAATACACCAGCAAGGATGGCAGCAGCTTGGTCTGCAAACGGACAAGAGCAATGGGCAGGGGAGAAGCAATACGAAGACCCCCAATGGCAGGGCAGACTCGCAAGAGGACGAGTTGGGTACCGGGGACAGAGAGGAGGATTTGGGGGGATGGCAAACAGAGGATTTGGAGGACAAGGAATGAGGGGAGGACCACAAGGATCATGTTGGAATTGTGGGAGGTGGGGACATTTTTCTAGAGAATTCCGGATGCGGCTAACAGGGTATTACCAAGGGCCACCTCAGATGGGAAACGAACAGCAATTTGGCCACTCACGCCCAGGGACTCCTTATGGGTTACCAATGGGTGGGCAACACGAGCAGCGCTCTAATGAGTATCCGCAGAGAACACAACAGATGCAACCCAGACAGCAGCCCCAGCAGCAAGGCATGCAACAACAGGTAGCACTTCAGAACACGATGGGAAATGCAAACACTAACATTTTTGCAACAACTGCAAATAGCACACCGGCACCTTTTTCGCGGCGCAGCTGTAGTGGGGGACAATGACTTTTCCGTCCCCGGAACAGAAACATACCCCGACTAGGACAGCCCACAGAAAGCACTTGCGTTTCCAGTCCTATCAACTACCCTACGTGCAGAAGAGGAACCACTGGTGGGTGCAGAGATAGGCAAGAAACAGTTTATCTTTATGGTGGATTCGGGAGCTGAAAAATCATGCCTCATGGAAGGCCGGTTCCCGCTCTCTGGAAAAAATTTGGAAATGCAGGGGTTCTCTGGGGCTATTTTAAAAGTTCCTTACACAAAAGATCTAGACATAATGGTGGGGGAAAAGACAGTGCAAGCACCCTTACTATATCATGAAGACAATAAATTTGTTGGGACGGGACCTCCTGAGCAAATTGAATATGACCATCTCCTTCACAGAAGGAGGGATAGGGTGCTCCACTACAGGGGTATGCCCAGTAAGAGCTATGTTGATGATCAGTACTATGACAAACAAAATTGCAGTAAGGGGAGTGCCCATAGATATAGACATGTTCTTTTATGAATACGAGTACTTGCTAGAGTGGTGCCCGAGATAACACGCAAAGAATGGAGAGTGCCATCTGATTTTGTTTTCCGTCCCATTGTAAACTCAGATATTTTGCCAGGTACGATAATGTCTATTGACTTGGAAGGGGTACAGGTTTCAAGCAAACGTATTGCAGTAATAGGACTGGGCACACAAATGGAGAACAGTGCTGTGCATAGACCCAAATATAGCTTTGCGTGATTTGACTGATGAGGAATTGTTCACTAACAATGATACTGATGGGGAAATTATAATGGAAATAAGTATACCTTGTGACATAATGATCCAGCACAGAGAATTACACAACACTCTCATGGCTAGCATTAGTGCACCACCCACTATATTTGATGATGATATGGGAAAGTACTGCCAGAACTATGGACAACAAGCCCACACAATGTAGGGTTTTTCCAAGAGGTCATGCCAATAAAAATAAAATTGTAACCCGATGCAATCCCACCTAGAGTGAAACAATACCCATTATCAAGAGTAGCATAGGAAGGAATAAAATAAACTATAAATGCATTATTACAACAAGGTATAATAGTGCCATGAAATTCACCCTGTAATACAGTGATTTAGCCAATCAAAAAAGTAAGGGGCGGGGCTTGGAGGATGATACAGGACTTCCGCCCACTTAATGATGTAATACAGAAGGAATTTCCTCTAGTGCCTAACCCAGCGTCCATTTTGTGCAGCATCCCAAAGGAGGCCACATGTTTTACAGTTGTAGATTTGAAAAGCACCTTCTTCTCAGTACCACTCGACCCCAGTTGCCAGTATCTAAGAGCATTCACACTGGGGGGGGAAACAGATATGAACATTGTAGATTACCACAAGGGTACTGTGAAAGCCCCAGCATGTTCAATAGGATTTTGCATGAAGACCTTGGTAATGTGGATGTAGAGAGCACGATAATCCAGTACGTGGCTGATCTCCTCATCTGCAGTAAGAGTGAAGAACAGTGCAGAGCTGATTCGATTTCATTGCTAAATTTACTGGCCACGAAGGGATACAAGGTGGACAAAGGTAAACTGCAATACTGCCTAGCAGACGTACTATACTTAGGGCAGTTTATTTCAAAAGATGGTAAAAGAATGATGCGAGACAGAGCTGCAGCAATACGTCACACAATAATATCCCAGACAGTGAAGGACATGCAGACATTTCTTGGCATATGTAATTATTTCTGTGCATGGAATCTAAATTATGCGGCCTACACACGCCCCTTGTTGCAAGGACTAAAGGAGGCACAAAAGACAAGCACCCCAATAAATGGACCCAGGAAATGATGACACAATATTTTAAATTAAAAGATCTCATCACGCAGGCCCCAGTTTTAGCGAACCCTGATTATGACAGGGAGTTCTACCTCTTTCCACAATGCAATTGAATATTGATGACAGCAGTTCTAACACAGAAAACTTCACTAGGCCACAAGCCTTTGGCCTACTACAGTGGCACATTAGATTCAATGATGCAGGGCCACTTCATGTGTGAACAAGCTCTCGCAGCCGCAGCTTTCGCGATAGAGAAGAGTGCCACCATTGTAATGGGATGCTCAGTGACACTGTATGCAGAACATTCACTCTTTGCCATCTGGAGAGATCAAAATCAACACTCACCACACAAAGAGCAACAGCTTACGAGATCATAAGATCCATCCCAAATGTCCATTTAGTTTAATGTAAAAGTGTGAAACCTGCTACATTCATTACAGAGCCCTGTACTGTAGAAGATATGCAAGAACACGATTGTGCCACATATGAGGCGGAGGGTGATGATATCCCAAAAGCAAGCAAGAATGCCCTTGAAGAAGGGGAAATATACTTTGTGGATGGGTCAGCCTCAATAGACAGTGAGACAGGAGAAAAGCATGTAGGTGCAGCAGCAGTAAGAATAGAAGGGGAGGAGTATGAAGTTATAGTGCAGAAACGCCTCCCATCACATTACTCAGCACAAGCAGCAGAATTGATTGCACTAATTGAAGCATTACATACAGCCAAAGGATGTGCAGTAACAATATATTCAGACTCGGCATACGTGACAACGACGGTACATTCAGGGTTGTCAAGATGGCAAAGAAGAGGGTTTAGGAGGGCAGATGGCTCGCCGGTACAAAATGCTGCACTATTAAATGATTTGATTGAGGCACTAGCAGAACCGTCAGTCGTAGCGTTGGTAAAGTGGCAGGCACACACCAACAACACGGATGCGATCTCGCTTGGGAACGCGGCAGCGGACGCCGCCGCAAAAGAAGCAGTATACTTTGATGTGCCTCAACAACTAGAATGCATTGTAATAACACCCAGTTCAGAAGTACAGGAAGAAGGATATAACTGCACACCCATTCTTCAGGTGATAAAATTACAAAGACGTGCACCCCAGAAGAACAAGAATTATGGGGAAAAAGATGATGCAAACAGTCTCCCACAGACTTAATATGGCGACAGGAAATGACAGGAAAAGTATGATGTCCGTAGAATTGTTACAAATAGCATTCCAACAACTACACTACCCGACACATATAACAAAGCAACACATTGCAGCAGACATTCAGGAGGAGTGGTTCATCCCCAATTTACAGGAACACTTATCAAAATTCACAATAGAATGTACAACATGCCAAACATACAATTCAGGCATGACACTGAGGACATTACGAGGAACACTGCTACGCCCTGTAGGGCCTTTCAGGGACCTCCATGTTGACTATGCAGATATGGGAGAAAGATGTAACGGGGCAAGGTATCTCATTGCAATAGTTTGTTCCTTCTCACGGTGGGTGGAAGCTGGACCATGCCCCCACCCCGATGCACGGTGTGTGGGCAAAGTTGTTGGTGCGAGAGGTTTTCTCTAGGTCGTATATATGCGATGTGGTCAGGTCTGATAACGGCACCCATTTTGTAAAGGACGTCTTCAAGGAGGTGACTACGTTGTTAGGGGTAAAACACAAATTGTGTTTGATTTATCACCTGCAAGCTAACGGAGGGTAGAACAAATAAACGGCCTTCTTAAAAATAAACTGTCCAAGCTATGCAATACACTTAAAAAGAACTGGGTGTATTGTTTGCCCCTAGCACTGTTCCAACTTAGAACACAACCGAGCAAGGATCATCATTTGAGCCTGCCTGAAATAGTGATGGGACGGCATATACATATGCCACTATCCCCAGTAAGGGGAGCATCAGACACTCACAGAGCTGCCACAGTGCTAGGGGATGAATTTAAGGAATACCTTACCCAGCTGACACGTGCAGTGCGAAGTATTGCAAGGCAAATAGCACCCCCATTCACACAGAATAATGAAACAGACACAACAATGCCAGCACAAGACAGCCCCACAGGACAGTTAATGCCAGGAGAAAATGTGTATGTGCACAGTTTCGTACGGAGATGGAACTCCCCATGATTTCATGGCCCGTACGAGGTAATATATTGCACACCCAACGCAGTAAAAGTGAAGGGGTTGAAGTACTGGGTGCATCTCTCAGAAGTGAGAAGGGCACATGATAGTACAACCCCCCAGAGTGAACAACAGCAGAGCCAAGATGTTGCAACTGGCTAAAATAGAGGAAAGGAACATGACATACAAAATGAAAGGATTAAAAAGAGCATGCAAAAAGAAAATATGCAAAAATGAACAATGTATATAAAAATATGTTAAAGAAGTGTAAAGTATACATCTCTTTCTGTCACTTGCTATTTCTTCATGTCTTTCTCTCAGCTTACCTTTTCTGAGTATCTTTCTGCACTCTAAATACAAGTTAAAGAAATAGAAGCAGAAAAATGATTGTTAGAAAAATTAGGTGATTACTCATTAAAACGTTTTTTGATTGGTTAAAATAAGATAAAGAGTGTGAGTAGAAATGTGTAAATAATAATGTGCCATTTTCATGGAAAAGAATATATATATATATAAATATAAAGTTTTTTTTGGTGTACTTAACACTTTTATATCGCCCCTTCAGGTGGAAATATGACGGAGAGGAGGGCCCTCACTAACAACGACTCCAATTTAGAAAGTGATAGGGTAGATAATAGAGTGAATAGGTACTATAATTACGAGTGTGATCTATATTTTACTGCGATGGTATTTTCTGTAATGCTATTTTGCCTTAGTATGTACTGGAATGTGTCTTTCATATATGGGGATATGAAAGAGGGGGGAGTGGGGTAAACCTAATACAAGAAGGATCAAGCCTTATATGGACTGGAGTTAAGGCAAATTGGTCACATAATGCCTCCCTAAATGATAATCTTACAACATTATATAAAAACCGAACTGCCAAAACTCCTGTCCTTACATACGCAGCTATGAGTTTTGATAATGATGATGAAATTAATGAATATGATGGTGATTATTCCCTGTTCGGTACACATGAACTGACATATACAAATGCACATACAACCACGGAACCTACCTCATATGGCACTGATATGCACTGATATGCACTTTAGCCCCAACGCTTCAACCACCCAAGATCCTTTGGTACCACAACACTGGCAAAATGAAAGTGAACAAAGTGATGTAATATGGGCAGACGTTTTTCCTATAAAGTATCAAAGAGTATCAAAGAGTAAACATTTTATATAATGGTCAAGGGGGAGCAGGAGGCAGAAAAGGGGGGCGGGAGGGAAGAGTCATGATGCATACCATTGTCTGGGATTAGACGAGATTGAAGACCACCGCCACGCCGATCAATCCTAAAAATGGTACTCAGGCATGAGCGGCACAGCCAAACAAGCAATGAACGAGAGCTGTTACGTTTGCTCTCTCATTCCTCAAGCCTCTGGCACACCCAAAGTCCTTATACCCCAAGAAATGCCCTTGTGGATGCCCAGTGTTTGGTTCATCTAGTGTTGTGTAGGATTCGAAGCACCTTCCAGTCACACACAGTTACAATAGAAATGCTGCAAAATGAAAAAAACCTGCACGAGTAAGCCACAAGGAGTGATCTGCATCAAGGAACAATTTTTTGTTATCAAAGGGACATGGTTCACTGAAAACAAGTGGCATGACGAAACAATCACGTGCAAATCAGAGGCATTGCGAGGTCAACAGAAGAGAACTTTCAATGGGTCAAAGAGATATGGACTCCGGTCTGGTCACAGCACAACACAAAACTCACATGGGTCACAGCTCTCGAGAAACCCATTAAAACACAGACAGAAATTGAGCACAACTTTGTTTTCATGGCGAAGGGAAGATAGAGATGGGCTCTAACAGACAATGCAACAAAACAATCATCATCCCGGACATGAAAAAGGGTACAGCAGCACACATGGACATGTATTGGGTATGTGGCAAGCAAGCATACCTGCATCTCCCACTGTCATGGAGGGGTACCTGTGGCATGGCCACCCTGCATTCGGCATTAATGGTGATTCCATATAGCCATATCCAAGGGGGATAAAATGCTGCTGACATATCGGAGGCACCCCAGCCAGCAACAACAGAGTCCGCCGCATACAACATTCTGTCCGAAAATGAACTACAAGACAGGGTGTCCTGCAAAAAAAGGTAATCCAACTATATCTCCAGCAAATCATCTGAACTTCTAGCTGAGATTCTGGACAAATATAAACTCTTCAACTCTGCTGAAACATTTTTTGCGCCCCTCCTAGTGCCAGGACTTCAGGCACGAACAAACACCAAATGGCTGCAGATCGTGCACTGGGAGCTGATCCAACTGGCCAATGACACTGAAGAAGGATTCAACGCGATCAAGGTGGAACTCCGTGCCCTGCAGTTAATGACAATGCAGAATCGCTGCGTCCTGGATCTCCTCAAAGCAATGGACGGCGGTGTTTGCCGAAAAATCGGGAGTGCCTGCTGCACATTCGCACCTTCTGAAGACGCGGACAATGGGACGCTTTCCCACATCATCTCGGCAGTGCATAGTTTGGGGGAAAGAATGTGGAAGGAAGAAGGAATAGAGCCAAGCAACTGGGTCAACGACATCTTCAATTGGATACTATCCTGGTTCAGTGTGATGATGAACAATTTTGTTCCACTTATCGTGTTCCTGTTGCTATTTTTCTGTGTGTACCAGATGGGAATTCGATGTTGTGCAAAATCAATGCCTAGTTCTACTATGATGATGGTAACAATGGGCAAATCGACAACGGTGCAAAATATGAAAGACGCACAGGTCCAAACTGGGGAATCAGGCCCCTCTAAGTATCGCATGACTGCAGTATATTGCCATTCTGCGGATAAGGTGGATAATTTGTATCACACCACAATCAAAGAGCCACGTGAATTACAGTGGTATAGAGTGGTGTGGGTAGACCTGTATGGGGATGGCGGAATATACAAGACATGTACACCTGATGAATATGCCAGAAGGGGTCAGAGCTTACGAAATGTGTGTATGGCTTGGATGCGCTGATCAAAGGGACACCCCCATGGGACGAAGCAGTACAAGAAGCAGAGTACTATTGGAATGAAAATAATCGTAGAGATAAGTTTGTTACTTTAGATGTAACGAAAGGGGGGAATGTGTGTGAGTGATGGATCATTTGGGCCCCCCTCGTACATTCTGCACAATATGGACCACTTGCTCATGCATTAGCGGGGGACGCCTCCATTGCCCTTATGCTAACATTAGCATAATTGGGGCTATTGCGGAATACACTTGGCTTCCATTTTGTGTGCCCACGACTCCATCTTTGGACTAGGCCTCACTCTGATAATACTAAAAGGCTTCTCTCCCCTCTGCAGCGCCACACACAGCGTGCTCATGGCCCCCACTTTTTTCTCCACTGTCTGAAAGCCTCACAAATTCTTTTCTCACAGATGTGTCGGGAATAATTGAAAAAAATAATAAAATGTGTCAACTCACTCTTCCTCTGTGATCACTGTCCTCTCAGTGAACCAACTTGAACCATACCTTGTAGCTCATCCATCTCCACAAACCTGCTCCTACTCCCTTACCCCTGCTGCTGGAAAATGACTGCCAATGTAACCCTCTGCCCTCCTAATGTATTCACTTGATGTACCAGAAGTGTGAGCCTGCTCTGCAGCCCACCCCAGAGTGCCCCCACTAAATCCAGACCTTTGTTGCAGTATATTGTGCCCTAAAACTAACATATGTCGTTATACTCCCCACTCGCCTTGATGTGCTAAGACCTGCCCAGTCGCCCAGGTTATCACGGAGGACAAACCCCCTAAGCCCTATACCCCATAAAAGTCCCAATGAAAGATGATGTAATCATGTGTATGTAATGTATGGGTTTTCAAGATTTACTCAAAGGTATACTAATGATTGTTGTTTATTATAATTCTAGTGGTAGTTTCTCATGCCCGATTAGTTAGTGTCAACTCTACCTTGCTGTGACCTAACCCTCACCCTTCCCAGACACAGGCAGCTGGACCTTGTGATGCTCACCCTCCCACCAACTGGGCTGCCTATCCGAAGAAAGCTGCGCCTAAAGAAACATATGTAACATTAAGTCGAGGAGTGAGCCTTTACAACGGTAAGCCATTTTGTACTACACCTGAGAGCTGAATTGAAAAATAAAGAGAGAGAGAAAGAGAGAGAGAGAGAGAGAGAGAGAGAGAGAGAGAGAGAGAGAGAGAGAGAGAGAAAGACAGAGAGAGACAGAGATGGATATACATATTCAATGAAAACAATATGTTAAAGGGACATTATGGTTACGTTTCACTAATAAAAACCTATGAATTTCATTAAAACAAACTTTTTTCACTTTTTCAAAGTCCCTTCAAATTTTGCACAAATATTGAAGTTGGGTCTATAATCCTTTTGCAAACGGTTGTGGAGACTCATCAAATGGCACGAAAGGTATAAGCCATCCAGAAAGTTTGGGACTCCCCCTCCAATATTTCCCCCTCTAGACGAAACAGCACCAAACTTTGCAACAACATTCAATATATTGTATATTTTTATTTCAACATTTTGTGCAGTTTCTAATAACTGTTCTTCACTGACCCTATAATGCACACATATGCATTGATGTCCTCAAGCTTTTGTCAAGCTCGCAAACATCACAGCAATGTCCCCAACCATCTGATGTTCGCGGACATCAGAGAAGAAAAACACTTCATTTATTAGTTTTTCTAGACATATGCCATCCCCTCCTCATCACCTCCTCATCACCCCTTACCCCCCCAGAGATTGTTTCACTTGTTTCACCAGCATAATGTTGTGTTTTTGAATGTTTTTATTCTGATGTTCACAGACTAAAGGTACAGTTCACCAATCCAACATGGTGTCTGTTTAAAATGTTTTACACACCTCACATTTAGTTTAGTTTATTACTTATATAGTGTACCTAAACCACGGGTAACTGGGTGCTTGTACTTGAATACATAGTAGGTTACACGATAAAATGCATTTGCAGAAAAGATTTACAGTTACAAGGTTACATAGTCATGAAAATGACATTTACAAAGTTACATGTCTGCAATAGATGCAATATTTACAGATAGGTTAAGCAGTCAGACAGGTTCTGATTTTAGCAAAGGACATTACAGTCAGCCTAGGTGCTTGTCGGTTAGCAGTGGTTAGAGTAAATGCTCATAGAGAGATGTCCCGTTAGTGTGTGCAGTATATACAATATACAGTGTGTGCTAGTTGGTAGTTTGGGAGTTAGTCAGGTATGGTAGTTGGTCATTTCTCAATTAACCAATCAGCGGCCGCATATGATGTCTGCAAAAGTTACACGGCTCCCTGATTGGTCTAGTGGCCAATTATACGAACATTAGCAAAATCATTTCTATGTCTATAATTAAATATTTAGTTCTAATACTCTTTTCTTTTCTGGAAATGTAGCTATGTAGTCTAAGTAACAGAATTATTTTGTGTATTAACCAAACTTCAAATGCGTAGATTTAATATTATTACAATGCACATGGGCACATACTTTCTTTTATATGAGATAATTGTATAAAAGTTGACATCTAGAAAAAAAAGTGTTCATTTAATTTTATTACGGTAAGGAGAATTGTAAATTTAAGTGTGAACATTGACTATTTATATAACATTATTAAACATGTTTCTACTTCTATCAATTCTTTTATTTGTTTTAATACTACATCTACTTATTATATTAACTTTGAAATGACTGAAATAGAATTAACTGAATCAGGTTCTTTCCCTGCAATGAAGTATTGTAATAGCTTACTAATACAGGAAATTCAAACCATTTGCATACTGTTACACATTGTATAAGTTCATAGGTACTACAAATGAAAACTCCACACGCAATCATATGATACTTGTGTACAACTGTATTATTCCTTGTTATGTTGTTTTTATTGTTAATTACTAAATTAAAATATATATCAAACGTGGGCAACAAAAATATGACAACTTATATAATCAGTAATGTCATATATGATGTAATTATTGATCTCATCAATGATGTTGTGTATGATGCCAATAGGGATGCCATCAGTGACATCATCAATGATGGCATGTATGATGTAATTAGTGATATCACCAGTGCTGTCATCAGTGATGTCATTATCAGTGTCATTTGTGATGTCATCATTTTGGTCAAAAGCTGTGCAACAGGGGGCGCAGGTTAAGGTGGACTTTCTTATCATGCGAGTGCTGAATTTCAAGGGCTTTGTTGCATTAAATGTGATCAATTAATTTAATTTAATTTATTGTGATTTTTAAGTGACAAGCGTATTGTATGATACTGCTCCAAATGTAGTGTCTACATTCACTAGACTTATGCCAATTCAGGGGTGTATGTGGGATTCCTGGGAGAACTTGCAGAATAAATGGGTGTCTGATTTAGCGAGGGTATATCTGAAGCTGAATGGGATAGTGCTTGGAAGGTAATGGTGAGAGCCAGACTGGACTTGAACTTGAGATACATTCATCAGCAAATTTTGGGACGTATTTATTGGACACCAGTGAAAAATAAAGAACAAGTTTTGTCAGAGTAGGATTTATGTTGGGGGTGCTCTCACTCGAAAGGAACGTATCTGCATATGCTTTGGGAATCTGATGGAGTACTGACTCTTTGGAAAGAGGTCATGGATCAGGTAGATCTAGTGATAGGTCGGTCGTTTTCCTCCAATTTCTATGTCTGCAGTTTTTCTCTCAAATGAAGGCAAAGATCTGGAAATCTGTGGTGCGTCTGAATGGATTGATAGGGCATTGTTAATGGCAATAAACATATTATGAGAGTGTGGAAGTCAAGTAAGAAGCCACATACTGATGGTTGGATAGTGGATATGCGCACACTTTCAAAGTATGAAAGGTCTAGGTCGTCTTGGCTTCATCGAGAGGCTGAATACTGTGAACATTGGGATTCCTTTAATGATTTGTTTGGGTAAGATATAATAATAATACATTTGATGGAATATAGGATTTGGGGAGGGGGGTTTTGTGTTGTGTTTTTGTTTTTAGTTTGTGTATGTGTGTGTATGTTGTTTGTGTTGTCAAAGTTTATATTAGAATGTGAGGGGAATTTTGTGATGAAGGCTTATTGTTAACTGATGGTTGTTATTTAACAAAAGCAATGTTATGTAAAATATTACTTCTCTGACTCTCACCAATATGTTTTGATATTGTTAATGTTTTGCAAATGAAATAAAGTTGTTAAAAAAATAATAATTTATTGTGAATAACAACAGTACAATCATGATGAGCAATGAGATAAGTAAGTCATTAGGAAAAGGAACGGGATAGGAGATACATTTTAGGACCAGTAAAGAATAGAGAGTAAGTAGGAGGAGATCAAATTAGAAGAAGAAAAGAATTCCAGTGAAGGGGGCCAAAAGAGAAAAAGAGCAGAAATGGGATGAGGCATAGGGGGGTTTGGGAACAACCAGCCAGTAGGTGGATTCAGATCGAAGCGAGCTGGCTTCAACGTACAAGGAAACAAGAGAAGCAAGATAAGGAGGAGCAAGACCGTGAATGCATTTAAAAGCAATAGAAAGTGGAAGAGAGGAGTAGACTCAAAGGACAGAACAGCAAGCAACAGAAGAAAGAGAAGCAGAAATAGAAGATCAAAAAGCAAGTGAGTAGCCAAATTATAGATAGAACAAAGAGGAGCAAGAAGAGTGGCCAGCAGTCCAATATACAGGGAAGAACAATAATTAATATGGGAGAAAATAAGCTAAATGTGCATCTTAGTGGCTTGAAAAGACAGAAAAGGGCTAGCATGATGGAGATTAAAGAGGATAAAGTGACAATTAGGGGCCGTGAGGGAAATGTGGGAGCAATAGGAGAGAGACGAATCATAAAGAACTCTAAAAGAATGAGCTGTAGATTAAAAGGAAAGCTGGGCAGAGGGAAAAAGAAGAGACAAACGGGATGAAAGGGGAGATGGGGAAAGGAAGGAAAATAAAGTACTGCAGTCTCGGAGGAATTCAAGTGAAGAAAGTGAGAGGCCATCCAAGCTTGAACGTCAGTAATACAAGTGGAAACATTGGAGTAGAGGGCATAATTGAAAAGGAGAAAAAGATTTGAACATCATCTGCATACAAGTGGCAGGGCATATTGTATGAAGAGATAAGTGAAGAGAGAGGAATAGTATAAAGAGAAAATAAAACCCTGAGGGGCACCATAAAAGAGAGCATGGGGTGGAGAGAGCTGACCCACCCAAGAAATTGAACAGGTATGGTCAGAAAGATTAGACTTAAACCAGGTGAGAGGAGAACCCATAATACCCAAGGATAAATGTATAGATAGTAGAGTGGGGTGATCAACCATTTCAAAAGCAGCAGAAAGATCTAATAGAATAACAATAGAGGACAATTTACTGTCCGAGACATGCAACATGCAGTCTCAGTAGAATGGCCATGCCTAAATTCAGAATGTAGAGGAGAAAGGAGAGAATGCAGGTGAAGAAAGGCTGACATTTGAGAGCAGATGATTCACTCTAAGAGTTTAGAAAGAAAAGGAAGTAACAAAATGGGGTGAAAGTTGGCAGGTAAAAATGGATCCAGTGATCATTTCTTTTAGAATTGGAATTACATCGGCATGTTTGAAAAGCATGGGAAAATGTGAAGAAGAGAGAGAGAGATTAAGTAGAGTAGTAACATAAGAAAGAATATTAGGATAGACAAATGGAATTAGCAAGGAAGGAATAGAATCAGAGGAAGAAGTACTTGTATGGGCATGAGAAGAAAACTGAGCTGTATCAATATCTGTGAGAGAAGAAAAGACAGTAAAGGAAAGGTTGGAAACAGAAAGTAATGGAGGGGGGCAGAAGGGAAGGAGGGAGAAAGGACACATGGAGATTAGAGACCATAGTAGTGAAATAGTGAGCAAGATCAGAAGCAGAGAGAGATGAGGATAGAGAGGGATAAGGTGGACGAGGATAAAAAATGGAGTTAAGGAGCTGATAGAGCTGAAGAGGATGCTTAGAAAGAGAAAAAGTCAGAGAGGACAAATATTGCCTTTTGCTGGATAGAAGGAGGGAATCATATGAGGAGTGAGCTGAAGACAGAAGATCATGGTAATGAAGGGTTTGATATTCTTTCCGCTGGAGCTCAATTTTCCGGAGAGAATTACGAAGAACAAGAAGAGCGCGGATAAGGCATGGACTAGAAGGATTATCGGAAGGAGTAAAAGGATGAGAATGATAGAGACAATGTAGAGTAGATGTAAGAGTCGTTTGGAGAACATCAAAAGCAGAATCAGCAGATAGAATAGAAATGGAATGAATATAAGGAAGAGAAGAAGTCATGGAGGAGAAGAAAGAGAAAGAATGACAGGAGCAGCGATTACAGCGCAAACACGTTTTTGTAGAAGGAGGTAAAGATGGAGAGGAGAAAAAAAGATAGAAATAGAAAATGGAAAATAATCTGACCAATATAAAGGATAAGAAAAAACATTGCAAAGAACAGAGGAGAACATCAGATCAAAAGAGGAACCAGAGGAATGTGAAGGGGGACAATCAAAAGCTGGGAGATTATAGAAATCCAACAGTGAAAGAAAGGCAGAGAAAGAAGGAGAAGAATCAAGATGCAAATTGAAATTGAAGAGTTCAAAAACTGGAGGGATAGAATGGAGAAGAGAAGAAAGTAAAGAAACAATATCTGAGATAAAAAAGAGAAGAGGGCCGTGAGGGCGACAGACAATTAAAAAAGAGATTGGTGGAGTGTTTAAGAAAAGAAACAAGGTGATATTCAAAAGGTGGAAAAGAGGTGGAGGATCTGGGTGAGAAATGGTGTAAACAGTAAGAGTGAGAAAGAATGCCGGGTGGGGTGTGTGAGAAAAATTAGAAGAAGAAGAAAGAAAACCCATAGCCAATGTTTTAGGAGATGAAATCCAGGTTTCAGTAATGATATGATATGATATGATAGGTTATTTACAACACACCTAATACCCATAGGTTTCAAAGCACGAATCCCGGGATCGAACCTGTGGTGCTCCGTGTCATCTTGCTTCCAAGGTGGGCACATTGCCCCTAAGCTATCCTCCCGAGACGAGACACAGAAAATTAAGGTATAGTCATTGGAACAGGTCAAGAGTGACATGAGTGACATGAGATGTATTACACAATGATCTAGTGTTCCAGATTCCAAAAGAGAAAGGAAAAAAGAGACTGGGTATGATCACCTTAACTCTCTCTCAACAAAGGGTTTTTCCACAGAATTTCAAAGGTTTTGCTGCTATGTTTTTTCACGTTACATCTGATCACCTTAACTCTCTCTTAACTAAAGTTTTTCATGGAATTTCAAGGGTTTTGTTTTACCATAGTTTCATTTGGGCCCACTAGCCATGTCCACTGTACATGTTGCACCAATACATTTCTTTGAGGCCCATTAGCCCTGGCATTCAGCCAAGGACAGTGGCTACGCCCTTCATCCTTGGCACTGTACTTGTTGCACAAATAGGTTTCTTTGGGGCCCAGTAGCCCTGGCCTTTAGCCGTGGCAACTGTACATTTTGCACCAATATGTTCCTTTAGGCCCTCTAGCAACATGCTTAAGAAATGGCAAGTGTCCACGGCCTTCAGCCGTGGACGCTGTACCTGCTGCACAAATAGTTTCTTTGAGGCCTACTAGCTATGGTCTTTAGCCATGGAAACTGTACATGTTGCATCAATAGGTTTCATTGTGGCCCACCAGCCCTGGGTTTCAGCCCTGGTAAATGGCCATGACTTTCCCCAATGGCCACTGTACATGTTGCATCAATATGTTTCTTTGGGGCCCACAAGCCCTGGCCTTCAGCCCTGGGCAGTGGCCACAACCTTCAGCTGTGCCCACTGTACATGTTGCAACTATAGGTTTCTTTGAAGCCCACTAGCCCTGGCTTCCGGCCCTGGCCAGTGGCCATGACTTTCAGCCATACCGACTTTTCATGTTGCACCAATAGGTTTCTTTGCAACCCACTAGCTATGGCCTTTGGCCATAGCCAAGGTCCACTGGCATACATGTTGCACCAATAGGTTTCTTTGGGGCCCTCTAAACCTGGCCTTCGGCCCTGGCTAGAGGCCATGACGTTCGGCTGTGCCGACTTTACATGGTGCACCAATAGGTTTCTTTGCAACCCACTAGCTATGGCCTTTGGCCATAGCCAAGGGCCACTGCTGTACATGCTACACCCATAGGGTTCTTTGGGCCCCACTAGCTATGGTCTTTAGCTGTGCCCACTGTAGATGTTGTACCAATAGGTTTCTTTGGGCCCACTAGCCATGGTCTTTGGCCATGGCTAGTGGCACAAAGACCGATTATCGCATGCCTATTAGATGTGATCACTATCAATGTAAAATGTCCTCTTTCTTTTCACTCTCTTCCGATTCCTGTGGGATTCCCCCAACACCGGTAACATACTACACGTACAAAGGCATAAAACCTCCCATACCTGCAGGATTCCTCTGGTATTCCCCTGATAATTCAACAGTGTTCGAAAATAAACAACTCTTCCCAGTATTCACAGGCACCCACCAAGTGCCCTCATCCTCTTTCCATGTTCCCACTCCCCTCAGATGCTTTTTCCCTCCCTAGCCCTCTCGCATTAACCCCCCCCACTCTTTAACGCATTTTCTTTCCCAAGTGCGTCTTCCATTGTAGCCGCAGGAATCTCATGAGATTACTGCGGTATTCCCCTGATAATGCGAAAAGGCTAAATCTGTAACTGATGCCACAAACCATCTCCAACACTCCCTTTTCATGTGCAATCCTCTTTCCCCCTTCCCACCACTAGTCCTCCTCCAAATAGCTTTTTGAGCACTTTTTGTTTCCCCATTCCCCCAATAATTACCCTGTTTATCACTTGCATCGAGCAATAAATAAATGGCATATTCTCTTTTCTGATAAGCCTCTCTGCTGCATTGCACCTTGGGAGATATAGCTAATTTCCAGGCAGCAGGGAGCACCCCATTCCCCATCAAAGATTTTTAAAACTACTGGATGGATTTACCCCAAACCTGTTTCAGAAACTGAGTAAATGCTTTGTGAATTGTTTCTCATTTGGTCCAAATCCACCCAGCAGTTTTTGTGCTTTGGTTTACCCAATTTGGAATTTCTTTCTATGGGAAAATGAATGTAAGTAGGCCGGGAACAGTGTTTCTTTGCTTTCTTAATAACGTTTTCATTTCTGAATGAATCCTTTTCAAAATGTCCAGCCTGGGGGGCGGGGAGAGGAGAGTTGTGACAACATTTTTGTTTAGAAAATGTTATCCAAATCCATCATGTAAGTCAAAAGTCCTATGACTCAAGCCTATCACCTTAACTGCAGTGACCGATGCCCCATAATATATATATAAGTTAATTTGTGCATTGAAATGCCTGTTAAATCGATGGTATACCTGATGAACTGTTCAAGCCTCATTTCAATCCTTTCCTGGGTACTGATTTTTCTGGCAGAGAAACAGGTCTTGCTCCAGCAACAGGTCACATATCAGGTTGCTGTGAGTCCCACTCCATGGACTAGGGGAGATGATGGGGCCTTGCTGTATGGCTCCCAACACAGGGGAGGGTGGCACACAACTGCAGCATAGTTAGGTCATGGATACTGCTGTGGCTGGCGTAGAGGCAGGTCTTGTTCCAGCAGCAGGTCACCCCCATTGTTCCCTGGGCATGGTTAGTCTACAGAGCTTGCCTCTGCCATGGGCATCCTCTCTACACCTCACAACTGGAGGACTTTGGAAAGGACTTCTCTACCAACAGGGTCCAATTAAATCTTCAAGGATTGAGGTTCAAACGAAGTTCAAAAGACGATTCTCTGAAGTGGTTGGAGACCCCTACATTTAAATGCAAAAGGATACAAGTGATTAAACTAAAACTGGGCTGCTTTAGGGGTCCAATCCCTGTTCTTAAAGGAAGTGGACGTTGCCCTTCTGATATCACACACAAAGTGCTTTGCGCAAGAAGAACTGGGGGGGAGGGGAGACAGAGAGAAACCAGATGGTGGAACCTTCCCCAACTGTACAAAGCTCTCCCTGACTATGCTAGTCCCATGCCTTCTCAATAGGATGAAAGGCCCATTTGGTATGTAGCACACTGGTGTGAGGCTTCACCTTTTGAAAGGGTGTGCTCCTTTGATTCCAGATCATAGGACTGTTCCTGTTGAGTGGCTGTCCGGTTCATGTTCTGTCACTAGGTAGGACCAACTTTCCTGGCCAGACTGCACATCTCCTGCTAAAGCTGAGCTGGCTCACATGAGCTGTAGATGTATGATATCAAATTGGATGTTGCTGCAATGATTATGCACAGTGATATACACCATGCCCTAACTTACAAATGGGTTATATTTAGAGTTTACCCTGCTACAAGCATGGGTCCATTATAATCATAATTTTTGGAACCAGAGGCATATCTTAAATGCCTCCACTGTGCAGTAGTGAATTTAGCTGTTACGTCAGTTGTCAAAGGAGCACCAGTGACCTGAGCCTGCTTTGTGCCCCTGTAGGGCAGGCGCTGCAATCATTCTGCTGATTCAGCAGTGCACAGTTGTACAATCTGCCTTTGGCATGCAGCTTATGAAAGGGGAAACTGATCCGCAGATTACCCTTGCAGAGGCAGTATTATTTGCATTATTTTATTAATGAATAAACATGAAGAGATCCAGTGATTCTACACCCTTGCTAGATTGGAATTCCCCACACTAGAGGGATCTATTTTAAATATACTTTCATTTACATGTCCAATCCCCATTTAGTGGCAAAACATTTAAACAAGGTTCTCTAAAATGCTTTTCATTGCAATCTGTGATTTAATTAATTCTTGGGACATTTATCCAAATGACAATTCAGCAACTGTAGATCTATCAACAAATTTAACTCCGTCTATCAGATAACATGTAATACACATTCTTTCTATCATCCTGTCTATCATTTTCTTACATAATGCTAAAATATTATGTTTATAAGTCTGAATGTTTTTCATTTAACCTGGCTGCTAATATACGGACAGTCTTTAGATTTAGCCACTTTCATTGTTCATATAAAACACTTGTCTTGTTATGTTTAACATTAGGTTGCATGATATTTCAATGATAGGTCCATCACAATGCACATTTTGTTATAAAAAAAAACATTACATTAGTATCAAAACATTTCTAACATATTCTCCTCCCCCATGTTTCTTGTTTCTAGATGATAAAACGTTAATGGATATTGGAATCAATCTCTATTAAACATTCTAGTCAATGTAGGGGTAAGAACAATATCTTTATTTGTTCAATCATTATTTTTTCAAAATTTGAATATTCCTTTTGCTTGTGGAAATGGTGATACAATGTACTCAAAGACAAGGTTTCTTCATACTAGTCTATTATTTCTTCTTCTAGTCTTTAGGGTCTTCTTAGTGTGCACTTTGGGATGTAACTTCTACTTTTGCTTTGAACTGAGTTTCCTTTTTGTGAAAGAACTGCCCATTCCTGCTCTAAGGATCTTCACCTAGAAACAATGTTTTGAATTATTTTTACTAAAAGTGTGTTGTTACTTCTCTCCATTTTACATATGTATTAATGTATTTATTCATACATTCAAAGACTAATTAGTGTAATTCAAGTATTCATTCTTTTCATCTAAGCACCCTTATTTACTTTCTAAACCATATTCAGTTTTAACCAGAGGCCACCTCAACCCTCAGATTATTCCTCTATTTGTCTGAGAATTGAAAGGGCATGACAGGATTTTAGCTGGTTAATGTGTACCCAGTGTGTCCCTGTCTGATACCCTTTCAGCATTTTTATTTTCTAGGCAATTTGAGATATTTTGTCTATAATTTCAAAGGCACCTTCCAAGAAGGTAGAAACTTCTGCTCATTAGATTAGTTGAGATTATAGAGTGTGTGCCGGTCACATATTTCATATTCCCATTTTGAGAGGCTACGGTCACAATATAGCTTCATGCTGAGTGCACATTTCTCAAAGTTTTGTTTGGCACAGATGAATGAGTGTGGAAGGTGTTTTTGAAAATGGTCAACATATTCATGAATGGCAGAGGCATTTATTAATGTCTGTTCATGTGTTTGGTATAACCTATGCTGAAGTAATACTATTTTTCTACGATTGGGGGGATTTTCCTAAATACCTCGCAATTTTTTGTTGTTGAAAAACTAGAGCTTCCATGCTGTTTGTGTTTAGTTGTAAGTTCAGGGTTTATTAATCAATTGTGGTGTGGGCTTGTGGTCCCAATTGTGGTCAGCCGACACGTGTTTCAACCTTGCTAACCGTCCTTGCTAAGCTCTGTCTATTTTTGTGATGCCCTTATGATTGGTGCAAGGTGCCAGGATGGTTTTTGAGGTCAAGCCCACACCTCCTTATTGGTACGATAGGGGGGATTTTCCTGGATACCTCGCAATTTTTTGCTAGGGCCCAATTTTTGTTTCTGCAAATACTGTTTTTCTATTATTCATTAATTCAAAAGGGAGTATTTGGTTCGCTGAAGTAGAGGTAGGCCTCACGGTCAAGAGTACCAGTTTTTATCTTAAGTCATAACCTGGTCCAGAATACACCACAAATGTCTTTAAACGTCCCACATTTGTCTTGTTATATCACTCTACTCCGCTAGTTGCAGGCTGGCAGTCAATATCATTTTCACTCTTAGAATTACCCACATCTTATTCATCACCTTGCTGCTTAAATTACTACTTTTGTCTGATGTAATCCTTTCAGGAAGGCCAAAGCAAGAAAGGATGTGGTTGATTAAAAAAATGTCAGCCTTATGATTTGAATTGGCTGAGAAAGACACAACTAATTTTCTAAACAGGAAAGTAATAGTCAACATATATTTGTTATCACAGGTAGAACAAATCACCTTTTCAATGCAATTGATATGTACGTTGGACCATGGTAATATCATTCCTATTTTCTGGCGAGTGGGAGAACTCAGTGGGAACTGAGCACATACCAGACACCCCTTTAAATGCACGTATTGTTCTTGAGCCATGTGTGGTCAATAAGCAATAACATGTGGACTCATCTTCGATTTTTGAAATCTCTGATGTCCAGCTTTTGCTAGCTCCTGACCATGATTTAACTTAATGCTTCAGAATGAGGTACTAGCCACTGATTGTAACAAGACTGGGGGTTCTTAACCAACAATCCATCATGAATTTGAAATATCCTCAAAATTTCATCAACACTGTATGATCTTGCTTACCCTGGTAATATTATTCAGATAGTTGAACATTTTCTTGATCTTGTAAATAATGATAAAATCTGTCAATGAATGGATCTTATTTTTGAGCAGTAATTAAATTGCCACAAGAAGCGTATCTGTGCCATTGAACATTAATCAGTGGAAAGTTTACTTTCATCATGACATTGTGATCGAGTCACGGCTGTTATTTGTATTACTCTCTTGAGATGTTTCATATTGATGGAATTTCTTTGGAGAGCTAATACATCTTTATCCAGGTAATTCTTGCTAAATGAAGTACCAAATAATGTTCCTGTTCGGTAAGGATCCCTATCTTAGCAAGACCTTTAATTGTATTCCAGCACACTGTTATGTGTGTTAATATCGTTACATCATACATAGTTTGTATCTATTGTCAATGTTTTATGGTTTGTTGTAAGCACAAAGCATACTCCTGGCTTTTCAATTTTTCAAGTGTTCAACAAATACGTTTAAAAGAAAATCTGAAAAAATAATTATCGCCAGTTCTTGAAATTGAGGATTTACATCAATAAAGGACAGCTTGATATATAGCCAATGGTTCTGCCACCTGATTACTCCAGGACCAATGTTATACCCGGCTGAGGGTTCGGTAGTGCCGTTAACTAATGCATTTCCAACACCAGCTACTAATTCTATCTTGCTATTTTCTGTGATATGGTAGCAACATCCATCCACTTAAACTATTGGTATTTCTTGGTATTTCTTCACGCACCTTGTCAGCAGAAGGTAGAAATACATAAATGTTGTCTGTTCTCATCTTATAAACACTTATCCTCAACACAGTCATCTACGTCTGGTAATCCTTCAGACATTGGGCTCTTTTATTTTGATTTCTACATGGTAGCCTTCATAGAAAGTATCCAAGAGGTAATCCTTCAGTAGAGACACACCATATTTGTATTCAGTCACTCTGGAAATAATGCAAAGCCTGGTGGAAGGTCTCAATTACAATATGTTCCCATGGATTAATGGAAAGTCATTTTGCAATTGCTATACCATTGCCAAGGGGGATTTTGCATTCATTATACTTAATTTCTACATGTGATAATGTCTTATTTGCATATGAAATTACCTTATTAACCTGCTCATGCTTTTGGAACAAGACCACAGTTAAAGAAGTGTTGGAAAATCTTGTTTCCATTAAACATGTTTTGTTTTAATCCGATAAGCAGAGCAGGGAGCTTGCAAAATACTTCTTTTGAGTTGTTTTACAACCTCTGCTTGATGCATCCCCTATGCATCCCTTCTTTCAATAGATAGATGATTCATCAATATGTAATTCCTTATGAATTTATGCCTGTAGTGTATCAATCCCAAGAGACTTTGTAACCCACATACATTTGTAGGGCTCTTCAACTTTAGTAAAGCCTCAACATTCTTTTTCTGGATATTATGGCCTTCAGCTGTGATCGCATGACCTAGATAATGTACTCTGGTTCTGCACCACTGTACTTTCTGATGAGATACTTTTGTACCTGCATTCCTTAATTGTGTGAGCATGTGGCACATCTCCACCATGTTTTCTTCCACAGTTTAACTTTTTTAATAGAAGGTCATCTAAATACTCCAGGTTACCTTATTCTCAAGGATAGACATAGATGTAAGTAGGGATGCATTGAATTCATTTCCTCTGTTAATGTACCTAAATGAGGTTCCTGTGCACACACACTTTTGCCCCCAAAGGTAAAGCCAATTTTATATTTGTGTTCACAGAATTCTGAGTCCAAAATCCATTTGTCAAACTGAGAGCATAGTATACTTTAGAAGCTTGGATCTGTGCAGATCAATGATCAGTATATGGGAGTGTCCACCTCGACATGTGCACCCTCTTTTTCTGATTCCTAATGTCTGCATAGAGTCTCCATTTCCTTTGGGGTTTCCACATTCCTATTAATGCGTTATTAAAGGTACTATGGATTGGACGAACGATCCCATGGGACTACACATTTTGAGATTTCTGTAAGCGATTCCATGATGCAACCCATACCGTTTTACATATACTGGTGCCATATCAGGGTCTATGGGTATTGTTGTGTAATGGAGTAAGGCATTTAAACAATCATATAAATCGACAAAGAAAATTCTGCTTTTCCAGAAACACTTGCCTAAACTATTGCCAGACTGATCTGTTCTTTGACCATCTGATGGAAATCTAGGAATATTTCTGAAGTAGCAATCTCTGAGGTATCTTCAGAGTTACGTGTTGAGGTCTCTGTTTATGACATCTACCTGGACAGGTTATTCCTTAATATTGAGGTAGTTACTGGTAACCTAAAATGCTGTTTGATCTTGCAGAATATCAAAGCTAATATCCTCCATACGATAAGGGCACAGGAAGTGCACCACACACTCATCCCATGTTGATAAAAAGGATTCTGTGGTCTAACATCATTAGTATTGTTATGACAATATTCATGTATTTGACCAATGACAAGATTTGTTATGTCATTTGAAAAATGTTTGGAATTGACAGCCATTGCATAAGAGGTGTCTAGAGAGGAAACAGTGTTGAAGGGGTGATTTTAGACTCTGTCAGCCGGATATTAGCTCTCTACTATTTTAATGCTTTAAAATTTAATTTCTACTAACACCTATCACTCTCACTTGATTTTCGAAATCATATTGTGATTTAACTGTGCTGGGGGCTGCAAGTGATTTTGCTCATTCTGCTTCATTCGGGAAAGAGATTTATTCTGCAGACTAGTCTGCTTTCTATTTTCTTTACCACTTCTATGATGCGTCATTCCTGACAGGGCATTTGTGTGCTGGAGAAGGCACTAGTGCAGTGAATGGACTCATCGGGCATGCCTACAGCACATTGAAGGTTTGTCTAGGCAAGCCCATCTGTGCCTGTCCGGGCCACACCAGGGTTGTGGGTGTGGCCTGTCTCAGAAAAGGGCTGAGGCAGCCCTCTATCAAGTGAGTAATCTCATAATAGCACACCAGCGCTCTTTGATGTGGCCACTCAGGTGACTTTGGCCACTAAGGAGACTAGCTTCCTGGCAGGGTTTCTATGGTTCTCTCCTACAGCAACTGAGAGAGTAGAGACAGCTTTGAGATCAGTGACTTAGATACTATTAGTAATACACATCCTTCTGCACATATGGGCATTTTAATTACTGTAAGATCAGCAGTAGCACATAGGGATGATATATCTGCAATTTTAGAGGAGTTTTCTCACGATTTACTCTGTATAACAGAGACCTGGTTTACTCCATCAGATGAGCTTGATATTGTGCAATTGCACCCTTTGAATTATGATATTCTTCGTCTTGACAGAGCCCTCCCCTGGGATTGGTGGGGGCGTGGCTCTGATTCATTTGGCATCTCTAACCTGCTCAATACTTGTTTTGAGCCATAATCGTCCCTGTGAACTGTTGTTGACTGAGATTCAGTGGTCACCACTATTGGTGTATTCACTGTTGCTTTATAGCCCCCCACCCTATTGTTGCTGAATTTTGCTCTTGATTTCGCACAACTGGTTGCTTGACATACCCTAGTTTGTTCTTTATGGGAGATTTCAATGTTCGGCCAATGATCCCACTGACATACACGCAAAAAATGTGATTAGCACTATGGCTGCTTTAGGACTATCTTTGTGTAATCATTTAGCAATGCACCGAAAGGGAAATCAACTTGATTTCATTTTTTCATCTGAGAAATATCAGGTGGCTATATTTACTCCATTGCCCAATATTTCCTGCCAACTGCAGCACTGCAGGAAGGAATCTCTTACCACTGTTGTTAAACATCTTGTTGGAAGCACTAGTGATTTCATTGGCAAATAGAAACATGAACCTTGTCATGCTTTGCTGAATGCGATGACAGAGATAGCAAATGCTCTTGCACCAATCAAAGCTGGTCAAATTTGAGTTAAGCTTTCAGTTCCTTGGTTTAATGATGAGCTATGCACTATGAAGCAATTATGTCGCCAACTGGAACTCAATTGGGGACGAGAATATGACTTAAGCTTATCTATAAGCAGTTAGTGCTTCAGTCTCAGGAAGCCATACTAGCTGCAAAATCTAAAATTTTTTTACTGAGAGGGTTACATCAGCTTCCTGCTCAGCACGAGAACTCTTCAAAGTAGTTAAGAGCTCTCATCTGTGACCCTTTCTATTGATCCTTTGTACTGACAATCACAGTTTGATCTCATTGTTCTTCTTTCGATGAAAAGATCCAGACAATTCACAAACCTATTGTAGGTAATCAGACCAATGAACTTGAAGAAAGGTTTTGAAAGCAGCAGTGAAATGAAATAATTAATCTTGGGATGGATCAGTTTGAGGTTGTTGCACGTGATATGGACAGGGCGGCCCTTTAGAGGAATTCGTCCTCAACAGCCAACTTGATTCCTGTCTGGGTGCTTTAATCTCTATCGCCCAAGGTCATCCCACTTTTTACTGCAGAATTGCAGTCTTCTTTTTCTCTGGGATTTGTTTTCGGAGGCTTTGAAACATGCACTTGCTTCCCCTATGCTGAAAAAGCCTCAGTTAGATCCAGCCTTGGCCTCTAATTATCATCCAATTTCACATTTACCATGTGTCATGAAACGTATGGAGGCTATAGGTACTCCACAACTTTCACGTTTTTAAAAATCTAGAGTCTTGTTACATCTGTTTCAATCTGGCTTCTGCCCCATTAGCGCTACAGAATAGGTAATGATTTCAGTCCAGGATGACTTGGCATGCCTCCAAGACTGTGGGGGGGGGGTTGCAGTTCTGATTTTGCTGGACCTCTCCTCAGCCTTTGATACTATTGACCATGGCATTTCGCTGAACAGCCTGGAGAGGATAAGAATTTCTGGGGCACCACTTGCCTGGTTTGAGTCTTTTCCTTCGAAGCTAATGCTTTGTCATTATTTCCTTTTTAAACCTCTGCAAGCCCCATGACCTGTGGTGTCCCTCAGGGGTCTTCCCTGTCCCTGCTGCTTTTTAATTATATCTACGTCCCTTGGCAGATTTAATTCTGGACCACAATGTAAGGCACTATACCTACTCTACTCTGATGATACACAGTTACTCTTTCGGCTTTATTCTCCAGAAAGTGACCCCCCATCTCGATTGAGAAAATTGCCTTACAGTAGTGAGTGACTGGATGGCCAAGAACTATTATTAAACCTGAAATTACAAGAATTGGTATAAGAGGTCAAGAAGCATGTATATACTCAAAATCTAAATTTATTTTGTTTTAGCCCAGCACTATTGATAATTGTGTTCTAACCCTCCTGAAGAACCATCTTTAAATATGTGATGGAGAAATATGTGTCGAGGGAACTAGAGCAAAGAGGTAACTAGAGGAAATTGGAAAAGAGAAACTGAACGCAATCATTGTGCCCCCAGCCAGTCATCCACCCACCCCCCCTTTGACGGGCACCTGCCAGCAGGCCCTGACTCATGTCCGCCCACCCGCCCACCCATCCCCCCATTGATGGGCACCTGCCAGCAGGCTTCGACTCATGTCCCCCACCCACCCCCCATTGATGGGCACCTGCCAGCAGGCCCGACACATGTCCCCCCACCCACCCACCCCCCATAGACGGGCACCTGCCAGCAGGCCCTGACTCATGTCCCCCCACCCATCCCCCATTGACAGGCACCTGCCAGCAGGCCCCGACTCATGTCCCCCCACCCACCCACCCACTGACCCCCATTGACGGGCACCTGCTAGCAGGCCCCTGCACATGCCCCTCCACCCCCCATTGACGGGCACCTGCCAGCAGGCCCTGACTCATGTCCCCCCACCCACCCCCCATTGACAGGCACCTGCCAACAGGCCTGACTCATGTCCCTCCACCTACCCCCCCATTGACGGGCACCTGGCAGCAGGCCCCGACACATGTCCTCTCAAATTGATGGGCACCTGCCAGCAGGCCCCGACTCATGTCCCCCCAGTCGCCCACCCACCTCCCATTGACGGGCACCTGCCAGCAGGTCCCGACACAGGGCCCACCAAACAACATGTCCTAACAAAACAGACCCATGGCCCTAATGCCAACCCAAATCCCTCCTGCCCCCGGTACAAGCACGCAACCATCTCCTGCACCCACTCCCAAATTAACCATGCCATGAGAGTCTTAAAAGAACCACCATGACCATGCATAAATGTACAACAGAGCCACACAGTGGCAACACATGACTGAGGCAATGTTCATTGAGACATGCACAAAACCAATGATAATACACAACAGCAATCATGAAGTAATATGAAATGTATTAAAAACATAATGAAATAACATAATGAAAATCAAACTTACAAATTAAGAAAAAATTGAAAGCAATTCCAAAAAAAAGTAAAATCCAATGAAAAACAAAAATATACGACTTGAAAAAAGAAAAGTGGTCCATCGCCAATGTCAATATGAATTAAATAATCAAAAAAAAATAAAACCATTGATCCATGGGAATTATAAAAAATGAAAGTATGTACAAGTCTTGAACTATATACAAATCAAGTCCAAAGGGTCCATGATTCCAAAACAAAAGGAAATCTACAAAAAAGTCATATGAATAAAAAAACTATATACATAAAGTGGAGCAAAGTCCATGAACTCCAAAGAAAAATATAAAACAAAGGAAAACTAAGCCAAAAGAACTATGTACAAAGGCGGCGGGCAAGTCCTACGGCTCACGTTTTGATGTTCTGGGCCAGGGCATCATCGAACTCCATGTTGAATTTCCAGAGGCAGGCTTCTTCCCTGGCCTCTAGGTCTCGCAGGGATGCAGCCATGGCCTCCTCCAACTCCCTGCGAGTTGGCCCGAGGCACTCAGCCCTCCTCAATGCCCTGTGCATGGAGTTCTCCACCCTGACCATAGTGAGTTGTGCCTCTTCCGGCCTGCCGCCGCTCCGCATCTATCTGCTGGCCCAACCGCTGCCACACGGAAGACACTCCCAATCCAGGGTCCTCCTGCCCTCCGGCTGATGCCTGCCCCTGTGATGTTGATGGCCCAGAGCCATCATCGCTCCCACCCTGAGCCTGCTGCTGCCTCCAATGCAAATGCCTCTGGCACCACGATGGCCTCCAGGCTGATGGAATCCTGTCGGGCCGCCGTGCATGAGCCCTGCTCGATGATGCCTGTACATCCTCCATCTGCTAGGGTCCAGTTGGTGGGGTGGACACCCCTGCTGGCCATTCGACTCCCGACTGTGGCAAGGATGTGTCCTCCACCAGCATGGCCGCTGGCTCTGGGGCAGCTCCACAGGTGGCCCAGGTGATACTTGGGCGGGAAGATGGCACAGAGGACGACTGGCGCATAGGGGTTTCAGTTGAGGAGGGGGTCACAAGGAGTTCCAGCACACTGATGAACCCAGTGCCGACGACCTGTCCCAGCAGGTTGAGGCGGCCAATGAGGGATCCAAAATGATGTGCATTGTCCTGACGAGAACCCTGCATGTCATCCCGAATCCCACGTTGGCGCAATGTCACCCCAACTAGGACAGGCTCAATACGGTCACAGATTGCAACGTCTGCAGGGAGAGGAAGGCCAGTTGTTGTACGTGCATTGCCTCCCTGAAAACAGGTCTGGACGGAGGCATCCCTGCTGGTGCCGGATGATGCAGTCACAGGATCAGGGACGGGATTACTCACAGGCACCTCCACAGCGACCTGTGCTGCCTCCTGTCCCTGCCCCTGGACTGCATCACTAGCACCACTGGAATCCCCCCTCCAGGCCCCGTGCGTGGGCCTTCCGCAGCCTCCTCCTCAACCAAACACACCACCAACCTGGATGACTCCATACCATCTTCCTCCATAGGCCCCTGTGGGGGCTCAGCTGCCCCTACTGCTGCTGAGGAGTCCACCTCCAAACACCACCTCTTGGATGTACCCTCGGCAGCTGCGGCCACGGACGTTGCACCAGACTTCTCACTCCCCGAAGAGATGACAACCCAGGAGGGGAGCTGGTCCCTGCGTCTCCGGCTGGCGGTGGGATCCCTGCCGCTGTGCTCCACAGCACCGTCTCCGCCCTCTTCATCAGTTGACGCTGCAGACAGGGAGAGACAGAACACAGGCATCAGGGCACCGTACAATGTTCGTATACACACATGACAGTTGCACAAGAGTGGCAGTGTCAAACTTCACAGATGGCATCCCCAACACACATATCATTTGAACCCACACACATGCACAAATTAACAGGAATGGTGCATCAGGCAGCAGCATCCATACACACATAACAGCATGAACATCCAAAGGTCAGCCAGACGTCACAAGCAACACAGGGAGTGCCAAACACATGCACACATGCCACTAGACAGACATGCATCTGTACATCTCCACCACCTGTCACAGTGCAATCACCGGCAACTATGTCACATCTGCCAATCGGCTCACTGCATGTCTGTGTCACATGCATCCATGCTGTATCACAGTCGCACACATGTCAAACACACACACACGCACATGTACACCATGCACGTGCATGAAGGTGGAACCAGCATCCATGTGTCACACCCCAACCATGGCATAGTACATACACAGACATGCTAACATGTGTGCATCTCCACGTGCATTTGTGCATCATGCTTTGGAACACATACACCATTGTTGTGCATCACACATGACTGGACTCACATGCGGCAGGCTCATGTCACTGCACATACACATCCATACATGGGCCTTTCCAGATATATGTCCATGCTGCACACTCCTGGCACACCTCAACGTGTACTGCGCCCAATCAGTACACATGGACACTTACCGCTCGACTCCGGGCGGGTCTGTCACGTACCCTGCCCTAAGCCTGGATAGCCAGGCCAGGTGGGCTACTTCTACCCCCATCAGGCCCTCAAGGGCCTTGACATTTGCCCCCAGACTCTCTTGGAGTCACTCCTGGTGCCTTTGGCGCCAGGCTCATATGCTAGAGTAGTAATCAGGGCCCATAAGGGCATTGCACAACAACATGGATGCCTCCACATGGCTCAGTTCCTAAACTGAACCATGCGGTCTAGCATTTTGGGTGTGGCAGGCCCAGTGATACCTGGGATGCCTGCAGGCTATATAAACCGCACCCGAACTCCAGTACATTACTTTGCATTCGCATTACTTTGCATTCCAGCAACGTGACGCTCATCGTGTTCTGCAGCATCTTCGAACCTCGAAAAGTCCGCACCTGCAAAACAACGGGACATAGTTATTTTCAGCAGCTTACCTGAGATTCCACCGCAGACTGCAATCAGCACCCAAGGAACAGCAAGCTTCTTGGATCTTCGAACCTGCAAAAAGAAAGCTTTGGTGAACGCAGTGGCCAACTGGAATTAAAGACAACAGGTTAGCAGAAGCACTGCACCATAGCGCCACGTATAGCACCCACTTACCGCATCGAGGCGCTCCCGAAACACCATCACTTGCAGGTGAGCCCAAATCCAGCCAACGGCCTACAGCGGACTCTCGCACACCTACTGGGAGAGAAAAGACATCATTAGTTCAAAGAAAGGCTTACAGAATAACAGTAATGAGACCTACCTGAGAGACTCAAAGGGGCAGCATCAGTGAAGTAACTCGATTGCAATCGCCCACAGAGGACAACGCGCCCCTGCCAAGAAGGCAGGACGGAGTGCTCGCCAAAGCCCAAAACAAGGTGAGGAAAGGCCCGGGGAGGTGCTGCGGGCATACCGGGTGTTGCTCTATCTTGAACATTGCCCACCTGTTTTCCAGAAATAACTCCCCGCTAATAATACCCGGGAGCGACCGAGAAGGGCATCAGGGTTCCGGCAGCTGGGTGGCATCCCCGTGGATACCAGGTGAGCGTAACAGGGTCTGCCTCTCAAGGACCTGCAGGTGAATCGCTCGGTGTATGCGTTCCAGGACCCTCATCTGGTCATCGGTAAGGCGGAACCGGCACCCCTCTGCATCCGCTGCATCCAAGAGGCACCAGGCCTTCCTGAGGGTCCTGGACCTGAAGTCCTACCAGCGCTTCCGGACGTGTGGTATGTCGTGGGTAGCCACCCCCTCCATGTTGATGGCAACCACGATGTCCGTCCAGATCCTTTTCCATCCATCCTTGTCGGCGCGTGTTCTTTCGAAGAGGGTATCATGATGCACCAGGACTTGCTCCACCAGGATGCCAACCTCTCCTGCTGAGAAGCTGGCAGCCCTCTGCCTCTCTGGCTGGGGGTTGCCAGTGGTCTCAGATGTTATTTCCCCTGACATGGTAACCCCCGAGGCAGGTGTGGGTGGGCAACTGGGTCCTGGTGCTGGGTGGTGGAGTGATGGAACTGCAGTCGGGAGTCTTCTGTTCCAGCAGGGGTGGTCACAGCAACTGGACCCCTGCAGATGAATGACGTACTGGCACCAAATAGCAGGGCACGTTGCCAGCAAGCAGGCAGGCAGCAGCAAATTGCTGGTGGGAGTCAGCTCAGGGCTCTGGGGGGCAGGAAAATGGCCTTCTGGGCAGGAGTCTTCCGTGTGTTGTTGCGTGGCCAGCTTGATACGCAGTGATTTTGCATGTGAAAAATCAGCACATCAGTGGGCCTCATTCCGAGTATGGCGGTAAGGGATAGCGGCCACCGGTAACGAGACCGGTGGCGGTAATCCCTTACCGCCATACTCCGAGTTCCCTTTGCGCCCTCGCCCTTAACGCCTGCTTTGAGCAGGTGTTAAAGTTGAGGGCGCAAAGGGGCCTCCAAGCCAATAACGGTGACCGTAATGAACGGTCACCGTTATTTGCATCTTCCCCATTCCCATTGAGCCCTATGGGGGCTCATTTGGGAATGGGGAAGAGCCTTGGTGAATGGGGAATTACCGCCCCGCCAACCTTGGAATGGGGCGGTAATTCCGCCATCCACCAAGGCGCTGCCGGTCCGGGTACGGCGTCAACCAAGGCGTTAATAGCGCCATTGGTTAGCACCGTACTCGGAATGAGGCCCAGTGTGTAATTTAAGGAAAGGCCCTTAGCGCGTAAGCACGTATGTGACATAACGCGCGGAGGCATTTCCCTCCCACGGGTGCATAGTGATTCAGCACGTGAAAAAACTGCACGTCCGTGTGTTAATGTGTGTAATTCAAGGAAAGGGCCTAAGCGCATATGTGACGTAATGCGATACCTTTACCTACTTAATCATATATCATATATTATAAGTCAAAAGAAGGTATGGTATGTAATTACAAAGTTAAATTAATCTTTAGAAGCACTGGGGTAACACTTTTAAAAGGGCTCCAGCTGATTGTCCACTTGTTATGTGAAAACCCATCTTTGGTTGGGACACATGCAATACATTTTCCAGTCTACAAATTGGAAGTAACATTCCTGACTTTGACAGTAAGTTGACCGCCAAAGCATGTCTACAAAGAATGTTATTCAAAAATTAAAACTGTCGCTTTTAGAATAAAAATGTCAATCCATTTGATGGTGAACAAAAAGTCTTCAGTTGTTAAATGTTACATTCACAAATCAGGTGGATGAGCTACTGTCTCCTTGAACATAGGGACAGTGCTAAAGTAAAGACTAAAACAATATCCTATGAAAAGATATAGTGCTTCATTGAGGGACTAAATTAAACAGCCAAAACAAAATGTGCTTACATACTATCATTCCGCCACCATGGACCGCCACTTTGGCATTCAGATGAAAAATAAATCAATTTTTTTGTTTATGAAGCTTATATAGCACTTTTATCCAACGTGCTGGACAACAAAAGAAGATACAGCGGTACAAAATGAATGCAAATTGACAAAGTAAACCAAGAAAAGTGCTCACAATGTAGGAATGAACAGTTTAGAAACACAGAGATTGAAGAAGATGAGATTTGAGATGATTCTTACAGAGGTGAATTGAGGGGCAGGAACGAATATCCAAGGGGAGGGAATTGAAGGAAATTCCCTGTTTACGCTCATGCCAGAAAGAATACAACCCTATAGGCAAAGAACTCTGCTGCTTGAGAAAGTTCTGGGTAATTTTTTTTACCCATCTTAAAAAGCTGTGTGGCATCACTAACATACAGTAAAACAGGCATCACTGATTGGTGAGACCATATACATGGGCCTGCTCCATAGGGTATGCCAGGCTACAATTGGTTCACATTTCCGCCGTCTGTCAGTTCCCACATGTGTCAGATGGGCTAATCCCTCTGAGGAGTGAAGGTCAGGTCTCTCATAAGTTACAATATCAAAACTGCTGTGATACACTAAGCCTATTACTATATCACTGCGGCATGCACATGGGAGGCTCAGGGACGGGTGCCAGGTGAAGGGGGGGGAGAAATACAGTCATGCTGACCCACATATTCTGTGCTTTGTTGATATCGCACACCGCTGTCACCCAACTCCTCCACCCTTGTTTTGATCTATAATGTATCCTTCCCTGTACCTCGTATTACAAAGTATGTATTTATGTATTTATGTGGAGAGGTGAAACAGTCGCACATGCTTCAATCTTTTATGACCATTTGGTTTATGATTGGGGTTGGGGTCACTTACTATCCTAGAATGCAGGGGATTGGATCAGTGGTCTGGGAGTCATAGGTCTGGGTAGGCTGGGTGGGGGTTAAAGAGCCGCTAGCAGTTCAGCTGTGATGAATGGGTACTGAGAGGAGCCTGGTGTTGTCTCACAGCCTTGCAGGGCACATTCCTCCCAGTGATACTGAATAATTGCAACAATGGAGGGACAAGGGGAAGCTTCTATGAGAACTGGCCATGCAGGCTCATCCGGTCTGAATGATCTGGGCCTAGTCGAGTTCTTTCATGCAGCTAAAGTTATGGCGCGCTCCATGCAAGACTGCGCATCTACCATAACTCAGTGGTCGCAGTGTATGAAAAGAAGTAGTGTAACTATGTTCTCTGCTAGCCTGCCCCCAGTCACTACAAACCCCATCACCACACTCTCTCCCACTCACAATAGAAACCTCGAAACACATGCACCTACTGCTTAAGGAAATGTTCAGTGCAGTGCACTGAAAGTGAAAGTTTCAACCACTTCCTAAACTTTCATTTTAAAAGTAAACCTTTATGGAACAGGTTCTTTTTAAATTAAAAGAATAGGAACAGTAAAACGTAATTTAAAAAAGTAGAGGAGCACCGCTCCCAACTGCTCCCACCCACTTCGACCACTGCCATAACTACAAAATGGCATTCCTTTCTGTGCGCGCACACTAGGTTTATGTATCTATCATTCAGGCTATATCATATCCGTGTGGCATCTCCCCCCTTGTACACTACACAACTTCATATGGGATTTGCCTCACCTTAAAGCGCCTAGCGGGGTGGGATAGACTAATTTCCATTCCAACCGAGTTCCAAGGTTTGGGAGCTAGAAGTTGGAAAGAGCAGAAGCGTGAAGATGAGACTGTTGGGTGCCTATGTTTATCATGTTAATACTATTAAGAATGATGACTTTTGGAAGCTTTGTTTGAATACTCTGATTAAGTCGAGGCAATTGGCACTTTACAATGTATGGAAAGTTATATTGGCCAGCGGGGAACTTGCAGGGAGACTGTAGGGGGGTACACAGAACTTTAAGGAATTGCCATTTGCAGGGAATCATACGAGCTAGTGATATGGTTACTGCCGATAATGAATTGTGATGATTGGAAATTTGATTCCTGAATGGTACGCATATTATCTGTGTATATTACATTTATATTTTACTTCTGTTCTTTTTATTCACTTTTTATTGTCCTTCATTCTATGTAAAAGTACTTTTGGACTATAAACATAACTAAATAAAATAATGATATCAACACTTTCCCACGAGCTGCAGTGCCAGTGGACGTGCAATAAATCAGTAAGCAGAAATACTCCCAGCATCCCGTTGCTCACCTGCAGAGAACACACACAGGCTCACTTGCACAGCTACTCTACTATGTGCCTTCCATCCATGCACCCCTTGCATGATCCTACTGACCTGATGGGTAGGAGGCAGTGGAGGACGGAAGTCCAGACCTTAGGCCTGAGCTCGCGGAACTCTAAGGATCACTTAGACTCCCAGAGGAATGCTGGGTCCTCTCTTCCCAGGGCAGCAGAAGACTTAACTCAACAAGAGTAACATGGCAAGTGAAGGTGAGTGAGGCAGCTGCTTTTTGACAGATGTGCTTGAGAGTGAAGCTGCTGCTGCTGCTGCAGACATGCTTGGTAGACCCCGTGTACATGCTAGCAATTGTCGTCTTCAGGGTTGGTGGAAGCGGACAATGAGATGGTTTGAAAGGACACTCGTTCGGCTACGCGAGAGAAAGGGAGAGGGTTATGTCATGTTAATTGGCATTTCTGCACTGAAGATGTGCCAATATTGGCGGGTTATGTCATGTTAATTGGCATTTCTGCACTGAAGATGTGCCAATATTGGCGTTCTCCATTGGCTGTCGGCTTGTGAATTGAGTGCTGCAAGCCGGAGCCTGGTTGCCTTAGTGCAAGAGTGCGTTGAAGTCAACCCTTTGGGTTTATGTTAGATGTCACGTGTGAGGTGTAGAGTTGTGCTTTGGTCACGTTGATGTGTTCTTGTCATGGTGGATAAGGTGTGCCAGTGTGACAGCGATACGTAGTTGAATATGCTAGGAGTAAGCTGGTTACCCATTTTGTGGCTGCAAAAGCATCAGCGCCCTATTGTTATAAAAGGCACCCCGCTGCATAGCCCGGTTCCCGCACAAGGGCGGGGAGCATTTAATTTTAACAGGGCACTTCCGTGCCTTCTCCCACCACTCCCGTTTGGGGGAGGCCTTGAAAGACTCCCCAGAGCTGGGGAGGCAAATGGCGCACCGGGCAGCTGCTTGAGTGACCATGCTCTAAGGATGACCATGGCCTGTGGGCTTCATTCACAACATCGTTTTTGAATAGGAGCAAAAGAGAGGGAGAGAGAGAGAGAGAGAGAGAGAGAGAGAGAGAGAGAGAGAGAGAGAGAGAGAGAGAGAGAGAGAGAGAGAGAGAGAGAGAGAGAGAGAGAGAGAGAGAGAGAGAGAGAGAGAGAGAGAGAGAGAGAGATATATATATATATATATATATATATATATATATATATATATATATATATATATATATATGCGGGTTGCCGGGTTTGATAACGTTAAATAAAAACTCGTGTGATTTTCTGGAGAAAACAACATATTTGACTGTATTCATGTATTTATGTTTTGAAATAAATAGGTTCCAAAATAGTGCCAACCATTCACAATGTCGTGTAATGAATGATATGTCTTTTGAAATGCACTGAAGTCAGTGCTGGCACACGAACAGCGTATGTATGTCGATGCGAGTTACTGCAGTTCTGCAAAGGTTGTGCAATATGTAAGAAAATAAAACAATTTCACAGACATAGTTACAGGCATTGTTGAAAACAGGCGTAAGAAAAATGTTTTTAATGTAAATGTGAGGTTTCAGGTTATATATATAAAAAAGTAAAACCATGATCATTTTGACATATGAATGCAGTTATCTTGAAAATGTATTTTAGTTCCGAAATTGTAACAGTGACTTTTAAAAGTTAAAATGGAATTTATAAATGTGATGTTTCTGAAAGTACCTCCCACATCCCACAGGGTGGCGCTTCAGCACTTTTTAATTCTCAATTCTCCATAAAAAATGTAAACCAGTTGCAAAAATTGTTGACACAAATAAAACGTGCTTTTCAAAATGCCAAATATGGCAGCTTTTCTGTGGTGCATACGGGTCTCGCCATTTGGCAAGGGCCAAATAGAAGGCTCTGGATGGTCCTGTGCTCCCAATGCGCTAGAGGCATGAACCGAGTTGCACAGGCCTATCATTTGCCTTGGACCACCTTAACACGAGCACACTTTGGTCTATGTCACATCTCGATCGGCCCTTGGACGTGCACAGGCCTATAAAAAGTACTACGTGGTTTTCTATGAGAGGAGGGGATCATTGGTTTTATAAACGTACTGATTATTTCACGGCATTCGTCCCATTGCTATGTTGGCATCCCCTCTATGTAGAGCAATGCGTTTGCTTGGGATGTAATTGGAAGAGTTAGCTCCTAAGGCTTGCATGCGGATACATGATTAAGAACCCAGCACAATATAGGTAGTTTAGCCAGGGAGTTGCTAATTTCAAATAAGGGATTCCAAATAATTGCATATCACAACAGCAATGGAACTTTTTAAAACATGTGTTATTGTCATTTGGTTACTAAATAACCTTTAGCATTTAAGCCACAACATAATAAAACACATAAAAACATTTAATACGGTGCTAACATAGAAAAACTATTGATGAAAACGGAAATAAAAGAAAAAGAAAAGCACATCAATAAGATTTAAAAAATCATGCAAATCTGAATAAAACAGATTCGTTTCTAAATGCCTAATCAGTCAGACTCTCCTAACTTCAAGCATTTAGTAAAACTGACTACAGCTAGTACAATAGAAGCGGAACTATCTGCAATGTAGTTAAGCCAAAAGACCTCACAATCTACCGAAATACTTCAGTTTACACATTTTATTAAATAAGCAAGTCGCAAAGCAGAGTGTGCCAGGGGTGGGCTGGGAACCAAAAGAGGCCCTGGAAATAATGTTCAAAGTGGCGCTATATTACGTATTTTCAGCAAGCCCAACCCTTTTCCTATGGGCACATTTGGAAATACCACACAAAAGAGTCCCAGGGTCCAGAGGCCTACCGGGAAATCTCCAGAGTTCCCTATAGGCCAGTCCAGCCCCAGAGTGTGCAGGACAATAAATCGATACATATTTCAAAGTCTACATCTCACCTGGGAGACCACAGAATCGACAATGCACCATCTCCCCAGTGATCATGCCATAGTTATATACAATTAGTTTGTTATGAAATTGGTTCCACCTGAACCTTAAGAAAGGCCCACGCACACATCTATTGGGGTAAACTGTCAGATAAGGAACCATCTAATCTCGTCTTTTATGCTCCAAACTCAAGGATACATAATTGTGAACTCCCTCGATAGCACCAATCCAATCCTGATCGTATAACTGTTGCTTGACTTTCTCGGGATTAGCTGCAAACACCCCCAGCCCTCCCCTAGTCACATGAATCTCAGTAAGCAGTTACATAAGACACAGAAGGATTAATAAAATTGATCTCCATTCTGCTTAGCGATACAATTAAGATCGACATTTATGGAGTCTTGGGGTGGGCTCAAGTTGTATGGTAGAGGGATACGATATTCCAGTGGGCCCTACTGACCAGTGAACAGATGCACAAATCATACCTAATGGCAGCTAGGGGATGTAAATTGGGATCCCTGAGGACCCTGCGCCAAATTAGGCTTTCTAGCTTAGGCATATAGTCAAGTATGCAAGGTTGAAGAACCTCAATCCCGTATAGAATCTTGGGAGCTATCTTACCCTCAAACAATCTTAGGAGGCTAGTAAGAGAAAAACGTATAGTATCTGGCGTCAATTTTACACATTTGATTTATCAGTGCCATAGTCCTGCACTTCAGCCAATCCTTAAATGGTAATGTTTGCGGTTTAAACACAATTGAAAAGCCTAGGTAAACACAACTGTCACCCCTTTCCAATGGGTCAGCGGCAATACACCATTGGAAAGACATCATCTTCCTTTAATTTTAAGAGAATTAAGTGAAACAAAGTTAGAGTCCACCAGTTGCTGAAGGCCTTTCTGGGTACAGCCAAATAATAGGAAGTCATCAGCATAAGCCAACCAGACTACTTTAAGATGACCACATTTTGGGGAAGCAGAGGCTGCCGGGACAAGATATTCCCTGACATCTGCAACATAAAGATTAAAAAGGCACAGAGACAAAATACATCCCTGTCTGACTGCCTTAGGTGTCTACATTTTACGAGACAGTGATCCTGCTTGATAAAGTCTTACTTGCATGTTAGAATATGAATGAAGTCCAATGATCAAGCGTAATTTTGAACGCATTTTAAGAGAAAACCATTCAAGCTGGTCCCCAAATGGCTCTTGAAACCAGTTGGCAACTTATGCAAAATGTGCCTCTCCTTTACCCAACCATTAAGATGAGACAACAAACGAGATGCAAAAACGTTGCTGTCAACATCAAGAATGGCAATGGGCCTGCAGTGCTTAAAATCTGACTGAGAGCCTCTCTTAAAGATGGGCACGAAAAATGCAGTTCTCCATGATGGAGGAAACATTTCAGAGTGATACACCAGTGATAAAAGAGCTGTCAAAATCAAGGACCACAAAACTGGGTAACTATTAAACAAGGCATTAGTCAATTGATTAGGACCCGGAGCACTGTTATTGCTATTAATTTGAATGACAACTTTAACATCTTCCTGAACAACCGGTAAGTTCCAATTATCAACTAATTCAAGAATCTTATTGCTTGTAACAAGTTCAGGGAAAGCAAGTTTCCAGATAGCTCCGAAATCGGAGGGATCTGTATTTACAGCGGCTTTGGAAGGACCCGTAACAGAGTACACTTCCTCAAAATATTCAACCCAATTGTTTACTGAGACTGGCAATGAGCTGAATATCTGACTGAGGAACGCCCAATGCATTGACCATTTTCCAGAAGGCCAAGGATTTCTCATTCCCAAGATTCAAAAGCATCTGTTCTGCATCTTGATAGAGACGCTGAGCACCTATACGTTTGTTTAGCCTTCCTAATCAATCTACCTCCTTTATGAAGTTGAGGGAATGAGAACGCTTGATTTTCCTAATCAAGGCTCTCAGTTCCCTCTTCTTCTCCACTAACGACCTATCATAGGCATGCTGGTGTCTAACAGTCGGCCGAGAAGAATAAGACCCAGACTTACCCATAATAGATTTAAAGGGGTCGTCTATGAACATAACTAAGTTGTTAACACTGAATGTATGCATTTTCCAGGATAAAGAGGTCTCAATCATACACAGGGCAAGCCTATCATTTAGCTTTGAGATGAGTTTAGGATTCCAAACTATCCTATTAGCACCAGAATTAACTAATAAGTCAATTGGCCTACCAAGTTCAGATCTTATCAGGGAACATTTCATCTCAGTGGCAAGACCAGCATTCTGTGATCACGCCAAGGCAATCTCGTAACAGTCAATGTCTTGCACCTGTGGAAAAGTGCCCCCTGATGGAAATATCATCTATAGTAGAAGGCAAGCTCCCACTATGCCAGGTGGAGCTCCCGGGTATATCACCTGGGACAGCCCCATTCGCCATCAGGAGGCCTAACCCAAACAAACAATGTAGCCATCCACGCCCATGGCTCAGTTTATGACTAACATTCCCACAAGGGGGCAAGAGTTTCCACAGAGTATTAGCATCAAGGCAGGAAGCATTGAGGTCACCTGCAAGGAGAAGATCTCCCGCATTATGTATACTCCAATCATTAATAAAAGCAGCAAGGAGATCAAGAAGAGAATCAAACAAGCAAATACCCTTTTGCCAGTAAACGTTCGAAATCTGCATTATTTTTGTGACCCCATCGGAAGAGATCTTAACCTGGGTAGCCAAAACACCCTTACAGAACTTGACATGTTGCATAATTTCAAGTCCCCTATAATATTGTACGAGGGTAAGGAGACCCCCAGAGGGCCGATCAAGTGGGCCCTTCGATGCAGGCTGCAAAGCAGTCACATAACCATCTAGTCCACCATCCACGTCTCCTGCAATAAAATAATGTTATGCAATGTCAATGTTAAGTCAATAGTGGAATTGATCAATACATTTTGAATTCCTTTTGAGTTTCATGAAAGAGCAGTGAAGGAGCAATTGCTACTAAACATGAACCGGGGAACTCAATGCTTCATTGGATTAGAATGAGGAACATCTCCAGCAAGCCATCACCAGTCACCGTTAGCACTTGGTGATATTGGTCTATTCCAATAGGATGGAAAGACTCCGTCACACATCTTTTGTTAAAAGCCAAAGGAAAGTGTTCCAACTCAAACGATGATAAGTCATAGCCAAACTGTTTTATCATCATAGCCTCCTTCAAAATGCTTTCAAAGCCAATGTTTGACCCTATGTCCATGATGGCCCGACCATTCCGATATAATTCATTAAAGTCAACACGGTCAATGTCCTTGGAAGAAATGGCTTGCAAATTAGGTACTTTACCCAGCAATCCGAGAATATTTTTTTCTATTCAGCATAACATTTCTATTTTCTGGTAACAAACTCTCAACCAAGACTCTGTAATGCAGCTTGGGGCTGTAGCCCACAGTGTCCTTGCTCCCAACGGGATCTGTTTTCTACAAAAGGCCCTTGGGATGACAATTCACTAAAGGGGGAAAAGATCCAGCTGGGCAACAGGCATCATAGCACACAGCATTGGCTTGAGACCACTCAAGTTAGTTCCACAACTCTACCAGAAGCTTTAGAAGAGGCAGGAAGAGTAGTATTTGAATAACTACCGTAAGAGCCATGAGGACACAGAGAGCGCCTAAGAACACTGTATGGTTGAAAGGCTTTTGCTGACATTTCCTTGAAAAGAGAGGCCCTGTTGATACGAGAGCCCGCCCCCACCAAGCACTGGGCAGAGAGCCATGTTATTCTCTGGCTTTCCACGTTCACCTGGAAGAACTTCCTTCGAAAAGGCCTTGTTGATAATAGTGCACCCCCATCCAAGCACTGCGTCGAAAGCCACAATGGACTCTGGCTTTCCACACTCGACAGAAGAACTTCCTTCTGCGAGGGACAGGCTACACGACCAAGAGGAGAAAGACCTGCCACAGAAGATGTTACAGTACTTCGCAGAGGCCCGCGGTCAGTTTGAACCGCCAGTGAAAAACAGGAAATCTGTGCAGCCAGAGATGTCATTTCAGAGGTAGTAGGAGCCATTTTGATTTTGGAAGAGGAATCCAGCTCACCCGGCTTCGGCCCAGAAGGAACACTTTTTCTAGGTGCTTTCAATCCTCCTGAAGCAGCACCTCCAATAGTCTGCCTTGTCAAGGAGTGCAAACATTTCTTTGAAGGCTGCTTGAAGTTGTTCCTGAAGGTGCTGGGGATGATAAGTGTAAGGTTTGAACGCAAGTTGTAAACCCAGACACACCCTCAGAAGCAGCAGCGGGACTAAACTCTGTAACTACAACAGGAGAGGCGAATCCAACTCCGTAAGACATCTTAGTAATAGAAGAAAACATCAAACCAGGCACTGCCAGAGCATTTAGGGGTCTAGCCTCTACCCCATTCTCTGGAAAATCCTTGGAAAATCCCTGGAAACATCTGAGATGTGTTTCGAGCGCAAACATATCCCTCCATTTGATCTGTGTATCGACATTCTACAATTTAAATAGGAGAGACTCCGGCATTGTAGAGTGCAACCTCTATGCCTTTGTAGAGAGAAATCAGGATGCAAAACTCCTTGATCAAAAAAGCCAGCTTGCTCACACGTCAAACAGTTATGCACATGTTCTAGAATGTTGGACAACCTTCTTGTGGGCACTGGGTCAGGAGTGGGTACATAGGAGGTAATGGAAGTGTTGGAATCCAGTGTATAGACTTCAGAAAAAATAGGTTAAATGTCTAAAAAGATTCATCTTGTAGCGTCTGAAATGAGTCAGCAACATCGGAGGATAGCTCAGGGGCAACGTCCTCGCCATGGAAACGAGACAACACGGAGCACCACAGGTTACATCCCCTGGTCTGCGCTTCGAAACTTCTGGGTATTAAGCGCGTTATAAATAACATATCATATCATATCACCCAACAGGAGGTCATTAGGTATAAACAGATCACAGCCTGATGTGGATGCAGGGGGCATGTTTCCTTTGGGGTTCAACGAGTAGGGCAAAGTCACTGAAGTAGAGCTCACAGGGTTAAAAAAATAAGTCATTTTAAGGCCCCTCGAACGTTGGACAGGTTGCGCTGGCGGCGGGCTATAGTCCGTATTAGCGCCGGAAGGCCCCTCCCCGGAGATGGCAGAAGGGGTAAGTCTATTGCACATCGAAGCAATCCTGGTGAGCGCCGAGGCGTGTACCCTCCAGGATGCCTGCTTCGCAGTATATACGTGTGCGAAAAAAAAAATACAAATTCACTCACCCTCCAAACAGTCTAGAACTAGATTAGGTTTCTAATTCTCCCCCAGCATCAAAACAGCAGAAATGGCCCACCCTGTGGGAGTGCTGTGCACTCCTGACAGATTTTAAAAGTCTGGTATGCTGAAAGAAAAGTACTCTTTTTTTATTCTGAATTCTCAATAAAAAAATTAAATCAGTTGCAAAAATTGTTGACACAAATTAAACAGGCTTTTCAAAATGCCAAATATGGCAGCTTTTCTATGGTGCATATGTGTCTCGCCATTTGTCAAGGCCCAAATACAAGGATCTGGCTGGCACCATGCTCGCACGCAAGGTGCAAGAGGCATGAACCAAATAGCACGGTCCTGTCATTTACCCTTAACACAAGCACCTTTTATTCTATGTCACATCTCACTCAGTCCTTGCACGTACAAAGGCCTATTAACACAGGCAGTCGGGTACTGGCGTACAGTCGGGTACTGTTCGCCACACCCCCCTCCAACAATGTTTAGTCTTCCTCTACATCAGCACCCCCCTTTAACCTTTGATCTGTTTTATTCATCGCCAGTCATTTCTCTTTCTCTCATTATCAACTCTTTACTTAGCATACTTACTCACTCCCCGAATCCCCCGGAGCCTCTCACTTAGGGTGAAAGACATTGGCAGCTGCTGCTGTTGAACTGCGGGGAGCGCCGTAATGCTTTTCTTTCCACCAGCCAAGGTTGAAAGCTAATGACCAAACAGGGGGTGCCCCTCTTTATCTGACCTTGCCGCCCGCGCCGCCGCTGTGTTCGGCTTACAAAGGGAATACTTACTCCTGGTCATTCGTGTCCTCGGTCAGGAGGTTAGTGTGCCACTGCTCGATTGCTTGAGTAACTGCCACAGCAAAAAGGGGTTTTCACACCTTTTCCACACCCATCAGTGTAAAAATGTGCTTATTGTTCACAACCTCGCTCTCTTAGAGCATTTCTAAATAAAAAGAGGGCCAAACCAATTCGCGACAGGTGAAGCCTGTCCTTCTCGTACTAACCAGGCACTCCCAAGGTGATCATCCCATGCTTAATCATTGAAAAGCCAGGCCCCCTGCAACATTTTGCCATGTCCATGTTCAATTTCTTCTTTGACTTTTATATTGCCATATACTATTTTGCCCCTCTCCATGAGAACCTAAATATCATCTTGGACCAAATCGGTGATGCCAGCAGCGGCCTCCTGCAAAGGCCGTATGCCAAGGCCAGAACCTGTCTGTGCCTTTCATCCTCAGCCTCATCCAACATTGATGGCTGCCTCTGCATTCAAGGGGCTGAATACCCACTCCAATGCTGGCTCTGCAGAGCCGGAATACCATTTTAAAATAGCTGCAGCATCTCAGATGAACCTGCTTTGCTGCAAGAAGCGACCTGCAGGCCCACCCCTTGGCAGCCCTGATTGGTCCCCTGCCTCCTGCTTTGATTGGCCAGCAGTTCACCAAGTCTCTGACGATCAGCTGAGCCAGCAGGTGATGCTGGCAGTGGCCTCCTTTGAAGGCCGTATGCCAAGGACAGAACCTGTCTCCGCCTGTCCCCGAATGGCGCTCTTGTGCACACATCCCATGCCTTGTTCCATTGGTCTGCCAGCTCTTTTACGATCATGCGACCCGAGTGCAATCCTCAATCATCCCGATGCCTGCCCCGGTGCAATGAAGACACTCTAGCAGCATCTGCAGCACTGTTCGCACAGGATCCAAAAGCTAAGTGCATCCCACCTGCATCAGTGTGTCCATATGCTGCTATGCTTCTGGTATGTAGTACCCTTCCCTTGGTCTCATCGAAAACATTGTTGATTACCTGCTCCATAACCTCTCACAGTGGGGTCCCCACATATACCCTCATAGTCCAGGGCCACCTCGCCAAACAAGACGCCCCTTACCCATCTTACCCACCTACTGTATGTAACCAACCCCCTTCAGAAAACTGGTCAGTTTTCATCCTGGATACTAAAGGCCACCCCTCACATCATGGACCTTTCATCCTTCCATGTCCAATTATGTCCCGCTACAGGTAAGACACAAGACCATTGACTTATCCTTCACAGCTTGCATTCCGATACCAAGCCGTGATCCTCACCTCCCTCCAGCTATCTTCACCGATCACGATGCATACATTTCAAGCAAAGCCACAGTGGATTGCAAAGTGTCATATTTCTCCCACCAGACTGCACTCAGGACTTCTAACTCGAACTGTCACCGGTCGTCGACCCTGGGGACTTTGGAGGTGATGGAGGTTCCTCCATTTATGGGCTGGCATGTTTACGCTCTTACGCCCCTGAGCGGTCTAGTCTTTTTTTGTTCATTCCTCCTCCTCCTTATCTGTCCCTGCTGCCTGCACCGCCTCATGTTGCAACCACCTGCTTTCCCTGCGCGTTGGTGTAGATGCTAGTTTTCCTGTTTCCTTTCCTTCCCCCTACCTGCCTTCTGTGTTCAGTCTGCTGCCTTATTTCGTTCCCCTTGCAGAGCGCATGTTCTCTGCCCTACTCGTTCGGGAGCTCCTGTTGGCTCGGACTCAGCTTTGGCCTCTTTCCTCTCGCCTCTTTGTTGCCTCTTCTCGCTCGGTAGCACCCCACCCCCCTTTGAGTTCTACCTTGATTTTTCCTGCTACGCTACCTATCTGGAGTTAGAGCATTACAATAACATTGGTCTATTCAGCTTTCTATTCACAGATGATACTGCCACAATTTGTCAACACTACTTACTGGATCTACGGAAAAACCATCTACCGCATCCATAAAACAAGGTTTTTTTCGGCCATTTGACTTTTTCCCTTTAACCTACCAGTAATTTCCGGGGGGGGCCTTGACTTTGCTGTACCACCCGTGGTCAGAGTAGCTACCTCCCAGGGGAGACCGAAGATGGCTACTCCCAGCAGAATCCGATGAAGAGGAATTCTCCTCCGCAGAAGACGCAGGTGAGGAATCACACACTGTTGTTGACAGTTTGCAAAGCCAAGAGACTACATCTACGATGGCAACGGCAGAACAAGTTCAGGATCTCATTTCTGCCGTCCAGGGGCTATATATGGAACTACGGAATGTGAAAGCCGAAAACTTGTTACCTCCAGGGAGGACCGACCTACTGACCTGCCCCCAATGACTCTTGCTGCTGGCAAGTACGATGGCTCACCGAAGAGACTGAAAGAGTTTATTGATGCCTGCATCGTGCATGTTACTTTTCTTTTTTTTTAAACGTGTTTATTTTAAACAGGCAGGTTATGGCAATACAAAGCTTAATTACATGTGACATGTAGCATACAGTAATCCCATTTGATGCTCTTCCCACACCACCCCTCGGGCTCAAGTTCCTTCTTCACTTCCCTGTAGGGGGTCTCCATCCCAAATAGTTCTCCTGGCCAGTTGGGGCTTGAAAGTCAGGGCTGGGAACCTTGAGTCAAACTCCAATACCGGACCCCAGATGTTGCGAAAGCGATGCAAGGTGCCTGCTCCAGCAGCTGTCACCTTCTCGGCGATCAGGATGTCCCAGACCTTCATCCACCAGAAAGGCATGAGAGGGCCTTCCGTCGTTTTCCAGTTGTGGGCTATCACGTTCCTACCCGCAAGTAGGCATTGTGACAATAGTTTGGCCTTGGGGCCAGACCTGGGGTAGATCCCAGGGACCGGTGTTCCAAGGAGGATAGGCTCGGGGGCTAAGGGCAGTCGCACCTGAGTGATGTCCGCTATCGTCGCTAGGCATTGTTTCCAAAAGGCTTGGGCCTTGGGGCAGGACCACCACATGTGGAAGAAGGAGCCTATTTGTCCGCACTGCCTCCAGCATTGAGGGTTGATCGTGGAGTTCATGTGGTGGAGTCTTAGGGGAGGGTAGTACCACCGGAGGAGGATCTTGTAGGCGCACTCTCTATTCGTGATGCATGATGAGGAGGTGTGAGCCCGGGACCAGATGTCGACCCACTGTTGGTCTTCAATCGGATGGCCCAGGTCCACCTCCCATAGGGCCATATACCAGGTCTTGGAGGTTAGGAAATCCGTTTGGAGGCGCCTGTACAGAGTGGAGATTCTTCCCCGGGGCGGAAGCTCCTTAAGGGTCAGTTCGATGGCTGTGGGGGGACGAGTAGCCGCCTGGCGAGTCTCAGTGTGGGTGCACAAGTGGCATAGTTGGGTGTATGTGAACCTATCTCGTTCCTGGATCCCAAAAAGTTCTTTGCATCGCTCAAAGGTGCAGGGTTGACCCCCTTCAAAAAGTTGACCCAGGGTCTCTAGGCCTCCTGCAATCCAGGCCTTAAAATTCCGTGGAGACAGACCAGGAGAGAAGGTCGGGTTCATGAACACTGGGGAGAGGAGGCTGAGCCCCGTCGGGATCTTCTTCTGTTTCAACGCTTTGTCCCACACCGAAATGGTGTGTTTGGTGGATGCCAGGAGATTCCGCCACTATTGCCGTTCCGGAGGGGGACATGTGGGAGAAAGCGTAGTGGGAGGGGCAGCTGCGCTTGTTCGAGGTCTACCCATCTAGGGCGGTTGGTAAGGACTTGCCATGATTGGATACAAGACAGGTGAGCCGCCATTTGGTATTTCTGCAAGTCAGGGACCCCGAGCCCACCCAGTTTTGCGTTGCCCAGCATCATAGATTTAGGGATCCTGGGTTTTTCCCCCTCCAAATACACTGCAGCATTTTCTCTGTAAGCGTTGAAGGGCTGGCACCGGGACCGGCACTGGAAGTGTGGAGCATGCATACAGAAATCTCGGCAGTAAGTTCATTTTACAGGCAGGAAAACGGCCCATCAGCGATATCTCCTGTGTTGCCCAGCGTCTCAAATCTACCTCCAAGTTCGTAAATAATGGGGGAAAATTAGCCCGATAAGTTTTGCTTGGACTGGCTGGGATCTGAACCCCCAAGTAGCTAAGTTCTTTGGGCATGTTACTTTTCATACCAACACTTACTCAACTGACAAGGCTCGAGTGGGTTACATGGTATCCAATATGGCAGGGCCACACCATTGGTGGGTTCAGCCAACCCTGTGATGCAGGATTTCCAGGCATTCATGGCCTTATTGAGGAGGACCATTGAAAGAGCCGTGGTGGCCTATTCCGCTTGTGAGTCATTGTTGGATTTGTGGCAGGGGACCACAGATTTGATGTCCAACATTAGCGACTTCAAGCAGACAGCGGCAGAGGCTGGATGGCCCGAAGAGACACAATTCATCCTCTTTTGAAGAGGATTACCGGAGGAAGTCAAGGGCAAGTTGGCAAGAGTTGCCAACCCTTCTTTACTCTCTGATCTGATGGCTTTGACTTTCCAGATTGACTACCAGTTTAAGGAAAGGAATGTCGAATGCATCAAGAACCCCTTCCAACCCCCAGTTGTTCCAGATTCTGTCTCAGCTCTCCATGGTTCCAGTGAGACTCCTAAAGAAAAACCAATGCAGATCAGTGCTACATGAGGTCCATTGTACACCACAGAACAGAAAAGAAGGCAGGGCCATGGTCTGTGCATGTATTGTGGTTCAGAAGGTCATTTGCTTTGGGATTGCCCTGAAGTTTCAACACGGAGAACAGGAAACAAAGGACACCGGTCCAATTCCCGTTAGCCACCCACTCCGGAGCAGTTGAACAAGAAACATGACTTCTGATGCTTCACATTCATCTTCAATTACTCCACACACAGGTAGAAGTTCTGGTTCTTATTGACAGTGGAGCGGTTGTAAACTTCCTGGATGTCCTTTGGGCTCAGAAGGAAGGGATTCCATGTCTGGAAAGAAAGGAAAAACAAGCAGTAGAGGGGTTGATGGTACACCATTGAGTTCTGGGCCCATCACTCATACCTCCGAGGGTCTTAAGGTTGTCTGCTTTGAACACCAGGAAACTATCTATTTTGACCTGATTTGGGCAGCACATTTTCCTGTTATACTGGGAATTCCCTGGTTAAGGTTGCACAACTCCTACATTGATTGGAGCAAGAGAACTCTACTCTTTCAGTCTGCCTACTGCTCCTCCCATTGTCTTTCTCGGTCAAAGGTGCAGATCCCCTTTGCCACTTACCCAAGAAGATGTCACCATATTGGGAGTACATTGCATACCCAAGCAATATCATCAATTCAAGGAAGTCTTTCTGGATCAGGTCCCCAAGGCGTTTGCCTCCCCAAAGACTGGAAGACTGTTTCGTCAATCTCCAGGAGAATGCACTGGTGCTGTTTGGATGTATGTTTTTTTCGCTCACCATACTTGAAAAACAAGGGTTGAAGGAGTACCTAGAGGATAACATGAAGAAGGGACCTATCAGGCCTTCTAAATCCCCTGCCTGTGCCTCTCTGTTTTTTATCCCTAAGAATGATTCCAAAGATCTCAGGCCGTGTATGGATTATCGTGGTCTAAATCAGGTAACCATCAAGGACAGATATTCCATGCCCCTCATAAGGGACACAGTGGAAGCTGTCCAGGGCTCTACCATTTTCACAAAACTGGACCTAGGGGGGGGGGGCCTATCATTTGTTAGGTATCAAGGTTGGCAACGAGTGGAAGACGGCCTTCAGAACCCCATTTGGACACTATGAGTACCAGGTTATGCCCTTTGGCTTGGTCAACGTCCCTGCTGTTTTTCAACGGTTCATGGACTGTCTATTTGCTGGTTTACTGTTTCGTATGGTGATAGAAGAATTCAGAATCACACCGTGGTCATGTATCTAAGGTTCTCGATAAGCTGCAAAGAAGCCACCTATTAATCAAACCTGAAAACCACCTGTTTGAGGTTTCATCTGTTCCTTACCCAATATTCATCTTCTCCAACAAAGGCGTAGAAATGGACCCAACCCTAGTAGACCTTGGAGCCACATCTCTACTAATTTTATTGTCGATTTACCTCTTTCAAGTGGTTACTCCTCTATCATGTTAACAGTGGATTCCTATAGTAATATGGCTCATTTCACTCCCCTCCCTAGTCTTGCTTCTGCTTCCAAAACTGCTGAGGAGTTCTTCAAATAAATGTTTCATCTACATGGGTTGCTGGAGTCTGTCACCTCAGACCGTGGTTCCCAGTTCACCTATACGTGCTGGAAGACTCTTTGCGAACTATTGGTGATCGAAAGAGCACTTTTATCTGGTTATCATCCACAGACAAACGGACAGACAGAGATGTTCAACTTCACCATGGAACAGTGCCTCAGGTGCTATGTCAACACCTGACTAGATAACTGGGTGGATGTACTGCCTACAGTGGAATTTGTGAATAACAATACTATACATACAGTTATTGGGATGAGTCTGTTTTGCTGCACCAATGGTCTGCATCCCTGATTTCATCCTACTTCAGCCTTTCTGACCTCACTCATCCCTTCCATTGACTCTCTTCTGAAGGATCTTTCTCATGCTCATAAGGATGCTGCTGAGAACCGAAAAAGAGCCAGGCACTCATACAAGACTATAGCGGACACATAGATGGGATGTTTCCATATTGGGATATCGGTACTTTGGTCTGGCTTTCAACCAAACACCTACCTAGATGGGTTCACACTTCTAGATTCTCTCTGAGATTCATTGGTACTTTTGAGATTCTTACCAAGATAAATCCTGTGGCCTTTAGGCTCATATTGCCATCGTCATTGAACCGCTTACATCAGGTGTGCTACATACTTGTACAGACGATCCATACAACCGTAAAACCAAGACTTTTCATCGCTCATTTACCACAGTCAATGAGTAATACAAGGTTTCCAGAATTTGGGACTCAAGATATTGCAAGGGAAACCTACAGTATTTGGTACAATGGAAGGGTTATCCTCTCTCTGAGAAATCCTGGGAGCCGGTTTCCTACATCAAAGCACCCCAGCTCATTGATCAGTTCCATCAGCTGCATCCAGGGAAGCTGGGCTCCTCAGGGCATAGAAGGGGGCATACTGTCACCGGTTGGCGATCCTGGGGACTTTGGAGGAGATAGAGGTTCCTCCATTGATGGGCCGGCACGTTTCTGCTCTTACGCCCCTGAGCGGTCTAATCTTTTTTTGTTCATTCCTCCTCCTCCTTATCTGTCCCTGCTGCCTGCACCACCTCCCTTTGCAACCAATTGCTTTCCTTGCGCTTTGGTGTAGATGCTAGTTTCCCTGTTTCCTTTCCTTCCCCCTAACCTGCCTTCTCTCCTCATCCCTCTGCCTTCTGTTGTTCCCACTGCAGAGTGCCTGTTCTCCCCTCCTCACTTTGCAGCTCCTGTTCTCTCCACCTCCTGGTTCCCACAAATTTCTCCTGGTGCTCTTCCTTTTCTTACTCAGCTTTGGCCTCTTGCCTCTTTGTTGCCTCCCCTCGCTCAGCAGCATCCCCCTTTGTGTTCTACCTTGCTTTTTCCTGCGCCACTACCTATCTGGAGTAAGAGCATTATAATAACATTGGCCTACGCATATTTCTGTTCATGGATGCTACAGCCATGTTTTGTCAACACTACTTACTGGATCTATGGAAATACCACCTACCACATACATAAAAAAGAGTTTTTTCGGCCATTTGTCTTTTTCCGTTTAACCTACCTGTAATTTCCAGGGGGGGATTGCCTTTGTTGTACCAGTGGCAGGTATAGTGGCTACCTCCTGGGAAAGACCTTACCTCTACAAAGAGCGCAAGTTGTCTAAGAATAATGCTACACCAGCAAACTCAGAAGAAGAGGAATTCTGCTCTGCAGAAGATGCAGGTAAGGAGTCACACACTGTTGTTGACACAAACATCCCCTCACATGGCAGGCCCACTGTATTACATGCCAACCACAATACCAATGTTGGCAGGGATATCCAAATCAATAAGCCCTTGCCGCATACCACTACCCATAACACAACCTGCGCAACTATAGTCACTGCTCCAAGGTCACACACAACCAGAGGCCCACATCCACCTGAAATACCATATTTTCTAAGGATTCGGCATGCCACTCCTACTACCCACACTACTTGAGAGGCAAAATGCAACATCCCTGTTAGGATTGTAACTGCCAACCAGAAAGGTACTGCAAACCCCTGCCCCTCCTCCCACTCAGAGCATGTCCAGATGAGAAATAGCAGGCTCAGTACAAGCATCAGGCAGATACCACCCGGTTCTCTCCTGCTACCGTCACCACTGGTCACAGCCTCCAGCCAGCCAGAGCTAGAAACACTGACTTCATCCAGGTGAATATCAATCAAGGAGCTCACCCCCTTGGAAGCCACAAACAGCCCATCGCACAAAGTACTAAGGAACCCGCACCTGCCCCTCTTGCTCAACCAGCCGCACCCCTGAGCAGACCTACAAAATCTCTTATCACCAGTCGAAGGAAGTCTAAACCAGTTACTAAAAGGGTCACCTCGGCGCTCTTATGCGCGCTCATCAATGGTAGAGCTGTCACGGCCCAAGCCCTAGACATCAATGATTTAATCACTGCCATAATTGGAAATCTTAGCCATTACAGAAACATTGTTACATGTAGCATCTGGACCGGCCCTCTCTCTAGCCCTACCAGCAGGCTACTCCATATTTTGGAGTGACAGACCTGACATCTGAGGCAGAGGAGTGGCATTAATTGCTAAAGACTCCGTACACATCAGACAGCTTAACATGACTAAGATAGGTAAGTGCGACATGCTCATGTCAAAACTGCCTATTTCGCACACCAACACCATTTACATCTTACTAATTTATCTCCCAACAAGCCCAATGCCCTCCTTCGAAGAAGAACTTTTACACTTAATAGGCACCAACATCAAACCTACTTCCAGTATCATAATTTTAGGTGACTTCAACCTTCGTCTGAATGACACTAGTGATGGTAATGCTACACTGATAGCTAACTCCCTCAGTAACCTCGATTTCAGATAATGTATCAACACCCCAACTCATGACAAAGGCTACATCATTGATTGGATTGCAGACCTTAACTGTCAGGTCACCGTCAATACAAATACCCCTTGCCTGTGATCTGACCACCACATAGTGACTTTTGCTGTCTCACCAATCTCCCACTCTGTACAAACCTGCACTGTCCATGCCACCCACACAGGCCCCAAGCTCTAGAAACATCACAAAATAATATATCCTACCTTTGCTTATCTCACTCCATTCAGAGTACATTAACATGTAAGCGATATTCAATCAACATTACAGCTAAGTCAATGCCTAGTCTGGGATGCTGAGGAAAACCCTTATTGATGTATTTTTATGTCCAGTTCAGTACTCTGGATGACAATCCTTGTATAACACCCCCCTCTTAGAATCCCCCTGACCCCACTGAGCCAAGAAGTAGGTTTGTTTTGCAAATTAAAAGGTTTATTTGAAAAATTAACAAGATATATATCACACTTTTATAATAAATTAATAATTGATATCACACTTATGGATATAATGTTGATCAACAATGGGTAGTCTGGCACTAGCACACTTCTTTACAATCAATGAGGAGTTAGTATAGGATGGATAAGGTAGCAAGAATACTTTTATGGTTTCAAGGGAAAAGCAATGAGGAATAAAATGCAGTACAGAAATACTTGATATGATTTTAGCAAAAGATAAGATAATCACCCCCCCTATATGCAATGCAAGGAGATGGAAGTAACACACACAGTCTTCAGGAATACAATCAAATACAATACGGAATTCAGCCCCCCCCAGCAAGCTTAGACAACAGGTATGCTTTTTAAAACACGGACAAGAGTGCTTTGTAATGTGGTGGCAAGGAAGGGAAAAATGCTAAAATTGCTTTTAATTCCCTATAGGAGGTTCAGGGTGAGTGGTAGACACTTTAAATCAGTTCAGGTCAGCCCTAACAATGGTTCAGGGATGGTTATTAGGTTGCAAATGAATTTTAGCAGTTCAGGCAAAAGCGGCTATCTTTTTACAGATGACGAAATCAGGCCAAATCGCAAATCGCGGTAAATTTTGCGAGTGCGTAAATCGCGATTGCGGTAAAAGTATAAGGAGTAGGAAGTCGGTTCTAGGCTTGTTGGAAAGCTTTCAGAGGAAAGTTAAATCTCATTCCTAGGTCAAACGGTTCCAGAGATACGGACGATTTAATAAAGGTAGATTTTCGGATTTAAAGTAAAACTCAAATGACAGGTGACAGCTTGCAGCTTTAGAATGACAGATGACAGTTCTCAGTTTTAAAGATGACAGAATGACACGATTCTAGGAGGCTGTTCTAATTAGGTTAACATAGTTTGGATTAGATTATTTTAACTAAGAGATTGGGTTCTGCACAGTTCTGCTAGGTACTCACAATAAAAATTTGAAATAGGCCTCGTCACGGATCTGGTCAACACGTCCAGTGGCGGTTCTCTCTGCTCGGCGGGTCAATCAGGCACCGGTTCTGCTCACAGCGATCCGGATCTCTGGTTCTGCTCACAGCGGTTTGGGTCTGGTCTGCGGTTCCGGCAAAAGTTCTTGGCAAAGAATTCAAACAGCTCGCCCGGCTGTTGAATAGTTTGGTTAGGTTTGCTGGATTCTGAAGGCCTGCTGAGAATACTTTTGCTTGCAGTGGGCCTTCTAGGTTCAAAGTTCTGTAGTCTATGGGTCCCTGGTTCTGGTCTCTGTCTGGATGGGATGTCGGCCGTCAAAATGCTCTGCAGAAATGGAAAATGAATGTCTCTACCTGTCCCAGCAGTCTCTTTTTATGTGTTTTGGAAGTGGGTGTGTGCGTGGCATAGCTAAGCCTGCCCCTCTCTACTTGTCATTGGCCCAATTCTCCCCTCTCCCATGATTGGGGGAAGGAAATGGATTGTCATCATGATGAGGTCTGTTTATGGGTCAGAGGATCCTCCCCTGGTCAATTTGCCCACAAATCTATATTTGATTCAAATACATATTTCCCAGATACACAATTTGTTGAAATTACATGTACACATTATATACATTATATATTCCTTATGGTCCATGCTTGTCCGCCTCTGATCTTCCTGGGGGCTTGCATTCAAAAATGACAAAATTTTGCACTTTTTGGTCGGTTACCAATATCGGACATTTACCAAAAATTACACAAATGTGCGCAAGGAGTATGGGCATTAATTGATGAAGTGTCAGATTTTTAACATGCAGACATTTGGAGTAAGACCCTATTTTCCGCTAGAAACCCCCCAGAATACACCACAGGGTCCTAACACCTCTTAAAACGTGCACAGAAAAATCACAAGAATAATGATATTACTTATATAATTCTGACAAGTCCGTACTATGAATAATCCATCTTTTTTAAAATTATGCTCTGGCCCAGACGGTGTGGTTTAGGTTCCAAAGCACATGGGGGAAGCTTCTGTCTGTCCCCGCCTCCAGCTCAGGTGGCTCCCCGAGGCACTTCTCCTCCCACTTCTCCCAAGAGGAAGCTATTTTACGACCCCCCCCAATATAACATTTGCCTGAGCCCAGGACAGTGCTTTGTTCAACCTCCTGCAGGTGCCCCTCCCCTAATCTAATCAGAGAGGTGTCATCTCCTTTTGGTGGGGGCAGCAGGATGCAGCTAGGAATGGGAAGAGTGGCTGAGCAGGTTTCTCCTGTCGAGGGTAGTTGTCAGGCAGAATTCAGCTAAATGTCAGTTTAGTTCCCAGTTTAAATCAAACTTACAATTTTTACATATACATTAAATAATTACTTCCTTCAAGTCATTTCAGAATATAGTTTTACATTGTATCCACCTCTTAGCAAGTCTTTCCTTTGCCTGGTTTCGGTTCATTTGTTCAGTTTTACACAAAAGTCTGGTGGTTTTAAAACGCCGGCTTTCTGATAGTGGTGAGCACCGGTATTGCATCCATTTTGGACATTAAGAAAATGAATTCCCTACAGTTCTGGGTTGCTTTTGGCAATCAGCATTGCCATTCCCAATGGTTTCAGGCTACTGTGTGTGTAGCACGATGGTGGTTTTAGGCAGTGCCCTCCTGTCCTCACAACATAGGCAAAAATGGGTGGCAGCCTATTCTTCATGTTTTCCCTGTGCACTCTCTGGGGAGTTCTGGCCATCATGATGTTTTCCATGCCAGTACTGCACAGTTTTATGGTAGGGTTTGGATGCATGGGTAAAAACATCCCACAAACATCACTAATCCCAATGCGCTAGCTACCTCTATTCTTAGACCTTGTCAAAAGAAATTGACACCATTGCCCCCTGGCACCCTGTAAAACTAAACCCTCTATTCACATACGTTCTTGCTTTACCTCTGACCTCCAAGAACTTTGAGCTAAAAAACGCAAAGCAGAGGCAAACTGGAAACAGTCACCCTCTGACAAGTTAAAACTGACCTTTGCAACTACAGCAAAATTGTACAAAAAAGCCACCATACTAGCCAAAGGAACTTCATATAATACCAGATTACTGAACCAAAATCCAACACTCGCAAAATCTTCACATTCCTCAGTGAAATGGAAACCCTATCCGCTCCTCCTCCCTATTCACTAAAGACCAGGCCTGGTGTACCAACATCCAAAATGCCTTGATCAACAAGACTGATATCTTGCACACCAAAATCAATCTCAAGCAAACCACCCTTAGAGCCAACCAGCTACCTTCACCCCACACTCACATTTCCCTGTCCCACAACCAAGTTTTGACCACTTTTCAGTTTTCTAACATCATAGAGCCTGAAGTCAAAACCATCCTAAAAGACCTAAAATCTTCAAGATGTAAAGGTGACATTTGCCTGGCCACTATTATCAAAGACTGTTCTGAGGTCCTTACCCCCTTTATCACCTCCTTCATTAAAGCCTCATTAATTATCTTCTGGATGGTCCCCACCAGTCTAAAGGAAGCCTGGGTTCTCCCCGCATTAAAAAACCCACCTTAGCCCTGATGGTACCGAATAAGTACTGATCCATCACAACAGTCCCATGGCTCCTGAAAATACTAGACAGAGCAGCCTTCAAATACAGCACTTCCTGGAATCTAACCATATCCTATGTCGGTGGCAATCTGGATTCTGCCCAGGCCATGATTCAGTTCCGGGCCATGGAACTGAATCAGCGCTGCTAGGCTAAATAAAACTGCTGGACGAGTTAAGGGATGAAGGAAAGCCTGCCCTTCTCCTACTTTTGGACCTCTCAACAGCCTTTGATCTGGTCAACCATGAAATCCTTTGTCACCTCCTCATCACGGCAGCCCATTTCTCCACAGAAGCTACAGAGTGGATTGCCTCCTTCCTAAAAGAAAGAACTATCAGAGTGTACTCTGAAAATGCCAACACTCCCCCAAGCCCAATCTCCTGTGGACTCCCTCATGGGTCATGTGTATCCCCTACATTATACAACATTTTCACTAAACCACTGTTCGACCTTTTTGACTCCATCAGCATATCCTACACAAACTATGACGCTGATACACAAAATCTCCTCCCACTCTCTGGCAACTACCATGATAACTCCGCTTTTCTGAACTCTGTCTTCCTGACCATCCAGGCGTGGATGTCCACTCATCGTCTCTGCCTGAACGATGACAAAACAGAGATTCTGCTCATAGTTGCACCGACAGTGATAAAAAACTCCATGCTCAATACACAACATTCAACATCGATGGCAACACAATCCCAGTCTCACCAGCATTGAAGGCTCTGGAACTCTACTTGGACACCACACTCTCATTGTCCTGGTGAGTGAATGCGATTGCCTCCTCTGCTGCTTACATTACTAAATTGATTAATGCCGCCAGACCCTTCCTATCCAATGACAGCTGCCTGACAATCGCCTGAGCAATTATAGGTGGCAGATTGGACTATTGTAATGCACTCTTTGCTGGCACATCAACGGCTAATATAATAAAATGGAGGCGATCGAAAACAATGCACTTCGTGCTGCCCTCAACATACCAAAAAGGGAACATATTGCAGCAGCAAGAAAAAAGGCTGATTGCCCCCAAATCGAGAACCCATCCTCCTTTTCTAAACTTTGTCAATCACCGGCAGAAGCCTTACCAAAGTAGCAGCTCCATACCTCTCAGAAAAGATCCAGAGTTAAATCCTCCAGATCGGCTCATGCACACAGAATTACCCGGTCGAACTTCAAAAGAGCTAAAGCTGGAGGCTCAAGCTTCCCAAAGATTGCAGCAAAACATTGGAATGCTCTGCCAACAGCCATGCGAGCTGAACAATCCTACTGGGTCTATAGAAGAGGATTAAAAATGTGGCTCTTTGCATAATATAAACGGGAAAGAACACCTTTTTGCTTAGCTGAATGTGACTTTTTAACTCGTGTAACAGGTTTTGTAACAGATTCTTGATGCCCTTGAGTTTAGTGCACTCCATAAATGTGAAAATAAATGAATACATTTGCAAGCCCCCAGGTCCTTGCTCAAAGTCCAAAATATGCAACACATTTCCTTTAGCAGTTCCCCCATGCCCATCTGACAGCAGTCCCCCCTGCCCATCTGAACCAGGTTGTTCCCACCTAGATGAATAACCACCACGTCGTGAGGGGTTTCCTTCTCAGTCAACCTCTTCATCATGCTCTTAAGTTCATCCCATCTCATATCTCGCTTACCAAACCATCAAATGTCGGCCGCTTTCTTTTATTCCTCCAGAAGTGCACCCATTCTGCTGCTCTCACTACGAATGAGTGCCTGATCAGTCATGCTATTTTCCAGCTACTTGTAGCACCCTATATCACAGGGGGTGAAAAATATGTAACCATCACTGGCCTGCCCTATATCCTTTCAATCCTAATATACCTCTTGAAGTCACCCGATCTCCACCATTCCTTGAATGCCCCCTCCTGACGCTGCTGCTTTAGTGGCTGCCCCTATTCTGAATGAGTGGGTGCCATAATGTTTTGGGTCCCTGCCTAACCTATTCAACAGTGCCCATCACTGCCCGGAACTGGAAAACCATTAATGGTAGTACGTTTTTTTGTGGACCAACAGGTTGTTTGCACCCACAGGTCTGACGGCCATAGAAATCCTTAGCAAACAAACTGGGCAGCAGCTGCCATATCATGTGCACTGCAGCCGGACCCATTGGACTTTACCTGCCTGATCCATCTTTGACCTTCTCAGTAATAGCCTAACCTCCTGTTCTTGTATCGGAATGTCAGTCTCCATCAAGCCCCCTTAGCCATCACCTGCTTTGTTGTCTGCAGCAATTTCACTAACTCTAAAGGTCCCAACAATGTTAACAGAAACGCTGCTCTGAAGAGTTTCCTCTCGTAGTCACCTACTGTGAGGAACCTAAGAGCATCCTCGCTTCTACTCCCTTTGGAACTTCCCCTCAGGTGGCCAGGGAAAGGCAATCACTCTTGGCTCCTACCCCTGGGGGTGGATATGTGAAAGAGGATCACCTGGGTGGAGGGACCTTGGGGAGTGGGGAGAGGGTGTCTTTGGGTGAGACATGGTATCCCGTTTCCCGTGTAAGAAGGAACCCTAGACTCCCTCTGCCTTCATAGTTTATTGTCAGAATTTACCTCTATCATGCACACAAACTGTCCAACTAATCTTTCCCTTTAAGACTGGGACGATAAGGAGGCAACTAGGAGTTAGGCAGACTTCCATTCGTTCACATCACTTTGGTACCTGGACAAGGAAGAAGACTATGGAGGAATACAGTTGGAGGAACACCTTGACTTTTGTCACAATTTGAAAACTGTCTCATTTCAATAATCTGATGGATCCATCTTGATTCTCCCTCATTGGATCTCAATAGCACCATGATGCTTCCGGGTGCAAGGGCGCTCTATAACATAACATAACATGGTCAGGCATGTCCTGCTAATAGATTCAACTATAGTCAGTCAAAGGACTTGCACCTGCAACTTGTTAAAGACCCACAGTTGCTTAAAATGGGAGACCCACATGAGAAGAGGAGAATCCCACCTGGAGAGATGGTTGCGGCTGGCAGAGCAAGCTGGAGAGGGGTCGTTGAAAAGGACGATGTGTGTTGCAGGATGAGAGGTGATAGAGACGCCGGGGACTGAGCGGGCCACAAGAGGGTTAAGACACTTGCAGTCCCCTGTGCTGTGTGTCCACAGCTGGAGCTGTGGGACACTGAGGGCTTCAGACTGCCACAGGCCACTGCAGCAAGGTTAGGAGGTAGCGACTACTGCTCGTCGAAGCTCCAGAAGAGCACAAGCGGAACGAGGAGAAGCCAAACAGAAGAAAGAAGACGCCAAGAGGAGCGGCCAAACCACGGTGAGTGTGAGAAAGGAAACACTAATACTGGGGCACGCCGTAGTGATAAAAGGGGCATTTGACAATGCCAAATGAACTGAAACTTATAATAAGTATGTCTGAATTTTGAACATTGAACAAGCTGCAGAGTACTTTTAAGAATGCAACCAGAATAATTGGATACTGAACTGAGGGAAAGATATGAAAAGTATATGAAAACAGAGTACGAATGGAAGCATAGTGATGAGTACTTATGAACAAAAGGAAACAAGTAAATAGCACCTATGAACAGAGTGGAAAACAAGTAATAAGCCTTAATGGTTAAGGTGAAATCAAGATGGTGGAAATGGATGCACACCACAGAGTGACAGGTGTGAAATACACGTTGAGAAAACCTGTGTTGGCAAGAAAGTCCAAAGAGAACAAATATGTATAACAAAGTGCTAAGGATTGTCGGTTGCGTGAACTGTAATGGATGGACTGTATGGTCAGACAACGCCTTCTAGACCGAGTGACCCCTACCTGGAAAGAGCCAAGGAAAATCCAAGATACAGAAGTTGTATTGTATAACAAGTGCTTAAGTGATTGAAGAAAAGAACAATCTGTATGAACTATTGAAAAGCCTGGATGGTTACAAAGTTACACTGGACATTGTTATTGAAAGCCAAGAGATGTTTTAACTGATTGTAGTTTTAAAGATGATTTCTTGGGGAAGGGTACCCTGAGAATTTGTGAACTGTGTTAAACTCTTGGGGAAGGGAATCCCAAGGCCTTTTTTGGAACAGTTTTGAACTTGGGGTGGGGGTAGCTGGAAAACAAGCGTGTAGCTGGAAGAAGCTTGGAACTTTATCTGGAACACTGTTTCTTTTGTTGCTGACATCCCTATACATTGTATAGCTTAATGACACATACTGTACTTTATGTAGGGAAATCCCACCTTAGCATAGGGCAAGTTAGGCCTTAGTCCATCCTGACATGAAAGAAAAAGAAAGCAATTTTTTGAAACGTGCATCTGTTGTCTGTGTCTTACTTCATTATGCCTTTACACTGCGTATACCTGTGCAATTTTGCTCACCATTTCGGTTAGGTCTTGGAATGTAATGGGGTGCCTGGGATCTGGCTCTCTGCATTCCAGCTTCTCCCAGCTTTTCATTGCTGCCCTTACAAACTTGCCTTTTGTGGGGTACTTTACTCCTATGGTCGTGCTGAAAAATGCTACTGCCGCTAAAGACGTTGCTGCCCTTGCCCTTCTCTTCTCAGCTGTGCAGACTTTTTTTATGAACTTTATAATGTCCTGTTACTGAATTGCTCCATTGGGCTTCATTATTGTCATGAAGTTGTCAAAGTGACCCATGTAACGTTGCAACGTACCTGGGGCCAACGTGTTCTCCACGAGTGTCCCTAGAACATCTTTGCTATCTCCCAGAGCCACTCCAGCATTACCGTCATCTCCTCCTCTGCCCCCGGTGTGAGCTGCCTGAATCTCTGCCACTGCAAATGAGACAATGGGCCTCATTATGAGTCCGGTGGCAACCAGCCGGTTTTTCCGGCTCGGTTACCACTGGACTCGTATTACCATTCCGCCTCTGTGACTCCCGGAATTACCAGAACATTACGACCCTGGTGTCCTGGGAATTCCGGAGGTGGAATTCGGTAAATCCCCATTCCCAGTGAGTCCCATAGGACTCAATGGGAATGGGGAAGTGGAAACACTGGCACCATCTCGTGATGGTGCTGGTGTTTCCACATCCACCTGCAGGCGGGCGGTGGCGGGAACGCCAGCTCCCGCCTGCAGGACTCCAGATCAGGCGGTCCGGCATTAACAGTGGCGGCGGGTTTACCGCCACTGTTATTTCCAGACCGCCCGACCTGGAATGAGGCCCCATGTGTCAGATATGCTGTTCTGTACACCTGGTATACGTCTGGCCCTAACCTCTGTATTCAGCATCAGCCAGGTGAGCATCAAGAATCGTAGAAAGGCAAGCACCATCGGGCAATTCACTGCACTATTATTCACAACCTGCACTACCCCTTGGTTATCACACCAAAGTATGATGTTCTTGTTGGCCAACCTCTCTTGCCATATGTAAAAACAAACTGGAATGGGAAACAGTTGTAGGAACATTATGTTCCCCATTGGGCTCTGTTTTTTCCATGCCATCGGCCATGAGCTAGTGCATCAGCATTGTGCTGAAAATGCTCCAAATACCAGGCCTCCGGAGGCATCTGTGAAAATCTCAATCTCTTTACTAGACTGCCTTGGATCCCTCCATACTGAAAACCCAATAAAGGATTCAATGAAGATTTCCCAGACCTGCAGATCTCTTTTCACTCCTGTCCACAAACGTACATGGTGATGCACCTTGTCAGCCCCACAGTCTTCCAGGCAAGCCTTCTAGCAAATACTCTACAAGCTGGAATGACCATCTCTTCAAAGATAGGCTGCCCCATCAATTTTTGCAGCTCTGCTAAAGTTACTTTCTCTCTTCTTCTCATTTCCTGCACTGCCCTCTTAAATTGCTCCACCTTCTCTGCGGTGAGCCTGCAGTTACTGCGCAGAACTGAGACATCCTGCTACTGCTTCATGCACCAGTTCTCAGTCGCCTGCTTCCGCCTCTGACTCCTTGTTAAATGATGGCATATTCTACTAGCCTAACTTTGTTAAGACTATGACCATCGTCTATTCTCCCTGTCATAGTCTGATCCCAATGCAATGACCCATGCTCGTTTTACATGTCTGCCTTTATATCCTATCACTTCAACTACTGCTGTAAATACTTGTATGTAACAACTATGTATGTAAATAATCTTAAGCTTTGCGCCCTGATGCCCTTGGGCCTGATGGTGCTCGTTACAAATAAATAAAATACAAATACAAATTACTTTCGATGGAGTCGATTTCTTTTCAAAGAAAGGCCAACTTCGTTGTCGGTCTAACAGTTTTGTGTGTGCTACTGGGACACCCAGCTAATTTGCCAATTTCTCAAATGTATTAATGCTGCCTCACATCCTTCCTCTCCTTGCTTTTCTACAAAAAGAATGTCATCTAAGTAGTGTGTCACTTTTGCTGCTGGATATCGTTTCCTCACTACCCACTGCATGAAGGTACAGAATAGCTCAAAATAGTGGCAAGATACTGCACAGCCCATAGGCATGCACTTCTCAAAGTACAGCTGTCCTTGAAATTGGAGACCAAGTAACCTGAAGCTCTCTGGATGGACTGGCAATAGTCGCAATGCGGACTCAATGTCCAATTTTGCCAACAGAGCTCCTCTGCTCGCTTACTTCTCCAGGTCCAGTGCCTCGTCAAAAGATGTATATCTGAATGAACACTGCTCTGGATCTATCCCACTCTTTATTAAATTGACCTTGTTCTTTTTTTCGGACCACCCCCAGGGTACAAACCACAAATTCATGAAACAATGCTGCTTCAAATGGCCCCTTTATCCTGCCTAGAACTTTCGAATATTTTGTTACACTATAGAGGGTTTATTGATTGCTGACTTCCGATTCCTGGGGATTGACATCCTAAAAGCATTATGGCTCAGTTTCTTAAACCAGTCTGAGGAGACTTTTAAGAGAGTATCTGCTGTTGTGTTGTAATATGCATTAAGAAGGGGCTGCAATGCTTGTAGTTTGATCAGGTTTGGACTTTTTGAATCATCTTAGGTTCCTCTTACTTTCTGTTTGGCTTACTCTCTCTGCTTTGGGATATGCTTCTCTTTGTTACCAAACCGGGCAGCCGAATGATCTATTCTGCATTTGTTGCATGGATGCTTGAACTTGCAATTGGCTCACAATTCCAGTGCAGTTCCCTTTCTCAATTTTCCAGCAGATGGTGCTTTTGCCAGATTCATAACCTCTGCCACAAAAGGGCCTCCTTCCTCTATCACTGTTATGATAACTCCTACCCCTCCAACTTGACTACTGTCTCCAAAATGGCTGATGCTCCTCCCCTGTGTTATCCTTGTGCCCATTCCTAGATATCATGTATACCCTGAACCGTCTTCATCATCCCAATTCATGCTGAGATACATTTGCAATTTCAGTCTAAACCCTTCATCATATTTAAACCATGCATCTCCCCCATACTCTTCATAAGCGTTGTGGATGCGCAGCGGGTATGCTATCAGTGAGCAGCGTCCCCGGGATATTTCTTTAACATTATGGAGGTATACCTCCTGAAAGCATACGACTGATTTGTTATGTTCCTCTCCGATCTTATTCTCTATTTGCCTTCCCTCCTATCGTCATCCTTCTTAGCTTCTTTAACTATATCTAACCCACACTGTTCCAGCTCTATCAAGGTGAACATATCAATGACAACTTTACTCCATATCTTCTATTTTTTCTCTGCTGGTATGTGTCATACTAGGTTCTCTGCTCTCATGGCCATATGCGTAAACCCTGGGTTCCCTCTGACCCCCACTACTGAAGCCAACTTTTTCCCTCCCCATCTGCTACCTGGGTCCCCCTGTTCTCGAGGCCCCAGTCCTCGTCTGGGAAACCTAACGGCAATGGGACTGATGCTTCCCTCCTTTCTTGGTTTAGAGTGCTTGCTGCAGGAGCTACTCCGTTATCCTGCTGCAGACTGCTTGCTGCCTTCATTTCTTGCCCTTGCACGCACCTCTTAGGTGCTCCTGCATCATTGTTTGCTTTTGAGGCAAGCCCTTGTCCACTCTGTGTTGTGTTAATATTGACTTCCCCACTGGTGCCTGCCTGTAAACCATAGTTGTTTCTGCATGAATGTGTTATCAGCGCACAACTTATCATGCAACCCCTGCAGTGCTTTTTCAACCTGTAATTCAACCAATTTAGTTATTCTCTCACCTAATAGATCAGTATTAGCTGCCGCCGTTGAGGCCATCAGCTTAAGTGCTCGTCTACTGCCTCTGTTGAGCATTTCCTTCTCACCGTCTGCTTCTGCCACCCTCACTGACAACTTCCTCACTCTTTGAGGCCTCTTTGACATTGGAGGCTCGTCTTCATCTTCAGTGTCTTTTCTTTTAAGAGCTGCCTCCAGTCTGTCTGGTGCCTCCGAATACTCTCCCAAGATCTCACTCCTCTTTTTCTTTCGGCTGCGACCACCCACTTGCCGATGGACTCACTTCCTCTTTCTCTGCCCATTGTGGCTGTGTATCTGGGATGCAATCTTCCCCTTCTGTATCTTCCAACACCAATATGCCATCCTGCTCACTCTGTTCTTTGGCTGTGGCTTGAGCTGTGAGCCAGTCCATGCCTTTCTCTTTAGTGGCCGCTCTAACACTCCTCAATAAATTTGCTATCTTATCTGCATCCTCCAAACTCATTGTAATCTAGGATCTATGTGTACCGCTTGCACAATTAAGATTTCCTCTACCTTCTTTCTTTGTCCTGCTTCTTCTGTTCCCCTGCTTAATTGCATATTTTGGGGCAATGTGCCTTTCTGTTAATGTTTTACCATGCAGCACACCTCTTTATGGAAAGCCAACCATAAAGCTGCCTCTTCACCACTGTGGAAGGTGAAGATGTGTCCAGTTCAGTGTCCTGAATGATCCTTGCATTTATTTCGTAAAATTACTATGCCGAAAATGATCACTTTGATGCTCCTGCGTCGAAGAAGCTCTGCTGCGATCTGTTATTATTTACTGGTTGCTAGGGCAACCCAAAATGGTCACCATGCACCAGCATGCTAGTGATTCCTTTCTCTAATGACTTGCTCATGCGCCATGCTTGCTTCGGCTCTAATGCTGCCCGTGCTTGCAAATCTACCGCTACTTGGCCCGGTCTGGCTCCGGAGCCATGTGTCCTTAAGAAAATGCCCCCACTGGCTATCTGTGCTCTTAAATCCAGCCTTAAATCCTCAACTACATGAAGGGGCCTGGCAAGGCTGGCAAGCACAAGTATGTCCAAATTTAGTTGTGATACTTCAGAACTCTGCAACAGAGGAGCCACACAGTACACTTGGAGCAGGGGGGTAAGGCAGAGAAAGAGGCTGCTCCCCCCTGTGCACCCCCTATGTAGAGGCCCCAAAGTGGCCTCTGAGGTCACCTGTTAAAGGTGCAAAGATACCCTTACCCTCTAATCAGGGGATTACCCAGGGGAGTGGGCTTCCTCCTCTTCCTGTCCCAAAGGCTCTTTTGGCCTCCATTTCCCCTTCCTCCGGGGTCACCATATTGGTGACCCCTGCTTCCTGCTTCTTCTACTAAAGAGTAGGAGGCCGGGTAGGAGGACGTGGCCCCACCACCATGTTAAGCACTGGTTCCCTTAGCCCCTTCTTACAGGGGGCCCCGCCACAGGAAAAAAGTACAATGTTTTTTGTTTTGTTTTTCTATTAGAGGACAGGATTATTGCTTTTATAAAGTTACTGATTGTTTGTAGGCATCTGTCCCATTAATATGTTAGTAACCCCTCTATGTGGAGCAATGTATTTGCTTGTGATGTCATTGGAATATTTCGATCCTAAGACTTGCATGTGAAGGAATGATTGAGAACCCAGCACAAAATAGGTTATTTAGCCATGGAGTTGCTAATTTCATATTTAGGTATTCCAAATAATTTTATATCAACAACAGCAATGGAACTTATACAATTAAATGAAGTACATTCAGCAGCAATGCATGAATGTTTTATTTGATTTCGTTTTCAGTCATTTCATTCCAACTATGTTTGTCTGTCCTAGACTGGGAAGGCCATTTTGACTGACCGCTTTACAAGGGAATACGCCTGACAAAAGGGCAGACAGTAAAAAGGTTACAGCGACTTTCTCATTTTTCAGCACGGACGTTCATTTTAACCACGCACCATCAGAAGGATGTTTTATTTACCAATTCAGCAGTTAGTGCGGCATTGCCAGAATGTAACGCAGACTCTGGAAACAAGTGGAGGTTGCAATGAGACACTGGACTGTTTGGGCATGTGGTGAGGTTTTCTATTCCCAATATGGCACCCATAAAGTCCTACTCTAGATAGCACTGTAGCTGGCCACCTAGAACTGACATTTTATAGGCCAGCTCCGGGGCACTAGTGTGGTTGGTAGGGAATGTCAAAGATCCTGCATATCCAGGTTTGAGTGATGCCAGGAAAGAGACAGACGTTGAGTAACATGACGCAGAGTAGCAGAATAGAAAGGGGTGGGATTTGACTGTGCTTAAAGATCTGTTGTGGTGGTAGGAGAGGATTTAAGAAAAGGAAATGGCTCGCTAAGGGAGGATAAAGTGGGAAAAGAGGTGGCCTGCCTTTAACTTATTGTATCTTTGTAGGATCAGAACTCACACTGGTTATCTTTGGGTGAAAAGTGACATGCAAATGGTTTACAGTGTATCTAGGCACAATATATTTTTTAGACATTGTTTTAATTATGTCAAAATAAAATGAAAGACATTTGTATTGGATATATTATGCAATTCCTAAGTATGAGACAGGAATAGGCCCTTCAATGTTGCAATTAGAATTACCTGCAATATTATGCAAAGAAGTATACTAGTTTCCATTTAAAGATCCTGTTAAAAAAATTGCACACTGTGTATGCAGTAAGGAGAGATTAAGATGGTGTTGGCCAATTTAGGTGTATTCGAAACAACAACCAGGATGTGTGTTAAAAATGCCACCTCAAGCATGAGACTGTGCCCACCCAAACAAGCGCTGCAAAAAGAACATTTTAGGTCAATGCCAGCCCACAACATGAAACAATAATATGAACTAATAATCCATATGACCCATGTGCTACACCTTTCAACAACCAGGCGATATGATGATAGTAGAGAAAGATGGTAACTATTTTCTAAAAATAAATGTTTCCCTACCCTTTAATGAACATCAGTGGTGCAAGGGGGTACCTTTTAGTTCAAGGTAACATTTTGACAGGTGGCCCTGTGCCTATTCCGTAGTCCCAAACCCTTTGATATACAATTCATATACATTTGATAATAACCTTAATCATTTTGATATACATTTGATTGATGCCCAATCATTTTTATAGGCATTGTATATACAGTTTGATATTTATTGTACAGAAATTTGCTATATATTTTACATTTTTTTAATACAAATGTAAATACATTTTTATATAATTTTGATATACATTTTATATAAATTATGTGAACTATAAAGAGGTCTGGGGCGGTTGTAATGCTATGACGCTGTTGGGGAGGGGCTTTTAACACGTCTATATCGCTTTTTTGGTGGGCCTGGAAAACATGGGAGCTCTTCCTGCTTCCCAGGCGCCATCCAGCATGGTATCCAGGAAATGATGATTATGAATCGCTACAGTTACAACGAGAGGTAAACAACCCCCAGAAGTCCCGGCAATCCCAACGATAGGTATGCCCTTGATTGTCTTATGGTCTATGATGGGATGAAAGATACTCAGGATTTGATGGCTGACTGCAAAGCGAGGGAGTTTTGAGATGACATGGTTTTGGAGCAGCCGCTGGTAGGGGTGCCTGGGCGACCATCCATGGCTAATGTGTATTCTGAAGACAATGACTATGAATTATGCTATGCAGGAGGATGCAGTTATGTTAGAGAGTGACCCCGTCCCCCTGGGTCTTTTGAAAAAACAGGGGCCCATGTGCGGGAGTAGGCAGAGCCAAGGTGCAGCAGAGACTATCAATATTTACTGTGTTTGCTGTTCAAACCAAATTGAAAACCCGGGGATCACGATAATAGCCTCTGTAAGGAATGTATCTCATTAATGTATACTGATAGCATTAAAGACAATACAGACACACCGGTTCTCCCCCACTCTGATATACCAGCTATCCAGGGCTTTACAGCCATAGCATTGGGAGCGCGTTTAAAACACCAGTTTTACAGATGGGGTTATGGGCATACAATTGATGATCCCCACCTGGATGCTCACAAATGTTTGGAAATATTTTACACAGATAATGTTCTACGTAAAATATGTCACATGTTGAACTCTAAAAGCCTTGTAGAAATGATGTGATAATAAAGCACCTAACACAGCTAGGGTTTAGGAACGGGGCAGACCGATATGTTTCTAAAACTTTGTGGGCTATACAATCGTCTAATAACACCCTCTTAAAAATGAAGCAGTTTAGACGGGTAGTGTCTGATGTGTGTTAGAAGCATTATTGAGAAAACAGTTTGCAAGAGAGGGGACAACGTATATCTAATTCAGTATAGAGCAAGCTGACCTACAAAAATTGAGACTGCAGATGTTTTGATATGTATTCACGCTTCCTTGCAGGCAATAAAAAATGAATGCCTATTGGGGTGGTGACATGTTTTCTTATTGACGCAGTGGACGGAAGTGTGTCTATGAAGTAACTGTGGAATCTGTAGTCCAATTGATCAGCGTACAATATTTGACACTGCAACATGTAATGTGAATAAAAATGTGAATCAAAACTGATGTTTTAAATGTTAATATAAATCTGGTGTTTCTAAAACCTAGTTACTTTTTTATGTTCAGCGGTTATGGAGTGGACATATCCAGCCACGTAGCTGTCAAAAATATATTACAACAAAGGGGAGTTGGTAGTTATAGAGGGGTTAATGGCTTGTATCGTAAACTGCCAACTGATATACGGCTACAACTGTGGTGTACATATAATGGCTAGTTAAACAAATAGCAAGTTACTTCTTCCAACCAGAGATGGATCAAAGCATCAGCAATAAATATGCATATGTAAAACAAGTAGGGGTAAATGGAACCTTTCAGTAGTAGGCATTCCAAAGTAGTGAGAACATGTCCAGACTATAGCGTGGCATGGGGTATGTTCTCCTTATGGTGGCGGAAAGTCCTATGTCCCAAATGAGAAGCATGGGTTCTGGAAATCTGTAGACAGGGACTGTTGCAAACAAAGATAATCTCCCATATCTTCTATGTAGCCTTCATGCATTTTCTTTGTAGAAAAAGGAGACCAAGCCGGTAGAAAGTGTACTAATTCAATATCTATACAAAATGTTTCATAAAAATAAAAAATAAACAAACAACATTTCAAATAATGCATGAAAGATAGTCCTATGTTGTGTCTTAACTTACACAGTGTGATTAAAAAAAACATATAATCTGCTTTTGTAACTCATATCAGGGTAGTGTTCCCATCACAGGAGGGTGTTACATGGGTGAATAACATTACTTAGTTTAAATCAACGGGTGATGCTATCAGAACTAGTGGCATTAGGGCGGCTATGCATGTCTTGAAACCATGAACAAGCAACTCACCCTAATGTCGAAATACCAACATAGTTCACTTTTCAAGCTACGCAGAGAGTGTAGGTTGTTATTCCAAATCTTCATTGTTCTCAGACGGTGGAGACTGCAGAATTCCACATGTGGTACACTCTTTATTTTAATCAATAAGTGCATGAAAAATAAAAAATAAAATAAAAACTCCAAGAAAAAGAAATATGTGTATGCAATGGTTTAAAAAAAGAAAAAAAAAACTTTTCAATCAGTGTGAAAGAATCCGAGCAACACAGCTTAGTAAATACGTGTGCACTTTGACAGATACTTGAATAGCAGCTTGCATGGCCTGCCAGAATTTGGAGTTCACAATGCCCTGCATCGAGTTCACACTGTCCTGCATCCTTCATACATAGATATCCCGGTGTCAAATAGAGTCAAAGTCAGTCTGTGATTAATTGGTGTTTTTAAGAGACGTCTGCATTAGGCTAACAGAATCAAATATAAAGGTAATTAATTAACAGGTGGCCGTTATACCGGGATTTTGTTTGGAAACACTGTTTCAGCATGCCTGGAACATTTTGTACTGAAAACTCCCACAAAGCTCCAGTTCCCTTCCACGTTCCTTATCATTATACAATGAAAGTGAGTGATAATAACAAAACCCCCTATGAAATCCGCTACTATGGCACGTGTGAAAGAAAGTCTCAACTTATATGGATATTCTAATTTTCTTAAGGGCCACCTCTATAGCCGGACAATCTGTGCTGGGTCAAACAGAATTCACTTGGTCAGTGTGCTTATGCAGCTGTGCTTGACCACAGGGGCATGTCAGTATTGTGTGAGACATGGAGGAAGTTAAAACTGTACTTTAAATCGCTATCATGCAATATCTCACTTCCATCTCACTTCTACCTTCAGTAACGGATAAAAGCGTGGAGCTCATTAGCACCAAGAATCCTCTTTGACAATGAAAATATGAGTCAGAACACTCTGAGCTTCGCTTAACTGCAAAAAATAGACTGAAAGCAGCATACGCTTTTTACCGCATTACTCATACAGAGCAAATAATGTAAATTGTGATGTATAGTTGAAAATACAAAATGAGTCCACATTAGACACTAACTAAAACATTCCAAGAAGCAACCAGAATGTTCTACATAGAACTTTAGAAGGAATGATATGACATGATATGATATTTATAACATGCTTAATACCCAGAGGTTTCTAAGCGTGGAACTGGAGATCGAACCTATGTTGCTCCGTGTCGTCTTGCTTCCAAGGCAAGCACGTTGCCCTTGAGCTATCCTTCAGAGACTCAGGAGCTATCAAAATACAACCATCTCCAGTTGAAACCTTTTGTAACTGGAACTTGAAAGAAGACAGCTTTTAGACAATGCCAATTACCTCTTTGAAATATTCAAATAGAATTGTCCATCCGCACCAATATACAACATATTGCAAAGTAAGCATCAGCATCTTAAGTCCAATGTAACACCCCAGTAATTGGCCCTGTGATAATGTATTGGGCCAAAGCATTTCTAATGGGGAAATTCCATTGAAGCTTCCCTCACTCTGTTCTTTCCCCTATGCTTGTAGAGCACACTGTTGCTTACCCGAGCTAGAAGCTAATTTCCCTGCATCCACATACCCTATGTAGTTCTCAAACCAAACATCTGATCAGCATTGTGAGTAATAATATTGTGTGCCTGCGGGCACCGTAAAAAAGTTAACCACTTCCTCTTGTGCTGTACCACTCACAACCATTTTCTTAGGGCAAGCATGTGCGTAACATTGTATAGCCTACAAATAATTACTTGTCATTTGCTTGTTACCGTCCATGCACATTTTACATTCCTGTAGGTACCGTTCTGATAAGCAATGTTATTCACATTCTTGTGCTAAACAGGTTTTGCGACTAGTGCATCAGCTAGCCCTCTCATTGCCTTTCACTACCACAGCATGTACTACATAGCCATGGCACCATTTGATAAGAATATATTTTTTCCAGACATGCAAGGTATCTGTAGCTATTGCTAGGTGCACAGACACAAAAATATCAGCATTAAATTCACCAGCAGGTGCACACTATTCCACCCCAAAGTGAGACACCCATTGTTATATCTGCGGCCCTGTTACTTGTACTCCCATTTGAGTCCTCCCCTTGACCAACTGACTCCTCTAAAATATCCACCTTCCACCACACTCAGACACACCCCGGAGATGTCCACCAGCACCCTAGACAATACCAACTAAACACTACTGAGCACTTTGTGTTTTAAGACTTTAGCCTACAAAGATGTCAGTGTCATAGCACACATATCACCACATGGAATAACAGTACAGTAAATGTTTTTCCAGTGTTTTGTTTTTACTACAAGCTTGTACAAGTCAAATGCCTTGAGGTAAATCTATTTTTATTATTCACATTTATTGCCTAGTAGTCCCTTAGTAAATATGGTTTAAAAAATACCACAAACTTTCTATTTTAACATGCAGTACCTTGTGTACACTGTTTTGTCTATAGAGCATCCAGCCTGATTTGCTGATAATCATGACTTGTGAGAAGCCCTGTGGACATTTACCTTTCAGAGTTTCTTCACTAAATGTGGCTGTCCAAAAGCAGCTGACATGTTAAATATTTGCACACTTAAAATATTTTACAGTAATTCGTACCACAAGAGTTAAAAGAAACATGGAGGGAAAAGAGTTGTGGCTATACGTTGTGTGTGTGTGTCTATGTGTATGTGTGTTCATGCTTAGAAACTGGTCTCTGTTATTAAGCGTGTTATAAAAGAACAATTATAATTATAATGATATGTTTGTGTGTGTGTGTGTGTGTGTGTGTGTGTGTGTGGGTGTGTGTGTGAATGTGTAGGAGCACATGCCACTGTGCATCTGAGAGTGTATCTGAGTATGTAACTGTATGTGTGTGTCTGTATTTTTGTGCACACATTTATTTGTATGCATGTTTTAATGCATGCATGTCCATATATGTGTATGTGCGTATGTATCCATGCATGTATCCTAATTCTGACTACTGTATGTTATATACATTTTATGTATATCTTTGAATTTGTATCCAGATTATCTGTACGTTATTGAACCCTTCTTATGCGGTTGTCATGGAATGTGTTATTGGTAGTGCATCATAGTTTCATTATGTTTTGCAGTCTATATATTTTAATATTTAAGTTGCAAGGAGTACTGTATACATCCATAAAATATATATATTCTTTAAATATTAATTGATCGCCACGGCTATCATATCAGCCAATCATATGGTGGAATTTGAGGCGTGACTAATCATAGCAAAGACTGGGGTGCAGAGCCACAGACACAATCTTACCCGTCACCACACGTTGTTCGGACCCCAGGCGATACCTGGGACCCTGTGTTGCCGCGCAAAGGAAGACAAATGGAACGTCTTGTGTTTGTAGACATGTCATAGCCGCGGCTACCCGACATTTTGGGAGGAAAATGTGTAATATGATATGATAGGTTATTCATAATGTGCTTAATACCCATTGGTGTCTAAGTGTGGACCCGGGGATCAAACCTGTGGTGCTCCGTGTCGTCTTGCTTCCAAGGTGGGCATGTTGCCCCTGAGCTATCCTCCTGAGTCATTGATATATTGAGTGTTGTAGGGGGAGAATGAGATAGTATGGGAGTGGGTGGACCTGGTAATTATGTTGGGGGCACTCAATAGTTGTTTGAGAGTATGGAAAAAAAATGTTATGTCATGTTTTCAAATATCTGCGGCTACAGACAAAAACATCCACCTTTTAGTTTTAGAGCCACCTAAATAAGGAACGGGCATAGGCACGTTAATGGTTATCATCGGTTCACTGGTTTCTCTGCTAGACGCTGCTACAGAATTACCCGCATGTACCAAACCATACATTTTCCGTGCAATAATCATATTGTTATGTGGATGTTAGAGAACACAATTTCTCTTGTGTTTCCTATTCCATAGTAGCTCCTTAGTAGCTTAGGTCTACTATTGTCTCATTTGACGTTTTAAAAGTTGGCAGGGTTTGTTTTTGAGTTAGTCAAAAATGTACATGTAGCCACGGCTACAAGTCAATGTTTATAACCGCATTGAATAGCTGCGGGTATGAGAGATGGCAGACACACAAAAAAAAAAAAAGATTTCCGTGTGATTCTTTGTTTGTCATTGGTTGCTGTTACTGTTGTACTTCTGTTCTTGTTTGTGATGAGTTGGAGGGAAAATGTGTGTGCCATTTTAGTAGTTTGCTTTTAATAGAGTCTTCTTTTTGTGTTATTGCTTTTGCGTAGTATAAAAGTCACCTTTGTGCAACATTGTGTTATTGCTTTTGCATAGTATAAAAGCCACCTTTGTGCAATATTCTCATTTTGTTTGCAGAACTCACACTGAACGTTATGCTGAGTGTGGGGCTGGTGTGGAAGTAAGCATCAGTAAATATTTAAATATTTAAAGTTTTATTTGGGGTGTTAAGTGTGAGCTAAATTACCAGTGCTATCAGCTGATATATTGCCACTATTTTGCACCTAGTTAGATTAAGTGACAGTTCATTCTTAATGCGATGTTTTACCTTTTACCAACATGCTGCTTAAAAAATGTGTGTCAGTTATATTTACTACTATTTTCAGATGGCATACTATTTTCCATATACTCGATTACGCGACAGTTCAGGTTTGATGTGTTTTTTTAACTTTCACTAATGTACTTAAATATATTTAAAAATCAAGAGAATTTATATGCCTCTGTTTCCTTTTTGTATGTAAGTTTCTAGGGGTAAAGGTATATTGCTTTTACTTGTCCAGTGGTCTGCTGTTTGTGGACTATGTGCTGCCACTTTGTGTTGATCATGAACCTTCCTATAGTGTTGCTCCAGATCATCCCAATAGACCTGAACAAGGTGCTGGATCAAAGTTGAGGTCCCCAAACCTGGACATGGTTTATTAGAAGGTCTCCTCCGTAGCACCTTTCCACACAAAATACACTGCACTTCCTCAATGGCCTTCTTAATGTGTTGTTCTTTGAACCGAAAATACTGTCAACTATCAACAGTCTTGTGAGCACAGTGCATATAGGTGAAGCAGAAGACATCCACACCACCTCTTCATTGCTGATGTCCCAGTCATACTAAACTGTGAGACTGTAGATAAAGAAACAAAACTGTAAACAAAGACATCACAAAAGGACCCTGCCACTTAAAATGGAAAAACATAACAAACAATATAACAAGGTAAAATAAAAAACATCAGAAACTGCCTGCCCTCTGTACTGGTGTGTATGCACTATACTGTCACTCTTTATATGCAGCCCATCCTTTCCCTGTTTTTGAACCTAATGTACCCTACTCGAGTTTTAGATGCCCCACCAACTATCTGTTTAGCCTGTTTATTCTCACCCACCCATCTGCATTATGTGTACATCTATCCATTCAATGTGTCCCCACCAACTCTACTCCCATTATTTACCTTATTGATTTATTAAAATATGTTTTTTATCTACCTTGGATTTTTTTCTCAATGACCCAATGATTACTATGTGTGAAGAGAACAACAGTGTTGTATGAATAAATGTGTTATGTGATGCACTACATACGGGATATGAGAGTAAAAATGATTCACAATCACTGACACCTCTTGCTGCTTCTGTTTGAGTCAATAGTATATTTAAACAATATAGTCATAACATTGACAACTCTCCTACAAATTCTTTTTAGTGAATCAAACAACAATTAATTGTCGAACAGACATATTTTACAAAATCATGAGACAATTTATTGAAAATCCATTTGATGTTTATCCACAGGTTTCATCCAAAAGAAAGCTGACACGTGTTTCGCATAGCCCCTGATTCTACTTCAACGGAGGTTATGATCAACTGTCTCCTTGACAACCTGGGCATCATGGACAAGGCCCTAGCCTGGTTCACCTCCTTCCTCTCGGATCGATCCTCCCATATCCAACTTGGGTCCTTTCTCTTCACCACCTCTCTCTCCACATGTGGTGTTCCCCAGGGCTCTATCCTCTCACCCTGGCTCTTCATCCTTTACTTGGCACCTCTGGCACATCTCATCTCTACCTTATCTCCTAACTTTAAGTGTTATGCAGATGACACTCACCTCTCTCCTTCAGCCCTCTCCTCTTTGCCTCTCTCTCATTCATGAGTGTCTATCCGCGATTAAGGAATGGTGTGCCTTGGATGATCTCTGCCTGAATGCCAGATAGACTGAGATCCTTCTTACTGAGACCCCTACCCCGGTTTTCCCTCTTTCATTATGGCCGCTCTCCTTGGGCCCTCTACCTGCGCCTTCCTGTGAGGCAAAAAACATTGATGTCATCTTCGACTATACCCTCTCCATCTCTCCTCACATCATGGATGTCTCTAAGAAGTCCCACTACCAGCTGCACCTCTTCAGAGGTATTCTTCCTTTTCTCACTTTCCCCCAGAAGCTCGCTGTCTCCAGAGCCCTGGTTATCTCAAGGCTGGACTACTACAACAGCTTCTTTCTAAATCTGCATGCCTCTTCTCTTCGCCATCTGGAACTAATCCAGAACAGGACTGCGACATATGTCCTTGGCCTCAAGTCCAGGGATCATATCTCTCCAGCCCTGAAATCTCTCCATTTGCTCCTGGTGGCTGCAAGGATCAAGTTCATGACCCTCTGCACTGTCCACAAGGCTTTCTGGGGCTGGGGACCATACTACATCCAAATGTATCTTCCTAAGTACATTCCTGCTGGAGCCCTCCACTCATCCACCTCCCACTCTCTGAGGGTCAGACGTATCTCCAAGCAGATAGTGGGGGGTAGATCCCTCTCCTCAGCTGGTGCATTCCTCTGGAGCCTCCGTGTCTTTCTAAAACTTGAGCAGGACTACATCACGTTCCGGGAGCAACTCAAGACCTTCCTTTTCACTTCTGCTTTCTCTCTCTCTCTCCCCTGCTGATGTTCTTGTCTGAGACACTAACTGGTTACCTGACCTCCCTCTAGACCTTATGGGGGCCAGGCACCTTCAAGACCAGTAGCCCCATGCACTGCCTTCGGGCCTACTGTGCACTAGGGACTGTATCTGCACCCCTGCCTCCATGCACTTAGAACCAGCCACACCGGCGGCACTTTCTTGAGCTTTGCTTATTGCACTCTCCCTTTCCCTCCCCCTCACACTTCTCCTCTCCCTTGCACTTGCACGATCTGAATGACACAAGGCCTAGTAAGATTGTTTGTTTTGTTCCTCTTTGTTCTTCCCCTTCCTTGTCTTGTTGCACCTAGAAACACTTGTGTACAGGTGTTTTTTAACTGACTTATATCATATCATATGTCAACTTTTCTATATATACACTGAACCCACTCGCAGCCTCTCTATTTCAAACATTGACCATCCTCCCACCTCTTTATTCTCATTCACTTTACATATATATACGTATGTCAATGTATATTTTTTAAACATAGATCCATAACCGTGGCTACCGTATTGACCAACGGGATGTTGAGCGTTGGAGGCGCGGCCAATCGCAGCAAAGGCTGGTGGTTGTAACCGTGGGTATAATGGGCCCTTGTCCATGGCTATTTAGTCTTAATGCTCTGAAGACGGAGTCTTTGTATCTGAAAAGTGTCCTTTTAAGGACTATTACATAAATATGCATAATTTGGTGTAAATCCGTCCAGTATTTTTTTGAAAATGACCAAAAAGTAGGTGAACAAAAATTAGTGAGATCTGGGTTCAGTCCACAGACTCACTTCCCTGTTCGCTCTGAGGACGGGCATCTGATTGGTCCAGAGGCCAATGTGATGTCCGCGGACATCTGGCGCATCTGCTGATTGGACAATACAAACATGAGGTGCATCAGATTTTTTAGAAACGCCCGCCATGTTGGATCCGCTGATAGCCGTAACTGACCGCGGACAGGGTGGTGTAGGAAAAGTCTGGAAGACAATTTTGGGTCATGTGGTGGTGGAAAGAAGGTCTAGGAAGGGTGGGGGAATGGAAAAAACGATGATATGGGGCTGTTTTTGTAAGTTGAAAAAGGCCAGACAGGTGCTGTAGCTGTCAGCAGACACTGTGGTAGTTCACGGACAGCATAGTATGATACGTACTTGTTATAAAGTTAATTGTGTTGTGGTCAGTGGCCAGATTCTAGTGGACATGCCCCCAGAATATGTGCACTGGGCACAATCACCACAGTAGTAATATGTGCAAGCCGAGGCTGTGATTTGTGTTGCTTAGCAACATCTCTCTTCTTATACCAATCACTGTCGCCATTAGGCGTTAGCTGGCCCCTCCGTAAAAAGACCCATGAAGAAGGCCCTGTCTGTGCTCCCCAATAGCCACATCACGTCCTGGAAGTGGAGAGGGCAGGAGCCCTTTCCCACCTCCCTCACAGCTGCACGAGTAGCTGGGATCCTCCATGCACTGCAGGAGCAGCTGGGATCCTCCACGTGCTGCAGGAGCAGCTGGGAAGCTTTCAACCCCTGAAACGTTGAGCAGCAGTCACCTGAGAAGCCACCCACCACCATGCTCAATCACCTACTTGGGCCCTGCCGAATTCGTCTGCTTTTTTGCATATTCCACTTTCATCTAAGAGGCCACCTGATTCCAAAATGGCTGGCGTGCTTGCAGCACTCGGAGCAAACCGAGGATGTGATCAAGTTGCTTAACAACATCTCCCTTCTTATACCAATCACTGTTGCCGGTAGGCGTTAGCTGGCCACTCCGAAAAGGCCCTATCTGCGCTCTGTCTGTGCAATGACCGTGCAGGCACATCATTATAAGCCTCATACCTTTGGTCAGATAGCCTCTGCCGTCGCCCAACTTCGCGACCATTTCTGAAGGTAAACGGCTTGAATACGTACCTTACCAAGTTACAGCATCATGCTTAATTACATGCTGCTACGGTCTCTCGACCATTACGTATTACTCATCGGATTACACGACACACGAAACACGTTTCAACATGAGATTCTACCTTACCGTTTAAATGTGTGTCCTGTGTCCATTTGCAAGCCTGTTAGCATCACACATCTACAGTCCATGTATTAGGCCAGCCTTGTGTGTCAACAAGTGGCATTAGGTCTAGCCTTCTAAATTACCTGCATAATCTATATTACCTTACGTCCTAATGCTCTTGACACTCTTACTGTTCTTGCATTAACTATTCTGACTTGGTTTGATTTATCTCTAAATACGCATTTGCTAATTACTGCTTATGTGCCCATTCTGCCTTGCCTACTGACTGTCTGAGTAGTTTGTCCTTAGTACACATACCTCACCAAATATCTGGCTTCTTAGTGCTTGCAATCACCTTATCGCCCTTAACTTTACACTTCAATCTCATCGCACAGCAACTAACACAGCAACTAGCCAATGGTGCTGCGCCTTGCTACTCGCTGCATGCTTTATTGTACAACACTCAATCAATGGTGCAGCACCTAGCATTTTAAGTCATTACCAAGTGTTATGTACCCAGTCTCTCACTGTAAACTCAGTTGTGCTGCATACAGCTTATGGTGTCGCAGATAGCATCTTTGGTGCACCTTCTATTATGCTGCTTCGTGCCTATTGCACTATAATGCCCACTTTGGATTATTATATCTTGCCTACTTTATTCCTACTTTGTCCACTTTGGATTCTTATTGATCGCTGCATCTTCCCCATATTGTGCTACCATAGAATATCGGATATTGACCACATTAGGCTACCGCAGAATATTGTATCTTGACCACTCTGTATTAATCTTGATTGTTTCATCTTGCCTACTTTGTATTATTATTGATTGATGCATCCTGCACATATTGTGCTACCACATAATATTGCATCTTGCCCATCTTGCAGCAATGTTGATTTCTGCATCTTGACCACCCCATTATAATTTGATCTATATTGACTGGAGACTAGCCGGCTCCTTTATAACTATACTGAACATAAAGCATGCTACTGAGCCATGCTTATGCCTCTTGCAATCTTCTCGTGCCTTATAATCCTACCTAGCTTACTGTCCCCACCTATGATGAGCCACAAAGGTACGTGCAATTACCTCCTACCAACCTATGCTGACTCTCATACTTCACCTTGCACACACAGTATTTCCCTATCCATGTCCCCGACATTACCACCATCTGACAACATTCCACATCACTTATCCTACCGGCCTGTCACCCAATAACTCCCAGCAGGCTTATCCCACTAACATACAACTCGTATCCCCTCACACCTGCACAATGGATTACTCTCTTTGCTACAATACCACCAACAGTGCTAAATGCTGCTCTACCAGAACCAAAGTACTCAACGCCTCTATCAGCTGCAATAACACTGCACCTACGCCCAGTGATTCCACACCTCACACGGAAACTAAGTCACAGAACCTTAACCCCGTGATCAAGGGTGCCTTCATAAATGCTAGATCCTTATCAGTCCACGCTTTAGATATAGCGGATATCATAACCTCCAACGACTTGGACTTTCTACCCATAATGGAGACCTGGCTTCATGCCACCTCAGGGCCAAGCCTTGCTCTTGCCATTCCAGATGAATACTCTATAAATCGACTTGACAGAGAAGGAATGAAAGGTGGCAGCATAACATTCATTGCCAAAACCTCACTAACATAAGGCCTACAGCAAACCTAACACTCCCCTCAGTTGAACTACTATCGATAAAGCTGCCTATCTCAGCCTCTCGCACGCTCACCATTCACCTCATTTATAGACCCCCGGGTCTACCTCCACCTTTGAAGAAGACATCACTCTTCTCCTCTCCAATAATGCCAAACCTAGCTCTCAGATCTTATTATTAGGTGGCCTTAATCTAGATCTAGGCTTTCAGGACCCTAAAGATGACAAAGCACTCTCCCTTGCCAACTCTATCTCTGAATTAGTCTTTACAGATCACATCAATCTGCCCAAACATAATATAGGAAGAACATTTGATTGGCTGGCCGACCCAAACTGCAACACTAATATCCTTTTCAACACACCTTGCGCATGTTCGGACCACCACCTCATCACATTTCCTACCAAGAAAGACAATCAACCTGACCAGCAAACGCCCATTGCTCCACTTACCTGCACGAGAAACAATTGAAACATAGCAATGGAGAAACTACTTCCTCTACTGCAGCTGATCATTGACTTCACACCCACCAATTCTGACACTATGGCCTTAGTTGACCTATATAACCACACCCTACTTAAGGCTATCAACAATATAGCTCCACTCAAAATGTGCAAAGCCAAACCCTTCATGCACCTAAACTCATGGTTTACTCTTGAACTAAAAATCCTACGCAAGAACAAGAGAACTGCAGAATCTTCTTGGGAAAACTGCCTTTCAGCTTCTAATAAGAACAAATATATAATAGTGTCCAATAATTATAAAGAAGCTAGTCTCCAAAAGAAAAAAAAACACCTACAATGAACAAATTAACCAAGCTAAATCCAGCATGAAAGAACTATTCAACATTTTAAGAGAGATAGAATCCCCCTCTCCTTTACCAGACACCTTTATTGAAGACAGCACATGGTGTACTAACATTCAGAAAGCCCTACTCAACAAGATATCAATGTTAAAAACTAAAATAGATGACTAAAAACTCAGTCTCCCCCAACACAGCTCCACCTCTACCACCGAGTAAGTAGCCCAACACCCATGAAATGTTCAACTTTTCACCCCTCTCCAATGAAGAGGTTGAGGATATAATCTCAAAGTTGAAACAGTCAAGATGCCAGGGAGACATTTGCCCGGCACCCATCATCAAGGATGCAGCGAAGCACTTGGCACCCTTTATCATAACCCTTATGAATGACTCATTTGAATCAAGCATAGTTCCAACCAATCTGAAAGACGCTTGGGTCAAAGACAATGGCAAACTCAACCTCTTATCACTAATGGACCGCTCCGCTGCATTTGACTTGGTTAACCACAAAGTCTTATGCCACCACCTCTCATCAGCAGCCCACTTCTCTGACAAAGCAAACGCCTGGATTCAGTCCTTTCTAAATAATAGATCCATGAGGGTCTTTGCACTTTCAGCCACAGCTGATCCATCCCCAGTCACATGCAGAGTCCCTCAGGGTTCTTGTGTTTCACCAACACTATATAACATGTTTACAAAACCACTGTTCGACGACCTTGACCACTTGGGTGTCATCTACACTAACTATGCAGATGACACCCAAATATTCATCCCTATCACTGGGACTATATGAAAGACGCTAAAATTCCTAAATTACATTTACCCTATCATACAAGCCTGGGTGGCTAAGCATGGACTATGCCTCAATGATGACAAGACTGAGTTACTCCTAGTAGGCTCCCAATCCAGACTTAACAAACTTGATGGACTATACTCAACCTTCATCATTGACGGCAATAACATAACGGTATCCAAGGATGTCAAAACGCTAGGTATCTACCTAGACTCCTCACTTACCATGACCAGACAAATCAATAAAATAGTCTACTCCACTGCCTATACCTGCAAGCTAATCATTGCATGCAGACCATTTCACTCCACACCCAAATGCAACTCCTTAGCCAGAGCCTTAGTTCTCTCCAAAATTGACTATTGTAATGCACTATACCTGGACACGAGTCAACGCAACCTTAACAAGTTGCAAGTAATTCAAAACATTGCCCTCAGACCACCACTAAACCTCCCAAGGTCTCAACGTATCTCGGATATAAAACGGAACACCCAGTGGCTCTCTGTCAACCAAAGGATAGAGTACAAAACGCTATCACTTACACACAAGTGCCTTGCTAACGTGGTGCCCAGCTACTTGGCTGACAACTTCACCCGAAACACCACAACACGTCCCACAAGATCTGCCCAAGCTCATTGCTTAAAGATCCCCAGGTTTAAGCTCCAGAAAGCTGGAGGCAGCCACTTCCCTCTGTTAGCCACCAAACTGTGGAACACTCAACCACCTACCTTAAGAACAGAGCCCTCCTTCATTCTCTTTAGGAAAAACTCTAAAACATGGCTTTTCTCGTAAGAAGCATAAGAACCATATGACGAAGCCTACCTCTGCTCTGTTTGTCTGTAATAATCGGACTGTAATTAATGTATCATCTGTATGTGTAAGTATTTCATCTTATCTGTCTTATCACTTATACCTGTTAATAATGCGCCCATGTAACTGTAAATAACACGTCTTGTATCATATGTACCTGTAAGAAATGTGCCCAGCTGCCCCAGGGTTCGGTGCACCATATAAAAAACAAATACAAATACAGTCTGTACTGTAATTATAGGTAATGTAATAGGAGCATGGCCAGAATCACCATAGTAGGAATATGTGTAGTAATTGTATGCAATGTAGTGGGAGTACAAAGTGTTTTGTAATATGGAGGAATTACGTAAATGAATTGTATCTGGTACTTATAATTGTAGTACAATCGAGGGTTGTGCTCACAGAATATGTAGTTGATTTAGATTGCTGTGGCTACTTAGTGTTGTAGCGTCTTGAAGCTGCAATGTCTGGTTTCTTTTCTGTGGAAAAAACAGTACAATTGGTTAAGCATGATAGTTGGAAAGTTGTTGTTGTATACAGTTTTAAATATGCATTTTCCTTTTTAGACCCCCATAAATAGTACATTTTAAGTACTGTGTTTGGTACAACATTAGTGTATGGCACACTGCTGTTGGTTTCAAATGACATAATCATTAGGGAAAAAAATCCATACTGGATAAAAAAAAAACGATTACAGTTACGTGAGTGTAAGGGTGATAATATGTCTTTTTGAAGTATGTTATAATTAAGGGAATGCTTGAAATAGTTAGATGTGTGTTGGTGTATTCCAACTACATTACAGATTAGAAGCTGTTTTGTCATATAATAATTCAGATAGAGTATTTGAAGTGCTTTGCAATGAAGGGTGATTTTGACGTAGTTAGATACCTATTGGCATATTCTAACTAGATTGACTTTGAAAAATGTTCTTGCAGTATTATGGGTGTAGTTAGATACCTGCTGGTGTATTCTAACTGTTAATTGTGCTATAGTTTAGTGACTAAATTTGGGTTGAAGGAATATTAAGTAGGCATTTGTCAAATTTGCTGGTAAGCTCTGTTTCGGGGTGACAGAGGGATCGTTACATTAAAACCAACAACTTTTGTTTTTCACATATGCAGTGTAGTGCCTGAAGTAGTTGCAGCACCAACATGGTATATTATACCTAATGTTGTAAAGGGTTTCTTTCCAAGACATACTTGGCCATGTATGAAGCCTGCAATCTTACAGTTATTTTTGGTATCATCTGCATTGTAGCCTAGAAGCATTAGTATGACATATTGGTTATGTGAGTTTATTTGCATGGTGGAACGATTGTCTGAATTGCAAAAAGGGCATGATATGCCATGATTTGCATTCTGCAGAAGCTGGGGAAATTGAATGGATTCACAATTTGGTATGGATACATATACAAATCTTTAATTAGGGATGTGGTCATGTGCAATATGGTTGCAGAGAGTGCATGTATGCTTCCACGTGTATGAAATCTGGAAGATTTGATTTATTGGGATGTTTTTACATTAGGAATTCTTGTGGATTTTCTTGTGTGTTTATGGTAAATTTGACCATTCCTGCACAGTAGTCCAATTGTTGCCTTATGTCTGAGACACTGTAAGTGTTGTCAGTATTATTTTTGGCATTTCTGTGAAGGGCGAGCATTTGCAAACACAACTGGTGTGAGCCGTTTAAGTAAAGGTTGTGAACAATTGGTGGCATTTCCAAGAGAACATTCATTGTCAAATTAGCATAACAATTTACTCCAGTTGTGTTTGTGAATGTAAATGGACCAGAGAGTTCTGTTTGTGGATCGTTAGATGGGCTTGCAGATCTTTGTGGAGAAGAAACATCTGTGTCTTTCTTTTTTGATACATGTGAACTTTGTACTAAATAGTTTTGTGGTTGTATTGTTTTATGCAGGAGTTGGTCATTGTTTTTTTAGTGGTATTGTTGGGAAATCTAATGTAGCTTCTGTTTCTATTATTTGTCTTTTAAAAGGTTTCTTTTTTTGAGGTATAGGGTACATATCTTGATTGGGGATGTACAGTTCTCATAGCCTGTTGTATTCTAGGGTGCACAGAATGTCAGCATTGACTTTGTTTGCATCAACTAGTTAACTAGGAATAGACCATTGAGTGAACGCAGACATGAAAGTGCTACATAACTCATACCTTCTTGAAAGACGGTGCTGCCAATGTCAATTAATGCTTGACCTAGGGTTAGAACTTGTGATTTGTGAATAGTGACAGCATATGAAAGTGACAGAGAAAATTGCTCTCTGTCTTTAAAAAGAAGGAAACCTCCTATTGTTCAGTCAATTTTTTTAACTTCTGCAAGTTTTTCAAAGTGGATATTGAAAAACGGAATGTTATTGTCATGGGGATATCTCTGTTTGCTAACAACTGTACCAATTGATCCATTGACTAAGCTTTGTTCTATGTCAAGGTTACATTTTAGAATAACTCTGCAGTTCATACACAAAGTTAATATTTTCTCCAATCTGACTGATTTGGAGATACATTTTTCTAAGCTACTTAGTCGTGCTGTTGCTTGTTAACACATAGGAAGTGTCATGCTGTGCACTTCTAGATTGTCTGTTGAGCTGATATGCAGTATAGTTTGCATTTCTTTTTTCAACATTGTCTCGTTGAATTGACTACAGCTTGCAAGGGTTGGCATTAAGGACATACATATTAGATTTTGCTGTGTTAATTGTTCTATGACATCCGGAGCAGATGTGTTTCGCCCATATAGCTCATGGATTAGTCTACTATTTAAGATAGATTTTGCATCTTTAGTAAGCAGGACAGTTCTAATGCTTTTTAAAATGTTAGCATATGTGAGGTATGCAGACTGGCACATGTTTTGAGTTAGTTCTTTGTAGTGGAAATGTTGCCAGTGATTTACATTTCCAATGCTGCTGAGAGCATTATGGCATTCTTTGTGTCCTAATGTTTTAAAAATAGGTTGCCCTTTAACTCGCATCAACTGTAGGAAGTCTCTAAAAACAATAACATGTTTTCCTCCAAACAGTTCCTCCTAGTTGGTTTTTAGGACTTCTTGCATTCTGAGATGTATTAAAGCCAACATGAGGTTGGTCACCATGCTTACTTCATCAGGAGCACTTTCATTTGTTTTAGAATTTTGTGTATCTCAGTTGCAGCCTCTGCTGACAATTTGTAGTATTCTAATTTGTTTTGGTGTTCTATGGGGAGGAGTAGTAGTCGATGTAAAGTGATACCACCTATGTTGTAAGCAGCTGTCCCTGTGGGGTCTGTTACTAGAGCTGAAAGGTTGTTGTTTGTTAAGTTTTGTAGAAATGTGCTGATTATTTTATAAGAATGTTTTCCCAGAACCAGCTTTCACCACTTACATACAGGAGCAGAGGTTTATAATGTTTACATGTACAGGTTTTACTTTCATGATTAAAACCATGCTCAATTTCTTCGGTTACTTGCAGATAAATGGTAAGTTTTTCATCATTTAGCTGAGATTCCACAACTGACAAGGTTTCCTCAGATTGTTCATATTGATACATGGTATTTTCTACCTCAGACATGGCTATTTCCACTTCGTTTAGAATGAGGGGTTTTCCAAATGGGCCTTGGCTTCCTGTAAGGCAAGGTTGACTGCAATGAGGAGTGTCTTTGTGAAGTTGAGCTTCAATTTCTTCCTATTGTTGGTGTTCATTGTCCAACATTTCTTTGTACTGGTTGAAATTGTCATTTGTATTACCGCTTTCAGTTCCTTTAAATGCAGCTTCAAATGAGTCATAGTCACCTCATAATTCTTTTTCTTTTCTCCAAGGTTTAAAAATTTGCAGTAGGGTCATGTAATACAGTTCTCTATGTTGTGGAGTTTTAAATTATAACTGTACATGATTAATTAGACTGAGTTTGGCTAGTTTCACTAGGCTTTCTTCACAAGTTGAAACTGAATATTTGCAAGTTGTCTAATTTGGTGTGACATTGATTTTGTAGGTTTAGTTTTGGCCAATGTCGTAGAGCCACTTGTTTTCCAAATTAGCACTTCTGTTTGACTAGTATGTGCCAAGTACATTGTTTTTAAAATGTCCTGGCTGTTGTGATCATTTGTAGCTATGTTTTCTATCTCTTGGTAGGATTGTAGTACTCTTTTTTGGGATGAGGCTGTTCCAAGGTGCAGCCAGACAATGTGCTCAGATTTGTCACATAAGGCTGGACGTGTTAAGTGGTCTACAGCTTCGTAGGACCCGCATTCTCTATAGGAGAATTTTTTTTTATCAATCTGTACAATTTGTGTGATAGTGTTTTGTCAGATGATATATTATCGCATAGGTCCTTTAGCTCTGTTTCCTCAGATCTGGTGAGATAGGCTGTGACAAATCTTCCTACTGCAGTGGAATTGTCTGCAATCTATTGTATTCCTATGTTTGCATTCAAAAGAGGGCAATGATTGCATTGTAATCATTGATGTACTTGGATGCTTCGTCCCTTTTAATGCTGTGTGTAGTTTTAGGGGATTTGCCTTTTACGCTGTGTCTAACAGAATACATCAAGCTATTCACTTGTCCTTATTACACCCTGGTCTAGGGAAGTCAAAGCAACATTTGGTATAGTATTTCCCTTTGTTTTTATATCTATGTTGGCAGTGTTTGCCACATTTATGTTTATGAAAGCGTAACACGTGTCTATGTAGGTCACTATCTGTGGTTTCTGAAGGGATTTCACAGGTAATATACTTTTGAATAAACTGTAAAACAGTGGCGTCACTATCATGACCACATTTTGGAGCATCTTTTATCCCCAAAAGCATGTGAATGTGTGGTGTTCCTTGGGATTGATATTATTTTCTCCAAAAGAAGTGTTGCAATTCTCCGAGCCGAGGGGTAGTTTTATTGCAGATAAAATGCAACATGGTTATGAAGCAATGGTTAATGTACCTTGATACATTTACAGGGTCAAGAGAACAGAGTTCTCCTGGTTTTTGTATGCCTATTCAGTCTTTATTTTGGTTTGCAGCACAAAATAAGTTGTGCAAGTCATCACATGCGTACTCTGCACAACTTAAATTAACAAACCATATGGGTGGGCCTAGGTTCCTTAAGCATACAACATACATCAGTGTGACATCAGAACCAGCATTTTTTTGTACCATGAATGTTTGCCAAGAGATTTGTGATACCTGACTGCAAAACATCATCTTTGCCATTTATTTTTTGAAGCAGTTGGGTAGCAGATATGTTTAAAAAGTTAGAGCCTGTTTTTAATGTGTGTGCAGCTCCATAATCTAGAGTTGCTAGTTCACTTTCAAAGAGGAGGTGGAAAATGTATTTGACATTTTGCCTGAATCTGGGATCTTCAGAATACATTCGAAAAGAATGATATTCTAATGCACTAATTTGTGTGGACCTTTCAACATATCTTCCTCCTTTTCCTGTAGGAAAGAATAGAGGAACATGCTTCTACACTTTTTCCCATATGCTCATTGGGGATACTTTGTCTTGATGCATTTGATATGTTTCTAATGCATCATCAATTGTGTCCTTAGAGTGCAGTGGGTGAATGGTATACTGGTCTAAAATGTTCGCTGCTGTAACATGATGTACACATTCAAATTGGCCAGTTTCTGGTGACTCTTGAATAATGTGGGTGGTTTCTTTTAAGTTTTCCTCTATGTTTATATCTTTGTAGTATTCATTGTCTACTTTTAGATATTGTAGGGCTTGTCTAACTTTGTTTAAGTCAACTACTTGTTGCCAAATGTATTTGTCTTTTGTTGGCACACCATTAACTAGGACAATCCAAGATTGATCTATTGGCCGTTGTAGTCCTTGAGTTTGATCATTTTCTTTTAGATCCAATGGTAAATACACTACTTTGCCACAGAATCCCTTTACTAGCTCGGATGGAGGTAATTTGGCTGATTTTGGTTGAATCCGTATTATAGCTTGAAATGGGGGCACTGTTTGTATTATAATGCTCTCATACAAGTTAAGCTGTTGGAGAGCTTTTGGTAGTGGCAATATTTCTAAGTTATTAGTGATAGCACGTGATGGCATTTGGTTATTGTCAAGCTTTGTGCTGCAGTACGTGCACACGCTTGAGGGATTCGTTATTTTGTATTTACCTTCTGCTGTTAGATATAAAGCTAATTGGCACCATTGGGATTCTTCATTGTCTTCTATTTTTAAAGCTATTCCTACTATTTTTGTGCTCTTTTTATAAAACGTTCTGTGGCAACAGACACATATTTGGTCTGGCATTTCAGCAGATGTGTTTTAAAACTTAGCTATTTCTTTTTTGTATGTGTTTATTGGGATGTTGGTGTATATGAGGTTTTTAATAATGTTTCCTGGCAGTACAAAATTCTCTAAGTCACCATCAGTTCCAAAGTATTTATGTTGAATGTGCTCTATTTCTTGAAGGAGTTCTTTGATGACTGTTCCAAGTAGAAGAATGTTATTTAAATTATGCAGTTCTAGAGCGGGACTTTTTGCATAGTATAGTTGATACACAATATTACATATAGTGGAATGAGTTTCGCTAACATTTTGATGTGGTGGAAAGTGCTTTTACACGCAGTTCCTACAGTGCAGGCTAATGAATGTCCTCGCAGACCGTGTATGACTGTGCACTGGACAGGAGTCTATGGTTTGTAAAGATTTCATTTTACTTTTGTCTTTTAATGTTACATAGTGATTGAGGAATTGCTGTAAAGATTTAAAGGATTGTTGGCATACATTACACATTGATCTGCATGTCCATTTGTACACTGGATGGTTTGTTTGGGTGAAAGGAGCATTTGGTTCAAAGTTATTTGGGATTTCTTTTCTAAAAGGGTTTCTTTTTCCATAATGGTTTCATTCACCATTTCATACTCTCAACCACTATTGTCTATGGCAATTGTTTTTTCTTGTTCTTGTTTATAAGCTTCTTCATTGACATATGTTTCTGTGCTGCTTGTGGGCATCTATTCACCACCACAGAAGTTTGAAAAGGTCTCTATATTGACACTGCACATGTTTAGAAGTACTTGTAATGTATTGATTAATTTAGTTAGTGGCTTCATTCTGTTTAAAATCAATATAAACAATTTACTCTCCTGCGGCAGTCTTTGAGGGAAGATCGTGACTTTTCAGATGTTTTTATAAGATTGTGAAGAACTCTATGGTGGAAAATGTTTTGTAACATCATTTTTTTGTATTGCTTTACCATGGATACGTTAACACTGGTAGATAGAGGATTGGGCTCATTAGTAGGTGTGCATTTCTTTGTACATAATTGTTTACTTTTTGTTTTTAAAAGAGGGGCCTTGCCTTCTTTAGCCATGGTTGGTTTACTTTTGTTGAATGAGGTTACTAGCTCTTTTGTTTAAAGTATTTCTATAAATTGTTTTAGATGTGGCTGACTATTTGTTCTACTTTAAGTCTTATCTGCTCTAGTTTTTCTTTCTTTTCGACGCAGTTGCTGTTTAGTAGGCATTTTGTTGTGACTGCTGGGAAAACTGAAATTTTTTATTGGGAATCTGTGCAATCTATATGCATCATTGGTTCATGGGTGTGTGGTTGTGATTGTAGAGATTAATAGAGTACTGTTTGGTTGTGAATGAGGTGTGGTTGGAAAGGTTGTGGGAATACGAGTGTAAAGATGTGTGATAGTGTTGAGTTAGTTAGGAAGGCAGTGGTAGCGTGATGGAATCTGTATGGTGATTGTGCTGTTTTGAGGAGCACATTGTGTGTTGCAATGATGGTGTGTAGATGGGAATAATAGGAGTGTGAATGGTGGAATATAATGGGCTAGAGTGAAAGAAATGTTGGTTTGAAAGAGTAGTCTAAGGTAATATACATAGTGGCACTGTGCTGCTATAATAACATATACATACCTGGTACATTAATGTACTTACTTTGTCGGATGTGAAGGGTATTTGTTTTTCAGTTGTTGATTGCAATGATGTGCTTTTTTCCTGTAATTGTAAAACAAAGTTAGTGGGGATATGTGGTAATGGCGAAGTACTGTTAGGAAGGAAGGGTCATATTTGTAATGGGTTGAGGAGTGGTGGGGAAAAAGTTAATAAAATTGGTGGATGGTTAAAAATGGTTGCTTTTAGGAGCATTTTCATGACATTTAAGTAATGTGTATGTGCATTTTGTAAAGGAGAAGAAAAGTGGATGGAAAAGATGTATTGCACACTTTTAAATGGCAGATGGTGTGTACACGTTTAATGTGTTAGGATTATATGTATACCTGCCAACATGATGCATTCTAATCTAATCTCTTTGTCCAGCTGAGCGTGGGAGAGTGGTCGCTGGCAGCCCTTGAGGGAACTGCAGGCCTTGGATTCCCTTCCTGGCCCATCGGGCCTCCGTGAGTTAAATCTGCACATTTGTGTTATTGCTTCCGCGCTCTGAGCGCGTTGTCTGTTCCTGCTCTCCCCTCGCACTTCCTGGTCCTCCTCGTGCTCCCGCCTCCCTGATCGCCCACCCCCCCTCTGATTGGCTGTGTGGCTGCCTTCCCTCTGGGCTACTCGACGCCCGCTCCCCCTGCTCGCTTCTTTGTCCAGCTGAGCGTGGGAGAGCGGTCGCTGGTAGCCCTTGAGGGAACTGCAGGCCTTGGATGCCCTTCCTGACCCATCGGGCCTCCGTGAGTTAAATCTGCACATTTGTGTTATTGCTTCTGCGCTCTGAACGCGTTGTCTGTTCCTGCTCTCCCCTCCCACTTCCTGGTCCTCCTCGTGCTCCCGCCTCCCTGCCCGCCCACACCCCCCCTCCCCTTCCTCTCCTCCCTCTTCCTATAACCACCCCCCTCCTGGGCAGCCCTCTGCCCGGCAGCCCCTGCGGCTAAGGGCGACTCCTACAGTTGCGGCTCCCTGTGTGTCTGCAGGTGTCCGCAGGGGACGCTTGGCGCCAGTACTTGCTATCCCCTTCCTCGCCCAGCCCACCCCACCAACACCTGGCCATTTCACTTGCATATTGTCCTCACCTCACTGTGTCACAGTTGTGGTAAACTAGGGTTTTTCTCCCCCCACAGGACTCTCAAACTTAGGTGGCCCCACCACTGTGTAACTAATTCGCATACCGTTGTCTGTTCCGAATATGTGGTAAACTAGGGTTTTTCTCCCCCCGCAGGACTCTCAAACTTAGGTGCCCCCCCCACTGTGTACCTAATTCGCATACCGTTGTCTGTTCTGAATATGTGGTAAACTAGGGTTTTTCTCCCCCCGCAGGACTCTCAAACTTAGGTGGCCCCACCACTGTGTACCTAATTTGCATACCGTTGTCTGTTCTGAAAATGTGGTAACCTGTGCTTGCCGCTCTCTTCCTGTCTGCGTGCTCTCGCATCGTCTGTCCTCCCCCCACCCCCTCCTACTCCATGGTGCTCTCTATCTCGCCTATCTTCTCTAACTGCTTCTCTATTGACTATCCTGCCCTCCTCACTAAATCTGGTAGGAAAAAGTTTAAAAATGACATCCTGGTCTCCAACCCAGGCCTCCCTATTGCTGACACCTACACTAGTGCCTGCTCTAAGGAAACTCTCACTGACATCCTCTTTTTCGTGCCTTCGCCTGACCTATGGACTCTTCATATGGTCTCCGTGCTCTCTCCTTTTTCCTCTTCTCCCATTAATGGTGGCACCCGTTGGGATGTCCTCTTGGCCTCCTTCCACTCCTCTAAGGCCATCATTAATTTCTACGCTAATGGGACCATCTTGGTCCAAGGCCCTCAGGCCAACCTTCACCTCTTTGATAGACGCTTCCCACGCCTCATCAACTTCCTTTCCTCTCCTGCTGTCCCCCCTCCTCTGTCCTCATCTACCTTGCCTCTACCCTCCCTCCCTGCCCCCTCTCATGCTCCTTCTTCACCTCCTTCTTCTACACCTCCGCAGGGGGTACCTCTGATGTGTACCCCTCCCTGGAAGTCCTTCAAGGTTGGCAACCGCCTCCACATTGCCACTCTTAACTCTCGCTCTGCCATCAAGCATTCCTCTGATATCTGTCGCCTTCTTGAGGAACATGACCTTGACGTCCTCGGTCTCACTGAGACATGGTTCACAGCCAGCTCTGTCACTAGCTTTGACACACTCCTACCTGATGGTTACATGATCCTCTCTGTGCCAAGGCCTAACCGTGCTGGGGGGGTGTTGCCCTTATCTTCCCTGAGTGGATTCCTGCCACTGTCATTCCTACGCAGACCTACTCCTCTTTTGAATGTCTTGTCTGCCGACTCTCTCTCTCTCCCAGCCATTCCCTTACCGTGGCTACTATCTATCGGCCACCTGGTCATATTTCCTCCTTCCTCTCTGAGTGGGCTGACCTTTCCTCCTCAATCCTGTCCGCTACCACTCAACTCCTCTTTTTTGGTGACTTCAACATCCACCTGTATGCCTCCTGTCCCCCCACTGGACTCTTTCGTGACCTCTGCGACTCTCTCACACTCTCTATTCTCCCGTCTGGGCCTACTCATTCTGCAGGGCACACTCTTGATGCTCTGATCTCTTCTGACCTTCCCCTCTCCTTCCCTCTCTCCATTCCTCTCTCCTGGAGTGATCACTTTCTCCTATCCTCCCACCTCACCCTCCCTACCCCTCAGGCAAAGCCACCCTCATCATCGCCACCCACCTTCTCGGCCATCCGACCCATGAAGCGCGTGTCAGTTGAGGCTTTCGCTGCCACCTTCTCGCCCCCCCTCCCCCTTCGGCTGACTCCCACCCTGACACAGCCCTCTCCATGCTCCACTCTGCTATATCTGATACTCTTGATATCCTTGCCCCTGTCATGAGAATCTGTCTGAAGCCCAAAGCCAAATGTAACTCCTGGTATGACTGAGATCTCGTCACCCTTAAACGCAAGTGCAGGGTGGCCAAGAGGAAATGGCGTGCTTCGTGTTCATCCTCTGACAAACTGGCCTGCCGCCTGCTCCAAAGGCAATACCGTCTCTCGGTTCTCATCAAGAAGAGAGCCCTTATCCAAGCCCGCATCTCTGCGGCATCTAACAACTCGGCTGAACTCTTTAAAATCTGCAAGGAGCTTGCCAACCCTGCTGCAGTCTCTACCTCTCCTGTCCCCTCCCAGGCCCTCTGCACGGCACTGGCCTCTCACTTCATCTCTAAAACTCAGGACATACTGTCCTCACTCTCCTCCTATCACCTCCCTCCCTCTCTTCCCGGCTCTTCCTCTGGCCCTTCTGCAGCCACCCCTCCTCCCTCCTTCTCTGCCTTTCCCCTTTTTTCTGCTGACGAGGTCTCCAGACAAGTCTGATCTATGAAAGTCTTGTCTAAAGAGGTTCACCCCTGTTCCTCCAAAACTATCAAGGACCACATCGACTCCCTGGCTCCCGCCCTGGCTGATTTTTGCAACCACTCCTTCACCTCTGGAGTCTTCCCATCCCCCCTCAAGCACTCCCTTGTGCACCCTCTTCTTAAGAAACCCTCTTCGACCCCTCCTGCCCAGCTAACTATCGCCCAATCTCCATCACTCCCTTCCTGGGCAAGCTCCTGGAGAAACTGGCCATCTCCCAGCTTAACCTCCATGCTGAATCTGTTGGTAGCCTTCATGACCATCAGTCTGGCTTCAGAGCTGCCAGAAGCACGGAAACTGCTCTTCTGAACATCCGTGAAGACCTGGGTATCACTGGTCAGGCTCTGGCGTGGCTGACTTCTTTCCTTTCCAATCGACCCTCCCAGGTCCAACTTGGGTCCTTCCTCTCTGACTTCTTCTTCTCCACCTGTGGTGTTCCCCAGGGATCTAATCTCTCTCCCTGGCTTTTCAACCAGTATCTGTCACTCCTTGCCCACTGCATCGCCGCCCTCTGCCCCAACTTTCAGTGCTATGCGGACGATACCCAGCTCATTTTCAGGCTACCCTCGGCCTCCACCTCTCCTTCCCTCATCTCTGACTGTCTGTCTTCTATCCAGGAATGGTGTGCCACCAATGACCTCTGCCTTAATGCCAGTAAGACTGAGATTCTACTCATCGGCACACCCACTCCCTCCTTCCCTGCAGCTCTCTGGCCGGCCTCTCTTGGCCCTCTTCCTGCTCCTATCTGCAAGGCTAAAAACCTTGGGGTCATCTTCGACTCTACACTCTCCTTCTCTCCTCACATATCTGACGTCTCTAAGAAGTCACACTACCAGCTGCACCTCCTCAGAGGTATTCTTCCCTTCCTCTCCTTCCCCCAGAAGCTCACTGTCTCCCGAGCCCTGGTTCTCTCGAACCTTGATTACTGTAACAGCCTCTATCTTAATCTGCCTGCCTCCACTCTCCGCCCTCTGCAACTCATCCAGAACAGAACTGCGAGACTTGTCCTTGGCCTCAAGCCCAGGGACCGTATCTATCCAGGACTGAAATCTCTACACTGGCTCCCTGTGGCTGCGAGGATTAAGTTCAAAACCCTCTGCATTATCCACAAGGCCTTCTGGGGCCTGGGGCCAAAATACCTTCAACTCTCTCTTCCTAAATATCTTCCTTCCCGAGCCCTTTGCTCATCTGTCTCCAACTCCCTCAGGGTCAGCCGCTTCTCAAAGCAACGAGCTGGGGGTAGATCTCTCTCCACGGCAGGGGCCTCCCTCTGGAACAGCTTTCCTGCCTCCCTGAAACTTGAGGAGAACCATCTCCGGTTCCGGAAGCACCTCAAAACCTTCCTCTTTGCTTCTGCTTTCTCTGTCCCTCTCCCCTGCTAAATTCTACACTTAAATTGCACTGAATCTGCAACTGGGCCACTCTCACTGACCTCGGTCCTGGGCCCAGCCACTCTCCACTTGCACTGCCTCCCTGGCATCCCCTGCACTGCGGGACTGTCTCTGTATCCCTACAGCCCCCCCTTCCCAGCACTTGTCTGCACTTACCTTGCACTTGCCACCAGCTGGCCCTATTTATTTATTTATTTTTATTCTACTTACTTGTACTGCACTTCCCCCTCCCCTTCCCCTTGCACTTTTCCCTTCCCCTACCCCTGCACTTGCGCAGTCTGAATGATACCTGGCCTAGTAGGATCGTTGTCTGTCTTTCCCTTGTTCCCCCCTCCCTGCCTCATTGCGCCTTGAAACACTTGTGTATAGGTGCGTTACAAATGCCATATCATATCATATCATATCATATAGGTGTTTATGTAGTCATAGAGTTTCTTTTGCATTATGGGACTTGTAGTTCCACTTTTACCATTGTCAGAGTTGGAGTACAAGTCACTGAATGTAGAGAAGAAAGTAGGACTGCAGAAGCAACTGAAGATTGAAATGGGTTATGTAAGGAAGTATACATGTACTGTTAATATATTAAACTGACACACACTGAGCTCCAATTCTTTCAGTTTTTACTTTCTGTTATGAAAAAGTGACACATTGCTGCCTGGAAATGCAGATATGCATGTTTTAACTTTCTTAAAAAGGCTTCCAAAAATATATTTTGAAAAGCACAGTGCTTCACATGTTTATTTGATATACATGTGACAGTATCGAATTGTGAAGTTTAGTCGTGTTTTCTTCTTTGGATTCTGAGGCTTGTAGTTTTAGTTTTATAATGTGTGAAGTCAATTGGAAGTGACAGAATGCAAAGGAAAAAAGAAAGACTTAAATGCACCTATATATTGGAATGGGTGATGTTTGTATGTATGCATGTGCTGCCAACATATTAATGTTAGATTCTTAGTAGCCTTGCACTCGTAGTGTAGCCGAGGAAATCTTCAAGATAATATTGTTCTCGGGTGATATGAAACATACACACCAAGGAAAGTATTAACCAGAAAATGGAGATCAGAAGATGCCGTGGATCGTCCCTGGATGATCGCAGAGTACCCCAAAGGAATCAATCACCAGGTGGCTCGTGAAGATATCTGGAGGAAAGGATACAGTTACCACCACTATAACATTATCATTGTCCTATAACACCATACGCAAAGACAGATTAACAGACAAACCTGTGCCAGTGGAACAAGCAACTAGATGTTTTCAATCAAGTGGTGGAAATAACAATTTATCCATCTAGAAAGGCAAAGACAAAGTAGGTTTGAAAACAGGATAGCTTATAAGGCAGAACCCACAGATAACAGAATAAGTGACTTACCAGTGGATGAACAGGTGACACCAAGTACCTCTGGTACCCAAGGGAAGTCCTGCCCCGACGAGCACGAACGCCTAATGCTAAAGTGGGCAGTCTCTAGTCCCCAACAGCCACTGGACCCGACGGCACGAGGACGCCTACGTCTAGGGTGGCCAGTCTCTAGTTCCCAACAGCCACCGGTCACGACGGCACGAGGACGCCTAAAACAGGTAAGTGCCCTTGGGACCAGAGGAGGGATGAAGTCCATATGAAGCGTAGGATGACGTGGAAGGATCCTTTATCCAGAAGAGCACTGATCCAGAGGTAGTAAGTTCTTGATCCAGACGTACCGTAGTGTCACCAATGAACGGAATCTCACAGGGTGGTAAGGATGGTATCAGGAGTGTAGTGAGAGAAACCAGATAAGATAATGGCCAGAATCATGGAAAGGTTGAGAAGCAGAAGGGGGGGACAGGCAAGAATCCAAAATGTCACAACAGACAAGGTATTGACAAGGGCTAATCCGGGAAACAAAAAAGGTCAGCAACTAACGAGCAAAACTGGAGCCATGGATGTAGAAATCAGCAGGTCCAAAAACACATAGCCAAGAGTCCGACAACAACCAGGAAGAACCAGACCAGGGGTAGAGCAGTGTAATCCTTAGGACAAAAGCAAGAGTCAAAATCACCGGCATAAACAAAACAAACAAAGGGTACCATACAGCTCAATCAGGAGCGCCGCAGCACTGTTTCCGCGAGCTTTAAGAAGGCTGGGTCACGTGATCCTGCATGTCGTCGCACGTGACTGCAACGCTGAAAACGCCATCCCAGTTGCCATGGCAGCCTGCATCGTTCCGCGAAATGGGTCCTGGAGGACGTGAAGAACCGCCTGGCCAGAAATGGTGGTAAGAACCGGAGGGGTGATTTCGCCGGAGATGCCTTTGAGGAGCTGTTAAGAAAACAGCGCGGAAGGTAAGCTGAAGCGCCGACGTGTTTCTTAACAATTAAACTGTGGGACACTAAGTGCCACTTCAGAATGGTCTGCAGGTCTATTTTATCTGTTGTCCCCTTATTTTATGGAAAAGTGACACAGTACTGCTGTACATGCACATAATCATTTTTTACTTTCATTAAAATGCTTGTAAAAATAAACATTTTGAAATGCAGAGCATTGTAATAGTTTGCTGCTTCATGTGTGCAGATCATGAATGCTGCACTGCATGGCATTTGTTAGAGTGGTTAAAAAAGAGAGTATGCTTATTGAGAGGCTTATTACAGGGTAAGTAGCAGGAACCCTCTCTCTATATACATATATATAAATTGTGCAAGAAACCCTTTTTAAAAATATAAGCATACCTGTACTATGTTTTGTTAGATGCAGATTTTGTTGAATCTGGAAATAGAAATCTTCGGCAGTTGCAGAGTAGTTTTTGATGCAGATGTCTTTCATTGACAGGAGATATGTACTCTGAGAGATCAAGTGTACATCTGAAGTGTTGAAGTTAGATGACAGGGTTAGGTGTAGAGGTTTTGGATGTAATTGTTGGATGGATGTGTGACTCTTTGAAAGCAGCCAATGAGGGAGTATTGAGAACATGGAAGTGGAAAGAGTAGACGGGTTGACCCTCTGTAAGCGGGTCCACTGACACCACGGTAGTCCACAGATAGCATGTGACACATCCGGGTCTTTTGTGGATGCCTGGCATGGAAAGGGGACATCGGGAGCAACCGATCAGGTTTGCTGGGTTTGGTGTACATTAATAGAGGGTAGTAGGAGTTTTGTTTGCAGGAGTTGTGAGAGCAGTGACAATGGCGATGACTATTATTTGGAGAAGGTAGACTGTGGATTCTGGGGGACTCTTCAATTCAGTCAATTCAGTCATTGAAGGTATATGCTGATAATCATGGCATCCTTGGTAATATTGGATTTGCAGAAGTGGAAGTTTCCTGGTATGCAGTTTTAGCTCAAACTGGGCAAGCTTGCTTTCATTCTGTGAGAGTATGGCTTACTTCAAGTGTCCAGATATTGTGATTGTCCATTGTGGAGGGAACAGTTTGGGGTTTGTAACTCCAGTGTCTTTGCAGGTTGCTCTGAAGGCTTTTTTAACACCTACTTCAACTGTTTCCTGCTGCTCGGATCACTTTTTCAGAAATAAATCAGAGACCCACATGCAGATGTCCAACAAACCTCTTCAGTCCTCAAATTGAACAATCAAGGCAGATTGTCAATAAAGGTGTATCTGCCTATTTTATGCTGCAGGAATGTCATCTTTTGACAATGATCATATCAATTCTCAGGGTGTGAATTATTTTTGTCCAGATGGAGTTTGATTCACAGATGTCGGAAATGCAATTTTTCTTTGCAATCTTAGGAATGCATTGAAGAGGTTCTTGCAAGGAAAAAGAAAACAAAAGCAAAAAAAAAAAGGAAAACAAAAAAGTTGTGTGTTAAACCCCCCCCCCACCCAAAAAAAGGTTATTTTCAGAGCCACTGGTAAAGGTTAAATTACTTACATTTTGTTTAATTTTCCTCCCCACCCCCTTCAATTGGACAATCTGTTCATTGACATCATGGTAGTCTGCAGACAGCACGTGCCACATCTGGGTCTTTTGAGGTTGCCTGGCATCGAAAGGGGACTGCAGAAGCCGTGGACAGTGGATGTATACATGGAATTTGGTGGAACAGCCAATCAGGTTTCCTGTGTGTGGTGTACAGGAAGAGAGGGTAGCAGGAGTTTGGTTAGTGTGAATTGTGAGAGGATTGAAAATGACCATGGGAATGTCTTTCCGCAGGCAGTGTGTTTGAATTTTGGGGGACACTTGGGTACACTGGGTGAAGGTGTATGCTGAGCATTGTCCAAAAGCCAATAATCTTGGATTCCCTGAATTGGAAGTGTTCTGGTACGAAGTGCGTGACATGAAGTGGGTGCACTTGCTCCCAGTTTGTGCAAATATGGTTCAATTGAAGCATCCAGACATTATTATCATTCATTGTAGTGGGAACAGTTTGGGGAACGTGGCTAGAATCTCACTGCTGTTTGCAATGAAGGAGAAATTGGGAAAGTTGAAGGAAATGTTCCCTAATTCCAAAATCGTTTTTCATGAAGAGCCCAGAGACAGACGTTCCAGTTAATTTGGTCCACAAATGGAAAAAGCAAGGTGCAATGTCAATAAAGCTGTGTGCTTTTTTTTGCAATGTTGGCATGACATTGTTCCATGATGAGAACATTAAATTTGATAAGGCCAAAATTTTTTGGCAAGGTGATTTCCATTTAACTGATATTGGTAATCAGATTTTTGTGGAAAACATACAAAATGCTTTGAAGCAGTTTTTGGGAAAGTGAGAAGATATAATGAAAATTAGTGAAATTGTTCTTAGTTCATTTTGTAAAATACAAAAATACAAAAGCCAAAACCCAAAACCCAAAAAATGGTTATTTTAAGAGCCACCCTTTTTCAGCACAAAACAATTGTAATTGTCCCATGCCCGGCATTGTTCAGATGTCCGCAGATTACCACACTGTCAGCAGACTATGCAGGCTATGCAGGGGCCTGTGACTTTTTTTCTCACTTCTATTGTTAACTGTGAAAGGTAGCTCCTAAAGGAACAATTTTTTGTGTGCTTTTTTGGTTTTGTATTTCTTTGTGTCTTTATCAGTTTTTCTTGCAGGAGTGGGAAGTTGAGGTGGTGAAGGGAAAGCAGGGAAGGGGCACCAACCACAGAGATGGAGGGGCATGTGGACTGGGGAAGATGTTGGGCGTGACTTACGTTTAAAGTAGGGGGCACTTTTTCTCATTCTCTTTAAAACGGCCTCAAAAACACTGCAAAACTGTTCCCTTCTGCAGAGCGGTGTATCGCAGTCCATGCCGCACACTGTGACCCTCGAAAGGTAAGGATCTACAGCATCCTGAGTGCCCTGCGAGGTGGCCGGTGGGATCCTCTGCCCCACAGGAGCATCCTGTGTGCTTGCAGGAGCGGGAGAAGAAGATTGTGCAGAGGGAGATAACTTGCTCCTCGTGAGAAAGGAACAGCCTTTCTCAGTGCAACTGGGTGGTTAGAACAGACGTGATGGCGCATTGATGTGGTCCCAAAGGAGTAGTGCCCTATTGTCTGCGACTGAGTTCCCCCCCCACACTCAATGCATTCAACGTGGGCAGCCTTCACCTATGGGACCTGGCCCATGGTCTTAAAGAACCGCCACAGCCAGGTCCCACTCCGGGTGCTTGAGAGAGACACTTCCACTACCTCATCTTCGTCTTTCTCTTCATCCTCCTCTACATCATCACGCATGTTCCCCTGTCCAGGCCCTCCAGATGGTGAAGGTGGTGGTGGAAGAGGTTGTTGGGGAGCAGAAGTGGCCATAGCAGATGCCATGATGCTGTCCACGGTCCAAAAATAAAGCTCTGCAAAGCAGGTCCTGCAAGATGCTCTGCCCTGCATACCCAGATTGAGAATGAGGAAAAGTAATGGGTGGGTGTCTTTAGAGGAACCGTCCACGGACAGTTGTACTGTCCACTGGCTACCAGATCGAAAAGTTGTATAAAGTTTCCAGATCAACGTAGAAGGGGTCTGGGAGATGTGCAAGGGTAACGTTTCTGCGTGAAACACCTCAGATTGGCTGGAAAAGCACTTTTAAACTGTCTGTGGCCACGGACACTGTTAAAGGACACTGTCATCACCCTGCACTGGTGCGGTCACATGACGACATCCGGGGACGTCTGTGGCCCTGACGCAAGTCTGCGGACATCCTCCATGCGAGAACCGCAGGTGTGGTGTCCGTGGACTAATTAAAAGTGCATCACATGGAAACAGACATGTCCGGACCTCGCACGTGCTGAGGGCACCTCCATTCTGAGTGCGGGCACCCCAGACAGTCCTAGTGTCCACGGACTCATAATAGGAGTTTTACAAAAACAAGGAAATACCACACAACAATAAACAAAACATTTGTAGTGCAACAAATATATTTATTCAAGAAAGGGATCGGGTATCGGAATGGGAAACATAAATGGGAGAAATAGGAATTTGTGCACACTATGAGGGGAGCAAGATGTTCAGTATTTGATGGGGATCACTGCTGGGGACAGGTGCAAGAAGCACAGTGATAGGGAACATTTTAAATCACATGATGTTTGGCCTTTTGTAAAAGTTCCTTAACATCATTACATAGTTCATCCAATTTCTTAGACAAGTTCATGATTTCAGTATATCCACTTGGGGATAGGACTTCTCTTTCTGATTCTAGGGGTTGTGTATAATTAAACTGAGGCATGATTTATTCATGAAAACTATGAACTGTAAGAGAAATAGAAATAATGATTTTAGTGAGGTGTGTACAAAGTACATTATTTGTTGACATTAAAATATCTATTGTATACCTTTGGAGATGTTATTGTCGCTCATTTCTTCTCTCGGGAAATTCTCCTATAACCATTCAAGTGTGCTTGCCATTTCTGTGAGTAAAAAAGGGCTTATGTCTTCTAACAAATGCTTATGTAATGAAAGCTAATAAAAGAGAAATAAATAAAATGCACTTACTATTTAGTGAAAATGTCTTGATGTCTTGTTCGGTAATCACCTGCTGTTTCTTAACCTGAGTTGTACTGAGGAGATTACATGAAGTGTACAGTTATGGTTTGAGATTGGTACATTCCATTGAAATGTGTCTTACATAAAAAAATAGTATTTTTACATGTGAGCATTTGTACAAAAAGGTATAGTTGCATGTTGTAAACTATCTGTTTCTTGGTTGATGGGTACATCTTTTTTGGGCCTCCTCTATGATTTTGAGTTTTGCAAATGCTGCCTGACATTTCGTGGACCCAGGATTGGGAGTGTCTTCCGTGTGGCAGCGGTTGGGCCAGCAGATAGATGCAGAGCGGCGGCAGCAGAGGAGGCACGACTCACAATGGCCAGGGCGGAGAACTCCATGCGCCGGGTGTTGAGGCAGGCTGAGTGCCTCGAGGCAACTTGCAGGGAGTTGGAGGAGGCCATGGGTGCATCCCTGCGAGACCTCGAGGCCAGTGAAGAGGCCTGCCTCTGGAACATCAACATGGAGTTCGATGATGCCCTGGCCTGGAACATCAAAGAGTGAGCCGTAGGACTAGCCCGCCGCCTTTGTACATAGTTCTTTAGGCTTAGGTTTCATTTGTTTTATATATTATTTTGGAGTTCATGGACTTTGTTCCACTTTATGTACATAGTATTTTTCATAGGATTTTTGGTAGGTTTCCTTTTGTTTGGGGATCATGGACCCTTCAGACTTACAGTGTATATAGTTGCGGACTTGTACATATTTTCGTTATTTGAACATTCCATGGATCAATGTTTTTTTTTTTATTTACTTTATATGGACATTGGCGATGGACCACTTTTCAGTTTTCATGTTGTGGATCTTTTTTTGTTATTGCTTTCCTTATTTATTAATTTGCAAGCTTGATATTCATTATGTTATTTCATTATGTTTTTTTAATACATTTCATGTATCTTCATTATTGGTGTTGTGTACTCTCATTGGTTTTGTGCATGTCTCTATGAGCATTACCTCAGTCATGTGTTTCCACTGTGTGGCTCTGTTGTACATTCATGCATGGCCATGCTGGTTCTTTTAGGACTCTCATGGCATGGGTAATTTGGGAGGGGGTGCAGTGGATGGTTGCGTGCTTGTGCTGGGGGGTAGGAGGGATTTGAGTTGGCATTAGGGCCATGGGTCTGTTTTGTTATGACATGGTGTTTGGTGGGCCATGTTTGGGGGCCTGCTGGCAGGTGCCCGTCAATGGGGGGGTGGGGTGGGGAACATGAGTCGGGGCCTGCTGGCAGGTGCCCATCAAGGGGGGGATGTTGTGTGGGGGACATGAGTCAGGGCCTGCTGGCAGGTGCCCGTCAATGGGGGGGTGAGTGGGGTGGGGGACATGAGTTGGGGCCTGCTGGCAAGTGCCCGTCAATGAGGGGGCGGGGTGGGGGACATGAGTCGGGGCCTGCTGGCAGGTGCCTGTCAATGGGGGGCTGGGTGGTGTGGGGGACATGAGTCGGGCCTCCCAAGTGCATGGTGACATGTGGCCTGTCTGTGGGGCATGCCCAGGGTGGATGGGATGCTGGCCGGGCATGCCCAGGGTGGATGGGCTGCCTGCAGGGCATGGTCAGGGTGGATGGGCTGCCTGCGGGGCATGCTCAGGGTGGATGGGCTGCCTGTGGGGCATGGTCAGGGTGGATGGGCTGCCTGCGGGGCATGCCCAGGGGTGATGGGCTGCCTGCGGGGAATGCCCAGGGTGGATAGGCTGCCTGCAGGTCATGCCAAGGGGTGAAGGGCTGCCTGCAGGGCATGGTCAGGGTGGATGGGCTGCCTGCGGGGCATGGTCAGGGGTGAAGGGCTGCCTGCGGTGCATGCCCAGGGTGGTAGGCTGCCTGTGGGTCATGGGGAGGAGGGGAGTTGGGGGCGTAACTGGCGCTGCTGCAGGGTCGCTGCGCCACCCTGTGCCACTGCTGATTATGGATGTTAGTATCCATGAATACGCTGTGCGTGAAAATGGGTTTTGGCACACGCTGCTGGCGCAGATTGGCGCACGCTCCCTGTGTGCACCAGCCGCGTGTGCCACTTGTGCGCTAAATTCGATGAATTACCCCCTGTGTGTTTGAGTCCTGCTTATTGTCCCATGTATGTGCACTATGAGCTGAGACCAAACCCTAAAGAAAGTACTTTAAAAACATATCAAAAAGTTAATGTGTAGATTTATAGCCCCTTTTAAACTTTGAAAATTCTCATTGTCAGTAAAAACAATAAACTAGCTTAATCATGTCAGTAAACAAAAACAAGTGGGCCAGTTATGTGATGTCTTAGCAGTGCATGGTGGCGTGAGTTATGGTTGCTTAGCTTAACATAACTGGTGAATTTCTGAGGTTTTTCGGTTTTACTTGTAACCATAAAGTCCCTTTAACAATGTTTTTTCAGTTTATTTCATGGGTTTTGGTTAGTGCAACTTAACATAAAGCCCCTTTAACAAAGTTTTATCAGTGAATATATATATATATATATAATAACCCATAAAACGTAGTTTTTTAACCAACATCTTGTAACCACGCCTATAAAAAGTCAATGAACATTTAGACGTGGTTACAATGAAAAATATTTGTGGCTACAATAAAAAATGTTGAACATTACATTTCAATAACACAAACGGCATAAATGAGATCACATAAGATATTGTGCTCTGTTAATGCAGTTTGTTTTTTATTTTGTCTGTTTTAGTAATTTTGAGGGTGGTCCTTAAAAGGGCATTTTGGGGGGACAGGAAGGAGGAGGGTGGAACTGGGAAGGGAGGAACATTAACGATGAAACATATACCAAAGGGATTTAACAAAAAGTAACACATTATTTGGTGTTTTTGTTATATTTTTTTGGGAGGTTTACTTGTAAAATTTAAGGTAAAAAATTGCCACTTAAAAAAAAGGAACTAGCAAAGGCAATGCTCCTGATTTTGGGAGAGACTCATTTCCCAATTGGGCTAGTGTGGCACCTCCCGGGACAATCCAATTGTGGCATATTTTGAAAAGAATTCGAAATTCTGCGAGATTGGGCGACAGACAGTAAAATAAGAGCAGGTGGGTGTTGTGGTCCACTTGAAGAACATGGTGGCTGCAGCTGAAGGAGTTGGAGAAGAAGCTGAAGATAGAGTTGATGAGGAAGGAGGTGCTGAAGATGTAGATATTGCTGTAGAAGTATGAAAATGAAGTGAACGAGCCCCATGCATTTTCACCTTGTGGTGTTGGTGGGTTTTTCTATAATAGTCATCCAAGAGGTGCCCAAGCTCTGAGAAGCGATGGTTGATGATCCTCGTCACAGAAGCTTGTTGGATAAGATGCACTGCACTTCCTCTAGCTCCTTCAAGGAATGATGCTCATTTACCAGAAAGAATCTCTAGCTGTCTGAAGTTTTTTCATATCACAGAACTTCTTTCAAGGTGGCGATGGAATTGGCATGCATACAATGTCATCATCACTGCTGTCACTTCTGCACCAGACATGATGGTAATAGTCTGGGAAGGGAGAACAATTTAAAAAAAGAAAAATAAGCAATAACTTAAATGAAGAACTTTGACATGGGGGTACTGATTATTATTCACAGCTATAAAACAAGTCAATGGTGCATTGGGTTCTGTGGCCGCATCTATGGGAATTGTAGCCATGCCTATGCAATCAGCTGCCAATATGGGTGACTTTGTTGATGCAGCTATATGACATACGTACCTGCGTGCCATAGCGCGCCCTGATTGGTCAATTCTGGATGCACAAGTTTCATCACAGGGAGTTGGCATAGCCACGGGTAACAATAACATTGCCGTATCCACAGCTACAATGGGCCGTCGAAGACCAGGGGCCAGGATAGCCGTGGCTCTGCAAAATTATTTATAAAAGAAATTGTTTTTAGAAGTTATTTCATTGTATTTCTGTATTTATATGTGATAAGTAGTCCTCAAAAGGACTGCTTGGGTTACACTGGGTGTAGAATTTTAGAACATTTGGAGTACTGCTTTTATATGAAAGAGCACTTTATTTCCTTCATTGGTTAGGTGTACTCCATCATGTCAGCAGAAATTGGTCATGGAGAACTGTATGTTGTTGTTTGAAGTTGATAAATGGTTGTGGACTCTCATGAAAGCTGAAACTACCTTATTAACATTTGTTTGTGAATTTTCAATGTTCCCATAAAATCTGGTGGTCCATCTGAGTTGGATTGGAAATGATAAAGATGGTGTGAGGAAAAAGTTCCATTACTTTTTCCAAGTCTTGTTTGATCATTAAAGTAAGGGACAAACCTTGTACATTTCCTAAATCATTGCCTCGTCTATGGAATCTTGCGTGTCCTGATTGGTCATGGGTAGTGTTCCTACCAATTTGACTGTTTTGTTTCCCATGTTCTCCAAGTTTACCTAATCTACTCCATCATGTCTTGTTCTCCAAGTTTACTTAACCTACACCATCTGCTCTATTGCAACTACCCAGTATAATCTCCCCTGTTTATTCTCACCCAGTTTATTTATCCCTGTTCATTTATTGTAGGGACAGTTTTTATACCTTTATTGTTAGAATATCGTGTGTTTTAAAATAGTTGTAGAAAATACAGATCCTGTGTACCCCTATCTAGCCTATACATGTGTGCACATGTTTTCATTCCTGTAGCCCTTTTATGTGGTGGATATGGATTTGGAATCCGTACTGTTTTGTGATCACTGCTGTCAGCTGGGTCACACATACAACCCCTACTTTTTCCGTACATCTGTATTGTACCATTACCCTATGTATTGCTGTGCACAATACTGTCACACTTTGTATGCAACCCATCCTTTCTCTGTTTTCAAACCTCAGCATCCCTACTCCAGTTTTTGATGCCTCATCCACTGTATCCTAGACTGTGTATTCTCACCCATGCGTCTGTATATCGTGTAACTGTACCCATTAAATGTATGCCCACCCAGTCTTCTCTCATGAATGTACTGTATTGATGTATTAGTGTATGTTTTTTTTTAATCCAACTTGCATTTTTTCCCAATGACCCAATGATTAGGATGAGCTAAAAGAACAACCATGTAGTGTGCACAAATGTTGTATTTTATATTGTGTTTATGATGCACTACAAATGAGGGTCAACAAAAGAACATTTATTTCATTGTATTTTATGTAGTGTGTTCTTTAACTAATTTGGTTTTCTTTTTTTCAGATAGGATACTAATGTATCTCACCTTCTCTAGATACAGTCAACCTTTTACCACCGTCTCTATCCCAATCACTAACCATACTCACCCATTCTTTAGTCTATTCATGTTTCTGAATATGTTTCCCGCCTTTTTTTATACTGTGTATGTCTGAAAATATAATTTACAGTTCCTATTGAATGCACACATATATACACAGATTTGTATTTAAAAAACAAATAAATATATAACTGCAGTTATCACACCTTCCCAATGAGGTGTAGGTATTTGAAGACATGTCTAATGTCAACAACGTCTGGGAAGGTGCTACCCGTGGCAACAGAAGATTATAACTGTGTTTATGAGGGAAACTACATAAAATAGATCACAAAAGATATTGTAATTTCTATTTACTGTCTGTGTTTAATTTCATCTATTTTTATAACTAGTGGGTGGCCCTTAAAATGGCCGTTTTGGGTATGTAAAGAAGAGGGTGGGTCAGGGAGGGAAAAAACATAAGGATGTAACATGTAACAAAGGGAATTCAAATGAATGAAAAATAAAAATGAATGTGCGCAGAAGACTTTTGCTGACAGTTGGCAGTATTTTCAGGTCAAGGAGTAACTTAATAAAAAGGAGATTGAGGAAGTAATGTGTGTTTTGTGTGAAAATGTGTTGCGGAGGGGACCTTAAAATGAGCCATCGCAAAGTTTGGGATCCTCCATATTGATCGAAAACGGTGTCCGAGTACATAGGAATGAAGTGGACAAATCCTATTGAAAGGCTCACATGCAACATAAAGTGAAAGCGCTTGGTGCACAGTCAGCATGCAAGTATCTGTCATCTGCGTCACAGTCTTCCAATTCTATTGATACTTATTTTCCACCAACCAACACCTAATCTCATCCCATCCTACCTGCACCCGATCCTCAGGATGTTACTGCATGGTAATGTGTAAAAGATGTCACAACTGGATCGAGGTGGGAGATGTCACGCTAGATGTTTTCAGAAAGGCCATTTTAGGACCTCAGGCAAAGTGCCAACACTGGGAATATGTGCATTTTTTAAGTGGTCATTTTTTGATCCCATTTTCAAGAAAAAGAAAAACAGAAAATATTTACAAATTATAAAATGCAATGAAAAATAAATGCTCCTTTTTACCATTTGTTATATGTGTACATTCCACTGTTTTCCCCTTCCTAGTTCCTTCCTCTTTTTTCCCTCTTCCACAGAATGGTCCCTTTCAGAGTCAACCGTTCTGTTATAAAAATAGACAATGAAAACACAGACTGTATAAATGGATCAATAGACTTTAATTGATCCTTTCAATACAGTGTGCATTTTAAAAAGTTCATATGTTTTTGTATTTTATCCTAGCCGCATCTATCCCCTGTGGTAGCCACGGTTAGACATACCCCAGTCGTTGCTGCAGTTGAGGTGCCTCCATTTCAACCAATCGTATCATAGCCACGGGTAAAAAACCAAATGCATTGTGCTTGTAGCCATGGCTATAAAAAATTGTTTAAAAAATATATGTACACATTTGTGTGGGCAGTAGTCGAGTAAAGTTTAATTATAAGATGCATTAAGTGTAGTCTTTCTACATAGTTACTGTGACACTTAAATAATGTTCTATTCATCAATAATACATATGTGTCCATATCTTAAAAAGTTAAGTATGCAAACAAACTTTTTTGAAAATACATTTATTTGGGGGGACTGTGGTTGTGGGATTTCTTTTTCTTTTACTCTGTACACATGATATATCTTTCTCAGTAACCCAATTATCTCAATTATTAATGTCCATGATTTTTCTTATGTCTTGTATGTCCTTTTTTATGGATTGTACATAATTTTGAATATTAATCAATACTTCTTTTATTTCTTTTAAGGTGTCCATGATTGGTTTTCTGGGTAATTCTTTAGTTGCCTGTTGTTTTATTATTCTTGATACTTGAATCACCTCTTCATGTGTTTGAAAATATTTGAAATATCTTTAAACAATTGAAGATAGCATAGACTTTAAAATACATGTGTTGGTTGCACAGACATTTAAAAGTAGTACAGTAAAGTATATCTATATGCCGAATAATGTTTATTATTTAAAATGTTCTTCTTAGTCACAATTTACATAAATGTAAACAATAAACTTACAACATCCTGAATGATGTGCAGTTTCTTCTGGCTGCTTCTCTTCAGAATCTCCTTTTTTGATTTCTTCCTATGTAGGATCGTTTTCCTCCAGCCACTCCTTGTAGCTTTCCATTCTACTGTGTTAGAAAACAACACTGTCACCTCAGGCATTAGAATGAACAATGAAAGAAGACTACACTAGGAAAGAAGGTGGAATTCCTTGTATTTAGTTTCTGATTGGTGGGCAGCTACCAAAAAGATGTCAAGTACCTCAACAGCTCTTCATCTATTGAACCTATAAGAGAATGTACTTTTTTGTGTGATGTTTATATGTGCCAAAACTGTCAATTATATTGCATAGTAATGTTAAGAGTTTTCCTATATAGTAAGTTGGTGTTACCTGAGAGCTAGGGTTGTTTTTTTAGGAGATTGTGGAATTAAAGGGGCATGCTGTACTGTTTGATATTTCAAAAATGGAGGCAATTTCAGAAGGAGAGGAATATCATTGCTCAGAAGAATGTGGAGGAATAAAGAATTTTGAGAATGTGACTAATCATGATGTTAAGGACATAGGTGATGTGTTTTCAAAGCATTGGCTTAGAATGTTTTTCTGGATCTATAATGTTAGTTTAGATGGGGTATTTGAAATTAGAGGCTTATGCCCAAATTGTGGAGAAATATTTTTGACAGCGAGCACAGGTTTTTTTCTCTTTGGGGAAAAAAACAATTAGTCATCTAAGGAAAGAACATAGCGACACTTTGGAAGACTTTCGGAATTGTAATAGAGGATAGGAGTATTCCTGTGATTGAAAATATATTTTTCGGTTACATATTGGTAAAAAAAAAAGACAAAGGCTCATTTAAGAGCCACCCAAAAAATACACGTTTAACCGTGGCTATGATTGTTCTCTCATTGTAGCTGGGGTTATAGCCGCGGCTATGGAATTTGTTTAATAAAAAATAAAAAAATGTGTTTTTTTATTTCAATTGTCTTTCTACATAAACATACATATGTCGTCTTTAAAAGGATTGTTTTGGGGTTCAGTGACTGTGATAGATTGTAGTAAAAATGTGTCAGCCATTTTACTTGTTTGCTTTGTACAAACCTCTTTTTATGGTATTGATTTCTGGAAAGTATGAAAACCATATTTTTGTGAACTTTTGTTGTTCTGATTGCAGGACCCAAACTGTGCAGAAGTCTTGTATTTGGCAATTGTGAAGATCTATTCAATCTTTGGAGCAGCTGAAGTTCAGTGATTGTGTGTTTTTATATATTTCATGTATAATATGAATTGTTGTTTATATAGCATATATTAAGGATTGTTTAGGTTTCCAATTTAGTAAAGTTCATAAGTATTATGTGGAAAGTAGGGTTTTCCATATTTTATGTCAGTGTTCGCAGGAGACTGATCAAGCAGTAGTACATGTTATGCTATGGTTATGTGTGAGAAAATATATTTCCGGTTCTTTCTCACTGTTTTGTTGTAGGATTTATTTGATAATTGGCTGATAATGTGGCTTTGGAAAATGTTTGTTTTATCATTCTATGATGTGCTGCTGCTCTGTATCTAAGAAATATATGGTCACAGCTCTTAGAAGTTATTTGTTAGGGAAGACAATCATCGATTTTACTTTGAAGAAATAGGGTGTAATTTCTGAGTTTGGTTGCATTATGTACCTCAGCTATGTACAGTTTCTGCACAAACAATGTATGCAGAATTCCGTCTAGCAGTTAAACTTGTACACATAGACACCATTAGAATGCTCGCAGCTCTGAGATGTGTGATTATGTGAAAGAGTTACAGAATAGTTTGTCACTGTCAATTGTCTCAAGAAGAATTTGCATATTATGGGCCTGAGTATGGAATGCCTGCTCATCTTTAACAATTGCAGTATAGGTTGATTTTGCTTGGTCATATATTTTAGGATGTTCACTGTGCTTTAAGATGTTCCCTGAAAGGGAAAATATCTTTGTGAGGTATAGTGGTGAAAGACAACCTTCTCCTAATATAGGCTTTTCAGTATATGCTGTAGGCATGGAAGCACTCTCATTGAAGAAGTCACTTTTGCCCTTACTATTAACATATTCTGTCAAGTGGAAAATAACTTGGTATCCTGTATTTGTGTAACGTGAATACCATCTATTCAGTTTGTAGAAGCATGAGTGATACAGGTGGATACATTAATCATTTAGAATGGTTTCTGTGAGCATGTCAGCTGTGCACTCTTCCCTCACATATAATGTATATCGTAATGGGCCTAGCAGCTCCATCTACACACAGAACCACCATTAGAATGCTCTCAGTAGTGAAATCTCTGATTATGTAAAACAGTCCCCAAATAATTTTTCTGTGTGAATTTATCAAACAAACAGGTACACTATGGGGCCCAGTATTGTATTGTAGCCCACATTTAAGTGTGTTTCTATTTTGCAAGACTAGGTGTTAATATAGTGATTATATATTTTTATTTACAGTATTCCTTTACATTGCCTACAAAGAAGCATGAACAATGCCCTAGAAGAAAGGATCGATTGCAAGGAAGTACATTTTTACAATATAATATTTTAAAAAGTACTGTTTCCAAATCTGTACATGTAAATAGTGCTGATAATACATCTATGGCTGTTATTGATAATATTTTTGAAAATGTGCAATTTCAGATAGGAGATGTGACAACTGAATAAATGAATGGAACCCAGAATATTTTAAGTGAAATTGATAAAAGAAAATATTTATCAAATCCATTAGTAGTTTGTAAAAAACCAAAGATTTTTTTACAAGAAAAGAAAGCAAATATGCTATAAATTTGAAACAGAGAAATACAATTATACATAGGAAAATGTTCCACTCTCGAGTTTTTACAAATCTTTCGAGAAGTGTGAAACCAGAATCTAGATATGTTGTGAAGTGTGTTTGGGTAAAGAAAATAGTAGAAGTAATCATTAAAAAAGCTTTTCATATGAAAAGAAAATTGTTAATTTAAGTACTGAACAAACCTAAGAAGTTACTTAAGGTGACTACACCATAGAAAAAAGTTAATGTACTTAAACATGACAACTTTTCTGAATTGTTTGGCAGAGAGTGGAAACACTTCGCATACAGAAATATCTTTTAATGTGGAGAGTTACATTGAAGGAAAGAATCTGCCCCTTGCTATTCATGAGTGTGGATGTAGCTATGAAGTCAAAAACGGTGTGATTTCTAAAAAAATGGGAAATCTTAAGTTCTATCAATACAGAAATTGAAAGTTTAGGTCAGTGTAGAATGAAACCTAAAAAGCAAAGTGAAGTTTCGACTTGCAAATACTTGTCCAATATTCATACAGTTTTGGTAAAGTCTTAAATAGATTTTTGCAAGTTTTGCAGAAAAATAATAATGTTCAAAGACAGATCAAGGTGCTACAGAGAATAGATGGCTGTGAAGTTTGTGAAAAAAATATATCTTCTGGGTCACTCTCTTGCTTGTCTTGATGAAAGTAGATTTAAGAGTCATGCACGGATGTGGGCTGCACATAATGCTAAAATGAGATTGATACCTTATAGTTAAACTATATGAGTGCAAAACACCAAGTAGGTCTTTTGTACTTTTAAATCAAACACATGTCACTGGAACTGTAGAACGTTTAGTTTCTACACTGAAAATGATAAATATAATGCATTTAAAAGATTATGTGTATGCAGATGAAACACTTACAGAAAGTGGAAATGATGATTCTATGCTTTTGAAGGATCTGATTTTTCAACAGTATAAAAAAAGTATTGCAACGTTTGAGTTGTCTTCTACTGAAAGACCTCACATTGATTGCGTATCTTGTTGATGCATGTCTTATAGGTTTCAAGCGTAAGTAGTGTAAATGCACGAGAAAATAAAACACAGTGCAGAAGATGTTTGGGAATAACTTCATCTGTATTTGTTAGTATAAGAACGATTTGACACAAGTGAGGCACTTCATTTTTGTAGACACTGTGTTGGGTTTTATAATTGAACAAGTATTCCTGCAAGAAGTGTCTTGAACGACATGGTTGTGCCTGATTTCCCTGTTGTGCTTAAAAAATTGACAATGATGACACACCTGCCTAAAAGTTATTAGCACAAGTTGTGAGATGCAAAGTTGTGTATTTATCTCTCAAATTGCAGGAACATGTCAACACTCTAGGAGTGAAGCATGATAATGCAGATTGTTATTTGTTTTAGTTAATGGTGTTGCCACAAACGATCAGAACATTTAGCAACAGCTTACTGATATTGGAACAGTGAAAAATGCATTGGCGTTTCTATTGGAATACAATGATTTATACAAAGGCAGTCTGACTGTACCAGACTTGTCTATGCTTGATGTTTAGTCAACAAAAAACAGCAGTGAAGGTCATTTCCAATGTCTATCTGTTGCAGAAAGGAATAGTTTGTATGAACAGTACACTATTCATCCTCTACACTCACGTGAAGTTGTGGGCGGCAGTTTACAATTGTACAAAATGAAAGCAATGAAAGGTGCACCAATCAATGTCTGGCAAAAGATGTTCAAAGCTTGTGGTTTCCCTATGCTTTCTCCTACTGGAACAGGGTGAAGATCAGATGATCGGAAGGTTCCAATTTCTTCTTCAGAATATCATTGTACACATATGTATTCTGACTATTCCCGATTCCGCACCAAGGTTGAATATATTTTTCACTTATTGTATGAAAGTGAATTTTCAACATTATTATATGCTGTTGCTCATAAACTTCAGACCAGAACTAGATTTCAAAATGATTCTGCTTGTGAGATGATGCAACAGGTGAAAGATAAAATGTAAGTTTTAGACAGTAAACTCACCAATATTCTTGCCACAATGACAGGAACCAAGAAATATTGGTATAGGGGGCACTCAGAGGTTAGATGCATGATCAGAAACTTGGACCTTCCAACTTGGTTTGTGACTTTAAGTTTTACTGAGTATGGTTGGGATTATCTTGAACAGTGGATTCATGAAAGAAATCCACAGAATGAAGACATAGAACACATGACACCAGGAGACTTGTATTTCCATGGACCCTGTAAGTATTGCGGTTCTTTCTTCACAGATTGTTCGCCATGTTACACTTTATATGTAATAAAGAAAATGGTCCACTAGACCATGTGGAACATTTCTTTTGGAGGAAAGAATACCAGGCATATGGGGCTCCACATATACATATGCTGTTGTGGACTAAAGATGCTCCTCAATTTGAAAAGAAACTGATGGCTGCGTATTGGAATTTATCGTAAAATATGTTACTTGTTCTATTCCTGCCCAGCATGCCAATGCTGATTTACAGAACAAGGTAGAAAGATTTCAAAAGCACTCATGTTGTAAGTACTGTCAGAGAAAATACAAAAGTAAAGACAAGTACTACGCTCAGTGCAGATTTGGCCTTCCAAGGTCTGTGACACCAGTTGGTCGAGCAAATAGTTTGATATCATCTGTTTGACACCATGTTACTGGTAAGTCACCAAGAAATATCTATCATTTAAATAAACGGATAAGGAATGCCAATTCATTAATGATTGCAATCCTGTCATTGCTCAGCTTTGGAATTCAAATACTGATGTACAGTATATTGCTGATAATAGAACAGCTGTTGCTCTTTATGTTACAGCGTACATGACAAAAGCTGAAAAGAACAATGTAGCTGAAGTATGGGCAGACTTATCAACAGATAAATATCTTAGTCAGAAACTTCTAAGCTTTGGTCTGAAGATTCTCTCACATAGAGAGTGGTGAAGCTATGAAGCTGCAGATTGGATAACTAGTTTACCTCTGTATGGACATAGCATTAATATACTTTGGTTATGTCTTGGCCCAGCTACTACCAGAAATCGGGTACTGAAGCCTTTGAGTGAAATCAAGCAGTTAGCTGAAACATTACCCAACAATACAGATATTCTGAAAACCAACTTGATTGATACATAATATCCAAATCAATCTGTAGAGTTGGAGGATCTTTGTTTATATGAAGTAGCAGAATGCTACTCATATCGAAATATTGAAGCAAACAGTGACAGAGGATGTTTTAAAGTACATGGATGTAGTGGTTGTCTAGTGAGACATGAGAAGGCAAGTCTCGTCAACCACATGAAACTGTCTTTACAAACTGAAGAGAAAAAGGAATTATTTCATTTTTGTCTTTTGCCGTTCTTCCCATGTCATACAGAGAGTAATTTCCTGGATGTTTTGACACTTTTGAACTATCATTTCTTGCAACAAAAGAAAGCTTAATTAGATATCCAAAATGTGATCAGCACTTGGAGTTACAGGAAAAAGAACTACGTCAGTTGATTTGACAAAACAGTCTCCTGAGGACAGTCAAGATTCTGCAGCAGGTAGTCAAAATGTGCTTGGTGAGCCAATTATTCAAACTGATGTTGAGCTTGCCATAGAAGAAGTAGAAAGTGAAATGCAACAAACTAAAGTTGCAAATGCCTATTATGATAAAATAGTTAGTAAACATAATATAGAGTAAAATAAGTGCTCTCTGGAGGATAACTCAGCGGCAACGTGCTTGCCTTGGAAGCAAGATGACACAGAACAACACAGGTTCCATCCACGGGTCCGTGCTTAGAAACCTCTGGGTATTATACATAGCCTATGAAATCACATCATTATAAAATCAAAGATCAGTTCTTACATGGTTTACAGCATAACAAACATGAATGCACTTGTGTCCAATTACACCTCTATTGATGTATGTTAGTGGACAAGTAGGAACAAGTAACTATTTTTTAACTCATGCATTAAGAGCTTTGATACAAAATGTAACTGATTGCTCTTTGTCATTTATTGTAACTGCCCCAATAGGTTTAGCAGCATTAAATGTAGGAGGTTTTACTTTACATTGATTGTAGATGCTACCGGTTGTAGGTCAAAGGATCGACAACCAAAGGATCGAATGGTCAAAGGGTCGACACCAAAGGACTGAAAACAAAAGGATCGAAAAATGATTTTTTTCTTTTTTGTTACTTTTTTTTTGGGGGGGGTCCCTCCCTCCCCAAACCCTGTTTTTTGTGGTAAAAACCACTTTTTTTCCATAAACGAAACCCCCCAAAAAAAATGTAATTAAAAAAGAAATTCGATCCTTTTGTTTTCGGTCCTTTGGTGTCGATCTTTTGACCAGTCTACCCTTTGTAGTCGACCCTTTGACCAGACACCGATGCTACCATTGGAGCATGATAATAAACTAAAGTATCAAAACTTGTATCAAGTGCAGAACAATAAGTAGGAGTTGTTCTAAGAAAATTAAATAGCTTGATTGTAGATGAAGTTAGCATGGTGTGCATCTTGGTACTAGCTTTTATTTACTTGCGAATGCAAGAGGTTTTGAAGACTGACTATGATGTTTTGTTGGCAGGTAAACAGAAACTTGTTTTTGGAGACGTGGTACAATTAACTCCTGGGAAATGTCAACAAGTTTTCAAGATGCTGCAATCTAAGGATAGTCCAAAAACTATAAGGGAGTATTGGTAAATGTAACCTTTGGAATTGTTTTTAATTCCAGGAACATACCATTAATATGAGGCAATTTGCAGACTTGTACGCAGTATGCAGAAATGCTTAATAAGATTCATATAGGTATTCTTGAGGAGAATGTGAAAGCAGCCTGCGCTGCTTCTGATGTCATGTTGACTCTTCGGAAAACAAACATTTCTTGTGTTGCTTTGATGTGTACACTTGCAGAGAGCACGACGTTCAACTCTACAATGCTTCTCTCTGAAAAGCAACATATTGTGGAGAGAAAATCATGTGAAGTTTTGGATGGCCATGTTATGCCATCAGAGTTAGATAAAAGAGTAAAAGCTTGATTAGATCAACTTGGTAATTCAGTTTCTAAAACAACAGGTCAAGAAGCAGTTTAAATTTTAAACTGTGCATCAATGCACAAGTAATGTTAAAGAGGAACTTGAATGTAGAAATTGGTTTAGTCAATGGAGCAATGGGAAGAGTGATTGCAATTCAAACTTTTTCCTCACAGTACAAATATTGAACACATTGAAGTAAACTTTGATTGTGTAGATTTCCCAGACCTCTACACATTTCATGCTTTTTAAGGATAGCTTTGTGAAACTGTATATGCAATTACCATGCATAAATGACAAGGGTTGCCTTTAGAAGCAGCACTGATTCAACTATGACTTACTCCCATTATAGATTTAGTAATGAACCACAAGTTGAATGCTAGTCTAATGCAGCTTTGTATATATTGTTTCAAATGACACCAATGATGCAAGAATAGCTTCAACAGCAGACTAGCTGCTGTGTGTGGAACTTTCATATCTTAAAATATCTGTAAATGAAAAACCACACAGCACATATTCGGCAATATCAACCTGAAATGTAGTAGTTGTTACAAGTGGAAATATGAAGAACTTTTAATGACGATCTTTGATTTATTACTGCAGGAAACTGTTAGTGTAGATAGATATGTAGGAATTAGTTACAAGTGGAACAATATGTGTCCACAATGTAAGAAGGATTACACTACTCAGGATATTTTTATATGTTCTTATCCCTGAATTGAAAAGTGTACATTTTTCTGATCTACACAGTAAAGCTTTTCAAGACATGCAGTACCGTGGTTGTAATTTACAATCTACACTGCAAAATTGAGTTTTTAATAAGTATGTAATGATTATGGTTCAAAGATTCACTGTAGATGGTAGGAAAATCAACACATCAGTAATGAATTTTGTAAATAGTCAAGTTTCTATTAGTAAGAAAACCTTTAAGATGTGTGAAATTATTTGTCATCAGGGGGTATCCATTCACTGTGGACATTTCACAACATGAGTGCGTACAAAAGTAGATTGGCTTGTCTTCAATGACTCTATAGTTACATACCACGATTGTTTACCAAAGGGTTTAAATAATGCAAACTTAATGTTGTTAGAACCAAAGTTTTCAAACATGTTTTTTATTCTTTGTGAATATAAACTGAAAAATGAAACATTGAAATGGAAGAATAGGCTAATAAGTGTGTTATGTAAAGTAGAAGATATAGAACATAGATGGTTACTAGGATGTTTTATAAAATCAATATGAAATAATGAATAGATAATATTCTGAAGAGTACATACATTAGAAGAAAAAACAGCATTCTACAATCTTCGACTTCTGATTTATTGTGTAATACAGTGTATATTTTAATATATACAAGTGTTCCCTATATGTACTATTACATAACTGGTTCCATGTACATTATATTGAGTGTTAGGGAGTGTAGAAGCTCACAACGTTTTACATCTGAAACAAGTAAACAGTGGGATGGAGATGCAAAAAATGTAAAGTACAATGTTTCGAAAATAAATTATATCTAACTACTATTAAGAGTTTTATGGAAGGATTTGGATATATTGGGCCTCAATACAAGTTTGCCAGTCCGGGAGCTATGGTACTGGTAAGCTTGCCGGTACCATAATTCCCAGACCGGCAAACTACGAGTTGTGCTCGCGGTTGCAGAGCGGCACCCGCGAGCACAGCATGTTGGAAGCATCAGCACCATCCTGAATGGTGCCGGTGCATCCGACCTCCCCATTCCCATTGAGCCCTACGGGGCTCAAATGGGAATGGGGTGCATTTTTTTACGTCGCCTGCAAATGGGCAAATACCGCGTTTGGCGGGGCTGGAATGCACCGGTAATTGCCAATTTGCAGGTGCCAGAAATTCTGGGAAGTTTGGTGGCAGCCTGCCAGTTTTACCGGCAAGGCTACCACCAAATTTATAACGAGGCCCATTGTGTCCTACTTGTTATGTGTGTAGGTGGCCAAAATAAGGATGCCCACACATTTTTCAAGAAGTATTCCCATACAATTAAAAAATAAAATAGCCTACTTTAAGTGTTAGTTTATTCATTGTTTAAAGATCTTCTATGTCCGGTTTGGACGTTTTTACAAAAGTCCTGCAATGTGTTCTGTCATTGCACTGTGGACTTTTTACAGTACTTTATGGAAAATTGTCATTAGCTTCTTATTTGTGTAGGTGGCAAAAAAAGGACATATTCTAATGACATTGTATAGATAATTATTATATTTTAAAATTAACTTTGATTTCATGAAAAAAGTATTCCAAACTGCACACAACTATCTATGCAAATAGTAGTTTTAAATAACAATTACCATTTTTTAAACATTTCAAAGATGATGTGTAGATGATGAAATGCCATTATTTACTTCTTATGTGAGTATGCGGCCAAACCAAGGACGCGCACAGATTTCATAAGAAGTATGGAACTTACATGTGTTAGGTACTCAGTGTAGCTTGTAGAAAGTGTCAATACATTTACACACAAGGAAGGTTTTCTTGTCTACCTATTATTTGAAATGGTGGTATGACTAGACTTTAAAAAGATGTGTAATCAAAATAATGCCACAATGTTGGCATGTCTTTATACATTTATTTGTAAAACTGAAGACAAAGTTTGGTTATATGTCTTGGTTTCTTGGTTAAGGTTGCATAAATTACTCTGCAAATTTGAAAACATTTATATTAAAGAATGTTTGTACAGAATAGAAACACAGCTCCATGGTTTATAGTTCTTTTATTTATATTATTATTTAAATTTCTTTTTTGAAAAACAATGTTGTGAAATGCCTTTACAGGTGCACAAATTATTAAACTTGTGGGCAATTCTATTTAGAATTTGCTGATGCAAAACCAAGTTCGTAGTTACCTAAATGGTTAGTTTAGGTGAGGTAACTATGCAGCGTTTATTTTATCTAAAGTACACTCTAGATACTCCTTCTCTTTGATAGTGTTATTCTTTTAATCTTTCTTTCGACATACTGTTCATGTATACAATTGTTAACATTTATATTAAACCTGTCATATAGAGAAACTTGTAGAAAGTGAGATAGAATATAATTTGTATATATATATTTATTGTTAAATATTTTGTATAAGTGAATTGAGGTTTTATTTCCTCCAATTAGAAGTTTATTTCCTCTGTATCATGATTAATGCAAACAACCTTCATTGGTTGAGTACTAGGAATACATTCAGTATTTACTAAAGAACATCAACATTCTTCTTTTTATTTCTATTATGAAGTACATTTCATTCTGTTTCTGAAATGTTGCTGTCATTGGTCACAGAAGATGACATAAACAAACAAAGATGTTAGGTAAGACATGGGCCCTCATTACAACACCAGCGCTAAACCATGGCCCATGGCGTTATTAGCACCATGGTTGGTGCCGGTGTTGTACCAAGTCTGCCATGGGGAAATGGGGAAATAGCGCCCCATTCCAAGGTTGGCGGGGTGGTATTTCCCCATTTCCCCATGGCCCTTCCCCATTCCCATTTTTGCCCCATAGGGCTCAATGGGAATGAGGAAGGTGGCAATTACGGTACCGCAAATTGCGGTACTGTAATTGCCTGCGAGGTCCCTTTGCGGGTCCCTACTTTAACGGCTGGTCCAGACCAGCCGTTCAGGTTGGGTCCCGCAAAGGGACCTCATAGTAAGGCGCTAAGTGGTTAACTGCGCCGCAGCATTTTACGGCGCCGTTAACCACTTAGCGCCAGGGTCGTAATGAGGCCCATGATATGAATATAATCTATATATATATATATATATATATATATATATATATATTGTGAGAAACCGGAGGGTGTCTCACTCTCCAGACCCTGGGGATCCCTTTCTCAGGCCATCACCCTTGGATCCAGACCATGGGGGTGGACAAGTGCGGGAGAATCACCTGGTTGAGAGGTCCTTGGGGAGTGGGGGTGAGATCATGTGATGGCGCAACACAGTATTCCCCCTTTCCAACACTCCCTCCACCTTTATAGGTTTTTCTGAATCCTGTCCCGTTACCCCCTCCCCAATTCCAACAAGTACCAACACAGAGGGGGTGCATAGGCGAAGGAAATTACATATGTCACTGTATGTACTACTACACCAGGGCTATTCCCCCTTTTTCTGACAGCAATTTTTCTGTACTTACATAAAATCCTTGGTGAAGACTACAACTCCCATAAATCCGCCCCTCTGTGCTTTTCTTAAACCACTGGTACGAGGAAGAAGAGAATCAGAGCTATGAAGATTTCCCATGGAAATCAGTGAACCGTGGATTCCTAGGGGAAGTCTCCATTTTGTCCCGCTAATGAAGACAGGCAGAGTCAGGCACTCCTTTTGAACAACTTACATCTGACTCTCATTTAATTGTCCCACACGGATAAAAGGCAGAGCATTAGAGCACACTGGAAGTGAGAGGTGAGACACAGAGGGAAGCTGAGATGTACAGAGCAGAACCAGAAGCCATCAAGGACCCAGGACCTGCTGGAGCAGAGGGTGGAGGATTGGGGTGGTGTGGAGCAGAGGTTCCCTGCAGTATCTGCAAGGCAAATGAAAGAGACGCTGGGTCGAGACTTCCTTCAGTTGTTCCCGTGGCTGTGAAGTGTGCTCACTTCCCCATGGCATGCCTGCCTTCTGGTAGGATCTCAGGGGCAGGACAAAACCCCCTAAAGGCTGGGAAGCCGTGACAGAAGCTGTGGAGCAGGCAGCGGGCTTCCACGACCTTGCCGATGAGTTTCATAGACAGAAATCCAGCTAGAAAGGTAACCTCGAAAAAAGCTTCTGCCGTTAAAAGTAATTATGTATCACGTGGCAATCAAGTATAAGTTTGAAAGGAAATAGACGATGGTAAAACTTAAGAAGTTGAAGTAGTCACGCTGTGAGAGAAATCAGAATGGTTATGAAAGGCTTCAATCAGAGTAACAAGTGTATTTGCATTGTTCAATGTATTCAAGTATAAACGAAAACAAGGAAATAATACAAGTGAAGTCGAATGAATGAAATGAAGTGTTCTTCGAATGCCGAACAAACTGCAATGTGTTATCTACACTGAGAAACAGCATAAAAGCAACAGAAATACGAAGAATTAATTATCCCACAGGATAGCCTATAATAAATACTGTACTGAATGCAATTTAAGATACAAGGCATTGTGGAACTTAAAGTACTTTGAAATCTTGCAAAAGGTGACAAGCACATTAGGAATCGTAGTGCTCTAACTACAAAGGGCTGGAGCAGCCAAAGCCTAATAAAGCAAGTAAACTGATAAAGAGGGACATTACCAGAAGCCCCAATTCCTGGGTTATATGACCTGTCCAGGGTAGACTATAAATTGAACTCATGAAATTGAAAAGCTATTTTGATGGAAAGAGAATGAAGTGGTCAGGTGAGGGTAATAGTCAAATCCCTTGCCCAGTCATAAGTCTTAATTTCTAATACTTGATGCCAGACGTTGCTAAAGTGTCAGGTCCAAACCTGATCGAGGGGGACCTAATGTGATTGGAAAAGACTGGGAATCCGAGCCCGACTGAGGGAAATTCCATTGAGATTGGATGAAAAGGAACAAAGTGGTCAAGCAAGGGTAACTGTCAAATCTATTGCTCTGTCGAAAGACTTCAGTTCAGTTTTATGGAAAGAAGGAAGGAGTTAAAGTGTGGTTCTGAGCCCAATTGAGGGGTACCTAACGTAATAAAAAAGGAAGAGAACCCGAGCCCGGCTGAGAGAGAATCCATTGTGAAACAAAAACGGAAGAAACAGTCCAAACCCGCACTGAGGGAGGCCGAAAGAAGTGAACTCTGAGTTTTGTTATTTCCGTTGTGTTGATCCAGGCACTGTAGAAGAAAGAAACTTGATACAGTATATAGAGACGCTATGCTAAAAGACTCTGATACAGCCTAAAGACAGAATCCTCCTGCCTGAAATGTCAGTGTGCTCCAAGTGCCATATTGTTCCACCCTGGCCCGTGCTGAAGTATAGGAGAAGGGGAAGCTATAGTTCAGTAATCCTGAACTACCAAACCACATGGACATTTTGTTTATTTTATCCTGTTTTCTTTATACATTACAATACCCCACACATTTTTGTTCTTTGGAGTAAGGTTTGGCAATCGTTTTTTTTTTAGTATAGGCCACCTTTGTTTTGACAAGACGCAACCAGGACAGCTTATACTTTTATTTGATGGCTGTAGCTTGCTCCCATCATTAGAAGTTAGGTTTAGACAGGCGTTTTTCCAACCCAAGCAAAGCTTAATAAACATCCTTGAACTATTCTTATTGTGTTTCTCGTACTTTTGATACCATGCCCTCCTTACAGTATATATATATATATATATATATATATATATATATATATATATATATATATATATATCAGTGAAAAAACGTTGTTAAAGGGACGTTATGGTTCAAAGTAAAACCGAAAAACCCCTGAAATTCGGCAGTAATGGTAAGATAAGCAACCTGACATCACAAATGTCATTGATGACTTCACTGATGACATCACATGTCTGGGTCTCCCTTTTTTCCCTTTACTGACATATCTAGGCCACATAGCTTTCTTCAGTAACAGTCAGGAAGTAAAAATTGAAAAGGTACTATATTTGTAGACTTAGGGCCAAGTCACATCATACGAAAAATATACATAGCGGAAGACACAGGCTTGAAAGAGATCAATCCTTTCTGTGCATGAAGATAATCATTAGGGTTATCAGCACTTTCTCATAGTTTTATTTTTATTACTCTACCTTCCCTGTATATGCTCATATTTGTATACATTATACTCACTCTCCTTTCCTTTGGGTGCAGTCACATCATGTGATACACATACATATGGTAAGTAGCAGCTTTGAAACAGAGCAATAGTTGCTCTGCATAAAGACAATCAGTTAGGTTATGAACTCTTTCTGCTACTACTTCTGCTTTTTTGTTTACTTCACTGTCCCTGTATATACTCATATTTGTATGTGTTGTTGTCTCTTTGTGTTTTTTCTGTAATAATTATATATTAAGTGGGTTTTATTATCTACTTATTACATGTTTCACAGTATGCAAAACTCTAATAAGAAAGCAGTTATCATTTCACTATTCAACATGGCAAGATTATGAATATGGCACTTTCATCATGTATGCTGCACACACTGCCTATGTTTCTGCATGAGTAGCTTAGTATACTGGATAGAACTTCATAATAGAATGCTATTTATATCAATGCATTGCTTAATGCACTAATTAGCTCATGATATTTATCCCAATCATCCCAATGATCCTTGACAGTTTTTGGTCAGCATTATAAGAATCCCTTGTACAAAGTTTTTATGAAAAGTAAATGCACATGTGATGTCATCAGTGATGTCATCAATGACATTTGTGATGTCATCTTTGATGTCCTGGGTGTTAGTGTTAGCAGTGCACGGTGGCACGAGTTATGGTTGCTTATATTACCATAACTGCCGAATTTCAGGGGTTTTTCGGTTTTACTTTGAACCATAACATCCCTTTAACAAAGTTTTTTCACTGAATTTCATAGGTTTTTAGTAGCGCAACTTAACCATAACGTACCTTTAACAAAGTTATTTTACTGAATTTCATAGGTTTTTAGTAGCACAACTTAACCATAATATCCCTGACTTTAAAAACATGTAACATAGAACATACTGAACCCCTAGCTAGTGATTTCGATGTCCACGGACTACCGCCATGTCCGCGGACATATCGAAAATCTGAGCGTGGTGAATGTAAATTTAAATAGTGTGCCCCATTTCCCCTTTGAAAGCAAAACGTGTTTTCTACCGCGCACTATCACCGCCGAATTGGTCCACTGTCACTTAGAGGGCTCTGAAAAAGGCAGAGGACAGAGGGTTGGTTAATGGGAATAAGTTAACATACTCCGTTGCACTATCCTCGCTAGCAAATAGTTTCACACCCTAATAAATAAAATGAATATTTTTAATGAAGATCGGCTGGTGAGACTAATTTATGTTTTTTAAAACAGGTATGTCCTTCCGTACTGTCAATGCCACGATTTTTTAACTGCCAGGTGCAGCTACTTCTAAACAACTTCATGGCCCTCACCATTTTATGGGACAATCGCCAAGGACCAATATGCCCTTACGCGGTACTAGCGGCTAGAAGCAACATACCAACCATTATGGTGGTCTAATGCCTCGTTGTTGGAACAGCCTTCCGATTATCAGTGCAACCATAGTGCTTCTTTTATCATAAACCAACACCCTGTGTACCGCAAAGGAACAGCGCGTGACTCAAGATGAACTTTTGCGGATCGACAGCAAAGACAAATGCAAATCGCTGAATATTCTCTAAACATTTGATGTCAAATAAAAGTACTTTACGAAATATACAATCTTGCTGTTTGCTTTTAAATCACAGTTTCATATTCCAAATTGTTGCGCCGTGTTGTGAGATGATCTGTGTTGTTTTCCGGGGTCTGTGTAAAGTCGCTTAGGACTGGAGACGACTGGGCGTGTTTGGCTACGCACCCTGTACCGTCACGGAGAGAGACGGGGAATATGAATGCTTTGATAATGTCAGGTTTAGGGGCAGGAGATATGATTTAGTGTCGCAAAAGCAGGTCAGCCAGGTCGATGGGGCAAGAGATAGGATTATCACATAATGTCGACGCACAGCAGCCTGATTTATCGTTTGTTTAGTGGACAAAAAGTCGGGTAAGGGCCATAGGAAATTGTAATGTCAACGGACATAAGGAGGGTTCTTAGAACACTTTCAACCTGACAACGAACAATACGAACAGCGTTCTCAGAACTCCCCCATTTTGTTTAATTGCAAGCATTACCTCCACGTCCACTCTTCCTCGTCCCAGTACTTACTTCATGAGGCCCCTGCCTCCGACACAGGACCTTCTTCTATTTCTTTAAATTCCTATAACTCCTCCCCCACATCCACATCACTCAGTTTCATATTACCAAGCCGGAGCACGGGACCTTCCCCGCAGGGAGGGTGATGAGGGTCGTCAGTACTGTGACGAGGAAGAGTTGGACTAGGAGTAATGAAGATTACCGGTAAGTACTCAGAGCATATGTCCGCGGACATATCGAAAATCTGAGCGTGGTGAATGTAAATTTAAATAGTGTGCCCCATTTCCCCTTTGAAGTTGGCTCTGAAAAGAGCCGTTTTTTGGGGTTTTTTTGCAGATGCTTGACAGACACCTGTTATTTTGTATTTTTTTTTCTTCTTTTTTTCTTACTTTACTCCTAAAATCTTCACATAATCTTCTCCAAAGCAACCCTTACATTCCAAAACAGCATGGCATTTCCCATAAAAGATAAGGAAATGCCATCTTCTTTAAAATAAACAGCATTACTGGAATCAATATTCTCATTATTACAGAAGACCATACCAGCTCTAAGCATGAAGGCACACATGCCTCGGTTGATTACACACCTAGCATTGTTTTGCTGAGGACAAAAAACTGAACTATTGTCCCATATTGCCCTAGATAATAATCCAGAAAAAATTACTTTGGTATTTGGAAGGATGTTCATTACTGCTTGAACCAAGTGTTCCAAATCTGCCAACAAAGTAGGGACACTGACATAGCCCAAACGGAAAGCACCATAGTGCAAAACTACTACATGGGGACTTTTGATCCTGCCCATATCTTCACAAACTTGTACAATTCCCTGTACATTGCAATCAGGCACAGTGCTCCACACGGCCTCCACTCCTTTAACATCAAAATTCTTTGCAACATGCCTGCATTGAGCATACTGTTGTAAATCATGCACAAACATATCTCCGAGCACCAACACCCTGACTTTCTCCACTTCTGCCATCTTCACTACACACAGTCTCTTTCAACACAAATCCACAACCTCAACATCTGATTGGCTGATCCCTACAGTCTTCTTTCCATGCTGGATTTGCTGGAAAACCCCGGATGTAGCACGCCCTGTCCATGGACAGCAGCGGTCTCCACGGACCGCGTAACTCTTGGACAGCCCTTCTACCATTACTACTTCACTCTCTGTGCCATTCCCTCATTGCATACAGCTAGCAGTCACACAATACGGAGAACGTCCTCAGAACACCCCCATTTTGTTTATTTTCTAACATTTCAGGACACCGCGAGTGTTCTTATAACACATGCAACTTGCCAGCGAACAATACGGACAACGTCCTCAGAACACCCCCATTTTCTTTATGTACGAACATTTCAGGACACCGCAGCGTTATTCTGGCTCACTCTTTTTTCTTTTGCTGACATATCTAGGCCACATGGTTTTCTTAAGTAACAGTCAGAAACAAAAAATGTTATTTTATTTGTAGACGTATCCTACAAGTAGGTTCTTATAGTAATTCCAGTCACATCATATGAAACATATACATAGGGGAAGACACAAGTTTTAAAGACAGCATTATTTTCAAGCAAATAGATGATGATTTCTCTGTTTCAAAGCTGCTATTTACCCTATGTATATGTATATTGGTATGTGTTCTTGTCTCTTTCTGTTTTCTCTATAGTAATGCAATTATGTAATACATGGGTTTTATTAGCTACTTATAACATATTTCACAGTACACACAAATCTATTAAGAAAACAATTATCATTTCATTATTCAACATATTAACATTACGAATATTATACCTTCATCTTGTACGCTGCACACAATGCTATGTTTCTGCGTTAGTAGCTTAGTATACTAGATAGAACCCCATAATAGAATGCTATTTATATCAATGCATCGTTCAAAGCACTAATTAGGGTATGATATTTATTGCAATGATCCTTGACACATTTTTCGTAACATTATAATAAGAATCCCTTGTACACATATTTCATGAAAAGTACATACACGTGTGATGTCATCAATGACATTTGTGATGTCATCTCTGATGTCCTGGGTGTTAGTCTTAGCAGTGCACGGTGGTGGCGTGAGTTATGGTTGCTTAGCTTACCATAACTGGCGAATTTCAGGGGTTTTTCGGTTTTACTTGGAACCATAACGTCCCTTTAACAAAGTTTTTTTATTAGCACGCAAACAATATACAAAGATGGAGTGTAAAAAGCAATTTCTCAGAGATGGCTGTACACAGAATGTTGCAAACTAAGAATTTATGGTCGTTTACAGTGAAGGTCAGCTGCTTCCATTTTTTGCTCGCATGCCGGAGAGGCCCACCACTCTCACTAAAAGGTTCTATTGTTTTTTGACCTTGACAGACAGGGATCGTGCTAAAAGACTTCTTTTGAAGATGTGTTGCAAAAACGTAAGACACGATAAGGATGAAATTTCTGAAACGAAACCACTTTTATATATTATATCACTATGAGAAAGATCGTTGGCACAGACGGAGTCATATTTTGGGACTGCACTACGCTTAGACAATGGAAAATGCCAATATAATGTAAGTAACCCTTTAGATTATTTTATACCGGAATATAATAACAATAGCTTGGCGTTAAAGCCCTGTTAAGTTGTACTTGTTCCTTCAATGTGGCATAGTGTTTTCTACCGCGCACTATCACCGCCGAATTGGTCCCCTGTCACTTAGAGGGCTCTGAAAAAGGCAGAGGACAGAGGGTTGGTTAATGGGAATAAGTTAACATACTCCGTTGCACTATCCTCGCTAGCAAATAGTTTCACACCCTAATAAATAAAATGAATATTTTTAATGAAGATCGGCTGGTGAGACTAATTTATGTTTTTTAAAACAGGTATGTCCTTCCGTACTGTCAATGCCACGATTCAGACCCCGGCCGACAGATTTTTTAACTGCCAGGTGCAGCTACTTCTAAACAACTTCATGACCCTCACCATTTTATGGGACAATCGCCAAGGACCAATATGCCCTTACGCGGTACTAGCGGCTAGAAGCAACATACCGACCATTATGGTGGTCTAATGCCTCGTTGTTGGAACAGCCTTCCGATTATCAGTGCAACCATAGTGCTTCTTTTATCATAAACCAACACCCTGTGTACCGCAAAGGAACAGCGCGTGACTCAAGATGAACTTTTGCGGATCGACAGCAAAGACAAATGCAAATCGCTGAATATTCTCTAAACATTTGATGTCAAATAGAAGTACTTTACGAAATGTACAATCTTGCTGTTTGCTTTTAAATCACAGTTTCATATTCCAAATTGTTGCGCCGTGTTGTGAGATGATCTGTGTTGTTTTCCGGCGTCTGTGTAAAGTCGCTTAGGACTGGAGACGACTGGGTGTGTTTGGCTACGCACCCTGTACCGTCACGGAGAGAGACGGGGAATATGAATGCTTTGATAATGTCAGGTTCAGGGGCGGGAGATATGATTTAGTGTCGCAAAAGCAGGTCAGCCAGGTCGATGGGGCAAGAGATAGGATTATCACATAATGTCGACGCACAGCAGCCTGATTTATCGTTTGTTTAGTGGACAAAAAGTCGGGTAAGGGCCATAGGAAATTGTAATGTCAACGGACATAAGGAGGGTTCTTAGAACACTTTCAACCTGACAACGAACAATACGAACAGCGTTCTCAGAACTCCCCCATTTTGTTTAATTGCAAGCATTACCTCCACGTCCACTCTTCCTCGTCCCAGTACTTACTTCATGAGGCCCCTGCCTCCGACACAGGACCTTCTTCTATTTCTTTAAATTCCTATAACTCCTCCCCCACATCCACATCACTCAGTTTCATATTACCAAGCCGGAGCACGGGACCATCCCCGCAGGGAGGGTGATGAGGGTCGTCAGTAATGTGACGAGGAAGAGTTGGACTAGGAGTAATGAAGATTACCGGTAAGTACTCAGAGCATTTCAGGACACCGCAAGTGTTCTTAGAACACATTCAACTTGCCAGAGTACAATACAGACAGCGTCCTCAGGACACCCCCATTTTGTTTATGTACGAACATTTAAGGACACCGCGAGTGTTCTTAGCTCAATTTTAGCTTGCTTGCGTACAAAACGGACACATACTCCGTCCTCAGAACACCCCACCATTTGGTTTATATAGAACATTTCAGAACAGCCGTGGTGTCCGCAGACAAATTGAACACAACAAAAGTGTCTAGCATTTAAAAAAACAGAACATTGAACCTATCTCATACTCCCCCACCCTCCCCAAACACTCTTACACACCAACACACTACACTAAATACAATTTTTAATCCAAGTTTCACTGCGCTGTCCGCGGTCGTCCGCGAATGCATGATGGCGGGCGCCACAGAAAATCTGACGCGCTTCACGCACCACGCCGTCCAATCAGCGAACACGTTGCATGTCCACGGACATCACGCAAGCCGCTCGGCCAATCAGGGCACTGTCTGCGGAGCGAACCGGGACGGATTTGCACCTAATTTGCAAAAGCACGCTTTCGGGACCAAACCCCCGCTCCTGCCGCAAATTTGGTGTAAATCCGTCCAGCGGTTTGGGCTGTAGGCGTGCGCAAAGTTTTTTCCCATTATGTCTATGGGAAAAAACAAAAGTTTTGAGAACCCCCTATAACTTTGCCCCCACTGGACCAAACCTCTCCAAACTTTGCAAACAGATTCAGAGTGGGCCATATACCTATTTTGCAAAGTTTGGTGAGGATTCGTCCAGGGGAAGCGAAGTTATAAGCCACCCAAAAAATGCCCTTCCTATGGAGGCTACCGCGTCCATGTAATATATATATATATATATATATATGTAGCATGCACAGGTTTGTATTTTTTTAAAATATACATTTTTAGCCGTGGCTACTGCACCAAGTCACCAATGACTGGGGGGGGTCCTATCTGCGGCTTGCGGCTGCAGAACCCCATTCTTCCGCATTATAACTGCGGTTATAACTAAATATTTTGGGGGATGAATTGTAGTCACTCAAACTGCATGAAATAGATTACAAAACATATTGTAATATATTTTTGCACTAAGTGTTTAATTTCATCTATTTTTCAAACTTACGGGGTGGCCCTTTTGGGGGATGAAAAGAGGGGGTGGAGCAGGGAAGGAAAACACGCAAGGTTGAAACATGTAACAAATGGAATTAAAATAAAATGCAACATGTATTTTTTTGTATTTTCTTTTTGTATTTCTTTTTATCCAAAAAGGGGGGTTGCCACTTTAAAAAAAAAAAACTTAGGAGGACAATTAACCTGGTGTTCAGATATAAACTTGTCCCAATCCTTTGTTGTGGCACCTGCTGAGGCAACCCAACTGTGGCATAAGCAGCACAAAACTGTTATAACTAATACATTGGGAGCCGGTAATATAGCAACAGCTTGAATTGACACTGCTGCAGAAGTTGAGGGTTCTTTGACTGTTGGTGGTGTCCTATTGGTGGATGGAGGTGCAAAGGTGGTGCTGATTTCCGGACACATAATGCATGAGGTCCATGCATTTTTATTTTGTTATGCTCATGTGATTTCCGATTCACATCATCCACATCATTCCAGTGGACCTGCACCAGATGATTTATCATGACTGATGTTTCCAGGCTTTTTGAGGGAGCATTTGAAGGTCCACATCTCAGCGTTTTCTTGCACAACGTGCATTGTATGTCGTCTGCCTCTTTTTCAGAACAGTGCTCTTTCACCATGAAATATTGCCTACTGTCTGCAGTGCAAACTGTGTGCAGTGGTCTTCATTCCAGTTGCTTTCTTCCGGGGTGTGGATGGATTGGGGACCTACACGACATTGGGCCTCATTACGACTCAGGCGGTAAGGGGTTTACGCCGGCGTAAACAGCGCCGACCCTTACCGCCTGAGTACGAGGTCCCTTAGCGCCATGGCGGATTTAACACCTGCTTTTAGCAGGTGTGAAAATCCATGGCGCTAAGGGACCATGGAGTTAATTACGCCACCGTAATTTACGGTGGCGTAATTAACGCCTTCCCCACTCCCATTATGCCCTATGGGGCAAAAATGGGAATGGGGAAGGGTAAATGGGGATTGGGGACTTACCGCCCCGCCAACCTCGGAATGGGGCGGTAAATCCGCCAATCACCATGGCGTAAACGTAGTTTACGCCATGGTGGTAAAGTCACGGCCCAGGCGGTAACTTACCGCCTGTGTCGTAATGAGGCCCATTGTCATTAGTTCTGCTAAAACTGTTAGGTTAGACATGTTTAAATGTCTAACAGGGTCGGGGGAACTTAAAACAACAAAAATGACAAGACTAAAAAGACAATCCCACCAAAAATGAAAAATGGTTACAAATATACAACATAAAATAGACAAATTGAACAAATCACAAGATAAGGGAAAAGAGGATTAGGTCAAGAGTGAATACAAAGAATGGGGAATTAAGTTGCCAAAAATTCTTGCAGTTGCTTGGATATCTGTTCACCAACAAGCACTCATAGCAATGATCACTATAAAGTCATTTTTTGTGTGTGTGGTGACTTTTCACGGTTACATATTCCCGTGTGCTCAGATTGGTCAATTTTACATTGCGTGGATTACATTATACGGCGCAGCCGTGGCTGCCTTGCGGCACCACAGCATGTGATTGGTTGGTTTGTCGATGCAGAGTCATGTGTAGGCAGGTAACTCAAGCATGCATTCTGATTGGCTGCTGCACAAGGCATGAAGACCTGTAGCCACGTCAATGAAACTGGGCCGCCTATTGGTCCACTTTGCAAGCACAGATTTCATCATACGGCATAGGCATAGCTTTGTTGAGACAAAGCGTGTGATTGGTTGTTTAATTGATGTGGATACGTCGACAACCGACATATCTGTGTCGTTAGTGGGCATTAGTATTAGCAGTACATGGCAGTGGAGTGAGTTATGGTTGCATAGCTTACCATAACTGGTGAATTTCGTGGGTTTTTCGAATTTATTTGTAGTCGTAATGTCCCTTTTTTATGGCCATATCCCATCCATCCCATCCTCATCACTGCACACCTCCCCAGAGATTGTTTCATTAGTTTAACAAGTGAAATGTGTTTTTTAATATGTTTTAACGTGATGTTCGGGAACTGCGGGCACAGTTCACAAATCCAGCATGGCGTCCGTTTCAAAAGTTGTGATACGCCTCATGTTTTTAATTGACCAAATAGTGGGTGAGTATGATATCCGGGAATGTTACGTGGCTCTCTGATTGGTCCGGAGGTGTCCACGGACACCGAATCAGGAAATGAGTCAAGGGACTTGGCACAGATATTACACTTTTTTTTTCTTCATAATTTTTGACACATTTTCAAACTATTTACTATATGGATTTACACCAAATTTGCAAGCATGGTGTAAATCCGTCCAGTGGTTTGGGCTGTAGGCATGAGCAACAATTTTCCATTATGTCTAAGAGGGTTTAAAAACTTTTAAGACCCACATTATAACTTTGACCCCTCCTTGATGAAACCACACGGAAATTCGTACAATCATTCAGAGGTGGCGTTACATTTTATTTGCAAGTTTTGGTAAGGATTCGTCTAATGGCGGCAAAGTTATAAAAGGCACTCAAAAACTGCTCTTCCTATGGGTTGAGCAACTTAACCATAACTACAAGGCTGCTATCGCAGGCCCTGTAATATAGGCACCATGTAAACATACAAATCTGTTCCAGTACAATGGTTTCCCTTTTTCAAAATGGTGTGATTAAGTTTGCACTATTTGAAATAGGAACTCAATGTTTATACCTTAATCAGAATCGGGTTAAATAATTGACCAGGATCACACACTTTGGGTAAACCATGACACTGGGGTTTTAACCCCCTATGCAAATTTGACCTCAAACTTTCCAAGCTTTAATATCAAAGTTTTGGATTTCAGGGCCCACACTAATACTGCATTTTAGAGTTTACTTACAAAAACACAAGAATTGCATAATAAATCCATATAACATGCAGATTCTAATAGCAATGTATTAAGCCAGAAAAATATCATTGCAGTTTTAATTTTCACATCAAGACTGGGAAACTATAAGCCTCAGAATGCAAAGGATTGCAAATCTTTCAAATCTATTTACCCCCTGAAATACCTTTGGTGACTAATACATGCGCTAAAAGAAGTTGTGTAAACCTCTGATAGATATGGAGGATCTTTGTTACAAACTTCCAGCTCTTTCCTATTCATGATCTTGAGAACATTTGATTAGTAACATAAAGCAATTGTCTTTTTTGTTTGCATGTCAGATTAGCAGACATCAGGGATGTCAACAAAACGATGGTAGTTTGATTGTGTACATGTATTAAACATGTCATTAGAACACAGGTCTTAAAATAGCCCCCAGTCATATACATGTTTAAAACAAATTAAATAGCCACTCACATGTTATGCCGGCCAGCAAAGTTTGTAGTCAGCCCATAATCCTCTTAGTAATCACATCAATGGCTTTCAATCAGGGCTCCCCAGGGGGGCAGGCCTTCTGCTCTGTGACCTGGAGCACTGACAGGGGTCCAATTAACTATGTAAGGCTTCACAACAGTCTTTGCAAATTACTTTAATTAGCCCCACATCAGGAGACGCTAGCCCAGGGTTTGCAAATGTTACTCATTCACTCATCTCAGTTGCCAAAAATCCAGATACTGGATCCAGAGAATCAAAAATCCAAATGGGGTCCCAGAATCTAATTGCCCAGGCAAAACGACTGCTTTGAAGTGGTAAAGACCGGCCCACAGCAGCCCACACAGATATTACCTAAGGGTCCAGATGTCAGGGCTAAGACTGGACTTACAGGAAAGACGAGGCCTGCACAATTATCAGTAAACCCAGACATCCTGCTGCTGTCACAGAATAATCCACAGATGACAACATAGATTTTGGAATAGCTGGCTTCCTAAATCTTTGTATCTAAAGCTAAAAATAGCAAGGCACACCAGTGGCCACAGATATTATCTAGGGGGCCAGTGGTCAGGGCTGTCGATGGGCTGACAGGAAGCAAGGGGCCTACACATCTGCAGCTTCAGCAGCCTAACACTGATGATCTTTCCCCAAGCATCTCAAAAAGAATTCAATTTCTGCTAAACAATATTTCAAAATAGCCGCAATCCATCTTCGGGCTTCAACAATCCAGTAAAAGAATTAGGAGAGAGTTGACTCCTCCCATCTGGAAAGCCTCACTGCTCTTCCTCTCCTTCCAGCCATCTGCCTCCTGGTGTTCCTGCTCTGCTGCCCCAAACAGCTGTTTCGGCCCATCCCTTCGTACCTTATTCCGCTGCTACAATCCTCAAACTTCGTTAAACACTGAGCATATTTCTAAACAAAATATCAAGTGTCATTTGCCACTAGAAATCATTCCAAAAAAAGGTTTAGTGGACAGTACTTTTCTTGAGTTAATGTTAGCCAAGGACGTTCAGACGGGGGCTTGTAGTTTTCCTCGGGAGCTGATATCTGTTTGTTTTCTATTCACTAGAACATTGACGCTTGGCAGAGAAAGAAGCCTACATAGAAGTAAATGGCATTGTTTACACAATAAGAGTGTGATGTATCCGGCTCAAGGCCATTGGTGCGCAGTCTGGGCTATTGGAAAAAAGTCTATTGTACTGTACATTCATTTTCCAACATGCAAAAGCAAATATCACTGTGCATTTAGCAAGAAGGCCTGGTCTGCGGCTCAGACCACATGCCGTTTTAAGCATGGCTAATATGGGTAGACATGGGGATTACATGTCAGGGCCTCCTGTGTGTAATTTTAAAACTTCACGAGACATAGGGCAGAAGAAAAGAGTAAAAGTGAGTCAAACTGGCTTTTCCACTTTCATTTTCCTCTCGGTTTCGAGAAAAATTGGTCCAATCCCAGCATATATGCTTTGCAGGCACTAATGTATTCCTATGGAATCTGCCTGACCTTCACCAGGTGTAAAAAAGTAATGGATTCCACAAGAATCCATTTGTTGTACACCTTCATGGAAATCTCTTGCAAGCGCACAATGAAATGCACTACAGCACAGAGGAGAATGCACGACAGAGATCTTATCCCCGCTCCATTATTCCTCCACCTTGTCAGTGCTGGAAAATGAAGCCCTAGTGTATATCAAGGCATAACAGCATTACACCTTTCTTTTACACCCTGATTTAACATTACATCCAATGTGAGTGTCAGTGAATACAATTACCTGAGTTTGCAACATACATTTATTCATATTTTACTAGAGAGGAGAGAATTATAGTGAGTGACTGCATTTCATGACATGCATGCACTTTTCATGTCTTATCAGTGATTAGTAGGGAGAATTAGATCATATAATTGGTTGGAGGCCGGCAGGAGATTACATTAAATGACTGTAATTCATTACAAAGGTTTCTTTTTTGTCATTGTATTTTTCAGTAGAAGGATGAAGGGTGAGGAAAAAGCTTTTTTAAAAGTCACAAGAACTGTTACAAAGATTTTTTTTACCAAGGGTTGTAATTTTTCTTTTTCGATTTTGGGTAGTAACAGGAACGGATTAAACAAAATCATCAATGCTGTCACAAAGGTTTTCTAAAGAGCCTTTACAAAGAGTTTCACAACAAGCTTTCTTTTTCTATTTTGGATGGAAGGAGAAGAGTTAAGGGAAAGGGATTTAAAAAAAGACAGCCACAAATGTTTTCACAAAGGGTTTCACCAAGGGTTCATATTATATTTGTTTACTGGTAGGAAGAAGAGTAAATGGATTAAGACACCCCAAAGTGTTTCAACAAATGTACAGAACTTCACAAAATTGTTCAATAAAATGTTGCACATGAAATACATGGGATCAAATCTCAAAAAAAGAGAACAATGGCTTAAAGCACAATCTCTCCTGCTTTGCCCCAGTGTGGACTATTCCTGTTCCTCCATCTAAAAGCCAAGCGCAATTTATAGGAATTAAGAACGTCAGGCAGGTCTTTTATATGGCCACAACATTTCTGTAAAGATTGCAGAGTTCTGATATGCCCATAGAATCTCTTTGAGAGTTTGGCTCAATCTTAGTGCCCTGTCAAAACTGGATTCTGCCTACAAAACTCTCACTTGATTTTGGGAGAAACTTTGACCTACCCTCAATCTCTCAATAACCAGTAAATCCCCCAAAACCTGAATGTGTGATTCAGTTTGACACTTGTTCTGCGGGCCAAAAATTCCCTCATCATTACTTGGCGCCAATATCTCTGAACCATGATAATTCATTGAGAAGGCCTATAAATAAATAACAATTTGGGACATTATTATAAGATGTCTAAAATGTTTTTGATGATGACACCAACAGTTGCCTAAATAAGCATTTTGCAACTTTGCAACCCTCTGTGCCCTTCCACAACCCCTCCAGGAGGACTCTGCTCTAACTAGTATCCCAACAAAAGGATCTGGCAAGTTAAGAATCCGCCCAGAAATTATTTTGGAGGTTATTATTGGCATTCGTACCTTGCAGGCTCCTGGTCCTAATGGATTATCTAACATTATTTTCAAGTCAAATCCGACCATTTGGTCAGAAGTACTGACCATCCTTTTTTCCAATAGTGTAAGGCTAGAAGAGATTCCTCCTACTTGGAGCCAGGCGCACATCATCCCCATATATAAAAAGGGAGCCAGACCACAGGTGTTTAGTTATTGTTCAATAGCAATTTTAGATATTGATTCTAAATGATTTGCCGCAATTCTTCTCCAGCATTTGGAGTCCTGGGCTAAAGGCCTTGGGATTCTTTCAAAGTGGCAAACAGGCTTCCAAAAGAGGATGGGGACGACCCTGAATGGTGTTCTTTTAAAATGTATTCAGTATAGTGCTTGTACTAAGGGCAGTAATTCAGTTTGTGGGCTCTGTTGACCTTACAGCAGCCTTTGATGGGGTTGAGCACCGTTTATTTTGGCATATGCTCTGCATTTGGGGTATTCCATCTGGCTTGTTAAGATTGTTGGTAGGTTTACATGAACATTCTATGGTTCACGTTTGCTCAAATCATCAAGATCTCTTGTCTCGCTCGATTCCAGCCTCCAGAGGGGTGAGACAACGGTGCATACTTTCCCCCTGTCTCTTTAATGTATATATGGCTAACATAGGTTCCTTTTTCCAACCAAAGGCCTTGGTCATACCAAGAATACATCAACTTAGACACCTGTGGCTTTCTTATGCAGATGACTTCCTGATTATCTATAGTACTCCTATTGGCTTACAATATTTGCTAGATGGTGTTACAAATTTTTTGGAGGCCCATTCCCTGTCAATTAATCCAACAAAGTCAAAAGTAATGGCTTCTACTAAGAAAAAGGTTCCCTTTCCATGGCACATTCAGAAGGAGCATATTGAGTGGACTGATACTCTTCTGTATTTGGGCTTTTTGATAAAATCCCAAAATTCCAACCTGACAATTTGGACTTGGCTTCATGCTAAGTCAAGTAATTTATCAAACAAGTTAACTAGAGTGGATTCTAGATATGGGAAATTCACTCTCTTGCCAGCCATTCAGTACTACGAAGCAAAAATAGTCCCCAAGAGCCTTTATGGAATCGAAGTTTACGACTTGTCAATTATAGATTATTTACCAATACTAGAGGCCCTCATATGGAGAAGGATTCTCTGTCTTCCCTAGCTCCACCCCCAATACGGCAATCCGCTACAAACTGGTTTTTACCTCTCTTAAAGCATGTGTTCTTTGGAGATACCTTGCCTTTTATAGGAATATCCTGGTTTCGCAAGATGACTTCCTTTCTGCAGAGTTTAGAGTGATTTGTCAGGAACGGTGCTTGCTGGCACTGTGCGAGCTCGAGGATCTCTCTAACTTACTTCTGACTGAAATGGAGTGTGTGATCTTAGACCTTATTGGGAATCCAATCAAAGTGAAGAAAGCACTGTATAAAATGAAAGGGGTTCATACATTGGAGGAACTTCATCAGTATCGCTCCATGTGTCATCTACAAGAAGATCATGAGAGGCGGGGCACACTGGCTCCTTATTTGATGATCTAACCAGGGAGGGAGTCTTGTACTTTTTTCATGAGATTCCGATTGAATATAATACACACAAAGGAGATACTGTTTTGATATGGTCTTGTAGATGAGGAATCCCTTTATTGTAGTGTCTGCCAAGATACATCACTGAGGGAAACATTACAACATCTTTTGTTGAGTTGTATTTGTTTGCAGGTCCAGAGAGGTATTGCCTTTAGGAAATATTATGACTGCTTTAATGATTATGGGTCAGAGTCCATGTGGGCCTATTTAGCTGGTCTCACTACTTCCATTGTGACAGCTGCTGTCATTTTTTTTACAAATCACAGAATATTGTTTCTGAGGTTGGCCAGACAGGGCTTGTAAAAAGTGGTGATACTGCTTCTGAATGGATCCACATCCTTGGGTCAACAGTAATCTGTGAATACTGCGTCAACATCTATATGCTCCAAGTCTTGAAGATAACCCCTTATTCAGTGTAAACTTTCACCACAGAAGTGACCTTTTCGTGCTGAGGATTAGTCATAACTGGAGTCCTAAGAACTAGTGGAGGAAAACTTAGATATTCAGTTAATCTGGATTATAGGGGCCTACAGTGGTCAAATGTCTCCTAGATCCTGGCTGAATAATGTCACCAAGGAAAATTAGGGAAAATGCCTGTCTAGTGCTTTAGCACTGTGATTTTCTCACAGGAAGTACACTTCGCAGGAGACTCCTGCAAGTAGTCATCTTGGACACATGAAGGTTTATTCACCACAGGAGCATGTGCACTTGTGATTCAAGATTCCTAAGTACATTGATGTGTAAGGAAGTAGCATTGGGTTACATGTGTGAACAATTGAGCGGCCCTGTTTTGATATGCCCAAAATAAACATAAAGAAGGGATATATTTCAAAGCCATAGCATAGCCAATGACGCAGATGAATACGTCACTACTACCTACTGCACTAAGGCAGTCATTCTGTCCTTATCTACCACTGTTGCCACAGGGGTAAGAGACATTGAATGCTAAAAGCAGGACAGATTTACTAACACAAATATTCTAACCACAAAATCCACATCCATTAGACACAAAGCAAATATGCACTCAAAGTCTAGAGCATAACCACTAGGTGAAATATGCTCTTATACACGTAGAATATTAACTGCTTCCATTTATGCATGAAGTTCTAACATAGCACTTATTAGATACACATGACACCGAGACGGGCTCACAGAGCACAAAAAGATATTTCAATGCTAAATCGCTAGGTTGAAATGCGGGGAAATAATTTTCCAACGGGAGGATTTTGGAATGACCCGGTAGGTCCATATTTCGTGAACCCGGACCTGGAATGCGGAAAGGGGGTAGCCATTGCGCTAATAGCGCCATGGCCACCGCCTACCGCGTAATAAGGCCCATTGAATTGAAAACCAGGAGCACAAATCACAGTCCAGTAAGTGCACTATTAGATCAACGATGCTACCTAGAGTAACATTATTCAATCTCACACACAGAGCAGATCACTCTAATGGGAAACTGCACATGGATACTGGTTTCTGTTAACTAAGATGATATCTAAAACATGGCCTATTTGTATAATGTCGGATGTTTTTAAGTTAAAAATAACAGAGGAAGCTATTATTTCTGTCCAATGGATCAGGGCAAGCTTATCAGTATAACTAACGTATTAGGCAACTATGCAACAGGTATAAAGGATACAAGACGTGTATGAATTGTGCTTGGATGGGATTCCACCTAGGTTATCACAAAGATTGTTGTACTGTCCTGTTGTTTACCAGAATGAGGAACAAAGGTTCCATTCCTCCATTCCTCATTTAATGACAAGACATTTGTAGATAAAGAAGCGTGCTAAGCATTGTGGGGTAGCTGGGAAGGATAAACCCTTACCAGATTAAACAATAACGCATATGAGAGTGGTTTCGTAAAGCACCCCGACACCAAACAAAGTATCTTCTACCTCTTTCTGTGGACCACATCTGAACCTCAACACAGATAGCCCCTAATAGTTTAAATACTGAAATGTAGCCTTTTAATGGCTTTTCTAAACTGAAGGTGAACCTTCATACACCCTAAATGAATTGGCAGTGAGTTCAATAGAGTAGCATAATAGACTGAAAAGAGGTGGTTGTCTGTTCGTTTTGATTCAATGTATGGAAGTGCAAAAAGGGGTCATGCTGGCAATCTTTGGGTTCAATGGTGTACACATTTTGTAACTGGAGATAGTTCCAATCCCGTAATATGCACCGTACGCCATACACACAGCTTTCATTTTGGCATGGTTTTCAACAGATAATCATTGTATATGTTTCGTTTTCCAATGTGGCATGATCATATCTATGCAGACTATGTAGAAATAGGCTAATCTAACATTCACGTTGCACAGGGTAAAACAATTATTATTAATTTTTGTAATAATTAGTAATGAGGTACTTCTTAGAAGTGCTCATATGTAAAGAACCACAGTAGAAAGCCTAACATCAACAAACTATGTATAGTGATTGTATTACATGTTCAACAGAGCTCACTCAAAGAAAAGAAAAAAGAAAAGGGAAAGATTGGCACTATTATTTTATAACTGTAGGTTCTTTCTGTATTGTGACTTAACACTAACCCTATAAAAGATACTGAAAACAATGTTTTTTTTTTCTCTTACACAAATTCACAAACAACAAACATACAAATCATTTAAAATCAAACGTGCATGATTTAACCAATAGAGACATACATATTTCCCCAATCATGTACAGACATTCATAAATCGTGCTGATCAAGTAATGATCCACTTGAAATGATACAATGATTACACTTGTTTTCAAATGTGTGTTATTACCTATACTTGTAATTGTTAGTAGGCAATTTTAAGTGGAACCCCAATGTATTGCCTCACTATTAAAAAAATAAATCAAACAATAAATAAATGCAACTTTTAAAAAGTTCACAATCAATTTAGAAAACAGGTTCACTGTAGTTTCGACACTGGTTATTCTTTACTTCACCCCTGGCTTCTTGAGGACATAAAGGCTACTTATTTGTCAAAAACAATGGCCTATGTAAAATGTCAGAATCAATAATGTATCTTGTGGTGGTAAATTACAATATGTACAAACACTTTGCAAAACACCGTTTCTAGCAGTAATTATCTCCTAGTAGGTAGATGACATAACAGGGAAGGCCTCCTTACATAATGTGTGCCATGTGTGTTTGTCTCACCCGGTGTGAGGGAACAATAAACAGTAGGTTATTGAAACATTGCCCCAATTGTCATATGTAGGGAGCCCACATATGCACACCCAGAATTTAGCATATCTTAGAGTTCTAAAGCAGAGGGTTGTATAGAAAATGCAATGTCTAAATTGGGGCAAGCACATGAAAAGAGTGCCACAACATGTTAGTGTATATATTCAAGGAAATTACCTAGTTTACTAGGGCTGACGCATGCATTGACCTTTGGGTATCCAATAGGTGGCAGTGTCTGGATACAGAACTTCAACAGTGTAGTAAAGATAGCATACAAAGGCGTGTCTTAATAAACATGATAAATGATTATGAAGTTCCTAACTGAAAACAGGCAGGGGCAAAGAATACTGAGAGGCAAAGGGCAAAGGGAAAAGAAGAGAAATGCATTCTAGAGTCATGCAGCATATTTTACTGAGCGTTACTTAGACTCTATTCCAGTGGAACACAAAATCAATGTTATCAGCAATGAAATAGTTATCTAAGTGAGAGGGCTATTAAAAAGAACATGATTTAGTAGAAGACAATACATGCAACATCTATTTGTATTGAAGATAGAAATGGGAGAGGAGTCAGAGCAGAAGCATAGGGGATGAGGAGCAAGGGGAAATATGGGGAGAGAAGGAAGGAAAAGGGAAAAACAGGGACATCTGATTTTCCCTTCTCCTGGCTCACCCGTTTAATGAATGCAGGTAAAACATGTCCCTTTTTGCCTTTTGTTCACAGGGCTCCATGACTCCAAGAAGATAGAATGATGACTGGCACTTAGTTGGGACATGACATTCTGAAAAAGTGTTCAATCAAAGGTTTACGAATTCTCCTGAGCAAAACCGTTGCACAAGTATGTATTTATTTCGTAATGGGCCCGTTGTTAGCTCCCTCCCCATTCCCATTGAGCCCTATGGGGGCTCGAATGGGAATGGGGAAGGACCGGACCCGGGTTCCCTGAAGGAGGAAATACCGGGTCCTCCATACTCGGAATGGCCCGGTATTTCCCCATTCAGGGAACCCGGATCCGGACACGATTTTGGAGGCAGCCATGCCCTTATTAAGAGCATGGCTACCTCCAAAGTCGTAATGAGGCCCAAATATATCATTTGCAAATTATGTCACTAGAAGGGGGGTAATACCAAAACATTACTTTTCGAAAAAATGAAATATATAATGTGACAGACGGAGGTCTTGCTGGTGATGGGAAAAATAGATGGAATGCAAATGTATTTGTATGCATCCATTGATATCATTTGTTTTCTAATATTATTATATATACTGGGGGTCATTACGACCCAGGCGCTAAGTACGCCAACTTTACCACCATGGTGTAAACTAAGTTTACACCATGGTGGATGGCGGATTTACCGCCCCATTCCAAGGTGAGTGGGGCGGTAAATCCCCATTTACCATTTTCCCTTCCCCATTCCAATTTTTGCCCCATAGGGCATAATGGGAATGGGGAAGGCGCTAATTACGCCACCGTAAATTACGGTGGCGTAATTAGCATCATGGCGGGTTAGCGCCATGGATTTTAACAGCTGCTAAAAGCAGCCGTTAAAATCAGAATAGGCGTTAAGGGTTAACGACGGCGTTAACCCTTAACGCCTCGGTCGTAATGAGGCCCACTGTCTTTTTGAAATAATGCATAAATAATGTATATGGCATATTGCAAAGATGGTATCAGTGAATGGCTATATATATATTTATTCTAGACAGGTCTGTGCCTTGAAAATACATTGTTCAGTCCTGGTTGACTGAAAGCTCCCAGCCACTAGGCCAATACTTTCTGACGTTAACACATTAGAAAAATACCTTCGTATTATCGCATACAAAGGAGTTAGTTATCTTCAACCTGGACTTCCCACACACATGGATCAGCCATGCAGCCCTCAGCAAAATACTGCCAGCATAAGCAGATTATCAGCACAGCAGTAAGTGCCATGCACTGTGCCCTCAGCGTGTGCAAATCAGGTCTCCTTGTTTAAAGTGCTTGGCCTAAGGGTAATTCCTGTATTTCGTTGTCCATTCATGAAACATGAGCTCACCAACACCATTGCTCTTGTCCTCCTCTCTACCCAACTGCACTTGCTGAGTGCACGTGACGCACGTGATCATTGCCCACCAAACTGACTTTGGCAATTATGAATTCTGCGAGCTAGTCATGCCGCTATTCATGTGTAATTAAAACGGTACTTCTTTCATTCTGCTCATCTGGCAGGATCCATGATTCTCACCCGGCAGCCATCTGCAAATATCAGGTCGGTGCAGTGCGTGTGGGGGCTGTCACTCGTGAACGCCCCAAAAGCCCTGCTCTTACATCTGTAGCCAGATGGGCTCAAAAGTCACGCCGTCGTGCCCGGCCAGCCCTCCACACAGCCTTGATATGTTGTAAAAGGGACAGTGCTGATATTAATGTGGTGGTGAGAAGGTTGTGAAGCTTAATCAGGTCACTCAGCAAGAGAAATTGCCAATTACAGGCTCGTTGCCAGGCCCACCTGTCTTATTTCTTTAACATGTCCACACGGTGGATGAACACTTAGAAAATAATTGGCGGAACTATGTTCTTAAGTCTCCTCACGGCAAGTTTATTTCGGATATAACAACCCATACAACTTGAACACGCTACAGTAGAACACAACATGTAAAATCCCAAATAATCCCTGCTCCGGCATATATATACACGTCGATTCTTGCGGGCATTAGTCTAATACATTGAAAATAGCAAACAACATGTTTACTTGTAAAAACATCGATACTCATGAAAAGCTCATATAAAATACTCATACAACAAAACCAAACTTTCTAAAACAAAGGTATATTGTGCGTGATTTATTTTGGGACGTGTAAGAACAGTAACACGACAGGGTCAATCAAGCATCAGCACTACTAGCCGGTGTTTGCATTTAGGAGAGCGTGGAAAGAGTATTAAAAATGCCATTCATTTAGTATGGAAACTAAAACAGAATTTCCCAGGCAGCTAATACTATCTATGGCCATGGAGCACCAATACATACATCAAGATGGTACACGGTTTCAGTCACATTATTTGTCAGAAATGCAAGGGAGAAAAGTAAACCTTTTCATGAACACTTAAGCATCAATGTCTGCAGTGGCTGTAATTCTATTGCCACAATTGCATACATAAAGCAATCATTTTACTCAAGTATTCATTCCCACTCCATGAGAGTGTCTTATCAACGTTAGAATGAATGTCATGAAAGGTTTAAAGTGCCTACACCCTCTATTCTTCAGTAATGGGATCAACGCTCTTCTTCTGATACTGGAATACATTGGTCAAAAGAATAAAACATGTCCAGGTATTTCATTCTCGTTGGGCGAAAAGGCATCGGTATACCTCATAATCAAGGGCATCCCACTGCCCTTCTATGGAATTAATTGGGAGGAGATTGAACTTTAAGTGTGTCAAAGACTATTGTACTGCAGTAGCCAAACACCATCCATTATATGGTTCCAGTAATATGGAATTAAAATGTTCATATACGCTGGATGGTTTTAATGGTCCCTTTCTCCTCTTTAGCCAATAGGCGATTTTGAATGTCTTTTATTTCATTCCTAGACTGTCCTAAAAATACTCGAGGATTATCAGACAAGCATTGACAATGCCATCAATTTGGGCTTTTATGTAGGCATGGGAAATACACTTGCCAGGCACAGCCATGGCGGTATTAACTACCCATTGCTGGTAGCATCTGCAAAATGGTGCGTGTACCTGGGCATCAGTGCTAAATTTGTAATAAAATAAGTTGAAGGGCCCAAACATTTTCCAGCACACCTGGGACAAATCAAGGTGGGTACATTCTGGCACCCTATTGCCACCACCGGCAGCTGCACCCAACAGTGTCAACATATTTAGGGTGAAAGGTGCAGCTCCCACTGACTATTAGGGGTGATGGATGCACTAACCTTGGCAGATGTGCAATTTGCACATGCTTGTCAACATAAAATAACTTAACATTAACACATATTTGACTTATTCTTTAAGCACATCATCATTGTTAACATTTTGCTTGAATTCTATGGGTGGAACATGGTGACCATCTATTCAAAGTTTTCCTGAAAAAAAGCAACAACTGTTTGCTCCTATAGTAAATTGATTGACACATGTAGGAAAAATCATTCCTGAATGAACTTGCCTTTCAAACTCTGCAGCAAAATATGTGTGTATTGGTAGGCACTCGTGACAGACACGCCTCTTACGATATGGACTTTTTCCTGGCCTTGCCCAAGTGTTGGCGCTGCTGGCTGGTGACTGTCCTCTTGTTGTCAACCCACTCCTACTGTGGTAATGTTGCTGATTATTATAGTAGTGGAGCTGCATCAATGTTACGCAGTATGACTGGAGCAGTGTGTGGGCATGGGAAGCACAAGCACAAGCGCACAGCTTTGTCACCTTCCAAATCAGTGTTATCCATTAAGATGGATAACTAGCACTGTCCTGTTCACGTGCCATCAGGTTCATGAAAAACAATGAGCCAGCCTAGGATAAAGACATTTGTCCCAGTGCACACCGTTGTTGCTTGTCGTGTGACAACTACTGAATGAGAGTTAAAATGAGAAAGTTGCCAAGCACCACATCAAAATCATACTGAATTTGACAACGTAAGTGCCAGGGCTCAGAAATATGTGTTGAGGCTGAGCCCTGGCACACACCTCCACAAATGAAGCACTGCCTGGCATCTAATAGCAGTGCCTGGCGAAAGCTTAAAACGTATGCACAAGCCAACAAAGTTGGCTTTGCCAATGCTTGTTTTAAACAGGACTTCAGTGGCTTTGTCAATGTTTGTTTTTAACAGAACTTCAGTGAAGGACACACAGAGTGCTTCTAAATTGAGTGGCTGAAGGCAGGCCTGGTAGGACATTTATATTAAACCAGTTGCGTGTTTACAACTCCAATTAAGTCATTAACTCTGAGAAGACTGCTTTGAACAAACACTGGCAAGCACTTTGAATGCAACGCTTGATGGTAAAGCTTGATTAACGCAAGCTCAAAGAGTTCCCATAAGGAGGTGTTTGGGGAGGGCAGAGGCAGGAATGGGGGGGAATGGACATAGGGATTAAAATGGCCATTGGCAGGCAACGGGTGGGCACATAATCAAACAACACCTACAGACTCTGTGTCCCTCCTCATATGTCATTCCTCCCTATCTGTACTCCATTCCACTCCATTCTTAACTCCTGTGCTCCTACAATCACAGAATTAACTGCATGAGGTGTGCTGCACACCAGCAAGGTTTCTGTCTGCACAGCAGTGCAGGGGTGCATCGGTGTGGTGGATGCTCAGTCTTAGACAGACTCCAGAGGGCTCACGTAACTCCCTCTGCTTCTCTGCTTCAGAACAGCTTCCCTCTGCATGAGCTGCACTTCAGGTAAACGGTAAGGTTTTAGTAAGCACAGCAGCAATGGGGCAGGCCCAGGTTTGTGCAGGCTCCAGGGGGCTCAGGTGACTCCCCCATTGCTGTGCTCCTGGCTAGCTTCTCCCTGCATGAACTGTTATTCAGGTACACTTCACATTTCTTCCCACTCCTGTAAGATTTTAGTCAGCATGGTGGTGTGAGAGTGGGTCAGGCAGACTGAAAGAGGCTCAGGTCCCTGCTCTGCTCAAGGACAGCTTTCCTTTTCATGATATGTTATGATATGATATGGCATTTATAATGCACCTATTCACAAGTGTTTCAAGGCATGAGCTCCACTTCTGCTCCACTTCCCACAGAGTACTTGTTGGACACTTATAATACATGGCCCTAACGTATAAGTCAATGTTAAATTCCCTACAGAAGAGACGACAATGAAGACTTGGATTAGTGTGCTGGAATTATATCTCTGAGGCATTACACTCTCATTAGGAATCCAAAATGATAGAGTGTGTATGAGAGATACTAGTCCTCCCCTCAAACGCAATACTGATGTAAAAGCTGATGAAGGGCAGATGGTCCCCTTCACACATGGAGACCGCTTTGAAGGGCCCCTAAGGATCAGGAACCCAGGCATCATGCTAACATGCTGACAGAGATGGGGAGAGGCCCGGGGAAGGTGACAGGATAAATCTGCAGTGTGCCCCCATTTTGTCAGGGTAGGTCTCCCTATTGACAACTGTGGATTATGGTATATGGTATGTATTGAAAGGGGACAGGCAAAGAGGGAACAAATAACATGTTATGTATAAAGGGAAAAGCAATGGGCAGTTTTGATAAGTAATAATAGGGTGTATAAAAGTAAGGAGGGTGTTTAGATAAGATGAAGAGCGTCTGTGAGGTAAACAGCATCTGAAATCCCAGTTCCCTACCTTAAGTAAGGTCTAGAAGAAGTCATTATACACTTCAAGTGAAGTAAACATAGGAGATGGCGAGGTAAGGTCCCTGTAAAATAATGATTTAAACCCCTATCAGGGTATATTTAGGGGCTGAGATAAAGTGAGGAGCATTGAGGATTAATGTGAAAGTCGACTAGTTTGTCTATCTGTCCATATGTCTGTTTTAAAATTAAGGTGTTGTCTGTATGTTTTTTTTAAATTAAGTTGTTGAAGAATGACAATGAGTTGTACAAAGTGGGATGATGCCAATAAATGACATTATTTATTATGGGGAGGTGATTTGCACCAACCCAGAAATAGACAGAAAGTAGTGAAAAAGGCAGAGGTTTGAGCAAACCATTAATGGGCACGATCATATGCCCTGTCTGAAATGTTAAGAAGAACAAAAAAACAGAAGAAAAAATAAAAATGAAGCCAAAATTGTGACTAGCTTTGCCCCCTTGAGGCGAGTGAGTGGAGGCAGCTAGGGGGTTACATTATATATACTTGTACAGATAATATCCTTAAGAAACCAAACAGCTTCACAAAGTAGAAACCCACCAAAACATCATGCAAACGAAGAAAAGATAAGGCACGACATGTGAGAGAAATTAATTGTGCTTCACACAAGGAACTAGACAGTTAGAATGAAAGGCTAAATAGGGGTTTAAAATCAAATGGACACTAAATCCGACACCACATTCCTTTCCTGCTTGGTAAAGTGAAGCTAATGAGATATATGACATGTTTTAAAATTACACAGGATCGGACCACTTTTGTACGCAGTGCGCAGATGGCAGAAAGCCAGCGTTGGCAGTACACAATGAAGATTGACATTCAATACCATGCTGAGAGTAGAAAAAAGCTCTTGTTTAAAGTTAAAAGATAAGAAGCTGACTGAGACAAGAGGTAATTAAAAATTGTTGCAGGAATTCAAAGGTACGCAGAGTTTGGAAAAAAGATAGCTTTTTAAGTCAAAGCAGTTGTGAGCTAAGTTTTATACATAGAAAGAGCATGGAAAGAGCAGCTTGTGTGTGTGATTAAAACAGAAAAATGAATGATGATTTTTGGACATGTGACCAGAACAGGTAGGGTTGAAGCTAATATATGTATAAGTATGCAAAGAAAATGTTTAGTAATTTATTTGTGCAGCTTTGAAAAATTCTGAGTAAATTGACAAATGAGTAGGCTTTGAGAAACAACATTTTTTCATAACATAAGGGCCGAAAACCAGGTGCTGAGGGAAGCACTGGATTGGATTAATTATATTTTGAAGAAATTGTTGATTTTTGACAGGAAAAATATATGAGGTTGAACTTTATTTTTGAATATATTGGCCCGCATTATGACCCTGGAGTTAACCAATGGCGCTATTACCGCCATGGTTAACGTCGGTAATTTACCAGATCCACCATCGGGAATTACCGCCCCATTCCAAGGTTGGCGGGGCGGTAATTCCCCATTTACCATTGGCCCTTCCCCATTCCCATTTTCGCCCCATAGGGCTCAATGGGAATGGGGAAGGCGGCAATTACGGTACCACAAATTGTGGTACCGCAATTATCTTCAAGGTCCCTTTTTGCGGGTCCCGACCTTAACGGCTGGTACAGACCAGCCGTTAAGGTCGGGACCCGCAAAGGGACCTTGTAGTAAGGTGTTAAGGGGTTAACAGCGCTGCAACCTTTTACGGCGCCTTTAACCCCTTAATGCCTGGGTCGTAATGACCCCCATTGTTTAGAATGGGAGGCTGCTCCACAGGTATTGTAAATGTGTGAGCTGGGGAGACCCCATTGAGTCATTGTTTAAGGTCATACAGATCACTTCCCATTTTTAGGGGGTTGATTGGTCATTTGTTGGGGTTGGTGTTGAATGCCATCTTTGTTGGGCACACTCTAGAGCACTCCTGATATGTTGATTTTATGTTGGGCAAATAGTCTTTTTTTGTTGGTGATTGATGGGCCATTTTTGAAAGAGTATAGATCCAATTGCACAGATGAGAAAAAGAGAGAAACTGTTTTACTAAGCAGTTTTCAGTGTGCTATGAAAAGAAAGACAGATTTCAAATGAAAGCACAAGAGAGTGCTGTGGGTGACCAGAATTATGAGAATATTGGTCAATTGGGGACAGAGAGAAGGCATGGGAGATGCACCATAAATAATGTAGAGTCATGGAAATGTTATACATGCACCAACTAGGTGAAGTAATGTTGAAGTAGATTAGATAGGCGCCAAGAGGGGGGACAGTGTTTCCCCACTACACAGTATAAATATGCAATATAGGGGCATTTGGAGAAGAAAGAGAAAAAATATGCCCAAAATGACACAAATTGTGAAACAATGGTGCTAAGAGTAAAAATGCAATTATGAGTGCAAATTACAATAAAAAGTAGATACATTTACTAGTGGATGGCCTTAAACTAAGCACAGTGCATATTTATGGGGAATACCAAGAATAAATGAAAAGCACGTTTTGGGAAAAATATTGGGAAAGCATGTATTAATGAAAAAAATTGTATTTAGAATAAGGAAGCAGTGGGTAATGACGGGAAGTGCTCGCAAGGCACACTGGGAGTAAGGTCACAAACAATATGGACAAGGGGTATGATATATTTAAACAATTGTATTGAGAATACACTAGGTCAAAAAAGTATTTTTCAAGAAGCACACACCCTGATGGTCTGACTTCAAAGAATAAGGAATCCACTATTTTGTTTTCTTTTTGTTGCAGGGCTTTGTTAGATGAAAATGTAGTTATGGATAAGCACAAGCATGCTAAGCACTGATAAAAAGAAGACTAAGGGAGGCTTGGCACAACTGTTAGAGCACAACATGGATTATTATTATATGAGATTAATTGATTTATTGGGGAAAGAAATAGAGATGATTAAGGTTAGAATCTCTGTCATGCTATGCTTACAAGAAGAGGGGGCGTGACACAAGCATACACACAGACACGCACATGCACACATGCACATGTATACACACATGCACACATACACATGCATATACCCATGCATACACACACATGCACACACACACATGCACACACACCTGCACACATACATGCATACACAAATGCATATGATAGATTGATATGATTATTTATATAACACCTATACACAATGTATTTCAAAGTGCTTCAAGGCAAGAGAGGGAACAAAGGAAAATACAATGACATTTTTACAGGCCATGAACAGTAAGGATGTGAAATTAACTATCGTACTCGGCTTGATGACATTTCAGATATGCATTAAGAATACACACACACACAGATACAAGATGTTTTTGCTTATATTGGGAACACCAGTTAGGGATAGTATGTTCTTTTTAAGGAGGATGAGGATCCCTTTGTTTATATTCAGGAGCACTGAACTCTTGAAGAGTGCGAGCAGAGGTGAAAATAGTGGCTGTATTTTACCACATTTTATGTCAAGGATTGCATGGGCAGGTAAAGAGGTACTTGGGAAGCAAGTGGGAATAAAAGTGAAATTGTGCCTTAAGATACAGTTGACTATAGTGCATCACTGTAAGCTGTTGCTGGAGAAAAACAGAAAGAAAAAAAGGACGATGTTAGAAAACTTGGGGAAGTCAAGTAAGTTCAGAAGAAATTGTCAAAGTATTCCATAAAAGGGGTGGTAGTGACCAATGGAGAAGGAGTGGCAATACAGCAATCAATATCACAGGTGAATAATTAGTGCCAAATGGATCAAGGGGGAATGGGTTTGTGCCACAAAGCAGAGGAATGGGAAATAGAGGAAGAGGTGGTTTGCCGAATAACCAAGGCCGTTTTCAGAATATGCAGAAGGATAATCAGAATGCGCAAGGACCATTTAACCAAGGACTAGTCAGAAGGGCTCCACCTGTGTATTGGATATGAGGAATGACAGGGCACTTTGCACGCACATGCGGGACCCAAGGATACATACAAGAAGGACAATTCTCAGGAGGGGGACAGATTATCCCCCAGTATATAGCTCACAAGCTAGGGAAGGGTTTGCCCAAGATCAGACACTGTATCAGACACAAGTGCTGAGAGTGCAACAGGAACAGTAGCTAGAGCAAGTGTAAAATTAATTCATGACAGAGGCAATTGCAGCGAGCCCCCATGCAGATTCAGCAATATGCAAACACAGAGCATGTATTGACACCCAGGATAGGAGGTGCCACTGTAGTAGGAGGAACTCCTTTCACAGGAACAAGAGTATGCATGCACCCACCATAGGGCAGCTCACAGGACGACTTGATGTGTTCAGAATTATCAGTGACACTATCCCCAAGAGGAGCTAAGAGTTAATGTGACGGTAGGAGGTGCAATATTTGCTCTATTGGTAGACACTAGGACTGCACGTCAATAAATGAAGGACAAAAGGTGTCCAATCGTGGAAATTGCCATGGGTGATCAGGTTTTTTTTGGAGCTATGGGTTGAGTTCCTTTTTATTGATGAATTAACAGTCTCTATACGAGAGTGTGATATATTCGTGACAGACACTAGTTAAATATTTTGGGAAGGGATTGGATGGCAAACCTTAACATGCTGATTTTATTTACTGACCAAGGATAGCGTGTTACATTCCTGCAATACACTATCCGAATGCAGATACATTTTTATTGGCATTAAACAGGGCAAATTGATCTGCAAGATTTTTCAGTGGAGCCAGAGATTTTTCTTATCATGGGTTGAGCATTCTATTAACATGGCTGTCTGGCCTAGTGGAGAGAATGGTGAGAATATTTGATAATTTTTTGTTTGGACTACAGATACCTATGGACAAAGAGGGGGGACATACTATCCGTATAAAATTAAAAGCAGCCATAGTACGAGGGGAAATGGCAATGAACAAAGGAATGTACAATGAGAGTAGACCATGGAGGACAGTGATAGCTCTTGAAGAAGGGTCTAGGTTGACTGACGCCATTGATGATGACATAGTTAGAGAAACCTAAACAAATGATGAAGTGGTGGTTTTTTAGGAGCATCACACACAGAAAGAGAAAAGGGAAGTCTCACATTGTACGGCAGAGTGTGTAGTAGCGCTCAGTATATTTTCCGGAAGGCTTGGAGAGAGTGCCAAATGTTCTGTGAACCACAGGCCCTTAGGACATGGGTCTATTGAAACAAACAGGGGAACAAAATAAAAAGGTATACTCATGAAAGGGATTATAATATGAAACATATGAGGGTTTGCATTGTAATTAGACTAATGAATGTAAGCTAATCATATATACATAAGGATAAAAGCGCAGACGTAAGAAGTTTAAAATTAAGAGATTGATGACAATTCAGGGGATGAAATAAATAAATAACAAATTAATTAATTAATTAACGAATGAATGAATGAATGAATGAATGGATATTAAAGCAGTGAAAAGCACAAGTGGATACAATATCCAGATTTGTAAACAAAAAGCACAATGAATGGTGCTGGCTATAATTGAATAGTGTAGTGTATTTTAATAAAAATTAAATATGATTAATGAAAGGCCAAAGGAGTGTGGATGGCCAAGATTGAGCTAACAAATATTCGAAAAACCTTTATTAGAACTGCACGAAAGAACATATGAGAGTAAGTAACAAAGAAATTGTTTGGATGTATATGATGATGTCGATTTATGTTTTACAGATGAACATTATTGTCATTGTTGAGCACAGGAGGAATGTCTACATGGCCTTAGCAGAGTATAACAATGTAATGAGAAGAAACATTATATTATGACAAAAGTAAGTATTTAGTGGACAAGTAGAGATAGAAGAGGTAGTTATCGGTTCACACAGCAAGTGTGTGAAACAAACTATTGATCATTATTAGGAGTAAGAGGACCCGGGTGAGTACAGAAGAAAGGCTGTAAGGTATACAGTCTTTCAAATAGATAGCATTTTCCCAAGAAAGGCGCAAACGAATGTGAGCATATAATAAGCATAAGATATACAAGTATGGCCATATCTAATGACGAGAACGAAGAAGACTTTGGATAAAAGGTGGAGTGACCTTTTTGTAATTTTGATAAATGAGATGTGCCAAATAGGTGCATTTGGCAGATTTCTGGTTGCCTTTTGGTGTTGGTTGCGCAACATTCCTTTTGATGTGAAAAACAATAACATAACATAATGTTTTTAGCATAGGCAAAACAGTGTATGCCTATATGTTACACTCACGTGCACTTAGTAGAATCAATGCTGGGGTCCCAATAACATGGCTAGGCAAGATTAGAGTAGGTAACACCAAGAAAAGTGTCAATTATGTCTCAACAGAATAAACACAGCAAAGAAAGAAGAAGACCGCAGTCCCATGCCATCAGCAGGAGGACTTCAAAAGTACATAGAAAATGTTCAGCATATAGGAAAGATTAAAACACAGGGAACGTATATAGAGAGATAAAACTTCTAACGCTGGCCTCCTGGAACACAAGGGGACATACTCACTTAACGACTCAAAACTGCATAGACTTACAACAGTTCGATATCCTCTGCCTCCAGGAAACATGGCTGCTAGACAAACCTGTGTTGGATGGATACGAAATTGTGACATCACCGGCGGTAAAGGGTCCTTTGGGTCGTCCCTCAGGGGGTCTCTTAATAGCGGTGAGATCGGACCAAAATTTAAAAATTCTCAAAACTACTGCTAACTCCTACGGGGTTCTGGCGGTCCTGTTGGCATGGAACAGCCCGTCGGGCTCCCTCAAACCATCTTCTAAACCAAGCCTGTCGCCCCCCCTTGCGTTGATCACCACCTATTGGAACCCACAGAGAACTTCCACATCTCTTTTTTGCCAAACTATGGAGGAAACAATCGACGACATTTGTATAGAATGGGAGACGCCATGGATCATTATTTGTGGTGACCTCAACGCTAAGTGCGACCAGCCGAAAGAGATCTCTTCGAAGGACACGGAACCCACGCAAGCCGAACGTAGAGGCGAAGTATGGATGGCACTCATGTCCTCTAGGAACCTACATAACGCCGCCAAGATCAGAGAAGGCCAGCCTCTCCTACCAACATGGAAAAGAGGCCACTGGTCGGCCACTTTGGACTATATTTTTGCCTCTCCAGCCCTGTGTGCACATGTCCAAGACTTCCAAGTGCTGGAAACCATGTCAAGCGACCATAACCTTTTGTCCCTCTCTTGGGCCTCAACAGCGCTCCCGAACGGCAGCTACCTCCCCGAGGTGGAGCTCAATCCACAACAAACGCGCTTGCGTCTGTCTGCCGCAAATATAAGGGCAATCACCTCTCAATACGTGACAAACCAAAACGCGGAGTCACCCCTGGAATCTCCTGGTAGACCAAACTACCTCCCACTCCTCCTATCCTACAAGTATTCTTCGACGTTGGGTCCAAAAGCCCAAAAGATCCACACTCATCACTTCGACAAACAAATAGCACTCAAAAAAACGGCATTGAGAAAGCTAAAAAGACAAGTCAAAGCTGTCAAAACCGTCGAAGCATGGAACAAGTGGGCCAACGAATTTCGAATGTATAAGGCATGGTTAAGAGCCAGACGGGCAGACATCTACCAGCGGGATGCTGAACTTATGCTCCGAGTCCTCACAACTAAAAAGACAGCAGACTTCTGGTCTCTAATAAACCGCACGCAAGCGACAACCTCCTCAAACATGAGTAACGCTGTTCCGGAGCAAGCCTGGGTTACTTTCTTTACCGATCTTTATGCGAGCCCATCGGCAGTAAAATCTCAGTGTATCACCATGCCAGACTCCCCATGGGTGGACCTTTCAGCCGTATCTGACATATCTTTCGCAATCAAAAGGCTTAAATCGTCCAGAGCGCCAGGTCCGGATGGGCTGTCTAATATAGACTTAAAAAAACATCACGACGAATGGTCCTCCTTCATTTCTAATTTGTTCAGCCATTGCAAACAAACGAGAAAGATCCCACTCTCGTGGTGTACATCCATCATTATTCCCATTTACAAACAGGGACCCAGAGACATCCCGAGCAACTATCGCCCGATAGCCTTGCTGGACATCATGGGCAAGATCTTTGCGTCTCTCCTCCTAGGCCACTTTCAACAATGGGTCAAAACAGCCCCCTGCAATGACCCTCTTCAAACAGGCTTTAAAAAGCAAGGGAGCACTACACTGAATATATTCATACTATCCCTGCTGAAAGCGAAAACGAAAGAAACCTCTCAGCCTGTCTATGCTGCCTTTATCGACCTTTCACAGGCTTTTGACAAAGTCGACAGAAGGAAATTATGGGGCAAGTTAAAAAACTGGAATTGCCCAGAATCGGTCCTAAACCCACTAATGGCCTTGCATACCAACACCACTCTCAAGGTCAGGCTGAACAGACAAGGCACTCTCTCTAGGGAAATTAGTGCAAACAGAGGGGTCAAGCAAGGCTGCCCACTGGCTCCAGCCCTTTTTGTCGCATTTCTTGGTGACTATAAAGACTCTGAGCGGCATGTCCGCTCCTTTCCGCCAAAGCTTGGAAACACGGTTCTGTCACGACTCCTCTACGCGGATGACATGATTTTGTTCGATCAGACGCCAATCGGCTTGCAACGGCAGCTCGACAACCTTGCAGCCTATATGTCAACCAACAATTTACTAATAAACCAGGCCAAAACCAAAATCATGATTTTTTCAAAAGACATTCGTCCTCACAAAAAACCTACATCGTGGACAATAAACAACATCAGAATTGAGGTGGTTTCCCACTTCAAATACCTGGGAGTAGTAATCGATGGTTCAACCAAGGAACAGAAAATGCAAGCTCACCTCTGGACAAAAACAAAGCTTTTGACTTCTCAACTTAAAGCGATCGACAGGAAATTTGGCAAATACTCACTCTCCCCGGCCATTGCCTTCTACAAAGGGAAAATAGTGCCAGCTTTAACATACGGCATGGACGCAATGTTCACGATTCCACACCAACTATGGCGAAGGCTAGAGGGCCACATCTGGAAATCACTTTTGGGTTTACCAAATGCAATTCCCATCGAAGCAGTCAGAAGAGAACTGGGGCTGCTCTCGTTAGGTGCGACTGTCAGTGTGGCCTCGCTTGCCTTGTTTAGAAAGACCTTAATAAAAGATGGCCTTCAAATCTGCAACTTCATCAGCCAAGAGCTGTCATCCACGTCCTCCAAAGCCGTTCTGCTTTGGGTGCGTCGGCAAGAACACACACTGGAGGAAGTGTTATGTTCCAAACTTGACCTAATTTCGAACCCCCAAAGGGTAAGCGACAAATTAAAGACCCAAGACTGGATCTCCACCATAGAAAAAGCGGCAGCAGCGAAATGCTTAAGACATCTCCCGCCATCATTTAACAAGGTGAAGTCGCCCCTAAATTACTGTGTTAAATTCCCAGACAAAAAACTTAGAGGAATATTTTTGCGAGCACGTCTCAACCTACTCCACACAAGAGAAATCCTGGGGATTAGATCTTTAACTGCCATAACTACCTGCAGGCTATGTAATGATCCTGACTCAACGGAGTCAATACGCCATCTCTTGTTGAACTGCCCCTCGCTGAACCGAGAACGCCTGGCCTATCTTCCTCCACTATGGCACGACTCAACCCTGATTGAAGAAAACACATGGTGGTGCCGTTTGATTTCTGGTGAAAAACCCCGCTGGGCAATGGCTACGGCAAAAATAATTCAGGAGGCTTTCCTCAAAATTGCGAACCAAAACTCGAATTCCTTACCGGAGGTGCACGGTGGATACCAACACGACCACACAGATGCACGACATGAAGTCTCAACAGGCGAACCAGGCGTCGGCTGAATATCCCCCTTTTATTCTGTAAAACTCCAACCTTGACCTGATCACAAATTTTCAACGCCTCGTCTGATCGTCGCCTTTTGCACCTGTGTGGGTCTTCGAATTTTATTGAAATTATGAACTGATACCCCTTGTAAAAATCATGCTTTTCTAGTTGATTATGTACAAGTAATAAAAAAATAAAAAAAAAAAAATATAGAGAGATCAAAAGAATTTAAATGAGCACCAACGTGTCTTTGAGGACAGGAAAGTAGGCCTACGTTTCAGTGGGCTGAGAGGGTCAAGAGATAATCACAGTAAACATTTTAGATCAAAGGGAGCGGGAAAACGTTTACCAGAGGAAATAATTGATTGCTTTGTCAACTAAAATATGACTTTGCCTCTATTTTGGTTTTCTACAGAGAGCAAGAACCCACACCTGCGTCTTCTTCTTCAGCTACGGAAGCATCAAGAAGAAAGAAGGGGAGCGATTGAAGAAAACACATCCTTGTTTTTGCCTTATGTTTTGAATTTATGTTGTCTGTCTTGTTGTTTATTATTTTATCATAAAGAAGGAGACTGCATGACTCTTTGGTTTGAGAATGTCAACCACAGAGGAAATGTTTCCTTCAGTGCATTATTTAGTTGTGGAAAAAGAAATAAGCACATGAAAAATTGGGCAATGCAGGAAAAGTAAAAAAAATATATCTTTTATGACCTCAGCTCATAGACAAGTCCTGGTATCAGCCAGTATGCATGAAGTATAAAGTGACACCAAGATGTGTAAAAACGACCCAAAGAAGCAGCCATCCTATTATATTAGTAAAAAGAGAAAATGCAGTAGAGAATGTTTAGGAGGCATGAGTGTTTAAAAGAAACACATAGGTATTTTAATGGTTGCGTTTGAGAAGGAAGTGTTGATGATAAAGATACAATTATTTTTCAAGAAACTCATTCAGTTTTATATTACAGATGGGACGAGAGATACTTACACACCAGGTGATTAACGGTAACCGGTCCTGCGAGTAGGAAGAAAAGATCGAGGGACCCAATGAGACTCCCCCATCCTTATGTTCCCCAGAAACAATTGAAGGCCCCCACCCCCGTTGATTATCTGACTTTGAATAAGAACATTGAGAATTCAAGTACTTTATGATGAAATGAACAATGACCTCAAAAGGACTGGCGAAGAGCTAAGGGGATAAAGGACAAATCAAATGGACTGATCATCAAGAAGGTCCATGGATGCGTAATAAGCTAAAATAAGATGAATCGGGTGGAAGGTGTGTAAACGTAAGACAAACAGTGAAATCAAAATGTGCACGGGGAGAGAGCAGGAAACAAGGAAATGTTGTGGGGTGGGAGGAAGGAAAAAGTGTACAGTAAAAGTAGCACTTGGACGGAACAGAAAATAAATGGGCTGGTGGGTCCTCTCATGGAATGATTTCTCTCGATTTCAGTGGTTGCAAAAGAAAAATCACCTGATGTGCATTTTATGTTCATATTTAATTGGGTAATGGGGATGGGATCCAGACAAGAACAAATAAAGTTGTTCTTTAAGGATACGAGTATATAAAAGTCAAGAGGGCTAAGCATTGCATGGTTTTTTAGCAATAGGAGATACATATATGTTTTACATTAAGATAGCAAAAGAACAGAAATAGAGTCAAACGCTACCCCTCTCTTTGACGCACAGGAGGTGCACGCACGCTACAGAAAGCCAGGTCAAAATATAAACTAACCAATAGATCACATGGCTGAACAGGTAAAACAAAGTTTACTCGTACTCAGGTTTAAAAGAGCAAAAGGCAAAAGCAAAAGGACTGAATATGTAGTTGTGCACAAAATATATAAAAAGCAAACAGTTCTGTATGTAGTGAGGTTAGTAACAGCAAAGGTGATATTTATTTCATTTACTGTTCAAACATTAACAGTATGTAACTACTGTCGACACAACAGGTAGGTGTTTCTGGTTCGGAGGGAAATGTAACATCAGAATCACAATGTGACATCAGTTGTGCGATGTTCCGAACTGTCGTCAGGACAAAAATAGACAGTTGCAGCAGATAAGTGTAATCCTCTAAAAGGAGTTTAAAAATAAAATAGTTTTAAAAAGTGATCTAAGACCTTATACATAAAACTAAAGGAAGTTCTGTAGGCAGAGACCTACCTAGGATGCTAAAGTTGGCATTTTGAGATTAAATAAATGTTATGCTGTCTCACGGACAGGCAGAGCAAGCAACCTTTTCCATAGGGGCTTAGAGGTTGACTGTGGAGAGAGAGGCTCAGATTAGGCCTGAGGATTAACGATAATAATTCAGAGTGTGCAAACATTTAGTTTATCTACCCTGCCGTACCTGATTTAGCAGGACCAGGAAAATTCTGAGAATAAATGGATGGTCATCAGATAGAGTCCTGGCGATGAATAGAATCGCTCTTTGGTTCTTCCTTTCTGCTGAAATATGAGTAAAAACAGCAAGTTTAGGGACGTATCTACCTTATCTATTAGATTATAGTAAGGTGCAACTTTATTGGCAGTTGTTGAAGGACCAACAAAGAGATGTATCTTTATAGTGAGCGTCTGTAGCAGGCAGATGTTGCTAGCAATGGAAGATGTAGTTTTTAGCCGTGGTATGGTCTATGAACAAATAAATAGAGACGCCACATTGTTATGTCTCTAGAAGTAGTGTGGGCCCATCTGGGTTCTCGTATGCTGATGTCAATTTGGTTCAAACCTCAACTAAATACCCATTTTGTGGTATTCGAGGACTGGCTATTGATTTCAAAACATGTACAAATGTCTAATGCACAGCATATTTTGGACATTGAATTTCAAAAAACAAACAGACAAACAAATCCCAAATGGCTAATTCCAAAGATACAGGTAGGCATACTCTTGGCATTAGATTTCAAGAAAAGCAACCAGGCAAAATGCATATCATTGTTTTCTGAAACATGTGTCACTCTTCCAAGTAAATGCGAGTACAGTACTGCGGAATTGATGAAGGAACCTATAGTAAATTTGTCTTTAAAATGAAAAAATGAATGAACATAGCATGGTAATTGGGTTTGGGCATAGATATAACTGCTTAGAGTTCAAACGTCAACCATATACCCATTTTGTAAAGATGGGAATGCAAGCACTGACTATTAATTTAAAAAAAATGTACAAATGACTGATGTACGATATATTTTGGGCATTGAATTTCAAAAGGACAAAACCCAAATAACTAATGTCACAGATATAGGTAGGCATACTTTTGACATTGGAAAAAAGCAAAAAGGCAGATTCCATTTCATTGTTTGCTAAAGCATGTGTGGATCTTGCAAGTAAATTTGAGTCCAATACTGCATAGTTAATGCAAGAACCTATAGCAGAAGTGTATATTTCATCAATCTTGAGAGGTCAATGTACATAGCATGGTAATTGGATTTAAGCATAGATATAGCAGCTTAGAATGGGAAAAGACATTTAGACATTTTCAGTTGAAGAAGAGGTTCCACTCTATAGAGACATTAAGGCCTTTTTTTTTAACAGAGTCTAAGCGGTGAATCCATTTTTGTTCTAGCGTACGCAGCAGAAGGTCGCGGTCACCACCACGGAAAGGATTTTTGGCCGTCTGTAATATAAACCAGAGTAGATCTTGGTGACTGTGTTTCATGGTTTTAAAATGTGCTACCATGGACTTGTCATCGACTTGATTTTTTATGCAGGATTTATGCTCACATATGTGCTGGCTTATTTCGTGCTTACATTTCCCTACATACATCAGGCCACAAGGACTTTTTATCGCATAGACTAACCATTTTGTCTTGCAATTGGTGAAAGTGTTGAAGCTCCATGTTTTTCCATTCAGTTCAATGTTTTTCATGTCTTTTGTAAGACAACAGACGGAGCATGATCCACATCTATGGTGTCCCTGAACTGGAGGTAGATTACACAGGGTTGTTTGGGTGCTAGCTGGTTTTGAGGGTTCTTCGTAAGAATGGACTAGACAATCTTTAAGGTTTCTGCTCCGTTTACAAGCAAAGCATGTTTTTTCTGGTTTAAAGGTGTCAGTTTGGATGGTGTCCCAGTGACGTAATATCATTTTTCTTAGAGGATTACTAAGAGGAATGAAGGTCGTGATGCATGTGATTTTGTCACCAGTTTTTTCTCTTGGAGATGGAGACAAACATGACTCTCTGTTTGTATGCTTGGCTCTCTTGTGTGCTCTTCGTATGATATGCCCTGTGTATCCACACTCTTTGAGACGACCTGCAAGTTCTTTGCTTTTGATCTCGAAATCCGGTGTGGTCATGCAGTTACGTCTCAGCTTTAAAAATATGGCAGGTTTTCTTTGAGTCCTGCAAGGTGAATACTAGAGAAAGCTAGAAGTGTGTTTTTGGATGTGGGCGTCCTGTATAGGGTGGTACCTAGAGTGTTGTTGTCAGTTTAGTAGATTTCTAAATAAAAGAAAAATTGTATGCTGATTTTGTCATATTGCATCGTGAACTTGATAGAGTAATTTTGTGCATTGAACCAGACCAGACACTTTTGTAGAGTCTTCTCTGTGCTCTTCCATATCATAAAGACATCATCTATGTATCGAAGCCAGCACTGCAGATGAGTCTTGAAGGTGTTGCTCTCGAGATGGATTGTTTTTCAAAAACTGCCCATATAAAGTTTGGCCACATCGGGGGCGAATGTAGCCACCATACTAGTTCTGTGGCATTGTTGGTAGAATGTGTCTTTGTAGATAAAGAAGTTTTCCATCAGTGCCAATCTGGTGCATTCAATGATGAATGTAGTAAGGGGTTTGATGTTGGTTCTTTGATCTAGATATGTTTTAAGTATATTGATGCATTCTACTTGTGGGATGCTAGTGTAGAGTGATTCTACATCAAGAGTAACCAGAAAATCATCTTGTTCAATTTTGAGATTGCTAAGAATTTTTTTCATGGATGTCGTGTCTTGTATGTACGATTGCATCTTGCTGATGAAAGGGCGTAAGAAAACATCGACATACACTGATAATGGCTCAAGAATTGAACCTATGCCTGCAGCTATCGATCTACCTGGTGAAACCATGATTTTCTCATTAAGCCTGCCAACAAAGGAGGAGGTATAGTCTTAAGGAGCAGACTACTGTACGAGACCGAGATCAATAAACAACTTCAGGATGCTAAATTTTACAAGCAAATCAATTGTAACCCCACCACCAGACTCCTCTCCGAAATTGATAGCCTGATGTCCCACACCTTGCAAGAAGGCTGGATAGATGATGATGAAAAGATCTTCCTTACCAAAAAACACCCCATTTTGCCAGCTTTCTATCTACTGCCCAAAATACATAAGAACGCATTGGTTCCACCAGGTAGACCTTTAGTTGCAGGCATAGGTTCAATTCTAGGTTCAATAACAACGTGGCATCTCTATTTATTTGTTCATAGACCATACCACAGCCAAAATAGAGATACAGCTCTTTGTTTGTCCCTTGGCAACTGCCAATAAAGTTGCACCTTGCTATAAATTAACATCACCGGCCACTGCGCATGTGCGCATATCGGGCCACTGGTTTTTTGAGCGAGCGGTAGACTGGATGGCTGGTAAGCACTCTGTAGCCTTTCACAACAGTAAAATCTTGCATGCCTCTAAAACTACTAACTTTCTCGTCGTTGATCTTGAAACAGTCATGTAATTCATGAGGGTTCTTGCAACTAATGATCACGCAAAACAATGCTACGCACAGCTCATTGCCTAGTAACCAACACAACTTTAGTGACTGACTAGATTCATTTGCGAGCAATGCCGCCCGTAGTCCTTCTCTGCCATCTATCAGCCAAACAGGACCCCTGGGCCCCATGCTTGACCTATCCTGCTGATACTGTGTATTTTTCAACTTATCCTGCCAAAGTCATACTTCTTACCCACTATGGTAATACTTTGCCATAGATGATATATAACCTCCGAGCTCACTGGGCTACACACTTTTTCAATCACTGAATGCAATATTTCTAGCACCTAACGGCACCACTATACCTGTCTGTTTAATCTAATAGATAAGGTAGATAAGTCCCTAAACCCTCTGTTTGTACTCATATTGCAGTAGAAATGAACAACCAAAGAGGGATATGATGACCATCCATTTATTCTTAGAATGTTCCTTGTCCTGCTAAATCATGTATGGCAGGGTAGATAAACTAAACTTTCCCACACTCTGAATTATTATCATTAAACCTCAGGCCTAATTTGAGCCTCTCTCTCCACAGTCAACCTCCATGCCCGTATGAAAAAGGCTGCTTGCTCTGCCTGTACGTGAGACAGCATAACATTTATTTAATCTCAAGACGCCAACTTTAGCATCCTAGGTAGGTCTCTGCCTACAGAACTTCCTTTAGACTTATCTATAAGCTCTTAGAACACTTTTTAAAACTATTTTATTTTTCAAATCCTTTTAGATGATTACACTTGTCTGCTGCAACATTCTATTGTTGTCCTGACGACAGTTTGGAACATCGCACAACTGATGTCACATTGTGATTCTGATGTTACATTTCCCTCCGAACCAGAAACATCTACCTGTTGTGTCGACAATGGTTACATACTGTTAATGTTTGAACAGTACATGAAATATCACCTTTGCTGTTACTAACCTCACCACATACAGAACTGTTTGCTTTTTTAACATTTTGTGCGAGCCTACATATTCAGTCTTTTTGTATTTGTCTTTTTCTCCTTTAAACCTGAGTACGAATAAACTTTGTTTTGCCTGTTCAGCCATGTGATCTATAGGTTAGTTTATATTTTGACCTAGCCTTCTGTAGCATGCGTGCACCTCATGTGCGTCAAAGAGAGGGCTAGCCTTTGACTCTATTTCTGTTCTTTTTCTACTTGTTCACCATGAAGAGTCAGGCACCACGTAAACAAACCAGAGGGTTCCATCGTCCCCCCTTACTTTCAGTACAAAATGATTGAAGTCACTGTTCATTCCGTAGAATATATTTTTATGAAACCTCCCATGTTGAGATAAGGCACCACATTGAGGGGGGTGACTGGGGCAGGGATGCATAGGTACACTGAATATGGGGGAGGGTTGACACTGGGTGTAGTGGTTGTGTATTGAATAGGCGTCTTAATACAGACCAGGGGGTGTAGTCTATAAGAGGCTCTAGACCCCTCCTTTCTCCCCTCCCCCCTCAAACTAAATACAGATGTCAAATCTGATGAAGGGAAGATGGTCTCCCTTTACAAGTGCATTCTGGCGTGAAGCTCTATAAATCACCAATAAAAATAGCAATGTACAGGCAAAGTTCTAGCAGTATTTCCAGTTAGAGGAAGTACTGTGCAGAGCTTGTTGGTCTTACCTGGAGAATTGGTGCTTGGCTACCTGGACCGAACTGTGTGTTTCATGTACACCTGTTGTATGCGTCAGTACACAACTCCCAGAGAAGTTCAGGCAAAGTTCTGGCAGTCTTTGCAATTGGAGCAAATCCTGTGCAGAGCTTGTTGTTCTGTTGGTGTTGGTGCTCGGCTACCTGGACTGGACTGGGTGTTTCATGCACACCTAATGTATGTGTCAGTACGCGCGCCCCAGCGAGCTTCAGGCATAGTTCTGGCAGTCTTTGCAATTGGAGGAATTGCTTTGCGGAGCTCGTTGTTCTTACCTGTAGAGTTGGTACCCAGCTACTGGGACTGAACTGGGTGTTTCATGTACACTTGGTGCATGCATCAGTATGCACATCCCGGCAAAGTTCCAACAAAGTTCTGGCAGGCTTTGCAATTGGAGGAAATGTTGTGCAAAACTCATTGTTCTTACCTGTTGAGCTGGTGCTCGGCTACCTGGACTGAACTGGGTGTTTCATATACACCTGGGGTTTGATTCACAGAGAATTTTCCTATGGGATTCCTATGGTAGAACCTATTAGTACCAAAAATGTGATGGCTGTCATAGTCACATTCCCAAATGCAACAACATGCAAGAACTTGTTGATAATAAATATCTCTGACCCTCTAGGTGGGACCTTCACTGAGAATATTCTAGAATCTATTATGACCATCATGTTGTATTGGGTGGGGGTGGAAATGTTGAATGGATAATAATTGGTTGAGATTGTAATGCGTGATGTAAAGACAGTTAGTATACTCTATGAAGATCAAGACAATGTTCAGAGATGTGGATGGGTTGACTTTCTACAGGACTGTGACTTGTGTATGCTTAATGGAAGAATTGAAGGTGACCACCCTGGGAAACACGCGTGGCAACAGGGACTGCAAAACCAATGCGGTACATTTTTTTGTGTGACTTGGGTAACAAAAATTGTAAAAGAAATGAAAGTAGGAAACATCATATATAGCGATCACTTTACCATTGAGCTATCATTAGAAACAAACACTAACAAAGATGAAGAATGAAATATTGGTGAAATAGAAATAAGCAGGAGTGGAAATGTAATATATTGGTAAAAAAAATAACATCCTGGAAGTGAGACATTTTGTGGTAGATTCATACAATGCTGAATGGGTGAGATTATTTGTCATGACGGTTGAGGCGATGGAGGGTTGGACTAAGGCTAGGACCTCTAAGGTTGCAGTAGAAGGTGGTTCGCCTTGTGTAAGGGAACGTAAGGCCCGTCAAAATCAAAACAATGTATTAATAAGAGATGCCAAATAAGATTTAAGATGTAAGAAGGCAAATGCATTTAGTATGAATATCGAATTCAGGGGACAAGGCGATAGGTATAGAGTGTAGAAAGTTGAAACGCAGTCACCAAAACTGGATTAAGCAAATGAGGTAATTACTGTTGAACATCCAATGGCAGGAAATGGTTTGTATATTGTGTAGTGGCAAGATGACTAGGATGTGGTGGTTAGTAAGACAGAATAGAAATAGTCAGCAAGAGATATTTATTAACCCCATAGGTGAGGAGGACTGGTGAATACACAAGTGCCTCTAATTTCACTAATATAGTGAACAACAATAACTTGAGGAAAATCCAGTGTAATCAAAACTATCATGTAGACCTAGCGATTGTGTCTCAAATAAATTTTGAATCAACTTATCTGTCTCTTTGTAAAACATTTTCCCAGGAGGGAGTGGTAACAAGCAATAATGTAATTAATCCAAGGTGCTGCAGACATCTTGAGTGCATTCACCTTGCCCCAAAGAGACACACTTCAGCCAACCATCTCCCCAGATCCATTTTAAGTTTATGTTTGAGTCTGTCATGCTGATGTTCATCAATTCGTTTAGATCCCAAGCCATAATCCTAGATATTTCATTTTTTCAGGACACCAGCAAAATCCATGTCTCATTATATTGTCTTTATGGCAGTAGATTGTGATAGGTAAGACTTTCGATCAAATAGTGGAATTGTGACTCCGGCGGGGGACAGAGTAGGAAGGGACCAACGTGAAACACATTTTTTCAAGTGTTACAGCCATGCTGGTTGACAGCCAATTGAGTTGAAATAGATTTCGGTTTTGCTGTAATTGATATTCGGTGGTAAAGTGGAGAAATCTGCTTTAACTTCATAAAGAACAATTGCGGAATGGTGAAAATGGTTGCAAAATGTAGTGGAGCTGTTAAGAGTAAAAAATAAAAGTAGTGGAACACTGCCCCCGACCGTCACGCTAGCTTCGACCGCTGCTTCTGATTTGGACCAGCTGATTTTATACCGAGAGACTTTACCAAATTCGTTGATTAAGTCCATAAAAATGAGTACAGAATCTTTTGTGTCCTGAAGTATTAAAAGTAAAACATCAGAGTATAGCAAGATTTTCTAGTCGGTGCCCCCAAGCTCACACCCTTTACATTCTCTTCTCTTTTAAACAAGACTGCTAATGATTCCATTGCCAGGACAAAACGTAGGGTGAACATGGTCAGCCCTGTCTTGTCCCTCATCCGAGAGGAAAAGGGCAAGAGCCCGTTCCATTAGTGACAACTGTAGCAGTTGGTTCTTTGTATAGTAGTCTGACCCAGCTAAGGAAATGTACAGCAAAGTCCATTCCTTCCTTGACTTCAAAAAGAAATCTCAGAGTCCACAAGGGGGCACAGGCTAAGTTGGCTGCCTGAGCATGTACTCCATTACCCCTCACCCTTTCTAAAGGGATTATCACCGAATGTAGAAGACATGCCTCTGGAACATGCGTATAAGGTTTATTGGACCGTAGTGGCGTACTGGAATGACTGGTGAAGGGGCATAAGCCTAGGTGCTGACGGTCTCGGCCTCCCATTAGAGTGTGGGTGACTGATGACATCCATGGGTGACATTTGGTGGCGACCTGCAGGAAGGAGTTGCATGGACCGTTCAGGTGAATTAATGTGGAATGGAGAGCCGCAGCTGAGAACTGCAGGCTGCAATGATCGAGGTGGGGAAAGACACAGCCGGGCCTGCTAGGTGCAGCAGGTGGCATGGCAAGTGCTACAGCTGCCAGGATTTCGTGTGCAGGACTTCAAGATGGGGACACATGGTTTCTGTTCCCCCATTGAGGGGTTGTTGAGTCCTTGAGTCAGGAATCAACCCGTCCCACTGGGGAATGCATTGGAGGCACACCATCTTAACTGGAGCAGTGGGACAAACTGGTGACAAATTGGAGGGTCCATCCCTGGTGGGTACTTTGGTGCTCTTTGAGCGTTTTGCCATTGGGGGCTGCCACCTTTGTAAGAGGCCTGAACTCTGGGGTAAACTGGTGGGCCTAGTGATGGTTTTGCCGGCAGTGTGGAGATATGGGCGGTAGAACACCCCTGTGCTTACATTGTGTTGGAGGATATTTTGGCCCACGTTTTGGCTTGTACTTCGAAGGAGTCTTCCCACTGCTAAGACAGGCTTTGGTGGAGATAGAGAGGAAGTTGCCCTTTGGCTGCAGCACTTTCAGTGGGTTGCAAAAATGGAAAAGCAGAGTGGGGCTGGACATTCGGACTCCAGAGTGCCAGTGGAGATACAAGCACCATCCACTAAAGAAGATATTCAAGACATTTAAATAAAGCTTTGCGTGGAGAGGTGTAGGCCTCAGTATCCGACCTACGAGGGAGAGCGAATGTGATATAAAACAGGATCAGAGGTATTGAGTCCAATTACCTTACTGCTGACTTGTTTGAAATGAAGTTCGAAGGTCGTTTAATGGACCTAGACCCCAGAGTGGAGGATGTTCAGCTCAAGTTAAATGACTTGGAGAACAGGGAAAGTAGAAAGCACCTATTATAGATTTTTGGACTGAAAGAAAATGGGGGAGACCTCGAATGAGGTGGAGGGGAATGTGAAGGCCCTCATTAATTCACTTTTAACGAGTGATGGGGGAAAGGAGGTGGCAATTGAGAGAGTACATCATGGAGGCTTGGCCAGGGACAAAAGTCCTAGATTGGTGATAGTGAAGTTCCTCAGATACAATAACAAGGCAGCTGTCCTGGACAAAGCAAAACAGCAACCTTCTATAGAATTTGAGGTGACTCAATTCAGATTTATCAGGACCTTTTCACTTTTACTTTGTCGAGAAGAAGGAACTGTAAGCTTGTCACTACCTGGCTCATGGAGAGAAGGATATGCTATAGATGGACCTTCCCATTTTCCTTGACATTTGAAATTGAGGAGGTGTACTACAAGGTGATTAAGGGTTCAGAGTCAGAGCAGTTTCACCAACACTTTTGGTGCAGGAGAAGGAAGGGGAGCAGCACCAGAAGAGGACAAATGGGTGACCACACAGGTGGTGCTGGGGAGCTGTTGCAGCTGAAACGTGTGCCGAGTGGATGTAAATATGGGAGATTGAACACTCCTTCACCTGTGAAGTGATATGTCCCCAGGGACGAGTGTTCCTCTAATTTGGTTAGCAATATGTTTGGGTTGGCTTTTCTAGTTGGAGTGAAATGTGTTAATTGAGGAGGGACGGGCGACCTACTGGCCCATTGTTTATTTTTACATGGGCATCTCAATTCAGGAGGAGGACATGGGGATGTTTGTTTCTGAGGGTTTTGGGGAGCAAGGGGTAAAGGGCAGACTGGTATAGAGACTTGGTATTGTGAGTTTTTGGCGAGCTTGGAAATTCACCACTTTGTTGATGCGTTCTATTGCGGGATGGGCTTATTGGACATATGGTGATGCACAGTATGACTCAGAGGGGGATCTTGCAAGTGGAATGTGAAAGGTATAAACTCACTGGCTAAGCAGTCATTGGTGGCCAAGAAATGTCACTGGGTGGGGCTGGGTGTCTTATTTCTTCAGGAGACAAGGCTGTTACAAGGAAAGGAGATTCTGTGGGGCTTGATTGGGCAACTGGTGATGTTAAGCACAAGAGGCTTAGGATGGATGATGTGGTAGTTTAGATGAGTGAGGATGGTTGGGCATTGATGGTATCTGATGGTTTTTTAGGGGGTGCAATTGTCATTTGCTACGATATATTCTCCTAATCAAGGGCAATTATGATTTGTGAGGGAAACGATTGTGCAGGTTCGGAGGAAATGCACAGGGCATTTAATTTTGGGGGGTGACCTCAACATGTGGGCTGGCACATTACTTGATGGCCGGGTCCTGGAGGGACTCCCCATGTGAGTTGTGGGGGCTTACAGGCTTGCTTGGATTCCTACGATTTATATGATATGTGGCATATATTCCATCCTCAGGATATAGGTTTTACTTTTTTCTCTCCACTACATGGAACCTATATTCGTATTGTATTTGTTCCATGTACATGCGTTGGCAGAGTAATTATAATAAGATGAAAAAAACTTGTCAACGTGTATAAGCTATTTATATTGACAATGGATTAAACATTGTCATCACAGCGTATATATGTTGACAAGTTTTTTCATGCTACTATAATTACTCTATGCCAGCGCATGTACGTGGAACAAATACAACATCTGTATCTTCATTCTAGGTAGGAGCAGCCTAGGGTTCCATGGTCTGCATCTGTCAAGGAATGTGACACATTTTCTCTCATCTTAGCCACAGCGCACTTGTTCCTGGTCACCCCCAACATGCCCATTGTCTATACGCGTATTGGGTACATCTGAGCTACGGGGGAGAGGGCACTGGTTGTGTACTCAAAACACTATATGGCAATGCAACAAGTCACACTGGAAGGATCTGATATTCAGAGAGGAATTGGAGGTGGTCACAAAGGATTTTTAGAAAACATTGTTTATCCATGATACTGAGAAGGTAGACTTATATAATTTTTGGCATGCAGCCAAAGTGACATGGCAGGGATTGTTGATTAGGGAGGGAGCACGGAAGAAGTGGGAGAAAATGTTATTGGAAAACAGGCTGAGGCGAGAGATTGGGATATTGGAAGAGAGAATTTGGGAATCGGCTACAGGGGTTGGGGTAATGAACAAGGAGTTCCTGGGGTAAAGGGGCAGAGTTGAAGTAATTGGAGGTAGACAAGGTGGTTCGTAAGCTCCAGTTTTTGGGGTAGAAGTACTATGAAAATGGGATAAGGCGGCTGGGATTTTGGCAGCCCCCCTTCGTGGCCAGCGAGCTGAGAGGTAGATAGCATAGGTGGAGGGGATTTATTGGCGAATGGTAATGACCTCTGAGGGGATTGTCAATAGATTAGCATTTTATTATGAGGAGCTGTATGCGGTGGAGAAGCAAGTGGATTCTGAGGGTTTGGATGCCTATTTGCGTTCAGTCTCTATTCCGGGTTTGACACTGGATGATGTGGCTAGTTTCAATGCTCCCATTACGGAAGACGAGATTGTGGAGGCTATATGTCACTTACAGTTAGGTAAGGCCCTGGTGATGATAGATATATGTCTAGTTTTTATTAGTCATTTTCTGCCGTTCTTGTTCCGTAATTGTTTAATCACATTTTGCCATCAAGACGCCCCCCCCCGGTCTTCTGTGTGGGCGCTTATAAGAGTGATACCTAAGGAAGGCAGGGGCCCCCATTTATGTGGTTCTTACAAACCTATTTAACTTCTCAATGTGGAAGGCAAGATAGTTATGTTGGTACTTGCCTCCAGATTGGATGTTTGTATGCCCAAACTATCCATTCAGATGAAGTAGGCTTTATAATGGGGCGCCAAGGTGCTGAAACGATGCAGAAGACATTGCATCTCATGATTTGGCTTGGGGGAGTGGTGGCAATCGCATGTTGCTCTCCATAGATGCAGAAAAGCTACAGAAAAGGCCTTCGACAAAGTCGACTAGGCCTTTATGGAGGCAGTGTTGGGTTCATTTAGGTTTGGGTGCAATGTGTTGAACGTATTAAGGCTATCTACTCGGGACCCATGACATGTGTTGCAGTGAAAGGAACATTTTCTAGGGGGTTTGTTTTAGCTGGAGGTGTGAGGAAGGGATGCCCCTTTCCCCACTTCTTTTTGAGTTTTTGCTTGAGCTGCTAGACCAGATGGTAAGGGATGACCCTTGAGTGGAAGGGACAAAAGTAGGAGAGTAGGAATTTAAATTGGCATTATACACGGACGACATCTTGTTACATCTTCGTAACCCAATGTAATCGGTTCCGGCAGTAGTGAAATTGATTGCACAATATTTGAAGTTCTCAGGTTTTAAAATTAATAGGTAAAAATCTATTTTGTTCTCTTTTGATTGGAGGGGGATTGGACTACACCAATACTTTAGTACCTGGGAATGGAGGTGGGGGAGGATACATTGTACTATCTTTGGGTTCTCATAATGAGGGAAGTGACTGGGCTGCATGAGGTTAACTATCCCCCATTGTTACAGAGGTTATATAGTGACATGGTAAAATGGGACGAATTGACCATATCATCGATGGAGTCTTAATGCTATAAAGATTAATCTTCTCCCCAGACTGTTGTATTTATTTCAGATGCTGCCCGTAGTGTGCCCGATTCTATGTTCCGGGAAGTCAAGGGCAGGATTTTTAGAGTTCTGTGACAGGGGAGGAGTGTGAGGGTGGGGTATAATATTTTAATGTTACCCAAGGATAAAGGAGGAGTGGGTCTCCCAGAGTTATGTTTAGATTACAAGGTAGCCCGGCTTAGGGTATTGGTACCTCATTTGAAAGTGGAGAAAAAGTGGGTGGGACTGGATAATTATTATTTTAGACATGCAACAGGTGGGGAATGGTTATGGGTGCCAAGAGAATGGCTCCCAATTAGGATCTGAGAACATCCTATACTGGAGTCATTTGGAGCTTGTGGTGCAAGGGGCGGGGGATGGAGGGGTTACCATGTGGCCTTCTCCTTTGAGCCATTTGTGGGCCCTGAAAGCGAAAGAGCACTTTCAGAACCTGGAAAGGTTTCAGAACTGGTATGAGGCAGGCTTAACAAGGATTGGGCAGTTATGGAAGGGTGGAAAGTGTGTTTCCAATGTGGACTTGAATCCCGGATGAGGCATGGAGGGCGCAGATACAGCGGGAGCTCACCCCAACCGAAAAAGTTATTGATAGTCAAACTGAGATGAAGGGGTTGATTTTGCTGATGTATGCTACTTTGGTGGAAGCTGGTAAGAGGACAACTGAGAACCATCAGAAGAGGTGGGAAAGGTATTTGGGCTTCGACATAGGTGGAATATTATGGTGTTATATGTGCAGTAGAGCCTTCAAGTCGTCAATCGCCTGCCAATTTAATCTTCACAGTATCAAATTATTACACAGGTGGCAGTATGACCCTATACGTTTTTCTAAGATGTTTATGGGGGTGAATCCATTCTATTGGCATGAATGTGGACCTAGGGTAGACTTTTGGCACATGTGGTGGGGATGTGACAAGGTACAAGTCCACTGGGCTGAGGTGCTTGGATGGATTAAAGAAATAGATGGTGTTTTGCGGGAGCAGACACCACTACTTGTGCTATTTGTGCTATTAGAGACCCTGTAAAAAAAAAAATATATATATATATATATATATATATCTTGGTATGGTTAAATTGCTAAACCCATAGGAACAGCACTTGTTCAGCGGCTTATACCTTCGCTCTCCCTGGAGTAATCATCATAAAACTTTGCAAAAAAAGTATATGACGGCTCTGAATTTTTTCTCCAAGTTTGGTGAAGGTTCGTGAATGGGGGCAAAGTATAGGGGGGTCCCAAAATCTTTTTTTCTCATAGACTGAATGGGCAAAAACTTAGCGCATGGCTACAGGCTCAACAGCTGGACGGATTTTCCCCAAATTTGCAACAGGAGAGGGGGCTTGGGTCAGAAAGCATGCTTTTGTGTGTCTGGTGGAAATCTGACCAGTACTTTTGTTGCAGAGAACTGAAATGTACGTCCCAAAACATTTGTGATATCTGGGTCCGCTCCGCAGACTCATTTCCCTGTTCGCTCTGCAGAACGAAGTCTCATTGGCCTGTGGTACGCCATGCTGTCAGCGAACATTGGACGCGGCCGGTGGTTGGCTGGAGGGAAGTGTGCTGTGCATCAAAGGTTTTGGGAAAACACTGCCATGGTGTATCAGAGGATAGTGTTATGGTGTGTGTGGCAAGGCTCTAAGCCATTGTATGCATGGTTCGGTCTCTTGTACGTAGCAGTGTGCACAGTAAAATTAGTCATATCTGGCTTCGCTCCAGCGTCCCATTTCCCGGTTTGCCACGCGGTCAAAATGTTGATTGCAATGCAGTGTGCGGTGACGGTATCTGTGTCAAAAGTGTTCCATGACGGTGGCATTTTGTATCGTTGGACAATGGGGTGGTGAAAGAGGCTGAAAAACATATTGTACGGTATCTGGAGATTGGAAGAAGGGATGAAAAGTGTGCGGGAGTGAGAAGTGCTTAATGTGATATATCTCATAAGAAGAAGACGGTGGTGTGCCAGCGCTATCTGTGCATGCTCTGCCAATGCGCGGATACTTCAACAGGCAACAATGTTGTGTGGTCATTGCAGGCAGCCTTTGTTATGGCATGGCAGCTGCAGCAGCAAATCTTTCTCTGATGAGTGGTGGAAGGCACATTTGCAGAAGGGGAGTGCATTCCATGAGACATGAGGATTTAAACATAGCGTGTACTATGGGGTGCTGTGTGAGGTAAGTCTGTTGCCCCAGCGATGCATGGCTGCAGCCCTAGCACAAAAAATTATGTACACTGGTTGAAAAGTTATGTCCACTGGTTGAAAGTAGGTGCCACGTTGTTGCTTTTTGTGTGTGGTTCAGCTGCATGCACACCATGTTGGTTGCATGGGTGTGGTGATTGGTAGAACAATCGATAGTTTTCGGTGTATGGGTGGAGATGCTGCCATGACCAGTCGTGCAGTTTGTCCACTGGGTGCACTAACGGAATAGTGTACATATGGAAGAGGTCACAGTGCAACTGGTGCTTATATTGCTTGCATAGTGTGCATTGCGCAGATTAGTAAGTGTTGCAGTACACTACGCACCATTGGTTCTATGCACATACTAGAGTGTTGGGAGCAGGCCCAATGTTGTGCAGATTGTCTTGTTTGGTTGGAATGCTTATAATGCTTTGTGATTGGAAGTGGGTAGCGGTGTCAAACACAACGATATATTTCTGCATTACGGTAATTGGAACATTTGTCCTTGCCTCCCTGCTTTATGGTGCAGCGGTTGGGTGGAAGTGCTGGTGCGCAGGTTGTCTTTGTGATTTCTGGCACATGCCTACATGGTCGCCTGCATGGCTCTGTTATGTTGTGGTGAGTGTGCCCAACAGCCTAGGCCTTCATCACAGCTGCCACAACGTAATGCAGTGATGCAGTTGTCACCCTGCATGCATTTGAAGTTGGTGAGTAGCACACAATGGTTGTGGAGGACATTGTACAGTTGGTAGAACAGCAGAAGTGAGCTGCTATGCGTACATTAGGATATAGTGTTCACCATTGCCCCTGTTGCCCAACAGGGAGCCACAAGTCACCATTTGCGTTTGCAGTGGTTAGGCCCTTATAAGACCCTTGCTTGAGAAAGTGTTTGACCACATTGCCCCATGAAAAGAAGTCAGCAGCGTCAGAAAGTTGCAATATGGACAATGTACAGAGACACGCACATACCGTTCCGCACAGGCAACCGAACGGCATGGAGCCATGCATGCCAAGATGTAGCCAGGGTGAAACGTGGCAGGCTCAATTGCAGATGGGAATGCATTACACATGAAATGAGGAGTACAAGGTGGGGTTCACTAGGGAGTGCTGTGTGTGGTGAGGGCCTAGCATCTTGGATGCATGGCTGCAAGCCTTACACAAACAGCTATGCGGGTTGCTTGCAACTACTCCTCAGATTGTTGCATTTTGTTTGTGGTTTGTGAGTTGTGCATGCATTGTTAATTGCATGGGTGTGCTCATTGTTCGCACATGGTACATTTGCCAGTGCATGGCAGGAGCTTATGGAGTGATCAGTTCTGCAGTATGTCCACTGAATGCTGTAGTGAGAAAGTTTGTGTGTACCAGTGCATAGGGTTCAACTGCATAGTGTATGTGCTTGAGTAGTGTGCATTGTGCAGATTACTAACTACTGTATTGCACTTTGAAGTATTTTATCATTGGAGTTGGTGGAGTGCTGGGAGGAAAAAAACTATGGCTACCTGCAGTTCGTGGTGCTGGGTGCCGCTCTGGGTGAATGTGGATGCTGAAAGCGTGCATCTGTTTGGAGAGCTATTACCTTGAGGTGCTTTCACATGACACAAGACCTGTACTGTGAGTGTGTAAAGGTACGTCTACAGTGCAGTGCAGACATTATAGTGTTTTATGCAGAGATCTTGGATGTGAATGCTACATGCCTGTGTGATTATTGCATACTACCTAATGTGGGAGTGTTACATATTCAATAGTGGAACTGGAATAAGGAGTGCCTGTGCTTTACTAGGGTGTGACCCTCGCTGTAGCTGGGAAGGTGCACGTGCTACAATCTGCCCTGTTGAGCATGGTGCCTTTGTAAATGGAACTGTGGGGATTATCCAATCAGTTGTTGAGGGTGTGGGTCAAAGGAAGAGGCAGTGATATATTTCCCCAAACCTCGATGAAGTGTGGTTGACAGAGATGGACAGAAGCAGAGTGCTCATTGTGGCTGACACCTTTGTGCAAGATCTGCACAGGTATGCCATGGAAAGAGGCTTTGATACAGATCAGTTGGAAGGAGTGAAGGCTATTTGGGGCACAGTGTATGAGTGGGGTTTCGGTGCCATGGTTCTCCTATGTACATTTGTGGCCTCTGTTGGCAGTGTGGATGTTGTGATCGTGTATGATGGAGCGCTACATTTGGGGTACATGTTGTGCTCACATTTTTCTCCATTACCTCAAGAAGTTGATGACAGCAGTGATGCTGATTTTTCCCAAAGCCAAGGTGATTTTCTCCTCCATACCACCAAGAGGTGCATGGGACCATGCCGGTGTAATTTGCCAACAGCCAGAGGTCGGGAGGTGTTTCATACACAGAAGCATGTATGACTTTATTTGCAGTGCTGGGATGCTATGCACCGACTATGACAGCATTAATGAGCAAGATTTGCAGTGGTTCCAAGGAAATGGCATTTGTTTTACCTCCATTGGCAATGCTATTTTGTTTGCAACTCTGCACGCAGCATTGCAGACAATCCTGTAGAACTGTAAGAGAAGCATTGACGTTCAGTCCCTACAAATGTGAGGAGGAGAAGCAAACTGAAAGTCATCGAAAGAAATAAATAAAATTGTATGCAAACACGTACATAACAAAAAAAGGACACAATAAAATAAAAAATAAAACCTTTTGTGTTCTGAGACAGTACTACAGACCTAAACCCCTAAACCCTGTTTTACATTTACCCCCCCCCCCCGAATCCTCCCCATTCCCCTCCCTCCCTATCATGAAAACTATGAGGATTACGCTGTACTTTCATGCTTCCATGTGCCACATCCAGCTATTTTCTGGATGGGAGCCATGGAAAGGAAATTGCTCTATAAGGTTGGTGGGTCTGGTGTATATGCAAACACTGTGCCAGAAGGTCTCTATGTACAAAGAAGTGCAGAAGGCTATGGTGGAAGAGTGCAAGGTAAGGGGCAGGCATCCTGGGTGTATGCATGAACTGTATTTATTTGTTTGCAGTTAGTAACATGCAAGCTGTGCTGCATATGCACACTATTTTTTGAAGAGTGTGCAGTAAGTGGGGTACTGCGGAAATAGAAAACAACTTTGCAGTGTACACAGTAAGTGGCAGGCATCCTACTGTGGTGCATGCATTGTGTGTATGATATCATAGGATGTGCAATTGTATGCTATGGCATTTGTAATGTGCCCACACACAAGTCTACCAAAGTGCAATGAGGCGAGGGAGGGGAAACAGGGGGGAGACAGAGACAATGACCCTACTAGACCAGGTGTGACTTACATCGCCCAAGTGCATGGGTGGAGGGAGGGGAAGGTACAATACATGGGAAGAAGATCAAAGTGTCGGGGAGCCAGGGAGGCTGTTGCAGAGGGAGGCCGCAGGCGAAAAAACACAACTACCATCAACTGTTTTTTTGCAGAAGCGCCTGACCCTGAGGGAGTTGGAGGATGATGAGGGAAGAGCTTGCACACGCAAATATATAGGGAGTTACAGTTGAAGGTATTGAGGTCCCAGGGGCCAGAAGGCCTTCCGCATAATGCAGAGTCTTCTCACTTTATTCCTCGCTGCCACTGGGAGCTATTGGCGACATTTCAGTGCAGGAGAGATACCATCCCAAGTCACGCACTCCTCTTCTGGATGAGTTCCAGAAGGCGGAGAGTAGAATGGGGCAGATTTAAAAAGAGCATGTTGCAATAGTGCAGCTTAGCCAGAAGTATAGCTGTGCAGACAGTGATCTTTTGGAAAGTTGCTTTTGCTTTGTACCATACATTCAATGCTGCTATTGCTGGCATTGGTTTGCAATTTACGTAGGAGGTGGGTTAGTGAGGAAAACATTTCATAGCATTGTTGGAAGGAAGGCAGAGAGTTCATGTTTCGATATTACCCTGTATGATATGGCTAAATGAGAACGTTGTAAGCACATATCACTGAAGTGTCACTTCATGGTAGGGGATGTGGAAAAAAACAGAATGCTTTTAAAGAACGTTATGGCCGCTCAGTGGCACATACCGTGCACATAGGCACTTATAAGCCAGTCATGCACATATTGCAGAAAACGTTTCCGTACCGCCTTTTTGTGGTGATGGGTGCACAAGTGGATGAATATGGATGCACAAATCTTGCAATATCTTACTGAACATTCTACTGGACGTGCTGTCCAGTGACAGCACACTAACAGGCTGAATTTGTAACGGTACCTATGAAGTGTTGTGCAGAACTGACAGTGTTAGAGGGTAACGTCTAGGATGGCATTGGTGAAATTGTGTGTGCCCATTTACCAGTACCCAATAAGGTTGTGCTGGACAAAAGGTAGTGGAAAGGGAAGAAGGACTGTTCCTGTTTTACTGGGGTGCGCCCTTGCGGTACTTTGGGTGCCGCACATGCCACAATCTGCACTTCTTACCTTGCTGGCCAATGTACATGGGACTTTCGGGACTATCCATTCAGGTACTGTGGGTGTGGTTCACAGGAAGGGGCAGTCAAACTGCTGTACATTACACTCTGGGTAGTGAGGCTGTCTGACATGGCAAAACGCATTGTGTTGCCTATAGGTGATGCCTTTCTAGTAGATCTACACAAGTATGCCCTAGAAAGAAACTTTGCTGACAATTTCGGATTGGAAGGAGTGGACGCATTGTGGAACGGTGTCTACGAGCGCAGTTTTGCCGACATGGATACACTTTGCAAAGACCTGCCCACTTTTGCTAGAGCTGATGTTATCGTCATCCACCACGGCGGCATGCATATGGGTTACATGTATGTGGTCTTGTTTTGGCTTGTTCTGTTGACCGAAGAGGTTGCTAAAACTAGTGAAGAGGATTTTTCCCACTGCCACAGTGCTTTTTTCATCCATAACACCACGAAGAGTATGGGACATTGCTCCTGGAAGTTGTTCCAAGCCAGAGGCAGGACGGTGTCTGATCAACAGAAGCATGTATACTTTTTTGGCCGCTGCTGGGATGTTCTTCTGCAACAATGACCTCATTAGTTGTGGAAATGCAGAATTTTTCCAAGCAAATGGCATTTCTTTGTCGACCATTGGTATGCTGTTTTGTTTGCCCGTCTACAAGATGCGATGAAGAGTTTACTGTAACAATATCTGCACAAGAAAACACAAAAAAACAAATAAAAAAGGTGTTTCTCTAAAAGCATCTAAAAAAAAAAGCTCTTTTGAGAGCTGCCCTTTACAACAAACTCCCCCTACACTGGTTGCAAGTTATTCCCCCATGATTTTACGCAGCACGAAAGCCACATCTGGGGATTTTCAGGATGGTGCCCTTGGAAATGGGACTGTGGAGCCACAGGGATTGCGCAACAACGCTTCTGGGCATAGTGTGTTCATAGAGGACTTACATAGAGGACTGTTGTACAGAACTGATACTGTTACATGGAGAGCTCTTCAATGTCATTGGTGGAAGCGTGTGGAACTTTTTAACAGTACGCAATGACGGCATGCTGCAAAGAAGACTCTGGAAAGGGAAGAAGGAATGTTTCTGATTCATTGGGACACTGCCCTCACCGTCCTTGGGGAAATGCATGTGCGCATTCCCCCTTTGCCTCTAGCTACCTATGAGATTGGGACAATGAGGACTATCGCAGTTGTGTGTGTGGGATCACAGCAAGGCCCATTCATAATTTTCTCTATTACTGTGCATACTTAGCCGGATTAACAGGTTGCTATTAGTTGCAGATGCACTGTAGCACAACAGATTTGAGGCACCATTACTTACAGGGCAAACCTATGTGGCCTGCTACTCTGTTCTGAAAAGCTGCAAACAGATTGCACAGCACCTCTGCGATGTGCCCTTTTGTAGGGTTGCAGTGGCCAACCTCCACCCGGAAAGCAGGCCTACATTGTTCCAAAACATACATACATGTGCAACGGCACATTGTGGTGTGTTTGTAAGGGTGTAGTTTCCGAAAAACACTCCGTACATTGCTCAACTCTGCACTTTCCCGGTGTTCGAGAGTCTGGCTTCTGTCTCTGAAATAAGGGCCCACGCACAGCGTGGGTGTGGTCACATGGTGACGTCGCCAGTGTTCTACTTTGGGACGGCTGTCCGCTGTATTGTGTTTTGGGCAAAATGCGTTGTGCTCACGTGCATGGGTGTAATATGCACACGGTTGCATCTTCTCTACTGACTAAAAGTGCGCCACATGTGCGCCGACCATTTTGGTGATACTGGCTATTTATAGGGTACAGCAGGTGGGATGTTTATGTGTATAGCTACCTGTAGGGTGTGGGTGGATGCCTCAACCTAATTAACGTTCCTTCACATATGCTGCACAGTGGCGATGTTACCAGGACACAGAATAACAGATACACATGTGTGTACTTGCACTACGCACAAACGTTTCTCCCACACGCATTGATAGGTGGTGGACAACATGCAGACATGCAGAGCCTGCTGGCGGCATAAGGATGCCTCCATTGTCATTGTGGACAGGCCGGAAAGCTGTGGTGTCTGTAGGACACTTACCTTTTTCTTACTTGAGGTCATTGCAACAAGGACTGTGTGCCGCTGAGTCAGAACACCATTTCAGGTCCAAAAGAATACCACACAAACACTCAGCAACATTCTCATTATTACAGTTTACTTGTACACATGCATAGGACCCATTTGGAAAGGAAAGGGGTAGTCGAAGTCGATTCTTATTGTGGGGAAATAGGGATTTTCACAACTTGGTTGTGAGGGGAGGAAGAGATTGATGTATTACTGTAACGTCTCCCATGAAACGGTTTTTGAGGAAATGGCGGGCTCCGATATGGGGAAGGAGCTACACGTGCAGGTGTGCCAGTGCTGTTTTATTTTGTCCAAAATAAATCCTTGTATGCAACCTTTAAAGCGGCACAATTGTTCACCAATTTCTCCACTTTGACTTCCATTCAGCCCATTTCCCTATGCACAGAGTTTCTTTCCTTTCCTATGCCCGTATGCTGCTGTAGAAGGGTTGCCGCTTGTACTGCCTTGCTTTCCTTTCCAATATGTGCTCTTATCACAAAATTAATGTGTTTGGTGTACATGAAGCAATATATATTACATCATTTGCGGGTCACAGCACTGTGCGTACCAATGGGGTTACTATAGAAAGTCATTGCATCATGAGGGAAACGTTCCTCCTGCCACTGTAAGGTGCTTGCCATTACTGCGTTACAAAAAGCCAAGTTATGCTTCTGTACTATTGCATACTGCAGCACCTGTGCAATTATTAGACAAAGTTTAGGGTCCTTACTACATATTGTAGTGACGTTCAGGTCATAGCACTTTCCAGTCGTTGCTATGGCCGTCCATTTTTTGCTCCCCTTTACAGTAGCAGTGTGGTAAGATTAGTGAAGGCAGACATCCCTTCTGTTTTTGATGCATACCATTATGGTGCACTCCCTATGCCTTTGACCTGTTTGCTTCATAAGTACACAATTTGCAAACCTACTCTATTTGCCCTGGCAATTCCCTTCAGAATGAAGCTAAAGACCCTACTCTTTAAATAAACTGGACTAGCGACCTCTCTCAGCTCCCCATGATACGATCTTCTGTGTGTCTATACTTGTCCCGTTTTTGTAATCACTGTCCTGTCTTTTTGGAATGCGCTCTGATGCCTTTGGGCTTTAGTGCTATATAAATAAATAATAATAAATAAATAAATAAATAAATAAATAAATAAATTCTTGCACATGGTGGTGTTTGTCTATGTTCTTTGCTTTTGGCAATTGGTACCACTATGTAAGAGAGCACCTGCCTTTCTCAGCAGGTTGGATGCCACACGATCTCTGCAAACAGGCGCATAGTCCACAACTGCTGTCCGCATTAACATGGTGCCAGCAGTTGCACTAGGTTACACAGTTCTTGTTTACAAACTAAGGGTATTCTGCTATAAAACAATGAAATTCACTGACAAAAAATGTTGTCAAAGGGACGTTATGGTTAAGGTGCACTAGTAAAATCCTATGCAATTCAATAGACATATGTTGTTACAGTGATGTTATGGTTACAGATAAAACCGGAAAAAACCCAGAAATTCGCAAGTTATGGTCAGCTAAGAAACCATAACTTGCACTACCCCTGTGCAGTGCAAGGACTAACACCCATGATATCAAAGATGACATCACAAATATCACTCATGACATGACTGATGACATCACATGTGTGGCTCCCTCTTTTTTTGTTCAGTGACATATGTACACTGAGTGCTTGTCTTCACTGGGAATCTGGAACTAAAAGTGGTACATGTGCTATATTTGTTGACCTTACCCTTCTCATATGTTCTGACACTACTTTCCTTAGGGTGCTGTCATGGGTTTTGACCCATGTTGAATCAATAGACTGGGTAGATGTGGGGATGAGCTGTTGCCGCCCATTATTCTATCCCAGAACAAACTAAATCAATAGACTGGGTGGATGCGGGGATGAGCTATCGCCGCCCACATTCACGCCAGAATAGGAGAACTGCGCAGTTGGCACGAGACCACTCCAAAGATACAACCTTCTTGTGGGGAATTCATTTTCTTAATCCCAAAAATGGTTGCATTACCAGTACTCACCACTATCAGAAAGTCGGCGTTTTAAAACCACCAGACTTTTGTGTAAAACTGAACAAATGAAACAAAACCAGACCAAGGAAAGACTTGCTAAGAGGTGGATACAATGTAAAACTATATTCTGAAATGACTTGAAGGAAGTAATTATTTAATGTATATGTAAAAATTGTCAGTTTGATTTGAATGTAGAAAACTGGGAACAAAAAGTGACATTTAGCTGAAACCTGGCTTAATGAAACTGAATTCTGCCTGACAACTACCCCCGACAGGAGTTGATACTGGATCAACAGCTGTGTTCCCAGGCCTGGCTGCATCCTGAGGTCACATGGCCCTGTTGATTAGATTAGGGGTGGAGCAGCTGGGGACTACAGGGAGTTGAACAAAGGCCTGTCCTGGACTCAGGCAAATGTTATATTAGGGGGCCGTAAAGTGGCTTCCTCTTAGAGGAAACTGGGAGGGGCAGTGCCTCTGCTAGCAGCTGAGCTTGGGGGAAGTGGATAAACCAGTTATTTCACCCTGTGATGTGGGAAGACACACCCCTTTTTGACCAGGGCATAATTTTAAAAAGATAGATAACTCATAGTGCGGACTTGTCAGAATTATATAAGTAATATCATTATTTTTGTGATTTTTCTGTGAACATTTTGAGATGCGTTATGACCCTTTGGTGTATTCTGGGGGGTTGCTAGCGGAAAATAGGGTCTCACTCCAAATGTCTGCATGTTAAAAATCTGACACTTCATCAATGAATGTCCATACTCCTTGCGCACATGTGTGCAATTTTGGGTAAATGTCCGATATTGCAAAACCAGTTAAAAAGCGCAAAATGTTGTCATTTTTGAATGCAAGCCCCCAGGAAGATCAGAGGCGGACAAGCATGGACCAGAAGGAATATATAATGTGCACATGTAATTTCAACAAATTGTATATCTGGGAAGGATGTATTTGAATCAAATATAGATTTGTGGGCAAACTGACCAGGGGAGGATCCTCTGACCCATAAACAGACTTCACCATGCTGACAATCCATTTCCTTCCCCAATCATGGGAGAGGGGAGAATTGGGCCAATGACAAGTAGAGAGGGGCAGGCTTAGCTAGGCCCAGGCACAAACCCATTTTCAAAACACATAAAAAGAGACTGCTGGGACAGGTAGAGACATTCAATTCCATTTGCTGCGGAGCATGCTGACCGACGACTTCACATCCAGAGATCCAGACTTCAAATCCATCAATCTCCAGAACCTGTAGCAGTACCCAGAAAGCAGTGTTACATCCAGAATCCAGACAGGCTAGACCAGCAGAGCAGAGCTGACCCAGATCACTGTGAAGTGCCGAGACCAGAACCGGAGTCCAGTCCAAAACCTGACCAGATCCGTGGCGAGGCCTATTTCAGATTTATATTGTGAGTACCTAGCAGAACTGTGCAGAATCTCGTAGTTAAAATAATCTAATCAAAACTATTTTAACCTAAGTAGAACTGCCTTCTAGAAATCGTGTCATCTGTCATTTTTAAAGCTGCAAGCTGTCACCTGTCATTTTGAGTTTTACTTTAAATCTGAAAAACTACCTTTATTAAATCGTCCGTATCTCTGGAACCGTTTGGGCTAGGAATGAAATTTAACTTTCATCTGAAAGCTTAGAATCTAGGCTTTCCAACAAACCTAGAATCGACTTGCTTATACTTTTGCCATAATCATGATTCACGCACTTGCGAATTTTACCGCGATTTGCGATTTGGTTAAAAATCCAGCCATGTGTAACCATCAGCAGTCATTTCTTTCCTTGCTAAAAATTTGTTTGCCTCTTAATCACCATCTCTGAATCATTGCTAAAGTGAGCCTGAACTCATCCCAAGTATCTCTCACTCACCCTGAACCTCCTAAAGGGAATTAAAAGCATTTCAGCATATTTCTCACTTCATTGCCACCACATTCAAAGCACTTGGGCCTGTGTTTTAAAACTCATACCGGTTTTCTCTAAGCTTGCTGGGGGGGAACTGAATTTCGTATTGTATTTGATTGCATTCCTGAGAACTGTGTGCTCCTCTTTCCATCTACTTCCATGTCTTACATTGCATAGGGGAGGGAGGTGAATTGCCAGAGAAAAAGTGATTATATTATCTTTTGCTAAAATAATCTCAAGTATTTCTGTACTGCATTTTATTCCTCATTGCTTTTCCCTTGAAATCGTAAAAGTATTTTTGCTACTTGATCCATCCTATACTAACTCCTCATTGATTATAAAGAAGTGTGCTAGTGTCAGATTACCCATTGTTGATTAACATTATATTTATAAGGGCGATATCGATTATTAATTTATTATAAAAGCGTGGTATCTATATTTTGTCTTATTTCTCAAATAAACCTTTTAAACTTGCAAAACAGAACTACTTCTTGGCTCAGTGGGGTCAGGGGGATTCTAAGAGAGGGGTGTTATATAGGGGTAGTCATCCAGAACTCATGAACTGGAAATAAAGATATATCAATAAGGGTTTCCATTCAGTATCCCAGACTAGGCATTGACTTAGCTGTAGTGTTGAATTGAATCTTCTTACAGTGCACACACATGACATGATACATATACATAGGGGAAAAAGTAAGCCTGAAACCCAGAAATCATTTCTGTGCATGAAGACAATCAGTTAGGGTATGAACACTTTCTGGTAGTACTGCTACTGTTTTGCTTGCTGTACTTTCCTTGTATATGCTCATATTTGTGTGCATTGTCGTACCTTTACATTTTGTGTACAGTAGTACCATTATGTAGTATGGGAAGCATTCTTAGCTGCTTATTACATGTTGCACAGTACACAAAACCTTGAAACGCAAACATTCATCACTTCACTATCCAACATGGGAAGATTTTGAATAGTGCATCTGTATGATGCATGCTGCAGGCAGTGGCTACATTTCTACATGAGTTGGGTCATGTGCTGGAAAGAACTCTGTAATGCAATAGTGTTTATAGAAATTCATTAACTGTTTATCTCATAATAGTTCTTCCAATGATCTCTGATAGTTTTCTACCAACATTACAATGCCAATCCCTTGTGGAGGTCTTTTCATGAAAACTAAGTGCACATGTGATGTCATCAGTAATGTCATGAATGACATTTGTGATGTCATCTATGATGTCATGGGAGTTACTCCTTGCAGTGCACAGGGGTAGCGCAGGTTATGGTTGGTTAGCTGACCATAACTTGTGAATTTCTGGGGGTTTTCGGTTTCACCTGTAACCATAACATCCCTGTAACAACGTATGTCCATTAAAATGCATAGGTTTTGACTTGTGCAACTTAATCATAACGTTCCTTTAACAACTTAACAAAAAGGTATATGGCCCTCTCGGAATGATTCTGCAAAATCTGGTGTGGTTTTGTCAAGGGGGGGTCCCAAATCAGATTTTCACCAAACGTGCACCAGAAGTGGCGGCTTGGTTCCAAAAGCGTGTTTTTGTAAATGTGGTGTAAATCCGTCCTTTTTAAAAGATTGGCAAAAAGTAGTTCAAAGAAAATTAGTGATATCTGGGTCCGGTCCCCTAACTCATTTCATGATTGGGAGTCTGGGGACACCTCTGGACCAATCAGAGAGCTGGTCAATGTTCACAGACACCAAAAACGCACGCTCATTGGATGTTGAAAAACATTAGGCGCGTCGATCATTTGAAACAGTCTCCAAGTTGTATCGGCAGACAGCATCACTAACCACGGACAGCGCAGTGAGAAAAGGATATGGAAATTACATTTGGGGTTATTGTATGGCCGGAAGAGGGCCTTGAAAGGGTGGGGGAGTGGAAAAAAATTGAAAAAGAGCTGTGTTTATAGGTGAATAAAAGCATTGCAGGTGCTGCCATGTCTGTGGATACCGTGGTAGTTTGCGGACCCGCACATGCCACCCCAGTGTTTTGGAAAGTCTGGTATGAAATGAGGACATTGGGGGACTAGCCAATCAGGTTTTGTGAGTCTGAAGGAGGAGTTGAAGTGTACAGGAGTATGGGATAGTAAGTGTGTTCTTAGTTGTGTGCAGTAAAGATGGCTATGGCTATGGCTATGAAAAAGCAGAGTATGTGAATGGTGGGAGATTCTTGGATCCATTCAATACAAGTTTATACTGAATCTCATGGCATCTCTGCTACTATTGGATTGGGCAATGTGACTGCAGGATCTTTGGAGTTTGCTATGAAGGATATGATCAGAAGCGTAATGGAACTGTTTCCAGCTGACAAGATCATTTTTTCTGAAATCAAATATGGAGACGCCCAAACCTTTTTTTTCCTCAAATGGAAGAAGCTAGACAGCATGTCAATAAAGGTGTATGTGCTTTTTTATATGCTTTAGGAATGGCATATTTTGACAATGAAAACCTCAGGTTGGATAACATAAATAGTTTTTGAGGAAATTAGTGCATTTAACTGTTGATGGAAATCAGATTTTTCTTTTGAATATCCAAAATGCACTGAAACAATTTTTATTAACTCTTGAAATGTGTCATGAAGTATTTTTTTAGTAGATGGAGTAAATAATAAACATAAATAGAACAAAAAATAGAAGCAGTTTTTGTGAAAGTTACACAAAATAATTAAGTTCAGTAGAACATTTGTCAGTTCAGTGTATGAAACCCTCCCAAAAATACAAAAAATAAAAGGTTCTTTTTAGAGCCACCATTTTTGAAAGAAAAACAAGTTCATTGATTTTAATTCCCCCATCCCACGCCTGGAATTTTCCCGATGACAGATGCCAATCCTAAACTACTGGAAGGCTCCTGGAAGTAGCTGTCAAAAAAATGCTCTCTCCTGGTGTGCTAGATTGAGAATGAATAAAAGTAACAAGTGGGTCCGCTCAGAGGAACTGTCCACAGACTACCATTCCAAAAATAGGCCCGGTAAAGTTTTAAAAAGTTGACAGATCAACAAAGAATGGTTCTAGAAGCTGTGGAAGGGTAAACATTCAACTTCAAACACGCTAGATTGGCCACAAATGTAGTTTCAAACTGTCTACAGTGATGGACACTGCCTGAGGACAGGCCATAATGCTGCGTAGTGTGGTCACAAGATCACATCCATGGGTGTCTGCCGTGACAGTGGGTGTGCGCGCAGCTTGCTGAGCGGGGGACGCAGGATGCATGTGCATTAATGTCTTTGATTTATTTTTTGTGAATTTGATTGGGATGATTGCTGGGGGAAGGGGGAACGGTACAAGTAGGAAAGTGACAATCAACATTTCTAATAACATGAGTTTTAACATAGTTCAAAAGTTCTTTAAAGTCAATGCTACATTCATCCAATCATCCAATTTTGAAGACAAGGGGCCTCATTACGAGTCCAGCACCATTCCGCCCGGTAATTCAGGCGGCAGAATTCTGAAAATCCCCATTCCCATGGATTCCCATAGGACTCCATGGGGATGTGGACCATGGAAACATCGGTTCCGTCTATGACAGAGCCAGTGTTTCCATGTTCACCTGCAGGTGGGTGGTGTTACTCCCACCAGGTCAGACCTGGCGTGAGTGACACCTTCCACCTGCAGGACTCGGAATCAGCCGGTACGGAAACTATGGTGGCGGTGAATTTACCGCCACCGTTGTTTCCGGACCGGCTGACTTGTAATGAGGCCCAAGATCATTATTTAATTCTCTTCACTTGGGGTTTGGGATTGTATTTCTGATTGTTGGGATTCTGCATAATTAACCTGTGGTGTATTTTCTTCATGTAAACTATGTACTATAAGAAAATAATGAATGATTATTTCAATGAGCTCTCCATAAATTATATTATTTGTTTATATGGAAAGATGTATTGTTTACCATTAGAAATGTCATCTTCACTCATTTCTTTTTTGGGAACGTTTTCTTCTAGCCACTGAAATGTGTTTGCCATTTCTGTGAAATAAGAAATTGTGCTATTTGCTTATGAGAAATGTTTATATAATGAATGGTAATAATATCATTGGTTAATTTGCATAACTTATAGAATTAGTACTTTTTGGGCAGCTTATATATTTGGCGTCGTTCGATGAATGGTCAACAAACCTTTCAGAGAGACGCATACTGATTGGATGTTTGAAATCATGAGGTGCGTAATCATTTTAGAAACATTCGCCATATTGGATGGGTGGAGCATGGCCTTTGACCCGGACAACACAGTGATGGTAAGAAGTCTGGAAAATATGTTTAGGGTTATTTTGTGGATGAAAGAGGGCTTGGATAGGGTAGAGGACTGGTAAAAAGTTGGTACAGTGCTATTTCTATAGGTGAAAAACATCTGAGCAGTTGCTGCCGTGTGTGTTGTTAATTTTTCTGTCCGCTGATGTTATTGAGATTGGGGTGTGGGATGGGTCTGGGTGAGTCTTGTTATGTGAAGGTGTATTGTACATACTTGTTATATGGTTTAATTCTATTGTGGTGGTTGTAGCCAGAGGCCAGATTCTTGGGGGCGTGGCTGTAGGCTGTGCCCCCAAGAATCTGGCCACTGGCCACATACAGTATAGTAATATATGTATAGTTATTATAGGTACTATAGTGGGTGTATACTATATTTGTAATATGATGGGATGATATATTTGAAGTGTACATGGTATTTATGATTGTAGGACAATTGAGGATATTCCTCCTCAATCCCTCCTCTGCCTTTGACATGGTCAACCATTCTATCCTCATTAAACGGCTACTTGATACTTTTGGCACCACAGACTGGGCACTGGACTGGCTGTCCTCACAAAACATCATTTGCAGCTGCAAATGGGCTGTTTCTCCTCCACCAACTCACTCTCTACCTGCAGCGTCCCCCAGGGTTCTATCCTATTGCTTGGGCTCTTCAATATCTATCTTGTCCCTCTGGCTCATCTGATCTCCTCCTTCTCTCCTCATTTCCAGTGTTATGCTGATGACACACAGCTTTCCTTGAAACATCCCTGTACTACTTTCTGCTCCCCGTCTTTTATTCCCGATTGTATGATTGCCATCCAGGCATTGGGCCTCATTACAAGTTTGGAGGTAGCCATGATGCTATTAACGCCCTGGCTGCCTCCGAACTCGGGTCCGGGTTACTTGAATGAGGAATTACCGGGTCATTCCAACCTTGGAGGTCCCAGTAATTCCTCATTCAATAAACCCATCCCCATTCCCATTTGAGCCCCCATACGGCTCAATGGGAATGGGGATGGAGCTAATAACGGGCCCGTTAATAACAGGCCCGTTATTAGCTCCCTGGTCCCCTTGCGGGACCCGGAAAGGATGTCTGGTCTGACCAGACATTCTGTGCGGGTCCCAGAAGGGAACCTCGTTTTAGGGCGTAATGGGTTTACCGGCAATGGCACCATTACCGGTGCCGTTAAATCCATTCCGCCCACCTCCAATGAGGCCCATTGTATACATCTAATGATCTCTGTCTCATTGACAGTAAGATGGAGATCCTCCTTATTGTGTCACCAGTGCTTTGTTTCCCTCCTAACCTCTGGCCGCCATTTTGGGCCCTCTCATGCCCTCCATCCTGTGAGGCCAGTGAGGCCAAAAAAATTGAGGTCATATTTGACTCCTCTCTCTCCTTCAGTCTTTAGATCTTGGACCTTGTTAAGAAGGCCCTCTTTCAGCTTCACCTCCTTACCTGCATTCTACCTTTCCCCACCTTCCCCCAGAAGCTCAACATCTGTATAGCCCTGGTCCTGTCTAGGCTGGACTACTGCAATAGTCTTTTCCTCAACCTCCCCCTTTGTTCCCTATGCCCCCTTCAGCTAATCCAGAATAAGGCTGCAAGACTTATCCTTGGTCTCAATCCTAGGGATCATATCTCTAGAGCCTTAAAATCTCTACATTGGCACCTTGTGGGTACAATGATGAAACTGAAGACCCTCTGTATAATCAACAAAACTTTCTGGTGCCTGGGGCCGCATCTCCAACTTTCTCTCCCAAAATACTCCCCTGCTAGAGCCCTCTGTTCCTCTAACTCCAATTCTCTGATTGTCAAATGATTCTCCAAACACAGAGCGGGAAGTTGGTTTCTCTCTCTTCAGCTGGTGCCAATCTTTGGAACAGCCTTCCTGCTCCACTTAGACTTCAGCCGGACTTCCTTAAGTTCAGGAAATTTCATAAAATGTTCCTCTTTCCCTCTGTCCCTTCCCTGCTAACTCATACCACTGCCACTGAGACTGGTGGCCTGGCCCCTCATGAACAGGGTCGGACTGGGACAAGAAATAGGCCCGGACACCCAAAAAAAGTGGCTCACCCCTTGCCTCAAAAAAGTGGCCCTCAAACCATGATCCATGAATCACGGCAATTCACGACTTCACAGAAAATGCAACTTATGGAGGGTTAATCTGTCTGTTGCATGTTGGTGTGGTATAGACAAAAAGAGGCTGCCCATGTACCGGGAGGACTGCAGGGCCTATAAAGCTATAACTGGGGGGTGGTCCTACCCTCTAGAATTCAAATGCATGCAATACAATTTAAATGCACAATAGTTTGAACCCTTGCGAACACCCAATTTAATGGGGCATTCACCATTTTAACAAACACAAACTGCTAATGAACATATATATCATCCATATTTTGTAGAACAGCTTTTTATTAATTAGCTGATACTATGGTTTTACTTTGCATGTTTTTTAGAGTATTCTTTTGTAGAGAGAAAAAGGTGATCAACATGGTAGTGACAAGCCATTGATGTTGAACATAGTTGTGTCTACAGTACAGTACACAAACCTAAAAGTTTACACAGCGTGATAAGTGCGTTAACACATTTCATGAATAGGTGAAAACCAACATGTAGTTAAATACAAAGAACACAGAGTGTATGTGAAAGTAGGAGGAGGGAGACATTCGCTGAAGGTCTCCTATGCCCGGCTAGAGTCTGACCTCGTAGCATGTTGGTGTGGGGCAGTTTTTTTGGTCAAAGTGGGCCATTTTTTGGCCAACATGGCCAGTAACAGTTTAATGAGTTACTTCACTATGCGGCTAGTATTTTTAACCATTGTTGCCTATTTCAATATTCTTTAAATTGAACAATTTGATTACAAATGCAGGACTACAAGTCCCATAGTGCAATATGATGTGACGACAGCGGGTAATCTGAGGGTCTCTCACAGGGCCCCCAGACTGTACTGATGTTGGCTGCTGAGCTCCCCGGTGTGCAAGGGTCTATGTGCAAGACTGGCAGGTGTAGCCATTTTGTACTTGTATGCAGTTCAAATGGCAATTAGTCTTGTTTGTTGGATACAGCCTCATGTGTGCAGCTGGTTCCACAACATGCTAAGTGTGGCTATCATATGCCTAGGTTACCCAAACACATGTACACATGATTGATCCTTCACAAAGCACACCGGCACCACAAGACTACATTTCTAAGAATGCACTCTACTTATTTGACACAGAAATTCAAACATGCCCTACATTACACTTTGCCTCACTATGTAGAAACTCCCGATGGCAATACATGTCCCACACTGCACTATGACTGACACAGTGCAGAGCACAAGGAATTCCATGTCCCTCAATACATTATTCCCTACTGATTAATGATGTCACCAATTACCATAGGTGTTCTCTCGGGTGATACTTGTAGGCACCTATACTGGGTGAATCACGGGGCTGGCAGATGCGTATGTCGGAATGCATTCCCTCACTGAATATTTACACCCTCATAGTGCACAGCATGCCTTGGAACACATACAGCTTCTGTACATCTCTCCTCACCAAACTATAGGTCCCCAGACTGCCCTCTGACTCTTGTGATCTACTTATCACAATATACAACGTGGCTTACTTACGAAAAACAGAAGGCTATGTATCCCATAAACCAGCTGGCCGCCCTCAAAACAGACACCTCAAGATGTCTACATGTTACAAAAAGCACTCGCTCTGTTCAGAGGCATCCAACACAATATAGAGAAAATGAGTATCAAAGGGAGCCAGGAAAAGCAAGCCAGAGATGGATTATTCGAATTGTGAGTGGAAAGATGAAAGAACACGTTTAGCAGAATCATAGATTGAGCGAAGAGTTGCTAGCTTGCTAGGCCGCTAGACCAATCAGAAGGGCAGAATAGCAGTCGATTCAAGAGAAGATGAACAAATGCTCAATAAAATAAAATAAATAAGGCCACAATTAGAATTGTTCGCAGAGTAAAAGGAAAGAAAAGGACGAGCCTTGTGCATGTTATACAAATGGAAACTACAGGAATGAGCAATGTTAAAAATGTAAAGAGAATCAGATCACAAATAACATCAGGATTGTGTGTTATCCTCCCCAAAGCATGGCAGCAGCATGGAAGCATCTGGCAGAACTCTGTGGGATACATGTTTGTTGTAGTTACAGCCAGGGCATACACAGGTAGTTAGACAAGAGTCTCAAAGGCAAGCACCTTTTGCATGATCCCATCCTCTCTGATCCCAACCATCAACTCACTCAGGTATCACATACCACACTCAGCATTCCACAAATACCCCGCATGTCAGCCACTGTTGGTACAACATAGCAAGGTCACAGAACACCACACACCTCCTTTCCTAAAACAATCAAAAAGTCCTCGCACCAATACCAAGATGTAACCAACCAACCAACCAACCAACAGAGAATCCATTCAGAGAACCAATACTCACATACAGACCAAATCGTCATAAAGCATTAAGGAGTGAGCACTACCATGCAAGGTGTGCCATGATGCACATAAAACGTAAGCGGTCCAACATATCAACCAACATAAGCACGGGCAGGCTTTAAAACATGCCCACAGGGTAGACGAGCAATAACGTCTTTTTGCGGTACCTGAGCCGGATCCAAGCTCTAGATGCAGAGCAAAACTTGTTACATTGCAAACACACTGAAACCCCAAAATCGTCCCTTCGTCACCATACCACAAAGCTGGGATAAATAAGCAGGACGTAATTCCTGTGTGTGCTTGGAGTGGTGCTCTCACTGGTCATCAATAGGGCATGCTGTGTACGTACCTCGTGAAGGAGGCGGCCCGGCCAGCACGTAAAAGGTAAGGGAGGTGGGGGCGTGCATTGCACCCTGCCTGATGCTATATCACTGCAGAAGCCGGGAACCTTCAGTAATCAACAGCACCCCATCTACGGTCCATCCCGAGACCTGCTGCCATGCATGCTTCCAAAAGCGCTATGAGCTGCAGGGGCCAGGGCTGCAAGTCGTGCTGTGCCTAATGTACCTATCTTCCCGCAGAATACATGTTTATTCATGTGTAAAGCGCACACGCTTCTTGGCGCTGAACCAGGCAATAATGTAATATATTTTTAATGGTTAATGCAACGCGCTTCTTGACACTACAGCAGGCAATAATTGACATCTCTTCGCTCTAGCTCTAAAATGTGTATTCATTTGTGAAAGCAAACCGCTTCTTGGCACCATAGCAGACACTAAAGTGTATCTCTTTCCTGCTCAGACTCGCTGGGACTGGGAGTAATATGGATGTCAGTTGGTAAAGCGCACACGCTTCGTGGCGCTGTAGCAGAGAATAATAATGCATATCTCTTCCCAGTGGCACTGAAATGTGTATCCATTTGTAAAGCACCAATGCACATCTCTGCTCGCTGTGGTGATGACACATGTGCATTCTGTTATTCATTTGGAAAGCACACCTGCTTCTAGGGGCTGCAGCCGACAATGGTGTGAATCCCTCCCGCTGACTCCGATAGCTTTATTCATGTGTGAAGCGCAGACGTTTCTTGGCGCTGCAGAAGACAATAATGTACAGTCTTCCCACCGGCTCTTATATGTGTGTTAATTGGTAAAGCACACTGCTTCTCAGTAGGGTTAGGAGCAGCAGACTAGTTGGACAGCACAGACCAAGACTCGGAGGGCTGTGGCTTGAAGAACAGAGGGCGAGTGATGGACTAATCCTTCACTGAAGGAAATGTGCGTGCGCGGACTGCGCGCATGTGATCCTTTACTGTCCAGCTTGCATTGAACCTGTTGGCAGTTGCAAACAAAAGGCCCTCTGAAAGGGTGCCCAATGCCTGGCCAGTGGCCACATGTCACACAGCAAAAAACTGCACAATGAAACAGTAGTCAAAAGGGATCGTGCGAGAAGGCCTGCAGCCACTTCACATGTCTCCTTAGTGAGTTAAAGCGGACTACAAGTCCCAGCAGTCCCCATAGTTGGGTCGCCATACCCCCACCGCAATGCACATTAGCACTTAGGTGGGCAAGCCAATAAAATTAAATGGAGAGTCGTGCCAGATCCAAGCCGGATGTCTGGCTTGGCCCAAAGAGCCAAACAACAAGCTGAAACATTGAAAGACGTGTTAAACGGCATAATATTATGTAATTAACTGAAGAGACATAATACAAAATGTTGTATTCATCATCCCCATAGAATACTATAAAAAATCATTGTCTACAAGCAAAACTGGATTAGAACGTTTCTGAAGAACGATGAACTCACACCTGGGGGTCCTTGAATGAAAGCGCAACAGGGTGGGGGGGCATGACAATACCGGTCCTTGACCACGCCGACGACGGCTCCTCTCCTCCACTGCTGGCTGTGCTGGCTGCTGCACACTCCCTTCTGGCTGCTGCTGAGGGCGGCCTGAGGCTGAGCCACATGAGGTGCCCAAGGTGGCGGTGGAGAGCGGGCGTGCTACTGCTGCAGTCTGCTGCTACCTCTGTGTGTGTACCCAAAATGCCCAGGCCAAGCAATACCCTGACGAGAGAGGTCACGGGATTGACCTGACCTCTTCATGCTGAAGGCGCGCAGTTCTGCATTGCATTGGCTCACAGTCGCTGTCATTTCCCAGTTCCCAGCCCCAGGGCACTCAGACAAAGTTACTTTCAACTTTGTAAGTGTATCAATTTGATGTTGTAACTTGGCACCTGCAAAGTTGAAAGGAACTAGCCAACTTGCAAATGGACTGTACTGCCGTGTGCACACTGCGAGGCCAGGCCCGGCAACCCAGACAGGGTGGGTGGGGATAGGTGTAACTAAGTGTTACAATTCGCAATCAGAAGTGGCCTGGCAGGCGCCAGCCATGCTGTCGCCGGATGCCAGACCTGTGGGCTGAGGGAGGACGCCACACTAAAGCAGGCCAGCACCGGGGGCTGGTTCCTGAAGTGTGAAGGCTTCACAATGAAGCCCATGCCTGGGCCGAAACCGGCCCACATGGTCTTCAGGAACCGGCCCCCAGGTCCCAAGCCATGATTTTGCATCGGCCACGGGCCGATGGGCCGACGACCCAATCCGACCCTGCTCATGAACCTCACAGGTTCCGCGCCCTATACCTAGTCGACACCAGTACCCCCTTCATCACTGCACTTGCGGGCGTATCATCTGGCGGCTGTGCACCCCACACTTGGGACTTCTCCACCCCAGCACTTAGCCAGTGGCCTTACACTTTGGCATCCCTTGGCACTTCCCTCCCAGGTTCCCATCAGCACTTGTGTGTCCCTACTCCCACTTCCATTCATGCACCTCTATCACAACACAATGCATATGTGCTTTTATTGCAGCACTGTGTGCAGGTTTTTTGTATAAGTAAGGGAAATGCAGATACAAACGATTTCTAGAATATTGTTAAGTGGCAGTTGGTGTGTGGAAGTATTATATGTTGATAGGGTTACATGTTGAGTTTTTGAAAGTGATTGGTGGGTGGATGTGTGACTGTTTGAAAGCAGACAATGAGGGAGTGTTTCAAATATAAAAATAAAAAAGGTAGAAGGGCTGTCCTGGCAATGGTGTGCACATGCCATTCAGGTCTTTAAATGATGCCTGGCCTGGAAAGGGAACTGCAGAGACCCTGGATAGTCATGAGGGTCCATGGATTGTGGCCCTTATTGTAAAGTATTTGTGACAGAATAGTGTTTCTGTCCTTTTTTGTTTTTCTCTAGTATTCAATTATCCACTACTTCAATTAGCATAGTACAAAATGATAATTGGGATATTGGAGAATCTTATTGAGTCCAACTACTTTATTGAAAAATGTAAACCAGATGGAATCTATAAGATTATTTTTTTAGTTCTATTTTTTAACTGTGAAAGGTGGCTCCAAAAGGAACTTTTTTTTGGTGTTTTTTTATTGTGTATTTTTGGGGGATTTTTTGCAGGAGAGGCCAGGATGTATGATGGGGTGGGAAATGAGGGAAGGGGCACCAACCACAGATATGGAGGGGAAGGTGGACAGGGGAAGATGTTGGGCATGCTTTAAAACTAAGGTTGGGGACAGTGTTTCTCATGCTTTTTGATTACAGCTTCGAAAGCACTTTACGGATCCACGGATCCACCCGTCTACTGTGTCAATTCTGACTAACCCAAAAATAAGAGTCCAATTACACATACATGTCGGCAACATACCCTGCTGAATAACCCTACGTAACAATAAATAGCCAAAATAAAACATCATAAAATTCACATTTGTAGCACTGCCGACCTACACTTAATGATCCAAGAACCACTACATAAATGCAAATATACAATGGCCCTTTGAGACCTCAAACAGTGTACTAATGAACTTAGCATAAGCAAAACATGAATACTAGGGCCACACTTCAAATGCGTAGTACCTAAAATGTAGAAGGTACTACAACATAAACTACAATTTTGTACACACTCAGACTCTAAGCCATGAACAACTAACAAAACATAGGCTAGCTCTAACCTAACCAATAGAATCAGAATCCTATGAGAACAAATATTGCATGCTTAGGTCAACAGAGGGAACAGGGACCACACTCATTAAACAGAGAAACAGGTGTGTTATAGCACATACTCTTGAGTACACAAACAGTACCAGTGCATTACGGGTCAACTCAAAGCTCTGTTAAAATAGATACTGATACGAAAATCTCATTCCCCACATACTAAATTCTCACCAGGCTGAGTAAACCTAGCCATCCAATGGCTGAAAAAAAGAACTATCTCCAGAAGCAAGGAGAAGGCGTAGTGCCTCTGGAAAGTAACTCGTTTTTGATGATAGCTCTGCAATGTCTCCATCTCTGACACGAGTGGACGATCAGTGATGTTGGTTACACAAAGTCACAACCCAAAAAGAGAGACACCAGGGAATAACAATACTTCATTTGAAGTATTGTGGATCCAGTCTGGCCCCGGACTCATAAAACTCTATATCATTAACAACAGAACTGGATCATTGTTACTGTGTGCTGAGGGTACGCATCTACTCAACTCACGACTCACAGTATACAAAATATCTTTATTGAATCATTTAACACCTCTACAACAATCTCTAAAACTAGTGGTAGCAATTCATAAATCAAAAAATCGAACCACATTCACTCCTTCAAACATTCCCATAGTCACACACAAATACAAACCAAAACAACTTTCAAGTAATTCGTGTGGATTTGCATATTCACAGAACATGATAGATATCAATGTTAGCATTAAAAAATAACATAAAAACATTCTGAACGTTACTAACATCTACTTAAAACACAATCCAAATAAATTGTTGCATAATCGCCCACACAAAGTCACGACCACAGGTTATTAAATCCAGGATCTTGCTGAAGTGTCAACTCGCAGGCTCCCCAAAATCGAAGAGGGCCAGGTTTGATGGCATACATTATTGTGAAGGCAAACGTGGCGGTGTGCTGCATTGTCCCAAAATGCCATTATTCATCATTTCTGCCTTGTCAACATGGAGGACAGCACCTATCCACCATACTATGTCCACTACAAACCTGGCCTGTATGATGGTGATTGCCATCTGTGGAATACACTTGACAGAGCAGCATGCAGGTAGGAATGGTTCCTCCACTCTGATACCGTGCATCTCTTCTCAAATGAGCCATAGTAAACTATACCACCGATAAGAACTGAATGTAGGAGTGAGAACTATGTCATGCTGACCCTTGCAGAGCAGCCTAAATTAGGAGGAGGATCCTTCTCACTCATCACAAAACCTTGTGCTAAAGGGCCAGCAATGTCTGCTTGATTGCTTTTCTTTGCGCCCTGAGAAAATGAGCTGTAGTAAGCTATCATTTGCCCACTGAACCACTGTCTAAAGGCTACCAATTTAAACAGTGCATTCCGGATTGTGCTGAATACATAAAGCATTGAGTCCTTCCATCAATCCAATGGACATGCTTCCTGGTGGGCAGGACTACAAAATGCATACTAATGTGTTTCCTGCTGCACTTTGTTTCTCTGTAGCTATTTGTTCCCTGAGAAAGAGCAACGCAGGCTCCGCTCATTTGCAGATCACACCCGTTTGCAGTGCAAGTCAGCTTTGGGTGCATGTGGGTCAGTGAATATCTCCTCTTTTGTCTGCCTTTTTACTTGTTCCTTGCACACTCTACTGTCTTTTGGAGCTTATCACCAAAACTGTTATGGATATTGCAGGTTTTAGACAGATGACAGAAGGAGAATATGCACAAACGATTACAGACTGTATTCTTTAGTTACCAGCACACGTTTTCCATAGTCTCATCAGCTACCTAGAAAAGAAGAGTCAACTAGTGGGTTCCTCACATGCTCAAGCTCGGCATGTCCCTGACATGCACATGGAACATCTAATACACATGGCTCACCCAATATTCTCTGAGCTTCCATGTACACTGCACACACAAACATTCCAACTCTCACTCATATTGACCAGCAGCGCAGGGAAAACAGGATTAACCAGTAGTCATCCTTCTGTCACGATTGCACAGTCTTCCATTCATGGTGAAGTAACATTATTGCTTCCTGATGCTGAACCTACAGAGAGGTTTGTAAGTCACTTGCCTCTGTACATGCTGTTGTTTTCCTCTCTTTTTTTTGCAGTCATTCGCCTGGGTTCCAGAAGACTGTTTTTAAAGTTCCATGTTCGGAATTCAACAGCGGTTCAAGGAAGCGTGTTCTCTCATCCATGGTCCGTTTGGAAAAGTGTGAAGTTGCTAACAATATGTAATTCCCTCATGGTGTAATTGTATTCCTCCAAGATGCAGGATCAGATAAGACTGTTCAAACCCTTTCACTCTGTCCTCCCCCATGGAAACTCTTTCCTTTACATCCCCGATGGGCCATCGTGTGTCTTGAGTTCATCCTTCAAGCTTTTGAGATATGGATATACTTCTGTGGTGCATGTGTCAGTGGAGTCAACTGTTGAGTGTAGGGCAGCCTTGCATTGGATTGATAACATTAATGTTGACTGTATTGATAAAACATTTATCATATTTTGTAAGTGTTGGTCTATTTCTGAAGTTGATTGTATTGCTTGCACTGGAACAGTGAGTGATGAAATTAGGAGATAGTGAAGGACAATATTTACTGATGGAGTATAGGATATATCTGACAGCCCAGGGCAGTCTGTTCTCCAGCAACTATGGTTGTTCTTAATTTCAAAGGTATTGCTACTCATGGAGATGAATAAGAGATCGTGTAACTAGATGTTCTGCTGATACCTATGGTTCACTATGCAGAAGATATTTTGTTGAAGCAAATATGTGTGGTTTTTGCCAGGTAGTTATATTTGCTATAATAATAAACAGCTGCAGTAAGTGGAACATAGTTGTTGTATTTTCTAAAGTAGTTGCAACTAATAGTCACAGGTATTTATTTCAGTGATGTTAATGCATAGCTGCAGTAAGTAGGATACAGAAGTGCTGCAATTGTGGTTGCAACCACTAGTTGAAGTAGTTACAGTAAGGAGTCTATGGACCTCATTACGAGTTTGGAGGTAGCCCTGGAGCTATTAGCGTAGAACCAAAATCAAAGTGAATATTCAACTTGGGTGTATATCTTTATGCATACCTACTTTATCTTTTTGCTCCTTCTGAAAGCAGATGTAATATCATATCTGTATTTAAGTTTGTATTTGTATTTATTTTATTTCTATAGCGCAGCCAGGCCCAGGGGCAACCAGGTGCATATCTTCAAGTAAACCTTTCCTTTTACTGTTTCCTACTGTCTTCTTTCCAGTTACCACAGGAAGACTGTTATCAATCATTTATTTGCCAAGAAACTATCAATTATGTTAAGGATAATTGAAGGAGGTATAGAGGGACAAAACCCCTAAGGTTGCCGAAAAAAGGGACTATTATTTTCTGGTTAAGTGAATTAACTGTTACATTGCAGGGCTGCAAGCTGTTTTCAGGCTGCAAAATGGCCAGTCCGCAATGGTAGAAGTCCTCTTTCTGCTGTATTCCCTCTTACAGCTCTAGCAATTCATTCAGCAGTTTTTCGTCTGGGCTATGGAGCTCTGCTCATTGATAATTGTGCAGCAACGGTATTTCTATGCTGCAGAATCCTCAATGATCCATTGCCTCGAGAACCACCTCCATATCTCCAGATTTTCTTGTGCTACTTCCTACGAGGTGCCACACACAAGGTGACAGTGAGGAAACCCTCCCCCCATCCTCAACATTGTTATGTACCTGTTATCATTATATCAAAGTGATACACAGGAGCCTTTCGTGTGAGTCCTTATTCATTTAATCACCTTTAATAACTGAACTCCTCTTAACACCCTCACATTCTATATCCCCCAGCCCATTCCACACTCTACTACATCACTCTACCGTTATCTATGGAACTTTTACATACAACATCCCCCCCTTACTTATCATCTAACTAGATCCTTACACATTAACAGCTTTACCATTTGCAGGTACTTGAATATTATATGAATTTGTACTTACAGATTGATGAGTTCACATATACATTTGTTCAATTAAACGATCTGGCTTGCGAACCACCTGGCAAGGGCATCTCCTCAGGACCATGTCCTGAGATTCAGAGTTCCCACAACAGTCTGACTCACAGTAACTTGTACTGGTAGGAACAATACCCACACGCACAAGTTCAGGCTGTCTCTGAATAATAGGAACATCCTCTGAACCCATGGAGTCATCATCTAAGATTGGAATGTCACACATATCCTTTCCCTCTGGTACCATTACACAAGGTTCTTCATCATTGTTAGAGTCATTGTCGGGATCCTCCTGAAACATTTGCCTGAAAAATTAAGCATTCCTTGTAATCTCATAGCTGTCTTCTCCCACCGCAGTAACCATCGGTCCTTTAATTCTTTTCAGTCTTAGAGCCATGGGTTTCTATCTTGAATCCAATTTCGTACGCGGTCTTTGTCTTACTAATACAGACTCCCACACTACAATTTGATCATCGTTAGCCTTTCTCTTCTGATCAGTCCATTCCTTAATTCTTCTCCTTTCCATCCTATCACGCTCTCTGATTTCATCATCCTCTGCCAGCGTATAGTCATCCACCTGCGGGAGTCTGAATCAAGGCATGTACCATATCATTAACTCCGAAGGCAAGTACCCAGTCATTTCATGCAGCGTGTTACGATAACTTCGTTTCATTTGTGAAACTGCTTGTGGCAATGACATATTATCCAAAATGGCCTTCTGTCAGGCTCTTTTAAAGTTAAACCTCTCGACCATGCCATTTGCTTGGGGCCATAGCAGTGGGACTTTTTGATGCTTAAAGCCCAAATGTGCCACAAATTTTCCAAATTGATGTCCTTGAAATGGTGGCCCATTATCAGTTTTGATTATCTTGGGAATAACCCATACACTAAATAGTTCATCCAGAACCACAGCCACATGATGAAATGCAGTTGACATCACATGCTTGACTAGAGGAAATCAGGAGTATTCATCCAGGGCCACTAAAAGATATCCTCCCACTTCCAAGGGCCCATAAAAATCAAGGGCCACCCTGTTCCATGGACCATCAGGTAACGGCACAATCTGAAGAGGAGTTGCATAACTATTCGAAGCAGACACTTGGCACGCAAAGCAATTCTTTAGAGTATCTTCAATAATCACATCCATGCAAGGGAACCATACCTGATTTCTTGATATTTTCTTTGTATTTACCACTCCATGGTGCCCTTCATGTGCCAGCATCACAAGGACTTTTCTCAAACTCCTTGGTGCCACAAGACTATAACCCTCTCAGTAGCACTGTATCAACCGTTGCTGTCAATTTGCTACTTATTCTCGCTAACCTTTGAAGATCTTTCTTATCCACCCCTTGTTCTGCACTTTTCTCCCTATCCAGCCACCTCCACTTGCCAGTCATGGTGAGTCAAAAGGCTACCTGAATTGTAGGATCATTTTTACTTTTTTCTACAAACATTTCCTTGGACACTGCTGGTGGCAGAGCAATGAGAGACAAATATGACATATAATCCTCCGCCTCTGTTTGCATCTTAGTATCTGGCTCCTCTCCTGGATGTCGGGACAAATAGTCTGCAGGATTGGCCTCTTTTCCTGGCTTATGCACAATAACATAGTCATATTCCTGCAAGCGTATTCCCCATCTTTCTACACGCTAAGGCATTTTAATCCTTGGATTCCCAAAAAGTGAGATCAGAGCTTGATGGTCCGTAATGAGGGTGAACAGTCTTCCAACCACAAAGTAATGACATTTCTCACAAGCCCACAAAGCAGCTAAACTCTCTCTTTCCGCTTGTGAGTATGCCTGTTCAATTTTATTCAGGGTATGACAAGCATAAGTCACAATGTGCCTCGCACCCTCCTTTGCTGGTTCCACTTGTTCCAAAATCGCTCCTAGCCCCACAGGGCTGGCATCCACCGTAATCTCAGTCTCCCAATCTGGATTAAAATAAGGCAATTGTCGGTCACTGACAAGCTCTTTCTTGATCAACTCAAAGCCTTTGTTACATTTCTCATCCCATGTGAAGACCACATCCTTCTTCCATAATTGTCTAAGAGGATCAGTCAGTGTTGCATAATCAGGCACGTATCTAGCACAATACCCAGTCATTCCCAGAAAGGATCTTAATTCAGCTACATGTTTAGGTGGCTCCAATCCAGGAATGACATTCACCTTCTCTGGGTCAGCCTTTATTCAATTTTTCAAAAATATGTGCCCAAAAAAATCATAAGCTTCTCTTGTTCACGTCACATTTTGGGCCATTTAAAGACAACCCGCTCTTCTGTAAGATTCCACATACATGTTCTAGTGCCTCATCATGTTGTATCAGGTACACTCCATAAATTAGTATATGATCACTATAGTTGAACACATTTTTCACTGGTGCTATGACTTTCCTTATTGACTCTTGAAATATTTCTACAGCAGATGATATGCCAAAACTCAGTCGCTTATATCTGAATAATCCATCATGGGTGGTAAATGTGGTTATAGGCCTGGACTCCAGGTCAATTTCCACCTGATGGATGGTATCTCTGATTTAAATCTAATTTTGTTAATCTGGTTGCCTGATTCAATCAAATCATCCTGTCTTCAATATTGGGTCCCAGATCCCTTTCTCGCTGTATCGCTGTATTGGGGATTCTCATGTCCACACATAGGCGAAGATGACCATTTGCCTTTGGCACAACCACTAACGGTGACACCCATGGTGTGGGACCACCCTCCACCCTTTCAATGAGGTCATTATTGATAAGCTGCTGCATTTCTTGAGACACCTTTGCTTGTAGATGAAACCCTATTCATCTTGGATGCTGATGAACCGGATGAACTTTAGGATCAATGTGCAAATGTATCACATCCCCTTTCAACTTTCCTACACCACTGAACAGACTCGGGTGTAGTAAGACCACTATGCCTGTTCACACTGTCCGCAATCAAAATGGAGGTGTCCGCAGGACACTAAATCTGTCTGCATGCCTGCAACTATTCAAAATAAGGTGTCCTTAGAACATACCCTCTGTTCGCATTGTCCGCAACCAGAATGAATATGTCCGTAGAACACATAGCCTGTCCGTAAAGTTGTGATGCACATTTGATTTATCCGGAGACCTGAACTCTGTCCGTAGAACACCCACATGCATGCGTATTACACCCTTGGGTCCTACGAATATTGTGCCTATCTGTAACTGTCTGCAATCAAAATGGAGGTGTACACAGGACACTAAATCCATCCGCATCTCCGCAACTATTCAAAATAATATGTCCTTATAACATACCCTCTGTTCACATTGTCCACAACCAGAATGAATATGTCCATAGAACACATAGTCTGTCTGCCTGTCCGCAAAGTTGTGTCATACTTTTAATTAGTTCGGGGACATGAACACTGTTCGTAGAACACCCCACGCATGCGTCCACCCAACCTCATGCATTTGGTGTCCTACGGACACCCAGCCCATTCGCGAACATGTCCACAACGTCATCATGTGACCACACCCACGCTAAGCGTGGGTCCTTGTTCACAAATACAGTCTGGGCCCCCGAACAACTAAAAAGTGCTTTTTTGAGCAATCCAAGGTATTTTCCTGTGAACGTACGCCCTTTCACATGTCCCAGACAATGTCCCTAGTGATCTACATACTTTTTGGATCTTTTTGCACCCCTTTTTGGTGTTGGAAGTGTACACGGACAGCACGGATGTCCGCGAAATGCTCCTCAGCACCCCTATAAAAGGCCACTCCCCAGAGCTGATCCTCATTCTGCTTTTGGATTTCCAAGAAGACAGAGCATTGCTGGACATTGATCCTTGGTGGACCTGATTTTGCTACTTCATTAATTTGTTTTGGAAAATTACTGAGAACTGTCCTGATGGCATCCATGGCTGCTGCTAGTGCTACTTCTGTCTCAGCACCACCTCCACCCCTCCACCACCACCACTTCCCCAAGGGCCTGCAGTGGGGAACAGGCGTGAAGATGCAGAGGAGGATGATGAGGATGAGGTAGTGGAAGTCCCTACTGCTAGCACTCACAATGAGTCTTGGGTGTGGAGGTTGTTTGCCACTCTTGATGGAGTACCGAAAGCTTGTGCAAACAAGGTGCGCTGCACTCATTGCCAGTTGGTGCTGAGTTGTGGCAAACCAGGTTTGTACAGCTACGGTACTACCTCAATGAAGTGACACCTAAACTCATTCATCTGTGTGGCTATTCATAAGGTTGTACCATGCGATAAACGTAGTAGGTTGAGTTCCTCTGCAGCAACTTCTGTTTCTGCTCCTGCCACCACAAGAGGCACTCCTGTGGGGCAGCACATCCATCCAGCTGCCTCACAGTCCATACCCTTACCTTTCGAAGGTCACAGTATTATGTATGTACTGCGATGCAGTACTCTGCATGGCGGAGACCCTTCGAAGTGCTTTCGAGGCTGCAGTCCGGGAGCATGAGAAGGACTGCCAACTACCTGAGTAAGGCCCACCCTACATCTTGCTCGGTCAACCTGCCCTTTCTTATCCCTGTGGTTGATGCCCCTTTTTTACCCTCCCTTCCCTTCCTTTCCTTATGTGTCATGTCTGAAAAATAAAAAATACAAAACAACAAAAACTAAAAAAAAGGCTCTTTCAGAGCCGCCTTTCACAGTTCAAAAATAGAAGTGCCCATTAAATGCTGCATGGCCCTGTGCATTTTAAAAGGTCTGTGGACGGTCCACGGACATTTACATTTTTGGGGTGCTGCCCTATCAAAACAATTGCACTCTTCTGCAGGAGGAAGTGGTGCTCTGAAAAGAGCCTTTTGGTGGTGTTTTTTTGTGTTTAGAAAACTTCAAATGGTCAACACCTACTGGAAAAAGGATTGCTATAATTACAAAAAGGTTTGAAATGCATTTTGTATATTTCGCAGAAAAATCTGATTGCCAGCATAAGTAAGATGTACTCCATCTCTGCAAAAAATGTGTGCACTACGAAACATATTTTCATTGTGTAAAGAGGACATACCAACATCTCTCAAAAAGGCACGAACACCCTTGTTGGCATTGTGCCTCGCTTTCTCCATTTGACGACCAAATGAAGAAGAACGCAACCACATTTGTCTCTGCACAATACGAGAATAAATGACTCTGGACTTTAGAAACATGTCCATGACTTTCCCAAGTCCTTCTTTCATTGCAAATTGCAAAGAGATTCCAGAGACATGTCCTAAACTGTTCCCTCCACAATGAATAATAATAATGTCTGGACGACACTGTGTCACCAAAGTAGCACAAAGAGGTACCTAATCCAGCCACTTCATTCCACACACTCCATGCCAGTGCACTTACACATGAGGGAATCCAAGATGTGCAGCCACTCCACAGCGATCTGCATACACCTCAAACCAATTTATCCACGAGTCTCCCAAAATTCAGACAATCTGCCTTCTGAAAGACACAGCCATAGCTATCTGCTCTCCTCTTTGGAAAAAGACTTTCTGACAAAGTCTCTCCTTACATATGTGAATGTTTATGTGAATGTTTATGTTAAAGGATATTTGTACCACGCACTATCACCACCAGAGTGGAACCATGGCGCTCTGGCGGCTCTGAAAAAGGGAGGGGGATGAGTTAGTGGAAGTAAACTGGAAAAGTGCACGAGTGTGTTGAGGTCAGTAGTCGTTGTGTTCTGTTGTGCAAGTCTATGTGTGGTTTGTTCTGTTGTTGCATTGTAGTGAAGTTTGTGTGGATTGCTGTGGTCTAGGCTTGTGGTTGTGTTTGGTTAGAGTTTGAGAGGTGTATGCAAAGGGATGAAATTGTTAGTGGATTGGTTAGTTGGCATTGCTGTCTTTTCAATTATGTATAGGTGTGATGCTTGCTAACATTCACTATTTCATCTGGGTGCAGCACTTGCTAATTTTCAATATTCTGTCTAGATGGGAGGCAGGCTAGTGATCATGATTTCATCCAAGTGTGGCACATGCTAACATTCACAATCCTGTCTACATGTGATGCCTCCAAAGCAATCCTTATATTCCAAAACAACATGGCATTTTCCATAAAAGATAAAGACATGCCATCTGCTTTAAAGTAAACAACATTACTGGATTCAATGTTGTCATTATTGCAAAAGAACATGCCAGCTCTAATTGTAAAAACAAACATGCCTTGGTTAATTAAACACCTAGTAACATTTTTCTGAGGACAAAATAAACAGAACTATTGTCCCATACTGCCATAGGTAACAAAGCAGAAAAACTAACCTTGGCATTTGAAAGGATTTTCATGACTGCCTGAACCAAGTTTTGGAGATCTTGCAACAAAGTAGGGGCACTGACATAGCCCAAATCCACAGCACCACAGTGCAGGACAACTCAATCTGGACTATTAAACCTAGCCATATCCTGACAAACTTCTAGCATTGCCTGCACATTAAAACCATGCACTGTGCACCACACCATCTTCACTCCTTTTATTTCAAAATTGTTAGCCACATCCCTAGATTTAGCATACTTCTCCAAACTATTTACAAATATATTTCCAACCACTAACACCCTGACTTTCTCCACCTCTGCCATCTTCACTACACACAGCCTCTCTCAATACAAAGCAGAACCTCAAATCTGATTGGCTAATCCCCAAAATACACTCCCATTTCATGGTCAGAAGCACCGGATGTGGCACGACCTGTCTGCGGACAGCCACGTGCACGTAACACTGGGGCAGCCCTTCTACCCTTTCCACTTCACTCTCTGCACCATTCCCTCATTGGCTACTGTTAAGCAGTCACACAACCATCCACCAATCACATCCAAGAACTCTACATCTAACTCCATCATCACAGTTCAGCACTTTAGATGTACTGTTGATCACTATGAGTACAATTGGGTTCTGATTGCAAAGCACCTACAGTAACAACTACTGTAAAACTCTACAAGATTTCTGCTTGCAGATTCATCCACATCCACATGAATGAACACAAACTACAGGTATGAATATTGTCTGCACAGTACATGTACAGCTCTTGTATAAATGCATATAAACAGGGTAACTGCCACTTACCTTGTACAACCTGTAAAAAAAGCTTACTGTCATTTCTCCCATCTCCTATGATCAAGTGTCCCTTGCAAAGCTGTCTGCTCTCCAAAACTTTATTTATCCATATTACTAACTGTAATGTGCAAACTGTTATTACCTTCATTCATTCTGTCCTTTGTGTAACCACTGCCATTTATTTATCCACATTTCAACTATAATAGCATTTAATGCATTATAGTGCATAGGATGTACGTGCACTTTCCTTTCTATACATTCTGGATATTTTACATACAATCTATCATTTGAACTTCCTTTAGGAATGATTATAATAGTAATCATTCACAAGACCCACAGCTGTCTAACAAAGTGTAATTTCATGTTAAAAGATGTGAGAAATAACAGTATAATTGTGGGAGAAGGCTTTTTAGTGTGGTGTAAAATGACACGCAGTCAGAATGAGTACATGCATCTTTATTCATGCACACAGATAGCCAATATCATTTGAAAGGCTCCCAGCTGAAACAACACCAGTGCCTTTACAACTGTTCTTCCAATCGAGACAGCTCTCTCATTCCAGCTGGTTGCCCATTCGATTCTAGAATTTACCACAGCATTAAACTATACACAGCTGCAGTCATGTCTATCAAATCATGTACATCTATGTACAAACACTGTAGTAAACCAACACACATCTCCCCCCTTCCCTTCAGTCTGCAACGCAAGCACCACATCCTTCATTGCAACCCTTACTTTATTTCAGACTCTCCCATCTCCAAGCACCACAGGATCACCCAGTAGTTTGATAATCACCTGCAGACTGGTAAACTTGCTTTGTCCCTTTGCCACTTTTCCAGGTTTTCTTATCTGAAGCTTCTCCCCTACAACTATCCTGGAGAGTAATAAGCTGCTGACCCCATCAAATCCTTCTGCTTTATTTCCCACACCTTCACAAATGCATACATTGCACTCCTTTCCTCACAGTTCCTGCCATTTACCCTGTATAAATAACAAGAAAAGCATAACGTTATTTCCTCTATCTCCTAACATCCAATAACACTGCCATAAAAAGCCAAATGTGCTCTGTGTGCTTACTATTGTAATCATTTCTAAGGCACGTTCAACTGACAGATTCTAAGTAAAACATACAGAATGCACATAGACAAAGGAAAGTGCATATACATGCTATGCACAGTTATCAGAAAGCACTACTATTGCAAAAACAAACAAATTCATGTCTACATTAACAACAGTGCTATTAACTTACATATTTACTAACTTCTTTCTTTCACAATTGCAGTGAAGACCACTCTCCTAAAAACCAGCAACGTCTGAAGTACGAACCAGAACTCAGAAGAAACCTACTCTTTCCATCCATAAAAGTAAGTGCAATACTGCCATAATGTTCTAACTGTAGAACAAACAATTGTATTAACTCTGCAGCATTAGATTCAGTATTACTGCTTGTCCCTAAACAGCTGCATACTTTATATTGTCATCTGAACACCAGTATGGTAACACACAAATACGAGAATAGCCTTTCCATACTGAAGTAACAGCCCATTGCACAATCTCACACCACTACATACATGCTTACCATCATACTCAGACACTCATGCACAAACCACACAAACACTGCACAACATCCCAACCCACACTTTCTTTTTGTATCCAACAGACCCCAAAGAATTCCTACCAAAAAGCAACTCCGTAGAAAGTAACGCAGAAGTAGACAATATCAAAATAAAAGTGTACAAAATAAGCATCCACCTCTAGCAGAATATGTACAAAAAGTACAAACAAAACAGCTAATACAGTCACTAAGCGAAACAAAACCAGCTTCCAGTAAAGAAACTTTGCCTTCTCTTTAAAAATGTAAAATGAAACAGAAAGTGATTAACAAGACTGCAGCTACCACTAGTGCTAACACTGCACCTATAAAACTCGATGTAGCCAAGTAAGCATACCAAAAGATTATTTTACAAAACATTTTCCTCTACAGAGTGCTTCAGAACCTTATAAGAACTGGAGAGAAAACACTCACAACCCTTAAAACCTACAGTAGAAAATGTAGCCTAGAAGCTCTCATAGAAAGTGCAATCCTTCTCAAAAGGAAATTATTTATTTTAGTTTTAAACAGAATGAAACCACTAACAAAACTAAGGGCCTCATTACGACCCAGGCGGTAAGTTACCGCCTGGGCCGTGACTTTACCACCATGGCGTAAACTATGTTTACGCCATGGTGGTAGGCGGACTTACCGCCCCATTCCGAGGTCGGCGGGGCGGTAAGTCCCCAATCCCCATTTACCCTTCCCCATTCCCATTTATGCCCCATAGGGCATAATGGGAGTGGGGAAGGCGTTAATTATGCCACCGTAAATTACGGTGGCGTAATTAACTCCATGGTCCCTTAGCGCCATGGATTTTAACACCTGCTAAAAGCAGGTGTTAAATCCGCCATGGCGCTAAGGGACCTCGTACTCAGGCGGTAAGGGTCGGCGCTGTTTACGCCGCCGTAAAACCCTTACCGCCTGAGTCGTAATGAGGCCCTAAGTGCTACACTACAAAAAAGACTTCTCAATAAACGGAATATCAACAAAGATAGCTTTGCATACATCTGTGGAGGTGAATGGACTCACACCACCAGTACAGAACCATATTTCAACGAAGAAGCATAAAAACAAAAGAAAATAAACCAAATTGCCATACATAGCAATGGATGAGGATATGAAAAACTTAAGAATACCTTTATGGAACAAGAAACACTGCTCACATAAATATCCCCAGAAAACTTAGTATCAACTCTCCATTCCACTGAACCAATGTGTCCAGTCTACAAATGGCCGTGCACATCAATGTGTAACATAGCCAAAAATCTGTCGGATCTTTAAGCCAGTACCTCAATCAGTATGTGAAAGGCAAGGACAAATTGAAAATAAAACTATTACAAAGTATGGACTCCTGGACAGTGCACAAATACACAGGACTACAAAGACATTCATTAGCCTGCATTTCTGGACCTATTTGCAAAAGCACCTGCCACCATATCAAAATGATATCAACACACCATTCAACTATAAGAAATCTGGTTCATAAACTGTACTATGCCAAAAGTCTGGCTTTAACACTAGCCAATTTAAATAACAATCTTCTACATGTACAGCCAAGGAACTACTCTAAGAAATAGAGCATACTAAAATGAAAATATTTTGGAAGTGAAAGCCACTTACAAAATTCAATTGCTTTACAACAGACTAGCAACAACTTTACAGATGGCAACCTTCTACTAAACATATACAAAAAAGAAATACTAAAGTTTAAAAGTATCTCTGCTGAAGTACTAAACCATGTGTGTGTGTGTGTTGCCGCAGGGCTTTTTATAAGAATATCACAAAAACTGTAGACAATGTACAAAATAGAAGACAATGAAGACTCCAAGCTCCCTATCTTATAGCAGAAAACAAATACAGAATTACTAACCCCTTAATACTTTGCAGTTACTGCACTGCAAAACATGACAACAACCAAACACCTTCACATGCTATCACAAATAACTTAGAATTATTCCCAATATCAAAACCCCTACACCAATTTAACTTATATGAGAGCATCATAATCCAAATAGTGCACCCATTTCAAGCAATAATGCTGTCATGATGCCTACCCCCGGGCATCAGGACCAAGGCCCTCAGCTCCGGGAGCAGGCAACCAGACATTTGTTTAAACCTCAGCAGCAGCAGGTAGGGGCTGTCTGGGTTCAGTCTTGGTGCCTTGGGCACCAGGCTCATCATAGAAATCAGTCCTGGCGCCATAGGCTCCAGGCTCATAGACTTTACTTACCTGATGCAGACCATGCTGCAAAAGAGTCCAAGCCTACATGAGGCCTGGATGGGACTATTTTGTTACAGGGACTAATTTTTACTCGGGCGTGGCTCTAGGGAACTTCTTACCTGGAACTACTTTGGAGGCTATTTAAACCACACCCGAACAGCAGCACATGCTTCGCGTTATTCTGCATCCAGCAGCGTGACGCTCACCGTGCCTGCAGCCAGCATCCAGTCTTCTGCCACGACCGCGTGCCTGCAGCCAGCATCCAGCCTTCTGCCACGCCCGCCTCGAATCCGGAGCTCCTAGAATAAAGAAGAAAAGGACAAGGTTTGAAAACAAACTTATTTCAAATTCCTCACCTAATTCCGGAACCATTTCATCTCCGGACCTGGAAAGTACATCAGTCCTGCACGCGTCGCTTCGCCAGCTCCAGCTGAGTATGGCTCACCAGTTCTCACAGCATCTTTCAATCCGGCACTGTCTCCATCATTTCTTCGCCGTAATCCTGCACCTAGGGGACACAAGAAAAAACAAGGTGAGCCAAGGGAATCAACAAATACAAACTCTTACCACCATAAACTTACCTGATTTACCACCGGCGGTATTCTTCCATAACTCTCCACATTTTCATATGCCGCATCTGTAAAGAGGGAGAAAAACAACAGGTTAACGCATGCAATATTTACCGGACAGCGTTGGGTAACACAGACTCTTACCTCAATGCCAGCAGCAGCTACGAGACCTTCTTCTCACAAACTCAGTTGCAACTTAAGGAAGGAAGGGGACAAGAGTGAACATCGGGCACATTGAACTCTTTGAACTTGATACTTACCAATCCTGCCAGGGACTTCAGAGTCAATACTTACCGGAACTCTCCCAACGCCTTCAAACCAGTGAAGTAACTGGTATCTACGCGCCCCTGCAAGACACGCAGGATGGAGAGCTCATCTTTTACGAACATAAGGTGAGGTTACTAAGGGGATATCAGAGGTGATTAGTGGGGGAGAGCGAGAACAGTTGGGAGGCCATCACTAAAACCCATAGGTGGTTAATCCCTGTCTCCACTTGCAGGAAAATACTTCTTCGGGTCCAGCAGAAAAGACTAGGCGGGCCAGTCCAGACAGTCATCTCTGCACTACGCATCACGTTGAAGGAGACCTCAGCTGTCCGGGTCCGATCGACACCCCTGTGGGGTCCAGGTGAGCGTAACAAATACGCCTTCAACCAAAAACAGCAAAACTACCTCCCTCTGAATTACTGAAAAGCATTTGTGGCAAAGTAGTTTATTTGACATTAGATCTCAAAGAAAATGTAGACACTCTGGGAGTGCAATGTTCAATAGATCAATCTTTAATTATCTTTTAAATGCCGTGCCTACAAAAGACAAAACATTTTGGCAACAACTTGTGGACTTAGATACAGTTAGACAAGCCCTGCAATATCTAAAAGACAACAATGAATACTACAAAAAAATAAATATTGAAGAAAACCTCAGGGAAACCACTGAAATAATTCAAGACTCATCAGAAACTGGTCAATTTCAACTTCTAAATCCTGATACAGAATCCAATATTTGAGACCATTATAAAATTCACCCATTACACTCTAAAGACACCATAGATGATGCACTGGAAACGTACCAAATGTGACAAGCTAAAGGATCTCCAATCAGCATATGGGAAAAAGGTATAGAAGCACGTACCTTTCCTCTACTCTACTCTTTCCTACTGGAAAAAGAGGAAGGTACGATGATAGACCCACACAAATAACACCATCAGAATATCGCTATTTACAAATGTATTCTAAAGACCCCAGATTCAGACAAAACATGCAATACATATTCTACCTTCTCTTTGAAAGTGAACTAGCAACTCTATGCTTCAGAGTTGCACACACATTGAAATCAGGTACCAATTTTCAAAATATGTCAGCTATGAAATTACTACAAAACGTGCAAGAAAAAGATGAGGTTTTACAGTCAAGCATTACAAATCTTTTAGTAAACATGCGTGGTACAAAAGAATACTGGTTCCAACGTCACAGAGATGCACGCTGCATGATAAGAAACCTTGGCCCACCCACTTGGTTTGTGACATTAAGTTGTGCAGAATATGCATGGGAAGATTTACATGATTTCCTACGCATAGCAAACAAAAACAAAACAAATATAGATATAAAAACACCAGGAGAACTCTGCTTCCATCATCGCTTCATTGCTATGCTACACTTCATTTGTAATAAAACTGTTCCTCACCTCTGAGAAGTGCAACACTTCTTTTGGAGCAAAGAATACCAAGCCAGAGGAGCACCACACATCAACATGCTTTTGTGGATTAAGTATGTTCCTAAATTTGGTCAGGACAATGGTGCCACTGTTTTGCAGTTTATCCAAAAATGTGTCACTTGTGAAATCCTTTCACAAACGACATATAGTAACCTTCATGCACAAATTTTACAATTTCAAAGACACAAATGTGGGAAGTAATGTGGTCGCAAATTAAAAAACAAAGGGAAATGCTGCACCAAATGCCGCTTTTGTTTCCTTAGACCAGTTTCAACAACAGGTCAAATAAAGAACTTCATGTCTTCAGTTAGACATAATGTCAAACGTAAATCACATAAGAACACATATTATATAAAAAGAACAGAAGGATCAAAATACATAAATGATTACAATGCAATCATTGCCCTCCAATGGAATGCAAATATAGATGTGCAGTACATTGTAGACAATTGCACTGCAGTTGCATGATATGACACAGCCTACTTAACCAAAGCAGAAAAAACAGAGCTCCAAGACCTGTGGGATGACATATCATCTGACAAAACACAATCACAGAATTTGTACAGTTTAGGCATAAACGTGCTCTCCCATAGAAAATGTGGCTGCTATGAAGCTGAAGACCATTTAACGAATATATGGAAAATCTGAAAATATAGTATGGCTAAACCTTGGTGCTGCTAAATCTAGAAAAATAGTTCTGAAATCATATGAAGACATAGAAACAATAGCTAAAAATGATCCCAACCGCCAGGACATTTTGAAAAACAAACTAGACACATACTACCCAAACAGGAATACCCCTTTGGAAACCATGTGTCTATACCACATAGCCCAAAACTTCACAACAAAAATAATATTAAACAGGATGAGAAGAAAGGTAGATACAGAGTGGAAAATTGTGGAGGCAGCTTAGTGAAACTTACCAAACAAAGCTTAATTAATCATATCAAATTATCATTAAAAACTCCTCAACATAAAGAACTGTAATACATGTCCCTGCTACAACTTTTTAAACCATGGAGAAAAGAAGATTTACTAGATACCTATGACTCCTATGAAGACACTTTCAAATCAAATAAAAGCACTATAGTAGATGTAAACTTTACACAGTACAAAACAATGCTGCACAATGAACAGCAACAAGAAGAAGAACTCCAGGCACAACTAGATGTGGATACTCATGACAGTAGTCAACCTTCTGTAACAGGAAGCCAAGAACCAATTGGACAGCCACTAATAGCAAATGAGGCAGAATTAGCCATGCCAGAAGTAGAAAACACCATGTGTCATTGTGAGCAATCTACAGAAGACTTTGCTCTACTAAAATCACAACTAAACAATGAGAAGCGTAGCATTTTCCAAGAAATAACAAAACAAATTGAACATGATGTGCAGCATGAATGTAAATATTGTACCTGCCAAGACTACAAACCTATACTGCTATACGTGAGTGGTCAAGGTGGGTCAGGCAAAACATTCTTAACCAAAATCATCAGCAAGTTCCTCCAACAATTGACAAACAACAAATGGTCTGCTGTTGTAACTGCCCCCACAGGTTTAGCTGCCTGCAACATAGGTGGTGTCACTTTACACCGATTACTACTACTTCCAGTTGAACACCAAAACAAATTAGAATATTACAAACTTTCTCCAGAAGCTGCAATGGAACTACGCAGAGTTTTCAAACAAATGAAAATGCTGCTAATAGATGAGGTAAGCATGGTTTCCAATCTAATGTTAGCCGTCATTCACCTCAGATTACAAGAGGTCCTGCAAATAGACTATGAAGAACTCTTTGGAGGAAAACACATTATAGTTTTCGGAGATCTTCTTCAACTAAAACCAGTTAAAGGTGTACCTATTGTTAAAACATTAATGCACAAACTGTGCCGTAAAACTCTTGGCAGCATAGGAAATGTCAACCTTGGCAACATTTCCAATACAGAGAATTAACTGAAAAAACGCGTCAGTCTGCAGACCTCACATACACCAACATTTTAATAAGTATTAGAGATGGTGTACTATCTCAAGAAGCACAATTTATATTGAAAACCAGGTATATCTATGCACTCTATGGCCATATCTCATGTGCTACTGATGCCAAGGAACACTTAGCACACAGAAATGTAAACTGTTTATCCTTGATGCCAACTCTTGCAAGCTGTTCAAAATGTAATGAAACAATGTTGGAAAAAGATATGCAAACAATGCTTCAAATTTTCTCCACAGACAAACTGGACGTACATGGTATGACACTACCCATGTGTCAACAACCCACAACAAGGCTAAATACCTTAGAAGACTCTATCTCTAACAAAGATAGTTTGGATAAAATATAAAAATTATCTTTAAACTGTAGAGTAATGCTTAAACGTAACCTTGACATGGACAAAGGAGTAGTTAATGGAGCACTTGGTACAGTTGTTGGCTTTCAAACATACCCACGTGACATTCAGTTGTCAATATTCTCTTTGACAAACTATCAGAAGGTAAAAGGATAGGATGCTCAACAGCCTGCTTCCTTCCTTTCAAAGACATGTATGAACGCAGAGAACAATTTTCTCTAGATCTAGCATACGCAGTCACCATTCACAAATCACAAGGTCTTACCCTAGATAAAGCATTGATATTGGTAGCACAGTCTTCAAAGAAGGCATGAGCTATGTAGCACTGTCACGCTTACATACACTTGGCTATTTCTAATCAACTTTGATGCAAATAAAGTAAATGCTGATATTCCTTGAATTCTAGAATACAATTGTCTTCATTCACTGTGCAACCCTCATCTAAAAACCTATCCTGCTCCGCAAAAAGCATAACCTTGTAAAAGAAGACTACTTCACTTTCAAATTATGCAGGATCTCACAGCAATTCCTCCAAAAAAATTAAAATAAGCTACTACTTCATCAAGTACCACAACCAAAGAAGAAACTACTGCACAAAGTCAACTACCTCTTCAAAGAAACAACTCGCACTCCGAACAAATAACTTGGACACAGAACTGTCAGGTCCAATCAAATTTTCAAATACAACCGGTGTAAATTGCTACGCAAATGTAGCAATCAATATTCTATTCCAATTGCCACCAATTATTGAAAACATTTACTTACACGGGACAGACCAATTGTGTTTTCAATTGTTAGTCCTTCATAGAAATGCAACCAACAATCCTGACAACACTTACAGTGTTTCTGGTATAAGGTAGGAATTGGACTACTGTACTGGAATGGTCAAATTCACTATCAACACACAAGAAGATCCACAAGAATTTCTAATGTACTTACTACAAGTACTAGAAAACAAAAACATACATATAAATGAAATCTTCCAGATGTCATACATGTGGAATCATACATGCACTCTTTGCAGCTATGTCACACAGGAAGAAGTTCCTAATGAACACTTCGTATATGTATCCATACCTAACTGTGAATCGATTCCATTTCAGCAACTGGTACAAAATGCAAACCATAGCAGATAATGTACTACCTGCAATTCAGATAATCACTCCACCTTACAAATAAAGACACATAGTAAATATGTAATAGTAAATCTTTTATGTTACAATTCAGATGGTACCAAAAACAACTGCAAGCTGACTGGATTCACACATGGTCAAGCACACTTTGTAAGAAAACCTTCACAACAATAAGTATAATCTACCATGCAGAAGCCACAACCAATGCCGGTCACTACACTGCATATATAAAAAAGAATTGTGGATGGTCGAATGTAATGATACTACCATTACTCTAAATCAGAGATTACCAGCAAATCTTGTAAATGCTTACTTAATATTCTTAAAACCAAAAATGAATAACTAATCTGTGTATGAACATAAACAAAACGTTAACTTCAAAACTATGACCAGTTAGAATACCCCACCAGGTATCTAACTGCCCCAAGATTATTCAACATGCAAAAAGATAAATGAATACCACCAAAATGAAACAAGAAATAAATAGTTAGAATACGCCAACAGGTATCTAACTGCCCCAATATTCTGCAACAAGCAAACAGATAAATGAATACCACTAAAATGAAACAAGAAATAAACAGTTAGAAAACGCCAACAGGTAACTAACTGCCCCAAAAATCTGCAACAAGCCAACAGATAGATGAATACCACTAAAATGGAAAAAGAAATAAACAAATAGAATACACCAACTGCTATCTAATTGCAACAGTACTACTACCACCACTTCCAAATCAAAACCGATACACCTATTCAATTCCCCCTACTCAAATTAATGAAAGAAATATATTGTAACACAACGTACAACGTTTTTTTTTTAATCCAGCATGGATTTTTTTCCTACAGACCCAACGATTTTATGAACAAACACAGGAACCGAGCAAATTGCACGGTACACTGGTTTTAACTATAGCACTTCTAAAGTACTAACTATGAGGGTCGACAAAATACAGAAATGTCTACTATGCAATGCAATACTCATTATAAACTACCTACACTAACATGTGATTTTTTCTTTTATCACAGTGATTGAAAAGAAATGTCTGCTCCAAATACCCATGTCATGAAAAAACTGCATACAACCACAAAAAGTCAAACAGTAAGTATATAATTATTGGACTCACAAACATCACAGCATAACGCACCCATTCAAGCAAACACCTGACCATAGACCACAATCCAAAGTGTTTGCTTCCATGGGTATCTTATGCTGCAGTGCTTGTTGCCAAACACTACAATCTTGACTGCATGGCCTGGACAAAACTCTACATACAACCTAAACAAAGGAAACAGTAAGTATATAATGATTAGACTCACAAACACCGCAACATAACACACCATGAAAACAAACACCTAACCAATAAATAAAACCCAAAATGCCTAGAGTCTTCAATACCAACATTCTGAACACAATCCACCGAACAAACTAACACACATCATCTCACTATCTTATAAACACTATTACACTACTGCCAATCAGCCCTCATACCACAGTCAAAATGTTTGGTAGCATTGGTGTGTTATGCTGCGGTGGTTGCGGCTAGGGCCTAGAGTCTTGAGTGCATGAAACATAACACATCCACCTCAAAACCGATCTACTTCAATTAACATTCTAAAATAATAATTACAACCAACGCACAAACTCTTCAATACATACCCTCTTCACTCAATGCTCTAATAATGACCCAAAACCAACATCATAGTAAAGTAAAATAACCAGTAGTGGGCCCAGTGTTTAGTATGTCTGCGGACAAATGCAGTGACCGCGGACACTGCAAACACATCACGGCCTTCTCCCACATAAACAAAATACATGATTTGACCGATCTCTTACTCCCCCAACCTCTCCAAGCACTCCTAAACACCAACACACTCCCAAAATTGGATTTATGCTCACTTCCACGGTGTGCTGTCTGCGGATCCAATATGGCGGGCGCATCAAAAAAATATGACGCACCTCACGCTTCACCCCAACCAATCAGTGAACACGTCATGTGTCTGCGGACACGACGCAAGCGGATTATCCAATCAGTGTCCTGTCCGCGGAGCAAACAGGGAAGTCTGTCCGTGGAGCGGACATAGATATCAATAATATTTTGAGACCCACCTTTTGGTCATTTTAAAAGAAACTACCGGATGGATTTTCACAAGATTTACAAAAGCACGCTTTCGGGGCCAAGCCGCCGTTTCTGCCACAAATTTGGGGTAAATCCATCCAGCGGTTAGGCTGTAAACTTGAGCAAAATGTTTCTCCATTCAGTCTATGGGAAAAAAATAAATGTTGGGACCCTCCCTATAACTTTGTTCCCCCTAGACCAACTTTGCAAAAACATTCAGAGTGGGCCATGTACTTTTTCTGCAAAGGGTGGTGAGGATTCGTCCGGTTGGAGCAAAGTTATAAGCCACCCAAAAATTGCTCTTCCTATGGGTTTAGCAACTTAACCATAACTACATGGCCACTACCGTAGGCGATGTAATAACATACCTGAGAGAAGTCTGTAACAGGTGTTGTCGCCCCGTACCTCCTTATCCACCCTTGTATTAATAGTGGGTCCATAGCTCGCGTGTTGGCATATTACACCTATTGCCTGGGCGGTAATGCCTCACTGTATGGTAGGACAACTTTTTCTTGCATTTTCTAACCCTAAAGCCACCAAATAACCTGTCATGGCTACCTGAACCCATCCTTCGACGGAAGGCATGGCAGAAGCCTTGTGAGGGAAAGAGCTCCTCATAATCACTGCTCGCTGCATAAGCAGCGTGGACACATCTTTGCTGGAAGGAAAGCTTTGTGGGCTTTTTTGGGGCAGATCCAAAACAAAAAAGAAATGTATTCTGAAAAGATGAGCGGAGTGCTCCCATGCACCGGATTTCGCTGATGAGCCTAAACTTACATTTCCTCATTGCGTGCACATGGGACTTGTGTTCCTGAGGCCCTGCTACCCTTAGAAGCAATCTGGCCATAGTTTGAATTCAGTATGGAAAACCACTTAAACATGGCTGACACATCCTCATGTAGTGTAGAGGAGCAATCCACTATCTGTATGCTACGCCTCTCTGATTGGCTGCCTCTATCATCAAATAGCCAATCGGGAATGCCGGCAGGCGTAAACTGGCCCCTGCATCCAAGCCACTGTAACTAAGGCCCCTGTCCATGTCTAGAGGGTTTGAGGGCCCCCTCCTCCTTTACTCCCGCATCAAGCCATGGGATAGCTCCCAGGCAGGCAGCCTGTTCCTCCATGAACTTTTGGCGTCGGCATCTGTACTCACCCTGCATACTAACTGTGAGTGATGGCCAGACATTGTCTCCACTAACCCTAACTGTTAAACCAAGGTGTTCCTACACCATTCTGCATCCTCGCCCTACTTAAATCTCACCTATTTCTTATTCACCACATTGTATCTAGTTTTGAAATTACAAAGCCTTCTGCAATTAATGTTTCTGTCTTTTGCAAATTCAAAGCCTGGTGTATGTGGTTCTAACATCTCTGCAACTCATTTTTGCATTGCATTTTTCTGAATTTTTGCAAATTCAAAGCCTGCTGTGTGTTTTTAACATCTCTACACCGCATTTTTGCATTGCATTGTTATGTCTTTTTTACAAATTCAAAGCCTGCTGTGTGTTTTATAACATCTCTGCACCTATGTGCGGTACTAAAGTATTCCCAGTGCAACTGTTCACCTGTCTGCCTTGGCTACTAGGTCACCTGGTGAGAATTTTCTTGGACTGTGCTGTGCAGCTCCTCTTCTGATTTTCCAACTATCCTCCGTCACACCTATTGCACTCTACATCTCCCTTATCATCTCTAATTGCTACACTATATCCTATCCTACCTCTCTCACAAAGTCTGGAAGAAAAATGTTTAAAAAAGACATCCTCACCACGAACTCTGTCCTACCTATTGCAGGCACCTATGTCAGCACATTCACTGAAATTCTCTTTTCTGTCCCATTTCCTGTTATATGGACCCCTCATCTCATCTCTATTCTCTCTCTCCTCTCACATCTTCACCTATTAATGGTGGCACTAAATGGGACGTTCTCTTGACGGGCTTCGCATCATCCAGGTGTATCATTAATGTCAATCACACTGGCACCATTTTGGTTCAGGGTCATCAACCTTAACTTCCGACTCTTTGACCGGTGCCTGCCATCCCTCATTAACTTCCTTCCCACACCTGCTACTACGTCTTCCACACTCTCTGCCCCCTCCTCTGACCATTGTACCACACCCCGTATGCCTCCTCCAAAAACCTTGAAAGGTGGATACCTCTTGCCTTGCAGGTGGTGAGGTTGCTCTGATCTTCCCTGAGTGGGTCCCTTCTTTCCCCATACCCACCCAACCTTACTCTTCCTACAAGAGCCTGGTCTGCAAGCTGGTTGTCTCCCCACCTCCTCTCTGACAATTACAACCACCTACAGGCCACCCCAGATCCACCACCCTGTTCCTCTCTGAATGGGCTGATTTCTCCTCATCTCCCCTCACAACGACCTCTAAGCTCCTTTTCGTGTGTGATTTTAACATCCACCTTGACTCCTCAATCATGGCATCCACCCTCTTCTGTGACTTCTGCTCCTCGTGCTCACTCTCCATGGTCCCAACCACACAACTGGACATACTCTTGATGCCTTCATCCACACTGATCTCTCACTCTCTTCCCCACTGATCACCCCACTCTCCTATTCAGACCGCTCTCTCCTCTACTCCCACCTGGGTCCTCTTGGCCCTCTGACAGCATCTCCCTCAGCACTGTCAACCTTGTTCACGAACATTCATCCGATGAAATAGTTACTGCCTTTGCATCTACCGTTATCCCCCCTGCTTTCCCCACTACCTCTGACTCTGCTCTCTTCAACCTTCATCTTGCCATTACCAATACCCTTGACATTCTTGCCCCAGTCATGAGGATCTGCCTGAGCCATGCCTCCAAGCATAATACCTGGTACGACTCCGAACCAGCAGCCTTGAAATGCAAGTGCAGAGCTGGGGAACGGAAGTTGCAGAATTCAGGCTCACCCTCTGACAAACTGGCCTCCCGCTTGCTTCAAAGAGAATATAGACTCTCCATCCGCACCAAGAAAAGGGCCCACATCCAGGCCCATGTCTCTGGTGCACCTAACAACACAGCTGAACTCTTTAAAATCTGCTGGGAACTAGCCAACCCTTCTGCAGTCTCCCCCTCACCTATTCCCTCCCAGGGCCTCTGCAATGCACTGGCCACGCACTTCATTGCAAAAACCTAGGACATCTTGAGCACCCTTGCGTCACCCTCCCCTCACTCCCCCAATCCCCTGCCTCCTTTGGTCTCCTCCAAACAGGTTTCCCCCTGCTCTTCCAGAACCATTAAGGACAACATTGGCTCTCTTGCAACTGCACTTTCCGGTTTCTGAAAGCACTCTTTTGCTACTGGATCCTTCCCCTCCTCCTTCAAGCACTCCCTTGTGTGCCCCTTCCTGAAGAAACCTCTGCAGACCCCTCTTGTCCAGCCAAATACCACCCCATATCTATCACCCCTTCCTCAGGAGACTCTTGGAGAAGCTGGTCTTCCCTCAACTGACCCAGCACACTGAACTTGTTCGATGCCTCCACAACCATCAATCTAGATTCTGAGCATCCAGAGGCAAGGAAACTGCTCTTCTGAATTTCTTGCATCTCTCGATTACAACTCCAGAGCTGTTCTCATTCTACTTGATCTCTCCTCTGCATTTGATACGTCCAACCACCACATCCGCATAAAACGGCTTCACGACACACCAGGGATCTCAGAGCGAGCACTGGGATGGCTGACCTCCTTCCTCAATAACAGTCAATCCCAGATTATTTTGGGCTCTTTTCCTCCCCCACATCTATCTCCACCTGAGCTGTCCCCAAGTGCTTGAACCTCTCTCCTAGGCTCTTTAACACCTATCTTGCCCTGCTTGCACATCTCATCTCCACCTTCTCCCCTAACTTCCAGTGTTACGCAGATGACACACAACTCATTTTCAAACTTCCCGCAACCCCCTCTTTACCACCTCCATCATTCCTGACTGCCTATCTGCCATCCAGCCCAGGTGCACTTCCAATGATCTCTGCCTCAACGCCAGCAAGACGGAGATCCTTCCAATTGGGACTCATACTCCCTCTTTCTTCCCCTCACTCTGGCTATCTTCTATGGGCTCTGGCCCTTCTCCTTCATCTGAATCCAGAAATCTCAGTCATCTTTGATTCCTCTCTTTCCTTTCCCCCTCACATTCTGGATCTTGTCAAGAAGTCCCACATTCAACTCTATCTCCTCAAAGGAATTCTTCCTTTTCTCAATTCCCCCAAAAGCTCAATGTCTACATAACTCTGGTCTGCTCTAGGGTAGACTACTGCAATAGCCTCTTCCTTATCCTACCCTCTTCCTCTCTATAACCCCTCCAGCTAATCCAGAATAGGGCTGTGTGTCAAGCGCTTTGCTACACCGCAAGCTGGTGGCCGATTTCTTTCCACAGCAGGCTCCCTGCTGTGCAACAGCCTCCCCCTCCTTCTTCGTCTTGAGCCGGATCGCTTCAAATTTTGGAAGCTCCTCAACAGTTTCCTTTTCACCTCCTCCTTCCATACTTCCCTCCTCTGTTAAACCCCACAGTTGCTGAGATAGGTGGCCTCTGCCCTGGCCTCCCACACCCAATCAACTCCAGCCTCCGACTGTCCCCAGGGCTTGCCTCGTTGTCCACTGGCCTATGCCACCACAGACTTGCACTTATTTATTGGCAGCTGACCACTCACCTAGGCAATTACAGCTGCTCATGTAGCACTTACCTCCTAGTACACCTTGCACTTATCCCCCAAACAGATCTATGTGAAATTACTGAGTTGAAAAGTCCGACCACCAAAAGTCTTTTTTTTTTTCTTGCATATATATGTGGGGGGGGAACCCCCCACAGCATGCCCACTTTACACCTATACATTTTTATTAACTTTACCCACCACATATACATATGCAAATAAATGGGGGTCAGACTTTTGGTAGTAGGACTTTTCTACTCGGGTAATTTCGTCCTAACCTACCCCCCAACACCTCGTCCCTTTTCTTTCTTTCTGCACTTGCACGTTCTGAATGCTCACAAGGCCTAGTCAGACTGCCTCGCTCTTTCATTGTTATATTTGACTTGCATTCCCATGTTCCCTCCCTGTTGCCCTGTGGGCGCTTTGAAATACAATTTACTTAATGTATAAGCGCCGGTTACATGTCTTTCAATCACATTTTTACCAATCGAAGGTAAGTACCATCACATTTTTTCCAATTAAAAAATGTGCATCAAATGCTTTTTTTTAAGGGGTCCTCTCCAAAACACCCTTTTTAACCCTTAACAACAAACCTCAAACAATATTAACACTTTACCCTACAAACATATGCCAAAATATGCATTCAATGCACATTTTCTCGTTGGAAAACATGTGATGGAAAAACCCTTGATGGAACATTTTTCGATGGAAAGTCTGCATGCCATGAGCGCCTTACAAATGCCCAATAAATACATCAATACAATCCGTATGAACTCAATAAAGCGAGCAAAAACACCTATCATTACAATGCTCTAATGTGGGTGGAATTGGACATGTAGTGCTACATACAAATGTGATAGTGTTACTTTTTCACGTATTGTGTTTATGTATTGTATTTCTTGACGCATTCAAGCTCTTGGTGCAGGCGTTCGCCATAAACATTCTTTCATTCAAGAATCGTTAAAGCCACAAAACTTAGCAAAGGCGAAATAATGGAGCACCGTGAGTCCACCTTTCACATGGTCGTTGGCCTTATTAAATAATGGAACCCCCATGGGTTTATTTATGTTCAATAAAGTACAGAAGGAAAACATGTAACAAGGTGATTGTGTCTTGCAGTAGTTTCTCTGCTTAGTAAATTAAGAACGTATTTATTGCATTTGACGCTCTTGACATGTGAACATTTGAACAATTCTGAGGCAAAAAATAACCCCATTTTCAACGCCATGCTCAGAGAGCTAGGAGAGCTCGTGGGGGTCTGTCCCGAGGTCTTCAGCCCCGAATCCAGGCGGGGCCACCCCAGCTTTCAGAGGTGCATGATGTGAGAACTTTCACATAAGCTTTAATAGCAAAATCTGCCTCTATACAGAGCGTAATGCGGAGTTCCTCCCATTCCTAAGCGCTTTAGTAATAGCTGATATATCATTTCCCAACGTAATGGTACTCAGCACACTTGTTATTTAAATCAATACGAAACGGCATTTTTTTGTTTTTTGGCATAGTAAGCGCTATATTAAATGCAAGTTGCTATTATTAACGGTAGAGATTTAGATAGTCTTTTCTGCATTGTTGAATTTTGCAAATCATTATTCAATATGGCCTAAAGTGCACACAAAATGGAGCCACAAGTCCTAAAATATTTGTTTTGCGTGATTTTTTTTTTATAGCCTTTTGTCTATCATGCCTGAGTAGCTTAAAGCAGAGAGATTAGTTAAGGTTAAGGTGGGTTCATCGTAATTGGCTCATGCACCGCGCGCAGTTAACGCGCAGCCCGCGCGACCTGCGCGGTCTGATCTCCTTGAGGCAGATAGTGGCGGAAGAATGAGGGCTTGTCAGCCTCTCTCTCTCTCTCCTGCCATCTCATCCTTGTACAGCAAAGCGGCGCTAATAATCATTTAAATGCTCCGCGTGTCAGTCATTGCTCTTTCTTTGTAAATGTTACTCATTTCATAAATAAATCAAAACCCGGAGCCCTTAGGTTTTCAGAAACTTAAATGCTTTTGTTAAAATTGTATGAAGCAAATTCACAAACACATGATTTATATTATCTCAGCCGAACACAGGAGATGATAGAAAATACTATTTAAATGAACTTCCCTCCCCACAAATGAAATCAATTCTCTTCTCGAGTTACTTTTCATCTGCCTTTTGTCTTGTTGCCGAATCTTTTCTATTTCTCTCACTCGTTCATCTATTGTGCCCTTTCCTTGATCTGATAGCATTAAACATATAATTAAGTCATAAAGGAGGGAACTGATGAGTATAGCAGATGGTAATTGCTTCCTACATTTGAATGAAATGATATGCATTGCTACAATTTACAGCCCTCGCCTCATATTTTATTCAGCAACCTTTTATCTCTTTTCCTGCAGAATTATTCTGCAATAAATTTAGACATCTTATCAATAGCTCGGGTGATAGTAGCAGAAACAGAGGAAACCTGAACTTTGTGCATCTTAATGTTTAAAATAATTTTCTATAATAATTGAATTATCTGCTGGCGAGTACCGTACAGGAGTTGAATGCCTTTCCCGTTTCCCTGTTATTTCGATGATTAAAAAGGGAAGAGAGATTGGGACGCAGCAATTATAAGTTAGGAGAGGCGGAGACAGGTGACAGACGCACGCCGGGGCTTTTGCCAGGGTGATTGCTATTGTGCAGCAGTCAAGCAGAGGTTGTGGTGCATTGTGTTCAACTCCTCCGCAGCATGGAGATTTGTTCCTTTTAATGTGTCCTATTCATTGTGTATGTACCCTGTGCAACCCTTAATTGAAGAAATTGAAACATATTGTGAAGTTTGTACTTATGACCCAGGACAGTGGAGTCATCTTATCGATAGCAGTGTTCAGGTGTATTTTCTAGTTAAAAGAGGGGGAATCTTTATTTTCATTGAACACCATGGGTGTACTCTGGAGATTTCCAGGTGGGTCTCTGCAACATGGTCCTCTTTTGTGTGGTATTTCCGAATGTTCTCTTAGGAAAAGGGTTGGGCTTGCTGAAAAGGTGTCATATGGGGCCACTTTGAAAATTATTTCCAGGGCCCCTTTTGGTCCCTGGTAATTATTTCCAGGGCCTCTTTTAATTCCCAGTCCACCCCTGTTGAACACATTGGGCGCAATTCTTGTTTTGGAAGGACACAGCAGAAACCTGGTTTTATTTTTGCAAACTCGATTTGAGAAGTCAGCCTGAACGCCTCAAGTGAATTCCATTGAAAGAGCAAGCCCACCAATCGTCATCATCAATCACCCCGCAAAAGTATCCACCTGGCACTGCCAAACAAGACAGGCCGAGTGGGACCTCTGGAAGTACATCTCCTAACATATAGGAGGATACTTGTTGCCAAATGCCGCTTTATAAATGATGGCATGCCAAGTGGAACACCTCCAAACACTGAACCCCAAAAGTGGCCCTTTGCATTCACCAGCCATCCTGACAGTGCACCCATCCAGCGCAATGAAGCGAGGCAGCGGAGTAGGGCCTCCGAAAGTACAACTCAGAACAAAGGCCATGATATACTTTTTCAAATAACCCCTCATGAAGCGAGACCCTCCAAAAGTAACAATATTGACCACCCAACAGTGGGCCTATTCATCCAGCCACGGAAACTCTGAAAGAGGTCTCATTGTACGAAGACACTCTTTTTATAATATTCCCATGCAAGACAAGAGGATCAGAACACAACAATGATAACAGGTTATCCCCAAGATCCCGCTCTACCATCGACCCAGCCAATGTCGCTGCTGTATCCCACGCATCAGCAGCTAACCGGCGGCGCTTCATCTACATTGCAATACGTGCCATCCCTTATTAAACCACACTTAAAAAAACGCATTAGTTATAATCGACGATATTTTTTTGCCTTAAAGTGTTACTTGTAAACATGAATTCCAGGATTTGTATGGCCTAAAAGTGTAGAACACAGACACCAGGCAGGCAGGTATGTGGAGGAGGAAGGAGCAGTAACTATTGGGGGTGGGGAGGGTAGGCAGTGGGTATTTTATGGGTCAGAGCTAGTAAATGGGTGCATGGGCAGCAAAAGATACGGAGGATGTAGGATTTAGGACACACCTTCTCGGGGATCAATCAGCAAGTGAGCCTGTACGCACACCACAAAAACACACCATGCAAGGCAAGCAACGGAGAGGGCACCACAGGAGCGGAAACACTTGTTTCCCAAAGCGTTTTTCAATGGGAACATCCCATTGATAACTATTTGCGAATCAGACCCTACGATCCATATCAAGCGAGGTGATATTTAGTAGTAAGAAAGGAAAATAATGAGCAAAGGAATCTGTGCGTATCCGGTCACATAGCAGATGTAAGCCATTTGTGTGGAGGAAGGAAAGTAATTGCCACTGAATGACAGACAGAAAATGAAAGCATAAAGTGGCCCGCCAGAGGGAGTGCGCAAGCACACATCACAGAACACCTTCCATAGCTGTGTGGTTCTATGTTCTTTTGCCACCAGGTTTCTTTTGATGAGTTTTTTCATGAAAATCTTTCATCGAAAAAACGAATTGAAACTTTTTTTTTATGTGCAGGTTTCCCCCAACTCCCCATACCTATTATTGAATCCCCATCCCTAACCCCATATCCCTTTTATCCCCCTCCCCACCTCTGCCTTCATCTTTTGGCGGCTCCTCTATTGTTCTTCTGCCCCCTTTGGCCTTCCTTTATCTCGTCTTGCCCCTCTGAAATCAGTATTCAATGCCTCCATTTGGGCTCTATGTCTCCTTGCTCCTCTATTTCATCTTCTTTGGTTGGCCTGGGAGAGCTTCCTTTTCATCACCGTCTAAAATTACATTTTTTGTGTCTAGGTTTTAAATCTCTCCATGCCTTTGCACCCCCTTATCTCTCCTCTCTTATCTCATTGTATGCTCCTTCTCACTCACTTCCTTCTTCTTCCCATTTCCTTCTCACTGTGCCGCGGCCTCCCAGAGCTCAGTCTCGTTTTCATTCTTTCTCTCTTCTTGCGCCTCTACACTGGAATGCTCTCCCACTCTCTCTTCGTTCTATCTCTCTCTATTCATTCTTCCGGGGTCTCTTTCTGCTGGTTAATGAAGGTTAATATAACAACAGAACTGTGCTGTGTTCACATTTTTCTCTCCATTTTAAATGTATCATTTTTGTTCTAATGTACGGCACTTCGATGTAAAGTAATATATGAAAACTAAATAAATACATATAGAAAAATTACAAATACAATTTTCACCGAGTTTTACCGCTGAATATTTTTCGTAAAAAATCTAATCGGAAAAAAAAATACTGCCGGCAAAACAACTGTTTACCAGCTGAGCAAAACACAGTTTAAATTCATGTAGGGGTATTAATTCACGTCAGTGCAATTACCCTTGAATGTGAACAGTAAAGGCCACACACAAATATCACTGACATGCAAGAAGTGTCTACAAAAATAACAAAAACAATGAGCAGAAGCACGGGGTCTGGAAAGGACCTGAATGATAAGGCTCATGTAAGGGACAGAAAACTGCATGCAGTGTATGTGAAAAGCACAGCGATTCTTTCCCAAGCAAGATGAGCACAGTGACGCAGAGAAAAGCATCAACAGCTTGAATGCCCACTGAAGTATGCCGGGGGCAGCTGTTCCTTGTGTTATACGGATGTACCATCAGATTATTCCCTAATATTCATTCATGAACATTAGGGAATGCATAAAAGCGCCGAACTGCCAATTAAGGCGACAACAGTAAACAGAAAGCACACGGCACGCATTGAAATTACCCATACAAATAAGTCCAAAGGAAAATACCTTACCACGCATGTCATAAGTCACCACATACCAGCCCAGCCCTTTGGGGGGCCCCCAGGAAAAATACCACAAACTTGCAATTCAAGCTACTTAGAGCCTCTTGGTTGGGATTTCTAGTGCTTCTCAAGATCCCTGTCAGAGCACAGGCCTAGCCATGAGGCAGACGCACTTCTGTGCATGCATGGACAGTATGGAGGGTGTCCTTGCTCGACACATGCCCAGCAAGAGCATGCATGCCAGAATGCGCCTGGCTGCCATGTTGTTTTCCCAGGCTTGAACGGGTAGATGCTGGACTAGACCTGCAACCAATGAACTCCTGCTTTGGCACTTCCCTACACCTGGCCTGCATTCTGCTCCTGGCAGCAGAACTACAGTTCGCAAAGGTTATGTGGACTGTTAGAATGATGTCAAACCGAAGGGAATTTTTAGTCATCAATTTGGGACTGCAATCTCCCTTCTGAAACCATTTTCCAAAATGCATCCATGCACCAATTATCAGTCCAATCCTTAAACACGTTGCGCTCCCCTTTGCCCCCCTCGCCCCCTCCCCCCCCCAGCCCCTTGATACTAATAGATCTATTTAGGGAATGATCGTACAGTGTTCATGATATGGCAGTGCAATTATATTGCTCTTATTTTGAAGCATAAACCATTTGATGTGGTTGTGATTATTGTGTTCAGCAATTTTTATTCTGATTTTTGCCTGATGTTAACATGATACGATATGATAGGTTATTTATAACGCGCGTAATACCCAGAGGTGATCTTTGTGAATTTATTGGCATTTATTTCTCACATGACATGCATTTCTGTAAATGAAGAACTTTGTATGCATGCCACCTCGTGCCAGGAAAGAAAAAAGAAAGAAAGAAGGAAAGAATGACCGAAGGAAGGAACGAGAGAAAGAATGAAAGAAAGAAAGAAAGAAAGAAAGAAAGAAAGAAAGAAAGAAAGAAAGAAAGAAAGAAAGAAAGAAAGAAGGAAGGAACGAGAGAAAGAACGAAGGAAGGAAAGAAAGAAAGAAAGAAAGAAAGAAAGAAAGAAAGAAAGAAAGAAAGAAAGAAAGAAAGAAGGAAGGAAGAAAGAAAGAAAGAAAGAAAGAAAGAAAGAAAGAAAGAAAGAAAGAACAAAGGAAGGAAAGAGAGAAAGAATGAAAGAAAGGAAGACAGAAAGAAAGGAAGAAAGAAGGAAGGAAGGAAGGAAGGAAGGAAGGAAGGAAGGAAGGAAAGAAAGAAAGAAAGAAAGAAAGAAAGAAAGAAAGAAAGAAAGAAAGAAAGAAAGAAAGAAAGAAAGAAAGAAAGAAAATGATACAAAGAGAAATGAAGATAAAAAAGAAGGCACGGCTGGTATCACCTTGGGAACGTGGACTATGTCTGTGGTGCAGGATGTGTGTACAGATGAAATAAAGAACCCTCATTGTACAAGGATATCCCTTCCAACTGCTTTACACTAATTCTGCTGTGCACATGCACAACACTCCATTAGCTGGAAGGCAACAATGTCTACAATTCTGTCTGTGCAAACACCTTATGCATGGTCGACTGTTTCTAATCTATGGGAAATATATGTGCAAAATAACACTATTATTTGCCCAGTTTATGCGATCCAGCAGCCTGGTTTTTCATGCAGCCTTATGTCAAGAACACGCTTATATTTGAACACATGATTGTCTATTCATTGGTATCAGTTGCTGAAACCCAATCTGAAATCCCCATTGATGTGGATTTAACTATAAAATAAGCATATTACCTTGTTTTATCAATCTGATTTAGGCTAATTTCTTGACATTCACACAGTTTGCAAGCCATACTGCAAAGGGTGGGTGCAATTGTTTCACACAAGCATTCATTATTGGTGACTGATTTTGGAGTATAGATGTGTCTACATTTAGTGGAACAGAGTGTGGTTTGCCTGATAAGAAGGACAGACCTGAGGCTTCATCCACCAGGCGCCTTTGCCTGGAAGCTTCTGGAGCCCTGGTTACCAGCTTTTCTACAGACACCCACACATGCAACCACAGCAGCGCTAATGGATTTCCAAATCTTCGCGGCAGAACTCCGTGCAAAATAATCCCTGTGGATTATATGACCTACATTTCCTCGCACGTAAAATCCCTATCAGATAGCACCTGCGGACACGTATGTATATGTGCTACATTTCCCCAGATCCCTATCAGATAGCACCTGTGGACACGTATGTATAGTGCTACATTTCCCCAGATCCCTTTCAGATAGCACCTGTGGACACATATGTATATGAGCTACATTTCCCCAGATCCCTATCAGATAGCACCTGCGGACACGTATGTATATGTGCTACATTTCCCCAGATCCCTATCAGATAGCACCTGCGGACACGTATGTATATGAGCTACATTTCCCCAGATCCCTATCAGATAGCACCTGCGGACACGTATGTATATGAGCTACATTTCCCCAGATCCCTATCAGATAGCACCTGCGGACACGTATGTATATGAGCTACATTTCCCCAGATCCCTATCAGATAGCACCTGCGGACACGTATGTATATGTGCTACATTTCCCCAGATCCCTATCAGATAGCACCTGCGGACACGTATGTATAGTGCTACATTTCCCCAGATCCCTTTCAGATAGCACCTGTGGACACATATGTATATGAGCTACATTTCCCCAGATCCCTATCAGATAGCACCTGCGGACACGTATGTATATGTGCTACATTTCCCCAGATCCCTATCAGATAGCACCTGCGGACACGTATGTATATGAGCTACATTTCCCCAGATCCCTATCAGATAGCACCTGCGGACACGTATGTATATGAGCTACATTTCCCCAGATCCCTATCAGATAGCACCTGCGGACACGTATGTATAGTGCTACATTTCCCCAGATCCCTTTCAGATAGCACCTGCGGACACGTATGTATAGTGCTACATTTCCCCAGATCCCTATCAGATAGCACCTGCGGACACGTATGTATATGTGCTACATTTCCCCAGATCCCTTTCAGATAGCACCTGCGGACACGTATGTATATGAGCTACATTTCCATACGTGCTACATTTCCCCAGATCCCTTTCAGATAGCACCTGCGGACACGTATGTATAGTGCTACATTTCCCCAGATCCCTATCAGATTACACCTGCGGACACGTATGTATATGAGCTACATATCCCCAGATCCCTATCAGATAGCACCTGCGGACACGTATGTATATGAGCTACATTTCCCCAGATCCCTATCAGATAGCACCTGCGGACACGTATGTATATGAGCTACATTTCCCCAGATCCCTATCAGATACCACCTGCGGACACATATGTATATGAGCTACATTTCCCCAGATCCCTATCAGATAGCACCTGCGGACACGTATGTATAGTGCTACATTTCCCCAGATCCCTATCAGATACCACCTGCGGACACGTATTTAGAAGAATCCCCCGGCAGAGCCTTGCTCAAATCTGTCCTGAACTTATCAATGGTTTATTATATGTATTATATGAAAATTAAGACTACAGCAAATGATACCAACACACATTTTTTGTTCTTGTTATTTCCTTGTGTAAATAATGTAACTATGGCCTGTACTGTAAACTACTTGGCTTGTACCTATTTCTATATGCAACTTGTAAACTGAAAATCACCAGTAATGCGCCCAGATACCTCTGGGTTTGGAGCGCTATATAAATAAATAAACAGACAAACATTAAAATAGTAACAGCAAGATAAAGGATGATTACCATTTTGGACAGGATTCTATGTGTCAATATAGGTTTCTGACAATGTAAACTGTGAACTGGGACTCACCACTTGGGTCAAACCAACCCTGCATCAAACCCCTCTTTTGTCAGATCCAAGTTGGACTAGGAAACAATCTATGAATGTAACTGTGTTCTGACTGTGCCTCTAAAGCAAAGTTAAAAAAATGAATGCCCCCCTGCATGTCAGGTTTTGGGGGGCACAGAAGATGATTTTCCACCAGATCACTCTGCACAATCATCATCTCTATCTACTCATGGGCCCCTTCTGCAAAGATAGAGATCACAATGGGCCTGATTCTTGGCAGAGTGGTATAATGGCATAATCCCATAGGAACACGTTCTGTGAATCAGGCCCAATGTCTCTGGCGTGGCCCTTGTCAACATCAAATATATGAACACACATCATGTGATTGAACTAAGAGAGAACCAATAGGTGCTACGGTGAGCAGCATACATGCAGTGATGTATGATCTGGTAGCAAAATCAGAGTGGGGAGCATAAATATAGGGCACAGCATATGGTCAAACTTATTTTGGGGGGCATACATTTGGTGGGCCTGACCGAGGAGCAAAATATAGTGGGGGACATAAATCAAGTGGAGTGCAATGTAGGAGACACATCACAGTGATTAGAAATCCTGTAGCGGAGCATGACCTCAGAGCAAAATACTGCCAGGAGCACAGATGCAGCGTGGAACATCCTAAAACCAAAATCACAGAGGGTACAATCTAGGAACAACATCTCACTGCAAATGGGGCATAACCACGGAATGGGAACCGTGGTTACAATAGGAAATGCAGGAGCAAAAAATAGCATAGAGCAACAACATATTAGGCGTACCAAGGAATAATAGCTCAGGGTTGACACCTATAGGTCCAATTACAGAGGGAGTAAACGCTATACAGTAGGTAACAAAAATGTAGTCACGGGAAAAGTGGTGAAAATACCTCTGCAGTGAAAAAGTTGCCAAGCAGAAAGTAGTCAAACATGCCGCAGAAAGGTAGCCACAAATTAGTGGGCTTGTAATTGCCTGGCTCAGGGCTAGGGTACGGATAGGGGATAGGGTAAGAATAGTGCTTAGGGTTAGAGTAAATATGCTGGGGTTTGGTTAGTGTGTAGGGTAAGTTAAGTGTCAGGGTAAGTCTTAGAGTAAGTGACAGGGTACGGGCTTGGGTAAGTGTTAAAGAAAGAGATACAGAGGTTGGAAAGGGCTGGTGATGTTGGTGTAGGTTAGAGGTTAGTATGAACCTAGTGGTTAGGGTAAAGTAAGCATTAGGGTAAGTGTTGCTGTTAGGGTAAGGCTAGTATTACAGCAAGGGTTAGGGCTAGGGCTATGTAATGTGTGGCGGAGATACGTTCACTGTTCATTTTCTATTAATTTTCCATTCAGTAATTTGCAAATAAAATGCATTAGCCCGCTGAAAGGTTAATGTTCTGTGAGAATTCAGGTAGGAGAAGGGTTGTAATTAGAGTTAGGGGAAGGTTTAGGGATGGACTTAGGATGATTGTGAAGGTTTCAATAGAGGTTTGAGACATATTTAGGGTTTCAGCCTTGTGCTTTTGTTTATTTAAAAATATCATTTTTGGCGACGTTATTACTGGCAAAGTTTTTACACTTTGTATTGCTTGTATTGAATGACTACATTTTTAAAAAATATTTTGCTGACTACATTTACACAGGACTACATTTTCTTGGGGACATTTTCATATTGAACCAAATAAACAAGATCAGAGGGTAGAGGTTTAAGACCTGCACCAAGAAGGAGTGTAATATGTGGTTCGTCCTGGAGGGGTGGCACTGGGTGACATGGCAAAGAGTTGCCACACTGCCTGGGAAAGGTTGTCATGCATGGATCCAAAAGCAGTCTGTGCAGCTACAGTCAGGACAGACATCCATTATCAATGACTGGTGTGAGGATTGGGATCCCTTACTTCTCATTTGTTAGCTGAAACCCAACATGTGCATGTTTGTTTTGGCATTAGAGTGAATGCACCCTTTGTAACCTAAGTAGCTTTGCCTTCAGCTGATAAACACAGCTCCAACATGGAGGCTTGCTACCCTACCCGCATATTAGACTCTTCTTCGTGGTCAGCACTGCATGACCCTGCAGATCTGAGCTCAGTGTGATAATCTTGATGAACTTCAAACTGTGCATCATTGGTGCGTCAGTATTTCTTTATGCTCTAGGCTAAATACGGGCGACTCCTTATTTAATTGGTTGTGGAGCCATTGTCGATAAGGAGTCATTAAAGAATTAATTGCCAGAAACCCTGACTGAGGTCCTCTTGGATCCTCTTAATTTCAAAGGACCAAACAAAGAGACCTGTTCTTTTTCAGTTTCAGAGGCCAATCAGGGCCACAGGGCCTCACTGAAGGCTGGAAACATGACAGGCGGATGCTTCGCTCACAGGCTCCTGTTCTTATGTGTATTTCCAAGGTTTCGGTTCAAATTACTTCTGTTGAGATTCTTGGGATGGGCTTCAGCACAAGTTAGCGCTAGAAACAAAGCACACACTCATTAAATGTTGATGTGGGTCAAAACTGGCATCTGTGCAAATTTAGGTGTGCCTGATCTATATTTACTAGAACAATTTTTAAAAGTTTGGATACATGTTTGTGCAGAGTGTGTGCCCATTGGTGTGGGTGTATGCACACATTTAACAAAGAAATAACGTACACACTTACAACAGAGTGATCTGAAGAAAAAATTGTCCTCCGAGAGAAATGTGGCGCCTGCTCTATACTGCTGAACGTGCAAATTATGCATCATTCGTACTTCTGTGCACTTAGTAATTTGAGTGCATATATTTGTTTTTTTTAAAATCAATTTAACCAAGAAAACAGACAATATTTAATACAAGAGTTTAGAATTGTATGGAGTGGAGAGGGTAGTGTATACTCTTTTCAATTGCTCTTTGAGGTTTTCCTGCAAATGATTCATAATCATTCCAATCTCAAATTTCCCAGGAAAGATTCAGATAAACGCTTCATGGATCAAATAGCAAGGGTTCAGATACCCTGATATCATAATACAAATTACTTTAATTGAAGCCCAGAAAGCAGTCGGATCCCTATTTTTGATTGGTTTCCTTTGCAATTTTGGTCATGTGTTTGGTGACTATTCCTCAACACGTGTACATCATCTCTTTATTGAAAACGATTCTATATTTTTACATTTCTTCTGTTTGAATTTTGGTTTTGGTTGATGAGGGGGTAGTGGTGGCCCACTGTTATGGCGATCTTAAACTCCTGCATAGTTTCCAAAACTGCCTCTGGTCTCTTGCAAAGTTTTTATACCTTTTCACATGGGACAATTTTGTCTCTCTAAAAAATGTCATGATGGCTATTATTATGATGATACTATGTGAAACAATCTGCAGGCATTTACTGCCTTGTGCCTTGTGTATCCCTGTACCTCTCATCCTCCCGTCGATGAATCCTGCTGAGTCCTCACAGAATCAGAGCCTAATGTCTACTCCCAGGGGGCCAGAGGAAGGCAGCCACTACTTGATCCTAACCCTGGGGGTGGTATTAGCTGGGCTGATCACCTGGGAGGAGAAGGCCACCAAGGGAATGGGATGACTCAGTTGGGAGGGACACAGTATTCATCTTCTTTGGAGGGTGATATGTCCATAATACCGGAATGCCTAATGGCTTGTTGTCAGAGTAAGACTTCTATCTCCAAAATTAGCCAAATTGTCAATAGTAAAAATTCTTATGGTCAACATGGGAATGATATACTTAAGGATCAGAAAATAAATATCACTATTTATGATAGTTATGTTTTCCCCTTAGGTATGAAATATAAAGCCCAGAACCATTAAGTATTTTAAAAACCACCCCTAATGGTATATTCTATAGATCATTCAGACAGAGTTAAGTAGATGGAGTTGAAATGATTCAGAACATTAGGGACTTCAAGTCGCATAATGCTCTAAGTATTGGGACGAGGAAGAGGGGCTCAGAGGAGCAGAAGCATAGTGTGCTGTCTAGTGGTTCTAATGACCCACACCTGACCAGGACATTTGAATATTTAAAGCCCCTTCAGGTGCACACCTTCAGAAAGCAGTCATGGAAGCAGCAGAAGCAGAGAGAAGGAAACATCAGTGGAACAAACAGCATCAATGTGCATTGTACCCTTATGGAAGAAGTTGTTAACTCCAGCGTTGTTGCTGAAATTCAAAGAATGTTCTAAAGTTTAAGAAAACCTCACTACAGACTACTTGTAGAAGTAGTAGGATTTTCATCCTGGCAGGAAAGTACACCAGGAAAAGAAATATTAGTGGTTAGTCCTGGCAGGTTAGTGAACCAGTAAGAAGGCATTGAAGTACTGCAGTGTGGTGGATGGTTGTTGTGTAAAGAAAGTCGCAAGTCCACTAATATGTTATGATGAACTGTGGTAAAACCATCCTGAAAAGTCATTATTGTTTATGCAGAAGAAATGTGAAAGTTGTTGTTCTTTAAAGAAGAGAAGTCATATTGAATTCTGACCAAAAGTGTGAAGACAAAGGCCTATTTCATTGACTTTTATGCACGGTATATAAGGATTTTGCGGGCCAAACTGTGCGCAAAACAACCTCCATCGATTCTTACTTTGCGGGGACTTCGCGCAGGCTTGGCATGTCTCTGTGAGTGGCCGAGTGCCATGTGCGAGACTCCATGCAGAGCGTGGATGTGGCCTGCGCAGGGACCAGAGTAAGGGGCAGAACATGCAAAATGAGGAAGAACATGTCAACCTCTGTGGTTTCTTCACCTGATTAACTGAGTTCTCCCGCCTCACCTGTGTCTGATGCTTCGGAATTTCATTCTTCCTTCAATGATCTTCTCTGAGTGTTGAAGTCTCTTTTTTTTATGAGAAGTGGTCTACCCTGGTAAGAAGCCACTGTTACTGTTGCCCTTAAACGGCAGCAATGTGGCCCCCTTTCCGCGATAGCCAGAAGGGGAAAAAGCCTTAAGGCACAAAAAACCCCAAGAGACTGATTGTAGATAAATAGCAGAGAACGGCAGCAGTACCCAAACACATCCGATGAGCAGAACTCCGGAACCGGTGGAGGGAACAGGGAAGTGACCCAGCCCCTAGATCCGGCAGAAGGACAGGGAGACCTGAACAGGTAACTCTTAGTAAGAGCGGAGTGCTCAAGGGGTCGTGGACCCTTGAGAGCGAAAAGTAGCGCCAAGGGAAACAGTGAATGAAAAAGGAGAAATCCTAGTACTGTTAAAGAAGGGTGAAGATAAGGAGAATAGAGAGAGAACAGGCTCGGCAAAGGCAGGCGGGAGGAGAGAGAGCCACCTGGCGAGCAAAACGGAAGGGAAAAACAGAGATGCGTCAGAGGAATGGCGCAGTGCGGGAGGAATTGCGTGTAGAGAAAGAAAAGCGTTCCCATGTGGAACGAAGAAAGAACAAGCCAAAAAGGCACTAGTGCTGGGTGAGGAATGAATACCGCAGTTGCAAAGCAATGGGCTGTCAGGAGCGAAGTGAATAAGAACCTCCCGGCGGTAACATCTTTGCAAAAACAACTATACCGCACGATCAGAGGCATGTGAGGATGCGGCGGCACAATCAATGGCGGCGGACTAGCTTCCACTTGTGCCACAGACGCCATGCTCCCGGATGCATGAAAGAACAAGGGAAATTTGGGCATTATGAGGGACAGCCCACAGGCAGTCCATCGCACACCCACAAATGCGCACAACCATGCGTATTCATGGATCTGACCGCGCAACGTCTCGTTGGGGAAATTACCATTCAAAGCTCTCGATCTATCTGCCACCCAAAGGCAGGCGTACAGACACTTGCACACAGGAATCACCACGCAGTGGTGAGATCACATGTTGGATTTAGGGGTGCATACTTAGGGTTTTGCGTACGCAGTGTGGTGCCGGAACGCTTATGTGGGTTTGAAAGCAGATTGACTAGAGATTTACTTAGTTAAAACGGTACGCATGTTGTCGGGGTGCCAGTAACAGTTACTGGGGTTCCCGCGCAGTGTTGCCGGAGAGCTAGCCTGGTTGTGGGCGACCCCACGCAGTGTCAACAGGGTGCATGAGTTCAGGCCCGAGGAGCCTGCACAGGTAGGCGTACATGGCTGAATTTGCTTTCCGTGGGGGCGTGTTGGGGCGTTCTTGCCCCGACTTGCGTATAAGCTTACTTTTTGGGAACAATCCCATGAATACGCAGAAAAACATATGCGTGCAGGCTTGCGCAGAGTAATTCTTGGCACGTGGGCTTTGCAGGATCTATGAACACTTTTCCACAAATCACGCCCAATGTCTTTTTGGTTTGCTAAGAAAGAGCATGTGACAATTATTTTGAAGAGTGATACAATTTGTTTAACAATATAATAATACAAATGCCAAGTGAAAGACTCATGCAGTGCTGCGCTTGGAACAGAACTTGGCTATTGAAAAGAACTTTCATAAATGGAACTTTTGGTTTTGAAAATCCTGCATTAATCCTCGGGAAGGGAATCTGACCCAGGTTACAAGGATACATATTTACAACTTTTATAATATAACAGTTTTTTTATTGAGTGTAAAAAGCCATATGATACCTGTATAATTGTATTTTATGTATAAGTGTCAGGTCCAATATATATAAAGGGCACCTGGCGGAGTCCTGATATGCCCAGGAGGGTACCTGTATACAAAATGCTAGAAATAAGGATGAGAAATCCATACACAGCTACCTGGTTAAGACACTGTTTTAATTTGTCTCCAACCAATTTTTTGCACAGATGATAAAATTAAATGTTTACATAACTTTTGATAAGCACAAAAGTGGTACCAACAGATATTATTTTGAACACAGGAAATACAGGTCTGTACCAAACTCTCTAGTATCGAGGTAACATTTCAAAAATGATGCACAAGTACAAATTACAAATAAGTGGGGACAAGATTTGACGAAGTGCTGCCCAGGACTGTAGTTGGTCCGGGGTGAACAAGACGGTGTACACAACACTATCTACAAAGACATATACAATGGGTTTTAACAGTTGTGCCATAAAACATCAACACTGAAGTGTTTCGGCCATGTAGGGCTGGATAGGCGCCCGAAGTGGTGGTGTCCTTCATCAGGATAAACGCTGAGCGTGGAACTGTCTGTGAGAGTGATCTGTGGTGGAAAGGGATAGCTGTCAGGATCTCTAGGGGATTATTTTCATTTTAGACATTACCTAATAATGGCTGATTGATGCCTAAATACACAATGCAGTGTATTGGAAGAACAGCTTACCGTCTGCTGGAGTTGCAGCGGTGGCGCTGTGCTTGAGAGTCCTGAATTATTTGCAGGACTGTGAAGTGCCAATTGCACTAGGTTTCATTGACCGACTCAGAGGATTTCGGGCCCTGCAGGCTGAATGATTTGGCCTGATGGGTCTAGGAACTGTTGGAGGGAAGGTCAGAAAACCGTCAATCCATACCTGGACCAAGATGGTAATGGCGATAAGTATAGCCATAGTGAGAGGACACGAGTCTCAGTGGATGATGGAGGAAGATACTGCGCGTGGGTAGGGGTGCCATACAGTCAAGTAGCCAAAACACAGCAAACTTAAATAGCCAGTGTGCAGCAGAATATGCGTAGATGTAGGTCCGGGGTCCGGGAGACGGTGTACACAACACTATCTACAAAGACATATACAACGGGTTTTAACAGTTGTGCCACAAAACATCAACACTGAAGTGTTTCGTCCATGTAGGGCTGGATAGGAGCCCTAACTGGTGGTGGCCTTCATCAGGATAAACGCTGATCATCATGGGGATTTACTCAGCCCGGCGGTCCCAGTAATTTCCCATTGCCGGGCGCCGGAAACTATTACTCCCCATTCCCATTCGAGTCCCATTGGAATCAATGGGAATGGGGAGGACGGATGCACCAGCACCATTCATGAATGGTTCTGGTGCATTCGTCAAGGTCTGTGAGCGGGTGCCTTTCAGATCAGACCTGGCTGGCTGAAAGGCACCTGTTAGGGAGAATTCTCTGTTAAGGCTAATTTCCCAAACCTAGTGAGTCCCCCAGCAGCTTTGCTGGATTTATGGGGTTTATTTTTTTCTCCTGCTAAGAGTGAGACTCTTTTTCTCCCACTCTTAGACATGATATGAGATATCCTTTGACTTTGTAATGTGTTTTATGGGCTATGGGGTCTTTTACTCCATAGGGTTTCATGTGGTTTTTGGTAAGTTTGTTACACAGCACCCTCAGTGCAGTGACACAGGGGTGTCATAGTGACCCCCAAACATAGACTCCATACCCTGGGACTGACTACTGTCTCCCAGAGCATGTAAAGTCACCATTGATTTTACTAGTCTTAAATTGGGAACAGAACCAGTACAAACCATTATATTGTGGAAGTACTGGTAGGGGTAATTAGATTGCCCCTGGGTCTGTTTTACGAGGGGGCACTGTGCAGTCCCCCCTCACCGAGTTTCCGGCTGGTGGCAGTGGTTACCACGCAAAATATTCCTTAAGAATATTTACTATGGGATTTTCCCATTCATTTTAAATGCACCACTTTTAGGTCCAATGTTAACGATACCGCTGGGTTATTTATTTAATATGTATTCCCCGGTTGGGTCTTTTCGCCAGGAATCGGTTTTAAAATGGCATTTGTGTTCGCCTATGTAACTCCAACCCAAGTCGAGCCCTTTGTTCCACTTTTTGGCGTGCTTCTACACAGAAGCCTCCAAAGGTGGTGCCACTCTGTCTGGGTGTACAGGATGTGTGGCAGGGGGGTTTAGGCACCCTGGACTGAGTTTCCTCAGCAACTCAAGTCGCATTCTTGTGTGATTGGCCTAGTGGTGAGCCGCCCATCTCACCACTTAGCATGTTTGAGTGACAGCTAGGACTGATGAATGGGGGCTTTCTGCATAAAAGCAGAGCTTTGGGGACTGGGACTTCAGACGTCGCCACAGGACCAAAGAATCCGAAGAGGGAGAAGCTGAGCTGACCTGCAATGACGACACCACCGGAGGAGCCCTGCTGAACCGACTCAACACTTCTTCCAACGACAGAGGAGATCTTCATCCCGAAGAGTCTTCTTCCTTTGACTGGTGGGGATAACCAGTTTGCCCGCCTTTTCGCCTTCCCGGATCATCTCATGGCCGCCTTGCCTGTGCCAAGCACCCCGGCAACCGGGATACCACGTTTTACCACTACTGCAAATAAAAGGGTAGTACCTTTTAACCGGAGAACTCCGCGGCTGGTTTCTTCCCAGGCAGTGCAACGACCTTCAACTTTCCTCCACGTCGAGATCTTCTCTTCCTCTGGACGACGCCGCAACTTGCACCCACTGCCAGGAACAACTGCCCCCGCTGGAGGATTCTCTCCACTTTCAAGGTACTGTGTCCGCCTGGCCTCCCTCGCAACGGTCTGTGTGGGGTGTCTCGTAAATCCTCAACCTACCACTTGGGTTGGCCTTAGACTGGCTAAGAGAACTTTTCTGAGCTGAACTAATTCCTTTTTAAACTCTCTGCAAGACTTTTCAAGCCTTTTAAACTGTGTGATCTTGGGCGCATTGGTGTCCTACTCTCTCTAAGAGGGAGCCGGGCCTCTGAACTTTTTGCTCACAAGTAGATTTTGACTTTCCTGCCTTCCTGAGTGCTTCTAAAGTATTGTGTTGTGTGCTTTTCTGATTTCTGCCTCTCACCTCTGTCTGAAAATAAGTGGTGTTAACTAAGACTTGTCTAATAAGGAATAAGGGATGTATATATATTAAGAGTGACTGTTTTGAACTTGCTTACAATAATAGTGCTGGAGTGTTTCTAAGTGTGTCTTTAAATAAATAATTATATACTTGATACCAAAGCTCTGGTCAGTGTTTGCTTGTGCTACTGTATTTTGGTACCTGTCTTGCATACTCTATATACTGTCTAACTCTTCTTGAGAGAAGTCTGGCTGCTCAGCCACAGCTACCAGGTAAATCTGTGTGGTACAGACTGCTACCAATTGGGTTTACTGCCAACACCTGTAGTCTTAAGCCTTTTGCGGTGGGCTCTAAGGGAACTGCACAGGTTTCTGCCTAACACTGGTGGCAGAGGTGGGATTTGTATTGAGTATACATTTTAGGTGCTTATAGATACCTTAGTGCAACTAACCACAAAGCTTAGCACTAAAAAGTTTATTTTCTAAACCTGTCAACTATGGAAAGTTATAGTCAAGAGTCCCTTGCTATAAAAACTGCTGATTGTTTAAGAGTTCTCTGTAAGCATAAGAATCTCCTGACTAAAGGCAAGAAAATGGAGCTAATAGAAAGGTTGTTAGCAAACCAAAGTCTGGATGGTGGTTCAGAGGAACCTACCACTCCAGCAAATGTAGATAACAGCAATGATATTGATATTGAACCTAGTATTGATAACCTTGAGTCAGAAGCAGAAGAGGAGGGTGAAGATGATGTAGTTGTCCCCCCTAGGCATCTACCTGCTCTGCCAGCTGTACCTACTGGACCTTTGCCAGGTCCCACACTTAGTCCTCAATATCTGGAACTAGAGAAAATGAAACTTGAATTGGAGTTTAAGAAACTTAATACTCAAGCAGAACACAGACACCAAGAACTGAATCAAGAACTAAGGCTCAGGGAAATGGAGCTCAAGCATGAGTTAGAGATGAAGAAATTGTCTGTTGAAAATGCTTCTCTCTCCGGATCCTCTAGGAGTTCCAGTCCCAAAAGACCCCGGATGCCTAAAGAGCTTGTGGGTATGTATGAGCCTAAATTGGATGTGTTGGATTGGTTGAGTTTGTTTGAGTATAATCATGGGCTGCAGAACATTACAGGAAATTAGTTACTTTCCTGGTTGTTCTCTAGGCTCCCCCCTATTGCAACTGATGTGGTAATGGAGTTGGGGGAGGAGGATAGAAAGGATTATGAATGTGTGAAGCTAGCTTTAATAGCTAGATTTGCGAAGACCCCTTCCCAGCACCTTAAGAGGTTTAGGACCCTCAAAAAGAATGATGGTACCCCTTGTGATACCTGGTTGTGTGAAAGTTTGAAAAACGTAAAGGGATGGATTAAGGGTTAGAAGGTGAACACTTATGAGGGAATGAGAAATCTTGTTATGTTGGAGTCAATTTATGATGCCTGCTCTCCTGAGGTCGGACATCACTTGGCTGATTCAAAGGAATTCGATTCCAGGAAGCTAGCTAAGGCTGCTGACTTGTGGGTTGCCAACAAGGCTACTCACAAGGATTCAGGGGTCACTCAGAAAAAGGATGAGGGAAAGCAGCCACCAAAAGGGAACCAAGAGATTTCGAATACCTCCCAATCCAAAGAGGGCCCCAAACAACAAAATAACCAGGGTAAGTCCCAGGGTAAACCACAACAAGCTAGTGTACCTTCTGGTCAACAACCAGAAGGGGGTCAGAACAAGCCACCCTTTCAGAGAGCATTTGGAGTATGCTATGTCTGTAAGGCAACTGACCATATCAAAGGAGATCCAAAATGTAAGGGTATACCTGCAGGGATCAGCACAGTCTCCTTAGCCTTCACTCCTGAGGAGGAAGTCCAAATGGCTAGTGCTCACTTTGAAGTCTTTGCTGAAGAACCTTTGGGTCTTCAAGCAAGTGTAACAGTAGACTCCATGGTTCTGGTTAGTGATCAGAATAGGAGTGTGTACAACTCCATACCAGAAAACTCTAAAGTTTATTATATGGACAGTGTTCTTGTCAATGGCCAGGATGCTCCTGCCAGGCGAGACTCTGGGGCCAGCAGAACAGTAGTGGGTGAAAGCTTTTTCAGGCCTGACGATGTTGCTAAGTCATCCAAAGGTCCCACTAAGATGTCTGGAGGCCCTGTCCAAATTGTTCCAGTTCTACCAGCCCTCATTCAGTGTAATAACATGACAGTGATGATCCCTGTCAGTGTTCGGACTGAGGTGCCTGGGAGAGTCCTGTTGGGGAATGATCTAAGACCTCTAGGAGTAGTATCCAGTACCCCCAGGTCTCTCAGTATGGAGACCCAGAACCAAACCAAATCGGCTAGAGAGGCCACCTTAAGGAACCACTCTAAACCTGTGGGAACCTCTACTGAGAACCCCACTACAAGCCCTCGTGTTGGTAAGTTGACTTCTGACCCAGGCAAATTCTCAAGCTAATATGTTAGGAAAATGGAAGCCCGAACCAAGCTCCATCATTATTCCCCCAGTTTTAAAATCTGTGACTCCCCCTGCTTCTTAGGAAGAAGTGGATAGACCAACTGGACCCCTAACTAGGCCTAAGAGAACTGGTAATTCTCAGTGCTGGTAGAAAACCAGAAAAGAAAAGTCTAAGGCCAAAAACCTCCAGACTGTTGGACCTTCTACTGGAGACTCCAACTCAAATCCTAATCTTGGGAGTGAAACTCCTAAAGTAGATAAGGGTAGATCTAAGAGGAAGGAGAAGCATGTACCTTGCTTATCTCCATTCCCTCCAACCAAGAGGCCTAAGACCCAACCTTCTCCCAACAGAGAAGTGGTGAGGACCTCTGGAGGCCCCTCTAGATCTAAGGGAATCCTTTATAAGGGCCCCTTGAAAAAGCCTAACACAGATTCAGATGTTGTACCAACTTCTGAGGGACTGGTCAACCAGATCCCCTATAGTTTCAAAAAGACTGATGTTCCTCAAAGGGTTTGTAGGTCATATAGCTTACCAAGGAAAACCTTTGATTTGACCATAGAACATAGGTCAGGGTGTCACCACCAAAATGCTGATGGTCTCTCTAGGATGTATGTCATCGACTAGAGGTATGAGATTCATCCAGGAGTGGATAAAATCCTCCTGTCCCTTAGTCTGGGGGGGGCGAGTGTTAGGGAGAATTCTCTGTTAAGGCTAATTTCCCAAACCTAGTGAGTCCCCCAGCAGCTTTGCTGGATTTTTGGGGTTTATTTTTTTCTCCTGCTAAGAGTGAGACTCTTTTTCTCCCACTCTTAGACATGATTTGAGATATCCTTTGACTTTGTAATGTGTTTTATGGGCTATGGGGTCTTTTACTCCATAGGGTTTCATGTGGTTTTTGGTACGTGTGTTACACAGCACCCTCAGTGCAGTCACACAGGGGTTTCATAGGGACCCCCAAACATAGACTCCATACCCTGGGACTGACTACTGTCTCCCATGGCATGTAAAGTCACCATTGACTTTACTAGTCTTAAATTGGGAACAGAACCAGTACAAACCATCATATTGTGGAAGTACTGGTAGGGGTAATTAGATTGCCCCTGGATCTGTTTTTCGAGGGGGCACTGTAAAGTCCCCCCTCGTCGAGCTTCTGGCTGGTGGCAGTGGTTACCACGTGAAAAATTCCTTAAGAATATTTACTATGGGATTTCCCATTCATTTTAAAGCACCACTTTTTGGTGCAATGTTAAAGATACCGCTGGGTTATTTATTTAATATTTGTTCCCCGGTTGGGTCTTTTCACCAGGACTCGGTTTTAAAATGGCGTTTGTGTTCGCCTCTGTAACTCCAACCCAAGTCGAGCCCTTTGTTCCACTTTTTGGCGGGCTTCTACACAGAAGCCTCCAAAAGTGGTGCCACTCTGTCTGAGTATACAGGATGTGTGGGAGGGGGGTTTAGGCACCCTAGACTGAGTTGCCTCGGCAACTCAAGTCGCACTCTTGTGTGATTGGCCCAGTGGTGAGCCGCCTGGCTCACCACTTAGCATGTTTGAGTGACAGCTAGGACTGATGAATGGGGGTTTTCTGCATAAAAGCAGGGCTTTGGGGACTGGGACTTCAGACGTCGCCACAGGACCAAAGAATCCGAAGAGGGAGAAGCTGAGCCGACCTGCAACGATGACACCACCGGTGGAGCCCTGCTGAACCGACTCACCACTTCTTCCAACAACAGAGGAGATCTTCATCCCGAAGTTTCTTCTTCCTTTGACTGGTGGGGATAACCAGTTTGCCCGCCTTTTTGCCTTCCCAGATCATCTCGTGGCCGCCTTGCCTGTGCCAAGCACCCCGGCAACTGGGATACCACGTTTTACCACTACCGCGAATAAAAGAGTAGTACCGTTTAACCGGAGAACTCTGCGGCTGGTTTCTTCCCTGGCAGTGCAACGACCTTCAGCTTTCCTCCACATCGAGATCTTCTCTTCCTCTGGATGACGCCGTGACTTGCACCCACTGCCAGGAACAACTGCCCCCGCTGGAGGATTCTCTCCACTTTCAAGGTACTGTGTCCGCCTGGCCTCCCTCACAGCGTTCTGTGTGGGGTGTCTCGTAAATCCTGAACTTACCACTTGGGTTGGCCCTAGGCTGGCTAACTGAACTTTTCTGAGCTGAACTAATTCCTTTTTAAACTCTCTGCAAGACTTTTCAAGCCTTTTAAACTGTGTGATCTTGGGGGCATTGGTGTCCTACTCTCTCTAAGAGGGAGCCGGGCCTCTGAACTTTTTGCTCACAAGTAGACTTTGACTTTCCTGCTTTGCTGAGTGCTTCTAAAGTATTGTGTTGTGTGCGTTTCTAATTTCTGCCTTTTCCCTCCCTTTTTTTGATAACTTATTGGAGTGCCATCTTTAGTTAAGCGCTCACCTCTGTCTGAAAATAAGTGGTGTCAACTAAGACTTGTCTAATAAGGAATAAGGGATGTATATATATTAATAGTGACTGTGTTTTGAACTTGCTTACAATAATACTGCTGGAGTGTTTCTAAGTGTGTCTTTAAATAAATAAGTATATACTTGATACCAAAGCTCTGGTCAGTGTTTGCTTGTGTTACTGTATTTTGGTACCTATCTTGTATACTCTATATACTGTCTAACTATTCTTGAGAGAAGCCTGGCTGCTCAGCCACAGCTACCAGGTAAATCTGGGTGGTACAGACTGCTACCAATTGGGTTTACTGCCAACACCTGTAGTCTTAAGCCTTTTGCAGTGGTCCCTAAGGGAACTGCACAGGTTTCTGCCTAACAGCACCCACTCGCAGAACTCCTAGTTTGCCGGTCCGGAAACAACGGTACCGGCAAGCTTACCAGTACCGGTGTTTCCGGACCGGCCACCTTGTAATGACCCCCAATGATACAGGTATTTATTGTGCCTCAGCCACTTCTCCTGCTGTATTTGCAATGCCTATAATTATTGGAACAGAGATGATTGCCTTTATCAGTGAGATTTATGGTTCATTGTGTATCCAGAAATGGATTGTCACATTTGGAATTTTTGGCATGCCATTAATGATCTATTACCACACGACTAAGCACAGATATGACGATGAACCATAAGAACTAATAAGTGTTGTGTTGTGTACTATAGGTGGTGGAGGTGCTTTGAGGTGTTGAACTGTATGCTGTAGCAGGTGGGGATGTTTTGGGGTATTGTACTGTATACTCTAGGAGGTGGGGGTAGCCCTACATGCCAACCATCCCTATTAAGTGTAGAGTAGGTGGGCAGATTCCCTATTTATGGTTTTGCTCTATGAAATATTATACATTCCTGTACATAATTTCTTCCTATATTTGTAGGCAATTTTGTGAGATTATTGACGGTCCATTACTCAGGTATACTAGTTCAATCCGGGGACAACAGCCAACTTAATACTGCCACCATGCCATTGGGCGCTGAGCAGAGCTGACTGATGAATCATGCCAACCACCCACTAAGGAGAGGTGAACTGCACTTTCTTATTGCAGCTTGCTCCTTAATTATGTCATGTTGCTGGTTTGTGTCCTTATAATTGACATGCGAAAGGAGACTGTACAAATTAGTTGTTCAGCTTTTTGGGAAGTCTTGTCTCTGGGGGCTGGCTTGGTCTATAGCAGTAGGATAGCTTGAAGAAGGGAGCTTTTGAGGGTACTGGACAAAAAGGGTTCTCAACCAAAAAAACTCCTCTAAAACGCCTGCTTCACTTACTTTGACCATTGTCTCAACCCACTATTTCTCACAGCACTTCACAAGTTGCTTTGCGGTACAGATTTATGGCAATTCATCTTTTTGTGCCTAGAGTGCCAGCTACACTGTAGTCGAGGCTGTCTTACTCCACTATTCCTCCTGAAACACTCTCCATAATACCTTCACCCCCATCTCTTCCTCCTGAGGTCCTCCTGGGAACCTAAATCAAGAATTGCAGTGCTACCTTAAAAATATCAGATGGTATCAACATGGAGAAACCTACAACAAAGCTTTTCATATGTGGGACAGTGAATGCAGTGTCCTCTGACAAGCCACACATGGTTTATAAGCATCCCAGTATTTAGGTGAGGTGGCACTAAGAGCCAAATTCTCTAAAGAAGCATGATAAATAGCAGGGAGCAGAGATATCAACACCCCCTAATCGAAACCCGCCCTTGTTGGATGCATGGAGGCATTGAGACAAGGGACACGAGTCACAGAGAATGCAGAAAGGCATGTAGGGACAATCGCAATAGGGTGAACTGTTTACCTCAAGCTACAAGTTTCTTGCTTCTATTTCTCCTTTCTCCTCATCCCTAATGCCCGCTCCCCTCTCCCTTCTTGGCAGCTCTGTTCAAGAAGACATTTTATCTCCTTCTCATTGATCTATATATCACCTGATAACACAAGATTAAACTAACAAGATTGTTCTGGCCCTAAAATCTTCATATATTTCTGATTCTATTATTTTTACTGATAATGGATCATTAACAGATGCTATCTCTATACGTGCGATTGTTCCATGTATGTTTTTTTTTTTTTAAATCCTCTGCTCGGTGATCCATTTCCTCATTGTACCAGATAGGTTTATGCCTTAGTTCTGATGTATCTGGTTTTCTTTCTTGCTGTGTTCCATGGATTAGATGAATCATGGACCCACAAAATGCAATGAAATGCACCCAATATATCTATTCTTCATTCTTTTCTTGAAAGCATATTGTAATATTGTGATTACATTTGTTTTAAAAAAAAAGTTTGTTTATAGCGTGACTCTGGCCCATAGGCAGCGCAGTGCTTTACAGAGTTCAGGAGAAACCAGAGGCTAGTGTCGATTTTCGGGGTTTCAGTCCTGGGTAGAGGAAACGATGAAAGTGTTATGTCTTCATGATTTGGCAGAACTGCATGATGGGAGGGGCAGTACCAGCACCAGCCACCAGGGGGCGTGAGTTGCAGAGTGGTGGGGCATAGCAGGAGAAGGACCACTTTCTGGTACTTTCCTTTATGGGTAAGCGTGGACTCTAACCTTTTGATGGTCGAGCTACTGGCGATGTGGGAACCTCCTGAGATATAGAGTTTGGCTGCAAGGTAATGTGGTGTTCCATTGGAAACCGCTTGGTATGTGATGCATGCGATTTTAAAGCGAATCCTTGCATGGAGGGGGAGCCAGTAGAAATCACGTAGGATGGGGTGATGTGGTTGAATCTGCGGGCACCAATGATAAGAAGGGCTGCACCATGGTGAGCAGTTTTTAAGCGAAGCAAGGTACATGGATGGGAGTCCAGCAAGGAGGGGGTTACCCCCCCCCGCATAAATGTGTGGAACGACCAGTGCCTGGACTACTGTATGGAAGTTAGTGGGGGGGAGTGAAGAGTTTGATTTTCCTAAGTGTAGAGATTTTATAGCCAGGCAGTTTGGGCTTTCTTGGCCACATGTTTTTGGAGGGAGAGACTGCTATTGACAATGAAGCCTAGGGATTTGACTGAGTTGGTTAGCTTGGGGGTGAATCCGTCTAGGTTCATGTTGTCAAACTAGTTATGGATGATCTGTTGTTTGGAGGGGGCCAATAAGGACAAACTAAGTTTTGGTGGGGTTAAGTTTTAAGTAGGCAGATGACATGCAGGTCTGGATGGTGTCCAAGCAGCAGCAGAGATGAGAGATCTCTTGAGGACTAGTAACCTTAAGGTACAGCTGTGTGTCATCAGCATACTGGTAGATGGAGATGCTGGGGTCATTTAAGAGATTTCCCAGGGGCTCCATATAAAGGATGAAGATAATGGGTGTGAGAATGGAGCCCTGCATTATGCTGCAAGATACCGGTAGATGTTTGAACCTGAAATGTCCATTTGGACAGGTTGGATTCTGTTGGCAAGGTATGATGAGAACCAGCCAAGGACTTTTCTTGTGAGGCCCATTCTGGTGGTGAGCATCGAGATGAGCGTGGGATGGTCGAGCATGTCGAATGCGGCTGAAAGGTCGAGGAGGACGAGGAGGCAGGTCTCACCTCTGTCCATAAGATGAAGTGTGTCATATATCACCTGGATTGTGGGAGTTTCTGTGCTACATTTGGGGTGGAACCCTGATTGGTAGTCATGGAGGACGCCTAGTTAAACAATTTAGCCAGCAATTGTTTGGCTACAACATTTAGATGAGTTTCCTTCTGAAAGGGTGGTTTGTGATGGGTCTGTAGTTTTCTAGGTCATCAGCTTCCAGTGAGGGATTTTACAAGAGGGGCGAATCAGCCCTGTTTTTAGAGAATCCGGGAAGGAGCCTTCAGCAAGAGAGGCACTGATTATATTAGAGTTTGTTGAGAGAACGCCATTGGAGATGCTTGATGATGGAGGCTGGGAGGAGATTGTCCGAGTAGGCAGTGGGTTTGAGGGATGAAGTGTTCAGAGAGGTCCTTAGTGGTGAGAGGGGTGAAATCGGACCAAGTGGGAGTTCTCTGTGTGGGGTCAGGGTGGCTCCTTGGAGGCCTTTGGAGAGTCCATAAAGTCCCTGATTTTGGCAGTTTTGGCAAGGAAGAAGCTGTTAAGCTGTTACATGTAAAGTATCTCTATAGGTGATTCAAGAGTCTCTATTGGAGCTTGTTTCCTTCACTTTAAACAATCATATATTTTAAAATTCAGGCTTTAACTAGACATAGAAGACTCCCTTCTACTCTTTGCCTTTTTCCTTCTCACTGCTTCTAGCTCTGTAGCCAATCAGCAGTTTTGACTACAGGCTCTAACCATCTGAGAAAGACTGCATTCCAAGATTCCCTTTGTGATGTGAATGTACAGAAACAAACCATATTTGCACTGTAATCAGAGATAAGTAATGCATTGCAACACTACACAAAATGAATGCCTGCTTTTTAAGTTTGTTCAAGGAAATCTCATGACATTGTAATATAAGTTCAAATTGCACTAGAAAACAAGGTCTGGGGATCGCAAGTCGCAAAGCAGCCAACTGGAAGATCAGGGTCTGTGATAAATGGCTTGGAGTAAGTCACAAAGGGGGATGGCCTGTCATATTTTAACCTATTAAACACGGGGGTGTTTCTTCTGGGAGTGTTGACCTGTTCACCAAACTAGTGTGACAAGCCAAGCAATCAGAAATGATGATGTGAAATGGCTCTCTGTGGGAAAATGTAGAGCCTATTAAAGTTGAAAGCCACAGATAATGGAGAGAGGTCTGGCAGTTTTGGAAGTCTGTAGACAGGGATGACTGCCTAAATGACTTTGTGCTGAAGTGGGATAAGACCTTGAGAGAAGGGAGGACATTCATGGGCCTTGTCCAGAGGAGGCCTGAAGCAGGCATTGCAAAAGCAGACCAGATTCCCTGTGATGGATTGTAAGCAGAGGTCGATAGGACTATCTCATAGGGAGTGCTGCCTCTGAGCTGTAAGGGGCCATGCTAGTTGTGTGCCTTAAAATAACAGTAGTATGAAATCCCAAAAGCAATTAGATACATGTCCTCAAGAACCCTTTTTCAATAATTCCATGGAAATGGTGGAACTGGAATGGGAGTCACTACAGGAATTGCTGGCTGATATGACAAACCTTGCTTGTGATGATGCTGGCAGTAGGTTGTTAACCTGGGTTGTAGCCTTGGATTGCTTGAGCTTGTTTGGATATTTGAAATAATGGAGAAGGGACTCCTGACTTGTTGTCTGCAGTACAGGTTTAATGTGGTAACAGACATAAGTGACAGGTCTAGTAAGGCATGCTAGTTGAAAGGTGAAACAAAAGCCAACGCGCGTTTCGACCGTAGTCTTTATCAAGGCAGAAGTTGGTAGCAGTTCCTGAGTAGGAGTGGAGCGCCTGAAGAACCTCCCAGTAATTAAGGGTGGTGGGCTGGTTAGCCAATCTAAAAAATGGAGAAAGACCTTCCGTTGTTCGGTGGAACCAACTTCTGCCTTGATGAAGACTACAGTCGAAACGCGAGTTGGCTTTTGTTTCACCTTTCAACTAGCATGCCAGGTTAACAACCTACCACCAGCGCCATCACAAGCAAGGTTTGTCATATCAACTAGCAACTAACCCACTGGGAGCATTGGACTTTTGGTTCCCCACAAACAATGTGCCAAGACGCAGGTACTATTACACCCACCCACTAAGCCTTGCTAGTTGCGCAAGGGACCGCCATCCTTTCAACTTCAATTTACTGAACTCACTACGGGAATTGACTCCATACAGAATGCTGTAGCAATTGTAGTACAAAATGTAACTTGCGTATTCACCATATGCTAAGTTCTAAGCAAAGTGAGAACTAATTTAAACTGGATGTGCTTGACTATCTGGGTGTCTCCTACACTAACTACGCGGACGACACCCAGATACTCATCCCTATCACAGGAGACTACACAGCTGACACCAAAGCCCTTAACGATGTTTACTCGGTCATCCAGGCCTGGATGGCACAGCACGAACTTTGCCTTAACGATGATAAGACTGAGCTCTTACTTTTAGGATCAAATCATCGGCTCAACAAACTAGACCAAACCTACAAGTCCTTCATTATTGACGGCAATGACATTAAAGTCTCCAAAGATACTAAGACGCTAGGGGTCTATCTTGACTCCTCGCTTTCTCTGAACAGGCAAATAAATGCAGTTAGGTCAGCTTTGGCCTATACCTGCAAACTTATCACTGCCTGTAGACCCTTCCTAAACTCCACCAACTGTATCACACTCGCCAGAACTCTTGTTATGGCCAAAATCGACTACTGTAGTGCTCTCTACCTAGGGACCAGTCAGTGTAACCTTAATAAATTGCAAACTGTACAAAATAATGCCTTAAGGGCAGCCTTAAACATCCCGAGACACTCTCATATCTCCTCCGTCAGATTGGACTTACGCTGGCTCCCGGTAAAACAGAGAATTGCCCTGAAAACCCTAGCTTTGACTCACAAATTTCTGAACAACAACGCCCCACCTTACCTGTCCACTCGCTTCTCACGCCACACCTCCACTCGACCTACCAGAGCAGCCCAAACTCACAGCCTCATCGTGCCTAGATGCAAACTCCAAACAGCTGGTGGGGTGAGCTTCCCTGTCCTGGCCTCTAAACTCTGGAACACCTTGCCCACACCTATCAGAATTGAACCATCATTCCACTCCTTCAAGAACAATGCTAAAACATGGCTGCTCTCCCAAGACTCATGAGACCTTGACACAGTCCAGACTCCATGTGGGGTACAGAACTGAATATACATTTTCTCTCTGTTCTGTCCCTGTAGTATACGCTGTTAATGGTACCCTTCGGTACATGTATATATGCTGTATATATTTGTAACTCACTGTAACTACTGCTCTTTGTAACATGTTTAAGAGTATGTACATGTATATATGCTGTATATTTTTGTAACTTCTGTAACTACTGCTTTTTGTAACATGTTTAAGAGTATGTGCCCGGTTGCCCCTGGGCCTGGTTTTTTGCGCTTTATAAATCAAATCAAATCAAATCAAAACTTAATGGCGCTTAACCATAGGCAAGTAAGTTCAACCCCATGTTTTCTCCAGTGTAATCAAAGGCTGAGGCTGTGAATCAGTGTACATACTTTAGCCTTATCATGGATTAATACAGTTGACTGTTAAAGACCATAGCAATTTAAACATTTAGACATATTGGGATATAACAGATCATTTTAGTGGATTAAAAGGGAGCTTAGCTGGGCCACTGCCATTTCCCTGAAAGTGCTGAAAGTTTAATCGAACATTAACATCTTCCGAACAGCAATGTCAGAAGGGGAAGCACCCTGAATTAGATAGCTCTGATCAATGAAGTGAAGTGGAAGGATAGTATACTCTCAGAAAACTATAATTGTATTTTGATGTGGGTGATAAATGGATGATACATGCATCACTATTCTGCATGCTCTAAAATGAAAGCACATTTTCTCTAAACCAAAACATGTAGATGCTTAAGGTAACTTACCATGCAACTTATCATACACTTTAGTATACATACAGGCTTATACTAGAAGCTAACAACACCACATAAATACATGGTAATATCATGCAAAACGAGGAATTTACATTAAGTGTAACATATAAAGGATTTAGATTTTCTGTGTGAAAAATGTCTCTTATAGCAACACTGTTGTTAATAATGGAGAAAAGAAAGTAAATTGAGACATTTATGATTTGAGGAAAATGTTGTCACAAACACAGGGGGGGACGCAGCAATGCTAAAATTGAACTATATATTGTTGCTTAGAACTGTATATGCAGTTATATACGATTTTAAACAAATGCATGCATTCTTTATATTAACAAGATCTTAAGAGACATACACATTTGTGAAAGTTCTGGTGTTTCTACATAGAGAGTGATATTGGATTTTTCCAAGAAAAACATTTAAATACAACAAAGGATGGCTTGCCACATCGGCCTGGCGGTGACAAAATTGTGAAGAATGGGTTTTGATGCTAATGAACTGCTAGACAAGTGTCACAGGGCCAGCAATGTGGCCCTGTCAAGGGGGTCGGGTGGAAGAGCCCCACCCTAACTTCCCACAGGTGCCTCGGCGCAGGCAGACTTCTTCCCCATCCTTCCTTACAGGTGGTGATGGCAGCCTCCGGGCTGCAGACAAAGCAGGATACTGGGGGAAGCACAGCAGCAGGAGATGCCCGAAACCAAGCAGCAGAGGTGTGAAGTGGGAGAATGGGACAAAAGACTCCCACCAAACCCCTCACGCCCCTGGCCTAGAGGATCGCAGCCCAGACATCCGCCACAAGAGGAATTTGCCTATCTACCAGACGACCAAATACCCTGGTACAGGAACATACGGATGTGCCCACCAGCCTGCCCACCAGCCTGCCCTGCCCAAGCCGACACCTGCGGCATGGATGAACTCGACTGAACCATTCAACAGTAAATAAACACATCGTTAGAGATGCCATGACGACCTAGCCAACGGTCAGAACACCCGTGCAACCATGCACACTGGACACTCCCACACCAATCCACACGAAGAACATATTCAGTGCTATGACGTAGGTGACGGACACACCCACTGACGCGCATCTTTATTATTTTTCACATAGGTTTTTCAAAATGCAGAAACGCAAGACGCACAAAGAACTCATCTAAAATGCTTGCTGACGCTTCTCCTAACCCATGCATTGCGATGAGAAATGCAACGAAGACATGATACTGGAGATGAAGCAATATGATACCGTAACTTAAAGTGCCGTGCATCAAACATCCCCACCTATGCACCAGGCCCAAGTAGGCTGCAAGCAAGAGCCTCCACGAACATTGAACGAGCAAGAGCACAACTGCTGACCCTGCAGAATGAGCCCAGTGAGAACTGACAGCCAAGGGGGCAATGTTGCAACTCGCATGCCACAAGCCTAAGCCAAGGTCACACCTGCAAACTAAGCCAGACACGCAGAGGCAAATACAATTTTAAATGTGCAGAATTCTGCCTCAACCACGGTCTCTCCTCACGTGACCAAGCCGAACCTGACAGGGTGCCAGACCCGGGAGGGAAAAGTCGCCTGGGTCCCACGTTTTGAGACACAGGCTGCAACAATGAAATGACCCAATGGACACCTACGGCGGTGGGAATAGTCTGCTCTTAAGCATATGAGCAAATCCACTCATTGTCTGCACAAACACATAGTTATATATTGTTGCAAATGACAGGTACACCGCGAGCTGGGAACAATGATGGTCCCAGGCTGGGGGGCTCGCGAGTGGACCAATCAGAACATGGGGCACTCATCACTGACGCCATTAACATTAGCCAATCATCAGGGGTCTTCGTGTAACAATTTTCATGTATCTAATAGAAGGGACAACCCAAGTATACCACCTGACTGACCCTTAACCACTAACAATCTCCTCTATCCGTGTGCTATACTAACCCTACCACTCGAGGAACCAATCCAGAGTGGCGATAGGTTTTTTGCTAACTTTCCCAGGTGACGCAAGTAGCACGTCATACTGAGGCAAAAAGGGCCTGCGAGCCCCACGAATTTCGAGAGTCAGGACGGACGCGTACGATCCTAGACCCATCCCTGCCGTTGTTTAATAAACAGCAGAACCACCTTGCTTCTTGTGTGTGTCTCATACTCATTTTTGGGATATGCGGGAGGAGTTGGGGCCTCCCTGCTCGGAGGTCCGCGGACGGTCCAGCTGACCCCGGGAGAATTTTCCCCCCGACAATTTGGAGGCACTGCTGAGATCTGTTTAAGATTTGCTTTTATTTTATTTTTCCGAGTGCTCTCGTTGCGAGGAGGCCCGGCGGCGCGGCCCCCTCTGCCGCTGCCCCCTTTTGAGGACTACAGGACCATCGTGGAACTGCGAGAAGACCGGACAGCGCAATCCGGATATTGGCCTTCGGGAGCCGGTTGAGAAGTATCCCGCCCGCGGTTGGCGAGTGTCCAGACGTGGTCCAGACGAGGGGAGGTGGCAAGCCGCTTGGAGGGGGGCACGCAGTCGAGCGGCCCCACATCAAGAGAACTTGGTGAGTATGCCACGCCCAACAAGCAATGTGAAATTGTGAGGGAGGGGGGAGGAATAGAATACGGGAGGTGGGAGGTGTTACACAGGTGCGCAGCGAAGGTTTGATAAATTAGTGTTGACGGTGAAGTGAATGATAGCTGGACAAGTGCGAGAGCAGTCCGCTACGTTACGAAAGAGGAGGGGGCGGAGCACGAAAACATCACGTGCGGCCACTCGTAGACACTGATTGGCCTAGGTCGCGACCACCTGTAAGGGTGTGTGTGTGGTTTCCTACGAATTGGTGATTATTGATCAATGAGTAGATGAGGATCCCTATTATTCGAGCAGAAAACTCGATAGATAGATGACGTTTCCCTGTAGGCGGTAGCTAGCTGGTTGCCTAATACGGAAGATAATTGGCTGGTTAAGCCCTCCTGTCGAGGGGCGTATCACACGCGAGGCGACGCAGCGTGCGCCGTCTGATTATATTGTTGATTACCTTGTTCCAGGCGTGACAATAGGACAGCTGTGGGGTTAACGGGGGTAGATTGCAAACTTATTTCAAACTTTTAAAAAAAACATGTAAAGAACTTACCAGTAGTTTTGGAAGAGGTCGGTGACGTCACCAGTAGGGCTTTCATAGGATATCTCGAACATAAGGCATTTTTTGGAGAGTGGTGGGGAAGAGAATAATGGTAAGGGAGTGGAGACGAAGATAAACGGTAACGAGTAGATCGGGGCAAGGTGAAGAGGGGGACGTGGCCGCGCACGGAGAACGCCGGCCACGACAAGTGAAGAAAGAGGAGGAGGGGTAAAATAAAGTGGGACGGCTGTATAAGAACGTCACACAGGGCACGCAGCCGCAGGGGGCTACGTGCGCCTTGGCCGTAGAGGGCCGTAACGGTGTTCGGTGAAGGAAGAAAAGAGAGAAAAGAATATACAAATGCAAATGCTATATTTTACTATTTTGTTTTAGCGGACAATCGCAAGTCCCCAAAATTACGGGGCCAGGTAAAGATCTGAAATTGTATAGCGTACACTATTAGCAAGATAACCGCTACCATATAGAGGGAGGATAACAATTGAAGTGCTACTATGTCATACGGGACAGGATCGGGAGGGTGGGGGAACACCCTCACTACTCCGCTACAGCATATATGTAAAACACTGTCACCTCATAGGGAGAAACTGATCAAATACAGCATAGAATGGACACAGGGGACGGACAACAAAATGACGACACCATGGCCGCCTACTGGCAGTTTCGATCCATATACCCAACACTCACTATTAACCCATCTGCATAACACATACAAGGGGAAGAAGTTGACACACCACGTGGAGGTGTTTAACTTATGGAGGATGTTCCAGGGGTCCCGACCAGGACCAAACGGAATGTTCACTGTGGGGGAAACAAAGGAAGAGAAGAAGATTAAGGAGGAAGAAGAGAATGGGGAAAAAGAGAGTGAAGGCACACAGAACACGGGGAACGGACAAGAGGGAGGAGAAAAGAGTAACAACATAAACGAAAAGGAAATAAAAAAGGAACCGAGCGACGACATGCCCCTAGCGAAGGTAGTGAAAAAAGAGGAAGGGGGATTATATCCTTTAACGGAACTACGAGAAATAGTGAGAGAACAATTAAGGGTGGCTGAGGGGTATTCGAACCCGGCATACAGCCCGCCACCATATACAGCTACAGGTGGCCACACGGGAGGGGAGCAGACTAGTACAACGGGACCAACTTATACGAAGATGCCCGCAGGGGAGGGGAGGACTAGCGAAGAACAAATCACAGCAATAGGACATGATGAGTGGGTAGCCGCACAGGTATTATTAAAATTACGAGATTCACTAACAGGAGAAGAGAAGGAGGTAGTAAGGAAAATGGACGAGGATAATGACAGAAAGAGCGAGATGAAAGGGGAAGGGGGAAAAAGAAAGGAGGAAGAGCTGTCACGACAAAAGGAAGAGATTTTGGAGGAACGATTAGCAGAATTAAGGGATGAGCAAAATGCATTGATCAAGCAGCTCGAGAGGGAGGAAAGAGAGAGAGCACGGGAAAGGAAAGAAAGTAAGAATGAGTTGGAAAAAATGAGGGAACGAACTGAGGAGCGAAAGAGAGAAGCTGAAAGGGTAAAGGCAGTAGCAGAAAGGGTATCCAGAGCAGCACTGCGTGACAAGAAAAGAGGAAGAAGAGAAAGAAAAAGAAATGGAAATATGGAAGAGGAGAATACTATCAGAAACGACAAAGAAATACGAAGAAGGGAGGATGATAGAGAGCATATTAGAGCGGGAAAAAGAGAGATGGGAAAGGAAGAGAGAAGAGGAAAGGATATTGGAACAGATGAGTAGTGAAGTAATGGAGGAATTAATAAAGAAAAGAGAGGAAATTGGTAGAGAAATAGCAGAGAAAAGAGAAGGGGAAAGAGATGATAGGAGAGGGGAGAGTGAAGTAAGGAGATATGTACGCAGAGACACAGAAGTAGCAACAACATCAGCGCAAAGGGGAGCAATTGGTAAAGAAGAAATGGGAGGAACGGATCTAATAGACTTAAAAACAGTAACGATTAGGGGGAAAAGAGAGATTGGGGGTTGTGGCTCCTGGTTGACTTTTGTAGTGAGGAAGAAGAAGGAATGGAGAAGGAAGGAAGAAATAAGGAAAGGGAAAGCCTAGATAAATTGTACATCACCCGGACAAACAGGGAATCACCATTGGCCTGCAGGAGAAAGGAAGAACTGGGGGGAAGTGAGGGGGGAAGAGCAAGGAATGGCGGGAAGGCAGACACGTGCATCTACACCCTCATTATCCCATCCAACATGCTCCACCACCCCACACTCATCCCGTGCAACATGCCCACCTACACCCGCACCCGTCCCTCACGAACACACACCCTATGCAGGTAGGCTTAGAGACCTCCCTGGATGCAGGCAGGAAGAACGAATGCACACGCCCACATTAAATAAAGGAAATGATAAAAGAAGGGGTAGAGATGGAGGAGAAACAGTTACGAGCAAGGGAAATATGGACACAACAGACGATGTAGACGATACGGAAGAAGAGGAGGGGTACACGGACTCGACTTTGGGGAACCCACGGGGTCAAACAGGACACAACCTAATGCCACTTCTGGAGAGGGAAGGGGTTAGACCACAATACGTCCCTTGGAAGCATGCAGACAAGGAAAATATAAAGTGCAGGCTCCCATCATTAAGTGGAGGTGCGGGAAAATGGATATATGAAATGGAAAAACACACCGCAGGACAGAAACTGGCAGTAGGAGATGTAAAGGGCCTCCTAATATCAATATTGGGGATGCAGCAGATGACATCTGGAAGAGAGCAGGCTTCCCCGGAGTCACAATAACAAACACATCACACGATGGGGCACCATTCGCAAACTGCAGACATGCATAATGGCAAGCGCTGAGGGTACAGTACCCAGACACATCAGACATAGGAGCAATTACATCACGCAAGATGCGTGAGAACGAAGATCCTGTTGATTATATCCAGGAAATTCAAGAGAAGTGGCGTAAGGAAACTAGAGAACAATGGGACAAAACACCAGCAATATTCTATCATATATTAATACAAGGGCTCCCAGAAGCAGTGCAGAAACAACTGAAGAAAGTAGTGGGGATGGAAGCAAAAGCATGGCCAGAAATACAACTGACGATAGTACATCATTGTAGGACATGGCAAGAAAAGATGAAACAAAAGGAAGAGGATAGAAAAGCGGAAGAGGCTAAATTGGTGCAGAAAAAACGTACTAAATACACGATGGAAGGTGCACTAATAACTACACCTACAACAATGACCCAAAACCCCACACAAGTAGTGGCTGCACAAGATCCCTCCCAAATACAATCACCACAGATTGTAGCACAACTGCCGCCCCCATCATATACGACAAACATGGGAGGAGGATACTCAACACCAGGAGCTGGATATTATAATTATAACAGGGGAAGGGGAGGAATGATGAGGGGGAGGGGATACGGCTATAATGCACAGCAGCAAGGGGGAGGATTCAGAAATTTCTACCCCACGGGCAACCAGTATACCAGGACAATTCAGGGAGTTTTCCATGGCAGACCAGGGAACCACCGGTATGTTGGATTTGTGGATTACTAGGGCACATGTCACGCACATGTAGAATGCGACCCGGCACACCAGCATGGGGAGAACAGGGACAACAAGGGCCTACAAGTGAACAGCAGGGCCACCAACAACAGCAGGCACTGCCGCCGGGAAATGTGCAGCAACAACTAGCAACACAACAACAGCCACAGACATATTCACTACCACAACAACAGGTAGCAATAACACAACAACATCAAGTGCAGCAAGTACAGCAACCCGCTCAAATTCAAGACCATAAAATAACCTCTACCAATACACAGCTACAGCAAACACAACTGGGAAGGGTGACGGTCCTGGGACACAACCCTTACACCGGAAGTGGTCAATCATTATACCCACAATAGGATAGCCCACAGACGGCCTTGGTGTGTCCCATCCTGTCGGTAACACCTAATAGTGCGGAGGAACCATGCATAGAGGTAACGATAGGTGACAAAAAATTATCATTCCTTGTTGACAACGGGGCGACCCGGTCTTGCATAAGGGAAGGTAAATTTAAAATGTCAGGTGAGGCCATGAACACCCAAGGATTCTCTGGGGCTAGGGGGTTGGTTCCCTTTACTGATAACATTCCCTTATCGATAGGGGATTATGACATGTCCGTCCCGCTTTTATATTCAAGGGACTCGCCAGTAAACATACTTGGGAGAGACATAATGAGCAGGTTGAATATGACAATCTCCTTTACAGAGGACGGCATAATTTGTTCCACTCCTGGAATAAACATGCTTACTGCACGGCAAATTATGCAAGCATACTGTGGACAGAAAGTGATTAGGGCTGAGACATGGCATTCGCATGGATGCCAGGAATAGAAGGAAAGATCTGGAGGAGGCCAACAGCCTATTTGTTTAGACCAGAAACACCAGCCAATGAATCAGAAGGAAAGGTGATTTCAGTGAGCATGGAGAGCATTATAGCAACTGCTGATTATATCGCAGTACATGCCCAAGACAGGGAAGGAAGAGCATGGAGGGCAGTGATAGCCCTAGCTGAGGGATGCAGGCTCACCCAGGTGTCAGACGAGGAGCTCTTTTCAGAAGAAAAGGAAGAGGGTGAAATGGTATTTATGATGAGTGTAGATATATGGCTAAGAGTGACATACAAACAAGTGGCACAGAAAATTGCAATGGCACTTGAAGCACCCACATCCACCCCAGTTCCTTTTTTTGAGGAGGATATGGCAAAAATCCCAACATCATTATGGACTACTAGTCCCTATGACGTGGGGTGCATAAAAAGTATAGGGGGAGTAAGAATAAAATTGAAAAAAGGTACAATGCTCCCTAGAGTGAAGCAATACCCACTATCAAAAGAGGCAGATGAGGGCATATATGAAACAATAACGGCCCTTATAAATAATGGCATATTGGTACCATCAGAATCACCATGTAACACAGCCGTATATCCAGTGCGCAAAGCTAAAGGAGGGTCTTGGCGTTTCATCCAGGACCTCAGGCCCTTGAACAACATAGTGGAAGCAGAATACCCCATAGCAGCAAACCCGGCCACAATATTGTGTGGCATTCCAGCAGAGGCATCACGATTTACAGTGATTGACCTCAAAAATGCCTTTTTCTCAATACCCCTGCATCCAGATTCACAAGATCTAACAAGCTTCACGTACAGAAACACAAAATGGAAACACACCAGATTGCCACAAGGGTACTGCGAGTCACCCTCAATTTTCAACAGAGTAATACAGATGGACTTGGGAAACATTGAATTGGAAAGTACAGTGTTGCAGTATGTTGACGATATAATAATTTGCAGCACAAGCGAAAATAAATGCAGGGAGGACTCATTGAAGATGCTGACAATATTGGCTGAAAAGGGTTACAAGGTAGACAAAGAAAAGCTACAGTACTGTCAGGAACAGGTACTATACATTGGTCAGCTGATATCCCAACACGGAAGAAAGATTGCACCACATAGAGCACAGGCTATATCAAAAACGCCATTGCCACAAACAGTGAGGGAACTGCAGCAGTTCCTGGGATTGTGCAACTACTGTAGAGCATGGGTATTTGATTACAGATCATACATAGGACCCCTACTTGAAGCATTAAGAGAAGCTAACAAAGGGGAGAAAAAATTGGGGTGGACAATGGAAATGAAAGAGGCCTTTGATGAACTGAAAGACGCAATATCAACTGCTCCGGTACTGGCCACCCCAGATTATGAACGACAATTCTTTATATTTTCACATTGCGACTCAGCAGTAATGAAAGCAGTGTTGGCTCAAAAAACAAGCATGGGATACAAACCAGTAGCATTTTACAGCGGCCACTTGGATCCTGTTATGTTAGGTCATTTCCCTTGCGAACAAGGTCTCGCCGCAGTTGCCTTCGCGGAAGAGAAATCAACATCTATTACAATGGGGTACCCAACCACACTATTTGTGGAACATGCACTATTTGCAATATTGAACAAGCCTAAATCCACACTAACCACGCAGAGGGCGTCAGGTTACGAGATCATCTTATCTAGACCAGAATTATTAATTGTCAGATGCAGCACAGTTAATCCTGCAAGGTTTATAGCGGAAGTTATTGAGGAGGGCGACTATGCACATGATTGTACGCAGACTACCGAAATGTACTCATGTACTAGAAAAGTTGAAGAGGATGCGCTGAATGGAGGAGAGCTCTTGTTCATTGATGGGTCATCAACAATAGACCAGAGTGATGGGATAAGGAGAACTGGGGCAGCAGTGGTAAAAATGACAGAGGAATTGGTGTGTGTGGCGGTGAAATGTGTACAATTACCACAACATTACTCTGCTCAAGCAGCAGAATTGGTTGCACTGATCTTGGCGTTGAAGGAAAGCTTTGACAAAAGAGTAACTATATATTCTGATAGCGCATATGTCACATCTACTGTCCACTCAGGATTGATAAAATGGAGGAGAAGAGGGTTTAGGAGAGCTGACGGCACCCCAGTGCAACATGCTCTCTTATTAGCTGAATTAATTGAAGTAATAAATGATCCCCAAGAATTAGCTTTGGTCAAATGTACCGCACACACTAATGGAGAAGATCATATCTCAAAAGGAAATGCAGCAGCAGATGCACATGCAAAGTATGCTGCATATTTTGGTGAGATATGGAACCCCCCAGAGTCAGAGAGAGGGAGAGGGAGGGTGATAGCTAAAGAGATGTTAATGAGAGAGGGGTACACCCATCTCCCAGCCACAGAGATAATGGAGTTACAAGCGGCTGCATCAATGGCAGAAAAAGAAATATGGGTAAAAAGAGGATGTACAATGTCGCCAACTGACGCACAATGGCGTCAGGGTAACACTGGAAAGATGGTAATGCCATTGGCACTATTGAACACCGCCCTGAGCCAACTCCACCACCCAGCCCACACAGGCAAGGAAGTTATTGCAGCACGAATTAGGGAAGATTGGTTCTGTCCCGAGTTAAATTCCCATGTGACAAATTTTATCAGCAATTGTCTCACATGTCAACAGTTTATGGCCGGTCACACGCTGAAAGTGATAAAAGGTACTATACCCCGGCCAGAGGGACCCTTCCTGCACATCCATATTGATTACGTTGATATGATCAACGTATGTCAAGGAAATAGGTATATGATTGTAGTGGTATGCCCATTCTCCAGGTGGATTGAGGCCGGACCCTGCTCACATCCAGATGCATTTAGAGCAGCTAAATTTCTAGTGAGGGAGGTTTTCCCCAGGTGGGGAGTGTGCAAGTTACTGCGGTCGGATAACGGCCCGCATTTCGCTAATGAAATGTTCCAGCACATCACATCCTTACTGAACATCAAGCATAAATTTGCATGTGCATATCACCCGCAGGCCAACGGTCTATGCGAACGCCTGAATGGCCTACTGAAGGAGGCAATTGCAAAGATACAGCAAACAACAAAGAAGAGTTGGTTGTATTGCCTTCCGCTAGCTCTATTTGAGCTGAGGAATAGACCAGGCTCCGACCACCACCTAACTCCTCACGAGGTGGTGACCGGACGTCAAATGCGCCTTTCCCCTAACGCCAACATCAAGAGCATTCACAGACTATGAAAACACTGCAACTGTTCTTGGTGATGAAATGTACCAATATGTGTCTTCTTTGATTACTAGTGTAGTGTTTGTGTCTCAACAGCTCGAGCGCACGCAGGGCGGGTCTAAGAGTGATCAACAAGAAGACGCGGATAAAGAATTGGAAAAGGAAAAACTGTGCCAAATTGCTAAAGGTGACCACTCCGCAATTTCAATAGAAAGTGGAACAGCCCACGCTTCACTGGCCCCCACCTGGTAGAGGAGGTATCTACAAAAACAGTAAAGTTGCAGGATGAACGTGCTTGGAATCACCTACACGACGTGAAGATCTGCAAACTCCAGACCCGCCCTAGCGTCACCGACAGGGCCATTGGAAGAACAGCGACAGCGTCACCCACAGAGAAAGAGACTTCTACCACAGCTGACGACCTCAGTGTCTCCATACCATGCCACCCCCCAGAATCCCCAGAGAAAACTACTGAAATAGAAACTGGTAATTCCCATACCGCCCACCCCATGGTCACACGATCAAAGAGTAAAGAGACTTCCGCCAGTTGAGCCCCAAACCCTCTGCCCACAAACCTCCTACCCACTACAGCCACCACCCAATTGAAGGACATTGTCTTGCACATATACACATGTAAACACTTGTATGTTTTCTTTTTCTTTTTCTCGCACATGCAGGTACCGCGTATTATTGTATTGCTGAGAAAACAGATAACTAACAGCGTACATTGCCCAGGAGTAGATGCTACCCTCAAACGATAATTACCCTGAAGCCCTGTCACACCAATTTGTCTATCACATAAAAAGGCCAAAGTACCTAAAAAGAAGGAGGGTACGTGTTTACTACACAGCATTTATCTTGGCCATAGAACAATCAATGCCCCATCTTCACCAACACTTGCCTGCCCTAAGAGACAGATCGCTTAGATTGGCGTGGGAACAGCTCTTCGCCTGGGCACTGAACGACTACTTGATAGGGAGAGTTTGAAAACAACAACTAACACTAATAACAAGCTTATTGAGAATTTTCAGGCGGGCAACTTTAACGTCGCAAGAATAAGCTGCCGGACTGCAGCAAGGTAAGAGCAAAATGCCGGTGAGACTAGCTTCTGTAATAAAAATGATAGGGGTTTTGATGATCACTGGTTTTTTGGCTGCCTCTGTATGGCAGAAAAGTTATGCTATCAATATTTTGGCTGCACCCAAACCTAATGGACCCCCACCCACGGCTGCAACAGGTGTTACGTCAGGTGGTACTAGCAAACCTCCACATAAGGGAAATAGAGTTAAACGCAGCACATACTCAGATAATAAAGGCATTGATAATTACATAACAGATTCAGCACACGTCTCGAACAACATGTGGTACCAACACATGACCCAAATAGGTAAGCAGACAACAGAAGACAGCTGCTACGTCTGCTCATTGATCCCATACGCCATGAGCGCTTCTCAAACGTTCGTTGCCACAGAAATAGATGAAAAGACAGCACAATGTATAATATACCTGGCACTATTCCAAACGAGAGGGCGATTTCAAGGGACGGTGGTGATGCTGGTGTGGAAAACGCGAGATACATATCCATACGAAAACAACTTCCTCAAGACTTATTTGAGTTACCACAAGAGCAGTTTGCATGCTGAAGCATTCAGATACATGACAAGTGGTCCTGAAAAGGGAGAAACGAAGAAAGTGACACTACAATACCTACAATGTGACTGGTACGCCACTGAAGTTCCTGGTACACAAGGATCTTGAGAAAGACCACTGGTAACAATAACAGGGAAGGTGTACATGGACAACAAATGGGACATAGGAGTGATTGGCAGCAACATGGTAACAAGAGAAAATATTACAACTATTGATGAACACAATAACAGATGTTGGACGATTTGGGGCAAGTACGTACCCATGCTGACGTGGATGGAGAAGGATGAAGACCCAATGAGCATACTGCCGCTGTATGCACCTAAGATATGCTACCAACATAGAGGAGAAGTGGACGTGGGATACAACACCAACTGTGCAAGCGTGATTGTAACGCTCACCTGATTCCCGTAGAGGCGCCGGTCTTGACTGGGCGTATACCGTATCTGCAAAGGTGATGTGTAACACACGGCTGGCTCTTTGGGCTGGACCTCTGTGCACTGTATGTCTGACTTGAAGGGTAAGATGTCTGCAGATAGAAAATATGGGATTAAGGAACTGGGTTATTGAATGTCTCTCTCTTCTTCCCTTTCTCTTCTCCTGTAGAACCCCAAAGGTTAACGCTCTCACCTTAGGTAAGTGAACGCCGTGCTCTCCATCTGCCTCGGGGCAGGGTGCTGTAACCAGTTTCTTCACTGGATAAGGGGAGCAGGCCTCTTGACTTCAGAGGACTGCTGTCCGTCGTTTACTGCACGAACGGTAAGTTTCGAGTAATTCTAATGTCTTTAAAGTCTTTAGTAATGATGTTTCTTGTTTTGCAGGGTTCCGGCGATGGCGGATGACGGGCTGAAGTGAGTTGAAGATGGAGCCCGTGTGATGAATAGAAGCGCCTGGAAGCACGTAAGTAAGCGCTTGTTGCCTGCTTCACGATGCGCTCTAACTGTCTTTTTATTTTGCAGGTACAAGTTCGGAGCGGCTGCAGGGTGCCGGAATACCCACTGGGTTAGATGTGGAAAGGAGTAATGGCACGTGAGTATTAAAGTTCCCCAATGTCTTTAAACGCACCTTGTTTTGTCTTTCAGTTGCGGGATGCAGCGCCGAAGGCCTCCGGAGCGTGCAAAGAGTTGGTAAGCTTTTGTCTTTCAGATGCCGGAATGCAGTGTGAAGACCTCCGGAGCGCACGAAGAGTAGGTAAGCCTTTGTCTTTCAGATGCCGGAATGCAGCGCGAGGCGTTGGTGACAGCCGATGGATCAGGTAAGTGAAGAGCTGTCACTGAAGACCGTAATGCTAACCTGTTCTTTCTTGTCTTTATAGGTGTTGCTGAAGACTGGATTCAGGATGGTAAGCCTTTTTCCTTAGGCCCAGGATCAGATGCAGAAGACACGATGAACGTTCTGCTGCAGAGGATGCAGAGTAACGCAAAGCAAGATTCATCCATCGGGTGTGGTTTAAATAGCCTCCTGTAGTGCCTAGGTGTCTCCTTCCACAGCCACGCCTAGGTAAGAAAAGAGTTCCTGCTTTCCAGAAGAGTTCCAGTGTTCTGAATCTAGGGAGTGGCTCCTGCCCCACCCAACAGGAAAAGTAGTTCCAAACAGAAGAGGATCAGAGGCTCAACTGGCAGGCAAGTAAGCAGCATGGTCTGCTGCAGGTAAGTCCACCCAAGCATTATGAGCCCGGCGCTTCCAGCGCTGGGACTGGGCAAATTTATGAGCCTGGTGCCACTGGCGCCAGGACTGGGTCCAAAAGGTCCCAATTGGGACTGGTTGGCACTCGGAACCTGGGTTATGGATCTGCTTCCAAGGGAGTTGGGAAAACCCTGACCTTTTGGAAGCAGAGATCATGACAGTACCCCCCCTCAAGGCCCCTCCCAAACCGGGCTTCTCCTGGGGTTTTGGCTTGTCAGGAAATGTTCGGTGAAATCTTTTGATTAGGCGAGGAGCGTGGACATATTCAGCAGGTTCCCAGGATCTCTCTTGGGGGCCGTAGCCTTTCCAGTCAATTAGGTAAAATAGTTTAGATTTGGAGAGCTTGGAGTCCAGAATGCTTTTGACTTCAAACTCGAGTTCTCCATCAACTAGGATAGGTTTTGGAGATTTAGTTAGTCGGGTTTGAGGTTGCACGGGTTTTAATAGAGAGACGTGGAAGACCTGATGTATCTTCATGTGCGGGGGCAAGTCCAACTTGACCGCTACTGGGTTTACTATGGTAGTGATGGAATAGGGACCAAGGTATCTTGGGTTGAATGTGCGTGGCCCTTTTAGAGGTAGATATTTGGTGGATAACCAGACTTGATCCCCTACTTGATATTGAGGGGCTTCCTTCCGATGTTGATCTGCTCCTTTCTTGTATTGTTCTTTAGCCCTTTGAAGGTGAGAAACAGCTTCCTTAAAGGCTTGGGGGATTGTAGAATGCAGGTAGTCTACTGCTGGTGTTTCAAGATCTTGGAGGGGATCCAACTCCGAGGTTCGAGGGTGATTGCCGTACAAAAGAAAAAACGGGGTTTTCCCAGTTCCCGAATGGACAGAGTTATTGTAGGCATATTCGGCTATCCAAAGGATGTCTTTCCAAGTTTTTTCAGTTTGTTGCAGCATGCAGCGTAAATACTGTTCCAGAGTTTGATTGGTCCTCTCGGTTTGTCCGTCGGTCTGAGGGTGGTGACTGGTCGATAGTCTCACATCAATTTGAGCCGACCGACAGCAACTACGCCAAAAATGCGAAATAAATTGACTACCTCTATCCGAAATTAGAACCGAAGGAAAACCGTGCAGTCGGACGATGTTTTCGAGAAATTCTCGGGCCAGAGTTGCTGCTGTTGGCAAGCCTTTGAGCGGAATGAAATGCGCCATCTTGGAGAATAAGTCCACGATTACTAGAATCATATTGTATCCGGAGCATGGAGGTAGATCGGTGATGAAGTCCATAGAAAGCGTATGCCAAGGGCGAGGTGGGATGTCAATAGGGCGTAAGAGGCCTGCTGGTCTTTCCTTTTGACTCTTGTTTTGGGCGCATACTCCACAGGACATTATAAAGTCTCTGATATCTTTTTTCCAAGACGGCCACCAGAAGTAGCGCTTGATCTTTTCTGAGGTCTTGGCCATACCGGGATGTCCTTCCATTAAAGAATCGTGATAACAAGAGATTACTTTTTTCTGTAAATCTGTGCTGGGTAGGTATAATCGTTCTTGGAAATACAATAAGTTGTCCTTTACTGCAAAGTCCTTTCCCTGCAGATGCCAATTCTGTATGTCTGCTGGAGTTACAAGTTGCCTGGCCTTATCCTTAACTTCCTCTATGGATTCTGTGGCGATTACACCCAGAATTCTTTGTTCGGGAATGATTGGTACAGGTTTAGATTTGATCAAGTGTTCTTCCACTCCCATCCGAGAAAGGGCATCAGCTTTACCGTTCTTTGTACCAGGTCGATAGGTAATTATGAAGTCAAACTCGGCAAAGAATAATGCCCAACGGAGTTGTCTAGAGGATTGGGCTTTTGCGGTTTTCAAATATTGCAGGTTTCGGTGATCCGTAATCACAGTAACGGTGTGTCGGGCCCCCAGCAGATAATGCCGCCAAGCCTTAAAGGCAGACTTGATAGCCAGAAGTTCCTTGTCAGTAATCGTGTAATTGATTTCAGGAGGCGAGAATTTGCGGGACCAAAATGCCACGGGATGCAACTGATTGGTTACCGGGTCCTTTTGTGATAGAACTGCCCCCATGGCAAGGCTTGAAGCATCAGTTTCCACGATGTAGGGGAGTTCGGGGCGAGGGTGTTTTAAGATTGGTGCAGAGATAAATTTAGTCTTCAAATCCTGGAAAGCTTGTTCCGCCTCGGTAGACCATTCAAAACGTTTGTTTTTCTTTAACAAGGCAGTGATGGGCTGGACTATTCGAGAGAATTCGGGGATAAACCTGCGGTAAAAGTTAGCGAAGCCTAACATGCTTTGCACACCTTTTACGGAGGATGGTGATGGCCATTTGAGAACTGCATCGACCTTCTTTGAATCCATACGCACTCCGCCAGGTGATAATATGAATCCCAAGAATTCAACTTCAGTCACGTTGAAAACACATTTTTCCAACTTAGCGAAAAGTTTGTGTTGACGCAATCTTTCGAGGACCATTTTCACGTGTTTCCGATGTTCAGATTCCGATGAAGAATGAACGAGGATGTCGTCAATGTAAACAACAACACACACATCTATGAGCTCTCTGAGGACATCGTTCATAAAATATTGAAAGGCGGCCGGGGCATTGCAAAGTCCGAAGGGCATGACCTGATATTCAAATAGTCCATACTTGGTGCGGAAGGCCGTCTTCCATTCATCGCCCTCTTTTACTCGTACCAAGTGGTAAGCTCCTCTAAGATCCAGCTTTGTATATATGCATGCTTTTCTGACTTGGTCCAGGAGTTCAGGGATCAAAGGTAACGGATATCTATTCTTAACGGTGATCTGGTTCAGGGAGCGATAATCTATACAAGTTCTAAGGTCTCCTTCCTTTTTTGGAACGAAGAACAAAGCTGAAGAAGCAGGGGACTTGGAAGGACGAATAAACCCATTTGCCAGGTATTGATCCAGGTATTGTCGAAGGTGAAGGTTCTCAGGCTCGGTGAGGGCATAAATTCTACTACAAGGAGGAGTAGATCCAGGTATCAGGTCTATCTGGCAGTCATAAGACCTATGAGGAGGTAGAGAGTTAGCCTGATCCTTCCAGAAAACATCTTGGTATTCTAGGTATTCGGGAGGTAACTGGGGAGTCTCTGAAGAAATTGCTGCCAGTGCAACACCAGGTGGAGGGTGACAAGTAGAGACACATTCTGGAAACTGGACCGTTCTTGCTCGCCAATCGATCAGAGGATTGTGTTTCTCTAACCAAGGTATTCCTAGTATAATCTGAAACTGAGGGGCCTTGATCACATCGAACACGATCTTCTCATGGTGTCCATCTTGACTTACTAGCGTCACCTCTTGAGTGGTATGCGTTACTGGCCCGGAGGCTATCTCCGTACCATCCACCGTAGTAATGACGTCCTTTACAGCCTTGGGACAAAGAGTTAGATTCATCCTCAAAACCATTTCATGATCCACATAATTGCCGATGGCACCGCTGTCGACGTAAGCTTCAATTGCATGTAATCGATCCGGATTATCAGGGCTAATGAGGACCATAGGTATCACGAAATGCGAGGTCACGGAACTGGTTTTCACGCTCGGCAAGAGGACCTCTATTCTTGTTGGGCGATGTCGTTTCCCTGCTCAGAGTTTGTAACTTTGGTAACTGCAGCTCCTACTGCCTTCTTGGCAGGTTTCACCGGACAGTCTCGAAGAAAGTGCCCTGAGTTTCCGCAATAGAGGCATAATTGCAACTGTTTTCTCCTTTCCCGCTCCTTTTGTGTTAGAGGACCTTTCAGACCCCCTTTTTGCATGGGTTCCCCGGGGTCTACTCCTTTGGAAGGAGTTGGCGGTTTGGAAAATACTCGAGCATCAAACTTGGAACGATCGGCCTTCCTGTTCTGCAGTCTGTGATCTATTTGAACGACTAAGTCTATATAGTCCGAACAATCTTGTGGGGATTCACTACTTGAGCTAACACATCTTTGAGCTCTCCACGTAGACCTCTATAAAAGAGCGTAATCCTTTTGTCCTCAGGCCATTGAGTTTCCACTATCAGTCTGTTGAAAGACGCAATATAAGCCAAAAGGTCTTGATTACCTTGTTGCAACGAAAGAAGCTCATTGTCCAAGGCCTGCCCCTGTGAATGTCTTGCGAACAGTTTTTCCATACTGAGCTGAAAAGCTTGAAAATCATGGAGGACCGGATCATCTTGATTTACTAGAGGGATCGACCAGTCTGCCGCATTGCCACTAAGGTACGAAAGCACGAAAGCTACTTTAGCTTGATCAGTTGGAAAGGCTGCTGGCCGGCATAAGAAATGCAACCGGCACTGATTGATAAATACTGCAAACCTCTTTGGGTCACCAGAAAATCGTTCGGGCGGAGCCAGAGGTACATTCCCAGGTAGGTTGATCTGCACTGGATTCATAGAGGATGTAGAAGGAAGATTTCCCCCAGATGCGGGTAACGGGGTCTGTCCGGCTTGTGACTGTAGCAATTGTCTAGCGAGATCATCTGTTCGCTCCTTGGAAATAATCAGTTCCCTTCTTAGAGCGTTCGTTTCCTGACGGGCGGCATGCACTTCTGCCCTTAGTTCCCCAAGTAACTGGGCTAGCTGGTCGGTATCCGAGGTTTCCATAGCGCCTGGACGAGAGTTTTGTGGTAGGCTTTGCGTTCTGTAACGCTCACCTGATTCCCGTAGAGGCGCCGGTCTTGACTGGGCGTATACCGTATCTGCAAAGGTGATGTGTAACACACGGCTGGCTCTTTGCGCTGGACCTCTGTGCACTGTATGTCTGACTTGAAGGGTAAGATGTCTGCAGATAGAAAATATGGGATTAAGGAACTGGGTTATTGAATGTCTCTCTCTTCTTCCCTTTCTCTTCTCCTGTAGAACCCCAAAGGTTAACGCTCTCACCTTAGGTAAGTGAACGCCGTGCTCTCCATCTGCCTCGGGGCAGGGTGCTGTAACCAGTTTCTTCACTGGATAAGGGGAGCAGGCCTCTTGACTTCAGAGGACTGCTGTCCGTCGTTTACTGCACCAACGGTAAGTTTCGAGTAATTCTAATGTCTTTAAAGTCTTTAGTAATGATGTTTCTTGTTTTGCAGGGTTCCGGCGATGGCGGATGACGGGCTGAAGTGAGTTGAAGATGGAGCCCGTGTGATGAATAGAAGCGCCTGGAAGCACGTAAGTAAGTGCTTGTTGCCTGCTTCACGATGCGCTCTAACTGTCTTTTTATTTTGCAGGTACAAGTTCGGAGCGGCTGCAGGGTGCCGGAATACCCACTGGGTTAGATGTGGAAAGGAGTAATGGCACGTGAGTATTAAAGTTCCCCAATGTCTTTAAACGCACCTTGTTTTGTCTTTCAGATGCGGGATGCAGCGCCGAAGGCCTCCGGAGTGTGAGAAGAGTTGGTAAGCTTTTGTCTTTCAGATGCCGGAATGCAGTGTGAAGACCTCCGGAGCGCACGAAGAGTAGGTAAGCCTTTGTCTTTCAGATGCCGGAATGCAGCGCGAGGCGTTGGTGACAGCCGATGGATCAGGTAAGTGAAGAGCTGTCACTGAAGACCGTAATGCTAACCTGTTCTTTCTTGTCTTTATAGGTGTTGCTGAAGACTGGATTCAGGATGGTAAGCCTTTTTCCTTAGGCCCAGGATCAGATGCAGAAGACACGATGAACGTTCTGCTGCAGAGGATGCAGAATAACGCAAAGCAAGATTCATCCATCGGGTGTGGTTTAAATAGCCTCCTGTAGTGCTTAGGTGTCTCCTTCCACAGCCACGCCTAGGTAAGAAAAGAGTTCCTGCTTTCCAGAAGAGTTCCAGTGTTCTGAATCTAGGGAGTGGCTCCTGCCCCACCCAACAGGAAAAGTAGTTCCAAACAGAAGAGGATCAGAGGCTCAACTGGCAGGCAAGTAAGCAGCATGGTCTGCTGCAGGTAAGTCCACCCAAGCATTATGAGCCCGGCGCTTCCAGCGCTGGGACTGGGCATATTTATGAGCCTGGTGCCACTGGCGCCAGGACTGGGTCCAAAAGGTCCCAATTGGGACTGGTTGGCACTCGGAACCTGGGTTATGGATCTGCTTCCAAGGGAGTTGGGAAAACCCTGACCTTTTGGAAGCAGAGATCATGACAGTGATAGAGTTACCTGAGGGGGGAGCAGGAACAGCAGTATTAATGGACCATTACTGGGCCTGTTGAAACAAGGCATACCACACACTGCCCCCTCTGTGGAATGGTATATGCACAATGGTACACATTAATGTACCATCACTAGTGGTGCCCCAGAAACATGTGAACATGGCGAACTTCCCTAAAATGGATGAAGGAAACAAGAGGAAGAAGAGATCTGTACAACCTTAGAAAGGATCAGAGAACGAAAACAACAACAACAACAATGTCCTGAATAGAAAGAAGAGACAAGGAGAACCTCTGACAGGAAATTACCTATGGGGAAGGTCGGAAACAGCACTCACTTCAATCCCACCAGAACACAGACTATTCAGCAGAGCAGCAATGTTCTTCTCGTCAATAATACATCCGGGACTACAAGCTTACGCAAACGCAAAATGGCTCCAGATAACTCGATGGGAGCTAATGATGACAATTAATTCTACAGTAAATGGATTCAACGCAATAAAAGAGGAACTGCGAGCAGTGAGGATGCTAGCACTACAGAACAGATATGTATTAGATCCCCTTACAGCAATGGAAGGAGGAGTTTGCGCAAAGATAGGACAATCATGCTGCACATTTATTCCTGCTAACGATGCTGACAATGGTACACTGACAGAAGCAGTGTCACAACTGGCCCAGATGCACTCCAAAATGATGGAAGAAAGTAAAGGAGTGAAGAAGGATGACAGCTGGTTTTCAATGTTATGGTTATGGATGCCATCATGGCTGTCGGACGGACTGAAGATTAAAGTTGGATGCATAATACTGGCTGGAGCTGCACTGATCATAATAAGGTTTTGGAAGGCCCGGAAAGCACGCATTACAGACGAAATTATCTAAATGGTTGGTATGCACCCCTTGATGGCGACGGATGATGGCCAGCACACAGACACAATAATAAAAGAAAGAGAAAAACTACGCAAACAGATCATCACCAACCACCTGGACCCCCCATCCGTGAAGCTCAAAAACCCAAGAAACCCAAGGAGCTACATCGGGAAATGGATATACTGCACACCTGGAGGAAGCTGTGTGTATATGTATTGGTCATTTGAAGATCATGTCAACCACTATGGACACCTGGGAGGAGTAACTAAAATATGGAGAGTAAGAGGAGATAAGGAAAAAGATATGTTTGTGGTCGACAAGTCGACCAGAAGTGGGAGAATGGGACAAAAGACTCCCACCAATCCCCTCACGCCTCTGGCCTAGAGGATCGCGGCCCAGACACCCGGCACAAGAGGAATTTACCTATCTACCAGACGACCAAATACCCTGGTGCAGGAACATACAGATGTGCCCACCAGCCTGCCCACCAGCCTGCCCTGCCCAAGCCGACACCTGTGGCATGGATGAACTCGACTGAACCATTCAACAGTAAATAAACACATTGTTAGAGATGCCATGACGACCTAGCCAATGGTCAGAACACCCGTGCAACCATGCACACTGGACACTCCCACACCAATCCACACGAAGAACATATTCAGTGCTATGACGTAGGTGACGGACACACCCACTGACGCGCATCTTTATTATTTTTCACATAGGTTTTTCAAAATGCAGAAACGCAACACGCACAAAGAACTCATCTAAAATGCTTGCTGACGCTTCTCCTAACCCATGCATTGCGATGAGAAATGCAACGAAGACATGATACTGGAGATGAAGCAATATGATACCGTAACTTAAAGTGCCGTGCATCAAACATCCCCACCTATGCACCAGGCCCAAGTAGGCCGCAAGCAAGAGCCTCCACGAACATTGAACGAGCAAGAGTACAATTGCTGACCCTGCAGAATGAGCCCAGCGAGAACTGACAGCCAAGGGGGCAATGTTGCAACTCGCATGCCACAAGCCGAAGCCAAGGTCACACCTGCAAACTAAGCCAGACACGCAGAGGCAAATACAATTTTAAATGTGCAGAATTCTGCCTCAACCACGGTCTCTCCTCACGTGACCAAGCCGAACCTGACAGGGTGCCAGACCCGGGAGGGAGAAGTCGTCTGGGTCCCACATTTTGAGACACAGACTGCAACAATGAAATGACCCAATGGACACTTACGGCGGTGGGAATAGTCTGCTCTCAAGCATATGAGCAAATCCACGCATTGTCTGCACAAACACATAGTTACATATTGTTGCAAATGACAGGTACACCGCGAGCTGGGAACAACGATGGTCCCAGGCTGGGGGGCTCGCGAGTGGACCAATCAGAACATGGGGCACTCATCACTGACGCCATTAACATTAGCCAATCATCAGGGGTCTTCGTGTAACAATTTTCATGTATCTAATAGAAGGGACAACCCAAGTATACCACCTGACTGACCCTTAACCACTAACAATCTCCTCTATACGTGTGCTATACTAACCCTACCACTCGAGGAACCAATCCAGAGTGGCGATAGGTTTTTTGCTAACTTTCCCAGGTGACGCAAGTAGCGCGTCATACTGAGGCAAAAAGGGCCTGCGAGCCCCACGAATTTCGAGAGTCAGGACGGACGCGTACGATCCTAGACCCATCCCTGCCGTTGTTTAATAAACAGCAGAACCACCTTGCTTCTTGTGTGTGTCTCATACTCATTTTTGGGATACGCGGGAGGAGTTGGGGCCTCCCTGCCCGGAGGTCCGCGGACGGCCCAGCTGACCCCGGGAGAATTTTACCCCCGACAGGTGGTATCCCTGTCATGGGTGTGCTGCAGACAGACCAAAACTGGTGGAAGGCCCGAGAAGGGATGCATGGCACCAAGGGGGTGCTGTGCTATCTACAACACCGGCAGGCTCCAGCAGACAGTGCCTGCTGGAGTCTGTCCCCCAGAGGGAACCACCACTAACCCATAAGGGAGATATTTTTTAACAGGCCCCATGAAGGCCTTTAACCCCTCTGCCACTGGGGATTTGGGTTTTTAATGGAGTAAAGGCCCCACAGAGGACTTTACCCCTACATCACCAGGGTTGACATTATTATTATTTTGGGCCTGCAGGCCTTGAATGTTCTAGAATCCCGGGACCCCAACAGGGTCCATGTTGGAGAAGGGGGAAGGCTTACCATTTAGGCCCTACCACTACCTTCCTCTGCCACACCCCTTGGAGGCAGGTAAGTGATTAGACAGGGTAAGTAGGCAATCCTGGGAATGTGTTGGGATGCATTTTCAGATCCCATTCCCTCCCAAATGATTCAGATTGCATAAAGTATATTAATGCGTGGAGAATATAAAGAGGTGGGTATAAGGGTAGGGGGAATTGTGCGGGTAGCAGTGTCTGGTGGGAGTCATATGTATTATAGAGGCTCATACACATTCAAGGGAAACTAACCACTTGCTTTGCAGAAGTGTCACGTAAAATAAATTGGATGTGCTTGATATCCATAACATGAACTAACACTGAATTTGAGAGTAGGCCTGAATCCTTGCATGCTGTGTTGGAAACACAGAGCAACACGGCCTCTTCTCTTGCTTGACTATTGCATCCCAACCCCGAGGCAAGGCAAGTAAGATGCACATACACACACAGACAAATGTACCCAGCTAGAACTTTGTACAATTAGACAGGAATGCAAGCAGTCAAATGTGGGTAGGGCTCCAACTGATTGTGAAGGCCATACCCATGGGAGCCAGGGCAGAGGTCCTGAGCTGCCAAATGATGAACTGAGATTTAGAACACTAGCGCCCCACCAGAATAATTGTCATTCTATTGGAACTACTAGACGTCCATGTATAAAACCTCTAAATCCTTCATGAATCAGATGGATTAGTGGGACATGCAGGAACTCCAGGCCTACCCCTTGGCAGGAGTAGCTAATAAAGGGGGGATAGAGAACAACAAAGTCGGTAATGTGATGCCAATGCTTATAAGATTGCAGCAAGGCATGATGGTGGTGCCTGTGTGTCTGGGATGAGAAAATAGTTGCTTTGTTTTCAAAGACCAGGCTGACGTCGAAGTTATCTTCTGAGCTCATGTTGACGGCCAGGTGCACATCGTGTGGTTAGACCTTTCAAAGTCTAACCAATCATTTTACAGTGACCCAATGTGAAGAGACTGTCACCCATGTGTGAAGATGTTGGGGAGAAGATGATATGGCAAATGGAATAGGGGTCTGAATGTGAATATTTGCATTTAAATAGGTGGTAGCCATTAAGGGTGGGGCATGAACACTGTATATCAAATGCATCACCCATGACGATTTTCACGGTTATAATGAGAGAGCTCTGTGACATTGGGCTTATAATACCCTGTCGTCGTTTTCCTTTCTGTACACAAAATCAATCTCTTGTTCTTCTTGAAAAAGGGTGCACTGACACTCTTTCCCTAGCAGGCTATTATTTCTATGTCTGGTTGGTGTGAGGCTACCCTACAAGGGGCTGGGGTTTTTAAGGAGGTGTGTGTGAGTGTGTAGGTGTGGGTTAGTTGGGTGAGGACAGGAGGCAGTGGAGGATGTCCGAGAGACCAGTGGAGGTGAGAGCGATTGGAGTGTGGACGCTATTGTTAAGGAGGGGGGTCTGTGGAGTAGTTTGTGTGAGAGAAGGAGAGTGTGAGTATTAGAGGTAGATTAGGAGTAGTGGTGGGCATAAGTAGTAGTAGTGATAGAGGTGGTAGTAGTAAATGGAAGTATGTAAACTAGGCAGTGGGAGTAGCATGTGAAGGAGATATGTGGTAATCGGTAGTAGAGAGGTGTGCAGGGTCCCTTATCCCTGGGTGTCCCTGGGGTCAGACCAGTGGCTAGTGAGAGAGGTGAGCAGGGAACGATATCCCTGGAGACCTAGTGAGAAGAAGACCATGGTAGGAGAGAGGTAGCATTAGTAGCATAATAAGAAGAGTAGTAAAGGTGGAGTCTGTGTGGTTATTTAAGTCGGTTCTCCCGTCACACAAGGCATTAAACATTGCATTGGTTTCTTTTTTTTTTTATTCATTTATTTACAATATATACAAAATACATATAATATACATAAATATATAACCGATCAAAATCAAAACTGTAGAAAGAATGTGTGAAAGTAACACAACTAAAAGAAATCGTTAAACACATTCCAGATCTTCTCATATGAACACAATTTACCTTTCAGTTTGTATATCAACTTTTCTGTCCTTGACAGGCAATGCATCTCCTGAATCCATTCCTCGAAGGAAGGAGGGACCCGGCCTTTCCACCCACGTAGAATCAGCCTCTTGGCCACAATAAATGCACGAAAAATCCACTTTTTGTGTGCTGAGCTGACATCATCCAACCCAGAATCATCACCCAGAATCACCGTCCTAAAATCCAGGACAGGCCCCCCTCCAACAATCCTGACACACACATCACACACCTCACACCAGAAATCTCTGACCCGCACACAGCTCCACAACATGTGTTCCAATGACCCCACTGCCTGAACGCAACCCCAACATCCAGCACTGTCTGACATGCCTCTCTTATGAAGTGTTTCTGGACACCAGTATACACGATTCAGGATCTTGATTTGCCGAGACCGTTCACCCAGATTCAGTGAACACATAGAGACATTACCACACATATTCCGCCAGGCATCTAAGTCAATGTCAGACCCAATCCTTTCACTCCAAATTCCCCGTATATTGTCATTACTCCGATAATGCGAAACAATTAACTTGTACAGTCTACTGGCCAAACCACCTCCCTTCACATCTGATTCAGTCAGGAAAGCCTTCACATCCCAAGAGTCTGACCAGTCCACCTCACCTACTGCCTTCTTCAGGCGTCTATAAGCCGAGTCAGAAATACCATCAAAATGCCATCGCTCTTTCAGCTCAGCAGCTGTCAACCATCGTTCATGATTCCCTAAATCAGAAATCATTTTAATATTCATCAAAAACCATTCAGGCCAGAAAATTGTCCTAGAATTATCCCTAATCCTCGGATTCAACCAGATAGAGGCACTCCTGCACTTGAATGCATCACGACCTAACAATGACCAGACTTCAATCCATGACTTGCGCAAGAATGACGTTGTCAACAGACTTCCACCAGGAATCTTTGTATTAGTTGTCATCAAGGCTTCCGGGCCCAACGGCCCGTAGGCACTCGACTCCGCCACCGCCCAGCTGTCCAAATCATCCGACAAAAACGGTACAAAAGAACGAGCGGAAAAGGCCAAATGGTAGGCCCTAAAATTCGGAACACCTAAACCACCCAAATGGACTGGAAGCTGCAACTTCCACAGACGAAGTCTCGGAGGTTTTCGGTCCCATAAAAATTCCTGAACTAGACGATCCAGATCACTCCAGTAACAGTTATTCATTTTCAACGGAAGCATGCTAGATACAAAGTTAATTCTAGGTGTCAAATTCATTTTCAGGGCATTTACCTTACCCCATAGGGAAAGATTAAGAAGTGACCATCTTTCCAAATCCGTTTTACAATCCCGGATAACAGTACTCATGTTTTCATCTACCATACGGGAGATCGGGTACGTTAACCACACCCCCAAATAGCGCAACCTCACATCACACCAGGTGAAACCTAGTCCCGTAACCAGAGTTTTATCACACCGGTTGGACAGGGGCAACACTTCGGACTTCAAGCGGTTAATCTTGTATCCTGAGCAATCGTGATAATCCGACAAAATCCTCATCAGACAGGGCAGGGATTCTCCCAAATTCTGCAACACCAACAAGAGATCATCCGCATAAAGCCAAGCCTTCTGTACAACACCCCAACATTTAACACCATGTAACGCCGGTTCATTTTTTATGCAAACTGCAAGAGGCTCAACCGCCAAAATGAATAATAAAGGAGAAAAAGGACAACCCTGACGCGTGCCTCGGTGCAAACAAAAAGGTTCCGACACCACCCCATTAGTCTTAACAGCAGCCGTTGGATTGGCATATAAGAGAGCAACCCAAGAAACAAAATCCTCACCCAGATTCATTCTCCTCAGTACTGAAAACAAGAAATCCCAACTAACCCTGTCGAAGGCCTTCTCCGCATCAAGGGAAAGGACAGCGGCTTCACAGTCCATCCTGTCCGCCATTTCCATGGTAATCAGCAATTTCCTGATATTACTTGACGTATTCCGATGTTTCATGAATCCCGACTGCTCCCCACCAATTAAAACTGGCAGAAACTGCCCCAGGCGCATAGCAAGAACCTCGGCAAGAATCTTATTGTCGGTATTAATAAGGCTGATTGGACGATAATTAGCCGGATGATTACAGTCCTTGCCTTTTTTCAAAAAGACCGAAATTGACGCATGGTTAGTACTTTTGGGCAACGTCCCAGTCAATTTGCTGGAAACAAACATATCTCTCAAGAGCTCTAAGGCCGAGTTCGGGAGGATCCGATAAAACTCACAAGGGAGGCCATCAGGGCCCGGCGATTTACCCACATTCAGTTCTGAAATAGCACTTTTGATCTCATCCACCGTTATCATATCACCAAGAAGATCACGTTCAGCATCCTGAATCTTAGGCAAGTTTAAACTACCAAAAAAGTCCTCCCCCTACCAGTAACACCCACCTCACTGCTATATAGATTCTCATAGTAGTCTCGAAAGATTGAGTTAATCTTGATGGGATCGAATGTAATCCTACCCTCCTGGTCTAGCATAGAAGCAATTGCTGACTCCGAAATCTTTTTCTTCAACCGGTATGCCAGCCATCTGTCACAACTTTCACCCTTTTCAAAGTATGCACACTTGGAGTAGAACAAGCCACGTTCTGCCCTCAGCGACAAAAATTCTTCCATTTCTTTTTTAAGTTTTTTCAAAGAGGCCAATTTCACTGAATCAGTCGCATCTAGCATCAGATCCCTAGAGATCTCCCCAATACGCAGGTCAAGATCCTGTCTCTTTCTCTCCTCCCTCTTACGTTTACCACTAGACAGCCCTAAACAGACACCACGCATACAACATTTAAATGCTTCCCATGTGTTCGCCACACTGACCTCTTCTGAGCGATTCTCCATAACAAAATAGTTAGCTTCCGAGACAATCCGCTCCAATATATCATCATCCAATAAGATTGAGGTATTCAGTTTCCAAGAGAAAGTCCGTACACTCCGAAATTTAAATTTCATATGTATCACCACAGGGGCATGATCACTCAACAAAATATTACCAATATCACTAGAGACAATATTTTCCGAAACATTACCACCCGCAAAAAACATGTCTAGCCTAGAAAACACACTATGTGCATTAGAATAGAAACTATATTGACGTCTGTCCAAGTTCCTCAGGCGCCAAGAATCTTTCAAATTATGTTCCTCCAAGAGTGATCTAAGCGCCCGATGATGATGATCACAACGTAGCACTCGCCTGACCTGACTTCTATCAAGTATAGGATCAACCACAGTATTAAAGTCACCCCCGAGTAGAATATTAGGATTATTCAATTCTAATAGGGTCTGCACCACCATTCTAAAAAAGGAGCCATCGTCCACTGTCGGAGCATACACATTGCAGAGCGTCAACAGTTCCCCCTGAATTTCCACCAACAAGGCAATCATCCTACCATCCCTGTCCGCACACTCCCTTAAAACTTTAATGGGCAGTTTCTTCCGAAACAGAATGGCAACTCCCCTGGACCTTGACGAAAATGAAGAACCAAAAGCTGAACCAACCCATTCCTTTTCTAGCTTAGAGATTTCGTCCGCCAAAATATGAGTTTCTTGCAAAAAACAGATATCAGCATGCATATCCTGCAACATGTGAAAGACTTTCTTCTTCTTAAGCAAGTTATTGATCCCATTCACATTCCAAGAGACCATGCAGAGATCATTGCCCGCCCCGCCCGCACACAAAGCCATCTTCACACCCTGTATGACTAAAACATCATATGCAAAAACAGTACAAAAAAAGCCTGAAAAAGGCCCTACACTCAAACATAGAGAAAAAACAAAAAGTATAAAACGAAAAGAACAGTTAAGACTGCGAAGTCTATTCAGCCCAAAAAACAATTTGAACAACATTCCAAACCCTCCCCAGGACCTCTCCCAAAGGAACCCAGAGTCCAACAATTGTATAACACAAGTAATAATTTTCTAAAAAACCGTATCAAAAACCCATTACGAAGATTGCACTCACACCCAAACCCTCCACCCCCCCCCCTTGACCAACAAACAATAGGAACCTTTAAAGCAGAAACCGGCATCAAACTGAACCCACAGAGTAATGGAAAGATATTTAAGCATAGGAACATTGGACGCACAACACCCAAGCAACCCCTGCTCCTGAAAACGAAAACTGCCCGCATTCTGATCCCTTTTACATCCACAAACCTTCAGTAACATTCTAGTTCCCACCATGATGCTGAGATTGACCACGCCACTACTTGCACCTGTCCATGTGGTGGCCAGAGGGACATGTCACTCTAGAGACTCCACCAAGCGAAGGCCTGTCATTATAGCACAACAATTCCAAAAAAAAAAATGACAGCTAAACATTTCTTCTTGACCAAAACACAACAAAAGGTGGAAGTGGATCTGATATTTAGGAGATCAGTCGCAGTACGAGTTCAGGAGATGAAAGGAAAAAGCAGGGGATATAAAGGCATGCTTCCCAAACATGGACCGTGGACTAAACATGCAACACGAAGCAACGGAGTAAACAAGCCCATGGGGTGCACCAAACACCAGCCCATGCATCCCTTCCACTCCTCTGTCTCATGGTGTCAAGATGATCCAGCTTTATCAGGTCCAGGCTTCCCTTGAAAGGACGCACCTGCGGTCCAGGCTCGAGGAGCGGGACATGGAAGAAGAGTAATTCAAATTTGTCCCTTTGAAGCAGGCCCATACTACTCGCCGATGGATGCCAGCCACAACCCCCAGGCTTGTCACCCAGTTCACAAGGTCACCGTGACTAGCATTTGTTTTCCTTCCGGTTTGGTAGGGTCGAAAAACTGGCTGTATTCAGCCGTACTGCATATTTTGTGCAGTCAAGCTTCAGTAACCACATGCCGGAACGGAGGCCCATAGCTCCGACTAAACACATCCAAGGGGCAGAGGCCACACCACGAAAAACAGCCACATACCTCTACAATCGGAAGCATGATCCTATGATTGCTCCGCCACCGCCACCTGATCGAATCAGGAAATAAATCCAATTGCCTTCTGGAACCACGGGCAGGCGCCCATGCTGAGCGGCAGGCCCAGTGAACAAACGCCGGCCGAGCAGCTGACTAGGACGCGCGAACGTGGCCACATCACATGACACGGAAGAGATGACAGGTCCTTTACTCCGACAAGTCCGAATGCAGCTGGCAGCGCGGACCACGGCTGCGAGACAGGATCCGAGCCCCACGCACTCGGACAGCGAACAAAAGGCAAGATGAGTTCCAAACGCCTTTTTTAAACGATAACTGCCACATGCCCACGGCGCCATTTTAATGTCCAAAACACAAAGAGAACATTGTTAAAGTGACCATGAAAACCAAAAAAGTGTCCATAAATCCAAAGGGGGAAGGGGGGGATGTGAATGCAGGTCCCACTTCACTCCATATCGAGGGCTGGCCCAGAAAGGCTCCTCTTATAAGTCTCCAGCCACTCAAGAGCAAGGGCAGAATCAGATGTGCTTTTTTCCCCATCCGGAAAGGCAATGGTCAAAATATTATTTCTGCTGAGAAAAGCCTTCAGTGTAAGCTGTCTGGCCAATTCTTTAGCCCCCTTAAAAGACCGCCTCAGAATTAGAATTTCTTTAGGAAAGTCAGGATAAATAAAGACAGCTTTACCTTTGAATGTAGCATTCCCCACCTGCCTGGCAGCCTTCATCAAGCTTTCCTTAGACCTGAGATTCAAAAAGGATACCAAGATATGCCTTGCTTTATCACTCAAGTGTCTACCAATCCGAAAGATGTTATCAATATCTTCCAACTTGATAGTGGTACAATGAAAACTGTCCTTGAAAACTTGAAAAACCAGTGAAGGCAAATCTTCATTCCCAGCAGAATCCTCCACACCAACCAATCTGATGTTTCTAGCCCTGATTTTCATTTCCAAATCCAAGCGCTGTTCCTTCTCTTTCTTTAAGTCAGACCTCAGGTTATTGTAAGCCTGGAAGCTGCCAGCAATCTCAGAGCTCATAGTCAGTGAAGATTTTTCCAAATCCGTGACCCTGCCATCCAACAGTCCAGTTTTCAAATTGAGCTCAGCCATAGTCAGCTTGATATCAGAAACATCTTGAGCCACCTGAAGAATAGTCTTGTAGACATCTGAGAGGCTTGGGGTATCCTCCATTTCAGGGACCTGCTTGGGTTTCTTTGAGGCAGGGTTTTCAGCTACATCAATCTTCTTCTTGGAACTCATTATAATTTCTCATATAAATTTCTTCAGGGAGAGGTCCAGAGCAGTTGAGTTAAGCTGCTACTCCGCTGCCAGCCATTCTAGCGCATTAAACATTGCATTGGAATGTACATGTGTAGATAACCTTCTGCTAGACCGATAAATAGACATAAAATGAGGAACTACATTTGCAAATTCACCTGGATATAAGGTCCTCAGACCAATTCTTACATCACTAGCCTTAATAGAGAATAGGAGAGCTTTTGCTCCAAAGGCAATGGAGTTCACCTTATTTTCCAATCCTCAACAGGGCTTCTACTTGATAGACTAAATATGCAACAGTAAAACATGCTAGCAGGCACCTCGGCAGGATAGCTCACGGGCAACATGCTCGCCTTGGAAGCAAGACGACACCGAGCACCACAGGTTCAATCCCCGAGTACGCGCTTAGAACCCTCTGGGTATTACGTGCGTTATAAATAACCCATCATACTCATCAATCCTAAACTGAGATATAGAGCATGCATTCTATATATTAACAATATCTTAAGAGGGGGATACATTTTTCTTTTTGGACAAGCTGTCGGTAATTGAATGACATTGATGAGGAATTCCCCTTCATAACGTTAAGGAGAACACCTTTGGTGTTAAGTTGATATTTAATAAAATATTGAATATTAACCCAAATACAGCCTATTTCTAGTCCTTTTTTCCCTAATTTTGGGGTGGGTCTGTGTAATAAGGGGTGTTAGTTCAGAGGTTTGCTGTCCAAAAAAGAAAAGTAAGGGTAAGATAAATTCTAGAAAACAATCAAAAATGCCTTACAGGGCTGATTGACTCTTCCCTAGCCCCATAGGTTTTTCAGAGGTCCATGTCTGCTATGAATTCCCTATATTGAAATATTATAAACCTCAATAATGCACAATGTGTCAACCGAATGATGAAATGCTGTCTGAGACATGACTGACATTTGACTGACTCTGACTTTCAATCTTACATTTCCCCTCTTCAACTTTACTAATTTGGTTCACATCAGAAGGATTAAAGGCTGAATTATTCTTACTCAGATTGAAACCTGGGACCTGCTAATTGCACATAAATCGCTACGGTAGATGCATTATTTTCTGAGACATTTTACTGCAGAGTTTAATGTGCTTTTCTACTTAGAGAACATTCACAATGCACATTTCTCCTAACCCCCACAAAGCTCCACGCAACCGTGCCCTTTCACCTAACCTTCCTCTCCCATCCTGAAGTTTTACGATTTATTTTGTGTATGATTGTTTTCTCAAGAATCATCCAGAACCTGCCTAAGCTTCCCCCAAACTTCCCTAAAAATGGAAGAGAAACTGGAGAGCCTACAAGCTAACTCAAATCTCACTAGGAGATTTGTGTGAGCCCGCCGATAATTTTTGTGGTTCTACCTGAGTCTGTACCTGACAATAGTGGGGCTGAATGCAGTAATGTAATTGGTTTCAATCTTGCTAAGTCACTTGATATGGCAAAGAAAGCGGATTCAATTGATGATATATCGGATGACTTAAATTCTTCAAATATTTTCAGTCAGAATTGGCTGAGATGTCGGTCACAGTAAAAGGTCTTTTTATGCTATGCTCCAACATTGTAACACCGAGCTTATGTATGCTACGTGTCATATAGTCCATATAATTTTGGTTAACCATGTTATAGGGCCGGAAGTTAACATAATAAGCATACTTTTTACTCCTGAAGCACATCAGAAGGTACAGGCTGACCCTGCTGCTAATGTGGTGGCTGACCCTGAGCCTGACGTTAAGGACGGTGAGTTTAATATGGATCTGGCTGACTCTTCTTTGATTAACAGAGATGCTGGTATTTTCTCTGTTGTTGATTCCCCGGATAACTCTCTATATAATTCAAAGCAACATCAAAAGAGAGCCAAAAAATTAGAAGAGTAACGCTTCTAAAAGAGGTAATATTTGAGGCTAGCTCAAACATGTGGCTAGGGCAAACTCAGGCCCTTTATCAGCAATAGCTTCTTCTGATATTAATTGGTTACAGAGGCCAAAAAAACAGCTCGGTATTCTTGTTGAGGAGGAGTCAGCATCATTGGATACCTTTTTTTCATCTATGGGTTCTGTTGATTGTTTTAACTCACTTAAGAAGAATAATCTACCATTGCAAGTAAAACCTGATAGTAGCACTCACAACGATGCTAAAGACAATTTAGAGGTCTGGTTTTAAGCTGAATAAGCATAATGTGACTAAGATCAACTTTTTTGAACTATTTTGACTGGTGAAAGCCCATTCTTAAATAGAGCTATGGTCCTGCAATCATTACATTGTATTCCACTGCTAATATTGTTTACTTCCAAGGATATCAGCTTAGTGGAACTGCCTCCGGCAGGTAGCTGTACAAAAAGCTCTCTAGTTCATTTCACTTCACTGATTGTTGAATTGTTTCTATCCTTTGCTCCTGAATTTTTGAAAAGGGGCTTTGAACTGATGCCAGTGCTTAGTATTGAAGCTGAGCTGGAAGCTGATCCTTGCTGGAATTTGAAGGGGCTGAATAATCTGAAGATTACTAAAATGGATTGATCAATTACCTTCGAATCTTACCCATTTTAAAATAACTGAACATAAGGAGGACTGGGCATGGCTTCCGGCAGTGTTATCTAAGAAGAATTGAATTGTGGGGCTAAGGGTAAATGCCGATCTTGAGGGTTTACAACCTATGAACTTTATATCATGGAATACACATGGTCATACATTCTTTCCAAATCTGGAGGGGTATCATATTTTGGGGAATGTAAATATGTTTGTCATACAAGAGACCATGTTGACCTATTCAATATGTATTGATTGTTATTCCATTGTGCAGAGATTTTCTACTGTCATTTCCGAATACCTTCCCAATGTAGTCAACAATATTGCTCTGGTGGAAGTGGTATGGATTCCATTAATTAAGTCCACGCTTACATGTTTACTAATTAATATATATGACCCACCGGGTCGGGGGTTATCCAGATCGCTGCAAAACTATGTTGATGTTGTTTTAAACTCTCTGCATCATGATTCTTCTGATTTGCAATTTGTGGATGCTGGAGATTTTAGCTCAACTTGCTTTCCTATTGACAATTATGAATGGAATAGTACTCTCATGAGCCGTGAGGCTAATTTTGGATGGTCGTTTTTTCTAAATGCTCATGGTCTAGAATTTCTGGACCATATGAATATTGATATGGTAGACATTGACATTCCGATATTTACTTGGCAGAAATTGATTTTATATTTGTGACCCAGCACCTGAAATCTAGCTTTGTTGACTATGTGTCTTGTTACACAGAGCTGAGCAACCATGTAGCACTCATATGCCACCTTAAAATTGCTACCCATGGGAAACAGGATAAGTTATTAGGACCAGTGGAATGCAAGCTTAAAGGCAATCGATTGACCTGGTGTTGTCATAATGTAGACAAGTGTAAGTATCAGCTTTACAATCGGTTCTTGCATGATGAATAACTGAAAGAAGTTGATTGCGACTTAGGTAGCTTGAACCCTCTGGTTTCCTGGAGACTATATCTAGTGTAGTTGAAAAAATACGCGATTAACATAAATAATGGCACCCCCTAAGCATATAAATGGCTTGATTTATGATGCTGCTATTGGTGCCGGAAGGAAGCAGGTTAGGGCAGGGAAAATATATGTTAAGAAATGGTGTATTGATGTTAGTGACTATTTAGTATCTCTGCAATAAATATTGAAACTGGGTTAAGTCATATAAATGTCTATGCATCAAGTACACTGACATATTGTTGTTCTGGCCCCTGGCTGTCAGGAGAGCCATACGTTCTGGTATTTTGTCAATAAATATATGAAGCAACCTGATAATATTGAAGTTGATCCAATCTCTGAATTTGATTGGGTGGATTATGTGGGTAGACTCCATTACTGAGAACCTGGGAGTGAGTACGAAGAAGCGTCTATGGGGTTTGTAAATGATCCTGATTTGTACCTTGTGGGCAGCTGGTATATGTTTGAGGCAGAAGATATTGTAGATATTATAAAGTCCTTAAAGTCCACCAGAGCCCCAGGGCCGGAAGGTATTCCTAATATTGTTATCAAGGCAGTGCCATATCTCTGTTCCAAACTTTTCCATGCTATGTTCATTAAACTTGCATATAGTGAATGTATTCCTGATTCCTGGAAGTCTGCAAATGGAGTCCCTGTATTACAAAAAGGCTCTAGGTATGCCCCAGGGAACTCTCGGTTGCTAGCTTTGTCTGGCCCTGTCTCAAAAATCTTTGCGATATTTATATTAAAAAAGTTTAATTAATTGTTTGCCTTTTCTGGACTGCTGTCTCTAAAGCAAACTGGATTGAGAAAGGGCTATGATTTTTGGAAATATGCACAATATCTGAATATATATAATTAGACTGCTTTGGTTACAAAGAACTTGAAACTGTATGTCTGCTTTGTAGATTATGCAGCAATTTTTCATTCAGTGTCACTGAAGCTACTATAGGACACATTAGCATATGGGGGTGTGCTAGATCCCTACTTAGTATGATTAAGCAGCTCTAGAGTGATACAAATTTTAGAACTAGGATTGACCAGGAATGTAGTTATTTTGCAAGCATTAAAACAACCTGTGGAGTCAAGCAAGGCTGAGTGCTTGCCCCATTGTTGTACAATCTATTTGTTGCAGATATGCAGGATAGCCTTGCAGTTTGTTGTAACTCCCTGCCCCCAAACCAAAGTTTAAGGTATCGGAAAGTTGTCAGAAAAGTTTAGAATGCATGTGTGCATTTGGCCAAATAGGACGTTGGGTGGGATGGCCGAGCCTCAGTAAGCTAGCCATGATTGTCAGGCAAGTGGATGGGTGCTGAGAGGTGGTCAGGAGACTGCACAAGTGCGAGTGACTCATTATATGTCCAGCTAATTTACTTTACAACATTTGTTAAGCGCACTGTGGACCCTCAGGCATAAAGGCGCTACCGTTAAACAAACATATAACATAGAAAGGTTGAGCCACAAAGGCCAGAGTGTTGGCAATTATCCAAAGAGGTGGGTACGGGTAAAGACCCAAGGAGTCTTAATTCTTTAGGTAATGTGTTACAAAGTTTAGGAGCAGGTGAGAAAAAAGCCCCCTTCTCAGCTTTGATTGTTCCACATCTAGGATGCAAGAGCTCATTTTGGCTGCTAGTCCTGAGATCACTACTAATCGGTTTATCGATAATGGAGGTCCGTAAGTAAAGTGGCATATTACCCATCCTACACTTGAAGGTTATTGTAAGTACACTAAAAGCTATATGAGCTTCAATTTGGAGCCAGTGCAAGGATTGTCTGGCGCTCGAAACATGGTCTCTTCTAGAAAGACCCAAGACAGCTCTGACTGCTCTGTTCTATATTATTTATACATTTGAAAAATAGGGGATTGCCCCAAAATGTGGTACAGCTATTGTGGCGGTCTATAATGTATGAACAAGAAATCCAAAAGCTGTGGAACAATGAGTTACTAGACTATAGTCTTAATTTGCATAGTTAGTGATCATGGTATCTAAGATATCCAAAAATTCTTCCTTGAAACACAGAAGATAATCTAAGGGAATAGGCACAAATATAGAGCTAATGTTATAAATAATTTCGTTTATTGAATGAAAGAAGAAAATAATATTTCAAAACAATCAAGATGAACAAGTTGCCATTTAGTTTTGGTAAAAACAAGGTGCATATAAAAATTAGAGCACAAGCATTGGACAGTTAAATGAAACACAAACAGAATATTAAGTACATATAAGCAGAGGTAAAAATTAACAGGTCTGCCAGGATTAAACAATGAATGAAACACAAACCAAATGAAACATGAATAAATAAATTTGTGCAAAAGTGTAGATTAACTTCACAGGTCTGCCTACGTAAGCTTTTCACATTTATTCATGTCACAAGAAAGGTCTCGAAATTATGTTGTTTCAAAAAGGTTGAGATTTCAACAAAGAGAGACCTAATTACATTTCGGCGGGCCACGTGTAGCACTGTTGATGTCAAAAAACGCCTTCCTCAGGGCAAAGTGAGAAGTAAGTGTCCCTGCAGGGAGGCAGACAAACGAAAGATACTTAATATCCAATAACATAGGCTTCCTATACAATTCTCAATAGACTATCTTAAATTGACAGGGTACCTAAACAAATTCTTCAGAGGATATAACATGACTACTAATTCAACTTGTCCAGAAAAGGAACCTTACCCAAATCAATGTGGGGGGATCTTCTAGACAAGGTTTCCTGACTCAAAAATCACCTCAGTGCCAGCCAGGGGCACAGGCGCCTAGTGAGAGATCAAAGCCAGTACTCATCTGTGAAACCTATAAATCAAAGTATATGAGTTTAGGTTTGAACTCAAGACTAGAGCTTGAAAGAATGTAGGAGGGGGACAGGCATATGCCTACCTTTGTAGAAATGCTGCCATGGTACCCATAAAGTGATGGGATCCTAAAGTGGTGAGTTTGCCATTGGGAACCAGTATTGAAAGTAGTTGTGTTGCAGTATCCAAACTGGTAAAAAAATGAATGAACTTGTGTTGATGTTACACACTCAAAGGCATCAAAAAATGTAGAACATGGAAGAACAGTGCTTACTTATCGGACTTGTCTTGGTGAAGTGGAAACATTTATACTAGATGCCTGCCAAATATCTGGTACCGGGTAGATGAACGTGGGCAGGTACCATATGTAATTTAGGAAACCTACGGGGAAAGCAAATGGAACCCCTTTAGAATGTAGCTAATGGTAAATAAAGAGTTATGTACAAATTCCAAACAAATGGAATTGAATGGCGCATGGGGCCCAGCACTGTGCATGCACGAACGTGCGAGAGTGAAAGTGCAAAGCGAAAGTCAGGTGCGTTGCCTGTATTATTTATAGTCTGTGTATTTCGTGTTTCTTGATACCCACTAGTAGACTACCGCAATATCTTCGCACCAATTATGGCGTTGGCGATTATCTCTGCGCATTGTTGTGTAATGAGTGGCTTGAAATGGTGTATGAGTTTAATATAATAAGTGGAGGAGGCTGCTATACTTGACACATGAGATTCCTTAGTCAATTATTGATCTAGCGTAACTCCTAAGATTTTAAGTTTCTTTACAGGGGTGATCATGTTGCTTTTGAGTCTAAAGATACCATAACTGCTATCTAATTTTTTATGGCTGCGGAGCTCCCCACAATCATGAGTTCATTTTTACTTTTGTTAAGGGCTAAGTTATTATTAAGCATCCATTTCACAATGATCATGAATATTCTGTTAAGTTCCTGTTCATCCTGCATGTGGCTACCGGAAAGAGGAAAGATTGTGTGTCGTCAGCATAGTTACAGAACATTATGTCCTCCTCTTCCAGTTCCGAGAAGAACAGTGTCATAAACAAATTATACATGCAAGGAGAGGTACTGGCACCCTGTGACACTCCAAAGAGGACTCGTATTGGTAAAGATTCTGCTATGTCAGAACAGACTCTACTAATTCTATTTTCTAGGAAGGAAATAATCCAGGAGGCCACCAAGGGAGATAGTTTGGCAACATCTGTGAGTCTGTGCTTCAAAATCAAATGATCAACTAAATCGAACACAGCCGATTGATCCAGCGAGACTAACAGAGATAATGAACCTTTGTCCAGTCTCTTAAGTAGGTTTAAGTTAAGTTCGAGAATTGAGGTTTCGGTTCCGAAGCCACTTCTAAAGCCTGACTGGTGTTCATTCAGGATGGGGTATAACTTTAAATCTTCTGAGATTTGTCCATAGGCAACTCTATCTAAAATCTTTAAAAGAAAAAGTGTGTTTGAAATTGGGCGATAGTTCAAGGGGTTATTACTCTCTAATCCTATTTTCTTTATGATGGGTGTAACCATGCTTTGGTTCACATTATCGGGTACTAACCGTTTGTCTAAAGATTCATTAACAAATTTACAGATTGCTTTAATAAGTGAGGGAGGGCCCGTTTTTATGATCACTGAGGCACAGGCATCACCTTTGCAGTGAGACGGTTTCAGTTTATCAATGACTACTTGTAGCGCCTCCTCTGTTATAGGGTGGAAATTAAATTGAGGTATGGTTGGTTGAAATTTAAAAGGGGTCCGAGCATCCACAAGGATATTTACTGGGAAGGTCTTCTTTCTTTTTTGCATACCAGTCATAATTCCTAAAAGTTCATTATGCATACCGTCCTGAATTTTCTGGCACCAGGCAGCATCTCTAGTTTCTAATTGGTCTGCTGGTAATGGAACTGACTCTTGCTCTTTTAAAATTTAAAACATGTCCTTGGTATTTGAGGCTGCTTTGTCTATTCTTAGGTTATGAAAGTTTTGTTTTGCCTGTAGGATTGCTAATTTGTATGCTTTTACTAGGTTCTTGTAAGATAGTAACAAATTTGGAGATGGTGCGGATATGCCTTGAGCACTGAGGACTTAAGTTTCCTGAGTTCAATTGAGAACCAAGGTTGACTTTTTTGATCTAGGCAATTCTGTTTCTTGCGTTTTAGTGGAGCCAGAGTTTCGGAGATATTAGCCATGTTAGAAGCAAGATTTGTTGACATGGACAATAGTGTGGTATGCAGCAAAAAGTTTGCGTCAAGAGCTAGTAATGGTGCAATGTTGTCCGCTGTAAGAAGTTTACGGTTGCGTGACAGCACATAGCCATTGGAAAGGTTTTTAAGTTTCGTAGGGTATGGCACTATTATGGCAAAGTGAATAAATTAATGATCTGACCAGGGACAAGAAGGTATATTCAAATTGTGACACAAGATATTAGTGGTCGCGATCCAGTCAAGTGTGTGACCCAGGATATGGGTAGGTTTTGGTACTTGTTGCTCAAAACCTAATTCTACGAGAGTCTTATGAACCTTTGAAGCGTGTGAATCTTCAGGGTCACCTAGGCAGTGATTGAAATCGCCCATTAATATAAATTGTGTTGATGGTTTGTGCCTAGGAAGCATCTGGTTAGTAGGGGTCTCAATCCAACTGTCCTTCAACGATGGAGGGTTGTATAGGAGAATAATGTTAACTGTAGCCTCCACGTTCATACCGATCTTGATGTATAGTGAATGGGACTTCCCATATAGACATGGAGTCTCTTAAAATGAATGCTACCCCCTCCTGTGCTTTCCTGTCTATCCTTGCGTATCATGGCGTAACACTTAGGTATAGCCAGATTTAAGGTAGGGCCCGCAGCATACGAGCTCCAGGTTTGTGATATGGCGCAAATATCTATATTGTTGTCTTCAATGTGGTTACACACCTCAGCCACATGTTTCACCAGGGATCATATGTTTAGCAGCAAGCGAAGATGAGAAACCAGGCTGATTGCATTAGGTGGTAGCGGTGTCATATTAGAAGTCGAGACAGTGTTTTTAAGTTCAAATGTTTGTTCTTCAATAATGTCGTGAGCTAAATGCTCCTACGTATTACTGGGAAGTCGAAGATATGGGATCTTTAAAGAGACATTAAGTTTGTTAATAGATTCAGGTTTTAATTTTGCAGTACACGCACTCTAAGATAATGGGGCTTCCTTGAAGTAAAAGGAAGGCCGAGTGGCGTTGTGTGTACTTGGTGACTGAGGTAGATGTTGTAAAGAGCTTACCTTTATTGGAGATTCTAATGTGGAAGAGCGTTCCAGAGATTTAAAGCGTTCCACCAGAATGAGAGCCAGTACTTCCATCAGTCCCATGATAAGGTGAGTTTAGTTGCCTACGTCTGCCGGCGTCCTGTCTGCGGAATGCTGTAGACTGCCCTTATGTCCGCGCTGGCGCGTCCCGCCTGGGTTTTAAATGAAATTGGAGATCGGAACTACAATCCTGCAGGGGGTTGTAGTTCCCACAAGCCTACAGTGTGTGTGGGGAGTGGGCTCCTCTGTTTTTGCTCACACTTTCGTTCATGAAAGATTTAATAAAGCGGCTCCACGTAGCCAAGACAGAACAAAACAGTAACTGGGCTTAGTAGCTGCACTAGAAGATATAATTAATTTTTAAAAGCACGAACAAAGTGAAAAACTCCAGTTAAAAGTGCACGTGACTAAGTAAACAGGTACAGTTAAAAAAGTGATTCCAAACAAACCTCAAGGCACAGTAGCTTTAAATATCAGCAATACTTGCAAACACCAGTGTATGCCATGAATCTTGTACATCTCTTTGTGCTGCTCCTGTTCCTACAATACCTTGCCAACTCCACAGCCACCAGAGTTGTGTAAAATTGGGGTGTTGACTTCTCCAACTCTAGTAGCTAATTTAGTGGCAAAGCATTGACACAATTATTTTCCAGGCCATCGGCTTTCAGGCAAAGCTCATTCCTAAGCAGGCAAGCAGTGATCACGGCCTGTTGATCAGGCAAACTCTTGCTTTTGTTCCAGAATCCATAAATGTTGCAAGTCAGTAGCCGATCTGCACAGATATGTGTACAGCACTAAATACTAATGCTCTATACTGTGCAACATTAAGGCCCTAATGACCTTTCATGTGCTGCTTCTATGAGGACATGGCAGAAACAAGGAGTGCCTCAAATGGGGGAAGACATGGTTCCCTTCTTGACACTTGACTTGCTAGCCACATTGTGCATTGGGCCTATATATGGCTTTAGTCTTTATTTTATGTATTTATTGTGCATTTGTAATGTGCTTATACAGCAAGTAATTTGTGTTTCAAAGCACCCTTTGAAATAAATTATGCTTCAAGTACAACTAGCACAGGGCCTTTAGAGTTAGGCCACCCACTGTATAGAATTGGCCGTTTTTTAGAAGACACAAAAGCTGAAACCAGCACTTTGTAGGTCTCAGACTCCAAGTAAACTCAAAATGGGGCCAGCTAAAACAAAAAAAAAAATACTGGCAAAGCGCGTATCTCCAGATTGAATCTCTCACAGTTTGGGATGGAGAAATTGAGAAACACATGCCAGTTATTTATTTTCTTTAATAGCTTATCTTATCAAAACAAAGCTGATGAATTTACTGTTTTTTTGCTAACTGATTGTTCGTCTGAATCATGAGTTCAGCCATATCATTTTAACCTGGTTAAAGGATTTTTAGGAATGGCTTTTACCTTGAGCAGATGTGGCAGAGATGTATCCGCCACCTCAAGAACACAGGTTCCTCATGTCAGTAAGATGGCTTCTTAGGTTGCATCTTCCTCATTATGCCATTGCTAATGCTGCATTCCTTCTTTAACCTCAACCTTTAAAGAACTGTTTTTGTAAACTTTCTGAATATGATTTTTGTAAGTAAGAAGATAAGTAGATATTGGTTACATGTTTGGTGAAAATGTAGTTTACACATTCTGTAAGATCTTTTAGGGAAGCTACCATAAGTTTGCTCAAAGCGTGTGTAGAGGAGCCAAAAGCCTCTAGCGGAAGTCACGCCCCTAACTTGCCTATATGTTGGGAACCGGAAATAGCAACACCTGTAACAATGCCTTTTACACGAGCAGCCTTCGAAGCAAAGTATCCATTAAGAAAACCATTCTTTATGTATCCACAAAAAGCGGATATCTCATGGGAAAAATCCCTGAAGAGCATGTGAAGACAAATGAAATAAGCGACTGGTGACGTCACATGAGGCAAAGTGACACGCCTAAGAAGAGATGATAAAAGAGAGTGAATAAACTATATAGAATCTGATGACGAAACAAAGAATCAAATGACCCTTTACTTGCAGGGCTTGATGTTCTTGCCCCTGTCATGAGGGTCCGTTTGAAGTCCAAAGCCAAGTGCAATTCCTGGTATGACTCTGACCTAGCTACACTTAAACGTAAGTGTAGGGCAGCTGAGAGGAAATGGAGGACTTCCTGTTCATCCTCTGACAAACTGGCCTGTCGCCTGCTACAAAGGCAATACCGACTCTCTGTCCTCACCAAGAAGAGAGTTCACATTCAAGCTCGTGTCTCTGCGGCATCTAACAACTCGGCCGAACTCTTTAAAATCTGCAAGGAGCTGGCCAACCCTGCTGCAGTCTCTACCCCTCCTGTTGCCTCCCAGGCTCTTTGCAATGCCCTTGCCTCTCAATTCATTAAAAAAACCCAGGACATCCTGTCCACCCTCTCCACCCACCCTCCTCCTCTTCCCTCTCCATCTGTGCTTGCTGACCCTCCTTTAGCCACCCTCCCACCATCCTTCTCGTCCTTTCCTCTTTTCACCCCTGACGAGGTTGCTAGACAAGTCCGATCTATGAAAGCCTCTTCAAAACAGGTTCATCCCTGTTCCTCTAAAACCATCAAGGACCACATTGACACCCTCGCTCCGGCCCTTGCTGATTTTTGCAACCACTCCTTTGCCTCTGGATCCTTCCCCTCCCCTCTGAAGCACTCCTTTGTGCATCCTCTTCTCAAGAAACCCACACCTGATCCTTCTTGTCCAGCTAACTATCGCCCAATTTCCATTACTCCCTTTCTTGGCAAACTCCTGGAAAAGTTGCCCATCTCTCAGCTTAACCTTCATTTCAATTCTGTTGGCTGTCTCCATGACCACCAGTCTGGCTTCAGAGCTGCCAGAAGCATGGAAACTGCTCTCCTAAACATCCGTGAAGATCTGCTCACAAACCTTGACTCTAACATTCCCTCTGTCCTCATTCTCCTCGATCTCTCTTCTGCCTTCGACACGGTCAACCATACCATCCTGCTCAACCGTCTCCGTGAAAACCTGGGTATCACTGATCAGGCTTTGGCCTGGCTGACCTCTTTCCTCTCAGATCGACCCTCCCAGGTCCAACTTGGGTCCTTTCTTTCATCTTTCTTCCTCTCTACCTGTGGTGTTCCCCAGGGGTCTAACCTCTCGCCCTGGCTTTTCAACCAATACCTGGCAACTCTTGCCCACTGCATTGCCATTTTCTGCACACATTTCCAGTGCTACGCTGATGACACTCAACTCATTTCCAGGCTGCCCTCTGCCACCTCCTCTCCCTCTCTCATCTCTGATTGCCTAACTGCCATTCAAGATTGGTGTGCCGCCAATGACCTTTGTCTGAATGCCAGCAAGACGGAGATCCTCCTCATTGGCACCATCCTTTCCCCTCACTCTCTGGCCGGCCTCCCTTGGCCCTCCTCCTACCCCCACCTGCGAGGCTAAGGCGTGAGATATGGCGGCATGAGTTCAGCCATATCATTTTAACCTGGTTAAAGGATTTTTAGGAATGGCTTTTACCTTGAGCAGATGTGGCAGAGATGTATCCGCCACCTCAAGAACACAGGTTCCTCATGTCAGTAAGATGGCTTCTTAGGTTGCATCTTCCTCATTATGCCATTGCTAATGCTGCATTCCTTCTTTAAACTCAACCTTTAAAGAACTGTTTTTGTAAACTTTCTGAATATGATTTTTGTAAGTAAGAAGATAAGTAGATATTGGTTACATGTTTGGTGAAAATGTAGTTTACACATTCTGTAAGATCTTTTAGGGAAGCTACCATAAGTTTGCTCAAAGCGTGTGTAGAGGAGCCAAAAGCCTCTAGCGGAAGTCACGCCCCTAACTTGCCTATATGTTGGGAACCGGAAATAGCAACACCTGTAACAATGCCTTTTACACGAGCAGCCTTCGAAGCAAAGTATCCATTAAGAAAACCATTCTTTATGTATCCACAAAAAGCGGATATCTCATGGGAAAAATCCCTGAAGAGCATGTGAAGACAAATGAAATAAGCGACTGGTGACGTCACATGAGGCAAAGTGACACGCCTAAGAAGAGATGATAAAAGAGAGTGAATAAACTATATAGAATCTGATGACGAAACAAAGAATCAAATGACCCTTTACTTGCAGGGCTTGATGTTCTTGCCCCTGTCATGAGGGTCCGTTTGAAGTCCAAAGCCAAGTGCAATTCCTGGTATGACTCTGACCTAGCTACACTTAAACGTAAGTGTAGGGCAGCTGAGAGGAAATGGAGGACTTCCTGTTCATCCTCTGACAAACTGGCCTGTCGCCTGCTACAAAGGCAATACCGACTCTCTGTCCTCACCAAGAAGAGAGTTCACATTCAAGCTCGTGTCTCTGCGGCATCTAACAACTCGGCCGAACTCTTTAAAATCTGCAAGGAGCTGGCCAACCCTGCTGCAGTCTCTACCCCTCCTGTTGCCTCCCAGGCTCTTTGCAATGCCCTTGCCTCTCACTTCATTAAAAAAACCCAGGACATCCTGTCCACCCTCTCCACCCACCCTCCTCCTCTTCCCTCTCCATCTGTGCTTGCTGACCCTCCTTTAGCCACCCTCCCACCATCCTTCTCGTCCTTTCCTCTTTTCACCCCTGACGAGGTTGCTAGACAAGTCCGATCTATGAAAGCCTCTTCAAAACAGGTTCATCCCTGTTCCTCTAAAACCATCAAGGACCACATTGACACCCTCGCTCCGGCCCTTGCTGATTTTTGCAACCACTCCTTTGCCTCTGGATTTCCCCTCCCCTCTGAAGCACTCCTTTGTGCATCCTCTTCTCAAGAAACCCACACCTGATCCTTCTTGTCCAGCTAACTATCGCCCAATTTCCATTACTCCCTTTCTTGGCAAACTCCTGGAAAAGTTGCCCATCTCTCAGCTTAACCTTCATTTCAATTCTGTTGGCTGTCTCCATGACCACCAGTCTGGCTTCAGAGCTGCCAGAAGCATGGAAACTGCTCTCCTAAACATCCGTGAAGATCTGCTCACAAACCTTGACTCTAACATTCCCTCTGTCCTCATTCTCCTCGATCTCTCTTCTGCCTTCGACACGGTCAACCATACCATCCTGCTCAACCGTCTCCGTGAAAACCTGGGTATCACTGATCAGGCTTTGGCCTGGCTGACCTCTTTCCTCTCAGATCGACCCTCCCAGGTCCAACTTGGGTCCTTTCTTTCATCTTTCTTCCTCTCTACCTGTGGTGTTCCCCAGGGGTCTAACCTCTCGCCCTGGCTTTTCAACCAATACCTGGCAACTCTTGCCCACTGCATTGCCATTTTCTGCACACATTTCCAGTGCTACGCTGATGACACTCAACTCATTTCCAGGCTGCCCTCTGCCACCTCCTCTCCCTCTCTCATCTCTGATTGCCTAACTGCCATTCAAGATTGGTGTGCCGCCAATAACCTTTGTCTGAATGCCAGCAAGACGGAGATCCTCCTCATTGGCACCATCCTTTCCCCTCACTCTCTGGCCGGCCTCCCTTGGCCCTCCTCCTACCCCCACCTGCGAGGCTAAGAACCTCGGGGTCATCTTTGACTCCACCCTTTCCTTCTCCGCCCACATCTCTGAGGTCTCTAAAAAGTCAAATTTCCGACTGCACCTCCTCAGAGGTACTCTGCCTTTCCTCTCCTTCCCCCAGAAGCTCATGGTATCTCAAGCTCTGGTTCTCTCTAGCTTGGACTATTGTAACAGCCTCTTTCTAAATCTACCTGCCTCTACTCTCCGCCCTCTGCAACTAATCCAGAACAGAACAGCGAGACTTGTCCTTGGCCTCAAGGCCTAGGATCATATCTCTCCAGCTCTGAAATCTCTTCACTGGCTCCCAGTGGATGCAAGGATTAAATTCAAAACCCTCTGCATTGTCCACAAGGCTTTCTGGGGCCTGGGTCCAAAATACCTTCAGCTATCCCTCTGCAAATACCTCCCCTCTCGAGCTCTTCGCTCCTCTACCTCAAACTCACTCAGGGTCAGTCGTTTGTCTAGAAACGATCTGGGGGTAGATCTCTATCTTCGGCTGGGGCCTCCCTCTGGAACAGCCTCCCTGCCACTCTAAAACTTGAGGAGAACCATCTCCGGTTCCAGAAGCACCTCAAGACCTTCCTCTTTTCTTCTGCCTTCGCTCCTCCTCTCTCCTGCTGATCTGTTCTTTCTTGGCACCGTGCACCTGGCCACCCTCTGTCTTTTGGGCCCAGGTACCTGCTAATCCTGTCACCCTCCCGCACTGCCTCCAGGCCTCCCCTTGCACTGGGGTCTGTATCTGTACCCATACAGCCCCCCCTTTTTCTTTCTGTACTTATCGGACCTATCCTGTCTGCTGCCTTAAACCTAGCACTTGCAAATTGCTGGCTGCATTACCACTGTTTGTTGCCTTTATTATTTATTTATTGTTATTTATCTGTTTCTCCTATGCTTCGCACTTTCCACCTCTCTCCCCTTCCATGCACTTTTCCCCTCCCCCCTCTCCCATGCACTTGCGGGTTCTCAATGTCACTGGGCCTAGTAAGATCGCTGTTTTGTTCTCCCCTGTTCCCCTACCTTGCCTTGTCGCGCTTTGAAACACTTGTGTACGAGCGCAATAGAAATAAAATATCAATCAATCAATCAATGCGGAATTAAGATTGCACGTGTGAAGAGCACAGAAGAAAATGAAAACCGTTTCATAATTGTACGGATGCAGTAAAGCAAGTAGATTAAGTATTCGTGAAGGCTGGCTGTACGTAGTGAATTATGCAGGCGGTGCCGGCAAGGTATATATATATGCATAGGAATCTGGAAGTTCCACATCGTATTTTAGAAAACTGAAAATCCTGTGAATGGAAGAACATGAAGTGTGGCGCAGTAGAATAAGCACGGCTGGAGATGGAAGGAGAATTGAGAAGGTCTGCCTGGCCCAGTGTCAAGGAGTGGGTCAGCCAAGAAACTGGTTATCTATCATGGAAAGATACAATGAATGAGAGACAAGAGCTGAGCTACTGTTGAGGTGCGTCAGAAGGACAATGAGTGCCAGGTTTCATTAATTTAATACCATTAAATACAAGCAAGTAGCTCAAAACATGGTCTCCAGTCACATGGTCAGATGAAAATAGACTTTGGGCATGCTACGCCGAGACCAGAAGATAGGGCCATGCTCACACTCCCTTTTATTCCCAGGAGAAATAATACTTTCAAGGCCGAGTTCAAAAGACTATTCTCATGGCAGACATCTTGAGTGATGATGGATGATGGGCTAATTGGGTGGGGAAGCATGGCCAAGTCTAACCCACCAGCACCTGGGGAGCCAGCTTGCGTGCTGCTAACAAGTGGAATATTCCAGTAGGGTACAAGCGTGCCAACCAAGTATAAGGGGCCAGATACCAAAGAGCCCTATAGTTTAGAGACTCAATGAGATGTCATGTATTTGATGATGCTCACAATGACTTGCACTACTGGTGGGCAGAGTTGTCCACCTGACAGTAGAGACTCAATCGCAACCCCAAACCACATAGAAAGTATGCCTAGATGTTTACCATTAACCATTCATAGTCCCACATAAGTTTTCTTAGTTTGCCACGTAGTATGACGTCAATGATGACAAGTTTTTAGTATATAAGTGTATTTTTTATTAAATGCTTTGAGATCTTACTGCGAGACATCCGATGATGTCCGTTGTACTCCCTGTCTTAAATAATTGTTATTAAAACAGCCAACATCTTTGCCAACTTCCCGAGTCAGTTTTATTATTGATGTTTAAGTAATTTCTGCACACCCATCCTCACTGTAGAGTGTTATCTCGTCTTAGAGGACCTCCGGTTTCAAGTGGAATGCTCAAAAGTAACTATCGATCAGCTTTCTTGCAAAGTGGATCACTTCAATTATGTATCTACAAATTAAAGGCCACTGATGAAGCTTTTTCACTCTGATCATGTAGTCTCGTGTCACATACATTTCTGACACAGCTTAATTTGAATATGAATATTCATTCTCATTTAAAACAATAAACCAACAAATTAAAGTTTCCCCCTCACATGGAAAATGTTACACATAAATACAGGTAGCTTGTCTAGAGAAAAGAAATGCAACCTGTCTGCTATTTTCTTGCTGATGTTTACATTCATAATTCACCTAAACATTAACACATATAAAAGCAATTTTGAAAAACTATTTTAGACAAATAATAAAATCCTCTTCAATAAAAATATGCAAATTATCATCGGACATCGATTTCAAAACCATTCTGAGAATACATTTTGCAACACAAATTCACAAAGATTTCTCTAAATCCAATGACAAGTACTGCGATTTTCTTGATGCTTTAAGGGATCATGCAAATATGAGACTATGGAACTGCAATAGAAACAGAATCAGCAAGTTAACTTGAATTGGAAATAGGTGTACACTTAAGGCAGAGTCCTTTCTTTACTTCACAATGTTATATGGAGGAAAGGCAATAATGGTGCCGGTATCGCTACTGGCACCGTTGTGACCGTATCGCCATACTAGGAGTTCTGCTCACGGGTGCCCTTGCAGCCATCAGATATGACCTGGTGGCTGTACCGGCACCCACAATCGGAACATTATGGTAGCACCGGTACCGTTATTAACAGTACCGGTGCTACCACCTTCCCCATTCCCATTGAGCCCTATGTGGCTAAAATGGGAATGGAGATGCACCGGGACCGGCACCAGCAAAAGGGCAATTACCAGGTCCGGCTGGGCCAGAATAGCCCGGTAATTGCCCATTTGCAGGTGCCGGACCTGGATACGTTTTTGGAGTGTAATGAGGCTCAATGTGTACTTAAATATTTAAATTGACATTATTTTCTTGGGAATGAAGGGAAGAAACAAACCTCCATCCTATTCCACTTTGAAGAGTAGAACACTCTATTCACAAATGTTCTTTTATGTGAACTATGATTTTCACCTGTCAAGAAGACTATCAATCCCTGCACATCTGTGAGCCACATTGTACACCATTCTCAGACACTGAGATGTGATTTGCTCCTGTGATAACTCACAGTGTGGGATTTTTCAACCCACTTCTGCTCTGCTATTCTGCAGCTCTGTGCTATGACAGTGCCAGAATTAGACAAATGGCCGCAAAACCCCTGTGCGTGCCTAAACCTCTGAAAATTGCGCTTTGCAAAGCACAAAAAGATGGCTGCCCAATCTGCCACGCATGTTGTCAGTGGTGAAACAGAGATCTCACTCCTGAAATGTGTCACTGGGCTCCACACAAGTGAAAATGGAGTACAGAAGGAAAAAGCAGTGTTCTGCTAAATGAAACCCCAAAATCTTGCTTTAAATCCCTTTTTCTTTGTTGCTGAAACTGCAGAATGCCGGTACAAAACACCCTCAAACATCCAAAATTCTTGCTGGGTGCTACAATTCACTTAGTTTAAGAAATCATTGTGAACTTGCAAGGTCCTGAAAAGCTGAAAGCATAAAGGGATTTCCACAGCAAAAGAGGCCTGTCTGTGGATGTCAAAAATCTCTGTGCAGCAGAGGACTGCAGGGATGACAGCTGTCAGGAGCCTGCCTGATTAAACTTTAAAGGTGTATAAACTGAAATCAAATGTTTGCAATCTAAGAGGCCTGTTACTGAGAGTAACCTATGTTGTAATTGTTTTGAACCCATGGTTTAAAATCTTGAATAAGAATTAAGCTAAGGAAAAATGCAACAGAATTAACAATTAAATCAAGCCTGGGGAAAGCTACCAACCCGGAATAACAGGTTTCCTCACAGAAGGAAGGCCTTTCCCTCCAGCAGAAAATCACACCAAAGCAATAATTATAGGGTTTGGAAAGAACCTGGTCTACAGAGGCAAAAGGGAATAATGAACAGATGCTGCTAAGGAAATGTGAGGTGTGAGAACAGTCGTAAATGGCCTCTGCCAAGAGCAAATAGGGATGAGACTGCTTCTGGACTGCAGGGAGACAAAAAGAGGCAGATCCAAACAGCCATGTGTGGCTGAACATTCACAAAGAACACTTTTTTAAAAGACTCATAATTTGCCAGTGAAAATTGTAAAAAATATAAAAGTAACAGATTTGTGAATCAAAATTTGACTGCACGTTTCAAGAGGCAGCTAAATCGTGTGACATGTTCTGGAAAGAAATGGCAGAAAATGTGATTTTACACAAAATGTATTTATACTAGAAGTATGAAAACGTTATGCACTTATGCCCATGTTAAACACACACACTTGTAGAAATTTGCTTATAAATTGGACATTGTGTTCCTGATGAAAAGGGCAAAATTCTGTGGAAAGCCGAGACAAGGTCCCACAGCTACGGGGTTTTGAGGGATAGATGCCATATAAAATATGTAATCTGTAGATGTGATTGTTATAGAGGTTGCACATGTGTAAATATGTATTGTGCCAAATGGAGTTTTTCTGTTCAATGGGCTAAGGGTGGATTCCCTGCCTCATACAATCACACCATAAAGGTGACACACTGTTTCTCTCCTCCTATCAAGGCAGAGAGGAGACTCTGACCCAATCACCTGTCAAAGGGGCGAGCTTAGGCTAAACCAGCCCACATACCCCCTTTATCATAGCATAAATAGAGACAGCTCACCACTCAAAAAACAGATTCACTCACTATCCCGATGCTGGCAGAGCACCCTGCTGCTGAACTCTACATCTTCCGAGCTCCAGACTCCAGAAACTTGGCAAAGCAGAAACCCATTGCATAGCTGAACCATTTTCAGCTAGGCCTCAAATTCCAGAACCAGAACCCCACAAACCCAAGGGGAAGCATCAAAATACAGCCGGGCTGTGCTGTACTGTTTGCCTGCTAAAAGAATTATCATCAGAACCAAGAAGGGCAGATCCAATCCAGTCTTGTGCCATGCTGTGACCAGAGTGCATTGCAGATCCAGTCCAGTCATGTGCCGTGCGGTGACCAGAGTGCCTTGCTGATTGCAGATCAAATCCATTGTGCCCAGCTGTCTGTCCTAGAACCAGATCCAATTCCCTGGCCAGAATCTTGACGGACCAGAATGCTGACGATTCTATTTAAAAACATGTCTAGTGAGTATCTATAGATAGAATTGTGTCACTAGCATATGTACCTTGCTTAGTTAATCCCTATCTTAAACCCATCCTATCTTGTATTCAGAACCTGTATTATTAGGAGTACTTTTGAATTGTCTGAACTCTCTATCCAAACCATCCTATCTTCCTCCTGTACTAGTATTGCTAAAACTATCTTTGCGCTGATCCTTTCTCATCTGAAGAAGGCGAATTTCCTCTGCAAGCAATCATTCTGATCAAGTGGCTGTGTTACTGCGTGGTATTCGTTTTGTTCATAGTCATCCTCTAGTGTAAGCAACCCATTTGTCATTTTAAAAGTGCATTCCTGTTTTCCATTCTTGCTCGAAAAAACAACCTCTACTAAAGCATCCATAGCTTCCTCAGTTTTTGTGCTAGAAACAAAATGTCAACTTCTGCTCGTAGCTAACATCCACAGCTTTCCAAAACCATACAGCTCTCCCGTTATCGCGATTATCGCGCAGTGAAAAGTTTGCAATGAATTTTCATTTAGGGAAATTCTGACACATGTAAAACAGCTTTTTATTGCTTCCAACTCGAATTTTAAGATTTCAAATTGGTTCTTGGTATTAAATCATTGCTTGCGTTTGTGTGTAACAATCCAAAGCGGCTCCCATAAGAATTTATAGCAATTTCAGCTTTTTTTGACCATATTTTGTGTTTTTGCCCAGTCCATTCTAAGGATAACTTTAAAAGCCATTCTGACAGCTTGAAAGTCAATTCCGTTTTCATCTTGTGTCTGCTGGGGGGAAAGTGGGATTGATATTCTGTTTGAATTCTGCCATTCCTGAATACCTGTTCTCTCCTATCTCTTTACATTGCGTATTGGGGGTTGAGGGGTATGCAGGGGGAACCTCTAACCACAGTGATATCTGATCTGAACACACACAAAAAAGTATTATTTATGTGCTGAATTCTTTTGCTCAGTACTACTCCTTGTGTATTAAAGAGATTAGTCAGTGTTACATCAACCCATTGGTGATTGTTGTGTACCCATTAAAACATAGTGTGATTAAATTGTAAATACATAAATAAATATTTTAACTTTGCAAACCAGCCTGATTCCTGGTTCAGTGTGACCGGGGGAAGGGAGGGTTCCAGGAGAGGGGCGTGATATGAGTGTTATATCGTTCAGAATAAAGAACCTTTAGACACAAATAAATAAGGATTTCAGTTGTGCATTACATGCTAGGCTTTAACTTGGTTGTGTGCCGGATTGAAATCACTTACAACAGAATTAATTAATAAGTGGTTACTGTCAAAGACTACCATTTGCAGTTCAATTATAGATTCTAGGGCATATGTATTTAAATATATTTCCACAAAGTTGATTTACAGGTTCTGTCCCCCTTTAGTGACATAAAATGTACACAGGGTCCCAAAAATAATTGCATTTGCAATCTGGAAGTTAATTAATTCTGGGACATGCATCTAATTGCACTGATGTTATTGTACTCACTTCTCATTTGTCCTTTAAAGGCTGAGGACAGGTAGGGACATCAACAGGTCAAGACTGTTAGGAAAGATTTCTCTTTGCAGCACCTTTCCTTCCATTTCTATGTACCCCCAAACCTTTTGCTTTTATTTTTTTAATCTAACCTGCTCTTTTTGCAGTGCAGTGAAGGCTTTGGCTTCACTACACTGGATTTTGCTAGTTTGACATGGGGAAACTCGCATGTCTTGTAGGCTGTCAGTACTGGGAAGCATTGTTTCCCTTTGTAGTGTTACTTTGTTGCCACTTTTGGTAACTTGTTATCACTCTGGTAACGTGTTATCATTGTACAATGCATCTTAAAATGCAGCACAATGGGGTACACTTTTTGATTTGCTGTAGACTAACTTTTGGTTACTTTAGGTGTGCCTAAGGGACAAGCTGGTGGCAGCAGTTACATTTTACAATTTGTTGGTGTATTTCATTTTAGCCTTGCTGTGGTTACAGCGTTTGGCTACTAAACATGGCTAGTGGCCAGACATGTCCATGCCACAATGTTTTTAGTTTGTCCCTTGGCCATCTTGTCTTTAATCCTTCTTACTGGCCTGTGATGCCAGATAAATCCTCATATGGACTTCCATTTCATAAGAAAGCCGAGGCTTTTCATTGGCTTCTGCAGGGCCATGGGTGATTGCTGCCAGGAATTGGTTTGAGACTGTCTTGTCCCAATTCACAAACTAGTTTCAGTGTGTTTGAGTGGTATTCATGAGTTGTGCCACCAGTAGTCCTGATTGGACCAGTGATGAGGTGTGTGTGTGTGGGACATATCTGTCATTGGCTAGTGGGAGTTTCAGCTCTTACCTGGCTGTTTTCATGAGAAGAGGACAACAGCATCAATTCCGGAGAGACCCTGGAAGAAACCGAAGGAGCCAAGATTGCTGTTCACCTGTAAGACTTGTGAGGATACCCTTGACCTATTGGAAGAAGGCCTGGAGACCAACCTCTGCTGCTGTCCTGGAAGAGCCCTATCTTGTAGGTTATCTTAAGCAGTCCTTCAAAGGCATTGCAACTCTTGGAGTGGAGGGAACATCCATTTTTGAAGAAAAGCCTTTGGAAGTGCCCCTGCACTACCCAGTGGCTGACCAGCTCAGAGTTCCGGCTACCGTGCTGTAGACAGCACCATTCTGAGTTGAGGCCCCGAATTTGGGGAGATCCTTGGCTTTTGCTATACTACTCGCCTCTCTGGAATTTAGAGGTTCCAGCATCAAGGGGACCCAAGATAGGAGGCTAAGTCTGACTGCGGAAAGTAAATCCTATTGTGGTGTCACTGTGCATGGGTGGCCATCATCCAAAACTGCTTTCCTGCACCCAGAGCAGTGCTGAGAGGGGTTCTGGGTTGAGTTCTTCTGCATTCTCCAACCTGAAGCCCTTGTACCAGCATTTGTCATCGACCAGAGAAGTGCTCGAAACTGCAGTCCCTAGGAATCAAGGGCTGAAACTTAGAGTGGGAAAATTGACCATTGACCCGCTTCCGAAGACCTGACAAGTACTGAGAAGAATCAGAGTATGAGGAATTAGTTGTAACGATACTTACCTGAACCCCTAACTCACCTTTTAAAAGGTTTGATAACTTTTAGAAACGTTTATAATAGTTTGGCTTTGCCATTGCTTTTTCAAGCAGCACTCTGAAAGTTGGGGACACTTTTGTTAGTTAGAACAAATTGTCCTGTAACGTTTGGAACTCTTTACTGGATCCCAGAACCCCTACACTAATTTGTTCCTCTCTCATAAACTATATGGAACTTTGGTGAACCTTTGGGCACAAGGCCCCATATATCTTCCATATATCTTAGGGATAGACTTCTAAAGTTAGTATGGTAATTATGTGGATATGTAGTGCAGCATATTAATACTCACCTTCATCTTCAGGGGTTTGTTATTTATTTTGCCCTACTCCAGTGACTCTATATTTGTATCTTTTATTTAGTGTTGTGTGATAACATTAAATGATTGCAGACATTTTTCTCAGAGTTATACAGCTGTAAATAAATAAGTATTTTTATAACTGATTCTCTAAGTGTGTTCCCTGACTTGTCACTGTGTGTGCTCATTGTGGACCCCTTACACGCTCACCACCTCTTGAGACTTGTCTTAGACAACTCTTTCACCTACCTTGAACTGGTTTTTCTACAGCTCCACTAGTTGTCTATGTCACTATACTAGGTTGGCCTTCTATACATCTGTCCACCAAGCCAGAGTTTAGAAAATCAGTCCTAACAAAGACAACTACGCCATTTAAGCTCTTCCTTTCAATATGTCCCCCTGTGCCAAAATCCCTCTTAAGCAATATGATTCTGTCTTGGGAAAGGCCTCCAGGTTCAGCTCTCCCATCAGCTATATCCAGATGGAATCCCCCTCTGTTTTTCTCCTAATGGACATGCTCTCGTCCTCTACTGCTTTCTGAAAACTCCCTTTCTTCCTATGTGTTTAATTTTAAATACACAACAAACTCCACCCATGCAGCACTATTTGACATAGCCATGTTGGACTCGTCAGAACCTCTGATAGATTCTCTTCTCTGACTAGAATCCTACTCTTTGATTTGATTGGTGCAATGTATTTTGCTAAGTCATTAGGGGATGCATTTAACTCTGAGTTAGCCCTCCCCTTAGGATGAAATTGGTCTGATTTTTTTTTTACATATAATTTCTTGCCTGTACCTGAGATATATATATATATATATATATATATATATATATATATATATATATATATATATATATATATATATATATATATATATCAGATTTCAGAGACATCCGTTAGGCAGGGCAGAAGTATTCAAATATGTGAATTCTTAATAATGTATACATTTTAGTATGTCTTTTTTATATGCAAGTGATTGCGGCTGATTCACTGAATTCAATTCTAGTATTGTTTTTTGTATCAAGCAAAAGGTTCAAAAATGATACCCAGTAATGTATTCATTTTCTCTTTTTCTTATAATAACATATAGTTTATACAAACTTTTATTTCACATACCCCATTCACTTCAAGCCTCTTGGCTTCAACCTAAAACATCTTCAAAACATCTTCAAAAAGGAAAAAAAGAGAATCATATTAATGACATCATCAATATCATCATCCTCAACTTCATCGTCATCATGATCATGTTCATCGTCAGCAGGCCCCCAACATCAGATAGAAGACTCATGTGCTGCTCCTCGTCTATGCTACACGGAAGCCATTATTCCATCCATAAAATCTACCACAATGCAGGTTAATTTAGTGTTTTTTCCTGCCAACATCAAAAACCACCAATCCTTCAAATTACCAGTTTGGGGTACAAATTTGCTGAGATGAATTAGTCATTTGGAATTGAATTCTACTCATTCCATAATCAAGTGCTTTGATGATTCGACTGAGTCAAGACAAAAATTTACATAGATTGTTAGAAGTTTCTTTATCATGCTTTAGAAACAACATGTTGTTAAATCCAGTTCCATCTCTTTAGCTTTTTCTTTGCTGCCTGTGGATTATAGAGAACTGTTTCATATTGACATCAGCAAAGTTGAGGATTGTGTCTATTTTGTCAGCCCAGGTCCTCAATAACGCAGGTTGTGGAGTTTTTTAGAAGCCGCTAAGATTCCATAGGGCGCAGCCGTATTTGATAGGTGCATTTTCGCCAGCACCGCTACTGATTTCCACAGCACGGTTCCATGGAGGGAATCCAGACACAGCTAATGCCGGATAGCTGTCATGGTGATGTCACCAAAAAAGACTCTCAGTGATGTCATCAACAACATTTGTGATGTCATCTTTCATGTCATGGGTTTTAGTCTTAGCAGTGCACAGTGGTGGTGGGTGTTATGGTTGCTTAGCTTACCATAGCTAGTGAATTTCTGGGGGTTTTCGGTTCTACGTGTAACCATAATATGGATAGGTTGGTATTACTACAGAGTAACTGCAATGTCCCTTTACAAAAATGTTTGCACAGAATTTGATTGGTTTTTCTTAGGGCAACTGAACAATAATGTCTCTTTAACAACATGTTTTCAGTGAACTTGATAGCTTTTTAGTAGGGCAACTAAACCATATTGTCCATTAAACAGTTTTTTCACTGAATTTGATAGGTTTCTACCAGGATACCCTTAGTTTGTAAACATGTACCGTACAACATACGGAATCTGCTGGCACCATGTTAGTATGCGTCTGGTTGCGGATATCAGGTGGCATCCAACCTGCTTAGAAAGGCACAGGTTCTCGTACATAGTGGTACCATTCAACAAACACAAGGAACATATACAAACAGCACCATGTATGTGAATTGCGAGGGAAAGCTAGAGTAAGTCTGGAAACTGTGTACTTATGAAAGAAACATAACAAAGGCATCGGGAGTGCACCATAACATAATGCACCAATAAGAAAAGTGACGTCTGCCTTCAACAATCTTACCGCACTGCTGATTTACATAGGATCAAAGAACGAATGGCCACAGTAATGACTGGAAAGTACTAAGACGAGAACATCACTACAACGTCGTAAGCACATTAAAGTTTGTCTGATAATTGCACAGGTGGAGCAGTATACAATGGTAGATAAGCATAACGCTTCTTTTCGTACACAACAATGGCAAGCACCTTAGAGTGGCTGGAAAAGAATTTCCCTCATGAGGAAATCACTTACAATGACCGCAGTCTGAAATGGGAAATACTTAATATCTATTGCTTCATGTACATCTAATAGATTTTTCTTTCTTTAAGAGAACATATTGGAAAGGAAAGCAATGCAGCAGAAGTGGCACCCCTTCCACAACAACATACAGACACGGGAAAGGAAAGAAACTATGTGAATAGCAAACTGGACAGCCTGGAAGCCAAAATCGAACAATTGGTGAACAATTTTGCTGCTTTAAAATATTATGTACAAGGACATATTATGGGAAAAATAAAATACCACTGCCTGCCCTGCACGTGTACCCCTTCCCATTTTCTTAGCCCACCATCCCCTCAAAATCGATGTGATCAAAGACGTTACGATGATACCTCAATCCATTCCTGCCCTCACGACCAATGTGTACAAATCCCCAATTTTCCACAATATTGATCCACTTCTGCTACCCTTTCCCTTTCCTAATAGTTTTTATGAATGTGTGCAAATGAAGATTGATATGTAAATTGTTCCTGAGTGTATATGTGGCTTTTCCTTTGTTTTTTAAATCCCCTTATGACTCAGCAGCGCACAGTACTGGTGGGAATGACCGCAATTAAGCAAAAGGGAGGTGTCCCACTGATACCGCACCTGCCCGGCCTATCTGCAATCACAATGGAGGCATTCATACCACGCCAGTATGAACTGCATGTCCGCACCTTGTGAACCACCTATAACTAGTTGTGGGAGCGGACGTTTGTCCGTTGCACAAGTACGCACATGCATATCTTTTCCTCTGTCTCCTGGTAAAACCGCCCCTGTCCAGCATATGTGAAGACCATTGTGACCAACTTTAGTTTGAGGTGCCCACCCACGTCCTACTTGTAGCTGTACACATAAACATCCCACCTACTATACCCTACAAACACCCAGCATGTCCCAAAATGGTTGACGCATGTGTGTCGCATTATTAATCAGGCCAGAGATCCCAATGGTGTGCATAGGACACCTATGCACATGCGCACAAAGTATTCTGCCCAAAACGCGTCCTGCGGACAGCTGTCCCAATCGAGAACATGTGCAACATCACCATGAAGCCATACCCACGCTGCGCATGTGCCCTTATGTCGCGGACACGATCCAATACGGATGCTCGGACAGTGGAAAAATCCAATGTTCTCTGATCTACCAAGTGTTATTGGGAAATTACACACTTACAAACACCCCGTAATGTGCTATTGCACATGTATGTATTTGGTTCAAAGATGTAGGACTCTTTTCCAGTTGCAAAGTCTCCGCAGCAGCCCTTCAAAAGGTCACACCTCAGAACTGCTCTGCATTCTGCTTGTACCTTTTCAGAACAGGAGTAGCGGCCCACATAGCTTTGTGCTGTAATTGATTTTGGAACAATTTCTGCTATGCTACATTACCTTTGCAAGTAATCGCAACCATGTCAGCCCGGCTCACTATGCACAGTAATGGAGAAAAGTATTAACTCCCCTTCCTGTGAACCACACCCGCAGTACATATAATCCCCACTGTTCCATTCCCATGGGCAGGATGCTGAAACAGTCATATGTGGCACGTGCGCTTCCCCAAGTACCGCGAGGGCTGCAAACCAGTGAAGCAGTAACAGTCCTTCTTCCCTTTCCACTATCTTCTTTCCAGCACTCCCTCATTTGTTACTGGTAAATAGTCACACGCACATCCACCAATCACAGTAAAGAGCTCTCCATGTACCATTATCATTTCTGTACAACATCCCTCTGCATAGACACCACACCCAGAACTGTTATTGCGCAATCCTTTAGTCTCCACAGTTCCATTTCCATGCCCACCATCCTCAAAAGCCCTGGATGTGGCTTTCATGCTATGTGCGGCCGTGGGGGGAATAAATTGCAACCAGGGTGTGGGATTTCGTCTTGAGTGATGGCTCTGAAAAGAGCCCTTTTTTAATTTAATTTTTTAGATGCTTCTATAGAAACACCTTTATTTTCGGTTTTTATAGGGTTTTCTGTTTTCTTCTCCTCCTCACATTCTTACAGTAAACTTTTCAATGCCTCCTGTAGTTGGGCAAATAAAAGGGCATCACCAAAGCTGGAAAAAGAAATGCTATGTGCATGGAAACACACAGCATTTTGAGAATGAATGCTGTCATTGTTACAGAAGAACATCCCACAATCCCAAAATCACACATGCTTCTGTTGATGAGACCCCTTCCAGCCTCTGGCTGGGAACAACGAACATTAGGATAGTCCCCTACTCTTGTTGGTGGTATGGCAGAGAAAACCACCTGGGCAGTGGTAAAAAGCCTCTTCACCGCATTCATCAACCTCTTCAGTTGATGGAACAAACGTGAACAAGGCATATAACCCGAATGCATGCCACCATAATGCACAATGACAACATGCACTGTAGCAAACTGGCCACTCGTCTGCAAAGGTCAAGTATAATGCCGAATCTGCCTACATGGACAGCGCACCAGAATGCGTCCACTCTTTTCAAATCAAAATCGCCATCAAAGTGTCTTTCCTGGGCATACTTGTGCAGATCTACCACAAAGGCTTCACCCAAAGTCAACACAATGGGCCTCATCACGAGTTTGGCGGTAACCCTTAAATCCAGCGGTAGCGCTATTACCGCTGGATTTAATGGTCCACCAAATCAGAGCTTTGGCGGATTTCTCCTGAGCTCAGAGCTGGGGGGAAATCCGCTGAAAATTTGTGCTCATACCGCCGTCGGGAAATCTGCCGCGGTATGAGTGCGAAATTTCCCCATTGAGCCCAATGGGGAATGGGGCATTCCCGAATGGGCTCAATGGGGAATGGGGATTTCCAAATCCACCAAACCCATGATCCGGCGCTAATTGTGCCGGTGGGTTTGGCGGTAGGGCAGATAGCGCCAGCGCTGTTAGCGCCGGCGTTACCGCCCAACTCGCGATGAGGCCCAATGTGTTTCTCCATGTCAGCCCTCCTCACCACGCAGAGTAATGAAAAATATTATTACTGCCCCTTCCGGTGAACCACACCCTCAGTACCTGATTGGATAATCCCCAAAGTCCCATTTGAATTGGCTAGCATGGTGAGAAGCACAGACAGTGACACATACGCTTCCCCAAGTACCGCGAGGGCCGCGCCCCAGTAAAGCAGGAGCAGTCCTTCTTCCCTTTACACTATTTTTGTCGAGCACTACCTTATTGGGTACTGTTAAATAGTCACACATGCATCCACCAATGACAGGCAAGACATCAGCATCTAACACTGTCAGTTCTGTACAACACTACATATGTACCGTTACACATTCAGACTGCAAGTGTCGTGTGAATCGAAAGCCCCTCCAGTACAAAGTTCAGGAAAACTATCCAACACTTCTGCATCCAGATTCATCCACATCACCAGGAGTGGGGCAATACATTTCAACCACGGTAGGGAATTTTGTCTGTAGTGGTGGCTCGGAAAAGAGCCTTTTTTCCCAACTTTATTTATCATATTTACACAAAATTATAAAACACAAGAACATACATGTGAGAATAGATTTGCAGGTAGTTCCATAAAATCAATTTCTACATTACACATGCTACTACCAATTGCCATATTACATTACCATAAAATACCCACCCCCACATCTGATCTCAACCACAAGACATAGCAGAGACAACACAGTAGACAAGACAAACACCCTCCCACCACCCAACCCCCAATATCATTTATACACCTACAGAGCAAGTCCTACACTTTACTCAAACAAACTATTAAACAATCCCCACATATTATCATATTCAACCTCTCCATCACGCTTCAGAGCTTATGTCTTTTTGTACCATGAAAGTGTTCGCATATCAGATATCCAATTTTCATAGAGCCTTTTTTAACCTTTTTTTGTATGTGCTTACAAAACCTTGTTTGTTTTTGCTCTTTAGCTCAGTTTCTGCTTCCTTTTCCTCCTTACATTTGTACAGGACCCTCTTCAACGCTTCTTGCACAGTGTAAAACACATTGGCAATGGTGGTCAAAAAATGCCATCTGCATGGAACCAGTGAAAATTTTGTTCATTAATGATGTCATAGTCAGTGGAGAACATCCCAGCACTGCACATGAACTGACACATGCTTCTGTCTATAAGACACCTTCCGACCTCTTGCTGGGGACACATTACAGCAGCATGGTGCCATGCTCCTCTTGGTGTTATGCTTGAGAAAGCCACCTTGGCAGTGGGAAAAATCTGCATCACTGCTTTCATCAGCTTCTTTAGGTGACGGAGCAAACATCCACACAACATGTACCCCAAATGTTGACCTGCAAAATACAACATGACAACATCAACAGTACTGACAGAGGCCACAGATCTGCAAAGGTCAACCATACCGCTGAAACTGTACTCATAGATAGTGCCCCAGAAAGCCTCCACTCCTTCCAACTCAAAATTAACAGTAATGCCTCTTTACATGGCATACCTGTGCAGATCTTGCACAAATGTGTCACTCACGATCAGTACTCTGCGTCTCTCCATCTTTTCCAACCTCACTACAGAGTATTGGGAAAAAATAGTATGCCTCTTCCTGTGAAGCACACCCTCGACACCTGATTGGATAATCACCACAGTTCCATTACCATGCCAACCATGCTGAGAAGGGCAGAATGTGGCACCAGCTACAGTGAGGGCCGTGCTCCAGTAAAGCAGGGACAGTCCTTTTTCCCTTTACACAATTGTTTTTGCAGCTCTTCCTTGTTAGGTGCAATCAAATAGTCACACAGGCATGCAGCAATCACATCCAAGACCTCTGCATCAAACACTATAATTTCTGTACAGCACTCCATATGTACTGTTACACACTCAGAGTACACGTCTCATGTGATTTCAAAACACCTCCAGTTAAAAGTTTGCCAAAAGTATCCACGCTTTCAACCTCCAGGTTCACCCAGAGCAGCACCCATCACCACTAAGTAAAGGTAGCAATATTTTTTTTTCTCCCAGCACTCTAGTAAGTGCAAAGAACCAATACTTCAAAGTGCAGTACAGTAGTAAGTAATCTGCACAATGCACACTACCCAAGCACATAAAATATCCAGTTCAACCCTATCCACTTCTGTACACACAGTATTTCAACACAGCACTCAGTAGACACACTGCAGGAGTGTTCACGCCATAAGCTCCAGCCATGGACTAAAAACTGTAGGATGTGCTAACAATCACCACACCCATGGAACCAACAATGTATGCAATGCTCACAAACCACACACAGAACGCAACAATGGCAAACCTACTTGCAAGCAGGCCACATAGTTGTCGGTGCAAGGCTCCAGCCATGCATCCAAGACGCTAGGGCCTCAACACACCCTATGTTTAAATGCTCATGTCATGGGCAATGCACTGCCCAGCTGCAATTCAGCCTGCCAACTTTCACCCTGGCCACATGTTTGCATACATGGCTGCATGACGTTGCGTTGGGTGTGGTGAACGGTATGTGAGTGGCTGCCTACATTGTCCATATTTGAAATGTGTGTTGCTGAGGACTTCTTTTTATGGCATAATATCTTAAAGCACTTCCTACAGCAAGGGTCTTATAAGGGGCACACCATAGCAAATGCAAATGCTCGCATGTGGCTCCTAATGTTCAACATGTGCAATGACCTACACCATATGGTAATGCATGCATGGCACCTCACTTTGGGTGTTCTACCAAGTCTAAAATGTCCTCCACACCCATTCTTTAAAGGTCACCATCATTGGAGAGATGCAGAGTTAAACCTGCATGGCTTCCTTATGTTGTGGTGGCTATCGTCAAGGCCTAGGCTCTTCGGTGCATGGCCTATGGCCTACGGCCTTTGGCCATGCACCCAAGAGTGTAGGCCTTGCCCACACCCACCACAAGATAATAGAGCCATAATTGTGAACATATGGCCACATAACACAATCCACAAACGTACCATAGGAAGGGTGTTATAAAGGGCAAACCATAGAAAATGCAAATGGTCACATGTGGCTCTCTAATGTGCAACACATCCAATAACCTACACCATATGGTAATCTGCACATATCTGTTCACTTCTGCTGTTCTACCACTTCTAAAATGTCCTCCACAACGATTCTTTGAAGGTCACCACCCTCGGAGAGATGCAGAGGTAAAACTGCCTGGCAGAATTATGTTGTGGTGGCTGTGGTGAAGGCCTAGGCTCTTGGGTGCATGGTCTACCACCTATAGCCTTTCGTCATGCACCTAACAGTGTAGGCCTTGCCCACACCCAGATTCATGCATGTGAACATGTGGCCAGGTACCACAATCCACAAATGTAACATAGTCAGCGACACTTCTACCCAACCCCCGCCCCATAATACAGCGATGCATGCACACATGTAACAGCAGAATCCACAAACATACCACAGGGTCCGGCACCGCTATCAACTTCTATTCACATAGCATTGTATTACTGACAACCCAACCACAAAATCTTCACAACAGTGGCCCTGCTCCCAGCACTCTAATAGGTGCACAAACCCAATACTTCATGGTGCAGTACAGTAGTCAGCACTCCCGCAATGGACAGTACTGAAGCTGATAAAATATACAGTTCAACCCTATCCACTTCTAAGCACACAGTACTTCACCACTGCACCCAGTGGACACACTGCAGGAGTGTTCACACCATAAGCTCCAGCCATGGACTAAAAACTGTAGGATGTGCTAACAATCACCACACCTATGGAACCAACAATGTATGCAATGCTCACAAACCACACACAGAACGCAACAATGGCAAACCTACTTGCAAGCAAGCCACATAGTTGTCAGTGCAAGGGCTCCAGCCATGCATCCCAGACGCTAGGGCCTCAACACAACCGATGTTTAAATGCTCATGTCATGGGCAATACACTGCCCAGCTGCAATTCAGCCTGTCAATTTTCACCCTGGCCACATGTTTGCATGCATGGCTGCATGACGTTGCGTTGGGTGTGGTGAACGGTATGTGAGTGGTTGTCTACATTGTCCATATTTGAATTGTGTGTTGCTGAGGACTTCCTTTTATGGCGTAATATCTTAAAGCACTTCCTACAGCAAGGGTTTTATAAGGGGCACACCATAGCAAACGCAAAAATTCTCACATGTGGCTCCTAATGTGCAACACGTGCAATGACCTACACCATATGGTAACGCACGCATGGCACCTCACTTTGGGTGTTCTACCAAGTCTAAAATGTCCTCCACAACCATTCTTTAAAGGTCACCATCATCATAGAGATTCAGAGTTAAACCTGCATGGCTTCCTTATGTTGTGGCTATCGTCAAGGCCTAGGCTCTTGGGTGCATGGCCTATGGCCTACGGCCTTTGGCCATGCACTCAAGAGTGTAGGCCTTGCCCGCACCCACCACAAGATAATAGAGGCATGATTGTGAACATGTGGCCACATAGCACAATCCACAAACGTACCATAGGAAGGGCAAACCATAGAAAATGCAAATGGTCACATGTGGCTCCCTAATGTGCAACACGTGCAATATCCTATATCATATGGTAATCTGCGCATATCTGTTCACTTCTGCTGTTCTACCACATCTAACATGTCCTCCACAACCATTCTTTGAAGGTCACCACCCTCGGAGGGATGCGGAGGTAAAACTGCATGGCTGAATTATGTTGTGGTGGCTGTGTTGAAGGCCTAGGCTCTTGGGTGCATGGTCTACAGCCTATAGCCTTTCGTCATGCAACCAACAGTGTAGGCCTTGCCCACACCCAGAGCCATGCAGGTGAACATGTGGCCAGGTACCACAATCCACAAATGTAACATAGTCAGCGACACTTCTACCCAACCCCCGCCCCATAATACAGCGATGCATGCACACATGTAACAGCAGAATCCACAAACATACCACAGGGTCCGGCACCGCTACCCACTTCTATTGACATAGCATTGTATTACTGACAACCCAACCACAAAATCTTCACAACAGTGGCCCTGCTCCCAGCACTCTAATAGGTGCACAAACCCAATACTTCATGATGCAGTACAGTAGTCAGCACTCCCGCAATGGACAGTACTGAAGCCGATAAAATATACAGTTCAACCCTATCCACTTCTAAGCACACAGTACTTCACCACTGCTCCCAGTGGACACACTGCAGGACTGTGCACTCCATCAGGTCCAGCCATGGACTACACACTGTAGGATGTGCTAACAATCCCCACACCCATGGAACCAACAGTGTATGCAATGTTGACAAACCACACACAGAAGGCAACAATGTGAAACCTACTTGCAACCAGGGCACATAGTTGTCAGTACAAGGCCTCCACCCATGCATCGAAGGGCCTACGGCCTTAATGCACGCTAAATACCATAGTACTCTGTATGTTAAAATGTTCATGTCATGTACAATGCACTCCCCTTCTGCCATTGATCTGCCATCAGTCACCATGGTACGAGGTTGCTGCACCAGCTATCGTGCCGTAACGAAGGCTGCCTGCATTCACCACACAAGGTAGTCACCTGTGGTGGTACCCACAAATTGGTGCAATACGCACGGATACTGCAGGCACACCACCGTCTTCTTCCACCTAATGAGATATCTCAGATTAACCACTTGTCACTCCCCAACCCTTTCCATCCCTTCTTCCCACCACCAAATGCCATAAATTATGTTTTCCAAGCCCTTCCGGCACTGCACTGGCCCTCCAGCCAACGAACCGGCCGTGTGCAATGTTCACGAACATCATGGCGTACTGCAAGCAAATGAGACTTTTGGCCACAGAGCGAACAGGTAAATGGGTCGGCGGAGCAGAGCCAGATATCACACATTTTTTTAGACGAACATTTCAGTTCTTTGCAACAAATGTACTGTTCAGATTTCCACCAAACACACAAAAGCACACTTTTTGAACCAAGCCCCCACTCCTAACGCAAATTTGGTAAAAATCCATCCAGCTGTTCGGCCTGTAAGCATGCACAAAGTTTTTGGCCATTCAGTCCATGGAAAAAAATAAATTGGGGATCCCCTATAATTTTGCCCCTTCCATGAAATCTCACCCAACTTTCCAAGAGAATTCAACAGGCCCCATATACTTTATTGGCAGAGTTTTATGCAAATTCGTCCACGGGGAGCAAAGGTGTAAACCGCCCAAAAAGTGGTCTTCCTATGGGTTTAGCAACTTAACCATAACTACACGGCCGCTACCGCAGGCCGTGTAATATATACATATCTCTTCTTTATTTGTATTAAATGTGATATCTCAACTGGTTTAGTATTCTAATGTGTTGAACAGTTTTACATGTATATTAAAATGTAATACCTATACACAACCATGTGTATATGTTTGTGTTTGTGTGTGTTTGTTTATGTGTGTGTGAGTCTATATGATGGTCAGGGTACACTAAGTGTGCTCTTAAAGCAGCATTCTACAACCCTACACCCAGCATACACAGTCACCAAGGAATGCAAACAATTCCTAATCCTATCCACACATCTTCCATTTTGCTCAATTTTCAGGGACCTGCAAGATTCTTCTTTATGTTGCACATCCCCTGTTTAAATGTCTCAGTTGGTCTATCAAGAGACTAAGTTGAGGACAATGTACCATCGTTTTTATGGTCACAGGGGGCGCACAAAGCAGCGTCCCAGATTTGGAATGAACATGAGTATGTATGCTGCCGCCTTTGATATTTTCCTTAGTCATGTTGCCAACTTGTGTAAAAAGTGTATGTGTAAGAGCACAATTCAGTCAACACCACATGTACTTCAGAGAGACAGCCCAACAGGCTCTGTCCTCCTCCCTCTCTTCTATAGTGTAAATAGCTGTTCAAGGGTGAGATGGTACCATCCCTGGCTCTATGGGGACCCTGTGGGGGAAAGCTAACACCTTGGTCCTGCTGGGCCTAGAGACCCAGACTACACCTCATCAATGATGCTCAATGAGGCCAGAACAGGTCTGGGTTGCTTGTGGTCTTGTGCAGAAAGGATGTGACCAAGCAGTTTGGGCTGAACTGCCCCTTTCAGGGTGGGACAAAGCCTGATTTGCATGTGTCATTCCCCTTTCTGTAATGGCTTGGCCAGCAAATAAGACTGATCTAGAGGGATGCCTAGAGTAAGGCTAGAGGTTAAGATGAATTGGAAACCTTCCAGCCGTCACCTCCTTTGTTTTGTCCACACCTTGCGCATATGCTAATACCTGACATTGGAAGGACAGCCTCAGAATGTAAAGTATGGTTGTTTTTCCCTCGTCCCATCATTCACTTTAGCGAGCAAGGGGCCAGAGAAACTGCATACTCAAGATTGCTGTCCTACTGGGAAGTTCATCCTATCCACAGCCCCAAAACCCCTGTCTGTCTCTGCCAACACACTGCTCTTCACCATCCTACAACCGTCACACCTTTGTCATGTCTTTTAAGCTTGGTTGCTGCACATACATATGGGGAATCCAGAGGTTAAAGAGATAAGGCGTTTTGCCAAGGGGTAATTGTGCGCTGGGATCTTCACTTTAAAAATGATCTGTGGAGAGCAGCTGAGGATGGCCTGCTGCGTTGGTACTTCCACTGGATTCCCCCAAACAAAGCCCAGATCTTGAAAAAAGTAGGATTGTTTTGGAAGTATCCTGGAACACGTAATGCCAAAAATAAAAGATGAATGCAAAACATTCCTCTTATTATCACAAATACACAGGTTTAGTTTGCTGAGGAACAAGTTGAATCCAATGGTGGACAGCTGACACGTGTTTAGACCTCAAACAGGTTGTTCTCAAGGCTGTGAAAGGTGGTCCAACAAAAATATAAACACAGGTACAACAGTAAAAAGTTAAACAGTAGTAACAGAATAACATTTCAAAAATGATTATTGTATGTAATATCCATTGTAAATTAACATATAGATGGTGAAGAATAGTTCCACGCAGTTTCCAGTGAGATAAAATAACCTTTATTGGAGGTCATGGAGTACAGACCCCCAACTCAACCTTACACCAGGCTGGCTATTGCAAACAGTAGTAGAAGCAACATTAAGAGTAAACATTCTCTGGCCACAGGCAGGCTATGACACCCTGATCAGAACTATATTATACTGTGACATTCCACATAGAACTATACTACATCATACACAATGAACACCTTGCTCTCTATGAATAGTAAGCATGGCCATAACTATTTACATACAGTGAGTCAACTTCATAACATATCTCCCTCTCTTATTACCCACACGATCTTCTCACCACAGTGATTCTATTTTTATTCCAAACTTTTCCTCCACTCACCCTCACAGCACCCCTCAAGACTTCTACCACACGTACAGGATCCAAGTACAATGGATCTCCCTTCTTCTTGATTACCGCCTTCCTGATCCTCAAATAATCTCCACATTGCACTCTGAGTTCTTTATTCCCTCTTCTCCAGTTCTTCCTCATAACACACTGCTCTTTCTTATTTCTGCGATCTTTTCTCAACTTTTCAATCTCACAATCTGATTCCACTCCCCTATCCATCCAAGGGGGACACACCAAAGAATATCCTGTGCGCCCTCTCATCAATTCAAATGGTGAAACTCCTGTAACAGAAAGCGGTGCCATTTTCCACGCACCCATTCTTTCTTCTACTGCCAAACTCCTACGCACCACACCACACACTTTCGCCAATCGAACACCCTCCATAACACATCTATTCATTCTTTCCACCAACCCATTCCCTTCGGGGTGTTACAATGCAGCCTTCTTATGTATTATGCCACAATTCCTCACATATTCTTTAAAGCATCCTCCCGTAAACTGAAGAGCATTATCCATCAGAATATACTTGGGAAATCCTTCTCTCCCAAATACCTCATGTAAAAACTTAACAATACTACCTCCATCGATGTCTCTAACTATCTTATACTCGCACTAGTGGGAGAATGCATCAACCATGACCAGTATGAACTTTCCTTTCCCATAGCCCATTTCCACGGGACCTAAAACATCAAACGCCACCTCCTCCCACGCTCTTCCCGGGATATGCTCAAAGATTGTGGGCTGTTTCTTCGCTACCAAACCTTTACTGCTCTCAGCACATTCCATACAATCTTTCAATCTCTTTTCCACCTCCTTGTGAAATCCGGGCCACCAATAATCCCCCCTCAAAACTGCTTTTGTTTTGCTGATCCCTATGTGACCTTAATGGGCTCTATCAATCATCCTGTTGTGGATCTACTCAGGCACCACATCTTTGCCCCACCAAAACACAATGCTGTCTCCAATACTCAATTCCTCTCTAACTTCCCAAAATGGCCTTTCCTTCACACCCAACTCACTTTTTCTGGGCCAAGAACTTCAAATATACATTTTCACTATTGACAACAATTCATCATTATCTACTGCTCTCACCCATTCTTCCTTACATACCACATTATTAGTGTTGGAAAAAACAATTTCTATTTCCTCATCTTGAGTCTCTTTATTCTCCTTCATCGCAAATCTGAAAAAACAATCCGCAAATACATTTTCCTTTCGTGATATGACCGCCACCTCAAAGCTATGACACTGTAATCTGGTAACCCATCCCGCAACTCTCTGGGATACTTTATCTAATCCTTTGTTTTCAAAAATCAACTTTAATGGCCTGTGGTCGGTTCTAATCACAAAATATGCGCCCCATATGAAACTTTTGATCTTCTCAATCGCCCATAAACATCCTAAGGCCTCTTTTTCCAGGACTGAGTACCTCAATTCCGCACCTCTCAACGTTCTAGAGGTATGCGCTATAATTTCTTCAGCTCCCACTGCCCCTAAACCCACATCGCTCGCATCAACAGTGAGAAAACATTTTTCTTCTCGTGTCAAATTTCTTTAAAGGTTCAGCCAGATTTATTTCCTTCTCAATCTTTTTAAATTCCATCTGGCACGCATCATTCCACACAAACTCTTTTTTTATACATTTTTGATAAAACTCTAACATTCCAAGGAAAGATCGTAATTCCCCTTTGCTCTTGGGATCTGCAACCTCTTTGATAGCAGTGACCATTGAGTCTTTCAGCTTTATACCCTGGGCAGATATTACATGTCCCAGGTACTCTACCTTGTCAGGTGTGGACTTAGAAGCTGCTTCGTCCTGCTCTGGCATATTTAAAGTGGGGGATTTCCAGGAGTTGGTCGTTACTGGATCTTAGCACCCGGGTGGGTTTCTTCTTCTTAATGGCATTGTTGAGGTAGATGGGTGCTTTGCTGGCAAGACATTTGTGAGTAACACATAGTATTCCTGCCTTAATGGGCAGCCAATGTGCTTCTCTTCCAATGTTAGTGATGTGATCAGCTTTTTTTATGCCTACGGCAGCACAAAGTGCTTTGTTTTTCATAAGTTGGAGTTTGACAAGGTTGTTGTTTGAATTTCCTAACAGTAGCACGTTGCAATAATCCAACTTCGAGAGTATTAGTGCTCTTGCTAGAGTGATGCAGTTAGTGGGTGTTAGAAATTGGCGGCTTAGTGTGATGAGTTTAGATAGTATGACGTGGATGAGGAGAGTCCTGAGATGTGTTTGGTCATCGAGAGGTTGGCATCTAGATGGACTCCTAGAGTTTTGACATGTTTAAGGACTGGAATCATAGTGCCGTCTATGTTGATTGCTGAATGGTCTACCTGGAGAGAGGCTATTTTAGCAGGAGAGCCCACAATGAGAATTTCAGTCTTCTCATTGTTAAGGCATAGACTGTTCAGGGCCATCCAATTTTGAATGACAGAGTACACTCTATTAATCGTTAGGGTATCTTGGTCATAGATCCCGGAGATGGGGACGAGGATCTGGGTGTCATCTGCAAAGTTTGTGTAGATGACACCCATTTTGTCTAGTGCTGCAAAGTGGAGTTTGGTATAGGCGTTGTATAATGTTGGTGAGAGGCAGGAGCCTTGTGGTACCCCTATAGGTACTGCTATAGGATCTGCTGCTACTCTCCCTATGGAGACTCTTGAGGTGCGTTCAGAGAGGAATGATTTCACCCAGAGGGTGGCATTGTTTGAGAAGTTAAAATCGTTGGATAGAGAGGTGCAGAGTTTGTCATGGTCTACAAGATCAAATGCTGCTGACAGGTCTAGTAATAGTAGCATACATAGCTTCCCTGAATCCCTAATGGTATCCATTTTAGATTTCAAGTCTAGGAGTGCCGTTTCTGTACTATGGTTAGGTCTGAAGCCCGATTGGCAAGCTCCTAGGAGTTGGTGCTGTTCAATGTGTGTTTGAATTTGTGAGTAGGCTATTTTATCAATCTTTAGTAGAAATGGGGCAGTGGTTATTGGGCGATAATTAGTGGGTATAGTGGGGTCCAGGGTCGTTTTTGTGATCAGTGGTGTGACCCAGGCTTTTTTGATGCTGGCTGGAACTAGATTGGTGATGAAGGAGGCGTTGATGAAATTGGTGATGATGGGGGTGAGAGAGGTGGCACACTCTTTGACTAGGTGTGCTGGGAAATTGTCACCCTTACAGTTAGATGCTTTCAGCTTGGCAATGGTAGAGCTCACTTGTTCTTGAGTTACTGGTGTGAAGTCGAACAAGGGTATAGTAGAGACGTAAGGTGCTTGAGGTGCTGTGGGTTCATTATTTTTACTGGTGATTATTTCTCTCTTAGTGTTTATTTTCTTTTGCAGCAATTGGATTTTGGAGGAAAGGGCATCTTGAATGGTAGTGCACCATTCTTTAGTGATGTTGGTTTGGCTGGGTGGTGGAACAGGGTTCTCCAGTTCTCTTAGGACAGAGAACAGTTCTTTGGAATCTGAGGCTGCATTGCAGATGCAGAGATTAAACACATTTGCTTTGTGCGATATGATAGCTGTTTTGTACGCTTTATTGGCTACGTTGAAAGCATTTGCAGTGTCTGTGGATGTGGAGTTTTTGTATGCATGTTCGAGGGCACGCTTGGTTCTTCTGAGTGTTACTAGTTCATCTTTAAACCAGAAAGATGATTTTTTAGTTGGGCGGCGTGTTTTGGTTATTATGGGTGCTAGTGAGTCTATTGCTTCTGTGAGGCATGCCATAAACTGTTAAGGTCCCGGCAAACCTGTCATGGCCATGTGTGAGGCATGCCATAAACTGTTAAGGTCCCGGCACACCTGTCATGGCCATCACTTTTTCTGGGCCAAGAACTTCAAATATACATTTTCACTATTGACAACAATTCATCATTATCTACTGCTCTCACCCATTCTTCCTTACATACCACATTATTAGTGTTGGAAAAAACAATTTCTATTTCCTCATCTTGAGTCTTTTTATTCTCCTTCATCGCTAATCTGGAAAAACACTTTGCACTTGTTTAGTTGCTCTGTATACGTGGGTAAAACCTCTATTTAGTTCTTTAACTTTGCGTTTTGCAATACGTTTTGCTTGCTGATATTTCTTACTTTTTGTGCATTTCTCCTTAAAGGAAAGTGCTGTCTACTTAGCACCTGGTTAATTTATTTTGTATATGTAAATGAAGTGATCATTTCGTTCTTTCTCCTTTTTCTCTGCAGTATTTTTTTTGCTTGCTGATGCGTTTTGTGTATACTTAGTATTTTGATTTTGGAGCCCAATATCGTTTTGCATGGTAAATGCAATTGTACTTGAGCCTTTCAATTCGCTCATGGGCACACTGCCATTGTTGCTATACTTGCCCAATGTTGACCGCTACAAACGCCTTAATTAGGGAATTTAAGGCGGAACGGCTTGTCGCTTTTCTCACTCTGGAGGTTAATATGTCAAGGCAAGTCACTCCTTCTAGTATCCACGTCGGCCACTGCAAACGCCAGATGGCGGAGCACCTTCAAGGTTGTAACTGCAGAGCAAATAGGTTGCTAATCCATTAGTCTGCAGTGCCGGGGGTCTGTCAGAAGATCCTTGTCGCCAATGAATAATAGTCCCACACAGTTTCCAGTGAGATAAAATAAACTTTATTACAGGTCATGGAGTGACCCCCCAGCTCAATCTTACACCTGGCTGGCTAGTGCAAACAGTAATAGAAGCAACATTAAGAGTAAACATTCTCTGGCCACGGGCAGGCTATGACACCCTGCTCAGAACTATATTACACTGTGACATTCCACGTAGAACTATACTACATCATACACAATGAACACCCTGCTCATAACTATATTACACTGTGACATTCCACATAGAACTATACTACATCATACACAATGAACACCCTGCTCATAACTATATTACACTGTGACATTCCACATAGAACTATACTACATCATACACAATGAACACCCTGCTCATAACTATATTACACTGTGACATTCCACATAGAACTATACTACATCATACACAATGAACACCCTGCTCATAACTATATTACACTGTGACATTCCACATAGAACTATACTACATCATACACAATGAACACCCTGCTCATAACTATATTACACTGTGACATTCCACATAGAACTATACTACATCATACACAATGAACACCCTGCTCATAACTATATTACACTGTGACATTCCACATAGAACTATACTACATCATACACAATGAACACCCTGCTCATAACTATATTACACTGTGACATTCCACATAGAACTATACTACATCATACACAATGAACACCTTGCTCTCTATGAATAGCAAGCACGCCCATAACTATTTACATACAGTGAGACAACTTCAAAACAGATGGATAAATAGGAGAACAGAGAAAAAAATCATGAGGAAACAACAATCAGATCAACTTTGAAAAAAAGGTGATGCAACATAACGCAAATCAGAGGTTGGTTTCAGGGCATGTGGAAAGCATACACGGAAAACAGAACAAAATAGAAAAGAAAAGCAAAAATGGTAATCATGTCAAAAAGGCATCAATGCCATATTACATCTGTGAAAAAAGTGAAATGCACCTCATTTGCCCCAAAGTCACTGTGCTAAAGGAGGAGATAAATGGAAAAAGACTGGATCAAAAGGCTCAGTGGTCATAGTGCATAGTTATAGTTAATGAGAGAGCCGTGATTAAGAGAAGTGCTAGGAATGACATCACAAAACCATCTTTCGTTTGTGTGCCATAGAGTGAGCATCACCTATTTGAAAGTGAAATTACTGGGTTGCAAGGAAGTGGGCTTACCCTTGCATCAAGGTCAGGGTTGGATACCTGCATGGTCAAGAGCACAAAGAGGAGAGAGATCATGTTATGAAAGGGGGTAATTAATTGGATGGATGGGTCAGATAGTGCAGAAAATACCAAAAAAGTAAATAGAGAGACAGGTGGAGACATACCAATAATGGTGTTGTCAGTAGAAAGGCACCAAATTACCTCTGTAGATAGTAGTTGTGGAGAAATAAGTGACATGTGACACTTGTCAGGAGTTGGTAAATGTGTTTGTCTGGTTCATTGAAAGTCACGCCACATAGGAAAAAGAAGGAAAATTAAGAAATAATGAATAGACAAACATCTGTTTCTTGGTAAGTCCAAGTTGGGAGAGAAGCACTGAAAAATTAAATAACAAGTGCATTATGAGACAATATAAATAATGTTGCATGACGTTCCTCAGAGATAATGTAATGCCGAGGGAAGCTCGTCTCGTGATTAGCAATTCACATGAATCCTTAATGATGACAATTAGTTGTTGCTTCAAATAGCGTAAGAAATTGTCATGCCTGTTCAGAGCAAAACAGAAAAAGAGAAAGTGTGCGCTGTAATGCGGAAAATGAAAGTGTAAGAGGTTTTGTCTTTGGGGCTATTACCTAATTTAGTGGTATTTTAGTACTATGGTATTTTGGCAGTACTTTGGTGGTAAATTGGCTTACCTCATTTGGTGGCAATTTAGTATTAGCCTGTTCTAGTAGTAGTTTAGTATTATCCTATTTTGGTGGTAATTTGGTGTTAGGTTACTTTGGCGTTAGTTTTTAGTGGTATCTTATTTTTGTGGCATAGTGGTGAGCATACCTTCTATAATGCTGCCCTATGATAAGACAAACCTTCCCTCTTTATAATCATGACACACTTTGGGCTGAAAGTAGACAATTCCCAGGCTTATTACGCTTTTAAGGAACCCAATAATACCATAAATAATGTCACTTTTTGAATGTAGCTCATGTCAGTGGTTTATTTACACCAACAGACCTAAGTCCCATGAAGGACACTGCTTCCTTTTTTTGCAAGCAAGGTGAGGCACATTCACACACACACACAACTCTTCCATCCTACCTAGACAAATATCCACTTTTCTCTGATTTTACCTCTGGAGGTATCTTTCTTTATCACTGTGGTGCAAACACCAGAACCCTCTGGATATTTCCCACTGAAACAGTGATCATCAGATACATGAAGTGGACACAAAAACCAAGCACCAGCTTCATTTTTGCTATTATAATTATTATTATTATTTTCTTTGAACTCAGCGGTATATAATCAGAAACAAAATGGTACATCTCATGATATCACAGTGAGTGGGCCTCATTACAAGTCAGCCGGTCCGGAAGGAATGGTGGTGGTAAATCCGCCACCACCGTTCTTTCCGCACCGGCTGATCTCGAGTTCTGCAGGCGGGAGGTGTCACTCCCATCAGGTCTGACCTGGCGAGTTTAACACCATCCGCCTGCAGGTGGACATGGAAACACCGGCACCATTACAACATGATACCAGTGTTTCCACTTCCCCATTCCCATGGAATCCTATGGGACTCCATGGGAATGGGGACTTACAGAATTCTACCTCTGGAATTCCCAGGTCACCGGGGTCGTAATGCCCCGGTAATTCCGAGATACACGGAGGCAGAATGGTAATATGAGTCCGGCGGTAACCTGCCAGTTTTTCCGGCTCGGTTACCGCCGGACTCGTAATGAGGCCCATTGTTTCTTACCAACAGCGGACATAGCTTCGACCCTCTAAGACACAAAATATATGGAAAGCATTTGTCAACATGGCATTCTTTTCTCTTTAAACATGTACAAAAAAAAAGGAAGAACAAAATATGACATTTCGTTTTAAACCTAGATCTTTATTTTGACTAAATTGCAATGCACTCATCCACGTTCTCCTCAATTATAAGCCACACTTACAATGATTTGCGGAGTACCTGTGTTTCGCCTGGTCAATCTCTTTCTGTCGTGGCTATCTGCGCGGGAGTAGTACAGCCTTTGCACTGCCCTGGGAATACTTCAAAGCCAGGGTGCCACCTCCCCCAGCACTGTCTTCAGATTTCAGCCCAGGAGCCGAGCACTGGATCGTGACACAGGCAAGAAGCAGAATCCCAGAATGAACTCCCCATGCCTCTCAGCTCAGTTACCTATATTCTAACCCCTTGTCAATTAAGAGCAACTCTGCCTTTCTTCTGACGTGCCTGACACCTCCTAAGCTTCTACCAATCACATTACAAAAGCCTTCGTGTAACTATTCATTTCCTGCAAGAACAATGGAGTTTTCAGAATGCACAATAAGACAGCTCATCCATTTTTTCTTTTACCTTGCATAGTTTCTTCTCCATGGAACAGAATGAATTTCCATCCGTATTTACCGAACTGCATTACAATGTTAACCGGGACAATGAATTAGTTGCTGGGGTTTTTGTTAATAGGAGATTTAGTCTATTATATATGTTATTTCCACAATGCAGTTTTTCACAGATAGAAATACACCCAAGATATATATATGTGCACATTGAAACTCTGTCTTTTCTGCATTATGTTTTTTTAATGTAAAACCTCATGTGGCATTTCATCTGTTTCATGTAACTTCCCATCTCCTCTATACTTTCAGGTTAATCTCATTAACATGCTAGTTGATGTCCCTAGTTTGTCCCCACACGCACCCATTTTTATTTTAAAATAACTGCATATTTTGTTAGATGTTTCCCTAAATGGGCACTCATTTCACGAGCTTGCTACTGAAAACATCCTGCTCAGTGCTTTCAAAATATACACCCATTCTGCTGGTTGCTATTAGGGCCTCATTACGACCCTGGCGCTAAGCGAAAAACTATGGCGGTAAATGATTACCGCCATCGTTTTCCGCTCGGTCCGATTAATACCCTTGACCGTTAACTACGATGCCATTAGCGGTATCGTAGTCAACGCTGCCGCTATCTGCGCCAAGGACGCGCGCACGCGTCCGTCCACACCGTACTTAGCGCCATGGCGGAAAGGTATGCGAATGCTGACCCAAGCGGACATGCACCTAACGCCATCACCCAGCCCATTAAGTACCTTACCGCCATGGCGCTAAGTACGCCATCGCGAACCAACCGTAAATGGCCATGTAAAGTGAATCCAGCTGCCACAGGTGCACAGAAACAGCACAGGTGGAGGCAATATAGACTCAGGAGGTACAAAAAGAGCACACCCCACCCCTTCCCACACCCAGTCACACTCCACAATCATACCAATACGACTTGCAATGTTGGGGTCGGAGGATCTGATAGCAATGCAAGTGCTACTACAACAACAACAACAACAACAACAACAACAGGCAGCACAGAGGAGACGCAGGAGGAGAAGGAGGGCAAGGCAGGGCCAGCAAGCCCCACCAGCACAGCCAGTGCCACCACGCAGGCAGCCCCCAATCCCACGCATCAGAGCCAGTCCATTCAACCTCACTGCTGAGCAGATCCACACCCTGTACCGTTTGGACGGGGACACCATCAACGCCATCGTAGACATGACACACAACAACATTGTCAGCATGATAGAAAGTCCAACCGCCATCCCACCCCTACTGAAGGTAGTGTCTGTACTCCACTTCCTGGCCACAAGCACCTACCAGCACACAGTGGGGCACTTGCATGGCATTTCACAACCATTATTCTCACGTACACTTATCCAAGTGCTCGATGCCCTCCTCAAGCACACAGACGACCACATCTCATTACCACGGACTGCCCAGGAGATTGCAAACACCAAAGTGGGTTTCCATGCACTAGCCGGCATACCTGATTGCATTGGTGCCATCGACTGCACCCATGTGGAATTGGTGGTTCCACGTGCCATAGAGGTACCGTACCGCAACCGGAAACAATTCCACTCAATCAACGTGCAAATGGTCTGTGACTCCAACAAGATCATCACACATTGTTGTGCCCGATTCCCCAGATCAACCCATGATTCAATGGTCCTGAGGAACTCCACAATACCACGCTGCATGGAAGAACATGCAGGCCCAAGATCCTGGCTACTCGGTGAGTCCAATGTCATGACCATGGAAATGTGAAGTGGGTAGGTGAACGACGTACCAACGCATACTCCACCTGGCTGAAAGGGGGGGATGCTGCATACTCCACCTGGCTGAAAGGGGGGGGAATGATGCATGCTCCACCTGGCTAAAAGGGGGGGGGATGATGCATACTCCACCTGGCTGAAAGGGGGGGGGAATGATGCATACTCCACCTGGCTGTGAGTAGCAGAGAGTACGGAGACAGATGATACCCTAAAGCAACCCAAACTCCACCCAACACCAGTAAAGCCAATACCCAATGTATGCAGCCCTACCATGTGAATGAGGTTGTGTCCCAACCATGACACAACCATCTGCAAGTGCATTCTACCAATCCAGACCACATTGTCAACAATGAAATGCACCTACATGCACGTCACCAAACACCATCAACCGAAAGGCCTGTCCCCCATAACTGCCCACGAAGGAGGCACATGACGGACAGAAACATCAACACACCATTACACAGACAGCAGGGCCCCCAAAATGTCCCTATCAACATCAGCATTGCTCACTGGGGTCATGATGAGGACCACAGCAATGTTGCAATGATGTGCGCATTGACATCACAGGACACGTGCCAGGCCAACAAAACAAACGGCATGAACGGACACAGTGGATGGGCACTCACAATGCACTCCACCCCTCTGCATACATTGGGTGATGGCATGCAAAACAGGCCATGAGAGCCATGAGCATATACTGGTTGCATTGTGTGAATCAATTAGTGCATTTAGAAGTGGTCCAAAGTAACAGTTGGATGCAAGCCATGGTGGCACATCATGTTCTTGATCAGACGTCATGACTGACACATACATTCTCGCCTACATACAGGTGATGCAGGCTATCCCCTGAAGAGGTGGCTCCTTACACCAGTCCGGAACCCGCAGAACCAGCACGAGGAGGACTTCAACCGTGCACATACACGTACCCGTGTGGTCATTGAGCAGACATTCGGCCTATTGAAGGCATGGTTCCGATGCCTCAGCAGGTCTGGTGGGGCATGCCTGTACCGCCATGAGAAGGTGGCAAAGATGGTCATGGCATGTGTCATGCTACACAATATGTGCGTCATACAAAATGTGCCCCTGACGCAGAACTGCAACCACCTGACGATGAGGATGAGGAGGGTGCAGATGGGGCCGCACCTCATGGAGGAGGCGATGCACAGGAGGGGCGTGAAATGCGTCAAAATATCATCGACCAATGCTTCTAGCACACACGGCTGGTGTGTATCACATGGAGACGGCACTTGGGGCACTGTGTGTCTCTGGGACATGCACACTGTGGACTGTACACCAATAAAGCACACATATGCAATGAAAATGTCCACACATTTCATTTCGGAAAAAGGAAAAAGTGTATTTTAATCATAAATTGTCGTGACACACCCCCTCCCCCCTCCCCCTGCACACCCCAACACACCCCCTCCCCCCTCCCCCTGCACACCCCAACACACCCCCTCCCCCCTCCCCCCTGCACACCCCAACACACCCCCCCCCCTGCACACCCCAACACACCCCCTCCCCACTGCACACCCCAACACCCCCCCTGTGAGTGTCTACAGATGCCTGTAACAGTGGGCACAGGCTATTACAAGTCCCCTCTCCCGGCCCCCGGCCCCCGGGGCACCCCTGCCTGTGGAGCGCAGGTTCCGTCCTGAACGTCGGACGGGGCTGCTCTGGGCAGAACTGGCAGCAAAGGAAGTCCCTGCCTGCTCCCGTGCATGCATGTTCTGTAGGGTGTGGGAGAGCTCTGAGAGCACACGGCGCACCCCGGCAAGTTCGCCACAAATGTCCCTTGACATGGACTGCATTGCATCCCTCAGGGTGTCAGTGCTCCGTGCGATTTCGGCCCTTAGGGTCTCCGTAGCCTGTTTGATGGCTGCCCTAGCCCCCACACATTCCGCAGCATGCTCGGTGAGTAGCATGGACAGCTGTTGCTGCCGTTGAATGATGTCCTCAAGGGACTGTTGCCCCTGCTGGGCCATGCCCATTGCCGGTGGTGTGATGGAGGGGCTGCTCCACTCCTGTGGACTTAGAGCTGGGCATGGGGTAGATGGCCACTCCTCTTCCTCTGTGTGCCCCTGTGTGGGATCCTCATGGGGGCTGGCATGGGACAAACAGGGAGAATGTGGAAGGTCAGTGGGGCGTCTGACGTCGTGCTCCTCAATGTCGGAGTCTGAGCATGATGCAATGGCAGCTGATTCTCCAATGGTGCTGCTGGCCGCAGAACCGGTACCTTCTGTGGCAGGCAATGTTGGAACAGGTGGTGCTGCTGCTGCTGGCCTGCTGCCTACTGGGGTGCTTGCCGGTGGGCCGTCCTGTTTGCTGGCAGTGGATTGTGCTTGCTGTGGGGTCTGGCTCACTGCAGCTGAGGTTGAGGGTGCGTGAATGGTTGTCTTGGCCTTCTTGGCTCTTTTTGTCGCAGGGGCGTCCTCGTCCTCGGGGTGTGATTCTGAGCCTGTGGTGGAGCAAAGGAGGGAGAGCGTTATTGATGGGTCTGCGGACATTGGAATGACAATGATTGACATGATTTTGGTCAGTAGATGAGGCACATTTGAGGCAGGGGAATGCAGGTTGTCTCCTTTTTGTGTGGAATGAGGATGGAGGTATGTGGGTGCCGGCAGTTAGGGTGTGCATGCTACATGTATACAGGGTGGAGCTCGCATGTGGCTGTGGGCAGTGTCCAGCTAATGTGCTGCATTTACACTCTAGGGCAACATTGTGCTACACATGAATGGACTTCAGTGACTATGGCATGTCTTGATGTGAGGCACCTACCTTCATCGCCTGATGTCGGTACTCCTCTTTCCATCCCTCCGACGCCTTCAATGCCTTCCATGCCTATCGTGCTGGCACATATTTCCTCCCACGGTTGGAGTTTCAGTGGTGATTCAGAACCTCTACCGGTAGCCAGGGCAAGGTTGCGGTTGGCAGAGATGATGCTTCTTACACGTAGCCTAAGGTCATCCCACCGCTTCCTGCACTGCTGTGGGGAGCGGGGTACGGTCCCCACCGCGCTGACACGCTCTGCCACCAGGGCCCATATGGCCTTCTTTTTGGCTATCGCCGGCCTGGTCATTTGCGGCAAAAAAACAACGGCTGCATTGTCTTATAGAGTCTCCGCGAGCATGCTCAGTTCCTCCCGGGAGAATCTGTCCTGGTGCTGGCAGTCGCATGCCTTCTTGACAACTTTGGGCATTATTGGGTGGTTAAGTGGGTGGGTGATGGGTTGGGACAGGTGTCAGGGTTGGATCTGGTGTTGTTGGGAAGGATGGCAATGGATTGTGTTTTTAAAGATGGCCGCCGTGCTGTTTCCCGTTCCACCGTGATGACGCTATTTCCGGTTCCGCTTTTTACGGTAACCGCTAATTGCGGCCACCGCTGATTACGGTGGCCGCTAATTACGATGGCCGCTGAGATGGGTGGCGGTAGTGCACCTTGCGCGGCCTACGATGCCGGTAGGGGCCCTTTCCGCCATGGCGTTATTTACATTACCGCCATGGTGTAATGCTCGTGCGCGATGGGTCGGAATGTGGCGCTCTTTCCGCCATCGGTCCACGGCGTAAACGTTCATTACGCCATGGCGGTAATGTCGGCTACTTACCGCCAGGGTCGTAATGAGGCCCAGTTGTCATTTTAAAACACTGCCAAAAAAAACCTTGCCCTTTGCCCACATTTTGTAGTGGCTGCTTTTAAAACATTGTCATTAGTACACCACTACACCCATTTTATTGCTTGCATTGAAACGCTATCATATGTTTCTACAAATGTCGGCGCATAGCCTTGCAACAGAAAAATGGGATAGGCAAATCCCAATACACCGGATATATTACTGAGGAAGAGGGTAGAACAGAAATCAGCAGGCTCACCTTGAATGGCATCAAAGATAGGGCTTCAGGCAGAATATAGGGGTTAGATCCCTAAACAGGTCACGTTCGGGGCCTGAGACCTGTGGTAATGTCGAATCTAAATAGAGTTTGTTGCCGAAAAGAGGATGTCGGACCAAGACATCAGGTCGTGATGACGTCAGGCACAAACATGTGCGTGACATCATTTGTAAACAAAAACAAAACAACATCATCTCTGGAAAGGATGGAACGAGAACCGTCAAAGTGATTGAAAGTACTGAGAGATGAGAAGAAGTATTTCATGAATGGAGCCTCATTAAGTCCCACATACAAATAAGTAAGGTATGTGAGTGGACAGAAAGCATCCAAAAAGAAGTTTAGAAACAATGCTTAAGTGGTATATATGCTGCATTGCAATAGTCACATCAAAGCTGATCTAAAATAAAGACAGAAATGGAACCTCAACAATGATTTGTCCTAGTCATATAATGACTAATGTTGGAAAGATGAAAAAAAAAATACATGTGTTGTAAATGCGGGTGCCAGAGGCAAATGGGATGCAGTACATACAGGTGTTGGCAAGCAGTGCAAAACATCATAATATGATATATTACAAAGAGCTTTCAAAAATATATTCAAATGGGAATATACATGACTCTAAATAGTAATCCAGAGCACAGACATATATTTAGGTTTTACTGCAAAGATTATGAATGAGAGAACTCACAAAGGGTAAAATTTGCACAGTCATGATATTGTGCCCAAAAAAGACATTGGTTCACAGAAAAACATGCATTTCATGGTCTGTGTTGAAGCCATTAACAGTACATCACAAGTAAGAAATACGTTTTGACTCCATTTGCCGAAGCTTCAGCAAGTGGTCACCACCACATCTGCCACTTTTGGCTCGCATTAGGCCTATGAATCGTATATTGGACTTATCAGCCATTTAATGCTCAAGTTGCCAGTGCACAGCAAGTGGTAGTCTAGGGTCATCTTTGTTAAGGCTTGCCAAATGTTCCATTATGCGTACCCGTAATTGTCGGATGATACTGCATATGTACAGTTTACCACAGACACAAATCAGTGCATAAACTACAAACTTATTTTTGCAGTTTATGAAATCCCTGATTTGAACAGAGGTACCTGTGATATATTTACAAGTGTTGCAATGCCGAACTTGTAGAAGCCCACTGGTGGGTGTAACCAAGTGGTTTCAGATGTTAAATTTGTTGTGCACGGATTGAAAAAGGAAGGGCTCAGCTTGTTCTTAAGTGAGTTAGATCTGGTAAAGATAAATGTAGGCTTTTCAGCAAGAGAGGGGACAAGATCACTGTCTAAATGTAGATGGTGGCAATGTTTTGAGAGCAATTTGTAAAGGATGTGATAATCCCTGGAAAATTGCGGGATGATGGCTGTTTGCCTTGCCTTTTGTGTGTCAAATGCAAGCAGATCCGGTTGTGGAGTCTGCTGGTATTTGACAGCAGCTTTCCTGATAGTTTTGGGATGATACCCCCTTTCCACAAAGCGTTGTGTTAGTGTCGTACATTCATCTGCAAAATCTGTATTTTTGCTACAATTTCTCCTGGCCCTGTAGAATTCCCCTCCTGGAATGCTATTAATTGTGTCCAGCTGGTGACAACTTTTAGCATGCAAAACTGAATTAACTTCAGTAGGTTTTCTAAAGGTTTTGGTTTCCAATTGACCATTTTCTACGAAGATGTCCAAATATAGGAACGTTATATCGGTAGTACTTGCATGTCCTGATAAGGTGATATCAAAAGTATTGTCATTGGTGAATATGACAGAATTGTCAAAGGAGACATGTGAGCCTTGCCAAATGACCAAAACATTGTCATTGTAGCACTTCCAAGTAATAAGATTGTTTGCATAGGTGATGTTATTGAGTATATGGGTCTGTTTGTAATGGGCAATGAAGAGATTTGCCAGGGAAGGTGCAAATTTAGCCCCCATGGTGACTACTTTGGTTTGCAAATAGTAAATGCCATTGAAGATGCAAGCATTGTTTGTCAAATCAAATCTGAGAAAACACTTAAGCATTTCAATGTGTTGATGGTATGATGCGGAAGGATCCCAGAATGGTACGTTGATTGCCAGATCGTGGTCAATGTTGGTGTACAGTGCAGTGACATCTAAAGTCGCTGGGAGATAGTTGATAGTTGAGATGACCTGTATTCAGTGACCTCATTTTATCATCATTCAAAGTATGTGTAGACAGGTTGACCACCAAATTCGGTACACTCATTTGACTAGTTGTTTTTTGGTATTGGATCTTGTCAGGATTCCAGGATGACCAGAATCATCATCTAAACTGCCGCTTCCGCTGCCCCCCTCCTACTCCTAAAGTGAAATGGGGTATTGAAATATTGGAGACGGGAGGATTTCAAAATTTGACTTGTTTGGTATTGTAATTGCGTTGGATGCCCTTTTTGTAACGCTGAATTTCCTCTAAAAAGCGCTATCCACTGGATGAGGCTGAATCAGTTTGGTCAGGTTCAGTACCAGACACGGGGGTTGTATCTCCCTCTGAGTCTGGGTCTGATATGATGGGACTAGTACTCTATCTAAAGAACAAAGTTATGGCAGAAAAAGTCACGAGTCCACAGCGCTTATACAGTGATTAAGAAAATAAACATCAAGGCTGCGGGTATCTGGGAGGTGTGGGTGTACTGCCAATACACATTCACAGGAATAGTTGAAGAAAAACAAAGATGTTCCCAGTCTCTCTGCGCCAAGAAATTATAATTAGTTGTTTGTGCAAAGAGAAGCCTTTATTGTTTGTGCGAAGAGAAGCCTGACACGTGTTTCAAGCTGTGTACAGCTTTTCATCAGAGGCTTAGGTTGCAGCAATAAGAACTCCACATTTAAAGTAGGACAATGCCAGATACAGTTCTCAAAATGCCTCGCAGTTGCGGAAAGCTCAATGATCGTGTGTTTCAGTCTACTCGTGTTACCATTGCACCTCATAGTACTCTATCTAGCCTATAATCTTTTTCGTCTCAGAAATACTCTCTGAATTGTTATTTCGTCTTGATAATATCTAAGTATTTCATTCATTTTTTCATACTTTTTTTGTTTGGTCGATTCTGCATTAGTCATTTCCTTAATTTCTTATTTTAGTGATTCTATTTGAGAGGTAACTCTAGTGTGTTCTCTGTTGGCATGGATGATAAGTAGTTCTAACATCCTTTGAGAGCTATGGTTAAGATTTGTTTCCCATTTTTCTGCATGATCAGCGTCATCATGGTTTTCAAAATTAGGAAAAATAAGGATATCTAAACCCCTAGGTATTTTGTCATTCTCCAAATAATTGGTTAGAGAGGCTTGCTCTCAATATTTGTTAATTGCTTTCTTTGAAAGACGTTCTAGTTTGATGAATTTTTGCCTAAGAGTGTCTATCGAATTGAGATTTTAAAAGCATTGGCCGTACTTTCTCGGGGTACCAAAAGGGCGGCCCGTTCTTCCTCTCTATTTAGCAGCTAGTCTGCTGTATTTAAAGAATATGAAGAGGTCCGCAGGCCAGGCACTAGGGCGGCAAATATAGCAGAGGTTAACCTCATTAGTGCCAAGGACGAGGTATCTCGTCCTTGGAATTCCCTCCCTGTTGCCAAGGACGAGATACCTTGTAGTTTTAGGCACTCTGTTTTGTGCGATCCCTGCACAGCAGGGATCGCACAAAACTGCAATACAACCCCCGGGCTATGAGAGGGGGAGGTCCCCCTTCACTGCCTAGGGGTTGGATTACCTTCAATTTAACATTGGCGTGCGTGACGCACGCCGGCATGAAATTGAAAGTAAATTCACTGCGGCAGCCATTTTCAGCTGCCGCGGTGAAGAGAGAAGGTAAGAGCCCTCTCTGCCTCGATCTCCGGCTATATTTCAAGCCGGAGATCGAGGCAGGTATCGTTGGAAAGGGGAGATTCTTCCCTTTCCAACGATACCTTGTGTGACAGCATTGCTGGTCACGGATCGGGCACAGAGCTCGATCTGTGGCCAGCTATGCCCAATAGACCACCAGGGATCTGTTTTGGGAGCGGGGGAGGGGAGCTGCTTACTAGGTAAGCGGCCCCCTCTCCCCCAAGCCTCCAAAGCATGGCGCCACAGCACTGTATACCCCTGGGGACAGTGATCATCTGCCCCCAGGGGTGAGGAGGAAAAAAGAAAAAAAAATGTTTGAAGGAAGGGGGAGGCGGTTTGGGGCCCTCGGGCTCACTAGCCACAAGGGATTCTTGAAAAAATGGTGTTGTTGGAAAGGGGAGATTCTCCGCTTTCCAACAACACCATTTATGATGGCATTGCTGGTCACGGATCGGGCGCAGATCGCTTGATCCGTGACCAGCAATCCCACTGGACCACCAGGGATATGTTTGTGATGTGGGGGGAGAGGGGCTGCTTACAGTAAGCAGCCCTCTCCCCCCAGCCCCCAAAGCATGGGGGCACATATCTGATAAACCGTGGGGGCAGATGGCTGATCATCTGCCCCCAGAGAAGGGGGTAAAATAAAAATTTAAAAAACAATAAAAGAAAAACAACTGGGATGGGGTGTGGGGGGCGGGGGGATTTAGTTTGCCCCCCTGAAAGGATGGGGGCCCTCCCCTCCCACACCAAGTGGAAAGGGGGGCCACCCCTTGTAGCCCTCCCTGGGGGCAGAGGGGGAGAGGGCCATCAAAAATGGTGGGACAGGCCCCTCAGTGTTTGTTTGTTTGTTTATTTTATTTGTATAGTGCTCCAGACCTGTGGGTAGAAGGGCGCTTAAAGAGTTCAGTTACAGGAATGAGGTATACATTATACATGGTACAACAATTACAAATTATAGCAATTTACATTATTTACAAACTTCAGCAGGTTCATAGGAGATTCAGAGGTGATCACTACTCTTTGTTCAGTAGCCAGCAAATAACCTGTTTCCTAAAGATTGGGAAGGACTCAATGGTTTTGATGTTGAGGGGTAGGGAGTTCCAGAGAAGTGAGGCAAGCACTGTGAAGCTGGTGCCACCTGCTCTGTTTAATGTGAATCTAGGCACTACCAAGCATAAGGAGTTGGATGACCTGGTAATTCTGGGAGCGGATTTCATAGTGAATTTGTTGGTGAGATATGGTGGGGCTAGGTTGTTTAAGGCTTTGAAGGTGAGGCAGATGGTTTTAAGGTCATTTTTTGTTGTTGTATTGAGAGCCATTTGCATGCTTTCCTAGTTGTGGACTGTCTTGGGATGTTGAGTGCTGCACGCAATGCATTGTTCTGGAGAACCTGGAGTTTGTTAATTATTGATTGGTTGGCACCTAGGTATAGACTGTTTCAATAGTCCAATTTGGACTGTATGAGTGCTCTGGCAAGTGTGAGGCAGCTATGGTACGACAGGAAAGGTCTGCCGGCCCTTATCAGTTTGCCAGTGTAGGCGGTTGTGATGCTGGAAATGCATCGGAGGGATAGGGCCTCCGTATCCTTGTCCTTTACTGCTTTTTATCGTGTGTTCTGTCGTGTTTTCCACGCAGGAGTTCATGTGGGACTCCTGGCGGTGCAGCTCTCTCTCTTTTGGTTTGGTGAACGGACCCGTGGGATACCCTTATGGCACCCATGGGTGGGGGTACAACCCTGTGCCCCTAGTGTATGTTTTTGGGCACCTGTGGGTGGCCCACAGAGCAGGGTAGGAGCTGGTGGCAGCTCCATGCTGAGTTTGACAGGTGTGCGGAGTATCCTCCATTTTGGGATACCCCGGCCCTGCCATCGGGATCCGTTGATTCCTGATGGAAAACAAGATGGCCCCGGTGGCCTCTTGCTTTCTATTACCCATTACCTTTTTTTCCCAAAGTCCTGGGAAGCCCTGACTCTGTCCCTTCCCCCTGACTGGCTGTTGGGTGGAAATTCCATATATGGTGTTGTTGTGAAGGCCCGGCCAGACTAGCTGGAGCCTTCCCAGTGATGTATGTTGTGGGTACCTCCTGTGGGTGGGAACTGGGTGAATGGAGTGTGTAACGAATATGCATTCTGTGTTGTGGGTGTCTAGTATCTGGTGGTTGACACAATGACTGAGACAACCCCGCCCGAAACTGGTATGAATGCAGCTTGGAGTGTTGAATGGCTCGGTACTTGTCCCAATACACATAACTTGTTGTGAGTGTCTGGAGAGAAGTGAATGGCCTGAATACCTTGTGTGCCTGATTGGCTGCCTGCCTGCATGAATGCCCGTAGTCGTGATTGGATGCTTGAGTGTGAACCAGCGGAATGAATGGGAGATCAACAGTACATCTGGGGACCTCTCACTGCTAGAAATCGTGTTCAGAAGCTGAAGTCCACTACGACGAGTAACTGGAGTAACTGACGCTTGACCTTGAAGCCCTGCTGGACGAGAAGAATTGCTGTGGCTCTTCTTCACAATCTGAAAGCTGCTGTGCCTCCAAGGACTGACCCAGAGAGGACCTGGTAAGGCGCCCTCTTCCCGAGCTACGAGGGACCATCGTGCACCGCTGATCTTTGCCAACGCCCCCTGGTAGACAGACCTTCGACAGGCTGCCGACCCAATACGGGGACTGCTGCGGAACTCCAAGGAGAAGCACTCGGACTGTTGTCCACCACTGTCGACGACCGCCATCGCCGACCGGAGCTGCCGTGCTCCCGTTTGCCTAAGAACTTCAATTGATCATCAGACGCTCTCGTGTGCATCGTCACCCGCGTGTCTCCCGTTGGAGAAGGCCTGACCGTCGACGCACCAAGGAGCCTCCACCGGTGGGTTTCCCGCCACCTAAGGACCACAGAGACGCTGACGACTCGACGCCCTTGCTGGGCCACAGTTCTTCATCATCTCTTTGCGGTCCAGAACTATCGTCACCGAGGTGCCCCGCACGCCTCTTCCTTGCAGGACGCCAACGCTCTGTCATCGCCGAGCACCGCTAGGAACGAAGCTGCCACTTCCCTGCCGTAGTTCACCCTGTTCACCGTCGACAACCCGTGACTCCCGCCTTAAAGGGAGGGCACTCAAGAAGGGCCGTCGATTCCCCGACACCGGACGCCAAGTTCCCCGACACCTCTCGACGATCCGTGGCTCCCGCCTGAAAGGGAGGCACTCAAGAAGGATCGGTCGATGCATCATCAGAGAACTCTACTCCACCAGGTATATTGGGGGGGTAAAACCTTAATAGGAAGAGGTGAGACTATTGAACATATGGACTGGGCTTCTGCAATATATCCTTATTTTACAAGTTGCCCAGGTGGGGCGATCTCCACACAGAACTGTGCCTAGCGGTAGGGGTCAGCATTCTGCCTATTGTTTCAACCATTTTACGTTCCTGCCTATCTCTATTGCTGGTTTCCTCGTTATTAATCTGTGTGACATTTTAACCGTAGAGTTGATGCACTTTAATGAGATTCGATAACATTAGTGGTACCACTTTACAATTGTATATATTTATCATTATTGACTTCCAAGTACAAAGTGCGTTATTGTGATCGTGGACATTCCTTTGTGGGGGTTCGGGGACTACACTGTACTTAAGAACCAGCCTGCATCACCTCCTGAGAAGCTAGCCCTTGATTGCTCGTCCATTGCTACCTTATAGAAAATATTGGCTGGGGTCTTCTGTGCCTCTCCTCTACCCTATAGAGAGCAGAAATACAGACACCCCCTACCAGTCTTTACAGCGGTGGCTGAGGCGGTCGTATTGGTTTGTTTGGTGAGGTTGGTGTTGGCATCAAGGTAAAAGCCTAGGGTTTTCACACTATTAACAATGGGGATAGGGTTGCCATCGATAATAATGTTTTTGTAGTAAGGACTGCATTTGGACAAGTTGCTTGGAGAGCCAACAAGGAGAAGCTCCGTCTTCTCATCATTTAGACAGAGGCCGTGAGTGGCCATCCATGCCTGAATGATGGAGAAGATTTCATTGATTCGGGTGACGTCTGTGTTGTAGTTGCCAGAGATAGTGAGAAGTATCTGGGTGTCGTCTGCATAGTCGGTGTAGGTGACACCCAGACGGTCCAGTTTGTCAAATAGCGGCTTTGTAAATATGTTGTACAAAGTCAGGGGGACACAGGAGCCTTGTGGGACTCCCCATGTGATGGGGATGGGGTCCGCTGCTGATGTTGTGGAGAAGACTCTCATGGTTATGTTCGCCAGGAAGGATTGTATCCAGGAGGTGGTGGAGGGGGAGAAATGTGCTGTGCTAGATAGGTGGCTGCATTGGATTTCATGATCGACTAAATCGAAGGCTGCCGAGAGGTCTAATAGGAGTAGCATAGCAGCCTTACCTTTGTCTTTAATTTCATCAATCTGGCTTTTGAGGTCTACAAGGGCAGTTTCTTTACCATGTAGAGGTCTGAAGCCAGATTGACGTATACCTAGGAGTTGGTTGGATTCTAGGTGCTCCTGGATTTGGAGGTAATCGACTTTGTCCAGTATTTTAGCAGGAATGGGAAAGTTGTGATGGGTCTATATTTTGTGGGTGTGGCTGGGTCGAGTGATTGCTTTTTTTAGCAGGGGGAGAACCCAGGATTGTTTTAGGTTGCTAGGGACTGAGTTATTAGCGAAGGAGAGGTTGATAAGTTTAGTGATGAAAGGGGAGAGGTCTCTGGCTGCATCTTTTATTATCTGGGCGGGACAGCTGTCCCCTTTGCAATTAGAAGGTTTTAAAGATGAGATGATTTTTTGGACTTCTGTAGTAGTGACTTTTTTAAAGGTGAAGCCTGTATTAAAATCGGTGGGTGAGGATGAGCTAGAGCTGGTAGACTTGCTGCTAAAGAGCAGTTGGCGTTTGTCCTCAATTTTAGTTTGGAGTACTATGATTTTGGAGTTAAGCGCGTTCTGGATGCTGGTGCACCAATGCTTGTCTTTTATGCAGGTGTCTATGGGTGGATTTGGGTTCTCTAGTTCCTTTAGAATTTTGAAAAGTTCTTTAGTGGAGGAGCGTGCCTGATCTATCCTGACGTTATAATCGTCTTTTTTGGTGCGATTATCTCCTTTTTGTATAGGGCAGATGTATTCCTGAGGTTGGATTTGTTTTCCACTGATGGGTTAGTTTTCCATATGAGTTCTAGTTTAGCTTTCTGTTTCCTGAGTGGTTTAAGTTCAGGGGTGTACCATGAATTTAAATGGGCTATTGGTTTACTTTTGCGTAGTTTCAAAGGGGCAATGGTATTGATGGCACTGGCCATGGACTTGTTGAAGGTGTCAACCAGTAGGTTTAGTTCAGCATTGGCCGGTAGTGCGTTTAGGGATTGTAGGACCAGTGGTAGTAAGGCCTCAGCCGTAATGTTACGTTTGTTTCTGGTCGGGCGGGCAGGTGCCATTGGGCACTTTTTGGGAGCTACCTGATTGATGTTGATTTCGAGGGGGATAAGGTGATTGTCTGACCATGTGAGAGGTTGAGGGTCATTGCACGTAGTGTTGCAGTTGAGAGTTGCTACCCAATCGATAATTCTACCTTTCTGGTGAGTGGGTAGGGTACTGTGTGAGTGAAACCGTCCTCGGTAAGAGCGTTTGCTAGTGATGTCGCTGGGGCATCGTTAGGGCCGTTGTAGCCAAGATTAAAGTCGCAGAGGAGAATAGATTGTGCTAGCGGCTTGGAGTTTTCGGCAATGAGCGATGTGATATCTTCTTCAAAGACTCCAGGTGGGCCTGGTGGTCTGTAGATAAGGTGAAGTGTGATCATACTTGTGGAAGAGTATTGTAACTTGACTGTGAGTAACTCGCAAGATTTAAGTGATGAGGAGGAGACTGATCTACAGCCAAGTAGTGATGTAGAGATGAATGCTACGCCACCTCCCCTACCGTTAGGTCTATCAGCTCTGAGGATGGAGTAGTTGGCAGGGATGGCTATAGATAGGTATGATCCTGACGCCTCATGTAACCACGTTTCCGTTAAGGCAAGGAAGTCAGGATAATTAGTTAAAATGGTGTCAGCCACTTCAGTGGGGTGTGCCGCCAGGGATCTGACATTGACCGGAGCTCCTTTAAGGGGCCGTTGTATGGGGCTTATTGAGGGTCTTTGGTGACTTCTGGGTTATGGTGTTATAATTTGCAAAGTGCCTGCTAGTTTTCGGAAGGAGTCTTGTGGCAAGTCTGTTGTTGCGTACTATGATGTTAGGGTTAGATGAGCATAGGGGTTTTTGGGCTGCCTTTGGAATGGGGGGCTTAGTATCCAGTTTAGTGTGGTTAGGCTTGGTGGTGTCCGGGACGCTGCATAGATCATTGGGTCTGAAGTGATTGAAGGTTTTGTTGGAGATAGTGTTGGCAGGGAGGCCTGTGTCTTTGACTAAGGTATGGTGATGGTGTCCGTTCAGTGAGAAGGGTGGCCAGGAGGGTAGGAACGGTGTGGGGCAGGGGATGCGGTAGTGTCTGGGACATCCGAAGTTGGCTAGGCCGTCCTTGAAGGCTATGAAGGCATTGCCGCTACAGGGAACATTGTCCTGTATGACACAAAAGGGGAACATGGTTAGAGTGAACCAGATGAACAGTGGGTGGGGAAGTAAGGGTTGGGCACCTTGGGGCCAGATTGGCACACCAATGTGCCCCTCTGCGCCAAGGCAACTTTCGTAAACAAAGTAAAAAATGGAAAATGGTGGCACGCATTTTAGGGGGGGATATGGGGCACCCCAAAGGGACGGGGAATTTTCTAATGGGACGGGGTGGTGACCCCATCTCCCCACCCGCAATGGAGTGGGTGCCATGCCATGCAGCCCTCCCTGGGACCAAATATCTGCTCCAAGGAAGGGACGCCTGAGCCCAGGGAGGAGTGCAGGACAGACCCCCTTATCTGCCCCCAGGGAGGGCTACATGAGATGTGCCGCCCCTCCAATTGGGGTGGGGGTGGAGAGGTGCACCCCCCTTTACATTAGAAAATTCCCCAGCGGTGTAGGGTGCCCCTCAGCCCCCGCTAAAGGGCAGCCTGCCATTTTGAATTATTTTCTTTGTTTACTAAACTTGCCTTGGCAAAGAGGGGCACATTGGTGTGCCAATCTGGCCCCGGGGTACCCAAACCTTACTGCCCCACCCACTGCAGGGCCTGTCCCACAATTTTTGGGGCCCTCTCCCCCCCACCTCAAATGGAGCGGGGTGTACCTCACACAGCCGTTTGTAGGAGGTCCAGGGAGGCCTGCATGAGGTGCCCCCACCACCCATTTGGGGTGAGGGGGGAAAGGGCCCCCAGAAATTGTGGGACAGGCCCCCCAGTGGGTGGGGCAGAAAGGTTTGCGCACCCCAGGGCCAGATTGGCCCACAAATGTGCCCCTCTGTGCCAAGGGGAGTTGGGTTACCAAAGGAAAAAAGTGAAAATGGTGGAACGTATTTTAAGGGGGGGCTGTGGGGCACCCCAAAGCGATGGGGAATTTTCTAATGGGATGGGGCATTGACCCCCCACCCGCAATGGAGCGGGTGCCATGTCATGCAGCCCTCCCTGGGACCAGATATCTGCTCCTAGGAACGGGCGCCTGAGCCCTGGGTAGGGCTAGATGTGATTCGCTGCCCCTCCAATTGTGGTGGGGGTGCAGAGGTGCACCCCCCCTTCACATTAGAAAATTTCTCAGCGGTGTAGGGGGACCCTCAGCCCCCGCTAAAAGGCAGCCTGCCATTTTGAATTATTTTCTTTGTTGAATTAAATTGCCGTGGCGCAGAGGGTCACATTGGTGTGCCAATCTGGCCCCGGGGTGCCAAAACCTTACTGCCCACCCACTGGGAGGCCTGTCCCACAATTTTTGGGCGCCCTCTCCCCCGTCACCAAAAATAGGTGCAGGGGTACCTCATGCAGGCCTGCCTTGAGGCAGACATCTGCCGTAGGAAGGGGCAAATGGGGTTTCACTGGGGGGGGTGAGGTTCAGTAGACCACCAGGGATGGCTTGCAAGGGGGGGGCATGTTTGAAAATTGTTTATTTGTTTTTGCTGGTGTGACCATAGGTAACACATGTTTTTTGTTTTGTTTACAGCTTTTTCTATGCGAGCAGCTGCAACGTTATGTGAGTACTGTTTTTTATTCTATGGTTAGTGCCCACTCTCAGTGGGGTGGGTGTGACTGGGGCTGGATTGTTGGTGGTGTGGGTAGGAATGGGCCATCTGGGCAGATATGTTGGTGGGCTGGGACACAATTGCAGGGGCTGGATACAAATTGCCCCCATGCCAGCAGAACATTGGCGTTTCCCTGGGAGCGGATCCCTCCCATGTGGGTTGTCCATCTGCAAGCCCAGGCTCCACCTCTGGCTGTGCTATGTTAAAGATGTCACCTTCGGGGAGGAATGGGGATCCTGCGGGGGGTCCCTGGAGCTGCTGCTGTGCTTAGGGGATGGTACACCACATGGTACATGAATGTCCAAGGCCAGGTACATCACCTCCAACCGTCCTGGAGTTGTGGCTGGGCTGCATTACAGCTTTTTCCCTTGGGGGAGGTATTGGCACACTGCTGGGACTCCCTGGTGGGGAGAAGCTGTAACACAGGGCAGCCAGGGCTCCAGCAAAGTCGGCGGTAATATCCCTGGCCTTGGGCACCCTTCTCCCATGTGGGTCTTTGCTGGGGGAACTGGGTAATACATTATGGGCCGATTTGCATAAGTCAGACCTCTCTGGATTCCCACTGGTGTCCTCTTTTGGGAAATGCATTGGGTTCCCTGTTTTACTTGCTGGCTTCGACACCCTATGCCCAAATCTGTAGGTTGCCCAAATGAACAAAATGTGATGTGCCGAAAGGCTTGCCCCATAGGTGCACCCACACATGTGAGGTACTGTTTTCATCGGGCCACGTGTGGGGACACGGGAAGGTAGGCCATGTGTTGTTGGCGGCGTGTTTCAGTGGGTGAGCTGAGTGAAACGTGCGGGAAAAGGTTTTTTCCCCCCACATTTCAGACTTTGCTGGGGCATCTGGGTAATACATTCTGGGCGGATTTGCACAAGTCAGACCTCTGCGGATTCCCAAGGGTGTCCTCTTCTCGGAAATGCATGGATTTCCCTGTTTTCCTTGGTGGCTTGGACACCCTAGGCCCATATCTGTATGGTGTGCCCGTCTGGAAAAAGTGTGAAATTCAGCTGTCATAACAGACTTGGGGTTACCTGTGTTTTAGGCTTTCCCCTTGGCGCCCAGGTAGGTACACCCACACATGTGAGGTACCGTTTTCATCGAGACACCTGTGGGAAAGCGGGACGGTAGGCCATGTGTTGGTGGCGGCGTGTTGCGGTGGGTGAGCCAAGTGAAATGTGTGAAAAATGGGTGTTTTTTTCACCAGGTTTCGGACTTTGCCGGGTTTCTGGGTAATAAATTCTTGGCCGATTTGCGCAAGTCAGACCTCTGCAGATTCCCACGGGTGTACTCTTTTCAGAAATGCATGGGGTTCCCTGTTTTCCCTGGTGACTTGAGCACCCGAGGCCCATATCTGTATGGTGTGCCCGCCTGGAAAAAGTGTGAAATTCAGCTGTCAGAACAGACTTGGGGTTACCTGTGTTTTATGCTTTCCCCTTGGCGCCCAGGTAGGTGCACCCACACATTCGAGGTACCATTCTCATCGGGACACCTGTGGGAATGTGGGACAGTAGGCCATGAGTTGGTGGCGGCGTGTTTTGGTGGGTGAACCGAGTGAAATGTGCGGAAAATTGGTGTTTTATCACCAGATTTCAGACTTTGACGGGTTTTCTGGGTAATAAATTCTGGGCCGATTTGCGCAAGTCAGACCTCTGCGGATTCCCACGGGTGTCCTCTTTTCGGAAATGCATGGGGTTCCCTGTTTTCCTTGGTGGCTTGGACACCCGAGGCCCATATCTGTATGGTGTGCCCGTCTGGAAAAATCGTGAAATTCAGATGTCGGAAAAGACTTGGGTTAGGGGTGTGTTCGGCTTTCCCCTTGGTGCCCAGGTAGGTGCACCCACACATGTGTGGTACCGTTTTCATTGGGACACATGTGGAATGCGGTAAGGTATGAAATGTGTTGTGTTTGTGTGGTTTTTATAAAGTTTTGACCCATTTCCTGGTGCCCTTTGTCACACAACCTTTTCATTTCCCAAATGTGCCCTACATTTAGTCGCTGCTTTAGGCACCATACACTTTTGTAACCTGCACAAGTCACCTACCCTTGAAAAGGTCTGCCTGTCCTCTTTCAAAAAATGTATGCTTGCCATTCCTCACCACATTGGTTTTCCAGATTTACATATGCTAAGTATGTCTGTTCAGGCCGTAAGCATACAAATCCTGTGTACCATGGCTCAGTGTCTGGCTTGTGGTATTGCTTGTTTTGGAAACACTACAAAAACATTTGTGCTTTCCCAACTGCAAGAGCTGGGGGAATGTAGCGGAGCATTGCTTTTCTCAAAATTCATAAAAGCCATTGCCGTACCAAGCCAACCATGTCCAACACATGCCTTTTTTCTGGTCATTTTTCTGCTTTTACCCCAATTTATGGCCTTTTCCCCCTGCCTAGTTGTTGCCCAACCTATGCAAATCAGCCCTTCATAAACTTGGAATTTTGTCTACTTTTCAGAAATATATGCCTTTGCTGTCCTCCAATTCGGCTTTCCTACCCTTTTCTTCCATTCCATCCATGCATGTCCAATTGCCAAAAATGGCCAAAATCGCGTACCTCTCACAAAACGGTTGATAATCACATCAAAATAATGTTTTTTCGTTTCCACTCAACCTGTTCTTGAAAGCCAGGAAATTGGGGAATTAAGCACAGCAAACCATTTGTTACTAGCTCTTACAAGGATAAAACCACAGGCTTCTTTGTACATCATTTTATTTGCATTTTTTTTTAAAAAACACAACATTTTCACCCTTTTTGGTTATTTCCTCTCACCCCCCTACAGCAACCTAGGATTCCTGGGTGGCATTACGACCGCCTACATGTGGGAAAAAAAGGAGCCAATTATGGCCAAGATATCTCATGTAACAAAAATGTTACAAGGCATTGAATGGCCACATACCAAAATCACAAAAAAGCCCTTGGCACTGGGGGGGAAAACCCATGGCAGTTAAAGGGTTAAAGAGGTAAGGGGTTTTGCCAAGGGCTAATGGTGCAGTGGGATCTTCACTTTAAAAAATATCTGTGGAGAACAGCTGGCGACGGCCTGCTGCATTGGTACTTCCACTGGGCTCCCTCGAAGAAAGCCTAGATCTATTAAAAAGAGGGATTGTTTTGGAAGTAACTTGGATTGTGCAATGCCGAAAATAAATAATTAATGCAAATCAATCCTATTTGCTAATCCTGTTTTTATCACAAATATGCAGGTGTAGTTTGCAGAGGAAAAAGTTTAATCCAATGGTGGACAGCCGACATGTGTTTCAACCTTAAACAGGTCGTTCTCAAAGCTGTGAAAGGTGGTACAAAGAAAATATAAACACAGGTAATGTGTACAGTAAAAGGTTAAACAGAAGTAACAGAATAACATTTAAAAATGATTATTGTATGTAAAATCCAGTGCAAATTAACATATAGATGGATAAATCACAGAACAGAGAAAACAATCATGAGAAAACAACAATCAGATCAAATTTGAAAAAAGGTGATGCAACATAACTTACATCAGGGGTTGGGTTCAGGGATGCGGGAAACATACACGGAAAACAGAACAAAATAGAAGAGAAAAGCAAAAATGGTAATCATGTCAAAACAGTATCAATGCCATATTACAAGTGTGAAAAACATGAAATGCAAATCATTTGCCCCAAAATCACTCTTCCAAAGGGGTGATGAATGGAAAAAGACTGGATCAAAAGGCTCAGTGGCCATAGTGCGTAGTTATAGTGAATGAGAGAACTGTGATTAAGAGAGGTGCTAGGAATGACTACACACAAACCATCTCTCGTGGGTGTGCCATAGAGTGAGCATCACCTATTTGAAAGTGTAATTGCTGGGTTACAAGGAAGTGGGCTTACGCTTGCATCAAGGTCAGGGTTGGATACCTGCATGGTCAAGAGCAGAAAGAGGAGAGAGATCATGATATGAAAGGAGGTAATTAAATGGATTGATGGGCCAGCTAGTGCAGAAACTACCAAAAAAGTAAATAGAGAGACAGGAGGAGCCATACCAAAAATGGTGTCATCGGTAGAAAGGCACCAAATTGCCTCTCTAGATAGTGGTTGTGGAGAGGTAAGTGACATGTTTGTCAGGAGTTGGTAAATGTGTTTGTCTGGTTCATTGAAAGTCACCCCACATAGGAAAAAGAAGGTAAATTAAGAAATAATGACTGGACAAACATCAGTTTCCTGACAAGTCCAAGTTGGGAGAGAAGCACTGAAAAAATAAATAACAAGTGCATTATGAGACAATATAAATAATGTTGCATGAGGTTCCTCACCGATAATTTCATGCCGAGAGAAGCTTGTCTCATGATTAGCAATTCAAAATAATCCTTAAAGAAATGGATCGGTCAGAAATATTATTGTCCCTATAGTTCGGCCATGTGGTTTTAACCATAATTCGATCGATCGTACAAACATTTCCTATGCACCTTACCCAAGTTTTCGTCTGTTGAACACAAGCAAAATCAGGCAGCAGGGCGCGGCCATCTTGTGATAATCTTATCACTTGCCGCATCGCCCTGGGTGACCTGCGTTTGCGGCACTAAATCATATCCCCCGCCCCTGAGCCTGACATCACAAAATCATTTATATTCTCTGCCTCTCTCTGTGACGTTGCTGGGCAGTGTGGCCAAACGCGCCCAGTCGTCACCTACGCGACTAGATGCAGAACCCGGAAAACAACACACATCATCTCACAGCGCGGCACGTCACAATTAGGAATATGAAACTGTACTTTAAGAGTAAACAACAAGACTGTACAATTGGTAAAGTACATTTATTTCACATTAAATGTTTCGATAACAATCGGCGTGTGACCTAATCAATTAAAATAGAACTTTTTTTCTTTGCTCTCGTTTAATAAATCCACAAATGTTTATCGTGAGTCCCTTTTGGGTAATCAAAGCACTTTGGTCGCACTGTGAATTGCAAGGCTGGTGCTTCAACTTGGCACTAGAGCACCGTAAAGGTTGTTATGTAGTTCCTAGCCGCCGGTACCGCGAACGGACAGATTGAACCTTGTCTGTTGTCCCAAAATACAGTCAAGTAGAATGCAGCGATTAACATGTAGCTGCAGCAGGTGGTTGAAGAAGCCATCGGTCAGGGTCTGGAATAGATGACAATCGCAGAAAGGCACGATGTACCTGTTTGCAAAAGATAAAAACTCGAAACGTGTTTCAGTGGCCGATCTTCATTACAATTATTCATTTCCTTCATTAGCGCAGAGGTGACACAATGTGAACGGAGAGAATACAACGTGGAATATCAAAGTACTCTTCTATTTGCTTCCGTGGATAACGCAAATGAGAATGTTGAGCTCTAAACGTAATGCGTAAACTGGAGCAAGAATTCAATGTGCAAAAACAATGTAATGATTTATTAGCGTAGAGCCATGGTGAAATGAGTGGTGGTCTACATGCGTCTCGATGCTGGCCTGCCCCTGTTGCCAGAGGCGAGGCCAGGATTGTCTAACAAGTGGGGCCTGAAGCTAATGTAGTTGGCCCCACCACAGTGACATTAACATCTGTAAATTCCTACACAGTGCTGCTGAGTGAACTTCTACAAATTTTGGGTGGGCTTTGTCCCTCAGGCCCTATCCTGTCTACGCCTCTGCCTGTTTCCCGGTAGATAGAAGTACTAGCACTGCATTGCAATATGCCAAACAGAAAGAACAAGTACAATGTCACCCATCAGTAACGGTCAGCTATTCGTATTTCGATTAGTTCTGGTATTAAATCGTCTAAAGAGAAACTTACATTATATTCGCAATTTCCATTCTCTAGGCGTAATGCAGACCGTGATGCAGAATCCTCCGTTCGTGTCAATGTTTTCTCAAAAACTGAACTTATATGTAACTAGGTGCAGTTTCGGAATGGGCAACCTTATCCTATCATACGTTAATACACCCCCTTCAATTCAATCCCTTTCGGAATGGTCCCTGCCTCTGAAGGTCAAAAAACAAAAGAACCATATACTGTGTGAGGGACGCGTGGGGCCTCACAGCTCCCAAGCCGAAATTCAAAGCTGGTGACCTTCACTCAAAATGAACGTACATTCTTGGTTTGCAAAATCCCATGTCAACGCATCCATGAGAAAATGAATTTTGAAACACAGGCTCAGGAAATAGGGGGCCGCTCGTTGTTCGTGGCGCTGCTGTCATGACCCTCGCCCAAAACCCCCTCTGGCCAACCCATTGGCCAGGTGGAGTTAGGACTCGGGCCTCTAGAGCCTGGCATCCTCTTCAAAAGCCTTCATGGGGCCAGTCCTGGCACCTATGGCGCCAGGCTCATACACCATGAAAAACAATGTGCTTGGGAACTACTTTATTGTATTGTCAGCCAACATGGAGGCATCCACATAGATTGGTTCCTAAAAACCAAGCTATGCGGTCTAGTGTTTTGGGTGTGGTAGCCTAGGGACTACTTTACCTGGACTATTTTGTTGTGGCTATTTAAACCACACCCGAGCAAGACAACATGCTTCACGTTACTTTGCAGCTTGCAACGTGACGCTCACTGTGTCCAGCTATTCCCTCGAACCTAGGAGAAGCAGAACCTGCAAGGTGACAAAAGGAACATCATTAGCCGCAGCATCTTACCTGCAGTCTTCATCTTTAAACACTTGCAGCTACTGAGAACAGCTTCCTCGAATCAGCACGCCTCCCAGACAGAACGACCTGAAGGAGGAAGGTAGAGGCAACATTAAAGAAAGCAGTAGAGACATTTACAAATTACGAACTGGTCAAAAGGCTTACCTGGTTGGTCGCCTCTCAGCTGGCACCACTTCGGACATTCCACTCGTGCTGAAGAACACCGCGACCTACAAGGAAGGAAAACACAGGTTAGCAAGGGCAAGACTTTGCAGCGCTGCGTATAGCGCTTACTTACTGCGTCATACCGCTCTTAATTCGCCATCATTTACCAGCGGCGCTCAACCAAGCCAGTTTACCGTGCTGAAGCTTTGCATACCTAAGGGAGAAAAAAGAGACATTTTAAACAAAGAAAGGCATGCAGCATAGCAACAAAACTAAAGAACAGCAATAAGACCTACCTGAACAATATCAAACGGGCCGGCGTCAGTGAAGTAACTGGACCGCACTCGCCAATGAAAGACAACACGCCTGTGAAAAGAAGGCAGGACGGAGAACACGCCTAATTCTACCACAAGGCAGAACCTTCCCTGTAGATCACATCAGGGCAAAGCTGAGAAGCATACCAGTGAGCTACCCGGCTGGGTTGCGTCCCTGTGGATACCAGGTGAGCGTAACAGAATGCAAAGCCTACCATAACAAATCCACCTGGGCGCCATGGAGACATTACAAATGGACCAATTGGCCCAATTACTAGGAGAGCTTCGTGCTGAGGTTCATTCTGCCCGACAAGAGACTAATGCCCTCCGGAGAGGCCTAATAGTGACCAAAGAATGCACTGAAGAGATTAGCAGGCAATACTTGCAATCACAGGCAGGACAGACACCTCTACCTGGAAGCAATCTAACGATGCAAAACCCTGCCATACCACCCACTCCGGTACAGATCACGTTACCTGGAACAGTGCCCCTGGCACCACCAGAAAGGTTCTCAGGCGACCCACGGAGGTATGCGGCATTCATCAATCAGTGCCGCCTTCATTTTCTTTGTAGGCCTGGAGCATTTCCAAATGACCAAGCTCGGGTAGCTTTTGTCTTATCATACCTGAATGGTAATGCAGCAGATTGGTCGGTGCCGTTGGTAACCCATGACGATCCTCTATTACATGACTTTGGGGGGTACCAGAGAGAAATGGAAAAACGTTTTGCTCGCCATACCCAGGAACAAGCAGCAGACAATGAACTCTTGTCCCTCCGACAGGGGAATCAGGACTTGTTAACGTACATTGCTAACTTCAACAGACTGGTTGCTGAAGCTAGGTGGCCAGAAAACAAAAGAACCACGTTATTCCATCGATGCTTACGAGGCGAATTAAAGGATGTCTTAGCCCAGGTGGTTGATCCACCCAGAGACTGTGCAGAATTCATAAATCTGGTCATGCAGCTAGACCACCGATTGCATCGGGAGTCTATTTCATTCGATCTCATCAAAGCACCTCAGTTCAGGCTAATACTAGGGATGCCATGGTTGGTTGCTCACAACCCTTTGAAATACTGGCAGGCACGAAAATTAACCTTCCCCAGTGACTGGTCCCTTGCCTGCTATTACCAAGAGGAGAAACCCGACATCTGTATCCCCATGACTCCCGGAGTGACAGTATCAACCCTGGGAGCAACTAATACCTTGCCAAGTGAATACCATGATTTCCAGGATGTTTTCCGAAAGGACCAAAAAAATAAATTGCTGCCGCACAGGCCCTATGACTGTCAGATCGACCTTGTTACTGGTGCACAAATCCCTTGCGGCAGTATCTATGCTCTCACAGAACCAGAAAACCTTAATTTGAAATCCTATTTAGACCAGTACCCTGCAAACGGATGTATCCGTCCTTCGAAGTCCCCGGCAGCCAGTCCTTTGTTCTTCGTACCGAAAAAAGGAGACTTGAGAACCTGTATTGACTACCGCGCATTGAACCAGATCACTGTGAAGAACCGCTACCCCTTGCCACTTATCCCTGAGATGCTAGACCAAGTTAAAGATGCCCAGATTTATACCAAATTGGACCGTCGAGGAGCGTACCACATGGTCCGAGTCAGAAAAGGAGATGAATGGAAAACCGCCTTCTGTACTAAGTACGGCTTGTTTGAATATCAAGTCATGCCATTCGGGTTATGCAACGCTCCTGCGGCATGCCAATATTTCATGAATGACGTCTTAAGGGAGTTAATTGATGTGTGCGCCTTAGTGTACATAGACGACATCTTAGTATACTCAGCCTCGGAACAAGATAATTTCAGGCACGTTCGGTCAGTCCTCATCAAGCTCCGTCAACATCACTTGTTTGCAAAGCTTGAAAAATGCTTTTTTCACGTCACTGAAGTAGAATTTCTTTGTTTTATCCTTACTCCAGGAGGCATCAGAATGGACGTGCACAAGGTAGATGCCATTCTGAAATGGCCTTCACCGACGTCTCTGAAAGGGGTACAAAGCATGACGGGCTTTGAGAACTTCTACCGCTGGTTCATCCCAGACTTCTCTCAGGTTGTGCACCCAATCACAGTACTATTACAAAAAAACTATAAAAAGTTTGCTTGGACCAAAGAAGCAGAAGAAGCATTTCAGGAACTTAAAGAATGGTTTACCTCCACTCCAATCCTGCAACATCCTTGTCCAGACCTCCCTTATGTCGTTGAAACTGATGCATCTAGTCTCGCAAAGGGGGCTGTCCTTTCACAGAGAGACCCGGAAACCGGCCAGCTACATCCTGTGGCCTTCTGGTTGAAAAAGTTCTCACCTCCAGAGATTAATTATGCAATCAAAGACAAAGAACTCCTGGCTATCAAACCCACCTTTAAAGCCTGGAGACACTACCTTCTGGGGGGCAGACACACCATTACAGTCATCACAGACCACCAAAACCTGCAATATCTCAAAACAGCCGAGGCCCAGTCCTCGTGCCAATTACGGTGGGCCCTTTTCGTCGCCGAATATGATTATGTAATCACATTTCGACCAGGAGTCAGAAACGGAAAGGCGGATGCCTTATCTCTCATGGGCATAGATGAAATAGTATGTACAACTCCAGGCCTAGTACCTATTATACCTGAAGACAAACTCTTGGGTATCACGACAGCCTTAACACAAGCAGAACTACGAAAAGAAATCCAATGGACAATGAATCCTGATGCCTACCTCGCATGGCAAACTGAAGGAGAACAATATACCATCAAGGACTATCTACCCTTTTTTAGGGATCACCTATATGTACCCAAGAAGGTATTACAACAGCATATTATTTCAAACTATCATGGTTCACTGATCGAAGGGCATCCTGGGTTCGCCAAAACCCTAGCTAAGGTGAAAGAGAACTTTTAGTGGCCTACATGGCATAAGGACATCATTCAGTGTATTCAGTCATGTGGTGTCTGCGCACAAAATAAATCACAGAAACAAAAACTATCTGGTCTCCTACAACCATTGGATATTCCTCCAGTTCCATGGCACACTCTTAACCTTGACTTCATCACTGATCTACCTCCAAGCCAAGGCTTCAACACCATCCTTGTAGTTGTGGACTTATTCTCGAAGATGGCCCATTTTATTCCTCTCAAAGGCCTCCCAGACGCAGCCACTTTAGCAAAAGTGTTCCTGGAAGCGTGGTTAAGCTACATGCCTTCCCTTCGGTTCTGGTCTCTGATCGAGGCAGCCAGTTTGTTTCAAACTTCTGGAAAAACTGTTGTGCAATGGCGCAGATCGACGTTCGGCTATCTACCAGTCACCATCCCCAAGCGGACGGCCAAACCGAGAGAACCAATCAGACACTCGAGCAATATTTGCGCTGCATGCTGCACCATGAACATAGGAATTGCAAAGACCTACTATGGATAGCTGAATATGCATATAACAATTGTTTGCATTCAAGCACGGGACAAATGCCCTTCTATACCCTTTATGGCAGACATCCACGTACCTCTGAACTAGACATTACAGCCAGCTTGGAAATGCCAGCGGTAAAGACTCTACACACAACCATTACTTCGGCTTTCAAAAGGGCAAAGGAAAACCTTATTCATGCCAAAGAAAAACAAAAGAGATTTGCCGACCAACACCGGAAAAAGGCCCCTGATTATCAAGTAGGAGACAAAGTTTGGTTAGCTGCTAAATTCGTACCCATCAAGGGAACCTGGACCTTTCATCCCAGATTCTTAGGACCCTATACCATTAAGACAATTATCAACCCAGCAGCCGTGAAACTGGATTTACCACCTAATTTACACATCCACCCGGTATTCCATGTGTCCATCCTGAAACCAATGCAACTCGGCACACGGATTGGGACACCACCTAAGCCCATACTTGTTGACGAAGAACCAGAATTCGAAGTCAAAGATATCTTGGACTCTAAATACTCTATATTATCTCATCGATTGGAAAGGATTTGGACCACAAGTAAGATCCTGGGAGCCCAGTGAGAATATCCACGCACCACGTCTAATCAGGAAATTCCATCGGAACTTCCCAACCAAACCTGGGCCAGACAGAAGGAACACCATGGGAGAGGCCTTAAGGGGGAGTGCTGTCACAACCCTCGCCCAAAACCTCCTCTGGCAAAACCATTGGCCAGGTGGAGTCAGGACATCGGGCCTCTAGAGCCTGGCATCCTCTTCAAAAGCCTTTATGGGGCCAGTCCTGGCGCCTATGGCGCCAGGCTCATACACCATGAAAAACAATGTGCTTGGGAACTACTTTATTGTATTGTCAGCCAACATCGAGGCATCCACATAGCTTGGTTCATAGAACCAAGCTATGCGGTCTAGTGCTTTGGGTGTGGTAGCCTAGGGACTACTTTACCTGGACTATTTTGTTGGACTATTTAAACCACACCTGAGCAAGACAACATGCTTCGCGTTACTTTGCAGCTTGCAACGTGATGTCACCGTGTCCAGCTATTCCCTTGAACCTCGGAGAAACAGAACCTGCAAAGGAACATCATTAGCAGCAGCATCTTACCTGCAGTCTTCATCTTTAAACACTCGCAGCTACTAAGAACAGCACGCATCCCGGACAGAACGACCTGAAGGAGGAAGGTAGAGGCAACATTCAAGAAAGCTGTAGAGACATTTACAAATTACGAACTGCTCAAAAGGCTTTTCTGGCTGGTCGCCTCTCGGCTGGCACCACTCCAGACATTCCACTTGCGCTGAAGAACACTGCAACCTACAAGGAAGGAAAACACAGGTTAGCAAGGGCAAGAGTTTGCAGCGCTGCACACAGCGCTTACTTACCACGTCATAGCGCTCTTAATGCACCATCATTTACCAGCGGCGCTCAACCAAGCCAGTTCGCCGCGCTGATGCTCTGCATACCTAAGGGAGAAAAAAAGAGACATTTTAAACAAAGAAAGGCATGCAGGATAGCAACAAAACTAAAGAACAGTAATAAGACCTACCTGAACAATATCAAACGGGCCGGCGTCAGTGAAGTAACTGGACCGCACTCGCCCATGAAAGACAATGCGACCCTGATAAGAAGGCAGGACGGAGAGCGCACCTTTATTCTACCACAAGGCAGAACCTTCCCCACAGATCACATCAGGGCAAAGCTGAGAAGCATACGAGCGAGTAACCCGGCTGGGTGGCGTCCATGTGGATACCAGGTGAGCGTAACAGCTGCTCAGCTGTAGGTGAAATTTGCCAATAGGGCCACCTCTGCTTATCTCATGGCCTCCTACCCTATGGCATGTTTTCACAGTCAGTACTTCTTGCGTGACTAGAATGTTTTGTGGCCTAGGTCTAATCCCTTTTTTAGGTCCAGCAGTTATTCAGCTTTTTGCAGAACTTTATTGCAAGTCAACTGCCAAAACCCAAATATTCTTACACACTGTTACCCATTGTTCATTAACACGAAAAATGAAGGTCCCACAGTATCTCAACTAAACTGTGAAATGTGAAAGCAATCGTAATAATTGTAATATATTTTTAAGAAAATGACTGAGAGGATAGATTTCAAAAGACAAAATGCATACTTTATTTATACAGATTATAGAAACATTTTTTGCAAAAATAAAAACAGAGAGTCATCATTTCAACCGGGATTTGAACGATTTAACAAGCTCTGCTTTGGGTGGACATGGCACGCTGGCAATGTTTTGTGGCAATGTATGTGTGCTCTGAACAGATTTGTGCGCGATTCCATGACTATGCATCTCGACAACATTAACAATGAGATATTTTACAAAATCGAATTCCATTTCATCATATACTGGCTTGACCACCCATTTTTTGCTTCTTTCTGTAAAGGCCATATTGTAGCGAAGTATCCCTAAGTTTCCAGCTGTCCTAGATTGTTCACGGCCCACATTCTCGTTATGCGCTAATACCGCTAGTAAAGTCCTACATTTCATCCCCTGGATGCCAAAATGCAATCTCTTTGGCCTGTACTTTAGGCACATATTGTGGAACACCTGCAAATCTCTGTGTGACAGAATTCTGTGAGTCCCTTCAGATCTCTTGATAGAGTTTTATCAAACACAATCTTCTCAAGGGCTTTGTGTGGAGCTGAAGATGGTATCAACCACTTCTTCTTCCGTGCCTGCTCTGGGGCAAAAGGCCATGTTCACATTGGTGGAAATGTTGGTTTTCTGTCCAGTGGTGAACGTTGGAACAGTGGTGCATCAGTGAGCGACATTTTTCTAGTAGAATTTCCACAGACCCATCACATGTTTTGGAGCTCTACCAAAGATGGTTGCTGAAAGACTGGGACCATTGCGAAATACTTTCGAAACCTTTTTTTTCCCTGCAGCCGAGTTTTTTTTTTATAATTGATTTCGTAACATGCCATATATCAAACTGATGTTTAATATTTGGATACTGCTCTCTCATTGTCTTGGTTATTGAAACGTCTCTGTCCGTGGCTATGAGTTCGATTTGCATTCCCCTCAATTGTAGATCTTCCAGTGATTTTATAAAACCAAGTTTCTCCATGGCCACCGAGGATTTTCATTGGGACACCTGCACGACCACCGAACTCACAATTTTCTTACTTTCCATGTCCTGAAGATGGTAGGTGCAGTACTTGGCAGAAAATCTGGGGCTGTCACACTGTCCATCGACAGCTAGCCTGAACTGTTTGTCGGGAATGTACTTTTAATAGCCAATTGTTCCATTTTCCAAGCATCACTGATGGCAGGGAATGGATAATCACGTTGGTATTTGTAGTATTGCGTTTTGGAAAGAAATGGAGTCCCACAAACTGAAAGAAACTGGATAACTTTGTGAAACTAGAGCCACTGAAAAGTAAAGCTGCTGAACACAGTAGATTGAAAGCTGGCATTTTCCCCAGCATCGGTTGAGCGGACCATGAAAATGCTTTATGTGACTTTTCACAGGTGGCATGTATTTTCAGGTTATTGCCTTGTGTTAGACGAGTCACGCTCACCAATGGCTTTCCACATACTTCCCCTCCCACTGAATGCACACATTTCAGCTTCTTTATAATCTCCATCAAGCTGCTGTCGAATACTATGTATTTGGCCTCTTTTATAATACTATCATCAGGCAACATTGTTTTTTCGGACTGACCCGTGGTGGACATTTCAGCAAAACAGGACATACTATAGTCGATATCTTTATTTATTTTATTTATTCGCATTTGTATAGCGCACCTGCAGCCCATGGACATCAAGGCGCTGTTACAAGTAAGTGTTGGATTCTTAATTCAGCAGATATGCATGAGACCAGAGGTCATATGGATACACAATTACAAGCATAGTTGCAGGTGAGGCATGATATTCGTAGTACAGTAAAAGAATGCAGTCAGGTACGTTTCATACAAAGAGCTTGGTTTTAACAGCTTTGCGGAAGGCTTGGTGGGATTCAATCATTCTTATGTGAGGTGGCAGTGCGTTCCAGTGGGTGGCCGCCCGTGTGGGAAAGCTGGCACCACCGGCGAACAACTTGCGTGATTTGGGCATGACAATCGTGTTGGAATAGCACATTCTTAATGGTCTGGTGGCAGAGTGCTTGGTGATTCTTTGGGTCAAGTAGGGTGGAGCAAGTTCATGGAGGCATTTGTGGGTGAGGGCGAGTGTTTTGAAAACAATCCTCTCTTTCACCGGAAGCCAGTGTGCCTGTCTTCTGACATCGGAGATGTGGTCTTTTCTCGCGGTACCTGTGGCCGCCCTCAGTGCATTATTTTGAACTAGCTGAAGTTTGGCCAGGTTCTTATTGGAGGTCCCAACGAGTAGGGCATTACAGTAGGCCAGCCTAGATCCAATTATTGCCCTAGCAATGGTGAAGCAATTCTGGCGTGACAGGAAAGGTCTGGCAGCGTTGAGGACTTTAGAGTAATAGGCTGAGGAGGAGGCAATGGCATTGACCTGTCTATCCCTTGACAGGTCGGAGTCTAGGTAGACTCCGAGTGTCTCCACGTGATTGGAGACCTTGATGGGAATGTTGTCAATAGTGAAGGAAGCGTACTGTTCACCGAGGTTCCCCAGCGTGGAAGGTGCTCCTATGAGGAGGAGTTCGGTTTTTTCACTATTGAGGCATAGCTAGTTATCTGCCATCCATGATTGGATAGTGGAGTAGATGGTGGTAAGTGTTTTAGTATCCGCCAGGTAATCGCCTGTGAGTGGGATGAGAACCTGGGTGTCATCCGCATAGTTAGTATACGAGATGCCCAGGGAGTCAAGGATGCTGAACAGGGGCCTCGTGAAGAGGTTGTATAGCGTGGGCGCGATACATGAGCCCTGAAGCACGCCGCAGGTGATGTGGCTCGGGTTTGGCACAGGCTGAGTCAGAGAAGACTTTCATGGCCCTTTCTTGGAGGAAGGAGGTAATCCATTCGCAGGCTTTGGGGGAAAAGTTAGCTCGGGTAGCTAGATGGTGGCACAAGGTTTTGTGGTCCACCAGGTCAAAGGCGGCGGATAGATCCAGGAGCAGAAGGAGAGCAGGTTTCCCTGCGTCTCTTAGATCGTCCATTTGCTTCTTTAAGTCCAAGAGAGCCGTTTTGGTACCGTGTCGTGGGCGGAAGCCAGATTGCCGCAGGCCGAGGAGACGGTTTTCTTCAAGGAACTTTTGGACTTGCAGGTAAGCTGCTTTGTCCAGAATTTTCAGCGGGAAGTGTACAGTGGTGATAGGTCGATAGTTCCCCAGGATCGTTGGGTCCAGCGAGGGTTTTTTGAGGAGTGGGCGTACCCAGGCCTCCTTAAGTCCAGTTGGAACGTGGCCAGACTGGAAGGATGAATTAATGAATGCTGTAAGGAATGGAGCTAGGATCTGTGCTGAGTCTTTAATGAGACTAGCTGGACAAGCATCTCCCTTACAGTTGGAAGGTTTCATGGACTTAAGCAGGGCGATAACCTCGTGCTCAGTAATATCTTTGAAGTCAAAAGATGGAGAGGGATTAGTGGTGGAGGGTATGGTAGGTTGGCTATGCAGGTTAGCTACGAGGCGGGAAAGGGATTTTTGGTGGCCACGAATTTTAGTTTGAAGAGTGATAAGCTTGTCTAGCATTGCGGATTGAATGCTATTGCACCAGTTGTCATCTTTGATGAGAGCGAGAGGAGGAGAGGATGGTTTTTCCAGTTCCATGAATATGGTGAAGATTTCCTTTGACCCCGATTTGGCGTCATAGGTCCTAGCGTTGGAGGAGGCAGCTTTAGCTAGGGTGATGTTGGTTTTGTAGGATTTAGAGATGGCTTTGAACGCATTTTTGGTGGTTTCAGATGGGTTAGCTTTCCAAGTGGAGAGGGCAGTCCTCTTCTGCGCACGTTGTTCAAAGAGTTCTTTGGAAAACCATGAATTAGCGTGTTTGGTTTTCTTGACTTTTTTGAGGGTCAGTGGCGCAACGGCATCAACTGCTTGGGTGATGACTTCTTTGAATGTGTTGGCTAGGGTTTCTGGGTTGTTGGAGAATGGGGCCTGCAAGGCCGGGTTGCGGAGGTAGGGTGCTAAATTCTCGACTTTGAGCTGGCGGGAGCTCCTGGCGAGAGTAGCTGGACACTGGCAGGGTCGGACTGGGACAAGAAATAGGCCCGGACACCGAAGAAAAAGTGGCCCACCCCTCATTTCAAAAAAGTGGCACACCCCTCGCCTCAAAAAAAGTGGCCCTCAAACCATCATCCGTGAATTGCGTCAATTCATGACTTTACAGAAAATGCTACTTATGGAGGGTTCATGTGTCTGTTACATTACAACACATAAAATAACATAACTTTGCATACAGTTCTGTGACAGGGTCCACAGCTCCGAGCAGGAGTAGCATGAACACGACCTTTCACCCCTTGACAAAACAGGAAGTGGCATCAAATAGCATTGCTTCTAAGTACACTACGAAAAATATGGTTATGATTTCACTAATGTGATATACATTTCATACAAGAATGGATCACCATATGTACCCTTAATATCTGTCTGTATAGATCCATATTGTCAAATTACTGTGAAAGCAAGCAGACGTCCAAGGCCAAATGATAATATGTTATTGTATAGCACTTACGCTTAAGCTCTTTTTTATAGAACCAATATGCATACAATATCACCTAACCTGTGTTGGTACTCATGTATCGACCTCAGAAGGATGAAAGGCTGAGATGGTTCGAACCTGCAACCTGCAGATCACACACACATCGCAGCAGCGAGCACTCAACCCACTGAGCTATCAAATCAGCTAGAGTAAAATGAGCAATTATTCTGGAGTGTGGATACCATTAAACTGGTAACAGATTTAACAGCAGACCAGTTTAGCTCATCTGCATGTCTGGTGCAAATTTGGCTGCATTTCATGCATGCGTGCATCTAGTTTTCAGGCTTCAGAGGTTGGCATAATAGGGAAAGCAGTGTACTCATAGGACATTGAATACTCTGAGCACTCATTACCTCATACATGCAAACAAACATTCTGAACAGCATGCCAGGGAGATGGGAAAAATAGCCACATTACAACAAAGCATTCATTGTGGCACAATGAAGTCAATGGTAAGCCACTTGATGTGCTATCCCACACCAGTTGCGCCCTAATGAACTACCCAATACTTTGAGTATTGCCATAGCTCCAGTGTTGTGCGGTTGTGGTTAAGTGTGGTTTTGGGTTCTGTTGGGAGTGTATCTGAAAACAGAGGACAGGAAAAGAGAGTTGGAACCCTTCTCATATGTCACCCATGGAAGTTTATTCCAGCACATTTAGAACCCCTTCATGGCCATTCTAATAGAAGACCAGGCAAATCCCTAAAATGGTGGTGGTGCTGCTATAGCCTAACAGGGACCTTTTCTAATTCTATACCACAGTAACACCTGAATCCCATTGGCTGTTCCTGATAGTTCTTAATGCTTCCACACTCCAACACACTTTACCAATCTACAGAATGAAAGTGTAAGTGTTGTGCACAATCGTAGCAAATGATTCAAAGTCATAATTGTGCAGTCTATAGCTGCATTGTATTGATTTGTCTTTGACTGAAATAGAGTAAACCACAGTATGGCTATGTAAGCAGTTATTGCTTTCGTCTCCTTTCCTGCCTTCACCACCACAGTTTATACTCCAAGATGTAACACTGTGTTTTTTTTTTCAGCCCCAATGGTTGAAATGTTTTGCGTCAGGCAGGTGAAGTTAGCTGGAGTGTCCCCCCAATGCATTATTTTATTTGTAGTTCCGGGGGTGGGGTAAACCTGGTGCTGTTAGCACGCGCCTTAGCGGGGCTTCCCGGCACTGAGTGGGAGAATGCTGGGAGAAGGGGAGGAGGTTACTGTCCCTGCTTGCAGCAGATTGGCGACAATTCCCTATACTAAACCCTTCTGCTGGCCCCCTAAGCCTTAGGCCTGTATCCTGCCACATCCGTCTATGCCAAGCATTGTGGAGCAGCCACTCTAACACGTACAACGCAGTGCTAATCTCCCAAGCTAGCCCAGGGTGATTCGCACATACACACATGCAAGCATTAGGACCACAACAGTTACCCGTATTTTGGGGGGGTGAGGAGAGGAGGTTTCGGATGCCAGGTTGGAATGAATGCCAGTTAGGGCCATGAGGCAACTCAAGGCGCCCCCCCAGCATGGCTAACTAAGCAGTCTGGTCTTGCACTGCAAGCCATCCCGTGTCCCCCCTCAAGAGTTCCACCTACCGGATCGATCTTCCTTCGTGTCGACTCAAACTGGTAGCCTATACATCACGGCTACATCCGAGGGACGGGACCATTAATTAGCACATAACTAGGCTACCATGCCCCACAGAAAGCCTTGCATACGTTTAATGTTTAAAACTCCTCCATTCCAACACCCTCACGTAAGACCAATTACATCCAGCCGGAATCAAGGCCTTTCTTTGGACAAAAACACTTTTTTATTTTACACGCCAGCAACCCCCCCTTCCCAGCAAACCCCCCCATGACTGCGTTTGCGTGCACACCCACCAGTAAAACTGAACCCCAAACACACTGGATACAAAGAAGCACCCACCACAACGGTGCCTGCATAATGCAAACACGTGATGCTATGGTCAAATATTTGTACACTGTACACAAGCTTTTAGGCACAAGGATTTTGTCAAGTGACTGAGGATACAGAGATGGAATGTCTTGTATGATCGTAACAGAGACAACGGCAGAAAAAACATGCTATTACTGCAACTTGCAAAAAGCAAAATACATAGTCACGGTTATGGAGGGAGATCCGGCCTACCGTACCATTGGGATTGGTGGTCTTCCCCCGTGGGGTCCCAGGCAGGCACTCTATGCCTCCTGAGTCCTGAGTGGAGCGAAGCGGACACAGAAATAATTCCGATGAAAGCAGCTCACTGCTGCAAGTTGCAACCTATGGTGCCGGCGGCAGTGGCGGTGTGCGGCACCACCTTCTCATCACTTTTTAGACCGTGTTCAGTGATAAGTGGTTCTGGCAAGGACTTGAAAACCTTGTAGCCCTCTCCATCATCTTGCAGTCTGTGTTAGGCTTTTGGTCTGGTCTGTGTGTGGTTATGTGGAGAATGTGTGGTATTGTGGCATGTGCCTTGTGCTGTGGTACGGGGATAATGTAGTGTGTTATCTACCCATAGCAATCCATTGTAAATGCTGCCTGCCATGCGTACATGGCAGATGGCGTTAGGCCGTCGGCACATCCGAGTGCAAAAGGGTGGCATACAACAGAGTGTGCCGCCATTTTGCACTCTGACGTGCAGGAAAATTAGGCGGCAGTGACCACTTTACACAAAAGTGTTAAAGTAACGAGTCCCGCCTCATAATTATGGGGGAACTTGAACATTTGAAACATTATCTGCGAACACACACACACAAGTAAATGGTAGCATTGTTAGGCGTGTCCTGCCACTCCAAGATGGTGCACTGAAAATCAGTTAAGATGAAATGAGCCAATAGCCGGGCACTCACTGCATCATGGAACAATTGATTGCTTTGGACTGAGGGGGGCTTCTTTTTATATCCTTTAACCTGGCTAAAAGTAGCATCCATACATACATTACAGCCAATTTCCAATAACAAGAAGCGTGTGCAGTGTTATTTCCAATAACAATTAAACAAACAAAAAAGAATGCAGCACTCAAAAGCACGGATACAAAAGATCTCAAAAGGGACATTAACAGTTCAATCCCCAAAGTGTACAGTTGCACTAGTGTCTACAAAATGTTTGAGACTATAACAGAGCTTTCACCAATGCGTACCCTGCCGCATGCAGAGCCCTTGATTGATATCGAGGACCGCTACATAGTGCTGCAGAGTTTTAACTCCGAGCTAAAGCTCTTTATAGATGGAGCGAATAATAACCTTTCCGGCAATGAAAGTATGGCTTTGTTTTTCATTTTCAATGCGTTATCGGCAAGTGGCATTCAGAATAACTGATAACGAGTCTTACCTTGCAGTGTATGCGGACGCAGTCGTAATAATAACGCCATTCGTCAGGACAAAAGTCAACGGTGACGTTTACGGATAACCCAGGTACAAGTCGGTGCTAGTAAAAAGTGCATAATTGCAAATTAGTGGCCATGACATGCTCAACCAAGTTTAAACACGAGAAACGACCAACTGGAAAAGTCATGAGACAATGACGTGGAACACTTACTATTTTATTGTACTTGATTTGAAAGTATTTGGTCTGCGGGGCAGCGGCGGAGAGGCGAGCAGAGTCTGTTACAAATCACTGGGAGGGAGCAGGCCGGGCTGCGGCAGTCCCGCCCAGCCCTGCCGCCGCTCCCCTCCCAGTGTTTTGTAGCACTGACTGCTGCTGGCGCCAGGGTGTCGTGGGCCAAGGCAGTTAGCCACCGGCCCGCCGCATTTATCAAAGAAAGGTAACACTTCAGTGTTACCTTTCTCTGCATCTGCGACGGGCCGGCGGCGGGGCTGCAATTGCAAAGGATCTGTAAGTTATTTACTTACAGATCCTTTGCAACTTGCATCCGCCCGGCGAGGCCGAGGCCTGGGGGCTGGTTCTTGAAGTGTGAAGCCCACGCCTGGGCTGAAACCGGCCCACGTGGGCTTCAGGAACCGGCCCCCAGGTCTCCGGCCATGATTTTGCATCGGCCACGGGCCGATTGGCCGACGACCCAATCCGACGCTGGACACTGGGCGGGAGGTGAGTTGGTCTCTTTTTTGGTGCGAAGGTTGAATTGGATGTAATGGTGGTCAGACCATGGGATGGGCGTGTTTTCCGTGACAAGTAGTGAGCAGCTATGTTGACTGATCCAGTCGAGGGTGCGCCCTTTGATGTGGGTGGAGTCAGAAATAGATTGCACAAAGCCCAGGGTGGATAGGGCGTTCTTGGGGGTTTTGGCATGGGGATCCTTAGGGTCATTGAGCCCCAGGTTGAAGTCGCCCAAGAGTATGTCCTGGGAAGTCCTTTTGATGTTGTTGGACAGTGCGAAATGAGGGTGTCATGGAAGTCAGTGCAAGGACCCAGAGGTCTGTAGACAATGTGCACGGTTATGGTGCAGTTAGGAGAAACATTAATTTTGAGTGAGAGGTAGTCGCTATTGTGGTCAAGTTGCCCTGCCACTTCCCTAATAGCAAAGGTTTCCCTATCGATGAGGGCCATGCCACCACCTCTCTGAGCGGTGCGGTCCTTCCTGAATATGGAGTACCCAGACGGAATAGCCAGAGATAGTACCGGGCCTGAACTTTCATTGAGCCAGGTTTCTGTAAGGAATAGGAGGTCAAGATTGTCCTTGATGATCAGGTCGTTAATGTCGAGGGCGTGGGCAGGTACGGAGCGAGCGTTGAGCAGGGCGCAACTAAGGGTGTGGACCATTGGAGGTGTGATGGAAGTGGGTGGTCTGGGGGGCGTAGTGGGTGGGTCAGGGATAGGGGGTAATATGTATTTGGACTTGGTCGTGGTGTCAACACTAGGCATAGCAGGCAATGCAGAGACAACATTGGGCATGAGGGCAGCAGTATCAACAGTGTCAACAATATCAGCATTTGTCTGTTTCGACAGTCAATAGTGTTGACGCTTCAGTTTCTGTCATTTCAACATCTGTTACTTGACGATGGATAGGAGAAAACATCAATGTGGACTGTTTTTTGGGGGCATTTTTTTGGCGGGTGCCGATTTTGTCAAGTGCTCATCGAGTAATGTAAAACTATCTTCTATAAATTCAATTGCACCTTCCTTTGGTGGAGCGGGCACATTGTAGCAATGGTCCAAGAACACTTTGCTGGAATCGCCGGTCTTATTAAATTCATTTTCTGGCCATTGGACATAGGCATCTCGATTGTGAACACTAAGCGCCTCAATGAATAGTTCCTCCATGGTGAAAACAGTTTGGCAAGCAGCATCATGTCATTTGTATCGCTGTCTGTGTCTGCATTGTCCGTACTCGATTGGGCAACTACAGGACAGATAGGAAAAGGGATGTTCAGTGTAAATCCAACATACAGTGTTGTACAAATGACTTTAAAAAAAGCATATAATGAAGGCCTTGGCACAAACTTTTGCCAACAATAGTAAGTGTTTCTAACTAACCTTATTTTTATTTCTTTTCTTTGAAACCTTCTTTACTCTAACATTAGCAAACTGGTGGACCGACTCTGATACACATTCCTCCGGTTCAATATATGGATCTTGTATACATCCCTACAAAAAATAGTATCCATTTAAAATAAGTCATTGGCATTACTCATCTAATTAGACCGACTTTCTTTTATTCGATGGTACTGTCAGTGCGCATACCTCTGGCTCCGGAGCAACTGTATGGTCTGGTTCCGGAACACCCACAGTGGATAATGTAATTGTAGAGGACGCTGCAGCATCTCCCTGAAACACAGTACTTCCATTAGTAAGGTCGAAAAGATTGGAAACGGGAACAAGACGACAAAGGTACATATCAACAGTAAAGTGGCAAAGAAACATTGTGCAATGCAATGATACGTTGCGAAAATATGATCGGATTATCTCGTCTTATTGAGCTATGAAGACCCATACCTTTGACACCGGATCTACTACGAGGGGTGTTCGGATTGTAGTGGATGCTTCAGCATCTCCCTGAAACACAGTACTTTCATTAGTGAGGTCTAAAAGATTGGAAACGGGACACACAATTTGGAAAGACGACAAAGGTACTTATCAACAGTAAAGTGGTAAAGAAACATTGTGTAATGCAATGATACGTTGAAAAAATATGATCACATTATCTAGAATTCCGTACATAAAACCAGTCTGGAACAGAATAGCTAGGTAAGATTACCTGATACGCACTCAAAGTCGTTCATGACTCCAGGCAAGACATGGATGTTGAATCTTGTTCCTTCATATTCAGTGGATAGTCATGGAGTGGTAAAGGGAAAGTATTATTCGATTAAGAAATTCCAACATTACAAAATGGCATGTAAGGAGACTGAATAAGAGATAATGGGCATCATTACATGGTAGGCGGTAGGGATTTAACGTTACCGGTAATGGAATACCGGTAACGTTAAATCCCCATGCCAATTACGACCTGGTTCACCGCTATTAGCGGCACTGCTAAGTACAGTGCCACTAATAGCGGCCAGTCCGCATGCGCGCGACCCTCTATCCCGTAAATAACGCCATGCCGCTAATAGCACACCATCACAAGCCAAGCTGACATGCCAATAGCGGCATGGTAAAGCCCCCAAAATCCCTTACCGCCATGGCGCTAATACCGGCATCACGAACCACCCGTTAAGAGAACGGAGCAGTGTTCCCACCTGCCACAGGTGGACACAATCAGCAGAGGTGGAGGAAATGGAGACTGTGGCAGCACAAAAGGAGCACACCACACCCCTTCACACACCCCTTCCCACACCAAGATGGTCCCAATACTAGCAGCATTACATGGGCTGGAGGACATGATTGCAGTGCAGCAGCAACAACAACAGGCAGCACAGAGGAGATGCAGGAGGAGGAGGAGGGCAAGACAGGCACAGCAAGCACCACCACGGCACCTAGTCATACCACAGAGGCAGCCACCAATCCCCAGGATCAGAGCCAGTCCATTTAACCTAACCCCTGAGCAGATACACACCTTGTACCGTCTGGACCGGGATACCATCACCAGCATCGTGGACATGATACATGATGACATTGTGAGCCTCATAGACATCAGAACTGCCACCCCCCCTCTACTAAAGGTGGTGACCGTGCTCCACTTCCTGGCCACAGGCACCTACCAGCATACAGTGGGGAACATGCATGGCATCTCACAACCAGTATTCTCACGCACGCTGAACCAGGTACTCGATGCCCTACTGAGGCATGCACCTGAACACATATTCATGCCACAGACTGCCCAGGAGATTGCAAACACCAAAGTTGGCTTCTATTCACTGGCAGGCATCCCAAGTTGCATTGGGGCATTCGACTGTACCCATGTGGAATTGGTGGTCCCACATCACAATGAAGATGTCTACCGAAACAGGAAGCAATTCCACTCCATCAATGTCCAAATGGTATGTGACGAAAACAAGATAATCACACATTGTTGTGCCTGATTTCCCGGATCAACCCATGATTCCATGGTCCTGTGGAACTCAACCATCCCACGCTACATGGAGCGACAAGCCGGACAACGTTCGCGGCTACTTGGTGAGTAGCACGGCAAGCACATGGCAGTGTGATTGGGGGGGGTGATACATACTCCAACTGGGTGTGATTGGGGGGGATACATACTCCAACTGGGTGTGATGGGGGGGAGATACATACTCCAACTGGGTGTGATTGGGGGGGATACATACTCCAGCTGGGTGTGATTGGGGGGGGAGAGATACATACTCCAACTGGGTGTAGCTTGTCGTCCGTAGGGCAAATGCACATACACATGTACGCCAATGTCCATCTGAGAAGGCCGCAATCTACCTGAGATGAACCGACATGCAAGTATAAGCTACACAACATAGCAAAAAATCTAGGTCTAGAAACATCAAACATCCATCCACATCCACACTGCACAACATTCAACACCACAAAATACACAAGTCTCCTACATGCCGTTGAGACAGTCATACAGAATCAGCGCTGCACAACCACAATAATGCAATGTGCCCTTGAGTGCATGCAAAGGGATCACCCCTACCCATAGAATTGTACCACGCACCTATAGCACCACTGAAGTGATGCCTCTCAGCATGGCAACATAAATGTTTGAATGGCAGTACACTAGCAGTGTGGTACCAATTCTGCCTGGGGCCAGGGACACGTAAGATCGGGCCTCACCCAGGACATGTCAATTACTTTAGGAGGCATCAATGGGGCATGTTCACTTGCAGGGTGGAGCTCAACTTTACACATTGCAGTCACAAAGATCGTCTGCATGCATGCTGTTAATTGTGGACTTCAATCACAATGCAAAGTCAATTTGTGTGATATGAACAGGCCGCTCTTGAGGTGAACAGTAACCAGACCCCATTCGTCCCCCCATACAGATGATGCCGGCTAGCCCCTGAAGAGGTGGATGCTTACCCCTGTATGGAACCCACAGAACAGGCACGAAGAGGACTACAATCGTGCACATGCTCGTACCCGCGTCGTGATCGAGCAGACTTTTGGCCTTTTGAAAACACGGTTTAGGTGCATTAGCAGGTCTGGTGGTGCTCTCCTGTATGGCCATGAGAAGGTGGCCAAGATCACCATGGCATGTGTCATGCTGCACAATATGTGTATCAGACGGAATGTGCCACTGCCCCCTGACGTAGAAATAGAAGCACCTGATGAGGATGATGATGGTGATGAGGACGGAGTTGACGGGGATGCAGGTCATGCAAGATGGGATGGCCAGGAGGGACATGCTGTGAGACAGCATCTGATCAACCAAATATTCTGAGTTACATTTTTTCTTTTTGTAGGAATGGATATGGGTAGTAATGCCCTGGTGTCTGTTTGGAAGCGCACAATGGACCCTGTCGCCAATAAAGTACACATACACAATGAAGAAGTCCAAGCCTGTGTATGGATCAAACACCAGTGTATTAAGAAATGTAAAGATGTAAGAGTGCATCTCCCCAAACATCCCACCACCCTTCCCCCTCCCCATAACACCCCAAAAACACCCTTCCCCCACCCCCCACAACAGCCCAAAAACACCCTTCCCCCTACGCCCCACAACAGCCCAAAAACACCCTTCCCCGCTCCCCCCACAACAGCCCAAAAACACCCTTCCCCCACCCCCCACAACAGCCCAAAACCACCCTTCCCCCTACCCCCCACAACAGTTCCTTATGTGTCTGGCACAATGTTGTCGTCCAGCTAAACACGTGGAAGCTTGACCATGCGTTCCCTATTTGCCATTGCCACCACCAGCATTAGGAGGCTGGCTAGACGTGCGCCTGGTGGTGCGTGAGGAACGGCGGAGGGGGCTTGTCTGCCTCGAACTGGCGGATGAGGAAGTGGCTGACTGTCCTGGTGGTGGTGGGAACTGGCGGTCCATTGCGTCCGATATCCATGTGAGGACCTCCCTAAGTTGCACAATCTCCCCACACAGCCTGTTTGTACAGGCCTCCATCGCCTCCCTGGAGTGCCTGGCTGTCTCGGTAATCTCTGCCCTGAGACGGACAGCCTCCTCCACATGCTGCCCAACCAGCACAGTTATGTCCTCTTGGCACTGGCTGATGCTGGCCAGGTCAAGGGCACTGTTGTGTTCTGGTGGTGTGGCTGCTGCACCTTCTGATGCAACCAGGACAACAGGTGAAGCCACCGGTGGGCTACTGAAACCTCCCATGTTGTCCTCGCCAGGGACACTGGACCCAGGTGTCTGCTGTGGTGATGGTTCAGGTTTCCAGGGGGGGTTGGGGTGTGCATCTCCATGTGGAAATCTGTCGTATCCACCACATCTGAGAGTGGTGCAGTGGCTGCCGCCTCTCCTGTGGAACTAGTTTCAGCTGAGGGTGGGCCCTCCGTGGCTGGGATCTGTGGTGGTGGGTTCAGCTCAGGAGGTGGGGCAGTTGTTGGTGGTGTGGACAGTTGCATCTTGGCAGTGGCGCGCCACGGATGTTTGCCACTCTGCACGTGGACTCTTCTACCTTTACCCCTTGATGTCGTGGGGGTGTCCTCTGTGTCCTGTGCCCTTGATTTTTTACTTGCAGGGGGTGCCTGAGATGCAGTGCCAGTATCCTCACTGTCTGTATGCGAGCCTGTCGGGGACAAAGAGGGGGATGGCATTGGTTACGGTTCTATGTACTTAATGCAGTATACGTTAATAATGCTGTTGTGGGCATTTGGACTTCATTGGTAAGGATGCAGGTGATGTGTCAGTTCAGTGGCTGATCCATGCATGGTTGTGTGTGGCACTTGTCTCTGGTGATGTGTGTGTGTTTGGGTTTGACACTGACATGGCCAGGGTTGTATGCATGTGTGGATGTTTGGGCATCCATGAGGTGATTCTGGGCTCACATTTGGGGAGACCTGAAGATTCACAGTGCATACTTTAATGTGTACACTCACCTCCATCTGAAGTGGTTGCCACGCCATGCTCCATTGTCCCAACTCCCTCTATTGATTCCACTCCAATGAGGTTGGCGCTGGTCTCTTCCCACTCCTTTAATTTAATGGGCGAATCAGATCCACCTGCTGTGGCAATGTTGTGGTTTGCAGACAAGATGCTTCTGACCCGGAGGCAGAGATCATCCCATCGCTTTCTGCACTCACGCACATTGCGGGTGGTGGTGCCCACAGCACTCACTTTCAAGGCAACCTCTGCCCAGATTGCCTTCTTTCGTATAAGGGTCTCCCGACGCATGTCGCTCGCAAAGACCACAGCGGCATTAGCAGCAAAGGTCTGTGTGAGCATTATTAGCTCCTCCGTGGTAAACTTTTCCTTGCGCTGCCGGTCCGTTGTTTTTTTAACAGCCATAGGCATGTCGAGGGTGTCCCTGTGGATTTCCAATTGCAAACAACTCAAAACAGGTCCAGGGGGCAGAGGATGGCAATGGATTGTGTTTTTAAATATGGGAGCCGTGCTCCTACCCGTTCCTGTGCGATGACGCTATTTCCGGTTCCGCAATTTAACCCCCCGTGGGGGGTGACCGCTATTTGCATGTAGCGTGAGGGCGGAGGTGCTATCTGCACTTTTGTAGAAGCCGGTAAGGGACTTTTTGGGGACTTTAGCGGCATGGCGGTAGGGTCATTACTGGCATGGCGCTATGCTCGTGTCTGCGTACTCGTAATGGTACGTTATTGGCATCCTCTTGCAAGGGCGGACACGTTAATAGCGCCATGCCGATAATTTGCGATTTTTATCGCACAACGTGTAATGAGGCCCAATGACACTTATTGAAACGCATAATATAGCATAGTTATCCGTCCCCATAAATCATTTTTCTAAGTGGGTTCTACAAAACAAGGACTGATGTTTAGCAAAAAAGTCATTATTTCAACAGCTATTCAATCCCATAAATATGGAAAGTACTATAAGTGGCATTTACACTGAAAATACAGGCGTAAAGCTAAATCCGGAAGTGTGACTCATCTGTGGCGGCATTTTCACAAGTAAAGTCGGAATAGCATTTTGGAGCAATTTCCGAGTTGTTCTCGGTTGATTCCTCTTTGTGTACAAGGATGTGTCGTACATATCCTGTGAGAAGTGCCGGCTGCAGATGCGGTATCGATGACCCCTCTTGTCATCCAAGACTTGGTTGACTCTACTTTCAAGGTCTTCAAGTCAATATCCGCAATGTCTGACCGATTCTCTTATTCGATCAACAGACTTAGGGAATACAGGCATTGTAATGCCTTCGGATTTGTCATGGGTCTTCCAAGGGCAACCAAAAATAGAACATGCAGGCATTGCTGTAAATTCTGCAAAATAAAGGTCAACATTATTAGAAAATTATTTTGCATAAGCATGTGAGAAAGAATGAATTGGACCATACATTGTTCGATGCATGCTTTCTTTTGGGCACCACAGCAAAACCAGTGCAACGTGTGCGGCTGTATTATAGGATTAATTTCACAAACGATTCATTGATGTGTTGAAAATCAGAACATGTTACTCATCCCTTGAATGGTCTATCATGCACGAAAATGAAACATGCCTATACTATAGGCACGGTCCGCGAAGGATGCAATACGATGCCAATTAACAATGATAAAAATTGATATACCAATAACATAACAAAAGAAACTCAAGTCAATAGCAATGATACAAATTAACATAGCACTACGGAGTTAGATACTTCGGAATAGATATAAATTTACAAATGAAGGAGATATGATTAGAATACATGTCCTTACCTTGACCAACAAACAGTTGGATTCAGCAAGCAGAGTAATTAGTGGCAGGAGAACAGGGAGATGTTCACAGGTAGCACACTGACGAGTTCACTCGAAGCGGTCACAGAGTAGCACGTTCACGAGTTGACTTGCAGTGCTCAAGGATGTTCTTATGGTAAATATCCAGTGGTTCATAAAGAATAACAAAAAGGGGTGTGTTTGTGAATGAATGACGTGTATATGTTGTGGCATTATGTACATTGCAAGGGCGCGGTCTGCTTCAGAGGAGGCATGCCTGGAGACACAGGGTCTGAGGGAGGCCATGTGAGCAATGGCCCCTGGGCGTGGGATACCTTTTGAAGTGTACATGTTGTTTGGCACCTTGGCCGTTTGCGCCCCTGACAGCCCCCCATGGCAGGGCACATCCACTGGTGTGAACTACCTATGATAGTGGGGGGTGGGATGGATGGGCCGGGAGGCGTGCAGACAAGGCACCGGAATACTGCTGAATGGAGACACACTTATGTGGATTGCAGGGGTGCAGTCTGCTTCAGGGGAGGCCTGCCTGGAGACACGGGGTCTGAGGAGGCCATGTGAGAAATGGCCCCTGGGCGTGGTATACCTTTTGAAGTGTACATGTTGTTTGGAACCTTGGCCGTTTACGCCCCTGACAGCCCCCCATGGCAGCGCACATCCACTGGTGCAAACTGCCTTTGATAGTGGGGGGTGGGATGGATGGGCTGGGGGGCGTGCAGACAAGGCACCGGAACACTGCTGAATGGAGACACACTTATGTGGATTGCAGGGGCGCGATCTGCTTCAGGGGAGGCCTGCCTGGAGACACAGGGTCTGAGGGAGGCCATGTGAGCAATGGCCCCTGGGCGTGGGATAGCTTTTGAAGTGCACATGTTGTTTGTCACCTTCGCCGTTTGCGCCCCTGACAGCCCCCCATGGCAGGGCACATCCACTGGTGCGAACTACCTATGATAGTGGGGGGCGGGATGGATGGGCCGGGAGGCGTGCAGACAAGGCACCGGAATACTTCTGAATGGAGACACACTTATGTGGATTGCATGGGTGCAGTCTGCTTCAGGGGAGGCCTGCCTGGAGACACGGGGTCTGAGGAGGCCATGTGAGAAATGGCCCCTGGGCGTGGGATACCTTTTGAAGTGTACATGTTGTTTGGAACCTTGGCCGTTTACGCCCCTGACAGCCCCCCATGGCAGCGCACATCCACTGGTGCAAACTGCCTTTGATAGTGGGGGGTGGGATGGATGGGCTGGGGGGCGTGCAGACAAGGCACCGGAACACTGCTGAATGGAGACACACTTATGTGGATTGCATGGGTGCAGTCTGCTTCAGGGGAGGCCTGCCTGGAGACACGGGGTCTGAGGAGGCCATGTGAGAAATAGCCCCTGGGCGTGGGATACCTTTTGAAGTGTACATGTTGTTTGGAACCTTGGCCGTTTACGCCCCTGACAGCCCCCCATGGCAGCGCACCTCCACTAGTGCAAACTGCCTTTGATAGTGGGGGGTGGGATGGATGGGCTGGGGGGCGTGCAGACAAGGCACGGAACACTGCTGAATGGAGACACACTTATGTGGATTACAGGGGTGCGGTCGGCTTTAGGGGAGGCCTGCCTGGAGACATAGGGTCTGAGGAGGCCATGTGAACAATGGCCTCTGGGCGTGGGGTACCTTTTGAAGTGTACATGTTGTTTGGCACCTTGGTCGTTTACGCCCCTGACAGCCGCCCATGGCAGCGCATCCACTGGTGCGAACTGCCTTTGATAGTGGGGGGGTGGATGGATGGGCCGTGAGGCGTGCAGACAAGGCACCGGAACACTGCTGAATGGAAACACACTTGATTCACTTAAAAACTGAAACAACCATTGATAAAAACTAAGTTGTGTTTTATTTGGTTTCTTATTTTGATGGCACAAAAATACTACACTATGTAAAGTTCTGGTTGCAGCTTGGCGAGGGAAAATCCCCTGTACTGACCACTGTCGCTGGGGAAAGTTTGTCTAATGGCGCCAACGACACAGGCGGGTATTACTCGTCGAACGCTGTGTCCAAGCCTCCCATGTAGCCACCATTTGTATGAACGATAGGCCACCAGCCGGTACCACCTATGAAAGAGAAAGATACAATCTGTTTTTAAATGACCAAGATAAGTGTATTAAACCTTGGTTGTCAATGACAATTCTTGTATGCAATGACATTTTTGCCAGGACAAATGCTAAGTAGACACTGCACAATATTGAACGACTTTTATGCGACTATTACTAGAGAATTGCAAGACTAAACGGATATGACAATGATATCTTGAAGTTACGAGAATATAGGGGACAACCGTGAAATAGTAGTGGCCTAACTGACATCACAACCAGACTACACTTACTCATTACTTGGATTACGAGGGCGAACTGTTGCGCGAAGTTCGTGCATAAGCACCATCAAAATTCTCAACACGAATCGTGTGAGACAGACTGCCATGAAGTCTAGCAGCTCGGTAACGCATTGCGGCTGTGGAACGCCTTGTGATATCTAGGACAAGCATCCAGAGTTTTCTCGGCAGCAGCAGTTCTCCACCTCGGATGGCATTAGTGCGCACCGATTGCAGGCACACCAGGTGGAAACGCCGTCCATGCGACTAGGCCCAGGCTCTTCATCTGTTGAAACGCCCGCCCAACTGTTGTCCAAATCCCCATCGTCTACAGAGCTTGCTCTTTCTAGTAATTCCTCCTCAGAATACTCGTGCTCGTACAGGTAGGGCATTATTGTTGCCATTGTGTGGTAAAGAAATGAAAATAATTTATAGCGGTCGTACTGGTATCTGCTCACACGGGCTACAAGCAACGAAGGTAGCTGACCAGAGCACAGAGACGAGTCACAGAATACTCAAAGAAATACAGCGAGAGGAATGGAAAAGAAAATCTGCTGTTGTGTGTTGTGAAATGCTCTGTTTATACTTGTCGAGGAAAGAGGCTTCCTGCCATTTCCATGGCGACACGTCATTAGCTGAGGCGCAGAGAATGTTGAAACGAGACGTGCTTTGGTGTTGTGAAGTGGGCGGAACGTGTCTAGTGATGTCAGGGACAGGGGCGGGGGATATGATTTAGTGCTGCAAACGCAGGTCACCCAGGGCGATGCAGCAAGTGATAGGATTATCACAAAATGGCCGCGCCCTGCTGCCTGATTTTGCTTGTGTTCAACAGATGAAAACTTGGGTAAGGTGCATAGGAAATGTTTGTACGATCGATCGAATTATGATTAAAAGCACGTGGCCGACCCATAGGGACAATAATATTGTTTGAACGAACCATTCCTTTAATGATGACAATTAGTCGTCGCTTCAAATAGTGTAAGAAATTATCATACCTGTTCAGAGCAAAACAGATAAAGAGAAAGTACGTGCTGTAATGTGGTAAATGAAAGTTAGCACATAGTCTTGTAACAGAAAAAAGTGAAGTGCAAATCCGAAAACACCGGATATATTACTAAGAGGGCAGAACAGAAAACAGCAGTCTCACCTTGAATGGCGTCGAAGATAGGTCTTTGGACAGAATATAGGGGTTAGATCCCTAAACAGGTCACGTTCGGGGCCTGAGACCTGTGGTGATGTCGAATCTAAATAGAGTTTGTTGCTGAAAAGAGGACATCGGACCGCAACATCAGGTTGTGATGATTTCACACGCAAACATGCGAGTGACGTCATTTGTAAACAAAAACAAAACAACGTCATGTCCAAAAAGGACAGAACGAGAATCGTCGAAGTTGATTGAAAGTACTGAGAGATGAGAAGAAGTGTTTCATGAATGGGGCCTTATTAAATTCCACATACCAATAAGTAAGGCATGTGAGTGGACAGAAAGCTTCCAAAAGGAAGTTTAGAAACAATGCTTAAGATGCATATATCCAAACTCTAATTTCCATCTTTTCTGCTCCTTGTTTTATCGTGACAAATCACTCTGACATGGAACCTGAGCATGTTAGAGTGAGGTTTGGAGCATCTCTCAGTCTGTTGACCATGATTCTAAGGAAGGTGAAAAGGTGACTACTGGCCTCAAATTTCAAGATGCACCTCCACTCAACCTTAACTTCTTGTCTCCCATAAGCCTCAGAATATAATGGAAATGTCTCCGTTTTCACACTACCGTTTCCCTCTTACGCCAACTGGCAGATGCTTGTTTTGTTCCTCAGGCAGTACAATGTATGAGAGAGAGAGAGAGAGAGAGAGAGAGAGAGAGAGAGAGAGAGAAAGAGAGAGAGAGAGAGAGAGAGATACATTTGGGAGCTAGAAAATGGAACCTGTCTGCATGCAAATGGTCCAGGATAGAAATGCAGGGTTGTAGGTTCTTTTGCCTTGTGAGGCTTACTCCCCACACTACCCGACTCCCCTCTAAGATTTACTGTCACATTACACTACACACAAAAAACCTCACATATGGCTGCTAGAGGCATAGTTGTTATAAGTCCGATATTAACACAGTCACAATAAAGCTATCCTCTTTAGCCCTGTCACACTTTCCCGCATCAGTGGTTAACTACACCCAAAGTGCTACATTATATCACATAGTGGGCTATTCCAAATGGATGACACACTCCCAAGTTTCCCTATCGAACCCATTGAAAGCAGATTGGCACCCAGGAACTGGGTAATTCCGACCTGCACCCATCAAGACCACAGGTTTGGCATCTACCTTTCCCACTGTCCTACTAATAAACACTAACCCCCATTTTTCCAACAGAGCCAAGCGCGGAGAATCCACTAATAGTGGCAGACGGGCGCTATACAAGATAATTTACATTACGTTACATGTAATGGGGTGCATCTATTATTAAATGGATCAGACAAGTGTTTACTCTCATGGTAATCTTTCACATACAAGTTAAGCTGTGTTTGAAATAATGTCAGCAAGCATGATCCACATAAATCGCTGGTGCTTTAATATGGGTTTGTTGTTTGTTTGTATAATACAACCAGTCATTACTGTGTCATACATCAAAATGCTAACCCATTGTTCCCCTAATCCAATCCAAACTATGTGTCCTAGATGAGCTAACGAAATATAACCCACATCCTTTTCTCCTTATACTCAGCTTCTGCTCCTCGTTTTCTTTCACCAATCTGGAATTTGGAAATTGTATTCTTAAGTAAATTTACCACCTCCAGATGAACAATGGCCGTGCTTGTGCTTTTTTGTAATAACAATGTCACACCAAGTGAATTTTGAATTTCATTGTGTAAAACAATCTGACTTTGCATGTTACCCTTTTGTCAAAATCTTTTTTAGTGATTTAATTTTGCTGAGATTGTAAAATGTTATATTGGCAGTGGCATTGCATTCGGTTTCGTTTGAATGCTCAGGCTTTAGTATAGCAACAACTCCTACCGTGTTAAACAGGGCGACTATGCGCACATTAATTTCCTGATTCATTTTACATCACACCCACCCACACAACCAGGCATTTACTGCACGCTATGATTTTGTAAACTCCAGACAAGCTGCACGTTTCAAAAGAAAAGAAAACTCTTGCACAAAAGGAGTGGAAAATTGAAATGTGAAGTCATGCATGTTTTGAATAGAAAGCTTTGTATACGGAAAGGACAAGAATATGGGCCTCATTACATTGTTGGTGGTGCAGGAAAAAAGTGGCTGTAATTTTGTTACTGCCACTTTTCCCACGGTATTACCACCTGCGCAATTACCGAGTAGTAATTCTGCCGATTTTGGGAGTAAAAGTGGCGGATTTACCAGAGTAATTCCACCGGTGGTAATTCTGCCAAAAAACCCCAATGGAGTCTGTGGACTCCTGAAAATGGGTGCTTACACCGCCTACCACCACTTGAAATCTCGTGGTAAACCCATAGGACAAAATGGAAGCAACAGTAATTCCGCTTGGCGACATTCCGGCAGATTTAATGCTGCCAAACTCATAATAAGGACCTATGTGTTTTAAAACTTTAAAAACTTCCCACAGATGCCAAGTTCTCACATATAATTTTTTAAAGTATGGTTATAAATAAAGCATCGTGAGAAGGTGGGACTGTGACAGAAGATTGTAATATTCAAAATTGATTTGTGTCATTTTTGTAGAATAATTTCATTATGTCAGCATTTCTGTCCAAAATAATGCATTTTTAGGGTGCAATTCAATTAAGACTACCTAAAAAAATACTCTTTTAGCATGCCCGATGCCTATAGTCTCCACTACGCTTGTGCACACGGAAACATGCTTACTGTGTGTGGTGCTGTTAATCATTTTGAGGTCATTCTTTTCACTTCCCCAAGCTGTTCATTAAACTTATGGCTTGATTTCTGGGGAAATTATCGTCAGAAGCGGATGTTTTCAAAAAAATAGAAATGGTTACAGACAGCCACTGTTTGTTCTATTGAGTATAAACATCACTAATCACCTATTAGATGCTCCTTAATTTCCAAAGCTAGTGCCTTATCTCTAGCTTTATGTGGCTAATTCACGAGTTAAGTGCACACATCTTGCATGGGCTTGGGCTTCACTTAGCAAGTTCCAATCCTGCAGTGAAGCTGACACAGCTTTTCACCCTTTCAAGGCAGATACATTGGGCCTAATTCACAGAAAAAGTGCTTAGTCCATGCAAAGTAGTACCGTGAGCGTGAACATTGCGTGTCCAAAATGGACAGTGCCGGGAGCTGGTCCACAGAATGATATGCGCACAGAAACCTGCAGCGCAAAGAAAAATAAGTAGTGGCTGGCATGCCCACAACACACCCCCCAGGACATAACGAACTGTGTAATTACTGTGTAATTGTAGTGCTGTGTAATTATTCTGAGCCACAATGTGAAGTGTGACATTGGCCGGATGAATGGGAAAGAAGTTATCAAGGATTTCTTACCAGCAATCACCGTTACTTACACTCCTCTACGGGGCTTGACAAGTCCTCGTCCCAGTACCTCCACTAACCTGCGCCCCCCAATCCTACCTTAAGGCCGCACCCACATGTCCTCATCCCAGTACCGCCACTAATCTGCACCCCAAAATCAGCATCACTCTACACCCACTCCACTTCCACACAGTACTTGCCCCAGCAAGGTGCAAACTTGCATTCATACCCCCATACAGATTACCCAAATGGCCACACTTCCATAGCAAATTACCAACACGTGGTATTGGATGAAATGTCAAATGTCTGAGTGAGATCCTTTTGAATCAGTTTGCTGCAGAGGTCCATGATGAAGCCCCAGGCACCTTAGTAGTCCTCACCCACACCCATGTAATCTGGCCACACCACTCTCTTGACAACAGCTCACTGGATGTGCCCTCCATATCCCTTACACTTACAAACACAACAATTGGACTTCCACTGATGTACTAATCATGTTGCTGCTGAACACATAGAACTGTATGCTGGCACACACTCATCTGTTGTGCAAAGGGCACAGACTCATTCCCAACAGCAATGGATACCTATACCCACTCATAGACCCTAGAAACTGCTGAACAGGCTTGCAGGCCTTACTCATTATGATGTTGGTGTCAGCCTTACAATGTTTTTAAGTGCAAGGACACTTGCCAGCTACGCACCTTCAATGCTCCTGGCCCAGTTTACCTTCCTCAACTCTTCGGGGTTCTGTCTTCCATGAACTACACCTGTCAGATATCCTCCTCCAACATGATCACTTGGAAGCAGTGCTGGTGGCCCCAGGGCAGTCATTTCTTCCATGGTTTCCTGCTCTGATCACACTCAGGTGTACAACAACAGCAAACCACATAGTGTTTGCTGCTATAGCTTGATCATCTGACCTTCAGGTTACATAGTGTTCATGTGAGTAGCGGAGCCCATTGAATCAAAGGCATCCAACAACCATTCTTATTGTCGTAGTGTGCAGGATCATAGTGGCAGCATGTGTCCTGCACAACGTTGCAACACGCCGGGGCCTGCCGGTGGACATGGTGGTGCCCCCACATCCCCAACCACATGCAGGCCCGCTGCGCATGGGAGGCGAAAGGGCACGTGGTGAGGCAGCCCGTACGCAGCTGGTGGCTAATTACTTCACATAAAATCACACCCCTGTGGAGTGCACACAGCCCTGGCACATACCAGCTGACAATCAATGATGATGACATAAGGGACACTTAACTATCATAACCATACCATCCTGAGATTGGTCACCTGGAAGTGTTACATTGTGTGCATCCCTACCAACCCAAACACCACCAATGCTGTGTCATCAAAAGACATACATCTATGCTGCTAAATTCATTACCCCCTTGCTAAATACAACATGAGAACAGCACCATGTCACCAAACCCCTCCCCAGCTCCACCACCAAACACACCATGGCATGTCATGCAATGTGAAAGCAAACAAAGCAATGCACAAGACCTGACACAAGTGTCACAAAGTACACTGTCCCTAATGGAAACTGCCCACACACAATATGCTCCCAGAAATGTATAACTAACAGCACACATTACCAAATACTTACCACCAACACAATGCTGCAACACACCATGGCAAAAATTCAAAAAATGACAGTACTAAGTTCAAGTAGTGGTAGTCTTACAACCTGAATACGCCAGCACATCGACTCCTTCCAACTGTAGAGTGTTGCTGCCACGCAAATGTCTCAGTGTACTGCATGCAACATGAACTGCATCTGCAAAGTAGACGGCCTTGTGAAGACATGAGGAAGGAACCTGCAGATTAGGAGGAAGACAGGGATGCACAAGCACATATCAATACACCATGCAGTGTACAATACAACAACAATAACCACTAGGGATGTCTACACAGTATTGACTACAGACTGCCCACACAGCTCATGGGAGCCCAACGTCACTGTGTAATTCACTGTCACTTGGTCACACCCTTTGCAAGCCCATGGAAATGGGAAGCGGGAGGGGTGTGTGTCTCACGAATCCAAGCATCTAACCCAAACTCAGGACAAGCCTGCATGTGCCCAGCCGGAATACAGTGGATGCCCACGGGAGCCACACAAGGCAACACACTGTAAAAAAAAAAAAAAAATCTAAAATGGCCATGTGGGGGGTAGGCGGATGGGGGAGGCCACGCAGGAGGTTCTAGGACAGGGTACACACCAACACCCACCTGCGTGGATGTTGGGAAAAAAAAACTCCTTGGGCTCATGGCCTGCACGGCTATGCCATTGTGGGAGAACTGCTGTCGCTCTGCTCATCCTCTGCTGCTGCATCAGGAGGCGGTGGCACAATGGAAGGCAGCCCACGCAAAGTCCTGGTATGGTCCTCCATGACAGCAAGCATGCGGGTCTGGAAGGTCTGATTCTGGAGGATTAAAGTGCGGAGATCCCCATGCAGCACATCACGGGTTGCCTGCATTTCTGCACGCATGGCCTCGCGTGATGCCCAGATCTGTGTTGCATGCAGCTCAGCTGAGAGCAAACGTGTGAGCTGCTGTGGCTGCTGTTCTGCCCTAACAATTCGGGAAGCCTCAAGTTCAAGCAGACTCTGCCTGAGGTTATGGAGTTCCACCCTCATGGCTTCCCTGTGGCCCTGTGACTCTATTGATATGGATTTGCGCAGAGTCTCCAGTGCCACCCGTCGGTCCCTAATGGACGCTAACATGCCTTCCTTGTGTGATTGGTAAATGGAGTCTGTTGCCTGCTGTTGTTGCTCCATTTGCCTTTCAGGGGGGATAATGGAAGTGGCCACCCTCTCCATTGCCTGAGCCATCATTTCTACTGATGCTGCCTGTTGGGTTGCCATACCGTACATGGAGTTTTCCCATACAGTATTGCCTGGTGGCGCACGGCCCCCGCTTCAACGGGCACCACACCTGTTTGGGGCAAGGCGATCTGCACCTTGCTGTGCTGGCACTGCCTGAGGCTGCAGGACTGCATCCCCCCTCTGATCTGCTGGCCGAGGAACAGGATCAGATGCTGTGGAGTGTGACCCTGCATCCGTAACCGTCAAAGGTGGACCTACCAACACTGACATCCCCATAGAGGGTTATACCCCTGGTACAGGTGGGTTGGACAGAACAAAATCCCTGGCAGAAACACTTACCTGCTACGGCACATAAGTCTCATCATCCGACTCAGCACCTGAATAGAGGTCTGGGGAGATGCACCCAGAGACACCCCTGGACAGTATGGTCTGCAGTAACATTGGGTTTTCACCCACCACCACACCACGTCCCCCACTGGTGTCCGGTCGTGCCTGAGATTCCTCCTGGGTCTGCACCCTCTCCTCAACCTCAACAGCACCAAGTGAGTCATCACCTGTAAAAACATGAAAGACAACAAATGGAAACAGGCATGAGCACCATAGCGCACACATAGGCTGTGACAAGCCAGAGATCCAGTACATGATTTACACATGTCCCACATGACTATAACCCTGCCATGCATGCACTGTCAAAGAGTTGGAAGTGGAGTCAAAAAGGCAGACACTGGGGAGAGCAAGATGGAAAACCAACACATTTGCAGCATGTTGGGTAGCACTGGCACCACACATCAGGCTGTGAGTGGCATGTCCAATACACATACATGACACATGCCACCACACAGATTTCATGTAGCATAGCCACTGTAAATTACAAAACTACAGCAATATGTCAGTGAATGAGTACTGTCACACATCCATGTCACATCGACATGATGCGAAGATTGATGCTGAATAGTGTTGCAAAATATGCATGTGCCACACACTGAAACACATCCAGTGTCCAATAGTGCAGTCATTGTGGGCTGATCAATGGTTGGTCACTTTAACATTACAGGAAACATCTGTCATCTTCCACATGCAAACAGGCCCTAACAAAAAATGTCTGCAGCCCAATACTCCATCGGCCTGAATGGTGTAATCATTAACATAACCAGGTAAAAATAGTGGCCCAGTGTGGGCTGTAAACAATGACCCCAAGCATATCACATATGTTGCAATATGGCAGAATAATGGGTAGCAAAAATGGGAGAGTGGAAACAATCAGCCTGAATGAACACTTACAAAATCTGAACAATGTAGTTGCAAGATGACAGTTCAAGGTAAAGTGCACTAATGTGGGCCTAATTGGCAACTGCGGGCAGAAGGGATACAGTCATACCCAAATCCAAGGCACGTGAATGTATGGGAGGAAGCAAATAGGTGTCCCATAACACTCAGGAGTACACACCCTCACCTGGCACTGAATCAGAACCCGTCACCCAAACAACATACACATGGATTACACACACACACACGCATGGGCACTCACCGGACAATGCGTCGTAATCAGGTAGTTCTCCCACACCTTGGATCTGGTCCTCTGTGACGAAGGTCCCAGCAACAGACTCATGTTCAGTGAGTTTGTTGTCCTCTTGTGGAGACCCACCGCCAGTCACCAGAGTAGCGGCATGATTTGAGGCCAGCTTGTTTTTTGTTCTGCGTTTCAGGTCATTCTACCGCTTGTAGCAATCATCACCTGTGCGCCTCACAAATCCAAGGGCACTTATGCGGTCCGTGATGGTCTGCCAGTGTGCCCTACGTTGACCAGGTGTGGTCTTGCACCCTGCAGTCACCAACATTTCGCGGCTATGTGCTGACACATAGCTCACAAGTGCATCAAGTTCGGGGTAATTAAAGCGAGGCTTCCTTGACGTGACGGACTATGTAGCTGTGTCTGGGGTCTCAGCCTGTAGTGCAAGAGCACCCTTCTTCCTCTTCTTCAAAGGTGGAGCAGAGCCTGAGTGGCTTGCGCCGCTCTGGTCAGTAGGGGCAGAAGCGCAGGTGGACTGGGTACTGGGAGTGTGTGAAGGCACAATGACCATAGGTCTTGGTGCAGGCATTGGCTGAAGTGTGATGTTGGCAGGGGCAATGTCAGTTTGATGGACCAGGACCGACACTGTCCCGGCTGGGAGACTCAGAGCTGGGGTGGATAGAGCTGCAGCTGCCCCTGCAGCCTCCCCACCCTGCCTACTTGGGGCAGCAGATGACATCGCTGCCCCAGATCCACGTGGCCTGGTGACATCAACTTGCACCGACACACGTGGCTTAGACTTGCTGACCTGGAAGTCAGCCTGGGAGTCATCCTGTGCCGGCTCAGGTGCCACAATGGGCGGGTCCAACAAGGGCTGAGCTAGGATGGTGTCAGCCACGTTTCCCTCAACCCTGGGGGGGGGCATGAGTGTCCCTGATTGGTCCTCCACACATCAGGGTCTAGGGGCACCCTGCAAATCCTGGTCACGTCCCCTACTGCGCCAACCACGCCCACCTTTTGGAGGATGGCCACCTTTGCCTCCCTTACCGCTAGGTCGCCTCCCAACCATGGCACTGATGTTGTTGTGCATATGGGAGTTGCAGTAAACAATTGTCCTGGGCAATTGGGGGTGAAAGGGGTAGGGTACTAGATGGAATTCATACCCTAGTGCTCTAGCAAGGCTGTCTGTGACCCCTGAGGGAAGATGACGGGTCACGCAATGCACAGGCACCCCAAAAACAAAATGTAACGTGCACGCAACCCCTCCTAGACCACGTGCGTGGAAAAATGAACCCGCACTACGCTGTGGCACCCAGAAACACAAAAACAAGCGTACGCGTGTTACACGCAACCTACAATGACCTCTGAAGGGGTACGCGACACACGGGGCAAGCACAGTTGATAAATGCGTGCGAGACTCACCGTCTGCCTGGAAAAAGAATGTGAAAAAAATGCGTGTGTGTGTGTAGGCAACACCCCCGCCAAAAGAAGAACTGTACGCTGTCTGAGGAGACAGGACAAAAGAAGAAGTGAATGCTGTTTGAGGAAACAGGCCCAAAGAAAATAAAGAACGCTGTCAGAGGTAACAGGGAGTACCAACTTGAAATGCTGTGAAGTAATCGTGTGTGAACCGACAAGAAGTACAGAATTCACCCACTCGCTCTCCACGAAAAGCACGTACAAGGGAATGGGGTCCTACATGTACCTTTTAAAGCGGCCCACACATACAGCGTCACTTACGCGTGTACACGCTAAGGCCCTTTCCTCCAATTACACGGGCTGACACTCGGACGTGCAATTTTTGGACGTGTACGATGAACATGCACCCGTGTTGATGGAAACCCCAGCGCGCGTCACGTCACTTACGTGCGTAGGCCCTTTCCTCGGATTACATGCATCCACACGTGGACGTGCAGTTTTTCCACGCGTGCTGAACCACTATGCCCACGTCACAAGGGAAACGCCCGCGCGAGTCACGTCACAGAAGCGCTTACGCGCAAAGGGCCTTTGGTCCAATGAAACCGCGTACGTGTGCTGACGCATTTACGCGCGAAGGTCCTTTCCTCGAATTACACGCTGACGTGCAAGATTTTCATGTGCCAAATCACTCTGTATCAAGCTGGCCATGCAACAACACACAGAAGACCACGCTCCTGCACAGAAGGCCGAATTACTGCCCCCCAGAGCCCCGAGCACACTCCCACCTTCCATCTGCTGCTGCCTGACTGCCTGCTGCCCACGTGCCCTGCTATTTGCTGCCTGCACGTCAGCCAGGGGTGCAGTTGCTGTGACCACCCCTGCTGGAACCAAAGACCCCCGACTGGGATACCATCGCTCCACAGCCCAGCCCAAGGACCCAGTTTCCCACCTACTCCTGCCTCTGGGGTTGCCATGTTGGGCACAACACCATTGGGCACCACTGGCAACCCCCAGCCAGAGAGGTAGAGGGCCACCAGCTTCAGTGCCAGGGAAGTTGGTGTCCTGGTGGAGCAAGTCCTGGGGCAGTATGATGCCGTCTCTGGAAGTTCGTGTGCCGACAATGAAGGACGGACCAGGATCTGGATGGACATTGTGACTGCCATCAACGCTGAGGGGGTGGCCGTCCTCAATTTACACCATGTCAAGAAGTGCTGGGAGGACTTCAGGTCCAGGACCCTCAACAAGGCCCAGCGTCTCTTGAAGGCAGCGGATGCCAAGGGGTGCCAGGGCCTCCTGTCCGAACACCAGATGAGGGTCCTGGAACACATATGCCCAGCGCTCCACGTCCAGGTCCTTGAGAGGCAGACCCATCTGGAGTCGAGCGGTAAGTGTACATGCATACTGATTGGACGCTGTGCGTGTGGTGGTGTGCCAGTAGTGTGCAGGTTGCACATGTGTTTTCGTGGAGCCACGTAGGCATGTGTATGAACAGGGGCATGAGGCTGCCACATGTGAGTCCTCTTATGTGTGGGACACATCAATGGTGTATGTGTTGGTAAGCATGCTGTGCAAATGCAGGTGTGGTAGCACACATGTTTGAATTTCTGTGTAAGTACGTTGGCATGGTTGTGGTGTCACACATGGATGGTGGTTCCTGCTGCATGTATCTGCACTGTGTACATGTGCATGTGTGTGTATTTGATAAGTGTGCAACTGTGATGCAACATGGATGCACGTGACACTGATATGTATAAGGCTGAATGCCAGATGTGACATGTATGGCGATGGCATCACTGCGACAGTTGGAAGAGATGTAGACATGCATGTAAGTGTGGTGGCGTGTGTGCATGTCTAGTGCAGTCCCTGTGTTTCATGTGATGTCAGGCTCACCTTCAGCTGTTCATGCTGTTGTATGTGTATGGATGTTGCTGCCTGGTGCAATATTGCTGTGGAAATGCTCATGTGTGTGAGTTGAAATTACATGTGTGTTGTGGAGTGTGATGCCATGTCTGAAGTTTGACACTGCCACTCATGTGCAACTGTCATGTGTGTATCAGTCCATTGTACAGTGCCCTGATGTCTGTGTTTTATCTCTCCCTGTCTGCAGCATCAATTGATGAAGACGGCAGAGAGGGTGCTGTGGAGCACAGCGGCATGGATCGCACCACCAGCCGGAGACGCAAGCCCCGGCTCCCCTCCCAGATTGTCATCGGGGAGTGAGGAGTCTGGTGCTGCATCCCAGGCCGCAGCTGCCGAGGGTAGGTCCAAGAGGCAGAGGTCGGAGGTGGACTCCTCGGTAGCAGAAGGGGCAGCTGAGACCCCACAAGGTCCAACGGAGGAAGATGGCACGGAGTCATCCAGGTTGGTGGGGGAGGAGGCCGCGGAAGGGACACACACGGGGTCTGGAGGTGGGGATTCCACTGGTGCTAGTGGTGCAGTGCAGGGACAGGAGGAAGCACAGGCCGCCGCAGAGGTGCCTGTGTGTAATACTGTCCCTGATCCTGTCACTGCATCATCTGGCACCAGCAGGGATGCCTACGTCCAGACCCGTTTTCAGGGAGGGGATGAGTGCAAAACAACTGGCCTTCCTCTCCCTGCGGATGTGGCTATCCGGGGCCGTGTTGAGCCTGTCCTGAGTGGGATAGCGTTGCGTCAACGGGACATGCGAGGTGACCTGCAGTCTTTTCGTGGAGAGACTGCACGTCGTCTCGCATGCCTCTTGACCACGTTGACCTACTGGGACGGGTCACCAGTGCTGGATTCCTCCGTGTGCTGGATCTTCTTGCGACCCCCTCCTCACCTGAACCTCCTACGTGCCAGTCGTCCTCCATGCCATCTTCCCACCCATGTGTCACCTGGGTACCCTGTGGAGCTGCCCCTGACCCAGCGGCCAGGCTGGTGGAGGACACATCCCTGCCACAGTCGGGAGTCGGACGTCCAGCAGGAGTGGCTACCACGACAACTGCACCCCAGCCAGAGGAGGACATGCAGGCAGCAAGAGCCAGGGCGCAGGCACAGACACAGGCACAGCAGCAGCAACATGGTGGGAGCAATGATGGCTCTGGGCCTTCAACATCGGAGGGGCAGGCATCGGCCATAGGGCAGGAGGACCCCGGATTTCAAGTGTCTTCCGTGTGGCAGCGGTTGGGCCACGCCATAGATGCGGAGCGGCAGCAGGCGGAAGAGGCACGGCTCACAATGGTCCATGCGGAGGGCCCTGAGGCGGGCCGAGTGCCTCGAGGCTATTTGCAGGGAGTTGGAGGTGAACATATTGTCGTCCCTGCGAACCCTCAGGGCCATGGAAGAGGACCACCTCCAGGACATTGAGCGGGAGTTCGATGATGCCCTGGCCCGGGACATCAATAAGTGAGCCGTCGGACTAGCCCACTGCCATTGGAAATAGTTAGATAGTGTTATGTTTCCTTTCTGTTTTTGTTTATTTTGGGCCGCTTGGACAATGCACCACATTTTTGTATATAGTTCATTATTAGGTAGGGTTTTTTGTAGGTTTCGTTTCATTTGTTGGGCTCATGGACCCTGGATTGGTGATTTGTATATAGTTGAACAGTGGATGTTTCTCGTTTTTATTTTAATTTCACCATGGCGCAATGGATTTCATAAAAAAAAATTCCCTTGGATTTGCTTTGTTGGACTGAGACTTTGGACAAATTTTCATTTGGAGTTCTTTGGATTCTGATTTCATATTTTTTATTTTTTTCCAGACATGCTGCATTTTATTTATTATTCCCATTATTGATTTATTTTTTTCCATTACATTCATGTTGTGTTCAATACATTTTTGTTTCATACTTCGATGTGTGGTATTCTCTCATTCACATTCACTTGCACCCATTGTGTGTGTGTGACGGACATGTGTTCATGTACATACTTGCCACCCACAGAGAAATGGCCATACTTGCCATTCGGGTTGTATCATGTAATGGCCATTTCTCTGTGGGTGGATGCAATACTTGTTTGGGTCTTTGTGCTGGGGTGGCGTGGGGTGTGGTGTGGTTGGCCATGAGGCCCATGATTGAGGATCGTCATGACGTGGGTGCTGGGGGACATGTGTGGGACATGAGTGGGGGCCTGCTGGCAGGTGCCCCTGACTGCTGGGGGGAGTGCTGGGGGACATGAGTGGGACATGAGTGGGGGCCTGCTTACAGGTGCCCCTGACTGCTGGGGGTTGGGGGTGCTGGGGGACATGTGTGGGGGCCTGCTGGCAGGTGCCCCTGACTGCTCGGGGGTGGGGGTGCTGGGGGACATGAGTGGGGGCCTGCTGGCCGGTGCCCCTGACTGCTGGGGGGTGGGGGTGCTGGGGACATGAGTGGGGGCCTGCGGCAGGTGTCCCTGACTGCTGGGCGGTGGGGGTGCTGGGGGACATGAGTGGGACATGAGTGGGGGCCTGCTGGCAGGTACCCCTGACTGCTGGGGGGGTGCTGGTGGACATGAGTGGGGGCCTGCTGGCAGGTGCCCCTGACTGCTGCGGGGTGGGGGTGCTGGGGGACATGAGTTGGTTATCACTAGTGCAAGGTGACATGTGGCTTGGCTGGGGGGCATGCCCATGGTGGATGGGCTGCCTGCGGGACATGACCTGGGTTGCAGGGTAGTCCCCTGTGGTGAGGGCTGCCTGCAGGGGCCATGGAGGGTGTAGAGGGAACACCTGGGAGGACCCACACTGCCAATTCACGTGTAGGACTCCCCGCGCACCCCCGAAATTCACGTGCCCTGCTCTGTGACAGCAAAATCGCGTGTGAAACTTCCCGCGAACCCCAGTTATACACGTAACCCACTCGCTCAGGGCATTTCGCGTGTGAAACTTCCCACGCACCCCCGAAATACACGTTTCCCTCTCCAATCGCGTGTGAAACTTCTCGCGCACCCCAGAAATACACGTACCCCACTCGCACAGGGCCTATCGCGTGTGAAACTTCCCGCGCACCCCAGGAATACATGTACCCCGCTCGCATAGGGCCTATCGCGTGTGAAACTTCCCGTGCACCCCAGGAATACATGTACCCCACTCGCACACTGCATTTCGCGTGTGAAACTTCCTGCGCTCCCCCAAAATACACGTTCCCCTCTCCAATCGTGTGTCAAACTTCCCGCGCACCCCAGGAATACACGTACCCCACTCGCACAGGGCATTTGGCGTGTGAAACTTCCCGCGCACCCCCGAAATACACATTGCCCTCTCCAATCGCGTGTGAAACTTCCTGCGCACCCCCGAAATACACGTTCCCCTCTCCAATCACGTGTGAAACTTCCCACGCACCCCAGGAATACACGTACCCCACTCGCACAGAGCCTATCACATGTGAAACTTCCCACGCACACCAGAAATACACATTCCCCTCTCCAATGGTGTGTGAAACTTCCCGCGCACCCCAGGAATACACGTACCCCACTCGCACAGGGCCTATCGCGTGTGAAACTTCCTGCGCACCCCAGGAATACACGTACCCCCTCGACAGGGCATTTCGCGTGTGAAACTTCCCGCACACCCCCGAAATACACGTTCCCCTCTCCAATCGCTTGTGAAACTTCCCACGCACCCCAGGAATAAACGTATCCCACTCGCACAGGGCCTATCGCGTGTGATACTTCCCGCGCACCCCAGGAATATATGTACCCCACTCGCACAGGGCATTTCACGTGTGAAACTTCCCGTGCACCCCTGTTATACACGTACCCCACTCCAATCATGTGTGACACTCCCCGTGCAGCAGGGTACGTGTATTCGGAGGGGTGCGCAGGGAGTTTTACAGGTGTTTTCATGGTTGGCGGCCTGTGCGCCATGTACGGGATTTGTGCGCTGTGCATGGCGCATGGGGAGGGGTTGGGGGTGTAACTGGAGCTGCTGCAGGGTCGCTGCGCCACTCTGCACCATGGCTGGTTTTGGAAACTAAAATCCATGAATACGCTGTGCGCGGAAATGGATTTTAGCGCACGCGGCTGGTGCAGTAATTTGCACGCGCACACTGTGCGCCAGCCGTGTGCGCCACTTGTGCGATGAATTCTATGAATTACCCCCATTGTTGTCTGACTTTGTGCAGGCGATAACGCACTGGATGAGGAGCAGGAGGAGGCGGAGGCACAACCTTTCACCAGTGCAGCCCGGGGGGCTGTGTCTGGTGAGAATCCTCTCCTGTGGCAGGTGACAATCAGGAGACCTGCCAGCTCGCCTCCCGATGAGGCTGCCCAATCAGATGTGTAAGGCATATTGAGGGACACAGTGGAGGGGCCAGCAATGAGTAGTCCAGTTGCTAAGGAGTTCCTTGAGTTCTTAGAAGCTGCTGAGTATAAGGAGGACAGCCAGGGGACCCTGGGACTGACAGTGGAGAGGCCTGATTCAATGGTGAATTCTGTGTCTGCAACATTGTCTCCTACCATCATGGAGGCAGCAGCGGGGGCTGATGTCAGTGGGGGGGTTGTAGACTGCTAGCCTATGACAGTGCACTCACTGTGATAGACCCAGGCACTGGCCTCCTGGCTTGGTAGGCCACACACACGTGGTGGTCCTGTTCCTACTGTACACTTGGAGTGGGAGGATAAGTTGCTGTGTGCAAAAGATGGCCAAGGACATCCATAGCAAGGCAGAAAATGTAATCTCCTCCAATAAAGCACTCACTGCTGAACTTCCAATATTGCTGCTGGAGAGGAGGGAGGACATGTAACACCAGACCCAGGCAACTCGCGAGGCGGGTTCCACCTTGAGGCAATCCTTGCATGGTGAGTTTTTTGCCTCAAGCTGCATTCTGTGGCAATAGAGGGCCACCTTGAGGCATACCCTGTGTACAGAGCTGTTGGCCTTGTGGGATGTTTTTACCCATGCATCCAAGCCCTACCATTAAACTGTGCATTACCGGCATTGAAAACATCATGATGGCCAGAACCCCCCAGAGAGTGCACAGGGAAAACATGAAGAATAGGCTGCCTCCCATTTTGCCTATGTTGTGCGCACAGGAGGGCACTGCCTAAAACCACCATTGGGCTACGCACACAGTAGCCTGAAACCATTGGGAATGGCAATGCGGATTGCCAACAGCAACCCAGAACTGTGGGGAATTCATTTTCTTAATGTCAAAAATGGATGCAATACTGGTGCTCACCACTATCAGAAAGCCAGCATTTTAAAACCACCAGACTTTTGTGTAAAACTGAACAAATGAACCCAAGCAGGCCAAGGAAAGACTTGCTAAGAGGTGGCTACAATGCAAAACTATATTCTGAAATGACTTGAAGGAAGTAATTATTGAATGTATATATACAAAATAGCTGGGGATGTCAGCAGCTTAAGTGAATTTGGGTTTAAAGCCACTAAAATCGAAATGTTTAGAATAAATGAGTGACCTACTTGTGAGTGTCACATAGGTTGCAATTGTTTAAATGTCATAGTTTTGAAGTTAGAATCAGTGTTCTAGCTGCATGTGTAAAAATTGTCAGTGTGATTTGAAAGTAGAAAACTGGGAACTAAAGTGACATTTAGCTGCCTGACAACTACCCCCGACAGGAGTTGAACTGGCTCAACAACTCTTCCCAGGCCTGGCTGCATTCTGCTGCCCCTGCCAAAAGGAGATGACACCTATCTGATTGGATTAGGGGAGGAGCACCTGGGGACTACAGGAAACTAAAACAAAGCACTGTCCCTGGCTCAGGCAAATCTTATATTGGGGGGGTCATAAAATGGCTTCCTCTTGGGAGAAACGGGGAGGGGCAGTGCCTGTGAGAGCAAGCTGAGCTTGGGGGAAGTGGATAAACCAGAAATTCCACCATTTGCTTTGGAAAACCACACCCCTTTGGGGCCAGAGCATGATTTTAAAAAGATGGATAATTCATAGTGCGGACTTGTAAAAATTATATAAATAACATCATCATTCGTGTGATTTTTCTGTGCACATTTTAAGAGGTGTTAGGACCCTGTGGTATGTTCTTGGGGATAGTAGCGGAAAAAAAGGTTGTTACTCCAAATGTATGCATGTTAAAAATCTGACACTTTATCATCTGTAACCCATATCCCTGGTGCACATTTGTGTAAAATCTGGAAAGGTTTAGAGGTCGTTATCTGGATGAAAAGGGGAGAATTCTGTCATAAGTGGACACGACATCGTACAAAGACAGGGATCGGATGGTTTGGTGCTACAGAAGATATGTTAACTGGACCTATAATATTAGAAAAATGTTACATAGATAAATATGTATTTGGGTCAGAAATAGAATTGTGTGCAATTTGACAAGGGGAGGTTCCACTGACCATAAAACCTACAGCATCAGTCTGACACTCCATTTCTTTCCCCCAATCAAGGGAGAGAGGAAAGCTTGGCCAATGATAAGTGAGAGGGGCAGGCTTAGCTAGGCCCAGGCACACACCCATTTTCAAAACACATAAAAAGGAACATTGAAACCCAGGTAGAGACATTAATTTTCCACTTTCTTGCGGGACGCTTTGCCGGGAGACTTCAGACTTCACATCCAGAGATCCAGACATCAAATCCATCAATCTCCAGAGACCAGAAATTAACTCCAGAATTTGTAGCAGAGAGGCCTGAATCCGCAAGCTGAATCCTCTTCAGCAGGCCTCAAAACCAACCAAACTATTCAACAGCTGGGCGAGCTGTTTGAATTCTTTGCCAAGAACTTTTGCAAGAACCTGTAGCAGTATCCAGAAGCAGTGCTGTATTTGGAACCAGAGAGAACCAGAGACCAGATCGCTGTGAAGAACTGCTAGCAGAAGTCCAGCCAATCCTGACCCGATCGGTGACGAAGTTGCATTCCTGTCCTAAATCTAGTGTGAGTACCCAGCTAGCACTGTGCCAAAACCAATCTCTTAGTTTAAAATAATCTAATCCAAACTATTTTAGCCTATTAGAACTGCCTCCTAAAATCGTGTCATTCTGTCATTTTTAAAACTGAAAACTGTCATCTGTCATTCTGAGCTTTAAAATTTCAAATCCGAAAAACTACCTTTACTAAATTGGCTGTATCTCCGGAACCGTTTGTACTGTCATCTTAAAGCTAGGATTCTAGGCTTTCCAACGAGCCTAGAACCGACTTCCTACTCCTTATAGTGCCTCCGTAATTGCGCTCGACGCACGCGACTAAATTTGCCGCGATTTGACATTTTGCTTAATTTCAGCCACGTGTAAAAAGATTTGTCCTTGCTTTCCTTTGCTGAAATCCGTTTGCAACCTGACAATCATTCATAGAGCATTGCTAAAGTGATCCTGAATTAATTTAAGTATCTCTCACTCACCCTGAACCTCCTATAGGGAATTGAAAGCCTTTTTAGCATATTTTTCACTTAAGTGCAACCACATCAAAATATATTGCTTGAGTTTAAAACTCCTACCTGTTTTCCTCTAAGCTTGCTAGGGGGGAACTGAATTATATTTGATTGCATTCCTGAGAACTGTGTGCTTTTCTTCCATCTCTTTACATTGCATCAGGGGGTGGGGGGGTGAATTGCTACCAGGGGGAAAATTGATTGCATTGTTTTGGTTGAAATCATATCAAGTTTATTTTCTGTACTGCATTTTCATTCATCATTGCATTGTCCTTGAAGCCATAAAAGCATTATCAGCTACTTTATCCTCTCTATATCACTTCTAAGCCATCAAAAAGAGTGTACCACTGTAACATTATCCATTGGTGATCACTATCATCTTCACCAGTGTGCCATCAAATATCAATTTATTTATAAAAGTGTGATATATAGATATATTGTTTAATTTTCAAATAAACCTTTTAAATTTGCAAAACAAACCTACTTCTTGTCTCAGCGGGGTCGGGGGGTTTCTGAGAGAGGGGTGTTATATAAGGGTTGTCATCCAGAGTAAATGAACTGGACATAAAAATACATCAATAAGGGCTTCCATCAGCATCCCAGACTAGGCATTGACTTAGCTGTAGTGTTGAATTGAAGTCGCTTACAGCCTCCAGGGAATTCTGCCGTCAAGACTTGGATTCCTTGAGACAATCTCTGCATGGTGAGATGTTGGCTTCAAGGGACCTATGTTAGGCAGAATCCAGTGCAGTTCCCTTAGGGAGCACTACACCAGATTAGGACTACAGGTGAGAGAAATAAATCCCCTTTGGTATCAGTCTGTACCACAAAGATTTAGTTGGTAGCTGTGGCTGAGCAGTCAGACTTATCTCAAGAGGGAGATGAGCAGTATTCAGGGTTTACACAATAGGTATCACAGTACTATGGAACAAGGAAACACTGACCAAATCTTTGTATCAAAAAGAGAATATATTTATTCTATACACATCTAGTTCAACACATAGATCACAATTGATAAAGTAAGCTAAGTTTAGTCAAGGAAAAGTATATACAACTCCCTATTCAATTGTAGACAAGTTTGCGGTAGAGTGAAAACTGAGCAAATCTGCACAGTGAAAACCAACTACAAATGGCACTCCATCAATTTAACGAAAGGGAGGGAAAGCACAAGTTAAACTGAAATATCTTCAGACACCCTCTAGCAACACTTCCCTGAAGTATTGTGAACAAGTAATGACCAGTGACACTTTAACAGAAAGATAAGTGAATGAAAACTGAGCAAAATGGCACTCCACAAGTTAAAACAGTAGGAAGGAAGAGGGGCTTAGAAGATTCAGGTGCATCAACACATTTCTTATTGAAAATCAATCCAGTGAGAGCAGATCTAACAAATCAGTCAGAGTCAATAGGCCTGAGCCAGAGTCAGTGGTACAGGACAGAGAGCTTAGGAGCAAAAATGTTCTTGTAGCTGCAGTCAAGTCTTTGGTAAATGAATATTGAAAAGGTAGATGCGAGGCAAAAGACAATTTTAAGAGAGAGGGCGGCCAACCCAACAAGTAGATAAAGGATTTAAAACACCTTTAGGGCTACCACAGAGAAAGGGAGGCCTGGCGGAACAATGTACCTTAAACGTGAAGAAGTGGCTCCTGCGGTGGCGGTAGTTCCTGCAGTTCGAGGGGTCCAGGAGAGAAGAGAGGCTCTCATCGTGGAGGAAGGTTCAAGTCACTGCACTACCCAGGGATGAAACCAGCCGCGGTGCTGCCAAACGAAGTTTAAAAGGTACGCTCCTTTTAATCGCGGTCCGGGTCGATAGCTGCCTGGCTATCCGGTCTCCAAGTGCTGAGCACTGTTGATTCAACCAAGGCAGGTCCGGGGGAGCGATGGGTGAACTGGTTGTTCCCACCAGCTCAAGGGAAGAAGGCTCTTTCGATGAAGAACTCCTGTTGTCCTGTGGAAGAAAAGTGGTGAGACGATCCGGCAGGGCTTCACCGGTGGTGTAGAGGCTGAAGATGTCTGTGGCTTCTCTCCCCTTCGGTTCCGTAGTTCCAGTGGCGACGTCTTGCTCTTCCAGTCCTCAGGACCCTGCTTTTATGCGGAAAGAGACACATTCATACAGCCTAGCTGTCACTCACACAGTGGAGTGGTCTTCTTGGTGGGAGACCCTCCAGCCTATCAGGTTAGAGTGCGCCCTGAGTTGCTGCGGCAACTCTGTACAGGGGTTTTACTCCCCCTTCAAAACAACAGACCCACCCCAGACTCAGAGGCGCCTGTTATGCTCACCTGGTATCCACAGGGACGCCACCCAACTGGGTTACTCGCTGGTATGATTCTCAGCTTTGCCCTGATGTGGTCTGCGGGGAAGGTTCTGCCTGAAAATACAAGACTGACTGACTGGGGTAAGTATCCTCCCTCCACCCCGTATGCTTTCAGTCCCTCTGGCACCCTCTCCTCACCTTGTGGTAGAATTAGGCGTGCTCTCTGTCCTGCCTTCTTTGCAGGGACGCGTTGTCTTTCATGGGCGAGTGCGGTCAAGTTACTTCCTGACGCCGGCCCGTTTGATATTGTTCAGGTAGGTCTTATTGCTGTTCTTTAGTTTTGTTGCTATTCTGCATGCCTTTCTTTGTTTAAAGTGTCTCTTTTTTCTCCCTTAGGTATGCAGAGCTTCAGCGCGGCCAACTGGCTTGGTTGAGCCCCGCTGGTAAATGATGGCGCATTAAGAGTGCTATGATGCGATAAGTAAGCGCTATGCGCAGCGCTGCAAAGTCTTGCCTTTGCTAAGCTGTGTTTTCCATCCTTATAGGTCGCGGTGTTCTTCAGCGCGAGTGGAATGTCCGGAGTGGTGCCTGCCGAGAGGCGACCAGCCAGGTAAGCCTTTTGAGCAGTTCGTAATTTGTAAATGTCTCTACAGCTTTCTTTAATGTTGCCTCTATCTTCCTCTTTCAGGTCGTTCTGTCCGGGAGGCGTGCAGATTCAAGGAAGCTGTTCTCAGAAGCTGCGAGTGTTAAAAGATGAAGACTGCAGGTAATGTGCTGCTGCTAGTGATGTTCCTTTTGTCTCCTTGCAGGTTCTGCTTCTCCGAGGTTCGAGGGAATAGCTGGACACAGTGAGCATCACGTTGCAAGCTGCAAAGTAACACAAAGCATGTTCTGCAGTCAGGGTGTGGTTTATATAACCCAGGTAAAGTTGTACCAGGGAAAGTAGTTCCAGGCCTGCCACACCCAAAAAACTAGACCGCATAGCTTGGTTCTTAAGAACCAAGCTATGTGGATGCCTCCATGTTGGCTGACAATACAATAAAGTAGTTCCCAAGCACATTGTTGTTCATGGTGTATGAGCCTGGCGCCACAGGCGCCAGGACTGGCCCCATGAGGGTTTTTGAAGGGGATGCCAGGCTCTAGAGGCCCAAGTCCTGACTCCACCTGGCCAATGGGTTTGCCAGAGGGGGTTTTGGGCGAGGGTCGTGACAGCGCCAAAAGGAAGGCTTCTTGGCAGAAGCCCGCCAAAAGAGCAAACAAAGGATCCCCAACCGGGGTTAGGAGTTTAGAGTAAGACACAAGAAAGAAGTTATATTAAAGTTCTGGCAAATAAAACCTACCGGAGTAAAGTTAATAATAAAATAAACCGGCGGTATGTAGAGGCTGTCAGTAAAAGTGTTAGCCTCGAACAATGGGAAAATCCCATAGGAAAATATCCGCGGTTGAATATTTTTGGTAGTAACCACTGCCACCAGCCAGAAACTTTAGAGAGCAGGACTTTAAGGTACCCCCTCAAAAATGAACCCAAGGGAAAAACTATTAACCCTTTCCAGTGCCTCCATAGTAAGATGGGTTGGACTGGTTAAGTTCAGAAGATTTGACTAGTAAAGTCAATGGGGACTTTATATGCTCTGGGAGACAGTAGTCAGTCCCAGGATATGGAGTCTATGTTTGGGGTCACAACGACACCCCTGTGTCACTGCACTGAGGGTGCTGTGTAACACATGTGCATAAAGATGGTTCCTATGGGTGAGAAAAAATCCCATAGGCATTAAACACAAAAATAGCCTAAAACACACAGCAAAAATGCCTAAGAGTGGGAAAAAGAGCCTCAATCTTAGCAGGTAAAAAGAAACAAACCCTTAAAATCCAGCAAAGCTGCTGGGGCACTCTATAGGTAAGGGAAATTAGCCATAGAATGAGAATTCTCCCTAACAACCTATACCGCCAAGAGATGGCTGCCTTGTGGCAAACTTTCGACATGCTGTTGGAGACGCTAAGGGTCACCATGCATGCTGATTATTTGGCCACTCGCGATAGCCATCATGAGGACCATGCTTCAATTGGGGCGCTCATGGACCTATACCTCTCATGAGTAGCCCTAGCACCAAGTTTTGGCTATGCATGTTCAGAATGCACCATCCCTGGATCCACCACAGGATGGGGGTTCTAACTGAACCATGTTGGTAATGCCATTGGCCAAGTCCCCACACACCCCTATCCTCTTGGCACCACCACACCATCTTCATGCACCCTTATGTCCCGAAGAAGATGAATGGATTAAGGATTATTCAACTTTTTTCCTTGTCCTAAGAGGAGTGTATTTATTGTATCCACATGACAGGACCGTGGTGCTCTAAGGGGCAGTGACTCAAGTGCCCATGCTCCTGGACACATTATTGAGCTTGGGGATTGTACATGCATACATGCTCGGTGAAGTCAACTGACATGGTCTCATGGATTGCTACAGTCTCCAGTGCACAGATGAACATTCCCTTCAACATTGATATGTATATGTGCAGTATGTCTGACAAACTCCATTAGCTGGTACAAAGAAATGTCCAATGTCATTTCAGATTGTGTGTGTCATCCAGTGCCCACACACCCTGAGAGGATACCCCAAGCACCCTTTTCTCACCCACAACCTCGTCTGGACACTGGCCCTCCTAGCACCAATGCAGAGGCTGAGTGTTAAGTGGAGGCAGTGGGGGATTCACAGCACAACAGCAGTACTACCAGGTAAGGTTGTGCACTGACATGCATTAGAATGGCTGGTGATATATACATCCCAGTAGTGGTATGATGTGGCACATGTAGGGTTCAGCAGGTATAATTAAATATGGTGATCACTGGATGATGGTCACTGTCACTAAAGATATCAGTTGTCCTACATCATGGAGTGTGTGCATGTCTCATTGATCAGCTATGCTTGTTCTTTGTGTTACTGGTTACATCTCCACGACATGCTGCTTGGAGTCAGTCTCCTTGAAATGTTACTGGTTGCATGTTTCTGGTGAAGGTTGATGCAATTGCTACTTTTTTGTGTGCAATTACATTTACACTCTTGTCATGTTAGCCTTGCATGCCATCTCCTAACATATGTCATGTCAAGTTGCCACTTTGTGTTGCATGAGCATGCAACACACCTGACTCTCACAATCCACGTAAGAGAATGACCAGATGGCAAGTATGCATGCGGATGATGTGTGAAGTATGCTGTGTATTGCTGGTGAAGTGCAGATGTCGGAGCCCTGAAAGTCTTTCTCGTGTGAAATGTTGCTGCTCTGTACACATTAATGTGCACAGGAAATGCTGATAGTGAGGGGTGTGTGACCTGTCATCATTTTGATACATTAGTGTATTTTCTGAGTGTCTACATTGCTTTCTGGAAGATTTTGAGTACATCTTCAAGATAGAACAATGGTCATGTTAAGGGTATCAGAGGCATACATGAGGAGGGAGGACAGTGTATGCCCATGACGTGGTGCAATATCAACCAGGGGAGGTAAAAGGGGGATGCAGCTCACACTGTCTCAGGTTGGGTGATGAGTGGAGAGTGTGTAGAAGCAGGTGTTATGGCAGGAACTGTGATAGTGAGTGTACAATTTGCTGTTGTGGGAATGTAGTATACGTATTTTCTTAAATGGGCTAAGTAGGCCTGCCTGCTGTATCTCACATTAATGTAGCAGCAGAGTAGCCTACGCTTGTCCTCACTAAAGTCGTGGTATGGGCCTACAGAGGTGCTATGTGGTTGAGAAATATTGACTACAGGCTGATGTCCTTGTATACGATGTTGTAGGAATTGAAATTGTAGTAGACTTACAAGGGGTCAGAGTGCAGGTCGTACCATTCATATGGCCTCATTTTCAGATTAAATTGCTGGTTGATGCAACTGCATGCAGGACACATCTCAGGGGTAGGAGGTTGTTAGACAGAAGGGATTACATAGGGTTGTGGCACACAAACATGTTGGAAAGCAGCCTGGGAAATTGCACTGGGCAGAATGATGCTACTACTCTTTGAAATCAGATTTCATTGTCAGTTATTGGCACTTTACCAACTCTGCACTGTTACTCGCCCCATTCACAAACATCTGAGAGTGTAGCATGCAGAACCTGTAGCGAGGGTTCAAACGATATGTCGCCTGACACATAAGGCTAAGTACTGCACATCTGGGTGATACATGCCATTTACAGGAAGAACACAAGGAAATTGCAACCTGCCTGACAGGTGTCCTTTCCCACTTAGTTCTTAGCTGCCACATATATCTGTTTGTAGGGCCATCTATAGAGACTTGCTTGTAGGCATTAAAGGTGAACAGTATGGTACAGCCAACGTGTACATCTTGCACAGCGTCTGACAGTGAGGGTAAAACGCACCCTGGGGCACGTTATGCCAGGTATCTCATACGATACCTACAAGTATTGTCTTAGAGATCTACAGACACAAGATCATTGTTGGGACACACGCATCTGTCATCCATCTATTGATATAGGAGGCATGGCTGTCCTCATATTGTGTGAGTACTGTTGTAAATCATCTTAAATTGCATCATCTGTGGCACAGGTGGACCTACCTATTTGTTATGTACAAGGGACAGGAAGAGAGACAAGGGGGTAATGGGAGCTGGGAGCCAGTAGATGGAAGGTTCATTGTGTACTGCACACAATGGTTCTTGTTGCCCTAAGGCATTCTTGCAGGTGGATAAATGAGTGACGGTGCACACTGGCTGTGAGTTGACATTTGTTTCTGATGGGAATAATAGGAGCTGGGAGTCAGTAGATGGAAGGTTTATTGAGTAATGCACACAGTGGTTCTTGTTTGCCCTAATGTGTTCTTGCAGGTGGATGAAGGAGTGATGGTGCATGCTTGCTGTGAGTTGGCATTTGTTTCTAATGGGGGAGAGGGGTAGCAGAAGGACTCTATGCAGACTATTTTGTGAATAAGTGTGTGTTTCTGTACCTGCTTCTGATGTAAGTGTGTCTGGTCCATGTCTTTAGGAGGTTCTGGTACACAAAGGACACATTTGTTGGAAACATGGACAGCCAGGGGTGATTGAAGTGGCTCTCATGAGTTGTTTTTCACTATAGATGGCATGTGTAGGATTGTCATGCATCAAATGTGTGACTTCATACACATGGGTGAGCACTGCAACAGGTCATTCTGAATTCAACCATTGGCTGGTGGTTGCGACACAACAGAAGGGAGGTTGCAGTACATCAGCCTCTACAAATATTGCCTGTGCTGTCCTAGGAGGATGATCTGGCAATGATGTCGGTATGGTCTCCACAAGGCAGGCAACGCACTTTGCCATTAGTGTTGTGGGAGTTGCCACAGCATCGTGTATATGTGTATTTAATTTGCCAGTGATGTGTTGAGGCATTTGTGGATGAGCTTATGTGTGTGCTGGTGTGTGCATGTTGTGTCCAAGAGGGCACGATGTGCACTCACTTTGTTATTCAGGGATATCTGCACCCGGGCCAGGGGCTGCAGGATGGGATCTGGCCTACAACACGGGGCATGTCTGCTGGGCAGACAAGGTTTTGTGTACTATTCAGGCTGGGTTGCATTACCTGTTAGACATAACTTTGAAAGCACAAACCTGACATGACATGCAGATTTAGCTGTGGAGCTGCAGTACTCAGCTTTGGTGGGAAGTGCTCCAACAACCTGTTACAGTGCTGGCCCATCCACGACAAGAGGGACAGGTGAAGAAAGCAAGCATTGCCCGGAGCATAGACGTTAAGGGTGGGGGCAGGGCTCCATGTTGCCTTTTCCCAGGGAGCAGGGCAAAGAGATACCACATGGATCTGAGCTCAGCAGGGAGAGCCCACAGAGGGGTGACTGAAGGTGGTAGTGTAACAGGGGCAAGTGCCATAGGGTTAAACCAGGGGTGAATAGGTTGTGTTTACTAATGGTATTTTGCAAGTGTACCTTTGCCTACACAGACCTATGACATTTGTCGTCTGGGCCAGTGGTCAGTGGTGAATAGCAATGGAAAGCGGGCATGGACCCCAAGAGAGGGTGTGCCTTTTTCTCATTCTCGGGGCATGTATGTGGCAGCTGACTGACTTGTGTCAACCATCACAGGTCGGGTGGGGGTGAAGTGGGATGCCTCGGAGTTAGGCACACTGACACAATGAGTGCCAAAGTGGTAGGATGTCAACCAAAAGGAGGAGGGTGCAGTCACATGTATAGAGGGAAAGGTAATTGGAGTTGGTGGATTATGGGGGGATTTGACATAGGAATTGGTGCTGGTGAGGGCCTTGATAGGGGTGCTGAGAGAGATTGGGGGTCCTGTGCTGATGGACCATGGGGGCAAGAGGGCACACAAGGAGCAGTAGGGATTGAGGTTGGCAGAGGTACTGCATCGGTGGGGGTTTATGAAGGACATGGTAATGGGTTGTAGATAAATGTGGCATAACTTTTCATGTATACTGTAGTATGGTGTGCTCTGGGGAGCAGGAGGGAGAGTGGGTATATGGGCATGGTTCCACCAACAAACACGGCCACGGTTGACAGGCAAATTGGTTTGTCCCTGCCAGGGATGTTGGCAGGGCACCAGAGTCGGAGTGAGGATAGACCATGGTTAGAGGCAGTGGCAAGGCCATTGGGTGGTATGGCCACAAATGGCCATGCATCAGGGTAGTGGGTAAGCCAGTGCCCAGCCAAGAAGGAGCAGAGATGTGTGTTGATTTCAGCCCACCCTGGTCTCTGCCCTAGCCTCTCATTGGCACCCATGCCGCACACCAGTGACATCATAACCATCACATCACAGCAGCTGCAACCACGGTCATGTTCACCACATCAACACTCCAGCATCCCCCACTACACGAAAACCGATGCTCGCCAATTTCTGTTCAGCAATCAACAATGTGGAGGAGACAGTAGAGGTATGGGGTGTGTGCAGTGGTATATGTTACTACAGGAGTCATGGGGGGCATTTGGGTGATTTATAGGAAGGGAAGAACAGAGCATTTAAGAGTTACATGGTGAGGATGGGGTAAGTAGGTGTAAGTGGCAGGGGCGGGATGTTATTGGGGAGAAGCGGGTAGAGGGAAAGGAAGGTAAACCGGTAAATTGGCTGGGCAGCTGTTGATCTCCCCACATTTCTGGAGCTCATACATGGTAGTGGTGAGAGGAGGTGAGCAGGACCTGCAGCAATGGTGCAAAGTGATCCAGCAACAAGATGACATTCAGGTGAGACATTGTTGTTGCACTTGATGCAAGCGACTTAGGGACACACATGTGATAGAGCCATTATGTCAGGGGCTGGCTTTGCAAATATTAAGAGTTTTGGGCGTGTGACATGGGCACTTTTCTTCTGACTTGACATGCGTGTGGACAAGGTTAGTGCTCTTTATGTCAAGGATATTTATGAGCTGGCAGTGTACATTTAATGTTCTGTTATGTGTGTAATGTGTCACACAGTGTTTGCCAATCCAAGAGACACACTCTTAGCATGTTGTTATGGGCAAGCTGGATTAGCATGAATGCATCATTGAATGCCATCAGGGCTGTGTCTTTCCTCAATGTATTTCACTGAGGTTTTAATTTATGTGAAGTAGGTTTGTAATACCTGGTTGTGTGTGCCCGGTCCCTTTGCCCTTTGGCATTCTATGGGAATGAGTGGTGCTTGTGTGTGAGAGCGGATGCCCTCCTGCACCTCCCCTGCTATTCCATGATGTGTGGCAATATTATGCAGGATACAAAATGCCACAATGATTTTGCATACTACAGGGAGTGCATAAAGCAATACGCCACCTGAGTAGTCAAGGGAGCAGATGTGTGACTAAAGCACTGGGAATGTGCGCTCCATTATACCCCTAGTGGCTATGTGTGTTGCATTGTAGCGTGCCTCACCTGGAGAGGCTGGATTCCTTATCAGTGTCAACAGGAATGATGACAGTGGGTAGGCACCATCCCCTGCAAAGGAGTAAATGATTATCGATAGAATTGTTATTGTATATGTGTTTCACCTCTCTCTCCCAACAGCCCATCTCTGCCCTAGCCTCTCATTGGCAACCATGCTGCACACCAGTGACATCATAACCATCACATCACGGCAGCCGCAACCAAGGTCATGTTCACCACGGTGGTCAGTCAAAAGGCCGAAACAATAATACCGAACGACAAAAATCTCGAAAAAAAAAATATCGAATAATTTAATTATTTATTTATATGTGTTTTTGGGGGTCGGGTAAGTAAAAAAAAAGGGTTAAAATAAAAAAAAATAGAAAAAAGGGGGGTTGGGGGGGAACCCCCCATTTCGAAAAAAAAACGTCATAAAAAAAAATTCGATATTTTTGTTTTCGGCCTTTTTTTTCGATATTTTTGTTTTCGAGATTTTTGCGTTCGGTATTATCACTATAAACCGTTCACCACATCACCACTCCAGCATCCACCACTACACGAAAACCGATGCTCGCCAATTTCTGTTCAGCAATCACCAATGCAGCTGACATCACCAACCTCATCAACAAACATGACTTGGATGACATATTCATTACTGAGACATGTATGGCATCCACCTCCACCCACATCCTAGATGTCCTCACCCTCCACAGCTACAGAAGTGTAAAACAAGATCACCCAAACAAGATTGGCTTAGGCCTCGCCATCATTCACAAGTCATCATGGCCATGCATCCAACTAGAGTTGCCACCATTGGCTCTTTCGAAAACCTATCATGGCACTTCCTGCTTTCCCCAGTGGGCACAGTCACTTTTGACTTCATCTACAGACCACCCAAGCCCAACGCCTCCTTCATCGAAGACATCAATGACTTGGTCACCACCATGTCTCTCACCCATGCCAACATCTTCCTCTGTGACTTCAACATCCCTGGCAACCCAGCAACCAAGGCAATGATGGAAGATCTCCCCTTCCTACTCGAAACACTGAACCTCGCACAGAACACGAAATTCCAAACTTACAGGAAAGGTAATATTCTCAACCTCATCATTACTGCCGTGCCCACCCTCCATCACAGCTCTTCTATTCCACTAGACCATCAGAAAGTACCCTTCGAGATTAGTCACAGCACACCTCTCAAGCAAACCTGTTGGAAATAAAGCAAACAAGCATTCTGATCATCCAAGAACTTCCCAGTGGAGGCTCTTTTGGAAGATCTCACAAGACTCCACCTCACATGGGCTGATCTATCTCTGATGAACCAGAATTGAAACTCGCTACTCCAAGTACTCAACACCACCCTCACCAACAACATCAGCCACCATGCCCCAGTGGAGTAGTGCACCTAGAAGCCTAACATTCCTGCACCCTAGTACATTCAAGAACTCATCATCAACTAACAAACCATCAGTAAACAAGAAGAAGAATTGGCAAATAATCCTGTAGTAGATGCAATCTAGCCCTGCTCAAGGATGATTGATTAACCCTGTTAAGGCTGACTACTACCAAAACACCATAGCCAAGGACAACAATGTAAGCAGAGCCCTCTTCAAGGCCATCAAGCACTGCATCAACCCTGTGCCAGACCCACCCATAGCACACTCCATCAAATAATCCACCGTCATCAACTCTTTCTTTGTCAAAAAATATCAACATGATCCTCCAACACATGGATACCAACGCTAGAACCGACAGCACACCACACATCCCAACTCACAAAACCACACCTACCTGAACAGTAACTATGGATGACCTCACTGACACCATAGCATCCCTCAAGGCCACATCCTATGCAGACAACATCCTCCCTGTCTCTGTACTCAAGACCTTTCCAACTGAATCACTCCACCCTTACCTGATAATCATCAGCTTCTCCCTAACTCAATTTGTCCAGTCCTCTCAACCCTGAAGACTGGACAGATCCTCCCACATCATGAAAAACCAACACTAGAGCCTGACAATGTCAGCAACTACTTCCACGTCATCCATCTTCCCTTTGTAGGTAAGATCCTTGAGAAAGCAGTAGCCACGCAACACCTCCAAAACGTCAAAGCCAATAACCTCCTTCAATCCTACCAATCTGGCTGCAGATGCAGCACAGAATGGCTATCATCAAGGTGATCGACGATGCCCTTCAAATCCTTGATGATGGCCATACTTGCCTCCTAGTTCTCTGTGACCTCTCAGCAGCATTTGACACAGTAGACCACCAGACACACACTGACAATCTATATAGCCACATGGGGATAGGCAAGATTGTCCTCCACTGCTTAAAATCTTACCTTTTGAATCACCAACAGTTCATACAAATGGTTTCTTATAAATCACTTACTCTACCCATTGCCTGTGGAGGTCAACAAGGATTCATCCTTTACTCTGTCATCTTCAATCTCTGAACCCTCCTCACTCCACATAACGTCCACATCCACCAATACACAGATGACACACAGATATACCTGAGGACATCCACCATCAGAGACATCCACAGACTCAAGGCCTGCCTCACATTGATCCATTCATGGGTGTCGCTGCTTACCTGATGCACAGCCCCTCAAAGACTGAATTCCTAATGCTGACCAACAACACCAATAACCCTGACATCCAGATCTGACTCTCTGTTATGAACCTCAGGGGCTTCACACCCTAGCAGACTACTAGTGGCAAGTATCTTGTGTTAAACATCAACAGATAATTCACATTCAAACAGCATACAGCAAGGAAGACGAAACTTTGTGGTAGCTAAATCAAGACCTTCATCCTAGACAACAACTTCAGATCCTCTGTCCAGACCTTAGTCCTCTCCCATCTGGATGGTGGCAATGCCCTTTCAAAAGGCCTTCCAGCAACTACTCTGGCACCCCTGAGATGTGTCCTGCACGCTGCAGCAAGACTCATCAAAGAACTTTGGAAATTGGACCGCATGACCCTAATCCTCAACAAGCTGAATTGGCTCCCAGTGCAGGCACATCTCATGTTCAAATTCTATTGCATCATCTACATGTCTGTTACCCTGAAGTACCCAAGCTACTTCACTGAGAAACTCAGCATCTCCAGAAGCCTATGATACACCAGAGGTAATGAAATGTGCAGATTAGAACTTTGACGCTGAAGGAAGGAAAGAGCCAGAAGATAGGCCTTCTCTGTCTACGCTCCAAAAATCTGCAACCTCCTACTCCCCATCAACATCAGATTTGCCCCGTCGCTTCTACTGTTCAGAAACGAGCGCAAGACCTTCAAGGAATGGCTCCTTCCTAACACATAGTACCACAGAGCCTGCCCTCACTACCCTACCTGAGACTCTGTGATCTGCTACCCACTGTCTCCTCCCATGGTTGCTTGTGAGTCCCTTGCTGCAAATTTCCCCTCTCATCCTCCTGTGCTCGTTCCCCGCTCCCTTTTTCTCTGCTATTCTCAGTGTGTTCTACCCCCTATGATTGTAAAGAGCTCTGTCGCTTCCCACAGCTAGGTCTGTGCTCAATTAATACCCTTATGATTATTATTATGATAATGACTGATTACATGGACTGTCGTTTCTTGTGCTTCTGCTTGACGTGTGACCTCTTGTGTGTGCATGATAGTTGATACTCACAGATGAAACAGGTTTTGCCAAATGTTCCTGATGCTAGGGCCTGCTGTATAGAGGAATGACACAATATGTATCTATCATGCGTTCATCCTGGGTAATTGGCATTCACATGATGTGTGCCTTGGCATCAAAAGATCACCTGCACATTAACTGAATGGCAATCTTTGCTGTTGCAATATGTGTGTGCAGTTAATCAGGTGGTTGCAGCACTACATGGGAGCAGTCAATGGCTCCCCGGACCTGGGGAAAGTGTACAACTGCATAAAATTCCTTGCACACTCTCTGCCTTGTCTGCAGTGTGTGTGGCTTTTGAATGTTCCTATGCACATGTGCTACGATGCATCACTGACCTGGTGGAAGCACCTTGATTGTGTGGATTGTGATAACCCCCAACAATGGCTGTGATACGCTGGAATGATCCTGTGCCCAGTAAGTGTAAGGCTAATAGCCCTTTGACCGGAGGTGTCACAGCCTGTGAGCACATGGTGGGTGATACAAGGTAAGTCTGCCTCTTCCTGACCAGGTCTAGAATAACATGGGGTGGTAAGCCGTATCTTCCATGCACCCCCTTTTCCGCCACCTCAAACATTGTTTGTGGATGGAAGATTCTGTCCTTTCTCCTCCTCCTTCCATGTAGTAATTTCAGTGCTAGCAATGCAGGGTCTGGCAGTTTGGCATTCAAATGTTCGTTGTGATTACATTGAGCTTTTTATACGTGGGCTTTCATAGCATTGTGTGCTTTGCTGTGAGTGTTGATAAGATCATTCTCCTTTGCAGTCAAAGCGATAGCGCAATTGTTTCTGTGAATAGGGATTGCTTAGCGCTTGATGGGGCAGGTCTGTTCTTTGCAATGGGCCTCCCTCCCCATGCCCATACTATTCCCTATTTTCCTCCTTTAATGAGGATTTTTTCATGTTCTGCCCCTTTTCCTTCTTTGCGCTGACCCTTCCCGCGCACTGAGTTCTATCATGCGCAAAGCGCCCATGCTAAGTTGGAAGGGCCAGTGCAAAGTCCGATCTGTGAATCGGAAAATTGTATTTAGCGTGCCACAAAGTGCACTTTTCCAGTGCAAAGTCACTATGTGCCGCGCTTAACGTTTTGTGAACTAGGCCCATTGAGTTTATGGGGTAAACATAACAAGCTGTTAAAGCAGTGCTTACAAAACTGGAGGAATCCATCATACGAATCGTTATATAAGGACACACGTTAATATTATTATTACTTGAGAAACTCAGCATGTTGCACCCCTACATGTTCTTTCTCTTTTCCATTATGCTTCTTCGAGTACTACCTATAAATCGTTATGCAGTATGGATTGCATTACTCATATTGGATGTAGTTTAATTAAAAATGTGATCTCGAGATTAATGAATTGCTGGGTCATTGGTTGATAATGCAAAATCAATTGAGTGTGATTTGCATTTAAAGGTGTTATTAATGGTAATGTTCTATGTAAGGTACACGGTCGCTATAGGTGCAAATATAGGAATGCACTGGCTAATACAGCAGAAGCAAGTGTAACATTTTAATCACAAATGCAATTTAAAGTAGGGACAGGTAGATCTCTTAACTCATGTTCTCCTCATTTTTAATTTGAGAGAGAAATGCCAGTACTAATTTCCTTGGTGATCATTTTTTTAAACATTGACTCCCTGCTTTATTTGCTTTAATAAAGAATGAGGGCTCCCTAAGCTTACTTGAAAAATTATTACCTATCAGTAAGATAGAGGACACACATATAAGCTATTGACAGCAACGGCAGTGAAATCCCTTATGATGGCTATTAAAAAGCAAGGCCCTTTTTTTTGTCTCCAATCAACCTCAAATTAGCTTCATTTGAAAGATCTATGACTATTGGGCATTTCATTGTGCAGTGCATCAACAGAACGCACGTCAATCCTGCTCAGAAAATTCATTAAAACATAGAGTGCATTTATATTCTATATGCAATTTGTGAATCGTTAGGTTACATGACAGTTTCGCTAGAAACGTGCAGAATGTGTAATCTACATTTGCAGCAAACATGTAACCAATATCTAATGATCACGTTAACATAGATTCAGCAAGTGTATGGAAGACCAGTTCTTTATACGTGGACTGTGAAGGGAGCAATGCAGCATGAGCAGCGGCAACAGGAGGAAGGTTCACTTGTTAGGAAATATTTCTTCACAGGCAATAACAAGCAGTCAAAACAAAGCTTTCAATCTAATTTGCATTCACCTAGAAAATTGCAACACACCTTTGTTATCAGATACACTTCTGACCACGTTAAAAAAACTGTCGTCATCTTGCATTTGCAAAATTAACCCAATTCACAAGTGTGTTTGCAAAGTCTGTGTGTTTGCAAAGTCTGTGCTGTATCTGTACAATTACTTTGTGCTGTACGTCATGCACACACGTGTGGAAAATGTATGTCCATGGTGAGGCTGGGTGGGTGGAGTCAAGGCTACATATGAGCATTTTGCATTCGCACCCCAGGCGCACATATATTTTATCCTGGGTAGGTTTTACTCGGTTGGCCAGTTGTAGTCCTAGCTCAGAGGAAGATAAAAGTAGACAGCTTTTATTCCTGTCCCATGCCTGCATCCCGCCAGCTACACTCATGTGGTGTAACAGCAGCTTTTTATTTTTTATTTATTTAGCATTTATTTACAGCGCACATAACGCTTAGGTATCTAGGCACTATTGCAGGTTATTTATAACGCGCTCTATTTTTTTTTCTTCAAGCGCGGGTCCTGGGTTCGAACTTGTTTGCTCAGCGTAGCCTTGCTTCCACGTTGCCACATAGCTATCCTCCCCTCACAGTGGCATGCACACATATATTTCTGCCATTTAAATTAAAGAACCCATACAGTTTTTACAAGAATAAAATAAGTTGTTAATTATAGGTAGAGCTTATTATTATTTTCCAGCAAAAAAACTATCCATGTATCTTATTTGCAATATTTTTGTAAGCATGTTTCGTGCTAGGGTTGTTCTCCATTTTGTGAGCTTTTTTCAACTGCTCAAAGAGGAAGTGACATCAGTAAGTACAGGAAGTGCAGTCTGCACATCATTTATAGCAGCAAAGGAGCAAAGTAAAAGTTGCATTTTGTTTCACTTTACACCAACAAGTTCACTTGCATACTAATCCTGCCCCACCATTAGCAGTAATACCATAAATAGTCGACCCTGATGCAGTGGTGAAAAAACGTCGACCCTCCAAAAATGTTGGTCTACAACCACACTCGGACTCGCCTATAGGGCAATAGGGCACAGCATGAAGGGCCACCCAAAAAGTCGTCTGTGTGCCCATTTTTTGGGCCAACGTGGTCCCATTTTTTGGTCAAAATGGGCTTGTCTGATGAGTTACTGTACTGTACAGCTGAAGAAATGTAGTCTCAACCTAAGAATGATATGCAAACTGCAGGTGGTGGCGCTGCGGCACAACATGGGTCATGCCATATATGGGCTATGCTTGGTTACTCATACACAGCTGAAAACAAACACCAGGTAGGCCACGCACCCTAATACCAAAGCAGAGGAAATTGAGCTAGAACTAGCGAAACAGGAATCGGGCAACCACATTGAGATGACAAAAGCCATGAACCGGGGAAGTTGTAAAATGACATCCTGCCAGATACACGAGCTGACAATGCAGACCAGTATTGCCTGCCAAAGTTCTGGCTCAGAAAGGACACGATCACATGACAAAACGGGATTTTAAGGGAAAGACGGCAACTGCAAGGAAAGAATAAAAGAACATGTGTAAAAGCTACGTAGTGCTCCAAGCCATGGTACATTTTATAATGCAGATATCGAGAAATCAACCCCAGCAGTCTACACTGCAATATTAATGTTCTACAGCACCAATCTGTGTGCCTCTGGAGATTTCCTGTGTCGGCAGCTGTAACCCTGGAACAATGTCGTCTATATTTATATTCGCATTTGATGATATGGCTCGAACCTGGCATAGCCAACAGATGCGTTGAGATCTGTTTTATGCAAAACCATCCTCTAGGGCTGCACGGAAAATTGCTAAATGAGTCAAACCGTAAGTTTCAGCCAATCTAAGAGAGGTTTTAATTTGGCTTCATAACCAACTACATTTATCCCGAGTTCCATACGTAGGGGTAAAGATGGAGTACTCTTGCGAAGGGAAAATACCATTTTCAAGATATTCATTAATTTATGTAAATTCCTCAGCATATAAATTGGAGTGGCCCCATAATTCAGCTCCAAGTAGCGCATGTGTGTTTGCACATACCCTCGAGACCTCCAATGGCTGAGCAGCCCCCATATCTATCCGAGATCTTGTGTTCAGCACCCCAATCTCTCAAATACGATAGTGAGGCCTGTTTTATATGTTTCTCCCAGGCACCTCTGTCATCTAATCTCAGGCAAAAATTGTCACAATAGTCGACTTTTTCAATAATGGAGTTCTTCAGGTTTAAGGGAGGAACTATTTATTTCTTTTTGACCAAATTAAAAACTTTGTATTACAAACGTTAATTTCTAAACCCATCTCTGTGTTATTACCGTCAAAAGCATTCAGAGCACATTCGATGCCACTGCGAGTGTTGCTGATTAAAACAGTACCATCTGCAAATAGAAGCAGTTTTCTTGCACCCAAGACAGGCCCGCTCATCTCCAGAAGATTTAGGTCGTTTGCAAATGTGTTCATATGTAAGTTAAAAAGTGCTGGGGCAGGGATGCAAGCCTGCTGCTACCATACAGGGTCACTTTTAAAACCCTTAAGGGTGTAGGATCCCTTTTGATCTGTACTAACATGCCATTGCAATACATTTACAAGACAAAATAACATCTGCAAAGGCTAATAACATTAAGAACTTGCAAATTCAACAAAATAAACAGAATCTTCCTCTCGTCTTTGCGTATCGATTGAGCACGGATATACTGAAATGTTCTTATTCATCTATCATTCAAACACTTGTCCAAGCGTCTACATACGTTTGCATTTCTTCTTCCAATTTAAACCATGTTTGGCTTTACAATCCAACTGGCAACATAAATGTCAAGTTGAGATGGTCATCGCCTCTGAATTTCAAGGGTTTTGTTGTGATAAATCTGCTCACTTTAACAGTCTCTTAACTATTGCTTTTTCAAGGAATTCCAAGGGTTTTGTAATGCTATATTTCTTCAAGGCCCACAACCATGGCGTTCGACCGTGGCCACTGTACATGTTACACCAATAGGTTCCTTTGGGGCTCACTAGCCATTGGCCTTTGACTATGGCCAGTGCCTAGAGGGCGATGCCCATGACCCCTAGTGACCTCCACGCACACTGCCCTTCAGCCATTTCCAGTGGCCCACTGGACATGGCCTTCAGTCCTGCCCCCTATTCATGTTCCCTCAAATACAAAGAATGTATCCAATGGGCTCAGTTTCCATTGGCCATGTTGTACCAATGTTTCACAGAGACCCATTGCCCCCTGCCTAGTAGATGTGATCTCTGCAGGTGTAAAATGTTTTGTCCAATTCCTTTTCCTACGATAATTTCTCAAGAATTATTTTCGATTATTCCGATTCTTGTGGTAGAATAGCAGTGTGCCTAGTCCAATGATAACGAAAGAAAATGCTCATAAATCCTCACAGGCAGTCACCATGTGCCCCCTTTTTCTTTTCTTGGTACCCCCCTGGCATCTCCCATTACCCCCATGACTCTTCTGTTTATGTGGGGCAGTTTCTTCTCTGAGTGTGTCTTGCGATGTTACCCCAGTAATCTCGTGAGATTCCCCTGGGATTCTCTCAATTAGCCAAAAATGTTCTTCCCATAATTGGCTCCCCAGCCCACACTCACTTCACATTTTGTCTTCTTTCCCCCTCCCAACCTCTATCCTGATGTGATTGCATCACTTTTACTCCTCCAAATAACATTTTGAGCACTTTTCTGCATCCCAGCATATTCCTGCGGGAATCTATCGTATCGAGCAAAATAAAATGGTGGGTTTTCCTTTCTGAAAATCCCCTCACCCGTTCAGTTGCAAAGCACCATGGGTGATATATAAAAGAATTTTGCGAGCAGGGGGTAAACCATTTTCTGTTAAATATTTTTTAAACTACTGGATGGAGTTAACCCAAACCTGCAAAAGAAATATCTGTGATGCTTGTGCCCAAATTGTTTCAAATCTTTTTCAAATCTGTCCAGTGTTTTTTGCGCAAAGGGTGTGTGTGTGCCATCAATGCACATTGTCTCTATGGGAAAATGTATAGGACTATGCCAAAACAGCATGTAATCCCTTTTTAATAACTTTTACATCATTTTGATACATTTTTCCCAAACGTTCCAGTTTGAGGGAGCCTGGGACAAACAAATTTTGGGAAAAATTGTATCCAGCGCGGTCCAAAGGTTATTAGAAATCACATTTTGAGAAAGTGTGCTTTTGTAAATTTGGCGTAAATCCGTCCCAAACATCTTTTTTTTTAAAAGCCAAGAAGTAGGTAAAAAGAATTAGTGATATCTGGGTTCGGTCTGTGGACTCACTTCCCTGTTCGCTCCACAAACGGGCATCCAATTAGCCTAGAGGGCATCGTTATGTCTGCGGACATCGGATGCACCTGCCGATTGGTCAATAAAAAGTGTGAGGTGTGTTAGACTTTTTGTAAACGCATGCCATGTTGGATTTGCGGACACTGCCTGTTGTCCACGAACATCGCAGCAAAAATATATTGATAAACAACAGTGCACTTGTCAAACTAATGAAAAAATCCTTGCGAAGGTAAGGGGTGATGAGGATGGGATGTGGCCTTAAAAAGGCCAAAAAACGTGTGCTTTTCCAACTGCAATGTCAGCGAACAGTCCTAGTGTCTGGGGCAGTCCTGTGATGTTCGCGAACACCTGCAATGTTTGGGGGCATCTATGCCTATTTCTGGGTTGGTGAAAAGCAGTTTTTGGATTGCTTATATATTTGGCTCCACTCAATTCAACTGCATGACATTTTAGAATTTCATTCCAGACCTGTCTCTGAATGGCAAAGTGTGGTGCTGTTTTTCCAAAAGGGAACAAAATTAGAGGGGGGGTTTCAAAACATTTTAAAGGCTTATACATGTGGTGCCCTTTGACGAATCTGGACAAAAGTATGCAAACAGATGTTAGGCTTAGATGTAAATGCTTGCAAAGTTTGGTGGGAATTTGTCAAGAGGGGGCACACTTAGAGGGGGACCGCAACATTTTTAGATGGCTTATAACTTTGTTGCCATTTGACGAATGTTGAGAAATGTTTTCAGAACGATTATGGACCCTACTTTGAATTGTCTGTGCAAAGTCTGAATGGATTTTGTCAAGTGGGGACTAAGTTATGTGACTATTGTATGTACGTACATTTTGACACTTCAAAAAAATAAAACGGGTGGATTTGCAGCAAACTCATGCAGGGAGCATTTGCCAGGACCTGAAAGCATGGTTTTGCAAATGTGTCAGTGTTTTATTTTTTGAAAAGTATCATAAAGTGATATACCTCTGATGACTAAGGTATATCCTGTGGCCATGGGCAGTAGCCAGATCGTCCAGGTCATGGCATAAGATCATGACCCGGACAATCTGGTTAATGGCCATGACAATGAGGGACTAGGAATGGGGTTAAAGTGGGCATGACTGCCAGGGACTGGCATTGTGGTAACATTTTTTGAAATTGGGATAGGCTTGAATGGGAACAAAACATTGTGCTTGTGGCTACAGGTTGAAATACTGGATGGGATTGCTGCAAATATGCACAAGGAGGGTCAGCAAGAACTTCAAAGCATGGGTTTGGACTGGGACCCCTTAGGTAATGTTCTCTTTCTCCCACATAATCCCGTCTGCTTTGATAGAATTACCTAGTAGTGGGGCTCATAAGTCCCTGTACGAAGTTTAGCTCCTCCTACATCTGTATAATCAGATTGATGTGAATTCCCTGTTCAACCACTCGAATTTAGCGGGAACTGGGGTTATATATATAATGGTGCCAAGGAGATCAAAAGAATATTGACCAAACATTGGCAGGTCCTGAGAAAGGATCAAGACATCAAATCTTCGATCAGCACAAATCCTAGTGTGACTTTCAGAAGCCAAATCAATACAATCAAAAGTGTCTCCAAGTTTGTTTGAAACAAAGCCTAAATCCATCTGGCTCCTAGATAAGCTAAGAGGTTTACAGAGATGTGTCAAGTGCAAAGCATGCAAATTCGGGGAAAATATGAAACAATACAATTACCCACAAACAGGACAAGATGTAAAAATCATGAAAACTATATCCTGCAGCACAAAATGTGTAATATATGCAATCAGTTGTAGTTGCAATCTCTGGTACATAGGAAACACGAAATTGGAAGTCAAGGTCTGAATATTGCAGCGCTTAAGAGCTATTAAGAATCAGGATCCGACTTATCCTCTAGCCAAACATTTTGCAGACATACATGGAAGAGATCTAAAGTCCTTCAGGTTCTTCGGTATAGACCACATCCAGCCACATCCAAGAGGGGGAGACAGGGAGCGAAGATTGCGACAATTGGAAAGTCTATATATAATCGATTACAATACCAAATCCCCACCTGGACATAATAAAGATGAATGTACATGTTCATAGGAGAATAATTTAGATTATGAAATGCTCAGCAAATGAAAAAGTTGTGGGAGGCAAAAAATGTCAATATGGTGGCAAGGATCATATAGACAAATGGTATTTTATTTCACAGCAAAAGAGATATGAATTCAATATAACAAGGGGAATTTAAAGAGCATAAGTGATGGAAAGATATTCAACATTAGAGGCAGGCCCACTGAACAAGTGATTTATGTGTGTTTTTATATATATTTTTGAGACAGGTTTTATATTTTTCACATGAGCACATTTAGATGTTTCGGTTACAGCACAAGTTATTAATATGATATATGATCTTACTGACACAATGCAGTCTATTAGAGTATGTAGGGTAGATCTCAGGGGTTTGGTAATGTAAGTCAAATGGTTTTATCATAGTGCAGTAAAGTAATGGCAATGATTAAGTTTCCCAGATTAAGACAATTGAATCAATATGTTGGGACACTTGTCCAACCTGAGATGAGTATTAGTACATATGAGGCACTTTAAGTACATAGCACTTTATAATGCAACATATTGTAAATCATTTTTAGGAAAATATAGTAAATTGGTACATCAGAATGTACAGATTATCTGATTATCATAAATATGATTATTTGTATAAATATGTATTTCCAAGCACATGGCACTTTACTGTGCAATGTACGGAAATTAATCTCAGGAAAACATAGCGAATTTGTACATTCCAATACTTGAAACATCAAGCACTTTACGTAATTCCAAGCCCGTTTTGCACATTCCAACTTCCTTATAGCACTAGACACTTCAATTCCCTAGGGATATCTCAAATGCCAGCAATGTGAGATAGCTGAGCACTGAGCATCCGTATCAATTTGAACCAGTAGGCACAATACAATGATCTAACAATACACTCGATACGATATGAAGAAAAGTGTGCATAATAAAGTACCGTCAGGTTTAAAACACCTTGTATTTATACAAAATAAATATGTGCAAACATGTATATTGCAAACATATATATTGAAAATGAGTTTGTATTAACATGTATTTATAATGTTTAGATATTGCTGTAACGTTGATACAATAGAAACATCAGAAGCAATGAGTAATCCAACATGGCCGCCTCGAAGAGGCAAGTAATTGGTAAAGGGGTATATGTCTAGTGGTTCAATAGGAAAAAGAGGTTGCATCCAAACAGGAAACTGGTTAAAATGAACTGCACTTACTATGTCAGTTACAATCCGACAAAGCTTGCTTTGGGTGAAACGCGTTGTTGTTTTTACACAGGTGTACTCTCAGTTGTCGATCCATTTATGAGTAAAGGACTTGTATTATTGAGAAAACTGAGAAGTGTGGAGTATTTCATGGAATTAAGAATGGAGGAGTGCAGCTGTGATATGCTACATTGTAGTTTGTTTTATTATATATATATATATATATATATATATATATATATATATATATATATATATATATATATATATATATATATATATGGCAAAATTGAGCTTTTCCAAGTAAAGGCAACTGGTGGAATGCACTCCAGGGAGCAGCTGCACGGGGGAAAATGTCCCTGCGGCAATTAAGAGGAAACAAAGCACCTTTGAAATTCCTGGCAACAAAAGTTTTCTTTATTTATATCTATGTGTTAGGAAAAGGAAACATCCTGGTAGAAAAACATTGAGTTTCGCGTTATGCAAACCGCTTGATCACGTAGGTTACAAACAACACAGATGATGGACTGAGATTTGAAACCTTGACAACTCTCTGATTGTGGGTAGAGAGTGTCTACCTGCTGATTGATGCTTTTTTTTACATGTTTTACCAAGCGGACATCTTTAAACACTCAAATGGTACATAATCCACATGGGTAAGGGCACATAGTTTCCATTTACACGCAAAGCATAAAAGACATCTTAAAAAGTTTTAAGATTAATTCACTATTTCAAAACAAACACAGTAGAGATAGTATTAATGCTGTTGTAAGTAAAACAACTTTCGTAAAAGACATTTGTTTTTTACATACTGTATTTTTATGTGTCTGATGTTTAGTAACATTGCGTGAGGATGCAAAGAATCGTGTACTGCACATAGCTGCTTTATGAAAATAAAGCAAAGCAGCCTTAGCAAGGTGTTAATAAGCTATAATGCTTGTCACCTGCTCAAGCAGCATTATGCTGTGCTGTATGTGTAATAATTAGAAATTGGATGCTGTAGCCATATGTGTATTACAACAGGCATGGGCAATGCTTGAAAGGAAGGCATATTGGTAATATTACCTATTTTATGAGGCTGTGCAAATGCACAAGAATAAGAATATAAGAATATGTGCAAAATGCATTATAGCACCAAAAATTAGCATTTGCAAAGCAGCAAAAAATAAAGTGTGCATAGTGCTCTCCGTCCATGCATGTCACTCAACCATCAATATGATGCTCCTAGTCTAATGTTTGTGTGTGGATAATAGTATCCTCCTTGTGTTAAATTAAAGAGTATCTCTATTAATTTATTTTTCTCACAGAGCCTTCAGTCCATGCATGGGCTGCTTGTTTTTAAAAAGAAAAGGAGGAACATGTCCTCTTTTTATAAAGTGCAAAGTGCATGCAAATATTGCTTTGGTATAAAGTGTAATGTGCATTGAATATCTATATTCATAAAAAGAGCCTGTAAGTTATATTGGTTAAATATTTGCCCATATTTGTGCATCTTTTTTGTGTAAAAACAAAAATATATTACTAATGCAGTTTAAAATCTCCATGTGTTACACCCATTATGGATAATCTGAGATTTTAGCAGTTAAGAAGATTAAAACAAGTCCAAAAATATCTGTGTTGAGAGGGCCACTTAGAATAAGTACCAAAACCTGTACAGCTACAAACTTCAAACAATATTTTAAAAACACTTAATCTACAAGAAAGGCAGCCCATACCATAATTATATATATATCGGCACCTGATAAATCAAAGATAATGGAATGAAATATTCATACATAGAATGCTCAGATGCAGTTGAAACTTCCATACCAAAAGACATAACAGAGAATATATATGACCCGATCTATACCTGGGAAGAATAGCAGCAATGAAATACATGTGAAATCTGATACAAGCAATCCTAGGAAAGAGTCTACAGAGAACCTCATGTACCCAGGAAAGTATATAACTCCTCATCGAGGTTATGACCCCTGAGTTTTTTTGTCTCGGGGCCTAAAATACATTTGGTTTCCAATTGTCTTAATGTAAGTTCGTGGTTACCGCCTCTGAGTGGATTAGTTACTGTATGTATTCCAAAAAAGGTAAAACCCTCTAATTTACCACCATGTTTGTTTTTAAAATGAAGGGCCATAGAGTAGTTCGGATCAGCATTCTTGATTGCCTTAATGTGCGGTAGCACCCTCAGTTTTAGTTTTCCTTTGGTGCTTCCGACATACCACTTTTTACATGGGCAGTTTAACACGTATACCACATATTCAGTTTCACAAGTGATCCTGGATGAAATCTTAATGTTCTCTCCTAAAATGGGATGTAAATAGCAATTAGTATTGACAGCATAGGTACATGATTTGCATTTAGAACATTTTTGGAAGCCCATTCTTTTGATATTCATCCAACTGGCTCCCATTTGATCATAGAGAGGGCTCACGAAACTGGGTACAAGGGTATTTTTAAATGAGGACGATCTACGAAATGTGATGGTCATTTTGGATGCCAGTAATTCGCCAAGATGTTCATCTAACTTAAGAGCATGCCAGAGTTTCTGTATCACCTGGCGAATATTCTGGGCACCATTACCGTAGGTCAAGAAAAAATGTGTATCTGCATTATTCGGGGTCTTGGCTTAGACAGCATTGGAAACCAGTAGTAGAGAGTGGTTCATATCCCTAGCCTTTAAGAACGCTCTCTCCAGTACTTTGATCGGATAACCACCAGTTTTGAACCTGTGAGCCATCAAGGCACATTCGCTGTCAAAAGTATTGATGTTGGAGCAGTTTCTTCGAATGCGAATAAATTCCCCATAGGGGATACTCCACTTCAGGGCTGTGGGATGGCTGCTCTTGGCATGCAATGGAATGTTAGAGCTGGTGGGCATCCTGTATAGGCTGGTGGTAAGTTCGCCGTGGGCCACAGAGACTGCAATATCCAGAAATACAATATCCGTCTTACTGTGACTCTCAATAAATTGTAAGTTAAGCTCATTGGTATTCAATACACTCACGATATCTAGCCATTCCTGATCAGTGCCGTCCCAGATCACAAACAAATCGTCAATGTAGCGTAGGCACAGTGCTATTTTATCTGTGTGTTTGATATTTCTGGCATGCCAAACAACAAACTTCTCCCACCAGCCCATTGTCAATTTGCATACGAGGGAGCGAACCTAGTGCCCATAGCAGTGCCTTGGAGCTGGATGAAGAACTCTTTATCAAAGAGAAAACAGTTATTGGTTAAACAGAGTTTAATCATCTCTAGTATCATGAGGCAATGTTGCAGGTAATTCAAGGACCTGGTATACAAAAAGTGCTCACATGCTTTAAGGCCATCAGAGTGTCTGATTGATGTATAAAGGAAGACCACATCTACAGTTGTTAGTAAATAAGACGATTCACATGGTATACCTTCAATCCTACTCAAGAAATCTTTCGTGTCTCTCAGGTAATAGGGCAGAGTAGTAACGAAAGTAACCAATGTTTCATCAACAAAGCGTGAAAGATTTTCCAACAATGCCCCACATAATGTGACTATAGGTCTGACTGGGGGCTTTGTCAAGCTCTCGTGGACTTTAGGCAGAAAGTAAATTGTTGGAAGATAGGGAATTTGGGTTGTAAAAATGTACAAATGTCTTCATCTAACAAGTCTCTCTCCTTCCAAGTTTGTAAAAGTTTAGATAGTAGAACACTCATGGCTTGTGAAGGGTCAACCTATAGTTAGCATAGCAATTCTTGTCCATTAGTTGTCTGTGGGCCTCCTTAATATAGTCATGCCGATTCATTATGACTATGTTAGTTCCCTTATCTGCCGGTTTGATTATATACTCCGTCATTGCACCTAGTTGTTGATTTGTTCTCAAAGGGGCCCATTTTTTCCAGATCTTTTTAAGATCATTGATAACCAGGTCCTGGAAAGGCTCTACATGGCCTCCCGGATTAAACATGGGGTTAAATGGAGATTTAACTTTTAATGCTGTTTTCCCCGGCCAGCTGATGTCAACATTCAATGATTCAAATTCTTGAACCATAGTATTAGTATGGTCTGCATGTTCAAGTTCCAAATCTTCGAGATTATGTAAAATGAGAGTATCCAAAATCGAGATGTCTGTGTGTCCTGGGTGGCAGACTTTGGATCTAGGTTTAGGTGAGTACATGGCATATATATAATTTAATAATTTCCATGATGCCATGCAGACATTAAACTAATTGGAAGCTAATGTTTCACCATTTAGTGAGCATGTGCTGGCGCTAGAGGTGGACAAGTATTTTTTCTATTGCTAATATGGTTGTACTGGAAAAGGTTTAGTATGCCTGCAGAGGCGTTCCTACAACTGCACCAATTCCTGAGAAAGGTGCAGACCCTTAGTAGTAATTTTCAAGTATGAGTCTCCTTTTGGAAAGAAAAGAACAATTGGACATCTTCTATGTATGCCTCTCATGCAGTGAAGAGTCTCAGCTTGGTATCTGCGACTCTCCTGCAGGGTCAAGCCAGTTATATTGATCTTCCTAGGGCACTAGAGTACTTCAACCCGGTTACCTGGGTCACTTATCGGATCTCCAGCCGAGCAGGCAGTTGGAAGCTCCCATAGGTAGTGCTTCTGACAAGTGCTCAGCATTCCCAGCAACAAGTCTCCCTTCCGTCAACAATCTTTGTGCCTCACAGTTTCTTTCCCTCTCTTTCATTCCACCATACTCTCTCTCCCTGTCGCATTGGTTTTACAGAATAGCAAGGCAATAGGGACAAAGGGACCTAGGTGTGGGACTACATTCAGATACAAAGATGAAGGATGCATTAAAAGAGGGTGATTTGGTCTAGGTAAGCATACTCCATCAAAGGAGACATTGTGTAAAGACCAGGTGTTAGAGGGAGGGTGTAGGAAAGCTGGTTGCTATCTTTCTTTCCCCTGATGACATGATAAGAATTAGCTGATTGAGAGATCAGATTTGTTAAATGGAACTACCAAATCATGAACAATTCTGAATGGGTCAGAGTCCAGTCTTTGATGTGAAGAGGGCTGTCATTAGCCTTTGCAGATCAATTTCACTCTTATTAATGAATAAATATATTGTTAATCTGGCCTATGCTGGTTGCCCACAGGACTCCATTGGTTCAGTGGGGTGATTTTGTGCGCATGTGGGGCATGTTGTAAGGTATGATATGATAGGTTATTTATAACGTGCTTAATACCCAGAGGTTTCTAAGTGCGGACCAGGGGATCGAACCTGTGTTGCTCCGTGTCGTCTTGCTACTAAGGCAAGCATGTTGCTGCTGAGCTATCCTCCCGCGACTGCTTTAGAAGTATGGCTCGTATCGTACAAAAGTCACTTTCTTGTGTGAATCTGAAATATTTATTGCTGAAATTTTAAAAAATGTTGAACATTTTAGGGAGCTGGCAGCACCCAAAGCTCAGATGGTTGTAGTTTGCCTCAAATGTATCACCAAAGACTATGTGAACTCTTTTCTCAAGAGTCTTTAAAAGCACTCCAGTTCATAGTAATCTCTATTGCATCAAGATACAAACATGTGCAAATAGAATCACTCAATATGGCTACATTTATTCACTTAAAATTTGTATTCATATTGTATTGGATAGTTTGATAATAGCACCACAGCTGGGTGCTTTACATTTTACAAAAGTGTTAGAATTAGAAGGGAAGAACCCATGTTGCACTTCTGTATAACATATAGTTCTGCAGAATTGCATTTATTCCTCCCCAGTATGGCATCCAACCCAGCACGACATCTTACAACACACCTCTTATGAAGACGATGATGGAGTTCATATGGAACACCAGGGTGGACTTGCAGATGACTTTGGTGGTCACATAATCTCCCAACAACTGCTGGAAAGCGTTTCCTGATGGACACTTTGCTTTTAGTCACTTTTGTGATTGTGAGCAATACTTGACACCATCGTTAAGCACCAAAGTTACCACCTGTCTCAATGTTATTAGACTAACTTTGTATTTTTGAAGTACATTAAACAGAAATCCCCACCTCCTTTCACCTCCACCCGTGGAATACCCACCTCCCACTCTCTCTCCCATGCAATACCCACCTGGAACCATTCCCTCCACAGCAACACCCACATCTCAAAACCCCATCCTCAATATCCTCCCAAAACAGTTGAATGACTGTCTTCGGGGGTGTTTGTCATTTCGGGGATGTGCAGAGTTGAGTGATGGCAGTACTTTGGAACCTTCATCGTGTGCTATTTTCCATAGATCCCTCTATGGGTCTGGCTTTGGCCTAACTTGTAGTGTCCTCCGAATTGATATCTTGCTGGGGTGTGGTGAGGGACTGTTCCATCTTCTTAATGGGGCCATACACCTGCCCCAGACCCAGAGCTTTGGTATCCAATGTTTCACACATGAGCTTTTGAGCTTTGTCATCAATGTGTTGCACCAATTGAGTCTGCATTGTACTGGCAGAGGTGTGATATGTACTGTGTGTTCCTCCTGGACCCTCAGGACAGCATCCCACACGGACTGCAGATGAGAGATCTGGTGTTCATCTGAGTCTTCAAGCCTATTCTGCATGTGCTCGATGGAATTGAGCAGATGCCAGATTCCATCCAGAGTGGGTTGAGTTATCTCCTATGCTGGTGGCGGTGTCCTACTGGACTAATGTCATCATTGCCATGAGCAATAGACAGGATTTACAATAAAAATGGACATGACTGTGCTCATTCTGAAGGTGCTGATGCTCAGGATGTGCCACCCACAAATTTTCTATGGTACATACGCGCCCCTTGGAAAGGGTATTTCAGCATATCATTACCTACTTCTTGTGTGTTACTCCACAGGAGTACAAGGATGAGTAGTAATAAAATAGCCCACTCAGCCCGCACACATCTACAAACCAAAGAAGGTGCTGAGGTGACCTAACCAGTTTCTAGGGTCCCAGTGGACCGAGGGGGCAGTGTGTGGTCAACAATACCTGTTTTTGATTCTTTGGTGGGCTAACAGTGTCAACCTAGGTGTTGAACATTGATGGAGGTGGATCAAGCTCAGTTTAGGCATGTTGGATCATGAGGGCCCAACCATCAAGCCAGCATCAGGTAGGGGTAAATGTGGTTGCTGCGTGCAGTCGAAGAGGGGCAGGCGATGGTCATCGAAATAGTGATGTTGGGGTTCTCAATATGCTGGTCATGGAGGCGGCCGTTTGAGGGTTAGCTGGGTCGAGACATGGTTATAGCCCATGGCCAGATTTGGCTGATGACTCTACAGTGATTTGGATAAGGTGCTGCTGTTGATCAGTGGATTCAGACCTAGCAATAGGGCACTATTTAGCATTCAGCTGGTTCAAAGTGCAAGCAAGGTTCAAGGTTTGGATTAGTGGAGGAGTGCAAAAGCCTGCACCGTCGTCTTCACTTTCATTAAATTTGTGGTAAACAGAGAATAACCAGTCTGTTGCTGTAAAACAGGGAGCCTCAGCTAGTCTGGTCTTCCAGCTCTTGTGAGCCCCACTCAGAGGGGCTCGAGGACAGGATGGTACTGCTCAGGGTCTGCTCTCCCAGCTTTAGGAGATTTACATGCAGAGTGGGAGGTCCTGGTCTACAGTGGAGGTCACACCCAATATGCCATAGGACTGGGTCAGGGACACAGCTCTCTTCTGCCTTCAACAGCTCCTTCTTCGCCTCTAACTAAGGGCTTTGGAAAGTGCACATTTCCCAAGGTAAGGCCAGTGAGTTATTCTCAGGTGCTTTAGAGCAAATCATTTGAGTATCATGATAGAATCTGAAGACGGGATGGGAGACCCCTTCTTTAAATGCAAACATGTTCAAGTGATTGGACTAAAGCTAGCCTACCTTTGTGGTCCAATCCCTGGGAGAGAGAGAGAGACAGAGATAAACAGAATGGTGGAAGTCTCATTCCATTGAACATAACAACCCAGCCTACTCATATCCCACCCCCTTCCCTTGTCACTAAGAAGAAAGGCCTTTAGAGATGCAGCACACTGTTGTGAGGCTGCTTCTTTTGAATGGGTGTGTTCCTTTGATATCTGGGCCCAGGACAGCTGCCTGCTATGCGGCTGCCCCTGGCGGAAGGTGTTACCTGCCCTCAAAAAAAGATGAAAGAAGAAGCCTGACCCTCAACGTTCCTGTCCTGCCATTTGGCAGTCTACACCAGGCTGACCATAATACACATCACCCTGCACAGCAGAGCTGACACAAAGGAGCTTACACCTGTGTGGTATCATTTGGGATTTGGCTGCTATGATCATAAGTAGTGTCATGCACAATGCCTACCTCGGGCATAGCTTTATTTTAGAAATGACCCAGCCACCATCATGGGTTACTTATGATCATTGTAGTTTTGGTAAAGGGCATATCTTAAATCCCACCCCTGCTCTGCAGTGACATGGCTGTCGCTGCGATTGTTGAGTGGGCTTCTTGTGACCTTTGATTTTGGCACGAATTGACAGAAAAGAGGATTAGTAGATTACCCTTTTGGGGATGGAATTACCCTCATCATTTTATTTATTAACACACCATTTTAAAAAGCCAGGTCTTTGCATCCTTGCCAGATCACAATTCTTCACAGGGATCTTGTGCATGACTCTTGTATCTGGATGGGTACAGGGTGTATGTAGGAGATGTAATATGTGGCATTAACCACATGTGTGACATGTGCCATTTGTCGTGACCTGGTGTTGGATGGGGTAGGGAGGCATGATCTTTATGCTAATGTATTTCCTCCCTCGCCAGGGTCTTCCCTTTGGTCCAGGGACGACCTTGGAACCCCTGGCTTCCAATACCCTCCAGGATAGCCGTAACCAGGATGAATGCAGACACAACCCTTAAGATCATCCCACCGCTTCTTTACGTCCTGCGTGGTGTGGGGTGTTTGCTGTCTTCCAGCACCTTGCTTGGAATGCCATTCCATATCTCTATCCCATTTGCAAGAGATGCACACTGTCTGCTTTTGAAAGTTTGAATTATCCTCACAGCAGGCAGTACAGGTATACATAAAGTCAAGACAATATCTATAGGCCTGTAACAAACCCTTTGACCCAAACCAAGAGTGTAAACAAAACCATCATATCATATAACTTAAAAAAGGCAAGTGCAGTTACTAAATCCCACCAAGACCCTAGAATAGCCGATCACTGATATTTGGAAAATGCATTCATGTATACATAAGGCCAGGACCCCAAACACATCTCCTGCACTTGCGTGTTCAGTCTACGCGCACACGTTTAGGAAACAATCACATTCTGCAAAATGCTTCTTTGGTTTTGGTGCATTGGATGAAGCTAGCATCACCTAATGCACAAAACACGAGTACGGTAAAGGGGAGTTCGGGGGCAGTCTATGACGTTGGCATGAGAAGGGTGATGAAATGGCCAAAGCACCAGCTGGGCCCTGTTTTTTTGAAGGAGGGTTGTGCTTATGCCATTTTCAACAGTGCGTTAATCAATTCCTCAGCGCAGGGGAGTTGCTAGGTCTGGAAAAGACCCAGGGCTAAGCTGATGTCGGAACTGTTGGGACTGGGGGCTAGCTAGTCTTTTGGCTGTAGCACCTGAGATTCTACCCGGGGCTACAACCAAAAGATCAGGGGCTATTGCCCCCTTAGCCCCCCCCCCCCTAGCAACGCCCCTGCCTCAGCGTGTGGGCAGAGTTGGGCCTCTTTCCCTGGTGTCTTTTCCTAGTTTTTCGCACCACCCCGTGTGAGCGCTGGTGGGGCTGGCAGTGCATTTCTATAGCACTAAGACATGTTTCCTTGTTCGTAGCATCTACTCCTTCGGACGTAGTTCCCTGTGCATAATGTATTCCTCTCACATATAAACAATTAAACCAAACTGCATCAGTCTCTTGACAGTTGGGTCTCACTGTATCCCAGGCACCGTAGACACTGTCAGAGGATAGCAGTGCAAGCCTGCAGCATTAGTTGTGATCAGCTGTGCTTCATCTAGGCAGGCTGAGAATGGGCCTGCATATAGGACCTGGCATGAGCCAGTGCTGTGCCGCCTCCTTCACACACACACTCACTGCATTGCCATCAGAGCCGAGTGAACGTTCTGCTCGCTCGTGCTGCTGTTGCATCCTTCACACAGGGGCCAGCATCCAGTTTCTAGAAGGATGAGGAGGCAGACCGGGCGTTGCATTGTTATATTTTGCACGCCCCTGTAAAGCCCTCCCTCTGTTTACTCTTTTCTCTGGTGCTGACCCTGCTGCTAATTTTCTTGCAGGTGGTTATAAAGAGCTGGCACGTTAATGGCATAGGCTATCTCGTTGTAGACATAACTTTTAACATTTTTTAGTCCTCTGAGAAACAAGTTTGTTTTCGCAATTTTCAAACAAATGAAGCTTGGCTAAGACGCATCAAAAGGCATTCGGACGAGTTCTGCGAATTCTTCACCATCCTGATAAACATAATGTTTTCTCCAGATGTGCCGCGGTGCATGATGTGTTGCTACTGTACAGTCGGTAGGGAACTTGAAATGAAGTCACAAAAAAGTGGCAATGTGTGCGAAAGCCCTGCCCAGGGTTGGTGCCTGCAGGCTATGTCCTGGGGTTTCGGTACAGCATGGTTTAGTTACAGAGGTGAGATAGCTCAGCAGGTTGAGTGCTTGCTGAACCAATGTGTGCAGAATTGGCAGGTCTCCAGTTCAGATCCTAGCAAGGACAAATGAGCCTTTCAATTTTGCAAGGTCGATAAATGAGTACTGGCTACAGTTGGGATGATAATTGTATGTGAATATGTGCTATGTACAGCACTTGAGAAGTTCCCTAACAGTAGTTGCTCCAATCAGCAGCTTTGTAAGAAGCAAGTCAGGCGTCTGCCTTTCCATTTCCAAACTACAGTTATTTCATATTGGGCTATAGCTCTATTCTCCTTCCTTCACATTCTCTTGCAAACCCGCAGACCTTATCACACCCTCCTTTGAAACTTTGGACCCTCCGCCTTGCACCCTGGTACCTATAAATGCAAAATGCAAATAACGGTAAACGCCAAAACTATTGGCATTGCCAATGCTTGTTTTTGTAAAGTAGTCCATCCTCAGAAAGCAGACGATGGCTGTCCTGTGGGAGGGGCCATCACCAATCAAATCACGTCCCGAATCACCACAGGATTTGCCTTGAGCTGCAGCATCCATGTCCCTGATCACCCCTGACTCCAGCTAGGGACAGGCCAACACATGATGGAGATGCCTAGCATCAATGCTGTGCCCCAAAAGAAGAGTTAATGTTTAAAATGAGCACCCAGTGTTTCTTGTTACTCTTTATATTTCCACCACTGAAACAGTAAGGCCCGTTTCAGGAACATGCCTGAGCCAGTCCCTCGCGCGGCCTGCAGATCCCTGTGGAGACTTAGGGAATTCTGTGCCAGGAAATCCAGGCACAGGATCGAAGCACACTTTGGCCCTGATTGACAGAATGTTTTCCAATGGGGTTTTGTCATTATAAAACACTTCTGTGAATTAGGCCCTTTCTAATTAATTCTATGTGCTACATTCAAACCAGCGCTTGCTGAAAGCCCACGCGGCCACATCCACCGACCCCCTGTCTCTCAGACATGCTCACAAAATCAAATGTACTGATTGCTCTATTCCCCCTGTCCCCATAGTAATGGGGGATCTCCCCCAGACCGCCATTCTACTCAAGCCTTAAACCTCAAACACCCACTCTCCTGGCCACCGCTCCTGGCCCTTCCTCCTAATAACCCTTTCTGCCTACCCAGCCATCCTAGTGCTTAGCACTCACCACTCTGTCCTCCCCCAGTCCCTAAAATCACCCCCTAACTCCTTACCTTCTTCCTCCTCCTCTGCGTGTCGTCCCGTCACCACTTCTACCTGGCCCCATAGCAGGAACTCCCAAAGCTCTAGGCCACCAATGACAGCCTGTACTTCGTTGGGCTGGGCCATCATTCAACCCAACTTTCGGCGTCCCGGGTTCAACTGCCCTGGATTTGGCGAAAAGGAATTCAATCCAGGAGGGTGAATCCCACTTTACGCCTTGCCACCTGTGCCTGGGAGACATGGGAATATGACCCCACTGTGTTTAGAAAGCATTGCATGCAACTGTACACTGCTATCATCACATCAACTTCAACTTAACTTATACTGAGTAAAGGCAACAAAAAAGAGAACACAACAAACAACATCCCACCAAACAACAATACATAATATAACAAAAGTGCAGTTCGATGCATTGGCTCATGTCTATGTATGCTTCACATGTGACTTACAGCAACAGTACTTCAGGAAATAGATGTGCCTAGGAATTAACTCAGGAGCAAATATAATCAGAACCTTGGGTGCAGTCAACATTAGAGTGTGTAATGCGCATGAGCGAATTTCTCAATTCCCTCACGGGCATTCATCGTCTTTGGTAGGGTGCAGGCCATTTCTGCATTTCACTGCTTAGCCTCGAGCTCTGCTGGGGCTTGGAGACAAATCATGATGTTACGAGCTCCGTTCTTTTAACAAAATAAAGGGGTATCAAATAATTCCGCCTTTGAAAGCTGATCATTTAAACTTACAGCTGCGTGTGGCCGGGCCACTATTGATGCCTGCGAGTTTCCAATTGCTGGTAATAGACTGGAAATAAAGATAATGTGTTTGATCGATCAGCGTGAACAAATTTCATTTAGGGGATCAATAACAGTTTATACTTGACAGAGCGGAGGGAGCGCATTTATTTTTCCCTTTGATTGAATAAATGTTTTCAGTGGCGCTGCGGATGTAGAGCGCTCCTAAGCATTCCTGCACTCGAGGCAGAACGGCTGCGCCCGCGTTATTGCTGGCAATCTGTATTTAAAACTAATATACAGGCCCGCCGTTCGCCAGCGGCAAGAACACGCCGGTGCCGCTAATGTACAGCGTATTAAAGCGCAGCGCGGGGGGGTGGTGGGGGGGAGATGGGGGCGCGGCGAGCGGGCGGGTGCTGTTGTCCTGCTCCGCGGTGGTGTACGATGCGGCCAGGAGACAGGCGGGGTCACACCACGCGGAGCTGCTTAGGGGCCCGCAGCACGTCCAGGATTCGCGGCAAATGTGGGAAAGTGGTTGGGAATTTTGAAAGGCTCAATTCGTGAGAAATGTAGTTGCATACGTGTATTTTTCTTCATCACAGATGTTTGATGGAAATATGCAGACTGCAACTTCAGCGGGAAATTGGGTATTATTGCATGATGTATGCAAATTGCATGAGTTATACATTTAAACACATGCCAAAAGTGAAGACGAAGGAAGAGAAGGGGGGCCCCGGGGGGAACGCGAAGCGTTTCCCCCCGGGGAGTTTTTGGCGATGCACATGGCCAGCGAGTGGCCGTGGGGCAGAGCGCCTCCTGGGGGGGGGGTATTTAAGGGCTCAGGGAAGGTTCGGGAGGCAGGCGACAGTTAGGACTTGACGATTGTCAGGTCCCGTTGCCCGCTCCCGAGCCTTCCCTGTGGTCCCTTGGGCCTAGTTGGCGAGTTAGTGCAGGTGAGGTAGGGGATTAGCATAGCGGTAGGGCGGGTAGGTATTAATTATAAAAAAAAAAAAAAAAGTTTGTATTGTCGGTAGCGGGGTAGGAGGGGTGCCATAAATAAGACACCCCTCGTGGCTTACCGGTTGCTGCAGGCTTCCGTCTCCGTCAGGGGTAGCCTGCGGGCGTGGGGCTCCGCGGTTATCGTCGGGTTTAAGAGGGTTTTAGCTCCGGTGCGTAGGCCCGCGGTTCGTGTGGGCGGTGGGGCCGGGGGAGGAGCGGAGCTTCAGTGTCCCTGCAGCGGCTTTCCACGGCGCCCCTGGGGAGTACCCACGCCGCTTTCTGAGCGTTGGTCCGTGGGCGGAGGGCGCGTACCAGCGCGCTCACATAAGAGGATGGGCAGCGCGTTTAAAGGAGCCGCGCCCCTGTTGTGACTGTGGGGAGTGCGGTGCTGTCGGGATAGCGCCAGGTGGCAGTGTTCTCTGCCGGCTGGCAAGCGCTATCTAGTGCTTGCTAGCGGGGGTTGTAGGGCTCCCGCTTTGGGGTTTCTGGACTAGGTGGTGGGGAGGGAGAGGGTAGTGGGTAAAAAGGGTGGTTGGCAGGTTAAAAAAAAAAAAATAAATAAAACTATTTAGGGAAGTGTTAGTTTAAATTTGTTGCTTTTATTAATTGGCAATATTAGGGTGATTATTTTCAGGGGAGCACACTAGGTGTGTGTTGTGCTTCTGTTTCTGGGGGGCGGTTAGCTCTGGTGAGGTTTTGAGGTTTTTCAGGGCCAAAGGGGCTAGGCCAAGGGTAGGTCCCGGCTCGGGGGCTTAGAGTGATTAGGGCATTTTTTGAGGGGGCATATTTTCTGGGCACACGCGTTTTAGTGTGCATGATGACAGGACGGGGGGCGAGCAAGAAGGGGCTGGTGGATGCCGGGGCCTTGAAGAAGGCCCTGGAAATCATTAGCAGGGCAACTAAAGCCCAATTGGAAGGCGCGGTAGGGGAAGTTACGGGAGAGGAGGAGAGCGGTGGGGGCAGGCCGCAGCGCAGAGTGGCGGCAGACGGTGCATTGGTGGCTGTGGTGGCTTGCACCCCTACGGCAAGGAGAGGGGAGATTTGGGAGTCTAGGGGCAGGAAGATGAGGAGGGAGATAGACAAGAGGGCGGATGGGGGTTTAAGGAGATCAGGGGGGCAGCCAGGGAGGGAGGAAGGGTATGATAGCTCTAGGGAAGAGGGGAGCGCTCGAGAGGGCAGGGACCGAGGGAACACCAGTGGGGGCAGGGGTGGGGCGCAGGTGGGGGTGGCAGGGCAGAGAGGAAGAGGGGGTAAATACCTGCAGAAGAGCGCAGGTGGGAGAAGGAGGGAGAGGTCCCCGTCAATTGAGGAGGGTAGGGTGGGGCGCGGAACGGCCCCCCCGGATAGGAGGAGTGGGGGCGGAGGGCTCTGCGCAGCCCCCGCTGTACCGATGGAGGGTGAGGGTTTCGGTACGGCCCCTCCTCGGTTAGCACAAGGAGAGCCTAGAGGGCGCGGCACAGCCCCTAGCAACGAGGATGTCAGGGTGGAGGTCGGAACGCCTCGCCCAAGAGAAGAGGACCAGGCAGAGGTTCCCACAACCCCGCCGAGAAGACTTCAGGGGAGTGGCGGGGCGTACGCCCCGGACTCGCGAGAAGAGCAGCAAAGCATCTCGGGCAGGAGCTCGCATCCTCAATGGTATTTAAGGGGTGATGAAGTTGGTTGGGAGGAATACGGGGGGCAATGGAAATTGGAAGATTACAGGGCGGAAAGGGAAAGGGTGGACGAGAGAAGAAGTGCAAGGTGGGATAGGGAAAGGGAAGTACAGGGCGGTCGAGGTGGAAGGAGTCAAGGGAACTATTGGCTGGGTGATTGTGCTGACATGTTTTGTCCCCGCAGCAGGAGCCCTCTAAGAATGGAGAGGAGTAGCACCGGTGTGGATGCCAGGCCGCAGGTGGCAGGCGTGGAAAGAGGTGAGCGGGAAAGGGAGTGGTCATCTGCATGGCAGAGAGGGGTTACAAATAGGTGGTTGGGGGATGAACGGGGTGGTTTTCAAGGTGTGATGAAGGAGGTGGGGGTGCAGGCCATTGGAGCCGAAGGGGTTGAAAAGAACATTTGCTCAGTGGAGGTCCAAACGGACAAAGAGGTGGAGCCATTGGGGCTCGAAGTACAGGCGGGTAAAGATAAAGAGGTGGAAGTAAAAGGAAAGGGGAAGAAATTGCCATACATGGGGATAACAAAACCATTGGGGGCACACTTGATGGCGGCGACCAGGGAGAAGATCCAGGCAGGGGAATTTGTGGATGTTTTCAAATTGCTACATAGGGAGCTGAGAGCGAAGGAAGGGTCTAAGGAGGAAGAGAGGGAACTGGCTTCTCGCCCGAGGGTCCCGGTGACCATTGAGAATTGGACGTCAGCGTTTATCATTTATGCCAGTGTGTATTGCGAAAAATTCCCGGAGCGTTGCGTGGCCCTGCTTAAATATATGGATGTAATAAGGAAGGCTTTTACGAGTTTTGGGGGCTTTGCCTGGGTAAGGTATGATGAGGAATTTAGAGCGAGAATGGCAGAGGACAGGCAGGCGGTCTGGGGGGAGATAGATATGGATCTTTGGCTGCAATGGATGGCCCCAGCGAGGCCTGCCCCGACATTGCACACAGCAAGTGGGCTGCCTGTGCCTTACCGGCCCTTTCTTGGTCGCCCCGCCCATGAGGTGGCGGGGGGAGGGGGCGGAGGACAGCCTTCGACAGCATGTTGGGCGTTCAATAAAGAAGGCTGCACGAGGTGGATGTGCAAATTTAAACACGAGTGCAGCAAGTGTGCGGGTCGGCATCCAGTTACAGATTGTTTTCAGGCAGGGGACAGTGGGGCAGGGCGAGGAGCGGGGCAAGGAGGTGGGGGGGAAGGACCGCAGGACAGGTAAATTGTGGCGGGCTGGTAGTTCGGGCTCAGCTAACGTAAAAGGAGGGGGGGGCACAAGGTTTGTTGAAAGGGTTTTGGGGGTGACTTAAAGGGGGTAGGAGAAGGGTGAGGAGGAAGAAGCGTAGGTAAAGGAGGGCCGCAGGGGGGATGTAACTGTGGAAATTGTTAAAGGGCAGTGGCCGTAGTTTAGAGGGCATGGACAACGGTGGCGAAGCTCTCACGCTTGCCGCACCACAAGGTGAGTAAGCTTCAGGCTGCATGGACGGAGGTGCGGGAGCACCTCTGGTGCAGCTAGGGGAAGTGATGAGCTGGGTCTGCATGGACGGGGGTGCACTAGGGCCCCTGGTGCAGCTGGGGGAAAGACGTGGAGCAACGAAGCAAGGTGCTGGAAGAGGAATTTATTTGGAATGGACTGCATGGACGGGGGCACAGGTTTGGCCCCTGGTGCAGCGGTGGAGAGGAGTAAGGAAGAAAAGGGGGCCTGCATGGACGGGGGTGCACTAGGGCCCCTGGTGCAGGGGGAAACAGGTGGTAATGGACGCGAGGATCTTGGAAATGAGTGATAAGGAAGGGACTGCATGGACAGGGGTGCAGGTTTGGCCCCTGATGCAGGGGCGTGAGGAGCAATAAAGCAAAGGGCCTGCATGGACGGGGGTGCACGTGGGCCCCTGGTGCAGGGGGGGGCAACGCAGGGCCAATACTAATAAGGTGATGGAAGGTGGGGGGGCAAAGGGGGGAGCAAGGGGGTAATAGTTTAGAGGAAAGAAGGGGTCTAAGTGGGTTTAGGTGTATGGTATAAAGGTTAGGGAAAGGGGCGAAATATTGGGGGACGGTAGGAGAAGACCTGAGGTGTGTGCGGAGAAGGTTAAGGAGATGGCCAGAGAAGATAGGGTACTGAGGAGGTGTTACTAGTGGTGTGGGAAAGGTTAGGAGGTTGGAACGCATTCATTCAGGAGGGGTGCAGCATCTGAAAGTAGCAGGCTGGGCTATTAAGAGGAGTAGGTGAAAAGGTTGGGACGCTGGGAGTAAGGGAGATACAAAGGGTATGTCAGGGACCGGGGGCAAAAGGAATGTCTTTACAGAATTCTTTCAGTAGGTAGCAAGAGTGTTGCATTTATTAGGATGTTGTTGATTTGTAAGTGATTTTGTAATTTCTTTTTCAGATGCTGCTAAGAGGTCCGGTCAGATGTCAAAAATTTGTTTTTTGGGACATTGCAGGGTTAAGTGGGCGGGGAAAGAAGCTGAGAAAAGGGTTGTTGGCGGGCAACCGGGGGGCAACTATAAAGATGTTGTGGTAAGATGTCCGGGTTTGGGAGGCTGGGCTGGGATTAGTTGCTTCCTAGGTTGGCTGGGGTGAGGGAAAGCTATTGGCCTTCAGATGGGGGTGGATTAGTTTTGCTGGGGAAAATGATCTGGTGAGGGATACGGGTGGCTCTTCTTAGTTTCTGGGCTGGGAGACTGGGTAAAAAGTTTGAGGTAGAAAAGTTTGGGGGGGTGGGGCAGAAAGAACTCCTCGGGGGAGGGTTTTTCTGGTGCCGGGGGCATGGCCCCTTTTGATGTGGGAGGAGGGAAGCACAATGGGGGAATGACACGGGAAAGGATGGGGTGGCGCTGTTTGCACAAGCAGGTCACCCCGGGGGAACAGGTATTGAGCCTGGAGGGGCATGGCCCCTGGGAGAAAGCGGGACGCCTGGAAAAGGGGCAAGGAGACGGTAGGATCCAAGGGATCATTAGGGAGGAATTGGGTTATTTAATTATTTAATTGTTGGGGGAAAATGAAAATGTTTAATTTATTTAAGTGCTGGTTAAATTATTCCTTTAGTTTGTTAGGCCATGGAGCCAGTTAAGCGTTTGATTGTAAGCTTTGGCCTGTCACATTAAAGCGACCTTTTCCACTTTTAAACGAGTCTGGGTTTTTGTGCATTAAGCCAAAAGGGGGGCCCCGGGGGGAACGCGAAGCGTTTCCCCCCGGGGAGTTTTTGGCGATGCACATGGCCAGCGAGTGGCCGTGAGGCAGAGCGCCTCCTGGGGGGGGTATTTAAGGGCTCAGGGAAGGTTCGGGAGGCAGGCGACAGTTAGGACTTGACGATTGTCCCGCCCTCCCACCCCCTTTCACATTCGTTAGGATAGTGTCTGGTTATGTAATATGGGGGGGTCCATTGTTCATGGGATTATGCAGGGTTTTTTTTAGATGACACGGCGGGTTCATGAGTTTTGGGGTCTGTTAGGAAGGTAGGGTTGGTGGTTTTGTGTGACAGGTCAGGGCATTGTGAAAGCGTGTGTAATATATGTTGCTGATGTGGCAGGTCAGGCTGGCTGCAGGTCATAGGAAGGGGGAGTTTGGTGTAGAGGGGAGTTGAAGGGTGTTGAAGTGGGTCGGGGCGCCGGGGGCATGGCCCCTTTTGATGTGGGGGGAGGGAAGCACAATGGGGGAATGACACGGGAAAGGATGGGGTGGCGCTGTTTGCACAAGCAGGTCACCCCGGGGGAACAGGTATTGAGCCTGGAGGGGCATGGCCCCTGGGAGAAAGCGGGACGCCTGGAAAAGGGGCAAGGAGACGGTAGGATCCAAGGGATCATTAGGGAGGAATTGGGTTATTTAATTATTTAATTGTTGGGGGAAAATGAAAATGTTTAATTTATTTAAGTGGTGGTTAAATTATTCCTTTAATTTGTTAGGCCATGGAGCCAGTTAAGCGTTTGATTGTAAGCGTTGGCCTGTCACATTAAAGCAACCTTTTCCACTTTTAAACGAGTCTGGGTTTTTGTGCATTAAGCCAAAAAGGACACTTTTACAATGCAATCAATTGGACGATACAAAGCGTTATGTACTAATTGCAGGAGAACGTTGTGGGGACTCCGCCTCGCGAGATCACGGCCCGTGATCTCGTGAGATTACACAGCGCGAGGTGGCTGCAGACGGAAGCCTGGCAGAACTTGGCGCGAGGCTGACACGGACAGTCAGCCCAGTCGCTCCTCCTGCCTGCAGAGCGAAGGCACCACTAGGGCTTGCAGACAGAGGTCCCAGACAACAACCAGAGTGTAAATCCAAGGTTGAGGATAGCCTCCTGGGTGATCTGATTGTTGAGGTGTGTCAGTACACACACCCACAGCTTGCAGTGAAGCCAACTGCATAAACAGGACAGACAACTCAAAGTGTGAGTAGTTATATCACCCCCGCCCCTGCACTTGACATACCCCAAGTTGTCTCTTCACATGTAGTGTCTCAATAACAACCCTGTCAAGCCTCAACTGTGTCCTGTCATTGATGCTCCAAGGAATTGCAACGAAGTTCACAAATGCGACAAGGCCATTTGCATCCCTGATGATTGTCAATGGGCCTCATTACGACCCAGGCGTTAAGGGTTAACGCCGTCGTTAACCCTTAACGCCTATTCTGATTTTAACGGCTGCTTTTAGCAGCCGTTAAAATCCATGGCGCTAACCTGCCATGATGCTAATTACGCCACCGTAATTTACGGTGGCGTAATTAGCGCCTTCCCCACTCCCATTATGCCCTATGGGGCAAAAATGGGAATGGGGAAGGGAAAATGGGAAATGGGGATTTACCGCCCCACTCACCTTGGAATGGGGCGGTAAATCCGCCATCCACCAGTTTACACCATGGTGGTAAAGTTGGCGCAATTAGCGCCTGGGTTGTAATGACCCCCCATGTGCGGGTCCTGGATTCAACACCGAATCTGCCTGTTGTGGAAGGCCTTGCTGTGGCGCACGTGCTGTGCAGCGAACCCCGCCCAGCACAGGGAAGGACCAATTGCACGCCTGTTGCGTATGCATGTCCTCTCTCCACCAGTGTGGGCGGGGCAATGGGGGATCTTGCAGACATCCGCAAGGGCCAAACCAATGCAGAATCCTCGACAACATATAGATTTTCTTTTTGTCTTCCAGTGAACTTTTATATTTTGTCATTGGCTTCATTTGGAGCAATACATACTAATTTTTATCATTTTGTACTTTGTGGTTGCCTTTTTTCACCAGGTGTGGCTGGGGAGTAAGAAGAGCCTGTCACTCCACTCACACCCTGAAGGGAGCGTGCCCCAGGGAATGGAATTGTAGGGCTCATCATCGAAAATACTTAGAATGTCACTTCTACCCTTAACAAGATTGCAGAAGTGAAATAGCCATACCAATGCTATGTGTGAGAGTTGCAGTAAGGGTCAACTAACCGGATTGGGAGCGACGCAATGGAGACAGAAGTGTTCTCAGCACGCCCTCTCCTGAAATGGACCAAAAAGAAGGTAAGTGGGCTTGGCAGGCCGGGGAGGGGATTGTTTGGATTGGGGAGGCGGGGGGGGGAAAACATTTACCTTGATCCCCTGTGGGGGAAAATGGCATCCTCCAGCCGTGCAGTGGCTCGAAGCAGGGATTACCCCGTTCCGAACCTCCTCATTGGCTGAGTGGCTGCCACACCACCCCGCCGGGGACATGAAGGAAAGTAGTTGGGGGAGGGATTCTGGGTTGGGTGAAGCCCCAGCGAGGGCCAATCAGATTGATTGTTGCAATCTGATTGACCCTCGCCAGGTACTAATAATGTTCATTAGGTCCTGGCGGAGTGATCTGCCACTCCCAGATTGGAAACTTTCCAGGCCATATGAGATGGTATGGCTTGGAAATTTCATATGTCCGGGAAATTGACCAATTAAGGGACGATGAATCACTCCCCAAGTGTCCCTGCTCTGGCTGTCCTGCTGCCAAAGCAGCAACATGGCTGTCGGTGCTGTGCTCCTGTGATGAGATGGATTTCTGCGTTGAGAGCTTTGCAGTGGCCGCAGGCCTCTCAACAAGGAAGCATCACACTGCGAGCCCTGCTGCAGGAGCTGCTCATATCACTGACCTCAGCGCGACGGTCCCTCCTATGGTTAAATGGACTGCTGATGTAAGAGCCCTGCTGGAGGGGGTGCAGTGCTCCTTCCCCAAGCCACACCTGACAGATGCGGACTGGGCATGAACTCCCACTTCTTACCTTCTTTGGGGGGCAAATGCCCCTGTCACAGTGCTGCTCTCTTCCTGCCCGTGGCACACCTCACAAAAGCACGTTGGGCTGCTCTCCTCCTTCGTAGGCCGCACCTCACAGATGCACCCTTAGCAAGGGAAATCACATGCCCACTCCCCCCACACCTTATCTTGTGAGTGGGGGAGTCTCCCACACCTGGTAGATGCGCCCGGCTACATATCAACACTTGCCCCTCCATCCTCATCACGTGTGGACATGGGTGCTGGGAACAAGCCCGTTCCCAGCAAAGACTGAAGGCAGAATACTTTTCTTTTAAAGGCCATAACACCCTCATAGACCATGCCCTCGGGCTGTACCAGGATTTATGGTCCCTGAAGGCCCTGTTAAATGCCTTTGCTGACCTCGGGCCTTTAACATGGTCTTTAGGGGCCATATCCCCCAGCACGGCCGTCAGGCTAGGCCTATAAAGATTAAGTAAAGTGGTATACATAGAACAGCATGGGCTGAAGCCAGACTCAAAGTCACTCAACCGACCAATGGATTCAAGATTTGAAGAGAGGTATGTTTTAGTCTCAGATGCCAAATCTTTTCCAATTCATGAAAGGGTGGCTACGAGCCTGCAATGAGAGAGGATCTGAATTTAGGATTCCTTAGATTGGGAACAAAGTATGTTCAGTCATCCTTGTTCTGAGACCCTGCTAAAATCTGTGGATGAGGAAGGAAACCTTGTTTCCTAACAGCCCATGGCACACTAATTCTATCCAGACATCCAAATATTGAGGCTGTCCAAACCCATATGAAATGAATAAAAAGAAAAAAATCAAACACTTTGGCCCAAAAAGTCACAGACATTTCAATAAAGCAGTGTTTTATTTTAATTACTGCAATATTGAACAATGTGCCACTGTTTGTACAGAGGGAAACATGGCATTGGTTGTCAAGGGGTTTTGAACTGCAATGTCTCTTGGGAGAGACCACCTGAAGCATCCAAGCCCATAGACAGATCTTATCGGATACCAAGCCTTGAAACTGAGTCCTTCCAGGAATGAATAAAATGTATAGTACAGTTAACTATTAGCACTTTGTTTAAACTTTATGCCATTAAAACACTCTAAAAAAGGCATCAGTCATCAAGGTGTTCTGAAAATTGGTCACTTTGACCCCTTAATGGACCCCCTAAAGATATTCAGTGTTGTTGCACAGGTTCCAGCAAATCCACTTGGATATGACGTGACACTTAGGGCCCGATGCATGGAATATTTGCCAGGTTTAAAGTGAATTTGCACTGCTGAAAAGTGACTTTGCACTGCAGACACAATCCTTGATTCATGGAACAGTGCAAAGTATATTTTTGCCATGCAAAGGCTTGACAAAGACATTTTGTATTGCAAAAATGACTATGCACTGACTTTTCCCGGACTTTGCACCGCAAAAATACACTTTGCACAGTTCCATGAATCAGGGTTTGTGCCGGTAGTGCAAAGTCACTTTTCGGCAGTGCAAATTCACTTTGAAACGGGCAAATATTCCATGAATCAGGCCCTTAGTGTTAGGATGAGAGTTGCAATAAATGCAATGAGCACCAAAGCAAGGGCCTGATTCATGGAATTAATTGCGCGTAAAATCCAGAACTTGCACGCAAACTGCGTGCAACATCTGCTTGTCGATTCTTGGAACTGACTGCACGGGACTTCTCCGGGACTTGCTTGGAGTTTGTGCAGGCCTGGCACGACTCTATGAACGGCCGAGTGCCTTGCACGAGACGCCACGCAAGGGGTGGGCGTAGCCTGCGTAGGGGGCAGAACAGGGGGCGGAACATGCAAAATGGGGTAGAACAAGCCAGAAAATGGGAGTTACAGGGACGGACTGCATGCAGTCCACAACACACCCACAAATGCGCATGATAAAGCGTATTAATGGATGTGACTGTGAAACCTCTCGCCTGCGAAATGCCCATGCAGTGCCCTCGAAATCTCTGCCACCCGGAAGCAGGCGTATGGACTTGCGCAGAGCAATTGCAACTCTGCAGGTGAGTTTGCATGTCGGATTTAGGGGTGCGTGCACGCAGACGGGGTTCTGATGGTACTTAGGGGTGCAAGTACGCACCTAGCATGGAGCAGGAACTTTTTAAGGGGGTTTGCATGCAGTGTGACCGGGTATATACATGCTTTCAGTGAGACTGTACGCATGTCCTCGGGGTGCCGGTTACAATTATGGGGGACCCCACGCAGTGTCCCTGAGATGCAGGCCCGCTTGCGAGGGGACGCCACACACTGTTTGACGGGTGTGTGTATTCGCACCCGAGGTGCACGCAAAGGTACTGTTCTGGCTGTTTTTCCTTTGCATGGGGGAGTTCATGGCCGACTTGTGTATACGGTTACTTTGCGCAGACAATTCCATGAATACGCAGGGTGCACATTTTTTTCTGTGGGCAGGCTCACACAGTGTCGGTCTCAGAACACAGCAATTGCGCGAGGAATGCATACTTTTCCATGAATCTGGCCTTAAGTGTGCATTATGTGCTTAGTGATTCAACCATACAACACCTTTATCAAGCACATATTAGTCAACACTAAAGAACTCTGGCCATTGTTATGATACTAAAATGCTCTTTTAGACAATTGTAATCAAAGCAAGATGAAACCTTGCTGAGGTTATTAGTCTCTTTTTGATTTTTCATCGGAGTATTTCAAAAGCGTATTATAGGAGTGTGCCTCACTGTCCATCTAGGAAAATAATGCGTACGGTAATTATATGTTTTGCTTTGCTCAGGAAGGCAAGTGTAATGTTCTTATTATAACTAAAAAATATAATGGGGGTGATCAGTATAATTGAACATTGCACAGTTTCAAAAGGAGCCAGTTTACAATATTAGTACAATTAATTAATTTCCTTTTTTGACTCTTTTTAATGACAGCATTTGCAAAACAAATGTTAAAAAAACCACATCATCCTACACCACACAAAGGAGACGATTCATGGAATTATTTGCGTGGAAAATCAGGGATTTGCGTGCCATTCTGTGCACGAAACCCCACTGGTCGATTCAGAAAATCGACTGTGTTGCACTTTTTCCTAACTGGCGTAGACTTCGCGCAGGCTTGGCACGTCTCTGCGAACGGTCCAGTGCCTTGTCCGACACACCAAGCAGAGTGTGGGAGAGGCCTGTGCAGAGGGCGGAGTCGAAGGCGGAACTCAGAGAATGGGGGGGGAGTGAGCGTTACAAGGGACGGGCTGCAGGCAATCCATAACACGTCCACAAATGCGCACATCAAAGCATATTCATGGATGTGACCACTCAACCTCCCACCTGTGAAATGCCCACTCAAATCCCTCCATCTATCCACCACCCAAAGGCAGGGATAAGCTCACTTGCGAATCGCAATAGCAGCGCAGGTGGGTTTGCAGTCAGATTTAGGGGTGCGTGTATGCAGCCAGGCATCCGATCGGACTTAAGTGTGTGTGTACGCAGTGTAGTGTTGATCAGGAATGGTTCACGGGGGTTCACACAATCATTTTCCAAGGTTTACCTGATTTATGATACATCGTACACATGTTGTTGGGATGCCGGTAACAGTTACGGGGGACCCCGCGCAGGATCCTCCAGATGCAGGCCCGCCTTATGGGGGACCCCACGCACTATTGTAAGGATGAGTGAAGGATGAGTGTATTTGCACCCATGGGAGCACGCAAAGGTAGCAGTAATGGCTGTTTTTGCTTTGCATCGGGGGCGTTCTGTCCGCGACTTGTGCATACGGTTACTTTGCGCAGAAAATTCCTGGCTTCATTAGCAATTATTTTAAAACCGTTTTTTCCCCTCGCTTGGGTCAAATGTTCAAATATTCACTCCAGAGGCCCATCTGAAATGCATGTATACATGCATTTAAGAATGTCGTTTAGCTCAGCCATAGTTCTTTTATTCTATCTTTTTATTTATAACGCCCTTAAGACCCAGAGGTTTCTAAGCGTGGACCCGGGATCGAACCTGTGTTGCTCCATGTCGTTTTGCTTCCAAGGCGAGTACGTTGCCCCTGAGCTATCCTCCTGGGGCAATTAAACGTGCCATTTATTGAGGATTTGTTCAATACTGCTTGTGTGGGTAGGACCAATTTTTCGGCAGCAGCAACTATGGTCCTATATACTCCATAGATTGCTTCGTTCCTCTGAACCTTTAGTTTTTGGGACAGGCTTGATTCAGCAAAGCAATCGTGGGGTGGATGAAGCTTCACAAAGCAGAACTCTCAGCTTGGCAACGTACTTCCGGTTAATCTCTATACAATCAAAGACCTGTTAAGATTCAGGAAACCTTTAAAAGCCTATTTGCTCCTTGCTTGGCTTTACTATGCTGTATCCATGCCTTCGTTTAGAACTGTGTGACATTTCTCTTCTGTTTTCCGCTAGTGCCATGAGTTCTCAGATAGGCACGCTAGCGCTCTAACGAACTAAATCACAATCGTCACATAGCTATGGACTTCCCCTCTCGTTTATGAGCTGCTGTTAGACAGAATTCCCCACCTGTTATACACAATCTTATCAATTGCCCTTGAAAACTTTACACCTAAAAAAACAGGTTAACAATGAGTTCAGGCACAATGTAAAGATTTCAGCATCATAGCTGTATGTGTGTTAACGTGCATCAGGGCCTCACGCGACACCAGGGGCGTTGCTAGGGGGGGAAAGGGGGCAATAGCCCCTGATCTTTTGGTTGTAGCCCTGGATAGAATCTCAGGAGCTACAGCCAAAAGGCTAGCTAGCCCCCAGTCCCAACAGTTCCGACATCACCTTTGCCCCGGGTCTTTTCCAGACCTAGCAACTCCCCTGCGCGACACTCAATGAGTACAACAATGTTCTTACAAATGACGCATAAATAGTTAATGCTTTGGCAAAGGAGAACATCGAAGCAAGATTCTGCCAACTCAATATTTCACAGTAAATTACATTAGACCCAGCACACTTTAATGTGTGTTAGACATGATACTCCAGGAGAGATGGTGATTGAACGAGGTGACATTTCTACGTGGATATCGCCCAGCAGAAAGGCGATCGTTCCAGTTGGCGGCCCCATTCCTCACCTAGCAGTCAGCAAGTGCTTGAGTGAGATTACAAGCTGGCGGCGGAGCAGCTGGCCCGGGCCCCTGCCAGGTCACCCTGTGCTGCTGATATGCGCTACAGGGACGCCGTCTGAGAATTACTGGTTCTACCCGCCTGCTCTTTGTTTTACATGCAACGAGCTTGGCCACAGAGATGCAGCCAGTCAGCGTTTTCTGGAGGAGATTCAAAAACCTTATGGATTGCCTTCCAGTTGGCAGGAAGGGGCTTCCTTCAGCCAAATGAAATTAGCCTTTCCCATCCCAACCATTTAGAAAATAAATGTTATGGAACATGGAGTGCTCTGTACTGCAATGTTTCTTCCTCCTCGTGCTTGTATTTTGTGGTGATGCTGTAGGGCGTTGCCAGGGGAACCAATGAGCGCAAGGAAAGTATCTTGAAGTAAGGAAGTGGTATATAATAGTGCTACAACTGCTCGCACTACCACTAATACGATTATTAATAATAAAAGTAATGATGAATAATAATCATACCATAATTATAATGAATGCACACAATACATTATATATATATTTTGGAAGAGCATCTTAATGTATACTTTGTGAGTACCTAAACAATGCACACATCAAAAAGGAGTGCAAAAAAGTTCCTATATTTGGGAGGATGACTGGGCTGAGAATAGATTGAACAAACGAAGGCTATGTTCCTGCTAGTGCTACTGTAAAGGGATGGCTACATCAGAGTACACCGACGGACAGTTGGGAGGTGGCTGTGTATCAAAGAATGAAAAAAGAGGAGGGAGTAGAAGAGAGAAATTGACCTTTAAGGCCCAATTCATAGAAAAAGTGCTAAGTCCCCGCAAACTACTTAACACCATAAACGACATTGTTCCTACATTGCGTGCGTGAAAAGTTTTGCACAGTCTGCGGATTCATGGATTCTAAATTGCAAAGTAACCCACTGCACAAAGAACAACGCCTTGCGCCTGGGATGCGTGTCGTGCGCACGACACGCATCCCTGCAAACAAAAACCAGCGGCAACAAAGAGCCTTTGCGCCGATCTTTGAACCACCATCCAGCAACCCGGCTATACTGCATACTGTCCCCTGTAACTCAAGGCAGCACCCCAGCGAAACAGTGGACCTTCACCCCTAACTCCAAGCGTCACCCCGGCAATACTGAATACTGTCCCCAGTAACTAGAGGCAGCACCCTGGCAATACTGCATACTGTCCCCCGTAACCAGAGGCAGCACCCCAGAGAAATAGCAGAACTTCACCCCTAACTCCAAGCGTCACCCCAGGAATACTGTATACTGTCCCCAGTAACTCGAGACAGAACCCTGGCAATACTGCGTACTGTCCCCCGTAACGCAAGACAGCACCCCAGAGAAACAGCGGACCCTCATCCCTAACTCCAAACATCACCCCAACGATACTGCATACGGTGCCCTGTAATTCAAGGCAGCACCCTGGTGAAACAGCAGACCATCACCCCTAACTCCAAGCGGCACCCTCGTGATACTGCGTACTGTCTCCCGTAACACAAGCCAGCATCCAGCAAAACTGTGTGGTGTCAGGACTTGGGGGGGCTGCCTGGGGGTTGGAACACAGGTGAATGGGTGTTGTGGGTGATATCGGGACTTGAGTGGGCTGCCTGGGGTTTGGGGCAGAGATGAATGGGTGTTGTGGGTGGTATCGGTACTTGAGTAGGTTGCCTAGGGTTTGAAGCTGAGGTGAGTGGGGATGGTGTCAGGACTTGCGGGTGCTGCTATGACTTAAGTGTAGAGGTCCACAGTTTGAGTACCTTGAAACTAGGGGTGATGGTCACACCCCCCCTCACCTCTACCCCAACCCCCATGCAGCCCTCTCAAGTCATGACACCACCCACCACCCCCACTCACCTCTCCCCCAAACCCCAGGATTCCCCATCAAGTCCGGATACCACCCCCACTCACCTCCGCTCCAACCCAAGTCAGCCCCCTCAATTCCTGACACTACCCATCACCCCCACAAACCTCTGCCCCAACCCCCAGGCATCCCCCCGCAAGTCCTGACACCACTCACCACCCCCACTAACCTCTGTCCTAACCCCCAGGCAGCCCCCACAAGTCCTGACACCACCACCACCCCCACTCACCTCCACCCCAACCCAGCCCCCTCAAGTACTGACACCACCCACCACCCCACTCACCTCTACTGCAGCCCCCGGCATCCCCCTCACATCCTGACACCACCTACCACCCCACTCACCTCCGTCCCAACCCCCAGGCAGCCCCCTCAAGTTCTGACAACACCCACCACCCCAACCCACCCCCGCTCATCACCCCTGGTAACCCCATGCTAGTCCGCCCCCTACCAGTGTAATGTGGAGTTTCAACTTACTTCAACTCCTCTGGCATGCCCCCACCATGAAGTATACCTGCCACATATCGTCCTCCAACACAATCAACGGGGAGCACTGCTGTTGAATTCAGGCCTGGAGCATCTTCCATTACTCCATGGTAGACCACACTCAGCTGCACATCAACAGGACAGCACTCTGTTGCACCACCTACACTGTGACACAACATGAACATGTTACATGGTAAAGCAATGCAATGTGGCATATGCACAGTGCCTTTGTGCCATCACAATGGCCTCAAAGCACTGTAAGTGACTGCCCTCGGAGGACAGACGTCCAAGAAATCACAGATTGGGCCTAATTATAAAGAATGCCTTGGTGCATTCCAGCCTGTGCAAAAGTAGGGAGGTGGGTTTGGGTGGCAAAGTCCCTACCAGCAACCAAAGCAGAACAGGTCTGTTTATGGGTGATGTAAAGTCTGTCACAGAGTGCGACTCAGGGAGACAGAAAATGTTTGTTTGTTTGTTTATTTTATTTATATTGCGCACCTGACCCGGAGGTAATTGGGCGCTAGAGGATAGTAAAGGTTACAGGCATATTTATAGACAGTTAGGTACATGAATACAATGTGTACATCCAGATTGAACCATCAATCATGGGAGTGGCTGAGGTGATGCATGAAATTAGAGCAGGTAGTGAGTGATTGCATTTATATGCCAGTGGGTGGCCATAACATGGGAGTGAAACAGCAATCTACCATCTACTGCACAAGTGATCAGTTTACCCCACCCATCCACAGTGAGGTCACATCTCACTACAGCACGTTCAGTGCAAACACCCATATCAATGAATGAAGCATGGGCATGTAGACATTGACAAGGAAGTGCCAAATGAATATCCAAACATCAGTAGAGCAAAAAGGAACTCAACGTACAATAAAATCAACCCCCAGTAACAAATGACCAGAGGTGAATGAGCTCTCATCACATACAAAAAGCAAGTAAAACATGATGAACACCCACAGTACCCACCCACAATGAGAGACACCAAACACCATCATCACACATCTCGCACATCACAACTACGATCGATGTATGCACACCATAACACTTTATTATCCATCAACTAATAAAACCATAGCAAACAAAAGCAACAATTCAATATAGTTGTAAACATCTCAGCAGTGCTCATTTGACTATCTCAAACCAAGATGGTCGCCGTACACCAGGACCCGATGATGTCATTTTGCATCTCCATGTGATTACGTCATCACGCCAACTAAATATAAATGGCGGCCATTTACTAAAGACTCGATCCAGACCGCGGATTGCAGTGCCTACAGCTTTTGGACAATTTCATCCAAAACTTCTCTTCTTTTCCACAAAGGTTAGAACAACTACTGGAACTTTGCTCCTTACCTATTTGCACAACACTGACCTTGCAAAACTAACTGTACAATTCTGCATTCCCCAAACGCCTTAAGGTACCAAATTTTGAAATCTATCTCCTTTAAACTTTAGAATCACTTCTCCTAAAAATCAAGCACCACTTCAGGAAAAACACCCTTCCTAAAGAATTTGAAAACATGGGTGAGTGTTTCTTTGTATCCATTGTCTCAAAATATTTTGACCTACTGTCATGCAGAAAAGTGAATGTAAAATCAATACAAAAACAAATATGCTATGTATAGCCAGCAATGGGAATCACCACTACAAAAAGTAGTCCCTTTCCCCTTTTACCTAAATGTTCTCTATTACCTCCTTATGATCCACTCAAAACACAGTGGGGAAACACGTGTCGAAGCTGATTTAAAGAGGGCATACACAACTGAAGATTTATTCTGATAAAAGCCCTGTCAGAGTCCAAAAAGGATTCCACACCACTGAAAAACTTTATATAGAATCGGAAACTAAAGTCCAAAAAAGATTCCAAATCACTGAGAAACTTTTTACAGAATCAGAAACTACTCAACTACAATCTGAGAAATCACAAAACTAAACCTAATCATCACTAAGAACACAGTTGGAGTCCTTTAGAAAATAAATAAGATGGAGTCCATTTGAAATCAAGGGAGACGGATACCACTCAAGAACTACTTTGAGATTTAACTGTTTGTTTATTTTTGAAACCTAATCTTTCTACAAACCATTGCAATTTTCTGCGACTGTCTAAAGACAAGTACTATCAAATAAAAATACTGTTTTGAACACTCTCCAAGTTTGTATGTCATTTACTTACACTATCAAAGGTTGGTGCAATTTGTATGACCAGAAGCAGCAACCCACCATTACACACACAATGAAAATGTCACTCCACCAACAGCACACCAACAACAAACATGTATTGCCCCTGCACAAGTCATGGCATCAGAGAAACAGCCATAGTCCACTCCAAATGTCTGATGGCCCCACTCCCACATGTGAAACACATGTGCACATGTCAAAGTAAATCCAAAGAAGTTTACCATGTCAAGCAACAATAACACAGAACATCAACAAACACACAAGAAGACACCCATCAATGGAGTATAGAATCAACCACAGCAAATAGATCTCACACACACATCCACTCCATGTACACAATTCAACAAGATGCCTGTATTGCAAATCACACATGTAGGCAACCAACACATGTGCATGCCTAAGCTTAAAGAGCAGCTCACCTCCCCACATGTACAAGACCGGACCCCTGGTCATCGAGCATGGTTGCCATAACTACCACACACTTGAAGCATGTGCACACGTCCACCACCAAACATCACAGTAACAACTTGACGCAACCAGTGATGCCCCAATTCACAGGGCTGACACAAAACATATGCACTGGGAGAACATGACAAAAGTAAATGTGCACACTGACAAAGAGACTGCAAGAAGCGCGGAATGTACAGAATCAGAATTTATATTGAAAATTAACTATGTACAAGAATATTAAGGGAAGTGTACAAATGTCCATAGATAAACCATAAGAAATTAAAATATGAAACCTAATCCTAAATAACTATATACGCTGGCAGCAGGCTATTCAATCTCAGACAGTGCCTTGACCAGTCACAATCTAAGTCCCCCTCTGACATGGCGGACATCCGTTGTTGTCTGGAGCGCTTGCAGGGTGGCCACCATCTGCCTCTCTGAATCCTCTATAGATCTGCAAGTATCCTCCAGGACGGCAGCCTGCCTCCTCCCCTGCCTCTGTGCCACCCCAGACCTGGCCACAATCATGGAAGCCTCCCTCACCTGCTCTCTCCCTGCCACCATCTGCCTCTGGTAGCGCCTGAACATGGATCACATGGCCTGTATGGATCCCCCGTGTTCCTCCTGCCTCATGTGGGCCAAGGGTCTCCTCTGGGTGGAATTGCCTGATGAAATCTGGCTCCTAACAGTCACCATCTGCTGCTGCCACCGGCCAGAGTGCAAGCTCCAAATGTACGCACTGCGACCAGATGACATACGTCATGGTGTACAGCACCTGCACTGCCCTGAAGTGCCATCTGTCTCTGCACTGCTTGTTTGTGTGTTGGTGTCTGGGCAGGCACAGTGACCACCTCATGTGGGGTTCTTGGGACTTCCAACTGGGGCAGGGATGTAGGCACAACCAGACTGGGTGGTGGTGGTGGCACTGGTGCACATGGGGCCATGGTGGTATGTTGCATGGAAAGCCCATGGAGGATGACTGGGGCACAGAGCAGGACGTGGAGGAGGGGGGCATTGCAATGGGCAGCCCAGAGAGCCCACCCGAAAGGAGTGCATTTGCCAGCTGGACCAGGAAGCGGCACATCTCATTGTGATGCTCTACAAGCTCCTGACCCTGTGGGCTGGACTGCAATGGTCTCATCCTCCTCTACCACCTCCATCAACCCTGATGACCCCATAGGGTCTTTTGCCCTCGATGGCCCCTGGGCCGCATCACACTGTGTTACAGCTTTTGAGGTGTCCCCCACCACAATATCCTCCTGGGACTTACTGTCAGCACCCTCGTTCAATGGTACTGGTGCTCGCCAGCCAATACACTCTAATGAAAGGATGTGGAAATGGAGTCTGGCTGCGGTCTGCACCTGGGTCTGATGGGCCGGTCCCTGCTCTTCTGCTCCACAGCAACACTTTGGCCCTCTTCCCCAGCTGAAGCAACTGTGGAAAAGGGGACAAAGAACATTGACATCAGTCATCAGTGACAATGAATGTCTGGCATACACCACATAAACAGTACCATTAAGTTAGAACAGGTAAATCAGCAACTGACACACACACACACACATGCATGCACACCCAGGGATACTGACACAAAAGTGTAGGGACAATGATGTCTCACAGTCATGACACACACAAATGTCAACCCAGCACATCGTCATGTGGCCACAAACACATTTCAAGAAATCATGCCATGGCACAATACCAATGCCAAAGTGACACAAGTGTGACAGGCAGCCAGGGCCATGGTAAGTGTATCTGGGCACATGTCTCACCAACACCATTGCATGTCTCGCATAATCATCTTGTTGCTCGCATAAACAGCCATCATGGGACAGGCTACAAACAGGATGGCCATGAGGAGTAATGCATGGGACAGGGAAACATGACACCCATGGCCTACACAGTGGCACACAAGTGTGTGCCCACAATGTGCACAACTGGGTTCATGCCATTGACACACTAGAGCAGTACCCGCCAGAGAGGCCTGTGAGCCTCAACAGCTTATGTAGCACCACTAGCACTTCCCTGGGTAACATGCCCTGATGTAGAAGTCTCCCACCTCTGATATGAGTATGTAGTCAGGTAACAGGAGCCTAGGTGTGTGGGATGGGATGAGCATCACATCCTCTGGCCTGTCCATGCAACCTCACTGTCAGTGGATGGACTAATGCTGCATGGTGGTGGGGTCTGTTGGTCACACATGTCCTAATGGACGAGCTGGATGGGTAGCTGGATGAGCTTGTGCCAAGGCAATAATCCTGCAAGAAGGGTGCAGCTGTTGCTCATGTACACACCACTTGTGTGGGGACGGGTGGGCTGGCACCCACGGAACTGTTGTCACCCTGGACTGCATTCTGAAATGGAGGATGGTAAAGAGGTTCATGGGCAAGGCTTGCGTGAGTTTTTTCCAGGCCATGTGGTCAGCACACCATCCATGTACTCTCACATGAGCACTGCTGAACTACTAGTCTGATCTGCCTCTGCACTGCTTAGAAGGAAGAGGCATCGATGCAAGGAAGGACTCCCAGAGGGTGCATGCCCCTGAGTTGGCACTGTTTCTACCCAGCTGGCAGGTAAATGCCTGACTCAATGGCCATGGCTGGACAAGCAGTCCAATCCGAGATGAACCAAGTGTGCAGGATTAACCTGTAGTAGAAAAGCAAGTTCAGCACGGTATGAAGTAACACACTTATTAGCTGCAAGAGTAGCACTATAAAAGGGGAGGGGGTTCTTTCTGATATCTGTGAAATTAAAAGCTTAATAAAACAAATCCATGAATCCTGGGGCTCAGGTAAGTATAATTATGCGTAGTGGTAGAATTAGTAGAGAGTATGCAATCACAGGCCTGCGTTAAGAGAATCACACAGTGGTTGTTATTTTTTTAGGTCAACTGATTACAGCTCACAGGTTCCGCCAGTGAAAAATGAATACATGACCAGTTTATAATTCAAAATTATTGGTGAAATGTGATTTTCTAATGGAGCCGGCATGAGCCACATCAGTTTCAAATCACCCGTAGACCTTTTTCCCTGGGAAGAGGTTTAGTGTGTTTCCAATAAGCAGTATGCCTGTGGTTCAAGGCTCTGATAGTGTCATGGTGGGTAGCTGTTCTCATAAGAGTCAGGAAGAGGCGACCGGGGCAGAATAATAAAGTTCTGGTGGTGCTCTCAAATATTTCAATCACATAATTTTGTGCTGTGGAAATTGGGGGTGCCAGTGTGAGAAGGATCATGGACCCCATGATCAATCGCAATATATGAGGTTCAATCCATTCTGTGTGGGGAGATTTATTCGTGTCCCTTTGTTGCAAATGCAAATTGCTTTGATTTGTATAAAATAACCTAATTTAGGGGTGTTTCTTTGACTGCACCTTTTCATGCAGTTCTGTTCTACATTCTGTTTGAATTTGCTGTCCCAGCTCTGTCGGTGGCCTTGAATAAAATTGTGTGACTTCTTGCACCGGCATATGCTACGTTTGACTAATTTTGTAATTTTTTGGTTTGTTCTATGAGGCAACCCCTACAAATATTTGGAGGCCCCAGCAAGGTATCTCTGCTGTTCGTCCGAGGTGTGAGAATTCTAGGCGTGCTCCCGGAGGAGTGCGGGACAGCATCCGTTGGCTAGTACAAAGAGCTCAATCAAAGAGAGGTCAGTAGACACCACATCACAGAAATCTGCCTCTTCCGGCGCTGCCTTCACTCCAACCGAAAGTACAGGCCTTTAAAGGGAAACTTAGAGGTCGAAAGAAGTGGAGAATCTCCTAAAAAGAATATGTAAGTGTACCCGTGCATGGAAGCGCCACAGGCGGGAAGGATTATTTTTATGGTGTATTGGACGCACCCTCATTAGTGGTGAAGACGGTGATTGACCCTGGTAGCATTAGATATTAGCTCTGCCATTCTGATAAGGAGCAGGTAGACAGTGGCACATCTGTGCTAGAGGAGAGGGTTGCGTAGTAAGTGGCAGAATTTGCTTGTTACAAAAGAGTTGCACATATTTCTCTCGGGGAAGAGTTTATTCAGGTATAAGCATGCACGTGTTTGTAGGTAGCAGCAGTTTGTTGTTCATTATTGTGAAAAGTGATCATAGTGTTTGTTTTATGTGGCTGTGAAAGGAATGGAAAAGCCAGATTAACCTGTAAATAGCGCACAGCCATATAGTACAAGTTGCTGATATAGATGAGCAAGAGGAGTAACAGCTTTTTCTAATGCACTAATAAAGGGCTTCATTCTTAAGGTGGTGGGCCTGTGGAGAAGGCCATTTCTATACTAATATGATCTAACAAGACAGGCCTGTGGAGAAGGCCCTGGGTATAAGCATTGAGTGTGAGGTGTGAAAGGGTGGGGCCTGTGGAGAATACCAGAGTGAATGAAAATAGGGTGATCGAGCAAAGTGGTAAGTATAAATGCTGAGCGAGTGGTATTGTTTGAAATGAGAGTGACATTTTCAAAGGTTTGAATTTATAAAGGGAAGGAAGAAAGTAGGGAGAGAAGAAGATTTCAATAAGAAATAAATAAGGCAGATGCAATTAAGTCCTACTGGATGGATATTATATGATATGATATGCATTTATAACTCGCCTATGCACAAGTGTTTCAAGGTGCGATGAGGCAAGGGAGGGGGAACAGAGAGGAAACAGAGACAACGATCTTACTAGGTCAGGTGAAATTGAGATCGCAGAAGCGCACGGGAGAGGGGGGACTGCTGGAGGAAAAGGGGAAGAGGCAGTGCAGTACATAGGATAACAGTAAAAATAAATATAACAATAAATAAAACAAATAAAACAATAAATAAAAAGTGTGGCCAGCTGGTAGGCAAGTGCAGACATCAGGTGTCAAGTGCTGGTAGGGGCTGTAGAGAAACAGAAGCATCCCCCAAGTGCACGGTTTGCCAGGGGGTGAGTGCAGGTCTGAAACTGGCGAGGAGGGGGACTTTGGCCCGAGATCAGAGGGTAGCCAGGTAACCAGTGCAGTTTCAGTTTCAACCAGGCGATCAGCAGGGAAGAGGAGGAGAGAAATCAGAAGCAAAGAGGAAGGTGTTGAGGTACTTCCAGAACTGGAGATGGTTCTCCTCAAGTTTCAGAGAGACAGGGAGGCTGTTCCAGAGGGAGGGTCCAGCCAAAGAAAGAGATCTACCACCAACTGGTTGCTTGGAGAACCGACTGACCCTGAGGGAGTTGGAGGCGGATGAGCGAAGATAACGAGAAGGAAGATATTTAGGAAGAGAGAGTTGACGATATTGAGACCCCAGGCACCAGAAGACTTGTGGACAAAGCAGAGGGTTTTGAACTTAATCCTTGCAGCCACTGAGAGCCAGCGCAGAGATTTCAGTCCTGGAGAGATACGATCCCTGGGCTTGAGGCCCAGGACAAGTCTCGCAGTCCTGTTCTGGATGAGTTGCAGGGGGCAGAGAGAAGAAGCAAGCAGATTTAGAAAGAGGCTGTTGCAGTAGTTCAGCGTAGAGAGAACCAGAGCTCTAGAGACAGTGAGCTTCTGTGGGAAGGAAAGGAAAGGAGGAATACCTCTAAGGAGGTACAGCTTGTAGTGTAACTTCTTAGAGACGTCAGAGATGTGAGGAGAGAAGGAGAGTGTGGAGTGAAAGATGACCCGAGGTTTTTAGCCTCACAGGTGGGAGCAGGAAGCGGGCCAAGAGAGGCCGGCCAGAGAGTGACATGAAAGGAAGAGGCAGGTATGCTGATGAGGAGAATCTCGGTCTTACTGGAATTAAGGCAAAGATCATTGGTGGTGTATAACTCCTGGATAGCAGACAGACAGTCAGAGATATGAGAAGGAGAAAAGGTGGCGGAATGGAGCCCGAAAATGAGTTGAGCATCATCCGCATAGCACTGGAAGTTGGGGCAGGGAGCGGCAATGCGGAGGGCATGAAGTGCCAAGTATTGGTTGAACAGTGACAGAGAGAGGTTAGACCCCTGGGGAACACCACAGGTAGAGTCAGAGATAAAGGAGAGGAAGGATACAAATTGAATGCTCTATTTAACCACGTGTTTAGGAAATTATCCCAGTACCACAATAAAATATCAAAGTACCATTTTCAGTGGTTGCACGACACAGTGGGCAAGTGTCATAAAGAATGGCCACGAGATGGAACATTCGATACAGATATTATAGAAAGCATGTACTCGTATTTAGCAGTTACATACAAAGGAGCAAAACTTAAAAAGAGACATGACATTTTGGGTCTTTGGAAATTGTACGAAGAAAAAAGAGAAAGAAACAGAGAAAGGGAAAGAGGACGAGCAGGCAAGTGCACCGCTGCCACCATTTACAATATACCCATTATTAAAACGTGTCTCAAGACAAGGAAGGAACACATAAAAAGAAAGATGAGGACAGCACAAGCATTATTGGCAAGAACGAAAGGGAAGAGGAAATATTTAAATGACATAAAAAAGAGCAAACATCAACAATTTCACAGTGTGTTCAAGGCAGCAGAAAAAGCTACGCAATGGGAAATAGAGGGGAAAGGGACACGAGAAGGGAGCCAATGAACAGGGGTGGACAGCAGGTTGCATACAGTTTGAATTATACCGGTGAGGACCATAGTGGAACTGAAACGGCAGATGAAGGGCATACCATATCGGACTGGGAAGACAGCAGTGACAGCGATCATGGGAATGACAACAAAGAGACACACAGTCTTACATGATAGGAGAAGGGAAAGGAGAAGATATGAGAAAGAAGAAGAGGAAGGAGAAGAATCACCGGGTGACTGGGGAAATAGGCTCCAAAGCAGGAAAACCAGAATAGCGGTAGCAAAAAGACCACAACATGGCAATAAACGCAGAGCATGCACACAAATGTCCCTTTTACAGAAAGCGAGGGGCAAGGTCCACTACATACCATGGCAGACACTGGACAGGGACAATTAGTTTATAGTTTACCTTCATTAATGGTGGGTGCAAGCAAGTGGATTTATGTTTTTGAGAAAGAGACAGCAGGAATACCAATGACCATAGGAGATATAAACAGTTTGCTGGCAGTCTTGGTCTGGGCGAGAAGTGACAAAATATGTTAAAGAACTGGATACTCCGGGTTAAAATTAAGCTCTAATATACACCATGGAGCTCTCTTTAACAATTATCGAGCACATGTTTGGTTGGCTCTGAGGGAGCTGTATCCAGATACATCAGACATGGGTTCTATATTGGCTCACAAAATGAAGCCTGATGAGGACCATGCGGAATACATCCGATCTATACAGGAAATGTGGGCACAGGAAAGTAAACAGTCATGGCATGAGAAAATGCCTTTGTTCTACCATAACTTAGTGAGGCCGCTCCCCGCGGATGTGCATGTCTCTTTAGGAAAAATTGTCAAAATAGAGGCAAATCGGTGGCCTGTACACTTTTGCAAAAACAAACAAGAGAAGGATAAGGAGACAGTGGAGAGTGCTACCAAGATAGAAAACAAATTGGTTCAGAAAGAACTGGTGAAAATCAAATGGAGGGAGCAGTACTCACAGGGCCAGTTGTCATTCCACAGGCACAGCAAGGCGGGCTTCCAGTGGCTGTGATAATGCCACCAGAAGGTTACATTCAGGTGCCACCAAATCAGCAGTGGGGCACAGTAAATATACAGCAGCAACTCGCATTCATAAATGCACAGCAGCCAGGGATTATACAGACAGGCAGAGGAGGTGTATACATGGGACAGTATCAGGCTGGGAGAGGATACTATGCACGTGGAGGGGAATGGGATACAGGGGAAAGACTCCACGTTTCAGAGTGCAGTGCAGTGCATCGCATGTGGGAATTTTGGACATGTTGTATGAACATGCCTACTTGCTTGTTGCACAGGCAGAGCAACCACAGCAGACATGCATGCTGCAGACTCCTGAACAGGTGCAGGTCATACCACAACAACAACAGACGTACATGCCGCAGACTTCACAGCAAGTACAGGTAATACCGCAGCAACAGAAATTGCAGATACAGAACTCACAGACACAAGGTGCTACTACCCAGGGACCGGTGCAGGTACAAAGTGGGGAAGTAACAGGAACTCAAGGTACATTGAGCATACTTCAGGCACCAGCACAGGCACAGATAGTAGAAGGGGAAACAACACTGGGACAGAATATATACCCCAATACTTAGGAGTGACAATGGTGGGTTGTAACCCATTTGCGTCATCCTTTACCACTTTTCCCAATATGGATGCCCATGGGGCATGCAAGTGTGTCCTGTTCTAGCCGTGACTGAACACCCTGAGGAAGAACCGGAGGTAGAATTTCATATAGGACAGAGGGGATTTTCTGTTTTTATAGATACTGGAGCAATCAGATTGTGCATCAAGGAAAAAGGATTTCCATTATCTAACAAACGTTTTGACACACAAGGCTTATCAGGGACAATTTCCTCTGACAAAAGATGTACCCTTGACAATAGGGATGCAGCATATTGTAGCACATTTTCTGTATTCAAAAGACACTCCCATCAATATTCTTGGGAGGGACCTACTCAGCAAATTGAACACCAAAATTTCATTTTCAGAGAAAGGGATGGTGTGCTCCACACTGGGAATGTACCCAACCCGGGTGGTAGGCATACCATCCACACAGCACAGTGTTAGGCATACCTACACAAATAGAGGTGTTTGTATATGGAGCACACGTGCTGTTGGGAGGGTTGCCATGAACTGAAGCCAAGGTGTTCCGACTACTTTTTGTTCAGGCCTCACTGTCCGTCCTCAGTTAGCTCAGTCACACACACTCTATTGTACTTGGAGGAAGTAGTAATACAAAAGGAGATGATTATACCAGTTGCCAATGAAGAGAACAACATGGAATGGTGATCAATATTATGTATTGATCCCACTATTACATTGACAAGAGTAAGTGAAACTGAGTTGTTTGCAACAAAAGAGAACGAATGAGAGGTAGTGTTCGAGGTGAGCCTACCTTGCCCAGTACACATAACAGAAAGAGCAGTGCCCCAGATGACCCAGATAATGAAACAAAAAGCACTATATTTACAGGAAGATTTGGAAAAGGTGCCCAAGAATTTGTGGACAACAGGATCCCGTGATTTAGGAATACTGAAAGGGTAGGGGTGGTACACATCAAGTAAAAAGAGGGTCCACTATTGCCATGAGTAAAGAAGTATCCTCTATCACAAAAGGCAGATGAGGGCATATATCTGACACTGCACACCCTGTGGCAAAAAGGCATAATACAGGTGAGCTCATCACCTTGCAACACCACTAATTATCCGATTAAGAAGGCACAGGGAGGGGCATGACATTTTATACAGGATGTACACTCTCTGAATGAAATTATTGAGGCACAATATACATTGGGTCCCAACCCTGCAACAATTGTTTGCAGCGTTTGCAGCGTTCCCCCAGAAGGACACTATTTCGCTGTGGTTGACTTAAAGAATGCCCTTTTCTTCATTGCACTAAACCCAGACTCCAGGTATCTCATTGCCTTTATGTATCACAGGAAGCATGTTCAAACACACTAGAATGCCTCAGAGGTACTGCGAAGGGCTTAGAATCTTCAACAGGGTGATACAAATGGTCTTTAGCAATTTGCAGGTTTTTAGAACAGTAATACGATATGTTGATGATTTATTGGTGTGCAGCAAGACAGAAGAGGAGTGTAGAGGGGACTCTGTGACATTACTGCTAGCAGACAAAGAATACGACGTGTACATAGAGAAGTTGCAATATTGTCAAAAATAGGTGGTGTACTTGGGTCAGATGGTGTCAGCAGACGGTAGAATAATAACACCAGAAAGAGTAGAGGACATACAAAAGACCCCACGACCAAAAACAGTGAAAGAGATAGAGCAATATTTGGGTTTGTGCAAGTATTGCAGAGCAATGGTCTTTGATTGCTCCACATACACCAGGTCATTGTTGCAAGCACCAACAGAAGCACAGAAAAACAAAACACACATAAAATGGACAGCTGAGATGGGAGAAAGTTTTGATGAGCTGAAACACAAGTTAGCACACTCACCAGTGTTAGCAACTCCCAATTACAAAGTGAAGTTTCACCTTTTTTCACACTCAAATGGAAAAGTAATGACACCAATACTGACACAGAAAACGGGACAGGGACACAAGCCACTTACATATTACAGCGGGCCACTGGATGCAGTTATGCAGGGACACTTCCCATGTGAGCAGGCACTTACTGTTGTTGAATTCACTATTGAAAAGGCATCCACAATAACCATAGGGTGCCCAGTAGTTTTGTTTGTGGAACATGCATTGTTTGCCGTACTGGAGTAAACAAAATCAACACTGAAAAATCAGAGGTCTTCACGGTACCAGGTGATACTAACCAATCCAGCAATATAAGTGGTGAGGTGCAGGACAATAAACCCAGCAGAGTTCACTGCAGAAAAAGTAGAAGAAGGAGATTATGTGCATGACTGTGTAGCATGCATTGACCGGAGCAAAGGTAACTCCCTAGTTAAGCAAGAAATGATCGACGGGTGACATGATCTTAATTGACGGGAGTTCCAGCATTGATCAAACCATTGGACAAAGGCACTCAGGGTGCATGGTGGTGGGGTATGGATGGGGAATACAAAAAGGGGAGGAGTTAATGGTGTACTCACAGTCACGCCTACCATATCATTACTCTGCACAAAAAGCAGAACTGGTGGCCTTGATTGAAGCACTAAACATGTCAGAAGGCCAAGCAGTGAACATCTTCTCTGACTCGGCTCATGCTACTTGCACAGTGCACTGAGGACTAGCAAGGTTGGAAAGGAGAGGATTCAAAAGAAGTGATGGTACTCCCGTTCAGCATGCAGCATTACTGAGTAAACTACTAGAAATGTTACCACTCCCAGTAGAACTAGCATTAACAAGTGCAAAGCCCATACAGGAGGGCAACATGTTGATCTCACTAGGAAATGAAAGGGCAGGCAGAGCAGCAAAAGAAGCAGCATATATGCCTGAGGGATCACATGTACTGTACCCTGGCGAGGAAGAAAGAATACCCCTAATAGCAGTACTGAAAGTGAGCAAAGAGAAAGATGCATTTCCAGAAAATTTCAATACAATTCCAATATTGGAGATAATTGAGTTGTACGGAGAAGCATCAGATGGTGAGAAAGAGCTGTGGAAAAAGAGAGGATGCTCTCTGTCTCCAACTGATTTGCTTTGGTAACATGATAGCACAGGAAAGGTTGTCATGCAGAGGAAACTGTTACAATTGGCATTGGAACAGCTTCACTGTCCTTCCCACGTATCGAAAGAGCATGTGGATGCAGGGATAAGTGAAGACTGGTTTGTGCCAAATCTGTATGAGTGTGTTTCTGAGTATGTAAGTAATTGTATGATTTGTCAGAAGTTTGTACCAGGTCACACATTAAGAGTTGCACAAGGAACATTGCTGTGATCAGAAGGCCTCTTCCAGCACTTGCAAATCAATTTAGTTGAAACGCAAGTGAGATGTACTTATTACAAGTAGATGCTTGTAGTGGTGTGTCCATACTCATGTTGGCTTGAGACAAGTCCCTGTGCCCACAATGATGCCCACTCTGCAGCCACATTTCTGGTGAGGGAGGTGTTCCCGAGGTAGGGGGTACCATATGAAATTTGCTGTGATAATTGGCACCACTTCGCTAATAACTTAATAAAAGAAATTACAACTCTCCTCGGGATAAAGCACACACTATGAATGGCTCACCATCCTCAAGCCAACAGTTTGGTAGAGAAAATGAATGGACTGCTGAAAATGCAATTGGCTAAGCTTATGCAAATGCTTGAGAAATCATAGGTGCACTGCTTGCCACTTGCTTTAAGAAACACACCTGGAAGAGATCATCATTTGACTCCTCGTGAAATTGTTACAGGGCACAGAATGCATGTGTCAATTCCACCGTTGTGTACAATCTATGATGCTCACTCTACTTCTGCTGTTCTGGGAGGGGAATTTGATTTGTATCTCATAGAACTTACCAAGTTCCTTAAATGCATAACATTGCAGAGGCCTAAAAAACAATCTGTAGAATCAGGTCATCCAAACGGACATTTCCCTCAAGCAGAACCTCTTTTTCCAGGGGACCACATCTAGGTGAGTAATCAGGTGAGGAACTGGAAAGATGAATGTTTCAGTGGCCCGCACTCCGTCATCTATTCAACACTGACTGCAGTGAAAATACAGGGATGACGCAGATGGGTCCATATTACGGACCTTCGCAAAGACAAAATTACTGTCTTCCAAGGCACAACATAATGGGGACTATGAGTGAATTTTCTTTTAATTTTCTGTCTTTAGATGTTATCAAAAACTAGCAAAAGAGGGAGCCGAAGAAGTTTGTAATGTAAAAAAGGTGAAAAAGAAAAAGTCACTTTCAGGTTTCTGGAGCGTTATAATGTTAATATGTTTTAGTGTAGCTTTGATGCTTCTGTTTTATATGTTTTTTAAAGAAAAAGTGAAACACAATTGAAAAATGGGAAAGAGAAATTTGATGAATGGGGAGGGCATCCACCATCGCACCAAGGAAGAGCATAATTCATTGACAGCCAATATCTGATATGATGAAAAGATGCATGTGGGAAGAGAGAGAGTAAATTGCACATACTATGTGTGCTCTCTCATTCCATACGTAGTAGGAATGTCCAAGGTTCACCTGCCCCAGGCTGTGTCCTCTGAGAAGGGGGGGTGCCTAATGTACCTCTCTCTCTGTAGAACTCGAAGTTTATTCCATGGGATAAAAGTAGCATTTCACTGGGTGGATGAAGTTGAAAATGTATATGAAGACAACTATGTAAAATTAACGCAAATGCTTCAATATGAGGAAACAAGGCATAAGGTAATGGAGTATGTCACTGAAGGCCCTAAGGAGGGGAATTACAAATAAAAGATCCTAAAATATTACAATGCACAACTAAAGAAGGCAAAAGTGTCTCCTGGTGTTATACGAGACCACCAATGTGCATAGAGAGAGCAGTATGGCATGGGGGGAATAATGCAGTGTTGAGCTGAAGGACTGGTGGGTTTTGAGCAAATTGTGGTAGCCAAGTTGTCATATTCCATAGAAGGAGGTGGTCGTTGTGGCGCCGTTGGTCCCAATCACGGGTGGCGGCCATTATTTCTCCCAAGATGGTGGCGCCATCCGAGGGCGGTATTCCAGCCTTGCAAGAGTTGCTGGCTATTGAGGCTCCTCCTCCTCAGCAGAGATCCGGTTATCTTGCGGCAAGCACAACGCTCGAGTGCGTTGCTACTCTCCCCAGTCAGCGCTTCGTAAGTTCGTCCCTAGGCTTACCCTTACCTGAATTCTCATTTGTACCTTGCTAAATATCTTCTTCTGTTTCTGTCTTTTAGAAGCCTTCTTGTTGTACTCCAAAGGCAGAGACTCCGCTTCGTAACCTTTATTTTCGAATGCCAGTGCAGCTCGAAACAGATCCTTCTCCCTTCTACTGCAACCGCTTCCATTCGCACCGGGTTGGACACTTCACATACATTGATTCTATTCAGCTGCTTCACTCATTTCCCAGCTGCGTTATTCATAAGGTTTTTGCTTCAAATCTAATCTGCCGCCAGGTACCCTTCTCTCCTTCTCTTCTATTTTCGTTTTTAGAAAGATCTGCCTGTTTCTACCTTCTGGTCTTTTCATGTTTCCCTTTTATATCGTATTAGACTCCCGAAGTTACATCACGTTATCCACGAGTCCTCACTCTCAGTGTCTCACAGATGAAATCCGAACGTATGCAATCGTGAGACAATGTAGATCACAATCTCCTTTATAACGGGTAACAATTAGGCAACTGATATCCCGCATCTACTCTGTATTTCAGTGCAAACTTACCTTTCTCTAATCTATGCCTTTGTTATTTTTCTTTGCGGTACCTGCATTCAGTCACCTGGAACTGTGCTAGAGACTCGCCCTTCCCTACTGACCGAGAAGACTTCCAACAACTGAGGCGGTCAGGGTTTTCTTCCCCAGAGGGTTTCCCTGGGGAGTTCATTCCTTCCTTGTGCAAGCTATCACGGGATAGGAGGGGATTCCCCTGGGGGGCTTCTCAATTTCAACACATCCGGGCTACAGGATCAGGTCAGTGGGTGCATGTTTACAGGGAACCATTATTATTTCTGGAAACTACAAATACTAGAACAGAATCATTACACAAGTTGTCATTAACTGTCAAGCAACTTTGGGCAAGCATGTTCATGACTTAACATAGTTTCATGAAAAACATCAACCAGTTGACATAAGGAGCTTTATACGATTCCCTTTGTGTTTCAGGTCGAATGGGTCAATTTTCCTGTTAACTAATTCTGGATGCACCAAGGTCATGCAGAATGCAGCGCTGAAACAGGGTATAGCAGCAGTGTTGGATTTGTGGTGAGCTTGCGGATCAGAAGCATGTGCCCAATTTACGCCTGACTGGAATGGAAAAATGCCACAGCAAAATGAGCAGCAACAGATAATGCGAAGGAGAAAGCAGAAAAAGTATAATTTCTCAAGGAAAAGCACAGAGAACCTGGTGGCTATCCCAGATGAGTACTGAATCTTCTAAACAGCTGCCAACTTTTTTGCTTCTCTGTTGTTTCCAAGAGTTCCAGTTCTGTGGTGAGCTTGCGGATCCGAAGCATGTGCCCAATTTACGCCTGACTGGAATGGAAAAATGCCACAGCAAAATGAGCAGCAACAGATAATGCGAAGGAGAAAGCAGAAAAAGTATCATTTCTCAAGGAAAAGCGCAGAGAACCTGGTGGCTATCCCAGATGAGTACTGAATCTTTTAAACAGCTGCCAATGTTTTTGCTTCTCTGTTGTTTCCAAGAGTTCCAGCTAATTCTAAATGGCTACAGCTAACCCGCTACCAGCTATTGCAACTCACAAACTCAACTGCAAAAGAGTTACATGCAATCAAGGAAGAGATGAGGGCTTTGCACTTGGTGGCCCTTCAAAATCGATTTTATCTTTCCTCCTAACATCCATCGAAGATGGTATCTGTGCAAAATTCCGGTCAAGTTGCTGCACTGCAATTCCTGATGGTGAGGCCTCTAATGGAACTCTAAGTGCAACTATACAAATGAAAAGGACACTCCAGGGAAAGATAACAAGCAAGGTCAATGGAGTGCAAGCACAAGACTGGCTGGACAGAGTATTTGCATCCGTGCCCACCTAGCTTTCCAGATTGTTTTGAGTGACTGACCTCATATTAGTACTGATTCTCATCACTTCTGCATTTTTAAGAACATTTATAAAGTATATTTTAACAAACAAGAAGGACATGTGATGTTACCCCTGATGATAAATTTACGTATTGTAATGGAAAACTCTCGTCCGCTATGTGACCAGAAGGATACAACAGCAAAAAGATGGAAATATCAAGATCAAGAAAGATGGGGCTAGTTGGCAGGTTCCTTAGCATTTAGCTCATAATGTCCAAAGCCATTAGAACTTGAGGAGCACTGGGAGTTTGTGGATGGAAGTTGGAACACCACAGGGTTTTTGCACCTCTTTGGAAAGGGAGACCTCAAGTTTGACCAATTAGATGTGATATGTCTCCAGGAAACTTGGTTGAGGGATGTCCCAATGCTAGTAGGTTTTTTTTACACAACAATCCGGCAGCTAATGGGGAAATCGGCAGGACCTCTTTTGATTGTCAACAATTCAAGTGGTTTGGGGACTATCTATGTGAGCGATTTTACACCACTGATACAGATTGACTTTTTTTAAAAAGACCATTAAACGGGATGGTGAAGTTAGTCACCTCTTTTTATGCAATCTGTATTGGAATAATAACTCAGTGATGGCAAAGAACTTTGTCAAGATGGTCATGGACAAGATCGACAAAGCTATGGCCTTATGGCCAGGTTTGAATATCATCATCTGTGGGGAACTCAATATTCATTGTTTCAGTAAAAACTTGGAACTGATTAGAAACTTGGCTCCTAGTTTAACTAAAGCAGCACTGAGAGGCCTACTATGGAGGAGAGAACTCGACCTGAGAAATATCAAAATGATCAATGGGTCAATAAAGGGGGAAAGTCCACTTAACCACACTTCACATAGGGGCAAAAATAAGCACATTCTAGATTACATTTTTGCTTCCTAGAACATTTTAGACTCCTTGGAGTCTTTGGTGATATTTTCAACTTGTTTCAGTGACCATAATATTTTGAGACTATCCATGGTGGGTCGGAATCCCACACCTGTAAAGTTGCGAATGGAAGTCTTTGGTATTAACCCGGGAAGGAACAGGTTAAGATTGACCTCTGGAAACATCTCTGTTTTAATCACATCATTAGTTGAGTCTCTGGGGCAAGTTTACTTGGATTATCCGCTGCATCTGACCAAATGTTTGGAAAAACGCAGCCATGGTCCAAGAAAATCTTTTGCAAATTGTCATAAATTTGATATAGAGGTGCTGAACAGGAAAACATTGCTAAATTGCCTAAAAAGAGAGCATACATAATTGGCAACACTAGCAACTTTAGACGCTCTCAAAACTGGGAAACAATATTATAAAACCTGGATAAAACAACACAGATTTAATGTACATCAGCAGGATGCTGAACATATGTTGAAGATGGTGGCATCCAAAAATACTGGAGAAATGTGGGTAGTCTTCAATGTTATGGAAGCTCCTCAACCGTCTGTGTTGTCAAACCCAGTACAGGCAAAGGATTGGATTATTCACTTCAGTATATTATATGCAGTTGATTATCAGGATGAAGAGGGGAAGTTGACGGAGGAATACTGCCCTTGGTCATTTGAGATTGAAAAGGAGGATATTCTTGCCTTGATAAAGTCATCTAGCAGCTCAAGAGCAGCGGGCCCTGATGGCCTCACTAACGTAATCCTAAAAAACAACCCAGAGCAGTGGGCTTTCTTTATGAAGGTTATGTTTAACACCATCAAAGCATTTAAAGAGATTCCTGCCTCATGGACAACGTCAATTGTGGTACCAATCTTTAAGAAGGGCGATAGATCTGTTTCAGTCAACTACAGGCCTATCGCCCTTCTTGACATTATTGGAAAGCTGTTTGCAGCATTGCTCCTTAAGCATCTGAACAGGTAGAGTGTGGATACAAGACATTATGACTACTGGCAGGCTGGTTTCGTTAAAGGGATAGGCACAACACTAAATCTCTTCCTAATCAATCTCCTGAAAAATAGAGTAAAGTGAAAAAGTAACACCAACATTTATTTAGCCTCGATACACCTGTCTCAGACATTTGAAACTGTGGATCGAACTATACAATGGTCAAAGCTAAAGGTATGGTGTTGTCTGCAGAATCTAAGGGAGCCCATTAGGGCTTTGCAAACTGATACATGCTTCATAGTAAAACTGGACAATTCTGGTAACATAACAGCACCAATTCAAACGGCTAAAGGTTTAAACCAGGGCTGTCCTCTAGCACCAACCAAATTAAATTTGTATATCTTTGACATAGAATCGGCATTTATAAACACAAGAGGCTTTTCACCAAGTCTTGCAGGAATGCAAGTTCAAAGAATACTGTATGCAGATGATCGTTTGCTTATGGATCAGACCCAGATCGGTCTGCAGCATCAGCTCGATGCCTTGGTCACCTATGTTTCTGCAAATGGCTTGTGGATAAATTCAACAAAATCGAGAATTTTGGTGTTTGGCCAAAAGCAGGGCAGAAGAGGAAAATATAGGGGCTGGTTTTGGATAGAGTAAGGATTCCAGAAGTCTTAGAAATTACTTACCTGGGAATGTCTATAAATGTGAGTGATATTGATTCTCACAGAGAACAAAACTTAAAAAGCAAAACTAAAAATCTCGCAACTCAGGCAAGACGGATCAGATTCAGCCACTGCACATTTTCTCTTGTACCGGTGCTGGACTTTTACAGGATGAAGGTGCTGGCAATCCTGACATATGGTGCAGAAGCTTCATTCTCACTTGCTTGGAACATTTGGCCGAGATTAGAGGGTACCTTTTGGAGGCATGTACTCTCCCTCCCGAAGTCAACACCAATGGCGATCATTAGGAAAGAAGTCAGATTGATGTCTATTTATGCGGTCACAGTTTGGAAGACGCTGGCTTTTTATCGCAAGTGCTTACAACCACTGGTGGAAGGGAGGGTTCACGGCTATGAATACTGCCTTAAAGTTCAGAAAGGAAGAAACCCTTATGGACTGGAGTACCATGTGTAGGGGAATTCTGCAGACCTTATGTGTGAAAGAGGAACTGCTTCTGGGGAATCCGGATCATATTAAAAGGAAGTTATATGATCAGGACTGGATCAAGATGTTGGAGGCAGTGAACAAATATAAGATCTATGGCAGGCGTTTAACTGACCTACGAAGGCGCGGTTTTATCCCAGGCTATTTAAAAAAATTGCCTTCTGACTCTCTGCACAGCCAGTTCTTGAGATTACGTTTGAACCTGTTACCCACTAAAGAGAGACTGGAAGTGAGGAAAGATACAACACTTCGCAATTTCTCTTGCAGAATGTGCAAAGACACACAAGAGTCGATGTTCCATTTAATTATGCAATGTGAGGATTTAAGGGACACTAGACACAATCTGCTGGGGAAATTATTTTGTGATTGCCAGACCCTATCCTTGAATGAGATAAGGAAAGTATTAATGTAGGGTACAAGGATTGCTGGATCTATGGCAATTTTGGAATTTGTGAGGTTTATCTTTTTGGAAATTGAAAGAAGGAATGCACAGGAGGACTGAGGAAAACTGCTATTCAATTTTCTTTTTAGGAACAATCGAGTATCTCTAAATGTTTTGTGTTACTGTATTTAGGGTGTTTGTAATATGATTGATTTTAGCATTAATAATTTTGGTTGTTTGTACACTGTGTGCTTTAGCGGAAAGGTTTTGTTTGTAAACTATTTGTTAAATAAAAAAATAGAAAAAATATAAAAAGTTATCCAGGGCCAGAGCTTAGGTCACTGTGCTATCAGACCAGCTCAGATATTGTTATTGTTACCATAATTTTTCCCATATGTTTGGCCTTAAAACATCTGCACAGGCATGCCAACACTTCTGTTTGTATGGTTATGCCTGCAAATATATTGATTGATTGATTGATAGATTGATTGATAAGTTGTTTATAATGCACCTATACACATGTGATTCAAGGCGCAACCAGGCAACGGAGGGGAACAAGGATGAAACAAGGGAAACAATCTTACTAGGCCTAATATCATTTAGATTGTGCAAATGCACAGACAAGAAGTACAGGGGGGAGGGGGAAAAGGGTACCCAGAGCAGCAGGGCCCTGAACTAAGTGCAAGGAGGCAAGGGCCAGCCTAGGGAATCACACCAGGTAGTGCATGGACAACTACAATGCAGTACAGGAAGGCTAGAAGGCAAGTGCGAGGGACTGGATGCAGGGGGGGCTGATGTCCTGTATGAGTCAGAGGAGCAGCAGGCAGCCAGTCAGCATAACTATGCAGGACGAGGGGAAGGTTAACAGAGGAGAGGCAGAGAGAAAGGAGGTGGGGAAAGGTTAGCAGAGGAGAGGAAGAGAGAAGGAAAATGAGAAAAGGAAGGTCTTGAGGAGCTTATGGAACTTAAGGTGATCTGGCTCAAGGCAGAGAGTGGCAGGGAGGCCATTCCTAAAGGGGGCACCTGAAAAGGAAAGAGATCTACCACCTAGTCTCTGTTTGGAGAAGTGACTCACCCACAGAGAATTGGAAGTAGGCGAGCAGAGGGCTCTGGTATGGAAGTACTTATGAAGAGAGCATTAGAGATAGTGCAGGCCCCGGCCCAAGAAAGCCTTGTAGACAATGCAGAGGGTCTTGAACCTGATCCTTGCAGCCACCTGGAGCCAGTGGAGGGATTTAAGAGCTGGAGAGATGCAGTCCTTGGGCTTGAGGCCAAGGATAAGTCTTGCGTTACTGTTCTGGATGACTTGAAGAGGGCGTAGTCTAGAGTTGGGTAGATTGAGAAAGAGGCTGTTGCAGTAGTCCAGCCTAGAGAGAACCAGGGCTCTGGAGACAGTGAGCTTCTGAGTGAAGGTGAGAAAAGGTAGAATACCTCTGAGGTGGTGCAGTTGGAAATTTGACTTTCTGGAAATGTCCGTGATGTATGGAGAAAAGGAGAGAGTGGAGTTGAAGATGACCCCAAGGTTTTTTGCATCACAAGAGTGTGAGGGCATGGGACAAAGGGAGGCATGCCAGAGTGAGAACCGAAAAGTGGGAGCAGGGGTCCCAATGAGAAGGATCTCCATCTTGCTGGCATTAAGGCAGAGATCATTAGAGGCACACCATGCCTGAATAGTGGAGAGACAGTCAGGGATGAGCGAGGAGGAGGAGGTGGACGAGGGTAGCCTGAAAGAGTGTTGTGTGTCATCCGCGTAACACTGAAAGTTAGAGGAAAAGGTAGAGATAAGGAGGGCCAAAGAGGTCAGATAGATATTGAAAAAACAGGGGGAGAGGATAGAGCCCTGGGGAACACCATATATGGAGAGTGTGGTGGTGGAGAGGAAGGACCCAAGATCAACCTGGGAATGTCAGTCCAAGAGGACAGAGGATATCCACGCCAGAGCCTGATCTGTGATGCCCAGGGTATCTCAGAGATGGGTGATTAGGATGTTGTTGTTCACCGTGTCAAAAGCAGAGGAGAGGTCAAGGAGAATGAGGACAGAGGGAGAGTTATTGTCAGGGTTAGATAGCAAATCTCCATGGGTGTTCAGGAGAAAAGCTGCTGTGCCTCTGGCTGCTCTGAAGACATAATGGTGGTCATGAAGGCAACCAACAGCTTCGGTGTGGAGGGTTACCTGGGAGATAGCTAATTTCTCCAGGAGTTTGCCCAGGTTGTTTTGAATGTTATGAAGTGTGTGTGTGTATGTGTTTAGCTGTTGTATGAGTGTGCATTTGTGTTAATTTATTGAGTGCAGGCTTGCATTACTGATTCTGTGAGTTTGTCAGAGTGTACCAGATGGAGTTTGTGTTTAAGAGTTAGTGTGTGAGTATAGCTGACTGAGATTTGTATGTTTGCCAGTGGTTTATTTGCATGCACTTTGCTGTGTTGCGGGGCAGCACTGACAAAGTGATTGATTTTTAGTGTGTATGTTATGTTTCTGGGTAAAACATTAGGGTGATTTACTGTTAGAAATATGACACATTGTGGATGCAGGCTTACGAAGGTGATGCATTTTGAAATTTGTCGGCTATTGCTAACATTGTTAATTATATATAATTTATTATATCACCATCCACTTTTTGCTCCAATTTGCCCCTCTCTCCAAGGAACCATGCAGATTTGTCCCTTGAATGTTATGGCTTTTGCCCTTATTTACTCCCCTCTTGTGTCCCTACTTTCAATTACACATCACCAGCAATTGGTTCTGGCACTTCTGTCAGCTGGCTCAGCACCTCCAGATCTCCCTACCTGTTACATTTGGATGTTTAATTAAGAACTATTGACCTAAAACCTGCATATTTCAGGGGTCACGTGAGCACAGTTTGAGTCTATCACACATCCATGCACTGACTCAATCTGGTTCCCTTTGGCAATTTAGACAGCATTGAGTAGGCTGTTGGTCACATGACCAGGCCCTGCCACTAAGTTGCTCTGCCCACCTCCAGTTTTCGTGCCTTCCAAGCCTCTACTTAAGGACTCCATGTCAGCTCCAGGCAGACAACATTGAGTAGGCTGTCGGTCATGTGTCCAGGCCCTGCCACTCAGATGCTCCGCCCACCTTCAGTTTTTGTGCCATCCAATCCTCTACTTAAAGATTCTACGCCACCTCCAGGCAGAGAGCATTGTGTAGGCTGTTGGTCACGTGACAAGGCCCTGCCACTCAGTTGCTCTGACCACGTCCAGTTTTCGTGCCTTCCAAGCCTCTACTTAAGGACTCTAGGCCAGCTTCAGGCAGACAGCATTGAGTAGGCAGTTGGTCATGTGACCAGGTCCTGCAACTATTTGCTCTGCCCAACACCTATTTAATCAGTCCTCCTTAGGCGTTCTCATTGCCGGTGTCCTCAGCAAAGGATGGGCAAAGACAAGGACCTCACATGTTTGTGCCTTTTCAGGCCTGATAGGGCCAAGGGCCTGGCCCACTAAACTGCATTTCACCTACAAACTAATCGCTGCTACTGCTACTCACCAAAAGACATCCCAAAGTGTCTCCTCCCTCCACAGCCAATTCCCACTCTCACTAGGGTTCGAATGGCCAAGTGCCCTGGGCAGTCCCGGCAAGCTACTCTAGTGACCCTCATAAATATTGCCATTGCCCCCATACAACATGCACTGACGCCCCCTCTCATGTTGATCAAAGCTCACTCAGCAGTCGCTCATGCTGCAGAGATCACTGGCTTCATCTCATACAACAAACTTGATGCCCTGTTTATCACTGAATTAAGGTTTACCCCATCCTACCCACATGTTTTTGATCTCCTCCTACCCCAAGTCTACTGCATCCAACATGCCACCCGGGCAGGAACGCCAGGAGGCAGACTGGCAAGCATCCACAGTAGCGATTGTCCATGCTCCATCCTCCCCTCTCTCAGAACAAGCTCATTTGCATCGCTTGCCTGCCGGTTCCATCTATCGCACAAGGAATCAATCACCTTCCATCTCATCCACAGACAACCTCACAGGAGTGACTCTTTCTTTGCAGACATCTCCAACTTACTCTTTAAGCAAATTGTGCTATCCCTCATGCAGAACACCGTGTGCAGACCCTACCCCACTTTACACTTCTTACCATGCCGCCATCCCATTATCAGTCACCCACTCGACTATGGCTCACAAAGGTCAAGCTAAACGCCCCCTCAGGCAAAGCTGCTCATTCAAAACCTTCCTGGTCAATGAGCTGGAAGCAAACTTTGCAGATGGCCCCACCAGAGAGAATGCCTCGGGCCTCCTGGAATTATTCAGCAACTCTGCTATGAAACTGGTGGACACCCATGCAACCCTAAAATCCAGACAGATAAAGACCAAACCATCCACCCCATGGTACACCCCCAAGCTAGCCTCAAACAAACGCTCACTGAGAGCCCTAGAGAAACGATGGCGCAAAAACCATAACTCGGCAAACCTCCCCAAATTCAAACCGCTCCATGGAAACCGTAGGATTCTGATTACCGAGGTCAAAGCTGCATATTACTCCACCAAAATTTCGGCAGCCTCCAACAGGAGCAAATCCCGCTTTGAAGTAGTAAAGCATTGCACCAAACCCTCACCCAACCCTGAGGTACCAGCAACTCAGGAAAAATGCAAACAAATTAAACCTGTAGGCTCTTTAAGACGAGGTAACAATTGTTGAAAACAGGGAGTACAACGGGCATCAAAAGACGACACACAGTCATAAGTTTCTCTCAAGAGTTCTCAAAGCATCTAATTAAAAAACACAGCTTTATACAAAAAAATTGTCATGAGTGACATCATAATACGTGGCAAATAAGAAAACCTATTAGGGGATTTCATAAGCATAAAGGGAGCATCTACGTATACTTTCTATGGGGGATTGGACTGTGATTGGGTCTCAAAGGTCAGGTGGACAACTAAGCTCACCCCTAGTGCAGGTCATCTTCTGTCTCATACTAATACACAAAGTTCTAATGGCTTCTCAAATTATAGACTCTTTGCTATGTGGCCCTCTATAGTTGGTTGGCAGGCATGTACCCTTCTGGAATATTCCACTCGCTAGCAGCATGCAAGCTGGTACCCAAGGTGCTGGAGGGTTGGCTTGATCATGCCTCCCGACCCAATTAGCCCAACATCCAACATCACTCCTGAGGTGTGCCATTCAATTAGCTTCTTTGAACTCAGCCTTGCAAAGGATCACTGTGCCTGAGAATAAATGGGAGTGGGAGTGTGAGCATGCAAGCTGGTACCCAAGGTGCTGGAGGGTTGGCTTGATCATGCCTCCCGACCCAATTAGCCCAACATCCAACATCACTCCTGAGGTCTGCCATTCAATTAGCTTCTTTGAACTCAGCCTTGCAAAGGATCACTGTGCCTGAGAATAAATGGGAGTGGGAGTGTGAGCATGGCCTTATCTTCTGGTCTTGGTGTAGCTCGCCCAACGTCTATTTTCATCTGACCATGTGACAAGAGACCACGTTTTGAGCTCATTCATTGTATTTAATACTATTACATGAGTAAAACCTGACACTTCTAGTGTTTTTCCATTACACCTCAATCAGGAGCTCGGCTCGCTTTTCAAGTTCATTGTATCTTCTCAATTAGATAATCAGTTTCTTGGCATCTTCAACCCTTGACACTGGACCAGGTAAGCCTTCTAAAATCTTCCTTCACTGTCAGCTGTTTTATTCTACTGCGCCACATTTTGTGCCCTTCTATTCACGGGGTCTAAGTTTGCAAAGATTTGTCGTACAACATCCAGATATATATATGGGCGACACTGCCTGCAGTCTATTCACTATGTATAGCCAGCCTTATGATTACTTAGTTCTACTTGCGTTACTGCATCTGTACAATTATAAAACAGCATTGCATTTTCTTCAGTGCTTCTCTGCAAATTTTTCTCATGAAATGTTACTCAATTATTTACTTCACCATCAGATTATATAAGGTCTATTCACCTTCTTCAATGACGTCTCTTCTGGTTGTGTGGTTTCTGCTTCATGTGACGTCAGCAGTCTTCTCTTTCACTCATCTTCACACTTCTTCCGGAATTTCCTTCAGAAGACTGTCATTTCTTTGTGTATACATCATGCAGGGTTTTCTCAACGGATACCTTGTTTTAAGGACTTTTCATGGTATAGGTATCATTATTGACTTTGCGCATGTTGCAATTTCCGGTTGCCAACAAATAGGCAAAATGGGGGTGCGACTTTCGGTAGAGGCACTTGGCTCCTCTACAAAATCAACACATTATTTATTGAAAAAATAGACAATATCTGAGTGACCATCGAATCAACCTTTCACAGCATTAGCATCACCTGCACCCTGTCACGCTACACAACCCCTGTGGACCAAATTCTCTCCTCTCTTCCCCCAGATCTCCTAAAATGTATTGCCTCACTCACACCTAATTATTACTCTGATGATATCATTCCAGCCTCCATCATTAAACAATTGATGGGCCCAGCACTCAATGTGCTCCTCAGCATCATCAATGCCTCCTTCACAGATGGATAATTCCCAGACACCCTAAAAACTGGTCGCATACAACCTCTTATGAAAAAAACAGCCCTAGATCCAGATGACCTAGCCAACTACCGGCCCATTGCAAACCTCCCATTTCATGGCAAAATCTTAGAAAAAGTAGTTGATACACAACTACTCCACCTCCTCAAGGACTATCATTCAGAGTTCCACTCCAAGTTCAGCATCGAGACAGCCACCATCCAGGTAGTGGATGATGCCCTTCAAATAATAGATAACAGTGACCCATGCCTCCTCATCCTTCTTGACCTCTTGGCTGCATTCAACACTGTTGGTTTACCTCCTACCTCTCAGGCAGACAACAGGCTGTTCAAATGAACTTGCATCCTAACTCACTACAGGTCTCCTGTGGAGACCCCCAAGGCTCCATCCTCTCACCAATCCTTTTTAACCTTTATATGGTGCCTTTGGGCATCAGCCTCAAAGATCCCAATATAGCCATCCACCAATACGCGGATGATACTCAGTCGTACATGAGAGTAAATAGTGCACAGGACATCATTTGCCTCTGTGATCACCTCGCCATCATCCAATCCTGGATGTGGACTGCCTACCTCAAACTAAACTAACCCAATCCACATTGGTCTGCCCACAACATATCCAACAATGGCTCAATGATATGCGCCTAGAAGGATTTGATCTACAAGTCGTAGACTCAGCAAAATTCTTAGGCTTCATGATTAACAGCAGCCTGTCCTTCCAGAAACACATAGCCAAGAAGGGCTGAATAGCCTGGCTCAGAATCTCTACCTTCGAAAAATCAAACCCTTCATCCCCCTGTCAGACTTCCTGACCATAGTGTAGGCCCTTATGGTCTTGCACATTGGGGGAAATGCTCTCCTGACAGGGCTCCCAACTGCTCATTCGGCTCCCCTAAAAGCAGTCCACCATGCTACACCATGTCTTATTACAGGTGCAGGGACATTTTACCAAATTACCGCCATTTTACGCAAACTACATTGGCTTCCACCAAGCCAGGATACTGTTCAAGACTGCATTTATAATCTACAAAGCAGTCACGAGTAGCACTCCAGCATACCTGGCGGCTAAGCTCCACATATCTGTTGGCACATGCTCCTCGTGCAGCAAATCGACCAACCTTTTTGAGTCACAACTTGTCCGAAAAGATAGAACCCACTAACAATGCTTCTCTTGTCATGCACCCTCTGGAACTCGAACCCGGTGTCGGCTCGGTATGCCCCCACAATTTACCAAATCTCTCAAAACATGGCTCTTTGAACAACACCTGATCAAGGACTAATTCCAATGCATGCACATTCCTACACACAGACCTCACAGTACTGTGCCACTGTTAAAAGATGGCAGCTCAAATGCTTACTATCCACAGTCATTAAAGTGCTCCGCTGCTTTCGAGCTAGGTCTGCAGTTTGAACCATAAAAATAAAAAATAAACAATAATTCTGGAATGTGTCACTAACCATTGATACTGAAACGTCCAGAGCACAGCTAAATTGCCGCTTTCCTGATGAGCACTTTCTTTGATTCATCTACTTGACTAATCATGCACTCCGACTTCCACGACCATTCCCATTGTCTTTTGCCATTTATCTGGCAGTGTTTTTTTTAGCTCTTCTGCTTTTCTTCATTTTCCTGACTATCACATTCCTCCACATACCAAGGTATGGTTCGCCCCTGGTGGGCACTCAATACATCACCATTGTGGACACACTTTGGCTATGTAGGACCAATCCGGTGGCGATGGGTGAAACATAATTGTTCAGCAACGTAACATAACATAGCATAACATAGCGTAGTATAACACAAGCTATGTTTTAGTGCAATGACTCCCATATCTCCATCCCCCCCTCCTTGCCGCCATGATTGATGAGTAAGGCATTGCATGGCCAAACCCCATCCTACCCGCTTTGCAGCATCCTCTTCCCACCAAAATTGCCCCAATGATATAATGGTATAAAAAATGCGGACACAGGATCCCATTTTGTTTATTTAATCATTGTTGCAGGCCTAAATAATCTGAAAAATTCATTGAACAACTACTAAAATGCACACATCACATATATACATTACATTATTACTGGCAGCATGCTTTTAACATGGACGGTTGTGCTGCAGTAAATGTCTCACAAAATCAGCACAAACCAAAACCTTGTGATGCCCTCCTTTAGCTCAGCCTTGTTATGAGATTAGGAATTCACTTAAATATCCCTTGGGGTGCACCCATACCCTTTCCATCACTACAATGTGCTCCTTAATGAAGGATGTGTTCATAATACTTTCAAAGATGGCCTCCAATGTCCTATTGTTAGAGTGTCCCCACCGCCACCCCCAGACATGGACTTTCACTGGGCTCCTCAACTGTGGTTTACTAGACAGATGGCATCTCGTATGAATCACCATCTAGTTAGACTTTCAAGCATGATGGATGTCTCACTCATAAACAGCATGTCTTTGAAGCCTCACCTGTCTTGGTCCACTGTTTTTGTGCAACACCCACTTCTCCTTGTTCACATCACTGATAATGAAATCTAGAACATAACAGACAAAGCACAGTTAGAGCAGTGTGCATAAACAAGGCATAAAACACAGCACAGAAGTAATCTTACCTCTCAGGGTGCAGCCTGTTTAGAGCTCCATCCCCCTTTTTGCACATGGACATCACGACACATAAACACAGCACATAAAGCAACGTTACGTTTTACCGCCCCCTTAGTCCAAGACAACTGTAAAGTCTGACTCACATTGCAGTCTGCCATTTCCAATCTACAGTATGCAGAGCACAGTAAATGGCTCGTTGTTTGCCTTGAATTCCACCAAGAGAGAGTGCAGCAGATGTTCACTGTCTGGAATGTCTTTATTTTACTTTACTTTAAAAAAGTGTGTCTCTAACAAAGTGCAGTGTGCTTAAGTGCTGGAGCTATTTGCATACACTTGCATAATAGCCTGCCTCTTAAGGGGTCGTTAAGTAGTGCACAGATGACAAATCCATGTGCAAATAATTATAGATCAAATACAGGAGCTATACTGTATAAACATTTCTAAAACTGGGTTAAAACAAACAAATGAATGTGTTGATTCGGTATTGTTATAGAGGGCATACTCCAAAGACCCCTTTAACTCTATGTAAAATCGTAGGCAACCTTCTGTAGCAGGTATCAGCCCTTCGTCAAATTGTCACCCAGACGTGGCCCATTTCCTGGAGGGGACAATTCTGTGGTAGCAGGTACCATGAAGAAGGCCCATGTTTACAAAACACATCTTGCTCACGCTCTTCTTGCTCCACTTGCATGGAATTCTCTTCCCCAATACATACAACGCAACAAAGCAGCAGCCCTTTAGTACTCAAGTGGTACCCACCAATTTCATTTCACAATATTCACAACACATTTTTCATGACGGTCTATTTATTGCAAAACAATTTAACCTACTATAATTTAAAAAAAAAGGCTCAGCTAGTAAATTTGTTAAAGGAGATATATTTAATTAGGCACACGAGGTGGGATTGAGGTTTAATGGGGGTTTGAGGTTTAATGGGGGGTCTCGCTGGGTTTCTGCATGCATTATGCTGCTGCTTTGAATTTAAAAACCGTGAACATTCAGAAATTAAACATTCGCGGGGGGAGGAGGGGTGAAAAAAATCACAGGTAAAGCACATGGGATCACTCAAATGGCTGCAACACCTCCTTCTTGGAAAGCAAATGAGAGTACAATACTATAAATGTATGTTTTACAGCACAATATAAATAGAAATCCATAACAAAAATATGCATTTCTCTATACAAATTATAATCATCACGACATGCATTTCATTTACTGTCTCTGTGTTGAAAATCTTGCATACAGGAATCAAGATGTTGCCCTCTGTAGGCCATTCATTGTAGTGGTAGTGTGAGTTACGATATGATAAAATTAAAAAACATGCCCCTTTTTCTTTGCTGTCCTCACACGATAAGCATAATACATACAGAAAGAAAAAAGTAAGAAAGAGAAGAAAAACATTTCACAAATAAACTAATAACCAAATCAAAATCTCAATTAAACTTGAAGGCCCAATCTCAAAGTATTTAATTGTTATTTTAACTTGCTCCTCATATTGGGCAGAAGAGAAACAGTGTTGCTTAAGACAAAGCAATTCTCCTTCGGCAATAATATTAACCAGTGAGCGTGGATGAGCACTCTCATTTTGCAAAATTTTATTTCTGACAAGAGATTTTCAAAAACAAAAATGATTTCCAAGCAAATTCCCCAAAATTTTGGATATACACCAAATTCACTTCCACATTAGCTGAATTGGCATTTAAATATGTATGGTAATATTGGTGTTCATCTAGTGAGCTGTCCCAAATCATACAAATATCAACTACATACCCCAGGAATGTGACTGTATCGGAGCAAAGATGGGACACATCAGAGGCATAGACAGGGTAGGGCCTGAGTGGGTAAGGCCCGCCCAAAATCTGTAAATGCCCACTCAGCAGCACTGTGTGGGTATTTACAGATGTTAATGCCACTGTGGTGGGCCCAACTGCATTAGCTTCAGGCCCCATTTGTTAGACAATCCTGGTTACGCCACTGGGACACATACAGGGACCACGCAATGTGCCACCTCATACATTATACTGGCCTACACAGTACCCTACACTGCAAAATACTCTGCAACACTCCCAATGCTTACATGTCCAGATGGTTAATTTTCCTCTTTCGTTGGTACTGTGAAAGTCACCTTCTTTATTTTCGGGGAAATGTAAGCTGCCAAAAAAGAGGTTACGAACCTTGATGAGCTGGCGGATGATGGTCACAAGGGCAGTATTGGAGGATTGCCTAGTCAACCTCATATACATAGCACCTGACACTGGGCAGGAGACCATCACATTCCATATAAAGGTAATAGTGACCCTTTTAAGGGAATTGGCACAAGAGCTACAAATACACAAAGGGCTGTACAAACCCTTCTCAAAACCTGGTCACCAAAAACCAGAGAGCAACCCCCCCAAAACATTATGCCAAAAACCCTGAAGCAAAAGCAATGCTCACTGTAAGGCGCATTGCAGACCCAGGTCACTGTGGTGCATGGTTGCCAATGCACTTGTGAAAACTCACAAAAAGAATCCAAAATGGTGGTTGTGCTTGTAGAAATTGTGGTCCAGTCTCTATGCAGATCCCTTATATCTAAGCAATCCACAGGAGAGGAGTAGCTAAACTAAAAATAAAAAAAGCATGCCCCCTGAAAGGCGAGGTTTAGGAGTTTGGAGAAGGTTGTGGCAGTAGTTTGGAGCAACCAGGGCAGTTCATGGAGGAGACTCTAGAAGGTGTTTGAAGAGAGGCAGGATGATGCAGAGGAGGCTGAAGACAAGAGAGAGAAAAGAGACACCGGAATAGTAGGAGGGAGACATACGAGGTGGTAGGAGGAAGACTGCAGGCGGTGGTAGGAGGAAGGCAAGACGAGGTGGAGGAAAGAAGTCTGCAGGAAGTGACAGTAGAAAGACATCAGGAGGTGGATGAGGAAGACACAAAGAGGTGGCAGGAGGGAGACACCAGAAGGTGACAGAAGACAATTCTCAGGAGGAGGTGGAAGTTCAGGAGTGAGTGCAAATGGCTAGTAAAGGGATAGCCATCAAGAACAATAAGAACCAGAGGGCATGCTAAATCCAAGTCATGGGGTTGGAGTGATACCCTGATCAGAATGTGTAAACCCCATGGTGGAAGAAGGAACACTCATGTACAATGGCGTTGAGTAGGATCCTGACCAGAGGAAGAATATCGAGGCAGGCTCTATAGCCTATGCCTTAAAGATGAAGAAACACTGCAGTTATAGCTGCAGCTTATGCAGGAGACCCGTTGATGATTGCAGGACCTGTGAGGGGTAGCTGACAGGGTTGTATCCCATCATCAAACAAAGATAGCCCAGAGGAACTTCAGAGAGAACCTAGAAACTATGAGAGGAAGGTCCACTACTGAGATTCAGTAATTCCTAAGAGAAGGTGCTTGGGGAGAAATACCTTATACTGCTCCAATCATTCTAGTGTGACTCTAGTGTCAACAACACAGAGATAATGCCCACATTTCTACTACTAACATACTGAGAGGGATTAAACAACACTCAGGGAATAACCAATCACATCTGATATTTCAAACTGGAATGGTGAACAACCTATTAAAAGTTGGAGGAGAACACAAATCTACCTTGAGGAATTATAAAAGAGGCTGGGAAGCTGCAGAATAGGATGGCATATAAGAGGTGGCACACATGTCTGTTCATGTTCCCTTGATAAATGGAGGGAGTCCAGAAGGAGGAAGACCAAGGAGACGTAATGGGGGCCAAAGGCTGTAAGCTTCTGGGTCAAAGTTGGAAGAGACTAGACTGGAAACAGCCCATGCTTGGAAATCCCAGACGAGAAGGCTAACAGGTTGCTAAGAATAGTGCTCCCACATCCTGAAGGAATTGGAAGGGCAAGAGCCTAAGCACAGCACACGTATTCCAAGGCAAATGAGAGACAGAGAGACTCATGGCAGAGGTCCTAATAATATTATTGTCTGCCTGACAAGGATCCTAATTAGAGGGACAGACATACCCATTACGATACACAAACCAGAAACATGGACCTGTGGGGACCTACTGAACACCTCCAGGAGGGACCTGCTGAATAAAGGTTCAGGAGAGGTCTGTTAAAGAAACTCAAATCAAACCAAGGTCCACTCACCCCAACTGATTTGGAGCTAGGTTCAGTGGAACATGGTGTACACATCCCAATAAAGTGCACTCCATGTGGTAGAAGAGGGCTGTCATACACAGTGAATGGGTACAAGAGATCTCCCACTCTTATCCGCCTACTCTTAACAGTCTTTGATCTCAGTAACAAGGTGCACTCCACAGATACAGCCTCTGATGCTGAAAGTCTATCAGGCACCTTCAAGTATTCAGAGGAATATGAGGATCGTGGCAAAGGGAGGTGGGGGCTGTCTTTTTGCCCTGTATACCTTTGGAGTAACTCCTTGGTCTTACTTGAACCCGCAGTGGTTTGCATGCCTCTTCCTGACCTCTGCAACACTGGCTCTCCTCTTTACCTCTGCAGTACTGCCTCTCCTCTTCACCTCTGGGGTACTGGCAATGCCAATGGTGCAGGCTCTTCTATTGTGTCTTGACAACATCTGGTGGAGGAGGTGGATTGTCTCTGTGCCTTACCCAGAGAAGGTTCATAAACTGTGCCCCCCTCTCTCCAGGTTCCAATTAGGAAGATAAGATATCCATGTCGACTGGAGCCAGATTGCTGTAATCCTCTACAATGAACAGCATCACATCAGATTCCTCCCCCCGCATCCCTGCATTTTTTCCCAACAAAAAAGAGGGTTCCTAAAAAAAAGAGTATACATTTTGTCTAAGAAAAGAAAATGAAGGGATCTCCACTAAAATATCGAAGGTTTCCCTAACAAAAAAGACTTTAAAATGAACTGGCTTAAAAAATAAGAACACAATAAAGGTTCCCCCAACTTAGGTAAGAACATTTTCAAATTCAAATCACAATACAAAAGGATTCCCTAACAAACAAAATAAATGATGGCCCAGCTAAGCTGTCTCAGAGCCTGCAAACCAAACTAAGAAAAAAAAAATAAAGATGCCTTAGCTAAAAACAAATGTTTTTAGATAAAAAAATAACAGACAGTCTTCAAAGACAAATAACATGATGCCTTACTCACTCTGTTTCTCCAAATCTTGGTGTGGTTCAGTGATGGCCCTCCTTCCTGCAGCCAAACAAACACCACAAAGGATACATGACATTGCTGATTCTTTATTGGGGTATTAAACTCATTTTGCCTGAATCTAGGTGAGCATATTCAGATGCAACATCACCATTATGTTGCTTGTAGGCTTCCCTACCCCTTTCAAACTCACAAGATAATACTTGTAATTCTTCTATGGGCTCTGCGGAGTCATTTGAATCTGGTGAATGAGCCGATGGGGATTTATGATGAGGGGGTTAGGAGATTCCCCCAGGTTTAGTCTTCATTGGACAAATGAAGACACAGTGTGAGAAAACATTTGTAAATCAGCAGTTTTACTGCAATTGAACAAAAAAGGAGATCCTTTGATACCTACGAGTTACAATCCAATCTTCATTGTGGACTCTACATTCAAATTATTTTGGAAAGTTACTTCGGAAAGATTTTCTGACTGAGTAATAACACATGATATATTAAATATAAATGAACTGCATTTTAGAAAAGGTCTGGGGACCATACACTAAACCCTAAATTTATATCTCATTTTATCCTGATACGTTTTTATTAGAAAGGAACCAAATCTTCATAGCATCCATTGATCGTCGCACAGCATTTGACTCAGAAAACAAAATTAAGTTAGGTCATTTTGGTTTTGTATTAATGTGAGGGATTAACTAATATTTCTCAAAATAGTTGCATGGGAGCCCAGCAATCAAAATGAAGGCCTACAATGGAGGTGGATACTGTTTGCAAAAACTATTTTAAATATGCTAACATTGGCATATATATGGAAATATGTTAAGGAATATTCTGGAGGTTTTAGCATTATATTTAGGAAATCGAGGAATGGTCTTTATCTCATTTTTTGTCTGATCCAGTTCTTGGCCCTTTATCTATTCAAAATCGATGGCAAGAATAAAAATTCTTGCGGTTTATGAACCATATTTGGAGTGAATAATATACCCAAGAAAGTGTTACACTTAGCCAATTTATTGTCCAAGTGGTATGTATCTAAATCTGATTGTTGTCCTTTTCATAATCTAATTCCTGAATCAGTAAATCATTGTATGTTTTTTTTCTTTCTATAAAGAGTATATGTCGAATTTTAAGTTACCCAATTTTGGTGCTAATCGGATCACAAGTTCTGGGGATGCTGTTATGTTTTTTAAAGTATCCAATTCCCAGGAGGTGGATTTGCCAATACATTTTCAAATGCTTCTTGGTCCAATTGTATGCACTTTATGAATGTAGCTTCTTGATTTGATGTTTTTATAATTTGTAGTCTTGTTAATATATTCTATATTTTTATCAGTATATTGTTGTTCTGATTAATGTTTTATGATATTGTTTGTTCTTTTATTGATAGGAATTAATCTGAATTAACCGGGACAAATGTTAGTAGCATTACATGACTCAAATCTTGCCGCTCATATATATGTAAAAATGGTTAGGTAACTAGAAATGTGCGCGTAATCTGGGTGATCAGACAAGATTGCATATTGGCACCCTTGTTGTTTAATTTATACATGAAAATGCTCTATGCGTTTCTAGTTAAATGAAAATTAGATGATCCAAAATTGGCCCTAACAATGAAATGGTTATATCCAGTTTATCATATTCAAGTGACTCAGTACTCGTTGCCCGCACTTCCTCTGTGTTACTAATGTTGATTAGGAATTATACTTCATTTATGAAGGACTTAGACCAAAGAGCGAATCCAAACATTTGCATGGTGATGAGGTTTGGAGCAGGGGTCAAAGGTTATTTCACTTTCTAATTTTGAAGTAGAAGTTATACCCTCCGTCACTGAGTTCCATTACCTCTGAATATCATTTGCAAACAATCTGAAGGGGCTCAAACATATTAATTAAACATAATCCAAGATGTTGAAGTCAATAGCTGGTATCATGCATTTTTCTACATATTTGAAGGTGCAAACTATAGATACAATATTGATGATTTAAAAAGCATTACCAAAGGCCATTCCCCTATAGAGTGCTCTGCCATACGGTAGGGGAGATGCTGCTTCATTACAGAGTATAAAGAACAAAAAAAACATTCTGGTAATACGTTGCTCATCGGCGAACCTTTAATGCACTTAGTGAGCTAGGGATGAACTATACTGGAGATTGTCTACACATTGTCTAAAGGTTTGCTTTAAACAACATATGCATTATAGGGCAACATATTATCTTAAATGAACTTTGACTCCATGCTTAAAGAAAACTAATTCCCTGCTTTTAAATCTTTTTGAATGACTTATAAACTCTTTGTTTCATTTGAGAACTGGTCTGATCTCCAGCACTTAGAATTGAATGTCATCAAATCTATTTTGAATTGGATTTTGTCCAATTTAAAACAAAACATTGAATAATGAAGAATATTCAACTATAATTAAGGTATTCAAATCCCTGCACACATCAATGGCAAAACAGGTTTGTCATTCTCACCTTATCTAAAGGGTTGTATCATCAAACAAGGTTGTGCTTCAATTGTCTTCCACTAATATGGTAACAAGTAAGTTGAATGGAACAGTAAAAGTTGTCTTGTCCATTTTGTGTAGTAATGTAGATCATGCATTGCATATGGTATTTGTCTCTCCTGAATATAGATATATTTGGTCTCAGAGAATTCTGATTCTACTAATATTTCAATTTATCTTTATTTACCGATAGAGATGTTGTTGGTATTAAATATGATTTTAGAAAGATCTGTAGACAAACTAAAGTTACTTTTTTTGTATTTCGCACTTTATTTGTCATTGTCAATATGTGTTTAACTTTCAACAGTGTTCATCTATGAAAATCTACTTTTATTGAAATGCTTTGTATTCTGTTTTATTGGATGTCTTATAAACCACCCATTTGATTCATTCATACCGAAATAAAACAAAATAATATTCAACAATTTGTAAAGTTATCTTGAAACTCCCAGAGGTGAGACCATTTCTTGGTCATCCACGAAGGATGATCACCCTTTGCTGCTTTGATTAGAATATTATGGAATTTTTAAAAGTTTCCTAATGACTGCAAATGTGGCTTGCAAATTATAAATGCTTCCCTTATATTGATGTATCTTTTATTCATGCAAAATGAATCACTTTAGCATGCTAGTGTCAAGGCAAACTGAGTCAAGGCAAATTACAATAATCAGATACATTCAGCTATGATTTTAAAGTGTTAATATCTATTGAGATCTTCATTCACGATCTCAATGAAATCCTTAATCTAGAGAACCTTCCCTTTAATAAGCAGTAGCACATGTATACACCCATAAGAACTTTCCTAAAGAAGGAATCAGCAGATAGATTAGGGGCATGGATGCTTCCTTGTGGGTAAGGGTATTTTTGGCAGTCGCCTCAGCCAGCACAAACCAACCACATCATCATAAATCACCATTCCGCTGAATACCTAAAACCCTTATGAATGTAATGGTAAACTCATATTCTTGGAAATGTTGCAATTTGACAAGATGCCCTCGATGGGCATTCTTATTCTCTCTAACTATGTCTATCTCCCTTCTTCCTGCTCCTGCCAAAGTTTCTTGATGCTGCCATCACCTCCAAGTCCAGAGCCATGTTACGCAGGCAGCCTATTTTATCATCCCCATGCTGGGTTGTGTCCTAGCTGTGGCATTAAATCCATCCTTCTGGCCATCTTGGATAATATTTATTTGGTGACAGATTTTAGTTTTGTTGTTAGACTTGTTTTACTTGATCTGTCAGTGGTCGCCCACAATGTCAACCATGGTATTCTTCTCAACTGCCTCTTGGCATTTCAGGTTCAACTTTGCTTTGCTCATTGTGATCTTCTTGTTGTTCGTAGGTTTCCCTTCCTTTTGATCAACAATCTTTTTCAACTCTCACTGGGACTCATATAGTAAAACGCGGCAGGGAAAATGAAAGCAAACAATTGCTTTTACAGGGTCATTTTCCACTCCAGCTCATTATCCTTCTGTCCTGAGGCAAAGGAGGGCAGCAAAGTGGAGCTAGCATCCACCGTCTCAGGAGAGAACTTCGCGTCTGCATGAGATTTTCATTCTGGCATAAAACAAATAGATGCCAATGAAATATGCCTCACATTAGCACCTGGCAATGATCAGGCATATTGTTGTGTTGTGTTTTCTTTCTGCCTTGTTGTTTCTGCATCATTGGTGATGTCATTAGATTTTTGAATGTAGAAGGTGGTGCATGTGCTAAGTGGTGACTATGGAGAGTTCTAAGTATGGCAGTTAGAGAGAGGCTGGCTGAATTATAGGGTGATATGATATGATATGATATGGCATTTATAATCGCCTATACACTAATGTTTCAAGTCACTGGTGTGCTGGCAGATGTCTTTGTTACCATACCTGAGTCTTGGTTCCAGTGAACTTTGGGGCTGATCTACCCTGCACTGTAAATGAATAAAGAAGATTCCCTTTTGTAACTCAGCGCTCGATCATCTCATTGAGGACAGATTATAATACATATTTGCACCTGGGAAAGGCGGATTAGCCAATCACAATCCGCCTTTCCCAGAGTCGATTGTGCCTTCACTGCCTGCTGCGGTTGGGGAAAAAAAGCACACAAAAAGTTCTTCTGAAAGTACAATAAAAAAAGGTACAAGGTCTCTTTTCAGATGACGGCTGCGATCTTTGACCATGTTTTACATGGCCGCTGTCATTCGAAAAGGGACCTAGTCCCTTTTCTAGTTTGATGGCGGTGGACTTTTTTCAATTTTTTTCTTTGCGTCAGAATCACAAAAAAAGAAAACTATTCACCCTCCACCCGCCACCATGGCGGACTAGGCATTTAATGGCCCACAGCTGGAGCTGAGACCCTCGCTTCACTCGGGCCTTGCAAAGCTTGGGCTGGCGGCTCATTAAACGCCATGTCAGCCCCAGCGGTGGGGAGTGAAAGTTCTATTTGCACCGGGGAAAGGGGGATTGGCCAATCACAGTCCACCTTTCGCAGGTGCGATTGTGCCTTCATCCTCCCCCAGTGCACAGACGGGGGATTCATCCAAGGGCAAGTTAGAATTGTCATTTATTACAGAAACGGACACGGATCATACAGGACATGCTAACTCTCCCGGACTCATGACTCCTAAGTCCGTGTCGGGCCATTTTGTTCAATTTCTATGTCACAACATGGGGCTGTTCCGCAAAAACCTACGGGAAGACAGGATTGGGTAGTTGGGTGGTAGTGCCTATGCATGGCATCTAAAGATGCTACTCAATTAGTCCTCCCATATCAGGTGGCTTGCCTGCCTCGTCCCCAAAAAATGATCTATTACATTGTTGCAGGGTCACAGTATTACTATTGGCCCTTGGCCTCTGCCATCCACTCCTGAATTTCTGTTCCCTGATTGGCTGGAGCCGATCTCCCCAGGCCTATTGAGGAGCAAGTCGACAGATTTGATTATCTGTGATGAGATTTGCAAGCAATGGTAAAATCCGTAACCAGTTTGGAAATAACTAGTAATTCTGTCTTTAAACTGGCACATGTGAATGAGAATGGTACAATGGTGCATATTTACAACAAGCAGGCTAGATCTACAGCTGTTCATGGAATGTGGGTTCATATTAAGCCCGCCAGATTAAAGATAGTGGAAAACAGATTCCTAAAAAAAGATCACACAACTACCCAGTAGCACAGCAAACATGCTCTTCATATTGAGTTTAACAAACTGAATATTTTAGATTTAATAGTTAATCATCCCATATTTATGGGCTTCTCCATATCTGGAAAAATACAGAGACGCAAAATTGGATCCTTTGTCCTAGATTGGTGGGATGGACATCCCCTGTTTCAGGCACATTAGAGCAGAATTGGACTCCATGGAGTTTACGCATCTGTGGACCAACACAACTTACAAAAAAACAAATGGTAAGATAGACTCTTACTCCCAGTTCCTCAACAAAAGCTATTGCATACCTGTGCTGGAAAACGGTCTTCGGGTATTAGACCTATCTAGACGAAATTATTCCATCCTATGCACTCTCACTATATTTAAGACATAGATTTGTCACCCTACCCCTAACGGCACTGTTATATACATGGAATATGACAGCAATAGCAATAGCCGGATTGTAGAGGTGATAGAGAAACTATCGAACATGTGGTCTTCATATATCCACAAAACAGACAACCTAGAGCCTCTTATTTGAAGCTTATTCTAATAAAACATAATATGAAATACCTGTCTGATGCATTCATTTTATCCAAAATGACTTAGAATGAACCAACTGTGTTTTTGTTCTCCAAGTTCATCCATTGGACATGGTTGCCTAAAAGGAAACGGGGCCTGGCACTTCATGATACAGTGGTCCTCATTACAGGTTTGCTGGTCAGGAAACTAGGGTACTGGAAAGCTCACTGGCACCCTTGTTTCTGGACTGGCAAACAACATGTTTGCCTGCTGTGGCTGCTGTACCCAACAGGCCTGACTCTGCAGTCGCCACGGTAAGCAGGCCCTTCACGGAAGCGCCCAGACCGTTAACAATGGTGCCGTCGCTTCCGAGTCATCACTTCCCTAGTTCCTATCAGACTCTATGGGAATGGGGACATACATTTTACCGGTGCCTGACTTGCTGGGCCGCCGGACTAGTAATCTCCCGGTGGCACCAGGAAGTCAGGCACCTGTCAAACTTTACAAGACCGGAGTCGGGCAGCAACCCGCCGGTAGCACCGGCAGAGTTACTGCTGGACTCATAATGAGGCCCAGTATATAATTAACTTTAAGATGTAAATCTCTTGGCACTAGTTCAATACAAATACAGCTTAACATCACAATAGGCTATAATGCAGCCATATGCACTAATGCACTTTATACAATATTTCTATGCTTTTATGTATTTTATAAGACACGATTTGTATTATTTGTGATTGGCATGTGTATGCAATTCACTCTTTTAAATACTTTTATTAACTGTATTATATTATGTTTTTATTCGTGCTGTTTTATGGAAAATATTCTGAAATAAACATGAGTTGATGATGATGGGAAACGTGTCAATTGGGACCACTGGTTCCAGTTTCAAACTCTTCCACAGGGCCATTCAAAAATGACTTTGACTAGAAATAGATGCCTAATGGTAAATAATTAATGAGATCCGATTCAAAGCAGCTCTTTTGGAGTGCGCAGTTTTAAAATCGATTGTATCAATGCATTTCACACCACTTGGGGACATGAAAAAAAATGCACATATATGTATATATTATAGGGAGACGATAGCCGACCTATAGTTAAGGTGAGTCGGACCCCCATAGGAACCCCTTAAAATTGTACTGTAAACAACTTTTGATTCGAGTAACCAATTTGACTGAAATTTCGAGAGTGATTATGGACTTACACCCCTCCGCCCGCCCCCCGAGCCCCCATCTGCAAAGGTTCGTAAAGATCTGTTAACAATTAAAAAAATATTAAGAAGACAAAAACATTTATTTTTTTCCATTCCAAAGATGCAGCCTACTTCCCACCCATTCATTTTCCCTTAGACAAACAAGGTCAACCAGACAACAAGACAACCAACTTATGGTAAAACCAGAGAAGTGCCTTTTTGAGGGTCAGTCTGTCCCTTATTTGGGCTTCATATTAACCAATCAGGGTGTACAGATGATGGACCCACATAAGGTATCTGCAATAACTACATGCTGACTCCTAGATCGGTTAAAGTTATACAACGATTTCTCGGAGTAGCCAATTTCTATCGTAGGTTTACACAGAGGGCCTCATTATGAGTGTGCTGGTCTGGAAACAGCGGTGCTGGTAAGCTTACTGGCACCGTTATTTCCAGACCCATACAGCACGAATCCGCGGGCGGGCGCCATCCCACCCGCCATTGTCAGACCTGGTGGGCGGAACAGCACCTGCCCGCAGAGTTTCATGAAAGCACCAGCACCGTCATTAACAGTGCCGGTGCTTCTATGTTCCCCATACCATGGGGAATTACAGAATTACCGGCGCCTGACTTCCCAGCTGCCGGATTTGGAATAGCCCGGTGGCGCTGGGAAGTCAGAGGCTGGTAATTGTCTGTCGGCAAGCCGCCGGTATCACCGGCAGGCTTACCGCCAGACCCGTAATGAGGCCCAGAATCTTTCAGAAATGGTATTGCCCATTAACTTCCTGATGAAAAAGGTGGTGCCATTCCTTTGGAACAGTTCAGCAGAACAAACATTTCAAACACTCAAAAGGGCTTTTTGTACTGCTCCTGTTCTCATTCAACCGGTTCAGACAAGACCATTTGTAGTGGAAACTGACGCTTCTCATAGGGCTATTGGTGCAGTAGTTATCAAGCTACAGGGGAGGGACTGCGAAGAACATCCTGTGGCATTTTATTCTAGAACCTTGACTCCCATTGAAAAGAACTACTCTGTGATAGAAAAAAACTAGTGGCTATTTGCACGGCATGTATTGAATGGAGACATCTGTTGTTATGGGAAGAACCATCCTTTGAGGTCCGTACAGATCATAAAAATGTACAAGTCCTTCAGCAGATCGAGTGTACCAAGAGCAGACATACCTGATGGGCATATTTCTTTTCACAATATGACTTCAGCATCACCTATTTACCTGGAAGCCAAAATGTGGTAGCGGATGCTATTTCACGATGGACCATGGTAGAGGACACGGATACTGAAAAGACTGAAAGTATACTACAAAACAAACAAGTGATAAATACGCTGCAGCCATTTTTTGATCGAGTCAAGGCAGCTTATGGACATTTTCATTTGTCTGTGGCTCCGAAGGAACGTGCATCCTTTACTCAAAAGGAAGGGTTGTACTTTTTTAAGGATCGTCTGGTGATACCTTCAACTAGACTTCCAAATAAGGTGCTCTCCTTGGGAAATGATAATCCTACTGTCGGACATGGAGATGATATATGATTTTAGAAAGATCTGTAGACAAACTAAAGTTACTTTTTTTGTATTTCGCACTTTATTTGTCATTGTCAATATGTGTTTAACTTTCAACAGTGTTCATCTATGAAAATCTACTTTTATTGAAATGCTTTGTATTCTGTTTTATTGGATGTCTTATAAACCACCCATTTGATTCATTCATACCGAAATAAAACAAAATAATATTCAACAATTTGTAAAGTTATCTTGAAACTCCCAGAGGTGAGACCATTTCTTGGTCATCCACGAAGGATGATCACCCTTTGCTGCTTTGATTAGAATATTATGGAATTTTTAAAAGTTTCCTAATGACTGCAAATGTGGCTTGCAAATTATAAATGCTTCCCTTATATTGATGTATCTTTTATTCATGCAAAATGAATCACTTTAGCATGCTAGTGTCAAGGCAAACTGAGTCAAGGCAAATTACAATAATCAGATACATTCAGCTATGATTTTAAAGTGTTAATATCTATTGAGATCTTCATTCACGATCTCAATGAAATCCTTAATCTAGAGAACCTTCCCTTTAATAAGCAGTAGCACATGTATACACCCATAAGAACTTTCCTAAAGAAGGAATCAGCAGATAGATTAGGGGCATGGATGCTTCCTTGTGGGTAAGGGTATTTTTGGCAGTCGCCTCAGCCAGCACAAACCAACCACATCATCATAAATCACCATTCCGCTGAATACCTAAAACCCTTATGAATGTAATGGTAAACTCATATTCTTGGAAATGTTGCAATTTGACAAGATGCCCTCGATGGGCATTCTTATTCTCTCTAACTATGTCTATCTCCCTTCTTCCTGCTCCTGCCAAAGTTTCTTGATGCTGCCATCACCTCCAAGTCCAGAGCCATGTTACGCAGGCAGCCTATTTTATCATCCCCATGCTGGGTTGTGTCCTAGCTGTGGCATTAAATCCATCCTTCTGGCCATCTTGGATAATATTTATTTGGTGACAGATTTTAGTTTTGTTGTTAGACTTGTTTTACTTGATCTGTCAGTGGTCGCCCACAATGTCAACCATGGTATTCTTCTCAACTGCCTCTTGGCATTTCAGGTTCAACTTTGCTTTGCTCATTGTGATCTTCTTGTTGTTCGTAGGTTTCCCTTCCTTTTGATCAAAAATCTTTTTCAACTCTCACTGGGACTCATATAGTAAAACGCGGCAGGGAAAATGAAAGCAAACAATTGCTTTTACAGGGTCATTTTCCACTCCAGCTCATTATCCTTCTGTCCTGAGGCAAAGGAGGGCAGCAAAGTGGAGCTAGCATCCACCGTCTCAGGAGAGAACTTCGCGTCTGCATGAGATTTTCATTCTGGCATAAAACAAATAGATGCCAATGAAATATGCCTCACATTAGCACCTGGCAATGATCAGGCATATTGTTGTGTTGTGTTTTCTTTCTGCCTTGTTGTTTCTGCATCATTGGTGATGTCATTAGATTTTTGAATGTAGAAGGTGGTGCATGTGCTAAGTGGTGACTATGGAGAGTTCTAAGTATGGCAGTTAGAGAGAGGCTGGCTGAATTATAGGGTGATATGATATGATATGATATGGCATTTATAATGCCTATACACTAATGTTTCAAGTCACTGGTGTGCTGGCAGATGTCTTTGTTACCATACCTGAGTCTTGGTTCCAGTGAACTTTGGGGCTGATCTACCCTGCACTGTAAATGAATAAAGAAGATTCCCTTTTGTAACTCAGCGCTCGATCATCTCATTGAGGACAGATTATAATACATATTTGCACCTGGGAAAGGCGGATTAGCCAATCACAATCCGCCTTTCCCAGAGTCGATTGTGCCTTCACTGCCTGCTGCGGTTGGGGAAAAAAAGCACACAAAAAGTTCTTCTGAAAGTACAATAAAAAAAGGTACAAGGTCTCTTTTCAGATGACGGCTGCGATCTTTGACCATGTTTTACATGGCCGCTGTCATTCGAAAAGGGACCTAGTCCCTTTTCTAGTTTGATGGCGGTGGACTTTTTTCAATTTTTTTCTTTGCGTCAGAATCACAAAAAAAGAAAACTATTCACCCTCCACCCGCCACCATGGCGGACTAGGCATTTAATGGCCCACAGCTGGAGCTGAGACCCTCGCTTCACTCGGGCCTTGCAAAGCTTGGGCTGGCGGCTCATTAAACGCCATGTCAGCCCCAGCGGTGGGGAGTGAAAGTTCTATTTGCACCGGGGAAAGGGGGATTGGCCAATCACAGTCCACCTTTCGCAGGTGCGATTGTGCCTTCATCCTCCCCCAGTGCACAGACGGGGGATTCATCCAAGGGCAAGTTAGAATTGTCATTTATTACAGAAACGGACACGGATCATACAGGACATGCTAACTCTCCCGGACTCATGACTCCTAAGTCCGTGTCGGGCCATTTTGTTCAATTTCTATGTCACAACATGGGGCTGTTCCGCAAAAACCTACGGGAAGACAGGATTGGGTAGTTGGGTGGTAGTGCCTATGCATGGCATCTAAAGATGCTACTCAATTAGTCCTCCCATATCAGGTGGCTTGCCTGCCTCGTCCCCAAAAAATGATCTATTACATTGTTGCAGGGTCACAGTATTACTATTGGCCCTTGGCCTCTGCCATCCACTCCTGAATTTCTGTTCCCTGATTGGCTGGAGCCGATCTCCCCAGGCCTATTGAGGAGCAAGTCGACAGATTTGATTATCTGTGATGAGATTTGCAAGCAATGGTAAAATCCGTAACCAGTTTGGAAATAACTAGTAATTCTGTCTTTAAACTGGCACATGTGAATGAGAATGGTACAATGGTGCATATTTACAACAAGCAGGCTAGATCTACAGCTGTTCATGGAATGTGGGTTCATATTAAGCCCGCCAGATTAAAGATAGTGGAAAACAGATTCCTAAAAAAAGATCACACAACTACCCAGTAGCACAGCAAACATGCTCTTCATATTGAGTTTAACAAACTGAATATTTTAGATTTAATAGTTAATCATCCCATATTTATGGGCTTCTCCATATCTGGAAAAATACAGAGACGCAAAATTGGATCCTTTGTCCTAGATTGGTGGGATGGACATCCCCTGTTTCAGGCACATTAGAGCAGAATTGGACTCCATGGAGTTTACGCATCTGTGGACCAACACAACTTACAAAAAAACAAATGGTAAGATAGACTCTTACTCCCAGTTCCTCAACAAAAGCTATTGCATACCTGTGCTGGAAAACGGTCTTCGGGTATTAGACCTATCTAGACGAAATTATTCCATCCTATGCACTCTCACTATATTTAAGACATAGATTTGTCACCCTACCCCTAACCGCACTGTTATATACATGGAATATGACAGCAATAGCAATAGCCGGATTGTAGAGGTGATAGAGAAACTATCGAACATGTGGTCTTCATATATCCACAAAACAGACAACCTAGAGCCTCTTATTTGAAGCTTATTCTAATAAAACATAATATGAAATACCTGTCTGATGCATTCATTTTATCCAAAATGACTTAGAATGAACCAACTGTGTTTTTGTTCTCCAAGTTCATCCATTGGACATGGTTGCCTAAAAGGAAACGGGGCCTGGCACTTCATGATACAGTGGTCCTCATTACAGGTTTGCTGGTCAGGAAACTAGGGTACTGGAAAGCTCACTGGCACCCTTGTTTCTGGACTGGCAAACAACATGTTTGCCTGCTGTGGCTGCTGTACCCAACAGGCCTGACTCTGCAGTCGCCACGGTAAGCAGGCCCTTCACGGAAGCGCCCAGACCGTTAACAATGGTGCCGTCGCTTCCGAGTCATCACTTCCCTAGTTCCTATCAGACTCTATGGGAATGGGGACATACATTTTACCGGTGCCTGACTTGCTGGGCCGCCGGACTAGTAATCTCCCGGTGGCACCAGGAAGTCAGGCACCTGTCAAACTTTACAAGACCGGAGTCGGGCAGCAACCCGCCGGTAGCACCGGCAGAGTTACTGCTGGACTCATAATGAGGCCCAGTATATAATTAACTTTAAGATGTAAATCTCTTGGCACTAGTTCAATACAAATACAGCTTAACATCACAATAGGCTATAATGCAGCCATATGCACTAATGCACTTTATACAATATTTCTATGCTTTTATGTATTTTATAAGACACGATTTGTATTATTTGTGATTGGCATGTGTATGCAATTCACTCTTTTAAATACTTTTATTAACTGTATTATATTATGTTTTTATTCGTGCTGTTTTATGGAAAATATTCTGAAATAAACATGAGTTGATGATGATGGGAAACGTGTCAATTGGGACCACTGGTTCCAGTTTCAAACTCTTCCACAGGGCCATTCAAAAATGACTTTGACTAGAAATAGATGCCTAATGGTAAATAATTAATGAGATCCGATTCAAAGCAGCTCTTTTGGAGTGCGCAGTTTTAAAATCGATTGTATCAATGCATTTCACACCACTTGGGGACATGAAAAAAAATGCACATATATGTATATATTATAGGGAGACGATAGCCGACCTATAGTTAAGGTGAGTCGGACCCCCATAGGAACCCCTTAAAATTGTACTGTAAACAACTTTTGATTCGAGTAACCAATTTGACTGAAATTTCGAGAGTGATTATGGACTTACACCCCTCCGCCCGCCCCCCGAGCCCCCATCTGCAAAGGTTCGTAAAGATCTGTTAACAATTAAAAAAATATTAAGAAGACAAAAACATTTATTTTTTTCCATTCCAAAGATGCAGCCTACTTCCCACCCATTCATTTTCCCTTAGACAAACAAGGTCAACCAGACAACAAGACAACCAACTTATGGTAAAACCAGAGAAGTGCCTTTTTGAGGGTCAGTCTGTCCCTTATTTGGGCTTCATATTAACCAATCAGGATGTACAGATGATGGACCCACATAAGGTATCTACAATAACTACATGCTGACTCCTAGATCGGTTAAAGTTATACAACGATTTCTCGGAGTAGCCAATTTCTATCGTAGGTTTACACAGAGGGCCTCATTATGAGTGTGCTGGTCTGGAAACAGCGGTGCTGGTAAGCTTACTGGCACCGTTATTTCCAGACCCATACAGCACGAATCCGCGGGCGGGCGCCATCCCACCCGCCATTGTCAGACCTGGTGGGCGGAACAGCACCTGCCCGCAGAGTTTCATGAAAGCACCAGCACCGTCATTAACAGTGCCGGTGCTTCTATGTTCCCCATACCATGGGGAATTACAGAATTACCGGCGCCTGACTTCCCAGCTGCCGGATTTGGAATAGCCCGGTGGCACTGGGAAGTCAGAGGCTGGTAATTGTCTGTCGGCAAGCCGCCGGTATCACCGGCAGGCTTACCGCCAGACCCGTAATGAGGCCCAGAATCTTTCAGAAATGGTATTGCCCATTAACTTCCTGATGAAAAAGGTGGTGCCATTCCTTTGGAACAGTTCAGCAGAACAAACATTTCAAACACTTAAAAGGGCTTTTTGTACTGCTCCTGTTCTCATTCAACCGGTTCAGACAAGACCATTTGTAGTGGAAACTGACGCTTCTCATAGGGCTATTGGTGCAGTAGTTATCAAGCTACAGGGGAGGGACTGCGAAGAACATCCTGTGGCATTTTATTCTAGAACCTTGACTCCCATTGAAAAGAACTACTCTGTGATAGAAAAAAACTAGTGGCTATTTGCACGGCATGTATTGAATGGAGACATCTGTTGTTATGGGAAGAACCATCCTTTGAGGTCCGTACAGATCATAAAGTCCTTCAGCAGATCGAGTGTACCAAGAGCAGACATACCTGATGGGCATATTTCTTTTCACAATATGACTTCAGCATCACCTATTTACCTGGAAGCCAAAATGTGGTAGCGGATGCTATTTCACGATGGACCATGGTAGAGGACACGGATACTGAAAAGACTGAAAGTATACTACAAAACAAACAAGTGATAAATACGCTGCAGCCATTTTTTGATCGAGTCAAGGCAGCTTATGGACATTTTCATTTGTCTGTGGCTCCGAAGGAACGTGCATCCTTTACTCAAAAGGAAGGGTTGTACTTTTTTAAGGATCGTCTGGTGATACCTTCAACTAGACTTCCAAATAAGGTGCTCTCCTTGGGAAATGATAATCCTACTGTCGGACATGGAGAGGTTACATCCACACTTGATCTCCTTTCTCACACGTTTTGGTGGCCGGAATTGAGGAAACACATTACCATATATATATATACTCCTGTCCTGTCTGTGCAAGGAACAAGTATGGCTTTTATAAACCTATAGGAAGACCTACTCAATCTTCTGTTCCCATTGGTCCTCTGACACATGTGACCACAGATTTTGTGGTTGACCTTCCCCCTTCAAAGGGGAATATGGCAATAACGGTCACTGTGGACTCATGTAGTAAGATGGCACTTTTCTTACCATTACTTGGAATTCCTTCTGCTCCAGAGATGGCTGCGGTGTGCCTTGGGGACACTTTCCGACTCCATGGCCTTCCCCTTTCTATAACTACTGACAGAGGTTTACAATGCATTTCACATTTTTGTTCTACTTTTTGAAAATTGTTGGACATCGAGAAGCGCTATCATCCAGATATCATCCCCAGACCAATAGGCAGGCAGAACATTTAAATCTTACCTCTTTGTTGTTATATAACTAATTCTCAGGATAATTAGTCAGGGATGTTAGCCCTTGCTGAGTTTGCGTACAATATTACCTTGCATTCAGCCATGAGGATGAGCCCTTCTTTCTGTTTATCATGTATACAGCCCAGAACGCTGCCTGCATAAGTGTTACCAGTTGCCAACCTGCCATCATTGGACACCCTGTTGGGTCGAATTACGGATAACCATAAGACTGCAAAAGAATGCCTCCAAAAGGCCAAAGAAAGGTACAATAAATATGCTGACAAATGACCAGGAAAATACCTGGATTGGTCAGTTGGGTTAAGGTGAGGCTGTCCACGAAATATCTATCCCATTGGCTTCTGCCATCCAAATTGTCTTCTGAATATCAAGGACCATTCCTAATCACAGCCAAGATCAATCCAGTGGCGTATCCATTGGGTTTCCCAAATTATTGGAAGAGCATGCAGCCGGTGTTCCACTCCTCCTTATTGAAAACATACAATCCTGATCCCTTTCTGAGACCTTACTCTCATGTTTCAACACCAACCCCACTTGACACTGAACCTGAGCAATACAAGGTTGCTTGTTTGTGTGATTCACGTTATTATAGTTTCTTTTTTAACAATATCTAGTCCACTGGAAATGATATACTGTTCAAGAATGCACGTGGGGAGCAGTTTCTCATATTCATGCTATGGTTGACAAGGTCTTATTGCAATTATTTAAATAATCTGTGTTTTAAATATTGACTTCACTTTTTGTACTGTTTTTACTTCTATGTACAGCGCTTTGGCGTAAGGCACTATATGAAATAAAATAAAATACAAAATATACATTCAGTTCTTCTCAGACGGTTTCATCCTCGACATCCATGGAAACCAGGACCGGATCATCGGAGGAGGGGTCATACTGTCATGACCGTTCGATGGTCGCTATGGCACAAGTGGAAGAGGATGTTCCAGTAACCGGTTATGTTTTTCCCGTGTGCTCTGGGTGCCAGTCTAGTTTTCCAGCAGGATGGCGCCCAACTTTGTGTTTTAATGCCACGCAAGTGGCATCTCGCTGTGTTGCAACCATGTGCTTGCTGTGCTCTTTGGGTTAAGACGCTAGTTTTCTTTCAGTTTCCTTGCCTTTCTACTTTTGTCCACTGCCTTTTTCCCCTCCTTCTGCTTCCCCATTCTTTCTACCTTCCGCCACGTTGCTTTGGACCCTTGTGTCTTTCCTGAGCTTTATACTACCTGACTTTTCTGCGTATACTATTGTTTACCTTGCTGACGGATTGTTCTTGCATCATTCAATCAACTTCACTGAGGGTTCCCTTCAATCATTTAGGCTTTTTTCTGCATGTAAGGCTTGTTCTCTGACTAGAGACAGGTCCTCCTTGCCCGCCTCAGTGTCTTTCTCTTGGCTATAGAGGGAATACACACTGGTGGCTGGGGAGGAGAGACCTTATCTCTTCACTCAAAAACTACTGGGCAAGAAGAAGAAAAAAGGGAGAGTTACCAGCAAATCTCAGCGGGATACAGTTGAAGAAGAACTCACAGATCAAAGGAGTGAGGAACGTGATAGAAGGAACCAAAACCAGATTGGACCCCATCAAAGAGAACAGTTCTGTGACAAAGGGACTGTGAAGAATAAGAATGCCTAGCAGGCACAATTAAAGGAATGGTGGAACCACATGAACCAAACAACATCCTTTTGAAAGTCATTTAGTGGACAACCTGATGTGATTTCGATTACTGTTTGGAAAGACAACTGGAGGGACAACTAAAAATATAAAGGGCAATCTACACAATTTGGAGATTATTCCATGGGGTAACATATGACCTTGATGTGATCAGTCAGGAATACAGCAGCTTCTATGAGAAGCCCTACTCTGAAGACGCATCAGTAAATGGGAAGGACTTGGAGCAGTTCATCCATGATGTGACACTATCACGATTAACACAGGAAAAGAGGAATCAACTTGGGAAGGACCTCTCCATAAAAGTGATGAAAGTGGCAAATAGTCTTAATACTGGAAAATGCTTAGTCCGTAGGAGCTGACCCAGAGTTTTACACGATCATGTTGGAGAGTGTACTTGAGGCACTTAGGGTGATTTACATGGCTTTGCTGGATGAGGGACAGTTACTGGCAATATTTCAGTGCTGCTGAATAAATGGAAAGACACTGTGCTACCAGCCATCTAAATGGTTGATAAGCCTCATTAGCATGGACTGTAAGATTTTGGTGAAGGTCAGAATGAACAGTGTAAAGGGGATCCTACTAAGGCTTATATAATCAAATCATACATGATTTTGAAAAACTGATTTGCACCTGTGAATATGAGAATGCTGATACTCACTCTTACAGAAGGCAGGAGGCTTGCTCTAGCTTTGTCAGAGATTGCCTTTGATATGGAGAAAGCAGCGGACCACATTGAAGATTGCTCTTTAAGACACTGGAAGAGATGGAATTTGGTGAAGACTTCATGAGATGAGATCATCTGTAATATTGCAGCCAAGCATTTGTTATTAAGAATGGGATATGATCCTGCTGATTTTTGTGCTAACTAGTGAATAAATTATAATCTGGAATATAGAAACTAGTTGAATTAAAGGAGTGAAACAGAGTGGAATGGAACAGAATTGTTGGTAATACATTGTTAACCTACTGCTAGTGCAGCAAAATGTAGAGGCTTGGTTTCTGGCATTGTTGTAGAAGATTGATGGTTTCAATGAGGTTTCTAGTTATAAAATCAACTTGTAGAAAATGAAGGTCATGACAGTCTCTGCAAAGTCCCACAAATGTGATATTCCATTGCAAGGCCTAATGCTGGCCCCATTTCTAATAAAACCTGTCCATTTGCCAGAGAAGCATGTGTCCATGGCACTAAGTATATTATAACTTTTTTTATTTAATTTATTTGTTTATGATTCTGAACTAATCTTTACAACCCATTATTATATGCATGTGTATCATTTCATACATTTCAAAAGTAAATACATTAACATTGACATGTTATTAATATTAGTTTAAAATCTATTTAAATAAGAGCACACAATTCTACTTGATTAAAACAAACAATGATGTCTTTGATTATGTAGAGGTAAAGGAAAAGAACAGGAGCATAAAATGTGCAAATATAGTGTTAATGACTTCAATCAAGCACTCCAACTAAGTCAATGCCTGGTCTGGGATGCGCAAGGGAAGCCCTTATTTATATATTTTTATGACAAGTTATAATCTGGATGATAAACCCTTATATAACGCCCCTCTCTTTGAATCCCCCTGACCTCACTGAGCCAAGAAGTAGGTTTGTTTTGCAAATTAACAGATTTATTGAAAAATTAAACAATATATATATATCACACTTTTCTAATAAATTAATATTTGATATCACACTTAAGAATATGACAGTGATCAATAATGGATAATATTACAATTGTACGTTTATTTAATTACTTAGGAGTTGATATAGAAGGGATAAGGTAGCAGAGAATACTTTTATGGTTTCAAGAAAATGCAATGATGGAAAAGAATGCAACACAGGAATAACCTTGATATGATTTCAACAAAAGACAATGTAATCACTTTTCCCCTTTTGGCAATTCACCCCTCCCCCCCTTATGCAATATAAAAAGATGGAAAGGAGAGCACGCAGTTCTCAGGAATAAAATCAAATGTAGTTCAGTTCCCCCCTAGCAAGCTTAGATCACAGGAATGATTTTAAAACACAGGCAAAATACTTTGAATGTGATTTGCAAAGAATGGAAAAATATGCAAAAATGATTTTAATTCCTGATAGGAGATTCAGGGTAGGTGATAGCTACTTAGGATTGGTTCAGGTCAACCCTATCAGTGATTCATGAGGGATTATCAAGTTGAAAACTGATTTCAGCAATGCAATGCAAAAGAGCGTTTTTTTTACAAGTGGTGAAATGAGCTAGTTGCAATACGTGGCACTTTTTCCGTGTGTGTCGAGCGCGATTACGGAAAAATGAAAGTTAAATCTCGTTCCTAGCACGTACAGTTCAAAAGATGCAGGTGGTTTTGTGGAGATAGATTTCCGAAATAGGTTAAGTTTTCAGAATGACATGTGGCGTTTTTACAGATTTGAAGTCACAGGATGGACACAAACTTCTAAATGCAGTTCTAGACAACTTGAATGGATGGGATAATATTACTTTAAACTAAGAGATGACTATGCACAGTTCAGGCTGGATACTCACTCCTAATTTTAATGTTTCATAACCAAACATGCTTCCCTAATACACAAGTTGTTGAAATTACATGTACACATTGCAGATGAATTAAGGTACATTCTTGTCCAATTCTGATCTTCCTAAGAGCTTGGGTTCAGAAATGACAACTTATTTTCATTTTTTGTGGGTTTTGCCATATTGGACTTTTACCAGAATTTACACAGTGGTACACCCCCCTTCTGGGCATATTACAGTAATTTACTAGGTCTCTAGCGTAAGCACAGTGTCTGCCAAAACATCATACGGAATTGAGTTTAGACTCAAATTGTAGGTACATTTTTCATATTAAGGATCTCCAAATTGTACATTTCTGTCATCTGGTTACAATTAGTTATCAGTATTCTTATAAAACATATATTTGCCTTCAATTCAATTCACAAAAGTGTCTGGGTCCGCCCCCAGAAACTTAGTGAGTCAGAGATCACATGTCCTTCCTTCCAGGCAGAGCACTGTTTATAGATACACATCAAATCAGCATATTCTATTCAATTGAAAGAGTCTATTGTGTTGTTTCCTGCAGGCTGCAGGGAAGTCCCCTCCCTCCCAATCAACAGAGCCATGTGATATCCTGGGCTGTTGCTGGGAAGGGCAGGTGTGAATGTTTCCCATGAACAGAAAGCCTCTTGAACTGTTAATTGAATCAGGATGCCTTTTTGTGAGGGCCTGGGAACAGCAGGGGTTGAGAATGCTCATTAATTAGCAAGCCTTTGAAGTCCCAGCTAGCTCAGAATCCTTTTGCAACTCCTGAAATACAGTTCTCCTATCAGAGTTTAGATCACTAGCGCCGGTTAGTGTCCAATGCCGGTACTGCACCTATTTTTGGGAGCTGTCTTGAATTAATACTTTTCAAAAAGAACGGATTTTACTTGATAGTATATGATCCTTGCTTGACATGGCATTGATGTGGATCTGCAGTAGAGTAAAGTAGAACACTCAACCAGAGTTGGATTTTTGTCTGGTGGTTTCGTGCCCTTGATCTTAGCAATTTTTGACATTAATAAAAACAGATTTTGAACAGAACCATCTTTCTTTGCACTGGTGGGTGGCAGGTCAGGCGACCATTTTGGTGTGCGCAAAACTGCGCGGTTTTCCTGGATTCTGGCGCAAATGTTGGCTTTTCGGCCATCTTGGATTTTCTAAGCCCACAGCACCAAATGTTGCAGCATAATACCTTGAACGTGGGTCAAGACACCCAACAATCCCCCCCACCCAACTGCACTTTGATTTCGAGTCGAGGGGGAGTCGGGTGCAAAGGATGTTTTGATCCACGCGCTGGTATGTCCGCATCATCTTCTTCCGATTCCGCAGATGGCACAGTTCTGCATCTTTTCCGATTCCGCAGATGGCACAGTTCAGCATTTTTCCTTCATCAGGGTCATTCGATCAGTTCTCCTTGCCGGTCCTGTTGGGAGTATTGGGCGGTACCCCGGGCCCCTCGGATCTTTGCTCTCGGTCCCCGGGTCATCCTCCTTGGCAGTCTCCATGGTTTCATCTCTCCTAGGATGACAAAGCAAAGCGGCAGAAACATATTCGTAGACATTTCCCCCCCACTATTAATGGTGGGGCGAACATATACATTGTATACATCAGGAAACATTTGCATTCAAGAATCATAGAATTTCATAGGCTATATGTGGAATATTTTATGGTTGGAACTGTATTACTCTGGAGCGGCCCCCTCTAGGATTGCAGAGGACTCCTCCAGTTGCTGCAGAGTGTGCCTGGGATGGAAACACTTTAGCTGATTTATATGGACCCACTTGTCTTCCCCTTCCGCCAAACTGCCTTTGGGGATGCAGATCTTGTAGGCGACTGGGGAGATCTTGTCTACAATTTCGAAAGGTCCCTTCCATGTAGGCTGAAATGTTAGCTGTTTGGTCTGGTTCCTCTGGAAATTGTATAGATAGACCCGGTCTCCCACATTGTATTCTTTCATTGTAGTCTTCAGGTCATAGTGAGTTTTCATACTCTCGGCTGATCTTTCTAGATTCCACTGAGCATAGGCAAAAGCATGTTGGAGGTGTTTCCTTAAATTCGCAACGTATTCGTGAGTTGTGGAGGCATTTATTAATGTCTGCTCTTGGGTCCTGTAGAGCAAATGCTGGGGAAGCACCATCTTGCGTCCAGTCATTAGCTCAAACGGTGACATTTTAGTTGCAGATGAAGGGGTAGATCTCATGGCCATTAGGACTAGAGGTAATCGGATATCCCAACTTGGCCCAGAATCTGCCACACACTTTTTTAAGATGCTCACAATGGTTCTATTGTATCTCTCCACTGCACCAGAAGAGGCTGGCTGGTAAGCAATATGTAGCTTCCTTTTAACCCTCAGTATCTCCCACATCTTTGTCATTACTTCACTGGTGAAGTGGCTACCTCTGTCGGACTCAATCCTTTGGGGTAGTTCAAAACACGAAAAGATGAGGTTGATCATCAGGGCAGCTGCTGTTTCTGCCTTGCAGTTTGGGGCCGGGAGACATTCCACCCATTAAGTAAATAAGCATGTCACTGTCAACATGTACTTATTTCCCCTAGAGGAGCGAATCACGGGGCCTATGAAGTCGACTTGCAAATCTGACCATGGCAGTGTCATCCCCCTCTTTTGGAGAGGCGCACGGTGTGTGAGGGATGCTGGCTGAAATTGTGCACATACAAGACACCCCTTCAAGTATTGGTCGAGGTCCTGCCCCATGTGTGGCCAGTATGCAACCTCTCTTAAGATCTCAAGTGTTGTATGAAACCCCCTATGACCGGCTGTGGCCGCATCAAACCGCCTTGGATTCGGAACAAATTTTGGACATTTCATCAACACTCTAAGGTCCTCGTTCCCAATGTAATCGGTATCCGTCAGGGGAAAGTTTTCAGGGTCCTCAATGTGTTGGTAAAACTTACCAATTATTGGATCCCCCTTCTGAGCCGTAATCAAATCAGCATCTGGGGTCTCCTTACTCCATTGTGCAGTTGAAAGATCATTGTGAGCATTTGTCTGGGACCTAGTGATAGCAGTGACCTGGATTTCCCTCAACAGGGACTCAATCTCTATTAGATCCCCTTGGATGGCCCCGGTTTTGGCCAGCTGATCAGCTAAGTCATTTCCAGTTTTGTCTGGTCCCTCTACTTTGGAATGACCCTTGATCTTTTTCCAGTAGATGGTCATCCCATTCACGGTGACCAGATCATCAATGTTTTGAATTAACTTCCCATGTTTCAAGGGTTTGTTATTAGCACATAACATGTCTCTGGTTTTCCAGGTGCTCCCGTTCCATACATAATCTGAATCTGTGATTATGACCAGTTTGTGAAGTTGATGTTGGACAGCAGTGAGGATGGCTTGATACACAGCCATCAATTCTGCCACCTGACTACTTCGGGGACCAATTTTGTATCCAGCGGAGGGTTCTGGGGACTCATTCACCCATGCATTCCCTACGCCGGCCACAAGTTCTGTTTCCCCGTTGTTGTCAACATGGTAAGAGCTTCCATCCACATACACAGTGGGCATTCCCTCACACTTGTCTCCTTCAAAGACTTTGTGTGGGGAATTAAGGTATGCCTCCATGTTGTCCTTGATTTTTAGACTTTCGTCCTCGAGACAGTTTTCTCTGGCACAATCATGCAAGTCAGCCAGACCTTGCGCGAGGGGACTCTTCTTGTTTTGCCCATATCTGACCTCCACAGGAAAGCCTTGCATTGACAGAATCCAGGAAGTAATTTGGGATTTATTCACATTTCCGGCTCAGATTCTGTCACTTTGGAGGTATTGCAGAGGCTGGTGTGGAGTCTCCACCATGATGTGTTCCCCCTGGATAAACGGGCGGTAATTCTTCAATGCCCACACCATTGCCAGAAGTGCCTTCTCACAATCGTTGAATTTTTCCTCCACAGAGGATAACGTTTTGCTCGCATAGGAGATTACTTTATTGACCTTGTCATGCTTTTAATATAATGCTGCAGTCAAGCATGTATTAGAGAACCCTGTCTCCAAGAAAAACTCTTTGTTTCTGACAGGGTAAGCTAGGCAGGGCGCTTGTGAGAGGCTTCTTTTAAGCTGTCTTACTACCTCGGATTGTTCTGGACCCCATTCCCACTTGGCCTCCCCTTCAAGAGATGAATCAGGGGTCTGGTGATCTCTGTGTAGCCCTCAATGAACTTTCTGCTGTAATTAGTCAGTCCAAGGAGGCTCCTTAGTTCCTGCAGAGTCGTGGGGTCTTTCAGTTTCTGAAGTGCTTCCACTTTCTTTTCCTGCGGACAGAGACCCTGAGGAGTAATCTCATGCCCCAAGATATTAACATGGGTTGTACACCACTGCGCTCCGGCGGCCCTCAACTGTGTCAGAACATAACGGATCTCCGCTATGTGTTCCTCCACAGATGGACTTTTGATGAGGACATCATCTGCATAAGCCAGGTTACCCCTCACACCCAGGTCAGGCATGGCCTTATGTAGGAAAATGTTGAATTCATTGCCGGAGTGGAGGTATCCGAAGGGAGTCTGGGTCCATGTGTACTGCTGGCCCCCAAAGGTGAAATCCAGTTTGTATTGGTCCTCCCTACTGACATGCACAGTCCAGTATCCATTGGTCAGGTCTATTGCAGTGAATACCTGTGATCCCTGTATCTGGGCCAGCCCTTGGTCAATGTAGGGAAGTATGGACCCGTTTGTTGAGCTCCCTAAGGTCGGTGCAGAGTCTCCACTGGCCGTTTGGCTTTAATATTCCCAGCACCGGATTATTGAAGGTGCTGTGGACTGGACGGATTATTCCCCGGGACTCAAGGTTCTTAATTATTTCAGTAAGGGACTCCATGGATGCGAGAGGCAAGCGATATTGCTTCACAAACACTCGAGTCATGCCAGGGTCCGTGGGAATTGTTGTTGTGTGGATGTCAGTGCGACCACAGTCATATGAGTCTACCACAAAGAGATCTTGGAAATCCAAGAAAACTTGTTTCAACTTTTGCTTCTGTTCCAGAGTCACACAGGCATCAGCTAGGTTGACTCTCTCTTCCACCATCTGCCTGAAGCCTGGAAAGACTTCTGGTTTTGCTATCTCAGCGGCCTCCTCCAGCTGGGTGGAGAAGTCCCTGGTCAGAGTGCTGATTTGGACTGGAGGCTTCAGGTGGGAAAGGCAGCCCTCATGGACCTGGAAAATCACCTCATCCCTTCTGAAGTCACAAGTCACATCTTCCTTACCATAAGGGCAGGAAGTGAACACCAGGAAGTTCCCCCCATGGCGGGTAAAGATCCTGTCTGGTGTTGGGTTGTCATCACTGTCAAAACAGTCCTTGGGGATTGGTCCTAAAAGTTCATTTCCTAAATCAATGGAAAAATGTCGGTCATCAACCGCCATTCCAATAATGGTGCCTGCGGATAGAGTAATACTCTTTAAGTCGCTGTTACCCACCTCTATTGGAATGGTGTCATGTTCTATGTTGACTAAAGATGTTGTGTTTACCCCCAACTGTTGCTGTTGGAGAGAAGCATTTAGATGAATATAAGCATCAGGGTTTTCCAATTTTTGTCCTCTTTTAACTTTCACTTCCAGCGAGAATTGTCAGGTCCTTTCTGGGATGGTGACTTCCTCTTTAACCTGAATTTCAACTGCGTAAGGTAGCAATTGAGCTGACCTAAATGCTTTTTCTGGATCATCAAAGCCCATGGGATTATCCGCTAATCTGGACCAAGCTTTGAAGTTTATTAAGTCCAAACTAATGGCAAAGCGATTGAGAATGTTACTGCCTAAGTAAAAGACGGCAGTGACGTCTCTCACGACCCAACAATTATGGACTATGCTCGTGTTGCCAATGGAGATTTTGAGCATACACCTGCTTGGCAGGAGATTTTTGGAATTGGGTGTTTACAGATCCATTTCCCATTTGTCTATCAGTTTGAATTTGGGAATGGCTGGATCTTTTGGGAGTTGGCTGAACATGGCTTTGCTGATGAAGCTCTTACCATTGTTCAAACACACTTGGGCGAGAACAGAGTGCTTCCCATCATTTAACTGAACAGGGATGAACAACTGCTCTCCAATTTGCTGAATATCAGCCAGGCTCTGAGCTGATTTCACTTCTTTCTGGACTATCGGAGTGGGAATGTCTGATTGTGGATTAGTAAAGAATTTCAGAGTGTTTCCTTCCAGTGTGGAATACCACCTTAAACTGGAAGGAAGGTTTATTTTCAGAAATAAAGAGTACCCCCCGTCACCAGTCTGTTGTCCTACTGCTATTACCGTCATGTCTGGAATTTGGTTGTTCTGGAAGTGAAATTCTACTTGGTCAGATTTTTGTTCAACCATGTGGCAGGTGCCGTTTAAACTAACATGGTTGATGCTCTGTTTTAATTTTATTGGTCGGCTAGTCTGGGTCCAGAGGACCTTGTTTACACAATCTATTAGGGGTGACAACCTTCTCAGGAGGTCATTTCCTAGTAAACAAGGGGTGCCCCCTGGAGTCACCACTATGACCGGGTGTTTCACCTTGTGTTGCCCAATTTTGATGTCCAAATCTGCAGTCCCCTCGACGGGAATTTCCTTCCCATCAAAGTTATGAAGTTGTCCAGGAAGAGAGGTGAGAGGAATTCGGTAATTCTCCCCCCTTCCTGCATTTAGTTCATCAAAGGCCCTTTTGGACAAATGGGTAGCTTGGAATCCAGTGTCCACCAGTGCCAAAATTGTACCCTGCCCCTGTACTTGTACCGGGGCATAGTATATTCCCTCCTTCTCCTCAAGGGGGCACAGATAATGCACATTTTTGGACAACTGGTGGGATAATTTTCTGGTTTTGGACATTGAGAGAGAAAAGATTTGGGCAGAGTTCGGCAGAGAGTTTTGGGAATCTGAAAGAAAAACTTGGCAATTGGATATTGATGCGGTTTTGGGTTCCCCTGGTTCCGGTTCTGGGCCACCCCCTCCTTTTTGGAGGCAGTCACCAGGATGGGTTTGAACCAGGGGTTTTCGGTATTATTGATTCTGGGATAGAATGATGGGCGGCGACAGCTCAATCCCCACATCTATCCAGTCTATGGATGCGGTTTTGGGTTCCCCTGGTTCCAGTTCTGGGCCGCCCTCCCTTTTTGGAGGCAGTCACCAGAATGGGTTTGAACCAGGGGTTTTCGGTATTGTTGGTTCTGGGGTAGAATGATGGGCGGCGACAGCTCAATCCCCACATTACCCAGTCTGGATTGGAATCCCTTGTGACCCATTTTTCCTTGGGAAGAGTTCCCCCATCTCTGAAGGAGAAGATCCTTTTCCCAGGATCCTCTGAGGATCCCTCTCCCTCAAATTGGAAGACCTGTACCTCCTCCACAAAATGGGTCTGTTTGGGTCCTTTGTTTCTCCTACCTCCTCTCTGCTCCTTGGGTGGCAGACTTTCAGGGGTAGGAGATTTTGTTTCTGGTTCCTGGGTTTCCAGGAGCTGTTTACAAGTGGGGAAGGAAGCTTCCTCCAAAGCTTTACACCCCCCTTCCCCTTGTGCCTCCTCCCTGGGAACCGGTGGGTTATCGGGGTGCTGCCCCCGTCATTGTTCTGGAGCACCAGGTCCAGAGTTCGGGGCATTCTGCGCTGGCATGCTCATCTGAGGGTTCTGTTGAGCCCTCAGAATGTGACCCAGATCCCGTGCCATATTTTGGACCTGGCACTCTAACTGGGTAACCCACTCAGGCTGATAAAGGGTTCTATTATCTCCCCTGGGTTGATCCCGGGAAAGGTAGCTATCCCTTCTCTGGTAGTACCCCAGGATGGGAAGATTTGGGTACCCCTCCACCCTTGGCCTCCCCTCTCCCGGATTAAGTTGTCTGGGCTCAGGGAATTGGGGAAAGAAAGATGGATGATTTTGGGGCTGGAAATTGGGTGGATACCTGGGAAAAAAGTTCTGGCCAGGGTTTGGTGAATTTCTGCTCTCCTGTGGGAAGTTAGGAGGGAAGTTCCCTGGGTTGGGTGCCTGGTTGGATCCCCCCCCTTGGGCTGGAGTGGTCCACACATACCCCAGGATGGGTCGTTTCCCTTGTAGCGGGGACTTACATAGTCAGGGGAGCGAGGGACCCCATTTGTGGGACTACCTCGTTGACTCCCTGTCTGTGGCTGGCCCGAGGGTCTTCTGGGCTGAGAATTATTCGGTGCAGGCAGGTTTTTAGGCCCCCCCATCTCCAAATCTAAAATGGGGGCAACCTTTACCTCTGCCACCTTGGCAGCAGCAGGGGTGCTGGTTGATTTGGGGCTTTTCTGGGTGTTATTTTTATTTTCCACCGGTTTCTGCACCTCATAGATGCGGGTGGCTTGCTCACTGACCCAGTCTAAAGATCTTTTCTCATGAAAATCTCTCACGAGCTGGGTCATTATGTATTTGGGTAAGGCATGGAAAACGTATTAACAAATTCTTTACTGTCCGTGCGCACCCTTTTTGTAGTCTGTGCAAAAGCACGCCTCAATTCTTGCACAAATTCTTGTGGGGCCTGATCCTCCCCACATTGCAAATTATAGGCTGCCTTGCGAGCCTCTTGGGGATTCCGGTGAACAGAAAAATGTTTCAAGATGGCTGCCCTATATGTGGACCATCTTGAATGGTTTTGGTCTTCCAGCCCCGCAAAGAAACTGGAGTATTCTGGGGAGAATGTCCATTTTACATATTGAATGCAGCTACTCCTGTCTTTCAAATGGAAAGTCTCCATCATTTGCTCATAAAGCTCCAAGTGTTCCCAAACAGAATACTTGGCGTTCTTGTGATAAGGGGTGATGACACTCCTTATTGCCTTAATATGTTTTAAGGGGTCCTTAAGCAAGGCCCTTTTTGCCTTATTGGCCTTTTTGGTTCGGGTAACCCTGGTCCATTCTTCCTCTGACTCAGAAGCACTGCTCCCAGAGGTGCCCGTCTGATCTTCCAGTTTTTCCCGGATTCTGCAAGCCTGGGAATGGCTGGCAGAATGTTGGGACCTGGTCTCCTGTGTCCTGTGACGCTCAGAGGAGTCTTCAGATCCCTCTTTGCTGCCAGGATTTGATGGGTACCCCCCCACTGACCAAACTGGGCAGAGGTTTTCAGGATGCCCTTAGTGGACCTACTCTCCTGGGGTTCCCCACTAAATTGCACTGTACTTAGGTGCCCATACCCGGATGCCCGCCCATCCATTCCTGGGTGGTACTGGCCTATGAGCCCCATACTTTTGGCTGGATAGTAATCTGCCATCCCCCTGGCCCTGGGCTCATGTGCACCAGGGGACATGGGGGTGGCAGAATCCAGGGACCGGGAGGGATGAAGGCCTCTAGTACTAGGGCTCCTGAGGTTATGCTCAGGTGTTTCCCTTTCCCAGCGAACCTCATCTATATCAGCCCCTGCTCCCTTTTGCAATGCAAGAGTCTGTGCTTTCAGTTCCTCAGTTAAAGCCTTACTAGACTCTATCAGTCTCTCCTGCATGGCTACCTGTTGCTGGAGCCTATCATTGTCCTGGCAGAGAGCCTCATTCTCTCTCTGTGCCTCCTGGTTGGTCCTGGAGTACTGGGCCAGTCTTTGCTGCAGGAGGGTTACCTCCTGAATCCCATCCCTACTGGCCTGTTCCTTTCTTGCCAGAGCATCTTCCACCCTCCTGGTGTGCTCTAACAAGTTCTGATGCTCTTTTTGGAGGTCACCCAGTCCCTGGAGGGCCAGGTGATTTTCTTCATTTTTTTCTTTTGATTGGCAGACTTCCTGGCCTAAGGTGTCCCTTTCCTGGCTAAGAGCCTGCATCTGTGCCGCCAGGTCGTCCCTCTGCCTTTTAAGGGCCCAAGCTTTCTGGCGCTCTTCTTCAAATTCTGTCTGGGTATCCAGGTCTTTCAGAATCAGTTTGTTGCTCTCTGCCTTCTCCCTATCTAGATGACTTTGCAGGGTGGCTATCTGCTCTGTGCATGCCCTGTTGAAGTCTAGTTGTTGCTCCAGCTTTTTCTGGCTTTGCAGTAGGGATTCCAGACCTTCTTGGTACTCCTTCTGCAAGGCCAGAAATCTGGTATCCTGGTCTGTCTTTTCCTGTTGCAGTATATCCATGTCCTCTTTTATTTTAATGCTATACTGCCTACTATCATTTTCTGACTCCTGGCTCCTCTGCAGCCTCTGCTCGGAAGAGACCAGGTCAGATTGGGCCTTCTCTAATGCCATATGTTGCCTATTCGCCAGATCTTGGCCTTCAGCACATTTGTCCTGTATGGCTCCCATATATAAATATAAATATGCTGCTACCCTGGCAATCTTGTTGTGCTCATCCTTGGCCTTAGGGGCCATATATAGTTCACTCAGGGCTACGTGTAAGGGACTCTCATCTCTCCATGTATCTGACCCAGTTACAGTGACCTGTTGCGCGATTGCCTGCAACCACACATTTTGGTCCTGTTCAGTCCACTCACCTCTCACAAATAGTTTATGTAAGAGGTTCTCTCTAGCTATTTTGATAACTACCAAGGTCGTCATTCTGGAAATTGATTTCCTTCCTGACTTACAGAAGTTAGTATTTTATTTTGCAAAACAGACCATTTCCTTAGAGCGTTCCTTTGAGGGGCGTTTTTACAGTGCAACACGGCGTGGTGATCCAACAGGACTTATGTATCCTGTCAGTTATCACACTGTATTAAGCTGCACAAGTGGTAGATCTAATCCAGACACCCCGTCTCGAGCCCCCACTCTGTTAATGACTTCAATCAAGCACTCCAACTAAGTCAATGCCTGGTCTGGGATGCGCAAGGGAAGCCCTTATTTATATATTTTTATGACAAGTTATAATCTGGATGATAAACCCTTATATAATGCCCCTCTCTTTGAATCCCCCTGACCTCACTGAGCCAAGAAGTAGGTTTGTTTTGCAAATTAACAGATTTATTGAAAAATTAAACAAGATATATATATCACACTTTTATAATAAATTAATATTTGATGTCACACTTAAGAATATGACAGTGATCAACAATGGATAATATTACAATTGTACGCTTATTTAATTACTTAGGAGTTGGTATAGAAGGGATAAGGTAGCAGAGAATACTTTTATGTGTTCAAAGAAATGCAATGATGGAAAAGAATGCAACACAGGAATAACCTTGATATGATTTCAACAAAAGACAATGTAATCACTTTTCCCCTTTTGGCAATTCACCCCCCCACCACCCCTTATGCAATATAAAAAGATGGAAAGGAGAGCACACATTTCTCAGGAATACAATCAAATGTAGTTCAGTTCCCCCCTAGCAAGCTTAGATCACAGGGATGATTTTAAAACACAGGCAAAATATTTTAAATGTGATTTGCAAAGAATGGAAAAATATGCAAAAATGATTTTAATTCCCGATAGGAGATTCAGGGTCGGTGATAGCTACTTAAGATTGGTTCAGGTCAACCCTATCAGTGATTCATGAGGGATTATCAAGTTGAAAACTGATTTCAGCAATGCAATGCAAAAGACAGCGTTTTTTTTACGTGGTGAAATGAGCTAGTTGCAATTCGCGGCACTTTTTCCGTTTGCGTCGAGCGCGATTAAGGAAAAATTATAAGGAGTAGAAAGTTGGTTTTAGGCTTGTTGGAAAGCACAGATTCCTAGCTTTAAAATGAAAGTTAAATCTCTTTCAAAAGATGCGGACGATTTTGTGGAGATAGATTTCAGAAATAAGTTAAGTTTTCAGAATGACATGTGGCGTTTTTACAGATTTGAAGTCACAGGATGGACACAAAATTCTAAATGCAGTTCTAGACAAGATGAATGGATGGGATAAGATTACATTAAACTAAGAAATGACTATGCACAGTTCTGACTGGATACTCACTTCTAATTTTGGACAGGAATTCGACTTCATCACGGATCGGGTCAGGATTGGGTTGCGGTTCTCTCTCTGGACAGTCTCTGGCACCGGTTCCGTTCACAGCATGGCCTCGGGTCTGGGTTTCTCTCGGGTTCCGGATACAGCTCTGCTTACTGGGTCTGGATATGGCTCTGGATACAGCTCTGCTTTCTGGGTCTGGATATGGTTCTGGCCCAAGGTTCTAGCCAGAATCAAACAGCTTGCTGTTGAATAGTTTGGTTAGGTTGCTGGGTTCTGAAGGCCTGCTGAGAAGAGTTCAGCTGTTTGGGTTAGGCCTCTCTGCTACAAAGTTCTGGAATCTGGAGTCTAAGTTCTGGAGATGGTCCTTCTAGATAATGTCTGGTCCGGCAGAGTGCTTTGCAAAAAATCAGGTGAAGTGGGAAAATTAGTGTCCCTTCCTGGGTCTTAGTGGCGCTTTTTATGTCTTTTGAAAGTGGGTGGAGAGGCTGACTTTCTATGCCCCACCCTCTCATGATCCTGATAGGCTAGAGAATTCTCTGTGCTCTCACTGGGGAACTAAGTAGTGAGTCAGGATGAGTCAGAGTGATGCTATTTTTATGGCTGGCTGAAGTCCCCCCCTTTTGCATTTACTTAGAAAAACGATTTTTCATAACCACACATGCTTCCCAAATACACAAGTTGTTGGAATTACATGTACACATTGCAGATGAATTAAGGTACATTCTTGCCCAACTCTGATCTTCCTAAGAGCTTGGGTTCAGATATGACAACTTATTTTCATTTTTTTGTGGGTTTTGCCATATTGGACTTTTACCCGAATTTACACAGAGGTACACCCCCTTCTGGGCATATTACAGTAATTTACTAGGTCTCTAGCATAAGCACAGTGTCTGCAATATTAATAAATAGCGGGGTTTGGTCCCAAACTTTGTGCGGAATTGAGTTTAGACTCAAATTGTAGGTACATTTTTCATATTAAGGATCTCCAAATTGTACATTTCTGTCATCTGGTTACAATTAGTTATCAGTATTCTTATAAAACATATATTTGCCTTCAATTCAATTCACAAAAGTGTTTGGGTCCGCCCGAGAAACTTGGTGAGTCAGAGATCACATGTCTCTCCTTCCAGGCAGAGCACGGTTTACAGATACACATCAAATCAGCATATTCTATTCAATTGAAAGAGTCTATTGTGTTGTTTCCTGCAGGCTGCAGAGAAGTCCCCTCCCTCCCAATCAACAGGGCCATGTGATATCCTGGGCTGTTGCTGGGAAGGGCAGGTGTGAATGTTTCCCATGAACAGAAGGCCTCTTGAACTGTTAATTGAATCAGGCTGCCTTTTTGTGAGGGCCTGGGAACAGCAGGGGTTGAGAATTCACATTAATCAGCAAGCCTTTGAAGTCCCAGCTAGCTCAGGATCCTTTTGCAACTCCTGAAATACAGTTCTCCTATCAGAGTTTAGATTGCTAGCGCCGGTTAGTGTCCAATGCCGGTACTGCACCTATTTTGGGGAGCTGGCTTGAATTAATACATTTATATTATCCTTGCTTGACATGGCATTGATGTGGATCTGCAATAGAGTAAAGTAGAACACTCAACCAGAGTTGGATTTTTGTTTGGTGGTTTCGTGCCCATGATCTTAGAAATTTTTGACATTAATAAAAACAGATTTTGAACAGAACCATCTTTCTTTGCACTGGTGGGTGGCAGGTCAGGCGACCATTTCGGTGTGCGCAAAACTGCACAGTTTTCCTGGATTCTGGCGCAAATGTGGGCTTTGCAGCCATCTTGGATTTTCTAAGCCCACTGCACCAAATGTTGCAGCATAATAACTTGAACGTGGGTCAAGACACCCAACAATAGATACATATTGATATTATTGATATTAAAACAACACATATCCATTCAAAATCGATACATGAAATAGAGTTTAAAATCCTGTTCAACAGTGCAGGATAATACGCAATTCGGAATTCCTAAGCTTCCTATCACTGTCATAGCAATTGCATTTTGCACCCACTCCAACCTTAGCTAAAACGCAAAGACATACTGCACTAAAACAAGCATATCAAGCTAAGGGACTACAATATTTCACAAATGAACTAAATTATTACTCGCAGTCTTCTTCACGTAGAGGTTTCACTTAATTTATAAGTAATTGTTTGGCTAAAAATAAAGGATAATATGGAGGGATTCTCGGTCTGAGTTAGGACAATAAATCCAGAATGTCTTGCTCTTTATGGACTCACAATTGTGGACTTATTTTCCCAGAATTGTCATATAAACGTTGCCCATAGTTTGACATTGGGTGAATACATGTTTTCGGAGTCTGAATGGCTCCCGGCATTTTGCATATGCGGCACACTGTTTCTGCAGTTGGCATTTTTAGTCGAGCTCCTAGAAAGACGAATAGAGGTAACTGGTTAATTCGAAATTTCAAGATGTGGCTTTGTACTGCCGGCGAGGGGCTTTGGTAGAGGTAGGGTTGTAAGTGTAAGTATCTATGCACCACCCTCGTCACATGTGCGTGGGATTTTAGTATAGCTAGTCAAGAGTATTTAATGGTCCAGTCTCACTGGTTCAATTTATTTCCAAACAATTATCTGAGTGTTTTATATTTGGTTCCCCACTCAAATTTAGGGTACCATCCTAGCTCCTTAATACAGTCCCTTGATCATGATGGAAAATTCATCATCCCCCCCTTTTCCTATTTTTACAACAATCTGCTCCCAAAATAGCTAGCAGTTTACATCCAGGGTTAGAGTTAGCCTTTAGGTGTAGGCCACCCTGCCGAGAAATGAATTGTACCCGCAGTGATACTAAACCCAATTCCAATCTTTTGTATTCTACCGAGGTGTTCTTTGCCAACCTCAAAACCTTTTTCCAAAAGTGTCCCTCTAATAAGTCTAGCCATTTTCACTCTGTAATGCCTAAGGCTTCAAGTCCATATTGGACCATGGGGCAAAATCTTTGCTTGTATAGTGCACCTAAGCCTTCAATAGAACAGCCGGTGGTCTAACGAGCTAATTTCTCCACCATACTTGCTAATCTATGTCCTTTGTTAATTTTAGTATCAATAAAATGGTTATAACCCTGCTTTTGACTCCTCTCGAGGCCCAAATAAGGGTACTTACTCGCATATTCAATAGGTCCCAAGCTCGTATTTATCTGGGAATGATTTATCTTCGTGTTGTTTACTTCATTGCTTGATCGTATGGATGTTTCCATTTCAACTTGTTCATTACTGAATTGTGAATTGCAGTCTTGATCCCTACATTTGTGGAGGTGTGGCGATACTCTAGCGGACTGTGACGCTTTGTTGAAGTATTGATTTCTCATTTGGAGGGAAACCAGCAAATTTGTCATTCTGTGACGTGCTTTGAAGTTTCACCATTTAAAGGCTTGGAATTTGTTTTCCTTTTACCCTCTTGGGTGCCTGAATCTACCCTTTCAACACGGTGTGGAAGAGATTAGTGGATGCTTTTAAATTTATCCCCTGAAGAATGTTCGCCTGAACTGGGCAGTTAAGAACAGAAACATGTTGGGATGCTTGTTGTTTTAGTGACACATTGAGATTTTTTTGTGTGTTATGTGATATCTTTTGTGTCGTATAAATAAGTTATTTGATGTTTTACATTTGTTTTATATTTGTTTTTTAATGTTTAGTACACTGTGTTAGGTGAGGGTCGTGTTTTTTGTTTAAATTCAGTTTAAATTATTTGAATAATAAACTTGTTAGACATTTGTGTAAATCAGTTATAGCAGACGGTCCATTTTTTCAGGACTAGTGATGCTGGAAAACCTTATAGAGTTTTTGTGTGAGGGGGTTGGAGGCAAGTAAACAACACGTATCATCTTGCTCTTTATTGTATTACATATATCTATATCCCCGTTGGTGGAGTAGGATGTTTTCATGTTAATAGGGATTCTTTATACCTATTTAAACATATTAGTGATTTATCTTCTTCAGCATAGTCTTGTTTTTTTGACATATTTAAGGTCAAATCATTTTTAGAGGCGAAATCAACTAACATTTCTAACATATTTTTTATTCCGCTTAAAGTGTGGTTAAAAATTACCACGTCATCTGCGTAAATCAAACCCGGGATGGTAGTCGATTTATTTTAGGGCAACATCTGGAGGTCTTGGCTAAGGCCGCAGGTAGGTCCCTCGTATAGAAGTTATATAATATGGGAGCCAAGACTCAACCTTGTTTGACTCCTGTATTCAAACTCAGTGATGCAGATACTAAACCGGCATCATTCAACCTAACTCAACCAGATGTGCCCACGTGAAGCTTTCGCAGAACGTCTAAGAGCCAATTTGGGCATCCCCAGGTCACCAACTTTGACCATAGTTTAGTGCGATTTACCCATTAAAAGCTGGACTAAAATCTATAAAAATAGTGTATAACATGCAAGCTCCTGCAGTAGAAGCTGTTCTGATTAAACTGTCCAGGGATCTCAAGTTATATATATAGTTGAACAGCCCTGTCAAAATCCCATTTTGCTAAAGTGTAACAGTTTCTTTCCTCTACCCACAGTTGAAGGTGTCCCAAGAACTGTGAGAAGACCTTCCCAGTTACATCCAATGAAGATAAAAACCTATAGTTTGAGAGGAGCAGTCTATTACCTTTCTTATAAATAGGTAGTAGGATAGACTGTCGCCAAGATTCAGGGATTTGTCGGTCCTTACAAACTCTTCTGAACAAAACATAAAGGAATCGAGCCCACCCATGTAGGTTTTCCTTTAATACTATACTGGCTAGCCCATTTGGGCCTGAAGCTCAAGATCCCTTATGCTTGTTAATAATATGTTGAATAGATTGTATTGTGAACGACATTGGCCATTGGTCACTATCATGATTATCTCCACATTGTGGTTCGTCATTTCTATCTTTGTCACCCAGATAGTTTAGCCAATCTGCTTCCTGTATTGGATTTACCAAATGTCTCTGACTACCCCTTTGCACGAGATAGGATCTTCCATATACGGGCACTCTTTTTACTCTGCAAGGCGCCAATCATGTCTTGCCAGTGGACATTTCTGGTTGAGGCACATCAGCGTTTTTGCCATTCTCTGTATTCAGATTTTATTACTTTGATCTGCTGTCTTTCATCACTCTGTGTGCTACCACTAATATAGCATGCGTGTAATTTGCTTCTCATTTGGCGTTTAGCGTCCCAGATAGTGATGTCAAATTTATTGGCGTGATTTTTCATTATGACCAGGTTTTCTCTACTGTCCTTTCTGGCAAAAGACGCCAATTTTTTTGACCCAGGTTTCTATCTCATTTCCATTAGCTTCTGAGCGACTGCCATATTAAAAAGCTGATTTGCCCTTTTTACATGTTTAGCAGTCCAAATAATTCAATTGCCTCCATGATTAACTAAGATCCCACTGCAACAGCTATTTTCCTGGATTGTTTTATTAGGAACCAGGGTCAATTTCAGAATGTCATGATCGCTGAAAGTATTTTGTTCGATATTGAGTTCTCTAGTTTTCAACATGCAGGCATTGTTCTAGAAGAAACAATCTAGTGTAGCTCTACTCTTATTAGAGCACCATGTATAATTATCTGGAAAATAACTCTCTGTCCTCCCGTTTAGCATATTGAGATCCCAAGTTCTAAAAAATGTAACCCATTTAGTCCCTTTGGAATTTCCTTCTTTTTGAAGCATGTGACATGTTTGCATTATGTGTCTATATAGGGGGCATTCTTTATAATGTGAGCATCTAGCATTTAAATCACCACCTAATAGAGTTAAGGTCTCATCCTCTTGCCCAAAACCAATGGTCAAAAGCTCACCCAATGCTTCCTGTATATCTTCCAGATTATGGGAATCGGGTATAACATAAATTCTCACAATCATCATTTTGAATATCTTTTGTGCCACCTGCAGAGTTAACTCGACTCTCATTTTGGAGTCATTTGAAAGGCTAAGTGTCCGATGACATATGCCCACTCTATGGCTAATACCTATCGCAAGCCCCCCATAGGGCCTGCCTAGAAGACCCCTTTTAGATTTCACTTGGTAGATTGTAACACCCTCTATAACCAAGGGGAATTCTAACCATGTTTCTTGTAATAGGAAGATGTCCATACTAGCCACTTTGGCCAAGCCCTGCTTAGCTGCAATATGAGCATAGCCTCTAGTATTCCAACTAGCAATTTTGCAGATTCAGGGGGCCATATAGCCACACTCCACAGTAACATGGGGGTCTGATCTATTAGGGCCATCCAATTTAGGTCTGCCTCATATCCCTGACTCGTGACATGTCGGTATGAGTTGCCACAACATACTGTGAGCTTAAAGCCTAAGGATTTCAATGTATTCACACATGAACCCAGCAATGAAACAATTGTAGGAGAAACCAAATTAATCAAAACCCAGTTTTCCACACTTTACCATACAGGAAGGCCAATTCAGAGCATGTCTTTGTTACTTAAGGATGAGAGACTTGGAATGGTAGAAAAAAGGCAAAGGAGCGCTGTGCGGTTTAAGAAAGGGCTGTCCGCAGTGGGTTTTAATTATTCAAGTTTTATCATTGAGCCCAAAGAGGACCACTCTCTGCATATGATGGTAGGGGGAGTTAAGATTGGGATAGTGGGAGGGGATAACAAAGACAAGGAGTTCACCGAAACTACTTGTTTAGATCACAGGGCATGGGTTTTGCTCTGTTGATGCATGGCGGCATATAGGCAGGCCGACGGGCCCCTCCTGGAACCAGTCTCCTTTCCCAGCCTGTTGTCTTTGTATGTCCATCTAGGAGCCGTAGCTGGGGTTGGTAGTGTAAACACCCAGCTGGGCACATCACGGGAGGACACACAAGGGTCACTGATCTTAGTTTCCAAAAGGACCCCTTGAGTAGTGGCAAAAGAAGTATACAAGGGCACCTAAGCAGGTAAGTTAGTTTTGCCGGCCTATTTATCCAATCGGCAAGTCAAAATAACTTGTCTTCTGGACCCATCACCCTGATCTATGGAGACAAGCTTAGGGCTCATATAAGGCTTTTCGCCTGGTATCTAACAGGTTTTGGAGATGAAGGAGGCATATTTGGGAAAGTAACCTGTTTTAAAGGATTCAGCATAACTGTCTTCATTCCCTTGACCTTGTTTTCTTCTCTTTCCATCATAGATATTTCGTTGCATAATGCATCCAGTGTTTCATCTTCATTTGCTGCAAAGATGGTCAGGGAGTCAGGACTAGTCAGGTATTGTAGCATCTCCTTTCCTTAAATATGTATTGCCTGAGTCTTCTTCAAGGCTCTTTTGCCATTTGGATTCCTGGCCACCTGTGTGACCTCCTGCGTGGTTTTCATGGTTTCAGAATGAGAATCTAGTAAGAAATTCAAAATGTTGTCTGTGAGGGATTCCAGCTGTAATTGATCAGCATCCATGTCAATACAGAGGGTATGCAAGCTTTCAATTTGTGCTATTAATATTCCTATTTTTTTCCATAATCTGGGTTCCTGTTAGGATCTGATACAATATTCGAGGTAGACCCTTCTAGAACATCGTTGGTGATATCTTCAGTATCTATGCTAATTGCCAAGTCAGACACACTTGGGGTATTTGATAGTCTAGCTGTCATAAAGTTTGCATTTGAGAGCAAGTGTTGGCCCCACAGAGTTTCGTCTGAAAGATTTGCACGTTTTTAGAAGCAAACCATTACTATCAATAGATGAAATGGGGCTCAACATATGTTTATCAAATTCTTCACAATTGACACTGTCTGAAAGATAACAAAGGGATTTGTCTTTAATGGAGGGCAGCGTTCGTGCTTCAGTTTGATTAAGCGCTGTTGTAAGTAAGGGGGCAAGTTGCACATTTGTTACCATAGATGATGGTAAGGAGATTCTCCTTCGATTGACTACTTCATAGAAGCCTGTAATTAATGGCTGATTAGGGGTTGTATTTGGCCCACTAGGGTGTTGCTTGTCCTTTTGGCCGCTCTCATGACCGTTTGGAGGTAGTTGACATTTCACAATGGTCAACCGACTGCGAGTGGATTTATAAAGGATTTTTGCACCCCTACGCAGACCCAGTTGGTGTTGGCTGGAGGCATTCTCCATTATGCAGTGACGACCCATATTGCAAAATTCCAAATGGCAATGGTTCCAATCAATGGGGCGGATGGCAACAAAGAAATGCCAAATAAGAGAGGGGACAATAAGGGCAGTAAAAGTAAAAGGCCAGGCAAAGGTGAGGAAGGGGTGCTTAAAGCCACCAGGCACACAGTCGCATCGCTAGTTGCAACAACATTATGATTTTGTCCTGAACAATGTGGTAGATTTAATCAAGAAGGAAGGCTCAAAGGCACCAGGCTCACAGTTGCCTCCCTAGTTACAGCAGAATTATGATTCTGTCCCAAAACAGTGCAATATATTTAATTGGGGAGTGAGGCTCAAAGGAACAAGGTGTGCAGTCGCCTCCCTAATTGCAGCACAGTTATTATTGTATTCCATGCAGTGCAGCATTTAATTGTCCACTAGCCACATGTAGGTACGTTCTTGTGTCAGAAGAGCAACTGGCTGAGTCCCACCGACCTCCTAGGTCACTCCTTGGGCATGTAGAAAAGCACTTATCTGAGCAGTACCTCACCTTCTTATAGCCATATAGAGGTCAGTATTCTTCCATAGGAACGGGGTGATAACCAAGCTGCGCAAGGTACGAAGGGCTGCCTGTCCATATCTGCAACCCAGCATTATCAATCATGCTGACACTGCTGAAGACCCCCAAAGACTCTGCTGACTCTGCCACGCCCTGCTTGGAGCACGAGTCGATGATGGGGCAGGCTCCTCCTCCCAGTGACGTCAGATTGGATGGTAAGTGTAAGCAGACTCAGATTTTTGCAATTTATGCTGCCAGAGACTCTTCTTACTCTGCCACGCTCCGCTTGGAGCATGAGTCTATGAGGGGGCAGGCTTCTCCTCCCAGCAGTGGCAGATTGAATGGTAAGTGTAAGCAGACTCAGATTTTTGCAATATTCACCACCAAAGACTCTGCTGACTCCGCCACACCCTGCTGGAGTGTGAATCTATGCAGGACAGGTTTCTTCTCCCAGCAACGTCAGATTGGATGGTAAGTGTAAGCAGACTCCGATTTTTGCAATATTCACTGCCAAAAACTCTGATGACTCTGTATATTATAACCACAACATTTTAATCACACACTGCTGTCTTGTTATCTGGTCTTCTACTCCACTGCTGCCAAACTTTACCACCTTTTTCTTCATCCTGGGGACTCCTCGATGGACATCGGACTCCAGGAAACCTTTGTTGAGGAAAAGAAATTAATTATTTTGAAATAGAGGAAAGAGAGAGACAGGCTAAGTACCAAGCAGCGAGAGCTTACCTTTGGGGTGCCTCCACTCTTCCCATTAGAACCAGACCATAGAATGTCTCTTTTTTAATGTATACTTGTTTATGCATCTAATGTAAATGTTTTCACATTTTGTGTCACATTATTTATTTTTCACATTTACATCTCCGCCTTTCATTCATTCCTTCAAGCACACCACACCAAGCGCACCTACTTACCGGCTATGATGAATCCTTTTACCCCTTTAGTGAACTTTCATGAACTGATTTACTCACCTTGCTGCTGATGTAATCATTATACCTCTCATTCCCTACCGGATTCCCCAGTCTGCTCCATTCTTTGCACTTCATGCTTCAGGTGCAACGGTTGTATTTGATTCACATGGACAAACTGTTGCACAGTCAGAACCCCTTCCTTTGTCATTATTCTGCACACTACAGGCAAAACCTTCTCCACAATTTTGAATGGGCCATGCCAGGATGCCATAAACTTAAAATGATTGCTCTTTCTTTTCATTAAGTTAAATTGATACACCTGGTCACCTATTTCATAGTCCCTAACAGATTACTTCCTGTCATAGTATAATTTGGCACCCTCAGCTGCTTTTTTCTGGATTTTGCTATGTAAATGTGTTTTATACATGCTTTTTCAACTCTTCCACATACTCATGAATCGTGGATGCATATACCAAGACTTGCTCATTGGTCCTGTACAACAAATGTCGGGGAAGTACCATTGTCCTGCCTGTGATAATCTCAGGTGAACTGAGATTTGTAGATTTTGATGGTGTTTCTCTAATGGCTATAAATAGCAAAGGGAGTTGCAAATCCCAACCGGACCCTGCTACAGCCACAAACATTTTAAGAATGCCAATTATTAATTGGTTGTACCTTTCCCCCCATCACTAGAGGATGGCCGGTACGAAATATGTAACTTCTGTTTTAAGTGTAGGATTCATCACATCATGGTCATTACTGCACTGGTAAAATGGCTCCCATGGTCAGAAATCTATTCTCTGATGCAGACCAAACATATAAAATATGTGGTTCGCTAACAATTTAGCTGCAGTCTGTGCACTATAATCAGGTGCAAGTATACATTCCAATTGTTTTGACATCAAATGTGTAACCGTTAGCATGTACTTATTTCCCCATGATGACCTTTAGACTGGGTCAATTAAATCAATTTTCAAATCTGTCCAGGCAAGTGCTAAACCTCTCTTCATTAATGGTGCTCCATGTGTTGGGGAGGCAGGCTGGAATTGTGTACACACCAAACACCCTTGGCATACAATTCCACATATTGGGACATATGCGCCAATAAGTATATTTTTTCAATATTTCCAATGTTTTCTGCAAATGCCTATGTCCCGCTGTTATCACATCATGGGTGTGATATAAAATTAACCCCCCGAAATGACACAGTAGCCATCCATTGGATCTGACCTGAGGTGGATTTTTGGACCAACAGTCCGTCTTGCAGCTCAAGCTGTTTTTCATTCTTCATCATCACCCTCAATTCCTCTCTTCCCTTGCAGTAGCCCTCTTTTCTTACTTGTTGCCGGAAATCATCCCATGGTAAAATGTCCTGCTCACTGAAACTTCACAGAAAATTAGAATATGCAGGATCAATGGTTAAATGAAAAAAATATATACTGTTGTTAGGAATTTTTAAAGTCTGGTAGATTTCCAGCATGCATTTTATATGTTCCTCAATTGATAAATTAAAATATTTTTCACTACCCCTTAAGTGATTTCATAATTTTAAGTTGATCTAATGAACTTCATTTGGAATGATCTCTCTCTGTTCAGTGCAGGAGGGCACATATTGACTTTGCCTCTCCAGCACTGGAAGGAGGCCAGTCCCTGGTAAGCGTTCCTCGGCTGACACAGTTCCTAGATTGTAGCTTAGCACAGCCACAGAAGTGACCCGTTCTGTGGCTCACATTGCTCTGACTTCAGATTCTCTCTTTTTAGCTTTGAATTATGCTGTTTTACTTCTCTTAGTTGTGAATGCAGCATTTGTGTTTCGTTAAAATAAATGGACTGCTTTTTCCTGAATTTCTGTGACCTGTCCATTGTTATCAGTCATTTTTTTCAGCTTTTATCAGCATCTCTCATCAGATGTACGAGTTCACTTTCCAAGGACTGTATATGTCTAGCAGATTGACTATTGTTTTTGCGCAATGACTGTATCTCTGTCAATGTGACATCTCTGCCTAACCAAACCTGTTCTAATTCCCCTTTTAAATGGCTAAGCTCTTCCAAACAGTTCATCCATTTGTTTCCTCTTACAGTCTAATTCAGTCTGCAAAACTTCAAAGCGCTGCGGATTTGTCTGCACCTGGCCAACTGAGCCGACAGTTCATTGCACCTTGCTTCAAACTGCAAAAAGGAATGTCCCTCATCCTCTATCTGAAACACCTTTTCACGTAATTGTGACAATTCACACTGGCATTTCAACATATTTTGTTTGGCATCCTTCCTAATTTCTAACATCCTGTCTAGGAGAAATCAGAGCTTGGCACCCGACCTGATAAGACAATGGGCCTCATTACAAGGTTGCTGGTCCGGTAACAATGCTACAGGTAAGCTTGCTGGTACTGTTGTTACCGGACCAGCAAACTACGAGGTCTGCTTGCGGGTGCCTGTCAGCCCGGCAGGTTTGGCTAACGGGCGGAACAGCACTCGCAAGCAGACCTACACGGGAGCACCGGCACCGTTATTAATGTTTCCGGTGCTACAGTCCTCCCCATTCCCATGGAGCCCTATGGGGCTCAAATGGGAATGGGGAGTAACAATTACTGGCACCCGGCAATAGGCAATTACTGGGTCCGGCAGGGCCAGAATGCCATGGAAATTTCCTGTTGCTGGGTGATGGTAATTTCAAGACTCTGGCAGCAGCCTTGCCAGTATTTACTGGCACAGCTACTGCCTCAGTCATAACGAGGCCCAATCTCTTTAAGATTTTCCATCCTTACGATCAAACAATCTATTTAGGATCTCGATAGCTAGTCATTCTCTCCACACATTTAAAGTATCTGAATTTCAAGTACCCAACGCAGAAATGTGGCTTCTGCATATTCACACAGATGTGCAACTTTAATCTCTGACATGTGTCCCACTGCTCGCATAAGCACAGTGTTTCAAATAGAAAAAAACACTTCAATAAACAGCACTATCACCAGACACGATCCAACATGTGTCCAGCACAGCACACTATAGAACAACTCAATGCTGCCTGCCATGCACGACCACTGTACTTAGCTACAATGTTTCCGGCCAATGCACCAAATATGTTGGATATTTCCTGCAACTTTCCTTTTTAACACAGTGCGCCTCATTACGACCCTGGCATTAAGGGTTTAACGGCGCCGTAAAAGGTGTCAGCACCATTAAACCCTTAACGCCTGATTACGAGGTCCCTTTGCGGGACCCGACCTTAACGGCTGGTTTTTCCAGCCGTTAAAGTAGGGACCCGCAAAGGGACTTTGGTGCTAATAACGGTACCACAATTTGCGGTACCGTTATTAGCGCCTTCCCCATTCCCATTGAGCCCTATGGGGCAATTACCGCCCCACCAACCTCGGAATGGGGTGGTAATTTCTCATTCCGCCATGCGGACACCGGCATGGACCATGGTGCTATTAGCACCATGGTCCTCTGCCTGGGTCGTAATGAGGCCCAGTTTTATACTATACCACAGGATTGTAGCTAAACATCTAACAAACTTCATACTATGCATTTATCTCTAGATGGCCATTTCCCTAGGTGCAAACCAAATAAAAACCAGACACAATAATAGCCAATACACGCTTTCACAGTTATGCACCTAGGCACCTTTTTATTAATTCTTCAGAGATAATATATAGACAATCAAACTCATAATTATTATAGTGGTGAGCATAGAAACATTTTAAACATTTGATTGAACACATGAGAGAAACATGAAAACATCAATAATTACTTTGCATTGGGTCAGCAGAGTACTTCAGACATAAGTGATTTCTCTTTAACCTGAAACACCCTAGCTGGCACTTTAGCTATGACAGCAAATGCATTACAGATATAGCTTCAATTCTCATTTATTTCCTCCTGCCTTAGCTAACGTTGGGTTAGTGGCAAGACTAAGGGTTTGTGAGAATATGAATTATGGAGATTGTGACCCCTTCTACTTGAATACTTCATCAGTCTCTCAGTACCTCAGAGAGAGGGGAAGAAGTTCCTTCTGTGTCAGTCGGACACCGGCTAAATCACAACACCCTGTAGAAGGGGGTCCTACCTCATACATTGATTGATTGATTGGTTTAATATTGCCCTGTTTATACTCACACTAGGCACTTTGCTTTTTCGGCTCAAATGTGACTTGTCAGGCTGCCAATTACGATCAGCTCGTCTCTGCCAGCACACTGCCCTTAGCTCAATACACCAGTCTCCAGAGACACACCTATGCAGTGCTGCACCTCCTTCCTCAAGCCCAGAAGTAGCACCTCTCATTCCACAGCCAGCTAGCAGACCCACTGAAACACCCATTGAAAGACCAGCAGGACCTGGAAGCCAAGAAGCCAGGAATCCCACACCTTCTGCCTTTCACCCCCTTTTAAACCGTTCCGTGGGCACTGCCTCTTATGCTATATGGCTCCTATATTCCTTTTACCATTTTCCATCTTCTTTTGTGACATCAGCTGTCATCTGTCATAACTCTTACCAGAACTTTGTTTTCTCTGTAAGTAATGTGCTTGCTTTACTGGAGGAGGAGCCTGATACACAGACACAGGCAGAGAGAAAGACTGGACCGCTAGAGCCGAGAGCAATATTGACGGCAAACAAGAGAGAGGTGGTTCTGCAGGCTGTATATCTGAGATTGCTGAACCAAGGTGAATATCAAATTTTCATCTATGTTATTCATTAGGGTTGTGACAAAGGTCTTGAGGCTTTGTTGGAGTGACATGTCCTGAGTGGTGGGCCATGAACTATACTCTGCAAGGAAGGCCTCAACCTTGCTAATCCAATGCTCTGGATTAATAGAAAGGTTGTTTTACTGGCCTGAATGGTAGTTAACTGAGATAATGTGGCTGCATGATCTAATAAAAACAGAAAGTGGATCCCATTCAAAAGGTTGAGCACAGGGAAAGGGATGGAAGGATACTCTTACAGCGAATATTGAACCCTGAGATCTGTAATAACTAAGGCAAGATCAGAGAGTGGGGGAGGGGCAGTAGGGAAATACCTGGCTGATTTGATACTGCATTTGGGCCGGCAGGACTACATGGCCTCAGCTGTTGATTCTCTTCTTCAAAGGTCTGAGAAAAGAACCTCAAGACTGTAAGTAGAATGGTCTCAGGTTTTAGAATGGTGCATTAATGCAGAGAAATGTTGAGAGTAGTGCAGGAAGATAAAAATGATATTGCTTAATTGGAAAAAGAATGAGACAGGTTTAGTTGCTGAATATGTTATACTACTGGATCCCAGAGAGAATGTTTAGGCTTGGACTGGGCGAGTCAGATGCAATCTGGGGATTTAGGCAAGAGAGAGGAACTCTAGAACATATGACTTGGAAATTAAGTTGGGTCTAAAACCTATGGTGTGAGGTAACAAAAATGATGACTACTATACTAAGAACCATGTCAGAATATTTCAGAACCCTGATGTTTGGATATGATTCCAACCTAGAAGATGTGTTATTCCCTCAGAAATGCAGGCTGTTTCTAGCAGCAATGATGGTCTAAAATATTATTCTAAGGAGATGGACGTCTCTGGAGCCCCCCTATGAAAAGGCAATGGATTCTGGACTTGTACAGTACTTTGCTGTATGAATGAGTTATATTGAAGCGTGAAAAAGGTGAGACTATTCGAGGCATATGCTCCCAGTTTCTTTCAATCACTATATATAACCCATGAGCACATGAAGGGTAGAGATAGGGGTAGTTGCGGGAAAGGAGGACTGGGGAGGGGAGGGAGAGCTACCCGTACCTACAGGCTACCCACTGTTGATTCGATTTGGTAGTTTATCTGTAAAATGCAATACAATATTAATTCAGAATCAAAAAGAAACATGCTTGCTTCATCTTAATTTCTTTAAACCTTAATTTTATTTTCAAGGTATGTGGTATCATTTTGTAAAAAAGAGCATTGTCCCAATGCTCATGGAGGCCTGTTAACATTATATACAATCAGCTTTGTTGTTCATGTTTGGTTCCTACCTCTTCTTGCCTCCAATATTTATATACTTTACCAGCAGTTGCTCCTACCTTGCGTTCCGCTGCTCCCCCTAAAGTGCCTTGTTGGTCTGTCAGACGGTGATGCTACTCTTCCTCCTGGTCTATCATTTATTGAATGTGTAAAAGCTCTGAATAGGATGTTTTTGCATTTAATTAATGGTGCTAATCCTTTTCATGAATTTATATGGCAGAGAGGAGAGGCAAATTGTTAACTATGATTCCTCACCCTCTTCTCTCCAGCATAATCCACAACGGTGCGGCAGCATGTATTTTCATGCGGGCGCAAAGGCTGTGCATTCCTGTGGCATCCGCCTGCATTTTACACTGCAATATTGACGAGATGTGCATAGGGAAATATAGAACACATGGACCAGTGGATGAAGGATGACAACAAAACACTCAATGCTTAATTTTTGTTTAAAGCATTCTTTTCATCATATTTTATTAGAAAAATTCATATATCTAAAATTACCATTAAATAGACAAATCATAACAGTGCACCAAGTGCACAAATTTGCTTACTCTTTTCTCACTCATTCACATTCATACTTCCCTTGTCAGACAATATGTCTTGGTTTTATACATAAAACGACAGTAAACCATCTGTCATTTTCTATTCTTATACATTTGCATAGTGTTTGGGTCCCTTTCCTTGTTCTAGGTAACACAGTCTGTATGTAATTGTTCCAACAGCTCTTTACGTCGATAAATGTTTCAGTTGCCAAAGTAGAACATCAACAATAGGGTTCTCTTATTAATGCAACCTTCTTCAGGACGAAAAAACCAAATGTATTTTGCTTCATATGCAAAAAGGTGAGCCACATCATCTACAAGAATAAAATAACATAAAAATGCGTTAAAACTAATGCTCCCTGTCATTCTCCCATTATTTCAAAATACATTTAATATTGCACAAAGAGCAATTCCTAAGTGATTGCCCCATCTGACTCACCTCCAGATACATTTATGGGGGAGGTCCAGATGTAATGGTCAAGTCACAGCTCCAGTTATTAGGCTCTTCTAATATCTTTGAATCTTGCCCAATCGGTATAAAATCACACTTAGATAATGCCCTCCAGATCAACACTGTCAATCTCAATCACAATACATCCACTTTACATTATGTGGTTGCAGTACTTACTCAAAATCAAAATGCAGAAATATCCAATCCAGGTATATTTATTATTGTATATTATGGTATCTGGGATCTTCAGTCAACTCCAATACTCATCCCTTTCTTCACCTGGGAATGTAAAAAACTCTGTCTTACTATTGGGTTTTTGACTATTTCAATGCAGGGCTAGTTCAATTTTAGATCACTCCATTTTGTTTTTATGCCATTAGATACTTACTGATTATTCATCAGTAGTAACTCGTCATAGCTTCTCAACGTCACAGAGCCACACCCGCAAACCATGTGTAACTTAATTGCCCACAATCTTTCATTTGATGAAAGTAATTCTCTAATTGGAGACAGGGACACCCACAAAATCTGCCCACCATCTGTGTACTGTTGTAAATAATCTGGTGCCTAATATGTTCAACAATTAGTCTCTACACGTTTGTGCACCACAGCTAAAACCAGGTCAGAATTCAACTACAGACAAGTGAAGTGGCAACTAAGAACACATACTAACTGTAAAACTAAAAATGCAATTTACATCATCAGGTGTCCCTGTGACCTATTATATGTTAGAAAAACAACCAGGGAAGTTAGGCAAAGAATATCAGGTCGTGCATATGCAACAAAATACCAGATGAGCACTCGGTAGAGCACTTTGCGCGCTTGGCCCACAAAGACACAGAATTAAGATGGTTTGTTTTACAATCGATCAAACCATCTAGTAGAGGAGGTGACATGGCTACATTATTACATCAGAAGAAAGAGCGATGGATCTATACCCTGGACACTCTACAACGAGGGCTAAACCTTTCCATTGAATGGAACAACCTGATTACAAAAATGTGAAACAATGATACCTGCGACCAAACGAGAGGTATTCGATCATGGTGTCTCGAATACTGGTCGCTTAATGTAGATCAAGAGACACATCTGGCTGCCCTTCACGATAGACACGAGAGATACACAGGCAAATGCACCATCTACTGTCCAAGTAGCCTGGATACAGCCAAAATGTGCATTGTATTAAAATAAAAACATTAAAATGATAGCACCGTTTTGGTAGAACTCAGAATATCTGCACTAATCACTATAGTTATCACACAAAATGGAACTATTCAACAAGACTGGCCTTCAGGAACATAAAGCAGTATAGTGGGATATGAGCATTGAAACAAGACAGGTGTTGGTATTATGCAATACACTCATATACTAATCCCAATGGACTAAATACACAGTGATCAATATGTCCTCTGTCTATGACCATGACTGTATACTCAAGATGTTTACAATACTCTTTATTATCTATCAATGATAGTTGAAGAGAAAATGAAATATTGTATATAATCCCTATAGTAGCCGAATATATATGTTAAATGATTGATATATTTGAACGGCGATCGGTATGGGTTGTGGTCCAGTCCCCTTTCTATGACCATGAAACATGTAGTAAACGTCCATGTCTAGCTAACGTGGATGTGAGGCGATATGGATGTTTTGCTAGTATGCCGGTCAATTGAGGAAGTACACGGGGAAGGAGAAGGTAAGATAAGAAGTATTTATGGATGAAAAAGATATGCGTGCGCAAGGCGGCACACTGGACGGGATGCAGAACAGCCGTTCACCTGAATTTATAAACGAGACTCAGCTTGACAATACTATGTGGGGTTCCCTAGTGCAGTTAGCTGTGGTGCACACACGTGTAGGGACTAATTGTTGAAAATACAAGCCACCAGATTATTTACAACAGTACACAAATGGTGGGCACCAACACGGGGGAATTTTCCTTTTCAGACATTTATGAATACAAGTAAAATGAATCAAACATGCAATTAGATTGCTCTTAATCGCCCTATCATGGTACAGAGGGATTATACAAATGAAGCTAGGCTTTTGTATCAGATAAATGGGTATACATTGCCCAGTTGACCCCGTGTATATATAATTTGACATTGGATACATGTGAATTCTTTCACTATACAACTAGAATGTGTGCATAGTACCCTAGAAGTAACCACGACTGACAGGGATTTTTTGTTTGCCCCTGTCTCCAATTAGAGAATTACTTTCATCATATGAAAGATTGTGGGCAATCAAGTTACAAATGGTGTACGGGTGTGGCTCTGTGACGTTGAGAAGCAATGTTGAGTTACTACTGATGAATGATCAGTAAGTATCTAATGGCATAAAAACAAAATGCCCTGCATCGAAACAGTAAAAACCACAATAGTGAGACACAGTTTTTTACATTCGCAGGTGAAGTAAGGGACGGATACTGGAGTAAACAGAAGAACCCAGATACTATAATATACAATAATAAACATACCTGGAATGGATATTTCCGCATTTTTATTCTGAGTAAGTACTGCAACCACATAATGTAAAGTGGATGTATTTTGATTGAGATTGACGATGTTGATCTGGAGGGTATTAGCTAATTGAGCTTTTATACCCATTAGGCAAGATTCAAAGATATTAGAAGAGCCTAATAACTGGAGCTGTGACTTGACCATTACATCTGGACCTCCCCCATAAATGTATCTGGAGGTGAGTCAGATGGGGCAATCATTTAGGAATTGTTCGTTGTGCAACATTAAATGTATTTTGAAATAATGGGAGGATGACAGGGAGCGTTAATTTTGACACACTTTTATTTTATTTTATACTTGTAGATGGTGTGGTTCACATTTGTACATATGAAGCTAAACACATTTGGTTTTTTTCGTCCTGAAGAAGGTTGCATTAATAAGAGAACACTATTGTTGATGTTCTACTTTGGCAACTGAAACACTTTTCGACGTAAAGAGCTGTTGGAACAATTACATACAGACTGTTTTACCTAGAACAAGGAAAGGGACCCAAACACTATGCAAATGTATAAGAATAGAAAACGACAGATGGTTTACTGTCGTTTTATGTATAAAACCAAGACATAATGTCTGACAAGGGAAGTATGAATGTGAATGAGGGAAAAAAGAGTAAGCAAATTTGTGCATTTGGTGCACTGTTATGATTTGCCTATTTAATGGTAATTTTAGATATATTAATTTGTCTAATAGAATATGATGAAAAGAATGCTTTAAACAAAAATGAAGCATTGAGTGTTTTGTTGTCATCTTCCATCCACTGGTCCATGTGTTCTATATTTCTCTGTGCTATTGCCTGATGGACCAGGGATTTATTACAGGTGCCCCCTATTTTTTGACAAGATGTGCATAGGGCCATTAACCAGTGGAGTGAAGGCTTTGATATGATCTAGTACCCTCAACAATGGGCGCTCATTGGGAAAGGGTTATCCGTGACCCCAAAGAAAGTTATGGATTTAAGATTTTATTCTATAGAAGCATATTTTAAAGATGTTACTAATATCTAACAGACACATTTATACCTCAAAGGTCTTTACTGTTTCTTACTCATCTAGATGGCATCAATCTAATCAACTGAAATAACTGTTCCTTTACGCTTACGCTGTGCTGCACTTTCTCTCGTTTGTGGTACTGATGTGAGTATGTAAAGTGGTCCACAAGTGTAAAGTGAAAATGGAAATGTTGTCAGAGTCAGTGACCGAGCAAAAACAAAGAGGTGATGGCTGGAAGGTTTAGAATTAATCTTAACCACTGGCGATGCTCTGGGCAACCCTCCAGACCACCATTCTTCGCCTGCCAAGCCATTACAGAAGGGGAAAGACCATATGCAAATCAGGCTTGGCCCCACCCCAAAAGGGGCAGTTCAGCCCGAACTGCTAGGCCACATCCCTTCTGCACGAGACCACAAGCATCCCCAAACATGTTTCGCCCTTGTTGGGGCTCATCAGTGAGGAGTAGCTTGGGTCTCTAGGCCCAGCAGGCACGGGACCCACGTCTGGGCATACCCGTCCCACTCAGGGTGACAAAGCAAAAACAAAGAGGTGATGGCTGGAAGGTTTAGAATTAATCTTAACCACTGGCGATGCTCTGGGCAACCCTCCAGACCACCGTTCTTCGCCTGCCAAGCCATTACAGAAGGGGAAAGACCATATGCAAACCAGGCTTGGCCCCACCCCAAAAGGGGCAGTCCAGCCCGAACTGCTAGGCCACATCCCTTCTGCACGAGACCACAAGCATCCCCAAACATGTTTCGCCCTTGTTGGGGCTCATCAGTGAGGAGTAGCTTGGGTCTCTAGGCCCAGCAGGCACGGGACCCACGTCTGGGCATACCCGTCCCACTCAGGGTGACAAAGCAAAAACAAAGAGGTGATGGCTGGAAGGTTTAGAATTAATCTTAACCACTGGCGATGCTCTGGGCAACCCTCCAGACCACCGTTCTTCGCCTGCCAAGCCATTACAGAAGGGGAAAGACCATATGCAAATCAGGCTTGGCCCCACCCCAAAAGGGGCAGTCCAGCCCGAACTGCTAGGCCACATCCCTTCTGCACGAGACCACAAGCATCCCCAAACATGTTTCGCCCTTGTTGGGGCTCATCAGTGAGGAGTAGCTTGGGTCTCTAGGCCCAGCAGGCACGGGACCCACGTCTGGGCATACCCGTCCCACTCAGGGTGACAAAGCAAAAACAAAGAGGTGATGGCTGGAAGGTTTAGAATTAATCTTAACCACTGGCGATGCTCTGGGCAACCCTCCAGACCACCGTTCTTCGCCTGCCAAGCCATTACAGAAGGGGAAAGACCATATGCAAATCAGGCTTGGGCCCACCCCAAAAGGGGCAGTCCAGCCCGAACTGCTAGGCCACATCCCTTCTGCACGAGACCACAAGCATCCCCAAACATGTTTCGCCCTTGTTGGGGCTCATCAGTGAGGAGTAGCTTGGGTCTCTAGGCCCAGCAGGCACGGGACCCACGTCTGGGCATACCCGTCCCACTCAGGGTGACAAAGCAAAAACAAAGAGGTGATGGCTGGAAGGTTTAGAATTAATCTTAACCACTAGCGATGCTCTGGGCAACCCTCCAGACCACCGTTCTTCGCCTGCCAAGCCATTACAGAAGGAGAAAGACCATATGCAAATCAGGCTTGGCCCCACCCCAAAAGGGGCAGTCCAGCCCGAACTGCTAGGCCACATCCCTTCTGCACGAGACCACAAGCATCCCCAAACATGTTTCGCCCTTGTTGGGGCTCATCAGTGAGGAGTAGCTTGGGTCTCTAGGCCCAGCAGGCACGGGACCCACGTCTGGGCATACCCGTCCCACTCAGGGTGACAAAGCAAAAACAAAGAGGTGATGGCTGGAAGGTTTAGAATTAATCTTAACCACTGGCGATGCTCTGGGCAACCCTCCAGACCACCGTTCTTCGCCTGCCAAGCCATTACAGAAGGGGAAAGACCATATGCAAATCAGGCTTGGCCCCACCCCAAAAGGGGCAGTCCAGCCCGAACTGCTAGGCCACATCCCTTCTGCACGAGACCACAAGCATCCCCAAACATGTTTCGCCCTTGTTGGGGCTCATCAGTGAGGAGTAGCTTGGGTCTCTAGGCCCAGCAGGCACGGGACCCACGTCTGGGCATACCCGTCCCACTCAGGGTGACAAAGCAAAAACAAAGAGGTGATGGCTGGAAGGTTTAGAATTAATCTTAACCACTGGCGATGCTCTGGGCAACCCTCCAGACCACCGTTCTTCGCCTGCCAAGCCATTACAGAAGGGGAAAGACCATATGCAAATCAGGCTTGGCCCCACCCCAAAAGGGGCAGTCCAGCCCGAACTGCTAGGCCACATCCCTTCTGCACGAGACCACAAGCATCCCCAAACATGTTTCGCCCTTGTTGGGGCTCATCAGTGAGGAGTAGCTTGGGTCTCTAGGCCCAGCAGGCACGGGACCCACGTCTGGGCATACCCGTCCCACTCAGGGTGACAAAGCAAAAACAAAGAGGTGATGGCTGGAAGGTTTAGAATTAATCTTAACCACTGGCGATGCTCTGGGCAACCCTCCAGACCACCGTTCTTCGCCTGCCAAGCCATTACAGAAGGGGAAAGACCATATGCAAATCAGGCTTGGCCCCACCCCAAAAGGGGCAGTCCAGCCCGAACTGCTAGGCCACATCCCTTCTGCACGAGACCACAAGCATCCCCAAACATGTTTCGCCCTTGTTGGGGCTCATCAGTGAGGAGTAGCTTGGGTCTCTAGGCCCAGCAGGCACGGGACCCACGTCTGGGCATACCCGTCCCACTCAGGGTGACAAAGCAAAAACAAAGAGGTGATGGCTGGAAGGTTTAGAATTAATCTTAACCACTGGCGATGCTCTGGGCAACCCTCCAGACCACCGTTCTTCGCCTGCCAAGCCATTACAGAAGGGGAAAGACCATATGCAAATCAGGCTTGGCCCCACCCCAAAAGGGGCAGTCCAGCCCGAACTGCTAGGCCACATCCCTTCTGCACGAGACCACAAGCATCCCCAAACATGTTTCGCCCTTGTTGGGGCTCATCAGTGAGGAGTAGCTTGGGTCTCTAGGCCCAGCAGGCACGGGACCCACGTCTGGGCATACCCGTCCCACTCAGGGTGACAAAGCAAAAACAAAGAGGCCATCAACTTTCTGTTTTGCTAAAGTCACCCCGAGTGGGACGGGTATGCCCAGACGTGGGTCCCGAGTCTGCCGGGCCTAGAGACCGAAGCTACTCCTCACTGATGAAGCCCAACAAGGCTGAAACATGTCTGGGGATGCTTGTGGTCTCGTGCAGAAGGGATGTGACCTAGCAGTTTGGGCTGGACTTCCCCTTTTGGGGTAGGACCAAGCCTGATTTGCATATGGTTTTTCCCCTTCTGTAATGGCTTGGCAGGCTGAAAAACGATGGTCTGGAGGGTTGCCCAGAGCTTTGCCCGTGGTTATGATTAATTCAAAACCTTCCAGCCATCAACTTTCTGTTTTGCTAAAGTCACCCCGAGTGGGACGGGTATGCCCAGACGTGGGTCCCGAGTCTGCCGGGCCTAGAGACCGAAGCTACTCCTCACTGATGACGCCCAACAAGGCTGAAACATGTCTGGGGATGCTTGTGGTCTCGTGCAGAAGGGATGTGACCTAGCAGTTTGGGCTGGACTTCCCCTTTTGGGGTAGGACCAAGCCTGATTTGCATATGGTTTTTCCCCTTCTGTAATGCCTTGGCAGGCTGAAAAACGATGGTCTGGAGGGTTGCCCAGAGCTTTGCCCGTGGTTATGATTAATTCAAAACCTTCCAGCCATCAACTTTCTGTTTTGCTAAAGTCACCCCGAGTGGGACGGGTATGCCCAGACGTGGGTCCCGAGTCTGCCGGGCCTAGAGACCGAAGCTACTCCTCACTGATGACGCCCAACAAGGCTGAAACATGTCTGGGGATGCTTGTGGTCTCGTGCAGAAGGGATGTGACCTAGCAGTTTGGGCTGGACTTCCCCTTTTGGGGTAGGACCAAGCCTGATTTGCATATGGTTTTTCCCCTTCTGTAATGGCTTGGCAGGCTGAAAAACGATGGTCTGCAGGGTTGCCCAGAGCTTTGCCCGTGGTTATGATTAATTCAAAACCTTCCAGCCATCAACTTTCTGTTTTGCTAAAGTCACCCCGAGTGGGACGGGTATGCCCAGACGTGGGTCCCGAGTCTGCCGGGCCTAGAGACCGAAGCTACTCCTCACTGATGACGCCCAACAAGGCTGAAACATGTCTGGGGATGCTTGTGGTCTCGTGCAGAAGGGATGTGACCTAGCAGTTTGGGCTGGACTTCCCCTTTTGGGGTAGGACCAAGCCTGATTTGCATATGGTTTTTCCCCTTCTGTAATGGCTTGGCAGGCTGAAAAACGATGGTCTGGAGGGTTGCCCAGAGCTTTGCCCGTGGTTATGATTAATTCAAAACCTTCCAGCCATCAACTTTCTGTTTTGCTAAAGTCACCCCGAGTGGGATGGGTATGCCCAGACGTGGGTCCCGAGTCTGCCGGGCCTAGAGACCGAAGCTACTCCTCACTGATGACGCCAAACAAGGCTGAAACATGTCTGGGGATGCTTGTGGTCTCGTGCAGAAGGGATGTGACCTAGCAGTTTGGGCTGGACTTCCCCTTTTGGGGTAGGACCAAGCCTGATTTGCATATGGTTTTTCCCCTTCTGTAATGGCTTGGCAGGCTGAAAAATGATGGTCTGGAGGGTTGCCCAGAGCTTTGCCCGTGGTTATGATTAATTCAAAACCTTCCAGCCATCAACTTTCTGTTTTGCTAAAGTCACCCCGAGTGGGACGGGTATGCCCAGACGTGGGTCCCGAGTCTGCCGGGCCTAGAGACCGAAGCTACTCCTCACTGATGACGCCCAACAAGGCTGAAACATGTCTGGGGATGCTTGTGGTCTCGTGCAGAAGGGATGTGACCTAGCAGTTTGGGCTGGACTTCCCCTTTTGGGGTAGGACCAAGCCTGATTTGCATATGGTTTTTCCCCTTCTGTAATGGCTTGGCAGGCTGAAAAACGATGGTCTGGAGGGTTGCCCAGAGCTTTGCCCGTGGTTATGATTAATTCAAAACCTTCCAGCCATCAACTTTCTGTTTTGCTAAAGTCACCCCGAGTGGGACGGGTATGCCCAGACGTGGGTCCCGAGTCTGCCGAGCCTAGAGACCGAAGCTACTCCTCACTGATGACGCCCAACAAGGCTGAAACATGTCTGGGGATGCTTGTGGTCTCGTGCAGAAGGGATGTGACCTAGCAGTTTGGGCTGGACTTCCCCTTTTGGGGTAGGACCAAGCCTGATTTGCATATGGTTTTTCCCCTTCTGTAATGGCTTGGCAGGCTGAAAAACGATGGTCTGGAGGGTTGCCCAGAGCTTTGCCCGTGGTTATGATTAATTCAAAACCTTCCAGCCATCAACTTTCTGTTTTGCTAAAGTCACCCCGAGTGGGACGGGTATGCCCAGACGTGGGTCCCGAGTCTGCCGGGCCTAGAGACCGAAGCTACTCCTCACTGATGACGCCCAACAAGGCTGAAACATGTCTGGGGATGCTTGTGGTCTCGTGCAGAAGGGATGTGACCTAGCAGTTTGGGCTGGACTTCCCTTTTTGGGGTAGGACCAAGCCTGATTTGCATATGGTTTTTCCCCTTCTGTAATGGCTTGGCAGGCTGAAAAACGATGGTCTGGAGGGTTGCCCAGAGCTTTGCCCGTGGTTATGATTAATTCAAAACCTTCCAGCCATCAACTTTCTGTTTTGCTAAAGTCACCCCGAGTGGGACGGGTATGCCCAGACGTGGGTCCCGAGTCTGCCGGGCCTAGAGACCGAAGCTACTCCTCACTGATGACGCCCAACAAGGCTGAAACATGTCTGGGGATGCTTGTGGTCTTGTGCAGAAGGGATGTGACCTAGCAGTTTGGGCTGGACTTCCCCTTTTGGGGTAGGACCCAGCCTGATTTGCATATGGTTTTTCCCCTTCTGTAATGGCTTGGCAGGCTGAAAAACGATGGTCTGGAGGGTTGCCCAGAGCTTTGCCCGTGGTTATGATTAATTCAAAACCTTCCAGCCATCAACTTTCTGTTTTGCTAAAGTCACCCCGAGTGGGACGGGTATGCCCAGACGTGGGTCCCGAGTCTGCCGGGCCTAGAGACCGAAGCTACTCCTCACTGATGACGCCCAACAAGGCTGAAACATGTCTGGGGATGCTTGTGGTCTCGTGCAGAAGGGATGTGACCTAGCAGTTTGGGCTGGACTTCCCCTTTTGGGGTAGGACCAAGCCTGATTTGCATATGGTTTTTCCCCTTCTGTAATGGCTTGGCAGGCTTAAAAACGATGGTCTGGAGGGTTGCCCAGAGCTTTGCCCGTGGTTATGATTAATTCAAAACCTTCCAGCCATCAACTTTCTGTTTTGCTAAAGTCAGCCCGAGTGGGACGGGTATGCCCAGACGTGGGTCCCGAGTCTGCCGGGCCTAGAGACCGAAGCTACTCCTCACTGATGACGCCCAACAAGGCTGAAACATGTCTGGGGATGCTTGTGGTCTCGTGCAGAAGGGATGTGACCTAGCAGTTTGGGCTGGACTTCCCCTTTTGGGGTAGGACCAAGCCTGATTTGCATATGGTTTTTCCCCTTCTGTAATGGCTTGGCAGGCTGAAAAACGATGGTCTGGAGGGTTGCCCAGAGCTTTGCCCGTGGTTATGATTAATTCAAAACCTTCCAGCCATCAACATTCTGTTTTGCTAAAGTCACCCCAAGTGGGACGGGTATGCCCAGACGTGGGTCCCGAGTCTGCCGGGCCTAGAGACCGAAGCTACTCCTCACTGATGACGCCCAACAAGGCTGAAACATGTCTGGGGATGCTTGTGGTCTCGTGCAGAAGGGATGTGACCTAGCAGTTTGGGCTGGACTTCCCCTTTTGGGGTAGGACCAAGCCTGATTTGCATATGGTTTTTCCCCTTCTGTAATGGCTTGGCAGGCTGAAAAACGATGGTCTGGAGGGTTGCCCAGAGCTTTGCCCGTGGTTATGATTAATTCAAAACCTTCCAGCCATCAACTTTCTGTTTTGCTAAAGTCACCCCGAGTGGGACGGGTATGCCCAGACGTGGGTCCCGAGTCTGCCGGGCCTAGAGACCGAAGCTACTCCTCACTGATGACGCCCAACAAGGCTGAAACATGTCTGGGGATGCTTGTGGTCTCGTGCAGAAGGGATGTGACCTAGCAGTTTGGGCTGGACTTCCCCTTTTGGGGTAGGACCAAGCCTGATTTGCATATGGTTTTTCCCCTTCTGTAATGGCTTGGCAGGCTGAAAAACGATGGTCTGGAGGGTTGCCCAGAGCTTTGCCCGTGGTTATGATTAATTCAAAACCTTCCAGCCATCAACTTTCTGTTTTGCTAAAGTCACCCCGAGTGGGACGGGTATGCCCAGACGTGGGTCCCGAGTCTGCCGGGCCTAGAGACCGAAGCTAGTCCTCACTGATGACGCCCAACAAGGCTGAAACATGTCTGGGGATGCTTGTGGTCTCGTGCAGAAGGGATGTGACCTAGCAGTTTGGGCTGGACTTCCCCTTTTGGGGTAGGACCAAGCCTGATTTGCATATGGTTTTTCCCCTTCTGTAATGGCTAGGCAGGCTGAAAAACGATGGTCTGGAGGGTTGCCCAGAGCTTTGCCCGTGGTTATGATTAATTCAAAACCTTCCAGCCATCAACTTTCTGTTTTGCTAAAGTCACCCCGAGTGGGACGGGTATGCCCAGACGTGGGTCCCGAGTCTGCCGGGCCTAGAGACCGAAGCTACTCCTCACTGATGACGCCCAACAAGGCTGAAACATGTCTGGGGATGCTTGTGGTCTCGTGCAGAAGGGATGTGACCTAGCAGTTTGGGCTGGACTTCCCCTTTTGGGGTAGGACCAAGCCTGATTTGCATATGGTTTTTCCCCTTCTGTAATGGCTTGGCAGGCTGAAAAACGATGGTCTGGAGGGTTGCCCAGAGCTTTGCCCGTGGTTATGATTAATTCAAAACCTTCCAGCCATCAACTTTCTGTTTTGCTAAAGTCACCCCGAGTGGGACGGGTATGCCCAGACGTGGGTCCCGAGTCTGCCGGGCCTAGAGACCGAAGCTACTCCTCACTGATGACGCCCAACAAGGCTGAAACATGTCTGGGGATGCTTGTGGTCTCGTGCAGAAGGGATGTGACCTAGCAGTTTGGGCTGGACTTCCCCTTTTGGGGTAGGACCAAGCCTGATTTGCATATGGTTTTTCCCCTTCTGTAATGGCTTGGCAGGCTGAAAAACGATGGTCTGGAGGGTTGCCCAGAGCTTTGCCCGTGGTTATGATTAATTCAAAACCTTCCAGCCATCAACTTTCTGTTTTGCTAAAGTCACCCCGAGTGGGACGGGTATGCCCAGACGTGAGTCCCGAGTCTGCCGGGCCTGGAGACCGAAGCTACTCCTCACTGATGACGCCCAACAAGGCTGAAACATGTCTGGGGATGCTTGTGGTCTCGTGCAGAAGGGATGTGACCTAGCAGTTTGGGCTGGACTTCCCCTTTTGGGGTAGCACCAAGCCTGATTTGCAAATGGTTTTACCCCTTCTGTAATGGCTTGGCAGGCTGAAAAACGATGGTCTGGAGGGTTGCCCAGAGCTTTGCCCGTGGTTATGATTAATTCAAAACCTTCCAGCCATCAACTTTCTGTTTTGCTAAAGTCACCCCGAGTGGGACGGGTATGCCCAGACGTGGGTCCCGAGTCTGCCGGGCCTAGAGACCGAAGCTACTCCTCACTGATGACGCCCAACAAGGCTGAAACATGTCTGGGGATGCTTGTGGTCTCGTGCAGAAGGGATGTGACCTAGCAGTTTGGGCTGGACTTCCCCTTTTGGGGTAGGACCAAGCCTGATTTGCATATGGTTTTTCCCCTTCTGTAATGGCTTGGCAGGCTGAAAAACGATGGTCTGGAGGGTTGCCCAGAGCTTTGCCTGTGGTTATGATTAATTCAAAACCTTCCAGCCATCAACTTTCTGTTTTGCTAGAGTCAGTGACCGGAACATACAAACATAGTGACTGGTGATTCTTCTAGGATTAGTGAAAGTTAAATTATGTATTATGTACTAAAATAGCCGAAGCCACGTGCACCTACCCACCCGCACAAACCTGCTATCATACACTATTTTAAGATACATCACACAACACCTCTGCCATAAAAATGCAGCTATCCCAAATGACAAATGTTGGTCTAGCTGGACATCTAATGGGCCTCCTGCTTTTACATACTCTCCAGATACTCACATCTCCCAGCCACATGTCAATTGGACATGGGTAGCTATCAGGGACTTGGCCATCCTTACTTATCTTCATATTGGCTAAAATGCAAACACACATTCTAAACTCCTCTGATGAATGTCCCATACCTTGGACTTTTGTCCCCCGAGTGCATTCACCAACAGCGCTTTGAGGCAATGCCAATGGGAAAAGGCTCTATACACATGGCTATTACATTACATTGGGCCTCATTATAAGGGTGGCACTCTCATAATGAAGGGGGCTGGTACGGGACCGGCCCCCTTCATTACGGGAGCGTCGATTACAAGCTTCCCTTTGCGGGACCCGGATCAAACGCCTGGTAAAACCAGGCGTCCTTTCCAGGTCCCGCGAGGGGAAGAGGGAGCTAATAACGGGCCAGATGTAATCTGCCCCATTCCGAGGTTGGCGTGGCGGTAATTCCCCATGCCGCCATGGCCCTTCCCCATTCCCATTTTTGCCCCATAGGGCTCAATGGAAATGGGGAAGACGCTAAGTACGGTGCCGCAAATTGCAGCACCGTACTTAGCACCAAGGTCCCTTTGCGGGTTGGTTTTTAACGCCTGCAAAAAGCAGGCATTAAAGTCTCCAACCCGCAAAGGGACCTCGTAATCAGGCGCTAAGGGATTACCGGTACGGGTACCCTTACCGGTACGGGTAATCCCTTAGCGCCAGGGTCATAATGAGGCCCAATTTGAGAGTGGTAATTCCTGTTTTTCAGGATGAGCAGAACCTTCGATAAGTGGTGAAGTGAGAGAGTGTTAGGCCAATGGCACCTGGAGGAAGTTGGTGCAGGTGGGAGTCAAAGGACCTACTATGTGTTAAGTGCCAAAAGCCTTGAATTTTGGTTTTATAAACAGCTTTTCTTGATGCTCAAGGATTACAAACCAGAGACAAGAACAAGATTAAAAGGATTTCTAAAACCGAACATCTTCTCTGCTATTTGCACATGATAAAATAGCCCTATCCCTTAGAAGACAAAAACACCATAACAATATTAAAGTAATACTTAGAAATGAGAGAAGAACACATAGAGGTCTAGGGTGCACTACCAGAAATCAGGCATTCAAGCCAAAACTTCAATAGATTTTTGCCAAAGGATGGGGAAATAGTTATGTTTGCAGAGGCTCCTGCTTGCTGTAGAGGGCTTCTCAGGGGTGCAGGAAAGATTTCAGTAAGCACATAGAACCTTGTGTCTCCAGAAATGTGCAGCAATAATCTCAAGCCAGCCAATAGGTGACAGAAATTGGCACAGTCAGCAAATCTGTATCTATGTCAATACACTCATCAAAGTCCTATGGACATTGCAAACCTGTTCACTTTTTGGCTTTCCAGATCTCAACACAGACATCCATAGTTCACTGAAGGTTCCATTCTGCACAGGACCTGTGGCAAATCCAAGCATATCACCCAGAATACAGATGGTGGTTTGATAATGCAGCACTCACATCATCAAAAGGGAATGCAGAATTGATATTCTCTATTCTACTCAGGAGCTAGCCACTCTCTCTGGGGATGTTCAGAGCCTACCCTAGAGAGTCTCATGTCAGTTACTCAACAGAAGGAATGTCCCAAATCATAATCCTTTAGGTTCTAGATGGAGTGAACAGTAGAGAGAAGGAAGTGACCATAGAGACCATCAGAACAAATCCCAGTCCTTGGGATGCAAGAACAGACACCAGTAGCAAGGTGCAAAGACTGAAAGGGCCATCAGGGCCAGAGTGCAGTCCTCGAGTTGGTGCCAAATAACAGAGATGGGAGAGCCTGACAGGAACATCCCTCCCAGAGAGTCAGAGATGAACCCTTACAGTGGCATCTATGTTAAAGAGTTCTACAGGCTGTCTAGCTGAGGTGACTGAAACATGCTGCATGTCAACTTTCCATCTATATTATTCAAGGTTATTTACCATTGTGCATAGGCTCCAAAAGGGAGTTATGTTGATATCGGACTGAACCAAATAATGTAGAGATCTGTATTTTCAAACTGTGCAGGGTACAGTTTATGAGAATACATTTTGCCTGTAAAATCATAGGACTTCATCCCTTCAAAGACTCTGAAGAAGTCATTGTGGTAATTCAAATTCCATTGCTTCCACAGGTGTGAAGATCACCTGCAATCAAACATGCGTAATACACAAAATACCAGCAGCTACTGGGAGATTGGAAAAGGACATAAGGGTAACAATATATTTTTAAACTTCTCACATAAAAATGCAGGCAAGCATGTTCTAGTAATAGGAAACGTGTTTCTTAAAACATCGAACATTGTCTCTTCTGGAAATATTTTAGGATGCATCCTCTTGATTCATTAAACTGTTTTCAAATGCAATATTAATTTGATTGCTAGTGTTGGTTTGGTGGGCATGTTTGTTACATCTAATACACATTGGAGGGCTAGACACAGGTTTATCTGCACCACTAGTTCCCTCTACAATGCTGTTAAGTACGTCTAATGCTTGTGAATTGAAAGCTGAGACTCTGCCCTCCCTTGGTTCATCCCGGACAGCACATATTGCTCAGTGTAAGAGTGAGAATGATAATTTACCCAACGGGGCATCCGCTGACCCTGAGTTACAGGATCAAGCTCAACTGCAGTCTATCATACATAGCATTATGATTACGGATTCGATTGATACTACTGCTGTAAAAGATGTGCTTACTCAACAGCTTTTCTGCTCTCTCTTAAATACTTGCTCTTTAGTAAAGCATTCACTTGATGTTGCTTACTTCATTCTTGACCATAACATTGTTGTCGCTTTCTTGACAGAAGTATGGCTTTGTGCATTTTTTGGGCTGGACATGGCACTACCCATACCTGATGCCTACTATATCTTTAATGTTAAAAGAGCTTCAGGTAGAGGTGTGGGGGTGGTGATTATTTATCAAAAATCTCTACATCTACACAAACTGAATGTGGAAGCACCAGAAGGCACTGAACTTCTTTTAAGCTTCTAGTCAACCCCAATGTGTCTTATAGTTTTATGTTACTGTATAAACAGCCTTACGTCATAGATTTATTTGAGGAGCAACTTCTTTCATTATTACACTCCTCAATTAAAATGACTTCTAAAATGATAGTTCTTAGTGATTTTAATCTATGGTTGCATGATGCACAAGACAGCAGAGCTGTATCCTTGATCCGTGCCCTTTTAGATTTGGATTTTACGCTATTATCTAAAATCCTGCACACAATAATGGTCATATTTTAACCTGGCTATGTACCGATGAAATTCATGTTGAACTCTTAGAGGATCTACCTTGTCTGTGGTCTGACCACTATATTATAATGTTTTTAATTGTTACCTCAAATTTAATTCTGTGAGTCTATCCTAAACTTGAGATGGTGCTGAAGCACAATGTACATAAAATTACATCCACTACAGTTGAACCATTTGTAGAGGCCTCTGGTAATACTGCAGTGGTCATTCCGTCTTCTGAGGGTCTGGCATTACAATATAACCATATACTTTCTTCATTTTGTGATTCGATCATTCCTGTAAGGATGTGCAAATCCATCCCAGCAGCTAGATCTTCTCAATCCTGGTGCACGCAAGAACTTTCTATTTCGAGGGCACAAAAAAACAAGCCTATTTCCATTGGCAAAAGTCAATCTTAGTTTCTGATAAAGTTTCCTAAAAATAAAGTGGCCAGATCGTACAAGAAATCTGTGGCTTTAGCTTAAAAACAGTATTTGAACAACTGTATTTCACAGGCCTCCTCCTATTCTAAAGAACTGTTTTTGATCTTAAAAAGAACGCCAGTGTCCTGTGGTTAAGACACCAGATACTTTAGTTAGGGATGAAGTTTGTTGCACTAGCATCCAAAAAGCACTGTTCTTGAAAGTATCATCTCTTAAAGCAGATATTTCTCAGAAGAGATGAAGTTTAGCCCCTCCTATTGTTCTCTTACCATCAAATGGATTGATTCCTCCATTGCTAGATTTCAGGTGACTATCAGCTTTAGAGGTGGATAATGTAATTCAGGTGTTAAAACCAACTCATTTCCCATGAGATCCTTCTCCAGTGAAGATTGTTAAAAATTGTGTAAGCACCCTTACTCCTTTAATTGTTGGTTTTGTGAATATTTCTTTTCAGTGAGCATCTGTACCTTGTATTAAGCAAGCATGAATCACACCCTTATTACAGAAATCTAGATTGAATCTGAACATCCCCAAAAATTATAGACCAATCCTGAGTCTGCCCTTTTTTGCTCAAGATAGAGGATAATTTGTCTGACCTTCAGTTACAAGCACACCTCGAACCGTGCAATCTTCTTGGGGGAAAGGCAATCGGGATTCTCAGCCTATCATGGCGCCTAGTTTGCCCTTTTAGATTTGAAGGCTACTATGACTCAAATTATGGAAAAAGGCAAGTTGGCCCTCTTTATGTTATTGTATCTTACAGCAGCCTTCAACTTGGTTGATTTTAACATTGTATAAGGTAGAGTCCAGTCAACTGTGTTTCCTTCTAGGAGGGTAGCAGATTGGGTTTTGTCTTTTTTATCTGGTCGATGGCCGAGAGTTTTTCACAGCTCTTGTAGGGAATCCCCAGAGGAGAGCCTTTGCGTAGTGCCGCAGGGGTCTTGCCCCTTGTCCACTTTTTAAAATCTTTTTATGAAACCCTAATGTGACATTTTAGATGAGCAGGACATTTTATACACCAACTATGCGGATGATAGGCAAGTTCTTGTTCAGCTGACTGGTGACTATTCAACTGATGCATCAAGAGTTAATTCATTAAGCAAAACGTGTGTGCCCCTGTTTCTAGTCTCAATTGAATAAACTGAATGACTTACTATCACAGTTCCATTGTTTTTAGGAGTCTGCGAATCATTATTCTGATGTAGCACACCCACTTCTTAGTAAAGAGGGGACATTATTTTAATTTTTTATCAATTCAATAGTGTAACACTTATAAAGGTGCAATAAAAAATAAATATGAACAATTCACTGGTAAACACAATTCAGATGTGACCAAACAGCAAAAATAGTGATAAAATTCACAAAAAATAGTGCTGAAACCATCCGAAATTATCTAAATCTTACATACTGGTGTTACAAACACATACAACACACAATGTTTTTAACCTTAGATGGAACAAGTAAACATGACAAATGAACATTACACATTTAGTCCAAATGACTGTGCATTCTAGTACTGTTAGTGCTGTACATTCTGTACATGCTATGTGTGGAATGGCCAGAAACCGACTATTACTGCGGTAACTGGACCAGACACCAGAGTGCCTTGGGTACACCTTTAGATTAGGTGACTTGGTAAATCAACCTCCTAGTACTCTGACTTATTCTATAATCCTTCAGGGTCTTGAATTGCAAGATATCTCTGCCTTGCTAATGCGGAAGTTCCTAACTAATAGATACTAAGAAATATGGGCACCCATGATCGACTACTGGTCCCTTAAATCATCACTTTTCAGCGTTCAACAAAACTATTTTCAGCCGCCTTCTTCAGGGAATCAAATACGGGACCCTGCCAGGGTTCTGATTTCTAGTTCTGGATCTGGAAGTCAGTGTGTCTCAGATCAGTTGGGCTTGATGATCATACAGTGATTGGATTAACCTTAAATCCTGTGTGGTTGCCGGCTACTTGGGAGCTATTCAAGATTAAAGCTGTGGTAGTTGTTCCTCATGTCCATACTGGGAAAGCTCGCTTTGCGGAAAGGTGCATTCACGAGGTAGAATGAACAAGCTGTGGGCGGTAGAGGCGCCCACGTTGTGTCCTGTATCTATAACTGTTGTCCTTCCCACGCGCAACTTGGTTAAGAGTCCCGTACCAGTCTCTGCATACGATAATTTGTGGTGAGTCAAACCATCCAAGTTTTTATCTGAAACAAAGCAGCTCCAACGTACAATCCCGGCTCCTAGGTTACGTTTTTTGCCTCATCCACTGTTAAATGGTTCACAATTCCCTTTCATTAAATGATGCAAAGACTGAATTGCTGATAGTTGGTACTCAGTAGAGATTGTCAAAATTATTGGACCTGTATAATAACTTTACTATTGCAGATTGTTTTATTCCAGTCCTAACCAAAGTCAAAACTCTTGATTCGACAATGTCCATGAAGAATCAAGTTAATTCTGCTATTTCCACTTCATCATTTTACTTAAAACGGATGTGTCACATTAGACCTTATCTCTCTAATGAGAATAGTGCAATCTTGGCTCGAGCCATTATAGGCAAAAACATTGACTATTGCGTCAGCCTTCTCATCGGTATTGCACAGAAATATGTGGCCACATTGAAAGTTTTACAAAACAGTGCAGTTCGTATTGTTTCGAATATTAGAGGAAGAGCGCATATTACAGTTACTCCAAATGTTCTTCATTGGCTACCAGTGAGAGAGCATTTGAATTTTCATATTCTCTCCATCACACACAAATGCATTTATGGTAAAAAAATATTTGAAAAGGAGGATTCAGAAAAATTCTGATGTTTGTTTGTGTTGTGTTATTTGTGTGCCCGTTTGCCCATGGATCTAAGGGTCGTTACAAATTAGTGAACATAAACATACCTTTCTCCATGGTGCCCACTTAAGCAGGCAGCAGAGACCATGCTGTTAACAGCAACACCCGATAAGAACAGCAAATTAAAAATGTATGCATTTTGCAAAAGCTGTTTTATGTAATATAGAAATTGAGACAAAGAACCTCTTAAACATACATCCACTGAATCCTATTAAAGGGTTATGTACTGCTCAAGGAGGTGCACACACGGTGTGTATGGTGTGAAATTGTTCACAAAAAGGATAATTACCTCTTCTGAGCATTACCACAGAGCCACCATTCACAACATTTGCAGCACACAAAAGGCATTTGAGCATTCATCATATTTACTAATGGTCAAGCCTTTATAGGTGCCCAGTAACATCATTCAGAATGGTTGGAGGTTGTTTTTATTAATTGTGTGTCAGATAAACACACAGCCCCTACATTCGGTCCAAAGTCCACAATCGTCCATGCATTGGACAGAAATGGCTAATGGGTTTGTCTTCTAAAGGCAATGAAATCAAAGCAAACGCCACACCAAACAAAAGTAAAGCAATTTGGCAAATCTGTCTTGAAACACATTCTTTACCTCAAGAAATCAGGTCACATTTGCCTGGTGCGAACTCACAGTTAAAGTATTTCAAACCCTTGTGAATACTACTACAAAGATAAGTGTATGCTATGCAAATGTCAGCACCCACTAGGTGGGAGACCCCCTGTCAGAAAAGTGAAACTTTTCTTAATTTAACAGAAAATCAAATCTGAAAGCATCAATGTAAATAACGCAAACAAATGGAAACCGCAAAAAGCAGGAACCAAATACAGACACGAACTGATGGAAAGCAAAATGATGCTAGACCCTAGCCTTTTAATTAGAATACAAAAGAGATACCTATGGAAAATTAAGGAAAGCACCTCCCTTGATTTGTACATCCTGAAATGTGTTCATAGAAATAATAAAACTATAAGACAGTAGTTTATGATTTTGCAACAGTAAATAACTGTACTTTGTGGATGTCTCCATCATCTCTGAAGCACTATGCCCTCAACAACAATATTCGTCATTGTTGAAAGAGATATTGACTAAATGATATTCTGTTTGCCATTATGTCAATGTAAAATGGGTGTCACAAAGATAGATAATACACGTATTGCCATTCTTGGATGCTTTATGTGGGGATCTGACTGCCATCTGCTTATCCCCTGACCTATTTCTTTTTTTACTGTGACAAATGTACTTCTGCCCCACAGGAGTACAAGTGTACAAGTGTGAGTAGTGGCTAAAGCCCCTAGTCAGCCATCAACCTTCTGCAAAACAAGAGTGATCCCAAACATGAAAGTGAAACAGGCACAATTAAGAGATATGTGTATCTCCTTTGCCTTTTGTGGTAACGTGGACCAAGAGAAGGCTAAACTCTCCTGGGGGTGTGAATGTTATCTAGTAGCAACCAAAACAGCAAAGTACAACAGTCCAAAATAAAGGGAATGTCCAATCAAGGTTCTATAAAGATATATAAACTTGAATTAAACACACAATCGGCAATAATAACTAACTAGGAAAAACACTACACAAATCCGATCCCATGGAAAGGACACAGAATATGTAAAGATAAAAAAAATACAGCACTTTGGGTAATGAAACAAGGGTGAGGGCAAGTAAAAACCACAAAGCTCTTAAAAGGATATGTTCTTGTGTGTACAGGAGATGAAAGTGACCTCACCAGTATCTAACGCCCAAAGATGGACTAAGCAGCAGTTAACCTTTCACTGTTATAGGTGGTTCGATAGCATCAAACCACGCTCTTCGGTACTGTTTGCATGGTTTGAATCAGGCTCAAATGCAGAAGTCATGTAGTTCCAGGAACAGAGCAGGTGTCTGGCTTCGGTCAATCAGAATAATGTTGCATTTTGAAGAAGTGCAGATCATGAGGGAGACCAGATTCGGTTTGAGAGTTGGTTTGACTGCAAAGATGCTGGTGACTGAAGGCACAGTTCGAGGTTAGCGGCTCAATCCAGTGTTCAAGGGTTGTGGTAGGATGAGGCCACCAGGGTTGTTGGTTCAACAGGTAAAGAAGATCAGCAGTGAAGATGCTGTTGGCTCAAAAAGTGGTCTGAAGAGGTGTTCAGCGAAGTGTAGATCGTGAGGACCACCAGTGTCGGTTCGATGATGAAGATGCTGGTGACTGGATTTGCAGTTCAAGCCTGGCAGGCCATTCTGGCATTTGAAAGTTATGGTTTGATGGGTTCCACAGGGCCTGGTTGACTGTCGATGACAATCGGCAATAAAGATTCTGGCGATTCGAGGGTGGCAGGGAAACAATTATCTACGATGTACTCATCTTGCATGGTGGGATGGCGAACTGGTTCAAGAGAGTGACATAGTGGCTCGCAGATCGATCCAGTGTCTAAAGCAGCTCTGGATGGTCCTGTTGGTTCAAGCAGGATAGAATGGTTCACAAAATGGCTCGCTGCAGTTCGATGGAGAAAACACAGTGAATCTTGACAGTCTTGATTCTCAGTTTGCCATGAGTCCCTATGCAGGGACTGAAGCGTAAGAATAGTCCTTGTTCTTGGGCTCTAAACACAATGAAGGCACACACCTGCAGAGGACTGTCAGTGCAGTGAGGTCCTGGGTACCAGTATGGAATGCAGAGAGGCAGGTCTTGCTCTGGAAGCAATTCACACCCCAATGTGCCCTGGGGATGGTTATGGAGCAGCTCTAGCCTCTGCCTTAGTTTTCACCTTACTGGCAGAGGGCTTTGGAAAGCCAACTCTCTCAACAGAGGTCCAATACATTCTTGCTTATGTGTTTGTACAAAAGTGAATCAAAGAAGGAGGGGAGACCCCTTCTTTTAAAGTCAAAGCTCCACGGGTGTTTTAGCTAAACCATACATGTTTAAGCGGTTCACTCCCTGTGCTTATGACAAGTGGTCTTTACCTTCTGACATCACACTCAAAGTGATTGTGTGCTAAAGGAAGTGCAGGGGACAGGAATGAAGGGCAGAGATAGAAGAAAGATGGTCTGAGCTCCCTCTGTCAACACTTACTCAACCCCCTTCCATTGTCAATAGCATCAAGAGGCCTGTCAGTATGCAACACCCTGGTGTGAGGCTAATCCTTTTGGGATGGATGTGCCTTTGATTACTCTTTCCCAAGACAGCTCATGCTGTCTTGCTGGGAAGAGGTGTTTCCTGACCTTCAAAAGGATCAAAGGAGAGGCCCAGCCATCAAGTCTCCTGCCAGCCTCTCTGAATACACACAATTCTTCCCCAGCAAGCCTGGGCTCACAGTGCTCACACATGTAAGATATTATTTTGATGTTGCTGTGATAATTCTGAGAGATTATAGCCACCATAACATTACCTCAGGCATGGTTTACATTTAGGGGCCGATTCATGGAATAAATGTGCGCCGAAAAGGGGAGCGCAAGTGTGAAAATCGCAGCGCAAGAGTGAAAATCGCAGCGCACGCGTGCCAAAGCCACGCACATCGATTCATGGAATTCATTGTGCGTGTAAATCCTGGAATGTGCGCTAAAATCGTGGGTGGCGCACGCGGGCTTAAACGGCGTGTGCTACGCGCACAGGGAAAGCGCACATAGTGCAGCGCACACAACAAAAGTGGGCGGAACACGGGGCGTAACATGCGGAATGGGGAACAACGCGTGAAAATGTGGGCGTTACGGGGGAAGTACAGGAGGTAAATGCTTGCAACGCCCACACGCGTGCCAACAACATGTATTCATGGAATCGAACAGGGGAAAGGCGTGCGCCAAAAAAGACGCGCTAATCCAGAAACACGTACGCCAGCAGGAAGCAGGTGTAAGCGGCCCCGCGCAGCATAAAAGTGCAAGCAAAAAACAAACAGGCTCAGATGATACGATGAATATACTGTGCCTCACAGCAGTGGTCGTGGGACACCGCAGGAGGAGGAGGATAGCCAGGTCCCGCATTTTTTTTACCCAGGACCAGCCTTTCTGGGATGCCTGATGACCAGGTTTATGGGAGGTACAGGTTTCACCTCACATAATCCTCGACCTGGTGAGTGAGTGGGAGGATGACCTCACATCACCCACCCTGTGCTCGCAAGCACTGAGCCCCTTGGAAAAGGTGCTCAATGTACTGCACTTCTTGGCTACTGGTTCATTTCAGCGGACAAGTGCCATAGTGGGGGGTGTGTCACAGGCCACGCAGTCACGCTGCCTACACCGGGTGTTGGCCATCATGACTGCACACCCTTTGTCCGCAGGCACATATACATGCCCAGAACACCTGCAGAAAGGCAGGCCGTGGTCCAGGACTTTTACGGGGTGGCACACTTCCCCAAAGTGCTAGGTGCCATTGATTGCACCCATGTGGCTCTACGTCCTCCCAGGGCCACTGAGCACATATATCGAAACCGCAAGCACTGGCATTCAATCAACATGCAGGTAGTATTTGATGCCAAGGGAATCATCACTTCAGTATATGCCAACTATCCAGGGTCAAGCCATGACAGTTTCATTTTCAGAATGTCACCCCTAAACCGGGACCTGGAAACTAGGCGGCATGGCGATACATGGCTGATTGGTGAGTATAAATGCCTCTGCACATGCATGCATGTCAAATAATGAGTAATGTGAAAACCCCACTAATGATAGCCATCATCACCTCCCCAGGTGACAGTGCCTACCCTCTGAGCACCTACATGATGACGCCAATTCGGAACCCCACCACTCCACCCGAGGTAAGATACAACACAGCCCATATTGCAACCCGGGGCATAGTGGAGCACACACTCGGAGTGCTCAAGTCACGCTTTCGCTCCCTTGACCGTTCTGGTGGGCAGCTGCCTTATGCGCCCCCAGTAGTGTGCAGGATCATATTGGCAGCATGTGTCCTGCACAATGTTGCAACCCGACGGAGCATGCCGGTGGACATGGTGGTGCCCCCACATCCCCAACCACATGCACGGCCGCTGCGCATGGGAGGTGAAAGGGCACGTGGTGAGGCAGCCCGTAACCAGCTAGTGGCAAATTACTTCATCTAAAATCCCACCCCTGCGGAGTGCACACAGCCCTGGCACATACCAGCTGACAATCAATGATGATAACAAAAGGGACAGTCAACTGTCACAACCATACCAGCCTGAGATTGGTCACCTGGAAGTGTTACAATGTGCGCATCCCTACCTACTTAGAGGCACCCAATGCTGTGTCACAAAAAGCCACACATTCATGCAGCATGAACAACCTCCTTGCAAAATACCACATCAAAATAGTGGCATGTCACCCAACCCCTCCCCATCTCAGCTACCCAACACACCATGGCATGGCATGCAATGTGAAAGCAACCAAATGAATGCATAACACATGACACAAGTGTCACAAAGTGCACTGTCCGAAATGGAAACAGGCCACAGAAAATATGCTCCCAGTAATCAATCAAAAACAGCACACATGAACACATACTTACCAGCAACACAAAACAGCAGCACAGGATAAAACAGTGGCAACACATGACAGTAAAAAATGAAAGTAGTGCAAGTCTCACAACCTGACTAAGGCAGCACATCGACCCCTTCCAACTGCAAAGTGTAATGCATACAACATGAACTGCATCTGCAAAGGAGACAGCCTTGTGAAGACATGAAGAAGCTATATGTATATAAGGAGAAAGAAATGGATGCACAAGCACATATCAATACACCATGCAGTGTAGAATCCAACAACAATCCCCACTAGGGATGTACACATAGTTTTGCCTAAACACAACTCATGGGAGCCCAATGTCACTGTGTAAGTTACTGTCACTTGGTCACATCCTTTGCAAGCCCATGGAAAGGGGAAGCAGGAGGGGTGTGGGTGTCAGGAACCCAAGCATCTAACCCAAAGACAGGACAAGCCTGCATGTGCCCAGCTGGAATACACAGTGGATGCCCACTGGAGCCACACCAAGCAACAAACTGTAAAAAAATAAAATAAAAAAAATTAAAATAAAAAATGGCCATGTGTGGACCAGGGGGGGGGCCACCCAGGAGTGACGAGGTACAGGGTGCACCCCAACACCCACATGCGTGGATGTTGAGAAAAAAAAATACCTCCATGGGCGCATGGCCTGCACGGCTACGCTACAGTGGGAGAACTGCCGTCGCTGTCATCACCCTCTGCTGCTACATCAGGAGGTGGCGCGATATGGGAGGCAGCCCACGCAAAGCCCTGGTATGGTCCTTCATGGCAGCAAGCATGCAGGTCTGGAAGGTTTGGTTCTGCAGGATGATGGTACGGAGATCCCCATGCAGCACCTCACGGGTAGCACACATTTCTGCCTGCATGGCCTCGCGTAATACCCGGATCTCAGCACGGGTTGCCTGGAACTCAGCTGAGAGTGAACATGTGAGCTGCTCGAGCTGCTGTTCTGACCTAAAAATCCGGGAAACCTCAAGTTCACCCAGTGTATCTCTGAGGGACCCGTGTTCTAACCTCAGGGCTTCCCTGTGGGCCTGTGACTCTACAGATATGGCTGCGTGCAGAGAATCCAGTCCAGCCCGTCGGTCCCTGTTGGACGCCAACATGTCCTCCCTGTGTGATTGGCAAATGGAGTCTGTTGCCTGCTGCTGGAGCTCCATCTGCCTTTCAGGGGGGAGAATGGAAGTGGCCACCCTATCCATTGCCTGAGCCATCATTTCACAAAATGCCCCCTGTTGTGCTGCTATACTGTGTATGGAGTTCTCCCACACAGTATTGCCTGGTGGCGCACGGCCACCGCGTTGGCGGGCACCACACCTGTTTGGGGTAAGGCGATCTGCACCTTGCTGTGCTGGCAATGCCTGAGGCTGCAGGACTGCATTCCTCCTTTGATCTGATGGCTCAGGAACAGGAGCAAATATTGTGGAGTGTGACCCTGCATCTGTAACCGCCAAAGGCAGACTTACCAACGCTGAAATCCCCATATCTACCCCCGGTGCAGGTGGGTTGGACAGAACAGCATCCCTGCCAGAAACACTCACCTGCGACGGCACATATGTCTCAATGTCCGATTCAGCACCTGATTCATAGAGTTATGCGGAGGTGTACCCAGAGACACCGGTGGACAGCACGGTCTGTAGGACAAATGGGTTTTCACCCACCACCACCCCACGTCTCCAGTGGTGCCCGGTTGTGGCTGTGATTCCTCCTGGGTCTGCACCATTTCCTCCTCCTCAACAGCTTCAAGTGCCTCATCACCTGCAAAAACATGAAAGATAACAAATGGAAACAGGCATGAGCACCATAGCACACACATAGGCCTGACGAGGCAGAGATCCAGTACATAAATTACACATGTCCCACATGACCATAACCCTGGCATGCATGCACTGTCAATGAGTTGGAAGAGGAGGCAAAAAGCAGACACTGAGGACTCCAAGATGGAAAAGCAACACATTTGCTGCATGCTGGATAGCACTAGCATCACACATTAGCCTGTGAGTGGCATGTCCAATACACATACATGACACATGCCAGCACAGAGATGGCACATAGCATAGCCATGGTACATTTGACAAGTACAGCCATATGGTAGGAAATAAGTACTGTCACCCATCCATGTGAGATGGACATCATGAGATAAAACATGAAAAATAGTGTGACAAAACACGCATGTGCCACACGCTGCAACAGATCCAGTGTTCACTGATACAGTGATGGCAGGCAGATGGATACATCAATGGTTGTTCACTTCAACATGACAGAAGACAACAGTCATGTTCAACATTCAAACAGGGCCCAAACATTATTGTGTGCAGGTCATTACTCAATCAGCCTGTATGGTTAAATCATTCCCATAACAAGGTAATACATGTGGGCCATTGTGGGGTGTAATCTATGACAGAAGTATGTTACATTTGTGAAAGTATGGCAAAAAAATGTGTCGTAAAAATGGCAAGGATTAAAACAATCAGGCTGAATGAACAGGAAAACATTTTGAACAATGTTGTTGCAAGATGACAGTTGAAGGGCAGCTGCAGTTATCTGGTGCAAATTGGCAACTGTGGTGAGAAGGGATACTGTCATACCCAAAACCAAGGGCAGGGAATGGTTTGGAGGGACCACATGGGTGACCCATACCAGTTATGACTACACAGCCTCACCTGGCACTCAATCAGAACACATCACCCAAGCAACATACACATGGATTGCACACACATGCATGGGCACTCACCGGACAATGCTTCAAGATCTGATAGGTCTCCCACGCCTCAGATCTGATCCTCTGTGATGAAGCCTCCAGCGACAGACTCATGTTCAGTGAGTTTGATGTCCTCTGGTGGAGACCCACCGCCAGTCACCAGAGTAGAGGCATGATTGGAAGCCAGCTTGTTCTTTGCTCTGCGTTTCAGGTCATTCCACCGCTTATAGCAATCATCAGCTGTGCGCTTCACGAATCCAAGGGAACTAATGCGGGTCGCAATGGTCTGCCAGTGGGCCCTATGTTGAGCAGGTGTAGTCTTGCGCCCTGCAGTCACCACCATTTCGTGGCTATGTGCCAACACATAGGCCACAAGTGCATCTAGTTCGGCGTCATTGAAGCTAGGCTTCCTTAACGTGCCGGAATGTGTAGCCGTGTCTGGGGTCCCAGCCTGTAGTGCAAGAGCACCCTTCTTCTTCTTGGAAGGTGGTGAGGATCCTGAGTGGCTTACGCCGCTCTGGTTGGTAGGGGCAGAAGCGCAGGTGGACTGGGTACTGGAAGTTTCCAAAGGCACAATGACCAAAGGTCTCACTGCAGGCATTGGCTGCAGGGTGATGTTAGTAGGACCAACCTCGGTGTGATGGACTTGGACCGACACTGTCCTGGCTGGGAGACTCGGAGCTGGGGTGGATTGACCTGCAGCTACCCTGCAGCCTCCTCACCCTGGCTACTTGGGGCAGCAGATAACATTGCTGCCCCAGATCCACGTGGCCTGATGACAGCAACTTTCACCGCCACACGTGGCTTAGACTTGGTGACACGGAAGTCAGCCTGGGAGTCATCATGTGCCGGTTCAGTTGACAATATGGGCTGGTTTAACAAGGGCTGAGCTGGGTTGGTGTCAGTTACATTTCCCCCAACCATTGGTGGGGGGGTATAGGTGGCCCTGATTGGTCCTCCACACACTGGCCTCTCGGGCCACCCGGCACATCCTGGCCACCTCCCCTACCGCACCCACCTCGCCAACCTCTTTCAGCTCAGCCACCTTTGCCTCCGTTACTGCTTGGTCGCCTTCCAACCATGTAACTGACGTTGTTGTGCGTATGGGAGTTGCAGTAAACAATTGTCCTGGGCAATTGGGGTGAAAGGGGTAGGGTACTAGATGGAATTCATACCCTAGTGCTCTAGCAAGGCTGTCTTTGACCCCTGGGGGAAGATGACAGGTCACGCAATGCACAGCCACCCCGAAAACAATATTAAACATGCACGCAACCCCTGGTAGACCAAGTGCATGGAATAATGAACCCGCACTATGCTGTGGCACCCAGAAACACAAAAATAAGCGTACGCGTGAAACACAATGACCTCTGAAGGGGTACGCGACACACGGGGGCAACCACAGTTGGAGAATACATGCGCGACTCACCGTCTGCCTGGAAAAAGAACGTGAAAAAGACACGCGTGAGCACGTTGGCAACACCCCCGCCAGAAGAAGAATTGAACGCTGTCTGAGTAAACAGGGAGTACGAACTGGAACCGTTGTGATGTAATCGCGTGTGAACCGACACGAAGTACAAGAATCATCCGCTCGCTCCCCACAAAAAGCACGCACGAGAAAATGGCGTCATACGCGTGCCTTTTGAGCCAGCCTACACGTGCAATGTCACTTACGCGCATACGCGCTAAGGCCTTTTCCTCCAATTGCATGCAGTGACACCCGGACGTGCAGTTATTGCATGTGTACAATCAACAAGCAACCGTGTTGATAGCAACGCCCTTGCACGTGACGTCAGAGACGCGCTTACATGCTAAGGGCCTTTCCTCGAATTACACTTTGACGTGCAGGTTTTTCACTTGCCAAATCACTCCATATCAAGCTGGCCACGCGACAACACACGGAAGACCACGCTCCTGCCCAAAAGGCCATTTTCCTGCCCCCCAGAACCCCGAGCACGCTCTCACCTGCCATCTGGTGCTGCGTGCCTGCCTGCTGCCCACGTGCCCTGCTATTTGGTGCCTGCACGTCAGCCATCTGCAGTGGTCCAGTTGCTGTGTCCACCCCTGCTGGAACAGAAGACTCCCGACTGGGATACCATCGCTCCACAGCCCAGCCCCAGGACCCAGTTGCCCAACCACACCTGCCTCGGGGGTTGCCATGTTGGGGCAAACGCCATCAGAGACCACTGGCAGCCCCCAGCCAGAGAGGCAGAGGGCTACCAGCTTCAGCGATAAGGAAGTTGGTACCCTGGTGGAGCAAGTCCTGGGGCATTATGATGCCCTCTTCAAAACATCACGCGCCAACAAGGAAGGACGGGAGAGGATCTGGGAGGATGTAGTGGTTGCCATCAATGCGGAGGGGGTGGCAACCTGTGACATCAAGCACGTCTGGAAGCGCTGGGAGGACTTCAAGGCCCTGACCCTCAGCAAGGCCCGGCACCTCTTGAAGGCAGAGGGGTGCCGGGTCAGCCTGAGCAACATCCATATGAGGGTCCTGGAACGTATAAGACCAGCGCTCCACGTCCAGATCCTTCAGAGGAAGACCCATCTGGAGTTGAGCGGTAAGTGGCCATGCATTGCTGTGTGAAACAGGGCATGTTGCAGTGTCCTGGTAGTCAGCTACTTACCTGTATGTGTGACATAGGCCATGTATGGATGTGTGTGTGCAAGGACATCATGGTAATGCATGTGAGACCAGTCATGCGTGAACCTCATGGATGGTGCATGTGTTCCAGTGCAACATGGGGAGCAGCATGCGGAATGCACACATGAATGAATGCCTGTCTCTGTTCTTGGACATGGATGGGGTGTGAGAGATGGGTGCTGCTCTCATGTACATGTATGGTGTACATGTCTGTGTGTTTGAGAAGCGTGTGTGTGACTTTGAAATGCCATGAATGCATGACACATTTCCGTGACAATGTGTTGATTCACTTATGCAGTCTAGTGATTCTTGTATCCACTGTGTCTGTGGTATACAAGCCCTGATGCATGACCCTCCGGTGATGTGTGTGCATGGCATCAGTATGAGCCATGATGCATGTGAGTTTGAAGCCAACATTTCTGTCAATAGAGGCCCTTGTACATGGATGCTGATGTTGATTGCAGGTGCCGTGCCTGTTTCTGCATGTGTGTTGCCTGCATTGACCCATGTGTTGTGGAGGGACAGGATGGAAGTGACGTTTGACAGTGCCACTCATGTGTTATTGCTTCCTGTCTAGGGGACTATGTCTCCCTCTATGCAGCGTCGAGTGAAGAAGAGGGCGGAGATGACACTGTGGAGCAAAGCGGCGGGGATGCCTCCACCGGGCGGCGACGCAAGGCCCAGCCACCCTCCCAGGAATTGCTATCATCTGGGAGCGAGGGGACTGGTGCTGTGTCTGCCACTATGGCTGTAGAGGAAGGGCCAGGTCATCTGGCACTCCACTACCTGTGGACGAGGAGACCCCTGACTGTATGGGTTCCGTCCTGATTGGTGTTGCGTTGTGCAGGCTTGTCATTCGTGATGACGTGCGTGCTTCCAGGGGGGACCACGCACGCCATCATGAAGAGCTGCTTGCCAACGTGGCACAGTTGGGAGGGGCCTTGGTCAGAGTGTTCCTACATGTGTCGAGCACTCTGGCGGCCCTCTCCTCCTCTGTGTAGACTATGCACCAGTCATTCTCCCTGCTGTCTTCCGGCCCAGATTCCACCAGGCCCCCCTGTGGACTTGGCCCGACCAACGCAGCCAGCTTGGTGGAGCTCCCATCCCTGCCACAGTCGGGAGTCGGAGGTCCAGCAGGGCTGGACACCCCACCAACTGGAGACCAGCCGATGGAGGATGTACCGGCATCATCGGCCAGGGCACATGGACAGCAGCAGCAGGCTCAAGGTGGGAGCAATGATGGCTCTGGGCCATCAACATCAGAGGGGCAGGCATTGGCCAGAGGGCAGGAGGACCATGGAATGGGAGTGTCTTCCGTGTGGCTGCGGTTGGGCCAGCGGATAGATGCGGAGTGGCGGCGGGCAGAAGGGGCATGGCTCACCATGGTCAGGGCAGAGTTCTCCATGCGCCGGGCGTTGAGGCGGGCTGAGGGCCTCGAGGCAACTCGCAGGGAGTTGGAGGTGGACATGGCGTTATCCCTGCGAGACCTCAGGGCCAGGGAAGAGGCCCACCTCCAGAACATTGACATGGAGTTCGATGATGCCCTGGACCGGGAGATCACAGAGTGAGCCACAGGACTTGCCCGTCGCCATTGTATATAGTTAGTGAGTGGTAGGTTTCCTTTCTGGTTTAATTTATTTTGGGGCGCTTGGACAATGCCCCGTGGTTTTGTACATAGTTCTTCATTAGGTCGTTTTTTTTGTCATAGGTTCATTTCAATGATTGGGGACATGGACCCTGGATTTGTACTTTGTAAATAGTTGGACAATGGATTTGGGTTCTTATTTTTTTTCCATGGATCAATGGTTTTTTATTGTTTTTTCACTTTGGATTTGGTTTGCCGGACTAACACTTTGGACACGTGCTTTTGGATTGCATTGGATTTTGCTATCATGCATTTTTGGTTTATATTTTGGACATGCATCTTTTCAATATTTAGTTCCATTTTTGTGTGTTTCATTTCATTCCCTTGCTTTTGTGTTTAATACATTTTTATTTCCTACTTCAATGTGTGGTATTCTCTCTTTGGTTTCATGCATGTCACAATGTGTGTTTTCTCATTCACATGCACCCATTGTGTGGGCGTGATGGAAATATGTTGATGTGCATACTTGCCATTTGGGATGTATCATGTGATGGGGATTTCATTGTGGGGTGTATGTCATACCTGGTTGTGTGTTTGGACTGGGGTGGCGTGGGGTGTGATTTGGGGGGCCATAAGGCCCATGATTGTGGATCGTCATGAGGTGTTGGGGGGGGACATGAGTCGGGGCCTGCTGGCAGGTGCCTGACACTGTTGGGTGGGTGTGTGGGTGGGGGGACATGAGTCAGGGCCTGCTGGCAGGTGCCTGTCACTGCTGGGTGGGTGAGTGGGTGGGGGGACATGAGTCGGGGCCTGCTGGCCTGGGGAGGGGAATGAGGGCACACCTGGGAGGACACACACTGCCAATTTGCGTTAGGGCACACCAGGAGTACACATACCCCTCTTGTGGCAGTGAAAACCTTTGTAAACCTCCCCGCGCACCCCCGAAATACACATATCCCACTCCCCAAGGCCTATCACGTGTAATTCTCCCCGCGCACCCCTCAGAATACACGTACCCCGCTCCCCACGGCCTATCGAGTGTGATTCTCCACGCGCACCCCTCGGAATACACGTACCCCGCTCTCCAAGGACTATCATGTGTGATTCTCCACATGCACCCCTCGGAATACACGTACCCCGCTCCCCAAGGACTATCGCGTGTGATTCTCCACGCGCACCCCTCGGAACACACGTACCCCGCTCCCCAAGGCCTATCATGTGTGATTCTCCACGCGCACCTCTCATAATACACGTACCCCGCTCCCCAAGGATTATCGCGTGTGATTCTCCACGCGCACCCCTCGGAATACACGTACCCCGCTCCACAAGGCCTATCGCGTGTCATTCTCCACGTGCACCCCTCGGAATACACGTACCCCACTCCCCAAGGACTATCACGTTTGATTCTCCCTGCAAACCCCTCAGAATACACGTACCCCACTCCCCAAGGACTATCACGTGTGATTCTCCCTGCAAACCCCTCAAAATACACGTACCCCACTCCCCAAGGACTATCGCGTGTGAAAGTACATGCGTACCCCAGTAATACACGTACCCTGCTCGCACAAGGCCTATCGCGTGTGAAACTGCATGCGCACCCCCAGAATATGAGCAGGCAGCCCATCCACCCTCCCCATACCCCACAGGCAGCCCTTCACCACTGGGCATGCCCCGCAGGCAGCCCATCCACCCTGGGCATGCCCCGCAGGCAGCCCATCCACCCTCCCCATACCCCGCAGGCAGCCCATCCACCCTGGGCATGCTCCGCAGGAAGCCCTTCACCCCTGGACATGCCCCGGAGGCAGCCCATCCACACTGGGCATGCCCTGCAGGCAGCCCACTCCACAGGGGGGACTTTTCCCACGTTTTACACGTGATTTCACTGGCGCAAGTGGGGTATGTGTATTGTGGGGCATTTGTGGGTAGTTTTACATGCTATTGGCCTAGCGTGAGCGGGGACGTGTATTCTGGGGCGTGCGCGGGGAGTTTTGCACGCTATTGGCCTTGCACAAGCAGGATACGTGTATTCTGGGGCGTGCGCAGAAAGTTTTACATGCCATTGGCCTAGCGCGAGCGGGGTATGTGTATTCTGGGGCGTGCACGGGGAGTTTTACACGTGTTTTTGTGGTTTGGGTGCTGTGTGCTGGTCCACTGGCCTTTGCGCCATGTACTGGATTTGTGCGCTGTTCATGGCTCAAGGGGCGGGGTTAGGGGCCTAACTGGCGCTGCTGCAGGGTCGCTGCGCCACTCTGCGCCACGGCTGGTTATGGATGTTGAAATCCATGAATACGTTGTGTGCTGAAATGGGTTTTGGCGTATGCGGCATGCGGCTGGCGCAGACTGCCGGGACGCACACACTGTGCCCCAGCCGCGTGCACCACTTGTTCAGCGAATTCTATTAATTACCCTGTTAATGTTTACAACTGCCACCATGATAGTTACACTTATAGTTATGTGGTTTGGGAACAGGGCTGGATGTCTTAAATGCAGCCCCAGTGCTGAAGTGACTTGGCAATCACTGCAGCTGCTGAATGAGCACACGTGACTCCTGAACCTGCTCTGTGCCACTGGAGAGCAGGCACTGCAGATCAGGATACTGATCCAGCAGGGCACAGGTGTATACAATGCTTCTGGCATGGAGCTTATAAAAAAGGAGATCTGGTTAGCAGAACACACTTTCTGTGATGCCATTACCTGAATCATTGTATTAATTAACAAACATTTAAAAGCCAGAGCTTTTCAACCCTTGCCATGTGGCATTTGATCATATTAACTGTAGCAAATATTTTATACCTTAACATAGTCAGAATAAGATGTGTTTTGTTTGAAAGAATAATGATGTTTTTTCACTGTAACGAAAGATGCAGGCCTTTATCTTAAGAGGCCCTAAATCAGTAAGTGTAACATGTTTACATTAAACAACATTTTTTGATTCAACTCAACAATAATCCTCTGAGCATATATTACATTACTGCACTTAAATGTCAACAATCTTAATTTTCATAGTGCATAAAAAGTCGAACTGTTACGGAAAATACCATTGTGAATTTCAGTATGCAGTTCTCGCACCAATGTTATTAGAACATTTCCTAGCTGTTTAAGAATACTCATACCATGTTATTTATTCTCTAGATGGGATTGTTTTGTTTTCTACATAGTTTTTGGTGTTGTGTTTGTTGATGTTGTATTGTCTGTTGTAGTCGTTTTTTAGAATTTTACGGTCGGATAGAGATTTGTAGTAGTTTATTAAGGACTTGCTTTTATGTATCTCAATATGATTATATTTGATTGTTTGATTCATTTATGCATCTTGTAATTTGAGTGCAAATCCCTGAAGTTATGGATATGTTGATGTCACCTTTCTTTGTACGGCTTATTCTAAAATTATTAATAAACTGATCCAAAAAAAAAAAGAATGCCACTTTTTCATTTGAGTATGTAAGCCTACCTTGCCCACAGTTCGTTCCTTCCATTCAGAGATCCTGTTAAATATCTAACCTAATGATGCCAGAGCTACACTAATCTCCTAGCTGGACTGTCCATTAAATATGGCAAATGTGAACCAAAAACATAAAACCTTTAGGCTGCAACCCCCACAAAGTTTGCCAAAGAATACCCTTTAAGGTAAATACTTTATTTACAAGGTGGCTATCTTCACATTGAAAGAGCACCCCGAACAGTGGTACTCTTTTTTCTGTATTGTGGAGCCCTATAGCTGTTCTGTCTGGCTGGAGGCCCAGCCCCCAAAAGCTACGAGGAACAGTGCCTGGTAGCTTTAGTGTGCCACTCTCCTCTGGTCAGAAGAGGCTAAAAAGATTTCCCAGCTTGGAGGGATCCTGTAGATTATTTTGTGGTTACCTTAAGGCACTGTGCTAGCAAAAAAGAAGGAGCGTCAAGTTGGGACTAACTGTTTTTATCTTGGTCAGTTTTTTAAAGAAAACAACGAGGAATTGATCACCAAAGAAAAAAAAGTTCTACCGAAGTACCTTTTGTTCACTATGTTCCTGCGCACACATGCACACATAGGCATCCACACAAACACACACGCACCATTTGGTATTTGTAAAATGGGCCACACACATTTACAGTCTGGAGTACTTCCCTATATAAGTAGTCAACAAGAAATTAGCAAAACAATGAAAATATAATGCTTAGAAGAGAACATTGTAAGCAAGAAATATGATTATTCAGAAACCCAAAGCAAAGCATAGAATATGAAACTATTATTTCAGTACTCTTGTTTCAAACAGCCCTGTTGGATGAATATGTGGAAAAGTGAAGTCATAACTAGATTTTTGTTTTCATTTTTCTTACACAAGGAACTCTTTCCTTCTAGAAAAAGGTAATTTGTAGGTTGAAGAAATGTTTTCACTTTCGGACACGTGCAAGCTCCCAGCTGAAGACATCTGGTGAGGCCTCAGACTAAAACACCCTTCCTTTCTAGGAATCAAATATGATAACATTGACTATTTACAGAAGAGTGCAGGATAGAGTTCCAGGGATCGAAATTGCGATCATATGTGCAGTAATTATAGGTAGATCCTGCGTATCCCGCATTAGCCAGTGACCAGGAGCTGCCACTGAGGAACGAGGCGCTAGTACATCGTTTTCCTCAAATCCAACTTGCTTATGAGATGTAAACATATCATTTTGCCCATTATTTATGACCCTTTATGCTTTAAATGTTGTATAGATGTTTTCTGTTTCTTTATAGATTGTCCCAAATACACAGAGTTGAATTCACATAAGTGTGTTTGTTGGACATCAGTTGGCCTGTGGAGCCAAAAGTAGCCCCTGGTAGCTGTTGGCATCAAGCTATCCAGGCAACCAGCAGGAGCTAAATAGCCCCAGCTCCCCTCAATTTCGAACCCCAAAGCTCTATCTCTACATAGTCCTCTCAGAGCTCTCTCATAGCTGTGTCCTTGATTTCAGACCAAGGTCCAGAGATCCAATCATTATTACTGTCCTCAAACTAAGTAAAGAGGCACTAAAATATTTGTTTGGACCTTTAGTTCTTTCTGAATCGTACAGTGACATAAAGTTCACTGATTGGTTGATATCAACGGTAGAGAGGAATTTTCTACAGGCAAAACCCTTACTTTTTTAACTGTATTTTCCTTTTATTCAGAGCCAACGTTCCACTCCCGCTGTGTTCTCGACACAAAATATGAGTTGCTGATCGTGGGGTGAATTGTAGGAAAATATTTTTTTGGGAAATATTACAATGCATATTCAGTGTCTTGTCGAAAATGAGGGCCTTGTATTCTATGACAGTTTGGTATAAATTGTTAGTCTAGTTTTCAAAGCATTCCATACACATAAGAGCAAACAGGGCATATAATTTCCATGGTGTGATACTGATTGCATAAGGGTAAGAGGCCACCTTAGGGCGGCACTTAGGACAAATAGTACAAAACTGATAAGGTATCTTAGAAATGAGTATAAGTTTGTCATTTCCCAAAAGGAAAAGAAATGACAGATCTGCTCTGGAAAAAGCATATGCATGCGCTTTTAATAATAGAAACCAAAATACTGCTAGTAACCAATGGTAACCAATGATACAGTTGAATCGAGCTGCCGGGAGGTACCATCCATAACGGGAACCAGTTGTTATAACCACTTCTAAGAGATGTATTACCGGGCTGGTATAGAGGATTATAAGGTGGACATATCACATATATGTACCAACACTGACAGTTTAGTGTTCATGAATATGGGGCTCAATGTTCATTCATGGCACCGAAACGAGGTAAACGGATGGCCTACTAATTGTTTTTTTTAAAGAAGAAGGAGAGATTTGGGTTCCAATATTAACTACATTTTTTAATTGTATCAATTCTGATTATGAGATTACAAGTTCCTGGTGCCACTCTATAATTATCCCTATCTTTAAAAAAAGGAGATAGCAATGACCCTGACAATTGCAGACCCAGTTCGCTAATTGATACTTTATGTATGATTTACTGACACATTAATGTGCAAGAACATATTAATATATCGATTGGAGAAAATAATATTTCAAACCATGCCCAAACAGATTTTAGAATGGGTGTAGGGCCTACTGAGCTAGCATTTAGGCTCTTTATGATACTCGACAAATGTGTGCTCGTGAACAGCACGTTTTGTATATTTCTTTTGTAGATTTAAAATCAGCATTTAATTTGATAGATTGCAGGAAATTATAACTGAGTTTGAAGGAACTAAAAATGGCCCCAGAAATGTCAAGAGCTATTGTTAAATTATATTAAGAGAACGCAGAGCATGTCATTTGGGGCCCTAGTTGAATGCATGGATTCCTTTGAAATAAATCATAGAGTGAATCAAGATTCTTTCATTCGCCAAAACTTTTCTCATTATTTGTGAAAGATTTAGTGTCTAAATTCTCCATGTGCTTGTGGATGCCCCTAATCTTGATGGTAAGAAGCTACCAATCCTATTATTTGCGGATGACGCAGATATATTTTCAAGGACACCCTGGGGTTAAGAAAAACCTGTTTAGCTTTCTCAGCTCTCTGTGAAGAAAAGGCTCTCTGCATTAATAGCAATGAAAATAAGATCATGCATGTCATAGGAGCAAGATGAAGAATTATTACGCGTAAGGATGACTGCATATATTATTTTTTTATTGCATTTTTAAAGCGCTCACAGCAGATATTGAGGCGCTGTTACAGGAATTGTTTATTTATTTATTTATGTATTTATTTTTGTTGCAATTAGGAAAGAAATCGGAGTCAACAGCTACCCTAGTCATTGACGCTTTCAGTAGTATTTTTGTTGCGTAATTGTTTTTTTGTCTTAGTTGTGTATTTATAACACACTTAAATACCCAGTGGTTTCTAAGTGCGTGTGTTGCTTCGTGTCTTCTTGCTTCCAAGGCAAGCACGTTGCCGCTGAGCCGTCCATCGTAGATCATCTTGACTATTTGGGCATCTGAGTTAGCTGCAAGGGATTGTCGGGCCAACATATTGAACAAATACAATTATGTTCAATAACAGTGGTTCTTCTCACTTTCTCTTAACATTATGGAGGACACACCATAGCACCCAGGTCTTTAACAGTAGGGTCCCCCGGGGCCTTTTGAAGTGTAGATTGGATAGGAGGAGTATAATCTGCATTGGCAACATTTTCCAGAGACAGCAGAAAAGCAGTTACCGGCCTGTTTCCTGTTTTTTCGCTCTTGCAGTTCTTTGTTTCCAGTCTTGCGATGTCATGGGTTCTGGAGGCGAGCTGGCCACGTGGAGATGGTGAGCTTTCCAGCCATCTAGAGTAGTTCTTTGGTTGTGACTGATTTGTGGTTATTGTATGCTCTCTTGAATATGATGCATGCTTGAAGGGATAGCCAGTGCAGCTCCTTGAGGATTGGGTTAGGTGGTTGAATTTTCTTAGTCATGTGCTGAGAAATACAACGCAGGATACAACAAGGAAGGGGGGCAATATTAACATATTAATTTACATACAGATATGTTTTATTGATATCCAGCAGAACAAACGTATCACGCAACTTTCAAATAGAGTACAGGGTAAAAACAAGATTGCAGCTGCAGCCACCAGCACAGCAGTTGGCTATGGTCTGCAACTTTCACAAGGTAAAGGGTTGCAGGATGCACCCTAATCTCAACTTGCATGTTGGGAGACACATACAAGTACAGACTAGATTACAACTATCAGGGGTTTATGTATGAGGGCTCAACATTAAAATAACGATGAATTGCAAAGCATTTGAGAGTTGTATCGTCTATGCAAACATACAGTTCTGCATATAATCACAAAGTTTGGAAGTCCTGCGTACCCTCACTGATGTGCCCTTAGAAAATTATATAAGTTTGGTAGTCCTGTGTAGTCTCACTAGGCTGTCCCCATACAATCTTGAAAGGTGTCTGAGGTGAGGCCAACATCTATGCTCTTCCACAGCTCTTATCTAGGGAGCTCAGAGAACCTTGGCAGAGTTTAGGTCTCCCAAATGTTTATTTGGGAGATGGCACCTTCAAGAAGGACATAAAACAGAGAGAAAAAACACATCTCTCCTTTACTTTGACTCACAATACATTCAAATATGTCAAAAGCGTACACCTTCTAAGCATAGACCTTTCTAACTCAAGCCATGGTGGAATTTTCACATTAAAAAGAGCAGAGCACTAACATAATACAATTGTGCAACACGGTGTAACTCTAAAATAGTACATCTTTGACAGGAGGATGATGAGGAATCGGAATTATTATAGTACATCATACTGAGACTCACACCCTAAGCTTTACATTCACAAAGGAAATAGAAGTAGAAGATTCTTCCGGTGTGATACATTTCAAGCCACAGTCTCCTGATTCCTTAAGGCTTCTCATATTGCCATGGAAAAAACACTTGGAGATGGGACCTAAATGGTAACCCACTTCATCTGTGACAATGGCAAGGAAACCTAAAAAGTGGGGACAGAACAGACTCATGTCTGCATGACCCAGGAATTCGTGGAACCACTCTTAAATGGATAGCTTCATTCCTCAAAGATCTGTACCAAATAACGATACTCTCCACCTACACCTTCGAAGCCCGAACAGTCGACACGGGAGTCCCACAAGGAGCATGCCTATCCGCCCTCCTGTTCAATCTCTACTTGATCACCCTCCCACCAATAATTTGTTTGCACAACATCCTGTGCTACAACTATGCCAATGACACTCAACTAATTCTAAAACTCCTGAAATCAAAACCCAACTCCCGACATGACCTGGCCTCCTGCCTCCTTGACATAGAACTCTGGATGACCCAAAGCCACCTTCTGTTAAACCCCTCCAAAACGGAAATCATGGTATGTGGCAACTCCAAACTTTTTATATCTCTCCTTTCCCAACAGACTCTCTGCGGTCCAATCAATCGTTATATAAAGACTGGACTACGCAAACCCCCTATACCTCGGAGTCCACGCGTACCAACTGAAAAAACTCCAAAGGGCACAAAACGCGGCAGCCCAATTGCTACTTGCGCTCGGCCCAAGAGACCACATCTCCCCAACCCTTAAGACGCTGCACTGGCTTCCAGTAGCCCGAAGGGTGACTTTCAAAACCTTGTGCATCTCCCATCGAGCACTGCACAAAACCGGACCTCAATATCTTCAAGACAAGCTAAAACCCTACCTCCCCCCACGCACCCTAAGATCAAGCTCAGCCGGCCTCCTAGTCATACCAAAGACAAACTCAATCAGGTTAGGCGGATCATCATTCTCAGCCTTGGCCCCCACGCTGTGGAACTCACTCCCACATCCGCCTAACTGAGGATTTAACGCCTTTCTGCAAACTGCTGAAAACCTGGCTCTTCCCCTAAAACCAACCCGTGCCAAACTAACTCAAACAGACCAACAGCAACTCAATGACACCAATCCATCAAACCACCTGATGCGAGAAACTGACAGCTAATAACCTCTAATATAAACTAGAAGGACAAACAGAATTAAACGAATAAAGTAGATCAAAGCAGTGAAATGGTTAATACGAATAAATCATACGGAAACAGTAAAGAGATTTAAACTCCTGAAATGGACAGAATGCATGCGGAGTGAAAAAAGTGAATGGCTTGGATGAATTAGTTAGAATGGATGAAACAGGATTGATTGCGCTGAGTGGAAGAATGCATGAGTGGAAGAACAGATACCTATATAGTTCGAAAGGGTGTGGAAATCGAAGGAATATGTAGATCGGATGAGTGTATGGAATGGATGAACATGTTGAGTGGATGAGTGTGTAGAGCGGCTGGATGTGTAGAACGGACAAGCGTGTAGCGCGGATGAGTGCGTAAATACAGAGATGCGAGTAGAACGCAGGAGTGCGTAAAACAGATGAATGTCCAGAACGGATGAGCGTAAACCGGATAAGTGTGTAGAACAGATGAGTAATGTGGAGCGGATGAGTATGTAGAGCACATGAGTGTGGATAACGGATGAATATGGAAGCGCGGAGAGTGTGTAGATCGCTGGAGCAGATGAATGTACAGACCTGGCGAATGTACAGAGCGGATGAGTGTATAGAACGGACGACTGTATAGAACGGATGAGTATATAGAGCGGATGAGTGTATAGAGCGGATGAGTCGATAGAGCGGATGAGTGGATAGAGCGGATGAGTGTATAGAGCGGATGAGTAGATAGAGCAGATGAGTGGATAGAGTGGAAGAGTGGATGAGTGGATAGAGCGGATGAGTGGATTGAGCGGATGAGTGGATAGAGCGGATGAGTGGATAGAGCAGATGTGTGGATAGAGCGGATGAGTGGATAGAGTGGATGAGTGGATAAGTGTACAGAGAGGATGAGTGTATAGAACGGATGAAGGTATAGAACAGATGAGTGTAGAGATGAATATATAGAACAGGATATTGCTGCTGAATGCGGGAAAAGCACAAGTGCTTAAAGCGGATGAGTGCGGGGAGCGGATGAGTGTGTAGAGGGGATGAGTGCGTAGAGGGGATGAGTGCGTAGAGGGGGTGAGTGCGTAGAGGGGGAGTGCGTAGAGGTGGTGAGTGCATAGAGGGGGTGAGTGTGTAGAGGGGGTGAGTGCGTAGAGGGGATGAGTGCGTAGAGGGGATGAGTGCATAGAGGGGATGAGTGTGTAGAGGGGATGAGTGCATAGAGGGGATGAGTGCGTAAAACAGATGACTGCATGGTACATGTGAGGGCATAAAGCGGATGAATGCCTGAGCGAACGAGTGCCTGGAGCGAACGAGTTCCCAGAGTGAACGGACGCGTTGCGTAGAGCGGAAGAGTATGTAGAACATACTAGCACAGATTGCATCCAATACTGATGAGTGCATAGAATGGATGAATACGTAGAGCTGCCGAATGCATAGAGCATGGGGAAGACAGGAGTGCATGCGTGAGGCAGACAGGAGTGCATGCGTGGGGCAGACACATGTGCATGCGTGGGACAGACAGGAGTGCATGCGTGGGGCAGACAAGAGTGCATGCGTGGGGCAGACAAGAGGGCATGCGTGGGGCTGACTGGAGTGCGCATGGCGGACTGGAGCGCGCGGAGTGGACTCGTGCGCGCAGGGCGAGCTGGAATGCATGAGTGCATGGAGTGGACCGGAGTATATGGAGCTGACTGGTATGCATGGAGTGGATAGGAGTGCATGGAATGGACTGGAGCGCATAGAATTGCGTGATATATATAGTATGGTTTGGAATGCAGAGAACAATTGAAAGAGCATATAACCCATCATATCTCACCATCACACTTACTCTCTCCTTTACATCACCACTCAACTAGAACACAGAGATACTATGACACCATTCGGTATAACTGTTCTCCTACCAACATCCGCCGCTCACACTACATCATTCTAAGTAAACACTGCTGGTTACACCCCCCCCCACCCCAGCCAGGCGTTCTCCTCAGGCCTAACACAGCCACATCCGGTCTGGATAAATCTTGCCAGAACGAACACATACTCCTGATCTCTCAACCACCACACCTACCACTAAGAAGCAGCTATTACACGGATACCGCACGAGCTGCACACATACCCAGTGCTCACACGCACCTTTTGACTCTCTCTACTCTCTCTACTGATATGAACTTTGGTTCCCAAGGGCGTTAAACCTACCAGCGCCTTCATACCATACCAATGGTATATAAGGCGCTATATAAATGCAAAATAACAATAACAAAAATAATAAGTAATCTAATCTAATCACCCTACATTTCGTGCCAAACCATGTTCAAGACAGTCACGTATGAAAAGTGGTACGAGGAATAGAAGACAGAGAAAGATTTACCATTTCCCTATTTCATTCACTCACAAACATATACACAGTAGTGGCCATGAACACAGAGAAAGGGCTTACTGCACTGCAAAATCATTAGGCAAACTCATATAATGTAAGTACTAATAAGATATAACTATGAATATGTAAAGGGCACTTAATACCTTAATTGAATGAAAATCCACATGATTAGAAAATATAGACTTTGTGAGGAGGCCTGCAGATAGGGAGTGGAGGAACAGCACACCGAGGACAACCACATTGTAAGACCCAATGGTCAGATCGATGAGAATTAAACTAGTCTTGTAAGACCAAAGAAACAAAGAAGCAATATCCTCCTATGAGATTAAAAACTCACAAAGGGGATGGCTATTATTCGGGCAACATGTTAAATATGGCAACATGATGTACCTCATCATGCCTTTAAACTATTCCTCGCCAAGCAGATTGTTAATCAGCAGATCAAAATGTGCCTAAAGAACAAGAATCCCAGAAATATATCATGACTTGAAGTCTAGCTGAAAGTCATCTTCAAAGCAGTTCTCATGCATGCTTCAAGAAGTCTTTTCTATTGGGTTCCCCAGCACTCGTTCTGCATGCAGCCAACTCCTGTCTCTGATGCGCCATCAGCAGTCTCAGCTGTACCAGATTCTCCTGTGGCCATCAGCAGAAGGGGATCCAATATGGTAATGAGATTAGTAGTTCCCACAAACCCCTCTGAGCTCTTGAGCACACCTCAAGGCCATTACACATCCACAACATGACATAATGTAATATATCCACCATACTGGGGCAATGCAGACCCCTGTCGGGGCCTGCACTGCGGCCTCTGCCACAAAAGTGGCCTCTTCATCAAGCGGACATCAGTCTGTGGGAATACCTGCAGCCATGGGCGATGCCCATATGAAACTGAGCTGCCGCCGAGGGCCATACAAAGGTGAGCTCTGTTGGGCTAAATGCAGCTTTTAATATGAACAAGGATACTGTCACTGCACCCCATTCATTAACGGAGCAGAAGCTCTGATCAAAGATGGCTGCCGGGAGTGCATCAGAGAGGCCTGGGACCTGCAACATCTCTGTCCCACCTCTGATGTCTCCGTATTGGCTCTTGGCCAGAACTTCACCCCCAGGTGCGAGGAGCCAGCAGGCAATGCCACCCATCACAAAGGGCTTCCACTGAGGGCAATGCAGACCCCTTTCTGGGCTTGTCTGGGCTGAGATGGCCCCTCAATTTAGATCTCATCAAGGTATCTGCACTATGTTGTTGTGAACTATTTTGCATCCACTTTCCTGCCTGCGCTAATACCTGATCCTTCAACCATCCCACCCTCGCGCTTCCTCCCCCTAGCCCTCCCTGCACCTTAAACTATTTTTTCCACGCCCTCTTCCCACACTAGTGACAAGACCACTATACATACTATCCCTAGGCACTGCCACTGCCTGTCCCAAAGTCTGCAAGCCATGAAGCCCACCACCATGAGTATCTGCACACAGTGCCCCATGTTTCCTGACCTGCAACATCCATACACAGAAACATCAGACTGCAAGCTTGCATGTCCTTTACACGAAGGCTTACACAAGTGGCCTTGCAAACTCATGCCACACCCCCCCAAACAGGTTACCAACTGTCCGCATCATGCTGATGAAGACCAGAAGAAGCACAGCACCTCTAACTTCTTCAGGTCCTCCCCTGTTAGCAAACCACTCCAGGACAATCCGACACACACATCTACTGCCCCTAAGCAACTATATCCATACACTGTATCACCAAGCACTAAAGATGCTAGTAACCCCAGAAACTGGCATACTGACACCCTTGCTTTTCCTGACAAACTTACCCCACCATACCCTACGCACTACCCTGGCACTGGACACACCATGCCAAAAATGAACCCTCGCACATGCCTAACCGGATTTGCAACAAGGTGCCAAAAAGACCTCAGTATGCTTGATGGAAATAATCAACCCAACCCCACCCCATTGCTCCCACTGCCACTAGCAATATCAACCTAAACCAAGTGCACACCCTGAAAGATAGTCTGAGCCCAGAACAGAAATATTCTTCTCCCTCCCAACACCACCCCTGCAAAAGTGCACCTAGCCATCCTGAAAATAGGAACCATCTGGCCCTAGACCTATGCTGTGCCATGGTCAATGTTAGATCCATCCCAGCCCACCCTCTGCACATACATGGCCTCATCACTTCAAATTGGTTGGACCTCCTCGCCATCACAGAATCTTGGTTACACAATGCCTCCAGCCCAGCAATCTCCCTAGCCATCCCTCCCGGCTTTACCATTTACCGTTGTGACTACCCTGATGCCAGGGGTGGAGGGGAAGCTCTGATCGCTATAGACACTCTCAACATCAGACGGGCCACAGACCCGCAAATATCTGCCTGCGACCTGCTTGTACGAAAACTCTCACTCTCTCACACCTCCACCATCTCCATGTATATCATCTACCACCCACCAGGCCCACCTCTCACCTTCAAAGATGACCTTCTACATGTCCTTTTTGCGAACATGAAGCAGACCTCAAAATCTATTCTTCTAGGAGACTTTAACCTAGGGTGCAATGACACAGGAGACCCCAACGCGGCTGCGGTTGCCACCTCCCTCAACTCTTTAGACTTCACTTAAAGTATTACATCTCCCACCCATTCCAAAGGCACACTCTGGATTGGCTTGTGGATCTCAATTGCAAAGTGTCAATCTCTACAAACGTCCCTGCTCCATGGACAGACCACCAAATCATATCATTCTGTATTCCCAACTCCACTTCACAACCTCAAACCACCTCTCCCCTTCCCCCTACCATCGCTTGGAGTTCCAGAAACCTAACCAAAGAGAAAATCCTACTTCTACTGGATAGTTTGCAGCCTAACTTTCCATTAAGTTCTAACCCCATCACCTTGGCACTTCTCTACCATGAAACTATCAGCAAGGCCGTGGATACCATCGCCTCTATGGCCCCCCACAAAACGAAACCCAGCATCCACTGTAATGCATGGTTTATCCCCAAATTCAAAGCACTTCATTCTAGGAAACGGGAAGCGGAAACTAAACAGAGAATAAACCCCTCACCCACGTCCAAATCCATCTTCTCCGCTGCAAAAGCATAAAAACAAGCCATTCTTACAGAGAAAAAAAACATCTATAATATCAGAATTGCTAATGCCAGTTCTAACACGAATCACTCTCTGCTCTGGCATCTAACCTCACCAAAGAGAAATTCTGGTGTAGCAACATCCAGAATGCCCTGTTAGGCATTTAAAACCTTCAACCGCCAGGAAAGAATCAAACTCAAACATAAGACTATCCAAGTGCCCATAGTACCCCCTACCATTAACCCTACTCCTGTCACCCAGGCCGCCATTCCGCCATTCCAGATCCAGCAAGTCACGAAAGCAGATGCGACTGAGACTCCTTTGCTAAAACGCTTGAAACCATCCAGGTACAAAGTTGACCCATCCCCAGCCACTGTCGTCAAAGAATGCTCAAAAGTCCTGACATCCTTTGTTATGTCATTCATTAACGCCTCATTCTCAGCTAGTCAAGTTGTTGCCAGGCTGAAGGAAGCTCACCAATTACCATCCTATCATGACCGTCCCATTCCTACTCAAAATCCTAGACAGAGAAGCCTACCCCCAAGTCCAGCAATACTTTGGACTCACAGCATCCTTGGCATCCACCAATTCGGTTTCCACCCTGGCCACAGCACAGAATCCGCACTGCTAGACCTTAATATCTAAATGGACGAAATCATAGATACAGGAAAACTGGTTCTCCTTCTTCTCTTTCATCAGCATTTGATAATGTAGATCAAAAAATCCTCTGCAGTCACCTCTCCACAGCAGCCAACTTCAGAGCAGAAGCCATTACCTGGATCTCTTCTTTTCTAGCAGAAAGATCCATCTGAGTCTTTGCATACAATGCGCATACACCTCCTGCCCTATCTCCTGTGGGGTTTTGCAAGGTTCCTGTATCTCCCCGACACTCTCCAACATATTCACTGAAACCCTCTTTTACCTACTGGACTCCCATAACCTCTCATGCACAAACACTTGTGTACAGGCACGTTATAAATGACTTATATCATATGCTGACGATACCCAAATCCTTCTCCCACTCTCAGGTGACTACACTAAGGACTCTGCTGCCCTACTCGAGATCTAGCACACTATTCAGGCATGGATGGATGTACACTGACTTTACCTGAAATATGAAAAGACTGAGATTCTCCTCGTGGGCTCCCCAACTGTATGAAAAAAAACAGACACCCCCTACAGCGCCTTCACTATCGATGGGATTTCTAGATCTCTATACCATCCTCCTTTACAGTAAAACGCTAGGGATCTACCTAGACTCATATCTCTCTCACATCATGTGAAATCCATGACCTCTGCCACTGCTCACACTACAAAAATCATTAACGCCTGCAGGCCGTTCCTCTCCGTTGACAGCTACCTAACCATCTCCCTCACTGTCATCGTTTCAAGACTGGACTATTGCAACATCCTCTTCACTGGCACCACTAAGAGGAACATCCAGAAGCTGCAGGTAATACAGAACAATGCTCTCTGCCCCGCACTCAACCTACCGAAGCGGGAACATATATCTGTGGTGAGAAGAGATGCCCACAGGCTCCTGATTCAGGAGCATGTTACATTTAAAGCACTCTCATTACCCACAAGTGCCTCTCCAACACAGCTCGCTCCTCCTTACCCTGCCAAGATATTCACCAAAGAACACTCTACAAGACCTACCAGATCCACATATGCCCACCAACTCGTACCACCCAGATTCAGACTAGACAACGTGGGCATATCCAGCTACCTAGTACTAGCAACAAAACATTGGAACTCACTACCTCCAGCCTACATAGCAGAGAACTCCTACTGGGCCTTCCGTAACAAGCTGAAAACGGTGTTCTTTACATAGAATGACCCACACTGTTTCCCTTTATACTTTTGCCAAACAGACTTGATTGCATTGGTATTGTATCTGTCATGTATGCAATGTTGATCGCTGATGATGTAACTAGTGCCTAGATGCCTCACGACTAAGAGCGCTGCTCTAAATGTGAAAATAAATAAATACACTTGTAATGAGCTCCATGAAAGTTATGCCGGCCAATAATGGAACATCTCATCCCTTCTTTTGATTTCATTTTCTTAGTCAACACTCTGAAAACTATACAATAACTATCACTCACCCTTATGTTTTTATTTCCTTAGCTGTTGTGAGTTAAGGCTTTACGTTTTTGCCTACCTGATTTTTCCACTGTTCCCATTCATGCTCTCCTTGGCCCTGTTTCTTTTTCATCCTGCAGACCACAGTGTGGGTGCTACCCTAGAGAGGGTGACTATTTGCCTCGACACAGATAAGAAGCTATGCTTTAAGAGAGCTATGGTGGTGATTTCTGCAGTATGACATAACATATCTAAAAAAAGCCAAAGAAAAAGTAGTTTGATACATTCAAAAATTAAGTAAAAGATTGATGGGAGAGAGTAACTTCTGGGGTGGGACCATGCCTGATTTGCATATGGTCTTTCCCCTTTTGTAATGGCTTGGCAGGCGAAGAACGATGGTCTGGAGAGTTACCCAGAAAACTGCAAGAGGTCAGGATTAATTCAAAACTTCCAGCCATCACCTCTTTTGATTTACTTTAGATGTCCTGAGTGGGATGGGTATGCCCAGACGTTGGTCCAGTGCCTGCTGGGCCTAGAGACCCAAGCTTCTCCTCACTGCTGACACCTGGAGAGGCTGCAACATGTCTGGGGATGCTTGTGGTCTCACGCAGAAGGGATGTGACCAAGCAGGTCTGGTTGCACTGCCCCTTTTTGGGTGGGACCAGGCATGATTTGCATATTGTCTTTCCCCTTTTGTAATGGCTTGGCAGGCAAAGAACGATGGACTGAAGGGTTCTCCAAAGCAATGCCAGAGGTCAAGATTAATTTATTCAAAACATTCTAACTATCACCTCTTTTGTTTTGGGGAGAGAGTAACACACATAGTTTGTCAAATTAGGGCTACAACCTAACAATTGCCATCCAATTAGAAATTGGCATGGCCAAGTTCAGAAAAGCCATAATAAACGTAAACATGACGGCTTCAAAAATCACCTCAACCATTAGATATCAGAATACAGAAAAGACTAGCTTTGGTCTAGCAAATGTGTTCTGAATTAGCCTATGCCCCACACGAGTACACCGATGAGTGGAGGCTTGATTGCCCACTCAGCCCTCACACTTCTAGAAAACAAAGGTGAACATAATTATAAAAGTAGAACAGGCACAGTTAAGTGATACACCTCCTTTGCCTTTTGTGATAATGTGGGCTGAGGGAAGGCAATACTGCCAAGAGGTATGTGAATGTGAAACAGTAGCAACCCAACAGCAACGTACAATGTTCCTAAATAAAGGACTGTCTAATGAAGGTGCTATAAATATATATACACATATATACTTTAATTAAACACTCTATATGAAGAAATAACTAACCAGAATACACTATAAAAAATCAAGAACACAATATATGCAAGAGCGACGGATACAGCGCTCTGGGTAATGAAAAAAGGGATGAGAGGCAGATAAAAACCACAATGTTCATTAAAAAGGATATGCTCTTCAATACAAAAGGGATTAAAGAGGCCTAGCCATACTCTTGGGTCTAGAACTTGACTAGGGTATAGTTACCAGTCAACAATACCGTTTCTGTGCTTAGCAACAGTGAACCAGAATTCTTGGTGCTGTGTAGACGGTTCGATGCGGGCTTGAATGCGGCAGTAACGGTAGCCTGATGGTAGCCAGATGTGGAGCTGAGGTCAAACTGAGATCATTGCCGTTCAAAGTGACGCTTGAGCAATGTGGATTGTGGCGGTCACCAATTTTGGTTCGACGGTTGAGGTTCAACAGCAGACATGCTGATGATAAGAAATGAAAGGTGATTCAGTATGATGCTGTGGATGAAGGGTGTGGTTTGGGGAGAACACCATGGTCGGTTTGACCGTCGATGGGATCTGCGATGAAGAGTTTGGATTTCTATACAGCAGTTTGAGTGTTGCAGCCAGTGCAGCTTCTTTGTTCGATCCGAGGCAAAGACACACACAGCTGGTGCAGTGTGTCGGGAAACTGGTTTAAAGGTGCGGGACAGTGGTTTGAAGATTAGCATGTGCCAAAGCCAAATCCGGGGGTTCCCATAGATTTGAATGGGGTGGAATGAGCTGAAATCACTGCTTGCAGCGTTTCAACAATGAAAACACAGAGTTCTGGTTCTCTTCTTTTTCAGGTGCTGTGAGACACAATCTAGGGGTTCAGGGACAAGATTGGGCCTTGCTCACAGGCTTCGAAACACAGGGAAGGCTGGCACACACCTGCATGGGTCATTCAGCATGGTGACACCCGGGGTACCAGTGGGGCTGGCAGAGAGGCAGGTCTTGCTCCAGCAGCAGGTCACCCCAAATGTGCCCTGGGGATGATTAGGGAGCAGAGTTTGCCTCTGCCTTGGGCTGAGATCTCCGCTTCACAACTGGAGGACTTTGGAAAGGACTTCTCTCCCAACAGGTTCCAAACAAATTCTTCATGGGCTGAAGTCAGTAGATGAATTAGAGAAGGAGTGGGTGTCCCCTTCTTTGAAATGCACACATCCAAAGGTGATTGAACTAACTGAAGCCTGCTTTTTGTGGTCCAATCCTTGTTCTTGAGACACGTCGTCTTTGCCTTCTAACATCATACCCAAAGTCCTTTGTGCTACAAGAAGTGGAAGCGAAAGAAAGGAATGGAAGATACAAAATGAAAAGAGATGGTGGAATCCACCACCTATGCTGAGCTCCCTGCATCTGTACTAACCCCACCCTCCCCTTGTCAATAGCATCAAAGGCCGTTTTACTAGGCAACACCCTGGTGTGAAGATAATTTTTTGGGGATGGTTGCACCCTGTAATTCTTGTTTCCCAGGCCGGCTACTGCTTGGAGGCTTGCCTGCTGGAGAGAGGTGTTACCTGACGTCACAGAGGACCCAACAAGAGGCATAGCTTTTCAGTATCTTGCCCTGTCACTAGGAAGTGCTGGGCTGTCTGATCGGAATACACATAACCCTGATCTGGGCTCATAGTGCTGACAAATGTATGCTATCAAATTGATGGGGCTTGAATATGAGAGATACTAGGCACCATATCTTAAACTCAGGTATGATTTATATGTAAAGTTTACAACAGCCACCAGTATAGTAACTCTCATAGTTATGCGGTTTGGGAACAACATGTGTGCATATCTTAAATGCAGCCCTATGCTGAGTTGGTTTGCCTGTCACTGAAGCTGTTAAGCCGCCACCTGTGACCCCTTAACCTTCTCTTTGTGGCACTGGAGAGCAGGCACTGTACATCAGGGTACTGATCCAGCAGGGTGCAGGTATACACTATGATTGTTGCATGGAGCTTATGAAAAGGGAGATCTCGTAAGCACATTGCCCTTTCTGAGACGTAATTGCCATGACTGTTTAATTAATTGTAATACAAATCATAAAAGCCAGGGCTTCTACTGCCTTGCCAGATGGCAATTTCTCAAAGCATGATTAAGCACTGTACTGTGCCTACGAGCTGAAATGAGTAAGGGGTAACTGCTCTATCTATCTCTACAGTGCTGCTCACAGTGACGACATAGATCCAGGACATAGGAACGATTAGCAAATTTGGGAAATGTGTGATGGGGACCACTTCCTGACTTGTACTGCCAGTGATTTCCCAAGCAATGTCTACTCTCACATTGCAAGACGGTGTCTGCAGAATCATTGAGACACAGCTGTGTGGATAGCTGCTACACTGAGGGCAGTGTGCACTGTGCCTGCGGCAGAAAAACAGGCCCAATAGTCAAGCAAATCGCAGTCAAAGACTCGTTTTCATTATGTAAACAATTAACAGGGTAATTCATAGAATTTCGCAGAAAAGTGTCGCAAGCGGCTGGCGCAGAGTGTCCGCGTGCGATTGACTGCACCAGGCACGTGCGCTAAAACCGATTTCCGTGCACAGCGTATTCATGGATTTCAGGCTCCCAAACCAGCCGTGGCGCAGAGAATCGCAGCGACCCTGCAGCAGCGCCAGTAACGCCCCCAAGAACGCCCTCGCGCAAGGAAAAGCCATCAAAATCGCTAAATCATCGCAAAGGGCTGCGCTAACCCTGGACCAGTTCACCGGGCTGGCAAACAGCAAACGCCAAGCGGGGAACGTGTATTGCAGGGGTGCGCGGGAAGTTCCACACGCGACTGGCTCCGTGCAAGCAGGGTACGTGAATTTCAGGGGTGCGCGGGAAGTTGCACACGCGATTTCTGCAGGGTACGTGCATTTCAGGGGTGTGCGGGAAGTGCCACACGCGAATGGGCCAGTGCGAGCATGGTACGTGTATTCCATGGGTGCGCGGGAAGTTCCACACGCGATTTCATCAGGGTACGTGTATTTCAGGGGTGCGGGGGAAGTTCCACACGCGATTGGCCCAGTGCGAGCAGGGTACGTGTATTTCAGGGGTGCGCGGGAAGTTCCACACGCGATAGTCCTAGTGCGAGCAGGGTACGTGTAGTTCAGGGGTGCGCGGGAAGTTGCACACGCGATTTCAGAAGGGTACGTGTATTTCAGGGGTGCGCGGCAAGTTCCACACGCGATTTCTGCAGGGTACGTGCATTTCAGGGGTGCGCGGGAAGTTCCACACGCGAATGGGCCAGTGCGAGCATGGTACGTGTATTCCATGGGTGCGCGGGAAGTTCCACACGCGATTTCATCAGGGTACGTGTATTTCAGGGGTGCGCGGGAAGTTCCACACGCGATTGGCCCAGTGCGAGCAGGGTACGTGTATTTCAGGGGTGCGCGGGAAGTTCCACACGCGATAGTCCCAGTGCGAGCAGGGTATGTGTATTTCAGGGGTGCGCGGGAAGTTGCACACGCGATTTCAGCAGGGTATGTGTATTTCAGGGGTGCGCGGCAAGTTCCACACGCGATTTCTGCAGGGTACGTGCATTTCAGGGGTGCGCGGGAAGTTCCACACGCGATTGGCCCAGTGCGAGCAGGGTACGTGTATTTCAGGGGTGCGCGGGAAGTTCCACACGCGATTTCTGCAGGGTACGTGCATTTCAGGGGTGCGCGGGAAGTTCCACACGCGAATGGGCCAGTGCGAGCATGGTACGTGTATTCCATGGGTGCGCGGGAAGTTCCACACGCGATTTCATCAGGGTACGTGTATTTCAGGGGTGCGCGGGAAGTTCCACACGCGATTGGCCCAGTGCGAGCAGGGTACGTGTATTTCAGGGGTGCGCGGGAAGTTCCACACGCGATAGTCACAGTGCGAGCAGGGTACGTGTATTTCAGGGGTGCGCGGGAAGTTGCACACGCGATTTCAGCAGGGTACGTGTATTTCAGGGGTGCGCGGCAAGTTCCACACGCGATTTCTGCAGGGTACGTGCATTTCAGGGTGCGCGGGAAGTTCCACACGCGATTGGCCCAGTGCGAGCAGGGTACGTGTATTTCAGGGGTGCGCGGGAAGTTCCACACGCAATTTCTGCAGGGTAAGTGCATTTCAGGGGTGCGCGGGAAGTTCCACACGCGAATGGGCCAGTGCGAGCATGGTACGTGTATTCCATGGGTGCGCGGGAAGTTCCACACGCGATTTCATCAGGGTACGTGTATTTCAGGGGTGCACGGGAAGTTCCACACGCGATTGGCTCAGTGCGAGCAGGGTACGTGTATTTCAGGGGTGCGCGGGAAGTTCCACACGCGATAGTCCCAGTGCGAGCAGGGTACGTGTATTTCAGGGGTGCGCGGGAAGTTGCACACGCGATTTCATCAAGGTACGTGTATTTCAGGGGTGCGCGGGAAGTTCCACACGCGATTGGCCCAGTGCGAGCAGTGTACGTGTATTTCAGGGGTGCGCGGGAAGTTCCACACGCGATTTCTGCAGGGTACGTGCATTTCAGGGGTGCGCGGGAAGTTCCACACGCGAATGGGCCAGTGCGAGCATGGTACGTGTATTCCATGGGTGCGCGGGAAGATGCACACGCGATTTCATCAGGGTACGTGTATTTCAGGGGTGCGCGGCAAGTTCCACACGCGATTTCTGCAGGGTACGTGCATTTCAGGGGTGCGCGGGAAGTTCCACACGCGAATGGGCCAGTGCGAGCATGGTACGTGTATTCCATGGGTGCGCGGGAAGTTCCACACGCGATTTCATCAGGGTACGTGTATTTCAGGGGTGCGCGGGAAGTTGCACACGCGATACCAACAGGGAATGTGTATTTCAGGGGTTTTGGGGAGTACTACATGTGAATTGGCCGTGTGGGTCCTCCCAGGTGTACGCTCCACAACCTCCACGGCCCCTGCAGTCAGCCCACACCACGGGGGACTACCCTGCACCCCTGCTCATGTCCCGCAGGCAGCCCATCCACCATGGGCATGCCCCCCAGCCAACCCACATGTCACCTTGCACTACTGATCAACAATGCATGTCTCCCACCACCCCCACCCCCCAGCAGTGCAGGGGCAGCCTCCACCAGGCCCCCACCCATGTCTCCCACCACCCCCACCCCCCAGCAGTGCAGGGGCAGCCTCCACCAGGCCCCCACTCATGTCTCCCACCACCCCCACCCCCCAGCAGTGCAGGGGCAGCAGGCAGTCAGGCAGCAGCAGATGGCAGGTGGGAGCGTGCTCGGGGATCTGGGGGGCAGTAGTTCGGCCTTCTGGGCAGGAGCGTGGTCTTCCGTGTGCTTACGCGTGGCCAGCTTGGTACGGAGTGATTTGGCACGTGAAAATCCTGCACGTCAGCGTGAAAACCGAGGAAAGGCCCTTAGCGCGTAAGCGCGTCAGCACGCATACGCGATTCTATTGGACCAAAGGCCCTCAGCGCGTCTGTGACGTGACCCGCACGGGTGTTTCCCACACAGCACGTGATGACAGAGCACACGTGGAAAGACTGCACGTCAGAGTGTCATCGCGTGTGATTAGTGGAAATGGCCTACACGCAGAAGTGACAAAGCGTGTAATTGGTGGAAATGGCCCTAGCGCGTACACGCCGCGTAAGTGACGCTGGACGTGTGGGCCTGTATAAAAGGTACGCGTAGAACACCATTTCCTTGTACGTGCTTTTCGTGGAGAGCGAGTGGGTGAATTCTGTACTTCTTGTCGTTTCACACGCGATTTACTTCACGGCGTTTCAAGTTCGTATTCCCTGTTACCTCTGACAGCTTTTTCTCTTTTTTCTCTTTTACTGGTTTACCTGGGCCTGTTCCCTCAAACAGTGTTCCCTTCTACTGTTGTCCTGTCTCCTCAGACAGCGTACAAATCTTCTTTTGGCGGGGGTGTTGCCAACCAAACGCGCTCCTTTTTCACGCTCTTTTACCTGGCAGACGGTGAGTCACGCACGTATCTAACATCTGTGCTTGCCCCGTGTGTAGCCTACCCCTTCAGAGGTCATTCTAGGCTGCGTGTGACACGCATACGTTCATTCTTGTGTTACTGGGTGCCACAGCGTAGTGCAGGTTTTTCTTTCTGCACACGTGGTCTAGGAGGGGTTGCGTGCACGTCATCTCCCTTTTTTGGGGCTCCTGTGCGTAGCGTGACCCGTCATCTTTCCCCAGGGGTTACAATCAGCCTTGCAAGAGCACTAGGGTACAATTACCATCTGGTACCCAACCCCTTTGACCCCCAATTGCCCAGGACAATATTTTACAGCCACTCCCATACGCACATTAACATCAGTGCCATGGCTGGGAGGCGAGGATTCCGTAAGGGTGGCAAAGGTGGAAGAGCCATAAGTGGTGGCCGTGGTGGATCCGGTAGGGGACGTGGTCGTTACTTGCAGGGTGAGCCTGTCCCCCCATGTGTGGAGGACCAGTCAAGGGCACCCATAATCCCCCCCCCCCTCTCGTTGAGGCTGATGTGGCTGACACCATCCATGCTCAGACCATGTTGGACCTGCCCATTGTGGCACCAGACCTGGCTGACTCCATGGCTGACTTCCAGGTCAGCAGGCCTATGACACGTGCGCTGGTGCACGTTGATGTCACCATGCCATGTGCATCTGGGGCAGCAAGGTCATCTGCTGCACCAAGTAGGCAGGGCGGAGAGGCTGCAGGGGCAGCTGCGGCTCCATCCACCCCAGCCTTCACACACCCAGCCCGGACAGTGTCGGTCCTAGTCCATGCTGCTGACATTCCCCCTGACACCATCAAACTAGAGCCAATGCCTGCACCAACTCCCATGCTGAGTGTGCAATCCCACACTCCTGATACAGAGTCCACCAGGGCTCCTGCCCCTAGTGTCCAGAGCGGCGCAGGACACTCAGGATCACCACCACCTTCCAAGCGGAAGAGGAAGAGTGCTCGTCCGGCACAGGCTGATGCCCCAGACACGGCTACACAGTCCGGCCCATCCAGGAAGCCCAGCTTCACGGTGACGAACTGAATGCACTTGTCGAGTATGTGTCCGCACATGACAACGAGATGGTCATTGTTGCAGGATCCAAGACCACACCTGCACAACGCCAGGCACACTGGCAGACCGTTGCGGACATCGTAAGTGCCCTTGGAATCGTGAGGCGCACAGCCAATGATTGCTATAAGCGCTGGAATGACCTAAAGCGCAGGGCAAAGAGTAAGCTGGCCTCAAGTCATGCCGCAACTCTAGTGACTGGAGGTGGGTCTCCAGTAGTAGACATGGAACTCACTCCACATGAGTCAATCGCTGGGACCTACGTCACGGAGGAACAGATCCAAGGCGTGGGAGATTTGGCTGATTACGAGGCATTGTCCGGTGAGTGCACATGCATGTGTGTGTCATCCATGTGCATGGTGTGTGTGAGGGCTTCTGTTTGTGTGACAGGTGAGAGTGTGTGCGCCTGAGTCGTATGGGTCAGCCATGTGCTTCATGCAATACATCCTGCGCAGCTGCATTTGGCCATAGCAGTATCCCTTCTGCCAACAGCAGACATCTAACCCAACTGCACGCCAGTTGCCCTTGAAGTGTCACCTTGCCACAACATTGTTGCTTGATTTTTCACTGTTCATTTAGTCAGATTGTTTGCATTCCACCACTTTTACTAGGCATGTCGCAGTCCTCTAGTCACATGTCTGACATGGCTATGGTAAAGTGGAGTGACTTTGTTACCTGGATATCATTTGTTCAAACATGTCCCTGTGCAATTGCACCATTTCGGACTGGCAGCTCCAGGTGAAGAATCTGACCTGTTTGAATTAGAAAAGCTATTACATGCGGGAACTGGACTGAATGAATAGGTGCTGCCCTCCTCTCCATCTTCACTCAATAGCAATGGTACATGCCATCTGTGTGATGGCATGTGTGTTTCACCTGCCAATCACAGGCCAATGTGTGATGCCACTGCCAGGCAGCATGCAGAAAATGTGTTCATCTTCCATCTTGGTGTCATCAGTGTGTGCCATTTGCCTGCCCTTCATACGCAGTGAGGGTGCATGCATGGGAGGGTTTTAGTCATGTGGGACATGTGTCAAACAAGTACTGGTTCTCTTGCTTCTCAGCCCTCATTGTGTGCCATGGTGATAATGCCTGTTTCCATTTCTTTGTTTTTATGTCTTTGCAGGGGAAGACGCACCTGATACTGCTGGGGTTGTGGAGATGGTGCAGACCCAGGAGGGGTCCGAGGGCCGACCAACCACCAGTGAGGGACGTGGTGTGGTGGTGGGTGAGAACCCACAAGTGCTGCAGGTCCTGCTCTCAAGGGGTGTCTCTGGCTGCACCTCCCCCGAGCTGTACTCAGGTGTTGATTCGGATGAGACCTACGTGCCGTCGCAGGTGAGTGTTCCAGGGAGGGATTCTGTTCTGTCTCACCCACCTGCACCAGGGTCAGAACCCTCAATGGGGATGTCAGTGTTGGCAGCTACGCCTTTGGTGGTTACGGATGCAGGGTCACACTCCGCGACATCTGATCCTGTTCCTGGGCCAGCAGATCAGAGGGGGAATGCAGTCCTGCAGCCTCAGGCAGTGCCGGCACAGCAAGGCGCAGTTCGCCTTGCCCCAGACAGGTGTGGTGCCCGCCGACGTGGTGGCCGTACGCCACCTGGCAATACCGCATGGGAGCAATCCATTTACGGTATGGCAACCCAACAGGCAGCATCATCCGAGATGATGGCTCAGGCCATGGATAGGGTGGCCACTTCCATTGTCCCCCCTGAAAGGCTGATGGAGCGACTAGAGCAGGCAACCGACTCCATCTGCCAGTCACACAGGGAGGACATGTTGGGGTCCAACAGGGACAGGCGGGCGGCACTGGCGACTCTGCAGGAGGCCATCTCCATTGAGTCCCAGGGCCACAGGGAAGCCCTGAGGCAGGAGCTCCTTCACCTCAGGACGACTCTTGTTGAGCTTGAGGCTTCAACACACCAAAGGACAGAACAGCAGCTGGAGCGTCTCACCCGTACGCTCTCAGCTGAGATGCAGGCAACGAGGGCGGAGGTCCGGGCATCCCGTGAGTTGTTGCATGGGGACCTCCGCACACTCATCCTCCAGAACCAGACCTACCACACCCGCATGCTTGCAGCCATGGAGGAGCAGACTAGGGCCTTGCGTGGGCTGCCTCCCATAGTGCAACCACCTCCGGATGCAGCTGCACAGGGTGATAATAGCTACAGCAGTGATACTCCCACAATAGGGTAGCCGTGTGGGCCATGAGCCCATGGAGGTGTTTTTTTTTTCCCAGGATCCACGCAGGTGGGGTCTGGTGTGCATCCTGTCCTCGGACCTCCTGGGTGGCCTCCCCAACCCCCCCGGGCCCTTCAATGGCCATTTTTGATTTTTTTTAATTTTTATTTTTATTTTTAATTTTATTTATTTTATTCCCAATTTTTTTGGGACGATTTGTTGGCTTCCGTGGTTCCTGTGGGCATACGCTGCATTGTGGCTGGGCACATGCAGGCTTGTAATGTATTTGGTTCAGATGCTTGGGTTTGAGTCACACACACCCCTCCTGCTTCCCGTTTCCATGGGCTTGCAAAGGGTGTGCCCAAGTGACAGTGAATTACACAGTGACGTTGGACTCCCATGAGCTGTATGGGCAGTCTGTAGTCAATACTGTGTATACATTCCTAGTGCATATTGCTGTTGTGTTGTACACTGCATGTTGCATTGATGTGTAACTCATCTTCTGTGTCTACCTCCCAATTTGCAGGTCCCTTCCTCATGTCTACACAAGGACCTCTAGTCTGGAGATGTGGTCCATGTTGGCAGCAGTGCTCCTACAACTCTACATGGCGCCAACACTGCACAGTTGGTAGTGTTGGGAGTGCAGGCATTTCCAGGTGGTGAGACTACTAATATTTAACATTAGTGATGTCATGTTAATGGTAGTACCTGCTCAAGTTTGTTGTTGGTCCGGCATTACTGTGAGCATTTAAGGTGTTGCAAGTTTCTAATAGGGACACTGTACATTGTGACACTAGTGTCATGTTGTGGGGATTACTTTGTTTACCTGCAAATAGCATGACATGGCACGGTGTGTGGTGTGGCGGTGCTGGGGTTGGGTTGGCTGACATGGCACTGTCCTCTTGTTGCATTTTGCAAGTGGGTATTCATTTTAGCTGCTTGAATGTGTAACTTCACAAAACTGCATTGGTGGTGTCTGTGTGGGTAGGGATGCACACATTGTGACACTTCCAGGTGAACAATCTCAGGCTGATATGGTTTTCACGGTTCTTTCTCCAGACATTCAGGATCAGTGTCAGGTTGAGTCATCATTGATTGTCAGATGGAATGTGCCAGGGCAGTGTGCACTCCACAGGGGTGTGATTTCTATGTGAAGTAATTAGTCACTATCTGAGTACGGGCTGCCTCCCCCCGTGCCCTTTCCCCTCCCATGCGCAGCGGCTGTGCATGTGGTTGGGGATGGGGGGGCACCACCATGTCCACGGCCAGGCCCCGGCGTGTTGCAACGTTGTGCAGGACACATGCTGCCACTATGATCCTGCACACTACTGGGGGAGCGTACAACAGCTGCCTGCCCGAACGGTCAAGGGAGCGAAAGCGTGACTTCAGCACTCCGAATGTGCGCTCCACTATGCCCCGGGTTGTAATGTGGGCTGCGTTATATCTTACCTGGGGTGGCGGGGTGGGGTTCCGAATTGGCGTCATCATGTGGGGGCTGAGAGGGTAGGCACTGTCCCCTGTGGAGGTGGTGATTGGTATCATTGGTGGGGTTGTGACCTTGCTCAGTATCTGACATGCATGCATGTGCAGTGGCATTCATACTCACCAAGCAGCCATGTATCGCCATGCCGCCCAGCTTCTAGGTCCCGGCTTAGGGTGGACATCCGGTAAATGAAGCTGTCGTGGGATGACCCGGGATAGTTGGCATATACTGAGGTGATGATTCCCTTGGCATTACATACTACCTGCACGTTGATGGAATGCCAGTGCTTGCAGTTCCTATAGATGTGCTCAGATGCCCTGGGGGGACGTAGAGCCACATGGGTGCAGTCGATGGCACCTAGCACTTTGGGGAATCGTGCCACAGCGTAGAAATCCAGGCGGCAGCATGCCTTTCTGCAGGGGTTCTGGGCAGGTATATGTGCCTGCGGACTGATGGGCGTGCAGTGATGATGTTCAAGACCTGGTGTAGGCAGCGTGACTGGGTGGCCTGTGATACACCACCCACAATGGCACTTGTCCGCTGAAATGATCCAGTGGCTAAGAAGTGCAGAACATTGAGGACCTTCTCCAGGGGGCTGAGTGCTTGGGAGCACAGGGTGGGTGATGTGAGGTCATCCTCCCACTCACTCACCAGGTCCAGTATGATGTGTGGTGGAAACCTGTACCTCCCATGCACCTGGTCATCAGGCATCCCGAAAAGGCTGGTTCTGGGTGTGAATATTCTGGCCCTGACTATCCTCCTCCTCCTCCTTTGGTAGGCCACGCCCACTGCTGCTAGGAACGGTATGTTCATCCTGGGTCTGAGATTGTTATTTTTTTAGCGCTCAAATTAATGCGTTGCGCGTGTTGTAGGCGAACGTGTGACCCGCGCACCCCTGAAATCCAGTACCCAGTCCAATAGCATGTGGAAATTCCCGCGCACACCGGGATACAGGTGCGCTGACGTACTTGCGTGTGTAAGTGTCCGCGCACACCTGATATACACGTACATAGGCCAATCGCGTGTACGCGCACTTTTGTCCAATTACACGCGATGACACCCTGACGTGCTGTCCAATTACACGCGATGGGACTCTGCCGTGCTGTCCAATTACACGCGATGAGACTCTGACGTGCTGTCCAATTACACGCGATGACACTCTGACGTGCAGTCTTTCCACCTGTGCTCTGTCATCACGTGCTGTGTGGGAAACACCCGTGCGGGTCACGTCACAGACGCGCTTACGCGCTGAGGGCCTTTGGTCCAATAGATTCGCGTATGCGTGCTGACGCGCTTACGCGCTAAGGGCCTTTCCTCGGTTTTCACGCTGACGTGCAGGATTTTCACGTGCCAAATCACTCCGTACCAAGCTGGCCACGCGTAAGCACACGGAAGACCACGCTCCTGCCCAGAAGGCCGAACTACTGCCCCCCAGAGCCCCGAGCACGCTCCCACTTGCCATCTGCTGCTGCCTGACTGCCTGCTGCCCCTGCACTGCTGGGGGGTGGGGGTGGTGGGAGACATGAGTGGGGGCCTGGTGGAGGCTGCCCCTGCACTGCTGGGGGGTGGGGGTGGTGAGAGACATGGGTGGGGGCCTGGAGGAGGCTGCCCCTGGTGGCTGGGGGGTGGGGGTGGTGGGAGACATGAGTGGGGGCCTGGTGGAGGCTGCCCATGGTGGCAGGGGGGTGGGGGTGGTGGGAGACATGAGTGGGGGCCTGGTGGAGGCTGCCCATGGTGGCAGGGGGGTGGGGGTGGTGGGAGACATGAGTGGGGGCCTGGTGGAGGCTGACCCTGCACTGCTGAGGGGTGGGGGTGGTGGGAGACATGAGTGGGGGCCTCTTGGAGGCTGCCCCTGCACTGCTGGGGGGTGGGGGTGGTGGGAGACATGAGTGGGGGCCTGGTGGAGGCTGCCCCTCGTGGCTGGGGGGTGGGGGTGGTGGGAGACATGAGTGGGGGCCTGGTGGAGGGTGACCCTGGATGCTGGGGGGTGGGTGTGGTGGTAGACATGAGTGGGGGCCTGGTGGAGGCTGCCCCTGGTGGCTGGGGGGTGGGGGTGGTGGGAGACATGAGTGGGGGCCTGGTGGAGGCTGCCCATGGTGGCAGGGGGGTGGGGGTGGTGGGAGACATGAGTGGGGGCCTGGTGGAGGCTGCCCATGGTGGCAGGGGGGTGGGGGTGGTGGGAGACATGAGTGGGGGCCTCGTGGAGGCTGCCCCTGCACTGCTGGGGGGTGGGGGTGGTGGGAGACATGGGTGGGGGCCTGGTGGAGGCTGCCCAAGGTGGCTGGGGGGTGGGGGTGGTGGGAGACATGAGTGGGGGCCTGGTGGAGGCTGCCCATGGTGGCAGGGGGGTGGGGGGGTGGGAGACATGAGTGGGGGCCTGGTGGAGGCTGCCCATGGTGGCAGGGGGGTGGGGGTGGTGGGAGACATGAGTGGGGGCCTGGTGGAGGATGCCCATGGTGGCAGGTGGGTGGGGGTGGTGGTAGACATGCATTGTTGATCAGTAGTGCAAGGTGACATGTGCGTTGGCTGGGGGGCATGCCCATGGTGGATGGGCTGCCTGCGGGACATGACCATGGGTGTAGGGTAGTCCCCCGTGGTGTGGGCTGCCTGCAGGGTCCGTGGAGGTTGTGGAGCGTACACCTTGGAGGGCCCACACGGCCAATTCACGTGTGGTACTCCCCAGAACCCCTGAAATACACTTACCCTGCTGAAATCGCGTGTGGAACTTCCCGCGCACCCCTGAAATACACATGCCTTGCTGAAATTGCGTGTGGAACTTCACGCGCACCCCTGAAATACACGTACCCTGCTCGCACTGGGCCAATCGCGTGTGGAACTTCCCGCGCACCCCTGCAATACACGTACCCTGATGAAATCGCGTGTGGAACTTCCCGCGCACCCCTGAAATACACATACCTTGCTCGCAGTGGGCCAATCGCGTGTGGAACTTCCCACGCACCCCTGAAATACACATGCCTTGCTGAAATCGCGTGTGGAACTTCACGCGCACCCCTGAAATACACGTACCCTGCTCGCACTGGGCCAATCGCGTGTGGAACTTCCCGCGCAGCCCTGCAATACACGTACCCTGATGAAATCGCGTGTGGAAATTCCCGTGCACCCCTGAAATACACGTACCCTGCTGAAATCGCGTGTGGAACTTCCCGCGCACCCCTGAAATACACGTACCCTGCTGAAATCGCGTGTGGAAATTCCCACGCACCCCTGAAATACACGTACCCTGCTCGCACTGGGCCAATCGCGTGTGGAAATTCCCGCGCACCCCTGGAATACACGTACCCTGCTCGCACTGGGCCAATCGCGTGTGGAACTTCCCGCGCACCCCTGAAATACACGTACCCTGCTGAAATCGCGTGTGGAACTTCCCGCGCACCCCTGAAATACACGTACCCTGCTGAAATCGTGTGTGGAAATTCCCACGCACCCCTGAAATACACGTACCCTGCTCGCACTGGGCCAATGGCGTGTGGAACTTCCCGCGCACCCCTGAAATACACGTACCCTGATGAAATCGCGTGTGGAACTTCCCGCGCACCCCTGAAATACACGTACCCTGCTGAAATCGCGTGTGGAAATTCTCGCGCACCCCTGAAATACACGTACCCTGCTCGCACTGGGCCAATCGCGTGTGGAACTTCCCGCGCACCCCTGAAATACACGTACCCTGATGAAATTGCGTGTGGAACTTCCCGCACACCCATGAAATACACATACCTTGCTCGCACTGGGCCAATCGCGTGTGGAACTTCCCGCACACCCCTGAAATACACGTACCCTGCTGAAATCGCGTGTGGAAATTACCGCGCAACCCTGAAATACACGTACCCTGCTCGCACTGGGCCAATCGCGTGTGGAACTTCCCGCGCACCCCTGAAATACACGTACCCTGCTGAAATCGCGTGTGGAACTTCCCGCGCACCCCTGAAATACACGTACCCTGCTGAAATCGCGTGTGGAAATTCCCGCGCACCCCTGAAATACACGTACCCTGCTCGCACTGGGCCAATCGCGTGTGGAAATTCCCGCGCACCCCTGGAATACACGTACCCTGCTCGCACTGGGCCAATCGCGTGTGGAACTTCCCGCGCACCCCTGAAATACACGTACCATGCTGAAATCGCGTGTGGAACTTCCCGCGCACCCCTGAAATACACGTACCCTGCTGAAATCGCGTGTGGAAATTCCCGTGCACCCCTGAAATACACGTACCCTGCTCGCACTTGGCCAATCGCGTGTGGAACTTCCCGCGCACCCCTGAAATACACGTACCCTGATGAAATCGCGTGTGGAACTTCCCGCGCACCCCTGAAATACACGTACCCTGCTGAAATCGCGTGTGGAACTTCCCGCGCACCCCTGAAATACACGTACCCTGCTGAAATCGCGTGTGGAAATTCCCGCGCACCCCTGAAATACACGTACCCTGCTCGCACTGGGCCAATCGCGTGTGGAACTTCCCGCGCACCCCTGAAATACACGTACCCTGCTAAAATCGCGTGTGGAAATTCCCGCGCACCCCTGAAATACACGTACCCTGATGAAATCGCGTGTGAGACTTCCCGCGCACCCCGGTATACACGCACACGTATTTTTTGTCAGCGGGTGTCCGTGTTTGTGGGTACCCCTTTGCACGTCATTTGTCCTGGAGGGCCACAGTATAGGACATTCATCATGGCAGTATATAGGTGCTATTTGTTGGCGCACCTTTTGGCGCACATTTCTTACAGCCGCAGAGACGCTACCGCCTGCTTTCTTGTGGCGGTCGTGTTTGTGCCTGTGCGCTGGTTTGAGCGTGCGCTTTTTTGACCTATTCTATTCCATGAATACGTGTTGTAGGCGAGCGTGTGGGCGTTCCGCGCACTTGTGCCCTGTACTTCCCCCGTGACGCCCACGTTTTGGCAAGTTGTTCCCCATTCCGAGTGTTACGCCCGTGTTCCGCCTACTTTTGTTGCGTGCGCCGCGCTATGTGCGAATTTCGCTGTGGCCTGTGCGATTTTCGCTGTGACCTGGCGCACGCTGTTAGATGGCCTGTGCGCCAACGTGCGCTGCGCACTTTTTTAACGCACATCCGCTGGTTTTCTCGCGCACGGACTTCCATGAATCGATGTGCGCTGCTTTTCGCGCGATTTTCGCACTTGCACTGCGATTTTCGCTATTCCACTGCGATTCGCACGTTTTTGCCCACTTGCGCCGCGCTAATGTTTCACATCTCGAATTTGAAAACGAATGTATATTTTAGGATGACAATAACCGTTTAATATGTAAAATGTTACTTTGAAAAATTACGTTCGACACATTTGAAAATCTCTCTAAAGAATCTTATTAAGTTGTAGATTTTATATAATGCTCCACAAATAACCTATAACATAACACGATGTAAGTTACAAAGTGTACGAAAGGCGGAATTAAATGTCAGCCATATTATCCGTCTTGTCTTCATTGAGGTTGCTATAGATCTTTGTTGGCATAGCTGGTCTGCTCATCAAAGCGAGAGAAGATATTGTGAGAGGTCTGGTGTACGCTCGGGTCTGCCTTTAATTGTCTGTTTTAGGCAAACATTTTACAATTGTTTAAAATGCATACTGCTTGTGTACATTTCAATAAAGAAAATGCCAACTATAAATGTCTGCGGGCTGTTTGCATGTCAGATGATTAAGTCATCAAGACTTGCAGTCACGGGGTCATTATCAATGCTTGTTCCGGGTCATTGTGTGCATTGCAAAGTTTCAGGCGATGGTTGACCTTTTGACAGTCCTGAAGGCTAGAGTAGCTGTTCAGGGAATAAGGAATCATTTTTAATTCGTTTGTGGGGGCTACATGTTTAAACATGGTAATTATTGAAACATGTGACTCAGGGTTAGTCATTTGGAAGAGTAAACCAGCTCTCTAGCATTTTTGTGTTTTTATTATTTCGGAATTATATTATTTGTGTATACCATATTCGTTTTCTCTGTTTTGATAACGCACTCTGCATTACGTATTTAAAATACAGCTCAGTACTGTATCTTGCCAGATTTTTTGTGGTTTTTTTTATTAACAGAGTGTGAATGGGTAACGCCATTTTTAAAGGCGCTGTATTTATGCTTAGCTTAATTTCAAATGCTCATATCAGAGATGTGTATTTACACTGCCGAGGCCCATCATTTCAACGTTGAGTTGGGCAAACGATTTTATGATGCTCAATGGAAATAAAGGTTCAGCTTTCATTAAAAAAAAATCACAGAAACTCTGTCACAGTAAGGTACGGTATGTGTTGTATCATGGACGCTGCCTCGTGACGCGGCATGCACCCCGATATGACGGATAAGCAGCGCTGTGATGGAAAGCAAAGGCATTGCTGTGTACAGGACGTGGTGTATGTATCCTGGACGCTGCCTTGTGATGCGGCTGGGATGCGGCACGCACCTTGATGTGACGGATAAGCAGAGCTGTGATGGAAAGCAAAGGCATTGCTGTGTACAGGACGTGGTGTATGTATCCTGGACGCTGCCTTGTGATGCGGCTGGGATGCGGCACGCACCTTGATGTGAGGGATAAGCAGAGCTGTGATGGAAAGGCATTCCTGTGTACTGATGTACCCTGTGGTACATGTTCATGGGCTTCCAGTGCAGAGAAGAGTGATGATGTAAGTAGCGACACTGTGCTGCGGTGCTGCGGAGGGGCGACTATGCCCACGGATTGAAATAACATCACCATGCTTGTATGTCAACATCTAACTTCTAATGTGTAGCTTTTTGGTGGGAACGGGCCTGGGTCATTTTCTTTTTCTACAGAATGAAGGTGATTTACTGACTGATTAAATAACTTATATTCTGAGTGGGAAACACGTTTATTTACAGACAGAAATTAATTTAGGAACTGAAGCAGAGACAACAACAGTGTGTAGGCAAGACCACCCGAGACTATGTTGACCCAAAATATGTTTGCAGGGCCTCCTGCAATATTGCTCGGGACAGGCAGCTTCCTGTTCCTCCTTTAGGCCGTGTCCAGCATTCCTTCGCCACATGCCTTTCTAGAGCTCCCACCATGTGATTTCGTATTCCACTTAAAGCACCCCTATGGGCACATTGCAAGCTGTTGCAAGTCGCAAGTGAACACGGCTCGCAACTGTGCAGATCCCTCTTCGTGCTATTCACAGAGGATGGCATCAATACTTTGCAACCGTTTGTCGGGTTGCAAAGTAATTCATATTTACCAACTGTCCCGAGATGACCGCTTCCACTTTACCTCCAGGGCTGCACTCTTCAAGAATGCCGGCAGTGATACTCCCAGACAGGTGCCTGCAGCCCAATAGCTGCTTCTCAGTGTCAAATCGTCTCTAAACAGTCCTGTGCAACCTTTCACGAAGGAAAAGCTTTCAAAAAATGTTTAAGTTTTGTTCACGAAATAAAAGTAAAACGGCAAGCACCGAAGGAATGCACTTTGTGCCAGCAGTCACTGGAACGTTTCTCAGCCACCTGTGACATCAGTCATCCACGTGACTGGTCGCCGGTAAAGTGCGTCACTGTGTCGGCTGAGCTCTAAGGGCAGGTCGTGCATCAGTAGATATTGGTGTGTGTGAATATAGAGAAATAATAAATGGATGTATGCAAGCATTCATGAGTGAACGAATGATTGAATGCATGCATTTCGTGCCTGTGTGAATGAGTGAGTGCATGAAGGGACATGCTCTCCGCTTTATGAATGATTTTTTTAAAAGGATTTCTTAGGCCCGTGTACAACACAGAGGTAAGCGTGTGGGGGGGTCATAGAGAGTGATTATATTTATCATGGGTTCAGAGACATTTTGTCAGTGGAGGGGGACGCGGTTGGGTGGTGTAGTTGCCTTGGGTGTTATGCACTGAGGCTTTGCAGTAATTTATGTTTGCAGGCATTTACTCCCTTTGAGGACCAGAGAGCCTTTCCTGAAGCACATCTTCACAACCACCTGGGTGTGCACTGTGGTGGGAGATGCAAGAAGAGGGCCAGGGGACTGGAAGCGGGCCCAGCGGGCCAAGGGAGAGACCAAATGTCTAGAGACAAATTATTTTCATAAGCTCGGAGCAGAGAAACATAACCACGTTTCTGCAGAACAGGGACCACACGCTTCATTTTCTAGAGACACAGAATAAGGAGTCTGCATAAGGCTGCTTCTCGGGAAACATAGCCAAGTGGCTAAACTAACGAAGATGGCATCGGCAATGAGAACATATTTTGACATTCTAGGAAAAAAACCTCTTTATCTGAATTGGTTACTGTAAAGTTATCGCTGTTCTTGGTGCCATGTCAACTCTGTATCAAACACATAACTAGTAAATACAAAAAATAGCATCCCTACCTAACGTTCATGCTGGTAAAAATGGCTGCCCTGGCTAAACAAACTCAGACTGGAGAACCACTCACATCACTCACTGCACAGCCAATCGGGTGCTCCTTACATCAGAAACATTGCACCAATCCCCCACAAGTCACTAGATGTACATTTCCGGAGCCATTTTAAACCAAAACATACTATTACAGTACCTACTTTATTTTTAATAAAAATACTGTAAAATATGTAACATAACTTGAAAGCTGCCATAAATATATTTTAAAGCATTAATCAAGTCAATTAACTCTTAAATAACATTAACAGATTGCGGCTTCCATTTTGGATGTAAAAATGGCTGACACATTCACCCAACAGTAGAAATTCAGTCAAAGAGTGCAAAAAGTGGTGTGGTTGGAGGGAAAATGGGTGGGAATGGGACGAAAATCCTATAGATTTCACTTAGCGATGGGCTTTAAATGAGTGGAACACATAGCCAACCTACATAAATCTATCCTCATATGTCACCTGCATTGAAAAGCATTACAAACCTACATTCAAAGGTCCTATTTCAAGCTCTTATGTTAAAGTTCTTATTTTAATGACAATAGTTTCGTCTTTAATAGTAGCACTTTCAGTGCAACCTAATAGCCAAAACTGAAAAGGACCCTTTATCTGCGCCAACAGATACACATCTATTTGGCCCTGTTAGCTATTTTGCATTGCTCTTCAATTGGGTGATTTTCTTTACAACTTACAACTTCTATAACATGTAAGAAAGAAGTCCTGAATTGTATAGCTAATGCCTAACCACAAATACCTGATTCCACCTGTATGAATGAGTCTCAGAGTGAAAGGTTGGTCACCCAGATATTCCACTGAACTATGAATGATTGAGATGAATGACCCCCACTTTACGTTATAAGAATATTGAATATCTCTGAGGAGTTCTATGACCAAAGAGATGAACATGGTCCTGAGGGGACTTGCAATATTGTATTGACATATGTTAAGGGGGAATGTATTGTTATAATATATAGGGAACATAATTGTCCTGAATCCTGATCTCCAACTCACACCAATTCAAATGATCTTTCATTTATTTGTATGTAGAATAAATGTGGATTCTGTTCAGGATGGCAAAAAATACCTAAGCACAGTTTGTAATGTTGCAAATAAATATTGTAAGACTAGTCTAAAAAAAAGGAGGTTGAAAGCTGTTTTGCGGTTTAATACTACTGTAGAATACTGCAACATTCTCTTCCTGGGATCTTCCGAACACAACCTAAATAAACTCCAGGTACTTCAGAATAACTCTGGGACAGCAGCCCTCAGCCTCCCCAGATCCTGCTACATCTCCACACAGAGACAGAACGCCAACTGGCTACCCATCCGGGTTATAATCACACTTCGCACACTGGCCATCACTCACAAATGCCTCACAAACGCAGCCGTGAAATACCTTGTGGACAAATTTTGCAAACACCAACCTTCACGCATTACTAGATCTTCTCATTCCCACAACCTGGTGGTACCGAGATTCAATCTAAAAACAGCTGGTGGTGCTAGCTTCCCAGTACAAGCAGCGAAACGTTGGAATTCCATCCCCATCCCCCTCAGACAAGAAACCTCCTTCCTCACCTTTAAAGCCAATATAAAAAAAATGGCTGAGAAATCAGCCTCCCCATTAAGTTGCCTCCACAATGTAAATCTAATACTGCCTAATTATGTATTTGTGTATCCTGTATCTGTCAAGTTAGCTTATACCCGTATAATTTCTGTCCTGACCCACATGCAACGAGGGTCCGGTATTGTGTATATTGCACTGCATTATAAAGTACCTGTACTCTCAGTATGTAACTACTAAGTTTCTCAAGCGCCTGGTTACCTCAGGGTTTGGTGCACAATACAAATATTAAACAAATACAAATATAAATATAAGCAGCAAGATTACAGAGAGTTTACAGCTCCAGCAATGTGCTACATAAACATACTACCACAAAGGTCTCCATGTCAACTAAAAGTTGTGAATTGTTGCTGATATTTCAAAAGGAATCTTAAAAGTTGGGCACAGATTCGATTAAATGCTCTAGCAGTGGCAGATGGAATTTTGCTCTGTGCTCTCTAAGGCAGCAGCACTGTGACCACACTTAACAACACTAATAACTTATTACTGTTGGGAAGTGATGTCATTTTCTTGTTACAAGTGAGGAGTGAGTTCACTACTAGACTGTAAGTAATATAGTTGTTACAACAGACATAGACCAGTAATAAGAATATTACATGCATCCATTTATATAGCAATTGAAGCTTTCAGCTATGTTATTGTAGCTTTCTTTCAGAATTCCAAACATAAAGTTCTAAGGTACTGAACACAAAAAGGAATTAAAGTTCCATGAGTGGAAGGTCTCCTCCGATCCCCTATATTTCTTCCGGTCTTTCACTGTCTGTCCAGTACTTCCGGAGAATAGGTCAAATAATGTTCCACTGTTTCAAAGGGCTCTCCCCTGGTGTCTCTTTATTGATACAATATTTCACTTCACAGTTTCAAGGCAGGCAACTTCTCCCTTGAGTTTCTACACTTATATTTCCATAGTTTTAAGGAAAATAACTCTTTCCCTTTGTTACATCTGTTTTTCACCATCCAATATAATCTAATAAGCCTTCTCTTGAGTTTCTTTTAAACATACAGTTTTCTTGAATCTTCAGTGTATCTCAATTAACCTTAAAGGGGTTTGGTTCTTTCCTTTTCCTTTGACTCTTCCTCTTTTTTACCCCTGGTGTAATCTCCTGCCAGGGTATTGTGACTTTATCACTGATCCTTAAAAGTGGTATTGGTGTTCTCTTTTGTATTCATCCTCACTGCTCCACGGTTCCAGGTTTACTTCTCTTATTACTCCTGGTTTATTCTCCTGCCAGGATATCACAATTCTTTGGTGCAGGTTCCAGACGTGCACAGTGCCTGGTTTACTATCCTGCCAGGGCTTTTCCGTTCTCCACTCACACTTTCTCTCACCCTAAAAATAATGCTTTTCCAGTATACGATCACCAACCCTTTCTCAGCAAAGTTCTTATAACTATCAACTACTCTTTTCAAATATTGGACCACCAACGCTTTCTTAACACTGGTCATATTCGAGTCAATGTCCTTTTCCAAGCATTGGGTCCGTGACCCTTTCTACACACTGTTTATATTTGTTTCAATCTCTCTTTCCAAGAATTGGGTCACTGACCCTTTCTTAACAACGTTTGTATTTGTATCAATCTCTCTTTCCAATATTTGGGTAAAAGACCCTTTCTTAATATTGTTCGGATTTGAATCAGTTCCTCCAATTACTTTAATTGGGCTTGCCTGTGCTGTTAATGATATGCGACATTTGCTCTCAAGCACACCGGTAACCCGCTCACAATCTGCCTTACCGGGCAGCTCTGGCGTTCCTCGCGTACTTCTGTCTTCGTCTACTTCAGTTCACTGACTGAGGGTGCATCTCATTAGCTGTTTGATTCCCGCTTTATCTTCCTTTGCTTCTGGCGGTTCCAGCTGCCTATAGCAATAAAGCAGTGAACTTCTCTTGACCCAGTCTCTCTGCACGCCATTCTCGTCAGCCTCTCTGCTGCCTTCAAGAGTATGCTCGCCTCCGGTGTTCCAACCAGCATCCAGACAAGCTGGGCTACACTTCAGTCTCTGCCTCTCACTCGTATTCTTTTCGGGTGTGTGTGTTTTAAACTTCCCGCATTAGTTGACACTTTCCAAAGACTAGAATGTGGCATTTGCTTACTGTTTCTGGTCATCCTCATTGTTCCATCCCTCTTCCTTGTCTCAGTCCTAAAAAATGAGCGGGAGGTAACTAAGGATTTGGTCAAGAAAACTTGGGAATTCATTATCTGCATCACAATAAGCCATACAGGCATGTTGCAAAGGAACATGCGTGTCCTTAAGAATAACACCTGAAGGTTTATTTTGATTCAGTGATTTCCTGCCTCTTTGAAGTTTGTCCTCCCCTAAGTGGTCCTGCCACAGATAACCACCCCAGGGTCTGAGTCAGGTAGCTTCTGCCTTTCCCTGGCCATGTGAGAGAAGCTTCCCTCCAGAGAATCAGTGACAATATTGCTATATTCATCACACTACTTTGCAGACTTTACTTACTGAACTACAGCAGAGGCTGCCTCCTCCAACCCTTCAGGGTTCCCCTCAAGGTGCTACCAGTAGCAGACACTAACATGAGGCAGTTTCCCCATCATTGGCTCCACCACCCCAGCCTCTGAGACCAGCTCCATCTTCTGAATTGTTTGCTGACCTGTGGATAACCTCGCAGAGACAGATAGTGGTCCAGCGATGGATGCATCTCTGGACACGCATACTGCTACTGACGAGTATGATGACTTGGTCCCAGTAGATGGGGAGCCTCCAGATATACCTTTAAGAGAAAGAGATTAGCCTCTGGACAAAATAGGCTATTTTCACGCTCTGCTGACACAAGCTGTTAAGCTTTTTGACCTTGTTCCTGAGGAACAGCGGAAGGAAGGTTTCCTGTTTCAAAGGCGGAAAGCCTCAAGGAAGTCATTGGTAGTCATCCCAATGCTTGATGCCATCTGGTGGGTGGTCTACTGGTTATGAGGAACCCTTACTCAGCACTGCCAACGAAAGACCAGCTAGACAAAAAATAAGTCACTGACTCTGCTACCATGTGTCTTTGCACTTAGCTGGTTCCTGACACTGTGGCGTCCGCTGTGGCAAGAAAAAGGTCAGCAAAATCTTGTATGGCACCCCCGATAAGGATGACAAGCAGCTGGATGCTTTTGGAAAGCATGTAATCAACACAGCAGCAACCACCATTAAGGCAGTCAATTCCTTAGCTATTCTCTCCAGGTATGAGGGAGTTATCATACAAGTGGGTCTAATCTTAGATTTCCTGCCCTATGATAAGCAAGAGGAGGCCCTCACAATACTACGCGAAGGAGAGGGGCAATCAGATCATGCAATCACTGTGGCTGTGGACATTGCAGACACACGTTTCTGCCAGATGGGTAATGGAGCAGTCCTGAAGCGCCAGGGGTGGTTGAAAGGCACAAGCATTTGTCCTGATGTTCAATCTAAGGTAATATACATGCACTTGGATGGGGTAGACCTCTTTGGAAAGAAGGTCAACCAGATGCTTTTAGCCCCAAAAATGAACACAGCCACTGATCGTTCTTTGGGCACCCTGCACCAGAGAAGGTAGTCCTTACGTTCCAATAAGGGCAGATTCTCCAGGACCTTTATAGATTATAGACCTGCCAATAGGCAACCTTCCCACACTAGCTCGCAAGAGGCATACAGAGGAAGGTCGCAAGCCTATAGAGGTACGCAAGGACAACGTGGTGCTTTCACTCACACGCAAACCCCCAAAGCAGGCCTGACCAGTGCCTGATCCCGTGCTCGTACTTCAGCACCCCAGTGGAAAGCCAGCTTTTGCAGTTTGCTGAACATTGACTCAACATCACCACCGACAAGTGGGTGCTCAGCATCGTCTGGCAGGGTCACATGCTGATATTTTAAGACAAATGCCCCTCCGTTCTGCCAGTACAAAGAAAGGAGCAACATCTGCCCCATCACTTACAGGAGGTACAGTCCCTACTACAAAATGGGGCCATAGAAGCTGTTCCATTGCACATCCAGGGCTCCAGAGTGTACTCCAGGTATTTCATGGTGAGAAAAAAAGTCTGGTGGGTGGTAACCCATCCTGGAACTCAGAGAACTCAAGAAGTTACTCAAATCATAGAAGTTCTGCATGGCTATACCTCAGCATGTGCTAGAAGTGGAGCAAGGAGATTTCCTTTCGTCAATCAATCAATCAATCAATCAATCAATTCATTTATTTGCATATCACTCAAGGCATCATGGCGCTCAAACTACTGATAGTCAGGCTAGCTGTAAACAAAACCTAGGTGTCAAAGGGGGTAATTATCTCTGAACTTTATCTAAAGAGAAACACTTTAAGATGCTTTTCGAAGGATAAGAAATCCTCAATTATTCTCAGGCAGCGAATTTCAAAACCTGGAGCCGGCCACCGAAAAGGCCTGGCCACCCAAACGTTCTTTCGTGTACTTGGGTATCTGAAGGAGTGCTGCATTAGAGGATCTCAAAGAATGTGCCAGGCTATATCTAACCAGTTTCTCTTGGATTGCTAAGCATCCATTTCCACCCCTGGATTTGGGGGGTGCATACTTCCACGTTCACATTCATCGGAAGTACCCGCACCTCCTTCGCTTCGTGGTGCAGGGGCAGCACTACCAGTTCAAAGCTCTGCCATTCGGGCTTAAGTCAGCTCCAGGTGTAGTCACCACGTGACTAGCATCTGTAGCCACACATCTGTGCCATGTTTACCCTTACCTTGACGACTGGCTGATCCACGCATAGTCCCACCCGTTAGCCTTCAGCACACCAAGCAGGCCAACCAGTGCCTGACTTTGCTGGGATTCTCCATCAACTTTCCAAAGTCAACCTTGTCAGCATCTCAGAACGGTCTGTTCCTGGGCTCACAATTGGACATGCTACAGTGCCTGACTACTCCCTCAGAGGTGAGGGTCAGGACCATACTCTGCAAGATTCAGTAGCTTCCCTCTCTCCAGCTGACAACAGTTTTCTCACTCAAATCACTACCGGGGATGATGTCCTCATGCATCCTGTTAGTTCCTCACTGCAAACTGCATATGAGGCTTCTCCAGGAGTTCCTGGATGCCAGGTGGAAACAGGGATGAGTTTAATATTTCATGTTACAAAACCATTCTGCAGAACTTAACCATGGGGACCTTTCCAGGCTGCTTTTTGCATCCTGATCGGCTTCCAAACAGGCCACTCCGAGGTAGACCAACAGCACATTCCACCAGAGGCATAGCTCTACTACAGCATTCTTGTCTGATGTTCCCAGGCTCAACATCTTCAGGGCTGCTACCTTGAGTTTGACCCACAGCTTCACAAAATGCTGCTGCTCTGCATGCCCAATAAGCGGTGATTGCAACCTATTTGCTTGAGGTGAGGGTTCCAGTGGTGAGTCTATTGCTTCTGTAGAGCTGTAGAGCTGTACCACCTCGCATTTGTTGTGTATAAGTACTGCTGTGTAATCTTATTCATAAGCATGGGAATCCATGAAAGGTCCCATGCTGGAGGAGGAACAAGTTACTTACCTCTAACTCCTGTTCTCCTGTTCTCCAGCATGTTCTCCAGCATGGGTATCTTTCATGGATTCACATGCAACCCTCCCTCCTACCCCTCTATGGCTCTCCTCTTGGTTCCTACTGTCACATTACCCCCCTGCCCTCAGAGACCCCTGACTTCTGCTCTTTCAACCCTATCTTGAGTGAGGAGTTTGTCAAACTACTATCCGACAGCTGACCCTCCGGTTCCCCCGCATCTATCCTCAAAGAAATGTTCACATCCACTTCTGCAGGAGAGCTGCAAGGTCTATACTTAATGACTCCCTTACCTCTGGCAATTTCACTAAACCCTTCAAAACCGCTAATGACAAACCCCTTCTAAAGAAAGCATCCCTCGACCCTCTACAACCAATGAACTACAGGTGCATCTACAACATCCGATTCCTGGCAAAGCTCATCGATCGCACTGCATATTCACAGCTCAGCTGCTTCATGGCCTCCAACCACCTCCTAGACCCTGTGCAATCAGGCTTCTGTTAACAACACAGAAGAGAAACCACACATTATCTCTATCTGGGATGACCTCAAATTCTTGGCAGACTCAGAAGGATGCACCGCACTTGGTCTTCTCAACCTCTTGGCAGGATGTGACACTGTTAACCACACGGTCCTCTTTGACAGACTTCACTCTCTAGGAATTCGAGATTCGGCAGCACTCAACTGAATCTCATCATTCCTCACTAACAGACAGCAAATCACAACCACCCGCCCTTTCCTCTCCACCACACACCCAGTGAGAACTGGAGTACCCCAAGGCATCTGCCTTTCACCCCTTCTCTTCAACCTTTGCATGACCCCTCTGCCAGGAATCATTTTCTCGCACAACCTCACCTTCTATAACTATGCCGATGACAAATAAATTGTCCTGAGAATTCCTAAATCAACCGATGATCCACGTCCTGACCTAGAAGCTTGTAACACAGATATTGACCTCTGGATGGTGAATAATCATATCCTTCTGAACCCAGAGATCATGGCCTGAGGCAATACAGCTCTTTTCCAACAACAGTCTCCCTTTCCACCCTCCCCCGACAAACCTCCCCCCCACCTCCACCACTGTCAAAAACCTGGGATACACAATGGACTCGAACCTAACCCTTTATCACCACATCAATAATGTATCCAAATCCTGTCACTCACACCTCAGGCTTCTGAAGCGCATCTTCCGTTACCTCACCTACCCTAACAGACTGGTGGCAATTAAGTTCATTATAATGTCCAGACTTGACTATGGGAACTCCCTCTACCTGGGTGAACTGGACTACCAACTGTAGGCTAACTCCCTAGCTATCAGACCAAGAAAATACAACCCACTTGGGAAAAAGGCTAAGTGCACCCTTTTTCAAGAAAAAAAGAGCTTTTATTTTGTTTACAAAAAATAGGGAAACATGGTATTATGAATCCATTGCCATAGAGCTCTCTTGTCCTCCATACAGAACCCAAGTTATAACCACAATATTCATCACATATGACACACTCGATATACAATATTAATCCCCCACCTGCATTGGCTGCTGCCTAAATACATGCTATAACCAGATATATCCCATTCTCCAATTAGAACCACTGGCTTCTCACCAAGCTGCACCACATGTGGGTAACGTCCTTGTCCATCTGGAAACACTGCAAGATATTTGGTTACCCACACCTGGCAACACCCTACCTTTAATCCTAACCATGTGATGTACACCTGGTTATCAACATGAACTCAGTGGTCGCTTTCAAGGTCAGCCTGTTCCTTGCAAACAAAGCATCCTTCTCATCCCAGACACTTTGGCTCCCCCATCATGCCCTCACCACTGTATGGGCATCACTCCTTGGCACAAATCATAGATCATGTTGTTCTCAACTTTCCCTTTTATCAGTTCTCCCCCCCAAGAGTAAAACTACTGTCTCACTAATCAATCTAGTTCATAAAGGATTTAGGACCCATTTTCTTACGGTTCTATGTCATTTCATTGTTGAGTGAAATATCGATGGGTTTTTTCCACTGATGTTTTAACGAAAAAACTCATCTAATTGATTTATTTTTATTTTTGGGTATTCTACCCCCAAGCCCCTGCCCCTATTATTTTTGATCTATTCCCGACCACCCCTGCCCATATATATACTTTTCTAACCCCCCTAAACATTTCAATGAGTTTTTTCGTTAAAACATCCTCAGAAAAAAAAACATTGACATTTCACCCAACGATGAAAGAACGCTATACCTTTCCTACATATGTGGTAGTTCAAATAGAATGACCATCAGTCTGGGGGCAATAGTGTCTTAAATCCTAGTCCCTGTTTTGGCAACTCTGCCTCATTTCCCAAGAATATGACCTTCATACCAGGCTGCAGCCCATCTCCAGTTCAACTGCAAACATTCCTGCCTAATTGTTCATAGGCCTAGTCAATGTGGGAGTACGTATGTGTTTCTTGCCACATCTGAGAGTCAAAGAGCCTCGTTGTTCTGTATCTTCAACAAGGCCTGCAAGGATTCTAGCCTACTCTTAACTACAACACTGCTTTGTGTTATGACTACCGTACATATATATATTTGTAATGTATCTTATGTGATTCTATTGCAAAGCTACTAATTAGTTACCCCCTATGTGATTCCCTGCTCTCGCAAGTTAGCCCAATCCATGATCCATCCCGCCTCCTCTACACCGTCCTGTACCCATTCTCTGCATTTTAGTATATTTTCTGCAATCTAAACATCTGGGAAGGCCGGCAATCTGTACATGCGTCCCAACATTCCCCCTTTAGTTAATTCTACATTAACTAACTTCTTCCTTTCTCTCTCTCTAGCTTCATCCTTAGGAACCCATTACCTGCACAAGTGAAGCAAACTACCCCAATCCGGTGCTTATTTCTCTGGAGTACATGTACGTTATTTACAGTCCACATCACCTGCTAAATCTACCCAGTGCTCTGTGTAGTTCTCAGGATCTGGTGGGGGCAATGTTAATGTCCCCAGGGGGTAAATAGGCTGCTGTATTCTAACCATGCGTGGCTAATTTGAATCTGCGGTTTGAACCTGCCCCTCTTTTGTACCCAAGAGAGCCAATCCTGCCCCAATAGTAACCATCCTTCTTGCGCACTTTGGGATACACTTAGCACAGTAACAAAGCATCATCTGGCATGTGCAAAACACGAAAAGGAACACCATGATCGGAACCAATATCTTCACCAGTGCCCCAAGCCAGGATGGTGCCCAGGAAAACAGCGTGTCAAACCAATCTTCGGCCTGCACACACGCTTCATTCTCCATGTCAGTCTTTAGCTTGTGCAAAGCCCCTATGATATGCATCAACAATCCATTCTCTGCGTCATTTGGGGGTTTGTACATGCAGCATGACAACTTAATCTTCTTGCACATGCCCCCTTCCATCGCCGTCATAAGGTCCAAGATGTACTGGTTTTGAAGCATCATCAATCGGATCCCCCTCATCTCATGCTTAATAGCATTCTGACATTGGGCCTCATTCCAAGTTGGGCGGTAAGGGATACCGGGCACCGGTAAGGAGACCGGTGCCGGTAATCCCTTACCACCCAATTCCAAGGTCCCTTAGCGGGAATCGCAAAGGACGTGTGGTCGGACCACGCGTCCTTTATGGGTCCCGCTAAGGGACCAGGGTGCTAATTACGGGCCTGCTATTAGCAGGCCCATAATCAGTACTTTCCACATTCCCATTGAGCCCTATGGGGGCTCAAATGGGAATGGGGAATGGTCGGGTGAATGGGGATTTACCGTGACCGCACAGGTCGGAATGTCTCGGTAAGTCCTCATTCACCCAGACCGGACACGGACCCGAGTTTGAAGGCAGCCATGGCGCAAATAGCACCATGGCTACCTCCAAACTCGGAATGAGGCCCACTGTTGTATCATTCACCAACTGGATTACTTCCCAGCGAACAATATTCAACCACTTGGCATTTGTGGCTGCCTGGTTTCCTGGAGTCAAGAGCGACATATAAAAACCTTCAGTTTTGGTATACAGACGATATTTATGTTAATGGTAATGTTCATGTTAAAGGACATTTGTACCTCGCACTATGACCACTGGAGTAGTCCCCTGGTGCTCTGGTGGATCTGAAAAGGAATGGGGCCGGGGTGAGTGGGAAAAGTGCAAGAGAGCAGTGATGTGCTGTCAGCAGCTTCAGTTCGGTTGATGCCGTTCACTGAGCTTATGTGTGCTTTTTGATTTGTAGCCATTGTGTTCTGTTGTACGAGGCTATGTGTGATTTGTTTTGTTGTTGCAGTGTAGTGAAGTTTATGCAGTTTGGTGTGATTAGGACGTGTGGTTGTGTTTGGTTAGAGTTTGGGAGGTGTTTCCAGAAGTATGATATTTTTAGTGGGTTGGCCTCACTATCTAGATGTGATGCTTGCTAATTTCCGTTTTTTTTTATAAATGCAGCTGGTGAATATGTACACATTTCTGTCTAGATGTGATGCAAGCAAATGTTCCCAATTCTATCTAGGGGTCTCATTATAAGTCTGGTGGTAACCCGCTGGCACTACCGGCGTGTTGCTGCTGGACTGAAACACTGCTTCCGCCGCCTAAAAACCTGGTGCCACCGGGACATTACAAGTTCGGGTGGCCTGGGATATCAGGCGGTGGAAAATGTTGTTCCCCATTCCCTTGGAACCCCATAGTACTCCATGGGAGTGGGGAAACAGAGGCACCAGCACTGTTAGCAATAGTGAATTAGAATGATACTGCACACAGATGATAACAGATGGTGGCTGATGACAATGGTAAACATTAGAGACATATTATATATGGTAGACATATTAGCCAAAACAAGAATGCAATAGTACTATAAAAGACATATTATGAGGGGCAAAAAAGGATATAACATTGATATTGAAATTATAGGGGAAAGAGGGATCACTATCCGAGATATAAGGATTTTGGATAAGAATTGGAAGCTAACCACAGTTGGTCAAATAAAAAGGTGAGCAAACTCTTGGCGAACACAATGTGAATAGATAACTTACCTGTATGAATTGGGGAAATGGGACATATAACCAATTAAGTATGACAGTTATTACTCACCAGCACTGAGGTGGAGGAGTAATATTAGATTGGCAGTGAGTAATGAAGAAGACACCACAAATAGAGTGAAAATGACTATGTCACAATTGCTAAAGGGAGACAATAAGTACCATTTGGGGTAATAGGAAAGCAAGATATAGGAATCAAGATATTGGTTGTGGTGACATGTAACACAACAATGGTGATGGAGCTAACATAGCAATAACGAGGTCAAGCCAAAACATGTACTATGCAATACACACATGTGTCTTTATAAACTAATGCAAGGTGTGCATAGCTTGACTCTCTCTACCTACCGACCCATGCCAACCACAGTTTTCTGTTCTGGTCTAAATTGATGTGTTTGGCACACTATGTGCTTGGGTGAATTATTGTTGAATTATGATGTTATGTTTGTTTAGCAATGTTTGTATTGGGAAACAACCATGATGGTTTAAATGGTAAACAACCACTATGTAATATTCACGACGATGTTTACAGTGATATGGGCCTGATAATTTAAAATGTTCATATCTTCAATGTGTAACTGTAGCAAATGTCACAATAGCCCTGTCTTGAAGAAGACAAAATATAGTCGAAACACATGTTGACATAGGGGCATTTGAAGAAATAATAAAATCCTTTTCTTTGATTACAAGTATCGGAATCATGCCTATTATTTGAAAGCAAGGGGCACAGGCCCAATACATGGGTTCACAGTGTGCAATGTTTTTGAACGAAGGTATGGGGCTACGTTAAGACATCCCTCTAAGTGACAGTCCTAGTATATTATTTACTAAATGGTAAGCACACAGTGAATTAATAACCCCACACAAAACACTACTTTCTTTAGTGTTGTTTGCAGTGAGAATAAAAATAACAACTGAACAGGGGTAGAGGTGAGAAATACATGTATCATCTGCAAACATCCAAATGCACTACTACTACTAGTTCTTGCTTCAGAGACACATCACACACTACAACAATCCATTTTTAGTTACTCATTACTTTTAAATGTGTGCTTTGGAATGTTTCCATTGTATTTTACTTTCTATATTACATGACATGTTTTATTATATTATGTAGTATTTGTAAATGGCAACATCTGCCATTGAATCTGCACCTTCGCGTTGACTGTTGTGACTGATCTTTAGTATGTAATCGCTGGTTTAAGGCACTAGATCAAGGAATCCAACTGCTCTAAGTAGATGTGTAATACAATGGTGTTTGCATTTCCTGTGTAAATTCCAAGCTGCGTGTGCCAGGCAATGGGAGGCGGTCCCCTATTGCCGCCAAAAGGGTGAATAACTAAAAATAGAGCAGGGGGCTGTGCTCTTCAAGCGCTGGTCTTATCATATTAGGTACAGAAAAAAAAATATGTCATAAATATTTAAAGGACATTTAATGACATATTTTAAACTGTAACCAACAATGCAATCAGGCTCTCATATAGCTACAGCCAACAATTGTTTCAACATTCCTGTGACTTTATCAAGGCTGTGAAACATAGACAACGTACAGAAACATGGTATATATGCCAGTGAGTATGTAATTTCATCACCAGAAAGTGAATCACTAGAGAAAAGCCAAGATAGATGTCATAAACAAAGCATGACATGGGTCCACCATATTACCATAGTTTAGCCAATTTTCTTAAAAATAAGTATAATGTATAATTGTGGTATTCACAAACACTATGGGCCTCATTCCGAGTACGGCGCTAACCAATGGCGCTATTAACGCCTTGGTTGACGCCGTACCCGGACCGGCAGCGCCTTGGTGGTTGGCGGAATTACCGCCCCATTCCAAGGTTGGCGGGGCGGTAATTCCCCAATCCCCATTTACCCTTCCCCATTCCCATTCTTGCCCCATAGGGCATAATGGGAGTGGGGAAGGCGTCAATTACGCCACCGTAAATTACGGTGGCGTAATTGACATCAAGGTCCCTTAGCGCCATGGTATTTAACGCCTGCTAAAAGCAGGTGTTAAAAGCACCATGGCGCTAAGGGAACTCGGAGTATGGCGGTAAGGGATTACCGCCACCGCTCTCGTTAGCGGTGGCCGCTATCCCTTACCGCCATACTCGGAATGAGGCCCAATATCCATGTACATAATGGTAGGATATTCACATGCAAAGACCAAAAGGAAGAAGGGAGAGAGAATGGGGACAATCAGGTAATAATTGTGTTTCTTTTAGCAATAATGATGTACAATAGCAACTACAAAAGATGAAATGTACGTTATACTGAGAGTCGCCTGCCTGTGGGGAATGCCTTACCATTCCCCAGAGGGTTTAATGACAATGACCTTTTAGTGCATTGTTATATGTAGGTTTTAAATTTTGCTACGCTGAGATCTCTGTAAGAGCAAATCAGATTTTGGACCTTTCCCAACATCAGGGAGTATGTAGTCCAAGAATTGTGATCTGTTTATGTTTATGTTTTCATATTTGTACCGTGCTCCAATGACCCAAAGGCTTACGAGGGCCAACAAACACACAAAACAAAAAAACAGAACAGCTTTAACGCCACTTTAACAGATTAAACACACCTAAATGCACCATAGGCAAGGTCCAGAAGACCTTTTTAGCAGAACAGGAATGTTTTCAATTTCTTCTTGAAAATGTCCACTGACTTTAGTTCCATAAGATCTACCGGAAGACCATTCCAGGCTCTGGGGACGACATTAGCAAATAAACCAGAGAGGGATTTCGTGGTTTTGCAACGTGGAATCTTTATCTGATTAGTATTATTGGATCTTAGTGCTCTCAGGTTATGCTTTACAGCCAGTCGTTCCATTAGATAGGAGGGCATAAGGTCAAGGCGACATTTTTGAGAAATCAAAAGTAGTTGAAATTGAATTCTGGCCCTCACCGGAAGCTACTGCAGGTGCCGCCTGGCATCAGAGAGAAGGGGGTCATTCTGACCCTGAGGGTAGGGGGTTAACGGCACCAGTAAGGATGCTGGTGCCATTAACCCCCTACTGCCACATTCCGAGGTCCCTTAGCGGGTTCCCCCAACAAACGGCTGGTCTGGCAATTTGCGGGCCCGTTATTAGCTCCTTCCCCATTCCCATTGAACCTTATCGGGGCTAATAGCACCATGGCTACCTCCAAACTCGGAATGACCCCATGGTCTCTCCAATTGAGTCCAGAGACTACCGTAACCGCAATGTTCTGGATCACCTGAATGCGTTCACAGACTACTTGTGAACTGCCAATGAGCAGTCTGCAACAATACTAGAGCATGGAATCGATAATTGGCCAGGTAATTGTCTCTGCATTTCCCAGTGAAATAAAAGGCTGGAGAGATGCCAAAAATGTAATGTAATAAGAGGGAGCAGAGACCAGCCCATTAATCTGTGCCCTCATATTAAGGTTCTGGTCAAGAATTATGCCCAGAGCTTTAACTTTACTCTGCACCTCAATTTTGCAGTCTGTAATAGAAAGGCTTTTATACCCTGGTCCTAGGTTTTGAATTTTCTTTGATGATCCAACAACCGTGAGCTCAGTTTTATCTTTGTTTAGCGCCAACCCATTCTGAATCATCCATACTTCGATAATGTCATAAACCAGATTAACTTTGCACTCATCCTCCTCATATATTCCAGTGAGCGAGATGACACATTGCGTATTATCTGTATAATTCGTGAAACTGATCCCATTGCTTTCCAACATATCAAAAAACGTGACCATGAAGAGGTCATACAATGAAGGAGAAATGCAAGCTCCTTGCGGTACACCATATAATAGAAGGAAAGGCTTTGCCTCAGCGTCTCCGCTAACAACACTGCATTGCCTGTTACTAAGGAGTGAACCAATCCATGATACTGCATTGCCTGAGAAATTGGCTACTTCCCTCAACCTGGTGGACAAGATCGAATGATCCACCAGGTCGAATGCAGCAGAGAGATCCAAAATCATGAGAAGGGATGCTTGTCCCTTATCCATAGTATCAAGTAATTTTGCCTTTAATTCAAGAAGGGCAGATTCCGTGCCATGCTGCCGTCTGAAGCCAGACTGAAGATTATTCAGAATATGATGTTGATTAAGATATTTTGAAATTTGATCATAAGCGACACTATCCAGAATCTTTAACAGAATCGTGTTGCTCAGAGAATTGTGTGCTCGGGGAAGTTTGTGTATGCAGAATCAGTGCAGAGGCGTAGACAGGGAAGGGCTTGAGCAGGCAAGGCCCACCCAAAATCTGTAACGGTCCACTCAGCAACAAGGTGTGGGCATTTACAGATGTTAACGTCACTGCGGTGGGCCCAACTAAAATAGTTCCAGGCCACCTTTGTTAGACAATCCCGGCTATGCATCTGACTTGGTGTGAATCTACATGAGCACAACTGCACAATATATGAACTTCTCTTATGCTACTGACATGTGCTGCTGTGCTAACAATTAAGAAAATAGAGAAATAGCATTACGAGCCAATGACTCACACTACATAAAATTGGAACAGTTAAGCCAGACCTAAAATGGTGCAGACAACAGTTCTGTGTGCTTGAACTGAAAAGACATCCCAACCGGCCAGATGAAATAGGTGTGTCTCCTGCAATTTAAGAAGGTACCCCACACTGATAGTTATATAATAAAATAGCAATTGCATTTGCAAAGGGAGTGTTTTTTTCATATGTATAGGGTTATGTAGTTTTGACTCTGACAACTACTGAGTAGCTACTACTGTGGTTGTTAATGACCAGCAACGAAATGATGTTAAAGATATGTAGCTGTATAGACAGCTAGACAACCAGTCGACCGGACAGACACAGAGGGCCCGATTCAAGGAATATTTGCACGGTTCAAATTGACTTTGGACTGCTGAAAAGTGACTTTGCGCTGCTGACACAAACCCTGATTGATGGAACTGTGCAAAGTGTATTTGTGCAGTGCAAAGTCAGTGCAAAGTCGTGTTGTACTGCAAACATGACCACTTGCACTGACTTTGGACTTCAAAAACACACTTTGCGTAGTTCCATGAATCAGGGTTTGTGTCGACAGAGCAAAGTCACTTTTCAGGAGTGCAAAGACACTTGAACCGTGCACATATTCCATATATCGGGCCCAGGGGGTGCATGCATAATGGTCAGCAGACGAAGTGAAACTGTGCACTGAGAGCGTTAGTCATAACATGCTCTGGTAATCTCAACACACAATAAAGGGTTAACGGTGATAACATGAGCAGTTGTTCCTGCAGCATCTGTATTTATCCTTTAGCGTTACATCACTTGACTGTCAGTGCTGATCATGTTGAACTGGAAGGCTGATTTTATCAGCACCGACATCACTGGGAAAGCCAGTCTGCTTCAAGCACAAGGCTGCAGAATAGACGAAAACCTGCGTTTGACAGGTTAAATTGCTGTCAAGATTGAGTTGGTCTATCAGCCTTCAAAGAAGGAGTCACTTGCAGTCCGAAAATGATGCTACTCAAAAGGCAGTATTCACAGTTATTGTGTTCAATGCGTTCTCATTCAGACAACTCTGTTAAAGGTATTTTGTTATCGTAGATGGGCTTGTGTGTTTTGACAACACTCTTGGAATGTTCACCATCACCAACAAACGGTCATAGATAGTACAGCATTACAACCAAGAAAACAAAGCTTCAGTGCAACAAAAGGCAGTCAACAAATACAACTGGCTAATGAGATGAATGATTTTTATGCGAATGATTAAATAACGATATTTTTCATTTAAAGAAATTATGATAGTCACAGCAGGTGCAATCTGAACGTCCAAATGTTATTAGAACGCAGAGGCTAGTATTATGGCAAGTACTTTAATACTTCCAAAACACACTGCCTCATAGAAACACAATCACACTTTCTAACAAAGTGTGGAATTAATAGTCAATAATATAACACATTAGCATGGGTGACTTCCCTCTGGTGCTCTGATGTACAGGAACTAACAATCCCAACATGAAGGACATCAAAGAGCACTCACAAAGCACTGCAAAGTAGAAGAAACAAGATTCGATAAAATCATTGGGTGGAAATAAAGAAAGGCAGACAAAGCTAAAATCCAGTCAAAACAGCTAGACTATAAAACACTACAGCACAACTCATGCAATCTTTAAACACATTGCTATTCACCATGTATCTGTAATCTAAAAACACAACAAAAACTGTGAAAACGGTCTAGTACTTTCTTTAAAAGGTTTGAATATGTCACATCCGCCAGCGAACTGACCCTTTTATGACATTCATGCAAGCTGCCAAACGTGGAAAAAAGTCTTGGAAACCAGATCTTTGAAATGTCAAAGATGCCCATTTCCTAACTGGCCCCCACAATAATCACCCTGGCATAGCACATAGATTACTGACAGCTTGTCTGAATAAATCAAGAAATTGAACACCATTAATCCCAGAGATAGAGCCATATGCACACCATCGTCCAACCTAGTCACCCTTGCAAAGAGAATGACCTCCAAACTGCCTTCCAAAAGCCAGGTCATTGATGCCAGACCATCCAGAGCATAATGATCCCTGGAAATGCCCATATCAACACCAGTCTACAGCATACTCCCTCTCGCACCAAGAATATACTCCAGCCTGCCTCCAAAAACCAAGGCCTTAGAAGCGACAAGTCCCAAACCATAATGAGTATAAAAGAGACCCATGTGCACAGAAGGCATTATGATATTCGTCAATGCACTGAGAATGTCCACCATTCTACAGCCAAAAAGCCAGTTCTTGGGTACAATAGAGCTATCACACCATAATAATCCCTGAAGATGTCCTTGGTGTGTCTGGCTGGATGTGAAGGTGACAATCTACTCTACTGCTCCCTTTCAATCATGAGGTACCTGTTGCTAGGTCCAGCAGGTCACTCTCTTCATTAGCCCCTGGATCACTACCCTTCCCTCCTCGTGTTTCTGATACACTCTCTATCCAGTCTTTTCCTGCCTGTATACCATTTCTCTAATCAAATGTTCCTCTCAGCAGTTTATCTTCCAGATCTCCTTCCTGTTCTCCTAAACCTACCTTTACCCTCCAGACTTCTGTCACCTTTAACTATTTTTACATTAACTCACTATCTCTCCTATATCTTTCTCCCTCTGTAACCACCTCTTACCTGTGTAGTCCTCTTTTCCATCTCCACTCTCTTCCCCACTTTGAGCCACATTCTTCTCCATGTCTCCAATTGTACCTACTCTTTGGTTACTATTGGTAATACTCTCCAATTATTGTACCTTACTATCACCTTCTTAAAACCTTTGTATTCTACTGCTACTACTTTCCAAGTCACTCTTCTCTCTCTTCAGCTCTTCGACTCTTCAGGCATGTTCTTCATTTTCTTCACTCCTCTAAACTCCTCTCTTTTCTTGTATACTCTCAGCCTTCAAAACCTCTAAGTCTCTTTTACCTTCTTCACTGGTCTGGGCATATTTGTCAGTCTTCGAAGTGCCTCCTTTCTACTTTCTTCCCCACATATGTCTAAGTCTTGCCAAGATTTCTCACCATCTGGGCCTCCTTCTCACCCCCCTAAGGTTTCCGACTCCTATGGATACCTTCTTTGATCCTCTTAGTACCACCTTCTTACTTAGTTCACAGCAATTGATCCCTAGCCAGATAATGATGGTATACAAAAGCTAATCAAAAGGCAGTGTTCACAGTTATTGTGTTCAATGCTTTCTCATTCAGACAACTCTGTTAAAGGTATTTTGTTATCGTAGATGGGCTTGTGTGTTTTTACAACACTCATGACATGTTCACCTTCACCATACTGTCATAGATAATACAGCATTACAAACAAGAAAACATGCTTCAGTGCAATAAAAGGCAGTCAACAACTACAACTGGATGATGTCATTTGAATGATTATTATGGCACAAAGGCAATACTCTTGCAGACTTGGCCTTTTGCACTCTATAAAACGCAAATGACTAATTAACAATATTTTCAATTGAAAGAAATGATGATATTCACAGCAGGTGCAATCTGAACGTCCAAATGTTATTAAGGACACAGAGGCTAGTATTATTGCAAGTAGTTTAATACTACCACAACACACTGCATAATAGAATTAAAAATACACAATCACACTTTCTAACAAAGTGTGGAATTAATAGTCATTAATATAACATATTAGCATGGGTGACTTCCCTCTGGTGCTCTGATGTGCAGGAACCAACCAATCCTAACATGAAGGACATCAAAGAGCACTCATAAAGCACTACAAAGCAGAAGAAACAAGATTCGATAAAATCATTGGGAGGGAATAAAGAAATGCATACAAAACTAAAATCCAGTCAAAACAGCTAGGCTAGAAAAAACAATAGCACAACTCATGCAATCTTAAAACACATTGCTATTCACCATGTATCTGTAATCTAAAAACACAATAAAAACTGTGAAAGGGGCGAGTACTTTATTCAAAAAGTTTGAATATGTCACAACTGCCAGGGAACTGGTCCTTTTATGACATTCATGCAAGCTGGCAAAAGTGGTAAAAAGTCTTGAAAAACAGATTTGAAATCAGGGATGCCCATTTCCTAGCTAGCCACCAAAATAATCACTCTGGCATAGCGAATAGCTTACTGCCAGCTTGCCTGAAAAAGGCAAGGAATTGAACACCATTAATCCCAGAAATATAGCCATATGCACACCATCCTCCAACCTAGTCACCCTTGGAAAGAGAATAACCTCCAAACTGCCTTCAAAGAGCCAGGCCTTTGAAGGCAGACCGTCCAAAGCATAATGATCCCTGAAAATGCCCATATCCACACCAGTCTGTGCTCCTGCACCTTGAAGCGTCTCTTGTGCTAGATGGAATTACCAATAAAGATCTCAGACCAAATAACCAGACACACTCAAAGGATATGGCAAAGTACTACTTTATTCTCAATTTAATAAAGCAGCGTAAACTGGCAGACATCCTACTGATGCTTGCCCACTCACAAACAAACTGGATTACACAGAGGTCTAATACCCCAATAAGCATCATCTATGAAGTCATCCGACGTGGCGAACTGTAAAATCTATTTGCGGGAGTGACTGGTTAGGGGAACATATCTACTTATACAATACGTATAGGTTAGTACTAGATTGGCTGTCCCTTCTCTGTAGGACATGCCTTGAACTACCTCTAAATATGTATAATACTGATTACGGCAGCCAAAATGGCAGCAGATTGGTCTGTGCAACATTGTATAGTAGATTTCCATCTAGACCAACTGATAGGTTGGCATCCCCACCCAACCTTGGACTTTCGGCTCAGCTAGCAGCATGTAAGCAAAACAAAACCCAGGTGTTTGAGTCACGTCAGATTACTGCCCACTTTTCCAATAAGTCCATCATCTCTCATCAGCCAATCCATAAGCCAAACTTTCCCATCTGTAGTTGACCTTGTAGTATTCTCTCTCCTCTGGGACATTTAAGTATGAGCACATCACTATCTTCATCCACAGTTTAATGAATAGCCCTTGTTTCCGACTTCTGCATCACGTGTAAGGAGAACGCAAATGTGTCAATTTCAACCTCCTTTTTGATGCTATTTGATTCAATTATGCTGGGTATTATTGCACCTTCTCGCCACTAGAGACTTGCTCAATCCATCTTGTAGTAGCCTTATCCATTGTTAATTGTCCAATACTTGGCTCTTGCAAATGTTTTCTTCTTCCTTAATCTAAGAGAATATGTCTCACATTCATGGTTTGGCTTCTGCCTTCATTTGTGCTTTGCAGCTATTCCTTGAAATAGCATCCTTGATACCAGGTCAACCAAAATTCCTCTTTATTCTGCACACAAAACTGTTTTCCAGCGTCTCCTGAGTCTGCATCCCTGATCTGTTTCTGAGGCAGCTGGAATTAATTTTCACATGAGCTGACGTCCATTTTCCTATGATGGCCGTCTTTGTCACATTATATTTCCCTCTATAGCAAGCTTCTATATGTCTCATCAACCTTTTGTTACTGCATATTTACACTTATTGGCCAGCAAGTTACTTTATCTTCTTTTGCATACATGATTACTTTATCATTTTGTTCATGTTTCTCTTGTCACTTCAAATTCATCATCACTAGCAGGTATTTTGATATCATTTCAGTATTTCCTCATATGTTCTCTTCATGATATCACTCTGCTTTCGTCAGATGTCCAATGGTGCATCCAGACATCCCTCCACTCTTTCAGTGTGAGTGTACATTCGGTACAGTTGTCTGAGTGCATATTGCCTCTTGTACACTCGATGCAGTATGGGAACAACACAGGTGTCCCACATGCAGCTATTCTCCTGCTGTTCCAGTATCACAGAGCTGAGGGGGCGGGAGTTAGGGTGTGTGTGTTCACCTGCTTCTCAAAAGTCTACAGCATATTTTATCTCAGACCGAGAATGTTCTCCAGCCTGCCTCCAAAAACCAAGGCCTTGGAAGCCATAGGTCCCAAACCATAATGAGTATAACAGAGACCCATATCCACACTAGCCATTATCATATAGGTCAATGCACATAGAATGTCCACCATTCTACCACCAAAAAGCCAGTTCTTGGGTGCAAGAGCTTTCACGCCATAATAGTCCCTGAAGATGTCTTGGGTGTGCCTGGCTGGATGCAAAGGAGACAAACTACTGTGCCTCTCCCTCCTAATCATGAAGTACTTGTTGCTATGTCCGTCAGGTCACTCTCTATCAATAGTCGCATGATCACTACCCTTCCCTCCTACAGTTTCTCCTACACTTTTTAGGAGTTCTTTTTCGGCTTGTATACCACTTCTCCAATAACCTATCCCTCTCAGCAGCTTATGTTTCAGATCCTCTTCCTGTTCTCCTAAAACTACCTCTACCCTCTAGACTTCTGTTAACTCACTATCTCTCCTATTTATTTCTCCCGGGAACCACCTCTTAGCTGTGTAGTCCTCTTTTCCATCTCCACTCTCTTCCCCATTTTGAGCCACATTCTCCCCATGTTTCCAATTTTACAAACTCTTTGGTAACTATTTGTTAAGGAGAATTCTCAGAAATGTGCTGATTGCTCTCTATCTTATAGACCCCCAGCGACTTTGCTGGATTTTAGGACTTTTAATGTTTAACCTGTAGAGAGTGAGACCCTCTTTCCCACTCCCTCGTGTATTTTTTAATGTGATTTAAATACTGTGTTTTTTTTGGTTGTGGAGTCTGGCAAACTTCATAGGCATCATCGTTTACATTGTGTCACACAGCACCTTCAGTGCAGTGACACAGGGAAGTCTTTCAGATACCTAAACTACTGTTTCCAAGAGCAGTAAAGTGAAATTGACTTTACTTACACATGCAACTTTCTAGACCCAGCACACACTATCTTACAATAGAGTGCCAGAGGGGTTACTTAGTATCCCCTTTGTCTAGTTTCTCATGTAACAATTTTATGTTACACTTTCCTCAATGAATGGCTGGTGGCAGTTGTTTACTTTTAACTACTGTGGTGTGCTTTTACCGCGGGCTGCATTCGCAGCTGCAGTAAAGCACCCAAGCGTGCCATTTTTGTAAAAATGACACCGGTCTTCTTTTTTTGCCATTTCTTTATGGAAAGGTCATTCTTGAGATTTACTCTGCTGGCCAAACCAGGTTTGGTCCCCTTGTTCATTTTTTCTTTGGCGGGATTCACCAGTGAAGCCCACTTCTGGCTCCAGGGTGTCTGGCCGGGGCAGGAAGCAAGGGAGGTGCCCGAAACTCACTGTGCTTAGTCGCCCAAGAGACGGGAATGCACTTCTAGGTGATTGACCAACTGGCTGTCCGGCAAGGACAGCCACCCTGCTGGGTGACTGCACCTAGGCTGCAATGAATGGGAGAAACCTGCATAAAAGGTGAGGCTTCTTGGCTTGGAAGTCAGAGTCAACCACTGGATGAAGGAATCCGAACAAGAACTTGGAAGAGACGTGTGCTGCAACTCCTGGAACGTTGGTGTGCCCGGTGGAGCCCTGCTGCTGTGCTGAAGCTCCAAATTCATTTTGAATAGAAAAGCCCTGTAAGGCAACTTCTCCCATTGAATTGGTGGCACCAATCAACTCAAAAGTAAGCCACCTGGACATTTTCTTGAAGCTGGTTGCATTTCCACTGCAGTCGCTGCTGGAAACCGAAGAGCCAGGGAGAGGAACACCAATTTGTGTGCACTGCTTTTGGGTTGGGCAAGAGCTCCAGGAAGATCCTTCGGACTGCCATGAAGCAGGACTGACAGAGCCTGAGCCACCTCAACAGAGTGCTGGAGCCCAGATGCAAGGAAAACCCATCTCGAAAGCCAAGAGTCTGTGGTGTTGCTATTTGCTTAGACGCGAGGAGCGAAAACCACGAAGTGCCACTGAATAGAACTTGGTCCTTTTCTGTCGCCGACCGTCCCGTTGCAGTGCAGGAGTCCTCCAGATGTCCTCCCTCTTATCCCCACGACTGAAGCCCAGGAACACGGGATCTGCGGAGCCAGCCAAAGCCCTTTTCTTCTAACCACAGGTAGTGTACAGTCTAAGAGAACCTATCTCTTGTTGTGTAACCACACTTGTTCTCAGTGGAGACTTGCAGTTGCTTCTGTAGAGTTGCTAACAGCTTCTTTATCTCACAAACCTAATCAGCGTGTGGCCCTACTTTGATTTCTTCTTTTCTACAAAGACTTCTAAAACATTGCGTAAGACTTTTACTACCTGCAAGAATTGCTTCAGCTCACATTGACTTTTGTCAAATTGACTTTGGCCTGGCCTGGCTCCCTGAATATCTCTTCTTCTCTCAGACTCTGTGTTTAGCCCTCCTTCCAGGAAGGGGTTAACTTACTTTGCATAGGGGGTTACCAAAAGTACTTACCTGCTTCAGAATATTTGTGAGATCTCTTGTTTTTTTCTAATAATCTGCTTCTTTGACATACTCCAAAGTATTGCTCTAAATGCAACAGTGATATATTAATGTGCACAGTGTCCTAGCTATTGAATTTACATCAGGGTGTAGGAAGTGTCTGTGTGCCATCCCAAATGGGTATTTACTGATTTAGGTCAACTCCGAGTGTGTATTTTAGAGTGTATTTGTGTGTTACTGTTATATTGCCCCATTCTGAAGAAGGCTTACTGAAACTGACTGTTAAATAAATCAATAATTGTTTAATCAAGAAACCTTGTGTGTTAGAGTGTATTTGAATACTTGTCACTGTGAATCTCTGTGTAACTCCCCTAGAGCTTATATTGACCCCTCTTGCGATAAGCCTGTCTGCTCAACACGCTACCAACCTATGTTGTACAGACATATACCAAAGGTTGTGTTCCTTTTGCCAGGAGGTCAGGGTTGTTTTAGTGCACCCAAGGGGTACTGCATATAATCTTGCCTAAAACGATTGTTAATACTTTCCAATTCTTGTACCTATCTATCACCTTCTTAAAACCTTTACATTCTACTGCTGCTACTTTCCAAGTCACTCTTCCCTCTCTTCAGCTCTTCAGGCCTTTTCTTCATATTCTTCACTCTTTTCACTATTCTAAGCACCACTCTTTTCTTGTATATTCTAAGCCTTCAAAACCTCTAAGTCTCTTTTACCTTCTTCACCGGTCTGGGCATCTTTCTCAGTCTTCGGAATGCCGCCCTACTTCCTTCCCCACATATTTCTACATCTTGGTAATATTTTCTACCATCTGGACCTCCTTCTTACCCCCCTAAGGTTTCTGACTCCTATTAATACCTTCTCCGTTCCTCTTAGTAGCACCTTCTAGCCTTCTTTCACAGTAATTGACTCCTTGCTTGTGTTTATCTCCTTCAGCCATCTTGGTACCTTTTTCAACCCGTTCAGCACTTCTGACATTATTCTCCCTACTCTGCTGCTCCATGATTACTAGATCTCGCCATTCTCTGCCGTTTTGGGAATCTTTTCTGCCCCTAGGTCCACCACCCACTATCTTAATAATGACACCCTTCAATCTCCCACTCCTTGCCTTTCTCTCTAGCTCAATTGAATCCTTTAAGGTTTCTCTAGATCTCTGCACCAGCTCCCATGAACCAGTATTGCCCAGTCTCATGGACATCTCCTCCGGTCTACTGGATCTTGCTCAATCACTTGGTCTTTCCTCCACCCTTCTCCAAATGAACACCTGTCTCCATTATTCAGTCTCCAGCTCTTACTCCAAGCATCCAGAATAACTGACTGGGATCTCCCTTTAAAAAAGCCCTGCAGTCCCCACGGGGTAAGCATTCATTGAGGGCACGTTCCTTTTCAATGTAATTGGTGAGAGGCTATGATAGGTACCAATAGCTGGCTCAACTGAGCTAGGTTTAGGTTTTAAAGGGCAGACCAAGCCTTTATTAGGCATGGTTACTATTTTGGAAATCATTTCCTGTCCCCTGTTGCTGTAGAAAACTGCCTGAGAAGCACACAGCTCCCCTGAACTAAATATTCCACAGAAACCACAGGCTATTAATTTCTTGAGTTATTGGATGTGTTCATAAAGTCATATGGCAGATGCAAATACAATCTGTCACTCCCGAGGTACTGCATGTACCCGTAATAAAAGGGACAAAGACAGATATCTTTTAAGGAGGAATCCAGAAGCCTAAAATCCTGAGGAAGGATTAAAGAGAGGCATTCAGCATGGCAAGGAGGGACCTGATCTCCCTGTAGATTACCTCCAGATTGAAATCAGGCATCCTGAATTGGTTGATATGCTCAACAACGTCCAGACATGCCATGGTTCTTGAAAGCACCATATCCAACACCTCGGTGTTGAAGATCAATGATAAGCATCCTAGCAGATCATGCAGCATCGTGAGATCCTTCTTTCTGGAGACTGCCTGCATTCTAGGTCATTAGGAGGATGTTGTCAATGTAGACAAAATGGTAAATGCCCATGGACCTTACAAATAAGATACTGGTATGAGGAGCTTGGCGAAGAACCAACGAGCAGAGGGGAGGGTGAAAAGGAGACAGGTGAATCAATTCCTCCCACCAGCTCAGACAAACTGTTGCAGCTGCTGATGACGTAACCAAAAGGGAAAAGATAAATGGGCACTCCCTTTTTTCAGTGGTACCTCCTAGTCTTTATCATAAGGCAAGAAGTGAGGTACAGAAAGGAAAACCACAAAATGCATAAATATAACCTTTGACCATCTCCAAGACCCAGGGATCATCAGTTAAACAGTTAGACAGTAGCACTGCTCTATAAACTACCCTAACTGGCCCCCAAACCCCAAACAAGGGTGCAGCTGGAATGAATAAAGGCACACTTACCAGCAGAGCGCTTATAGATTGATGCTTGAGGGGAACAGGGAACTAATGTGTTTACTGGCAATGTTTGGGGCTAAATAAACGTTTCCCTCTATGGTTGCCCAACAACTCTCAACATGTAAGACATCTCTATCCAGGGTCTTCAAATTCACATTTTTAAAAGAAAGGTTGCGACAAGATGTCCAATAGCCAATGGTTCAAACACATATTGTTTACACACTGGGGAGCTGGGCACCACCTAAAGTTAATATACAGTAATATATTAATTAGGTACTTCAAGTATTTGGATCAGACGGCAGCCACTGTTGCAATCAGTGGGAAAAACTGTGAAACCTTTGAGACGAAGAGATAAAACCCCACGGTTCCATGTGATCCCATGCAACAACATGCTTACATTTTTGTAAATACTGATTAAATTCACAGGAGTAATGTTAATATTTGTAAATCATTTTGTGCAGTCAATTCCATAAAATAATGTAATCTTTCATTAGGAGACGAAGTGAGTATTGTCCAATGCATTTCGAACCCAAGAAGTCCTTCATCAGGGGCAGCATCTTAAGACACAAACACATCGAAACACTGCAACTGTGCCTATACATGCAATAAAAACAAAGAGAGGACAACTACAGCGAGAAAAAGGAACAACAAGCAAAAACTGATTAGAATGCAGAATTCATAATGGAACTACGGATAAAATGATTGATAAGTAAAAATAACTCAAAGAACATTACCCGTCTCTTTTTAAAACATCAATAACATGCGTGGACGACCAGACTCCCAACACTGTATAGAAAAAGATTTATAGAAACATTACCATGCCGCAGTACATACGTTTATAACATCTTATTTTCCTCTGATTTTCCACGCATTGGTGTGTTTCTAATATCATATTCAACTTTTCTGAATGCATACCCAAATTATAATTTTGTAGAGGAATGACCATTGGAAATAATAGAAGTATTGCAACAAGTGCCGTAGCACCTGTACCAAAAATGTTGCTCTAAAGGACACCACAACGACAGAAGAAAAAATGTGAAACATAAAAAAAAACGAAAGAAAAAAAACCCGTCAAAGGTGTACCTTGTTAATAGACCTGCTCAACTCTCAGTATCAACGCCTGTGGAACACATGAAATGAATAAAAATATCACTAGTAATGTAGAACACACAAACCACTACACTGGGTGACTTACCCATAGCCGTGTAGCTACTGGCAGCTTGGTGTTGCAGCCAGTCAGTAGAGCAGAGCACCGAACGAATCAAAAGAACCCTTTAAATATGTTTAGGAACTCGGGTACGGGTGTGAGATAAAATGTGATGACGTCATATGAATCAACGTCATGGCGTTAATAGTAATGACGTTACCGAAACTCCTCTCAGAACCTAAACAGAGGGTAGAGTTAACTGGAAAAATGTGGCAAGAGCACTAATAAGGTTTTACCCATCCGTTGCATATTTTTCAAAAACATTGGGCCTCATTACGACCCAGGCGTTAACCATGGCGCTATTAGCGCCATGGTTGACGCCGGATTCCGCCATGGTGAATGGTGGAATTACCACCCCATTCCAAGGTTGGCGGGGTGGTAATTCCCCATTCACTATTGGCCCTTCCCCATTCCCATTCTTGCCCCCATAGGGCTCAATGGGAATGGGGAAGGCGGTAATTACGGCACCGCAAATTGCGGTACCGTAATTACCTCCAAGGTCCCTTTGCGGGTCCCTTCCTTAACGGCTGGTAAAACCAGCCATTATGGTAGGGACCTGTAAAGGGACCTCGTAATTGGGCGGTAAGGGATTACCAGCACCAGTGCCCTTACTGGTACCGGTAATCCCTTTCCGCCCGGGTCGTAATGAGGCCAATTGTCCCAGTAGGTCCTTTATCAAATTAGCACTTAAGTAAGAGTAAGCCCCTTCTATGTAGCGTGTACAATTAGGTAAATCAATATCCTTACTCAGATAAGACACTTGAGCTTGAAGTTCATGGAGGACATCCAAGACATTGCATCCTGTAGATAATGGATGGGGTATATGGCATCCAAGGCCCCATCCCACTTTTGGAGGGTTGCCTTTCCGGCTGCTCAGCTCATTAAATCCTCCAATTAGTTGCTACATAACACAGCAGTATTTTGGAGCTGCTATGGGCACATGATGACCCGTGACAAGCAGCCTCCTCTGACGACACTCTCCTTGTTTTCTTAAGCAAGCAAAAGAAATGCATAAATAACATGTGCCTACTTGTTTTGTTTTTGGTTGTGTCTAGAAACTGTCATCTCATCAGGAGCACGACCATTTGAATCCAAGAGGGACCATTTATAAACCAATTGCCTTCCTCCAGTAATGTTGTGCTAGTGGTGCAGGGTCCTGCCTCCCAACATTCGGACACCTCGACAGCATCACCCACTGCAAATCTTACAATCTGTAATATCTTGCTTCCTAGATAAAGCAACAGATAGTTAAGCAGAGAGGCAACCACCTGCAAGAGCATCACATGGATTTGTTTGATTCCTATTAATACTCAAATAGAAAAAAAAATAAGCAAAGGGCATAAGGGGTTCCAAATGTTTTTGCCGCCGCCGAGTATTTACACGTTTGCCTTTGAAATGGTGTTTTCGCCACCGCCGTTTTCGTTGATTTCTTTTAAATGGGGGAAATGGAAAGTACCCCCAAACCGCACATCTAACGCACCCCACCACCTGACACTGCCACCCACCACCCCCAAACCCCTACCCCAACACATATGTATTTAAAATAAAATTGGCGAAAACAGCGGCAGAGAAAACACCACATTTAAAAGGTAAACATGCAAATAGTTGGTGAAAAAACGGCAAAGGATTGTGTCATCGTTAGTTCTGAAAGGTACTAGACTGGATAGTAACCCATAAACACCACTGTAAGAAAGGCTTGACTGTCCAGACACTGTGTAATGGGCCCACTTAGTGGTCAGCGTCACTGTGACAATATGCTAAATGAAATCAAGCGCCTTAACTTAAATGCCATGCAAAAACCTCATGCCCCACAGGGATATTGCCAATGTTAGCAGTAGCCTGTGTTGCACCAGTGTAGCTAAGCAAGTGGGGAGGCCAATCCACATCATTCCCACTTTCCCTTTGCACCTATTTCATTGTCCTAAGAGAGGGGCCTGGCCAGGACATAACGAGTGCACACACAAGAGCAGGCAAGCGAGGAAAAGTAAAATAGTTAAACATCAAAAATTAAACAAAGCCAGCACAAATATGCTCTGGGTGGGGTTGAGGAATGGCGGACCCACTAAAATCCCATTGGGTTGTTTGCTGTGCTAGCATTTAAGTGTTTGCAACAGTGATACCCTCTTTACTTGCCATCAAATTGCAAAATATATTGATTGTCTGAATATGTTAATAACAACATTACAAACATATCCCTCAGTAAAATACATTAGTGCCCTGGAGCCATTGCACCACCCATCTGAGCCAATCAATATTCCTGGAATGCGGTCTGAAACTCATGTTAAAGACCACATTCGGAGTTTTCAGTGTTCCCCAGTCACCGGTGCCTGCCCCAGTTCCTCCCACTTGTCCCCTTCCTCACAGCATGCCCTCACAGCATGCCCTCCACCACACTTACCTCGCCCCATCAGCGCTATCATAAGTCATGTCTGTCTCATGAAAAGCAGTAGATATACTTTGTTGTTGTGCCTTCCAAGAGTAATTTGCTCAATTGCGAGCTTGCAATTAGACTTTTATTTACCTGATCCACTTTTCTCTGCTCCATACACATTCCGCAAACGAGTAACAAGAAGAGCAAACGTTTCCGGTTGAGTGATACCCTGTCCCTGTCACCTGAAGGTTACAAGGGATTGGTACAGGATAGGTCCTGCCATACATAGACCCTTATTCTTCTCATGCTCTCATTAAAGGGAACATCAAATAACCATAGGGAATCCAGAAGCCCTTTTCAAGGTTTCCCACATGCATAATTCCAAGATGGCTCCTAGAAAGCCTGATTTCTACGTATTTTCATCAAAGTAGACCCCTTACCATTAAACATATGCATACTTATTTTTGTTGTGATAATTTCAAAAAAGTAAAATACCACAATGTAATTTGCTTTGATGAAACTATGGTGTCTCTTTAACAGGCACAGGCAGAGGAGTGACATAACTCTGTCGGGTGTGGATTTGAATAAATTAGGCACGTCACATGCGCTCTCCAGAGCACATGTGGAGCCTGGATGGGATGCAGAGTCTCCTGTGTCTTCTGTTGGGGGGGGACTCACGGTGCCCCAGGACGCCTCATAGCAGCGGGCCCCTCTTCTACATTGGCAATCAGGTGGTTGTCCATGCTTGCACGGATCTGCTGGGCTAAGATGGCAGCGAGTTAAGAGCTGAGGCTCAAAGAAAGAACTTTCTCTCATGCCGCAGAGACGGCGCATACAGTGTTTTTGGTAGACATTTTATGCCGTACTGATGGAGGAAGTTGCAGCTCCTTAGAGTAGTGCTTGTGCGCCTCCCACGCCCAATCTTTGGACAAACCCACTGCCACGTGGGTGGACATCTGCAAGTTGGGAGTTTGGACACCCCATCTAAAAGAAGAAAGGTGAGGCGAATGTGTAAACTTACAGGATGGGTGGGAAGAGAGTTTGTTGTCCTCTTTTTTTTGTCCTCTCTGTTCTGGTGAGCTTACACCAGTGATTTTGTTTTGGTGCTGAGTGCAGCTGGGAAGGAAAGTGAGAGGGTTGCTCTCGAGGGCATACCCATGCTTTTCAGCATGTTCAATTTTACTAAGGCTCCTCTGTGTAGTGTGGAGGAGCAGAACACATTGAGAGCTAGAGAACATTTTGTGGTGCATGACATTCTTGTTGCGTTTTCTACTGTGTTCTGGCCCCTAGCAAGGTAGGGGTGCTTGTGCGCTCACCAACATGGTGAAGGACAAGAATGCAGGAGATGGAGTTGTGCTGGGTGCCCTGTGGGGTGCCCGAATTCAGCACCAACAGGGTGCGCTAGCCCCAATGCCTGAGTTTGGTGGAAATCATGGATCGACCGTATGGACCTATGTTTTCAAGGCCACTGGAGACACTGATGAGAAAAGTAAGGTGACTACACTTTTGTACTCGCTGGCCCGGCAGTGCATCAGATCTTCCAGCCATTGCAACCATTGGATGAGTCTTATGTTAAGGCAAATAATGCTCTATGTGAACATTGTATGCCTCTGGCGAACATGGACTATAAGAGGTTCATTATGTGTAGTGCAAGGCAGAAGGCGATATCGTGCACCTGGGACAAGGAGCAGGCCATGTATCGCAAACAGCTGATCGAAGGGTGTGTGTCTGGAAAACTTTGGTATCAAGTGTTACGTGAGCCAGGCCTCACGCTGCCCCGTATCTTGGAGCTTGGACGGTCGCATGAGGTGGTGGAGACACTTGCATCCAGGATGAATGCAGGGATTCACCGCAGTAAGTCTGGGGAGGTGTGCAAGAGGGGCCCATTGGCCCGCTGGACTGCAGAGGGACAGAAACAATTGGTTGCCCGAGTCATTTCTGAAGTGTGGGTACGACCTACTGCACCCTATGGAGTGTCCAGAATAAGGAAAAGCTTGCAGAAGACGCAGTACTGTGGACCATTATGCTCGCATGTACAGGGCTCTGTTACCAGTGGTAGTCCAGAGAGGCCCCATCCAGGCTGGGTTCTTCAGACAGCAGCAAACAGTAAATGTGGCCCTCTTGGATCAGGTGGAGGATGGAGCAGCACAGGACCTGGATGAAGAGGAAGATGATGAGAACATCTTTTTTATCTCAAGTGTGAGCGTCCTGAGATTGAAGGCCAGGAGACAGCTGAAATGCATGGTGCAGGTGGATGGGTCACCAGTGCCGGTGTTGGGGGACATTTTGGGGGAGATCAGCCCATGTCTTTTGGTGGGGCGTTCGTGGCGAAGGTGGAGCATGGTGGCAGTTTGATTAAGGCAAGTTTCTTTGTGACGGATGGGGGTACCAACACTCTCCTGAGCTGTGTTGTGGCAGAAGCACTGGGCATTGTCAGTTTTGCATACAGTGTGTATGTGGTGAATGTGCAGGCATTCCTCGAAAGGTTTGATGAGCTGTTCATGGGAATCGACCAGATGGTCAGTGAGCCAGTGAGATTGCACATTGATGAGTCCATCCAACCAGTGGCCCTGAAGCACCATAGTGTCCCTTTTCACTTATGAGAGCCAGTGGACAAAGAACTGGAGAATCTTGTGAACTTAGACATAATCGAAAAGGTGTCGCCCATCTTGATTGCTCGAAATCCCAAAGAGCCTGACTCTGTCAGAATCTGCGTGGACATGCGATTGCCCAACAAGGCAATTATGAGAGAGAGACACCTTATCCCGTCGAATGATGACATCATTGCAGAGCTGCAGGGTGTGAGGTTTTTCTCCAAGCTGAACCTGATGGCTGGATACGACCAGGTCATGTTACACCCAGAGTCCAGGTACATCACGATACTCATGACACACCAGGGACTGTACCGATACAAACGCCTCAGCTTTGTTGTGTCGTCAGCTGCTGGAGTGTTCCAGAAGATAATATGAGGGGCGTTGGTGGACTTGGAATGTGTCTTGAATATCAGTGATGGCATCCTAGTGTTTGGTAAGTCGGAGGCAGAGCACATGGCACGCCTGGTGAGGACCCTGGAATGCATACAAGCACTGGGCTTAACGCTGCATTGGGAGAAGTGTGAATTCCTGCAGACAAGCATTCAGTTCTTTGGCATTGTGTTTAAAGAAGGAGGAGTGTCCCCTCAACCCTGAAAGGTCAAGTACATAATGGAAGCAAAGCCCGGAGAAGGTGACGGAAGTTCGCAGCTTCCTGGGCATGGTGACTTACTGCGTGCGATTCATAAGGAAACTGGCCATGCAGTCGGAACCACTGAGAAGGCTCACAAGGAAGGATACATCCTGATAATGAAGCCCTCTCGGGCAAGCTGCGTTTGAGGAATGGAAAAGGTCCCTCATGGCTGAAGATGCAATGGTATTCTTCGACCCGTCTCTTCCGTCTGAGGTGGTGGTGGACACCAGTCTGTTTGGTCTGGGAGTGGTTCTAACGCAGATGGATACCAAAAGGGGAAGTAAGGCCCATTGTGTTTGCCAGACTGAACAGCGGTACTCCCAGATTGAGCATGAGGCCCTTGCGGTGCTGTGGGGGTGCAGGCATTTTCAGCTGTATGTGCTGGGTAGGCCGGTGATGGTGGTAACAGATCAGAAGAATCAAGCTCGGGGAACTTTTTGTAGTCACTCTTGGACCTCTGCGACTTGATGCAACATAACAGTACTACAGTGTCGCAATGGTGCGCGCAGGAAACAAAGACACAGAGTTCCCCCACTTCGTTTGTTAAAAGTGGAAAAAGATTTCTGCACCCATCTATTACTGCGCCACAATGGAGTTCAAGTATCAAAACAAAACCAATTTTTCTTAGTTCATCATATATTTATTGATGGCCCACATAGATGACATGTGTTTCGGCACCCTAAATGTGCCTTTTTCAAATCTGGGCATTAAAGATGGTTTGATATACTTTATACAAGAAAGAAGAAAATAGTCAAATTCAGTAACATATAGATAGAACAGTTTCCCAGGAGTTCCCAAAAACCGATATACATATCATTCATATTGGCCAACATATGATCCGATTGAATCAGCATTTCAAAGGGCATAATCCATCACAAAATTGTTTCCACACATTGAGATTAGCCATTTCAGAAAACATATGTAAATAAAAACATAAAACATACCATCATGGCGCCCAGTTATGGTGATGGGACATAAGGAAATGCTGGGGAAGTTGGAGGGAAGGAGGGATACATCGTGGTAGGGCAAGAAAAATGACAGAAATGAAAATAAAATGAGTGTAAGTTTCATTTGCTAGTGTAATTTAAGATGCATCCGCCTCCAGATAGGGCTTACCTGTCATCGGAGTACAAGCGGCTCTCTGTTGTCGTGATGTTAAAAAATGTCCCATCAGACTCATAAGTGTTGCGAGCACTTTAAAAAAGAAGAAAGGTGGGGGAATGTATTATTTTGCCTTGCATGATGCACTGTTTAAGTCATAAATATATTGCTTCAGGACTCGGGTGTCCGCCATTCCTACTATTAATACAGACTGATTTTTTAATTTTTCATATTACTTGTTTCCAAATTTCGTTTTTGGTTTGTTACACGTTTTTAAATATACCTAATCGTTAGCGAAGTGATTATAGTTGTAAGTTACTTCTAAAGTGTTCTGAGAAACATACATAATGTGTCGTCCAAAAAACAAAGCGGCATCTGAAGAACCGCCTATTTATTGCGGACCTATTTGTGATTGGGAAGTTAGATGGGTGGGCTTCCGCTGCCCTCTATGGCTTACCTTGAAAATCTGGTTTCTTGCTTCACGCGTCGGGTTCTGCTGAGAGCCCTCTCATGCGGCCGTGAATCGCATATGTAGTGTTGCCTCGGCAACTTCGTTGTCCTACTTTCGTTTCAGTCCCGGTGCAGCTGTCGACCATGTTTTGGGATACGTGTCTCCCTAAAGTTCTACATTACGTTCAACCACATAAAAGTACAATATAACCAAATGTCATTCTCGTTCATTTTGATATTTATTGAGAAAAGATGAACCATGAGTGCATGGGTGGGAAAAAGTGGCTACATGTAGTAATACTGACAGTGCCACGTGTATTTGGGAGGCCATGCTCCCAGAGCTACATGGGAAATGTAGTATTACACAACGGGGGAGGCGAGTTTATCCACTTCCAGTTCGTACATCTAGCTCCAAAAATAGTCTTTACATCTACTGTCTTTTTATGCAATATGTAATCCCATCTCAGGGGTTGTTTATACAAGCTTTCTTACTCATTTAATTTATTTGTACAAACTATCTGGTTAATCATTCTAATATAGTTGCTCAATGCCTTGTGGGAAATGTCGTGTCATGTATATTATATAGGCACAGCTGGTAACCCCTTAGGGCACTTGTATTTTCGTCACGGTAAATGCAATCTATCGAGTTAGTAATTCCAATATTATTGCCTAATGCCTTCTGGGAATTGTAGTGTCATATGTATATAAACAAATGCAGTTTATAACTTGGGGCACTTGTATTTACATCTCAGTAATTACATAGAATGCAATACAACGCTTAAGGAATGTATTCCAAATATATCAGATTCCTGATTCCATGTTGTTACTCAATATCTTATGGGAAATGTAGTGTCATATGTATATATACAAGTGCATCCGGAAACCTTTAGGGCACTTGTATTTACATCTATGTATTCCAGTAGTACAAACATTTTTGGACATTTCGTTTTCCAGTTTTTATAGTTCTTATAGAAAATTGGACATTTCATTGTCTGTGTTCAACCCAGTTTCTATACATCTAAAGTAGTTTATAAGTTTAGCTTCTTCCTGATGTAGTCGCAACTCTTGATTTCCCCCCCTGCATCCCAGGGTCAGCTTTTTGAGTCCAATGAATTTAATGTTTTGTTTGTGTTCCATCTGGTGAAGCCTCTGCCAATGTTCAGCTAGTGGCAGATTTCTGTCTTGGCTTCCGATAGCTGCTAAGTGTTCCCAAATCCTGGTGCGAAGTTCACGGTTCGTACTTCCAACATAAATTTTCCCGCAAGTGCATATGATAGCATATATCACATACTTTGTACGGCAATTGATCTGTCTCTTATTTGCATCTGAATTCCATTATTGTTTTTGAAGTTATCTGTCATAGTAAATGCATGTTTACACATGGAGCACGTTCCACATTTTCTGAAACCTGGTCGAGATTCTTGGAGCCAAGTTCCTGGCGTTTCTTTGTTGTCATCGGGTAATAGTGAAGGGCTAAGGCTCAATTTCAAAGTTCTTGCCCTTCTGTAAATTAATGAAGGGTAGTCCTGGATAAATTGTCCTATGTGAGGATCTAGTTTGAGCAGTTCCCAATGCCTTTTAAGGGTCTTCTTAATCAAATGGTCATTAGCATAGTAGGTTGTGATAAATTGAACCTTGTTCTCTTGGGTTGGTCTGTCTTGCTGTCTAAGCGTTTGTGACCTTGGTGTCTGTTGCGCTTTGTTGTAGGCTGTTAGAATGCTTGCTCTGGAGTAACCTCGGGCTTCAAATCTTGTAGACAAAGTTTCACATTCGTTCTTAAAGCTACTTTGTTCATAACCGTTCCTCCTTGCTCTGATATACTCTCCCTCCAAAAAGGGGGGGGCGGCCCAGAACCCGAAACCATTTCCAGTTGCCAACTTTTTCTTTCAGATTCCCCAGGCTCTTCACAGAATTCTGCCCAAATCTCTTCTCTCGCCATGTCCAAAACCAGAAAGTTAGCCCACCAGTTGTCCAAAAATGTGCATTATCTGTACCCCCTTGAGGAGAAGGAGGGAAGATATTATGCCCCGGTACAAGTACAGGGGCCGGGTACAATCTTGGCGCTGGTGGACACTGGATCTCAAGCCACCCTACTGTCCAGAAGGGCCTTTGATGAACTAAATTCAGGTAGGGGGGAGAAGTACCAAATTCCCCTCACCTCTCTTCCTGGACAACTTCAGAACTTTGACGGGACGGAAATTCCCGTCGAGGGGACTGCAGAGTTGGACATTAAAATTGGGCGACACAAGGTGAAACACCCGGTCATAGTAGTAACTCCAGAGGGCACCCCTTGTTTACTAGGGAATGACCTCCTGAGAAGGTTGTCACCCCTAATAGATTGCGTAAACAAGGTTCTCTGGACCCAGACTAGCCGACCAATAAAATTAAAACAGAGTGTCAACCATGTTAGTTGTAAGGGCACCTGCCACATGGTTGAACAAAAATCTGACCAAGTTGAATTTCACTTCCAGAACAACCAAATTCCAGATGTGACAGTAATAGCAGTAGGACAACAGACTGTTGATGGGGGGTCCTCTCTATTTCTGAAAATCAACCTTCCTTCCAGTTTAAGGTGGTATTCCACACTGGAAGGAAACACTCTGAAATTCTTTACCAATCCACAATCAGACACTCCCACTCCTATAGTCCAGAAAGATGTGAAATCAGCTCAGAGCCTGGCCGATATTCAGCAAATTAGAGAGCAGTTGTTCATCCCTGTTCAGTTAAATGATGGGAAGGACTCTGTTCTCGCTCGAGTATGTGTGAACAACGGTAAGAGCTTCATCAGCGAAGCCATGTTCCGCCAACTCCCAAAATATCCAGCCATTCCCACATTCAAACTGATAGACAAATGGGAAATGGACCTGGAAGCACCCAATTCCAAACATCTCCTGCCAAGCAGGTGTATGCTCAAAATCTCCAATGGCAACAAGAGCATAGTCCATAATTGTTGGGTCGTGCCAGACGGCACTGCCGCCTTTTACTTAGGCAGTGACATTCTCAATCGCTTTGCCATTAGTTTGGACCTAATAAACTTCAAAGCTTGGTCCCGATTAGTGGATAATCCCATGGGCTTTGATGATCCAGAAAAAGCATTTAGGTCAACTCAATTGCTACCTTATGCAGTTGAAATTCAGCTTAAAGAGGAAGTCACCGTCCCGGAAAGGACCCGACAATTCTCCCTGGAAGTGAAAGTTAAAAGAGGACAAAAATTGAAAAACCCTGATGCTTATATTCATCTAAATGCTTCTCTCCAACAGCAAGGGTTGGGGGTAAACCCAACACCATTAGTGAACATAGAACATGACACCATTCCAATAGAGTTTGATAACAGCGACTTAAAGAGTATTACTCTAGCCGCAGACACCATTATTGGAATGGCGGTTGATGACCGACATTTCTCCAGTGATTTAGGAAATGAACTGGTAGGACCAATCCCCAAGGACGTTTTGACAGTGAGGACAATACAACACCAGACAGGATTTTTACCCGGCATGGGGGGAACTTCCTGGTGTACACTTCCTGCCCTTATGGTAAGGAAGACGTGACTTGTGACTTCAGAAGGGATGAGGTGATTTTCCAGGTCCATGAGGGCTGCCTTTCCCACCTGAAGCCTCCAGTCCAAATCAGCACCCTGACCAGGGACTTCTCCACCCAGCTGGAGGAGGCCGCTGAGATAGCCAAACCAGAAGTCTTTCCAGGCTTCAGGCAGATGGTGGAAGAGAGAGTCAACCTAGCTGATGCCTGTGTGACTTTGGAACAGAAGCAAAAATTGAAACAAGTTTTCTTGGATTTCCAAGATCTCTTTGCGGTAGACTCATATGACTGTGGTCGCACCGACATCCACACAACAACAATTCCCACGGACCCTGGCATGACTCCAGTGTTTGTGAAGCAATATCGCTTGCCTCTCGCATCCATGGAGTCCCTTACTGAAATAATTAAGAACCTTGAGTCCCGGGGAATAATCCGTCCAGTCCACAGCACTTTCAATAATCCGGTGCTGGGAATATTGAAGCCAAACGGCCAGTGGAGACTCTGCGCCGACCTTAGGGAGCTCAACAAACGGGTCCATACTTCCCGATGGCCTCTGCCATACATTGACCAAGGGCTGGCCCAGATCCAGGGGTCACAGGTATTCATTGCAATAGACCTGACCAATGGATACTGGACCATGCCTGTCAGTAGGGAGGACCAATACAAACTGGCTTTTACCTTTGGGGGCCAGCAGTACACATGGACCCGGACTCCCTTTGGATACCTCAACTCCGGCAATTAATTCAACATTTTCCTACATAAGGCCATGCCCGACCTGGGTGCGAGGGGTAACCTGGCTTATGTAGATGATGTCCTCATCAAAAGTTCATCTGTGGAGGAACACATAGCTGAGATCCGTTATGTTCTGACGCAGTTGAGGGCCGCCGGAGCAAAACTTTCCTTTCAGAAAGCACAGTGGTGTAGAACCCGTGTTAATTTCTTGGGGCATGAGATTGCTCCTCAGGGTCTCTGTCCCCAAGAAAAGAAAGTGGAAGCACTCCAGAAACTGAAGGATCCCACAACCCTGTGGGAACTAAGGAGCCTCCTTGGACTGACTAATGACAGCAGAAAGTTCATTGAGTGCTACGCAGAGATCACCAGACCCCTGATTCATCTTTTGAAGGGGGGAGTCAAGTGGGAATGGGGTCCAGAACAATCCGAGGCAGTAAGACAACTCAAAAGAAGCCTCTCACAGCGCCTTGCAAAGCTTACCCTGTCAGAAACAAGGAGTTCTTCCTGGAGACAAGGTTCTCTAATACGTGCTTGACGGCAGTATTATGCCAAAAGCATGACAAGGTCAATAAAGTAATCTCCTATGCGAGCAAAACTTTATCCTCTGTGGAGGAAAAATTCAATGATTGTGAGAAGGCACTCCTGGCAACGGTGTGGGCATTGAAGAATTACCGCCCGTTTATCCAGGGGGAACACATCAAAGTGGAGACTCCACACCAGCCTCTGCAATACCTCCAAAGTGACAAAATCCGGGCCGGAAATGTGAGTAAATCCCGAATTACTTCCTGGATTCTGTCAATGCAAGGCTTTCCTGTGGAGGTCAGATATGGCCAAAACAAGAAGAGTCCCCTCGCGCAAGGTCTGGCAGACTTGCATGATTGTGCCAGAGAAAACTGTCTCAAGGACGAAAGTCTAAAAATCAAGGACAACATGGAGGCATACCTTAATTCCCCACACAAAGTCTTTGAAGAAGACAAGTGTGAGGGAATTCCCCCTGTCTATGTGGATGGATGCTCTTACCATGTTGACAACAACAGGGAGAAAGAACTGGTGGCCGGAGTAGGGAATGCATGGGTGAAGGAGTTTCCAGAACACTCAGCTGGGTACAAAATTGGTCCCCGAAGTAGTCCGGTGGCAGAGTTGATGGCTGTGCATCAGGCCATCCTCACTGCTGTCCAACATCAACTCCACAAACTGGTCATAATCACAGATTCGGATTATGTACGGAACAGGTTCGTGGAGCACCTGGTCAATTGGAAAACCAGAGGCATGCTATGTGCTAATAACAAACCTTTGAAACATGGGAAGTTATTTCAAAACATTGATGATCTGGTCACATCGAAGGGGATGACCATCTACTGGAAAAAGATCAAGGGTCATTCCAAAGTAGAGGGACCAGACAAAACTGGAAATGACTTAGCTGATCAGCTGGCCAAAACCGGGGCCATCCAAGGGGATCTATTAGAAATAGAGTCCCTGTTGGGGAAATCCAGGTCACTGCTATCACTAGGTCCCAGACAAATGCTTACAATGATCTTTCAACTGCACAATGGAGTAAGGAGACCCCTGATGCTGATTTGATTACAGCTCAGACGGGGGACCCAATAATTGGTAAGTTTTACCAACACATTGAGGACCCTGAGAACTTTCCCCTGACGGATACCGATTACATTGGGAAAGAGGACCTAAGAGTGTTGATGAAATGTCCAAAGATGTTCTGAATCCAAGACGGTTTGTTGGTAAGGAAATCCCAAACTGGCCATGATCAGTGGGTGGTCCCTACCTCATTCCGAAGCCTGATGTTAAGTCACGCCCATGATTCGGCCACCGCCGGTCATAGGGGGTTTCACACAACACTGGAAATCTTAAGAGAGGTTGCATACTGGCCACACATGGGGCAGGACCTCGACCAATACTTGAAGGGGTGTCTTGTGTGTGCACAATTTCAGCCATCATCCCTCACACACCATGCACCTCTCCAAAAGAGGGGGATGACACTGCCATGGTCAGATTTGCAAATCGACTTCGTAGGCCCTGTAATTCGCTCGTCTAGAGGAAACAAGTACATGTTGACCGTCACATGCTTGTTGACCAAGTGGGTGGAATGTCTACCGGCCCCAAACTGCAAGGCAGAAACAGCAGCTGCCCTGATGATTAACCACATCTTTTCCCGTTTTGGTCTACCTCAAAGGATTGAGTCAGACAGAGGTAGCCATTTCACCAGCGAGGTAATGACAAAGATGTGGGAGATACTGGGGGTCAAAAGGAAGTTACATATTGCTTACCGGCCAGCTTCTTCTGGGGCAGTAGAACGCTACAACCTCACCATTGTGTGCATCTTAAAAAAGTTTGTGGCAGATTCTGGGCCAAGTTGGGATATCCGATTACCTCTGGTCCTAATGGCCATCAGATCTACCCCTTCATCTGCAACTAAACTGTCACCATTTGAGTTGATGACCGGACGCAAGATGGTGCTTCCCCAGCATTTGGTCTACAGGACCCAAGAGCAGACACTTATAAATGCCTCCACAACTCATGAGTATGTGGAGAATTTAGGAAACACCTCCAGCATGCTTTTGCCTATGCTCAGCGGAATCTAGAAAGATCAGCTGATAGCATGAAAACCCACTACGACCTGAAGACCACCAGGAAGGAATATACTGTGGGAGACCGGGTCTATCTATACAATTTCCAAAGGAACCAGGCCAAACAGTGAAAATTTTTGCCGACATGGAAGGGACCATTTGAAATTATAGACAAAATCTCCCCTGTAGCCTACAAGATCCGCATCCCCAAAGGCAGTTTGGCAGGGGGGGGACGATAAGTAGGTCCATATAAATCAGCTAAAGTGTTGCCATCCTAGGCACACTCTGCAACAACTTGAGGAATCCTCTGGAATCCCAGAGGGGGCCGCCCCAGATCAATAAAAGCTCCAACCCTAAAATATTCCACATACTAAAAATATAGTAACCTAATGTCAATATTTCCTGTTATATCTTGTTTTTTTAAAATAATACTGCAAAATGTATTCGAATGTATAAAATGTATATGTTCGCCACACCATTAATAGTGGTGGAAAAATGTCTAGGAATGTGTATTGCCGCTTTGCTTTATCATCCTAGGAGAGATGAAACCATGGACACCGACCAAGGAGGACGACCCGGGGACCGGGAGCAAAGATCCGAGGGGCCCGGGGTACCACCCAATATTCCCATCAGGACCGGCGAGCAGAACCGAACGATCCAACTGGATGGAAGAAAAGATGCTGAACTGTGCCATCTACGGAATTGGAAGAAGATGATGCGGACATACCAGTGTGTGGATCAAAACATCCTTTGCACCCGACTCCCCCTCGACTCGAAATCAAAGTGCAGTCGGGCGGGGGGCTTGTTGGGTGTCCTGACCCACGTTTGGACTATTAAGCTGCAACATTTGGTGCTGTGGGCTTAGAAAATCCAAGATGGCGGAAAAGCCCACAGTTGCGCCAGAATCCGGGTAAACCGCGCAGTTTGTGCGCACACCAAAACCAGTGCAAGCATGATGGGCCAGGAGTGCCATGAGTGAAATGTGTGCCAAAGGAAAAACAGCAGTGCCGGTTGGCTAAAAAAGCGCTTTAAAATCACCTTTGTTTCCCTGAGTCCAAGCTCAAAATGCCTATTTCAAACATTGCAGGATATTCAAAAATCTTACTGAACACCAGCAGACATCTGGCAGAATGAAGTTTTGTGTGCATACAAAATCTGGAAAGATGAAGAGCCCAAAACAATGTTTATAACAAAACTAGCTGAGCTGTGGATGTCAGCAGTGTAACTGAAATTGGATTTAAAACCACTAAAATCGAAATGTTTAAATTAAATGAGTGACCTACTTTTGAGTGTCACATAGTTTGCAACTGTTAAATGTCATAGTTTTGAACTTAGAATCAGCATTCTAGCTGCATGTGTAAAAATTGTGAGTTTGATTTGAATGAAGAAAAACTGGGAACAAAAGTGACATTTAGCTGAAGCCTGACTTAATGAAACTGGATTCTGCCTGACAACTACCCCCGACAGGAGAGGGAATTCAGCAGCTGTGTTCCCAGGCCTGGCTGCATCCTGCTGCCCCTGCCAAAAGGAGATGACACCTCTCTGATTGAATTGGGGGAGTGGTACCTGCAGACTGCAGGAAATTGAACAAAGCCCTGTCCTGGACTCAGGCAAATGTTATATTGGGGGGGGTCGTAAAATGGCTTCCTCTTGGGAGAAACTGGGAGGGGCACTGCATCTGTGAGCAAGCTGAGCTTGGGGGAAGTGGATAAACCAGACATTCCACCATGTGCTTTGGAAAACCACACCCCTTTGGGGCCAGAGCATAATTTTAAAAAGATGGATAATTCATAGTGCGGACTTGTAAAAATTATATAAATAACATCATCATTCTTGTGATTTTTCTGTGCACCTTTTAAGAGGTGTTAGGGCGCTGTGGTATGTTCTTGGGGATAGTAGCAGAAAAATAGGTTGTTACTCCAAATGTATGCATGTTAAAAATCTGACACTTTATCATCTGAAACCCATATCCCTGGTGCACATTTGTGTAAAATCTGGAAAGGTTAAGAGGTCGTGATCTGGATGAAAAGGGCATAATTCTGTCATAAATGGACACGACATCTTACAAAGACAGGGATCAGATGGTTTGGTGCTACAGAAAATATGTTAACTGGACGTATAATATTAGAAAAATGGTACATAGATAAATATGTATTTGGATCAGAAATAGATTTGTGTGCAATTTGACAAGGGGAGGATCCTCTGACCATAAACCTACCTCATCACTCTGACTCACAACCCAGTTCCCCCAATCAAGGAAGAGAGGAGGAACTGGCCAATGACAAGTTGAGAGGGTTGAGCATGCAGAATTAGCTGACCCACCCACTTTCTAAACACATAAAAAAGAGCCACTGGAAGCCAGATAGGACTTTTCTTTTTCACTTTCTGTGGAGCATTTTGACTTCAGACTTCACATCCAGAGATCCAGACTTCAAATCCATCAATCTCCAGAGACCAGAAATTAACTCCAGAATTTGTAGCAGAGAGGCCTGAATCCACAAGCTGAATCCTTTTTCAGCAGGCCTCCAAACCAACCAAACTATTCAACAGCCGGGCGAGCTGTTTGAATTTTTGCCAAGAACTTTTGTCAGAACCAGAGACCAGACCGCCGTGCAGTGCCAAGAACTTTTGCCAGAACCAGAGATCCAGACCACTGTGCAGCGCCGCTAGCAGAGCTGACCCAAATAGCTGTGAGCAGAACCAGGCAGAGATCGTCCGTGGCGAGAGAACCGCCAGGAGTCCAGTCCAACCGGTTGACCCGATCTGTGACGAAGTCGCAATCCTGTCCAAAATCTAGAGTGAGTACCCAGCTAGCACTGTGCCAAAACCAATCTCTTAGTTTAAAATAATCTAATCCAAACTATTTTAACCTATTTAAAACTGCCTCCTAGAATTGTGTCATTCTGTCATCTTTAAACCTGAAAACTGTCATCTGTCATTCTGAGCTTTAAAATTTCAAATCCGAAAAACTACCTTTACTAAATCAGCCGTATCTCCCTCCGTAATTGCGCTCGACGCACGCGACTAAATTTGCTGCGATTTGACATTTTGCTTAATTTCAGCCACGTGTAAAAAGATTTGTCCTTGCTTTCCTTTGCTGATATCCGTTTGCAACCTGACAATCATTCATAGAGCATTGCTAAAGTGATCCTGAACTAATACAAAGTAGCTGTCACCCACCCTGAACCTCTAGAGGGAATTAAAATCATTTTAGCATATTTTTCACTTCTTTGCATACCACATCAAAGTATATTGCCTGTGTTTAAAACTCCTACCTGATTTCCTCTAAGCTTACTAGGGGGGAACTGAATTATATTTGATTGCATTCCTGAGAACTGTGTGTTTTCCTTCCATCTCTTTACCTTGCATAAAAGGGGGAGGAGGGGTGAATTGTCAAAGAAAAGTGATTACATTGTCTTTTGTTGAAATCATATCAAGATTATTTTCTGTACTGCATTTCATTCATCATTGCATTGTCTTTGAAGCCATAAAAGCATTCTCAGCTACTTTATCCTCTCTATATCACTTCTAAGCCATCAAAAAGAGTGTACCACTGTAACATCTTCCATTGTTGATCACTATCATCTTCACAAGTGTGCTATCAAATATTAAATTACTATAAAAGTGTGATAGATATATATTGTTTAATTTTCAAATAAACCTTTTAATTTGCAAAACAAACCTACTTCTTGGCTCAGTGGGGTCAGGGGGATTCTAAGAGAGGGGTGTTATATAAGGGTTGTCATCCAGAGTAAATGAACTGGACATAAAAATATATCAATAAGGGTTTCCCTCGGCATCCCAGACTAGGCATTGACTTAGCTGTAGTGTTGAATTGAATCCGCTTACAATACATTTATATCACATGTTCCTGAATTTATGAGAATGGTGGGAATCCAGAAATCCACATTTGAGTGATGTGTCATGTTGCTATGATAAGATATGGAAGAGATATGATTTTGAGCTCAAAACTGTCCAAAGCGTTCAGAACTCACTGTGTCACATGTTTAGATTTTGAAATCTGGGGAAAGGGGAATGAGTGCTGCTCTTGGATAATACCTGGAGATGAAAGAAGCCTTATCCATGAGGAAGCATGAAGCAGATTTATCTGAGGCAGACCTTCTTTCCTACAGGAGGGAGAAAGAGACCGAAAGGGGCCCAGGACTGGGAATTCCCTGGAACCTCCTGAGCGTCCGTATTGGCTCTGCACCTTAGATAATTATTCAAGAGTGTGTATGAGAATTCTTTAATGTAATCAGACATCGGCCATCTAGGAATATTTCTCTGCTAAATTCCAGGAGTGGGTGGACTATTAAAGTAAGTTCCACCAGGGGGTGCTCATTACAAACATAATGCTTTAATATTTTAATGTGAAATGCAATAGTATTTCTGACTATATATAAAGCCTGGTGATATTTGACTTATTGTAGAACACAAGGCATTTTCCTGTGCATAGTGCACAGTGGTTGATAAATTATTAGCAACGGAATGGGAAGAGGAAATCACAGCTTAGCAGTGCGAATTGTATCCTACTTTCACTATATTCAAAGCCAAGTGAGATTGCATTTAAATAACAACAAATATCAAGAACGACAGCCTGTTCCTTGAAAGCTTAGTAGAAATCATAGTTCCAAAATGACAATTGCAGTCAGAATCACCACCATATGAAACACTTGAGCACTTGTCTGAATTTCAGGACCAAATCCCAAGCTCAGACGAAAACACATGGAGAAGAGCAGGTCTCTACACATGTATAAACTAAGTCAATCACACGTAGTCCATTAAGTGGTTCCCAATGCTCAATACGTTTATTTCACTCAAAGGCTACAGGGCATAGCACATATAGCAAAAGGGAGAATGGTGTCAACGATAAAGAAAGAGTGTTATGGTCTAGGGTTTTTTCAAAATTACAGAACAAATGATCTGCTACTAATATCTGCCAGCAGCAGAAAATAGGAAAATCTACTAATGTAAAACTGGAATCACACCCTTGTCCATCAATACCTTTTGCACAACTCCAGTGTTATTGCATACAGATGCAGAAAATGGTAAGCTTGGAGTATGTGCTCTAAGTAGTAGATCCTTTTTTCAAAATGGATTGAAAGCTGAACAGACATACAGGTAGCCCTCGTAGCACTGACACATTACTTTATCCAGATGTTTGGTGTTTTAGTGAGCATCAGCAGTGATAAAGGCACTCATTTCACAGGCAACTTGAAACAGGAGCTATGCAAGGTGTTAAACATATAACAGAAACTCCATAGCCCATGTCATCAACAGTCTGCAGAATTTCCCATATATATTCAGAGAATCGCTTGAAGTTGCCAGATACACCTTTGCTGGTTCTAATGGGCATGTGAGGTGCTGAAAACAGAATATTTGGATTGGGCCCACTTGCCAGAATCTCTGCCAGTGTGCCTGGACAGAGGAATGGTGCAGTTGATGTATGATCCTGTTCTTGACCATTTAAAAAGTTAGGGAAAACTGTCCACTGTATTTACTAGTTTGATGATGCCTTGCCAAGGACACTCAACACCGTCCACTTGTTCCAACAAGGTACCAGGCTACACATCCAAAGAAAGCGGCAGAAAGATCACCTGGCAGCATGGTGGGTGGGTCCTGTTGAGGTTCTGCTCACACTGGGACGGCCATTTGCTATCCACAAATTCTGGCCTGGAACACCATACATAACATTATGAATCAGTAGTACTGCCAATTTCACAGCAAGCAGTGATCTCATTCATACCATGCCTGATACTAAGTGATGTAATTAACCTGTTTCTGAAATTACTATCAAGAGAAGGTAACACTGTGAGACTTGGGTTTAATGGAATCTGGCTCTACAAATGGTGAAAGCAGTGTTCAACAAATAACCAGGAATTAGGTGAGAAGATGGCTGTGGTGGAAAGGAAATTCCATAGTAACCTGGCAAGGAGGTAAAGTAGTATTTAGGGTGTATCCCCTGAGCCAAAGAGTGTACATACGGGCAGGTGCCCTCAGCATGCACTGCATTACGAAAGTGAGTACCAAATGATTTGGGAATGAGCGATCTAGGCTAAGATAGCACTTGATTCAGACTGAACAAAAAGAAAAGCTATTCCTAAAATTGAAACTAAACCTACAAAACCACCAAAGAAATTGAAATTTCTAGGGTCACTCAGAAAATGACTTCAACAGAACACTTATGGAAATAAATGTTATTTCTAGACACACACCAAGAGCCGCAAAGCAAAATCGTACAATGGTTGATGGATGGGATGGACATGCAAGTAACTAGTGAGAATCCTGTGTGATCTAATTAATATTTTGGAGGCTACATATATGCACATATGATTGTCCTAAATGCTCTACAAGTGCAGTGATCAGGCCGGACCAGCAGAAAGACATGATGTTGGATAGAAAGCAGAGCTGAAGGAGTCATGAAGGATGACTCTGGGAGATGATCAATTCAGTGGCCACGGCATGGTCCTTCAATATAGGAAATAGTAATCAAGAGAAATAAGGCGAGCTAGGGCAAATATTAGTCTTAATACCTGATCTCAATTCGCAGGCATTTATGCAAGTATAGGAGAGTTGGGAGTACTTGAGGGTTTGAACAGTATTACCAATGTTTTTTTTCTTTTACTTGCCTGGCCTGCAGTGCCAACGTGCAGCCTGCAGATCAGGCCAGAGTTGTGTGTAGTAACTGGGCAACGTGCACCGTCCCTGTGTGACCGTGCGTGCGTACAAGCCAGGAAGGGGGGCGCAGACTCAGTGAGTCTGAGACCACACCATGGCACATGGGTACTACATCCTCCGCTCAGTCTGGCTTCTGCAGCAAGAGTCCTGCATCCCAGCACGCGTGACCAGAGAGGTACAGTGTGGCGCTCTTGTGGCTGGGGTGACCTACGTAAAGGGTCTCAGCCTGGTGCAGGGTTCCCAGGTCCTTCTCATTGTACAGCAGGCCACTGGAATCATTGTCGGGCCGTGGGAGGAGCCCCAGCCTCCACGTATGGCAGGGTGGACACTGGAATTATACAAATGAATGACGGCACCTAGGAAATCCAGCATCCTGGCGGCCAGGCTAGCAGGACAGCCAGAAACGTTAGGGTGACAGATTTAGGGGCAGCTCCATCCCACTCACAACAGCAAATGCCCAGCCTGCCCGCCAGCTTCTGCTCCAGCCTGGCTCAAGGTATGGCTCTCTCCTCGACCAGCATGGCCTCGCTGCCCAGGGGCCTTCCGGGGTCCAAGCAGCACCAGGAGGCGCTGCAGACATTCGGCTCCCAGAGTCTGCAAGGAGTCCTAGACCAGGCCCAGTGCCTGCAGGGTGACAGAGAGGAAGGCAAGACCTTCCTGGGCAAGGAGAGTTGCATGCTGGTCTTCAACTCCACAGAGGCGGCCCTGGGTAAGTAAACGTGTGAACTTCCACTATGGCCTGCTGGCTAGGCGAGAGTGTCCCACACTATGCATTTCATTACAGACCCTGCAATCTTGATACATATGTGCCTCTTAACTTCGCATATTGTGAGTATCCCAGATGAAATGGGGGTATCCCCAACTATGTGTGTCCGTGTCAGACAGTCTGAGTTAAAATATTTGTCTCTCAGCATCCCTTCTGGTGGGTCTCTGACTCACTTACACATCCATGCCAGATGCTGCAGATTACAATATGCAAAGATCTGACGACTTCAGGGACAGTTTCACACTGGGAGCGTGAGTACAGTTAGTGAGGGATGGGGTTCATTGGACTCAGAAATAGCTCATACACCGTGCATGGCCATGTCAACAATGCACCCAACTTTGTGAAGGGTTTTCCCGGCTCCAAACATAGTGTCTATGTTATTGTCTGATTCTGAACCTCACAATTTGTCACTCACAGTCTAAGACCCCCCCCACAGAGGGTCTTTACGGCAGACACTGAAAATGACACCCTCAACACGTCACTGTTCTCCATATCCAATTTCTGGATTCTCTATTCTGCCACTGAATAATGGTAGCAACCCAGACCAGAGGGCTAGAAATTGTGATCTCTATCCAACATGTTATTAGCAGGATAAGTGAGGCCAGAAACCACGCTCTTGCTGGCTGTCTAGCACTGTCTTGCATCTAGGTCTAGCACTAAACCGGCACAGGCCGTCTGCTCTGCGGGCCTTGCCCGCCGGCCCTGCGACCAGCATTAGGGGGCCAAGATATTTTGGGCCCTGGCACTTATTTCTTTACAAATGTATCACACAACATGTACTAATCAGTCTCAATTCCAACATCAGAGATATAGGCGAAAAGATTGCACCAGAGAAGCACAAGAGTATCTGAATGACCGCTGTGGTCCATCCACGATGTCCTCACTCACCAGTCTTGGCCAGAAGCACTGAAGGATGGCCCTGGAGACCCAGCAATGCTGTGGCCATGGAAACAAATGGGGAACTACAAGAGCTGGCAGTGTGACATCAAATAAGGAGGCTGCTCATTCAGTGTCTATGCCCCCATACAAAGCATATAGGCTCCAAAGTATTGACTGACAACTGGAATCTGGGAAAGCTGTATTTGGGACTGGGCCATCCATATAGACTTCTGGGGGGTACAGTTTCCAAGAGACATGCATCTCTACATGTTGACTGTACCAAAATTAAAACAAGACCTGCGGAATTAGACGGGGAATAGACTAGACTCTATGGCCACGAGCACTGCCACAAATCCAATGTGTGGAGAAACTAAAGACTGTTTGCATACTGACTGTTGCTGGTAGGACCTGCTGAAAACGTCCTGCAGGCTATCAATGCTGAACAGTACCCATTTATTCCTCCTAAAGATAGTTGCATGTACCCTAAAGATTGTCTAGAATTTGACATGAGATTTTCTCTCATTACACTTACTGAGCCACATGCAGTGAACTAGCCTGCAGTAGCAAAATAAGATATCCAATTGAAGTATGATGGACTGATAAAGTCCCTTATGGATTTACAAATTTGAACCAGTTATTGTCACAGATCTAAAACTCACCTGCTGCAAAGAAAGAATTGTTTGTGATTGAAACTGTGCACAAACAAGAACAACGTGCCTTTGGACTAGCTTGATGAGTAATCACACTATGTAAACCACTGTATATTGCATTTTAAGTGGAGAAGTTGGTGAAATTAATTGGCCCACAAAGGTTGATCAGAATGCCCGTTACCATTGTAACCATAGTTATTTTTCTCACTCTGTTTCTGGTCTGCATAAGGAATTGTCATGAAAGGTCAATGTGCATTTGCAACACAGGTATGTTGCTGATTAACCTCAATTGACAGAGCTTAAAAGTGCCTTTGAACTAGCCTGAAGGGTAATCATACTATATAGATAAATGTATATTGCACTTTAAGTGGAAAAGTGGGTGACATCAATTGGCCCACAAAGGTTGATCATAATGCCTGTTAACAATGTAACTCTAGTTATTATTCTCACTCTGTTTCTGGTCTGCATTAAGAACTGTCATGAAACATCAATTTGCATTTGCAACACACGTGTGTTGCTGATTAAATTCAATAGTACAGAGCTTAAAAAAGTGGACCTGCTGAATGAAACTGAAAAGGATGTTGCAGCCATACATGTGTGTTTTAACCATGTTTTTACCTGACACTTTAACATCACACTAAATAAAGTCGAATAGCCAGCAATAGAGATACAAATGACATCAGGATGATGCTTATAATGGGGACACAAAATATAGAAACTAAAATAAAATGATGATTATACTATGAAGCACAAAATGACTAGACTATACGAGCAGGCATCATTTTACTTTTGGTTTGTGGATGTCCATGACGCTTGACAGAGCAGGAATTCAGCCATTACTGTGGCAAGTGACACAGTGGCCCTCATTACGACCCTGGCGGATTTTTTCCGCCATCGGCGGACTTTTCCGCCATGGCGCAAAGTCCCTTTACGCCATGGCGGATGGCGGACTTACCGCCCCATTCCGAGGTTGGCGGGGCGGTAAGTCCCCATTGTCCCATTTACCCTTCCCCATTCCCATTTCGGCCCCATAGGGCTCAATGGGAGTGGGGAAGGCGTTAATTACGCCACCGTACACTACGGTGGCGTAATTAACGCCGAGTTCCCATAGCGCCATGGATTTTTACGCCCGCAAAAAGCGGGCGGAAAAATGTCCATGGCGCTCTGGAAACTCGTAGTTGGCGGTAAGGGGTCGGCGCAGCTAACGCTGGCGTAAACCCCTTACCGCCAGGGTCGTAATGAGGGCCAGTGACCGCAGCCACGTTTAGGGAGGTGGTGCGGAGTAAGAGATGATTGTTTGGCAACACACAAGTTCCAATAATGTCATTCAGGCATGATGTAATCCTCTGTCTGTGGTACAGATACTTTTGCTGCCTGAAAATGGAGTAGAGATTACATGAGTGCTGAATAAGTGGTTATGATGCCTTATACATAATGGAAAGATCTGCTAGAGGAAGTGGTCTGTTTCACATGGGTAGCTAAATCAAATTGTACCAAGCTCAGATGGTGCTGTAATGCCCTGGCCATAGTATGATATAATATGATATGATAAGGCATTTGTAACGTGCCTATACACAAGTGTTTCAAGGCACAACGAGGCAAGGAAGGGGGAACAGAGGGAGGACCAAGATAACGATCGTACCTGGCCAAGTGACATTGAGCTCGGGCAAGTGCAGGGGAAAAGTGCCAGGGGAAAGGGGAGGGAGCAGTGCTGTACATGGGATCAAAACAATAACAAGAAGTGCAGTCAGCAGTTGGCAGGTTCAAGGGTAAGTGCAGACAGCAGGTATCCAAAAGTACAGTTAGGGGGACTGTAGGGATACAGATACAGACCCAAGTGCAAGGGTTGCCGGGAGGCATTGTAGGTGAGCAACTGGGCGGGCAGGGACCTGGGCCCAAAATCAAAGGGTACCCAGGTGACCAGTGTAGTATCAAACAGGAAATCAACAGGGGAGAGGAAGAGAGAAGGCAGACGCGAAGAGGAAAGTCTTGAGGTGCTTCCAGAACCGGAGATGATTCTCCTCAAGTTTCAGAGAGGCATAGAGGATGTTCCAGAGGTACAAAAGGATGTGCCATTAATAAGCTCATTGTTAATGTAACTGACTAAATGTACCATAATGACTTTCTGCATAAGGTTCATTGTGTAAATCATTATAAAAACCAAGAGATTTCTGTGCTTTGTGGCCACAATTTTGGGACAGTGATACTATGCTGCGTTCCCAACCTATTTCAGCACGGCTTCATGGCAATCAACCTTCTTTCTGCCTGTGCTGCTGTCTCCCTTTTGGAATATTTATTAATGAGGTGCAGGTTAATGAGCTGCAGGTTTTAACAGTTCTGAAGGTGTGACTCTTATTTTCACACAAATATTTGGACATATCAGTTACAGAATTTAAGTTCATGGGGCAGCAGAAACGATGTGTTTGATTCTGACTCATCAGCAACAATGAGGAAGTAAAGCTATATTATTCATAAATATCTTATCATGCGCCAGTACCTAAAGAATTGCAGCAGTTTGGGCAGAACATTTTCTAGACACGAGAATGTGGCACTCTGGTGGTGGAAAGGTGGAATCAGTCATTTAGGTAGTTCCGGCAGACAGGGCTGTAGGGCTGTGAACAGAATCTGTCTGCCCATATGCCCACCCAGATTCCATTTTAAATCTACACATTCTGTATATTTATTTTTACAATGGCTCCTGTCTTGACCCACCATAGTGATGTATAGTGGAGAGACAGACATACAATGCTTGCATCATGGTATTTGTTGAGGAACAAGAAAGAGAACGCAAGTGAGGTTTGATCCTGCACCTTGAGCATATCCGTTTCTGTTTGATGACAATGCAAATGGACTAGAGGATTACAAATTAGAGATTAGAGAAGAGCAAGGAACACTTATCCTGGTGACAGGCTTTTATGTTCACCAAGTACTGACTCTAGATATGCATTTATGAAAACCCTTAAACATTTACAAAAAACACTTTTGATTTTTATGGGTGAATTGAAATTTGAAATCAGACTGGAATGGGATATTTCATCTAGAGGCCTTTTCCCATATGAAATCGAACTTTGCAATGGATTACTTAAAGGAAATAATGTAGGTTTGCTGTCTTGCTGGAAAATGAGACATGGGGCCTCATTCCGAGTATGGCGGTAAGGGATAGCGGCCACCGCTAACGAGAGCGGTGGCGGTAATCCCTTACCGCCATACTCCGAGTTCCCTTAGCGCCATGGTGCTTTTAACACCTGCTTTTAGCAGGCGTTAAATACCATGGCGCTAAGGGACCTTGATGTTAATTACGCCACCGTAATTTACGGTGGCGTAATTGACGCCTTCCCCACTCCCATTATGCCCTATGGGGCAAGAATGGGAATGGGGAAGGGTAAATGGGGATTGGGGAATTACCGCCCCGCCAACCTTGGAATGGGGCGGTAATTCCGCCAACCACCAAGGCGCTGCCGGTCCGGGTACGGCGTCAACCAAGGCGTTAATAGCGCCATTGGTTAGCGCCGTACTCGGAATGAGGCCCATGTTGTTGTAAAGTGAACTGATGTCCTGCCGCACGATATTGGACGGTTGAATAGGACTTTGTCTAGGTTACAAGCCCAGGGAAATGCTAAAGATATCAAACACATCTCAAAAAATAAAAGGACCTCTGAGGGTTTGCAGAGTACACACTTTGGGGTAATGAATTTTTTTGTGAAAAAACATTCTGTAAATGTGATGAACACTACTTAAAAAAAGCAACTGTGACTAATCCTTTATTCACACCCAGGGAAGGGTGCTCAGCCATTCAGGTGGCTGGAACAGCTGGTGGGAATGCACTGTGCACCGCCCGCTGTGTCTAGCAACCCCAGGTCCTTCCCCGGGTGGCATCATCTTTATTGTGGGGAGGCAACAGGGAGTATATGTGATAAAACAGTATTATAATCCAATTCTCGAAATTGATTTAGCCTAGACACTGCTGGCATGCATATAGGAAGCCATTTTGAAAATAATTTACCACACGTTGCAGTTTGCATTGCTTGCTTTGTATTTGATGTTTAGATATGCAGCCCATGTGGAGAAATACATTATTTTGCATAGCACTTTAGTTGGGTGACATCCATAACACAAACGTAACACAAAGATAATCATTGTTTTAATACTTGTAGGAACCTTATACTTATAATTGCACCTTAGGAGGTTGACTAGGGTATTTAAGACTTGAAGGACTAAGGACTAAAGCCCATTTAGTGAAGACAATTATTTTTAGTATGCTTTGCACTTTATATTGCAAATTCCATATAGGGTGTGTCATCTGGGGTCATTAAGGCATAGAGGCAATGAGGTGAAAACACGTATTTTACACTGTGCATTATGGCTTGGCGCCAATACTGACAACTCAATTTGAACTTTAGTAGGTTAACCCAGTGTCATTAAGGATTGAACCCATTATTGCTGAAGTTTTATTTTATTTTGTATGCTGCTTTTCCATTTGCCCACCAGTGACTGCTAGGATTCAGCGATTATACTCGGAACACATTTAACACTAATATAAATGACACTTCATTGGATCCAAATTGAACAATTGGTGTATTTTTTATTGTTTTACTGTGAAAGCTCTCAGTGTAATGATTTATACTGTATGTTGTATTTATGCTGGGTATTTAAGACCCATAAAGGCTTAGAGCCCAAAATACTGAATTTCATGGGTAAGAAATGTGCAAAAAATAGCTATCGATTGCTCACTGTACTAATTTACTCCTCCAAGTGTTTTTTCAGATATACATATTCTTGCCACGCTGGCTTTACTCATTCTGTTTGTCTTTGTTAACATTTTGTGATAATGGTAAAAGCAAAATGACATGTTTTACCTTCAGGTTCCTCTGGTCCCAAACATAAGCAATCTAGCCAAAGTACTGATGTATTCCTAAAATGTGCGTTGGAGAAGTGGAAATTCAGAAATACTAGACACAGAACCCCCAAATAATGTCTGTCTTGTACAAAATGGTACGGATGAGACTATACTCTGCCCTACAGAAGCCTACAGTTTCATGAGTAGAGGCAGTACTCATCTAGTAATCCACCTGTTCCATGTGTACCTGTTTTTGATCTGGATTCTGTACTCATGTAGGGTAATACCTCTGTTCATATGACCTTTAATGCACAGGTGCATAATGCAATAATGGTAAGTAAAACTGATTGCTCTATTCTGACTGCAGAATATCTTCTGATTAGGAACCATGAGAATGGAGTATTCATTAGCACATATTCGAGTCCATCTGGAATGAGTGGTCCCTCTCTGGACTCGGGTGGTAATGCTCTTTCCTCTGATTCTCAGGTTTATAACACTCTGCAAATGATAGGCTACTCCATGTTATTATTGTTAGTAGAAGAGTGACGTGGGTGGAGAAATATCTTAAATCGTCTGTCTTTTAAGCCATTGGAGGGTAGGACAAGAATAACATCAGCAATGGTGGCAATGAATGTTCAAGGGAACCCTTGTGCAAAGGAAGAGGTAGATCCTCCTGTGTGTAATACTGAGAGGAGATGTATTACCAGGATTATAATAACCGGTCATCAGGGTCGATAATCATTTACTTTAACCCATCTACCAAGAAAGCAAAGCCCAAATGTCATGAACACATTGCAACACTATTTACAACTCTCTCCTGAAGTAAACCTCTAGTTGTGTTGTACTGACAGCTGTTCTTTTTGTTGATAGACCTTCCCTCTACTGGATTAACTTTTAATTGCTCTTCTACTTCAGTAATGAGATTACATGAATAGTTGAGGGAATAAAATGACCAACTGTGATGATGACTTTGCACTTAAAATTCAGTAATGGATTAACATATGTTCATACGCATATAGAAACGGATAAGATCTGGATAATCTCAAATATTAAAATTATGGCTAAGCGTTTGGCTAATGGAGGGCTAGCATTTCATTTCTTACTTCTCAAGACTGGTGTAAAATCGGTTAAAGATCAAATTAGCTCTGACACTCCTGGAATTTCACAAAGGGGCCCATAGCACTATAACAATAGATTATTTTGTATTTTATCTATTCATTATTTGTATTTTCTGGTTAATCAGTCAAACAAGTTTATTCGGTTGTATAAAGCAACCATTAAACGACAAATAAACACAATTATTACACTGATTCATATTACAAAATCTTAAAATTATACTTCCATAAAAATAGAATCCTGGAACATTGCCATTAACAGCATACAAATACATTTAGCACCTGGACGGTAGCCTCATCATGAACTACGTTAAGAGATATTTTGGTGATGATTCATACATAAACAGTACATAATACTTTAACCCATTACGTGTGCTATAACATTTTTCTTACAGACCCTCACCACCTTGCAGTTTCAGAATACGGTTTCTAAAATACATTGCTCTTTTCAGGAACGTCAAAAGAGCCCATGCGGTGTGAACTGATTCGGCGCTCAAGAGGAACACAAGAGCAGCCCAGTGTGTGCGGATCATCGATTTCTTAAGGACAGGAATAAGGGACACTTTACGTATGCCTGCATACCCAATACAGAAGAATAGCAAATGTGAGAGATCCTCTCTACCGTGTCCACAAACCGGGCAACCCGCTGAGTTGGGAAAACCCTTCCATTTATAAGTGTTGCCTTGCAGCCGAAGGCAATCGAACCGTGCCCTCGTAATCAGCCATCTGTCCTTTTTTAGCGTACTCCAAAGCAGGTAAGGTTGGATACCAGTTAGACAGCTAATGCTTGAGTGAAATTCACCATTACTATGGCCACGTTCTTGCAAAATTCTTTTACTTGCTATGAATTCACCCAGCATGGATTTTTAGACGGACCCCTCACTTTTGGACAAAATAATATCTGGCGGAAAAAGGGCGCCTAAATTTACTTCACCCAGAATTGAAAAGACATATGCTAGCCAGGGAATTTTTTTCCAGCCACATTTACCTAGCACAGTACGAATAATAGTATGGCACAAGGAAGCATGCTCATTAGCCCACAGCCTGACCCAAAATAAAAGAGGGGCCAACGCCCACTGGTCTTCCCAAAGCTCCACACCCAACTCCCTATGGACAGCTATTCCAGATACACTGGACGGGAGCCCAAGCAGATTTTTAAAGAAATTGCTCTCCTTACGCTGGATTTCCGCTGCATTCTGGAAACCCCAGATAGCTGCACCATACAAAGTGGAAGCCGCAGTTTGGGTGCTATAAATCTTAAGGATCACATCCAAAGGCCGGCCCTTACACTTCAACATAAATCTAAAGATTCCACCAATCTGTTGACTCATCTTAACAGATTGTTTGGCCATGTGATCTTTACCATTTAAGGCCTCTGAGAAACAGATCCCAAGGTAATCAAACGTCTTAACTCTGGGGATGATTTCATCTGCGCATAGCATCGGTTTCATGGGCACAGAACGTTTTCTGCCAACGCACGCCATTACTGCAGATTTCTTAGAGTTAATTTTTAACCCCAAATTATCCATGAACCTTGAGTAAGCGTTAATCAATATCTGTAGGGCCCTAGGTGTTCTTGCAAGAAGGACAGTGTCATCAGCATAGGCCAATACTGGGAACCCCCTTCCTCCCAAAACTAGAAAATCCGCCAATACTCCAGACAAGTCCTGTGAAAGGCCATTAATGTAGAGGCAGAAGCAGATGGGGGCCAGTACACAACCCTGCCTCACACCACACCCCACCTAAAAGCAAGCCGTGCAGTGCCCCCCAGAGCCACTGCGAACACAGGCCTCATTATTCGAATGGATATCAACCAAGGCCTGCAGAATTTCCCCTGGGCACCCTAAGGACCCAAGCACTTCCCAGAGCTTAGCTCTATCCACTTTATCAAAGGCGGTGCTTAGGTCCATGAAAGCTAGATAGACAGCCTGGCCCCGACGAAACACAGAATTAGCCACCAGCAAATACAAATTGAGACTCTGTTCTATGGTGCCCACTCCAGGGCGAAACCCAAATTGGATGTCAGAAAGAACTGACTGTTCCCCAAGCCAGGATTCTATTCGGGCCAGCAGAATTCTCCCAAAAATTTTAAACGATGAGTCTAAAAGGGATATTGGCCTGTATGCACCGGGACTAGACATGTCTCCCTTTTTAAAAATAGGGAATATTATTGCCCTCTTCCACGAGGAAGGGTATTTCCTCGATTTTAGACAAGCATTGAACGCCACAGTCAAAAGTGGGGCCCACAAATCAACTGGGTCCTGGAACAGATCTGAGGGTATCATATCCGGGCCGGGGGCGCGGTTATGTGCTTGAAGCCTGATTGCCTTAGCAATCTCCTCCACCTCAAACGTCAGGCAGGGGCCACTAAAGTCTAACTCGACCTCTGGATGTACAGATCCAAATAGGCTACCAAAACGCGCCAACCATACCTCTTCTTCCACATGGGTGCCACTCCCCACGTTGGACCAACATCCCTCCGGACCACTTTTTACAAATGCCCAAAAGGCCTTCTGGTCCCTCTTCATGGCGGCATTCAAGAAACCTTCCCAGGCTGCCTGTTCTATCTCCATTTTCCTTCTCTTTATCTCCCGTTGGTAGATTTTCCTATCTTGTGCTATCTTCAATCTACAACTAGTTGGGTCCTTAAGGGTTCTCAGCAGCGATTTCTTTGCATTTTTGCAGGCCTCATCAAACCATCCTCTCTTAGATACATTACCATTGGGCTTAATAGTTTTAGAGAATTTGGATGTTAGTGCAGCCAATAATTCTACAAATTTCTCTACAATTACATGAGCGGATTGAAGATTGCCTAGTATGTCCAGCACAAGCGGGTTATTCTCCTTTAGGGAAGAATAGTGTAGCCCCTCCTCTAGGATGGTGCCCCATTTAATTCTTCTGGAACCCAAGGGTACTCCCTGCCGAGGGCTAGGGGCTGTGGCCAGAGATTCCCGTTCCCCCAACAAACCCTTGAGAGTAAGACAGATGGGCAAATGGTCGCTATGGGTATCCGCCTGCACCTCAAAGCTCACAACACCATTAGGCAAAGTTATAAAGAACTGCACTAATGCTAATAGTGCCATATGTGAGGGTGAACTAACTACCAATACCAAGCTTTCAAATGAAATTCATGAAACAGGACATCATTATGATGGCAGGTATAACATCTGTCAATCATGAACTAAATGATAGCTTGCTGTGGAATAATACTCTGGAATTGCTTGCTGATCATTTTTCTATGCTACTTGTAATGATTGTCGCATACTTCAGAAAGGTATAGGGCCTGATCATGACTTTGGCGGTAACCCTTAAATCCGGCGGTAGCGCTATTACCGCCGGATTTAAGGGTCCGCCAAATCTGGACTTCGGCGGATTTCGCCCCAGCTCTGAGCTGGAGGGAAATCCGCGAAAAATTTGCGCTATTACCACTGGCGGGAGATCCACCGGTGGTAAGAGCGCACATTTTTCCCATTGAGCCCAATGGGGAATGGGGCATTCCCGAATGGGATCAATGGGAAATGGGGAATTACATTACCGCCAAAGTCGTGATCAGGCCCATATTGTCTGAAGAACATAAAACCTTAACTAAACAGGTATATTTTAAAATACCCTTATGCAGTAGCAGTGAGAGCTCTCATAAAATCACCAATCCTGAGAAATGTAGTATTCATTTCAAATAATCAGAGAGAATACCTCGGAGGATGACTGAAACAACATAAAAAGATATAGAAACTGAAGACTGGGAAAGGCAATTTATAATGGCTTGGGATATTACAACTCGAAAATTCTTGAAACTGATAGCTCTGGTGTTAAATCTATCTGCAAGTCTCCTGACTGAAACATGTGCATTTCCCTAACACGACATATTGCATTTAGCAGAATTATATAGTGTGGTTGTGCTCAAATGTCTTCTGCTCTGCAGGAATAGAAGGACAAGTAGTGTCTAAACCTTCATCTCAGCCCGCACCTCTGCAAATGAATAGTTATCCCAAAAATAAAGTTAAAACAGGCTCAGTTAAGTGATATACCTCTGTCACCTTTTGGTAATGTCAGTCTTAAAAGGGATGTGAATGTGAGGCTATAGCAACACAAACAGCAAAAGTACACAGTTCCAAATTAAACGAATGTCCAATCAAGGTTCTATGCAAGTATATACTTTAATCACACGAATCATTTCTAAAAACACACTATCAGAAACGCTGTAAAGGTAGACAGTAAAATACAGGATCTTATGATGCAGCACGTTGGATATTTAGCAGGGAGGAAAAACAAGAAATGCAGCAAGTTGTTCAAAAAGGATATGTTTCTTGAGAAAAAGGGTGCAGATAGGGCTTAACTAGTCTCTAGGGTCCCAACAGATGGACCAGGGCAGTTTGGGCCCTCTAACAGTACCTTATTGAGTCTTTGATGGTTTGACAGCCTTGAACTAGGCTTCTCAAATTATGTAGGTCCAAGCAGCAGGAGTGCATCGAGTCAGATCGAAGCAGTAGCTCAGAGCAATTTGAAGTAAGCGTTTGAGCAATGCAGTTCAGAGAGCTCACAAAGATTCGATGAAATGCTGAACCAGTTCGAAATGGTTAGTAACCTCTGTTTAGGAGTGATGCTCCAGCACAGGGTTAGTTGGAAGCAGTGATTCTGATGGTCTGATGTGAGATTCTACGGGGTGGTAGTTCAAGGTCAGGCTGGTTTGAGACATTGGAAACCATTGGTTCAGGTCAATGTGTGACATGATGCTTCCAGTGTTTCAAGTCAATGTCTGGCAATGAGCTGGTGGTACGAGTCTAAGAGGTGATGGGCTCTGCTTGGTGTGATGCAGCCGTGAGCTGCTTTCAAGGTGCAGCAAAACAGAGGTTTGAAGGTCGAGAATGTGCAAAAAGCAGCACCAGTGGATCTTGTTTGTTTGAAAGGTGTTGAACCTGGGTGTTGAACCTGGTTCAAAGATGGCTCAAAGAGATTCATCCACAGAAAATAGGTATCCTGGCTGTTCTGGATCTTAGGGTTCTGTGAAATGAGTCCTTGTTCTTGCTCTCCCAAAACAGGGCAGGCTGGTAAACACCTGCATTGGTACGTCGTCTTCAGTGAAGACCTGGGTACCAGTGTAGCTGGCAGTGGGAGTGGGCAGATGGCAGACTTTGCCTTTGACTTGAATACTCAATCTTCATCTCATTGGTGCAGGGCTTTGGCAAGAACTGCTCCCTCAACATAGGTCCAAATGAAGCCTTCCTTGGAGCCTGAATGGTCCAGAATAAGTCAAAGAATGGGTGGCAGACTATCTCTTTTCTAGGAAAAGGGCTGTGTAGGTTTGAAGGACAGCAAGCCTGCATTAAGGAGTCCAATCCCTATCCTTGTGACAAGTGATCTTTGCCTGGTTGTTTGATACCCAAAGATTGTTTTGTTACAGGATGTGTATGGGGCAGGAAGGAGGAGTTCAGAGAAAATCAAGATGGTGTAAACGTTTCTCATCTGTGCTGCGTTCCCACTGACAACTCTATCTCTGCCCCATAGTATAAAAAGGGCCTTTGGTATGAAACATTCTATTGCGAGGATAGACTTTTGGTTAAGGGTATGCCCTTTGATTCCTGTTTCACAGGACAGCTCCTGCGGAGGGCTGTCCTGCCAAAGAGAGGCATATGGCTGTTGTCCTGCTAGCTGCAGCAGAGTAAGCTAGTCTAGGTAAAATGCACACATCCTATTCATGGCTGGCCTGGGCTCACAGTGTTCACATATGAATGAAACAGATCAGATTTGGCTTTAATTATTATATGGATTACCAGCCACTGTGCCTAAACTCCGGTATAGTTTATATTTAAAGAGTACACTGCCACAATAATGATAATTCCTCATAATTGTGGAGTTTTGGAAAAGAGGTGCCAATTACAATGCAACCTCTGTGCTGCAGTGACTTGGCTGTCACAGTAGCTGTCAGAAGGGCACCAGTGATCTCTGGACCTTCTCTGTGCCACAGGTTACTGATGAAGTAGGGCACAGGTGTACACTATGCTTTTGGCATGGAGCTTTGATGAAAGGGGGGCTCTTGCAACCATTTCCGAGATGGAATCACCTGACTCATTTTATTAATGGATACAAATCATAAAGGTCAGGGCGTCTAAACCCTGGCCAGATGGCATTTTCTCACAGAGGGTGACTAAGATGATGGGCAAGGGTTGGCATTTGGATCTGGCAGGACAGGCTTAATGCACATCTCCAAATGCATCAATTAATGGAGATCCATAGCACTATTGCATTAAGGAGTGTAAAAGCCCTAGATTGGACTATTCTTTTGGACCTCTATCATTATTACTGAGCAAGTTTAATGGAATAATTGTGTTTAACAAAGCACGTGTACAAACATGCATGCCTGGGACAGAATGCTATCTACAGTGGTAGGCAATTCAGAGCTTTTTAAAACTTTTATAAGCCAGAAAAGGGGCTCATTATGATTTCCCCAGTATCCCACCAGTAACTACAGTACTGTCTCCACCACCCAATATCCCGTTATTACTGGGATATTATGGGCGGTGGAGATGCTGGTACCTCTCCATTCCATGGAGTTGCATAGGACTCTGTAGGATGGGATGAGGTTGCCCGCCAGTGATTCAGCCATTTATCAGCCAGTAGGGGCCTAATCTGCTGGCAGACTTGGAGTTGACCGTTCTGGAAAGGTGCCGGTATACGTTATTAATGCCACTTAATTTCCATACTGGCCATCTCGTATCGAAGCGGTTGATGCTGGTTACTCTGTCTTAGAAAATGAGCTCCTCCAATCAGACATCTCTTTCCTGATGCCCCATGCTAATAGAGTATAGTGTATATGTATTCTCTTGACTGGACCTGATCTAATGACAGTGAAACAGATGTCCTCTAGTTTGGCAACATCACCACAACAGAGTAACAGGTTAATTCCTGACAAACTACCTGCTGCAGCCTAAATTAATTCCAGCCATGGGCTTCTCTTAAAGGTGGGTTTCAATAACCAAGTAATTTTTTTTAATTTATTTTTTATTACTTGTATATAATCAAATAAGATGTTTACAACAACTCAAAGAAAGTTCAGTTGCAGGGCAGAAAGATTTGCGAAAAGATCACAAAGGGGGACAAGAACAATGCTTCAACCAGTGGATGGTATACAATAGTCAGATGCCAATGTTCGGTTTAGTTTTTTACATTGCTAAATTCAGCCTAAATGAATTCCATCCATGAGCTTCTCTTAAAGGTGGGTTTCAATAACCAAGTAATATATAACTAATCATTGCAAAGGGTTGGTGTCAGATGGATTTTTAACATACACATATAAAGCTATATCTGGTTTGACATAATGGCCTCTGAGGGGGTACAGTTACCAAAACCCATCTACTGTCATTTTTACTGTCCAACTGATTTCTGATGACTCATACAACTGTCAGAGTGTTTTTTTATCACTGACTTAGACTCATACTTTACCCGCAACACATGTTCCAGCCCTAGAAGCACCCTTTGTTCTCTGCTGGGAAGGCTTAACTCCTTTGCAAGATGACAGGATATATCCCCAGGTGTAAGGGCGGACCAGTGTCTCAAAGAAAACCTTATCAGCACATTGATGAAATGGAAATAATACCAGGGAGGTAAAGGCTGTAGCCTCTTTGATGTAAAGCAGACAGAACGAGGGAGGAGTTAGAGTATCCCAGGAAAGAAGGTACAACCAGGAAAAAGGTTTCACAATCTTGGACATTTCTAGACTACTCACACTTCCTGTGCTCATCCATAATTTCTGCAGATTCAGGAAGATGACACCAAAAGGAAACAATCTTGTTACAATAACTGATTGGCCCCTTACAAAAGACTTGAAATGGAACAACCACTGTGGCAAAATGTGGATATAAGGGATCAAAACCTTCTGTAGTCGAATCATCTTTTGACTCAAGAGGAATACGGATTTTTCTGGAACTTTATTTGGATACATTCTGCCCAGGGCACTCAGCCATTGAGGTGAAGATAATGTTTTCAAAAGAGGGGTTAAAAGCCTCTTCTCAACCACTCAGGGAAACAAGTGAAGGGACTTGTAATGGACAAGGCCTGCCTTCTGCTGAGACACAGTTACCAAGGACGCTGCCTACTGCAATGACAACCCTATAAGTGCTCTTTGGCATTGCTCCTTGCTAAGGAGCACAGATGAAGAACTCATCTTATGATCTGTGACCCAGTACTATATGTTCTATATCTTCTGTAACAAGAAATATAGATGTCGACTGAACACAATATGCAGGCATAGAAGGGATATAGGAATTGTCCTTTTGAGATGGTTTGTTTAAGACATAACGGGTTGTCACCCATTTTAATCGTACAAACAAATTACAGTTGGTCTTGACCCAATGTCGTATTAGTTATTATTAGGGGTGTATCAAAATTCGGCTTCAAGTAAGTATGCAGCTGAATTCCATCTGAAAATGAGTTATTCTGCTTCGGCCAACTACTTCAACACAAATAGTTTCCCATACAAAAAATAAGTCAAGTACTGCTTTGACTGCGTGCCTAGAAACTTTCATGCATGCCATGTTTATCCTTTAAAAGGATCAGTAAACAAATGCTGCTGTCACTTTTTTGATTGAGTGCAGGCAGGGCAGAGGTGTGAAAGTGCAAATAGGTCCCTGCCCTTCATGTGCTGAACAGAGATACTTTCATCTGGTGGGTTGCCGAGGAGGTGTGATCAGAAGCAACATTTTAATTATTTTGATTGTGCAATGAGATGTCTCTGGTTTCCACAGTATTTTGCAGTGGAAAGCCTTTGAGCTAGAACAATAGTTTACCAAGACATTATTGAAAATGGTACTTTCTTTAGGTGCTTAATGATTTCCTGATGACCTGTGTGAGTAATCTGAAAATTGAAAGTACCAATCCCACCAATTTTCAATCCAAGTGATTTAATTAAATGGATTAATACATCTGCTGCAGAGATCACAAGAAGTTCAAAACCCTGAGTAAAATAGCTCAGGGATTAGTGTGCCTGCAACAAAGAACTGTATTTATTTTTATTTTATTGAGCATTTGTTAGTCGCCTTATACAACAAAATTGTGTTACAAAGCACCTTATGGCTAAATGGGAAGAGAACATGGGGAGTAATAACAATGGCAACGCAGCCAAATGCAGTTATTGTCCTACTAGGCCTTTTGGCATTCGGCCATGCAAGTGCAATGAGTAAAGGTGCAGGAGATAGGGAGGGAGGCGGGGGGTGGGCAGAGGAGTGGACAAGTGCTGGTGGAGGGCCCAGGAAGGAAGTGCTAAGGGGAGCCAAGGGGGAGAACCTCAGGCTAAGTGCTAGTGCTGACAACTCTCAGGGGTGGGATGCAGAGCCTCAAAGCAGGGGCCTGCAATGACAGTGCAGTGGGGGGAGAGGGTGCTTTTATTGACTGGGAGGAAGGGCCTGGAATCCTGTGAGATTCATGAGGATCAGGACACCGGTCACAGCGGCAGTGGGGTGATTAACAGGGGAGGGAAAGAGGTAGAGAACAGCAGAGTTTTGAGCAGTTTTGGGAACTTTGGGAGGTCTGGCTCAGGTCTGAGAGGAGCAGGGAGGCTGTTTCCTAGATTGATGTCAGCTGAGGAGAGAGACCTGCCCCCACCCTCTGCTTGGAGAAGCATTTGATGGTCAAAGAGTTGTCATTGGAGAAGCATAGGGCTCTAGCAGGGGAGTATTTAGGGAGGGAGAGTTGGAGATAGCATGGTCCCAGGCCGTAGAAGGCCTTGTGGATGATGTAAAGGGTCTTGAATTTGATCCTTGCAGCCACCCGGAGCCAGTGGAGAGATTTTAGGGCTGGATAGATATGGTCCCGGGGCTTAAGGCCAAGGTAACTCTTGCAGTCCTACTCTGGATTAGCTGGAGGTGCATAAGGATGAAAAAGAGGTAGACTGAGACAAAAACTGTTGCAGTAGTCCAGACTGGAGAGGGCCAGAGCTCTGGAGAAATTGAGCTACTGGGGGAAGGCAAAGAAAGGAAGAATGCCCCTGGTGAGGTGGAGCTGGAATTGGGACTTCTTTGTAACGCCCATGATGTGAGGGATGAAGGAGAGAACAAAATGGAAGAGGACCCTGAGGTTTGTGGTCTCACAGGATGGATGGGGTAGTGGGCCCAAAGAGGGTGGCTAGAGGGTAGGAGGAAAAGAGCCTGCAGGCCAATGTTATAAAGCAAGTAAGATGGTTCAGTGGGAAGTGTGACTGCGGCAGAGATGTGCCTGTAATATTGAAACAATCTACAATTCCTGCCTTCCAACATTCTCAAATGAGTCCCTGTGAATTGGGTAAAAGTGACAGACATTACTAAAGAATTTTGATATACAATAGATTTAGAGTTTTACAAAAATATATTTTTAACCAAAGTGCCCCAGTCTGTAGTAGCAGAAATATTCCTCCTAACATTAAAGAGTTAGAAAAAAGGGACATTTGTGTAATAAAAGTGAGAAGATATAGATTTACAATTTAGAAACATGGGACCAAATGGACTACTGAAGCAAATGAGTAAAATAAACATGCATATGCCAATTAAAGATCAGAAAATCATCACTGTCCCTTTCCTATAGGGTCAGCTGGGAACCGTGGAGGACTCAGCATTCACTATATATATATTTCTGTCATCTCTTACCATGTCCCAAAATACCACAACCATGCCCTACCAGAAAAACAAAGAAAGATATTGGGCCTCATTACGACCTTGGCGTTAACCCTGGCGCTATTAGCGCCATGGTTGACGCCAGTATTTTACCAACTCCGCCATGGTGAATGGCGAATTACCGCCCCATTCCAAGGTTGGCGGGCGGTAATTCCCCATTCACCATTGGCCCTTCCCCATTCCCATTTTTGCCCCCATAGGGCTCAATGGGAATGGGGAAGGCGGTAATTATGGTACCGCAAATTGCGGTACCATAATTACCTCGAAAGTCCCTTTGCAGGTTCCTTCCTTAACGGCTGGTAAAACCAGCCGTTAAGGTCGGGACCCGCAAAGGACCTCATAATTAGGCGGTAAGGGTTTAACGGCACCAACACCTTTTATGGCGCCGTTAACCCCTTACCGCCTGGGTCGTAATGAGGCCCATTGTCTATTAGTTAAAAGAGATTTTGTATATGTCTCATCATTTCTAAATACCACAGTTAGCATCACAAAGGTTTGTATTCAGTGGCACATCAGCTGTCAGCAATGTCCTAATTGATGCAATCACTCCTTTTGTGTTTCAACACCTTGCTAGAGCCAGAAAGCTAAAGATGGGCAGGCCCAAAGGGAACATTTGAACGTATGTGTAGACACACCTGAGTCTTCCTTGGCAGTGAATGCATACATTCATACTATACTTTTGGGCTACTCTTAGTTACTTGGGCCCTCCCCAACAACCGACACCTATGAATGCACAAAAGTACAAACTGTGCTGTTATTGAACAGTTTATTTTCTGATAATGTATTCCTTTCATGGTTTACAAAACGTCTTTAGACAAAGAAGAGAAATGCAATAATGAATGGATGTACATATTTTAAAGTGTTTTTTTATTTACAATGTGTTCTTCTTGTCTACGTAAGTTATTCATTAAAAAGGCAACTATTCGGCTCAGTATTCAGCTCTGGCTGAATACTTGTCCAACTTATCGGGATTTCGCCGAATATTTAAATCTACTATTCTGCACACCACTAGTTAATATGAGCTATTGGTTAAAAGGCGGTATATGGTATAAAAAGAGGTGGGAGAATACTGTGTATTTTTATGGTACATGTGCCTCTGTTTTTTCTCCCATGCAACTTAGTAAATTAATTATTAAAACCCTTGTACAAGTACTGAAAGGGTAAACAGTACCAGTCAAATTGCCTATAAAAAACAATCTTTATTTTTGACAAATAAATGAGGTTTAAAAGTATTCTGCATCACAAAGGAATCAAGGAGCTTTGTGATCTAGGCAGTGTTGCTATTAGTCTTTAACCCCGAAAAACACAACCAGTTGACTTATTGCATGTCTCAGTGCTGCATTAGGATGCCCTTTAAACAGATAATCTTTCCCGTCAGATAATGAACCTCAGTGGAAATGTTAGACTATGCACCAGAGAGGGCAACATCTGTAACTGGTGCAGTATTAGAGTTAGGTTTGGTAGTCACTGCAAACTCTGAGGGTTGCGGTATCCATCATGTACAGAAATGGGCAACCCTTCCTTGATGCAACACTTCCATTTCTGGAATGTACACAGAGTTAGAAGGGGTGACCCATATGTGGGACTCCTTTTATCAGGGGTACTCATTTTGTAACCCTTCCAAAGTTTTGGAGTTCCACTCCCAGCAGACCTAGTCAGTATAGTCAGTGGTGAAAGATTATGGGAGTTCTAGTCCAAAACATCTGGAGGACACATAATGCATACCCGTGCTATACAGAATGTAAAAGTACCAGGCAGCAAAACGAAACAAGGGCCAGCCATTTGTGTGACAGGACTTTGCCGACCGATCCTGCAAAGACCAAGTGAGCACAATCACTACAGCAACCATCAAAGTAAAGAATGCAAAGAATTGTGTTGTGTCTTCAATCCTGCTGGAAATTCCTTGTGTACTGTGGTCGAGTCTCCTGAAAGAAAGGAAATATTTATTATGCATAATGGCTTAGGCAGCTCCCAGACTAAACACAGGCATGACGGCAGTAGCATAAAGTAGCTCACACATCTTAGAATGTTTACCTGCTCTATTGTGAATCCAGCACCAAACACAAGTAGCCCTTGCAAACCTTGATGTACTCCATACCAATCTTTGGTGCTCCTTGCAAGACATCCAACTAGATAAACTGCCCCAAATCTCGATGCCCTCTACTGAAACACAGACTGGCCCCTGCCCACTAGGATCATCACAGGACACGTCAATGTAGGGTTGACAAGGCCCAATCTGACTATGAAATATGCATTGTGTTCAATTCAGGTGAATGGTCAGTCCTTCTGGATGGAGTGCCATTCATCCATTCACCATGTTGGGTGTCCTGACCCACTTTTGGACTATTATGCTGCAACATTTGGTGCTGTGGGCTTAGGAAATCCAAGATGGCGGAAAAGCCCACATTTGCGCCAGGATCCAGGAAAACCGTGCAGTTTTTGCGCACACCAAAATGGTCGCCTAACCTGCCACCCAACAGTGCGAGCGTGGTGGGCCAGAAGCACCATGAGTGAAACGTGGTACCAAAGGAAAAAACAGCAGTGCCTGTTAGCTCAGAAAGTGCTTTGAAATCACCTTTGTTTCTCTGAAATGCAAGCTAAAAATGCCTATTTTAAACATTGCAAGATATTCAAAAATCTCAATGAACACCAGCAGACATTTGGCAGAATGTAGTCTTGTGTGCGTACAAAATCTGGAAAGATGAAGAGCCCAAACAATGTTTATAACAAAACTGGCTGAGCTGTGGATGTCAGCAGCTGGTGTGAAATTGGACTTAAAGCCACTAAAATCAAAATGTTTAAAATAAATGAGTGACCTACTTTGAGTGTCACATAGGTTGCAACTGTTTAAAGGTCATAGTTTTGAACTTAGAATCAGCATTCTAGCTGCATGTGTAAAAATTGTAAGTTTGATTTGGATGAAGAAAAACTGGGAACAAAAGTGACATTTGGCTGAAGCCTGGCTTGAAGAGAGTGAATTCTGCCCGGCAACTACCCCCGACAGGAGTTGAAACTTGCTGAGCTACTCTTCCCAGGCCTGGCTGCATTCTGCTGCCCTCACCAAAGGGAGATGACACCTCTCTGATTGGATTAGGCTAGGAGCAGCTGGGGACTGCAGGAAACTGAACAATGAGCCTTCCTTGGCTCAGGCAAATGTTAAATTAGGGGGGGTCATAAATGGCTTCCTCTAGAGAGAGAAACGGGGAGGGGAAGTGCCTCTGTGAGCAACTTGAGTTGGAGGAAGTGGACAAACCAGAAATTCCACCATGTGCTTTGGGAAACCACACCCCTCTGGGCCAGAGCATAATTTTAAAAAGATGGATAATTCATAGTACGGACTTGTCAAAATTATTCTTGTGATTTTTCTGTGCACATTTTAAGAGGTGTTAGGAATCTGTACCATGTTCTGAGGCAAAACCCCATGAATTATGGAGATTGCAGACACGGGGTTCACGCTATAAAAATGACAATTTACTGGAATATGTGTAGAAAGGCGGTGTACATCTGTGCAATTTTTGGTGAAAATCCAATATTTGTAAACCAACTAAAAACGAAAATAAGTTGCCATTTTTGAACCTTGGCTCTTAGAAACATCAGAGTTGGAACAGAGACCTACCCGAAGTAATATATGATATGTACATATAATGTCAACCACTTGTGTATTTGGGAAATATGTTTAGTTATGAAAATGATTTTCTAAGGTAAAAGCAAAGGGGAGTGTTCTTTCTTTGGAGCCATAAACATGACACCTGATGACATAGGATGACTCACTGCTCCCTTCTCAAATCAGGACAAAGAGAAATCCTTGACCTATCAAATCATGAGTGGGTTGGGCATAGAAAGTTAGCGTCCACACCCATTTTCAAAAGACATAAAAGAGCCACTGGAAGCCAGAAAGGGACATTAATTTTCCAACCTTCAACTGAATTCCTGTGCAGCACGCTGACGGAAAACTCCAGAATCCAGAACTCCAGAGACCCAGACTAACTCCAGAACAAAAACTCCAAAGAGCTGAACTCTTCAGCAGGCCTCAAAATCTTTTGCAAACTATTCAACCGCCGGGCTGTGCGGTTTGCTGCTTGCTAAGAGTCCTGTGTATCCAGAGAGACCAGACCAGATCGCTGTGAGCAGAACCAGAGATCCAGACCAGACCAGCAGAGCTGACCCAGATAGCTGTGACTTCAGAACCAACCGCCCGGAGTCCAGTCCCAACCTGACCAGACCCTGACGGCCTATTTCAAATTCATAGTGTGAGTATTCAGCTAGAACTGGGCCAGAACCCATCGCTTAGCTTAAAGTAATCTGATTCAAAACATTTGAACCTGTTTAGAACTGCATCATAAGAAATTGTGTGTTCCTCCTGTTGATTCAAACCTTTCAAAGCGCATCTGTCACTCTGAAACAGTAATTTAATTTCTGAAAAACTACCTTTACAAAATCATCTGTATCTTTGGAACCGTGCATCCTAGGAACGACGCACTCAGAATAAAGTTCTGTGATTTCACATTTTGCTTCATTTCAACCATGTGTAGAAAGATCTGTCCTTTGCTTCCATTAGTGAAATCTGTTTTCAACTTGATAATCCCTCATTAATCATTGTTAGTGTGGACCTGAACTGATTTAAAGTATCTCTCACTCACCCTGAACCTCTAGAGGGAATTAAAATACATTTTAGCATATTTCACTCCCTTGCAAATCACCTGAAAGTCTTTCGCCTGTGTTTCAAAATCATCCCTGGTGCTATAAGCTTGCTAGGGGGGAACTGAATTCGTATTGTACTGTGATTGTATTCCTGAAGACTGTGTGTGTTACTTCCATCTCCTTACATTGCATAGGGGGGGAGTGAATTGTCAGAGAAAAAGTGATCATATTATCTTTTGCTGAAATCATATCAAGTTTATTTCTGTACTGCCTTTTATTCATCTTTGCATCTCCTTGAAACCATAACGCATTATCAGCTACCTTATCCTCTATACTACTCCTAAGTAATTAAACCAGTGTGCTAGTATAACATCATCTATTGTTGATCACTGTCATATGAAGTGTGATATCAAATATTAATTTATTATAAAAGTGTGATATATATCTATTGTTTAATTTTTCAAATAAACCTTTTTAATTTGCAAAACAAACCTACTTCTTGGCTCAGTGGGGTCAGGGGGATTCTAAGAGAGGGGCGTTATACAAGGGTTCATCATCCAGATTATAACTTGTCATGAAAATATATGAATAAGGGCTTCCTTTGAGCAATCCCAGACAAGGCACTGACTTAGTGGGAATGCTTGATTGGAGTCATTAACAACCACTTATGCATTCTGTCCATAAGTTCTGTGTGGTCCACACTGATTCCACACTGTGTTCATGCAGCTTTGCTCTTATTTTCTTTTTTTCCATGGATTCTCCAGTCTCGCGAATATGTATTCTCTATCTGCTGGTCACCAGCGCGTTCCTACACTGCTCCAGTTCTATTGCAACGGACACCTAGCCTGCTACACCTCCTGTGTTCCAGAATGATCTTGTCAGAGAACTACAATGTAAAGGTTGCTGTTCTATGAAGTCCTCATGATGCCAAGCTGTTTTGGGAATGTTAACACTTCTTGGGTCACAAGTGTAGAGCTTTGTTGGTAATTGTTGGCTGTCTGTGAATAATCATGAATCTCCAATTTTTCTTCTTGATTCCCATGTTTAGGTGGGTCTGTCCATACTGTGATTTCCCATCGGTAAGGTGGGGACGTCTCAAACTACTGCAAGGCCAATAGGAGCTCGCAAAATAGCAATCGGTCCAATGCAGCAGGGCATCTGGGTCTTAGTGTTCTTCTGAGCTCTCCCTAAACAGTGGTCTAGCAACATTTCTAACTGTTTGGTGAGTGCTGATGCAAAATGTGCTTTATTATGGTATAGCCAAAGAGTTAAAGCATTGCATTCCTACAAGGTCTGATATGATAAGATATGATATGGCATTTATAACGCGCCTATAAACAAGTGTTTCAAGGCACGAAGAGCATCACAGGGATGCAGTGTTGGACTTCCTGCGGGCTCTGTATCTTCTACGATTAGCTCAGTTGAGCTCACTCTGACTCTGTTCATCCACCCATCCATTAGGACTTTCTATCAGGCCTTCAGGACATCCACTAGGAATATAATCAAGGACAAAGGAAACATGGTTCTCAGTAAAGACGATGCGCATTTTGTTTGCCAGGCTGAAAACCTGAATGGATCGTACTATTCAATGGGGGAGTCAATGTGGGAGGGCAAGCCCGGGCCCAAAATACGATGGGGGTCATTACGAGTTTGGAGGCAGCCATGGCGCTATTAGCGCCATGGTTGCCTCCAAACCCGGTTCCGGTGTCACTGAATGGGGATTTACCGGGTCATTCCAACCTTGGAGGACCCGGTAAGTTCCCATTCAGTAAACCATTCCCCATTCCCATTTGAGCCTCCGTAGGGCTCAATGGGAATGGGGAAGGAGCAAATAACAGGCTCGCTAATAGCGGGCACGTTATTTGCTCCCTGGTCCCTTAACGGGTCCTGCTAAGAATGGCTGGTCAGACCAGCCGTTCCTGGTGGGACCCGCTAAGGGACCTCGCAATATGGTGGTAGGGGGTTAACGTCACCGGCATCCTTACCGGTGCCGTTAACCCCCTACCGCCATGCTCGTAAGGACCCCCGATGTCATAAAAGCCTATCCTGTTAGTGTAGTCCCGAGGAATCCCAGAGAGAACTATCTCCTTGTCCTACAGATACTTCTGTGGCACCACAACTCAGCCTGTCTTGCTTTCTGTCACCTCATCACTGGCACAATCAGAGATAGGTCAGTGCCAGGAAGGATGGTCACCAAACTCCTTTCGAACCTGTCTCTTGGCGTCTATTGATCCTAGAACAATCGTGATTTTCAGAAGCACTGATGACTTTGAGCACTTCAGAGATTATTGTGGATTTCATGCGTAGTCTGCACAGTGCATGCTCGGCTAAGAGACGCGTGGTGCCGCTTCGTCTACTATTCCCATTAAAACATGCCCTCTCTAGATTGTTCTGTCCTCCCCTGCCGTCGCAGATTCATTTGTTAAAGAGGATGTCGATTTAATATGCGGCTTTCTTTTACCAAAAGCCTGCCTTTTTGTTAATATTATGAGTTAGCAGGAGATATTCAAAAATAGAGCTGCCTACATGCTGTTTGAAAATTGTTTACAGCAAATAACGAACAAAGCAAATCGGATTGCCAAAGGCCTAGCTGTTGAGATACTGCATCACATTATTAATTAAAATACAAGTCCGCTTTCCCCGGCACTTGTAGCCTGTGGGTATCCAATGTATTCCACTTGATTGAATCAGGTAGTGGCAGCACAGGCATTTTTTATTTTGTGCTCGGAGGGATAAAAAAAAATGGAAGGCTGTTTCCTGCTACTTCATATGAAAAAAATAATATATTATTTCAGGACGGAGGCTTTCCACTTTCAGAAGACAAGCAAACATAACACCTACAACATTTCCTGGCTGCCTGATTCAAACACGCGGGTCTGCAACCTCCGAAACTCGAATGGCATTGCATTATAAGTAGACCTTTATCAATGATCAAGGCAACCGTTTCCATGGTGATGGGGGGAATTTGACAGTGGGCACTGTTTTGGGGAAAACAAATGAATCCACGTCATGCACCATTCTAAGGGAATGCGTTTCCTGCTGTTTTTGTTCCTTTATTGTTTGATTGAGTGGAGGGGAAGCATCACGGGTGGTTTTGGGGGAGAAGAAAGGGGGGGGGGGAACGAGGAGTAAAATGGTTACGTTGAAAGTTATATACAACATTCACAGTATTTAAAAAAACATTCAATCCATTTAACTTTGAACTGATTTAGAAATGCAAACCGTTTTTGGCCTGGAGCTCTGTGTGTGCTTTTTAATAAAATATGCATGGTTGTCATGTGTGTTAACATGCATATTCTTATGCCCTGGTTGTGGTGCACCTGCTACCTTGCTTTACGTTTTCTTTCTTCATAGGGAACATCTTTGCTGGGTAGTTACAGCACAAAATGTCAAAAAAGACATAAGATCACAAACACATATAACTTCCAATAAAGCATTTTGTTGTACCAAAAATTCAGTAAACCATGCAGGATGGATTTAAAACAGCATGAGCCTGATTCACAGCAAGGCGTGCTGGAGCAAACCAGGCAAAGCCAATGAGCATTCGGGTTTTGCACCTGGTGCTTTAGAAGTGATGCACAAGGCGCACACCTGGAGCGAGTCTGGAGATCAGTGGAGCGCCTCTCAGATGCACCTGAGCAAATATTTGGGTATTACATGACTCAAAATACCCAACAGCGCTAGGGCCTTATTACAAGGTGGGCGGTAAGGGATTACCGGCAGCGGTAAGGGCACCGGTGCCGGTAATCCCTTACCGCCCTACTACGAGTTCCCTTTGAGGGTCCTCCCTTAACGCCTGGTTTTACCAGGCGTTAAGGACGGGACCCTCAAAGGGACTTTGGAGCTAATAACGGTACTGCAATTTGCAGTACCGTTATTAGCGCCTTCCCCATTCCCATTGAGCCCTATGGGGGCTCAAATGGGAATGGGGAAGGGCCCTGGTGAATGGGGAATTACCGCCCCTGCCAACCTTGGAATGGGGCGGTAATAGCTCCATTCACCAAGGCGGGGTTGGTAAGGATTTGGAGGCAGCCATGGCGCTAGTAGCGCCATGGTTACCTCCAAACTCGTAATGAGGCCAATATCTGGCAATGTTTTGGAGACTGCTGCTGTTGAGACAGTGACAGGGAGGAGGAAAGAATAGCAGTCACACTGATGTTGTCTCTACGTCACTAGGCAGAGACATGTTTCCTGGGACTAGAGCAGCCCCATTATGTCAGCTCGTGTCAGCGCCTGCTCAGAGTGTGCGTGCATCCTCTTTCTGCTGAGGGAAGCCTTGTGGCGGGCAGGCAACCTCTGCAGGTCGGAATCCTTTCCGAGGCTGCCTTTATCCTCATCTGCGGTTCCTTCCTTTGGGCCGCCATAGGAGCATCCCATAACACTGCGTCTCCGCGATGGGCAGTAATGTGGCTTTTCCCCACAGAGTTCTATGGGATGCCAAAATGGGGAATAACTGGCGGGTGCATATTCGTCTGAATCATGAGGACCCTTCAAGTTACTGCATGTTTCTGCGTGTGGTAATGGTCATTAGGTTAGGAAGGATTTCTGTGAAAAGTAACGCTAAACTGGTAATCAGACACTTGACCTTCCATCTTTCAGAGGTCGATACATCAAGTACCATTCAAATAAGGAGTAATAATAACACCTGTTATTACAGCACTTAGAAGCTAGAGAAGTCTGTCAAGAAGCACTATATATAAATACAATATTGTTATTTTTATGATCATTCGCACAAACTAAAAGAATATAGGATCGTCTTTTGGACATTGAAAATGATGATGGCCCCACAGTTTATAAACGACGTCTGCAGTTTAGTAAAGGGGAGCAGGAATTTACCCTCAATGTTGTCATCCAGGTGCGCTTTAAACCATCTTTTTACAGGACTCTCAATTATCCTTTAAATGTTTTGGTAAAGCCGAGCTTCCCCACAATACCATCTTTTGTTCATTTCATGGCACTTGCTAAATTGATATCCTGCCCTTGGCTTGTCTTTAACCCCTTAAATGCTGAGCTCTGTGCAGGTCTATGCAAATAGAACGAGCATACTCTTCTTTAGCACTTAACGCTGCTTTCCTCATTCCCAGAGGGAGTGTCTGTTCCTTTTTCTTTCTCCCCATCAATCTTTTCCACTTTTTCAGATTGGAATATTGAATAAGAATTGGTTATTGTAATCCCATGTTAACGGCCCTAATGCAGGTTAACTGTACTATTGCTGCAGGGGACTTCTGTTGCCGAGCATCAGGGTAGTGCTGTCCCTGTGCTGGATAAATCCATTTTGTATTAAACATTTCAGCACACTGATATGTATTATTTATATTTCTACAATGCTGATAATGCATTTATTAGTAGACAAAGCTATCCTGGTAAGCGCTGCAATTTAACAACCTTTAGTTAGTGATGCGGGATGATGCTTTTCAGAACAACATAATACTTGCAAATGCATGGTTTGTGCTAAGCAATAAATACATTTTCAGCTACTTTTACTCTCGTATTTAAACTAGAGTACAGATGGTCGTGATTAGTTGCGAATTCCCTGTCTTGCAATGGCCTCTCACCCTTTCATTCCTGGCCCCTGGCTCCACCTTTTCTCTTTCATGGTTCCTTTCTCTCTCCTTCCTGCCTTCTCACTCTGACCACGATATTTACACGCCTCTACTGTGACATCAATTGCTTTCACTGAACGATTTCTAAATAGCCCAAATAAAGGAATTCCACTCTCTACTAACCTGAAACCCTCAGAATAATTAGGCCTCCGAAGGCGCTTCCTGTCCAAAATGGTCAGTTGGACAGCCATTCCCCTAGAAGCACTACCAGGAAACAATGCATGATGCCCTGGGCATGAAACCTGTCCCCTGAACACATTGCCACTGTTTAACAATAAACAGCTAATCATCTTCAGTGACTAGCAAGGTGTCCACCATGTACACAATGAAAATGTTGCCAAACTCGACAACGATGCAACCTTTTCAGGGCACGTTGAAAATGGGCAGTTTACATTTCGGACACACAATCATTCGAACCTGTTGTTATTATAAAGGTTTCTAAGGGAGTGAAGACAGTCCATAGCTGTACAAAAAGGAGGTTGTCCAGTAAACTGTGATATTTTCTGGTTCACCCTACTGTAAAGACTGGAGTGGGGGGTCTGTACTTCTGCTCACTATATGGTAGAGGAGAGGCACAGAGGACCCCAGCCAAGATTCGCTATTGTGGTAGCAATGGACGAGCATAACTGTTGAACCCATTTGCATGCATTAGTAATGGCCGAACCCCAAACCCTCACCCATAATGATAGGCTCACAACTTGATTCAAGTGTTGGCAATAAAAAGGCCATAGGATTTTATTGTACAGATATGGGTTATGACAATAACAATATTACATATCATGATGGTATCATACTTTTGGGCACCGGGTCCTGAAGTTACCCCCTCGGACCCGTGCCGCCACACATGGGCAGGTTCCCGGCTGGCCGTGTTCCCCCAAGAGTATGCCCTAGAGACAGCCCCTGTGAGCAATAGTTGTGTTGATTTCCCGAAAGAAATGCTCCATGCCTTGGCTAGACAGATGGGTGCCGTCGTCGAGAAAAGGTCTGGGTTGCCTAGTGTAATGGCTGGGTGTTTTATGAAACCCAGTTCTCTAGTCATACATAATCTCTCTATGGTCCTGTTCAGTTGTCTTCTGGATATGTCTATAGATTTGTAGCAGTTGGCCCCTAGCCATTTCTTTCTTGGTAAGATGGCTGAGAAATATATTTCGGTACCCCTCCAGTTGTGCGAAATGCCTGCTAGGGAAGAGCACATTTCTTCGCATAGAGTGTGTCTAGCTGTGTTGACTAGGTCGTTGCCCCCTAGATGTATGATCAGGAAATCAGGTGGGTCCCTGTACGCCACCAGTTCCGCTCATGTTTCGTGGCCGTCCGCCCAGCGTAGGCCTCTGTATCCCCACCATGAAGTAATGGTGTTTCTGAAAGGGGGCCCTTCTTTAGTCTCTTCTGCCCATCTGCCTGTCCTGAAAATGAACGAGCGGCCAACTATCCATGTTGATTGGAGTGTGGTCCTCAATTCGCCTGTTGTTTCTGTGGTGGTGGGAGGGAGGGACAAGCAAGACAAATTATTAGGCGGATGGCTATATCGGTTGCGGTCTGATATATCTTTTATAACAGTCTGACTTCCATCCCCCTATGTTTTTAAGTATTTGCGTTGCTAAGCCTCCTTGCCGTGCTGCGGTGGCGGCACCTATCCTGAAGGAATGAGTGCCGAAATGTTTGGGATCCCACCCTGCTCTGCTGATTGCTTTCATCAGCACTCCTTTAAATTGGTAGCGGCTTAGGGCCGATGCATCCTTGTGGATTAAACCCCCCCCCACTTTGGGTCGTTGTGCGTAATAGAGGTTGGTGATGCACACCGGGCAGTTTGTTGCCTCATCGATGCAGCAATTATTGATGGTTCTTTTTGCACCCGTTTTCGACTGTTGCATTTCTGTATTAACACTCTTCTGTCTCACCCTGATTTCCATGACGCCCAGGCTGTTTGTGGCCTTGGTGCTGGAAGCGATGAGTTCTCCGACCCGGAAAGCCCCGAAGTAGGCTGGGAAAAAAGGCTGTTTTAAATAACATTATCTTGTAAGGGTGCCAAACATATGGCTTCCAAATGGCTTGCTATCTGTACCAGTTTGGTGAAATGAAGGGGTCGGTGGGTGTCCACTTGCGGCCCCTCTAATCTGCCCCATCCCTTCATTGCATAAGAAATGAGGGAGTTCTGGGTGGTGCCTGAATCGCCCTGTATTTTCGTAAAGTATGAGATTGCCACCAGGTGTCTTTTTGCCCAATCCCTTTTGAAACCTTATTCCCGGGCCTATTTTAAAAATACTTCTATATCTTTAATCGTTATTAGTTCTATGTGGTTTAAACCTGTGGCTTTGAATACTGTTTGCAAACACTTACTGTACTGTGTTGCTGTGGTGCTTGCCACTGCCCTCTCTGCCATCTCTGTTAGGAAGCCTGTGAGGTTGTTGGCACCCGTTATTGTTGTGCCTGCTTCTTGTTGGGCATCCCGGCCTGGGCTCTCTGGCGCTAGCATTGATGCCAATGTGTTGCTGGCACCCCTTTTAGAGGTGCCTGTTTTGTATTGGTCATCCCGGCCTGCACTCTCTGGTGCTGGCGTTGATGCCAATGTGTTGTTGGCACCCGTTTTAGAGGTGCCTTTCTTTGTATTGGTCATCCGGCCTGCACTCTCTGGTGCTGGCGTTGATGCCAATGTGTTGTTGGCCACCCGTTTTAGAGGTGCCTGCTTTGTATTGGTCATCCTGGCCTGTCCTCTCTGGCGTTGGCGTTGATGCCGTTATTCTTGTCTTCCCATTATTGCCCAGCATTCTGCTGGTATTAGCGTCATCTGTTCTTGGGCGTGTGGCGCTAGCTCTCGGAATCTTGTCCACTGGAAGCGAGATAAGGCATCAGCAATGTTATTATCCGCCCCTGAAATGTGCTTCGCTTTGAGTACAACGTTTACTTGTAGTGTGACTGTTGTAATGGCTTGTAATACTTTTAGTACTAAAGGGCATTTCGTAGACCTCTGTTTATGGAGCCCACTACAGCCATGTTGTTGCACCAAATCAACAGTTACGTATTCGCTAGACGCCTGCCCCAGATGTGTAATGTTAGCCAGATGGGGAATATTTTTAGTAAGGTGATGTTTCTTGTCCACCCTGCTGTTTGCCATGAATTGGGCCAGTGTCCTGCCACCCTTTCAGAGTCTAGTATGGCTCCAAACCCCTTGCTCCCAGCTGCGTTGGTGTATAGGACCCTGTTTGACCGAGTATTTAAAGGCGTTCGCCAAAGTAATGACCCTTTGAAATCTCTGAGGAATTTTCCCCATGTTTCCAGGTCCTGTTTGACCTCTCTGCCTAGCCGGATATGCAAGTGTGGTTTGGTGAGTGATTTCATTTTGAAAGTCCAGGCTTCTGGAAAATATCCTCCCTTGAGGTATTATTTTGGATGAGAAATTGAGGCTGCCTGCTAACGATTGTATTTCCTTTACAGTCCCCTTCTCTCTCATTATCAGGTTTTGTATTTTAGCCAGGAGTTCTGATATTTTTGTTTTGGGGATTCTGCAGAGCCCCTTTGCCGAGTCTATTTCGATGCCCAGAAAGATTATGTTTGTGTCTGGTTTGGTGGTTTTTTCCCCCGCTAGGGGAATTCCCCACTGAGTGGCCATGTGCTCCAGCTTTGTTGAAGCCTGGCTGCATTCCTCGGAGTTTGGTGGCCATATGACCATGAAATCGTCTAGGTAATGCACTATTTTTGTCCCTAGTCTCTGCTTTAGGAAAACCCATTGAAAAAAGGAACTGAATTGCTCAAATAATGCACAGGATACTGCGCAACCCATGGGCAGGCATCTATCTACGTAGAATTTGTTGTTAAAAGTGAAACCTAGCCACTGCTGTGACTCTGGGTGGACTGGCAAGAGTCTGAAAGCAGATTCGATGTCCAGCTTAGCCATCAAGGCGTATCTGCCGCACTCTTGTATGAGCCTTACCGCTTTTTGGAAATGCGTGTAAGTTACAGCGGATTCTGTGTGTAGGATGCCATTGTTTAAAGACTGGCCTTTAGGGTAGGAAAGGTGATGGATTAGTCTCATTTTTCCGTGTTCTTTTTTGGGGACCAGGCCTAGTGGAGATATTAAATGGTCTTTTAGAGGCATGGCGTCCCAAGGACCTGCTACCCTGCCCAGTTGCAGTTCTTTCTTGATTTTGGTTTCTACTATCTGGGGGTTGTCCCTGACTGACTTTAGGTTCATCGGGATGTATTGTGACCCAGTGCCCTTAAATGGGATGAAAAACCCTTTGGTGAAACCCAGCGATATTATCCTGCTGGTTTCAGTGTCTGGGTAGCTGATTAGAGCGTCCCTAAAATTGCCCGGGTTGTTGGGCGTTCGTCCCAGTTCTAAAATTGGGATATCATTCTTTCTTGGCTGGTAGTCTGGCACAATTGCTTGTTGCATGGTCGCAGTTGCAGTTTGTGCAGGCGTGTTTGTACCAGCATTCTTGGCCCCATGTACACTAGGTTTTCCCCAAGTTTCTGCATGGGATGTTGGATTTGACAGCCTGCTGTTTGTTCTGTCTGTGGGCATTATTTTTAGCTGCCCGAGGCTGGTTCCTCCGAAAGGGCTGCTCCCCCTTTTTGGATTCACCATTGTCATGGGATTTGCTTCCATGCACATTTTTGCTATTTTTGAAAGAAGAATGCATGGTATCTTCTTCCTGGGGAGGTTCGGCGTTGAGGGTGTATAAATCATTCTGAACTTCATCCCACTCAATGGCCGGTCTTTCTGACATGCTCCTCCTAAATCTGATGTCGTATGCAAGCCATGTCTTCCCCCTCTGTGTTACTTTTACTTCCCTTATTTTATCAACGTATGCCCAGATCTTCCTACCATCCATGGGGAATTTTTCTTCATATATTGTTGCTAGGATGGCAAAGGCCTGTAACCAGTTGTCCCAGTTTTGTTCGACCTGGGCATTCCTGGCAATAGTTTTTTCTTCTATTTTTTTGGGATCTCTAAAAGCGTCTTTCCCTTTGCGCTGTGCTTCTATTAGGGAAAAGATTTCTATAAATTCTTTGGCCCATACGGCTTCTTTGATTGTGGTATCAATGTTCCATGCCAGGCATCTTTTGTATCTATTTAATATCTCTGCTTGGAAAGCTTTCATTTTTTGTTCTAATTGCGCATTACAGATTTTTATAATGTCAGTTGTATTGCTGCCGGGTGTCCCTGTCGCACCCGTGTTGTCTGCGCCTGGCGTTGTCCATGCTTTTAGGGCACCTGTTGGATCAGTTGCTGGAGTTGTGGAGGCTGTTGTATTTAAAGCTGTTGGCGCTATTGGCAACTGCTGTACTTGTTGTGGCGGAATTGCTATAGGTAGTGTTACGGGTGGGTTGACAACCGTTATAGTAGGTTCTATTGTGATGGAGGGGTTTGAGGCCCCATGTTCCCTTGTGGGCGGCGTCTGTTTCCCCCTTATTTCTACCATTAGTTGCTGTAATTCCGCTATATTCTCGCATAATTTTGACAATTTTTTGGTACCTTTTCTGGCGTCTTCGGATATTTTTCTCCTTTTTAATGGTGCAGGAACCTCCTCCTGGCTGGGTGGGCTGGTAATTCCTTCCCTGGGTAGGGCATACATGTTTTTCTAACCCATGCCCACCCGTAGTGCTCTGCCGGTCCAATGGCTGCTAGCAATTGTGATGATTTGGGCTTCTCTGCCGGTGTTGGGGGTGCCCGTGTTTTCTGTTTGGGCCCCATGTTTTTCTATGCCTGCTATAGGGAAAAAAGAAAAAGGGGTTTTATCACGAAGTTAAACCGTTTGTTATCAGCGAGTTCTTTGTGCTTGTTCTGTTTGTTGCTCGTGCTGGGTAACTGTTGACTGGTGCCTTCTTGCCTGGGTTTCAGAAAATTGGGCAGCCCCCAGGCTTGCTTTACTGGATTTAAATAATAGGTTTCGCTGTGAGGTCGCCCTGCAATATTACAGAAACTATTTAAATCTGCGGTCTTTGGGCCCGCGGAGCGTGGAACTGTGTTCGCCAGCTCTGCGTGGCTGTCAAGCAAAGACGACCTCCCGAGCTGGTTTGTGACACTGCCTAGTTTAAAATTGGCTTGTGTTATCCTGCCCCGTCTGTCTTATAACGTGGGGGTTCCGGTCCACGTAATAAAATGTATCTCTTTTGGACATAAATGTCTATTTTTCCTCCCTCGTAGCCCCAGCGCGGTGGCTCACCTGTAAAGTGTTGAATCAGAAGCCATCCGCGCCGTGCTGTTCGAGTGCCGCTTCTCCTTCATTCGCACTGGTTTTGGGGATGATTCCGCAGCACGCGTCTTTGTTTGTTTTGTTTGGACACGCTCGCCGCTCGCTTCTCGTTCTATGCCGCAAATTGTTGAAGTTGACAGCGTCCGCGCTGGCAGTTCGGTTGCCGCTTCTTCCTTCGTTAAAGCTGCATTGCAATTGCTTTGAACAGTACAATGTTCAGGAAGGAAAAAGACACTGCGATGTACAGCGAACTTCAAGAATTGCTAAAGCAGCAAGAAGATTTGGAAGACACTGAGTAAACAGTGAACCTCCTATTTGCTTGGGTCTCCGTTCAGGGTCCAAAAACAGATTGTGTTTACTCTGAGCATGCTGCTCTCATTTATAGGACCCATGGATACCCTGGGTCTTTGTTGTGTATGTGGTAGGGGCCGCTGTTGTCGCAGCCCCTGGCCAGATAGCCGACTGTCTGACCCCCTGGTGGGGGCAGATCTTTGAACCTGAGCCCTGCCTGATGGTTGTTTCCTTATGGCGCTTGGCACCTTGCTGTTTGGAGGAAGGGTGCGATGACTGCTCGCACCTTACCCTTCCGTGGCTTTTGTGCTGCCGGGACTGCGTATCTCTATAGCTGGGGGGAAGGAGAGGAGCAGGCGCGGGGGGTTGGGGCTGCCCCTCTCCCAGCTGCCGATGGTAACAGCAGTTACCCTGCCCCGCTTGTGGATGCCTATGCAGCATTGCCCAATCAAGGCCTAGCTTCTCAGGAGGTGATGCAGGCTGGTTCTTAAGTGCAGGGTAGTCCCCAAGCACCCACAAATTAATGTCCGCACACTGTATTAGTTAAAGCGCAGGCTTTAGATAATTAGTATTCAAGGATATGTACAATATAACGATAACTCACTTTGTACTCGGTTATCTATAATGGCAAATAAACAGTTCTACATGGTACCACTATCACTATTAGATCTCATTAAAATGCATCAACTGTACGGTTAAGTGTCACACAAATCAGTTTGTAAAGGAAACCAACAATAGATATAAGAGGTAAGCAGTCGATTAGAACAATAGGAAGAATACTGGCCCTGTTTACCTAGACACACTTCTGTGTGGAGATCCCCGCCACCTGGGCAACCTGTAGAACAAAGATATATCACAAGCCCAGTCCTTATATTGTTCACAAGAATCTTTCCAATAGTTCAGCAACCCCAAATTACCTGGTGTTGTAGAGTTCCTCGTTGGGAAATCGAAGGCCCTTCTTGAGTGCACTCCCTTTAAAGCAGGAGCCACGGGTCGTCGAACGTCCGGTGATGAACACGTTGAACTAAGGCGGTGAAGTGGCAGCTTCATTCCTAGCAGTGTTCGTCGATGGGGAAGCATAAACGTCCTGCAAGGAAGAGGCGTGTGGGGCACCTCATGTCAATAGTTCTGGTCCGCAAAGAGTTTGAGCAACTGTGGCCCAGCAAGGGTGTTGAGTCGGTGGCGTCTCTGTGGTCTTTGGTTGGCATGAAACCCACCAGCGGATGCTCCGTGGCGCGTCAATGGCCTGGCCTTCTCTGGCAGGATAAGGCGGGCGGCGGTACGGATGAGCGAATCCGTGAATCAAAAGTTCTTAGGCAACGGGAGCATGACAGCTCCGATCGGCGACGGCGGTCATCGACGGTGGTGGACAACAGTGTCCGGGCGCTTCTCCTTGTGATTCCGCGGTGGTCCCCGTCTCCGGTCGGCAGCCTGTCGTAGGTCTGTCTACCAGGGAGCTTTGGCAAAGATCAGCTGGTGCATCATGGTCCCTCATAGCTCGGGAAGAGGGCGCCTCACCAGGTCCTCTCTGAGTTAATCCTTGGAGACACAGCAGCTTTCAGATTGATGAAGAAGGGCAACATCAATTCTTCTCTTCGAGCAGGGCTTCAAGGTGAAGCTTCAGTTTCACTCCAATTACTCTTCGTAGTTTAGACTTCAGCTTCTGAACACAAATTCTAGCAGTGAGAGGCCACCAGATATACTAGTTGATCTCCCATTCATTCTGCTGGGTCACACTCAGGCAACCAATCAGTCAGAAGGGCATTCATGCAGGCGGGCAGCCAATCAGGTGCATAGTGCATTTAGGCTTAGGCCATTCATTTCTCTCCAGACACTCACAACAAGTTATGTGTATTGGGACAAGTCCACAGCCATTCAACACTCCACACTACATTGATACCAGTTTCGGGCAGGGCTGTCTCAGTCATTGGGCCTCATTACGACCCAGGCAGTAAGGGGTTTACGGCAGCGTAAACAGCGCCGACCCTTACCGCCTGAGTACGAGGTCCCTTAGCGCCATGGCGGATTTAACACCTGCTTTTAGCAGGTGTTAAAATCCATGGCGCTAAGGGACCATCGAGTTAATTACGCCACCGTAATTTACGGTGGCGTAATTAACGCCTTCCCCACTCCCATTATGCCCTATGGGGCAAAAATGGGAATGGGGAAGGGTAAATGGGGATTGGGGACTTACCGCCCCGCCAAGGTCGGAATGGGGCGGTAAGTCCGCCAACCACCATGGCGTAAATGTAGTTTACGCCATGGTGGTAAAGTCACGGCCCAGGCGGTAACTTACCGCCTGGGTCGTAATGAGGCCCATTGTGTCAAACACCAGAAACTAGACATCCACAACAAGAAGTGCATATTCGTCACACACTCCATTCACCCAGGTCCCACCCACAGGGAATACCCACAACATACAGTCACTGGGACAGCACCAGCCAGTGTGGCCTGGACTTCACAACAACACCATGGCCCTCATTACAACACCGGCGCTAAACCATGCGCTATTAGCACCATGGTTGGTGCCGGTGTTGTAACAAGTCCGCCATGGTGAAATGGGGAAATACCGCCCCATTCCAAGGTTGGCGGGGCGGTATTTCCCCATTTCACCATGGCTCTTCCCCATTCCCATTTTTGGCCCATAGGGCTCAATGGAAATGGGGAAGGCGGCAATTACGGTACCGCAAATTGCAGTACCGTAATTGCCTGCGAGGTCCCTTTGCAGGTCTCTACTTTAATGGCTGGTCCAGACCAGCCATTAAGGTCGGGTTCTGCAAAGGGACCTTCTAGTAAGGCGCTAAGTGGTTAACGGCGCCGCAGCCTTTTACGGCGCCGTTAACCACTTAGCGCCAGGGTCGTAATGAGGCCCCATATATGTAACTTCCACCTAATAGCCAGTCAGGGGGAAGGGACAGAGTCAGGGCTTCCCAGGACTTTGGGAAAACATGGTAACAGGCAATAGAAAGCAAGAGGCCACAGGGGCCATCTTGTTTCCTATCAGGAATCAACTGATTCCAATGGCAGGGCCTGGGTATCCCAAAATGGAGGATACTCAGACCACCTGTCAAATTCAGCATGGAGCTGCCACCAGCCCGTAGCCTGCTATGTGGGCCACACACAGGTGCCCAAAAACATACACTAGGGGCAAAGGGTTGCACCCCCACCCATGGGTGCCATAAGGGTATCCCATGGGTCCGTTCACCAAAACCAAAAGAGAGAGCTGCACCGCCAGGAGTCCCACATGAACTCCTGCGCGGAAAACACAAGACACATGATAAAAGGAAGTAAAGGACAAGGATACGGAGGCCCTGTCCCTCTGATGCATTTCCAGCATCACAGTCGCCCCCCCCAGACTGAGGTTAGGGTGCCTAATCTCCCACGAGATAGACACCATCACCCAGACGGTCAAAATACCTTCTGGAAAGGCCATCTGCATTATCGTGTCTCTTCCCTGGTCTATGCTCTATGGTGAAGTCTAGCCCTTGCAGGCTAATGGACCACCTGAGCAGTTTCAGGTTCTCACCCTTCATATGCATAAGCCACTTCAGGGGTTTATGATCTGTTTGGACCTTGAAGGTAGACCCTGTAAGGTAGGGCCTAAAATGCCTGAGGCTCCAAACTATGCTGAAACACTTGTTTTCAACAGTAGCCCACCTAAGTTCTCTACCCTTGAGTTGTCTACTGATGAATATGATCGGGTGTTCCCTCCCGTTGTCATCTAACTGGGACAAGACAGGTCCAATTCCGGTGTCGCAGGCATCCATCTGGATGAGGAAGGGTTTGCTGTAGTCAGGCACACACAACACAGGTGCCCTACACAGACTTTCTTTCAAGCCATCAAAGTCCCTCTGACAGTCTTCAGTCCAATTAACCTTCCTAGGCTGTTTGGTTGTAGTCAGAGCTGTCAGTCGTGCAGCTATGGTCCCATAGTCTGCCATGAACTTGCGATAATACCCAATGAGTCCCAAAAAGGTTGTCACCTGGGTTTGAGTAGTGGGATTCTCCTAGTAATGTACATCCTGTACTTTACTGGAGAGAGGTTGGATTTGACCCCCTCCTACCTCATGACCAAGATATGTGACTTTACCGTGAACTATCTGGCACTTGGTGGCCTTGATAGTGAAGTTAGCCCTTTTCAAGGCCTGCAACACCTCATCCAGATGTGTCAAATGCTCTTCCCAGATGGAACTGTAGACTGCAATGTCGTCTAATTAAGCCGCACAAAAGGCCTCCAGCCCACTGAGCGCATGATTGACAAATCTCTGGAAGGTGGCAGGGGCATTCTTCAAACCAAAAGGCATGACCCTAAACTGGTAGAGTTCCTCAGGTGTTGGGAATGACGTCTTTTCCTTGGCATGGTCCGTCAGAGCTATTTGCCAATAGCCTGAGGTAAGGTCAAAGGTGCTCACAAATTTGGCAGCACCTATGGTGTCCACGAGCTCATCAGCCCGGGGCAAAGGGTGCGCGTCAGTTTTGGTGACGGCATTGACTCCTCTGTAGTCCACACAGAACCTCCAATCCTTGGTACCTGCCTGGGAACTTGCCTTGGGGACAAGGACCACTGGACTGGACCAGGGACTGGTTGAGGGTTCAATAACACCCATATCCAACATCTTGGCGACCTCAGCCTTGATGTGGTTCTTAACTGTATCTGACATACGGTAGCACCTGCTATTGAAAGGCACACTGTCACCAGTGTCAATATCATGCCTACACCACTGTGTAAGGCCTGGAGTCAGTGAAAACAGAGAGGCATACTGCCGGAGCAAAGCCCTGCTGGCCTTCTGCTGCTCTGTTGTCAGATCGGGAGAGAGATGTACTCCCTCCATGGAGCCATCCTGAGGGTTGCTATGCAGCAAATAAGAAAGGGGCTCACTCTCATCCTCTTCTTGCTCTGAAGCTAGCAAGAGACATGAGACTTCTGCTCACCTGTGGAAAGGCTTAAGCCTGTTAGCATGGAATACCTGAGGGGCTACGCCAGGGGCTCCCATGTCAACAAGATAATTGACTTTCTGCCATCTTGGAGATGATCCTGAAGGGTCCAGTCCACTTGTCTGCCAAAGATCTAGGTTTGGTAGGCTCCATCACAAGGATTTCTTGTCCCGGAGTCCAATCCACTTGCGAGGCTTTAAGGTGATGCCAGTACTTATTCAATTCCTGGCTGGCCTTGAGATTTGTTGTTGCCTGACCCATCATCTGTGTCATCCTCCATCTGAGGCCTAACACATAGTCCCCCACTTGCTTGGCGGGACCTGGAGGGGTGACCTCCCAACCTTGTCTGATCAAGGCAAGGGGCTGTCCAGGTGTTCCCCCTTCTCACCTGGGTCCAGTGCTTGCCGGTGTCTTCGATCGCTGCCTTTTTATGAACGCTCCTGGTCTTGAACAGTGCTGTTCGAGTCTCGTCTGGTTCCAGGTTGCGTTTAGTTCCGGGAACGCGGAGTCCAGGAATCCATGAGTATTGGAAAAGCTAGTAATGCTCGGAATCAGGATGGGGGGAGGGTCAGGAGCGGGTAATAGCTCTGGGTCAAAGGGAACAATACCGCGAGCTACAAACACACGTCTGAGGCTATGCTGCAATAGCATTGCGATGCGCAGAGCTGCGGAAGGCGTGGTCTATAAATAGATCACGCCGCGTTCAGCGCATGGAGCGAGCAATGGCTTCAGCTCTGGACGGCCATGTTGGAAGTAGTACGGAATGTAAGCCCCATTGAGACAAGGACCAGGAGGTCCAAAAGGGTCGTGATCTGAAGTTTATGACAGCATGCCTCCTCTGAAGGCCTTTTCCTCCAGGTTTGCCCGGGTGTATTAGGTGAAATCTTCTGAGCAACTGAGGAGCCTTGATATTTGAAACAGGTTCCCAGGTCCTTTCGCTAGGAGGATATCCTTTCCACTCCACTAGGTATTGAAGATGGCCCCGCTTATACCTGGAGTCACAAATCCGGGACACCTCATATTCCAGTTGGTTGTCAACCAGTAGAGGAGGAGGTCTACTGGATTTTCGAGAGGATTGGATGTAGGGCTTCAATAGGGATGTGTGAAAAACTGGATGAATTATTTTCCAGGAGTCAGGTAGCTTGATTTGATAGGAGACAGGATTGATAATCTCCTTGATGGGAAATGGACCATAGTAGCGAGGAGCCAGCTTGTTTGGTCGCAAGTGTCGGGAAGTAGTTTTGATGACAACCACACTCGGTCACCGACCGTATAGGAAGGACCTAGTCTTCTCTTGGAGTCTGCATACCTCTTGGTCTGTAATCTGGCTTTTTCCAAGTATTGTTTAGCCTCCCGGTGAATGTTGATAAGAGTTTCGATCCAGGAGTCAACAGTAGGTACTGGTGTAGGGTAAGGAAGAACCGCGGGTAAAATCGATGGATGGAACCCCTGACTACAATAAAAAGGGGCTGGTCTGTAGCGCTGAGTGTTCGGAGTTGTTGTAAGCGAATTCCGAAATGGGTATCAGGAGAGACCAATCATCCTGGACCTTGGTGGCAAAACATTGGAGATATTGTTCCAGGGTCTGGTTTGCACGTTCTGTGGCTCCGTTGGTTGGGGGGTGATATCCTGAAGAGAGGGCACGTTGGATTCTTAGAACTCGACAGAGGTGTTTCCAGAATTGTGAAATGTATTGGGGACCCCGGTCAGATAGGATCTTGGAAGGAAGTCCATTTAGTCGGAATATGTGTTCCAGAAATATTCTAGCTAGCTCTGAAGAGGAGGGTAGTTTCATCAGTGGCATAAAATGGGCCATATGGGTAAATAAATCTATGGTGACCATGATGGTAGTATATCCTCGGGAAGGTGGTAACTCCACTATGAAGTCTGTAGCGATGATTTCCCATGGTTTAGAGGGTAGAGTGGGCTGCAGAAGAAGACCCGCCGGTCTTTTGTTATAATGTTTATTTTGGGCACAGGTCATACAAGCCTGGATGTATTGCTGTACGTCAGGCTTCATTTTAGGCCACCAGAACTGTCTCTGTATAAGACCGAGGGTGTTGGTGATACCTCAGTGCCCGGAATGGAGTGTGTCATGACAAAGGTTTATTATTTTCTGCTGTAACTTCCGTGTTGGAATGAGTATTGCATTGTCCTTGAATAAGTAGCCTTCCTTGGCTCTTAATTTCCAGTGGTTTCTTGTTGAGATGTCCTTCCACATTTCCGAGGATTGGGTTTGCGATCAGATTTCTTCCAGGAGATTAACTGTTTGGGCTACGAAGATCGTGGGAGAAAACATTTTAGGAAATGCCTTATCTTCAGTGGTCATGTAGTCAGTATGGCGAGACAAGGCATCAGCGATCAGGTTCTGTGATCCAGGGACATGGGTAATGTGGAACTGATACTGGGCAAAAAAGTAGGCCCAACGTGCCTGACGACTGTTCCTGCACTCCAGTGACTGTAGAATCTGAAGGTTTCGATGATCAGTACGGACCTGGACAGGATGTCTGGCTCCCAGAAGTAGGTGTCGCCATTCAGTGAAGGCTTGGCGAATGGCTAACAATTCCTTTTCCAGGATGGAGTAGTGTGTTTCACCCGGAGTTAAGGTTCTTGAAAGATAAGCAACGGGGTGTTCCAAATCGACCTCCAATTTCTGCTTCAACACTGCTCCTATGGCGTAATTAGAGGCATCTTTTTCCACTAAAAAGTGTCGACTTGTATCGGGTTGAGCCAAAATGGGAGCTTGTGTAAACACGGTCTTCAAACTCTGGAATGCAGTTTCTCGTAATTTTGACCAGACAAATGGGGTATCCTTCTTTAGCAGAGCCACTATAGGTTGTACAATCTCGGAAAAGGTGGCTATGAACTTTTGGTAGAAATTGGCTAGTCCTAGGAAGGATTGGATTTATTTCACGGACGTGGGAGTAGGCCATGTGAGAATGGCCTTTACTTTTGAAGGGTCCATGCCAATCCCCTCTGGACTAAGGATAAATCCCAGATAGTGCACAGAGGTAACGTGAAACAAACATTTTTCAGGCTGGGCTAAGAGGTGATGTTCCCGGAGTCTTTGTAGAACTGCCTTAACATGTCCTTCATGCTTCAGAGGGTCCTCGGAAAAAATCAATATGTCATCCAGATAGACAATGACGAAGAGAAACAACATGTCAGAGAACACCCTATCCATAAAACGTTGGAATACTGCTGGGGCATTGGCTAGTCCAAAGGGCATGACCAGGTACTCGTAGTGTCCAAAGGGTGTTCTAAAGGCGGCCTTCCACTCATCTCCTTCCCGGATACGGATCAAATGGTAGGCACAGCTGAGATCCAATTTGGTGAATATTACTGCACCTCTCACTGCTTCCAGGATATCCAATATCAAGGGTAGTGGGTATCGGTCCTTAAGAGTGCATTGATTTAGGCCATGATAATCGAGACAGGGTCTAAGTTCATGGGTGTCTTTCTTAGGAACAAAGAACAATGATGCGCCCGCTGGGGACTTTGAAGGTCTTATGGTACCATTTTCAAGGTTTGTATCCAGATATTCTTTGAGGGCCTTTTTCTCAGGTTCGGAAAGGATAAACATCCTACCGAAAGGGATCACTTGCGAGGTTTCCGTTTCAATTGCACAGTCTTTGGGTCTGTGTGGAGGTAAAGCCTGGACCATGGCAGTGGAAAAGACATCGGCAAATCCTTGGTAGGCCTCCGGAACCTTTGTTATATTGGAAACCATGAGTGGAGTTTCTTGCTCCTTAGGTGGTTCCTGAAGGGGTGTTAAAGGAAGTTCCAGGGATAGACAATGGGACATACAAAACTCTGAGCCTAGGAATAGTGATCCTGCTGTCCAGTTTATATACGGGTTGTGTTTTTGTAACCAGGGCATACCCAATACCATGGGGTAGTGGGCAGTCTTAATGATATCGAAACTGATTAGTTCTTGATGGTGGTTTATTGAGCTGGATTTCCTTGGTCTGTAGGCTTATGGGCCGTGAACTGAGGGATCTTCCATCGATGGCTTCCACAAGCTGCATGGTGCTCGTGCCTCACATGGGATTTGATGACTGACAACCCATTCCTGATCTATGAAGGTTCCCATAGCTCCACAGTCAACCAAGGACAGAATGGGGCAGATCTTACTCTTCGAGGGTGAAAGAAATGCCTGGAGAACGACCAGTCTATTTTGTCCAGGAGAGTTCAAGGATGGAATTGATGTGGAGCAAACATCTCTCTCCCGAATCTCTGCTCCATTTAAGATCAGGAGCTGGCGTTTGCCAGAGGACATTCCCTGACCAAATGTTTGTCCGAAGCACAATACATACACAAACCCGTATGGATCCTTCTCAACCTTTCTTGAGGTGATATGGGTCCACGAAAGGCTCCAATTTGCATGGTTTCAGGTTCTTGGGCTGGGCTTGGGTTTGTGTCCGTTCTGGCTGTGCTCTCAAAGGACGTCTTGGGTGGGATTCCCTTGGATTTATTATTTTCAGCCTTCCTTTCCTGAATGCGAAAGTCTATTTGCAAGGCCAGGTCCATTAGTGCTTGGAATTAATTTGGTCGAGCCACCCTGGCCAGTTCATCCTTGATCTCATCGTTCAGGCCTCTCCTGAACAGGGTAAAACTAGCCTCAGAGGACCAGTCTGCTTCCTTAGCCAATTGTTTAAATCTGATCACATAAGTGAGCATATCTTGGGAGCCCTGTTGAAAGTCCAGCAAGCATTCTTGGGCAGTATAGACTTGCTCTGTATGGTCAAACATGTCTTCAAGGGCCTGTATGAACCCATCATAGTCATCTAGGAGGGCCGGAGTTAACAAGGGGTGTTGCCCAAGTTAAGGCATTGCCGGAAAGGTGGGATATGATGAAACCCACCTTAGCCCTAGGAGTCGAGAAATAATAGGGCTTAAAGGTAAAGTGGACCAGGCATGAATCCAGGAGTGTTTTTGTCGAACCATCATACTTGTCAACAATACCGCCCAACAGGGCACTCTCCTTTGTAGCAGAATCCCGGGATAAGACCAATTGTTTGAGCGCTGCGTTTTTCGCCTTAAAATTTTGGACCTCGGTTGATAATTCTTGCATGCGTCGCATTAAGTCCTGCACGGCGGCTTCCATCTCGTTTTTAGGTTCGATCGGGTGGCGTCTCAAACTGTCAAGGAGTTCCCCCCTTCTCACCTGGGTCCGGTGCTTGCCGGTGTCTTCGATCGGTGCCTTCTTGCGAACGCTCCTAGTCTTGAACAGTGCTGCTCGAGTCTCGTCTGGTTCCAGGTTGTGTTTAGTTCCGGGAACGCAGAGTCCAGGAATCCGGGAGTCTTGGAAAAGCTAGTAATGCTCGGAATCAGGAAGGGGGCAGGGTCAGGAGCGGGTTATAGCACTGGGACAAAGGAAACAATACCGCGAGCTACGAACACACGTCTGAGGCTACTCTTCAATAGCATTGAGACGCACAGAGCCGCGGAAGACGTGGTCTATAAATAGATCATGCCGTGTTCAGCGCATGGAGCGAGCAAGGGCTTCAGCTCTGGACGGCCATGTTGGAAGTAGTACGAAATGTAAGCCCCATTGAGACAAGGACCAGGAGGTCCAAAAGGGCCGTGATCTGAAGTTCATGACAGGGGCCCCCTCACGGGATGTCCAAAGAGTAACTCAAAGGGGCAGAAACCAACACCCTCTTGAGGTATCTCTGTGTACGCAAACAGCAGGCATGACAGGAGGAGATCCCATTTACTCCTTAGGGGCTTTTCCAAAGCACCTAGCATGCCCTTGAGAGTTTTATTAAATCTCTCAACCAGGCCATTGGTCTGGGGATGGTAAGAGGTGGAGAACTTGTAGGTTACCCCGCACTCTTTCCGCATGGTTTACAGGTAGCTACACATGAAGTAGGATCCTCTGTCAGAGACAACCTCCTTAGGGAATCCAACATGGGTGAAAATGCCCAGGAGAGCCCTGGCAACCACATTGGCAGTAACAGTCCAAAGGGGTATAGCCTCAGGGTACCTGGTGGCATGATCAACCAAGACCAGGATGAACCGATGTCCACCCTCTCAAACAGTGTGCCAACCTCTGGCAATGGCTGCAGTGGGGCAATGACACTGCCTCCAGTCTTGCCAGACAACTGACACGTTGGGCAGGTCCTGCAGTGGGATTCCAGTTCCACTCCCATCCAGGGCCAGTAGAAATGGGCAGAGAGCCTCTGCTTAGTCTTCTTGGTGCCAAGATGACCAGCTAAGGGCACCTCATGTGCCAACTGCAGCAGGTGGTGCCTGTAAACCTGGGGTACCATCAACCTCTTGAGGGCACCAGGTTCAGGCTTAGTGGGCCCACTGACAAGGAGCTCACCCTCCCAATAGATTCGGAATGTCCTAGGCACTTCTCCTTGTGCCTGGGACAGGGCCTGTTTCCTCAGACCCTCGAGGGAGTGGCACTCTCTCTGCCCCTTACAGAAGTCTGCCCGGAAGGGTTCCCCTCAGCCAGCAGGCATTGAGGGTCGGGGTGGTCCTCTGGGTTGAGAACCTCTCCCGCAGGAGAGTCTTCTCTCTCTTCTCCCTCAGGAGTTGAGTTTGGGTTTTCCACTGGGCCCAGCCCGTCCGGAGCATGGATCCCAATGGGTGCTGTAGGAACAACAGGAAGAGAAGGAGCCTGCTTCACAGAGGTGGCCTTCTTGTTGTTCCTTCTTCTTGAATTAGGCCTCACCTTTGGCTCGGGTACCTGACTCACAGCCAGACCCTGTGTCGCCTGTGACCTAGTGACTGCAGCAGCAGTCAGGTGGAGACCATCCAAGATCAACACCAACTCTACTAGATCATTTCCGAACAGAATGTTAGCAGGGACATTGTCCTGAACCAGGACGGGAAGCTTTGCTGTTTTGTCTCCAATCATGAGTGTGACCAAGGCTACAGGCGATAATTTGGAGGCCCACCAGCTAACCTGATGGTTCTCAGAGGAGCACCTACATAGTCCTCTGGCTTGAGCAGGGTCCTGTCTACCACTGTCATGCTTGTCCCAGTGTCTCTCAAACCAGTAGAAGGCTAGCCATTCAAGAGGACACTTCTCAAAAACCTACGGGATAGTCGCCAGTACTTCTGAGTAATGGTCCCAGGCCCCAAGGGATACTAAGGAAATCTCTACAGCAGCAACAATGATCCCTGTAGAGGAGGGGAGGACAGTGGCCTCCATCTCAGGCTAAGGGTAGGTCAGGCTGACAGCCTGGACTCTAAGTGCATTACCTTTACACTTGGGGTCACCCCTCTTGTGATCCAGAGCCCCACAGTCCCAACAAGTGCCAGGAATGCGGGGTACGGTACTGGAACCACTGGGAGCGTGCTTTGCAGCGGGTGGACCACGACTCTTCTTCCAAACCACAAATGACTTATCCCCACTAGATTTTTGGGTCTTAGGAGAAGAAGGTTTTGGTTTACTCAACTGTGATTGCTTCTGGGACTCCTCAGCTTTCTGAGAGGTCCCCTTTTCTTTGTCCTTGTCCTTCCCACTGGAATCCTTATGGGACACCCAGTGGGAGACCCACTTGTCAGTCAACCTAGCCAGCTGAAAGGGATCCAAAATGTTCTGGTCAGCAACATACTGACAGAGCTCTGGTGAACAGGCTTCAGAAAAATGCTCAAAAAACAAAATGTGAGACAATTCAACAAAAGTTTTCACTTTGTAACCATCAATCCACCCCATCATGTTCATGTGCGCAGCACTCACCCAGTCAACCCAAGACACATTCTCTCTTTTCTTAAATTCCCTGAACCTTTTAAGGTATTGGGTAGGTGTCTTGCCAAACTTGGCAATCAAAGAAGACTTCATGTACTCATACTGACCCCTTTCTTCCACACTCAGTTTCAGAATACAGTCATATCCAGTCTGAGGCACTCTGCTTAACAAACAGTTAGCCCAATCTATCTTATCAACATCATTAATTGCACAAGCCATTTCAAATGCTTCATTCCACTGGAGGATATCAGAACCCTCCACAAACACACCAACCAAACCTTTCATAAACCTGGTGACTGGGGACCTTACACTCTCAACGGGGTTTAGCTGAAGTCTCCACTCTAGCTTCGAGCTGGATTCTCTGACATTAAGTGTCCTTGTCTTTGAGTTCAAGATCCCTATTTTTGAGTTCCACTTGCTGTGCCGGCTCTTTCTTAAACTCAGCTTCTATTTCCAACTTGCGGTATTCAAAGGCCAATTTCATCCTTAATAACTCAAGTTCCACGGAATTGCTGGGGTTTCGGAACAGAGGAAGCAGGAATGGTGGCATTCCCACAAACTGGTTCAGGGGCAGAGTCCTCATTGGTTGCATCCCCCCTTCAAGAGTTTCACCATCAGTCTGGTAGTCCACCAGGGCAGCTATCAGCTCAGCCCTAGACTTATCCACAAAGTCTAACTCCCTGGCTTCACAAGCACTCTGGAGATCCTGCAAGCTCATATTAGTCAATTTACCATTTGCAATAGACACCATTGCTTGTAATGCAGTTATCGTGTACACAATTAAACCTCCATTTTACAAAGTGCAGATATTTTGTAAGTGGCACGATTATACACTGATTCTTAAAACCATAAGCATCCCACCCCTGACACCAGTGTAAAGACTGGAGGGGGTGTCTGTACTTCTGCTCTCTATATGGTAGAGGACAGGCACAGAGGACCCCAGCCAAGGTTCTCTATTGTGGGAGCAATGGACGAGCAATCAATGCCTAGCTTCTCAGGAGGTGATGCAGGCTGGTTCTTAAATACAGGGTAGTCCCCAAGCACCCACAAGGAAATATCCACACACTGTATTAATTAAAACACAGTCTTTATATAATTAATATTCAAGGTTATGTACAATATCATGATAACTCACTTTATACTCGGTTATCTATAATGGCAAACATACAGTTCTACGTGGTACCACTATTACTATTAGATCTAATTAAAGTGCAACAACTGTACGGATAAGAGTCACACAAATCAGTTCATAAAGTAAACCAACAATAGATATAAGAGGAAAGCAGTTGGTTACAACAATAGGCTGAATACTGGCCCTGTTTACCTAGACACAGTTCTAGTTCTGTGTGGAGATCCCCCCACCTGGGCAACCTGTAGAATAAAGATATAACACAAGCCCAGTCCATATATTGTTCACAAGAATCTTTCCAATAGTTCAGCAACCCCAAAGTATCTGGTGTTGTAGAGTTCCTTGTCAGGAAATCGATGGTCCTTCTTGAGTGCACTCCCTTTTAGGCAGGAGCCACGGGTCGTCGAATGTCCGGCGATGAACACAGTGAACTAAGGTGGTGAAGTGGCAGCGTTGTTCCTAGCAGTGCTCGTCGATGGGGAAGCGTAAACGTCCTGCAAGGTAGAGGTGTGCGGGGCACCTCGATGTCGATAGTTCTGGTCTGCAAAGAGTTTAAAGAACTGTGGCCCAGCGAGGGCACCGAGTCGTCAGAGTCTCTGTGGTTTTTGGGTGGCGGGAAACCCAACGGTGGATGCTCCTTGGTGCGTCGATGGCCCGGCCTTCTCTGGTGGGATAAGGCGGGTGAAGGTGCAGAGGAGCGCGTCCATGAATCAAAATTTCTTAGGCAACGGGAGCACGATGGCTCCGGTCGGTGACGGCGGTCATTGACGGTGGTGGACAACAGTGTCCGGGCGCTTCTCCTTGTATTTCAACGGCGGTCCCCATCTCCGGTTGGCAGCCTGTCGTAGGTCTGTCTACCAGGGAGCTTTGGCAAAGATCAACCGGTGCACGGTGGTCCCTCGTAGCTCTGGAAGAGGGCGCCTTACCAGGTCCTCTCTGGGTCAGTCCTTGGACATACAGAAGTTTTCAGATAGATGAAGAAGGGCAACAGCAATTCTTCTCTTCCAGCAGGGCTTCAAGGTGAAGCTTCAGTTTCACTCTAATTACACTTCGTAGTTTGGACTTCAGCTTCTGAACACAAATTCTAGCAGTGAGAGGCCCCCAGATATACTAGCTGATCTCCCATTCATTCTGCTGGGTCACACTCAGCAACCAATCGGTCAGAAGGGCATTCATGCAGGCAGGCAGCCAATCAGGTGCATAGTGCATTCAGGCCATTCACTTCTCTCCAGACACTCACAACAAGTTATGTGTATTGGGACAAGTACCCAGCCATTCAACACTCCACACTGAATTCATACCAGTTTCGGGCAGGGCTGTCTCAGTCATTGTGTCAAACACCAGAAACTAGACATCCACAACAAGAAGTGCATATTCATCACACACTTCATTCACACAGGGCGTACCCACAACATACAGTCACTGGGAAGGCTCCAGCCAGTCTGTCCTGGACTTCACAACAACACCATATATGGAACTTCCACCCAACAGCCAGTCAGGGGGAAGGGACAGAGTCAGGGCTTCCCAGGACTTTGGGAAAACAAGGTAACAGGCAATAGAAAGCAAGAGGCCACAGGGGCCATCTTGTTTCCTATTAGGAATCAACTGATTCCAATGGCAGGGCCTGGGTATCCCAAAATGGAGGATACTCAGAGCACCTGTCAAATTCAGCATGGAGCTGCCACCAGCCCGTACCCTGCTCTGTGGGCCACACACAGGTGCCCAAGAACATGCACTAGGGGCACAGAGTTGCACCCCCACCCATGGGTGCCATAAGGGTATCCCATGGTTCTGTTCACCAAAACCAATAGAGAGAGCTGCACCGCCAGGAGTCCCACATGAACTCCTGCGTGGAAAACACAACAGAACACACAATAAAAGGCAGTAAAGAACAAGGATGCGGAGGCCCCGTCCCTCAGATGCATTTCCAGCATCACACCTACTGTCACCTGTCATCCTAAGTGGACTGTAGCTCAGGGAAGGTGCCAAAGGAGCCAAGCAACCACAAAAAAAGTGTCCAATCCCTACAATTCCCAGGAATCCCCAAAGACTTGCTGGCAGGGCCCAATGACTGCGCAGGCAGCAGCCTCAACTTCAAACTGAAAACCACCAAAACCTAGAAGTGTCTTCAGGGTGAATCATATGTTCCTACAATAGAACTAGCCACACATGACCCTTATGTGCTGTTCTCTAGGCTCAGTGGCATTTACATTGTTGGCTAAAAGAGACCCTCCCCAATCCTCATTGTTGTGAGAGGGCCTTACTGTGGCATACTTCACTTTAAAAGCAACAACTGTGAACAGCCTTATGCGGTAGAGTCATTATATTCTGTGTTATATTATTAGAATTTGTAGTGCACAAGACTGCCATATTCATGAGCTTTTGGCACTCTGGCAGATCTGAAAAAGAGTTGGTGGGTTTGGTTATTTGGGGGAGAGGCAAAGATTATAGTGCTTTGTCTTCAGGTTGCAGATCAGAAATGTACCCTGTGCTTTGCATGCTTGTAAGCTTTCCATGTGTAATTTGTGGGAGTTGAAAGCTTTGTGTCCAGAGGAGTGTGTAAATGATTTCAATCTGGCATACACCCAAGTCAACGCCTAGCATGTAGTGCACAACTGAAATCCTTATTTATTTTTGTCTAAAAGTTCTTTATTCTGATTGATATACCACTCTTATCATGCCCTTCTCCTGGAACCCCCCCTGTCAAACTGAACCAGGAATCAGGCCGGTTTGCAAAGGTAAAGATTTATTTATGTATTTAAAGATCTCTTTAATACACAAGGAGTAACAGTGAGCAAACAATTCAGCAGAGAAAATAATACTTGTATGTGGTTTCACATAGGATAGCACTGTGGTTAAAGGTTCCCCCTGCACACCCTTCAACCCCCCAATAGGCAATGCAAAGATATAGGAGGAGAGAGCAGGTATTCAGGAATGGCAGAATTCAAACAGAATAGCAATCCCACTTCCCCCCTTTCAAACACAAGAGAAAACAGAATTGCCTCTCAAGCTGTCAGAATGGCTTTTAAAGTTATCTTTAGAATGGACTGGGCAAAAACACCAAATATGGTCAAGATTGCTGAAATTGTTATACATTCTTATGGGAGCCACTTTGGATAGTTGCACACAAACACACGCAATGATTTAATACCAAGAAACAATTTGAAATATTAAAATTCAAGTCGGAAGCAATCAAAAGCTGTTTTACATGTGTGAGAATTTCCCAAAACGAATATTCGTGCAAACTTTTCACTGCGCGATATTCGCGATAATGGGAGAACCGTATAGATTTGGAATGCAGTTTTAGATGCAATTTAAAGCTGTGGATGTTAGCTTAGAAATTTTGAACTTTTGTTTCTAGCACAAAAACCGAGGGAGTTATAGGCATTTTAGTAGAGGTTGTTTTTTCAAGATAGGTGCAAGAATGGAAAACAGGAAGGCACTTTTAAAATGACAAAAGGCTTTCTACACTAGAGGATGACTATGAACAAAACGAATACCACACAGGAACACAGCCACTTGACCAGAATGACTGCCTGCGGTGGAAACTCGCCTTCTTCCGATGAGAAAAGATCAGCGCAGAGATAGCTTTGGAAATACTAGTACAGGAGGAAGAAAGGATGGATTGGACAGAGAGTTCAGACAATTCAAAAATACACCTAACAACACAGGTTCTGAAAACAAGATAGGATGGGTTTAAGATAGGGATTGGCTATGCAAAGTACATAATCCAGTGACACAATTCTTTCTATAGATACTCACTGGATATGTTTTTAAAATGGAACCGTCAATTCTGGTCAGGGAATTGGATCTGGTTTATGACAGATGGCTGGGCACATCGGACTGGTTAGGATCGGCAAGGTGCTCTGGTCACAGCATGGCACAGGACTGGATTGGATCTGCAAGGCCCGCTGGTCACAGCACGGCACAGGACTGGATTGGATCTGCCCTTCTTGGTTATGATGATATTTATTTTCAGCATGCAAGCAGTACAGCGCAGCCCGGCTGTCTTTTGATGCTTCCCCTTAGTTTTGTGGGGTTCTGGTTCTGGAATTTTGAGGCCTAGCTGAAAATGGTTCAGCTATGCAATGGGTTTATGCTTTGCCAAGTTTCTGGAGTCTGGAGCAAGGAAGATGTAGAGTTCAGCAGCAGGGTGCTCCACCAGCATCAGGATAGTGAGTGAATCTGTCTGTTCTTTTGTGGGTGAGCTGTGTCTATTTATGCTATGAACAGATGTCATAAAGGGGATGTGTGGGCTGGTTTAGCCTAAGCTTGCCCCTTTTGACTGGTGATTGGGTCAGAGTCTACTCTCTGCCTTGATAGGAGGAGAGAAACAGTGCGTCACCTTTATGGTGTGATTTTATGAGGCTGAAAATCCACCCCTAGCCCGTGGAACACAAAATCTACTTTTGGTACAATACATATTTACACATGTGCAATCTCTATATCAATCACATAAACAGATTACATATTTTCCATAGCAGCTACTTCTCAAAACACCGTAGCTGTGGGATCTTGTCTCCGCTTTTCACAGAATTTTGCCCTTTTCATCAGGAACACAATGTCCCATTTTTAAGCAAATTTCTACAAGTGTGTGCGTTCAACATGGGCATACGTGTATAAAGCTTCATACTTCTAGCAGAAATACATTTTGCGTAAAATCACATTTGTTGCCGTTTCTTTCCAGAACATGTCACACGATTTTGCCGCCTCTTGAAACGTGCAGCCAAAATTTAGATTCACAAACCTGTTACTTTTATATTTTTCACAATTTTGACTGGCAAGTTATTAAACTGTAAAAAAAAAGTGTTCTTTGTTAATGTTCAGCCACAGATGGTTGTTTGGGTCCACCTCTTTTTGTCTCCTCCCTGTTTGCTCCTGGCAGAGTCCATTTACAACTGTCCTCACACCTCGCATTTCCTTAGTTGTAGCTGGTCATTGTTCCTCATGCCTCTGAAGACCAGGTTCTTTCCTACCCCTTACCTAGAGCTTTTGTGTGATTTCCTGCTGGGGGAAAGACCTTCCTTCTTTGAGAAAACCTGTTATTCCAGTTTGGTAGCTTAAGCCAGGTTAAATTTTAATTGTTAACTCAGTTGAATTTTTGCTTAGCTTAAAACATACTTGTATCAATTCACAGCTAAAATTCTCATTCAAGATTTTAAACCAGGGGATCAAAACAATTACAATATGGGTTACTCTCAGTACAGGCCTCTTAGATTCCAAACATTTGATTTCAGTTTATACATGTTTAAAGTTTAATCAGGCAGGCTCCTGACAGCTGTCATTCAGGCGGCCCAGTGTACTGCACACAGAGATTTTTGACAGATCCACAGACAGGCCACTTTTGCTGTGGAAATCTCCTTAGGCTTTCAGCTTTTAAGGACATTGTAACTTCACCATGATTTCTTAAACTAAATGAATTGTAGCACCCAGCAAGAATTTTGGCTGTTTGAGGGTGTTATGTACCAGCATTCTAAAGTTTCAGCAACAAAGACAAAGGGATTTAAAGCAAGATTTTGGGTTTCCTTTAGCAAAGCACTGCTTTTTCCTTCTGTACTCCATTTTCACTTGTTGTGGAGCCCAGTGACATATTTCAGGAGTGAGAGCTCTGTTCCACCACTGACAACATGCGTGGCAGATTGGGAAGCCATCTTTTTGTACCTTGCAAAGCGTGATTTTCAGAGGTTTTGGCGCGCACAAGGATTTTGCAGCCATTTTGCTGTTTTCTGGCACCATCATAACACAGTGATGCAGCATAGCAGAGCAAAAGTGGGACAATACATCCCACAGAGCCCCCCCATACCCTGACTTGAGTTACACCGCCCGTCAAGGGGAAGTCGGGAGATTGGGATGTTATTTCTTTCTTTGGTGCAGGTGGAGAAAGTCGTCTGCTTCTCTCATTAGTGCTGGAGGTGGCACACTCTCTTCATTGTTCCTCAATGGGAGTATGGAGCGATACTCCGGGCTCCTTGGGTCTTTCCTCCGTGTCCCCGAGTGGTCCTCCTTGGTAATTAGAAATTCTTGGTTCCAATGCTATGAGACAGAACAGAGCATGGTTATGGAAATTTCCCCACTACTACTTGTGTAGTGGGGCAGATGCATAAATTGAATACAATTTACAATACTCCCTGCCTGTATTTCGTAATGGTTTTAACAGGTGGATTCTTCTAGGTTGCTGGAATGTCCCCCTCTGGGTTTCCGGTTGGCTCCTCTATTTGCCGCAAAGTATGCCTGGGATGGCAACTCTTCAGCTGGTTTATGTGGGCCCACTTATCTTCCCCTTCTGCCAAACTGCACTTGGCGATGCAGATTTTGTAGGCGACTGGTGAGATTCTCTCTACAATCTCAAAAGGACCCCGCCGAGTTGGGAGGAATTTGCGCTGTTAGGCTTGGTTCCTTTGAAAATTGTACAAGTAGACCCGGTCTCCTACTTGGTATTCTTTTTTAGTTGTCTTAAGGTCATAGTGGGTATTCATACTGTCTGCAGATCTTTCAAGATTCCGCTGAGCATAAGCAAAAGCTTGTTGAAGGTGTTTTCTCAGATTCTCAACATACTCATGAGTTGTGGAGGCATTTATCAAGGTCTGCTCTTCAGTTCTGTAGAGCAGATGCTGGGGTAGCACCATCCTTCGTCCAGTCATCAGCTCAAACTGAGACATTTTTGTTGCAGAAGAAGGGGTAGATCTGATGGCCATCAGGACAAGGGGTAATCGAATGTCCCAACTTGGCCCAGAATCTTCCACAAACGTTTTTAATATGCTCACAGTAGTCTTGTTGTATCTGTCAACTCCACCACTAGAGGCTACCCGGTAGGCAATTTTTATTTTCCTTTTGACCCCAAGTATCTCCCACATCTTTGTCATCACTTCGCTAGTGAAGTTACTACCTCGGTCTGACTCAATCCTTTGGGGTAGGACAACATGCGAGAAGATGTGATTGATCATCAGGGCAGCTGCTGTTTCTGCCTTGCAATTTGGGGCTGGGAGACATTCCACCCATTTAGTGAACAAGCAGGTTACGGTCGACATGTACTTGCTCCCCCTAGAGGAGCGAATCATGGGCCTGATAAAATTGACTTGTAAATCTGACCAAGGCAGTGTCACATCCCTCTTTTGGAGGGGGGCATGGTGTGTAATGTTGGCTGAAATTGTGCACACACAAGACACCCCTTCAAGTATTGGTCGAGGTCCGGCCCCATGTGTGGCCAGTATGCAACCTCTCGCAAGATTTCTAATGTTGTATGAAAGCCCCGATGATGAGCTGTGGCCACATCATGGACGTGACTTAGCATCAGGCTTTGGAATGAGGTGGGGACCACCCACTGGTCATGGGCAGCTATGGGTCTCCTCACCAACAAACCATCTTGGATTCAGAACATTTTTGGACATTTCATCAACACTCTGAGGTCCTCTTTCCCAATGTAATCGGTATCCATCAGGGGAAAGTTCTCAGGGTCCTCAATGTGTTGATAAAACCTACCAATTATTGGATCCCCTTTTTGAGCCGTAATCAAATCAGCATGTGGGGTCTCCTTACTCCATTGTGCAGTTGAGAGTTCATTGTGAGCATTTGTCTGTGACCTAGTGATAGCAGTGACCTGGATTTCCCCCAACAGGGACTCGATCTCAAGTAGATCCCCTTGGATGGCTCTGGTTTTGGCCAGCTGATCAGCTAGGTCATTTCCAGTTTTGTCTGTTCCCACTATTTTGCAATGACCCTTTATCTTTTTCCAGTAGATGGTCATCCCATTCGACATGACCAGATCATCAATATTTTGTATTAATTTTCCTTGTTTCAATGGTTTATTATTAGCACATAGCATGCCTCTGGTTTTCCAGTTAACCAGGTGCTCCACAAACCCATTCCATACATAATCTGAATCAGTGATTATGACCAGTTTGTGGAGTTGGTGTTGGACAGCAGTGAGGATGGTTTGATGCACAGCCATGAGCTCTGCCACTGACTACTTCGGGGACCGATTTTGTACCCAGCGGAGGTTTCTGTGGCATCATTCACCCATGCATTCCCTACTCCAGCCACAAGTTCCTTTTCCCCGTTGTTGTCAACATGGTAGGAGCACCCATCCACATAGACAGTGGGCATTCCCTCACACTGGTGGTATTCTTCATAGGCTTTGTGTGGGGAATTAAGGTAGGCCTCCATGTTGTCCTTGATTTTAAGACTTTTGTCTTCGAGAAAGTTTTCTCTGGCACAATCATGCAAGTCAGCCGGATCTTGCGCGAGGAAACTCTTTTGTTTTGGCCATATCTGACCTCCACAGGAAAGCCTTGCATTGATAGATTCCAGGAAGTAATTCAGGAATTACTCACATTTCTGGCCCGGATTCTGTCACTTTTAAGATACTGCAAAGGTTGGTGGGGAGTCTCCACTATGATGTGTTCCCCCTGGATAAACGGGCGGTAATTCTTCAATGCCCACACCGTTGCCAGGAGTGCCTTCTCACAATCGTTGAATTTTTCCTCCACAGAGGATAAAGTCTTACTCGCATAGGAGATTACTTTATTGACCTTGTCATGCTTTTGATATAATACTGCAGTCAAGCAAGTATTTGAGAACCCTGTCTCCAAGAATAACTCCTTGTTTTTGACAGGGTAAGCTAGGCAAGGCACTTGTAAGAGGCTTCTTTTGAGTTGTCTTACTGCCGCGGCTTGTTCTGGACCCCACTCCCACTTGAGCCCCCCTTCAAAAGATGGATCAAGGGTCTTGTGATCTCTGCGCAATCCTCAATGAACTTTCTGCTGTAATTAATTAGTCCAAGGAGTCTCCTTAGTTCCCGCAGAGTTATGGGGTCTTTTATTTTATGGAGCGCTTCTACTTTCTTTTCCTGGGGACAGAGACCCTGAGGAGTTATCTCATGCCCCAAGAAATGTACACGGGTTCTGCATCACTGTGCCTTTTGAAAATAGAGTTTTGCTCTGGCAGCCCTTAACTGTGCTAGAACATAACGGAGCTCCGCTATGTGTTCCTCCACAGTTGAGCTTTTGACTAGAACATCATCCACATAGGCCAGGTTAGCCATTTCACCCAGGTTGGGCACGGCCTTATGTAGAAAGATGTTAAATTCATTGCCGAAGTTGATGTATCCGAAGGGAGTCCGGATCCACGTGTACTGCTGCCCCCCAAAGGTAAAGGCCAGCTTGTATTGGTCCTCCCTACTGACAGGTCCAGTCCAGTACCCATTGGTCGGGTCAATGGCAGTGAATACCTTTGACCCCTGGATCTGGGCCAGCCCTTGGTCAATGTAGGGAAGAGGCCATCGGGAAGTATGGACCTGTTTTTTGAGCTCCCTTAGGTCAGCACAGAGTCTCCACTGGCCGTTAGGTTTCAAAATACCCAGCACCGGGTTATTGAAGGTGTTGTGGACTGCACAAATTATCCCACCGCACTCAAAGTTCTTAATTATTTCAGTCAGGGACTCCATTGATGTGAGAGGCAAGCGATATTGCTTCACAAACACTGGAGTCATGCCAGGGTCCGTAGGAATTGTTGTTGTGTGGATGTTGGTGCGACCACAGTCATATAAGTCCATCGCAAAGAGATCTTGAAAATCTAAGAAAACTTGTTTCAATTTTTGCTTTTCCTCCAGAGTCTCGCAGGCATCAGCTAGGTTGACTCTCTCTTCAACCATCTGCCTGAAACCTGGAAAGGCTTCCAGTTTGGCTATCTAAGCGGCCTCTGCCAGCTGGGTAGAGAAGTCCCTGGTCAGAGTACTGATTTGGACTGATGGCTTCAGGTGGGGAAGGCAGTCCTTGTGGACTGGACAAATCACCTCATCCCTCCTGAAGACACAGGTCACATCTCATTTACTATAAGGCCAGGAAGAGTACACCAGGAAATTCCCCCCCTTGCCGGGTGAAGATCCTGTCTGGTGTTGTGTCATCGTCGCTATCACTGTCAAAACAGTCCTTGGGGATTGGTCCTAACAGTTTGTTACCTAAATCTATGGAAAAATGACAGTCATCAACCGCCATTCCAATAATGGTGCCTGAACCCAGAATGACACTCTTTACGTCGCTGTTATCCACCTCTATTAGAATGGTGCTGTGTTCTATGTTGACTGGTGGTGTTGGGTTTACCCCCAACCCTTGCTGTTGGAAATGAGCATTGAAATGGACATAGATGTCAGGATTTTTCAGTTTCTGTCCTTTTTCAATTTTTACTTCCAGTGAGAATTGCCGGGTCCGTTCTGGGATGGTGACTTCCTCTCCATTCTGAATTTCAACTGCATATGGCAGCAGTTGAGCTGACCAAAATCCTTTCTCTGGGTCATCAAACTCTATGGGATAACCAGCTAATCGAGACCAAGCTTTGAAGTTTATTAGGTCCAAACTAATGGCAAAGCGATTGAGAGTGTCACTGCCTAAATAAAATGCAGCAGGGATATCTCGCACGACCCGACTATTATGGACTATGCTTTTGTTGCCTATGGAAATTTTGAGCATACACCTGCTAGGCAGGAGATGTTTGGAATTGGGTGTTTCCAGGTCCATTTTCCATCTGTCTAATAGTTTAAATGTGGGAATGGCTGGATCTTTTAGGAGTTTGCGGAACATGGCCTTGCTGATGAAGCTCTTACCTTTTTTCAAACATACTTGGGCGAGAACAGAGTTCTTCCCCTCATTTAACTGAATAGGGAGGAACAACTGCTCACCAATTTTCTGACTATCAGCCAAGCGTTGAGCTAATTTCTCATTATTTTGGACTATAGGAATGGGATTTTCTGATTGTGAATTTGTATAGAATTTCAGAGTGTTTTCTTCCAGTGTGAAATGCCACCTTAAACTGGAAGGAAGGTTGATTTTCAGAAATAGAGAGGACTCTCCATCACCAGTTTGTTGTCCTACTGCAATTACTGTCACGTCTAGGATTTGGTTATTCTGGAAGTGAAATTCAACTTGGTCAGGTTTTTGTTCAACCATGTGGCATGCGCCATTTAAACTAACATGATTCACACTTCAATTTTATTGGTTGGTTAGTCTAAGTCCAGAGGACCTTGTTTACACAATCTATGAGGGGACACAATCTATGCAGGATGTCATTCCCTAGTAAACATGGTGTGCCCTCTGGAGTCAGAACTATGACCGGGTGTTTCACCTTGTGTCGCCCAATATTAATGTCTACAGCCGCAGTCCCCTCGACGGGAATTTCCTCCCCAATCGAAGTTCTGAAGTTGTCCAGGAAGAAGGGTGAGCGGAATTTGGTATTTCTCCCCCTTCCCGAATTCAGCTGATCAAAGGCCCTTTTTGACAGAAGGGTGGCTTGTGATCCAGTGTCCACCAGTGCCAAAATTCAGTGCCAAAATTGTATATTGCCCCTGTATTTGAACTGGAGCATACAATCTTTCCTCCTTTTCCTCAAGGGGGCAAAGATAATGCACATTCTTGGCCAACTGGTGGGTTAATTTCCTTGCTTTGGATACTGACAGAGGGGTGATTTGGGCAGGATTTTGTTTGGGATCTCGAGAACCTGTAATCAAAGGGTGACAGCTAGATATGGGGGAAGTGTTGGGCTCCCCTGGTTCTGATTCTGGGCTGCCCCCCCCTTTTTGGAGGCAGTCACCAGAATGGGTTTGAACAAGGGGATTTTCATGCTTGTCATTCTGGGGTTTGATGATGGGCGGTTTTAACTCGGTCCCCACATCTACCCAGTCTGGATTTGGATCTTTTCTGACCCATTTTTCTTTGGAAGGAGTTCCCCCATCCCTGAAGGAGAAGATCTTTTCCCCCAAATCCTCTGAGGAACCCACTCCTTCAAACTGGAAGGTTTGCACCACCTCCACAAAATGGACCTTTTTAGGCTCTTTATTTCTACTACCCACCGTCTGCTCCTTGGGTTGCAGACTTTCGGGGGCAGGAGATTTTGGTTCCGGTTCCTGGTTTTCCAGGGGCTTTTCACAAGTGGGGAAGGCAGCTTCCTCCAAGGTTTTACACCCCCCCTTGCCCTTGTGCCTCCTCCCTGGGAACTGGTGGGTTGTCGGGGTTCTTCCCCGTCATTGTTCTGGAGCACCAGACCTTGGATTTGAGGAGTTCTGAGCTGCGATGCTCATCTGAGGGTTCTGTTGAGCACTCAGCATGCGACCCAGATCCTGTGCCATGTTCTGGAACTGGCGCTCTAGTTGGGACACCTGCTCTAGCTGGTACAAGGTCCTTTGGTCTACCCTGGGTTGATCCCGGGAAGGGTAACTATCCCTTCTCGCATAATACCCCTAGTTAGGATAGTTTGGGTACCCCTCCATCCTTGGCCTCCCCTCTTCCAGATTGGCCTGTCTGTGCTCAGGAAAGTGGGGAAAGAAAGAAGGGTTGTTTTGGGGGTTGAAGTTTGTCGGGTACCCCGGAAAGAAATTTGATCTGGCATTTGGGGGATTACTACCCTCCTGGGGAAAGTGAGGAGGGAAGTTTCCTGGCTTTCCAGCTGTCTGGTTGGACCCCCACCCACCTGCTTGGGCTGGGGGAGTCCATACATAGCCCAGGATTGGTCTGTTGCCCTTGTAGCATGGGCTGATATAGTCAGGGGAGTTAGGGGTCCCATTTGTGGGTTTACCTCCCTGGCTCCCGGTTTGGGATTGGCCCGGGGGCCTTCTGGGTTTGGGGTAGGTCAAATTCTGCATGGGGAGGTTTTTAGCCCCCCCCCATCTGCAGATCTAAAATGGGGGCAATCTTCTCCTCCCCCACCTTAGCAGCAGTAGGGCTATTGGTTTGTTTGGGGCTTTTGCTAATGTTTTTACTTTCCAGCGGCTTCTGCACCTCATAGATGAGTGTTGCTTGTTCAATGACCCAGTCTAGTGATCTTTTCTCAGGAAAGTCCCTCACTAGCTGGATCATAATGTATTTAGGGAGAGCATGAAAGAAGGTGTCCACAAATTCCTTATTGTCAGTGCGCACCCTTCCAGTGGTCTGCGCAAAGGCGCGTTTCAATTCCTGAACAAATTCTTGTGGGGCCTGGTCTTCCCCACATTGTAAGTTGTAGGCTGCTTTGAGGGCCTCTTGAGGGTTCCTATGAATAGAAGAATGTTTCAGGATGGTCGCCCTATAGGTGGACCATCTGGAATGGTTCTGATCCTCCAGCCCCTAAAAGAAGCTGGAGTACTCAGGGGAAAATGTCCACTTTACGTACTGAATACAGCTTTGGCTGTCCTTCAGGTGGAAAATCTCCATCATCTGCTCAAATAATTCAAGGTGCTTCCAAACCAAATATTTGTCATTTTTGTGGTAGGGTGTGTTGACGCCCCTAATAGCTTTTATTTGCTTCAGGGGATCCTTCAGTAAAGAACTCTTAACTTTGTTAGCCTTTTTAGTTCTGGGTACCCTGGTCCACTCATCCTCTGACTCAAAGGCACTGCTACCGGAGGTGGCTGTCTGATCTTCTAGACTCTCTCGGATTCTGCGAGCTTGGGAATGGCTGGCAGAATGTGGGGGCCTAGTCTCTTGGGACCTGTGGCACTCAGAAGAGTCTTCTGACTCTTCCTTGCTCACAGGATTGGTTGTGCATCCCCCCACTGTCCTGGTGGGAAGAGGTTTTTAGTATGCTATAATTGGGCCTAGTCTCATGGAATTCCCCACCAAATTTTACTGCCTGATCTCTTTAGGTTATATTTCTGAGGATCCAGTTCTCTGATTTTCTCCTCACTGGAGTCTCCCTGATCAGAGAAGATAGTCCTAGCACTTGGGAACCTGTGCATAGATGTCCACCCATCCAGGTGCTGACCTATTAGCCCCATATTTGCCATTGGGTTGAAGTCTACCATCCCTGTGGCCCTTGGTTCATGTGAGCCAGTGGACATGGGGTTGGCAGAGTCCATGGAATCGAAGGGATTAAAGTCTCTGTCGAGAACAGGGTTCCCGAGGTTATGCTCAGGGGTTTCCCTCTCCCATCTGACCTCATCTCTTTCAACCCCTACTCCCTAATGGCATGCAAGAATCTGACCCTTTTGTTCCTCTATTAAGGCCTTACTGGTCTATATGAGTTGTTCCTGCATGGCTATCTGTCTATGGAGCCTGTCATTTTTTTCACAGAGAGCCTCATTGTCTCTCTGTGCTTCCTGTCTGCATTGGGAGTATTGGGCCAACGTCTGCTGCAGGAGACTCACCTCTTAAGTTCGGTCCTTAATGGCCTGATTATTCTTTGCCAGAGCATCTTCCACCCTCCTGGTATGCTCTAACAGTTTTTCATAGTCCATTTTGAGTTCACTCAGTCCCTGAAGGGCCAGGTGATGTTCTTCTAGCTCGGTTTTTAAATGGCTGACCTCCTGGCCTAAGGCGTCCCTTTCCTGAGTTAGAGTGCCCCTCTATGCAGCCAGGTTGTCCCTTTGTTTTCTAATGGCATATAATTTCTGGCGCTCCTCATCAAAATCTCTTTGAGTGTGGAGATCCTTCACTATTAATGTATTATTTTCCTCCTTTAGTTCATCAATCTGCCTTTCCAGGGCAATTATCTGCCCTGCGCAGGCTCTATGATAATTTAATTTCTGCTCTAGCTTTTGTTGGCTCTGTTGTAGAGAATCCAACCTTTCTTTGCACTCTTTTTTCAGTGTCAGGAATTTGGTAGCTTGCTCTACCTTCTCTTGCTGTAGGAGATCGAGATCTTCCTTTACTTTTGTCAGGCACTGTCTGGTTTCTCTCTCTGACTCATGGCTCTTTTGTAGCCTTAGCTCTGCAGAGTCCAATTCAGTTTGGGTTTTTTTCAAGGGATTGCACTTGCCTCTTTGCCAGATTTAGGTTTTCGGCATATTTTTCCTGTATTACTCCAATGTGGAGGTATAGGTAAGCCGCTATTTTGACAATTTTACATTGCTCTTCTTTTAGTTTTGGGTCCATATACAGTTCACTGAGTGCCTGGTGTAATGGACCCTGGTTTTGCCATGTATCTAATTCTATGGCATTGACTTGTTGTTTGATTTCCTGCAGCCAAACATTCTCATCCTGTATTACCCATTCACCCCTGACAGAGAATTTGTGCAGTAGGTGTTCTTTTGCAATATTGATTTCCACTGGGGTCGCCATTCCAGACATATTAATTTCCTTCTGACTTATCCCAGGGTTACTTTACCTTTGCAAAACAGGCCCAACTCCTTTGAGTATTTCTTTTGATGGGTGTTTTTACAGTGTAGCACAGTATGATAGCCCAAGTGGGTGTATGCAGCCCGTCAGTTAGCACGCTGTGTTAGACTGTCACAAGTGGTATGTCTAATTCAGGATCTCGTGACAAGACCCCAAGCTGTAAGTGATTTCAATCCGGCATACACCCAAGTCAACGCTTAGCATGTAGTGCACAACTGAAATCCTTATTTATTTTTTGTCTAAAAGTTATTTATTCTGAACGATATACCACTCATATCACACCCTTCTCCTGGAACCCCCTGGTTACACTGAACCAGGAATCAGGCTGGTTTGCAAAGGTAAAGATTTATTTATGTATTTAAAGTTTATCACAATAGGTTTTAATAGATCCACCACACTCACCAATGGGATGAGGTAACACAGAATAATCTCTTTAATACACAAGGAGTAACAGTGAGCAAAGAATTCAGCAGAGAAAATAATACTTCTATGTGGTTTCAGATAGGATAGCACTGTGGTTAAAGGTTCCCCTGCACACTCCTCAACCCCCCAATCAGCAATTCAAAGAGATAGGAGGACAGTGCAGGTATTCAGGAATAGCAGAATTCAAACAGAATAGCAATCCCACTTTCCCCCTTTCAAAAACAAGAGAAAACGGAATTGCCTGTTAAGCTGTAAGAATGGCTTTTAAAGTTATCTTTACAATGGACTGGGCAAAAACACCAAATATCGTTAAAATTGCTGAAATTGTTATAAATTCTTATGGGAGCCGCTTTGGATAGTTGCACACAAACACAAGCAATTAATTAATACCAAGAAACAGTTTGAAATCTTAAAATTCAAGTCGGAAGCAATCAAAAGCTGTTTTACACGTGTGAGAATTTCCCAAAATGAAAATTCACGGCAAACTTTTCATTGTGCGGTTCTAGATGCAATTCAAAGCCGTGGATGTTAGCTACAGGCAGAAGTTGAAATTTTGTTTCTAGCACAAAAACAGAGGGAGTTATAGGCGTTTTAATAGAGGTCATTTTTTCGTGATAGGCGCAAGAATGGAAAACAGGAAAGCACTTTTAAAATGACAAAAGGGTTTCTACACTAGAGGATGACTATGAACAAAACAAATACCACACAGGAACACAGCCACTTGATCAGAATGACTGCCTATGGATGAAACTCGCCTTCCTCAGATGAGAAAAGATCAGCGCAGAGATAGTTTTGGCAATACTAGTACAGGAGGAAGATAGGATGGTTTGGATAGAGAGTTCAGACAATTCAAAAATACTCCTAACAACAAGATAGGATGGATTTAAGATAAGGATTGACTATGCAAAGTACATATGCCAGTGACACAATTCTTTCTATAGATACTCACTGGATATGTTTTTAAAATGGAACCGTCAATTCTGGTCAGGGAATTGGATCTGGTTTATGACAGACGGCTGGGCACATCGGACTGGTTAGGATTGGCAAGGCGCTCTAGTCAAAGCACGGCACAGGACTAGATTGGATCGGCCCTTCTTGGTTATGATGATATTTATTTTCAGCAGGCAAGCAGTACAGTGCAGCCGGGCTGTTTTTTGATGCTTCCCCTTAGTTTCGTGGGGACCTGGTTCTGAAATTTTGAGGCCTAGCTGAAAATGGTTCAGCTATGCAATGGGTTTCTGCTTTGCCAAGTTTCTAGAGGCTAGAACAAGGAAGATGTAGAGTTCAGCAGAAGGGTGCTCTGCCAGCATCAGGATAGTGAGTGAATCTGTATGTCCTTTTGTGTAGTGAGCTGTGTCTATTTATGCTATGAACAGATGTCCTAAAGGGGGTGTGTGGGCTGGTTTAGCCCAGGCTTGCCCCTTTTGACAGGTGATTGGGTCAGAGTCTACTCTCTGCTTTGATAGGAGGAGATAAACAGTGTGTCCCCTTTATGGTTAGATTTTATGAGGCTGAGAATCCACCCGTAGCCCCTGGAACACAAAATCTACTTTTGGCACAATACATAATTACACATGTGCAACCTCTATAACAATCACATATACAGATTACAAATTTTCCATAGCAGCTACTCCTCAGAACCCCATAGCTGTGGGATCTTGTCTCCGCTTTACACTGAATTTTTCCCTTTTCATCAGGAACACAGTGTCCAATTTGTAAGCAAATTTCTATAAGTGTGCACCTTCAACATGCGCATAAGTGTTTAAAGTTTCATACTTCTAGCAGAAATACATTTTGCGTAAAATCACATTTCTTGCCATTTCTTTCCAGGACATGTCACACGATTTTACCTCCTCTTGAAACGTGCAGCCAAAATTTAGATTTACAAATCTGTTACTTTTATATTTTTCACAATTTTGACTGCCAAGTTATAAATCTTTTTATAAAGTTGTTCTTTGTTAATGTTCAGCCACATATGGATGTTTGGGTCCGCCTCTTTTTGTCTGCCTGCAGTTCAGGAGCAGTCTCCTCCCTGTTTTCTCCTGGCAGAGGCCATTTACGACTGTCCTCACAACTCGCATTTCCTTAGTTGCAGCTGGTCATTGTTCCTCATGCCTCTGTAGACCAGGTTCATACCTAGCCCATACTTAGAGCTTTTGTGTGATTTCTTACTGGGGGACAAGACCTTCCTTCTGTGAGAAAACCTTTTATTCCAGTTTGGTAGCTTCAACCAGGTTTAATTTTAATTGTTAACTTGGTTGAATTTTTCCTTAGCTTAAAACAAACTTGCTGTATCAATTCACAGCTAAAATTCTCATTCAAGATTTTAAACCATGGCATCAAAACAATTACAATATAGGTTACTCTCAGTACAGGCCTCTTAGATTGCAAACATTTGATTTTAGTTTATACATGTTTAAAGTTTGATCAGGCAGGCTCCTGACAGCTGTCGTTCAGGAGGCCCAGGGTACTGCACCCAGAGATGTTTGACAGATTCACAGACAGGCCACTTTTGCTGTGAAAATCTCTTTATGCTTTCAGCTTTTCAGGTCCTTGTAAGTTCACCATGTTTTCTTAAACTAAATGAATTGTAGCACCCAGCAATAATTTTGGATGTTTGAGGGTGTTCTGTACCTGCATTCTAAAGTTTCAGCAACAAAGAAAAAAAAGGGATTTAAAGCAAGATTTTGTGTTTCCTTTAGCAAATCACTGCGTTTTCCTTCTGTACTCCATTTTCATTTGTTGTGGAGCCCAGTGACATATTTCAGGAGTGAGAGCTCTATTCCTCCACTGACAGCATGCGTGGCAGATTGGGCAGCCATCTTTTTGTGCCTTGCAAAGTGCGATTTTCAGAGGTTTTGGCACGCAGAAGGGCTTTGCAGCCATTTTGCTGTTTTCTGGCACCATCATAACACAGTGATGCAGCATAGCAAAGCAAAAGTGGGTCAATACATCCCACAGGTGGCCTTCTGCGTATTGTGTGGTTGGTGTTGGCAAGAGATTGAGTATGTCAGTTGTACATTTGTGATGTTGAACATCTAGGGAGAGGGTCTTTTCAAAGACTGCGTATGAGTGTCTGGTTTGAATTTGTGTGTGGTGAGTGAAGTGGAAATAAAATGAGGGGAGCCAAAAGGTGGGTTTTGATAGTTCTATCAGATTATTTGTCCTGCAGTCCAGTGTGTTATGGTGAGGGGTGTTGAGCTTAGTTGCTGGTGTGTGTAGGGGTCGTATGTTGAGTTTTTGATATTCCAGGAGGCATTGCAATGGTAATCTTAGGGTTTATGCAGTGCCTTCATGTGATGTCTTCCACTCATTATAGTTTCCTGAGTGCAGTGTGAAATGCTCTAGGCAGATAGTCAGGAGCCAGTAGGGCATTCCTTAAAGATGTGTCTGCGCATGAAAGTAAGACTATTGAGAAGTGTTATTGACATATGTAAAACAGGCAACCTCGGTCACCGGACCTCTGAGCTATGCAGAAACTGAACTCTCAGGCAATATATTATCAGAGTATTAATCTACTCCCCTCTTTTTCTTGGTGCCAAGCTTGTGCCATAATGCTAGAATGCCTCCACAGATCCATAGCTGCCCATCCGACCGGTTTTGTTCTCTAGCTATGCTCACCTTTCACACAGTGAATTATAGACACAGACACATCTGCTTTACCATTTCCAAATTCAAGTTTAACTATGTGGATGGAGCACACCTCAAGCCCATCTAGTAGCCAAAAACCATGCAATATAAACTTCCTCTTGCTCCTCTAAAGTGCATAACAGTCCGTTTGATTCCAAAAATGCTTAGAACATACAAACCTTCATACTATTTTAACCTATAGTCAAACTTAATGGATCTACATGCACTCAAGTTATCACAGAACATTATATGTTCCTTTGTACATCACCCCATCACTATGTTTATGTAATTTCATTCAGTAGCCTAATGCTCAGTGGAGCTTGAACATCAGTAAGGCATCTCTGCATGAACTTGTGTGACTATGTTCTGAAGTGGATGGTTTATCAATCAGTTTCTTTCTAGATAAAAATAAATATAACTTCTTGTATGTTCCTTGAGGTTCTAGGGATTTTATGCCCTCGCATATTGCTGCCAGTCCAATAAATCCTTAATTTCAATAGCAACATTGCTAAGCTGTCGAGGAGGATTGCTGTAATGCTCCTGACCATGCCTTCAGTTGACACCATATTTGTGTCAAGTAAGTGAAAAGCTGCAGGAATGTATGTTGGGGAAAGTAGCAATAGTGGAGGACTAGGTCACACCCTAGAACATATTGACAATGATAATGTTCGATCATGAAAGTGAACAGTACCCAGAACAAGAGCAATGTGTTAAAATAGCTAAAATACAGAAAATGGGATGTACTTCCCATGATACTTGGAGATGTCAATGCAGTGTTAGACCTAGACCTGGCTACATCATCTGGCTACATGGTCTAACACTTGCTAAAGGTTTTCAAAAATACCACGGTCACCCTGGAAAGCCTCAACAACACCTTTTGTTCAGATAATTTCCAAATCTGATTTAATATATTGACTAACGATCTGCAGGAAACCCCATCACCACCACCTATCCCAATACTAGTAAAAAACTTGCGCCAACTCACTCAAGAGAAACTCACCTCTATTATTAATAAACTACTACGAGATCAACCCATTACTTCCTCCAAACCCTCTACCATTGTTCACTATTATAATATCTGTCTAAAAACGGCCATTGATGAAGCTGCTCCTTTGAAATGCAAACTACCTAGAACCACACGTAGTAACACCTGGTTTAATGAAGAACTCAGAGAACTAAGAAGGAACAAAAGAGCGCTAGAGCATTTTACCAGGAATAACCCTTCGGTTGAAATAAAAAAGGACTCCATTCACTTACTTTGAAATACATACGTGCCATTATCACACACAAAACCAATACTCTTAATACACGCATTACTAATGCAGCCTCTAATAGTAAAGAATTGTTTTCCATTTTGTAAGAATTGGAAACTCCCATTGCCCCCCATGTGTAGCCATTGCTATTAAAGCATGGTGTACGACCATTCAAAATGCCCTAGCTTCCAAAATAAACTCCCTCCAAGACAAAATTACTTCTAAAAGAAAATTATTAGAAAAATGTTCGAGCTCTGCACCCATTGACCAAACTATTGCGACTGATACAACAACACAATTTCACTTCTCATCAGTCTCACAGGATCTTGTAAGTAAAGTTATAGCTCCCTCAAACCCTCCTTTTTGTAAAGGTGACAGCTTCACAGCCAAATTAGTTAAATCCTGCTCTCAAACTCTTACCCCCATCATCACCAACTTCATTAATGCCTCCTTTAGTTCCAATATAGTCCCAGCTGATATTAAAGAAGCATGGGCAACAGTATTACTGAGAAAACCCTCCCTAGACCCCAGCATCCCCACCAACTACAGACCCATCACCATAGTCCCTTTCCTCCTCAAAATAATAGACACAATTGCTTATAATCAAGTACAAGCACATCTAGAGAATAACTATTTATTAGGTGAAAGACAATCAGGCTTCTGACCCAAAAATAGCACGCAGACTGCCCTACTTGATTAAAAAAATCAAATGGACTGTATTTTGCCATAACTCATGTGTACTATGTATTATTCCTATGTACCCAATCTATTCAAGCCTTCTTTCTGTAACCTACGCCGTGAAACCCTAGGGTTTGGGCGCATTAACAAATACAATAAAATAAAAGCTTCAAAGGCAGTGGGAATGTTTGTTTAATGGTTGTGGTGTTACAGAGATATACTTATTCTGATGAGGTGTTCACTTGGGCAGTATATTTTTCCATCTCAAATTAGGAGATTGGTTTTAAAGGCTCAGAGGATATCACTTTGGACTGGATCCTCTACTAGAAGAGTTGGATTTTGGTTTGGTCTCTTGCCAGATGTTTTGAGGGGCTAAGGTCAGCTGCACATTTAGGGGGGATTAGCTCTTTTCAGATATGCAACACTTCTGCAGATTTGTTGTGCACATTGGAGTGCGGTCATGTAAGAAGGTCTTCTTGTTTCTATTGATTGTTGCATAGTAACCTCTAAGGCATCTTTAACATTTTTGTTTCTCTCCTTGGCTATGGGTTTTTCAATGATGTTCAATTAAGATTTCTGTTAGTTCTTTTCAGGGGGCATGGCTCACTGCCATGGTAAAATTATTGAAAGACCATTCAACCCTCATATTAGTGGATACCAGACTAAAATCAAAATCGGGAGTATCAGATTTTGACCCTGACTCCATGTTACAAACAGGGAAAAGAACACATTATTTTCTAATGTATGACTTTAAAATTACATTCTCCTGAGCCTGAGAAGGAGTTTGGTTTAATACTAAGTCCATAAAGGAATATCAAAGAGGCATGGGACTATCTAATTTAAAAGCTACTGGCAGTTGAGAATCATAAAAAAGGCTGATTGGGCAAGATATGTTGCAAGGGAAGTTCCCTAACGGGATGGATTTATAAATATAAGTAACACATCTGAGATACCATGTCAGAAGAAAAGTAAGACACAACTGTTAAAAAGAGAATATAGAAAATATAATATTCCAATATTGTATTCAATGAAATATTTCTTCAGAAACACAGGCTAAGCATTCCACAATGACCCCATAAAAGCAAATAAAAATATGAATAACGATCACAAGAAGACACAATTGCCTTGCAATATAAAGCCAGGCTTGTCTCTAGCCTTTATATATGTGTTTTTCCACGTAGAAGTTCGTTTCAGAATGATGTGCACTTACTCATGCAACACCGTTATTCAAAAGACCAATTCGATTTTATTTCCTGAATTGGCAGTCTTAGGTCATGGCTTTTTGGCCTACTGATTTTGTCCTAGAATGTGTTTAAACTGGTAGAATCATGGATACATCAACATATTGCATACGTGGTTCTATAAAAGAAAGTGACAATCCGGGACAGGGTGGCTTGTGATCTATGTATCCTTTAGTTAAATAGGCTCAATGACCTACCTCATTGCATATAAAGCAGGTCATAGTCCAATTAATGAAGGAAGACACATATGTAGTTTTCAGATTAGCCTTGGGTGGAAGCCATCTTCAGAGACCCGGGTCTCGAATAAAAGGCTGATACTTTAAGGGAAATGTTTGAGCAATAATATTGTGGCTGGCTAGAACTGAAAAAGGTAGACAAGCTTTTCCCTCAATGTTTCATTGTTTCACCCAAGGAGCCTGGAGTAATGCTGATATGTGAGGACGGGAAGATCCGTATTGAAGGTGCAAATGCCGACGATCTCCCGGGCTTGGCGGGACGGTTCACACCGGTAGTACCCCTACGTGATGGAAAGTTACTCTAATGAAACAAGGAACACAGTGACTAAAAGGACACCATGTAACAGAGAGACTGCAGCAATTATACTTCATACACAACAAGGAAAGCCTACAGTCAGTCTTCGTTAGACCTCAGAAATAATTGAGTTCATATCAGCCAACACCTGGTTCCTCGCCAATATTCTCATAGTTTTCATGAATATTTTTTCAGTGAATGTCAACAGGTAAATAGGCCTGTAATTTCCAGCATTTGAGTGAGATGCTTCTTTAGAAAACTGGAATAATCACCAATATTTTCCAAGCTACTTTTACCATATGACTCAGGAATATCAATACAATAATTCATCAGGAAAGGAGCCCACATTTCAGCATAATTCCAATATAAATGATCTGGAATACGAACATGTCCATGGGCTTTCCCATGTTTTTAAGGAGGAATTGCCACTCTGAGCTCAGCTGTCAACACTGCAACAGCATTTTGAGTAGTACACACGAGGAACGACTCTTCCTTCACATTATTTTGAGGCATCAGCCCTCTTTCCATCATCTCTTTAGGTAGTGCATAAACCCTATATCCTAATCGTTGAAGAAAGCTTGGAGGCTAAGAAGGATAATTGAGTTGCTCAAGGGGATAATTAACTGTATTTGTTTGTGTAATAAAGTACTAATGGATACTGTTGTTGTTGTTAATTCTGATTAGTGTTGTAGTAAATGTTTTAACCCACGCTGGCTAGCCTAGGTCTTTTGTTGCTAACCACTCAGTGCACTTGAATTATTTAGTGATTATTATCACTTTTTTCAAATAATTGTTTTTTATCATCATAGTTTTTATTTTCATTTTCGTGTAGAATGAGCACGGATCTTAGGTCGGTAAGATAGCTCAGGCGGTTGAGTGCTTGCTGCTGTGATCTGATCATGATCTGCATGTCCCAGGTTCAAATCCGGCAAAGCAAACTCAGCCTTTCATCTTTCCGAGGTCGATAAATGAGTACCAATTTCGGGTGGGTGATATTGTATGTAAATATGTGCTCTGTAAAGCGCTTTGGATCAAGGCGCTATATAAATAACACATCATTATCAAAACAATGTCATTTTATTACAGACCTTAAACATCATTGTTATACAGGGTTCACTCTTTCAGCTCATTAAATTAAGTTACGTTGCCTATTCTGTTTCTTAAACCAATACATTCGTTTGTACACACGCTTTACACCTTATAAGGGCGATTCGTTCTTATGTGATATACACTGTATTGGAATTGTGTGTAAGTCGTTCCTAGCATTGATTCTTAACATGAAATACACGTTGAACTCTATTATTTATCCCTGTCGGTGGAAAAGACAGCAACACTCTGCAACAATAGAATCTTTACCACATATCCAAACAAAGAAAAGAGAGCAGAAAACTGTAGAGCGACCAATTGATTCTTATCACATCGACTGTCTAGTACAATACATATGGTTCAAACCATATACGGAACTTGCTTTTAAGTCACAGCTTTCAGGTGAGGTCATAACCTTTGTCGTTAACAGTTGTATTTGATGAACTCCGTTTGTTCTTACTCAGTTTATGTTCTCATCTTTTCCGCTGAATGGGCGCTAGATATATCTCCGGTGTCACCATAAAGTCTGCTTCCATGTCGTGCACCCTAAAAATGAACCTATCTATTCTTAGCATCTTTTCATCCCATGGTTTTGCAAACGGTTAGTTGCCACTGCCCCATCATCTCAGTAGGCCTAGTTTTGCCACCAGCAGGGCTGTATTCTGGCACTTGAAATCTTGGTAGATCAGATCCACCATATCAGATGTGTAGAAAGCATATTTTCTGGTCCCTTGGCATGCTTCTTTAGGGTAGTTTGTATCTACTCCAGTGTAGATGACCAGTAATCCCTAATTCCTAAATACAATTTGATGAATGTGACAGGCGGATGCCTTACATTTCCACCACATTGCAATGCAGTGACACCCCTGCTGCTTGCACTTTCATTCCTTGGGGGTCCAGTATCATCCCTGCAGTAGTTTAAAGTGCATTAGTTTTAGCTTTGGTTCGCTGGTGCCCTTCTCATAGCTTGTCACGACACTGTCAATAGACTCTACTGATAGTCTGTACCCTAGGAGTTTTTGCCATCTGCCTACAATCCCTCTCTCACTTTGTTCTGCACACCTTGATCCTGCTAGGATGGCATATAATATTCTAACCAGCCCCCTGCTCTCCCCCCATATCTGTATGTCTTAAGTCACTGGAGATCTGTCTAAATGGTGTTTATGAGCCTTTTGGGCATTCTTCAGGCTGTGTGATACCTGCATGTATCTCAAGATGTCATTACTATTCATGTTATATTTAGGTTTTAGGGTGCTGTGGCATATTGGTTGTCCCACTCTTGGTATATCCTTCATTTGCTTTAGACCTAGCTCATTTCATCTTGGCCAGAATGTGCTCTTTTTGTCCAATCTGTATTTGTCTGTTTCTCCATGTGGTAGCCTCGAAATGCCAGTCACTGTCTACTTGCATTAACATATGGTCGCAGTTCTATGTAAATATGTTGTTCCCTAGAATGGGATGCTTGGTATCTGATTTACTAACATTGTAGATACTCGTTCTGCATTCCTTCCATCCTATCATTTGTTCATCGTCTTAGAAAAAAACCCTCTACTTGGATGATTTGCTGCACTATATAGTACAATTATACATTGGGGAGTTTGAGGCTGCCTGTGAGTGTGGTTGCAAAACATCTCTCTATTTTGAGTCTTGGGCGCAGGCTGCCCCATTTAAAGACTGGCATTCCCTTAGATATTCTTGTCATGAGAATTGGCAAAACCTTCAAGAATGGCATACTTTAGTACTGTAGTTTCGTTGTGCCATTAATACCAAATGTATGATTTTAGTGGGACTCCAGGTAGATATGTTAAGTGAGGCCCACTTGTTCATCTCCCGTCTCCTCTAAGGCCATGCCTTTTCGAGGTTGTCTTTAATCATATTAGTCAGATCCTGATTCATGTAAATTGCCTTGTGAAATTGTGCATTCCCGATACAGTGCTAATGTGTGTTACCATTTAGGGGCATCATTTTAATTGTTTTCCCAATGTATTTTATGCCCTGAAAAAGTCCAAAAGGTTTGGATGATTTTCATTAGCTCACTGATGGATGTGCTCGGGCCTGGTTATGTTAGCATGAAGTCATCAGCATAGAGTGACACCATTAACTATCCTATTGGTGTTGTAATCCCTTTTATGTTTACATTCTGTTGGATAGCTTCAGACTTGGGTTCTAGTACCAGGGTGCAGTGTAGGTGTGAAAGAGTGCATCCTCGTCTTGTGCCTCTGTTTATTTAAAAATGGTTTGACGCATATCTGCCACTACCCACTCTGGTACAAGGTTGGGTATATAGGAGTCTTATTTTTCAGAGAAATTCTTCTCCTAGGCCATTTTGTTGCAGTGTTCTAAAATATACCCCCACTCTAACCTTTCAAATGCCTTCTCGACATCTAGGGATCACACAACCTGTGGTTATTTTCCCTCTTTGTCCTGCCATATCAAATGTAATAACAATCTTATGTTGTCCCTTGCTGACCAACCCGGTATGAACCCCACTTGCATGTTGTGAACCAACTTCGCTATTACTTTCTTGAGTCGCAAACCCAATATTATTTCCAGGTATTCTATACCTTTATTAATTAGGGATATTGGGTGATAACTACTGCGCAATGATGGATCACGCTCTGGTTTGGAGATGATAGTAATTAATGCTCTACTGAATTCTGTGTGCAGTGCACCCTTATATCAGCCAGTTAAATCGTTGTGTCAAAATGTCCACTATTTTGGGGACTCCTACTTAATAAAATACTATTGCTAGTCCATTTCACCAGAAGACTATTTTGTATTAATCTTGCAAATAGCTTTTTCAACTTCTTCCACTAGGATCGGGCCTCCTAATGGGTGCTGATCCTCAGGTCCTAAAGTGGGGTAGGAAATATAGTGATAAATCTATCTTCTGTCTCTTGCTCTGATGGTGATTCAGAGGTGTATAACGTCTCAAAGAAACTACGAAATTACTGCCATATCAGAAGATACATCTATTCATCCCTTTGTCGTAATTGGGTAGCCAGTAAGCGGGCTGCCTTTTCTCCCTGCTCATATTGCATCACCTTTAATCTAAAGAGTGAGTACTCTGCCTCCTTATCGAAGAAAGTGTTTAATTCATATTTCACTTTTCTAAGTGCTGCTAGATTTACTTTAGTCAGGTTAAATTGACAAAATAAAGTACTACAAGAAGAAAAGAACTAGGAAAAATGATTTTGCCTGATATGGACCTTGTCTCTTGAACAAGTTATGAACAAAGATAAGACTGGCCCATGCCTCCTCCATTTGACCAAGAACCTGAAGACCCTACTCTTCAAAGAACATTGCGCCTATTACTGACTCCTCCAATGAATATGGCAATCCCCTCGACCACACCGTTGGGGCGGCGGACATGGCTGGTAACAGCCTGCCAGCTGAAGTCTTTCACTATTACTTGTTATTCTTTTAACAATATGTTACACCATGTGCTTCTTGCACATTTTCCAATCAATGTACTGAAGTCAACAGAATGCATATTTAACATGTTTCCATATGATTCCCTTCATCAGATTCAAATTGTGCAGGAAAAAAAAATTAAACACCCCTTTAATAAACCAATAACAGTAAGTGTTCTGCTGCTCTCTGTCCTGAGCTTCACTGCACCCTCTCTCTTTGTTGATGTGTATCTGCCTCTCATGAGACCAATAATCTCATTTATAGCCTTTCACCTCATGCCTTTAAACAGAAATAATCGATTTTTCCTCATGGTGCATAGCAATTGAAGAACCCCTACTGCTACCTCAGTTTTACCCAAACACAACATGCCCTGTTGACTGTGCTGAACGTCTCACATAATCTCCCCATTTATACAAACAGTCCCCAGTACATTAATCTATTAAGACCCTATGTTGCGTTTTTTTTGTTTTAAAAAAAGGGGTTTTGTGACAAAATCACATATGAACAACTGGGAAAAGCAATACGAGAGACCCTGGGTCTGGGGAATGCTCTCTGCTCCATGATGTTGCCCACAGAGATGGTATGTGAGTGATCCCCAGAGTTGCTCCCACATCACTAGCCTGCTCAGCGCTTCCACATTTACACACCCAGAGATGTTCTGACTATAGACTATAGGAGTCAAAATGGGTCTTCAAGGAAGTTTGGAAGGAGGGTCTAAAAAAGATGAAGAAGAGAAGACACATGAGGGAGTTGGCAGAGTTGGAGGACAGAAAGATCGAGGCGTGAATGAGTGCAAGGCAAAGGTTGGAGCTGTAGGAGGAACTAATCCAGATGGAAGAGGAATTAAGGAGTGCAAGGGCAAGGTTGAATCTGTAGGAGGAAATAATCCAGATGGAGGAGGAATTAAGGAGTGCAAGGGCAAGGTTGGAGTTGGAGGAGAGAAAGATCAAAGAATAGGAGAAAGGCATAGGGTGAGAGAAGTTTTAGATTGCAAGAGAGAGGGAGAGAGTGAGAGAGCGTAAGATAGAGAGAAAGAGAAGAAGCAGGAGGAAATAGATCATCAGTGAACATGCAGAGAGAGGGAATCATGGGGCGACTGAAGAAGGTGCCCCAGTCCCCGGGTTGGCACTGGAGGATACTTGATCACAACTTGCTGAAGATTCTGTCCCATATTCTGGATAGCCCAAATGCCAGAGCTGAAAAGAGGTAAAACGGGGAGAAGTCTTGCTGGGGGTAGGTACCCATACCAAAAATGAAACGTCCAGAGAAATTCTTGAACTCTGCATACCCCCTTGCATGAGGGATGTGACAGTAGGTCCTGCAGACAAAAAATCCACTCCGAACAGACAGGGAAAACATCAACTGTTATTTAGACATGACGCACAGAGCTCAAAAGGACCATTGTTCACCGCATAACACCTCAAATATTTCTGCATGAAGATGATTGCCCGATTTGGTGCAAAATTGACATCTTTAAAAGTGCCATGTTTCTGCGAGTGCAAATGCTTGTTGTATTAGAAAAACATGTTTGTCAATACCACCCCACATTGGAGTATTAGAAATGCATGGTGAATTACTTAAATATGCGACTGACTAAGATGTATCCCTTCATGCAGAGGGATGTTGGTCTAATAGCTTAAATGTGAATTTCGTTTACTGACTCCAGTCTGATAATTAAGTCTGTAATGCCTTTTGTAGCTGGTAAGATAGCTCAGCAAGTTCAATGATTGCTGATGGGATCTGTTTGTGACCTCCAGGTGGCTGGTTTGAACACTGACAAGGCTAACTCAGACTTTCATCCTTCTGACGGTGATAAATGAGTACCAACTCCAGTTGGGTGATATTGCGCATATATATGCTCTATGTAAAAAACGTACACGTAAGCGTTATATAAATTATAACATCCATATCATTTGACAAAATGTGCATATGATTGCAAAGAATATGCCATGAAATAGTTATGGTACCTTGATAATGGTTCAAAAATACTGTTCCACTGAGACACAATTGTATTGATTCACAAAGATGTTCTCAATAGGGAAATCCCATTGAAAAACACTTTGAGAATCTGGCCCCGTGAGTCTTCCAGGAAGATTTGATGTAATTATTTTATCATATTGTTAAAAGTTCGGACTTAGGTCGAAAGTAGCGGCGCACTGTCCAAGGCATGGGTAGCCACGTCTGGGCTAGCATCTTTTAACAGTAGCACAGTACTGTGATTTGCATTTTGTGCATTCATTGGGATTTGTCCACGATCAGGTGCTGTTGAAAAACACACATTTTGAAAGATTTGCAGAATTGGAGAATTGTGGAGTCATTCCAAGTTGATACTGGGATCGAGTTCCAGAGGCCAGATGCGTAACCAGAGAAGGATTATTTGTGGGTCCTCTCTTTGTGGATTAGTTGTGATTGGAGGTGGTTAGTCGATTTGCTTTGCAAAAAGCGTGTGCCACCAGATATGTGTGGCTTGGCATCCAGGTACACTGGTGTGCTACTTGTGACTGCTTTGTGTATGATGCATGAAGTCTAGAACAGTATCCCGGCCTGGAGAGAAAGCAAGTTGTAGCGGTTTTATAACACAGCACACTCCAGTCCGGGACTTCTTCCACTGGCACTGAAGGTGGTGCATTATAAAAACGTTTTTTTAATTGTTATTCGATTCCTGGATTCTTGGTTTGAGTAGGCCCCAAGCAGTCTCACACCCACCTTGACAAATACCCTGTGTCGTAAAGGACCATAAACCAGGCCGGTGTGTAACAATGAAATATTTATTTATTTTTAGAATTCAATGAAAAATCAGAGCAAAACAAAATTAGGGCAGCAGCCACCACGGTGTCTCAATACAAATGCAAAATCTTATAACACAGTTAATTCACTTCTAACATATGATACATACACCTTTAATAGAAATGGAAAGAAAATTGCTTTTTTTTATAATGACAGATGGCACACAGGTTATTCACTCCCCCAGCAACTCTTCCCCCAAACGTCTACTGACTAAATTCTTGGTAGATGGAAAGTAGTGGCAAGGAGTCAGAAAGAAGAGGGACAAATCAGATGTAAGATTCAGCCCAAAACCCCAGAATGGGAGGCCAGAAACGAAAATGAAAACCCTCAAAAGGAGCAAAATGGCATACTCAGATTTTACTTGTTAATTATAGATCAGTTTACAATTGCGGTAGGATAGCTAGGACAGAAATTTGTGTGGCTGCTCTTAAGAGACAAGGAAGCTTACAGACTACTGAGCAGGGCACGAAAGCAACATGAACACAGGTGAGAAACTCCATTTTAGGAGGAAAACAATGCACAGGGAAACACATGCAGCAGAATTGCAATTTCTTAATTTATACTGGCTTTAAAATGACAAACAGCTAAGAAAAGAGGCTTAGCAGTCAAAATCGGAAATCTGTTTTTGGGATGAGAAACCAAAGGCACAGAACATATGGGATTCTGAGGGGAAGTGATGACTCTTTATAGGATGATAGTGTAGGTTTTTCTATGTGAAATGCAAGTCAGATTTTAAAGAAAAGCAAAATACACGGGCAAATTCAGTTTTATTAGCACAATGACTGGTTCTACTGAGACTATATTTCAAGGACTATAATTGTTAAAGAAAGGACCTTGTCATGAGGTGGTTGAGTTTGAATTGCAACCAGCTCACCGTGAATCTCTTTATAGGGGAATTAATTGATTTATTTCAAATGATACTAAGGACTTACACAGATAATTTAAATCATTATAAAAATGAATACGCTAACAGATATGGACTAACCCAGATTCTTCTAAGGAAAGGGTAAACTGAGGATACTGGCAATTTGAGATATGAGTGGGATTTTAGTGGGATTTTAATGGGATACATAGGTCAAAAAAGCTGGATATGTATTTTTTGGTAGTGGGTGGTAGGATACTTACAAGGCAAGCTTAGGTTTGGTAATTTGGACAGCCAACAAGGTCTCTGGACAGCGGGCCAAGGATCGGGTCACTGGGCAGTGGGGTCAAGAGATCTGGTCACTGGGTCAGTTGGGCTCTGCGGAATGGGATCAGCTGGGCAAGGTCTGGTCTCTGTGGACAGCAGGATGGGTCAGCTGTGCAAGGGGTCTGGTACTAGGCTCTCCTAAATGGGATCAGCTGCCTCTCCTGCTTTCTCCCTGGATTATTGGGTATGCCTGGGTCTGGATGGGTGCTTCTGCCTGGATCTGGATGGTGGTTCAGCTGCCTCTGGATCTGTTTTTATTTTTAGTCTTTGAATCTTGAATATCAAATATCCCTTGTGTCCTCTGTCTCCTGCTTATATAGCCAGAGGGACATCATAGAATTTTACAATCTGGGGGGAAATGTTCTGCAGTTACTCCGATCCTAGGATAGGCCAGGCTACTGGTGTACCCTCCTCCCCTGAGCTGGTTGGTTCAGGGGAAGTCACATCATTTTAGGTTTCTGCATTCATGACTTCCTTTGTCTCATAAAGCCTATTTTTCACAAAAATGAGTTATGGATCAAACATCAGATTTACACTAGTCACCATCATACAAAGCAGATATGCAGATCCCATATTTCAAAAGGAATTGGCCAGTTTGAACCCCCATTCTGTGTGATGTCACATTGCCCTTTGGCACAATTTCGTTGTTTTCATGAAAAGTATGATATTTAAACTTCTGAAAATAGCTACACGTATGCATACTAGGATTTGGCATATTTTCTTCAGGTTTTACATCTGTGTCATTTATAACTCACCCAGAAATGCATGTTTCTTGACATTCCAGTTCCTAGCAACATGCACTGGGGCTCATTGTATTTCTTTAAAAATCATATGAAAACTGTCATAATATCACATTGCTGCTTATTCAGATTGCAGGGAATAATTTCTGAAAGTGTAAATGTCCTTTTTGTCAATGAGGTGGATTTGCCATAGATGTGGGTGGTGCTGCCACCCTCACAACCAAATTGTCTTCTTCTGGGTCAGCCTGAACAAAGGGTTTCCACGACACCCTTTGAAGCCATCCAGTGGGTGCTGGCAATGGATGTAGAAGGAAATCACACCTCCGGGTCAAAACACAGGGATTCACTCCTTCATTTGTTCTTTTGGGCAGTTCTGTCTGGCAGTCTAGCAGAACCAGTAATTATCACACTGTTAATCCCAGCCCATGTCCTTGCAGCATCAGTCTTTTGGGGGGAAAGAGCATAATATACACAGCTTTTCAGCCCCTCCAACTACATCAGCTTTCAAATGGCATTTTCCTGCTTTGCAAAAGTATATTTACACGTGTGTTTTATTTCCTTCATGTGTATTTCACCAATGCGGTTTCTGCCGCACACAGTTTCTTTTGAATTAACTTTCTAGAAAGCTTTTAAAGATACAGTCAGTTTCTGGACGAAGAGATATGCTGCAAAGAGTTTCTTTGTAATTGACACAAGGCAAGAGAGAGAGCCACGCTATTGCTTTCCTGTGCAGTAATTTGCGTGCACTGGTTCATTTCAAATGTTAATCATAGCTGTGCGTACTGAAACAGAATTATTTTCTCTTCATGGATTTTCTCAGTGAAAATAATACTGTTCTGGAAGGTATTTCCTTTCTTCGTGGCAATCAGATGAACTACACAGCTGGGCTTTGTTAAATTAAGCAAAACTTTGTGGTGTTTAAAATGAAAGGAGGACAAATTGCAATGCTGTCTTGTATGTCATGTGTGGAGCTTTAGTATTCAGTAAACAGAACAGCAAATGTGGTGCCATTCTGCATGTAGGTCATTTTCAGATGATTTAAATGGAGGTAAAACAATGTAGAGCACCTCTTTTGGTGGCATTCTTCTGTTCAGTGCTCGCCACACATATGCGCCATGGAAAGAAAAGCACAGCTGTTTTGTGGCATTATTTCCAATGCAGTTTTTTGTTGTAGGAGGGTTCTGCTTTAGGCCTTAAATGTACCCCACAAAGTGTAGTTTGTGTAGATGTACATTTATGTATACTTTCAGAAAACTGTAGAAAACTGGACTCGTTGGCTGTTGTGTCATTAAAATTGATACTGTTGTTCGTCAAATACACTTAAACAGGTAGTTGGTCACAAATTGTATTGGCCAATTCAATCGGGCCTGTATCTGAGAGCATACATCGATAGTTCTTAAAACAAATTCAAATTCAAATTACCAGAGTTTTTCTCACTTTAATACATGTGAAAACGACAGGTTGATACCACCATCTTTTGCTAATCTTATCCGTTGGTCCATCGCCCTAAGTTCAAGTGCCTTTGCAGCAATAATTCAGATCAACCACCCCTAACGCTTACATCACTAGATGCTCACAATGAGCTCCACCTATTTTAATGACGTTAGTTGGCAGCATAGCCAAATGTACCCTGTCATCACCAATGTGATAACGTTATCTAATGCAGAACCAGGAACATAAACACACACATTCACAACAGACGCCACATTTTTGTTTCTTTTCACAAAAATGATCAAAACTGTTTATTTTGAAGAAACAGCAATAGTCAGGAGCGTAATAAGTACTTTTAATTTTGACATAACGCTGAAATGAGGTAATTAGGTCCACAAAAACATAGGTAACTTTTTCCTATAGATGTTGTAGCTAGCGAATATTGCATGGTTCTCATTTTTTGTTTAACCTTGAACGGTAATATTATAATGCTGATTCCATTCATCGATCGATTAATCCCAGTATTTGCATTCTTCACAGAAAGTTATTATCTTCCATTGATGATTTCCGATTGACAGACATGGCATTCCATTAGAGAGAAGAAATTTGTGGTTTTAATTTCAAATGCAACACTTTCAAATCCTCATGTTTTCAGAACCTGTAGGCCGCCATATTGCTCCTTACCACTGTAACCATAAAAGAACAGATTGGTGTCTGGTGATCATCCCAGATAATCATTATCACAGATGCATTGTTGATGATTATTGTCCAATTATGGTTGAAGAAGCCGTCGACCGGTAAGCAGACTCCTGCCCTGTCCATGGCACTGAATTTGCCCTACTCGATTTAAAAAATCAGCTCGATGAGATAAGGGATGAGGGCAAGTCAGCTCTTTTCCTCCTCCTGGATCTGTCTGTGGCATTTCACCTGGTCATCCATATAATCATATGCCACCAACTCACCACCTCTGCACATTTCTTATCCATGACTACTGCCTGGATTGCATCCTTTCTGGAAGGAATAGTCATGAGGGTATTCTCAGAGAACGCCAATCCCTCTCCATCCCCCCATCACTTGTGGGGTACCGCAAGGTTCATGCGTATTCCCTACACTCTACATCTTCACAAGGCCCCTTTTCGACATCCTGGACTCCGTTGGCATAGCTTACACAAACTATGCCAATGATACCCAAATTCTTATCCCACTTTCAGGCATCTATGCAGATGATTCGAACACCCTCAACAACATCTACTCCCTAATCCAATCCTGGATTGCAGCAAATGATCTATGCCTAAACAGTGACGAAACTGAAATCTTACTTGTCGGCCCACCTAGAGCTCTAAAAAATCTTAATGAACAATACAACGCCTTCCAGATTTAAAACATCTCTATCCCTGTCTCAGCATCAGTAAAATCTCTAGGGGTCTACCTCAACGCCTCCCTTACTTAGGTCCCACCAAGTAAAGGCCATTGCCTCTTCAGCAGCTTGCGCTAACAAGGTACTAAGCGCTGCTAGACCATTCCTTTCCAAAATCAGTTGCCTAACTATTGTCCCAGCAATCACAGGCCTGAAGGATTGATCACTGCAATATCCTCTTTGCAGGCACCTCCTCCAAAAACATCCACAAACTCCAAGTCTTTCAAAACAACGCCCTCCGAGTAGCCTTGAACATCCCCCAAAAGAGAAAACATCTCTAAGGCAAGAAGAAAAGCCCACTGGCTGCCCATCCAAGCCGCATCACTTTTAAAACAGTGCTCATCACCCACAAATGCCTATCCAACACAGCCCCCCTTTACGTCACATAAAAACTAAAGTCCACACAACAAGAACCATGAGGACACCATATACTGACCAAATTTAAACATACGAAGACCAACGGATCCGCTTTCCCTATCACGCAGCCAAACAATGGATTTCCCTCCCCCCAGCACTCAGAGCAGAAAAATATTACTGGGTTTTCTGAACATCACTAAAAATGCAGCTGTTCTCCTTACATCCCTGTGTCTGCTCCTGCAACTGAAAAGATTTTATGTCAATCGTAGCGCAAATTACATGAACCTGTAATAGCGCCTTCATGCCTTTGGACTGTTTGTGCACTTTATGAATGAAATACATAAATAGTAGAAGAATGCCCAGGTGGCCTGAGTCCCTGATGGTATCCATTTGTTTTTTTTAAGTCCAGGAGGGCTGTTTCTGTACTATGTTTGGGGTGGAAGTCTGATTGCCTCCTTCCAAGCAGATTATTGAGATCTAGGAAGTGATGTACTTGTGTGTAGGTCAGTATCTTGAGGAGAAAGGGGATCATTGTGATGGGACGGTAGTTGGTAGGAATGGAAGGGTTGAGGGATTTTCTTTTAGTTGTGGGGTGATTCATGCTGATTTAATGTTGGATGAGACTTCATTGGTTGGGAAAGAGGTGTTGATGAAATTTGTGATAATAGATGACAAAGTGGGTTCACAGACTTTCACTATATGGGCTGGACAGGAGTCACCATTGCAATTTGATGGTTTAAGTGCGGGGATGGTGGCAAGCACTTCCTCTTGTCTGGCTTTGTTGAACTTGAACGGGGCAATAGTGGAGGGGTGGGTCATTGAAGGGAGGTTGAGTGTGGTGTGGGTGGGTGCTTTACTGGCAAGGCTGGATTTCTTGGCACTAATTTTCACTTGCAGTGAAGTGATTTTGTGTGCTAGGGCATCTTGTATGTTAGTGCACCAAGTTATTGCGGCGAGGGCTCGATGTGTGGTAGAAATGGGAATCTCAAGCACTCTCAGGATAGAGAAGCGTTCTTTGGTGTTGGAGCCTGTATTGTGGATGCGATCATTAAACGAGTTAGCTTTGTTGGAGATGACAGTAGCCTTGTAGTAGTGTGAGGCAATGGCAAGAGAGTTGCAGTTTCTAGGAGAGGTCGGGATGATTGGCGTTGTTAGGTTGACGGTAGATAAGCATGATACTAACGGTGGTCTTAGGGTTGGTTGACAGTTTTAGCAGGAGCATTTCATACCCAGGAGTTGTGGGAATGGGGCAGGGTCTGAACTCTAGGGAGGATTTGGCTATGAGTGCCACTTCACCTCCTATGGCATTCAGGCGGTCGACCCTGAGGATGATGTAGTTGGAGGGGATTGCCAAGGAGAGGAGAAGACCCGAGACATCATGGAGCCAAGATTCCATGGTGGCTAGGAAGTCAAGTTTGTGTTCAAGTATGAGGTCATGGATATCTATAGCATGGGCTCCCAGTGATCGTACGTTCATCAGAGTACCTTTGAGGCAGTTAGGTTGTTTAGTCAATGGTTTGTTGAGTGGCCTGTTGAATGTCCAAGGTTGGAGGTGGTGAGGACGGTTTTATTTGAAGAGAATGTGTGGAGGGTCTACTGTACCCAGGCAATTGTTTGCTGATGAGGGAATGTGGCTGATAGACTGTTCTGGCTCTAAGTCAGGGGAGGTCACAGCCCCTGCAGGGGATGCTCGACGGGTCATCCCACATAGCGGGGCACCCCTCTGGCTGCCCCCTACCCCTAACTGTGTCACTTCCCCCCTCTGCTGCTACAGGAAGGAGTAGGGGGTGGGCCATCCCCAGGTCGGTAATTTCCAGCCCGCCCTGGGGGCTGCTGCCTACAAATACGGAGGGGGACTGGTGCACGGCTTCTTCTAGTACCCCTCCGTCGAATAACAACCCGCCAGATTTCTGAACTGCACGCGATCTCTGGGGTTTTCAAGTCCTGTGATGCTCCTTTTTGGAGCACGTGAGTATGGACATTGCTTTAGTTTGAACGCCGTGGCCGGCTGGGTTATTCCCGCCTGAGTTGCTTTGTAGTTTGCTGCCGAGCTGGGAAGGTGGATGGTTGGTAATTTTCCCCGATTCTGCCACCCAGCAGCAGCCTTGCTCTGTGTGGGAGGTGGTTGCCCAATCACCGTAACATGACTAAATGTGAGGAATGTAAGATTTTCTTAGATGCACGTGGAATTTGCCCATGTAAATATCAAGCGTGTTGTTTAAAGTGGGGATTGGATTGGGATTTAGGTAAGGCTGCGTGTGCTGCGTGAGTACGGGTTGGGCTGGTGCATCGAAGAATGGCGGGGCCACTGTAATTTGGGTTGTTTGTGTACTGCGTAGTTGCGCATTGTCGGCCATATTAATGCCCAAATAAGTATGTTTAGCGCAGGTCTACTGTGCTTCTAATGTTCGATTGTATGTCAGTATCCAGGGACAGATGCTGCACTGCATGGTATGGTTCGATGTCTGCATGCTTAAAGTGGTTATGGGGTAAGAATACAGCAGGCAACCATGGGCAGCCCATGCCTTCATGGTACGATTTGATAGTATCCATTGTCTTGTGAGCGTGGGGGGGACAAAGTGCTTTAAAATTTGGAATTGCATGTCATGGTCCAGCAAAACCGCTGCGCTACATGGTTTAAGGGTATATGTTGCTGCACAAACGTAATTATGGAATTACCCATTGCATGTATCTGGCCGTTTGTCCTTGGTTAAAGTGTCTCCTTAATTAAGGCTGTACGGTGCTGGCATACACCCAGTAACGGTGGCTGGCCTACTTGCTGAATTTTGTTTCTCGATTACGACCTTTCGCCTGCCCCATACACACAATGGTGCAGACGTGAATGGTAATTACCCAGGGATGGCCAACGTGCCGCAGTGGCTCACCATTGTTGTGTGGGATTGTGCTGGAAAAGCATGCACCTGAGTGCAGATCATAGCTCCCATGAACCAACTTCCACCCGTATTATCTGGTTTCGGGCAGTTGTTTTGACCCGGGGCATGTTGTATTGCTTAGAATGCTCCTGTTACTACCGATTGCAAGGAAAAGGGTGGCTATGCATTCCCTGGAGATAGGTTTAACCCAGATGGCCGCGGGTGCCGAAATGTTTAGGAAAACTGAAAGATCCAGGCCGGGTCATTTGTGGGAATTTTATTTAAACGCGTGGGATGATGGCCGAGGGTTTCCTTTATAAGGAATGATTTTTAATTGCAACTGTTGTGCACAGTGCGGTGTCTGTGCTGGCTGGTTGTTTCACCAGGCACAGAGGGGCAGTTTTCTTTTTGATAGCTGCCCGCATGTTTTTGGCAGGACTTTGTGTTCAATATGAGATATGAGGTGTCATTAGAGCACACCTGTACACCTGGACAAATTTGGAGCGCGTGTGGTACCTTTATATAATGGTGGGCTCGATTTTATCTTTTTAAGCAAGGTATCTTTGTCTTGAATGGGGTACTATGCGTAGGTTTGACGACTACGATTTGCTTCAATTGAAGGTAGTACAGTTTGTCAAGTTGTTGGTGTTGCATAAAACAACAATGGTGCCGCTCTTTCCTTGTTGATGTAGGTTGTGTGGGCCATACAGAGGAGTGAAAAGGTGTTTTTCAAGGGGAAGAAACAGAACTATAAGCCGATTTCCCAAGGGACAGGTAGCAAGAGTAGGAATGCTTGCGGAACGTTTCAAAGGCCTATGGGAATAATGGGCCTCATTACGAGGTAGGAGGTAGCCATGGTGCTATTAGCCCCCTTACCGCATTCCGGGTCAGGGTTGCAGAAATAGGGATTTACCGGGTCATTCCAACCTTGTAGGACCCGATAAATCCCCATTCCGGGAACCATTCCCCATTCCCATTCGAGCCCCCATAGGGCTCAATGGGAATGGGGATGGAGCTAATAACGGTACTGCAATTTGCGGTCCCGTTATTAGCTCTGAAGTCCTTTAACGGGTCCCGCAAAGGGACCTCGGAATAGGGTGGTAAGGGATTACCGGCACCAGTGTCTTTACCGGTGCCAGTAATCGCTTACCACCTACCTCGTAATGAGGCCCAATGGGCCTCATTACGTTGGTGGAGGTAGCCATGGCTCCATTAGCGCCATGGCTGCTCCGGTCTGGTGGATGGAGCAATTACTGGTCCATTCCGAGGTCGGAGGGACCGGTAAATCCCCATTCACCAGAGCCATTCCCCATTCCCATTTGAGCCCCCATAGGGCTCAATGGGAAAGGGGAAGGCGGCAATAACGGTACCGCAAATTGCGGTACTGTTATTTACCCTGGTATCCCTTTGCGGGTCCCGTCCTTAACTCCTGGTAAAACCAGGTGTTAGGGAAGGACCCACAAAGGGAACTCGTAGTAGGGCGGTAAGGGATTACCGGCACCAGTGCCCTTACCGGTGCCGGTAATCCCTTACCGCCCACCTCGTAATGAGGCCCAATGTGCTTTAGAGGGTTTTGGTGTAGTATGTTTAGTTCATTGTTGTACCTACAAGACTACAAGTCCCACAATGCATTTGGTTATTTGCCGCTGGCATTACTACAGGATGCGGGTTTCATGTATCGTCTAGATAAGGTGCCCGCTGTCGAGAACGTTTGTACATTTTGGAAATTACCCTGGGGGAAAGCTATGTAATTATTTTCCATCAAGTTGTTAAGGACTATTAGTTGTTACGCAGGAAACATTGCTCGAAAGCACGCAATGGCGCCGATCGTTGGAAGAAGGTCAACCCATAACAATGCTGTGGTGTTTTTCCAAGCTTGCACGTCACCATGGTCATTGCACCATGTTGGTAATTGGTTGCCATGATGCAGAAAGCTATACTTTGATTTCGCAAGGGCACAGGAGCGCTTGGCCCAAAAAGCACAGGCCAATGCTTGCAGGCATGCAGGATTAATGATTCTAATTGAGGCCCCTCTGAACTGCACTCTGCATACTGAATGAAATGCCAGCTCAGGGTCACGAGATGAACGAGCAAAGCATGTAATGCCCCCATTCTCCACCGCGCCCAACTCCCCCATTTTTAATATTGTTTTCCAAAGGCAGATCAGAGGGTGTGGAGTGTTCCGAACAGTGGGCGTGTTGGGTTTTAAATGAGAGGGGTGAACCTGATGCTACATGCTTGAACCAAGGGGCTCACTGCTACCCAGTAAGCCTTCGAAGGGGCACACAGAGCTCTATTTTAGGGTAATGTGTTTGATCCTATATTGTTGGAGTTTTGGGGTCGCCACTGGCAGATGGCTGGAGATTGTGGCTACAAGATAGCAGGCACCTGCAAGTTCAGAGTCATGGTCTATTTGTATTTGTATTTGTTTATTTGTATTGCGCACCTTGCCCTGAAGGCATATGGGCGCATAATTTGAAGCAAAGTGGTTACAAAGGTTACACATTAACTTTCCACAGGAAAGGGTACATTTTAGAGAAAACAAATTGTATGAATAGATATACAGACAAGGTATAGACATAACATGCCAGAGGAAAATGCAAGATAAAGGCAGGCATGTGGCAGGATGCCAGATAAAAGCACTAGGCGGATGTTAACATACAATATATGCCAATAGACAGTGAGTCAAGCATGTGCCATCTTCTCATGGGAGCCCCACTAAGTTTAGGCAGATAATGACGCAGCAGCGAGTTCGTGGAGCCAGAGTTTGATTTTATTTTTGAAGGAGTGGACGGAAGGTTCTGTTCTGATGTTGTTAGGGAGCGTATTTCACAGTTTAGCCGCTAGGACTGGGAAACTCGAGCCACCGGCTGTCTGTAGCTTGAAGCTAGGTATAGTCAGTGTGTGTACTTGGGCAGACCTTAGGGGTCTAGATGCGGTATGGGGCATTAATCGATTGGACAGGTAAGCAGGAGCCTAGTTATTCTGGGCCTTGTGTGTTAGGGCAAGGTCTTTAAGGGATATGCAACATGAGATAGGGAGCCAGTGTAGCTTGCGTCTTGTGTCGGAGATGTGTGCTCTCCTCGGGACGTTGAGGGCAGCCCTAATGGCGTTGTTCTGAGTTACCTGTAATTTATCCAGATTTCTTTGGCTTGTCCCTAGATAGAGGGCATTCCAGTAGTCAATTTTGGACATGATGAGAGTTCTATTGAGAATGATACAATTGTCAGTTGTCAGGAAGGGTCTGCAGGCTGTGATGAGTTTGCAGGTGTAGGCCGATGCTGACACAACTGCATTAGTTTGTCTGTTAAGGGACAGAGTTGAGTCTAAATAGATGGCAAGTGTTTTTGTGATGTTAGACACATTGATAATGTTCCCATCAATAGTGAAGGATTTGTATTTCAGGTCAAGTTTGGTGAGTTTGGAAGGGGAGCCTAGGATGAGAAGCTCTATCTTTTCATCATTGAGGCAGAGCCCATGATGTGCCATCCAGGCCTGGATGACTGAGTAGAATGCATTGAGTGCTTTGGCATCAGTGATATAGTCATGTGGGATGTATTTACCCATGCATCCGAGCCCTACCTCAAAACTGTGCAGTACTGACATGGAAAACATCATGATGGCCAGAGCTTCCCAGAAAATGCACAGGGAAATGCATGAAGAATAGGCTGCCACTCATTTTTGCCGATGTTATGGGCACAGAAGGACACTGCCTAAAACCACCATTGGACTACCCACACAGTAGTCTGAAACCATTGGGAATGGCAATGCTGATTGCCAAAAGCAAACCTAGAACTGTTGGGAATTCATTTTCTTAAATCCCAAAAAGGGGTGCAGTACCAGTACTCACCACTATCCAAAAGCCGGCGTTTTTTAAAACCACCAGATTTTACTTTTTCTAAAACTGAATAAATGAACCCAAAACAGGCCAAAGAAAGACTTACTGAGAGGTGGATCCAATGTAAAGTTATATTCTGAAGTGACTTGAAGGTTTATAACAAGACTGGCTGAGCTGTGGATTTCAGCAGTTTAAGTAAATTTGGACTGAAAGACACTAAAAATCTAAGTGTTTAAATTGACTGAGTGACCTACTTTGAGTGTCACATAGGTTGCAATTGTTTAAATGTCATAGTTTTAAACTTAGAATCAGCATTCTAGCTGCATATGTAAACATTGTCTTGACTTAAACTGGGTAACAAAAAGTGACATTTTATCTGAAACCTGGCTTAAGGAACTGAATTCTGCCTGGCAACTACCCCCCATCAGGAGTGAAACTTGAGTCACAGCTGTGTTCCCAGGCCTATCTGCCTTTTGCTGGCCACACTAAGGATATGCCATCTCTCTGATAATTGAATTAAGGGGAGCCCCCACAGAATACAGGAGCTCTGAACAAAGCCCTGTCCTCACTCAGGCAAAGGTTTTATTACGGGGGCTGTAAAAGTAGCTTCCTCCTGAAGCAAAGGGGAGGAGCACTGCCTGTGAGAGCAAGCTGGCTTGGCAGAACTGGAAAAACCAGAAATTCAACCTTGTGCTGGGGGAAAACCACACCCCTTTGGGGCCAGAACATAACTCTAAAAAGATGGATCATTCATAGAGCGGACATGTGAAAATTTTATAAATGATACCATAATTCTTGTGATTTTTCTGCCCACATTTTAAGAGGTTTTTAGAACCGGTGGCATGTTCAGGGGGGTTTTAGCGGAAAAGAGGATATTACTCAAAATGTGTGCATGTGAAAAATCTAACACTTCATCAACTAATGTCCATACTCCTTGCGCACATGTGTGTACATTTGGGGTAATGTCCGGTATTGCAAACCAGTTAAAAAGTGCAAAATATTGCCATTTCTGAATGCAAGCTCTCAGGAAGAGCAGAGTTTGAACAGCGTATACCTCCTGTAATGCATGATGGGTGCATATGATTTTAAAACAACATGTACCTCTGCAAATATGTATTTGGTTCAAATCTAGATTTGTGTGCAAGTTGACAGGAGGAGTGGACTTTCTGCAGGCTGTAAAAAGGACATCACTCTGACACAACTTAGCTTCCCCAATCAGGGGAGAAATGAAAGCTTGGCCAATGATAAGTGGAGAGGGGTAGGGTCTAGTGATGCTGCACACACACCCATTTTGAAAACACATAAAAGCAGACAGACAGGACAGATAGGGACCTTAAAATCCATTTGCAGCTGGAAGCTCTGCCGGGAAAATCCATACTTTACCTCCATCAACCTTCAGAGACCCAGACCAGACCAGCAGAGTAGACCTGACCTGTTAGCAGAACCAGAGAGAGCTGACCCAGATCACTGTGAAGTGCAGAGACCAGAGTCCAGTCTAAAACCTGACCAGATCCGTGGCGAGGCATATTTCAAAAATATAGTGTGAGTACCTAGCAAAACTGTGCAGAACCCAATCTCTTAGTTAAAATAATCTAATGCAAGCTATTTTAACTTGAGTAAAGCTGTCACCTGTCATTTTCTAGTTGCAAGCTGCACTTGTCTTTTTGAACTTTAAAATTTCAAATCTGAAAAACGACCTTTATTTAATCGCTCATATCTCCGTGACCGTTTGTGCTAGAGACTTGCAGTAACTTTCCTCAGAAAGCTTAGAATCGTGGCTTTTCTAGGAACCTAGAACCGCATTACCCCCTATAGTTTTGCCGCAATCACGTAAAACGCATTCGCGAATTTTGCCGCGATTTGCAAATTTCTTCACGTGTAAAAATCTGCTGCTGCTAGCCTTCCATTTGCCAGAAATTCGTTTAACCTGCTAATTATCCTTGAATCATTGCAAGAGTGAGCCTGGACTAATATTAACTAGATACCACTCACCCTGAACCGCTAGAGGGAATTAAAAGCATTTTAACATATTTTCACTCCATTGCCAGCACATATCAAAGCATTTTGCCTGTGTTGTAAACTTCTGTAGTCTAAGTTGCTGGGGTGAACTGAATCACATTTGATTGTATTTCTGAGAACTGTGTGCCTTCCTTCCATTTCCTTGCATTGCATAAAAGGGGGGGTGAATTGCCAGAGAAAAGTGATTACATTGTTTTGTTGAAATCATATTGAGTATTTTCTGTACTGCATTTCATTCAACATTGCATCCATTTGAAATCTATAAAGCATTCTCTACCACATTATTCTTCTGTCCCTATTTACCAGTGTGCTACCTTATCCATTTCATGTCAACTCCTTAGTGATTATAAAGAAGTGTGCTAGTGCCAGATTCTCCGTTGTTAATCTTTATCATATCAGATTAAGTGTGATATTCAATTATCAATTATTAAAAAGTGTGATAGATATATATTGCTTTACTTCTCAAATAAACCTTTTAACTTGCAAAACAGAACTACTTCTTGGCTCAGTGGGGTCAGGGGGATTCTGAGAGAGGGGTGTTATATAGGGGTAGTCCTCCAGAACGCATGAACTGGACATAAAGATATATCAATAAGGGTTTTCATTCAGTATTATAGACTAGGCGTTGACTTAGCTGTAGTGTTGAATTGAATCCTCTTACAAATTGGGGGCTCGTGCCGGACGTTTGGGTTAGATCTACCATTTGTGCAGATTAATACAGCGTGCCAGCTGACCAGATACACATATCCGGTCGGATCACCACGCTGTGTTACGCTGTAAAGCACTCCTCAAAGGTACGCTCTAAGAAAAAGGTCTGTTTTGCAAAAATAAAATACAAACTTCTGTAAGTCAGGACAGAGACCAATCTCTAGAATGACGACCTTAGTAGACATGAAAATAGCCAGAGAGCACTTCTTACATAAGTTATTTGTGAGAGGTGAGTGGACTCATCAGGACCAGACGGTCTGGTTGCAGGCCATCACGCAACAGGTCACTGAAACAGTGTCAGATATATGGGGAGATCAGGGTCCCCTACATGTGGCCCTGAGTGAACTGTGCATGGCTCCTAAAGCTAAGGATGAACAAGACAAGATGGTTAGGATAGCGGCATACCTGTACCTATATATGGGAGACATGCAGGATAAATGTACGGAAAGCCAAGATCTGGCGAACAAGCGACAGATGGCGTTAGAGAAGGCCCGATCTGATCTGGCCTCTTCTGAGCAGAGGCTGCAGAGGAGCCAGGAGTCAGAAAATGATAGTAGGCAATATATCATTAAAATAAAAGAGGATATGGGCATCCTACAACAGGAAAAGACAGACCAGGATACCAGATTTCTGGCCCTGCAGAAGGAGCACCAAGACAGTTTGGACTCCTTACTGCAGAACCAGAAAAAGTTGGAGCAACAGATCAATTTCAACAGGGCATGCGCGGAGCAGGTAGTCACCCTGCAAAGCCAGCTAGATAGAGAGAAAGAGGAGAGCAATAAACTGATTCTGAAAGACCTGGATACCCAGGCAGAGTTTGATGAGGAGCGCCAAAAAGCTGGTGCCTTTCAACGACAGAGGGACGACCTGGCAGCACAAATGCAGGCTCTCAGTCAGGAAAGAGACACTTTAGGCCAGGAAGTCTGCCACTTAAAAAAGGAAATTGAAGAAAATCACCTGGCCCTCCAGGGGCTGGGTGACCTCCAAAAAGAAAACCAGAACTTGGTAGAGCACACCAGAAGGGTGGAAGATGCTCTGGCAAGAAAGGAGCAGGCCAGTAGGGATGGGACTCAGGAGGTAAACCTCCTGCAGCAAAGACTGGCCCAGTTCTCCAGGACCAACCAGGAAGCACAGAGGGAAAATGAGGCCCTCTGTCAACACAATGATAGGCTCCAACAACAGGTAGCGATGCAGGAGAGACTGATAGAGTCTAGTAAGGCCTTAACTGAGGAACTGAAGGCACAAATGCAGGCTCTTGCATTGCAACAGGGAGCAGGGGCGGATAGAGATGAGTTTCGCTGGGAAAGGGAAGCTCCGGAGCATAACCTCAGGAGCCCTAGTATCAGAGGCCCTCATACCTATCAGTCCCTGGACTCTGCCACCCCCATGTTCCCTGGCGCACATGAGCACCGGGCCACAGGGATGGCAGACTACTATCCAGACAAAAGTATGGGGCTCATAGGCCAGTACCACCCAGGTATGGAGGGGCGGGCATCCGGGTATGGGCACCCAAGTACAGTACAGTTTAATGGGGAAGCCCAGGAGAGTAGGCCCATTAAGGGCATCCTGAAAACCTCTGCCCAGTTAGGTCAGTGAGGGGGGTACCCATCAAATCCTGGCAGCAAGGAGGGATCTGAAGACTCCTCTGAGCGGTACAGGACACCGGAGACCAGGTCCCCCCATTCTGCCAGCCATTCCCAGGCTCGCAGAATCCGGGAAAACCTGGAAGATCTGACGGGAACCTCTGGGAGCAGTGCCTCTGAGTCAGAAGATGAATGGACCAGGGTTACCCGAACCAAAAGGGCCAGTAAGGCAAAAAAGGGCCTTGCTTAAGGACCCCTTAAAGCAGATTAAGGCGATCAGGAGCGTCATCACGCCTTACCATAAGAACGCTAAGTATTCTGTTTGGGAGCACTTAGAGTTGTTTGAGCAAATGATGGAGACTTTCCATTTGAAGGACAGCCAAAGATGTATTCAATATGTAAAGTGGACCTTCTCCCCGGAATACTCCAGCTTCTTTGCGGGGCTGGAGGACCAAAATCATTTAAGATGGTCCACCTATAAGGCGGCCATCTTGAAACATTTTTCTGTTCACAGAAATCCCCAAGAGGCTCGCAAGGCAGCCTACAATTTGCAATGTGGGGAGGATCAGGCCCCACAAGAATTTGTGCAAGAACTGAAACGTGCTTTTGCGCAGACCACCAGAAGGGTGCGCACAGACAGTAGAGAATTCATTAATACATTTTTTCATGCCTTGCCCAAATACATAATGACCCAGCTCGTGAGGGATTTTCACGAGAAAAGATCTTTAGACTGGGTCATTGAACAGGCTACCCGGATCTATGAGGTGCAGAAACCGGTAGATAGCAAAAGTAATGCCCAGAAAAACCCCAAAGCCAACAGCACCCCTGCTGCTGCCAAGGTGGCAGATGTAAAGGTCACCCCCGTTTTAGAGTTGGAGATGGGGGGGGCCTAAAAACCTACCTGCACCTAATAATGCAAGGCCCAGAAGGTCCTCGGGCCAGTCACAAACAGGGAGTCAAGGAGGTAGTCCCACAAATGGGGTCCCTCGCTCTCCTGACTATGTAAGCCCCCGTTACAAGGGAAACAGACCCATCCTGGGTTATGTGTGGACTCCTCCAGCCTAAGGGGGGGGATCCAGCCAAGCACATAGCCCAGGGAACTTCCCTCCTAACTTCCCACCGGAGGGCAGAAATTCTCCAAATCCTGGGCAGAACTTTTTCCCCAGGTATCCACCCAACTTCCAACCCGAAAATCATCCATCCTTCTTTCCCCAATTCCCTGAGCCCAGACAACCTAATCCGGGAGAGGGGAGGCCAAGGGTGGAGGGGTACCCAAATCTTCCCAACCCGGGGTACTACCAGAGAAGGGATAGCTACCCTTCCCGGGATCAGCCCAGGGGAGAAAACAGGGCCCCGTATCAGCCTGAGCGGGTTTCCCAGTTAGAGCGCCAGGTTCAAAAGATGGCGCGGGATCTGGGTCACATACTGAGGGCTCAGCAGAACCCTCAGATCGGCATGCCGGCGCAGAACGCACCCAACTCTGGACCTGGTGCTCCAGAACAATGACGGGGGCAGCACCCCGATAACACACCGGTTCCCAGGGAGGAGGCACAAGGGGAAGGGGGGTGTAAAGCCTTGGAGGAAGCTTCCTTCCTCACTTGTAAACAGCATCTGGAAACCCAGGAACCGGAAACAAAATCTCTTGCCCCTGAAAGTCTGCCTCCTAAGGAGCAGAGGGGGGGTAGGAGAAACAAAAGACCCAAACAGACTCAGTTTGAGGAGGAGGTACAGATCTTCCAATTTGAGGGAGAGGGATCCTCAGAGGATCCTGGGAAAAGGATCTTCTCCTTCAGAGAGGGGGGAACTCCTCCCAAAGAAAAATGGGTCCCTAGGGATGCAAATCCAGACTGGGGAGATGTGGAGACTGAGCTACCGCCGCCCACCATCTCATCCCAGAACCAACAGCAAGAAAATCCCCTGGTTCAAGCCCATCCTGGTGACTGCCTCCAAAAAGGGGGGGGCGGCCCAGAACCGGAACCAGGGGAACCCACAATGGCTCTGATCTCCAGTTGCCAAATTTTTCTTTCAGATTCCCAAGGCTCTCCACAGAATTCTGCCCAAATCTCTTCGCTAGCGATGTCCAAAACCAGAAAGTTAGCCCACCAGTTGTTCAAAAATGTGCATTATCTGTGCCCCCTTGAGGAGAAGGAGGGAAGATACTATGCCCCGGTACAAGTACAGGGGCAGGGTACAATTTTGGCACTGGTGGACACTGGATCTCAAGCTACCCTTTTGTCCAGAAGGGCCTTTGACGAACTGAATGCAGGAAGGGGAGAGAATTACCAAATTCCTCTCACCTCACTTCCTGGACAACTCCAGAACTTTGACGGGAAGGAAATTCCCATTGAGGGGACTGCAGACTTGGACATTAAAATTGGGTGACACAAGTTGAAACACCCGGTCATAGTTGTGACTCCAGAGGGCACCCCTTGTTTACTAGGGAATGACCTCCTGAGAAGGTTGTCACCCCTAATAGATTGCGTAAACAAGGTCCTCTGGACCCAGACTAGCCGACCCATAAAATTAAAACAGAGTGTCAACCATGTTAGTTTAAACGGCACCTGCCACATGGTTGAACAAAAATCTGACCAAGTAGAATTTCACTTCCAGAATAGCCAAATTCCAGACGTGACAGTAATAGCAGGAGGACAACAGACTGGTGATGGGGGGTCCTCTCTATTTCTGAAAATCAACCTTCCTTCCAGTCTAAAGTGGTACTCCACACTGGAAGGAAACACTCTGAGATTCTATACTAATCCACAATCAGAAACTCCCACTCCTATAGTCCAGAAAGATGTGAAATCAGCTCAGAGCCTGGCTGATATTCAGAAAATTGGAGAGCAGTTGTTCATCCCTGTTCAGTTAAATGATGGGAAGGACTCTGTTCTCACTCGAGTGTGTGTGAACAATGGTAAGAGCTTCATCAGCGAAGCCATGTTCCGCCAACTCCCAAAAGATCCAGCCATTCCCACATTCAAACTGATCGACAAATGGGAAATGGACCTGGAAGCACCTAATTCCAAACAGCTCCTGCCAAGCAGGTGTATGCTCAAAATCTCCATTGGCAACAAGAGCATAGTCCATAATTGTTGGGTCGTGCGAGACGTCACTGCCGCCTTGTACTTAGGCAGTGACATTCTCAATCGCTTTGCCATTAGTTTGGACCTAATAAACTTCAAAGCTTGGTCCCGATTAGCGGATAATCCCATGGGCTTTGATGATCCAGAAAAAGCATTTAGGTCAGCTCAATTGCTACCTTATGCAGTTGAAATTCAGATCAAAGAGGAAGTCACCATCCCAGAAAGGACCCGACAATTCTCCCTGGAAGTGAAAGTTAAAAGGGGACAAGAGTTGAAAAACCCTGATGCTTACATACATCTAAATGCTTCTCTCCAACAGCAAGGGTTGGGGGTAAACCCAACACCATTAGTCAACATAGAACATGACACCATTCTAATAGAGGTGGATAACAGCGACTTAAAGAGTATTACTCTAGCCGCAGGCACCATTATTGGAATGGCGGTTGATGACCGACATTTTTCCATTGATCTTGGAAATGAACTGTTAGGGCCAATCCCCAAGGACTGCTTTGACAGTGACAGTGATGACAATACAACACCAGACAGGATTTTTACCCGGCATGGGGGGAACTTCCTGGTGTACACTTCTTGCCCTTATGGTAAGGAAGATGTGACTTGTGACTTCAGGAGGGATGAGGTGATTTTCCAGGTCCATGAGGGCTGCCTTTCCCACCTGAAGCCTCCAGTCCAAATCAGCACTCTGACCAGGGACTTCTCCACCCAGCTGGAGGAGGCCGCGGAGATAGCCAAACCAGAAGTCTTTCCAGGCTTCAGGCAGATGGTGGAAGAGAGAGTCAACCTAGCTGATGCCTGTGTGACTCTGGAACAAAAGCAAAAGTTGAAACAAGTTTTCTTGGATTTCCAAGATCTCTTTGCGGTAGACTCATATGACTGTGGTCGCACTGACATCCACACAACAACAATCCCCACAGACCCTGGCATGACTCCTGTGTTTGTGAAGCAATATCGCTTGCCTCTCGCATCAATGGAGTCCCTTACTGAAATAATTAAGAACCTTGAGTCCCGGGGAATAATCCGTCCAGTCCACAGCACCTTCAATAATCCGGTGCTGGGAATATTGAAGCCAAACGGCCAGTGGAGACTCTGCGCCGACCTCAGGGAGCTCAACAAACGGGTCCATACTTCCCGATGGCCTCTGCCCTACATTGACCAAGGGCTGGCCCAGATCCAGGGGTCACAGGTATTCACTGCAATAGACATGACCAATGGATACTGGACTGTGCCTGTCAGTAGGGAGGACCAATACAAGCTGGCTTTTACCTTTGGGGGCCAGCAGTACACATGGACCCGGACTCCCTTCGGATACCTTAACTCCGGTAATGAGTTCAATATTTTCCTACATAAGGCCATGCCCGACCTGGGTGCGAGGGGTAACCTGGCTTATGTAGATGATGTCCTCATCAAAAGTTCATCTGTGGAGGAACACATAGCGGAGATCCGTTATGTTCTGACACAGTTGAGGGCCGCCGGAGCAAAACTTTCCTTTCAGAAAGCACAGTGGTGTAGAACCCGTGTTAATTTCTTGGGGCATGAGATTACTCCTCAGGGTCTCTGTCCCCAGGAAAAGAAAGTGGAAGCCCTCCAAAAACTGAAAGACCCCACAACTCTGCGGGAACTAAGGAGCCTCCTTGGACTGACTAACTACAGCAGAAAGTTCATTGAGGGCTACGCAGAGATCACCAGACCCCTGATTCATCTCCTGAAGGGGGGGTCAAGTGGGAATGGGGTCCAGAACAAGCCGAGGCAGTAAAACAACTCAAAAGAAGCCTCTCACAAGCGCCTTGCCTAGCTTACCCCGTCAGAAACAAAGAGTTCTTCCTGGAGACGGGGTTCTCTAATACATGCTTGACGGCAGTATTATACCAAAAGCATGACAAGGTCAATAAAGTAATCTCCTATGCGAGCAAAACTTTATCCTCTGTGGAGGAAAAATTCAACGATTGTGAGAAGGCACTCCTGGCAACGGTGTGGGCATTGAAGAATTACCACCCGTTTATCCAGGGGGAACACATCATAGTGGAGACTCCACACCAGCCTCTGCAGTATCTCCAAAGTGACAGAATCCGGGCCGGAAATGTGAGTAATTCCCAAATTACTTCCTGGATTCTGTCAATGCAAGGCTTTCCTGTGGAGGTCAGATATGGCCAAAACAAGAAGAGTCCCCTCGCGCAAGGTCTGGCTGACTTGCATGATTGTGCCAGAGAAAACTGTCTCGAGGACGAAAGTCTAAAAATCAAGGACAACATGGAGGCATACCTTAATTCCCCACACAAAGTCTTTGAAGAGGACAAGTGTGAGGGAATGCCCACTGTCTATGTGGATGGATGCTCTTACCATGTTGACAACAACGGGGAGAAAGAACTGGTGGCCGGCGTAGGGAATGCATGGGTGAATGAGTCCCCAGAACCCTCCGCTGGATACAAAATTGGTCCCCGAAGTAGTCAGGTGGCAGAATTGATGGCTGTGCATCAGGCCATCCTCACTGCTGTCCAGCATCAACTCCACGAACTAGTCATAATCACCGATTCGGATTATGTACGGAACGGGTTCGTGGATCACCTGGTTAATTGGAAAACCAGAGGCATGTTATGTGCTAACAACAAACCCTTGAAACATGGGAAGTTGATTCAAAACATTGATGATCTGGTCACCTCGAAAGGAATGACCATCTATTGGAAGAAGATCAACTGATCAGCTGGCCAAAACCGGGGCCATCCAAGGGGATCTAATTGAGATTGAGTCCCTGTTGGGGGAAATCCAGGTCACTGCTATCACTAGGTCCCAGACAAATGCTCACAACGACCTTTCAATTGCACCATGGAGTAAGGAGACCCCTGATGCTGATTTGATTACAGCTCAGAAGGGGGATCCAGTTATTGGTAAGTTTTACCAACACCTCGAGGACCCTGAGAACCTTCCCCTGACGGATACCGATTACAATGGGAAAGAGGACCTAAGAGTGTTGATGAAATGTCCAAAAATGTTCCGAATCCAAGACGGTTTGCTGGTAAGGAAATCCAAAGCTGGCCACGATCAGTGGGTGGTTCCTACCTCATTCCGAAGCCTGATGTTAAGTCACGCCCATGATGCGGCCACCGCCGGTCATAGGGGGTTTCACACAACATTGGAAATCTTAAGAGAGGTTGCATACTGGCCACACAGGGGGCAGGACCTCGACCAATACTTGAAGGGGTGTCTTGTGTGTGCGCAATTTCAGCCATCATCCCTCACGCACCGTGCGCCTCTCCAAAAGAGGGGGATGACACTGCCATGGTCAGATTTACAAATCGACTTTGTAGGCCCCGTGATTCGCTCTGCTAGGGGGAATAAGTACATGTTGACTGTGACATGCTTGTTTACCAAGTGGGTGGAATGTCTCCCAGCCCCAAATTGCAAGGCAGAAACCGCAGCTGCCCTGATGATTAACCACATCTTTTCCCGTTTTGGTCTACCTCAAAGGATTGAGTCAGACAGGGGTAGCCACTTCACCAGTGAAGTAATGACAAAGATGTGGGAGATGCTGGGGGTCAAGAGAAAGCTGCATATTGCTTATAGACCAGCTTCTTCTGGAGCAGTGGAACGCTACAACCGGACAATTGTGAGCATATTAAAGAAGTTTGTGGCAGATTCTGGGCCAAGTTGGGATATCCGATTACCTCTGGTCCTAATGGCCATCAGATCTACCCCTTCATCTGCAACCAAAATGTCACCATTCGAGTTGATGACTGGGCGCAAGATGGTGCTTCCGCAGCATTTGCTCTACAGGACCCAAGAGCAGACACTAATAAATGCCTCCACAACTCATGAGTATGTGGAGAATTTAAGGAAACACCTTCAACATGCTTTTGCTTATGCTCAGCGGAATCTAGAAAGATCGGCTGATAGCATGAAGACCCATTATGACCTGAAAACTTCCAGGAAGGAATATCAGGTGGGGGACCGGGTCTATCTATACAACTTCCAAAGAAACCAGGCAAAACAGTGGAAATTCTTGCCTACATGGAAGGGACCCTTTGAGATCATCGACAAGATCTCCCCTGTGGCCTACAAAATCCACATCCCCAAAGGTCCTTTGGCAGCGGGGGAAGACAAGTGGGTCCACATAAACCAGTTGAAATGTTGCCATCCCAGGCACACTCTGCAACAACTGGAGGAATCCTCTGGAATCCTAGCGGGTACTGTCTCAGACTAATTCAGTTCCAATCATAAAACATACCACATCTAGTCTCTAACATATTGTGATTTGCATGAAACTGTCGCTTAGTTATAATGTTTTTTTTTTTTTCAAAATAAGAATGTAATGTTTCGTTATGATGAAATGCACATGCTGCCCCACTATCTCAACAGTGGTGGAAAAACGTCTATGAGTAGGTATTGCCGCTCTTCCTTGGAGAAAGAAAACCTTGAGACGGGCCAAGGAGGACGATCCGGAGACCGGGAGCAGAGACGCAACAGGCCCGGGGTACCGCCCAATATTCCCATCAGGACCGGCGAGGAGAACCGATCGATCCGACCGGATGGAGAAAAAGATGCTGAACTGTGCCATCTATTGGAAGAAGATGAGGAAACATCCCAGGTCTTGCGAGTCCCATCAGTGAAACCGAATGGCCATCGCAAGAGGGGGGCTTGTGGGATGTATTTACCCATGCATCCGAGCCCTACCTCAAAACTGTGCAGTACTGACATGGAAAACATCATGATGGCCAGAGCTTCCCAGAAAATGCACAGGGAAATGCATGAAGAATAGGCTGCCACTCATTTTTGCCGATGTTATGGGCACAGAAGGACACTGCCTAAAACCACCATTGGACTACCCACACAGTAGTCTGAAACCATTGGGAATGGCAATGCTGATTGCCAAAAGCAAACCTAGAACTGTTGGGAATTCATTTTCTTAAATCCCAAAAAGGGGTGCAGTACCAGTACTCACCACTATCCAAAAGCCGGCGTTTTAAAACCACCAGATTTTACTTTTTGTAAAACTGAATAAATGAACCCAAAACAGGCCAAAGAAAGACTTATTGAGAGGTGGATCCAATGTAAAGTTATATTCTGAAAAGACTTGAAGGTTTATAACAAGACTGGCTGAGCTGTGGATTTCAGCAGTTTAAGTAAATTTGGACTGAAAGACACTAAAAATCTAAGTGTTTAAATTGACTGAGTGACCTACTTTGAGTGTCACATAGGTTGCAATTGTTTAAATGTCATAGTTTTAAACTTAGAATCAGCATTTTAGCTGCATATGTAAACATTGTCTTGACTTAAACTGGGTAACAAAAAGTGACATTTTATCTGAAACCTGGCTTAAGGAACTGAATTCTGCCTGGCAACTACCCCCCATCAGGAGTGAAACTTGAGTCACAGCTGTGTTCCCAGGCCTATCTGCCTTTTGCTGGCCACACTAAGGATATGCCATCTCTCTGATAATTGAATTAAGGGGAGCCCCCACAGAATACAGGAGCTCTGAACAAAGCCCTGTCCTGACTCAGGCAAAGGTTTTATTACGGGGGCTGTAAAAGTAGCTTCCTCCTGAAGCAAAGGGGAGGAGCACTGCCTGTGAGAGCAAGCTGGCTTGGCAGAACTGGAAAAACCAGAAATTCAACCTTGTGCTGGGGGAAAACCACACCCCTTTGGGGCCAGAACATAACTCTAAAAAGATGGATCATTCATAGAGCGGACATGTGAAAATTTTATAAATGATACCATAATTCTTGTGATTTTTCTGCCCACATTTTAAGAGGTTTTTAGAACCGGTGGCATGTTCAGGGGGGTTTTAGCGGAAAAGAGGATATTACTCAAAATGTGTGCATGTGAAAAATCTGACACTTCATCAACTAATGTCCATACTCCTTGCGCACGTGTGTGTAAATTTGGGGTAATGTCCGGTATTGCAAACCAGTTAAAAAGTGCAAAATATTGCCATTTCTGAATGCAATCTCTCAGGAAGAGCAGAGTTTGAACAGGGTATACCTCCTGTAATGCATGATGGGTGCATATGATTTTAAAACAACATGTACCTCTGCAAATATGTATTTGGTTCAAATCTAGATTTGTGTGCAAGTTGACAGGAGGAGTGGACTTTCTGCAGGCTGTAAAAATGACATCACTCTGACACAACTTAGCTTCCCCAATAAGGGGAGAAATGAAAGCTTGGCCAATGATAAGTGGAGAGGGGTAGGGTCTAGTGATGCTGCACACACACCCATTTTGAAAACACATAAAAGCAGACAGACAGGACAGATAGGGACCTTAAAATCCATTTGCAGCTGGAAGCTCTGCTGGGAAAATCCATACTTTACCTCCATCAACCTTCAGAGACCCAGACCAGACCAGCAGAGTAGAGCTGACCTGTTAGCAGAACCAGAGAGAGCTGACCCAGATCACTGTGAAGTGCAGAGACCAGAGTCCAGTCTAAAACCTGACCAGATCCGTGGCGAGGCATATTTCAAAAATATAGTCTGAGTACCTAGCAAAACTGTGCAGAACCCAATCTCTTAGTTAAAATAATCTAATGCAAGCTATTTTAACTTGAGTAAAGCTGTCACCTGTCATTTTCTAGTTGCAAGCTGCACTTGTCTTTTTGAACTTTAAAATTTCAAATCTGAAAAACGACCTTTATTTAATCGCTCATATCTCCGTGACCGTTTGTGCTAGAGACTTGCAGTAACTTTCCTCAGAAAGCTTAGAATCGTGGCTTTTCTAGGAACCGCAATCGAGTAAAACGCATTCGCGAATTTTGCCGCGATTTGCAAATTTCTTCACATGTAAAAATCTGCTGCTGCTTGCCTTCCATTTGCCAGAAATTCGTTTAACCTGCTAATTATCCTTGAATCATTGCAAGAGTGAGCCTGGACTAATATTAACTAGATACCACTCACCCTGAACCGCTAGATGGAATTAAAAGCATTTTAACATATTTTCACTCCATTGCCAGCACATATCAAAGCATTTTGCCTGTGTTGTCAACTTCTGTAGTCTAAGTTGCTGGGGTGAACTGAATCACATTTGATTGCATTTCTGAGAACTGTGTGCCTTCCTTCCATTTCCTTGCATTGCATAAAAGGGGGGGTGAATTGCCAGAGAAAAGTGATTACATTGTTTTGTTGAAATCATATTGAGTATTTTCTGTACTGCATTTCATTCAACATTGCATCCATTTGAAATCTATAAAGCATTCTCTACCACATTATTCTTCTGTCCCTATTTACCAGTGTGCTACCTTATCCATTTCATGTCAACTCCTTAGTGATTATAAAGAAGTGTGCTAGTGCCAGATTCTCCGTTGTTAATCTTTATCATATCAGATTAAGTGTGATATTCAATTATTAATTATTAAAAAAGTGTGATAGATATATATTGCTTTACTTCTCAAATAAACCTTTTAACTTGCAAAACAGAACTACTTCTTGGCTCAGTGGGGTCAGGGGGATTCTGAGAGAGGGGTGTTATATAGGGGTAGTCATCCAGAACGCATGAACTGGACATAAAGATATATCAATAAGGGTTTTCATTCAGTATTATAGACTAGGCGTTGACTTAGCTGTAGTGTTGAATTGAATCCTCTTACAGTCACCTGTGATAGGGATGAATATCTGGGTGTCGTCAGCGTAGTTGGTGTAGGAGACACCCAGATAATCAAGTATATCGAATAGAGGTTTAGTAAAAACATGGTATAGAGTGGGAGAGACACAGGAGCCTTGAGGGACTCTGCACGGGACGTGAGCTGGTTCAGCTGAGGCGAAGGGAGAGAAAACCCTTATGGTTATATTCGATAGAAAGGATCCAATCCAGGATGTGGCTGCGTCTAAGAAGTGGGCCGCTATTTTGAGGTGGTGAGATAGGATTTGATGGTCAACCAGATCGAAAGCTGCTGAAAGATCAAGGAGAAGCAAGAGTGCTTGCTTGCTCTTGTCTTTCAGATCCTCAATGTGTGTTTTTAAATCAGTCAAAGCGGTCTCCGTCCCATGCCTAGGTCGAAAACCTCATTGTCTAAGGCCTAATAGATTATTTGTTTTGAGGTAATCCTGGATTTGAAGGTATGCCGCCCTGTCCTGGATTTTAAGTAAGTAAGGTACTGGATGATGGGCCTGTAGCTGGACAGGTTACTTGGGTCTAGTGTGGGTTTTTTAATTGGGGGATGGCCCACACATCCTTAAGGTTGTCTGGACAATACCAGATTCGAAGGAGGCATTTATGAAGGTGGTGATGAAAGGTGCGAGGTTATACACAGCCTCCTTAATAATGGGGGCAGGACAAGGATCCCCTTGGCAGTTAGATGGCTTGAGTTTTTTCATAATATTTTCAGTTTCGACGATGGAGAGAGGTGCAAAACTGAATGGTTTGAAGGAGTGATTGGGTGTAGGGATGTTGCACGAAGGAGGGTTGCCAGCAGAAGCAGAAAGGTGATTCTTTTAGCATGGATTTTGGCTTGGAGTTTAGCTATTTTGTCTAAAAGTGCCTTTTGTATGTTGGCGCACCAGGCAGTATCCGTGATGCATGTGCCAGGCGGGGCTACTGGAGTCTATAATTCCTTGAGGATTTTAAAGAGTTCCTTAGTGTTTGATTGATCTAGCAGTATCCGTTTGTTGTACACATCTTTTTTAGCATCAGTATGGCTTGTTTGTAGGTGGAGGTGGCGGTGGTCAGGTTGTTTTTATTAACTAGTAATAGTGAACTTTTCCAATGAGCCTCAGATTTTCTTTTCTCCTTGCGTAGGTCACGGAGATGAGGGGTAAACCAAGTATTGAGGTGGAGGCGAGGTTTTTGTTTACGAAGCTAAAGTGGTGCAATGGTATTCAGGCCTTTTAGAATAGCCTGATTGTAGGTGTCTACTAGGGCTGCGGGATCGCTGCAAGTGGTTGACACCCTATTGAGAAGTGGAAGGATAAGAGGGAGCAGTTTCTCTACTGTGATATCCTTCTTATTGCGCGTGTGTGTGCGTGGGACGAGGTTCTGTTTAGCTGTTTGTGGGATGGACTTGATGGAGAAGACAATTTTATGATGATCAGACCAGAAGCAGGGGGTCACAGATAACATATTAAGCGAGCAGATCAAGTCAGAGACCCAGTCAAGAGTGTGACCCTTGATGTGGTTAGGCTCTTTGATGTGCTGGGTGAGTCCGAAGTCGGTTAGTGTGCTTGCTAAGTCAAGGGCTTTGGTGTCATTCACATCCTGGTATCCTAGATTGAAATCGCCAAGTAATAGGATTTGTGAGTTGGGCTTGGTACTGGCGGTAAGGATGGATGAGTGGATGAGATGTCTTCTACAAATGAGGAGATAGGTCCTGGTGGCCTGTAGGTGAGGTGCACTGAGGCCGTAGGATTAGGAGAGATAGGTAATGGACAGAAGTTCAGCAGACGGGATTCGTAGGCTAAGGATAGATCTAGGTTCAAGTGAGCTCTGAAAGATGAAGGCTAATGCTCCACCCTTGGTTTCATTGGTCTCCCTGTCACACCTGATGATGGAATAGTTATCAAGGATAGCTAGGGACAAAGCAGGGCCTGCTGCCGCATACATCCAGTTTTCAGCAACGGCTAGGAAGTCTAAATTCTCGGTTGTGGTGCAGTGAGTGGTGTGGGTTTGGATAGCTGTAGCAATCAGGATAGCTCAGGGGGTTTAGCGCTCTCTGCTCCAATATGCAGGCGATCAGCCTATCATCCTGCTGAGCGCTATATAATGAAACATCATTAAAGTTGGGCCTTGGGCGCCTGTTTGCATTCACAGTGTTTTTGGTAAATGGGCCTATATTCGCTGATATTAACACTACATATGGCGATCCATCCTTGCATGAAATGTGTAGTGTAGGTAGAAACAATGCTGGGTGATGCCACTTCTGTTTGGTCAAAGGGTGAAAGGTCACGTCCCATCGCTTCTGGGGATGTCACTTTGGGATAGGGTCAAATGGCATCACTTCCTGTGAAATCATCAGAGGTTAGGGTGGTGTGAGGTCACTTCTGCCACCCTTGACAATTTTGGTGAAATAGGTCCCAGTTTTTATATGGTTTACAGGGCAGCTAGGTTTGAGGTCAGATAGTGCGGGTTTGTTCGCATGGACCGTAAGGTGCAAAGTATACCTTGTGCGCTGTTTGTTTTCATGCATGTGCTAATGGGTTTGCACCGGCATGGGGTTTATAATGTGGGGAGTGAATTGATGCTAACAAGGTGGGGAAGTTTGACTGGTGTAAGTTACATGTGCCGCTACGGAGTGGGAGCAAATTAGGGTTGGTGCATGCCCAGCCAAGGGATAGAGATATGCTGAAGTTCATGGCTGCCGTGGCTGTGCTGGTAACACTACATGTTTTAAATCACGGTAATGCTGGACGAGATCAAGGTGGACGGGCACTGTTACTTAATTAAAGGTTGAAGGGTGTGCAGCATACTGGCACTGGTGGTCACAAGCTTTGGAGTCTATTGGAATCACTGGTGGTAGCCAGCAGGGGTGTTGTAAGATATGCATCGGGTATGCGGATTGCGTGCCATTTATACAAACAATTTATTTTCCATTAGGGGGGATCTAAGCGAGCACGACAGTAGGTTGTTTCGTGAACTTAGGGGTAATTGGAATGATAGGGTGCACCCGTCTGCTGTTGGGTACGTCAATTGGTCGTATTGGATGGTGCTGCAGTGTTTTACGGGCATTTTTGCGTGAACAAATACTTTGTATGACGGAGTACCCCATGGTGAAGTAACCCATGGTGAAGTAACTCATCAAACTAGCCCACACGGGCCAAAAGGGCCCACTTGTGACACCTATTGTGTGGCTTTAACAGCGTATGTATGTAAAAATAAATGATTGATTAAATACAGGTATGACCAGATAAATTGAGGGCTAATGAGTAACTCCTTACATGTAATCACAATTATAAAATACAACCCTATTCTTTGGGAGTAAAATCAAGGGTTACGGTTACCAATCATGTGCAGCAATACAAGGGCAGCAGATCCCACCAGCAGCTAGCAACCACCAATGCAAATCACATAATCAGTCAACTGGACAATTGTACCTTATATCCATTTGCATACCAGTATATAAGCGCGCCTATTTTTTGAAACACGGGCATGCTCAAAAACAGGTGGAAAAATGTTTTGGTTTTACGGTCGCACTGACCTGCGAATGAAGATGATGCAGATCAACAGGGAACTGATTACTGCATGGTGTAGAAATGGTTGCATGATGTGTTTTTTTTTAATTATATAATTCCTTCAATAAAAGGTAGCAGGCGCTCCTCTCTACAAAGAACATGGCAGATTAACATGTTCTATGGTTTTCCTCACTTTGAGATTAGCATTGGCTGCCACTGTTTTTCCTCACAGTCCCTTTCACATAGGGGTAAGATCCATTTGTGCATCAGTATATAAATAAGCCTCATTTTTCTTCCACGGGCACACTTGAAAACAGTAGGCATCAGAGCTGGGGTGTTTCCTTTTCTTCCTTTTGGGCTGTATTGGGTGGCGGGGAACAAGTTGGGGGCATGCTGTTGTACAGAGGGTGAGGGTAGGCATCCTTGGGGAGAAATGTGTGCTTGACATAGAGGGAAGTAACATATTTGTTAATGTTACCAACAGACAGGTTTAGGCCACCTGTAAAGAGTACTTGGTCCAAGGGAACAAGGTACAGTGAACGGGCATACTCATTGGTAAAGTGGCCATGGTTTTTGGAAATGCACTCCTTTAAGGCAGGCCAAAACTGTTGGCTTTCTCAATACTGTTTTAACAGGACTTCAGCCAAGTGCACCCTGGGTGCTTCAAAAGGGAATGGCTGTAGGCAGACATAAATAATGACCAGGAGATTGAGGTCTTCACCAGCAGCTGTTTTGGCCAGGGGAACCTAAGTTTGATGGATGGGCCAAGTGAGGGACAATGTTCTACAGATGTACGATGCAAGTAACAGATGTGTGCTTATGGATTATAGGATATGTGAATAATACGCCTATGACCGCCTCAGGCTGGTCTCAGGAGTGACCCGGAATGCAAAAGAACAATCCCAAAAGGTCTGGTAAACTTTGGCCACTCCCACAATGACAGGCCTGTGGTAAGACTGAAGGGTAGTTCAAATTTCCCTCCACGCATAACTTAAGGGTTGGTCCACTAACTCACCCCAGCGTCCTTGAAAGGTTTGGTAAGCTGTGAGACCTCACACATTGTGGATTTACAAGGGAACCCTGCATCCTTGAAAGGTTTTGTAAGCCTGGGGGCCTTACACAGGGTGGATTTACAATGTAAAACTGGATGTTGAAAACCCCTGTGATATGTGGGAATTGTGGTTTAGGTGAGGGTTGAAGGTTGTTTGCTAGCTAGAGCAAGTATACGTTTTAAGCATGGGGGCATTGGAGGTAGCAGGGTGTGGACGCCTCAGTTTGGTCCCAGGAGTGCTACCAGGAATGCAGCATTTCAATCCCAAAACGTCAGGTATTCTGTGGGACACCCCACAAAGACACACCAGTGGAGGCTGGAGGATACAATTGGAAATGGTAATATGTCTGACACACACTGGGCATGGGGGTGTTAAGATCGGGTGATGGCATACATGCACTGTAAGTGGTAAGGGTGGTTACATACAATTGAAAGGTTGGTCCAGTAACACGGCACGGTGAACCTGTGAGGATGGCCAAGTTGTGGGGCACATCCTCAGGATAAATGCAACAGCATAACTGTAGATGAATGCAGATCTGCAAGGTAAAAATTGTGTCCTTGAGAGCCCGGTGAACCTGTGAGGTTGGGCTAGATGTGGGACACCACCTCAAGAAAAATGCCACAGCATAACTGTGGATAAATGTGGATCTACAAGGTAAAACTGCATCCTGGAAAGGTTTGGTAAACTGGGGGGCCTTACACAAGGTGGATTTACATAGGTAAAACTGGATGTTGAATAAACCCTGCGATTTGTTGGAATTGTGGTTTAGGTGAAGGTTGAGGGTTGTTTGCAGATACAACAAGGAGAATTCTTAAAATGACAGTACTTACTTACTAAGGCAATTGGGCGAAAGCATGCCCTGCTGGAAGGCCGGGTGCATCTAGAACAAGGGTAAGCGGTGGGGCCTTACACAATGTGGATTGACAAGGTAAAACTGTTTGTGGAAAACCATGTGACAAGTGAGAATTGTGGTTTAGGTGAAGGTTGAAGGTTGTTTACTGGCTAGAGCAAGGATGCATTTTATTGAAGCATAGGGGCGTTGGGGGCAGCGGGGGGGCCACCCCCAAAGAATGGTTAAGTTCAGGGCAGTCCTAGCCGGGAGGGGTACACCACGGCTTGAACTGTGGGCTGGTTTCCCGATGGCCGCACTCGAGCCAATCTCAGACGACGGGCACTGCATCCCTTATGGACGCTGGAGACCCCTCACCTTCAGTTCAGTGGGCCCGAGGTAGAAGTACTCTGTGCAGCAATCTGGAGCGTATGTCCGGTGCCTTGTGACATGCATGGAGGCGGCAAGGGGACACCGGAACATTCAGACCTGTGCAGTTAAAATCTGGAGCGTATGTCTGGTGCCTTGCAACAGCGTTGAGCTGCAAGGGGACATCGAAAACATTCAGATGTTTTGCCCCACTTTTTCGGGGTTAGTTTTTTGGTATAGATGGTCATGAACCATGATGCTTTAGGGCTGGGACTGCCCCCTGTGTTGTATGCTCCAATAAACTGTGATCTGTGTTTCCAAAATGTAAACTATTGTCTGACTATTATTACTAACAGCTCAGGTTTTGGTTCCCAAGGTATGTTATCCTCACAGGACAGGTTGAGGGGGTCGCGACAATGGGGGCTGACACCGCTATGGTAAATTGTGAGACACCCAAACACGGCTGGGTTTCTCCTAGATGTGAAAGAGGATTGTGTGCTAGGTGAGGATGGGTGTTGATATTTAAGGGGGAGTAGGAATGGTGTAGGACAGGGAAGTAGAGATGTACACGAGCAGGGCGGGATGATGGTGCAGTTATTAGTGGGATCGGTCTGGTTGAGGAGGTTGTAGGGGGAAGATGAGATGGTGCGGTGAGCGGGGTCCAGCGCAGCTCTCACGGGGAGAGTGCAAGGGAGTGTAACTTGGGCTAGTGAAACATATCTGTTCCGTTTCTTGGAGCATATAAGTTGGTCGAGCAGGTGGACTTTGTTTGGGGTTCCCCCAGGGAGAGAATGGTGCGTACAAATAGGTTTTGACAGTAATACTCTTGGGAGAAGTGTGATCAGACATTTTGCAAAGGGAGCACCCACCTGAACATTGCACAGGGGCAAGTATGAAGGGTTGGTAGCACCCTTGGGAGGAATGTGGACAGGCAAGCATTTTTCTTGGGCCACATCCCCTAGGGCCAGATGCGCAGGCAGACATTTGGCAGTAACAGCACCTTCTGCAGAAGTTCGAGCGGGCAGGCTTTTTTCAACAGTGGGGACATGAGTGGGCAAGCAATTTGCAATGGCATCGCTAGCAAGCCCATTACATGTGGCCGGGCATATTACCTTCGCAATAGCCTCCGGGTGGTTGTGGTAAGGTAAGCATTTCACCATGTCATCACTCACAGGTATAGAGTGGGCAGGTGGCCATTTAGTGGGCGCAGAATGCATGATACCGAGCGGCGTAGGCACACATTTTTGAGTAGTAGCGTCCCTAGAAACTAAACATGCGGGCAAACAATTTTTGGCAAAAGCATCCACAATAACAACATGCGGGCAGACACTTGTCAGTAGTGGCATCCAAATGGTTTAAACATGCTGGCAAGCATTGTTCAGTAGTAGCATGCAAATTGTCAGAAAATACGGGCAAGCACTTTACAGAAGCATTGACCTTAGAAGCTAGATGTGCAAGTAAGCTTTTTTTGGCAGCAGCATCCTTACTAACAGGACAAGCGGAGAGACATTTTTCTGTAGCAACCTCTAGATCGTTTAAGCACACGGGCGAGCGCTTTGCAGTAGAAGCAAGCATGGGATTTAGAAGTGAGGGCAAACATTTTTTGGCAGCAGGATCCTTAATAATAGGACATGCGGGTAGCCATTTTTCAATGATAACATCAGAATAGTGTTGGCATAGGGTCAAGCATTCCACTCTAGCAACCTCCATGTTACCGTTACATGCAGGTAAGGAAACTGGTGGTAACCGTATGAGTCTTGGACATAGAAGCAGCTAGCAGGGTTCTTGTAGGGTCAGAGGCCTCTGGCAAGTTATGAGGTGCTGGGCGGGTTTCAGTAGCCGGACCACCATGCAACGCATGCGGCAATAGGTGGTGATGCGGTATGGTGACTGTGGGTATTATTCTAGCGGTCGGCATTTGAGGAAAAGAAAGGAGATCCCATAGGCCAGTTGGTAGTGGCACAATGGTTGGCATACAAGTGCGGGAGCGTGAACCCTGCAGAGCGGCATGCTTGTGTTGGTGCTTGCAGTTTCAGGCATGCTCTTGCCTATAGGAAAGCGGCAACAGGGGGATCCGGAGATGAATCACGAGTAGTGGCAAGCGATGAGGGATTTCAGGACGGCTGGTGGGAGGCCCTCCAGGTCCGCCACGTCCAGACAGATCCAGACAGATGCAGCCTTGTATGGGGGTCGCCGGCCAAGCCAGCCCGCCTGCTGGTTTGCTGTGCATTTCTTTGAGTTCCATCCAATCAACGTGGCTCTTGGCAGCCATAGAGGCGGCATCAGAAGGTTCAAAGTCGCGGGCCACATCATACTGTTGTTTCGAGCTGTTAGTGGTGGCCATCTTCAAAGGGAGCTTGTGCTCCAATAAAGTGGATATTTCAGCAACAGCCTCCTCCTGTGACTCCTAATTGCTTCACTTTACAATTTAGCCTTTTCCTCCTCACCTATTATGTAACGGCATTGAATGGTAGTATTACATTGCCAATGTTGTATTTGAATTATGTCACAGTTCATTTAAAGAAGGGCCGTAAACAGTAATGCCTTTCAAGGTCCTGCTCTGAGAATCTGCCGTTGCTGAATTGGTTAAAAAAAAACGATAATTATGATTTTCCCTTTTTAGTTTATACATTGAAACTATTCCATTGGAGTACAGATAGGGAGAAATGGCATATAATCAGGGACACACAGCCTGTAGGTGTTGCTTGGCTATTATCCCACCCATTGACTGCCCATGGCCATGTTAATCCCTATGGCCGTTCACAGACAGTCCCTGCCCCTCCCTGCCCCAAAACACCTCCTCATGGGAACTCTTTGAGCTTGATTTATTCAAGCCGTATCATCAAACTTGGCACTCAAAGTGCCTGCCAGTGTTTTTTCAAAGCAGTCTTCTGAAAATGAATGGCTTAATTTCAGTTGGAAACCCCATACTGGTGTAATAAAAATGTCTTAACAGGTCTGCCTTCAGCCACTCAATGTATACGCACTCTATTTGTCCTTCACTGAAGCCCTGTTAAAAACAGTTTTGGCTTGTGTATAAGTACTGCCCATTTGCCAGGCAGTGCTATTAGATACCCAGCTACTCGCCCCATTTTGCACCCACGTCCTTCAATGGACAGTTAATACCCCTATGGCTGTGCGTGCCAAGTGCCTTTCCCGTGCCTACACAAAAGTCCAAACTGTTGGCATTGCCAATGCTTGTGTTATATGCTTTGAGAGTGTGTTTTGATTTATGAAGGGTTGCCAGTGTATCCTGCTGGAATGTACTGCTTGTTTCCAGCGAGGGACGCGTGGGGGATCAAGTAAGTGATTCCCTTTGTCACTCTCATAATATGTATTTTAAATTGTTCATTTCTCATCTGTAAATTACACACATGATTCCTTCTTCCGAAACTGAGCTTTGTTTGATATTTTCTCCTTCAGCGAGGAAGCTGTCGGGATGTCTGCTCTTGAAACCTCTGACATTTCTTAATTACAGTTTGTGCCCCTTCTCCCATCAAATCGATGTATCAGGTTGCCTGGGGCTAGCCATGGTCCTGCTGGATTATGTTCACAAATAAAGGTTTTCTGTTAATTCCCCGAATGTTCAGGCCATCCAGCAATCCTGCATCAGACAGGAGTGTCGAACCAGAAGAAACTCACATGCTCTCACCGCTTTGGATGAGCGGGACAGTCACCTCACCGAGAAAGCCCACCGGCCACAAGCACATCTCATCTTCAGCAGATCAAGCATTTAACTATTGCTGTTTATTGTATTTCTGACATTTTGAAGTCACCTCAAATAGACCAACCAAAGATTGCACCCTTTTATAATCAACAACATAGCACTTACATAGTTAGGCCACCTACCCCACTCCCTCCCCATGTCCTCTATTTCCCTTCACCCTCACAATATTAAAAGGCAGATGTAATTATTTGTATTACACAAAACTGTGTAGATTTATTATGTATTACATGCATTATTGAGAGTGTAATTGAAGCAAGACACATGGTTTGTGAATTACCTTTAGAAAAATGAAAGAAACACTTTAGACAGCCACAGAGGACAATGATCAGCAATGGGTCTTCAGGCAGATGTTATCAAGTCCACACAGCACATGTCTGTATCCATGTTTTCCTGGGCGCCTATATTATTCTCTTCACCATCGTGTTCATCCTATGTCATCATCCTCCCTGGCCTATTCTCAGATACCCAAACCCTTCCGATACGCCCCATATCATCTACAGCCTCCATTTGTGTCAAGCTTACCTCCTTGCATCCCGTTGAATGTCCTTGCAATATCCCATTCTTTCTCCATCTTCCTATATGTGTGTATCTGATTTATAAAGCACAAACTTAGCTGGGAGGCCACAAAGCGTTATATATAGGGGACACACTCAAGGGGTTCTAAGTAGGGTGCATGGGTATCAGAAGAGCTGGGATGGGTAACGAGAGCAAGCAATGAGGGTCATTGAGAGAGGGAAAAGTAGGGGCGAGTGGAGAAATCAGTAATTGGGAAGATCTTCTTTGAACAGAAGTGTCTTCAGGCCCTTCCTGAAGGGTACGGTGGAGGGTACCAGTCTTATCCGCATTAGGAATTTGCTCCAGAGACAGTGTCGAAAGTGGGAAAAAGCCTGCATCCCGCTGTTTTCCCTTGTGCAGCGCTTTGTTTCCAATCTGGTGATGTTGTGGCTTCTGGTGGTGTGATGCTGAGTTTCTCCACTGGCTAGAGTGGTGTTTTTAGGTGTTGTGTTGTGAATGCCTTGTAGGTGGTGCTGGCTGCTTTCAACATGAAGCATGCTTGAAGGAGTAGCTAGTGCAATTCCTGTCATATCCCTTCAGGTGCACTTCTCCCTCTTGACCCCTGGCCCTGACACCAAGCCATTTCACCAGCCCGTTCATTGTCCCTCCCCTCCATGTTGAGTGAACTCCCATGGCCACACCATGCAAAGTAAAAACTGGTATCTGCTCCCATGCTTGGTTGGCTGCTTTAGGAGCACAATGCCCCAACCTGTTGCATGTTGTTAAGCAGTCTATTGGCCACGTAATGAAAGTCACACATTTGTAATGGAAATCAAAAGGACAACTCTCATTTACAGCTATGCTCAAATATACAATCCACTGGATATGTGAAGAAGATTACTAAGAGGTGTGTAATGAGATCACAGGAATCCAGGGGACACTCAAGGGAGAGAAGGTGATCCTTGATCCAATCTAGATGCTTGATCATTTGGTGGGACTGCACTTGATTCCAGGGACTAGGGAGTTCAAGTGGTGGGGAGGGTGACGGAACGAAAATATGATCCAATACAGAGTAGAGTGGGGGGGTTAGGTTGAGGAGGACCTGTCAATGATGAATAGGGTGTACAGTTTCTACTTGTTATTTATAGTTTTTGTGGAATGATCATCTTTCATTGAAGTAATAGAACCCGAGGAGGGGGGCTTTATCGGTATGGTAATGCACCCGGGGTGATAGTTCCAACGCTGAAGGAAGCAAGGGCTTTAACATAGCCCTTGGGGCATTATCAGACCGCTAATGCCCCCTTCTGAGGGTTCTATTGCTATTAATACCCCGGTACATTGTAGTGGGGTACTAATATTATTTTTATTAGAGTTTGAGAAACGTCATTGAAGCCTTTTCTCGACTTGAGAAAAAAAAATGCCCACCACGGATTGTCCCGAAGGTACTACACATAGTCTCTTTTCTCTTTCCATGGCGGCCATTGAACTTAACGGAAAAAAGGGAAAAACAAACAAAGAAAATGGCCGCAATGGAAAGGAGAGAAGGAACTACAGACAGTCCCTTCTCCCTTTCCATGGCGGTCAATGAAAACATGTAAAAATCCAAAATGGCCACCATGGAAAGGGGGAATGGACTGCAGCTAGTCCCTTCTTGTTTTCCATTGCGGCTAATTGCGGGACAGAAATGCGCAGGGAACAGTCCTGTTCCCCGTGCCAGGTAGGGACAACCCAGCCGAAGGTAAGTGGGGAGAGGGAGGAGGGGTCTTGAATATGTGGAAAAGTAGGGTGGGGGGAAAAGGGCGTGGGGAGCAAACTTAACTGATTCCTTTTGAAGGAAGATGGCGGCTTCCTGTTCGGGGCAGGCTTGAAACAGGGTCTTATACTGTGTGGTAAGGAACCATTCCAAGCCTCCTCATTGGCTGGGAGGCCACCACACCACCCTCTCCAGTGCTAAGTCCCGGAAACACCAGGGCTCAGGAAATAAGACGCAAATTCCAGTTTTCTTGGTTTGCAGCATCTCAGGCTTTATAACGTGAGATATTATCAATTCCTCGATCACATACGTCAACGATCAATGTTCGGCGAAATGATAGCACTAGCTGGGTGTAAGAGACAAGCTCACGAAGAAGATAGACTTCCCTACCACTTTGAGCGCATTTAGAAAGGGCGGAAATAATGTTCCGGTTCCAGCTCAAGCCTACAAATGCAAGCGGCCTAGAGAAACATTACTCTCGCAAGGAAATCGCCAATCCATCAATGCCAAAAACATACTATGTAATCAAAAGATTTTTCATGTTCAGATTAATTTAGTGTAATACAAGTCTAAATATTACATAAGCCTTTTTGACATTGAAATATATGGCTGGGGGACTCAAGCTGCAGATGTGGCGAGCCCCTGAATGACAGATGGGCAGGCACCCCTGTTGACTGCTTTATCCGCGCTCTGTCATTGTGCTGGTGGCAGATGGCTGCAGAGATAGTGGGAAGAAAAGGCTTTGATAGTGTGCAAGAATCGACGGAAGCGTCTGGTAGCCCAAATGCATCGGCCATAACGCCGTAGCCCCAGTCTCTTAAGAAACCAAACTGGTCAGCATAGCACAGCTGCGCATATGAATAATGATGGTGTGCCAGTCCAATGCATTTATCATCGCCCATGTCACAGGCAGCATCTAGAATATATATGGGTGAATAAATATATATATATATATATGCTTTAATAGTCAGCTAATGAACAGGGTATTTTTCTTATGTTGACTGCACGCCTTGTGCCTTGTAATAATGAAGCACCGAAGACGTTGAAAGAGTGTTCAGACCTTGCTCTTAACGCGAATGAATGCATGTGTAGGGCATGGTTTTTTATTGGGCACCTGCTTTCATATTCTGGATTGCAGAAGTCAAAGCTGGACAGCTCGCCTCCCTTCTGATGCGTTTCAGGTCACAGTGGCTGCTTCCCACACCCCGCTGTGCTAATAAAGAAGAGCAGTGATCTTTGGCACAGATCACAGGTGAGTCTGCATCTGCTGGAGGCGCTGGGGTATAGATAGGGAGTCATGTGCATTATAGGAACCAAGTGCGGAACTTCACGTGCCATAAATCATCCGCATGCTCTGTGTCAGGGAGACTAAGAACAGGCACTCGTATTTCCGTCCATGCGGCTGCAGAATAGACGCACGCCTTTGGGTTCAATTTACTTGGGATCACAATCTGTATTGTCTTCCGTGACCAATGAAATCGAATCAGGTGCTCCGGCACATTGCATTGCAAACTTATGTGAACACAATAAGATGGCAATGTGGATAGCCGACCTGATGTGAACACAATCAGATGGCAAGATGCATAGCCGACCTGATGTGAACACAATCAGATGGCAAGATACATAGCCGACCCGACCTGATTTTGCTTAAAAGCGGAGAAGCAAACAACAGCAGCCCAGGGAATGACTAACGGAGCAGAGATACCTGGCACCGCGAGCGGCACTTACCACATTCTGAGGCAAGTTGCACGGGGCTATGGTCAGACATGTGGAACTGTTATGGGGAGATTGCGAGATAAACACAACACTTATGTAAACCCGTGCGCACGCTGTGCAGACACTTTCCAGTGTACGAGCTGCACGGTCCGAAGTCTCGGATGAATGAAGGCCTGCTTCTTTAATTGCGAAAAAGAAAGGGAGGAAACAAAGGAAGGAAGAGAGGGGAGGAAGCGACGGGAATGGAAGGGAAAGGAAGGCAACGCCAGGGAATGGGAAGGAGGAAGAGAGGAGGGAAGGGAAGGGAAAAGGAAGGGAGAGGTTGCAAGGAAGGAAGGATAAGCAACTGTGAAACGTTTTGTAGCCCGCTAGTTAATTTAACAAAACAAAACATAACAAATAGAGGTCTTTGTTCAAAAATATCCCCTTAATGTTCTTTACAAGGGCGCAACCTCATAAACATGCTTTTCATATGTCGATTCCTTTCCACGAACGCTCCCATTGCATTACGCCTGCTCCCGAACACTTCCGGAGGAAGTGGGGGGAAGCGGGTAGTTTGGCTGGGGAGGAATGCCCTGTCTCAGCAGAAGACTTTGGGGTAGACTCGAAGGTAGAGGTGGATATGTGGGCCTTCTGAAGAAGGAGCTGCATAGACATGGTTTTCCTTCGGTTTAAACACAGTTTTGTTAATTTGTAATGTGTATTGGGGAAATTGGGATATATTCAGCGAACACTGACAGTGATAATAGTATGTGCAAGTAAACCTTCCTTGTAAAAATGTGCTAAAAGCAGAACACCATACATTATTCACGCGCCAATAAGCATCAAATTATGAAACGTAAAGTCAAAAACCGCAGAGATATTATTGTCTGGATCTACTTAAACATGTCTTTTTATTTCTCTGGGAAGTCTTTTGGGGCACTAATTCGCCAAAGCCTCCCCGAGCTATAGACATCTTGCAAAGATAGAACCAGTGCCACAGACCAGACCGAATAACCATGCAATTGCCCTTCTCTGTGGAGTCCTGGATACACGGCTTGGACTTGGAAGTCATAGCACTTCACATACAAGTTCGACTTGAAAGTAGAACTATGTTTTCTACCTCTCCACAGACAAGCACTGTTTCGGTTCTCACTGCTATTCTGGCTGTTGGTAATATGACTCTAGCTCTGCGAGACTTTGGCAAGTTAATGGGTTGTGCATCTTCCAATATTGTGCCACCTGTACGTTATTATAATAACAATACTATGCCATGTGCATAGTGGTGTTATCTAAGTTGCTTTGCATGGAACATTTTCGTATGCAATTATTATTGCCCAATTGATAAATATACTCACTTTATCAACCTGAGAAGGATCAAAAGCTGACTCAAACTTGCCAGGAAGTTCACACACAGATCTTAAAAACAAGCACTCAACCTACTAGCTTATGTTGCCAGCACTGATATGTCCTTAAATATGTTGCTCGTCACAGTATAACTCAAGATGTTTTGCATAATGATACACACCTGTTGTTCAGTGTTCAATTAGACCACATTGCAGCCCCCTTTTCACATGAGCCCAAATATGATCTTAGATCTGCTTTATATGTGCTAGAAGTGTATTTACCCTTGTCCACTTGCATTAACTCATCTAAAGCAAGAGCTGGGAGGCAGAGGCATAGACAAGGAAGTGCCTGAGTAGGCAAGGCCCACCCAAAATATGTAAATGCCCACTCAGCAGCACTGTGTGGGCATTTAGAGATGTTAATGCCACTATGGTGGCCCAACTACATTAGCTTCAGGCCCCACTTGCTAGAAAATCTTGGCTACGCTTCTGCTGGGAGGGCTCTTTCGGTCATTTCATCTTTAGTTTTGGCTTTTAGGTGGTACTTAAGCAGCACAAATAAGCGAAGAGGGTGTTGTTATTTCAGAAGGGACACAACCTGTGGGCGTGGTTTGATGCTTATACGCCTTTATATGCCCATTGATTGTCCATGGCCATGCTACTCCATTTGCGATTGCCACCCACTACCTTCCCCTCTTGCCAAAAAGACAACCTCCTGAAATCTCTTTGAGGTAGCTCTATCAAGCAGTAACATACAACGTTGACCTGCCGGTGTTATTTCTAATCAGTATTCTGATACTTAACAGCTTAATTGTACCTGTAAATGTGCTACTGGTCTAATAAATTATCTTAACCAGGTGCGCCTTCAGACATTTGAGCAGTTTGAGTGTCCGAATATTTGTCCTTCGTCTTGACGTCCTATTAAAAACAAGCACTGGTCAAGTCAGCCATTTTGGTTTGGGTACGGGAGCAACACTTTTGGCTTTGTCAATGCTTGTTAGTACTAGCTCTGTGTGAGAGCAAATAGTTACCAGGCAGGTTGCATCCTCCATTTCCATTTGTTCTTAGAATTTACTTCAAAAGAACAGTTGAACTGGTTCATCTAGAATTTTGGTAGAACTTAAAGCCCTTTGAACAATTCAGCCTACACAGTGCAATATCTACTAGCCCAGAGCATCTACTAACATCACCATAGCACCTCCCCTTGGAAAAATAATGAACACATGCTTCATATTTTATGACCATCCTGCCCCTGAACGAGGAAAATTCTGGGGATTAAACAGCTGAGGAAGATTCAGTTACACCTAAAATTTGATATTCACTTGTTCCGATGATAATGTATTTCTCAAAACAGAATATCGTCTATATAGCATAATAACAATTGCGCCAAAACCGTAGTGTACAAAAAAACATATCTTAAACAATTATTTGTTAGAGATGATTTTAATAAGAATGCAATAACATTGGGGAGTGTAAGGGTTTGTTTGGTGCGTTGGGGCCAGAGGGGAGCAGGTTTGCATGGGGATTTCCCCCTATACTTTGACAGAATGAAATCGAAAAGATTCTTGAAATTGGGGGACAAGGGCAAAGGCTTGATGGACGTGGATGGGAGTTTGGGAATGGACAAGGCTTGGGTGAGGGATACACTGTTCTTGTACAGTATTATTTGGGGACTGTTATTTAGATTTTCCAATGGAGTCTAAAGTAGTATATTTAACTGAGCAGTATTTTGAAAAATAAAATACAGTTTTTAGAACAGTAGTATATTGTGGAAGAAAAACACATTGACCCACTGAAAAAAGCCCATCAAACACAGACTGCAAGGAATAATCCAATCTAGCAATAGCAAGACAAATGTATATACAAGATCTATGACTAAACACGCATTGGCAATGCCAACTGTTTGGGCTTTTGTATAGGCATGGGAAAGGCACTTGCCAGGCACAACAGTGGTGTTATTAACTCCCCATTGATGGTAGCAGGTGGAGAATGGTGCGAGGTCCCAGGCATCAAATAGCAATGCCTGACAAATGCAGACTACGTATACATAAGCCAAAACTGTTGGCTTTGCCAGTGCTTGTTTTCAACAGGACGTCAATGAAGAATAAGCAGAGTGTTTATAAATTGAGGGGCTGAAGACGGACCTGGTGAGACATTCTTCTTACAAAAGTTGCAAGTTTACAACTCAAATTAAATCATTGGGCCTCATTACAACCCTGGCGTTAAGGGGTTAACGGCGCCGTAAAAGGCTACGGCGCCGTTAAACCCTTAACGCCAGATTCCCACTTTAACGCCTGCTTTTTGCAGGCGTTTAAGTCCAAGGCGCTAAGCGACCTTGGTGCTAATTACGGCACCGTAATTTACGGTGCCGTAATTAGCGCCTTCCCCATTCCCATTGAGCCCTATGGGCCAAAAATGGGAATGGGGAAGGGGCCATGGTGAATGGGTATTTACCGCCCCGCCACCCTTGGAATGGGGCGGTAAATCCGCCATCCACCATGGCGGAATCCGGCATGGACCATGGTGCTAATAGCACCATGGTCCAACGCCAGGGTTGTAATGAGGCCCATTGACTCTAAAAAGACTGTTTTGAAAAAAACACTGGCAGGCACTTTAAGTGCAAAGTTTGATGGTCAGACTTGCTTAAAGTGAGTTCAAAGAGTTCCCATGAGTTGGTGTTTTGGGCGGGGAGGGGCAGAACATGGGTGGGAATGGCCATAGTGTTTAGTATGGCCATGGGCAGTCAATAGGTGGGCACATACCCAAAAAACACTGACAGACCCTGTGCCATTCCTCCCTATCTGTACTATAATGCAATAGTTTTGGCTTATAGGTGTCGCAAGTGACACCTAATAGCCCATTCTGAAAAGGTCAATGTCAGATAGGTTTGGACAGTCCATTTTGTCAGTCTACCAGCCAATTTGATAGACTTGGTAGACTTGGGTACATTGCTCTCAATACTCTCCAGACGCTGCAGGAGTCCCACCATCCAGCGAATGCAGAGGCACTGATGGAAACCACGACAGGTATCTCAACAGTTCTATCCTTAATGCTGAGCCCATTCTGCAAAGACCCGCACCTCGACAGCTTTGTTAAATAAAGCAGGCTGCCTAAGGGTTGTTGGCATTGCTATTGCTTCTACACTTACTTCGATAGCTGCCTGCCATGGACTCAGTCACACAGACATTCTCTCACCATGCAGAAGCTCTAGCACCTCAAGGCCCGAGAGAACATCAGACTCCGAGCAGCTCTCTACAAAGCGTAATAGGGATTGGGCACACAGACTGCACATGTGCAAGCTGAGTATCTAGTTGGGATTCAAGGCCTCCGTGTACACACAATCGTACATGCAGAGATACATTTCTCACTAATGGCTACTGGAAATGTGGCAACCTTTGTTGCACAATGCAAAAACAGCCTTGAATAATGGAGGTGTTTATTATATTTGTTAAAAGCATCACACAGGTTGCACTGGATTTCCCTACAGAAAACTGAGAAATATGTGCCACCATAAAGCTAAGTTAAACTACATACATCATGGTTTGTATAGATTTTTAATTTGAGGTTTCATTTCATTTGAAGATCCAATCTGACCTCATATGGATTCTTATTTTGGGTTACCTGAGCCTTTCTAGATACACCAACACATCCAGTGCGTTTCTAAACCACAAAAGGAGACGTTTTTTCTACCATTACTAACTAAAGAGCCAGTCAATAATGGTAATTTACTAACCCAAACTTGACATGTGAGCCCAGAATGCAGGGAAGTGTGCATATACGTGGCAAGTAACACTGTCAAATGTCATTGACATGGTCATCATTGGTATGGGCACATACATTTCAAAGCACTGCCACACCCTACTGCCCCGTTCTCCCTGTCTATTTATGTTACAGCACAACCTACCATGAACATTTCATAGAAGAACACCCCACTGGACCTGGCAGTTAAGAAGGAAGACATGTGCTATGTAAGTGATTTCAACCCGGCACTCCACCTAAGTCAATGCCTAGCGTGTGATGCACAGTTGGAACCCTTAATTATATATTTCTGTCTATAAGTTATTTTATTTCTGAATGATGTACCCTTATATCACGACCCTCTCTTTGAATCCCCCCCGGTCTCACTGAACCAAGAAGAAGGTTGTTTTGCAAAGTTAAAAGATTTATTTTATGAATTTGAACAATACATATATATCACACTATTTAATGTTTATACAAGGATCACCAATGGGTGATATTACAATCAACAATCTCTTTAATCAGAAGGAGTATGGATAAGAAAAATCATGCAGCACAGAATAAAACGTTGTGTGGGTTCAGTCAAATGCAATGTCACTATTTCCCCCTGCACACTACTCAATTCACCCCAATATGCAATATAGAGATGGAAGGGGAGAACACAGGTTTCAGGAAATACACACTCAACAAATACAGTTCAATCCCAATTCCCCCCAGCAAGCATAGAGAGAAACAGGAATGCTTTCAAACAGGTCACATGCTTTTGAATGTGGTTTTGAATGAATGGGAAAAACACTGAAAAATGAATTTAATTCTCGAAATTGGATTCAAAACTAGTGGGAGCCGCTTTGTATAGTTTCAGGTAAACACTAGCAATGATGATTGAATAACTAGCAGATTGAAAACTGAATTCTGAGGTCAAATGTAAAGAATAGCTGTTTTACACATGATGAAATTAAGCCAAACGACAAATTTGCGGCAAACTTTTCAGCGTGCGAGAAACACAATTACCGAACAACTGTAAGGAGTTGGACTGTGTTTCTAGATTCCTTTGAAAGCTGAGGATGTTAGCTTCAATTTGATACTTACATTTCGTTTCTTTGACTGCACGGTACATAAGTTATGAAGGTTTTAGTAGAGGTCGATTTTTTTCAGAAAGAGTCAAGATTTTCAAATGGAAGATGCGCTTTTGAATTACAAACAAGGATTTCTTTACACTAGGGAGTCTATGAAGCCACAAGCTACACGACAGCACAGCCACCTTCCCAGTGACGCCCCCAGGTGGTTTCTATCTGCCAAGATGCTTGTCTTTCTTCAGCAAATATATTAACGCAAAGATGATATTATCACTACAATTATCAAAGAACTATATGGATAAGGGAAAGATTTAGGAAAACAAAAGACATTTTCTACAATGCAGTTCTGGATATGATAGAATGGGTTGGATTACCTAAGGATAAGATACTGGCTATGGACAATTCTATCCTATAGATACTCGCAACTATTGTTTGGAATAGACCTGTCAAAGATCTGGTCAAAGGTTCGGACTGGAATTCTGCTAGCCCACCGGACAGGATTCAGGCACTTGGTTCTGCACTCAGCACGGCACTCTGGACACTGCACGGCCTCTGGACTGGATCTGACGGGTTGGTTCTGGGTTGCAGCTATCAGGTTACAGCTCTGCTCTACTGGTTTGGATCTCTGGGTTCTAGCAAAAGTTCCTGGCAAGAAGCAGAAACAGCACAGCCAGGCTGTTCGATTTGTGGTGTTCTCCTTGGAAGTCTGGGGTAAATCAGGTTTCAAGATTTTAAAGGCCATCTGAGAAGGGTTCAGCTTTGGAATGGGACCTCTCTGCTTTCAAAGTTCTGGAGTGTTGGATCTGGGTTTTTCCTGCAGAGCGCTTCGTCAGTAAATCAGTTGATGGGTGAACCTGTGTGTCTCTAGGTCCTAACCTGTCCCTATTTTTGTATTTTCCAAAGGGGTGAGTAGGCTGAATTATACTAAGCACACCCTCTAGCAATCCTATTGGTTAGGGTTTGTCCTCTCTCCTGATTTGAGAAGGAACACATGGTTTCATGATGATGCAGTATTTTACAATCCAGGGAGTACCTCCCCTTTGTTTCTGTACAGTAACTCTATTGTTCACATAAATCATATTTACAATATCACCAACTTGCTAACAATACATATTTACATCACAGATTTAGTAGAGCAAGTATCCGTCTGAGTCCCAGCCCAATGAGAGCTTTGGTTCAAATTTGACAGTTTTCCGTGCTTTTGGTTGGTTACCCAGTGCCAGATCTGTCCACATTTTTCTACATATATGCACATGACATCTGGGCTTAATCCTGTGAAGTTTCATATTTCTAGCATCATCACAATTGCTACAAAATCGAATTATCTGTAGTCCTGTCTCTGAACACAGCACAGAGCTCAGAGTAGCTTCATACTGTGGGCAGCATTTTGCTGTTAACCTATAATTTACAGAATTTTACAAAATTGTGCACAGTTCTCTAGGAGTCTTTTTCAAAAAGATATTTCCTTGAGGTTTAAGATACACAAATCTGTCTGGTCCCGCCCCCAAGGTTTGGCTGGATCCAGAGCACTCTTGGCCTCTTCCTGCTGGCAGTTAGTTTCTGTTGACACCTGAATTTGCTTTCCCTTTCAGTCCAGGAAGCCTATTGTCTCTCTCCCAGAGAAGCAGAGCAAAATCCCCTCCTGCTTTCATTAACATCTAAATGATAGTTACTGGGCAGAGAGCAAAAGGGAAGGCACCTTTGTTTGGGGCAAACTGTGGAATGTGCCTTTGAAGTACTGTGGCTGACATCAGTTCACTTTAAAATACTTGGTTTAAAATTGTCTTTTCTAAATAAACTTTACATTTTCAACAAATATACACACAGAGCTCTAATTCCAGTCTTTTTAAAACATAGAAATTGAATAGTAACAACCTATATTGCTTTTGATGGCAAGTCTCTTCTTTTCCACAATTTGATCTTAATGTACAAGTCTAAACTAACAGTATAAGTAATGACAGCTTTCATACAGGCAGGCGGTGTTACTGCGCCCATATCTGACATATTTTTCCATCAAGCACCTTTTTGAATGTGGATATTCTTGTGATGAAATCTGCTTCTCCTGACATTGTGCTTATGGGGATTCCTTAAATAAGGTGATGGTTAACAGCCAACAAGGATGTTGGATCTTTTCTGATGTTTGGGAAACATTATTTTGCAATTTCAACAGCCAAGGAAAAAAGGATTTTAGAGCACTTCTGGGTTTTCCTGGCAATGAAGCACTGCCTTTTCAGGTAGTTCCATTTCACTCTGTGGGCAGCCCAATGACAGGTTTTGGCATTGTGGTCTCCTGTTCTACCACTGACACAGGAAAAAAAGATAGGCAGCCTATTTTTCCGGTTTCTCTGCACACTTCACAAAGATTTTTAGCGCGCATAGGGCTTTTGGCGGCCATTCTGTTGTTTCTGATTAAAGCAGCACATAGTGATGTTGCAGGGCAGATCCTAGTGGGTCAGAACATCCCACAAGCCCCCCCTCGCTATTTGGCTTTGATTGTCCATCAATGGGAAGTCACGAGACTGGGATGATCAGTCTCTTTTCTTTTGGTTCAAATGACAAAATTGCATCATCTTTTCTTTTGGTTCAACTGGCAAAGTTCATCAGATTCTCCCATCAGGGGTGGATCGACCAGTTCTCCTCGCCCAGTCCTGATGTGAGTATGGAGCGATACCCAGGGCCCCTTGGATCTTTGCTTCTGGTCCCTGGGAAGTCCTCCTTAGTTTTAGTCTCCATGGTTTCCAACTCTAGGATGACAAACCAAAAACATATTTGTAGACATTTCCCCACCACTATTGATGTAGTGGGGTGGACACATACATTTGACATATCAGGACACATTTTTCTATTGGCAATTTATTGACTCTATTGATGGAATATTTTTATAGTGGGAATTCTAGGGAGCTGGAGTGACCACCTCTAGGGTTCCAGAAGACTCCTCCAGTTGCTTCAGAGTGTGCCTAGGATGGCAATACTTCAGTTGGTTAATAAGGACCCACTTATCTTCCCCCTCTGCCAAACTGCTTTTGGGGATGCGGATTATGTAGGCGACTGGTGAGATTTTGTCTACAATTTCAAAAGGACCCCTCCAGCTGGGCAAAAATGTGCGCTGTTTGGCCTGGTTCCTTTGGAAATTGTAAGTAGACCCGGTCTCCTAGATGGTATTCTTTTCTAGTAGTCTTTAAGTCATAGTGGGTCTTCATGCTGTCTGCAGATCTTTCTAGAGTTCGCTGAGCATAGGCAAAAGCATGTTGAAGGTGTTTTCTTAGATTTTCAACATACTCATGAGTTGTGGAGGCATTGATCAATGTCTGCACTTGGGTTCTGTAGAGCAGATGCTAAAGAAGCACCAAACGGTGACATTTTAGTTGCAGATGAAGGGGTAGATCTGATGGCCATTAGGGCAAGAGGTAATCGAATATCCCAACTTGGCCCAGAATCTGCCACAAACTTTTTTAATATGCTCACAATTGTCTTGTTGTATCTCTCTACTGCACCACTAGAGGCTTGCCGTTTGGCAATGTGTAATTTCCGTTTGACCCCAAGTATCTCCCACATCTTTGTCATTACTTCGCTAGTAAAGTGGCTACCTCGGTCTGACTCGATCCTTTGGGGTAGTCCAAAACGTGAGAAGATGTGGTTGATCACCAGGGCAGCTGCTGTTTCTGCCTTGCAGTTTGGGGCCGGGAGACATTCCACCCACTTAGTAAACAAGCATGTCACAGTCAACATGTACTTATTAGCCCTAGAGGAACGAATCACGGGCCCGATATAATCGTCTTGTAAATCTGACCAAGGCAGTGTCATCCCCCTCTTTTGGAGAGGCGCATGGTGTATGAGGGATGTTGGCTGAAATTGTGCACACATACAAGACACCCCTTCAAGTACTGGTCGAGGACCTGCCCCATGTGTGGCCAGTATGCAACCTCTCTTAAGATTTCAAGTGTTGTATGAAACCCCCTATGACCGGCTGTGGCCGCATCATGGGCGTGACTTAACATCAGGCTTCGGAATGAGGTAGGGACCACCCATTGATCATGGCCAGCTAGGGATCTCCTTACCAACAAACCGTCTTGGATTCGAAACATTTGTGGACATTTCATCAACACTCTGAGGTCCTCTTTCCCAATGTAATCAGTATCCGTCAGGGGAGAATTCTCAGGGTCCTCAATATATTCATAAAACTTACCAATTATTGGATCCCCTTTTTGAGCCGTGATAAATCAGCATCTGGGGTCTCCTTACTCCATTGTGCAGTTGAGAGTTCATTGTGTGCATTTGTCTAGGACCTAGTGATAGCAGTGACCTGGATTTCCCCCAACAGGGACTCAATCTCAATTAGATCCCCTTGGATGGGTCCGGTTTTGACCAGCTGATCAGCTAAGTCATTTCCAGTTTTGTCTGGTCCCTCTACTTTAGAAAGACCCTTGATCTTTTTCCAGTAGGTGGTCATCCCATTCGAGGTGACCAGATCATCAATGTTTTGAATTAATTTCCCATGTTTCAAGGGTTTGTTATTAGCATATAGCATGCCTCTGGTTTTCCAGTTAACCAGGTGCTCCACGAACCCATTTCGTACATAATTCGAATCTGTGATTATGACCAGTTCGTGAAGTTGGTGTTGGACAGCAGTGAGGGTGGCTTGATGACTACTTCAGGGACCAATCTTGTACCCAGCGGAGGGTTCTGGGGTCTCATTCACCCATGCATTCCCTATGCCGGCCACAAGTTCTTTTTCCCCGTTGTCAACATGGTAAGAGCATCCGTCCCCATAGACAGTGGGCATTCCCTCACACTTGTCCTCTTCAAAGACTTTGTGTGGGGAATTAAAGTATGCCTCCATGTTGGCCTTGATTTTTAGACTCTCGTCCTCGAGACAGTTTTCTCTGTCACAATCATGCAAGTCAGCCAGACCTTGCGCGAGGGGACTCTTCTTGTTTTGGCCATATCTGACCTCCACAGGAAATCCTTGCATTGACAGAATCCAGGAAGTAATTCGGGAATTACTTACATTTACGGCCCGGATTCTGTCACTTTGGAGATATTGCAGAGGCTGGTGGGGAGTCTCCACTATGATGTGTTCCCCCTGGTTAAACGGGCAGTAATTCTTCAATGCCCACACCGTTGTCAGGAGTGCCTTCTCACAATCGTTCAATTTTTCCTCCACAGAGTAAAATGTTTTACTCGCATAGGAGATTACTTTATTGACCTTGTCATGCTATGGTATAATACTGCAGTCAAGCATGTATTAGAGAACCCTGTCTCCAAGAAGAACTCCTTGTTTTTGACAGGGTAAGCTAGGCAAGGCACTTGTGAGAGGCTTCTTTTGAGTTGTCTTACTGCCTCAGCTTGTTCTGGACCCCACTCCCACTTGACCCCGCCTTCAAAAGATGGATCAGGGGTCTTGTGATCTCTGTGTAGTCCTCAATTAACTTTCTGCTGTAATTAGTCAGTCCAAGGAGGCTCCTTATTTCCTGCAGAGTTGTGGGGTCTTTCAATTTCTGGAGTGATTCCACTTTCTTTTCCTGGGGACAGGGACCCTGAGGAGTAATCTCACGCCCCAATAAATTGACACGGGTTCTACACCACTGTGCCTTTTGAAAGGAAAGTTTTGCTCCGGCAGCCCTCAACTGTGTCAGAACATAACGGATCTCCACTATGTGTTCCTCCATAGTCGAGCCTTTGATGAGAATATCATCTACATAAGCCAGGTTACCCCTTTCACCCAGGACGGGCATGGCCTCATGTAGAAAAATGTTGAATTAATTGCCGGAGTTGATGTATCCAAAGGGAGTCCGGGTCCATGTGTACTGCTGCCCTCCGAAGGTGAAGGCCAGCTTGTATTCGTCCTCCCTACTGACAGGCACAGTTCAGTATCCATTGGTCAGGTCTATTGCAGTGAATACCTGTGACCCCTGGATCTGGGCCAGCCCTTGGTCAATGTAGGGAAGAGGTCATCGGGAAGTATGGACCCGTTTGTTGAGCTCTCTAAGGTCGGCGCAGAGTCTCCACTGGCCGTTTTGCTTCAAAATCCCCAGCACCGTATTATTGAAGGTGCTGTGGACTGGACGGATTATCCCACGGGACTCATGGCTCTTAATTATTTCAGTAAAGGACTCCATTGATGCGAGAGGCAAGCGATATTGCTTCACAAACACTGGAGTCATGCCAGGGTCCATGGGAATTGTTGTTGTGTGGATGTCGGTGCGACCACAGTCATATGAGTCCACCGCAAAGAGATCTTGAAAATCCAAGAAAACTCGTTTCAATCTTTGCCTTTGCTCCAGAGTCTCACAGGCATCAGCTAGGTTGAATCTCTCTTCAACCATCTGCATGAAGCCTGGAAAGACTTCTGGATTTGCTATCTCAGTGGCCTCCTCCAGCTGGGCGGAGAAGTCCCTGGTCAAAGTGCTGATTTGGACTGGTGGATTCAGGTGGGGAAGGCAGTCCTTGCAGACTTGGAAAATCACCTCATCCCTCCTGAAGTCACAGGTCACATCTTCCTTACCATAAGGGCAGGAAGTGTACACCAGGAAGTTACCCCCATGCCAGGTAAAGATCCTGTTTGGTGTTGTGTTGTCATCATTATCACTGTCAAAACAGTCCTTGGGGATTGGTCCTAACAGTTCATTGCCTAAATCTATGTAAAAATGTCAGTCATCAACCGCCATTCCAATAATGGTGCCTGCAGCTAGAGTGATACTCTTTAAGTCGCTGTTATCCACCTCTAATGGAATGGTCTCATGTTCTATATTGACAAGTGGTGTTGGGTTTACCCCCAACCATTGCTGTTGGAAATAAGCATTAAGATGGTAGGCATCAGGGTTTTTCAATTTCTGTCCTCTTTTAACTTTCACTTCCAGGGAGAATTGTCGGGTCCTTTCTTGGATGGTGACTTCCTCTCCAATGTGAATTTCAACTGCATAAGGCAGCAGTTGAGCTGACCCTAATGCTTTCTCTGGGTCATCAAAGCCCATGGGATTATCCACTAATCGGGACCAAGCTTTGAAGTTTATTAGGTCCAAACTAATGGCAAAGCGATTGAGAATGTCACTGCCTAAGTAAAAGGCGGCAGTGACGTCTTGCACAACCCAACAATTATGGCTATGCTCTTGTTGCCTATGGAGATTTTGAGCATACACATGCTTGGCAGGAGATGTTTGGAATTGGGTGTTTCCGGGTCCATTTTCCATTTGCCTATCAGTTTAAATGTGCGAATGGCTGGATCTTTTGGGAGTTTGCAGAACATGGCCTTGCTGATGAAGCTCTTACCGTTTTTCACACAGACTTGGGCGAGAACAGAGTCCTTCCCTTCATTTAACCGAATAGGGATGAACAACTGCTCTCCAATTTTCTGAATATCAGCCAGGCTTTGAGCTAATTTCGCACCTTTCTGGACTATAGGAGTGGGAATGTCTGATTATGGATTGGTAAAGAATTGGAATGCCACCTTAGACTGGAAGGAAGGTTGATTTTCAGACATAGAGCGGACCCCCCCCATCACCTTTTTGTTGTCCTACTGCTATTACTGTCACGTATGGGATTTGGTTGTTCTGGAAGTGAAATTCTACTTGGTCAGATTTTTGTTCAACCATGTGGCAGGTGCCGTTTAAACTAACATGGTTGACATTCTGTTTTAATTTTATTGGTCGGCTAGTCTGGGTCCAGAGGACCTTGTTTATGCAATCTATTAGGGTGACAACCTTCGCAGGAGGTCATTCCCTAGTAAACAAGGGGTGCCCTCTGGAGTTACAACTATGACCGGGTGCCTCACCTTGGTCGCCCAATTTTAATGTCCAAATCCGCAGTCCCCTCGACAGGAATTTCCTTCCTGTCAAAGTTCTGAAGTTGTCCAGGAAGAGGGGTGAGAGGAATTTGGTATTCCTCCCCCCTTCCTGAATTCAGTTTATCAAAGGCCGTTTTGGACAGAAGGGTCGCTTGGGATCGGGTGTCCACCAGTGCCAAAATGGTACCCTCCGCTGTATTTGGACCGGGGCATAGAATATTCCCTCCTTCTCCTCAAGGGGGCACAGATAATTTACATTTTTGGACAACTGGTGGGTTAGTTTTCTAGTTTTGGACACTGATAGAGATTTGGGCAGCACTCTGTGGAGAGTCTTGGGAATCTGAAAAGAAAAGGTGGCAACTAGATATGGGAGAGGTTTTGGGCTCCCCTGGTTCTGGTGACTTGGAGGCAGTCAGCATGATTGGTTTGAACCAGGGGATTTTCATGTTGTTGGTTCTGGGGTTGGATGATGGGCGGCGTTAGCTCAGTCCCTACATCTACCCAGTCTGGATTTGAATCCTTTGGGACCATTTCTCTTTGGGAAGAGTTCCCCCATCTCTGAAGGAGAAGATCCTTTTCCCAGGATCCTCTGAGGATCCCTCTCCTTCAAATTGGAAGATTTGTACCTCCTCCTCAAAATGGGTCTGTTTGGGTTCTTTGTTTCTACTATCCCCCCTCTGCTCCTTGGGTGGAAGACTTTCAGGGGCAGGAGATTTTGGTTCCGGTTCCTGGGTTTCCAGGGGCTTTTTACAAGAGGGGAAGGAAGCTTCCTCCAAGGCTTTACACCCCACTTCCCCTTGTGCCTCCTCCATGGGAACCGGTGGGTTGTTGCCCCCGTCATTGCTCTGGAGAACCAGGTCCGTAATTTGAGGCATTCTGCACCAGCATGCTCATCTGAGGGTTCTGTTGAGCCCTCCGCATGCAACCCAGATCCTGTGGCATGTTTTGGACCTTGCCCTCTAGTTCTGACACCCACTCAGGCTGATACAGGGTTCTGTTGTCTCCCCTGGGCTGATCCAGGGAAGGTTAGCTATCCCTTCTCTGAAAATACCCCGAGTTTGGAAAATTTGGGTACCCCTCTACCCTTGGCCTCCCCTCTCCCGGATTGGGTTGTCTGGGCTCAGGAAATTAGGGAAAGAAGGATGGATGGTTTTGGGGTTGAAAGTTTTGCGGGTACCTGGGGAAGAAGTTTGGTCCAGGATTTGGGAGATTACTGCCCTTCTGTGGGAAGTTAGGAGGGAAGTTCCCTGAGTTAGCTGCTGTTTGGTTGGATCCCCCCCCGTTGGGCTTCAGGAGTCCACACATAACCCAGGATGGGTCTGTTCCCATTGTAGCAGGGACTTATGTAATCAAGGGAGTGAGGGATCCCATTTGTGGGACTACCTCCTTGGCTCCCTGTCTGTGACTGGCCCGAGGGCCTTCTGGGCTTGGAATTATTCTGCGGTGCAGGCGGGTTTTTAGGGCCCCCCATCTCCAAATCTAAAATGGGGGCAACCTTCACCTCTGCCTCCTTAGCAGGGGTGTTGGTTGGTTTGGGGCTTTTAGGATTATTTTTGTTTTCTATGGGTTTTTGCACCTCATAAATTTGTGTGGCCTGTTCAATGACCCAGTCTAGTGATCTTTTCTCATGAAAATCTCTCACTAGCTGGGTCATGATGTATTTGGGGAGAGCGTGGAAAAAAGTATTCATAAATTCTTTGCTGTCTGTGTGCACCCTTCTGGTGGTCTGTGCAAAGGCATGCTTTAATTCCTGCACAAATTCTTGGGGGCTTGATCCTCCCCACATTGCAAGTTGTAGGCTGCCTTGCGAGCCTCCTGAGGATTTCTATGTACAGAAAAATGCTTCAAGATGGCCGCCCTATGGGTGGACCATCTAGAATGATTTTGGTCCTCCAGCCCCGCAAAGAAGTTGGAGTATTCTGGTGAGAAGGTCCATTTCACATATTGAATACAGATTTGGCTGTCCTTCAAATGGAAAGTTTCCATCATCTGCTCAAAGAGCTCTAAATGCTCCCAAACAGAATACTTTGCATTCTTATGATAGGGTGTGATGGCACTCCTCATCGCTTTGATTTGCTTTAAGGGGTCTTTAAGGAATGCCCTTTTTGCCTTATTGGCCTTCTTGATTCAGGTAACCCTGGTCCACTCCTCCTCTGACTCAGAGGCACTGCTCCCAGAGGTGCCCGTCTGGTCTTCCAGGTTCTCCCGGATTCTGCAAGCCTGGGAATGGCTGGCAGAAGGTTTGGACCTAGTCTCTGTGTCCTGGGGCGCTCAGAGGAGTCTTCTGATTCCTCCTTGCTCCCAGGATTTGATGAGTACCCCCCCCCCCACTGTCCTAGCTGGGCAGGGGTTTTCAGGATGCCCTTAGTGGGCCTCCTCTCCTGGAGCTCCCCACTAAATTGTGCAAATGCAAGTAGCAAATACTTCAGCAATAGTGCAAAATTCCACAGTTCACTACTATTCTTTTCACTTTGATCAATGATCATCGCAATGGATTTTAAAATCTATTAATTAATCCACAAAGGCCATAATCTCCAGATGTCCTGTATGAGTCACAGCTTTCTTCATTCTCTAGACATGAACCAGTGTTGTGACACCGGCATCGTTTTAAATCGAACCGGTTATTGTCTATGCTCTCATTTAAAAAAAAAAAAAACAGAATTAACCCCTGCACAGACACCCCATTCTGGAGCGTGATAACGAATACAGTCAATATATTCTATGAAAGACCCTACAATATATGTGATGCAGTTTTTTCATGGGTGTGTATCTCTGTATAAGGCTGAAACAGAAAAGCACACTTTCACACATGGTTTAATCATCTAGCTGGAAAGGTGCCAGTAGCAAAAGTTGAACACTAAGGGACCTCACAAACACTCATCAGGTTATGTGCCCAAAAAGAATTCTGGGTAGAAACGTTGCATTTGTGAAGGAACAGCTTCTGCAGCACAAACATGTTCACACCAAATGAATAGTGCATATATCTTAAGATCTGTAGATCAAACACATGTAGATCATGCACACAAGCGAATACGTATGAGTAGAAATGCAAACTGAACTGCCTCAAGGCTCTTCCACAGTGAGGAAAAATGGGTACAAATGCAAAAAGGATCACATTCTCCATTTCTTTCGCAGATTCAGGTGATTTGCCTCAGGACAGCTGTAGTCATGTTTCAAAGTGTCATCTATAGTGCAGCTGAACATAGTGTTGTATCTAACTGCTGAGTTACTTTGCCTGTGGATGCACTTGAGGGTGTAAGACTTGGGTGTTAATCGGAAACCCAGAAGATGCCATGATTGAGGATTTCTTACAAGATATATATCTAGACGCATACAACTTGGTGATTTCAAGATGGGAGACTTGGCTTTCGGTATTAAAAGCAACAGAGTTTCAGTGGATGTGTCTCTGGTCACAGGTTCAGAAACTATCGCTTAAGCCTTTTCTCTGGCGCCTGTTACTTCATATGACCTTGTCAGGAAGTTCTAATGCAACAGAGGCAATGGGTGTGAGGGTAATATTACCTTTCCTAGCTCTTAGTCTGGGTATCAAATGCAAAGGTGAGCTACTATTAGCACAACCCTATACGACAAGCATTCAGCACAGCTCGCACAACATTGCAAACTCGTGAGTTGGGGCCTAGGACAGCGAGGTGCAAATATTACTTATGTGATGGTCAAAAGGCCTTTCCCCATGAACAAGGGGCATAAGTAATAGTTCAATTTTTAAACAGCAGTGAGGTTATAGCGACTTTAAATCCATGCATACACTTTTTAATTGTGTTTACTACCTTGCATTCGCAAATTGACTCACAATTTAAAAAACATTACTGCTGCTAACCTTTCTGCCCTTCTATCCTTGCGACCACAGTCGTGGCTGGTTTCATGGATGCGTCTTGTCTCATGGAACATTTGTCTGTCTCCATAAATAAAGTTGTCTCCGACCTGGCCCCTTTGAAACTTAGAACGATCAATCCTGAAACTCATCAGAACACATGGTTTTCAGAGAACATCATGTCTGCTAGACAGGCCAAGAGAGCTCTAGAGAGTGTTTGGCGAAAAAAGCCCAATGAAAGAACCCTCACTGCATACAAACAATCTGTCAAGACATTTAAGGCCATGATTATATCTTCGAAAACTACTTACTATAATAAGAGAATTATAAATGCTCAATCATATGTCAGTGACCATTTTAAGATTATGGCTGACTTTCAGGACACTCCTCCCACCAAATGGACATCCTATAAAGGATTCCGTCTGGTGTCAAGAGATCCACAATGGCTTCATGGCAAAATTTGCCTCTCACAAGGAAACCATTAGGAATATTCAAACTTCATCACCTGGATATGATGTCCAGGTTAATATCATGTGTGATCCTGTTGGCATTGCCAATGACACCACATGCTTCTCCTTCTGCCATTATTCAGAAGAGCAAGTGCGTAAGATTATTCAAGACTTACAATCCTCCTCATGCCCTGGGGATGGTTGCCCCATGGATGTCTTTAAAGATTCTCTCGATCTCTTGGCGTCTTGGATGAAGAAACTCATCAACCTGTTCGTTCGATGAGGGAGCAGTTCCATCATCCCTCAAAGACGCTTGGGTTACACCCTTGCTTAAAAAAGCCAATCTGGATCCTTTAGTTGTAGACTACGACAGGCCCATCACCAATGTGCCATTTGTTCTAAAAGTCCTGGATAAATTGGCCTATCTTCAGTTTCAAAAACATATTGAAGAACGTAAGATCTTGGGCCTTTGACAATCTGGCTACAGAACACAGCATGGGACTGAAACCACCATGCTGGACCCCATATCCACTCTGGCTGGCATGGCGGACATAGGTCATCCAGCCCTGCTGATGCTTCTGGACCTCTCTGCGGCCTTTGATCTAATATACCACTCTCTACTAGTGATGAGACTAAGGGAGGTCACCCACTGCTCTACACAAGCCTCTAGTTGGATAGCATCCTTCCTGGGACCCCAGACTGTCCAGATATTGAGTGGGGATGAGCACTCGGTACCCATCATCCAAACATGTGGTGCCCCTCAGGGGTCCTGTTTATCCCCTATTTTATTTAACATCTACATTCAGTCTTTGCTTGATCTGTTAGACGCATTGGGTCTCCGGCACACAAACTACACCGACAATGCTCAGTGGTCATTATGAGCAGGACTTGTGTGCTATAAATTACATCTATGATGCCATCCAGGCTTGCACTTAATTGCAAGTAAACCAAACTCCTGATTGTCTCCACTAAAGCACGCCTGAGCAAATTGGTGCTTGATTATTCCACCTTTCGGATTGCTGGTAACATCATTGCTGTTTCAAAGAAAGTCAAGACCTTGGGGTGGTTCTTGATGAGGAACTATGCATGAAGCCACATGTTTCCTATATTCGTTCTAGATGTGGTCTCATTACTAAACCTATAAATTACATTTGTCCTTTCCTTACTGTTGAGAACTGCGCTTTGCTCGTGACAGCTCTTGTTAATTCAAGAATAGACTACTGCAACAGCATGCTGGCAGGCACCACAGCTCTCAACATTCGGGCACTGCAGGTGACCCAGAACAATGCTGTTCATGCAACCCTGGGAGTCTTTCGGCATGCACATATCTAGATTGCCAGGAGACCATTACACTGGTTGCCGATCAAGCAGAGGATCACACATAAGATCTTGACTCTGGCCTTCAAATGCCATTCTAAAACCTGTCCAGCTTATCTCTCTGATTGCACCAAGACACATCTTAACACAAGGAACCTTCATTCCACTATGGCTCTTACTTTCGTTCAGTCCAGATTCAAACTGGATCGTCTAGGACGGACCCGCTTTGATGTTCAGGCCCCACTATAGTGGAATATTTTGCTCCTATGCATCAAGCGGCCAATTTGTCCACATTCAAGAAGGCAATCAAAACCCATCTTTTTAACCTTAACCCAGATTAGTCTAGGATCTCCCTGTTGACTGTCTGCACCACTTCTGAACCTTGATTTTCCCCTCACTTCTCAGTGTTTGTCTTGTTAAATTTAATGTGCGCTCTGAGGCCTACGGGTATGTTGGCGCTTTATAAATTAAAATAAATAAATACATATAATAAGCTGAATGGTCTTCATGGGCTGGAATGAAAATGGAATGGGACGGGGTGAGAATAAAAGTTATCTATGTATTATTCTTGTTTTGCCTTTGATGTAACAAATAAAAAAGTGTATACAAAAAACAAAAACATTGGCTTTGGCAATGCTTGTTTTAAACAGGACTTCAAAGAAGGAAATGCAGAGCGCTTATAAATCAAGTGGTTGAAGACAGGCTACGCCAGTAGCTTGTTTATAACTCAAAGTAAGTCATTAACTCTCAGATGACTGCTTTGAACAAACACTTCCAGGTACTCTGAATGCAAATCCTGGTGGTAATGCTTGATTAAAGCAAGCTCAAAGAGTTCTGATGAGGAAGTGCTTTGGGCTGACAGAGGCAAGAATGGGTGGGAATGGCCTTAGGGATTAGTATGGCCATGGGCAGGCTGTGGGTGGGCACATACCCAAACAACACCTACAGACTGTGTCACTCCTCATTTGTCATTTCCCTATATCCCTCCTCATTTGTCATTCTTCCCTAACTGTACTCCAATGCAATAGATTAAGCCTATAGGTGTCGCAAGCAACACCTCATAGCCCAAACGAAAAAGGGCCTGTTGGTAGATTTTCCAGTAAAATACAAAGTCAATTGTCTGATACAGAAAAAAGAAACACAACAAATAAGCAGATGGCTTTGACAAGAGAGCAATATCATTTAATCAAGCCATCTGCTTTATTCGTAAAATCTTCAAGAAAAGGAAAAAAAACATGGAATACAAATGCAAAAGAAGAAAACATTTGCATATTTAAAACCAAGATAAACAGATATATTTTACACAGTGGCATTGATAGGTTGGAGCAGTTCCTACTTCTAAAAGCTAACACAAACTTAAACTCACAATGAGCAACAAAAAGTACAATCAGTAAGTTGGAAAATGCACAACCTAAGCATCTTAAATGCCATGCTATCCACTCAATTAAACTGGAATAACAAAGTGTTTCAGATCACTCTAGAAGCCAGTATCTGGTGCTCCAGACGCTGCTGATATCATTTGCTACAGCAATGTTAACTCAGGACAAGTAGTTTTGAATGCCCAGACAAATGCTTTCTGAACGTGTCTGAGGAATGGCGGTTTGAGCATCAGGCCATTAGGTATTGGTAGACTGGAATGAAGAATAGGAAATTAGCCACTTTCTCTGACTCTAGCAACTGAAGCGAAAGAGGCACTCATGGTGTAAAAGGCCAATTCAGCTCCTTACCAAAGCCTGCAGAGGGAGAGTGACAAGACTGTATTTATGGCCTTACAACTCAGGGCAAATGATCCAATCCTAATATTGCTAAAAGCCAGAGACATTTTCAGATTGAAATACTTTTGTAGCTGGGGCTTGTACAACCGAGACCAAAAAACCATATTGTATTGTGATGATTCACATAATTTTGTCACTTCTCCCCAGAGGGGAGCTCATGCCTTCGAGGCTATGCAGGTGAGCCCACTATGCAACATTCCCCGTAGGGGTGGCAGCAAGTGAGACCTCACAGTAAGAGAATCCCTCTTGGGGATGAGGACTCCCATTCTGTGAAGGAACTCCCTGACCCACTTTCCTATGAGACCCTCACACCATCAGTACCTCAGAAAACACAACCTGAACAGACCACTGTTTGTTACTGTAACACCACTTCCAATACACAACCAAAACTCAAATCCACTGAGAAGAGGAAGAGTAAAGAAAGCATTTAGAGTGCTAACAGGTTGGAACCCAACCATGCTAAATTACATAAAAAGTAAAGGAGGACTTGGATTAGAGAGTCATCACCAAGCAGGTGAAGCCCAGGAATTTTGAACCTGGGAGTGAGAGGCCAGGAAAAGTCAGGAGGTCCTCGACTAAGAAGACGTGAAGAACCAATGAGAAAACCAGTCCATGAGCCGACAGGGAGCCGACTTGTGTGTGTGCAAGGCATTCCAAGGTGGTGGCATGACTTCTAGGAGGTGGACTGTGTGGTCCGTAAATGACACAGAGACAGCAGAGCAGAGTGCTTTGCAGAGCCGCAGAGAGCCAGACGAAGAAGGAGAAGGAAACACTGGGAGGGTTTACAATCACAGAGGACCCCAACCCCAAAGGAAGAACCAGTGATGACAACCCGACAAAAAGATGTAACGGCAATGGCGGGAGACACAGGAGGGGCAACAGGAAGGGACTAATCAATAACGTGAATAAAGAAAGCTACGGGTCTCTTCAACCTTGTCCCATTATTTGTGAAACTAGTAAAGCTAACCAAGAATGCTACAAGTCTTCTCGTATTCATCCCATTGTTTATGAAACCAGTACAGAGAATAAAGAATACTACAGGACTCATCACTCTCGTCCCAGTATTTGTGAAACTAGTAAAGCTAATCAAGAATGCTACTGGACTCCTCGCAATCGTCCCATTGTATGTGAAGCCAGCAAAGAGAAAAAAAGAATAGCACAGGACTCTTTGCACTTGTCCCAGTAAGTGAAGAATCAGTAAAGCAAATAAAGAATACCACGGAACTCATTGCACACATCCCAGCATTAGTGAAACCTGCAAAGATAGTAAAGAATATCAAGAGACTTACTGTACTCTTCCCAGTAGTTGGTAATACCAAAAAGCATGTACAGAGGGGCAGAAGGATCTTTGTGCTTGTCCCCATAAGTGGAAGTGCTTAGAAGAAAGAGAAGTGGTTGAAGGGACCCAGGTTACTGGTTCCAGTGGAAAAAAAGAGTGAGAACATAATGAGAGATGTTCTTATGCTAAAGAATGGTTGACAATGAAGCCAGATTTTGAAAGGGAAAAATACACTGCAGGAATCCCAGAGGAGAAGAGACCAAGACCTTCACTTATGGAATCAAGGAACTGTGAATAAGGAAAGACAGGGATACCTCAGAGAAGGTAGAAGAACCCCCTTGAGGAGTTAAAGAAACTGATTATTCAGTCTTTATAACGAAAAATGAATAATGAATGAATATATAACAAAGATTATATAACGAAAAAAAGAACAGAAATGTATGTGGGGTAAAGGGTTCAATCTTGTGAGGGTACGGTTGTGGAGGGTTTTCCCCCCAAACAAAAAAAATCGTTATGTTTTGTCATTGTATATTTTTCATTATATATGCATTCGTTATTCAATATTTCGTTATAAAGACATGTAACCTGATTAATCATGTCACAGGGAACTATCTAAAGATAGACTATTAAGGCCGATTAAGCCTGTCCGGGAGAAGGGAGCCATTCTCCTAGACCCCTCTTTTTGCTGGGTTGATAAAAACCTTTTTGATTAACGGTAGGGTCAGCGTAGGGTCATTTATGGCTGGAGGACAAACAATTTGATTTGGACTATCACTGACGATGAGCACCATAGTTAGATTTGTGTTAGGTAGGGCAAACTCCCTTTCATTAGGGGTAGACAGGCCTTTATTCTATTGTTTGAATAAATTAATTGGTGAAAATTCCACCACTTTGTCCACCTCCTTCTCCTGACCTACCCCAGTATGCATTGTGATGTTGAAGGCACCAACTGTGATCACAATCAGGTGTCTTTTATGTTTTCTCAGTAGCAACATTGGCACTCCAACAGGTCCACTCTTCTGCAAGGTAGCTGGCCTTTTCCAGACACACAACTGCAATTTGTAGGCTGAAATCATATATGAGAGCACGAGAGCAGCATGTTGGCACACTTTGAGTGACTCTATGGCAAGCATGTTTCAAATACTTATATTTAGCAGAGTAGGTCATAGCCAAGTACTTTATCCATTTTGTATAGAAAGTGTTGGGTTCTCAGCAAAACCATGAGTACACTAAGCAATAAAATAAATGCAAGTCTTGGGACCAATACGGATGGAGGGGTGGTATTCCATCATCTTTCAACAAATAGTTCAGTGTTTTAGTGAGTACAGTAGAAAGGCAGGTGCAGTTATAATTGCAAATCCTCCCTACGAGTGTAAGCTTTTTGAGTATTCCATATTGAAACCTGCACCTTTCTAATAGCAAAGTCTTACATAGCTGTTGCTGTCTGAATTTGTAAAGTCATCAGGCATGTAACATTCAATTGGCAATAATTCAGTAAAGTTTGGACTAACACAGAAGAAGGACGGGGGACACACATGAGAGTAGAGAGGTCTATATATTGACTATAAGGAGCTTATCATTCCATGATTTCTTTCAATCATCTAAGCACGCAGACACAGTGAGTTTGTAAGCAGCATGAACTCACAAATAAATGTCCGTAGTGGTCCTTCTTTCAGGGTCTGTACTTTATCATTTCTCTAGACCCAATAAGCTTTGTATCCTTCATGTGCTCCTGGCAACCCAGACAGTCACATCTTCCACATCATTATGCAACATCATTGGTGTGCTGGGGGATTTTGCCAGCCAGTGATGTCCTGCTCACTCAAGGTCACACACCCGGGATGGAGTGATGGCCTTCACAAACGGATTAGGGACATACATGGCTGGCAATACCCCACTGCACTACCATATCCCAGCTCAGGCAAAAACCTGGAGTGTTCATTGCTGTTTCCTGTGTACAACATGTTCCAATTTGTCTTTAAAATATCTACAAACAAAGATGGTCACCACAGGGAATAGTGAAGGGTACTCACAGATGAGCTCCTCTGTTATTTCAAGGATGGCTGCCATGACGAGTGACGAGGAAGGTGCCACTTTTTCTTCCACCATACCGTATGTGCAACATGAGGGCCAATGTTCTTCCACTTTTCCTGTCGTACCAATGTTACCAGAATTCCTTCAGGCAGAGACCCAATCAGGCAGCTCACCAGTGACAGAGGTGGAGATGAGTGGAGAGGCAACAGAGCATTGGTACCAATCAGACTCACTATCCAGATGCCTGATACAACCCTCATTTCAAAACAAGGGCGAGGCTTACGAGCCACTTTATGGTTTCTGATCTCTGTAACCTGGCCACCTGGGGGAGAGGAAGTCTTTTAATTGCCCTGGGAACTAGCTGAGGCAGATAGCCAATGCAACGTGAAGGGGGGATAAAGTAGGGCAAGAAGGGCAGGACAGTGTGGTTTGTTTGGGTGAGGTCAAAGGAGGAGAGGGCAGACCAAGCAACCAGGCAGAGGAAGGACAGTACAGCAAAACATAGAGGATGATTGCGAAAGTGTGTTTAAGATGAGGTATTGGCTGGTGAGAGAGAGTGGTACTTGCTTGTGAGAGTGCATATAAGGTGAGCAAGTGAGACTATGTGAGAGAGTAGGGGTGTGAGTGAGTGTGGATGAGGTGGTTGGGAGAGTGAAAGAAGGGTGTCCGTGGGTGTAGGTGTAGATGGGGTGTAGTGTATTGAGAGAGGAGAGTAGTGGGAGCGGAGAACAGTGGGATGATGAGTTATCAAAGAGAGATAGGATGGGAGAGTAGTATAATGGTAGGAGAGAAGAGTAGTAGAGCGGTAGGAAAGGAGAGTAGTAGAAAGGTAGAAGAGGAAAGTAGTAGGGTGGTAGGAAGAGAAAGTAGCAGAGAATGGTAAGAGGGGTAGGAGGGGAGAGTAGTTGAATGGTAGTAGTGGAGAGTAGTTATGTGGTAGTAGGGGAGATTAGTAAAGCAGAAGAGGGGAGAGTAAGAGAGTGGTAGGAGGAGAGAGTAGTAGTGTAGTTAGAAGGGAGAGTTATAGAGATTGGTTGAATGAGAGAGTAGTGCAGCATAGAAGTAGACATAAGGTGTAGTAACATCAGAGAGACAGAGCAAGAGAGAGGGAGAGTAAGAGAGAGTGGTAGGAAGAAGAGGGGAGGAGAGTAGGAGAAAGGGAAAGAAAGGACAGCACATTAAGGCAAGAAGTACAAGAGTGTGCAAGGAATAAGATCCAGGACTAGTGCATGGTTGAAAGGTACCAATACTTTTTATTATTCTTATTGTGGGACCTGAGAGTAGGCTAAACCTAGAAGACCCAGGAGGGACTAAGACCAATAACGTTATTGCCTTTAGGCACTCAACAATTTCCAGCCAGATCTTAGACATTAGGATTTACCGATCTCTAGTGAATATCTTGGGTGTTTGTGATCCCTGGGCTAGGGAGAGTAAAGCCCAAGGAGCGGAGAGAGAGAGATGGGCCTTAGTTGGCACATTCTCAAATATTTTAATAAAACCCTTGAAATGTCTTCAGGAGTGGGCGTGTTCTTGAGGCATCTGCGACACATGGTGCCATCTTCGGATCATCTAGACACCATTAGAGAGACTGCCTTCGCGAGAGAAAAACTGAAAGGGAGTCAGAGACAGTAGTCTCCTGGGTAACTGCTAGAACTGAAGCCTTAGTCCAAGAGATCTGTGAGGTAGGAGTCAAACTGATTTCCTTAGTCTTGATCCCCTACTGGAAGAATCATAGGACACTTGGGAATCAGTTGGGTTGGACACTAGTGCAGTTAGAGCTGACCTCCCACAGGAATCTACCTTGCTCGTGGAGATATATGAAAAGAGTCTAAAATCAGCTGAACATTCCAAAGTGGAGAACACCCATGGACCCAGAAGAGGAGGAAAAGGAAGCAGAATTCTCAGCCACACCACCCAATGAGAACCCAAGCTTCAGGTGAGAAGACTCTGCAACAACACCCATAGAAGAATTATTAAGGGCACTGGTGGAAGGACAGCTAGCTGTTAATCCTCAACATCAAGATAACCTTATGACCTTGTGGAGAACTATTCATGAGAGACGAGAAAAACCAGCAATGTCACCCACGACACTACACAAATTAAGTAATGGAGATGATCCAGCTGCTTTCTTGTTGAATATTGAGAGAGTGTCCAAGATCGCAGGCTGGCTGCCAGATCATTGCACCTGATACATCACCCGCTTCTAACTGGAAATGCTCAGCAAGCCATTCACGCCTTGAACTCTGCTGGGACAACCCCATACAAAGAACCGAAGCAAGGTTTCTTAGAGTGGTTGAGGCAGGATCGGGAGCACTAAAGAATCCACATAAAACATCTCTGCTTAAGACGGGAATCTCCCGCCAGATGTCCTATCAGTTGAAGGCCCTATTGAAAAAATGGCTCAACATGAAAACTCATAAAGAAGCCAAGGAGATGTTGGTCCTGTAACAGTTCATCGATTCATTGCCCCTGTATCTGCAGAAAGTAGTTTGGCAGCTACATTATCCCACTTTAGAAGAATCAATGCAGAAAACGAATGTGCACCAGAGAGCCATGTACTATTTGTTGTGCCAAAGAAAACCAGTCACACAAAACCTGGAACACGTGTGTGAGAAGAACAGCTGGCCCTTAGGAGATCAAGACCTCTCTTAACAAACAGACTGTGGAAAATTGTGGTCAGGTCCATGTCCTGAGGTAGTAAGGTCTTCTGTATGTTGGGAACTGGGACACATTGTTCTGCCAGATGAGATCCGATGAGGGTAGGAGAGTATGAGAAAGGGAAAGAAAGGACAGAACTGGGCAGTTGAAAGGCGCCAATACTTTTAATTATTCTTATTGTGGGGCACTAGGGTAGACTAAACCTAGAATACCACACAGAGATAAGGTGATTGCCTTTAGGCCCTTACCAATAGCCAGTCAGATCTTAGACAGTAGGAGTTACTGACCTCTAGTGACCATCTTGGGGTGTATGGATACCTGGACAGGGGAAGGCCATGCCAAAGGGTAATGAGGGAACGAGGGACAGCTCTTAGTGAGCCCCTTCTTAACTGTTTTAAGAAAAACACGTTAACTGCCTTCAAGAGTTGCTGTGTTGTTGAGGACATTTGTGATATTTGACAGAATTAGCATGAAAGACGAAGCTTGCTGGAGACCCCCACTTATCAGTGTGATTTGAAAGGCAGACGTCGTGTGATTTGATGGAATACATTTGGAGTCAAAAGCTGATCAACATACCAATGACAATACAGAGGACCACCTTCAGACTGCCACACTTACCCACTATTCAAAAACATCAAGCATTCTTCAGTTAATGTTTTCTTAACAAAATGCCCTCAATTGTGTAGTGGTCTATCAGGTAGTAAATATTAAAATACATCAAATAAGCTTAATTTTATAGTATGCTAATATTTAGATATTTTCTGCATATTGCTTCAAATTGTACTTTTCCACCATTCTCTAAAGAGATTGTGTGAACAAACGTACAACATAAGTCATTACCTATCATCCTTGCAAATATGACTGTTATTTGAATATTGGTATTTTTCTTTATTAGTAGCACATTTTAGAAGTAGATATCCCATTTTGCATTGATTAGAAAGAAGTCATTGGAGAAAACAAGGTTGAATGTGACACAAAGAAATATGCAATCCCCCAGTTTGCTCCTTTATCAGTATTTGAAATGTACTACTCTACGAAATGAACTTCCTTTTAAACGATTTGTTATCGAGTCTAGTTAGCACTTACACAAATATCATTAAACCTCAGTGGATCATGTTAAAAAAAAAGTGAAAATTGCATTGAGGGGACCGCCAATATGGTCATTTAGGTGGCTTGCAGTTCTCTGCATGGAATTTACGTTGCTTGCATTATGAAATGCAAACAATGCATATGTAACCTGGTGGAACTGGGTGTAAGTGCATTGTTTGAACTGCACAGTGTTAACAAGTATAAATGTCTTCTTCAGTGCTTAATTTGAGGGTGGGGTGTTTGCCAGGGCTCAGCCCCAGCACTTATTTCTGGACACCGGCACTCATTTTCAAAATCTCAGTCTGATTATGATGACGTTTTTCTGAAACATTATTATTTTAACTCTCATTCACTAGTTGTCACACAACAAGGAACAACAGTGTGCACTGGGTGCAGTCTCTTCATTCTGGGCCGGTTCCTTGTTATTCCTGAATCTAATCACCCAGATGGGAAGGACAGTGCTAGTTTTCATAGATAACAATGAGTTGGCAGGTGACAATGCTGGGTGCTCCAGGCATCTTGCATGACAATGGTGCAGCTCTGCTACTGCAGTGTGGGTTGACAATAAGAGGACAGTCACCAGCCAGCAGCACCAACACAGGGGCAAAGCCAGGGAAAAGGAGTGCCAAACTATACAATATTATTTTGCTGCAGTGTTTGATAGGCAAGTTCATCAGTTCAGGAATAATTTTGCCTTTATTTCTCAATTAATATTTTTGTATTTATTTTAATTGGGTTTCATAACAATCTTAATACAGGAGTTATGTTTCTAAGCACTGATCTGGGATTTGAACCTCTGTTTCTCTGCATGGTCTTTCTTCCAAGAGCAGCACGTTGCCCCTGTGCTGTCCTCCATTCACTTTACCATCATTAATTAGGCAAAAAGCATGTTTATTTTGTTTTCTGTGGATAGATGATCAACATGGTCCGCTTACTGCCTATTGAATCCAAGCAAACTGTTAACAAAAAAGGCAAACCAAGCTACACCTCTAAACTCCACTGCAATCTAATAAATGCAAGATCCATGTCAAAACACTCTACAGAGATCTTCGACCTACTCGACGACAACGGCATCGACATCCTCTTCATCACAGAAACTTGGCTGGACGACAACTACAAAATCACACTCCAAAGCTGCCTTCCAGCAAACTTTAAATGCCTTCAAATAAACAGGAAAAACAAAAAAGGAGGAGGCATCGCAATAGCATTTAAAGAGCAGCTGAAAATAAGAACAGACGAACCACTCAACATCCCCAACTGCGAGTCCATGGTCATACACCTAACAACTAGCCCAAAAACCAACATCACATTCATCCTGGTGTACAGACCCCCAACTTATGATGCATCCTTCGTCGACAACTTCATAGAAGCCATAACCAACATAGCCATCAACCACGAACACCTAATCATACTGGGGGATTTCAACATCTGGTTCGAAGACAGTCATGCCAACTCCCAAAACTCACTGATTGAACAACTCGCCACCATGAAACTACGACAACTAGTAAAAGGGGCAACTCACTCGGCAGGACACACCTTGGATGCAATATTCGCAGAGGAAAAACTCATCACCATGGCACCGCCGATACAAATACTGTGGAGTGACCATCTCATCATCCCATTCGTAATCACTCTGCCTACTCAAGTCTACATCCAACCTCCCAAAATCACAGCCACCACAAAAAGAAACTGGAAAGACATCAAAAAAGGCAACCTATTCGAACAACTGGAGTTAACCAAGCCCTCAACAACAGAACTAGACCTAGCTGACCTAGACGGGAAAGCGGAGATACGACACAAATGGATTGCAGATACAATCGACAAGATGGCCCCAGAAAAACCATTCACACCATCAAAAAAAGAGCAATGGCAAAATGGTTTACCCCACTACTAAGCACCATTAAAAAAGAAAACAAAAAGATGGAAACGGAATGGAGGAAAGATTACAATCCAGACAAAAAACAATGTTCCAGAAGCACATTCGCGCATACAAGAAGGAAATTCAAAAGGCAAAGAGAAGGCATTATGATGACAGAATCACAAATGCCACCAACACACAAAAAGAAATGTTCCGTATCATTAAAGAAATGAGAAACCCACCAGGCTGTGACAACACCCCAACCCCCTTGGAGAAACTATGCAACAACCTTGCAGACCACTTCAAAAAGAAAATCAATGACATCCGACAAACCATCCAACAGAGACCAACCAGCAGCGACTTACAACCAAACGAACTTAAATCAGAACCGCAGCACAAACTCAATAACTACCCTCAAATATCAGCAGAGGCATTCGCAATGCTGATAAAACACAGCAAGAAAGTGGGCTCACCGATGGATCCCTGCCCCCCGGACATCTACAAATCAATCCTCAGACAAGGAACACCAGCAGAATACTTCAGAAACCTTCTAAATCTATCACTGGCAACAGGAACAGTACCAAGGATCTTCAAATCGGCTTACATCAAACCACTTCTGAAAAACACAAGCAGGGACGTAGATGACCTCTCCAACTACAGACCAATCTCCAACATCCCCTACCCGGCCAAACTCCTCGAAACCTACGTATACAAACTAACCCAAGAATACGTTCAAGAACACCACCTGCTAGACCAAGCTCAAGTCGGCTTCAGACCCACCAGAGGTACAGAAACAGCACTACTATCCATCTGGGATGACCTAAAAACAAACGCAGACTCCAACACAACATCTGCCCTTATCCTGCTCGACCTCTCTGCAGCCTTCGACACAGTTAGCCATGACACCCTAACCAAAAGACTAGAAGACATAGGCATAACAGACACAGCTCTACGCTGGACTAAATCATTCCTAGCAGACAGAACTGAAACCGTCTGGATCAAACCCTTCAAATCCACCCCACGAGTCAACGACTGTGGAGTACCACAAGGATCCTCACTATCTCCACTGTACTTCAACATCTACCAAACCCCAGTAATCAGAATCTTCAAGAAACACAACATGAAATGCTACAACTATGCAGACGACACTCAAATCATCTACAAGATCGAAGACACCCAAGCCGATCATTCAAACTTAACCGACTGTCTAAAAGAAGTCTTCAACTGGTTGAATGCCAACAACCTGAAAATCAACCCAGGAAAAACCTAAATCATGATCATATCCAAAGACCAAGAGAAGGAAACCGCCATCCCGTGGCCAACGGAAATGGGATCTACACCATCACCATCTAAGGTAGTAAAAAATCTGGGAGTCCTGATGGACAACACCCTGACCTTAGAACTGCAAATAAACGCAACAGTCAAGAAATGCTTCTTCCTCCTCCACACGGCAAGAAAAAATACTACCTTTCCTCTCCTTCACACACAAAACACTCACCATCGTCGGCCTCATCATGTCAAGTATCGACTATGCAAACAGCCTCTACCTCGGTATACCGGAATACCTACTGAAGAAGCTACAACGGATCCAAAACACTGCAGCCAGACTACTCCTCAAACTATCCAGAAGAGACCACATCACCCCGGCCCTAAAAACACTACACTGGCTCCCAGTAAAACAGCGTATCATCTTCAAAACAATGTGCATAACGCACAGGGCAATCAGCGGACAAGGAGCAGAATTCCTACAAAAAAAAAAATAATCTACAAGCCAACGAGACCGCTCAGGTCAACCAACGAAATCCGACTGGAACAAAAACCTTACATCAAGAAGAAACTCGGAGGCACCGCTTTCTACCACTTAGCCGCAAAACCTGGAACAACATCCCAAAAGTAATAAGGAACACCAAAGATCACGTTAAATTCAGAAAATTACGAAAAACCTGCCTCTTCAACACCGGAGACTAAAACCGAAACAACAATAAGACAAACGACTCATCAAAAAAGGACATTGACAAACCCCTAGAACCGACAGAAGTACCCTGGGCACCAGTAGGGCTGACGCTGGACACAGGGGTCCACCCGCGAGACCCAGAGAAACGGATACAACTACTCCAGCCAACCCTTACCATCCCCCACCGCCCGTACAGCCACAACTAGGTTCCACGAGGCTGTGGAACGGACAAGATACCACCAATCACCACACAACCGGGTGTATGGACACTAGCAGCGGCGCTAGTCATGTGGAGGGGATGAGGAGCATGCAAGGTTATTAAGGGAGCGGGCGGAGGGGACAGCTAGATCCTCAAACGGCCTCGAATGAAAAAACGGGCACGTACCTCCTGAGGCTCAGGGTGTACAAGCATCCCGTCGGGTAAGATTACACGAGCCCAACCGGTTCAGTCCAGGATAGAGATGACTAACGAATACCATTAACAATTTCCTTCTCTGCATACACCTCTCAAACTCCAAACCAAACACAATCACAAACCTCTAGCGCAGCAAACCACACGAACTTCACTACACTGCAACAACAAAACAAAAACACACATAGACTCGCACATCAGCACACGACGGCTACCGGCCGCATACACCCCAGGCCCAGCCGACGGAACCACCGGGCTGAGGCTGCCAACAGCACATCACTGCAATCTTGCAATTTTCCAGCCTCCACCCACTAACCCACCCTCCCCCCCTCTTTCAGAGCCGCCAGAGCGCCAGGGGACCACTCCGGTGGTGATAGTGCGCGGTACAAATGACCTTTAACATTAACATTAACATGTATCTAAAGAATCACTCAAACATTTGCCTTAAACTAGTATGTTATGGTTTTTATGCTGATTGGTATATATAAATTACACCTCTGCCATAGGTAGTGCATCCATCACCTGCAATAGCTGGTAAGATTACAGGTTACACCCTAAGTATGCTGACAGTTTGGGCACTACCGTGGATGGTGGCGCCAGTGGGCCGGGAGTTGCCTATATGTGTCCCAGGTATGCTAGTATATATGTGGGCCCTGGCACATATTTTCATTACAAATGAATCACTGCCTATAATAAATGCATGGCAGGAAGCATTTACAATGAATCCATATTGAATCCACCAAGTGCTAAATGATAGCGGATTCCATAGATATCCCCTGTTTTTCGGACAACATCAAGAACAGATGTTGCTGGAAAATATTTTTTTCTCACAGGTGTAGCAGATAGGGGTGGTGCACATAAATATTTTGGTCTTCGCTCCTGCTCTACCTGTTAGAAACTGTAAAATCCCCATGAGCATAAAATGTAGTGTTGCAACATGTGTACATCCTTTATGCATGGTATACAAACTGCGTTTAACACTGCCGCGATTGGAAAATGCCCCCCAGACTTTCAAGGACAACTGACATACTGCAAGAGATCCTAAACGTAGGTATTATTGGTCCTGGGCTTTTTGGTTAAAGTGTTTGCCTCAAAATAAAATGTTTTTTTTCCATTTAGTGATGCTTGGCTTGATAAATGGCAATGACACTATCACATAACAGAAAACTGCACAGGGCATGGGGACATGTTATCTTCCTATATACGCATTTGGTCATTTCATGTTGGCACCTGGATTGGAATACTTGGTGCTTGGGAGACAATTACGGATTCCTGGAATCTTATGTTATGGTCGTGTTGGCAATTCCAAGGATTATAATTCTCTCTGTGCATCAAACATCCACTTTGGCTGTATACTTCACTTCTCTTCATATCTCTCTGCGCCAACTGTAGAATTCGGATTACAGAGGCCAAGGTTGCTTATTACTCCACCACCATCGTGGCAGCCTCTAAAATAAGTAAATCCCTCTTCAAAGTAGTAAAGCATCGTACCAAACCCTCCCCTGACTCAGAGGTGCCAGTAATTCCGGGCCATAGTTGGGGGGATAGCTCAAGGGCAGCGTCTTTGTTTTGGAAACAAGATAGTGCATTGCATCATTTGTTCATATCCCGATCTGGCACTTACAGACTCGTCTCCAGTGTTAAGCTTGTTATAAAAGATTACTAATTAATTAATTACACTTAGGAAAAATGTTATGCATCAATAACTTTTTTAGTGAAAAAATAGACAAAATCCAACAGATTATTGAATCAACCTCCCACAACATTAGCTGTTCCCACAGCCCGAGCACTATATCACAAAGAGGGGGTAGCCGCCAAACAAAAGTTCAGTCATACTAATTGTTTTATATGACATTATTTAAAGAGAAGTAATTATGGTGTTTTAAAGAATCACCACTAGTCCATACTTCTAACAAAGTCTGAAGTATCCCATAGGGTAGAAACTACAAGCACATTAGTTTGTACATGTAAATACAGTACTGACAATGAAGGCATTTAGGTATGCAAATTTAATACAGCAATTTTATGGTAAAAAGGCCAACAACAATCAAGGTAGGGCATCCTAATACCTGTGAAAACTGGCAGAAAACATTGGAAGCATGAATCTTAAATGTGTTCTGCAACAGTGTTTATACATAATTTTTAATTATTCATATGCAGTTGTACTTCATCAAAACACAATCATTGTACAGTGAAGGGTATACAAAGAGACAAAACATAAAAAATGCATCCATTAGCAACAACTGAGTGTAATAAAATATAGGGCTAGACTGCAGTAAAGTATACGCAGGTCTAGTGAGGACTGATTAGTACTGTGAAGCATGAATGTGAAGAAAAGGATGCTTGCCCTTGTAAAGTCAAGACAAGTCCTGTCCATTCCAACATTAGTCTAATAGCTGTAGGTGACCAACCACAGCCCGAGCACACACTGCCCCATTGGACTGAATTCTCTCCTCTCTCTCCCCCAGATCTCCTAAAAATACTTGCCTCTCTCAAACCTGCCTCCAACTCTGACAATATCATCCCAGCCTCCATTATTAAACAATTGATGGGCCTGACCTTCAATACATTTCTCAGCATCATTAATGCCCTCCTTACCAAAGGGTAATTCCCAGGCACCCTCAAGACTGGTGTCATATGAACTCTTTTGAAAAAAACAACTCTAGACCCAGATGACCTGGCCGCCTTCTTGTTCGTTATGAACCCCCCGTTGATTGGCACAAATTTGAAGAAAGCCGTCGCTACCCAGCTACTTGCCAGAATTGAACGGCACCTCATCAAGTATAGCATTGAGATAGCCATAATCCAGGTGGTGGGTGATACCCTCCAAATCATTGATAAGGCGACTCGTGCCTCCCTATACTCCTTGACCTTTCAGCTGCATTTGAAAATGTTGACCACTGCATCCTCCTCGCTGACAGGATGGGATTCTCGGGCACTGCTCTACAATGGTTTACCTCCTACTTCTTGGCCAGGCAACGGGACATCCAGATGAACTTCTTACCAACTATAAGCCCCCTGCGTATTAGTCCAAAGCTTCAGTTGCGAATGACAGAACACTATCTATTGGCCTTATTAGTATTAAAACTTTGTAGTGATTCATCAAAAAATGTTTCACTATGGGGATCTTTTTCCATCTCTCGCAGGGTTCTAAAACATGCTCCATTAACCTGCAGGATCTGCCAATTCCATGATTGTTAGTGGAGCCTAAGTAATGTCTCCATGTGTCAAAGGATCATTTATTATATATTCAATGAAAAAACATTAGTTAAAAGAGAGTTAAGGTTATCAGATTGAATGCAACAAACCCCTGAAATTCAGCACTCCCATTTCAAGCAAGTGCACCTTAACTATGCACCCCCTGTTGCGCATTGTATGACCACAATGATGACATCACTGATGACATGGGATTCATATAAACTACCAAACAACAGAATGTTTTACAACAAAGGGATACATAAATAAGTGCAGCATACATCTGTAGGCCTTTCCATGTCGTGTGTTTGACCATTCCGCTCCTTTGCTACAGGTTTTGCATTTTGTACGGGTCTAGCGCTGCCTCCTTTTCACAGATTTAGATATAGATTCAGTAACAGATGCACTAACTGCAGACAGTTTTAAATAGGCAAGAGAATTCTTAAGTGAGGTATAACAGCATAGAATAGGTAAGAAAGGCAGGTTAGTTAAGAACATCGGTAGAATGCTTTCTTTAGACTAGATTGATTATGGTTTGCTTGTTAGGCGCTTATGGAGCAAATATATTCTGTTTCAAAGCACCCACAGGGCCACAGGGAGGGAGCATGGCAGTACAAATGAACATATACAAAATAAATACAGTGGTGGAAGGAATGGACAAACCCTCTATGCCTTGTGTGTATGCAGAATGTGCAAGTGCAGGAATGAAGAGGGCAGTGGGGTAGGTGATGGGGTGTCTGTGCTCGTGGGTGAGCCATAGATGAAGTGCAAGGTATGGTAAGAGCTATGTGGCCAGGAGCCACAGTGGGTGGAAATGCCAAGTCTCTAGTGCAGAGGGGGTGCCGAGGCAAGTGCTGAAGGTAGACATAATCTGGGGAGATTGGGTCTGAGTGGTCAGGTGCCCAGTGGATGCATAAGGGTCCAAGACACCAATCACAGCAACTGTGAGATTACTAGCGGAGGGACGAGGGGAAGGAGGAGGAAAAGAGGAAGGTCTTGAGGTGGTTCCGGAACTTAAGAAGGTCCTGCTCAAGATGTATAGGAATGGGGAGGCTATTCCATAGGAGGGAGCTGGCTGAGGAAACAGATCAACCTCCTGTCCTCTGTTCAGCAAAATGCTTTACATAAAGGGAGTTGGTACCAGAGGAGCGTAGAGGTTTAGAAGGAGATTATTTTTTAAGAGAGAGTTGCAGATTGTGTGGTCCCCAGCCCCAGACAGCCTTGTGGATGATGCAGAGGGATTTGAAGTTGATCTGTGCATCAACCAGGAACCAGTGGAGACTTTTTAGGGCAGGAGAGATGCAGTCTCTGGGTTTAAGGCCAAGGATACGTCTTGCTGCTCTATTCTGGATTAGCTGAAGGGGACGAAGAGTAGAAGACGGTAGATTGAGGAGGAGGCTGTTGCAACAGTCAAGCCTAGAGAGAACCAGGGCTCAGAAACATTGGGATTCTGGGGGAATGTGAGAAATAGGAGAATTGCTTTGAGAAAGAAGAGCTGAAAGTGAGATTTTTCAGCAAAGTCATGAGTGTGAGGGAGAAAGGAGAGAGAGGAAGCAAAGATTACTCCAAAGTTTCTGGCTTCGGAAGGAGCAGGGGGAGAGCCCAATGTGGGAGCCCGGAGAGAAGGAAGGAAGGAGGGAGCAGGAGACCCAATCAGAAGGATCCCAGTTCTGCTGGCATTGAGGGACAGATCATTGGAAGTGCACCAGGCATGGATGGCAGACAGACAGTCAGGGATGAATGAGGGTGCCAGTGAGTCAGTAGGAAGTCTGAAAAAGAGTTGAGTGTCATATGCATAACACTGGAAGTTAGTAGAGAAGGAGGAGATGAGGAGTGCCAGCTGAGCAAGGTAGATATTAAGGAGCCAGGGGGAGAGGGTAGATCCCTGGGGCACACCACCGGTGCAGAAGGAAGTAGGAGAGGAAAAGGTGCCCAGGATGACTTGGGAAGAGCGGTCAGTTAGAAAAGAGGTCAGCCACTACAGTGTCCATTCCAACATTCCAATGATATTGTGGAGCCTTTGTATGAGGATGGAATGGTTGACAGTGTCAATGGCAGAAGAGAGATCAAGTAGGATGAGGACAGCTGGGGAGTTGGAGTCCAGAGATGTGAGCAATTCTTCATGGGTGTTCGGAACAGCAGTTTCTGTGCCTCTGGATGCTCGTAATCCAGATTGATGTTCATGGAGACCACCGACTAGTTCAGTGTGCAAATTGAGTTGGGCAAGGCCAGCTTCACAAGCAGTTTTACTACAAACGGGGTGATTGAAATAGGGCGGTAGTTGGATGGACAGGTATGGTCTGCCAAAGGTTTTTTTTATTGAGCGGGCACACAAGGGAGTGCTTAAGGGAGGAGGGGAATATCCAGTGGAGAAAGAGTGGTTGTAGAAATCAACAAGTGAGAGGCAAAAGAGCGCATGTTGTCCTTGATGGTTCTGGATGAGCAGGGGGAACCTGTTTGGAAGAAACCTTCATAGAGCAGACAACTTTGTTAATTTCATCAGGTGTAACAATCAGAAGGAGTAGGGTGAGTGGGCAATGGAGGCAGTGGAGTGTAGTATAGGTTGGGTGGGTGAGTAACAAGGCTGTTCAGGATGACCTGAGATTTGCTGGAAAAGTGTGTGGCCAGTGTGTTGCAGAGGGGCTGGGAACGAGGAGGAGAGGAGGAGATTTTGAAAAGTTCAGCTGTGTCATTGGATGCACCAGATACCCATGCCTGAATGTGTGCCCTTTTCTTGGCATGGATGGAGAGTCTCTATTGCCTTTGAAGCAGGTGGCAGGCCAGTTTGTCAGAGGGTGAACCTGAGGTTTTCCACTTAACGATCTGCTGCTCTGCACTTTCATTTCAGAGCTGCAAGTTCTGAGTCATACCAGGTGCTATGCTTAGAGGCAAGTTTCAGGCAGATCCTCGTGACTGGGGCAAGGATGTCAATGACATTGGTGATGACCGATTGAAAGTTGCTGAGAGTAGAGTTGGTTGAAAAGTCTGAGGTAGGGGGGTAAGGGAGGATGAAGTTAGATGTAAAGGCAGCAGCTGACACTCGTTTCGCTGCGTGGATGTTCAAGAATGAGGTTGGCAGGGCTTTTGAGAGTGGTAGGAGGACTGAAGGGACCCAGGTGGGAGGAGAGGAGAGTATGGTCTGACCAAGAGAGAGAGGTGACCAGAGGGGGAGTGAGAGAGAGGTCCGAGTGGATGATGGCATCTAGGGTGTGTCCAGCTGAGTGGGTTGGCCCAAAGGGGAGAATGGATAGGGATAGAGAGGAGCAGAGGTCAATGAAAAAAGTGGATGCTGAGATGGGGGAGTCCAATTGGATGTTGAAGTCACCCAAGAGAAGGAGGAAGGAGGTGGTTGAAAGTAAGGAGGAACAGAAATGAGCCCATTCAGAGATGAACTGGGTGGAAGCTCTTAGAGGCCGGTAAATTGTAGCAATGCTCAGAGTGGAGGAGGGAGAGATGACCAACTTGAAAACCAGGCTCTCAAAGGAAGAGTAGAGCTGGGTGGGTTTGATGGAAGAAGGAACCCACTGAGGATAGATTATGGCTTCCGCACCACCAGCATGGTGAGGTTGAGGCCTTGGAAGAGGGAGTCAAAAGCAGTGATAGAGCTGGCATTGAACATAGTCTTGGTGAGGGTGAGAATTTCGAGGTCATTGTCCGCAAGAAGGAGGCCGAGATCAGCAGAGTGTTTGTTGTCTGAGCGGACATTGCGAGTCGCCAGGTGTTGGAGATTACTGCCTTTGAAGGTTTTCTGAGTAGTACAGGGGCATGGTACTCCGGTCAGAGGGGGAGGGACAGAGAGAGTGGTGGGAGGAGATGCAGAAGAAGGAAGGAAGTTAATGAGGGAAGACAGGATCCGTATAAAAAGAAGGAGGTTGGGTTGAGGACCCTGGACCAGGATAGTGCCAGGGTGGTAGACCTTAACGATGCAACGTGAGGATGAGTAGCCAGCCGAGAGGAAGTCCCACTTGGTCCCACCGTTAATGGGAGAGGAAGTGAAAGGACAGAGAGTAGAGATGACATGAGGGGTCCATAGATCTGGAGAGGGGACAGAGAAAAGAATATCAGTGAAGACGAATATCTGGAAGTTGCGCTGACATATGGGCCTGCAATCGGAAGGCCAGGTTTTGCATGCAGGATGTCTTTTTCATGCTTTTTAATTCCAGACTTGGTGAAAGAGATGGGGGTGGGACATAGAGTAACAGTTAGAGAAGATAGGAGAGATGGAGAGTGGCATTGGGGTGGTGGAGGGAAGTAGAAAGGGGAAGAGTGACTGCACTGCACAGTTCTGGCCTAAACTCACAAGTGGCATAGTAGTAACAAAGGGAGAGTAAAAAGCAATGCAATAAAATCAGGATGTAAAATACACACAGCTAAAATCGGTTTTCAATGAAAAGACACAAATGCAGTGAAATTTGGATGCAGGGTGCAAAATGCACACAGCTAAAATCGGTTTTCAATGAAAAGGCACAAATACAGTGTTGGATATATGCAATGAACACAAAGCAGAGAGAGAGATTAGAGAAGTAGATGAAATGCAGAGTGAGGTAGGCACATATATATACCAGGGTCTAGTGGAGGAGGCAAAATGAATGGTTTAGCCATAACTCACTGGAGGATCAACAGATCAAAAGGGTGCTGAGCTCCAGGTTCTTGGGAGAGAAGGATGTACACAGCAGGCTGCAGCATGATTTGTGATGGAATACACAATTCTGTGTGAGGATCCCCCCACCTGCTCAACCTGTAATGGAAAAGTTAGGGAGTAGCTTATCTTGTCTTTTACAGCCCAATACTGTTCAATAACCTTGTATTTTCTTTTAAGATGTTCTACCACCCCAAAGCACCTGAGAGGCCACAAGATAACAGGATCTAAGATGAATCTGGGACCCCTGGATGACTCCTGAGCCTAGAGGATGCTCTTCCTCGTCACAGTACCTTTGGTGCCCTGGCAGGCGAAGTGGCAGAGTTTGACGGTTTCACTCGAAACACACCTCCGGACCTTGTGTGACACTAATAGACTTCTCCGACTCTAGATGTCTGGGCACTGCTCTTCAGGACTCATGAAGACCCCTTCCCCAGGTAGCAGACATACAGAACTGTCTTCCAGGGTACTTTGATGAAGAGTAGCAGGTTACACAATGGTCCCTCATAGCTCTGGGAGAGGTCTCCTTTGCAAGTCCTCTCTGGATCAGTCCTCAGAAGAGCACAGCAGCTTTTGTATTACATGAAAAAATGCAGCAGCAGACTTCGCCTCCAACTGGGTTTCAAGGAACAGCTTCTTCTTGCTTCAACTTCAGCTTCTGAACAAATTGGTGAGAGGTCCCCAGATATACACATCTGTTCCCCATTTACTCTGACTGACCCAGGCTCAGTCAGCCAATCACCCAGAAGGGCATTCATGCAGGCAGGCAGCCAATCAGGCTCACAGGCATTCAGGCCATTCACTCCAACCAGACACCCTTAACAAAGAATGTGGATTGGGGAAAGTACCCAGTCTTTCAGCACACTACACTGCATTAATGTGAGCTTCAGTCAGGGATGTCTCATTTATTGTGTCACACACACAGAAACTAGACACCCACAACACAGAATGTGAGTTCACTTCAGACTCCATTCACACAGGTCCCACCCCTAGGTTGTTCCCTAAACACACAACACCTGGGAAGGCTCCAGTCAGTATGACAGGAGGCAGCCCAGAGCCATATATGGTATTTAACCCAACAACCAGTCAGGATGAAGGGACAGAGTCAGGGCCTCCCAGGACATTGATAAACAACGTAAAATGCAATAGAAATCAAGAGGCCACAGGGGCCATAAAGCATTCTATCAGGAATCCATTGATTCCTATGGCAGGTCCTGGCTGTCCCAAAAGTGGAGGACACTCAGAGCCACTGCCAAGTCAGCATGTAGCTGCCAGCAGCCCCAACACTGCTCTGTGAGCAACACAGAAGTGCTGAAAAGCACACAATAAGGGTACAAGGGTGTTCCCCCACCCATGGGTGCCATAAGGGTATCCCATGGTTTTTGTTTACCAAAAGGAAAACATGAAGAGTTTCACTGCCAGAGGTCCAGGCTGGACCTCAGTGGCAGAAAACATAGAGAAAACATACACAGAGAAGTGGTAGGAAACAGACTAGGAGGCCCTGTCCCTCCATAAGGCATTTCCAGCATCACAGTGACATATGGCTATTCTTCACACTTCACTCTATATGGGGCAGTGGAAAAGCAAATGAGCGCTTCACTCCCTCTTGCCTCTATCCCTTTCTCAGTGATGTGAGAGGACAATATATAGCCAATCTTTGGCATGGTCTAACAAACATGATGCCAGAGTGAGGACATTTTGGCTTAATAGAAAGAGGGTGGCAGATACTTAAGGGCTGCTCTTGTGAGGCATGCAAGCAAATTATGCAATGGCATTAAGTATGACCGTAGTACTCCTGCAATCAATAGGGCATGGTGGGCACATTATTGTAGAGCTACAGTTAAGGGGACTCCTTTAAAACTGTGCAATGGACAACCTCAGAGCCAGTACATAAATTGAAAGCATGCACGAGCCTCATGTAAATTACGCCATTTTACATAAATTCACACTATGTCTGGGTTTGTGTTTGGACATACCTCATCTTGGGCTATATACAGTGTTTCAGCGAAGCTTTTTTTGGACATTTCAAAGTTGAACCTTTTGAAGGTGCTTGAAGGAGAACAACACAAAATCCAATGTAAACTTAGTTGTTCGCTGCTGTGTTCCCTTCACTTACCAAGAGATTATTTCGCTCTCGAGAACCTGAGGGCTAGAACTTGGACTGCTCCAGCCCACAAGGGAATACTGCACTGCTGCCAGTTCCCTCCCCCACTCCTGAGGTAGAACTACTATAACCAAGGAGGGAGTGCTGGTGCCAAACAACCTCACACTGCAGCTACAAAGACTAGAATCCCTAGCACATATGGCAGTGGTACATACCATCAACACCTGAAATACAGGGCTTGAAAGCACGTGAATGAAAAAAACACAGCTGAAAGGAAATCTCAGTTCAAAACTGGAGTGCACCATTCACATTATTTGACCCTGGAGAACTGTACCGCTGAGGGGTACCCCCATGGCTACTCCACCCTGCAGAGGAAACTGCACTAGTGTCTATTTCCCCGATCCCTCCTACTTAGGTAGAATTAATAGAAGCAATACGTGGGTGTTGGTGCCCAACAAATTAGCACTGCATCTGCAAGTACCTGAAGCGCTAGCACCTACGAGAGTGGTATGTACCATCAGCACTGGAAACTTCCTTCCTGGTGAGATCAGGAGTCTTGAAAGTGCTTGAAAGAGAACAACACAGATTTACAAGGTAAACTCAGTGGGGAATTGGAGTTCACCCTTCACTCGGCAAGGCCTTTCTAAATATGCTGATAGTATTTTTATTTTCCTTAGTCGACTGCTGGAGTGTCTTCCTCAACTTCATGTGGCTAGATTGCAACTTTGCAGTTCCAATTGCTACTTTACCTTCCATTTTGTTCTCAGGTCTAAATACCAGAAAGCAGGAGTATTTCGCTTGGCTTCTGACCCTACCACTGACATCCATTTCGTATATTAGGCAACTAGTTCACTGTCGAAATTGTAAGCATGGAAGTATTTTGACTTCCAATAAATGGTAATGACTGATGTTTTTATGCTTGGAGTCTTATGAATCCTCTCCCAAAATGCTAACGAAAGAAACTTGTCAACGCTAAATACTATTCCCAAATATCATTGTGTCATAGATTTTATAAAAATGTTCTTGATTTATTGCCACAGTTTGATGCAGTTCGGGCACATAGTCCCTAGTTAAAGTGTTCACCTCTCACCTGAGACCAGCCTACAGTTGGCTAGTTTGAATTCCATGGCAGCGCTGGCTCAGCTTTTTAGCCTTCAGAAGGGTGATAAGATGAGTGTGCCTAAATGGGGTTATAACACTGCCTAACATTTCAGCATTTACAGTGGAAGTAAAAGGCCATGATGGGCTTTATAAGAACAGTACATTTTAATGTCATTAAAATGGAGAATAATAATTAAAACCAGGTTGTTTGTCATCAGAAGTGGAATGCAAGCTTTTGTAATGGTTTATTGAGAAGCCGCCTCAAAACTAGGAGTTCTTTCCCTCCCTGCAACAAACTGTTTAGAAGATTATTTCTTTAGCCCTATCTCAGACACATATTATGCCCCTTGTATCCCTCTCCCCTGAGCTAACAATGAGCCAAGAACCAGGCTGGTGTATGGGAATATTTAAATTAAAAGTAATAGAAATTAGCATGAAAATATGAAAAACACCACTTTATCCGTGCACAACACAATCAAATTCTCTCAGCATAAATCAATCACAAAAGTGAGTTAAAAAGAACACAATCTCAATTATTCACTTTCTGTAAATTTCACTTCACAAAATAATTACAGTGATCAATAACAAAGGCGATTTTGAATTTCCTGCAGGCTATAAAGGCTAGCAGTAGGATTTCAAGATTGGTAAAAATACATAGGGTGATTAATTGCATTGCTTTTCAGATCCCCCCCTTGCTTTGGTCTGGGTTGGGAAGTCAGGCAGAAAAATTGGGATGCTTTGGGGAATTTTGGATTTCAGACCCCCCTTACTGAAAGCCCTGTGTTGGGGAAGCTGGATAAAAAGGTTGGACTGATTTAAGAACAAAGACACCCCTATTCCTTAAAGAAGCCGGGGTCAGCTGGACAACAAGGATTACCCAATTAAATTATAGAATATAGTTTTCAGCGCACACTGGGAAGTGACCTTTGTTAATTTCGAATTTTAAACAATTCATGCTGTAGTGTTTCTTCCAAATGGGGAATTAGTTCAATTAATATTTTTGGTTACATAGGGTAAGGATCTACGCAGCTTTGCCCACCACCTACTATAAAGGCAAAGGATTCCAGGCAAGCAGACTCCCCCACCTTTTGATTTCCCATGGCTCAGTCCTACTTACATAGCAAGTCTGTGTTTAAGGATCAGGAAAGCCATCTGCATCTCAGGACACTCTGGAAAGAAGGGCAGGTGTCTGGTCACTCCACTTTCAAAGATGGCCTCCCGCTCTCCACGATAGCACCCAGTCAGCTTTGAGGCCTTCCTAGAAATAGACAGCTCCTACCAGATGCACTCCCAGCAATCTCCTCTAGTGTCTCCTTACAGCTGTAAGATGGTAAGTGTGTCTCTGTCCTCCTGTCTTTTTCCTTTTTCTGTCTCCCCCCTGTCCTAGTGCAGTCCCCCTTATAAAGAAGTGATGCCATTACAAACTTTACAATCTTGGGGCAGTACCCTGCAATAATCCCTGCCACTAGGATTGCACAGTTACCCTTCTCTCTCCTCCAAACCCAGCCTTCAAGTCATGATTTGTTTAGGGGCTTGGAGCAACATATGGCAATTCCCATTTGTGATCCCCCTTTGTTCTCCTTTCAACGTTTTTGCAAAAACTAGTTATGTATCACAATTTCATAATTTTACTAGCAACTGACAAAACTAAACATATTTTCTGTTTCTGCTAATTATGGGGAATTAGATAAACTGACCGCCAAATCTGTATCATGTAGCACGGCCATGTGGCAACTTTTTGCCATTTCCATAAAAAGCCCAACAGTTATGAATATGTAAGTTATCAAGCATATCCCTAATTTCCTTTTCCACCTGCTCACCAACTTTCACATTTGGAACATGTTCAGACTAGCCCGAAACCTAGTTTAACTGGCCATTACAGATCCCGGAGTCAAAGGAAGATGAATTTCCCCCAGAATCGCCTGGAAATTACATAATAAATGGTACATAGATGAAACCATCAGCCTTATGATGGCTGAGAAAAAGGCCTAAATGGTAATAGTCCTTTTAAATAAATTGTGAATCTTTATGTGGGACAAATGGCCCTGCCTCCTGCCTTCTGGACATTTGTTTTCGCTGGGTCAGTCTGGGTCTTAATCAATCTCCTTTGTGTTGGAAGCTTGCTCTCTGATGTGGGTGCCCCATTTTCACACGTATTTGTTGTTCTCCAGCCAAGGGTGATTTCTCTTCAAGTCCATGCTTTAAGAGCAAGCAGGTCTGAAGATCATTGAATTGTGACGCCTTTAGCAGGACATTTTATTGCGGGTGGTCATTAGATAGGAGATGTGACACCCAGGCTGAGAGTGGGAGATTTCCTTTGTGAAGTTTTGGCCACAGCTAGCAAAAGGGTCTGCTTGGGGCTGACATTATCCATTAAAACAAAGTAGCTCTTGAAATGCCAGTGGAGTTTTGAGAGTGAAACATAATATACATTGCTCTTTTGGTCAACCCACACATCATGTTTTGCTTTCCTGACATTTTCCTGTGAGCAGTGATATTTTTTTCACTTTTAAATTTAAGCCCATTTTTATTTGCACAAACATGTGCATGCTGTTTTTTTCAATGTTTAAAAAACCTGTTTTCCATGTCACAGGGATCTTTGATTCCTCCATATTTTGTAAATTAAAATGCTGCTTGTCCATTTTTAATGACAGGTAGGTCCCATTCCACATGGCTCTTTAACTTTTACTTGAAAAACTAAAACAAATGCTAGGACGTTTTTGTTTCAGTGTTTAAAATCTTGCTATTCATGTGAAAGGAACTTTTGTATGGGGCCTTTAAATTCACCCCACACATTGAAGTGCAGCCACCTGTTCGGGTGAGTGCAGAAACATTTATTTAGATTGTACAAAGCCATAAAAGATAACAGATGTTAATATTGAAGATGTTTTTGTTTCTAATTTTTCTTTGGCCTGTCTAAGCTATTCCTATTGATTCCCCTGCTTATGTTAACCTTCATTACAAGTGGGAATTAGAACATTGTGAGAAGCACTTGAGCTAAGGCCACCAGAATTTGGACTAGCTTTAGCAGTGGAGCAGGGACACATTAAAGGGCGCTTTCCAAGTCTTTGACTAAATAGATCAAAGATATAACCTATGTAGTGCTGTGCTGTACGTACGCTTTGTACCCACTATCTGGAGGAAGAGGGAAGGTTATCGCACAAGATGATAGAGCGCATACCAAGTCTCTAACCATGGACAACTGTGAGGCAATTTCACGTGATAACTTGAACAGGTAAAAGGAAGGAAAGATTACAAAATTCTATAACAACCTAAGCTGCTCAGTTGGATGTATGTGATTATTTCATATACAAAAATTTCGAATTCGTAAATCATGAATTTGACATGCCGGTAACGAAATAATCACATACATGAGCACCGCCCGCTATCCCCCAAGCCCCTACCATTAAATACGCACCTCCCGCTACTCAGTTACCTGCGTTTCATCTTCACGGCCACAACTCCATCCCTGCGATGCAAGTTCCTCCTCCCCTTTGATGTGCGGAACTTCCCTCGCAGGGTCAGATGCAAGATTTTCATTTAATACTGCTCAGTTACATCTGAACTCTTGCAACAAAGAAACAGAAATGAGGAAAATCACTCCTTATCAATCATCCCAAGAGTAACACCATAATCTGGTGCAGAAGAATCGAATGCAATGGAAGACTTGTTTACCCTCTGTAGAAGTTTGACGCATGAAGCCATAGCCCTAAAGGAAGATCAAATTTAGGATGAAAGTAATCTCCTGAATAATGCACATTCTCATATTATCTGAACCCCTTCCTTTCTGGCACAATTGCAAACTCTAGCATCTCCTCTAATAAGTGTCTGGTATGTAGTGCTGCAATCTTTGATGAAGTACATGGTGTTACATTAGGTGAGGTAGATGCTTCAGCAGTATGCTCATCGGCAGTTCTAGCTGCCTGTCAGGGTTTAGAAACGATGCTCTCCATGAATGGTGAGGCTGGGAATGAGCATGTGATCCCCTGTGAAAGCCTGGAGGCCTGGTGGACCTTATCCTCACCCTCGGGCCGGGCACTGGATGTAAACTGCCCAGAAGAGCTAGCCTCTTCATCGTCTTTGCTAATACATGAAGGGATTGCAGCCTCTTTAGGCTCCAGAGAGGTGAATGGAACTTATTCAGCTAAGAAATTAACTTCAAAATTGGAAAGAGAAGGCAAACAAGAATCTCAGAGAATGAAGGAGGGGGAAAGAAAAGGAACCAAGAAAATAGGTGTGAGATGTATTAGTAATGGTTTTGCTCAAAATAGAAACGTTGTTATTAGTGCGGCTGACAACAACAATCTAGTAAATAAGGAGTCCATGTATAAACTACAGAAAATAAATACTAAATCAAACAGCAATGACAGGAAAGCATTAGAAAGAACAAGGAGGCATACAGCTTTACTTGTATAAGACTATGGCCACTGGCTCTTCTCTTCATCAAACACTGCTGATCCTAACACATCATATGAAAACTGGTGTGGGTTTCCTGTACAGTTTGCATTCGTACACACCTTATACCAAACTTATGTTATCTGATTAATTTATACAGCTAGATCATCAGGCATGTTTTATTCAACAATGTCGCCATTTCATCTATCATGCTTTAAATAGATACACATCCGAATAAATTCATTAAAAAAATGCTAATTACAATACAAAATCAATTCTCATACTAAAGTGCATATGTCCTCCCCATTAAATACACAGGTATTTTAAAGTGCTGCCGTGCCTGTCTTATTACAAATAGTGAACATAGATACATTTCTAACAACAATTTCCAATAAACAAACTATTTACGTGCTAAAAAGACAAAAAAACGATATTATTTTTAACAACCTTCATGAAACATCTGTTCCATTTTTTGACAGATTAGAAATATAACTAACGAAGAAGAAACATCTCTGAGCAGTCTAACCAGTAAGGATTCCATAGTGGTCAGGAAGGCAGACACACAGGGAGCGGTAGTGATCCAGAACCTACAGGGTTACATAGATGAATGTAACAAGCATTTAGCAGACTCAGAGGTGTACGTTAAGATGCACGAGGCTCCCACTCTGAGACAACAAGAAAACATCTAGTCAGGATAATAACAGCTAAAGACAATGGATGGAGTTTAGATCAGGAGGCAGACCCTCTAATACAGAGAACCCCTCGTATCCCCATATTTTATACACTCCCAAAGATACACAAGGGATTAAACAAGCCCCCAGGATGTCTGATTGTTTTTGACGTTTCATCAGTGCTGGAAGCTCTACTGCAGAACGCTGATGTTTTCCTACAAAGATATTTGCCCAAGATGAAGTCATATATTAAGAACACTACACACGTAATCATTTTATTGGAGGATAAACCTTTTGATAAAAATATTAATCTAATTCTAGGTTTAGACATAGGGCCTCATCACGACCTCGGCGGTAACCCTTAAATCCGGCGGTAGCGCTATTACCGCTGGATTTAAGGGTCCGCCGAATCAGGACCTCGGCGGATTTCAACCCAGCTCTGAGCTGGTGTGAAATCCGCCGAGAATTTGCGCTCATACCGCCGGCGGCAAATCCGCCGGCGGTATGAGCGCGAAATTTCCCCATTGAGCCCAATGGGGAATGGGGCATTCCCGAATGGGCTCAATGGGGAATGGGGACTTCCAAGTCCGCCCAACTCGTGATCCCGCGCTATTAGGGCCGGGGGCTATGGCGGTCGCGCTAATAGCCCCCGCGCTAATACCGCCGGCATTACCGCCGAGGTCGTGATGAGGCCCATAGTGTTGTTATACTACCATGCCACAGCAAGCAACCCTGGAAGTTGTAAGAGCTACTCTGTCAACAGGGGAAGGAATGATATTTACACCAAGGAATCTCTCAGCTACTGTACAGAATTAATATTAACAGAGAATTATTTTCAAGTTGAAGGAGAGTTGTTCAAACAAATAAAGGGAACTGCTATGGGTGGCACAGTAGCCCAAAGTGTATCAAACTTATGTGTGAACTGTTTGGAACAGAAAATAGTATATGGAGAAGACAACCCATATAAACAAAACATCCTAGGGTGGAAAAGGTGTACAGACAACATTATAGTGATTTGGCAGGGATCTAAACCTGGCACAGAGGAATGTGTACAAAGGCTATGATTTGGCGAAGAGACAATATGGTTCCGGCTAATTGCAGGCGATTCCACTAGATGGTCCAGAGCAGCAGCTAAATTTCTCGAAGTAGCTCTGGCAAAAGCTAGTGACATTGCCTCACCGCCTGCAACCGCAGCAAGAGACCTTCAAGGAAATTCGAGAGTGGTGTCGTGAGTTCTGGGTCAAATTCCAACCTTTAAAAAAAATCTATAGAAGTAGCACAAACACAGTTTACCACAGCACAGATTTGCAAAAAACCTTAACAGGTTAATAAAAAAATAAAAAAAAAATAAAAAAACAGAACTATTTTAGATTCTTTGGCAAATGTTCCTGGTAAATTGGGGAACCAAAAATGTTTATGGTTGTCCTTTGCAGACAATTTTGTAATTTTTAACCAAACGGCCATTGGTAGTCAGTGGAATATAAGAGCTATATAATACATGCACAGGTCAACCATTTCACTATACATCCTAGTCAAACGTTTCTCCTGCAATTTCATTAAACCAAAACTGTAAGTTTTAGATGTATATGGAAGCTGAGCTCCCCACCAAGTACAAAGCAGGACACTAGTTAATACTGTGATAGACTGAAAGTGAAAGTATGGGCCATAGTAATACAATTAAAAAAGTGTTGCATGGTGCATGGTGGTTTCACCTGGAAACCACTTATTTTATATTTTGCACAAAATGTGTCTCAATTCGTTCATATGGAATCGAAATGTGCTGAAAGATACATACAACATGGCATGACGCACTAGAGCGATGGATATGGAGATATGTCCTCAACCTAGATGAGTGTGCCCTTCTCCAAGCTGTACATGCAGAATTGGGATTGCTCTCTTGCTATGCGTTAGCAGTGTATAGAAGGCGTAGGTTTTAATTACAAGTGTGCCATGCCATGCGACTGCACATTCTCTTTCAGCTGATGTAGGGAAGTCCTGTTTTCTTGTCATTTGAAAGGCTGTGGTACTTTTAGGGGCGGGTGTGAAATGTTTTTAAGTGAGATCAATGTCAAGCCCAGTTGGGAAGAAATTGATCCGACTTCTATAAATGAACAGAAGAAAAGGAGTTGTAATTGGGGTTCCACTGGCAATGAGGAACACCTACGCAGCACGAGAATGTGTCATTTCACCTAAATGATTTGCGAACTTTGGAAGTGAGAGGCCCTGGAGAAAAACTGAATGAGCTCGCCCAATGCTGCCACTTCTGTACACCTGCAAATTGCATTAAAACATTGACACCTTTACATTTTGAATGGCCCTTGTTGTTACTCCTTAGGAAAAGACTGTTAGGTAGTTTAGTTACTAATGTAATGAATTTGGGCCCAGGCGCGTTAGTGGGAGGCAAGTGAGAATGATACTGACGTTGCTCGCTCTATATGGTATTCACTACCTTTTGGTAAAGTCGCTCCTTGATGAATAAGGAGTCTGATGGAAAACGTATATTTAGTCATTTTGAAATTTTGAAATCATTTTAATGGGATTATTGCATAGTACTTATTGTCTCTTTTAATATTTTGAATATAGTTGATGCTTATGGGAAATGGCCTGAGGTTTGCCTTAAACTGCATGAGCCAATACATAAAATAAAAGAAAAGAGCAAAGATTGCACACACTATTTGCATCCCCACTGCGGACGGGAGACTCGAGGAGTTGGCGGTGGACCTGACATCCCTTTTCTGGCATCAGTTTGTGTCGATATGCCGCTTATTAAGCGAACTCTCAGGCTGTCCTGATAGTGGCAAAGGGGGGCTTGTTACGCCTTGTGTGATCTCTGCTAATTCCTGTCTCATTCGCGTTTTACAGAGATGTATGCTCATCAGACTACCATTTGTCAACTTTTAATCTGTCAAAATTATAACTGGCTGGAGCAAGTGGCAGGTTGAAAGCGCCTCAGCCATTCAGGGAAGAAGACGCATTAGGCCGCGCGCGCCAAATGAATCTGAAAAGCCGACGTTTCCTCTCCCCGAGATTAAATTAACTCGTGATAAATTCTTAAATATGAAAGTTAGAAATGGAATGGCAATGAATAATTGATACAACGCATGTACAAAAGTACACGCTAATGACAAAACAAATTAGAATTATGAAATTCCATTTAATTAAACAGAGTAGCAATTTGTATGACACGAGCAGTTAACACAATGTAAGTATTTCTGCTAAATTGCACTAGGTGAGCGAACACTAAGATCCAATGTATTCAAATCCTGCAGCGCCTCCTAGACCTCCAGGGGGTGCTGTTGACTTATGCAGATTTCAGGCGTAGGCTTGGAAAGCGCGAGCAGAGGCAAGCCATCATTCATTATCCAGAAATAAATACTAAAGATGTGGGAAATGTACATCTGGAAAAGCGTACCTGCTCTTTCTTTTAACACCGTGCAGCACAACACGTGTTTAAATGGTGGGTAACGCTACTGTGCACGTTCAACACTTTCCCCTGGTCATTGGAATACGTGCTTTTGCGAGCACTAGGGTGCAACAGATACAGTTATACACACACTAGGCTTGGCCTATTTGGTTGTGGTGGTGCGCAGAACGTGAGTCTTTGAGAGGACAGGCGTATTGCAATGTGTACAATGCCAAAGACACAGCCCAGCCGAAGCTGTAGAAAGTCCACGACCTATGTTGTGTTGGGAATTTCCGTTTACCAGGGACTAAAAGCCAGAGCTGTCTGAAAGCCAATTCTGCAGAGGTGAACAACAGTGGCTGAGTAGCGCCGACACACTTACAACACAGGCTTAATTAGATCAGTCGCGAGGCCGACGCCAGCTCGGATCAGACTGCGCACAGACATTGTGTCAGAACCAGAACTCACACACAGCTACTCCGGGGCTAAGGTTTTTCCGTCACGTTTGTTTATTTTCTTCCTGTCGTTTTTTTTTTCTAGTGCTTTTCTTCGCGTGTGTTCTCTTCGAGTTGACATGAGTACCCGTGCACAACTACTATAATTCTACAATACATGTATGTTTAAAGTATAGGCTTGCATCCTCGAGGTCAGCCTTGCCTTGTAAACAGCAATAGTAAAAAGATGTCATTAAAAGGGGGCGGGCAAACACTCATTGTAGAGTCAGACTGAACAACAAGGGAGATCTTACACAACCAATCCAAACAAATGGGGCTGTCAGACAAGGACACCTTCCATTCTGCTGTAGTATGCGCCCCTCTACTGCCCTGTCCTGCCCACATCCACCTCACTTGCAACTTTAAAATACCCTCTTCTCATCCGTTACTGCCCGCTGTACTGTCATTACTAAACCAATGTGTCCTAGCATACACTAAGCACATTTTAAAATACTTTAAAGTTTGTAAGATAATATCAATACTTCACTTTGGATTTGTTACGTCATTACACATTGTCCCAGCAGCTACTTGACCGAGTAGGGCACTCCATGAAAGAACAATTAGAAAACATACTCCTCATTAAATGTGACCCTGTGAAGAGGGCAGTCGGGGGCAATGACCAGAACAGCTGCATCCAGCATTTCCGAGACATACATTTAGCTCAAAATAATCCCGTAAACCAACACGAGCAGTCCTTTTTGAGAAGTCAGTATGCAGAAAAGCATAGACACGCAGCGTTGCATTTCTGCGAGTACAAATGAACGGGCAAAAGCATTCGAGTTGTTGAAAAATGAGAGACAAACGCATCACGAAGACGTTTTCAGCAAGTTCTGTATTGAGGAATGACTGTTCTTTGTGCCGAACGAGAGGATTACGGTCAGGATGGCGCGGGGGGCGTGTAGCTGGTTATCAGAGTACCTCTCACGGGATGCATGAGTTATCCTGTGGGAAATCAGGCCTTCTCGTTTTAGCCTTAGGCTTCAGCAATCAGATGCCATCAGCCTTCTTTATTCGGGGAATAAGACATCACTCCGTTTCTGTGCGTCTAAACATATCCGCCGTGTTGCTGACACCGGATCACTGACGCCAAAGCATGCTTCCAAAGCAAGACAGGAAAACTGTCAAGCAGTTGCAACACTGCATGCTAGTCTTCCCTTTCATGTCTCTTTCAGAATTCATACAATAGTCCAAAGCACTGGTATTTTTAGAGGATCTTAAGAGGCGACTTAACCAATCAGTCTGACTATATGCAATGTAATGCAGTATAATGTACCGTATTTATAGAGCGTGAGCTAAGGCCCGAACGCATCTAGGCGCTAACAAGGATGGACAATCCAAGTGGGATACAACATCATGAGGAGTCTTGGGAAAGATGAGTCTTCATTGCAACGCTTTACAAAACTGAAGATAATCTCCAATGTCACGCAGCAGAGCAGGTAGCTTGTTCCACAAGATAGGGGCAAGAACCGAAAAAGAACAGCAACACAGCGCAGCTCTCTGGTATCGCCCGATTCCGAAGTCCCTTAGCGGGTCCTGCTAAAACCGCCTGGTTTTACCAGGCAGCCTTAGCGGGAGCCACAAAGGGTCCAGGGATCAAATAACGGTACCACAAGTCTTCATTACAACGCTTTACGAAACTGAAGATAATCTCCAATGTCACGCAGCAGAGCAGATAGCTTGTTCCACAAGGTAGGGGCAAGAACCGAAAAAGAACAGCAACACAGCGCAGCTCTCTGGTAGCGCAAAACCTTTATTAGCACTTGGGAGGATGAGTGGAGGCCTCTAGTGGGCTGGTAACTCTCCAGTTTAGTTCATATGATGCCTCCATGAGCCCCATCATAAAATTCATCCAGGACTTAGACAAGGGGCCTCATTACGAGGTGGGCGGCAACGGTTAACGGGCACCGGTAAGGAGACCGGTGCCGGTAAACACTTACCACCCTATTGCGAGGTCCCTTAGTGGGAGCCGCAAAGGGTCCAGGGAGCAAATAACGGTACCGCAAATTGCGGTACCGTTATTTGCACCTTCCCCATTCCCATTGAGCCCTATGGGGGCTCAAATGGGCATGGGGAATGGTATTTACAATGGGGACTTCCTGGTCCCGCAACAGTCCAACTAGACCGGTAAATCCCCATTGAATGAGGGCGGACTCAGTACCGTTATTGGAGGCAGCCATGGCGCTATTAGCGCCATGGCTATCTCCATTCTTGGAATGAGGCCCAATGTGTTCTGGCCGAGCTGTTCAAAATACATTCACCGGCAGGCCGCTTTCAACGAATGTCACCCTGTCGGCGAACTGCACATGTGTTTACTGTGCTCTGCCCCATCAGGCAGAGGCGGCCGGAAGTGAGGTAAGGAGGGGTTTGGGAAGGGGTAGGGGTCTGGGTATGTGTGTGCATGGGGTATACGTGTGTGCGTCAATGTTGTCAGGAATGGGGATGGGACAGGAGAATAGGGTGTTGGGGTGGCGGGATTGTTCCTGCACAATAGGTATTAGAGAACAGTATGGAAGGGGCAATACAAAGGTACACATTATTCCTTGCATCGCTGACATTGGACCTGGGCTACTGGGTTACGATGAAAGCGGCCTGCGGGGCATCAGTGTACAACCACTCAATGAGAGGGTTTTTCAATAATTCCAAAAATTACTTTGCTGCAAATTATTACCTTGTCCCTCACATTGCCCGCAAACCAGTAGGTCCTCTAGTCTCCATGGGTTTGAATGTGTCATGACTATTACTTATTCAGCTATTTTACCCATGAATAAACATGATTTGGCCAGCGAAAATTTCCATAAGAAATACGTAGTACATGTTAGTATGGCATCTAAAATGTCTACAATGTCCCCACTCGAACCCCCATTCTTCACTTACCAATGTCATTCAATCTACTCATCATGTGCCAAGGGCACTCTAATTTTCCATCCTCATAACTCATCCTGTACAATCCAGCCCCATACAGTGCTCATAGTTTTCACCCCACAAAGACCTCAACAGAACAGAACCTTTGTGCCGGTGACAAGATGAATACTGCTCAGCAGGAGAACATGGAGGAGGACTGTTTACTAAACTATTACTCAGCCCAGTCCTGCTACTAAACCAACAGTGTACTAAGTCATAAAGGTGAAACAGGCACAGCGTGTATGGTATACTTCCATCACTTCTTGTGGTGTCACAGGCCAAGGGTGAGCTATACTCTTCAAGAGGGTTGTGAGCAGAAAGGAAGCATTCAAAACAGCAGTAGTACAGTGGTATCACAATAAAATAAATTCCCAATCAAGGTTCTATACAAATATGAATATATAATTAACAATAAACAACAATTCACCCCTGTAAAGGAATACATACCATGCAGAATTTGGGACAAAAGGGTGCACTCTGGGTATGAAGGCAGGGGCTGGAGTCAATTGTCTTTTAGGTAAAAAGTGGGATTTTAAACGTCACTAGAGCCCTGTAATTCAGTCCCAAAAGACAGAACCACTACAAATACCTTCCAGTCTTGTTCTGGGGCTCAACAGCATCTAGTTCAACTTCTAGGCACTTTACAGTGGTTTGAATAGGTCTCAAGACCATCACGTTGAGCATCCCAATGGGGCGAGTTGGAGTCAATATGGCTCAAGATGGTGCTCCCACATGGGTAAAGTTGGCATTGAGATGGTTTGAGTACATGCTCCCACTGGGTTTAGTCAGCAGCTACACAGTTCGAGTTGTTGGTCCCAAAGGGTAGAGTCGATGTTGAGGCAATTCCAATCAGTTGCTCCCAAGGCGGTCGAGTAAGCATCAGGATGGTTTAAGTTGGTGCTCCCAATTGATCAGGTTGTTGTCTAGACAATTCAACCCGGTTGCTTCTAGATGCGTCGAGTCGGCATGCAGTCAGATTGCTTCAAATAGTTTGGATCGGAGTCGAGAAAGGGCAAAAAGTGTAAAATGTTAGCAATAGCTCCAGGGATCTTGTAGCACGCTGAAAATTACTCAAACACAGTGGGTCAGCTTGCAAGCAGATTGATGTGTTAAACAGAGACCTTTGCTGTTCCTTAATGTCTGTCCAAGGATTCAGAGTGTAACTAAAATCCTTCTTCTGCTATTCACAGCCAGGAAGTTGGCAGGAGTTTATACTTACAGTATGTAGAGTCCTGGCTACCAGTGTCCAGGCAGCAGGCAGGCCTTCTATAAGCCGGAGGTCACTTCAAATGTGCCACTGAAGGGTTTGAGGGGAATGTCTGACACACTCTCTCGGGTAATGGTTGTTCCTTCCCGGTTCGCGTGGCACAGGCGTGGAATGAGCTCCCTGAATCACTCCGGAAAGAAGAAAACCACACCATCTTCAGGAAGCTGCTTAAGACTAGATTGTTTGCTTGAGGGAGTCTGTGAAATCTTTGTACCCATTCTTTCTCCCTGTTTCAGCACCTGGATGCCTGAGGGCTTTGGCGCTTTAAAAGTATAACAGAAATATGAAATAGAAATAGAAAGCTTTGCCTTTACTTCAATGGCTTAAGGCTTTAAGTGGGCTGCACCCAAGAGAGTTCCAGTGAATTCCTTCTTCCGTCCAAAGATGATTCCATTATATGGAGATTTGCCACAGTGGATTGGTCCATATCAAACTTTCTGTAAGGGTCCAATCCTTTCTGGTGTGACAAGAGTCTTTGTTGGGTGATGTCAGTCCCAGAGTGCATTTTCTGAAGGAGGATGGGTGCTGGCACAGAATGTGTGGACGACTTAGGAAATCCCAAGAAGGTGAAAAGCGTCTCGTGGGGGCAACTCCTCTCCTCAGTTACCCAAACTCCCCCCTCTCCTACCTGCACTGCATCATAGACACAACAGTCATTATTCCAATGTGTGATATTCCATTTTGCTGGCAGAGCTTTCTTTGAAGCTGTGGTTTTCATTTGGCCCCCTGGGACAGAGTCATTTCCTATGGGAAAGCATCCACACTTCCCAGCAAAGAAGAAAGGAAGCATCTATTGCTGTACTTAACCTCCTGTTGTTAGGGGGACCCAGCCCCACACAGTGATAGATAAAACACAGACAGTTGCAGGGGTATGTGGAAAATCCAGTTGAATGAAAAGACACCTAATGTGTGCTGGCCAGTTATAAATATTATTCTAATTGTTCATGTGCGGCGCGCTTAATACCAGGAGTGGTTTCTATGCACGGGATCATGATTTAAACCTGTGTTGCCCTGCTTTGTTTTGCTTCCAAGACAAATGCATTTCCCCTGAGCTTCCTTCCTCCCAATTTATACTTGTAGCTTTCCAAACATCACTGTATCCAGTGACATAGAGCTTTATATTTATTTATCATCCTGCCACCAGGCTTGGGGAGGTGCATTTACTTATTATTTGGATCATGGGTGCCCACTGTTATGGGCAGTACGTGAGTAGAATGACATTAATTTCCAGCAGGCTGATTGTCAAAAATGTACAGGTTGCTCTGTGGATACCATGTTGGGTGTGAAGCTGGTCCTGACAAAACCAGATGCCACGCTGGTTCAAACATCTTCTGGAACTGAATAGTCAACTATCTTATTTTCTGACACCATCCAATCTGAGTTTTAGTCCATTCATCCACTGAGAATGCTCTCATCAACTTCACAAATACCTTTACCACTGCACAGCACTCTCAACTCTCCTCCATTCTCACCATGTTATACCTTTTTGCTGCATTTGACACTATGAAGAATCCTTCCCTTCTTCAAACTCTTTCCTTCCTTGGCTTCAAGGACACTGTACTTGACTGGGTGTCCTCCTACCTCTCTGACCGCTTCTTCACCAACTCAGGGGACTCCAGCACCTCCTCCATGACACCCCTAGCAGTGGATATATATCAAGGATCACTCCTACATACACTTCTCTTTACCCGAAACACCTCCTACCTCTGCAAAAATCACTCCCTTCTTTGAATTTAACTATCACCTGTTTGCTGGTGATACTCAGATCGTCTTCTCTTTTATCTCCTTCACCATTGCAATCTCTAAAAACATAACTAGCTGCCTAACTGCCGTTCACCACTGGACGGGTCAACACTGCCTCATGCTCAACCCCACAAAGGCTGAACTCATCTTTCTCTCTGTCTCCCCTCTCCCATGACCGCCTCAACCCCTCGCGCAAGGCAACCAACTTTTGGGCCCTCGTTTAGAGCAACCTGAAACTCTTCAGTTTATCAGGGCCAATTCTACTACAGCTAAATTCAACCTCCTATATTAGACAACTGTACCCACACTTTAGACAGCACTCAATTAAAACATCTGGCTCTGCACCTGTGCTCAGCAAACTGGACTACCGTGTAAACCTGCTTCCTGATTTGCCCCTCTATTCTTATGTGTCCTCAACTTTGCACATTTTTCAGCTCTTAATTATCATCCTCCACCTCTGCTTTCGGTCAGCACTCTAGATGGCTCTCCATGCAAAATCACTCACCCTTACAATTGCTGCTACTTGTCTATAAATCCATCCATGGTCTTCCCCCCACTGCCTCACTGACTGCCACTCACTGTGCTCTCCCTGTTCAATGCTCTGTTTTTTGTCAATAAAGAAGAGAGTCCATATTCAAGCTCGTGTCTCTGCGACATGTAACAACTTGGCCGAACTCTTTAAAATCTGCAAGGAGCTGGCCAACCCTGCTGCAGTCTCTACCCCTCCTGTTGCCTCCGAGGCTCTTTGCAATGCCCTTGCCTCTCACTTCATTTAAAAAACCCAGGACATCCTGTCCACCCTCTCCACCCACACTCCTCCTCTTCCCTCTCCATCCGTGCTTGCTGACCCTCCTTTAGCCACCCTCCCACCATCCTTCTCATCCTGCCCTCTTTTCACCCCTGACGAGGTTCCTAGACAAGTCTGATCTATGAAAGCCTCTTCAAAACAGGTTCATCCCTGTTCCTCTAAAACCATCAAGGACCACATTGACACCCTCGCTCCGGCCCTTGCTGATTTTTGCAACCACTCCTTTGCCTCTGGATCTTTCCCCTCCCCTCTGAAGCACTCCTTTGTGCATCCTCTTCTCAAGAAACCCACAGCTGATCCTTCTTGTCCAGCTAACTATTGCCCAATTTCCATTACTCCCTTTCTTGGCAAACTCCTGGAAAAGTTGGCCATCTCTCAGCTTAACCTTCATTCCAATTCTGTTGGCTGTCTCCATGACCACCAGTCCGGCTTCAGAGCTGCCAGAAGCACGGAAACTGCTCTCCTAAACATCCGAAGATCTGCTCACCAACCTTGACTCTAACATTCCCTCTGTCCTCATCCTCCTCGATCTCTCTTCTGCCTTCCATCCTGCTCAACCGTCTCCATGAAAACCTGGGTATCACTGATCAGGCTCTGGCCTGGCTGACCTCTTTCCTCTCAGATCGACCCTCCCAGGTCCAACTTGGGCCCTTCCTTTCATCTTTCTTCCTCTCTACCTGTGGTGTTCCCCAGGGATCTAACCTCTCGCCCTGGCTTTTCAACCAATACCTGGCATCTCTCGCCCACTGCATTGCCATTTTCTGCTCAAATTTCCAGTGCTACGCTGATGACACTCAACTCATTTTCAGGCTGCCCTCTGCCACCTCCTCTCCATCTCTCATCTCTGATTGCCTAACTGCCATTCAAGATTGGTGTTCCGCCAAGTATCTTTGTCTGAATGCCAGCAAGACGGAGATCCTCCTCATCGGCACACCTTCACCATCCTTTCCCCTCACCCTCTGCCCGGGCTCCCTTGGCCCTCCTCCTACCCCCACCTGCAAGGCTAAGAACCTCGGGGTCATCTTTGACTCCACCCTTTCCTTCTCCGCCCACATCTCTGAGGTCTCTAAAAAGTCAAATTTCCGACTGCACCTCCTCAGAGGTACTCTGCCTTTCCTCTCCTTCCCCCAGACGCTCATGGTATCTCAAGCTCTGGTTCTCTATAGCTTGGACTATTGCAACAGCCTCTATCTAAATCTACCTGCCTCTACTCTCCGCCCTCTGCAACTAATCCAGAACTGGACTGCGAGACTTGTCCTTGGCCTCAAGCCCTGGGATCATATCCCTCCAGCTCTGAAATCTCTCTACTGGCTCCCAGTGGATGCAAGGATTAAATTCAAAACCCTCTGCATTGTCCACAAGGCTTTCTGGGGCCTGGGTCCAAAATACCTTCAGCTATCCCTCCGCAAATACCTCCCCTCTCGAGCTCTTTGCTCCTCTACCTCCAACTCACTCAGGGTCAGTCGTTTTTCTAAGAAACGAGCTGGGGGTAGATCTCTGTCTTCGGCTGGGGCCTCCCTCTGGAACATCCTCCCTGCCACTCTAAAACTTAAGGAGAACCATCTCCGGTTCCGGAAGCACCTCAAGACTTTCCCCTTTTCTTCTGCCTTCGCTCCCCGTCTCCCCTGCTGATCTCTTCTCTCTTGGCACTGTGCACCTGGCCACCCTCTGTCTTTTGGGCCCAGGTACCTGCTCATCCTGCCACCCTCCCGCACTGCCTCCGGGCCACCCCTTGCACTGGGCTCTGTATCTGTACCCATACAGCCCCCGCTTTTTCTTCCTGCACTTATCAGACCTTCCTTGTCTGCTGCCTTAAACCTAGCACTAGCAAATTGCTGGCTGCATTACCACTGTGTTTTGCCTTTATTATGTATTTATTGTTATTTATCTGTTTCTCCTCTGCTTCACACTTTCCACTTCTCCCGCCTTCCATGCACTTTTTCCCTCCCCCCTCTCCCATGCACTTGCGCGTTCTCAATGTCACTGGGCCTAGTAAAATCGCTGTTTTGTTCTCCCCTGTTCCCCTCTCTTGCCTTGTCGCTTGTCTTGCCCTCCCTTGCCGAAACACTTGTGTATGAGCGTGATAGAAATAAAATATCAATCAATCAATCAATCAATCAATCAATCAATCAATAAACAACCTATCGGTCCTCTGCCCCTGTTGTGTCCTCCCACTTGCACTCCTTTTGCGCACTTGTCGCAGTCCACTGGAATGCTCTCTCCCCAGCCATTGAAGCCATCTCTTCAGAGGCACTCTTCAAAACAGCAGCTCAAACTCCACCTGCTAGCAGTGGAAGTAGCACCACTAACAGCAGCTCGAACTCCACCTGCTAGCAATGGAAGTAGCACCACTAACAGCTGCTCGAACTCCACCTGCTAGCAATGGAAGTAGCACCACTAACAGCTGCTCGAACTCCACCTGCTAGCAATGGAAGTAGCACCACTAACAGCTGCTCGAACTCCACCTGCTTGCAATGGAAATAGCACCACTAACAGCTGCTCATACTCCACCTGCTTGCAATGGAAGTAGCCCCACTAACAGCTGCTCGAACTCCACCTGCTTGCAATGGAAGTAGCCCCACTAACAGCTGCTCGAACTCCACCTGCTAGCAATGGAAGTAGCACCACTAACAGCTGCTCGAACTCCACCTGCTAGCAATGGAAGTAGCACCACTAACAGCTGCTCGAACTCCACCTGCTTGCAATGGAAGGAGCAACACAATCCATTTCACCCTCATATCCTTCTTTTTAAAACTAACTGCCCAAACGACCTCTCCTTTATTCTACACACTTGATCCCTCCATGTAGTTTGTAAATGTGTAAATACTGGCCTCTGATTGCTCAAGTTCCTTGCTCTGCTATATGATCTCACTCACATCCTTTCACCACCCGGTTTACGTAATTTAATCAATCTGCTCGGTGCTATTGCCTTGTTTGTAATACATTTGAACTCACAATGACATGTGCAGTTCTTCAATATTGGAAAATACAAACGCAGGGCCTGATTCACAGAAGCGTTTTATAATGGTGCAATCCCATAGGAGAACGTTCTGTGAATCAGGCCCTTGTTGTCAGGCATGAGAGGAAATGTACACACTCCCAGAACTGTCAGTGTAGCTGGAAGTTGCTGACAAACTCTACCAATAAACACTGAAAAGAATGCAGGGCCCGAGGCCTAACAATAAATGGGTAACCCTTGTAATGAATGAGCTACAGGAAATGACAAGTATCTCAGATTTAGGAAACTTCAAAGGCCTCATGCCTGTCTAATGGCACAGAAGGAGGAAGGAAAAGACCACCTTTAAAATGAAACGGATACACAGGTTTCATTTGGACTCATAAAAAACACCGGATGAATCTTCCAGCTGGAAGATAAATGAAGTTGAATCTCAAAAGGATTAACAATGACTGACTCACAAAAGGTACAACAAACCTGGGGGCACATGTTCACTGGTAAATGCAGAAAGGAACAGTATCGACACTTAGGTATTGCAAAAACAGAATACAAATGTTTGTTTGAAGAACTTTTCAACTTTTTTGCATTCCCCCCCACAATCTCCTTTGCGCACATACATTCTCAGTATCTGCAGCACGAATTGCAAATCTCACATAAAAGATGAAGTGCGAGGAGGAACAGCACAAGGGTGCATTCCATGCAAGCAGGTCACATGGGATACTTGTGTCTCGAAATTGAGCACATTGTTATGTGCAAAAGAGAAACTAAAATTACACTGATAAGCAATGACCAAGCAACACACATATTTCTCCAAAATCTGATTTAGTCCTTCTATCAGAATGAACGTTTGAGGCTGATAATAATATAATAATGGCAGTTCAATGTCCACAGCCTTACAACATGCTCTCTAAAACCTCCAAATATATTGGGAAACTCTATCAGAAATGTATTTATTCAGAAGCCATAAAGGTGGAATGACTCAACGAGAAGTGCAATATCGCTTAGCGAGAATAACTGAACATTATGCAAAGTTTGATAGTTTTACGGTACAATCCATATTTCTAGTAGCTTGCAGAAAAATCATGAAGGGCCTTAACAAGCCCACTGAAGTACGACGTAGAGACCTACTCTGGGCACAAACACCACAAGAGAAGACACAATAACCTGCTGAAGCACTATAAAGTGATCTTCTGACCTTTAATCTGTAATTCATAAATGGCTACTGCACATAGAGAGCATGACTTCAAGGTGCAATCCATCCTTCCTAGTACATTTCAAAGCGCACCTTAATCTACTCATAACACCTCTTTCACCATAAGGAGAAAAGGGAATGCCAAGGTAACAAACTGTTCCAAGCCAAACGTAGTTGGAGCTGAAACATTTACCAACCAACTCTGGATTTCACCTAAATAATGCATCTGTTTTTAGCTTTACCCGAGTGTAATATACAGTTTATAACTAAATCATATTGGCCAAAGAAACACCCATAATACATGGTGATTATTCTGGCCCTACACCTTCCAGAGTAAGAGCATAGTGCTGTTGGCAGATTGAATTTAAAAACGTTTCTCGAGTCAGTACAGATTTTAAATATAATCGCACAACAAAAAAATAGTGGGGCCTCCCGGCACCTGCTAAAATATGCACAGCATCGCCAATGCAAATCCCTGTATGTATAGAAATCATATTAAAAAGCAATACGTCTCGCCTTGGTTGAGAACCATCCTTACACCATTAATCACCCCTACATGTAAACAATTGAAAAACACAATATTTCTTTTTACATTTTAGGTAAATTTGTATGCATCAAACACATTTTTAAAACTTAATGGATGTAGCACCATAAGCGATCAGCCTATTTACAATCTTAGCCACACAAGTCTACAACGTATTGCAATATTTTTGTTAGAGACACATCACTTATAAATATGGAAAATCCCCAGAACCTGTAATTCATTACAATTTCTCTGCTTAGTACAAAGTCTGCGTAGGCGTTTCTTAGCAATCTCTCTGCCCGGTCTGGCATATGTTCTTCCTTAATGGCAGTAAGGGAACTTCCTCTAGAGGCAACAGGCGTTGTGTGGGTGCATTTTCTTATAAATTAATAACAATGATAAAACCACTAGCCGAGAGAGGAAACTATTTAGGCGGGGTTACATGAGGTCAACAGTTTTAGACAGTGTACAGAAAGCAAGAGGTGTAATGCAGGTGTTCACTCATTTCTAATCGATTTCTTCTGGTCCAGTTTTGATGCCTGAGCTTTCTTCTGTGCAGCGTGCGTAAGTGGTGCTAGTCAAGTTTCCTAAAATGCATATGACAACACCGAGAGGTAAATAAGAAAGCCATTCCACACCATGACTTGAAGGAGGCTCCTACCAAGCCCAACACTTAAAGGGCGACTGATCATTAGAATAGCATTAAAAAAAGCAAAGCCTCGCCACCACTCATTAAATGCTCGCTGGTATGGACACCTTGCTCTTCACACTTTGCTTGTATGACCACATTTCATGAGTGTAATCCTAAAAAACAAATCAAACAACAGTATCTATTGCCAGCTTTCTTTAAATTATGTAATATTTAGTGACAGTGGTCCATAAATGTGAACTTCTTGTACATGTTTTTCTCACATCATGTCAAAAACGTGTAGTTCACCTGGCATCTAGCCTTATCACTTGCATTCTAAGCACACCGAATTTAACAATTGAAAGGGTGGAACACAAATTCTGCTAAGAGACTATGCCACATGCCGCACAGGTAATGTGTTGTACGATTTGCTTTACCCCAGCATCACATTCTGTGCAGTCAAACTGCTCAACAGGTTAAATACAAGCGTAATCTCACAAGTCAGATATAAGGGCATGCATTGCAAAGCACTTGATTGAACAGTGGCATTCCACCACTTAGTTTTGAGGAGTAGTTTGAGAAGATATCAAAACACGGTCCAGTAGAAGAGAACATGACTATAGACTGTAATTGTTGGACGCATGTTCCTCAATCTAACTCCCTGAAAGGATTAAATACGTGCATGAACTGTCAAAAATGCTTGCAAATATGAATATTTATGTAAAATTCATCAACATTCTGTGAAACTATATGATGTCTATAGTCTGTTGTCTATTTATATGAGACAGGCATGCTCCATGTTAAAGCTATGATTATGTTTTTCTGTTCATTCCCAGTTAATTCGGTCATCACAAAGGGAGAAAGGGTTGTTACAACAAGATAACACCCCATGGCGGAGTCTCACAGATACTATTCCAGTGGGATTCAAAGTTCTACTTGAGATCTCAGGTAGGCTGTAAGATTACTTTTTCACAAGGCCATCAAAAAATGTCCGTTTAGCAGTAAGCAACCATATTTTAGTTTCATGTCCCGAGTAAACATTTCTGTTTCATTTTTTTATGACTTTGTAGCAATTGCAAAAGGGGGGGGGCATTGAAGTATGTGTTGCTGTATTTTTGACCAAATGAAATAAAATCATTCAAGTTGCACTGTATGAAAATAAACATTAGTAAATTAAAAGTATCAATATTTGAGAACAACAAAAAATCATGTGCTCGTTTGTGTAAGGAGTGCAAACCTGAACTAATAAGACATTATAGATCCCTGAATTACAAACATCATGGCACCAATAGTACACAGGTTAATTTTACAACATTTTCATAATGTTGCACCCACTCTATATGCGAGCATTTTCAGTGCAAATAACTTACATGAAACTTCACAGAAAATATATGGCATCATTGCCACTGCAAATCACTTTAACGAAGCTGTGCACCTCCTTTGCCAGGGTAAAAACTGTTCATGAAGCTATGCCTACATTAGATGGCAGCCTTCCCTTTCATGATGCTGTGCCCACAATATATGCCATCATCGCCTATGTAATCCATGTAGATGATGCTGCATGCAAAATATATACCAGCATTCCCTCTGTAATCACTTTCACGAGGATGCACCCGAATATGTGCAAGGAATCATAAGTCGAATTGCTTTAATGATGATGAGCCCACAACATACGCCAGGTTTGGCACTGTATTTCACTTTCATCATGCTGGTGTGCCTCCCTTTCCATGCCCACCTCTGCCAAACACATTCATCCATCACACTTACACACATGTACACAAACACACACCACACACACACGTACAGTCCCACTTTCTCAGTCACAGAGACATAATAAACATACATACACACATTACCACATTAATTCAAACTCTTATACACTCCAACACACACATTGCATCACGCTTAAAACACATATGCATGCACACAACTGGTACAAAGTTCCTAAGTTACCCATCTTCTGCTTTAATGTTCTCTTTGTGTCTTAGAAGCAGGATTCACCGTCACTATCGCAGAACCAGACCAGGGCAACTAGTAGAGGCAACGGGCACGAATCTTGACGTGGTTGCCTAGCAACCCAACACAACCTTACAGATGCAGCCGGTGGTGTAGGAAAGAGATGATGCTGCAGCACTCAGCAACGTACACTTTATTTTGTTCAAATGAATGATTACCAGCATGTCAGACCAACACGTGATAAGCGAGGCACCCTGGCCATGGGTAAGAGGAGTAAGCCATGCAGTTGCCAGTCCCACCACACCCACCTCGCTCAACCTGTTAATTCGTGACCCTTTTATGAACCATTTCAAGTGGGGAAGCTGCAGAATGAACTGTTGCTGTCCCACTTGTAGTTCTATTCCTCAAAGGACCGAATTCGTTTTGAAATGTCATAGGATCATTAAATATCTTGCTGCGAATGTACATGTCACTTTGTTACCAGTACACTTTCAGTGCTACAAATGTGACATTCTCATCCCGAATGCATTTACTGTTAATTATGTCTAGCCCTGCAGATAAATGCAAGCATCCGTAAGGAGGCTCTTCAGTAAAATGCAGTCCCAGCATCCACGTGACTGCTGAAAGAAAACCATACATTTAAGTCAGAGTCTACAACAATCACCAATAGATGAAAAATGAGTGGCCAGAACATCATTTGTATTGCTACACAGCTCCCACATAATGGTCAGATCACTTTTGTGATTTAGGTGACCTGTGCATTACAGAAAATTGGGCACACACAAAGTGCATGCTTTAAAGTATACTTAGTGGCCATATGTATTGGCTACTGTTTTAGAGTCCTAGTCCACATATTGCTAGTAGCAATCTACAATCACTCTTTGCTTACGGGCGACTGGGTGCCTTGCATGCACCTTTCAACATTTACATTCACTTTGGAAATGTGAAGAGTGAAACACGGCGAAATCGCCTTTACACTTCTTTTATTCTCCCAGTTTTGTAAAAAAGTAAACGTTGCCTGCAAATTACACTTTGCAGGTTGTGCTTATCACCCGTGCTCATTAGCAGGTGCAAATGCAGAGTGAATTCCAGGGGACGCCATTGGCTCTATGCCTGTGTGAAAATCTCACGCAGACGGAAAATATGTGGCTATTCCAATATTCAGGAGGAAAGCAAAGCAGAGATGCAAACTCTGCATTGTACCCCTCCTACACCCTGGAAGGGTACGAAAGTGAGCTGGAAAGCAAAATGATAGCATAAAAGCAATACACCATGATGTTATGCTTTCATTTTGCACCCCATTCACTTGAAAAACAGCTAGTTATGGTTATGATTATCTGTAGCTTATTTTATATCATATGTCATGCATGTGCTGTTTCAATGTTTGTAGGAATAGTGTGAACAGTTATTAATTAACTATAGCACAATACTAATAATATATATATTGTTTTTGATGAGTTCATTGTATTTGATACTTGCTTCAGCATTATTATTTTATTTTTCTTGGCATTGTTAATTGTATCCATGTGTCCAATACAACATGTTTAATGTTTTTCATCACCCCTCCTGCTATGTGCTTCCTTGGAAATAAGTAACACCCGATATTGATTACTATTAAAAAACCACGACAATATGCAACAAATAGAAAACAATCAGCTTGCCACATGTTCAACACTCAACACTTGATTGTATAATGCCATACCTCATTGTGCTCAATGGTATGGCATAATGTCACTAAAAATAACCTATCATTTTCCTGACCAAGTCTTTATGTTACATGGTTCATCAATGGTTTGTGTAGATAATTACAACAAACTGAACATTTTCAAACTAAAAGACCCATAACATGTTGCCCTATTTTCAACAATCCTAAAAAGTCTGCAACAGTGTTTTGATCTATAAGTCCGAAAATGCAGTTTCCAAATTCATAAAAACATGAGCAATCTATCTTTTAATTTGGCCCTGGGATTGAAGTGAAAGAAAGTAGATACCAAACACATCTCTTTAAATCAGTCACATCAGCAGCTTTTGATGTCTCTGAACAGCTATGAGTTGCTAAACGTGTATTTGTGGTACCCTCTTATGTTCGTTATGAAATTGTTTCAAGACTGTTCAGTTCTTATTGTGAGTAATGTCATGCAGAATGTTCTACTATATCGTCTTTGACTACCCTTGTCATGTCAGTGGCACACATTTCCTTACATGGGCCATTCCACTCATACAGTAGATACCATATTGTTAAACATGTTCCTTGTACCATTGCTGGGTGTGCAATGATATTGACTTTATATATATTGTACGTCACTTTTCTTATTTTCATCAATTCCTAGCAATCTTTCTATCAAATGTATTTGTTTTTATAAGCAGACATAGGCAAACTTGTAAACAGGTGCTCAAGTACCGTATCTGCATTTAAAACAGCAAATGCGATCATAAAGTGCTATTTTGAAGGACTATATGGGGCTGCATGTGCTTGTCAGTGACACATTCAATTCTGAACGAAGATATTGGTGTGTTCCGGGCCAGTCTGCATAGTTTCTGTGCGTCCTTTGATAGTTTCTTGGATAATCTCTTTGTTAAAACGTCCTCATAACATTTTCCGGCTTCACCCAAAAACTAATTTTTCACAAAAGATTTGGGTAATTCTTAACAAGTGTGAGAATGGAATAGATTGGATCATATTCTTCAGATGGTATGTGTTTTTGCATTACTAATGAATTTGGATATGTATTAAATGATGTATTCTACAGATGAATTTGATCATATTCTAAATCACCAATGTCTAGAAATCTCGGAAACCTATATGTAGAATGAATGCTATTGTTGCAAGAATGGCATTAGACATGTAGCCACTCCCTTTAGTCCAGGGTGGTACAACTCCAGCTCTCCAGGACCGGAAACAGATCAGATTTTCATGATATCAGGTTTGCGGCCCTCGAGGACTGGAGTGGGAAACTCCTGCTTAAATCCATGTGCCATGCATGTTTGATTTTCAAACGGTTGTATAGACAGGTTGCACCGTTCAAGATGATGACATGTTGTCCCTTCACAGCTTGAGAAATAATAGCAGAATGACCACCACACAACAAATTCTTGGCTGCCACATTACGTTAGACCAAGCGGCATAATGGAAGTCCATTCTTGTTTCCATCGAAGTGAGTAGGAGCCATGGGTGAATTGGAACAAAAAGTGTCACTGGAAATGTTTTTCAAAGTGGCCCAAGTTATACTGTGCGAGCAAGCCGACCCCTCTAAAGAGGTTTTGGGGGGCCTCCCTCAAGAAAAATTGTAAAAAAATGTGTCCAAAAGGTCAATTTCAAATCACATGTCTCTGTATATATGGTTTAAAATGTATCGAAGTGAGTAGGAGCCATGGGTGAATTGGAACAAAAAGTGTCACTGGAAATGTTTTTCAAAGTGGCCCAAGTTATACTGTGCGAGCAAGCCGACCCCTATAAGAGGTTTTGGGGGGCCTCCCTCAAGAAAAATTGTAAAAAAATGTGTCCAAAAGATCAATTTCAAATCACATGTCTCTGTATATATGGTTTAAAATGTAGTTACACATACACAAATGACATGTCATAGTTGTTAAGCATGAGGCCCATGGTTTTAAAGCCCACCAGGAAATCTCCAGAGTTCCATGTATGTCAGTCCACCATGGAAGGAGCCACAGCTGAGCTACAGAAAAGCCAGAAGCACATCTGGGTATTAGGTGATGGGGAGGCAGCTTGCAGGGAGAGACAGTAAAGAAAGTGTTACGTGTGGAGTGGCCGTGCATTGACCCACATGCTATGGTGTGGGAAATGGACTCCTGTTACCCAATACAAACTTGACCATTTTAGCGTCCAAGGCCCTGAGAGGCTGCTTCTTAATTGACCCACAGGCATTCTAAATTCCTCTCTGGGTGCTAATGAATGGCAGGAATACAAGCTCATGCTCTAATGACAATCCTTAATATCACTTTGGCTCAATGCGTCTCCGACTGATTCTGTTCTTTCTGCCGCCGCCATTAAGATCTCGGAGGTAGAGGCAAATAGGTATTTAAATGCTGTCTTTTTAAAAAAGTCAACATTAAAAAGAAGAAATAAAAGGAGCATTATATCCCGTTTTTTCTTCCTTAATGAAAAACGCTGCACTAGAGTGTTCCTTCAAGGTAAGCAACAGACCTTTCCTGGAAAAAACAGGTGGTGAAAATGTGGGCAATTCGGATGACCTCACAATCTATCAATGAAATGCACAATACTCACACTACTATGCATTACTTAACCAGGCACAATGGCAGTATGATCTACTACTTTACACAATCCGTGTGCATCCCCAAAACAAGCATGGAAACCGACAACGGACTCTAGAGATACATATAGATGGTGGCATGCAGGTTTACAGTAGCACTGCATGCATTATGTCCATCAATCCGCCTCTGTTATTTTATATTCATAATTCATAATGAATAGATCGACCGGGTTACCACACATGGCAACCATTATCATTAACTGAAGTAATTGTGGGGAAATAAATAATCAGCAAAACACACAAAGAAGGTCTGAGCGGGCAACGTGTCTAGATGCTGATACTGCATTTACAGAAGCTAACATAAAACATTACTGCCCTAGAAACTCGATTTTCCATTGTTTGCAAAAAGGCTGCTGTTTCTTTAAAATCAGTCTTTTAGACAAAAATATTTATTGCTATTGATATTTCCAAATTGTACCAATATAGAATAATCTTTGTCTTCCAAAGTGTCTACATTAGACAGATCACCAATGTTGCATGCACCACGGACCAAAGGGATTGAGGGTGTAACATAACATATGTGAAAAACCAACTTGCACATGTCACCCTTCCCTTTGCAACAACACCCCGTCCATCCAACCTTCCAGCATACTTATCAGCAGATAATCATTAGACCGGCCTACACGTTTGTACGGTTGGGACGTCATAGCATAACCCATCAGCTCCACATTTGTGCATATTTCTGTTGGAAGGCTCCTCTACACCCTCTACTGGAGGGACATGCAGCGACCCCCCTCCGCCCCGCCAGCTATCATACACAGGGAGTATAATACCCCCCCACCCCCCATGTGGCAGTGATATCCCTCGTTGCAGTTGCCTGTGCAGTCATATGTCTTACCATTTAAAGCCAGAGTCTCCCCATATGTCTACTAAAGACTCTTTAGTATGGGAGTCTGCATTTTCTCATAAAGGGAATATAGCAGGCTAAGCATATTGTGCCTTTCCAAGCTTAAATAGGTGTCACAAAATGTATAAGCCGTTGATTCACTGCAGCCAGTTGTTTTTCCTAACATGGGGCCATCCCAGTTTCCCCCTCCCACACAGATCAGTGGAGCGAGCAGGGTGCCACCCTTAGTAGTTTATCCATGGTGCCAAAGAGGGCTCAGGGATTGCTGCAGAGATATGGTAACCTGGAATATCCTCTAGATTCCTGTAAATCAAGTATAGACAACTGGGTAAGGTCATCATTTATGCTGCAACCCATCCCGGCAAAAACCTCTGTGTTATGGGTTGCAGATCAGTTACATGAATTCCCACACGTCTGGCATTATGTATATACCTGCATATCTGATTGGATTCACCCCTAAAACCGGGAATAATATGGATTTCCCACAGTAGATCAAAAGGTCATTGACATGCAAAGAGATTCATCCCTCTGCTTGCCAGGGCCATTTCTAACCCTGCACCACTGGGAGCCTTCCCATCCATCCTGCCAAAGGTTCTATTGCCAGAATGAAACTGAGGAGGAAAAAGGGTGCCACTGAAGTGTAGCCAACTGCAATAGCAACACTTGCGACAGCTGACCATTCACCTTCACTATGCCACTGAAGTGTAGCCAACTGCAATAGCAACACTTGCGACAGCTGACCATTCACCTTCACTCTGGCCCTGGGGTTAATTTAGAGCAAATGCATCTAGGATGGGTAATTGTATCCAAACCCAATGCACAACTGATGGAGTTGTAAGCATTTTCTGAATCTAAATCCAGGACCAAGAGAAGTCCTTCTGTTTCCATGACCATTGTGGTAGCATTCAGAAGTAAATGCAGAATCAGGCAGATGGACCTGCCAGAAAGAAATCTACACGTTTCTGAATAGACTATGGGAGAAATCACACAGTTGATCCGTGGGCATGTATTCAGTTGTTCTTTGTTTATTTCTCATTATTGAGATTTATCACTGTGCCACATGCAAGGATTAGTCGCTTTAGGCCATTTACAATGGAAGATATGCAGGTGCATACATCATGCAAGACGAACATAAAGTACCAAAAGCTGGTGCAGATATAAGAAACAAAACTCATCATTCTTGGACAAAAGAGGGTAGTAGCAAATCCATTGGAATCATAGAGGACCTATCCTGAGTGTCATTAGTGCATTCGTGTTTTTCACACTAGTGTGATATGCAGGGCAAACTCCAGTAGGGGGAGCATAGAAGATCCTAACTCTCTGTCTGGTTCAGAAGTTATTTTAGAGCTTGGATGAAGCTGGTGTGATTTTTCTTGCACCTTAAGAGCCTGATTCACAGAAGAAGTTTATAATGGGTAATCCCATAGGAAAACGTTCTGTGAATCAGGCCCTAAATCTGTATTGACTTTGTTACCTGAGCACTTATATCAATCATTGTCTGTGCATTTGTCTGTGCAGTTGTAGGTAACTTTTCATAAGGTGGAGGACCGCAGTGTTCTATCTGTAATGTTCTGAATGAACTGATAGGGGAGGTATGAAGGGTTTTTTACTCATTAGCACCCAGCACAATTTTATTACTTACCTGCTAACGTTCATTGCTTGATTTCCAAGCCTTATCTGACCGGTAATCTCTCTTCTGGTGTAGTGTCTCGAGCCCAACTTCGCGCAGCTGTCTTTCCCTGTGCCACACAGCACCGCTCACCTCTGCAGCCCTGGAGTTCCTTCCCCGACTGGCCAGTCTGGCTGTTCTGTTTTGGACTAGCTGTTTTTGTTTCAGAAGATACTTTGCAGGACTCACATCCATGATGTTGTAATAATTTAATTTGCACAGGGTATGTGCTATTTCCACTGTTTGGTCTGTTGAAAGAAGAGGGGAAACTATTTTTTAAGTGTGCAGCTGTTGGTCATATCTTTTAGTTAAAGGATTGATTCCAATATGTAGTCAAAGTTTGTCAATTATTGTATTAATGAGAGATAAACTGCAATGTTGTAATTTCTCTTTATGTCAGATTGTGCCTTATGTTCTCACTTGATACTGTGTGCATAGATTTGAAAACAATATGTGTGTAGACACTTATTATATCTGCCACTGGACAAATACATGCAATAAAGAGCAAGAGTGAGATAAAGGAGTTTTGAGGGACTTTGCTCCTAGTGAATTCTAGCAGGGAGTATTTCTTATTCAATCATGTTAATTGCATCTGATTGGTCTAATAGATTGAGGACTGCATTTTCGTTTCAGTCTAATAAACTCGTGATAGCTTATTTCATGTGGACTAAGGTGGTTTCTGTGCTCCAGTACGTTAACATAGATTTCTTCGAATGCCATTTCACCTAATGAGATTTCACCAAATTTATTGCACTGAAAATGGTGGGGGAAATGGTATATGTGTAATGCATAAATGGTGGGGTGTGAGGTAAGGGTAAAAGTTAGGAAAGGGGGGTGAGGGAATTTGCTGGGGTCACCCGCCACATTAAAAAAAGTAGAAAAAGTAAAAAGTTGATTTTTTTTCTCGCTGAAATGGATTTGGGGAAATCTTCATTAGGTGAAATATTTTCGAAGAATTCACACACATCCCTCCAGTAAGGGTGAAAGCCTGATTGTCTGCCAGGGAGGAGGTGTATTTGCTTGCTAGGGTTTGTTGTTGGGTTGTGGCCAATCTTCCAAGAATTTTCACAATAAAGGCTATGTTAATGATTGCATTGTAATATGACAAAACCTGTGGGTCATCTGAACCATTCTTACATAGCGGTCTAATAGTATATTGCTTCTGATATTCTCATGATAGGTTATTTCATGTCCACTAAGGTAGTTTCCGAGCTCCAGCAAGGCTGGACGCCTGATTGTCTTTTATGGAAAATGGTTATTTGTTTGCTTGATCTTGTAGATGGGTTGTGACCAATGTTCCAAGAATTTACACCATAAAGAGTATGTTTATGATGCCATTGTAATTTGACAAAATGTCTGGGCCATCAGAACACTTCTAAGATAGAGGTGTAATAGTATATTGTTTACATGTATTAGGAACTATCCCTTTGAAGAGTGATATGTTTGATAGTTTTGCTAAGCAAGGGTCTAGGGAATAGATTTCTTGCTTCCTAGGCAGGGGCTGAAAAGTGTGGTAGACATTCACATTTTACTCAATGTCGTTCAAAAATCTGATTCTCTTATAGTCTGAAATTCTATTATGATTGGTTTTAAGGTCTTGTCATAATTCGATTTAACCACTCTTCTCATCATACTGATATTCGGAGCACTTCTGATTGTAGATATTTTTACAAACTGTTATCAGCAATTTCTTGGCTACGAATCATGGCGTTCTTCATTTGGACTGGATTGTATAGTACATATGTTCAAAGAAAAAACCTCTCTCATGTTGGTATTAGAGCTAAGGATCCCGTTGGCAAATAATTTCTGGTTGGGCATTTCAGAGCTTGCTTATAATCTCTGTCTTGGCTTAGACAGGTCTTTTCAACCTTCCTGATGTTGAATTTCATCTGGATTCTTTCTAATCTTACCCCATCTCTCTGACGGGCGGCAATTCCCAAGTTGAAGCATTTGCTGTTCATTTTAGAGGGCTTTTGCACTCCTCCATGGTGCCTATGGTAATAAATACAAAGATAAGTTAAACTCCTGTTCTTGGCTTGAATAATTGCTTCCGGGCTTCTAGATTCCAGGACTTGGGGAGGTTGCATAGTAAAGACAATTTTGAAATTGTCCTCATGGGTCTCCAAAGGTATTTGGAGTTGAAAATGACCTTTTTGGTCTTGACCAATGTCTGCAATTTGATTTACTCAGTTATTAGGTGATGATCAGAATTGGTCTCTAATTTTTAAAGGGGAAAGCTCAACGTTCTTGGTGAAATAAACATCCAGAGCATGTCCACTCCTGTGAGAAGGCTTACAGACAAATAAAACCTAGTCTTTCCATCTTTGTGAGATACTCTTGGACAGTATTATTTTTGGAAATCTCTGACCTGACATTAAGACATATTACAGTTAGTTATTTTAATTCTGTAACTCACTTACAGTTCTAACCATTGTTCTAGGAAATGCGGATGGCTCCCTAGAGGATTTGTCAGCTTCACAATAGTGAAGGTCAAATTAGAGTAAAGTGAGACTTGATGTTTGAAGTCATTTTTTTATTTTTATTATTGTGCTCTTTAGTTTATACAAACTTTTATCACAGTGTCTCTATGTGGTTACTTTCATCATTAAGTGTGTTAGTTTTCCTGTACATCTAATTTCTTGGATTCAAAGGTTTGGCATTTTTGATCTTCTATTGTTCTTCCAGAATTATGTCTAAGAAATCAATTAGCGCACAAGTTATTTTCATATTGTGACCTGATGTCATACGCGACCACCAGTCCTCGCTATTTCCGTTTTTTGGAAAGCAGAAGCCCAAATGTAGAGTCTTTTGACTTACGATAGCGTTGCAGTTTATGATCAGATGGTAAAGTGATTCCGTGTCTTTTTTGCAGTGTCTACATTTGTCGTCTTTTTGATCCCGGTTTTGTGTGATCCCGGAAGTGTGTGTTTGAGTTGTGTTCTTTTTTCACTATTCAGAATCCATCCCCACCGTTGAAGACATTTTTTGACGAGCTGCGGATGGTATTGCAGGGAATCAATGTCGATGTCAGCACTCACCATGATTTGGTCTACTTTATTGATCCATTCCCTTAGAATCTGTGAATTTGCGCTGACTGTGTCTGGGTTGAGTATTTTGTAAGCCTGTTCTCCAGGATGTTCTCTTATTTTGCGGAGGAGTGCGCAAGCTTTTCAGAGTGTTGAGTCATATAAAGAGTTTATCCCCAGTTCGTATCGCAGGCTCGTCATTGAGACATATCTGGGTAGTCGTAGGGCTTTACGCCAAAACAGCCCTTCTAGTACGTCCCATACTTTAAAGTTGAGGTTCCATGCACATTCGGCTCCGAATGTAATTGCTGGTAGTACTTTATTTTGGTAGAATGTTAGTAGTGGGCGAGAAGAAAACTTTCCGTATTCGTTATATAATTTCAGTCCTTATAGAGCGTATGTTATCATTCTGTTTCGCAGATCCTGGTACCATGGCCATTCTCTGATAGAAGTACTGAAAATGGTTCCGAGGTACCGTATCGACGTTGTTGTTTCGATTTCCTCATTTGCCACGTGCCATTTGAATTGGTTTGATTTCTGACCCATCGTGTTATTCATTTTTATGATTTTGGTTTTGGCTGTGTTGATCTCGAGCATATTTTTTGTGAGGTAAATGTTTAGTTTAGTCAGTAAACGCTGTAATCCTATTACTGTCTGGTCAGCCAGGACAATATTGTCTGCATACAGGATACAATTTAGTTCTTGGCCATTGATTCTTGGTGGGAAGCACCTTACTTCTTTTAGGTCAATAGGTATGTCGGAGATGAATAATTTAAATAGCAATGCAGCCAGCGGACATCCTTGTTTAACTCCTTTGGACGTCTGGATTGAGAGTGTTAAGTGTCCATTCTGGTTGGTTCGAATACGAACCGAAGTTTCTTCGTATAGTGCTCTTATTGGGTTCAATATGTGTGGAGGGCATTTCCATTGAGTGAGTTTTTGCCATAGGAGATTTCGGATGATTTTGTCGAAAGCTTGCCGCATATCCACAAATGCTAAAAAAAGGGGTTTCTTGCCTTTTAACGAGCCAAGTTTTAGCAAGTTTAGTAATAGTAGATTTACTTCAATGCCCACGCCTTTAGTGAAACCTGTTTGTCGACAGTCGCCGATGTTTTTTTTGTTTTGCCCAAGCTTTTGTAAGAATGAGGCGAATAATTTCCCAATTGTATCTAGCAAAGCTATTCGTCGATAGTTTGCCGGGTCAGCTCTTGGTCCCTTTTTGTAAATTGGCACTACCACGGCTGTACGCCAAGAAGAAGGTATTTCTTGGTTGGTTTCTATTTTTTCAAATAGTATTTCTATGAACTGTGCCCATCGCTCTGATTCTTTTTTGAGCATCATGTTTGAGATATTGTCAGGGCCCGGGGCTCTTGAATTCTTTAGTTGCATGATTGCATTTGTGATGTCAGCGCGAGACTCTGCTACATTCCACGATTCAGTGGTTGTTCCTTGGTTCGTTTCCTTTTTGTTGTCACCATCATTAAATAGGTCGAAGAAGTATGATTCCCAAAGCTGGGGAGCTACTTCATTAATCAAAGCTTGGTTGCTTTTGGTATTACCAGCGTTCAAAATGGCCCAAATTTCCCTCGAGTTATGTTTTTGGAATAGTTCTAGCATTGTTTCTGCACGTTCTTGGTCCCTTTGGGTGGAGAACGATTTGACCCAGTTTCGATAGCGTTGTCGTCGATGGCGCAGCTGCTCGTCCTGGTTAGGATGGTTTGATTTCTTTATTTTTCTGATGTCTTGCAGAAATTTTTTTTTTAGTAGTAGCTGATTGCTGAATTTATGTTGGTGATGATGGCCAGCTATCCCTTTCGAGGTTGTTTTCACCATGAATTTGCTTAATAGTGGCACATAATTTGCGTCTTTTCCGACTGTGAGTTGATCAAACCTGGCAGTAAGCTGAGAAATCTGCTGCCCGTTGATCCGGAGCCGAGTTCCAGTTGCATTTGTCCAGACCTTATTGTCATATTTGGTCGATGGTGAGTGCTTACTCGTTTGCCACGTCATCTGCAATGGAGAGTGGTCACTGTCGAGGGCTTGCGTTATCTTTAGTTGTGTGACTTTTTCAAGTAGGTTATGAGAGATCCAGATGTAATCTAATGTTTTCTTTGTTTGATTTTGATGCCAGGTTGTGTTGGCTGGTAAATCTCTTTGTACCTGTCCATTCAGCAATGTACAATTTCGAATCTTCATAGCCGCGTACCATAGCTTGGCCTCTGCTGTCAATTTTTCAAATGTTTTATGCTTTTGTTTTGACATCAGATCATCTCTCTCGAACCAAGTATTATTTAGGTCTCCACATATCATAATTTGGAGATGGTTTTCAAGCGTTAGGTGAATGTCTATTATTGTTGTTACAGAATTAAAGAATTCGGCAGGGGTGATCATTGCAGAGTTCCAGTAAGTGTTTATGAGCAACATCCGTGTTTTTTTGTCAGATGAGTTGCTATGCTGTTCGAGTAATGTTCCTTGCACAAATAAATTTGGGTTAAATGTTTCTTTCATTTGCCAATGTGCAGAATGTTTGATCATCATTAGTAATCCGGAAAAGGGTCTTCCTTTACTGTTTTTTCCCGCAGGGTTTAATAAGATTGTATAACCTTCTCTTGTGAGGGGTTCTCGCAACCATGTTTCTTGTAGACATATGGCGAAGTTTCCATCAAGATTTACTAAGTGTTTAACAGGTGTACAAAGCCTCTTGTGTTCCAGGATATTAAAGTCTTTTCCTTAGCATGACGTTCAGTGTCTAGCTAATTGCGGGCAATTGTAAGATATTTCCGTCTTGAATCTTGCTGTTCTAGATGCATATTCGATTTGTCTAGACTTGACTTGGATAGATGGTGCCTTAGTTGTTCTCATATTTCTTCCATTCGAGTCTCTGGGGCAGGGTTTCTTTTAGTCGCATGGTAAGGTTTGGTGTGGTCCTGTGGTTCAATCGAAAGGTCGAATCTGTATTGTAGGAGATCGTCTTTTGCATCTAATAGCATTCTCCTTACGGCTAGGGAATTGATGTGAAGCAGTATCTGGTCCGAGGTGGTTTGAGTGCACTTTCGTTCGGCTGTGGCAGTAGTTTAGCTTTTTTCACGTCTATCGATGGGCTTGATCCTTGAGTGTTTTTCTTTTCAAGTTTGATTTTGTCCGCACTGTCTGCCTTTGTTTTTATGTCTTTTAGGAACAGGGCCGTATTTATTTCAACTGCATCAATGTTGAGTGGGGAGAGTTCTGATTTGCAGGAGTCTGACACTAGGGTTCCAATCTGTGATGGTAAAGTTAGTAGTTTACATGTTTGTTTTGGATTCACTCGACCTGGACGTTTCACCTGGTTTTCGCATAAGCCCGCTGCCTTTGCTGCTAAGGTGTAGAGGGAAGGTATCTGTGGTATCGGTTGTGGGTTTGTCAAATTTGTCGGAGATACTTCTGTTTTATGTCGGGTTTTTAGTGGTTCGTTGTCTATGTGATTGATATCTCTGTTCTTGAGTTGTTGGCTTGCCTTAGCGCTTCTTCCTGCAGATTTGGCCAGCATCCAGGGGTTCAGTATACGCCTTTGTTGAAGGGTCTTGCCCCTTGTTTGTGGGCCGGCATCGGATATTTCCGGGACTTGTGGCAAACAAGCGCGGATATCTTCATTGTGGTGCTGCCCAATGCCGGTTTTCGTTTCGCTGCCTACATCTATCAGTTCCCAATCAATTATTTTGCTGACGCGAGTTTAAGATAAGCAGTACCTAATGTCCTGCTTTGTTTCAGGGGCGGGATCAAAGAGGGAACACCTCCGCAGTCTCCCGTCCGATAGTCACGCCGTCAGCGCCAAACAGCCACACAACAGCCGGTGGGCTTGGCTCCGACGGGCTTAGCACCGCAAGGGTGGTAACCTCTGTCCTTTCAAGGATGGCCCAATCACATGATGATATCACGCGCCGATGTTGCCACGCCTCCTCCAGGAAGCGCGTTGGTACGTTGTTCATGGCAACAGCCTCAGGCAGCTCGCAATGCCGGTTCTGTAAAGAGGATGAAGAGCAGCTTCTGCGGGCTTCTGCTCGATTCCAATATGCTTTTCAAAATGAGTTCAGACACACAGGGCGGGCGACAGCCACTGTCCTTTCAAGGGTGGCCCAATCACGTGATGAGATCACGTGCCGATGTTGCCACGCCTCCTCCAGGAAGCGCGTTGGTACGTCGTTCACGGCAAGAGCCTCAGGCAGCTCGCAATGCCGGTTCTGTAAAGAGGATGAAGAGCAGCTTCTGCGGGCTTCTGCTTGATTCCAATATGCTTTTCAAAATGAGTTCAGACACACAGGGTGGGCGGCAGCCTCTGTCCTTTCAAGGGTGGACCAATCACGTGATGAGATCACGTGCCGATGTTGCCACGCCTCCTCCAGGAAGCGCATTGGTACGTCGTTCATGGCAAGAGCCTCAGGCAGCTCGCAATGCCGGTTCTGTAAAGAGGATGAAGAGCAGCTTCTGCTCGATTCCAATATGCTTTTCAAAATGAGTTCAGACACACAGGGCGGGCGGCAGCCTCTGTCCTTTCAAGGGTGGCCCAATCACGTGATGAGATCACGTGCCGATGTTGCCACGCCTCCTCCAGGAAGCGCGTTGGTACGTCGTTCACGGCAAGAGCCTCAGGCAGCTCTCAATGCCGGTTCTGTAAAGAGGATGAAGAGCAGCTTCTGCGGGCTTCTGCTCGATTCCAATATGCTTTTCAAAATGAGATCAGACACCAGTCATTATAATCCTTCATTTTGATCTGGAAGGACTACTATATTTTGGCTGGATGATGGCACCCCCCCATTTTTATTTTCCCTATTTTGGCAATAATTTCAAGCCTTGTGTGACTAGGGTCCTAAGTATGGTAGAGCTATGTTTAAGGAATACCCAGTACATCAGTGTCATATGCTTCAAGAAGAATTACTCTGGGTTTAGAGCACTTTACAAATGCAAAAACAAATAAATAAAAGTTTAAAATATTTGGTGTATTTTTTTTCAATGAGCTGGTATTCATGGGATAGCTCTTCACAGTGTTTACAGTACCTTGCATTGTACAGTAATTAAAGAGATCGGTCAATAATAAGAGTACCACAATAATATCCAGTCTGTGGTCTGAAGCCATTTCAGCCCTCTGCCAGCTAGATTTCAAAATTTGAAACTTGCGTACTAATATTGTTCCTAGGATTTTTCATAGAAAAAAAGGTAGCCTTTTAGGGTGATGTATTTTTCCCTGAATGCAACCATCAGGGTGACAGGTACATCAAGGTTCTGTATCTGGGCATCCATTAGATGAGACACCAGCACATCCCTAATATTCATATCTAGTTCTGCTCCCTTATTGTTGCCCCTACTTTAGTACAATGGGCCTTATTATGAGTTTGATGGTATTCTGGCAGTAAATACGCTGAAATCTCAGAAAACTGTTATGCTCACCTGGTAATCACGGGGGCGCCACACAATAATGTATGGAGGTCTAAGCGCTATCCCGGACCCCTCTCTGCTTGGTTATGTGCCAGACATTGGGTAGCACCTATAAAAGGAGAATGGAGGGTTAAGATACTGTTTCTGTGATGGGTGGACTCCCACCTCCCTCTGGTCCAAATCCCCTCCATTGGGGTTATTGCTCACCTTAGGTTTTTGTGCGTTGAACTCTCCGTCCTGCATCTCTATGCCGGGGCGCGTGATTGGTGCGGGCGTTCCGTGGACCTAGTTGCTTCACTGGTCTATGTGCTCTTATGTCGGGTCCAGACCAGCTGTGACTCCGACTCTGCTTGCTGTCTTCCAGGTGAGTTATAATGTTTTTTCTGTCTTTATTCTGTCTCTTTCTTTCCCTACATTTTCTCTGTCTTCTCGGCATCTTGCTCGACTATGCTGTTCCCTAACAATGTTTCTTTTTGTTTTCACAGGGATTGTTGCGATCTCGGAGTTGCTGCGCTGATGGCAAAGTCCACAGTGAGTTATTATTGCGCGGCGTGGTGCACTGTTTATTGGTGTTAATTGTTAACCTGTGTTCTCTTCTCTTCTTTGTACAGGTTGCAGTGATGTTCCGGAGTGATGAGCGATCAAAGCGCTGCTTGCCCAGGTAAGTGCTTTGTTATTGCTGACCTTGTTCCTTCTCCCTTGCAGGTTGCAGTGAAACCTGGAGATTGGCGAGGTAAGAGAAGCACAGGGTGCTGCCAGGACTCACTGCTTGCCCAGGTAAGAATTGTTATTAATACTGTCCTTGTTTCTTTACCTTTGCAGGCTGTGGCGAACTCCGGAGATGGGCGAGGTAAGCAAAGCGCAGGATGGATTCAAGGCCGGTTACTTCACAGGTAAGTGTTCTTGCTCGCTGATGCTGTTCTTGTTCTTCCAGGTTATTAATTGAATCCGGATCTAGGGCTTCAGGATCGGGCCACCGGAGAAGCAGATGAGCAGGAGCTAGACACGGTGAGCGCTACGCTGCAGGAGTGCAGAATAACGCAAAGTGTGTTCTGCTGTTTGGGTGTGGTCTAAATAGCCTAGGTAAAGTGGTTCCAGCCCAAGTAGTTCCAGGCCCAGCCACACCCAAAACACTAGACCGCATGGTTTGGCGCTAAAGAACTGAGCTATGTAATAGGCCTCCATGTTGATTTAAGGTCCAAAACTGGTATTGCCTTGATAATGAGCTGATTCCATGTATCTTCCTGATGGAGTTTTAAGGCCCTTGGGGCCGGTGTGAAGGGCATTAGCCCCACTGCTGCCAGGGAGCAGTTATACCTGAGGAGGTGAGGGGTCGTGGGCATGGATCATGACAGTACTCCCCCCTAAGGCCCCTCTCAAGGTATTTCCTCCGTCTGGCCCTGGTTTGGTCGGATGGTTCTGGTGAAATCATCTTACCAGGCCTGGCGCATAGACATGCTCGCTAGGCTCCCATGTCCTGTCCTGAGGGCTGTATCCCTTCCAGTCCACTAAGCAATATAACTTGGACTTGGTGAGTTTAGAATCTAGGATGTCCTTGACTTCAAATTTGGGTTCTCCGTTAACCAGTACCGGATTTGGTGGTGTTTTGACCCGAGTTCCAGCCTGAACAGGTTTTAAGAGTGACACGTGGAATACGGGATGGATCTGCATATTTGGTGGTAAAGCTAGTTTTACTGCCATGGGATTTATAATAGCCTTGATGGTATAGGGCCCTAGATATCTGGGACGAAAAGTTCAAGTTCCTCTTATGGGCACGTGCCGAGACACCAACCAGACTTCATCTCCGACTTGGTAGTCTGGGGCTTTTCTTCGGTGTTGATCAGAGAATCTTTTCTGTCTTTCTTTGGCTTGGATCAAATGTTCTGCTGCCTTTTTGAAGGCTTGAGTGATGGTCGTATGTAAAGTCTTCACCGCAGGCATTTCCAAGGCCATGGGGGTATCTAATTCGGAAGTACGTGGGTGCCTTCCATATACGGTATAGAATGGACTCTGTCTGGTACTGGTGAGTAGCAAGTTGTTGTAGGCATATTCGGTTATCCACAGCACATCCTTCCAGCTTTCTTCCACTTGATGTAACATGCACCGTAGGTATTGCTCTAGTGTCTGATTTGTCCGCTCTGTTTGGCCATCAGTTTGAGGATGGTGACTAGTGGACAGACGAATATCTATTTGGGCAATTGCACAACACTTCCTCTAGAAGTTAAACACAAACTACTCTCTCGTTCAGAAATCAGGACAGAGGGGTAACCATGTAATCGTACGATTTGCTCTAAAAACACCTTTGCCAGACTGGATGCGTTTGGTAGACTGTTAAGCAGAATGAAATGGCCCATTTTAGAGAATAGGTCAACAACCACTAGGATAGTGTTGAACCCTTGATAGGGTGGCAGATCTGTGATGAAATCGAGAGAGAGTTTGTGCCAAGGTGCAGGTGGAATTTCCAGTGGTTGAAGAAGGCCCGCAGGTCTTTGTTTCTGGGATTTATTCTGTGCACAAATGCCACATGACAGAATAAACTGTGTAATGTCCTTTCGCCAGGTAGGCCACCAATAATTTCTTTTCACCTTAGCTAGGGTCTTGGCAATTCCTGGATGTCCTTCTATCAGGGGGTCATGATAACCAGAATTTACTTGTTGTTGAGTGCCTTATTCTGTAGATATAAACACCCTCTGAAATACAGGAGTTGGTCCTTTGCTGTGTAATGTTCGCCTTGAGTGGTCCAGTCTTGTAGAGCCTCGGTGTTCATTAGGAGCCGAATTTCCTTTTGGAGTTGTCCAGAGATAACTTAGTTGTAAGTCCTAGCAGTTTGTCACCTGGAATAATGGCCACCGGGTCTGGGGTTGAATATGCGTTCTCATCAATACCCATGCAGGATAGGGCATCGGCGTTTCCGTTCTGGACTCCAGGTCGGTACGTTATTATGTAATCATATTCTGCGAAGAATAAAGCCCATCGGAGTTGACGGGATGATTGAGCCTTTGCCATCTTGAGGTATTGTAGTTTGCGATGGTCGGTGATTACTGTGATGGTATGTCTGGTGCCTAGGAGGTAATGCCGCCAAGCCTTAAAGGCTGCCTTGATCGCTAGGAGTTCCTTGTCTGTTATTGCATAGTTAACCACGCATTATGACAAATTTCAGAATAGGATAGAGATTGAACAACTACAGCGTAAAATTCACTTGAAGCAGTTTTTTATGGACAAAGAGTTTGAAAAAACTGAGAATGAAAGTGGTCTAAAGAAAAAATCCAATTTTGATCCTCCTGTAACTAGTTACACTCCAGAGGCCAGAGTATGTGCTAAAAGAGTATGGCGTAACCTTCACTGTTTGGAAAAGGTGATAAGTCCTCCTACATTTCAAAATTTGAGTAAGGCTGAAAGGAATGCAATGGTGTCTTTGGCAAAGAATCATAGTATCATCATACGCAAGGCCGATAAAGGTGGCGCGGTGGTCATTCAAGACAGGGACGCTTATATCTCGAAGTGTAAACAACAACTTGATGACAGTTCTTACTACCGCAGGTTAGTGGATGATCCAACTGAGAAATTGTCCCTTCTCATCAAAGATAAAGTTGAGAAGGCATTCGAAAGAGAATGGATTTGTAAACAGGAATATGAATACCTTATTGTGCCCCGACCTACAGTACCCAAGTTTTACATATTGCCCAAAATACATAAGTCATTGCTTAACCCTCCAGGACGCCCAATTGTCTCAGGGACAGGGTCATTGTTGGAACCACTTGCTAAATTTGTAGACGCATTCCTTAAACCGTTTGTCCTTAATATGTTCTCGTACATACAGGATACGGAAGAGGTTATCAATTGCATCGAGCACATGACTTTTGACCATGAAACTCATTTATTAATCAGCTTAGATGTAGTAGCACGTTATACTTGCATACCACAAAAGGACACACTGGAAGTGCTAGAAAATGTATTACTTGCCAAAAGACACACCGGTGTGACGCCGAATAGTTTCATTCTTTGGTGTGTCGAAATGTCATTAACGGAAAATTATTTTGTGTTTAGCAAGGAATTATACCATCAGATTCATGGCACAGCCATGGGCTCTCCAGTGGCACCTACAGCAGTCAACCTTTACATTGAAAACTTTGAGGTACAATATATCTATCAGACCACAAATCCATATTTTTGAAAGATTGCCTTGTGGCGTAGATTTATTGATGATAACCTGATAATATGGGAAGGGACAGTGAGCTCCTTCATAGAGTTAACGGAACCAATATTTAAAGTTTATTTCCACCTACAGTACGGAGAAAATAGATTTCCTGGATATTACGATCTGGATGGACATAGATGAAAAAATATTGAAGGTGAAGCCTTTTCACAAAAAGACAGATAAGAATGCTTTGCTGAGTTTCAACAGTTTTCATCCCAGACATACACAAGAGAATTTACCGTTTGGACAGTTCCTCCGGTTAAAGAGGAACAGTACATTGAACTCCACTTTTCATGATGAAGCTGAACAATTAAAAATGAAACTGATTGTGAGGAACTATGCCAAGAGAATTGTCAAAAGAGCATTTAAGAGATCAATTAACAATCATCGGGAAGTGCTATTGGAATATCATCCCAAAAATAAGAACAAAAATAATATAGTGTTTGTGAGCACTTTCAACGAGAGATCCCATGAAGTTATTAAAATCATTAAAAAGAATTGGTAGGTATTGACAGGTAGTGAAAGTCCATTGGATAGCCCGATGTGTGCCTACAAGAGAGCTCCTAATTTGAAAGAACTATTAACTAAGAATGACATTGCTTTAAAATCTAAAGAACAAATGAGCATTACGCAATCTTGGGGGCTACCCACAGTAGTGGGGCATGCCCTATGTGGTAAATGCGTCAACTGTAAATATACTCTAAGACCAAAAGAGGTGGATTTGGGACTTCCGAAACTTTGGCAACAAACTAGTTTCACCAATTGCAACTCTACTCATGTAATTTATGCAGTGTGGTGTCCATGCCCGAAAATATATATAGGCATGACGGAACGGAAAGTGACCACAAGGATAGGCGAACATAGGAGTTGCATCCATAAACACAACATGTTTGCTCCTATGGCAAGTCATTTTGCCATGATGGAGCATGATATAGAAGGGTTGAAATGGACGGTCATGTGGCAATTGGAAAGGACTAGTAACAGGGAGGCTGATTTGAAAAAATTGCAGTATAAGGAAAAATGGTTGATTTTTTTAACGGACTCTGCAACAAAGGGACTTAAAGAACAGGTCAATTGGAAGCATGAGTAGTGTATCTAATAAGTGCTAGACGCAATGTTGCGAGGCACTTACTTGGTGTGAATGGGTCCTCTTTCTCGTTGGTTGGTGGCTGCTGGTGCCGACGGACGTTGAGGTTTGGGACTGTTGGAGCTCTCCCACAGGACATTGGCATTATGGTCTAATAGACAATAGGGTGTCTGGTTAGAAGTCCAGAGGTGGCATATTAGTGGTCTCTTATTTGGCCGGAGTGAACATCCTGGTGTACCGCTGGAGCAACTGGTGGCGTGCATGACCAACGGAGACTGTTGCAGTCACGGACTGGAGCGCACAGCCTTGACACACAGCTGCGTGGGAGTTGCAATACTTAGAACCAATTGCAGTACATAGTGATGCGAACCCCGGGCAGGATGGAGTTGAAGTTCCGATGCGCGAACGACATGTGACATGTAGTACGTGACCAGCACGGTCTTACTCATGTGATAAAACACACAGGAGAAATACACACAGGAGTGAAAGGAACTGGTACTGCTACGTCAAACAGTGGCGATACTCGGAAGGTGAGCGGTGGCAATTTGGTAAGTTTGTTTGTTCTTTATGGAACAGCATAGATTGTAGTACAATACGAATCAAAGCCACGCTGACACGTGGACTGAATGTGTTTCCGTTATGTGACTGTAGGAACTCGCTTTGGTACATGAATGGTACAGCCACCGCTAGTGAGCAGATCTACCGAAAGAGGATGAATGACTCGTTTATTACCGCAGTGCAGATACCAGTTGATATACACGTGTGGCAAAACGCCTAAAAGCCAGAGGTAAATTATGTCCCAGCAATATGATGTTGATTACAGAAAACAGTAGAATAGATTAAGTATCATTGGTACAATAATTTGAACAAAGAATGAGGACGGTGTGTCAATAATAGTCTGTTCAGGTTGATGGCGCAGATATGACATAGAGCAGTAAACTTTGACTTTTAAAAAATGTGGAATACCTTGGTAGTGAAAGAGACAAAGATAAGTTCTAATAGGGGATTTTGACTTTCTCCACATCCGATTGTATACCCTCTCAGTTTGTCTTTCCCTTTTTTGTGTTTTCCAGAAATTGAGTTGTCCGACATAGGTGTTGTGACTCTCCCCTAGAACCGTGGCCAAGAGACTGTGTTGAATTGTGATACACGGTAAGTCTTAGTCTGGCAAATATAGGTGCTGACTAAGTAGAACAAAATTATGGTACACATTACTGACTGTTGTTTCTTGTTTTTTTCCCTTGTTGTTTGTCTTCCCAGGTCGAGAGTTGTGCGTAGTAAAGTTAGACTTTACTGAACTAACAGTACTTTGAGGTGTGTTGCGACCAGTGTTTAGTCACCCTTGCAATAAGATAGATGGAAGAAGGGTACATATGGTCCCCCTGATGAAGTTCAGAAGAATTGTGTAAAACAATATTGTGTTGAACGAAACATGTTGGGTTGTTAATATATAGGGGGTCATTACAACCCAGGCGCTAATTGCGCCAACTTTACCACCATGGTGTAAACTACATTTACACCATGGTGGATGGTGGATTTACCGCCCAATTCCAAGGTGAGTGGGGCGGTAAATCCCCATTTCCCATTTTCCCTTCCCCATTCCCATTTTTGCCCCATAGGGCATAATGGGAGTGGGGAAGGCGCTAATCACGCCACTGTAATTTACGGTGGCGTAATTAGCATCATGGCAGGTTAGCGCCATGGATTTTAATGGCTGCTAAAAGCAGCCGTTAAAATCAGAATAGGCGTTAAGGGTTAACGACGGCGTTAAGCCTTAACGCCTGGGTCGTAATGAGGCCCATAGTATTGTGTGTTGTTAACAATACGGTAGATTAACATATTTAGTTGGAATAAACCCCAGGGTAGCAAGAAATGGGGATGAATATTAACTCTGATCATGGTAAAATATATATAAGGTATGCTAAATAGAAAGGAACCCATGAGCTACTGACCATTGTGTTCCTTTATGTATAACTAATGTGGTGTCCATAAAGGTGTCTTACATCATATAGTTTTCTATAGGTAGGGTGTCACAGGGTTTAGCACATTATAGGTTTTTTTGAAAAAAAACTATAATAATTTTCTATTTTTTCTACTATTGGTGATGTATTAAATTTTAGGAATATTTTGTAAAGGTTTTAGAAATGTATGAAATTTTACATATTATTTTATCCAAATGTATGAAATTGGTGTATGAGTGATTGTGTTGTGATTTATATGAAATAAAATTGTGAATGTTTAGTTGTGTCATAGTTTTTGTGGATTGATTCAGTACTTATTTAGTCAACGTACTAAGATGTTGAGACCTGGGAAACAACAAAAGGGAGAATCAAGTGGACATTTTTGATCTTTCGTTTAGTGATAGTTCCTAATTCGTTCAAAGGAGCATGATCCAAAAACGTCAATAAATAGCTCCACGTCTCCTTCTGGTTTTTGTATTTCATAGTTAAGTTCAGGTGTAGTAAAGTTTCGCGACCAAAAGTCCAGGGGATGTAACTGGGCTGTTTCGGGATACCTTTGGGAACGAACAGCCACCATTGCCATGCTGGAGGCATCTGTTTCCACTATATATGGGAGATCTGGGCAGGGTGTCGTAGCACCGGGACTGAGGTAAATCTTTTGTTGAGTTCCTGGAAGGCCTTTTCCACCTCTTCTGTCCATTGGAACAGTTTGTTGTTTTTTTGTAATAAAGAAGTGATCGGGTGCACAATCTGGGAGAAACCCGGGATGATTCGGTGATAAAAGTTTGCAAAGCCGAGCATACTTTGTACTCCTTTGACTGAAGACGGTGATGGCCCGCTAAGGATGGCATCTACTTTGTGCATATCCATCCGGACGCCTCTGGGAGTGAGGACAAAACCAAGGAACTCGACTTCGGTGACATGGAAGGAGCATTTTTCAAGTTTGGCATATGGCTGGTACTGTCTGAGTTTTGAAAGGACGGAGCGAACGTGCCTGACATGGTCCTATTTAGAAGAGGAGTACACCAAGATGTCGTCGATGTAAACTAGGGCACATACATTGATCAATTCCCATAGTACATCGTTCATGAAGTACTGGAATGCGGCGGGAGAGTTGCAAAGCCCAAAGGGCATCACCTGGTATTTGTACAGCTCATACTTAGTACAAAAGGCGGTCTTCCATTCATCTCCTTTCTTTACACGCACAAGATGGTATGCCCCCCTGAGGTCCAATTTGGCGTAAATTTGGGCATCCTTGACTTGGTCCAGCAGTTTTGGGATAAGGGGTAGAAGATAACGGTTTTTAACTGTTACCTGGTTTAGTGCGTGGTAGTCGATGCACGTTCTCAAGTCCCCCTCCTTCTTGGGTACGAAGAATAGGGGCGAGGCTGCCGGGGATTTGGACAGGAGGATAAAACCGTTTGCCAGGTATTGGTCCAGATATGATTTCAAGTGGAGATTTTCACATTCAGTGAGTGCATAAATTCGACTACACAGGACTTGTGCACCAGGTACGAGGTCGATCTGACAGTCATATGGCCTGTGAGAGGGTAAGGTTTTAGCCTGTTCTTTTTGGAAAACGTCTTGGAAATCGTGGTATTCGCTTGGTAGTGTACTTGTTACACCTAGTACCAATGCCTCTTTATTTTGGACAGGTGTCTCTGGGTCAGACGATGGCCTTTCCACTTGGTAGCACGCATGAGCACACTCATTGGAGAAGGCTAATTTCTTGGCTCTCCAGTCGATGTTAGGATTGTGAGCCACCAACCACGGCATCCCCAGAACTGAGGGGCCTTGATAAGGTCAAAGGCAATGGCTTCCCAATGTCCGTCTTGGCACAGAAGGGTCAATTCTGCTGTGCGTTGAGTTACAGGACCACAAGCTATCTCTGTGCCGTCGACAGTGGTGACCTTCTCAGTTGTCATTTTCGGACAGAGGGGAAGCCCCATCCTTGTTGCCAGGCCTTGGTCTATGTAGTTACCAATGGCTCTGCTGTCTATGTGTGCCTCCACAGCATGCATGCGAGACGGTTGTTGGTGACTGATCATAATCACAGGCAGGGCAAGGTGTGAGGTCTGAGGCTCTTTTCCTTTGCTCGACAAACGACCCTCTACGCTTGCCGGGCCTGGAAGTTTTCTGGCTGTTGTTCTCCTCCTTCTTTCTCTGTAGAACCAACGGTTCTCCTTGGAGGTTTTACAGGACATTCTCTGAGGAAGTGACCTGATTTCCTGCAGTCCAGGCATAATTGCTGTTGTCTCCTGTTGTCTCTTTCGGCCTTGGTTAATGGGCTCCGTACCCACCCAATTTGCATGGGTTCTGAAGTGTTTTCTGATGAACGTGGACTTTTCTCCTTTGAGTGTACATACGCGGTCTGATTCTCTGTTCTGGCTCGATCTGTCCTTCGATCTTGAAGCCTGTGGTCTAACTGCACCACTAGGTTGATGAACTCTGCACAGTCTTTTGGCGGGTTTACCACCTGAGCTAGGACGTCTTTCAATTCCCCCTGTAATCCTCGATGGAATAACATTGTTCGTTTCTCCTCAGGCCACCCAGTTTCAACGACAAGTCTGTTAAAAGTGGCGATATATGTTAACAAATCTTGGCTGCCTTGGCGGAGGGACAGAAGTTTGTTATCCAGAGCTTGGCCCTGGGTATGTCGGGCAAAAAGCTTCTCCATCTCCTGTTGAAACCCCCTGAAATCTGGCAGAAGTGGGTCATCCTGGCTTACTAACAGTATGGACCAATCCGCGGCACTGCCACTCAGATATGACAGAATGAAGGCAACCCACAACTGATCGTTAGGAAAGGCTCCGGGTTTACAAAGAAAATGGAGGCGGCACTGGTTCATGAATACTGCATATTTTCTTGGGTCCCACGTAAAACGTTCCGGTGGGGCCAAAGGAACTGCCCCAGGGAGGACGACCTGCACTGGATTGAGGGATGTGGCTGAAACCCACAGAATACTTCCTGGCAACAGAGCCTGCCCAGCCTGTGTTTGGAGCAATGGTCTGGCTAATTCATCGGTGCGGTCCTTGGTGACAATCAACTCCCTCCTAAGGGTGTTGGTTTCTTGCTGGGCGGAGTGCACCTCGGCCCGTAATTCTCCCAGTAACTTGGCTAGAGAGTCAGTCTCTGATGTTTCCATGACTCCGAGGTGGATTTTTTAATTGAGGCTTCGCGTTTTGTGACGCTCACCTGCTATCCACAGGGGCGCGACACGATACTGCATGGAGGTCTAAGCGCTATCCCGGACGCCTCTCTGCTTAGTTATGTGCCAGACATAGGGTAGCGCCTATAACAGGAGAATGGAGGGTTAAGATACTGGTTCTGTGATGGGTGGACTCCCACCTCCCTCTGGTCCAAATCCCCTCCCTTGGGGTTATTGCTCACCTTAGGTTTTTGTGCGTTGAACTTTCCATCCTGCATCTCTGTGCAGGGGCACGTGGTTGGTGCGTGTGTTCCGTGGATCTAGTTGTTCACTGGTCCGTGTGCCCTTATGTCGGGTCCAGACCGGCTGTGACTCTGACTCTGCTTGCTGTCTTCCAGGTGAGTTATAATGTCTTTTCCGTTTTTATTCTGTCCCTTTCTTTCCTTCTGTTTTCTCTGTCTTCTCGGTGTCTTGCTCCACTATGCTGTTCCCTAACAATGTCTCTTTTTGTTTTCAAAGGGATGGTTGAGGTCTCAGAGTTGCTGCGCCAATGGCGAAGTCCATGCTGAGTTATTGATGCGTGGAGCGCTGCACTGTTAATTGGTGTTAATTGCTAATCTGTGTTCTCTTCTCTTCTTTGTACAGGTTGCGGTGATGTTCCAGAGTGATGAGCGATCGAAGCGCTGCTTGTCCAGGTAAGTGCTCTGTTAATGCTGACCTTGTTCCTTCTCCCTTGCAGGTTGTGGTGAAAGCCGGAGATGGGCGAGGTAAGAGAAGCGCAGAGTGCTACCAGGACTAGCTGCTTGCCCAGGTAAGAATTGTTATTAATGCTGTCCTTGTTTCTTTACCTTTGCAGGTTGTGGCGAACTCCGGAGATGGGCGAGGTAAGCGAAGCGCAGGATGGATTTAAGGCCGGTTACTTCACAGGTAAGTGTTCTTGCTCGCTAATGCTGTTCTTGTTCTTCCAGGTTATTAATGGAATCCGGATCTAGGGCTTCAGGATCGGGCCACCGGAGAAGCAGATGAGCAGGAGCTGGACACGGTGAGCGTTGCGCTGCAGGAGTGCAGAATAACATAAAGCGTGTTCTGCTGTTTGGGTGTGGTTTAAATAGCCTAGGTAAAGTAGTTCCAGGCCAAGTAGTTCCAGGCCCAGCCACACCCAAAACACTAGACCGCATGGCTTGGTTCTAAAGAACTGAGCTGTGTAATAGGCCTCCATGTTGGATTAAGGTCCAAAACTGGTATTGCCTTATTCCTGATAATGAGCCTGGCACCAAAGGTGCCAGGACTGACTCCATGTATGTTTCTGATGGAATTGTAAGGCCCTTGGGGCCAGTGTGAAGGGCTTTAGCCCCACTGCTGCCAGGGGGCTGTTATACCTGAGGGGGTCATGGGCATGGATCGTGACACAAGCAGAATTACTGCTATCGCCACTCGGTCCCGCAGATTTAATGTGGGATTACAAGTGGTGGTAGGGTGGAGTAAGTCTCCATTTTTGGAGTCCATAGAACTCCATTTGTATTTTGGTGAAATTACTGTGCACTTTTCTGCTGGAGAGTCAGCCTCTTCCTTACCACCAAACTCATAGAACAATGATGTAGAAATGCAGTGGTAACACAGTGGTAACAGAAATACTGCAGCATTACCACCATGTTTACTGCATTGCCATACTCATAATGAGGCTGTCTGCAAACGTATTCACTATATCAGTTTGTCAACTCTCCCTAAAATTCCCTGCATTTTTAGGTCACCCTACCTTTCTGGACTCTTTTTCAGTTTTCAAAAGCCAGACCATTATTTCCTTGGAAGATGGATTCCAAATCTAGCATGTCTTTGTTCTGAAAGGAGAATCTACGATAGAGGGGCTGTAGCATTTTACAAGGCTCTGGTCTCTGAATGTGTCTCGTTGTCTGTGTCTTGGCCGGGACTCTGCCAGTGTCTGAGATGTAGCCCTCAACATGCTCATGGTTCATTCTTTGCAGTATTTCTCGACTTGATTTCAGGATCTGTCTCTCTGCCTCTAGGATGATAGCCCCATCTGTAACACCCACCTTTAAAAGGTGATTGCCCCATTTGATCTTTAATAGGTTGTTCCCCTTTCCTTATTGAATGTGGTAGGTGATAGGGTATTATTATCTCTTCTCAATAATTTCAAAAAAGGTTGCAGGTGCTCCTCTCCCGAAAGAACATGGCATGATAACCTGTTCTGAGATGAGAGTTTGCAGCACACGCTTTTTGCTCACTGTACCTTTCACAGATGGGAAATAACTATTTGCATATCAGTCTTTGTCCCGCCCACATGGGCAGTCCAGCACCGAAATGCCATGGCAATTCCTCTCTGAACAAGAGTACCAACAGCAACCCCACGTGTTTTAGCCTTGTTGGGCCTCATCAGTGAGGTGAAGCTGTGCCTCTCTGAGCACAGTGAGCAGGGAGTACACGTCTGGTTGCCCCCAGGTAACTCAGGGTGACCAACCGCAAGTTCCTTGCAAATATTTCAAAAAATGTAGCAGGCGCTCCTCTCCATCGTTACCAGACCAATGTCTCTGCTAAACCCTTTGATGATTACCTTTGGATCGGATCTCCCTATTCAAAATCGTGCTTTATAATGTGTTATGCAGCAGTTTCTGAAGGCTCAAAAGCTTGTGCCCATGTTCAATTGAGTCAGATTACATGGCAGTTGAATGGAACTTCATGGCAGGAGCCAGAGTCTCACTCATGTCTTTCTGTGAGAGTGTGTGGATGGACTGTCACTGGAGCCTGTCGTGAGTTCTGCTCCTATTGGTGGGGAAGAGGGTGTGTTTGAGTGATGTTTCAACTCACAAGTGTGCAATTTGCTCTCTTAGGGCCCTTCTAAAAATATGCCTATCCGACCATGCTACGGGCTGGTGTTGGGGACAACTGGTGTTCGTTGAATACACACCCACATCAGAAGTTTGTTCGAAAGGGTGGAGGTAATGTCATCTTGGGTAATATGTTGGTGTGGAAAACAATTGTATATGTTTCAAAGCGAAATCCGAAGGAAAAGGCAAGTAAAAACCTTTCTTTTTTTTTTATTAGAAAATGGGAGGGTGTAATGGCAGGAGGGCAGGAGCAGAAGCTGATAAGGCAGCCGCTGCCTCAGAACTCTTTCCACTGGCTTTGTACTTATGGACAAAGGTCAGCACAGGTGCTAATAACAATCACACTGTCTTACAAACACAGCAGGCATTTGGCTCATCTCTGGCTGAATCGAGAGACATAACAATAGAATTCCACAACTAAGCACTTTATCATATTTAAAGCTTGTATACATAATCCAGGGGCGGTAGCATGTTCTTCCAAAATGTGCCAGCTAAACTGTTTACCTTTTATTAAGAATTTTCTAACTGTAGAAGGTAGTGACATTTTCTTTTCATCATGTTTTCACAAACCATCTCATTACCACATATAATCAATTCATATTTTATAACGCGCTTAATATCGGAGACCAGTCTCTAAACACAGGACCGGAATTGAAACCTGTGTTGGCTTGCTTCCAAGACAAACGTGTTGTCCCTGAGCTATCGCCCCATCACTTATTTACCTCTTTGTTTAGTGGAAAGGTTATTCCCAATGTTGGAGTCTCTTTGAACTCCATGTGGCATATGTGGCATTGCAGCCTGCAGTACTTCTGTCTGAGCCTGTACTGGCTTTGCCATTGAGGGAGACATTCAATTACAAACATATGACTCCTGAAACCCATAGTTCTGCAGAGTGGTAGAGCAGGCAGTATTCAGAAACACCATCTGTTTTGCAATACACACAACTTGCAATGAAGACCAAAGGCGTACTTCTTCTTCATGTAACAGTGGGGTGGACAAGAGATTGTAGGCCTGTCTAAAGGGCAGTAAGGTTTTCAAAAGGTGAGATGATGTTTTGCTGAGACAATATTAGTCGAGGTGGCAGTACGACTCTACAAGTAACAGCCCACCGACCAAGATAAGAGCCCGAGCGATATTCAGATGAATTATCGATCTTAGTAGAAGTTGAACAAACACATATTTGCTACAAACTGTTGTATACTGTGCATTAAATGTTGATGATAAATATAATTATTAAACGATCAGACTCATGGTTAACATGATAATAGACCACCAGAATGTTACCTTGCAAATGTCTTTGTGAGATTGAAATGTGTTGCCACTGTATGTTATCCAGGTGAAGCTCAATGATATGGAGCACACAGTATTTTCTGAAGAGGCAGTGAGCTCAGCAATAGAATCCCAGAAATATAATGATGTCGCTGGTCCTGAAATAATACCAATAGATTTAGTTTCTTCAATTTTGACTACCTTATTAACCAAGTCCTTTTATAACATTTATGCAGACCTTGGCTTCCCAGATAGATGGCGAGGTTCCAATTAAATCCCAATTTTCAAGAAGGGAGCTGGTTCGAATCCTGAAAATTATCCCCCTATCTCTTTGATGGATTCAGTGGTAAAACTATATCATGACGTTTTTCTAGGTCGTTTGGAGGAGTGGGCCATTGATAATAATATTTTGACAGATGCACAGGTTGGCTTTAGGAAAAGCATATCAGTGATTGGTCAGACTTTTAGACTGATTTTATTGATTTGAAAAAGGGTGGTTTTAAGTAAGAGCACAAACATTGTATTTATTGCTATGTGAAAATGAACCAATATTCTGTGCTCTCCAAAAATGAAAACACAGATCCCTGTCCCAAGACTATAGATTACTAGTTCAGCACATCACACTGTGTACTATATATACATGCCTACACTAGAAACCAAAATAATCCTATACATATTGTAGAACTATTTTCTGAATGAGAAAAGTATTTGTCTATTTGATGACTATGATGCAGATTTTCCATGATGTCAATACTTATCAGTGATGTGAGAAAAAATCCTGTAAATGTGTATCTACATTTTATCTCTGATGTCAATACTTGTCGTTGATGTCCAAAAAAATAAAATGTATGAACCTGTTTAGTTGAGTAAAATAAGTCAATATTTGGAAGCTGACAAGTGGCAACTTGAATATGGACTGTATACTGTTTCCTAGAACATGATGCAGAGATTTGAACTACCCATAAATGCATAACATTGTGGGTGACTTCCCCTGTATGAAGTGAAGGGGCTATTTTTGGTTTAGATTTAGATTTTTGAGCCACTATTTGAAATAATACTGAATTTCACAATCGGGAACAGCCTGGTTCTTGTCCCAGAATTTTGGAATGGGATAGTTGTGGTAGAGGCTATTAGAACAGAGGTACATCGCTACATGAATATACAAATTAGAAGAAATTGTCCGACAATGTACTTGATCAGCTTTAAGTTCATACAGGGCAGGGTTTGGCAATGCTACAAAGGCTTGCATATATTCGTGAGCTGAGTGCATTCTGGGGTTTGTATAATATACGGAATGATATGATATGATATGATATGCATGATCAAAGCAAGTAAAAGCCTTGTTGAACAGCAGTATAATGAAAGATGCATTTCAAGCATTATGAAAAATTCTGTAATGAGAGAATAAACTGAAATGCATTTGGGAGCAAAGCGTTGTGTAGGCTAAATACTTCCTCGAAGCCAAACGTCTGGTCCATTTTCTATGATTAGCTATTTCTCTCTGTGTTTGAGAGGGATAGCCAATCATAGAAAGCAGAGACAGTCTGCAGGACCAAAGTGAGGACTTCCCTTATTGCCGGCTGCAGGCTGCCTCAGCACTCAACTCAAGGTAAGCCCCCTGCCGACCTGTGGTGCTAGGGGGTCACTGAGCTTTGGCCCGCTGGACCCAATGCTGCATTTTCTTTAAAAAACGAAGCACCAATTGTTGCTGGGGGGGATTGCTGGGCCTTGCCCTGGTGCCCGTTCCCACACATAAAAAAAAATACAGCTACAAGGGCTGCCATGGCAAGACCAGACCACCCCCGCAATTGTGCTGTGGTGGTCACCGGGCCTTAACCAGGCAGCCCCTCCCACCAATTAAAAAATATATAATGCATCTGCGTGGGCCACCAAGGCAACACCAGGCGACTGCTGCAATTATGCTGGGGCGTAGGGGGCGCTGGACCTTACCATGGCAGACCCTTGTAACTATTTAAAAGGAAAATGCAGCAGTGAGTGCTGCTGGGGCAGGACTGGGCAACCCCCATAACTGTTCTGGGGGTCACCGGGACTTAGGGATACAATCACAAATACTTTTCCAATTTCGTTGTGCAAATTGCTCATGCAAGTTAAAAACTAGTCACAATTTACAGCATTTTCTAATGGGCAATGTCTAAATCTTGAATTTAGAGGAATAGTGCCAGTCAAAATTACAGCCTTTCACCCCCGATAAATATATAGGTCGCATAATTGAAAAGTTTTATTGGGTATTTTTGTAGAAGTATTTTATAGATTTTTACATAGTAAGAAACATTAACCATTGACCATATTATTAACAGCACTATTTGACGGCATTCTTATCCGTGTTCTCCTGTAGCATTAACACATTTCCGCTGATTTATTTGCATTCGTGACTATTATTTTCTCTTAATCTCAAAATGTGAATGCATTTCAGTGCTTTCGCAGTGAACATATCTCCATCCCCTTTGTGCAGGCAGCTAATGGCAGAATGATTAAACCATTCGCCCAATGGTGTACGGAATTGCCAGCCACGTCATCACATATATGTCTGTTTTCTTCAGGCGCTTCTCTTTAAGTTGCAAACCTCAGAAACCTTACACCACAGCTTGGGGTATTCCCTATGCCAAACATAATAACCCAGTTGCCACGCTGCCGTGTTACACTAAATGCAATTATTACAAGGCTGGGCTAAGAAGTGTTGACAGCTCCATAAGGTAATTTTACAATGCATAATGAACACACAGACTCCTTTTCTTCCAGAAACGCATAGTTCAAATCTATACCCTGGATAGCCAATTTTATTTCTTGAAACTTAAGTTGACTTATTGCAATGTAGTGAATGTGTAAATTAGTTCCAGTAGTTAAGCTGAAACATTCCCTACAGACTCAATTAGATTCATTAATCTACTGTGTAGATCTGTAAACGGTCCATTGTTCTGCAGCCGCCAAAGTGTCAAAAACTATTTCTCAAACAATCTAGCATTTCAGGCCAAACTAGTTTAAAATGGAAGGAGTTATTGGACACTATAAAGGCTGATTCAAAAAACCATCTATCCGTGCGTTTGTTCTTAGCACACAATTCACGACAATTCTTGATCTGCAACTTAACTGGGTGACAGTCACAGTGAATATATAGTTGAATGAAGAAACATGTCCACAAATGTAAGGCGGCTAAAATCGCATTACCAAAAAAAAATAAAATATATAGGATTTTTAAACAACAAAATACACAATACAATAACCTGTTGATATATATTCAGGGAAATGTGCTGTTTACAAGGTTCCATAGGGAATGGAAAATCCATACAATAGTTCAGCAATTAAAAAAGGCAATATCAAAATAAAATAAAACAACACGAATAGGAATGCCATTTAGGTTTTCATCTAGAAAGCATACATATAATATATTCTGTCAAGTGTTTGGTCCTGATTTACAAACGTGCTTGTAATTCAGGCCCTACCTTTTGCCCTCTTCCATGTGTTCAATGTCATGCAGTTTTCAGAGATTGCTTAATACATGTGCTCTTTTTCCATCTCATATTACAGCACATTTCTTGAAAAGGTAACTGCGATTTATCCACATCTTGCTCATGGTACAAGCAGATAGGGCTGTGGCTCTAGTATGCCTTAGGAAGTCTTGGCAACAATCTCGGTCTGAATTGATTGACTAGCGCTAAAGTGCTGCTTGGAAAATGATATTCCCTACACACATGTATCCCCATTACACTCATCGATTGTTTTATTGTATTGAAAAGACAAGAACTACCTAATCTGGCTCATAGATAAATAAGATTTCCTGTAGGAGGTATAGTGCTAGAGTTATTAGATGACTTTTCTTTCAAAAAAACAAAACAAAAACTCGTTTGTTATTGAAAACAAACCCATACATATTTGTTGTTGTCAATGCACATCACTGGTTGTAATACGCCTGCAACCTATGTTGTTCATAACGACACAAATTAATGTCACTTTGTTCCCTGGTCAGATATTAACTGCAACCTTGCTGCCGAGCACAAAGGCAAGGGGCACTTGCCAGCCGAGTTTCTGCTCGTTTCTGCCACATCGGTGTTTAACATTCTTTCGTATCGTGGCATGTGTAGGGGAAGGCCTATGTCCCTGTGAGCCCTCTTTCCTCTTTTTCACCCTGACCCCTCCCCCAGCCTACCACAACCCCTGATTGGCCCTTGGCCTGTGTGTTGAAGTCCCTTGTGTATACTATTCATGCCTTGATCTCAGCGCATTTCCATCTTGCTGCCGAGCACAAAGCTAAGGGGCACTTGCCATCCAAGCTTCTGCTTGTTTCTGCTGCATTGGTGTTTAACATTCTTGTGACCTTACAGCTTGTGTAGGGGAAGACTACTGTCCCAATGAGCCCTCTTTCCCCTTGTCTGCCCTGTCCTCTTCCCCAGGATGCCCCTGACCCCTGATTGGCCCTTGTCCTGTGTATGGCAGTCGGTTGGGTGTACTATTCATGTCTTGAGCTTGACGCAACATTTCCATCTTGCGGCTGAGCACAAAGGTAAGGGGCACTTGCCATTCGAGCTTCTGTTCATTTCTGCTGCATTGGTGTTTAACATTCTTGCCACCTCGTGGCTTTTGTAGGGGAAGGCTTCTGTCCTGTCGCAATTTATGAAGCGTCACTCTCAAACCAGGGAGTTCATTTTCCCCCCAAGCATGGTGGCGCACACCCAAATACGCTTACACAGATTCAACTTTAATGAGGCCTCCAACCTATTTCGCACCACCCCAGAAAATACCATCTGTAGCACCAATGAGCTAGGAAACAGGCCGGTGTATAGTAAGAATATATATTTATTTAAGGTTTGACAAATAATAATAGCAACCAAAACATCAACCACCAATGCAGTGGCACAATACAATGTCACTATTTCAAATTACTTGCACCAATTCACTGACTTGTATTTCTAATGAATTTACAGATACTACAACAAACAGGTACAATTTAGAGACTACGTAGAACACACACAGAGGATATATTACACATTAACAATTATGAAATTTGAACAACCCCCAGTGATTGCTTGGGTTATCACAATGCTCTTCGCTCCCAGCAACCCCCACCCGTAGGCATCAGTTATATATGATCCCTTAATTTGAAGGCAAGGTACAGGGAGTGGGAATACAGTAGCAAAATCGTTTTTTTGGCTTTTTATCAAAAGTCAGGGTTTGACAAATAGACACAATGAAAAAATCATTTTGGGTTTTTTATCTGAAAGGCAAAGTTTGAGGAAGGAACTCAATGGGAAAATCATTTGGGGAGTTTAATTTGCATATAATAAAGGGCTTGGGAAAATCGTTTTGGGATGCAGGTAAATAAATGGGAATTTATGTTTTGCACACTTTACATTCACTTGAATGGCAAAGTTTCAGGGTTACTTATTTTGGGATTATGGTCACCGCCCTTCGGTTTAGAAGACAGAGGTTTCAGAAAGGTAGAATTACCCAAGTACTTTATTGTCTATACCGGCTCTAACACACTGGGCATAAACTTTGTTAGTTTCAAACTCTAACAACACTCATCCTATGATTTTCTATATGGGAATTAATTGATTTGACTTCAATTCAATGCGCTAAGGATCTACAGAGCTTCCACCTTCCCCACAATTTAATGGACAGGATTAAGGCAGGCAGTTCCCAACACAATTCAATTTAAATGGATAGGGTGATTTTCTACAGTGGAATTAATTTGAGTTGGATTTAATAAAATGTGTCAAGGGTCTCCCCAGTTCCACCCCCCCACCCGCTATGCGAGATGGAGATTAAGGCTGGCAGATTCACCCCACACATTTATTGCCATTTAGATTAATCCACTTACATGGGAGGCCTTTGTTATGGGGCATCAAGGGAAACAGCAGGGCTCCTCTGAGGACAGTACATAGCAGGTCAAAAGGGTTGAGTCATGGGTAGACCCCAGCACCTAGAATTCCTCTGGCTCCTCAAATGGAAGGCCCAGCTAACTTCTAGATTTCCCAGTCTCTGTCTCCCATGCAATGTTTAAGGCCATGGTAGCTCTCATGTCTCTCTGCTAATTCTTTGCTACCTCCAGCAATAGAGTGGGGAAGTCAAGGGAAAAATCAGAAGTCCAAAGAAAGGTCCTTAGAGTCAAAAAGTCAAAGAAAGAAGATCAGCAAGCAAGTACCTTCTTAGATTGGAAATTGCCAAGATTTAGGGCTGATGACAACTACATATTGTCATAATTCCCATGATACAGATTGGCTGGCTCTCTCCCTTCTCCTCCCACAAAGACGCCCACTGGCTGCTGATAGGACCAGAGGTTGGGAGGTATGGGTTATGGAAGCTGACGGAGGAGGAAAAATACATAATTTCAGAATGACAGGTAGTTTTACAGTTTTGGGTTCTGAAAATTTTCCAATGTGTCAACTACCTTAATCTTTCGGATAACCACATGAACTTGTATATTTTTGATTTCCACATTTTATGGTGAGTCGGAAAATACTAATAATATCTCGGCACGCCCTTCCTGGGAGGAGCTACTTTTTAAAATAAATTTACTCCTGAGCCGAGATAGCCACAACTCTGACACTTTATGATTCAAATCTTACTTCTAAAACCAAACCAAATTTATATTCCCTCCGAATTATGAGAAGGCTGGAATCATAATTGTCTTTATAACTCAATTTGTATCCATCACCCCTTTGACATGATCCCGACAGGCTTCTAATCACCTTTTATATTAACCCGGGATGAGCTCAGTGGAAGACACAATGTACTTTTTATTCAAGAACATGTATTCAATGTTAGTCAATGGCAAGGCACCACAAGTGTCCCTGAGTTTCACACCAGCCCCCACCATTTTTTTGAGTTTTATTTCTCTCCTGTGACCTGATTAGGACATCTCGCTGGCCCATGTGATCATGCCCTCTCCTCCTGAGCGTCAAAGTTTTTTGTTTGAACGCAATGCACGGTTAATGGAGAGACCTGACCTTAAGGTCACTTCTGCTGGCTGATTTATCTGCCACTTCCACAATTCCAATCTACTACTATGTATTTTTTTGCATTTAAACTGAAAACCAGACCTTCCTCTCCTAGAGGTTCTCAACCAAATGTCTTGAGGTAAAAGTTTCAGAGGCCCAGACCTTCCAGTTCAATGGGAAAAAACAGGCTGCATACATAATTCTAAAAGAATGGCATATTACATTGGCACAATGGGCTTCATTACGATGTTGCCAGTCCTGAAACAAGGGTGCCAGTAAGCTCACCAGCACCCTTGTTTTCTGGATTGGCAAACTCAGAGTCTGCCTGCCATGGCTGATGTGCCCGACAGGTCTGACCCGGCCAGGTGCTGCGGCCATGGTAGGCAGCCTTTTCACAGAAGAACTGGCACCATTCCTAACGGTGCCGGTGCTTCTGTGTCCCCACTCCCATAGAGTCTGATAGGACTCTATGGGAATGGGGACTTACAATTTGCCGGCGACTAACTTCCTGGGCTGCCGGACTCGTAATGAACTGGTGGCAACGGGAAGTCAGGCACCAGTAAAATATTCTGGGTCCGCCAGCAACCCGCTGGTAGCACCAGCATGGTTACCACCAGACCCGTAATGAGGCCCAATGTGTTTAACATGTAACATTTTGTATTACACCCAGGCCTGCTGTTCATAAATACAATCTTTCTTTTCTACGATATTAGAACAGAGGTAGATTCATTATTAATTTTATGCACACGGAAAGACCACAGTTAACATAGTAAACCAGTGTTCACCTTTACAAAAACAATATAGGCCTTTCTCTTTACATGCTGTGATTTTATATGGGAAAAATTAAGTCTCTTTATTCCTTATAACGCAATCTGTCACTTGGCTTTATATCTTAAATATCAGGCATCAGTCCTCAATTTTATGTTCAAAATGCGCCATATTTTAAATGCATCTTTTTTTTTCCACGTACACGGCTGCGGTTTTAAATCTGTCAAAGGTGCTTTTTCCCAATTTAAACAAAGTCAATATATGCAGCTCCATTTGTTTCTTTTTGTTTGACTCCATTGGACACAGTTATCAATATTACAGTTTTAAGGCACATTCTCCTTCAACTCGGTGTCTTTGTATTTTACTAAAGTTGAAATAGGCCAATTTTTGTTCATTCACTAGGCCTTATATCAGAAAACAATGTTTTGAACTGGCCTGCATTTTCCGATGGGTCTCAACATCAGCCAGCTTCACTCTCACAATAGGGGCTTAGCATGGCCTCTGTACCTCTTAAATTTTGGGGCCGTATTTTACCCCAAATGTCCCCCCTAGTTCTTTGATTCAGATGGCTCTGAGAGAAGGGCAAGGGAGAGTGGGGTTTCTGTTGTCTTTGTGCTTTCGCTCCCATGTTTCTCGTTGGACCACGTCCACTCTTTTTCCGGTCCTGAGGGAGTGGCGCTCTGGTCTACAACACACTCTTTTCGAAACTTGGGGTTTGGTCCTGGAACCCCTCCCTTTTTGGAACCTCCTACACCCAGCCTGTGAAGATAAGGAGTTATTGAGCCTGTAGAGAATAAAGGAGAGGTTAAGTATATCATACAATACTTCTTTCCCCGGTATTATAGACATTCAATTTGAAAAAACAAAACAGCATCACATAACACATTTACATGTATTTCCCTTACATGAACATTAATTTCTACACAGATTATTCTTTTCATCCTGACTTGTATACATTCTTTATAAGTATACATTATGTTACTCCCTGTATACATGTGATATTCTCTATCCAGGTTTCTGTTCATTCTTCAGATGGTTCCTGGGCTCTACCCTCTCTGGGCTCTTCAATCAGTCATAGAGCCTGTCTGGAGTGACAGCTCTTCAAATGATTTATCTGGACCCATTTCTCTTCAGTATGTTCTCCTTTAGTGATGGAGATCTTATAGGTGACAGGTGAGATTGTATCGACAATTTTAAAGGCACCGCGCCAAGAGGGGAGTAACCTTTACTCCTTGGTCTGGTTCCTTTGGAAATTGTACAGGTAGACCCTTTCTCCTACCTTGTTCACCTTCTTGGTAGTTTTTAAGTCGTAGTAGACTGTCATTCCTTCTGCTAAGTTTTCTAAATTTCGCAGAACGTAAGCAAAAGCACGCTGAAGGTGTTTCCTCAAATTCTTAATGTACTCATGGGTAGTCGACACATTGATCAGGGTCTGCTCTTGAGTTCTGAAGAGCAGATGCACAGGTAGCACTGTGTTTCATCAAGTCATGAGCTCAAATGGAGACATTCAGGTCGCATAAGACAGTGTGGACCAGATGGCCATTAGGACAATCGATAGTCGGATGTCCCAACTTGGTCCAGAGTCGGCCACATACTTATTTGAGATGCCCACAATTGTATTATTGTACCTGATAACTCCCCCGTCGAGGCTAGGTGGAGTTTTCTTTTTACTCCTAGTATCTCTCACATCTTGGTCATCACCTTGCTAGTAAAATGACTTACTCTGTCCGATTTCATCCTTTGGGGAAGGCCGAAGTGAGAGAAGAAATGGTTGATCATTAGTGCGGCAACTGTCCCCGCCATACAATTCTGACCCGGAACACATTCTACCTACCTGGTAAACAAGCATGTCACGGTTAACATGTACTTGTTTCCTCTAGAGGAGCGAATCACAGGCCCGATTAAATCGACTTGCAAATCCGACAGTGTCATTCCTGTTTTCTGTAGGGGAGCTATGTGTGTGAGAGAACTTGGCTGAAACTGCACACACATTAGACAGCCCTTTAAGTAGATGTCGATGTCCTGACCCATGTGTGGCCTATATGTGACCTTGTGCAAGAGTTCTGTTGTATGAAACCCCCTATGACCGGCAGTAACCACGTCATGGGAGTGACTTAACATCAGGCTTCGGAATGAGGTAAGTACCACCCACTGGTAACATCCAGATATGGATCTCCATACCAAAAAACAATCTTGGATTCAGAACATTTTGGAAAATTCATCAACACCCAGAGAGCCTCCTTCCCAATATAATCGGATTCTGTCAGAGGAAAATTCACAGGGTCTTCAATATGTTGATAACATTTACGAATAATTGGGTCCACTTTTTGTTCAGTAATCAGATCTGCATCAGGGGTTTCTTTACTCCACTGGGCAGTTGAGAGTTCATTATTGGCATGGGTTTGGGACCTGGTGATATCAGTGACCTGAATTTACCCCAACAGGCATTCGGTTTCTATGAGATCCCTGTGAATGGCTCTGGTTTTGGCCAAATGGTCAGCCAAATAATTTCCTGAATTTGTCTGGCCCCTCTATTTTGCAGTGATGCCAGATCTTTTTCCAATAGATTGTCATCTCATTAGAGGTTACCAGATCATCAATTGATTTAAATCATTTTCCATGCTTTAGTGGTTTATTGTTTACATACAGCTCATGTCTCGATTTTTCTAGTTAATCAGGTGTTCCACAAACCCGTTCCTAACAGAATCAGAGTCAGTGGTTATGACCTGCTCTTGAGTTGGTGGTATGCTGCAGTGAGGATGGCTTGATGTACCGCCATAAACTCTGCCACCTGACTACTTTGGGTACCTATTTTGTACCCACCACAGGCTTCCGGGGCATCATTCACCCAGGCATTCCCAATGCTAGCCACTAGTTTCTTTTCCCGTGATATTCAACATGGTAGGAACACCCATCCACATAAACTGTGGGTGTCCCCTGACACGTGTCTTCTACATAGACCTTGTGCGGGGAACTAAGGTACACCTCCATATTGTCATTGGTCCATACACTTTCATCCTCGAGACAGTTTTCTTTAGCACAGTCATGCAAATCAGCCAATCTTTGCGCTAGTGGACTCTTGTTTTGGCCATATCTGAAGTCCACTGGAAAGCCTTACAAGGACAGAATCCAGGAAGTAATTCTGGAGCTACTCACGCTCCCTATTCCGATTCAGTCACTTTCTAAGTATTGCAAGGGTTGGTGAGGAGTCACCACTAGGATGTGCTCCCCTGGATGAATGGGCAGTGATTCTTCAATGCCCATACCATTGCCCAGGAGTGCCTTTTCACAATCATTGAATTTCTCCTCCAGAGAGGACAAAGTCTTGCTCATGTACAAGATTACTTTGTTGACCTTGTCATGCTTTTGGTATAATACATCTGTTAAGCAAGTATCTGAGAACCCCGTCTCCAAGAACAACTCCTTGTTCTTTATGTGGTAAGCCAAACAAGGGGCTTGGGAAAGGCTTCTCTTTAGTTGTTTTACTGCCTCAGATTGTTCTGGATCCCACTCCTACTTGACCCCGGCCTTTAATAAATGTACCAAGGGTGGAGTGACCTCTGTGTAGTCTTCAATGAACTTTGTACTATAATGAGTGAGTCCAAGAAGGCTTCTTAGTTCTCGGAAAGTAGTAGGGTCTTTCAATTTCAATAATGCTTCCACCTTTTTCACCTGGGGACTGAGACCCTCAAGGGTGATTTCATGCCCTAAGAAGTTCACACAGGTCTTATACCACTGTGGCTTTTGAAAGGACAGATTTGCTCTTGCTTTCTGCAACTGGGTCAGAACATAGTGTATTTACGTTATATATTCCTCCACAGTTCAACTCTTAATTGAGACATCATCTACATAGGCCAGGTTTCCCCTTTCGCCCAAATCGGGCATGGCCTTATGTAGGAAGATGTTGAATTTGTTGCCAGAGTTTATGTATCCAAAGTGGTTTCGGGTCCACATGTATTTCTGCCCCCCCCTGGAAGGTAAGGGCACGCTTGTACTGGTCTTCCCTACTCGCAGGTACTGTCCAGTAACCGTTGGTCAGGTCAATGTCGGTATAGACCTTTGACCCTTGGATCTAGGCCAGTCCCTGATCGATATAGGGAAGTGGCCATCTTGACATGTGGACCTGTTTATTTAACTCCCTTAGGTCTGTGCAAAGTCTCCATTGGCCATTGGGTTTGAGTATCCCCAATACCGGGTTGTTAAAGGTACTGTGGATTGGACACATTTTCCCACAGGATTTTATGTTTTTAATCTCTGTTAGTGACTTCATGGATGCGAGAGGTAACCAGTATTGCTTCACAAATACTGGAGCCATCTCAGGGTCTGTGGGTATGGCGGTTGAATGCATCTCTGTGCGTCCACAGTCATTTGAATCCACTGCAAAGATATCCTGAAAATCCAGAAATACCTGTTTCAGCTTCAGCTTCTGTTTTTGCTCGTCTGTCTCACAGGCATCAGCGAGATTGATGTGTTCTTCGAACATCTGCTTAAAGTCTGGAAAGACCTTGGGCATGGCAATTTATGCAGGATCCTTCAGTTGGGTGGTGGGATCTCTTTTAATGGTGTTGGTCTGGACAGGTTCCAAGGATGGGAGGGATCCATGTCTTAAAATTGTGGCAAAAATGGCTATGTATACAAAATATTGCAGCAGAAATGCAGTGGATTTGCCATCGAAATCATGTAAAGGATGTGGGGGACACCCCTGCAAGCCCTGGACCCATTATACCATTTAAGGAGAGCAGGGGACACCCCCGCAACCTCTGCTCCCCTTAAATGATATAATGGGGTACACCTTTACCTGGTCAAACCACAGCATTTTTGCCGCAATTTGTTTTACCAGCAACATTTTTGCTGCAATTTTATTACCTGATACCGATGGGAGGTATTCACTGTTGACTCGGAATACCACTTCATCCACACCATAAGGGCAGGAAGAGTACACCAAGAAATCCCAACCTTGCCTGATGAAAATCTTTTCCAGATGGATAAAGTCGTCTATATGAAAGCAGTCATTTGGAATTGGTCCTATGATCTCATTACCTAAATCAATAGAATAATGTTGGGCATCAACTGCCATTCCAATAAAGGTGTCTGCACCCAAAGTGATACTTCGAGTGTTGCAATTATCCACCAATATTCAAATGGTGTCATGTTGTAGGTTAATTAGGGGTGTTGGCTGTAAATACAAACAATGCTGTTGGAGATGATAATTAGAATTTGTATAGGTGTCCTTGTTGTTGCCTAATTTTTAAGGCAATTGTAAATTGTTTCACCTGTCCTGGGATGGTAACCTCCTCTCTCACTTGAACCGCATACAGTAGCAATTGAGCTGACCGTAATGCTTTCTCAGTGTTGTCAAAGCCCATGGTGTTAGCTCCAGTTGGGACCAGGCTTTGTAACTAATTAGGTCCAAATTAATTGTGAAACGAATTAATTGTGAAACTAAACCAACAATTATGCTCTATGCATTTGTTGCCAGTGGAAGTTTTTAGCATACACCTGCTAGGCAGGAGATTTTTGGAATTTTACGTTTCCAGGCCCATTTCCCACTTATCAATCAATTTAAATGTAGGAATGGTCTGATCTATTTGGAGCTTCCTGAATAATGCTTCGCTGATGAAGCTCTTTCCGTTATTCAGGCATACTCTGGCAAACAGGCACCTCCTCCTCATTTATCTGACTGGGAAAAACAGCTGATCACCCTTTATCTGGATGTCAGTCAAACTTTGAGCTGGTTTTACATCATCTTTTGTCATGGGAATTTGGGTTTGATTATGGATTGGTATAAAACTTCAGAGCATATCCCTCTAGTGTGGAATGCCACTTTAAACTGGGAGGGAGGTTGATTTTCAAGAATGGAGAAGGGTTTGCATCACCAGTGTTTTCACCTACAGAGATGACCGTGATGTCTGGGACTTGATTGTTCCTAAAATGGAATTCTATTTCGTCGGACCGTTGTTCAATCATTTGGCATGTGCCATTCAAACTCACATAGTTTGTGCTCCGTTTTAATTTAATTGATCGGTTAGTATGAGTCCAGAGGACCTTGTTCACACAGTCAATCAGGGGTGATAACCTCCAAAGGAGGTAATTCCCCAGAGTCAAGGTGTGCACTCAGCAGTCACAACCATCTCTGGGTGTTTCACCTTATGTCAACCTAATTTTTATCCCCAGATCCGCAGTCCCTTTGACAGAAATATAATTTGCATTGAAGTTTTGGAGCTGTCTGAGAAGAGGTTTTCAGGGGAATTTGGTGACTCTCCCCCCTTCCTGAATTTAGTTGGTCGAAGGCCTTTTTGGACAGGTGGGTGGCTTGGGATGCATTATCCACCAGCTCTGATAATGCACACTGACCCTGTACCTTGACGGAGGCATAACATCTTCCTTTTCTTTCCTCAAGGGGGCAAAGAAAAATGTGCATTCTGTGCCAGCTTGGCGGTTAACCTTTTTATATTGACCTCTGACACTGTGTGATCCGGCACAGTTTTCTGTGTCGGAGTCGGGAATCTGTAAAAAAAGATTATGCAGCCAGAAACAGGTGGGGTTGGGATGTCCCCCCTTTTCTCTGATTCTTTGCTGTCCCCCTTTTCCTGGAGACAGTTACCTGAACCTGTTTGAGGGAGGATACCTCTGTGATTTCTGGGTCTTTTGGGCGCCATTCTTTGGGTTCAAACGTTTTTTGCTTTGGATCGATTTCCATATTTACCCCGTGAAAATCAGGATCTTTTGGGATCCATTTTTCCTTGGGAGGGATGCATCCATCTCTGAAAGAGAAGATTTCCTTCCTGAATCCTCCAAGGATTCGATTCTTCTCCTTTGAAAGGGATGATGTGGACTTCCTCCACAAAGTGGGTTGTCTTTAGCTTCTGATTTCTCCTACTAACCCTCTGTTCTTTAGGTGCCAGCTTTTCGGGGTTAGATGATTCATGTTCAGGCTCAGAGGTTTCCATGGGATTTGTTCTGGTGGAAAAGGAAGCTTACTCTAGGACTTTGCATCTCCCTTCCACCTGAGACCCCTCCTCTGGAACATGTTGGTTGTCAGAATTTTCTTCCCATCATTGCCCCCCCAGGACATCTGACCCGTGTGTTAAATTATTCAGGGCAGAAGTTTCCAGTTGAGGGTTCTGCTGAGCCCTCAACATGTGACCCAGGTCATGGGTTAATTGTTGCACTTGTCGCTCCAGTTGTGAATTTATTTCTCGTTGTTAGGTAGGACTGGATTCATACCGTTGCTGCTCCTGGAAACAGGAGCTGTCCTTTCTCTTTGGAGTAGCTTGGGTATTGGGAGTTTCCCTGATAACCTTCCATCCTAGGTCTCCTTTCTCTCGGATGCAGCAATTTATTGTCCTGGAAGCAGGGAGAGAGAGGAGGATTATTCAGAAAATTAGGGTTTGAAGGGTATCTGGGAAAGAAGCTTAGGTTGGGAGGTGGAGTATTTCTTCCCTCCTGAGGGAAGTTTAGAGGGAAGTTTTGAGGGAAGTTTCCTGGGGTGGTACCTACCTGGTTGGGCCCCCTTTCAGTGCTGGGGGAGTGTAGACATATCCCACAATGGGTCTATTACACTTGTATTGCAGAATGATGTAGCTGGCAGGGTCAGATGGAGTGCTGGTCTGGTATCCTGTCTGGCTATCACCCGATTGGGATGGATTTGAGGGTCTCCTCGGCCTCTCATTCTGCTGATTGGTGGGAGAAGGCTTTTTAGGCCCCCCGTCTTCAAGTCCAATGGGGGGATATTTTTCACCTCTGTTCCCTTTGCAGCGGCAGGTGCTTTTGATGTTTTTATTTTATTGTTCTTACTTTCAGAGAGCTTTTGGACCACAGAGATCCTGGTGGCTTGTTCTAACACCCAATACAGGATCCTACGCTCATGGAAATACCTTACTAATTGGGTCATTATGTATTTTGGGAGCGCATGAAAATAGGTGTTGATGAACTGCCGGCTGTTGGTGTTCACCTGAAAAGAAGTCTGTGCAAATGCTCCTTTCAGCTCCTGCACAAACTCGCTAGGCGCTTAGTCAACCCCACACTGCTGGTTTTCTGCCGCCTTGCGGGCCTCCTGCAGGTTCATATGGATTCATATGGATTTAGAAGTGTTTCAGAATAGGTGGACTATTTTTGGTGATCATGGTTCTCCAGGCCTGCAAAGAAGCTGGAGTATTTAGTGGAGAATGTCCACTTAGCGAATTCTATACAATTCCATCATTTTTAATACCAAATGGTGTCATATTATGGTAGGGAGTCATGATGTTTTTTATGGGCTTTATCTGCTGAATTGGGTCTTTCACCAGACCTTTCTTCTGTTTGGCAGACTTCCTTTTCCGCTGCACTCATTCTCTGACTCAGAGCTGCTACTGTTGGTGGTCCATTCCCTATCCTCTAAGCACTCCCTACCTCTATGAGACTGGAAATAGCTGTCAGAATTACAGGGTCTGGACTCTTCTGTTCTGTGGTCCTGTGGGCTCTCAGGGTCATTTCCCTTATGCTCCCCCTTTTGCACCAGAGAGTACTCATCCTCCTCAAACCTCCTTCCAGGGATGGTGGGGAACTCCCCCCACCTCCCTTAATGGGTGGAGGTTTTTAAGATGATCTTTTTGGGCCTAATCTGGTTCTTCTCTTTCTGTAAAGCGGAGCAGGTGGTCCCTTTGTAACTTCATTTTCTGCCTGATCTTTTCATCATAGAAGCCCTCCTGGTCAGAAGTACATGCCAAGGTATGTTTTAATTCCCAGAGCCCACTGGTCCAAACACCTTCAGTTCTACTTGGTAGCCCTGAACCCTCCTTGATGTCAGATAAGCACTGGCCTTCTGAATCAGTTGAACTAGGTTGGGTTGAGTTCAGCTGCATCATGTTTCCCTGATCTTGATAATTGGTATGCTTGAAGTCAGCAGCACTCTCTAGATATGAGGTGGGAGTTGGCTTGAGGTGCCTGGTAAAGAAGTCATCACTCCATAATCCAAGGGCACTTTTCCATACCCTTTTCCATACCCTGACCGGTCAGGGTGCATCAAGGTCTGTTTATATTTGGCTATTTTACTTTTCTCAGTCCCTATCTCCTGGTGATATGCAGAGGCCCGAGCTTTCAATTCTGAAACCAGTGTTTGAGTGGCTTCTAGCACTTTATTTTGTGCCATTAATCAGTCTCTTAGGGCCTCATTACATGTTGTGCGGTAAAAATCGGAATTGTACGGCATGGCACTATTAGCGTGTCCGCCCTCGCAAAAGACCGCTAATAGCGTCCCATTACGAGTTCGCAGACACGAGCATAGCGCCATGCCGTAAATGACTTTACCGCCATGCCGCAAAAGTCAACAAAATGCCCATTACCGGCCTCGACCAAAGTGCTGATAGCACCTCCTCCCTCACGCAACATGCAAATAGCGGTCACCGCTATTAGCGGACACTGTTAAAAAGCGGAACCGGAAATAGCGTCATCGCACAGGAACAGGAAAGAGAATGGCGGCCATCTTTAAAAACACAATCCATTGCCATCCTCTGCATCCAGGACCTCTTTCTGGAGAACTCTGACAAGAAACCATCCAGGACTGCCCGAAGATGTCAAAGGCCTTAAAAATAAACTCAGATCGTCAGCGGAAAGAGAAATTTACACCTGAGGAGCTCATAATGCTGACTAGCACACTTGTAGCCAATGCCGAAGTCGTCTTCGCCAATGATATGCGCCGGGAGGCTATCATCAAGAAAAAGACCATCTGGGACGAAGTTGCCTGCAAAGTTAGTGCGGTGAGCACTACCACCCGCAGTGTGAAGGACTGCCGCAAGAGGTGGGACGACCTCCGCTCCGTGTGCGGAATATCCTATCTGTCAACCGCAACCTTGCAATGGCCACAGGAGGTGGCGCAGAATCACCTCTGAAGATGAAGGAGTGGGAGGAGACATGTGCCTCCACAATAGGAGTCGAAACCATAGAGGGGGTCGGAGATATGGAGCATGGTGTGGCTATCTCATCTGATGGAGGTGAGTGTATACGTCAAGCAATGCACAGTGAAGGGTGAGGGGGTACCCCAAACATGTGTCGATGACCAGGCCATTGATCCAGCCACACACATACATGCATACATCACCATATACACGTGCAATACAGACCCATCAATGCATGACCAACCCGACATCCCCATTACAAGAATCACTGATGAATAGGCCCCAATGCATAGAGCAGCATGACGTGAACATTCTGCATGAGGCACCTAGACCCATTAACAATGATGTACCCTATTTATGTCCTCCACAGGATCACTGACAGACACTGGAGACACAAGCACTGCAGCACGTAGTCCCCCAGCAGCCAAAAAAGCCAGGATGCATGAGAAAGGTGACACCGCCACCACCTCCAGGGGAACTGGGAGGACAGTCCATCTGCAGAGGGCCAAGGGCGGCAGGAGCACCATTTCATCACAGCCTGAGGGCACGGCTCCTGTTGTAGCTGAACCCACGCCAGTGTGCCCCATCATTGCTGAGATGAGCACGGAGGGCACGCACTCCGCTGCCACCGGCTCAACTGGGGAGGCAGCAGCCACCGCACCGCCCACTGACAAGGAGGAGGCAATCGATGTCCTACAACTAATCCATACCCCCAGCCCAACATGGTCCATTGAGGGGAGACCAAGGGCAACGTCCGGATCTGGTAGCCAGGGAGCACATGACAACCACACTGTAGAAGGTGCATGGAGCCCTCAGGTGTCCTCACCGGATGCCGGAAGCACGGACCAGGGCACACCGTCCAGCCCAGCAGCACCTACCACCCTGCCTGACCTTGCAACCATCACCCGGAGGCAGGAAGACATTACTGCGATGGTCGCCCAGCATGTGGCCGAGACAGGCCATCTAAGGGATGACCTCAACAAATATGCAGGGCAAACAAAGGAGGCCATTGAGGCCTGCACTGACAGGATATGCCAGAAATGGGCCAACTCCGCCAGGCCATTTTACGTATTGGGGACATCATGGAGCAGCATCACCAACCCCCAACACAGGATCGACCGGGAACCTCCTCCTCAGCGAGTTCCCAGCAGATCAGCCCCCTGCGCCGCTCTCAGCGCAACCTGAGGCGCCCCACATCACACCAACCCAATGTTGGTGGAGGCCCTGAGGCTTAGGTCCACCAAGGACCAGGTGGTACATGTGGGGCAGGAAACGTAGACACCGTAAGACTCATCTGGGTGTGTTAGGGGCGAGGGGGGTAAGGGTGCATTTGGGTGTTTTGGGGGGGAGGGGGGTAAGGGTGCATTTGGGTGTTTTGGGGGGAGAGGGGTTAGGGTGCATTTGGGTGTTTTGGAGGAGACATGAAAATGTCCTTGAAACATACTCTATTATAAACAACATGCTCATTTAATTTGTGCTGACGTGCGCTCAGATTTTCAACACATTCTTTAGTGCAGACAATTGAGTCTCTCGCTCTCCATTTTCTTGTCGCTGTGTTTTCAACTCATTTTTTAGCTGTTCAATAATATTTCCTAATTTTAACTAAAAAATGATGGCTCTGTTGCGCTTTTGGTCTAATTGTTTCAGCTCTTTCTGGGATTGATTCTCAGCCTGGTATTGCACAGAGACCACACTAATCTGGTGTATTTCTTCCATGATCAGCATATGGAAATACATGTATGGTGTGAGCTGAGCCATTTTAATTTGCTCATCTTTGCTGGTTTGTGTCATGTAAAGGTTTGTCAGGGCCTGATGTAACAGCCCATTATCCTGTGACATGTCAACTTTTGCAGCAGTATCCTCCTGCATCATTCTGGCCTGCCACATTTCATGTTCTTGTCCTACCCATTCACCTTTAAAATAATTTGGATTGGAGGTGCTACCTGGCCATATTGATTTCAATTGTACTCATTCTGGAAATAATTTTTCTTTCCCTATCTTTTTCTCTTCCCTGCAGTCATAAGAACTTGATTTAGAAATTAAGTTTGACTTACCAGACTTACCAGAATACCAGAATACCAGAATAGACCATTTTAGCAACTCTTGAACTTTGGATACTGGCTTATGGAAATTAAAAACATACAGACATACGAAGTGGGTGAGTCAATATAATTTAAACAGTTTGAGAAACCAAAGGAAAAAGCAATTTTGTTTTCACTAACTTTCTAAAAATAGACAAGAAATAACACTAATTAGATATCTGTTTCCTTCTTTTTCTTTTTTTCTTCTTCTTACAGACCATTATCATTTCTGTCTCTCCTGATGAACCATTGCAACTGGCAATGGGGAAACACGTGTTGATTTATTTCAACTTACAAATTGATGTCGCCAAGGTTGAGCTTAAGTGGGCTACAAACTAGAGTTTTCTAATTATTTCTTCAAAAGCCCCCCAGGCTGACACCGATAACACTAAACCAATCAATATGGAAGAAGCATTCAATATTAGAGACGCACAAGCAGAGGAACTATTTTTGAGACATCAGCAAACCAGCACATCCAACTCATTGCAATGAAATAACTACTCCTTGAGACACTTATTTGAACAGCTTGAGAATCTAAGTAAACAGAAGCTAAATAAATTTTGGGAAATAAAACACTGAAGATGTATTTAGAAGTTAATCGAATCCCTAGAGGATTGTGTATTTGCATCTTTCCATCCTTTGAAGAAGAAGAAACAGTAGCTTTTGAAGATTGGGTAAATTTATTGAACAATATGTCGAAAGAGATGCTGATAAGATTAATTAATCAAGCAGCTCAGACACATGAGAAAATTAGGAAAGATATAGAAGACACAAAAGAGGCAATTAAAACATTGGAATGCCCGGAGATCACTTTCAAAAACTACCAGATTATGGATGACCTTCTGGCCAACTATGAGAAAGATTTGAAAATCAAAAAACAAAAGAACATTTATTAGGGATGAGGATGATTATATCAACAACAGAATCTTCACTTTTCAAAGAAAGTATGATATTAATTCAAAACAACAATTCAAACCTAAAGGAAATAAAAGTCAAGATTCAACTGCAAAAAGTAATTTTTCTACTCCGTCATCCTCAGACATTGACACTGTAAGTGATAAAGAAACATTAGAGATTGAATCAGCAGTAACAGCTCCGAGCATTGCATCGACTTCTGAAACCAATCCAAATTTAAAATCAAAAAGATGTCCTTTTTTGGAAGAGGTTTTGAAATACAGAAACAGTTCAAGGATCAACAATCCCATATACCAGGGAGCATCAACCAACCGAAAACCACCTCCAAGTACCTCATAACCAAGCGCCTCAGAGGTAAGAGAGGAAGAAGCAAAACGCGCTCAAATAAATCAAGGAGTAGAAACAAGAGCGCAAAAGCAAGGGAAGAGAAGATGAATTTAATCATTAACCTTTCAGATTATAATGTTACACTGGCATTAACGACAGCTTTCAGCAAAGGACTGTCTTTTTGTCTTACATATCAAGGAGACTACTTTCAGACAAAACCTGACCTTTTTCGATATTGTAGGAAATTAAAACTCAAAAAAAATTCTTTGAGGAAATTGCCATCAGAAAAAAAGCAAGAAGTGACATCATCCCCATCTACACTTACTGAAAAAATGGTGGCGGACACTGTTGATTTGTTAAACATTGAAGAAGATCAATCTTACACAAAAGATTCACCTTAAAGAATTTGGCAAAAGGCACGTTCGTGATAATGAAGGCAGCTGACAAAGGAGGTAAAATTGTTCTATTCAACAGAACTGACTATATCAGGGAAGGATTAAAACACCTTAACATGAACGAATGTTATGAAGTATTAAACCATAACCCTCTACCAGAATTAGAATTTGAGTGGAATGACACAATTAAAATCTGGTTTGACCAAAATCTTTTAACTGAAAAAGAATATCAATGCCTACTTTGCAAGAACACCATACTTGGAACAATGTACTTCTTGCCAAAAGTGCACAAGACATATAAAGACTTCCCAGCTATGCGACCAATAATAAATGGGATTGGCTCAATAACAGAAAACATCTCACAATATAGTGATACCCATCTTCAACCATTGACAGCAAGTCTGTCATCCTTTGTTAAAGACTCTAAACACATAATCCAGCAACTAAACCAAATACTGTGGGATACCAATTACCTATTTGTCACACTGGATGTAGTTCAATTATATACTAGCATCAAGCATGATAAACGTCTAGAAAACACAATGCATTTTTTGAAAACAAGATCAGTCTCCTTCCTTCAACAAAACTTAATGATCATAGAAATGTTACACTTCTGCCTATATCATAACATTTTCATCTTTGACAATACTCTGTACGAACAATTGTAGGGGACTGCTATGGGGGTCTAAATTTGCCCTCCCTTATGCCAACCTACTCATGGGATTATTTGAGATACAACATGCTTGGAAACACTCCAGCTTTTCTAATAACAGCCAGTCCAACCAACATCAAATTTTTGGATCTAGAACTATTTGTGGAAGATGACCAGATCCAATCTAAATTATTTACACAACCATCAGCTGGAAATAGTCTGCTTTTTGCTTCATCCTATCATCCAAGACACACGATTTACAACATTCCCTATGGGGAGATCTTTAGGATTAAAAGGAATTGTAGCACACAACTCACCTTCCAAGAAAACCTGAAAAAAACAGTTTCCAAATTTAAACAGAGAGGATATGGATCTAACAATATCAAAACTGCGATTAATAAAGCCAAGAAAATATCAAGAGAATCTCTATTAATTGATAAACCAAAAATTGGATCACCGGAACACAAGATTCAGTTCATCACAACTTACAGTACTGAGGCTAAGAAAATAAAAGGAACACTATCAGAATATTGGAACATCTTACTCACCGATCCAAGCCTGCAAAAACATCTGGATATTTCACCAACTATTTGCTTTCGGAGGGCGCCTACAATCAGGAATCTGATCAGCCCAAGTTTTCTAAACCCAATTCCTAACACTAAAAAAGTGTTTTTTCAAACCACAATCAGGGGTACCCAAAAATGTGGACACTGTAAGTTATGTCCACTTATGTACCAAGGCAAGAAAGAAATTAATCTACCAAATGGCAAAACAAAGCAAATAAATCAATTGATCAATTGTAACTCAACCTTTTTGATATATGGAATCAAATGTACCTGTAAAAAACTTTACATCGGGAGCACAATAAGAAAATTGAAGGTGAGAATTTTTGAACATATTAGAGCCATTAAACATAAGGACCCAAGATCACCCCTATCAGTTCATGTTTTTAATGAGCATCCAGACTTTGAAACTTTGTCATTAAAAATCTTTGGTTTGGAGAAAATGTCCCCCCTCACCCACCCGAGGGGAGGCAACAAAGAGGACATATTGCGTAAACAGGAAAGTAAATGGATTTTTTTTTTTTTATTATTATTTATTTTTTTATTTTTTTATTTTGATACAGTCGAAGTCACTTAACTTTTCAAAAATTAGACCATAGCAAAATTCAAACCATGCATTTTCGATTTGATAAAACAAAATCACAATAAAGGAAGAAATTTACACAAGTAAGAAGTTACAAATTAGTACATGAATAGAGACAAAGGAGCAATTTAAAAGACAAAAATTAATATGCACAATTTATAAAAACTTGGGAATCTAATACAAATCAAGTACTTCCCGTGGACATAATAACGGATACCTACATATAGTATTTATAGTTCATAAGGCTTGTAAATAGATTTCATTAGGTAAAATAAATTCCAAAAAGTGCACCAAGGCTTTAATAACCGAAAATCTGGCGCTATTAAATAAAATGCTCCATGTCTCATTTTCATCCCGTTCCATATGCAAATTCAACACATTTATGAAATATATAGCCCGTATTTCCTTCAATTTAGGGCAAGAGATTATCACATGTTGCAAAGTTTCTCTCACACTATGAAGTTTGCAAAACCGACAAAAGTTTACATCAGAGGGAATAATCTTACGCCTCACCAGCACTTCCCTCGTGGGCCATAAATTCATTCTTAAACGCAAAAACTGATTGCGGACTTTCGCCGAGGGACATTTCAGAAGGTAGCCAGCCACTTGGCCCATGCGTTTGATACCAAAAATCTTGGGATTCAAATCTTTATATTTCATGCAGAGGTTATAGTTCTGAATCCAGTCCCATTGGTAAAATTTTGCTGCAGCACGTGTTGGATTTTCAATTAGGAACTGTAGAGAAATATTTGCTTCTGCTAAAGTATTCAAGACAAGAGTTCGCCATTTTAAAGGGAAGGCCAAAGCGGAGGAAGACAAACAGCGGGCAACCGTACTCAGTATATTGTTGTTAGAGACACCAAGCAGACACTTATGAAAAAAGGAGCACATTTTCCATTTGACCCTGCTAGATAGTGAGTTCAGACCTAATTCAAAGCGTAATATAGGCATGGGCAAACAGTTTGGTAAATGTAAGACCTTTCTCCAGAAAGCGGCCTCCAGTTTGTCCCATGAATGATCATTAGAATACAGCTTGGATTCAACACCATAAAAGAGAATAGGGATGCATTTTTGCTCGTAGAACACAAAAAGACGCTTTAGAGTAAATTTACCATACTTGTAAACAAGTATTTTGGCCTGTGACGTCAGAGCTGAAAGTTTTGACTGTAAAACAATCGAGTATCTGGTGTCACCAACACTATTTTGGATGATTAGGCCCAAATACTTATATTCCAAAACTATTTCCATTGGTTTTTGTTGTAAGCGCCAAACTATATTTTGAATCTTGGACCGCCCTCTGGGTCTACAAACCAAAATCTGCGATTTGTCCAGATTTATCATCAGTTGGTTTTCGACAGCATAATCAGAAAGGGCAGATAACAAATTCTGGAGACCCCTCGGAGTTTGGGATACCAATACAAGGTCGTCAGCAAAAAGCAACCATGGGATGCGCTGGCCCCCCAATTCAGGAGCATCTGACAAAATTCATAGGAAAGAAAAACCCATATCAAAAATAAACAAATTGAAAAGTGTAGCTGCCAAGATACACCCCTGTTTGAGTCCCAAAAACGTAGAGAAAGATGAAGACAGAAGACCTTCAAAAGAGAGCCTTACACGCATGGAAGTCTCCGTGTGTAACTGAATAATTATTGACAAAAGGGAAGATGGACAGCCAAGAGATTTTAACTTAAGAAAAAGCAAATTTCGATTTATAGAATCAAAAGCAGATCGAAAATCAATAAAAGCAAAATATAAAGATTGTTGCCTAGACGCATATTGTGACTTAAGCATGTTTATAGTGATCATATTAGGAAGTGTGCCAAGGCCACTAACAAAGCCCGATTGAAGGGGATCTCTCCTAAAACAGTTTTTGGACCAGTTTTCCAACTCTCTCAGAATTAGACGAGAAAAGATCTTTCCAGGCACGTCTAGGAGAGAGATGGGTCGATGGCTGGATTTGCCCGATCACCTTTTTAATAGATGGGGATGACAATCGATTGTTTCCAGGACATCGGGATCCTCTGGGAGACATTAATAGACTCAAATATGAGGAATAGTATATCCGCCCAGATGTCCGGGAATTGTTTGAGATGTGTATTAGACAAGCCATCCGTGCCAGGTGCTCTAGAGTTACTTGCTTGTGTAATGAAGTACAAAATATCGTCTCTATCACAACATACATGAAAAGGAGGCAAAGACTCAGGAATGGGCATGCTTGAGTGTAGCGGGGGGGCAGCAAATAACTCAGAAAAATGTTGAATCCACATCTCCTCCATCACGTCATTAGATTGGACAGCAACCTGGTGACCTGCAGTTACTTGATTTATGATGTTCCATGACTGAGCAGTGTTCTTTGAAGCCAAATATTTCAACATGGTAGTTCCATCAGTTTGGTAACGCTTAGCCCTCTTGCCTCTTACCCAGTTTCTGTTCCTGTTTTTGATACGAGAGAGGGCAGCTGATCGCATATCTAATGGTAGTTTAAGGGCTGCCCTCTTTTCTGCTCGAACCATAACTTTTCTAGATCTGATTTCGTGATCGAGTATATGTAAATGGGGTGTTTGCTTTAATTTTTGAGTGATTGAACTTGGTTGAAACAGTTGCATTAAGTCATGATATACTACATCTGTAGGATAATTGCCCGATTCTCTACTATTCAATGCAACATAATAGCATGTCCTAAAGGCAGCCAGGGATGTCTCGGTCCATATTAATCTATTCCTGGCTGGGTCTACCTTACAGGAGCCCATAAGAGACATAGATTTTGTTTGGGCTATGGTAGAGTTTATGGTCCAAGTCATATGTAGCATATTATGGTCGCTCACCTCTGAGTCAATTATTTGGAAAGCTGATACATTGTTTAACATATTTGCGTTTACATAAATAAAGTCAATAATACCCTGACTCTTAGCGCGGTGCCAAGTGGGTCTAGGGGGAATATCCTGAGCAAATGCACCTTTTAACATAAACAAGTTGCGAGATTTCACGAGACTTGTCTATTTCCCAATACGTTTTCTTTCTGATTGGCAGATGGGACCCAAACAATGAAAATTTAAATCACCAGCTAACAAGATGTGATCAGTGTGGCCCTCAAGATAGACCATATCAATAGCTTGGTTCACAGAGTGCAAAAAACAATCATCAGAAATACCCAGCGGATTCCAGTAGACATTAATAGCAGCACAAGAGAAATGTTTACCAGAGACTTTTGTCATATGTAGAAAAGCATTTGGGGAGTACCAAGGTTCGACTTTTAAATTTGCAGACTGCTTAACGGCCGTCAACAAGCCAGATGTGGGACGCCCACAAGAGCCTTTCACTGCCGGTATCAAGAGGACATCATAATTGTTCCATGATGGAACACTGGTGAGCCAGGATTCCTGCAGAAGAATGACATCATGATCCAATAGATGCACACTCCGATTATTTAATAGGTGCCTATTTCCTCTGGAATTCCAACCAATGAATGACAAGACAGATTCTATAATTTCAGGATGCTAATATTGATTGCTTTTAAGATCACAAGTGCATGTATGAGTGACCGGAGCTTGGTTCTTATTTACTGTTTGTTGTACATGTGAGACCTGTTGACAAGTTACTGAGGGGTCTGATACATCAGACATTGTCTGGAACGTAAAACCCAGATCAAACAATTGAGATTTCACAGCCCAGATTGTGTTTACCACAATCCTCAAATTGATCCATAGGTTTACAGAGGTCTGGTTAGAGTGTTTGATGAATTCCACCAGCTCGATGTCTATGGTGCCAATGTCATCGAGCTCCGGAATTTCACCAAATATGGCCAGAACAGAGGCACGATTCAGTTTGTATTGTTTAGCAGGAGTGGGCAAGCAACTGAGTGTCAGAGAATGAATCGCTGGGCGCTTAGGGCATATGGTCACACGTTTTTGGTTACCCAATGAAGATGGAGCATCTACGGTTGACTGAGTCACAGGACATACTTTAGCTTGAAGGTGTCAAAAAATGTAGTCAATGTGGACGGAATCAGTCTTTCCATGTCACCAGCAACAACAAAGTCAGAAGCAGGGACATTTGGCTTGTTCTGAATCGGGGCCTGGTACCCGACACGACCAGGAACAGCCTTTGGGACAGCTTGTGAGGCTGCTATTTGAGGTACCTGAGGAATAGGCACAGAAGGTTTGAGCATAGGAGTCATTTCACACGGCACAAAGGTTAAATTTTTAGAAATGGATTTAGATGCCATGTATTCATCAATTGCTTGCCTCAACTCTTTGAGTCGCATGTCATTATTCACAGCGCCCATCGATGAGGCGGATTTAGGCAGAGGGCCACTGGATTTTGGACCTTCGAGAGAGTTTTTAGACATGTCAGTAGCTACATGTATCAAATCATTTAACAGGCTATAAGCTACGGCCGGTGCAGCTGGCGCCGGCGTTAGCTTTGCTTTTTTTGCCTGCGAATTTAGAGAATACTTTTTCGCTATCGCTTTAGCAGTGACTATAGTGGTTGCAACAGGTATTGATAGGTTCTTTACAAAAGATTTGACATTTGTCGAAGGTTTTGCCGCCGATTTAATGTTTTTAGATTTTTTTGTGTGGGAAGCCTTTCTGAGTCCCGATTTGATCACATCAAATGGGTTTGTATTAACATCAAACACAGAATAAGTTAACTTTTTGTGCTGGTCCGGTGGGATTTCATGAACAACACTCATAGGATCAATTATGGGATTTATAATACATGGAATTATCTGGTATACTTGTGGTGGTAATTCAGACTGAAAAGACGTCTGAGAAAATGCAGATTTTCTACCAATAGGTGGAAAGTCAAAGTGACTCAAACCCTCCAATTTGTTGGTAAGCGTGAGTTGTTCCGATAGTAGCTGGTTAAGTTGATTGGAATGCACATCAGCCTTTGTGACCAAAACCTCAAACAGCTTGGCTAAAGCTAAGATAGCCGTGTTCATAGAAGTAAGAGCTTTCCCAGTATTTACACCTTGAGTTTCTGCTAAGCAAGACTCAGGGATATCATGAATGGTCATTTTGCGCGGAGTTGGAGCACTAAATGACAAATTGGCCACAGAGTTAGCAACACTAATATTTGTGAACAGAATGGGAGAGTTAGAAAGATTTTCAGATAGGGTGTGAGTTGAGAAAGCAGAGGCATTTGTGTCAAGATCAATTACAGCCATATCCCCAGTATTCAAAATAGAAAGCATTTTAGATTTCGAAGTGTTATTTCCAGATATTACAGGACTGTTAGATGGTTTAGCAGAGGGCACAACTGTACCAGTCAAAACATTATTTAACAAGATACTGTCTGTAAGAGACACATTTTCTTTGGCAAATGTAACTATGGCAACGACCGGAGGGCCGGACTTCAATGTCTCACCAGTTGTACCTTCTTCCGCTCCAAGACTCTTGGATGTTTGTCCATAGGATAAGACTTTTGTTGATGTTACTTTATCCACACGGTCAAGAAAGGCTGCTGTGTTATGTCCAATGTTGAGAGCCAAAGGGTTCACATGATTTGCTTCAGAGCAAAAAGGGCGAATGTCCATCCCTAAAAGTATCTCTGCTTTGCTTTTTGGCTTGCACTTCGATGTAGTAAGGCGAGGCGTAGAGCTTAATGGAGGTTTTTTGATTTTAACAGATGACAAATTAGAAGAAGAGTCCACATCGTTAGTGAAATATGCGGCTGAAGTAGATGGCATCCCTGTTTTTAGGGAAATAATGCCTTGTTTCATTTTCAAAAGAGGACTGCATACCAAGCTGAGGCAGGGGAATAATATAGCTTGTTTACCGTATTAGACCCAAATAAGTCAGAACCTCACCACTCGCCGCGACAAATGCGGCGAAGCGGCAAAGCGTGACTTTACGGTGCTTCTCGGGGGCGCGCGCGTGGTGCGCGCGCAACCTTGTATTTATAGCCCCTCCCCCAAGCAGGGTGCCTAAATGTAAAGGAAAGGAAACTATTAGCACTTTGGGTGAAAATAGGTGTAAAATATAAAGTGCTTAAGTGATAGTTCACCTCCTGGTATATGTGGTCCCAAAGGTCCAATGAAAGTATCCAGCAAGACGAGTGCACGACGAGCCCAGCAGACAGGATGCACAGGAACTCCAAGATACACCGGCGGCAAAGCAGGACTTTACAGGGCTTCTCGAGTGGATTTGTATATTGGATGTATGTGCCACTGGATTGAATTGCGATTCAGAGATGTACAATTGGCTATAAACATTGTTTGAATGTCTTACAATATGCAGAAATCTATAACATGTAACATGTATGAGGCAACTTTTTTCTTTATAAACATTGTTTGATTGTTTCACAAGATGCAGAAATCTATAGAAGATAGGATATAACATGTAACATGTATAAGGTAACTCTTTTGCTTTCATTTCTGCCTTTCTCTTTATATTCAATTTAGCAATAATTTTGGGCATATCTTTGGTCCTCTAAGACCAGCAACCACACAAATGATATTTTGCTCTCTTTTTAGATCGGCCATGTTAAAACAATTGTAAATGTTCAGCTTAAACAAACAGTTATACTGTATGGAGCCTTTAATTAGAATCAGGAAACCACTGACCTAAAAAACGTATTAACAAAAAAACAAACCGAACAGGATGAAACTTTAAATAGAATTTGCAAATTGCATAGTGTAGTAGCTGGTACGATGTTGCTTGGGTTCATTGAGGGGCATTTAATACTCCAAAATGGCCACTGCGATGAAGTAAACGTGCTGGCGCGATGACGTCATCACGTCACGCTAATATAACGCTACGCGGGGCGTGGTGATGTCATCGCGGCGGCCAACACGCAATAAATAGTGCATTTCGCTAATGAACCATTGCGAAAACAGCCAGGAACGGTGGAGCGGCGTATCAAGGCCATCCTCAACGTTTTTTTGAAAAGGAAGCTAACTAAAACCAAAGGTAAGATTAAGCTGGACCCTATTATACTTACTTTTTTAACTACTATTACTAAAACCATAGATTACCCAACCCACCCTTCTCCTTAAACCAAAGTACTAAAGGAAATCGTTTTTCTTTCCCCTTCTTTTTCTCTTCCCTGCAGTCATAAGAACTTGATTTAGAAATGAAGTTTGACTTGCCAGAATAGACTATTTTAGCAACTCTTGAACTTTGGATACTGGCTTATGAAAATTAAAAACATACAGACATACCAAGTGGGTGAGTCAATATAATTTGAAACAGTTTGAGAAACCAAAGGAAAAAGCTATTTTGTTTTCACTAACTTTCTAAAAATAGACAAGGAATAACACTAATTAGATATCTGTTTCCTTCTTTTTCTTTTTTTCTTCTTCTTACAGACCTTTATCATTTCTGTCTCTCCTGATGAACCATTGCAACTGGCAATGGGGAAACACGTGTTGAGAAAGTGAATATAATTTGTTCTTGGAGATAACGAATATAATTTTTTCTTGGAAAAAGAGGTTTACAATTGGAGAAAATATTATAATTTAACTCTGGCTAAAGAGGTTTAAGTTATAATTTGACCCGTGAAAGTAAAAACAAATACAATATAATTCTGAAAAAAGAGTTACAAGCTATAATTGATTTAGTGTGAAGATAACACTGTCAATAAATTTGATTTGACTCACCGAACAATAATCTCTCATTTGATGATCTAAGGAGTTGGCGCATTGGAGTGACATTTCGCATGTATCAATCATTTAATGTGTTTAGCTTGTGTAGTAGCCACACAAATTGTATGGGAAACACTCATGATGACAACTTTGCACTTTCTGAAACAAATAACATTGAATTTATTTCAACTTACAAATTGATGTCGCCAAGGTTGAGCTTAAGTTGGCTACAAACTAGAGTTTTCTAATTATTTCTTCAAAGCCCCGCAGGCTGACACCGATAACACTAAACCAATCAATATGAAAGAAGCATTCAATATTAGAGACGCACAAGCAGAGGAGCTATTTTTGAGAAATCGGCAAACCAGCACATCCAACTCATCGCAAAGAAATAACTACACCTTGAGACACTTATTTGAACAGCTTGAGAATCTAAGTAAACTGGAGCTAAATAAATGGTGGGAAATTAAAACACTGAAGATGTATTTAGAAGTTAATCGAATCCCTAGAGGATTACGTATTTACATCTTTCCACCCTTTGAAGAAGAAGAAACACTAGCTTTTGAAGATTGGGTAAATTTATTGAACAATACGTCGAAAGAGATGATGATAAGATTAATTAATCAAACAGCTCAGACACATAAGAAAATTATGAAAGATATAGAAGACACAAAAGATGCAATTAAAGCATTGGAATGCCCAGAGATCACTTTCAAAAACTACCAGATTATGGATGACTTTCTGGCCAACTATGAGAAAGATTTGAATGTCAAAAAACAAAGAACATTTATTAGGGATGAGGATGATTATATCAACAACAGAATCTTCACTTTTCAAAGAAAGCATGATATTAATTCAAAACAACAATTCAAACCTAAAGGAAATAAAAGTCAAGATTCAACTGCAAAAAGTAATATTTATACTCCGTCATCCTCAGACATTGACACTGCAAGTGATAAAGAAACATTAGAGATTGAATCAGCAGTAACAGCTCCGAGTATTGCATCGACTTCTGAAACCAATCCAAATTTAAAATCGAAAAGATGTCCTTTTTTGGAAGAGGTTTTCAGATACAGAAAAAGTTTGAGGATCAACAATCCCATATACCGGGGAGCATCTCCCAACCGAAAACCACCTCCAAGTACCTCACAGCCAAGCTCCTCAGAGGTAAGAGAGGAGAAAGCAAAATGCGTTCAAACAAATCAAGGAGTAGAAACAAGAGCTCAAAAGCAAGGGAAGAGAAGATGAATTTAATCATTAACCTTTCAGATTATAATGTTACACCGGCATTAACGATAGCCCTCAGCAAAGGACTGTCTTTTTGTCCTACATATCAAGGAGACTACTTTCAGACACAACTTGACCTTTTTCGATTTTGTAGGAAACTAAAACTCAAAAAATTCTTTGAGGAAATTACCATCAGAAAAAAGCAAGAAGTGACACCATCCCCATCTACACTTACTGAAAAAATGGTGGAGGACACTGTTGATTTGTTAAACAGTGAAGAAGATCAATCTTACACAAAAGATGTATTTTTGGAGGAACTGGGCATTCTAACAGACCTTTCAGAAGAAACAAAACTTAAACCGAAATCCACTTTTATTCCAACATTTTCTTCAGATAATATGATTGAAGTTTTCCAAAAAACAGTGAGTAATACATTACGGAAGGATTATCTTAACAATAACTACACAAAAACAAATCACAACTTAACTAAAGAAGAGAGATTTGCCTTAAAGAATTTGGCAAAAGACACGTCTGTGATAACAAAGGCAGCTGACAAAGGAGGTAAAATTGTTGTATTCAACAGAACTGACTATATCAGGGAAGGATTAAAACACCTTAACATGAAGGAATGTTATGAAGTATTAAACCATAACCCTCTACCAGAATTAGAACTTGAGTGGAATGACAAAATTAAAATCTGGTTTGACCAAAATCTTTTAACTGAAAAAGAATATCAATGCCTACTTTGCAAGAACACCATACTTGGAACAATGTACTTGTTGCCAAAAGTGCACAAGACATATAAAGACTTCCAGCTATGCAACCAATAATAAATGGGATTGGCTCAATAACAGAAAACCTCTCACAATATATTGATACCCATCTTCAACCATTGACAGCAAGTCTGTCATCCTTTATTAAAGACTCTAAACACATAAACCAGCAACTAAACCAAATACTGTGGGATACCAATTACCTATTTGTCACACTGTATGTAGTTCAATGATATATTAGCATCAAGCATGATAAAGGCCTGGAAAGCACAATGCATTTTTTTAAAACAAGATCAGTCTCCTTCCTTCAACAAAACTTAATGATCATAGAAATGTTACACTTCTGCCTATATCATAACATTTTCATCTTTGACAATACTCTGTACAAACAATTGCAGGGGACTGCTATGGGGTGTACATTTGCCCCCAACCTACTCATGGGATAATTTGAGACACAACATGCTTGGAAACACCCCAGCTTTTCTAATAACATACGCTTCTGGGGTCGCTTTATTGATGACATTTTAATAATTTGGGAAGGAGAACCTCAGCAACTAGAAACTTATGTCAATCATCTGAACAAAAACACATTTAACTTATCATTTACTAAAACAGCAAGTCCAACCAACATCGAATTTTTGGATCTAGAACTATTTGTGGAAGATGACCAGATCCAATCTAAATTATTTACAAAACCATCAGCTGGAAATAGTCTCCTTTTTGCTTCATCCTATCATCCAAGACACACGATTTACAACATCCCCTATGTAGAGATCTTAAGGATTAAAAGGAATTGTAGCACACAACACACCTTCCAAGAAAACTTGAAAAAAACTGTTTCCAAATTTAAACACAGAGGATATGGATCTAACAATATCAAAACTGCAATTAATAAAGCCAAGAAAATATCAAGAGAATCTCTATTAATTGATAAACCAAAAATTGGATCACCGGAACACAAGATTCAGTTCATCACAACTTACAGTACTGAGGCTAAGAAAATAAAACAAACACTATCAAAATATTGGAACATCTTACTCACCGATCCAAGCCTGCAAAAACATCTGGGTATTTCACCAACTATCTGCTTTCGGAGGGCGCCTACAATCAGTAATCTGATCAGCCCAAGTTTTCTAAACCCAATTCTTAACACTAAAAAAGCGTTTTTTCAAACCACAATCAGGGGTACCCAAAAATGCAGACACTGTAAGTTATGCCCACTTATGTACCAAGGCAAGAAAGAAATTAATCTACCAAATGGCAAAACAAAGCAAATAAGTCAATTGATCAATTGTAACTCAACCTTTCTGATATATGGAATCGAATGTACCTGTAAAAAACTTTACATCGGGAGCACAATGAGAAAATTGAAGGTGAGAATTTTTGAACATATTAGAGCCATTAAACATAAGGACCCAAGATCACCCCTATCAGTTCATGTTTTTAATGAGCATCCAGACTTTGAAACTTTGTCATTAAAAATCTTTGGTTTGGAGAAAATGTCCTACCCCCCGAGGGGAGGCAAAAAAGAGGACATATTGCGTAAACAGGAAAGTAAATGGATTTGTATATTGGATGTATGTGCCACTGGATTGAATTGCGATTCAGAGATGTACAATTGGTTATAAACATTGTTTGAATGTCTTACAATATACAGAAATCTATAACATCTAGCATGTATGATGCCACTTTTTTCTTTACAAACATTGTTTGATTGTTTCACAAGATGCAGAAATCTAAAGAAGATAGGATATAACATGTAACATGTATAAGGTAACTCTTTTGCTTTCATTTCTGCCTTTCTCTTTATATTCAACTTAGCAATAATTTTGGGCATATCTTTGGTCCTCTAAGACCAGCAACCGCACAAATGATATTTGTATCTCTTTTTAGATCGGCCATGTTAAAACAATTCTAAATTTACAGCTTAAACAAACAGTTATACTGTATGGAGCCTTTCATTAGAATCAGGAAACCACTGAGCTAAAAAACATATTAACAAAAAAACAAACCGAACTGGATGAAACTTTAAATAGAATTTGCAAATTGCATAGTGTAGTAGCTGGTATGATGTTGCTTGGGTTCATTGAGGGGCATTTAATGCTCCAAAATGGCCGCCGCGATGAAGGAAACATGCCGGCGCGATGACGTCATCACGTCACGCTGATATAACGCTACGCGGGCGTGGTGACGTCATCGCGCCGGCCAGCACGCAATAAATAGTGCATTTCACTAATGAACCATTGCGAAAGCAGCCAGGAACGGTGGAGCGGCGTATCAAGGCCATCCTCAACATTTTTATGAAAAGGAAGATAACTAAAACCAAAGGTAAGGTTAAGCTGGACCCTAATATACTTACTTTTTTTTAACTACTATTACTAAAACCATAGATTACCCAACCCACCCTTCTCCTTAAACCAAAGTACTAAAGGAAATCATTTTTCTTTCCCCTTCTTTTTCTCTTCCCTGCAGTCATAAGAACTTGATTTAGAAATGAAGTTTGACTTACCAGAATAGACCATTTTAGCAACTCTTGAACTTTGGATACTGGCTTATGAAAATTAAAAACATACAGACATACCAAGTGGGTGAGTCAATATAATTTAAAACAGTTTGAGAAACCAAAGGAAAAAGCAATTTTGTTTTCACTAACTTTCTAAAAATAGACAAGGAATAACACTAATTAGATATCTGTTTCCTTCTTTTTCTTTTTTTCTTCTTCTTACAGACCATTATCATTTCTGTCTCTCCTAATGAACCATTGCAACTGGCAATGGGGAAACACGTGTTGAGAAAATGAATATAATTTGTTCTTGGAGATAATGAATATAATTTGTTCTTGGAAAAAGAGGTTTACAATTGGAGAAAATATTATAATTTAACTCTGGCTAAAGAGGTTTAAGTTATAATTTGACCCATGTGAAAGTAAAAACAAATACAATATAATTCTGAAAAAAGAGTTACAAGCTATAAGTGATTTAGTGTGAAGATAACACTGTCAATAAATTTGATTTGACTCACCGAACAATAATCTCTCATTTGATGATCTAAGGAGCTTGCGCATTGGAGTGACATTTCGCATATATCAATCATTTAATGTGTTTAGCTTGTGTAGTAGCCACACAAATTATATGGGAAACACTCATGCTGAGAACTTCGCACTTTCTGAAACAAATAACATTTCATTTATTTCAACTTACAAATTGATGTGGCCAAGGTTGAGCTTAAGTTGGCTACAAACTAGAGTTTTCATTCTGAAATGTGTTCTGCACCTGATATACTCTCTATGCAAAGGTAACATTCTCAAACCTGTTCCTGCTTAGTTTGCACTCACAATGACAACTCTAAATCAACACTGTTTTATCTATACACCGCCCTGGAACCCAGGGTACAGGTCTCAGTGGCACCTTCACAATGCAACACAACGTTCCATCCACTGCAATGCAATTACACCCAAATGACTAGTCTGATGCTACTGCCCTGTCACAAGTGAAGACTCTCAACCAAATCCTGGCCACAAGCCCCCAGCTTTGTCACAATTTATTAAGTTGTCACTCTCAACTCATGTATTTCATTTTCCCCCCAAGCAAGGTGGCACACACCCAAAGCGCTTATACAGATTCAACTTTAGTGAGGCCTCCAATCTATTATGCACCACACCAGCAATTACCCTCTGTACCACCAATGAGCTAGGAGACAGGCTGGTGAATAGTGAGAATATATTTTTATTTAAAGTTTGACTAATATTAATAGCAACCAAAAAATCAACTACTAATCCCGTGGCACAACACAATGGACCTCATTATAAGTTTGCCGGTCTGGGAACTACGGTACCGGTAAGCTTGCAAGCTTACCAGTACCGTAAACTAAGACTGGCAAACTAAGAGTTTTGCTCGCGGGTGCCTTTCTGCCCGCCAGGTCCGACCTGGTGGGCAGAGCAGCAACCGCAGGCACAGCATGTCGGATGCATCGGCACCGTTATAAACGGTGTTGGTGCATCCGACCTTCCCATTCTTATGGGGCCGAATGGGAATGGGGAGCATCTTTTTTCCAAGCCCACAAATGGGCAAGTACTGGGTCCGGTAGGGCCGTAATGACTCAGTAATTGCCCAGTCACGGGCACCGGAAAAAAATGATGCCAGCGGCTGCTGTGCCTGTGTTACAGGTACAGCTACCGCCGAAGTCATAATGAGTCCCAATGTCACAATTTCAAATTACTTGCACCAATTGACTGACTTGTATTTCTAATGAACTTACAGATACTATAACACACAGGTAAACATTAGAGACTGTACATAGAACACACACAGAGGATATCTTTCACATTAACAATTATGAAATTTAAACAACCCCCAGTGATTGCCTGGGTTATCACAATGCTCTTCTCTCCCAGAAACCCCCCGCCCCTAGCCATCAGTTATATATGACCCCTTAATTTGAAGGCAAGGCACAGGGAGTGGGAATACAGTGGCAAGAACATTTTGGCTTTTTATTAAAAGGCAGGGCTTGACAAATAGACACAATGAAAGCAAATCATTTGTTTTTTTTTTATTTGAAAGGCAAAGTTTAAGAAAGGAACTCAATGGAAAAATCGGTTTAGGGTTTTTTATTTGCATAAAATGCAGGGCTTTGGGAAAATCGTTTTGGGATGCAAGTAAATAAATATGAAATGTTGTTTTTCACACTTTAGATGCACTTACTTGAATGGCAGCATTTTAGTGCTACATCTTTTGGGATTATGAACACCACCCTTTGGTGCAGAAGACAGGGGTTCAGAAAGGTAGAATCATTGAAGTACTTTATTATCTATACCGGCTCAAACACACTGGGCATGAACTTTGTTAATTTCAAAACTCTAACAACACTCATACCGGGATTTTCTATATGGGAATTAATTTATTTAACTTCAATTCAATGTGCTAAGTATCTACACAGCTTCCCCTGTCCCCACAATTTAATGGAAAGGATTAACGCAGGCATTCCCAAAAAAATGCAATTAAATGGATACAGTGATTTTCTATAGTGGAATGAATTTGTGTTGGATTTAAAAAAATGTACCCAAATGTCCCAAGTTCCACTGAAGTCTCCCCAGTTCCACTCCCTACCCGCAGTGCGAGATGGAGATTAAGGCTGGCAGATTCCGCTACACACTTTGGTTGGCATTTAGATTAATCTACTTACATGGGGCCCTCGGTTATGGGGCATCCAGGGAAACAGCAGGACTCCTCTGAGTGCAGCACAGATCTCGTCAAAAGGCTTCCGTCAAGGGTAGTCACCAGAACCAAGACTTCCTCTAGCTCCTCAAATAGCAGGCCCAGCTAGCTTCCAGATTTCCCAGTCTTTATCTCCAATGCAATGTTTAAGACCTTGGCAAATCTCCTCTCTCTCTGCTGGTTCTTTGCAAGAGTCCAGAAGCAGACTACCTCCAGCAATAGAGTGGGAAAGAGTCACAGGAGAAATCAAAAGTACAAAGAAAGCTCCCAAGAGTTCAAAAGCCAAAGAAAGAAGATCAGCAAGCAAGTCCCTTCTTAGATGGGCAATTTCCAAGATATAGGGCTGATGGCACCTACATATTGTCATAATTGCCACAATATGTATTGGCTAGCACTCTCTCTTCACCTCCCACCAAGACCCCCACTGGCTACTGATAGGACCAGATGTTGATAGTTATGGCATATGGAAGCTGAGAGAGGAGGAAAAATGCATCATTTCAAAACAACAGGTAGTTTTACACGATTGGGTTTTGAAAATCTGCCAATGTGTCAACTACCTTAATCTTTTGGATAAGTACATAAACCTATATATTTTTTAATTCTACATTTTATGGTGAGTCAGAAAATACTAATCATATCTAGACATGCCCTTCCTGGGAGGAGCTACCATTTTTATCGATTTACTCCTGAGCCGAGATAGTCACAACTCTGACACTTTATGATTCAAACATTACTTCCATAACCACACCAAATTTACATTCCCTCGGAATTATGAGAAGGCCGGAATCATAATTGTCTTTATAACTCAACTTGTATCCATCACCCAAAATTAGTATTTACATGGTCCCGACAGGCTTCTAATCACCTTTAATATGAACCCAGGATGAGCTCAGTGGAACACACAATGCACTTTTTATTCAAGAATATGTATTCAATGTTAGACAATGGCAAGGCACCACAAGTGTCCCTGGGTTTCACACCAGCCCCCACCATTTCTTAGGTTTCATATCTCTCTGGTGACCTGATTAGGATATCTGGCTGACCAATGTGATCATGCCCTCCCCTCCTGAGCTTCAAAGGTTTTTCTGTTCAAAGGTAATGCACAGTTAATGGGAAAACCTGACATTAAGCTTACCTCTGCTGGCTGGTTTATCTGCCACCTCCACAATTCTGATCTACCCCTTTGTATTTTTTTGCCTTCAAAATGAAAACCAGACCTTCTTCTCCTAGAGTTCCTCAGCCAAAGGACTTGAGGTCAAAGTTTCAGAGGCCCAGACCTTCCAGTTCAATAGGGAAAAACAAGCTACATACATAATTCAAAAAGAATAGCATTTTACATTGACACAATGTTTTATCATGTAACATTTTGTATTACACCTAGGCCTGCTGTTCATAAATACAATCTTTCTTTTCTACTATATTAGAACAGAGGTAGCTTCATTATTAATCTTATACACACAGATAGGCCACAGTTAATACAGGAAACCAGTGTTTACAGCGTTTACTTTTACAAAAACGAAATGGACTTTTCTCTTTACATGCTGTGATTCTATATGATGAAAATTAAGTCTCTATGTTCCTGATAACACAATCTGACAACTTTACTTTATTTCTTAAATATCAGGCATCATTCCTCCTTTTTATGTTCCAAATGTGCCGTATTTCAAATTTATCTTTTCTTTCCACGTGCACTGCTGCGGTTTTAAATCTGTAAAAGGTGTGTTTTCCCAATTAAAACAAAGTTAACAGCTGCACCACCACCTGTCTCTTTTTGTTTGACTCCATTGGACACAGTTAGCAATATTACCGTTCTAAGGCACACTCTCATTCATTTCAGTGTCTTTGTATTTTACTAAACTTGAAACAGGCCAATTTTTTTGCATTCGCTAGGCCTTATATCAGAAACCAATGTTTTTAACTGGTCTGCATTTTCCAATGGGTCTGAACATCAGCTAGCTTCACTCTCACAATAAGGTGTTAGCATGGCCTCTCTATCTCTGACATTTTGGGGCTGTATTTTACCCCACAGTACCTGTGTTCCCTCTTTCCTCTTGTGCACCCTACCCCCTCCCTCAGCTTGCTCCGACCCCTGATTGGTCCTTGGCCTACATGTGGAAGTCTTTTGGGTGTACTATTCATGCTTTGAGCTTGGCACAGCATTTCCATCTTACTGAGCCCAAAGGTAAGGGGCACTTGCCATCTGAGCTTCTGCTCATTTGTGCCACATTGGTGTGTATAATTCTTGCTGCCTTGTGGCTTGTGTAGGGGAAGACTTCTGTCCCGTGAATCCTCTTTCCTCTTGTCTGCCCTGCTCCCTCCCCCAGCCTATCCCCAACCCCTGATTCAACCCTTTTCCCCTTTATTTGAAGCAGTAATTGCCGCCTCTCTGCCTGGTGCAGCCGTCTGTGGCGAAGGACCTGAGGCAAAGTTCAGCTTCCACAGAAGCAGAAGCAGCTCCAGGTGGTGTCTGCCGGTGTCAGCCCTGGAAGCAAGAAGCCTGCAGCCGTCAACCTGCTGTGACTGACAAGGTAGGTGCAGTGTGGAAAGGAGGGGCAGTAATTACTGCACATCAATAAACTGACCCCGCCAATTACGCACCACCCATAAACATCTCAGTGAACTGTATTGCTTGGCTATCTCTCATTTCTCTCCAGGAAAGTCGCATTTCTTGATTGCTGTTGTGTTAAAACTAGGCCTATTTCCCCCTCCTTTTTAGGAAAGTTGAATCTGGGTGTTCTTGCATTGCTATTGTGTTAAAACTAGGCCTTTTGTTCCCCCTTTTAGGAAAGTCAAATCTGGTTGTTTTCCAGTGCCATGTCCCCCACCTCTTCTGTCCACACTGCTCCTGTGTTCTCCTGTGGTGTGTCGCCTTCTTGTGGCCTCCTGTGTGCGTCCTTCTGTGTGAACCATCCCCCTCCGGATCTTCTTGTGGTGCATGGCTCTGGGCTGTGCGTTTTTTCCTCCCTCACATTCCCCTCTTGCCTCCTCGCTTCCTCTACGGTGCTCTCAAACTCTCCCATCTTCTCAAACTGCTACTATATCTCCTACCCTATCCCTCTCACTAAGTCTGGAACTAAATGTTGCAAGTCAGATATCCTGGTCTTTAACCCAGGCCTCCCTATCGCTGATACCCACATCAGCCCTTCCTCCAGACAGATTCTCACTGACATCCTCTTTGTCGTTCCCTCTACAGACCTATGGACCCCTCATATAGTCTATGTTCCCTCCCCTTTCTCCTCCTCTTTCATTAATGGTGGCACCCAGTGAGAGGTCCTTGTGGCCCTCTTCTAATCCTCCAAGACCATCATCAATGTCTATCTAGATGGTACCGTCATGGTCGAGGGTTCTCAGGCCAATCTCCTCCTTCCTGATAGGTGTCTCCCACATCTCATCAATTTCTTCCCTTCTCCTCCCACTCCTTTTAATAATTCTCTGGCCCCTCTTCCCCCTTCTCCCTCCTCTGCCGGCTCTCTGGCACCCACCTCCTACTCTGCTCTGGCTCTTATGGCACCTCCGTCTACTACCCCTGCTCACTCTCTGTCCCGTCTATTACCTCTACTGGGTGTACTTCACTCCTGCACACCACCATGTAAGTCTTTCAAATGTGCCACTGTGGTCCACAAAGCTACTCTCAACTCTCGCTATGCTGTCAAACATTCCTTTGACATCTGCTACCTCCTTGAAGACCTTGACCTGGATGTCCTCACTGTCACTGAGATATGGTTAACAGCCAGCTCTGATGCAAGTTTTGACACTCTCCTCCCTGAGGGCTACAAGATCCTCTCTGAGCCCAGAACTAAACGGCCTGGAGGTGGAGTGGTTCTGATCTTTCTGGAGTAGGTCCTTGCTTCTGTCATTCCCATGCAGGCCTATTCCTCCTTTGAATGTCTGCAGGTTCTCTACCTCTCTTGGCCTCTCTCTGACTGTGGCCACCATCTAAAGGCCACCTGGCCAAGTCCTCTCAGAATGGGTTGACCTCTCTTCTTCTTTCCATGGCTCGACTTCCCAAATTGTCCTCCTCAGAGACCTCAAAATCCACCTGGATGCTTCTAATCCCTCCTCTGGGCTCTTCCGCAACATATGTGACTCACTCTCACTTTCCATTCTACCCTCTGGTCCTACACGCTCTGCCGAACACACCTTGGATGTTCTCATCTCCTCAGACATCCCCCCGCTAACCCTCTCACCATTCCTCTCTCTTGGACTGAAGACTTTCTGCTCTCCTCTCACCTGAAACTTCTTGCCCCTTGAGTAAAGCCTACCCCAGCACTGCCACCTTCCTTCTAGGTCATTCAGCCCAGGAAGCAATTGTCAGTGGACACTTTTGCCTCTACTTTCTCTGCTCCTCCTACTGCTGACTCACACTCTCACAAAGCCCTCTCTAACCTGCATCTTTCCATCTTCAACACTCTGGACTCTGACCACGCCACCCTAAAACACAGGTGTAGGGTGACTGAGAGGAAGTGGATGGCCTTGGGTGCATCCTCTGAAAAACTGGCCTGCTGCCTGCTCCAAAGGCACTAAGACACTCTGTCCTCTCCAAGAAGAGGGTTCATATCCAAGCCTTCATCTCTGCGGGCTCTAACAACACAGCCAAACTCTTTAAAATCTGCAAGGAGCTGGCCAATCCTACTGCTGCCTCCACATCTCCTGTTGCCTCCCATTTCACCACAAAAACTCAGGACATCATGTCATGCTTTCCTCTTCCTCTCCCTCTACCTCTCTAAGGCCCCCTTTGGCTGCCTCTTCCTCTCCTCTTCCTTTTTCCTCCTTCTCTCTGACAACATTTGGAGATGTCGCTAGACAAGTCTTATCTATGAAAGTGTCATCGAAACAGGTGCCCTCCTGCCCCTCCAAAACCATCAAGGACCACATTGCCACCCTCACTCCAGCCTTGGCCGATTTATCACTCTTTCAGAACTGTATCTTTCCCCTCTCTCCTCAAGCACTCCCTTGTGCAACCCCTCCTAAAAAGCTGTTTGCCGATACTATATGTCTGGCAAACTATCACATGATTTCTATCACTCCTTTCGTGGGCACACTCCTGGAAAAGCTGCCCATCTCCCAGCTTACCCTCCACACTGAATCTGTTGGCTGCCTCCATGGCCATCAGTCTCACTTCAGAGCAGACAGAGGCACAGAAACTGCTCTCCTGAACACCAGTGAAGATCTGCTGTCTAACCTCGACTCCAGCTCTCCCTCTGTCCTCATCCTTATTGACCTTTGCTCTGCCTTCGACACAATCAAACATGCCACTCGGATCAACTGACTCTGTGTGAACCTGGGCATCACAGATCAGGCCCTGGTGTGGCTGACCTCCTTCCTCCTGGACTATCCCTCCCAGATCCAACTTGGGTCCTTTCCCTTCACCACCTCTCTCTCCACGTGTGGTGTTCCCCAGGGCTCTATCCTCTCACCCTGGCTTTTCAAAGTCCATCTGGCCCCTTTGGCCCACCTGATCTCCACCTTCTCTTCTAAGTATTAGTGTTACGCGGATGACACTCAGCTCTCTTTCAGGCTTCCCTCAGCCTCCTCTCCTTCCTCGCTCATTACTGACTGTCTGTCCGCGATTCAGGATTGGTGCACCTCCAATGATCTTTGTGTTAACGCCAATACATCAGAGATTCTTCTCATTGAGACTCCTGCTCCAGCCTCCAGCTTTCCCCTTCTCACTCTGGCTGCTCTCCTTGGGCCCTCTACCCTCGCCTTCCTGTGAGGCAAAAATCTTGGTGTCATCTTTGACTCCACTCTCTCCTTCTCTCCTCACATCACATACCTTGCCAAACGCCCATTTCCAGCTGCACCTCCTCTGAGATATTCTACCTTTGCTCACTGTCTCCAGAGCCCTGATTCCCTCCATGCTGGACTACTGCAACAGCCTCTTTCTCAGTAAACCTACCTCTACAGTTCGCCCCCTGCAACTAATCCAGAATAAACTGCAAGACTTATCCTTGGCCTCAAGCCCAGGGACCTTATCTCTCTAGACTTGAAATCTCTCCACTGCCTCCTTGTGGCTGCAAGGATCAAGTTCAAGACCTTCTGCATTATTCACAAGGCTTTTCGGGGATGGGGCCTGCACTACATCCAACTCTCGTTTCCAAAACACCTTCCTTCTAGGGCCCTTTGCTCAGCTACCTCCAACTCTCTGAGGCTCAGATGCTTCTCCAGGCAAAGAGTGGGGGTTAAAGCTATCTCCTCTGCAGTTGCCTCCCTTTGGAACAGCCTCCTTGTGCCTCTCAGAATCACCTTAAGTTCTAGAAGCAACTCAAAACCCTCCTTTTCTACTCTGCCTTCTTTCTCACGCTCCCTTGCTAACTTACCTGTCTGCTGCACCGATTGGTTGCCTGGTTCCCTCAGGGTCTCTCTGGGCTCCAGTCCCCTCTACAGTCAGTCTTCCTTTGCACTTCCTCCTGGCCTATCCCACAACTAGAAGCTGTAACTGTATCCCCCAAAAGCCCCTGCCTCCTTGCACTTACCCAGAGCTGCCCTGCCCGGGCTGCACTTACTCAGAGCCATGCTACCCTGATCGCACTTCACCCCTTCCTCTCCCTTGCACTTCCCCCTCTCCTTTCCCCGGCACTTCTATTGTCGCACTTGCATGATCTGAATTACACAAGGCCTAGTAGGATTGTTTTTCTTGTCCTCCCTATGTCTTCCCTTGTCTTGTGGCACCTAGAAAAACTTCTGTATAGGTGTGTTATAAATGCCTTATCATATCATAGGATTGTCACATTATTGCACTGGCAATGTAATGACTTTGTAAATACAGTGCAGGGACTTCCCAAGAAATATAACACAATTCATGAAACCAACGTGACTCTCAGGTAATAGAAGTGTGAGTTTGCCATGAAATACTTGCGCAAATAGTGTTAATTCAAATGTGAATACAATGTATGCGCAGTCCATTTGCGTTATCTTAGTTCGCAGGTTTACTTTAATTTATTAGCAAAAGAGGGAGGGTGGTGGAATAAGCAGAATAACCTATAGTATAATGTGAATATTCATCAGAAACACTTCAACACATATAACAAAACTGCTGCAATAACAATTAACACACGTTCTCTGGCAATTAGTCGTCCACACCAGAAAACAAACAAGCTTTCTGTTCTCTTGTGAGATTTCCATGCAGCTCTGCCGTGCGTCCTCTAACCCACACGCATATTTCCTTCAGCTGCTCCCCCTGCACAGGCTTCCTCCCCAAGCCATGGCATTCTGAAAACATCATTTTCTGCCTGCAGGGCAACTGCCTCCCCATCAACAATGTAAATGGTACCACGACATGCACTGAAATCACACTGTGACTTTAAATCCCCAGTTGGGAGGGCAATGCATGCCACCGAAGAATCAGGAGTCAAAACAGTGTTGGAAATGTATTAGCACGCTTAGCTGATGCGAGCATTTTGCATTAAACATTCTGTGATATGTTGTAATAATATCCCAGGCGTGCCTTCTTTGAAACCAATATTAGTCAAACCTATTTTTATTGCACTATAGACGTTCATTTTGTGTTTTTAATGCAAATGTTTTAGCATGTTTCATTTGACTCAATACGTTATTTACAGTTATGATGTTATGTGCTATAGATTAGTGTGCAACACATACAGAAGTGGTTACCCTGATACACATTAACATTTTAGGAGAGAAAATCCATCAAGAACGTTCTTGTCTCTTTTAGCAAGGATTATCCACGGAAACTCAGGGCTCCCTATTCACTGAGTTTGTTATCTTTTCTATGTGGATGTATTTATCAACATTCCTTAATTAATTTCTCTTTTTTACTTGTACATTCAGGTACGGAATATCGAGAAGTGCTCTGAAGTGCAGTCTTGCAGTGGAGGGCACTGCTACTGCTCTTACCTGCTTTAATGAACGCTGGTGTTGTGTTGGGGCTGCCATGGACAGCCAGCGGGCTACCGGAGTGCTATGGTCATAAGCACTCGACAGGCCCAGTGCCTGTGGGGTGTGAGGCCTGCCCTGGACATCCAGCAGGCCCCATGGTGGTATAGGACTCCATCACCATTGGGGGTGGGGGCACAGCGAGCCATGCTCATGACCATGCGGACCTATAACTCTCCCTCCCAAGGAGGAGGTGGTACATCTCTTGTGGCTTCCGCCGCACCATATCTTGAATTATGGTGGAGCCTCAGAGGGGGTGTGGGCGAACTTCCACCCTGGCTGCACAAGCACCCTTCACAGAGGGCCGCGGCTGGGGGACGATCGCCGGCGGGGCTCCCCTTTTCTTTTTTGCCATCCCAACAAGGATGGATGCTGCTCCTCCTCCCTCTGCACGGATGGAAGCCGCAAACTACACACTTACCCCAACAGGGCACAGCTTCCTCCAGCACCCATATGGGAAGGAAAAAAAAATCTTCCAAATAAGGGGGACAAGCAGTCCTCCCCCAGGTATTTCTCCTCGTAGGCAATGTTATGAGCGGTCTGCCATGGACAGCCAGTGGGCCCCCGGAGTGCTATGGTCAGAAGCACTTGAGGGGCCGAGTGCCTGTGGGAGTTGGGGCCTGCCCTGGACATCCAGCAGGCCCCATGGTGGTATAGGACTCCATCACCATTGGGGGTGGGGGCACAGCCAGCCATGCCCATGACCATGCGGACCTATAACTCTCCCTCCCAAGGAGGAGGTGGTACATCTCTTGTGGCTTCCGCCGCACCATATCTTGAATTATGGTGGAACCACAGAGGGGGTGTGGGCGAACTTCCACCCTGGTTGCACAAGAACCCTCCACAGAGGGCCGCGGCTGGGGGACGTTCGCCGGCGGGGCTCCCCTTTTCTTTTTTGCCATCCCAACAAGGATGGATGCTGCTCCTCCTCCCTCTGCACGGATGGAAGCCGCAAACTACATACTTACCCCAACAGGGCACAGCTTCCACCAGCACCCACAAAGGGGAAGGAAAAAAAAATCTTCCAAATAAGGGGGACAAGCAGTCCTCCCCCAGGTATTTCTCCTCGTAGGCAATGGTATAGGACTCCAGCACCATTGTGGGTGGCGGCACAGCCAGCCATGCCCATGACCATGCAGACCTCTACCACCGTACTGGCACATGGGTCCCACGGCATCAGGGCATGCAGGCCTGTGCCTCCACTGGTAGGTCTGCAGGCCTACATAAATGAGACACAGACTCAGTTGTTCCTCTTGGGAGTCTGCAGCTGTTCTGTCTCACGTGTCTGCAGAGACTCCTTTTATTAGCTTGGGCCATGACATGGTCATGGCCCATGTTAAAAGGGCAACACACAGGGGAGGGACACATTCCCTTAGAAGGGCAACCCATTTAGGTGGGTCACATAACACACCTGGAAACACTTCAATGTTGTAGCAATCTCTACAAAAGTGGAAGTTTCGTGCATCGCAAAGTGCTCTGAAGTGCAGTCTTGCAGTCTTGCTGCTGGATGTTTGGCTGTTGACTGGGGGGGCTACTTTCTGGGTGAGTAAGATCTCATTAATTATTGATCTTCAGTGTATCTGCTGATTTACCCCGTTCTTGTTCACGAGGCTCCTACTGTATGCAGCAACTGAAGTATGCCCCCAGAAAATAAAAGCTATCAACTCTGCAGTTTGGCACGTAACAAACAACCTGCCAAAACTATATTGAGTGCAGGAAAACAGACTAGAAAGAAAGCACAATTAAACGTGTCCCTGACCTCCACCAACATGGGTCAACAGGCTGATAATTCTCTGCCACCCATTGATAACAATTCCCTCTTGAAGATGTGCTACGGTCTGCAACTTGAATCTATAGGCTTTCTATTGCTGAGTTCTCCTATACAAAGCTTGGAGATCCCATATAATATCATTGGCGTTGTTTGTCTAAATCACCAGATCTGGAAAAAATCTCAGATAACCTATATGACTCTTTCAATAACACCAGTAGCACCAACAGATCAGATGCTTCTGAGGCCTCCAAAGATATGAGCCCTCTGCTCATAATACACAAAGTGCTATTTACTCTTTGTACTGACACCTGGAAAGAGCAAAAGGAACTCTGCAGTACTGTTGGGAAAATCGTTGATGTTTTCCTAACCAATAGTATGTGTCATGGTTATGCTAGTAGGAATGCTTTGATGACTGTGATTGACACAACATAATCTGCTAGTAGCCAAGGTGAGGAAATAGCTGAAGATGACCTGCATCAAGGCTTGATTGTATCTGACTCGTCTTCTAATCGTATTGTTCCATCCAAGCAGGCAGACAGCATTGGGTAGGTTGCTGGTCACATAACTATGCCCTGCCACTCAGTTGCTCCGCCTACCTCCAGTTTTCGCACCTTCCAAGCCTCTACTTAAGGACTATAGGCAACCTCCAGGCAGACAACATTGGGTATGCTGCTGGTCACGTGATCAGGCCCTGCCACTCAGTCCCTCCACCCACCACCTATGTAATCAGTCTTCTGTAGGTGTCCTCATCGCAAATGTCCTCAGCAAAGGACATGCAAAGACAAGGACCTCTCCTATTCATGCTTGTACTGACCTGATGGGGACAAGAGCCTGACCCGCTATCCTGCATTTCATCTACAAACTAAATACCTACTACTGCTACTCACCAAAAGACATCACCATGTGTCTCCTCTCTCCAAAGCCCATCCCCACTCTCACTAGGTTTTGAATGGCCAGGTGGCCTGGGCAGCCCTCGCAAGCTACCCTAGTGAGCCTCATCGACAATGCCCTTGTCCCATCCAGCTCCCATGGACAACATGCACATGCCATCTCATGCTGATCAATGCTTGCTTAGCAGTCACTCACACTGCAGAGATCACTGACCTCCTTTCGTACAACAACCTTGATGCCCTATTTATAACTGAAACATGGTTTACCCCATCTTCCCCATATGCTTGCGACATTCTCCAACCGCAAGGCTACTGAATCCAAAACGTCAAATGGCCAGGAAGGGCAGAAGGTAGAGTGGCAATCATCCACAGGAGCGATTGGCCATGCTCCATCATGCCCTGTCCCAGAACAAGCTCATTTTAATCACTCGCCTGCCGGTTCCCTCAATCGCACAAGGAATCTATCACATTCAACCTAATCTACAGACCACCTCACAGGAGTGACTCTTTCATTGCAGATATCTCCAATTTACTCTACTCTGCTAAATTAGCACATTCAAATAATGTCTTTCTCAGTGATTTTAACATCCCGAGTCACAGGATGACAACCAGACTCCAAACATGTTTTTCGCATTGTGCACTACCATGGACCTTAAGAAAAGTGTGCTCTCCTCCAGGCACAACAAAACCAACACCCTAGAGTTAGTCTTCACATCATCCCCCTGCATCACCTGTGCAGACCCCCCTCCCACTTGACTGGTCTGTTGATATTCATTTCCCAGAACACCTATTTTAAATATCCTAATGCATTTTTCTTGCAGACCCAAGGAACTTCTATGGGGCCACCATGGCCCCAGCATAGGCAAATATGTGCATGTTTAAGTTGAGACAAACTTTGGTTTGAATCATCCAGTATGGGGAAAATATCTGGGCTACTGGGGGTGTTTTATTGACGATATTATTGACAATTGGAGAGGTCCAGCAGTAGCAGTGGATGAATTAATGGGTTATCTGTACTTAATTGATGCCCGGATTCAATTCACCATGGAAATCGGCACCCCAGCCATACACTTTGTGGATGTACAAATCATACCTGAACACTATATACCACAAACTCACAGATAGAAACAATGTATTGTATAGATTGCATTTCCATCCTCCAAGTGTCCTAAAAAATGTGACGTACAGTCAGTTATTAAGGGTGCGTAGAATAGTCAGTGACTCTGCGGAATGTCAGACAGAATTGGAAAATATGTAGGACAAATTCTTCTGAAGAGGATATTGCAGAGTGGAGGCAGTCCCCCTTAGGGATAAAGTTTTGTTCATTACCCTAGAGCAGACATTGAAACCATGTGAGCAACGCAAAAGCCCTGACTTAACCTACATCTCCACATATTCTATACAGAGTTGCCAGATCAAGAGGATTATTAACAAGCATTGGAACAATATCCAAGCAGACAGCCGATTAGGGAGCCTTTTTCCTGACCCCATCACATATACATATAAATAATGTTGACAACTTAGCAAAAAAGTGGACATATGTCCCTATAGCACCCAGAACCTCTCTAACAGTCAGCCATGTTCTTATTTATGTAAACTCTGTTCCACACAAATCCGCAATTCATTACACACAATTTGGGATATTGCCTATGCAGTAATGCACGGGTAGATGGATCATTTAACCTTACGAAGAAAGATGATCTCCATTATGCGGAATATCTGTGGAAACTGATCGTCATATCCTTACCCAATGCCAATAATTAAGAAGGTGTGATTTAAAGAGCTATATTCATTTCACTGCTGACCCCAGATTAATCGAGGCTGGTCAATTTTGGTCGACTATCTTTGGGGCACATGCGCTTATTATCACATCTGCTGCCTACCATGTGTAGTTGGAGGTTCTACATAATTTTACTGCTTCTATTTAAATTTGCTGGACTGATCTGACATATTTGGTGTTTTACAATTATTTTGTGGGTAACTTGTATATTTCTCTAATAATTAAGTGACTGTGATTTTATTGTTTTAACTGCTATTTGTTGCTATTTAAACATTGTTTAAAACTATCCTTGTGACATGTGAGTATATTGTGAATTGTACGATGTAATGTTTCTATATTGTCTTGATTTTATATGTACTGAAGGTTTGCTGTTTTATAACCAAATGCACTGAATAAATACAAAAATAAAAAACACACATATAAATGCAGCAATAACATAAGAACATGTTAGTTAATACCAAAGGCAAGCCACGCCAAACAACTTTCAATAAACACACTGGCATATGTCCGTGTTTACACTGCAGCAACTGTAATATTGTGATCAAGGGCGACATAGTTCTTCACACTAGAAGTGGAATGAAGATTGTGCGGGTTAAGGATTTTGCAAACTGTGATACAACATGTATTGTATATGCTATAACGTGTCCATGCAGACTATATTATGTTGGACAGTCTAAAAGAGCAGCTAAATTCAGGTGGAATGAGCATCATTCAAACATCCGAACTGGTAATGCGCACTCTCCAGCAGCTCGACACTTTGAGAAATATAGACATCAATTGTCACAAATCCGTTATCACATTTTGGAGGTGGTGCGCGCGAGCCCGCATGAAGACATGGCCAGAAAACTCAACCAGAGAGAAGCATTCTGGATTCATCATTTGGACTCAGTCACCCCAGGAAGAATGAAAGAGGAAGTGGATTTGACATGTTTTTTTATGATAAACTTTGTTTTGCATATTGTATTATTGGTTGTCCTTACCCTCTAGAGTTGTGACCTACACTGGAAGTTGGACATTCCGACTTGTCGCTGTGGTATCCACATCTGGTTTTTGAACTCTTTTAGATATCAACTGATTGTTTATTGCGATTTGGTTCCTTAAATGTACAAGGTCAGCATTACTGCTATGGTTGAATTGTATCATACATTATGGATGAGACGACTTGATGCACCTAATATTTCTGAACTACCTTGGGATACCTTTGATGTATATATTGAATTGTGTGAAAATGATTCGCTCTGATCTATTAGTAGTAAGTGGCAATTCATTTGAGATCTAAATTGACAATGTGGCTGTTTCTTCTATTTGGTTTCATTATTCATGTATTTCTAACACTGAACGAGTATGTCTATTGTATGATGAGCATGTACTTTTTGGCTCTAGAGTCATTTAATACTTTCCTGCTAGCCATAACTATCACGGTTTGTCTCTTCTCTCATCTGTGATTTACTATGTCAGCTCTGTCCTATATTCTCTAGGTCCACTTCTGTGACCATAAAATATTAAGTATTCTTCCTTCCCTTTGCCGTGATTATGCTCACTTTAGACCTATTGAGTACGTTAGCCTCCCTGCAATTGTATTTGCTTCTGCTTTGAGTTGTCCGTTTTTTTTCTGCCATAAATCCTACACTAATTTTATCCCCATCAGGTTCGTTTTTCTTTACATTTCATTCCACTTGGTAATACAGGTTTATTTTCATTTTTATTTTCTTTACAAAGTAAGGTACTTTATCCGTTTCCTTGGTTTAGAGGCTGTTTCGTTTGTCAACTGAACTGGATTTCTTTGTGATGTTGTCATGCCATTGTCGGCTCTGTTTTAAGTTCCACACACCCGATTCTCAATGGATTCCGGCAACCATGGCTGGGGATGCTTGTGGTTCCGTGCAGATTGGGATGGACTCCCCCTTTTGGGGTGGGCCCTATGGTCTTTGGAGGCTAAAATACAATGGTCTGGAGTGTTGCCCAGATCTCTGTCTGTGGGTATAATTAATTCTTCTTCTTCTTCTTCTAAATTACCGAATGCATGGGCGGATCCACGCAGATGCTTCCCCATCCAATAGCAATTCAAAACCTTCCAGCGATCACCTTTTTGTTTTGCTTAAGTCACCCAGAGTGGGATGGGTAAGCCCAGACGTGGGTCTGGAGCCTGCTGGGCCTAGAGAACAGCACTAACAGAACCGATTTCCAAGCTGAAGCAATGAAAATGAAAGATAGACTTGAAGATAGGGGATAACCGAATAAAATCACTCAGAGTGCTTTGAAATGGGCCAAAAATAATAACAGAGAGGCTCTGTTAGAATATAAGACACAACGTACACAACGCACTCAGAAAGAAACCAACAAACGACTTGTTTTTGTCAACACCTATAATCATCTTTCCAATGGAATAAAAAAAATAATTGGCAAAAACTGGCATCTTCTGGAAAACTTGCGAACATCCCATTGCAAGACCCATCATTGCGTTTAAGAGAAGCCGTAATGTAAAAGAAATCTTGACAAGAAATGATATTAGTAGGAAACAGACATCACAAACAACACTGCGGCAACAATGGGGATTTCGAAACTTAACGGGCCATACACCCTGCGGCAATTGCCGGTGCTGCCCTTCAACTTTCAAGAGCACAGCAGTGGATATTGGTTTACCAACAGTATGGCAACAAAAAACGTTTAGCAATTGTAATACCAAGATGGTCATATATGCAGTATGGTGCCCGTGCAGAAAAATGTACATTGGCAAAATGGATAGAAAAATCAAAATCTGAATAGGGGAACATAAAAGCTGCATCAGAAACAGAACCCAGAATGCACCTCTAGTTGAACACTGGTGGGAATTCAATCACAAAGTGGAAGAAATTAGCTGGACTGTCCTGTACAATCAAAGATCAAGTATGGATAATAATAAAGATAAAAGAGCAGCAGATGATAAATGGCTTGAATGAAAAAATCGATTTGTGGGTCTAATACTGCTAAAACCTAGTAATCTGGAGTTCCCCTTTTTTCCGAGAAAGCCTGAAACTTGTGAACAACTCGACAAATTACTAATGTAACTCTGCTTCTAAAGCGAAGTGCTTTGTCTGATTAACTGAGCTCTGCTAAAAGAGCATTAGCTAATCTTTCTCATTCATAACATGACGAAAAGGCGTGAATGTATAAAATCGATCTGTGGGTCTTAAATTGCGAAAACCTAGGAATTTGGAGCACCCTGTTCCAAGAAAGTCAGAAACATGTGAAAAAACTGACAAATGACCACTGCACTTCTCCCTCCCAAGCGGAATATCCTGTTTGAACAGTGGAGCACCGTTTTTGCGATCCGTAAGCTCTTAAACCATGGTTGGATAGCTGTGGCTCTCTCCTTTCAAATGCATAATGGGCATAATGCATCGGATGATTGACGACGACAATCTACATATCTCAAACCACTTCTGAGCATGTGCGTACTGGGTACGCTGCCATAAAAAGCCCGGATACGCTTCTAGTCACTAGAGGCGAACCCGGAAGCATTCACGCACCGAACGCGGAAGGAGCGAAGGAAACTGGAACACGGAGCTTGGACGTTGCCACATAACGGTAAGAAAAATGAGCGACCAAACAGATAGAACAACTAAGACACATGCTTCATGCTTGTTTTACGCTGACGCGCTGCGACTTAGTAATGACATTAGAAAACGGCACCGACAGATTTACTATTGCGGGAGCTTTTCCTAGTAATACAATGTGCTGATGCAGGTTTAGTAAGAAGACATGCAAGCTCGTGTTGGTTCTAAACGCACACGGATGGAGAATGTTTGGACTAATTTTTAGCCCTTTTTAAATCCTAGAAAGAATATACGAGATTACACAAGTGCAGACACAATACGGAAGAACCGGTCATGTGATAACTGCGATCTATTTCTTTGAACTTGGCGCTACACTGACTTTTTGGAACGTCTAATGCTCAGATGAATACCAGAGACTATGTAAGTGATGCTGATGTAATAAGTATGCTTTAACAGCTACTCCTCTCTAGTTCATAATGGGAGACTACATAATATTCTCTTTTTGTAGCCCCAGAAAACTTTCTATCCACTCTACTCAATAGAGTGTGGAGACTCCGCTTTTCCGCTAACTCCACCACAATAAGAAACTTGAAAAAGACCAGATTCAAAAGTGAGTGATGTATTTTGATTTCACTTACACACAAGGTGTAGAAGGGATATTAAAAGCTCTAAAGCTATTGTCCTTCCTTTCTTTTCTTTTATCTTCCCATTTTTACCCCATAGAAAGGGGTTGAGGAAATACACTCTAACCACAGTTAACCGTTACGTGCACTCCCATGTCCCTTGAATACCACATAATGGGTGTTTGTGCCTTTGATCTTCAACTGCCACTAATCAATTATGACAGATTGTAGAGTTGAGCAGCTATAATAGGTCACTAATCCGCCTATTTTTTTCTTGTTGCTCCCCGATAGGTGGTGATCTTTTTCCAACTAGATGGAAGATAAGGGGAATAATACCCCTATAAAGTGAAGAGACCATTTAAATCTCATTTGAAAATGTTAATATAAGATTGTTTGTAACAATCAACATTATTGTTTTAGATTGTACTACTGACAGAAACGTTTTTGCCAAACTGCTTGATCTTTCTTTATTAGCCCCTGAAGAATTCCCTAACAATCATTATAGTCATAACTGAAATGGGAAGAAACATGTCAGGCACTATTTGTGTGTTGAATGAGAATGTGATAAATGTTGGTATATGAGAATGTATGAAATGAGTCCAACTGAGGTGTGTGAAGCAAAGTCTGAATGAATGTGAGAAACAACACACCATATCACCCTGTAAAGCCTAAAACACCTTTAGAATCTGTTTCTATGAGCTTTCCAAATGGAGGTTTCAGCCGTTGCATTTGTTTCTGTCAATTAATTGTTTGTTTTAAATGTTTAGTGAAGGACTATTTACTAATTTAGTGCCTACACCGATGATGTTCTTAAAATGTGAGCGTAATTGATAAAATAAAATGATATATATATTTTTTCTACTAACTAGCGTCCACTATTTTATCAATCTTGTGCCCAAAGAGGCTATAGGATTAAAACAGAGTGTAAAGCTAGTGGGTCTATGACCAGCTTGTAGCGAATTTTAGCACCAGCTCTATTGTCAACATTTTTTGAAGGGAGAACCCCTTTATGTGAAGGGTATGCTGGTGACACATACCCCTTTATCTCTCTTTTTTGTTTAGAGAAAGGGCCTAGAGATCCCAGCTACTCTTCACTGATGATGCCAAATAAGGCCGAAACATGCCTGGGGATGCTTGTGATCTGCAGAAAAGATGTGACCTAGCAATTCGGGTTGAAGTGCCCTTTTGGGGTGGGACCAGGAAAGATTTGCATATGGTCTTTCCCCTTCTGTAATGGCTTGGCTAAAGAAACAATGGTCTTTGGGATTGCCCAGAGCAGTGCCCATGGTTATGATTAATTCAAAACCTTTCACCTTTTTGTTTTGCTTAAGTCACCCCATGTGGGACAGGTAACACGTGGGTCCCAAGCCTGCTGGGCCTAGAGACCCAAGCAACTCCTCCTTGATGATGCCCAATAAGGCTGAAACATGTCTGGGGATGCTTGGGGTCACGTGCAGAAGGGATGTGACCGAGCAGTTCGGGCTGGACTGCCCCTTTTGGGGTGGGACCAAGCCTGATTTGCATATGGTCTTTCCCCTTCTGTAATGGCTTGGCAGGCTGAAAATCAAAGGTCTGGAGGACTGCCCAGAGCTGTTCCTGTGGTTATGATTCATTCAAACCCTTCCAGCCATCAACTTTTTGTTATGCTTGTACTTTATCGAATGACACAAAAACTTTTTGTGGTGCAATTTTTGTATGGGTTTGGTTATATGTTTTTGACTTTGTGTTGCGTTTTTACTTGCAGATTGGCCCTGAAGAAGGAGCTGAATGATACATAATGCATTGGCCTTTCACTCTGTTCCTTTGTTGGGAACGATGTGAATATTTACTAAATTGTATCAGTACTCAACTTTGTTATTTCTGCTTGTCAGGCCAACTGTGCGCACAGTACATTATAGTCACTCAGTTATAATTCACTTGACTATGGCTCACATAGGTTAAGCTAAACGCCACTCACTCAACACTGCTCTTTCAAAACCTTGCCGTTTAATGACCTAGAAGCAAACTTTGCAGACTTCTGCACCACAGGGATTGCCTAGGACCTCCTGGAATTATTCAGCTGTCTGCCATGAAACTGGTGGATACTAATGTCCCCCTAAAATCCAACCCAGCTAAGACCAAACCACCCACCACAAGGTACACCCGCGAGCTAGCCTTCAACAAATGCTCAATCAGAGCCCTAGAGAGATAGTGACACAAAAACCAAAACGCGGGAGACCTAACCAACCTCAATTCTCTGTGCTCAAACTGTAGGATTCTGAATCCTGAGGTCAAAGCTGCTTACCACTCCACCACCATTGCGGCAGCCTCTAACAGGAGCAAAACCCTCTTTGAAGTAGTAAAGCATGGTGCTAATCCCTCACCCGACCCCAAGGTACCAGCAACTCAGGAAAAATGCTACAGAATCAACACATTTTTTATTGTTAAAATAGACAAAATCGGAGAGACCATCAAATCAACCTCTCACAGCATTAGCATCCTCTGCGGCCCAGCATGCACTCTGCCCTTGTGGACTGAGTTATCTCCTCCCTTTCCTCTGGATCTCCTAAAACTGATTGCCACCCTCAAACCTACTTCTTACTCCTATGATATATTTCTGGCTTCCATCATTAAACAATTGACGGGCCCAGCGCTCACTGTGCTCTTCAGCATCATCAATGCCTCCCTGGCAGAAGAATCATTCTTGGACACCCTCAATACTGGTCTAATACAATCTCTTTTGAAAAAAACAACCTTACATCCAGATGACCTGTCCAACTACAGGCCCATTACAAACCTCCCATTTATTGGCAACATCTGGAAAAAGTAGTTGCTATAGGGATACAGTCATTTTTTCAAAACACAAAGTTTCTAATACAAACTTTGTGAACACTTTCTGTCGAAAAGTCATTTTTGTGAAAAAAATGTGATTATCATATCAATTTATTTTCAAAACAATTACTAGGGTTGGGGCTAGGATTAGTGTTTAGGGTTAGGGTTAGGGTTGGGGTTGGGGTTAGGGTTTGGGCTAGGGCTAGTTTAAGTGTTAAAATAGGGTTAGGGTTGGGGCTTGGGTTAGTTTAAGGGTTAAATTAGGTTAGAGTTTAGGGTTAGGGTTGGGGTCGGGGTTAGGGTTAAGGTTGGGGTTAGGGTTAGGGTTTGGGCTAGGGTTAGTTTAAGTGTTAAAATAGGGTTATGGTTGGGGTTTGGGTTAGTTTAAGTGTTACATTAAAGGTTAGGGTTGGGGCCAGGGCTAGGTTTAGGGTTAGGGTTGGGGCTTGGGTTAGGGTTGGGGTATGGGGGGGCTGGAGGGAACCCCCCCAATATACAGAAAACATTAAAACATTACAAGCGGCTGGCCAGTGGTGAAATTTCAGCACTGGACAGCTCCATGTAATGGTTTAACGTTACAAAAAAAGCATTGAAATGCTACTTTTTACATGTAAAAGTGCATTTCAATTGGAACCCGTCCATGTCTATTGTCGATGTATTGGTTTTGAAAGAAATGCATTTTTTCATGTTAAATATAGCCTGTCACAGCTTTTTTTTTCGAAACTTTGTTTTCAAATGTTTTGTCATTCAAAACTTTTGTTTCGAAAAACTCACTATAAACCGTTCCTATACAACTACTCACCAGAATTGAATAACTCAACCTTTTAAATGACTGTCAGTAGGGGTTCCACCCAAAGCATATTATCGAGACAGCCACCATCTAGGTGGTGGATGATGCTCTCCAAATCATTGATAAGGGTGATTCATGCCAATTTGTCGTCCTTGACTTTCGGCTGCTCTCAACACTGTCGACCACTGCATCCTTCTTTTTCTCCTTGCTGACAGGATGGGATTCTCTTGCAATGTCCTGAATTGGTTTACGTCCTACCTCCTAGGCATACACTTGGCTGTTCATATGAACTTGTGTTCTAACCAACACCAGCTTTCCTGCAGTCCCTCAAGGCTTCATCCTCTCACAAATTCTTTCTAACCTTTACATGGAGCCTCTGGGCACTCTCCTCAAAGATCCAAATATTGCTACCCACCAATAAGCAGACGATGCTTGGTTGTACATGAGAGTAAATAGCGCACAGGACATAATTAGTCTCCAACATTTACCTGGCCATCATCCAGTTCCAGATTTCAACTGTTTATCTGAAACTAAACAATGGCTCAATGATATGCACCTAGAAGGATTTGATCCACAACTCACAGACTCAGCAAAGTCCTTATGCTTCACCATTGACAGCAATCTATCCTTCGAGACACACAAGTTGGGCAAAATAGCCTGGCTCAGAATCTCTACCCTTTGAAAAATCAAACCCTTCATCCCACTGCAGGACTTTCAGACAGTAGTGCAGGCCCTTGTGGTCTTGCACATCAATGAGAGAAATGCGCTCCTGACAGGTCTCCCAGCTGTTCTCTTGGCTCCCCTCAAAGCAGTCCACCACGCTGCTGCATGTCTTATTACGGGAGCACAGAAATATGACTGAGCTATCCTCATCCTATGCAAACTACATTGGCTTCCACTCCAAGCCAGGATACTCTTCAAGACTAAATGTATCATGTACATAGCAGTAACGAGTAGCATACCTGGTGGTGAAGCTCTACATAGCTAGTGGTACATGCTCCTCATGCAGAAAATCATTCAACCGGCTTGAATCACAACTCATCCACAAAGAGAGGACCTGCAAACAATTCTTCTCTTGTCATGCACGCACCCTCTGGAACTCGATCCCAGTGTCGGCTTGGAATTTCCCCACAATTCGCCAATTTTGCAAAACATGGCTCTTTCAACAACCCCTGACCAAGGACTCGAAGAACAGTGCACCAGACAGAAGCAATCACAGAACAGGTCCAGTTAATTGACCAAGCATCTAACCAGTCTTAGTTACCATCAGCTTTATTGAACAAACAATATTGACCTTTGAAACAAATTGACAATAGGTATTTCAACCTTACATCCTAGAACACCAGAGGTTTCCACTCATTCTTGAGTAATCCCAAAGGTCTTAGAATCTCACTAAGTGTTGATCTGTTTTCCCTGCAAGAAACCTGTTTGCGCCATCATTTCTAATTAGATGGATACAACATCATGCAGAGGTATGTCACAAAAAAACCTTCAAGATAGACCTTCAGGAGGTCTTATCGTAGGAGCAAAAACTAGTCTGCTTCTTCTGGAAACTTTTCCCCACATAACTAATCAGTGTTTGTTATCCATTGTTTTGACTCTTCCTGTTAATTGTAAACTCCCTAAGATAATTGTTGTCAATGTCTACGACCCTTCCCCCTGGGGGGGAGGGGCAGAAAACTAATTCTATATTGGATCATATTGAATTGATTTTGCCTGAATGGACAACACCTACGGCTGCAGTTTTTAGTCCTGGGTGATCTCATTTCCTATTGTGACTTCATCTAGGGGGATAGAGGGAGATTAACATCGTTGAAAGATGGGAAATTGCTACCCAGTGATAAAAGGGATCCAGTGAAATCACGATTGGTGCATGAAAATATTCTCCAGATAGTTACAAGCTTTCCTTTTTGAAGGTATACGGATTGGAATGTTTTAATTCTACTAAACTGGAATCCCCCCATTGTAAATGTACCTGGTCTAATTATGTATTTATTGTTCATTTATAACATGTGTAATACCAGCGAGGGGTTTCCAAGCACAGGATCGAGATTCAAACATGTGATGCGCTGCATTGTCTTGCTTCCAAGAGAAGCGCATTGCCCCTATGCTATCCGGGCCTATACCAGGAGACATCATATTTTTATCACTCGTCCCTTAAGGGTATTGATTAATGAATTTGAGATCCACATAAATGACCTTAGTGATTATGATGTATTATCAGCATGATGGGTTTTGATGAGTCTCGATATCTACAGGATGGAATTGCTGTTAACTCTTGGGGTTATAGGATTCTTTGGAATGCAAGGCATATTGAGAAATGTAATCTGAACCTGGGCCAAAATCTCAGTGTGATAGGAGATGGCATCGGGTTGAATGCTGAAATTATACATGAAGAGATTGATGAATTACTCTTTCTGAATATCTATCTACAGAAATTGATCATCTGTTCCAAGACCGCTCCTAATATTTTATATGATGTGGTCATTGGGGCTAAGAAGAGAGAATTAAAATCACCAGAAAGGCCTAAGACCATTCTTTCTAAAGCATCCAGTGAAATCTTATTACAGATAGCCAACCATTGCACCCAATGTAAAAAAAAAAAAGTGGCGTATCTGCCACAAGCATTCCATTTGGAATTCTCAATGGCACATGGTTTTTATGCTCTGCATTCTAATGATAGCAGAAAGGTTTTGCTTTTATATCAAAAACACATGTAGGGGGCGGTAGTAAGGAAATTGATCCTGTTTCTGAAATAAAATGAATTGACCATGTATGAACGTTAATTTATTAACCATATATCCCTGTCCTAAGGGGTGAAGCCTGTTTAACATCGGGTACTCCTTGCTGGTACACCATCACAATGGATGTCATCTTAAATGTCATAAATAAGATTAAATCTTCCTGGGCCCCTGGTTTGATGGCATAGCCAACATAGTGATCAAGTGGGCTCCTTTGATCTGGGATAACCTTAAGCAAATATTATTTTACAGAGTTTTCAATGAATGCCAAGTCCCCGAAAGGTGGAGAAAAATCTGTTTTGATACTGGTTCATAAGAAAGGACCACGTGACAATCACGCTAATTATCGGTTGTTGGCTATAGTCAATTTATCTTCCAAGATTTTTTGCAACTTCTTGCTTGAAAAATTGAATGCCTGGGCTATTAAAAAAACTCTTAAAAAAACAGCAAACATGCTTATCAATGACATGGGGCAAGGTATTCATATTCTCTAGTAAAGACATGTATTAAAATAAAAATGGGCTTGGAAACTGCCTAACTGTTCTTATTGTAAGGGGTGTTTCCCTACCCAAAAATTAAAACTAAAGATCAGTCTGTGTCAGGAATTCAGTAATTGATAAGCTGTCTTTGTGTCCAAAAGCGCCCTTTCCTGACCCGCACACTCACAAAGTGGTGCAAGGAAATGTATTTTTCTTGATGTTAACAAAAGCATTAAAAAACAAAATGTAATAACAACTCCAACAAAAATATGTTCTCCAAGTTAGGGACTCTTCGATTCAGGGGGGGCTTGGTGGGGTCCCTTCCCCTGGTTTCCTAAATAGAAAGGCAAAAGTTCCACTTTAATTAATAGTTCCTTTGTGTCTTCACTGTCTTCACTGGACTCACAACGTTCTCACAAAGTTCTTGTTCAAAGCACAAGTTTTGCAACACTCTTTCTGTAAGATTTCCTTTAACTCTGCACATTGCCTGCCAGGAATCTTCATTCAATCTCAACCACCCAGTGTACTTGCCTGCCAGGATGTCCTTTATAGTTCCTTTCAGAGCATCTGGTATACTCTCCTGCCAGGAATCCTAACATAACTTCAACTGCCTACTAGGATTTCTCTTAATTGATTCTCAGTTACTTGGTTATACCACAATTGCCTATACCTTGGTATACTTGGTATATTTGCCTAAGCTAACACTTGCTCAAACATATCCCCCACACTGGCATCACATGCATTGGTACTGGGGTTTGTCTCTTTACTGTATCTTGTCAGCTCTCAAACATTCTTCTTATTGGGTGTTGAATTAGTACTTTGCATTCAAACATTCTTATTATGCTATTTTCAGCATTAGCAATCTGACATTTACTAAACACTTGCTGGCATGCTTGTCGGAATGCTTTGGGTCCCCAGCTGCTTTGGGCAGACTCACCTGTCCCTTCCATAGTCTCTGACTCTGCCTGTGCCTTTGTGGAATAGCTGTTTCATTTGCTTTCCATGGAGTCAACAGAGGTCTCCCCAGCATTCTATGCGGCTATGCGATCACATGCTGGCTTCCGCTCTTGGTCTGGATTGACAAATGCTGCTTCAACGTGCGGTTCAACAACAAGGAACTTCTGCATAGCTCCCAGTGTCTCCACAGCTTTTCCTACTCGTCTGCTGCGTCTTTCCCTCTGTCCCAATAGCCTTCTCTGTGTGCCTTGCATCAGTGAGCCTCTGCCTGGAGTTTGCCATCCTCTCCTGCACTGCTCTCGCCTCTGCTACAGCCTGCACGGAAATCTCTCTGCCTGTTTTCCCTTCAGGTAAGGAAGCCTGCACTCAGCTTTGGACTGTTGAACCCTGTTAAGCCCCAGGGGATACCCTTCTTTCTGATGGGGCCAGACTGATCCTCTCGGCTCCTTTCAGCTCCCCTTTGGCAGTTGGGGGGCATGGGTTCTCCTCTCATCTGGCCCAAACAGCAGTTAGCAGTTCCTTCCTTTCTGTCACACGAATTCTGCAGCCAGGTTCCCCAAGAAGGGCCTCTCCCACCCTTCCTGAGTCTTTCTACGTTTTTATATTGGCTTTGGCCAATAGCATTTGGAGGAGGACTAGACTGCTGACAGTGGGAAGTGATCATCATTACTCCTCTCCTCTTTTTCATCTCAGTGTTGTGGGGATAGTGGGAATGGTTGTCCCTTTTAGAGAATGTTGTATACATGTTTGCCGTGGGTTTTAAAGTTAAACTATGTTTGGAATAAGAGTATGAGAAGTTGGGAAAAGTGTCTTTCATAATTTTAGGCCGGTTAATTGAGAGTTTTTGGGATGTGATCAATGCTTTCCATTATTCTCTATGTGTGAAAGAGGGAAGATATCACAGTCGGTCTTTAGGTTGTTAAAAATGACTGATTCATCCTGAAAGTGCAAAGGGGGATACCGGTTCTCACTCAATGGACTCAGGGTATCTCCCTGAAGGTGGTCTCCCTCCATGTGATCCTACCTCATACAGCCACCCCCAGGGTCAGGATCAGGTAGCGGCTGCTGTCACCTGGCTACATGGGAGGAGGTCACCACCGATGAAACAGTGATGAGTCCATCAGATTTATCACAATGGTATTTACTCTATCTCATTGGCTCTACCCTTGCTAATCCAAGATCACAATTACACTTATGCTTTGTTGATTACGACAGACGGTTTGAAAGTGTTGCACATTATGGCGAAAACTGGAAAATTGGGGACTGGAAGCTTCCATTCTTTATTTAATTAAACAGACTTATCAATACACTACTGTCTCAGTGAGGCTCAATTATGCTGGCTTGTTATCTTCCCCTATTGAAACCTTCATTATACAATTTATACATGTCTGACATGCATGAGGCTCTGCAGAGTGCAATAAATTTCCTCCGCGCATTGGCACTCACCATTTTATGTGGCTCTCCTATGCAGATGAAACTTTCATTATGAACAGAACCCCACTAGGATACCAGAGAACATTGACAGCATTATATGAGTATTCAAGGAATAACAACCTGTCAGTAAATTGAAAGAAAACGAAAATCATGAACATAGTTCCCAACAAAAAGTCTGCCTGCAATTTTGTCTGGAAAATCGACGACTCCACAATTGAGGTGGCTAAAGAATACAGTTACCTTGGAGTTCCTCTAAATAGGCATCCAAGCAACGTAACCCTAGCTAATTCTTTGATTCCCAAAGCTTTGAGGGCATTCCGGACTATTACAATCTAATCTAAAGGGGGGCATTCACTTGAAGGTATGTTAAAGATATATAAGAGAAGCATTATTCCTGTGCTACTTTACGATCTTGATGGCTTCCCCGAGAAACATGTATCTTGGCTCACCCTACTAGAGGGAAAACTATGGGGTCGATTCATGGAATTAATTTGCGCCGAAAATTCCTGCGCAGAGGTGCCAAAAGGTGCGATTCGCAGTAAAAGTGCGAAAATCGCAGTGCAAGTGTGAAAATCGCAGCGAAACCAGCGCACATCGATTCATGGAAGTCCGTGCGCGAGAAAAACATTGGATGTGCGTGCTAAAAATGTGCGCCGCGCACGCCGGCGCACAGGTCATCCAACAGCGTGCGCCACGGCCACTGCGAAATCGCACATAGCGCGGCGCACATCACAAAAGTAGGCGGAACACGGGGCGTAACACTCGGAATGGGGAACAACGCGTGAAAATATGGTTCTCACGGGGGAAGTACAGAAGGCAAGTGCGCGGAACGCCCACACACTCGCCTACAACCCGTATTCATGGAATCGAATAGGGCAAACCAGCGAACGGTCAAAGATGCGCACAGGGCCAAACAAGTATGCCACAAGAAAGCAGGCGGTAGCGCCCCTGTGCCTGAAAAAAATGTGCGCCAAAATGTGCGCTAACAAAAAGCACCCATATACAGCCATGATGAATGGTCCATACAGTGGCCCTCTAGGACAAATGAGGTGCAAAGGGATACCGACAAACACGGTCACCCGCTGTGTGAAAAATAGCGTGTGCGTGTGTTCCTGGGTGCGTGGGAAGTTCCACACGCGATTAGCCTGGGTACGTGTGTATCGGGGTGCGCAGGAAGTTCAACACGCGATTGGCCTGGGTACGTGTACTTTGGGGTGCGCGGGAAGTTCCACACGCGATTGGCCTGGGTATGTGTACTTCGGGGTGCGCGGGAAGTTCCACACGCGATTAGCCTAGGTATGTGTACTACGGGGTGCGCGGGAAGTTCCACACGCGATTAGCCTGGGTACGTGTGTTTCGGGGTGCACGGGAAGTTCCACACGCGATTGGCCTGGGTACGTGTACTTCGGGGTGCGTGGGAAGTTCCACACGCGATTGGCCTGGGTTTGTGTACTTCGGGGTGCGCGGGAAGTTCCACACGCGATTGGCCTGGGTACGTGTACTTCGGGGTGCGCGGGAAGTTCCACACGCGATTGGCCTGGGTACGTGTACTTCGGGATGCGCGTGAAGTTCCACACGCGATTGTCCTGGGTACGTGTACTTCGGGTGCGCGGGAAGTTCCACACGCGATTGGCCTGGGTACGTGTATTCCGAGGTGCGCGGGAAGATTCACACACGATTTCAGCAGGGTACATGTATTTCGGTGGTGCCGGGGAATGCTACACGTGATTTGGCCGTGTGGGTCCTCCCAGGTGTTCCCTCTACACCCTCCAGGGCCCCTGCAGGCAGCCCACACCACAGGGGACTACCCTGCACCCCTGCTCATGTCCCACAGGCAACCCATCCACCATGGCCATGCCCACCAGCCAATCCACATGTCACCTTGCACTACTGATCACCAACACATGTCTCCCAGCACCCCCACCCCCCAGCATCCAGGGGCACCCTCCACCAGGCCCCCAAACATGTCTACCACCACCCCCACCCCCCAGCAGTGCAGGGGCAGCCTCCACCAGGCCCCCACTCATGTCTCCCATCACCCCCACCCCCCAGCAGTGCAGGGGCACCCTCCACCAGCCCCCCACTCATGTCTCCCACCACCCCCACCCCCCAGCAGTGCAGGGGCAGCCTCCACCAGGCTCCCACTCATGTCTCCCACCACCCCCACCCCCCAGCAGTGCAGGGGCAGCCTCCACCAGGCCCCCACTCATGTCTACCATCACCCCCACCCCCAGGCAGTGCAGGGGCAGCCTCCACCAGGCCCCAACTCATGTCTACCACCACCCCCACCCCCCAGACACCAGGGCCACTCTCCACCAGGCCCCACTCATGTCTACCATCACCCCCACCCCCCAACCACCAGGGGCACCCTCCACCAGGCCCCCACTCATGTCTCCAACCACCCCCACCCCCCAGCATCCAGGGGCACCCTCCACCAGGCCCCCACTCATGTCCCCTATCACCCCACCCCCCAGCAGTGCAGGGGCAGCCTCCACTAGGCCCCCACTCATGTCTCCCACCACCCCCACCCCCCAGCCACCAGGGGCACCCTCCACCAGGCCCCCACTCATGTCTACCACCACCCCACCCCCCAGCAGTGCAGGGGCACCCTCCACCAGGCCCCCATCCATGTCTATTACCATCCCCACCCCCAGCCACCAGGGGCACCCTCCACCAGGCCCCAACTCATGTCTCCCACCACTCCCACCCCCCAGCAGTGCAGGGGCAGCCTCCACCAGGCCCCCACTCATGTCTCCCATCACCCCCACCCCCAGCAGTGCAGGGGCAGCCTCCACCAGGCCCCCACTCATGTCTACCAATACCCCCACCCCCCAGCCACCAGGGGCACCCTCCACCAGGCCCCCACTCATGTCTCCCATCACCCCCACCCCCCAGCAGTGCAGGGGCAGCCTCCACCAGGCCCCCACTCATGTCTACCATCACCCCCACCCCCCAGCAGTGCAGGGGCAGCCTCCACCGGGCCCCAACTCATGTCTACCACATCCCCCACCCCCCAGCCACCAGGGGCACCCTCCACCAGGCCCCCACTCATGTCTACCATCACCCCCACCCCCCAGCCACCAGGGGCAGCCTCCACCAGGCCCCCACTCATGTCTCCCACCACCCCCACCCCCAGCATCCAGGTTCACCCTCCACCAGGCCCCCACTCATGTCTCCCACCACCCCCACCCCCCAGCAGTGCAGGGGCAGCCTCCACCAGGCCCCCACTCATGTCTCCCATCACCCCCACCCCCCAGCAGTGCAGGGGCAGCCTCCACCAGGCCCCCACTCATGTCCCCCTGCACCCCCACCCCCCAGCATCCAGGGGCACCCTCCACCAGGCCCCTGTCGGGGGGAAATTCTGCCGGGGTCGTCCGGGCCGTCCGCAGACCTCCGGGCAGGGAGGCCCCAACTCCTCCCGTATATCCCAGTTGAGATAGAGTATGAGACACACACTAGGAGCAAGGTGACTCTGCTGTTTATTAGACAAAACGGCAGGGATGGGTCAAGGAGCGTACGCGTTCGTCCTGACACACACACAATCGTGGGGCTCGCAGGCCCTTTTACTGTATTATGACGCGCTACTTGCGTCACTTCAGAAAGTTAACAAAAAACCTATCGCCACTCTTAATTGGTTGCTCGAGTGGTAGGGTTAGTATAGCACACATATAGAGAACGATGTTAGTGGACAAAGGGTAGTCAGGTGGTATATCTGGGTTGTCCCTACAATTAGATACATGAGAATTGTTACATGATGACTCCTGGGGATTGGTTAACATTACTGATGTCAGTGATAGGAGCCCCATGTTCTGATTGGTGCGCCCGTGAGCTTCCCAGCCTGGGACCACCGCTGTTCCCAGCTCTCGGTGTACCTGCAAGTTGCAACAATGTTTCACTATGGGTACGTGCAGACAATGTGAGGACTTATTCATAGCTGGAAGGCTGACCGCTCCCACTGTCGCAGATGTCCATTGAGCCTTTCATGTGTATCTGCCTGTGTCCCGTAGCGATAGATCCAGACGCCTCTACTCTCCTGGGTTTGGCATCTCGTCAGGTTCGGCTTGGTCACGTGGGGAGGGACCGTGAAAGAGGCAGAATTCTGCACAATTAATATTGTTTTTCCACTGCGCGTCTGGTTTAATTTGCCGGTGTGACTTTAACGTTGGTGCGCGGAGTACGAGGTTGCAACATCGTACCTTTGATGATTTGTTCTTGGAATGTGGGTTTGCAACATTGCGACCTTGGCTGGTTGCTCCACCGGGCTCTTTCTGCAGGATCAGCAACCTGACTCTTGCTTTGTTAATGTCCACGGGAGCTCTTGTTTGAGGCCTACTCGGGCCTGGTGCATAAGCAGTCCGTTTGGTGCATAGGTGCTTTAGGTTATAGTAGCATATAGTTCCATGACCAGTATCGTGTCTCCATTATACCTCTCATGGTGGTAACAGGTTTCAAGAGAAGCGTGAGCAAGCGTTATAGATGGGTTCATGACGCGTCTTGCGTTTCTGCATTCTGAAAGCCTATGTAAAAATAATAAAGATGCACGTCCGTGAATATGCCTGTCGCCTACGTCATAGCACTGAGTATATTCTTCGTGTAGATTGGTGTGGGAATGTTCAGTGTGTATATTTGTACAGATGTGCTTCCCGTTGTCTAGGTCGTCATGGCATCTCTAATGACGTGTAGATTTTAGTCTAGCTGATCCGTGCCGCAGGTGTCGGCATGGCCAGTGCGGGCTGCTGGGCAGGCAGATGGACACATCCGTATGTTCCTGTACCAGGGTACCTGGTCGTCTGGTAAATGGACAAACTCTTCTCGCGGCGGGTGTCTGGGTCGTGACCCTCTGGGCCAAGCGCGAGAGGTGAAGGACGGGAGCCTGGTCTTCCATTCTCCCACTTCAGTCCCCCCTCTGGTCGACTTGTCGACCACAAACATATCCTTCTCGTTATCTCCTCTTACTCTCCATATCTTAGTTATTCCTCCGAGATGTCCATAATGGTTTGCATGATCTTCAAATGACCAATACATATATTCACAGGTTCCTCCAGGAGTACAGTATACCCATCTTCCTATGTAGCTCCTGGGGTTCCTCGGGTTCTCGATCTTCACTGATGGTGGGTCTAGATGGTTGGTGATGATTTGGGTGCGCAACTTCTCCCTCTCCTGTATTATCGCACCTGTATGCTGGCCGTCATCTGCTGGCATTAAGGGGTGCATTCCCACCATTTCCAGCAACTCGTCAGTCGTGCGTGCCTTCCGGGCCTTCCAAAATCTAATTATGATCAGAGTAGCTCCAGCCAAAATAGTACAACCCACTATTATTTTCAGTCCATCTGACAGCCAGGATGGCATCCATGACCATAATAGTGAAAACCAGCTCTTATCCTTGGTTACACCGTTACTTTCATCCATCATTTTGGAGTGCATCTGGGCCAATTGTGAAACTGCTTCTGTCAGTGTACCATTGTCAGCATCGTTGGCAGGTATGAACGTGCAGCAAGATTGTCCTATCTTTGCACAAACTCCTCCTTCCATTGCTGTGAGAAGGTCCAATACATATCTGTTCTGGAGTGCTACCATCCTTACAGCTCGCAGCTCCTCTTTAATTGCGTTAAACCCATTTACTGTGGAATTGATGGTCATCATTAGTTCCCATCTAGTTATTTGGAGCCATTTTGCGTTTGCGTAAGCCTGCAGTCCCGGATGTATTATTGAGGAGAAGAACATTGCTGCTCTGCTGAATAGTCTGTGTTCTGGCGGTATTGATGTTAGTGCCGTTTCCGACCTTCCCCACAGGTAATTTCCTGTCAGTGGCTCTCCTTGTCTTTTTCTCCTATTTAGGACAGTATCATTGCTGTTGGTCCTGTTCCCTTGCTCCTCCTGAAGTGGTGCAGATCTCTTTCTTCTCTTATCCCCTTCATCCATTTTAGGAAATTTCGCCACATTGACATGCTTCTTAGGTACCACTAGTGATGGTACATAGACGTGTACCATTGTGCACACACCATTCCACAGGGGAGGCAGTGTAGGGTATGCCTTTTCTCCACAGGCCCAATAATGGTCCATTATTACTGCTGTTCCCGCTCCCCCCTCAGGTAACTCCATCACGCTTGCACAATTGGTGTTATATCCTACGTCCACCTCTCCTTTATGCTGGTAGCATACCTTGGGCGCAGTCAATGGTAGTATTGTTATTGGGTCTTCATCTTCTTCTACCCACGTGAGCATTGGTACATACTTGATCCACGTCGTCCAACATCGGTGATTGTGTGTCTCGATAGTTGAGATAGTTTCTTTTGTTACCATGTTGCTGCCAATTACTCCTATCTCCCAGCTGTTGTCCAGATACACCTTTCCTGTTATCGTCACCAGCGGCCTCTCCCAGCATCCTTGTTTACCCGGAACTTCAGTGGCGTACCAATCACATGGTAGATACTGCAGTGTTACTTTCTTTGTTTCTCCTTTTGCAGGGCCACTTGTTATGTATTTGAATGCTTCAGCATGTAAACTGGTCTTGTGATAACTCAAATAGGTCTTGAGGAAGTTGTTTTCATATGGGTATGAGTCTCGTGTTTTCCATGTCATGTGCACTACTGTTCCTTGAAATCTTCCTTTCGTTTGGAACAGTGCCAAGTATATTATGCACTGTGCTGTCTTTTCATCTATTTCTGTGGCAACAAATGTTCGTGAAGTGCTCATGGCGTATGGTATTAATGAGCAAACGTAGCAGCTATCCTCAGTTGTCTGCTTACCAATGCGGGTCATGTGTTGGTACCATATGTTGTTTGTGACGTGTGCTGAATCTTGTATATAATTATCAATACCTTTATTGTCTGAGTATGTGCTGCGTTTAACTCTATTTTGCTTGGGTGCAATGTTACTATTACCACCTGACGTAACACCTGTTGCAGCAGGGAACGGGGGTATATTAGGTTTGGGTGCAGCAATAAAATTGATAGCATAGCTGTACTGCCAGACAGAGGCAGCCAAGAACCCGGTGATCATAAAAATCCCTATTATTTTTATTACATATGCTAATCTCACCGGCATTTTGCTCTTACCTTGCTGCAGTCCTGGCAGCGTATTCTTGCGACGTTAAAGTTGCCCGCCTAAAAATTCTCAAAAATGCTTGTTATTAAATGTTAGTTTTGTTTCCTTTAAGCTCTCCCTATCAAATAGTCATTCAGTGCCCAGGCGAAGAGCTGCTCCCACGCTACTCTAAGTGATCGGTCTCTTAGGACCGGCAAGTATGGGCGGAGGTGGGGCATGGAATATTCTATGGCCAGGAGGAAGGCTGTGTAGTAGACACGTACCCTTCTCCTTTTTAGGTATGTTGGCCTTTTTATTTCGTATACAAATTGGTGTGACAATTCTTCTGGGTAGTTATCGTCTGGGAGTACCATCTACGCCTGGACAGTGAACTTGTTAGTTAGCCTTTTCTTGACAATACAATATTACGCAGTTCCTGTATGTGCGAGAGAAAAAGAGAACATTCACGTGTTTACATGTGTATTTGTGCAGGCAATGTCTTTCAGTTTAAGTTAAAATTGTACTTGGGAGTCAATGGGCGGGGGGTTTGGGCTCAGATGTCGGAAGTATTTTTACTCTTTGAACGTGTGACAATGGGGTGGGCAGTATGGGGATCACCCCTTTCTTCGTCAGTTATTGTCTCCGGGGTAGCTGGGTAGTGGCACGGTAAGGGAACAATTGGGTCGTTGTCTGTGGTGGAACTTCCTTCCGCTGTCGGGGATGTTGTTGCTGTTCTTCCAATGGACCTGTCGTTGGCGCTGGGGCGGGTCTGCAGTTTGTAGATCTTTACATCATGTAGGTGGTTCCAGGCACGCTTGTCCTTTAGTTTTACTGCTCTTGTTGATACGTCCTCTACCAGATGGGGGCCGGTGAACCTCTTATCGTTCCATTTTCTATTGAAATTGCGAAGTAGCACGTGGTCACCTTTGGCAAGTTTGCACAAGTTCTCCTTTTCCAATTCTGTACTTGCGCCTTCTTCTTGATTGCTGGTAGACCCGCCCCGTGTGCGCTCGAGCTGTTGAGACACAAACACGACACTAGTAATCAAAGAAGACACATATTGATACATTTCATCACCTAACACACTCGCTGAACTTTCGTGGTCAGTGAATGCCCTTGACGTTGGGGTTAGGGGAAGGTGCATTTGACGTCCAGTAACCACCTCGTGAGGGGTGAGGTGGTGGTCGGACCCTGGCCTATTCCTTAATTCGAATAGGGCTAACGGAAGGCAATACAACCAACTTTTCTTTGTTGTTTGTTGTATTTTTGCAATTGCCTCCTTCAATAAGCCATTCAGGCGTTCACATACACCATTAGCCTGTGGGTGGTATGCACATGCAAATTTGTGTTTTATGCTCAGCAGGGATGTGATATGCTGGAACATTTCGTTTGCGAAATGCGGGCCATTGTCTGATCTTAACACCTCGCACACTCCCCACCTGGGGAAGACCTCCCTTACTAGGAATTTGGCTGCTCTAAATGCATCTGGGTGTGAACAGGGCCCTGCTTCAATCCACCTAGAAAATGGGCATACTACTACAATCATATACCTATTACCTTGACATATGTTGATCATATCAACATAGTCAATGTGAAGGTGCCGAAAAGGTCCTTCTGGCCGGGGTATGGTACCTCTTATCACTTTTAGAGTATGACCGGCCGTAAACTGTTGACATGTGAGACAATTGCTGATAAAATTGACACATGAGAATTTAACTCAGGACAAAACCAATCTTCTCTAATTCGTGCTGCAATTATTTCCTTGCCTGTATGGGCTGGGTGATGTAATTGGCTCAGGGCGGTATTTAAGAGTGCCAACGATATTACAACTTTCCCAGTGCCACCCTGGCACCATAGTGCGTCGGTTGGTGACATTGTACATCCTCTTTTTACCCATATTTCTTTTTCGGCCATTGGTGCAGCCGCTTGTAGCTCCATAATCTGTGTGGCTGGGAGATGGGTGTACCCTTCTCTTATTAACATCTCCCTAGCCATTCCCCTCCCTCTCCCTCTCTGTGAGTCTGTGGGGTTCCATATCTCACCAAAGTATGCAGCATATTTCGCATGTGCGTCTGCTGCTGCATTCCCTTTTGAGACGTGGTCTTCACCATTGGTGTGTGCGGTGCATTTGACTAGGGCTAGTTCTTGGGGGTCGTTTATTACTTCAATTAGTTCAGCCAACATGAGGGCATGTTGCACTGGAGTGCCATCAGCTCTCCTAAACCCTCTTCTTCTCCATTTTGATAACCCTGAGTGGACAGTGGATGTAACATATGCACTGTCGGAATATATGGTTACTCGTTTGTTAAAACTTTCCTTTAATGCCAATATTAGTGCAACCAGTTCCGCGGCTTGAGCAGAGTAATGCTGTGGTAATTGTACACACTTCATAGCCACACACACCGGCGCCTCCATCATTTTTACTACTGCTGCCCCAGTCCTTCGTATCCCATCTCCTTGATCAATAGTTGATGACCCATCAATAAACAAAAGCTCACCTCCCTCTAGTGCGTTTTCTTCAACTTTTCTAGTACATGAGTACATTTCAGTTATTTGGGTGCAGTCGTGGGCGTAATCTCCCTCCTCAATTACTTCTGCTAGGAACCTTGCAGGGTTAACCGTGCTACATCTAACAATTGCTAGTTCAGCTCTAGACAAAATGATCTCATAACCTGATGCCCTCTGTGTCGTTAGTGTGGACTTGGGTTTATTCAATATTGCAAATAGTGCATGTTCCACAAACAGTGTAGTTGGACACCCCATGGTTATTGCTGATGCTTTTTCCACTGCAAAAGCAGCTGCAGCGAGACCTTGTTCGCAAGGGAAGTGGCCTAACATCACAGGGTCTAAGTGACCGCTGTAAAATGCTACTGGTTTATAGCCCATGCTCGTTTTTTGGGCCAATACTGCTTTCATCACTGCTGAGTCGCAATGTGAAAATATAAAAAAGCGTCGCTCATAGTCTGGGGATGCCAGTACTGGAGCAGTTGATATCGCGTCTTTCAATTCGTCAAAGGCCTCCCTCATTTCCATAGTCCACCCCAACTTTTTCTCCCCTTTATTGGCATCCCTCAAACCCTCAAGCAGGGGTCCTATGTATGAACTGTAATCAAATACCCATGCTCTACAGTAGTTGCACAGTCCCAGAAACTGCTGCAGTTCTCTCACAGTCTGTGGCACGGGAGTACTTGAAATGGCCTGTGCTCTTTGTGGTGCAATCTTTCTTCCATGTTGGGATATCAGTTGGCCAATGTAAAGTACCTGTTCCTGACAGTATTGTATCTTTTCCATGTCTACCTTGTACCCCTTTTCAGCCAATATTGTCAACATTTTTAAGGAGTCCTCTCTACATTTACTTTCGTTTGTACTGCAAATTATTATGTCATCCACATACTGTAACACTGTGCTTTCCACCTCAACGTTACCCAAATCCATCTGTATTACTCTATTGAAAATTGAGGGTGATTCACAATACCCCTGTGGTAATCTGGTATGTTTCCACTTTGTATTTCGGTAAGTGAAGCTTGTCAAATCTTGTGAGTCTGGGTGTAATGGTATTGAGAAAAAAGCATTTTTAAGGTCAATCACTGTAAATCGTGATGCTTCTGCTGGAATGCCACACAATATTGTGGCCGGGTTTGCTGTTACTGGATACTCTGCTTCTACTATGTTGTTCAAGGGCCTGAGGTCCTGTATGAAGCGCCAAGACCCCCCTTTAGCCTTGCGCACCGGGTACACAGCTGTGTTACATGGTGATTCTGAGGGGACCAATATGCCATTGTTTATAAGGGCCGTTATGGTTTCATATATGCCCTCATCTGCCTCTTTTGACAATGGGTACTGTTTCACTCTTGGTAGTATGGCACCTTTTTTCAATTTTATCCTTACACCCCCTATGCTTTTTATGCATCCCACGTCATAAGGGCTAATAGTCCATAATGATTTGGGCACCTTTGACATATCCTCCTTAAAGAATGGGACTGGGGTGCCTGCGGGTGCCTCAAGTGCCATTGCAATTTTCTGTGCTATTTGTTTGTGAGCCACTCTTAGCCATATTTCTACACTCATCATGAACACCATTTCACCTTCCTCCTTTTCTTCTGAGAACAGCTCTTCATCTGACACCTGGGTCAGCCTACATCCTTCTGCTAGTGCTATCACTGCCCTCCATGCTCTCCCTTCTTTATCTTGGGCGTGCACAGCAACATAATCAGCTGTTGCAATAATGCTCTCGATGTCCATTACAAACACCTTTCCTTCTGGTTCATTAACTGGTGTTTCTGGTCGGAACAGATAGGCTGCTGGCCTCCTCCATATCTTCCCTTCTATCCCTGGCATCCATGCAAATGCCATGTCTGTGCCATACTGGAATAGCTCGCCATCTACTGGCTCCGCCCTAATCGCTGTCTGTCCACAGTATGCTTGCATAATCTGTCGTGCTGCGAGCATGTTAATCCCTGGAGTAGAGCAAATTATGCCATCCTCTGTAAAGGAGATCGTCATATTCAACCTGTTCATTATGTCCCTCCCCAGTATATTTACTGGTGAGGCACTATAATACAAAAGTGGAACTGACAGATCATAATCTCCAATAGATAAGGGAACGTTATCAGTAAATGGAACCAACCCTTTAGCCCCAGAAAATCCTTGGGTGTTCATGGCTTCGCCTGACATCTTAAATTTACCTTCCCTTATGCAAGACCGGGTTGCCCCGGTGTCAACAAGGAATGATAATTTTTTGTCACCTATCGTTACCTCTATGCGTGGCTCCTCCGCACTATTAGGTGTTACTGACAGGATGGGACACACCAAGGCCGTCTGTGGGCTGTCCTATTGGGGGTACAATGATTGGCCATTCCCTGTGTAAGGGTTGTGTCCCAACACCGTCACCCTACCCAATTGTGTTTGTTGAGTTTGGGGTGGTTGTATTAACGCTACTTGTTGTTGTGGCAGTGGCAGTTGTTGTGTTATTTGTTGTTGTGGCAGTGAATATGTTTGTGGCTGCTGTTGTGTTGTTTGTTGTTGTGGGTCACTTCCTTGTTGTGACATCTGCTGTTGTTGTATGCCCTGCTGTTCTTGTGAGGTCCTAGGTTGTGCTTGTTCATTCCATGCTGGTGTTCCTGGCCTGACCCTACACGTACGTGACATGTGTCCTAATAGTCTGCAGTTCCAACACACGGGTGGTTCCCTGCTTTGTCATGGGAAGCTCCCTGTGTTGTCCTGGTATACGGGTTGCCCTGTGGGGTAGGAATGTCTAAGTCCCCCCGCCTGTTGTTGTGTATTATATCCGTATCCTCTCCCTCTCATAAATCCTCCTCTCCCCCTGTTATAACTATAATACCCAGTTCCTTGCATTGGGTACCCTCCTCCCATGTTTGGTGCGTGTAATTGCAGAGGCGGCACTTGCTGTATTACACTTTGTGGAGGTGCTATTTGAGCGGGATCTTGTGCAGCCACTACTTGCGTGGGGCTTTGGGCCATTGGTGTGGGCGTAGTTATTAGTGCCCCTTCCATTGTGTATTTAGTAAGTTTTTTCTGTACTAGTTTGGCCTCTTCTGTTTTCCTGTCCTCTTCCTTTTGTTTCATTTTTCCTTGCCATGTCCTGCAGTGATGTACTATAGTCAGTTGTATTTCTGGCCATGGTTTTGCTTCCATTCCCACTACTTTCTTTAGTTGTTTCTGAACTCCTTCTGGGAGCCCTTGTACTAGTATATGATAAAATATGGCTGGTGTTTTGTCCCATTGTTCTCTAGTTTCCATGCGCCACTTCTCTTGAATATCCTGGATATAATCAACAGGATCCTCATTCTCACGCATCTTACGGGAAGTAATGGCTCCTATGTCTGATGTGTCTGGGTACTGTACTCTCAGTGCCTGCCATAGCGCATGTCTGCAGTTTACAAATGGTGCCCCATCATGCGATGTGTTCGTTATTGTTACCCCATGGAATCCCGCTCTCTTCCAAATGTCATCCGCTCTATCCCCTAATATTGATATTAACAGGCCCTTCACATCTCCTACTGCTAGCTTCTGTCCTGCGGTGTGTTTTTCCATTTCATATATCCACTTACCCGCACCTCCACTTAGTGATGGGAGCCTACATTTTATATTTTCTTTATCCGTATGTTTCCAAGGTACATACTGTGGTCTAACCCCTCCTCTCTCCAACAGTGGCATCAAGTTGTGTCTTGTGTCCCCCTTTACGTTCCATAATATCGAGTCCTCACACCCCTCCTCTTCTCCCGTTTCCTTTACCTCTTCAAGTTCGTCCTTATTACCCCTGCTCCTACCTCCTTCTCCGTCCTTTCCCCTTTTTTCATCATTTCCTGTGTTTAATGTGGGCATGTTTATTTGTCTGTCTTGTCTGCGACTAGGGAGGTCTCTAAGCCGACATGCATAGGGAGTCAGTTGGTCCATGAAGGGCGCGAGCTTTATTGTGCGCAGCGAACGTGTGGCGGTTGAGCATGTAGGGTGCGATGGGGGAGGGCGTGATGGAGATGGGGATGGCGTGGTTTCATGGGTTTGTTTTTCCACTAGTTTTTGCACCCCCTCTTCACTTCTCTCCAACTTCTCCCTTCTCCTACTGATCCATGGCGAGTCTATGTTTGTTCGAGTGAGGTATAGCTTATCTAAGCTTTCCCTTTCACTCTTTCTTCCTTCCCTCTCTACTCCTTCTTCCTCCTCACTGCAAAAGTCAGTCATAAAGGGTATCCCCCACTCTGCCTTTTTCCCTTTTATTGTTACTGTTTCTAAGTCTATTAGGTCCATTTCTCCTTTTCCTTTGTTATCAACTGCTCCCCCTAGTGCTGATGTTGTTGCTACTTCTCTACTTCTATATAAATCCCCCCATTTTTCACTCTCCCTACTCCTCCCTTCTCTTTCTCCTTCACTCCTCTCCTCCATCTCCCTACTATTTTCCTCCCTTTTCCTTTTTAATTCCTCCATCACTTCGTTGCTCATCTGTTCCAATATTCTTTCATCCTCTTTCTTCCTTTCCCATTTCACCCTTTCTCTTTCTATTACTTTCCCCTCTTCATATTTCTTAGCTGTCTCTGATAGTACCCTCCTCCTCCATATTGCCATTTCCTTTTCCTTTTCTTCTTCTTCCTTCTTCTTTTCTCTCAGCACTACTCTTGACACCCTGTCTGCTGCTGCTTTTACCCTTTCAGCTTCTCTCCTTTGTTCCTCATTTCGTTCCCTTAATTTGTCCAATTCGTCCTTACCTTCTTTCCTTTTCCTCACTCTCTCTCTTTCCTCCCTCTCAAGCTGTTTGATCAATTCATTCTGCTCATCCCTTAGTTTAGCTAACCTTTCCTCCAAAATCTCTTCCCTTTGTCGTAATAGCTCCTCCCCCCTCATCTCACTCTCTCTTGTACTATCCTCGTCTGTTCTCTTTACTACCTCCCTCTCTTCTCCAGTTAGTGAACCTCGTAATTTTAATAATATCTGTGCAGCTACCCACTCATCATTTCCTATCTCTACAGTCTGCTCTTCTCCAATCCTCCCCTCCCCCATTGGTATCTTCCTATGAGCCACATATGGTGGAGGGCTGTATGCCGGGTTCGAGTATCCTTCAGCCGCCCTTAACTGTCCTTCTATTTCTCCTAATTCTCTTAAAGGGTACAACCCTCCTCCCTCTGTTTTCACTCCCGGTGTAATGGGTATCTCATTGCTCGGTTCCTTTTTTATGTCGTCTGATTTATCAATCTTTTCTCCTCCCTGTCCTCCGTTCCTCATATTCTTTGTGCTCTCACACCCCTCTTCCCCATCCGTTCCTTCTTTCTTAATCTCCTTTTCTTCCGGTGTTTCCCCCATAGTGAACATTCCATTTGGTCCTGGTCGGGACCCCTGGAACATCCTCCATAAGTTAAACACCTCCACATGGTTTGCCAACTTCTTCCCCTTGTATGTATTGTGCAGATGGTTTAGCAGTGAATGTTGGGCATATGGATCGAAACTACCATTAGGTGGCCATGGTGTTAACATTTTGTTGTCCGTCCCCTGGGTCCACTCTATACTGTACTTAATTAATTTCTCCCTATGGGGTGGGAGTGTGGTGCATATGTGTTGTAGTGGGGTAGTGAGGGTGTTCCCCCACCCTCCCGACCCTGTCCCGTATGACATAGTGGCGCTCCCCTTGTTACCCTTCCCTTCACTAGCAGTTTACAATATACAACCTTATATTGTTTACCTGGCCCCGCAAGTGTGGGGACTTACGACAATCCTTTTACAGAATATGCAGTAAAACTTATTAAAAACATAGAACAAAATATATATATGTATCATTTTATATTGTATATTCCTTCCCCTACGGTCCCCTGCGGCCGAAGCGCACGCAGCCCCCTGCGGCTGCGTACCCCTTACGACGCTCTTATACAGTCGTCCTGTTTCCCCGTTCTCCTCCTCCTTTTACACTTGCCGTGGCCGGCGTTCTCCGTGCACAGCCACGCCCCTCTCCCCTTCTCCTCTTCCGCTCCACTCGTCTATCGTTTATTTGCGTATCCGCTCCCTTATCATATTTCTCTTCCCCACCATTCTCAAAAGTTCCTTGTGCTCGCTATATCCTATTAAATCCCTACTGGTGACGTCACCGATTTCTTCGAGCTACTGGTACATTCTTATTATGTTCTTTAAGTTGAAAATACACTTGCAATCTACCCCGCTAACCCTACAGCTGTCTTCCTGTCTCTCCTGGAACAAGGGAATCAAATCAATAATATAATCGGACTGCGCACACTGCGTCGCCTCGCGTGTGATACGCCCCTCAACAGGGGGGCTTAACCAGCCAATTATCTTCTGTATTGGGCAACTAAGCAACTAGCTACCGTCTACAGGGAAACGTCATCTACCTATCGAGTTTCTTGCTCGAACAATAGGGATCCTCGTCTACTCATTGATCAATAAATGCCACACACCCACCCTCACACGTAGTCCCGACTTAGGCCAATCAGTGTCTTTACGAGCGGCCGCACGTGATGTTTTCGTGCCCCGCCCCCCTCTTTCGCGTAACGTAGCCGACTGCTCTCGCACTCGTTTCGCTACCATTCATTCCATTTCCAACAGTTGTTATACCTTCGCCGCGCATCTGCACAACACCTCCCTCCTCCCTTATTTACTTCCTCCCCCTCCCTCACAATTTCACATTGCTTGTTGTGCGTGTCATGCTCACCAAGTTCTCTCGATGCAGGGCCGCTCGACTGCGTGCACCCCTCCAAGCGGCTCGCCACCTCCCCTCGTCTGGACCACGTCTGGACACTCGCCGACCGCGGGCGGGATACTTCTCAACCGGCTCCCGAGGGCCAATATCCGGATTGCGCTGTCCGGTCTTCTCGCAGCTCCGCGATGGTCCTGTAGTCCTCAGAAGGGGGCAGCGGCAGAGGGGGCCACGCCGCCGGGCCTCCTCGCAACGGGAGTGCCTGGAAAAAGTAAAAAAAAAAAAAAAAAAAAAAGTCGATCTTAAACAGATCTCAGCAGTGCCTCCAACTTGTCGGGGGGAAATTCTGCCGGGGTCGGCCGGGCCGTCCGCAGACCTCCGGGCAGGGAGGCCCCAACTCCTCCCGTATATCCCAGTTGAGATAGAGTATGAGACACACACAAGGAGCAAGGTGACTCTGCTGTTTATTAGACAAAACGGCAGGGATGGGTCAAGGAGCGTACGCGTTCGTCCTGACACACACACAATCGTGGGGCTCGCAGGCCCTTTTACTGTATTATGACGCGCTACTTGCGTCACTTCAGAAAGTTAACAAAAAACCTATCGCCACTCTTAATTGGTTGCTCGAGTGGTAGGGTTAGTATAGCACACATATAGAGAACGATGTTAGTGGACAAAGGGTAGTCAGGTGGTATATCTGGGTTGTCCCTACAATTAGATACATGAGAATTGTTACATGATGACTCCTGGGGATTGGTTAACATTACTGACGTCAGTGATAGGAGCCCCATGTTCTGATTGGTGCGCCCGTGAGCTTCCCAGCCTGGGACCACCGCTGTTCCCAGCTCTCGGTGTACCTGCAAGTTGCAACAATGTTTCACTATGGGTACGTGCAGACAATGTGAGGACTTATTCATAGCTGGAAGGCTGACCGCTCCCACTGTCGCAGATGTCCATTGAGCCTTTCATGTGTATCTGCCTGTGTCCCGTAGCGATAGATCCAGACGCCTCTACTCTCCTGGGTTTGGCATCTCGTCAGGTTCGGCTTGGTCATGTGGGGAGGGACCGTGAAAGAGGCAGAATTCTGCACAATTAATATTGTTTTTCCACTGCGCGTCTGGTTTAATTTGCCGGTGTGACTTTAACGTTGGTGCGCGGAGTACGAGGTTGCAACATCGTACCTTTGATGATTTGTTCTTGGAATGTGGGTTTGCAACATTGCGACCTTGGCTGATTGCTCCACCGGGCTCTTTCTGCAGGATCAGCAACCTGACTCTTGCTTTGTTAATGTCCACGGGAGCTCTTGTTTGAGGCCTACTCGGGCCTGGTGCATAAGCAGTCCGTTTGGTGCATAGGTGCTTTAGGTTATAGTAGCATATAGTTCCATGACCAGTATCGTGTCTCCATTATACCTCTCATGGTGGTAACGGGTTTCAAGAGAAGCGTGAGCAAGCGTTATAGATGAGTTCATGACGCGTCTTGCGTTTCTGCATTCTGAAAGCCTATGTAAAAATAATAAAGATGCACGTCCGTGAATATGCCTGTCACCTACGTCATAGCACTGAGTATATTCTTCGTGTAGATTGGTGTGGGAATGTTCAGTGTGTATATTTGTACAGATGTGCTTCCCGTTGTCTAGGTCGTCATGGCATCTCTAATGACGTGTAGATTTTAGTCTAGCTGATCCGTGCCGCAGGTGTCGGCATGGCCAGTGCGGGCTGCTGGGCAGGCAGATGGACACATCCGTATGTTCCTGTACCAGGGTACCTGGTCGTCTGGTAAATGGACAAACTCTTCTCGCGGCGGGTGTCTGGGTCGTGACCCTCTGGGCCAAGCGCGAGAGGTGAAGGACGGGAGCCTGGTCTTCCATTCTCCCACTTCACCCCCACTCATGTCTCCCACCACCCCCACCCCCCAGCATCCAGGGGCACCCTCCACCAGGCTCCCACTCATGTCTACCACCACCACCACCCCCCAGCATCCAGGGGCAGCCTCCACCAGGCCCCCACTCATGTCCAACTCATATCCCCCTGCACCCCCACCCCCCAGCCGTGCGATTTGCCTGGGTACGTGTATCCATGGGGTGCACGGGTAGTCTCCCATGCGATACCATCAGGGTACGTGTATTATGGGTCCGCGTGAACTTCCACACGCGATACCAGCAGGCTAGGTTTTTTACGGGGTTCGCGGAAGTTCCACACGTGATTGCCCTGGGTACGTGTATTTCGGGGTGCACGTGAACTTCCACACGCGACTGGGCCTGTGAGAGTGGGGTACGTGTATTCCAGGGGTGGCCGGGAATATTCACTCGCGACTGGGCCTGGGAGAGCCCGAATTTTCACTCCCAGAACCAGCCTTTTTGGGATGCCTGATGACCAGGTGTATGGGAGGTACAGGTTTCCACCACACATAATACTGGACCTGGTCAGTGAGTGGGAGGATGACCTCACATCACCCACCCTGTGCTTCCAAGCACTCAACCCCCTGGAGAAGGTCCTCAATGTACTGCACTTCTTGGCCACTGGATCATTTCAGCGGACAAGTGCCATAGTGGGTGCGGTGTCACAGGCCACGCAGTCATGCTGCCTACACCTGGTCTTGAACATCATCACTGCACGCCCATTAATCCGTAGGCACATATACCTGCCCAGGACACCTGCAGAAAGGCAGGCTGCCGCCCTCGATTTCTACGGTGTGGCACAATTCCCCAAAGTGCTAGGTGCCATTGACTGCACCCATGTGGCACTACGTCCCCCCAGGGCATCTGAGCACATCTATATGAACCGCAAGCACTGGCATTCCATCAATGTGCAAGTAGTATGTAATGCCAAGGGAATCATCACCTCAGTATATGCCAACTATCCAGGGTCCACCCACGACAGCTTAATTTACCGAATGCCTACCCTAAACCGGGACCTAGAAGCTGGGCGGCATGGCGATACATGGCTGCTTGGTGAGTATGAATGCCACTGCACATGCATGCATGTCAGATGCAGAGTTATGTCACTACCCCACTAATGATACCCATCACCTCCTCACCAGGGGACAGTGCCTACCCTCTGAGCACCCACATGATGATGCCAATTCGGAACCCCATCACGCCTCCCGAGGTAAGATACAACACAGCCCATATTGCAACCCGGGGCATAGTGGAGCGCACATTCGGAGTGCTCAAGTCACGCTTTCGCTCCCTTGACCGTTCTAGCGGGCAGCTGTTATATGCGCCCCCAGTAGTGTGCAGGATCATAGTGGCAGCATGTGTCCTGCAGAATGTTGCAACACGCCGGGGCCTGGCTGTGGACATGGTGGTGCCCTCACATCCCCAACCACATGCACGCCCTCTGCGCATGGGAGGGGAGAGGGCACGGGGTGAGGCAGCCCGTACGCAGCTGGTGGCTAATTACTTCACATAGAAATCACACCCCTGTGGAGTGCACACAGCCCTGGCACATACCATCTGATAAGCAATGATGACTCGACCTGACAATTATGACCAACAAAGGGACAGTCAACCGTCAGAACCATAGCAGCCTGAGATTGTTCATGTGGAAATGTCACAATGTGTGCATCCCTACCTACACAAACACCACCAATGCAGTGTCATCAAAAGACACACTTCCATGCTGCAGAAATGAATACCCACTTGCAAAATACTACATGAAAACAGTGCCATGTCACCCAACCCCTCCCCGGCACGGCCACACAACACATCATGGCATGTCATGCAATGTGTGAGCAAACAAACTAATCCCCACAACATGCCCCAAGTGTCACCAGCTACAGTGTCCCTAATGGAAACATGGCCACACATGAAATGCTCACAGTAATGCAGGACCTACAACCCACATTACCAAATAATTACCAAGAATACCAATCACCTACACAACCTCCAACCTACCTTAAACATGACATTACAGACTTAAAAATGTGCTAGCCTCACTACCTGATGATGCCAGCACTTCGAACACTTCCAAGTATACAGTGTTAGCACCACGCAAGAGTTTAGGTGCACTGCTTACAACATGGACTCCAGTTCCAAGGTGGACCGCCTTGTGAAGACATGAGAAATGGACCTGCAATTAGGAGGATGAGATGGATGCAGAGGCACATATCAATACACCATGCAGTGTACAATACAACAACAATATGCACTATGAATGTATACACAGTATTAACTACAGACTGCCCACACATCGAATGGGAGTCCAATGTCACCATGTACGTCAATGTCACTTGGGCACAAACTTTGCAAGCCCATGGAAACGGGAAGCAGGAGGGCTGTGTGTCACAAAAACCCAAGCATCTGAACCAAATTCATGACAAGCCTGCATGTGCCCAGCCACAATGCAGCGTATGCCCACGGGAGCCACACAAGGCAACACACTGTCCCAAAAAGAAAAAAAAAAGAAAACAAAAACAAAAACAAAAAAAATGGCCATTAATGGGCCCAGGGGGTTGGGGGAGGCCACCCAGGAGGTCCGAGGACAGGGTGCACACCAAAACCCACCTGTGTGGATCTTGCGAAAAAAAAACACCTCCATGGGCTCATGGCCTACACGGCTACCCTATTGTGGGAGAATCACTGCTGTCGCTCTCCTCACCCTCTGCAGCTGCATCAGGAGATGGTGGCACTATGGGAGGCAGCCCACGCAAAGCCCTAGTCTGTTCCTCCATGGCAGCAAGCATGCGGGTGTGGTAGGTCTCGTTCTGGAGGATAATTGTGCGGAGGTCCCCATGCAACAACTCACGGGATGCCCGGACCACTGCCCTAGTTGCCTGCAACTCAGCTGAGAGCGTACGTGTGAGACGCTCCAGCTGCTGTTCTGTCTTTCTGTTTGTTGAAGCCTCAAGCTCAACAAGAGTCGTCCCGAGGTGAAGGAGTTCCACCCTCAGGGCTTCCTTGTGGCCCTGGGACTCTATGGAAATGGCTTCCCGCAGAGTCGCCAGTGCCGCCCGCCTGTCCCTGTCGGACACCAACATGTCCTCCCTGTGTGACTGGCTGATGGAGTCTGTTGCCTGCTGTAGTCGCTCCATCAGCCTTTCGGGGGGGACAATGGAAGTGGCAACCGTATCCATGGCCTGAGCCATCATCTCTGATGATGCTGCCTGTTGGGTTGCCATACCGTATATGGATTGCTCCCATGCAGTATTGCCAGGTGACGGATGGCCACCACGTCGGCGGGCACCACACCTGTCTGGGGCAAGGCGAACTGCGCCTTGCTGTGCCGGCACTGCCTGAGGCTGCAGGACTGCATTCCCCCTCTGATCTGCTGGCCCAGGAACAGGATCAGATGTCGCGGAGTGTGACCCTGCATCCGTAACCACCAAAGGCATACCTGCCAACATTGACATCCCCATTGAGGGTTCTAACCCTGGTGCAGGTGGGTCGGACAGAACAGAATCCCTCCCAGGAACACTCACCTGCGACGGCACATAGGTCTCATCATCCGAATCAACACCTGAATACAGCTCGGGGGAGGTGCAGCCAGAGACACCCCTTGAGAGCACGACCTGCAGCAGTTGTGGGTTCTCACCCACCACCACACCACGTCCCTCACTGGTGTTCGGTCGGGCCTCAGACCCCTCCTGGGTCTGCACCATCTCCACAACCCCAGCAGTATCAAGTGCGTCATCCCCTGCAAAGACATAAAAGAAGACAAATGGAAACAGGCATTAGCACTATGGCACACAATTAGGGCTGAGAGGCTACAGAAACAGTACTTGATTGACACATGTCCCACATGACTAAAACCCTCCCATGCATGCACCGTCACTGCGTGTGAAGGGTAGGCAGATGGCACACATTGATGACACCAAGATGGAAGATGAACACATTTTCTGCATGCTGCCTAGCAGTGGCATCACACATTGGCCAGTGATTGGCAGGTCAAATACACATGCCATCACACAGATGGCATGTACCCTAGCCATAAAGTGAAGAGGGAGAGGAGGGCACCAATTGTTCATTCAGTCCAGTTTGCTCATGAAATTGATTTTTTCATTGAAATGGTTCAAATGTTTAATCTGGAGCTGCCAGTCCAAAATGGTCCTATAGCACAGGGACATGTCTAAACAAATCATGTCAAGGAAACAAAGCCAGTCCACTGTACCATAGCCATGTCAGACATGTGACAATAGGACTGAGAAATCCAGAGTAAAAGTGGTGGTATGCAAACAATCTGCCTGAATAAACAGAGGTAAATAAGCAACAATGTTGTGGCAAGATGACACTTCAAGGGCAACTGGCGTGGTGTTGGGCTGGATGTCTAATGTTGGCAGAAGGGATGCTGCTATACCCAAATGCTGGTGCGCAGAATGTATAGGATGAGGCACATGGGTGACCCAAACCACTCAGGCACACACACCCTCACCTGGCACCCAAACAGAAGCCCTCCCACACACACCATGCACATGGATGACACACACATGCATGTGCACTCACTGGACAATGCCTCGTAATCTGCCAGTTCTCCCACGCCTTGGATCTGTTCCTCTGTGACGTAGGTCCCAGCAACCTGCTCATGTGGAGTGAGTTCTATGTCCTCTGCTGGAGACCCACCTCCAGTCACTAGAGTTGCGGCATGAATTGAGGCCAGCTTATTCTTTGCCCTGCGCTTCAGGTCATTCCAGCGCTTGTAGCATTCAGTAGCTGTGCGCCTCACTATTCCAAGGGCACTTAAGATGTCCGCAATGGTCTGCCAGTGTGCCTGACGTTGTGCAGGTGTGGTCTTGGATCCTGCAACAATCACCATTTCGCGGTCATGTGCGGACACATACTCTACAAGTGCATTCAGTTCGGCCTCATTGAAGCTGGGCTTCCTTGACGGGCTGGACTGTGTAGCCGTGTCTGGGGCATCAGCCTCTACTGGACGAGCACTCTTCCTCTTCCGCATGGAAGGTGGTGGGGATCCTGAGTGTCCTACGCCGCTCTGGACACTAGGGGCAGGAGCCCGGTGGACTCTGTACTAGGAGTGTGGGATTGCACACTCAGCATGGGAGTTGGTGCATTAGCTCAAGTGTGATGGTGTCAGGTCAGATTGGAGACAAGTATTGCTTCTGTTCTAGCATGTCATGATGCAATTTCACTTGTCCGTTTTCTATAACAATTTATTGGTTTGATCAGGGGACAACCTTATTCACCCCGCAGGAAACACTGAGTGTTCTGTCTTGCTCGGGTGGGTGCCCTCTTCTTTTCGGTTTTTCTTTTTTTCTTTTCTTTTTATCTTTTTTCATTCTTTTGCTTATTTTCATTTTCCATCAATTTAATTTTACATTATCATTATAATTTGTCAATTTGTAAACTTTCCCCTTTTTTGATGGTTTCCTTGATTTTGGTTATACAAGGTTGAATTTGGATATAGATTTAGCATCCAATTGCGATCCAAGTTGTGCTCTGATGCAACATACAGTTTTATCTATTTTTGCACAGTGTATTCACTCTAATATGTTGTGGAACACTATCAAACTAATATGCACTTTAATAGGAAATGTGGAGTATTGATGGTATGTTTTTATGCAGTTTTTATTGTAACTTCAGCACTATGTATGATGTAATTGAATATATGTTTATTAAAGATTGATGAATTTTTACTCTCCTTGACCTTATCTATCCCCTTATTTGACTCTTGTACTAACTGCAGTTTACTCCGTTGATTTGTTCTCTGGTATAATACACGTGAACCCCTTTCTCCCCTTGGTGCATATTGATTTGGTTCTCCCCTGGGTTCATGTGGTCGGGGACGCCTATTTTTTGATTACATCGTCAGGGGGAATGTCAGCATGATGGACTTGGACCGACACTGTCCTGGCTGGGTGTGTGAGAGGTGGGGTGGATGGAGCTGCAGCTGCCTACGCAGGGCAGCAGATGACCTAGCTGCCCCTGATCCACGTGGCCTGATGTCATCAACGTTCACTGGCGCACGTGGCCTAGACCTGCTGACCTGGAAGTGCCAGGTCTGGTTCCACAGTGGGCTGGTCCAACAAGGGCTGAGCATGGATGGTGTCAGCCACGTTAACCTCAACCAGGGGGGGGGCATGGGTGTCCCTGACTGCTCCTCCACACATGGGGGCTAGGGGCACCCTGCAAGTCACGGCCACGTCCACTACTGGATCCACCACGGCCACCACTTGGGGCTCGGCCACCTTTGCCACCCTTACGGCTTGTTCGCCTCCCAGCCATGGCACTGATGTTATTGTGCGTATGGGAGTCGATGTGAACTATTGTCCTGGGCAATTGGGAGTCAAAGGGGTTGGGTACCAGATGGTAATCGTACCCTAGTGCTCTAGCAAGGCTGTATGTCACCCCTGGGGAAAGATGACGGGTCACACAACGCACAGGCACCCCAAAAAAGGGAAGTAAGGTGCACGCAACCCCTCCTAGACCACGTGCATCGAAAAATAAACCTGCACTACGCTGTGGCACCCAGAAACACAAGAATGAACGTATGCGTGTCACACGCAGCCTAGAATGACCTATGAAGGGGTACGCGACACACGGGGAAAGAACAGATGTTAAATACGTGCGCGACTCACCGTCTGCCAGGAACAAAAGCGTGAAAAATATGCGCGTGTGCGCGTTGGCAACACCCCCGCCAAAAGAAGAATTGTTCGCTGTCTGAGGAGACAGGACAACAGTAGAAGGGAACGCTGTTTGAGGAAACAGGCCCAGGAAAAAGAGGAAAAGAGAAAAAGCTGTCAGAGGTAACAGGGAGTACCAACTTGAAACGCTGTGAAGTAAATCGCGTGTGAACCGACAAGAAGTACAGATTTCACCCACTCGCTCTCCATGAAAAGCACGTACAAGGAAATGGCGTTCTACACGTACCTTTTATACACATGTCACAGATGCGCATACGCGATGAGGCCATTTCCACCAATTACACGCTTTGACACTTGGACGTGTATCTTTTTTTTTACATGTGCCATTCTCTACGGCCATGCGCGTGACGTCATAGCTGCGCATGGTGGCCTTTGGGCCAATGAAATCGCGTATGCGTGCAGACGCGCTTACGTGCTAAGGGCCTTTCCTTGAATTACACGCAGACGTGCAGGACTTTTCACGTGCCAAATCACTCCGTATCAAGCTGGCCACGCGTAAGCACACGGAAGACCACGCTCCTGCCCAGAAAGCCGATTTACTGCCCCCCAGAGCCCCGAGCACCCTCCCACCTGCCATCTGCTGCTGCATGACTGCCTGCTGCCCACGTGCCCTGCCATTTGCTGCCTGCACATCAGCCAGGGGTGCTGTTGCTGTGACCACCCCTGCTGGAACCGAAGACTCCCGACTGAGATTCCATCGCTCCACAGCCCAGCCCCAGGACCCAGTTGCCCACCCACTCCTGCCTCTGGGGTTGTCATGTCGGGCACTGCAACATCTGGCACCACTGACAACCCCCTGCCAGAGAGGCAGAGGGGCACCAGCTTCAGTGCCAGGGAAGTTGGTGTCCTGGTGGAGCAAGTCCTGGGGCAGTATGATGCCCTCTACGGAAGTGTGCACGCCGACAAGGAAGGACGGACTCGGATCTGGACGGACATCGTGACTGCCATCAACGCGGAGGGGGTGGCAGTCCGCGACTTCCAACATGTCAAGAAGTGCTGGGAGGACTTCAGGTCCAGGACCCTGAACAAGGCCCGGCGCCTCTTGAGGCCAGCGGATGCTAAGGGGCGCCGGGGCCACTTGTTGGAAGATCAGATGAGGGTCCTGGAACGCATATCCCCAGCGCTCCACGTCCAGGTCCTTGAGAGGCAGACCCGTCTGGAGTCGAGCGGTAAGTGTACATGCATCATGATTGTAAGCTGTGCGTGTGGTGATGTGCCAGTAGTGTGCCGGTTGCACATCTGTTTGTATGGGGCCGAGTATGGGTGGGGGTGTACAGGACCATGAGGCTAACACATGCGAGGGCTGTCATGTGTGAGACATGGATGGTGCTTGTGTGTGTAGGCTTGCATGCCAATGCAGTTGTGTGGGCACACATGTTTGGATGAATTTGTATGTAAGTAGGCATGTTCGTGATGTCACGCATGTATGTTGTTTTCAGCTGCATGTATCAGCACTGTGTACATGTGCATGTGTGTGTATTTGACAAGGGTGCAACAGTGATGCAACATGGATGCATGTGACAGCGGGATGTGGAAGCCTGATTGGCAGATGTGACATGGATGCCCATCGGAACACTGCGACAGTTGGCTGAGGTGTACACATGCATGCAAGTGTGGTGGTGTGCGTGCATGTGTAGTGCACTCCCTGTGTTGCATGTGATGTCTGGCTCACCTTTGCCTGCTCATGCTGTTGTATGTGTATGGATGGTGCTGGCAGTTGCGATGTGGCTGTGGTATGGCTCATGTTTGCATGTAGAAATGACATGTGTTTTGCCAATTGTGATGCCATGTCTGAGGTTTGCCAATGCCACTCATGTGCAACTGTCATGTGTGTATGTGTCCATTGTACAGTGCCCTGATGCCTCTGTTTTATTTCTCTTTCTGTCTGCAGCGTCAACTGATGAAGAGGGCGGAGAAGGTGCTGTGGAGCACAGCGGCGGGGATCGCACCACCAGCCGGAGACGCAAGGCCCGGCTCCCCTCCCAGGTTGTGATCTCGTCAGGGAGTGAGGAGTCCGGTGCCGCATCCCAGGCCGCAGCTGCCGGGGGGAGGCCCAAGAGGCGGAGGTCGGAGTTGGACTCCTCGGCAGCAGAAGGGGCAGCTGGGACCCCACAGGGCCCAACGGGGGAAGACGGCACAGAGTCATCCAGGTTGGTGGGGGGTTTGGTGGAGGAGGAGGCCGTGCAAGCAACAGAGACGGGGTCTGGAGGTGGGGATTCCACTGGTGCTAGTGGTGCAGTGCAGGACCAGGGACAGGAGGCAGCACAGGTCGCCGCGGAGGTGCCTGTGTGCAACCCTGTCCCTGATCCTGTCACTGCATCATCTTGCACCAGCAGGGATGCCTACGTCCAGACCCGTTTTCACGCAGGGGATGAGCTCACGACAACTGGCCTTCCTCTGCCTGCGGACGTGGCTATCCGGGTCTGGGTTGAGCCTGTCCTGACTGGTGTGGCGTTGCGTCAACGGGCCATGCGAGGTGACCTGCAGTCTTTTCATGAGGAGACTGCACGTCATCTCGAATTGCTCGTTGACCGCGTCGGCCTATTGGGACAGGTACCCAGGCCGGATTCCTCCGTTTCATGGGGCTTGCTCAGACCCCCTCCTCAACTGAACCCCCTATGCGACAGTCATACTCTGTGCCATCTTCCCACCCATCAGTCACCTGGGTGCCCTGTGGAGCTACCTCTGACGGTGCGGCCAGGCTGGTGGAGGAGGCATCCCTGCCACAGTCGGGAGTCGGACGTCCAGCAGGGGTGGCCACATCAACGACTGCACCCCAGCCAGCGGAGGATGTGCAGGCAGCAGGCGCAGCAGCAGCAGCAACGTGGTGGGAGCCATGATGGCTCGGGGCCTTCGACATCGGAGGGGCAGGCATCGGCTGGAGGGCAGGAGGACCCAGGACGGGAAGTGTCTTCCGTGTGGCAGCGGTTGGGCCACGCCATAGATGCGGAGCGGTAGCGGGCGGAAGAGGCACGGCTCACGATGGTCAGGGCGGAGAACTCCATGCGGAGGGCCCTGAGGCGGGCCGAGTGCCTCGAGGCAATCCGCAGGGAGTTTGGGGTGAACATGTGGATGGCCCTGAGGACCCTCGGGCCATGGAGGAGGACCGCCTACAGGACATTGAGCAGGAGTTCGATGATGCCCTGGCCCGGAACATCCCGAAGTGAACCGTCGGACTAGCCCGCTGCCCTTGTAAATAGTTCTGTAGTTAGTGTTAGGTTTCCTTTGGTTTTGCATTTTTTTTGGACCTTTTGGACAATGGGCCACATTTTTGTATATATTTTCTTTTTTTTAGGTAGTGTTATTAGATAGGTTTCATTTCTTCGGTTGGGATCATGGACCCTGGATTGTTTATCTGTATATAGTTGACTTTTGGTTTTTCATTTTTTTTCATGATTTCCCCATGGAGCAATGGTTTTCGATTTTATTTTTTCATTGGATTTACTTTTGTGGACTGTGACTTTGGACACCTTTCCTTTGCATTATGATTTGTGGTTTTGCATTATTTCACGTACCTGCTGGTTTATTGTTTGTTTATTTTTGATTCAATTTATGTTGCTTTTAATACATATTTTTTCTTCAAACTTCAATGTGTAGTATCATGTCATTGGTTTCATGCTTATCATGATATGTGTTTTGACATTCAGTGACACCCATTGGGTGTATGTGAGGGACATGTGTTCATTTCCAAACCTGCAATTGGGGTTCTATCATGTTTTTGCCATTTCTAAGTGGGTGGATGCAATACTCAGGTGGGTGTTTGGCATTTGGAGGCTGACCATAAGGGCCAGGGGTCTAGATTGTGGTGACATGTTGGCTGGGGGACATGAGTGGAGGCCTGGTGGAGGCTGCCCCTGCACTGCTGGGGGGTGGGGGTGATGGGAGACATGAGTGGGGGCCTGGTGGAGGCTGCACCTGCACTGCTGGGGGGTGGGGGTGGTGGGAGACATGAGTGGGGGCCTGGTGGAGGGTGCCCCTGCACTGCTGGGGGGTGGGGGTGATAGGGAACATGAGTGGGGGCCTGGTGGAGGCTGCTCCTGCACTGCTGGGGGGTGGGGGTGGTGGGAGACATGAGTGGGGGCCTGGTGGAGGGTGCCCCTGGTGGCTGGGGGGTGGGGGTGATGGTAGACATGAGTGGGGGCCTGGTGGAGGGTGCCCCTGGTGGCTGGGGGGTGGGGTGGCAGTAGACATGAGTGGGGGCCTGGTGGAGGCTGCCCCTGCACTGCTGGGGGGTGGGGGTGATAGGGGATATGAGTGGGGGCCTGGTGGAGGCTGCTCCTGCACTGCTGGGGGGTGGGGGTGGTGGGAGACATGAGTGGGGGCCTGGTGGAGGGTGCCCCTGCACTGCAAGGGGGTGGGGGTGATGGTAGACATGAGTGGGGGCCTGGTGGAGGCTGCCCCTGCACTGCTGGGGGGTGGGGGTGGTGGGAGACATGAATGGGGGCCTGGTGGAGGGTGCCCCTGGTGGCTGTGGGGTAGGGGTGGTGGTAGACATGAGTGGGGGCCTGGTGGAGGGTGCCCCTGGTGGCTGGGGGGTGGGGGTGGTGGTAGACATGAGTGGGGGCCTGGTGGAGGCTGCCCCTGCACTGTTGGGGGTTGGGGTGATGGGAGACATGAGTGGGGGCCTGGTGGAGGGTGCCCCTGCACTGCTGGGGGGTGGGGGTGGTGGGAGACATGAGTGGGGGCCTGGTGGAGGGTGCTCCTGCACTACTGGGTTGTGGGGGTGATAGTAGACATGAGTGGGGGCCTGGTGGATGCTGCCCCTGCACTGCTGGGGGGTGGGGGTGATAGGGGACATGAGTGGGGGCCTGGTGGAGGCTGCTCCTGCACTGCTGGGGGGTGGGGGTGGTGGGAGACATGAGTGGGGGCCTGGTGGAGGGTGCCCCTGGTGGCTGGGGGGTGGGGGTGAGTGTAGACAGGAGTGGGGGCCTGATGGAGGGTGCCCCTGGTGGCTGGGGGGTGGGGGTGGTGGTAGACATTTTTGGGGGCCTGGTGGAGGCTGCCCCTGCACTGCTGGGGGGTGGGGGTGATAGGGGACATGAGTGGGGGCCTGGTGGAGGCTGCTCCTGCACTGCTGGGGGGTGGGGGTGGTGGGAGACATGAGTGGGGGCCTGGTGGAGGGTGCCCCTGGTGGCTGGGGGGTGGGGGTGAGTGTAGACAGGAGTGGGGGCCTGATGGAGGGTGCCCCTGGTGGCTGGGGGGTGGGGGTGGTGGTAGACATTTTTGGGGGCCTGGTGGAGGCTGCCCCTGCACTGCTGGGGGGTGGGGGTGATAGGGGACATGAGTGGGGGCCTGCTGGAGGGTGCCCCTGCAATGCTGGGGGGTGGTGGTGATGGTAGACATGAGTGGGGGCCTGGTGGAGGCTGCCCCTGCAATGCTGGGGGGTGGGGGTGGTGGGAGACATGAGTGGGGGCCTGGTGGAGGGTGCCCCTGGTGGCTGGGTGGTGGGGGTGGTGGTAGACATGAGTGGGGGCCTGGTGGAGGGTGCCCCTGGTGGCTGGGGGGTGGGGGTGGTGGTAGACATGAGTGGGGGCCTGGTGGAGGCTGCCCCTGCACTGCTGGGGGGTGGGGGTGATGGGAGACATGAGTGGGGGCCTGGTGGAGGCTGCCCCTGCACTGCTGGGGGGGTGGGGGTGGTGGGAGACATGAGTGGGGGCCTGGTGGAGGGTGCCCCTGGTGGCTGGGGGGTGGGGGTGGTGGTAGACATGAGTGGGGGCCTGGTGGAGGGTGCCCCTGATGGCTTGGGGGTGGGGGTGGTGGTAGACATGAGTGGGGGCGTGGTGGAGGCTGCCCCTGCACTGCTGAGGGGTGGGGGTGATGGTAGACATGAGTGGGGGCCTAGTGGAGGCTGCCCCTGCACTGCTGGGGGGTGGGGGTGATAGGCGACATGAGTGGGGGCCTGGTGGAGGCTGCTCCTGCGCTGCTTGGGGGTGGGGGTGGTGGGAGACATGAGTGGGGGCCTGGTGGAGGGTGCCCCTGCACTGCTGGGGGGTGGGGGTGATGGTAGACATGAGTGGGGGCCTGGTGGAGGGTGCCCCTGCACTGCTGGGGGGTGGGGGTGGTGGAAGACATGAGTGGGGGCCTGGTGGAGGGTGCCCCTGGTGGCTGGGGGGTGGGGGTGGTGGTAGACATGAGTGGGGGCCTGGTGGAGGGTGCCCCTGGTGGCTGGGGGGTGGGGGTGGTGGTAGACATTAGTGGGGGCCTGGTGGAGGCTGCTCCTGTACTGCTGGGGGGTGGGGTGATGGGAGACATACGTGGGGGCCTGGTGGAGGGTGCCCCTGGTGGCTGGGGGGTGGGGGTGGTGGTAGACAAGAGTGGGAGCCTGGTGGAGGGTGCCCCTGCAATGCTGGGGGGTGGGGGTGGTGGTAGACATGAGTGGGGGCCTGGTGGAGGGTGCCCCTGGTGGCTGGGGAGTGGGGGTGGTGGGAGACATGAGTGGGGGCCTGGTGGAGGCTGCCCCTGCACTGCTGGGGGCTAGGGTGTTGGTAGACATGAGTGGGGGCCTGGTGGAGGCTGCCCCTGCACTGCTGGGGGGTGGGGGTGATAGGGGACATGAATGGGGGCCTGGTGGAGGGTGCCCCTGGATGCTGGGGGGTGGGGGTGGTGGGAGACATGAGTGGGGGCCTGGTGGAGGGTGCCCCTGGTGGCTGGGGGGTGGGGGTGATGGTAGACATGAGTGGGGGCCTCGTGGAGGGTGCCCCTGGTGGCTGGGGGGTGGGGGTGGTGGTAGACATGAGTGGGGGCCTGGTGGAGGCTGCCCCTGCACTGCTGGGGGGTGGGGGTGATGGTAGACATGAGTGGGGGCCTGGTGGAGGGTGCCCCTGGTGGCTGGGGGATGGGGGTGGTGGGAGACATGAGTGGGGGCCTGGTGGAGGCTGCCCCTGCACTGCTGGGGGGTGGGGGCGATGGTAGACATGAGTGGGGGCCTGGTGGAGGCTGCCCCTGCACTGCTGGGGGGTGGGGGTGATGGGAGACATGAGTGGGGGCCTGGTGGAGGGTGCCCCTGGTGGCTGGGGGATGGGGGTGGTGGGAGACATGAGTGGGGGCCTGGTGGAAGCTGCCCCTGCACTGCTGGGGGGTGGGGGTGATGGTAGACATGAGTGGGGGCCTGGTGGAGGCTGCCCCTGCAATGCTGGGGGGTGGGGGTGATGGGAGACATGAGTGGGGGCCTGGTGGAGGCTTCCCCTGCACTGCTGGGGGGTGGGGGTGGTGGGAGACATGAGTGGGGCCCATTGTGGAGGGTACCCCTGGTGGCTGGGGGGTGGGGGTGTTGGTAGACATGAGTGGCGGCCTGGTGGAGGGTGCCCCTGCACTGCTGGGGGGTGGGGGTGGTGGTAGACATGAGTGGGGGCCTGGTGGAGGGTGCCCCTGGTGGCTGGGAGATGGGGGTGGTGGGAGACATGAGTGGGGGCCTGGTGGAGGGTACCCCTGGTGGCTGGGGGGTGGGGGTGATGGTAGACATGAGTGGGGGCCTGTTGGAGGCTGCCCCTGCACTGCTGGGGGGTGGGGGTGATGGGAGACATGAGTGGGGGCCTGGTGGAGGGTGCCCCTGCACTGCTGGGGGGTGTGGGTGGTGGGAGACATGAGTGGGGGCCTGGTGGAGGTTACCCCTGGTGGCTGGGGGTGGGGGTGGTGGTAGACATGAGTGGGGGCCTGGTGGAGGGTGCCCCTGCACTGCTGGGGGGTGGGGGTGATGGTAGACATGAGTGGGGACCTGGTGGAGGCTGCCCCTGCACTGCTGGGGGGTGGGGGTGATGGGAGACATGAGTGGGGGCCTGGTGGAGGCTGCCCCTGCACTGCTGGGGGGTGGGGGCGGTGGGAGACATGAGTGGGGGCCTGGTGGAGGGTACCCCTGGTGACTGGGGGGTGTGGGTGGTGGTAGACATGAGTGGGGGCCTGATGGAGGGTGCCCCTGTACTGCTGGGGGGTGGGGTGGTGGTAGACATGAGTGGGGGCCTGGTGGAGGGTGCCCCTGGTGGCTGGGGGATGGGGGTGGTGGGAGACATGAGTGGGGGCCTGGTGGAGGCTGCCCCTGCACTGCTGGGGGGTGGGGGCGATGGTAGACATGAGTGGGGGCCTGGTGGAGGCTGCCCCTGCACTGCTGGGGGGTGGGGGTGATGGGAGACATGAGTGGGGGCCTGGTGGAGGGTGCCCCTGGTGGCTGGGGGATGGGGGTGGTTGGAGACATGAGTGGGGGCCTGGTGGAGGCTGCCCCTGCACTGCTGGGGGGTGGGGGTGATGGTAGACATGAGTGGGGGCCTGGTGGAGGCTGCCCCTGCACTGCTGGGGGGTGGGGGTGATGGGAGACATGAGTGGGGGCCTGGTGGAGGCTGCCCCTGCACTGCTGGGGGCTGGGGGTTGTGGGAGACATGAGTGGGGGCCTGGTGGAGGATACCCCTGGTGGCTGGGGGGTGGGGTGTTGGTAGACATGAGTGGGGGCCTGGTGGAGGTTGCCCCTGCACTGCTGGGGAGTGGGGGTGGTGGTAGACATGAGTGGGGGCTTGGTGGAGGGTGCCCCTGGTGGCTGGGAGATGGGGGTGGTGGGAGACATGAGTGGGGGCCTGGTGGAGGGTACCCCTGGTGGCTGGGGGGTGGGGGTGGTGGGAGACATGAGTGGGGGCATGATGGAGGCTGCCCCTGCACTGCTGGGGGGCGGGGGTGATAGGAGACATGAGTGGGGGCCTGGTGGAGGGTGCCCCTGGTGGCTGGGAGATGGGGGTGGTGGGAGACATGAGTGGGGGCCTGGTGGAGGCTGCCCCTGCACTGCTGGGAGGTGGGGGTGATGGTAGACATGAGTGGGGGCCTGTTGGAGGCTGCCCCTGCACTGCTGGGGGGTGGGGGTGATGGGAGACATGAGTGGGGGCCTGGTGGAGGCTGCCCCTGCACTGCTGGGGGGTGTGGGTGGTGGGAGACATGAGTGGGGGCCTGGTGGAGGGTACCCCTGGTGGCTGGGGGTGGGGGTGGTGGTAGACATGAGTGGGGGCCTGGTGGAGGGTGCCCCTGCACTGCTGGGGGGTGGGGGTGGTGGTAGACATGAGTGGGGGCCTGGTGGAGGGTGCCCCTGGTGGCTGGGGGATGGGGGTGGTGGGAGACATGAGTGGGGGCCTGGTGGAGGCTGCCCCTGCACTGCTGGGGGGTAGGGGCGATGGTAGACATGAGTGGGGGCCTGGTGGAGGCTGCCCCTGCACTGTTAAGGGGTTGGGGTGATAGGGGACATGAGTGGGGGCCTGGTGGAGGGTGCCCCTGGATGCTGGGGGGTGGGGTGATGGGAGACATGAGTGGGGGCCTGGTGGAGGCTGCCCCTGGTGGCTGGGGGGTGGGGGTGATGGTAGACATGAGTGGGGGCCTGGTGGAGGGTGCCCCTGGTGGCTGGAGGGTGGGGGTGGTGGTAGACATGAGTGGGGTCCTGGTGGAGGCTGCCCCTGCACTTCTGGGGGGTGGGGGTGATGGTAGACATGAGTGGGGGCCTGGTGGAGGCTGCCCCTGCACTGCTGGGGGGTGGGGGTGATGGGAGACATGAGTGGGGGCCTGGTGGAGGCTGCCCCTGCACTGCTGGGGGGTGGGGGTGGTGGGAGACATGAGTGGGGGCCTGTTGGAGGGTGACCCTGCACTGCTGGGGGTGTGGTGATGGTAGACATGAGTGGGGGCCTGGTGGAGGCTGCCCCTGCACTGCTGGGGCGTGGGGGTGGTGGGAGACATGAGTGGGGGTCTGGTGGAGGATGCCCCTGGTGGCTGGGGGTGATGGTAGACATGAGTGGGGTCCTGGTGGAGGGTGCCCCTGGTGACTGGGGGGTGGGGGTGGTGGTAGACATGAGTGGGGGCCTGGTGGAGGCTGCCCCTGCACTGCTGGGGGGTGGGGGTGATAGGCGACATGAGTGGGGGCCTGGTGGAGGCTGCTCCTGCACTGCTGGGGGTGGGGGTGGTGGGAGACATGAGTGGGGGCCTGGTGGAGGCTGCCCCTGCACTGCTGGGGGGTGGGGGTGGTGGGAGACATGAGTGGGGGCCTGTTGGAGGGTGACCCTGCACTGCTGGGGGTGTGGTGATGGTAGACATGAGTGGGGGCCTGGTGGAGGCTGCTCCTGCACTGCTGGGGGGTGGGGGTGGTGGGAGACATGAGTGGGGGTCTGGTGGAGGATGCCCCTGGTGGCTGGGGGTGATGGTAGACATGAGTGGGGTCCTGGTGGAGGGTGCCCCTGGTGACTGGGGGGTGGGGGTGGTGGTAGACATGAGTGGGGGCCTGGTGGAGGCTGCCCCTGCACTGCTGGGGGGTGGGGGTGATAGGCGACATGAGTGGGGTCCTGGTGGAGGCTGCCCCTGCACTTCTGGGGGGTGGGGGTGATGGTAGACATGAGTGGGGGCCTGGTGGAGGCTGCCCCTGCACTGCTGGGGGGTGGGGGTGATGGGAGACATGAGTGGGGGCCTGGTGGAGGCTGCCCCTGCACTGCTGGGGGGTGGGGGTGGTGGGAGACATGAGTGGGGGCCTGTTGGAGGGTGACCCTGCACTGCTGGGGGTGTGGTGATGGTAGACATGAGTGGGGGCCTGGTGGAGGCTGCTCCTGCACTGCTGGGGGGTGGGGGTGGTGGGAGACATGAGTGGGGGTCTGGTGGAGGATGCCCCTGGTGGCTGGGGGTGATGGTAGACATGAGTGGGGTCCTGGTGGAGGGTGCCCCTGGTGACTGGGGGGTGGGGGTGGTGGTAGACATGAGTGGGGGCCTGGTGGAGGCTGCCCCTGCACTGCTGGGGGGTGGGGGTGATAGGCGACATGAGTGGGGGCCTGGTGGAGGCTGCTCCTGCACTGCTGGGGGTGGGGGTGGTGGGAGACATGAGTGGGGGCCTGGTGGAGGGTGCCCCTGCACTGCTGGGGGGTGGGGGTGATGGTAGACATGAGTGGGGGCCTGGTGGAGGCTGCCCCTGCACTGCTGGGGGGTGGGGGTGGTGGGAGACATGAGTGGGGGCCTGGTGGAGTGTGCCCCTGATGGCTGGGGGGTGGGGGTGGTGGTAGACATGAGTGGGGGCCTGGTGGAGGGTGCCCCTGGTGGCTGGGGGGTGGGGGTGGTGGTAGACATGAGTGGGGGCCTGGTGGAGGCTGCCCCTGCACTGCTGGGGGGTGGGGGTGATGGGAGACATGAGTGGGGGCCTGGTGGAGGCTGCCCCTTCACTGCTAGGGGGTGGGGGTGGTGGGAGACATGAGTGGGGGCCTGGTGGAGGGTGCCCCTGGTGGCTGGGGAGTGGGGGTGGTGGTAGACATGAGTGGGGGCCTGGTGGAGAGTGCCACTGGTGGCTGGGGGGTTGGGGTGGTGGTAGACATGAGTGGGGGCCTGGTGGAGGCTGCCCCTGCACTGCTGGAGGGTGGGGGTGATAGGGGACATGAGTGGGGGCCTGGTGGAGGCTGCCCCTGCACTGCTGGGGGGTGGGGGTGGTGGGAGAAATGAGTGGGGGCCTGGTGGAGGGTGCCCCTGGTGGCTGGGGGTGGGGGTGGTGGTAGACATGAGTGGGGGCCTGGTGCAGGGTGCCCCTGGTGGTTGGGGGGTGGGGTGGTGGGAGACATGAGTGGGGACCTGGTGGAGGCTGCCCCTGCACTGCTGGGGGTGGGGGTGATAGGGGACATGAGTGGGGGCCTGGTGGAGGCTGCTCCTGCACTGCTGGGGGGTGGGGGTGGTGGTCAACATGAGTGGGGGCCTGGTGGAGGGTGCCCCTGGTGGCTGGGGGGTGGGGGTGATGGTAGACATGAGTGGGGGCCTGGTGGAGGGTGCCCCTGGTGGCTGGGGGGTGGGGGTGGTGGTAGACATGAGTGGGGGCCTGGTGGAGGCTGCCCCTGTACTGCTGGGGGGTGGGGCTGATAGGGGACAAGAGTGGGGGCCTGGTGGAGGCTGCTCCTGCAATGCTGGGGGGTGGGGGTGGTGGGAGACATGAGTGGGGGCCTGGTGGAGGGTGCCCCTGCACTGCTGGGGTGTGGGGGTGATGGTAGACATGAGTGGGAGCCTGGTGGAGGCTGCCCCTACACTGCTGGGGGTTGGGGGTGGTGGGAGACATGAGTGGGGCCTGGTGGAGGATGCCCCTGGTGGCTGGGGCGTGGGGTTGGTGGTAGACATGAGTGGGGGCCTGGTGGAGGGTGCCCCTGCACTGCTGGGGGGTGGGGGTGATGGGAGACATGAGTGGGGGCCTGGTGGAGGCTGCCCCTGCACTGCTGGGGGGTGGGGGTGGTGGGAGACATGAGTGGGGGCCTGGTGGAGGGTGCCCCTGGTGGCTGGGGGGTGGGGGTGCTGGTAGACATGAGCGGGGGCCTGGTGGAGGGTGCCCCTGGTGGCTGGGGGGTGGGGGTGGTGGTAGACATGAGTGGGGGCCTGGTGGAGGCTGCCCCTGCACTGCTGGGGGGAGGGGGTGATAGGGGACATGAGTGGGGGCCTGGTGGAGGGTGCCCCTGCGCTGCTGGGGGGTGGGGGTGGTGGGAGACATGAGTGGGGGCCTGGTGGAGGGTGCCCCTGCACTGCTGGGTGGTGGGGTGATGGTAGACATGAGTGGGGGCCTGGTGGCGGCTGCCCCTGCACTGCTGGGGGGTGGGGGTGGTGGGAGACATGAGTGGGGGCCTGGTGGAGGGTGCCCCTGGTGGCTGGGGGGTGGGGGTGGTGGTAGACATGAGTGGGGGCCTGGTGGAGGGTGCCCCTGGTGGCTGGGGGGTGGGGGTGGTGGTAGACATGAGTGGGGGCCTGGTGGAGGCTGCCCCTGCACTGCTGGGGGGTGGGGTGATGGGAGACATGAGTGGGGGCCTGGTGGAGGCTGCCCCTGCACTGCTGGGGGGTGGGGGTGGTGGGAGACATGAGTGGGGGCCTGGTGGAGGGTGTCCCTGGTGGCTGGGGGCGGGGGTGGTGGTAGACATGAGTGGGGGCCTGGTGGAGGGTGCCCCTGGTGGCTGGGGGGTGGGGGTGGTGGTAGACATGAGTTGGGGCCTGGTGGAGGCTGCCCCTGCACTGCTGGTCGGAGGGGTGATGGTAGACATGAGTGGGGGCCTGGTGGAGGCTGCCCCTGCACTGCTGGGGGGTGGGTGTGATAGGGGACATGAGTGGGGGCCTGGTGGAGGCTGCTCCTGCACTGCTGGGGGGTGGGGTTGGTGGTTGACATGAGTGAGGGCCTGGTGGAGGGTGCCCCTGGTGGCTGGGGGGTGGGGGTGGTGGTAGACATGAGTGGGGGCCTGGTGGAGGCTGCCCTGTACTGCTGGGGAGTGGGGGTGATAGGGGACATGAGTGGGGGCCTGGTGGAGGCTGCTCCTGCACTGCTGGGGGTGGGGGTGGTGGGAGACATGAGTGGGGGTCTGGTGGAGGATGCCCCTGGTGGCTGGGGGCTGGGGGTGATGGTAGACATGAGTGGGGTCCTGGTGGAGGGTGCCCCTGGTGACTGGGGGGTGGGGGTGGTGGTAGACATGAGTGGGGGCCTGGTGGAGGCTGCCCCTGCACTGCTGGGGGGTGGGGGTGATAGGCGACATGAGTGGGGGCCTGGTGGAGGCTGCTCCTGCACTGCTGGGGGTTGGGGTGGTGGGAGACATGAGTGGGGGCCTGGTGGAGGGTGCCCCTGCACTGCTGGCGGGTGGGGGTGATGGTAGACATGAGTGGGGGCCTGGTGGAGGCTGCCCCTGCACTGCTGGGGGTTGGGGGTGGTGGGAGACATGTGTGGGGGCCTGGTGGAAGGTGCCCCTGGTGGCTGGGGGGTGGGGGTGGTGGTAGACATGAGTGGGGGCCTGGTGGAGGGTGCCCCTGGTGGCTGGGGGGTGGGGGTGGTGGTAGACATGAGTGGGGGCCTGGTGGAGGCTGCCCCTGCACTGCTGGGGGGTGGGGGTGATGGGAGACATGAGTGGGGGCCTGGTGGAGGCTGCCCCTTCACTGCTAGGGGGTGGGGGTGGTGGGAGACATGAGTGGGGGCCTGGTGGAGGGTGCCCCTGGTGGCTGGGGAGTGGGGGTGGTGGTAGACATGAGCGGGGGCCTGGTGGAGGGTGCCCCTGGTGGCTGGGGGGTGGGGGTGGTGGTAGACATGAGTGGGGGCCTGGTGGAGGCTGCCCCTGCACTGCTGGGGGGTGGGGGTGATAGGGGACATGAGTGGGGGCCTGGTGGTGGGTGCCCCTGCGCTGCTGGCGGGTGGGGGTGGTGGGAGACATGAGTGGGGGCCTGGTGGTGGGTGCCCCTGCACTGCTGGGTGGTGGGGTGATGGTAGACATGAGTGGGGGCCTGGTGGAGGCTGCCCCTGCACTGCTGGGGGGTGGGGGTGGTGGGAGACATGAGTGGGGGCCTGGTGGAGGGTGCCCCTGGTGGCTGGGGGGTGGGGGTGGTGGTAGACATGAGTGGGGGCCTGTTGGAGGGTGCCCCTGGTGGCTGGGGGTTGGGGGTGTTGTGGTAGACATGAGTGGGGGCCTGGTGGAGGCTGCCCCTGCACTGCTGGGGGGTGGGGTGATGGGAGACATGAGTGGGGGCCTGGTGGAGGCTGCCCCTGCACTGCTGGGGGGTGGGGGTGGTGGGAGACATGAGTGGGGGCCTGGTGGAGGGTGCCCCTGGTGGCTGGGGGCGGGGGTGGTGGTAGACATGAGTGGGGGCCTGGTGGAGGGTGCCCCTGGTGGCTGGGGGGTGGGGGTGGTGGTAGACATGAGTTGGGGCCTGGTGGAGGCTGCCCCTGCACTGCTGGTCGGAGGGGTGATGGTAGACATGAGTGGGGGCCTGGTGGAGGCTGCCCCTGCACTGCTGGGGGGTGGGGGTGATAGGGGACATGAGTGGGGGCCTGGTGGAGGCTGCTCCTGCACTGCTGGGGGGTGGGGTTGGTGGTTGACATGAGTGGGGGCCTGGTGGAGGGTGCCCCTGGTGGCTGGGGGGTGGGGGTGGTGGTAGACATGAGTGGGGGCCTGGTGGAGGCTTTCCTGTACTGCTGGGGGGTGGGGGTGATAGGGGACATGAGTGGGGGCCTGGTGGAGGCTGCTCCTGCACTGCTGGGGGTGGGGGTGGTGGGAGACATGAGTGGGGGTCTGGTGGAGGATGCCCCTGGTGGCTGGGGGCTGGGGGTGATGGTAGACATGAGTGGGGTCCTGGTGGAGGGTGCCCCTGGTGACTGGGGGGTGGGGGTGGTGGTAGACATGAGTGGGGGCCTGGTGGAGGCTGCCCCTGCACTGCTGGGGGGTGGGGGTGATAGGCGAAATGAGTGGGGGCCTGGTGGAGGCTGCTCCTGCACTGCTGGGGGTGGGGGTGGTGGGAGACATGAGTGGGGGCCTGGTGGAGGGTGCCCCTGCACTGCTGGGGGGTGGGGGTGATGGTAGACATGAGTGGGGGCCTGGTGGAGGCTGCCCCTGCACTGCTGGGGGGTGGGGGTGGTGGGAGACATGAGTGGGGGCCTGGTGGAAGGTGCCCCTGGTGGCTGGGGGGTGGGGGTGGTGGTAGACATGAGTGGGGGCCTGGTGGAGGGTGCCCCTGGTGGCTGGGGGGTGGGGGTGGTGGTAGACATGAGTGGGGGCCTGGTGGAGGCTGCCCCTGCACTGCTGGGGGGTGGGGGTGATGGGAGACATGAGTGGGGGCCTGGTGGAGGCTGCCCCTGCACTGCTGGGGGGTGGGGGTGGTGGGAGACATGAGTGGGGGCCTGGTGGAGGGTGCCCCTGGTGGCTGGGGAGTGGGGGTGGTGGTAGACATGAGTGGGGGCCTGGTGGAGAGTGCCACTGGTGGCTGGGGGGTTGGGGTGGTGGTAGACATGAGTGGGGGCCTGGTGGAGGCTGCCCCTGCACTGCTGGGGGGTGGGGGTGATAGGGGACATGAGTGGGGGCCTGGTGGAGGCTGCCCCTGCACTGCTGGGGGGTGGGGGTGGTGGGAGAAATGAGTGGGGGCCTGGTGGAGGGTGCCCCTGGTGGCTGGGGGTGGTGGTAGACATGAGTGGGGGCCTGGTGCAGGGTGCCCCTGGTGGTTGGGGGGTGGGGTGGTGGGAGACATGAGTGGGGACCTGGTGGAGGCTGCCCCTGCACTGCTGGGGGGTGGGGGTGATAGGGGACATGAGTGGGGGCCTGGTGGAGGCTGCTCCTGCACTGCTGGGGGGTGGGGGTGGTGGTCAACATGAGTGGGGGCCTGGTGGAGGGTGCCCCTGGTGGCTGGGGGGTGGGGATGATGGTAGACATGAGTGGGGGCCTGGTGGAGGGTGCCCCTGGTGGCTGGGGGGTGGGGGTGGTGGTAGACATGAGTGGGGGCCTGGTGGAGGCTGCCCCTGTACTGCTGGGGGGTGGGGGTGATAGGGGACAAGAGTGGGGGCCTGGTGGAGGCTGCTCCTGCACTGCTGGGGGGTGGGGGTGGTGGGAGACATGAGTGGGGGCCTGGTGGAGGGTGCCCCTGCACTGCTGGGGTGTGGGGGTGATGGTAGACATGAGTGGGAGCCTGGTGGAGGCTGCCCCTGCACTGCTGGGGGTTGGGGGTGGTGGGAGACATGAGTGGGGGCCTGGTGGAGGATGCCCCTGGTGGCTGGGGCATGGGGGTGGTGGTAGACATGAGTGGGGGCCTGGTGGATGGTGCCCCTGCACTGCTGGGGGGTGGGGGTGATGGGAGACATGAGTGGGGGCCTGGTGGAGGCTGCCCCTGCACTGCTGGGGGGTGGGGGTGGTGGGAGACATGAGTGGGGGCCTGGTGGAGGGTGCCCCTGGTGGATGGGGGGTGGGGGTGCTGGTAGACATGAGCGGGGGCCTGGTGGAGGGTGCCCCTGGTGGCTGGGGGGTGGGGGTGGTGGTAGACATGAGTGGGGGCCTGGTGGAGGCTGCCCCTGCACTGCTGGGGGGTGGGGGTGATAGGGGACATGAGTGGGGGCCTGGTGGAGGGTGCCCCTGCACTGCTGGGGGGTGGGGGTGGTGGGAGACATGAGTGGGGGCCTGGTGGAGGGTGCCCCTGCACTGCTAGGGGGTGGGGTGATGGTAGACATGAGTGGGGGCCTGGTGGAGGCTGCCCCTGCACTGCTGGGGGGTGGGGGTGGTGGGAGACATGAGTGGGGGCCTGGTGGAGGGTGCCCCTGGTTGCTGGGGGGTGGGGGTGGTGGTAGACATGAGTGGGGGCCTGGTGGAGGGTGCCCCTGGTGGCTGGGGGGTGGGGGTGGTGGTAGACATGAGTGGGGGCCTGGTGGAGGCTGCCCCTGCACTGCTGGGGGGTGGGGTGATGGGAGACATGAGTGGGGGCCTGGTGGAGGCTGCCCCTGCACTGCTGGGGGGTGGGGGTGGTGGGAGACATGAGTGGGGGCCTGGTGGAGGGTGCCCCTGGTGGCTGGGGGCGGGGGTGGTGGTAGACATGAGTGGGGGCCTGGTGGAGGGTGCCCCTGGTGGCTGGGTTGTGGGGGTGGTGGTAGACATGAGTGTGGGCCTGGTGGAGGGTGCCCCTGGTGGCTGGGGGTTGGGGGTGGTGGTAGACATGAGTTGGGGCCTGGTGGAGGCTGCCCCTGCACTGCTGGTCGGTGGGGGTGATGGTAGACATGAGTGGGGGCCTGGTGGAGGCTGCCCCTGCACTGCTGGGGGGTGGGGGTGATAGGGGACATGAGTGGGGGCCTGGTGGAGGCTGCTCCTGCACTGCTGGGGGGTGGGGTTGGTGGTCGACATGAGTGGGGGCCTGGTGGAGGGTGCCCCTGGTGGCTGGGGGGTGGGGGTGGTGGTAGACATGAGTGGGGGCCTGGTGGAGGCTGCCCTGTACTGCTGGGGGGTGGTGGTGGTGGGAGACATGAGTGGGGGCCTGGTGGAGCGTGCCCCTGCACTGCTGGGTGGTGGGGGTGATGGTAGACATGAGTGGGGGCCTGGTGGAGGGTGCCCCTGGTGGCTGGGGGGTGGGGGTGGTGGTAGACATGAGTGGGGGCCTAGTGGAGGCTGCACCTGTACTGCTGGGGGGTGGGGGTGATAGGGGACATGAGTGGGGGCCTGGTGGAGGCTGCTCCTGCACTGCTGGGGGGTGGGGGTGGTGGGAGACATGAGTGGGGGCCTGGTGGAGCGTGCCCCTGCACTGCTGGGTGGTGGGGGTGATGGTAGACATGAGTGGGGGCCTGGTGGAGGGTGCCCCTTGTGGCTGGGGGGTGGGGGTGGTGGTAGACATGAGTGGGGGCCTAGTGGAGGCTGCACCTGTACTGCTGGGGGGTGGGGGTGATAGGGGACATGAGTGGGGGCCTGGTGGAGGCTGCTCCTGCACTGCTGGGGGGTGGGGGAGGTGGGAGACATGAGTGGGGGCCTGGTGGAGGGTGCCCCTGCACTGCTGGGGGGTGGGGGTGATGGTAGACATGAGTGGGGGCCTGGTGGAGGCTGCCCCTGCACTGCTGGGGGGTGGGGGTGGTGGGAGACATGAGTGGGGGCCTGGTGGAGGGTGCCCCTGGTGGGTGGGGGTGGTGGTAGACATGAGTGGGGGCCTGGTGGAGGGTGCCCCTGCACTGCTGGGGGGTGGGGGTGATGGGAGACATGAGTGGGGGCCTGGTGGAGGCTGCCCTTGCACTGCTGGGGGGTGGGGTGGTGGGAGGCATGAGTGGGGGCCTGGTGGAGGGTGTCCCTGGTGGCTGGGGGTTGGGGGTGCTGGTAGACATGAGCGGGGGCCTGGTTTAGGGTGCCCCTGGTGGCTGCGGGGTGGGGGTGGTGGTAGACATGAGTGGGGGCCTGGTGGAGGCTGCCCCTGGTGGCTGGGGGGTGGGGGTGGTGGGAGACATGAGTGGGGGCCTGGTGGAGGGTGCCCCTGCACTGCTGGGGTGTGGGGGTGATGGTAGACATGAGTGCGGGCCTGGTGGAGGCTGCCCCTGCACTGCTGGGGGGTGGGGGTGGTGGTAGACATGAGTGGGGGCCTGGTGGAGGGTGCCCCTGGTGGCTGGGGGGTGGGGGTGGTGGTAGACATGAGAGGGGGCCTGGTGGAGGCTGCCCCTGGACTGCTGGGGGGTGGGGTGATGGGAGACATGAGTGGGGGCCTGGTGGAAGCTGCCCCTGCACTGCTGGGGGGTGGGGGTGGTGGGAGACATGAGTGGGGGCCTGGTGGAGGGTGCCCCTGGTGGCTGGGGGTGGGGGTGGTGGTAGACATGAGTGGGGGCCTGGTGGAGCGTGCCCCTGCACTGCTGGGGGGTGGGGGTGGTGGTAGACATGAGTGGGGGCATGGTGGAGGGTGCCACTGGTGGCTGGGGGGTGGGGGTGGTGGTAGACATGAGTGGGGGCCTTGTGGAGGCTGCCCCTGCACTGCTGGGGGGTGGGGGTGATGGGAGACATGAGTGGGGGCCTGGTGGAGGCTGCCCCTGCACTGCTGGGGGGTGGGGGTGGTGGGAGACATGAGTGGGGGCCTGGTGGAGGGTGCCCCTGGTGGCTGGGGGCGGGGGTGGTGGTAGACATGAGTGGGGGCCTGGTGGAGGGTGCCCCTGGTGGCTGGGGGGTGGGGGTGGTGGTAGACATGAGTGGGGGCCTGGTGGAGGGTGCCCCTGGTGGCTGGGGGTTGGGGGTGGTGGTAGACATGAGTTGGGGCCTGGTGGAGGCTGCCCCTGCACTGCTGGGCGGTGGGGGTGATGGTAGACATGAGTGGGGGCCTGGTGGAGGCTGCCCCTGCACTGCTGGGGGGTGGGGGTGATAGGGGATATGAGTGGGGGCCTGGTGGAGGCTGCTCCTGCACTGCTGGGGGGTGGGGTTGGTGGTCGACATGAGTGGGGGCCTGGTGGAGGGTGCCCCTGGTGGCTGGGGGGTGGGGGTGGTGGTAGACATGAGTGGGGGCCTGGTGGAGGCTGCCCTGTACTGCTGGGGGGTGGGGGTGATAGGGGACATGAGTGGGGGCCTGGTGGAGGCTGCTCCTGCACTGCTGGGGGGTGGGGGTGGTGGGAGACATGAGTGGGGGCCTGGTGGAGCGTGCCCCTGCACTGCTGGGTGGTGGGGGTGATGGTAGACATGAGTGGGGGCCTGGTGGAGGGTGCCCCTGGTGGCTGGGGGGTGGGGGTGGTGGTAGACATGAGTGGGGGCCTAGTGGAGGCTGCCCCTGTACTGCTGGGGGGTGGGGGTGATAGGGGACATCAGTGGGGGCCTGGTGGAGGCTGCTCCTGCACTGCTGGGGTGTGGGGGTGGTGGGAGACATGAGTGGGGGCCTGGTGGAGGGTGCCCCTGCACTGCTGGGTGGTGGGGGTGATGGTAGACATGAGTGGGGGCCTGGTGGAGGCTGCCCCTGCACTGCTGGGGGGTGGGGGTGGTGGGAGACATGAGTGGGGGCCTGGTGGAGGGTGCCCCTGGTGGGTGGGGGTGGTGGTAGACATGAGTGGGGGCCTGGTGGAGGGTGCCCCTGCACTGCTGGGGGGTGGGGGTGATTGGAGACATGAGTGGGGGCCTGGTGGAGGCTGCCCTTGCACTGCTGGGGGGTGGGGTGGTGGGAGGCATGAGTGGGGGCCTGGTGGAGGGTGCCCCTGGTGGCTGGGGGTTGGGGGTGCTGGTAGACATGAGAGGGGGCCTGGTTTAGGGTGCCCCTGGTGGCTGCGGGGTGGGGGTGGTGGTAGACATGAGTGGGGGCCTGGTGGAGGCTGCCCCTGGTGGCTGGGAGGTGGGGGTGGTGGGAGACATGAGTGGGGTCCTGGTGGAGGGTGCCCCTGCACTGCTGGGGTGTGGGGGTGATGGTAGGCATGAGTGTGGGCCTGGTGGAGGCTGCCCCTGCACTGCTGGGGGGTGGGGGTGGTGGTAGACATGAGTGGGGGCCTGGTGGAGGGTGCCCCTGGTGGCTGGGGGGTGGGGGTGGTGGTAGACATGAGAGGGGGCCTGGTGGAGGCTGCCCCTGGACTGCTGGGGGGTGGGGTGATGGGAGACATGAGTGGGGGCCTGGTGGAAGCTGCCCCTGCACTGCTGGGGGGTGGGGGTGGTGGGAGACATGAGTGGGGGCCTGGTGGAGGGTGCCCCTGGTGGCTGGGGGTGGGGGTGGTGGTAGACATGAGTGGGGGCCTGGTGGAGCGTGCCCCTGCACTGCTGGGGGGTGGGGGTGATGGTAGACATGAGTGGGGGCTTGGTGGAGGGTGCCCCTGGTGGCTGGGGGTTGGGGGTGGTGGTAGACATGAGTGGGGGCCTAGTGGAGGCTGCCCCTGTACTGCTGGGGGGTGGGGGTGATAGGGGACATGAGTGGGGGCCTGGTGGAGGCTGCTCCTGCACTGCTGGGGGTGGGGGTGGTGGGAGACATGAGTGGGGGCCTGGTGGAGGGTGCCCCTGCACTGCTGGGGGGTGGGGGTGACGGTAGACATGAGTGGGGGCCTGGTGGAGGCTGCCCCTGCACTGCTGGGGGGTGGGGGTGGTGGGAGACATGAGTGGGGGCCTGGTGGAGGGTGCCCCTGGTGTTGGGGGGTGGGGGTGGTGGTAGACATGAGTGGGGGCCTGTTGGAGGGTGCCCCTGCACTGCTGGGGGGTGGGGGTGATGTTAGACATGAGTGGGGGCCTGGTGGAGGCTGCCCCTGCACTGCTGGGGGGTGGGGTGGTGGGAGACATGAGTGGGGGCCTGGTGGAGGGTGCCCCTGGTGGATGGGGGGTGGGGGTGCTGGTAGACATGAGCGGGGGCCTGGTTTAGGGTGCCCCTGGTGGCTGCGGGGTGGGGGTGGTGGTAGACATGAGTGGGGGCCTGGTGGAGGCTGCCCCTGGTGGCTGGGGGGTGGTGGGAGACATGAGTGGAGGCCTGGTGGAGGGTGCCCCTGCACTGCTGGGGGGTGGGGGTGATGGTAGACATGAGTGGGGGCCTGGTGGAGGCTGCCCCTGCACTGCTGGGGGGCGGGGGGTGGGAGACATGAGTGGGGGCCTGGTGGAGGCTGCCCCTGCACTGCTGGGGGGTGGGGGTGGTGGGAGACATGAGTGGGGGCCTGGTGGAGGGTGCCCCTGGTGGCTGGGGGGTGGGGGTGCTGGTAGACATGAGTGGGTGCCTGGTGGAGGCTGCCCCTGCACTGCTCAGGGGTGGGGGTGATAGGGGACATGAGTGGGGGCCTGGTGGAGGCTGCTCCTGCACTGCTGGGGGGTCGGGGTGGTGGGAGACATGAGTGGGGGCCTGGTGGAGGGTGCCCCTGCACTGCTGGGGGGTGGGGTGATGGTAGACATGAGTGGTGGCCTGGTGGAGGCTGCCCCTGCACTGCTGGGGGGTGGGGGTGGTGGGAGACATGAGTGGGGGCCTGGTGGAGGGTGCCCCTGGTGGCTGGGGGTGGGGGTGGTGGTAGACATGAGTGGGGGCCTGATGGAGGGTGCCCCTGGTGGCTGGGGGGTGGGGGTGGTGGTAGACATGAGTGGGGGCCTGGTGGAGGCTGCCCCTGCACTGCTGGGGGGTGGGGTGATGGGAGACATGAGTGGGGGCCTGGTGGAAGCTGCCCCTGCACTGCTGGGGGGTGGGGGTGGTGGGAGACATGAGTGGGGGCCTGGTGGAGAGTGCCCCTGGTGGCTGGGGGTGGGGGTGGTGGTAGACATGAGTGGGGGCCTGGTGGAGGGTGCCCCTGGTGGCTGGGGGGTGGGGGTGGTGGTAGACATGAGTGGGGGCCTGGTGGAGGGTGCCCCTGGTGGCTGGGGGGTGGGGGTGGTGGTAGACATGAGTTGGGGCCTGGTGGAGGCTGCCCCTGCACTGCTGGGCGGTGGGGTTGATGTTAGACATGAGTGGGGGCCTGGTGGAGGCTGCCCCTGCACTGCTGGGGGGTGGGGGTGATAGGGGACATGAGTGGGGGCCTGGTGGAGGCTGCCCCTGCACTGCTGGGGGCTGGGGGGGTGCGAGACATGAGTGGGGGCCTGGTGGAGAGTGCCCCTGGTGGCTGGGGGTGGGGGTGGTGGTAGACATGAGTGGGGGCCTGGTGGAGGGTGCCCCTGGTGGCTGGGGGGTGGGGGTGGTGGTAGACATGAGTGGGGGCCTGGTGGAGGGTGCCCCTGGTGGCTGGGGGTTGGGGGTGGTGGTAGACATGAGTGGGGGCCTGGTGGAGGCTGCTCCTGCACTGCTGGGGGGTGGGGGTGGTGGGAGACATGAGTGGGGGCCTGGTGGAGGGTGCCCCTGCACTGCTGGGGGGTGGGGGTGATGGTAGACATGAGTGGGGGCCTGGTGGAGGCTGCCCCTGCACTGCTGGGGGGTGGGGGGGTGCGAGACATGATTGGGGGCCTGGTGGAGGTTGCCCCTGGTGGCTGGGGGGTGGGGGTGTTTTTAGACATGAGTGGGGGCCTGGTGGAGGGTGCCCCTGGTGGCTGGGGGTGGGGGTGGTGGTAGACATGAGTGGGGGCCTGGTGGAGGCTGCCCCTGCACTGCTGGGGGGTGGGGGTGATGGGAGACATGAGTGGGGGCCTGGTGGAGGCTGCCCCTGCACTGCTGGGGGGTGGGAGTGGTGGGAGACATGAGTGGGGGCCTGGTGGAGGGTGCCCCTGGTGGCTGGGTGGTGGGGGTGGTGGTAGACATGAGTGGGGGCCGGGTGGAGGGTGCCCCTGCACTGCTGGGGGGTGGGGGTGGTGGTAGACATGAGTGGGGGCCTGGTGGAGGGTGCCCCTGGTGGCTGGGGGGTGGGGGTGGTGGGAGACATGAGTGGGGGCCAGGTGGAGGCTGCCCCTGCACTGCTGGGGGGTGGGGGTGATGGTGGACGACATGAGTGGGGGCCTGGTGGAGGCTGCCCCTGCACTGCTGGGGGGTGGGGGTGATAGGGTTCATGAGTGGGGGCCTGGTGGAGGGTGCCCCTGGACGCTGGGGGGTGGGGGTGGTGGGAGTCATGAGTGGGGGCCTGGTGGAGGGTGCCCCTAGTGGCTGGGGGGTGGGGGTGATGGTAGACATGAGTGGGGGCCCTGGTGGAGGGTGCCCCTGGGGGGTGGGGGTGGTGGTAGACATGAGTTGGGGCCTGGTAGAGGCTGCCCCTGCACTGCTGGGGGGTGGGGGTGATGGTAGACATGAGTGGGGGCCTGGTGGAGGCTGCCCCTGCACTGCTGGGGGGTGGGGGTGGTGGGAGACATGAGTGGGGGGCTGGTGGAGGGTGCCCCTGCACTGCTGGGGGGTGGGGGTGATGGTAGACATGTGTGGGGGCCTGGTGGAGGCTGCCCCTGCACTGCTGGGGGGTGGGGTGGTGGGAGACATGAGTGGGGGCCTGGTGGAGGCTGCCCCTGCACTGATGGGGGTTGGGGGTGGTGGGAGACATGTGTGGGGGCCTGGTGGAGGGTGCCCCTGCACTGCTGGGGGGTGGGGGTGATGGGAGACATGAGTGGGGGCCTGGTGGAGGGTGCCCCTGGCGGCTGGGGGGTGGGGGTGGTGGTAGACATGAGTGGGGGCATGGTGGAGGGTGCCCCTGGTGGCTGGGGGGTGGGGGTGGTGGGAGACATGAGTGGGGGCCTGGTGGAGGCTGCCCCTGCACTGCTGCGGGGTGGGGGTGATGGTGGACGACATGAGTGGGGGCCTGGTGGAGGCTGCCCCTGCACTGCTGGGGGGTGGGGGGGTGATAGGGGACATGAGTGGGGGCCTGGTGGAGGGTGCCCCTGGACCCTGGGGGGTGGGGGTGATGGTAGACATGAGTGGGGGCCTGGTGGAGGGTGCCCCTGGTGGCCGGGGGGTGGGGGTGATGGTAGACATGAGTGGGGGCCTGGTGGAGGGTGCCCCTGGTGGCTGGGGGGTGGGGGTGGTGGTACACATGAGTTGGGGCCTGGTGGAGGCTGCCCCTGCATTGCTGGGGGGTGGGGGTGGTGGTACACATGAGTGGGGGCCTGGTGGAGGCTGCCCCTGCACTGCTGGGGGGTGGGGGTGATGGGAGACATGAGTGGGGGTCTGGTGGAGGCTGCCCCTGCACTGCTGGGGAGTGGGGGTGGTGGGAGACATGAGTGGGGGCCTGGTGGAGGGTGCCCCTGCACTGCTGGGGGTTGATGGTGGTGGGAGACATGAGTGGGGGCCTGGTGGAGGGTGCCCCTGGTGGCTGGGGGTGGGGTGGTGGTAGACATGAGTGGGGGCCTGGTGGAGGGTGCCCCTGGTGGCTTGGGGGTGGGGGTGGTGGTAGACATGAGTTGGGGCCTGGTGGAGGCTGCCCCTGCACTGCTGGGCGGTGGGGTTGATGGTCGACATGAGTGGGGGCCTGGTGGAGGCTGCCCCTGCACTGCTGGGGGGTGGGGGTGATAGGGGACATGACGGGGGGCCTGGTGGAGGCTGCTCCTGCACTGCTGGGGGGTGGGGGTGGTGGAAGACATGAGTGGGGGCCTGGTGGAGGGTGCCCCTGCGCTGCTGGGGGGTGGGGGTGATGGCAGACATGAGTGGGGGCCTGGTGGAGGGTGCCCCTGGTGGCTGGGGGTGGGGGTGGTGGTAGACATGAGTGGGGGCCTGATGGAGGGTTCCCCTGGTGGCTGGGGGGTGGGGGTGGTGGTAGACATGAGTGGGGGCCTGGTGGAGGCTGCCCCTGCACTGCTGGGGGGTGGGGTGATGGGAGACATGAGTGGGGGCCTGGTGGAAGCTGCCCCTGCACTGCTGGGGGGTGGGGGTGGTGGGAGACATGAGTGGGGGCCTGGTGGAGAGTGCCCCTGGTGGCTGGGGGTGGGGGTGGTGGTAGACATGAGTGGGGGCCTGGTGGAGGGTGCCCCTGGTGGCTGGGGGGTGGGGGTGGTGGTAGACATGAGTGGGGGCCTGGTGGAGGGTGCCCCTGGTGGCTGGGGGGTGGGGGTGGTGGTAGACATGAGTTGGGGCCTGGTGGAGGCTGCCCCTGCACTGCTGGGCGGTGGGGTTGATGTTAGACATGAGTGGGGGCCTGGTGGAGGCTGCCCCTGCACTGCTGGGGGGTGGGGGTGATAGGGGACATGAGTGGGGGCCTGGTGGAGGCTGCCCCTGCACTGCTGGGGCCTGGGGGGGTGCGAGACATGAGTGGGGGCCTGGTGGAGAGTGCCCCTGGTGGCTGGGGGTGGGGGTGGTGGTAGACATGAGTGGGGGCCTGGTGGAGGGTGCCCCTGGTGGCTGGGGGGTGGGGGTGGTGGTAGACATGAGTGGGGGCCTGGTGGAGGGTGCCCCTGGTGGCTGGGGGTTGGGGGTGGTGGTAGACATGAGTGGGGGCCTGGTGGAGGCTGCTCCTGCACTGCTGGGGGGTGGGGGTGGTGGGAGACATGAGTGGGGGCCTGGTGGAGGGTGCCCCTGCACTGCTGGGGGGTGGGGGTGATGGTAGACATGAGTGGGGGCCTGGTGGAGGCTGCCCCTGCACTGCTGGGGGGTGGGGGGGTGCGAGACATGAGTGGGGGCCTGGTGGAGGTTGCACCTGGTGGCTGGGGGGTGGGGGTGTTTTTAGACATGAGTGGGGGCCTGGTGGAGGGTGCCCCTGGTGGCTGGGGGTGGGGGTGGTGGTAGACATGAGTGGGGGCCTGGTGGAGGCTGCCCCTGCACTGCTGGGGGGTGGGGGTGATGGGAGACATGAGTGGGGGCCTGGTGGAGGCTGCCCCTGCACTGCTGGGGGGTGGGAGTGGTGGGAGACATGAGTGGGGGCCTGGTGGAGGGTGCCCCTGGTGGCTGGGGGGTGGGGGTGGTGGTAGACATGAGTGGGGGCCGGGTGGAGGGTGCCCCTGCACTGCTGGGGGGTGGGGGTGGTGGTAGACATGAGTGGGGGCCTGGTGGAGGGTGCCCCTGGTGGCTGGGGGGTGGGGGTGGTGGGAGACATGAGTGGGGGCCAGGTGGAGGCTGCCCCTGCACTGCTGGGGGGTGGGGGTGATGGTGGACGACATGAGTGGGGGCCTGGTGGAGGCTGCCCCTGCACTGCTGGGGGGTGGGGGGTGATAGGGTTCATGAGTGGGGGCCTGGTGGAGGGTGCCCCTGGACGCTGGGGGGTGGGGGTGGTGGGAGTCATGAGTGGGGGCCTGGTGGAGGGTGCCCCTAGTGGCTGGGGGGTGGGGGTGATGGTAGACATGAGTGGGGGCCCTGGTGGAGGGTGCCCCTGGGGGGTGGGGGTGGTGGTAGACATGAGTTGGGGCCTGGTAGAGGCTGCCCCTGCACTGCTGGGGGGTGGGGGTGATGGTAGACATGAGTGGGGGCCTGGTGGAGGCTGCCCCTGCACTGCTGGGGGGTGGGGGTGGTGGGAGACATGAGTGGGGGGCTGGTGGAGGGTGCCCCTGCACTGCTGGGGGGTGGGGGTGATGGTAGACATGTGTGGGGGCCTGGTGGAGGCTGCCCCTGCACTGCTGGGGGGTGGGGTGGTGGGAGACATGAGTGGGGGCCTGGTGGAGGCTGCCCCTGCACTGATGGGGGTTGGGGGTGGTGGGAGACATGTGTGGGGGCCTGGTGGAGGGTGCCCCTGCACTGCTGGGGGGTGGGGGTGATGGGAGACATGAGTGGGGGCCTGGTGGAGGGTGCCCCTGGCGGCTGGGGGGTGGGGGTGGTGGTAGACATGAGTGGGGGCATGGTGGAGGGTGCCCCTGGTGGCTGGGGGGTGGGGGTGGTGGGAGACATGAGTGGGGGCCTGGTGGAGGCTGCCCCTGCACTGCTGCGGGGTGGGGGTGATGGTGGACGACATGAGTGGGGGCCTGGTGGAGGCTGCCCCTGCACTGCTGGGGGGTGGGGGGTGATAGGGGACATGAGTGGGGGCCTGGTGGAGGGTGCCCCTGGACCCTGGGGGGTGGGGGTGATGGTAGACATGAGTGGGGGCCTGGTGGAGGGTGCCCCTGGTGGCCGGGGGGTGGGGGTGATGGTAGACATGAGTGGGGGCCTGGTGGAGGGTGCCCCTGGTGGCTGGGGGGTGGGGGTGGTGGTACACATGAGTTGGGGCCTGGTGGAGGCTGCCCCTGCACTGCTGGGGGGTGGGGGTGGTGGTACACATGAGTGGGGGCCTGGTGGAGGCTGCCCCTGCACTGCTGGGGGGTGGGGGTGATGGGAGACATGAGTGGGGGTCTGGTGGAGGCTGCCCCTGCACTGCTGGGGGGTGGGGGTGGTGGGAGACATGAGTGGGGGCCTGGTGGAGGGTGCCCCTGCACTGCTGGGGGTTGATGGTGGTGGGAGACATGAGTGGGGGCCTGGTGGAGGGTGCCCCTGGTGGCTGGGGGTGGGGTGGTGGTAGACATGAGTGGGGGCCTGGTGGAGGGTGCCCCTGGTGGCTTGGGGGTGGGGGTGGTGGTAGACATGAGTTGGGGCCTGGTGGAGGCTGCCCCTGCACTGCTGGGCAGTGGGGTTGATGGTCGACATGAGTGGGGGCCTGGTGGAGGCTGCCCCTGCACTGCTGGGGGGTGGGGGTGATAGGGGACATGAGGGGGGGCCTGGTGGAGGCTGCTCCTGCACTGCTGGGGGGTGGGGGTGGTGGAAGACATGAGTGGGGGCCTGGTGGAGGGTGCCCCTGCGCTGCTGGGGGGTGGGGGTGATGGTAGACATGAGTGGGGGCCTGGTGGAGGCTGCCCCTGCACTGCTGGGGGGTGGGGGGTGTGCGAGACATGAGTGGGGGCCTGGTGGAGGGTGCCCTGGTGGCTGGGGGGTGGGGGTGGTGGTAGACATGAGTGGGGGCCTAGTGGAGGCTGCCCCTGTATTGCTGGGGGGTGGGGGTGATAGGGGACATGAGTGGGGGCCTGGGGGAGGCTGCTCCTGCACTGCTGGGGGTGGGGGTGGTGGGAGACATGAGTGGGGGCCTGGTGGAGGGTGCCCCTGCACTGCTGGGGGGTGGGGGTGACGGTAGACATGAGTGGGGGCCTGGTGGAGGCTGCCCCTGCACTGCTGGGGGGTGGGGGTGGTGGGAGACATGAGTGGGGGCCTGGTGGAGGGTGCCCCTGGTGTTGGGGGGTGGGGGTGGTGGTAGACATGAGTGGGGGCCTGGTGGAGGGTGCCCGTGCACTGCTGGGGGGTGGGGTGGTGGGAGACATGAGTGGGGGCCTGGTGGAGGGTGCCCCTGGTGCTGCGGGGTGGGGGTGCTGGTAGACATGAGCGGGGGCCTGGTTTAGGGTGCCCCTGGTGGCTGCGGGGTGGGGGTGGTGGTAGACATGAGTGGGGGCCTGGTGGAGGCTGCCCCTGGTGGCTGGGGGGTGGTGGGAGACATGAGTGGAGGCCTGGTGGAGGGTGCCCCTGCACTGCTGGGGGGTGGGGGTGATGGTATACATGAGTGGGGGCCTGGTGGAGGCTGCCCCTGCACTGCTGGGGGGCGGGGGGGATGGGAGACATGAGTGGGGGCCTGGTGGAGGCTTCCCCTGCACTGCTGGGGGGTGGGGGTGGTGGGAGACATGAGTGGGGGCCTGGTGGAGGGTGCCCCTGGTGGCTGGGGTGTGGGGGTGCTGGTAGACATGAGCGGGGGCCTGGTGGAGGGTGCCCTTGGTGGCTGGGGGGTGGTGGGAGACATGAGTGGAGGCCTGGTGGAGGGTGCCCCTGCACTGCTGGGGGGTGGGGGTGATGGTAGACATGAGTGGGGGCCTGGTGGAGGCTGCCCCTGCACTGCTGGGGGGTGGGGTGGTGGGAGACATGAGTGGGGGCCTGGTGGAGGGTGCCCCTGGTGGCTGCGGGGTGGGGGTGCTGGTAGACATGAGCGGGGGCCTGGTTTAGGGTGCCCCTGGTGGCTGCGGGGTGGGGGTGGTGGTAGACATGAGTGGGGGCCTGGTGGAGGCTGCCCCTGGTGGCTGGGGGGTGGTGGGAGACATTAGTGGAGGCCTGGTGGAGGGTGCCCCTGCACTGCTGGGGGGTGGGGGTGATGGTAGACATGAGTGGGGGCCTGGTGGAGGCTGCCCCTGCACTGCTGGGGGGTGGGGGGGTGGTAGACATGTTTGGGGGCCTGGTGGAGGGTGCCCCTGGATGCTGGGGGGTGGGGGTGCTGGGAGACATGTGTTGGTGATCAGTAGTGCAAGGTGACATATGGGTTGGCTGGTGGGCATGGCCATGGTGGATGGGTTGCCTGTGGGACATGAGCAGGGGTGCAGGGTAGTCCCCTGTGGTGTGGGCTGCCTGCAGCGGCCGTGGAGGGTGTAGAGGGAACACCTGGGAGGACCCACACGGCCAAATCACGTGTAGCATTCCCCGGCACCACCGAAATACACGTACCCTGCTGAAATCGCGTGTGAATCTTCCCGCGCACCCCGAAGTACACGTACCCAGGCCAATCGCGTGTGGAACTTCCCGCGCACCCCAAAACACACGTACCCAGGCTAATCGCGTGTGGAACTTCCCGCGCACCCAGGAACACACGCATACGATATTTTTCACACAGCGGGTGTCCGTGTTTGTCGGTACCCCTTTGCACCTCATTTGTCCTAGAGGGCCACTGTATGGACCATTCATCATGGCTGTATACGGGTGCTTTTTGTTAGCGCACATTTTGGCGCACATTTTTTTCAGGCGCAGGGGCACTACCGCCTGCTTTCTTGTGGCGTACTTGTTTGGCCCTGTGCGCGTCTTTGACCGTGCGCTGGTTTGCCCTATTCGATTCCATGAATACGGGTTGGAGGCGAGCGTGTGGGAGTTCCGCGCACTTGCCTCCTGTACTTCCCCCGTGACGCCCATATTTTCACGCGTTGTTCCCCATTCCAAGTGTTACGCCCCGTGTTCCGCCTACTTTTGTGATGTGCACCGCGCTATGGGCGATTTCGCAGTGGCCATGGCGCACGCTGTTGGATGACCTGTGCGCCGGCGTGCGCGGCGCACATTTTTAGCGCACATCCAACGTTTTTCTCGCGCACGGACTTCCATGAATCGATGTGCGCTGGTTTCCCTGCGATTTTCGCACTTGCACTGCGATTTTCGCTCTTTTACTGCGAATCGCACGTTTTGACACCTCTGCACGGGAATTTTCGGCGCACATTAATTCCATGAATCGACCCCTTAGTTTTTGGAAGATATCCCGCAGTACACAAATTCCCTGCTTATTCTTTTTACTCATATGATTGATGGGACATGCAGCCGATGGTGATACTTAAGGAATGTACACAAGTTTGTGAAATATTCTATACGAACATTGGCTTCATGATAACAACACCTTTTACTTTAGGTTTATCCGTCAAGCAATTGAAAAATAATGCTTCTCTGTGCGATTGTCTATTATGAATACATTGGCCAAAAAAATGCTACCAAGGGTATGTAAAGCAAGGTCCTTTTTCCTAGGTCCCGTAGTTATATTGTTAAAGTAAACAACCCTCAGATGAGACGCTTTATCATGTGCCTTTGCCGCAATCTGCTCCCTACATGTATTCATATATTCCGTCTGCACAGAAAATGTGCCACTTGTGTCACTCGGAATTAGAAACATCTCAACATATTTTAACATGTTGTGCCAACTTGAGTAAAAGGTATATTGCAGGTTATGCGAACTTGGTTTTTAGAATTGAACACATACAAACGGATCAATTTTGGGCTTTAGTGATTTCAGCTAGTTCCTTGGTAGTGACAGCAGCTGCTTATTACATTTGGTCTGAAGTGGAAAAAATCATCTTGAATAAATGTTATTAGGTTGTGTATATTTCAGACAATTATTTCAGGTAACTCTAACTGAATGTTATCTTATGAAGTAGATCGAATCCACTTTAATATGTTTTTTGAAATCACTTACAAGATATTTATTGTTTACATGATATAGGTATTATGAAATGTATTTTATTATTATTCTGTTTTGATACATGTGTATGTATTGCGCCCTATGTAAAAGGCTTCTTTGTAAATCATGCACACGTTTTTTAAAGTATTTAATATCATCACACTTATATGTGTAGAAAAACAACCAAAAGACTGATTCGAAAACCTGCATTCCAAGTTACCTTAATGTCCATGATGCGTCATCTGCATGATGGCAATCTGAATAGTGGATGGCAGTAAAGGCTCTTAACAGCAAACAACATAGACACAATGATGTTTCAGAGAATTACACAAATATCAAATATTATTTGACTCTCCTACATTAAAAGTACATTGGATCAATATATTTAAGTGTGATCAATTTAAATACGTTCATTTCTTCTGATTAATTTTAATTTGAAACAGTAAACTTGTTTATACTTTTGCAATACCAAGCTATTGGCATTAAAAGCTGAGTGGGTTAGTGTATCAGTGACAGCAAAATGTGTTTATCCTCATTTTAATGCTAGTACGATCACCCTAGCCTGTCATACTTTTCAAGCTAGTCAATGAAATGATCCTATTGATTGTGGTAGTATTCATATGTGTTATACATATATACACAGGTGGCTGCCATATAAAATACTTTGGCCCTCATTAGGACCCTGGCGGAGGTCCATGGTGCAATTTGCACCATGGACCATGGCGCAGAGCTGCCAATACCGCCATGGGGGTTGGCGGACTTACCGCCCCATTCCGAGGTTGGCGGGGCGGTAAGTCCCCAATCCCCATTTACCCTTCCCCATTCCCATTTTTGCCCCATAGGGTATAATGGGAGTGGGGAAGGCGTTAATCACGCCACCGTAAATTACGGTGGCGTAATTAACAACAAGTCCCGTAGCGCCATGGATTTTTCCGCATGCAAAAAGCAGGCGTAGAAATCTCCATGGCGCTACGGAATGTCGTAGTCTGGCGGAGAGGTACGCCATGCATTACGCTGGCGTAAACCCCTCTCCGCCTCGGTCCTAATGAGGGCCTTAGCCTTTTTTGCATACATGTTTCATTTGACATAGTGCCTCATTTCATTCCGGGTAGGTTTAGGGTGCTTCGAAAGCTCTGGTTATCGTGCAGATGTTGATTTTGTGTATTCATTTGCACATTGGAGCTTTGCATCACACTACATTGCATTTGGGGGTCACTTCGACGTGTGAGGGGGGGTGGTCAGGAGACATTAACAGCTAAGTGCTTGTTCCAGACTTGAGAGCCAGAGAGAAGTAAGCAGTGGGGATCTGGGCTTAAGGGACTGGTGGGGTGAAGATGACAACTATTCACAGCTTTGTCTTTGACCACAGTCAAGATCCTGACAGGAAGGAGAGTGGAGAGCAGGGTGAGAGGTTGGAGTAATGGTGTAAGGAGTTCAGTGGCCATTCATAGCTAAGCCCATGAGCTGCATTCCATATTCTGACAGAGCTGGAGGACTGTAATAAGAGGGGGAGATTGGAGATGAGGGGTGGAGGTCAGTTAACAATCACAGTGAAGGGTAGAGACTGCATTTTAGATCCTAGCAACATATGTGGAGTACTGGTGGGAGCAGTTAGAATGTTGGTCGGGCTCTCAGGAGAGATCCACAGCTAAATCTGGATGGCATAAATGATCCTGATAAAACAGGAGGAAAGGGAGGGGACAACGGGCCAGCCCAACAGCCTGCTGACTAATCTGTCGGCTCAACTGCCTAGAACAATATAAGAGTTGAAAGGGAAAGTGAGTCACAGGTGAAGACATTAGCCCAACACACCCATGCATATACTAACTATTATTGTACAACAGATTGGTATAATAGACTGTCAAGTGGTGGGGAAGTGCAGGGGAATTGCAGCAGCATGAGCACATGACGGAAATAAACAATCACACCAGAAATAATTATATAGCAAATGGCAGATGTTCAATTGCCTCAGCTGGAACAATATGTGTAGAAATGTATCCAGTCACAGTACTGGGTGTGTGTGATTATTAACGACCCTAGAAGTACATGGGTCACAGAGGGTAGATGAAGGGCTGTACTGTTCCTCCATTACGATTTAAAAAATGGATAACATGCACATTGGGCAAGCACTACATTGTTAGGTTTTCTGCTGTGTGCTGCACTATCCATTGTCTTAGTGGAAAAGGATGAGCTAATGAACAGCCAACCATGTGATATCCTTTGCCATTACCCTTCACCAGTTGCCCAGGCAAAGTGAACAAGACCTCAGAAAAGGCTGACTACACAGGCTGACACCTCCAATGAGGGATTCGTAATTCCATCAGGATAGTTGTGGCTGTGCTAAATGTGTAATTGTTTGTGGCCTGGTACATGGAGAAGTCAGTTTCCCACATGGTTATCATACTTGGGACACCATTAATAGGGGTCATCACATGGTTGGGGGACAATTTGTGTCTCTCTCCCAGCTTCTAAGGTTGTTCACCCCTCACACAAAGGTCAGCTACTCCAGTGAGTGATTTGAATTTCTAGCCAAGCACAAAGGGTGGGTTTAAGGTGGCAGAACACGTATTTTCATTACCAAAGGCCTGCCTCATGGTAAAACAGGCACCCAGAATGGCACTGCACCTGGGTGTGGATTGAAAAGGCCATCAGAGAGACAGGGGCACTTCCAGATTCTGGAGATGCTCATTATGAATGTTTGGGTCAGTCCCTCAAAAGAGGGGAGATACATTTCTGTCATGGGCTTTTGGGTGGTGTGGCGCAGCAGATGGGAAGGTCAGACATACAGAAGGTAAAGCACATATTACGAGGGGAAAGAAGAATGCTCAGACGCATGTTTGGTCTCCCTTGAACTTCTGGGGATGCTAAACACAGACATAGAAGTACTCTCATCCAATTCTAGAACTGGCGTTTAGGCAGGTGCTGCTGGGGCATGATCAGGCTGGTGGAAAATGCATGTATGTAGGGGATGTATCAAGTGTGGAACTAGCTGGGACGTAATGGAGAACTGCACATAAGGGAAATGCCCAGATGGTTACAGATTCGGTGCAGCGGTAGCAGAGGTAACTAGAGTGGTTATGGGGAACAGAGGTGGATATGGTTCTGCAGCAACAGATAACATGCTTTTAAGGAATAGAAAATATGTATGTATTTACTTTTTAGTGATTCACATTTGATAACGAAATGGCACCAATATAATTTGTATTTGTATTTATTGATTTATAAAGCGCTTTACACCAAAGCGCAATACCCCCATATCCCCACTGCACCGATTCTATCCCACAATCTGCGACAAAAACAGGATGTTGTCAACAGAATATTTTTATTTTATTTAAAATAATAAAAAAGCAACTGAAAGTGGTCTTCTAACATACAATGTTGCGAAAGTCACTTTAAAACAAAACAAATGGATTCCTACAACAATGATAATAAACGGTGGCCTACCTTTTTTAGTATCACTAACACTTTCATTTAAATTAGCTCCAACATCCACAAATATAACAAATAAATAAGAATATCTATTCAAAAACAATGTGCTTAGGTATTTTACAAAATGCAGGCTCACAACTTTACATTGATGGTTTCACAAAAATGTAATCAAACAAACAATCTATAGTACATAATTATGTCGACCTTAAACCCACCTTTCCCCGAATTAAAAACAGTTAGCAGTTTTCAAAATAAAGTTTCAAACAAAGGAATTTCTTAGATTTCTCTGAAATCATTAACCAGTATTGACATGACAGAAATATGCATACATGATTAATGAATTCTCGGGTTGACTGAAATCTAAAAAGTGAACTCTATAGCAAATTATTGCAAGCTTGGGCATGGACACAATTCAATATCATCTTCTATGTAATTAATTGTAAAGTCTCGGTCTTACCAGGATTTATGTTGCTTTTGAAATGCTGGGACAGCAGAGCCACTCTCACTAAGGTTCACCCTCACAACACCCCATTTCCATTTGTTCGTTACGAAATAGATTTCAAATTATTTATTGATCATGGCAGTCACCAATCAAAGGACTTGTTATTGCACATATCTATTTGAGATGTCTAAAGTGTACAGAGATCACAGATTGCAGTTGAAAAGCCCTATTATGATAATGCTACTTAGGATTTCAAATTGTAATCATAAATCAAAAAACGCATATACCTTGCACTAGATTCCTTTTTTCAGTGGTTAAACGGGGTTCCAAAATGACATGTAATGCTATTTGGATTTAATGAATCCTCTGGAAAATGACAAAAAAATCAAGTCCTCATCCTTGTTTATATTGCTGCTGGCCTATTGAATTTTGGTGTACCATAAGGGAATGTGTCAGGTACAAACTACAACCCCACCATTTTGTAGTCAGGACTGATAATGAAGTACTATATACATTTTGCAAATAATTATCTGCATGGGCATGTAATGTTATGTTATGTTATGTTATTTTGCATTTATATAGCGCCTTATATACCATTGGTATGGTCTGAAGGCGCTGGTAGGTTGAACGCCCTTGGGAAACGAAGTTCATATCAGTAGAGGGAGTAGAGAGGGTCAAAAGGGGCGTGTGAGCACCGGGTATGTGTGCAGCTCGTGCGGTATCCGTGTAATAGCTGCTTCCTAGCGGTAGGTGTGATGGTTGAGAGGTCAGGAGTATGTGTTCGTTCTGGCAGGATTTATCCAGATCGGATGTGGCTGCGTTAGGCCTGAGGAGAACGCCTGGCTGGGGGGTGTGTAACCAGCAGTGTTTACTTAGAATGATGTGGAGTGAGCGGCGGATGTTGATATGAGAACAGTTATACCGAATGGTGTCATAGTATCCCTGTGTTCTAGTTGAGTGGTGATGTAAAGGAGAGAGTAAGCATGATGGTGTGATATGATGGGTTATATGCTCTTTCAAACGTTATCTGCATTTCAGACCATAGTATACACGTCATGCAATTCTATGCGCTCCTGTCCGTTCCATGCACTCCTATCTACTCCATGCACCCCAGTTTGCTCTATACATTCCGGTCCGCTCCATGCACTCATGCATTCCGGCCCACCCTGCGTGCTCGGGTACGCCCTGCGTACTCTAGTCTGCCCGAACATTCACAATTCTGTCTAAGTGTGGACATGCTAATATTCACCTTTCTGTCTAAGTGTGGACATGCTAACATTCAAGGTCCTATCTAGATGCAACGCAGGCCAATATTCACAATTCTGTCTAAGAGTGGACATGCTAGTATTCACAATTCTGTCTGAGTGTGGACTAGCAAGTGTGGACATGCTAATATTCACAATGTTTGTGACAATGATGTATTCAGCTTCATGAGAATATTCTGAGCACACAGACATAATTTATGTTTCTTCTACTTTGGGCATGATGGAGTTATTATAATGTGCAAATTGCACATACAATATACTCTTCAAAATAGTTCATGGTAATCATTGGATTCATGTCTTTTTGCTGAATCCAGATCTGTATTTGGTTATCCAGTGAGCCAAATGGTTCAGAACAACTTTTATGTTTAAAGGTTTTGAAGTGGGAGAATGGGAGAAAAGACTCCCCCCAATCTCCTCGCGCCCCTGGCCTAGAGGATCGCGACCCAGACACCCGCCACGAGATGAATTTGCCTATCTACCAGACGACCAAATACCCTGGTACAGGAACATACGGATGTGCCCATCAGCCTGCCCACCAGCCTGCCCTGCTCAAGCCGACACCTGCGGCATGGATGAACTCGACTAAACCCTTCAACAGTAAATAAACACATCGTTAGAGATGCCATGACGACCTAGCCAACTGTCAGAACACCCGTGCAACCATGCACACTGGACACCCCCACACCAATCCACATGAAGAACATACTCAGTGCTATGACGTAGGTGACGGACACACCCACTGACGCGCATCTTTATTATTTTTCACATGGGTTTTTTGAAATGCAGAAACGCAAGACGCACAAAACACTCATCTAAATGCTTGCTGACGCTTCTCCTAACCCTTGCATTGTGATGAAAATACAACGTAGACATGGTCCTGCCTATCAAGCAAAGTGATACCGCAACTTAAAGTGCCGTGCATTAAACATCCCCACCTATGCACCAGGCCCAAGTAGGCCGCAAACAAGAGCCTCCACGAACATTGAACGAGCAAGAGTACAATTGCTGACCCTGCAGAACGCGCCCAGCGAGAACTGACAGCCAAGGGAGCGATGTTGCAACTCGCATGCCACCAGCCGACGCCAAGGTCGCACCTGCAAGCTAAGCCAGACACACAGTGGAAAGTACAACTTAAATGTGCAGAATTCTGCCTCAACCACGGTCTCTCCTCACGTGACCAAGCCAAACCTGACAGGGTGCCAGACCCAGGAGAGAGAAGTCGCCTGGGTCCCACGTTTAAGACACAGGCTGCAACAATGAAATGACCCAATGGACACCTACAGCGATGGGAATGGTCTGCTCTCAGGCACATGAGCAAATCCACGCATTGTCTGCACGAACACATAGTTATATATTGTTGCAAATGACAGGTACACCGCGAGCTGGGAACAACGATGGTCCCAGGCTGGGGGGCTCGCGAGTCGACCAATCAGAACATGGGGCACTCATCACGGACGCCACTAACATTAGCCAATCATTAGGGGTCTTTGTGTAACAATTTTCAAGTATCTAATAGAAGGGACAACCCAAGTATACCACCTGACTGACCCTTAACCACTAGCAGCGTTCTCTATACGTATGCTATACTAACCCTACCACTCGAGGAACCAATCCAGAGTGGCGATAGGTTTTTTGCTAACTTTCCCAGGTGACGCAAGTAGCGCGTCATACTGAGGCAAAAAGGGGCCTGTGAGCCCCACGAATTTCGAGAGTCTGGACGGACGCGTACGATCCTAGACCCATCCCTGCCGTTATTCAATAAACAGCAGTAACACCTTGCTTCTTGTGTGTGTTTCATACTCATTTTTTGGGATACGCGGGAGGAGTTGGGGCCTCCCAGCCCGGAGGTCCGCAGAAGGCCCAGCCGACCCCGGGAGAAACCCCCCCGACAAGTTGGAGGCACTGCTGAGATCTGTTTAAGATCTGCCTTTTATTTTATTTTTCCGAGTACTCTCGTTGCGAGGAGGCCCGGCGGCGCGGCCCCCTCTGCCGCTGCCCCCTTTTTGAGGACTACAGGACCATCGCGGAACTGTGAGAAGACCGGACAGCGCAATCTGGATATTGGCCCTCAGGAGCCGGTTGAGAAGTATCCCGCCCGCGGTTGGCGAGTGTCCAGATGTGGTCCAGACGAGGGGAGGTGGCGAGCCGCTTGGAGGGGTGCACGCAGTCGAGCGGCCCCGCATCAAGAGAACTTGTTGAGTATGCCACACCCAACAAGCTAGGTGAAATTGTGAGGGAGGGGGGAGGAATAGAATACGGGAGGTGGGAGGTGTCACCAAGGTGCGTGGCGAAGATTTGATAAATTAGTGTTGACGGTGAAGTGAATGATAGCTGGACAAGTGCGAGAGCAGTCCGCTACGCTACAAAGAAGGGTGGGCGGAGCACGAGAACATCACGTGCGGCCACTCGTAGACACTGATTGGCCTAGGTCGCGACCACCTGTAAGGGTGTGTGTGTGTATGTGTGTGCGGTTTCCTACGAATTGGCGATTATTGATCAATGAGTAGATTAGGATCCCTATTGATCGAGCAGAGAAACTCGATAAATAGATGACGTTTTCCTGTAGGCGGTAGCTAGCTGGTTGCCTAATATGGAAGATAATTGGCTGGTTAAGCCCTCCTGTTGAGGGGCGTATCACACGCGAGGCGACGCAGCGTGCGCAGTCTGATTATATTGTTGATTACCTTGTTCGAGGCGTGACAAGAAGACAGCTGTGGGGTTAACGGGGATAGATAGCAAACTTATTTCGAACTTTTGAAACATGAAAAGAACTTACCGGTAGTTTTGGAAGAGGTCGCTGACGTCACCAGTAGGGCTTTCATAGGATACCTCGAGCACAAGGCATTGTTGAAGAGTGGTGGGGAAGAGAATAGTGGTAAGGGAGTGGACACGGAGGTAAACGGTAACGATTATATCGGGGCAAAGTGGAGAGAGGGACGTGACCGCGCACGGAGAACGCAGGTCACGACGAGTGAGGAAAGAGGAGGAGGGGTAAAATAAAGTGGGACGGCTGTATAAGCACGTCACACAGGGCACGCAGCCGCAGGGGGCTACGTGCGCCTTGGCCGTAGAGGGGCCGTAACGGTGTTAGGTGAAAGAAGAAAAGAGAGAAAAGAATATATCATTGCAAATGCTATATTTTACTATTTTCTTTTAGCGTACGATCGCAAGTCCCCAAAATTACGGGGCCAGGTAAAACATCTGAAATTGTATAGCGTTCATTATTAGCAAAACAACCGCTACCATATCGAGGGAGGATAACAACACAGTGCTACTATGTCATACGGGACAGGATCGGGAGGGTGGGGGAACACCCTCACTACCCCGCTACAGCATATATGTAAAACACTGTCACCCCATAGGGAGAAACTGATTAAATACAGCATAGAATGGACACAGGGGACGGACAATTAAATGACGACACCCTGGCCGCCTAATGGCATTTTCGACCCATATGTCCAACACTCACTATTGACCCATCTACATAACACATACAAGGGGAAGAAGTTGACACACCATGTGGAGGTGTTTAACTTATGGAGGATGTTCCAGGGCTCCCGACCAGGACCGAACGGAATGTTCACTGTGGGGGAAACAAAGGAGGAAAAGAAGGTTAAGGAGGAAGAACAGAATGGGGAAAAAGAGAGTAAAAACACACAGAGCACGGGGAAAGGACAAGAGGGAGGAGAAAAGAGTAGCAACGCAGATGAAACAGAAATAAAAAAGGAACAGGGCGACGACATGCCCCTAGCGAAGGTAGTGAAAAAAGAGAAAGGGGTGTTATATCCTATAACGGAACTACGAGAAATAGTGAGAGAACAATTAAGGGCGGCTGAGGGGTATTCAAACCCAGCATACAGCCCACCACCATATACAGCTACAGGTGGCTACACGGGAGGGGAGCCGACAAGTACGGTAGGGTCAACTTATACGAAGATGCCCGCAGGGGAGGGGAAAACTAGCGAAGAACAAATTGCAGCAATAGGACACGATGAGTGGGTAGCTGCACAGGTGTTATTAAAATTGCGATGTTCATTAACAGGAGAAGAGAAGAAGGTAGTAAGGAAAATGAACGAGGACAATGACAGTAAGAGCGAGAGGAAAGGGGAAGGGGGGAAAAGAAAGGAGGAAGAGCTGTTAAGAGAAGAAGAACAGATTTTGGAGGAACGATTAGCGGAGTTAAGGAATGAGCAAAATGCCCTGATCAAACAGCTTGAGAGGGAGGAAAGAGAGAGAGGACGAGAAAGGAAAGAAAGTAAGAATGAGTTGGAAAAGATGAGGGAACGAACTGAAGAACGAAAGAGAGAAGCTGAAAGGGTGAAGGCAGCAGCAGAAAGGGTATCTCGAGCAGCACAGCACGACAAGAAAAGGGAGGAAGAAGAGAAGGAAAAGGAAATGGAAATATGGAAGAGGAGAATACTATCAGAAACCACAAAGAAATACAAAGAAGGGAGGATGATAGAAAGCATATTAGAACGGGAAAGAGAGAGATGGGAAAGGAGGAGAGAGGAGGAAAGGCTATTGGAAAAGATGAGTAGTGAAGTAATGGAGGAACTAATAAAGAAAAGAGAGGAAATGGGTGGAGAGATAGTAAAGAAAAAAGAAGCGTAAAGAGAAGATAGGAGAGGGGAGAGTGAAATAAGGAAATATGTACGCAGGAACACAGAAGTAGCAACAACATCAGCGCAAAGGGGAGCAATTGGTAAAGAGGAAACGGGAGAAACAGATTTAATAGATTTAAAAACAGTGACGATTAGGGGGAAAAAGACGGATTGGGGGTTGTCACTCCTGGATGACTTTTGCAGCGAGGAAGAAGAAGGAATGGAGAGAGAAGGAAGAAATAGGGAAAGGGAAAGCTTAGATAAATTGTACATCACCCGGACTAACAGGGAATCACCATGGGCCTGCAGAAGGAAGGAAGAACTGGGGGGAAGTGAGGGGGAAGAGCAAGGAATGGTGGGAAGGCACACACGTGCAGCTACATCCCGTCCAACATGCTCCACCACCCCGCACTCATCCCGTGCAACATGCCCACCTACACCCGCACCCGCCCCTCACGAACACACACCCTACGCTGGCAGGCTTAGAGATCTCCCTGGATGCAGGCAGGAAGAACGAGTACACACGCCCACATCAAATAAAGAAAATGATAAAAGAAGGGGAAGAGATGAAGGGGAAACAGCTACGAGCAGGGGAAATATGGACATAACAGACGATGTAGACGACACGGAGGAAGAGGAAGGGTATACGGACTCAACACTGGGGAACCCGGGGGGTCAGATAGGACACAACCTAATGCAACTTTTGAAGAGAGGAGGGGTTAGACCACAATACGTCCCCTGGAAGCACGCAGACAAGGAAAATATAAAGTGCAGGCTCCCATCACTAAGTGGAGGTGTGGGGAAATGGATATATGAGATGGAAAAACACACCGCAGGACAGAAACTGGCAGTAGGAGACGTGAAGGGCCTACTAATATCAATATTGGGGGATGCAGCAGATGACATCTGGAAGAGAGCGGGCTTCCCCGGGGTCACAATAACAAACACATCACACGACGGGGCCCCATTCGCAAACTGCAGACATGCATTATGGCAAGCACTGAGGGTGCAATACCCAGACACATCAGACATAGGAGCAATTATATCATGCAAGATGCGTGAGAACGAAGATCCTGTTGATTATATCCAGGAAATTCAAGAGAAGTGGCGTATGGAAACTAGAGAGCAATGGGACAAGACACCAGCAATATTTTATCATATACTAATACAAGGTTTCCCGGAGGCAGTGCAGAAACAATTGAAGAAAGTAGTGGGGTTGGAAGCAAAGGCTTGGCCGGAAATACAACTGACGATAGTACATCATTGTAGGACATGGCAAGAAAAGATGAAACAAAAGGGAGAGGATAGGAAAGCGGAAGAGGCTAAATTAGTGCAGAAAAAACTTACTAAGTACACGATGGAAGGTGCACTAATAACTACACCTACAACAATGACACCAAACCCCACGCAAGTAGTGGCCGCACAAGATCCCTCCCAAATACAATCACCACAGATTATAGCACAACAGCTGCCACCACCCCCACCATACACGACTAGCATGGGAGGAGGATACTCAACCCCAGGAGTTGGATATTATAATTACAACAGGGGAAGGGGAGGAATGATGAGGGGGAGGGGATACGGCTATAACGCACAACAACAGGGGGGAGGATTCAGAAGCTTCCACCCCACTGGGCAACCAGTATACCAGGACAATTCAGGAAGTTTCCCATGGCAGACCAGAGAACCACCTGTATGTTGGATCTGTGGATTGTTAGGACACATGTCACGCACATGTATAATGAGACCGGGCACATCAGCATGGGGAGAACAGGGACAACAAGGGCCTACAAGGGAACATCAGGGTCACCAACAACACAGGCAATGCAACAGGGTAGTACGCAGCAACAGTTAGTAACGCAACAACAGCCACAGACATATTCACAACCGCAACAACAGGTAGCGATATCACAACAACACCAAGTGCAACAAGTGCAGCAGCCCACTCAAATTCAGGACCATAAGGTAACCTCCACCAATACACAGCCACAGCAAACACAACTGGGAAGGGTGACTGTCCTGGGACACAACCCTTACACAGGAAGTGGTCAATCATTATACCCACAATAGGACAGCCCACAGACGACCTTGGTGTGTCCCATCCTGTCGGTAACACCTAATAGTGCGGAGGAACCACGCATAGAGGTAACGATAGGTGACAAAAAGTTATCATTCCTTGTTGACACTGGGGAAACCCGGTCTTGCATAAGGGAAGGGAAATTTAAGATGTCAGGTGAGGCCATGAACACCCAAGGATTCTCTGGGTCTAGGGGGTTGGTTCCCTTTACTGATAACATCCCCTTATCAATAGGGGATTATGACATGTCCATCCCGCTTTTATATTCAGGGGACTCGCCAGTAAACATACTTGGGAGAGACATATTGAGCAGGTTGAATATGACAATCTCCTTCACGGAGGACGGCATAATTTGTTCCACCCCTGGAATAAACATGCTCACTGCACGGCAAATTATGTAAGCATACTGTGGGCAGACAGTGACTAGGGCTGAGCCAGTAGATGGCGAACTGTTCCAGTACGGAACAGACATGGCATTCGCATGGATGCCAGGAATAGAAGGGAAGATCTGGAGGAGGCCAGCAGCCTATCTGTTCAGACCTGAAACACCAGCCAATGAACCGGAAGGAAAGGTGATTTCAGTGAGCATTGAGAGCATTATAGCGACTGCTGATTATATCGCAGTACATGCCCAAGACCGGGAAGGAAGAGCATGGAGGGCAGTGATAGCGCTGTCTGAGGGATGCAGGCTCACCCAGGTGTCAGATGAGGAGCTCTTTTCAGAAGACAAGGAAGAGGGTGAAATGGTATTTATGATGAGTGTAGATATATGGCTCAGAGTGACATACAAGCAAGTGGCACAGAAAATTGCAATGGCACTTGAAGCATCCGCATCTACCCCAGTTCCCTTTTTCGAGGAGGATATGGCAAAAGTCCCAACATCACTGTGGACCACTAGTCCCTATGACGTGGGTTGCATAAAGAGTATCGGGGAAGTAAGAATAAAACTGAAAAAGGGTGCAATACTCCCTAGAGTGAAGCGATACCCACTATCAAAAGAGGCAGATGAGGGCATATATGAAACAATAACAGCCCTTATAAATAATGGCATACTGGTACCATCAGAATCACCATGTAACACGGCCGTGTATCCAGTGCGCAAAGCTAAAGGAGGGTCTTGGCGTTTTATCCAGGACCTCAGGCCCTTGAACAACATTGTAGAAGCAGAATACCCCATAGCAGCAAACCCAGCCACCATATTATGTGGAATTCCAGCAGAGGCCTCACGATTTACAGTGATTGACCTCAAAAATGCCTTTTTCTCAATACCCCTGCATCCAGATTCACAAGATCTGACAAGCTTCACGTACAGAAACACAAAATGGAAACACACCAGGTTACCACAAGGGTACTGTGAGTCACCCTCAATTTTCAAGAGAGTAATACAGATGGACTTAGGAAACATTGAATTGGAAAGTACGGTGCTGCAGTATGTTGACGACATAATAATTTGCAGCACAAGCGAAGAAAGGTGCAGGGAGGACTCATTGAAAATGCTGACAATATTGGCTGAAAAGGGATACAAGGTAGACAAAGAAAAGTTACAGTACTGTCAGGAACAGGTATTATACATTGGTCAACTGATATCCCAACACGGAAGAAAGATTGCACCACAAAGAGCACAGGCTATATCAAACACGCCATTGCCACAAACAGTGAGGGAGCTGCAGCAGTTCCTGGAATTGTGCAACTACTGCAGAGCATGGGTTTTTGATTACAGCTCATACATAGGACCCCTACTTGAAGCATTGAGAGAAGCAAACAAAGGGGAGAAAAAATTGGGGTGGACAATGGAAATGAAGGAAGCATTTGACGAATTGAAACATGCAATATCAACTGCTCCGGTACTGGCCATCCCAGATTATGAGCGACAGTTCTTTATCTTTTCACACTGCGACTCAGCAGTAATGAAAGCAATGTTGGCTCAGAAAACAAGCATGGGATACAAGCCAATAGCATTTTACAGCGGTCACTTGGACCCTGTTATGTTAGGTCATTTCCCTTGTGAACAAGGCCTTGCCGCAGCTGCCTTTGCGGTAGAGAAATCATCATCTATTAAAATGGGGTGCCCGACCACACTATTTGTGGAGCATGCTCTATTTGCAATATTGAACAAGCCTAAGTCCACACTAACCACGCAGAGAGCGTCAGGTTATGAGATTATCTTATCTAGACCAGAACTATCTATTGTTAGATGCAGTACAGTTAATCCTGCAAGGTTTATAGCGGAAGTTATTGAGGAAGGTGACTATACTCATGATTGTACCCAGACTACTGAAATATACTCATGTACTAGAAAAGTGGAGGAGGATGCGCTAAATGGAGGAGAGCTCTTGTTCATTGATGGATCATCGACAATAGACCAGAGTGATGGGATAAGGAGAACTGGGGCAGCAGTTGTAAAAATGACAGAGGAATTGGTGTGTGTAGCGGTGAAATGTGTACAGTTACCACAGCATTATTCTGCTCAAGCAGCAGAATTGGTTGCACTGATCTTGGCGTTGCAGGAAAGCTTTGACAAAAGAGTTACTATATATTCTGATAGCGCATATGTCACGTCAACTGTCCACTCGGGATTGACAAAATGGCGGAGAAGGGGGTTTAGGACAGCTGACGGCACCCCAGTGCAACATGCTCTCTTGTTAGCTGAATTAATTGAAGTAATAAATAATCCCCAGGAACTAGCTTTGGTTAAATGTCCCGCACACACTAATGGAGAAGATCATATCTCAAAAGGGAATGAAGCAGCAGACGCACATGCCAAGTATGCTGCGTATTTTGGTGAAATATGGAACGCCCCAGAGTCAGAGAGAGGGACGGGGAGGGGGATAGCTAAAGAGATGTTGATGAAAGAAGGGTACACCCATCTCCCAGCCACACAGATAATGGAATTACAAGCGGCCGCACCAATGGCAGAAAAGGAGATATGGGTAAAAAGAGGATGTACAATGTCACCAACTGACTAACTATGGCGTCAGGGCAACACTGGAAAGATGGTCATGCCATTGGCACTATTGAACACCGCCCTGAGCCAGCTCCATCACCCAGCTCATACAGGGAAGGAAGTTATTGCAGCACGAATTAGGGAAGACTGGTTCTGCCCCGAGTTAAATTCTCATGTAACAAATTTTATTAGCAATTGCCTTACATGTCAACAGTTTACGGCCGGTCACACGCTGCAAGTGATAAAAGGTACTATACCCCGGCCAGAGGGACCCTTCCTGCACATTCATATTGATTACGTTGATATGATCAATGTATGTCAAGGAAATAGGTATATGATTGTAGTGGTATGCCCATTCTCCAGGTGGATTGAGGCAGGACCCTGCTCACATGCGGATGCTTTCAGAGCAGCTAAATTTCTAGTCAGGGAGGTTTTCCCCCAGGTGGGGAGTGTGCGAAGTACTGCGATCAGATAACGGCCCGCACTTCGCTAATGAAATGTTTCAGCACATCACGTCCTTACTGAACATCAAGCATACATTTGCGTGTGCATATCACCCGCAGGCCAACGGTGTATGTGAACGCCTGAATGGCCTATTGAAGGAGGCAATCGCAAAGATACAGCAAACAACAAAGAAGAGTTGGTTGTATTGCCTTCCGCTAGCTCTATTTGAGCTAAGGAATAGACCAGGGTCTGACCACCACCTCACTCCTCACAAGGTGGTGACCGGACGTCAAATGCACCTTCCTCTAACGCCAACATCAAGAGCATTCACAGACTATGAAAACACTGCAACTGTTCTTGGTGATGAAATGTACCAATATGTGTCTTCTTTGATTACTAGTGTAGCGTTTGTGTCTCAACAGCTCGAGCGCACGCGGGGCGGGTCTAAGAGTTACCAACAAGAAGACGCCGACAAAGAATTGGAAAAGGAAAAACTGTGCAAAATTGCTAAAGGTGACCATGTGCTACTCCGCAACTTCAATAGAAGGTGGAACAGCCCACGCTTCACTGGTCCCCACTTGGTAGAGGAGGTATCTATGAGAGCGGTGAAGTTGCAGGATAAGGGTGCTTGGAATCACCTACACGACGTGAAGATCTGCAAACTCCAGACCCGCCCTAGCGTTACCGACAGGGCCATTGGAAGAACAACGACAGCATCACCTACGGAGAAGGAGACGTCTACCACAGCTGACGACCTTAGTGTCACTATACCTTATCACCCCCCAGAGTCCCCCGAGACAAGTACTGAAATAGGCACTGGTCATTTGCACACCGCCCATCCCATGGTCACAAGATTGAAGAGTAAACAGACTTCCACCAGTTGAGCCCCAAACCTTCTGCCCACGAGCACCCCAAACCCTCTGCCCACGATCGCCCTGCCCACTACAGCCACCACCCAATTGAAGGATATTGTTTTGCACACATACACATGTAAACACTTGTATGTTTTCTTTTTCTTTCTCGCACATGCAGGTACCCTGTGTAATTGTATTGTTAAGAAAGTAGGTAACAAACAGCGTACATTGCCCAGGAGTAGATGTTACCCACAAACGATAACTACCCTGAAGCCCTATCACACCAATTTGTATATCACATAAAAAGGCCAAAGTACCTAAAAAGAAGGAGGGTAAGTGTTTACTACACCGCATTTATCTTGGCCATAGAACAATCAATGCCCCATCTTCACCAGCACTTACCTGCTCTAAGAGATAGATCACTTAGATTGGCGTGGGAGCAGCTCTTCGCCTGGGCACTGAACGACTACCTGATAGGGAGGGCTTGATAACGATAACTAACCACAATAACAAGAGTATTGAGAATTTTCAGGCGGGCAACTTTAACGTCGCAAGAAGAAGCTGCCGGACTGCAGCAAGGTAAGAGCAAATGCCGGTGAGACTAGCTTTTGTAATAAAAATGATAGGGGTTTTGGTCATCACTGGTTTTTTGGCTGCCTCTGTATGGCAGAAAAGTTATGCTATCAATGTTATGGCTGCACCCAAACCTAACGTACCCCCACCCACGGCTGCAACAGGTGTTACGTCAGGTGGTACTAGCAACCCTCCACATAAGGGAAGTAGAGTTAAACGCAGCACATACTCAGATAATAAAGGTATTGATAATTACATAACAGATTCAGCACACGTCTCGAACAACATGTGGTACCAGCACATGACCCAAATAGGTAATCAGACAACAGAAGACAGCTGCTATGTCTGCTCATTGATCCCATACGCTATGAGCGCTTCTCGAACATTCGTTGCCACAGAAATAGAAGAAAAGACGGCACGATGTATAATCTACCTGGCACTATTCCAAACGAGAGGGCGATTTCAAGGAACAGTGGTGAGACTAGTGTGGAAAATGCGAGACACATATCCATACGAAAACAACTTCCTCAAGTCATATTTGAGTTACCACAAGAGCAGTTTGCATGCTGAAGCGTTCAGATACATGACAAGTGGTCCTGAAAAGGGAGAAACGAAGAAAGTAACACTACAATACCTACCATGTGACTGGTATGCCACTGAAGTTCCTGGTACACAAGGCTGTTGGGAAAGACCACTGGTAACAATAACCGGGAAGGTATACATGAACAATAAATGGGACATAGGAGTGGTTGGCAGCAACATGGTGACAAGAGAAAATATTACCACCATAGATGAACACAACAACAGATGTTGGACGATATGGGGCAACTACGTACCCATGCTGACATGGATGGAGAAGGATGAAGACCCAATGAGCATACTGCCACTGACTGCGCCTAAGCTATGCTATCAACACAGAGGAGATGTGGACGTGGGATACAACACCAACTGTGCAAGCGTGTTAGAGTTACCAGAGGGGGGAGCAGGAACAGCAGTGTTAATGGACCACTACTGGGCCTGCGGAAATAAGGCATACCACACCCTGCCCCCGCTGTGGAATGGTATATGCACAATGGTACACATTAATGTACCATCACTAGTGGTGCCCCAAAAACATGTGAACATGGCGAACTTCCCCAAAATGGATGAAGGAAACAAGAGGAAGAAGAGATCGGTACAATCTCAGAGGGGGTCAGACAACGACAACAACAACAATAATGTCCTGAACAGGAAAAAGAGACAAGGATAACCTCTGACAGGTAATTACTTATGGGGAAGGTCTGAAACAGCACTCACTTCAATCCCACCAGAACACAGATTATTCAGCAGAGCAGCAATGTTTTTCTCGTCGATAATACACCCTGGACTACAAGCTTATGCAAACGCTAAATAGCTCCAGATAACCCGATGGGAGCTGATGATGACAATTAATTCAACAGTAAACGGGTTCAACGCAATAAAAGAGGAACTACGAGCGGTGAGGATGGTAGCACTACAGAACAGATATGTATTAGATCTCCTTACAGCAATGGAGGGAGGAGTTTGCGCAAAGATAGGACAATCATGCTGCACATTTATACCTGCTAACGATGCCGACAATGGTACACTCACCGAAGCAGTATCACAACTGGCCCAGATGCACTCCAAAATGATGGAAGAAAGTAAAGGAGTGAAGAAGGATGACAGCTGGTTTTCATTGTTATGGTCATGGATGCCATCATGGCTGGCGGACGGGCTGAAGATTATAGTTGGATGTATAATACTGGCTGGGGCTGCATTGATTATAATAAGGTTCTGGAAAGCCCGGAAAGCACGCACTACAGACGAAATGATCGAAATGGTTGGTATGCACCCCTTGATGCCAACTGATGATGACCAGCACACAGACACAATAATAAAGGAAAGAGAAAAACTGCGCAAACAGATCATCACCAACCATCTGGACCAGCCATCCGTGAAGCTCGAAAACCCAAGAATCCCGAGGAGCTACATCGGGAAATGGGTATACTGCACACCGGGAGGAAGTTGTGTGTATATGTATTGGTCATTTGAAGACCATGTCAACCACTATGGACACCTGGGAGGAGTAACTAAAATATGGAGAGTAAGAGGAGATAAGGAAAAGGATATGTTTGTGGTCGACAAGTCGACCAGAGGGGGGACTGAAGTGGGAGAATGGGAGAAAAGACTCCCCCCAATTTCCTCGCGCCCCTGGCCTAGAGGATCGTGACCCAGACACCCGCCACGAGATGAATTTGCCTATGTACCAGACGACCAAATACCCTGGTACAGGAACATACGGATGTGCCCATCAGCCTGCCCACCAGCCTGCCCTGCTCAAGCCGACACCTGCGGCATGGATGAACTCGACTAAACCCTTCAACAGTAAATAAACACATCGTTAGAGATGCCATGACGACCTAGCCAACTGTCAGAACACCCGTGTAACCATGCACACTGGACACCCCCACACCAATCCACATGAAGAACATACTCAGTGCTATGACGTAGGTGACGGACACACCCACTGACGCGCATCTTTATTATTTTTCACATAGGTTTTTCGAAATGCAGAAACGCAAGACGCACAAAACACTCATCTAAATGCTTGCTGACGCTTCTCCTAACCCTTGCATTGTGATGAAAATACAACGTAGACATGGTCCTGCCTATGAAGCAAAGTGATACCGCAACTTAAAGTGCCGTGCATTAAACATCCCCAACTATGCACCAGGCCCAAGTAGGCCGCAAACAAGAGCCTCCACGAACATTGAACGAGCAAGAGTACAATTGCTAACCCTGCAGAACGCGCCCAGCGAGAACTGACAGCCAAGGGAGCGATGTTGCAACTCGCATGCCACCAGCCGACGCCAAGGTCGCACCTGCAAGCTAAGCCAGACACACAGTGGAAAGTACAACTTAAATGTGCAGAATTCTGCCTCAACCACGGTCTCTCCTCACGTGACCAAGCCAAACCTGACAGGGTGCCAGACCCAGGAGAGAGAAGTCGCCTGGGTCCCACGTTTGAGACACAGGCTGCAACAATGAAATGACCCAATGGACACCTACAGCGATGGGAATGGTCTGCTCTCAGGCACATGAGCAAATCCATGCATTGTCTGCACGAACACATAGGGCCTCATTACACGGAAGGCGGTAATGGTTAACGGCCACCGTTAATGGTAACGGTGACCGTTAACCAGTACCGCCTTACTACGAGGTCCCTTAGCAGGTTGGTGATTTAACGCCTGCTTTTTGCAGGCGTTAAAAACCAACCCGCTAAGGGACCTCGGAGCTAATTATGGCACCGCAAAATTGCGGTGCCGTAATTAGCGCCTTCCCCATTCCCATAGAGCCCTATGGGGCAGAAATGGGAATGGGGAAGGGCAATGGCGGAAGGGGGATTTACCGCCCCACCAACCTTGGAATGGGGCGGTAAATCCCCTTTCCGCCAAGGCGGTGCCGGTATTTTACCGGCATGAGCCATGGCGCTAATAGCGCCATGGCTCACCGCCTTCCGTGTAATGAGGCCCATAGTTACATATTGTTGCAAATGACAGGTACACCGCGAGCTGGGAACAACGATGGTCCCAGGCTGGGGGGCTCGCGAGTCAACCAATCAGAACATGGGGCACTCATCACTGATGCCACTAACATTAGCCAATCATTAGGGGTCTTTGTGTAACAATTTTCAAGTATCTAATAGAAGGGACAACCCAAGTATACCACCTGACTGACCCTTAACCACTAACAGCGTTCTCTATACGTATGCTATACTAACCCTACCACTCGAGGAACCAATCCAGAGTGGCGATAGGTTTTTTGCTAACTTTCCCAGGTGACGCAAGTAGTGCGTCATACTGAGGCAAAAAGGGGGCCTGCGAGCCCCACGAATTTCGAGAGTCTGGAAGGACGCGTACGATCCTAGACCCATCCCTGCCGTTATTCAATAAACAGCAGTAACACCTTGCTTCTTGTGTGTGTTTCATACTCATTTTTTGGGATACGCGGGAGGAGTTGGGGCCTCCCAGCCCAGAGGTCCGCGGAAGGCCCAGCCGACCCCGGGAGAAACCCCCCCGACAGTTTTATTTAAGGCAAACAAATACAAGGCATGTATGAATTACAATGAAACTTGTAAAGCACATTTATAATGTAACACATCAGCAGTTGAGAGTGAACATTAGAATACATGAATGCCATGTGCAAATAACACATTTAAATATATACAATGTTTTGAGTATGTGAAAGAGCATGACATACATTGAAACAAAAACAAAACATAACATGTACAAAAGCGACGGAAGGGGAGAATAGTAGGAATGTAATGTGCAGATTTTTCATTTGTTGATTATTATTAGGTAGAGGCTACATGAGCTAAGAAATCTAGAAAAGGCTGCCATTTCAGCTTATGCTTCAATAGTAAAAGAGGAGTAGAGGCATTACATCTTTCCCATCTATGGATGTCACAAATTGAGTTCCACCACATTTATAATGAAGTAGATCTACATTTTTCCAATTGGACGTTATGGTTTGAATAGCTGCTAAAAGAAAGAGATCAAACAGGTAGCATCCATTTCTATCTATGACATCTCGTAACATTGCACTACCCATGAGGAGAAGTTACGTGGTACATTTGGAGATATGATTTCATACTTGAGGTCAGTGTAGTTGACTTCCAGTAGAGTACAATCTTGCTGCTAGGCGTGATAACAATCCCACACAGATTCCAAGGAAGAAACTTGTGAAAAAGATTTTTAAAACAATGAGGCAGTTATATTGGAATTTTTCATACATTGCAACCTATCAGTGTTGGGAGCAGTAGACTTACCTATCAACAGATCATAGTTTTCCATAATTGCATAAATGATCGTCATATATTGTTGCACATCAGAAGCCGGAATATGGAATTTTGCAGCAAATTCATTAAAGTTGACTGGAGCACTGCATACAAATAGCTGGTAAGGTTATCAATGCCCAAAGAGAGCCATGGCCTCCAAGAAATAGACCTTGCATTAATTTCTATTAGCAAATTAAACCAGATGTATGGTGAAATAAATTGAGATGTTTTTGAAATAGACGGGAACATGTAGGTTCAAAGATAACGGGTTGATAATTCACTACTTCTACAATTTATGAATCTATTTTTCCCCTTGATGAAGTAGCGGTCAGCAAGGGTTAGAGGGGAAACCATAGCTCTCTCCAGATGCAACCATTTAGGTACATTATTAGATTCTTCATGAGTAAGCCATAACTGTATCTGCTTTAAAACAATGGCCATGTGGTATTTTTATTAAATCGGGAAATCCTACACCTCTGTAAACAGGTGTTTTTTTAAGTTGGCATTGGGATATTCTACATGTATTTTTCCCCATAGGAATTGAAGCAAACAGGAATCTATAGATTTAAAGAAGGAAGAGGAAAGATGGATTGACAACATATAAAGAGAATACAGAATAATTGAGGAGATCACCATTTTAAGAGACTCTAATCTACCCCAACATTGCCAAATAAATGGGAGACCAAGACATAGTTAGGTTTTTTATTATTGATAATAGAGCTCCTGTATTATTTTTGATAATGCCTTTCTGGAGGATGTGAATGCCTAGATATCTAATGCCATTGGGACACCATTTCATGCCCAGATTTTGGGCGTGATGTTAGCTGCAATGTATATTATGGGGTAACATTTCTGATTTATCTGTATTTAGCCTATAGTCAGAAGCTAAAGAGAATTGTGAGATAATACCAAAAAGGTGTGGTATAGTAATATCTGGGTTCTTCAGAAGTAGTAGTACGCCATCAGCATATGCAACCATTATAATCTGCACTTCACCATACTGAATACCAATTATATTGTCATCTCGTTGAATTGTTTCTAAGAAAGTTTCCAAAGATAAAATAAAAAGAAATGGGGAAAGTGGACAACCTTGTTGTGTGCCTCTAAATACGAGGAAATTTGAGGACATGTGTCCATTAATGAAGATGGCTGTTTTAGGATTGGAATAAAGTACCCTTATCATGGAGAGAAAAGGGGTGCCAATACCATGCCATGTAAGGGCTTCGAACATATAGTCCCATTCAACCCCATTGAATGCTTTTTCTGCATCAAGGGCTACAGCTGCACATGGAACACTGGAGCCATGGATATTTAATAATAGCCTTATTTAGAGGAAGATAGTCTACCCTTGACGTATCCCACCTGATCATTTTAAAGTTTTTTTATTAGATCTTTTATGGCTTTATAAATTTCACTGGTAGAGATAGGAACATTCAATGTCTGTAGATCAGCTCTTGGATATGTAATATGAGGTACTTGGCGAAGAAAGTCTTGAACATGCATATTATTAGATGCAGCATCAGATGTGTATAATTTCTAGTAGAATTTAGAAAAAACGTGAATAATTTCCTTATCTGAAAAGGTCCTATTACCTGTTTGGTCTTTGATAACCGCAATTCTGTTTTTTTCTTTTTTTTAAATTAAGGTAGGAGGCAAGTGACTTACTTGATTCGTTGGAGAATTATTTATTTTCCCTTTATGTTTTAAGAGATTGCCACATGAATATGGTCTAACAATTGTATTACATTAAAGTCTAACCTTAATAATTTCATTAAGCAGAGTCACAGAATTGGTACGTATATATTGGGATTCAAGGGATTTGAGTTGTCTGAGAATATTATCTGATTCTTGTTTGATTTTTTTCTTTTTATTAGCAGCAAGGGATATAATATGACCTCTAAGTACAGCTTATTAGCAATCCCAGTTATTGGCAAAAGACGTGTCTTGACTTTTGTTCTCTGAGAAGAAACGGTTAAGTTGTTGAGTTATGAAGGGTGTAAATGACTCATCTTTGAAGAGGGCTGAGTTAAATCTCCATCTATTGGATTTACGAGTGTTTTGAGTGGACGTTAGTTAAATATGGACAGGCACATGGTCTGAAAGCGCTTTACAGTCATTTGGACGTACAGAAGGCAACTGGCCATGAATTTAGAAATTAATACATAATCAAATCTTGAGAAGGAGCTGTGGGGAGCCAACGAAGAGACGGCCAAACTCGATCACCCCTCTGGCAGAAAATATTGTAATAGTAGACTATTATAATTATTTGTTAATTTATATAGCAAAATTCAAGTAGGTGGTCTTGATTTATCCATTTAATCTCTTTTGTGATTTTGAATGAAGTGTCTCAAATCTATTGGATCTTGAAAAGTAGAAGTATGCCCATTGAGGGTAACTTTAAGGAAGGCTGGATGTACATTGCCATATCTCGAATTTAGCTGTTTTAAGGCTAGTCTAAGGGCAAGCAGTTCTTTTCTTCTGGCAACCGTGGCATTGGCTACATCCTGGGAAATAAAAATCTTCTTACCATTCCAAGAGAGCTGCATTATTAACTTCACTCTATCTGTTATGAGTAGCACATGTGTATAATCAAGTAATGCAAAGATAAAAGTTCTGGAGGAACTGTTAGAAGAACGCACTGAGTTATTAGGACCCACCGTAAGAGCTTTTTAGATGTTTAATTGCACAGACGTAGGTAGGTCAAGGAGTTTTGGGAGCAAAGTATTTAAGAACAGAATACGATTATCTCCCTCAGTACCTTCTGGAAAGCCCAGAATCTGTAGGTTATTTCTTCTGTTCTGATTTTTAAGCTGCTCAGATTGTTTTTCTAGAGATTTGACCATGTATTCCAATATTTGCACTCTGCCAGTAACATTTTCAGTATCACTTACCTGCCTCTCAACCTCACTTATTCCTGACTCGAAGGCAGACCATTTGTCATCAAGCTGTTGTCATTTTGCATCAGTGGCTTCCAACAATGGTTTCAGAGCCCTCATTTCTGTCAGGATACTTTGATTGGCCAGGTCTAGAATATCTTCCTAAGGCATAGGTGATTCACTTTTCTGCCTTTTGAAGGTATTGGAAGGAGACAAGGGAATATCTTTGATTTGACCTTTTTTAGATGCCATAATGTGCTGAAACGTACAGCTGGACAAATGTATCCCATTAAAAATAAGCTAACAGTGCACATAGTTAGAGGTAATGAATTAATATGGTAAGCTGAAGAGCCTTACAACTTTATTTTGTGAATAACTGGTTCACAAACAAGTCAAGAAGAGATGCTTCAGTTGACAAAGGAGCAGCACATAATTCCAGTCAATGCTCTTTAAGGTATATAACAGCCACAAATAACCTTTATGATGCTACACTTTCAGTAGAAATTAGATTATGTAGTTAGATATTTTGTAGTTCCTACACAGTAATGCCCTTAATATGAATGAACACTAGCTTCTAGCCGATAATCCTTGTCCAGTTTGATGAAGAATTAAATGTATCCGTAATATGGATAAAATGCCAGCGTTTAGCTAATAATCCTCAACAAGTTTAATGAAATGATACATTATTATGCAGCTTACAAAGTGGTTAAAAGTACCTTTTCCCTTCGAAATAAATGTTTCAGGGCTTTGCTTATCTAGAGGGCCCGTGTTTTAGGGAAAAGCACATTACTGGCATCAACCATGTACCTCCTGACGCTCTCGGTACAAATAGCTGACAGGAGACGTCGGCTTGAGCAGTCACGGAACCTCGCTGCTCCAGATCCTTGTGCACAGACGGTTCAGAGAGCCTTCCGACAACAGGTCTCAGTTCAACGAGACAGCGCCACGGGGCACCAGGTACATTAAAGGTAAAGACAAGAAAATGATTTACGTAAATTTGCACATATAGGTGTATCAAGAAGATGAAAAACAGCCACGAGAGTGGAAGCACAAGATTCAGGCGGCCATCCTGTACAGGCGCTAAGCCACGCCCCATTGGTTCAGAACTTTAACTGATACTGCATCTACAATTGCATATACATCAGTTGGGAATGTGTACGCTAGATCATCGTCAATATTAACCATATGTTGTTTAAAATGTTGTTTAGAACCCGATTACATTTTCAAACTCTCCCATATCTAAATCCTGCTTTGATTTTCTACCTCTCTCTCAATTCAATAATGTTTAATGTTCTACCTCTCCCTCAACTTAATCTTATCAATGTTCTGCCATTCTCTCAACTGCTCTGTAGGCTCCTGTCTGTACCTCTGAATACTAAAGACTGATTCTAAAATTGAACAATGCATGCCCTATTAATATTATTTTCATCCAAATCATGCAAGACATCTTGCCTGACCTCAGAAAAAGCTCAATAAAAACTATTTTGGGCAAAACATGTTCCATTTTATGTCCAACTATTTTCACGCAGATTTAGTAATGAGTTGTGTCCTGTTTTATTTTCAGAACTGCTTTATTACATTTTTTTGTTCAACATATATGGGACTCGGTAAGTCTTAATTGTAGCTAGGCTTGTGTACTCAAATTGTAAGTATTCTTGGTTAGTATTACCTGAAGGATTCACAATCATACAGAAGTAAATGATCAGTCTGTTGAGTACTTTCAAACGTAAGACACCTCTCTCAAAAAATGTTATTGTGGTAATATGAACATCAAAAATCAATATGTTTCTATTCTTCCTCATTGCCTGGAATGCTGGCAGCACCACATAGCATCAATGGATCCATGAGAGTAACTGTCCCCCCTAAAAACATTGGGGCTCCTTTCCTACCTGCAAAAATAGGACCAATATCCAGGGCCCAAGGGAAGTGGTTAAGTGTGATGGAGACACTGATGAAACTGTATTAGCGGAAACTGTACCATTAATATAGCAACTGTAGTAGATTTACCCATGCAGCATCTTGGGAGCAAAGATGCAATTACAGTTGTTCCCCTTATCAGTATTAACTCCGACATTACTCCCAGGATGCATTTTCTGTTATGGAACATAGCTGGATTTAACAAGAATCTCTGGGATGAGGGCTGGTGTAACTTTTTAAGGACACACCATATTATTTTTTTCCAAGAATCCTTGGCCACGACAGGTACTTTCCTACAAGGATATGCCTCTTACCATATTCCTGCTTTGAAGAGCCTAGCAGGGATACCAAGTGGTGGTCTTTGCACCTGGGTAGAACCCTCAGTGGTAATTTCAGTCGATGTTATTAACTGTGGAATCTCAGACATTCAAGAATTACACATCAGTATTAAAAATGGTCAGAGGGTACTACTTATTAAAATATATAGGGCCTCATTATGACCCTGGCGCTAATGGGTTAAGGGCGCCGTAAAAGGCTGCAGCGCCGTTAACCCAAAGCGCCTAATTACGAGGTCCCTTTGGGGGACCCGACCTTAACGGCTGGTCTAGACCAGCCGTTAAAGTAGGGACCCGCAAAGGGACCTTTGCGGTAAGTACAGTACCGCAATTTGCAGTACCGTACTTAGCGCCTTTGCCATTCCCATTTTGCCCTATGGCGCAAAAATGGGAATGGGGAAGGGCCATGGGGAAATGGGGAAATACCACCCCGCCAACCTTGGAATGGGGCGGTTTTTCCCCATTTCACCATGGCGGACACATTACGATACCAGCACCAACCATGGTGCTAATAGCGCCATGGTATAGCGCCGGTATCGTAATGAGGGCCATAGTCATCAACCACTTCAAACAGGAATTAACATTTGTCTAGTAGTGGGTTCACATATAGATTTATGGATGAGCCATCATCCAAGTAACTGTCCCATTATAGTGGTTGGCACTTTTAATCTACAGAACAAGCCAATTGAATTAACAAAGATGCTAATCGATGAGGAGGATGAGCTATAGGATATCCAGGAAATATTGGCAGACAAACTAAAGAGGCAGCACAAACACACACTATAAGTGGCCCAATCCTGATCTAACCTTTGCCCTAGACCTTCAATGGCACAGTGGGGGCAGAAAAACAGGCTAAACCAACATTTGTATGTAGTGACTGCTCAAGTAACATCAATTATATATTGGTTAATCTGGAATCATGGATTCTCATAAAAAATGTTGAGGTATTTGTTAAATCACATAGTGATCATTTCCCATAAGGTTATGTATAGAACTGGGTGATAGGGTACTGCTCTGAGGGACACGAGCCAAGTGGAAATTAACAAAAAATATTACTGATACAGCCAGACATTCCATTAGATGGTCTGTAACTGCAACACCAGATGTGAGCTCTAAGATTTACAAAGAAATGCTCCCGTCTTTAGAAAAGGTCCTTGGACTAGAAGAGCTGAGTTACTTTCAGGCCATTGACTGCTCTGCACAAGCCATAACTAACATATGTCTATGTTGCAAAACCATGTTCAGATAATAGGGTTCATATGATACATGAAATGACCCTGGTTGGATAGGGAATGCAGGGAAGCAAAGAACATCCTAATAAGTTTTGCTAAGTCTGCCATCATCTATGACAAAACAGGATTAGCTCTAGCAAGATAACATTATATAAACATCCCAAAGAGTAAAACACAGACATATGGAAATGAAATCTGGTATAACCTACTAGAAGCTATTAATAAAAAATATAGTAAGGGGTTTTGGTCATTAATCAGCACAGGCACCAGGGATGAGAAGGTTATCCAACATGGTAACATCCCCGAAGATGTATGGGTGTCCCACTTTAAAAAAATGTATAGTGAACCTGAGTCAGAGGATAACCACCATTTAGATCCTCACCTCGCGGAGCCTTGCCCACTGGATCCTCTGGCGTGTACAATTGAAGAGGTATACAGGGGTATCATCTCACAAAAAGCTAAGACCACCCCTGGACCAGATATGATCCCTATAGATCTACTCAAATCCGAACCTTGTACATGGTACCTGACCAATTTCTTTAATGCACTTACACTAACCAACAGTGTCCCTAGGTCTTGGACTAGGGCAGATATTGTCCCCATTTACATAAGAGAGGGTCATGAAAATCTGGCAAACTTTCACTGTATTTCGCTGTTGGACTCGGGAGGCAAACTGTTTGCTAAAGTTGTGTCCATCTGGAAGAATGGATTGCAGATATAAAGCCTATTAACGATCTTCAGGCAGACTTCCAATATTGTGTAAGAACCATTGACCAGTGCCTTAGGCTGTACCTCCTTATCAAACAATATGTGGTTCATAGGAAAATTAACCTCTTTGTGATGTTCATTGGTCTGAGAACTGCATATGACTGTGTTCGTGTTTCTATTTGGTGTAAGGAGAATTTGCTAACAGGGAATGGTTTCCTGGGAGTGCTCCCTGTTCGTTGGACTTCCTTGTTCAGTGGGATGGATTTCAGCCCTCAGGTTGGCTGTTGGTAGGGCTGTTGTCATTTTCATTGCCGTTTCTAAGATTTTGACGGTCGCTATGGTCCATCTGGTTTTCTCCCCTGCTATTAGGCGACACCACCAAGTTTCCTCATCCCTGATAGTAGCATCTCCAAGGAGCACCAATAGGAAAGCTGTGCGGAAAGGGCTTGTTTTTGCCATTTCATTAATAGGTGTCTTACGTTTTCCTGTTCGGAGTCGTCATCACACATTCTGCATTTGTCCGAGACTTTGATTGCTCGGATGGCATGGATTTCTTGTGTTGGTAGTAGGTTGAACGAACGTTTTCTGCAAGTGTTTATCCAGAAACTTTGAGCAGTATGCCAGCAGTACTTTTAGTTTGTTCATGGATGAAGGCAGGTGAATCAGTAATCTGTTTGCTGTAGCCTTTTCACACGTTGAGATCCAGTCTTGGAACCCCATTTTTGCTTTTACTCTTTCGGGGTTGGTGATCAGGTCTTCTTGTGTGCAGGCCAGATCTTTTAGTTTAGAGTTCAAGTTATGTTCCCAGAGATTTAGTGCTTCGCAGCAACCATTTTGAAGTTCCAGACAGATGATCTTGTATATTGGCAGACTGTATGGAATTATGATTTTTCTAAGGAGTTGCATTTGACTTTGCTCGACTGACGCGGCCAGAGACAGGAGACCAAGTTTGCACCTGATGGCTGCCATTGAGGTTAACTTGGAATTCCAAGACTGATTTCCACAGGTGACCCTCGAGCTTCGTCCAAAGAGAGGCTGGGATGTTCAGGCATGCATCCATTCCATAGGTCAGGGAGGGCACCGCTTTAGACTTGGAGAAATTAATTGCTGGTATTAGTGAGAATTTTCTGTATTTTTTGCCTGGTTTGGGTAGTCAGCATTTTTGTTTTGTTCCAAAGTGCCTTTTGAATCGACTTTTCGTTACTCGTTGCATCCACCATTATTCCCAGGTATTTGAAGGGCAGAACTACTTCTATTTTTGTCCTGTTAAGTGACCAGAGGCTTTTTTCCATTTTCTTGTTTGGTTTTTTGTCTAGGATCAGGATGATCGTCTTGGATATGTTAATTTCCAGATTGTTCTCTTTTGTGTATTCAGCCAGGTTGGATAGCTGGCATTGGAGACCAATTTGGGTTTGATCTAACAGGATCAGATCGTCCACATAGAGAATTCGAGATGTTGGATATTTGCCTATTTTCGGGGGGAGAGATCTCACGGACTCTTCAGTATCTTTGAAGTCCCCCAGGAAGGCAATAAAGAGGGGCCAGCGGGCAGCCTTGTTTAACTCCTCGTTCTGATTTGATCTCTTCTGATAGCAGTCCCTGCTGACTCAGCCGCACCCACAGTTTGGTGTCGGTGTGGAGTGCAATCACTGGTTCAAGGATTTCGGGCAGACACTTCCAGGGGTTTAGCTTGGACCATAGTCTTTGACGATTTATTATGTCAAAGGCCTGTGACATGTCTACAAAAGCTAGGAATACCCTTGGCGCACCTGTCCTGATGTTAGTTTTTATTATATTCTATATTATGATGTTAACACTGGTGCTGGCGTTTTTCAAGAAGACAGTTTGGAATGGATCTGAGCAGGGTGATGTTCCGGCCCACTTTTGGAATCTTGTCAGTAGCAAGGTCGTGAAGATTTTACCAATTATGTCCAGCAACGCAATTGGGCGCTAGTCCGCCGGGTCGTCTCTTGCCTTTTTTGAAAATGGGGACCACCACAGCTTCGGTCCAGGATGTCGGGATCTGCTTTGTCGTTTTGCATTGGTCAAAGATTTTGCTTATGAAGACGGACCATTCTGCCGGGTGCTGTTTCAGGTCGATGTTGGTTAGACCATCCGGGTCCGGGGCTCTCGATGATTTGAGTTTTGTGATCGTAGTTTTGATATCGTCTACATCCGTGAGGTCTACCCACTTTGTTTCTGCCGGATGCTTCAGTGTCTTTGACTTTGCTGCCAGAGGAGCAAAAAGGTTAGTGCAGTAGCTTATCCACTCTGTTTTAGGCACAGAGTTAATGAGCTGGTTGTTGGTTTGTAGATCCTTGCTCTTTATCAAAGCCCAGAAGTCTCGGGAGTTTTTGTTAGTTAGTACTTTTAAAATAATTTCTGCGTCGTTTTGGTATAGAGTTTCCTTGTGACTTCTTACCCATAATTTATAACTCCTTGTTGCTGCCGTGAGTGTGTTTTTAGCTTTGTCTGAGTCCAACAGTCTGCTGGTTCGTTTTCAGTTTCTTAGCTCTCTTCTTTTGATTACATGCATTTTGTCATACTCATGTATACCGTTCTTATCAATTATTTTTCCTTTCACACTTCCTAGTTTGTAGGTAAGCAACAGTGGGAGGTAGTTTGGTCTAGCCACTGCTGTACCAGTGATGATGGTCGTTGGTTGAGCAGTGTATTTGTTTGTTATACATCTTATATCCGCCGCTGTTAGTCTTAGGCGAGACTGATGTGAAATTTGCTCAACATTTGATTCGTACATTTGTTTTTGGTGGCAGACGGTGGGCAATGACATATGTAGAAGGTTGTGGTCACTTTCTTTGGTTCGTTGCAATTCAAAGAGGTCGACATAGGGTAGCAAAGCGTGTGCCACAAAAATGTAGTTGAGAATCACTTCTGAGTTTGCCCGTTCCCATGTTGGGAGGGATGGTTGATGTCCTCAAAGTATTGCTACATTGTGGAAGTTTCTTGAATTCATAAGGTTCATCCAGGCCTCGCCTCGTTCCACAGTGGCCGAACTAGGGTGTGTGGTGGTGGTGTTACCAGCGACTATTTCACACTTAGCGTTTAAGTCCCCGCAGATGATGATGTGGGTGGTTTCTAGTTCATTTAGGAATTTGTCTATCGTATCAGAGACTGCTGCGCAGAAAGTGGAGTTTTTTGTTCTTTGAGGGTTCCAGTAGAGGTTTATTATTGCTAGATTCCTTGTGGTCCAGTTCGTCGTGCCCAGTTTTGTAAAAAACCTATTTAGTTCTAAATACACATAGTGGGGCTATTGCTACATCTTCTAGAGATTATAGGAGGGAGCTCAGAAAGTGTCTATCGAAGCCTAAGCTTGACAGACAACCCTCTATAGAGGTGAATTGTGGGGCTAAATGGTCATCAACCATTCAGTCATGACAGAGAATGGATTCCTAAAGAATATATTGGGGTTTTCTGGCTCTTCTCCAAGAATCCCACTGTTAACAAAGCTCAATCTACAGAGCATCTGTTGATAAGTAACAATTGAACCATTGCTGTACTGGGTTAATTTGTGGATCATACCTACACTAAATAGTGATGCATTTAAATATGTCTTGTTTCAAGAGGGAAGTTATATGCACATTCAAAAACACATGACTGTTTTGGGGTACTGTTTTGGGGCACACATAATTCTTGTTTAATCCAGATAGTATACACACGACAGCTAATGCCTTAATTAAGTCAAAATGACAACAGTCTGTGAATGGGATGTTAGCCACCAAACTACAATCTACAGTATCTCTATGTCTCTATTGCAATAAGAAAAAACTTTGGGGTTTGAGTAATATCTGGACTTCTCAAATCCAAAATTGGTGAGACTTCTCTTTATGAAATTTAGATTAGGTAATTTGCTTCTAGCTGTTTGTTTACATTGCTGGGATAGAAGCATCTCTGACAGATGTCTTTATTGTAAATCTGTAATAGAATCTGAAACACACTTTTGTCAAATTTGTTTAATTTATCTTGATCTCAGAAGACTGTATATGAAACCTAGAGTTGCAACCTGATGCATTAGACAGATGGAGCAAGCTATGTTTATTTGTGGTCGCTCAGATGATATGTCAACCACTTTTCCTGTGGCTAAGTACCTTTTTAGAGTCTGGCTGAGAATATCTATATTCTTGAAGTAATCGACATGAACATATTGGTTAGCCAAGTTTTAGCACTTACGTCATTTTCAGGATGTTTGTGTTCTTATGAACTATTAAGGTGATAGTGCCGGTAGCAGCCCGCCACCCTAATTAAGGGCCCGAGCGAAGTGAGGGTCTCTTAACGCTGGTGGCAGTTCTGGTTTTTGCCGGGCCCGTGGGTTATATCTCTGTTGGCATATGTGTAGTTCCCTAAGCGGTTACTGTTGGAGGAATGTAGGCTCTGCATTTCAACATCCAGGTTCTGCATTTCAACATTCACCTTGTAGCAAAGGTTTGAATTTTAACTAGGGCCAAGGGTGTGAGACTCATATATGTGAATCAAGGGTATGAGTCGAAGGTTGAATCTAAATAGATGCCAATGCACAGAGCGCATGCTACAAAATGATCACTTTGCTACACAATGCTATGTTAATGGACTGAGCAGCACTACAAAAAAATGAAACTAACATGAAACTAATATACTAATTAACCCAACACCATTTAACATGTAACATACTCCCATAATAACATTTAGTTCAAATTGGTCCATTATATAAAACGGATGCAGGCTGATGGAAATGCATGATGCTCTGGAAATGGAATAAAAATACTTTAAACGTGAAGACTTGAGGTTGCACTTTGGTGTAAGATGAGGAATGTGAAGATCCGTTCCGCAAAAGACATTGCATTGTCTTGGGGCAGGAAGCGCAGGAGAGATGTATCATTTACTCTTCAGTAATGAAGTCTGTTTTTTGGGTAAAGGCACAGAGGAAATCGTGTGTTATTTTAGTGGGATGATCGTGTCAAGGGGAGGTGTTTTTGAGTTACAGAGAGTTTAGTGAAAATTGTTTGAGGCAGAGACTGCTCAGCATTTCTTCACTCACTGGTGAAGGTGGCAGAAGTGCTGGAAGGAAGAGAGGGCTGTTTCCTAGGCAGACTGAGATTAGTTAGGTTGTAGAGATGCACACTGATTTGCTTTTTAAAGTCAGGATCTATAGATAAATCATTTTCAATTTGATTTAAGTAAGTTTATAGGTGCTCCTTGTTGGATCTGTGCTACCAGATCAGAAAAACGAACAAAGATTTGGTACCTCGAACACCACAGGGTACAAACAAGGGCACAACATACACAACAATACAGTTGTAAAGTAATTCATTAGAAATTCCAAAAGATACTCAAATATACTCTTGAGAAAAGATGTTAAAAAACGAAGGTAATATGTTGTACTGTCACAAATTTGTATCAGAATTCAAACAAAATACGATATTCGTACCAACTGATGATTCAATAGACAATACAAAAACATCAATTACATCAATTTCATGAAGAAGGTCATACAATCAAATATCAAACACACATTTGAAATGTAACAGAAGGTTCTCTAAAAGAGAAAATGTCCAGATATCTTGACAGGAGATGTCTGTTTACATAGGGACTAAACTTGTCCACCTATCTTCTATTACGCATTTCGGGCGTAAAGCCTTTCTTCAGGTATAGGTATCTGGAACAATAATTCTGAAATAATAATAAGAGTAAATACTATTTAGTTGAAGAACTACTTAGAATGTTAAATTCACAGCATGTAAAGCAACTAAGGTAAAGGTAAGTGTCACTGCACTAACCTGTAGAAGAACTCATACAAATGTAATATCCTTCATTCATTCTGCTTCAAAAGGAATACAAATTCTGTAAATAAAAAGGCAGATGCCTGAGATTACAGAATCTGGCAGAATATGAGATTATTTTTTTTTTTAAAGTGCTGGTCTCCAGCCGGTCGAGTCGCTAAAAAAGCGCTGTGTCCCACTAAGAGGTAGGTTGCTGTTAATGGTTAATGGTTAGTACCAATGAGAAGACCTACTGGACAGTGGAGAGGTACACCAAATATTTTTGGGAGTCCTGGGCTTCAGAGGTGGCTGCACCGGGATGACATATGCCCCTAATCAGGAGAGCCACACGGCTGGTTTTCCCCACTCGTGGGGATTTACACTGTGTAATTGGAGAGTGAGTTGGTTCCTGGCTACTTGAATTGACTACAGCAACCAGAATTCCCTGAGGCCATAATTGGTACTAACCATTAACACCTGAACAGACTGCCTCCCTGAAGATTGCAAGAAGCATGAAAGCACTTGGAGGAGAAGACCTACTGGACTGTTGGAAGGTATACCAAGCTGGTAACCAGAGTGCGCCCCTCACCCCCTTTCTTTAAAAAAAATATTCAGTGAAAAAACTTTGTTAAAGGGACGTTATGGTTAAGTTGCGCTACTAAAAACCAATGAAATTCAGTGAAAAAACGTTGTCAAAGGGACGTTATGGTTCCAAGTAAAACCGAAAAACCCTTGAAATTCACTAGTTATGGTAAGCTAAGCAACCATAACTCGTGCCACCACCGTGCACTGCTAAGACTAACACCCAGGACATCAAAGATGACATCACAAATGTCATTGATGACATCACTGATGACATCACATGTGTGTGTACTTTTCATGAAATATGTGTACAAGGGATTCTTATTATAATGTGTCAAGGATCATTGCAATAAATATCATACCCTAATTAGTGCATTGAACGATGCATTGAAATAAATAGCATTCTATTATGGGGTTCTATCTAGTATAATAAGCTACTCATACAGAAACATAACATTGTGTGCAGCGTACAAGATGAAGGTATAATATTCGTAATGTTAATATGTTGAATAATGAAATGATAATTGTTTTCTTAATAGATTTTTGTGTACTGTGAAATATGTAATACGTAGCTAATAAAACACATGTATTACATAATTGCATTACTATAGACAAAACACAAAGACACAAGAACACATACCAATATGGGTATATACAGGGAAAGTGAAGTTAGAAAAAAAGCACAAGTAGTAGCAGAAACAATTCATAACTTAACTGATTATTTTCATGCAAATAAATGATTGTTGTGTTTCAAAGCTGCTATTTACCCTATGTATATGTATCACTTGATGTGATTGGACCCACAGGGAAAGTACAGCCATAAAAAAAAAAAAAACGACAGAACTATCAGAAAGTGCTCATAAGTCTATTGATTATCTTTATGCACAAAAAGGATTGCTGTCTTTCAGGCTTGTGTCTTCCCGTATGTATATGTTTCATAAGATGTGACTGGACTCTAAGGGAATTACTGTAAGAACCTACTTGAAGGATATGTCTACAAATAAAATAAAAATGTTTAGTTTCTGACTGTTACTGAAGAAAACCATGTGGCCTCGATATGTCAGCAAAAGAAAAAAGAGTGAGCCAGACATGTGATGTCATCAGTGATGTCATCAATGACATTTGTGATGTCATCTTTGATGTCCTGGGTGTTAGTCTTAGCAGTGCACGGTGGCGCGAGTTATGGTTGCTTAGCTTACCATAACTGGCGAATTTCAAGGGTTTTTCGGTTTTACTTGGAACCATAACATCCCTTTGACAAAGTTTTTTCACTGGATTTCCTAGGTTTTTAGTAGCGCAACTTAACCATAACGTCCCTTTAACAAAGTTTTTTCACTGAATTTCATAGGTTTTTAGTAGCGCAACTTAACCATAACGTCCCTTTAACAAAGTTTTTTCATTGAATTTCATAGGTTTTTATTAGTGCAACTTAACCATAACATCCCTGTAACATTTTTTTTTAACTAAATTTTAAAGGTTTTTATTAGTACAACATCACCATAACATCCTTTTCAATAGATGAAGACCACTAACATCTTATGTCCTCAAAGTGGAAACGCCGGGTGGTAAAAAAAACAAAAAGATTTTCCTTCCTACACCGGGACGCCTGCGGCATCCCGGTGTAGGAAGGAAAATCTTTTACCAAGATGGCCACCATGGAAAGGGAAGGCGGGGTGTATAAAAAACACAACAGGGTATGAGTGGGGGTGGGGGGGAACAGGGGAGACACATGGGCATGAGTGGGGGTGAGAGGGAACAGGGTACAAATGGGGCATGAGCAGGGGTGGGGGGAAAGGAAGGAAACACGGGGCATGAGCGGTGGTGGTGGGAACACGAGAGAGACACGGGGCATGTGCAGCGGGTGGGGAGGAACATGAGGGAGACACAGGGTATGAGCGGGGGTGGGGAGGAACACGAGGGAGACACGGGGCATGAGCGGGGGGGTACAGGGCACACACGGGACATGAGCGGGGGTGGGGGGAAAGGAGAGAGACAAGGGGCATGAGCGGGGGGTGGGGGGAACACGAGGGAGACACGGGGCATGAGCGGGGGGGTGGGGGGTAACACAAGGGAAACACGGGGCATGAGCGGGGGGTGGGGGAAACACGAGGGAGACACAGGGCATGAGCGGGGGTGGGGGGCAACAGGAGACAGACACGGGTCATGAGCGGGGGGTGGGGCCAACAGGAGAGAGACACGGGGCATGAGCAGGGGGTGGGGAGAACAGGAGACAGACACGGGGCATGAGCGGCGGGTGGGGAGAACAGGAGACAGACACGGGGCATGAGCGGGGGATGGGGGAACAGGAGACAGATACGGGGCATGAGCGGGGGTGGGGAGAACAGGAGACAGACACTGGGCATGAGCGGGGTGTGGGGGGCACCAGGAGACAGACACGGGGCATGAACGGGGGGTGGAGGGCAACAGGAGAGAGACATGGGGCATGAGCGCGAAGTGGGGGGGTACAGGAGACAGACATGGGGCATGGGTGGAGGCAACAGGAGACAGACACGAGGCATGAGCGGGGAGTGGGGGGAACAGGAGACAGACACGGGGCATGATCGGGGGTGGGGGGAACAGAAGACAGACACGGGGCATGAGCGGGGGAGTGGGGGGCAACAGGAGAGAGAGCGAGGGAGTGGGGGGCAACAGGAGAGAGACACGGGGCATGAGCGGGGGGTGGGGGGCAACAGGAGAGAGACACAGGGCATGAGCAGGGGGGTGGGAGGGTACAGGAGACAGACACGGGGCATGAGCGGGGGTGGGGGGCAACAGGAGAGAGACACGGGACATGAGCGGGTGGGGGGAACAGGAGACAGACACGGGGCATGAGCGGGGGGTGGGGGGTACAGGAGACAGACACGGGGCATGAGCAGTGGGTGGGGTGTACAGGAGACAGGGGTACAGGAGACAGACACGGGGCATGAGAGGGGGGTGGGGAGGAACACGAGGGAGACACGGGGCATGAGCGGGGGGGTACAGGGCACACACGGGACATGAGCGGGGGAGGGGGAAAGGATAGAGACAAGGGGCATGAGCGGGGGGTGGGGGAACACGAGGGAGACACGGGGCATGAGCGGGGGGTGGGGGGAACACGAGGGAGACACAGGGCATGAGCGGGGGGTGGGGGGCAACAGGAGACAGACATGGGGCATGAGGGGGGGCCAACAGGAGAGAGACACGGGGCATGAGCAGGGGGTGGGGAGAACAGGAGACAGACACGGGGCATGAGCGGGGGATGGGGGAACAGGAGACAGATACGGGGCATGAGCGGGGGTGGGGAGAACAGGAGACAGACACGGGGCATGAGCGGGGGGGTGGGGGGCAACAGGAACAGACACGGGGCATGAGCAGGGGGGTGGGGGGGCAACAGGAGAGAGACACGGGGCATGAGCACGGTGTGGGGGGTACAGGAGACAGACATGGGGCATGGGTGGGGCAACAGGAGACAGACATGGGGCATGAGCGGGGGGTGGGGGGAACAGGAGACAGACACAGGGCATGATCGGGGGTGGGGGGAACAGAAGACAGACACGGGGCATGAGCGGGGGGTGGGGGGCAACAGGAGAGAGAGAGGGGGAGTGGGGGGCAACAGGAGAGAGACACGGGGCATGAGCGGGGGTGGAGGGGTACAGGAGACAGACACGGGGCATGAGCAGGGGGTTGGGGGCAACAGGAGAGAGACACAGCGCATGAGCGGGGGGTTGGGGGGGTACAGGAGACAGACACGGGGCAAGAACGGGGGGTGGGGGGCAACAGGAGTGAGACACGGGATATGAGCGGGTGGGGGGAACAGGAGACAGACACGGGGCATGAGTGGGGGGGGCAACAGGAGACAGACACGGAGCATGAGCGGGGGGTGGGGGGTACAGCAGACAGACACGGGGCATGAGCAGGGGGTGGGGGGGTACAGGAGACAGGGGTACAGGAGACAGACACAGGGCATGAGAGGGGGGTGGGGAGGAACACGAGGGAGACACGGGGCATGAGCGGGGGGGGTACAGGGCACACACGGGACATGAGCGGGGGTGGGGGGGAAAGGAGAGAGACAAGGGGCATGAGCGGGGGGTGAGGGGAACATGAGGGAGACACGGGGCATGAGCGGGGGTTGGGGGGAACACGAGGGATACACAGGGCATGAGCGGGGGGTGGGGCCAGCGGGAGAGAGACACGGGGCATGAGCAGGGGGTGGGGAGAACAGGAGACAGACACGGGGCATGAGCAGGGGCGTGGGGAGAACAGGAGACAGACACAGGGCATGAGCGGGGGATGGGGGAACAGGAGACAGATACGGGGCATGAGCGGGGGTGGGGAGAACAGGAGACAGACACGGGGCATGAGCGGTGGGGTAGGGGGCAACAGGAACAGACACGGGCATGAGCGGAGGGGTGGGGGGGCAACAGGAGAGAGACACGGGGCATGAGCGCGGAGTGGGGGGGTACAGGAGACAGACATGGGGCATGGGTGGGGGCAACAGGAGACAGACACGGGGCATGAGCGGGGGCTGGGGGGAACAGGAGACAGACACAGGGCATGATCGGGGGTGGCGGGAACAGAAGACAGACACGGGGCATGAGCGGGGGAGTGGGGGGCAACAGGAGAGAGAGAGGGGGAGTCGGGGGCAACAGGAGAGAGACACGGGGCATGAGCGGGGGGTGGAGGGGTACAGGAGACAGACACGGGGCATGAGCAGGGGGTGGGGGGCAACAGGAGAGAGACACAGGGCATGAGCGGGGGCTTGGGGGTACAGGAGACAGACACGGGGCATGAACGGGGGGTGGGGGGCAACAGGAGAGAGACACAGGACATGAGAGGGGGGTGGGGGGCAACAGAAGAGACACGGGGCATGAGCGGGGGGTGGGGGAACAGGAGACAGACATGGGGCATGAGCGGGGGGTGGGGGGAACAGGAGACAGACACAGGGCATGAGCGGGGGGTGGGGAGAACAGACACGGGGCATGAGCAGGGGGGTGGGGGCAACAGGAGAGAGACACGGGGCATGAGCAGGGGGCGAGAGGAACAGGAGACAGATACGGGGCATGAGCGGTGGTGGGGGGAACACGAGAGAGACACGGGGCATGAGCAGCGGGTGGGGAGGAACATGAGGGAGACACGGGGTATGAGCAGGGGTGGGGAGGAACACGAGGGAGACACGGGGCATGAGCGGGGGGATACAGGGCACACACGGGACATGAGCGGGGATGGGGGGGAAAGGAGAGAGACAAGGGGCAGGAGCGGGGGGTGGGGGGAACACGAGGGAGACACGGGGCATGAGGGGGGTAGGGGGTAACACGAGGGAAACACGGGGCATGAGCGGGGGGTGGGAGGAACACGAGGGAGACACAGGGCATGAGCGGGGGTGGGGGGCAACAGGAGACAGACACGGGGCATGAGCGGGGGGTGGGGCCAATAGGATAGAGACACGGGGCATGAGCAGGGGGTGGGGAGAACAGGAGACAGATACGGGGCATGAGCGGGGGTGGGGAGAACAGGAGACAGACACGGGGCATGAGCGGGGGGGTGGGGGCAACAGGAGACAGACACGGGGCATTAGCAGGGGGGTGGGGGGCAACAGGAGAGAGACACGGGGCATGAGCGCGGAGTGGGGGGGTACAGGAGACAGACACGGGGCATGGGTGGGGGCAACAGGAGACAGACACGGGGCATGAGCAGGGGGTGCGGGGAACAGGAGACAGACACGGGGCATGAGCGGAGGAGTGGGGGGCAACAGGAGAGAGAGCGAAGGAGTGGGGGACAACAGGAGAGAGACACGGGGCATGAGCGGGGGGTGAGGGGGTACAGGAGACAGACACGGGGCATGAGCAGGGGGTGGGGGGCAACAGGAGAGAGACACGGGGCATGAGTGAGGGGTTGGGGGGGTACAGGAGACAGACATGGGGCATGAGCGGGCGTGGGGGGCAACAGGAGAGAGACACGGGACATGATCGGGTGGGGGGAACAGGAGACAGACACAGGGCATTAGCGGGGGGCAACAGGAGACAGACACAGGGCATGAGCGGGTGAGGAGAGCAGGAGACAGACACGGGGCATGAGCAGGGGGTGGGGGGCAACAGGAGATAGACACGGGGCATGAGCGGGGGGTGGGGGGAACAGGACACAGATACAGGGCATGAGCGGGGGGTGGGGAGAACAGGAGACAGACATGGGGCATGAGCGGGGGGTGTTGGGGGCAACAGGAGACACACACGGCACATGAGGGGAACAGGAGACAGATACGGGGCATGAGCGGGGGGTGGGGAGAACAGGAGACAGACACGGGGCATGAGCGGGGGGGTGGGGAGAACAGGAGACAGACACGAGGCATGAGCGGGGGATGGGGGAACAGGAGAGAGATACGGGGCATGAGTGGGGGTGGGGAGAACAGGAGACAGACACGGGGCATGAGCGGGGGGGTGGGGGGCAACAGGAACAGACACGGGGCATGAGCAGGTGGGTGGGGGGGCAACAGGAGAGAGACACGGGGGCATGAGCGCGGAGTGGGGGGTACAGGAGACAGACATGGGGCATGGGTGGGGGCAACAGGAGACAGACACGGGGCATGAGCGGGGGGTGGGGGGAACAGGAGGCAGACACAGGGCATGATCGGGGGTGGGGGGAACAGAAGACAGACACGGGGCATGAGCGGGGGAGTGGGGGGCAACAGGAGAGAGAGAGAGGGAATGGGGGGCAACAGGAGAGAGACACGGGGCATGAGCGGGGGGTGGAGGGGTACAGGAGACAGACACGGGGCATGAGCAAGGGGTGGGGGGCAACAGGAGAGAGACACAGGGCATGAGCGGGGGTTTGGGTGGTACAGGAGACAGACACGGGGCATGAACGAGGGGTGGGGCAACAGGAGAGAGACACGGGACATGAGCGGGTGGGGGGAACAGGAGACAGACACGGGGCATGAGCGGGGGGCAACAGGAGACAGACACGGGGCATGAGCCGGGGGTGGGGGGGTACAGGAGACACACACGGGGCATGAGAGGGGGGTGGGGGGGTACAGGAGACAGGGGTACAGGAGACAGACACAGGGCATGAGCGGGGGGTGGGGGGCAACAGGAGAGAGACACGGGGCATGAGTGGGGGGTGGAGAGAACAGGAGACAGACACGGGGCATGAGCGGGGGGTGGGGGGAACAACAGAGACAGACACGGGGCATAAGCGGGGGGTGGGGGGCAACAGGAGACAGACACGGGGCATGAGCTGGGGGGTGGGTGGCAACAGGAGACAGACACGGTTCATGAGCGGGGGGTGGGGGCAACAGGAGACAGACACGGGGCATGAGTGGGGGGTGGGGGGAACAGGAGACAGACACGGAGCATGAGCGGGGGTTGGGGAGAACAGGAGACAGACACGGGGCATGAGCGGGGGGTGGGGGGCAACAGGAGACAGACACGGGCATGAGCGGGGGTGGGGGAACAGGAGACAGACACGGGGCATGAGCGGGGGGTGGGGGGAACAGGAGACAGACACAGGGCATGAGCGGGGGGTGGGGAGAACAGACACGGGGCATGAGCAGGGGTGGGGAGAACAGACACGGGGCATGAGCAGGGGGTGCTGGGCAACAGGAGACAGACACGGGGCATGAGCAGGGGGTGGGAGGAACAGGAGACAGACACGAGGCATGAGCGGGGGATGGGGGAACAGGAGAGAGATACTGGGCATGAGCGGGGGTGGGGAGAACAGGAGATAGACATGGGGCATGAGCGGAGGGGTGGGGGGCAACAGGAACAGACACGGGGCATGAGCAGGGGGGTGGGGGGGCAACAGGAGAGAGACACGGGGCATGAGCGCGGAGTGGGGGGGTACAGGAGACAGACATGGGGCATGGGTGGGGGCAACAGGAGACAGACACGGGGCATGAGCGGGGGTGGGGGGAACAGGAGACAGACACAGGGCATGATCGGGGGTGGGGGGAACAGAAGACAGACAAGGGGCATGAGCGGGGGAGGGGGGCAACAGGAGAGAGAGAGGGGGAGTGGGGGGCAACAGGAGAGAGACACGGGGCATGAGCGGGGGGTGGAGGGGTACAGGAGACAGACACGGGGCATGAACAGGGGGTGGGGGGCAACAGGAGAGAGACACAGGGCATGAGCGGGGGTTTGGGGGGGTAATGGAGACAGACACGGGGCATGAACGAGGGGTGGGGGCAACAGGAGAGAGACACGGGACATGAGCGGGTGGGGGGAACAGGAGACAGACACGGGGCATGAGCGGGGGGCAACAGGAGACAGACACGGGGCATGAGCGGGGGGTGGAGGGGGTACAGGAGACAGACACGGGGCATGAGCGTGGGGTGGGGGGGTACAGGAGACAGGGGTACAGGAGACAGACACGGGGCATGAGTGGGGGGTGGGGGCAACAGGAGAGAGACACGGGGCATGAGTGGGGGGTGGGGAGAACAGGAGACAGACACGGGCCTGAGCGGGGGGTGGGGGAACAACAGAGACAGACACGGGGCATAAGCGGGGGGTGGGGGGCAACAGGAGACAGACATGGGGCATGAGCTGGGGGTGGGTGGCAACAGGAGACAGACACGGTGCATGAGCATGGGGTGGGGGCAACAGGAGACAGACACGGGGCATGAGTGGGGGGTGGGGGGGAACAGGAGACAGACACGGAGCATGAGCGGGGGGTGGGGAGAACAGGAGACAGACACGGGGCATGAGCGGGGGGTGGGGGGCAACAGGAGACAGACACGGGCATGAGCGGGGGTGGGGGGCAACAGGAGAGACACAGGGCATGAGCGGGGGTGGGGGAACAGGAGACAGACACGGGGCATGAGTGGGGGGTGGGGGGCAACAGGAGAGAGACACGGGGCATGAGCACGGAGTGGGGGAACAGGAGACAGACACGGGGCATGAGTGGGGGGTGGGGGGCAACAGGAGAGAGACACGGGGTATGAGCGGGGGTGGGGGGAACACGAGGGAGACACGGGGCATGAGGGGGGTAGGGGGTAACACGAGGGAGACACAGGGCATGAGCGGGGGTGGGGGTCAACAGGAGACAGACACGGGGCATGAGCAGGGGGTGGGGCCAGCAGGAGAGAGACACGGGGCATGAGCAGGGGGTGGAGAGAACAGGAGACAGATACGGGGCATGAGCGGGGGTGGGGAGAACAGGAGACAGACACGGGGCATGAGCAGGGGAGTGGGGGCAACAGGAGACAGACACGGGGCATGAGTGGGGGGTGGGGGGCAACAGGAGAGAGACACGGGGCATGAGCACGGAGTGGGGGGGTACAGGAGACAGACACGGGGCATGGGTGGGGGCAACAGGAGACAGACACGGGCATGAGCAGGGGGTGGGGGGAACAGGAGACAGACACGGGGCATGAGCAGAGTGTGGGGAAACAGAAGACAGACACGGGGCATGAGCGGGGGAGAGGGGTCAACAGGAGAGAGAGCGGGGGAGTGTGGGGCAACAGGAGAGAGACACGGGGCATGAGCGGGGGGTGAGGGGGTACAGGAGACAGACACGGGGCATGAGCAGGGGTTGGGGGGCAACAGGAGAGAGACACGGGGCATGAGTGGGGGGTTTGGGGGGTACAGGAGACAGACATGGGGCATGAACGGGGGTGGGGGGCAACAGGAGAGAGACACGGGGCATGAGCGGCTGGGGGGAACAGGAGACAGACACGGGGCATGAGCGCGGGGGCAACAGGAGACAGACACGGGACATGAGCGGGTGGGGGGAGCAGGACACAGATACAGGGCATGAGAGGGGGGTGGGGAGAACAGGGGACAGACACGGGGCATGAGCGGGGGGTGTTGGGGGCAACAGGAGACAGACACGGCACATGAGGGGAACAGGAGACAGATACGGGGCATGAGCGGGGGGTGGGGAGAACAGGAGACAGACACGGGGCATGAACGGGGGAACAGAAGACAGACACGGGGCATGAGCGGGGGGGTGGGGAGAACAGGAGACAGACACGGGGCATGAACGGGGGGGTGGGGGGCAACAGGAACAGACACGGGGCATGAGCGGGGGGTGGGGGGGCAACAGGAGAGAGACACGGGGCATGAGCGCGGAGTGGGGGGGTACAGGAGACAGACATGGGGCATGGGTGAGGGCAACAGGAGACAGACACGGGGCATGAGCGGGGGGTGGGGGGAACAGGAGACAGACACAGGGCATGATCGGGGGGTGGAGGGGACAGAAGACAGACACGGGGCATGAGCGGGGGAGTGGGGGGCAACAGGAGAGAGAGAGGGGGAGTGGCGGGCAACAGGAGAGAGACACGGGGCATGAGCGGGGGGTGGAGGGGTACAGGAGACAGACACGGGGCATGAGCAGGGGGTGGGGGGCAACAGGAGAGAGACACAGGGCATGAGCGGGGGGTTGGGGGGTACAGGAGACAGACACGGGGCATGAACGAGGGGTGGGGGCAACAGGAGAGAGACACGGGACATGAGCGGGTGGGGGGAACAGGAGACAGACACGGGGCATGAGCGGGGGGCAACAGGAGACAGACACGGGGCATGAGCGGGGGGTGGGGGGAACAGGAGACAGACACAGGGCATGGTCGGGGGTGGGGGGAACAGAAGACAGACAAGGGGCATGAGCGGGGGAGGGGGGGCAACAGGAGAGAGAGAGGGGGAGTGGGGGGCAACAGGAGAGAGACACGGGCATGAGCGGGGGGTGGAGGGGTACAGGAGACAGACACGGGACATGAGCAGGGGGTGGAAACTGTGTAGCTTGCAAATTCACCAAAAAAATGAGTTCATTTCAAATTGGACGCCGTACTTGGACACTCCGGGACCTAACAAACTGCAAAAGTCAGAATGTAGTTTACTGCATAGAGTGCCCATGTGGCCTACGCTATATCGGCCAAACTTCACGAGCTGTCAACACAAGAATATCTGAACATAGATCCAAAATTAGGTGCAAAACCATCACTGCACCATTGGTTGAACACTTTTTAAACTTCAATCACACCCCCAATGACATTCTGTGGTGGGTAATTGAAAAAGTAAAAGGCAGACCAGACATCAACCATAGCCTCAACAAAAAGGAAGCCCTATGCATCCATAGGTTGGATACCTATCACCATGGCCTCAACGAAGTCTTCCAACCTATCATCTAACAACAAATGATGCTGATCGTATACTCTCTCAATGCGCCACTATATACATGCAATCTCCAAACATGGTTTGCGCGACTCCGGGCTGGAAGACCATTAAGCCAATCCTTTCACCAACCCCCTAACGCAACACCACAATCCTATGGCGAAACACGCCTAACATATAAAAGAAAACTAATAGCATATCCAAATACATATGGCAGTGAGCACTCGCCCAACAAATGTGAGCAATGCAACTCAGTATTACAATGAACTACTAGCCTGTAGTCCTTTCTGGCAGCAAGGGAGCATGCGCACCCTGAAAACGCTTACTTTGTCATTTAGAACAAAAATTCCCAGTACGCATGCGTGGGCGCCCATAGTTACGCGTTCGTTCACTTAGCGAGTGCTAGCTTTGTTTCGCATTCCAGCGATTATGTGCCCTGCCGATTCAACTCACGGCAGAGACCTCGCAGAAGAAGGCTTCAAGAAAGCATGACTCAGCGCCAGTTAAGCAACCAACGAGGTGAGCGAGAGGCCGCTGAATCATCTTACCTCCGCGGCCCCCCCCACAAACCCCCCCCTCCTTTCCCCTCTGTGCTCCTCTGACTAATCTCACAAACGCATGAGTATTGCTTAACAACCACCCTGTTTCACGGGAATATTTGAGCTTTCACTTGCTGCTAATAAATCGAGATGCAGGCATAAGCCCGCGAGCATTTATATCCACGCACGAATGCCGACAAATGGGCTTTCACGCTACCCACTGCATCTGCCACTAAATAGAAAATGTATCATGGCGGAAAGGTTTACCTAACATGTCTTTGTGCACATACAAATTACCCCAAGAGCCACGAGAGAGAAAAAGATATATACTCCTCTCAAACCAGGAGCTTTAACAGCTGCACTCTCACTTAGCCAGATCACAAACTAATAATAATAATAATGAACTCAACATAAAAAATACAACAATAAATAGATATACCACCACTTATTTTTTGCATGTTAGAATTCCTAAATGCTGTACTCTGCAGCATATGATTTACTGAACACTCAGGATCGAACATGACCTGATGGCAATTCCTATTCATATTTAACAGTTTGAAGACCGTCCATGAAAACTTTGACACATTGGGAAACCTGCAAACCTGATCCAGGCAACTACATTCCTGGTCCCAGGACTAGACGGTCCTCCCCTCTCCTATCCACGACACGTGATCACACCAAACGCTTGAGCAAGGCGTACCGGCATGTAAGTTTGAAATCCGGTCGCCATGAGATTAAATTCTAATGCAACCCCGGTCCCATTAACAGGGACCCCTAGGGTATTATAACCAATCTCATTACCATCTCTGTCACCTCCCCACAGGGTCTCTTATTCTCAGCCCTGATGAAGGCGGATCGAACCTCAAACCTTTACCGCCGAAACGTGACAAATACAGGAATTAACAACATACCTGTACCAAACCAAGTTGAAACCAACCTTTGTTATCAACCAACTTGGGATCAGGTTGGCTAACGACCAGATATCTAATATGAAAAGACCCTTGAAATTTGTAATTTCTCCCGCCCAGAAGTACTGGACTTGAAATATTCTATACTTACCTGAATGTATATATTTCAACTGTTTCAATGTTTTGTGGCTAACGACCAGATATCTAATATGAAAAGACTCTTGAAATTTCTAATTTCTCCCGCCCAGAAGTACTGGACTTGAAATATTCTATACCTATCGAATGTATATATTTCAATTGTTTCAATGTTTTGTACATAGGTATTGTTCTAAAAACTGTACTCACAAACCTGTCTATTGTCTTTGGATAACTACAAAATAACTATCCAGAAAAGTTACATGTTACTGTGTTTTCTCTGCATTCACTTTCTTTTGATATTTACTTTACAAAACAGTAAAACACTCTTTATGTATCGTCTGTATCTTTAACTTTGTGTTTTTGAGATTGTAATAATCTATACCCACATGCAGATTTACTCTGTGATTGCCAAAGATTAGGCAACACATTTTCTGCCTTCACAAAATAAATCAAGAAGACAGGCCCAGCCTTTGGCCCGGCCTGTTTTTTCTAAATATCTGGTGGTTACTAGAACATAGTAAAGGTACACATCTTGTTTCATAGTCTTATATTTGGCCATGTACCTTTTCTTTAATGGCCATCCCCTAAATCTTGCTACCACTTACGGGCAACCGCGTTGCTTAGGGTTCCGTACTCTGTACAGATAGGGCTTCTACCAAATTTATTTATTTTATAGACCCACCCCCCTTAAAACCCACTATTTCAGCTCTCTCTCAAGTAGAATAAATTGCTTGGTGCTCCCACGGATCTGGATAGGATACCCGTTACTCGATAAATATCTACATCACTTTACCATTCACTCAACACACCAACCCCTTAAAAATAAGGGGATGGCGGAAGGTGCGACCTTAAGCTTCACAGAACAGGAAATTTTGGACACAATTAGCGGCCCCTCAATTTTCACCCCCACTAGGGAAAACTCTGTTCTACCCCCAGGAGGCACTAATTCTGGAGACAACATTTTGAGACTGAAGAAAAAATGTTTCCGCACAGAACTCCATGCGCATTTTTTGAGAGAGTATCTGCATGCCAGCATCATCCCTAGTGGTCTAGTCGTTCGCAATACCCCTTGTCTCTTCTTAGATGATAAGGAGTATGTGACCAACTTCAGCTACGTGGCTACCAAATGCAGCCGCGATCTCATGGTACTGACCATCAACACCGCAATACGAACTGCTTCTAAAATTCAGAAAGACCTAGATCTTGAGGAAACAACCTTTTCGACCAATGCAACAATTGCCAACGCCAAGAACCTATTAATAGACATAAACAAACAGTTTGAAGACTTCAAGAGCGCCACCCTCAACCGCAAAACCAAAAAACTGCAGAAAGATATTAAAGACTTCAACTTGGAAGTAACTTATCCCTACATTTCCGATAACTACATAAATAGCCTAAACCAAGGCACACACCAAGGAAATCAAAGGAATCGCAGAAGAGGGGTAGCTTTCTCGAGTTCGAGTAGTGGATCATCCTCGGACGACCAATCACGATCACAATCCCGGTCACAAGGCCAAACACCAGCCAACTTTGGATATCCCACTTTACCCCCATTTTTTCCTTTTTTAGGAGGAGGGGGGTTTGGCAACCCCCAATGGGGACTGCCACAATGGGGATTCCAACCGCGTGGCGGAAGAATAAACCAGCGTCCCAGACGCCGCAGACAACGATACTAGGCACTGTTGAAGACCATGAGGCAATTCCAGTTTTCAACCTAGCAAATATCCCATTATCACCTGCTGAGTCCTCAGTCCTTATGAAGGGCCTATCCTTTGTGCCTACAGCACAAACGGATTGGTATAACTCTGAGATGGAAGTTCGAACCTTTCTAAGAAAAGTTAGATTACGAACCTTCTTTCAGAATCATAATCTGGAACGTGAAGAAACAAATGAAGACACTGGACTACACAATCCATCGACATTTACACCTACCGATGGGCAAATACCACCAGAGCTTTTAACCTTCGAAAGATGTGTGCTAGAAGATCTGGATCGCTTACGGAAGAAAACTACTAAAATAAAACACAACATGTCTCGAGCTGAAAAACAAGCACTAATATCACTACAGACAAACAAAAATATTATCATCAAGCCAGCGGACAAAGGAGGAGGCTTGGTGATTATGACTATAGACCAATATAAAAACATGGTCTTAGCACTACTAGACGACCGAGAAAGCTACTCAATACTAAGAAAAGACCCTACCCGTGAAATATCACAAGAAATCTCGGAAGTTGTCAATTTTGCATTACAACGTGAATGGATTTCAGAAATAGAAGCAGAATACCTTATTAAACCAGTCGGCAGGACACCCTGCTTCTATTAATTACCCAAAATTCACAAAGACTCCATAAACCCACCAGGACGCCCGATAGTCTCGGGATGTGGTTCAATTATTGAACCCTTATGCAAGTTTGTGGACACTTTTCTGCAACCAATCAGTATACAAACCCCTACCTACCTTCGAGACACTACCCACACTATAAATATTTTTGATGCTTTGGACTTCAACCACCGGGAACAAATACTGGTTACCATGGACATTAAATCACTTTACACTAGCATCCCCCAGGAAGATGCAATTGAAAATATACGGGAATGGCTTACCTTCAATCCCCCCAACACCAGGACCCCGGTGAACTTCATCGTTGAAATTATGACAATTGCATTACAACGTAATTTTTTCACCTTCAACAATACCATCTACTTACAAACCAAGGGCACGGCTATGGGGGCAGCGTTTGCACCCAGCCTTGCCATTCTGTTCATGGCGAAATTTGAGAAGGAATTTGTGCTCTCTCATCAAAATAACTGGCAATCTAACATCAGCAATTGGTACCGTTACATCGACGATGTGATTTTCATCTGGACCGGCACTGCGAATGAACTTACCGATTTCTGGAACTGGCTCAATTCGTGCAACACACATATTCAATTCACGATGGAACAAAGCAACCAGGAGATCAAATTTTTGGACCTTACAATCCGCTCCGTGAATGGAAAGCTACTATGTGACCTCTACAGAAAAACAACGGCCTGAAATACTCTCCTTCACTTCACCAGCAACCACCCGGCACATACCAGAAACAACCTACCCTATGGTCAGTACCTACGAATACGCCGGAACTGCTCCTCCATAGATGACTATAAGATTCATGCACAGAGCCTGACCACACGGCTACTAGCCAGGGGATACCCCAAGAAACAACTCAATTTAGCCAATAGGAGAGCTCGAAACTGCAATCGCGAAAATCTGCTTCAAATACAACAAGATGACACAGCCCCCCAGGAGAAACAACTAATGTGTGTCGTCACATTTGGAGCACACACATCAAAAATCAAACAGATCATCAATAAACATTGGCATATTGCGCGCCTGAATATGCCCGAGGACCCTGCTCCAAGATTTGCATACAAACGAGGAAAAAACCTGCAGGAGTACCTCGTGCATTCACTTTTTCAACCCATTTCCCAAACCACTCGTACCCTTCGACCACTGCAAGGACACCACCTGTGTGGAAACTGTGTAGCTTGCAAATTCACCAAAAAAATTAGTTCATTTCAAATTGGACGCCGTACTTGGACACTCCGGGACCTGACAAACTGCAAAAGTCAGAATGTAGTTTACTGCATAGAGTGCCCATGTGGCCTACGCTATATCGGCCAAACTTCACGAGCTGTCAACACAAGAATATCTGAACATAGATCCAAAATTAGGTGCAAAACCATCACTGCACCATTGGTTGAACACTTTTTAAACTTCAATCACACCCCCAATGACATTCTGTGGTGGGTAATTGAAAAAGTAAAAGGCGGACCAGACATCAACCATAGCCTCAACAAAAAGGAAGCCCTATGGATCCATAGGTTGGATACCTATCACCATGGCCTCAACGAAGTCTTCCAACCTATCATCTAACAACAAATGATGCTGATCGTATACTCTCTCAATGCGCCACTATATACATGCAATCTCCAAACATGGTTTGCGCGACTCCGGGCTGGAAGACCATTAAGCCAATCCTTTCACCAACCCCCTAACGCAACACCACAATCCTATGGCGAAACACGCCTAACATATAAAAGAAAACTAATAGCATATCCAAATACATATGGCAGTGAGCACTCGCCCAACAAATGTGAGCAATGCAACTCAGTATTACAATGAACTACTAGCCTGTAGTCCTTTCTGGCAGCAAGGGAGCATGCGCACCCTGAAAACGCTTACTTTGTCATTTAGAACAAACATTCCCAGTACGCATGCGTGGGCGCCCATAGTTACGCGTTCGTTCACTTAGCGAGTGCTAGCTTTGTTTCGCATTCCAGCGATTATGTGCCCTGCCGATTCAACTCACGGCAGAGACCTCGCAGACGAAGGCTTCAAGAAAGCATGACTCAGCGCCAGTTAAGCAACCAACGAGGTGAGCGAGAGGCCGCTGAATCATCTTACCTCCGCGGCCCCCCCCACAAACCTCCCCCCCTCCTTTCCCCTCTGTGCTCCTCTGACTAATCTCACAAACGCATGAGTATTGCTTAACAACCACCCTGTTTCACGGGAATATTTGAGCTTTCACTTGCTGCTAATAAATCGAGATGCAGGCATAAGCCCGCGAGCATTTATATCCATGCACGAATGCCGACACATGGGCTTTCACGCTACTCACTGCATCTGCCACTAAATAGAAAATGTATCATGGCGGAAAGGTTTACCTAACATGTCTTTGTGCACATACAAATTACCCCAAGAGCCACGAGAGAGAAAAAGATATATACTCCTCTCAAACCAGGAGCTTTAACAGCTGCACTCTCACTTAGCCAGATTACAAACTAATGAACTCAACATAAAAAATACAACAATAAATAGATATACCACCACTTATTTTTTGCATGTTAGAATTCCTAAATGCTGTACTCTGCAGCATATGATTTACTGAACACTCAGGATCGAACATGACCTGATGGCAATTCCTATTCATATTTAACAGTTTGAAGACCGTCCATGAAAACTTTGACACATTGGGAAACCTGCAAACCTGATCCAGGCAACTACATTCCGGGTCCCAGGACTAGACGGTCCTCCCCTCTCCTATCCACGACACGTGATCACACCAAACGCTTGAGCAAGGCGTACCGGCATGTAAGTTTGAAATCCGGTCGCCATGAGATTAAATTCTAATGCAACCCCGGTCCCATTAACAGGGACCCCTAGGGTATTATAACCAATCTCATTACCATCTCTGTCACCCCCCCACAGGGTCTCTGATTCTCAGCCCTGATGAAGGCGGATCGAACCTCAAACCTTTACCTCCGAAACGTGACAAATACAGGAATTAACAACATACCTGTACCAAACCAAGTTGAAACCAACCTTTGTTATCAACCAACTTGGGATCACGTTGGCTAACGACCAGATATCTAATATGAAAAGACCCTTGAAATTTGTAATTTCTCCCGCCCAGAAGTACTGGACTTGAAATATTCTATACTTACCTGAATGTATATATTTCAACTGTTTCAATGTTTTGTGGCTAACGACCAGATATCTAATATGAAAAGACTCTTGAAATTTCTAATTTCTCCTGCCCAGAAGTACTGGACTTGAAATATTCTATACCTATCGAATGTATATATTTCAATTGTTTCAATGTTTTGTACATAGGTATTGTTCTAAAAACTGTACTCACAAACCTGTCTATTGTCTTTGGATAACTACAAAATAACTATCCAGAAAAGTTACATGTTACTGTGTTTTCTCTGCATTCACTTTCTTTTGATATTTACTTTACAAAACAGTAAAACACTCTTTATGTATCGTCTGTATCTTTAACTTTGTGTTTTTGAGATTGTAATAACAGATTTACTCTGTGATTGCCAAAGATTAGGCAACACATTCTCTGCCTTCACAAAATAAATCAAGAAGACAGGCCCAGCCTTTGGCCCGGCCTGTTTTTTCTAAATATCTAGTGGTTACTAGAACAGAGTAAAGGTACACATCTTGTTTCACAGGGGGTGGGGGGCAAAAGGAGAGAGACACAGGGCATGAGCGGGGGGTTGGGGGGGTACAGGAGACAGACACGGGGCATGAACGAGGGGTGGGGGCAACAGGAGAGAGACACGGGACATGAGCGGGTGGGGGGAACAGGAGACAGACACGGGGCATGAGCGGGGGGCAACAGGAGACAGACACGGGGCATGAGCGGGGGGTGGGGGGGTACAGGAGACAGACACGGGGCATGAGCGGGGGGTGGGGGGGTACAGGAGACAGGGGTACAGGAGACAGACACGGGGCATGAGCGGGGGGTGGGGGGCAACAGGAGAGAGACACGGGGCATGAGTGGGGGGTGGGGAGAACAGGAGACCGACACGGGGCATGAGCGGGGGGTGAGGGGGTACAGGAGACAGACACGGGGCATGGGTGGGGGCAACAGGAGACAGACACGGGCATGAGCAGGGGGTGGGGGGAACATGAGACAGACACGGGGCATGAGCAGAGTGTGGGGGAACAGAAGACAGACATGGGGCATGAGCGGGGGAGTGGGGGGCAACAGGAGAGAGAGCGGGGGAGTGGGGGGCAACAGGAGAGAGACACGGGGGGTGAGGGGGTACAGGAGACAGACACGGGGCATGAGCAGGGGGTGGGGGGGCAACAGGAGAGAGACACGGGGCATGAGTGGGGGGTTTGGGGGGTACAGGAGACAGACATGGGGCATGAACGGGGGTGGGGGGCAACAGGAGAGAGACACGGGACATGAGCGGCTGGGGGGAACAGGAGACAGACACGGGGCATGAGCGGTGGGGCAACAGGAGACAGACACGGGACATGAGCGGGTGGGGGGAACAGGAGACAGACACGGGGCATGAGCGGGGGGTGGGGGGCAACAGGAGATAGACACGGGGCATGAGGGGGGGTGGGGGGAGCAGGACACAGATACAGGGCATGAGCGGGGGGTGGGGAGAACAGGGGACAGACACGGGGCATGAGCGGGGGGTGTTGGGGGCAACAGGAGACAGACATGGCACATGAGGGGAACAGGAGACAGATACGGGGCATGAGCGGGGGGTGGGGAGAACAGGAGACAGACACGGGGCATGAACGGGGGAACAGAAGACAGACACGGGGCATGAGCGGGGGATGGGGGACCAGGAGACAGATACGGGGCATGAGCGGGGGTGGGGAGAACAGGAGACAGACACGGGGCATGAACGGGGGGTGGGGGGCAACAGGAACAGACACGGGGCATGAGCGGGGGGGTGGGGGGGCAACAGGAGAGAGACACGGGGCATGAGCGCGGAGTGGGGGGGTACAGGAGACAGACATGGGGCATGGGTGAGGGCAACAGGAGACAGACATGGGGCATGAGCGGGGGGTGGGGGGAACAGGAGACAGACACAGGGCATGATCGGGGGTGGGGGGAACAGAAGACAGACACGGGGCATGAGCGGGGGAGTGGGGGGCAACAGGAGAGAGAGAGGGGGAGTGGGGGGCAACAGGAGAGAGACACGGGGCATGAGCGGGGGGTGGAGGGGTACAGGAGACAGACACGGGGCATGAGCAGGGGGTGGGGGGCAACAGGAGAGAGACACAGGGCATGAGCGGGGGGTTGGGGGTACAGGAGATAGACACGGGGCATGAACGAGAGGTGGGGGCAACAGGAGAGAGACACGGGACATGAGCGGGTGGGGGGAACAGGAGACAGACACGGGGCATGAGCGGGGGGCAACAGGAGACAGACACGGGGCATGAGCGGGGGGTAGGGGGTACAGGAGACAGACACGGGGCATGAGCGGGGGGTGGGGGGGTACATGAGACAGGGGTACAGGAGACAGACACGGAGCATGAGCGGGGGGTGGGGGGCAACAGGAGAGAGACACGGGGCATGAGTGGGGGGTGGGGAGAACAGGAGACAGACACAGGGCATGAGCGGGGGGTCGGGGGAACAACAGAGACAGACACGGGGCATGAGCGGGGGCTGGGGGGCAACAGGAGACAGACACGGGGCATGAGCAGGGGGTGGGGGCAACAGGAGACAGACACGGGGCATGAGTGGAGGGTGGGGGGGAACAGGAGACAGACACGGAGCATGAGCGGGGGGTGGGGAGAACAGGAGACAGACACGGGGCATGAGCGGGGGGTGGGGGGCAACAGGAGAGACACGGGGCATGAGCGGGGGTGGGGGGCAACAGAAGAGACACGGGGCATGAACGGGGGGTGGGGGAACAGGAGACAGACACGGGGCATGAGCGGGGGGTGGGGGGCAACAGGAGAGACACGGGGCATGAGCGGGGGTGGGGGGCAACAGAAGAGACACGGGGCATGAGCGGGGGGTGGGGGAACAGGAGACAGACACGGGGCATGAGCGTGGGTGGGGGGAACAGGAGACAGACACAGGGCATGAGCGGGGGTGGGGAGAACAGACACGGGGCATGAGCGGGGGGTGGGGAGAAAAGACACGGGGCATGAGCAGGGGGGTGGGGGGCAACAGGAGACAGACACGGGGCATGAGCAGGGGGTGAGAGGAACAAGAGACAGACACGGGGCATGAGCGGTGGTGGGGGGAACACGAGAGAGACACGGGGCATGAGCAGCGGGTGGGGAGGAACATGAGGGAGAAACGGGGTATGAGCGGGGGTGGGGAGGAACACGAGGGAGACACGGGGCATGAGCGGGGGGATACAGGGCACACACGGGACATGAGCGGGGGTGGGGGGGAAAGGAGAGAGACAAGGGGCATGAGCGGGGGGTGGGGGGAACACGAGGGAGACACGGGGCTTGAGGGGGGTAGGGGGTAACACGAGGGAAACACGGGGCATGAGCGGGGGGTGGGGGTAACACGAGGGAGACACAGGGCATGAGCGGGGGTGGGGGGCAACAGGAGACAGACACGGGGCATGAGCGGGGGGTGGGGCCAACAGGAGAGAGACACGGGGCATGAGCAGGGGGTGGGGAGAACAGGAGACCGATACGGGGCATGAGCGGGGGTGGGGAGAACAGGAGACAGACACGGGGCATGAGCAGGGGGGTGGGGGGCAACAGGAGACAGACACGGGGCATGAGCGGGGGGTGGGGGGCAACAGGAGAGAGACACGGGCATGAGCACGGAGTGGGGGGGTACAGGAGACAGACACGGGGCATGGGTGGGGGCAACAGGAGACAGACACGGGCATGAGCAGGGGGTGGGGGGAACAGGAGACAGTCACGGGGCATGAGCAGAGGGTGGGGGAACAGAAGACAGACACGGGGCATGAGCGGGGGAGTTGGGGCAACAGGAGAGAGAGCGGGGGAGTGGGGGGGAACAGGAGAGAGACACGGGGCATGAGCGGGGGGTGAGGGGGTATAGGAGACAGACACGGGGCATGAGCAGGGGGTGGGGGGCAACAGGAGAGAGACACGGGGCATGAGTGGGGGGTTTGGGGGGTACAGGAGACAGACATGGGGCATGAGCGGGGGTGGGGGGCAACAGGAGAGAGATACGGGACATGAGCGGGTGGGGGAACAGGAGACAGACACGGGGCATGAGCGGGGGGCAACAGGAGACAGACACGGGGCATGAGCAGGGGGTGGGGGGGGTACAGGAGACAGACACGGGGCATGAGCAGGGGGTGGGGGGGTACAGGAGACAGACAAGGGGCATGAGCGGGGGTGGGGGGCAACAGGAGAGAGACACGGGGCATCAGTGGGGGTGGGGAGAACAGGAGACAGACACAGGGCATGAGAGGGGGATGGGGGAACAACAGAGACAGACACGGGGCATGAGCGGGGGGTGGGGGGCCACAGAAGACAGACACGGGGCATGAGCGGGGGGTGGGTGGCAACAGGAGACAGACACAGTGCATGAGCGGCGGGTGGGGAGAACAGGACACAGACACGGGGCATGAGCGGGGGGTGGGGGGCAACAGGAGACAGACACGGGGCATGAGCGGGGGGTGGGGGGCAACAGGAGAGACACGGGGCATGAGCGGGGGGTGGGGGGCAACAGAAGAGACACGGGGCAGGAGCGGGGGGTGGGGGAACAGGAGACAGACACGGGGCATGAGCAGCGGGTGGGGGGAATAGGAGACAGACACAGGGCATGAGCGGGGGGTGGGGAGAACAGACACGGGGCATGAGCGGGGGTGGGGAGAACAGACACGGGGCATGAGCAGGGGGGTGGGGGGCCACAGGAGAGAGACACGGGGCATGAGTGGGGGGTTTGGGGGGTACAGGAGAGAGACACGGGGCATGAGCAGTGGTGGGGGGAACACGAGAGAGACACGGGGCATGAGCAGCGGGTGGGGAGGAACATGAGGGAGACACGGGGTATGAGCGGGGGTGGGGAGGAACACGAGGGAGACACGGGGCATGAGCGGGGGGGTACAGGGCACACACGGGACATGAGCGGGGGTGGGGAGGAAAGGAGAGAGACAAGGGGCATGAGCGGGGGGTGGGGGGAACACGAGGGAGACACGGGGCATGAGGGGGGTAGGGGGTAACACGAGGGAAACACGGGGCATGAGCGGGGGGTGGGGGGATCACGAGGGAGACACAGGGCATGAGCGGGGGTGGGGGTCAACAGGAGACAGACACGGGGCATGAGCGGGGGGTGGGGCCAACAGGAGAGAGACACGGGGCATGAGCAGGGGGTGGGGAGAACAGGAGGACAGATACGGGGCATGAGCAGGGGTGGGGAGAACAGGAGACAGACACGGGGCATGAGCAGGGGGGTGGGGGGCAACAGGAGACAGACACGGGGCATGAGCGGGGGGTGGGGGGCAACAGGAGAGAGACACGGGGCATGAGCAGAGTGTGGGGGAACAGAAGACAGACATGGGGCATGAGCGGGGGAGTGGGGGGCAACAGGAGAGAGAGCGGGGGAGTGGGGGGCAACAGGAGAGAGACACGGGGCATGAGCGGGGGGTGAGGGGGTACAGGAGACAGACACGGGGCATGGGTGGGGGCAACAGGAGGCAGACACGGGCATGAGCAGGGGGTGGGGGGAACAGGAGACAGACACGGGGCATGAGCAGAGTGTGGGGGAACAGAAGACAGACATGGGGCATGAGCGGGGGAGTGGGGGGCAACAGGAGAGAGAGCGGGGGAGTGGGGGGCAACAGTGGAGAGACACGGGCCATGAGCGGGGGTGAGGGGGTACAGGAGACAGACACGGGGCATGAGCAGGGGGTGGGGGGCAACAGGAGAGAGACACGGGGCATGAGTGGGGGGTTTGGGGGGTACAGGAGACAGACATGGGGCATGAACGGGGGTGGGGGGCAACAGGAGAGAGACACGGGACATGAGCGGCTGGGGGGAACAGGAGACAGACACGGGGCATGAGCCGGGGGGCAACAGGAGACAGACACGGGACATGAGCGGGTGGGGGAACAGGAGACAGACACGGGGCATGAGCGGGGGGTGGGGGGCAACAGGAGATAGACACGGGGCATGAGCGGGGGTGGGGGGAGCAGGACACAGATACAGGGCATGAGCGGGGGGGTGGGGAGAACAGGAGACAGACACGGGGCATGAGCGGGGGATGGGGGAACAGGAGACAGATACGGGGCATGAGCGGGGGTGGGGAGAACAGGAGACAGACACGGGGCATGAACGGGGGGTGGGGGGGCAACAGGAACAGACACGGGGCATGAGCGGGGGGTGGGGGGGCAACAGGAGAGAGACACGGGGCATGAGCGCGGAGTGGGGGGAACAGGAGACAGACACAGGGCATGAGCGGGGGTGGGGAGAACAGACACGGGGCATGAGCGGGGGGTGGGGAGAACAGACACGGGGCATGAGCAGGGGGGTGGGGGGCAACAGGAGACAGACACGGGGCATGAGCAGGGGGTGAGAGGAACAGGAGACAGACACGGTGCATGAGCGGTGGTGGGGGGAACACGAGAGAGACATGGGGCATGAGCAGCCGGTGGGGAGGAACATGAGGGAGACACGGGGTATGAGCGGGGGTGGGGAGGAACACGAGGGAGACACGGGGCATGAGCGGGGGGATACAGGGCACACACGGGACATGAGCGGGGGTGGGGGGGAAAGGAGAGAGACAAGGGGCATGAGCGGGGGGTGGGGGGAACACGAGGGAGACACGGGGCATGAGGGGGGTAGGGGGTAACACGAGGGAAACACGGGGCATGAGCGGGGGGTGGGGGTAACACGAGGGAGACACAGGGCATGAGCGGGGGTGGGGGGCAACAGGAGACAGACACGGGGCATGAGCGGGGGGTGAGGCCAACAGGAGAGAGACACGGGGCATGAGCAGGGGGTGGGGAGAACAGGAGACAGATACGGGGCATGAGCGGGGGTGGGGAGAATAGGAGACAGACACGGGGCATGAGCAGGGGGGTGGGGGGCAACAGGAGACAGGCACGGGGCATGAGCGGGGGGTGGGGGGCAACAGGAGAGAGACACGGGCATGAGCACGGAGTGGGGGGGTACAGGAGACAGACACGGGGCATGGGTGAAGGCAACAGGAGACAGACACGGGCATGAGCAGGGGGTGGGGGGATCAGGAGACAGTCACGGGGCATGAGCAGAGGGTGGGGGAACAGAAGACAGACACGGGGCATGAGCAGGGGAGTGGGGGGCAACAGGAGAGAGAGCGGGGGAGTGGGGGGCAACAGGAGAGAGACACGGGGCATGAGCGGGGGGTGAGGGGGTATAGGAGACAGACACGGGGCATGAGCAGGGGGTGGGGGCAACAGGAGAGAGACACGGGGCATGAGTGAGGGGTTTGGGGGGTACAGGAGACAGACATGGGGCATGAGCGGGGGTGGGGGGCAACAGGAGAGAGACACGGGACATGAGCGGGTGGGGGGAACAGGAGACAGACACAGGGCATGAGCGGGGGGCAACAGGAGACAGACACGGGGCATGAGCGGGGGGTGGGGGGGGTACAGGAGACAGACACGGGGCATGAGCAGGGGGTGGGGGGGTACAGGAGACAGGGGTACAGGAGACAGACAAGGGGCATGAGCGGGGGGTGGGGGGCAACAGGAGAGAGACACGGGGCATGAGTGGGGGGTGGGGAGAACAGGAGACAGACACAGGGCATGAGAGGGGGGTGGGGGGAACAACAGAGACAGACACGGGGCATGAGCGAGGGTGGGGGGCAACAGAAGACAGACACGGGGCATGAGCGGGGGGTGGGTGGCAACAGGAGACAGACACAGTGCATGAGCGGCGGGTGTGGGCAACAGGAGACTGACACGGGGCATGAGTGAGGAGTGGGGGGGAACAGGAGACAGACACGGAGCATGAGCGGGGGGTGGGGAGAACAGGACACAGACACGGGGCATGAGCGGTGGGCAACAGGAGACAGACACGGGGCATGAGCGGGGGGTGGGGGGCAACAGGAGAGACACGGGGCATGAGCGGGGGGTGGGGGGCAACAGAAGAGACACGGGGCATGAGCGGGGGGTGGGGGAACAGGAGACAGACACGGGGCATGAGCAGCGGGTGGGGGGAACAGGAGACAGACACAGGGCATGAGCGGGGGGTGGGGAGAACAGACACGGGGCATGAGCGGGGGGTGGGGAGAACAGACACGGGGCATGAGCAGGGGGGTGGGGGGCAACAGGAGAGAGACGCGGGACATGAGCGGGTGGGGGGAACAGGAGACAGACACGGGGCATGAGCAGGGGGTGGGGGGAACAGGAGACAGACACGGGGCATGAGCAGAGGGTGGGGGAACAGAAGACAGACAAGGGGCATGAGCGGGAGAATGGGGGGCAACAGGAGAGAGAGCTGGGGAGTGGGGGGCAACAGGAGAGAGACACGGGTCATGAGCGGGGGGTGAGGGGGTATAGGAGACAGACACGGGGCATGAGCAGTGGGTGGGGGGCAACAGGAGAGAGACATGGGGCATGAGTGGGGAGTTTGGGGGGTACAGGAGACAGACATGGGGCATGAGCGGGGGTGGGGGGCAACAGTAGAGAGACACGGGACATGAGCGGGTGGGGGAAACAGGAGACAGACACGGGGCATGAGCAGAGGGTGGGGGAACAGAAGACAGACAAGGGGCATGAGCAGGGGAATGGGGGGCAACAGGAGAGAGAGCGGGGAGTGGGGGGCAACAGGAGAGAGACACGGGGCATGAGCAGGGGGTGAGGGGGTATAGGAGACAGACACGGGGCATGAGCAGTGGGTGGGGGGCAACAGGAGAGAGACATGGGGCATGAGTGGGGGGTTTGGGGGGTACAGGAGACAGACATGGGGCATGAGCGGGGGTGGGGGGCAACAGGAGAGAGACGCGGGACATGAGCGGGTGGGGGGAACAGGAGACAGACACGGGGCATGAGCAGGGGGTGGGGGGAACAGGAGACAGACACGGGGCATGAGCGGGGGGTGAGGGGGTATAGGAGACAGACACGGGGCATGAGCAGTGGGTGGGGGGCAACAGGAGAGAGACATGGGGCATGAGTGGGGGGTTTGGGGGGTACAGGAGACAGACATGGGGCATGAGCGGGGGTGGGGGGCAACAGTAGAGAGACACGGGACATGAGCGGGTGGGGGAAACAGGAGACAGACACGGGGCATGAGCGGGGGGCAACAGGAGACAGACACGGGGCATGAGCGGGGGGTGGGGGGGTACAGGAGACAGACACGGGGCATGAGCAGGGGGTGGGTGGGTACAGGAGACAGGGGTACAGGAGACAGACAAGGGGCATGAGCGGGGGGGTGGGTGGCAACAGGAGAGAGACACGGGGCATGAGTGGGGGGTGGGGAGAACAGGAGACAGACACAGGGCATGAGAGGGGGGTGGGGGGAACAACAGAGACAGACACGGGGCATGAGCGGGGGGTGGGGGGCAACAGAAGACAGACACGGGGCATGAGCGGGGGGTGGGTGGCAACAGGAGAAAGACACAGTGCATGAGCGGCGGGTGGGGGCAACAGGAGACAGACACGGGGCATGAGTGGGGAGTGGGGGGGAACTGGAGACAGACACGGAGCATGAGCGGGGGTGGGGAGAACAGGACACAGACACGGGGCATAAGCGGGGGGTGGGGGGCAACAGGAGACAGACACGGGGCATGAGCGGGGGGTGGGGGGCAACAGGAGAGACACGGGGCATGAGCAGGGGGTGGGGGGCAAAAGAAGAGACACGGGGCATGAGCGGGGGTGGGGGAACAGGAGACAGACACAGGGCATGAGCAGGGGGTGGGGAGAACAGACACGGGGCATGAGCGGGGGGTGGGGAGAACAGACACGGGGCATGAGCAAGGGGGTGGGGGGCAACAGGAGACAGACACGGGGCATGAGCAGGGGGTGGGAGGAACAGGAGACAGACATGGGGCATGAGCGGTGGTGGGGTGAAACACGAGAGAGAAACGGGGCATGAGCAGCGGGTGGGGAGGAACATGAGGGAGACACGGGGTATGAGCGGGGGTGGGGAGGAACACGAGGGAGACACGGGGCATGAGCGGGGGGATACAGGGCACACACGGGACATGAGCGTTGGTGGGGGGGAAAGGAGAGAGACAAGGGGCATGAGCGGGGGGTGGGGGGAACACGAGGGAGACACGGGGCATAAGGGGGGTAGGGGGTAACACGAGGGAAACACGGGGCATGAGCGGGGGGTGGGGGTAACACGAGGGAGACACAGGGCATGAGCGGGGGTGGGGGGCAACAGGAGACAGACACGGGGCATGAGCGGGGGTGTGGCCAACAGGAGAGAGACACGGGGCATGAGCAGGGGGTGGGGAGAACAGGAGACAGATACGGGGCATGAGCAGGGGTGGGGAGAACAGGAGACAGACACGGGGCATGAGCAGGGGGGTGGGAGCAACAGGAGACAGACACGGGGCATGAGCGGGGGGGTGGGGGGCAACAGGAGAGAGACACGGGCATGACCACGGAGTGGGGGGGTACAGGAGACAGACTCGGGGCATGGGTGGGGGCAACAGGAGACAGACACGGGCATGAGCAGGGGGTGGGGGGAACAGGAGACAGACATGGGGCATGAGCAGAGGGTGGGGGGGTACAGGAGACAGGGGTACAGGAGACAGACACGGGGCATGAGCGGGGGGTGGGGTGCAACAGGAGAGAGACACGGGGCATGAGTGGGGGGTGGGGAGAACAGGAGACAGACACGGGGCATGAGCGGGGGGTGGGGGGAACAACAGAGACAGACACGGGGCATAAGCGGGGGGTGGGGGGCAACAGGAGACAGACACGGGGCAAGAGCTGGGGGGTGGGTGGCAACAGGAGACAGACACGGTGCATGAGCGGGGGGTGGGGGCAACAGGAGACAGACACGGGGCATGGGTGGGGGGTGGGGGGAACAGGAGACAGACACGGAGCATGAGCGGGGGTGGGGAGAACAGGAGACAGACACGGGACATGAGCAGGGGGTGGGGGGCAACAGGAGACAGACACGGGGCATGAGCGGGGGTGGGGGGCAACAGGAGAGACACGGGGCATGAGCGGGGGGTGGGGGGCAACAGAAGAGACACTGGGAATGAGCGGGGGTGGTGGGGGAACAGGAGACAGACACGGGGCATGAGCAGGGGGTGGGGGGAACAGGAGACAGACACAGAGCATGAGCGGGGGGTGGGGAGAACAGACACGGGGCATGAGCAGGGGGGTGGGGGGCAACAGGAGACAGACACGGGGCATGAGCAGGGGGTGGGAGGAACAGGAGACAGACACGGGGCATGAGCGGCGGTGGGGGGAACACGAGAGAGACACGGGGCATGAGCAGCGGGTGGGGAGGAACATGAGGGAGACACGGGGTATGAGCGGGGGTGGGGAGGAACACGAGGGAGACACGGGGCATGAGCGGGGGGGTACAGGGCACACACGGGACATGAGCGGGGGTGGGGGGGAAAGGAGAGAGACAAGGGGCATGAGCGGGGGGTGGGGTAACACGAGGGAGACACGGGGCATGAGGGGGGTAGGGGGTAACACGAGGGAAACACGGGCATGAGCGGGGGGTGGGGGGAACAGGAGGGAGACACAGGGCATGAGCGGGGGTGGGGGGCAACAGGAGACAGACACGGGGCATGAGCGGGGGTGGGGCCAACAGGAGAGAGACATGGGGCATGAGCAGGGGGTGGGGAGAACAGGAGACAGATACGGGGCATGAGCGGGGGTGGGGAGAACAGGAGACAGACACGGGGCATGAGCAGGGGGGTGGGGGGCAACAGGAGACAGACACGGGGCATGAGCGGGGGGGTGGGGGGCAACAGGAGAGAGACACGGGGCATGAGCACGGAGTGGGGGGGTACAGGAGACAGACACGGGGCATGGGTGGGGGCAACAGGAGACAGACACGGGCATGAGCAGGGGGTGGGGGGAACAGGAGACAGACACGGGGCATGAGCAGAGGGTGGGGGAACAGAAGACAGACACGGGGCATGAGCGGGGGAGTGGGGGGCAACAGGAGAGAGAGCGGGGGAGTGGGGGGCAACAGGAGAGAGACACGGGGCATGAGCGGGGGGTGAGGGGGTACAGGAGACAGACACGGGGCATGAGCAGGGGGTGGGGGGCAACAGGAGAGAGACACGGGGCATGAGTGGGGGTTTTGGGGGGTACAGGAGACAGACATGGGGCATGAACGGGGGTGGGGGGCAACAGGAGAGAGACACGGGACATGAACGGGTGGGGGGAACAGGAGACAGACACGGGGCATGAGCGGGGGGCAACAGAAGATAGACACGGGGCATGAGCGGGGGGGTGGGGGGCAACAGGAGATAGACACGGGGCATGAGCGGAGGGTGGGGGGAGCAGGACACAGATACAGGGCATGAGCGGGGGGTGGGGAGAACAGGAGACAGACACGGGGCATGAGCGGGGGGTGTTGGGGGCAACAGGAGACAGACACGGCACATGAGGGGAACAGAAGACAGATACGGGGCATGAGCGGGGGGTGGGGAGAACAGGAGACAGACACGGGGCATGAGCGGGGGAACAGAAGACAGACACGGGGCATGAGCAGGGGGGTGGGGAGAACAGGAGACAGACACGGGGCATGAGCGGGGGATGGGGGAACACGAGACAGATACGGGGCATGAGCGTGGGTGGGGAGAACAGGAGACAGACACGGGGCATGAACGGGGGGGTGGGGGGCAACAGGAAAAGACACGGGGCATGAGCGGGGGGGTTGGGGGGCAACAGGAGAGAGACACGGGGCATGAGCACGGAGTGGGGGGGTACAGGAGACAGACATGGGGCATGGGTGAGGGCAACAGGAGACAGACACGGGGCATGAGCGGGGGGTGGGGGGAACAGGAGACAGACACAGGGCATGATCGGGGGGTGGGGGGAACAGAAGACAGACACGGGGCATGAGTGGGGGAGTGGGGGGCAACAGGAGAGAGAGAGGAGGAGTGGGGGGCAACAGGAGAGAGACACGGGGCATGAGCGGGGGGTGGAGGGGTACAGGAGACAGACACGGGGCATGAGCAGGGGGTGGGGGGCAACAGGAGAGAGACACAGGGCATGAGCGGGGGGTTGGAGGGGTACAGGAGACAGACACGGGGCATGAACGAGGGGTGGGGGCAACAGGAGAGAGACACGGGACATGAGCGGGTGGGGGGAACAGGAGACAGACACGGGGCATGAGCGGGGGGCAACAGGAGACAGACACGGGGCATGAGCGGGGGGTGGGAGGGTACAGGAGACAGACACGGGGCATGAGCGGGGGGTGGGGGGTACAGGAGACAGGGGTACAGGAGACAGACACGGGGCATGAGCGGGGGGAGGGGGGCAACAGGAGAGAGACACGGGGCATGAGTGGGGGGGTGGGGAGAACAGGAGACAGACACTGGGCATGAGCGGGTGGTGGGGGGAACAACAGAGACAGACACGGGGCATGAGCGGGGGTGGGGGGCAACAGGAGACAGACACGGGGCATGAGCGAGGGGTGGGTGGCAACAGGAGACAGACACGGTGCATGAGCGGGGGGTGGGGGCAACAGGAGACAGACACGGGGCATGAGTGGGGGGTGGGGGGAACAGGAGACAGACACGGAGCATGAGCGGGGGTGGGGAGAACAGGAGACAGACACGGGGCATGAGCGGGGGGTGGGGGGCAACAGGAGACAGACATGGGGCATGAGCGGGGGGTGGGGGGCAACAGGAGAGACACGGGGCATGAGCGGGGGTTGGGGGGCAACAGAAGAGACACGGGGCATGAGCGGGGGTGGGGGAACAGGAGACAGACACGGGGCATGAGCGGGGGGTGGGGGGAACAGGAGACAGACACAGGGCATGAGCGGGGGGTGGGGAGAACAGACACGGGGCATGAGCGGGGGGTGGGGAGAACAGACACGGGGCATGAGCAGGGGGGTGGGGGGCAACAGGAGACAGACACGGGGCATGAGCAGTGGGTGGGAGGAACAGGAGACAGACACGGGGCATGAGCGGTGGTGGGGGGAACACGAGAGAGACACGGGGCGTGAGCAGCGGGTGGGGAGGAACATGAGGGAGACACGGGGTATGAGCGGGGGTGGGGAGGAACACGAGGGAGACACGGGGCATGAGCGGGGGGATACAGGGCACACACGGGACATGAGCGGGGGTGGGGGGGAAAGGAGAGAGACAAGGGGCATGAGCGGGGGGTGGGGGGAACACGAGGGAGACACGGGGCATGAGGGGGGTAGGGGGTAACACGAGGGAAACACGGGCCATGAGCGGGGGAGGGGGGGAACACAAGGGAGACACAAGGCATGAGCGGGGGGGGCAACAGGAGACAGACACGGGGCATGAGCACGGAGTGGGGGGGTACAGGAGACAGACACGGGGCATGAGCGGGGGGGTGGGGGGCAACAGGAGAGAGACACGGGGCATGAGCACGGAGTGGGGGGGTACAGGAGACAGACACGGGCATGAGCAGAGGGTGGGGGAACAGAAGACAGACACGGGGCATGAGCGGGGGAGTGGGGGGCAACAGGAGAGAGACACGGGGCATGAGCAGGGGGTGGGGAGAACAGGAGACAGATACGGGGCATGAGCGGGAGTTGGGAGAACAGGAGACAGACACGGGGCATGAGCAGGGGGGTGGGGGGCAACAGGAGACAGACACGGGGCATGAGCGGGGAGGTGGGGGGTACAGGAGACAGACATGGGGCATGGGTGGGGGCAACAGGAGACAGACACGGGCATGAGCAGGGGGTGGGGGGAACAGGAGACAGACACGGGGCATGAGCAGAGGGTGGGGGAACAGAAGACAGACACGGGGCATGAGCAGGGGGGTGGGGGGCAACAGGAGAGAGAGCAGGGGAGTGGGGGGCAACAGGAGAGAGACAAGGGGCATGAGCGGGGGCTGAGGGGGTACAGGAGACAGACACGGGGCATGAGCAGGGGGTGGGGGCAACAGGAGAGAGACACAGGGCATGAGTGGTGGGTTTGGGGGGTACAGGAGACAGACATGGGGCATGAGCGGGGGTGGGGAGAACAGGGGACAGACACGGGGCATGAGCGGGGGGTGGGGGGAACACGGAGGGAGACAGAGGGCATGAGCGGGGGTGGGGGGGCAACAGGAGACAGACACGGGGCATGAGCGGGGGGTGGGGCCAACAGGAGAGAGACAATGGGCATGAGCAGGGGGTGGGGAGAACAGGAGACAGATACGGGGCATGAGCGGGGGTGGGGAGAACAGGAGACAGACACGGGGCATGGGCAGGGGGGTGGGGGGCAACAGGAGACAGACACGGGGCATGAGCGGGGGGTGGGGGGCAACAGGAGAGAGACACGGGGCATGAGCACGGAGTGGGGGGGTACAGGAGACAGACACGGGGCATGAGCGGGGGAGTGGGGGGCAACAGGAGAGAGAGCGGGGGAGTGTGGGCAACAGGAGAGAGACACAGGGCATGAGCGGGGGGTGAGGGGGTACAGGAGACAGACATGGGGCATGAGCAGGGGGTGGGGGGCAACAGGAGAGAGACACGGGGCATGAGTGGGGGGTTTGGGGGGTACAGGAGACAGACATGGCGCATGAACGGGGGTGGGGGGCAACAGGAGAGAGACACGGGACATGAACGGGTTGGGGGAACAGGAGACAGACACGGGGCATGAGCGGGGGGGCAACAGGAGACAGACAGGGGGCATGAGCGGAGGGGTGGGGGGCAACAGGAGATAGACACGGGGCATGAGCGGGGGGTGGGGGGAGCAGGACACAGATACAGGGCATGAGCGGGGGGTGGGGAGAACAGGAGACAGACACGGGGCATGAGCGGGGGGTGTTGGGGGCAACAGGAGACAGACACGGCACATGAGGGGAACAGGAGACAGATACGGGGCATGAGCGGGGGGTGGGGAGAACAGGAGACAGACACGGGGCATGAGCGGGGGAACAGAAGACAGACACGGGGCATGAGCAGGGGGGTGGGGAGAACAGGAGACAGACAAGGGGCATGAGCGGGGGATGGGGGAACACAAGACAGATACGGGGCATGAGCGTGGGTGGGGAGAACAGGAGACAGACACGGGGCATGAACGGGGGGTGGGGGGCAACAGGAAAAGACACGGGGCATGAGCAGGGGGGTGGGGGGGCAACAGGAGAGAGACACGGGGCATGAGCGCGGAGTGGGGGGTACAGGAGACAGACACAGGGCATGAGCGGGGGGTGGGGGGAACAGGAGACAGACACAGGGCATGATCGGGGGTGGAGGGAACAGAAGACAGACACGGGGCATGAGCGGGGGAGTGGGGGGAACAGGAGACAGACACAGGGCATGATCGGGGGTCGAGGGAACAGAAGACAGACACGGGGCATGAGCGGGGGTGTGGGGGGCAACAGGAGAGAGAGAGGAGGAGTGGGGGGCAACAGGAGAGAGAAACGGGGCATGAGCGGGGGTGGAGGGGTACAGGAGACAGACACGGGGCATGAGCAGGGGGTGGGGGGCAACATGAGAGAGACACGGGGCATGAGCGGGGGGTGGGGGGAACAGGAGACAGACACAGGGCATGATCGGGGGTGGAGGGAACAGAAGACAGACACGGGGCATGAGCGGGGGAGTGGGGGGCAACAGGAGAGAGAGAGGAGGAGTGGGGGGCAACAGGAGAGAGACACGGGGCATGAGCGGGGGGTGGAGGGGTACAGGAGACAGACACGGGGCATGAGCAGGGGGTGGGGGGCAACAGGAGAGAGACACAGGGCATGATCAGGGGTTTGGATGGGTACAGGAGACAGACATGGGGCATGAACGAGGGGTGGGGGCAACAGGAGAGAGACACGGGACATGAGCGGGTGGGGGGAACAGGAGACAGACACGGGGCATGAGCGGGGGGCAACAGGAGACAGACACGGGCCATGAGCGGGGGGTGGGAAGGTACAGGAGACAGACACGGGGCATGAGCGGGGGGTGGGGGGGTACAGGAGACAGGGGTACAGGAGACAGACACGGGCATGAGCGGGGGGTGGGGGGCAACAGGAGCGAGACACGGGGCATGAGTGGGGGGTGGGGAGAACAGGAGACAGACACTGGGCATGAGCGGGTGGTGGGGGGCAACAGGAGACAGACACGGGGCATGAGCGGGGGGTGGGGGGCAACAGGAGACAGACACGGGGCATGAGCGAGGGGTGGGTGGCAACAGGAGACAGACACGGTGCATGAGCGGGGGGTGGGGGAACACAAGACAGATACGGGGCATGAGCGTGGGTGGGGAGAACAGGAGACAGACACGGGGCATGAACGGGGGTGGGGGGCAACAGGAAAAGACACGGGGCATGAGCAGGGGGGTGGGGGGCAACAGGAGAGAGACACGGGGCATGAGCGCGGAGTGGGGGGTACAGGAGACAGACATGGGGCATGGGTGAGGGCAACAGGAGACAGACACGGGGCATGAGCGGGGGGTGGGGGGAACAGGAGACAGACACAGGGCATGATCGGGGGTGGAGGGAACAGTAGACAGACACGGGGCATGAGCGGGGGAGTGGGGGGCAACAGGAGAGAGAGAGGAGGAGTGGGGGGCAACAGGAGAGAGACACGGGGCATGAGCGGGGGGTGGAGGGGTACAGGAGACAGACACGGGGCATGAGCAGGGGGTGGGGGGCAACAGGAGAGAGACACAGGGCATGAGCAGGGGTTGGGGGGGTACAGGAGACAGACACGGGGCATGAACGAGGGGTGGGGGCAACAGGAGAGAGACACGGGACATGAGAGGGTGGGGGGAACAGGAGACAGACACGGGGCATGAGCGAGGGGTGGGAAGGTACAGGAGACAGACACGGGGCATGAGCGGGGGGTGGGGGGGTACAGGAGACAGGGGTACAGGAGACAGACACGGGCATGAGCGGGGGGTGGGGGGCAACAGGAGAGAGACACGGGGCATGAGTGGGGGGTGGGGAGAACAGGAGACAGACACTGGGCATGAGCGGGTGGTGGGGGGCAACAGGAGACAGACACGGGGCATGAGCGGGGGGTGGGGGGCAACAGGAGACAGACACGGGGCATGAGCGAGGGGTGGGTGGCAACAGGAGACAGACACGGTGCATGAGCGGGGGGTGGGGGCAACAGGAGACAGACACGGGGCGTGAGTGGGGGGTGGAGGGGAACAGGAGACAGACACGGAGCATGAGCGGGGGGTGGGGAGAACAGGAGACAGACACGGGGCATGAGCGGGGGGTGGGGGGCAACAGGAGACAGACATGGGGCATGAGCGGGGGGTGGGGGGCAACAGTAGAGACACGGGGCATGAGCGGGGGGTGGGGGGCAATAGAAGAGACACGGGGCATGAGCGGGGGGTGGGGGAACAGGAGACAGACACGGGGCATGAGCGGGGGGTGGGGGGAACAGGAGACAGACACAGGGCATGAGCGGGCGGTGGGGAGAACAGACACGGGGCATGAGCGGGGGTGGGGAGAACAGACACGGGGCATGAGCAGGGGGGTGGGGGGCAACAGGAGACAGGAACGGGGCATGAGCAGTGGGTGGGAGGAACAGGAGACAGACACGGGGCATGAGCGGTGGTGGGGAGAACACGAGAGAGACACGGGGCATGAGCAGCGGGTGGGGAGGAACATGAGGGAGACACGGGGTATGAGCGGGGGTGGGAAGGAACACGAGGGAGACACGGGGCATGAGCGGGGGGATACAGGGCACACACGGGACATGAGCGGGGGTGGGGGGGAAAGGAGAGAGACAAGGGGCATGAGCGGGGGGTGGGGGGAACACGCGGGAGACAAGGGGCATGAGGGGGGTAGGGGGTAACACGAGGGAAACACGGGGCATGAGCGGGGGGTGGGGGGAACGAAAGGGAGACACGGCATGAGCGGGGGTGGGGGGCAACAGGAGACAGACACGGGGCATGAGCGGGGGGTGGGGCCAACATGAGAGAGACACGGGGCATGAGCAGGGGGTGGGGAGAACAGGAGACAGATACGGGGCATGAGCGGGGGTGGGGAGAACAGGAGACAGACACGGGGCATGAGCAGGGGGGTGGGGGGCAACAGGAGACAGACACGGGGCATGAGCGGGGGGCAACAGGAGAGAGACACGGGGCATGAGCACGGAGTGGGGGGGTACAGGAGACAGACACGGAGCATGGGTGGGGGCAACAGGAGACAGACACGGGCATGAGCAGGGGGTGGGGGGAACAGGAGACAGACACGGGGCATGAGCAGAGGGTGGGGAAACAGAAGACAGACACGGGGCATGAGCGGGGGAGTGGGGGGCAACAGTAGAGAGAGCGGGGGAGTGGGGGGCAACATGAGAGAGACACGGGGCATGAGCGGGGGGTGAGGGGGTACAGGAGACAGACACGGGGCATGAGCAGGGGGTGGGGGGCAACAGGAGAGAGACACGGAGCATGAGTGGGGGGTTTGGGGGGTACAAGAGACAGACATGGGGCATGAGCGGGGGTGGGGGGCAACAGGAGATAGACACGGGACATGAGCGGGTGGGGGGAACAGGAGACAGACACGGGGCATGAGCGGGGGGAAACAGGAGACAGACACGGGGCATGAGCGGGGGGTGGGGGGGTACAGGAGACAGACATGGGGCATGAGCAGGGGGTGGGGGGTACAGGAGACAGGGGTACAGGAGACAGACACAGGGCATGAGCGGGGGGTGGGGGGCAACAGGAGAGAGACACTGGGCATGAGTGGGGGGTGGGGAGAACAGGAGACAGACACGGGGCATGAGCGGGGGGTAGGGGGAACAACAGAGACAGACACGGGGCATGAGCGGGGGGTGGGGGGCAACAGGAGACAGACACGGGGCATGAGCGGGGGGTGGGTGGCAACAGGAGACAGACACGGTGCATGAGCGAAGGTGGGGGCAACAGGAGACAGACACAGGGCATGAGTGGGGTGTGGGGGGGAACAGGAGACAGACACGGAGCATGAGCGGGGGGGTGGGGAGAACAGGACACAGACACGGGGCATGAGCGGGGGGTGGGGGGCAACAGGAGACAGACATGGGGCATGAGCAGGGGGTGGGGGGCAACAGGAGAGACACGGGGCATGAGCGGGGGGTGGGGGGCAATAGAAGAGACACGGGGCATGAGCGGGGGGTGGGGGGAACAGGAGACAGACACAGGGCATGAGCGGGCGGTGGGGAGAACAGACACGGGGCATGAGCGGGGGTGGGGAGAACAGACACGGGGCATGAGCAGGGGGGTGGGGGGCAACAGGAGACAGACACGGGGCATGAGCAGTGGGTGGGAGGAACAGGAGACAGACACAGGGCATGAGCGGTGGTGGGGAGAACAGGAGACAGACACGGGGCATGAGCGGGGGGTGGGGGGCAACAGGAGACAGACATGGGGCATGAGCGGGGGGTGGGGGGCAACAGGAGAGACACGGGGCATGAGCGGGGGGTGGGGGGCAATAGAAGAGACACGGGGCATGAGCGGGGGGTGGGGGAACAGGAGACAGACACGGGGCATGAGCGGGGGGTGGGGGGAACAGGAGACAGACACAGGGCATGAGCGGGCGGTGGGGAGAACAGACACGGGGCATGAGCGGGGGTGGGGAGAACAGATACGGGGCATGAGCAGGGGGGTGGGGGGCAACAGGAGACAGACACGGGGCATGAGCAGTGGGTGGGAGGAACAGGAGACAGACACGGGGCATTAGCGGTGGTGGGGAGAACACGAGAGAGACACGGGGCATGAGCAGCGGGTGGGGAGGAACATGAGGGAGACACAGGGTATGAGCGGGGGTGGGGAGGAACACGAGGGAGACACGGGGCATGAGCGGGGGGATACAGGGCACACACGGGACATGAGCGGGGGTGGGGGGGAAAGGAGAGAGACAAGGGGCATGAGCGGGGGGTGGGGGGAACACGCGGGAGACACGGGGCATGAGGGGGGTAGGGGGTAACACGAGGGAAACACGGGGCATGAGCGGGGGGTGGGGGGAACGAAAGGGAGACACAGGGCATGAGCGGGGGTGGGGGGCAACAGGAGACAGACACGGGGCATGAGCGGGGGGTGGGGGGAACAGGAGACAGACACAGGGCATGAGCGGGCGGTGGGGAGAACAGACACGGGGCATGAGCGGGGGTGGGGAGAACAGACACGGGGCATGAGCAGGGGGGTGGGGGGCAACAGGAGACAGACACGGGGCATGAGCAGTGGGTGGGAGGAACAGGAGACAGACACGGGGCATGAGCGGTGGTGGGGAGAACAGGAGACAGACACGGGGCATGAGCGGGGGGTGGGGGGCAACAGGAGACAGACATGGGGCATGAGCGGGGGGTGGGGGGCAACAGGAGAGACACGGGGCATGAGCGGGGGGTGGGGGGCAATAGAAGAGACACGGGGCATGAGCGGGGGGTGGGGGAACAGGAGACAGACACGGGGCATGAGCGGGGGGTGGGGGGAACAGGAGACAGACACAGGGCATGAGCGGGCGGTGGGGAGAACAGACACGGGGCATGAGCGGGGGTGGGGAGAACAGACACGGGGCATGAGCAGGGGGGTGGGGGGCAACAGGACACAGACACGGGGCATGAGCAGTGGGTGGGAGGAACAGGAGACAGACACGGGGCATGAGCGGTGGTGGGGAGAACACGAGAGAGACACGGGGCATGAGCAGCGGGTGGGGAGGAACATGAGGGAGACACGGGGTATGAGCGGGGGTGGGGAGGAACACGAGGGAGACACGGGGCATGAGCGGGGGGATACAGGGCACACACGGGACATGAGCGGGGGTGGGGGGGAAAGGAGAGAGACAAGGGGCATGAGCGGGGGGTGGGGGGAACACGCGGAAGACACGGGGCATGAGGGGGGTAGGGGGTAACACGAGGGAAACACGGGGCATGAGCGGGGGGTGGGGGGAACGAAAGGGAGACACAGGGCATGAGCGGGGGTGGGGGGCAACAGGAGACAGACACGGGGCATGAGCGGGGGGTGGGGCCAACATAAGAGAGACACGGGGCATGAGCAGGGGGTGGGGAGAACAGGAGACAGATACGGGGCATGAGCGGGGGTGGGGAGAACAGGAGACAGACACGGGGCATGAGCAGGGGGGTGGGGGGCAACAGGAGACAGACACGGGGAATGAGCGGGGGGCAACAGGAGAGAGACACGGGGCATGAGCACGGAGTGGGGGGGTACAGGAGACAGACACGGGGCATGGGTGGGGGCAACAGGAGACAGACACGGGCATGAGCAGGGGGTGGGGGGAACAGGAGACAGACACGGGGCATGAGCAGAGGGTGGGGGAACAGAAGACAGACACGGGGCATGAGCGGGGGAGTGGGGGGCAACAGTAGAGAGAGCGGGGGAGTGGGGGGCAACATGAGAGAGACATGGGGCATGAGCGGGAGGTGAGGGGGTACAGGAGACAGACACGGAGCATGAGCAGGGGGTGGGGGGCAACAGGAGAGAGACACGGAGCATGAGTGGGGGGTTTGGGGGGTACAAGAGACAGACATGGGGCATGAGCGGGGGTGGGGGGCAACAGGAGATAGACACGGGACATGAGCGGGTGGGGGGAACAGGAGACAGGCACGGGCATGAGCGGGGGCAACAGGAGACAGACACGGGGCATGAGCGGGGGGTGGGGGGGTACAGGAGACAGACACGGGGCATGAGCAGGGGGTGGGGGGGTACAGGAGACAGGGGTACAGGAGACAGACACAGGGCATGAGCGGGGGGTGGGGGGAAACAGGAGAGAGACACGGGGCATGAGTGGGGGGTGGGGAGAACAGGAGACAGACACGGGGCATGAGTGGGGGGTAGGGGGAACAACAGAGACAGACACGGGGCATGAGCGGGGGGAGAGGGCAACAGGAGACAGACACGGGGCATGAGCGGGGGGTGGGTGGCAACAGGAGACAGACACGGTGCATGAGCGAAGGTGGGGGCAACAGGAGACAGACACGGGGCATGAGTGGGGTGTGGGGGGGAACAGGAGACAGACACGGAGCATGAGCGGGGGGGTGGGGAGAACAGGACACAGACACGGGGCATGAGCCGGGGGTGGGGGGCAACAGGAGACAGACACGGGGCATGAGCGGGGGGTGGGGGGCAACAGGAGAGACACGGGGCATGAGCGGGGGTGGGGGGCAACAGAAGAGACACGGGGCATGAGCGGGGGGTGGGGGAACAGGAGACAGACACGGGGCATGAGCGGGGGGTGGGGGGAACAGGAGACAGACACAGGGCATGAGCGGGGGGTGGGGAGAACAGACACGGGGCATGAGCGGGGGGTGGGGAGAGCAGACACGGGGCATGAGCAGGGGGGTGGGGGGCAACAGGAGACAGACACGGGGCATGAGCAGGGGGTGGGAGGAACAGGAGACAGACACGGGGCATGAGCGGTGGTGGGGGGAACAGGAGACAGACATGGGGCATGAGCAGGGGGGGCAACAGGAGACAGACACGGGGCATGAGCGTGGGGGTGGGGGGCAACAGGAGATAGACATGGGGCATGAGCAGGGGGTGGGGGGAGCAGGACACAGATACAGGGCATGAGCGGGGGGTGGGGAGAACAGGAGACAGACACCGGGCATGAGCGGGGGGTGTTGGGGGCAACAGAAGACAGACACGGCATATGAGGGGAACAGGAGACAGATACGGGGCATGAGCGGGGGGTGGGGAGAACAGGAGACAGACACGGGGCATGAGCGGGGGAACAGAAGACAGACACGGGGCATGAGAGGAGGGGTGGGGAGAACAGGAGACAGACACGGGGCATGAGCGGGGGATGGGGGAACAGGAGACAGATACGGGGCATGAGCGGGGGTGGGGGGCAACAGGAGACAGACACGGGGCATGAGCGGGGGGTGGGGCCAACATAAGAGAGACACGGGGCATGAGCAGGGGGTGGGGAGAACAGGAGACAGATACGGGGCATGAGCGGGGGTGGGGAGAACAGGAGACAGACACGGGGCATGAGCAGGGGGGTGGGGGGCAACAGGAGACAGACACGGGGAATGAGCGGGGGGCAACAGGAGAGAGACACGGGGCATGAGCACGGAGTGGGGGGGTACAGGAGACAGACACGGGGCATGGGTGGGGGCAACAGGAGACAGACACGGGCATGAGCAGGGGGTGGGGGGAACAGGAGACAGACACGGGGCATGAGCAGAGGGTGGGGGAACAGAAGACAGACACGGGGCATGAGCGGGGGAGTGGGGGGCAACAGTAGAGAGAGCGGGGGAGTGGGGGGCAACATGAGAGAGACATGAGGCATGAGCGGGAGGTGAGGGGGTACAGGAGACAGACACGGAGCATGAGCAGGGGGTGGGGGGCAACAGGAGAGAGACACGGAGCATGAGTGGGGGGTTTGGGGGGTACAAGAGACAGACATGGGGCATGAGCGGGGGTGGGGGGCAACAGGAGATAGACACGGGACATGAGCGGGTGGGGGGAACAGGAGACAGGCACGGGCATGAGCGGGGGCAACAGGAGACAGACACGGGGCATGAGCGGGGGGTGGGGGGGTACAGGAGACAGACACGGGGCATGAGCAGGGGGTGGGGGGGTACAGGAGACAGGGGTACAGGAGACAGACACAGGGCATGAGCGGGGGGTGGGGGGAAACAGGAGAGAGACACGGGGCATGAGTGGGGGGTGGGGAGAACAGGAGACAGACACGGGGCATGAGTGGGGGGTAGGGGGAACAACAGAGACAGACACGGGGCATGAGCGGGGGGTGGGGGGCAACAGGAGACAGACACGGGGCATGAGCGGGGGGTGGGTGGCAACAGGAGACAGACACGGTGCATGAGCGAAGGTGGGGGCAACAGGAGACAGACACGGGGCATGAGTGGGGTGTGGGGGGGAACAGGAGACAGACACGGAGCATGAGCGGGGGGGTGGGGAGAACAGGACACAGACACGGGGCATGAGCCGGGGGTGGGGGGCAACAGGAGACAGACACGGGGCATGAGCGGGGGGTGGGGGGCAACAGGAGAGACACGGGGCATGAGCGGGGGTGGGGGGCAACAGAAGAGACACGGGGCATGAGCGGGGGGTGGGGGAACAGGAGACAGACACGGGGCATGAGCGGGGGGTGGGGGGAACAGGAGACAGACACAGGGCATGAGCGGGGGGTGGGGAGAACAGACACGGGGCATGAGCGGGGGGTGGGGAGAGCAGACACGGGGCATGAGCAGGGGGGTGGGGGGCAACAGGAGACAGACACAGGGCATGAGCAGGGGGTGGGAGGAACAGGAGACAGACACGGGGCATGAGCGGTGGTGGGGGGAACAGGAGACAGACATGGGGCATGAGCAGGGGGGGCAACAGGAGACAGACACGGGGCATGAGCGTGGGGGTGGGGGGCAACAGGAGATAGACATGGGGCATGAGCAGGGGGTGGGGGGAGCAGGACACAGATACAGGGCATGAGCGGGGGGTGGGGAGAACAGGAGACAGACACCGGGCATGAGCGGGGGGTGTTGGGGGCAACAGAAGACAGACACGGCATATGAGGGGAACAGGAGACAGATACGGGGCATGAGCGGGGGGTGGGGAGAACAGGAGACAGACACGGGGCATGAGCGGGGGAACAGAAGACAGACACGGGGCATGAGAGGAGGGGTGGGGAGAACAGGAGACAGACACGGGGCATGAGCGGGGGATGGGGGAACAGGAGACAGATACGGGGCATGAGCGGGGGTGGGGAGAACAGGAGACAGACACGGGGCATGAGTGGGGGGGTGGGGGGCAACAGGAACAGACACGGGGCTTGAGCAGGGGGGTGGGGGGGCAACAGGAGAGAGACACGGGGCATGAGCGCGGAGTGGGGGGTAAAGGAGACTGACATGGGGCATGGGTGGGGGCAACAGGAGACAGACACAGGGCATGAGCGGGGGGTGGGGGGAACAGGAGACAGACACAGGGCATGATCGTGGGGTGGGGGGAACAGAAGACAGACACGGGGCATGAGCAGGGGAGTGGGGGACAACAGGAGTTAGAGAGGGGGAGTGGGGGGCAACAGGAGAGAGACACGGGGCATGAGCAGGGGGTGGAGGGGTACAGGAGACAGACACGGGGCATGAGCAGGGGGTGTGGGGCAACAGGAGAGAGACACAGGGCATGAGCGGGGGGTTGGGGGGGTACAGGAGACAGACACAGGGCATGAACGAGGGTTGGGGGCAACAGGAGAGAGACACGGGACATGAGCGGGTGGGGGGAACAGGAGACAGACACGGGGCATGAGCGGGGGGCAACAGGAGACAGACACGGGGCATGAGCGGGGGGTGGGGGGGTACAGAAGACAGGGGTACAGGAGACAGACACGGGGCATGACCGGGGGGTGGGGGGCAACAGGAGAGAGACACGGGGCATGAGTGGGGGGTGGGGAGAACAGGAGACAGACACGGGACATGAGCGGGGGGTGGGGGAACTACAGAGACAGACACGGGGCATGAGCGGGGGGTGGGGGGTAAAGGAGACTGACATGGGGCATGGGTGGGGGCAACAGGAGACAGACACAGGGCATGAGCGGGGGGTGGGGGGAACAGGAGACAGACACAGGGCATGATCGTGGGGTGGGGGAACAGAAGACAGACACGGGGCATGAGCAGGGGAGTGGGGGACAACAGGAGTTAGAGAGGGGGAGTGGGGGGCAACAGGAGAGAGACACGGGGCATGAGCGGGGGGTGGAGGGGTACAGGAGACAGACACGGGGCATGAGCAGGGGGTGTGGGGCAACAGGAGAGAGACACAGGGCATGAGCGGGGGGTTGGGGGGGTACAGGAGACAGACACAGGGCATGAACGAGGGTTGGGGGCAACAGGAGAGAGACACGGGACATGAGCGGGTGGGGGGAACAGGAGACAGACACGGGGCATGAGCGGGGGGCAACAGGAGACAGACACGGGGCATGAGCGGGGGGTGGGGGGGTACAGAAGACAGGGGTACAGGAGACAGACACGGGGCATGACCGGGGGGTGGGTGGCAACAGGAGACAGACACGGTGCATGAGCGGGGGGTGGGGGCAACAGGAGACAGACACGGGGCATGAGTGGGGGGTGAGGGGGAACAGGAGACAGACACGGGGCATGAGCGGGCGGTGGGGGGCAACAGGAGAGACACGGGGCATGAGCAGGGGTTGGGGGGCAACAGAAGAGACACGGGGCATGAGCGGGGGGTGGGGGAACAGGAGACAGACACGGGGCATGAGCGGGGGTTGGGGGGAACAGGAGACAGACACAGGGCATGAGCGGGGGGTGGGGAGAACAGACACGGGGCATGAGCGGGGGGTGGGAGAACAGACACGGGGCATGAGCAGGGGGCTGGGGGGCAACAGGAGACAGACACGGGGCATGAGCAGGGGGTGGGAGGAACAGGAGACAGACACGGGGCATGAGCGGTGGTGGGGGGACACGAGAGAGACACGGGGCATGAGCAGCGGGTGGGGAGGAACATGAGGGAGACACGGGGTATGAGCGGGGGTGGGGAGGAACACGAGGGAGACACGGGGCATGAGCGGGGGGTACAGGGCACACACGGGACATGAGCGGGGGTGGGGGGGAAAGGAGAGAGACAAGGGGCATGAGCGGGGGGTGGGGGGAACACGAGGGAGACACGGGGCATGAGGGGGGTAGGGGGTAACACGAGGGAAACATGGGGCATGAGCGGGGGGTGGGTGGAACACGAGGGAGACACAGGGCATGAGCGGGGGTGGGGGGCAACAGGAGACAGACACGGGGCATGAGCGGGGGGTGGGGCCAACAGGAGAGAGACACGGGGCATGAGCAGGGGGTGGGGAGAACAGGAGACAGATACGGGGCATGAGCGGGGGTGGGGAGAACAGGAGACAGACACGGGGCATGAGTGGGGGGCAACAGGAGAGAGACACGGGGCATGAGTACGGAGTGGGGGGTACAGGAGACAGACACGGGGCATGGGTGGGGGGTGGGGGAAAAAGGAGACAGACACGGGGCATGAGCAGAGGGTGGGGGAACAGAAGACAGACACGGGGCATGAGCGGGGGAGTGGGGGGCAACAGGAGAGAGAGCGGGGGAGTGGGGGGCAACAGGAGAGAGACACGGGGCATGAGCGGGGGGTGAGGGGGTACAGGAGACAGACACGGGGCATGAGCAGGGGGTGGGGGGCAACAGGAGAGAGACACGGGGCATGAGTGGGGGGTTTGGGGGGTACAGGAGACAGACTAGGGCATGAGCGGGGGTGGAGGGCAACAGGAGAGAGACACGGGACATGAGCGGGTGGGGGAACAGGAGACAGACACGGGGCATGAGCGGGGGGCAACAGGAGACAGACACGGGGCATGTGAGCGGGGGGTGGGGGGGTACAGGAGACAGACACGGGGCATGAGCGGGGGGGTGGGGGGGCAACAGGAGAGAGACACGGGGCATGAGCGCGGAGTGGGGGGTACAGGAGACAGACACAGGGCATGAGCGGGGGGTGGGGGGAACAGGAGACAGACACAGGGCATGATCGGGGGTGGAGGGAACAGAAGACAGACACGGGGCATGAGCGGGGGAGTGGGGGGAACAGGAGACAGACACAGGGCATGATCGGGGGTCGAGGGAACAGAAGACAGACACGGGGCATGAGCGGGGGTGTGGGGGGCAACAGGAGAGAGAGAGGAGGAGTGGGGGGCAACAGGAGAGAGAAACGGGGCATGAGCGGGGGTGGAGGGGTACAGGAGACAGACACGGGGCATGAGCAGGGGGTGGGGGGCAACATGAGAGAGACACGGGGCATGAGCGGGGGGTGGGGGGAACAGGAGACAGACACAGGGCATGATCGGGGGTGGAGGGAACAGAAGACAGACACGGGGCATGAGCGGGGGAGTGGGGGGCAACAGGAGAGAGAGAGGAGGAGTGGGGGGCAACAGGAGAGAGACACGGGGCATGAGCGGGGGGTGGAGGGGTACAGGAGACAGACACGGGGCATGAGCAGGGGGTGGGGGGCAACAGGAGAGAGACACAGGGCATGATCAGGGGTTTGGATGGGTACAGGAGACAGACATGGGGCATGAACGAGGGGTGGGGGCAACAGGAGAGAGACACGGGACATGAGCGGGTGGGGGGAACAGGAGACAGACACGGGGCATGAGCGGGGGGCAACAGGAGACAGACACGGGCCATGAGCGGGGGGTGGGAAGGTACAGGAGACAGACACGGGGCATGAGCGGGGGGTGGGGGGGTACAGGAGACAGGGGTACAGGAGACAGACACGGGCATGAGCGGGGGGTGGGGGGCAACAGGAGCGAGACACGGGGCATGAGTGGGGGGTGGGGAGAACAGGAGACAGACACTGGGCATGAGCGGGTGGTGGGGGGCAACAGGAGACAGACACGGGGCATGAGCGGGGGGTGGGGGGCAACAGGAGACAGACACGGGGCATGAGCGAGGGGTGGGTGGCAACAGGAGACAGACACGGTGCATGAGCGGGGGGTGGGGGAACACAAGACAGATACGGGGCATGAGCGTGGGTGGGGAGAACAGGAGACAGACACGGGGCATGAACGGGGGGTGGGGGGCAACAGGAAAAGACACGGGGCATGAGCAGGGGGGTGGGGGGGCAACAGGAGAGAGACACGGGGCATGAGCGCGGAGTGGGGGGTACAGGAGACAGACATGGGGCATGGGTGAGGGCAACAGGAGACAGACACGGGGCATGAGCGGGGGGTGGGGGGAACAGGAGACAGACACAGGGCATGATCGGGGGTGGAGGGAACAGTAGACAGACACGGGGCATGAGCGGGGGAGTGGGGGGCAACAGGAGAGAGAGAGGAGGAGTGGGGGGCAACAGGAGAGAGACACGGGGCATGAGCGGGGGGTGGAGGGGTACAGGAGACAGACACGGGGCATGAGCAGGGGGTGGGGGGCAACAGGAGAGAGACACAGGGCATGAGCAGGGGTTGGGGGGGTACAGGAGACAGACACGGGGCATGAACGAGGGGTGGGGGCAACAGGAGAGAGACACGGGACATGAGAGGGTGGGGGGAACAGGAGACAGACACGGGGCATGAGCGGGGGGTGGGAAGGTACAGGAGACAGACACGGGGCATGAGCGGGGGGTGGGGGGGTACAGGAGACAGGGGTACAGGAGACAGACACGGGCATGAGCGGGGGGTGGGGGGCAACAGGAGAGAGACACGGGGCATGAGTGGGGGGTGGGGAGAACAGGAGACAGACACTGGGCATGAGCGGGTGGTGGGGGGCAACAGGAGACAGACACGGGGCATGAGCGGGGGGTGGGGGGCAACAGGAGACAGACACGGGGCATGAGCGAGGGGTGGGTGGCAACAGGAGACAGACACGGTGCATGAGCGGGGGGTGGGGGCAACAGGAGACAGACACGGGGCGTGAGTGGGGGGTGGAGGGGAACAGGAGACAGACACGGAGCATGAGCGGGGGGTGGGGAGAACAGGAGACAGACACGGGGCATGAGCGGGGGGTGGGGGGCAACACGAGACAGACATGGGGCATGAGTGGGGGGTGGGGGGCAACAGGAGAGACACGGGGCATGAGCGGGGGGTGGGGGGCAATAGAAGAGACACGGGGCATGAGCGTGGGGTGGGGGAACAGGAGACAGACACGGGGCATGAGCGGGGGGTGGGGGGAACAGGAGACAGACACAGGGCATGAGCGGGCGGTGGGGAGAACAGACACGGGGCATGAGCGGGGGTGGGGAGAACAGACACGGGGCATGAGCAGGGGGGTGGGGGGCAACAGGAGACAGGAACGGGGCATGAGCAGTGGGTGGGAGGAACAGGAGACAGACACGGGGCATGAGCGGTGGTGGGGAGAACACGAGAGAGACACGGGGCATGAGCAGCGGGTGGGGAGGAACATGAGGGAGACACGGGGTATGAGCGGGGGTGGGAAGGAACACGAGGGAGACACGGGGCATGAGCGGGGGGATACAGGGCACACACGGGACATGAGCGGGGGTGGGGGGGAAAGGAGAGAGACAAGGGGCATGAGCGGGGGGTGGGGGGAACACGCGGGAGACAAGGGGCATGAGGGGGGTAGGGGGTAACACGAGGGAAACACGGGGCATGAGCGGGGGGTGGGGGGAACGAAAGGGAGACACAGGGCATGAGCGGGGGTGGGGGGCAACAGGAGACAGACACGGGGCATGAGCGGGGGGTGGGGCCAACCTGAGAGAGACACGGGGCATGAGCAGGGGGTGGGGAGAACAGGAGACAGATACGGGGCATGAGCGGGGGTGGGGAGAACAGGAGACAGACACGGGGCATGAGCAGGGGGGTGGGGGGCAACAGGAGACAGACACGGGGCATGAGCGGGGGGCAACAGGAGAGAGACACGGGGCATGAGCACGGAGTGGGGGGGTACAGGAGACAGACACGGAGCATGGGTGGGGGCAACAGGAGACAGACACGGGCATGAGCAGGGGGTGGGGGGAACAGGAGACAGACACGGGGCATGAGCAGAGGGTGGGGAAACAGAAGACAGACACGGGGCATGAGCGGGGGAGTGGGGGGCAACAGTAGAGAGAGCGGGGGAGTGGGGGGCAACATGAGAGAGACACGGGGCATGAGCGGGGGGTGAGGGGGTACAGGAGACAGACACGGGGCATGAGCAGGGGGTGGGGGGCAACAGGAGAGAGACACGGAGCATGAGTGGGGGGTTTGGGGGGTACAAGAGACAGACATGGGGCATGAGCGGGGGTGGGGGGCAACAGGAGGGACATGAGCGGGTGGGGGGAACAGGAGACAGACACGGGGCATGAGCGGGGGGAAACAGGAGACAGACACGGGGCATGAGCGGGGGGTGGGGGGGTACAGGAGACAGACATGGGGCATGAGCAGGGGGTGGGGGGTACAGGAGACAGGGGTACAGGAGACAGACACAGGGCATGAGCGGGGGGTGGGGGGCAACAGGAGAGAGACACTGGGCATGAGTGGGGGGTGGGGAGAACAGGAGACAGACACGGGGCATGAGCGGGGGGTAGGGGGAACAACAGAGACAGACACGGGGCATGAGCGGGGGGTGGGGGGCAACAGGAGACAGACACGGGGCATGAGCGGGGGGTGGGTGGCAACAGGAGACAGACACGGTGCATGAGCGAAGGTGGGGGCAACAGGAGACAGACACAGGGCATGAGTGGGGTGTGGGGGGGAACAGGAGACAGACACGGAGCATGAGCGGGGGGGTGGGGAGAACAGGACACAGACACGGGGCATGAGCGGGGGGTGGGGGGCAACAGGAGACAGACATGGGGCATGAGCAGGGGGTGGGGGGCAACAGGAGAGACACGGGGCATGAGCGGGGGGTGGGGGGCAATAGAAGAGACACGGGGCATGAGCGGGGGGTGGGGGGAACAGGAGACAGACACAGGGCATGAGCGGGCGGTGGGGAGAACAGACACGGGGCATGAGCGGGGGTGGGGAGAACAGACACGGGGCATGAGCAGGGGGGTGGGGGGCAACAGGAGACAGACACGGGGCATGAGCAGTGGGTGGGAGGAACAGGAGACAGACACAGGGCATGAGCGGTGGTGGGGAGAACAGGAGACAGACACGGGGCATGAGCGGGGGGTGGGGGGCAACAGGAGACAGACATGGGGCATGAGCGGGGGGTGGGGGGCAACAGGAGAGACACGGGGCATGAGCGGGGGGTGGGGGGCAATAGAAGAGACACGGGGCATGAGCGGGGGGTGGGGGAACAGGAGACAGACACGGGGCATGAGCGGGGGGTGGGGGGAACAGGAGACAGACACAGGGCATGAGCGGGCGGTGGGGAGAACAGACACGGGGCATGAGCGGGGGTGGGGAGAACAGATACGGGGCATGAGCAGGGGGGTGGGGGGCAACAGGAGACAGACACGGGGCATGAGCAGTGGGTGGGAGGAACAGGAGACAGACACGGGGCATTAGCGGTGGTGGGGAGAACACGAGAGAGACACGGGGCATGAGCAGCGGGTGGGGAGGAACATGAGGGAGACACAGGGTATGAGCGGGGGTGGGGAGGAACACGAGGGAGACACGGGGCATGAGCGGGGGGATACAGGGCACACACGGGACATGAGCGGGGGTGGGGGGGAAAGGAGAGAGACAAGGGGCATGAGCGGGGGGTGGGGGGAACACGCGGGAGACACGGGGCATGAGGGGGGTAGGGGGTAACACGAGGGAAACACGGGGCATGAGCGGGGGGTGGGGGGAACGAAAGGGAGACACAGGGCATGAGCGGGGGTGGGGGGCAACAGGAGACAGACACGGGGCATGAGCGGGGGGTGGGGGGAACAGGAGACAGACACAGGGCATGAGCGGGCGGTGGGGAGAACAGACACGGGGCATGAGCGGGGGTGGGGAGAACAGACACGGGGCATGAGCAGGGGGGTGGGGGGCAACAGGAGACAGACACGGGGCATGAGCAGTGGGTGGGAGGAACAGGAGACAGACACGGGGCATGAGCGGTGGTGGGGAGAACAGGAGACAGACACGGGGCATGAGCGGGGGGTGGGGGGCAACAGGAGACAGACATGGGGCATGAGCGGGGGGTGGGGGGCAACAGGAGAGACACGGGCATGAGCGGGGGGTGGGGGGCAATAGAAGAGACACGGGGCATGAGCGGGGGGTGGGGGAACAGGAGACAGACACGGGGCATGAGCGGGGGGTGGGGGGAACAGGAGACAGACACAGGGCATGAGCGGGCGGTGGGGAGAACAGACACGGGGCATGAGCGGGGGTGGGGAGAACAGACACGGGGCATGAGCAGGGGGGTGGGGGGCAACAGGACACAGACACGGGGCATGAGCAGTGGGTGGGAGGAACAGGAGACAGACACGGGGCATGAGCGGTGGTGGGGAGAACACGAGAGAGACACGGGGCATGAGCAGCGGGTGGGGAGGAACATGAGGGAGACACGGGGTATGAGCGGGGGTGGGGAGGAACACGAGGGAGACACGGGGCATGAGCGGGGGGATACAGGGCACACACGGGACATGAGCGGGGGTGGGGGGGAAAGGAGAGAGACAAGGGGCATGAGCGGGGGGTGGGGGGAACACGCGGAAGACACGGGGCATGAGGGGGGTAGGGGGTAACACGAGGGAAACACGGGGCATGAGCGGGGGGTGGGGGGAACGAAAGGGAGACACAGGGCATGAGCGGGGGTGGGGGGCAACAGGAGACAGACACGGGGCATGAGCGGGGGGTGGGGCCAACATAAGAGAGACACGGGGCATGAGCAGGGGGTGGGGAGAACAGGAGACAGATACGGGGCATGAGCGGGGGTGGGGAGAACAGGAGACAGACACGGGGCATGAGCAGGGGGGTGGGGGGCAACAGGAGACAGACACGGGGAATGAGCGGGGGGCAACAGGAGAGAGACACGGGGCATGAGCACGGAGTGGGGGGGTACAGGAGACAGACACGGGGCATGGGTGGGGGCAACAGGAGACAGACACGGGCATGAGCAGGGGGTGGGGGGAACAGGAGACAGACACGGGGCATGAGCAGAGGGTGGGGGAACAGAAGACAGACACGGGGCATGAGCGGAGGAGTGGGGGGCAACAGTAGAGAGAGCGGGGGAGTGGGGGGCAACATGAGAGAGACATGGGGCATGAGCGGGGGGTGAGGGGGTACAGGAGACAGACACGGGGCATGAGCAGGGGGTGGGGGGCAACAGGAGAGAGACACGGAGCATGAGTGGGAGGTTTGGGGGGTACAAGAGACAGACATGGGGCATGAGCGGGGGTGGGGGGCAACAGGAGATAGACACGGGACATGAGCGGGTGGGGGGAACAGGAGACAGACACGGGGCATGAGCGGGGGCAACAGGAGACAGACACGGGGCATGAGCGGGGGGTGGGGGGGTACAGGAGACAGACACGGGGCATGAGCAGGGGGTGGGGGGGTACAGGAGACAGGGGTACAGGAGACAGACACAGGGCATGAGCGGGGGGTGGGGGGAAACAGGAGAGAGACACGGGGCATGAGTGGGGGGTGGGGAGAACAGGAGACAGACACGGGGCATGAGTGGGGGGTAGGGGGAACAACAGAGACAGACACGGGGCATGAGCGGGGGGTGGGGGGCAACAGGAGACAGACACGGGGCATGAGCGGGGGGTGGGTGGCAACAGGAGACAGACACGGTGCATGAGCGAAGGTGGGGGCAACAGGAGACAGACACGGGGCATGAGTGGGGTGTGGGGGGGAACAGGAGACAGACACGGAGCATGAGCGGGGGGGTGGGGAGAACAGGACACAGACACGGGGCATGAGCCGGGGGTGGGGGGCAACAGGAGACAGACACGGGGCATGAGCGGGGGGTGGGGGGCAACAGGAGAGACACGGGGCATGAGCGGGGGTGGGGGGCAACAGAAGAGACACGGGGCATGAGCGGGGGGTGGGGGAACAGGAGACAGACACGGGGCATGAGCGGGGGGTGGGGGGAACAGGAGACAGACACAGGGCATGAGCGGGGGGTGGGGAGAACAGACACGGGGCATGAGCGGGGGGTGGGGAGAGCAGACACGGGGCATGAGCAGGGGGGTGGGGGGCAACAGGAGACAGACACGGGGCATGAGCAGGGGGTGGGAGGAACAGGAGACAGACACGGGGCATGAGCGGTGGTGGGGGGAACAGGAGACAGACATGGGGCATGAGCAGGGGGGGCAACAGGAGACAGACACGGGGCATGAGCGTGGGGGTGGGGGGCAACAGGAGATAGACATGGGGCATGAGCAGGGGGTGGGGGGAGCAGGACACAGATACAGGGCATGAGCGGGGGGTGGGGAGAACAGGAGACAGACACCGGGCATGAGCGGGGGGTGTTGGGGGCAACAGAAGACAGACACGGCATATGAGGGGAACAGGAGACAGATACGGGGCAAGCGGGGGGTGGGGGAGAACAGGAGACAGACACGGGGGCATGAGCGGGGGAACAGAAGACAGACACGGGGCATGAGAGGAGGGGGTGGGGAGAACAGGAGACAGACACGGGGCATGAGCGGGGGATGGGGGAACAGGAGACAGATACGGGGCATGAGCGGGGGTGGGGAGAACAGGAGACAGACACGGGGCATGAGTGGGGGGGTGGGGGGCAACAGGAACAGACACGGGGCTTGAGCAGGGGGGTGGGGGGGCAACAGGAGAGAGACACGGGGCATGAGCGCGGAGTGGGGGGTAAAGGAGACTGACATGGGGCATGGGTGGGGGCAACAGGAGACAGACACAGGGCATGAGCAGGGGGTGGGGGGAACAGGAGACAGACACAGGGCATGATCGTGGGGTGGGGGGAACAGAAGACAGACACGGGGCATGAGCAGGGGAGTGGGGGACAACAGGAGTTAGAGAGGGGGAGTGGGGGGCAACAGGAGAGAGACACGGGGCATGAGCAGGGGGTGGAGGGGTACAGGAGACAGACACGGGGCATGAGCAGGGGGTGTGGGGCAACAGGAGAGAGACACAGGGCATGAGCGGGGGGTTGGGGGGGTACAGGAGACAGACACAGGGCATGAACGAGGGTTGGGGCAACAGGAGAGAGACACGGGACATGAGCGGGTGGGGGGAACAGGAGACAGACACGGGCATGAGCGGGGGGCAACAGGAGACAGACACGGGGCATGAGCGGGGGGTGGGGGGGTACAGAAGACAGGGGTACAGGAGACAGACACGGGGCATGACCGGGGGGTGGGGGGCAACAGGAGAGAGACACGGGGCATGAGTGGGGGGTGGGGAGAACAGGAGACAGACACGGGACATGAGCGGGGGGTGGGGGAACTACAGAGACAGACACGGGGCATGAGCGGGGGGTGGGGGGTAAAGGAGACTGACATGGGGCATGAGTGGGGGCAACAGGAGACAGACACAGGGCATGAGCCGGGGGTGGGGGGAACAGGAGACAGACACAGGGCATGATCGTGGGGTGGGGGGAACAGAAGACAGACACGGGGCATGAGCAGGGAAGTGGGGGACAACAGGAGTTAGAGAGGGGAGTGGGGGGCAACAGGAGAGAGACACGGGGCATGAGCGGGGGGTGGAGGGGTACAGGAGACAGACACGGGGCATGAGCAGGGGGTGTGGGGCAACAGGAGAGAGACACAGGGCATGAGCGGGGGGTTGGGGGGGTACAGGAGACAGACACAGGGCATGAACGAGGGTTGGGGGCAACAGGAGAGAGACACGGGACATGAGCGGGTGGGGGGAACAGGAGACAGACACGGGGCATGAGCGGGGGGCAACAGGAGACAGACACGGGGCATGAGCGGGGGGTGGGGGGGTACAGAAGACAGGGGTACAGGAGACAGACACGGGGCATGACCGGGGGGTGGGTGGCAACAGGAGACAGACACGGTGCATGAGCGGGGGGTGGGGGCAACAGGAGACAGACACGGGGCATGAGTGGGGGGTGAGGGGGAACAGGAGACAGACACGGGGCATGAGCGGGCGGTGGGGGGCAACAGGAGAGACACGGGGCATGAGCAGGGGTTGGGGGGCAACAGAAGAGACACGGGGCATGAGCGGGGGGTGGGGCAACAGGAGACAGACACGGGGCATGAGCAGGGGGTGGGAGGAACAGGAGACAGACACGGGGCATGAGCGGTGGTGGGGGGACACGAGAGAGACACGGGGCATGAGCAGCGGGTGGGGAGGAACATGAGGGAGACACGGGGTATGAGCGGGGGTGGGGAGGAACACGAGGGAGACACGGGGCATGAGCGGGGGGTACAGGGCACACACGGGACATGAGCGGGGGTGGGGGGGAAAGGAGAGAGACAAGGGGCATGAGCGGGGGGTGGGGGGAACACGAGGGAGACACGGGGCATGAGGGGGGTAGGGGGTAACACGAGGGAAACATGGGGCATGAGCGGGGGGTGGGTGGAACACGAGGGAGACACAGGGCATGAGCGGGGGTGGGGGGCAACAGGAGACAGACACGGGGCATGAGCGGGGGGTGGGGCCAACAGGAGAGAGACACGGGGCATGAGCAGGGGGTGGGGAGAACAGGAGACAGATACGGGGCATGAGCGGGGGTGGGGAGAACAGGAGACAGACACGGGGCATGAGTGGGGGGCAACAGGAGAGAGACACGGGGCATGAGTACGGAGTGGGGGGGTACAGGAGACAGACACGGGGCATGGGTGGGGGGTGGGGGAAAAAGGAGACAGACACGGGGCATGAGCAGAGGGTGGGGGAACAGAAGACAGACACGGGGCATGAGCGGGGGAGTGGGGGGCAACAGGAGAGAGAGCGGGGGAGTGGGGGGCAACAGGAGAGAGACACGGGGCATGAGCGGGGGGTGAGGGGGTACAGGAGACAGACACGGGGCATGAGCAGGGGGTGGGGGGCAACAGGAGAGAGACATGGGGCATGAGTGGGGGGTTTGGGGGGTACAGGAGACAGACTAGGGCATGAGCGGGGGTGGAGGGCAACAGAAGAGAGACACGGGACATGAGCGGGTGGGGGAACAGGAGACAGACACGGGGCATGAGCGGGGGGCAACAGGAGACAGACACGGGGCATGTGAGCGGGGGGTGGGGGGGTACAGGAGACAGACACGGGGCATGAGCGGGGGGTGGGGGGGTACAGGAGACAGGGGTACAGGAGACAGACACGGGGCATGAGCGGGGGGTGGGGGGCAACAGGAGACAGACACGGGGCATGAGCGGGGGGTGGGTGGCAACAGGAGACAGACACTGTGCATGAGCGGGGGGTGGGGGCAACAGGAGACAGACACGGGGCATGAGTGGGGGGTGGGGGGGAACAGGAGACAGACACGGAGCATGAGCGGGGGGTGGGGAGAACAGGAGACAGACATCAGGGCATGAGCGGGGGGTGGGGGGCAACAGGAGACAGACACGGGACATGAGCGGATGGGGGAACAGGAGACAGACACGGGGCATGAGCGGGGGGCAACAGGAGACAGACACGGGGCATGAGCGGGGGGTGGGGGGGTACAGGAGACAGACACGGGGCATGAGCGGGGGGTGGGGGGGGTACAGGAGACAGGGGTACAGGAGACAGACACGGGGCATGAGCGGGGGGTGGGGGGCAACAGGAGAGAGACACGGGGCATGAGTGGGGGGTGGGGAGAACAGGAGACAGACACCGGGCATGAGCGGGGGGTGGGGGGCAACAGGAGACAGACACGGGGCATGAGGGGGGGGGTGGCAACAGGAGACAGACACGGGGCATGAGCGGGGGGTGGGGGGTACAGGAGACAGACACGGGGCATGAGCGGGGGGTGGGGGGGTACAGGAGACAGGGGTACAGGAGACAGACACGGGGCATGAGTGGGGGGTGGGGAGAACAGGAGACAGACACGGGGCATGAGCGGGGGGTGGGGGGCAACAGGAGACAGACACGGGGCATGAGGGGGGGTGGCAACAGGAGACAGACACTGTGCATGAGCGGGGGGTGGGGGCAACAGGAGACAGACACGGGGCATGAGTGGGGGGTGGGGGGGAACAGGAGACAGACACGGAGCATGAGCGGGGGGTGGGGAGAACAGGAGACAGACACGGGGCATGAGCGGGGGGTGGGGGGCAACAGGAGACAGGCACAGGGCATGAGTGGGGGGTGGGGGGCAACAGGAGAGACACGGGGCATGAGCGGGGGGCAACAGAAGAGACACGGGGCATGAGCGGGGGGTGGGGGAACAGGAGACAGACACGGGACATGAGCGGGTGGGGGGAACAGGAGACAGACACGGGGCATGAGCGGGGGTGGTGGGGGGCAACAGGAGATAGACACGGGGCATGAGCGGGGGGTGGGGGGAGCAGAACACAGAAATTGGGCATGAGCGGGGGGTGGGGAGAACAGGAGACAAACACGGGGCATGAGCGGGGGGTGTTGGGGGCAACAGGAGACAGACACGGCACATGAGGGGAACAGGAGACAGATACGGGGCATGAGCGGGGGGTGGGGAGAACAGGAGACAGACACGGGGCATGAGCGGGGGACCAGAAGACAGACACGGGGCATGAGCAGGGGAGTGGGGAGAACAGGAGACAGACACGGGGCATGAGCGGGGATGGGGAAACAGGAGACAGATACGGGGCATGAGCGTGGGTGGGGAGAACAGGAGACAGACACGGGGCATGAACGGAGGGGTGGGGGGCAACAGGAAAAGACACGGGGCATGAGCGGGGAGTGGGGGGGTACAGGAGACAGACACGGGGCATGATCGGGGGGTGGGGGAACAGAAGACAGACACGGGGCATGAGCGGGGGAGTGGGGGGCAACAGGAGAGAGAGAGGGGGAGTGGGGGGCAACAGGAGAGAGACACGGGGCATGAGCGGGTGGTGGAGGGGTACAGGAGACAGACACGGGGCATGAGCAGGGGGTGGGGGGCAACAGGAGAGAGACACAGGGCATGAGCGGGGGGTTGGAGGGGTACAGGAGATGGACACGGGGCATGAACGAGGGGTGGGGGCAAAAGGAGAGAGACACGGGACATGAGCGGGTGGGGGAACAGGAGACAGACACGAGGCATGAGCGGGGGGCAACAGGAGACAGACACGGGGCATGAGCTGGGGGTGGGGGGGTACAGGAGACAGACACGGGGCATGAGCGGGGGGTGGGGGGTACAGGAGACAGGGGTACTGGAGACAGACACGGGGCATGAGCGGGGGGTGGGGGGCAACAGGAGAGAGACACGGGGCATGAGTGGGGGGTGGGGAGAACAGGAGACAGACACGGGGCATGAGCAGGTGGTGGGGGGAACAACAGAGACAGACACAGGGCATGAGCGGGGGGTGGGGGGCAACAGGAGACAGACACGGGGCATGAGCGAGGGGTGGGTGGCAACAGGAGACAGACACGGTGCATGAGCGGGGGGTGGGGGCAACAGGAGACAGACACGGGGCATGAGTGGGGGGTGGGGGGGAACAGGAGACAGACACGGAGCATGAGCGGGGGGTGGGGAGAACAGGAGAGACACGGGGCATGAGCGGGGGGTGGGGGGGGCAACAGAAGAGACACGGGGCATGAGCGGGGGGTGGGGGATCAGGAGACAGACACGGGGCATGAGCGGGGGGTGGGGGGAACAGGAGACAGACACAGGCATGAGCGGGGGGTGGGGAGAACAGACACGGGCATGAGCAGGGGATGGGGAGAACAGACACGGGGCATGAGCAGGGGGTGGGGGGCAACAGGAGACAGACACGGGGCATGAGCAGGGGGTGGGAGGAACAGGAGACAGACACGGGGCATGAGCGGTGGTGGGAGGAACACGAGAGAGACATGGGGCATGAGCAGCGGGTGGGGAAGAACATGAGGGAGACACGGGGTATGAGCGGGGGTGCGGAGGAACGCGAGGGAGACACGGGGCATGAGCGGGGGGATACAGGGCACACACCGGACATGAGCGGGGGTGGGGGGGAAAGGAGAGAGACAAGGGGCATGAGCGGGGGGTGGGGGGAACACGAGGGAGACACGGGGCATGAGGGGGTTAGGGGGTAACACGAGGGAAACACAGGGCATGAGCGGGGGGGTGGGGGGAACACGAGGGAGACACAGGGCATGAGCGGGGGTGGGGGGCAACAGGAGACAGACACGGGGCATGAGCGGGGGGTGGGGCCAACAGGAGAGAGACACGGGGCATGAGCAGGGGGTGGGGAGAACAGGAGACAGATACGGGGCATGAGCGGGGGTGGGGAGAACAGGAGACAGACACGGGGCATGAGCAGGGGGTGGGGGGCAACAGGAGACAGAAACGGGGCATGAGCGGGGGTGGTGGGGGCAACAGGAGATAGACACGGGGCACGAGCGGGGGGTGGGGTGGGGGGAGCAGAACACAGAAATTGGGCATGAGCGGGGGGTGGGGAGAACAGGAGACAGACACGGGGCATGAGCGGGGGGTGTTGGGGGCAACAGGAGACAGACACGGCACATGAGGGGAACAGGAGACAGATACGGGGCATGAGCGGGGGGTGGGGAGAACAGGAGACAGACACGGGGCATGAGCGGGGGAACAGAAGACAGACACGGGGCATGAGCAGGGGAGTGGGGAGAACAGGAGACAGACACGGGGCATGAGCGGGGGATGGGGGAACAGGAGACAGATACGGGGCATGAGCGTGGGTGGGGAGAACAGGAGACAGACACGGGGCATGAACGGAGGGGTGGGGGGCAACAGAAAAAGACACGGGGCATGAGCGGGGAGTGAGGGGGTACAGGAGACAGACATGGGGCATGGGTGAGGGCAACAGGAGACAGACACGGGGCATGAGCGGGGGGTGGGGGGAACAGGAGACAGACACAGGGCATGATCGGGGGGTGGGGGGAACAGAAGACAGACACGGGGCATGAGCGGGGGAGTGGGGGGCAACAGGAGAGAGAGAGGGGGAGTGGGGGGCAACAGGAGAGAGACACGGGGCATGAGCGGGGGGTGGAGGGGTACAGGAGACAGACACGGGGCATGAGCAGGGGGTGGGGGGCAACAGGAGAGAGACACAGGGCATGAGCGGGGGGTTGGGGGGGTACAGGAGACAGACACGGGGCATGAACGAGGGGTGGGGGCAACAGGAGAGAGACACGGGACATGAGCGGGTGGGGGAACAGGAGACAGACACGGGGCATGAGCGGGGGGCAACAGGAGACAGACACGGGGCATGAGCGGGGGGTGGGGGGGTACAGGAGACAGACACGGGGCATGAGCGGGGGGTGGGGGGCAACAGGAGAGAGACACGGGGCATGAGTGGGGGGTGGGGAGAACAGGAGACAGACACGGGGATGAGCGGGGGGTAGGGGGAACAACAGAGACAGACACGGGGCATGAGCGGGGGGTGGGGGGCAACAGGAGACAGACACGGGGCATGAGCGGGGGGTGGGTGGCAACAGGAGACAGACACGGTGCATGAGCGGGGGTGGGGGCAACAGGAGACAGACACGGGGCATGAGTGGGGTGTGGGGGGGAACAGGAGACAGACACGGAGCATGAGCGGGGGGTGGGGAGAACAGGAGACAGACACAGGGCATGAGCGGGGGGTGCGGAGAACAGACACGGGGCATGAGCGGGGGGTGGGGAGAACAGACACGGGGCATGAGCAGGGGGGTGTGAGGCAACAGGAGACAGACACGGGGCATGAGCAGGGGGTGGGAGGAACAGGAGACAGACACGGGGCATGAGCGGTGGTGGGGGTTACAGGAGACAGACATGGGGCATGAGCGGGGGTGGGGGGCAACAGGAGAGAGACACGGGACATGAGCGGGTGGGGGGAACAGGAGACAGACATGGGGCATGAGCAGGGGGGGCAACAGGAGACAGACACGGGACATGAGTGGGTGGGGGGAACAGGAGACAGACACGGGGCATGAGCGGGGGGTGGGGGGCAACAGGAGATAGACATGGGGCATGAGCGGGGGGTGGGGGGAGCAGGACACAGATACAGGGCATGAGCGGGGGGTGGGGAGAACAGGAGACAGACACGGGACATGAGCGGGGGGTGTTGGGGGCAACAGGAGACAGACACGGCATATGAGGGGAACAGGAGACAGATACGGGGCATGAGCGGGGGGTGGGGAGAACAGGAGACAGACACCGGGCATGAGCGGGGAACAGAAGACAGACACGGGGCATGAGCGGAGGGGTGGGGAGAACAGGAGACAGACACAGGGCATGAGCGGGGGATGGGGGAACAGGAGACAGACACGGGGCATGAGTGGGGGGTGGGGGGCAACAGGAACAGACACGGGCATGAGCAGGGGGGTGGGGGGGCAACAGGAGAGAGACACGGGGCATGAGCGCAGAGTGGGGGGGTAAAGGAGACAGACATGGGGCATGGGTGGGGGCAACAGGTGACAGACACAGGGCATGAGCGGGGGGTGGGGGGAACAGGAGACAGACACAGGGCATGATCAGGGGGTGGGGGGAACAAAAGACAGAGACGGGGCATGAGCGGGGGAGTGGGGGGCAACAGGAGAGAGAGAGGGGGAGTGGGGGGCAACAGGAGAGAGACACGGGGCATGAGCGGGGGTTGGAGGGGTACAGGAGACAGACAGGGGGCATGAGCAGGGGGTGGGGGGTAACAGGAGAGAGACACAGGGCATGAGCGGGGGGTTGGGGGGGTACAGGAGACAGACACAGGGCATGAACGAGGGGTGGGGGCAACAGGAGAGAGACACGGGACATGAGCGGGTGGGGGGAACCGGAGACAGACACAGGGCATGAGCGGGGGGCAACAGGAGACAGACACGGGGCATGAGCGGGGGTGGGAGGTACAGGAGACAGGGGTACAGGAGACAGACACGGGGCATGACCGGGGGGTGGGGGGCAACAGGAGAGAGACACGGGGCATGAGTGGGGGGTGGGGAGAACAGGAGACAGACACGGGGCATGAGCGGGGGGTGGGGGAACAACAGAGACAGACACGGGGCATGAGCGGGGGTGGGGGGCAACAGGAGACAGACACGGGGCATGAGCGGGGGGTGGGTGGCAACAGGAGACAGACACGGTGCATGAGCGGGGGTGGGGGCAACAGGAGACAGACACGGGGCATGAGTGGGGGGTGGGGGGGAACAGGAGACAGACACGGAGCATGAGCGGGGGGTGGGGAGAACAGGAGACAGACACAGGGCATGAGCGGGGGTGGGGGGGCAACAGGAGACAGACACGGGGCATGAGCGGGGGTGGGGGGCAACAGGAGAGACACGGGGCATGAGCGGGGGGTGGGGGGGAACAGAAGAGACACAGGGCATGAGCGGGGGGTGGGGGAACAGGAGACAGACACGGGGCATGAGCGGGGGGTGGGGGGAACAGGAGACAGACACAGGGCATGAGCGGGGGGTGGGGAGAACAGACACGGGGCATGAGCGAGGGTGGGAGAACGACACGGGCATGAGCAGGGGGCTGGGGGCAACAGGAGACAGACACGGGGCATGAGCAGGGGGTGGGAGGAACAGGAGACAGACACGGGGCATGAGCGGTGGTGGGGGGAACACGAGAGAGACACGGGGCATGAGCAGCGGGTGGGGAGGAACACGAGGGAGACACGGGGCATGAGCAGGGGGTACAGGGCACACACGGGACATGAGCGGGGGTGGGGGGGAAGGAGAGAGACAAGGGGCATGAGCGGAGGGTGGGGGGAACACGAGGGAGACACGGGGCATGAGGGGGGTAGGGGGTAACACGAGGGAAACACGGGGCATGAGCAGAGGGGTGGGGGGAACACGAGGGAGACACAGGGCATGAGCGGGGGTGGGGGGCAACAGGAGACAGACACGGGGCATGAGCGGGGGGTGGGGCCAACAGGAGAGAGACACGGGGCATGACAAGGGGGTGGGGAGAACAGGAGACAGATACGGGGCATGAGCGGGGGTGGGGAGAAACAGGAGACAGACACGGGGCATGAGCGGGGGGTGGGGGGTAACAGGGAGACAGACACGGGGCATGAGCGGGGGGGTGGGGGGCAACAGGAGAGAGACACGGGGCATGAGTACGGAGTGGGGGGGTACAGGAGACAGACACGGGGCATGGGTGGGGGCAACAGTAGACAGACACAGGCATGAGCAGGGGGTGGGGGGAAAAGGAGACAGACACGGGGCATGAGCAGAGGGTGGGGGAACAGAAGACAGACACGGGGCATGAGCGGGCGAGTGGGGGCAACAGGAGAGAGAGGCGGGGAGTGGTGGGCAACAGGAAGAGACACGGGGCATGAGCGGGGGGGTGAGGGGTACAGGAGACAGACACGGGGCATGAGCAGGGGGTGGGGGGCAACAGGCGAGAGACACGGGGCATGAGTGGGGGGTTTGGGGGGTACAGGAGACAGACATGGGGTATGAGCGGGGGTGGGGGGCAACAGGAGAGAGACACGGGTTATGAGCGGGTGGGGGAACAGGAGACAGACACGGGGCATGAGCGGGGGGCAACAGGAGACAGACACGGGGCATGAGCGGGGGGTGGGGGGGACAGGAGAGAGACACGGGGCATGAGTGGGGGGTGGGGAGAACAGGAGACAGACACGGGGCATGAGCAGGTGGTGGGGGAACAACAGAGACAGACACAGGGCATGAGCGGGGGTGGGGGCAACAGGAGACAGACACGGGGCATGAGCGAGGGGTGGGTGGCAACAGGAGACAGACACGGTGCATGAGCGGGGGGTGGGGGCAACAGGAGACAGACACGGGGCATGAGTGGGGGGTGGGGGGGAACAGGAGACAGACACGGAGCATGAGCAGGGGGTGGGGAGAACAGGAGACAGACACGGAGCATGAGCGGGGGGTGGGGGGCCACAGGAGACAGACACGGGGCATGAGTGGGGGGTGGGGGGAAACAGGAGAGACACGGGGCATGAGCGGGGGGTGGGGGGCAACAGAAGAGACACGGGGCATGAGCGGGGGGTGGGGGGATCAGGAGACAGACACGGGGCATGAGCGGGGGGTGGGGGGAACAGGAGACAGACACAGGGCATGAGCGGTGGGTAGGGAGAACAGACACGGGGCATGAGCAGGGGGATGGGGAGAACAGACACAGGGCATGAGCAGGGGGGTGGGGGGCAACAGGAGACAGACACGGGGCATGAGCAGGGGTGGGAGGAAGAGGAGACAGACACGGGGCATGAGCGGTGGTGGGAGGAACACGAGAGAGACACGGGGCATGAGCAGCGGGTGGGGAAGAACATGAGGGAGACACGGGGTATGAGCGGGGGTGGGGAGGAACACGAGGGAGACATAGGGCATGAGCGGGGGGATACAGGGCACACACGGGACATGAGCGGGGTGGGGGGGAAAGGAGAGAGACAAGGGGCATGAGCGGGGGGTGGGGGGAACACAAGGGAGACACGGGGCATGAGGGGGTTAGGGGGTAACACGAGGGAAACACAGGGCATGAGCGGGGGGGGTGGGGGGAACACGAGGGAGACACAGGGCATGAGCGGGGGTGGGGGGCAACAGGAGACAGACACGGGGCATGAGCGGGGGGTGGGGCCAACAGGAGAGAGACACGGGGCATGAGCAGAGGGTGGGGAGAACAGGAGACAGATACGGGGCATGAGCGGGGGTGGGGAGAACAGGAGACAGACACGGGGCATGAGCAGGGGTGGGGGGGCAACAGGAGACAGACACGGGGCATGAGCGGGAGTGGTGGGGGGCAACAGGAGATAGACACGGGGCATGAGCGGGGGGTGGGGGGAGCAGAACACAGAAATTGGGCATGAGCGGGGGGTGGGGAGAACAGGAGACAGACACGGGGCATGAGCGGGGGGTGTTGGGGCAACAGGAGACAGACACGGCACATGAGGGGAACAGGAGACAGATACGGGGCATGAGCGGGGGGTGGGGAGAACAGGAGACAGACACGGGGCATGAGCGGGGGAACAGAAGACAGACACGGGGCATGAGCAGGGGAGTGGGGAGAACAGGAGACAGACACGGGGCATGAGCGGGGGATGGGGGAACAGGAGACAGATACGGGGCATGAGCGTGGGTGGGGAGAACAGGAGACAGACACGGGGCATGAACGGAGGGGTGGGGGGCAACAGGAAAAGACACGGGGCATGAGCGGGGAGTGGGGGGGTACAGGAGACAGACATGGGGCATGGGTGAGGGCAACAGGAGACAGACACGGGGCATGAGCGGGGGGTGGGGGGAACAGGAGACAGACACAGGGCATGATCGGGGGGTGGGGGGAACAGAAGACAGACACGGGGCATGAGCGGTGGAGTGGGGGGCAACAGGAGAGAGAGAGGGGGAGTGGGGGGCAACAGGAGAGAGACACGGGGCATGAGCAGGGGGTGGAGGGGGTACAGGAGACAGACACGGGGCATGAGCAGGGGTGGGGGGCAACAGGAGAGAGACACAGGGCATGAGCGGGGGGTTGGGGGGGTACAGGAGACAGACACGGGGCATGAACGAGGGGTGGGGGCAACAGGAGAGAGACACGGGACATGAGCGGGTGGGGGAACAGGAGACAGACACGGGGCATGAGCGGGGGCAACAGGAGACAGACACGGGGCATGAGCGGGGGTGGGGGGGTACAGGAGACAGACACGGGGCATGAGCGGGGGGTGGGGGGGTACAGGAGACAGGGTACTGGAGACAGACACGGGGCATGAGCGGGGGGTGGGGGGCAACAGGAGAGAGACACGGGGCATGAGTGGGGGGTGGGGAGAACAGGAGACAGACACGGGGCATGAGCGGGGGTGGGGGGCAACAGGAGACAGACACGGGGCATGAGCGAGGGGTGGGTGGCAACAGGAGACAGACACAGTGCATGAGCGGGGGGTGGGGGCAACAGGAGACAGACACGGGGCATGAGTGGGGGGTGGGGGGAACAGGAGACAGACACGGAGCATGAGCGGGGGGTGGGGAGAACAGGAGACAGACACGGGGCATGAGCGGGGGGTGGGGGGCCACAGGAGACAGACACGGGGCATGAGCGGGGGGTGGGGGGCAACAGGAGAGACACGGGGCATGAGCGGGGGGTGGGGGGCAACAGAAGAGACACGGGGCATGAGCGGGGGGTGGGGGATCAGGAGACAGACACGGGGCATGAGCGGGGGTGGGGGGAACAGGAGACAGACACAGGGCATGAGCGGGGGTGGGGAGAACAGACACGGGGCATGAGCAGGGGATGGGGAGAACAGACACGGGGCATGAGCAGGGGGGTGGGGGCAACAGGAGACAGACACGGGGCATGAGCAGGGGGTGGGAGGAACAGGAGACAGACATGGGGCATGAGCGGTGGTGGGAGGAACACGAGAGAGACACGGGGCATGAGCAGCGGGTGGGGAAGAACATGAGGGAGACACGGGGTATGAGCGGGGGTGGGGAGGAACACGAGGGAGACACGGGGCATGAGCGGGGATATACAGGGCACACACGGGACATGAGCGGGGGTGGGGGGGAAAGGAGAGAGACAAGGGGCATGAGCGGGGGGTGGGGGGAACACGAGGGAGACACGGGGCATGAGGGGGTTAGGGGGTAACACGAGGGAAACACAGGGCATGAGCGGGGGGTGGGGGGAACACGAGGGAGACAGCATGAGCGGGGGTGGGGGGGGCAACAGGAGACAGACACGGGGCTATGAGCGGGGGGTGGGGCCAACAGGAGAGAGACACAGGGCATGAGCAGGGGGTGGGGGAGAACAGGAGACAGATACGGGGCATGAGCGGGGGTGGGAGAACAGGAGACAGACACGGGGCATGAGCAGGGGGGTGGGGGGGCAACAGGAGACAGACACGGGGCATGAGCGGGGGGTGGGGGGCAACAGGAGAGAGACACGGGGCATGAGCACGGAGTGGGGGGGTACAGGAGACAGACACGGGGCATGAGCGGGGGGTGTTGGGGGCAACAGGAGACAGACACGGCATATGAGGGGAACAGGAGACAGATACGGGGCATGAGCGGGGGGTGGGGAGAACAGGAGACAGACACCGGGCATGAGCGGGGGAACAGAAGACAGACACGGGGCATGAGCGGAGGGGTGGGGAGAACAGGAGACAGACACAGGGCATGAGCGGGGGATGGGGGAACAGGAGACAGATACGGGGCATGAGCGGGGGTGGGGAGAACAGGAGACAGACACGGGGCATGAGTGGGGGGTGGGGGGCAACAGGAACAGACACGGGGCATGAGCAGGGGGGTGGGGGGGCAACAGGAGAGAGACACGGGGCATGAGCGCGGAGTGGGGGGGTAAAGGAGACAGACATGGGGCATGGGTGGGGGCAACAGGAGACAGACACAGGGCATGAGCGGGGGTGGGGGAAAGAACAGGAGACAGACACAGGGCATGATCGGGGGGTGGGGGGAACAAAAGACAGAGACGGGGCATGAGCGGGGGAGTGGGGGGCAACAGGAGAGAGAGAGGGGGAGTGGGGGGCAACAGGAGAGAGACACGGGGCATGAGCGGGGGTTGGAGGGGTACAGGAGACAGACAGGGGGCATGAGCAGGGGGTGGGGGGTAACAGGAGAGAGACACAGGGCATGAGCGGGGGGTTGGGGGGGTACAGGAGACAGACACAGGGCATGAACGAGGGGTGGGGGCAACAGGAGAGAGACACGGGACATGAGCGGGTGGGGGGAACCGGAGACAGACACAGGGCATGAGCGGGGGGCAACAGGAGACAGACACGGGGCATGAGCGGGGGTGGGGGGTACAGGAGACAGGGGTACAGGAGACAGACACGGGGCATGACCGGGGGGTGGGGGGCAACAGGAGAGAGACACGGGGCATGAGTGGGGGGTGGGGAGAACAGGAGACAGACACGGGGCATGAGCGGGGGGTGGGGGAACAACAGAGACAGACACGGGGCATGAGCGGGGGGTGGGGGGGCAACAGGAGACAGACACGGGGCATGAGCGGGGGGTGGGTGGCAACAGGAGACAGACACGGTGCATGAGCGGGGGTGGGGGCAACAGGAGACAGACACGGGGCATGAGTGGGGGGTGGGGGGGAACAGGAGACAGACACGGAGCATGAGCGGGGGGTGGGGAGAACAGGAGACAGACACAGGGCATGAGCGGGGGGTGGGGGGCAACAGGAGACAGACACGGGGCATGAGCGGGGGGTGGGGGGCAACAGGAGAGACACGGGGCATGAGCGGGGGGTGGGGGGGGAACAGAAGAGACACAGGGCATGAGCGGGGGGTGGGGGAACAGGAGACAGACACGGGGCATGAGCGGGGGGTGGGGGGGAACAGGAGACAGACACAGGGCATGAGCGGGGGGTGGGGAGAACAGACACGGGGCATGAGCGAGGGTGGGAGAACAGACACGGGCATGAGCAGGGGGCTGGGGGGCAACAGGAGACAGACACGGGGCATGAGCAGGGGGTGGGAGGAACAGGAGACAGACACGGGGCATGAGCGGTGGTGGGGGGAACACGAGAGAGACACGGGGCATGAGCAGCGGGTGGGGAGGAACACGAGGGAGACACGGGGCATGAGCAGGGGGTACAGGGCACACACAGGACATGAGCGGGGGTGGGGGGGAAAGGAGAGAGACAAGGGGCATGAGCGGAGGGTGGGGGGAACACGAGGGAGACACGGGGCATGAGGGGGGTAGGGGGTAACACGAGGGAAACACGGGGCATGAGCAGAGGGTGGGGGGAACACGAGGGAGACACAGGGCATGAGCGGGGGTGGGGGGCAACAGGAGACAGACACGGGGCATGAGCGGGGGGTGGGGCCAACAGGAGAGAGACACGGGGCATGACAAGGGGGTGGGGAGAACAGGAGACAGATACGGGGCATGAGCGGGGGTGGGGAGAACAGGAGACAGACACGGGGCATGAGCGGGGGGGTGGGGGGTAACAGGAGACAGACACGGGGCATGAGCGGGGGGGTGGGGGGCAACAGGAGAGAGACACGGGGCATGAGTACGGAGTGGGGGGTACAGGAGACAGACACGGGGCATGGGTGGGGGCAACAGGAGACAGACACGGGCATGAGCAGGGGGTGGGGGGAAAAGGAGACAGACACGGGGCATGAGCAGAGGGTGGGGGAACAGAAGACAGACACGGGGCATGAGCGGGCGAGTGGGGGGCGAGAGAGAGCGGGGGAGTGGGTGGGCAACAAGGAGAGAGACACGGGGCATGAGCGGGGGGTGAGGGGTACAGGAGACAGACACGGGGCATTGAGCAGGGGGGTGGGGGGCAACAGGGCGAGAGACACGGGGCATGAGTGGGGGGTTTGGGGGGTACAGGAGACAGACATGGGGTATGAGCGGGGGTGGGGGGCAACAGAGAGAGACACCGGGACATGAGCGGGTGGGGGAACAGGGAGACAGACACGGGGCATGAGCGGGGGGCAACAGGAGACAGACACGGGGCATGAGCGGGGGGTGGGGGGGACAGAGAGAGACACGGGGCATGAGTGGGGGGTGGGGAGAACAGGAGACAGACACGGGGCATGAGCAGGTGGTGGGGGGAACAACAGAGACAGACACAGGGCATGAGCGGGGGGTGGGGGGCAACAGGAGACAGACACGGGGCATGAGCGAGGGGTGGGTGGCAACAGGAGACAGACACGGGTGCATGAGCGGGGGTAGGGGGCAACAGAGACAGACACGGGGCATGAGTGGGGGGTGGGGGGAACAGGAGACAGACACGGAGCATGAGCAGGGGGTGGGGAGAACAGAGACAGACACGGAGCATGAGCGGGGGGTGGGGGCCACAGGAGACAGACACGGGGCATGAGTGGGGGGTGGGGGGCAACAGAGAGACACGGGGCATGAGCGAGGGGTGGGGGGCAACAGAAGAGACACGGGGCATGAGCAGGGGGTGGGGGATCAGGAGACAGACACGGGGCATGAGCGGGGGGTGGGGGGAACAGGGAGACAGACACAGGGCATGAGCGGTGGGGTGGGTAGGGAGAACAGACACGGGGCATGAGCAGGGGATGGGAGAACAGACACAGGCATGAGCAGGGGGTGGGGGGCAACAGGAGACAGACACGGGGCATGAGCAGGGGGTGGGAGGAACAGGAGACAGACACGGGGCATGAGCGGTGGTGGGAGGAACACGAGAGAGACACGGGGCATGAGCAGCGGGTGGGGAAGAACATGAGGGAGACACGGGGTATGAGCGGGGGTGGGGAGGAACACGAGGGAGACATGGGGCATGAGCGGGGGATACAGGGCACACACGGGACATGAGCGGGGTGGGGGGAAAGGAGAGAGACAAGGGGCATGAGCGGGGGGTGGGGGGAACACGAGGGAGACACGGGGCATGAGGGGGTTAGGGGGTAACACGAGGGAAACACAGGGCATGAGCGGGGGGTGGGGGGAACACGAGGGAGACACAGGGCATGAGCGGGGGTGGGGGGCAACAGGAGACAGACACGGGGCATGAGCGGGGGGTGGGGCCAACAGGAGAGAGACACGGGGCATGAGCAGGGGGTGGGGAGAACAGGAGACAGATACCGGGCATGAGCGGGGGTGGGGAGAACAGGAGACAGACACGGGGCATGAGCAGGGGGTGGGGGGCAACAGGAGACAGACACGGGGCATGAGCGGGAGTGGTGGGGGGCAACAGGAGATAGACACGGGGCATGAGCGGGGGGTGGGGGGAGCAGAACACAGAAATTGGGCATGAGCGGGGGGTGGGGAGAACAGGAGACAGACACGGGGCATGAGCGGGGGGTGTTGGGGGCAACAGGAGACAGACACGGCACATGAGGGGAACAGGAGACAGATACGGGGCATGAGCGGGGGGTGGGGAGAACAGGAGACAGACACAGGGCATGAGCGGGGGAACAGAAGACAGACACGGGGCATGAGCAGGGGAGTGGGGAGAACAGGAGACAGACACGGGGCATGAGCGGGGGATGGGGGAACAGGAGACAGATACGGGGCATGAGCGTGGGTGGGGAGAACAGGAGACAGACACGGGGCATGAACGGAGGGGTGGGGGGCAACAGGAAAAGACACGGGGCATGAGCGGGGAGTGGGGGGGTACAGGAGACAGACATGGGGCATGGGTGAGGGCAACAGGAGACAGACACGGGGCATGAGCGGGGGGTGGGGGGAACAGGAGACAGACACAGGGCATGATCGGGGGGTGGGGGGAACAGAAGACAGACACGGGGCATGAGCGGGGGAGTGGGGGGCAACAGGAGAGAGAGAGGGGGAGTGGGGGGCAACAGGAGAGAGACACGGGGCATGAGCAGGGGGTGGAGGGGTACAGGAGACAGACACGGGGCATGAGCAGGGGGTGGGGGGCAACAGGAGAGAGACACAGGGCATGAGCGGGGGGTTGGGGGGGTACAGGAGACAGACACGGGGCATGAACGAGGGGTGGGGGCAACAGGAGAGAGACACGGGACATGAGCGGGTGGGGGAACAGGAGACAGACACGGGGCATGAGCGGGGGGCAACAGGAGACAGAAACGGGGCATGAGCGGGGGGTGGGGGGGTACAGGAGACAGACACGGGGCATGAGCGGGGGGTGGGGGGGTACAGGAGACAGGGGTACTGGAGACAGACACGGGGCATGAGCGGGGGGTGGGGGGCAACAGGAGAGAGACACGGGGCATGAGTGGGGGGTGGGGAGAACAGGAGACAGAGACGGGGCATGAGCAGGTGGTGGGGGAACAACAGAGACAGACACAGGGCATGAGCGGGGGGTGGGGGGCAACAGGAGACAGACACGGGGCATGAGCGAGGGGTGGGTGGCAACAGGAGACAGACACGGTGCATGAGCGGGGGGTGGGGGCAACAGGAGACAGACACGGGGCATGAGTGGGGGGTGGGGGGGAACAGGAGACAGACACGGAGCATGAGCGGGGGGTGGGGAGAACAGGAGACAGACACGGGGCATGAGCGGGGGGTGGGGGGCCACAGGAGACAGACACGGGGCATGAGCGGGGGGTGGGGGGCAACAGGAGAGACACGGGGCATGAGCGGGGGGTGGGGGGCAACAGAAGAGACACGTGGCATGAGCGGGGGGTGCGGGATCAGGAGACAGACACGGGGCATGAGCGGGGGGTGGGGGGAACAGGAGACAGACACAGGGCATGAGCGGGGGGTGGGGAGAACAGACACGGGGCATGAGCAGGGGATGGGGAGAACAGACACGGGGCATGAGCAGGGGGGTGGGGGGCAACAGGAGACAGACACAGGGCATGAGCAGGGGGTGGGAGGAACAGGAGACAGACACGGGGCATGAGCGGTGGTGGGAGGAACACGAGAGAGACACGGGGCATGAGCAGCGGGTGGGGAAGAACATGAGGGAGACACGGGGTATGAGCGGGGGTGGGGAGGAACACGAGGGAGACACGGGGCATGAGCGGGGGGATACAGGGCACACACGGGACATGAGCGGGGGTGGGGGGGAAAGGAGAGAGACAAGGGGCATGAGCGGGGGGTGGGGGGAACACGAGGGAGACACGGGGCATGAGGGGGTTAGGGGGTAACACGAGGGAAACACAGGGCATGAGCGGGGGGTGGGGGGAACACGAGGGAGACACAGGGCATGAGCGGGGGTGGGGGGCAACAGGAGACAGACACGGGGCATGAGCGGGGGGTGGGGCCAACAGGAGAGAGACACGGGGCATGAGCAGGGGGTGGGGAGAACAGGAGACAGATACGGGGCATGAGCGGGGGTGGGGAGAACAGGAGACAGACACGGGGCATGAGCAGGGGGTGGGGGGCAACAGGAGACAGACACGGGGCATGAGCGGGGGGTGGGGGGCAACAGGAGAGAGACACGGGGCATGAGCACGGAGTGGGGGGGTACAGGAGACAGACACGGGGCATGGGTGGGGGCAACAGGAGACAGACACGGGCATGAGCAGGGGGTGGGGGGAACAGGAGACAGACACGGGGCATGAGCAGAGGGTGGGGGAACAGAAGACAGACACGGGGCATGAGCGGGGGAGTGGGGGGCAACAGGAGAGAGAGTGGGGGAGTGGGGGGCAACAGGAGAGAGACACGGGGCATGAGCGGGGGTGAGGGGGTACAGGAGACAGACACGGGGCATGAGCAGGGGGTGGGGGGCAACAGGAGAGAGACACGGGGCATGAGTGGGGGGTTTGGGGGGTACAGGAGACAGACATGGGGCATGATCGGGGGTGGGGGGCAACAGGAGATAGACACGGGACATGAGCGGGTAGGGGGAACAGGAGACAGACACGGGGCATGAGCGGGGGGCAACAAGAGACAGACACGGGGCATGAGCGGGGGGTGGGGGGGTACAGGAGACAGACACGGGGCATGAGCGGGGGGTGGGGGGGTACAGGAGACAGGGGTACAGGAGACAGACACGGGGCATGAGCGGGGGGCAACAGGAGAGAGACACGGGGCATGAGTGGGGGGTGGGGAGAACAGGAGACAGACACGGGGCATGAGCGGGGGGTAGGGGGAACAACAGAGACAGACACGGGGCATGAGCGGGGGGTGGGGGGCAACAGGAGACAGACACGGGGCATGAGCGGGGGGTGGGTGGCAACAGGAGACAGACACGGTGCATGAGCGGGGGGTGGGGGCAACAGGAGACAGACACGGGGCATGAGTGGGGTGTGGGGGGGAACAGGAGACAGACACGGAGCATGAGCGGGGGGGTGGGGAGAACAGGACACAGACACGGGGCATGAGCGGGGGGTGGGGGCAACAGGAGACAGACACGGGGCATGAGCGGGGGGTGGGGGGCAACAGGAGAGACACGGGGCATGAGCGGGGGTGGGGGGCAACAGAAGAGACACGGGGCATGAGCGGGGGGTGGGGGAACAGGAGACAGACACGGGGCATGAGCGGGTGGTGGGGGAACAGGAGACAGACACAGGGCATGAGCGGGGGGTGGGGAGAACAGACACGGGGCATGAGCGGGGGGTGGGGAGAACAGACACGGGGAATGAGCAGGGGGGTGTGAGGCAACAGGAGACAGACACGGGGCATGAGCAGGGGGTGGGAGGAACAGGAGACAGACACGGGGCATGAGCGGTGGTGGGGGTTACAGGAGACAGACATGGGGCATGAGCGGGGGTGGGGGGCAACAGGAGAGAGACACGGGACATGAGCGGGTGGGGGGAACAGGAGACAGACATGGGGCATGAGCAGGGGGGGCAACAGGAGACAGACACGGACATGAGTGGGTGGGGGGAACAGGAGACAGACACGGGGCATGAGCGGGGGGGTGGGGGGCAACAGGAGATAGACATGGGGCATGAGCGGGGGGTGGGAGGAGCAGGACACAGATACAGGGCATGAGCGGGGGGTGGGGAGAACAGGAGACAGACACGGGGCATGAGCGGGGGGTGTTGGGGGCAACAGGAGACAGACACGGCATATGAGGGGAACAGGAGACAGATACGAGGCATGAGCGGGGGGTGGGGAGAACAGGAGACAGACACGGGGCATGAGCGGGGGAACAGAAGACAGACACGGGGCATGAGCGGAGGGGTGGGGAGAACAGGAGACAGACACAGGGCATGAGCGGGGGATGGGGGAACAGGAGACAGATACGGGGCATGAGCGGGGGTGGGGAGAACAGGAGACAGACACGGGGCATGAGTGGGGGGTGGGGGGCAACAGGAACAGACACGGGGCATGAGCAGGGGGGTGGGGGGGCAACAGGAGAGAGACACGGGGCATGAGCGTGGAGTGGGGGGGTAAAGGAGACAGACATGGGGCATGGGTGGGGGCAACAGGAGACAGACACAGGGCATGAGCGGGGGGTCGGGGGAACAGGAGACAGACACAGGGCATGATCGGGGGGTGGGGGGAACAAAAGACAGAGACGGGGCATGAGCAGGGGAGTGGGGGGCAACAGGAGAGAGAGAGGGGGAGTGGGGGGCAACAGGAGAGAGACACGGGGCATGAGCGGGGGGTGGAGGGGTACAGGAGACAGACAGGGGGCATGAGCAGGGGGTGGGGGGCAACAGGAGAGAGACACAGGGCATGAGCGGGGGGTTGGGGGGGTACAGGAGACAGACACAGGGCATGAACGAGGGGTGGGGGCAACAGGAGAGAGACACGGGACATGAGCGGGTGGGGGGAACCGGAGACAGACACAGGGCATGAGCGGGGGGCAACAGGAGACAGACACGGGGCATGAGCGGGGGGTGGGGGGGTACAGGAGACAGGGGTACAGGAGACAGACACGGGGCATGACCGGGGGGTGGGGGGCAACAGGAGAGAGACACGGGGCATGAGTGGGGGGTGGGGAGAACAGGAGACAGACACGGGGCATGAGCGGGGGGTGGGGGAACAACAGAGACAGACACGGGGCATGAGCGGGGGGTGGGGGGCAACAGGAGACAGACACGGGGCATGAGCGGGGGGTGGGTGGCAACAGGAGACAGACACGGTGCATGATCGGGGGTGGGGGCAACAGGAGACAGACACGGGGCATGAGTGGGGGGTGGGGGGGAACAGGAGACAGACACGGAGCATGAGCGGGGGGTGGGGAGAACAGGAGACAGACACAGGGCATGAGCGGGGGGTGGGGGGCAACAGGAGACAGACACGGGGCATGAGCGGGGGGTGGGGGGCAACAGGAGAGACACGGGGCATGAGCGGGGGGTGGGGGGAAACAGAAGAGACACAGGGCATGAGCGGGGGGTGGGGGAACAGGAGACAGACACGGGGCATGAGCGGAGGGTGGGGGGAACAGGAGACAGACACAGGGCATGAGCGGGGGGTGGGGAGAACAGACACGGGGCATGAGCGGGGGGTGGGAGAACAGACACGAGCAGGGGGCTGGGGGGCAACAGGAGACAGACACGGGGCATGAGCAGGGGGTGGGAGGAACAGGAGACAGACACGGGGCATGAGCAGCAGGTGGGGAGGAACATGAGGGAGACACGGGGTATGAGCGGGGGTGGGGAGGAACACGAGGGAGACACGGGGCATGAGCAGGGGGTACAGGGCACACACGGGACATGAGCGGGGGTGGGGGGGAAAGGAGAGAGAAAAGGGGCATGAGCGGGGGGTGGGGGGAACACGAGGGAGACACGGGGCATGAGGGGGGTAGGGGGTAACACGAGGGAAACACGGGGCATGAGCAGAGGGTGGGGGGAACACGAGGGAGACACAGGGCATGAGCGGGGGTGGGGGGCAACAGGAGACAGACACGGGGCATGAGCGGGGGGTGGGGCCAACAGGAGAGAGACACGGGGCATGACAAGGAGGCGGGGAGAACAGGAGACAGATACGGGGCATGAGCGGGGGTGGGGAGAACAGGAGACAGACACGGGGCATGAGCGGGGGGTGGGGGGCAACAGGAGACAGACACGGGGCATGAGCGGGGGGGTGGGGGGCAACAGGAGAGAGACACGGGGCATGAGTACGGAGTGGGTGGGTACAGGAGACAGACATGGGGCATGGGTGGGGGCAACAGGAGACAGACACGGGCATGAGCAGGGGGTGGGGGGAAAAGGAGACAGACACGGGGCATGAGCAGAGGGTGGGGGAACAGAAGACAGACACGGGGCATGAGCGGGCGAGTGGGGGGCAACAGGAGAGAGAGCGGGAGAGTGGTGGGCAACAGGAGAGAGACACGGGGCATGAGCGGGGGGTGAGGGGGTACAGGAGACAGACACGGGGCATGAGCAGGGGGTGGGGGGCAACAGGCGAGAGACACGGGGCATGAGTGGGGGGTTTGGGGGGTACAGGAGACAGACATGGGGTATGAGCGGGGGTGGGGGGCAACAGGAGAGAGACACGGGACATGAGCGGGTGGGGGAACAGGAGACAGACACGGGGCATGAGCGGGGGGTGGGGGGTACAGGAGACAGACACGGGGCATGAGCGGGGGGTGGGGGGTACAGGAGACAGACACGGGGCATGAGCGGGGGGTGGGGGGCAACAGGAGAGAGACACGGGGCATGAGTGGGGGGTGGGGAGAACAGGAGACAGACACGGGGCATGAGCGGGGGGCAACAGGAGACAGACACGGGGCATGAGCGGGGGGTGGGTGGCAACAGGAGACAGACACAGTGCATGAGCGGGGGGTGGGGGCAACAGGAGACAGACACGGGGCATGAGTGGGGGGTGGGGGGGGACAGGAGACAGACACAGAGCATGACCGGGGGGTGGGGAGAACAGGAGATAGACACGGGGCATGAGCGGGGGGTGGGGGGCAACAGGAGACAGACACGGGGCATGAGCGGGGGTGGGGGGCAACCGGAGAGACACGGGGCATGAGCGGGGGGCAACAGAAGAGACACGGGGCATGAGCGGGGGGTGGGGGAACAGGAGACAGACACGGGACATGAGCGGGTGGGGGGAACAGGAGACAGACACGGGGCATGAGCGGGGGGTGGGGGGCAACAGGAGATAGACACGGGGCATGAGCGGGGGGTGGGGGGAGCAGGACACAGAAATAGGGCATGAGCGGGGGGTGGGGAGAACAGGAGACAGACACAGGGCATGAGCGGGGGGTGTTGGGGGCAACAGGAGACAGACACGGCACATGAGGGGAACAGGAGACAGATACGGGGCAAGAGCGGGGGGTGGGGAGAACAGGAGACAGACACGGGGCATGAGCGGGGGAACAGAAGACAGACACGGGGTATGAGCAGGGGGGTGGGGAGAACAGGAGACAGACACGGGGCATGAGCGGGGTTTGGGGGAACAGGAGACAGATACGGGGCATGAGCGTGGGTGGGGAGAACCGGAGACAGACACGGGGCATGAACGGGGGGGGTGGGGGGCAACAGGAAAAGACACGGGGCATGAGCGGGGGGGTGGGGGGGCAACAGGAGAGAGACACGGGGCATGAGCGCGGAGTGGGGGGTACAGGAGACAGGCATGGGGCATGGGTGAGGGCAACAGGAGACAGACACGGGGCATGAGCGGGGGGTGGGGGGAACAGGAGACAGACACAGGGCATGATCGGGGGGTGGGGGGAACAGAAGACAGACACGGGGCATGAGCGGGGGAGTGGGGGGCAATAGGAGAGAGAGAGGGGGAGTGGGGGGCAACAGGAGAGAGACACGGGGCATGAGCGGGGGGTGGAGGGGTACAGGGGACAGACACGGGGCATGAGCAGGGGGTGGGGGGCAACAGGAGAGAGACACAGGGCATGAGCGGGGGGTTGGGGGGGTACAGGAGACAGACACGGGGCATGAACGAGGGGGGCAACAGGAGAGAGACACGGGACATGAGCGGGTGGGGGGAACAGGAGACAGACACGGGGCATGAGCGGGGGGCAACAGGAGACAGACACGGGGCATGAGCGGGGGGTGGGGGTACAGGAGACAGACACGGGGCAGGAGCGGGGGGTGGGGGGTACAGGAGACAGGGGTACAGGAGACAGACACGGGGCATGAGCGGGGGGTGGGGGGCAACAGGAGAGAGACACGGGGCATGAGTGGGGGGTGGGGAGAACAGGAGACAGACACGGGGCATGAGCGGGTGGTGGGGGGAACAACAGAGACAGACACAGGGCATGAGCGGGGGGTGGGGGGCAACAGGAGACAGACACGGGGCATGAGCGAGGGGTGGGTGGCAACAGGAGACAGACACAGTGCATGAACGGGGGATGGGGGCAACAGGAGACAGACACGGGGCATGAGTGGGGGGTGGGGGGGAACAGGAGACAGACACGGAGCATGAGCGGGGGACGGGGAGAACAGGAGACAGACACGGGGCATGAGCGGGGGGTGGGGGGCAACAGGAGACAGACACAGGGCATGAGCGGGGGGTGGGGGGCAACAGGAGAGACACAGGGCATGAGCGGGGGGTGGGGGGCAACAGAAGAGACACGGGGCATGAGCGGGGGGTGGGGGAACAGGAGACAGACACGGGGCATGAGCAGGGGGTGGGGAGAACAGACACGGGGCATGAGCAGGGGGGTGGGGGCAACAGGAGACAGACACGGGGCATGAGCAGGGGGTGGGAGGAACAGGAGACAGACACGGGGCATGAGCGGTGGTGGGAGGAACACGAGAGAGACACGGGGCATGAGCAGCGGGTGGGGAGGAACATGAGGGAGACACGGGGTATGAGCGGGGGTGGGGAGGAACACGAGGGAGACACGGGGCATGAGCGGGGGGATACAGGGCACACACGGGACATGAGCGGGGGTGGGGGGGAAAGGAGAGAGACAAGGGGCATGAGCGGGGGATGGGGGGAACACGAGGGAGACACGAGGCATGAGGGGGGTAGGGGGTAACACGAGGGAAACACAGGGCATGAGCGGGGGGTGGGGGGAACACGAGGGAGACACAGGGCATGAGCGGGGGTGGGGGGCAACAGGAGACAGACACGGGGCATGAGCAGGGGGGTGGGGCCAACAGGAGAGAGACACGGGGCATGAGCAGGGGGTGGGGAGAACAGGAGAGAGACACGGGGCATGAGCACGGAGTGGGGGGGTACAGGAGACAGACACGGGGCATGGGTGGGGGCAACAGGAGACAGACACAGCATGAGCAGGGGTTTGGGGGAACAGGAGACAGACACGGGGCATGAGCAGAGGGTGGGGGAACAGAAGACAGACACGAGGCATGAGCGTGGGAGTGGGGGGCAACAGGAGAGAGAGCGGGGGAGTGGGGGGCAACAGGAGAGAGACACGGGGCATGAGCGGGGGGTGAGGGGGTACAGGAGACAGACACGGGGCATGAGCAGGGGGTGGGGGGCAACAGGAGAGAGACACGGGGCATGAGTGGGGGGTTTGGGGGTACAGGAGACAGACATGGGGCATGAGCGGGGGTGGGGGGCAACAGGAGAGAGACACGGGACATGAGCGGGTGGGGGGAACAGGAGACAGACACGGGGCATGAGCCGGGGGCAACAGGAGACAGACACGGGGCATGAGCGGGGGGTGGGGGGGACAGGAGACAGACATGAGGCATGAGCGGGGGTGGGGGGGTACAGGAGACAGGGGTACAGGAGACAGACAAGGGGCATGAGCGGGGGGCAACAGGAGAGAGACACGGGGCATGAGTGGGGGGTGGGGAGAACAGGAGACAGACACGGGGCATGAGCGGGGGGTGGGGGGCAACAGGAGACAGACACGGGGCATGAGCGGGCGGGGGGTGGGTGGCAACAGGAGACAGACACGGTGCATGAGCGGCGGGTGGGGGCAACAGGAGACAGACACGGGGCATGAGTGGGGTGTGGGGGGGAACAGGAGACAGACACGGAGCATGAGCGGGGGGGTGGGGAGAACAGGACACAGACACGGGGCATGAGCAGGGGGTGGGGGGCAACAGGAGACAGACACGGGGCATGAGCGGGGGGTGGGGGGCAACAGGAGAGACACGGGGCATGAGCAGGGGTGGGGGGCAACAGAAGAGACACGGGGCATGAGCGGGGGGTGGGGGAACAGGAGACAGACACGGGGCATGAGCGGGGGGTGGGGGGAACAGGAGACAGACACAGGGCATGAGCGGGGGGTGGGGAGAACAGACACGGGGCATGAGTGCGGGGTGGGGAGAGCAGACACGGGGCAGGAGGGTGGGGGCAACAGGAGACAGACACGGGGCATGAGCAGGGGGTGGGAGGAACAGGAGACAGACACGGGGCATGAGCGGTGGTGGGGGTTACAGGAGACAGACATGGGGCATGAGCGGGGGTGGGGGGCAACAGGAGAGAGACACGGGACATGAGCGATTGGGGGGAACAGGAGACAGACACGGGGCATGAGCAGGGGGGCCAACAGGAGACAGACACGGGACATGAGTGGGTGGGGGGAACAGGAGACAGACACGGGGCATTAGCGGGGGGGGAGGGTTAACAGGAGATAGACATGGGGCATGAGCGGGGGTGGGGGGAGCAGGACACAGATACAGGGCATGAGCGGGGGCTGGGGAGAACAGGAGACAGACACGGGGCATGAGCGGGGGGTGTTGGGGGCAACAGGAGACAGACACGGCATATGAGGGGAACAGGAGACAGATACGGGGCATGAGCGGGGGGTGGGGAGAACAGGAGACAGACACGGGGCATGAGCGGGGGAACAGAAGACAGACACGGGGCATGAGCGGAGGGGTGGGGAGAACAGGAGACAGACACGGGGCATGAGCGGGGGATGGGGGAACAGGAGACAGATACGGGGCATGAGCGGGGGTGGGGAGAACAGGAGACAGACACGGGGCATGAGCGGGGGGGTGGGGGGGCAACAGGAACAGACACGGGGCATGAGCAGGGGGGTGGGGGGGCAACAGGAGAGAGACACAGGGCATGAGCGCGGAGTGGGGGGGTAAAGGAGACAGACATGGGGCATGGGTGGGGGCAACAGGAGACAGACACAGGGCATGAGCGGGGGGTGGAGGGAACAGGAGACAGACACAGGGCATGATCTGGGGGTGGGGGGAACAGAAGACAGACACGGGGCATGAGCGGGGGAGTGGGGGGCAACAGGAGAGAGAGAGGGGGAGTGGGGGGCAACAGGAGAGAGACACGGGGCATGAGCGGGGGGTGGAGGGGTACAGGAGACAGACACGGGGCATGAGCAGGGGGTGGGGGGCAACAGGAGAGAGACACAGGGCATGAGCGGGGGGTTGGGGGGGTACAGGAGACAGACACAGGGCATGAACGAGGGGTGGGGGCAACAGGAGAGAGACACGGGGCATGAGCGGTGGGTGGGGGGGTACAGGAGACAGGGGTAGAGGAGACAGACACGGGGCATGACCGGGGGGTGGGGGGGTACAGGAGACAGGGGTACAGGAGACAGACACGGGGCATGACCGGGGGGTGGGGGGCAACAGGAGAGAGACATGGGGCATGAGTGGGGGGTGGGGAGAACAGGAGACCGACACGGGGCATGAGCGGGGGGTGGGGGAACAACAGAGACAGACACGGGGCATGAGCGGGGGGTGGGGGGCAACAGGAGACAGACACGGTGCATGAGCGGGGGGTGGGGGGGTACAGGAGACAGGGGTACAGGAGACAGACACGGGGCATGACCGGGGGGTGGGGGGCAACAGGAGAGAGACATGGGGCATGAGTGGGGGGTGGGGAGAACAGGAGACCGACACGGGGCATGAGCGGGGGGTGGGGGAACAACAGAGACAGACACGGGGCATGAGCGGGGGGTGGGGGGCAACAGGAGACAGACACGGTGCATGAGCGGGGGTGGGGGCAACAGGAGACAGACACGGGGCATGAGTGGGGGGTGGGGGGGAACGGGAGACAGACACGGAGCATGAGCGGGGGGTGGGGAGAACAGGAGACAGACACAGGGCATGAGCGGGGGGTGGGGGGCAACAGGAGACAGACACGGGGCATGAGCGGGTGGTGGGGGGCAACAGGAGAGACACGGGGCATGAGCGGGGGGTGGGGGGCAACAGAAGAGACACGGGGCATGAGCGGGGGGTGGGGGAACAATAGACAGACACAGGGCATGAGCGGGGGGTGGGGGGAACAGGAGACAGACACAGGGCATGAGCGGGGGGTGGGGAGAACAGACACGGGGCATGAGCGGGGGGTGGGGAGAACAGACACGGGGCATGAGCAGGGGGCTGGGGGGCAACAGGAGACAGACACGGGGCATGAGCAGGGGTGGGAGGAACAGGAGACAGACACGGGGCATGAGCGGTGGTGGGGGGAACACGAAAGAGACACGGGGCATGAGCAGCGGGTGGGGAGGAACATGAGGGAGACACGGGGTATGAGCGGGGGTGGGGAGGAACACGAGGGAGACTCGGGGCATGAGCGGGGGGTACAGGGCACACACGGGACATGAGCGGGGGTGGGGGGGAAAGGAGAGAGACAAGGGGCATGAGCGGGGGGTGGGGGGAACACGAGGGAGACACGGGGCATGAGGGGGTTAGGGGGTAACACGAGGGAAACACGGGGCATGAGCGGAGGGGTGGGGGGAACACGAGGGAGACACAGGGCATGAGCGGGGGTGGGGGGCAACAGGAGACAGACACGGGGCATGAGCGGGGGGTGGGGCCAACAGGAGAGAGACACGGGGCATGAGCAGGGGGTGGGGAGAACAGGAGACAGATACGGGGCATGAGCGGGGTGGGGAGAACAGGAGACAGACACGGGGCATGAGCGGGGGGGTGGGGGGCAACAGGAGACAGACACGGGGCATTAGCGGGGGGGTGGGGGGCAACAGGAGAGAGACACGGGGCATAAGTACGGAGTGGGGGGTACAGGAGACAGACACGGGGCATGGGTGGGGGCAACAGGAGACAGACACGGGCATGAGCAGGGGGTGGGGGGAAAAGGAGACAGACACGGGGCATGAGCAGAGGGTGGGGGAACAGAAGACAGACACGGGGCATGAGCGGGGGAGTGGGGGGCAACAGGAGAGTGAGCGGGGGAGTGGGGGGCAACAGGAGAGAGACACGGGGCATGAGCGGGGGGTGAGGGGGTACAGGAGACAGACACGGGGCATGAGCAGGGGGTGGGGGGCAACAGGAGAGAGACACGGGGCATGAGTGGGAGGTTTGGGGGGTACAGGAGATAGACATGAGGCATGAACGGGGGTGGGGGGCAACAGGAGAGAGACACGGGACATGAGCGGGTGGGGGAACAGGAGACAGACACGGGGCATGAGCGGGGGGCAACAGGAGACAGACACGGGGCATGAGCGGGGGGTGGGGGGTACAGGAGACAGACACGGGGCATGAGCGGGGGGTGGGGGGCTACAGGAGACAGGGGTACAGGAGACAGACACGGGGCATGATCCGGGGGTGGGGGGCAACAGAAGAGAGACACGGGGCATGAGTGGGGGGTAGGGAGAACAGGAGACAGACGCGGGGCATGAGCGGGGGCTGGGGGGCAACAGGAGACAGACACAGGGCATGAGCGGGGGGTGGGTGGCAACAGGAGACAGACACGGTGCATGAGCGGGGGGTGGGGGCAACAGGAGACAGACACGGGCATGAGTGGGGGATGGGAACAGGAGACAGACACGGAGCATGAGCGGGGGGTGGGGAGAACAGGAGACAGACACGGGGCATGAGCGGGGGGTGAGGGGCAACAGGAGACGGGGCATGAGCGGGGGGTGGGGGCAACAGGAGAGACACGGGGCATGAGCGGGGGGCAACAGAAGAGACACGGGGCATGAGCGGGGGTGGGGGAACAGGAGACAGACACAGGGCATGAGCGGGGTGTGGGGAGAACAGACACGGGGCATGAGCGGGGGGTGGGGAGAACAGACATGGGGCATGAGCAGGGGTGTGGGGGCAGCAGGAGACAGACACGGGGCATGAGCAGGGGGTGGGAGGAACAGGAGACAGACACGGGGCATGAGCGGTGGTGGGGGGAACACGAGAGAGACACGGGGCATGAGCAGCGGGTGGGGAGGAACATGAGGGAGACACGGGGTATGAGCGGGGGTGGGGAGGTACACGAGGGAGACACGGGGCATGAGCGGGGGGGTACAGGGCACACACGGGACATGAGCGGGGGTGGGGGGGAAAGGAGAGAGACAAGGGGCATGAGCGGGGGGTGGGGGGAACATGAGGGAGACACGGGGCATGAGGGGGGTAGGGGGAAACACGAGGGAAACACGGGGCATGAGCGGGGGGTGGGGGGAACACGAGGGAGACACAGGGCATGAGCGGGGCGGGGAGAACAGGAGACAGACACGGGGCATGAGCGGGGGGTGGGGCCAACAGGAGAGAGACACGGGGCATGAGCAGGGGGTGGGGAGAACAGGAGACAGACACGGGGCATGAGCAGGGGGGTGGGGGGCAACAGGAGACAGACACGGGGCATGAGCGGGGGTGGGGAGAACAGGAGACAGACACGGGGCATGAGCAGGGGGGTGGGGGGCAACAGGAGACAGACACGGGGCATGAGCGGGGGGGTGGGGGGCAACAGGAGAGAGACACGGGGCATGAGCACGGAGTGGGGGGGTACAGGAGACAGACACGGGGCATGGGTGGGGGCAACAGGAGACAGATACAGGGCATGAGCGGGGGGTGGGGAGAACAGGAGACAGACAAGGGGCATGAGCGGGGGGTGTTGGGGGCAACAGGAGACAGACACGGGGCATGAGCGGGGGAACAGAAGACAGACACGGGGCATGAGCGGGGGGTGGAGGGAAGGGGAGAGAGACACACAGGGCATGAGCGGGGGTGGGGGAGGGAGAGAGACACACGGGGCATGAGCGGGGGTGGGCGGGAGGTTGAGAGACACACGGGGCATGAGCGGGGGGTGGGCGGGAGGGAGAGAGACACACGGGGCATGAGCGGGGTGTGAGCGGGAGGGAGAGACACACGGGGCATGAGCGGGGGGTGGGGGGGAGGGAGAGAGACACACGGGGCATGAGCGGGGGGTGGGCGGGAGGGAGAGAGACACACGGGGCATGAGCGGGGGGTCGGCCGGAGGGAGAGAGACACACGGGGCATGAGCGGGGGGTGGGGGGGAGGGGAGAGACACACACGGGGCCTGAGTGGGGGGTGGGGGAAGGGGAGAGAGACACATGGGGCATGAGCGGGGGTGGAGGGGAGGGAGAGAGACACATGGGGCATGAGCAGGGGGTGGGGGGGTGAGACACACGGGGCATGAACGGGGGTGGAGGGGAGAGAGAGAGAGAGAGACACACTGCGGGGGAGGGAGAGAGACACACGGGGCATGGGCAGGAGGGGGAGAGACACACGGGGCATGAGCGGGGGGTGGGCAGGAGGGGGAGAGACACACGGGGCATGAGCGGGGGTGGGGGGAGGGAGAGAGACACACGGGGCATGAGCGGGGGGTGGGGGAAGGGGAGAGAGACACACGGGGCATGAGCGGGGGAGGGGCGGGAGGGGGAGAGACACACGGGGCATGAGCGGGGGTGTGGGAGGGAGAGAGACACACGGGACATGAGCGGGGGTGGGCGGCAGGTGGGGAGAGACACACGGACATGAGCGGGGGGTGGGCGGCGGGTGGGAGAGACACACGGACATGAGTGGGGGTGGGGGGGGAGAGACACACGGGGCATGAGCGGGGTTGGGGGGGGGGAGAGAGACACACGGGGCATGAGCGGGGGGTGGTGGGGAGGGAGAGAGACACACGGGGCATGAGCGGGGGATGGGGGGAGGGAGAGAGACACACGGGGCATGAACAGGAGGGGGAGAGACACACGGGACATGAGCGGGGGGTGGGCGGCGGGTGGGAGAGACACACGGACATGAGTGGGGGTGGGGGGGAGAGACACACGGGGCATGAGCGGGGTTGGGGGGGAGAGAGACACACGGGGCATGAGCGGGGGGTGGTGGGGATTGAGAGAGACACACGGGGCATGAGCGGGGGGGTGGGGGGCAACAGGAGAGAGACACGGGGCATGAGCACGGAGTGGGGGGGTACAGGAGACAGACACGGGGCATGGGTGGGGGCAACAGGAGACAGACACGGGCATGAGCAGGGGGTGGGGGGAACAGGAGACAGACACGGGGCATGAGCAGAGGGTGGGGGCAACAGAAGACAGACACGAGGCATGAGCGGGGGAGTGGGGGGCAACAGGAGAGAGACACGGGGCATGAGCGGGGGTGAGGGGGTACAGGAGACAGACACGGGGCATGAGCAGGGGGTGGGGGGCAACAGGAGAGAGACACGGGGCATGAGTGGGGGGTTTGGGGGGTACAGGAGACAGACATGGGGCATGAGCGGGGGTGGGGGGCAACAGGAGAGAGACACGGGACATGAGCGGGTGGGGGGAACAGGAGACAGACACAGGGCATGAGCGGGGGGTGGGGGGAGCAGGACACAGATACAGGGCGTGAGCGGGGGGTGGGGAGAACAGGAGACAGACAAGGGGCATGAGCGGGGGGTGTTGGGGGCAACAGGAGACAGACACGGCACATGAGGGGAACAGGAGACAGATACGGGGCATGAGCGGGGGGTGGGGAGAACAGGAGACAAACACGGGGCATGAGCGGGGGAACAGAAGACAGACACGGGGCATGAGCGGGGGGTGGAGGGAAGGGGAGAGAGACACACAGGGCATGAGCGGGGGTGGGGGAGGGAGAGAGACACACGGGGCATGAGCGTGGGGTGGGCGGGAGGTTGAGAGACACACGGGGCATGAGCGGTGGGTGGGCGGGAGGGAGAGAGACACACGGGGCATGAACGGGGGGTGAGCGGGAGGGAGAGACACACGGGGCATGAGCGGGGGGTGGGGGGGAGGGAGAGAGACACACGGGGCATGAGCGGGGGGTGGGCGGGAGGGAGAGAGACACACGGGGCATGAGCGGGGGGTCGGCCGGAGGGAGAGAGACACACGGGGCATGAGCGGGGGGTGGAGGGAAGGGGAGAGACACACACGGGGCATGAGTGGGGGGTGGGGGAAGGGGAGAGAGACACACGGGGCATGAGCGGGGGTGGAGGGGAGGGAGAGAGACACATGGGGCATGAGCAGGGGGTGGGGGGGTGAGACACACGGGGCATGAACGGGGGTGGAGGGGAGAGAGAGAGAGAGAGAGAGAGACACACTGCGGGGGAGGGAGAGAGACACACGGGGCATGGGCAGGAGGGGGAGAGACACACGGGGCATGAGCGGGGGGTGGGCAGGAGGGGGAGAGACACACGGGGCATGAGCGGGGGTGGGGGGAGGGAGAGAGACACACGGGGCATGAGCGGGGGTGGGGGAATGGGAGAGAGACACACGGGGCATGAGCGGGGGGTGGGCGGGAGGGGGAGAGACACACGGGGCATGAGCGGGGGTGTGGGAGGGAGAGAGACACACGGGACATGAGCGGGGGTGGGCGGCAGGTGGGGGAGAGACACACGGACATGAGCGGGGGGTGGGCGGCGGGTGGGAGAGACACACGGACATGAGTGGGGGTGGGGGGGAGAGACACACGGGGCATGAGCGGGGTTGGGGGGAGAGAGAGACACACGGGGCATGAGCGGGGGGTGGTGGGGAGGGAGAGAGACACACGGGGCATGAGCGGGGGATGGGGGGAGGGAGAGAGACACACGGGGCATGAGCAGGAGGGGGAGAGACACACGGGACATGAGCGGGGGGTGGGCGGGAGGGGGAGAGACACACGGGGCATGAGCAGGGGTGGGGGGAGGGAGAGAGACACAAGGGGCATGAGCGGGGGGTGGGGGGAAGGAGAGAGAGACACATGGGGCATGAGCGGGGGGTGGGCGGGAGGGGGAGAGACACACGGGGTATTACGGGGGTGGGGGGAGGGAAAGCGACACACGGGACATGAGCGGGGGTGGGCGGCGGGTGGGCAGAGACACACGGACATGAGCGGGGGTGGGCGGTGGGTGGGGAGAGACACACGGACATGAGCGGGGCATGGGCGGCGGGTGGTGAGCAACACACAGACATGAGCGGGGGTTGGGCGGCGGGCGAGAGAGACACACAGACATGAGCGGGGGTTGGGCGGCGGGTGGTGAGAGACACACGGACATGAGCGGGGGGTGGCGGCGGGTGGGGAGAGACACACGGACATGAGCGGGGGGCAGGTGGCGTGTGGGGAGAGACACACGGACATGATCGGGGGTGGGCAGCGGGTGGGGAGAGACACACGGACATGAGCGGGGGGTGGGAGAGATACACGGGGGGTGGGAGAGACACACGGGCCATGAACGGGGGGTGGGCGGTTGGGAGAGATGTGCGGGGCATGAGCTGGGCATGAGCGGGGCATGCGCGGGGGTTTGGGTGAGGGAGAAAGACACATGGACATGAGCGGGGGTGGGCGGGAGGTAGAAAGACAGACGGACATGAGCGGGGGGTGGGCGGGAGGGAGAAAGACACACGGACATGAGCGGGGGGTGGGTGGGAGGGAGAAAGACACACGGACATTAGCGAGGGGTGGAAGGAACAGGAGACAGACACGGGCATGAGCGGGGGTGGGGGACTTACTGTGCAGGCGCGATACAACGCCTCTCATGCGAGGAACAAAGATGGCGGGCGTCTCTGAAGCACTGCACGCTTTCACGCATCCAATGAGAGAGCACGTCAGATGTCCGCGGACATCATGCAAGCTGCTTGCCCAATCACTGTCCTGTCCGCGTAGCGAACAGGGAAGTGTGTCCGCGAAGCTAACACAGATATCACTAATTTTTTTCACTTACATTTTTGTCATTTTTTTAAAAACTACTGGACGGATTTACACCAAATAAAGCAAAGCACGCCCTCGGGACGAATCCTCACCAATCTTTGCAAAAAAATTCAGAGTGACCCAAATACTTTTTTGCAAAGTTTGGTGAGGATTCGTCCAGGGAGAGCGAAGTTGTAAGCCGCCCAAAAAGTGCTCTTCCTATGGAAACAGCAACTTAACCATAACTACATGGCTACTACCGTGGCCATTTGATATATATTAAACAGTTGCTAATCCCATAGGAAGAGCACTTTTTGGGTGGCTTATAACTTCGCTCCCCTTGGACGAATCCTCACCAAACTTTGCAAAAAAAGTATATGGCCCACACTGAATATTTTTGCAGAGTTTGGTGATGTTTGGTCCGGGGGCCAAAGTTAAGGGGGGGTCCCAAAATGTATTTTTTTCCAATAGACTGAATGGGCTAAAAACTTTGCGCACGGCTACAGATCAAACTGCTGGAGGGATTTTTACCAAATTTGCAGCAGGAGCAGCGGTTTGGTCCAGAAAGCGTGCTTTTGCAAATTTGGTGAAAATCCATCCAGTACTTATTTTTTAAATTATCAAAAAGTAGGTCTAAAAAATTAGTGATATCTATGTCCGCTCCACGGTCACACTTCCCTGTTCGCTCCGCGGACAAGATTAAGATTGGCTAATCGGGCGCGTCATGTCCACGGACATGTGACGCATTCGCTCATTGGATGGTTTATGTTTATGTTTATGTTTATGTTTATTATTTGATAATGCGCTCCAAACCGAGGGGTAGCCGGGTGCAGCAGGTACAAGATTACTTAAGCTTAGGTTACATACAGAGTATACAAACAGTTGATGCAATACATGTCATGTTACCATATTTACAGTACATATATACAAAGGTACAAGATAAAGTACCTCACAACCCACAGACGGCAGTGAGATGGTCTGTAGTCCAAGTTTCAGAAGTATCAAGGCAGTTGTATGCAGTGATCCAGGGCCTAGTGCAAGGGTTCAGTTTGTTAGTTGTCGTTGGTCCAGATCCAACTTTTCATCTTGCATTTAAATCAGGCGCAGGGTAGATTAGCTCTCAATGCAATAGGAAGTGCATTCCAGGCTGGGGCAGCTCTAACAGGGAAGCTTGCTCCACCCACTTTTGTTCGCCTAAATCTAGGAGTTTCTAGTAGGAAATGGTTAGAGGCTCTGGTGTGGTGACTGGAAGATTTTCTGGTCAGTCTGGCCGAGATGTAAGGAGGTGCAGTATTGTTCAGTCCTTTATGGGTGAGAGATAGCGTTTTGAGAAGAACTCTGTTACTGATTTTTAACCAATGGTGGTCTTTCCTAAAATTAGAGATGTGCGCTCTGCGGGGTATGTCCAAGGCTGCTCCAAGAGCATTATTTTGCAATAATTGCATTTTGTTTATGACAGTTTTATTGGCACCCGCGTAAAGGGCGTTACAGCAGTCCAGCTTAGACATTACTAATGCGTTAGCTAGTGTAATGCAATTGGTTTTAGAGAGGTAGGGTCTGCAGGTCCTAATTAATTTGCAGGTGTACGCTGTAGAGGAAGCCAAGGTGTTAACTTGATTTTTGAGAGATAAAGTGGAATCAAGGTAGAAACCTAGTGTTTTAACCTAAGTTGCCACCTTAATTATATTGCCATCTATATTGAAGGCGAGATAGTTGGGGCTGAGTTTTTTAATGTTAGAGTCGGAACCCAGGATCAGTATCTCTGTTTTGTCGTCATTTAGGCAGAGGCCGTGGGAGGCCACCCATGCCTGAATGTGGAGGTAAATCTTGTTTACGGTAGCTGTGTCTTCAACAAAGTTGCCAGATAGTGGTATGAGGATCTGTGTATCATCCGCGTAATTAGTATAAGTTACCCCCAGTCTGTCAAGTTTGTCGAAGAATGGCTTAGTGAAGATATTGTACATTGTGGGAGAGACACATGAACCTTGTGGGACACCACAGGTGATATGTATTGGGTCCGCTGAAGCTAAGGGGGAGAACACTCTCATTGTACGGTTGGCTAGGAAGGATTGTACCCAGGCTATAGCTTCACTTGAGAAATGGGCGGCAGACGCTAGATGGTTGCATAACACTGCATGATCCACCAGGTCAAAAGCCGCTGATAGGTCAAGGAGGAGGAGCATAGCTGTTTTACCTTTATCCTTCAACTCGTCGATTTGTGTCTTGAGGTCAATTAAGACCGTTTCAGTACCATGTAGAGGTCTGAATCCAGATTGTCGCAATCCTAGTAGTTGGTTTGACTCCAGATAGTTTTGAATCTGGAGGTAGGCTACTCTATCAATAATTTTAAGGAGAAATGGGACCGTGGTAATAGGCCTATAATTAGTGGTGATGGCTGGGTCAAGAGTCTGTTTTTTAAGGAGAGGTAGTACCCAAGATTCTTTGAGGTTTGTGGGTACAGTACTATAATTAAAGGAGGCGTTGATTAATTTAGAGATGAAGGCTACTAAATCTCTGGCTGCGTCCTTAATAACTTGTGCAGGGCAGCTGTCGTCTTGGCAGTTCGATGGTTTCAGGGATAATATACCCTTTTCAGTTTCCAATATGGATATGTTGGAAAACCTGAATGGTTTGCAATTGCTTTGTGTAGTTGTACTTGGTGTATCTGTCAAGAGGGTGGTATGTGTTATAGTAGAGCTCAAGGAGGCTTTTTTCTTTGCAATTTTGCATTGTAGGGTTGTGATTTATTTGCTAAGGCATTTTGGATGCTGGCGCACCATAGTTTGTCCTTAGGGACATTGTCTGTGGGAGCAATTGGGTTTTCCATTTCTCGGAGAATGGAGAAGAGTTCTTTGGAATTAGAGTTAGCTTTACTAATTTTCTCATTAAAAGTGTCTTTTTTAGTTTGGATGATTTCCTTCTTGTATTTTTTAGCAAAGTTGGTAAGTAAGGTTTTATTCTCAGCTGAAGGTGTGTGCCTCCAGATAGCTTGGAGTTTTTTTTTGGGATACGTAGTTCTTTGAGGTGGGGGGTGAACCATGAGTTGAGATGAGATTCTCGTTTACTTTTACAAAGTTTAATAGGGGCTATCATGTCCAGAGCTTTGGTCATAGAATTGTTGAATGTCTCAACTAGCGTGTTTGGGTCAGAGTTAATAGTGCTAGCGGTGAGAGCTGGGAGGAGTAGTGGGAGTAGTTTTTCAACAGTGATTTATTTTTTACTTCTCGTTGGCATAGGAGGTACTATTGCAGTAGTATTTAGTTTAGGAGGCTCTATGGTTGCTGAGAAGCATATGAGGTGGTGGTCGGTCCAGGTTTGTGGTAAAATATTAGAAATGGAGGTGTCGCAGTTACGGTTGGCTATCCAGTCTAAGCTATGTCCTTTTATATGTGTAGGGGCTAAGACTTTTTGGGTAAGACCATGATAGAAGTAGAATTGATTGGATATAATGGGCCTGTTTATCCTCAACATCATTGAATCCCAAGTTAAAGTCACCTAGTAATAGGAGCTGGGTGGAATCTTTGATGCTATTAGTGAGGAGGCTAGGATAGGTCTTCCTCAAAGTTACCTAGTGGGCCTGGTGGTTTGTACACTAGGAGAATAGTTAGTGTACTATTATTAGAGATGGGTATTTTAGCTGACAGAAGACTGCCACAGCCGAAGGAGCAGGAGCTCCCCAGCACCACGGTAAGCCCCTGGGCTTCACTCCAACCCCCTCAAGTCTGATGGGCTAATTTCCGAAAAATCAGAATTACTGCTTTATTTTTCGCCACTATTTGTGCAGTGAATCCATCTCCACGTGCAACACTGCACTGTGAAATGTGCCCTCATCTTTACTACAAACTTTATTAAATACAGTAGCTTGCCCACGAGGTCCGCCTTTCAAAGATGGCCGCTCAACCACAGTATTGGGCCTGTAACTACTGCTGCCCTGCATGGCCCCATAGGATTGGCTGTAGCCTCCTATTTACTTTCACCCCATTCGCCAGCAGGTGAGAAGCTGGCACGCCTTCTAAGGCAGGTCATCGAAGGCTCCTTGCTTCCTGTCCTGAGCCTGTCATGAGCCGGACAGAGCCCAGGGCAATACTCCATGATGCTAGACTCACACCCACCAGGAACCAGATTCCCTCCTTGCACTGACCAGTTTGTGACCTGGTAAGACTTCCACACTCAGTGCTCTTGAACTCTAAATACGGCGCTTGCATCACCCCAGCTCATTGTAACCTGTAATTAATATCAAAGTGCACGTTGTATTCCAATATTCACTTATCTAAAATATTTCATTTGCAGTTCGTTTATGACCACTCTGACAACCCTATGATTCCTTGCCTCAGCACCTGCGCCCTCGATATAATATGCTTATCTACATCTCTGCAGGCAGCCGTAGACCACGTTGTTCTGCCTTTCTACGCAGTTAGCCTGCTTCCCCAGTGCCACGTTCTGCTATTTCTACCTCGTATCTTGTCTGTGCCCGACTTGTAACGGCATCAAACTTCCTGATCTGACTCTGCCACACTTGTGCCCACACTGTATCGCATATCTGTATCGTGTATCGTATATCCAGCCTGCCTGGGCACTGTTTACTACGTTGCCTTCGACACTGCCATACTGTAAATTCATACTTCTTTCACCACGGACCCCTTGCCACACTCATCTCACCACTGTATAGCTAGTTTACAATCCAGACACTAATGTCATCTTTGTCTATTATATGCTATTAGTGCATATTTAGTTTGTAGCCCCGACGCCATGTTTAACCATGGCAATCCTGAATTCTGCCCTTTCTAAATTCTGCGCGCAGCCCTTGAAGCGTGTTGACATGGGAATATACTGAATTTCCTGATCCTACTCATCAAACCGGACCTACATTTCTACTGGCCCGCACCCCTGTGCCATGTTAACTCGTGACTTTCTGCATTCCGCCCACAGTGTCTATGCCACAATGATTACTACTGTGCATCTAACTCACACCCTGGTGTCATGCTGTAGCATTCCCATCTCAAATCTTTGACTAGTTGATTTCTGGCGCCAGTCCTGCACCACATTGATCTGTGAACATATTGTATTTTGACATCAGCTCTGCCCTGCGCCCATATTGAATTGTGTTTACCTCACATCTAGCCTGTACGAAGTGCTTCCTGCTTTTTTCCACTAAATGACATTTGGGTGCCTGCATATGAGACCCAAGGTATTGCACCTACCTGTTTGTACATTGCATTCTTAGCCTATACTGTGACTTTTGAATTTAGGTGAACCCCTACTGTTGAAATTGCACCTACCTGTTTGCACATTGCATTCTTAGCCTATACCGTGACTTTTGAATTTAGGTGAACCCCTACAGTTGAAATTGCCCCTACCTGTTTGCACATTGCATCCTTAGCCTATACTGTGATTTTTGAATTTAGGTGAACCTCCACTGTTGAAATTCCACCTACCTGTTTGCACATTGGATTCTTAGCCTATACCGTGACTTTGAATTTAGGTGAACCCCCACTATTGAAATTGCACCTACCTGTTTGCACACTGCAGCTTTAGCCTATACTGTGACTATTGAATTTAGGTGAACCCCCACTGCTGAAATTGCAACTACCTGTTTGCACATTGCATTCTTAGCCTATACTGTGACTTTTGAATTTATGTGAACCCCTACTGTTGAAATTGCACCTACCTGTTTGCACATTGCATTCTTAGCCTATACCGTGACTTTTGAATTTAGGTGAACCCTTACAGTTGAAATTGCCCCTACCTGTTTGCACATTGCATTCTTAGCCTATACTGTGATTTTTGAATTTAGGTGAACCTCCACTGTTGAAATTCCACCTACCTGTTTGCACATTGCATTCTTAGCCTATACCGTGACTTTGAATTTAGGTGAACCCCCACTATTGAAATTGCACCTACCTGTTTGCACACTGCAGCTTTAGTCTATACTGTGACTATTGAATTTAGGTGAACCCCCACTGCTGAAATTGCAACTACCTGTTTGCACATTGCACTTTTAGCCCATACTGTGATGTTTGATTTTAGGTGAACCCCTACAGTTGAAATTGCACCTACCTGTTTGTACACTGCAGCTTTAGTCACAAATAGGATTGTTAAATCTAGATGCCCTGCTGTAGCATGTATGCATTTTAGTCCTGAAAAGGATTATCAAATCTAGATGCCTTGCTGTAGTATGTATGCATTTTAGTCCTGAATAGGATTGTCAAATCTAGGTGCCCTGCTGTAGCATGTTTGCATTTAGCCCTGAATAGGATTGTCAAATCTAGTTTCCCCTGTGATAGCATATTTGCATTTTAGTCCTGAATAGGATTGTCAAATCTAGGTGCCCTGCTGTAGCATGTTTGCATTTAGCCCTGAATAGGATTGTCAAATCTAGGTGCCTTGCTGTAGCACGTATGCATTTTAGTCCTGAAAAGGATTGTCAAATCTAGATGCCACCCTGCTATTTTCACCCAACATGCGCATTACCAAGACTTGCCTCTTATACACACTCTGGTCCGTAGCCTTGACCAGTCTAACTATCACCATAATAATGGCCCTCACCAACTCTACACCTTGCAACCTGCAAGAGAGAAACTCGCGACTCAGAGCAAGGTTGCCTCGACTCTACGACCTCAAAAACAAAAGAACTAGTCTATCAGGCCTTACATCCATTCCAACTGCCACTAACCCTAACCCTCTTGCCATAGCGGCTGTAAAGTGTCCTAAATCACAAATCGGCTTGCACCACAAACAGAAGAGACCAAACCACCCCAGTCCTAGACTCCTCCAAGACACAATCACAACTCCTACCTTATCAGGAGCCCTTATCAATGCAAGGTCCCTCATAGCTCACAACACGGAAATTGCTGACATTCTTGCTATGGATAACTTAGATCTTCTTGCTGTCTCTGAGACCTGGCTCCACGATGCTGCAGGTCCCGCACTCATGATTGCCATACCAGACAACTACAATATACTAAGAGTTGATTGGCCTAACTCCAGAGGAGGTGGCCTGGCCATCATTGCCAAAACGAAGCTAGCTGTAAGACTTACCCCACTGCCAGCAATTACATTGTGCAAACTTCTCTCAGCTATAATACCCATCTCTAATTATAGTACACTAACTATTCTCCTAGTGTACAGACCACCATCTTCAGATGGTGAAGAGCGTGAAGTGCTCTTTCTCCGATTCGCCCGCCATCTTTCATCCGTGTTTTGATGTCCGCGGACATTGCCACAAAAACATATAAAAAAACACAACATTGCACTTGTTAAACTTAGCAAATACTGTCTCGGAAGGTGAGGGTTGATGAGGCTGGGATGGGTTGTGGCAGCAAGAAGTAAAACAGTGGTGTTTTTTGTCACAAAAAGTATACCGTACATTTGCAGGTGTTCCTCAATATAATGTGCGTAAAATACAGGCGAAGGACTAATGTGTCTGTGTTACAATGTATTTAAAATAATTTTGGAGTCAGACTGGCGCCCCCTAGAGTTTGGCATCTGAGGCAGCCACCTGCAGTGTTTGATGGAAACAGCGGCTCTGCACGTGTATGCGAGCACCAGTTCTCATGAATGCGTTGAGCCATGCTGTTGCAAAGTGAGAATGTATTTGGATTCTGAGTGAAGGTCACCAGCTTTGATTTTTTGGTTGCGAGCTAAGGAAGCCCACGCATGGGACAGAAACTATAAGGGTCAATTGTTTTTTGACCTTGAGGGAAAGGGAATATTCAGTAAGAATGCAGTGAGAGGAGGTTTGGAATAAGGAACATTTGATAAGGTTATGCATTCCAAAGGTTTGTAAGGAACATGTAAAATCAGTTCATGAAGATTCTTTGGTGCGAGCGCATTGAGCATTGCAGTCTAAGTTACGCGAAGAGAATGGAGAAAGTGAATATCATGTAAGTTTGCTTTTGACGAATGTACACCGGAACAAGCTTTAATTTATTATTATCTGAACATTATTTTGGCAATGTAACTGAAGTACTATCTTTCTGTGTGGTTGTCATTTTTTTGTGGTTATGGGGAGTGCAGAATCTAGATGTATGTAGACTATCAGTAGATTCACCCAGGTTCAACGCTAATATTTCTTTAAAATGTCATCTATGACCATATCGATTTGTGTATCAGTTTCCACGTTCTTTTTGTCTTTTTTGAGATTGTTTGCTGTGCGTGCTAATCGTTAGTTTAAACTCTATGCCGAATTAAGAAATGAATAGATGTATTGTAATAAAGGTTGGGTATTGATACATATTTTCTGTTATGTTTTCCAAATAGCTACATGCTGCCTTTCTGCGATTGCCATGGATCCCAGATGCCTACTGATGGATTCTTTATTCGCCAGGTGCACGTAGTCGTCAACGGCTGGATCACCGTGACTGTTTTATGGGACGATCGCCCAGGGCCCATGTGCCCGTACGCTGCACTAGCGATTAGGAGTAACATAACATATTTTATGGTGGTCTAGGCCCAAGTTCATGCAGAAGCCCTGGAATTCACTGTGCGACCCAAGCGGTTCCTTTATTAAAACGAACACTTTGTGTATGGGAAATGAACAACGTATGCCTCACGATTAACATTTTCGATCACAAGCGAAGAAGCAAATTTGCAATTTGATTGAATATGGGAATAGTCGGATGTTCTCGAAGAGTTTATTGTGAAATAAAAGTACTTTACAAATTGTACAGTGTTATTATTTTCTTTTAAAGTCTGGTTTAATATTTCAAATTGTGACGTGGTATGTTGTTAGTCGACGTGTGTTGATTTTTGGGTTCTGCGTCACGGCACGTAGGTGATTATGGGCGCTTTTGGCTACGCTGAAGAGGAACGTCACTGAGAAAGGTCAATATCACTTGGGTTGGTTATGTGAGGTTCAGGGGCGGAGCATATGATTTAGTGATGTCAGGACAGTTCACCTTAGGCAGATGCAGCAATGGATATGAATAGCACAAGATGGACAAGCCCTGCTGTCAGATTTCGTATGTTTGTAAAAGAGGAAAAATGAGGTAAGGTGCATTGGAAATGTTTGCGATAGATGAACGTATGTACAAAAATACATGGCCGAACCTCGGGACAATAATATTTTCTGAGCGTTGCACTTGTGAAACTTATGAAATAATGCTTGGGGAGGTGAGGGGTAATGCCGATGGGTGGAATATTTCTGACGTGATTTCGAATGGGTTTACAAAGTTTGTTGGGATTTTGTGCACACCTTATATGACGAATCATTAGTGTATTCTTTTCACGGTTTTGAAAAAATAAAACGTGTGTGGATTTCCATCAAATTTGTGTAAGGCTCATTGGCAACGATCGAAAAGCATGGTTTCGCAAATGTGGCAGTGTTTTCTTATTTGACAAGTGTCAAATTGTAGTTAAAAAAATAGCGGTATAGCTTTAGTGACTGAGGGGTAGGCTGTAGCCATGGGCAGTGGCCAGAATGTCAGGGCCATGGTATACGGTCATGATCCGGACAATGTGGCTACTGGCCATGACCAGAAGGGACAAAACATAGGATTAAAGTGGCCATGTCCACCTGGGACTGGCTTTGTGGTAAAGTTATTCGAAATTAGGATAGTTTTGAAAGGGAAGAAAAATTTGCTCATGGTAATATGGTCACAGGGTTTTGTTTTTGCCTTTTGCAAGCTGCCCTGTATGGAACCCCCGCCTTCCCTTTCCATGGTGGGCATCTTGGAAAAGGTTTTTCCTTCCTAAACTGGGATGCCAAAGGCGTCCCGGTATAGGACGAAAAATCATCTTTTTTAGTAGCACGGGTTACCGCTTTGGAAACCTAGCCTGCTAATGGCATTCATCCCCCATTTTAGGGGCTGGAATTGGGATCTAGAGGTCCAGAGACCTCTTTATCCACTCTCGTTTCGATTGGGCTGATAACTTGGCCTGCTGGCCTTTTATGCACCGTTCCAGTCCCTGGAACGGAGGATGAATGCCACAATATTCCCATTAGCATCACACAAAATGCAAATGGAAATGTTGGAAAATGGAAAATCTTATTACATCTATGTACTTTACTGAGAAATATAAAGTAGATGGAGTCTATGCGTTATTTTGTTTTAGTTCTATTTTTTAACTGTGAAAGGTGGTTCCTAAAGGAACATATATTTTGTTTTTGGATGGCTTTTTTTTGGCAGGAGAGCTAAGAAAGAAAGTTGGGGAGGGAACTGAGGGAAGAGGCACCAAACAGTAATATGGAGGGCCAGGTGGACGGGGGAAAATGTTGCGCGTGTGTTATTTCTAAGGTAGGGCGCAGAGTTTCTCATACTCCTTCATTACAGCAGTGGTGGTGTCTCTTGGGGAGGAGGGATGGCTTTAGCTGATGTCATTTTAAGATAAATAGCAGTTTTGCTAAAAGTATGTACTGTGTACTACATTGTTAATGGCTGAGTATGAATAGGTGTTGGAGCTGTCCAAGTGAAATGTTGAAGTTGGGAGTTCCTACATCAGTAGAAAATGCAGTTCCTGTCTGCCAAGCAGAGATCTTATCGTGAACTGCAGACGGGTTCTCAGACAAGTCATCATGCCGTGCGCCAGCGTATGGTCATGTGTCACTGTCCGCAAGGTCCGCTATGAAGTCAGATGTTCGTAGACGTCTACGGATGTAAAACTAGTTGAAATAGTTGCAAGAAGTATATAGAAGTGTTAAAAATTATTCCAGAAGGTGGGAAATGGCAGAGTTTTAAGGTGAAACTTTGGAAATTGGACACAAATATTGCTATTTCGGGTAAGTATGATATTAGTAAGTTGTAGGAAAATAGCATGCACTGGTAAAAACCTATGAAATTCAATGAAAAACTTTGTTAAAGGGACGTTATGGTTAAGTTGCACTAATGAAAATTATGAAATTCAATGAAAAAACTTTGTTAAAGGGACGTTATGGTTAAGTTGCACTAATAAAAACCTTTGAAATTCACTCAAAAAACTTTGAAATTAAATTTTTAAATGCCGGTCTCCAGCGGGTCGAGTCGCTGAAAAAGCGCTGTGTCCCACTAAGAGGTAGGTTGTTGTTAATGGTTAATGGTTAGTATCAATGAGAAGACCTACTGGACTGTGGAAAGATACACCAAGCTGGGAACCAGAGTGCGCCCCTCACCCCCTGAAATTCGCCAGTTATGGTAAGCTAAGCAACCATAACTCGCGCCACCACCGTGCACTGCGAAGACTAACACCCAGGACATCAAAGATGACATCACAAATGTCATTGATGACATCACTGATGACATCACATATCTGGTTCACTTGTTTTTGTTCCTTGACATATATAGGCCAGGTGGTTTTGTTCACTGGCAGTCAGAATAATAAAATATAAATAGGTGCTATACATCTAGATGTTAACCTTGTCATATGTTCTTTAAGTACTTTCCTTAGGGTTTGATCTCACCTCATGGTGCACATACATGGGGAAATGAGCAGGCCTCAAACACACAATTCATTTGTATACATGAAGATAAACTTTAATGTCATTAACATTTTCTGATGATGCAGTTTCTTTCTTCCTTACTTTAGTTTCCCTTAATGTGCCTCTGATTTGTATGCATTGTGGTGCTTCATATATATTGTTTGTACCAGCACAAGTGCTGTAAGTCTTAAATTGTTAGATAGTTATTACATGTTTAACATTACTCAAAACTCTGATAAGGGAGCATTCATTATTGTACTATCCAAAATTTCCAAAATTACAATATTATAAATAGTGTACTTCTATGGTGCATGCTGCAGTCATTGCCTATGTTTATATATGATTACATTTCTGTATTAACAACAACACTCCAATACAATGATATTAGATGAGTACATTCTTTAATAGATTAAGTAGTTCATGATAGGTCTCCTGATCACTCATGACATCTTGTTATCAACAATATAAACACAACTCCTTGTGAGACTTGTATCAGAATGTATTTCATGTGTGATGTCATCAGTGATGTCATCAATGACATTTGTGATGTCATCTTTGATGTCCTGGGTGTTAGTCTTAGCAGTGCACGGTGGTGGCATGAGTTATGGTTGCTTAGATTACCATGACTGGCGAATTTCAGAGGTTTTTCGGTTTTACTTGGAACCATAACGTCCGTTTAACAAAGTTTTTTCTTTGAATTTCATAGGTTTTTATTAGTCCAACTTAAACATAACGTCCCTTTAACAAAGTTTTTTCCGTGAATTTCAAAGGTTTTTATTAGTGTAACTTAACCATAACATCCCTTTAACAAAGTTTTTTCAGTGAAAAAAAACGTTGTTAAAGGGACGTTATGTTTCGAAGTAAAACCGAAAAACCCCAGAAATTTGCAAGTTATGGTAAGCTAAGCAACCATACCTCGTGCCACCACCGTGCAATGCTAAGACTTACATCCAGGACGTGATGTCATCAATGATATTTGTGATGTCATCTTTGATGTCCTGGGTGTTAGTCTTAGCAGTGCACGGTGGTGGCACGAGTTATGGTTGCTTAGCTTACCATAACTTGCGAATTTCTGTGGTTTTTCGGTTTTACTTTGAACCATAACGCCCCTTTAAAAAAAAAATGTCACTGAATTTCATAGGTTTTTATTAGTACAACTTAACCATAACGTCCTTTTAACAAAGGGCCTCATTCCGAGTTGGGCGGTAAGGGTTTACCGGCACCGGTAAGGATGCCGGTGCCGGTAAACCCTTACCGCCCTATTCCGAGGTCCCTTATCGGGACCCGCAAAGGACGTGTGGTCTGACCACACATCCTTTGCGGGTACCGCTAAGGGACCAGGGCGCTAATAACGGGCCCGCTATTTGCGGGCCTGTAATTAGCGCCTTCCCATTCCCATTGAGCCCTATAGGGCTCAATGGGAATGGGGAATGGTTTACTGAATGGGGACTTACTGGATCCTCCAAGCTCAGAATGACCCTGTAAGTCCCCATTCAGTCAGACCGGACCCAGACCCGGACCCGGACCCGGACCTGGACCCGGGTTTGGAGGCAGGCATGGTGCCAATATCACCATGGCTGCCTCCAAACTCGGAATGACCCCCAAAGTCTTTTTCACTGATTTTATATATTTATAAACCTTCTGTATTAGGTACAGTAAAAATAATATATTTATTTCTTTTTACACAGAAATGTCTACTACTTTAGAATGGCTGGAAGCAAATGTTCCTCGTGACGAAATAAGTGAAAACATTGATACTATCTTTGCATCAGGTGTGAATGAGAGTGTGAACGAGATGCAAATGGGAAGCAAAATTAACATGCAGGATTAAAAGAAGTGCTTTTAATCCTGCAAATTAATTTTAACATTTCAAAAATTCATGGCCTGATGCAAAGACCGGCATTGGCCACACACACACACACACACACACACACACACACACACACACACACACACACACACTCTCAGACAAACGTGCGCTTGACGCACTTTAAAACTCTGGAGCCTATGCTGAACCTTCAGACACCCAGAGACACCTGTGGCATAGGAGTTAAACGCTGTGGGGAGACTCGGGATGTAGCACCAGACAACACGTGTGTCTGAGTAGCAGGACTGGGTCCCTGTCAAGTTGAACCTGCCTAGTCACTCATATCGTGGCACTTAACTTAGATCTCTGTGCCTCATTATTGCCACATTATTGGCCACTACTTTATGTGTACTTTCCCCCCAAATGTTTTTTAATCACACCATACAGACATTCAAAATAGTACAGAAACAGACCTTAGAAAATCATCTGCAGCAAGTGGAGCAAACAAATATATCTATTAAAATAATAGTGCACTCAGAAATATTATTTTCCCAAGTGTTCGGGCATGTACTTCTAAGCATACATTGATTGATCGTACAAACATTTCCTGTGCACCTCACCGTACTTTTACTCTTTTTTACACATGCAAAATCAGGCATCAGGGCGCGGTCATCTTGTGATAATCTTATCCGTTCCCTCCTTGCCCAAGGTGAACTGCCCCGGAGGCACCAATGCATATGCCCTGCCCCTGAGTCGAACATCACCAAACCTAGTGATATGCTCCACCTATCTCCAGAACATTTCTATACAGCGTAGTAAAACGCACCAAATCATCACATACGTGATAACGTTACTTGACACAGAACCCAGAATATCAACACACATCATCTCACAACACAGCGCTTCCCAATTTTGAATATGAAACCATACTTTTAAAGGAAATACCAAATTGTACAATTTGTAAAGCACTTTTATTTCACAATAAACGCTCTGACAACATCCGGAGACTTACATTTGCAAGCAAATAGGTAATTGTTTTTTTCGTTCTCAATCCACAAATGTTTATTGTGAGTCACGTGATATTCCTGTGAAGCCTTTGCATGAACTTCCACTAGGCCACCACAAAACATATGAAGTTGCTCCTTATCGCTCGTATGGCGTACGGGCATATGGGCCCATGTTGATCATCCCAAAAAAGTGTACAGTTTGTAAAGTACTTTTATTTTCACAATAAACACTCCGAGAACATCCAGAGACTTACATATGCAAGCAAATAGTTAATTGTTTTCTTCGTTCTCGATCCACAAATGTTTATCGTGAGTCACGTGATATTCCTGTGAAGACTTTGCATGAACCACAAAACATATGAAGTTGCTCCTTATCACTGGTATGGCGTACGGGCATATGGGCCTGTGTCGATCATTCCAAAAAAGTGTCACTGGCATCCAACCACTGAGGTATATCTGTAGCTGATGGTTAAAAAAACATCAGTTGGTATCTGGAATCCATGACAATTGCAGAAACTCAATATGTAGCTGTTTAAAAAAAAGATAACAAAAATGTGTCTCAGTAACCAATCGTATTACAGTTTATCATTTTAACCATCAATTTGGGCCCCTGTTACAACTATTGATAAACACGGACGTCAAACAATGATAACTCAAGCAAAAGAACATGCAAATCACTGTTCAGTTTGCTGTACACATTACTGCTACAGAGTATGGTGAGCTCGAAATGGGATGTTAACGCTGGCGCTGCAATCAGAGAGCTAAATAAAACCAAAAAGAACAGATGCACAGAATTTTAATTAAATATTAGCGATCAATTAGACGTTTGTGAACCTGGGGGAACCCACAACTGCACTACACCCATCTCGATGCGGCCCTGCCCATATGCCCACAACAACAAAAAACTACACACACAAGTTCTAATTGCGTGTCATTGCAATATACCACACACAACACACAACACAATTTACCCCACCAATATTGTCACCGAATTATAATTTGACTAGTTCGTGTACAAAATCGTCCAAAGTAAAACCTACATAATATTCGGCATTTCCATTTTATCGGTGTAAAACAAGCACTCCGTCCACTTCAACGAATTTTTATAAAATTAAATGACATGTTCCTTTCTCCAATTTTTGAATGGTGTACATTATCATTTTTGAAAGTCTTACATCCCTCCCTTCATGCATTCCGTTTGCAATCCTCCCTTTGTTTCAAGGTCAAAAAACAATTGAACCTTATACTGTGTACCATAGGTAGGTCTGCTCAGCTAGGAAACAAAAATTCTACGACGCTGACCTTCACTCATAATGGAAGAAGATAGCGCTTTACAGCACAGAGACATTACAAATATTTTTGAAAAACATGTGAATTGTTTCCTACCATTCACCAATGCAGGCGACCCACAGTGACGCCACACCACCTGTCAGCTCAGCTCATCTCCTGTTCACACAGCAACTCAAAACCAACATCATACTGAAGTGAAACAGCCAGTAGTGCATTGATTATATCCACGGACAATGACCGCACACATGGCAAACACATCAGGGGCACCTGCCACCTAAACAAATATAGTATTTGACCCATCTCCTACTCCCCAACCCCCCCAAGCACTTCTGCACACCAACACACGCCTCAAAATTGCATTTTGCCTCTGTTCATTGCCACGCTGTCAGTACACCTTCAACAAAAATTAAAATTTGTTTAAGATTGGATCTCAAAGAAAATCACAATCATACACCACAATCCAAAATATTTACTTCCAAAGGTTTCTTATAACGCAGCCCTATTACAAACTGTACATTCTTAACTGCATAGCCTACCCAAAACTTCACATACAAACTCTACAAATGAAACAGTACACAAACTTTTGCGTTCTGGATATTTGATGGGTGTTTGATTCTATGGGTGTGTTATGCTGCGGTGGTTGTGTCCAGGGCATAGAGTCTTGGAGCATGGCCTACGGCCTACGGCCTTCGGCCACGCACCCAAGACTTTACGCCCTGGCCACAACCATCGCAGCATAACACACCTATAATACCAAACATTTTGACTGTGGTATTTGGGCTGCTTACAGGGGATATTGATCGTGGACATGGCAAACACATCAGGGGCACTTGCCACCTAAACAAATACAGTATTTCACCCATCTCTTACTCCCCAACCCTCCCCGAGCACTTCTGCACACCAACACATTTCCCAAAATTGCATTTTGCCTCTGTTCACCGCCACGCTGTCGGCGGATCCAAGATGGCGGGCGCATTGAAACAATGTGACGCACCTCACGCCTCACCCCAGCCAATCAGAGAACACGTTGCATGTCCGCGGACATAACGCAAGCTGCTTAGCCAATCGGTGTCCTCTCCGCGGAGCGAACAGGGAACTGAGTCCGCAGAGCGGACATAGATATCACTCATTTTTTTGCCTTATGTTTTGGCCGTTTATAAAAAAACCTCTGGATGAATTTACACCGAATTAACAAAAGCACGCTTTCGGGACTAAGCCGCCGTTCCTCCCGCAATTTTGGTGGAAATCAGTCCAGCGGTTTGAGCTGTAGGCGTGCGCACATTTTTTCCCTTTATTTCTATGGAAAAAACAGAAGTTTTGGGATCTCCCCTATAACTTTGCCCCCCCGGACCAAACCTCACAAAAATGTGCAAACAAATTCAGAGTGGGCCCTATGCTGTTTTTGCAAAGTTTGGTGAGGATTCGTCCAGGTGGAGCGAAGTTATAAGCCGCCCAAAAAGTGTTCTTCCTATGGGATTAGCAACTTTACCATAACTACACAGCCACTACTGTGGCTGTGTAATGTATGAAGTAGGTATTTCTGCACACACATATTGTACACATAATTGTAGGGTTGAAAATAATTCTATGATACTATTAACAATGGTTTTGTTCTTAAAATATTGGTTGGGATGCTTTGATGTAGAGCCAGCCTAAAGATACGTTTGAGAAGGTTTAGGATGTAGTCCATTTTCATCATTGATTTAAACCAGTTAAGCAAATCCATTTACTTAAATAAAAAAAAACAAATTGATGCTTTTAATGATCATGAGTACCCTATAAGCTTCCAATTATTTTGATGGAGTTCCAGTAGTTGAAACAAGAGCTGCAAGTACCAGCTAGCCAAACCATGACCTAGATATGCCTTATTATATCACAGCAATCATTCCATCAGCCTGCAAGCTTTGGCCTCCCATGTCGTATGTTCAATAGAGTATGTGCCTGCCCCAAATAAAGACCATAGTCTGCAATACCGTCATCTCTGAGCTGAGCATCATAGTATTAACTTTGACTGGGTGCTGAAGGTTTTTGGGTGTTTTTGTTTCAGGTGAACATATTTCGTCTTGCAAGCCAGGGATTTTGTAACAGTATGCACTGCAGGGCACATAATAATTCATTTCCTGAGCTAGTGTGGGCTCATGGCAGTAAATTGCTGCTTGAGATAGTGATTTTATGTCCACTCTTGACATTGACATGATTAACTTGGTTATGTTTGTCGGGTTCAGTTTCTGTTTATGATGATAGCGTGTTATTCCAACTGAGACTTATGGGACATTACAGCTCAACCCATATTATTTTCCACAGCTGTTTCCTTTTTATTTGTATGTGAGGAAAGTCCTTGACATCCTTCAGGTAAGTTTGTTATCCTAGTTGTTCATGTGACATGAATATTCGTGACACTAGTGTTGTGAAAGTATTTATGATGCACAGTATGAGATCATTTTCTAACTGATCTCTCTCGCTCTCTGTTTTCTCCCTTGTTTAGAATTGTAAAGCAGCAGAGCCCAGTAGAAACCATGGTGGTCTGCTGGTGTATGGAGTATGAAAGCTAATATACACCAACCTCACTACTTATTAGTGCTTATATGTTCATTCTGAGTGGAAATCACTGTTGATTATATACAAGTAAATAAAAAAAATAATAAATTAGTGCTTATATATTTAGCCCTTCATATGAGCCTCCACACTAAACAACAATGTTACGATACTGGTGTTCAGACGAGAATACAAAGAGTGTACCTGCTGAGGTGCATTGAATAAAAGTGAAGTAAATGTTGTTGGTTTGAAAAGAATTTGAAAGGAATTTTGCTGGCTAGTATGCGGCTACACTGTACTGTATGAGTAACATAAAGAATACTACTGCACTAGTACACTTACTTTGTAGGATGTGAAGAGTAGTTTTTTTCAGGTTGTTGTCTTCTAGGACGTAGGTTGTTGTCTTCCAGGAGATTTTTCTTCAGTGCAATTGGGAAAGAAGAAAATTAGTGGTATGTATGGTAATGGCGAAGTAATTTTAGTACAAGAAGACATTATTTTGCAATGTAGGAGGAGTTGTCGGGAAGAAGAGTGAGTAACATTGGACGTGATTACGAGTATGGTGGTAAACTTGCCGTTGTTGCAGTAGGGTTGCCACCAGATTCCTAATAATTGTTTGGCAGCTAGCTTCCCAGTGGCACTAGGACATTACAGGTCATGTTGGCCTGGAAAGTCAGATGGTGGAAAATGTTAGTCCCTATTTCTGGGAAGTTGCATAGCACTGTATGGGAATGTGGACACGGTAGCACTGGCAGCATTGCTATTGGGGCTGGTGGTTCTATGATAGGTATGCCCCACGGGGCCATAGCAAGAAAGAGTGACATATTTATACAATTGAAAATGGAAAATGCTGAGTATTTAAAAAGCTGTAATTTTTGGGAGGCTGGACATGAAAGGTTTTGTGGATTTATAGCAGCACCGTGCGTAACCTTTTTCTAAAAACAAGAAATGGATATTGAAAACATTTGTAGAGCACTTTTAAGTGGCACTTGTGTGAAGGTTTGTTATGTTGTCAGTACATACATACTTGCGAATGGGATGTATTGTAATGTGTACTTGCTTATTATATGATGATTCTTTTGTTTGTATTGCGGGAGTTCTGGTTACACCATTTGCATTAAAAAAAAGATGCACTGCAAGTCCCAGAATGCAGAGAAAAATCGAGAAGGCCATAAGCATGTACAGATTAGAAAGGAACATGTTAGCAAGTATGCATGTGTAGGAAAGTTAATGGAATTGGTCACACTGAGTGTTATTGCAATATGCTGGAGAATTTGTTACCATTTTCTTTCATTTATTTATTATAAATTACACACAGCGCTGTTGTAAATGTATAGATGCATGTATTTGTTTTACTTGAAATGCTGCTGAAATGAATAGTTTTAAACACATTGGGCCTCATTACGACCCAGGCGGTAATCTTCCGTCATTACCGCCATGGCGTAATGAGCGTTTACGCCGTGGGCCGATGGCGTAAAGAGCGCCACATTACGACCCATCGCGCACGAGCATTACGCCATGGCGGTAATGCAATTAACGCCATGGCGGAAAAGGCCCCTACCGGCATCGTAAAGCGAGCAAGGTGCACTTCCGCCACCGTAAGTAGCGGCCACCGTAATTAGCGGCCACCGTAATTAGCGGCCACAAAAAGCAGGACCGGAAATAGCATCATCGCGCCGGAACGGGAAACAGCACGTCGGCCATCTTTAAAAACACAATCCATTGCCATCCTACCGAACAACACCAGATCCAACCCTGACACCTGTCCCAACCAATCACCCACCCATCCAACTACCCAAAAATGCCTAAAGCTGTTAAGAAGGCATGTGACCGCCAGCGCCAGGAAAGATTCAGCCGGGAGGAACTCTGCATGCTTGCGGAGACCCTGCAAGACAACGCAGCTGTCGTTTTCTCCCCTGAAATGACCAGGACAGGGATAGGGAAAAAGATGGCCATCTGGGCCCTGGTGGCCGAGCGCGTCAGCGCGGTGGGGACCATACCCCGCACCCCACAGCAGTGCAGGAAGCGCTGGGACGACCTCCGCATACGGGTCAGAGCGGTCATCTCTGCGAACCGCAACCTTGCAATGGGTACCGGTGGAGGGTCGGAATCCCCACTAAAACTCCAACCGTGGGAGGAGATTTGTGCAACCACGATTGGCATGGAAGCCATTGAAGGCGTCGGAGGGATGGAAAGGGGAGCTCCGACATCAGGCGATGAAGGTAGGTGCCTCAAACAAGACATGCCATAGTCACTGCAGTCCATTCATGTGTAGCACAAGGTTGCCCTAGAGTGTAAATGCAACACATTTCCACACTGCCCATAGCCACATGCGAGCACCACCCTGTATACACTGCTGGCACCCGCATACCTGCATCCACATTCCACACTAAAAGGAGACAACCTGCATGGCCCTGCCTGAAATCTGCCTCATCTACTGACCAGAATAATGTCTATCATTGTCATTCCAAAGTCCGCAGACCCATCAATAACGCCCTCCCTCCTTTGCTCCACCACAGGCACAGATTCACACCCCGAGGACCAGGACACCCCTGCGACGAAGAGAGCCAAGAAGGCCAATTATACCGTCCCCGCACCCTCGACCTCAGCTGCAGTGAGGCAGACCCCACAACAAGCAGGACCCACTGCAAGCATACCGGACATCCCACCGGCAAGCACCCCTGTAGTCAGCAGGCCAGCAGCAGCTGCTCCACCTCTACCAAAATTGCCTGCCACAGAAGGCACCGGGTCAGCGGCCAGCAGCAACATGGGTGAGACAGCTGCAATAGCTGCATGTTCAGACTCAGACATTGAGGAGCACGAAGTCCGAAGCCCCACTGACCTACTACATTCCCCCTGTTTGTCAGACGCCAGCCCCCATGAGGATCACAAACAGGGGCACACAGAGGTAGAGGAGTGGCCTTCTACCCCATGCCCAGTCCTCAGTCCACAGGAGGGGAGCAGCCCATCCATCACACCACCAGCACTGGCCATGGGCCAGCAGGGGCAGCAGTCCCTCGAGGACATCACAGAACGGCAGCAACAACTGTGCACGACGCTGGCTGAGCATGCCGCGGAATGTGTGGGGGCTAGGGCAACCATTGAAAAGGCCACGGAGACCCTAAGGGCGGAAGTTGCGCAGAGCACTGCCACCCTGAGGGATGCCATGCAGGCCATGTCCAGGGACATCTGTGCTGAACTTGCCGGCTTGCGTCGTGCGCTCACTGAGCTCACCCACACCCTACAGGACGGGCATGCACGGGGGCAAGCAGGGACATCCTCCACTGCCAGTTCTGCACAGAGCAGCCCCGTCCGGCGTTCCGGACGTAACCTGCGCTCCACAGCCAGGGGTGCCCCGGGGGCCGGGAGAGGGGGCTTGTAACAGCCTGTGCCCACTGTCACAGGCATCTGTTGACACCTACATGGGGTGTGTTGGGGTGTGCAGGGGGGAGGGGGGAGGGGGTGTGTTGGGGTGTGCAGGGGGGAGGGGGTGTTTTGGGGTGTGCAGGGGGGAGGGGGTGTGTCACGACATTTCATAGTTTAAATACACTTTTTTCTTTCCCAAAATGAAATGTGTGGACATTTTCATTGCGTATGTGTACTTATTGGTGTACAGTCCACAGTGTGCATGTCCCAGAGACACACAGTGCCCCAAGTGCAGTCTCCATGTGATTCACACCAGCCGTGTGTGCTAGAAGCAGTGGTCGATGATACTTAGGCGCATTGCACACCCCTCCTGTGCGTCGCCTCCTCCATGGGGTGCCGCCCCATCTGCACCCTCCTCATCCTCATCGTCAGGTGGTTGCAGTTCTGCGTCAGGGGGCAGGGGCATATTCCGTCTGACGCACATATTGTGTAGCATGACACATGCCATGACGATCTTTGCCACCTTCTCATGGTGGTACAGGAGTGCCCCACCAGACCTGCTGAGGCTTCGGAACCGTGCCTTCAATAGGCCGAAGGTCTGCTCTATGACCACACGAGTACGTGTATGTGCACGGTTGAAGTCCTCCTCGTGCTGGTTCTGCGGGTTACGGACTGGTGTAAGGAGCCACCTCTTCAGGGGATAGCCTGCATCACCTGTATGTAGGCGAGAATGTATGTGTCAGTCATGTCGTCTGATCAAGAACATGATGTGCCAACATGGCTTGCATCCAACTGTTACTTTGGCTCACTTCTACATGCACTAATTGATTCACACAATGCAACCAGTATATGCTCATGGCTCACATGGCCTGTTTTGCATGCCATCACCCAATGTATGCAGAGGGGTTGAGTGCATTGTGAATGCCCATCCTCTGTCTCCGTTATCTGTGTTACTCACAGCCAGGTGGAGTATGCATCATTCCCCCCCCTTTCAGCCAGGTGGAGTATGCATCATTCCCCCCCCTTTCAGCCAGGTGGAGTATACATCATTCCCCCCTGTTAGGCGGAAACCTGTGCAGTTCCCTCTGGGACCACTGCAAAAGATTTAGGACTACAGGTGTTGCGATGAACCCACTTGGTAGCAGTCTGTACCACACAGATTCAATTGGTAGCTGTGGCTGAGCAGTCAGACTTCTCTCAAGAAAAGTTGGTCAGTATAGGGAGTATACAAGATAGGGTAATCCTTCGCAGCAAAACGAGTAAACACGCAACCAGGCTTTAGTATAAAGATAGTAAGTTATTTATTAATAACAGAACGTCTACGAAAAATACTAAAGTGAACCACGGCAAACAAATCAAAATACAATTACTCTGCAGAATGGAATAAAGCTCAACCCCCCGAGACACAATATCGACAACTCTAGGTTCTACGGCACCACTTATTTTCAGACAGAGGTGTATACCTCAACCCAGATGACACTCGAATATTTAGTGAGGAAGGGAGAGAAGAGAAAGGCAGGTAATGAAGTCAACACGGTTCGTACTGAAGCGGGTAAAAATGCAAGGCAAGAAGGCATTAATCACACTAGATCATACAGTTCGGCGGCCAGGCACACTCGGTGAGAGGCAAGGCACGATGTCCTGGAAAGTCTCTACGGATGATGCACTCAAGTCTTGTTTAGCAAATTGGTTAGCGACAGGTTGAACCAGTTCAGAACAAAGAGTGAATAAAGCTTGGAGGCAACCCAACGGAACGGAGAGGAATCAGATACCTCACACAAACCGATCGAAAAGGGAAGCCAGGCGGTTACGGTACCTTGTTGTGGAAGACAGCTCCGACGGGGGCAGTTGTTCCTGGTGGTGGATGCACGACGGGTCTTGGCCAAGAGAAGAGATGCTCTCGTCGTCGAAGAGAAGATGTCCGGTGCACCACCAGGGAAGAAACCAGCCGCGGAGTGCTTCGTCACAAGGCACCACCTTTCGATCACGGGGCAGGAGTAGTGGCTATCCGGTTGCCGGGTGCTCTGCACGGGCAATTCGACCACTGCGTCCTGGGCGACCAAAAAGCACAAAGAAGAAGAAGACTGGTTGTCCCCACCAGCCAGGGAAAGAGACTCTCCGGCAGGGAGATCTCTTCTGTCGTCGGGAGATTGTGAGACGATTCCGCAGGGCTTCACCGGAGGTGTTGTCGTGCGGGTCAACTCAGCGTTACCCTCGTCGGATTCTTTAGGTCCAGTGGCGACTTCCTGAAGATCCAGTCCCAAAGCCCTGCTTTTATGCAGACGTCCCCCATTCATTCAGCCTAGCTTGTCAATCAACACATGCTAAGTGGTGAGCGGGAAGGCTCACCACCTGGGCCAATCACTTCAGAGTGCGACCTGAGTTGGCAAGGCAACTCGGTCCAGGGTGTCTAAACCCCCTCCCACACCCCTGAGGTAACCCAGACAGAATGGCACCACTTTGGAGGGTCTCTGTCCAGAGGCCCGCCAAAAGTGGAACAAAGGGCTCAACCTTTGGTTTAGGAGTCACAGAGAAAAACACAGACGCCATTTTACAACCCGAGTTCTGGCAAAAAATACCACTCGATAAACCTATTTAAGATAAGTAGATCGGTGGTACGTTGGAGATTAACGAAAAACAGTATTAATCTTCAACAATGGGACGGATCCCATAGGGTTATGCCCGGGGTCGAACATAACAAGTAGTTTCCACTGCCACCAGCCAAAACTCGACGAGGAGGGACGGGACAGTGCCCCCTCGAGTAACAGATCCAGGAGTAATCGAATTACCCCTACTAGCACGTCCACAATAAGATGGTTGGTACTAGTTCTGTTAGCAAATTTAGGTCTAGTAAAGCCAATGGTGACTTTACATGCCCGGGGAGACGGTAGTCAGTCCCCGGGTATGGAGTCTATGGTGGGGGGACCAGCTAGGGTGCCCCCGTGTCACGACACGTAAGGTGCGGGGTGACACACATAGAAAAACTTATGAGACCCTATGGAGTAAAAGACCCCATAGCCCATCGAACACATTGCCAATTCAAAGGAATTCCACACATACATGTCCAAGAGTGAGAGGAAAAGGGTCACACTCTTGGCAGGATGGAAAAAACAAACTCCAGAAATCCAGCAAAGCTGCTGGGGGACTCACTAGGTTAGGAAATTCAGCCTAAACAGAGAATTCTCCCTAACACCCCCCCCCCCTTTCAGCCAGGTGGAGTATGCATCATTCCCCCCCCCCTATCAGCCAGGTGGAGTATGCATCGGTACGTCATTCACCTGCCCACTTCCATGACATTGGACTCACCGAGTAGCCAGGATCTTGGGCCTGCATGTCGCTCCATGTAGCGTGGTATTGTGGAGTTCCTCAGGACCATAGAATCATGGGTTGATCCGGGGAATCGGGCACAACAATGTGTGATGATCTTGTTGGAGTCACAGACCATTTGCACGTTGATTGAGTGGAACTGTTTCCGGTTGTGGTACGGTACCTCCATGGCACGTGGAACAACCAATTCCACATGGGTGCAGTCGATGGCACCAATGCAACCGGGTATGCCGGCTAGTGCATGGAAACCCACTTTGGTGTTTGCAATGTCCTGGGCAGTCCGTGGTAATGAGATGTGGTTGTCTGTGTGCTTGAGGAGGGCATCGAGCACTTGGATGAGTGTTCGTGAGAATAATGGTTGTGAGATGCCATGCAAGTGCCCCACTGTGTGCTGGTAGGTGCCTGTGGCCAGGAAGTGGAGTACAGACACTACCTTCAGTAGGGGGGGGATGGCGGTTGGAGTTTCTATCATGCTGACGATGTCGTTGTGTATCATGCCTACGATGGCGGTGATGGTGTCCCGGTCCAAACGGTACAGGGTGTGGATCTGCTCAGCAGTGAGGTTGAATGGATTGGCTCTGATGCGTGGGATTGGGGGCTGCCTGCGTGGTGGCACTGGCTGTGCTGGTGGGGCTTGCTGGACCTGCCTTGCCCTCCTTCTCCTCCTGCGTCTCCTCTGTGCTGCCTGTTGTTGTTGTTGCTGTTGTAGCACATGCATTGCTATCAGGTCCTCCAGCCCCAACATTGCTAGTCGTATTGGTATCATTGTGGAGTGTGACTGGGTGTGGGAAGGGGTGGGGTGTGCTCTTTTTGTACTTCCTGAGTCTGTATTGCCTTCACCTGTGCTGTTTCTGTGCACCTGTGGCAGCTGCATTCACTTTACATGGCCCTTTACGGTTGGTTCGCGATGGCGTAATTAGCACCATGGCGGTAAGGTACTTAATGGGCTGGGTGATGGCGTTAGGTGCATGTCCGCTTGGGTCGGCATTTGCGTACCTTTCCGCCATGGCGCTAAGTACGGTGTGGCCGGTCGCGTGCGCGCACCCTTAGCGCAGTTAGCGGCAGCGTTAACTACGATGCCGCTAATGGCATCGTAGTTAACGGTCACGGGTCATGATCGGACCTGGTGGAAAACGATGGCGGTAACCATTTACCGCCATCGTTTTTCACTTAGCGCCAGGGTCGTAATGAGGCCCATTGCATTTGCCATTTTTCATTCCATGTATATGCCATGCTTTAGTAACATACATGCAGATTTAGTTTAAGTGTAACTTTGTTAGTGGGAGAATTGGTGTTAAAAGTGACAGAATGAAAGAAGAAAATAACAGTTTGTATATTATAATGGGCTATGTAGGCAATTATGCATGTCCTGGCAATATATTGCACTTTCACACTGAATCTGGCACTTAAAGATAATGTTTTTAATGTGGTTTTCTTTTCTTTCACAAAAGACATGAACAGTGCTGCTGACATAGGCAATATGTCTTTTGAAATTGTTATGAAAATGCTAATTAAAAGAAAACTGACAAAACACAAAGCTTTGTAAGTAACTGCCACTTGATGTCAGGAGATGGGGCCAATGAGAGTATGATTATTGAGTAGGTTATACAGGGTAAGTGGCAGGAACCCTGTTTAGATGCATTTGTAAAAAGTGTTGAACTGTACTTTAAAAAATATATGCACAACTGTACTTTGTGTTGATGGATGGAGATGTGGTTGAATCTGCAAATAGAAATCTTGGAGATTTTTATAGTAGTTTTTGATGCAAGTGCTTTGGAGTAACAGGAGACCTGAGTGTTCAACAGTACATGTGAAGTGTTGAACTGACATGACAGAGTTAGATGTAGAGTTTTTGGAGGTGATTGGTGGATGGGTGTGTGACTGCTTGAACAGTAGCCAATAAGGACATGCTGCAAAGATTGAAGTGGAAAGGGAAGAAGGGCTGCCCAGTGTTATGGAGTCCACGGACACTGCGGTAGCCCGTGGGCAGGGCATGCCACATCTGAGTCTCTTTAGGATGTCTGGCATGGAAAGGGGACTGTGGGGTTTAGCCAATCAGGTGTTCAGGTTATGTTTTATAGGTAGAGATGGTAATCATTGTTTTTTCATTGCTTTTTGTAGGGAAGATGGCTGTGGTTGCAGCGATGAAAAGGCTTACTGTGTGGATGGTGGGAGATTGTTACATGGTTATTTTGAAAAGGTATACAGAAATATGTGGCATTTCTGCTAACCTTGGAGTAGAGGGCATGGATTATTTTTGGTGTGGGGTTCCTGGGCAAAGCTTGAAGGATTTATTTGCACTTTGCAAACATATGTCTGTGCTCCAAACTCCAGATGTCATTGTGGTGCATTGTAGAGGACAGAGTTTGAAGTATATTTGTGCAATAACTTTGCAGAGTGCATTGAAAGAATTGTTGAAGGCACTAATGGAGCTGTTTTCATGTAGAAAGGTAATATTTTCACATATTTCTCCTATGCCCTATGGAGATGCCCCAATGTCTTTTGTCCTCAACAAGACGCAGGGAGGTGCCTTGTCAACAAAGGGTTGTGCTCATCCTTCCCAAATGAGAACATTCTGCAGGATGGTGCACATTCTTATTTTAGTGATGCATCACTTTTACAGATTGTGGCAATGAAATCTTTCTTTCCAATATTCAGAATGCACTCACCAAGTTCTTGTGAAAATGATGTAGAGTGCATGTGAGCAGGTATAGCAAAATAAACCTGAAAAGCCACAAAAAAGAAATCAAAATACAAAAAAAGGTTATTTTCAGACCCGCCACTAAAGAGTACACAAGTTTCATTGCATTTTATTCCTCTCGCGCCCACTTGAAGTGGGTGATCTGTCTGTGGACACTGTGGTAGTCCACAGACAGCACATTCCACATCCAGGTCTTCTGAGGATGCCAAGCATGGAAATTGGACTGTGCAGTCCAGGATATTAGCCAATTAGGTTTCCTGGGTGTGGTATGCAAGGAGAGTGTGGCAGAAAGTCTGTTTGCTGAGAGCAGAGCAGATGGCTATGGCTATGTCTTTCAGGAGGCAGAGTGTGTGGATTTTGGGGGACTTGTGGATCGATTGGTTGCAGTTGTATGAAGTGCAGTGTGGAGTAGCTTAACATCTTGGATTTCATCATGTTGATGTGAAGTGGCATGGAGTGCGCAGCATGAAGTGAGTGGACTTTCTCTGATTTTGTGTCAATTTGCTCACACTGCAACATCCAGACATTATCATTGTTCATTGCAGAGGGAACCGTTTAGGATAGTTACCTGGAATTTCATTGCAGTTTGCAATGAAGGAGACATTTGGCAAAATGAAGGAAATGTTCCCGAATTCTCAATTAATTATTTCTCGCCTTGCCCAAAGACAGATGTAGATGTGCCCCAGTTAATTTAGTCTGCAAATGGAGAAAGCGAGGCACAATGTCAACAAGGCTGGCTGTGTGTGCATTTTTGGGAGATGTAACAGAAACTTGAAAATACTCCTCATCTCTCCAGGGCCATGATGCCTTCAGGCGAATGTGCACTGAATAAATACAGATAACATAACAGATAACATAACATGTTGGCATGATGTCTTTCCATAGTGAAGATATTAAATATCTGCCAATATTTTCCGCAGAGATGTAGTACGACTGATACTGGTAATCAGCTTTTTTTGCAAAATATTCAAAATTCTTTGCAGCACTTTTTGTAAATATAGAAAGCATTTTCCAGTAGGTGAACGGAAAATATATGGAAGCACGGCAAAAACAAAATGCCTACTGTTTTGAAGTTGAAAGAAAAAGTTTAGTTCACTACAATGTTGCTTAGTTTAATTTAAAACTTGAAAAAAAACTCTTGAAAACAAAACATACAAAAGAAATGTTCTTTTCAGAGCCACCACTTTCCCACACAAGAGTGTTTTTTTTGTTGTTGATTTCTTGTGTTTTATATTTTCTTTGGATTTTTTTCTCAGAAGACACAAGGAAGGGAAGGGAAGGAGGAGAGGGAAGGAGCATCTACCACAGGGATGAAGCGGCTTGTGGAGAGACAAAGATGTTGGGTAGGCCTTAATTAGGTAGGGGACAGTGTAACTCATTCTCCCTGACCGGAGCCTTGAAAGCACTTTGGAACTGCTCCCCCTGCAGAGCGGTGTGTCACAGTACATACAGAGCACTGTCAGCCTTGAGAGATAAGGGCCGACTGTGTCATGTATGCCTGCGCGGCTTCCGCAGGGATCCTCTGCCCCACAGGAGTGTCTCTTGTGGTGGCAGGAGCGGATGATGAGGGTGTGATAGTGGATATAAACCTCTGTGTGCCTTCTGCTCCCTTGTGATTAGACTTCAGGTATTGCCACATGGAGGTGGTCCCGTAGCTGTACAGACCCGGTTTTCTGTGACTGAGTACAACCTTACACTCAGTGCATCTAACCTTGTCCGCATGAACCTTCAGTACCGCCCAATAGTGGTAAAAGCTTCCACAGCCAAGATTCACGTTGAGAGCCGAAGAGAAGGCTTTCCACTACCTCATCCTCATCTTCCTCTTGATCCACCTCTGTATCACCTTGCCCGTTCCCCTCTCCAAGCCCTCCAGGTGGTTGTGGTTGTGGAGGGGCAGCTGCAGCAGCCATGAAAGCCATTCTGTCAAGATGCACAGAAGTAGAGATAGCCAACAGACAGCAGGACCACCAGCAGGTGCTCTCTCCGGGACAGCCAAAAACACAATGAGGAATAGTAGTGTCTGGGTCCCTATGGAAGGGCTGTTCGCGGACCGCGTGAACAGTTCGATCCACAGATGGGGTTCCAAAAGTTATAAAAGGTTATATATATATTTTACAGGGCCGTCAGCAGCCCTGTAGTTGTGGTTAAGTTGCTCAAATCATAGGAAGAGCTCTTTTTGGTCAACTTATTACTTTGCTCCCCCTGGATGAATCCTTACCAAACTTTGCAAAAAAGTATATGCCCCCCCCCCTAAATTTGTGTGACAAGTTTTGTGAGGTTTCATCAAGGGGGCAATGGATAAAACATTTTGCTCATGCCTACAGCCCAAACCGCTGGACGGATTTTCACCAAATTGTCAGTAGGAGCGGCGGCTTAGACCCAAAAACATGCTTTTGTAAATTTGGTGTAAATCTGTCCAGTAGATTTCTTTAAAATGGGGTAAAATCAGGTAAACACATTTTTTGATATCTGGCTTCGTTCCACAGAGCCAAATCCCTGTTCGAGACATCGGATGTGCCCACAGATTGGATGGTGAAAAGCTTGAAGTGTGTCAGATTCTTGGAAACGCCCACCGTGTTGGATTCGCGGACAGTGGGCGGTGTCTGTGGACGTTGCGGTAAGAACATATTAAAAAACAGAATATTGCGCTTGTCAAATTTATCAAACAATCTCTGGGGAGGTGAAGGGTGAAGACGATGGCATGGGATATGGCTGTAACAAGCCAAAAAAATTGATAGTTTTCATCCCCGAAGTTCGCAAACAGTTCAGTGGTTTGGGTGCCATCCTGTGATGTTCGCAAACACTTGAGATGTTTGGGGATATCTAAGCTTCTTTCGGCATTACAGGGTTGGTAAAAAGCAGTTTTCGGATGGCTTATAACTTTGGCACCACTCAATGAAACTGAAATTTTCGAATTTCATTCTAGACCTGATTCTGAATGGTTTTGGAAAGTTTGGTGGGATTCTGTTAGGAGGGGGGCATCCCAAAATATTGCCAAAGGCTTATAAATGTGGTGCCATTTGACAAATCTACACAAAGGTTTGCAAAAACATTTTAAATTTAGATATAAATGTTTTTGTAAAGTTTGGTGGGATTTTGTCAAGAGGGGGCTAAATTAGAGGGGGTCTCAGCAGTTTTAAATAGCTTATAACTTTGTTGCCATTTGACAAATGTGGACAAACGTTTCAAGAAACATTATAGACCCAACCTTGAATGTTTGGATAAAGTCTGAATGAATTTTGTCAAGTGGGGGCTTGTTATAGACTATTGTATGTACACACAGTTTGACACTTTTGAAAAAATAAAACATGGACAGATTTCCAGCAAACTCATGTAAGGAGCATTGGCAAGGACCTTAAAGCATGGTTTTGCCAATGTGCAGGTGTTTTATTTTTTGACAAGTATCATAATGTAGGTACAAAAAATTGTGATATACTTTTGGTGACTGAGGTATAGCCTGTGGCCATGGGCAGTGGCCAGATTGTCCAGGTCATGGCATAAGGTCATGACCCAGACAATCTGGCTACTGGCCATGACCACCAGGGTTGACAAATGGGGTTAAAGTGGCCATGTCCACCTGGGACCGGCTATGTGGTAAAGTTATTTGAAAGTGGATAGGTTTGAAACAAAAAAATAAAATTGTGCTTGTGGTAATATGGTCGTAGGGTTCTCTCTTCGCCTTCTGCAAGCTGCCATGGAAAAGGAAGAGGAGCTCTGTACGGAGCCCCGCCTTCCCTTTCCATGGTGGCCATCTTGGAAAAGGATTTTCCTTCCTACAGCAGGACGCCACAGGTGTCCCGGTGTAGGGGGAAAAATCTTTTGGCCTTCATCCCCTATTGCAGGGGCTGGAACAGGTGATAACTGTCCAGAACCCTCATTATCCGGCCTCACTTCGCTTGCTTAAGCCGATAACTTGGCTGCCGAGCTGTTATCCCCCGTCCCAGTGCCTAGAATGAGGGGATGAACACCATATTATTCCCATTAGCATAACACAAAATGCTAATGGAAATGTTGGACAATTTTATTGAGTCTATGTACTTTACTGAGAAATGTAAGTTAGAAGGAGTCTATAAGATTTTTTTCTATTTTTTAACTGTGAAAGGTGGTTCCTAAAGGAACCTTCCTTTTGTTGTTGTTTGATGTATTTGTTTTTTTGCAGGAGAGATTAGAACATAAGGTGGGGAGGGAAATGAGGGAAGAGGCACCAAGCACTTATATGGAGGTGCAGGTGGACTGGAGAATTGGTTGCACGTGTTTTACTTCTATGGTAGGGTGCAGTGTTTATCATGCCCCTTGATTACAGCTTCCAAAGCACTTAGAAATTGCTTCACCCTGCACAGTGGTGTGTTGCAGTATATACAGTGGACTGTTGTATTTGAAAGATATGGATCAACAACCTCTTTTATTGCTTGCAAGGTGGTATATTGTGTCCCACAGAAGTAGGCTGTGTGGTTACAGTATTGGTTGAGGAAGATAAGGTGGAGGAAGACAGCCTACTACTTGCTAAGAAAGGAACAACCTTTCTGAGAGCATTTCAGTGGGTGGATTTGATGTAGCTGTGCAGGGAGGTGGTCCCGTAGGAGTACTGTCCAGGTAGTCTGCAACTGAGTACAAAGAGTTGCACTCAGTGCATTTCACTTTGGTAGCTTTAGCCTTTGGTACATTCCCAACAGTGGGAAAGAACAGCCACACCCATGATTCTCTCTGGGTGCTAGAGATAGGCACTTCCTCTAATTCATGTTCTTGGTCGTCTTCGTTGCCTTTGGAAGTACTGCAGTTTTTTTGTTGTTCAGGTCCTCCAGCTGGTGGTGGTGATGGCTCTTGTGGAGGGGGGATGGCAATTGCTGATGCAATTTTTAAGATAAATATCACTTTTGCTAATGTTCTTCCAAGTTTGTGCTTTGTACTGGATTGTTAATGGATAAGGATTAAGAATAGGTGTAGAAGCTGTGCAAATGTACATTTTAAGCTTGAAAGTTCCTAGATCAGTAGAAAATGCAGTTCCGAACTGTCCTCGAAGCACAGACCTGATCGCAAAGTGTGGACGCGTTTGTGGACCCGTAATCATGCCGCGCATGAGTGCATAGTCACGTGACTTTGTCCCAAAGGTCTGCGGTGACGTCAGACATTCACAGACATCGAGAGACACAAAAACAGTGGAAACGTGTATAGAAGTGTTAAAAATTATGCTGGCAGAGTTTTAAGGTGGAACTTTGTAAATTGGACAAAAATACTGCTATATTGGTGTAAGTATGATATTAGTAAGTTGTAGGAAAATAGCATGGACTGGTAAAAACCCATGAAATTGGACATTACGAATGGCACGGGAGAGAACAATTGAGAAAGACAAAATAAACTGTGATTTTTGCAAGGAGAGCAGAAATAGAGGTGTATAGAAGCAGTTAGATGAATTTCCCCTAACTCCTGCCCCTCACCGCCATCATACTGGAACAGCAGGAGAAGGGCCCTTTATGGGAATCTATGTGTTATGCCTATACTGCAACACGTGCACGGGACGAAATGCACTTAGACAACTGTGTAGAATATACCCTTGCACTGAAAATGTGGAAGGTTGACGTGTGGAAGGATGTCAGCATCCACCATTGAACATCATGGAGAGCTGAGAGAATCAAACCGTGGGCAGACTGATGTCATAAGGAAGCTATACGAGGATATACTGAAACGATATGAAAATACTGAAAACAGACGATGTAACTGAAGTGATGAGAGAAACATGTACGATGATAAAATAATCATGAATGCAAAAGAAGATAAAGTAAATTGCTGACCAATAAGTGTAACTATGCAGTAATGTAAGGTCGATGAGCTACATAGGAGCTTGCTGTAGAGGAATATATAACGTGGCTAGGACAGCCATAATTGGAAAATGTCACTGCCTCATGTTAAGATTCAATTCAGCTACCTTAGAAACAGATCAGGGTTGTAAAGTCAGGAGACGCTGGAACAACAGTTGTGTGTACAACAGTTGTGTGTGCAAAACACAGAGGAGTCTATGCTGGTTTGCGATTAAGGTTGCTATTTTTAAGGAATAGCTGCAAAGCACGAAGAAAGGCAGACGTAAAAAACCATGGACCAGACATACTTCTCTTAGTTTGAAGAAGAAGAAAACCTCTGCAGGAGCCAAATATTGGACAATTAAAAGTGTATAAAGTATATACAAGGACAGGTGAGCAGGTTTCTAGGGGCCAAGAAGAGCAATGCCACTCAGCATAATTAAATCAAATAGCAGTAAATAAGAGGCTAAAATGGACAAATTTGTGATCTCTTCACATGTGACTCAGAAGTCCAAAACAAGGACTATTAATTAAGCCTTGGATGAAGATAGTGGTGTTTTACACTCCTTTGAATGTACCAGACAGAGAACAGGCTACAAAGTCAACTACAGATGGGAAACTTTGGCTCATGGCCGTACTGATGACAGATGATGGACTAAATGGGAAAGTGAGTAAGTAATCTGATGTGATTCAAGGACCTGGGTTTCATTTTGCTCGTGCTGCTAGCCGAGCCAAAAGAACAAGGTTGGGTGAGAATGCCAAACAATCAGTGGGTCTATGGGGCAACCTGCTAAACAATGTTGCATAGACCAATCTGCAGTCATTTTGTTTGCTATAATCAGTATTATACGTATTTAGAGGTAGTTCGAGGTGTGCCTCACAGATAAGAGACAGCCAATGGTGTACTAACCCCTATGAATTCTATAGGTAGATATGGTTCCCTAACCAATCCCTCCCTCTAATAGGTTTTATAGTTTGTGGCGTAGAATGACCTCATACATAACACATATTGGGGAATAAGACCTCTGTGTAATCAAGTTTGTGTGTAAGTGTGCAAGCATCAGTCCGATGTCTGCCAGTTGACCCTGCTTTATTAAATTGAGAATAAATTAGTACTTTGCCATATTCTTTGAGTCTGTCTGGTTATTTGGTCTGAGATCTTTATTGGTAATTCCATCTAGCTCAAGAGACGCCTTGAGTTGCTAGAGCACAGATGGATGGATGCTGGTGGCTATTTTTGACTGAAGTTCCTGGCCCGATCCCTGTGATTCCCCAAAAGAAGAGCCCTGCTGACTTTCCTGATCACCAAATCAGAGAGTTCCAATGTAAGTAGATTTTGTAGTATGTGGGGGATCTGCTTGCCTAGATATTTTCCTATAGTGGGTGGGGGGCAATCTGAGTAGACCCTTATCATACTTTACTTGAATAATAATTTAATTAACTCCCATACAAATTGACACAGAGGGAGCTAGGGGGAGGTCGAAACCTCTGCCCTCTCTCCTGGCAGAATTCAAGTTATAATCATCTGGTAAACATGATGTGAGCAGTACTGCTGTTTGGTGCTAGATATGTGGTGACTTACAGTCTATGCCATTTTCGTGGCCAGTTGCATATTCTCAATTTGTGTAGCTACATTAGGCCTTGGGCATGGTTATGTTGATGCGGTTGTAGTCGCAGTACTCAGAGTTTCTGGGCCTTTGGCACTTAAGGCCTAATCACATGCAACTTTCCAAGTGAGAAATGTAGCCACTCAGAACGATTTCATAATGATTAATCAGAGAAGAATTATAGCATTTACATTTGGGGATTGCTGGAACGTGTACCATTGCCCTTGGGTCAAATGCACAGGAACGGTTGGGATATGTCATATTTCTTCACACGCTCTGTGTGGCTGGAGCCCCTTTGCACAGCAGGGGCTGTGCTGTTCAGGATTAACAGAATAAGCAACCTGGTAGTGTGCAGGGTGCAGTAATGTATAAAAGTCGCAGTTACATGAAGAATACATCAAAGAATTAAAGAAAGGAGATGGGGACCAATGTAAATAAATAAACGGAGAACAATGAAGCAATGATGAGGAGAATGGAAGACAATTGAAGGTAGAATGGAAAGTCTGACACAGTTGTGTTGCCCTGTGCTACATGGGTGCTGCAGGCATTGTGCACCCACTAAATAAATGATCCTGTCGGACCCTGATAATACTGCCTTACCCTGACAGTATTACAAACATGAGAAACATAGAAGTACTTGTAATTCATAATTATCAAAGTTTAACATTCTGGATGGGCTGACACTTCACCCAACCCAACATGGTGATAATAAAACATATACCCAAAGCCTGCACCGAGTAACACTTTCACACTTACCGTGTATGTGATCCTGCCCTCCGTGTTCTTCCAACACATGTCTGCTCCTAGGGAGCGTTTTAATCTTAACTAAGATCCGTTCTCCTAAAAGACCCATGAGGGGTATGTAATGTGGCAGGCGATTATGGGAGTACAGTAGAGCTCACACACCTAAAGGCCTGTGCACATTCCATGCAGCGCTTTGTGGACGTGAGTCTTTTCTTTGCTATTGGCGGCCAATAAACACGTATGAAAGCATTTTACACAAGCCCAAAGGATGGCTCTATTGTTAATGAGCATAAGAGCTATTACATTAATGTTCCCATGGTGTTCGGCAGGAGTGTATCAAAGAGGCATGGAATAAGGTTGTGTGCCAAGTAGTGCAGAAACGGAGAAAAAGCTCATTATGTACAATACATTATTACACGATGACAGTATTCAGGTGTATTATTTAGACACGTAATACTATAAACACGGATGTTGAGGAAAGAATTCACGCCGAATCCGAATGCATCTCACTCCTGGGTTTTTCAGATGTATAATGTTATAATGTTTGGGGAAATAATATAACACGCACATAACCATGTTATTTTGTAATACATTAATGCCATGTTAGTTACACTCAATGTTTAGTGCAAATCATGGCTTGTAATACAAACATACAAGCAGCATATTTGTGTATCTACACCCAGAAAACATCCTGGCCGTATATATTAGGACAATAAATACTGTGTTTTAAAAACCACCTTCGAGTGTATTGGTTTAATAAAGCACAACAAGTGCACATAATTAAATATTAAAATCACATACTGCTCCAACACATTACCGAGAAAAGGCCTAATGAGTATGGGTCTATTCTGACCAAAAATCGCTACCTGAGAAAGCAGGCGTCAGAAATATGACTGCAGGTATTCTACTTAATCAGTCAATCTAAATGTACATGTTTTGTTACCTTCTGCTTAAGGAGAGGGCAGCATATTTGCTGCAAAAGCAAATATGGAACATAATGTCACAATCTAATCACCGCGGCTAATGGATATACTTGCCTATTCTGCATGTCATCAATTAAAGGCATTAGCTAACATTGGGGATCCTTGCGGGTTAGGATGTAGTTTGGCGGTAAACCCATGGAATTACTGCCAAAATCATTTACCACTACCAGCACTCAGTTCTGTCCAATTACCACATGGTTATGTAGTGGCACAGCAGCCTAATTCCCAAGTGTTGGTGTCCATAGAACTCCATGGGGATGTTTGCAGAATTACTGTGAACATTAGCCAGCGGTCATTGCTGTGATTTTGGGCATCAACATCCAGCACAATATTGGTGGTGGTTTCCCCTCTTCATTACCAAATCTCATATGACGGCTGCGCATTACTGCAGCAGTTAAGTTGTGGTAACAGAATTCCTGCCACTTTATCACTTTTTTTACCACTCTGGTGTTATGCGTAATGAGGCCCAATGTGCCATAATGTTGCTTAAAGTTACATTCAATAATGTGTACCTGCATGGATACATAAGGCTTCATAACGAGTTTGGGGGTAATCGTAAAAAGTGGATGTAACACAATGAACAAAAGGCGTAAATTAAACTACAGGGACTTTCTGTGGTACTGTGTGAGCCCGAGTTACTGAACTGTCCCTACAATTGTTATCAAATTACTATGTCCCCTTCAAAGTTTTTCCAAGTATCAGTTTGTGTGAAAAACCAAACCTGCTTTGCTACACACAATCCACATCAATACAATTCTCAAAAGTCAGACTGAATTATCCGACGCATTTCACACCCAGAGATCCATGACAAGGGAATGTTTCTGCATGAATGTGTTTCAACAACTCTGACTGCCTACAACTGTGACATGCATGATGCATTTTTTCAAAGGAAAACTACACCAATACGCCAACAATAACAGGTGGTCATTCTGCCTAAACCGGTGCAATTTGCACCTGTAGTTGTAGGTAAGTGCATTCAAGTGATTACAATGAAGCCACAGGTGCAGCTAAGTGCATCCAACATGATATTTAAGGACATATAACACCCACACATTTCCCAAGCACACCTCCAGGCAACATGCAGGCCTTACATGATCTGGACAACAGCATCCACAACCTGGTACTGTTCTTTGACTCACAAAAGCATAATGCACAGCAGTCAAGCACAGCAGCAGAGCAAAGGCAGGCGAGGCGCGTGATGAGTGTGATGAGTACCGTGCCAATTCCTTATGTCAGAACTTCCACTCCAGCTCTGAGCAATGCACACTTATTCCCCCGGCATTGGCGGATCTGGGACACTGTCACAGACCTGAGTCACCTAATTCAGCCAGACCTGCACAGCAGGATCCACATTAGGACTAACATCCCGTCTATGCTGAAGCTGGTGGTAGTCCTGCATTCCATGCAACAGGCACCTTTTAGCAAACTGTGTGAAGGCTGCATGGAGTGGTACAGCCAAAATTCCTCAACGGGCTGGTGCAAGTGCTGGATGCCCTCGTGAGACATGCACTGAATCACATCCCCGGCCACTGTGCCTCAGCTCAGATGGATGCCATAAAGGCATGTTTCTCTGCCACAGCCCACTTCCCCAATGTTGCTGCAGCCTTGAATGGTACCCTTGTGGAATGTGTGCCCCCCGCCAGGCTGTAGTGGTTTTGGTATTCCATAACTTGAAACAGTACCATTCCATGGACATACAGATGACGTGGGATGCTGAGCTGAGCTCCTGCTCTACCTGATTTCCAGCACTCTACCAGGATAGATGAACACCCATAAAGGATTGCATGTAAGTGGCCACATGGCAATGGTGCACATACCCCCGCATGTGTACACTTATTCCCCAGGCTCAGAGAATGATGCAGGATGCCACATGCCCACACCGGGAGCATGTGCATATGGAAGGGAAGGACACATCCAACATCAAGGTATACCACGGATTATAAAATATTGGTTGAAACAGAAAATGATCCACCAGAGAAAACCTGCAGTACGGCTGCTGTGCATGTGCTGTAGGATTGGGATGGAAAAAAATGGAAATCATACCACAAAGTGAATAATATTCAGAAACACACCCAAGATGATCCGCTGCACCCAGCACGCAGTAGTCCGCAGTACATGAGCAGTAAGGCCAGAAGAGTAAATCAGAATGAACAATACATCCCAAAAGGAAAATCACACAGCAACAAGCAAAAGATGAACCACTGCATCAAAGAGACAGACGCTTTAAAGTTCTCTTTCCTCTTTGCGCACATCGGTATGTCACTCACCCCCTGTAATACTCACTTCGAAGGGCCTGTCATTCTCAGCCATTCTCAGTGTTACATTTCTCCATAACTCACTTGAAGTCTTCAGGGCGCATGCTCGCTTGCTTTAAAGAGTTCCGTTGTCCATGCTCCAACGCATGTGTTCCCTTAGTTATCAAACCTTTATTGTCTGCTCTCATTTTAACAACTTCCGATGTATCTACTGCTTTTTTTCCTACTACCATACACAATATTTTTCCCCTTTGGCAAACACTCTGGGTCAGTCCAATGTGGTCTGCTTCTGGCCCGTTTTGCTATAACCAATGACACGTACATGTCTAAAACCTTTAGTGGATACTGATCTGATTGACATAAGATGGCTTCTTATGAAAGCATCATTTCTTTGCTCTGTGATGGAGGTGAGACCTCTCTAGCTAGGTAGGGCGAGTTGACATTGTTCCTATTAGTAGATGGTGCAGTTGATACATTAGACTCTCCTTTAGATATACCTTATTTCTTCACCAGTGTCTAAGCTAATGTTAGTGAACTGGGATCACACTCTGGTCTTTCATTTATCACAACTGTATTAATATAGCGCGCGTCATTAGGACTCACTAAAGCATAACCAGTATGACTTTGGATATTTTCTTCCTCGTGTTTGAGAGCAGCTGCTCTGTCTTCCTTTGTTCTTCCATTGCATGCTCTAGTGCCTAAGTTGATTCATAATTGGGCAACCAGTGGAGACCATGTGTCTTTTCTTTTGGGCTTGCACGCTACTAGATCTGGACAATTCCCATCATGGTCGTCTTCCTTAGGTCATCTCCAGTCACACCTAATTGTACAAACTGTAAATAGAAATCATCTAGGATTACTTATACCAACCATGGATCATTAGACATATCAAAACCCACTTCCAAAGGAGGTCTTCCATCATCACCATGATTGCCATACCTACTTTCCCTTCAGGTCTGCTATACCAATTGGCTACTAAAAGCCTAATCTCAGAAAAGAGGGTTAAATATTAAACATGATTGCCAGATTAATTAGTTGACAAAATATATAATATGTGCATTCAGATTTATATTAATCCAGGTTGTTATGTGGCAACAATCTGTCCACCTCTTCTAGATTTGACGATCTCTCGTTCACAACAGATGCCAAAGGATAAACTCCCTCTTCTCCCATTTTAGGTAGAGCAATGTCTAAACATGCTTGGGAAAAGACTTTGCATCCAGTAGAAGTCTTCTTGTGGGCCATAACTGTAGCCTGAAACCACTGTTGTTAGTAGCAAAATAGGAATTTGGAGGCACTGCCTTCTTTGGCAGGTATGGTGCGACCTACATAAATGAGTCGTCCAGAGGCAGATGTCTGTACTCTATATATAACAAGCCATTAGTTATATGCAGTTCTTAAATCTGATCCGAACACAGTCCGAGTGACAGTCTTTAAGAAGGCTGCAATGATTAGCTTCTGTCATATCATCTCTGATGATGGAACAACATCCTTTTGTCTCTCAGATACAGAAAATGCATTTATTTCACAATGGGTCTATTTTCTCTTGTATACCCAGTGTGAGTGCATGAAAACAAAACCTTAGAACTATTACGTTGGAGTTGACTTACATTCTGCTTTGGTAGGTTATTTATATATTTAGATCCCTGCCTTTTCCACCGACGTAACTGATTTGATTTAAATCGCCTCTCATAGAATGACCATTGTGAGAAGCCTTTTTGTGATTTCCGGAGTTGATTTCTGTATATTAGCAGTCGGTTTTGCTTTTAAAAACATTGCACATCACTTGTCCCTCGTTAATGCATTTAAAATAGAGACCTTTAGTTCGAGTTTAGTTTTTTGTTCATTCCCTTCGTGTTTTTTTTTTCTTCTTGATTATGGGACATACTTTAGGAACAGGCTGATTAGGTGTTACAAATTATGGAGTGAGAGTTTGTGTTTCCGAGGACCTGCAGTCGATCATTGAACCCACACCAAGGAGGTTCATCTATTACTCCAACGGATATTTAGGGGTAATTCATAGAATTCAGCTCACAAGTGGCACATGCGGCTGGCGCACAGTGTGCGCGTTTGACAATCTGCGCCAGCCGCGTGCGCCAAAATCCATTTCCGCACACAGCGTATTCATGGATTTTAACATCCATTACCAGCCGTGGCGCAGAGTGGCGCAGCGACACTGCAGCAGCGCCAGTTACGCCCCCAACCCCTCCCCGTGCGCCATGTACGGCGCACAGGCCAGTGGATCAGCATACAGGTCCCCAACCATGAAAACGCCTGTAAAACTCCCCGCGCACCCCTCCGAATACACGTGGGGAGAATCACACGCAATTGGCCCTGTGCGAGCGGGGTACGTTTATTACTGGGGTTCGGGGGGAGTTTCACACGCGATTGGCCCTGTGCGAGCCGGGTAAGTGTATTACTGGGGTTCCCGCGAAGTTTCACACGCGATTGACCCTGTGCGAGCGGGGCACGTGTTTTACTGGGGTTCGCGGGGAGTTTCACACGCGATTGGCCCTGTGCGAGCGGGGTACGTGTATTAAGAGGGTTCGCGGGAAGTTTCACACGCGATTGGCCCTGTGCAAGTGGGGTACCTGCATTACTGGGGTTCGCAAATAGTTTCACATGCGATTGTCCCTGTGCAAGCGGGGTACATGTATTACTGGGGTTCGCAGGGAGTTTCACACGCGATTGGCCCTGTGTGAGCGGGGTATGTGTATTACTGAGGTTCGCAGGAAGTTTCACATGCAATTGGCCCTGTGCAAGCAGGGTACATGTATTACTGGGGGTTCACGGGAAGTTTCACACGCGATTGGCCCTGTGCGAGTGGAGTACCTGTATTACTGGGGTTCGTGGGGAGTTTCACACGCGATTGGCCCTATGCGAGCAGGGTACGTGTATTACTGGGGTTCGCAGGGAATTTCACACGCGATTGGCCCTGTGCGAGCGGGGTACATGAATTACAGGGGTTCACGGGAAGTTTCACACGCGATTGGCCCTGTGCGAGCGGGTATGTGTATTACTGGGGTTCACAGGGAGTGTCACATGCGATTGGCCTGTGCGAGTGGGATACGTGTATTACTAGGGTCCACGAGGAGTTTCACACGCGATTGGCCCTGTGCGAGCGGGGTACGTGTATTACTGGGGTTCGCAGGGAGTTTCACACGCGATTGGCCCTGTGCGAGCGGGGTGCGTGTATTACTGGGGTTCGTGGGGAGTTTCACACGCAATTGGCCCAGTGCGAGCGGAGTACGTGTATTATGGGGGTTCACGGGAAGTTTCACACGCGATTGGCCCTGTGCGAGGTGGGTACGTGTATTACTGGGGTTCACAGGGCGTTTCACACACGATTTCGCTGTCAGAGCGGGGTACGTGTATCCAGTGGGGTGCGCGTGGAGTCCCACACGTGAATTGGCAGTGTGGGTCCTCCCAGGTGTGCCCTCTACCCCCTCCACGGCCCCTGCAGGCAGCCCACACCACAGGGGACTACCCAGCACCCCTGGTCATGTCCCGCATCCAGCCCATCCATCATGGGCATGCCCCACATGTCACCTTGCACTAGTGATCACCAACTCATGTCCCCCAGCACCCCCGCCCCCAGCAGTGAGGTGCACCTGCCAGCAGGCCCCGACTCATGTCCCCCAGAACCCCAACCCACCCAGCAGTGAGGGGCACCTGCCAGCAGGCCCCGACTCATGTCCGCCAGAACCCCCACCCACCCAGCAGTGAGGGGAACCTGCCAGCATATCCCGACTCATGTCCCCCAGAGCCCCCACCCCCCCACCCCCCAGCAGTGAGGGGCACCTGCCAGCAGGCCCTGACTCATGTCCCCCAGAACCCCTACCCCCCAGCAGTGAGGGGCACCTGCCAGCAGGCCCTGACTCATGTCCCCCAGAACCCCCACCCCCCAGCAGTGAGGGGTACCTGCCAGCAGGCCCCGACTCATGTCCCCCAGAACCCCCACCCCCCAGCAGTGAGGCTCATGTCCCCCAGTACCCCCACCCACCCAGCAGTGAGGGGAACCTGCCACAGGCCCTGAACCATGTCCCCAGAACCACCACCCCCCAGCAGTGAGGCTCAGGCTCCGACTCATGTCCCCCAGCACCCCCACCCCCCAGCAGTGAGGGGCAGCTGCCAGCAGGCCCCGACTCATGTCCCCCAACACGTCATCATGATCCACAATCATGGGCCTCATGGCCTCCCAAATCCCACCGCACGCCACCCCTGTGCAAAGACCCAACCAAGTATCCCATCCCCCACATTGAAATGCAACCCAAATGGCAACAATGTACATCAACACATGTCTGTCACACACACACAATGGGTGCTGGTGATTCTGAAAACCTACACCGTGACATGCATGAAACCAATGAGAAAATACCACACATCAAAGAAATAAACCAAAATGTATTGAACACAAAAAGAATGTAATCAAATGAAAACATGAAAAAAATGTTTGAAAAAAAGATGAAATGCAGCATGTCCAAAACACAAAAAGAAAAACATGAAGTCTGAATTCAAATAAATCGAAATGAAAATGTGTCCAAAGTCTCCTGCCACCAAATCAAATCCAAAGGAAACGGAAACAGGCAAATCCATTGCTCCATGGTGAGAAAAATAATAATAGATAAATGCACTGTTCAACTATGTACAAAGAAGTAATCCAGGGTCCATGAGCCTAACGAATGAAACAAAACCTAGCAAAAAAACGACCTAATAAAGAACTATATACAAAAAGGCGGGGCATAGTGCAAGTGCCCCAAATGAATGAAAAAGATAAAGGAAACCTAAAACTACAAACTATATTCAATGGCGGCGGGCTAGTCCGACAGCTCACTTCCCGATTTCCCAGGCCAGGGCATCATCGAACTCCTGCTCGCTGTCCTGGAGGCGGTCCTCTTCCATGTCCCCGAGGGTTCGCTGGGAAAATACCATGTTGGACTCCAACTCCCTGCGAATGGCCTCGAGGCACTCGACCCGCCTCAGTGCCCTCCACATGGAGTTCTCCATCCTGACCATCGTGAGCCGTGCCTCTTCTGCCCGCCTCCGCTCCGCCTCTATACGCCGGCCCAACCGCAGCCACACGGAAGACACACCCATTCCAGGGTTCTCCTGCCCTCTGGCCGATGCCTGCCCCTCTGATGTCGATGGCCCCAAGCCATCATTGTTCCCACCTAGAGCCTGCTGCTGCTGTCCATTTTGCCTGTCTGATGATGCCTGCACATCCTCCATCAGCTGGTCTCCAGTTGTTGTGGTGTCCACCCCTGCTGGCTGCCGACTCCCGACTGTGGCAGGGATGGGATCTCCACCAAGCTGGCTGTGTTGGTCAGGCCAGGTCCACAGGGGGCCCTGGTGGAATCTGGGCCGGAAGACAGCAGGGAGAACGACTGGCGCATAGTCTCCACAGAGGAGGAGAGGTCTGCCAGAATGCGTGACACATGTAGGAACCCACTGACCAGGGCCCCTCCCAACAGTGCCACGTCACGACGCTGCTGTTCATGATGGCGTGCATGCTCTGCCCAGGAAGCACGCACGTCATCACGAATGTCACACGTGCGCAATGCGACACCAACCAGGAAGGAGCCCATACGGTCGTGGGACCCCTCGTCCACAAGTAGTGGAGAGGCAGATGACGTGGAACTCCCCCCTACCTGCAGACGGGCGTGGGACGGGGCATTCTTGCTGGTGCATGGTGGTGCAGTCACAGGGTCAAGGACAGCGACATGTACAGGCCCCTCTGTGGTGACCTGTGCTGCCTCCTGACCCTGGCCCTGGACTGCACAACTTGCACCAGTGGTACTACCCCCACCATGCCCCATGTGCAGCTCAGTAGCGGGCTCCTCCTCCTCTGTGGAGACCACCAACCTGGATGTCTCCACACCGTCTTCCGCCATTGCAAGCCCCTATGGGGCTCACCCGGCCCTTCCGCTACAGCCGTAGTGGCAGACGCGGCACCAGTCCCCTTGCTCCCGGATGATGGCAATTCCTGGGAAGGTGGCTGGGCCTTGTGATGCTGCCCGGTGGAGGCATCCCCGCCGCTTGGCTCCACCCTTCTTCACTTGACGCTGCATAGAAGAAGACATAGAACACAAGCATCAAGGTACAGTACAATATTCCCCTAGACAGGAAGCAATAACACATGAGTGGCTCTGTCAAATGTCACTTCCATCCTGTCCCTCCACAACACATGGGTGAATGCACGCAACACATATGCAGAAACAGGCACGGCGCCTGCAATCAACATCAGCATCCATGTACAAGGGCCTCTTTTAACCAAAATGTTGCCTTCAAACTCACACGAATCATGGCTCACACTGATCCCATGCACACACATCACCGGAGGGTCATGCATCATGGCTTGTACAACACAGACACAGTGGATAGACACAGTGGATACAACGGTGACCGCACTGCATGAGTGAATCTACACATCATCACGGACATGTGTCATGCATCCATGGCGTTTCAAAGTCACACACACTTCTCAGACACACACACATGTGCACCATACATGTACATGAGAGCAGCACCCATCCCTCACGCCCCCTCCATGTCCAAGAACAGAGACTGGCATGCATTCATGTGTGCATTCCGCATACAGCTCCCCATGTTGCATTGGAACACATGCACCATCCATGTGGTTCACACATTACATTACTGGTCTCACATGCATGACCATGATGTCCCTGCACACACACATCCATACATGGCCTATGTCACACATACAGGCACGTATCAGACTACCAGCACACTGCAACATGACCTGTCTCACACAGCAATGCTTGGCCACTTACCGCACAACTCCAGACGGGTCTGCCTCCGCGTTCCAGGACCCTCATCTGGATGTTGCTCATGCTGACCCAGCCCCCCTCCGTGAGGCGCCGGGCCTTGAGGAGGGTCTTGGACCTGAAGTCCTCCCAGTGCTTCCGGACGTGCTTGATGTCGCGGGTTGCCACCCCCTCCGCATTGATGGCAACCACTGCATCCTCCCAGATCCTCTCCCGTCCTTCCTTGTTGGCGTGTGATGTTCCGAAGAGGGCATCATAATCCCCCAGGACATGCTCCACCAGGACACCAACTTCCTTCTCACTGAAGCTGGTGGCCCTCTGCCTCTTCTCAGATGGTGTTTGCCCCGACATGGCGACCCCCGAGGCAGGTGTGGGTGGGCAACTGGGACCTGGGGCTGGGCTGTGGAGCGATAGTATCCCAGTCGGGAGTCTTCTGTTCCAGCAGGGGTGGACACAGCAACTGGACCCCTGCAGATGGCTGACATGCAGGCACCAAATAGCAGGGCACATGGGCAGCAGGCAGACAGCAGCAGATGGCTGGTGGGAGCGTGCTCGGGGCTCTTGGGGTCAGAAAAATGGCCTTTTGGGCAGGAGCGTGGTCTTCCATGTGCTTTTGCATGGCCAGCTTGATACGGAGTGATTTGGCATGTAAAAAAGGTGCACATCAGCGTGAAATCCGAGGAAAGGCCCTTAGCGTGTAAACGCGTAAGTGACCTTACGTGCGCGTGCATTCCCCGCAACACGGGTGCATTGTGATTCAGCACGTGAGAAAACTGCACTTCACCCATGCTACTGGAGGAAAGGGCCTTAGCGCGTAAGCGGGTAAGTGACGTTGCACGTGTGGGCTGGCTTAAAAGATACGAGTATCACGCTATTTTCTTGTACGTGCTTTTTGTCGAGAGCGAGCGGGTGTTTTTTGTACTTCTTGTCGGTTCACAACATTTCCAGTTCGTACTCCCTGTTTCCTCAGACTGCGTTCTTTTCTTCTTTTGGCGGGGGTGTTGCCAACGCGCACACGCACGTCTTTTTCACGTTCTTTTTGAAGGCAGACGGTGAGTCGCGCACGTATTTTCAACTGTGGTTGCCTCCGTGTGTCGCATATCCCAGGCTGCGTGTAACACGCCTACGCTTATTTTTGTCTTTCTGGGTGCCACAGTGTAGTGCGGGTTCATTTTTCCATGCACGTGGCCTACCAGGGGTTGCATGCACGTGTACGTTTGTTTTTGGGGTACCTGTGCATTGCGTGACCCGTCATCTTCCCCCAGGCGTCACATCCAGCCTTGCTAGAACACCACGGTACGAATTCCATCTAGTACCCTACCCCTTTTACCCCAATTGCCCAGGAAAATTGTTTACTGCAACTCCCATATGCACAACAACATCAGTGCCATGGTTGGGAGGCGACCAAGCAGTAAGGGAGGCAAAGGTGGCCGACCTCCAAAATGTGGGCGAGGTCAGCGCAGTAGGGGAAGTGGCCAGGATTTGCAGGGTGCCAGGACACCTATGCGCCCCCCCAATGGTTGTGGGAAACGTAGCTGACACCATCCCAGCTCAGCCCTTGTTGGACCGGCCCATTTTGTCACCTGAACCGGCACAGGATGACTCCCAGGCTGACTTCCAGGTCAGCAAGTTTAATCCACGTGTGGCGGTGAAAGTTGCTGTCACCAGGCCACGTGGATCTGGAGCAGCAATGTCATCTGCTGCACCAAGTAGCTAGGGTGGGGAGGCTGCAGGGGCAGCTGCAGCTCAATCCACCCCAGCTCTGTGTCTCCCAGCCTGGACAGTGTCGGTCCAGGTCCATCACACCGACGTTGGCCCTGCCGATATCACCCTGCAGCCAATGCCTGCACCAAGACCTATGGTCATTGTGCCTTTACAGGCTTCTAGTACCCAGTCCACCTGCGCTTCTGCCCCTACTGACCAGAGCAGCGTAAGCCAGTCAGGATCCGCACCACCTTTCAAGAAGAAGGCTGAGACCCCAGACACGGATACACACTCCGGCATGTCAAGGAAGCCTAGCTTCAATGACGCCGAACTTGATGCACTTGTGGCCTATGTGTCGTCACTTAGCCGCGAAATGTTGGTGACTGCAGGCTGTAAGACTATGCCTGCTCAACGTAGGGCCCACTGGCAGACCATCGCGGACCACATTAGTGCCCTTGGATTTGTGAGGCGCACAGCTGATGATTGCTACAAGCGGTGGAATGACCTGAAATGCAGAGCAAAGAACAAGCTGGCTTCCAATTATGCCTCTACTCTGGTGACTGGCGGTGGGTCTCCACCAGAGGACGACCAACTCACTGAACATGAGTCTGTTGCTGGAACCTTCATCACAGAGGAACAGATCCAAGGCATGGGAGACCTACCAGATTATGAGGCATTGTCCGTTGAGTGCCCATGCAGGTGTGTGTAATCCATGTGTATGTTTCTTGGGTGATGTGTAATGATTGAGTGCCAGGTGAGGGTGTGTACTCCTGAGTGGTATGGGTCACCCATGTGCTCCCTCCAAACCATTCACCAGCCTTGGGTTTGGGTATGACAGTATCCCTTCTGACCACAGTAGCCAATTAGCACCACATTACTGCAGTTGCCCTTGAACTGTCATCTTGCAACAACATTGTTCTGATTTTTCAGTGTTCATTCAGCCTGATTGTTTCAATCCTCCCATTTTTGCAACACATTTTTCTGCCCTAATGCCACATATGTGACATGCTTCTGTCATAGATTACAACCCACATGTATTACCTTGTTATGGGAATGATTTGACCATTCAGGCTGATTGAGTAAGGGCCTGCTCACATTAATTTTTGGACCCTGTTTGAATGCTGAGCATGACTGTTGTGTTCTGTCATGTTGAAGTGACCAACCATTGATGTATCCATCTGCCTGCCATTACTGTATTATTGCACACTGGATGTGTTGCAGTGTGTGGCACATGCATATTTTGTCACACTATTTTGCATTTTTCATCTCATCATGTCCATCTCACATGGATGGGTGACAGTACTCATTCACTGACATATGGCTGTACCCGTCAAATGTACCAAGGCTATGCTATGTGCCATCTGTGTGCTGGCATGTGCCATGTATGTGGATTGCCCATGCCACTCACAGGCTAATATGTGATGACAGTGCTATCCAGCATGCAGCACATGTGTTGATTTTCCATCTTGGAGTCCTCAGTGTCTGCTTTTTGCCCCCCCTTCCAAATCATTGACAGTGCATGCATGCCAAGGTTATGCTCATGTGGGACATGTGTTATTCATGTACTGGATCTCTGGCTTGTCAGGCCTATGTGTGTGCTATGGTGCTCAGGCCTGTTTCCATTTGTTGTCTTTCATGTTTTTGCAGGTGATGACGCGCTTGATGCTGTAGAGGTGGAGGAGGTGGTGCAGACCCAGGAGGAATCTCAGCCACGACCGGGCACCAGTGGAGGACGTGATGTGGTGGTGGGTGAAAACCCAATCCTCCTGCAGACCATACTGTCCAGGGGTTTCTCTGGGTGCACCTTCCCAGACCTCTATGATTCAGGTGCTGAATTGGATGATGAGACTTATATGCTGTTGCAGGTGAGTGTTTCTGGCAGGGATGCTGTTCTGTCCAACCCACCTGCACCAGGGGTAGACCCCTCTATGGGGATGTCAGTGTTGGTAACTCCGCCTTTGGCAGTTACGGATGCAGGGTCACACCCCACAACATCTGATCCTGTTCCTGGGCCAGCAGATCAGAGGGGCAATGCGGTCCTGCAGCCTCAAGCAGTGCCAGCACAGCAAGGTTTAGATCGCCTTGCCCCAAACAGGTGTGGTGCCCGCCGACGCGGTGGCTGTACGCCACCAGGCAATACTGTATGGGAAAACTCCATGTACGGTATAGCAGCACAACAGGGAGCATCGGTTGAAATGATGGCTCAGACAATGGAGAGGGTGGCCACTTCCATTCTCCCCCCTGAAAGGCAGATGGAGCTCCAACAGCATGCAACAGAGTCCATTTGCCAATCACACAGGGAGGACATTTTGGCGTCCAACAGGGACCGATGGGTGGCACTGGAGACTCTGCACAAAGCCATATCTGTAGTGTCCCAGGGTCACAGGGAAGCCCTGAGGTTAGAACACCATTTTCTCAGGGAGAATCTGGTTGAACTTGAGGCTTCCCGAAATTTTAGGGCAGAACAGCAGCTGGAACAGCTCACACGTTCACTCTTAGCTGAGCTGCAGGCAACTCGTGAGGAGATCCGGGCATCACGCGAGGCCATGCGTGCAGAAATGCAGGCAACCCGTGAGGTGCTGCATGGGGATCTCCGTACTATCATCCTCCAGAACCAGACCTTCCACACCCGCATGCTTGCTGCCATGGAGGACCATACCAGGGCTTTGCGTGGGCTGCCTCCCATAACACCGCCACCTCCTGATGTAGTAGCAGAGGGTGAAGAGAGCGACAGCAGTTTTCCCACATTGGCGTAGCTGTGCAGGCCATGAGCCCATGGAGGTATTTTTTTTTTCCGCAACATCCACGCAGGTGGGTGTTGGTGTGCACCCTGTCCTCGAACCTCCTGGGCGCCCCTCCCTCCCCCTCGCCCGCACATGGCCTTTTTTTTATTTTTTTTTATTTTTTTTTTACAGTGTGTTGCCTTGTGTGGCTCCTGTGAGCATCCACTGTGTATTCCAGCTGGGCACATGCAGGCTTGTCCTGTGTTTTGGATAGATGCTTGGGTTACTGACACACACAGCCCTCCTGCTTCCCCTTTCCATGGGCTTGCAAAGGATGTGACCAAGTGACAGTGACTTACACAGTGACATTGGGCTCCAATGAGCTGTGTGGGCAGTCTGTGGTCAAAACTGTGTGGACATCCCTAGTGGGGATTGTTGTTGTATTGAACACTGCATGGTGTATTGATATGTGCTTGTGCATCCATGTCTTCCTCCTTATTCACAGGTACTTTCTTCATGTCTTCACAAGGCTGTCTCCTTTGCAGATGCAGTTCATGTTGTATGCAGTACACTGACACATTTGCCTGACAGCAACCCTCTGCAGTTGTAAGGGGTCGATGTGCTGGCTTATTCAGGTTGTAAGACTTGCACTACTTTGATTTTGTACTGTCATATTTTGCCACTGTTTCATCCTGTGTTGCTGTATTGTGTTCCTGGTAAGCATTTGTTCATGTGTGCTGTTTGTTATTGATTACTGGGAGCATATTGTCTGTGGCCTGTATCCATTTGGGACAGTGCACTTTGTGACACTTGTGTCATGTGTTGTGCATTCATTTGTTTGGTTTCACATTGCATGACATGCCATGGTGTGTTGGGTAGCTGAGATGGGGAGGGGTTGGGTGACATGGCAGTATTTTCATGTTATATTTTGCAAGGGGGTAGTCATTCATGCAGCATAAATGTGTGCCTTTTTGTGACACAGCATTGGTTGTCTTTCAGTAGGTAGGGATGCACACAATGTAACACTTCCAGGTGACCAATCTCAGGCTGGTATGGTTGTGACAGTTGACTGTCCCTTATGTCATCATCATTGATTGTCAGCTGGTATGTGCCAGGGCTGTGTGCATTCCACAGGGGTGTGATTTTAGGTGAAGTAATTAGCCACCAGCTGCTTACGGGCTGCCTCACCATGTGCCCCTTCCCCTCCCATGTGCAGTGGCCGTGCATGTGGATGGGGATGTGGGGGCACCACCATGTCCACCCGCAGGCCCCGGCGTGTTGAAACGTTGTGCAGGACACATGCTGCCACTATGATCCTGCACACTACTGGGGGCGCATACAGCAGCTTCCCACCAGAGCGGTCAAGGGAACGAAAGCGTGACTTGAGCACTCCGAATGTGTGCTCCACTATGCCCCGGGTTGCAATATGGGCTGTGTTGTATCTTACCTCTGGTGGTGTGGTGGGGTTCCGAATTGGCGTCATCATGTGGGTGCTCAGAGGGTAGGCACTGTCCCCTGGGGAGGTGATGATGGGTATCATTAGTGGGGCTGTGACATTACTCGGTATCTGACATGCATGCATGTGCAGAGGCATTTATACTCACCAAGCAGCCATGCATCGCCATGCCGCCCAGCTTCTACGTCCCGGTTTACGGGTGACATTCTGAAAATGAAACTGTCATGGGTGGACCCTGGATAGTTGGCATATACTGAGGTGATGATTCCCTTGGCATCACATACTACCTGCACGTTGATGGAATGCCAGTGCTTGCGGTTTCTATAGATATGCTCAGTTGCCCTGGGAGGACGTAGAGCCACATGGGGGCACTTTGGGGAAGTGTGCCACCCTGTAAAAGTCCTGGACGGCAGCCTGCCTTTTTGCAGGTGTTCTGGGCATGTATATGTGCCTGCGGACTGAAGAGCGTGCAGTCATGATGGCCAACACCAGGTGTAGGCAGCGTGACTGCGTGGCCTGTGACACCCCCCCTCTATGGCACTTGTCCACTGAAATGAACCAGTGGCCAAGAAGTGCAGTACATTGAGCACCTTTTCCAAGGGGCTCAGTGCTTGGGAGCGCAGGGTGGGTGATGTGAGGTCATCCTCCCACTCACTCACTAGGTCGAGTATTATGTGTGGTGGGAACCTGTACCTCCCATACACCTGATCATTAGGCATCCCAAAAAGGCTGGTCCTGGGTGGGCCTGGCTATCCTCCTCCTCCTGCGTTGTCCCACGACCACTGCTGCGAGGAATGGTATATTCATTGTAGAGTCTGAGCTTGTTTGTTGTTTGCGTGCATTTTTATGCTGCGCGGGGCCGTACACGCCTGCTTCCTGCTGGCGTACGTGTTTCTGGATTAGCGTGTCTTTTTTTTGGCACACGATTTTCCCCTGTTCGATTCCATGAATACGTGTTGTAGGCGCACGTGTGGGCGTTCCGCGCATTTGCCTCCTGTACTTCCCCCGTAATGCCCACATTTTCACGCGTTGTTCCCCATTCTGCGTATTATGCCCCGTGTTCCGCCTACTTTTGTTGTGTGCGCTGCGCTATGTGCGCTTTCGCTGTGCGTGTAGCACACGCCGTTTGATGACGTGTGCGCCCGCGTGCGCCACGCAGGAATTGAGCACACATCCCAGGATTTACACGCGCACGGACGTCCATGAATTGATGTGTGCGACTTTCGCACGCTTGCGCTGCGATTCACACGCTTTCGCACACTTGCGCGGCGCACATTAATTCCATGAATTGGCCTCTCAGTGGGATAACACACTTTGGAAGGTTAGTATTAGAAACTTCAGGAGCATTTAAGTCAGTCTCTGCATTAATAGAGCTGCCATCAATGTAGAAACCGTTACAACCTACTACAATATGAATCTCAACTGGGATAATATAACATTTCCCCTATATTTGATGACATGACTTAGGGATTTCAAAATAGAATAATGAATCTTCTTCATTTAATTTAGCCACTGTAGATGGACATTTAGTAAACTGTGCCGGCTCATTTCCTATAAACCGCAACTCTTTACTAGACCCCCTAGCTTAATTGAGAAAATGTAAGTTTTGTTTGTAAAAAACATGGGTTTTTGTCTTTTGGTTTATTGGAGCTAGGCCCCATCACATAATATGAAGGCTTATCCAGAAGGAGGCAAACATTTGAAGGCGACTTCAAAGAAGCATTTTTCCTCATATTTAGTCCTTCCAGGAGTTGTTAAATGTCAATTATTAGTATATTACCTCTTGTATCGAGGCCCTAGTGGTTAAAGTTCTTTTCTGGGACTGTTCCTGGGGAACGGTTTCCTCCTTCCTTTTTTCCATCGTATAAAGTTAATCAGATTAAGCCATCCAGGTTGTAACTTATAAACAAGTAAATAAGTAATTAAAATAATAGTCACAATTTAAATTAGAGCAATATCAATGTCTTGCTACCAAACAGAAGCACCAAGGACTCAAGGTGCTGTGCAACTATGTGAGTATGTTCAAAACAAGTGTGACTCTAAAGGTAAGAGAGTGTACAAAAGGCCCTGCCGCCCCATGAGTATAGGGGTGAGAAACAATACAAGCTGAGGCAAAATCTATAAAACAATCAAAGTATTCATGTACATCATTATTATTATTGTATTTATTGAGTGTGGTCCTAGCTTCGAGAAGCAACACAGCGCTTTACAGAGGGATACACATATACAGATACATAACAGAGCACTTTACAGAGGTATACAACAGTATAGATGCAGAACAGAGGGGAGTGGGATACAGAGGGGCATGGAGAAGGGGTACAGCTGTACCTGTATCTGCACTAAAGTAGTAGCTAGTTTGAATGACACTAGTAGGGATCCAAAGTAGACTGTAGAAAGCACAAGTAGTGTGCTTTAGGTAGTATATGTTCATGCGTACCAAGGGAGGGACTCACTACACTGATAGGGCAGATGAAATTATAAGTAGATAAGGGTGCAGTATACATGGGCAGGGAAACCAATATATGGCAGATGTATAAGCCAATTTTAATGTGAACAGATGCAAATAGAAGTCGCCAACATGGAGACAAGAATACAGAATTACAGCCAATTTCCTAACATAAAGTCTGCAACAGGCCTAAGAATTAGCAAGACTTTAGAATCAAAGCTACTGAGCTCATTAAAAACACATCTATTTTAGAAGCTTTTGATGCTGCCCAGACAGTAATTCACAGGGAGCACCAAGGTCAGAACACCAGGAAAGGAGTAGTGGATGAACAGAACCTAGAGGGGAGATAGCAGTTCCCAGGATACAACAGTAGCCTCCCAAGTCAATTAAATTAGTAAGGGCACAGACAGCCATTGATGTCCAGGTGCATGAGACTAGTATGTTAAAAGACTGAATAGAGAATAGATGCAGGGCATCTCAAGTGGTTACACAGAATACAAAATGCATGTTAGAATTAGCTAAAAGTCCAACATATGAGAAATGAATTCTCAATCACAGTCCCCTAGCACATGATTACGACACTGAGAACACAGGATATTCATTATGAGCCATGCACAGATAAGACACCTGCTGAACTCTCCAGTACACAGACAGACACCAGATGATATACAAGGCCATGTACAAAGGCTAGGGTACAACAAGGAGTTGGTTTTAATTGGGATTATAGCAGCACATCGACCTCTGTCCCCCACCCTATATCTCCCTGTATATTGACGTCTCATCAACCAAGGTTGGTGACCAAAGTGCCAACCAATAGAAACCCCTCTTGTCACACCGCCTATGATGAGCCACGCCAACCAATTGACACCCAATGTTATGATATATTAAACATATTATCTAATATGGGTTTGGCCCAGGAGGGTCCATCATATACACCTTAGCCAATCATGGAACTAACACCTATATACTCTATATGTAAATAACATAGGAGTAGGTCATCCTTATCATATGCCAGTTATATGATAATGTGAGACTAACAACAGCAACACTGTTCACCTAAATGCACTCTCTAATGAACAGGGAGCTTAGGAGTAGAAAGGTCCAGCGGGGATTGTATCCCTTATTCAGCATTTAGGTGAACACTGTCCGAGTGCATTTAGAAGATATAGGAATTGAGCCCTGTCATGATGAAAACCACATGAGGTCGAAACATGCAGGGGCATTCAGTTAATTAAACCTTTCTTGGAATTCAATTGGTAGTCTCACATCTATTGTGATGTTGAGAGCTGATTGTATGCTTTTTCCAGCAGAGTATTAAAGCTTGAATAAAGCAGGCTCTTATCATGCACTTTGAGTACTCCATTATTGAGTATTGTTTTTACTATCACAGCAAAATGGGCCAATTTCTACATTCAGTAGCATAGGATGGTCCCCTTGGTGTTTTGCGGACTGATGCAGATTCCTCACAGTGTCCCCCTTGGACAATGAAGACAGCCTGAGGAGAGCGGAATAACACACATTTGAGAAGAGAGGTCGGCAAAAACCCTATTAGACGCAAAATCCTACCCGGTCTCATGGGCTGCAGCGCTGGGCGCAGAGTACTAAGCAGGCAGATAGAGGAGACTTGACTCCAAAGACCCTCAGCGAATCCTTGGATGTGAGTATAAAGTGTGCACAGCAAAACAGGGGATTTGGTGTTTAGTGTATTATTCATTTATGAGATATTGAGAGATGTTGAGAGATTTAAAACTTCAGTTGGGAAATACTGCACGGTAAGCCTCTTTTAAGGGCAGGGATATAAAAGAGAAGGATCCTCTGCATATAACAGGAAGACAACTGCATTTTGATTTGTGTTAATGATTTGGTGCCATTTTTTGTTTTTTTGTACAACATAGGATTTTAGAGGTGTTTTTCCCTTTGTAGATAGAAGAGTGAAATGGTGTGGTTGACAAGGAAAAGTGGTTTAGATTATGAGCAGTGCTTTTTGGTGTTGTTTAGGAGAAGGATTTTGTGACATGTGGAACGTGGTATTAGAAAAAGATGAGAGTGTGCTAAAATTGGGAAGAAAACATTTTGGAAGGGGTGTGGAAAGGGAAGAAGTGGTGAGCGAGTGTTGATGCAGTGTTCCGTAACTATTGGTAAACTGTGTTTTATATTGTTATCATGTTGGACACCCCCATTGTTCATCTTGAAATACCACATTCAGTGGATTAAAGATGCAGCTGACAAGATATTTATGCCATGGCCTCAAGACGTTACTAATTCGAAAGAGGTGCTGCAGCACATGTATGCAAATATGCATGCCACCCATAAGGGAAAAATTAAAGAACAGACTAAATATACTCAAGCTGTGGAAAATATTTTAGGAGGAGGTAGTGGAACTAAACAAGAAAAACTGGATGCTTAACCAGCATGACGAAGGGCGCACACCACCTACAGCTCCTCCTTCTCCTCTAACCAGCGTCCCATCATCGACTGAACAGGGAATATACCCATTGAAGGCTGCTGCAGGGTACACCATGCCCAGATATTCAGCAACAGCATATAGTGATGACAATAACATAAAAGTGACCAAGCTAAGACCATTGCCACATATAAACCCCATTACAACAGCAACAAGTGAACAGTAGCTGAAGAGGGCGGTTGTTTGAGGGTATAAATAGATCTTGTATGTGAAAAGTATTTAGTCAGACAATGCAAAGTAGTGAAATGGGAAGAAATATGTATTTACTCTTCCCATGCCTTAAATTTGTTTTCAGAAAATTCAGCCAATAAGAGGTTGCAGAGGATAAATGAAAACAGCCTAAAAAGTTCTAAATATTGGGTGTCAGCAACACATTGACAGGAAAGTTGTCATAGTGGATAGGAGAAAAGAAATGAGATACCAGTAATGAACTAAATTCTCTATCCAGTACTCAATATAGAAGATAAAAATGGCTTCTCTGCACAGTGTGTACTAAGATTAAGGTCAGTAGACCACATTCCTGTCAAATATTTCTGAAGGAGTCAATAAATCACAGAGTTTGGAAAAGGTTGGAGTAGTAAACAAGTTTTTTTTAGAGTGTTGACGAATAAAATGGGATATCTATAGATTGAGTCTGACATCAAACAAAATTCATGTCCTGATGATGGCATGACAAAAACCCGAATGACAAGGCTACCAAAAGGCGTATCACAGCAGAGGGGTCGAAACAAATGTCAACATTTGTTTGACCAGAGAGCATTTTTGTGTAGCATTATATGGTTTTCATGAAAGAACATTTCAACATATAGGCCCTTTGCACAACAAGGAGTGCTTGTCTGTATGAAAAAATATTTAAATAGCCGTCAAGTTTATAAGAAAATTGTGTATCAGATATGAAGCAGTCGCCTTATATTAACCCGTATGCACACATTTTTTAGAGTGTTTGTTAGTAGTCGAGAGATTGAAGGTATAAATATGGTTGTGCTTGAGTTGGATAGAAAAATCAATGAAAACATTGTTTTTAGAATAATGAAAGAATAAAATGAAAAACATTTTTGGACAAAAAACTCTGGTGATTGATGCTGAATATTTGTTAAAGCATATAGTCAGGAAGAGGTACATTCACAATGTATGTGGAAGTGTAAGGGAGGGGAAACCAATTTCCATTTTATACATTTAAGTACTTTACCCCTTCCCATTTGAAATTGGTCCTCCAAAAACAAAAAATTGGGAAGTACCCCTATCTCACACAGATACGTGTGGACAAACCTTTGGTTTGTGGCTTCAAAGAATTGATCTGAATTATCAGTTATCAAACATGGAGAATGCAAATACTGTGTTGTTCTCCAAATAACATTTTCAGAAATGTTAAGGCCATCCTTCTCTCTTTGCTTCACGTCCAACCGGCCTGATCACTAATCTTCAAACTAATGAGCTTGATTCAGCTACCCAAAAAAAGAAGAAATTGGTGAGGACAGAGTCTCAGGACCAACAGATGTTGGAACACCTTAATGCAGGAGTAATCTCTGAAGGTATACAAGTCCGGAATAGCCCTACGGTATTCATTGATAACTCTAAATGCTCGAGAGATCAGGTGATACTGATCATTGACACTGCAGCGGAGGACACAAAGGAGGAAAGCAACAACCTGGAAAGTACAATGCAGCAAGACAATGCGATACAAGATATCAAATTGAAATTAGAAAAAATAAATGATGAAATTGGAAAATTTAAACAGTTGACCCTAGACAAAAAATTGGAAACTAGGTCTAACCACATAACCCTGGCTTTTTACATTCTGTGCAAGATTCACAAGAACAACACCACACCTCCTGGTAGACCAATTGTTTCAGCAATTAGATCAGTCCTAGAACCGTTATCCACTTACTCTGACTTTTTCTTAAGCCCGTTTGTGAGAAAGATGAGGTCCTTTATCAAAGACACTACAGTAATGATTAACATCTTAGCAGAAATGAAAATTGACCAGGAAGACTGGTTAGTATTTCTGGATATAGAGGCCCTTTACACAAGCATTCCCCAAATGGCTACTCTAAATATCATGAGGGAATATTTACATCAACTATCTGTGACACCAAACCATGTACCAACATAATTGATGCTTGAGTATTAAAATTGTGCTGACAGAGAATATTTTCTTATGGGAAGGTAAATACTAAAACCAGAAACATGTCACGAGCATCTGGCGACCTCTGCCCCGGATATAGCTAATTTGTACATGGATCATTTTGAACTAAGAACAATCTATAGTAGTGGCAAACTGTACAGTCTCCTGATTGGCATTTGGCACAGGTACATTGATGATGTATTCATGATATGGAAAGGCACAGAGATTCAACTTCTATCTTTTCTCAGGTGGCTAAACATACAAGATCAGTTCATTAATTTCCCTATGACCTACGATTTGGTTAGGATACCTTTCCTGGATCTAATGATTCTAAAAACAGTAGTTCGGACTCTAGAAACTACGCTGTTTAGGAAACGGACTGATAAAAAAAGTTGTTCAATTATCAGAGTTTCCATCATCATAGCTTAAGAAACAATTTACTTGTGGGTCAATTTCTCCAGGTCTGGAAAAACTGTACCTCAAACCAGGAATTTGAACGACATGGTAACGACCTCAGCAATCGATTTAAACAGCAAAGCTTTCCTTCCAAGATTGTTCGTACTGTAGACAAACAAGCTCCACAAACTAAGAGAGAGAGGTGCCTATCTCCAGAAGAAAAAACGAGATTAGAACAAATAACATGTATCACGACCTTCAGTCCTAAGAAGGACTATTTTGAAAAATTGAAACATGGTACACACACCTGACTTTTGTCCGTCAAAACTGAGATTCGGGTTTAAACATAATTAATAGAATGATTAACCATAACCATAAATGCAACAATGGTTGCAAAAGTATCATCCACATTGAGGCGTATGAAACTGAAGATAGACCTGCCTAGTCTGAAGATGGCCACCGGGTGGGACAGCGTATATGAAAATGAGGCTTGTATAGAAAATGAGCGTTCTCACCTTTCGCGCATAGCACGAAGCAGAATCAGACTTGGTACAGTAAAGGAGTACAGGAGCATGGCTCTGTGTAAAGATAAAAGAACAGCGACAAGGGTTAGAAGTAAATGAAATGCAGGACACCAGTCGTAGTGGAAAATAGTTAATAGAAGCAGAATAAGTTCAGAGACATAACAGAGGTCGCCATACAGGGAATATTTATAGAACCCGCAACAGCAGCAGCAAGTGAACAGTAGCTAAAGAGGGCAGTTGTTTGAGATTATAAACAGATCCTGTATGTGAAAAGTATTTAGTCGGATGATGCAAAGTAGGGAAACAGGAAGAAATATTTATTTACTGTTCCCATGCCTTAACTTTGTTTTCAGAAAATGTAGTCAATAAGACGTTGCAGAGGATAAATAAACACAGCCTAAAAAGTCCTAAATATCGGGTGTCAGCAACAAATCAAAATCTTTCCGACACAGGTCAGTGATTTATAGACTGGCAATGAGAAATAAATAAAAAAGCATTGTTTAGAGAAAGAACCGGGAAGGTTGTCATAGTGGCTCCCTTGTTGTTTTGTTGTTTTGTAGTAAGATAAAGAGGATAGAAGAAAAGAAATGAGATACCAGTAAGCAACTAAGACGAAGGTTAACATACTACATTCCTGTAAAAAATTGACCAAATAAGTCAATCCATCACAGAATTTGAAAAAGGTTGGCGTAGTAAACAAGGTTTTGATTTTGTTTTTAGAGTTTTCACGAATAAGATGGGGATACCTATAGATTGAGTCTGACATCAAACAAAATTCACATCCTGATGATGGCCCGACAACAACCTGAAGGAGAATGCTAAGGAACAGGCGCATCACAGCAGAGGTGCCGAAACATGCGTCGACATTTATTTGACTAGAGAGCATTTTTGTCTAGCATTATGTGATTTTCATGAAAGGACATTTAAACATATAGGTCTGTTGCATGACAAGGAGTGCTTGTCTGTATGACAAAATATATAAATAGCCGACAAGTTGTGGTCTGTTAATCTGTTGAAAATCAATAAAGAAAGTTTAAAAAAAAAAAATAATAAATAGCCGACAAGTTTATGCGAAAAGGGTGAATCAGATATGAAAAAGTCACCTTATGCTAACCCATAGGCACACATTTTTCAGAGTGTTTGTTAGTAGTGGAGAGATTGGAGGTATGAATAATGTGTGTTTGAGTTGGATAGAAAAATCAATAAAAACATTGTTTTTAGAATAATGAAAAAAAAAAGAAAAACATTTTTGAACAAAAAATTGTGGAGATGGATGCTGAATATTTGTTAAAGCCTATAGTCACGAAGTTGTACATTCACAATGTATGTCGAAGTGGAAGGGAGGGGAAACCAATTTCCACTTAAAATGCTTATGTACTTTTCCTCTTCCCATTTTGAAATTGGTCTCCCAAAAATAAAAAATTGGGAAGTGCCCATATCTCATATAGAGCACAAAACACCAGACATGATGGTGCGCCTTTTAACAATTGTTAAACAGATGTTTGTAGGGCACTTAGAGTACAATTCCCAGACACCTCAGACATGAGTGCAATAATAACACTGAAAATCGAACCAGATGAGGAGCCAGTTGGTTACATACGAGAAATAAAAGAAAAATCACGGTTAGAAACAAGGGAAGGTAGGGACAAAAATATACACATTTTTATCATATTTTATGTCAGGGACTCCCCGAAGTACAATGACAATTACGGAAAATTGTGTAGATTGAGGGAAAACCAAGGTACGAGTAATAATTGAACATTGTTCATCATTGTTGATAGAAACAAGAAAAAGACAGAAAGAAATTTAGGGAACGAAAGGTGGAGGAAGCAAAATTGATACAGAAGAAATTATCAAAATTGGCAGGAGAGCGAGCGGTAATAGCTAGTGCTGGGGAAGACAATATCACATGGGAGTCACAGCAAACACAGCAAGGTACAAATGGAAATTTTTTTGTAAGAGGAGAAAACAACAATTATTACCCCCAGGGGAGATGGGTTGGACCAGGAGGAAGAAGGTTTGGATTGCAAGTACCACAGCAAGGGGGTTTTAATGGAGGACAACCACGATTTGGGTTTTTTAGATCACAGTGTTGGACTTGCGGAAAACCCGTACACATTGCACGGGTTTGTAGAAGTAGGCAGGGATGCAACAAAAATGACATTAATTGGGTCCAAGACAGGGGTCTGCAAATTCACCAACATATAGTGCTGCACAGCAAGATTATAATGTCCAAAATAACACAAAGTATCAACCAACCCAGACACAGGGTCAGCAAATACTCCACACACAGCAGGTGGTACCTCAGATACAGCACACACAAGTACAAACACCAGTATTAGCACCAGTACCACAGAATACAGTGCCACAATGTGGGGTAAACATACTGCTGCAAGTACAGGCACCTAGAGTAGGTTGTGTGACAGTAGCGGGAGGGAATCCTTTCAGTGGGACAGGACTGAATATGTATGCACAAAAGGACAGCCCCCAGAATGACTTGATGTGACCAATTCTATTACCCCAGACTCACAAGAGGAACCGAGGGTGGGGTGACTACAGGTAACACAATGTTCTCCTTCTTGGTTGACACTGTGGCGACGAGTTCCTGTGTTAAAGAGTGGAAGTGTGTAATGTTAGGAATATCAATGGATGCACAAGGATTCTCTGGGACTATGACAACAGCTAATTTTACAGACAAATTGCCCATAACAATAGAACATGAAATGGCTATGCCAGTGTTATATTCTCGGAAAACACAAGTTAAAATATTATGGAGAGATTTGATGAGCAAGCTAAACTTGAGGATTTCGCTCACTGAAGAGGGAATAATATGTTCAACCCCACATATCCACTATGTGAACATGCATGAGTTTGTGGGAGCATTTTGAGGACAAAAGGCACAAAGATGGGTGGTGCTAAACCCAGAGGTGCTCCTTTATAAGGTACAGGTGATATTGGCATGGCTTCCAAGAATACAGAACAATTTATTGAGATTACTGTAAGGAAGGCATGGTATCAAACAGTAAGACAGGCACAAGTGTTCACAGTTCAAGGGTGTTTATTGAACTTCATTTGGGTTTGAAAAATGCCTATCGACTCCTAGATCTAAAGATGGGAGCAAGCTATGACCTCAAAAATTAATAACAAAGTCCTAGTGGTGTCTTGTTAAAATGGAAGGGTCGATACTAATGAGCCTATTGCCAACCCTTACCTTTAAATATAAATAGTGTGGGAAACAATGTTATGCAAAAGACAGGTGTTGAAGAAATGATATGTCAGGATATTCAAGCCATTGGCTTCCCTTCCCCACGTTTTCAGCACGGGACAAGGTGGCACACTGGAGTTTAGCACAGTCTCTGGTTTCTCTACCATGATGGTACATTTCAAAACTTCAACATCATGGCCTTAAGAGCCAAAGTCTCTTTTTCAGAAGGCCTGATGCAACATGACAAACATCAAAGTTCCTTTCTTCTTAGGATTTCAGACGTACAAATTCTCGGGTGATTTTCTTTTCACTGTGGCCCCCACCTCACAGGCTCAGACCCTCTTTCATACAAAACCTTCTCTGGTGATTTTTGCTTCACCCTGAGTCCCCCTGCGCCGGGTTTAGACCCACTTTAACACAAAACTTTCAATTGATCTACCTCTGACGTGCTCGGACCACGTTTATCTACTTTGCCACAAACTTTCTTTACTGTATCAACATCGAAGACTTTTGATTGTGCGCAGGATTCTGCTTGACCACAATTTACTACAACTCTTTCACTTTTCAGTTGGATACCCTATAAAGACCATCGATTGAGCACACTTGCAGTGCCAGACCACTCTTCAAAGGTATTGTATCTTGGTTTCAAAGTTCAGTCACTAATCAGCAGTTCAACTTTACTTGCGTCTTTTATCACACGTATTTAAAACAATGTTCATTCACTTGCAACATTGGCTTCAACACAGACTGGACTTTCATCGGTCTGACCAACTCACCGGCTGCATTGATTTCACTGACGCTGCTTTTTTCATGGAGCTAAAGAGAGTACCACAGTGGCTTGTGATGCTCCCGACTTGATTATTGATGTGGTATGGCCCTGGGTATTTCCAACAATGCAGGATTTTTCAGCCTGTTTTCCTGGTCTCACGCTTTCCAATAATGAGGGCTTATGAAAGTACCAGTTCCTTGTCAAAAAGGTCAAGAGAACTTCTCTCCTTGAAATCCTCTTCTGTTTAGCCGTCTTTCTCCTCTAATTTAACTGCCATCATGGAACTGCTCTTTCCTTGTGTGCTTTGTCTTGCTCAGAGTGTGCTGTCATGCTCCACCTTTATCAGTGTGGGGAAACATAATGGAAGTCAGGTGCGTGTGATGGTCAGTAATTGTCTGACCTTGCTTGACCATTGTATTGGAACACGTCAAATATACGGCTTGGGTATTAGTCAGTTTTCTCTCATACGTGAGAAAGTGTTTGTGTTGTAAAGGGCCAGGGGTGTTGAATGGGACATCATATTATACCCTCTAGATCGTGTATATATATGTTGGCCTAGGCCAAGTCGCTCTGTGAGGAAATCCGCGTTGCAAGGTCCTGACCTTAGATCTGTGTAAGCCGCCATTTTATGTTCATCCGCCATTTTAGATTCTCCCTCTAAAGCCACCCTGTGTTCTAAGATGGTGGACACTGCCGTTTTGAATGTAACATGGCCGTCTTGACCTCTGTGTACAAGTTAATGTCTAAACTGCCTGCAGGCCAAATGTTAGGGTCATGTACTGAGACCTTGTCCTTCGTTGACCTGTGTAAAAAGGATTACCTGTACCAACAAGACTAATCCATGAACATATATTGTGCACAATACTGTTTGAGCATCTTATGTGAACACTTGTTTTACTATATTGTACAAAGTTATGTGCAGAGGCTCAACACGAAATCCAAAGACACACTGTTGCTATTGCAACTTGTTTGTGAATATGTTAAGGATAACCCCAAAATGTATAGCTGCATAAAAGAGGAATGAACTCGGCACGAACCCTAGATCCTAGATTCATTAACTTGCAAGTGGGTTGGACATCATGTTTTGGAGTGTATAAAAGGTGCGACTATTCTGATGTACAGCCCCACTCACTTCCCACACCGAATGGGCTGGTATTAACTGTGGTGAACTGAGGGCCGGATAGCTATCTGATACTCTGTTTCTTTGAAAACTGTTCAGTTACTTTGAATAAAGATCTGTGTATCTTTATAACCTGTGTTTGGTGTATTTCCTTTTGAAGGGACTCAGCCTCGATATCTTCTTTTGCTTTCACAGATGGCGCCCGAATAGGGACCCTCAAGATTGATGCCAGCTCGTTGAAAGTTTACGCGTCTATCGGACCGGGATCGGGTGGTGACAAAAGGGGCCCCTTTCTGAATGAGAAGCGACACCTCAGCAGCGCTGCACGGCCCAATTCCTGGACAGTGAGCACGCGGTCCGAGGCGGGCAGATTTGCCGAAATCACCAAACACGAGGTAAAATTTGTTAGAAAAACTTTGAAATCCGATCGGACCTCCTTAGGCTTGATCAGGTGAGTCGTGACCTGATTCTTAAGTATGCTGATAATTTGTTTTGGAGCATTGCACTCGCAAGTACAATTATTGACCAGGTAACACCAGTATTCTGACATGCCTGGGAAATTGTCTGCCTGCTTTAGGGCATTATTCCGCAGTGACAGACAATCTTTGGAATTTAGCCATCCGGCGCCACAGGAGGGGTCACCGGCTTGTACTATGTACTGTAAGCATGGCATTGGTAGTATAGTGTTTAATGATATTTGGCACAGACAAACTAGACATGCTTCCGAACTTCAGTGGCCAATCAATGGTAGTTTTGAAATTCCTCATATTGAATACTTCGAATCTATATTGTTAAAGAAAAAGGCTAGACCTGCAGCATTTGACGTATTGCAGAATTGGAAGAAAGAAGCTTTGCAGCAGCTTAAGAGTAGAGAAAAACATTTGCGTCGTCATAAGACGAACGCCGAAAAAGCGTTGTTGTATGACCAAGATAAACAGTCAGAGTCGGCTAGGAATATGGATAGGGCTTTCTTACTTGGTATCCAGAAAATCTATCCTTCTAAAGACTTTCATGTTTCCGACAAACTTATCGATAAATTGTTAAATGAACAAAGGCCTGGTGCCACTGCGCCACCTCCGTATGTTCCTCTTCCGGCTGCTTTGCCTCTTCCTTCTTTTATTCCTCCTCCTGCTTCTATCGTTCCTCCTGTCGTTCCTCTTCCTCCAGTCCTCCTTTTGTTGCTGCTCCTCCACCTGCTCCTCCGCTCTTTCCTGTTGTACCAGTGATAACACCTCTGTTGAACATGCCTACTCTCCCTCTTCCAAGTGGTTCTATACCGCTTGTAGTAGATCAGGGCACAGGATCGCGGGTTGTCACTCGCAATACTGTACCTCCAGAGAAGAACCGTTAATTGATTGCATGGGCTAAGTATTGTATGGAGAAGGATGATCAAGCTAATGTTTTTCCACACTTTCTAATGTGGACAATTTTCCTGAGAAACATGTATTTATTGAGGGATTAGGGATCCATTTGTGTGTAATGTGGGACAGATTAAACAATACAGATCTCCCACAAGGGTTGAGGGATCTGAACACCTTAGCGTTCTCTAGAGACACTGTGGGGAAAGTAAAAGAGCATGTTGAGAAGGTATTTGAGTATAGAAAGGAGTTGGAAAGGTTACAGAATGAGGATGAAGATGGAGATAGTATGTATGTGCAGAAACGGTTCCTTCCTTGTCGCAAATCGATATCTGAGGAATTGCGAATTTGCATGAAGGACGCGATTAGATGGATTTCAGACTCGTCGATAACGCCAGTTGAAATATATGACACGTATAGTCAGTATACGCTAGAAATGCAGAGGAAAGTGATACAGGTAATGGCGGAATACCTACAAGATGAGTGTGTAAAAAGAAAGATTAGTTGTCCCGCAGAGTTATTAAGTATTTACAAGAGAGTTTTTTCATTTGACACTTCTTCGGCTGCTTTAGCGCTCGATTTGGCTCTGTTGCTTACTAAGCGTTCGGAGTTGCCTACTTCTCAGTTGCCTATGAGAGAGGTTCCTCCGACACTTGTCCCAAAAGTTGAGATCCCCGCTGATGTTGTAGCGGGTACAGCTGCTCAGGAAATACCTGCACATTATGTGCCTTAGTTCATTCATGTCCCGTTCTCCAGACAGGAAGTGAACACATTAGACAATCTATTCCCGACATTAGGAAAAATCCGACAGGGTTCTATAAAGAAATAGGGCCTCATTACACGGATGGCGGAGAACCATGGCGCTACTAGCGCCATGGTTCATGCCGGTAAAATACCGGCACCGCCTTGGCGCAAAGGGGAATTACCGCCCCATTCCAAGGTTGGCGGGGCAGTAATTCCCCCTTCCACCATTGCCCTTCCCCATTCCCATTTTTGCCCCGTAGGGCATAATGGGAATGGGGAAGGCGCTAATTACGGTACCGCAAATTGCGGTACCGTAATTAGCTCCCTGGGTCCCTTTGCGGGTTGGTTTTTAACGCCTGCAAAAAGCAGGCGTTAAATCCGCCAACCCACAAAGGGACCTCGTAGTAAGGCGGTAAGGATTTACCGGTACCGGTATTTTACCGGTACCAGTAAATTCTTACCACCATCCGTGTAATGAGGCCCATAGAGTCTGCTTTGCAATCCTCGGTATTCACTTTAAGTGATATTGATCTGTTATTTCCTGTACTCCTGCCCGTAGATTTGTTGAAACAGGTTAGGACTATAGATGACGTACCAGGGTTAGGAGATACATGGGCTAACATAATTAGGCTCAATGGAGAAAGGCCAGCTGGCGAAAGACCACCTCAGGTGATACTTACTTTGCCTGACAGAATAGTTGCGAAATTGAAAACTATAATTCCTGAGAAGAGAATTATTTGGGACAAGCTTACCGCCTGTGTCCAAGGGAAGTCTGAGGGTGCTACCGAGTTCTTTAATCGGTCAAGCAGGTATTCTCGGATTTCAGTGGACAATATTTAGGCACAGAGTCTGGGAAAAGATTATTTGTAGACAAATATGTGCGTGGATTGCTGCCTGATATCCAGTCACAAATTATGTCTTCTGAGAGCGCTTGGCAGGCGAAGTCTCAATCAGAAGTACTGCACATGGCTCAGTACTATAAGAATGGTGTCAATAATGAAAAAGAGAGAGTTGAATAGAGAAAAGGTGATTCAAAGCAAAAGTATTATTACAGCAAATCGTTAGAGGCCCTAGAGGGGGTAATTCACAAACTAGAGGTCAGTATGTTCCACAAGGAAATGTGCCCTTGGGTCCTGTAAATATTAACCAGTGTGCCTATTGTAGGCAAGAGGGTCATTGGCATGCACAATGCCCAATCCTCCGACAGAGGTCAAATAACACATTTGGGAATATGGGTAGACGACCCAGAGGTCACCTGGGTGTAGGGGGCCCTAGTAGAGGTCAGTTTTCACAGCAACCGTTTTCACAGGATAATCAGCCACCAAGTGTGGATACTAGAAACATATTTGACCATCCTTCTGCCACTTACCTCTCTTAAGAACTTCCTTTTGACGATATTCTGTTTCGTTATGATTGCCCGAAGCAGGGTTTGGAACCTACTCCTATTCCCATTAATCAGAACGGTCCCTACGTTGAAATGTTAGTGGGAAATAGGAAACATCTATTCTTGATAGATACAGGGGCACAAAAGTGTTCCATTGATCATTCACGGGTTCCAAACATTCCACTGTTTGGGCAAACCAATGTTTCTGTAGGGTTTTCTGGCACACCAGTTGTCTGTCCGGTTTCTTCGCCGGTACCTATTTCTTTGGGTACGTTTACGGACCATTGTCCATTTCTTTTGACTTCGAATTGTGGAGAGAATTTGCTGCGGTTGAATCTGTTGAAGGAATTAAATTCAGTAATTCATTGTTCCTCTGATGGAATGCGTTTGACTATTTCACCACAGCAACTTTCTGTCTCTCAACTCATGACTAGACCTTTGCCGTCGGAATTTTGGGATGCTCCGGAGTGTGTATGTGCAGTAGACAACAATGATGTTGGTGTTTTGCAAGTTGAACCTGTTACAATTGTTTTGAAACATGGAGTGAAGCTGCCGCGCATTCCACAGTGTAAGATTTCAGTTGATGGGGAGCAAGCTTTGAAATGCATCGTCTCCGATTTTGTACATCGAGGGGTAATTGAGGAAATTGTAGGTAGTTTATGCAATAGTCCGATTTTGTCTGTGTACAAAAAAGGCGATAATGCAATTCCTTTCCGTTTCATAATTGATTTACGTGCCATCAATAAGATCATCGCTCCACAATTTCCAATTGTACCTGATGTGACAATGATATTAACTATGATCCCGGCTTCAGCTACTCACTTTAGTGTTGGGGATCTAAAGAATGCTTTCTTTAGTATTCCTATACACAAGGGCAGTAGATATTTGTTCGCGTTCACCTTAGGGGGACGCTCCTTCACATTTACCCGTGCACCACAGGGTTACACGGAAAGTCCTAGCATCTACAGTAGGGCTCTGAAAGAACAACTTGATACCCTTGAGTTGCCCTCTACTTGTACACTGCTTCAATATGTTGATGACTTGCTTTTAGCTGCTGACTCAGAGAGCGCTTGTAAAGAGGGCACTGTGTTGTTACTTATTCACCTGGCTAAACATGGACATAAAGCTTTGCTTAAGAAATTTCAATATTGTTGCAAGGAGGCCGCCTTTTTAGGCTATCTCCTGTCAAAGGAGGGAAGAAGATTGACGCCTGAACGGATAAAACTCATTTCTAGCATGTCTGTCCCAAATACGCAGAAAGAAGTTAGAGCCTTGATAGGAATGGCTTCTTACTGTAGGCAGTGGATCCCTAATTTCTCGTTAACGATTAAGCCGATGTTGGCTCTGACGAAGAAGGGCATTTCTTCGCCATTGCCGTGGAACATGGAGCACCAGCGTGCATTTGATTTGCTCAAGACTGCATTGTGCTCGGCACTGGTTTTGGGCACACCAAATTATGAAAAAGCCTTTGTGTTGTTTGTGCATGAATGTGATGGATGTGCTTTGGTTGTATTAATGCAGGAACATGGAGGGAAGAATAGGCCGTGCGGTTACTTTTCTTCCGCCCTCGACCCTGTGGCAGGCGCTTTGCCAAGATGTTTGCGAGCTGTTGCGTCTGTGTCTGTAAAACAGAGTGAGGGAATGGTTCTAGGCCATGCTTTAACCCTGATGGTAACTCACTCTGTAGATGTTCTACTGAACAGAACTCAAATGCAACACCTCACTTCCGCACGGTTGACAAGATATGAATTGATCATGTTTGCACCACACATCCAAATTAAGAGGTGTTGTGTTCTCAATCCGGCTGAACTCTTACCTTTCCCGCAAGGTAGTGCTTGCAATGACGAAGAGTCACACGATTGTCTTTACACTACCGAACAAGAGACAAAGGGTAGAATTGATTTAAAAGATACTCCTTTGAACAATCCACAAGGGGAGCTGTTTTGCGATGGCTCTTGCTTCAAACTTCGGGATGGTACATCCACAGCTGCTTATGCAATCGCTACGTTGAACACGGTCGTGGAAACCAAGAGAATCACGCATAACTCTGCGCAGGCCGCAGAGATTATAGCATTGATCGAGCTTGCAAACTTTCCGAAGGGCTTACCGTGAATATATACACTGACAGTCAGTATGCCTTTGGGGTGGTTCACAACTTTGGGAGACTTTGGTCAGAAAGAGGGTTCTTAACTTCACATGGTACAAAGATCCAGCATGGCTCCCTGATAGTATGGCTACTCTTAGCGCTTGCACTCCCTACTCAGTTAGCTATTGTAAAATGTGCAGCACATCAAAAGATTGTAGATGATATAGGAAGATTGAATGCTTTTGCTGACCAGATAGCTAAACAGACTGCCACTGATCTCTCTTCAGACATGTATGATTCAAGGGAAGCCACAAATGCCTGTACTATGGATGATGGTATCATTTCCGTGAGGGATATCCAAGCCGATGCCACGTTAGAAGAGTCTAACAAATGGGCTGAGGGCTTGGGGAAACTTGACGATGATGGGTGTTGGGTTGACAGAGTCGAAGGGAAATGGCTACTTCCTGACGCATACATTATGATGATGGTTGTTATGGCTCATGGTCCCACACATATATGTGCCTGCAAGATTACAAAATGTTGGAAAATGTATGGGTGAATGACAAAATCTCTAAGGTAGCTGAACCTTTTGTCCAAAACTGCATGCTCTGTTTACAGCATAATGTGGGAAAGGGAATGCCAACTCCTAGGGGAAGTTTTGGTCCACCTTCTGTCCCCTTCAAGGTTATACACTTTGATTTTATTGAAATGAAACGATGTAATAACTTGAAGTACGTGTTAGTTGTCATTTGTGCTTTTAGCAAATGGGTTGAGGCTTTTCCTGTTAAAGACGCTACAGCCATGACTACTGCAAAGACTATGTTAAAAGAGTATTTGCCAAGGTTCGGGCTACCAAGAGTCATCTGGTCGGACAATGGTCCACATTTTATCGCTGCTGTAATTCTGCAGATATGCGCGGGATTACAGATCGATAAATGGTTCCATTCGGCCAGACACGCTCAGAGTGCCGGACTAGTAGAAAGACACAACGGCATCATCAAAAACAAGCTCGCTAAGACGTGTGCCGGCACCAAACTAAAATGGCCGGACGCCTTACCGATGTGTTGTTATCCATGCGTATACCCCTCAAACTGAGACTGGGCTCTCTCCCTTTGAGGTGGTTATGGGGAGGCCTGCTAATATCTGGAACCTTCCGAAAAGTAGTTCTCTGCGAAATGTAGAAAATGTACTTCTTTCAGATTACTGTAGCCAGTTGACTAAAAACTTCTATTTGATTTATCACCAGGTGCGAGAGCCTTTACCTGTACGATACGAGGGCCCTGGTCACAGCATACGGCCAGGTGACTGGGTCCTGACAAAAGCATTCGAGCGATCCTCTTGCCTTGCACCTCGGTGGTGGGGCCCCTTCCAAGTACTGCTGGTCACGCAGACAGTGGTGCGGGTGGCTGGCCGGAAAAATTGGATCCATGCAACGCACACCAAGAAGATTCCACACCCACTGCCATACGATACAGAAGAAACAGAACCCCTCACCAGTACTGCAACCAACGATCCCGAAGGAGTAAACAGCATCGAGAGTGCGTCGGAGACTCTCCATGAGCCCGTGGGGCCTGGGGAAACAGCCATTTTGCCTCCACACTCTCCAATAGTTTTGTTTCCGGAAGCTGTTGTTCCGGATCTTGCATCCTCTCTTGTTCTTGATACGTCACTTCCAACGGGAAGTGATGACACGTTGTTCTCAGATCAATCAGTACCAGGAAGCACGAGGTACGATCTGCGACCTCGGAAATAGACCTACTGCACGGTTCGGCTGTGCGATCGAGGAAAATCAGCAAGGGCTTGCCTTTTTGGCCCGATCTATTGTCTATACAGGGATTCTGTTGGCTAGGGTTTGTGGAAGGACTAAGAAGACACTACGCCTGGAGGTCGCCAGCTAAAAACATTGGCATGTTTGTTTGAAGATTACAATCCCTGCCACCTTCTACCGCTCGCACAGGATTGATAAGTGAACGTGTGACCAGCTGCGAAAAAGGACAGTCTGTAACATGGGCCCCGAAAACGTACTGCTGTTTTTTGATAATGTTAATTGATTTTATAATTGTTATTGTTTTAGGATTCCGGTATCTAGAAGAAGTACATCCGCTCGAGAATTTGTTACCGACTGAAAATGTACCTACTGTTTCTACTCCTTTCGTGCATCTGCACACTCTATCTCCTAGGGATTCTCAGCATAGACAGCGATATCACAACACGCTATTACTCATCATGAATGCTACACATGCCATCTTTAATAGGTCCAACTGTTGGGTTTGCTTGCATTTACTGCAACATGGGGATAAGGGGCTAGGTTGGTATATTCATCCTTTACCTTTGACAACTGCATGCTATGCTTCTCCTAGAGCACTATTCTTTGGTCGTTGGAACGATAGCATCTCAGGGAACTTTGATGGGACTAATTTGAATCAGTTTGAGAAATGTGTTCTGACTCCCCTGGGATGCTCACTTTTTGCAAATAGGAGTAAACTCAACGTTGCTTCAATAAGGCCTTCCGATCGACTGTCTCATCCTTTCCAATCTTTGATTTCCTTTAAAATGGCTCCTATAGGCAATAAGGATGCCATGCGTCCTTCTTACACTGTTAACCATAGTGATTAGAAGTAGTTTAGCGCTTGGCATAGGCCAAAAGGAGGGTTTGTTGAACGGGACATCATATTATACCCTCTAGATCGTGTATGTATATATATATTGGCCTAGGCCAAGTCGCTCTGCGAGGAAATCCGCGTTGCAAGGTCCTGACCTTAGATCTGTGTAAGCCGCCATTTTAGGTTCATCCGCCATTTTAGATTCTCCCTCTAAAGTCACCCTGTGTTCTAAAATGGTGGACAGTGTCGTTTTGAATGTAACATGGCCATCTTCACCTCTGTGTACAAGTTAATGTCTAAACTACCTGCAGGCCAAATGTTAGGGTCATGTACTGAGACCTTGTCCTTCATTGACCTGTGTATAAAGGATTACCTGTACCAACGAGACTAATCCATGAACATATATCGTGCAAAATACTGTTTGAGCATCTTATGTGACCACTTGTTTTACTATATTGTACAAAGTTATGTGCAGAGGCTCAAGGCGAAATCTAAAGACACACTGTTGCTATTGTAACTTGTTTGCGAATATGTTAAGGATAACCCCTAAATGTATAGCTGCATAAATTAGGAATGAACCCGGCACGAACCCTAGATCCTAGATTCATTAACCTGCAAGTGGGTTGGACATCATGTTTTGGAGTGTATAAAAGGTGCGACTATTCTGATGTACAGCCCCACTCACTTCCCACACCGAACAGGCTGGTATTCGCTGTGGTGTACTGAGGGCCTGATAGCTATCCGATACTCTGTTTCTTTGAAAACTGTTCAGTTACTTTGAATAAAGTTCTGTGTATCTTTATAACCTGCGTTTGGTGTATTTCCTTTTGAAGGTACTCAGCCTCGATATCTTCTTTTGCTTTCACACAGGTTCAGTTCCTAAATATCCTACTTGGTAGGATGGGGTAAATGTGTTACAGGGAAGGGGATACCACGTCTCACCATCCGGTGTCCCAGTCCCACTCCCTGAAGACCACTTACCCAGGTGTCGACTTATTAAAAAGAGTAGGAGAAGTGAAAATAAAACTGAAGAGAGGTGCTGTTTCGCCACAAGTAAAATAGTTTGCAATGTCAAAATAATCTGATGAGGGTATCTATGAAACTATTGCCACCTTGGTCTGACAAGGTATATTGGTGCTCTTTTAATCGCCAGGCAATATGGCTGTGCACCCAATAAAAAAGGCAAAAGGAGGGTTGTGGAAAGCCATGCAAGATACAAGATTTGCGCCTTTTGTATAATATTGTTGAGGCCAAATTCCCATTGGTGCCAAATCCAGCAACGATATTATGTAATATTCCACCTAAAGCTCAATATTTTGCAGTGATTGATTGGAAAATGATTTTTTCTTGACTCCTCTCATTCACAAATTTTACCGTGCTTACCTATTACAGAGGTAGATTGCAGCACAGTCGCCTCCCACAGGGTGTACTGTGGGTACCACAGTGTTTTCAATAGGGTGTTACAAACTGATAGCACAATGTTACTGTATGTTGATGACCTGCTGGTCTGCAGCACCACAAAGGAAAAGTGGAGGAAAGACTCAGTGAAATTGTTGTCAGTTTGCTGAAAAACTGTACAAGGTGGACAAAGAGAAACTGCAATATTGTTAGGAAGAAGTGTTGCACTTGGTTCAGATAATATCAAAAGATGGGAGGAATGGAACACTGGAAAGAGCAGAAGCTGTTGCCAATACGCCCCAACCAGATACAGTAACAGAGCTACAGCAGTTTTAGGACTCTTCAATTATTGTCACAAATAGGTCTTTGACTACAGCACATATGTTTGGCCCCTCTTAGATGGACTGAAAGAAGCACAGAAAGAAAAGAGTGACATTGTATGAACTGGCAATATGATGCATGATGCATTCGATGAATTAAAATAAGCAATAAGCACAGCTCCTGTGTTAGGGATCCCATATTATAGTGAAGAAGTGTTCCTGTTCTCCCATTCAAATGGATTTGTGATAACAGCTGTTCTCACACAGAAAACCTCAGTGGGTCACAAACCACTGGCATTTTACAGCAGGATCTTCGATATGGTAATGAGAGGTCAATACCCATCTGAGCAAGTATTGACTGCAGCAGGTTTTGCCATTGAGAAATCATCCAATATAACAATGGGCTCTTCAATTACATTATATGTCAAACATGTGCTTTTTTGCCATTCTTGAAAACCCTAGAAGCACATTCACTACACAAAGAGCATCTGGCTTGGAAGTGATAATAACCAATCCATCGATTAAAATTGTTAGGTGCTTAATAGTGAATCCTGACAAATGTATAGTAGAAATGGTGCATGAGGGAGATAATGTAAATGATTTTACTACTTATACTGATTATTATGATGGTGTGCCATGTTAAAGAAATGTCCTAGGAGGGGGTATGATTCTTTTCGTTGAAGGTTCTTTGACAATAGATCATAGTACTGGACTAAGACATAGTGGGATGGCAGTAGTGAGGACAAAAGAGAATGGAGAGTTTGAGATAGTGAAAAGTGCAAGATTGCCAGCACATTTCTCGGCTGTAAGCGGCAGAATTGGTAGCCATGATTTTAGCGCTAAAAGTGTGTAAGAATAAGGTGGTAACTGGGTACTCAGATTCTGTCTACATGTCCACAACAGTGCACTCAGGATTGTCATGTTGGAAAAGGAGGGCCTTCCAGCATGAATGCAGCCCAGCAGTGCAACATGCAATTTTGTTAGAGAGGTTGTTTGATGTTCTTGAATATCCTTCAGTGATCACATTGGCAAAGTGTGCAGTGCATACGAGAGGTGCAGACATGATTTCCTGCTGCAATGAAGCTGCAGATGCTGAAGGAAATAAGATATTGCAATTGCCCCAAATAAATAGACACGTAAAATGGTGATGAAACAATGTTTTAATACACTGCCAGTAACACACATTGCAGAGTTGAAGGGATGTGCACCACATGAAGAGCAGGACTTGTGGAGGAAGAGGGGGTGCTTGTTAGCCCCGCTGCACTGATTTGGCAACTGGATAGTACAAGAAAGCCGGTCATTCCTATCGAGTTGCTCACAGTAGCACTAGACCAATTAGATTGCCCAGCACATACCACAAGGGAGTGTCTAGCAACAACTATTTCGGATGATTCGATCATCCCAAATTTAAATGAACATGTGGATAATTTTATAATTAATTGCATGCTGTGTTAAAAATGTACTGCCTGCCATACATTAACAACAGTAAGAGGAGCAATACCCCGTCCTACTGGATCATTTTGGCATTTGCATATTGATTATGTGGCTTTGCTCCAAAATTGCAATTGCTACTAATATGTAATAGTTGTAGTATGCCCTTTTTCCCACTGGATAGAGACAGGACCATGCAAACATCCAAACTCCAGATCGACTGCAAATTTCCTCATAAGAGAGGTATTCCCTAGATGGAGAGTATGCAAAGTGTTATGTTCTGACACCAGACCCCATTTTGTAAATGAAGTGTTTGAGCAGACTACATCTCCATTGGGAATTAAACACAACTTCTCATCTGGTTATCATCCTGAAGTGAATGGGATTTGTGAGCACTTAAACAGCCTCTTGAAGGAATGCATTGCAAAAATTAAATAGACTTTACATAAACATTGGTTGCATTGCCTTCTCTTGGCTCTTTTTGCCTTGCGCAATCAGCCATGCTCTGACCACTACCTGACACCTCATGAGCTGGTGACAGGAAAACAAATGAATTTCCCAATTGCTCCTCCCACACATGCTTGAACAGCTGCTGAAAATTCAGCAACAGTGCTTGGTAAAGAAATGCATGAATATTTGATGGCTTTGACCAAATCTATGATACGTATCTCCTGACAGGTGCAGACCAGACAGAGGGGCTGAGCAAGAATCATCGAAGATTTGAATGGACATGCAGACAGTTTATTACAACCCCTTCTATTGTATCCTGGCAACCAGGTCCTTTGTCAAAATATTACTAGGAAATGGCACAGGACGATGTTTTAGGGCCCGTGAACATTACAAGTAGCAACACCCTCAGCAATGAAAATTAGGGGAAGACGTGCATCGCTTCAACTTAGTGACATAAAGAAATATTGTGGTAAGCCCCCTTCCCTGTCAGAAGATACAGCACCAGAAAAAGAAGAAGAAGAAGAAGAGTGAACCGGCAGCATGAACAACAACAAAAGTAGAGACAGTGTGCTGTTTTCATTTTCAAAAGATTATTCAAAACTCTTCAAAGACAGTTATTGATTACCCCCACTTTTTTTCAAACATTTTTGAATTTTGGGCCTCATTCCGAGTTTGGAGGTAAGTAAAGGTGCTTACCGGCATGGCGTAAATAGTGTGTCCGGGCAGTCATCAGTCTGCTAATAGAGGACTATTATGACTTTGCGGGCACGAGCTTTGCGCCATGCCGGTAAGGTCATACCGCTAATAACAGTCACCGCTAATAAGCGGAACCGGAAGTAGCGTCATCACACAGGAACGGGAAGGAGCACGGCGGCCATCTTTAAAAACAGAATCCATTGCCATTCTCACCACACAGGACCTTTGGACTCTGCTGTTGTACTGAGAGCATTCTCCAATCACACCACTATGCTCAAGGCCCTAAAGAAGGGAGCTGCCCGCCAGCGCAAGGAGAGATTTAATGAGGATGAGCTGGAGATGCTGGTCGGGACACGGCAGGAGCATGCACGGATATTCTTTTCAAACAACATGAAGAGGGAGGCCATTCTTTAAAAAAGTAGACATGGGCACTTGTTGCTCAAAAAATCAGTGCTGTTGGGAACACCCCACGCACCATCAAAGACTGTCGCAAGCGCTGGGACTACCTGCGACTCAGAGTAGGAAATATACTCTCAGTGAACAGGAGCCAGGCAATGGGAACAGGAGGAGGTCCCAGCTCAACAATCAAGCTGACACCATGGGAGGACATCTGTGCCAGCATGATCGGGATGGAGGGGATCGAAGGTGTTGGCGAGATGGAGCGTGGCACCACAACATCGGCCGATGGAGGTGAGTGTCCTAGGAAAACATTGTAATGCCGAGTCTGATGAAAGTCAACCAATATGTCAATCCAAAGAGTCAAGCCATGGTCCAACACACACACACTCCCAGCAAAATAGGCGGCCGCATCACAGACACATGCAGATGCCTGCTGCAAGGCAATGCCGTACCTGACACATAGCACACAAAGATGTAAATGGCATGAGTTACACAGCGGGCAGGCCCCAAATAATGTGCATGTTAGGTAGCATAGCTCTTGGCCAACATGAGTGATGCCGAGGTATGCCTGCATAACCCACCCATGTGTCAAACAACGTGCTCATCCAAACACAAATGCCTATTACCCCCAATTGTGTGGATGATTAATTGTCCAAGTGTATGTATGATGCCTATCAAAACATCACTCATGCCGTCCCTCTCTTCGACCCCAAAGGCTCTGACCATGACAGTGATGGGCAGGACGCAACCCCCGCCAACACCACACCCCGGAAGAGGTCCCAGGATGATGCCAACCACCCTTCGACCTCGAGGGGACAACCCAGGTGCCGCCGTGCACCAACAGGCAAGACACATCAGGTTGCCATTGCACCGGTGCCGCCAAGGCCCGTAGAGGGCAAAGCACCACCACCCATTGGCCATCCTGAAGAATCAGGCGAGGCACCACATTCAGAGGAGTCCAGTGTGGCTGCGGAGATGGCAGCCAGAGAATCCCTGGCTTTGGAGGACCCACAGGATGACATATGGGTGCCCGTTGAGGCCGATGCATCGGAAGTGGTCCATACGCCAAGTACACCGGCATCCCCCCAAATATCGTTCCTCGATACCGACCACCCCACCACCCCAGAGCAGTCTGGTCAGGAGCAGATGGAAGGGCACTTCAGTCCCATTTTGATGAGTAGGAAGGCTGAGCAGGCTGAGCAGGACATCCAGGGACCAACAACCTCCACAGGTGCATCCACAGGGCCGCAGCAGTCAGAACGGCTGACTGCCCTTGTGCATCAGTTTGTTGAGGACAACAGACTGGCCCGACAGGAGTGGCATGAGAACTTTGCCTCCCTAGGCAGGACCATCACAGAGAACACCGCCTCCATGGCCAAATCCTTTGCAGATAACACCAGCCGCCTCTGCAAGGAGGTCTTGGCCCTCCGCCAGGTCTTAGGCCACATAGCGGATGCCATGGAGGCAGGGCATCTGGCTACCAAATCCCAGCAGGCGGCCACATGGTCATCATCCAGTTCGACCCAGACGAGCCCGCTCTGCAGGTCGGCATGTACCCAACTCCGGCAAGACATGCCGCCACCTGGACCAGTGAGTGCCAATTGATAGTGAGGGCAGCCTCATGTAGGCATTGTAGACCTGATGGGACATGTGTGGGGGAGTTGTGGGGGGAGTAGGAGGGGGGTGAGGGTGTGTGGGGGAGTTGTGGGGGGAGCAGAAGGGGGTGAGGGTGGTGGAGGGTTTTTGCACTTTCGTTAACATTGTTATTTTTAATACACCCATTGTGTGAAAAGCAAGACCTGAGTGGACATTCATCATTGCGCATGTGTCATTTATTCATATACAGTGCATAGTGTACATGTACCCCCACACCCAGTGCCCTCTGTCCAACTATCATGTCACCCTCTGCTGCCATATGTGTCCGAAATATTGTGGAATCACTGACTGGCGCACATCACGTCCCTCCTGTGCATCGGCACCGCGATGATGTCCAGCCACATCTTCTTCATCCCCTTCATCATCACCAGGTGGTAGCAGTTCAATGTCAGGGAGCTGGGGCATGTTCCGGCGGATACACATGTTGTGCAGCATGACACATGCCATGATGGTCTTGGCCACCTTCTCATGCCTGTAGAGGAGTGCCCCACCCGACCGACAGAGGCAGGGAAATCGTGCCTTCAACAGGCTAAAGGTCTGCTCGATGACCACACGGGTACGGGTATGGGAACGATTGTAGTCCTCCTCATGCCTGTTCTGTGGGTTTCGGACAGGGGTGAGAAGCCACGGCTTCAAGGGATAGCCACTAGCACCTGCATGAGAGGCAATAAAAGGTAAATGTTAGTCGATTCATGATGGACAACTGTACTAGTCACACATGCCTGCAAATTATCTATGGCCACATGCACATGTCCCTGGATGTATTTACGCCATTTTCAGTTCCTCGATGTGTCCTGTGCCATGGACTAATGGGTTGCATCTTCAAGACGATACACAGTGTGCTCTGCCGACTTGTAGCTCATGCATCGTGTACACATACAGCTGTGTTAGTGTAAAATTTGTGAGGTGTTGTGTTCTGTGAGATTTACTTAGAGGGAGCATTGGCAGTAGTCTGGGCAATCAGCGCAGATCATTCCCATGGTGACATGCAGCACTCCTGTGGGTGTGGCGGCCCTGTGACAGACAGTGGATTCCCTAGTTGGTTCAGTTTGATGCACTCCCAGGGATGCTTGTCCTGTCTGGTGATATGCTGGAGATAGCAACATAGTGCATATGCACTGCATGGTGCTGGATGGCGTTACGGAGGGTGAGGGACGCTGATGAGTGCTGCACGTGTTGTGGGATGTGGGGTGGTTTCCTGTTAGTCATGTAGTGATAGGTGTCAACCTTACTTTATTCATATGGGATTTGGGTGTCATGTACCGTTAGTGATGCTTTGCGGCACAGTGTTCGGTGATGTGCACATCATGCAGTAACATCAAAATTGACACCATGACTTACCAAGCAGTCAGGCACATTGTCCAGCATGTCACTCCATGAAGCGTGGTAGCGTGGAGTTCGGCAGGACCATAGAGTCATGAGTTGATCCGGGATATCAGGCACAAGAATGTTTGATGATCTTGCTGGCGTCGCATACCATCTACACATTGATGGAGTGGTATTGCTTGCGGTTGTGGTACACCACCTCCATGGCATTTGGGACCACCAACTCCACGTGGGTACGGTCGAGGGCACCTACACAATTTGGCATGCCTGCCAGTGCATGGAAGCGAAATTGTGTATCAAATTTCTCCTGGGGAGTTCGTGGTAGCGATACGTAGTCCCTTGTGTGCTTGAGGAGGGCATCCAGTACTTGGTTCAGAATCCGAGAAAATAAGGTTTGTGATATGCCATGCATGTGCCCCCCTGTGTGCTGGTAGGTGCCTGTGAAAAGAGAGTGGAGCACAGACACTACCTTCAGTAGAGGGGGGTTGGCAGTGCGTATTTCAATGAGGCTGACAATGACGTCGTGTATCAGGGCCACAATGGTGGTGATGGTGTCCCGGTCCCGACGGTACAGGGTGTGGATCTGCTCAGGGGTTAAGTTGAAAGGACTGGCTCTGATGCGAGGGATTGGGGACTGCCTGCGTGGTAACGGTGGCTGCACTGGTGGGGCATGCTGGGCCTGTCTCACCCTCCTTCTCCTGCGTCTCCTCTGTGTTGCCGGTTGTTTTTGTTGTTGTTGATGTTGTGGCAATGCAAGCATGTCCTCCAGCTCCAGTAATGCTACTACTATTGGAATCATCTTGGTGTGGGATGGGGTGTGGTGTGTGGGTGTGTTCCTTTTGTACTGGGCCAGACTCCATTGCCTCCACCTGTGCTGATTGTGTGCACCTGTGGCAGTTGGGAACACTGCTCAAGGCATTTTACAGTTGGCCTGCGATGCCAGTATTTACACCATGCGGGTAAGCACTTGTAACGCCTTCATGAAGCCGGTATTTGCATGTCTGCTTCACTTGTGATCTCCAGTTTACGGCATGCCGCTATTGCCGGAATGGTGGGCCGCATGCCCGCGCCCATGCCGCTATTAGAGGCGCCGTAATTTACGATGCTGCTAATAGCGGTCAGGCTGGTCAGAATAGCCCGTAGCAGTAAGCAATGCTGGTATTCCTTTACCAGCATCGTTTTTCCCTTAGCAACAACCTCGGAATGACCCCCAGTTGAAAAGCACTTCTTTTCTTTTTAATGAAACAGTTTTTTTATTGTGGACATTTATCCTTTTGTGAAAGGAAAGAGACATTTTTGTGGAATACCATGCATTAATTAAATAATACCAAATATTTTCTTTTGCTGCTCAGGCGAGCTTATAGAAACAGATATCTGCAACAGGTAGATTTATTGGCTATCATGATTGTGGCATTCTTTATCTCATTGTGCTGTCTTTATTTTGTCTATTCTCTTGCTGTGAACTCTAATGTCATGATACAACCATTATACAGTGATGGTAATACCAGTTACTGAGATAGTAGCAGCTGAAATGACACCGGAAATACCCCTTAAAGTAAGCACACTAGTTAAAAGGTTAAAAAGGAGTGTGCAGAATGACCAAAGCGACATTAGGCAGTATTCTGATAATTCCCTCCATGTCACAAATAACATGTGGTATAAACACACGAGTAAGGAGGGAAGGGAGAAGTCTGATGGAAGCTGCTTCATTTATTCTCTCATTCCCGAAGCCATGATTGCCTCCAGAGTGTTCAGAGCAACAGATGTACCTACACCCAATGCACATAGCTTGACACGTCTTGCACTATGCAAAACCAAAGGACTGTTTCAGGGTAGATGGGCTATCATATGGTGGGTGACAAAAGCAGATTCTCCTTGTGAGGACAGTTTTTATAAAGCAAAAGCCCTTGATGATCAACGTCAAAACACAAAACAAGGTCATGAAATACATACTTTCAGGCAAAAATTGGGGAGAACTTAAAATAGAAGAACATCAATTGCTGCAGTGCAGTGATGCACAAGGGGAAGAAATAACTGGTTGCTGGAACAGACCACAATTGCACATAATAGCAGATGTATTTACTGCAGAAGGATGGGTAGATGGAATGGTGGGCTGTAAAGTACAATCACTCAGAACAGCATCAATAGAGGTTGTGCAGAATCCATAATAAAGTTTGCCTTACAGAGTGGACAGAATATTCTAAATTACTTAATTGGGTAGAAGACGAAGGATGTCCAGTACCCATAATACCAATAAGAAATACGACCCTGTGTTTTAGAAACAATGGTTTGGTGAAAATAGGACGGACCCACTGCCATGGAGGTGGGCACAGCTGTATTGATGGACCACTACTGGGCTTGTGGTTCAAAGGCTTATATGCAGCTCCCTTCAGATTTTGGAGGCATATGCTCCATAGTAGTAATAAGCGCTCCGGCTCCGGTGGTGCGACCAAGTGAGGTGCAGATTGGTGATTTCCCTGTGTTACACACAAACACCAGAAATAAATTGTATTAGCTATACTGGTACTGGTCCTGGCAGCTAGTTGTGTCATACAAGTAGTATTGAGTCAATGTAAAAAGGCCGGAATTAAGGCACTGGAAATGACAGTAAAAGTGAATGTGGGTGATAGAACACATAAATGTACTCAAACAGATGAGCTACCCAACATGCATGCTATAGACCATCCGGTTAGATCACCTTGAACATTGTACAAATGTCCTGAGGACCCCCACAACTACACAGAACACTGGGTAGATTGTGAAGGGGACTGTTGTTTCATGGCATGTGGCCCATAAGAATACATAGCACAAAAGAGGTAGCTTGCGGGGAGTCACACAAATATGGCTGCCCAAGGATGGTAATGATGTTCAGGGCAAAATTACGGAGTGCCCATGAATCAACCAGAGGAGGGAGTGTAATGGTGCAGATACATATGCCAGTACCAACTTCTGCCACTCCTCCTTGTGACTCTAAAGGTGAGAGAGTGTACAAAAAGACCCTGACACCCAACGAGTATAGGGGTGAGAAACGATACAACCTGAGGCAGAATCTATAAAACAACCCAGTTATTAATGCACATGCATCTGCCATAAAGAAGGCTGAATGACACTAGTAGGAATCCAAAGTAGGATGTAGCAAGCACAAGTCGTGTGCTATAGGTAGTATAGGTACCTGTGTACCCAGAGAGTGACTCACCACACTAATAGTGCAGATGAAATTATAGTTTGATAATGGTACATTATAAACGGGCAGGGAATACAACACATTGAACATGTATAAGACAAATGTACTGTGAATAGATGCAAATACAAGTCGCCAACATGGAGGCGAGAGTGCAGAAATACAGCCATTTTCCTAACATGAATGTTGCAGCCGGCCTAAGAATTAGCAAGACATTAAAATCTAGCTTGCTGAGCTCATGAAAAATACGTCGATTTCAGAAGCTTTTGAAGCTGCCCAGACAGTAGTTCACATTGAGCATCATTGTCAGAACACCAGCAAGGGAGTAATGGATGAACAGAACCTAGAGTGGAGATAGCAGCTCCAAGGATGCAAAACAGTAGCCTCCCAAGCCAATTAAATGAATACAAGCACAGACAGCCATTGATGTCCAGGTGATTTTGAATAGTATGTTGAAAGACTCAATAGAGAATAGATGAAGGGAATCTCATGTGGTTAAAAGGAATACAACACGCATATTAGAATTAGTTAAAAGTCCAACAAATAAAAATAAATTAATTTTCCATTATGGTCCCATGGCACGTGATTAAAACATTGAGAACACTGGCTATTCATTATGAGCCCAGCACAGTTAAGACACCTGCTGAACTACTCACTACACAGACAGACACCAGATGATATACAAGGCCATGTACAAAGGATAGGGTAGGTCACATCACCTGGGAATGACAAGGAGTTGGTTTTAATTGGGATTATAAAAGCAAATCGGCCTCTCTTCCCCACCCTATGTCTCGCTTGTATCTTGACATCTTGTCAAAGTGCCCAAGGTTGGTGAGAAAAGTGCCAACCAATAGAAATCCCTCTTGCCACGCTGCCTATGAACAACCACACCAACCAATTGACTCCTAATGTTTAATGTATTAGAAGTATTATAAAATATTTGTTGGGCCCTGGAGGGAACCAGATACACCTTAACCAATCATGGAATTAACACCTATAGACACTATATGCAGTTTATTATTTATTTAATTGACTTATTTATTTCATTTATATAGCGCCTAGACACAGAAGTATCATGGTACTTGTACAGGTATGTGAAGCAGTCAAAAAAGATAACAGAATACAACGTTAAAGTAACGTCAGTTAGGCATATAGCCAGGTTTTTATGAGTTGTTTTAAATGCGAGGAATGAATATTTATTTCTGATGTGATCAGCAAGAGTGTTCCAGAGGGTGTGAGGCAGTCACTCAGAAGTGGGAGCCCCCTGCTTTCTTACTTTAGAATCTGGGGATGATTAGTGAGCAGCTTGATGAAGAGAGGAGACATCAAGTTACTGATTTTGGGCATTATTTAAGTAAATTCATGCTTTTATTGGAAGCCAATGAACCTCCCTTCTTGCTGTTGAGATGTGGTCAGTGAGTTTAAGGCCTAGGGCGGCCTTTAGTGCCTTTTTTGTAGGATTTGAGGTTTTGCCAAGTACTTGAATGAGGTGCCAGTGAGCAGCACATTGCGGTAATTGAGCTTAATACCAATGATAGCACGCGCAAGGGTGAGGCAATTTGTGGGTGAAATGGATTGCCTACTCAGGGTTATCAGCTTAGCAGTGCATGCTGTGGAGGAGGACAGTGTATTAATGTGGCGGGACATGTTAAGTTTAGCTTTAAGATAATACTCCCAGTGTCTTCACATATTTAGAGACCCGAATGGTCGAACCATCAATGGGAATGGAGGTGTAGGATGGGTCCAGGTTGCTTAGCTGGTGGGGACAGCCTACGATGAGAAGCTCAGTCTTTCTGTCATTGAGACAAAGGTTGTTGGTCACCATCCAGTTCTGTATGACATTGGAGGTCTGGTTGATGACTGTGACATCATCGGCGTAGCTCCATGAGTTTGGCAGTAGGACTTGTGTGCCAACAGAAATGTTTGTGTAAGGGATGCATATGGCAATGAGGTGATCAAAAAGAGGTTTGGTGTAGTTTTTGTAGAGTGCAGGGGAGATGCAAAAGACTTGATGGACACCACGTGGAACGGGGACGGGATCGGCAGAATGGTCACCTATGAATACTTTAGAAGTACATTTGCACAGAAAGGGTTTGATCCAGTGAACTGCCTGTTGGGAAAAGTTAAAGTTTATGAGGAGGTGTTGGTATAGGACATCATGGTTTACGAGGTCCAATGCCACTAACAGGTCTACCAGGAGTAGAATGGCCAAGTTGCCTGAGTCACGGCTGTGGTCGAATTGGATTTTGAGGTCCAGAATGAGCTGTTTCTGTGCTGTGTTTTGGTCTGAATCCAGATTGTGGAGCACCAACAAGCTGGTGCTGCTTGAGGTAATATTGAATTTGGGAATAGGCTTCACAGTCAAGGATTTTGAGGAGGAAGTGAACAGTGGTAATCGTCGGTAGTTGGTAGGCAGAGTGGGGTTGAGGGATGGTTTCTTAATACGTGAATAGAAGCATGCCATTTTGAGGCAGCAGATAACGATTTTGGAGGTGAAGGAAGTGTTGACAAAATCAACGAAGGCCAGGGTAATTGTGGATGTGCAGAGTTTTATAATGTGGGCAGGGGAGACATCACCTTTGCAATTGGAGGATTTGAGGTGCTGGACTGTGGTGGTGATGTCTTCCATGGATATGGCTGAGAAAGGGATTTGGGGCGGTGCTTGAAGGGGGAGGGGTAGCTGAAGTGATTCGGGGCTTGGACAGGAGTTGTTTTTTGAGAGGATTTTGTCTTGCAGTTTGGCAATTTTGTCTGAGAGGGCTGTTTGAATTGTTCAGCACCAGTTTTTGTCAATATGGATAGCAAGGTGGAAGGCTCTGGGTGTTCAGGTTCGTGGAGTATGGACAATAGCTCTTTAGAGCAGGAGCTGGCTTCAGTGATTCTAGTATTGAAAGAGTTGGCTTTTGTCAATATGAGGGTGTCTTCAAAGGTTTTGCAAGGAGTGTGAAAGGCCTTGAGGTTAAGTGACGTGAGGTTTTTCCTCCATGTGTGTTCAAGGGCATGCTTTAGCCTGCAAAGCATGGTGAGTTCTTCTGTAAAACACGTTTTGGCTTTTCAGCCTGGTTTGGGAATTCTGGGATTCAGTGGGCATGATGGTCAATAGTTTGTGAGAGGGCAGAAAAGATACATGAGGCCTGGGCTTGTGGGTCATCACATTCTGGTGTATGTTTGACAAGGTGTTCCAGAAATGTAAGGGCAAGGCAGGCTTCAGTGAGTCTCTGTGTACTGTGTGAATTGGTGGGTGGAAGTCTGGAAGCTGGGTTGCAAGTCATTTGGGCATGTGAGAGGCAGAATTCAATTACTGAGTGGTCCAACAAGGGCATGGGCAGAATGTAGGTGATGGTGACAGTAGCATTCAGCATTACAAGGAGATGAATGTCAAGTTCAGGGCAATTCTGGTGATTGGGTTGTCGGCAGACAATGAGGACGTTAATGGTAGTTTGAGGACTGATCAGGAGCTTGGACAGGAGGTGGGGGTTATGGTAGCCTGGTTGGGGGTTATGGTGTTGGGGGTTATGTTATCGCTCTGAAGGCCAGTGACATTTTGCTGATGATGTCGACACCACAACCTGTTTTGTCAAATCTGTCTGCTCTGAGGATTGAATAGTTAGGAGGCAAAGTGATGGATAGGGACGGACCTGCTGCATTGTGTATCCAGGTTTATGTAACTGCCAGAAAATCAAGGTGACGTTCCTCAATGAAGTCGTTGATATTGGTGGCATGATCATAGAGGGAGCAGGCATTGATCAGGGCCCCGTTGAGGGATGTGGTGTAGTTGAAGGGTGATTACCAGGTTGGGATACAGGAGGATGTGGTGGGTGGGTCAGAGGATCCTGCTGAAGGGGTGCATGCTGGGTGCAGGCTCAGAGGTGAGATGTTCTTTCTGTTCCCACAATGTGGTGAGTTGTGGGCTCTTGAGTTTAGCCCTAGGATGGCTTTCTGGAGCTAGGTCTAGCTGTTCCAAGGGTTCCTAGGCAGGGTTGGCAGCGCTGGAGGTGGGTATTGGAATGTGCCTTGGGTGGGACAGTTGCGGGTGGGTGCTGGAGGGCATGCTGAATGGGGCAATTTTTTATCCTGAAGCTGCAGTGTTTGCAGTCTGGACACTGATTGATGAGAGTTGTCTGCTGCCTTTTGGGTGGTGCTTCGGGCAGCATGACTGAATAGGTGTGAACTGTTTGGGCGAAGGTCCACTGCAGTTGGGGACAAAAGGATGTGTGGGGGAAATGGCAGGCCCTTCTGTTTGATGGCCTTGTTGCTGAGGTGAGAGCATTTCAGTGCTTTGGTGGAGATGTAGTGACTACTAGAGGTCCAGAGGTGTAAAAGCTGGGCAGCAAAGGAGTAGGGACAGGGGAGAGGTGAGAGTGTCTAGAGTCGTAATTGACTGAGGTTGTATGATGGTCATTCGATGCAATATTAGTAGGGGCGCTGGTTGGAGGTGTGTTATGGCCAGGAATAATCAATGCAGATAGGAATGGTGTAGGGTGGGGAGTAGGCGGTGTATCATGATGTACACCGGGAGTAGTTAGGGGGGGTTGGTGGAGGTCAGCATCATATTGCGGTTGGTCTAAGTGGCTATGCAACCATGCACCTTGGAGAGAAGGATCAGAGAGGAGGATGGGATAGTTAGAACATTTAACGATGTGCAGGTGCGGCCGCATGTAAGGCCAGGTATGTGAGAGCATATGGTGGGGAAATGACAATTAAGGCTAAGCGTGAGTGGGAGCAGGAAGTGGGTGGGGTTGGGGAGGGGCAATGCTCATAGTCAGCAAGCTGTGATGTGGACGAGGTGGAACTCTTTTACCTTGTTGGTCAATTATAGGAGTACCAGTAGTGAGGTGTGAAAGCTTGACTTCTCGAGTGTCAGTAGCAGGTAGGTACAGCTTGCTGCAAGGCAGTGCCAGCATGTCTGTGTACGGACAGACGCAGATAGGTTTGCAGGGTCTCCAGAGTGGGGCTTGAGAGAGGGCTGCCGTCACTGGCCAGTTCCTCATAGGAGGCTGACTTTGTTGTAGAGCAGGCCAATCCACAGCAAGTGCAGGTGGAATTAACCAATAACGTTCATTCATACATTTTGGTACTAATACTGTGTTATGACGACACGGTTGATGTGTCTTTTGTTTCAAAACTGCTCACATATATTGTAACTTTGAGAGCTCATGGTATGTTTTCCCGGCCGAGTATTAAAGCTTGAAAAAAGCAGGGTTGTATTGTGTACTTTGAGTACTCCATTATTGAGTATCCTTTTTACTAGTATGGCAAATTGGGTCCATCTCCACTCAAAAAATCAGAGGCAAGCAGGCAGGCAATGATGGAGTTCTCATGGTTGAACTAAAGTATAATATCAGTTCACATTCTCAATGCTAAGGCTTCAGTTAACTGTAACTGTTGTTGCTCCAGTGACTGCCCTTAACTGAGACTCCAAATGTCTGTATCCGACCATCTAAATGCACTTAGCTTTCTTGCTCTCTGTATACCCCACAACCTGCTGCAGAATTATAGCATGCGGGTAATAAAGGACCGAAGGCCAAACCCACAGTTTCCCTGAATAGTGCCGGCGTAATCAGAAGTTCCCAAAACAGTCAACAATAATGTCTGTAGTGGTCAGTAGGTATGGGGTTCCATCAGGACAAGTGCAGGTAGTCACATTTACTATCAGAAGTGACCATTTTGTGCATTAAAGCAATGTAGAGTTCTGGTATGAACCACTACTGTATACAATGTATTTCCACCATCAAAATGAGCTGACACAGCAGAGAGGAGAGTATCCTGGGCGGGCTGTCATATCACAGTCACACAGTGGTCGAAGTGGGTGGGAGAGGTGCTCCTCTACTTTTCTTTTTTAAAGTTTTACTGTTCCTATACTTTTATTTGAAAAAGAAACCACTCTGAAAAGGTTTACCTTTCAAATATAAGTGAAGGAAGAAGTTTAAACTTGCACTTCAGGGCACTGCACTGAACAGTCCCTTAAACAGCGGGTGTGTTTGGGGGTTTGGATTGTGCGTGGAAGGGGGAATGGCACTGGGGTTTGTGCGCAGCAGGGGCATGCCAGCAGGGAACATAGTTCCACTACTTCTTTTCGTACACTTCGACTCTCCGGTCACATAAAGCTGTGTATACACATCGCAGGAGAGCCACTAAACATTCCAAACTGAACCATACTAAGGATAACCTGACCACTATGCACAGATTCCTTGTGGGAATCAGAGACAATGGAGGATTTCCATGGTGTTTGTGCTCGGGAAAAAGACAAGAGTGAAAGTTCGTTTTGTTGTGAATAATCTATCATTGTTAAATGGTGGCGTTAACTCGTCTGGGGAAAAGTAGTAGAAATAAAAGATCAAAATAAATGATAGGCCAGCAATGCTCTTGCTCTTCTTTGATTTGTAATATTTTCTCCACACTTTTCCATACCTTCAGTGCTAATATTTGGAAAGAAAAGCAGTAGGTATGTTAGAAGTCGGTGATGGTGGAGGACATGGTGTTGATTTTGGATGGGGAGACTATTGGGAATTACAATTTGGGTGACACATCAGAGCCAAAAGGAAAGGCATCCACATGCTTCCTGCATCGCACAGCAGCTGGATGACACCAGGCGCCCTCTAGTGTGCATCTGCAAGATCTTAAGCTTTGATCTATAGGTACTACTAGCCACACCCACAAGTAGAGGTTTCTCAGTGTTGGTGTCTGAGAATGTGGAACTGGGGATGTTGTTGAAATGTGAGAGCATTTATTTCCATTAAATAACATTTCAGAATTAGCAAAGATGTGAAATGTGTAAAATGCAGTGAATATTTGCATCACGTGCTTGCTTTGTTTATCCATTTTCTCAATGCGATGTTTTATCTAGAACCCGATTTTAAAATTTGGTGAAGATGCTAATTACATATTTTACAACAGTTGAGCCGAATAAGCATAAGAGGAAAAGAGGAAAAAAGGAAAAGCCAATCCTGAGAGACCCTGGTGGCTGTTTCAAAATATTTTTTTGTAAGTGTTTTATTAGATAGAAAACAATATACTGCTAGCCATCAGGCCATAATGGCATATTACATTAAGTGTAAAAAATCTCTTTAAGGATGCCTGGATAATTTCTAAACCATGCTGAAACGCTACCATCCCAGATAGCTGTCAAGATCCCTAAAGGAATCCCATAGGATTTTACTGTAAGGCCATTGTATTTCCAACCGGATGACTGAGGCACTGAGACATTAGCATATTTAAGAGATTGCCTTTGTATTCTGCTGCCAGCCTCTATGCCCAGAAACCCTTCACGCTCCACTCCATTAAAAACATTTAAAGGGATATTGACAGCTGCTGACTTTAAATTAGGGCAGATTAATAACAAACCCATATGTGCGTGTGTTTGTATTTTCCACGCGAACGTAGCAACTTAAGCACTGCAATCATTATTATTTTGAGTCTGTTTATGAAAGTGGTCCCATAAAATCTGTGTAACTATGTTAGTCAGTCACTCATGAAGTACTTCTGTGGGAAAGATTATTGGAGATGATTTTTATGCTGCAATATTTTAAAATTGAAGTAGTTTTACTAACATCTGACTAATGTATGCTAATTATGAAATAAAAGTAAAACTAAAAAACACGATTGGCTGGAACCAAGCCAAAACACCTTATTGTAATGTTTAGGCAAATGGGAAATGTAGCCCTGAAAAAAAAAAAAACATATATTGCTAAATATCGTGGTGGCTCATCTATCGGGTGCTTTGAAAATACTGCACCACTAATTTGGTGCAGTACAAAAGCATAGTAGCATAACATAACATATGTGGTAATTTTCCAAGTATAAATATATTATACCCGCACTATTGTTGAGGAGAGTATCAACATACATAGGAAACCCAAAAAATGTATTGCTAATAACTTTTGGCTCGCATAACAGATTTGGCCGACATTTTGCTGAGAAAAGGTTTAGGAAGGATCTTTTAAAACATTTTAAAAAGTAATTACGAAAGTAAAAAATGATATTTCGGTCTAGTCTCCATTTATTTTCCCATAAGGAAAAAGTCGAAATTTTGCTCCAGCACACAGCCAAAACCGCTGGACTCAATTGAACCAGGTATGAAACAACTTGGGCACAAATTGTTGACTTGATTTCTGAGAATGGTGTGGGGCTATTCCATCCAGTAGTTTTTAAAATATTTGACAGATAATTATAGCTTTGTCTCCCCATATGCTTTGCAGCAGAACAGATTTTTAGAAATGAAAAGTTGCCATTTGTTTTTTTTGTTCAATGGGAGGGATAACCGTGGTTATTACAGCAATAGCCACGGCTAGCCGAAAACGACAAAGTTAAATAAATTCCATTTGGAGGGGGGGGGAGCATTAAATGAAAACAGGCTAGAGGTGGGGAGGGGGAAGAGGACACCATGTGAAAATGTGGAGTTCAGGATGTGGGAAATAATGAGATTGCCACAAAGGACTTTTCAATAACCCCGGCTATAACGGTGGCTATAACTGCGGCTATATGCAGCTATAACCGGGGTTAGCCGTAAATAAGAATCTGGAAAAATGTCATTTGGAGGGGGACAAATTATGAAATTACATCAAGCTAGAGGGAGGGAGGGCAAACGAGAAATTGTGTCTGGGGTACAATGAGAGTGCCATGAAGGAATTTTCAATAACTGGAACTATAATCACGTTTTTAACTATGGCTGTACACCCATTATGTTAAATTTACAAAATGTAAGTCCGTCACAGCAAACAGTGAGCATACATCAAGATGGAGTGCTGGGGCATCATAAGGAGGGAGGGAGGGTGTGTTTGAGTGTGCGAAGCATAACTGGATGTATTTAGGGATGCTTGAGGGGCTCAAACACAGAAACGAGCACATCTGCGATTTCCATCAAATAACTGCAGTTATGAAAAATAATCATTTTGGTGCATTGTCATAACCAAGGTTATTTGAAAATAAGTACAAAAATAGGTCTCCACTGACACATACTGTATAAAATGGATCATGTTAGGGTCATCGATCCATGTATGCAGTCTGTGTTTTCTTCTTTTCTATTTTTATCACTTAAAGGTTGGTTCTAAAAAGAACCGCTTGGGAGTGGAAGGAGGAGGGTGGAATTTGTATGAGAAGAACCTTACAGTTGGACTATGGAAAAAGGGGAAAAAAGGGAACATATTTGTTTCGGTTTTCTTGTTTTTTGTAATGTGTGTGTGTGTGTGTTTTTTTATAAAAGGGAGTAAACAAAAACAAATGCCTAGCAGTGGCAGTTGACTTGATGGTTCGCAATTCCAACTGCCCACTCATCTAGGGTGGCACCTTCCACAGGAATCCTGTTGTGGCATACAAGGCACACAGTCATGCACTCGGTCAGGTTCACCACCAGCCCAATTACAGCAGGTAGGGCTGCAGATGGTACTTCCACTATTATCCTGCTGGTGGAAGGTGCTGCACCTATGGCCTTGCCAGATGTTGATGGAGGTGATGTGGTTTAGAGCTGATAGTTCTGTAGGTGACGAGGTGAGTGCAGCACTGGTGTAACGTTGTGTTGCTTGAGGTCCGTGGGACTTTACATTCTGCTTGTAATGGGCCTGATGGTAGGGCTCGTCCGCCTCATCCCAGTGCACCCTCCCCAGATGTTGTATTAGGACTGAGGTGCCCATGCTCTGGGACCCTTAGTTACCAGGGGAATCCAGACGTGGACCCCTTGCTCACTGGTCTCAGAGAGGCACAGCTTCACCTCACTGATGATGCCCAGCAAGGCTGAAACACGTATATGGGGTTGCTGTTGGTATTCTTGTTCAGAGGAGAATTGCCTAGCATTTCGGTGCTGGACTGCCCCTGGGCAGGACAAAGATTGATATGCAGGGATATTTCTCCTCTGTGAAAGGGACAGTGAGCTAAGACTTGGTTGAGAGTCTCTCTGGGGCCATCCACCCAAGAACAGGTCAATGGGCTGTGCTTGTGCCGGTAGAGAGACTCCCAGAACCCCCTTTGTTTTGCATTTTTAGTAACTGTGGGTCTCACCCTAAGTTACCAGGGGAATCCAGACGTGGACCCCTTGTTCACTGGTCTCAGAGAGACACAGCTCCACCTCACTGATGATGCCCAACAAGGCTGAAACACGTGTATGGGGTTGCTGTTGGTACTCTTGTTCAGAGGAGAATTGCCTAGCATTTCGGTGCTGTACTGCCCCAGGGCAGGACAAAGACTGATATGCAGGGATATGTCTTCTCTGTGAAAGGGACAGTGAGCTAAAGACTTGGTTGAGACTCTCCCGGGGGCCATCCACCCAAGAACAGGTCAATGGGCTGTGTTTGTGCCGGTAGAGAGACTCCCAGAACCCCCTTTGTTTTGCATCTAAAGGAAGAGCACAGAGAAATGTTGCACGTTTCTTTGAAGGAAAGTAATGGAACTAGAGTAGTAGAGTCGTTCTCGCAATAAAATTAGATTTTTGGGGTATCATTTTGAAATAAAAACTCAACAGCTCTTTTAAGAGCATTCATAGATAAGGTATAAAATCATAATACAAATGTAGTGTGTGTTGTGTTTTTTTTTTTAAGCATGCCGAATAATCGCAGTTATTCAGTAATAGTAAAATAAAATACTTTCGTAAATGTATATGTTATTTATATGTGTGTAATGAGTAGTCCTTAAAAGTACTGTATTTGGGTACATTGATTGTACTAAACAAGTTGGATTACTGATTTAATGTTGTCAAGGAAGAGTGCACTTCCTACATCATTTAGATGTATTCCATCGTGTCTATAAAGATTAGACCTGTAAAACTGGAAGTTGTTGGATATCCAGGTATGTTTGTGATCTCTGATGAAAGCAGAGACTACTTTATTCACATTTCTCTGAGATTTGTTGAATTAAATGTGGTGGTCCACTTACCTTTCTGTCACTGAGTTACACTGCAAAAATGAAGGTGGTGTGAGGAAAATGTTCCATGAGTTTTTTCCAATTCTTGTTTTATAATAAAAAACAGAGACAAGCCTTGTGCATTCTACAAACCATTGTTTACGCATTGAATGAGTATGACATCTGGCTGCTCTGTGCTTCTCAGACTCAACATTTTAGGAAAAAGCTGCCACCATTGCATTCCTTGCAATCCAACCCATATTATTATACAATTAGGTAAACCCAGATCGATGTCAATATGCAGGTTAAGACAACAAATCATTAACCAAAACAACCAGGAGTCTCATATGAACTACACAGTTTTAACTCCAGCCATGATGTCTGCAACCTGTCACTGTTTTCTTGAAAATGCATGCATATTTGCAGAAACATCATTTCACCAAAATGCCAGGGTTAGCAGAAGTGACATCACACGGCCCTTGACCTCCGATGACATCACATGAAATGATGTCATTTGAACCCGCCACCAAGTGACATCAAAGAAAGTGATGGCACACGGCCTTCAGACAACACCTGTGTTTATAGGCGTTCTTATTTCAGCCAGATATAAAAACCGAGACACAGAGAGAGGCAAGATTTGTCCACAATCACATATTTGTGGAATGTCTTTTTCCAGATTCGACGTGGAGCCGATATGTAAAACATACATAATGCAGTACTTGTAACAGGGTTACTGAAATCTCTAACGCGGGCTACAGTGTATGAAACATCTATAGCTAAATGGGCACAGAAGTACTCTTTATCTGTCCCCTTGATGTGTTAAACAAGCCAAAAAAGCACTGACCTTGGAGGTGTGCGCTGTTTGTTTACCCAGGAGCAAAATGCCGAACGAGCAAGGCTTGAAAATTAAATCATTGACCAGGATTTAGTATCCCAAAAAATCCCCTTTAATAAATGTATCTATGAGTCTGCTAATGCTACGATAGAACAAACATATTATATGGATATAAGCTGAGGCCATCTGTCTCCATGTCCATGTCCATTTATCTTGAAGTTATGCTGTCCCCCACAACGCAGAGTCGAACACAACACCTCAATGTCCTAGGCTTTGATACATGACTCTTCTTCAATCTTTTTCAACGAGGTGAGGTGTGGGGAGGAGGTTACCCTTCCTCCAAGAGTGGGGCTCAATGCATCTATGATTTTCGGAGCTCAATGTGTGTGGTGTGGTATTTATGGTCAAGCCCATAAATTAAGCTTCCACAAAGCCCTTGCAAAGAAGGAATATGAGTGGGGAGGAGTGGGGCACTCCATTGCTCTCTCACTTCTGAGACTCTGTGTCCAACGCTTATTTTCTTAAACAGTGTTGTCCCAGAGCAGGGTCTTGGTTGAGTATGCGGCCCCTCTCAACCATTCACATCACACTTGAATGCGTTCAAGTTGAGCAGAGCCCAATCAGTGGAGCAGAACAACGTCTGGGGGCCCCCCTGCAAGCCATGCTGAGACACCCAAGCTCCTAAACAAATCCCAGGACACGCCATACCTCGTGCAGTCCAGACCACCACGTGTGCGCAATATCCAAGTGAAAGAAGTAAATCATTTGTTTTCATCAAATCTTAAATGTTTCTCATAGCGTAGAAAGAAGGGTTTGGTGCCTGGACCCAAAATATATCAGCCGCCAATGAAGGGTGGTGAATTGTTTTATTGGAGGCTGTAAATATATGTCAGAAATATGTGATTGTGATCGAGCAGAGTGAGCGGGCCCAAACTAACGGAAAACAGGTTTGGGGGTGGGGGGTCAGGGAGATTCTTCACCCTCCCATGAGAACATTTTTTGAATAATGGGTTAAAATGGTGCATTATACAGCACACTTTCTGTAAAAATGTGGGTAGAAGGCCCGGCCATTTGCAATCAGTGTTGTAGGGTGATGGGTAACTCATGGAAAAAAAGTACAATAGATGCAAGTCACCAAATGTGACTCCATGCATTGTCATGCCAGTCCCTTCAGCATATGCCAGTTAAAAAAAAACATTTTCATGCTGGCAATGCCAGTACATTTCCATGCTGGCTCCACCAACATATGCTAGTATTCCCATATAAAAACATACTCATGTTCATTTTGAGATGTTCTTTATAGTATCATTACTGGCACAAGGCGCAAAGCCGGCTCTGCCAATATATGCCAGTATTCCTAGGTAAGAAAATACTCCCATTGGTTTGGCCATTAAAGGTGACATGACACAGAAACAAAACATTTCCAAACTGGTTACAATGTAAGCCAGTCTAGACCCATTAGAACACTTATCATCTTTGCTTCATCATAGTTGCTCAGTTAATAAAAAGTCATGCTACAGTAAGAAATATACAGGCTGCTACACCAAAACGTCAGTCTAGCGAGGTAATACTGCTTATCATGCTTGCTTTATCAAAGATGCTGAGTAAAAAATGTCATGCCACAGTAAGCAATGGCTAGACTGGCTGTACCAAAGTGCCAGTCTAGCCGGGTAATGACAAACATGAACTTGGCCTTGCCCGAAAATACCAGTAAAACGTCTACCAGGGCCTTAACACACACACACACACACACACTTTCTCTCTCTCTCTATCTCTCTCTCTCTCTCTCTCTCTCTCTCTCTCTCTCTCTCTCTCTCTCTCTCTCTGTGCAGGCATCCCCTATCACCCACCCATACATCTACTCTCACATTCACTCACACTGCATTGCCCACACAGGCATGTACCCACCCACCCATAACATGCCTCACATTCCTACTCACTCACCCACCATTCACTCACCTATTAACCTCTCACGTCCACTTGCACTGCATTCTCCACACAGGAACACCCCCCCATCCAGAACATTGAAACACACTATCACATTCATACTCATTCACCCATTAGTCACTAACTCACACACCTTTTCTTACATCCACTCTCAATGCATTCTCTACACAGGCACCCTGATGGGTGAAGACTGAAATGCACCCCCCCCCGCTACGCCCCGCACCTGGTGTGCCAGGGCAACAGCTACTCCAGGAGCTTCAGTTAAAAAAAATGTCCTTTATTTCATAGGGGTAGCAATGGAGATTTCAGGGTTAGCAGAAGAGAATATAGGGGTCGAGTCTGCAACCCCTGGCGACCTCCAAATGACATCCCTACTTATTTGGATGATGTCAGTATACCTGTGTTTTTCATTGGTAGTTTTCATTGTTTTCATTGGGCCTCATTACGAGTCCGGCAGTAGTCGTGCCGGTAAAACCAGCAGGCTGCCGCCGGACTCGTGGGGATTTACCAGCTCCGGACTTAAAAGGAATTACCGGGGCATTTCAGCCCTGGTGTTCCAGTAATTCCAGAGCCGGCATTCTGTAAATCCCCATTCCAGTGGAGTCCAATAGGACTCCATGGGAATGGGGAAGTGGAAACACTGGCACCATGTGGTAATGGTGCCGGTGTTTCCGCGTCCGTCTGCGGCTGGTGGCATTACACCCGGCAGGTCCGACCTGGTGGGTGTAACACCACAGGGCCACAGAGCTTGTAGTTAGCCGGTCCAGAAAACAGTGCCGGTACGGTTTTACCGGCACCGTTATATCCAGACCGGCTAACTTGTAATGAGGGCCATTGTGTTCTTGTATGTGACAGGGTGAAGTGAAACTGTGTCCGTCATTTTGGAAGTCTGGGAAGTTCAGTCCTCTTTCATTGCCTTTAAAAAAAATGTTTAATAACTATAATTTTCGTTCCAAGTGTCATTTTGCTTGCAGAAACACAACTGTGCTGATGGTCTACGCTTGCCTCATGTGAAAATCTGTGGATCTTTTGGAGAATTTGACAGTGAGTGTTACATGTTTTGTTTTATGAATATTACAGGGACTGCTTTGATTGATTGTGGCAAAAGGAACAGAAATACATTTGTACCTTTTGGATACTGAAGATTAGAAAGGTTATACTGTGCAATATGTGTGCTTCTGGAAAGAGGTGTTTTGTAGCAATGTGAATGGCCAGTAATCATGTGCAATTAGATTGGGAAATGCATTTTCCAGAGTTAGTGATAAATGAAAATGGGTGGAATTCTTAAAGGCTTCCTTTCAGTTAGTGATTGGTTACTGTCATTAGTACACCTTATGATATGAAAAGAGAAAGTGGTGTTAGTTACTAGGTGTGGTTGGTTTTTATATGATAAGGTGCAGGTTACTGCAAGTGCATATAACAGAAATGCATTACAGCAGTCAATTTAAGGAGTTTAGGGTTATGCAAGTATTTTCTGAGAGATGTTTCGTTGTCCAAATTCTAACAGCTTCAGCTTTTAGAGTGAATGGTGAGGGATGTTGGTTGTTGTAGTTTAGAACCTATGAAAAGGTGCAGGTTGTAGTGTCTTTCAATTGTGGATAATAATGCTAATACATTCTGCACACATGCAGATCCTTTCCGTGCAACAGAAGAAGGGAGAAGTGTAAATGGAAGTGGTGACTTATATGAATGGTTGATAGTGAGCTGTAGCATAAATGGAATACACTGAAGAGTTGTTAATGGATTTTCTAGAGGGAATATTAGATTTCGCAGCCTTATATGTTGATAGTGAGCATTTGTAAAGGCCTTGTAACCACATTTTTGATTTTGTAATGTGGTGGTTAAATATTCAGAACATAAGTTATTGTATGTGAATGTGCACTAAGGGTTTAGTTTTCAAATTTGCATTATATAGTGTGACCTGAGTAAATGCTAGCTCGTATGCTCATGTGAAAGCTATGTTAATTTATTTTATTCTGAACACTGCTTGGCATGCGTAACTGTTAAACACCACTCCCAATACAAATGTTACTGTTTGGGAAATGTTTGCACATTGGCAAAGATGTATTTGTAATTTAAAACAGTTGTTAGTGTGGGCACATGGTTAGCAAATGATCCCACATGAAATTATACCCTGCACAACATGTAAACCTTCTTAGGGAAGGTTAAATTGTAAGTGTGCACATTTCCAGTTATGCTTGCTTGACACTATATGAGAAATCATCATCATCATCAACTTTATTTGGCTGTAAAACCATCAAAAAACATCATTATACACAACAAATTAATAATTACAATAAAATTAATTACCCAAAAAATAGTGAGACAGTGACCAAACCCCTAAGGCCTGTCCCAAGATCGGCTACCCCTGACTCAGTTAAACACTAATCAGTGGATCAAGTTAACAAATTCTCCTCCTCCATTGGTGTTTGCCCGAAACCTTGTCCCCAACAGGGTTACATTGGCTCCAGAGAGTAGTGGGTTTTGGGGCTTCATTTCTGTGGGGTAAACATTAGTGTAGTGTGGGTGGTGAGGATACCGTTTTTTATTCTGTTCAGATAGACTTTTGACAGGATTATCTAGATCTTCTGTTGTCTGCGCCTTCTGAGACAGGACTTTAATATGCCCAATATGATCACCGGTTATATCAGGCAAATTCAGGCGGGAATCCAGAGTGCAATGGGCTTTTTCCACTGGTGGCTGGGGGTGCCCTATGTTGGCCACCATTATGGGTTTATACCCCCCCGTATATTCACCTCTTTGTCCATCAAGAACAAGCAGAAGCAGCTGTTTTCGATCAACCCATGCAGATAAAACAAGATTACATTTACATTTGCATCCCATTGATCCCAAATCTATTTGAACAGGGGCAAGGAAGGGGGTATCAAGCATGCCAGGGGGAGAAGGGTACACGGAGAGATACTACATGGCAGAGTGCCATTGTCCTCACACTTTGCTAGCCCCTTGCAACTATGGTCTCTTAATGGGGCAAGTGGACCAGTCCTTGGTTACATGAACGTCTGCTGCGGCTACCTCAGAACTGTTTGTTGCAAAGTTTACCAAAAGAGCAGAGTCAGAGTTTTCTTTCTTTTTTTTTCAAAACTTTATTTATACATTTAGAAATTTACAGAAGCAATAGAACATAATACAATATCTCAAATGCAGAAGGTGATACTTATTCATCCATAATTTCCTAAATAAATCTTTAAGAAGTAACAGAGGGGAACTGAATACAGGGAGTAAGGTCACAGAATGTAAAGGAAAGAAATAAAATGAAAAAAACAAAAACAAAGCAAAATAAGAAACCTTGAACACAATCAAATATTTTAAGCGTAGAGATCATTAAATGCACCCCACATCCTCTCATATTTATCAAGTTGATCTTTTGCTTTAAAGGATATTTTCTCCCTCTTGGACAAAAGGGACAAACTCTTCAGCCAGTCATCAATGTTAGGAGAGGTATCACTTCTCCTAAATTTCAAAATCTGCTTCTTGGCTAGCAAAAGAGCTCTATATATCCAAAACAGTTTACTTGTAGTTAAACCAATATTTGAATGCAGTAAACCTAACACAGCAACAAGTGGATCTCTGGGTATAGAGTGATCCAGAACCAACTCCATCCTCTGAAAAACACCATCCCAGAAGAATTGTATTTTACCACATAACCACAACATGTGGAGTGTAGTGCCCACCTCCCTATTACAGTTCCAACAACAGTCCACATTACTCAATTTACTCATTCTCATCTTCCATGGGGACCAATATAAATAATGAGTAATTCTTTGTTGTGTATAACTCAAATCTAAATCCACTTTGTATTTATCTGTACCTGCACATATGTGGCTCCAATCAATATCCAACAATGTGCAACCTAAATCTGAATCCCAATTCCCTCTACCACACTGCGATGGTAACTTAGATGCAGAAGGTGCAATCAATTCATACAGAGTAGATGCAGACAAGGGCACAGTCCTTGAGAGAACAAAAGTTGTAGGCGAGGCATGCATTGTAGCATTCAACGGTGAGAAAAGTACAACAAAAAGGTCAGAAAAGTACAACAAAAAGGTCCTGCAGAACATTATATCAACACATTTCAGAAGCTTTCAGGAGTCAGAGTTTTCTATACAATTCTCCAGAGGATTGTTCTTGGTTGTGAAATTGGGGGTTGGGTCTATGAGGTTAAGGCCCATTTTCTCATAGCCTCCAAAGCCGTCTTTGCCCTGGGGAAGGTCCCCTGGGATGCTGGGTAAATCCTTGTGTCTGTGACCGTGTGTGCAAATGCTGAAAAAGGCATTGGCTGTTTGATTAGCTGATCCACCTCTCCCCAGACTGCGGGCCGATAAACTACTGCCATTGCCATTACTGTTGGATTGGTTAGTCCCAGCATTGCAATCACTGTCAGAAGCTTTTTCCCCAAAGCGCCCAAATTGTTCCCGAGAAAATGTATCAATCTCCTTGATGAGCTTATTTGCATCCCCCGTTATTTCCGTTTGACAGATAGAATTTTGCGCCTGCCATGGGTAAATGCCGGAAGGTTTTGTGGTGGTATTGATAGAGGGGGGGTCAATCTCCTCCATAAGGGCAATTGCCACTGCAGCTAGGCCATATCAGATTAAACAAAAATGGCAAATAGTTAAACTCTTAATGGTTGATGGTTAGCAGTTCAGTATGGCCCCTTTCCCACTCTCTGCCTCGTGACTTCGCCGTGCAGCTCCTTATCTTGCCAGGCACTCTCTTGCTGGGTTCTATGCTACAAAGCAAGGCTGATAGTCCCCTCACCTACTATGTGCACAACACCTACACCCTTATCCCACTGGGTAATATTATTACTTTTGGCCAACAGCCAAACGTATTGCCGTTTTTAAAGTTTTGGGTCTTTTCTCACCTGACTAGCTGCTTTCTCCCGAGGCTGCTTCTGGGTGTGTACTGCATGCCGATGCTCCAATACGACTGCCTTCTCCCTGCATCCGCGAACACCCTGCAGGGCGCTGAACACCTGCGCCCTTTCCACTGTGGGTTTCAGCACCACTAAGCCTAAAACAATGGGAGAGGTATACTGCAGTACCTTCAAATCCTTGAATGAACTTGCAGCTCTCCTAGCGTGCGAATAAGGGTAGGTTCCACCACTAGAGTGTCAGAAATGGATACATATATACGTAGAAAATGAAATGCAGCACAGGGAGACCAATGGATTTGTCTAGGATCACGCTGTGCAGTCATGTTGGAGGCTGGGATTATAATCTTCCACAAGGGGCACGCCTGGAATTTGTTTTCTCCCACTCGTGTCTGTAAATGCAGTATTTGTCTGTGTGTGTGTGTGGGCTGGGTGGAAGTGTTACAGCAACGTGGAGGTCACTCAGCACCTGGTTTGTGTCTTGCAGTTGCCGGAGCTTTGCCGCTCGGTATAAAACGACATATTCAAAGTGTTGACAACATTCAACATCCCCCAAAACTCCATCCAGGCCCCCATTGCCTGCATCCTCAATCCTCGGGCGCAGTGGACCTTCTACCCGCAGTGGCCTGGGGGTGTTGACTGCAAGTGCCTGCAGCACAGGCAGCCTCCCAGCTCCCGGCATCCTCCCGGTCCATGCAGCGTGACACACTAACATGACCAAGTAGTCATGGCAGTATATGAGAAATCCATTTGCCATTGCAAGTGATAATTTAAAACTGGTGGAATTCGTAATGCTTCTTTTCTGTTGGTGCTAATTTACTATCATTACGAATTCCACCTTTTCTGTTAGTGCTAATTTAATATCATTACGAATTCCACCATTTTTCAATTATCACAAAGCATTTCAAATGCATTTCTCATTTACTGCTGAGCAGCCATAAAAGGACATGTGCAGACTTATAATTAAACCTTCCCCAAGAAGGTTTCCATGTTGCATACAGTATAAGTTCATGTGGCAACATTCCTTACCATGCACACACACTAATAACTCTTTAGAATTGCAAATATATCTTTCCCAATATGCAACTATATCCCTAACGGTGACATTTGTATTCGGAATGGTGTTTACCAGATAAGCACGCCAAGCAGTATTCACACTAATAAATAACCTTGCTCTCACATGAGCATACAAGCTACCATTTACTCAGTTCACACTTTATAATGCAAAGTTGACAACGAACCCATAGTGCACATTCACATACACCGACTTCTGACCTGCAGATTTAACCACACCATTGCAAAACCACAAATGTGGCTACAAGGCCTTGAGAAATGTTCTCCATTAACAGATCAGGTCCTCAAATCAAATATTCACTCTATAAGATCCATGAGATACACTTCAATGCATTCCATGTATCCCACACCTCACTATCAAAATTTCATTGGCCAAGCGAAGAACACTACTTCGATTTACGCTGCTGCCTCATTCTGTGCCGCACAAATGATCCAGCATGTGTGCTGACGTGTATTAGCATTCTTACTCACAACTTAGACAGCTAAACCTGCACCTCCCCATATGTTTAACATTCCAACACCTATATATCATTCACTCTACCAACTGAAAAAGTTAGAAATTGCACAACAAATCTTCTCACAGAAAGACACGTGTGCAACCCTGTACACCTTCATTAGATTCCTCTAATATATTCTTATTATGCACACTTCTAGTCACGTCCACCTGATATTAGACGCAGCACATACTAACCCCACTTACTCTGTTCATATCATGCAGTGTGCTAAAGATAGTAAAGGCACAAAAAACACACAAAAAAACAAGAAATAAAGGACTCATTAAGCAATGTACCCACATGAAGTTCTACTCTGCAGAACATGGAACCCTTAGGGAAGGTTTCATTATAAGTCTGCACACTTCCTGTTATGTGGGTATGGCATGGGGCATGTAGAAGGAATTGGTATGGGGTGTATGCTTAATCCTGTTGTTTAAAGTATGTGGAAGCATTAGGGATATCAGGTACTAGGACCATTCTGCTAACATTAGTGGTCACTTTACATGAGTATAGCAGTACCTGAACAAATCATTTTACATGCATATTGAAAAGCTACATCTGGTAGCATTTGTATTGCTTGCTTACTATTATTGGCAGGTTAGTATCATTCGCACATTTGATCTTATGACAAGAGTAAGTGCTGTTACAACATGCTGAGGTATTCATAATATAAAGTGATGGTCACTCCATTGATATACAATAGGAATGGATTGCAGCAATCTAATGAAGATATTTTCTACTGAAAGAAGCATTTAGAGGAAAGACTTACCATGAAGATGTATTTTCAATGGATGGTGGTAGTTAGTGAGTGTGAATGGATACAGGTGTGTATATATGAACAAATGATATGCCCTAGCTATGTATCCCTTTGTGTATGATAGCTGCCTCACAACTGTGCTTCTGGAGGCTATCTGTTGCTACAGTTCACATTAAAAAATTATTTAATTGTAAGAAGAGTGAAAACTAGGTATCATGGATAAAGTGTACATTTTTTTTAGAACAATACTATTTTTTGTTACTATATCTAACTCTACCAGCTACTGCTTCCTACACTTTAACTAATGAGTAGTACCTAGAATACATTGATTGAGTTTGTTAACTATTGTTTTTGACTGTATATATTACACTAATTGTATATTGAATGTTGTATATGTACGTATATTTGGTATTCAAGTTTAAGTATTAGTTATGTTTTTGTTCTGTTGTATAGATTAAGAATGTATTAAAAACATGAGTGAAACACGACAGAACTGAGGAACAATACTTGTGGTGAAGTAAAGTTTCAAAATCTGGAAATGTTGAGGCTAATGTTTCATGTTCTGTGTAAACGTGTAATGAGAGTAATTTAGTAATCTATGCGAGAGAAGAATTGGAAAATGTAAAATGAGAGAGAGAAGTGTGATGATTCCGGTGGACTCATCACTGTTTTCCCGGTGGTGATCTCCTCCCATGTGGCCAGCACAGGGCAGCTGCTACCTGATCCGACCCTGGGGGTGGCTGCATGAGGGAGGATCACACGGGGGAGACAGGATCCAGGGAAATACCCTGAGTCCATCAGGTGAGATGCAGTATCCCCTTTCCTCTTTCACTGTGAATCGCCATTTGTAACAATCAAATGGCCCATTGTGATATCGTCTCTCTTTCACCCATAGAGAATAGTGGAAAACTTTGGTCAAATCCCAAAAGCCAACTCTCACCTAACCAGCCTCGTAGAAATATGAAAGACACTTTTCCCAGCTCCACATATCTTTTCCAAACATAGTTTGACTTTAGAACCCATGGCAAACAATTATACAATATTCTTAAAAATCGACTACCATTCCAAAAATCCCCACAACACTGGGAGGGAGAAGCAGAGAGGAGTAATGATGATCACTTCCTGCTGTCAGCAGTCTAATCCTTTTCCATATACTATTGGAAGTATGTGAGAGGCCCTTCCTGGAGGGCCTGTCTGTGGAATTCGTGTGACATAAGCCAGGGACCGTGGACTGCTGTTTGGGCCAGAGAGAGGGGAACGTTTGCACCCCAACTGCCGTGGGGAGCTCAGGAGGACTGGGAAAGCCAAGGAGACCAGTCTATCCTCTTCAGGAAGATGGGGAACACCTGGGCATTAGCAGAGTGCCTGAGCCTAAGAGAAACTGCAGATTACCTCACAGTGGGGGAAACCAGGGAGAGTGTGTTTCCTTGCCTCACAGGGATGAGGCTGGTTGATGTTGGTGTGAGCAGTGCAGTAGAAGACGGCGAACCCCATGCTGGGGCTCATGAACGCGAGGCACACAGACCGGTGCAGTGGAACAGAGAAGGCCACTGGGAGCTGTTTAGGAGCTCCTGCATGTTTGACCCCTCGAAGAGATAGCATTCTCAAATGCGAGCTGAAAAGGAAAGCCGACGTGTGACCACAGAGCCACGCAGGGTGCTGAAAGAACATCTGCACACTACAAAGTGGAAAGCGGGTGAAGAAACCACACCACAAAAGTGCACATAGGATGGGAGATGCTGGATGGTACCACCGAGTCTGCCCAAAGCAGCTGTAGACCCAAGGCCATTCTGACAAGTGCACCAACAAATCTTTGAATGTATGAAACTGCTGAGCAGAAAATATCCAAAGTTTGTTTGAATGCAATCAAGGCTAAGTACAAAAGCAAACCCCAACCAAGTACAGATGCATGAGATGCCAGTGTGGGGGCACACTTTGAGCACATTTTGACCCTAGACTAATATACCAAGCACCTCACAGTATATGTTATTGTGGTGTGGCCAAATAAATGTGAAATGCATAAGAAGTCCTGGCAGGTGAGTACACCAGACAGCTGAAGTAGTGTAAAGATTCCTAGCAGGGGAGTATACCAGGCAATCTGAAATGTTACACTTAATACTACAGAAAAACTGCTACAGAACATATTGCATAAACAGGAACTTGGTGAGTCCAGTGAAGATACAAAGGAACTATTAGCTAAAGAGACATGTGTGCCACCCTATTTTAAAAATACAGGGGAAGGGGACCACCCTCTGAATCCAGGGATTTTTACCTTGGATAACATTTTAGATGGATTCATTCTTCTACTTTTGGTTTTGAACACGTTTGCCAAAATCAAGTTAAAGACATTTCCTTGCACCCCTTTGTTGTTTTGCTTGTAGTGTGAGGGTCAGCATATGACATTTTGGACACAAGGACAGATTTTCAGTTACTGACATCCTTACACAGACAGATCCTTAGTTTTTGGTTTCTAGGTAGGGAAGTTCCTCTTTAGAATAGGGCCAAAGAGGCATATCCCCACCCATTTTTATTTAAGTAATATCTTTAACCAAAAACATGACAACTTTTTGTCCGGCTTTGTTTTCTGACTCCTCACAGAAGCCATGTGAACTGCTGAACACAATAGAACCATTCAGAGTTCAAGTAGGACTGTTAATAGAAAAAGTCTGTCAACATCATTAAAGCACTTGCAGAAATGGGAGGTAGTTTAAAAAAGAAAAACAAATACTTCTTTATTAGTAAGAAACAGGATTAAGAATGTGCATAAACAATGTTTCATTCTCCAGTGTTCTCAAATCTTTTGACAACTATGACATTAGATTGTATTCATGTGGTGAAGAGTTTCTGGCAGAAAAAATAAATCAGAGGGAATCTTTACAAAGGATTTTCCCATGAAAAGGGAATTGTTCATTTTAGTGTTAAATAATTCGTATAAATAGACTAAGGTCAGAGAGGGATTCTAAAAAAAAGTTCAATCAATTCATGTACTTACACGACAGAACTTTTGTAATGTGTTTGGAGGAAAGTGGATACACACTTCACGTACACAAAGATTTTTCTGTGATTAGAGTTACATTCAAAAATGCAATATTAGGAAAGTGTTTAGTAGAAGTAAGAAAAGTAAATCTAGTATGGACATGTAATTCTGTGTGTAATATCAACAAGTATTGTAGGATCTGAAGATTTTCTTACAATTGTTACACAAAATTGATAATGTACAATGACAAATCAAAATGCTGCAAAATTGATGACTGTGAAGTTTGTGAAAAAATAGACTTCTAGGTCACCCTCTGGACTGTCTTGAGAAAGGGAGATGTGAAAGTCAATTTTGCCACATACCTATGCTGGCTGCACATCACAGCAAAATATGGTATCTTCTTCTTAAAATGTATCAGTGAAAAACACTATGTATGTCACTTTAAATAAGACGTTGACTACCCGAACTGTAGAAAGCTTATACTTTCTACTCTTGAGATGGTAAAACGCTCTTATATAAAATATGATTTATATGTACAGGAATCACTAGTAGGAAGTGGACATGATAATCCTAAGATTTTAAAGGATCATATTTTGTATGAGTATGGACAAGGAATGGCAATTTTTTTTTAGTCTTTTTAAAGCGAAAGATCTGACTTTGTTTTTGTGTCCTGTTGACACGGATTCTACATAAAGCAAGTACAACAAGTATACATTGAGGAGAAAGTAAAAGACTGTGGGCCTCATTGCGAGGTTGGCGGTAAGGGGTTAACAGCGCCGGTAAAGGTGCTGGAATCGTCAACCCCTTACCGCCCCATTACGAGTCTGCTAGCGGGACCCGCTAAGGGCGCCTGGTAAAACCAGGTGCCCTTAGCGGGTCCTGCTAGCAGACGAGGATGCTAACAATGGGCCCATTATTAACGGGCCCGTTGTTACCATCATCCCCATTTCCATTGAGCCCTATGGGGGCTGCAATGGGAATGGGGATGTACCGGACCTGGGTTCCTTGAATGAGGAATTACCGGGCCCTCCAAGGTCGGAATGGCTCAGTAATTCCTCATTCAAGGAACCCGGACCCAGTACCTGGTAAGGGGGTAGCCATGCCGCAAATAGCGGCATGGTTACCTACTGCCTCGTAATGAGGCCCTGTGTAGATGATGTTTGGAACGACCTATATCTGCATTTCTTTGTAGAACAGTAATTCAATTGATTCACTATTTGTGTTTAAATACTGTTTCACTCTATCAGACAGAAGAACGATTCCTACAAGAAGCATATTAAACAACATGGTGGTGCCGGAAATTCCTGTTGTGCTTCAAAATTTGTACATGTTTGAGGTAAGTGTGTAAAGGTGGAGCTGTCCCAAAATTATCCAAAAGGAGGAGACAAAAATTGCTCCAAATATGGAGTACACAAACTGCAGAAAGAACACAGCTTTATTTCCAGAACAGCCTGGGAGAGTGCTGCAGCATAAAAAGTGAACACCATCTCAATACAAAACATGTATAGCTGCACATCACAGGTTATGCATATTCAAAAGGTGTTACAATAATTCAAAACATAAGAATATCATTGGCTTTGTGTCACAAAAAAACCCTATAGAACACTATACATCATGCTTACTGATTGGCCAATTCTTCCTTGCCACCTCAAAAGATCCCCAAACACAAACCAATCTAATTTATGTTGGGACCATGCTCTGATTGACTGGCAGGTACAAGGTATACCTGACAAACAGAGGGGCCTCATTAGGACTCCGGCGCTAAACCATGGTGCTATTAGCACCATGGTCCATGCCGGAGTCCGCCATGGCGAAATGGGGAATTACCACCCCATTCCGAGGTTGGTGGGGCAATAATTCCCCATGCCGCCATGGCCCTTCCCCATTCCCATTTTTGCCCCATAGGGCTCAATAGGAATGGGGAAGGCGCTAATTAAAGGTACCGCAAATTGCGGTACCGTAATTAGCACCAAGGTCCCTTTGCGGGTCCCTACTTTAACGGCTGGTCCAACCAGCCGTTAAGGTCGGGTCTCTCAAAGGGACCTCGTAATTAGGCGCTAAGTGTTTAACGGCGCCGCAGCCTTTTACGGCGCCGTTAAACACTTAGCGCCTGGGTCATAATGAGGCCCACAGTCTGTGCTAATTGGACCATTAAACCTCTACAATTGCTATGAGCCTTCCTGTCCCACTGAGATCTGACCAATGAGGATGTGGGAAACAATAGGGAGGACAGATATGTTACAAACCTGCTGAACATTATAATTGGGCTTCTCTGTTCTCCCAGCCCTGCACCTTCACTCTATGTGACTACCGCCTAGACACGAGCCACAAACCAGTACATCATAACCTTCTCGCTATCTCTTTGATGAACAGCAAAACTGAGACACCACTGATGGAATTTAATTGTGTCTATTTTCTTCAAATAATCAATACAGTTCCCTCACAAAACTTTCTTGTCCCTGGTGTATTTATTCGCATCTCATCTTGGACGGCACCTGCTTGTCTGGGATTGTCTTTAAAGTTATGGGGTTGCTTCCTTGGCAACAATTAATCAATGTATGCTTTTTCTACCAAAACGTCCTGACCTTGAGGTGCTTGCACTCACCACATAACATTCAATTAAAAGGGGCTTTAGTTTCAAGAAACAACTCAACAAAATAACCTGATGGAAAGTGTGGCCTGTAACCCTGATGATATACTAAAAAATGGCTGTTCTCTTGCTCACAAGAATTGATGGCAGCTGATACTGTACAAACACATACTTCAAAATAAGTGCAGTTCTCAACTCTGCAACCTAATATAGCACTTCACACTACTGTGTATATATTGGATCGCTTTGCTGCATGTGTTTTTCCATACATTACTGCATGTGTATTTTTTGGTTGCATGTATGTCTCACTATGATCCTAAAGCTCTATTTTAATGAGGCTAATATATAACTATGCCACCTCTATCATTTAAACTCACACATGTCCACCTCATAACCATTTGGTAATTAAAAGGACCTAATATCTGGAGGGTGGGGGTTTTCTCACCTTGTATATGCGCATGCGCTTGGAGCGCTGAATTTGCATATTATCACTCCCCCTTTTCTCAATTTATAAATGACCGACTGTGACCTGTACAGAAGGCATGGTATCAACAGTAAGACAGACACAAATGACCACAGTTTAAGGGGGTTTATTGAACTTCACAAAGGGTTTGTAAAACACCTATCTAATCCTAAATCTACAGGTGGTATGAAGCTACAACCATAAAATAATAATATCGCAGTCCTGGGGGTGTCTTGTCAAAATAAAATGACCTATCCTAATAAACATATTGCCAATCCTTACCTCTAAATACAAATAGTGTGGGAAACAATGTATTAAAAAAGAAAGAAGTGTTCACAAAATAATATGTCAGGATATTCAGGCTGTTGGGGTTTTCAGCACAGGACAAGGCAGTACACTTGAGTTTAGCACAATCTGTGGCTTCTCTAGGATGAGGATACAGTTAAATCATTAGCACCAGGGCCTTCCTTGCCCAACTCACTTTGCCTTTCAAAGCCTCTTCTTTCAGATGGCCTGATGCAACAAACAACATGCACTCAGCTTCTCAGGTGATGCACTGTTTGTCTCTGTTCCCCCACAGCTGGGCTCAGATCCCACATACTCAATTTCTCAGGTGATTCACTATTCACCTCGGATCCCCCTCAGCCGGGTTCAAATCCCTGTAACACAATGTTCAATTAGTCTTCCTCCGCTGGGCTCGGACCAATTTCAATGTAACTCTTTAACACCAACTTGCTTTAACCAAATGTTCTCAGCTGTTCTCCCTCCGCCGGGCTCGGATCAAGTTCTTCTACTTTGTTATCAACTTTCTTTATGCTATTAACATCGAAGACTTTCGATTGTGCACAGGATTATGCGCGACCCATTGCTGGACCACTTTGTTACTCTTTCAGTTGCATACCTTACAGAGACTTTCGATTGAGCACACATTCAGCACCAGACCACTCTGTTTAAGGTATCATATCTTGACTTCAAAGTTCAATCACTCATGTGTTGTTCAATTTCACTCGTGCTGATTATCACGCATGCTTCAAACTATGTTTGCGTCCGTTTTCAATATACAATGTTGCTGCTTGCAACCGTGGTTTCAACACAGACTGCTCTGATATCAGTCTCCCCAACTCACTGGCTTTGCTGTCTTCACTGGTGCTGCTTTGTTGTAGGAGCCATGGTGGCAAGTGATTCTCTCTGCCTTGACTATCAAAGCAGGAGAGCCCCGGGTACCTCGACACACAATGCAGGATTCTTCAGCCTTGTTTCCTGGTCTTACGGTTTCTATTCTCGAAGGTTCATGAAAGTAATGGTCTCCCATTGAAAGAGTCAAGGGCACTTCCCTACTTACAATCCCCTTCGGTTTTGCCGTCTTTCGCCTTGTATTAAACTGCCATCTTGGAACTGCTGCTTCCTTGTGTGCTTTGCCTCGCTCAGTGTTTGCTCTCGTGCTCCGCCTTTAATCCGGGTGGGCAGGTGTAATGGAAGTCAGGTGTGTGTAATGGTCAGTAATTGCCTGGCCCTGCCTGACCATTGTATTGCCACATGTCAGATATACGGCCCAGGTGTTAGTCTGTTTTCTTTCATAGCGAGCTATTCATGAGAAAGTGTTTGTGTTGGAAAAGGGGTAGTGTTGGGTTTCTAAGTATCCTACCTGGTAGGATGGGGTAAAGGTGTTACAGGGAAGGGGATACCATGTCTCGCCATGTGGTGTCCCAATCCCACTCCCGAAAACCACTCACCCAGGTGATCCTCCCACACTGGTCCACCCCCAGGAACCACCTTGGCATCCAGGAAAAAAGTTTCATGTACCAGTCATCGTCCACTACCCTGCTAGTCTCTTTCTCCATGGCTACATTGAGGATGTGCAAATCGGAAATGGCGTCAACTAGTCTGCCGTTTTCGGCATTGTTTCCTAGGTTCATGATGCAACAACGCATCCCTATTTTTGGACAGATCCCATTGCCATAGCCGTTAGCATATCTAAGACATAGCAATTTTTCAGGGTGGTCAAGCACAATACCCAAAGCTCTTCTTTAATAGCACTGCTTTTGCATCTTTCTGTGTGTGGAATGGATTGAATTGTGATAGTTGAGACAGCTGTTGCTGTGTGGTGCTCTGCTTCATTTAGACAAATAGAGGTTGCTGGGGAAACAGGGACATTGGATGCACTTGCTTCTGTTGTGGGGTATTTGGTGTGTTTTTGAATAATATAAAGGTTGAACTTGTTGGGGCTGCACTTGTGGCTGTAGATGTTGCAGCAGATGAAACACCAAAGTCTGTTTAATCTCATATTGTGGTTGATCTTGTTGTGGTGTCTGTGGTTGTGTCTGCTAAAATATCTGTTGGGGCTGTGCTTGATCTACTGGGATGCCTGTGGGTCAACACACCACTTGGTTTCTGCTCCTGCATTCTTTTGCAAAGTGTCCTATCTTCTCACATGCCTGTCACTGTCCCCCAAACCTCAGCCTTGCTCTTCCATATCCAAATACCCCACCTTTAAATAGCACTTCTACCGTGCTGAAAATATCCTCCTTGCTAAACCTGTGATACAATCCCTCCTTGTTGTATCTGTATAATAAATCCTCCTTGTACTATTTGAGAGGCAATCCCTGTCGGTGATGTCTGCAGTAGAAAGTATGTATGTGATACTTGTGGAATTGTCCCGACCTGCAGTATATTTTGAGTGTGCTGTCCATCAGTGGAACTTGTTATTACTCCCCCTCCAAACTATATCTAGCCAGCTTCTTCTGGACTAACTTAGCCTCTGACTTCTCTAAGGATCCTGATTGTGGGACTCTAAACAGAGACCAAGAATCAAACTATTCTCAAGTTAGGCGTTACCCCGTCCTTATGGAACAGATTATTAAGGATGGTGCTCAGTTTCCGCTTAACAGGGAACACATCTTAGCCATTTTCATGAAATTCCAAAACTTAGGTTGATAGACTCTTCAGATATTAGGCTAGTTGATTTTGAACAGGATAGTAGAATTGACCTTTTTCAACTGTACTTCTGTTCTAACTTGGGGAAAATAGCTGTGCTGGAGAAGGTTAATTTATTATTATCTATGAGTTACAAGGTTTTTTAAGACATGGGATCATTTCAGGGTCATGAGAGGATGCATTCTATCAAAGAAACTGATAGCAAAAGAGAGATTATCCAGAAGCCTTACACGAAAGGGCAACATCCTTGTTTAAAGAACAGTGATGGGAGGATAAAAATGTAATATTGGTCAGCTGGAATACCTGTTGTTTCTTAAACCTACTATTTGGTACTTTTGGTATGTTTGATGATGAAGAAGCTGAAATTGTATGCTTTCAAGAAACCTGCCTGGAGTCAGCCCCCATTATCGATGGATTTAAGACATAAATATGTCTGGCTACTAATGAGCCCAGGGAACACCCATGTGGTGGACGTTTGTGTGTGTTTAATAATATTTTGGGTTTTCTTCCACAGAAAATCAAAACTAAGTCCTCAGATATACTGGTAGTGAGGATACAACATCATAGGAGGGTGATTCTGGCCTAGAAACATATATGTTGGTCAATTTATATTTCAATAATAGCAAGTTTTTGTTTTTCTGCCTTTTTGGAGGACATTTCGGACATTGTAGCATATTGGTTGGTTGAACATGATGCAGAATTTATTATAGCGGGTGACTTCAACTGTGAGTGTCTCGATCCAGTGTGGTATGAACAACAGCCTAATGTAAGAACTCATTTTGCCCAAATAGGGCGTGGACTATCAATCAGCCAAGAATTGGATTCATGGCATTTACACATTTTAAATGGAAATATTGAGGGGGATCGGCCTCCGAATTTTACCTGACACAATTTGTTTTGGAAATCTACCATCGATTACATTTTCGTATCAAGGAAAATCTAATTAAACTGTGTTAAGCTGTTTGTTAGTGAAACAGATGTGATTGATTACAAATTGATGCTGCTAAAATTTGCACACAAGATCAGGACTGAAAATAGGCTTGAAATCCCACTGTTAGTTGAAGTGAGGGAAAACAACAGTTCACTGATCTGGCATGCAAAGTTGGGTAATTATTTTAACACTCAAAGAGACATAATGTTGGGAAATGGTGATGTTCAACTTGTTAACAATTTGCATTGTGCAAGCAAGATCCAACAGCTGTTAGGTAACTTTGTTGACAGGCCAGACCCCTAGAAGGGTTTGAATGCAAAAACACATGAACATATATACGATGGACAGATACAAGTCAATATGAAAGAACTGCATCATAATCTCAAGGTTTTGATCCATTTAAACATGTAAGATCATTTATCTAACGGACGTAAGTTAAAGCAGAATTTTAAAAACTGGTCACATAGTCATAAGGAACATATGATCCAGATAGACTCAGAAAGTATGCCAAGCTCTATTTCATCAAAAGTTTCCAAACAAATCTGGTCCCTAATTAAGAATGTGGATATCCAATTTGCTTCGCAGGCTATTACAATTGATGAAGCTATTTGGATTAAGCACTTTTCCACTTTATATTGTGGAACAGAATTTGAAATCATGCAACACAATGTCACTGTTGACTGGTGCTTGAAATTTGACTTGGATGACATCCTACACATCATAATGAAGTCTAATCCTTCTAGGACTCCAGGCCCAGACAATTTATCTAACTGTACATTAAATCTAACCCCCCAATTTGGGCGGTCTTCATGTTTAAATTATTTAATAATATTGAGTGCCTTCATCGTTTGCCAGACTCCTGGAAAGATGCTCTTGTAGTGCTTATTTTTTAAAAAGGGGACAGGGACTATCAGATAAACTACCAACCCACCTCACTGATAGAACTTAGAACAGTGGGCTTTTCAAGAGGGTGCCATGGACAAGTTTCAAGCTGGTTTAAAAAAATTAGTGGGCACAGCTGTTAAATATCGTAATTGCCCTCCATAATGGAACTCGTATTCACATCAGACTCAATAATAAAGGTTTATCCAGTAACGTTTTTATACATGATACACAGTTAGCTTTTAAGAATCTTAATATGTACCCTTTCGACTTGAACCATTTCCTGTACAATACCAAACATCCAAAGGTCTTCATGGAAGTGTGACAGCGGTTAATTTATATCTTAATTACAACTCGCCAAACTCTTTAAAATCTGCAGGGAGCTGGCCAATCCCGCTGCAGTCTCTACCTCTCCTATCCCCTCTCAGGCCCTTTGTACGGCCCTGGCCTCTCATTTCATCTCTAAAACCCAGGGTATCCTGTCCACCCTCTCTTCCTCTCCTCATTTTCCATCTCCTCTTTCCTCTATCTCTGGCCCCCCTGCGGCCATCTCTCATCCCTCTCTCTCTGCCTTTCCTCTGTTCTTCCCTGACAAGGTTTCTAGACAAGTCTGACCTTTGAAAGTCTCATCAAAACAGGTTCTTCCCTGTTCTTCCAAAACCATCAAGGACCATATTGACACCTCTGTTCCTGCCCTGGCTGACTTCTGCAACCACTCCTTCACCACTGGAGCCTTCCCTTCCCCCCTGAAGCACTCTCTTGTGCACCCTCTTCTCTAGAAACCCGCAGCCGAACCCTCCTGCCCGGCTAACATTTGCCCAATCTTTATCATTCCTTTCCTCGGCATACTCCTGGAAAAGCTGGCCATCTCCCAGCTTAATCTTCACACTGAATCTGTTAGTTGTCTCCATGACCATCAGTGTGGTTTCAGAGCAGCCAAAAGCACGGAAACTGCTCTCCTGAACATCCCTGAAGACCTGCTCTCTTACCTTGATTCTAATTTCCCCTCTGTCCTCATCTTACTCAATCTCTCTTCTGCATTTGATATTGTCAACCATGCCATCCTGCTCAATCATCTCTTTTATAATCTGGTATCACTGATCTAGCCATGGCCAGGCTGACCTCTTTCCACTCTGATCAACCCTCCCAAGTCCAACTTGAGTCCTTCCTTTCCTCTATCTCACTCTCTACCTGTGGTATGCCCCAGGGGTCTTACCTCTCTCGCTGGCTGTTCAACCAATACCTAACACCTCTCACCCACCGCATTGCTGCTCTCTGCCCCAACTTTCAGTGCTATGCGTGTGACACTCAGCTCATTTTTAGGCTCCCCTCTGACACCTCTTCTCCTTCTCTCATCTCTGACTGTCTGTCTGCTATCCAGGAGTGGTGTGCCGCCAACGATCTCTGCCTTAATGCCAGTAAGATGGAGATTCTCCTCATGATCACACCTGCACACTCCTTTTCTGTCACTCTCTGGCAAGCCTCCCTTGGCCCTCTCCCTGCTCCCACATGTGAGGCTAAGAACCTCAGGGTCATCTTCGACTCCACACTCTTCTTTTCTCCTCACATCTCTAACGTCTCTAAGAGGTCAAACTACAAACTGCACCTCCTCAGAGGTTTTCTTCCTTTCCTCTCCTTCTCCTCTCCTTATCCCAGAACCTCACTGGGTCTAGAGCGCTGGTTCTCTCTAGGACTACTGCAACAGCCTCCTTCTAAATTGGCCTGCTTCTACACTCCACTCTCTGCAACTCATCCAGAACAGGACTGCAAGACTTGTCCTTGGCCTCAAGCCCAGGAATCATATTTATTCAGCACTGAAAACTTTGCATTGATTCCCAGTGGCTGCCAGAATTAAGTTCAAGACCCTCTGCATTGTCCACAAGGCCTTCTGGGACCTGGGTCCTCAATACCTCCAATTCTCTCTTTGTAAATAACTTCCTACTCAAGCTCTTTGCTCCTGCAACTCCCTCACAGTCAGTCGCTTCTCCAAGCGACGGGTTGGTGGTAGAGCTCTTTCTTTGGCTGGGGCCTCCCTCTGGAACAGCCTCCATGCCTCTATGAAACATGAGGAGAACCATCTCCAGTTCTGGAAGCACCTCAAGACCTTCCTCTTTGCTTCTACCTTCTCTCTTCCTCTCCCTTTCTGATTTCCTGCCTGATACTGCACTCATCACCTGGCTACCCTTTGACTTCCGGCCCATGTCCCTGCCCTCCCAGTTGCACACCTGCACTACTTCCTGGCAACCCTAGCACTTGGGTCTGTATCTGTAACCCCACAGTCCCCCTACCTGATCTTTTGGAGACCTGCTGTCTGCACTTACTCTTGCACTTGCTACCTGCTGGCGCACATCTTGTTATTGTTTTGATCCCATGTTCACCACTGCCCCCTGCCCTTTCCCCTGGCACTTTTCACCACACCATCCCCTGCACTTGTGCAACCTCAATGTCACTTGGCCTAGTAATATTGTTGTCTGTGTCCTCCCTCTGTTACCCCTCTCTTTCCTTGTTGCGCCTTGAAATACTTCTTTATAGGCCCGTTATAAATGCCATATCATATCATATCTTAAGGATATGGAGCTAACAATTAATTCAGCAAAAACCAAACTTATGATAATCAGACCAAGGTAAACAGTGAAAAAAAGTGCGCACTTTAAATTTTTATTGGATGGTACGAAGTTGGGGCAGGTTGATGAGTTCAAATATCTGGTGGTTAAATTTTCTCTGGTTAAACATAAGCAGAAAGCTATCTCTCATTTAAAGAAGCAAGTGGGCAGTGCTTCAGGATGTGCAGGCAGGAAGCTGGTTTCTATAGGCCAAAGCCACTTCCACCAGGCATGCGGCGGGGTAGTCCAGTCCCTTGTGGACGGATGGAGGAGCTTGCTGGGACCTCCAAATGAAAAGGTGGAGCTGTCACAAAACAACCCGAAATTTGAAGACAAAGTTTGCTAAAATCACCAACTGCAAAAAGAACAGAGCTTTATTTCCAGAACAGCCGGGGAGAGCACACAGCATAAAAACTGAAAACCATCTCAACATAACCACTGAGGGCCAAACCATTTGTAGCTGCACATCATAAATGTTGCATATTCAAAAGGTGTTAGAATAATTCAAAACCTAAAAATATCATTAGTTATGTGTCACAAAAAACACTATAGAAAACTATGCAACATGGATACTGATTGGCCAATTCTCCCTTGCCACCCCAAACGATCCCTACCCAAAAACCATGACCTCATGTATGTTCCGACAGTGCTCCTATTGGCTGGCACGCATGAGGATTTCTTGTCAAAGACTGCCTGTGCTAATTGGATCATAAAACGTCTTAGATAATTTTGAGCCTTCGTGTCCCACTGAGATCTGACCAATGAGGATGTGGGAAACCATAGGGAGGACACAATATGTTACCCGCTGAACATTATAATAGGACTTCTCTGTTATCCCAGCCCATGTACCTGCATGCTAGCGATTCCCGTCTCGACACAAGCCACAAACCAGTACATCATGACTTTGTCTCTATCTTTTTGATGAACAGCCAAGCTGAGGCACTGCTGTTAGAATTTAATTTTGTCTGTTCTGTTCAAATTATCGATGCAGTTACCTCACAAAAACAGGGCCTTTCATGGTACTGAGGAACCTGTGTTCAAGTACTCCTTTTGTAAATTGGAACTAATGCAATGTTGTGTTACTGGTGTATTTATTCACCTCTCACCTTGGACGACAACTGTTGTCTGGGATTGTCTTTAAAGTTATGGGGGCTGCTTTCTTTGCAACAATTAATCAATGTGTGTTTTTCCTACAAAAGCATTCTTAGCTTGAGGTGCTTGGACTCACAATATAATAACATTCAATTAAAAGGTGCCTTAGTTCTAAGAAACAACTTAACAAAATAACTTGATGGAGTTTGGCCTGTAACCCTGATGGCTGTTTTCTTGCGTACAGCAATAAAAGGCAGCTGATACTGTATAAACACATACTTCATAATGGGGGCAATACAAAACTCTACAAGCTAATATGCAAAATACCCTACTGTATATATAATGCTTTGCTGCATTTGTGTTTCCATACATTAATGCATGTGCATTTTATAGTTGCGTGTATATCTCAATATGATCCTAAAGCTCTAATACAATGAGGCCATTTATATATATGCCGCCTCTATTATTTAAACATACACGTGTCCATCTCACAACCATGTGACCATTAAAAAGCCTAAAATATGGTGAGTGGGGTTTTTCTCATCTTATATTCACTGGATGGGTGAAGAAGTAAGACTCTGACCCAGGGTGATCATTGTATTGGCTATAAACATTATTCAAAGGAGCAAAAGGAAAATAACACCCTAACTCGTGCTAACTCTAAGAGGGGTTTCCCTACCTCAACGGAAATTACTATTGTCAGAATGTCCAAATTAAAAGTGCCACTGTTCAGTGTCAAAATCCTAACTCTTATACACTAAGCTAACTAAATCAAAGTTGATGTCTTCTTGATCCCTTCCCCAGGGCAAAAGGCAGTTATTATCTTGATCAGAGTCTCTTTATCCAAAAATGCCTTTCTTTCCCCAGCCTTTCTCAGGTTTACAAATCAGTTCTTCTGGGTAGCAGACCCCAGTTGGTAGCTTTAATGTACCCTCTCTAGCTATTTTGCTGAAAAGGAACAGCCTGGATACTCTTTCCAAGCTGTTGTGTGTCCTTAACCCTTGGGTGTAGAGCTGGTTTCCTCTCACTAAGTAGTGTACTGCAAAAACATTGCCTGGATGCTCTCGTTAAGCTGTATAGGTCCCTGACCCTTGGGTGCAGACCTGGTTTCCTCTTACCAAATGCGACATTGCCTTGATGCTCTCTGCAAGATGTATAGGTTAATGACCCTTGTGTCTCTAAGCTGTATGGGTCCCTGACCCTTGGGTGCAGACCTGGTTCCCTCTCACCAAGTGTTGCACTATAGAAGCATTGCCTGTATGCTCTTTCCAATCTGTAGACTTGGTTCACTCTCCTGCCAAGCCTTATTACAAGTCCATGTATGATTTGAGTGTGAGCCCCAGACTCACCATTCTGGCTTATACAACACCTTTATTCAGGTTTCTGAGCCCCTGTGGCTTGCTGCGTACCTTTTGTTCTGGCTTAAGTGACTACTGGCTCCCTTAAGACAGTTGGGGTCACTTGCAGTACTCTGGTAACTCTCCGTAGGTCATTGCCCCTGCAGCGGCTCCGCAGGTTTCTTCTGTTCGTGGATGGAGTGTTGGTGTGCGTTTGCCATCCCCAGGTCTCTGGGTCACCCGTAGTCTTGGTCTGCCTCTGGCCATGCGCTCCTCCCATCCTCGACCAGCCCAAGACTCTCTCTCCTCCTGCATGGCGTCCTGGTCAGTACCTGTCTGCAAGGTGGGCAGGTCTCTGCTCTCACAATTCTTCCTGGGAGTGCTTGACAAACTGTAAAGTCCTTCATTAGTTTTTATCTCACTTATGCCAATCAATGTTGGTGAACCACTAGACTCATGAAAATGGTTACAATGCATACTTGGTATTGCTCCACATACCCTCCTCGTCTCAGTACTAGGTGAATATAGAGATGGTTACTCCCCAGTGCTCTTCCTCATCTGAGTACCAAGTGAGTATTGAGATGGTAACTCACAGGTATTCCTCCTTTTCTCAGTACTCTCTATTTGAGTTGCCTTAGCAAAGAAAATACTGTGTGATGGTAAGTTTGAAGAGGAATGAAGAGAGGGAGGAAAGGTGGGGTAATTCTGGGGAGGTGCACCAGGGTCTGTGCTGGGCAGAAATACTGCATTCTCCTGATGTGGTCATCACTGGTCCCAAAGGGGGCTAAGAATCACCTGCTGAGTACCACCCACAGGGGGTCTATCGGGTAGCAGACTCACCACACTGGACCAGCTCTTCAGAACCAGTGACAACATCATGGGATGCATCACACTGCGCAAGTGCTTGGAGCGCTGAATTTGCATATTAGCAATTGCATTGTAAACTGTTCATCCTTTCCAGGTTATTGTTAGACTACAAACAAAGACATCAAAATTCCATAAAAAGTCATTAGTGCAAGGTGTGAAAGGCAAATATCCCATGTCAAAAGAAGCTGATTAAGGTATCTGTTAAACAAAAACATACTTGGTTACCCTAGGGGTATTGTGAATCCCCCCTGGTCTTTAATCAAGTGGTGCAGATGGGTTTAGGAAATGTACAACTCAACAGCACAGTAAAAGAATATGTAGATGACATTTTAATGTGCAGCAACACAGAGGCAGTGAGCAGAGGAGATTTAGTAAAGCTGATGACAATATTGGCTGAGAAAAGGTACAAAGTTGACAAAGAGAAAATACAATATTGCCAGGAAGAAGTACTATATATAGGTCAGCTAATATCAAATGAAAGAAGGAAGGTGATACCTGAAAGAGCGGAAGCAATCATGAAGACACCCACACCAGAAACAGTGAAAGGATTACATCAATTTCTAGACGTTTGCAATTATTGCAGGGCATGGGTTTTTGACTACAGTACATATGTAAGGACACTTTTAAAAGGACAAAAAGAGGCTTAGAAAAATAACAGTGATATACCCTGAACAGGCAAGAGGATATATGCCTTTGATGAATTGAAGCTAGCAATTAGCACAGCTCCTGTGTTAGAATCCCTGATTACAATGAAGAATTCTTCTCCCATTCAAATGGAGTAGAGATGACGGCTTTCCTCATACAGAAAACTACCATGGGATAGAAGCCATTAGCATCCTACAGTGTGATTTTATATTCAGTCATGAGAGGTCATTATTCCTGCAAGCAAGCATTGGTGGCAGCAAACTTTGCAACTGAGAAATTAGTCAGTATAACTATGGGATGCACAGCTACATTTTATGTTGAGCATACCCTATTTGCCATACTTGAAAAGCCCAAATGTACATTTACCTCACAGAGAACCTCCGGCCATGAAGTAATTATATCAAACCCATCGATTAAAATTGTCAGGTGCTGAGTGGCAAATCCAGCCAGATTTATAGCAGAACCAGTAAAGGAAGAATATAACGTGCATGATTGCTCTAAGTACACCGAATACTATGATGAAATACCACAGGTCAGAGAAAAGGCTCTACAAGGCGGTACACTTTTCTTCATTGATGGGTCATTGTCAATAGACCGGAGCACTGGCGAATGACACAGTGGGACAGCAGTAGTGAAAGCAAAAGAGAATAACAGGTTTGAGACAGTGACAAGTGTGAGGTTGCCCGCACATTTCTCAGCACCAGCAGCAGAATTGATAGCACTAATTTTGACACTCTAAGCGCTTGAATACAAGGCAGTGATGGTGTACTCTGACTCTGCCTCCGCAAATTCAACAATATACGCAGGAATGTCACGTTGGAAAAGGAGGGGTTACCTGTGCAACGACGATACACCAGTGCAGCATGTGCTGCTATTGGACAGGCTCAGAGTCGCATTCCAATTCTGATCAGCTATTGCTGTGGTGAAGTGTGTAGTGCACACAAGATGTGCGGATTTGATTTTGCATGGCAACGAGGCTGCTGACCTTGTACAAAAAGAGCAGAATATTTTCCCAAAATATCTGACATCATGGCTGCACCGAACAAATAGAAACCTGCATGCAACATGGGGATGAAGGAGGGTTTTAATATACTAGCCATAGCACAAATTACCAGACTACAGGGAAGGGCACAACCAGAAGATCAAGAGTCATTGTGCCCCACAGATAAAATGTGGCAGCAGGACAGCACCGGGAAACCAATCATGCCCATGGGGCTGCTTATAGTAGAACTAGATGAGTTGCATTACTGAGCACACATATCAAGAGAATGTCTTGCAGTACTGATTTTGGAGGATTGGTTTGTCCCAAATTTGGCAGAACACATTACTAGTTTCTTGTAAATTCTTTTTAAAATGATACAAAAGTTCAGTGCTGGGCATACTCTGCGGACAGTGAGAGGAGCAACATCCCATCCTACTGGAACATTTCAGCATTTGCATATAGACTATGTATATATGCTCCAAATATTTTACGGCTACAGGTACATGTTAGTGGTCATAAATTCCTTGCCTCGATCGATAGAAGTAGGCCCATGCCAACAGCCGGATGCCACATGTGCAGCCAAAATCCTTGTATGAGAGGTATTTCAAAGATGGGGAGTGTGCAAAGTGCTCCGGTCTGATAATGGCCCACACTTTGTAAATGGGGTGCTTGAGCACATCAACATCTCATTGGGTATAAAGCATAAACTCTTGTCATCTTATCACCCACAATCAAACAACATTCATGAGCACCTAAATAGCCTTCTAAAGGAGCAGATTGCCAGACTAAAAGACACTCAAAAAAGGTTGGCTCTGTTACCTTTCTCTAGCCCTTTTTGCAATATGAAATCAGGACAGCTCTGGCCATCACCTGACTCCACATGAGCTGGTGACAGGATGACAAATGCACACACCCCTTAGTACTCCCACTCAAGCTCAAATGCTGCTGTTACATTAGGGAAAGAAATGCATGATTATTTGACAGCTATGATGGAATCTCTTAAATGTATGTCTCGACAGGTACCAATGTGGCAGAAGGGTTACAAAGAAGACTGATGACATGAATTAAAAAGTTGATCCAGATCTATTACTGAAACCTTTAGTATTGTTTCCAGGAGATAAGGTCCTATATAGGAACTTCTCACAACAGTGGTACAAGCCCCGCTTCAAGGGACCGTTCATAGTGAAGGCGGTTACACAGACTACAGTGAAAGTTCAAGGAAGGCATGCATGGTTGCATTCTAGCGACATCAAACTCTACAAAGGAGAGACCCCCTGGTGGAGATGATGTGAGAAGAGTCAACACGAGATCTATGACGAGGATCAATCAGCAACAAGAAGGATAAAAACATATTTTTTTCTATAGATACACAAACAAGTCAGTTCAACATCCTTTCAAAGATGCTTGCCTAAACTAAAATGTGACACCTTTACAGTAAAAGGGAAATAACAGATATTCCCTATAACAATTTTATTTTTCTTGGTCTTATCCTTTTTTATGAACGCTTATTCCTTTTTAGGAGCTAGGAACCTCTGCATATTGATATTACTATTCAGTCTAAAGACTTGGATGTGTTGGAAATGTTCTCTCAAAATAGATAAGGTTTTTCTTGTGCACACTTGTTTTCTAAGGATACAAAAGAAACACTTCTTCTGATATAAGAATGCTCATGTTGAATAATATAAGATATTTTCTTTTAGAAGAGAGTGTACTCACAGAGATTTGCAGAAAGTAGAAACCCTAGCAATAATGATAATAGCAATGTTTTTACATTTTGTAGTCTTTGCATACTTATTTTTATTGCAGCAAGAGACATTAACGTTTATTACACTGCTAGACCAGAAAACATGAGTATAAGCACTGTAACAATGATAAACAAAATGGCACCAGATGAATTCCCTGTAGTAAACGTGGAGATAAGGAGACTAAAAAGTAGTGTGCTAGACGACTTAGTGCTCTTGACCAAATATATTGAGTAGTCTACCCATGTGACTAACAATGTGTGGTATAAGCACATGGGCCAAGTGGGGAGAGAGACATTTGATGAGAGTTGTTGTATGTGTTCCCGCCTCCCCTACTCCATGAGTGCCTACAGAATTTTTATAGCCACAGAAGTACCCATGAATACAGCACTTTGTATCACACACCTTGCACTATGCATGAACCAATGACAATTCCAGGAGCAGACAGCCTCCATAGAGTGGGTGACAAAAGCAAGTCTGCAAGGGAGTACAGTTTTATGAAACAAAACAACATCATGATAACAGCTAATACACAACATAAAGTAGTAAAATACCTGACAGTGAACATGAATGGGGAGGGATTAAAATAGAAGAACATAATATGCAGCAGTGTTATGAGGCGCAAGGAAAAGAAATACATGGGTATTGGAACAGAGGGCAGTGACAAATAAAAGGATGCATACTTATGCCACAAGGATGGGGGAGAGTAATAGGTTGCAAAGCATTAGGACTCCTAGAATAGCCTGAAGAAAATGTGGAAAATGCTTATAAAGTATGCCTTGAGGAATGGCCCAAATATACAAAATCGCTTAACTGAGTAGATAATACTCTTGAAAGATATCACCCTGTGTTTCAGAAATAATGGCATACTGTGTGTTGGAATAAACCCAAAGTGTGAGCGTATTTTTGACATAACAGGCATGAAAGTAGGAACAGCCATTATAATGGACCAGTATTGGGCTTGTGGTTCCAAAGCCTACCTGCAATTTAGCCCAAATTGGGGAGGCATATGCTCTCTGGTAATTATAAATGCACCAGATGTGGTAGTATCCCAGATTGAGGTGCAGATGGATGGTTTTTCCAAAATGAACACACAAATAAGACATAAAAGGATCCTCACACTTGCACATATGAAAACAAGCAACTATGATTCATTGAAGAAGGACGGTGCATATAATGCCATGCCAGATGAACATACATTATTCGGTAGAACTGAGATGTTCTTTGCATCTCTCTTCACTGCGGGGTTACAAGCCAACATGAAAGCAAAATGGCTGCAGATTACCCGCTGGGAGCTGTTACAGAAAATAAACACAACAGTAAAAGGCATTAATGACATAAAATAAAAGCTGAGGGCAATACGACTCATGACCCTCCAGAACAGGTGCATTCTTGATCTGAGAGCAGCCATGGACGGGAGGCGTGTGTGCAAAGATTGGGCCTTCTTGGTGCACATACTACCTTTACATGATGAGGAGAATTTAACCCTTACAGAGGCCATAGTCACCTTAACAGAAATACACACTAGAATGGTGGAAAAGGTAGACGGTATTTCTGATGATGTCTGGTTTAATTACCTATACTCATGGATCCCCTGCTGGTTGGCAAATGCATTCAAAATACTGATGGCCATTTTAGTTCTAGTACTATTTGGTTATGTGTTCTAAGAATTGCAAGGTATCACTACATATTGCCGTATATATGGTCTTCTGGAACGGTCATAGGCAATATTTTTGGGGGTGATAATTTTTGGGGGTTTTGGGAGTGGGGGTGTCCCCCGCTCCTTTAAAATAATGCAGTGGTTGCGGAGGTGTCCCCCGCAGGGTCCATTACTTAATATCGCCACAAGAATATGGTGATATTTTTGTATGGCGTTATTTTTGCGGGGATATTAACAGATGGAACCAATTGCAATAAGTCAATGCAAATGACATAAAATAAAAGCTGAGGGCAATACGACTCATGACCCTCCAGAACAGGTGCATTCTTGATCTGAGAACAGCCATGGACGGGAGGCGTGTGTGCAAAGATTGGGCCTTCTTGGTGCACATACTACCTTTACATGATGAGGAGAATTTAACCCTTACAGAGGCCATAGTCACCTTAACAGAAATACACACTAGAATGGTGGAAAAGGTAGACGGTATTTCTGATGATGTCTGGTTAAATTACCTATTCTCATGGATCCCCTGCTGGTTGGCAAATGCATTCAAAATACTGATGGCCATTTTAGTTCTAGTACTATTTGGTTATGTGTTCTAAGAATTGCAAGGTATCACTACATATTGCCGTATATATGGTCGTCTGGAACGGTCATAGGCAATATTTTTGGGGGTGATAATTTTTGGGGGTTTTGGGAGTGGGGGTGTCCCCCGCTCCTTTAAAATAGTGCAGTGGTTGCGGAGGTGTCCCCCGCAGGTTCCATTACTTAATATCGCCACAAGAATATGGTGATATTTTTGTATGGCGTTATTTTTGCGGGGATATTAACAGATGGAACCAATTGCAATAAGTCAATGCAAAATGATTGCCAAAAAAGCAGTAGGCATGAAAATAGTAATAAACTTGGATACCCAAAAGGATGACCTCTCCCATGCCCAAGCAATGGAAATCCCCATCGCCCCTCCGGGATCAAAACTCATTTGGTCTCAGAAACCTCACAATTACACTTTGTACTGGGCATATTGTGATTCTAATGGGGAATGCTGCTATATGACCTGAAGTGTGGACGATCATGTTTGATATCCAGGCTGCTTGAGGGGCGTGTCTAACATATGGATAAACAAAGAGCTCTATGTGGGGGAGAGAAAAAGGAAGAGTGTGGTCAAGGGCTCAACAAGAGGGGGGAAGTAGAGAGGCAGATGAATACATCATCCATAGCTTTTGCCCCTCCTCCAGTTCAATATTGCACAAGTGAGAAATGTTACTCACTAATACAACGATACCGCCCTTATCCCAGGCAGGTAGAGCAAGAGATGGACACAGTCTAAAAATAAAGATGGCACAAGTAACCAAACTAACATTGCATGCATTAGATATGAAACAAATGTGCACTCAACATGAAGAAAGTGAACACTAGGTAACACGTACATTTATACATGAATAATATTAGCATGACATCCATTAGACACGAAGAATACTAACATAAGCAATTTATAAGCTGAATGCAACATGAATGAAACACAAATATAAATCACTACCATAGAAATGCAACAGTAATGGGAAGAAATCTTTTCCAACATGGAAGCCACAACATGCTTCTAATTAAACAAAAGGCCTCAAGACTTCACAAGAAATCAAAATGATGAAATAATAAAACACAGATCCATGCAGAGTTCAGACAGTAGCTATCAAACGAAGCTAATGTCACCATGAGTAAGGGAGGATAGGAAAGGCAGAGAGAAGGCATGAGATTACTATTCCCAAGACGCAAGTCATACATTCTCAGATTAAGAGTTCAAGCAGCCTTTTTAGGGCAGGTGCAAGACAATTATAAGCCAACAGACTCCAAGAAGAATACTGCAAGAGTATTCCCAGAGGTAAAGAGCTCATTATACTCACATTATATTAGCTAAAATCCTAATAAATGCAGAGTGAAATCATTCCAAACATGGTCACATCACACGTCACCCATAATTGAGGAACACTGTCTATTCACTAGCAACACACACAGATAAGACACCTGCCTTACTCCTTACACATATCTTCAGACACAAGATGCCACACAAGGTCAAATACAAAGAGATCAACCTGGCTCCTGACCTAGAAATGAGGGATGGTATCTACTCTAATTTAAAGGAAAGCAGTCCATGGACAAGTGACCCTCTACTCATGTTTGGATCATGTCTTGATGACCTGTCAATTGTTCAAGGTTGGCTAGTAAGAAGCTAACCAGCCAGACTCTCTGATGTTATGCCTCCCATGAAGTAAGATACCATCCAGTTACATATTGTAGAGATGTTGTCTTTTACTGTTATCAGTTTAGAGATGGTCTAGGTAGGAACCATCAGACAAGTGTTACCCAATCAGAAATGTTACCCCTATAGAATATTTATGTAGTCAACACTATTAACCAATCCTTGTAACCCATAGGTTTTGGTAACTAAGATTACAGTATGATGTCAGTTATGATGAATATTGAATATATAAACCTTTGCTTTTGATATATATTGAGAACACCATGAATCCTTGCTTGTATGCTGCTCCTGCTTTATTTTGATGATAATAATGCTGGGTTTTGCTTTACACTTTGTCTATTTCATGTTATTGAGTCCGGTTTGATCTAGCTCCAGAACGTCTGTGTAATTTGGTACTTCCCAGGACGTCTTAACAAACACATGACCCATTGCTCTTTGTCATGCATTGTAACTTCTCCCACAGGCTAAGCAGTGTTCTCCAGAATGTCTAATTTCCCTTACCTACTGAGTCCCTCAGCAGCTTTGCTGGATTTGTAGGATTTATTTGTTTCACCTGGTGAGAGTGTGAGCCTTTTTTCCCACGCTTACATGTGTTTTTGGCTATGTGTTGTACATTTTATGTGTTCATGGACTGTGGAGCCTCACCTACTCCAGAGGCATCATCTTTTTATTGTGTGTCGCACAGCACCTTTAGTACAGTGGCATAGGGATGTCTTTTTCAGACTTTCCACAGTAAACTCCACTTTTTGGGACTGACTACTGTCTCCCAGAACATGTAAAGTTACCATTAACTTTATTAGTCTTTTTAAATTCACAGACCCAGTGCAAACTATCTTCCATAGAGTACTGGAAAGGGTTAATAGTTATCCCTTTTTGCCTGTTTCTCATGGAACATTATTTTGTTCCTGTTTCTTAACGATTTGGCTGGTGGCAGTGGTATCTACCATTTTTTCCCTATCACGGACTATGAAAATAGCCTTGGTACTGTTTTAGGCTAAGTTAGTAGCCTCGAACGGTAATCTGCTGGACCCCTTTTATTTTATTTCAGTTGCGGCTGGGTTTATTTGCAATTTCTTTTTGTAAAGGTCTTTCTCGTGTTTTTGCTCTGTGTGCTAAACCAGGTTTGGTTCCTTTGTTCACCGTCCTTTGGTGGGCTTCTTCTCAGAAGCCCTCCTTAGGCGCCTGAGAGTCTAGGTTGGATGAATCTGAGGTAGGGGTTTTAGGCCCCCTGCATAGGGTCTCCTTGGAGACCCAAGTCGAACTATGGTTTGATTGGCTAGGTGACTGTCCGGCAAGGACAGCCACCCTGCTGTGTGATTGACAGCCAGGCTGTGTGAATAGGGAAACAACTGCATAAAACACAGGTCTCTTTGACTGGAAGGCAGAGTCACCACTGGATCGAGAGTACCGAAGAGAAGCTGAAGGAAAAGCACTACTGCAACAACTGAACCTCCCGGTGAAGCCCTGCTCTGTGTCTGAATCTCCTACACTTCACCGACAGGGAAGATCTGCAAAGAGTCTTCTCCCCTGGAGCCTTGTGGGACTAACTAGCTCACAAAGCCCCTGGACCTCCCTCCTCAGCCTGGTCGAATTTGCTGTGCCACAGTGAACTGGATAGCCAGCTTGGGAGACCCCCTTTGTGCTTTTAAGGAGCGCACATTTTATTTGTCGTTTTTCTCCGTTGCTGGCTTCTTCCCTGGGCAGCGCAGGACCCCCCTGTCTTCCTCCTTCGTGTCAGTCCGACAGTCACTTCAGGAACTGTGAGCCTGCAGGAACTGCCAGGAACTACCGCCGCAGCTACAGCTTTCTTCGTCATCTAAGGTAGTGTTCAAATCCAGTCGTTCGTCCGTCCAAACTCTATGAAAGTGTTTGAAATCTTTCACCAAACCGAGGGCTTGTCCTTCTCTATTCTTTTAAGTAACTTTTCTTCTGACCAACTTCGTTTCGAACTCTTGGCAAAGACTTAACCGTGAACTACTCTGAACTGTGTGATCCTCTGCAGATACTCTGTTCCATTAACATTGGCTCAGGCCTATTGATTTGATTCCTCACCGTAGTAACCTTTTCTAGATTGCCCAGCTTACTTACTTGATGGTGCTGCTTAATTTTTGTATAACCTTAACTTTTCCTCCCTTTTAAATTGCTGGAGTGCCATTTTGCTCACACTTCATTTTAAGCTTAACTTGTCCAGAATCTATTGGGTGGTGTGTAGTGTATTAAGAGTGTGATTTTTCTGCTGCTTTACTTTAGTGAATTGTTTCAATAACTGATGGTGTAAATAAATGTATTTTATTTTACTCAGAAACATTGAATCAGTGTTTGTTTGAACCATAGTAATTACTGTCCTTTGTGTAACTTCTGGTACTGCTCACTTTACTCTTGATATAAGTCTGGCTGCTCAGCCATCGCTGCCACCTTACTGTGTAGTACAGGCTTGTACCAAAGGTGAATTTGTACTTGTCACTTGTAGTCTTAATTGTATGTGGTGTTCCCAAAGGGTACTGCATATGATTCTGCCTAACACTGGTGTACAGCGATGAGGATCAAGTATAGTGATTACACTTAGAGTGCTGCTATTACCTTGGATCACCTAACCACAAGGCTAAAACATCACTAAAAGAACACTTTTAATCATGTCTGATATGGAAAGCTATACTCAGGAGTCCCTCCTTAGTAACAGTGTGAATTATCTGAAAAATCTGTGTAGGATAGGAATCTCTCTGTTAAAGGAAAAAAGTCAGAATTAATTCAAAGGTTGTTAGAGAAACAAGGTCTGGAGAGTGAGTCTGAAATACCTAACCCCCCAGTAAATGTGGAAAATAATGAGGATGATAATGTGTCAATTGAGGAGTTAGATGAGGCAGATGTGTCCCACAATGTAGGCCTTACTGTTCCTCTACCTGCTCAACAACCTCAACCTTTGTCCACTGGGACCCCATCAGGTCCTACACTCAGTCCTGAATTCATTGCTCTAGAAAGGATGAGGCTTGAATTGGAATTCAAACGTATTAATGCTCAAACTGAACAAAAGCATCAAGAACTTAAGCTCAGAGAAATGGAGATGAATCATGCACCAGAAATGAAAAAGTTGTCTATTGAGAATGCTTTGCTCTCAGAGTCTCTTAGGCCTTCCAGTCCTAAGAGACCCTGTATGCCTAAAGAAATTGTTGCTATGTATGAGGCTAAGCTTGATATTTTGGATTGGTTAGCAATGTTTGAGTATAACCATGGGATTCAAGACATTACAGTGAATCAGCTGCTTCCTTTTCTCTCTGGATAGGATGGATTATGAGTGTACGAAGCTAGATTTAATTGCTAGATTTGGGAAGACCCCTTGCCAGTACCTTAAGAGGTTTAGGGCCCTCAAAAAGCATGATGGTATCCCTTGGGCTACCTGGGTATGTGAATGTTTGAAAAACTTAGATGGTTGGGTTAAGGGTTACAGAGTAAACACTTATGAAGGTATGAGAAATCTTGTTATGTTGGAGTCAATTTATGATGCCTGCTGTCCTGAGCTCAGACAGCACTTGGCTGATTCCAAGGAGATAGATCCAAAGAAGTTAGCTAAGGCTGCTGACGTGTGGGTTGCCAACAGGGCTACTCACAAGGATTCTGGGGCAACTCAGAAGAAGAATGAGGGAAAGCTGCCAAAAAAAAAGATAACAAGGAGAATTCTAATACCTCCAATCCAAAAGAGGGCCCCAAACAGCAACATAAGGGTAAACCCCAAGGGAAAGCGATTCAGGCTAGTGTACCATCTGGACCCAAACCAGATGGAGGTCAGAACAAACCCTCATTCATCAACACATTTGGGAAATGTTATGTTTGTGGGACCATGCGAAAGGGATCCCAGATGCAAGGGTAAACCTTCAGGGGTCCACACTGTCTCCTTAGCCTTCTCCCCAGAGGAAGAAATACCTATGGCAAGTGGAAAGTTTCACCTACTGGCTGCTGAACTCATGAGAGTCTCAGCTAGTGTTCCTTTAGTGCCGTGGGTTTGCGGGAACAACAGAATTTAGATCTCTATAATTCCATCCCAGATAATACTAAAGAATATTATAAAGATAGTGTTCTTGTGAATGGCCAGGAGACCCCTGCATCAGAGACACTGGAGCCAGGATAACTGTGGTTGATGAATCATTTTTCAAGGTAGAGGATGTTGCTAAGACACCCAAACACCTAACCAAGTTAGATGGAGGCCCTGTGCAAATGCTTCCCCAGTTACCTGCCATCATTCAGTGCAATGACATGACTGTCAAGATACCTGTTAGTGCTCAGAGTGAAGTGCCTGGGAGAGTCCTGTTGGGTAATGACCTGAAAACTCTTCGGGTTGTGTCCAGTACCCCCAGGCCACCCAGTAAGAGGAGACAGGAGCTCACTAGGCCTGCAAGGGAGAGGACCTTGGAAGCTCTCCATGGAACTTGATAGAGGAAACTATCACCCACAGTCCACAGGACTTGCTCACTGCTATTTCAGGAACAAAAGAGGCAAAGGGGAATCCTAAGACCTCCAAGAAGAAAGCAGATAGCACAACTGTGCTAGCAACAAGGACATCCCCAAGATTGTCCAAAGTCACACCTGTGAATCCTCGACCTGCTGAGGCTGATTATGAGCTACAAACCTGTGTGGTTGAGCCTGCTTCTGAAGAATCAGATCTGGAAGAAGACAATTTTTTAGTTGGAGATCTGGATCCTGTTGACCATCCTGAGCTGCAGTCTTTACTGGCAGAAGGTAGACCCAACAGGGAAGACTTCAGCAGGAGACAAAGAGAGTGTCCTACTCTTGAAGGTCTTTCGCCTACAGACAGCTTCTCAGCTCGATGGGCAAGAGCCTGGGAAGCATAGGTTGCACTGGGAATATGGCCTCTTCTACAGTGAACAGACTGAGTCTATCCCTGCGGACTGCAAAAGACGTGTAGTACCGCTAGAAAACAGACTCCAGTTCCTACAGTTGGCCAATGAGATACCTTTGGCTGGTCATTTGAGTTTCAAAAAGACCAAGGAAGGCTCTCTTTATACTTATACTGGCCTAAAATGGGTGCAGAAGTTGACAAATTCTGTAGGAGCTGTCACACTTGCCAACCCTTTGGCAATAGTGGAGCCAAGAATGTGGGACCCTTGGTGCCTCTCCTAGTGGTGGGAGTTCCTTTTGAGAGGGTGGGCATCGACATTGTTGGTCCCCTTGACCATCCCGAATCTTCAGGAAACAGGTTTATCCTGGTTGTAGTAGACCATGCTACTAGATATCCTGAAGCGATACCTACGAGAACTGTTACAGCTCAGGCTGTTGCTAAGGCTCTACTTGGCATTTTTACCAGAGCAGGGTTTCCTAAGGAAGTGATATCCGACAGGGGATCCAATTTTATGTTCCACTACATCCAAACCAAGTGGAAAAACTGTGGTGTCACTTACAAGTTCTCTACAGCCTACCACTCACAGACAAATGGACTGGTAGAGATGTTTAATCATACTATGAAGAGCATGATATGTGCTTTGGAAGAACCCCTTAAAAGAAAGTGGGACCTTCTACTGCCATGCCTTCTCTTTGCTTATAGAGAAGTCCCTCAGTAGGGAGTTGGATAAAGTCCCTTTGAAGTTCTTTGTGGCCATCCAGTCAAAGGTCCTTTGGCCCTGATTAAGGAGGGGTTGGAGAGTGTTCCTTCCCCAAAGACAGTCAGAGTGACTGACTATGTGATAGGTCTCCGGAGGAGAATGTCACGCATGATGGCAGACGCTATTGATAACTTAAAAGCAGGTCAGGCTCCGGTCAAACATTGGCATGACCAGAAGGCCAGCATGATTGAGTTTACTCAAGACCAGCTTGTACTAGTTATGGTGCCTACAAGGCAGAGGGCCTTGCAGGAAAAATGGATAAGACCCTTCAAGGTTGTGGACAAACTTGAAGAGGTAAACTATCTGGTGGACTTAGGCAGACCTAGAGAGGCTCCCAGAGTCTTTCACGCAAACTTTTTAAAAGCATATGTCTCGACACCAGAAGTGGGAGCTTTGCTTCTAGCTTCAGCTCCAGAGGAGGAGGAGAGTGAAGTTCTAACTGAATTACTCAGAGGCCAACCTTTGGATGAGAAAATAGAAGGAGTCAATCTCTCTTCTAATCTGACATCTGAACACCAGGATGAGTGCAAGTTTCCGTTAAATCAGTTTGCCTCCCTGTTTTCACTTTCACCAGGCTTGACCCCTTGAAGCCAGCATGCTATTCTCACTGGTGACTCTCTACCTGTGGAAATCAGAGGTTACAGAGTGTCACAACATGTAAGAACCCACATAAAGGAAGAGGTCAACAAGATGCTTGATCTCAGGGTTATATAGCCCTCTACAGGTCCATGGTCTAGTCCAGTTGTTCTATTGCCAAAGGCAGGATCCAAGGAGTTGAGATTCTGTGTGGACTATAGAGCTCTAAATGCAGTCACTAAGACTGATGCCCATCCTTTACTAAGGACAGATGAACTGGTGGATAAACTTGGTGCAGCCAAGTACATCAGTACAGTAGATCTGACGTCAGGCTATTGGCAAATAGCCCTGACAGACCATGCCAAGAAGAAAAATGCATTTTCAACCACAGCCGGCCTCTACCAGTTTAAGGTTATGCCTTTTGGATTAAAGAATGCACCTGCTACATTCCAAAAGATGGTCAATCAAGTTCTAAATGGGATGGATGACTTATGCATGGCATACTTGGATGACATTGCAGTGTTCAGCCCTACTTGGAAAGAACATGTTGATCACTTAGGATATGTTTTGCAGGCTCTTGAGCAGGCCCATCTGACCATAAAGGCAAGGAAATGTCAAATTGGTGAGTGCAAAGTGGTCTACCTTGGTCATGAGGTAAGAGGAGGTGAAATAAGGCCATTGCCTAGTAAAGTACAAGCTGTACAAAACTGGGCCACCCCTACTACTCATACACAAGTGAGGGCCTTCCTAGGTCTCACTGGGTACTACAGGAATTCGATAGAGAACTATGGGTCCATAGCTTCTCCCTTGAATGTAGTCTCCGCTCCAAAATTCCTTAAAAAGGTTAGATGGAATGAGGAGTGCACTCAGGCCTTTGAAAACCTGAAGAAAGCCCTTTGTCAAGCTGCAGTCTGAAGAGCTCCTGATTATCACCAACCCTTCATTGTGCAGACAGTTGCATCCAATACAGGTATAGGTGCAGTCATTAGTGAACTGGATGACAAAGGTAGGGAGCACCCCATTTGCTTCATCAGTAGGAAACTGAAGGAACCAGAAACAAGGTGGGCAACCATAGAGTATGAATGCTTTGCTATTGTGTGGTCTCTGAAGAAGTTTAGACCATACTCGCATGGATCTACTTTTGTGATTTAGACAGACCACCAACCCTTGAGATGGTTAATGCAAATGAAAGGCGGAGTGAGCTGCAGCGTGAGGTTCGCAGACTGTGGCAGACCGGAGTCTTTCTGCAGTGGTTTCTATTTTAACAGCTCACCTGTTTTTTACAAAAAGACACTCCACCCATGGAGCGGCCACGGAGTGAGCTGCAGAGTAAGGTTCGCAGACTGTGGCAGACCGGGGACTGACAGCGGTCTTCAAGGGCAAAGTCGTCAGCATGGACTTACAGCCTCGCGCAGACGAGACTGACAAGACGGCCCCCTTATTGGAAACTTCGAAGAATGTGACACCAACACCAAGAGAAAATCCGCAGCTACCACCACCTCCATTGAGTGAGCCGGGAGCGGTTGCAGGTATGGCACTTTTCCCCCCTTCTTTTTCGTCAGTAGCAGGCGCTGCAAAGTGTCCCCTTGCCTCTGTATCCTCTCCCTTTCTTGCTTCCCCTTCCCCGCCTCCCCTTTCCTCATCCAAATCCTCCCTTCCCGTAACTCCCCCCCCTCTAATCGACGAGTGCTCCGACCGCTGAAAGAATCCTTAGTGGGAAGGGTGAACTCCAGGAAGCAAGAAGAAAAACCATCGGCATCAAAGCGGGTGCCGAAGCGCACCATCTCCTCGGATCAGCCCAAGTCCGTCACGGACTGCAAAGCTAAGACCGCAAGGCTGTCGGCGAACACCTACAGCCACGGCGACTTAATCACTGAGACAGGAACGGAGCTTGTTCTGATATCGCCTTTGGAGAAGCAGAGCAGCTATCCTCAAGCAGAGTCTCTGCCTATGGAACTCCCCGATGCAACTGTATCGACCTCTCAGACTGTGCGTGCTCGCCGCACAGGGGAGGGGCTCCAACTTGCATCGGAGCGGATGGACCTCGATAACCCGGACATGTGTTCACTGAGCACAAGCAGGCAAACTGCGGACTATGGCCGGCTTGAAACCCCCATTGTGCTGTGCGCCCAGACGACCACCGATACTGAAGGTGAGGTACCTCAGCACATTAACAATGATGGTAATGAACAGGACAAAATGAGATGTCCAACAAGGGGCCCAGTGAAAACCGTTTGCGCTGCCCAAGTACACAGTGCGTTAACATTAGAAGACCGGGAGAGCTTTACAGATGAGACTCATATAACACCAACTGCCTCCAATGAAAAAAACGGAGACTATCAGAACAGCAAAACTCTCCATTGAAATCCTGCTGTCTATGACCCAGTCCTGGACAAATGTAATGACGAAATTGAACTTGTTACTTAACTTGGTATTTCTAGTAAGAGCCCAGAAAAATCTGTAGTTGCTTGTATTCAATTGAAAACTTTACCTAAAAGAAAAAAAGAAAAGCAAGGAGCACAAAATGAGGGCCAACATAATTTACTTCCAATGACGCGCACGAAAACTCACCGATATAATCATAATAAAGTGAGAAGAAGATTGACTTCAAGATCCAAGGTACCTTTAAACAAAAAAATGGGCCCAAAATTTGGACCTACTAAAGCTTGCACAATGGCAGCTCTGAATGACTTTTTCAGGAAAAAGACGGAGCTTCGTTTAAATCATCAGCAGGAGTTGTCGGATTGCAAAATTCTAGAGAGTTTGATTGAAGCTGAGGAAAATCCATCAACTCTGAACGGCCCCGTAGAAGATGCCACTACAACTTCAGAACTTCCGAATACCACCTTACCTATGACACAGGCAGCTGATGCGTTGCCACTTAGATGGCATTACTCAAACAAACACGTGGTGACGGATGAAAATACTGACTCGCCGAGAGGGATCATGGAAATAAGCAACCATGAAAAACCTCTTGGCGAACCAAGAACTGAATTAGAGAGTACTGAAGAGTGGTGTCCGACACGAAAGCTTAGCACCAGTTTGCACGAAATTCCTTCTGAACAATGCTTCCATACCCCAGAGTCACGAAATGATGAAATGAGGA